>NW_027071826.1:12600528-17400528 GCF_038088225.1 Cyrtonyx montezumae
GAGACAAAAAGGAAATGAACTAGACTGTTCACTGACAATTTGCAAACAAAAAACCTAATTTACAAACAGTCATTTTTAAACAGT
Organism: Cyrtonyx montezumae; assembly: GCF_038088225.1. Taxonomy (NCBI): domain Eukaryota; kingdom Metazoa; phylum Chordata; class Aves; order Galliformes; family Odontophoridae; genus Cyrtonyx; species Cyrtonyx montezumae. The sequence goes on from NW_027071826.1 coordinate 12,600,613, forward strand.
ACATCCAATTCTGATCTGAAAATAGAATTATTTCTTAAATACAGCTTGCAGCCACTTGGTAAGGCAAAGCCTGTATTTTTCCAATGATAGTGTTGCAGAAGGGAAACAGGATAGCACCACTACTTAAAGAATGTTCCTTTCCCCTTAAAGGAGAGAAAAGACCTCCAATGAAGGAATATCCCTTCATCATCAGCTCTTTAGCCATATTTTGTTGCTAGATGAATACACAAAAGTCTATTCCAAAAGATAACAACAACAACAATAAAATAAATAAATAAATAGAGCCCCACAAATAGCCATACATTAAAAACAATATTTTGGGTGTTTTTTTTTTTTTTTCGCTTTTTTTTTTTTAAGGAAAATAAATGCCTAGGTTTTTGTTTCTTTCTCCCTCCCCCGGGAGAAAAGGAACCAGCTAGTTTTTAAGGCAAAATTGGAAGAGAGGGAAATTAAGAAAAAAAGCCAGAGGGAAAAACCAACAGGATTAATATTGATGCAGCTATGGCAAAAGCAAACAGACAGGCAGGGACAAGATTGCATCCAACCTCCAAAACACATGTAAAGTTGGAGCTAAAATGTCATATGCATATGCAATTTATATGCAAAAATCTTTTACATAAAGCTACTAACTGCCAAGTCTTCTTTCACAACTTTTTCGAGGCTTGAAGTAACTCTGGGATTTTATATTCTCCCTCCGTCACCTTACCCAAGGCACGACTGTCTGTAAAGAACACAGAAACTTTCTTAAGGCCACAGTATTAAATTCCTCCTTACGTTGCTGGGCTGGTGGCTCTGCGGGAAGACCTATTTTTTGCTTGTGTTCAAGCAACTTCCCTGGCAGTTATTGCCTGCAACAGACTGTAGGGAAGTTGCCAACATTCAGAAGCTTTGATGATGTGAGCCAACCTTAGACTAATAATTTTTTTTTATCTCAATATAAGAGGAAGAATTACATAAAAATAGACAATTTTTAACAGTATGGTATTCTGTTATGAGAGAAGGCTAAATAACATGAGTGCCATATGAACATCTTTCTCCTATCTACATCACCTAACTTTAGCATAGTCCATATGTCTATTTGTCTGATAGCTGAACTTATTGAAATAACACAAGGTTACAAAAGAGAGTTCTAAAGATCAGCACCTCCAAACTCAGCACCTCCAAACCTTTTAAGGTGAAACACCTATCAGCTCTAAATGGCTTTTGCTTAACCTTCAAAATCAAAACTAATTAACAAGTGCACCAGAATATTATGTGAAAAACCCAAACACATTTTTAAGAGTCCAGAATTGAGAATGCATATGTAGTCAGGCATTTATAGTCAGGCATATCTTGACACATGGGAAGAGTTTCTGCAGTCAGCTCTCAAGAACCTGCAGGACGACAGCGTAGGCTGGAGAAACAAGCTTCCAGAAAACTCAGCCTGAACACAAAGTGAGTCAGTGGCCAGCACTGGGCGACAGCATATGAAGGAATTGGAGACAATTAGTTTCCAAGATATTTTAAATTTAGTCAGAACAGTTTTGTTCAGACACGAAAGATGGGCAAAGCCACCAGAAGGAGACAAACAAACAATGGTTTTACAAACCTTTTGCTTTCATTTTTCATCTCTGTGGCTATTGTACATCATCAGAATGCTTAGTGAGCACATGCGAGCGTTTCCAGAGCAGAGGCTCTGACATCTCTGCTCCCAGCAAACAGTATAAATGTTGGCTTTAAATTCCTTAACAGATTCCAGGCCATCATCTTTTTTAATTAAATGCAAAAAAACTATGTTAATGCAACGTTAATGTTGAGATTGTCATTGGACAGATGTCAAGAAATTCAAAGTTATGGTTCCCACAGCAACCATAATTTAGCGACCCCCTCCCCCACTTCTCCAACCACCCTCCTGAAACATATTGGGCTCAAATTGCACAACAGGCACCAAATCAAGGGGAGGCAGAAATAGTGCACAGGACCTCCTGAAGCCACTACAAATGTGTGGACTCCACCCGAGTCCTTCTGAAGACAAATACTGCTAATGGCAGCACTGGGACAGAATGGCCTCTGCCTGGTCTGAAAAGAGCACAACACTGACTCTGCTCATGTGTTGCAAAGGGAAGTTATTCCGTCTCTTTCAGCTGAGTATCCACCAGCATAACCTGGCATCCAGGTTATCCTGGCATCCACCTGAGTATCCACCAGTATCACCAGCATAACACTGTCCAGATGTACAGTGTGGTTACTAAAATGACCTCAATGGTCCACGTATGCACATTCAGCCAAATGCTGAAAGGAACCAGCTCATGCCAAAGTACAGCCAGAAATACAGACGTGATCTCCACAGCCAATATGGAACAATGGAACTATCCTTTCTTCAAGCCAGGATATAGTACACTTTATCCCTATGCCTCAAGTGAACACTGAAACACAACATAGAAGTGCAGAAATGGATAGGACATTTTCACAGTACAGCTCTTCCATCTCTGATCTCTCAGACTTCATGTTAAGATGACCTATGTGTTACTTCTTAAAGACGAGTTTGGAAACTTAAAACACAAATAACACGACACTAAAAATCATGAGCCTGATAGCAACATTAGTTTTATGGTGTCTTGTAATTTTTCTCTCATGCCATTCCAACTAACTCAAAATTCCAAATGTTAAAAAATAAATATCCATTCAGACAATGACCTCATCACCTCTGTCTTGTTAATACCTCCTGGTGCTCCATGGGTCCCAGCTACCCCTTTCTTTCCAGGTGTCCAATTAGAGTTAACTTAATTAAGTTAGCCAAACAATTACCCTTAAACATACTTTGAAGTTTGCTGCTTAATCTTCAGACCTGAAAAAGCAGTTACCTGCATGAAAGCCTATCTGTTTCCTCCAGCTGAATCAGTTTTCCTGCTCTTCTCGCTGCAAACCTTTCTATGCTTATGTTATTGGGCTTTTACAGCTAGAACAACACTGCCTGATTCATTTTCCCTCAATCTTTGTTGAAGACCTGGAGTCCTTGACTGATTTTGCATTTAATCCCAAATTCACTGTGTTACATCAATCCAGCATTAAAATGGATAATTCATCTTACATAGCCATCCTACATTCCCCATCTCAGCAGAAGAGACGGATTTCTAGGTAAAAGATGGTTAGAAAAAGATGCTTTTATAGCTGAGGTTTCCTGGAGATAGGATGCCAGCGTTGGAGTCAGTCAGAATCTGGATACTTCGTTTTGCAACAGGAGGACCAATGCTCTTGGTGAGAAGAGTGGGGGGCTGACTGCATTAGCCTCTCCTTACATACATCTCTGTCACTCAGGCACTGGCTCAGCTTTCTCAGCTGGATATAGACCAACTTTTTCTTTCACCAGGTTTCAGAATGATATGGAAGAAAAAAGCATGCTTGCAAGGAAGTGTAACAATTATTTACAACTGCTATTCTTGTGCCTTATGCACTCATTTTGCTAGCCTGGGGCTATGGGAATCTTGCTCAGAGTTTTTGCAATGGGTCCTTTCCCTAAGAAGCACTTGACCAGCACATGAGAAAGGAGAAGAAGGTGACAGAGAGAAAGGAGAAAGAAACTGTAACCTGTAGGACATCCATCAAGTGATTTAAGTCTGTACATATGGCTGCAATTTTGCCTTTGAAAGATGAATCAAGTAATGCTGCCGACACTTATTCTTTCCTGTCAGACTCTTCTTTTACTCTCAAGTCTGTCGATAGCTTAAAAGTTACATTATATCTTCTCCAGTGTTAGTGCAGCAGTTTCCCATTTGATTTCATATTCAGTTCATATTTGTGGAAGCAGGAGGGGCTCTTTACTTTACTTGATAAATGGTAACATCTGGCTTTGTGATGGGCCATCACCAGCATGTTTAAAGAGCTGCTGACGCTTCAGGGAAAACTTGGTAAAACATTTCATTTAGAGGCAATTCTGGTTATTTATTCTATTTTCTGTATTTCTCATCCTCCGCTTTGTGCTAGGGACATTTGCATGAAAACAGACTGCAGCTCCTTATGAGTTCCTCTTCACATAGCCTTTTTAAATCTGATGTCCTAGTCACTACCCATGTTTGTGTCACAGCAATCGTACCCATAGCAACTTCTTATGATGTCACAGAAAATTAGAGCTTCTGCTAGGGGAATGAATAGGACATGAATAGGACTGCAGGGCCAAACTCCATACTCCATTACAGCACTGTAAATTTGTTAAAAGTCTGCAGCAGAAGACAGAATTGTGCTATTTCTGTTCTATAACCACACATGGAACATTATCTTTTCTTTTGATTATAGAAATACAATGAGCTATGCATTCCACAAAATCAGCCTACTAATATAGCTGCTTTAACCTGTCTCTGTAGATACTTTTTGCAATTGAAAAAAAAAAGAATAGGCAGTCTCAAAATCACACTTTGCACATTCTCACAGGAACCTTCTTTGCTTGAAGTAGCTGCAGGTCAAACATAGCCAGAGGTGTAGATACTGTAAAAGCAAGATTTTTCAAAAGCCCAAGTAATTTTTTTTTACTTTTGTATAGATTCTTTAAGTCTTGTGGAGTTTTGTATTGCATATTTGTAAGCAAATAAATATTCCCCACTCCTTAAGTAGGTGTTCAGTGTTTAGCCATAGCTATAAATCATAAGTCATTAGCAGGAATGCAATATGAGGACGGCCCAAGCTTTAGAATAATGATTTACATTACTACCACTAAACACTAAACCATTCCTGTTTCATGCATGAAGCAAAACAAAACAAAGCTCTTTGTCTCTCTAATGTATTTAATCCATCAAAAAGGGGACCACAAATTCTTCTCTTAGGTCACTTCCACAGAACCTGAAAAAAGTCCACTTCCAAGGGCTGTATCCACAGATACAGGGGCAGAAAATGTTAACTTTCCAGGTACTTGCTAGGAACTGTTATAGGGATTAAGAGTTGTTAACGAATCCAGCACTCTAAGCACTTGTTCTTCATCCTCTCGTTGCATAGGAAATAGTGTTAATACAGCTAATTGATCATTTGTGCAGTTCTTGCCTGACCCTTACGTTCTATATTATCCCTCAAAAAAAAAAAAAAACCAAATTCAACCACAGAAGACCATTTTTGTCACTGCTTTCCTGAAAGCAAATACTACTGCAGCTGAGTTTTGCCTGAACTTTGTTACATACTGCAGCTCTTTACATCTCTACTCCCAACAGCATCAACTAGAAACGCCTGCTTATGCACTTATATATGTTATCATAATGTGCAAAAACTTGGAATTGAAAAGAAGGTAAACAGTGTCTCTTTATGCTACGTTACATTTTCTAGAACCACAATTGAAATATCAATCATTCCATTCTGGCTGCATTGATCGGTAATTTTCATTCTGTAATTTCAAATAAAGCTTCTCTTCACAGCAGCAGTGGCAGCATTTTCCAGCATATAACTTCAGTTCATTTCAGCTTCATGACTTAAAGATCTGCTCTCCTCATCACTCTTGCACATCTTTTAAGAGGTAATTCCACTTTTCCAATTAGATTACCAGAACATACCAAATAAAGTTGCACCTTTTCCTGGAGCCACAACATCTAACAAACATGAAAATATGGTGAAAATAACTGCTTTGGCTCAGTCCCCACATCCCCATTGTAGATACTATTTAGAATGTGAAGAGAGAAAGATGGACAGAGGGAGGGAGGAACTGTGTATAAGTGTAGTTTATATACATGTGTGTGCATGTCAACTACTTGTATGGCCACAGAGAGGGAAAAATGTATTAAAGGAAACCTTAAATAGTACAAATGAGATCAACTAACTCACACTAATTTTCAGGAAAAGGGACTTGTGAAAAAAAAAATGGTAGAAAAATAAGATACTCCCTCAAAAAAGAAGAAAAAAAAAAAGCAGGAGAATATATTTTAAATGACTGAATCCTGAAGTCAGGTGTGTTCAGATCCCATTTACCACATAGCCTCAGGCAAGCTACTTCTCTCTGTTTCTTAGTTTCCTCATCAGTAAAACGGGGATCATAACCACTCAACAGGCCATTGCAATGAAATACAAGTTCATTGCTCTTTCAAAAGCTATGAGCTTTCCTAATGAAAGGCTCCTCTGAGACAGAAAGAATTCATTCTGGGAAATTAATAAAGTAGGAATAAGGCTCATTTTGATTAGTTCTGACCAACAGCTTTCCATGATAACTGGTTTGTTTAGAAGACTAGAAGAATGACTGAATGAGAGGAAGAAAGAGTGACGTTGTCAAGCTCAGTACTCTTATTTTTTTAATGATTCCTATTGTACTTAAATACCATGTACCAAAATATTTCAGGCATATTAGAAACATTAAAAACAAAGAAGCTTCAGAAGCTTTACAACTGAAATTAAAATTAAATTGAGAAGCCAAGATAATATCACTTAGAAGCTCCATGAATCCTGAATAAGGAGCCACAATACTAAATTGATTATAATACATATGCAATATTTTACATATTACAATAGCACTTAGAGATTCTCTGAATTTGTTCTTTGGGACACCATACAATGCTAGGTGCTGGACTTAGCATAGAGAGATGCTGAAGAGCCATTACTGAAGTGGGAAAAGGAAAAGAAGCAGTAAGGCATAAGGGGAGGCAAAAATAATTGTTTCTCATCACACCACAGCAGAAGCCAGGCAGTTTGATCTTCCAGCCCATATCAGTAGAAGGCTGTACACACAAATTCACACACCCCATGCACTCTAACAGTCAGTGGCTGCATAACCTCTTGTATTCATGTTCAGCAGATATTCACAAAATTTATGTTCAGCTCTGATAATTAATATCTACACCTCCCCTTGCCACCTTTACCCCTACCCCCCAACTCCCCCTGTCTTTTCAACTTAATTCAAAAAGTGATGCCAGATTATTTTGCCAGCTTAGCAAGCAGGGACCACCTTCTGGTGGATTTCAACCATGGCCAAGGCTGCAGCCTATTTAGATTGGATATTTTAGATTGGATATAAGAAAGAAGATTTATTATTATTGTTATTATTTACAATAAGTGTGGTGAGGCAATGGAACAGGTTGTTCAGAGAGGTGGTAGATACCCCAGTGGCACTCAAGGCCAGACTGGACAGGGTCCTGAGCACCTGTTAGAGCTGCAGGTGAGTTGGACTACATGACCTTAAAAAGTCCTTTCCAACTCAAATGATTCTATGACAGTACATTGCATTCCTCACTGCTCATTAGAGGACCTGCTACCCCATAGCTCTTTCCCAGATTCTAGTGACTCCCACCGAATTCAAACCCTACCTACTCTCCTCTTCCTCCAAAACTTTTGTACTCTTTTCTTTTCTAAAGATACTGCTGTGCAACGATGTAAGAAATTGCAGCAGACACACTATTCAAGCAAGGTAAAGCCCAGAGGACAGCAATTATGGCAGTCCGCCCTATGTTCATCACAGCCAGGCTCAGAGGTTACAGAGGCAGGGACTTCAGGGGTTACTGCTGGGACTGATACTGTCTAATATCTTCATCAATTTGTTATGGGGTCAGGTGCAACCTCAGCAAGTTTGCTGATGACATCAAGCTATGGGGTGCAGTTGACACGCCCAAGGGACAGAATGCCACCCAGAGAGGTCTAGACAGGCTTGAGCAGTGGGGCCCAGGTAAACCTCTAAAGGTTCAACCAAGTGCAAGGTCTTGAATGTGGGTCAAGGCAACATCCACTATCAATACAAGCTGGGGAATGAAAGGATCGAGCACAGCCCTGCTAGAAGAGACCTGGGAGTACTGGTGAACAGGAGGCTTGACGTGAGTCAGCAATGTGCCCTTGTAGCTCAGAAACCCAACCGTATCCTGTGCTGCATCAAAAGAAACATGGCCAGGAGGTGAAGGGAGGTGACTGTGCCCATCTACTGTGGATGTCCCTGCTCATTGAAGGGGAATTAGACTAGACGACCATTAAAAGGTCTCTTCCAACTCTAAGGATTCTATGATTCTTTTCATGCTGCAAGCTACCTGAAGTGGCCACAAGGTAAATACCAGCAAGTACAAAAAAACCTCACAACTTCCTATAAGGAACTTCAACCTACCACTGGGGTTTTCTTCAAAGTAATAAACTATGCTACTTTGAAAAGTATAGACTTAAAGGAATTTAAACTATTATAAGACAAGAGAAATAAGGAAGACCTTAGCACTGCAGCAGGGGCTTCCTCACAGTCCCATTGCACAGAAGTAATCCAGAACAGTTCATTCAACTTCACTCAAGGCATGCATATGAAAGTTTCAACATTAATTGTCACGCTGGCACCTGCTGCCTTACCACCAACATGAGGGATGAAGCCTACGGAGGTAGAAGTCCCTCCACTTTCCTTGTAGGACACAGCAGAGTAGCTGTGGGCCAAGGGGTCTGGTGGCAGTTTTGTTCCTTGCCATGGCTGAGGCAGCAGCAGAGCAGACAAGAACAGAGGGACCGTCTGCCCACCTCATGCCTCAGGCATGAGCCTACCCTTTGTGCTACTGTGCTCACCGTGAACAGCTAAACACAAAACCCAGCTGAACTCAACAGGGTTTAAACAAAATATCAAAACTCTTACATGAGTTAGGAAAGCACTATCCATGTCCATTAACATTTACCACATCAATCCTGGTAAGAGAAAATTCCAGCTGAGAGGTGAGCCATCACCACTTTTCATTTCTTACAAAATTTGTCTTAACGGGAGGTTGACAAATGCAGACAGTGGTTTGTATGAATCAATTGCATTCTCTCCTTATTTTGTGTAAAAATTTAATTCAACTTGACTTTAGCTAGGAGCACCTGAATGAGAAAAATATAGTTTCCCTCAGTTGAAACTGGAGTAAATATTTGTTTACTTAATACATGAAGAAACTGGAGATATGGAAAAGCTGATTAGTTTTGCCCACCACAAGATAATTTTACTGAGAGCACTCAAGAAAACCTGACTCCCCTACAAACAGTACTTTTAATGACAAGACTGCATGCATTCTTTTTTCTTTTTCTGTTAAATTTAAATTTCAGTATATATGAAATATCTGAAATTAAAAAGAAAAAACAAAACTCATCTCAGAAACAACTAAAATGCAGGCAAGTAGGCCTTTGCATCTCTGCAGTGTCTGTCTGCAATGATTAAGTTGACAAATGAAGTTCTGACTACTAATTGAACTGAAAATAGCAGATACACTGTGACAGTGATCTCTCTCTCCCTCATACATCACCACTAACAGCAATTGTGCATTGCTTTCACTGCTCAGCTATCTCTGAGCCCAGTGGCACACAGCACAGCAGTTGACCTGAACCAGTGAGTGTCTCCTCTTGCATATTAAAAGAGAAAAGAATAAGAGAGTTGAGATATGTTAACCATCAATGCCTGGAATCAAAACCGAACTAATGCAAGCACTGAGGAGACATCTACTTTAACGTGCCTTGTTTTATCATGGCAAGGGTTGTTTTACCTTTTAGGACATACCTCATGACCCTGGAGTGTAGTAACACGTCTTTTTTTTTTCTTTCACATCAACCTCACTATACTGCTCCTGATCTCCCCCATAGATTCTACCTATTCCAAATTGGTAGAAAGAGCTCAGTGGTATGAGAGTAACACATTGCATGAAATTTCTGTTATTCATTGGGAAAGCGGAGCAGGGGTCCACTGCATTCCTATAGCATAAGAAAGGAAAGATACATGTGGGCTGCAGTCATCCCTAACTCCACCAGCTAGCCTTTATGGTCTTTTCTAATAATTGCAGACATTCCTCAGTAAATTATTAACTTAATTATTCTTCTCAGTTTGTGATCTTTTTCCTCCTTTCTTCTTTCACCCACATAAAGAGCAGAAATTTGAAAGCTGCTCTAAGTGCTCTAAATACTCTGATTTTAAAGAAATGCTTGATTTGTATAAGCTGTGAAAATTCTCATCCAAATCATCTCTGAAGTTTATGACTTCTACCAGAGAATAAATTTGTTCAATTCTTCTCATTGAACCTCCTATTTTACTGCAGTTGTCTGTGGACCACCTTTAAATATGCCACGCAGAAGGCGACTTGTGGCCGGTAAAATACAAGCATTTCTAATAAAAATGTCAATGTGTTTATTTACCTATATAGATTAGATGCACATATGAAGACACAAGGATAGTTTATGAATGGTAAGAATGCAATTTGTGTCAGCTGAATGTTTCCTCTTTTCACCCTACCTATCTAGTTCATTTGATTTCATTCAGTTATTCTTTTAAATAATTGGCTTGTGATTTTGTTTTAGATATATTAAGCCACCTGTAAGTCTCCTTCCTCATATGTAAAAACACTTCACCAATGTTTTCCAGCATTTTCAAATGGAAGAAAATTATAGCCAGCCCAAGCGTGCTTTGATGTTAGTAAATTAACAATACCAGGTCCAATCTTACTGAAGCTTTGGAAGCATTTAGGGTATCATGAAAAATCAAGGGTGGGGGTAGGGGGAGCGATACATAATTACTCCAGAAGCTCTTTGCATCAACAATTATTTTTTCTGTTTTCAATCAGAGCTTCACACAATAGGAGCTATGGTGGCAAACCAAAGCTCAGTCATAACAGCCAACTTGATCTAAGCGTCTTGTAAAGAACATACCAACCAAAACCAGCTGCTGAACTACTTGCCTATTCCTCTCCCTTCTTTCCAGTCTCATTCCGGATAAACTTTTGCTAATATACAGGATGGAAAGTTGACAAGACAGCCTGCCTCATCCATGACAGGTTAGAGAAGTGTCCACGCTGTGAAATGCACCCAGTCTTCCTCACACCTCTTCCTAACCAATTCAATTTGCCTCACTCCTGTGCATAGAAATGTACTTTACCCTTTATTCACCCAATTTCAAGGTTATACTCAAACACGTACTGGAAGATAAAAGCTTTAAATAATGTACATTCTCTCATTGTCCTTTTCATCGAGATCACAGGTGCATGACCTCGTCCCCCAGCACAAAAAGATGTTGTCATGGAAACAGCTCAGGATGCCAACTTGACAACAACTGACATTCAAACCAGGAGGGACACCTTGTCTTATGCCCTCCCCCACCAAAACAGTGCATTTCAGCTGGGGCCAAATCTGCAGTATCCCTTCCTTGCCAGGGCTGGGATGTACTCAGCTGTCAAGAGGAGGTACAGTTGATTCCAACTCCACATGCCCATACGCACATACTTCACCCCAAAAACTACCTTAAGAAAATAGCATCCAGGATTACAACCTGATCAAGTCAACTGAGAGTATCTTTTGCTTTCAGCACTTTCTAAAACATGGTAGAGGAAGAGGAGGCCATGTTTCTTAACCGTTAGAGAACCGTTAGATCTCATACAGAGCCACTAAATCATTAGGTTTCTTCCAGAGTATCAATGGATCACTGCTTTCCTGAAGGAAAATAACTTCACCACGTTGTATTTCAATCTCCTGCCTGTAAAGTGTGGATAATAATACCTATGGCAAGCCTCAGATAAAGAGCTTTCAGTAATCAGTATTGTAATCCATTTTTTTCTTATTCTATTTCCAGCTGTATCAATATTTTGAGGTAATTATTCACCATCTACCTCTTCTAATTGAGTAATAAATGGTCTAGGAAACAGGAGATACACTTCTAGGCAAGCATGCTGAAAAAGTGGAAGCACATTCCAGAAAGAAAGAAACTCGAGGGAAAGGTCTCTTATTTATTTATGTTTTCTCCCTCAGGAGATTTAATTGGCAAAAACATGCAGTTAAAATTCACCTGCACTCCTTGCCCTCACCATACCATACGACTGAAGAATAAGTGAAACTGTAACGCGCAACTTAAAAAAATATAATTTTATGTGCCTATATATGCATATCTCTCTTTCTATACATAAAAATAAATAAATGCATATCATTAGGCTTGGGGGAAGGGAAACAAAATATCCATAACAACATTTGCTTTCCTGTAGGCTTGTGCATGTTCTCGTGCCTGAATGCTGTCGTGTGATCTCTACATAACCTTTGAAACACAAGTGCATATTTCACCCTTGCAGACTAGCACTACCATTTTTTTGTCATTCCAATTTCATTTCCAGTGCGGTGTGGACTGCGGGCTCAGCAGTCACTGGAGTCTGAAGTGACTCTTGGGACCTCCTCACTGTTCTATATGCAAATGGCCCTGCACCTGGGCAGCCGAGCGGGCTTGCCGACAGTTTAGTTATGCAAATCTGATTGATCGAGAGCATATTGCAGAAGAACACACGCAGGCCTGAGACACTGGCAGCTATATTTCACTGGCTAAATTCCCGAAGAAAAAAAAAAAAATTAAATGCCAAGCATTTTGATGCATATTCCTTTCAACCCCTGAAGTGCAGTAGCATTTATTTCAGTAGGTTTTCAACACTTTGTTTAAATGTTGTTAATGCAATTTCTTTTGCTATTGCTGAATTCACAGAAGAGCTTGTTTTCTGTGGTTAAAACAAAGGCAAAAAAAAAAAAAGAAAAATCAACAAAAAAAGAGCTACTATGATGTCGGAACACAATAGGTCTGTCACTTTATTTGAAATAATTCTACAGGCAAACGGAGTAAATGCAGTGTTAAAATATAATTAGGTCCTACAGTACAGAGGAGTGCAAAGAAACTGATGTACTAGCACAAGTTGCTCAGTCGTAATTCTTTCCGTAACAAAAGGTAAAACAAACAGTGGGAATGTAGATTACATACTGTCACCTAATGTCGAAAGCACTTCTTTCTATTTACCAAACACACTGTATAAAAAAAGGCAGAGAGAGAAAAAGAAGAAAGAGGAGAGAAGATAAAAGAATCATTGGGGATCAGCTTAAAAATAATAAATTCATTTTTATTTAACAAAAAAGAAGAAAAAAAATGACAACCCACCTATGTATGTGCAAGCCTTTAATACAGAGCATGCTTCAGGCATCAAGTTAATCTTGGTTTATTGCATAAAACTGATTTATTTTCATTTATAAATGAGTGGTGAGCCCTGGTTCTAATATTTGCATTTCTTGTAGTTGTGTTTGTGTGCTTTAATGCCTTGGGGAGCCATTTATGGCATTGAAACAACATGATTTATTTTTCCTTATAGTTTTTCTAACTTCAGATACAATTTCAATGCTCGGACAGTGGTAAAGTCACTGGGAAGAGACTTGAAATTAGCTTTCTGAAATCACTTATTTTATCTTTGTCAAGTCTTTTTGTTTGTTTTAACAACAACACTGAGAATCAGTGTGAATTTGGGATATAAAATAATCTTGCATTCCTTTGAGGTTGGGAGTTTTGTTCACTTGTTTGGTCTGCTTAATACAGTCTCCACAGGCAAGTGAGGTGCTTGGAGCTAGCACGATAGCTCTGGATTTGCAGCAGAGAAGACAGAAACTGTTTCAGATGGTATGCATAAAATGACTAATGCAGCAGGGTCTGACCTCAGTCTGAGCCACAAAACATTTTATAATACAAATTGTTGTAACAGCCCATGAGACAAACACCTATTACCGTGGTCCTGCAGAATATCATTCACAGAAAATCCTGCAATAAGCTATTGGGAATCAGTGAGCAAAAGTTCCATACTGAAGAACATTTTTACATAAACAGCAATTAAAATATGTATCATCAGGCATAACTCGAAAAAGTATTTGATTTTTAATCTCAGTGTTAAATGTGTCATAATCTCAAGAGGACTATGCACAGAACTAAATTTCTTAGTAACAGAAGACTGTCCAAAAGCACACTTAAAAACCCCCAGAGAAATCCGGTGAAAATTCGTAGAAAGAAGCCCAAGTTCTCTAAAGGACCTGAAAAGTGAAGCAACCCTGCTGTAGCAATGTTCAAGCACAACTTATTGAATAGAAAACACTTCCCTGCACGTTAAGTTGTATTGCCTTTGGCACCGATTCTTGAGCTGTAAATTTGTCCAAGGAATGACATACAGTACACATCAGAGAAGTAATGAAGGAAAAAGGTTTAGATGGGCACTTTGCAGCTGACGGGGAGCCGTTATTGAGCCCTGTCTGCTGTATTTAGCAAAAGGGAAAAAAAAGCAACACAGAGCGAGAACATCTTTGTCTGTCCCCAACCTCTGCTGCTGTCTTTTTATAAATAAATAAATGGAATAATAATAATAAAAAAAAAAATAGCCATCTGACAAGCAAAGCCTAGCCAGAGGGTCAAAAATGAAGATCCTGGGAAAGGTCAAGTTTAATCTCTACCCACGATGCCCTAGTGCATCCCTCACAACAGCTGACTAACAAAAGGGGCTCAGCACTGTGACTGACAGAATTCTTAATTGTATCCACTCATTCATGACAATTTGATTAAAATATTACGCCAAAGTCTCACCCCCTGTTTGCTTCGATCCTCCAAATCTAATTTTGAATTTTCAGAAAGGAGATTACCTCCACAAGCATGACTGGGATGCTATTAACTTCTACTTAATCTTTATTACTGATGTGAATTTAACATATGTATGGCTTCGTCTCGCTCCTGTTGTTTTCTCTCTAAAGTAACGTCTAGGCAATATACAAGTGGCGGACATTAATTTTCACTTTGATATTCTGTCATACAAAAGCTCATACCTTCATATGAAAACTTAAAGACGTACTGTCTTAATACCACAGTACAATTAGACCACACTAAATAAAATAATAACAAAAAACCCCATGTTCTAGCTCCTTTCAGCCCTCGACAAACAAAACCATGCTAAACTACAAAGTATTAGAAGTTTTCGCCATTATCTTCAGCTATTTCCTCTGCATTATAGAAACCGCTCCAAAGCTTAGAAGAACTGGTAAATTCTAGTCAATGTTAATGATAATTGTGAAGAAATCAAGAAGGCCATAAAAAAATTTCATATCAATTTGGATTACTCCCACTTCTATGAAACTAGTAAATGAACATAGTCATTGTTACCTGTGCATTTATTTCCAAAAGATACTTGAATAGAAGATGTGATTTCATTATCAAAGATGCATACTACTCCACCTGTTTTCTTCCCACAAGCAACACACGGAAAATTAATCATCAGCTGTATTTTTGTTCACAAGAGTGTTCACAAACGCTAGATGTAAAACATGACTAACAGAATGGATGAGGTTGGAAAAAGTTCCATGGGATTTTTTCCTTGCTGTAGCTTTTTATTTTATTTTTTCAATCCGATCTCCAAAACCCAGGGAGCATTACAGGACTTGTGGAATTACAGCAAGAGAAGCCCAGATAAACACACAGTCATGCTGAGCCTAGCTGCAGCCAGCAGCCACATCAGCTACACTGCGTGCTCCAACATGCCTGATTCCTCGCAAGCTCTCTGCACCAGGCAACTGGTGGTGAAAGAGCAATAGTCAGAAGACTAATGGGAATAAAAATAAATAAGGGATAGCATTTTTAATATCTTCAGTATCTAAAGGGGGGCTACACAAAAGAAGGGAATGGACTCTTAAGCAGGGTATTGTGGTGATAGAGCAAGGGAAATGGTTTAAAACTAAAAGAGGGTTAAGGTTGGATATAAGGAAGAAGTCTTCTACAATGAGGGTGGTGAGACACTGAAACAGACTGCCTAGGGATGTGGTGGAAACCCTGTCCACAGGGACATTCAAGGACAGGCTGGACAAACCTGTCTCCATTCATTGCAGGGGAATTGGACTAGATGACCTTTACAGGTCCCTTCCAACTCCAAGAATTCTATGGATAAATGTAAGGCTTAAATAAAGAGGCAGAGAGCCTTCCAACACAGACCATGGAAATGGGCTGAAAACTGAATATATGAGAGTTGTAAAGTTTCCACACAAAGATAGGCATACCAGAAATTTTGAATGCTTGGTTTCACCATTGTATACATACTAACTCTGCACACATTTTCCAAACTGGAGGGGAGCATCACCTCTCATTTTATGCCTAGAGGTCTAATTACATGCCACTAATAGGAAGGCTTGCTGGTATTAAATCTGATACAGAGCTTAGCTGGAACAAGAAACTAAAAAAAACAGCCACCTCCAGCACTCCCCACACACGTTGTTTGTAGATGTCCGTTCCCAGAGAAGAGGCAGGACTTTCATCAAGAGTGTCTGCTTGCTTGATGCATAAAATTAAGTAGCTATAATATTTTTGAATGTAAGGAGTTTGCAACTCATTACACTGGTATCCAAAGAACTTAAGTTAGACTTGGGGAATGGGGGAAGAGAACAGCACACCCCACAATCGCACCAAAACTCAAAACAAATCTGATGGCTGCTTAAGAATTCAGCCATCGTTTGAATAAAACCAGTCTGCTTTCTGTTCAGCATATGCCAAATGGTTTACTGCCATTTTCAGTAGGATTTTTCTTTTTTGTCAGTTCACAACTGCCTTCTATTGTCAGTGCTGTGAATAGCCAACAACAATTTAAAGTAGCGCGCTCCTATCAGCATTGTTCTCCTGTTCAGAGGCACAGAGAACAAGAATACATCTATGTTTTCCATACAGCATAGAAAAATGCATTTCGCTGTTTAGTGTCATATCGACAACTCTTGTCCCAATTCACTGCCATGGGCAATGAGTGACAGACTGAGCTGTCCATTCTGACAATGTGACCAAGATATCTGCGGTCGAGACTGCTATATCATTTTTCCCCTCCCTAAAAATGTTGCTGGAGAAATCTTCTATTTTGATTCCTTTATTTGTTTCTTTATCTACATACAAAGCACAGATAAAAATGAAATTGAGTTCATTAAACAAGCTGCAAATAATGTCTTGATAGCACAGGAAATGTTACATTCCCTCGCAATGCAGCATGTGCTCTCAATGGAGTACGGATTTCTTTATAATACTAATAAAAAATAGCTGTAGTCCCCTTCTTTCAACAAAGGCTTCCCCCCACCCCAGCAATTCTGTAGAATATATCTTATTCTCTGGTATAAAAAGGACCCTTTTCCTCCTTTATAGGTAGCAGGCATCACAGTTAACAATATGTAGCTGAAGGGCGATTAACTCCTGGTACCATAGGCCTGGAACTGGCAATAAAGAGGTAGCTTGGAGCTGTGCACTGAAAACAGCATTTATTCAAGGGAAGGGGAAAAATGAAACAAAACTTTGACAATGTTGGAAAAGAAGAAGAAGAAATAGGTTAAGGCAGCTCTAGCAGAGAAATGATTTACATGCTGTTAACGTACATTGGCTGTATGTTGCATTCAAGACAGCATTTAAATAAAAGCCTTGTCAGCCTGTGTATTAATACGCTGAATTTATGTTGCCTCCAAGGTAAAGAGTATCTTCTTACCGTACACATACAGGTATTATAATATGTCAAGAGCATTTTGGTAGTACATTCTACCTTAAGCACAGCTTGCTGGATTTGTTACAGTTTATTTTTGTTTCTCCATTGATTTTTGAGTGTTTTCATTTGTCCATAAGTTCTCAATCATAATTTGTTCTTTTTATTGCTTCAGACTTCAAACCTCTCCAGCAGAGGGAAGAAAAAGAAATTTATTTTTACAGGAAATGAAGGAAAGTAGAGGTTTAAGCATACAATTGGAGTTAATGGAGTAGAGGTACTAGTTATGCAATTTTGCTGCACAAGAGTTTTCCTATCATGCAGTGGTTAACTTCATATGAGCTGTGGGCTGGTGCTGTGGAAAAAAAAGACAACAGTGATGTCTCTGAACAGGCCTTCTGACACTATGCCAGTATCAGTGTCATCTCTATGTTGATCTTCCTTTGCTACTTACATGGCCCTCCCAAAACTACCCGAGCTGCCAGGTAATGTTGGTCATAGGGGGATCTTAGCAGCTGGCTGTTTTGTGACAAATGACACAGAATCAACAATAGTACATGACCTTTATGGATTCTGGCTGTCTCTTAGAAGTATGTGAAATATTCACAATGAAATACAAAACCTACTTGAAATTCAAGTTGCTCCTCAGACAATTACTATGGAACCCAAACACCTAACTGCCCTGTATTGGCAAGATATTTATATTTCTACTGTCCCCATAAAGTTCTCTACCCTGTGCATCATTATAAAAAATAACAAGAAGTCAGAGGGTTTTTTTCTTTTTTCTTTTTCATTTTCTTTTTTTTTTTTTAAGTACAAGGCCTACCCTAGATGACTGCCTGAAGTACAGATGAATGACAGCGAAAAAAATAATCCCACTGGTAGCAATATGATCTGGAGGCATAGCCATGGAGCTGAGGTGTGAAACCCTTCAGACTCAGCCAAAATAAGCCATTGCTACTGGGAAAAAAAAAGAAAAAAAAAAGCATAGAACTCAGGCATTAGTTTAGAAAAGCAACAGCAGCAGTTGCTACAAACTTCTGAACAAAGCACACTGAATCAACAATATAAGTAAATCATAACATCCCCTCCTGCCTCCCAGAGCAAAAACGCTAATCATGTTAGGTCCCTCTGAACATCTGTCATCCTCCACAGTGTATGGAATAGGGTGAGTTTTAGATCAACAGCCTCAAATTCTGTCAGATCAAGTATAAGAAAGTCAGTGTCTTCTTTCATATGTCATGTCCCCTTCCAATTTAATTAAGGTAGGCTTCCCTGCCCAAATTCCTTAGACTATCATTTAGCATCACACTCAAGATAAAGCTGTGGATACTAAAAGGCTGCTGTAGTGAAATTAACAATCCCCTTGGGCTTAAGGTCTCTTCATGCACCTTAATGCATCTGGTAGGATAATAGGGAAGACAACAATAGGAGTAAAGTTCCATATTTGGGAATTATAATTCAACAAGACTGTACTCAAGCTTATAAAACTTGATAATATAACACTACAGAAAGTGGAAATTATCAGCCTGAGACAGGTGAATGTTTTTATTTAAAGACCTAATGAGCAGCGTGAAAAAGAAACATTAAAAAAAAAAACTGTAATGCATAGCTGCATCTGCAAGAGCAGAATGAACACTTTCAGCATTTCTGACAGCTGGGAAGCTATGTGGACTGCAGTCCAGGGCTTCCAGGCACTCTCTCACTCGCCCTTCTTCCAGAAACTAGTAATAGTTCAAATATAGTAATAGTTCAAAGACTATGCCCTTGCCTTCATAACATACTCCGTCAGCCAGACCTTCCAGTTTAAAGAATATCAGAAAAGGTGCCCCAAAGACTGGAAAGCTTACATTGCTGCCTGAGGTGAAAGGTACCGAGTACTCAGGTTAGCAAGGAGAAGACTAATAGAGAGCTAGTCAGATTATTGTTCCATATCAGACTGCTGATTGTGAAAGAACCCTAGATCAGGAGACAAAAAAAAAAAAAGTATCAGATCCTGCACAGAATCAGTGGCTGGCTTGATAAATTCAAAGCAGGAATAACATACTAACTTTGAAAGCAATTAAATAATAAAACATTTTGCCACAAAGCATGAAGGTTTTCTCAGCGCCTATGATCCTTATATCAAGACTACTTATCAAACTTTGCTAACAGGTACTCTTGGACTAAGGCCTGGGGTTACCCATGGAAGTGACGTTACCACTTCCATGTGGCCCAGTGCTATCTATATATTGGACAGCCACAACAGGCCCACATGTTCCCTAAGAATTATCAGAGATTTTTTTTTCCTCTTTTTTTGGTTCCACACATGGTAGCTCTGAAACAACGTCATGAGAGAACACCACAAAATACCATCCTGAGAGTTACCAGAAAACTATTACCAGGTCACAAAAATCTATGAAAAGGAGTTAGGTCAGGACGAATCTGTATAGACAAAGCAACTTCTAAAGTGAAATGTAGGAGTTAAGTGTTTTCAGATAAACTAATGCAAGAGCATATGAAGTTGGTAGACAAAGTCCATGCTGATTATAATGTGATCTGATTTAAAATATTCCTTGAGGCGAGGTTTTAATAATACTTAAAAAGGCTTGACAGCTCCCTGTCATGGTATGTCCATGTTATTAAGTTGTAAAGCAACTGTCTTGCTCATAAAACAATCCGAATGAGAAAACACATGGTGGACAAAGCCAAGGACAACAGCAGAAATCAGTGTTGAGCCTCAATTTATTTATGCACTGGGATCTGCCTCCTAAGAACCTGCATTAGTTTTGATGGTCATGTCTTCATGCAACTCATCCTCATTCTGCTGAAACATGAAGAAATAAAAATGAGCCTAGGCAGGAGGTAACACAAAGGAGCTTCGGTAGAACAAATTTCTCAGAGCTGCACACCAGAGCTGCAGTGAGAGACAAAGATGACGATCTGTGAAAACCTTCTGTCACTATGTCAAGTGAATGCTGCGGCATCATTTCATGCTTACATTCCAGCCAGCATTCAAGATCCACCCTTCTCTAAAGCAAATTCTGGTTTCTACGATTAATCTGTCACTCTCCTCATCAATATATTTATTTATGCTCCCTTATCCGATCTTAGTCTGCTCCTAATTTCCTACTGTTTCTTTTCCAGGAACTTCATCATAGTGATGATTTGTTCGCACTCCACAATTCCATTCTCCACTCTTCCGTTGATTCTGTTGTTTCACACTTCCCATCTAGTTACTATATTTTCCAGTCCTCAGTTTTACTTCTTATGCTTACATTCTTTATTGTACTCAAAACTGATTTTGCTTTCATTGTCTTTTCAAGCAACTTTTTGATGTTCACTAAATCTTTTTCACCTCATTAGCTTGATGTTTTCAGATTCATAGATACATTAGGTTGGAAAGGACCTACAAGATCATCCAGTCCAACGATCCTCCTATCATCATCCCTACCCACTGGATTACTAAATCAAATCCCTTAGCACCTCATCTAAACGCTTCTTGAACAGCGCTAGGGACGGTGCCTCAACCACCTCCCTAGGCAGGCCATTCCAGTGCCTGACCACTCTTTCAGAGAAAAAAATTTTCCTCAAATCCAATCTAAATCTTCCCCGGTGCAGAAAAACATCCATGGACCTTACGCATTATCCCATTTTGATACCTGCAGATTGCGATATCACACTGACAGATCTCAAAATAGTTCTCATTAGTCCACCCAGTCCTTCACACAATTTACAAGTTCTGGATGCTTCCTCATAAGTTTTTCCTCTCCTTCCCAGTTTCTAGGACAGTACAGACTAATTTGTTGAGTACTGGTGAGTAAAAGAAGGCCAGGAGGGGACCCAGAGTTATACAGTACTCATATGGCCAACAACTGCTAGTATTAATGAATGAGAACTGAGATTTTAAAAGCTTATAGAAAAAACTTACTGCTCATACAGTAGGCAAAACACTCCTATTTATTCCCATGGAAGCTACAACAGATACAGAGAGCACAACACTATTTGATAGAGCAAATTCTCAGCTACAAAACCATTTTTCAACATGGACACCACCAATAGCTATAAGTTTTCACCAGTAATGAACAAGAATCTGCGTGTCATGCTCATAAAAATCTTCATGGCCATCTGGAACATGGCTTGTCTTTTACATCACCACTGCCACTGATGAAATGCATGACCCACTGCCTCACGCTACTCACATCCACTGTTTGGCCTCTGTAAACATTCAACAAGTTTCAACGAGTGCCAATGGGTGCCATTTTTTTCCCCCATGGAGAAATTCAGTTACGCACTTTTTCTTCATCCGCATTTCCATGAAAGATGCCATTATGTCAGACTGCCCCTCTGCTGCCATCTGTTGTACAGCAACAACATGTAACAGAATATTGGCAGAAAGGTTCAACCTCTACTGCCAAACCACTAACATTCTCCCCTGATGTCATAGGGCAACATAATAAAAATAGGAGGCATTACTTTTGGAACAGAACTTGTACATTTATAGCAACTGTCCATTTTAGATGAGCTCTAAAATCTAGTAGAATGAATGCTTCATGTAGTACCCAATTCTTATGATTCTACCATCACATTTATGTTGCTGGGAGCTTTCCTTATAGTGCAGCTCATGCCGATACCTTCTCTTCTTTCTTTTTTTTTTTTTTGAAAACATGATCAATCCAGTCGTAAGGAGAAGTTTGGAAATGGACCTTTGTCAGCAAAGCTCATACAAAAGACAACAGACAGTGCAGTATTTTGCTTCATGTCTTGAGAGAAAAGGGATTTGTTTCACGATTTTTGAAAATCTGAGGTCAGGAACAATTTGCAGATTGTTTTACTAAACCATAAAGTAATCATAATAATAATGATCTCAGACAAAAGTTATCCTGTTGCTGCTTCTGAAGAGAGATTTACCTCCATTACCTAGGGATTACCAATTTAATAGTCCTTAATAACGTACAATTGTCAGACAAGCACATTGTATTCCTTCACTTCAACAATAGCCCAAAAGTGCCAAAACCATTTGCATTTATCTTCAGTCAGTCAAGTAGATAGCAAGACCAGAAGGAGCTTTATCTAACAATAGCTCTAGTGCCTTACAATTGTCTTAAATATTTCAACAAAGAGATACCTCAGTGTATTTCCCTGGCTACCAATGAGTTTCCAAAGGTCAATAACTTCAGCTTCAAACACAGAGTGATCTCTAAAGCTTTTCTTGCATTTGAGAGATTAAGACAGATTCTTATAAACATATTTATGAAGTAAGAGCAAGGGACTTCAGCCTGGCAGTTTGGAATGTAACACCATTTGTATCTATATTATTTTCAGGATTAGAAACCATTAATTCCTAAAATTGTGCTGTGGAGCATAAGTGGCAACAGCTGCAGCTATCTGTTTGCTGTCTTTCCACATGGGCTATTTTCTGTGCAAGATATGCACAAAGAACATAAATAAATGGGGTGCTACCTCTTTGGACAGGGCTCAGCAAAATAAAATAAACTAAAAAGCATGAACCATGTTTGTCTTAAAATGATGAACTTAGGTGTTAATGAAAGTGATGGCATCTTAAGGCAAGTCCTTACACACTTCCTGTTTCTGTAATCCATTCTTCTTGCATGCGCAAACTAATAAAATGCCTCTTCTTATTATGTCACTACTGTACATGAAACATTTCATGCATAACATATTAGTCCCAGACACAAGTCTTTCAGAGAATGATTGTACTGGCTAAAGGAAAAAGACAGAGGTCTCTGGATATAGCTTCAATAATGCTTTGCCATCCTAAAGCAAAACCACAGCTATATTCAAGCCCCAGGCACAAATCCTGGACAAAAAATGTGGACAAACTGACCCAGTGAATCAGAATGAGACATACCATCTGTATTTGGTCTATAAAGAAAAAAATTATATCTCAGTACTGGCTTTTCTTTACTGTGCTCTACTTTTCACACAACTCAATTGAGTAAAAGAAGATATTTCTAGAAAAAAAAATGGAAAAAGATTTAAGTTCCAATTCCATTAAGCCTCTCTACGACTTTTATTGTTGAGAACTATCACTGAATATTTCACAAGTTCAGAATACCACAATGTTATTAAACCACTCCTTCAAATACATAATGATATCATAATGCAGATACTTTGATTAGGAAAATTAGGCATGTCTGCTCTTCCATTCATTTTCAGTAGTATTACAGGGTACATGAGCTGTGCCCCACACCAATGCCCCTTGTTATTTCCTACCACAATTTCTTGTCAGAACACGAACTGAACTTTTATGATTGTGAGATAATTCCTGCTCCTTCTGTTTAGCTCTGCACTCAGATCTACTGACAAAGAATTCATGAACTTCTGAGGATGGCCTTTGAAGATGATCGGAAGAATTAGTTACATAGTTCTCCATCCACACTACTTCTCAAAATCCTCCCTTCAGGAACCTCCATCATGTTTTGCTTAAGGCTATTTTATAGTGAAAAGAGGCCTGAAAAGTCATATAAAGAACTAGTCCTGCTGCTGCCAGTGGCATAGCTCACTTGAGCAAAAGGTTGCCACTATTGGAGTTCAACACAAGAAGACACTTTTCAATAGGTACTACTTTGCTAACCTGCACCATTCCTGATAATCCCTCTTTGGAGTATGCCAGACAATTTCTCATTGTCTAAAGTACCCAAATCTTTCTGAATATTTATTTTACTCTTGTTTAGAAGAAAATCTCTCAGTCTTCCAGTTTCCACTTCTACTGTTGTCTGGTTATCTCCCTCTAAGTTTACATACTACAGTCCCAGGACGGTTTGTGGTATAGTAGTTGTGATCCCACAAGAGGACTGTGAAGTGGTCACACACAGGCCAAAAAAGACCACTTAATAAATTGAAAGTTACTGGACTATACAAATAAATTTCATTGAGAAGAGGTATGTGCTGCTGCTAGAATAGAAATGACCATTTGCACATATGATTTCTTCAGTCTTGGGTGGGAACAATGTCCAGTTACAGGCACTTCTTACAAAATAAATTAGACCTTCAGAGGGGATATCAACTCATTATCTCCTAGGAAGAGGGTTTTAATTCGACATTAAAAGGGCTAAAGAAATATTTACCTCTGACATTTTTACATGAAATGGTACTATCAGCCCTTGAGTACCAAAATACTAAAAGTGCTGAAATAGCAGCATGGTCCCATGTAATTACCTGGTTACCTTTTCCCCATTTAGAATGATATACAGAAATTAGCCAAAGCTGCACCACTGGATTAATTACAGACTCATCACGAAATTCTAAAACCACAATACTTAGGCAGCTAAGCAAGAGCAGCTCTCTAATAGATTTAATCAGCTGCTGTGTAAGTGCTCCAACTGTGGCAGGAGATGTGACGTAAAAATAGATCTGTGAATTTTCGTAGGCTATGATGCCATTTACTAGGCTTTTTTTCTGTATTCAAGACATTATAAAATAAAACACTTTAAAGTAGTAGAGATCATGCTTAATTATGTTAAAGACCAAAAGTAAATAGTTTCTAAACCTACTAAAGGTGATCTTTCTTGCCAGAAGGACTCCTACCAGGAAGCATAAGGATAGCTTATCTGAAGGCTTTGTAACCATTAGATGCTATAAATGTCATTCCCTACTGTTGGCACCAGGATGCCAGTTAGCTCTCAGTACAGGGAGTGCCCTTTCCTAAATTTGTTTTAAAATCTAAGGCTATTACCTTAGACTCTCACATAGTACATAATTTTACAGCAAACACAAACAAGAGCACTAGCATAGCCAAGCTCTCTTGTAACCAATTAAAAATAAATAGCACCTGAACAAACTGGCTGTCAATTAGCAAGTAGTTGGTTGTTTTGATAATCACATCACAGAAGGTGTATCTGCAGAAGTTAAATGACTCCAAAATGAGCAGTAACTAAAGGCCAGGCAGATGTGTAGACAGAACGCTTCTGGAGCATGGGAAGGTTAGTTTCTGCCCCCCTCCAACACCCACTCCCCTCCCTCATAAAAGGGAGAGGGAACCAGGCCATCTACCCTTCTAACATGCTAAAGCTTTCAAATAGCTCCCAGGCATTTTAGAAGCAGTTGTACAGTGTTTGCTTGCCACTTCCAATTAAACATGGTACAGCAGTCTGATGTCACTAGGATCTACTAATAGGAAGAGTTGGTCAAACTCAAAACAACTATTCACAGAGGTAAGCATTTTCTGGATAAATACTGAAGCCGTTCACAGAGACAAGAACAGGTAAAACAATCTAAAGCACTAATTTCCCTATCCTTAAATTCTCCCAATATTTGGTGAAACCAGCTAATCTACTATGTATGGGCAAAAATACCAGGATTCTATAAGCTCTAGATTCTCTAATTTTCTAGCTTTGTGCACCTCCTTAATATAGGCAGAAAAACTGTTTTTTTTTTAAAAACAACAATTTAAAAACTATTAGAATTATATGAGCCTCAAGTAGATTCACTGCTTAAATACAAAAAGGCCTGAGGAGAAGATGATAAAATGCCTCTCAGGAGGTAGAATGATAGACTTAACAACTCCAAGATGGAAATTAGAGCACAAGTAAGTAAGAGAGGAAAGGACAGAAGTAAATTCAAGGGCTGATGGAAAAAGGGAGGGAAACAGGAAGTAGAAATGCAATGCAAAGCCTTGATAGTTAGAAAGGAGCAATCAGAGAAAAAGCTTCTCAAAGCTATGTGTTTTTCTAAACCAAGAATACTATTATCTTCATCCATGAGAGACCTGGCCTCCAGTTCCACAGAAACACTTTTTAAAGTACCTTCAGATAGTCACTGGACTCAAGTACGGATACTTCAACAGAGTTGTTCCTTCAAGTATTCATCAGGTCTACCCACAAAGTTTAGCCCAAGTATTACACACCTTAATCGTCTACGACTCAAAGCAGTGGAGCCCAGTGTATTTCAGGATTAACTGAACAGCAAGATTCTGAAGGCCAAATGACTAAACAGATCTCAAAGATCTGTTGGTCTTCCAGCTACCACATATGAGCTCAGCCCCACATGAAGGGCCTGATAAGATCCTCCCTCTTCTGAATACCACATCCAATAATTTAAAGAATTGGAGACCAAAAATAATTTTCCATTTCGCAAATAAACAAGGATTGGAAAACATCTGCATGAAAACTGATGATAAAATAAAGCCTAGTAATCTCATTTATATTAAAAAAAAAAAAAGGAAGAGATATTACTCCCAGTTGTACTCAGATGGCAGAGGATTATCACGCTAAGTCACATCTCCCTACGTACACTATTTGTTTTACTTTTTGTAGATAACTCACAGACTGAAAGAGGGGGGAATCAATCTCACTTTTATTGATTGAGCCTGTCTCTAATAGGGTTCCCTGCCTGTTTTTCACACATGAAGATACTACAATGTTTGAGTAACAAACAATGCCGAGAAAGAAATGCTGCTTCTTTAAAATTAAGCTTCTCCCAGACTTTTTTTTTTTTAACATCATGGAAGCTTTTCTATTGCTGCCAGGCTTTATACACATCGTTGACTTACAAAACCTTGGTTTTGATATTAGATTGACTTGACAGTGTCTCACGTAATGAGTAAAATTTAAAAGGCAACAATGGATTGTACTCTTGGCATGCAGACCGAAGTTGTGCTGGAAGCTGGAAATACACAGGTGCCTCCTTTCCACATAATTGTGGCCTCTTGGGGTATTTCCCATGCAGTTCTACTCAGGAGAGCCAGGACATGCAAATTACTCACCTGAATGTAGCTGCTGTCATCCCTGCTTCTAAGAGGAAAAAATCCAGTGTCTCCTGCATTGCTTATCTTCCAGCATGTTGCACAAAAGCCAACTCCAACGATATCTGTGGGCAATGAGAATTCCCAGTGACAACACGCTCACACAGAGGCAACTAAAGCTTACAGAACTTTTAGACTTAGTAACGACCAGAAAATAGTTCAGCTCCAGGGACAGGCCTGTAGTGTTCTGGGCACTGCGCAAATCATTTAACTTAGAAATGATTAAAGGCTATGCGAGACAACAGAAAGCCAAAATCCAAGAGTATATATACAACTAGAAAGTGTTCATCCAGTCTTTTTTCTCTCCTTTCTCTTTTCTTTTTTTCCTCCTGGCTTCAGCCTTTGCTGGATAAAATGCATTTACTAGCAACTTACTTTCCCTTCCAGACACTGAAGAATTGTTTCTCAGTTCTTTCACTGCTACTTCCAATTTTCAAATGTTAAACTATAAATTATTTTAATAACTCCCAAAAACATATTTAGGTACTAAGAAATGACAATAAAAAAATATGCAAAACTAGACAGAATCCTGTATGACAAGACCACTCAGCACAAAAAGATGAAAAAAAAAAAAGAAAAAAAGGAAACTTACGAGAGTCTTTTCAAAGGTATTTGTGGACAACAGAGAGTAACAGATAGAACTGCAACTCCACAAGTAAGTGTTTATACCACTGAATTAAATGCAGCTGCCCTAAGAGCATGACCCCACCCCATTCTGCCATGGAACAACATCCCTAGGGCCCCTTCTGCTTTTGAACACATTCAGAACAATCTCAAAAATACACAAGGAATGGCCAATTACAATTGTCTGCATGGATAATTACATCAGAACTCCAATTGTAACTTTTCCTTCCATTGCTTATATGCAAGTAAGCAATTCCTGTAAAATCAAACTATTCATTGATTTGGCCTATCAGCGATAGGTATGTTTTTTTATGTTTGGTAGAACCAGAAAAGCAATATCCAGCTCCCCATCTTGATTACTTTTTTTTTCAGGTACTCTGTCCATATACCTTTCCAGTCAACCCATACCCTAACTCTGAATTAGGCAAGAAGCTGCTACGTAGTTAAAACTACTTTTTTCCTCCTTCTACAAAAACCCTTCAGCAACCATGCACAGCCCTGAGCAATTGCATCACACAAAATGAAGCTCAGCTGTGAGCTCCACGTATGGCATTGACTGGGTCAACACACACACACACGAACTGGAGCTCTACTGTGAATCAGAACAGCTATGGCTTAATGGCAAAACAATCAAACATAAAAATTAAAGACTTGTACAGACAGTGTTTCAGAAAGTTTTATATCTCCGAAGATTACATATTTTTATTTTTATCCTGCTGTGAATTTTCTGAGATCAAAACTCAGCTTTTCATCAGCTTTGATTCCTAAATATCTTCTTATGTTGAACAGCGTTCAACAAAATTAAGCTCATACACAGAATAGTTTGCATTAAAATGTCTCGTCTCTACTAACTGCATCATAATGTTTGCCCCAGTTTTTGCTTTCATTTCTGTTATTTATGTATTTTTGATAATTCTTATCTTCTTTCTCTCCAAAGATTAAGTTCTCTCCTGTGAAATGGTAGTATCCCAAAGGAGACTGCTTAATTACCTG
The DNA here is from genome assembly GCF_038088225.1 of Cyrtonyx montezumae. Lineage (NCBI taxonomy): Eukaryota > Metazoa > Chordata > Aves > Galliformes > Odontophoridae > Cyrtonyx > Cyrtonyx montezumae. The sequence goes on from NW_027071826.1 coordinate 12,629,152, forward strand.
CAATTCTGCTTTTCTCTTTTGAGATTTCATTACACAGGCTCCTTTTTATCAGTCATAGCCTTTCCAAACTTGGACAAAGGTTTTTAACTAGGTAGGTTTAGCCCTGGTGTTTTGACTGCAGATTTGATTTGGGAGGAGGAGGGTGTCTGTTCATCTGCCTTCATTTCAGTATTAATTGTAGATAATTTACAGTATGAAGAACTCTCACAATTTATCACAGTTTCTGCCTGTGGCATTTCACTTTAGCCCAAGGATGAATCTCTCTAACTCTGGGAAATGTCAGGAATGCTACTGTGATACAGGTGATTCTACAATAATAAAAATCAACAGCTAAAAGCAGACTTTATTGTAGATATTCATTATAATACTTATAGCCAGTTATAAATTTTCATCTCATTCCTATTTAACAAAGGCCATATATTATTATCCTCTATATCACTGTGACCAAAACCAGAAGACCATCTTGAATTATGATATACTATATACATAATCATTCTTACAATAAAGCTAAATGCAGAAGCTATCATATTGAAATCATATCTAGAACAGTGAAGTGGGTGCTAATATTTTTCTATAATGACAAGGACTTGTACCATAGCAAAAAGAGAAGAAAGTAAGGTCTTTAATCATACTTTGGTCATTAAATATCAGAATACAGCAGTCAGTGAATTAAACGTTCACAAAAATGACCCATGAGTCTGCAATGCATCTCATCTTTGCCAGAATCAGAGCCGTTGTCCTGATGCTGTTCTGACAGCCACACACAGCACAATCTTTTCACTTTCCCAAGTTTCTCACAGCAATTTTTTTGAAGTCAAGCACAGTCAGTTTTCCAAAGCATAAAGTTTGTCTGTCATCTGGAACATGTTGAACAAAGCTTCAGCACTCTTGGTCGTTACAAGGTCATAAAGCACACACAGTGCCAGCCCACTCAACTCAGAAAATTAACACTTCCTCCCTTCCATGCGTCTTAGTGCATTTATCTTTATTTTCTAGGACTCTTTTTGCTGAGCATAGATATAATTCATTTTTATTTTCTGAAAATCATGTTAAAATAGCTGAACTAACACGTTTCTTTGAGTTTCCTCCCCTCCTAAAGAAAATCCGTTGCAAAAAGAGCAAGCCATTCCCGAGTGTGTTTCTCAGGACTATCACCAATCATGTCGAGCACTGTCCTGAAACCCAAGCAAGAATTACTTCTTTTATTTCTCATTTTACATTCCTTAGAAAACACTGTCTTTGTCTCTGCATCAAGGAAACTGTTATTTACAGTTGCAGCTCTGTTGATTTCTCTCATAGTGATGTCAAACAGTTTATATATGTGAGGAGTAGCTGAGCCCACTACTTGGTCACCAACATGCACTTTTGCAGAACAGAGGCTGTGAAAACAAAGCTTTGCATAGAAAAGCTTTCTTTGATTTTTGTCATCTTTGAGCCAGTGCTTAACCATCATCACAATTTTGGATGTGTCACTGGATACTACAGAAGAAAGAAAATCAACTGTGTTCCCCTAGTTGTGTGTGCAATGTGTTGACTCCAGTCTGGAAAACCACCCTTCCAGAACAACTCCAAAGGGAGTATGCAAATTGTCTTTAGTAACACTATTCACCATAAAACATCAAAATACTATCAGAATATATCAGGGAGATGAACAATAATTTCGTTCTGGTCAGGCTAATCTCTAGTATTAAATCACAGCTATAGGAGTGAGATGCATATATATGCATATATGCAACAAGCAAAATGCACTTGAATGAGAGCTTTCAGAAACAGCCACATTCTGCCATTAACAGAGACACAGATTGCAGGGAAATTTGTATTTTTTCCCATAATAGTATTTATCAGAAGGTTACAGTTTGTATCAGTGCTAAATTTAGAAGCACAGGTTCTATATGAACCATTTCTATTATATTACTGTGTTCTTAGTACTTCCTTTGTACTATCCCCAAGTATACTACTATATTCTTGCTATTTCACAGCACAGAAAAAAGGCACAAGGACGCTGAATAGTCTTCCCAATTCAGTTGGTTCACCAAAAATCATAGAAACTGATAGAAACTCCTTAAAGAGATTACTTTTTTTCACAGTGATCAAATATTTCAGGGAGTTTTTCTTTAAAAATTGAGTACGATCAAAATTGGAAATGTATTTATGTCAAATAATGTCAGATAACTTGCAAATTAAGATACATGCTCATGAGAAGTCAGCCACAAGATTTACTTCTGAGCACATATGGCATTAGTATGTTTCCAGATTTGCTTTATCTTATTCTCACAGCTATGAGTTAGATGCATAAAGTACCTAAGATGCAAAGTAGAGACTCACACCCTTACCAGCACAGACTCTCTACCATCTTAGGAACCAGTATCCTGTAGACAGAAGAGACCAGGTTCAGTTCTAGGATGGACACCTTGTCTCAGAAGGACCTCAGGGAACTCATTTGTTCCAAAAATGGCCAGTGATTCTACTTGAATTTCTCGAGAGCAGTTTTCAGAAACCATTCATGTCGTTCAGAAACCTGTCTCTAACATCTGGGAGGGAGAATGGGGGGCAGCTCCTATTGAAGAGGGAAGAAAGAAAGTTCTGGGTGCCTCAAGCCAAGTCTTCCTAAACCTAAGCTGTTTTGAGGTCTTGAGTCTCTTTTCCATTCTCTTCAGTCTATAAAATGGAGACAAGAACATTTCCTTCCTGCCCAGAGAATGTGTGGATAAATACATTCATGTTTGTGAGGCATTTAGATAAGGTAGCGAAGGAAGCTATGTAAGTTTATAGATTCCTTGATCTTAAGGAACTGTACTCTCGAAAGAAACATCTTGACTGAGTTATAAACGTCCATATTATTCACAATATGAAACTGCCAATAGATAAAAAAACATTCTAATGATACTTGAGAGCAGGAACTCCCCTTCTCCCCCATACTTTGAGGACTCTGTCCCTTTGGAGATGGTATGCATTTCAGTGAGGAGGATTCCCTATTGTTTTCTTCCCTATTCTTTATAATGTAAATGTAACCTCGCTTATTTATTTAATTTGTCTCCCAGACCTCTTTTCATCTGGCAAGATGGCAGGGGAGGGGGACGGAGGGAAAAGGAGCTGAAGGAGGGGGGCTATTTAATAATGTCCTATTAATCGCAGTGCACTATCAGCAGGCTTTAACCCTGTTCCAATTCTTTGATTGCTTTTTAGGGATTAGAGCAAACATCATTGTCATCCATTGCATTGCAAATGGGTAAATTTGAGTGATACGTACACAAAATATAGATAAGCAGATAGTGCATCGATATATGTGCAGAGTATATACATGCATTTATATAGCTTGTACACACACATACACATAAAAATAAGCTACATTGCCCTGTATGCCACACGAGAAAAATCAAATCAAGGCACGGAGAAGCTGAAAAAAAACCTACATGTATCATTCACCTGATTTCAATTGTGACTCCCTTTGAACCTCGGCCAAATCATTTTGTACATTAAAAATTGGTCAGGGATGATAAGATTCCATTTTCATGGTTGGTAATGCAGAACCGGTGAAAGAATACAATTACAGACCCCTGAGTAAACTCTGCGAATGTCAACTTGATGTAAATGATCAAGTGTCGACAAAGGGCTGGCAGGAGGGGGGGCAGGCAGAGATGGAGGGGAAAGAGAGAAGAGGGAGAGGCAGAAAAAGAGGCTCCAACTTCTTTACCCAGTGACATGCTAGCACCCCCCTGGGACCAGCATTTTGGGACCCCATCCTTCTGCACCAACCCAGTGCTCAGAGCCTGCCAGGGCTGGCACACCACTGCCCTAAGCTGGACCTCATGCTCATGTCAGGAGTGACCTGCTCCTGCATCCCACAGTGGCATGCCTCCAAATAAGTCCTAACAGAACCCAGCAGCCAGGCCATATGCTGAGGGGCCCTAAAACGAGGGGCTGTGTGACTGCAGGTGCCAAAGCCTTAGATGTCAACCCTGGGTCTCGCTGGCTCCCTTCCTGCCTGGGCCCTGCTGTTGCCCAGGCCCCAAGCAGCCCCATTAGCTCCTCTCCATCTTCCCTGCCAGCACCAAGTCGATGCCATAGCAACTTCTCTTTTTCTTTTTGCAATGAGCTGGCGTGGGAATCTGAGGAAGGATGCTGCGACCCAGTGGGCACAAAAAGCTCAGGCAGTGAAAAGGAAGTGGATGTCCCCTGTGACAAGGGAAAATCAGGAGCTGAAAAACCTGTGTGTCCTTTATGCAATGGACCTGGGTAAACACCTTCTCTTACAAGCAGAGAAACTGAGGCAGGGAGCAGTGAAAGAGCTTCACTCTATTCCCAAAAGGAGCCATGGGGTGAGGACCAAATGCAAAGGCCTCCTGCAGCTCCACGCCCAGCAGCTGCCCACACTGCCTCCTGCTTCACAGCCTGCTGGCAGATATGACCCCACAAATTGGGCCCCACATTTCCACGAGGAGAATGAGACCAGGAGAGCAGTGCATGTTCAAAAGCCTTTCACCATTCAGGAGCCGAACATAAGAGCCATATTTCCATTTATTTTAGAATTATCACCTGAACTGATTAAAGCAGTTATCAACTTCAGTCGTTCTTTACATGTTGTTTTTGTTTCAGATTTCCAACGTTTTTCATGCGCACGCTGCATAAATTATTGAAACATTATTTTATTTATCCATCCCCCCTGTGACAGAAATAGGTTCTCTGAAAGCAAATCTTGCCCTAATCAGTTTTGTTTGTCTTGCTTTCTCTCCTCAATATTGCCACTGCTTTTAGGTTAGCAAGCAAGTAACACTACTTTGCTTTTGTGGACAACAAAAAGCACTGCGGACTGATAAAGACAGGGTGCTAAATTAAAGGATATTCCAAAATGCTTCACTGGTGGCTGGGAAACTTTTAGCAAGCAGGTTGGGAAGAGAAGACAATATGCTGAAGTTCAGCAGAATGGGGTTTGTGTAGACCCCAGCAGCTCTGCTTCTCACTGAGCCCTAACCTCAGCACAAAACCTGCCTGGTTCACAACTACCTCCAGAATTGGCCATCAAGAATATGAGACAGTGAAATAAGGAAGCCCCAGGACGCCAGTATATGGGCTTAGGTTTATATCTTATATAAAAATGGCATAATAGGATTGTCCATTCCCAGCTTGTGCTCAATTCTTTTTACACACTAATACATCAACAAAACCCAGTCACCCTACCAAACCACTGCTACAGAAGTGCTCATTTAAAATATTGTTGGGTTTTTTTTCTCTCCTTTTGAGCACTGTGCATGCCATCCCAATTATAAACACAATAGAACGAAGCAATGGTATGCAGATGATACCCCACTAAAAGTGAGTAGCAGAATCAAGTTTGATGTAAACGTGATGCAACTCATTTAATTGGTAAAGGGTCTAAACTCTAGGTAACTACCTGTACTTTAAAATTAGCTCTGCTCAAAATATCTTGAGCAATATTATTAAAGAGCCAAGTGATGCTGAGAATGTTAGCAGAACTGTTCTGGTTTTGAAGCACAGTTTCAAATAAAATGAATTTTAAACAGTTCAAAACGTTGCAATTTCTCACCTGCACATATGGCTTACGACAAATTTGAATACTGAGTGTTATCTGAATCTTAAACTCTGAACCAGTGTACACAAATACAGTTAGGGGGGTTGGGCACTGCAGTCAAATCTATTTGCTTCTCAGGCTAAAATTATTTGAATAGTTATTATTTTTCTCCCTTTTCCTCCCTTGATTCTATATCCTGTGTTTTATTCATGGCTCCCCTAAATGGTACAAAATTATCTACTGAATTTATCCCCAGCGTCACAAACCAAGTGGACTCAAGCTATTAAGAGGAGAGTTAAGGCAATGCATATCATCTGTTTGTCAAACTTTAGTGCACATTGCCATACTTTGGTACTCATTATAGAAATCTGAATGCAGTTTGTCTTTACCGAATGTAAGAAAATGAAAGCTTTTTTGTACATTCTATTCATATCACGAGAAAGATCTCATGGATCTAATATGGATTAAGACTACCTGACATGCTTATAAAATTTGGCACAATCTATTTCATCATATGCAGAAATGACCATTTTTATCTAGCACTGTTAAAGCGCTGAAGAAGTTCTAGATTTGATATTAAAAAAACTGCAGCTCTAATATTAGATTTAAATAGAGCAAATTGCAGCACATGTTAAATAACTATTCCCTTGAGTATTTATAGCTTTAGGTTCTGAACTTTCTGTCTTGCATACTTCTCACAGCCATTTAAAAAAGTTTTTAGTCCTTCCACTGATATTTTATTATTAATAATTATTGACGTATTTATTGTTGTTACAATGAAGATGATACACAAGAACTGTTTCATTAAGAAACGTGGTATAAGTTTTTATGCTGTTAAGACAATTTTATGGCAATTTTTTTTCAACTAAGCAGTTTCTTTTTGTGATTCAAATCAAGATTTTTCCGTTTTTAGTTACAAGTGCTTAATTTTGAAGGCCAAAAAAAATTAAAAATATTTGTTGATTTCTTATAAAAAAAAATTTTAATGAGAAAAGATGTCATCTCAGTCTTATTTTCCAGTTGCACTTTACCACCAATCAATAACAAGCTGAAATCCTTTTTGTTTGAACAACTGAGACATATTTTTTAGCGAATACTAATATTTAAAGGAGATGAACAGTACATCTGGCAATGAAAACACTCATCAGCAAAAAGTAGTCAAAATTTCCAAAATTAAGCCTGAGGAATTTATTCTAAAAGGGGTAATCTACCTTCCTCAGGTTATAATCTTTTGTTTTGCCATGTACATACAGCTCCAGACCCAAAAGTTGGCCTTGGCTTATGGAGGCAGCAGAGGACAGGGGAAAGAAGCTCTGCATTGTGTTCAAGCCATGGCCAGCTGGGCTCAGCATCCTTTTCCAGTTCACCTTCAGAAATCATTTTAAGGTGATTTTGGTATGAAATCTTGATGGTGATTTTTCATAGATGTTTTGGTTTGGTTTTGACACTTTCAAAACCACATTGATAACAGGCACTCTTTTTTTTTTTTTTTAAGAAAAAAGGAACACTCAAGGTTTCACAGTTAAAAGACTACTTCTGCGTTTTGAGCAAACTAATTGATCTAATTACTGAAAACCTAGAAAATCATCTCTGAAAAGGGAATAAGGAGTTCTGAGATTTAGCTGTTTTCAGTCTATCGTGTATTTAGGCAAGGAACTTCACTGATCCTTGCTTCAGTTTGGCTGCTTCTACAGGAGGAGGGAAATTATTTGTGTACTCATCCTGGAGGGTGGCTGGGCACCTCCTATAGCTAGAAGAATAGCAAGTAAAAACAGTGAGCAATGACTGCACAAACAAGAGAAAAGAACATGCAGCTTCCCCAGGCTGAAACTTTAAAGATATGGCAGTACCTGGAGAATAATGTACAAGGTCTTGTTTCCTTGGGCTAAACTATCTGGTATGTTGCCACTGGTTTGTGGGTTTTCTGGCTTTAGGAAGTGTATAATAGACTTGAGATTTGCATGGCAATGAGAAACCTTATTCTTCCCCCCCTGCACATTCACATTTGAGATTTTAATATCTACTTTAGCTAATTAATTGGTAATTCAACAATAGCTTGAAAATAATTGTAAATAAAAGGTATTGTTACAGAACTGCACTTCTGCATGAAAACTTTTCTGTTGTTTATGTCAACAATCTGCAGCATTAAATACATGACTTTCTACTTTCTCTAATACAGGTATTCATTTCTCTAGTTGAATATAGTAATGGATCATTTTTTTACACACACCTCTCTGCAGGTGAATACAGGAGCAATATGATAAAGACTGAACAGATGGGTTACACATGCTGCTGATTTTTTTATTAAGAATAGCAGAGTCAGATTCAGTTTTAAGTGTGAAATCCTCTTAAACTTTCTGAATATGAATGGTGTACAGATATTTTGGGTTTTTTTTTTCCAAGCAAAATATTCATCACTGTTAAGAAATAGCAGATGAGGAGGCAGGACACGTACACATAGGTCTCTTCCCAGTGCCCATGGGTCAGCAGCCCATCTCCCCTGGGGTTTGTCTTCACTCTTGTACGTACCTCTCAAAGCACTTCAGTTCAGTGCAGCACAAGCTCTTGAAAGAATAAACATGAGGAGAACAGTCTCTGTCATCTCTCAAATAAGCAGAATATCCAAAGGGAATATAACATATTTAACTTCCTCTGAAAGGCTGGCTTATTTGGAACACCTATAGTCATCCTCATAGTGAAACATTCGTAATAGTCAAATACAGAGGCTGTTCGAAAGGAAACGGCCTATGAAAGTGTGGTCTACAGAATTAAATCTCTAAACAAGGCTCATTCACAGCCAATGTTGAAAACAGATTTCAGGTCAGGAAGTAGTAGGGAACAAGTTTAAATGAATTTCAAACCCACTAACCCTCCTCCACAAGTGGAGAAAAATCAGCAAAGGATTCCAGCCATCTGGCTACATCTACACAGCTAAAGGAAAGCAGGTCAGTGTCCTGAGGCACAGGACACCTGGCTTGATGCCCCACAGTGCTTGATGACCACCTCATCTTTTGGTTCTGCTTTTGATCCTCATCTTGCTTTCCAGGAAGCAGCCATGGCCTGCCTTTTGGACTATTCCCCTACCTACATGGACAACTCTCAAAGGGTTAAAGAGTATCCCAAGTTTGGCCTTTCTATTATACGAAGCCCCCCTAAACCATTCCAGGAGGTTTCATGTCTCAAAAGCTTCATGCTATGTAGCACAATTCTTCAGCCCTCTTTCCCAAGCACATGAAGACCTCTCTTTGCTAGTCCACCATTCTTTCCTGAAGACACTCAAGAGAAAATAAAACATAACTTCTCTCACCAGAGCTGAAGTTCATGAAGTCCACTCTAGATCAAAACATCCCAGGCATTTACTAGCCTTCCTATGCAGAAAGGAAAATGTAAACATCACCTGCATCTGCTGAAACAAGCTGGCTCTAGAGTTAAGAGCAGAAGCTCACTGTTTCTCTCTTGGGATGTCCACAGTCCAGATTAGAAAAGTTTTTACTCTACAGCACGAAGAAGGCAAATTAGTCTGGCTTTAAATTCCACTCTGATCTTAAAGGACTGCTGTTTCTACGGCTATGTCTTCACTTAAGAAATAACTAATGTTGTTTGTTAGTTGTTTTTCTTGAGTCACCCTTGCTCATCCACTAGCATTGCCATTGTACAGTATTACACCCAAACTGGTGTATGTGCTAGATTAATAGGCACACTATAGCTGTAGTTTTCCTAATAAATCAGCACAGGTATTAAAAGGGAGAGGACATTTCACAGTTTGTTTCTGCTCCTTCAAATCCATTTAATTTTCGGTTCAAAACAGCCTTCAGATATCAGTGCAAGACCAGACTTTCCTTTATAGCTTGCTGGCAAAAGATGAGCAAAGATATGGTTGGAAGGAACTCTGGTGGCGATTTGTTAGTAATTTTGATTAAATTTATTGTAGTCACATGGTTGCTGTTGCATTTTTTTCCATGGATAATTATGGAGTCTGCTCATTTTATGAGATGTATTTTTAAGAGTTTATCAGTGGCTTGGGATGAGTGCTCTTTTGTTTAGTGATGTATAAATTTGAATAATCATAAATAACAAAGTGAAGGAGAATGAGGGAAGGGAGGAGGCTGAAGTCTAGGAAGATGCCTTGCTATGCATGTCTGCTGGGTTTGATCACAGCATAGATGATACAGCAGTGGGCATTAGAGAATGCCCCGATATAAATCTGATTAGATAAATATGAATTGTCATGTACTAACTGTGTACTTTACTGGGGTGTGTTGATGTTTACAGTCAAAGGCTCATGTTATTAGCGCTTAATGATCAGTAGCTTCCCTTTAATAATGCTTTGACACTGAAAAACAAGACTGTGACACTGCACTGTGGCACTACATTCCAGCAATACTGCAATACAGTGCTGTGCCACGTCGGTCCAATACACAGGGCACCTCAACCCACAGACCCCCTACAGACTGACAGTATCCAGCCAGAACACAGAAAATGGGGAGGCTCCTTATTGTAGATGTAAAAATATCATCTCAGTAGCATCACAGCAGCTGCATTTTGCACCTTTCACACTTCGAGCTGGACAGTATTCATTCTTTCCTGGCTGTGTCAGTTGTGCTCTTCATGGTGTAGAGAAACTTTGACTTTTTTGGATTCCTGGCAGCACCACCCACACATTTCCAAGCTTTTGTACTGGCCTTCTTAAAAAAGACAGAGAGATGACTTCCATTCTCCCGCGTCAAAAAGACTATTTTGTCATTTTAAAAACTCATTAATCATGGAGAAATTCAAAGCAAAAGCATGTAGGAATGAAAAAGTCTGAGCAGACTGGTTAACATCTGAATCGCTTAACATTAAAACGTCTTCAAATGAAGGAATGCCTATGGAAAGTCCTTACTTTTACAAAGCTGAATTCTCCACTCAATTTAATATAGGAAGATTTTCTCATAATTTGTACAAAGCAATAACAGGTTACTGTGGTGTGTTTGCAATGAGTTGTTTCCTTCACGAAGTAAGAGCCAAAGTGTTTTGCGACTGAGCTGCAGCATCACTCACCACAATCAAATTATGCAGTAATGAGTGCATATGTCACACATTTATTCCAGTTTCATACAGACTTCTGCTTTGGATCCACATTTTATTCCACAAGCTGCATTTCACTGAGGTGCACGGGTTCTAGGTGCCCACACTGGACTGGGGTATGCGTACAGCTGTGGCCAGCCATGCCAGCATCCACAAGGCTGTCATTTGAGCTTATACATACCAACGTGCAACATGCCACCACACTGCATAGCTGTGCTGAACTGCTCTAATATAGGCTATGGCAATGCCGCATCGTGCTCAGCATTACTGCACGTTCTGTACTGTAGGCACGAATGTTAGCTGTGTGATTTCTCTGTAATATCACTGTGCTCTGCATGGCCCAGTTGTACCAGGCATACACTCTGTGCTATGGATTATAATAATGTTGATATAATGCTGCACTACTGGTGCAAGGCAGTGTCGGGGCCTCATGTGCTGTGCTGCCAGGCTGGGTGATGGTAGCACAGAGTCTCCACGCTTGCATTATGGGGACGTGCAGAATTAATCTTATGTAATCTGCACTTTGTGGTTGGTTTGCATTAGTGCTGTGTGCTCTCCGTGGCTTGATTGTAGGGTATTAATGTCAAAATCCTCCATGATCTACTGCCGTGCGGTTGTGGTATGGCCTCCGATAAAATCATGGCTTGCTTTCTTAATAATGCAGAATTTTAAGAGACAACAAAACGTATAGGAATTGTTCTATATTAAAAATGCAGCATAATTGTATAATTACAGTATTTGCATCGTGCTAAACAGATTGGCTGGGTTATTTCAGATTCTTTCAAGTCGGGATGGCATCAGGCCTACAGTATTTCTAAACTGTTTTGCCCGTCTGCAGTTGTATAATGAAACACCACAAATTTTACCCAGCAATACTTGTGCTTTTCTAAGTGCTGCATTATGAGCATAAAATTACCAAACGTACTGAACACACTTACCAACACTGAACTAAAATCCCTTATCTCTCACCCACAAATTAAGTCTCCACAGATCCCTTTTTACAATGCTGAAGTAATAAATACATATACATTTATTTCTACAACCATTTTAAGAAATTAGAAGGAAACCCACACAGTAGTTTAGCAGTTAATTTACAACAGTGCAGCCTCTTGAGTAAGTATGTAAAACAAACACACATCATTTATTTCCCTCATTTGAAATCCCTGCTCCCCGACACACAGACAGACAGACTCATACACACAGATCACTACAGCCCAAATTGGACATCAGAGAAGAAACTGGGACTTCTTTGCTATCATCCATGATTGCCCTGAGGCTTGAGGAGTGGCCAATTTACAGCATGAATATAGTCTAGGGATATATGAATCATGAATCATGTTTGATGTATGGAAAGGCACAGTCATTCTGAAAGGCTGCAAATGCAGTCATCTGCTTTTTAAGTGAAAAAACATGCTTGCAAAACAACAACAACAAAAAACGGAGAGATGAAATACCTGGGAAATATTATTTAAAAGACGCAATCTTCGCTTTTTTTTTTTTTTTCTTTTAATTGGGTTGGAAGGGGTTACTTCATTATGCAGCAAATTAGAAAATTCATAATTTATCATTGCACCCAGTCGAAATGCCACCCAACTGAGTCGCACCCCTGTGAAAACCATCACATAGTAACAAACTGTCAAAGCCTGCTGCAGCCGACGGGCAAAATTAATATGCAAATGTATGCAAGAAATTAAAAAGCAGAATTACCCAGGCAAATGAGGTAGCTATACTTGAATTGTTAGAATTATGAATAATTACTGCGAATTTTCTGCTCCTAATATAACTTGTTTTTTGATAAACAAAGACTTAATTATCGAGATGCGCTGGAGAATTTCCGTGGCGCTCATTAATCTTGCAAAAAAAACAAGTCCCTGGTGCCCAAACCGTAATGAAGAGCGCGTGCCCTGAATCTTCAGAAAGATCAGAGGCACCAGGGTGCCAGGGCTGGAGAAAAAAAATGACAGTGCCAATGTCCCCTCCTGTACCCTGGAGTGTCATAACGTCTTCCACTAACTATCAAAGGGACTTATTTATGCCAGCAGCTGAGCTATAAGTCCAATTTACGATGCCTTAAGCAGTGGTGAAATGATCTGTTGATGTGCTATGGAAATGCCATCTTGCAGTAGCTCGATTTGGTCCCAGTGATACCAACACGATGAGGACCCTCCGCTCCTCTGCTAATGGATGCAGCATGACAGACCATAATACACAAGAGGGACAATCTTTTAGGACCAGTCTCAATGGTCCTCCATTAATCTTGGTTCTGCAGCGCTGTGGTGTCCATGGGAACAAGGGCATTATCATAAGCACTGGTTTTAAATGCTCCCATTAGGGACTGCAATACAGAGGAGAGATGCATGGGGTGAGGGGGTTAGGGAAGACAGTCCACTGTTAGTTTACTCTTCTTTTTATGACCTGGATTCAAACCATAATGGGTGGCTCAGAGAATTTTCTCTTCCTAAAGAATATAAAGAAAACAACAAAGGAGGAAGCAGCTAAGTGTACAGTGCGGTGCTGCATGTTTGTCTTCTCTGTTTTTTACAGCTAGAAAATCAGCTTGGCCCTGGTGGGCTGAGATAATTTACCATGAGAAAGCAAAGGGAAAATAACCCCAGGTACTCTCAGCACAGACCAAATCGAACCCGCTGTGAGCTTATTATTACTTAAAAACTGGCATCTAAGTGGAAATGACTGACTCTCTGTCATTATCCCTATTACCACCATGATAAACCCAGGCAGATGATAAGGCAAAATTACAAAACATCAGTTCTGGAGCTCGGAGGCTACTTTAGAAGCTCAAGGCAGACTGCATTTTCAAACATTTCCTTCTCTGCATTCAAGTCCCCAAATTTCCCGATGCCTTGACAAAACCATTTCACTGCATAGGCAAATTGTCACCTTTTAAACCAGGGCATTTGACATTTTCTATACAAGGCTCTACTGCTCAGTTTTTCTTGCTCTTAATCCTCCAGTTTCTCTACATAGACCGAGTGCTTACAGTACTGTAATGCTCAGAATTTTACTTTCACAGCCTGCATTACACTTAGAAAAGGGAAAGATGAGGAGATGACATCATAAATGATGGAAAGTATACCCTTCCTGATCACTGGGCTTCGAGTTTTTAAATCAGCAGGAGGAGCAGCTTACCCTGGGACTTCTCTTCCATACTGGGAAAAGGGGGCCAAATGGAAAGTATAATGACAGAACGGCCAAGATTGGAAGAGATACCTGAGTCCACCTAGTCCAACTCCTGCTCAAACAGGAACACTTAGATCATGGTAAGCAGAACCATGTCCCAGCAGCTTCTGAGCATCTCCAAGAAAGAAATTTTGCATCTCTGGGCAGCCTGTGCCAGCACTCCATCACTCACACAGTCAAGAAATGCTTCCTGACATTCAGACAGAACATCCTGTGTTTCTTCATCTCTTGTCCTGGCACTGGACACCACAGAAAAGAGACTGACTGTCCTCTTTGCACTCTCCCTTCAGGTTTTATACACACTGACGAGTTCCCCTTGAGCCTCCTCTTCTCCAGGATGAATGGTCCTAACTCTCTCACCACCTCCTCGAGGAATTGAACTCTTCAGCCTGGAGAAGATGAATTAGTTGCCTCACAGGCTTACCACAGCATCAGCCTACCACACAAGCAGACCTTTGCACACCACCTCAGCAATGCTGTTTGCTCCCTCCCATTCTGCCCTTCCTTCTCCAAGATCTTCCACCCTCCTCTTACAAAGAAGGGATGAGGCCCCAGCCTACTAAGGGGGCCAACATACATCAGCACGGAGCCCCAAAATATCTGGTACAGCAAAGTTGGAAGGGACCCAGAAAGCAAAGTGTTGGTGAGGTCTGACTTAGCAAGGCTGATAATTCACTTCATCAGTTGCCTAGAAAAATGATTTATTACAAAAGGAGCAGTAATTGGTAATTGTGTCTGACGTGATTCCTTACCCCCCTGCTGCTCAGCAGGAAGGATGGCTGCTTACTTTCCTTTTCCATACAGATGGGGAAGTTTAACTTTCCAGCCCTGCCAAGGCAAGTTTCACACAACGCATATACTGGTTATCATAGAAACTTGTGTCCAGTGGTTTCTTAACCCTCTCAATGACTGCTACTTGGGCTGAGTCATGTGCCTGTTCCCCTAATCCCATGGCCTGACAGCGTGGTGCCACCAAAGCAGCTGCCATCTCCATCTATTTCAGAGCATGGGATATGCAGGATTGTGCATTTGCTGACATAAAAACCTATTTGTCAGATAATGGCCAGAGAGTCAGCCTGAACATTTTGCAGCAATTAAGTCTCACCTCAGGAGGGATGATCCTGCTCATGGCATGAGCTTGTGAAAAATCCTCCAAGAAACACCATTTCTTTCAAGAAATGTTTCTTGTGTTACAAGAACACTTCAGTACAAATCACTGAGTCTTTCCTCCACCTCCTCCATGCACATGCATTTAATCATTTATAGCAGAAGAAAAAGATGAGGTTTGAAATTAAATTTATTTGTATCTTAGTGAAGAGTTGGGAAAACCCACACAAAAACTGCCAAGGGTGCTGGGAGATCCAATTTACCTGTCCAAGAGCTTAGGAAGCAGCTTCAGGAAAGAAATACAATTTGCACATAGCTGAGCACTTGTGACAATGTGAAAAATCTCCCTCACTACACACACTTTACCTAGACGTTACAAGAGAATGGTTTTGGAAGGAGGAGAATGGATTGGCCAACAGCTACTAAGATGAGGAATAGAACAAATCCTACTTCAGACTCTCCCCAGGCCTTATACTTGGCATTTGCAATTGTTTATTACTCTTAGCCAGATTTTGCAGGACAGAAAATGGCATGAGAAATGGCTTCAGTAATTCACTCAGTCTCCTCACTACAAAATCTTGGCCCTTTATTAGAGTTTCAAGCCTCAGGCTGACTCTATATCAGGCACTGGTTCAAAGGGGAAGAGATACACGTGTGCAAGATGGAAGTAATTAACTGTGGCCAAAGACTGTGTTGTTTAGATTTTTCCTGATCACTCTTTGCTCTTAGCAATCTGGATTCAGGATATAAGCATACCCTCTGGAAAGGTCTGGGACACCAGTTGGAAAGACTAACCCTAGCCCTTCCAAATTCACATAATTATCATATTGACATAACACATATTGGAAGATTTTTCTCTGGATATGTATGTGTGTACATATTCATATATACATTTACTTACGAATGTATGCGCATTACAGACAGAAATAAGTGCATAATTGATGGTGGTCATGGGAGGTAGGTCATCCAAAAATGTCAGTCTACTATATGCAAGTTCCTGCAACGGCTTCTGTTCTCTTCCCAGTAAATGACATCATGAAAAATACAGAATTTTGGGCCAAATGGACAAGTCACTACTTGGTTTGTGCAACACCCAGCCTCTCTCAAAGAAATATAAATGTTTTTAATCCAGGTCAGCATGCTGTCATGACAGAGGAGAATACACACCATGTGCACCTTTCTGACAAAACAGTTGTTCAGTTTGCTACAGAAATCCCAAAGGAGACTAACAATTTACTGTATTTATATAACAAATAGTTTTGAGGTAGAAGAGCTGTGCTTCTAGTGTCAAATTGTCAGCTTGAAGGTCTGTACAGTGCTGAAAAGGGAATAAAAAAAAAAGCTCAGATTATTCCTAGTGACCCACATACCACAAAACATCTGCTGACAACATGGTTGGCTTCCTGCCCAAGTTCAGCTATGAGCTGTCTCCAGCTGATCATCTTTGCCCTCACCGTAATCAGAAGAGTCCACAGCAAGCAAAGGCGTTAGTCAGGGAACACATAAAGCAATTTGACCACTTGAATAAGCACTAACTTACATAAATACACTCATGCATACATATAACTCAGACATAAACCTGGCCTTAGAAAATAATAACAACAAAAATAAATAAATAAAACCAGTGCTACTATCAAATACAAGTCTTAAGATTCTTTGAGTTAGAATAAGAACTCATTGGTGCTTAGCATGAGTCTTTGTGTTTGCAAAATGCAGGTTGTTTAAAATTTTAGATCTCAGAGATATACATGCACAATATGATTAGACAAAGCACTGGAAACAAATAAAAAGCCCTAAAAAAATAGCTTTTGTACTGCCTTCATCCATCACTGTATTAAGTATAGTATTATCTTGCTTATAGGGACAGAAACAATATTTCAAGATGCACTTGTGTTCCATCCTTCATTTTACACCTGAAATGGCGTTGCCTTGTCATGCAAACACGTTGATGCAACTTGACTGTCAACCTCCCCTTTCATTGTTTATGGTTATTACTTTTTTATTATTTTTATTCAAATCAGTAATTACTTCCAACTTTCAGGTTTCTTGTGATTCCTTTGTTCTTGCCTTCAGGTACTTGTTCTCCTTTCTAAATGCACCTGACTGCTTAGAACACAGCCACAATAATACCTGATATTGTTCAGATTAATAGACACTCATTTGTGGTCATAGTTATGGGTTTTTTTGCACCTTGTATTACATATGTTACAAACTTTGCCACATGATTCAGAAAGCTGTACAAGCCTCTCATTTCAGTAACCAATAAAGAGTAAAAAAAATAAATTTGTTATTCTGCTGTACTCTGTTACTATCATAGATTATTTTTCTGCTCAGTAAAGGCCAAAGTATACTGTGATTCAAGGGTAGGAGAGGGTGTTCATCCACTTCTCATTAGACTCTCTTCTGGGCTAACAGAAACCCTTGAAGACTCACCTGAAATTCCTGAACAGACAGCTCCTGTACTTGGCTGAAAGCTTGTTACATACAAACTGCTTGGATGATTTAAAATACAAGTATACAGATATGTAGCAGAAAGATGTAACAGCAAGCGACAGAAAACATGATCCCTTAGGTGCCATAGCTAGAGGCTTAGTGACAGATGATGTTGCAAAATGGCTTCAAGATGGGATATTTATAAAACTGCATTATGAGAATTTTACACTGCTAATCACGAGGCTTTAATAATAAGTCTTCTATTAATTGAAATCTAACTACTAGCTTACATTTTCAGACATTGTCTTTGTTAAATCATGTAAGAAACTCCTAATATTCCTTTTCCATTTTCTACCCTGACACTGTATCTGACAGTTGCAGGACTGCCCTCACCCTTCTAAATATACTAGACACAGCACCCTCATTTGATTAATTCTAATAATTTTTAGTCATTATTACTTTTTAACATATATTGGTACTGCAGATTAAATATTATTTATAGCTTTAATTTGTGTCCTGTTTGGATTGTACAATCACAGGGCTAACTTAGCCATTATTATTATCATATTGTTTTATACTGCTCCTAAAATTAAAATCCATTCTTGTCTTTAAATGTTTTATTGTAGTTGTCTTTCTTGTTTTGCATTGCATAGTCCATGATTAATTCTGTTAGCCAAGTGCATATGGCCTGCTTGGCTATCATCCATTATCTTCATCACTGTTGCCTCAAAATGAGCACTTTATTATTACCTTTTTCATCTTTCCAATTACCAGATGTGCTTTTGCATTCCCATACTTTTCCTACTAGACTGAGATCTACATTTAGAGTAAAAGTCCCAGCTCATTAGTCACTGAAGACAAAGTGAATTTTCCCTGGCTAAATACAGAAAATCTGAGGGTCAGTTTCAGTATTAGAGAAGTAGTCCATTTCTGTGAAACAAAATCAAGAATGGCCATATTCTCCTCTAGAAGAAAAGCTTCAGGTTTTTCCAAAAGACGGTAGTTCAGCAGAGGATAAGTGGAAAATTTCCTCAATAATTCTTTTTGCTGCATTTGATTCAAGTATCCTTCTGGAGTCTTAGAAACCTTACCTAAGGCAGGTAAGGGTAAACCTCAGTTACCCTGTAACTTATTTCTTGGAACAGCAATCAAAAAGGAAAAAGAAAAAAAAAAACAAAAGACAAAAAACAGTTGTGTTAAACATCTACCTAAGTCTGGCAGAAGCATCTGTCACAGTGAAAAGCCTTTTTCAAAAATTCCATCCTAATTTTTCAGGTTCAGGTGATGTCGTGTCATTCAGTCTGCCTCCACCCAAACACTTCTCTGGCTGAATTCAGATTGCAATGTTCACTTAGCCCCAAGGTTGGCTGAGATGAATACAACATGCAGTGAAAAACCTCACCAATGTAAGGAAAATATATTTTTCTCATTCATTTCATTCATATACTTATGAAGAAAAACACCTATACTTATCTGTCCCCCTAACACCTCAGTTCACTCCAGTAGTATTTCTCAGATTGTTTTCACAGGGCTATTAATCTTGTATGTTTGTAATTTTACAGTCCCATTATTAAGCATTAGAAACAAACAAACAAACAAACAAATCATAAAGCCACAAATTCTTCTTATAACTGATATTTCTAAATGCCCATGAATTCTTTCTATATTCTAATAAAGGTTCTTTGATTGAAAAAGATGTAAGAGAACCTCCACGCCTTCCTTCTCTGAAACCTTCGCACTGCAGATCTGTTTCTACACAAGAATCTACTTATTGCCCCACAAAGCTATGATGGAGCCAGACCTGTGCATAACCTGGGGATACGTAAGGGAAATGTTATATGATAAGTAAGGGAAGAAGCTGCCAGACAGAAACACGCTAGCTTCTGTCTTCTGACATAAGTATGCTGCTTTGGGCATTTTAGGAAAATCTGTTAATAATCACTGTGAAGGAGGAAGCAAATATTAAAATAGGAAAAAAAAAAACATTAAAGGGGTGGCAGTATGTAGACTTGAAACATTTAGGAGTAACTAGGGTGACAAGCTTGCAACCTCCCTCAATACTCTGGTTTTCAAGAGACAAATACCTATTTGCTAAGGTCAGGTAATGAGAAATGGCAAGCAGAGGACCAAAAGCAGAGGTCCTATTCATCACCTTTGAAAGTCAGTCCAGGAGAGGTCTGAGGACTGAGGAAGTGCTGTCACATGAATAACTTGCAAGTTCCTGTAGTGTTTTGGTATTTAGACTGAGCTTTTCAAACTATTTTTTGGAACACAATTGCTGAAGTGACAATTCATAATTAGCCCTTCTTGTGCTGACCGCAGCCTCTGAAAAACAAGTTCTTTTAAATCGTCCTTTTGTGAATATCTCAGAATTGAGATCCCCTTCTTCTCATAAAGAAAAAACTTTGCTCCTTTGGCAAATTCTTGCCCTTGATCTCTCTAGATCTGATGTGTCTACCTTTATGCCTCTCTATAGCCTCTTACTCCAGGCATAGCGACATTTACTTCAATAGTGTTTTGTACTGTACTGACATATCCAGACTTCGTTCTTCTGTGCCTGCAGAAGTAAAAGTTGTCCCGTATGTATCAAGATGACAGGGCAACGTGTTGAGAACTTTTACATACTAAGTGTCTTAAGATAACAGATCAAAAGAGATTGTGGAAGTGATAAATGTCACCTATACACTGGCAGACTAATATCATGGCAATGTCTGGTTTTTCATCTAAACACCAGCAGGAAAAAATTGACAACTCTGGGACAGTATGGCATGGCTACTTCTCTCATTTGGCCTGATATTTGCTTTCTCTATTCATCCTAAGAAGTTTGCTCTGAGCACAAGAGCAACTCTGCATCTTGCCTCCTGGCAAAAGGTACACGAAGTACCCTTCTGATCTCAGTGAATGGTTTACATTCTTCTGCAGGAATTCAGAAACTTTCTATTGCTAAAACATCCTCCCCCCTTTTTTTTTTTTTTTTTTTTTTTGTAATGCAGTTGTATTATCAGTGGCAGACTGTCTTTGGTAGTCCTTTGTTCTGAAGTTTTAGTAACAAAGTGTCTGGATACAAAACTTTGTCATATTATGTTTTGAAGGTTTTGTAGCGGCAGAAAGTGGTGTGCGTCTATGAGCATTTATAATAGAGAAAAGCTAAGTGATGAAGTGCACCTTTAACATAATGACAGTAATTCAGTCTCAGACAGTGAATGCCATTATACTCTCTTTTAAAGACTAAAATCAGTCAATTGAAATGACAATTATGATAATCCCCTAGTAATGAAGATTATTTTGAAACAAAAATCTTTTTTTTTTTTTTGTATGTATGCCTCTTAATGTGTGTGTATTTACTGTACCTATTCTTACCATTCTACTAGGCTGGAAATGATACAAATAACAAATATGCAAGTGTTTCTATCCATTCTGCTGTTTTCAGTTGTTATTTGTGGTAAACTAATTTACACACACACACACACAAAAAAAAAAAGAAAAAGAAAAGTAGCTAACAAACCTTCCCTAAAAACAAGCCATACATAAGTTTTGGCAAAATACTCTGAGCATACAACTTGGGGAATTGGGCAGCCTTATAAAAGTAGTTGGTTTGGGCAGACTTTGCATGTGTGACATGATAATTCCTCTCCAGAGCATTACATGCATTTACCTTGTGTTTTGTCCTAACTTTCTGAAGGGAGATGCAGTGAGGGTCAAACAAAGCACATGGATAGCTCATAGTGAGAGATCACTGCAGCAAACATTATTCTAACTGGGAGTCACTTTGTGATAGGTGGCCTGTAACAGTCACCTGTGCTGATAAGAGAAACATACCAATCATCTGATTTTGGTTATCTGAGCTAGCACTTTCAGAGACAACCAAGGGAGTGTCTAGGCACATAATCCTACAGAATAGAACCAAAGTTGTAATTTTTCTTGGGCTCCTTTGAGAATGAAGGCACTCACAAACATTGTACAGAAAAGTGAAGTGTCACGAAACTCACAAGAACATGCAAATACGAGGAAAAGGGAGATTTGTTGGAGGAAAACAGATGATAAAGCAGGTGTTAAGTATAAGATGACCATAGGCAGCTTGGCTCCACGGTCGGACATGGATGTTATGTAAAGGTTCTGCCCTGTGAAACAATCCTGACATGAAATACAGTAAAGATTAGTAGTACAAGTACAAAACACATTGGAGAGATGTAAGAACACTTCTGTCTAACAAGAAAGGTGCTCCAAGCTGTAACTGTGCATTTTGTATATTACCGGCTGCTTCAATTGTTTCAGGTTTAAAATTGTCATAATGATACTCCCCACACATTTCTGGAAAATGCTTTTTAGGAAAATTGATACATAAATATTGCCAAATGCTTCTCATTCTTGCTTTTGTACCCTCTACCTCTTTGTTGATTTCAAAGTAGAGAACTAATGAAAATCCCCCACAGATTCCCTTAAGCCAGGTGGTGGTTTACCTGCAATGTTTAGCAATCATTTAGGATGTATTCCTTCTTTACTGAGGGATAGTAATTAGGACCAGGTGAACTTATATTTATTTTCCTTGCAGAGCTTTATTAATGTGAACTACACTAGAAGTGGATGGATTTCAGATAGCTGTTTCTTCTTAGACCTGACCTAGTTTTAATAATTTGCCATTGAAAAGATGCAGAACTTATATCTTTGCAGGAAGTTGTTACTATTCACTGTGAACAGTGGCCTACAAGGGTTGCTGTATGTAGTCATGTACATTGGCACAGTTGGGAAACATGAACTTTTCTAAGGCTATTATTCTAATCACTTCATCTAGTCCCTTGTCCAAATATATTATGCACTGGTACAAAGATAATTTAATTTTTTTAATTCCTCCAACAGTACAATAAGCACCATGGCAAAGAAGGGTGTCAAACATGCTTTTAGGAAGTCCTTCGTTGCCTGTTAATTGTACAGTGCAATTGTGTCAGTGGTCTGGATGACATCGCCCTTCTGACTGTTTTGTGGAGATGTTTACAGCTGGAAGTACAAACGCAGTGGAATTTACTTTCAATTTGTCATATTACTGAGAACAGTTTCACATGTACTCATTCCAGTCATGAAGAGCTGATTGTGTCCGTCTTACACACATCTTGTTCCACGCGTTTTTAAGCTCTCTGAGCTCTGATCCTGTCAGCAAACTTTCTCCTGGCTCTGCATGAGTTTCCTGTACAGAGAGTCTAATGCAGCAGAGAAGACTACAGCTGGAAAGCTTGCCAAGGTGCCTTCTTGGGTAGCACAACAGCCCCATCACTAGCTAATTGTTGGGCAGATTTTAAAAGTGGTGTCTAAACCTTACAGGCTAAACACTGCCCTTGCCTTACATAGGATATTTCAGCTCTGCTGTTCTTTTCCTCCCTCCACTGTTCATGTGGAAAAGGAACAAAGCCTGTCTCTTTTTGCCACTCCAGAAAGCTGCACTGTACCTGAAGGCCTGACATGAGAGAACCACAAGAGCAGGCTGAGTCACTTCTCCTTTTCTATTCCCAGCTCATGACTAATACTAATGCTGAGAGTCTGACACTGAGAACAGAAGTGTGCTGAGCACTTCAGTGGGAGTTAGACACTAAAAGTCATCCAGGGCCATGTACTTCACCAACATTTTGTCTTCAAGGTTCCACAAAAACATTAATTAATTCTCACAACATTCCTGAGAGGTATCCCTACCCATTTTGTCCTGAAGGGAAACTGAGGGAGATAATTAGAGCCTTGTAATGAAGAAACACTTGATGACCAGGAGCCCAATCTGCTATCTGGGTCAATAGGCAGATTATGTCCTTGGACTGACTAATTGTAGGTGCCTAATTGCATTAACACACAAAAGCAGCAATTCATGGCGTGGCAAGGAAACTGCCATCCCCAGCAGTCCTTCCCTCTGGGTGAATTATTACATCACCTCAGGGCTCTGATTCACCATCCCTGACAGATTTGGCTGTGGAAACTAAAGAAAGTACTGCTTCTACAGCTGCCTTGATAGGTGTCACAGATGAATGCAAACACCCCTTCTCAGAAATGAGACAGCAAATATTCTCCCTTATTAAGGATAAAATACAACATTGCATGCTCTTATCTTCAAAAAAATATTGTAAGCCCAGAACTGAAAGTGGAGACTACTGTACCTTCAGCATATGCAAGATGATAGTGTGAGTCTCTGCCCACTTTTGCCTCAGTTTCTCTATTTATATTTGCTACTGATAAAGCATTGCCCCTAATTCAGACATTTAAGCTTTAAGCCTTCCACATTATGAAGAAATCATTACAACAGGCCTCTAATGAGCAAGTAAAGGCAGCTTACTGCTTAACTCCATCCAAAGATAGTGGACTGAGCACCAACTGATTACACATAGCTGCTTTGAAATTCCAGCATTGAAGTCAGTATTTTTTTTTTATTTTTGTTTTTAAAAGAAGCATCACTGTCTTGCTTAAGACTTATTCCTATTCTAGCTTGGCTAAATGATTTCAACTGAAATAATTGGATTGTACCATAGGAATTCGGTCAGAGCTGGTTTCTTTGCTAACGTTTTTGCCAAAAAAAGAAATTCATTTTCTCAGTGGAAGAGCTCAGTTCCATGGCAAATGCAGAAAAAGTAAATTCTGAGCAAATGAGAATGCTCTGAAATTAAATTCCACAGAAATGCACATTCTGACTTTTTGATCCATTGTGTTGAGTGTAGACTTCAGCCTGAAGTACTAAAACTCACCAAACAATTCTTATCAATAGGTAAATGCACTATTGTAATATTATTATAGATCTAATATTGAAAAAAAAAATCTTTTCACACTCGTGTTTAGGATTTATTTCCCTAGTTTTTTGTACCCCTATCCTTAGTTATTACTGCTGTCTGAGAAGCTGATGCATATTTTACTGACTTTGAAACAACGTTTAGGGACACTTCCAAAGGAAAAAAAAGAACACTCCGATGATGCTACCTGTCTCATATGTTGAAATTCAAAGCAATTCCATTTCATCAGGAATACATGATGATTTCTCCCCCCCTATTACAGTCAATCTTAAGTATAAAAATTCTGTATGAAAATTTAGACAAGCACTACATTCTGTAATCCTGAGATTTCACAGAGTAACACGATAAATTTCAGAAGCATCAGCATAAACAGGAATTCAGATTGCTGGGGTTTGTATGCAGCTATACCCATCTTTCAAACATTTTTTTAACCTACCTTGTGGCTAATGACCTCAGGTGGGAATACAAGAGTATTGCATTTAAAAAGCAAGAAACTTGCAGACAGAAGCCAACTGTAGGCTTTTTCACTCTTCTATACGGTCAGAAGAGACTTAATCAGAACCTTTTCAATATATTTTCACTAGAGTTGGACTCAGCAAAACAACAATTGCTTTTTGATTTTTGATTTTCTGCTCTGGGAGTCTGACAAAAGTGAAATAGTGCATTGGGCACTACATTCTAAAACTCTACAGACACACAGAACACTCTGTGATTGATCCCTACCCTTAAAGATAGGGCTCTGCTTCATTGTTCAGCTTGACACCACAGCCCTGAAGATGTCCAGAGCCCACTCCACATGCGCTGCTCTAAACAGCAACAGCATCTCTCATCCAAGTGACTGGAGATCACATTTGACTTAGGGAACCCCAGAGCCTCTAAGGATACCAGCTCCCACCTGTAGACTAAAGGCCAGAATTTATTAATCACCAGCTTCACCTGCTTTTCTTTTGCTAAAGTTTACCAAGACAAGAAACTGCGATTTTCTGATTGTTCTGAGACCAGATGGCTTCTAAGCATTTGGATATAACTCCCTAGCTGAGAACCACCATTAAAGACAGCAAATTGATACTGTATTAAAAATAGTAGTAAAAGCCGCTTAAACAATTTTGCATTTTCATACACTTAAAGAATGTCAATGTATTGAAAAAAAATAACAGTCCACTTCCATCTCGCAGACTAAGCCAATAATAAGGATGTATTTTACAATGTATGATCTTTGCCATGTGCATAGAGGTATCAAAAAAAATCAATGCAGCTAAATTGACGAGTTTGTCAATGATCAAAACTTCCTTTTACTTCGCTAAACTGAATTCCATAGTGCCACATTAATGAACATCCCACTCTGAAGTTTGTGTGGCTGGAAAACAACCATGTAATATCTGGAAGCATTCACAGAAAAGGGTGTATTATTAGCAAAGACAGCAGAAGGTATTCATATGTAGCTACAAACAATTTATTAAGTTAAATGCAAACACTTTTTGAAGTTATCAAGACTAGAATTTCCAGAATACACGAGTCCTGCTGGATCCTCAGATGGACTCTCAGGAAAAAGTAGGTCTGTAGCTTTCCAGAAAATCTGTGTCTTTCTCACACAGAATTATAGTATTTAACCAGATAGAGGTCACAAGATCCAGTAACTCATTTAGAAATTAGCTAGCACACTGGCTTATCTACATAGTTGTGTCTCATCAAACTCAGAATACAAAATACAGAACTTAAACAGGATCCCTGAAGAAAAGCTTCTGTAGATTCTGAATATAAACTCTTTCAGATGGTCAATTTAACATTACAAAGGATTAACGAACTTTGAGGGACTGGGCTGCTAGTGTTAGGAAATTTCCTCAAACAGCTGAAAGGGATCAGCAGCTGTGATATGCAGATGTCTTCTTTCTAGCCTTGGTTTTAGGGGAGCTGAAGAACTCCACTGGAAAGATCCTTTGGTTTTGGTTTGTTTTACTGTATACATTCCAGAGAACAAGGAGAATTTTTTTTTTTCAGAATAAATATTTTGTTATTTGCTATTATGTTTCTGCAGCTGAAATCGAGCAGCTGGATCAAAGAGATCCTCTGGGACAGGTGCTAAGGACCATGTTTTTCACCTTGGTGTTTTGGGCCATGCTCTTAATTGGA
The DNA here is from genome assembly GCF_038088225.1 of Cyrtonyx montezumae. Classification (NCBI taxonomy): domain Eukaryota; kingdom Metazoa; phylum Chordata; class Aves; order Galliformes; family Odontophoridae; genus Cyrtonyx; species Cyrtonyx montezumae. The sequence continues at coordinate 12,655,375 of NW_027071826.1, forward strand.
GCTTAGCGTCCCATTAATGATTGTGCCTCTTGGGATTTATATGACCATTTCAGAATTACAGTTTTCACCTAACAGATTGCTGAACAACAAAGAGTCCTTGTAGTTGCATCCCAAAGGCCACCCTATTAGATATACACTTCTCAATTAATCTGATGTTTAAAAACCACAGTAGCTCTAAAGGCTATCTGCTTAGGAAAGACCCTGGTCTAAACCAACACAATTTAACTGTCCTCTAAGGCAATTCTGTCCATATGCAAGGCCCAGCTCTCATGTGACATTAATGGTAGACTTTCTGCTAGCAGATTTCTGTACCATAAATATTAGTTTCAAGGCATTACAATGTTGAATTTAATCTTGACTGTATCTCAGAGTTCACAATATCTGCAATTTTATAAAGTAAGCAACCACACAATGAGTTTCTATGAAGTTTAAGCCACTTCATGATAATATAGATCAGGAGGTGGATATGAAAAAAAAACAAAAAAAACAACACAGTAATCTCAGCAGTAGTGTGGAAGAACAGTGCTGACACATTTCCATGCTAAGGAAAATGAATTCCAGTGCCTTCCTGAAACACCTGTGACAAATCTTAAAAAAGACTAATTATTTAACCACAAAGATATATACAGAACTCTACTACAAGTCAACTTGTCAACGTAAAATTTTCAAGTATGGAAACTCATCCATGTTCTTTTTAAAAGCTCAAAGAAGATATTTCCATAATTTCCTAAAATATTTGCTGCAAATTTCATTTCATAAGAGCTGGAGAAATAGCACAAATAACTTTATTTATCTGCTGATCCTCTGAATTGGTGGAAGTAAATAGAGAAAAAATACATATGGTTTACATAGGACCAAAGAAAATTGCTCTACAGCAGATATATGTATTCACATGGGTCTAAGAAGTTAGAATTAAAAGCTTTCCAATGTTGCTTAATTAGATGTCTGAGTTTTCAGTTCCTAGCATGCAAGGCCTTCCTTGTTGGTTCATTCTCTGGGCTACCTGTTTCAATTGATGAACAAATTAATGGGAAGAAAAATTTGGTTCCCTGCAAATTAAATAAATAAATAAAGTCCTTACCGCAGACCAGAGAAATCTTTGCAAAGTTCTGGGAATTAAAATACAAAGCAAAACTCAAGACACAGAAGGAAACAATAAAGTGGCCATGCTTCACCCACAACCCCGTAATTCACCAGCAGAAGGGATTTTCCTTTCAATCTATTGGTGACAAATTCCCTCTGACCTTCATTTCAAAGATAAAAGCTAAAATTTTAAAACTGTGAAAGCCCTAGAAAAAGAAACAAGATAGCTCTGAAATTCATTCTGTGGAAAAAAATTGCAGAAGTTTAAATCGGAGATTTTTAGCAAAAGAAAAACAACTGTTTCCAAGTAAGTACTCTGTAAAGGGAGAAACCAACCTAGTGGCCAGGACACTGTAATGAGTCTCTGGAGATCCCAATGCAGAACCATATTTCTTATGTAAGCCTGACGCCAGAAAACACCAACTCCTAGATGAGTTTGATTTCTTTAAAAACCTAAATTCAGCTCTTATTAGTAAACTATAAATTGAAGATGTTCACTGTAGGAAGCAAGTATTGGGAAAGGAGCAGAAATGACAATAAATCTGAGCTGTGACCTGGATTTCTGTTTACAGATTAACTCCAAACTTCACTCACCTTAGTAATTTCTTTCAAATAGATGGTCTTGGAGCCTTGTTTCATCACCCCAAAGCTTTTAAATATGACAAGTATAATGCGAGGTCCTCTCCTGTAAATAAGTTCCAACTGAGTACGGAGAGATGTAATTGGTCCTAGAGAGGGAAAGACTTATGCTAACTATACAGAACTGGAAGTTCCTCATAGATGGAAATGGCCTCTGATGTGAAGGGGAATTCAAGTAAAGGTCATCAGAAAATTTCCTAGGATAACTTCAGGATCTCAAGAATGTTTTGATTTGGTTCTTAAACTGATCCTCATGTCAATCTACAAAAACTGGGACATAACAAATATTCAGGAAATAAAAAGAGGGGAAGGCATGTGGGGTCATTGATGTGGTCTCTCTGGAGAGCACTGGAGAATGGGGCAGTGCAATTCTGTTGTGCACTCACTGCATTTCCCACCACCACTCTTTTTCTTTCCCTTTGTTGCCTCTTCTTCTGCTACAGCTCCTCTGACATTTTTTATCTGTTCACACCTTGCTGATTCAATTCATCAACCTGACAAGAAGATATCTACTTGTTTTTGCTGAAAAGTTTTCTATTTTTCTGATGTTCTACTTATTGAATCTCCTTACTATATGATCAGATGAAGAGGTCAACACAAGGTGAACAGCAGAGGCATACAAGCAAGAGGGGGGAACAGAGCTCCAACTATCAGCCATAGCAAACTCTGAGTCTAGCCAACAGCCTAACAGCTCATTCCTGTCAAAAGGAGGTGACAGTACTCCCTTCCTGCTCCTCCTTACTAGCTCTTCCTTCTTTCTCCCTTGCCCAGTTCCTGCTGAGGACTTCTCTCTTGAGGCAGTGGCTCTGGTATCAGCATGTCTCGATTATAATTCAGCAGTGAAATATCTAATTTCCCTTCCCTTTCCTTTTTTTTTTTTTCCTGGTTTAGTTCCTGTAGATAATTGAGTTGAACTGACTAATTGAAGCACTCAGCAAGAGCCAGACCTGTTCAATGACAAATATGTGGAGCTGGGACTGGTTAAGAATTAGGGTGTAGGACAGTTAAGCTCCACTCCTGGACTGTGAACGTTGGTTCAGATGGTCCTGGAAAAATGCCACAGTACACAAAAAAAATGAAATGGCTCAAAGTTAATTCCAGGGGAAAATTTTGGTGATGTGATCTTGTGTTCAACAAAAGAAGAAGGTCCCATTGAGCCAACTAAATTGCTGAACCAACAGGAAACAAAACATGGCAGGCAAAATGAATAATTTTGCAGACTTGAACAGATGAATTGGCCAATGAAGTATCCAATAATTGACAAGTTTTTTCCAATGGAGAGGACCACGGTGCAAAGCTCAGCATAGTAATAGGTGAGGAAAAAAGGCAAAAATTGTTGGTCACGCTTTACAACTTCACCTGGTTTACAACTTCACCTGGTTTACAACTGTTGCTTTGTGCATCCACCCATCTCTTATGCCTGCAGCTATTTCAACGCATTTGCATTAACTTCTCTGTGAGCTAGTTAACGTTGTTCATGTCTAACAGAACTGAGATACAGAGTTCAAACAATTCACACTGAGTCCCACAGAAAATTAGGGGAATGCGTAGAATCTGACCCTAAGATTTAACAAGTTCTCTGGTATTACAAAGAAGCACAAGCTGTTCCCAGTTCTGAAGACCCCAATGAAGGCAGGGAGCAAAGAACACAAATAATAGAAATCACATGAAAAAGCTGCCCTTATCAAGCTCCCTACAGAAGCCTTGATTATTCAGTATATACTGTCTTCCCTCAAGTGTTTGTATTATTAAACAAAATTTGTATTGTCAAAGATTTTAAATAAAGAAACTTCAGTAAGTACACTGAGAAAGCTGCAAATGCACTTAGAGCTGCCTTTATCATTATAATAATAACACAAGAGCTTTATAAAAAAATCAAGTGTACAAATTATCCGACATTCATTGCGTGACATCCTGACAGCTATGTTAGTCCTGTTAAAAATATCCAGGAGGACACACTTTGCAGATGGTACTTCACAATCCTCTCACTTAAAAAGTCATTCTCTACCTCAGCTAGAGCACAGCTTGATGAAGGCCATAGGACACTTGGTTCAGCCAGTCAAAGCTGCTTGATGAGAGTGTCTTTAGATAGTAACTTATTCATTCATTCATTTTACACAGGAAAATTTGATGAAACTTTGAGAAAAAAAAATCATATCCTTGCATCTCCTTTGCATCTAAGTGTATCTGCAGCCAGAATCCAGGATCCAGTTCAAATAATGCCTGCCTCTCGGAGAACTGCAAGCATGAAGAATAGGTCTAAATACCCTAGACTTTCACCTCTGGAAACATGACCTTAAACCTGGCTTCCCATAAGTTACCAGTGAAACGACTGACTATTCTTCAGTGCCACAAAGCCAATAAATTAGTGGGCAACCTGATAGGATTGACTGTCAGAAAATGTTCAGGGATAGAATACCCAGCCTGGGATGAAGTGTCTAACCAGAATCCTTCAAGTAACCTTCAGGAACAGTCAACCTCACAGCCCACCCCTCTCTCATCTCCATTCTGCTTCGCAGCAGAAAAACACATTTCCCTAGAATATTATACAGAAGAATATTTTAAAATAATACCAAGCGGAAAAATATAATTTTCTTAGCAAACAAGATGTCAACCCGACAGTACAAATGTCATATTTACATTCATCTTATTAAGAATTATACCATTTAATGTTGGGCTTTAAGAATTACTTTATAAACGGAATATAATTTTCATATAAAAGGGATGGTATATTTTTAAATCAATCCTGTAAAAACGCACTCATCAGTGGTTTATGAAACTAGAGTACACTGATGCTTCAGTACTCAATTAATGTCAGGCAATATGGATTTCAATCTGGCTCGAAATATATTTAAACAAATGAAGTAGATACAAATGTTGGCTCTTTGGCCAGACAGAGCTAAAAATCCATTTTCTACCCCATTTATAATAAGAAGTAATCTGAATGTAATTTATCTAAAGCACAATATGTTTCCCTAATTTTTACATGTAACCATTACTTATAGTTTAAGTAATAGTTATATCCATGGATCTTAGTGCACTTAATTGAAAATGCACAGTATTAAAACTTAAGGCTCCATCCTTCAAAAATAAAAGCATTATCCTAAGGAATAATTGAAGTAGAGGAGCGGGGGCTGGGAAAAGGCGAAGCAAGGGAACCTGAAAAAATTCCTTAAATGCAAACATTTCTTCCCCTTTATGTTATATTAGGATCATGTTTGAATGAAATTAGTCTCTCTCAGCCCCATATTTCAGTTCAGATTACAAAATTCTCTCATCTGATTGTCACATTTTGCACTGAAGTCAAATCCTTCTGCAGCAGAGTGACATGTCAAGGGTGACAGTGACAAATTGTCACTAAGTAAGGAATAACACATGACAGGGCGTTTGGCCATAATGAGATATATGCATGCCTCGAGAGCGTTTGCAGGCATGAGGCTGAAGGGCGATTGCTCCCAGCACTCATAATGTTGCTAGGTCTCATTAAGACTTTACATGCACTGGAATAGATTTCTAGTGATTAAAAGAGAAAAAAAAAGATTTATGAATGAGTAAATCATGGCGGCAAATTTTATTTTTATTCATACTTACCTAGTCATTCGTACAGAGTCCAAGGCTGGGGAAAAATAGGAGAAAGGGTCTTTTATCTCTCTTTTAATTTTTTTATGCTACTGTCCATCTGTCCACTGGCACAACTACCATCCTTTCTAAATGAACAGTATCAGTGAAATTTTTGGCCTAATGAACTTGATGGTGTTCTCTGACACGTACTCATTTGTAGTCATAAACTCTGCATGGGTAAGGTGTTACTCTTCAAATATATAACGGTTTTATTAATGTCTGTTACTGTTGGTGTGGGTTTAAGAGGTAATACAGGGGCATGCCAAAGTTCACAAAGTTCACTTATCCTTTGTGATTTGATTTCTAATGAGTTTTTAAACTTAGTACCTCTTAATTAATTATAAGCTCAGCCACTAAAACCTGTCAAGACTATCACAATATAGTGACTTTCATGAAGCAGGTCAGCCCTGTGGTTAAAGGGATGTAGGAAGTCATATATTCATTTCAGCCAGTGCCTCTCACCACCAGGGAAGGAAAAGACAATTTTGGTATGGAGTTCATTGCAGTCCTCACACTACAGATCCAGTTGACTCACGATTCAGGGGAAGGTGTAGAGTTGTTTGTGCAAATAAAAAGTTGAAGTCACGTAAAGAGAAATGGGTAAAGCTTAAGTCCTCTTATTGACCCCACATTAGAAAACATCAAGTTGACTGACCTTTTCATGCCTCCATTTCCTTGATTATGAAAGGCTGCCATGAAGTTTAATTTCTTCAGCACGGATTGCTTTTTGGAATAAGAATACACCCATTCAGAGTGCAAAGGTTCTTGATATTACATAGTGCTAATTTGTTTCTCCTATTTTAGAGATATTTTTTTTTTGTCTAAAATTGAAAGGTAAAATCTTTTTCCATTTTTTCCTACAATATATGTCCTCTCTTGTTATGCTTTAAAAGATGGAAAGGTATCACGATACAACCATCTCATTGATTGCTCATCAGCTGTCCCAATATTTAGGAAATTTTACTAATATTAACCAGATTTTACATCTAAAGAAAGCTAGTGGATGATTCACAGAGCATTAGGAACGTCTTATCCTCAACAGAAATCTCCTGTCTTTCTGAAAGGGTGAAAATGCGATCACAACACACAATGAAATGGAAGAAAAGATGGGCACTTTGGAAGAGAAGAAAACAAAGACAGTCCCATAGTCCAGAAGCTGAGACTGTCCTTGCTTAGATGCCTGAAATGAGAGCATTTGCTTTTTAAAACAAGCTTCAGCGGCAAGTTACTTTATTAGCCACAGTAATACTTTGAATTTCTATAGCATTTATAATATAAGAGCTTCATAGACTCTTAGCAGAACAAACTCTTCCCATCTTGCTATCAGGTATGTGTCTTCATGAGCTACAGGGAAGTTACAGACTCAGCTAAACCTCTGGCAGAACAGAAATAGGGGAAACATACCTCCCAGATATAAGGCTACCAGCCACCAAGAAACATTTGGACAACTCTCTTAGAAATATGGTTTGAATTTTGGGTAGTCCCATGTGGAGCCAGGAGTTAGATGTGATGATCTCTGTAGGTCCCATCCAGCTCAGCATGTTCTATGATTTTTACTAGCAGCATATTCTTCTGGATTTCCAGAATGTATTTATCAAATCTCATTCAGAATCATGCACAAAAACAGAATGAAACCCTTTTTCCATTTGGTTTTCAAATAGAAAGAACTGGGGATGCAACAACGCAGAGATGCTACAGAAAATAACTAGGGCCTATCAGATTGGCATAAGCTCATGCATCCAAACCCTTACTCATGAAAACACATCTTGCTGAGGTGTTTTTCTTCCTGCCAGAGACAACAATTTGTGCCCTCACCTCTCATCCAGCACTTCCCAGCCTCTAAGCAGCATTGCCAATCAACATCCTCAGCTCTCCCATTTAGATAGTAATAAAGTCACAAACCTCTTGGATCAGGGAACAACCCCTATGGCTGGAGCTGACAGCTTTGGACTCGTTGCTCTCCCTGCAATAAATGAGTTATGCAAGTACATAAATTTCAGTTACTCACTGCTTCGGAAAGGAATTTCTGGGTTATATTATCTGCAGTTATATCCTTGGCAGTGGGGCCATTCATGAATTTTTCAAACAAGATCAGCACCTGGGTCATGGCATTCAGACAAATGGCCTGGTTTATGCTCTGGACTCTTAAATATCCCACAGAAATATGTTTCACAGATGGGATGGTCATTGAAACAAACTGGGAAGTGAACACAACGATGGCAGTTCTATGCATTGGCAACTTGTCTGCTTTAATTTTAGACTTCCTTGATGGTTGTGTTGGCCCTTGACAGCCATGGCCTCTGGATATTGCAGAACAGGATTTTATTATTTTTTTTATAGTGCCATTTATACCTATTATATCATAGCCATCTACAAAATAGCACACTCTCTGCTGCTATTTATGGAGAAAAAAAATATGACAATAAGCTTAACTGTTGGTTCACACCCATGGACTGCTTTAGTACGTTGCATTTGTTATTTGCATTACACCTGTTCTAGTGCAAAAATTCAAATTCAAAGTAGTCCACACTGAGCACCAAGTTGCCCAAGACCTCATCCAACCTTGAACACCTCCAGAGATGGGGCAGCCTCAGCTTTTCTGGGCAACTCATTCCTCACCACTCTCCGAGTAAAGAATTTCCTAACATCAAATCTAAATGTACCCTCCCTTAGTTAAAACCATTACCTCTCGTCCTATCACTACAACCTCTGATAAAAGTATCTCCCCATCTTTCCTGTACGCTCCTTTTTGTACTGAAAGTCCATTATAAGCTCTCCCCAGAGCCTTCTCTTGTCTAGGATGAACAAGCCCAGCTCTCTCAGCCTGTCCTTATAGGGGAGGCCCTATGGCTCCAGCCCTGATTCGTTTTTGTAGCCCTTCTCTGAAGCAGCTCCAACAGATCCATGTCCCTCTTGGTCTGAGGACTCCAGAGCTGAACACTGCAGGTTAGATCTCACAAGAACAGAGCAGAGAAAGGGAATCACTTCCCTCATCCCGCTGGTCACACTTTTCATGCTGCCCAGGATACACTGGCTTTCTGGGCTGCAAGCACAGTCATTGACAGCTCCCATTCAGGTTTCCATTCACCAACACCCTAAGTCCTTTTCCGCATGGCTGCCCTCAATCCATTCATCAGGATATTGGCTAAAGTCTAAGGGAGCTAGCTGGACTCAAATAAGCAAAGCTAAAGGAACTGCCTTTTGAAAGTAGGCAGGCTCTGGATCCCTTCTCAAATGAACAAGCAGAAAATAAAGTGTGAGAAAAAACACAAACAGGATCACAGGAATGTGGACAGAGAACTTCAAAGGGTACTTACATTAATGTATTTTAAATATATTTGGATACCAAAGTACAATCAGCAAATCTAGTCGAATTTTGATGACTAAACATCCCTTTATGTGGACCCCTGTTAGAGTAAGGAATACATAGGAGGATCTTAGATAAGGTAAGCAAAGAACAACATTCCTAAAGGAAAAAGTTTTACTTGTGCTGAGTGACTTTAGAACGAGGCTGGAAAATAGATCCTAGCCTCTTTCCACTTGATGCCATAGTTCTTCTTTTTTGCAGTCCATGGTAATTATATAAAGCTTATACTGAAGTGAGAAAAGGCTTGCTGAAATGCTCAACACATTCTCAAAGCCTCTTCTCCAGAGAATATTTCTCCAAGGATACTGCTGCATTCAGCCCACCTCCATTCCCAGACACGTACAGAGCTACCCAGGAGGGATGTGTAAGGAAAAGAGACAGTCTGCATAGCTGAAGTTTCCAGATTTATCAGTCATGAAACTGAAGGTTGAAGTTAAAAAAAAAAAAAAATTGCTACTTACATCTTGTACAAGGGAGGAGATTGCTCAAATAGAACACAGTGTACTGCATATCACTAAAGAAAACGCAGGCATGCAGGGCTGTGGTACGCCTTGTCTGTCACCTGCACAGTACCTGTCTGCCTGCCAGACCCCAGCCGTCACTCTGCCTGGTGTTTGCTATCTCAGCACTACATAGCAGGCAGCAGGAGAGGAAAGGAGCATAGCAAAGGACACAGCAGACTAGACAGTGCCACATTTGAGCCTCTAAATTCAGCAATACTCACGGAGACTACTGCATTCCTTATGACAGGAGGAAGCCCACAGGCTTTTAAAACACTGGTTTCAGCCAGACCAAGTCCAGGGGACAGGAAAAATGGCATGAAGTGACTTTCCCACCATCTCCAGCCAAGCTTAAAAATCTGTTCAAATGGGAATTGAGTCCTGAGCCTTTAGACATAAATCTCTTTGAGCTGAGAGTAAACCAGAAACAGTTCTAGGGTTGTCTCTTTTTTTAGTTTGGATGTGTTACTAACACAGTATAACGCTACAGTCAGCTACACATCATCCCAACTGTAAAAATTAAAAGAGAGCTGTTGAATGTCAAGTGATGAAGCACTAAGTGTCACAACTTCAAAAGTCCTGCTTTTCTGGCAATATTTACTTATTCACATGACACATTAACATATGTAATAAGTACATAAAAGAAAAAATGTCATATGGAGAAGTCAACGTGTGCCCATAATGTAGTGAATAGTATCGGATTTTTTTTTTTAATTTCTTGACTCATATACCTGAAATATAAATCCTGTGCTACAATAGCACTGTATTTTTCTGTGACTGTATAGCACCTCTCACTGTCAGGCTTCGTGACTATTAGTCTCTCTTCTGCCTACATCTGACAGAAGAGTTTCACCCTCACTAAGTTCCTTCTAAAGGAGTTTTAAGAAAAAGATGACATAAAGAGCTATTCTCTTGGAACTTATCTGAGCTCATCCCATCAGTCCTTAACTGGTATAAGCAGCACATATTATTAAGCCACAAGGCAGCCTGTAAAAGACTACAGCAAAATCTTGAAAGATCATTTTGTATCAGCTTTTCAAGTGGCACACACTTAACTACACATACTTTGCTTGCTTACAAATTATGTCTAAGGTCCAGTGCGTGTGTAACATAGCAAACATCAGTCCATTCTGTGAAACTTGTTTCTAAATAACTTTGGTTAGAATTTTAAGGCAAGAAAGAAGGAATTTTATTCTGCCAAATTTAAAGAACAGATAGCCTAACATATATGCAGCAGTTCAGCTTCACAGTCAGTGATCTTTCTTCTTTATTTGAATGTGAAAATGAAGGTGCCACAGCCTTCCCCGAGTTTGACACCAGCAATCAGTTCCTCCAAAGAGAACATTATGTTTTTGGTACATTTGCCAAGAAATAGAAACACAAAGGTGAACACTGAAAATATACAAGCCAGAAACAAACAAAAAAAAGTAGTAGTAGCCCAGTACTTCCTGGGCCTAAACTTTTCTCCAAAAGAATAAAGACTGTATTGATATTCAGCTACTAAGTTACAACAAATACATGTTGCCATCTTAGAATCCTAAAAAGTGTAGAGATCTGTGGTTAAATAAATCTCCCAATTTTTAAACTAGCAGAACAGTAGCAAAGATGGTGTCTATGTGCTATTCATTATATAAACTAAAACATCTGACAGTTGAACTGAGACTCTCACTGTTACCTTCAAACTTGAACTTCGACTTGACCTAATCCCATATCAAATGATAACAGTTTACCATCTGTCCTTGGTCAGCCCAATGGAAGACTTCAAAGGATAGATTTAATAGCATATAGTTTGGCCTTGACATACAGACTGTATCTGTTCTTACTTAAAGAACAATAAAACCTTGTATTTCATTTCTTTTTTTTTTTTCTTTTTTTTTCAACAGATGGAGGGCTGGTGTCTTATTCCATTCTGTCACCCCATCTGGACGCCTTAAATGTGATACTAAGGGAAGCATAGGGTGAGCCCACCAAAAGCTCAGGTCACGTTGAGATACAGTGAGAAAGGAAAGAAAATACACTGATACCTATCTTGCTTCATGGTAAATTAAAGGCATTTAAGGCTGCCATAGGGGAATGTGGAGAATAAATCAGCACTAACTTCTGAAACAACAATGACAGAACTTAACAATGCATCATTAGAGTGCACTGCAAGCTTTCAGAGAAGAACAGATGCTTCATCAGTGACACCTAATTGAAAATACACATTTTTGTCAGTTAGTTTATATGGCACTTTGCAAAGCAACAAATTTCAAGTCTAAACAACACAGGAATTACTTTCTTACTTTCTGCTCACCGTTTCTTCTGAGATATCATCCAGCTGAGTTTACCACATGAAAATTTTCTTTGGGGAATTTATATAAAGTGTTTTACTGAATGAGCTCTTCATTATAATCAAAAGTTCAAAAGCTTTCCTGTGAACCACTCCAGTGCTTTAATACAGTGACAGCATTTTTGTAACTCTGAGTAGTAGGTTTTAACTACTCATAGTAGCTAAGGAATGAGGCAGTCTAAGTTACTATAGATTTAACACAGGGCAAAGAATTGACCCCAGTAATTCCTAAAGGAGAACATATTTTTCATACTGTGAAAATGGATACGGTAGTAGAGTAGCAGCATGATTATAATAAATATGTTTTCAGTGCACTCTGATTCCTTTGTCTGCAGATATTCATAGAATATTCTGACATGGAAAGGACTCACGAGGATCATGAGTCCAACTGCTGGCTCCATACAGGACCAAATAAAATCCAAACCCTATGTCTGAGAGCACTGTCCAAACACTCCTTGAACTCCAGCAACATGGGGCAGTGCCCACTGCCCCGGGCAGCCTGTTCCATGCCCACCACCCTCTGGTGCAGAACCTTTTCCTTATCCCCAAGTTGATCCTCCCTTGACACAGCTCCATGCAGTTCCCTCAAGTCCTGCAGCAATAACTAAGGATGAGGTGTTCTGTCTTCACATCTCTGAAATATCCAGTATTTCAGAGCGCTGCTGGATAAATAGCAAATGGGTTTCCTTTTAGTAAAAGATAATTCAAAATTTAATCTAGTTATTCACATATGTAGGCTTCAAAGTTCCGTTGAACTGCAGAACAGTCAAGAAAAACTGCATCAATGATAGGGTGCTTTCATGCTAAGCTGATGCCCCTGATCCTATAAGCAAGAGCATCCATTCCTCAGTTACCTTTGCTCTAATACTTTGAGCATACTGAGCTCTGACATTAAAAAAAATCCAGAGGAAAAAATTAAGGATGGAAAAATAACATAAAGGCATATGATTCACAAATATTAAGAATTCATTCCTATTCCTTCCCACTGTTTATATCCCTTTGTGTCCTATATGTCTGCTGGATATGAAAAGGAATGTAATTCTCTTTCCTTCTAGCAGAGGATGTTGGATCAATCAACAAGGACAAAAATATATCATAATGCTGTCATGCCTATCAAAGCTTTGACATACAATGCCAAATCCAGTGACCAAAGCTTAGTAAAAGTATAAACAGTTTTCAGCTCAATGAATCTCTGCACAGATCCCTGAGACCATTTTTGAGAAAATTATTTACCACATGAACCATAACAAAAGAAGAGGAAAAAAAACCCATATTGATCCAGACCAAGTACATTTCTAAGTTTTCCATGACAAAGAAAAAGCATTTTTTCTGTATTGAAACGAATTGTTTTGGCAACTTCTTCTCAAAAAAATGTGGAGAAAATGAAAGTCTAAACTGTTACAAAACTGCTGCTGCCAACTTTCTTTATTTTCACCCCTGACTTTTATTAAAAATATGCAACATTTAGGTAAAGCACTTGGAAGTGAACGGCACTGCTTTTAGTCTCCCAGGATAGCACCCCAAACCTGAAGCAATAAAGCTATTTGGGGTATGAATCTCTCCTACTGACGCTGTTCCACTTGGGGAAATAAGCATTTCCTAGATCAAAGACCAAAACTTGAGTGGGTATCTTAAGCATAAGACTGCATAATTACTTTATATAAAACATATCTAGCTTGAAAGCTCCAGTGTAATCTCAGCATCAAAACACATTCCAGTTTTGGAGTTATGTACTCTTCTGACACACAGGAAGAGCTTGATTTAAAACCCTGTTGGTGGTTCTGCAAGTGACAGGGGACAGAGATTCCATGGACAGCAGTTTTGTGAAGATGATTTCTCAGAAAATAAGAAAAAAAAAATACATCTGTACGTGTGCTGCAACTACAGCCCTTCCATGTAATAGGGAACAGGAAAAAAGAGGAATTGAATGTGAGAACATCAATGAGATCTCAACGAGAGCCTCAGGTATGCAGTATTAGACAGGCCAGGCAACACGTGAAAATGAACACCCAAATCCCCACTTGAGCCATGAGGGAATGGCACCTTTCAGTGTTATAAAATGGAAATCTTAAATGCACTTGTTTGTTGGTAAGGGTAATTTCTAGCTCATTTCCTCTAGTAGAAGTTTCTCTTGCGCACTAGCACACTTTACTGCTATGACTGAGGAGGTAACCAAGCCCTGTGTCTGCTCTGAGAGAAACTGCAGCCATGTGAGGTTGGTACTGAAGTGGGGGAAAAGGAACCACTTCAAATCGCCATGATCCTGGAAGGTCTACAATTTTCAGTTCTTCAGTTCAGGAATTAGGCTGGTCCAGTCGGGCTGGGGGATCTGTTTGAAGGTTCAGATAACAGCATACCTGTTTTCTTAACAACTTGTCCTTTGTCATCTTCAGAATAAAAGCAAGTCAAGTGTGTCTTTATACACTACTTTAGTAAAATAGATGTGCAGTACACACTTCATTACAGCCACCATGGGAATTAAAAGTAACTTGAGCAAATGGCCCCCAGCTCCTTCTAATTATCTTTTTAAGACACTGGAAGACAAAAGGCACAAATGAACTAGCTCAAGGACAGCAGAGTCCTCTGAGTTTCCCAGGGAGCGGTGACTGCACAGGCTATGTGCCCTGTGCCATCCCCTCAGAGTCTGGCACCTCACAGGCCACCTGGCATTGCATCCAGGAGCCAGGTAGCACCCACAAGCTTTCAGAAGGAGCCACTCCATGGGGATGAAGGACAAAGCTGAAAGGAGTCTTGCTTTGTGTCTGAGCAATGCTGCCCTCCAATGGCATGCTCGTTGTCATTGCTCAGCTCATGCCTGCATGGACACCTACTTGGCCACAGATGATTCGCTTCCTATCCCCTCAAACTCCTAACCCCACAGAAAAGCAAAAGAAGGGTATACATGATGATCAATTGCTTATTCTTTCTGTCTTAAGGCCTCTGAAATATACTACCAGGTGTCTGGTTCAGCCAGCAGACCCCTGTACTCTTGACTGCCCAGGCCCTTCTCTGGGACCAAAGCCGCACCGTCCTTCCCAGCCTGCTGGTCCCCTTGCTTCTCATCAACAAGAAGCTCAATCCTCATTAATTCTTTCTAATGAAAGAACGAGGCCAGAAGCTGAGGAGTTTAACTGAGAGCACAAATATTACTTAAAAACCAAACATCCTAATAATGACTGATCTTTAAGTTCTGTCCACAACCCTGACCATAGTAATGTGCTCCCCTACTACAGGGTTCACTGCAACTCAGTCTGGGTCCCGAGGCCAATCCAATTTCTAACTCCTTTCTGACTTCCCTATTGGCAAAGTTCCTCTTCAGCTTTAACTGACTTCCCTTCAATATAATCACTCAACCCCGATGGCCCTCTTTGGGTTTTCCTCAACTTACTGAAACATTTTTCTTCTACATTGCCCATCTCCACCTGAGTCGGTCAAGACCTGTTATTTATTTGTAGGACCTGGCTTTCAGTCCTGAACGTGTGTGAAGATTTATTAGATAAACACACTGTTTGGTTTATTTGAATTGTGGCACAGAAGACTAAAGGCCAGTACACACTTCAGCAATAACTGAGGTGTCACAACTTTCAGGTGGACGAAAGCCCATGGCTACGTTTATTTGAATACTCCTTGTGGAGGAGACTTGAACTGGGCACACTCAGAAGATTTACAAGCAGCTACAGAATATAAATGTATAAGGGAAAATAAATTTTAAACTGAAGAGGTTTAGCATGGCAGAGAAAATGGAAATCCATGGACTCTGCTCAGATCCAGTCAGTGCTCTGCATAGTAACTGTGTATTTTGTGCACTTAGTGAAGTTGGATGTATAACAAGCTGAGATAGATGGAGGCACTTTCAGCTAACATGAAAACTCTTCTGCCTCCCCCTCAAATCATCCCAAATACCTGTGAAATCATTTATCCAATACAGAAACTGGTCTGCCTTAAGCAACACCAGCCTGCCTTCCAAACTCACAGTGGTTGGAGCTCTGTAGTCCTAAGGCAAACCTGTGGCTGAGATATATACTTAAAAAGTAACTGACTATGTGTTTACAATGTTCCTTCTCAGATGCTTCTCACATATGGAATGCTACCAGTGTAAATATATAGCTTATATAAGTTTATAACTTCATAAAGTTTTAAAAAGCTTGGCAGTCTGTAAGCCAGAGCTGTGATGTAGGTCTAGAGAGACCTAAGCAGAGGATCAAAATACTGAGAAGTTTCAAGTGCCTTTATGGACTTGCAAGTAGAGTTAAGCAGAAGCTGTAACTCAGGTGAAAGGGATTTCTTCTGCATGTAAAATCCAAGGTTTTCCTACAATAAAAAATATTTACTAAGCCTTACTGTAACCACTTAGATGACTAGATTCCAGGCAGCACACTTCTCTCAGGGACCTGTAGATCTGAATGGACACACAGGCTGTCACTTCCCAGGTCTCCAAACACCTCAGATCCACTGCAACCCAAACTGCTTCATACGTGACATGGCCACAGTCTTCCTCAGTCAGGTGGGAGAGTGTTTTGCATACCTTATTGCCAGCCTTGCAGTGCCTGAATCATAACAGACCTCCAGAGGGAAGGGGAGAAGGGATAGTCAGAAACTGCTCATCTAGTCTCAGACCTAGAATTTACGTTTAATCTTCCTCAGTTTTTAGTTCCACATCCCAGCCCCAATCTCCCCTGGGCTCCTCCTCCTCCCCTGGAGCAGCAGGCATCCAAGAACTCTACTGTTCCCACTCTTGCTCTTACATAGAGCAAAGCATATAAAGCTATTAAAACACAAGGTAACATGAAAGGTCAACTTCTTTCTATGCTGCTATAGCAAGTAGAGAGAAGATAAAGACAGAACACACTTCTGTAATGCATTAATTACACTTAATATAGAAGAGTGTTGGGACGCCTGCTCAGTGAGGCTACATTCAATACTGACAGATCTAGTAATGCTGGACACTAGTTTGCATTCCTTACAATACTTGAGCATCTGTTTCAAACCCTTTCCTGAAATATAATTTCCCCCCTTGAAAATTCAGAAGGCACCAGTTTTGTTTCCCCTCACTACCCCTAGAAAGTGAAGGCTTTTATACTAGCATTACAAAACACCTACATTTTAAACTGAACTTGTACATCAGCAGAAGACATCCACATCTTTTATACATTATGATGAACACTGTTACTTTCCCATTTTCAGAAAATACCCTCTATGAATATATACAACTTGTGAGTTTATCCCATAAACTGATGAACCAACTGCAGTCAGGGCTTGACTAAAAAAATAACAACATGTAAGTAATTATTTCAGAAGGTAAATATACCTGGTCTTACACTCATGGTATACTAGCAGCTTACTGTAAAAATAGTAGGTATGGTTATGAAAAGATCCTCAAAATGCAAAGAAAATAAACACCAGTTCACTTTCCCATTTGTACAAAGCGGAAGGTTTCATGAACACAGTATGAAAGATTGTGCTAATAGCTGAAATAGTTAATCAAAATTTTCATTGCATTCCTCATCTATAAAGCACAAAGAGCTTCCCAGAAGCAGACTACAAGTATCCTCAATTCCTTATGCAGAAGTACAAAAGAAGGGTCCACACTGAAGCCAGTCTCAGCGACAGACACCAAACACAGCATCACATTAATGTCCAGCACACTGCTGTAAGTAGAGGAAGTTTCCTTCAGACAAGGAGGCAGAAATGTGCTAACTTCTGCTCTCTGTAACACCAGAGAAGTTCTAGCATTATAATTATGGTGACGACACAAGCTAGTCAGTCAACCATTTCCTGTCCTCCTAGGTAATTATATTTTAAACACTTGTAGGCTCCAGTGCATTGTCAGCCATGTGAATTTGCCATCTTAAGGTGATTAATGTAATTCCCAGGCCAGGAAAGGCCAGACAATGAGTTCAGTGCAATGACTGGTACTTATAGGCAACTGACCAAGAAGAGATAAACCAAGACCTACCCCACCCTTAATTTCTGGCAGGCAAAAGGGTTTAGAGAAGATACTGTATAAATCCCACTACAAGACAAATCCTTACATTTGACTGAATTGACTGAGGCTGTTTTACTTCACAGGGCTTCCGTAAGATATTAAAATTGCCCCTTAATTATTTAGCTGGATGATGAATCGGGAGCTTTTCAAGATTTATACGAGAGACCAGAAGAGAAAGTGACATGCAATGGCTGGGGATTTTATATGCAGTTTAGCATCTGACTTAGCATGTGATGCTGAGCAAGCTGAACAGCATCTCTGGTCCCATTTTCCTGTCTTTAAAGGAAGACAGTACCTAGTTTCTAGATATGAGCTCCTCCTACAGAGTCTGTGAGGCTCAGTGTTTGTAGAACAGATCGAATTCTTTGGAAGAAAGACATACAAAATCATTATTGATCCCAAATGTTTTGTATACTATGTTGCTGCACTCAATAGCACAATCAAATACAGAACATGGTTCTGCAAAGCCAGCATGCAGAAAATTCTCCTTTGTCTCTTTCTACTTTATCAAGCAGTCCATGGAAATCTTTAGAAACCCCAATCAATAATAGTTAAAACATCAGGGCTGATTTTATCTTCCACATTCTTTGTAATTTGTCTCAAACAGGTAATATCCTTGTGGGAAGAATACCTTCCCTTCATAATTATAACACGCAAAGCTTCAGACATGCACGTTTTAGATAAAGGCCTCCACTTCTTAAGGCTCTCATTATCCTTCCAACACAAAGATACTTTCCTGGGGGCCACTGCTTTTGTATGGAAGGATGGGTATTTTGTTTTCTTTCAATTTTACAGTGAAAGACAACATCATGTCCACTTCATAGGCTTAATACCTGTTCATTTCATGAACAATCAAATCCACCTATTGTATGAGCGTAGTTTTATTAGAGTGCAAGAACCATAAAGAGTGGCCTATGAGAAAAGTGACTGTTCCTTCCATATAAACAGTTTGCAATGCATGTCTCTTGGATTCACAGGGCCAGCAAACACATTTCACCAACTCTGGAAACTATTCTAAATCAGTTCATCCCATTCCAACCCAACACTTCTTCTCATTACAAAATTAACAGCTTGAAATGGACATTCTAGAATTAACACTGTGACTGCTTTAACCGGTAATGAGAGCAACACTGAAGTGTAGCACAAGTGCAAGTCTGAGTGACAGCACCTAGCAGTGCTTGAGGCTCCACTACTAGAAGCAATTGTGAAATTTGAGATTATTGTAGTTCTTCATTTCTCCTTTTGGCCTGTGAAAGTTTGCTTTCCATAACTGACTTTCAGATCTACTTATGTATATTTCTCAATAGGAAAATATCAGTGACGTGACTTGATCAAGTACTTGGCTAGTCTGAAAGCAGAAGGGAACTTCTGAGGAAGCAATATTCGACTCATAAGGTGGGAGGGGTATGCAGAGCTGCCCATCAGCTCCTTCTGATCAGCACCTGAATGATTTCCATCCAACTCAGTAACAGATGAAATGAAAATAATAGAGGCCAGGAAAAAACATTGCTATTTCTTAGATGAAAAAGGTCTTGTTTATTTTTTCTGTCCAAAAACAAAACAAAACAAAACAAGCAGAAAAAACACAAACCCTAATTTTTGAAAAAGGTTGTACTCTGCAAGTTTAGCTAGCTCACCAGAGGCTCAAATGAGCAACACCACCAGCACAGCAAAGAGGGCAACAAAGGAACTGGAACTGTGTTATGAACCCCATGTAACCAATGTAATGATTGGCTCAGCTGCAATGTGAATTTACTCTCTGACTATCTATAGAAATGTGCAAGACAGGAATCAACTGAATGAGTCTCATTCCCTGAGTATAGGACTTGACAGGTCTAAATGTGCATTTTAAATGCCTGAACAATGAAGGAAAGAAATTTTGGTGATGAAAACTTTTGGAACAGAAAAAATCCAACCTGAAGCCATAATGTATAGAGCATTAAAGACATCCTTTTATCTTTGGAAATTATTTTACAGTTTACTAAATAACAACTCTGGAAATAAACCCTTTGTTTATTACTGCCCTTTGGATTTGCAATGGGAAGGGTTTAAATAACTATATTTGATTCATTAGGATTGGGAACTCACAGTACTGTACATTGTTTTAGTATACTAAATATAGTTGACTTCTGTCTCTTTCAATTACCCTTCTGAAAAGGACAGGTGAAAAATAATGTCTCTCTTTATATTACTTGGTTTGCTGTTGATTAATTCCTGTCTTCTAGTGCTTGCTTGTTTTGTAGGGTAAGGAGGACAGAACAGTTTAACAGTGAGAAAAAAAAGCCTTAAAAAAGCTCTCTTTCTGAGTTTTAGCTTGTAGGTTTTCATATTTATATCTCATCAATAAAATGTCAAGATTGGTGATAAGGACACAAAAGTCAGAAAGAGAACGGGTTGAATTTTAACTCTTCTAAAACAAGCCTTCTGTAAGAAATCCTGAATGTAAAAATAAATTCCTATGCAGGATACCATCATTGCTAATGCAAAGCAGAACTAAATACAAGTTTTACGTATTTAATATACTGACTTATCATTTTTGCCATAGCAAAGAACTGTACAGTAAATGTACGTCCTAATTTTTTAAAGAACTGTTTCCCAGCAGAGGTACTCTTAGACACTTTCAAACTATTTCAATTCCATCTGGCATCACTTGTGGGTATGCCCTCAGTACAGCTATGTTCAACTCTTAATACTCCTCAACCTCTCAAAAAGAGGTAGAGAATAGGTATGAATTCTGGGGCAGGTCTTGAACTCAGCTTTTTCTTTGCAAAGGATACAACACTGAGAAGCAAAGGGTTTTTGACTGTGATGACCTCCAGCCATCAAATGTTAATCAAATACTTCGATGAGGAGGAAGCAAAAAGATGACTGCACTTTAGTGATCCATTTCAATCTCCAAAATAGTAAATGCTGAACTCAACTTCTCTCAGAAAATCTGTTCTGAAAAGAAGCAGCAATGATTTGCCCCGAGTTTCTCCAGTCTAAATGATAAAAGATACTGTGTTTTTATCCTCCCATATTGTTTCATTGATTAGACTGGGCTGATACTCCAGAAAGATCAAAAAAAGGCCTTTTGCAGGCGAAGAAGGACTCTACTGGAAAGGTTAGAAAAGTCTGTCTTACTACATCTAGAATTGCTTCATTAATTACCAGAAGTATCTCATCAATGAAATCTCATGTAGAACATTCAGCAGTGATCATTCTCTGAAGAAATACAAGGCAAGAAATAAACAGATAAAACAGTAGGTGTGTTCTTGCTCATAACTGGAATGTCCCAATTAGGGTAGAGTTTGAAATGTACCAGCTCAGACAAGAATATCTTCTTCAGGTCTTGACAAAGGCAACAAAAGAATGAAAATAACTTATCAGAGATTCGTTTCAGTTCTGTATGAACAACCTATTTAAAGCACATTGTTTCTCCACTAAAGCCCCACTTCATGAACAGGCAGTCATACTCAAGACAGAAAATGATGCAAGTCCCTTTGCCACCAGAGGTTCAGATCCTTGTTTCGCTGTTGTTCCACTAGACTGATCAACTGTTAGGCACCATATCCCCTGGTACTGTTCTGAAGAACTCATACATTTAGACATAAAATTTGCAGTTTTAAGATGTTGGATACCCTCCATTGCTTGCTGCTGACCTACGTGGGCTATTTGTGCATTTGGCTGATTTCCACGGTAAATAAGCTCCCAGTGGAACGTGAGATGATATATAGAAATGTTTGTCCACCTTCCAATCTAGCTACTTCAGAACTCATAAAATAATTAGGGATTTATAATCTGTGTTGCCTCTCCCTTGGGGAATATTAAGACATTAAGATTTGCGAACACTCCTGTGAAGTCATACCAAACCAATACATCCACACAGAAAATTATCATGCCTACAAAGTGAAGGAATACTCTGGTGCTTGAACATTAGACAACAATATGTCAATCAGCAACTGGATAAAACTGTTTTCCAGAAGACATCACTTCTTTGGCACAACTCTTTTGTTCCCAGTTTGAGTGCCTTTTAGAAAAACTAATGGGATTGCAGAAAGCGATACCATGATGTTGTGAAAACACAGTGAACTGTACACTTCTTTGATGTGAGCGAAAAGTTGAAGAAAAATAGAATGGAACAGGGAAAGCATTGTCTGCAGGTGCTGCAAAAAGATGGACAGAGGAGATACTGGAGTGGAAGAGAGTAACAGAACAGAAACTAAGGCAAAGTGTGAGTACTACTCCCAACCTCTCGAAGGTTCCCTGCAGTAACACAGACCTTAGCAAGTAGTGAAACCCAGCTGACTCACAGAGATCTAGTGACTTCCCCAGTTGTGCAGGACTCTTCTGGTTCCAGAGCTTTGAAGATCGCACACATGTCTCTAATGAAAGTAGCACTTGTGATATCAATTAGAGTTCTTTTCACTTAAAACAGGAAAGTATTCAGATTGAGTAGGACTGAAAGTAACAGGTGAAGGGAAGACCCAGGGTGGTTGGTTTTATCTTGCTTTGCCAGGGAGATATGATAAAGGAGAGGCAGTGAGGCCTACTACTATTGCAGGAAAGGTTCACATCTTGAATCTCCAACACTAGGCAAGAAGCAGAGAGCCTGTCCAGGGCAGCATTCCCATTTTCTCATTTATAAGCACAACAATCTGTTTGTACTGGCCTGCACCGGTGTCTACCAATACCTCAGATCTGCTCTGGTTTCTCATTTTCATTACTCTTTGGGGCAATGTACATTTCAGTAAGGCTAATAATTAGACTGATGAAGCTAAATAATTAGTCTAATAAAGCAAAATACTTAGAATAACCTAAAAATTCCCTCGCAAAGCAAAAGGACAAAGTGTATTGATTGATATGAGGTAAGTAAAATAAAAAATAAAAGAAAATTAATCCTGGACTCCAAATCTCACATTCTATGTGCTATACAGATGGGTAGGAAGCCAAGCACCTCATGAAAGAGCTTAAAACAAAGCAAGCAAACAAGAAAATTTGTGAAGGACATGGTGAAAACACATTTCAATAAATTTGTTTCTTACTTCTGTAATTCCTCATTATCTTCATTACAGTACCCGTAGTTAATCAACAAATGTCAAGCTCAGCTCAAGTATAAGTTCTGTGGGCTACCTTAGCATTATCACATTCATAGATTTGTTTTAGTTGGAAGGGACCCTTAAAAGTCACGTAGTCCCACTCCTATGCAATGAACAGGGACACCTACAGCTAGATCAGGTTGCTCAGAGCCCACTCCAGCCTGACCTTGGATGTCTCCAAGGATGGGATGTCCACCACCTCCCTGGACAACCTGTAGCAGTGTTTCACTACACTTTCCATAAAATTCTTTCTTTTCTACCTTCTTAAAAATGTGTGTGAAATTGCCTTTGCACCAGTCACTAGGAACTTCATCCAAACACCATGACTTTTCAAACATCACTGAGAGTGGCTCCATGACTACATGAGCCAATTCCTTCAGCAATAAGATGTATTTTGTTGGGACCCACGGACTTAGGCAAATTCAGGTACCTCGGGTGATTGTGAACCTGGTCTTTGCTTAAAGCAGGAATCGCTTCACTCTCCCAGTTCCCACCTTCCGAATCATCCGCTTGAGGGGTATGTGTAGAGCAGTCACTAGTAAACATTGAGGCAAAAAAAGTTGTTGAGTACCTCACCTTTCCCTTTGTCTGTTGTTACTTGCCTGCCTGTATCGTTCACTGAGGAAGGTATTCCTTCTTGGACTTTCCTTTTCTGGCTTGCATACCGGTAGAAACCTTTCTTGTTCTTTGTACCTCTTTCCAAGTTCAGTTCTAGTTGGGCCTTGGCCTTCCTGACCCCTTCCCCACACAGCATAGTAGCATCCCTATACTCCAGCCAGAGTTCCTGCCTCTTCTTCCACTGCATGTGCATTTTCTTGTTGCTTCCCAGGTCCTTCCTTTCCTGACATATTGAAGTGTGTTATTTCATTTATGAATTATCACGTCCTGTTTGGGCCTTTCTTGCTTCTATCACAACACTTAAAGAAGAATTCAGATGTAAGCTAAACAGGCAAAGGTATAATTATCTTTTTTGCAGCCCTTACTGGCTTCAGATGATTCTTTGGGCACTATCCAGTCAAGTTCACTTATAAAGAACTGAATTCACTCCCAAAACAGAACAATTCCTTCGCAAAAAATAATGATAAAAAAAGTATTCTCGTCAAAAATACTTAAATCTACCTACTCTTAATAAAGGGAGAAATTACTCTCTCGTGAGGGGATAAAGTAGCATTCATATGCTTTATCTACGTTTTATCTGCTCTAATTTGAACAGTTCTATAAGAAAGGTATATCATCTCACAAAAACTCTAAAAATTCAATTTTTTTTACCCTTCCTTTTCAGTAGCAAAGTTAAATGCAGGATTTAGAGAAAATGTGCTGCACTTACACCAGAAATGGATGACAAGTTTCAAAAATTCTTTTTAGGAGGGCTTTGGCTTGAGAAAGGGAAAGAAGTGATCCATGAGATAACTCACTGTCACATATAGAACTAGCTATGAAAGAAGGTAACAGAGGCAAAAAATTGGCTCCATCTGTAAAGTGTTACGTGGGTCTGGATGAGTTTCAAATTTCACATCCTTCCAGGTTTGGAAACACCAAAAGAAACCCCAAAAGTTACTGATGACCAGTGCCATCACTGACAGAAGAAAGTAATTGTTCTGATATTTTCATCATCATATTGCTCTCCTACGTATGGTAGTTTGTTTACTCATCGCCTCTCACTATGGCAACCACCAACCATTATCACAAGTGAGGGACCGCACACTTGCCATCACAGACCCACACTCACCGTTCCAAGTAAATAGCCTCATAATAGAGATCAGTCAACTGTAAAGGCATTCCTATTTTTATGGATGTATTTGTTTTCAGAAAGAAACTTGGTTTATTAGTAAAACTATTTTTGTTCAGGCTTAACAGAAGATCGAAAAAATTAGCTGGAGGGTTACTTACTTCAATGTAGATCCAGTGTTCCACTCCTCTCCTGGCAGAAAGGAAAAGAAAGTACCTTCAGGTTCTCACGGCACAGATCGTGCATTTCATGTGGTATCAAGTAATTTCTTTTAACATTCTGCTGTGCAATTCAGCAATTCCCAGAACTGCATGTTATAGTTTGCATTCTGAACAAAGCTAAGTACCTTCTCTTCCAGGGTTCTTTTGTCTTCTAAATGAATCCTTGTTGGTTGTATTTCATGTTACTCTGTTCGTACTGCTTCTGTATAAATGAACATATTAATCCTTAATTTTCTAGGGTTTTTGTTCCATTTGCCAAGGAAGCATTTTTCTTCTCTCCAAAGCTGCAGATGCGGATTTCCACTGTGCTGGTTTCTTCCTGTCTGGAGCGCTCTGGTAAAAATAATTAGTTGAGGAAAGTTCACATTCATAAAAATGTGTATTCTCTTTTCACTTTACCATACGTCACAGCTGTACCCTTGTGTTTTCATCAGTTTTCCTTCAAGCATTACTTACATCAAACCTAAAACAGCCACTAATGTCTGAAGAGCTGGAAACTTGACCCTCCACAACGGGGTGTAGAAATATGGGAGGCATTTCTACTCCTATCAATTGACAATTCCTCATCTCTTTTACCTCTTGGAGTATCTGTGAGAAAATGCAAACCCTCAATGCTGACTTACTGAAGTATTCACAGAGGTGAAGAAAAAGCTGGCTGGATTCATTTGTCAGCAGCTTGGGCCATTGCAGAACTTGAGGTTCATTTCAAAGTACCTGAAGTATTATTTGAGTAGTAGACCTAGGTGCAAGAAATGAATTAAAAAATGTTTAAAATCTGATGTGGAAGCTGACATGAGCAAGATATGTTTCTATTCAAAAAGAATCTGGGTTAGGTTGGCATGAGAGAAAATACAGAGAAATAAGTACAAATGTGATGCTGCCCATGAGTCCATTTTTAAAAGTGTGGCACGTCAGTGTAGAGAAAACTAATCTGTGCCATCCAGTTAGAGCTGCTGCATTTTTTACGTCTGGCATGCTCTGCAAGGAAGGAAAATTCCATCCACAGGAAAAATATATTCATTTTTCTATGTATTCCTTCAGGAGAAAAGAGAAAAACAAACAAACAAAACATTGATATAGAGATGCCATCCACAGAAATGAAGAAGACCTAAAATGAAGCAAAGAATTCATGGGATCATCCTTCCATATCTTCAGCAACTCAATCTAGAAAACATCAGGGAAGAAAATCAAAGTGAATGTGAATTAGCATGCAGTTCCTTAAAGCTGTCTAAGAGATCTTGAGCAGGAATCTAGAAATCAGAACTTTAAATCCCATCATACCTGCTTGTTCCTTGTCTATGGAAAAGGGCACCAAGAAAATTAGACAAAAATAGATTCCTTCTCCCTTTTGACAACATTGGTGCAAAAAGCCCAGCACCCACAAACAGCACAGGAAGTGAAGGAGCAGGCACTTATTGCCAGAGCTTTTCAAACCAGTTTGATGCTCCAATCCAGCTTCAAGCAGCAGGATCCCTCTTATTCGAGTACCAGCTCTGTCTCTTGTTTAACAACAGCTGGTGCATTACAAAAACGCAAACTTAGATGTCTCACTGCACATGCTGGAAAAAAGTGTAACCTAACTGCTTGTTCAGACGTTATCTGAAGTTTGCTTCACACTACTCACAGTGAAGCAAATAGTACTAATGGATCATCACCCATACAGGGCACTGCAAATCACCCTTTAAGCAAATATCAACTCATAGACTCTCTTATTAAAACTGTAGCCTTTATCATTGTGAGTCTAGCATCCTAAAGATTTATTTTTTTTTTAAGAAACAGAAATGTCTAAGATGATATTTGTTACAGGATGTTCTAAAGTCTGTTAGTCTCCTGTCTACACCTTAAGAATGAAAAAAAAGGAGAAAAATCTAATTTAGATTAGTGCTACTAGGAATAAAAAATTCAGGTTGGTGTTACATTAAATTACTCAGGAGGCTGAGGTATCCAGCCACGATCTTCAGAAAAAAAGAAAATTACAGGGTCTATCAATTAGAGAAGCAGTGCTCTGAGCCTATGTGCTGGCATGCTTACAGTTTTTTTAATGTCTGGCAGGATGTTTTACAAACTAAACTCAGCAAGATGACAATTCCACCAGAAGGTGCTTCAGATGGTTTTGCTAATAATTTTGATCAGCTGAAATGGAGAAAAACATCACTTTATTTGGCTTTTCCAGAACCTGTCAAATCTGAGCAGAGCTATTAATTGCCCCCTTCTGCATCACCCACCAGCCTCTCCCACTTTCTTCAAGAAAAGACATGCATCATTTTTTTTTCCCTGAAAGTATACTGCCTAATCAGCCTTTGTTCCTAAAATGATGTTTGGTCATTCTTTGTGCACTTCCTTTGCTAGAAGGAAGTACCATTTCTTGAAAATATTCATTGGAGGCTGGTATTGCTACTGCTGGAAACATGTAAGTGCTAACCACCATATATTGGCTTTTGTTTTAATAGCCTTTTAACCAACTTTGTTAATGGACTGAATGCAATTTAGATATGGAACTTGGCTAAAATGTAGCTTCAATTGGCTATTAAAATTTAAGAGCCAACTAAGATAGCTAATTACAAAAAAGCTCCAGTGATAATGCTAAGCAGAATTAGTAATAGCAAATGACAGTCTGTCTAGTCTTATTCCCAAAGGGAAAGAAACTCTTAACTGAGAAGTCAACCAGACAACGTGCAGAAAACCTAATTGCATTACTGGTATTATGGCATCCCAAATCTGTCAGCTCACTGGGACAAAACAGTGAGTAAAGTCTGTCAAACTACTCAGGAAAGCAACTGAACCCCCTCCCTTAATGCCAGCTGTACCAGTTACGAGGAATTATTTGAACTTACTCAGAAATATTCTTGAAAAAATTATCAAACCAGTATCATCTGAAAAATATACCTATGTGAATTTGATTCTCCAGATATTTTAGATCAAAGAAAAAAAAATACAAACAATCTGTCTGCTAAACGTTCAAGCACTATAAGAAGCATTCTCCGCTTCATTATCAATATCCTCATTACACCATCAGCTGAAGTGCCAACTAGTTCTCCTGTGAAGATTTATCATGTATGGTGGCCACTTTGAAACATAGGTAGCGGAGTCTTTAACATTCCCTACTCAAGTGTCTCCCTGCTGTGCCTGTAAATGTCAGTCCAGTTTTTTCACGGCTGTGCACACAGATTAGAAACAGCAGGAGAGCTTGGGAGTATGACTACAATACCAGTAAGGACACTTGTCTTCATGGCACTGCTCAAGTGATGCTTGGAATGCAGGACCCTGCTGTTTTCTAATATTTACACACAACTGGAGTCATCAAGAGCAGTAAATGCAGTCTAAAGGCAGCTTGCTTCTTTTGTGTCAGGGGCTTTACTTTCAAATAGGATGTCAACAAAAATCTACTGCACTCTTCTCCTCTTAGAAAATGATGCATTTCCCCATCGCTGTTTTGCAAAACACACGTACAGACACACACACCGCAATACATACAGCAGTAATGCAGATATGATCACAGCCTTCCACTTGGTCCATCCCGACCAACCCAAAGCTTGAACATCTTGCAGCGAGCCCAGAAACATTCTTGACTGAAGTCTGCAGTTTTGCAGGCATTTTTGTGAAAAGAAACAAGACCTGAAACATTTGCCTTAAACAGAAAGCACTTCCCAGTAAACAAATTTTGGAACTTGGCTAAAATGTAGCTTCAATTGGCTATTAAAATTTAAGAGCCAACTAAGATAGCTAATTACAAAAAAGCTTTCTTCCAAAACATCTTGAGTGGGAAGAGCTGGGGCAGCTTCTGAAATCTACTACTCAAAACATTACTTTCAAAGACGCAGAAGTTTGTTTATTGCAATTGATTTTGGTAGCATGAAAAGAAAACACACTCCTAAAAACTTGGAAAGAAATCAAGTCTATCAGTAAATAAGTCAGTAAAAATACTAAAATACGAAACAACTGAAGTACAAAGAAAGTGATGTATGTACAATGGGAATAAAATATGCTTTCTTGACAATAGATATCCAGATTAACATTTTTTGAAAAAAAATATTAAATGAGTTCATTAAAATAATAGCTTGATTTGAGGAGATTCACTTGAGGGACTTCATCAGTTATATTTCTGTTTCTGAAATAGAATGCTACACTTAAGAGCCATCAGTGACACTTTGATAATTCCCATGAAAATGAGCCCATAGAGCAGCCTGAACAAAAACAAGGCGCTAGACCTTTTAAATATGATTTTCCAGTTTTATTTGAAAACAACAAATCCCCTTGTTTTCAAAACATTACCCCATCGTTCATTCAGCATTTTACACTACAGCATTTCTCTCGGCGTGTAGATACTCAGACATCATACCATCAAGCATGCAGCACACTGGACATCCACGCAAAAACTATTGGCTCAAATGGAGTCCTTTTTATCAAACTTCACAGGGCACTCTCTCTAATAAGAACTACATTCACACCCTAATTGCATGCATTTTTGTGGTATGTAAATGAAACGTAGAGGTATTTCACACTGAAATTAAATATTTTCTCATACTTACAACACCAAAGAGAAGACTCAAAGAAGTGCATTTAGGGAGATTTTTGTGAGCTTGTATATTTCTTAGCTATTAAAAAAGGAAAACCATAATTTTGTTATGAGATGTGCACGTGAGTCAAGCCTTCATTGGAAGTAGATACTTTAAAAAGTTATTATTCACATTTATTAACTTCTTCAGGCTCTTCACTGATACAAAACAAAACCCTGAGGGGTGAGTTGAGGATTGCTATTGTTCTTTTCCTCCCCACCTTTTTTTGTTTGTTTTTTTTTAAAGCTCTGGTCCTTATGTCTGTAATTCTGGTCTATTTTTTTTCTGGAAGAACAGTGAATAATGAGAAAATGATACAGAAACAAATGCTATTAAAAAAAAAAAGAAAAAGGAGCTCACACTCAAATTCAGTACCTATAAAAAAAAACTTATTTAAACGCATTCTATAACAAATTGGAATAGAGGGGTGTTTTTTGCTCTTTTGTTATCTCAATTAAAATACTTGAGAAATATTTAAAACATGTCTCTATTATTTCAGACTCCTGACTTTAATCATTTCAGTGTACATCTAAGTGAACTCTTTCAAATTCATTCAAAATTAGAAGAAATCAAATGCAACACTATTGCTCCTTAAAAAAAGATACCAAAACTACATTATAAAGCAGGAAAAAAAAGTCACACTCTCAGTTGCATTTATATACACAAATTCACCTTAAAAAATTAAAATGCACCCTCACTTCAAAGCTGGCAAAATTTTGCATTGGTACTACAGCACACATAGCTTATGCAAATGTTTTACTAAAACATTTATTCTTCAAAAAAACAGGTACAAACAGCAGTCCAAGTTGTTTTTTTGTTTTGTTTTGTTTTTTTTTACAGGAATTATGTAAAAAAGGGAATGAAATAGATTCCAGTGCTACAGTAACTGAAAAAACAGAGATGAGCTGAAAAGCAACTTAAGTTGTTGCTCCATGTATTTACTTCTGAACTCTCTTCCTGGTTGCTGCACCTTTCTTGGCTTTTGGTGACGTCATGTTTCGTGTTCTGGTAGCTACAGCTTCTGTAATTTCATATTAAAAAAAAGGAAGAAAAAAGATGTTCTGTAAAATAACAGTAATGACACAGAATAAATTACAATGTTGCATTCAAAGAAAATAGATCAACTCCAATTAATCATTTAGTTTTGATCTATACAAGGATGGAAAAAGAAAACAGGAATTTACCACAATTTCTGGGAACCAACATTAGCCTGAAAATAACACATTATACACTTCATTTTTTTCAAATTATTTACATATAGTTTAGCAAATGTAAAAGCCCACCTTCAGCAAAAGATGAAGAATCAGTTCCTCTTCAAATCCTAAATTCCTCCTTTCTCCCCATGTGCTAAATTACAGTTGTGATCCCTCCCAGTGATGAGTCATTTCTGGTGCTCTCTGGATCTTGTGCTAAGCTGATCGAGCTTTGTAACATGGTGAAGAACTTTTTTAGGGTCCTTATAATTCTGAAAGCTTAATGAGTTGCAGTGGCTTAGACTGTTCTGAACTAAGATTATACAAGAGGAAGCAGAAGGCACGCAGGTAGAAAAGAGGAAGACCTGTTTGGCAGGGTTGAGCTGTTAAGTCAGCTCAGCTATCAGCGCAACTTAGTCTTCAGATTTAAACCAGTCATGGTTTCATAATTTTCTGTTTTGGCATTCCACATCATAACATCATGTAGAGCACTGGGAGTTCAAGAGTTAACACTCCAGTTCTGTGGACTGTCAGAAGTTCTGAGTACCTGGCTCTCAAATGAGAAGAACTACAACTCCAAGAAGACTTCCACTATTCCATTTCTATTTTCTGTTTGGAGGGAAAGATAAATCTGCTCACAAGTCACAAGACATCCCCTTCTCTTACTGCTTGTCTCTGCAGTGTACACTCCCTTGATACCTCACCTTCAGCATTAAAGTTCTGGACACTCTCATTTTATTTATTAGCCTCAATTCCAATTATTTTTTATTACATTCTGTTATTTTGCATTCCAATATCATATTTAGTAAATTAACTTTCCTTCTCAGATCGTTGCTGCTGTTTTATTTTTAGGCTCATCTCCCTACCCTTTCATCTTTTTCCTCCTTCCCCCTTTCCCAGAGTGTGGGTCTGTGGGTCCCCCACCCTATTAGTCACAGAACTGGGCCAAAGTGGCCCATAAACTACTGACAAACCTATTATCTGACAACATTATAAAAAAACAAACATAATCAAGACTGCAATCTAAAATAAGATTCTTAATAAATCTGAAAGGCAGGTTGTTCAACAAGACCATAGATAAACACAGCAATAAAAGCCTGATCATTTCCATCAATCACATTCATCTCGTCACTTTTGAGAAAATAAAATAATACTATCGTAAAACTTGCTACCATTTTCAGTAACTCCGTAAAATGTTTTTCATCATCTATTCATGGTACTTTTCAGATTACTTTTTGATCTTGAGAGATTCATAGAAAGGCTTGCGTTGGAAGGGACCTTAAAGATCAACTAGTTCCAATCCCCAGCTGTGGGCAGGTTTACCTATGAGATTGACTTCCTCCTTAAAGACAGGATGCCTAATTATTTAAGTTCTTGCTTGTCAATCTACATATAACCCTAAAGTTTCTGTCAACTTCCTCATCTGTTTCTGAGAAAGAAATAATGTAAGACTGAGTTTCACAAAAGTCCTTTACAAAGAAGATTCTTATACAAGACAACAACCTTTGAGCACTATGAACAACTGCCGAAGCTTAACAAGTAAATACAAAGGAAAGAAACAAGGTGGAGAACAATGCACAACAAACCTAAATAACCTTGAGTACACCCAAAACCACATCAAGAAAAGCAAAGAGTTATTGTTTACTGTGCCTTCCTGCCTCATTTTACGTAACTTAATTTGCTCTTACAATGTGGCTTTGAAATGAAAAAATCAACTTTGAAGAATGTCTCCACTCTTGAAATGGAGGAAAAAAAAAAACAACCTTCTTTTTAGGCTAGAAACATTTACTGCCATTCAGCACAAAACTACAAATAGATTTTGTTAGACAATGCATCTTTGATTAATAAATCACTTCAAAAAACCTGACAGTTATGACAATGGTTTATTATTGAGCAGAGCAGCTTTATCAATGAAAGATCTATTCTGGCAAAACACCATACACCCTCCAATCACATATGCTATTTAAAAATCAAATCTATTTTGGTACCATTACAAATACTGAAGTACTGGTAACTAAAAGCGACACAAATAGGTATGAGATTAAAAAGTAACTCAACTGTGTAAAATATTCCTTTACCAAGATAAATTACATCATGCTCTCAAGTACAAGTGTAAATTCTAGCAAGCAACAGAAATATCTAAGGTTTTAGACTGGGTAGCTTCAGTGGCACACACGCTAAATTACCCTACTGACAACTACATATATGGTATTGGTTTTTCACTCTCCTTCCTGAGACTTTTCTCTGGAATCTTTGCATTGCAACAGAAAGCAGAGAGAAAAAAGAAGTGATCAAAGTGATCTTTTCAAGAAAATTCAGTAACTTGATATTTTTCCATTAATTACTCTTCTTCAGTTTAGAAGAAAGTAACCGTGATTTTTCTTTTCATCTGATTATAGATTATATAAGCAAATGCTACAAAGAAAGACCAAATTCATGCTCTGTTATTAGGAAGTATCATTGAAAACAATGATCTTACAGTTGTTTGTCTACACAGGAAAAAAAATGTGGTATTTAGTTTCCAAATTGGTATTCCAGGAGAGCAGTATTTCACATGTAGTCAAGGATAATACAAGCAAATAAGGCTTAATAATTCCTAATTTCCATTCAGTATCTGAAGGGGAGCTTCAGGAAAGAATGGAATCCTCTTTAGCAGGGTCTGGTATGATAGAATGTGGGGAAATGGTTTCAAGCTTAAAGAGGGTAGATTTAGGTTAGATCTAAGGAAAAGGTCTTTTACAGGGAGGGTGGTGAGGTACTAGAACAGGCTGCCTAGTGATGTGGTGGATTGTCCTGTCCCTGAAGACTTTCAAGGCCAGGCCTTACCTGGCTCTGGACAACCTGATCTAGCAGTAGATGTCTCTGTTCATTGCAGGGGAATTGGACGAGATGACCTTTAAACATCCCCTCCAACTCTAAAGATTCTATGATTCTAATTCAATAAGAACTTACTCATTTCTAATTGCCCATGCTGGAACACCAAAAAGAAGATGACAGCCACCCTGCCTCTGATTTTTCCTTTATTTTTATTGCATTAATGAGTTATTTTCAAAGCTTTTCTTAACAAACATGCTTTTGGAGAATCTCCAAGAGGATAGTAACAAAACAAAAAAAGAATCCTTGACTCGGTCCTGTTATTCATATTTTCAAGCTTAAGTAGCAGCAATATTGTCTTAAATTATCTGATTAACTCAGGTTAAACACAAAACATCTTAAGCTTCAAAGTTTGTAGCTATTTCAGAAGATTTGAAGATCTGTACCAAGAAGCCCACCAGCTTTTTCAAAGTTAGTAAGCCCACAAATACTGCCCCCTCCTCACAAACTTGTCCTGTATGAATGCCAACAGTTTCCAAAAATAGAAATAGTCCTGTGTGGGCAGCACCAAGCGAGCATGCAAACAAAGCTATTACAAGTAAAAGAGAGGGCTCTTATACAGTAGATTAAACTGAATTAGGTTCAAACAGCAATTTAAATGAGAATGAATTATATAGGCAAAAAATAAACCAGACAGTGTCACTGCACAGCTTGTTCTGAGACTGGAACAAAGTTCAGCAGTGGCATAAAGAGTCCCACAGGCTCTAGAGGAACTACTAGACATGTTTACTACGGTATCTGATCCTCGTCGTGTGAAAAGTATTATACAAAAGAATTCCAGCAGCAACGTATAAAGTTTTGGGTTCTGCTCTTCAAGAAAGCAGAAGAATGCGAAAAATGTGAAAACAGCTTTGCTCAAGAGGCTCCAAAACACAACTCTGAACACTCTCCAGGGCCTCAATGTCTTTCTTGCAGTGAGGGTCCAAAAACTGAACACAGTACACAAGGTGCAGCCTCACCAGTGCTGAGTACACGGGGACCATTACTTCTCTGCTCCTGGTGGCAACACTACTTCTGATACCAGCCAGGATACCGTTGGCTTTACCGTTGCCCACCTGGGCAAACTGCTGGTTCATGTTCAGCTGAGCATCAAGCAATACCCCCGGTCCATTTCCTATACACAGTCTTCCAGACATTCTGCCCCAAGCCTGTAGAGTTGCCTGAGGTTGTCGTGGCCAAAGTGCAGGACCCAGCATTTGGTCTTGTTGAACCTCATCCCATTGGCTTCAGCCAACTTTCCAGTCTGTCCAGATCCCTCTGTAGGGCCTCACTACCCCCAGGCAGATCAACACTTCCAGCCAATTTGGTGTCATCTGCAAACTTACTGAGGGTGCACTCAATGCCCTTGTCTACGTCATCAATAAAGATACTGAAGAGGACAGGCCCCAGTACTGACCCCTGGGAAACACCACTCATGACTGAGCATCAGCTAGATTTAACTCCATTCACCACCACTCTCTGGGCCCGGCCCTCCAGCCAGATCCTTATCCAGCCAAGAGTGTACCTGTCCAAGCCACGGGCTGCCAGCTTCTGCAGGGGAACACTGTGGGAGATAGTGTCAAAGTGTTTACAGTGTTTACATTTAATACTTTTCCTTAGCAGCAAATGAAGGAAAGTTCCATGAGACAGAATAGGGAAATTTAATATACTTTGTATTTTAAAGGCGTTCAAAGTCTTAGGAGTCTGGAGAGACTGCAAAGAAATAAGCTTAAGATAAGGAGGAACCCTACACAGAAAACTGTGTTCCAGGCACACAGGCATATACAGGAGTATTCCTGTATTTTACATATAGGAAATTGAAAATTGGTGCTTATTATCATTACCAAGAGCATGATAATAGAAGTGAAAGAAGAGAAGAACAACAGATAATTAGAACTACTGTAAAGAACAGGTTTTGCTGAAAATGCTTACAACTAAGGTGTAAGATTAGGGGGTAGAAATCTACCAGTAATGTGTGTTTGGGCGTGAAGTACAAAGATGAGTAACAAGTAGTGCCACAAAAAAGCTCAGAAGAACCTACTATTTGCTTACTCCTAAAATCTGATGACAAGACCAATAATTCTCTAAATTTAAAATGGAATCCAAGTATAGATTCAGTCTAACATTAAATAATAAATCTTGCTGAAATAGATTTCTAAGACAAAAACCCAGACTCTGATTTATGCAAAGCTATGAAATGTAAATAAACACAAAGCTAAGTACCTATTAATTAAGAAATGCTATTAAAACTCATATGGGTTTTTTTTTGTTGTTGTTTTTTGGTAGGTTTTTTTATTCACTGAAAGAGCTGAAGATTCCAGGTAAGGCCTTATAATGTTAGAAGTTGTAAAGCAATACAGCTCATGTAGAATTCCTACCTTTAGCAGTACTACTTATTTAAAATATCCCATTTAAAAATACTTTCAATTTCATGCCTGCTTTAGAATTTCACTCTATCTCACTCTACTCCAATTAACAATATTCAAAGTTGTTTGAAAAAAGAAAAAAAATGAAAGGGATTGTATTAAAAAAAAATCTATTTGATACAATCCAATCTATCAACCCCAAGATTAAAGAAAACTCCCAGTGACAGTAGCTTTGAACTCCACAGGTTGCTTTGAACCTAGGACTGTTTACAAATTCTCATAAAACTCTTATTTATGCTACCTTCACAGAAGTTCCCTAGTAGTAGCTGCCTATTCCATACACACTGACTTAAAAAAAAAATTGGAACTATTAATATTATGCAGTACATCCCTGCAGAAGCAGTGGTGCATACATACAGTATGTGCCAAAATTTGCTGTTTTGCTCTAAAAGTATCATCACTTTTAAGTCTGCATATTTTACTATCAAACATGAAGGCAGCTAATACCAAAAAAAAAAAAAAAGGAACTACGAAAGCTTTTTTTTACATTCTGTTCTTTTAAATTGAAATCATCTCTTTTGATAGTACTTCTACTGGTGGAAAGAGACCAACTAACAGATTAATTTATTATTATCCATAGTATCTTGAAATTCCGGCCTTTTAGGGAAGGATATGGGAGGATTTGGAAGGATATGAGTTCTCATTATAGAAAAGAAAGAAGATACTGATCATAATACACTATTTTAGCTTTTTTAAAAAAACAACTTTCCTTATTAATTTCAGTACAGCACAGCCTGTTTCTTGAGATCATTCTGAAAATCAGTTGAAGAGTCTGCAACTCTTTCTTGACAGTTTCAGAAAGACTGATGCTGACATACTGAAAGAAATGGTGTTTACTGTACTTATCTGAAGTGACCAAACGGAATAGATGAAAAAAGACTTCAACCTGCATAACCTTCCTTACTTCTGGTCTTGCCTATATCTCCACCAAGCTTAGGGCTCCCTGATCACAACACCACATAATTCCTTTACAGGCGGAATTCCTCACAGACCTCTGAGCAGCATGGTGCACTCAAACCTCTGCACAGCTGGATTGGGATCTTTTGGGACTGGATTAGACAACTCAGGTTTTACAAGCAGTAAGAAGCAGATAGCATTAATAAGCTAAATAGAAACAAGCTGCATTACTTTTCTTGCCACTTTTTTTTGCCACTTTTAAGTCCAAATACTCATGAAATACTTGAACAGGGGTTACTCCTGAGGTGTTATGAGTAACCTCAGACATACCCACCACGTGCTAGAAACCAATAAAATAGTATTTTCAAAAATTTTAATTGTTCTTGCATGACTTTATCTTCTACAATAAAGATGCATCAAGAAATTACCCACATTAATGGTCAGTAAATTTAAGGCATGTGTAAGTCACAAAACTTAACACGTAAGAGAGAAACAAGTCCACGCTAATATAAAACTAGTCAGGTTAGGAAATACAGTTCTAAATATTTTTGCAATCAGCTATTTTTAATTTGTCAAAAGCATCAGAATTGTAAGATTATGAAACAGTTGCCTTTACTGTCAATAAAGATTTATGAATCATGTTTTAAGTGGAACTTTTTAATGCCAAATTTGAAGAGAACAAAATGAGTAAGTGCATGCATCTCTTTTTAACCTGAAATCATTTGGTATATCCATCCACCCCCACTTAGTATTAAACTGAATAGCACAAAAAGGTGAAATTAAAACCACTGCATCTACAAAATTATCAAGAGAAAGTTGAAATTTAATGTATGTCCATCACTTGCTTTAAATACTGGATGCTGAAAATACCCATACCCTCCCAGATAACATTAATTAGTCTGAAAAATCTTAGCATCCATATAGGTGATGAGATTTGGATTGCAATTTCATAACTTAACACTATCAATGTTTCTGAAATGCTTCACTTTTCCATTCTGCCATGTGCCTTCGATTATTTTTTTTTAAATTAGGAGATTTGTTTCGAGTAGAATCTATTACAATCACTTTATTATTTTTAGAGTACTAGAATGATATTCTGACTTACTAGAAGAAGTAGGCTTCTTTTTTTCTGGACTTCCTGCATCTTCCAGTTCTGCTTCACTGCTCTCAATGGCTGCATCTGCTGCCTTTCTTTTTTTCTGGAAAAGAAATGGCAATTGAACTCAAAAAGTAGAAAAAAAAGTACCCTTACAAGGTATTCCACTATTTTAACTATCATTCCCTTGAATACTTTAAGCTGTCCATTGATACATGAATAAATGTTCTCTACAATGTAAGAATACTAGTACTAGGCAATAAACAATTTAAAAACTCAGTTCCCCTATCGACAGATTACATCAGTTGAAAGTTTAATGTATGAAAATGTAAGTTTTTCTGATAAGAATCTATTTTATTTAAATTGGCTAAATGGTTACAAATTGATTCATCTGGAAAAAAAATCTTGAATACAGAAAAACATTTTACCCAAAGTGTATGTTAATGGCTTTTTCTTAAGCAATTACACATCATTAAATTCAAGTTTATCAGGATCCTAGCTTCTGAAGGCTTGCTTTACACAGCTTAGAAGTTGCTAACATCACTAACTGCACATGTTTTTTTTGTTTTTTTTAATCCAATAGTAACTACGGGTTCTCTTCCAATGACAAGGACAATTCTACTCGAGGTACCTTACCTAAAAATCTCAAAATTGATAGAAACCTTATTATCTGTGCATTACAATTAATCTTACTTTTGCAAACTATTCTTAACTAGTTATGAAAATGTTTTATTCAATAGCCTTATCATTTTTGCAAAGGATGAGTTGACCTAAATTTGTAGCAGAGATTTGGCAGTAATTGAGGAACACTAGAAGAGTTTACTTAATTTTTTTTCCCCCAAATTGTGTAAGACTATAGCTTTACTAATACAGCTTCTTAAGTGGTTACAACTTCACATGGCTCCTCAGAGAAGGGGAGAGTGCATTACATCTTTTCTTTCCAAAGTGTTGCTTCATGATTACCATCTAAACCCTGCTGGGCTGAACAGATTGGTTCGATAATTACATACAATAACTGCAGTGGGCAGGTAACCCTCAGCTGGCACAGGGCAGCTCCCCTGTGAGAACTTCCATATGCAAACTGCACTGATGGAGTGCATTAGGTACATCTTTCCTGCCGGTGCACAGGCCTGATTACTGCCAGCCAAGACTCCAAGGTTAGCATGTCAGCAGATTTGTGATGCATTAGGCAGGAATAAACACAGACACTTTTGTTCATTCTGACCAAAATTAAGGAAGACTATTTCAGTGCTGTACTGCTTTTATATGGGAGATAATGCATTCCTCCAAAACGTACTAGAAAACATTTTAAATGCTCATCAGAGAAACAGATATCCAATATATGCCACACAAAAGAAAAATACATTTATCTTGTTTCCAAGCTTATTAAATAAAAATGGTTTCTTAATCTTGATGCAGGTGAATTAGTAATAGAAATCAGGCTGCATTCATCTAACAATAACCACACCTGTGTATCTGAGGCCCATCATTAAATTAAAAACTGTATTTTTCAGTTGGCTTCCAGTATTTACCAGCACTCTTCAGAACTGAACAAAAGATGTGGTTGTTACCCTGAATAATTTAGTATAGAGTTCCAGATACTTCCGTCAACCCCTGGGATTGCTAGCTTTCTGTTCAGTTATTATAAAGTGCCACACACACACAACCAACATACATGTATTTTACAGAAACAAAAAGAAAAAATCCTCCAGCATAACTGCTGGAGTTTCACAACTGTGTTTCATTTACTTAAACATCTGGGAAACTTGGAGTCAGAGTCATGATACTGAAAATAAAACATTACCTTCTTAATATAGCAGGCATTCTGTGTGCCTCAGCCAGATACCAGTGCTGGAGAATGAGATTCCAGAAAAACCATGCTTATATGTGATGTAAAATGCACATCGTGGCTCAATTAGATATATGAGCTGAATACACAAGAGAATCCTACATCCTAACAATTAGACAGAAGCTAGAAATTCTCTTCTAGTTAGAAATTACTAAAGTTTCAGAACACCAAATGACACTTTGGTAGATTGCCCTTAAGGAATTGAAGAGTAGGTGTCCTAAGACCTGGCAGAACTGAATGATCAGTACAGCCAAAACATCAAAAACACTCTACACTACAGATTAACATCTTCTCAACAGTAGAAGCCAGACTCCATTTTTCTTTTCCAATTTAGATTTAAAAGAGGTCCAACGTAAAAACACTAACCAATGCTAGCATGAAGGAACCTATGGAAAAACTATTGCTACACCTTTTGGTCTTGACTGATACTGGTTACAGAAAATAAGACTTCCGTAGTTTTATTCCAATGGAAACGTTCACCAGCCATCTCTGCTTGACAAGGACATTAAAGGTCACAGATGTTGGCTCTGCAGCAGACCAACTTATTCAGCAAAGAACTCAGTCAACCATTAAACAGGTTTGGTTTTTGTTTTTTTTTTTCCAAAACACTCAAGTCACGTTGATCCACAAGTGAAAAAGAAATAATAAACTCTCTTTTTGGACAAATCATTACACTTAATTCCACAGAAAATATTAAGACCAAAGCTGTAAAATTTTAGCCACAGTAAACTGAGCTGTTCACTGGGCAAAAATGAAGAAAGAAAAACTGGAAATGCATCCTTAGAAAACCAAGAACCAACATTTTCGTCCCTAATAACAATGGTAAACAGGCAGAATTTTTGTATGCAGGTCACTCCAAAAGTAATGCCTCCTATTTACTCCACAATAACACTACTTGTTAAGAGCAAATTCTCGACCACAAATCACTACTTGTCAACTTAGTCACCAACGTTAGGTGATTTGTGTGGATAAGCTGATTGAGATGCTCTTCATTTCACGGTGCAAAAGCTGCATGGCCGTCCAGAACGTGGCACAGCTTCCATGTCACTGCCACCACTGCTGAAACGCAACACTCACTTGCCCCACTGCTCTCACTGTCGCTGTTTGGTCCCCAGAAATGTTCAGCAAGCGTCAATGAATGTCAATGGCTTCATTTATTTCCACATGAAAGAATTCAATTCCACACCTTTGCTTCATATGCACTTCTACTTCAGACTCCATTTTGTCAGATCGCCCCTCTGCTGCCATCTATCACACGGCAACAAAATGTAAAGGAATATTGGTGGGAATATTCAACCTCGAATGCCATACACCACCTGCCTCTGGCGTCACAGGCCAGTATAATAAAATGGGAGGCATTACTTTCACTGCAGCTCATAGTATTGTCCTGTACTGTAATTCTCAGCTCCCTGGTTCATGCTAGAGAAACTAATAAACTGCCACTTTTTAAGAAATGCAGATAGAAAGCTAATAAATACAGTTTGGAGTACAGGATATTTATTATTCCACTGCTTGCCCATTTTCTATCCTTATTAAAATCATTTTATGTCATGCAAAAGTCATATCCTAAAAAGTTTTTACAATGCATTCAAATTAAAGTCCAAATCTAGATTTTAAAGGTTTCTTAAATGCAAGAAATAAAATACTCCCAATCTACCATTATACTTTGGGTTCGTAAATAACATTATATCTTGTCTTCAATACCTAAGTATCAGTATGAACTGGCATAAAAAACTCTATTTCAAAAAAAACTTTTGGACTAGTCTCGGAAAAGAAGCTACTATCATGAGGTGCAATCCTAGCCACAAGTACGGACTGATGGATGAATGAATTGAGAGCACCCTTGAAGAAAATGACTTGGGGGGCTCTGGTGGATGAAAATTAGCCAGTGGCACACAGCTACAGGCTGGAAAGCCAAGCATATCCCAGGCTACATCAAAAAAGAAGAAGGGATAGTAGGTCAAAGGAAGTGAATCTCACTCTCTGCCATTTTTAGACCCTACTTGGAAAAATGCATTCAGTTCTTGGGCCTCCAGCTCAGAAAGAACTCAAAGCTGTTGAATTGGGTCCAGAGGAGGGCCAGGATGACGGTGAGAAAGTTGGAGCAAAGCTCCAATTAATAGATGCTGGAAGAGCTTTGATTTTTTCTTTTTCAGCCTGGAGAGAAGGCTCCAGAGAGACCTTAATGTAGCCTTTAAATAGCTTGTTCTGAAAGTAATGCCTCCTATTTATTTTCACTGCAACTACAACAAATACAAAGAGCACAATAACACTACTGACAGAGCAAGTTCTCAGCTACCTACCATTGTTTCCAATGCACTGAAACCAACATTCAGCTCCATACACAGTTCCCTGGTTGTAATCCCCAGATTTGACTGGATGAGCTGACTGAGACGCTCTTCATTTCTTGGTGTGACAGCTGTGCACGGCCATCCAGAATGTGGCTTGTCTTTCAGGTCACTGTCACCACTGCTGAAACGTACCACCCACCACCTCACTGTGCTCACATCCACAGTTTGGTTTCCACAAACGTTCAGCAAGCGCCGATGAATGTCAATGGGTGCAATTTTTTCCGCATGGAGGAATTCAATTATGCACCGTTGCTTCATACGTGCTTCCACGTCAGACACCATTATGTCAGACTGCCCCTCTGCTGACATCTGTCACGTGGCAACAAAATGTAACGGAATATTGTCGGGAAGGTTCCGTTTCTACTGTCAAACCACCAACATCCGCCCTAATATCGTGGGCCAACACAATAACATAGGAGGCATTACTTTCAGAGCAGCCCTCATACTTAAAGGGGCCTATACGAATAATGGGCTTTCTGCAATGGCATGCAGTGATAGAAGTAACAGTTCTAAACTCAAAGAGAGTACATTGAGGCACTGGAATAGGTTTATCAGAGGTGTTCAAGATCAGGTTGGATGGGGCCCTGGGCAACCTGGTCTAGTGAAAGGTGTCCTTCTGGATTTCTTTTACCTTACGTGAATTTTGACCAATCTGAAGAGTCTCACCAACTTAAGCAAAGTAACTAGATGTTCATTTTTCCAATTGCCATTATGATTACACATACACGTTCCATTATCTAAGATACTATCTAATATGAAAGTACACATACAAACGTCATTCTGGATTAATTTTTCACATCAATTATTGATGTTAAATTAGAGAAATGAGCATAACTTAAATAAACATTTGTTATGGTTCTATGATTTCTGTTGTATTATTAATATTCCACAACATTACGTGGAGTATTGGGAGTTAAATAGTTATAGAACTATTGGGAGTTAAATATCATAGAACCATAACAACATTTTACTACTTGCTTATTTCCTACTTCATGCAGTAATGACATCTACTTCCAATATGACTACAACTTTCAGTTAGCTCAAAAAATGCTGTCAAATTCTTAAGAGTACAAAAACCTTTTGCACAGGGTTCGCTTGCACATCTCCGTTTTCTGACAAGCCAAAGTCAAGCACTCCATCATCTTTCTGCCCAATGGACTTGAGGCCTTGTAGAAGTATTTCTCGGAAACTTGGATACACAGGTTTCTCTTCATAGGTCAGTTGCTTCACCTTTTCCATATATTTCCTTATTTCATCTAAAGAAATGGTACCTCCAGTTAATTTCCGTATGTTTCTGTACTTCCACCATTAAGTATGAAAAGTTATAAATGCATTAACTATGCTGATTATTTGAAGTTATTTATAAACTCATAATTATGATATCATCACAACAAATTTCAGAAAAAAATTAAGCACTGTAATTTAAAATAGCTCCTCTTACCTGGTTTATTTTTCCCAGGAAAACATTTATCCATCAACTCTGAAATGTTATCTCTACATCTGAAAAAAGAAATCATTCAAAACTATTATTTCTCTCACGTTTCAAAATGTAGTATTATGACACACTTCATAAGTATGTGGCTTGGACCACTGGCAGTGACAGGAAATACTACTAGGTAAATCTTCGGTCTGACTTAGTACAGCTATTTTCAGCTGCGCAGGCTTGAGAACCTAACAAGTGCCACAAAGGCTATCTGAAATCTGGAGTTTTTCTTCACCAGTTTCGATTCTTATAGAAGTCAGCAAGTAGAAGGGAAAGGAAAAGCAATGCTCCACTTTAAAATCCCACATACCAGTGCCCTTATCTCCTCCTGCTGGAGAACTATTTCTCTATTTAATACTATTCAAAGCAGACTCCAGGCCAAAGCAGTAATGAAAAAGGGGGGCAGAACTGCAGAGGACAAAAAAATAACCGTTGCTAACACTGATGGAAGCAAAAAACTGATGAAAATTGGGCGAGGAAGCCAAGTAACAAATACTTGTTTACAGGACAGAAACTGCTATGCTTGGACAACCATCTTTATATGAGATGTTTGAGGGGAAGGTTAGTGGGGGAAGTAAAAAACTAATGCAAGAGCAAGGGAGAAAGACAAAACAATCTACATTAGTAGATTTGTAGCCGGAGTGATGCTCAAAGATCTCAAAGCTCCATCTGTAGGTCTCATTTCTGCCACTGATTTCAAAGTATGATGCTATTAAGGCTACTCATACCTCACGCTTCAGTTCTTTTTTTTCTTAAGTGTAATTAATGGTAACATGCATACTGATAAGAATGCTTTATGCTACTACCATGGCTGTATCCTAAAGCAACAATACTGGTGGATAAATAAGCATCTTATTTGCAGAAGACAAAAAGAGCATAACAGTACAAGTAAAATTTTATTACAAATCAAAGATATATTACATGCAATGAAGTTGAGGTGTATACAAGACTGTGTACTGAGCACAAGGGAACATTCTAAAGAGTACCAAGTATTTCTTTGCTAAGACACTTTGATTTCTATTTCTAATTTCAAAAGAGGAAAAAAAAACCCTCACCTGATCTTCGAGTCTCTGACAAAATTTGGATCTTTCAAATTGTCCTCCCACGGTAGATGGCCACTAAGCCAATGAACCATACAGTAACCTAAGATCTCCAGATCCCCACGTCTCGATGGTGCTAAACAGATACACACAGATTAAAAAAAGATCCATAAGAATAGCTAAAAAAAAAAAAAAAAGAAAAACATGCAGAGTTGAACAACAGTTAAAATTTGTTTATGTGCTAAGACAACAGAAAGCCAAAGCCAACAACAAAATGCTACCAGATCTGATATTTTAAGTGCAAAAGTAAGGAAGAAAAAAATATTGTTCCTCCATCTGGAAGGACAAATTCATTTTCAAGTCCTTTATCAACCTCTTTCTTCTACTGAAGGATATGACAAGCTGCAGTTATCCCAATCTGGGAAGCTTTCTAAGTACCCCAATTGTGGAAAAAATTGAACAAGCTACTGAAGTGACTGACTTTCTGTTCAAAACAATTTTTATTTCT
The DNA here is from genome assembly GCF_038088225.1 of Cyrtonyx montezumae. Taxonomy (NCBI): domain Eukaryota; kingdom Metazoa; phylum Chordata; class Aves; order Galliformes; family Odontophoridae; genus Cyrtonyx; species Cyrtonyx montezumae. Next base: position 12,700,180 of record NW_027071826.1, read on the forward strand.
CTTTCTCTGTAACAGTGCTGAAATATTTTATGTGGCCTGAAAACCAAATACAGGGCAGAAAGATATCGGATCGCTAAGTCTCATCAAAACAAAACAAATCCCTCATATATTGGATACAAATTATACTATAAAAGGATAAACAAGCAATTCAAGTTATTCTGTCCATATTCAGTTTCAAGCATGGAGCAAAAGTTCATCCTGAAGTAAGTAATTTTCAAAATCTGACATCTGTGCAAGACACACTTTGATGCTAAGTCAAAAAATTAAGAAGAAAATTGATGTCTGCTAGAAATCAACAAGATATATTCACACAGATGTCATTTTAATATTCAACGTTTTTGAAATTCTTGCCTTTTGATTTTCAATGACTATAGGCACAATTATTAATATCCATATTAAAGTTCTGTTTTAACATCATCTAAAAATTAATCTATAAAGAATACTGCACATCTCTACAAATATGAAGGAATGATAGAAGATTTCTCCCCTGAAAGCAGGACCTGCTTGCCTTACAAGATCTCTTAAGCACTACTCCATTTCTACCTAGTTAATAAAAGGCAGGACACTAAATATCTTAATCGTCCTCATAAATTAAGGGAATCTATTTAAGAAAGATGCATTAAAAACTACAGAAAACTACTTTCAAATCAAATGTAAGCTTAGAAAAAGCAGTCTGTTCATACAGCCCACAAAGAATTTCTAATAGCTTCAGAAAACTGGTCACTTAAAAACAATGCAGCAAAGTCTTAGGTATTTATTTTTATAAGGATGCACAAATGTTTATCACTGAGAAAAAGGTTGTATGTCCTTACCCACACCCTTATGTGCATCTATACTGGTATACTCAATAGTTCCATCATGACACCTTTTAGGATCTTCCTTATATGCTTTGTGAACTCCTTCGGGACAGTATCGGTAGGCAAGCCCATAATCCACCAAATACACCTAGTAATTTACACAAAGAAATCCAAGGTTAAAGAATTACAAATACAAAAATACACAAAAATTAAATGTAAACTCCAACTGTTCCCAGTTCTTAAAACGATGTGATAATTACATTTTTTTCATTTAAGCAGTGCTCATTTTATTGAGATCACAACATATAATTTAAACTATACATCTTTTTTTCCCACCATACTGCAGTGTTTGACCTAATAATCACTTCTTGACAATGAAAATGAAAAGCACAGCAAACAGTCACTTATAACCAACAAGCTTAATTTCAAATAAACAAAAAACAAAACTACCACATCTCAGCATCCAGACTTATTCTGTCTCTTACTTACTGTCCTACCTCCTTTTAAGTTAGCTGCCCCATTTAAACAATACTGACTGCTATATACCTCTCACATATCCCTCACTGACACCAGTTACTTTAAGAGAACTGATATTATTTATCACATGAGCTAAAATTTGGGTAAGAAGATACAAACATCTCTGAAATTCTGATATGTGTTTTTTGAATAGTGAAAAAAGTTATAAATGCAGAAAAATGAGACTTCTGTAAATCAAGTGGAACAACCAGTACTTTAAAGACCAATTTTTCCAACTAACAGAACATTTATCTGATGGATTCCTTGAACAAAGGAACAAAGTAACAATGCAGACAGGCAAACATAATTTACTGGTGTGCTATATAATTTTAAGCTTCCACCTGCAAATACCTATTTGAGAGTCAATTTTTTTTTTAATCTTGAGAGCTTCTCTAGATTATTATTTAGGGCAAATAGTCAATTTGATAACTGTCCAGCAAACTGCATTAAAAAATCGTAGAATATTAACTAGATATAAATGTCAAGCAGAAATAATGTTACTATATACATTCTTAAAAATGAGCTTCTGCTAGATTTCACCGGTTCAAAGCACTTCCATGTGTTGTCAAACAGAAGGTTTAAAACATGAGGAATAAAATGCATCAGAAATACCTGATTAGGGTTCTTGTAACTCTGAAGAAGGTTTGAGGCCTTGATGTCTCCATGCACATATTCGTGCTCATGGATGTATTCCAGAATATCAAGCTAACAAAACAAAACAGTAATATAAATGCAATGCAGTACCCAGCTCCACCCAGCAGAGGACCTGTACTCAGCACAAAAAAGTGATCTAACTGAAAGAGCTACACAACGAAGCCAGATTATAAAAAAAATAAAAATACAAATACAAAAAGAAAGTCCTTTTTAACTTACTATTCTCAAGCCTAATTGAAGTACAGTTTTATGAGCAAATCGCTTTGCATTCTCCTCATACACCTTCTGAAGATCTCTGCCAAAACGGTCCATTATCATAAACCGATAGCTAAATGCAAGGGAAAAAACAGCACAGTTAATGAATTGCTCTTTATGAAGTAGTCTATGTGTTAATCATACAAATAACTGAATGATAACGTCTGAAAAGATAAGCTGCAGGTTCACAGAAAGCAAATTTATAGGAAAAACTTTTTCTTTTTTTCTTTCATAAAGTGATATATCAATTAATAACTTTTCTGCAAAAGGTTGTCAAGTCTGTCCATTCAAAAGAACGGTGCCTGTTCTTATGCCTGGCTGGTTACATAACACCATACTCACACAGGAAAATACTGCAGTTCACCACAGTAAAACCCAGCACCAATTAACAGAATTTTTTTTGGCTGTCTAAAACACCAAGTGACTACATAAAGTTACTTTAAAGAGTTAGTTTCTTGGAATCTATTACAACCTTTCTTTGTGCTACAAAAAATAAGCCTCATTTGCCAAAGGTGGCTATAGTGGGGAATGTCAGGACAAAGTGGTTAATGTAAGAGCTCACAGTAACCATACAAAAGAGTTTCACGTATTCAATTGGGAATAAAATCAGAAATTCACTCCAAAAATAGTTATATTTACTTTTGACTTTCAAAACTAATATAATTTTTACATAAGATGAAGCCTAACACACTGTCAGAGTAAAACTTCTGTGAAACTTAGTAAAACTTCTTTGTGGCATAGCTATAGAAAAAGTCCTCCAGGAAGCCAGGTTTTATGAAGAGGCACATCATTCAATACCAAGTATTAAAAACTCTGTGACAAAAGAATACTAAAAATTGTTCTTAAATAATTTTAGTCTTAGTAACCACAGATATATAACAATTTTTGTTTTAATTCACATATGAAAAGCTTCTAATTCACATACATATGTATGTAAGCTCTACCTTTTCCAGCAGTATTTGAGACAAAAGAAAACTAATATTCACAAATGAATAAGAAACAGTATAAAGTGTATCTATTCATCTATTCCTAATACATACCCTGTTATGAATATGAATTTTTACTACAGAAGTGAACAATGTGAAGATAAGTGAACAGCACATCTTAAACCAAATTAGGTTAAAACATATGGTGAGTGTTGATAAAATTAATCCTAGTATACGCCAACAAAAGATATAGTCACCTGTTTCCACTTTTTTCATGCAAGCCAGAACCCCAATATCTTGGTACACCTAAATATTTCAGTTTATGGGACTTAGTCCACTTCTGAACTGAAAATACAAATAAAGGTAAATTCATGAATTTGCATCAAAAGGATTTACATAGAAGGAGGGTACTTGTCACTTTCAGTTTCTGTATACATGAGAGCTGCTTATTTTATGGATACTACTATGCCAGTTGTACTGGAAATTAAATAATGCATCATTTACAGGGACAGAGATACAACTAAGGTTTCAATTTAGCCAGTGCCACTGACACAATTATAACTAATGTATTACCAGATCCTCTAGTCTTACTATATGCCTGAATGTCTAAGATTGTATGTCCATACATTTTTAAATCATTAAAAATAATTTTGAAAACTATATAAAGGCAATTTTAAAGATCAACATTATTCCTATACACTCTATTATCCTAAATGCTTGTAGTTCATTAATAACATTTTAATAGACTGCTTACTTTCATCTGGCTTAGCAGCTCGCATGTAGAACTTTAACTCAGTAAAAAGAGGTCCATTCTGGCTGGGTTCCTTTAAGACAATTTAAAATTAGTTTAAAAATTTCTGTAATTATTAGGCATTAACACTAAGAGCTAAAAAAAAATTAACTTCCCCCTTTAAAAGCATATAAATGACAAATTCAATAGATTTTTTTTTATAAAGTAAGAATGGCTCTAAAAAGTTATTTTTATTACAAACTGCTTAACAGTAAAGGTACCTAAAAAATTCTTTCCCATAACAAGGAAGAATAAAAAAAAAAATAACAACTGAAACATATAGAAATATTACCAGTAATTGGCAATAACAGTTTAGGAATAAACATTAAGCAACATTTATTATCTCAGATTTTCCAAATTAACATTGAATTGCCACAGCTGCAGTACTCATTAGTGAGCTTAAATAACATCTGAAACAATTGGAAAGAAAAATCTCCATAAAAGTTAAATTCTTGTTGAACATAAGGTATTTTGCTCCCTTCATACTTCACTTGATCAAGGTAAAAATTACATAAGATTTCTTAAGTTCTCTCTAACTGAAGAAGTACACTTATTTTGACTTTAGCTTAAACGCAAGGTAGATACTTATGCAATGAATTTGAGTTTAAGCTTCCTTGGATAAGCTATAGCAGCTGCATATTACAAGCGAAGTGCAAGAGAGAAATTGGTCTGAAAACACCAAAGCTTTGAAATACTGCAAGAATTGCAGGTATCTAAGTACCTTAACTACACATTTTCAGAAGTTAGTGAAGAAGAAAAAAGTGAAATCAACACCTGCACTTTCTAAGTGATTGATTTTCAGATAAGCTTCAGCAACTTATGTTAGTCTGGCTACTCAATGATGTCCAAACTCATTCCTTCTCAGTGAAAACATTTGATATTCCAAAATGAAAAGAAAACAAAGTGTATGATTACCAGCAATAACAACCAGAAATCACATGACATAAACAAGATATATAACATTGATCTTAAATGGTTAAAGCCATAATTTTTAAATGCAGATGCAGCAATCCAGAAAATCATTAAATGTCAGACTGCACCACAGCAACTAAAGGTTTACTACTGTCTAACAGTAACAAATAATGAAAGAGATCAAACACACTGGAGAACAAGGCCTTTAATGTGCATCTTATTTATTGGTTTACAGGTAAAGTAGGAAAATCAGTCACAATTAAGACTACATATCAAGCCTAGTCACGAGTCCAAGACCTGAACACAATTAAAAAGCCTGTCTCCATTTCACTTTCTGCAGCAGCATTGCCCCCAGAAACAGAGGAACCAAGACAGACATTTTCTGGCCCCTCCTTCAAGCTTTAGACCTGAGCCAGGAACCCCCCCAAAAAAACCAATTCAACCTACTGATATATGCACAGAAACTTCGAAGCATGCATAACTACTTTCACTTTCTTATCTTCTATGGATACTTATCAGTTATAAACAGTTTACATACAATGGAGAAGAGTTAAACATTTGAATTTTTATTTTGGTTGTCTTGGATGAACGATACTGAACCCATTTGCTTGTATCCACATAGTATATTCAGTTAATACTCTTAACTAGAACAAAGTCTACATATGATTTGAAGAATGCTATTGCTACTAAAATACAGTGAAAAAACTGTAGGTGTTAAAAATTCTTAAAATAGTTATCTTTAAATAAATCATCAAAAAATCATGCCTCTGCCGAAAAAAAAATGTCTCTACTCAGAGCAAATGCTGAAAATTTGGAATCCTGTCATACTTGAGGAAATTATTTACTGATAAAACAGACATTCATGCTGACTATTACACTGATTCCTATAACATCGTTAGGTCCACATAAGGACAAATAAATGCACATTAAAAGGGCTCAGATGATGATGCCCACTATCTGCCATACTACTCATCTTACAACACACGAAGACCAGAAAAACTTCAAACACGGATTTCTACAACTTACGCCCACAGTCACTCAAAACACACTCCTTGAAGAACTGAAATTAAGCTCTAATTAGAAAAGTTACAATGGAAGAGATTACGGAGAACAAGTCAAAACTCAAATTTCTTCAGGTAGTATTTTAAGAATTCCAATCTCTGTAAGTCAGCAATTTAATAGTGTTATTAAACTCTGCATCCACTCCTGAACAATGACATCTGAAAGGTCCACATGTTTAAAAAGCATTTCTTCTGAAATAAAAGCTGTAATTCATTTTGTACTGCTCAGACATCAATACTATGAGGATATGTCAAAGACTAAGCCAATTTCCATCCTGCTTTAATAGCTTAATTTGAAGAACATTATTACAGAAGCACATATTTTGTTAAACACTAATAATTGTTCAAAGCTGTTAACCACTCTGCTTTGGATCTAGTAGGAATCACCCAGGCATTAGAAAATAGACCCTTACCCATAGCCATGTTATAGTAGATTGTAGAGGCATAGTATGTTATGTGTCATTTGTGAGGGCAGCACAAAACTAGGCTACTCTTTATTGCCACCAACACAAAACTATAAAACACAAATTAAAATCGAGTGGTCGTTGGGGAGATTAGAAATGGGGGTATTTACAAATCTCTGATCAAACCAGAAGTTATCATAACTCTTCTTATTATCAGATCCCAAAGTGGAGGGAAGAAAAACAAATGAATAGGTTTGAACCTTGGGGAAAGAAGGTGTCAGTAATCATGCACAACATAAAATAATGTGTATCTGATGCTATAACAAGCAAGTCAAACTGGTTCTCTACTCAGTTCCAACTGTCAAAACTCAGCATGAGCCTGGCATTTGGGGCCAATGCCACTCAGAGGCAAACCACTGCTGATAACTTGAGTGTCTGCTCCTTGGAGAATAGCCAATTCTTACAGAATGGACACTCTTTCTTTGACAGTGCAGGCTGGATGCGTGGAAGCTGGGACAGCACCATGCAACAGCCCAGGAGTTTCCAGTGCCCAACCAACCACCGGTGAACAACCTTTGCCTAACCCCCACCTAGCCTGCCCTGACACAGCTCCATGCCATTCCCTCGGGCCCTGCTGCTGTCAAAGAGAACAGAGCTCAGCACTGCTCCCCTGCTCCCTGTGAGGAGCTGCAGGCCACCATGAGGCCTCCCCTCAGCTCCTCTGCTCTGAGCTGAACACACCAAGAGACCTCAGCTGCCCCTCATACATCTTTCCCTCTGGACCTTTCACCATATTTGTAGCCCACCTTGGGACACTGAAAGCACTGCAGTTTGACGTTTGCATTGTTATGTGGTGCCTTTTTTTTCCTTAAATAAGTTACAACATTTCAGAAAGAGTCACCACCAGCAGAACCTTGGGTGCCAAGAAAAGTACCCCACAATTTTCCTTGTCATCAGCTTATATAAATACCACGATTAAAGGCAAATAATAACTAAAGTATATTTTAAATTAACCCCATATTCTAATTTTGGGGGAAAAAAAGTTAGGAATATTTACATATTTGGAAGTGGCAAGCTATCACAGTAAAGCATTTCAGATTAAACTGCCACACCTCTGAACTGTGTTTCTTTTCGAACTGAGAAGTTCTTGTAAAGCTTTCTGATATCTACTTTCATCACAGGGCCAAAAACTGCCAAGACTGTAGACCCAGACCATTTATTATGTCCATTCCCACATGGTTGTTTTTTTTTCCACACTGATTTGACAACAACTATTTTACAATAGCAGGATCTATGCAAAATAATCCAACAAAATAGAAGAAAAAATAATTTATACATTTACCTTAGGAAGACAGAATTATAATTAAATCAAGTTAAACAAGCCTTCCGTTAGCTTAATATTAAACAAAAGAAAATTTTATCTTATAAAAAGGGCTTGCTGATTTACTTCAGCAGGCTAAAATACGAGCTACCAACCAACATTGCTGTTTCCTCTATCTGATCAAAAATTGAAAAATTATGCCTCCATATCATGTTAATTCACTAGAAAATAGAATACGTATGTGTTTTATGATAAAGTGTTTAAACAACTTTATATCTGTAGGGACACTGGGAATCAACGTTTTGCTGTTTCCACTCCCAAGCCATCTGTCAGCTTCCCAACATCCAGTGAGCAACAGTTCACACAGACTTATTCTTGAATCACAAAAATTGTCCAAAAGCTATCCAGATTTTGGGCTTTTTTTTCATATTTGGGCTATTTATAATACGCAGCAAACGAAACAGGATCTGACCCATTTCATGAACTCTTCTCAACTCTGCAGATGTCTTACTGTTTTCCTCCTATAAACAACAATTCCATGTCTCAGAATTCCTCTGCATCACCACAGTTCTGATTGAGACTTAAAGCACATTCCAACAACAAATTGTGAAACTATTATTTTTAGTGAGAAGATGTTTGTTTCAGAATAACGTGTAATTTAAAACATTTTCAGTTTGTGAAGTAAAGATTCAAATGCTCTCTTACCACTTTTACAACATAAGGTGCATCACCACCAACCGACTTCGAAGAATTAACATCAGCTGTAAAAAAGAAAGGGTATATTAGTAATATGAGAGGAAGCTGTCACAAAACGTGTACTTATTTGCTACGCAGGAAGAAATGACTGAGCAATTAAGTACTGACATAAGCATGTATCAGTACCTTAGACTTTGGCAAGAGAGCTACTATAAAAGGCAAGACTATTTTGTATGGACACGGTCTCACATTCTCCCTTCTATTTGAGAACAGGCCGTTTACTAAATAAAGGCATTCTTCATCTATTATTTAAAAATCTTTTCCCAGTCAATAGCATTTCCTTCATTTTCTAGGACTTTGATGAACACAGAGTCGAGGGCATAAAGACAGAAATAACATTCTTTCTAATTCTGTCATCTTACATATCCAAAAGTGACTGTTGGCACAAAGCAGTTGATAGCTGTCACAAAGGGGAAACAGGTATAAAAGATATTAAGTTAGGCAAGTACCAAACACAGAAGGAGTCAAGAGCACAGCTTTGTGCAAATCATAATTAAGCATATAGTGGACAGGCTTTGGCTTGAACAGTACAGGCATTCTTAACACAAGGATCTACATAACTTGAGTGAGCTCTAACTCCAGTCTCTGAATTCAGTAGCTTAGTGAGCAAGGCTAAGTAAGCGGAAGGCTTCTTTGGCAAAAAAACATCTACTAGTTCTGTTTTATCTCTTAATCTACTTAAGCTACATTCTGTTCATTCAGATGCTAAGTAATAATGCACCTTGTCTTAAATTAGCATGAATTGACTGCAATCTTATTGTAACAAGTAAAGATGTTTAGGGGAAGGATTGTTAACAGGATCACCTACATTTTCTCCCTTCAGAATTCTTCAAAAAATGACTAAGAGCAAAACAAGATTTTTTGATTCCCTGAGTTATCCTCAAGAACTCTTTTCCCTATTCATCTGTTCAAAAAACAGACTAATTACAGAACACTCTTCATCAAAAGTTTACACTGAATTCAATAAACATTGTAAAACAGGGCTTGTGGTGATGCTTTAAACAGCAAGGTCCAACCCTACAATCTGTCCCAAACATCGAGTACTTGATAAAAGTATCCAACTCACATCAGGAGTTTACAATGCAGTGAAGAAGCCAGAAACCATGCTATCAGTAGTGTCCACAGAACGTGCACAGGAGGTTTCAGTTCACAAGACAAGTACACCCATGTAAGTATCATTTCTTCCAGCCTGACCAAAACTCTATAATATTGAATATTCAACTGTCTTTTCACTGCTAAAAAATAAAATAAAATATTGGGACCTCTTAAAACTCAGTGTTTACAATGTCCATTTCCCCACTTTTGTCAATTTTTCCAAGAATATGAACCAAGCCGTGCTTCTAGCCAAAAAGATAAGTTGAAGATACTCTGAGTTTCTAACTTAGGGTCTTATTTATTGTACTAAACAAGCATAAATATCTCACTGCAAAGCAATACCAAAGACCAACAGACTTACCAAGGTATAGGCGTCCAAAGCCTCCTTGCCCTATAGGAACACCTAATTTCCATTCTTTTCTTGATGTGTCTGTTAGAACTTCCCCCACAGCAAACACTTCAGCAAGTTTCCTTTTTGCAGGGGCCTTTTTTCCAGCAGTCTTCTTAATATATGGCATTTTAACTGCAGAGCGGGAGGAGGAATGAATGGAAGGAAAAACAGAAAAAAGCAAGGATTATGTGCTGACTAGAATTATTTTCATGTTATTTCTTGTGACAGTGCTCTATGCTTGTTTTTGCTTCTGATAGCTTTCTATGTACGTTGTTTAATTTGTTACTATGACTGTGCTTTAGAAGAAATACAGTTAGTAATTTCATTTGCGTGAATCCTGAACAAAAACAACAAATTTCTCCAGGCTTCAGAAAAAGAAAATTGGAAAGCAAAAATCTTCACAAGAAACCTATTAGAAGACATTGTATAATAAAAAAAACCCTCAGAATCCATCATACTAAACTGATCACAACTGATTGTAATTCTGAACTTAAAAAAAAGTAAACTAAGGAAACAAAGCTCATCAGTTTTCCCAGAGTTTAACATGTCTATTCATGAAGCAACAGACAGTCCACGTTTTCAGTAATAATAGGGAAAGGTATCAACATTTACATAACAAACAAAGCAGTAATATCAACACTTCTCAGAGATTCCTTCTATCTGTATGAAAATATCAGAAAAAATAGTCATCCAAACAGTTAATTGTGTTTTTCTCCTATAGAACTGCAAGCAACAGGAGTGAATCTACTTATCATTCACAGGACAGTACTTAATCACCAAAAAGTTAGTACCTAACTACATATCTGGACACTACAGATGTAAAATTAACGTTGTTGTGACGTCCCAGTGTCAGGTTCCAGATAAGCAGCACTCCTAGAAGTAAAGTAACAGCTCGTTGGAATGAACAAGGCAAAGCAGACCTCGCTGCAAGCAAGAACATGTTTGGGCTTTTTCACAAAGCTTTGAGTCAGAGAAAAACCTGCTGAAAGCAAGGGCACACCAAGGTAAGGTGTGTACTAGCTCTATTTACTTGAAAGTACTTTTATTTGTTATTACAAAGACATGATCTTTCCAACTACGTTATGAAAATGAAAGGTGTGCAAAGAGCTCCAGTCATTTCATAAAAGATGAAGCTCTGACTGCTGGGATTTTCATTTGATTTTGTTTATGAAAGCAGGAAGGAATGTTAACACACAATTCATGAAATGTCTGGATAGAAAAGTCTATCTTCATTAATTTCCCTCATTAGTTTAGCTAATCAATGCTACAGCCCTAATGTAAATGCATTTCTTAATAGGACTAGAAGAGGAAAACTTTTGTTAACTTTCTTACGATATCTTAAAGAACTTCTTTTAGTTTTCCAAATAAAGAACATCACATAATTGTAGCAGCTGTTCTGAAAGTGTTACATCCTCTAAAAGGGTCTTCTCTCACCTATTAACACAATCAGGAACTTTCCTTCCCCAAGTAATGCCTGTCACCGAACCTATGAACCTATAATTTCACTCATATTCTATTGTCTCTCTGTTGGTGTTTTTTTTCTATTTCCAATGGGATATACAGCATACTGTCTTCGAGGAAGATTCTCCCTCCAGCTTTTCTACAGAATTAAAAGAAAAAATGAGACTTCCAAGCATCAGATGCAAGTTCAGCTAAGATCATGAAAATGGGAAAGTGATACAAAGCACCAGAAGAAACAGAGGTAGGAATGGCAACGCACTGACACCGGCCAGCAAGGTCAGCAGCTTCTCAGTGCATCCACATCAGGAAAGAAAAGACAATATCAGAAAGCACTGACTGAAGCCATTAAAGGAGGTAACAGGAAAATAAAAAGTTTGGAACTCTAGGACTGACACAGGTAAGGAAAAAAAAGTGCAAAAATCAGCAGTAACCCAATGGACTCAGATACACATCAAGACTGTGATCACTATAATATTCTACAAGGTAGAAAAAAAGCACACAAGGTGAGTAAATAGGTCTCAAGATAACCATTTGAGAGATATGAAGAGGACATAAAGAGGAGTGAAGAGACTGCAACATGACTTCAGAGTTGCTACAAATAATTCCAGAGAGACTTGAATAGATGTAATTAGGGTGCCTGAATGCTGGACAGACACTGTACAGTAAAAGCAAAATTCACAGCATCTTCTTCAGTAAAGTTAGCAAGCCAGTCAAACAAAAGTTTTGATACATTTAGTATCCTTGACTTTCACAGTTGATAGTGGATTCCCTTTAAAGAGAATTAAGCTCACTTGAAATAGGTATTAAGGAAGGATCTGTCAGTTCTCATTTTGGTTATTGTCATTCAATGCAGTCAATAATTCTAAGCCTGAAAGTATTTAGTTTAAAAAAAAATTAACAATGACTTCTCTTTACCCACAAAAAACAAAAATTGAAAATGGACATAAGTTTGAGCATCCCCAGCTGGGATCTCTGCCCTTAACAAATATACTAGATACACATACATGGTTTCTTGGCTGTCTATATTCATATCCATCTGTTCCGATGGCAGTGTGCCTACTTACAAGTTGGTCAAACTATCAGTAGGCCATAGGTGCCAAACACTGATCACTTTCAATGGGCAGCATCCACAAGACTATGAAAGCACTCTTTTTAAAAAAATAATAATAAAAAAGCTGTTATCCATGAGAATATTTAAGCAATGATCACGTTTATTTGGATAAATCAGTTAAGATACTCAACCGATCAAAAGCTGAAAGACCTTTGGACTACAAAACCTTTCTACATTAAAGTACAAAGCGGAAAAAAAAATAATAGCAAAAATAAATAAATAAATAAAAACAGATTCTGAGATTGCAGTACAAATTCTGCCATTCCACGTGTTCTTCCGCTCACAAAACAGCAAACATGAGGGATTTGTCAGGAAACTTATGAACCTGTAAACCTAATGTACAACTGCCCACTTGCTTTCAATAGCTGGAATACAGACATCTACTTTTCCCTAAAATCATCTTTTAAATTACTTTTTTTTATTATTATTACCTTTACTTTTCCTGCATCTCAATCACTCCTCCATTTAAGAGGCATTTATTTTCCATTTAAGAGGCATTGTGAAGCTCAGTTCATCAGTGCCAGCAACCACCTGAATTCCCTGGAAGGAGCGCCATAGACATCAAGTATTATACTACCACACAAGCATCAAATAGATAGAACCCTACTCAGCTAAGGTACCTGATAAGAACAATTTTCAAGGTGTGAGACTGGAAACAGCAACATTTTATGGAGTTACACTACGTTCCAGACAGACCTGACTTCTAACAAACGTAAACAGATGAAAGATTCTCAGTAACACGAAGGCTATTTTTTCTTCTTCTGCCTAATAAAGCATGTTGGAAGAAGTTAAGAATAAACTGCTTGAGCTATGCAGACAATTTTGGAGCAGTAGTGCCATTAGTACTGTTAATTTTACAAATGTTGTCTGCAGCAATTGCAATAATTGAACTCTTAGAAGAAACACACATAGCCACTTCCCAGTTTGCACTGGCGTCCATTCTCAGTGAAACTTTGTAATTACTATAAATCATATTTTGATGGACATATTTCTGCTGTGTGGCAATTCAGACTGGTTTCTTCCTGATCCTCCTGTCATTTTTATGGCTGTTGATCCCAACAGGGCCCATTTTCACTCTCAGCAGTGAGAAAGCATGCTGGTGACCTCTGCTTCCATTCACCTTTAACATCTGTTATTAACAATGCTCATTAGTCATGGCAAGGCTTCTAGGTCTGCCTGCAAAAAAGGAAACAGGCAACCTAACTGCAGGATTATCCTTAGAACTAAAGGTACACAAAGAAGGTACCAGTCTCCTGACCCATAAATAACTACAGGAAGTCCCACAAAAGTTTTTATATTATTGGTAATGATACAACAGGCCTATGCATTTCCATGAAATTTAAATTAAAAAAAAAAAGCCTTAAGTTGAAGTTGAAAATCAAAGAAGGCAACCAAGTTAGACATATCTGCCATTGTGTAAAGAAATGCAAAGAGCAAGACACAGGAAATGAAAACCACAACCACTGCCAGAACCAGCTTAACCCACTTATTACACAACTATCCCAATCCTAAAGCCAACGAATAGTGACTTGGGGGTTTGTAAGTAAGGGGAATGCTACACAGATCACTATGAAAGTAATGCCTCCTATTTATTTCCATGGAAACTTCAACAGACACGATGAGCACAGCACCACTCATCTGATCGAGCAAATGATCAGCTCTAAAGGACTGTTTTCCAGTGAGTTTCTGCCAGCAAGGAACAAGAGCCTGCACTCCACACTGCCAGTAGAAGTGACCTACTGCTTCCACTGCAGAAACACACTACCCACGGTTTCGTGGCGGCGTTCAGCGAACGTGAGCGAAGCCCGCCTTGTCTCGCTCTCTCCACCCCTCGGGACCGGCTCTGCTGCCCCGGAAGGAGCGGCGGAGGGCCCGCACCGCGCCAACTCCACCAGAGAGGGAACGGTGGAGAACGCAGGGCAGGCCGAAAGAGAAGCGAGAAGGCGCCCCGGAGCTCGCAGCCTAAAGGAAGAAAAAAGATAACGTAGCAGCCCCAGAAGCAGCCGCCGCCGCCGCTCCCACTACCTCCTCCGCACCCCGAGCCCGGCCGCCGCTCCTTCCGCGTCGTCCGAAATTCCCGCACTGCCCGCGGTTCTGCGGCGGCACTCCCGCCCCCGAGCCCGCCTCCCAGCATCGCTCGCTCCTATTGGCTGCTGCCGCCCGCCCCCCGAGCCCGCCTCCCAGCATCGCTCGCTCCTATTGGCTACTGTCGCCCGCCGGTCCGCCCAGTCTGGCGCGCGGGGGACGCTGGGAGGTGTAGTCCGTGAGCGGGCTGGGCTTGTGGCTCTTCTGTCAGGCTCATACTGTGAGGCGATGACCTTAACAGCAGACAGTGTGGGACGGTTGCTGGAGAGGATCAAGCACCACATCAGCCCAGAGCAGCCCTTGGCAGCCATCTCTGTGGTCCTCTGTAACAGAGGTGCTCAACGAGAGGCCGTCATCCAAGACCCCATGCTCACTTCGGATCGCTCTGTTTTCCCAGCTTGACCCCATTTCTCGCATCTAAGTCAAATCACAAAGTATTGGTTTACCCAGTGATGCTGACCCACTTGACAGCTGTTGTTCTTTGGCTACAAATTCATGCATTCCCACACCTGGTCTGCCAAGCTGTGTAGCTTTAAACAGGCACAGAATATGCTTAGAGGCATTCCCAAAAGGGGATTTCAGAGGATGAGGCAGAAAATAAAAGGACACGGCCACCATCTCCACATGGTGCAATCTTAGTGCATAAAGTTTAAAACCAAGCTATCATTCCATGGTACATTAAGCATGATAATACAGAGAAGATTCCTTTGAAAGCCTAGCCTATATTGGGAATGATAGAAATCTGGACTAGTGGTCCTGCAGACATTCGAGAATTTGAGCTGTTCTGAATATGATGGTGCCAAAAAGTCTGCTCAAGAGGTGTAGAAGATGCTGCTACCACACATGCTTGGAGAATACTGAGACAAGATCTTATCAAAACTTACACTGATGGGTGTCAGGTAGATGGGGCCAGGCTCTTTGCAGTGGTGAGCAGCAACAGGACAAGAGGCAATGGGCACAAACGGGAACACAAGATATTCCATCTGAACATGAGAAAGAGCTTTCTTACTTTGAGGGTGACAGAACGCTGGAACGAGATTCCCAGAGAGGTTGTGGACTTCCCTGGAGATCTTCAAAACCCACCCAGATACTTTTATGTGAAGCCTTATTTAGCAGGAAGGGTGGACTAGATGATTTCCAGAGGTCACTTCCAGTCACCTTCTGTGATTCTGTGACAGTATTTCAGTCAAAGGACCATCCTTTCTAGTTAATATCAGGACTACTGAGCTCATAAAACATTTGAAGATGTCAATATGGAAAATAAAATGAGAAATCTAATAAATATTCAAATTCTACTCACTAATCCCATTTTAATTTAATACAAGTTAGTGTTCTAGTTCCAAAACAAAATTATCAGAACTACAGAGAAAAGCTGATCTTCAGAATGACATTCTGAAAACAGTCTTAAGAACAAGGCCATAGAGACCTAAAATAATTTATGCTATCCCATCTGAAGTTGGTCCAGAAAACTTTCTCACATGAAGAGAGAAGCCTTGACCTCACTCTGCCTCTGATTTTTCCCTGTTTGGATGGAAAAATCAGTTCAGTTTTAAGCAAAAGCTACAGATATGACTCACAAATCCTGTTTCTTTTTATCAAAACCATCTGAACAGAGACTTTTCATATATTATGCTTCCATGCACTAAAGGGTTGGGCTTTTGTTTAGCCAGTGCGAATGCATTTGCTTAAATACTGCTATAGCTGGAGATTCTTCAAGAGTTAACTGAATCCAAAGTGGCCACCACTTTTCTTGGATGACCACTACATACTACTAATTTTTTTACTAGATTTCAGAACAAGCAGGTATTGACCAAACTATCAAAACGTAGTGTGGGTTTCTCATTATCATCCTTCACTGTAATGTGTAGTAAGAGGATTCCTGGAATGCACTGACTACAACTTTCAAGTGTGCTTTAAAAATTATCTTAGATTTGGTAATTGTGTTCGATTCTTCTCCACAGAAAGGGTGTTCATTCAATAAAAGTTCTCTAATCTTAAGCAAAATGAGCAATCCAATGTATGTGTGCACTACAAGTACAGCAGTTAAAGGTTCAAATGCACCTCTAGAATTGCATTAAATATCCAATATATATTGGACTATATTATATAAGCAGTTGGATACTTTAGCCATGAAAGATAAAGAATCACATCTCAAATATGGTTTTACAAGAGTGTCTGAAGTGATACAGATCGAACTATAGCATGAATTCTTCTAAGCTGGCATCTCATAAAATAACCAGGTTGATTAACTTTGACAGTTTTCAGAAGGCTGATGAATCTCCAGACTAAGGTTTCTCTCAAATGGCTATTCTTGCACGAGAGCTACATGTACTCATCAGTTCTAAAAGAAATGTGAGTTACGTTTCCACATTCCCATTACAGGGAGAAATTTAGGACTATTCCTGCAGTGGACTCAAAATCCTCAGTTAATTACACAACTGATACAGACTTCATAGATTCATTCTACAGGAAGAAAACAGAGAATTTTAGGCAATGTTAAATAAAAGTCTAGCTCATGTGTCTTAAGTTGTTTCAGTGCTTTCTCACAAAGCTGGATAGAATGCAATATAGGAATGCGAGGATATGACAGTTCCAGGAAAAACACCAAATAAGAAAATGAAAATTGTCTGCAGCTAGTGAGAGCTAGAGAGATACACTATTTACACTTCAGTGAGGCTGATTTCTGCTTTATTGTAGCTCTTGTCAGGCTGTGATTCATGGACCATAGGTCTTCAGGAAGGGCATATTGGAGTAAAAGATGCACACGTGCTTTTCCATATACAAATACAATTATGCAAGCTACAATCCAGATACGAAAATATAGTTCCAGTAAATATTCTTGAAATTTTTTGCCATAAAACCTCAAAATTGTTGTTCATATCTTTATAAAAAGACAAAGTGACTTTTGGGTTTAAAAAGTTATAAATGGCGCAATAGAATTTGTACTTGATGTTCTTCACATTTCTTCATGTGGGTTTGAGGAGCACAGACAAGAGTTTTTAAAAATTGCTATGATATTTGCTTCAAATAGCAATATTTTTGAAGCATAAGCCCAAAAATATTTTGCTAAAAATATGGGTAGAGGTCACAAACCGTTTCAGAAGAAACAGTGGCATGATTAATTACTAAGAAGCAGATCCTGACTCAGTAGCCTTCCTTGTATTGCCATCCACCACAGTGCACAAAGAATTATGCTTCCAATCACATCAAAGTGTAATCTTGTGTGTGACTATACTGACACCAGGGAAGAATGTGGTTACTGCAAATTTATTTCCTTTTTTTTCTCTCATTCACATTTCACAGTATTTTCCTTTGTGGAAAGACATGTAAAAATAAAACAAAAGGTGTGGGCTTTTTTTTTGCTTTAATGTATCTTTATTAATATTTGAAAGGGTAGTTGCTGTTTTCTAAGAGTACCAGCACAACACTCCAGAGTTGTCTTTGTTCATCCATTAATATACATTTAAGAGCACCCAAGGAGGTCTGCCCGGTTACGTCAGAGCGATGTATATTTTAGCAGAGAGGTACATCCTACTGTATGGAGCACTATTAAAAGTTAGTTGGAAATAAAATTGATTATAACAGGTTTAAAACCTTTCCAATTATCTTTACAAGTTGAACTAATCTTTGTACTTGATTAGATAGGCATTTAAATTTTTGTTTAGGAATTCGTTGAGAATGCAGTGAAGAAGAAACCAGAGAGAATCAGCTATAATTTTTATGTTCAATCCATCTGAAGAGAAAACTCATTTGATCGATACAGATATTACACCACTATCTAAATTATTCTATGTGAGATAGGGCTGACACCTGCAATTTTCTCATTCAAGAAAGGTAAGAAAGAACTTAATAAAGCAAATACCTATTTATATCCAATTAAAAAAATAAAGAATCAGACATGGAGATGCTGGCTGAAGTTTGTTTAGCCTGATGCAACAAAGGCGATTTTTAATAAATGCCAAAGTCCTGGATTTCCTGACTCCCAGTTCAGTATTACAAATTACAAGGCCATTCTTAATTATACTGTTGAAAACATACTAAGTTCAAAATTAAGATGCAGAGGGAAGAAACGTGTTTGTAAATATTGCAGCCTTTTGGAAATTTTCTCTGTATTCATTCCTCATATTAAATAAATTGTCAAAGAGGGAATTGAATATGGGGAAGAAGAGGTCCAGCCTGTACCGATTACCCACAAATTTAATAAAGAAGAGATGGAGTATTAGAGGAGTTAATGAAATGTTGTGGAAAGAATGCTACATAGTCAGATCTGGTGGAAGTTTCACTTTATTTCCTAAAGTTTTCTGATGCTAGCAGACATATAATTTGAAGCTGTTAAAGGGAATCATTTTAAATAACTTGAAGCTTCTGAGACTGAATCTTGTTTGAAGCACACTAAGTTAATCCCAATTAAAGGACTTCCACGAGTTTCTAAACTATGTTTCCTTTGGTCAAGGTCCAAAACTCATAGGCATGGGCAGTTTTTTTTTAACTTAAAAATAAACAACCAGACTGTCTTGGATGTGAAGCGCCTTCATCTTAGAAGCTATATTTATAGGTACGCACACGTTTTATCTGGGGAGCAGTGGATATCCTACAATGTAGATACGTTCACACGCAGACAAACAGCAGTACATGGAGTCTAACTATAATAATACAAAGAACTTCTGTTTATCATCAAACATTACATGTGAAAGAATTATTATCTATCCTGTTGCAGTGCAATGCTTTTTCCTATAATGGAATTTTACTCTGCAAATTTATTTTGGTATTAAAAGGTTCCACTTTATAATGTCTATGGTTCAATCAGTGATCTAAAAGGCACTTAAATGCTTTGAACAAGATACATAAAACGCTTTTATTGCAAAAGCTTTGCTGTATCTACCAATTTTACCATTGATCTCTTTCCATGTAAGGCAGTTCTGGAAGCTGCCCATGCTGTATAAAATCACATGGTGGCTTTTGATCTCCAGCTGGTGATTAAAGCACATTATGGAGGTTTGAAATTTTCTTCTGGTCATTAGCATACCTCCAAACACTTCTCTGCTAAATTGCAGTGGTGTTCTCACTGTGTGCTATTTAAATAAGAAACTAGGAATGTATAAACTTATTATTTATTATGCTTTGTAGCTCAGAGGATACAGAACTCTTGAATGAGGTGAGCTTACCCTTAGCAATAGACTTACTGATCAAATAATGTTTTCCTAAGGCGACTGTGCTCTAGCAAAATGCAGGGAAGAATGAGGCTATGTATTTTTAAACTCTCTTTTGATGGAAATAGGCAGAGCTCCATGTTTTGCGAGACCTTGTATAACTACTCTTGATCTGCAATTCCACGTTTCCCACTGCTTAAAGACATTGCCATTGCTTCCAAGATCACTAGGTTAGCATAGGTTTTCCACAGTTAATTTTTAAACGACTGCAGCAATAATTTTCTCTAGCAATCTCCTTGGCGTTTTCTTTTGCATAAAATAAATGAGGATGTTAGTTTATGTATTTATACTTCACTTTGTTATATTATATTGCATTTTATTTACGTATTTTTACTATAGAAAGCAAGGATTACTGAGTGGTACCCAGATACAGAGGAGAATGTTGTCACAGCTGTTCAAAGAGTTTACGATCAGTAAATAGTAAATACATTCTAAAACTTTCTGTTAGTTCTAACCTGTTTCTTCACTCCCCAAAAATAGAAGGAATACAGGTAACCTGGTTTCTGACATGTCAGCACCTTCAAAAAAAAGAATAAAATATGGAGAAGAGGGAAAGATAGTGGCCTGGAATGAGAGTTGCAGTAGTAAAGAAGGCAGTTCGAAATAAAACTTCTGGAAGAGATGGTCAGTGGAATAGCAGTGTCAGCAATTAGCAGAGCAGTGGGGCCGCACGGCTGTGTCCTCTCGTGCACACAGCCTGGAATCATCTGAATCAAGGAAATAACAAATTGTTTTCTTTGCTTTTATCTAATACTTGGAGGAAGAGCGACGCTACAAGGAGAAGATTTAACCTATAGTTAATCTTTTTCTTTTAAATCCAGGCAACACCCTAAATACCTGAGATCTTTCATAAGATTGGAAATGACCGTTTTTATCCAAGGAGTTTATTGTTCTGAGAAAACGAATAATGAAAGCAGTTCATATTGTATGCTTCAAAATGCCTCATCCAAACATTCTTTATGGCAAAGTGAGGAGAAATGGTGAAAGACATTTAGTATTTCTGCGGGAGAAAATACCATATCATGAGAAGTAAAAATAAACTATTGAATACAATTATAATCCACGTTTTTCTGTCTTCTGGCAAGCTGTTTTATCCAGAACTAGCTGTCTGGAGAAGGAAAAAAAACACTGCAGCTCTTCTGTATGCAGACATAGCATGGAATTCTTCCTGTCATGCTGCTTCACAGTATACTCTTAGTGTTCATGACCACACTAATCTACATAAAATTTACATGACATGTAACAAAATATATGATTTGCATAAGAACTTGTTTTCTCCGAGTCCCTAATGGTACTGAGAAGGTCTAAAAAATTGCTACCACTAGGTGTCTCATTGGTTTCAGTATACTCCACCCCAAGAGCAAGAAATGCTCAACAAAATTTAACAAAAATACAGTTAATTACCACTGACATTCCCTCCTTCGTTACACCAGCACACCCTGAATTTAATCACATGCATTATTGTAATCAAGCTGTCAATCATATTTTGAAATATTTCATTTTTTTTACATAATTACAGCAGAATCCCAAAAGCCCGTCTAGAACATGGATATGGCAAGATTGATATTGTGTTACAGAATGTGATCTGACAAAAAAAAATTGATGCTTCTGTGCAAAAATTAAAGAAACACTGAACTGCTAATGCATTTATTCTGCAGATACGTTGCATCAGTCAGACAGTCAAGAGTTAATGAAAATTCCCATTCACTGAATAATGTACTAATTCTTGTCATGCTTTAAATGCTTAAATGTTGTCCATGTCATTTTATCTTTGTTTAAAAATCTATATCTTTGATTTGCTTTGTTGGCACCAACTGTATGGGTTTGGGTTTTTTAACTTTTGGCCTTGCAGCCTTAAAGGTAAACAAACAATTTAGAGAACCAACCAACAGAGAAATAAGATGCCAAGAATACAGTTGGGCTCATGTTGAAACTACTCCTGGACAGCCCCATCTGTAGGAGTCTACAAAACTACTGGGGCATAATCAAGCCCAATCCTCCTGCTAACGCAGGTTCCCTACATCAGGCTGCACAAATAGGCGTCAAAGTAGGTCTTAAATATCTCCAAAGAGGAAGGCTCCACAGCCTCCGTGAGCAGCCTGTTCCAGTGCTCCATCAATCTCCCTGTAAAGAAGTTGTTCTGCATGTTTGTGTGGAACTTCCTACATTCCAGTTTTTGGCCATTGCCCCTTGGCCTATCACTACACATCACTGAAAAGAGTCCTGTCTCATCCAGTTGCCTCCTGCCCTTTAGGTATTGATAGTACGGATGAGATCCCCTCTCAGCCTTCTCTTCTCAAGCCTGAAAGAAGCCCAGAGCTTCCATTCAAGGTTGCAAACAGCTCACATTTACAATGAGACAGTCATTGGACATAGCGATATATTTTTTAAAAACTCCTGCTTTTTGGAGTATGTTGGGGAGTATATTTTTTATGTTAGCACTTCAGAACATTCAAGGTGCATATAGAGGTAAAAAGCTCTTTAGATGGGCAATTAGAAGGATTCACCTGACCACACAAAGCAGGCTGCAGTCTGGCTTAGGTAGGTACAGAGCTGATACAGTTTCTCTTGCTTTTGGGACACTGGTTTGTCTGAACCAAGGAGGTAATTTTTTACCAACTAATGACTATTTCATGGCTTCTGTGAATGACTTTTCAGACCTCAGCCTGATTTGATGTAGACAGATGTCCCCCTTCACAAAAACAACTGTCACAATTGGCAGGGGTTGTCACACACGCTGGCAGCAGCAAGGGCTCTGAATGAATGGGCTGGAGGCAGGAGATCGTTCTCCTGGCAGCACGGAGAGAGCTGAGGATGAGAGTTTTGCAATACCACGGACAGAGCTGTTAATTCAAACATCTTTCACACAGCTAGTGATTTCTGGTTTTAAAGCCACTTTTTTGGATACTTCAAGACTAAGGTAACTTGATATAACTGTCTTCAGATAGCTTAAGACCATCTCTTATCCAATAGCAAATTGATAATGTGTTTCTTCCTTTCCAATTGTGGAGGTTAACTCCAAACAAATTTTACAGTGGAGACATATGTAAGGCTTTTAAGAAGTTATAGAGGCACACATATAACTTCACACACAATCCCAGCATTTTTCCAACCTCGACCTCAAGAAGTACACTACAAATGCGCTCCTTCTCTCTATGTTCAGTCTGTCCTCAGGGTCTCGTTTGCTTATTTTAAATAAATTGGAACTGGCCCTGATATTCAGAGAAGTACTGTTTTACTTTGGTATCATCACAGCTCCTGAGATCTCTGTTTATGAGATCTGTTCTCTTTCTAGCCGAGTTCCCGTATTTTCATGCAGACATCTGTTGAAAGCATTGAATTAATTAATGTACTAGTAGCAACTAAGAAAATATGTTTAATGAGGTTTGTCCTCTGCCACAATGAACTTATCAGGGCACTAAGAGAAGATGAATTGATATGGTCTCTCTCTGTTTTATGCCTCAAGCTTAAAAATATGTTAAATTTCTTCTTTCTCAGGCCATTACCTCTTTTCCTTCACACACCTAAACCTGGCTCCATCTACACATATGAAAGACACAGAGCATGTTCCATGTTCTGCATTTCCTGCAGACTGTCAGCTTTTTGGCAGGAGATGCCAAGATTTGTCACTTTCCAGTTGCTTATAGCTTGTATTAAATTATAAATTGTGGGGAGAAAAGTGTTTGCTATCTGTTGTTGAAACAGCTAATTTTGTCAGTAAAGACCTGGCTTTGAAGATATTTAAAGGGTATAAAGCCTACCTCAACAATATAAATAAAGAAGCAAGTTCAGCAGTTTTATGGCACCATATACTGACAATATTCTAAACTGTCCACTAAACATTTTTCATTCTCCATGGAATATCAACATACTGACTACAATCTTTCTATCTGCATTCTTTTACTTGCTAATAATCAAATTGCAGCCATCGACCTTTTCATTTAGAACTACTTGCTCCAAAAAGTAAGCACCGCCATTTGAAACAATTTTGTAGCTATCTTAGATGGAATGTAACTTTTAAATTGTTGAATTGTAAGACTGCCACCTCGTAAACATATTATAATGTATATTGGTCTATTTTGGTGAACAGCTGAATAATATCCTACTTTAAAAACAGTTTGAAATGCATCTTCTAAGATATAAAGCAGGGAGGATGACTAATATGAGAACATGGCATTTCACAGCAAACTTAGAGAAAGCTTGTGAAAACTGCAGTATCTCATCACCACATTGGCTACTTTGGCTGCGATACAGTCAATACTATACTGACTGCTAGAAAGGCTGTAAGTATAAAGCATCCCAGCTCTCTTGATGAAAGTAACTGAGCTGGGCCAAAATTGATGGGTAAAAGAGTAAATCTTCCAGATTCATGAATTTTGTATAACTCATTCTTGAATATTTCCTAGAATTGTGTCCTGCGTCCTTCACCAATGTAAACTTTGCTTTTGCTGCCTTTTCTAAGAGTCTTTTGAGAATGATCATTAAAGTAATAGCATATTTTTAATACATAATTTATCTGCAAAGCCCCAAAATAGAGCTTGCTTTGCCTGCATTTCTAGTTCAGAAAACTCAAGAGGAAACAGCTTTTTCATGTATTAGATTACCTCATCAGGTGTTTTTCACCTTTTACTATGTTATTTCTTTAAAGCTGAAAATATTTCCTAAGTGTTTGCCGTTGACTTGGATTTCTATGGTTTTCAGAGCAAGGGGCCAGGTCTGCCTGCTTCAGGCATGGATGTGTTGGCCCCACTTACTCAACAGTGCATACAGGGATAGCTAAACTAGCCCAAGTGCAGACATCACGTCTCTCTGCCTCCTGTGCAGGCTGTTACACAGACCTTCATTCAGGCACTAAAAGCTCCCTCGTAGTCATTAGCCACAGAGTACCTCTCAAACAAGATGCTAGATTGCTGCTAAGTCTTCATCAATACCCCACCATTCCTTTCTGTATACATTTTGTCAAATAAGGTATAAAACCTTTTCGTTCAAATGTTGTTTCTTACTTCTTTACATCACCAGAACTTCTACCAGATAGATGAAATCAATTGCAATCAATTTCATCATCCATTCCACCACTGTGAAGTTAAACATAATATAAAGGTTGCTATTTATTGTAAGGCATTGGAACAGCTTTTTACAAAACACCATTTTTAGGCAAGTTAGCTTTTGTTTTTGTGTTTTAATTAACAACCTAGCATTGTAAAAATCAATTTGTCTATCTTTAATGTGGTTGGTTTTACTATGCAATGTGAATGCAGAGTGAATACAAACCACTAAAGGTGTGATCTAATAATGTTTATGCCCTTGCCATTCATTGTGAATTGTGAGTAAACACAATAGAACGTTAAAATAATTCAACTTGCTATTGTATTCCAACAGACAAAATAACACACAAAAAAAACCCCTAAAACTATCATGAAAAATATCTCAGAGAAAGATTCACAAAACCCACCGAAGATGTTCTAAGAAAGAACCAGAAGGGACATTTGCCTAGAAATGCAGGAATCCTGTGGATTTAACAGATGAGTGACAGCAGTGACAGCAGGTAGGAGTGGGCAGCTGAGGGGTTTGGTCTGGTGGCAGGGAGAGAAGCATTGCACCTGGTGTTTCTGGGCACTCAAGTTGGTGGGAAGCAGGTAAAGCAGCGAGCAAGGGCAGAAAATCCAGACAGAAAAGGGCAAAGAGAACTGAGCTGAAAATGCTGGAGAGAAGGGCTGACCAACTGGAAAGCCTTTACAAATCAGCACTGATTAGTGAAGAAAAGGACAGACAGGAGAGGAGGAGAAGAATATGATACAGCTGTCTGAGAGATCTTCCACGACTCTAGCAACTAGGGATTTCTCCAGCTGAGGAAGGAGGGAAACTAAAGCAGACAAAGCAGCAGGTAGAAGATCCTTGCCAGCTTCAAGCTCCCAGCCAAGTTTGTTTAGCATGGCCACACATGTGCCGGCTGGCACCTGCTGAGCTGACCATTTGTGATGGTTCAGAATGGCACTGCTTCCCTTCTCACTGCATGAGATGATCTTGGGACGCTTACACACAGTATGAAATTTAGAAGGTTATATGGTGAAGCTGCAATTTCTTGAAGAAAAAAAAAAAAAAGAGTGAATTGTACACATAAAATTCAGTCCACACAGAAGAGCAGTTTTTTGCCTGTTACCATACAGTTTAAGTCTGACTTGCAATACTGTGTATAAAATTGCCACCTCTCTTTAGAGCAGCCAAACAGTCAGTGATGAACTGTGACACCCCCGTGGCATGATACAGCCTTTTGTATCAGTTCTCAAACATTTGTGACTCAGAACCCAACACTACTCCAGAGTAACTCCAAGAGTTACAGCAGGTAGAAATTTCAGGCATCTACATATTTTTGTTTTAATTTCACTTTGGGATGTGCTACAGCATACACCTGCACACATCCTGGTCTGGTTAAGCCAGTGGCAAGGAATAGCCACAGTCCATAGCTGCTCCTTAACACAGTGAGAAGGCAGATTCTGTAGTGGCAATGACCAAATCAGTGTTTCCCTGTTTTTAGTTTCTCAGTCACCAAGAAGCATACTGTGCTGCCCAAAGCCATTTTTGCTCTCTACAGCAAACAGTTTACTTCTATCTTTTACAGGAGTCAATGTTATAGTCCTGTTTCCAGAGAAAACTTCAACCATTTCAATAACATGACTGTTGCAACCACTTCATATCCATAGCAGAATACATTCAAATCCTCCTTGAGAAACAGCTTCCTCACAACCCCAATTTAACTCACAGTGCTAGTAGAGATTTATTTTACGACACATTGAGCCATCCAGTGGCACAGACTGAAACAAACTACTACATGTGCTTGTTAATACATTTTTGCAGTCATTTCCTTATATCAGATTTATATTAGTGACTATGAAAGAAAAAAATAACCACAACAATTATATACCTGTCTAGTGATTCTTGTAAACTGAACTGAAAGGAATAAACGTTTCTGATCATTTACAGTTGAACAGTAGTGGTCTCCTGACATTGATTTGATAGAGAAGAAGGTTGGAAAAAAAGAAGGAAAACAGGCTTTTAACTCATGATAATGACAGCAGGCAGCATCCTGGTCCATTCTGTTACCTCTGAAGAGAATGAAATGTATTTAGGCTTAAATAATATTCTGAAATCCTCTGACTTAGTTTGTCTCTCTTCTGTACGCCTCTGAAGTTCACCTCATCTAGAATTAAATGGTGCTTTCTTCTCTAATTTTAGAGAAGCATATCTCAACTTCATTATTCAATCTTATTTTATCTATCTTTCTGTAGTCACCCATTCTTTCTTACCTACAAAGCAGTCTCTTACTTTTTTCATCATGGTAACACGTAGTATAATTCAAGAAAAAATAACAAACAAGTTGAAATAGCATAATATAATATGATTAAGTCCTTGCTGCTGCCTGCACATGATCTAATTCCAATCAAGTGAATCTCTATGGCAGTTTTGCTTCACACAAGATGCCCTTACTCCACCCAAATCTGTACTAACTTCATCAGGGCCCTGCCCTCAGGTCAGTCCTACAGAAAAGAGTCACAGAGGTTTTTATAAGCTTCATCAATACCCATCTAATTACCAATCTGTAAGTAGTCCTGATGTGGCATCTTTGTCGCAATAATGGATATAAATAAAATTTTGAATGAAAAATTCCAAAAATTCCAAGTTTCAGATTCAGTGTTTAGGTCATCTGCCCTCAAGCCATCTCTTTACACACCCATACTTCTCTACCTGCAGTGATTAATATCAGATGTCAGTCCTTGACCTCTTGCAAATTCTTGTCATAATGGTTTGAATTTGGTTAATTTGTTTCAGATCACCTCACTTTTGTCAATGCTGCATTCATGTGACTGCCAAACAATACTTAAGTATTTTAAATAGCAAAAGTATCTATATATAGAAGCAGAGATCCAACTACTGATGGCTTTAATGCCATTGGGGGCAAAAACCACTCCACTGAGATCAATAATTAAGTGTAGTGTGAGTGGGTTTTATATTTTAAAAGACTGTGAGCAAAATAATTGCTGAATAACAGTGCTATAGCAGTAGTGGGTTGAGCTTGGCTTAACATGGGCAAAGAAGAAAGATCATTAGCAAATAAAACAGGGAGCACCTCAGGGGACACGCCTACAGACAGTCTGTCACCCACTGGTTTTAACATTTCATTTCAAAATTTAATTAAATATCAATTTCTGAATTCCTAAATAAAACCAACCCCTCTGCACAACATCAAGGTGTGTCAGCTCTCACTGATAAAGGTGAGGCTGCAACAATGTTCCTCCTCTGAACTTTTTGAGAGTTCGTAAGAAAGTAGCCAGAAAGACGATTCATAGTTCAGCAACACAAGAAACAATCTAAGTTAAACAATATTAATTCTGATTTGTAACTTACCACGGATGTACTGGATGCAATAACAGTGCCAAATAAAAACTGTGTATGAAGGAACAATATTTTGAACTAACCTAGGAAAGGACAGGGTTGAAAGTGTCTGGTATCCATGGTTAATAAGGAAAAGCTTCATTGATCACAAAAACAATGAAAGCCATCTATCATTCTAGTAAAAGTCCTCTAAAAGAAGATAAAGCGGCAGTAACAGCTTGCCCACCCTTAATGACAAGTGTTACTCACCTACACATTATATAAGGGAATATGAAAGCTCAATCGACCATACCTAAAACACATGTAGGCTTAATTTTTTCTGAAGAGGTGTTTTTCAATGGGGGTAAAACTCTCTCTTATCCAGACTTATTTTTTCCATGAACTAAGGATAGATTTATTTTCAAAATGTTGAAGAGGAGCTATTCTCTGATAAAACACAGTGATCACTAGTTTTAGGGAAAACATTTACTTTAAAAAGCATTATTCTGAGCATATTTTGTATAACATTAGGATCTACTTTGTAGGACCAAACTTTGAAATGTACCTTGGAAATCACTACAAACACTATTAATAACATTAGAAGCCTTCAAAATATAAATAATTAATAATGACCATAGACTTTATGGGAGTCCAGTACTGATTCGGTGCTCAGTGTTGAGACAGAACACTGCAGAATCTGACTCCAACCAGGGCATCATAAAGAGTGAAAGACGCACAAGAAAAATGAATAGTTCTGTTCTGGAGATTGGCTAATCTCTAATCAACAATTCCTTTTTAAAGTAAAGGCAGCAAATCAATACAATGTGCAGATGGTGATGTAGGTGTACTCCACCTCACAACATGCAATCCTGAAGTCTGCTTTTTCTTATGAAGGCAGTCAAGGTTTGGAGGAAACCAAATGCAGAAGAGCATGTCAGGGTTTCAGAAGCTCTTACAACTGATCTTCTGTTTTCCATCAATTAAATATACCTACAGCTTTTTGAAATAGTTGTGAGCTGCTCAGAAATACGACTGTTGTGCAAATGTGTGAGGTACCATAATTACTGGTGTCATTGCATTTTCACCAGGGCTTTATACTTTGCTACTAATTCAACCCAGCTGTAGTAGCTCAGCTATGTTCTGCAACAGGTGGGCAGGGTGACACTGTGAGCTGTCTGTCCATTTGTCTATCTTAAAAGCATATCCCTTAATTTCAATGATACTCACACGTCATGTCATTAGATATCTGGTAAAATCATCTCTGTTTTATAGATGGGAAATGAAATGAGGCCTGGGGTCCTCCTTCAGGTTAGGGCTGAAGTTTGCCCAAGACTGTATCTCTGCCTGCAAAGGCTGATGTCTGCAGCTGAAACATTGCTGGAAGGCATCAGCCCTCCTTACTGTCCTTGTGCTCCTGCACAGCACTGTGTCCTGGAGGAGAAATCCATTTGGGTCTTCAGAATGTCATCTTGATCCTGCTACAAAGAACTGCTACAAAGAGACAGAGAAGCCACCTAAGTCACTTGCTAATTCCAAAATGGTGAGGATTATGATATTAATATACATGGCAGTATATATCTATTACCTAGATAACTCCTATTTGCCGGAGTTATCCTCCCATGTCTCTGGACAAGATGGCTCCTAAGGGCAAAGGGCCTTGTGCATTTTCTTTTTTTTATATTACCACCAGTGTTCCCTCTCCTCTTCAGAAGCAGAAAGTTCTGGGCAAAAGGAGATTTTTTTTCAGTATGGCAAGTTGCATGCAGATTATGAATTACAAAATTTGTGCATGATGTTGAACACGTTTGGACAAAGTCATCTGAGAAGTCTGAAACCAGCTCAATGTGCAGCCAGAACTGTAGCAGGGTACAAGGACTCTGCATACATCTCCTACCAAGGATTTCCACTGAACAGAATGGGCTGCACACTTCCAAATAGACATTGCAAAGCCATAGCTTTCTTATGGTCTTTGACAGGGATTGCTGTAGAAGTACAGAATTAACTTCTGAGCTGTGAGGCAGCTGGTGGGGTGTGAGCAGTGCCAAGACACTGTGTCAAGGCTTTATTTAAAATTGTGCACCCTTCTAACACAACACAGAGGAAAAATCTCTTGGCCCCATACTACTGGAGTTGGACTAAATGATCTTAGAGGCCTTTTCCAACCTTTATGATTCTATGATTCTGTTACTAGATCTGTGTGGTGTAATAAACACCTGTATTCTGGCACAAGAGCAACAGGGCCTAGCTGCTTCCAAAGATCCTTAAAGCCCTCAGGATAGCAGATGTGCCAACGGTGCCCTCCAGAACCCTGCGATAAGCACCGTGCCTAGGCCTGAGTGAGAGCATCACAGAATCCTTTGAGTTGGAAGAGACCCTTAAAGGCCAACTCCTCTGCAATGAACAGGGACGCCTACACATCTCAGTCACATTGCTCAGAACCTGGTGCAGCCTGACCTTGGATGTCTCCAGGGACAGGACATCTACAACCTCTCTGGGCAGCCTGTTCCAGTACATGGCAAGGCACAAAGCAGTCGTAACCCCACGCAAAACAGAAAGCACACTGTATAGCAGAAAATGCATGGAAAGCCCTGTAGGCAGCCTTGCCTCCTCATTCAAGCTGTGCAGGGTTGCATGCAGAGGTGACATGTAGCTGGCACGGTGCCTGTGCAGGTGCAGGACTGATGTGCTAAGGGCTGCATTGCTGCATCCACCTTGTGCTCCTGCTACAAGTGTGCTGCTTCTGCAGTGAGGTTGGGACTGAAGCAAAATTAACCTCGAGCTCTCTTCCCAGCAAGCAAAAGCCAAAGCAAACTTGGAAATGAGAGCTGCCAAGATAAGCCCCTGCTCAGGGCAATTCCAGGTGGGCACACAAAGCAAAGTTACACTCTCCTGGGGTCACGCAAAGGCAGCACTCCAACTGCTCCCTGAGGGAGCCAACACAGTGTTAAAAAGTGTGCGGGATGCACAGACCGTATTGGACTTTAGACAGGAAATTATCTTTTCAAATTTTGGTTGAGCGATAAGAAGCTTTTAAAACTAAAGAAATGAATGATGTATGCAAAGCTGTACTTGAAATGATTCTGGTGTTGCAAATTGCCATGCTCTTACTGTGGAGCTGATGAAAATAAATGAAGCTCTGCGTTGCTGGGCTTTTTCCTCCCCCTTCTAATAAATGAAATGAAAAAGCCCCATTATTGTGCCACCTGCTTCAAATTCCTAATTGTGGTAACTGAATTCTGAAATTGTTTGTTAGCTGTGTAATATCACAGGCATTAAAAATACTGAGAGGCTATTAAGTTCTTTAAAACACAGCACCGGATAAAAAGGTGCAGCTATCTTCAGATTTTATTTCCATGAAATAACTTTTCCAGTGGAGAAATGTGTTAAAATCCTACAAGTGCATGCTGAAAAAATCCCTGTTAATTTAACAGTTAGAGAAGCTGCAAAGCTAAGACCCAGGAGATATACACAGACGTATTTAAATGTTTTTAAAAGAGAGCAGTATGGCATTGTTTGTATTTTTCTGGCACAGAAATATAAAATAATTCAAAAGACAATAGAAATTACATGAAATACCTATGATGCATTTCTGATGAACAGGTAGGTGTGTGCCTATAGGCACGGAATCTTCCTGCGTGCCTGAACTATTATTGCATGTGTGTATAATCCATCCCATGTAATTCCTAAATTTCAGTTTCTCCTTTTAACAATGTTCCAACTTAGGTATAGACATAGATGATCATTTTTACATTAGAACAAACAAAAAAATCACCCACAAAATGGGAGATAATCAACATAAGCTAAAAAGAGTTCTTTCTGAAATAATTTGTCATTACGGATAATTTTTCAGGATATCCTAATCCCATTGTTTTGTTCATTTTAATGAAAAGGACTGAAACCAGTTCAGCAAGCAGATCTTGTACAAAAGGTTATCACCCACACATGTCCTAGAAAGTCTCTTATTTTACAAATGCATATATAGATGCCTACGTATATGTATGTATAAATTACAAGACGTGAAACAATCCTTTCCCTTCAATCAACTTCTAATGTGTAAAATCCCAGCAGAGAAATGAGTAAAGGGTTAAGACAACAAACTCAAAATTCAAGTCAGCTGTGACAATATTCAGCACACTGAACTGCTGAAATCTTCCTGGAATTAGACATCCCCTTGCCCATCGAACCAAATTAACCGTTTTGTTATTACCTTGCTTAGGAAATATTTTAGAGTGCAGAGGCCAAGAAGGAGGAGGGCTTCTCTTGCCCATACTGACGCAGTTACTTCCGAGCTCAGGAGGCAGAAGTCACCGGGCACCTCCAGAACAAATCCCAGGAACAGAAATTCTTTCTCAGCTTTATGCTGGCACACAAAGGTGTCGTGGTGGTGGTGAAATCTGGCTTCCTCAAACAGGAGGAGACATGCGAGTTCAGACAATGTAATCTGAATGTTTAAAAAGAAGCAACAGAACACTGAAAAGGGAGCAGCCAAAGAGCTCTGCTGATAAAAGAGACTTCAGCAAAAAGTTAACGCTGAACTGATTCAAACAAGAGAGCGATTGCAAGTGGAATTCAGCAGATGCTATTTAAATTACTTTTTAAAAGGTTGCAAAAAGGCAGCAAAAACGGGTCTTGCAGGGGTGAAGAGGGACTGAAAAGTTTCACATCTCCAGTTAATTTATTTGATTATTTTGCCTCTTTTGTTGTACACAGATTGTCAAATGACAAACTCCAAGTTCTGTTTTGATTGATATTTAAAGTGATATGATGATTAATTTGCACATACACATTTTAGCTCTTGACTTGCTTGCAAACTACTTATTGCAATTGCTGGTGTGATTACGTGAGAGCTGTACTTCCCCAAGAGCACGAACCCGGGCCCTGCAGACAATGCCTGCTCCGAAGGCTGTGTAGGCATATGCTGCTGGAGCTGCCCCTCAGCTGGAGATGTTCTCAGCCACTAAGAACTCCAGAAAGGGCCACAAAACAAGCTGGGCACCTCGACTTGATGGAGCTGAATTTCCATGTGTGTATCTCTGGAGATATATCCTTTTTTTTTTTTTTTTTTTTTTCCCAAGGAAAATGCTGGGGAGAATATGCTTGTGAAAGATGTATGGAGGAGGGCAAAAATGTGAATGATCACAGCATCGTGGCTCTTCTTCAAACAAATGTTTGTGAATATCTTTGCGAGACTAAGCGCATTTTGTTTGCAGTATGCTGCATGACATTAGAAAGAGAATATTTAAAAATACAGGCTCACATCTGCAGAAAGAGCAGCTCTAATTATGAGAAAACAGAGAAAATGGACATAAAATGCAGTAATATATGCAGAGGGTTTTTTTAACTCCTCTAGAAGTAAAAGGAATGAAAAACTGGTAAAAGGGGAATAAAGCAAGCATTAAATATAAACACGCGTGACTATCTATCTAGAGTATCTTATTTAGATTTTTCAGCTATTTATTGTCTGTTAATTTCCTGTGTTTCTGTTTTTCTATTGAAGCATCAAACACCAAAGCACAAACCTTCCACTGGCTCTGCATATTTAATACACACACACGCACGCACACTTCCTATATGCTTACGCAGGGAGCTGGATGCTAAGGGTACGTGTTTGTATGCTTTGGAATAACTGCATTTCGTACAGAGTAACGAGCAGAAATCAATCGTCCTTTTAATTCGTCTCGTGTAAAAGACAAACTTTTCCTTACGTGATTCCTTCTCGGTCTTTTGGAATGAACTTCAGTAGAAAGCTGTAGGTAGCAAGTTTCATCTGTATATCTGAAGCTCAATATGATTTTTTGTATTAAAAATAAAGGGAAAAAGCAGGGGAAATATTTTGAAAGTCAATTAAAATTTTGTGTACGTTTTCATTTTTTAATGATAAATTAAGTTACTAATTTTGTCCGTGCTCTTTGTAGACACTGCAGGTTTAATTGCTAATTGTTAACTGCGAATGAATACATTTGCATATTAATTAGCTCCCAATTTACATTTTTAATTTGCTTCCTTCAAAAGGTGCAAGATAAAAGGTCGTGTTATTTTAAATAATTTATGCTTTATTGCATGAAATACGCTAATATGAAATGTGCCTACTAATTTTAACCCCTTTTCTAAGAAGCAAAGTGAAGAACGTTAAAAAGAAAGACAAATGTGGGGGTGTTTTGAAAAACAACATTATGCCATGTTGTTCTTCAGCATCAGAACTTGCTTTTTTCCTGACGCCTGATCTGGTTGAAAATTAACGCATTCTTTCCTTCACCATCAGTTTAAAAAGTGATGGTATATTTGAAGAATAAAACAGCTGCCAAAGGGGAATTGATTGTTGTTGTTTCCTGCAGAGGATTAACAAAAAAGGTTCTGTCTCTCCCTCCCCACCATCCCTCACCCCAATATCTCTTCCAAGTAAAAGAAAACCGTAAACAGTAAAAGGATAATTTGCCCAAAGCATCTTGCTTACAAGAAAAAGAAACACTGTTAAATGTCCATGTGTACTTACATAGCAGGCTTTTGATTTTAATAGTCAATGGGGATAACCAAAGAGGAAAAGGATGCCCCATCTTCCAGGATCACAACAAAGCTTAGGGAAGGAAAGTCTGCCTGTTTGTTTGTTTCATGTGACCTCTGGGATCTTCTTGGAGGGGAGTTTCAACATGCTGTTCTATACATATCAATACAAATCTGGCTAGGCAAAAATGTTATTACAAGCGATCCTAATGTTCCATAAAAAGTGTCAAGTGCAAGCCTAAAAACACAGAGGCACAGATCGGATCATATATTAGCACTGATTGCATAAATACCTTCTGTTTTGATTCCTTTTTGTTTGTGACAGTGAATTCAGTCTGAGGACGGTTGTGCTTAGTAAGGCTTTTATTGTCATAATTGCTCTGCAAGTACAAAAGAATGTTGCTTCTTGTAAAATGTCAGAGAAATATTATATGTGTACGTGGTATGAGGAATAATCTTTCTATCTAGAAAGAAACTGAGGTACGCAGCCTGAGCGCTGTAAGGTCTTCGACACAAGGACCAATCTTGAAAAGAAGTTGTAGGAGCACAAAATCCACAGCTGAATGGAAAATGTTACCCCCAGCCACCTAGCCTGAATCTCTATTTGTTTCTAGTTTTAAAAGTGTTCTTACCACACTTAATAAAGTAGCTTTGATATGATTTCTAGTAGCATTAGAGAATTCTTAACCGAGACTGTAGTCTTTGTTTGTTGACAAGGACAAAAAATCCCCTTCCTTCTACAACACAAAAACACGAGAAGAAATAACAGCAATGAAGTATTATTCCCTCTAGATGTGTAAGCTGCATAATCTCCAACTGTATTAGTATAGTTCTTGAAATTGTGGATCTCAGTTCCTGTACATCTCCACTGGAATAAGAATAGCACCCCCAATTTGTCCATTTAGAGTGATCAAGATAACTAGAAAGGAGTCTCAGTATTTCCTATTTCAAACTAGACTGACACTACATAAAAACAACCAAGACCATTGAGAGCTGTTGGCTTCTAGCAATCACAATCTACTAAAGAAGGCAAGAGGCTAATATCAGATTAAAGATGGTTGGAAAGAAATTGCCTTTTGTGAGCAGGGTCGGAGAGAAGAAAAAAAAAGGAAGAAAAAGAAGAGTTGGGTTAACACACATCAGGTACTTGGATATACAGCTGATACTGACTTTCTCTATGTGGAATATGCAGTGAAGTTATGAGCACAGTGATTTAAGAAAATTTCAGAGATCATCCTTTTATATGTTCTATTGTAATCACATTGGCATGGTTAATGCTCCACTGCATTATACATAACACAGTACTTCTGAAAATCAAGAATTAACTGTAATTCTTTTGGATTTTTTTTTATTTGATCATACCTGAATAAAAATAAAAAATAAACTGCAGAGAAATAGCACAGTGCTCTTTACCACTATTTACTTGTTAAGTTTTCCTAAACAAGCACTGAAATTAGTCAGTCAATTTTTGTTAATAAAGCTATTCAAGAACAGCATAAATCATGTAACTATGGATTTGTGCAGGAAGGATAATCTGTGACATCTATCCTGCTTTTGCTTAGAATAATAGTCAAAACATTTTTGCTTCTTGCAGGTCATGTCTGTAATAAAATTTGAATTCTCAAGCTGTCAACCGTACCTCATTCCCAACAACTTTCCAAGAATAGAAGAGAATCCCCATTTTAATTAAAAGAAGGAGTTATGTGCACATGTGTCTGAGTCCTGACTTGCAGTCAGGGTAAGTCTGGAGCTTAGGGGTCAGATCCTCAGCTGAACCAAACTCCTGCAGCTCAGTTTAACTTAATAGGGATATCCCAAAAGAAGTCCTTTCATATTTCTAGCATACATCAAGCACTGCCAACTGTTTTCAAGTACACCTGAAGTGCCAGAATGTCATTATTACTAATTGATGTCTACACACCTTTAATGCAGTATAATGTATTTTATAGATTCTAGTGCAGTAGATTCCACCTACAGGAGCACTAGACTAAATCAGGAGGAATACTTCAGAAAAATGGGAAGGGGAAGGGGGAGGGGAAGGGGAAGGATCTTGAACCAGAAAGTACATCTGGCCATTAGCTGAGTGATTGTTTGCACATCACTGAATTGCAAATGCAACCAGTTCTGAGATAGGGCAAGGCAGCAGTTCTCCACTACCAGTGTACAATTAAACAAGGTTTCAGGTAATAATTCCTTGATTTTAGTTATGACAAACAGTAATTAGTTCATGGAAATGTAAATATATTCTTATCTAGGTAACATTTTTAATTCCTTGTATCACAGACAGGAGCTCCAAGAAACTTGCACAACTTAAAGAAAGTTTATAGATTATGATAAAGAGCTTTTAAGGTGTAGTGTGTAACAGATAACAAGGTAGAGTTTCTCTCAGGTTCCAGCTATATAATTGATCTGTGACAATGGCACATTGCAATATGAGCTGAGGCCTGAGCTAGTACCATCCGTGACCTTGGAAGGAGCGGTGACACACAGCACTGCTACTTGTTTTGGCTGTACTGAGGAAGAGCTGACCACTCTGTTCTGCAGAGCCATCATCTCTATAGTGATAATCAATTTAGCTCTGCACGCAATGTTTCATGGAAATTCATTTGAGACGTGATTAATTTCAGTGGCTGTACTGTCCATGATGGAAAAAGTGCATTTTGGGTATATTCATATAGCACACACACTACAATAAAAACCTCTGGGTTCCAGCAGCAGCACAGTCCAGCACATGAGATACTAACTCAGTAAGAGACCACCTCTCACAGTATTTAAGAGACTTCTGGACGTAGAACTGAGGAACGTATGATGAAACTTGTTAAGTGAACTTGGTCATTGGATGTGATGATCTTGAAAGTCTTTTCCAACCTAGATAATTCCATGAATCTGTGTTTTAAAAAAAATAATTGTATAGAAGTCCAGGAACCTCTAAATGTGACCTCTAAAGTCCATGTGAGTGTATGGCCTTGATGGTCCTGACTTCCTCTGGGAGGGATTTGCCAACCCTCACACTCTCCCACCTTAGCTAACTGCAGGACCAAGTCAACAGCACTTGGTGGCCAGCTTGACATAAGATACAGAGTGTAATGCAAGGACTGAGATGTGACATTTGTACCATGTCTGAAATACAGATATGAAGATCAAGAAGTGAGAAACATACAGCAGACAAGAAAAACTTGGGTTCGAAGCAGAGAATGAGAGACAGACTGAAAGCTATTTCAAATATGAGTATTTCTATTGCTATTTTATTTTTGTGAGGTACTCAATGAAATGGAGCCTGACATTTTAGAATATGTTCCTCATGCTGTGACACTAATGATTGGCAGGGTATTCAGCTGACTGCTTTCAGTCTATTAGACCTTGGAAGCATCTGAGACTATTTTAAGAGGCTCGCTGTAGCTAGTAAATGTGAAACCCAACGTGTGATGAACATATCTCACTTATGAAATAGTGAACTAGCCCTGAGAAATTATTTGATTACTGTGGCTTGTGCCAAATAATCATTGATCAATGAAAGATTGTTCTCTCTGATGAACTACCACTTGCTCCAGCATGCTTCTGTAGCATATGTACTTCCTTATGAAATAATTGTCTTTCGAGTGCTTCCTAGGACTCATAAATAGCACTGCTCCAAATAAAATACTCAGTGCTATCTCAAGTGGGAAACTTAACTCTCCTTATGCTGAGTTGAGCTTGAGGACCAAAGCAACAACACAAAACAATTTGTCTGGTTTGTAAACTGAGAACAGTTTCCATGTGACTTGCTTGAACAGGAAGCACATGTTGAGAGCCCCCAAGTACCATTTCCGCAGAAGGATTCTGTTCACTGAAATGAGACCTTTAAAAATATCCAAGATGTGAAAATATATTTGAGAAATCTTCATGAAGAATTTTTATTACCCTCTGCTGTAATAAGCAGAAGGTGTTTAATAAACATGATATGCAGCAGTTGCTAAGCAGAATCTGATTTATGTACAGTAGCAGTTAGAAGCAACTACACATCAGGGTTGTACACTTTATCTGACTGTGAATTCTGATTTTCTGATGGAAGCAATTGTGCTGAACTTTATTTATAATGAGCTTACAACATGGGTAGCAGTATTATAAATGCTTTTCAAGTTACACAGCAAATCTTATTGTCTTCTTGGGGGAATAAGAAACCTACATCATGAGCTTTAATTGCAATATGGGTGATTGTTAAGGGTAAAAAAAGACTTTCCAAATCCTTCTGAGCTGAAATCATACAGAATTTTTGAAAAGGATGCACAGTAGCTCAGTATACTTACAATAGCATTGCATCTGTCCTGTACATACTTTTAAAAATAAATTATTACTGAAGCTTTTTTTCCATTAGTTATTAAAACACACAGATTCCCATATGGATTATATCAGTGTTTGTGTGAGTGAAGAAGGAGGAGACAGAAGTTCCAGTGTTTGCTACATCAGTGTGAACAGATTATGCTCCAGAAGTTAACATAAACTCATTAACTTTGTATCAGAGTAAGTGACATGAGAGCCTGACCCAGAAGCAGAGCAAGGGAGAGAAGCATCATTACATTTAGTGGTGTTTAGGTATCAAACACACATTCTGTATGTACACAGAACAGAAATGAGGATGTAAAGTGTGCTTCACACGGCATTAATCGATTACAGTGCTCTATCCTTATCCCATTATAAGTCAGTAAAATCAATGGAATGATGTTTACTCACATCAGATGAAGGTCTTACCAAAGAGAAAGTAGAAAGTACACCGAGAAGCATCCAAACCTGCCTTCCTCTTTGCCTTACTTTTTCCCTTCCCTTCTTTTCCATCGGAAGATTAGAAATTTTAAAGCAAAAGATTAGGAGGTTTTAATATACTCCCCTTCTCCCCTCCCTCCCTATGGATTTGTAGTGCTAACAAGTGGATAATGACATTCATATCACTCAAGTCAAGTAGACAAAGAGATCCTGCTTCAGAATGGCCTCCTGATCTGGTGAAAACACATTTCTGGGCATGCATCTGTATGCCATATTCAGAAGGGGAAAAAAGAAAAAAGAAAAAAAAAAACCCAGCAAGAATAAAGAAATAAGCTTCATTTTTTTTATTTGAACTAATCTGATGTTGTCAAATGGCTATCATAATATATTAATATACATACATGCTTTTTTTGCCCACTGAGACAGACTTACAGTTTTTGTTTTTTTCCCCAGCATTTTTAAGAATCCCCAAAGTTTTCACAACAGATTGATTCTTTATGCTATACGATACAGACCCTAGCATGGCACTCTCCCACTGACGAGCTTCTTAAAGATGTGCTCATCAACAGAGCACAGGTACACTTAATTCTTGTGGTCACCACAGAATATGCACAGAAAAGTTAATGTAGGGGCTTTGGCAGGTGGAACAAGAGTGAGAGTAAAGGACTATTAATTTGAAGAAGGTAGAGTTGGCTTTTAGGTCCCTGACTAAGCATCCTGTCCTCCATCATCACAAATTCATAGGCTCCCCTTGTTCGCATGGGGTTGTTCAGGAACCAAGGAAATCTCTCATAACTCAGTGAGGTATAACTGAACACATCCACAGCAATGGGAGAACAGGATGCTAGTTCAAGTCCACGCAGAGCAGACTGGCACATTAAAAGTTACTGCACAGCTCTCTTTGCCTCCAGGATACCTAAGCTATATCCATGCTGCTACATGCTATAGGAGTAAGAGTTTTGCACTTGATTTTTACTGGGTCAGGTTACTCCTACAATAAATTTACCCCCCTAATAAAATCTGCAGAGTAACTGTGGATGGATGAAAACACCTCCTCCATACATGATGGACTGCAAAAAAAAAGTAGTTCTCCTTGTTGCTGTCCCACACCAAGGCAGACCCTGCATGACATAGTGATCACCTTCGAAGCCCACTTTGTTGCCAGCACTGATGTGTTATGTCAAGCTAAGCTCTCCCCCGTTTTCCTGCTGGTCCACAAGGTTTGTGTTTCCCTCTCTCAATCAATAACTGCTTAAGTGGCAAATATAGTTCCCATCCTCCAGCACTAATAGACCCTCATGTGGTCAGGAAGCATCAAGATGAACCCTCAGTTACCACTGTGCACCCTGTTTAATGTATGTATTTTTATGGTCTCTGATGTATATGGTTCCATTACTGTCTATGAATACAGAGTACTTGAGCTAGTTAATGTATTATTTATTTTATTACCCCTTTGTATAAGCTGGTATTTGTAATTTGGAATGTTATATACTTTGGTTCTGTAATGGTTTCATAATGTGTACACAGCTCAATAATTAAAAAAATACATCTTGCCACTTCGCCACCAGAGCCAAGCTTGTTTACACTGCTAACTGCACACCCTGTCCTAGTTCATCTCCAGCCATCCAAAAGCCCTAATACAAACAGCCCCAAAAGCTGGCTGTCTCCAGTATGGCCTTGAGAAACACAGTGCAGAGAAAACCTGCTCTAAGAGGCTTCCAGAGTAGTTTTTGCTATGCTTCCACCTCTTATGCTTCCCTCTTCCTCTGCAAGGCCCTGAACTCACAGTAAAGCTAGGACACTTAGACCCAGCCTGTGGCCAGCTAGGGCATCTCTGGTCCCACACAGGGTTTCATGTGTTCAATAGCAGATATTTTTCCTCTCACTGGCAAAGTACACTTCTGTAATAAAACAATTTGATAGTATGGAGGGTGGAAAGGAAGAAACAGTTTATGTTGGCACAGATGCCTTTCCAGGTGATCAGTGTGCCCTGTACACAACTTGGTCCAGTCTAGGCACCTTGCAGCACAGCTAGGCTTCCCAACATGTCCTCTCAGCTGTCTAGAAGTTCACCAGCCAAAGTTCATAGCAGTATCCTTCCAGATACATGCCCTCCAATTTGATGTAGTACGTTTTACCCAATTCCATCAGTCATGCTAGAACTGTAACCTGCAAGGAGTCCAAAAGCATAAGAAAGCATAGTATAGTATCATTTCTTTTCTTCCTCCTTGTGGATGTCAGTCAAAATACATGGCATCTCCACAGAAAATCCCTTGGTTTCATTCCCAGATCTACAAAATAGACAAAAGCTCTGCGTAAGCTCTTTTGCTGAAGTGGGCTCTGCCCTTAAACCATATAGCTCACTGTCCAGGAAGATAGCATTTACAGTTATCTCAATTGTTTGACTGTGCTTCTCCACAACAGCACAAGTACTTGTTGCTTTTTGCCAAAACAGCAACAGTAATTTAAGGTCCACTGAGGACTGTATCTACTATGAAAGCACTGGCTGCCAGACTTCCTGGCTCCGTGGCTGGAAGCAGAGCCAGGAGGGTGCACAGGTGAGGGAGATACTGAAAAGTACTCAGTTTATTTCAGCAAAGAGGTAAGACTTGGCACAACAAGACCAAAGCTTGCTTTTCTTTTTTCACTCAATGCAATCTGAAACAATATGACACAATACTCCGAACACCAAACTCACACAGAAAGTAATGATGAACAGAATCCCATAGCATCAGAACTTGGTAGTCAAGATGATGCCAAACTGATGCCACCTGTCCCCAGCAAACACACCTAACACAGGTTCTGTGTGCAGGCACAGTGACACAAGAAGGGTTGGGATGTGCATGGGGCACAGCGTAAGACGGGAAGAAATGTGGGCAAGTGAAGTGACCTGGGGAAGACTGAAACACAGAATCACACAGGAGCGTAATACAGATTCTTCTCAAAAGTTGAGCAAAATTAGCAAAGTTAATAAAATTGGTGCCTGAAGAACAACACACCCAAATACACAGATCCCTGAGAGAAAGTAGGTGGAGTAAAGTTGTGTGACACCAGATAGAGGATAGATGAATCCAGGCCTCCAAATGCACTAACAAGGACTGCCAACACTCAGAAGAGAAGCCTTCCTAGCCTAAAGGCTAATACTCTGCCTTGACTGCCAATATTTGTGCCATCAAGGCATTACTGAACCAAAAAGAGAACCAGATGACTTTGTAGTGAAAGCACTGAGTAGGAGATACAGATTCTGTTTCTGCTTTTCCTTACAATTTTCCCATGCTGCCCTTGCCAAGTTAGTTTTCTGTCTCGCCATTCCACTTATTCAGATGTCAAGTACCACACAGCAGAAATGGTTCTGTTGTACGTGTTTGTAATACTAACTAGGAGAATGGACTCCACCATCAGGTGGGGCCAGCAGGTACAGGAAATAAAGAGCAACCATCATTAATAAATACTACTTAACCAGTTTCTACCTTACCACAACT
Source organism: Cyrtonyx montezumae (assembly GCF_038088225.1). Classification (NCBI taxonomy): domain Eukaryota; kingdom Metazoa; phylum Chordata; class Aves; order Galliformes; family Odontophoridae; genus Cyrtonyx; species Cyrtonyx montezumae. The sequence continues at coordinate 12,743,018 of NW_027071826.1, forward strand.
GTGTTGATATAAATAACCAGTGCTGGTAACAGGTGATATGAAGTCACAGCCTATTTCAAAAAGAGAGAAGCTTTCACCACTTAAATTAACCAAGTACACACATGCACACACACACAAAATAGACAGTTTTTCAAAAACGAGGATGCAGATGAGAGATTCAAGGACAGTTCTAACTTGCCCTCTGTCAATTTACGAGAGAATTTATTCCAGACTATTCATACATGAATATTTAGCATGGCAACAATTACATCCAATGACACCCATGAGATACGTAGTATTGAAGACCCTCTCTAAGGAACATGCACAATCCTTGATGTCAATTTTTTAACTGGACTGAACACTTGAAATGTGAGAATTACATTTCTTTAGATCTTCAAGTAATATGGCCTTTAATTGTTATATTAATTTCTTCTGCATTGCTGCCATGTTTTATAAATGAGAGGTGTGATTGATTCACATGAGCAGAAATGGATACGTGACAGGAAGTAAAGGGGAGAGACAGTGGCTGCTGAGGCATGTTAAAATAGCCTGTGGTCAATCTTATTCTTAATGCAAAGACCTTATTTTTATTGTATAAAGGAAAAAGGAGGGGGGAAGGGAGAGACATTGTTAGGGGGAATCACACAAGGCTTAAATAACGCAGACTTAAGAACATATTAAAAGAAGGTGCCTTCAAGTTCTCACATTTAACCCCAAAACCACAAAGCAGTGTACATAAAGTCTATACATAGCTATGTGGAATGTTTTCCTGTGTGAATTTTTTTTATTAATACAATTTTTTTATTATTATTACTGTACCCTATTTATAAGCTCTTGCTGCAGAGCACATTAGGCTATTGTTTGCTCTTTAAAAAGGCAATTAAGATTTGTACTAATCATTTCAGACACAAATCTGACAAGTCCAACAAAATGAGAAACAGGAAATACTGCCCATGCAGCTATAGTTATGATGACTTACCTTGTGCGTATTCAGGATTTACACTGGACTGGATATCATTCCAAAGGGTATGTTTACTTGGATATGAGAAAATTAAAAGATGCCCTTTTCTCACTATCACATGTTCTTTCTGGAGAGGGAGCAGGATATGTTTAATTCACATGGATTGTTGCTTCACTGAATTGAATGCTACAGACAAGAGTCCACAAGTAGTACATGGAATCATCTCTCTTTTCAAAGCAGGACATACCTCACCTCCAAAAGCTTTCTAGTAACCACTAAAAGTGCCTCTCAGAGTTTGCATGACCACTTTACATGTCTACATTATGTCAAGCCAAATTTCTTTTGCCAGAATGAATTTTAGCAGCTGTGAAGACTGATGACAGTGAAAGATAGAGCTTGGTAAGTTGGTCTTCTACTGGCACATAATCAGTAAAAGATACTTATGAGGTTGACTAAATGCTTCCCACAAACACAGAAATCCTTAGTTCACTGTAAGCAGAGAACACCACCGGTGATAGGCATTTGAATTTTGAATGCTTCCAGAAGAAGCTTACCATTTATTGAGTTTAGCCTATGTAATTTATAGCCAAGCATGAGTATCTCAGGATTAGACTTGTATCCAAACTCTAGTACTGGCCTTTTTTGGAGCCTTACAGCATGTAAATCTTAAATCTATCACAAAATATTTTACCAATGAAGTCATAACTTAAGGTAAGGTAATTGTATCATAAAGTTGTTGTATCATAAAAGCCATAACTAAAGACAAGGAAGTGGCTGATGTTGATATGGACCTATCATCAGCACCATCCCAAAAAGGCTAATAATACCATGGTGACGGGGCCAGGCATAAAAAAAGGACACAAACGATAGGGAATTCCAGCCTGACTGGACATTTTACAGTTCTGACCACTTTGACTAAACTCTGCCTTGGTTAATTCATTGCTTTTCAGCTTTAATCCAACATAGGTAAAAATACAAACCACGGTTGAGCTGTGTAGATTTTCCTCCAGGCTGAAGAAGATGCTCTCATGTAAGGGCCTATTAAGGCTTGTAGCACTCCTTAAGGTGTGCTGTATGTCAACCACAAGTATTGTGGCTGGTTATATGCTGAGGAAAAGATTTCAGGGAGCAGGATAGGGCACTATGAGCCCCACTGAAGATGTCTAACATTAACAGAAGAGCTGATGTTAAGGCGACTTTCCTTCAGGTTGCTTCTCCTGGCTCTGAGCAGTCATTGAAGGAGGAGAGACCATTCCAGAAGGTAATCAATCACCTGCAATCTGAGCCACCCTCTAGAATTGTGTATGCATCTCCACTTGGTCACTTCAGATGCATTCAGTAATTAGGCTCTTAACATACGTAGCGCAGAGAAGTGTAAATCTAGGGGCAAGCTCAAGATTTTGTGCCTTAGGGAAGGAGCACATGCAAATTAGGTTTATTTGAACTGCCAGACCTTTCATGTTCTGTCACTGCATTGGCAGAATTTTCACTTGGGCAGTCTTAAATTTAAGTGAACTAAGGTTGTACTGGGCAATTGAGTTACAATTTAAGGAAGTTTACCAGCATGAAAAAAATATAGATCTATATATGTATATATATGCGCACTATTATTGCATACAGAAGCTTTCTGATTTTGTTGCATAACCCTGATCTTCTGACACCATTTTCAGTTTTTATCTCTCCACTCAACATTTCCTCCCCTGGTAAAATGTTATCAGTCTTGACTCTGCCCTCAGCAACAGCTCGCACTGTACAATTCCTGGTCATGTACTCTTTGCACTGCTTTTCTTTCTTACCAGAACTTCTATTTCCAATCCTGAGTAAATTGGCAGTAATCTGAGCTATTCTCAATAAATAAGGGAATCCATAGACTTAAAAATCTCACAAATGGTTCTTAATCTCTTCATGTATTACTGTAAGTAAATTGAGATTATATTACGTTAATTTTTGGAGCTGGAGTCTGAGAAGAAAATGTTTTGTGCTGACAATCACCTTTCTCAGTCATGCTTGAAATACTGATTTCCTTGACTAGAAGCTGTAAAGCACAGATTTAGATCCTACTGAATTCAAGTAGAGTATAGAGGAGTGTGACTGAGGGAACCACTTGGTGCAGTGTCTTTAGATAAAAGTGACTTGTCTCAGGTCACCTTCCAAGCAGCAACCCTGATCTTACAACCACTTAAGCAGGCTCCTTAATTTGCACAGAGGCTCACTGAAGACCTAATTTTGATTGAAGACTTTTCTTGTGTAATGTTATTTGTAAGATTGGAGTGACTGTGAAACCCAGCAACTCCTATTCTCTCTCCACTTCAAAATTTGTAGGATTTATGTTACCAGATGCTAACAGCTTCTCAAAAATCTCCACTTCTACCCAGTACTCTCAAAAAAATAACCTTTTGGGATTCAAGGAAAGACTCAAAGTTACACATGGTCTAGTTAAATTCAAAGGTTTACAAGCCTCCCCAGGAATGCAAAAATTTACATCCAAATGCATTTTCTTTAAATCCAATATAATTACAGAAATAGCTACTTCAAGAAACACATTAGCCTTTTTCTCCTTTACATTCAATTTAGGAGCATCACACAGAAGCCTTTCTTCCACAGACTAATCCAGACACATGCAAACAGCTGAAAAGAATAATCCCATTAAAAAAAAAAGAGAATTAGAAAAGAAGAAGTACTGTTCACCTGTGGCTCACCTCTGTTTGAAGTTTCTTGTATTCACACAAAAGGCCCCTTATCCTCCACCTCACATCCTGGCAGATCTGGATCTCCAGTCATTCCAGTCCAGCTCTTGGGTGATTTCATCCCTAGCATGAAAGTCCTATCCATATGCTAAAACTGCCCACATTATCCCTTATCACAGCATTAAAAAAGAAAGTCCCCACCCCCTGTAAAACAGACACTAAAACACACTGTGCCCTAAGCTTTCAGGTGGACACATGGAGGTTTGTTGATGAATTTTCCAGCATTTTCCCACTGTGGAAAGAGACACAACTGCAAGTGAACAGGAGATACTGACCAGCTTATGCTGAAACCTGTGATTCATGCAGATAACGTCCTTCCAGAAGCCTGTGGGCTTTAAAAGCACATGTGCAGTGATTAAGTAGAGCCATGCTGTGAGAGGCTGGCATTGTAAGTAGAGAATTTATGGCCTTTATAGCTATGATTTTCTAACACAGCTTCAGCAATGGTTTCTTTGCATCTTTAATTCCAGATTTATCTCAATGGCTGAAAAAGGCTGGTGAAAATTTAAAAATGGCACACTGCTTGACAGTTTTTTAGAAACCCAGAGGCTGGAAAGCAAGGTTTAAAGGTAGCTATGTGACAGGACCAGCTTTGGTGTTGCAGGGATAAGGATGAGTGTACTTCTGCAGACATTACTCTCTTAATAGCATGAAGTAATACATTGCTGCCAGCAGAGAACTGCTGATTGTAAGGGAGCTTGGAGACCTCACCAGGCCAACTTTTCTTTTAAATCTTTAAATTTTTTGCCTGTCTCACTGTAAACAGTCCGTGGCAGCTGTTATGCTCCACCTTCTCCCACACCCCGGACTCCTAAATCTCTGCCCAAGTCTCAGTACCGTTAAATTCTCTGCTCTCATCCTCAGTGCTCAAAGTCTTCCCTTGCTTCTTCCTTTCTCCACCACCAGTTTTGCTCCTATCTCTTAGATTTGTGTAGGGGAGGGGAGGGAAGGAGGGAAAGAAAGGAGGAGCTACCAAGTGCCATCGTTGTAGAGAATTCAGCAGAAATTCTGCACTTCTAGTCACTTCTTGGCCTAGAGCTCTTCCGTGGTCCAGCTCCTGGGAAGCAGTGACATTCTTTGTTCCTGCCATGTCACTCTTCTGATGATCCCTCTCTGATTATATACATGAATTTTCACTTCAGTAGTCAAAGACCCGAATTACCCAATTTGGTTTTATACTCAGCCTTGAGTAACAGGAGTCCCCGAGCACAGTGAGGACGCAGTAAATACATTTTGGCTTCCAGCCCCTAGGCAGTACCCTCACCACTGTCCTTTCACACCACCAGAGCTGCTGACAAAGTGAGCATTAACAAACATTGCTTTCAAAACCCCACGAAAGACTCAGCTCCCACTGGATTACCCTCAGCGGGTGTCCAGGCACTGAAGATTGCAAAACACAGCTCCAATTGTTCAGAGCCTCTGCTCAAACTAGAGAGATTTCTAGCCTCTCAAAGACCCCTGTAACTAACACTGCAGAAATCATAGTAAAAACATGACATCAAAATGTGTACAGCACATACTTTTGAAATATTGTCTAGCACTAGATCAGTGTAAATACATTTTCTTCCTATTAAACTTACTGGGAAAAAAAATCATCCTTTTAATGGAGCTATGATGATTTAGACTAACTGATGTTCTGTTCCTTTGTGTTGTTCTATTCTTATTTTCAGAACAGCAGGGAAAATTTCACTATTATAAAAAAAAACACAGATGCTGTTATTAATTTCCTGTAACTTTTGGAAGCTAGCAGTTATGTTTGCTTCTCTTTTGCTCTCTCACTCTCCCCAAGAACAATCAGAATAATAGAAAAATATACAATGTTGTTATGATTACATCTTTTTTCTTGACTTGGTCTAATTTTTTGTACACTTTTGTTTATACCTTTCTGGAAGTAGGAATTCTTCTGTGAGCAAGAATCCTTACAAAGAGAAATTATAGTCATCTTATACCTAATGCATCACTGAAGAAGAAAGAGGATTTATTATCCTTCAAGTATCTTTTCACAAAGAATTTATCCCAGCAGGTGGACTCAATCTGTGTGGGGTAGGTAAGCGTAAAATTTGATCCACAGATTTTAGAGCTACTGTAAAATAGCCATTTATGTTGGTACCTTTACTAATAAGTGTTTCGATTTGCACTGAAAGAGATTAAATTGAAGTTCCTCTACTACTTGATGAAGTATACTTTGGCAAATGAGGGTAAAAACTATTCTGTGGCTGGAAAGAAGGCTTATTCCCTTATATAATGTTGTAGTACATTTGTACATTAAAAAAATGCTTTTTTTTTTCTGTGTATTGCTCCATCCTTTCATCTAAGTTTTCCTTCCTCTTAAATTCTGCACTACCCCAATTTGCACACATACTCCATTAGCTTCACATTTTTTAGATTACTATGAGCAGCAGCAGCCTGGATCTTTCCAATACTAGTTAAGGATAACATTCATACTCTTGACAAGAGACTCTCTCAGCTCTAACTTACTTCAGTCCTAATTGCTGAATTATTAAAGCCAGAGACCTTGTGTTTGTCAGTACCTACCTTGTTGCTGAAGCACCAACACTGATGGTAGAGCAGCTGTCAGATGTGAGCTTGTGGTGTACCTACATGGAAACCACTGGAGGAGGATCAGCCTTTCCCCTTCATCCATGAGGAGAATCCTTTTAAATGTTAATTGCTCCTAGGAAAAAATAATAAATTGCCTTTCAAACACTGTGTCCACTATCAAAGTAGAGATATCAGCAGACTACTCTTCAACTACCAACATCTCATGTGGAAAGCTAAGCTTTTAGCTCACCAAAGCTCTTAAATAGCCTTCTCACTGATCTGAGCATGCCTGACAATGAATGTGATCACCTGAGGGTATTTTCAAACTTTCCACCATCCAAGCAATGCTCAAGGTGAGGAGAGGTGCACTGTATGGAGCATAACTGAAAAGGAAGGGAAAGGACTGAGATAATGTGCTGCTAGTGTGTGCCACATTTGTTTATCTGGATAATGTTACTAGAACTTTGGCTGTAGAGTGTTTCTAGGCTGTGCTGTCTTCAGTTTGTAACTGGTAAGGCCAACGGAGATCAGAGAGCATAATTTGTTTGTATAATGCCCAATTTTCTGCCCCTTCTGGAACCATTTACGGTAGCTACAACATCAGTGAAAGTTGTGATAACACATTAACTGTGAGCGTGGAAATGGACTTACGCCATGGTGCCATGGCAGAAGCCACTCCACTCTGCTGAGTTTCTCAAGTGTGATCCAAAGTTACCATGGTCTTTGCAAAGCCAGTGCTATGATTGCAAATGCTGCTCTGAGCTGCTTGTTTCTATACTTTTCTGCTTTTGAATTAAATTAAAGAAAATGGAAAAAGAGTAAGAAAGAAAGAGGAAAAAGAGAAAGAGAAAAAAAGAAAAAGAAAAAGAAAAAGAAAGAAAAAGAAAGAAAAAGGTTTATGCTGTCTTTAGCATCAGAAACACTTAAACTTTAAAAAACCTATACTTTGATTCTGATTTGACCTGACAGAGTCAACTGACCATGCAGTTACTTGGCACCTGCTGAATGCCTCCCCATTAAGCCAAGTCTACACTAATAAGCAGCAGTCATTAGCATTCACTGTCGTAAGATTAAATCAGTTACCTGAGACAATTTCCAGTAAAAATAAATCCTGAGAAGTTACATTCCAATTAAGAGCCAAATTCTTCTTTCATATCCATTCTCACTACTCTTGTCTTTAAGGTCCATCCACATACCAGGCAGGTTGTCCATGTACCTGTCACACTCCTGCACACTGCCTCTCATATTCTGAGTCCTCAGGAGAAGGAAGCATCCAGCTGTTTGCTGCTAGCACACGTAAACAGCAAATTGCAGTGGCTTCTGGCCACCTCATCTGTGCTGTACTGTTTACTGTGGAGCAGACCTCAAGCTTTATTTTTTCCATCCTCTCCATTTGTAGGAGTAACGTGGAATCAGTTGCAAAACTATCTGAAACCTTCATTTTCCATTTTGTGTGCTTTCAATTAGTTCTTATTTTGAAAAGGAGTATTATGATTATTTTTATGTTTCTAAAAATGATGCTTAGACTATTGTAATATTTCATTTTTAGATTGTTTTTGCATTACTTTTGAACATGCCAGTAGTAGAAATGCATAGCGTGAATTATACAGTTCAAAGCTATGACGTTGTATTTCGACAGTATACAACTGTTAAAATAATAACATTTGTTATTTATTTTATGTTTTATTGGTTTTAGCTTACTGTAAAAATAATTAGGCCTAGCCATGACATAGTACAATTTGAAATATTGTCCTCTCCAGGTGGATATGTGCCTTTGTTGTGTAGTAATGAAATTGTCTGGCAATCTGCTTATATTTTGTTTTGACTGTGTCTCCTGTTTGCTCTGAAACAAAGCAAGTTGGCACATTCAACAAGCAAATAAGTTAATGTCATGCTTTTGTTTCAGTACAAAGTGGAGGCATTTTGACATAGGAAGCAAATATTTAAGTATGTATTATGTAGTGTCTGCCTCAAACAATTTAAAATATAATTAGAAAAAAAAACCATAAAATAATATCTTATTTCAGCTATCATTAAGTAAATGTTACATCAAAAGTAGCAAGGAAATTGACTAATACGGTGATGTTAAAGTTTGAATTTTTTGCCATCAGGAAGTTCTATGAGAGGAAACCATTTTTTTTCCAGGAAATCCAACAGCTCAAAATGATGTGTTAAGTCTCATCCCCAGTGACCAAATTAGTGCACAGGACCATGGTAATCCTACAGCTAAAAAGAGGCATCTCTTTTGCATACACAAGTTTTGATCCTTTCAGAATTAGCAATAATAATATCTGGCTCCCAGACAGCACATTTCTTCACATCTCTGAATGCTTTACAAAGGAGATCAGTATCTATCTCACAGCTTTTTAGACGAAGAAAAAGAGACACCAGAAGGCAAGAGGACGTGCCCCAGCTCACCCCTGAGGCCGACAACTGAGGTGGGAAAAACAAATCAAACCTCTTTGGTGCTAAATTTCCCACCTTCTCAAATAAACCTAATGACCTCATCATCATTTGTGATGAATAACCCATTCATCGTAAAAAATGCAAGGAGCATCACAACAACACAAATCTGTCATTTTCATCTGTAGTGGATTCCTCTTAGGCTGTCATCAAGTGTCCCTTGAAAATGTCCTTTTTTTACTCAAATATGTACCCAGGATTAAAATTCTTTGTATGCAGATGTTTATTTTTAGATATCATCTCCATTGGTTGTTAGTGAATGCTTAACTTTCACAGAGGGTCAGAAAAGGTCATCACTATAGAAAAGCTTTGTATAAACTAAGAACTCTGCCTGGGTCTCTTACTTAAGGGGAATAATATACTGCATGAAAAAAACCTATATTCTCAAAGTGTTCTGTTGCAAAAAGAGATGACAAATCTATTCTTACTCAAGCCTGCGGCATGCCATACAAATTTCATTTTTTGAATATTCTGAATGACGTACACCCTTAGACACATCAGATAATTTACACAGTGTGTACAGGGGATGATAATGATCTTACATCCTCAGACAAAAAAAAAAAAAGGAAGCTTTTTTAAAGCAAAATTAAACTCATGCATAAATCACAATTAAAGAAAAAAATAGAAAAAAGAAAGGAAAGGAGAAAGAAATAAGAAAGAAAATATTGGTGTGCGTGGAAATTCCACGTTAATGTTGAATTCCAATTTTTAAATGATGGAGGTCAGGAAGTTCAACCTTCATATTCTGTAACCAACCACAATGGAGAGACTCTTTACCAGGGTCTGTAGTGATAGGAATAGGAGTAATGTTTTAAACTAGATTTTGATTAGGAAGAAATTCTTCATTCAGAGAGTGGTGAAGCTCTGGCACAGGCCACACAGAGAAGCCATGGGTGAACCATCCCTGGAGGCATTCAAGGCAAGGGTGGTTGGGACCCTGAACAGCCTTATCTGGTGGGTGGTGTCTCCATGCATGGCAGGGAGGCTTGAACCAGATGGTCTTTAAAGGTACTTTCCGAGGCAAACCATTCTATGATTCTGTGTTTCTAAAAAAAGGAGTGTGAAATGTATCTGACTTAGACAAAAGCAGAGTTCCCTTTGAAAGAAGGAAAAATAAAGAAAAAAATAAAAACAAACAAACCTCGCCAGTGCTGAGATTTTTACAACACTTGGATTTAACTGGGGGAAAAAAAAAAAAAAAGCGGGGGGAAGGGGGGTTATTTTTAAATATCGCCTTTCATGAGATCTCTAGTTTTTCTTCAAGCTGCGTCAAGTGGCATAATAAAGTTGCTGCAGGCGTGAGAGGTTGTAGCAATTTCCCCCCAGCTTTTCTTTTCCTTTGTATAGCAGCCCTGGGCGCTGTTAGTTGTGCTCATTTTGTACCAAATCTTCTTGCAGTGGGAGGGAAATGGTGGGAGAGCACTTGTGGAACGAAAACATTAAAATAACAATGGAGTCGTGGGGGGAGGTGCAACCTTCTGCCACTGACTCAGCAAGCTCCCCTATATGTGGGTGATGGTCCGTATGACTTGTACTGACCTGGCTGACTCTGTCAGAGAACTTGAAATGAAACGTTACCACCAACTTGAGGACTTCAAAGTATATTAAAAATCTCTACCAAGTTATTGTGCACACTGAATTGAAAAAGGAAGAAAATATAGAAACAGGATGTGAGAGAAGAGTTGGAGAGAGAATTGTGGAATAATTAAGTAATTTCTGATTTAATTAAATTTCTGATTTAATAAACAGACACATTTGTCCCTGGTTAGAACTCAAAATTTTAGCATAGTTTAAATTCATGAAAATTTTAACCACAGATGTTCTTCAATTGCCAAAGTTTAAGGCAACTGAAGAAGAAAGCATGGGGCAAAATATACTTTCCACACCATCTGTCAGCAAAAGGAAATCTGGCAGAGCATCACGTATGTTGCTGTCAAGAGGGAACATGATATAAATAAAAGGCAATGAATCATAGAATAACCAAGGTTGGAAAAGACCTACAAGATCATCCAGTTCAACTGTCCACCTATCACCAATAGTTCTCTCTAAACCATGTTTCACAACAGTGACTAAACATTTCTTGAATGGGAACCTCCAGGGTCGGTGACTCCACCACGTCCCTGGGCAGCCCATTCCAGTGCCTGACCACTCTTTCATAGAAGAAGTATTTCTTAACATCCAGTCTGAATGACCCCGGCACAATTTGAAGCCATTCTGTCTAGTTCTATCACTAGTTACACAAGAGAAGAGGCTGACCCCCAGCTTATTACAACCTCTCTTCGGGTAGTTATAGAGAGCACTGAGCCTCCTCTCAGACTGAATAATCCCAGCTCCCTCAGCTGTTCCTCATAAGGCCTGTGCTCCAGCCCCCTCACCAGAATGGTAAAAGAAAAATCCTTTGATAGTTTAAAAACATGTTGCTGGAAAGCACCAGGAGACGGGGCTTTGGGGGATAGTCTATCTTATCCTGCCTCCTTTAGCATCCTGCTCTTTCCCCATTTCTGTCCCTTTCAGTCAGTCCTCCTCTCTGTCTCTTCCTCCATGAGAGAGTTTGCCCAGAGTGGTGGTGGAGTCACTGTGTGTGGAGGTGTTCAAGAATCGTGTAATTGTGACACTGAGGAACATGGTTAGTGGGCATGCTGGTGGTGGGTTGGTAGTTGGACTAGATGATCTGAGAGGTCTTTTCCAGCCTTAACGATTCTGTGATTCTATTATGTTGTTATGTCTATTATGTGATTCATTATGGTGTTCTGACCTTAGCACAGAGATAGGCCAGGAAGGGAGTATGTCATGCTTTATAAAACCAGGTATTTAGCTGCCTCCTGCTATCTAGGGAAACCTGCTGTTCAATGCACTACAGGAAACCTGACCTGAGCTGTGAGAAAAAGATGTAAATAAAACTTTCCCAAGTGGGATGTTTGGCCAAGAACAGTGCACATTGCTGTGGCTGGGCCCAGTAGTGCTGGTAGGGTGATGTTCCTCGAACTGTCCCATATGTGCGTGTGTGGGGCAGGAGAGAAGAGGGAGGAAAAAAGGAGGGGGCACAGTAAATAGCCCTTATTTCAGCTCTCTTCTGACACTTTGTAGCTTGCTTGGAGAAAAGTATCTGTAGAAGCAAACACTGTATACAGCTGCCTGACTTCTTGTTTGGAGAGAAGGTGTGAAGGAGGATGTGGGACGGGTGGGAACACAAAGGAAAATGAAAGGAAAAGGAAAGACATCAGTATGACTTATTTAGCATGAGTTTAAAGGAGCAAATTTCCATTAAATACAAAAGTGAATCATGAGAGAGAGCAGTGAATCTGTAATGAAATTCAGAATTTTTAGGTGCACTTAGGGCTATGACTCGGACACCTGAAAGCACAAAGAGAAGGTTTGTGCTGAGTTACATCTGGATAGTTTTTATTGCAGCTACCAGGATTAGACAGCATTTTATTTATTTATTTTTTTAATACAAAGCAAAAGAAAATTATTGTGGAAATTACTAGGTTTCTAAGGAAGTGCAGCTAGTGTAATACAAAAAGTTATCAGCAGATTGCATGCTTTGATTTGGTCTGAATAAGTTAGGTGCATGAAAAAAAAAACATTGCGATACAGATTTCTCCACAGTTCGACTATATTTAAAGTTGACTCATTCACAGAAGATTAGATTGGTTTGGAATAATCTCCCTGAAAAAAATAAAATAAAATAAAAAAATAAAAAAGTTCCATCTTTGAACAGTTTCCCTGTGAAAGCAACAGTGTATAATGCACAAACTGTGACTCAACTAACTGTTCATTCTGAGTATGCCTGGCTTAAGTGTATCCTTCAGTTCTGTTGATGAATGACTCAAAACAGACTATTTCTTTTCATACTACTTACTGATCATTAAGCTTCCCTTTTTTGCAAGTGTGTTTCAGTTTTGATTTTGTTTTACTGGGATGGCTGCTGTGAAGAAGCATGTGATATCTAAAGCTCTAAATCGGTCTTTCAAGGCTTAGGCTATTGTTTTTCTACTGTGAATGGAGAACAAATTTAAATCTGACTCAGTATTCTGTAATATTTATACCCTTTCTTATTCTGCTTTCCCATACAAAATTGATTATTAGTACATACATGAACTTCAGATTTCTACAGACCCTGGTATCTGTCTAGCCATTCCTTGCTTTCCATCCTTACTTACTTTGCTCCTTGCTAAGCTGGATTGCCAACCAATTGCATTCATTCCTCAGTTTTTCTGCTGTTACAGTGACTGATTCGTGGACAAACACCCTAGAGTATCAACAGGGGGTCTCCAGGACTAAATGAACTGCTTTGCTTTAGCATATGTCTGAGAGCTCAGATCTTGCCAATTACCATCCCGTAAAGATCTCAGGAGGGTTTTCAAATCACCAACAAGTTCCATTCTCTCTCATCCCGCTTTTAATGCCATCCTTCTTGGAGACATCTTCATTGGCTATGAAAATACACGTTCTATTTCTATAAACAAGATCCTTCCACTAGGTCTCTTCTTGTCTGTATGGTATGACAGAAATGTTATGAGTCATTTGTGCTTGCTTCTGAATTTGGCAGAACCTTTGAAGGATGTTTGTTTTTTTCTCAACATGCTATCACAGAAATTACAATACATCCTTTTTACTGCTGCTTACAAACATACTTCCGATCAAATCAAATTAAAACTCTCAAGCTGACTTTTGAAAATCAGGAGTTAGGGAAAAGCAGTTAGATAGTTTGTATTGAGATGGTCTTGAGATAAAGAGATTCCTGTTCTGGACCTAGAACCTTTGTCACTGTTACAGCCTGGATGCAGAAACAGTACACTTTCAGTCCAAATTCTGGGATGTCACAGAGCAATTGTGGCAAATTCAAATTCAAGGGACTTCTCAGAAGTCATATCAGACCAGCCTGTCCTGGGTAATAATTGCTTCTATCCCATGGTGACTTTTAATCTAAATATTCAAGTAGATACATAATAATGCCAGTTTAAAAGCATCATGTCCTGATTATCTATCAAATGAAAAAAAAAATAAAAAACTTCTGAGACATTTTTCTGAGATGAGACTCACCCTTTGTGCTGGAAGGCAAGAGTTGACCTCTCGAAGCTAGAATCTTCCCCCACATAACATGCATATTGTATTTGCCCGCTAACAGGTTTTCCCTATTTGAAAAAAAAAAAAATCTTTTGTATCTCAGTATTTTCTGCATTTATAAAGTTCTTTTGTTAATGACAAAGCTGCACCAAGGGTTCACATACTCTCAGAGTAAACACTCAGTGCAAGTCAGGACCAGAGGTGTACGCTTTTATGAAGCTGCCCTCTTCAGTTTTCACTTTATCAAATAAATTAAAGGTGCTTCATCTATACTTATAAGTACATCATTACTTCTAAGTGCCATATTATTATTATCGAAGTGTTCTTACACCGTCACAGAAAGACCTTGACATGCTGTAAATAACTGCCTCTCACTTTGATACTACATAGACTCCTGCAATTGTGTCTATTGTCTGCAGGCATTATGGATGCCTAATATGAAAGAACTGGAGAGCTCACACTCAAAATGAATGGATATACATTCTCTTTCTATTCAAGCTCAGTCTCTACCTCAGGGAATGTTTGATACATCATCTTGGGCTTTGGGACTGAAAAGGCTGAAAGGGAAAGGAAAAAAATATACACAGACTCTTTCAGAGCTTATTTTTCTTCATCACCCTTTAGGAAATGAAGGAAAGGTGGAGCATTATGGAAGCGGCAGGGGCTGTACTTCAACAGTTTTGTAGGTACAGGGCACGTGTTTAATTATTTGCTTACGTGAAACTTTCTGATCGCTAACCATGTATTAAACACTCATAAGATTCCTAGTGGCTGCTATCCTGAGCTGGACAAGAGAGTCTGCAGAAAAGCCTTCAAATATCACAGTAATTTAGTATTTTAATGTCTAGTATCAGGGAAACAAGCAAACAAAATTCATAAACATAGATAAGGAAAAAAATCCACTAAAATAGATGACTCAACAGTGGGTCAAATTATCAAGACATATTAAAGACCAAATTTGAACCTGTGGATTGAGTGCCTATAATTCTGGCAAGACAAAATCTGTGACAGCAGAAGAGAAAGTGTTCATAGTTGCAAGTATCTGGCTACAGAACAAAATAAATAACAAACAGACCCATAACCATACCGCCTTATCACTTTTCATAAAGGCTGAAAATCTTCCTTGCCCACAGAGCTTCTTTCTAGCATTGAAACTTTCTTTTGCTCACAGGACCACAGTCAGAGGCATGATAAAGCCTGCATGAGCCTTTATTGGATTGCAAGTTGTTTGCAAATAATTTAGAAATAGGAGAGAACAATCACAGCGTAAAGTCCCTAGAAAGAGTTTGTGTTATTTCCAGCAACATGTAGTGAGTTCAGTTGTAAATTAGAGTTGAATTATTTTCCAGATATTGACAAGTCAGATGTATCTATAAAGAGAGAAAAAATTCTTGTAACTGTTCCTTTCACTGGTATCTCTATCTACCTTTTCCTAGAAATGGATGCTTTTCTGTAACCATCTCCATGATAGTAGCCTCCTTATAAGCCAGCCATTAAAAAGACTGAACATATCAGCAGTGATGGACATGCATAAAACAGCCATCCTAGCTCTATATATAAAGCCACTTCTTCACACATCAAGAAAAGGTTAGATGTACAACTGGCAACAACAGAAAGACAAATGTATGCATAGAGAATATGAAATAGTTTGGAGTGACTTCTAGCCACCAGATTTGGAGTAATTTTCCAGTAAAAAGGACTACATGCAAAACTTCCTGGCAATTAGTTTTCTAATGAATCCTGATACACAGAAGAAGGGAATCATACTTCATTGCTTGTGAGTGGGGCCTTCTGATGACATGCAGGAAACCTTGCACTGCTGTATCCTGATTTGCAACTAAGTCTGATTCTGCTTGGATAGCAGAGCTAACCCAGGGCTCAAAATATGGGCTGATTCAGATCTTTTTTCTTTATCAAACAGCAACTGTAGAATCTTCTCTGTTGCTGAGATATTAGAAAACAAATCCCCTTAAGAAAAATAAAAACCCCACTGTGCTTTCACTTCTCTTTTACTTTCTGTTTCTGTGGATCAAATCCACTCTGAGAATCCCTCTCATTGAAATACTTCTAGTAGATCATGAAATGAAATTAACATAATTAATTTAATCCCTGTGTACCCAACTTCAGATGCTGTGCCCATCACAGGAGTGGCCAAATATTTTGCTAACTGAGTTACAAGCTAGAAATCACCATCAAAAATACTGACTTTCAACCACTGCACCAATGGAGACTGGCAGTTTGTTAGGAAGACTGCCTGAATGATATGAGCGAGGTCATTAGAATTTCATAGCTCTCCTAGTGTTTAACATAGGAAAAAATGGTATCTTTATATAAAGAGAAGGTACATAATATAATAGAACAGCTGGAGGATATGGTCACATCATACAGGAAATTATCCTCCTAAAATTATATTGATGACACTAAATAAAAATGTCTGAAATACTTCCTTCTTCAGAGATAAAACTTTAATTCCATACGTTAATGAGTTACAAATCCATGTTTTAATAACTTCCTGTGCAAAGGTGCTTTGTTTTGTTCTCCGGGTGAGATTCACTGCAACCCTCTTCATGGCCTACATAGGTCTTTGGAAAATAGTTTCAGATTTCAATGGCAATGCACATTATATGCTCACCACCACCTAGGCAATGACATTAGTTACCATAGTAACCTCGGGTTGCATCATTAAGAATTTTTAACTTTGACAGTTGGGAAGCATAGCTTAAAACACTGGGAGAAGAGCTTGAGGGAGGTGTACAAAGCAATGAGGGGGCTGTGCCCTCTCTGGGCGGGGAAACAATAGAGGGAACTGGTGGCATGAGTGTAGCAAGTAGCTTCTCTGCTTTCCCTCTGGATGGTTGAACCTAAAGGGAAGCCTGTCCTCCAGTTTTCTTATTTCTCTCTTACTCTAGTCCTGCATTTATTTAGTGCAATGTGCCAAAATAAGACTGGTTACTAGTGATCTCCATTTGCTTTTTTAGACAAGTTGGAGCTGGCTGGAGCTCCAACTGGAGCTGGCTGGAGAACAACAACTGGCTTCTCTGAAAATGATGATGTTTACAAGAGTTTGATTAATCTGGGTCCTAGTTTGTTCGCACTGCAGTGCTGAGGTTGCTGTGCTGATTCTGATTA
This sequence comes from Cyrtonyx montezumae, assembly GCF_038088225.1. Taxonomy (NCBI): domain Eukaryota; kingdom Metazoa; phylum Chordata; class Aves; order Galliformes; family Odontophoridae; genus Cyrtonyx; species Cyrtonyx montezumae. The sequence goes on from NW_027071826.1 coordinate 12,759,908, forward strand.
CTAATGGATTATGCTCACAGTTATCCAGGGCATTTATATCATTGCCTTTGTTATTGCGTAAGGTAGCCTTATAAGTGCTGAGAATATCACACAACTACTGTTTATGCTATGTCAATACCTTCTCTCTGTTAAATCCCTTTGGAGTCACTAAAATGAATAAAATATTCACACAGCCTTTCACAAGTATTTTCTAACTAATTTAAAAGCAATCAAACCCCAAATTTCCCCAAGTATGAGTGATTTCTGTTCTGTAAGATATATTCTCGTTTGGTCCCTCCTTCTATAACCCCACCTCTCCCAGTGCATTCATGATGAAAACAGAGAATGATGAGATCAGACCCAGAGGAATATGAATGAGGAGTTTGTGTAGCAGTGTTCAGATCATTGTGCCATCCAGTTTTTCTTGCTTTTTTTGACTCAAAACTCTGTAGCTGATGCTAAGACTGGCTTTGGAATAGATTGCTGGAACTTGAGTATTTATCCAGGCAGCTCTTCTGGAAACCCCTGAAGTCAAATGTAATATTTCCATGTTTTCATTCTTCAGTAATTTTACAAATGCATATGTAATTATATTTGAATGCTATATACACTAAGCAAAATTCAAGTTCCAAACACAGTTTCTGGATGAAGTCTTATAATTCTACAGGAGATGTCACGTGGAACCTACTTTGTTTCTTCCTTTCTTTTTTCTTTCTTTTTTACTTATATTTGTCATGTTTTTCATTTTTTACCTTTCTTTCTCTCTCTTTTCCAAATCAAAGAATCATAGAATCCTTAGAATTGGAAGGGACCTTGAAAGACCATCTAGTCCAACTCCCCCGCAATGAACAGGGACATGACAGCTAGGTCAGATTGCTCAGAGCCTCATCCAGCCTTGCCATGAAAGTCTCCAGGGACAGGGCATCAATCACTTCTGTAGGCAACCCGTTCCGGTGCCTCACCGTACTCGCTGTAAAAGACCTTTTCCTTATATCCAACCTAAATGTACCCTCTTTAAGACTGAAGCCATTTCCCCTTGTTCTATTACCACAGACCCTGCTAAACAGTCTGTTCCCTTTAGATACTGAAAGGCCACTATCAGGCTAATTCACAGCCTTCTCTTCTCCAGGCCGAACAGCTCCAGCTCTCTCAGCTTGTCCTTGTAGGAGAAGTGTTCAGTCAGTTTGGCCATTTTTGTGGCCCTCCTCTGGATGCACTCCAACAGGTCTGTGTCACTCCTGTACTGAGGATTCAACATCTGGATGCAGTACTCCAGTCGAGGCCTCACCAGCACAGAGTAGAGGAGCAGGACCACCTCCCTTGACTTGCTGGCCACGCTGCTTTTAATGCAGTCCAGGATATGGTTCGTTTTCTGGGTTATTAGGGCACTTTGCTGGCTCTTGTTTAGCTTCCCATTCGCCAGTACCCCCAGGTCTTTTTCAGCAGGGCTGCACTCAACTATTTTTATCCTCCAGCTTGTATTAGTAGTGAGGGTTGCCTTAACCCAGGTGCAACATCTCGCATTTGGATTTGCTGAACTTCATGATGTTCACCTGGACCCACTGCTCGAGCTTGTCTAGGTCACTCTGGATGGCATCCCGTCCCTCTGGTGTGTCAACTGCACTCCACAGCTTCGTGTCATCAGCAAACTTGCTGAGGGAGCACTTGTCCCCGCTGTCAATATCACTGATAAAGATATTAAAGAGTAACAGTCCCAGCACTGACATCTGTGAGACACCACTGTCTCCCACATCCCATTTCCAGCTTGCAGTGGAAGCAGAACACCGTAAGTGTATCAGTGTTTGTGTGTCAGGTGTCTTTCTTCACTTTTCCAGCCTTGCTCAGAGATGATTCTAGCTGGTGAACTTAGAAAAAATATTAAAAATATTTTGGTCTTGGCTTCAATTGAACAATGTTCATATACTTTCACCAACTCCCATAAGACCTGGACACTTTTGCTAAAGGATTATGACAAGACATTCTCCTGAGATTCCTACACATTTCCTCTATTACCAGTCATTTCTGGTCCAACAAAGCTGAAGTCACACTTTATTTTGGTGCTTTTGGAATATAAAATACAAATTTTCACCCATGATTTATCTCTAATTTGGGGTATAAGAATCTAAATGGGACATTAGACAAGCATATTAGTGCAAAGCCTAGCTGTTATGAAATGGCTATTAGAGATTACCTTTAAAAATATATTTTACAGCAGATATGCTCATCTTGTTGTTGAATAATCAATGGCTGCACCTCAGTGTTAAATTTATTAGCATATCTACAAGATGCAAGTGCATTTTCATTATAGAAAAATGTACTGGATGGCTATTTTCAAATTAAGAATAATCACATGGTGAGATTTATTAAGCAAAATGGAATTGATAGTAGCACTGATGTGTTACATACACTGCTATTGGGTTTTGTATTAGAAATTGTATTTCTTTGTCGTTATTGTTTTAAACACACTAAATTGACTCAGAAGCATATTTTATGAATCTTAACACAAGAAAATGTTGCTACAGTACAGTTTTCTTGATTTGGGATAGTTGCAAATAAACTATACATAGTTTTATCAGAAAATCAAGAATTTCATGTTATTCCCACTAAACAAATTATTTATTGTGACTCAAGACACACATGTGCAAGTTTACTATAATTGATGACTTAGATGAAATTACTCAGATTAAGGATGAAGCAATTCTACCAATGAACAAACTAGTTTGTACTTAGTCCTGCCTAAAGTTTACAATGGAAGTGCAATATATGGAATGAGGATGTGCTTCTCCTCAGGTTCTTCTTCAAAACACTGCCAGTCTGCAATAAAGACCATGAAGAATGCCCAAGTCATTGCCTCCTGTCCCAGTCCAGCAATCCTCTAGTCTATATACAGTGTCTCTCCAAGTCTCTCAGGCCTATTAAGGGGACAGTGTGACACATACAGCAGTGCCCAGCACATGAATCACAACATCATATCCCAGGACAAGCATAAAAGTGGTCCTTCAGTAGGACATTCTCTACATCACCTCTTGTGTAGGCATAAGTTCTCTGGATCTGTGCTCTCAACAGCCTGGTCATGGGGTTTCTCTGTGTGTTAAAATCATCTCAGAAGCCAAGGCAAGAACATGGCCTATCTAGTCTATTTGAGCAACTAGCCCAAGAACATGGCATGAAAGAAGTAATAGCTGCATTTTCATAAGGAGACAGGAGGTTTCCAATTGGGTTTAGTAAGCAAAATCTTTTTCACATCAGAACCATACCTATGGTGAGGAGGCACAAGTAGCACTGAATGTTTTCCACCATTGCATCAATGCTTTCTCTTCATTTTCAGCTTTCTTTTAAGGTAGTAAATCTTTGAAAAAGAGTAGGCTACACCTCAGTGTTATCCCCTGACAGCAAACTCCCTTGCTGTTTGCCTTTGATAACAAAATACCAGCAACAAGATAGGGGGTTGGTTTTGGTGGGAGAGGGGTGGATACTATATAATATATATATGAGGGGCAAATCAGAAGAGCTCTAAAACACCTAAGAACTGCCTATCAGTATTACTGCATCCCTTCCAGCACATGCTACATGTTTCCTCCCACTTCATTTGAAGGGATATCTATTTGGTGTTTGCACCGCACCTAGCATTATGTGAGCTCACCTCATGGAATATGACCCTAGGGCTATGAGCTCATAATTTGAGGAGGAATTGATCCACTGTCAGGCACGGCAATATCACCTGCAGCATTTCCATTACTGGAACCATGTCCAGACAGGCTGAAGGCACTTCAGCTGGAAGGACTTTCTACTTGTCCACTATATAATGACTATCGTGACATTTCCCCACACTGGTGTCAAGCTGATCTTCTAGGTATCAGGAAAAGTCCTTGAACTGACTGAGAGCTCTCAAAGGACACCTTGAGGGAGCTGACAATGCATCTAACTCCTTATGGGCTCTGTGACTACTAAGATAACAATGCATACAAGACAGCAGCTGGAAGCAGGCACTACTAGCAGTGGTGTGTGCAGTTCATTTGACACCAGAGATGTCACTGTCAGTAAGAGGGAGAATGGTATACATGTACACGAGATATCGCAAAAGACAGAAGTATCACACACACATCTGCCATGGCTGACATGAATGCCAAAATCATGCAGAGTGACCTTGAGAACGGGGAGTATGTATTGCAAGGTGACCGTGCAATTAGGCTGAGAACCACAAAGCTCTTGTAGGGGAACACTGAATGAAGCTGTCATCAGTGCTGTGGCACAAACAATATAATTGAGCATGATGTTCTGAAATTCTGAGATGATATTTGGGGTGATGTGAATGATAGAGAAGAACAGTGGCTTCTCAGACCTTTTTTTCCCAGTGCCAAAGTAGCAGCATGGACAATCTTGCCAGAGGCAATCACTGGGAGTGATCTAACAGAGGAAGATCAAGATACTAGTGGCAGCTGAGCCCTCTAAATGGACATGGGGTTGACATGAGAACTGGAGAACTCATTTAATGCTCTTTTGCAGAAGGTCAGAATAAGAAGTACAGAGGTGAGAGAACAGATACCATCTGCGGTGTATGACTGACCCTACTAGATACAGGCATTCCTGAAGCCATTTCAGGCTGTCCTGAGCAGGACAGCTCTTGTACTTGGCTCTGCCTTGGAAAGACAGTTCAGTTCTCACACTATTTTTTCAGTCCGTTAATGAAAGTGCTTTCCTAGGGTGAAAAAAGTACAAGGCAACAGGACATAATAACATGTATTAGCAGTCTCTGATATTAATAGTAAGGATTGTCACATGATATGACAGTGATTAAAGTGGGAATGGATGGAGGTCTCCCTTTATTCTGGGAGGCACTGTTCCCCTTTGCAAACAGAAAATAAACACAGCCCTTCCAGAGCATAAATGCCAATAACTGTGAAATTTTGATTAAATAATAGATATGTGTTCAGAAGCACTTTTTATAGTATGTGATTAAGAAAGATAACTAGACATCCTTACAGCTATAATGATAATAATTACCACAACACATAAAGTGTAGAATATGACACTGGAAAGGCCACTATTAACCTTTCCAAGGGTTATTTTTTGGTGTGTTTTTGACACTATGGACAGCAGTAAAACTATAGCCGTGACAGCTCTTTCCAGCCATTCTCCAGTATATAAAGAGGAGGTGCAGAGAGAAGTGAAATACCTTGTATTCAAAACAGATGTTTATTTAATATCAAACATCTGGGTTGTCCTAGAAAAACTGTTCTGCTAAGATTTCAGCAAGCGTTGGTAATTCAGAAAATTGACAACAGTGCTTCCCTGTTTAAAATTAGGCTATAAATATCAGCTCCATGCCTCAGATGGAAGGCTTTTTCTTACTCCTAGCAAGCAAATTTCATATCTCTAAAGTGTGATACCACATTGTCCAGCAGATCACATACATTATCAGATAACACTAATCTGTGAATTCCACATTATGACATTTCTGTGCCTTGAAGCTCTGGTGGTGAATTATAGACCATACACGATTTATCATAAAAACTCAACAGCTATTTTATCTCCTACCAGAATTACTTAATGTGGAAGGGCCAGGCAGGTAGGTAGGAAAAGGCAGAAAATATTGGCTGTGGTGGCATCAGGTTCTTCAGTAACAAATGCAAGAATGGGTAAATTCAAGGAGTATAAACACGATACAAAGCAGAGCATGTAAATGCATGGAACAGGCAATATTGGTACTGACTTTATAGAGTTCTGTGACTGGAAAAGAGAGTGCCAGCTCTGGAGCTCTGTAATCCACCTGTAATAGAGGCTGACCTCTGTAAATCAGTCAAGCTTGCAAACATGCCACCAATGTTCAGCTCTGTTTTTTATGTGATAAAAAACTCCCTATTAGTCAAAGTCTTCACAGCTGCAAAAATCATTTTGTATGAGGCAAGAGGACGCCATTATTTTAAATAATGACATTGCGATGTGATAGATTGTGTGAAAGAAGGTTGTAAATTCTGGGTCAGTCCTCTGTGCTGTGTCCTGCAAATAACATAAGCAATCCTGTAGTCCAAGCTGTTCAGGATGGTGCTTTGAAACACATTAATTAGATCAAATTGAAGCAAATTCAGCCAATCCAAGATTTTTTTCAACAATTTATTATAGAAAACACAATTAGCTGGAGGCATTTGGAGATTTGCAAAATCAAAGGCTGCAGTGTAACTGAGAGTAAGTTTTCAAGCAGTCAACTCATTAATAGCAGAAAATAGATGTGCTGCTGCAAGGCACCAAATCAGAAGTGAAACTATGGAACTTGTTACTGTGACATCAAGAGCAGAGTCTGAATGATAGAATGTTTTTGTGCTGGCATCATCAGTGCTCTAACTTCATCCTTAGAGTTGAAACTCAGATGTCCCGTATCCAAAATTGTTGGCCTCTGGGGCAGAATAAGCGGCCAATGGATAGAGCTCTATGGTTCAAGTCTCCTTTGGCAACACTGTTATCCAAAATTTTCAGGATCATTTTCCTTGCTCTCATTTCTCACTCACTTTCACTGTTCTATCTTAACTTACTCACTTTCTGCATTGTGTTGGACGTATCAAAAATAACTATTGCTAGCATAAATGCATGTTAGCCAAAGTCAGGCCAGAAGAAAGAAACCTACTGCTCTTCTTACACATACCACCCTGAGAACCATGTACTCTGGCATCATGACTCCTCTGTGAAAAGAGTTGAGAGTTCAGCCTACAATAGCTGCTGAAAGGAGTAAATAGCAGAGGCAGCAAAATGTTCTTTAACCACCAGATCAGGGCCTGACATACACTGCAGGAGAGAGTAGCTGTGTAGATACAAAGGAAAAGCAGTTCTGTATTATATTTCTGTGGTTAGCAGGGATTGAAGCCACCATTTCCAGAAGAGTGTAATAGTGCACAAATATCCTAAACTTTTGTCCCTAAACTTTTGTTCTAACAAGAAGAAAACTGAAACAAATTAGAGCTCTTAGTATGCACACAGAAACATAGCATAAGTCCATCCCTGCCCACTACAAAATTTATATTAAAAGATGTCATGAGTTTTGTTGACATGTTGAAATCCATTTGAAGTGAATGCTTCAAATGTCACAAATTCAAAGTAGACTCCAGCTGGATATTCAAAACACTCTTAATGATAAAGTATCATCTTTCAGATGTACAAGAGTATCTACTGATGCTTGTTTGTAAACTCAAGGTGTTCTGTGCGCAGAACAGTTCACAGAATCACAGAATTGTAGGGGTTGGAAGGGACCTGCAGAGATCAAGTCCGACCCCCCTACCAAAGCAGCTCCCTAGCCCAGGTTGCACAGGTAGGAGTCCAGGTGGGTCTTGAATGTCTCCAGAGAAGGAGACTCCACCACCTCTTTGCGCAGCCTGTGCCAGTGCTCCATCACCTGCACTGTGAAGAGGTTCTCATGCACATTTGTTCAGAACTTCCCATGCTTCAGTTTGTGACCATTTCCCCTTGTCCTATCACCACACACTGCTGAGAAGAGCACAGCATCGTCCCTTTACCTCCCACTCCTTAGATCTTTAGACCTTTATAGACGTGGATCAGATTCCCTCCGAGTCTTCTTTTTCCAAGGCTGAACAGACCCAGGTCTCTCAGCTTTCCCTCGTAAGGGAGGTGTTCCACACCCTTTATCATCTTTGTTTTCTGTTACAAGTTCATTTGCATGTCTGTGTCCCTAGCTCTCTTCCCTAACAGTCACAGTCCTCCCCCACATAATATCCAAAAGGACATAATGGGGTATTTCTCCTACCAAAAAACACAGTTCTTGCCATGTGTGCAGGGATTCTACCACTAGTTTGGGTTTCTCCTGGATTCTGTCTCTTACACAGCCTAGCTTCAGGCTGTCTGATCTGATGCCATTAAAGTAGCTCCCTGCTACCACCCAGGGCCTTAGATACTTCCCATAATTTATACATGGAATGTGTATGAAGCAGACAGAAAGATCTGAAAGTACAAAGATGACTATAGATTGGAATAGTTATTTTGATGAGTGGATCAGTAAATCATTAAATTAATCCTATCACAATGCAGAGGAGAGGACTATATTAACCTTTAAAAGTCCCACTGAAACAAGGGATGCTATACAATGTATCAGGGTTGAGGAAAATGATGAATTACGTAACTTAGCAAACGAACACACTGATAGTTTCTTTTTTCAAATATACAGTGATAGTGATGATTTTATTATGTACTTATGAGATGCCCCTCACCAAATCATCTGTGCCTATTTACAGAAATACTTCACAGACAACTTTCAGAAAACACAAATTACATTCAGAAGCGGCATGAAGTAAACTGAATAATGTGGATATATGACAAAGATTAATCATGGAGCTTTTCTGAATTTCACTGCTCATACACCCATGAGGTATCTGGTAAAGCACGTTTTCATATTGACAAACGTCACTTTTCACTAATACAGTGAGCACACAGAAGCTTCTCTGATCTCCAGGAGTGAGACAATCAATACACAGTTAAGAAACTTCTGAGAGAATATATACAAACTTCAGGAATCCCCATAAACAGCAAAGTCTGAGCAATAAAGAGTAAAAATTATTTTTGTGTTCTCACTGGTCTCAATTCCAGACCCCTGGAAGCTGCTAGAAATATCATCACTGCTGGTGCAGAAACATGAGAAGACCTCAAGCTGCTCTTGAAATATTACCACTCATTTCCTGATGTGAACTCCCTGACTTCATGGACATGAATGGAATTTGGCTGTGTGTGCTTAAGCAGCTTTTTGAAATCTGAGATGTGCTTGAAAAGCATATACATGTAGATGTATATATTAGTAGGTACCTCAATTAGTATGGAAAAAGGTTGCGCTTTTTGGCAAAAGTTCAACCTGATGAGGTTTTTCTGACTGCTTCCTCAGATATTAAAATGGTCACATAAAATAGTCAGTATACGCCAAGATACAGCACTTTTGATTAATTGTATGGGTGTTCTCCCTAGGCAGAAGATAGGATGGCACAGTAGTTTCCCCTTCAGGTCAAATTTCTGCCCCTGAAAGTATGTCACATTGACAACCTTCTTGTTGCACAACAACCAAAAAAAGAAGTTCAGAAATTCAAACAACCAGGTGGACACGAGTATGTCTGAAGCTTGTACCAAATGTGCCAGAGAATCCGGGCACTATTCTCTCACTAGAAAAGCAAGCTTAATTTTCAAAACTCCTTCCAGCAAAACTTGTCTCATTTAACAGTGTAATTGTTCATGACCAGTGTACTTTCCAATGTGAAGGCCAAAAGTCATTGATAAGACACCTGACCTATTTTTGCCCAACAAAGTCAGAATGCCCCAAGCTGTGGCAACTCTTCCATTAGCCCATAGCTTGCTTTTGCACCCAACACCCTCTGAACAGGACACCTTGCCCATGCATTGAGACAGCAGATGCTGAGGTATTAGACAGGTTACTCACCAATTCAGATGTTGCTAATCAGAAGATAAGCACTCTCCTTTATGCTAATGATGTGCATTTATAATTGCAGACTCTATAAGAAGAGCCTGTGTTGGCTGAGGTAGCTTTCTTAACAAGTGAGAGCTGAAAGCCTTCTGACCTGAATCACGGTTCTGGAGAACCGCAGAGGTTATCCTGGATACAGATAAGCCCTCAAGGGAACTGGGCATTTGCTAAGAGCACTCCTGGATACTTGAACTTGTGAGCTTCCAAAAATACCACATGGCATCAAACTGACTTAAAATTTCTATTGGGACCTATTGCTCCTTTGTCTGAGATATTTGTAACAAAACAACAACAACAACAACAAAACCCTAGCTGAAAAAGTCCTGCAGGGATGACTAAGTTGCATCGGTTCTCCCAGAGGTATAATGTATACAAATCAAATCAAAATATAAATCATTCCACCCTGTTGTGGGGTTTATGCACAGTTTCTTTTAATAAAATATGCAAATATTTTGCAGTAAATTGATTTCCCAGTTTCAGTTCTCTTATCTCCATATTTATTATTCATGATTCTTCTACTCCCCCACTTGAGTAGACGAAAAAAAAAGTGGGAAAAAGCTGTGTGGAGTTCACTTGCTTTTAGGAACTAGCTTTATTATTGTTATTATTAGCACAATTTTATACTCCTAGGAGTGAAAGATAAATGTAGATATTACTTCTAATCTCAGCCAAAGCTAAGAGGTAATACAATGACACCCTCTTTAATGCAAATCACTGCAATAAATGACTACATTGCCCAAGTGCTCTACTGCATTACAAATTGTAATGAAAGTTTGAATTGCTGAGCAAAATGACTGTTGTTTAACCTGTGACCAAGCTGGATGGTATCTGTTCTGTTGTTAAAGGTGTACATACCACCATGGTTTTACAGGAAAACAAAATGCACAAATATTTCAGCTATCTAAAGTTGCCACTAACTACTGTTTTGGCTTAAAAATAATAATAATAAAAAAAAGGATCTTTTTTTACCTAAAAGCAAGCAAGCAACTACAACTGCCAGTCCGTTTTACATTGCATTTTCCAGTGTATGTAATTACTGTTTCTCATCACAACATGGCTAGCTAGTTCTGCGGAGAATCAAGATTGATCCAGGCTATGCACTATTCTGGTGCTGCCAGAACAGAAGAAAGAAAGATGAGGACCCTGCTGGATTTCAGGTGCAGCTAGACATGCCAGGTAAGACAAAGGATGGAGAAAAGAGAAAGAGGATTAGAAAGGAGGCAAACTAAAAATTTCATTTTTAATGGAGAAGACCCTACCACCTTGCAGGTAGTTTAAATATGACTTATGACAAGTGTACGCTTCAAGTAAGCTCTGTTTTTTCCAGCTTTACACAAATTGAGCTACTTTCAATTTAATTAGGCATAATGATTTCTTCCCATTAAAAACCTCAGTGGATTATAGTCTCACTTTTAAAAACATCTCTGTGATTTAGCAGCCCAAATCTGCCTCGTGAAGGATTTATAAGTTTTATTCTTTCACCAACAAAAAGCCAGGACTGCAAATATTCCAGCAGGAACTACAGCTGAGTAGCAGCCTCGAGAGGGAGAGGAAAATGAATATTTTTTCCAGATATTTTAGGTTTGTTGGACTGGTTCAAGGAATAAACTATATTTTCTTCTGATACTGCAGTGTCTTATAGGGCTTCAAGTGACTGCAACGATGAATTTTGATGTCTTCAGAAACAACATTTTCATCTAAAAATTCCTCAGAAGCAAAATTCCCAACAAGACCCTAAGGTGGGCTGTTTCTGGGGAGAGGGCTCTGCAAGGTTTGGCCCAAAGCGCTGAAGATCAAATTCTCTCTCAAGTCAAAGAAATTGTGTCAGCACAGAATCTGGCCTTAGGTATCAGCAGTGAAAAGAGACTGCATCGAAACAGCATTGGCATTGCAAATCAGATAGGGAAAGAAGGAAAACTTCACAAGAAGGCCTCAGACTTCTTTCTAATCATTTCACTTCTTTTCTGTCAAGAAACTGATGGGGTTTGTTTCTTCACTCGAGCATCAGCCTTCAACTGGCATCTGTCTCCTGCTCTAAATGGAATGGCATCACTAACCTAATGTGATCATGTGGAAAGTCACACTCAGACCTCCAGAAAGGACTCTCAGGTTTATTCAACAGTAGAGCCTGACAACAAGTTATTTACCCTAGGCAAGGTTTCAGGTGTTTCCTTGTTGGACAGGTAAATTACAGGAAATGAATCATAGATTCATTAAGGTTAAGACCAATAAGATCATCTAGTCCAGCCACTGACCTATGCCTGTAACTGCTCTAGACCATGTCCCTCAGTTCCACATTTACCCTTTTCTTGAACACCTCCAGGGACGGTGACTCCACCACCTCACTGAGCAGCCTGTTCCAATATCTCACCACTCTATGAGAATAAGTTTTTCTTAATACCCACTCTAAACCTCCCCTGGCACAAACTGAGGCCCTTCCTTCTCATTCTGTTGCTGTTGTTACCTGGAAAAAAAAATCCCAAGTGACGAATGTGCACCTTCTTTCTCACCTTTTCCAAAAGGGGCCCTTAGGTTTTATTCCCTCTGTTCCTCTCCTTCTGCAGCAGAAGATGGGCGGTGGGGCAGGGATGCCTGAGCTCACTACGCTCAGCCAGCTGCGGTCAGCTATTGCTCACTGCAGCTTGGCTACAGCCAACACGGAACTTTTTATTATTACTATTTTATTAAGATGTAAATTAAATTTAAAAAACTCTACCAAAGAAAAGTGTGCTTAAAAAAGTTTGTTCGCGTTGTGGAGTATTATCTGTAAGTCCTCCAGCTAGGCTAAAAGCCTATCCCACTGCTCCTTGGGATTTCTAGTGAATTAATAATGTCACTGATGAATATTCAAAAGTAGGCAGCTATTGTGCCTCCAAGCACATAATTAATTATTCATTACACATTTTTATTCACTGAATTAAAAAACACAGGGTGCTCTGGGAAATGAAGTGTACTTCACTGCAGGGGCATGAAATTCTACACTGCCCCTTTAAGGATTATTACTCTGTATTTATAGTTGCCAGGGCAACATAAATGCCGGGCAATTAGATCATGGGTTGTCCCCGAAGACTGATGGGATAATAAGCAGTAGTCAAGTATTAAGTTGACCCAGTAAATGTCCCACATGAATAAACCTGGGCTAGGACCACAGCTGGCATCTTTCAAATAAAACTTTTACATTAATATAGTTTAAAAGGTGCATTTATCCAGGAATTGTGCATGCATCCACAGTGGGAAGGCTGCAGGAAGGGCTAATACCACTTCCCGGTGGTGGCAGCGGGCTTTGTTCCTGAGGCCGGGCTTTGTGCAAAGTTCAGAGCGTGTTGGGCCACTGAAAGGCTGAGGAAAGCAGGGGGAGCCCCATGTTACCTTCTGAGAGCACTCTGCATCAGGGGAAGGGAATTTTCCCCCCTAATTATGCTGCAAAACCCCATAGCAGGGAAGAAAAGCAGTTTCGTTCTGGGCTTAAAATAAAAATAATAACAACAACAAAACAGATTATAAAACTTGTAAAGAAAAGGATAACTATTTCACTGGTTATGCTTTTGCATTAAAATCAGTCTCACAGAAAGCAGTGCCAAGAGAACCCCTGTAAATTATGACCTGCAAATGAGTCCTGTTACCAAGCGTATTTTCTGCAGACAGAAAATAGTGATCTAATAATATCCAATGAAAAGGACTGGGGAGATCCCCTTAAACTATTTTTTTTTGCCAGTTTTGCTTCAAATATCAACTTGAAATTGTCATTGGCTACTGACCACCCCTTTATTCACCACATTCATTTCCTTTTCACACGATTAAGGTATTCCCCTTTCTCTCAAAACTATTTTCAAGTTAGAAAAATATGTGGAGAATCTCCCTTCCCCTGACATCATTTAATGTTTTTCCCCATTAATACTTGTTATTTTATCATTTCTTAACTAAATGCTTCCCTCTGTCCCCCCCGGTGACACGAGGTGATGGTTTTATTGTGCTTTTAGATCGCTAATTTTGTGGAGGAAAATGGGAAATCTCAGCTTATCTCTGCCTGCAGATACATGGCTATGGTGGAGCATGAAATAGTCCTCAGTGAGAGATACATTGATGCTTTCTGTAGTTTTGTAATACAAGCAAAAAAAAAAAACATTTCCTAGGAAGTCTTATACGTCCCCCAGTGTAAGAGAAAAGAGCCATCTTATCAGAGTGTGTGTGTTTGCACATAGATTTATCCAAACACAGAGATATACATCACATTGCCCTAGATGGTTGAATGTGTTTGCTCATTCATTAAAATTATGTTTACATCTAATGAAACGACTGGGTTTGTAGTGGAAACATTTGGAAGAAGAAAGCAAGCGCTCAGACACCATTTTTCTGTCATGGCACTATTTGCCAGAACGTCCCTGGCTTTCAATGCTTTTAATTATGCGGGACATAATTCTGAAAGTCAAACAGTTTGTCAGACTGAACCCCATGGGCTGTTTCTGGGTATAGCCTGTGTCACTTAGGATGGGAGCAGCATCCCTGTGTGCACAAAGCAGGACTGTCCTACAGTGTGGCTAACATCTGAGCTGGGCTGCTGAAGGACACACACTCTGTCAGGGCTCTCCTCCACCACGTAACGATCCATGAGGGCAGCAGACCCTAGGACATCACCTCTACTGCTTTTATTCCTTCCTGCCGAGTCCTGTGTGTATTTCCCAATGACAAGTCAAGAGGTACGTGGGAATATTTCTAGGTACAAAATATATTCATTTTCATACTTATAAATATGGATGTGGCTATGTTTTATATATATGTATACAGACACTAAAATTGAAAATGTCTAGAGCAAATTAATTCGGTTGCATTTGTGGATTTGAAATATCAGCAAAATATCATTTCTAGCAATTATTTTTAGCTACAGGTAAATGACAGCAGACTGGCTGCTTCAGCAGCTTATATCTGCTTATGAATTACAGGAATGCAAAAACAATTCAAAAAAACTTTCATGGCATTGTGAATCTCATGACAATTTCCTGCGGAACTGCCCATTATTTCTGCACTCAGACTCCATTCACTCCAATAGAAATATGACAAAAATCAGCCACAATGGATGCATTTGCAGGATTCTGGACTGCTGTGTTCTTGCAGAAATATAGAGAATAACAAGCTGATGGGGAATTCTCCACCTTGCATAATGGTTAGAAAAATTAGGAAATGCCCCTATCTACAACACCAAGCAAAAAAAAAAAAACCTGATCAAATAGAGATGTTGGTTTGCTGGAAGAAACGCACTATCTAAAGCTCAAAGTAGGCCGTGTGGAGATAACCACTGTACAGATAGTGACACTGAAGAGATGGAATCTACAAGACCATGGCTTCAGCCTGAGAAGTTGTATCACGGAATCACAGAAGTGATTTTTCAATAGATGCAGCCCAACCTAATGATACAGCAGCTCTCCTTCTAAAGTCCAGGTTCTAAGAAGTTCAGCCAAAAGTAATATTTCACCGGTATTTCTAGCTCCCCTTGAAGAAAGGACAGGTTGGTGATTATCCTATATTTCTGCAGTGCACAGATGGGCACTGAGTTCCCTTGGTAACTTTCAGCTCAAGGCAAATAAAAGTCTACCTGAGAGGACTTGAGGTAAATTGAGAGTATCAGAATATTGATATGCAGAGGCACAAATACATAATGGTCACCCAGCAAGGTCCATCATGCAATTTCCCAGGCAAAGTAACAGCAAAATCTAACATTTTTCCTAAGTTTTAAATTAGGAGGAGGGCTTACACAGCCCTGATGGTGACTTCTACTGCAGTACAATTTTTGGTGGTCTCGTGTTTCGTGTTCCTTTTCCCTTGCTTTAACCATTAATGAATACTGAAAATAAAAGCCCTTTATATGTAGGAACAGGAAGATCTTCAGACATGTAGAGAAGCTGAAGCAGCTGTCTTAGTAGGTAGTTCCTGGAGCTCACACAAAAGCTTTATCTTTGCTGGGAAAGTTGCTGAAGGAAAACATGAGTGCTTTTGCTTTCATTAGAAATGTGGGGCTGGTCCCCACAATAGGAAGCTCTGCTACAGGGCTCCAGAACACAGTGACAGAGTCACTTGGATAAGCACACATGTTATTAAAGACTGCTTTAAAATTCCTCTTACAATTGGACTTCATTCATCCCTCTGCAGAAAAGGCAGAAGGTGGAAGATGGTGAGAGGGCAAAGCATACAGATGGTACCAGAAGGAAATTTTCTGCTGCAGGATTGCAGGTCACGATGTCAAATATCCATGGTTCACCTCTCTTTGACGTGTAATGGCAATACTACCCACACTGTCTCCTGCATGCAGGGTCTGGCCAAAAAGTTACATATCAAAGTAATTATTAATGTGATAAACACACTGAGGTAACAAGGATCGCCTGTGTTTTAAGTCCCTTGCATGGCTGGTGTCTTGTCATTTAGTCTAAGTCAGATGTATGAAACAAAAGCTCCTGTGCACAGCCACGTTGTCTTTGGTCTCTCTTGGAAGTGCTGAGCATTCTTGCAGAGGTATATGTCAGAGCTAAACGGACAGGAACAACACCATCAAATAAATACATTATTTAAATTTCTACACTCCCATATTTTCCTTGCAGAGGGAAATTATACAGATACATATATATATTTATAATAATGTATATATGTGTAATGAAAGTCCAAAGTCCACATACTAAGTGGAAGTGTCTGTGTACTGTGTACCAAAGCATCAGGTCTTTAATCAACAGCATTGGCTGGGGTTTTAGCCACCAAAACACTATAACTTAATTGGAAAGGTTAACAAGGGGTGTTGCGTGTTCAGATTTGTTCACAGAAGGCATTCTTAATTTACAAAGGAGGAGCTATCGTGGAGAAGATCACACATCACAACCACTGTTATTTGAGTTAAATTCTCAGGGAGGAGGGAAGAGGTTTTTAGGAGAGGATCAATTGCCTTTTATAGCAATAACAATTCAGCAGCAGAGCTGAGAAGAAAGAAAGAACATGAGGAAAGAGTGAAATTAAGAGTAAAACTGTGCTCTTTGCGCGTTACAAAAACTGTGAGAAAGGAGTATCTATATCACAGGCAAATCAGGTCAGTCAGCTTAATTCTTACTGCTGATCAGGAGCACATTGTAATTGCTTTTATTGAAGGAATCCGTTCAGTAACTTAACTATTTACAATCTTATGAGTAAATAAATATATCAAGATCTATAAGAATATGTTCATGTATCTCTATATGTATACTGGGAGAACAACAGAAAACATTTTATTTATCTATTTCAAGCAGAGGGAGAGAAGGAAAGAATGGGAAAAAGGAACTCGCTTCTCATGCAACTTCCAGTCCTTAATTGTAGTACACAGATAAACAGGGAGACAGGCAGGGAGGTGGGCAGGAGGACACAGATAAAAGGGCACGAATGTTCGAAGGATACATAATTACTGGCTACTCCCTCACTCTATGGAAAATAGTTCAGAGTTTCAATACTGACAGAAGCTAAAAATTGAACCATAGAAAGACGTTCTTCACTAGAGGCTGCAAAAGAGCCTCAGCAACAGACAGAGAAAAGTTGTTCTGAATTCCTTCAGGCAGGTTGGAAGGCAGCTCTGACTTGAATAACACAAGGCCTTTGAGGCATACAGATGCCCTCCTTTCTGAAAAGTTTTTTCTTGGAAAGCAAACTTCCTCCTCCCAACTCATGCTTGGCAGAGAGGATTGAAGTCCAGGCTTGCTGTGTGAATTATTTCATTCCAGTACTGGTGGACACAGCTCAGTAAAAGCCTCTTTCCTGCTTATAGCTTTTTATATCTGATGACAATCATCCAATCTGTCTCTTTCCATAGAGTCTTCCTCATTTTCTCTTTCAATTCATCTTAATCTCCCTTTCCTACCCATCCTAGCTGTTTTCCCCTCTCTCACCTACTGCTGGTCAAACTCCACTTGGGAAAGCAGCATTTATTTCTTTCCATATTTTGTCCCCTTGTAATAGAAAAGGTTTAAGCTAACCTGGATGTGAACAGATCGCAGACTTCCATCTCTACAGAATAACACATGGTATGATAATAATGATAGCCCCTATGAAGCAGGATATAGCTCTTTCTCCATGTTTAAACAATACCCAGCAAGATGAAGTCCTGGACCATTGGACTTAACATAAACTTAGAAGTAAAACTAAGACAGTTTCGAAAACTTCCTTGACTGGGTTGAAGAATTCAAAGCTGGAAGGGGGTATGCTGCAGGCAGGGCCCTATTGGCCCTGTATATGTTCCCTCTGCTCCTCCTTCGCTCAGCTATGAGTTTCTCCTGATGATTTTCTATAATCACTGACAACTTCTTTAAGCTGGTGCTAGTTGGTCTTCTCTGTCATCATCTTCAGCCATGTCCATATTTTCTTTAGAGCAATAATTAAAACAACATATTCATCAGCTGGGTTATTTTTTTTCCCTAGATTTAATCTGTTCAGGCTCTGATTTACATATTAAAAGCACTAATTAGCCCCTCAGAGTGTCTGAGCACGGATAGTGCAATAACTGGTCATGTAGTCACTAGAGACCACTCCCTAGTGCTTTTGGTAAGATCTCATCTATACAGCCTCAGTCTCTGGACGGCAGGAATGGCCATGTGTACAGAGTTGTCTGCTTTGTTTCTTAGCATTGAGGGACTGTAGCGCAGGATTGCTTCATTCTTGCATTTTTTCTTCTCTTTGAAGTGTCGTGTTTGATCTGTCTGCTTGTCTGTCAGGTTTTCCCCCTCCCCCATTCCCCACTGGGTCACGTGTGGGAGCCTGCAAGAGGATGGGCTGCCTTTGGCCAATGCTGCCGCAGAAAATTCCAATCCAATCAAAGGCACCATGGCCTTTTCTCATAGCTTTGATGCAGCATTCAAATAAACAAAAGCTGTGCACTCAAAATAAATAAATAAATACAATTCAATAACTCTCTGAGTCATTCTTCTGGCTAAGGATATACGAAGGTATTTTTTGATTTTCTTTGCATGTTCTAGAAGTCACCTACAAAATGACTTGTCGTTCAGAAATGATGCTGAGTAGTCCTAGGTAAGAGGCCTAAGTCTCAATCCTGATTGAGCTTTCTTCCAGAACTGCCAGGAGTTAGAAAGCTCCCAGACTAAAAAGAAAGGTTCTCTAAACCCAGTTAACTTCATGGAACCGTGGACAGCAAGACACATATGGCTTCCCTAGCAGTCACTGGGAGGTGAAGTCCCCTCCACTGCTCCATCCATGCATCTTAAATAATCTTGCAAGAATATCCTAACTCCAGCATGGGACAGACAGATAGTTTTCTCTGTGGGAAATCACTTTGGACATCAGTATGAATAATCGCTAACCCTAGGAAAAAGATTAGTGAGCAATGGTCTGCTTACTCTGTTTGCTATCTGCCCAGGAAAAACTAGATTTAATATTGTGATTAGCCCCTAAAACACTTAGGTCCATGACTCGACTCCTGAGCACTATAGTAATGCAAGTATTCAACGAGAGCATTATTACAAGCCAGGGAAACATGGCATGTAGCTCATAAAACAAGTGTGAGCAGAAGAGAGCAGGAAAAATGAGAATTTTGTGAAGTTATTGTCCTGAGTGAAACTTAGTGTTGTGATTCAAATAATAATTTTTGGTGCAATTATTTTTTATTGCCTAGAGGAGCCCTACAGCCTATGAGAAGTTGCAATACCATAGAGGAAAAAGGCAGATGGCATGTACTTAAGCACTAGAGGGTCTGGCCAAAAACCAAGGGGAAATTGTCTTGGCTCTGACTCCATATTTATTAGCTGTTTTCTTCATAACATTATACTTTTCCAAGAGTCCCATTTCAGAATAGGTTTTTTTGTTTGTTTGTTTTTGTTTTCTAAAGCTTAAACTCTAGACTAACTAGGAGCCAAAGACAGAAGACAGTCCATGAGACTCTAAAATTGTAGCTTCTAAAATGGTTGGTTTCTATTTAAGTTAAGGAGAGGTAATGGTAGTGGGCTGTAAGTCTTTTGACACGACTGTGTGTATGACCCACTGCTCCCAGCAGAAGCAGTTATCACTGACATATTCAAAAACTTTATGCAAAGAGAATTAGTCTACAAAACCCATTTGATTTAAACTAAAGGCTCCCTAAGGCTATCAGAACAGGCCCTCTTCCTACCAAGGGAGCTGTTTGACTAATGCCAGCTCTTGTGAGATACCTCTCCAACCTTTAAATGGGTTGGGAATGCTCAGCAGACATACTATTCTGATTAGCAGCTTTACAATTACAACAGAGGCTTGACTATGCAACTGTCCTCATCGAGAGTGTGTCTCAATGATTTCAGAAAGAAAGCCATGTCCCACAAAAAGGAAGAGAAGGACTGCATTTAGGAACCCTTACTTCAATATGGGAACAGTTTTTGTCCTGAATACATGAGAGCTGATAAAGGTTTTCTGCGAAAAAAAACCCTCACTCTGCCATCAAATCTTTGTAGAGCAAAATCTCAGAGACCTACTCACCTAATTAAGCATTTCTCATTGAAGTTTCCTTTTAGAATATGTATCTTGATACGTGTTTTTCAGCTCCTGTGATAATCCAACAATTTTTTCCCCAAACTTTCTAATAAGCCAAGCCAGATGTTTTGCTTGGTACAAGTTCAACTGATTTAGAAGATTTGTCATATTGCAACCAGTATTTACCACTAACAGAGAACAGCAAAATGGTGGAGTTCTTAGTACGTGCATTCAGATTGCTCTGCTAGAGAAGTGGGTTGGAGGGCACCATATAGCCAGTGTTATAAGCTGGCATAACAACTCCAGGAAATGAAACTTTTTTTTTCTCTGCCATACCAGCCTTAGAAACAAACTGTCTCAAACTTCCTCCTTCTCCTCTTCCTCATGTCCTTCTAATCACCTTCTGATGTCAAATAAAGTATTTCATCCACTCCTAGCCCACTCAAATTACTTCTCCGCTTCAGTCCTGCTCTTTAAATCTCTCTGCTGTCACTCTACCAGTCTTCTATTCTTCCATCTGAGTTCCCAAATAGATCATATCTGAGCTTTCTCGTGTGCCAGTATTTCAAGTCTCTGCAATCTCAGTGCCATTTCCAGTGTCCAGTTACCTTAGACAGATTCTTAAAGTTTAGTGAATTCTAATGACCCCTGTTTTTTCATGATCTCCATAAAAATGATATTTGGGAAATGAACAGCAGAGAAATAAATTCTTTTGCCTATTGCAAACATGTAGAGGCAAGCTCTCCTTGCATGCTGGGACAGCAAGTATTGATGCTTAGCACACTGTTACCTTTGAGTACGTAACTTTGGCAGTGGTGGGGGATGAGGACTCAATAAAAACTTCTGTGGTGACTAATACAGAAGTAGCTTTCTTCAAGTTTCACTTCATAGCCATTTTTTCAGTCTCCCAGAATTGGTAAAGCAAAACTCAGTTGCCACCAGTAAAACCATACAAATTCATGAAGGCTTGAACTACCAGAATCAGGTGGAGGAAGAACCTTTCTCCTGCAACATGATAACACAAGGTCCCATACCAGACTGAAGACCTTGGAGCACATGGTCAACCCTGGCTGGACTGTCCTACCACACCCATGATACAGTCTGAATCAGACATTTTCTGATTTCCTCCTGTTCAGGCTGATGAAAGATGGACTGAATGGGCGACATTTCTGAGCAATGATGCCATCCTGAGGGTCACACCCCCCCCCCCCATCCCCTGGTGCAGATTTTTACAAGTGCAGCATGCAGGTTCTTGTTGACCACTGGAGAAAATGCAGAGCTAATGGCAGAACTATGCTGAAATACAGTTTCATCGCTGGGAATCTGGTCTATCAAACAACGTTATTGTGCTCTTTGTGTCTGTTGTAGTATCCATAGAAATAAATAGGAAGCATTACTTCTGGAGCCACCTGCGTAATTAGTTTCAAATAAAACTCAGACTCAACCACTGCCACTGCTAATTGCTAGTTAAGACAAAGCCTCTTGCAAATGATCAGTGTATGTATCCTTTCTCCCTGTGCTTTGCAGTCTCATTTGAAGGCCCTCAGTCTGGACCGTTCCCATCAGCGAGCAGCACTTACCAAGCAGGCCGGAGTCCACAGTGCCACATTTTGGTAGCAGAAAGATGTTGCTGAAAATAATTGGGTCTGGCAGCAGTCGATTGGTTTCCAAAACCAGTCCGTAAGTTCCAAGACTCACAAAGTGTTTGGTTGCTCTGTAAAGCAGCCACATGCCTAGATACTGTGCCCAATTAATCTGGAATGAGTTTGATTTAACAAAGTATATTTGCAACAAGCTGCTTCTATAAGAGGAAAAAGAAAAAGGAGAAAAAATATTTAAAAGTCTTTTGTTTCATCCCAGTTACACCTTTTTACCTTTCTCTCATTAGCTGTGTGTCTGCCAGTGCCCACAGGTATTCCTGAGGGATGTGGCAGGAGACAACAGTACAACTGGCTTCTTGACAAGGGAGAGGTGGCCTGCCAACTGCTACCCATTGACTGGAGCGTGTGTTTGGCTCTGGGAGGCAAACACTGCTGCAATATGCTCTCCCTAGAGAAATCCATCCTCAGAAATCGTGACTAGTGCTGAAATGCTCCCAGATCTCACTGCATTTCTGAAGTACGGAAGTTGAGCATCAGGGAAACCAGTTAAAGAATGTGCATTTAAGCTGCTGGAAACAGTAATACTGTGCTTCCTCATAGCATCATTTCTGCAGGTTTTTTCAGTTGTTTTTCTCTCATCACTCCCATCACCAATACAAACATACACAAGGCAAATCCAGGCTTCAGATTCCTTCTGTCTGGATTTAAGACATTCTCTCTCCTCAGAGGAATGAAGATTCTCCATTCAAACAAGTCTGCAGACATGCAGCAATGCAACAGTTTGCTGTCAGATTGCTGGTCCCTTCCTTCCTTTAGTTTCATAGTCATCTGTAAGACAGTTCTGTTAACATTACACATTCACACAGATTCGCAATGTGCAAAAAGGCACATCCTCTCTACTAGGAAAACAGAATGTATACTGTGAGAGGTGTCTGATGTAACACCAGCCTAACACCACTGAAAGCAGAGAAATCAGGCTAGTCACCAACTTCAGGCATCTCCCTAAGAGCAGAGTACACTTACAAGAATTCCTAATAGCTTCCAATATTGGAAGAGCCGGAATTTCTCTACATAAATGGGATTGGGAACCACCTGCACACCAACTCTGAAAGCAGTCTTGCATCTCAAAATAGAACCTTTCAGCAGCAGAGATGCTCAGGTTTCTCTGAGGGCCTCTATTAGGCTGTTACTTCAAAAACAAAATGGAAGAAACTGATCCTAAATTCTGTGCAAAATATTTCTTCCTGCTAGTTTGGGACGAAGGAAGCTGGATTTAAATACAACTGCCCAAGGTCAATCAGCCTCGGCTTTTGAGTAGTGTTAGTAACTCTTCCCATTTAACACCAGAAGACTTGTGTTACATTGTCAGCTTCCAAATCTTACAAGCACTGAACAGCCCCACACTTTCCTTCCAGCAGATGAAGTCTGGAGCAGGAAGTTAGCTTCCATCTTTTGGCTTACATCACAGCCAAAACAGACAGTATGGAGCGCACACCACCTCCAGGCACCAGTCTCTGCAATGTGAGACTGGAGCAGAAAAGGACTGGCTTCTGCGTGATTTCCAGACTGAATTTTCTTTGCGAGGAAGGAGGACAACAGTGCTGGCACAGAGTTATCCTCTTGGAACATTTTACCCTTACTCAAAGCCCTCCCCAAACTGTGCACAAACCAGCCCACCAGGACAGCTCACATTTCTGACCAGATTGTGCGCAAGGTTCCAGCAGCCGCCTGGAAAGTCACTCCAGCAATTAAGTGTTAGTAGATTTTTTTAAACTTTTTTATTTTTTTAATACCAAGGATATGGCCCACTGTGCGGGGTATTGCAGCCACCCTCCCTGTCAGGCCGTTTCACAGTAGTATTGTGGCGCCATGGAGAGGAGCTAATTGGATTTGTTGTCACCTCCCGAAGCTGCCAGGAGCTCACGTCTGCTCTGGTTACAGATGAAGACATCACGGTGACAGGCTTAGAGATGGCTCAGCTGGCATCCTAGGGCCACTAATAGAGCCATGTTGATTTAATGTCCGAGTGGAGAGGTGCAGACAAGCTGTTCAAGTTTTCTATTCCAAACAAAGCAGAGATCTGTTATCAGTTGTCTGTGGATCAGTAAATAAACTTCCATGTGGCTCTCACAGCACCTAACCATCGCTAGCTACAGAAGAATGACAAAGTATTTTAACATTGAGATGGTACTTTTAAATGAGAGCACTGTCTCTATGGTTTATATTGCCCTCAGGGAAATCAGTTAATTCCTTCATACATAAATTTTACTTAACTATGTAATTATGGATGAATCCTATTAGTCTTTAAATTGCTCACTAGTTAAAAGGTGTGTGTGTGCTTCCTACAGCTCTTTTTTTTTTTTTTTTTTGTGAAATGTACAGATCATCTGCACTTATGAAGATTAAAAGCCTATTTGGGGATTTCTGTTTGTTTGTTTTCTGCTTTTCTTTTAAGTTTAAAGCATAGGATTTATTCTAAGACTGGAGCACGATTTTGTGCCTCTTCTGCATCGTACTCTCTACTCAGAGCACAGAACTGGGCTGAGGTGGGCTTTTCTTCTTCCCCAGTGCATCCCCAACAGCACTCACACCTTGGCCCCTGGCTTGCGTTCATGTGGTATCATCCACCTCTGACTTGTGCTCCACATTAAGTGATCACTCATGCCAGCCCGATGAGTGTAAGAAAGATGGCTCAGACAGGATAGAGTACTTCAGTACATATTTTCACAGCTCTGCATCACTTTTTCAAGGTCTCAGCATCCAAAGCCACAGAAGACTTATTTTCAGCAGAACTTAGGTCCCACTAACACACTTCAGGCTTGGGTTCTTGAGAGCACCTCCCATCTTAGTGCAAAACTGATGATTAAATAGAAATGGAGCACTCTGAATAGTCTGAACAAGCCTAGATCTACAGCCATTCATGAAATGGGCACAAGGTTCTTGACATCTATTGTACTTCTACTGGTCCTATTCCTTTGGAAATCCCAAACTTGGTCACATCCTCGATCTCTGATAGGCAAGAGCATAGCCAGGAGTGCAAGGTGCTCCCATAGTGCTATTAAGTAAGTTCACTGAGGCCCTGCCACCTATTATCACCAGCATCTCCTGCCAAGAAAAGGCCACATCAGAACTCACCAGTTCTCCTGCTACCTTCAAATCAGAGGATAATTTGGGCTTTCCTGCAGTTAGTCAGTTACTGTTACAACTAACCAAGGTCACAGGGGCCAAGACTGACTGAGGGTAGAAATGTAGGGCTGAGAGTAGTCTTGTCTCAGTCCTTCATCAGCCCAGCAGTAAAGTCAGGAATTCAGGTATTGGTAGAGGCTGTTATTTACTTGTTGTTCTCATCTGAAGAGTGGGTCATGCCTCTACATTCTACACAGTTCCACAAATACACCCCAAAAAAATAAAAAAAACCATCCTGAATGTGCCCTCTCTTCCTCCAAGAGCTCTACTGGGCCTCTCTGCTATGGCCATGGAAACAGGACTCATCAAGGATCAAAATTCTCAGGGCTTCATTGCTCATGGCTCTCAACAGCAGTTATGTCCTGACACATGTTGCCACCCAGAGGAAAACCAAGGTCAGCTAGTAAGGTTCTGTGTCAGTCCTGACTGGTTTGGTTTGAGTGCACAGCAGTACCACATGGGGTTAGTTAACACACCACCAAGGGGAACCTCCCAGTGCTGGTAGCCCTGAGAGTTTGGGCCCCCTTGCTCCTGTGAAGTCAGTGTGGGAGCTCAGACAGCTGGGCAATTACTTCCCCGATAGACGTAAGGAGATAAATGGAAGAAGAAGCCCATCTGGTTCTAAAAATATACAGCTTGCCCTAAAAACATGGTAGTCCCTGACTGTTGTACACCAGAAAGTGTACTCAGAGGAATGGTCAGAAGAAAAGGAAACATTTCCCAGTGCATTTTTTTCTCTAATGGGAAACCTCCTGTCTGATTAACACTGCCTATAATATCCTCTGAAGGTTACAGTCTGGACAACCTGGACAAATTTTCTCTCTCTTCTCTCTAGGCTCTGTGTCTAGCTCTTTTTGTAATCTTCCCCAAAGCTGTTAGGGCAAATGTTTCCAAATGATTCCAGCTTTATCTACATTCTCTCATATTAAATGAGCTAATTTGTGTGTTGTGGAGTCACTGAGTGGATTAAATAAAGCCACCCAGCTGGAAATACAGTGCAGTAGTCCAGACTTTATAGGATAACTATTTCTTCTGAAAAAGAATTCAGAAGGATTTGGACTGAGATTTGGATTAACAGAACTGAGATAATTCTGGCTCCCAAGGACTGGCTAGGATGTGCCTTCTTTTCAGGTATAAATCAATAGATTGTTAGAAGGAAAACAAGAAAATTATGAGTCTAAATGGAGTGTGCAGGGGGAAGGGACAGCAGATAGAAGTTGTTAAATGGTTATTTTATCTCCTACCTCCTGGTCTCTACATCTCTAGACTGAACTGAGAAAACATTTAGCAGTATAATCTCTAAGATTGTTTTTGATCCATAATAATCAGTAAGCAGCAGACTTCCCATGTTCATCAAATCCACAGTCCCTCACTACAGAGCACACTTTTCTCTCCCCTTGCTTGTGTACTTATTGCACCAGAGAACAGGGAGGAATTAGTGCCTAGACAGTAGCTGTTGGTATGTGTGTAGGTGCTGACCTCCTGGCTGTAGTTGAAATATAGTTTAGAGCCAAGAAACCAGAAGCTGTCAGTAAGAAGGCAGGACACAATGAACAGTATTTGAATGAACAAAATACCAAGGTGCCACTCCTTGTGCTACCAAGCAGTAATTCTAGGTAAGGCTAAGAAAGCTGAACCCTGAAGCACGTTTTCATAATCCTACCTTTTATTATAGAGAAACTGAAAAACTATGTGGCCTTCATTCTCATCAAGGCTGGATATTTCATACTTTTTAGAATAAATAAAAATTTAAAAAAGACATTAAAACAAATTATCTGCAAGTGTCTGGCTAAAGAGCTCTGAGCATAATGCTACTTGCCAAGCTCCCCCACCCTCTCATTTGAGGCATTACCTCTCAGAGCTTCCCAGCCAGGATTTGTCTTTACTACTACTGGAAAGACCACCTTTTGCAAAGACTAGGGAAAATCCACACAGAAATTGGTATTTTTCTACACCGGTAGTTCAAAGAATCATAGAAAGGCTTGGGCTGGAAGGGACCCGAAGGATCTTGTAGTTCCAACCCCCTGCCATGGGCAGAGATACCTCCTGCTAGATCAGACTGAAGTGAATTGAGATCCCATCCCAGTAATAGCCAAGTATGTTTTATATCTTTCCTCCCGAATGTTTACTCTACAGCCAGAAGCAACAATGAAGCTGCTTCTCATAAATAAAAATGAGTTTCACTTTCTCCTCCCCCAAATGCTTTTTCCTCAGATTTAGCAATTAATCCAGCGTTCCCTTGGATAAGTTCCCAGTCGGTCCAGTACACACTGGCTTATCCCTATCAGCTGCCTCTCCAGACAAGTCACAGCTATGTGCTGACGTAAATCTAATAACCAAAAGTTTGCTACAGTGATCACTGTGTGCACGAAGCAGCCTAGTGCAGCTGATTAAAATGCATCGCTCAGCAAAAGTGATCATTTCCTAAAGTCTTGAACTACAACAACTTGTAATATGAGAAACATGGAAAGGAATCCAAGCAAGGTCTGAAAAAGCAGTGGCAGAACATGGTATTATTCGTCCCATTACATTGTCCAGCTATTGGTGGATGTGGTAGGTTTTTTTTGTTTTTCTATTGGTCGTTTTGTGTTGTTTTTTGTTGTTTTTTTTTTTCCCAAATTGTGTTCAGATAACTGGTTTTTAATTTTAAATACATATAATCCACTTACCGGAGAACTGAAGTCACTAATGCCACTGAAGATCGGCAACACTCAGAGAACGAAAATTAGCATGATTTGGCTACACAGCATAGAAGGAATACTATATGCAATGAGGAGAAAGTTATAGGTATTCTGAGCTTCATGAGCTAACCTATTGGTTTGTAGGAGAACACAGCAAAAAGCCCTATTCTTATAAGTAACCCATCAGATGCCTGTGCTAAAGAGAGCATCTGTGCCTCACACGGAAACCAGACACAGAATCCTTCCTGTGATGGGTGAGAATTAGCAGCTCCTGGATGAGAAGGTTAAACACCAAGCACCGAATGTTTTTGCAGCATTCTCTTCCTGCCTGGCTGCAGAGATGTGACCAGGTCACAGCCTGAGGGAGCGTCATGGCACGAGCCAATTTGAGCTCAGAGTCCCCATGCTACAAATGCTCTACACTAACGTTGGCAGTTGTAATCTTTATATCGTCAAGTAGCCAGGCTTACATTCTTCAGCTTTGGAGACATTAAATCTGAAAGGAGCTATCAGCTCTTTAGAACCAGCAACTAGGAAGGTCTATAAGAATTGCCAACGCTGTTCTTGCCGCTATTACTTTTTACAGAGCACTTTCCAGCAAAGCTCATTCATGACATTTCATAGCCAAGACCTTTGTGCCAGCAGATGTGTTCTCACTTCCCAGCCAGAAGGTCCTAGATACAATCTCTTCAGGCATCATCTCACACCCAGCTCTGATGCAGTAATGTTAATGAAGCATTGTACTCAGCTGCACAAGAACAACCTGAAGCACATTAAACCTCCCAACATCAGAAACATTGTCCATTTCACTCCACAAAAAGACAGCTAACTCCAAGGTCTGCTGTTCTGAAGGCACTTCATCAGTGTCGGGAAGGACACAGTAAGGTTCCCTGTGGATAGGAGACAATCATATACAAGCAGCTCCACCTGATTAAAATTTCCTTCATTCCTCACTGTTAACTTAGTGGATGAAGAGAGCAGAAAAAAGGCAGGGTTAAGCCCAGCTTTCCCTCCCTACTGATTGGGGCTCATAGGGGGACTGGTGTTTGAAGGTTTTAAGGTTGCTATCCAGGTTTGGTAAGGAAGCCCTAAAGAACTGCTTAAAAACTCCAGCTAGTCTGTGAGGCTGTCCTTGATGTACAGGGTTTAAGTTAAAATCCTTTTACCCAATACACAGCCTACATCTCCACTTCAATCCAATTATGACAGTGTGATTTCAGTACTATGATTTTCTTCATAGTTATTCTGCAGACAGTGCTCTCCTATACGTTTAGGAACGTGAGTGTATACATGTAATATCTCCATCTTGTCCCAGAGTACTTTTGAAATGCAAAATAGCATGGCTATTTGAGGCCCAAAAAGATCAAAATTCACACACATACACTCACAATAAAAGAATTAATATGCTAACATCTGTATCTGTAACTACAGCCATTTAGTAGTAGCGTCCCACACAGATGTCCCCAGTACCATACAGCTTTTTCAGCTCTAACATCAGCCGCATCAATAAAGACTCCCAGTAACCTCATTTATATCAACTTTTCTTTTACTATCACTCAACCCTCCTCAGCATCCTCACATTACCTTGCCTTGTGCTATTTGGATGCATCTGGCTCCCCTCTGTAACACTGTAACGTCTAGAGCAATCTGAAAATCTTTAAGTTGTTGTGCAAAAAAGCATTTTGCAAAAGGCATTCTCATGTCTTTACCCTTCAGTGGGCTTCCCTCAGCTCAAGGAAGTGGGCTTGCTTTCAGTAGTACGTATATTCCTGGCAATGCTCTGTTTTCTGTGCTTTGCTGAACTCCTGAACACAGATGTCCCATTTGTGTTTCATTAGTACATCAGCCTCTCTGAGGCTTTCGACCTCTGCACTAAGCAGTAATTACCTGGCGCAGCCCCATTCCCTCGCCAGCTGGCCTGGGAGCTGCTCTGCTCAGACCAGGGCTCTCTCTGCTGTCAGCCCTTTCCAGTCAACTGGACAGCTCAATCAGCAGAAAATATCAAATATGGTTGTTGCTTAAGCTCAGCCAGCGTTATTTCTGCTTGATCTGCCAATGCCTCTCCAAAGAAAGATTATGCTTCCCAAAGTCTAGACAGAAAACAGAAGAGTTAAGCTATCTCACAGGGTTAGTTGAATTTTGCAGGCTGTTCGGACGGATTGTGTCCCTCCCTGACTCCAAGCAGTTGTTGTAGACACCTCCCTCTCTCAGATCCAATGACTATTTAATTATTTGTACAGAGTGGAACAGCTCTGATGAGAATGAGAGGAAGCGAATGAGGCTGACAGCAGTCCCGAGCTGAAGGTGAATGCTCATGATGTAAGCAGGTATTTTGCCTCTGGTTGCTCCAAATTTATGTCCTCTCCCACACATGCATGCAGGATGGTGGGAACAAATTTGCTTTTACAGATTTCAGGAGAGATGCACATTTGTCTGAGTTCAGAAATTACGACCTTGAAGCTACACCAGAAACCACACCACAACGCAGGGAATCCCCACGCCCAAGGCAGAGCAATTGCAGCCTCCCTGCCATGGTTACAGCATGGTGGTGCTTGCTTTGGGAGTTCTGCCACCTGTAATA
This sequence comes from Cyrtonyx montezumae, assembly GCF_038088225.1. NCBI lineage: Eukaryota > Metazoa > Chordata > Aves > Galliformes > Odontophoridae > Cyrtonyx > Cyrtonyx montezumae. The sequence goes on from NW_027071826.1 coordinate 12,789,860, forward strand.
GATTCTGTCAAGGATCATTTTTTATCCAACAGTCATCATGTTTCTCAAACAGGATGATGCAGATTAGATAGAGGAACAGATGAAATGATGGACTAAATGATATCCCAGGTAAATCTACATTCATTCCTAAAATATCTTTTTGGCATGTGTTAGAATCATAGTACCATCATCTAGCCCAAGCCCAACCCATCCTCACCACGCATACCAACCCATGTCCCTCGGTGCCACATCTACACTCTTCTCCAGCACCTCCAGGGATGGTGACTTCACCACCTTCCTGAGCAGCCTGTGCCAATAACTTACACTCTTTCCGAGAATAAGTTTTTCCTAATATCCAACCTGATCCTCCCGATTTGGAGAATATGAGACTGAGCAGCATCCAAAGGCAAAAGATGAGCTATGGGCGAAAAGGAAAAAGGTAAGCAAACCCAAAATGTAGTAATGCTGACTGATCTGCAGAGAGGACGATCAAAAACATCTCCCTAAATTAGTAACGATGCATCCTGACATCCACAACAGCAGCCCTGCAAGAAGAATTTCTGAGGGTGTGGAATACTGAAGGGGAACTCCTATGCATTTCACTTAGCAGAAGCAACACTCCACTGCAATCTGTAGGAGCAAAAGGAGATTCCACTGGCATCAAGATAAACCTGCTAGCTGCTAAAAGAAGGCAGGATCTGATGATCCAACAAAAGAGCGAGAGAGAAAAGACAAGTTGGTTTCTTGAATTCCTAAAGCCATTCTACTGAGGGTACTGTTTTGAAGAGGTAATGCAACAGACTTTGAAGGAGGTTATACTTCAAACAAAGGAGTAGAAAGTTTCATTTTGCTCAGGGTATTAAAAGAGTCCTCCAGTACTAAAAAAGGATGGGGACATTCTGAAACAAAAGGTGAATCCTTTCTTTACAGGAATACACAGTCATTACGTGTCTATTCTCAAAAGAGGAAAGAGAAATAAGCCAGAGGAACAAGAAGATAGTGTGATGGATAATTTGATCTAGTGGGCCTAATTGCAAAACGGTAGGGTGAGATTTATCATTGAAATAGTGATATTGATGAGTTCAATCTATACAGAATAACAATAATATTTAGCAATGATGCAGCACTTTTCATCTTTAGAGCTCATTAACTAATTAATCTTCACAACACCCCTGAGAGGCAGGTAAGTATTATTATTATTAGCCCATCAGAAAGATAATCCAGTATAGAAGCAGAGGAAGGTGGAATTCAGAGCCAGAAGTTACTTTGTAATAGGGAGGAGGCTGGAAAATGACTCCCTTGTTCATGCACAGCGAGAGGTAATTCTATTACCAGACGAGGACAGCCTAACACAAGAAATGTTAATATAGGAGACCCATCCTTTCTTCTGTACCAGAGTGAGAGACAGAAAAAAAGACAGAAACTCAAGCTGTGGAGTAAAAATTTTAAAAGAAAATAAAGCTAGTCAAAAAAGCAGCAGAATGAGTTAATGCAAGTCAAGAATGGCAAAAGGCATCAAGACTCTGAGCCTTTGAAACCCAGGGCCAGAGCAACGCTCTTTCATACCAGTAAAGTGAACCACTGGGCTGGCTTTGAATAGGAAAAATAATAATAAACACCGTGTTTGTAGACGGTGAAGAATTAGCAAAGGTCTTGTTGATAAAGCTAGTGATAAAACACAGGAACTTGGCTGTGCTGAACGGGAGGCTGGCAGCAGGCTCAGATCACAGAAATCCCACATACTAAATGAGATAATTCTTGACATTTAATTCTCTTATTCTCTCCTCTTAAGTGTGAGAGAAAACAGAAATATTGAAGGGAGAAAATAGGAAGCAGGCATAACAGTAATCTTTCAAAGAAGGTGAGAGCTAATGGGGGCAAGGCTGGGAGGAAGAGCCGTAGATCAAACTATTTAAGTGCTGCCTTGCTTTCTTACGTCTTGCACTGAGACACTTTTTGCCTCAGATTTTGGCAGTAAAGAAAAATACTCAGGTCAGCCTGAATTAGGTTGACCATGTTCTCTGCACTTCCCTGTAGGTAAGCTGGGGATGGTTCCAGGCTCTATATGAAATGTAACTTACACAAAATACTTTAAGCACAACTACAGTGTTACTGTATGCCCACGAATTCCCCATTACTGTTTTTTAAACACAGAGATTCTCAGACATACAAATTGGTATTTGTTAAGGCCAGCATCACTGTTAAGAATAACAAACTGGCAGGGATGTGAGACTGACAGATGACCATAAGGATAAGAGGAAATCTGAAGAGATAACTTCTTTCTACAAAGCTTACCAGTGTTTAGTCTGGAAATCAAAACAAAGTATGTTATTGCTCAAGTTTTTCTACCAGAAGAGGAAACAAGGCTGCCCATGGAGAGGGAGGCAGTGGCACAGTGATCTGCAGAAGTGGTTAAGGGAGGAGGGACCTGGGAGGATGAAGGTTCTCCTCCACATAGATATCAGAACTAGGTGTTTCCACATTCTTATATTGATACACATTTCCAATTTTAAAATCTGCTAAATCCTTACAATGTCTTTTTGGAGAATGTTGTTAGAAAACAACAATGTATTTTGCTTTTTTTATTCTGCATATTTAACTGACTTGAAAATATTCATTCTCGTTGCTCTTCCCCCTGCATGCAGGACTGGCCTAGAGAGTCTGGGAGAAAGCCAGCCCTTCTCTGGGACACATCCCAGAGCAAGAGGCCCATTCTGGAGCAAAGGCACACAGTCTCTAGAAACCTACTGACAAATGGAAGCCCAGTGATTTTTTCCTTTAGATCTCAGAATTTAGCTCTTGCACTTGTTTAGCTCTCCCAGATTTTTTCAAGGAAAAAGGAAGAAAGATAGTGTTTCATTATTAAATGTCAGATGAGGAGTTTTCCTTCCCTCATCCCTGTAGATAAGAACCACAGCTAGGTCTATAATTAGAGGCTTGCATAAAAGCTGGAGCTTTTTTACATCCAAAATGCAAGCCACCAAAATGTACAGTGTTTTTTTTTACAGACTCTCACGGATATATCAGAGACACTACAAATTTCAGCATGTGTCTTGCGCAGCAATACCACAGCTTCCCCTGGCTTGGGTCATAGTTCTTGTTTCTCTAAAGTAGAAGAAATGTTTAAAAGAACTTTTTGCACTGTTCCTTGAGATAAAGCAGCAGAGCTCAGGAAATGAATCCATCATGAGGACCCGCACTGGTTGGGCTGATCCCAGGAGCGTGTGTCTCTAGTTGGGTGCTGTACTGTTGCACCCGCATGGCATCTTGAAGAGGTTAAAGAGAGCCATGCTGTAGTTGTACACACAGAATGGGTCATTTCCACTAAGCACACTGCTGAAGGGGAGAAAAAAGGCAAAATACACTATCCTATGTCTATCAGGTATAACCCTCAATAGGGCATGGTTTGTTTATTCCTGTGCTAAAAAGAGGAAAGAAATAATTCAGCCTTACTACAGAAAGTACATGCTTCTCACTCATTATGAGAAAGACTTTTGATTTAATAAGCACTTTCCCATCTGCAAAAGAAATCACTTTCTCCTGAGGAAGGAGGAGTGGGGGGAGGCATTTTCTGTGCTTTTTATTGAGTAAGCTACATTCAGATCTTCCCACAATCTTTGGGAAAGAAAAAAAATAAAAAACAGGACATGAATTTCAGAGCATGTGCTTTTGTGTTATTCAATATGACTGATAGGAAAGGATAAGGTTGAAGTTCAAGGCAAGTATGGAAGTGTAATTTCTCTCTACACAGTCACAAATAAAATGAGTCTCAGCTCTACAGGATTAAATTAATTAAAGATGGATCTTGTGCTTGATGCTAGTTTGATAGAACCAGAGTTTGTAGTGGTTGTATCATGAACATAAGTGGATATCTCTAGTGGCTAGCTAGTATTTTCTTTATACTCATGAGTGTTTACTGTGGCACACAAATGCTAACCGGTTTTATCACACAGTCATTATCATATCTTCTTCCCTTTCTCTCTACTACTCAGGTGTTGCTGCTGCAAAATGATTTCATATCAATTTGGAATTCCATTTCCTTCAAGGGTCCACAGAAGGAACAGCCACCTGTAATGCATGTTGTTAAACTTCAGCTGCGCTGTATCTTCACAGGAAGATCAATTTCTAAAATTCCAAGCCCAAAATTGCAATCTTTTCCTATGAAAAAGTAAAATAATAATAATAATAATAATAATCTAGAAATGTACACTGTTATGTGGATGTGTCTCTGGAAAATTCAGCTTATGTGACACTTGCAAGAAAAATCTTCCAAAGGTGACTTTAAAGACAAAAAGAGAAGTTGAAAATATATCAGATTTTCCATCCAGTGAAAAAATCAAATAGCAAACAAGTGTTATTACAAAGTTTCTGTGTGTTGCTTTAAAAGCAAAGGCATTGCATTAAGCATGTTCTAAAGGTGACAGCTTCTTATCTGAGGGATAGGGATAGGAAACTCAACCAAAGCAAGCAACTTCTACCCTTTCTGGGGAAAAAGCTGTAGATTCTGCATAATTCTTTGGAAAGAAATTCTTTCTTTTTGCTGGTGTAGATAAAATAATCCATTCCAGTCCAACAAGAGTTCCAATTGTACCTTCACATCAGTTCCTAAGTAACATTAAGGGGATCTGGCATTTGGAAGGTTAATTTTCTTATCAAAACTATACAAAATCCTAATTTTGCAGAGTAGCAATTTGGAAAAAAATCAGCAATGGGAAAATGTTGGTTATGCAGCACTAGACATTCAGTACTCAGGGGATCAATTATAAAAACACTCATTCAGCTATTTCTATTCAAATGAACACCTGAAGAGGAGGTCTCAATGGTTTTAAAAGTGTGTGGATATTACTGGATAAATGTTAGTCCAATAAAAGAGATCATCATCTGCTATTTGTGTGCATTTAAGTTGACACTAAAAAGATCTTTGTGGAATATTGCTGCTTCTTTTTCTTTTTGTGTGTGTGCATCTTTTATCTCATATTCCCTTAACACTTTGTGAACTGAAGAAAATAGACCAAATGAGCTGTTCTTTAAGATTAAAGGGGCAGCATTTAGTTGAACACACCTGAATGTGGAAGGAGTCTATTTTCCTCACACTTATGAATATGTAATGATGTGCTTGGAGGCACAGTCACGAACCCCTAATAAGAATTCACGAGTCTGTGTTTGAAAACAGACATTTGCATTTGCCCTCCGGTCACAGTACATGGGTCATTCTTATTCAAAAATTTATTTGCTTTATTTTTCTATTCCCCCGCCCTTTCCTTCCCACCTCAAAATATTTTCTCATTTCTAGGTTTTGTTTTGAGAAAAAATTAAAAAGGGATGGATAAATCCCACCAGAACATTCAGAAATCAATTAGGGCGGGCTTATTTAGGATGTATACAATTATTTGTGCAAGTGAAAAACTCCATTGTCTGATTTGAAGAAAGGCAATTTTTCAGCCCCACAAACAGATATTGTTTTTTACCATGAGCATTTCACAGGATTTGAGAAGAAACAGCAACGAACCCGACTTGGTTGCATAATTCAACATTTTAAAAAGTGAAAATTGGGACCAGCGTAAGAGAAGGAAAGAAAAAAACGCAACCTAGATTAGGGATCGTTTTCATTACATTGTAGAAATACTTAGGAAACGCTTCCAACAAGAAGAAAACACACAAACCATTGTAAATGTTCATACAGTGAGCTCATCAGTGTCACATATAGAGCTATCAGCTTTGAAAGCATGCTGTCCAGGTGGGGAGGAACAGGCTGTGTGGACTGGTACTTAATGAGAATATTGCCTTTCTCTTAAAATTTGTTCTAGAAAAAGCTGTTGAGGAGCTTCTCCAAAACACACTCAGAATCTTTTTTTTTCTCCACTTGCTAAACAGTGTGTTAGAGTTCCGAATTAAGCGCAGGGGAAATTTTTTTCTGAGATGTTTTAAATCCCATTTGCAGTTCTTTCTCATCTCCTCTACCTTTCTTTCAAAGCTCTTTCAAAGAAAGAAAGAAAAAGATAAAAAGAAGGGAATAAAATATAAAGCAAAGATAGAGTAAACTTGCAGCACTTCACCCATCTGAATAACTACAGTGAAAAAATCAGGGCTGTTCGCCTGTGTGAAAACCAAGAGACTATTTAGAAACAACAGAACAACAACAAAAAACAGCAAAACAAAACAAAAACCAGGCAAAGTCATTTACAGAGAGCGGAAAGGAATTACTGTGCAAATGCAAATCATTGGAAACAATCTCAGATACTCACTATCAAATCCTTCTGTTAATGCTTGTGTTTTCTACAGCTGTATCAAACATTGCACCGTGTCTTTGCTAAGGGTCAGTGGGAGTTAAATACCCATCCCATAGCCAAGTGGGGATTCCGAAACGCTTAAGAGTACAAGTCGTAAGCCTAATCTGTGGAGGTGCTTGAGTTTATCGTGAAGCTGCTGTGTTGGTTCTCAGCAGGGGACACGCGTGCACAGATACACATATACATGCACCTTCAGCACACACCTAAGCACACGTGCACACGCAGATTCACGAGCACATAGCTGGAGCTGATTATGATTTACTATACATTTTCCGGATTTCATGTTACTTTCACAAGTGCAGCGCTCCTAGAAACGAGGAGCCTATTGTGATCGCTGTAGTAGAGAAGCAAACCGCTATTCTAAATGTAAGAGTGACACCTGCAGTTGGGCTCTGCACACTAGCACGCAAACATCTCGATTTAGAAAAATACATCCCTATTTTTGAATCGTGTTGTTACAGCCATACATATCTCCTGCTTAATTATCTTCGCGTACCCAGAATTTGCCTCTCCCCTTGGCAGCACAATCAGCCTCCACACCAGCATGAATCAGCTTTTCCTCGTATAAAGCAAACAGCCTGCCATGAAGTACATAAATAGCCTGGAAAATCTTCCCTGAGCTGCTCGGCTGGAGTCTCGCTGCCCATCGCTCACATACACGCAGATCTCTCCTCCACGAGCAGACACTGCAGAAGAACCACCTGCATGTTTGTGTCTGGAAAGCTCATCTCCACATTTCAAAGATTTAATCACTTTTCTGTTAATTGCAATATAAACTGTTACATTTGATATGAATAAGGGCCGGATAACTGGACTGGCTTGATGTCTCCCCTTTGCTCTCACCGCTCCCTCCTTGGTTTGGTTACCAGCTGGTGAGGGGCAGTAATGTGGGCACTGCACCTCTTCTTGCCCAGGCAGCACAGGAATTATTCTTTTTTCCTCATAATTTAAAGGCCATAATTTCTCAGGTTTGTTATTTTAAGAAAATGTGTTCAGATTAGTAATCTGAGGGCCACTTTTGGAGGCCTGACTCTCCAGTTAAAATTATGTATGAAAATCTCTACTTTAGTTTTTCGTGTTTCTCACAACACACTGTTTATTCAGCTTCTTTCCATATGCCAGAAGTTCTCTTTCAAAAGCAGAAAACAAACTGAAAGGTAAAACTGCTACTTTCCTGTAAGATGCTTTTTTTTTTTTTTTTTTCCTTTTATCATTAATTCTTTTGAGACACTTACAAAACAGATTCTAACCAGAACCTGTACTCATTTCATCCAAGCACAGCATGAATTTGGATCTCCTTTATGACTCTCAAGGCTACTTCTTCAGTCAGGTAAGCTCCTAGAACCCCACATATAGACATGTGTTCAAGTGAACAAAAAGATTTCTTTATAACTTTTGTCAATATTCTGCTGATTGCTAGTTGAGTAGCAGATGTGCTATGCTTAATGGTGCATAGACAAGAAGCATTCTCTAATCCCTAAATGAACTTCTTATCTCTAAATATACACAGGATAAGCTATCTAAACTCAATTTAGCAACTACACTATTAAATCTACCAGAACCAAACAGCAAAGGAATATTGCTAAAGCCAAGCACCTGTTAGCAAAAGAAAACAAGAGGCAAACAAAGAATCCTGGCAAAACAAAACACTGTTCACACTAGATCAAATGAAATCAGATAATAGTTCTACTTGGGTTCAAATCTATTATCAGTGCAACCTTAATCCCCAAGTCTTCCTTTCACAGGTGCATAGGTGGTTTTTAAGTCCTCTGCTGTGTCAGTGCCACAGGCGGTCACTTACGATTTGCTGCAGAAAAGTGAGTCGTCGCCAGATCGGACTTTTTAACTGCGTGTAGATGCTGACGGATCCATTATGGGACTTCAGAGGAGAGCACAAAAAAGAAGGCAGTGTCACCTGCTGGTTAGATGACAAAACTGGGAAGGACAGCAAAGGTTCCTGCTGCACAATTGCCTTTGTGATCCTGATACATAGTCTCACACCCCTGAATATCTTCACGTGGGAGCTGAGAGAGTTTGTTTTCATTTTGCTCCCAGGCAGGTTCTGAGGGAAGGATCGGCCTACCTGCTCTTCAGCAACAACTGCACACTCCTGTGTCCTGTGTGGAGGAGAAAGCAGGGTACAGGTGGGAAGAGATGAAGGAATGCCCATTTCACCTCTCAGCTGGCTTTCCTGAGAGAGACTTGAGGTCACAGCCACTCCTCAGCACACTTAGAGCCACCTGCAGCTCAATGAAGCCCGGCAGGTCCTACAGAAGATGCTGGGCAGCAGGCACCAAGCCTCTACAAACAAGGTCTCTTCCAGTTCCCTGGGCCAAAAGAAGACATCTGTAATATTTCCACACAAGTATTTTTTCCAAGTGGTCTACTATCTGCATAGAGGGATCAAGGAGGGGCAAGCTAGGCCCTGGCCCAGGCATGAAGAAGACCCCTTATGTTACAGGCCTAGTGGCTGCTGTGCTGAAGTAGAGAACCCTGAGGGTTCTTTTCTTTGGCACCAATGCCCACATCCTTCCTTCTTTCTCAAATCCACCTTAACTTAGACCCATGCAATCGAAAAATAGTACTAAAAAATTTATAGCTTGGCAGAGATCAGTCTGGGGTGTACCAAAATTCCAAACAAAATTACTGACAATCTTCTCCATGTGAAGAGAGATGTAGGTTAGATGTTAGGAAGACATTTTTCACTCAGAAGGCAGTGAGGTGCTGCCAAGGGTGCCCATAGAAACAGTGGGTATCCCATCCCTGGAGACCAGCTCAAGGTTGGATGGGGCTCTGAGCAGCCTGACCTGGTGCGGAGCAGCTTTGAGGTCCCCCCCAACAGAATTCTACGATCCATCAGCACATAGAAGAGAATACCAGCTCGAAGAAAGAACAGGTCTCCAGGCTGGAGCCAGAAATGAAGATAGAAACTTGTTGTAGAGGTACGTTTTTAAGATGCATTTTGTAGCATCTGCCTGTGTTTTCCCCAGCTTGTGCTTGTGGTATTGTCTTATCACCTTAGGAAAAGTGTTATAAAATCACATTAAAAAAAAAAAAAAAGGTAAAATATAATTTTAAAAGAAAAGGCTATGCATATGCAAAGTTGATTCAAATGCTTTCAGATTGCGCCATAGAAAAGCTGTGGCCTAGTTTTTGAAATACATATTTCACTTTATTTTGCACACAGCTGGGTTTATATTGGCACTCACACTAATATGCAAAATGCAGTATCTTGTATTCATGAATGACTCTTTATAAAATGCCAGGAGGGCACCTGCTTTCCTTTCTTTAAGTCTATACCGTGACAAAGAAGAAGCCTGTATTAATGGCCAGCTTCCAGCTCTGACCACAGCCTGGAGGGATTTATGCCAGCTGTACACAGGTTTGGAAGTAAACAACATGCCCCGGTCAAAAGGAGTTTCTTACACTCCACGGAAAGAGACTGCTAATGAGATGCAACATGCTGAAGGAGGGAGTATGCATCCCGTCCACACTATACTATCTGTGAACGGAGCTGTTACAAAGAAGGATACATACACTCAAGTGCATCGCACACATCTTGGTCCTATCCCCAGGAATAGACCTAACCCAGTATAATACATACACCACTCAGTCCACATAGTACTGCTGCAGATGTAACTAGCAAAGCTTCTGCTCATTCCCAGTGTTCCTCAAAGTTCAGGCTTAGTGCGGCTGTCAGAGCACTCAGCCAGTAATTAACAGTACCCTGGCAAGTTTTAAGTGGTGGGATTTGTTAAGAAGGTGTGCCCCCTCTCAGTGGTCTAAGTAGGAGGCCGGCTGTTGCAGCCATTCATCATCTTAACAAGTTGCTTTGTTTGCCAACCAGGACTGACAGAACTTCAGAACATGATGCAAAACTCATCCCTTTTAGGGGATTCTCCCCTCAGAAATATAATTACACGAGACATGTAGTGCTGTCTACACACATAGTTATAATGATAAAAAGTCTAAAAGAGATAAAGATACACTTCACAAACATTTGTGCAGACTTTGAATGTCAAACGGGAATTTTTAAAATTGGACTCATCTGGAAAATTATTTAGACCTAAGACTTATTTTTACATGGTTTAACACAAAGCAAAGAATTAGAAATTCAGCTGTTGACAGAAGTTGATTAAAAATGTGTTACAATATTCCTTCATTCAGCTTATTCAACTTTTCTGTGTTCTGAAAGATTGTACTGGAATGTGCTTTCTGGTTCTGATTTGGATTATTTTTCCCAACTAAAGAAGGGTACCACAACCTCAGTACGCACTTCTGAGGTAAGCAAGGTATAGCGAGGTCAAGTCAGACCTCATTTAAACAGGATGTTATTGTTGTCATGGTTTCCTAGCATTACTGTGCTGAGTTTCATGTTCCATCTGAACATCATACTGGAAAGAGACATATTTAATGGAGTATCATCCTCCATATTTGCTGAATGAAAAGCAATAGTTACGATACAGATATGAAAGAATGTGTATGTGTACAGTATTATTTGTACATTCTAATCAAACCTTAAAAAAGGCAAAACTTTTTTTTTAATTTAATTTATCGAAAATGTAACCATCTTTCTTCCATTGCCCAGCTTCAGAATTAAGTGTGCACTTTTTCCTACATCAGCAGTAAGCAGAACAAATAAGAAAACCTCAGCTGAGAAGCAAAACTGCTGCTGAACTGAGCTGTATTCACCCATTTGGCTTCATCGTCCTGCAGCAGCCCACCAAGGGCTTGGCACAGAGCACTTTGTCATTTCCATCAGGTATCAGAACAAGAGTTGTTTATTCGTGGACCAGTATAGCACACATAGAACATCACTCTTCCTGAAGAATTTAACTTGTAACTTGGAGGTCTTTCTCTTAATTGTTGAATTCCTAAGTAACCTCAGCAAGACAGCCACTCTGGATCTTCATTCACCCATCTGGAATGCACCTATTCTATTTATTTAGCCTACGGGTCATCAAGACAATATTTGCAATTAATTTGTTAATTAATTTGCAAAAGGCTTTAAGATAATCAGGTGAAATGTACTTACCTAAGTCCAAACTACACCACTGCCTAAATAACTAAGATTTCCACTCCACTGCTATCCTAATGCTATAGCACCTAGGTCACAGTTCTTCATTGAGGAATAACTCCAGAATCCCCAGTAAACTCTATTTCTTGGCTGATGGGATCCCCATCTAAAGAGCCTGTTCTCATTTTCTTTGTGATCTGGTGATGAGCATATGGAAGCAACCTAAAGATACTGCAGCACAACTATTCTTCTCAGCTCCTGTCCTACCTCAGACAGGACCCAGTCAACTCAGGATAGGTTTGCTCAGTACCATATAATATCTACTCCCACCCGTGCCAAAATCCTAGCACGCCTTTTGTATTCATGGTCTTCAATCACAACCTGCCTCTCAGAGACAACAGTTTTAAGCATGCTGATGTGGGAAGGGAAAATGCTGAACCTGTTGATCCTGTCCAAGAGAAATGCAGCTAAACCAGAAGATAGGAGGCAAAGACCTGGGTACTCTGAGGAGCCTTTGAGAGGGGCCTGGATAAGAGATGTGGAGAGCATACAGCATGGCAGATATTAACATAACCTTGTCCCACTTAAGTTTTGATTTTGCTTCCTCAGTTCAGTACTCCACGTGAGAAGAAAGTAGGTTGAGCTATCTTATAACAGGATTATTTAGAAAGCTATTGAGAAGATCTGACAGGGAATGGGATCACCATAGGACACATCCTATTCCATAGTACAAGTATAAATACTTATTTTTCTATTACAGAAATCAATCTGGAAGTACTTTTCATGATCAGTTACCAAGGTCTATGCAACCTCCAGGTTTTTATTTCACTTTGTTGCATAAGAGCCAGCTCTCAAAAGGCAGTGAATTTGGATTCTGCTCTGTGCTTAGATTACCTATCTTCTATAAATCAAAGTAGCACTTCAGTGCAATGCTATATGCTGGGGAGGAACAACACACTGCCTTCTGCTACTTTGCAAGACTAACATGCTTCTCTTTCATCTGAAGTTGTAGGATATCCTACACAAAGACAATTATATTTCTTTTTCCATCAAAAGGAAACAAGAAGGTTTTTTTTTTCATTTACTGTGGAAACTGAGCTTTAAAAATGTTTTTTCCATTAAAAATTAAAATCCTTCAACCTTATTGTTACAAAGAACCCAAATGCAAGTCATGCAACAGCCTCACTCATGCAAATAGTGTCTTCCCTAATTTTTAGACAACATTCCATGTGAAAACAATTGGAGCTTCGACAACCAGAAAAAAATTGGAAGTTGGAAACAAAAAAAAAAAAAAAAGAAATCAATCCCATCATTGCATTCCCTATCCTTGTTTACAGGCTGGATGGACCATACATCTGCATCATTAGTTCGCAGGGCCAGAAGTTGAGAAGTAGTACACTCTGAATTTATTTTCAGATATGCTATAATTAAAATACCACACCAAAAAAAAAAAAAAAGAAAAAGCATTGTACATTGTACACACCAGTGTGTTAGTAAACTATGAAGCTTGTAGACCATATATAAGTAAATGGAAAGATGAAGACAGGATCAAACAGCTGATAGTCAGAATAGCAAAAAGGCTTAGAGCTTCTAAGATCTTTTAAGATCTGTATTTTTCCTGGGGAATAACCACTACGTGCATATATTTTCAAAAGACAAAATAAGATGTAGTATGCTTCTAATAAAAACTGTACCAAATTGACCATTACTATTGTTTTCCTCTTCTGGAAGAGTATTCAAACAGCACGTACATGTGACTTCATCTTTCACATGCTATCCTGAGAATTAATTTACAGCAAGATGCAAAGACAATACAAATGTATGTGATACAAAACCAAGATGGGAAAGCTAGTGTATGAGTTCAAAGAGAAGCGTGGTTCATACTTAAAGTAAAATCCAGTGGAACAATTTTAACTTATCTTCTATGTCAGAATTACAAAACATTCTCGAACGGTAACAAGCAGTATTCATGAAATGTCCAATAATCACTACTATCATTTCATACACAAGGTTGAAGCAAAGAGTCAATGTAGCCCAGTCAAGGTTGTGTAGCTGCATACAATTCAAGATTAGAATTCAGATATGACTTTGCTGGGAGCCAATCTTTCCAACAAACTGCTCCATATCACAGTATCAAGTTACAGTGGTTTTGTTTTTTAACGCATTATAGATTTTTTTCTTAGACAGTCATAGCAACTTTGAAATGACTGCCTCTAATTCTGAAGGGCAGTAAACAACTATTTCATAAAAACAGGAAGCATCCTGTAAAGCCAACATAAGCTGCACAGGAACAGATGACTCTCACAATTGTTTGAAATGGTTTGGTTTTCATTAAGGCCAGCGATGCTGGATTGTTTTACGCAGCTCAAGTAACTGCAAGTAACAAATGATTAATTTGAGGTAATCTAAATATTTATCATATTCAAACATCAAAAGTAACAAAAGGTTAATTTATCCCCATTACAAATAAAAGTAGAAGCCAATGATGGATGTTCATATTATCTTTGAAAAATTAATGGTCCAGAAACGAAAAGCAACTATTTTTGGCAATTGAAAGTCCAAGAAAATCAAATGTAAATGTATTCTTAATGCTTAAAAAAAATTAAAAAAAAAAAAAAAAGAAAAAAAGAAAAAGGAAAGTCCTAACAGTACAAGATCAAGCTTATTGGTTTGACTTTATCTGCAAAGACAGAACATCTGGTGTGCTTCTGGCTAGACAGGTCTTATTCAGAACAACACTACAGAGACTACAAACCAATTCCTACACCTTCAGAACAAACAAATGCAACTTAGGTTATATCACTGCATTAAAAAAATAAAAATGGTCAGAGTGGAGATTCTCCAGAATTAAAACTGCATTTTCATACAATGAAATTTGTGATTTAAAGAGAAAGAAAGCCTGTCAAGGCTTGAAGAAATTTATTGTGCTTATATCAACAACTGGAAATACATAAACTGTATCAATTCAATTTTTGGTTATTCACCAAATGACTCAAAGTTTTAACATGCACAACCTAAAAGCTCACAGGAGACTTTTGTTGTGTTTTGCTCTGTTTTAATTAAGGACAAAGAATCTATATAGAGCATTAATTTGTGGATTTGTTGGTGAACTACTACATATTTCAACTCAGTTTAAAAAAAAATCAGTTAACAGATTGTCCTAAGGGAATAGCCCCAGAAAAATTTAATGATAGCATTTGTACAATTTGTCCACAGAAAATGACCTAGCATGACTTAAAATGTGGTCAGATGGAAAGGAATAATCTTTCTCCTGTAAATGCATTCAAAAGCACAACAGTAAAACAGGCTACTGAGACTGCTTCTAAGTGCTTGTTTCTGTTTAAGGTTGTAAGAATCCCTTTTTCACTATTTAGACAGAAAGTACACTACTACACAGAGAAAAACAGTACCCCTAGATGAGATACTGCCTTTAGTGGTCAGAGGGATCATTAGGGTAGAGAAAATCCACACACACTGTTCTGGATGAAGATAAGAAACAGTAAGAATAATCACTAATAACTCTAATATCCTGCACGAGCAGATGGCACAAACTATCAAATGCTTTATCAGTCTTTCTGTTTCTTACGTGGTGATGGATAAAAATTATACATGATAAACTGTCACTGAAACAATGAATGCTTCCATCCATCACTCTGGTCTTCTCTTATTCCAATCATGTGATTGAGTTGAATCAAGTTTATGACATCTTGGCAGGGACATTCCTACAGAAGCTAATATCTAGACTGAATACATGAATAATGCATTTATTCCCCATTAAAAAAATTAAAAAAGGTTGATTTTGAGGACAAGGCATCTGCATTTCACTTCATTGAACCAATCCACTGTGAAATATTTCAAAATCACCAGATCATTAACAAAAATTTCAAAATGTATCTGCACTAACCTTTATATCACTGTTTAAAACAGTATTGGTTCTCAAGATACAATAATTTCTCTTTTTTTTTTAAACAGGATTACCCAAAATAAAGAAAATTTTACTTTAAGATTACAAGTTAAAAATCTAATAGAAATTCTTCATGGAAGCTGCAGACTCCTCTCTCCCCACACACTGAACAGTCTTGGCACAGCGTCCAGGCATGGCCAGCTCTCTGCTGGGGGCAACGTTCTTGGCTGTGAAGGCAGAGCGTGCCCTCTGTCACTCATGGCGAGTAGTCCTGTCCAACTGTCTCTTTTCGACAACTTTATCATCAATCTCTTTATTAACAGCTCCGCTGCAGACTGAGAACACAAACAAGGACAATGCGCATGCCAGATTTCTGGAAGGCACACAGCACCAGACACCATGCAGGGCAAGGTTTCAGTAAATCCAAACCAGAAGCTGCAACTCAAAATTCTCACATGCTGTTTTGAGGAGCAACCTGCATTCAATTCAGAAAAGGAAAATGAAACAAACCCAACTTACTCTGCTGGGAAAGGTAAGGAGGATGGAAAAGATAAAAAAGTGTTCTCCAAACATTAACACCCCCCCCCCCCAATCCAGTTTTAACACCGTATGAAATGTACTGTCAATTAAGAGAACACGACCAAACATTCTGTTCAACTCCAATAACTGTAGCTGCTTTAGGTTAGCATATTATCATTAAGTAAAGCAGAACACAGAAATAATCTCAGATTAATCGAAAACTTTCAAGTGTAGAATTTAAGCATGCAAAACATTTACTTAAGTAGCCTTATTGAAGAAATTTACTTTTCAAAAGATGAACATAAAATGCAGTCATAAAATAGATGTGCTAGCTTGCAAGCAAGGCAGAAAAAAAAGACATTTGCACTTGCAAGCTGTCCAGTATCTGTGCGGGCCATAGTTATTGGGCAGTTTAAATGCATTGGCTATTTTCTCAAGTTTAAACAAATAAATGCAGCTTTACTTAGCCAGCAGGTTGAAGTTTTTATAACCATACGTCAAAAGTAAATTTCCTCTTTATCCTCTCCTATTACTTGTCTGGATTCAAGTTATTATTTAAAGATAGAAATTTACTGCAAAACCAAACATTATAATATCTGCATACACTAGGAACTATTAGGAAGCTACATTTAAATTGTGTAATTCAATACCTCGCAAGCTTATAAGGTAAAGATTAAGCAAAGTGTGTCATATTCTTAGTGTATTTGAACATTCCACTAGAAAACAGGAGTCACAGAATTAAGGTCATTACAAAAATTAAAAAGACATGCTGAATAATGAATTAACCAGATCATAGTTACTGTGTGGAAGGAAGGGGGGGGGGGGGGGGGAGAGGGGAAAACCACTAAAACAAAAAAACCACCCCAACCCACACCTAAAGACAGCATCCCAGAATTTAATCAGAGCACTACAAATTATCTGTGCCTAAATTTTAATAGAAAACCATTAAAGCTTAAATATCCAAAAAAACAGATGGGACATTCAGCAGTGGATCGTTGTATTATATTTTTCATAATAAAATGTGCCCTCTGAAGTCTGATATCAAAG
The DNA here is from genome assembly GCF_038088225.1 of Cyrtonyx montezumae. NCBI lineage: Eukaryota > Metazoa > Chordata > Aves > Galliformes > Odontophoridae > Cyrtonyx > Cyrtonyx montezumae. The sequence goes on from NW_027071826.1 coordinate 12,806,616, forward strand.
TTCGCATTCCTTTGGTGATGACAGCAGCAGATGTTTGATGTTTGTAGATATTTCAAATTATTAGTTTGAACTTTGTAGACGTATCTAACTGCATCTGCCTCTATCAACAAACCCAAGATGCTTTATTTCTATTAAACAGATCCTTAATTCTACTAGGATGATTAAAGTAAAATAGAAAATAGTTTTCAGTGATGTTCTTGCATTATGACCACTGAAATCTTTACAAAGTGAACCTATCAAGTACAAAGTTAATGTACTGTGTACAGACAGAAGTGTACTATCAAGATATGCACTTCTTTACATGATAAAAATTTGGTATTATTCAGCAACTATGATGTCAAGAAGAGATTAATGTACTTGACCAGTGTATTTACAAATTCACATAAGGCACACCAGACTCAATTTAAACATGTGAAATGCCTTTTGTAACAGCATATGCAATAAAAACACGCTGTATACAGCCAATGGTTTCTCTAGCATTTTTTCTAGCACTGAAGTTTAGATTCTGGCTTCAGTAACATCTAGCACACTCTTGCCATACAGTCTTCTTTTCATTATTCTAGTTGAAGTACTCACCTTTTACTGTTTGTTAAAATTGGTTCTCTCGCTATGATACACATACTATCACTTGATACTCTCTACTTCTCAGTACACGTGACTACTAGTGTCAATATATTGTAGTTAAAAACACACCAAAACAAGGCTTGCACACTACCTACAGTAAGGAAACAATTTTAGCTAAAATCTATCAATTCAGAAGTCTGATTCAAATCAGCATGCCTAAAGCTATCTGTTAGAACCACAGCTTATTAGCATTAATTATTCTGGCTATAACAGTAATTTTCCATGTCATCTTTGCAGATCCTTGAGAGTTCATGAACTTCCTTGTGGAGGTTCACGACACGTAACTCAGAACAAACCTACTGAAGCCTATGGCCGGTAGGATGAGAAGCACTGAAAAGAAATCTGCAGATCTACTTGCAGATTTTTATTGGTTGCAGAGAACAGAAGAGGAATTAAAGCCATAAATAACATCAGCTGTGATGAAAGGGAGAAGGGATGGGCAAGATATAAAGATGATGAATCTCTTCTAAATAAGACAAGCAATTGCATGCTGTGAAAAATATATACAACACAAAGGTCCATTGTTTTAGGCAGGGTAATTATAATATGAAGACCATAATCATCAGTGGTTTTAGCAGTTAAAGAAATTTTAGTCAAAGGGAGGCTACTTAAAGTTACTCACATCAAGCATTTGGAGGATCGGGCTCATGCTGATACAAAGATCAATCAAGCGATGCACAGTTATCTGCAATTTGTACTTTTATTTCAAGGCAAGCTTATACTGTTTGACAAGAAACAGTGCCATCTGCTGACAAAAGAAGTAGTAGCAGGAAAAGCAAGTAAAGACATCAACACCGTTACTTTTGCCTTAATAAAATTAGTTCCAACTTCTAAAGAAAGTGCATCCCCAGAGTGTTTAAGCACATTTCTTCCAGTATTGTCTAATCCTAATCAGAAGATGAGGAAGTTCTTAAAATGTTCTGGCAAATCGCAGCTCCATCCTCAAGCCCACTGCACAATCCACAGCCTCTCCCTTTCACAGACTACAACCCAACATCCTGTTAAGTGTTACTTTCTACATACAACATGCTTACTTACAAAATGCTGATTTATGCTGTATTTTTTAGACCATGTATTTGTATTAGCAGAAAAGTCAGGAGCCAAGTATGAACTCAGAGTAAATCCACTTCTTTACATTCAGAAAAATGAGGCAACTATGGGATTGTGCTGTTTTTTATTGTGTTTTCAATGGAGAAATACATCATCTGTTTACAAAATAGCTCTTGAAAAATACAAGGAGTACAGATACTATAAAACAAAGCAAACTCCAGTCATGAGACACTACGTACATCATGCGAAAGCAACAGTCTGATCTCCAGGTTATGAAAACTAGAATTAAAAAGTCACTATACAGAAAAGTTCCAAGTTCCCAGCTTGGCAAAACTTGGGTGCAGTTACATGAAACGTTTAATAAAATGAAAAAGATTTTTTTTTGATGTGTAAACAAAATGACAAGACTAAAATTGTGCCTGGCAATTTCGATCTAAATTCCATAGCTACACAAAATACACAGACACCTTGTACACTTCAACTGTTAATATAACCTTCTTTGGGAGGTGGACAACAGCAGGCTGCACAGGGCAAGGAAAAGTGAAGATTTGTATACTAGACTTCTTAGACAAATGGCAAAAGAAAACCTTCAGTTACTGCACAGCCTAAGTAGAAGATAAGCTACACTCTGACTTTGGAGAATTAATTTAGAAGGATAAGGGGAAGAGTGTAAGTAATTTAATTTTAACATGAAAGATGCATGTGTAAAGAGGATGGAGCACAATGGGAGAAGAGAGTTCATAAAACATGCTAATCAAAGTATGGGAATATGATTTGATATCCCACGTATTTCAGACTAAGTAACAGTAACATGAAGTTTGTTATCTACATTTGTTATTACCACTGATATCCCTCATACTCCTCAATACTGCTGTTCTTTGCCATGAGAGATTCAGTTCTTTCAAAAGAAACAGTTGTTACTTATCTTTTTTATAGGACTGCAGAACAAAAAAATAGGAGTAAGAGAGTTTAGTAGATGTCAAGTGCTTACTAGGAATATGATTTTTAAAAATTCAATGTTGTTCAGTATATGTAAAACTATTTCTGATTAGCCATCTAAAAACAAAACCTTTAAAATTCTTGGGGAAAAATCTTTTCTCCTTTATTTAAAATCTGAACCTTTTAAATGCATACAGAACTTTCATGGAGTGTACAAAAATCATCTCATATTTTAGTGATTCAAAGGCCATCAAGACAGGTGTTACATTTCACAGGCACACATATTTACTTAAACACTTCAGTGATGGGACAAACTTTTGAATTTGTGCCTACAGGCCACAAGGCATTATGATTACATAAGGGGAAACAAAAAACAAAAAACAATATTATGGTCTGGCTTGTTTTTATTTTGTATAACTATTGTCCTATACGGTGCATACAAGCTGCAATAAAAACCCCAACACTAAATGCAAAAGCTTTTCCCAAGAAATACAATAAAGAGCTCAAAAAGGAAATAAGTTTGATTAGTTCAAAGGAAAGTTTATTTGCTGTTTGACTGCTGAACTGTATGCACCTTAAAACAATCCTATAAATAAAAGTAGACAACATCTTAAGTCCCACCAATACCAAAAACTTCCCAATTACTTCCTCAGCATATGTCTCATTACCCCAGGATTGGACATTCCACTTGAAAGGCTTACTGCTGTTTGATGGCAGTTGAACTAGATATACTATACACTTTGTCTTCAATGTATAGCAGGTCATAGATCATCATCCCATTTGCAGATCACTACTGGAGATTCTTCAATAAAATGAAAACGCATCAGCTGAAGATCTAAGATTAGTCATACTCCAATAAAAAAAAAGTACATAAAAGTGCATTTAAGGGATTCTTATGCCAGTTTTATCTCAACTTTGAAACAATGCATCAAACAAATTCAATCAGTATGTCAAAGATGGATACAAATAGTGTTCATGTTTTTAAAGGCAGTAATCCTTTGAAATCTTTAATGCAACTGTTGCTAACACATTAATAGTACTCCTGGCTTCACAAACTAACCTGGACTTCCAATCAAGTGGTGACTTTAGTCCAGAAAGGGAAGTGCACAAAATATACCTAAATCCATTTCCAATCACGTTCTACTCTTGCACTCTCTGTCCTCCTTTTTTTTTTTTTTCCTAGTATTAGAAGACAACAGGTTGAGTTGGCAGATATTGTTTATGGACCCCTGAGGTTGTTTTTACCGGTTCAATCTCAATTTTATCGAATTCTTGATAACAGGAATAGGATTTGCAGGGAGAGCAGGGATATCTGAAAGATCTGTACTGGGTGTTTTCTGAAAAGAAAAGAAGAAGTTTCGTTGTATTTTAACTGTAAATTACAGGAATATTGTAGAAATTGGCACCAACGTTCAACAACAAATCAAATCTTCAGGAGTAATTCAAAATATACCAAGATTAGGATAATTACAAACTATAAATACAGAAACAGATATTCCCTTTGGCTACAACGCCATTTTTAACAAAAATCTGTGCAACTTTCTCTTTTGAAGCACACATTTCCTTTTTCCTCAACTGCAAGAAATTAGGAGGTGCTGCAGAGAAAGCTCAGTCTAATAAGAATCCGTATCATAATAAAGACATAATATCCACGTCATAAGGTAGACATCTACTATCACATGAAGATGTTTAATATTTCAAGATTGCTATGAATAACTCAGTAACTCTGTAACACTCTTCCAGATTGATGATGAGATAGCTGTCCCCTATGCAATTTGTGTCTGTACATTTATGCTTCAGATTGTCTAAGTATACTTATAGGCCAAATTTCCAAAATGAATTAAAATAGATTAACATGGAAAAGGTATGATAAAACACTGCTACTGACTAGGAAAAGAATCCCACACTGAAAATAATCTGAACACTTTTGTTTCCCTTAAGAGAATTAAATCCTGTTCGCCAAAGTTGTTTATGAAGCCAAATAAAGGAAAATGCAGAAAGCAAACACTCAATATTCCATACAATAAATTAATTTCTTATATGCTTAAGAAGCCTCTATTTTTAAGCTGGTATCTTTTTTTTTTCTTCCACTTCTACATATTTTACTTGACATCACAATAATCCAGTTGTTATTTATTACTTCACATAATTTAACAGAAAATGTTTTCTTATATTCTGAATGTCCAAAATTAGTATAAAACACATTTCACACATGGGAAAAACTGCATTAAAGTGACTACTCTGAACTGTTGCTTCATTAAAGTGAATCAGCAGACTACACTGACTGACACGAAAGCAAAACACAATCTCACAAAGATTCACAACACAATAGCTCCTTACACTCCTTCACCACAGTGAAGTGAGATAGCTGGTTAATGAACTATCAGATCAGATACTCTCTCTCCCCTCATACCAAATATCAGAATCCGAAGCTACATTTCTCACACTTTCAAACTCTACCAGGACATCTTTGATGAGCAGCTATTTAAAGCTTTTTTTTCTTGTTTGAAATGATTATTCTTTGATGTGCAAAGCACAAAGGAATAAACTGAGCCCCTTGCTTTGAAGGCACAATTCAGAAGAGCGAATCCAGCTTCGGTCAGTTTGTATGGCAAGCCATACATATTTAGCTACAATGCGTATTAAATAAGATCAATGATCATCTAAAACACAATAATTGTGACAGTAACAACAGGCAACTTTATTTTCATTTTGATATTTTCAACACAGACCAACAACTAGAAATAGAAATCCATTGTTTCCAAAGTCAGTACCTGAGGAGCTTGCAAAGTTGTCTGAAGATGTTCCATTTGGGAATTAATATTCAATTCTGTCTCCATTAGCTCCTAAAAATAAACAGAAGAGGAATCATCTGGCCTTGCTGAAGTCCAGAACAGATGATAACAGTGCATCTTCGCTTGTCCACTACCAGAGTTAAAAAGCAACAAGGCAGGTCAGGCAAGACCTGGTTTTGATGAAGTCATACTGTTTTCCCAGATCAGCTCCCTCTCTTCCAGGTATCTTTTCTTCCAGAAGGACCTACTCCGTGAACTCAGCCGGCACAGAGATGTGGCTGACAGGTCATGGATCATCCTTTCTACTTTTCTTAAAACGAGCGACACTGCCTTTGTTCTGCTGTCCAGGGATTTCACCTGATCACCGTAATTTTTCAAATATCACTGAGGGTGGCTTGGCAAGTACATCAGCCAGTTCCCTCAGGACTCTGGAATGCATCTCGTTGGGACCCATAGAATGTTGAAGTTCCTCGAGCCTGATCTTTATTTACAGCAGGACAGGCATCACTCCCCACCTCTCACCTTCTCAACCATCCACTCAAAGGTTCTGTGTGACAGTCACTAGCGAAGACTGGGGCAAAAAAGTTGCAGAGAACCTCAGCCTTCTCCTTTTCTGTTGTTACTAGCCGGACTGCATTGCTCACTGCGGGGGACACATCCACCTGCACTTTGCTCTTCTAGTTGATATACCTATAGAAGCCTTCCTTAGCTTTCTTTGTGCCCCCTGACAAGTCCAGTTCCAGCAGGGTCCTGGTTATCTTGACCTCATCTCTACAGCCTAGCAGCATCCCTATACTCCTCCCAAGTTACTTATCCATGCTTCCACTGCTTCTGCATTTTCCTCTTGCTCTTCAGTTTGACCAGTACATGAAAGAATGTTATGCCCACTAGGAATCTGACAGCAAAACAAGCCACTTCACTTCTCATTTGTCCCTTGTTAAACCACCCGTAACTTTTAAGCAGAATTTTATAGGAAAATATTGTATGCCACTCAATTTATTAAAGAGAAAGTGCAGTATCAGATTAATAAGATGAATGTACTTCTTACAAATTTGACTGCTTTTCCACTATTATAAATTGAGTAAGTTCCTTCAGAGCTATACAACTAAGCTGAAGTCACTGAATTCAGTTCATGAACAGCTGAAGATCAGGACTAACTTCTGATGCAAACAGTTCAGAAACTGTTTCAAGAACAGAACATCAATTTCATCACTCAGTAATGTTTTTTAGCAGCCCCTCTACACTTATCACTACAGGCCAAATTAACCTAAATCCCTACATATAACCTCATCTTCTTGCCCCACTACAGTTTTCAAAACTAGGAGACTGAAGATATTTTAAGAATTGTTTGTTGAAAAAGAAGCCAGAAAGGTTAAATTCATTAAGCTCACTTGTACAAAGGTTACAAATAAATACCATGTTTTTAAATTCACATTTACACAGATTTGTTACCATGCAAATTGATGGTGAGTATAAGTCTAAATTCACCATTCCACCAGAATAGTTTTCCTGCTACTTTAGTAGATTAAATCAGTTTTTTGTATGATCACATGAATGTCAGAGTCACTTTTTCAGTGGGACATTCAGCAGGACTGAATGACTAATAACAGATCAGTGGGACATTCTCCTTTTAATGAAAGCCTGTAATTTAAAACTGTATGAAATAACAAGCCACACCCTACTAAAACAGGTGCATTTCAAAGCAGAAAAAAAGAAGCCTATGTTAGTTGAGAAGTTCATTCCCCCATGTCCTACCATACAAATTAAGGACATAAGATTTAGAGAAGACTACAATAAAGCCTAACAGGATTACCTACAACTTGTATAATGATGTGTATCCAGAGGATCTGTTTTCGACATTAGGATTAAATGCTTACAGCCATTTCTGCCTTCACCTGTCTCGAGTTTAAAGCGATTTCAAGGTGACTAAATAAGATTTTTCACTGAAGGGTGTGGAAATTAAACCCACGTATTAACGCACTATTAGTTATTTTAATTTCTAGGAATATTTTCCACAGTATTCCAAGGCTAACAAGGTACTGTTTTTTTTGTTGCACACGTAAGTGGTTACCACAAAGCTAAGGACATACTGTCACCCTTGCTACTTGCAGTAAGCAACAATATATCCTGGCAATTAACAAGACAATGTAGGGGCACGCCTGGATCTTTGAAAGTCCCCAGAGGCCTTGCTACAACTGCATAAAGTACTTCAGCTATCAAGAAGACTTTATATAGCACCATTCATTTCCCCACAGCCTAAAGCATGGGCAAGTAAGCAACCAGATTTTTATATGCTATGCATAATGAAGTGTGAACAACCAGCAAAAAAATAAAAATAAAAAATCACTATCTACTGTCCTACGAGTCAATGCATGGGGTGAAGGTAACCTAATATGAGGTAACATACTGCAATTTGTTAACAAAACTTTTGAAGAACAACATATATATGAATTTGATGTCTTTAATGGAGTGTCTATACTGCATATACAAGTACTACCAGTCACTTCTAGGGAAAAAAAAACACTGATATTTCATAAGAGCTGCAATTAACGCAGACAAAATTATATAGAGCAGAGATAAATACCTTTGTTTCAGGCTCGTTCACATCTATACAGCTAGTATTTTCACTTATTTCATCCTGCTGAAATGCACAGAAAACCAGAAATTGTTAACAATAATGAAAAAGTTAGTTAATAAAACAAGAAAATACATGGAAACAGAATTAACTGCAAGGTGTAACATATTATAAATTGCTTTGAAGATTAGAATTCAGAATCTAAGTATTTTTGTTGATGCAGCTTTTTTTGCCACGTGATGAGTATCAGCATAATACAGAACAGTAACACCTTAGTAAGTTGAATACATAAAGACGATGAAATCAGAGTAGGAAATATGCAAGCTAACAAAGTATTCGAAATCTGGAATATGAGAATCAGTACTCAGCAGAAATTAATATTCCCTATTATTAGTTTTGGACCCTCCAATGCTACAATCTCAAAATCTCAAATACCTCTTCAATTTTCATTTTCTTGGGAGAATCTTCGTTATGGGTAGAAGATGCCCTTTTCACTGCTGTGACAGGGCTAGGTGTTTTTGTTGCAACATTTCCTGAAATTCTGGGTGGTGGATTTAATAGATGTACCGAGGAAGCAATTCTAGAGATGGTAGGCTTTGGTGGTGGAGAAATGGCTGGTTGTGTGGCAGTTTGAGGAATGCTTTCATTTGAAGAACCTACAAGCAAATAATTTTAAGAGCTTCAGCAAGATTACTTCAGACAAACATTTCAGTTTCCAGTCACTAGTCTATACTATCATTAATCAAACAGGCTTCAAGGAAGTGGAGAAGTTGGTGGTAAAAGCATTCATTTGTAAGAGCAAATGTTTAGTTTCAAGCTCATTCTAAAAAGAAAATTCACATATCAGACACAAGGTAGTGATACCAGTGACACTCTGCTAGGCCTAATTAGCCCTGCTAAACAGCAGATTATTACTAGCCAGGTGAAGCTCTGCCCTCATATATCTATAATGTTCTTGGTACCTGAAGTGTTACTGCTTCCATACTCAGCCACATATACGTTGCCTATGAATGCCTTAAATCAAATCTAAGGCAAATCTGATACTCCTTTTTTCACAGAAGCCCTGAGTTTATCACTGCTCAGGCCCAGAGTACTATGAAGTCAGAGAGAGCAAGATAACCACCTGACATTCTCTACATCATTTTGAAAAATGTTCCACTTGACAAAGTAATACCTCACCAGCTGCCTATCTCAAAACAATAAGCATATATATATGTATGTTTTTCCTCTATTCCAGGATGAGAAAAAATTACACACCTACTCATATTAACGCACTTGTGACACAATAAAAGAAATTACAATCATATGACTCCACCATTCTACATTTCTGAGACTGATCCTTTTGGAAAGGATAACCAGTTGCAGACCCTTTTGCATCTGCCTTGCTTCATATATACAGCTAAAGTGTACATGAGCAAACAAAAGAATAATCAGACACTGCTGCACAAATGTTTTGCCATGATTTCCCAAGTCTAAAAATATAAGTTAATCTGTATATCATGCACTTTACAGAATCAATAGGAGCAGTTTATTACACCATTTTCCTTACCCCCTGAGCTTTCACTGGAATTTGTTTGTGGCACAGTGACTTCAGAAGCCTGTATGTTGGTCACAGATGCTGCTGTTACAGCTGGCGCAGGACTGGTTCTGCTAAAAGAGAAAAATGAAAAAAAATGCTTAACGTGAGTAAAGCATGCCTATGGTGTTATCCACCATCGTATGTGTGGACATTACAGGTGAAACAACCTGTATTACAGAGCACAACATGTAGTTTTATGCCATAGTGTGATGAAAAATTTGAGCACTAGCCATCTAACAAAACTTGAGCAATGACAGCTTTTTAGAGTGGCAAGAAGTTTTCTTTAAAATAAAAGGCAAAAACTCAGGCAAGTCTGATCAGATGAGATGCAGTGGGAGTAAAGCAATTATTTTCCCATGGGACAGAACAAGGATGATATACAAGGACTGGGAAAGAAATCCTCTTTTCAATCTGCTCGCACCACTACAACTATTAATTTCTGCCTGGATCTCCTGAGCAAAACCTGGGATTTTACACAACAAAATTTCCTTCCCATTCTTTCTCATGAACTACGGAAGCAGTGCATGTTTAAAAATAATACTAGGAAAGTTATACTTCAATCGTGACATGCTAGATACCAGGCTTGCCCCAAAACTCTCCATTCTCACTCCTCAACTCCCTGTTTATCATTTCTCACAGTTCTACTACTATAACCAAGTTTTTATTTCACCTTTTCTATACTCTCGTATCCAATCTTATAACTCCTTGTCTTAAGTCCAATGCTCTGCTGCTCGCCATCCCACAAACACAGTCCTGCTCCAGCGTTCTAACTAGAACTACAGATGTGTTCAAGTTCCAGTCTGAAATATTTACACCCTGACATAATGGTACTATCTTCTGAATGCAGTACTTGCCATACTTAAACACAACACAGGAACAGAAAGTGGCCTCAAGAGTGAAAGTCTTCATTACCCCTGAGAACTTCCAGAACTGTTCAATGGGCTCGTCTTCATAGCACTAGTAGGCGAAGGCACAGACGTGCTGTTATCACTGTCCATAGACAAGTCTAAGCTGCTGTCATTCAGAGCTGCCAATCTGACTCCTTCAGTTGAATGCTACCATCCACAACATAAAAGAAAGTTATTAGTCTTAGTAAAGGGCTTTAAAAAAAACAGCAAAAAGCAAAAAAAGCCTGAGATTCAAAAGACAGTATTTCAGTCATGCAAACTATTAGCCATTACATCTGTGAAGAAAATAAATGAGTGATCTAACAGTGATAAGCTTTCATCCAGAGCTGAGTATGAACGTATGCCAAGCTAAGCACATACATGTGCCTTAAATATAGTTATTTTAAGAAGAAATCTGATAATAGGACCAATGTAAACTATAAAACATGAATGGACAGTTTTCTAATCTTTTTACATGTAAATAAGCTACTATCATGTCACTATAAACATTTATGTTTCCCATATTCAAAAATCTACTAAAGATTCAATGATGTTTAAAAACAGAGGATAAACTGCTACTGCATTTAGTGATTGTCATTTTGGCTTTGGCTTTATTTCATGTTTCTTTATTCTTCACAGCTTATAGATACTGCTTTTACAAAATTAATGGTGATGTAAAACAAAATTTACATTTTTTGAGAGACCAAAATGAATACAAAGAACTTAAAAGACCAACCTGAACAGCATAAGTATCACTGCTGAGTATCAGTGGAGGACAAAAACCCTACTATGACATGTTACTATTTAAAAAGATGCATTACTTAATATTTGCATTGTTCTCTGAAATGTACTGAAATCAAGCATAAGTCTGTTTGTAATAAAGCATCTTCTATATTTTAAAAAGTGTTCAATACAAAGCACCTATAGTAAAAACAGTTTACCTTTTTCTTTTTCTGAAGCACGTGATTAGGTAGCAGTTGGTGAAGTTGCTTACGTTTCACATGCCTTGCTGCAATCTTCATATCCATCTCAAACATCTTGCTGTTTATTGCTTGCCTATAAACTACACAATTAGAATAACATTAATATGTATCAGTCCACTTACTTGCCCAGGTAGAAATGATTTGTATTACAGAATATTTGCCACCCTCAAGAACACCCTCTGTAGAAAAAAAGCGTTCTACTATACCAACACTGGCAATACAAACGTCACACTATTTGCTAATTTTACTGTTTAAACTGCATCAAAATTCAAATTATTCCACTAAGTATAAATTCAGAAGTTACCCTAAGAGAAGAGATGAAAAAAACCTCACACTACGAAACTTCTATAGAAGACTGAAGTAACTCTTTTCCAGCAGTTGACGGAAATATCCAGTTAAGTATAAAGTAAAGAAAACCCAGATAGTTCCATAAGAAAATGCCTCAAAAAGTGTATTCTACATTGTATACATCTTAGAATGTCCAGATAATATAAGTCATGAGTAAAGGAAATGCTCAACTACCAGTTTCCTCTTTTAGAAAGAGCTGGAGTCATGTAACAACAACTAAGCATTAATAGAAATAACAATCAGAAGCTGATTTAAGTATTTATAAGGTACAGAAAAAAAAATCTTTCCTTCAGAGAAAAACAAAGAACAAAGTACTTGTGAAAAATCCCAAACTAAAGTTAACTTTAGACTCAAAATCTGAATCTCTGAAAGTGTAATCTAGATGAACAACTAGCCAGTTAGCACGCACAGAAGTAAAGGATCCATAAAAGCATGTTTCTATCCTGTTCCATAGCATGCTGGAAAGCATCAGTTTTCTCATGTTCATAAGTAGCATTTAAATATCTGCTCTAAGGCAAAGAAAAATAAAGTAGGCAAGACTTGTAGCATTCACCAAATTGTTTCGTTCTGAGATCCATTAATACTTTGTTGAAGCCCGAAGATGTAAGGATTTTAACAGTGAGCAGTATTCATTAAAAAGCTCATGGCTTTCGGACGCTGCTTTGAGAATCAGACTAGCCATTACACCGTTCCTGAATTCTCAGAATATACTTTAGCATTTTAATGACATCAGAAAGATCTCTGTTCATCACTTCAATCAGTAATAATCAAACATTTGTTAATCAGTAGCTTCTAGAAGCATTACATATCACTAAAACTGTTTTTCACTAAATAACACTAACTCCTTACCTGAATCTTTCTATTTCTAGGTACAGTTCTACTAAAGAAAGAATAGATTATGGGAATAAAAAGACAAGTAGCATCACTCACCCAGTTTCATACCTGAACATCTGTATACAAAACTCACCTGTATCTGTAAATGACTGGATGTCGTAAGTAAGATCAACACTCAAATTCTCAGAATTTTCAGTTTTCTTGAACACCAACCCAATCACCCACATTGTACGGTATTCTTCCCTGCAAAATGTTACATAAAAGTTATTTTTGACATCATCTGCCAACAGCGATATCAAGTTCTTTGCTGCAATAGCTCATTTTCTGTTTTAATTCCACTAGCACTGGGGAGACATGCATACATAGAAAAGCAAAAGCCAAAAGCTGGTTTGGTGACATTGCTGCTTCATTTCCAATACAAAGAAGACATGAAACAGATCATCTCCATCAAATTTAAACTAAAATTATCAGTAAAGAGCATATTTAACTAACTGTGTTTCTGCAAAGATTCTCTCATTTATATAAGAGTTATGACTAGTCACTGCAATCACACAAGAAATAGGAGACAGGAGCTTTTCAGCATGTGACCTTGAAGTCAAAATATTAACATATTCCCTGACTAAACAATTTCAATTTTGCCATCTAAGTTTGTTTTCAACTCTCAAATTTCTTAGCTCTAACTGACAGCACAGTGCAGTTTTCTGGTAAGAAACTGTTCATTTTGATGGCTTACTTTCAATTATTATACGCTGAAAATGAACTAACATTATTTTACAGAATGTATCAGAACACCTCAAGGCACTTGATGTTTTAATTCCACGTATTCTACTTGTAAGACTCTTTGAGAACAATTCCACTTTCCCATCAATTACTGAACAAATATTTTTAAAAAGCAGGTGGAGAACCACACTTTATTGGCATTAGAAAACCTTCGAAAAGCCTTTCCTAATAGCTTAGCCACATTAAATCTTCTGAAATGAGAGCAAATCAGACCACGATTATCCATGAAGTTCTATACGTTTACCCACTAAAATGGTGCTAAGTTTTAAGCCTTCTTTTATTCATTTTTCTCTTGGAACAAATATAACACCTGTATTTAACTTTCTAAAGCTTACTGTCATTCCAAGCAGTTGATGTCTGGGAAAACACAGTATGAAACGTAAACAAGGTTTTTCACAAATTCCCTATTTTCCATTCTCATAGTTCACAAAAATTACAATTCTTTATGAAGGCAATTCCAACAATATGTAGACAGAAACCGAAGTCTTAAAAAGAGAGCTTTTAGCCCTCACAGTTCCAATCATTGTTTTGAGTGGTAGAAGACAGGAAGTGAAAGCAAAAAAACACATACAGTACTGGACAGCACTAAGTGCTTGGCATTCCCTCCACTGTTTACAATCTCTAAGAATTCTAGCATCAGCTCCTACCAATTTTAAATGATATGCAACACTGCTGCTAAATCTTATAGCATCCCATCTACTTAAGTTATTCAAGATTCACTTCTACTGTGTTTGATGTTCAACTCAATTCTGGCTTGGACACATTCTTAAATAGAACAAAGAGCATCTGATTTTACGAACTTATGAACAACTTAAAATTTTAGCCTTTAGACTTTGTCATGAAAAACTGACCTCAGATTCTGAAAAAAATCTTAGCTTATCGATTAATGTATTTTTGCTTACTTGTCAGGATTCTCCTTGGGTGCTGGGAATGACTGGGGATTCACATGAGCCAGTGTAATGAACTCATTCTTCTCCAGGTTTCCAACCAGAATACGGATTTTTGATTCCACCAAACCCACCCTGCATAAATGTCATTCATTAGCAAGTTCTCATTAATATGTAAAGTTCGATACTTCTGTTTCATAACAGGCAGCAGTCCTTAGCATTTTGCTTACACAAGTTAACAAATGAACTAATGTTCTATACATGACAAATTCACATCAATAAGCAGAGTATGCGTCTTGCAAAAAGTTGCACACAGCAAGCTCTGAAATGAAGGATGCCCTGAAGCACTGTGATCATCTTTTACAGGTGGATTTAAATAGCAACCCACTAAACATAAGTAATAAGCAAAAAGAAAATGAACTCTCATTTATTTCTACAGTTTTCTTTTAACTTCATATGCAGAATTTTAAAAGTAAGTTTCCAAAACCTGACAAGCTTAGTTCTTTAATAAAAAAATGGGGAGAGAGATTTTTAATTTGATAAACAATATTTCTAGAGATTGAACACAGACCGACTCACAACTGTCTGTTAAAGCATATAAGGCTAAAGAAAATAAGATTAGTGAAGTGAACGTGGCAGTACTGAAAAGAAGCATAATTGGGCCAATAGTTCTCCTGCCCTAATCCCTCATTTTTATTGTTTTTCGGAAACACATCATCACCACTGTCAAATTTTAAAACTGAAAAATACTATTTTGAAAGTTTCAAACTGTTCCATTAAAAATATACCACGTATCTCCATGAATTCAAGGTTAACAATCTTTAATCTTTTTGGTTTTATTTTGAATAATAATAAGCATTGTACTCACCATTCTAGTCGTTGTTTTTCTGTCGGTGCACTTGCTAGAAGTACAATATAATGCCTTGGGAGATAAAGACAATATGCTATTCTAATTATGCTTCTAAAACTAGACAGTCAAAGTTTAATATTAACATTTGTAAGATCTACATTACAAACTATAGATTATTAGCTTAATTTTACTACAGCGTATTTAAAGTGGACAGAGGAGCTATGTTCCCCTAGCACGTGACTACAGAATTTCTCAAAGTATTCAAGTTTTAGGAATAGCTGCAGTAACACTTGAATAACCTTAATAAAAGGCTAGGAACATAGCACCAATTGAAAAACAGCACAGAAGCGCTTCAAAACATAATGAGAATGGGGATTCAGTTACTAGTGAGTCCTTGCAAGTAAAAATTGTTCAACTATCTCTACGTACACTGGTTGCCTTTTAACATTGTATCTGAGTATTTCAATGAGAGGTTACTACATATTCATTCAAAGTTAGAAGTAGCACTGAATTACAGTTTACAAAAGTTCAATATCCTCATTTTAGAACTGTCTAAACATGCTTATCTGGAATTCTACAAGCAGAAAAATGCTTCCTCTGGTGACAAATTCGTAAACACCAGATTATATTCCAGGATAGTTAGTATTTGCCCACTGTAATCAAGTTTTGAAGAAACAAAATACAATAAAATACTTAAACAAAGCCACCTACGATGGTAAAAAAGAAGACAATTACCATAACTTCAATAGCAACAAAACAAAAAACCCTTTCTTTTAACGTGAGGTTAAAATTGTGGAGCAGGTGACAACCTTACTTGTCTACAATCAGGCTTTTCTGAAGCTTAGGATGCTCAAGCAGACTCCCAGCTAAATCACCAGATTGCCTTTACTCACTATACTGATATAGTCTACTTAGGTATTCCCCAAGCAGGATTTAAAGGTAAAATGAGGGTTTATACACTTGGCACTTCTATGTCAGAAAGAGAAAAGTGAAGTCAACGCTGTTGGAAAAACCATGGTGCAAAGAGTAATCTGATGCTACACACCTTCAAACTGCAGCATTAGATCAAAATCAATAAACCAAACTGGTAACTACACATTTACTATTTACTCATATAGATAGGATACAACAGAAAGAGGAAAAAGAGTCCCTGATGAATGCCATGGGTCTTAAAATTCAGTCAGCAAGTATCACTGAATTACACTGATTCAAAATGAGATTCAAAGAAACTGTTTCCCCTTTTAAGCAGCGTGTTTTATCAACTTATTTTTGCATTTTGGCAGTATTAACCTCCTCATACAAAAAACATTAAGGAGTTTTGCATGGTGTTTTACTGAAGACATTTTCCTTTCAGCTCCTTGTTAGGATACCACTACTATTATGATTTTTATTCTTAAAATCTCAGAATTATTGCTTAGGGCAAAAAAAGCGAGGGAGATGCTTAACAGATTTTTCCAAAACATAAAATCTGAGAGCACACACTGCCATCTCAACTGGAATTTAGTCATGATGCATGAACCTTAAAAAAGCGAATATAAGAAAACTAAAAATATTTAAAAATCAAAATCAAACAAACACCACAGAATAGAATTACAGTCCATTTCTCAAATTCCATTAGTCATTCTTATATGGAATATAAGTCTTTATTAGGCATTTCAAATATGCATTTCTTCTAAGGAGCACTAGATATACTATCATACATAAGATTTCTACATTGCTACCTATCACATACATACATATACTAATAGATTTCATTTAATGGAAATGACATCCTAATCTTTTTGATGTTTTCAATCACATATGAACTGAATCAGAGACAAAACTGCAAGCATTTGAAGAAACTCATGTTTCTTGGTAATTACTATAAAAACAGACATAAAAAATGTGGATTTCACACTCACAAGTCTCAACTAAGCTGGTAAACAAGAAGAAAAAAAAAGAAAAAACCCCTTCTTTATGAGAATGCTATTTTTGCCAGGGTAGTGCTAGCTACATTTAATTGAAAAATGAGAAAATACAAAAATTGCAAAATTGCCCCCTCCATTCCAGCAAATACATGCATCAGTTGTGCTGAGATGGAATTAATCACAATAAAACCTCTATAGCCATTTTCACAACGACTTAGTTAACAAACAGCTTGTACTGATGAAGATATACTTGGCTTAAGGGTTCAAGTTCTCACTGCTAAACTTTAGAAAGTCACTTAGTTATCTGTACTTTTCTCATTTCGTGGCAAAAAAGAAAGTATCTGTTACTTTACAATAAGAGACAAAAAAAAAAAAGAAGTTACTACCTCCCAATAGTGCTCACTCAAGATGCACATATTAGTAGGAAGTACTTATTTTGAAAAGGAATTTGTGCTGCTTCTTTCTCATCATCTCCCTGTCAGCATTAATTTCTCATACGAATAACTGAATGCAGACATTATGGAACTGTCTTGTATACACACAAAAAAGTGAAGTACTTTTAAAAACTGTAATACTTCCTGAAAAACCTAAGAGCACACCAACTTGTTCATTTGCGTTTATCTGTACTAAGATTTCCAGGATTTACACTTAAAACTACCCACTGCTTTAAAGCCCTATCAAGGCTAAAAAGCTTTTTAAAATTCTGCTCAAATTTATCTATTTAGCAGGATGTATCTCAGTAACAAATTAAAACACAGAGCTCTTCAAATGTATTTAATTTTTCTCATCACCACACTGCCCTCCTTGGTTTAACATTTCTAATCATTTCATTCTCATGAAACAGTTCATAGTGACATTACATCCACCTGAAATTAACCCTGTCATCTCCTGGCAAATTATTACAGCCAGCAAGTATAATTCATTACTGTTTTTCCACTATCTCTGAATTTAGAACTGTACAAAGGGGAGAAAGCACATGATACGACTCTCTCACTCTGTGTAATTGCTGTTGGTTTTTTTAAATAAATAAATAAATAGAAGATTTCCACGTTTTCCCAATCTCTACTCTTGCCATGCAGGTATGCATTACCCTCCAGATTTCTTTTGTCACACACATCCTTGAAATCTGCTTATTTTAAACAAGGCTAATAAGGCAAAAGTGATTAGGATCAAATTAAATGTTTAGCAATTTCTACTGGAGATTCTCACTCTAACTAAGACTACTTCTAACTAAGACTACTAACACTATGCTTTAAGGGAAGAAATGCTTTTAAAAGGTATGTTTTAGAGCAAGGATAAGATTTACCATTATATAGAAGAACACTATACAAAGCTTTGAGCTTCAGCAGGAAGAAGTGAATGACACACACAATTTAAGTAAGAAGAGAGGATGAAGGGGGGCAGTAAAATAGATACCTAGTTTTCAGATGGAGATCTGACCAATAAAACCATATTTGTTACATGTTCACGATTGTATTTGTTTTCTAACAGCTACTAAACAAAGTTTTAAATTAACTTACTAAGATATAACAGCGCGTAATTTAAATTAAAACATGCTCAATAATACCATCCAGAGTTAAAAAGAGAAAAAAGCAAAAATTGTGTTCAAAACATACAAAATCTGGATATTCAGTGCAGGCAAAAGCAACTTCTGTGGCACTGAAAAATTTGGTACAGCTGATATACACAAAAAAATACCTGATGAAATTGAGATTTCAAATAACATTTAATGTTTCTTTCAAAAATAGGAAAAATATTACAGGGAACATATTAGAAGGAGCATTATCTGACTTATCTGCAGCCCATTTCTAACTACAAAAAATAACAACTTTGAGCATTTTCAAGTTTTACCCTCTAAGTCACAACATAAAAGCCATCCAATGCTTTGAAGCTTTTATCATGCAAAAGGTACAGAAACAAAACACAGACACATTATGAAGGTCATCAGTCTCTTTTAATGGGGGAACTGTATATTTCAATCTTGTTTAGATTAGTACATAACCAACCAACCACCCAGCACAGAAACAGCTGTAAAATATATTTGATTTCAAGAAAAATGGGTCTCCAATTTCAATTGAGGGCAAAGAAGATATAGTCCATATTTTAATAATCCATATTTATTATAAAAATACAACTTTCATCAAGTCAATACACATTTAACAAGCTTCTGCCCCTTTAATATATTACTAGAACCCTAAAAAATGTTGTGTGAACTTCAATTTTCCTCTTATTGTAGAAACATCACAAGATTAGAGAAGCTAGATGTGAAAGAGCCAAAAGTCTAAAGTTTTAATGAAAAAAAGTCCAGCAGTAACTAGTACATCTGGTAGTTAGTCAACACAATTGCAAAAACCCTTTATTATCAGAATGAAATGTTGTCTGTATTGACAAAAGAAAACACAGAGTTTCAAGTATGTATTCATCTGCAACACTGACCTCCATACTTAGTTATTTTAATAACTTGCTTCTCTTGAGAGGCAAGACCCATTTTTAGAATGCTTACGGAAACTAACAGGTAACTTTTACACTAGTCAAACCAGCTGATTTATCTTCAATTTTATTGTCAACATACCGATTCTATAATTAAATAGTGAAATTCTAATCACTGGGTCACAAACTAACAGGCTTCTGAATTACATGCTAAAGACAAAAAGGGTATCTGATGAAATGGCTCATTTTCTAAGAGAGAGTAATAGTGTATTTGATTTAGTAGTTGGCTAGGAATAGTGACAGGAGGATGGTTGGACTAGATGATCTTGTAGGTCCTTTCCAACCTAATGAACCTATGAACCTATGTATTTTCCCCTATGTAGAAATACCCTAAGAAAATACTTATTGGACATCAAATATATTTAAAATCCTGCACTACAGAGCATCATTAAGTATTTTAACTGATAAAACTTAAATATTCTGCCATGCCATAAAATACATACTTGTACTTTTGAAAGAAGTTTGGAGCTTCAAAAAGTTTGGACCACTCTGCCTTACTCAGCAAAATTTCATCTGTGATAGCAAGACCTAAATTATAGAAAAACATTTAAGCTTTTTATTTTTTTTAAGACAATCTTATATCCAGAGAAAAATAGCTTATTAACTTTCCAGATGTTATTACAGGTAACTTTCCCCCTTCATAGTCAAAAGGAATCTATTGAAGAGCTTTATGTACCATTCAGATCTTAGTTATTTACACAGATAATTTTTCAAAACAACTGAAACAATACACTCAAGTTTAAATTAATTCTGAATGATGATTACACAACTTTTTCTTCGTAATATACACAGCTCAATTTTATCTTTCATGTTCACCACAGAGTAACCATTCAATGAGAGATGTCTCAAATTCCTTCAATCATCTATTGTGCAAGTTCTTCTATAATGACAGGGCAAAGGAACAATAAGAAAATGAGTTACTGCCCAATGACACCTATCAGTGGTTGCCCTCTGTACCAAGCCAACTTCTTGCTTTGAATACTTCGTCTTTTAGCTACTATGATTACTGAAGTAGAATACTAGAATAAACTAGTGGATTTTGAGAAAGCACACTGCCTTATGTTATCTACCTGATGGTAGTTACTAATCTATGCGGCAGGACAAGACTTAAAGCCACAAACATAAACCTAAAAATCAAAGATATATGATTTTCAGAGCATAAGGCTCAAATTAATTGCCCTCAGCTCATAAAGAATTCTTAACTGCAGAATTCCTTACTGAATTTAGTACTTAAAGCCACCAAGGTCTAACAGGCTAGCTTTACCTCCCAAAAAAGATTCTCACGTTACAAAGTTACTTAGTATCTTCCTCCCCTACCTCCAAGTATACCCAAAATGAAACTATTTATAATCTTTTTTAATACATTTATATAGAGAGCATAAGATAAATACTTACCTTGTTTAAATTCCTCAACCATGACCATCCGTGTGGAAACGGACACATTGTAGGTAGAGTTCTGCTGTGGGTATGCTGGTGTAATTATAGGCATAAGATGGTACCTATCACTGGGGTTTACCTATATATAACAACAGCCAATCAGTTTTCTTCAAGCATACAGATGAGTTAACAAATTTGGATTTCTCCCTTTGCTAAAACTGAGTCAAGTTCTAAAAGACCTTGATCTGCTGACCAAGTAAATTTACAAATAGTTCAAAAAAAGTTTAGAATACAAGGACAATGCTTTGACAAAGGACACTATTCTGAACCAGTGATGTGGGAGGACCATAACCTGTCAGCACATTAATGCAGAAATCCAGAAATACCAACTGAACAGAACCAATTCACTCCCTTTAATAGAAACTAGCTTGTTATCACATCAAAACAAGGATACTTCCATCACCACATGAGCATCTTCATAGGAATGATTGTTTTCAGACACTGTGAAAAATATTTATACTTTATTTCTTGAATTAAGGAAAACAAAGAGCCAGCCTAAAAAAATGAGGCTCTAGGTATCCTGAGAGAAGCAACATTTGCATTAATATGTCTTTTATTGAACAATACATGGGGAAACAAAAAAGGAGGGACCACACACACACACATACAGATACATTAAAATGGCATTAGGGTAGCAATCTTGTAGGCAGTAAAGATAAAGCCCTGTCAATAACTTGTCCCACTATGACTCTCTGCACAAACAATTTTGTAGTATCACCTACTGATCTCAAACCCACTGTCCCAGTAATAACAGTTGAGAGCAGTTTTTATTCTTTGTCTCACAGTGTTTAAAAGTAGACATCTGTCAGTCAGATAAACAGATTTAAAAGATGAACAGTCTAACAGATTAACCTCTGGTGCTTACACTATTTCCCCAAAAACGATGAATTGAACATTAAGCAATTTAAAACTAGCAAAACAACTCTAAATACATCCACACTATTCCTCACTGAAACCTCTGCAGATGAGCTACGTGTCTGTGGAAAGCCACTTCTTTGACTACCTGTAGGATATTTATGTCCAAAGCTCTTAAGATGGGTGCTTACAAAGATTATAAGTAGTATAAACAACTTCACACATCAAGATATGATCTTCCTTGGTTCAAGATGAAGAGACTTTTACATATACCATTACAATTGAATGCACCCAACTGTCACTGTTGTACTGAAGTGAATTCATTATAACTGCAAAAATTAACAGACCTTAAGTCTGACAGAGAACAGTATTAAGATAAGTAATTTTTCAAAATGGATGCTTAAGAACATCTATTGCAAAAGTATACATTGTTCAGCAAGTGTCCTTCAAGTGGTAAGTTTACAAAATTAAAACTTTTCCATATTCAGGAGAATCAGTAGCTACTATGAAGAAGACATACCTAAATATTAATTTCATTAATTTTAGAATGAAGTTCATCTAATATTCTTTAAGCAACTAAATTTTTTGTACATTATGACTTATAGGGGAAAAAATAATACACTAACCCTTGGGTCCCATACAGGCAAATTAAGATTGCATTCTTCTGGCTGTTTCAATAGCACTGGATTTGGCCATTCCCTGTTCAAAAAGATTGTAGCACTGAATAAGACTATTGGATAAAATCATGTATGTTCAACAAACAATACTTTCTTATGTAACTCCTCTTAACTCCCTTCTCAAGTATTATTTTCTCAAGACAAAGCTGGCCTAAATGTACTTATATATATAACTTATAGTGTTGAACTACATCATAGCTGTAATTATCTTCTCCAGAACATAAAAATAACTAATTATAAAAATAACTAATTATAAAAATAACTAATTATAAAAATAACTAATTATAAAAATAACTAATTATAAAAATAACTAATTATAAAAATAACTAATTATAAAAATAACTAATTATAAAAATAACTAATTATAAAAATAACTAATTATAAAAATAACTAATTATAAAAATAACTAATTATAAAAATAACTAATTATAAAAATAACTAATTATAAAAATAACTAATTATAAAAATAACTAATTATAAAAATAACTAATTATAAAAATAACTAATTCCTACTGTTGCAGAACTTTTTAACAAGAAATTTAGCTA
The DNA here is from genome assembly GCF_038088225.1 of Cyrtonyx montezumae. Lineage (NCBI taxonomy): Eukaryota > Metazoa > Chordata > Aves > Galliformes > Odontophoridae > Cyrtonyx > Cyrtonyx montezumae. Next base: position 12,829,659 of record NW_027071826.1, read on the forward strand.
ACTGAAGTAAACTACTGTAAATTCCCCTTTGGAAAAAAAAACCTAAAAGGGGACAAATTCCTCAATGAAAACTCATACTGAATTAATCTTCAAGCTAGCCCTTCCATATACAAAATACAAAAACAGCTAGCATGATAACTGCTTTGTAGGATCATTAGAAGAATACATAATTAAATAGGAAAGAATTTTCCAATCCAAATTGCAAAAAGAAACCATACTGAAATAAACACTAAAACAAAGAGAACACTTATGTTCAAGATGTCCCTACTGTCACAAACACAACTAATCTTCCTTATAAACAGCAGATATCAGGTAATTGGTATTTGTAAACTAATACTCCTGTGGAATGCACATATAAAATTTACAGTAGTATAAGGAACATAAACAGAGCCTGGAACCAGTTTCTCAGTATCAGCCTCAATATATTTTAACATCAAAGAGGCTTCAAAAATTGATTCAAAACAGCAAAACTTCAGGACTATGAAAAAGTCACTATGCTTGAAATAAAGGTACAATTTAGTGCCATGATTCTAAACATCTACACACATCTCATGAAGAACACAGGTCTCCAGAGATGTTCTTTGAGGAGAATCGGTGTTTGTAACCTGGAAAGTATACTTATGTCCAGTTCACTTTAAATTACTTGTTAACTCTCCCACTGTTCCCATAAGTTACACAAACCAGCTTTCTAAGATAACTAGCTCAGTAATATGAAACCAAACACCTACATCTCCACAGTCACAAAAGTAAAAAATAAAAATAGAAAACCACAAACTTTTGCAGCTGGTTCTCTTGTACTGTATTTAAGCTATATGCCTAGATCAGTTACTGATACACCTTTTACCATCATCTTACTATCCAAACATCAAAAGACTTCACATTCTTGGTGCCTGTTCTTATTCAGCCCTATATAAGGATCTTAGCCTTATATAAGGATAAAGTGTAATGTTGAGTAATATTTTTTTTAATTTCTTAAGTTTTGATAAGTATTTTTCTTTCAGTTACTTTAAGAACAAGACCTCTTGGATGACTTTTATTGAAAAACCAAAGCTAACAACTTTCAGGCAGCAAGAACAATGCTTACCACTATCAACTTAATCTGGTAGCAGCTGAAAAAGATACCATAAAAACAGGACTAAAATTTAGTGTCTACAAAACAATTTTATTTTAGTGTAAACTAAATTTGAAAAACAACAACAAGAATAACATACCATTTAGAAAATACCAAGAAAAATTTATGTACAAGAGTTGATGCTATTGCATTTGGATAAAGCTGGCAAGTTCTTGCTACTAGCATAGCCCAGGAAACACCGCCAAGGAAACCTAGTATATTGGAATAGATGTTGTGGCCTGTAAATTGAGAAGGAAAGAGACAAAAAGGAGACAGTTATCAGCAACCTTAAGAGTTAATGAAAACTTCACAAGTTTTGGAATAAAACTGCTTACGTTTTGCCCACAGCTTGATAGCTCTCAGTGTTAACCTGAAGTTGTCAATGTTTGGTACTAGATGCAGAATTTCATCGGTTACCCGGCAACCTGCCAACAGAAAGAATCTGTTACATTTGCTGCTTCAAGGTGTTTTTTTTTTTGTTTTTTGTTTTTGGTTTTGGTTTTTTTTGCTTTCTTCTGCTCTCACACCTTAAAAGCTACCAAACTTCAGATCAGCATGCTACAAGCTCATTTGGTACTTTGAAGACTGTTGTTCTGAATCTGAAAACGTGGTTCTTTTATCATCTGATAATTTTCATCTTGTTTTACAGCAGTACAGAAAACCTGGATGCTTTAAGTCAAAGCTTTCAGGAAGTTATGACAAAAACAAGCTAAAGAGAACAGCTTTCCAACATATTCACACTGTATCATTACTAGATATTTTCAGGCTTAAAAATAGCACTGTATGTGTTTATATTACTTGCTTCATGTTAAAAAATAAATAAATAAATAGTTTGAGAGAAACAGTTGCAAAATATATATGTATGTATCTATTCTCCTAAGGAACAAAAGGAATGGGAGAAAAATGTGAAAAGGCAACCATGAATTTGAGAAACTGCACAAGGATGAATTTCACAAACCAATGGGAAATGTGATAATCCTAGCACCCCACTGCAAAAAAAAAAAAACAATTTTCACTTGATAACATCAAATGTTAAGACTGTATAGAAACCAGCAATACATTACATGCTCCTCTTCCTCACGTGCCCAGCTGCATAGTAGATGGAGCCCCAATCCTCCCCTACCTAAATACATCTTTATTTACAGAAATAGGTAGCACTGCACATTAACACCATGCAGTCTTATTAGTGTCTATAGGACACCATTTCTCCAAATGAAAGGAAAAGCTTCCTAAAAAATCTGGCCAACAAAAAACAACTCTCCATATCAGCTCCAATATGGAGTTCCTGCATTTTTAGTCAAGTCTGCAACTCATCTAATAAATCGAACAATCTAGGATAATTATAAAAAGATTTGAAAACGTCTGCATAAAATGTATATATACATACCATTAAGACTTCGTATGCATCTAATGTCTAAATTTTTAAGTAGGCTATCATCTCGGAGGTCTAAGTCCTCAGGAATAGTTTGCAGTGCTAATCTTGCAAACAAAATATCAATCTTTAAATAAAAAAAAAAAGAGAGACATTAGATAACTCTTTTTCTCTTCTGTAATCTGTTTTCATAAAGTTGACTAGCAGTAAGTACAACACTCCTTCTAGTGTATCTGATCATTTAAACAACATACAGTAACACCCCTCACAAACATTACATGAACCACTTTTAGATGTTTTGACTATTTTATGACTCCTTTTCCAAGAGGGAAAATACATATTAAGAGCAGTGCATAAAAATTATGTCCATCGTTAATGTAAAAATCCTTTAGGGATAAACACCACTTCTAGGTCCAGAATACTCTGGCATAGTAGAATTTTATGAATTGTGAAAAGGTAAACCAGCATTAACTTAAACAGTTGACACGGTCACCAAATTACAGAAAAAGTATTAGTTTCTTTTTAAGTTGTAAACACTATGTTTGTTGCCCCGAAAGTAATGCCTCCTATTTATTTCCATGGAAACTACAATAGCTATGAAGAACATAACATTACTTGATAAAAAATACTCTCAGTTACAAAACATTTTTCAACACGGTCATTACACAACTACATATTTTCACTAATGATGAACAAGACCCTGCACACCACATTCAGAAAAATGTGCATGTTCATGCAGAACGTGGCTTGTCATTCACATTACTGCTGCCACTACTGAAATGTAGCATTCACCAGGTCACTGTTTGGTCTCCATAAACTTTTGTTAAGTGTCAATGAATGTTAATGGGTGTCACCTTTTTCCCTGCATGGAAGAATTCAATTCCGCACCTTTGCTTCTTGAGTGCTACTACATCAAAAGCAATTTTTTCAGGCTGCCCCTCTGCTGCCATCTGTCACACGGCAACAAAACATAACTGAATATTCTTGAGAAGTTTCAGCTTCTACTACCATACCACCATCCGCCTCTGATATTATGTGCAAAGATAATAAAATAGGAGGCATTAATTTCAGAACAGCTATCATACTTCTCTTTGAAAGTTAAGTTCAAAAAGAACTTCTATAACCACTAGAAGGCCAAGCAGCTCTAAAGTTCCTTCTTCTAAATAAAAAGATTTTCCAAATCAAGAAACAAACAGCCCATTCCATATCATTTTGTGTCCAGAAAAAAATCATTTATCTACAGGAAGAAGCAGAAGTCAAGAATATTCTTGCATATTTTAAACAAGAATAAAGAGTAAAACACAACTTTCAGAAAATCTAACAGATAAGATCCCTACATAACTACAGCCCTTTCTCTCAAAGCTAATGTTTTCTTCATGGAAGAGAAAGTAACTCATGGCACCTTCAGCCTTTACTATTAAAAAAAAAAAAAACTAGAGACATTTTCTAAAACCTATGCACTTGACACAACCATCAGAAACTACAGCCCAACACCACTTGCACATAAAAAGGCTTCTTATCGTAAGTTTGTTCAAGACGAGAGAACTATTTAATGCACTGTCAGAAATACTGGTAGCTAAAGAGTACTACACTTAGAGCAGATGACCTTTTACTTCCCTGTTTTCATTTTTAAATTTTACAGAGGGAGAGTGAGTAAACTCTGGTTAGAACATGGGCAGGAAAAAAGAATACAAATAACCAACAATACCTATGACAAGTTTCAATATATACTATGAATATATAAGCTAAGTAAACAAAAGAAGTCACTCAGAATAACGTTCCTAGTGTCCAACTGTACAGACAGTAATAAACTGTCCAAAATAAATGAGAAATCACATCCTAGCTTACCACACAGTATCACGTATCTCTGTGCATCTCTCTAATTTGGAATAAGTACATCCCTCCAGCTAAGTACCAACTTACATAAATGTCAGTAAAAATACAAACTGTGTATCTCACTGGAATTGTGAGATGATTCATCATCTTCATGAGAATCAGAAACTGACAGTACCCTAAGGACTGTTATAATTGCAAAGAAGAGATCCAAATGACACTGGGAGAAAATGAGTTCTTGCATACAGTGATACACCAAAGTATGGTTTCCCTTCAAACTGAGTAATATGTCAGATAATTAGCATGGGAATTTTTTTCCTCACTGTAAAATATCCTTCTTGCACCCACTATTTAAAGGTTTATTCAGGTACAAGTCTTGAGGAACTGTGTACATGAAAGTGTATATTATATACTTCTGTCTTGTCATCAAGAATGAGTGATAGGTTGTAAGATGGTCTGAGAAGATTTATAGCATCTTTTGCTAGGAAAACAGAAATGTTTTCTTCAGCTCTCAGAATTATGAAAATAAGGTTACCCAAGTTTATCACTCCAAAAGAACTGACCTGAGAGGCTACAGACAAAATGGACAGAAGCGATAATTTCAGTCACCTTAACAAAAGCATGAGGAGTTATGGGAGAAGAGGCTATGCAACTCCCTTCAGCAACACATTTTTAAGATCTTCCTGGAATATAAGGTATTAAAGCAAATCTGAATTTGAGGTTTCAGCAACTAATAACTAATAGTAAAAAGTCACTGAAGAAATTTATAAACTAGTTTCTATTCAATTTTAATTCTTCAATAATGCTAATACTGGTAACCTATAGGTCAGTAACTAATCAATACCAATGGGTAAGAGTAGAAAAAAAAAGTAAAGAACAGGGAGACATTCACACAAGTTCTTAAGCAGTTAATAAAGGTTCACTTTAAAGTTTCACAACCAAGGACTGTTGTCAATTGACTGAATATGAGTTTAGTACATTCACTTTAATATAGTTAGTGTTCATCAATGTTACTTAAGGAAATGCTGATATCTTTGCTTAAACCACGTTCTACTAGAATAAAATGTAAAGTCTTTACCTCTATTCCATCAAAACATAGTTTAATAACTGGGACAAAAGCTTCTTCAACAGCCTAAGGGAAAAAAAAAGTTTTGTTTTATTTTCAGTATGGAAAAAACACTTCCAAGCGATAGCTAGTAGATCTGAACAATCACGATGAAAAATTATTTATACAGATGCATTCCTCTGCTTCCAGTTTTGTTACCTACATTTTTCTTCCCCAATGAAGAATAAAACATTGATCTACTATGCAGTACAGGTGCCTTGATTTAACTTACAACCCAAATTCATACCAGCCACCCCAGACGATGCTACCTCTAGGTCCAACTTTTTTTTCATTACTACATTGTAATTCATGATCAAGCTTTTCTCCCCTAAATATTCTAAGACAACCTATGGAGATTTTTATTTTAACAAGCATCTTATTTTCTACTGTTTCCGTAATCGGAGAAACAATAAAAAGACATTGCATTCACCTGAAAAAGGTGTCGTATTTTTTCTAAATGGGGTCATTAACAAGATAATCAAACAAATCACATCTCTGATAAAAATAAGGAATATGGTGTCTACTCTGCCAACTGCTAGGAACACCACCTTCCTGAACTGAGTCTGACTAGATGCACAGCATACTATTTCTGTATGAACTTGAATCACAACTAAATAAATTAAAACTCAATTCTGAAAGCCAGATTATTAAAAACTGTTCAGATGACAAAGCATTCAGTAGTTTCAGGGTACGCAGCATTACCACCAGATGTCTGCACTACATGTACAGAGTTACTAACTATGGGATGCATAGAAAGAGAGAATACTGCAGAGACAGTCAAGTTTATTAGGACAGAGTGAGACTAAACTAAAGAACATTTAACATTTGCCAGCAATTATCTTCATCTAAGGAGAAAGAACTGAAGCTGTGAAATTTAACTCTGACCTCACAGTAAGAAAAACCCACTAGCTGACCTAGGGAGGTTTGTCGTTCAGGTATAATAGAGGTATAATCAGGACCGAATAGTTTTACATTTGCCTTCTGTAAAAGAACTCAAATAGAAATCTTACAACACAGTGCCAGGAGATCATTCTACATACTACTGTATCTAGTAAATGAACCCAAAAAGAAATCGCAAGAATCTCTAAATATTTCACATATGTTGATAGGTTTTACTACAGTTTAACTAAAAATCCACTGCAAGCTCTAATAATAAATTTGCAAAATAAATTACTTAAGGAATCATCTTGCACTTTTAACTTTCCAACATTATCACTTCAGCCAGCTGTGTTAAGCACATCACATACCCTCAAATCTTTTACTTCTTCTTGCTGTTTCAGTTTTTCATAAAACGATGTGAAAAAATCACTTCTTTCAACATGTCTTGGTGCAACACACAGGGCATCAATATCAGCACCTGTAAGTGTTTATTAATCAAGCAGGTTACTCATGCTTCACACAAATGAAATGTCAACAGTAGTCAGATTTTTCTTGAACAAAACAGAATTTAGTTTTTCTATAGCTGCTCCCAAAGAAAAGTTAAAGAGTTGACTGAGAATTACTTAAAAAAAAAAAAAAAAAAAAAAAAGTTGATGCCATGAAACACACAATACACCCTTCTATTCTGCCATATTTGCAATAATTTTCAAAGAACAAGCCATCAGAAGCCAAGTATGCAACCTTCTGGGTTTTCTGAGCAATTTCAAATTTGTCCTCCCACCCATCTTCTTTCCAAGCCACAACAAGTACATGGATAGATGGATTTTTAATCGATTAATAATGGATTTTTAATGGATTTTTGAAGTACAATGAAAACTAGAAGTGACTGACAAAAATCTATCAACACTTTAGCATGTCATTATCTCAGACATAAAACAGTTTTTATAATAAATGCAAATTTTACCTTTTGTATGGACCCCTAATCTATAGGATCCAAATGTAAAAATTTTTCCTCCAACATTTTCTATTACAGACTGTGGAAGATTCTAAACGGAACAAATAAAAGTGGTTATTTTTATTTTAGCAAATTATAATGGCAGACATACCATAAAAGTAAAAAATAAAAAAAAACCATAAAATAACGTTATTATGGATTAACATTATTTTGAGTAGCAGTTCACTCCTTACATAAATATGCTGTACAATTTGCACTTGTACAACTATGTGCAACTATGTACAACTATGCTAAACATTACCACTTCAGTCCTCGTAATTGTTTTAACAGTTCTACACTTAAGGAGCTTTAAAATATTATGGATGCTCAACTCTCCTTTCTTAATGTTCATGCACTTTAAACTGACTTAAAAATTATGACATTTTATTTTAAAGCAAGAGAAATATATTATTTACAATATCAACATTTATTAAGTTACTTTCACTCAGAGACATCAAGATTAAATTCTTTAAGTCTGTGTTTGTGAGAATTGTTTATTTTGCAATAACATTGTTTAGTTACATTTACTATCATAAAGATATTAAAGTTCCTAGATCTGTATGTTTAAAGTACTCTTGAAGCCACAGCTTCACAATGGCAACAGACAGTTATCATTTCAGAACAGAATGTGTTATGCCACAACTCACTGGTAGTCACACAGCAGAAGATAAGAAGAAATTGAAAGCATTATTTAATAATGTATGTTGGATGAACTTCAAGTAGTTTCAGATCTTACACCAGTCAAGATCCATTCTGTTTTGTTCCCAAGGAAGAATTTGTACATAATGTGCTTTGTTCTTTCATCATGTCCTTTTTTTTTTTTAATAACCTTGTACTTGCCTAAATGCCCAGAATGAATACAACCCTACATACACTCTAAACAAGAGGAGCTTAAAAAAAAAAAATCTAGAATCTCTCCTATGATGCATCATTTTTAAACTGGGAATATATTGAAAGTAGCTTTCTACAGCAGTCATAGACTGAATCATTTCAAGTAAAATACATCCATACCTTGCTTTCACTGATTTCCCGTATCCATTCTTTTACCAGGTTATTTAGTTTTCCCAAAATTAAAATCCTATCGATAAAACAACAGAATCACAGATAATGAATGTAAGAGCAAAGTAATATTTTTTAAGACATTGATTATCATCGTACGATGCATTGACTGGAGTAATATGGCAGATCTAATCACAGATATCATCTCTAAAATACACTGAAACAAAGTCACTCTTAGAATACCCACACTACTTATTCCTCCTTAAAGATATGAGTAATTTTAAGTTCTGAGGAAATGCAAGCATGCAAGGTCTACACACATTATAGGTAAATGGATTCTATTCACTTCCAAACCAAAACCGATTTAACCACGTGACTCTTAAAGAACAGTGGGAAAAAAAATTAACAAGCTTAATAACAAGGAACAAATAAAGAAGATGAGCTACTAAACAAAACAGTTAAGGGAAAAAAAGAAATGCAAACCAGCCTCCTAAATTCAATGGTTATTTTAATTTCTATGCTCTAAGACACTCCTCATAAGGGTAGAAAATAAATTCAGTATTTTGGGAAGCTTTTAAAAAAAGCATCTGAAAGAATGCAAACATGCTTGGGGTTCAGTTGTTAACCATGTGAACACTGAGATAAGAGAACACTGCTGCAATTCTGTTTACTCACCTACGCTGCAGTTCTTCTTCCTCTTCAAATACACCGTAGGGTTTAAGGGTTTCAATCAATTTCTGGGTAAGCATGCAGTCAAACTCCTTGGGGGCAGCTAAACTGATAGGTGAGGTAATACCATAATGCTTCTGTAGTTGCTGTGTTTGTGATCCCTGGGTTGTAACAGGACTAATAAAGACAATTAGACAATGTTACTGACAGAAACAATACATATATTTTATTCTTATCTAAGTAGCAAACATGACAAGGAAAAAAACATTTAAGCCTCCTGATAGTCACATCCCAGACCAACTTGTTTTAAATATGTGTTATTGCAGATAGCAGGAGAATTACTTTCCACCTGCACTGTTACAAATTGCTATGAGGCATCATCATCTACATCAGCCGGCTTCACACAGAATATCCACCTAAGTAAGGAAGCTTTAGCACATTCTAAGCTCAACAGCATTATATAGTTACTTTTATGACTTCTCTTCTGGCTACCAATACAGGATCATTTACAGGAACAATGACAGCCCAATTTTTGTTGTCAAAAGTACTATGATTCTGTGAATTAAGGCTATGTGTTTTAGGTTGAAATTAACAATTCAAGATCATCTTTTCAAACTAAACAGTTACCAGTCAAACTTCAAGCACAAGGACAGTACTTGAGTCAATTCCCCATATTTCAAGTTTGTTTATTTCAATTTGTTTGACAGACAAGCAAGAAAAAGTTTCACAAAAAACACAGAGGTGGAAGTATAACAATATTATGAAATCAGTAACAGCCTTCTTAGATCAGCATGTCGGGTATGTGAACAGCTATGTAATTTTTCATGATCAGTATGTATTCAGGAGATTCGTGTTTCAGCAACATCTTCATTTTCAGAGCAGTTGACACTAAGGCTACTAATCCTGAGAATTTCAAAACTAAATGTGCTCCTATGAAACATACAAGTGTCTGGATTCCATGACTGCTGCATACTATACTCATACAGTTAAAACTTAATCGAACTAACAAAAAGTTAAAAACCCTTAGACTTACTCCAGATTATAGAAATATTTTTAACAAGTATGATAGCAAAATTTTAAACTGTTAACAACTTAGTACCCTTGCTGCTTATATGCTTCAGAGATATAAAAACTACCCTATTTAAATCTGTATTGAAGTAGCCCTAAATGTTACTTGCAGCATTAAAAACTAGTTTTATATGGCTATAGCAACAACTTCCCTCTAAGTTATGTACACTATTCTCCTACGTTTTATACTTGGAAGTGACAAATCACTAAGTATATCAAAAAGAACATTTTCAGTAAAATATGAACTAAGCTTGTTAGTCAGCTCTTACAAAACTAGCATTATAATCCCTCATTAAAACAGTTATCAAGAAAAGTAGCCATTATATAAATAGCTGTTTCAAAAAGCTTTTCCAACAACCAAAGCATATCTGAACATTAAAGCAGGGTTTGTATAAATATGTTTAATATTCAGTGTTACACTCCTGCTGCACAACCTTACTTCTTCAACACTATAATGCAATGTTAGCATTTAACACCAGAGGCACATAGTATTTTACTACATTTGGCTCAGATAAGACATCAATACGTCTTTTTTCCTGAACTCAACTATTCATACAAGGGAAAAGGCTTTCTTATCAAGGTGGTCTCCTTCAGTTTTCATAAAATCTATAAAGTAATTTCTCTGTGTAAGATATTCAGACTAACCACATCAAAAAAGGACTCATTCCTAGAAAATGTACATACCCCTGTGTATTACTGTATTATCACATTATTATCCCTTCATGTTTTACTTTACTATCAAAAAAATTAAAAAATAAAAATAAAAAACCACCACCAAAATTAAAAAAAAAAGGAAAAAAAAGCATAACATTTTCAGCCTAAATACTAAATACACTCCTAAGAAAAGCACAACAAATAAAGTACAACTTCATTTTCACTTCCATAATTTCTGGTTATCACCTACTCAGGATTTAATTCCTCATTTTTCATGAAGACTGAATATTAATAAAAGCATATTAACCCTAAACTGACCAAAATCAACAAAACCAAACATAACTTTCCTCAAGTTAAACTGATTTAAAAGTGATTTTGAGCCATATTATTTGTTTTACTGCATGTTAAGCTTTTCCACTAAGCAAGCCCTAGCATAATTGTCCTGGTACAGCTGCCAATTAGAAAAAAGGAAGCAAAGCGGGAAAAAAAATACTAAAAACAGTAAATCAAAATCAATTTTAAGTAATCATCTTTGAGAATGTCTGCCTCCAACTAACAGGTTTTAATTGCCTTGTGAATAATTTGGTAACAGCTGAAGCATCCACATAGATGTTATGACTTTTTGTGAATTAAATCCACTTTGGAACAAAACAATGTTCAGATGAATTATATAAAGCAGTAACTCAAGTTGAGGATAAAGTAAGTTACTAAAAGATTTCTGTCTTTAAAGAGAATCTTCTTAGATGTCAACAGAAACAGTACTTTCAACCGCTTCAAAGAATCATACAATAACCCACGTTGGAAAGGACTCGTAAGGGAAATCAAGTCCAAGTCCTGGCTCTGCACAGGACCACCCAAAAATCAGACCAACGTCTGAGAGCATTGTCCAGAGACTTCTAGAACTCCAACAAACTTGGTGCCATGACCACTGCCCTGGGAAGGCTGTTCCAGTGCCTGACCACTCTCATAAATCACAAGCTTTCAATACATAAACATCTCTTGCATGTCATGAACATTTTCAGTTATATCACAAAGCTGATAGGTATAATATATACATATATATATATATATACCAACTTTTTTTTCCTAATTAACTTCTTTTCAAATGTTACAGTTTATTTTTACACGTTTTTAAACCAGAAGGCTAAAACAATATTTTAGTTTTATTTGCATCACTTTTCCCCCATGGATTTAATAAGCTTCACTCATCCATAACTATATGCAATCCAACAGCTACTACACTTCATTGAACAGTCAGACTAAACCCAGATTGGCAGAAACTGTTTCTATACTGAAGAAAACAACAAAAAACAAACAAAAACCAAACAGCTTTTTTCTGACACAGAAACAATAAAACAGACTCCTAAAGGTAAGTCAGTAATGCTGACTGAGTTCTCTATTGACATCTACAGAAGTTAAGGCCATTCTACAAATTCCTTCACATATGTTTAAGTAACTGCATAAGACAGCAGTTATGTTATAAGAGCAGAGTGTAACAAATACACCATGGCATGGAAGTTGGAGCAAAACTGAGACTCCATGACCAAGTTCAGTGATCCACAATAGATCCCTAGGTAACCTTAGGTACCCACAACATAGGAGAACCTGACGTACTGTCTCTATGAACAATGCTGGGATGAGGACTTGCTGGCACCAACCTGCTTACCTGCTACCCCAGCCAAAAGCCTGTCACTTTTTTGATAAAACGCCATCCTTCAGTGAATTCACTCATAATATCAAAACACTCCTCCATCCCAAAAGCTACCATTTCAAAGGCATGATCACTCTTTGCAGAGCATGCATAATTTTTTTTATCCTATACCTTTAAAAGTAAGGCATGAGAACTTAATATCCATCAGAATAAAAGTACATAATGACTAGCATGACTCAAGCTTCACTTGTAGAATAAGAAATAATATAAAGTAGCTTACAAGAGAGAGAATATGGGAGAGGGTACCACTGCAGACAAGAGAGGACATCACTGGCTGATGGAATCAGTCAACAAGCTGATCTTGCCTTCCTCTACTCTGACAACTGCTGGAAAAGGCTCACACACTCAACAATGCTGAGAGCTTTGCCAGGAAACTTAGTAATCTGTCGAGCTTATTTTATAATTTAGCACACTTGGAACCAAGCTGTATTACTCTTAGTTCTTTGCATGCACTTTTCCATTATTCTTGGTTAACCTCACACACTCTTCAGATAGCAAGTTCTCACCAGCAATCTTAAAGAACCTGTAATCCATTGCTAATAAACTGCACCATTCACTCAACATGTCATGTGACTTCTGTGTGGGCACAGCCAAAATTCTTCCAGAGATGAATCAATCAAAGCTCATGTGGTTAGAACACCGCTAGATTAATAATGGAGTCATGAGCTAGCTCACCAATCACTGCTAGACAAAACAGGCAGTGCAATACTACAGAATTTGTAATCATGGTGCTCACATATCGAACTGGACTTCTGGTGCCAAAACAAGCATTACTTAGAAGACTGCCCTCAGTTCAACAGCATATCAAAAAGTATCAACAAAGTACAGAATAAATAGTATTCAGCACAGAAACTGTGTAAAACTCATTTCAGGATGCAGGAATCTAATCAGGTTCTATGCAACTTGCATTCATCCATTTAAGTGACACCAAATCTTTGAAATCGTGATATCACAATTAAAAGAATATCTTTTTGTTCTATCTCTGATGGAAAAAAAAAAAAAAAAACAACCACAGATTACTAATAGCTCATAGCTCTATAAATTGAAAATAAATTACAATTTAAAAATATAATTTAACATCCTGTGCTTATTTTCAATGTTGTGTTGAATTGTTACATTCTAGTCAGAAAATATTTACAGTACTAGACCTGTACCAAATTTACACGGAAGGGTCAGGCAAGCATCAACACTAACATTCTAGCTGAGAGGATTAGAGAAGTTAAGTCCCTAGGATTGGGGGTGGGAAGGCTAGTCAAGTCTGCTTGTCACTGAAGTTAAGCATTAACAGAAAACAAAGAGCAATAAGGTAAAACAGAAAGTCCTAACCTAACCATTCCATCTTAACAAAAGGGGTGGATTTGGTGGGCCCTATCAGAGGGCCAGCAGACAACTTAAATCATGCTTATTTACTTACTCATTTTAATGAGACTGAACTTTTAAGATCATTAAGCTTACAATTCTGTTTGAGGCTGATTTTGTTCCTAGTCAACCACACAGCTACACAGTGATGTGGCTCTTGCACTACTATGAATATAAAATACTTGCCAATATCATAGAACAAAAAGATGTAGGGAAAAATAAAGAAATGTAGACTTAAATTTAAAGACGCTGTGGCTCTTACTTCATTTTGATCTGAACATTTAAGGAGCATATGCTCTTTAAGTAGTTTACACCATCAGCAAACTGGACCACAGCTACAATGGTTTAATTTCAAAAGGTGCAATAGCTCATACTGAAGCATTCATCTCAAACTGTCAGCAAAATGAACCTGCAATGTAGTTTTTCCCCCGCTAGCCTCCCTTCATACACACGAGGTTCTGGTCTATACAAAGCTTACAGAAACGTAGCTAAGATACCTTTTTTCATTCAGAAACCAAAATGGGTCATACCTTTAAATACAATTATCAATAAATACTGAATCACAAAGAGCAAGTCCAGGTTAATAGTGCCAACAACAGTGCAGAAGTGGGAGAAAAAAAATAAGTTACTGCGTTATCATGTCCAGACGTATATAGAAAACACTGATGAAACAAAAAACACAGGTTCTCCTAAAATAGTACCAAAAACCCAAAGAAAGTTAACATTAGATTAGATTTGGTCAGGAATTCTGGCTTAGTCTCACCTCCAGATATGAATATGTACCATAAGCATTCTCAATAGCTGTCCTCACTATTTGCCTCTACTGACTTTATCAGTAAAATCCAGTCTGCCTTAAATATTGACACCTAAGTTAGACTCCTGAAGCAATGCTGGTCAACACAACATTCGATCAATTAAGTGGGGCTAGATTCACAAAGCTCTAGTTCCAGTATTTTAGATGTTACAAAATGTCTTAATCAGTTCTGTTAACTTTAGATTTCTCTATTAGTGACTGACCGTGTCAAATTCAGATTAAAGTTTTTGGCTTAATGCTAGTGTTTTAACCACTACACAGAACACTTCGGAAATACAGGAAAAATTTCAATGAAGTCTGCATAAACTCATCACAGGAAAACATGCATTTTAACTTAAAACAATCCAGCTGCCCTTCCTGAGCAAAAGGTTTTGAAATTATATAAAAAAAAGTGTAAATTGCCATTATGGTAAGTTCAAGGTCTCTAAAACAGATGCAGTGACAAAC
Source organism: Cyrtonyx montezumae (assembly GCF_038088225.1). NCBI lineage: Eukaryota > Metazoa > Chordata > Aves > Galliformes > Odontophoridae > Cyrtonyx > Cyrtonyx montezumae. The sequence continues at coordinate 12,844,674 of NW_027071826.1, forward strand.
AACAGAAGTATGGAAGAAGAGATTCAGCTATGGCAATCATTCTCAAGGTCCGTCTGGCTCATCTGTCTAGGACAGTCTTTGTACAGAAGAATAGCAAAAACAGCATGTCCAGACACACACCCGCCCATGACATTCTTACTAACAACAGTTTCAGATGTTCCTCTACTTTACACAGCAGAAACTTTTACTGGACTTTGCAGGAAGCAACTGAACAAAAAAAAACCACCCCAAGATTTATTGCTATTCTGGAGACAGAACACTCAAGGCAGTTATTCTGATTCAACCTTACAGAATTTCTCAAAAGATATCAGGATGCAGCAAACAAAGATAGGAATCAGATTAAATGATTCAATGTTAAGAGATTAACTTGCCTCCAAGGTGAAATTTGCCCAGCCCTAAATAACTGCAATCCCACGTCCTTTGTGGTACCTCTAAATGTTTACAGGTACCAAACTCGGACTATTTTTTTTCTGAACTGATAGTAGAACACTGAAAGTTATTGCAAAAGCACCAATTTGCCGTGCTGTTCCTACTGTACTACATCCAACAAATTCATCTCCAGCTAATTTTTGCTGGAGTTTCCCCATGACTATCAGAGCTTTAGGGCAATTGTTCTTCTGAAGTATGTCTGGTGCTTTCTGGAATCGGGAAGAATCTAATTCCTTCCAAAATTCAGTCTACAAAAACCAGAGCTCTGTTCAGAAACACAAGTTATCTACTCCCAATTGGGCAAGCCATTTTCGATACAGTCTCATATTTCCTGTGGCATAAAATTAACAGTAAGTAATTAACAAGCCAAGAAAACAATTATTTTGTAGGTATCTAAACCAACGATCAGTGAAAACATTCTCACCCATGAAGTAACACTTTTTATAAACTTGACTTTCTACAGTAGAATTGAAAAGAAACAAAGCACTACCCACATCCCAAGTTCTGAGACCAAAGTAGCAGTACCAACTTTCATAGCACTCCTGACACTTAAGTGTTCAGAGTGCTGTTTCAATGTATTTTTTCCACTTACAGTTAAAGAAAAAAGTTTTTTGCAAAGGCTTCAGCAGATGCATAAGTTCCGAAGAGAATAATATCAGTAGATTCTGTGCAGTAATATCAGTAGATTAACAAGAAACAGATTTACAGTGCTATTTATCCATCTGGGAGTCAGAGAGGCCCAAGTTACATGAAGAGGCTGTTTACAGTTGGTAACAGACTGTTACCATCAGTTTACAGAAACAGAGCAACCACTTAATTGACTCCAAAACTTTTCTCCATAAAATCGTGTCCTTTCTAAAATATATGAAGCTCAGTGAGCTTCAGTTCTCCCTACCATCTCATGCTCTAGATACTGCTCACCAACAAGTACTCACTTTTGCTTTTGTGTCCAGCAAGTCCCTTAAAAAAAACAAACCTAATTGACAAAGTTAGCTGCATAAAGGAAAACTCCTGTTTTACTCAAAGGATTAATGAGAATCATGGTGAACACTCCTAAATCACTAGGATAAATTTTATGGTTTTATTAACAATGAAAAGGCTTTTGCAAAAATACCAGCTAATGACACCAATGGAACCAGAGTTTGCTCTCTTACAATTTAAGTTCTCAACAAGCGTGCAGCATATGAGGTACTTCAAAGTAACACTTCTGACATAAAAACAGCTCTAACTATGGAATGATACCTAAGAACTTGTAGTTACAGTATCGAACCTTGACTTTAAGAAAAACAAGCAAGAACTTCCACACCTTTCAAAGTTAAAAATCATTAGTTTTACAACTAATTCATTAGAAGTAACACAAAACTTTGAATGTTGTTATGAAACGCTTGAAATTTACACTCACATCAAAATGAACTACGAATGAAAGCAGACAGAACAAACACTTCCCTATTTTCTTGAAGAAACAAACGAAAAAAAACCAGCCAATCAATTAAAGGGAAAAAAAAAAGCATACTGAAGTTTAAAGTTTCTGGCAACGTTTCATTACCATAATGAACAAGTGCAAAACTTACCTATGAACACACTGTGCTCTCATTGTACACACCTCAGAAACTATTTGGGATGACCATTTTCCCTAACTTCACCTACTGTATTTGTTCTGCCACAAACTTTTGTTCCAAACTGTCTGCACCGTAATGAATACAGTACTTTAGACTCACTAAAAACAGGCAAACCGAGCATGTGAACTCTACACACGTACAGCAACAACAGCGATCCAGTAATTCGAAATTATTAGGAATTCAACGTCCCGCCATCTCTCAAATCTACGTGTAAGCTGTTCCAGGAAGTCACCTGACCACCTTACCCACCACTCGGTTTATTCAGGATGAGCAATCTATTAACATTAAGACTGGGAACAAAAGGGTTTTCTCGTCTCCACCACGTGCCGACAGCGAAATGAGGGGGAAAAAAAAAAAGAAAGAAAGAAAGAAAGAAAGAAAAAAAGGGGGGGGGGGGGGGGGGGAAGGGAAATAAACAGAAGCGGTGAGGTAACAAGAGCAAAGCCGCGTCTCCCTTAGGCCCTCCAGGCCCCACACACGAGGCTGCGTGCAGGAGACGGTCCCGACCCCGCGTGGCGGCGGGAGGGCCGCAAGGGGTCGCTGTGCCCCGCAACGCCGCACGGCTGCGGCGTGCCGGAATCACCGCGGGCCGGGGCAGTTCCGCAAGGACAGGGGATGGGCCGGGAGCGCGTCCGCCCGCGTAGCAACGGAAAAACGTTCGCTCTGGGGCTGAGGGAGAGGCCTCCTGTCGGCACTCGTGAAGGGAAGCTTCGCGTTCGGCGGCGGGATATAAACATGGGCAGCCCTCCCGCTTGAGGCCGCCCGAGCCGGCGTTCTGCGGAAGCCCCTTCGCTCTCCGCCCGCGAAGAGACAGAGGCAGTAAAGCAAAGGCCGCAGGAGCGGGGCGGACCGGGCCCGCTACCCTCACACTGCGGCACCGAAAGGGCACACAGGGAAGGGCGAGAGCCGAGCGCCGGCCCCGAAGTTGCTCTGCGAGGCTTCCAACTTACAACGGCATCGTCTTTCTGGCTCCTCCTCCTCCTCCGCCGCCGCCGCCACCACCGCCGTCGCCGCCGCGTCTTCCTCTTCTCCCTCCTCCTCTTCTTCGTCCTCCCCCACCGCTGCCGCCTCCGAACCGGTCACTCGCCCCGCCGGAAAGCGGGAGCCGTGACCATGGCAGGGGCCGGGGTGAGGGCTCGGAGGGAGAAGAAAACCCTTCGTTGGGCCCGGCCACGGCCGCTTCACTTTCCCCTTCCCCTCCGGCCTTCTAACATGGCGCCCGGGCTCTACCACAGTAACGTTCCAGAACGGGTGAGCATTATGACGCCGCGCGGCCACCCCCGCACGGACAGCACGCTAGCTCATCCGCGCATGCGCAGTCAGCGGCGGAGCCAGCGGGTATCCTGGGAGCTGTAGTGCGGGCGGGGTCAACGCGCCGGGCTTTGAAAACAAAGCTCCAACGGCCGGGAGGCTGCGCATGCGCAGGGCGTCACCTCGGCGCTACGGCGAAGCTCTGAGGGGGGTACCGCCCTGGCGCCGGCATCGCGCTACATCTGTAGAATCAGAGTAGCCCGAGTTGCAGATGAGCCGTGAGGATCAAGTCCTGAACACTTCAAACGAAAACAGAATTATACGTTGCACAAGGTGCTCAAAAATTACTTAGAAAACTACATGTATTACAGAAATTCCACACACACAATTAAGTGTCAGTGTCTTTATTTTCACCCTTTAAAAAATATACCATCTAAAACTACTCATTTTTCTAAAATAACTGTTTATTTCATCTTTAATTGCCTCCAGAGGTAACGCACAAAACGCACACAAAAAAAATCTAAAGAAAATACTTTCCTCAGGCTCCCTGCTTACATCACACAGGGATACATTGTTTATATACAACATGTAACTGAAAAAAATCCAGGAGAAAAAACAGATTCTTAAGGTTCATAATAAGAAGCATGAAATACAGATACATTTACATATTAATCAATGCGCAGTAGTTTTATAGAAGGACTATTAAAATCTTGTCGCCACATACTAGTACAGTGTAAAAATAAATAAATAAAATGAGGTTAATAAGACAGGCTTAGATTTGTTCAAACACTAAGAATTTTTACTGTAAATCACGTTGGGAACATTCTCCTTTTCTGTTTAGCACAGCTGTTAGGACTTAATGCTGTCATTTGACATCAGGATTGTTCTTGAAGAGATATTCTGCCTGCAAACAGAAGATTTTCAAAGTTACTTTTGAGACAGGAATGAGTTAAACATAAGAACTGAGCAAGAGGACAGGATACACAGATAAGACCATCACAATGAAGCAAGCTGAAACTGCAAAGCCACAACAGGTCAACAAACAGATGGAAATGGATCAGCACCTCCAACTGCAGTGAGGTGAAATGTGTACAGCAAGGAAGACCTATGGCTTTCATCTTCAGGACCGCGACCCACGACCACCAGGAGGCACAGTGCATGCCCATCCCAAGGAATTCAAGGCAGGCCTTATAGAAAACTTCTTGGAATTAATTGTAATAATACATCCGGTTCTCAGAAATGTATGCATGCTTTATGCTTTTAAATACATAGTTGCTTCTCTCTTTGGTGTGCAAGTTAGGCAGGGCTACCCCCCCCTCACACCCAGCGTGTGAGAGTAGTGCCAAATAAACATACCTGCTTTGTAACCTAACTTTTGATTCCACAAGTCACTTTCAAGTCCCTGATTTTAAAATGAACACAAAACAACAGTGATATACTGGATTTAAAAAAAAAAAATACTTGCAGAAAGTATTAAATGTGTCTAAAATGTCATCTCTGTTAGATACCTAAAATTAGCTTCATAAAAATACGCCCACCAAATTTTACCTCTTCGCCCCATCTGCATGGCAGTATTGGTTATTCCACAGAAAATTGTAGGAAGTACTTTAGGGTCTGATGTGTGGACCCAAAAGAGTAAATAGTTCTTACGAAGTTAAGCAGTTAGTAGGAAAGACCTCTTTCTCCTACAGCTAATGTTCATTCTAAGCTTTTCATTAGTTGAAAGCTTCTCTTCGTTAAAAAGTGATTGCTTGCTAACAACTTTCCAGGGAAGAGAATGAGAACAGCCTTACAGTGACAGATCTACAGCACCTGAATCCTTGTGAGAATTCAGTGCTGACCCTACTTTCAGCAGAAAGCTGAACCAAGAACTTCTTGAGGTCCCATGCAACTGGAATTGTTCTGTGTGACTCTTACTAAATTCACTTATTAATTTATCTGTGTATCGTAAAGAGGATTATTGAAGACTATCATTCAAATAGTATGGTTCTATCTAGAGGGGTATAAACAGAGTAGAATGATGCTTCTCTTTCTGTACACCTCAGGAATACAGCAGAATTGGCAGGGTACCTCAGAAAATCTGAAGAGCCCAAGCACTAACACAAAACTGAGTAACTTCTTCAGTTACTCTGTAGCAAAATGGGATTGATCCACAGTTTCAAATGGTCTCATATAGTTACAGGTTCATTAACTTACACAATAATTTCTGCTCACCTGTATTGCAGATAATTGTTATAATGAAGGTATGCAGAAGATAGTTGAAGTGCTAAAATTAACAGTCTTATCTATGTGAATATATTCACTAGAGTTTTTGAAACATACAATAATAATAAGTAATCACCTTACCAGAAAATCAACTGGATCATCTGGCCTGATCTTACAGCATTCATTTAAGCCTTGCATAAGCGTTGGCATAACATGCCTCATTAAATAGTTTCGTAGTGGAATGGACTGGGCTTCCAATAATTCTTGTTCTTGTTTTTTAACTTCCTCCAGTTGTTTATTCTACAAATAAATTTACAAAGCAACAAAATATAACATTAGTAAGAGCTACCAAATAGTTGACTGAATAGCAAAGGCTACCTAGAGGGGAAAAAAAAAAAAAAGTAGTCTTAAAAGCCACGGGTAAAACTTTAAAACTCACATGAGAAAAAATTTGGACTGCTAATTTAGAGAACATAATGTACCAAGGACAACAAAGAGAGCATGATGAAAATATGATTTTGCTGGGGAGGTTATTTCTCTCTTCTTAACACCTAAAAGGACATGTATTCTGAGGTTTTCAGATGCTCCTATTTCAATTAGATATTTGGGAAATGGGCTAGAAAACACTGCAGTAGTTTTAGCCAAAAGATAATTAAAAAAATATGTTTATTTTCTGCTCTCCTTATTTTATTCATTAGTAGCCTTAAGTCATATATAGATACAGCAAGTGGAAGATACTTTGAAGACTGCTTTTGCATATCTAAGGCCTAGCACAAAAGCAACAATTCAGATAAAACTGATAGATTATTATTTGAAAAATACATTTTCCTGTTTAACTGAATTCAGAAGTGCTACCAAATAACTTCTTCAAGTGATTTTACATCACTTTACTCAGATTGCAGCTAACATACAATCTCATGGGCAAATGAGTAATTGCATAGATTTCTTGAGCACCTGTCTATTTAAAAGGGTAAAGTTAAGTGTAGATATTATTTTAATACCTACTTTAGCTCTGCATAATGCAGTCACTTTCTTGAAAGTTAAAATGTTTAAGATATGTTAAGAACCTTTGCTAATCTCTTAGGCAAGTTTTGGACAGTGCAGAATGCTATTCACTCCTGATTGAAACTGAAAACCAAGCATGGAAGTACAGAAAAGTCTTACAAGTCAACATCAGAGCAATATTAAATCTTCCTTAAAGGTGAACAATTTCAGGTTATAGTTTCCCATATGTACATACAGGCATACAAATGTAAGAAAATTATTTTTTCTGTAGAATGGTCAGTTTACTTTTAAATAGCTATAACAGGAGACAGCTTCCTGGTGGGAAGAAAAAAACAAACCACCATGGATTCAGGTACGAACAAGAAATCTCTTATAATATGCATTTCATGTTATTTGGCTAAAATATCATTAGGAGTGGCAAAGTAAAGAAGGAAAAAGGATCATATGCAAATCCTGTGAAGCTGAAGCATTCTTCAGCCTGCTTCAGGTAGTCCTTTTCAACAAGGCCTGGAATATTGAATTGAGCAGTACTAGCCAGATCTAAAATACTTTATAAAGAATTAGAGAATTTATGCCAACCTTTCCATGTATACTTACATTAGTGTTGCCAGAAGCCCCATTGCTTCTACTTCTTAAATCACAGAAGTAACGTCTTCCCCAAAAACATGTTAACTTACCCACTTTTCCCAATTTGCTATCCTTTCAGCTCTTTCCTCAGCTTCTCTACGCTCCCGTTCAGCTTTTTCTTCAGCTTCTCTGGCAAGGCATTCCTCAGCTGCTTTACGTTCCAAACTCTCCTTTTCTTCATCTGTCAAACCATAGTTTCGTGGTTCCCCAATTTCTTTGATGATCTGTTTAACTATAAATCTGTTCTCAGAATCTTCATATTTGGCTACATCTTTAAAACAATACAAGAGAAAACTTTTCATTGCTGTCCTCAGTTATCAAGCCAGTAATGAGTAACTGCAAGACCTAATTACATATAGTGTTCATGCTGTTTGAATTTCCAATTATCATATGCAGCTGGACATAAAAACTACAGTTCAAGACAACTCTTTAGTCATTTAAAGTACTGCTAAGAACATTCTTGGCACTGAATTTGAAGGCTTAAAGAATACAGCCTTCTCTCAGATGACCAAGCAAGATTGCAACACAGATATTAAAACAGTCAGAATTAAAGGCATGTCTACTAATTTTTTTTTAATCTATTTAAAATATATTAAAAACTTTGATTCTAAGAGAGGAAAGATCACCAAAGTCCTCGTAAATTAAGGTCATCAAAGGAATCTACTGTTATAACTTTAATATTCCTTTTTGTAAGTCATCTAACATGCATGTGCCATCTCCAGTTTGCTGATGAAAATAACAGTGCACAAAGATAACTGATTTGCAGAATTCATGAAGTGAGTCATTGTAGTAAAATATGGTTTCCAGAATCTTGAAGCCTACTTCTTATGTACTAATCGTATTTCAGGGTCAGGAAATAAATAAATAAATAAAACCTTATAAAGCAATTCACAAGGCCATATGTTAAGATATTCTAAAATTATGGTGGAAGAAACACTTGACTAATCTCATTCAGTATTTCATGAATCAAGCACAATTCTTCAATAATTCTCCAGTAAGGCCAGTAAAGACAGACAATTTCCTTCAGAGTCTGACTGACATAAATCAGTAATCTGGTTAAATCTGATGATATTGATTCAGTGCTTCTGATAACCCAACTGCAACATCAGCCAGAATGGAGAGCTGTTCACAGAGTTGAAGTTTTCTCATAGAAATTATCTTCGCAATCAGTCTTTACATGAAACTATATGCTTGCATAGCTCAGTGGGCAGCAATCATGTGAATCATGTGAATATAGGGAAAGTATATAGCAATCAGTGCTATATATATGGTGAATATAGCAATATATATATACATTATTCTTTATAAATGTATATATTATATCCTTTATAAATATTATATATATATATATGGTGAATATAGCAATCAGTGAATCATGTGAATATAGGGAAAGTAATTCAGAGATGAACAGGATCTAAAGATGCTGCTGCTTTTAAGATGGAAATCAATATTACAAAGTGAATGTGAAAAACATCTGGAAGTTACTGAATGTCATAGCTGTGATACCTCAATAGGTAAGGCTAGTGGACCACTGAGTATCCTTATTTGGAATTAACTAGAGTTTTAGAATAATTTTGGGACGTAAATTTCAGCACAAAAAATACAATATTCTGTCGTAGAGCAAATGCTTCATAGTTCTCATGAAAATAAAACAATGTCTTGGATAGTGCTACTTACTTTCATATCTGGAAGTCTGTAATTTAAATTATGCCCAATTAATGACATCAGACCTCAATATTTTGTATTTCTAAAATTTACTCTCTGCAACGAAGTTGCTTCAGTTGTATCTGAATGAAGGTGCTAACTAACCTGCATTCCAGACCTCCCAGGCCTCTAGACAATCATTTTTACTGTTTGGATCCAATAACAAAAACAGCAGCATCAGCTGAAGACAAGAAAACCAAGTGTATCTCCATCTTATCACCTCCTTACTTTTATGAATTGGAAGATGGGAAATAAGATTTTAGTGCTAAACTGCATGAGAAAGTAGCCAGTAAATAACACAAAAATCATTCAGAACCTGGATACTTAGAAACTAAAAGATGGAAGGATAACTCAGAAATCATACTAAATGTAAAAATAATCACATGCCATTTTGTTCCACCACATTTCCTAATAATTTAATTACTGTCTTATTCAAAATATAGACTCCAAGATTAGTCAATTAATTTCTTAATTTTTTTGACTGTTCAATAATCAACTGCGATTCTACAAACATGTGATTCTATATCCCATCACAAATGTACATTCTGAACATCACCAACTTTAATCTAGTTGCAGAATTTTCTCTTGATCTTTCATTTCTTCTCTTTTCTTCCTCTCTCCCTTTCACAGTTGAAAGGCAGTTTGCTTATAGAATGTTATCCCATTCTCACTTTCTGAATAATCAGATTATAACCATCTTCTCAAGATTTTCTAATGATAGCGACTCTCTGGATAATGTGTAGAGAGGAAAAATTATCTCACATACAGGTATAAAATGATGCACTACTAATCTTGCACCTTCAGTGTTTAGTAACTTCATCCTTATAGAACATCCATTCATTGTCATGGCATCAGAGGATAAATTTAAAGAAAAAAAATATATAAGCAACCATAAAGTTCATGAAAATATACTATTATACCAGCCCAGAAAATGGCAAGAGCAGAGGTCCATAAGTTGTAACGATTTTGGTCATTTGGACTGCAAAACTGAATGATTAAAGCAAAACCTCATCTTCAAAATGTTACCCACAGAATCTAATCAGATTCACTCAGAATCTTTATGAACATAAGGATATTTATGCAGGTATTAAATACTTGTTGCATACTGATTATTTATATACATATATTTATGTACTTCCTTTAAAAATTTAATTTCATGACAATAGGAATTTTTATTCGCACTTAGCTAAGAATTTTATTATTTCATACCAATAAACTGAGGATGTATTTCAAGTTCATCGAAATAGTTGAGAACAGTCTCATCTTCTGCATTTTTCTCTCTGAAGTTATTCAAAGACTGCAGAAACCGGTCCTGAGTATAATGAGTTCCAACAACAACACTTTCTGGCAGATTTATTATTCTATTTTTAAGAAATTCATCCGATGCAGTCAAAGATATAACAAATTCTGTAAAGAAGAACACATTATCCTTGACTTTTTCCTCTTTCATATCTATCTTCTTTTAATAATCAATTTTAAATCACAAGTGAACACAAAAGATACATAACATAAATATTTCCTTATACATAATTTAGTTCTGAAACGCTGACGTTCAACTTTCCCAGATAGAGTAATCTAGCAAAATGTAAAGGAGATATATGCCTGTAAAGAAGCTTCATGTTTCAATTTGGCCAAGTTCTTTCTTAGCACTAATCAACAAGACAGTTCTTGTAATAAAAAGCAAAATAACCTTAAGAACAGAACTCCACCCACAGCCTCCCCATTAAATAAATAAAGCCCACCACCCACTCCACCCTAAAAACAACAACAACAAATAAAAAAATATTCACACAAACCTTCCAAGACCATCAAAAACATTTTTGGATCATTGTTTTTTCCAAAACAAATTTTCACAGAGTTGATAAGTTGTTGTTTTTTTCTTTAAAAAACATCCAGTGACTGAAGTCCTTGCTTTCAGGGAGAACGCGGTACTTCTTCAGACCATCACAATTCACACATTTCAATCACCTTCAAACACCTTTGATGGGGTGGCATTTCTCCAACCCATTGTAATTCATTTACATTTATTCTTTTGAAATGGTGACAAAAAGTACTTTCTTTGTGAATAACAGAAACTATTTCAGAAATCAGCCGTTCCTAAGTGAAACCAGGTAGAAGTCCAATTTTTAAAATTAAACCTTGGTCCCATTCAAGGAAGTGCAAGAACAGAGAGATTTTTCAGATCTTTCTAAATATCCTTAACTCTCACAGCAGCCAGTAAGCTCTCACGCAGGAAAAAAACCAAACCACCCAGATTATGCATTTAAGGTATTCAACATTTATACTGACTGTGCAACTGTAACATAAAATATTCCAAACTGAAGCAATAAAGTAAGAGCATAACCACCACCATACAGCCTTTTTTGCAAAGGCGAAAATCACTCTTAATTCACAGCTTTAATAATGCAACAAAATGAATTTGGTAACATCTTCCAAAATACCATGCTAAGCAGCAGAAATAATTCCACAAAGGGGAAAAGAAACATCATGGGGTTTTAATGTGCCATGTTCAGCAGCTCATGTTTATTCCACTAGTAGCTGCTGTAATCATATCAGACATTATAAACCTTCAGTTGATGATATTTTCACAAAAACTAAGGGAAAAACAACAACAACAACAACAAAAAAAGCAAGTCAAACCCCTCATTTTGAATAATTACTCACTTTCAAATATTATGGCAACCATGTTTTACAAATTAGATGTTTTGTTTGCCTTAAAAGAAATATGAACAGATGGAGTGATATTTTGGACTTCTTGTTGGTGGCAGCAAGATTTGAAAACTCTGTTTTTTATGGGTTTTTTTGTGTGTGTGTGTGTATATATATATAAATCAAACTTACCAGGTGTTATTAATTTATCATAGTTTGGTATCTTGCCTGTAATTTCTTCCTCCTCCACTTAAAACAAAAGCAATACGTTGTTCAGATTATCATTTGAAGTAACAAAACCATTATATTTGCTAATAACTTCTCCTATACAAATACTTTCAAAAAAATATTCAATTTATCCTAATTGTTGGGAATTAATCAAAACTATCCACCAGTTTAGAGAGAGTTGATATGGAATCCATGCTTTCAGCCACCACAGATTTACCATGGGATACTAATAGCTGTTTAGCTATTCAGCAAAACATTCTTTTTCATATATAGTCATAAAATATGTCCATATTATATCTCTGTCCCTGGCCTCTCCAGCACAAAAAAAGAGACAGCTTGGAACAGTGTGTAGAAACAGCCTGGAACAGTGTGGTTAAAATGCTTTCTGATGTCATCTGATCTTCTCCACTAGTTGACTCAACTGTTTGACGAGTATCAGCTGAGCAAGAAGATTTATAACCCACCACATTAAGATGAAGTTTGTGTTGAGATTAAGGTTTTGTTTTCCTTAAAATGCTGTCCTCTAATCTATGCAGTTGATTCTTGCTTTTCATGCATAGTCAGTGCTGGCTAACAATTTGAAATGCATACTGTAGAATTTCGCTAAAGTTGCATCCTTTTGAAGCTCATCTAATACACCCACTCTAACTCACAGAACATGAATTGGCTCAATCCCCTTCCAAAGTAAATTTTGTATGTTATGAACAAAATCTGTCTTACAGCTTTCTCGTGCAGTGCAGTTCAACATCATTCTTATTTGTGTATTTATTTAGTAGGTTGACAGCCAAAATCATCTCAGTAACGTCTTGCTGAGTATATTTTACAATCCATTACAATCCTTAAATTTAATTTAAAGCATCATGTGAAAACAACTGCTTTGTGTTCTGCTCTGCAGTCAAAACAGTGTTGATAAACTAATAGGAAACTGAGAAAAATAAAAGTTATGACACTATTAGCAGCCATAAAATCAAAAGCAGCAGCACTTACAGTTAAAAAGATCTCTTGCCTGGTCATAGGTCTTTGGAAAGCCATCTAAAACATACCCTTGATTCCTACAAGGCATAGATTTGAGCTTGTCTTTAAAGAGTTTAATAACATAATGATCATCTAGACGCCCTAAAACAAAAAGAAGTTTATTAAGTACCTAGTTTATGGAAAAAAATGAGTATCTGAAATTATTTTACTAACAGTTTTATTCATTTATAAGAGGCAATTTTTGTTCTCCAAAAAATATGGGTTTTTAAAGTCTCTGCATGCTGTAAAAGGTTTATAGAATATAAATCTATATATAGATAGCCTTTGTATTTATAGAGTATAAAGCTATGTATGTAGCTATGAAACAAAACTACAATCATATAAATATTGGAACATTAAGGATACAAAACATGAATTTAGATGTTCTTGAATAATTCAGTGAGGTTTGATATGAAGAATAAAGAAACAATAGAAAAAAAGCATGTGATAAACCAAATATTTTATTTTTACAATTAACAGTAAGACTTAAAGCAAGACAAAAGAATGCAAAATAGATTTTGCAAGTTCTACTTACAGATAAAAAGACAAAGTAACTTATTACACTGAACTACATTATTGGGAAAATACACCATAGTAAAAAAGTTTGTTTTTACCTAATTTTCATCCTCTTGCCTCTAGTTCCCTATTTTGTTTTGTTGCAGCTATTAGCAGTCTTAAATATTATAAACTTAAGTTATCTTTAAAATATGTTACATCTTAAAAGACATTACCATTTTAACAACAAAATAAGGCATGCAGACTAAATGTTGCCAAATTTTTACTTTGCAAATTTGATTGACATACTTCATCTTTTACTTTCTATTATTGAAACTACTTACTCTGCTCTGATGAGAAAACACATGATTAAAAAAACAACTACTGGCTAAGAATCTAAAGATACTGTATATAGAGATATTAATACACATATATATATAAACTTAGGGAGTAGAAAATAATTATGTAAAAGATATAAGGAAGTAGAAGGATAGTCCCACTTCATTACTTAATATTTCCTACCTGCATTCTGCTCCATGCTTTCTTTAATTCCAGCTAACAACTCATTTGCTTCTTCTGCATTTGCACCCTCTTCTTCATCATCCTCTCCGTCTTGTTCCATACTGTCAGATTCCACTTCTTTAGGAGCCACAATTTTCTCCTGAAGGCAAGATAAGAAACATGAATTGGCTCAGAAATTCTATGGCCAGATTTTCTTACGTACATGGATGTAGAAAAAGAAAAAGAAAAAAATCACATATACTCTTGGAAAGCGAGATACTGAGTAACTTTCTGTCTTCAAAAGGAATTTTAAGTCTAACAGTTCAATGCATCCCCAAGGATCATCAGTATATCAAAAATATATCTATTCTAAAAACTGAACTTATTTTAATAATGCCTACTTTTCTGATCTGAAAAATATAAGGAAGTGAATAATGTCAACACTCATCTGTATATTCTTATTTCTCAAAATGTTTTGTTGGAATATTATTATTGTCTTTAGTCATTTTTAAATAGATGAATAAAAATGAATTTAAACTCCATAAAAGTCACACACCAGTTCTGCTATTGATTCAGAAATCACATCTTTGATCTTAATATGATGCAGCTTGTAGTGTTTACAGATCTCTTCAGCAATGGTAGATTTGCCAACCCCTGGAGGACCATGAATGTAAACTCTGAGAGGCTGGAAAAAAAAAAAAGATGGAGATGTAACATAATTCTAATTTTATATATATACACACACACACACACACACACACACACACACATATCTGTATATATATATTTAAAATAAACATTTTTCCCTATAACTAATAATAAATGTTACTTATCATTAAATTTGCATAAATTTGATTAATTTGCATTAAGTATCTATCTTTCTAATGAGCATCATCTATATCATCTGCTGCCTTTGAATAACGGTTAATTTAATAGTACAACTTCAGTAACTGAAAAAAAAAGTCACATTTCTGTTGAACAGACTCACTGACTAACTTATAGTGGCACTACTAGAAGTTGAACAGTCAAGAGAGACTAAACATAACCCCATATATAGGATGCAGTGAATTCTAGAATTAGATGACAGATATTCTAGTATGTAAATGCAACTATTTCACATCTGAGGGAGCCTTGTCATCACCATAGTTATTTTGATCTCAAAAATTTCACATTCCATCACAGTCCAACAACAGTTAGTTGTTACATCCTATCTTACCAATGGTTGAATAATTATAATTGAGAATCTGGAATAACAATAAATATAAACTCCAAATCATACATCTTTAATCTCATATCCTAATTCAGAAAATCTGGTGGTTTACACTATTTAAATCTTTAAGTAACTACTTCCTTATACTTGAATACAGAAGTTCTAAATATTTAGCTAACATAGGAAACAGAAGAATTGTTTGTTATATTATACAATCGAGCAGGGTAAAAAGAAAGCTACATTGTAATTAATACCCTCACCCAGTAAGTATAATGAAGCATGCAAAATGTTCACCTAACTACTGACTCTAAAATAAAATAAATTAAAATATATACATATATATTATACAGTTACTGCTTTCTTGGAGCCAAATATATCTGAAATTACATATATTGCAAACTAGTTTCAAAGAAGCAGTTTTCCATCAAGAAGTTTGTTTTCACCTACAAGGTTTAAATTTTAGACATAACAGGAAATATTAGATGATCATTTTAATTAGCATTTAATTCAACTTTCAATAATGTTCACTTATTTTAGGTCACTATCAATATTTTATGCATTTTTACTAAATGAAATGAAAGCTCACATTTATATAACCATTTCCACTTGAAAAACAGAGCACTTGAGAATAGCATACACCAAACCATTACCAGAAGTCCTCGACTTTGCTTGTATTCCTCAACAACCTGTTCAATGTTCTCCACCAGCCCTGTCTGAGCAACCCACTTTATGTTGAAAGTCTCTTTCAGAAACATAGCTTCAATTCGCAGGTTCACAAGCAACATATCCACATGTGCTTGCTGAAGGAGCAAAACAACATTTAATTAAAACATGTAATTTCTCTGTGTTAAAAGAACAGTTAGTTTCAACTAGATACTAGAACTGAGGGTAGAAAACAGAAAGAATTTAAGCACAGGGAAAACAGGTTTATGTGCAAATGCTCTTAAGGTTTTTTTTTGTTGTTTTTTTAAAACATGTTTTCCACATATGGTTACATATTCTCAAGAATTATTACAATACAAACCACTGAACAATTATTCAGTGCTATGAAGAGGTCTCATACTGTTCACAGGAAAAACATTATTTTGGAAATTCATTAAGCACTGTCTTAAAAACAGCAAGGTTCTAATATATTTATTTCACATATGAACAGTTTATTCCAGAAACGTAGATGAAGACATCTTAATTTATATATGCTGCGTACATTAGCCTTCATAGTACCTCACTTTATTTACTAATTTATTATGATTTTCTACAGGTTTTGTCAGCATGCTCCAGTACTCTTAGCATATCAGCAACATCACTGCTTATCTACTTTTCTAGATCAATCTATAATTCCTCAAAAAAATGTTTGTTTGAAAATTAGGTTTTAATTTGCCTATTTTCTATGCTTATTTTTAGCCATATTTTAGAGTTACACTTTTCCACTGATATAAAAAAAAAAGTATATTTTATGATACACATAAGTTTACATTCTTTCATTATGTAAAAAAAGGAAAGAAATACTAACAGTTAACTCTTTAGTCAAGAATGCATTTTCTTTTGGAAGCTTCTCAATTTTTCCTGGTCCAACATGTTTACTGATACACTGTAAAGAAAAAAATAGTAGTACATGTATTCGATCAGATTCTTAGGAAGAAAAAAAATAAACAAAAAAAAAACAACAACAGGATTTCTAGAGATAAAATACATCCTTTAAGTGTTATGTTTTTTTAAGTAATGTTTCTGTTTAAGTTAATGATGTGACTGTTGTAGGGGAACTGTTATGTCTCAGCTTGAGCTGGAGCACCTGGTGAAGGGCGTGGCTTGCCTAGAAAGCACAGGCAAATTGTTTGTACCTGTGTTCCCCATATGGCCAGAAGGGGTGAACTCAGAGTGGAGCCACACTGAGATCAAGTAAGGGTCAGCCACTGAAGGGAGGGTATCCATTTGACATAGGTTGCCTCCTGGGAAGGAATATCGCATAGTCAGAGAGAATCCCTTCACCAGTTGAGTGAGTTCAGCTCTTCTTTTTGTATGCAATTATTGGTCAACCTGCAAATACTGTGCCCAGTGTCATCAAGAATCTGGAACAACTGTTGAAGTTAATTCTGCGTTTTGTTCAAAGGACAGAACTCTTGGAGGATTTTGAATCATTTTGTTTATTTTTTTAACACAAGGTAATTCACAGAAGCTTAGAGACTTCTACATCAGTAAAAATGTCTACTTTTAATAATTCTGTAGACACCTGAAAAGCAGAAATTCCTTACCTTTATTAATTCTTGACAGGTGTGCATAGACTCATCTACTGCAAGTATGTAGTGAAACCTTGGCCTGTGGTCTGCTACATTTTGTAACACGCTGGAACATAGGAAATACAATCAAGGCCAGAGAAGCATATACACCTTTCCACGTGAGATGCATTTCAGAAGCAATCCTAATACAAAGTTGTTTTCATGTATGTTTTCCTCAATAAAAAAGTACAGATAGGTACTTTCTTTCTAAGGAAGCCCAAAGGATAAAAAGCAATGCCTGTACAAAATAACTTAAGCTGTAGAGTCCATGTTCCATTTTCAGTTCTGTGCCAGTTAACTGATACTATGCTCTACACACAGCACAGCCAGTAATTACTTAAGTGCATCTGTGCATTCTTAATAGCATCTGTGCAACAGACACGAAAGGTTTCCAGAAGGCATATTTAGGACTGAAGAAACTGAAGCCTATGTATGCCTCAATAACAAGAGATTAATAGCATTCTTAAATCCACTCTACTCCAATTTAAAAGTCTGAGTACTTTCTTAGTAGGTTCAGAATTGTTACCTAGCTTGTTATCAGTGACTATCCAAGAGAAACTTTATTTACTTACGCTGCTAAATCATGAACATGAATGGTTGGAATATAATTGTTTCCATGTCCAAAAACAGGTATTGCAGTAGCCTCACTAAGCCAACCTATCTGAAATTAAAAATGGATAATTAAGTTAGAAAATTACATTTTTAACTAGGTGTATTTGTGCACTGGCTACCTTATCTATTCAAGACTTTAAAATTCAATGTATTGAACCATTTTTGAAACTGCAGTAAACAATTCTGAGAAATACCAGCAGCCTACAAAAAACAAACAAACAACCATCAATAAACTTCTTTAAAGAAATATCTTTGGTCCTTCCAAATGTTATTTTTAGTACCTTGTAACTCTAATACAGACAAGAACAATGTAATGTTGAAAAGACATTTTTCCTCGTTGCATTGATGTGATGGATATGTTCTGATTGAAGACTGCAAATGGGGAAACTGTTAAAATATTATGGAGAAGCTAAAAAACATACACAGCCAAAAGGGTGAAAATCACTTCAATTGTAGCTAAAACTCATATCAAAGGGATCAACTGATAATTTCTGTTCACAAGAACATTAAGCCTACGATACCAAATCTATTACATGTGTATTTAATTCTAAAGCAAATTCACCTTAAATATTAAACAAACCATCAAAAATACTTGGATATCTACCTTAAAAAAGTAGTGTAAGACTCCTTCCCCGGCTCCATACTGAAGTCCTGAAGCAACAACATATGTTGAAAATACATGCTTGTTCTGTGAAATAAAATCAGCAAGAGTTTTCGTAATAATATGGTATTGCTAATGGAATACTAGCTTGTACTGAAACTTGAGAACTTTTATACCAAATGTACAAATTGTTAATAATAGCTCTCTTAAAATTTGGAGCAAGATCAATTGTTGCATAACTGCTAGTTTTGTTGTTCTTATTGGTAATATTTATTCCTTTAAAAAATATATTAAAAAAATCAGGATTGGTGTATCTGCATTTGAGATAAAATTCTAAAACATTCCTAAAAGTTAAGAAATCAGAAGTTAGGCGTATCAGTAAAGTTATCAGGGTAATATGCTTCTATTTCCTTTTTCCAAGAGATATCACTCTGAAATTTGTGGGAGCTTTCTTTCCCACTGGTATTATATTTGTATTTGATTGCCGACAAGTGGAAAATAAGAGCCCAATACTTTTGTAATCACTTTGCTTTCATTTTGATATAAAGTTTCAAACAAAATCAGTAGCCTATAAATTGTTTTCCTAACCATACATCATGGTCAACTCTTGTATTTTTTGCTGTACAATATACCATGACCAATATACCTGGTCATGAATTTGTCTGTTCTGGTTGACGGTTTATGGAAAATGATGCTGCTTCAATCATCTGTGAGAATGGTTATATACACAGGAGAAATAATTTGTGAATCACCCTATGGAGAGACATTTCTAGCAAGTCTTTTAATGCAGAACCACTTAGTTATTTTTAAGTTGAAACAAGATTGTTAAATAATTCTGGTTTTCTAAATATATCAAACCTGCATTTACCAAGAGAGAGAACAAACATTTAGATTTGAGGTCAATTTTTTTTTCATCTACAGAGAGTACAACTGTATACACTGTGTTTGTGTAATGCATTTACATCTTTCTGCTACAAAATAAATCTTTGTAATAAAAATTACTTCAACTCAGTTATTCAGCTGAGTTATTAATCAACTTGTTATTAATCACATGTAATATTACAGTCAGAGGATATTATAGATAGCACATATTCTCCCCATTAAGTTTTCTTGAGTAGTACTAAGACAGAAATTATGTATAACCTAAGAACAGCAGCTGTCAGGTTTGTTCTGCACAGACTGCACATGTGCTCCAGGAGAAGGTACACTGATTTCTGTCTCACAGCAAGAAAAATCTGACCTTTCTGTGAAAGCACAGGATGGGCCATTTCTCATCTACCCTAAAAAGCAGGTAGCTAGTAGGATATTTTACCACTTATTTCACAGTAGGTTCTGTGCCACTTACAGAACACAAACCACAGTTCATTACCCAGTGAAACACAAACCAGTAAAACAGACCCAAATCCTCGTACACACACACACAAATCTATTTAGTGTCACGAGTCACCTGTGAAGTTACTAATTGAGATAACTGGACATACAACATGAATAAAATGAAGCAATTATTTGGTAAGCTCCAGTTACACACAGTGTATTTAAGGACATTCAAGTTACTGTGTAATATTCATTAAAACCACTAGATGTCACATTTCAGCTATTATAATTAGTTCTGAGCTTGGTTGTTTTGTTTGTGCATTTCATTCTAGTTAAAAGTTTTAAGTGGGAATAGCTTTAAATTCATAGACTTGGGAACTGGGTGGCCATTGAGAATAGAGCTGGGAGGCAGCTCTTCTCTCAGAAAAGCTACACGGCCCTAATATTTTGCTATAAAGATAAAGGTAAAAATCTTTAAGTCCATCTTTTTTTCCCTTGAGGTGTCCCCACACAAGCTCCAGCTTTAATTCTCTCTTGTACAAACAACATAATAACATGTTTTTTCATTTTTAAATGAGATAAGCATGATTTACTTAGTAGATACTGAAAAAAGGAATTTGGGATCTGTATTATGAACTATGTACGTTAAATATAACTTATGTATTAATTCTAAAACACAGCCTCCTCTGTACTTAGCATTTTATTAAAAAGGGTGATATTCACATCTATAAAAGATATAATACACTACTATAATACTACTAGATAATGCTCTAGGATGACCAATCCATTTTTCAGTGTTTTTTTTTTTTTAAAGCTTATTTAAAAGCAAAGAAACAAACATATACATACAATTTTTCCAAGTTTGAGAACAAGTTTTTCAGCATTTAAGTGATCCACAAAGTTAGGATGAGATTTTCTTCTACGATAATCTTCCTCAGTAAAAGGAATCTCAGAATCCTCCTAGGAAGAAAAAAAGTCAGATGTTATACTCGTCTTAAAACTGAATAGTTTTTTAAAGCC
Organism: Cyrtonyx montezumae; assembly: GCF_038088225.1. Taxonomy (NCBI): domain Eukaryota; kingdom Metazoa; phylum Chordata; class Aves; order Galliformes; family Odontophoridae; genus Cyrtonyx; species Cyrtonyx montezumae. The sequence goes on from NW_027071826.1 coordinate 12,865,431, forward strand.
CATATTTTTAAAACAGGTTGTTAACATATTTTTAAAAATCTGTTCTGCTTTCATTTGATATTTTCAAAACTTCTAAAGCCAGTAGTTGAGAAAGTATGTCCAAGCAGTCCTAATGTCTGCCCATCACAGTATTTCACTGCCTATACTTGTCTACTTATTGGAATACATTTAACAAATCCAGCAGTAAGTGGGGGTTGAAGTGAAAAGACCATTAAAAATATATATACTGAATAATAGCAGATGAAGTTAGTGTTATCAAAGTACATACTTCAGTACTTTAATTGAAGTTAACAAATAAAGCAAATGGAAATATTTATTCATTTATTTTCCATTAAATGGAAATAATCAGTAAAAGAAGAGTGTTCTCTCATATTACTTACTGAGTCAGGGGGTATGGTTTTTGCCCAGCTCATTACTGTTGAAATGAGGATGAACATTTTTGGTGTTGCAAAATGCTCTATTTCCATACGTAGGGCTGTTGAATGAAAGCAAAGAATTTACCTATTGTAAACTGTATTACATAAACGGTATATTTGATTTTGGCCCTGTTTATGATATAATGTTCTGTGTTCAGTGTTTTGAAGGAAATAGCTTTATTTTTCTTGGCATAAAATAGAAATTAATCAATGATAAATAAGAAAACGAACAGAAAAATATTGTCAAACCACAAGATCAGTCATTAACATAACCTACACAGAGATGCATATCACAGAAAAAGAATAAAGAAACAATTTATACTAGAAAGTGGTTCACCTTTATTGACTGCTGAGGGACAGGAATAAATGAGTTTGTTGTAACTGAAACAGAACATCTACAAAATTCAAGGGAAGTTTCTTTAATTTACAGCAAAATTATTAAACAGTAAACAGAAAACCACAGTTTAGTTTAACTATATTATAAAGAGCAATATTGCACTGTCACCGTAAAATGATTCCCGACACCCAACAGATTTTGCATATAGCGATTATATAGCGATACACAAAGCTGTATGTGTTGACTGCTAGTAATAATTTTAATAACAGATTTAAGTAAAAAAAAAATAAAAAAAAAACCTTGAGGTCACAGAATCATAGAATGGCTTGGGTTTGAAGGGACCTCAAGGATCATCAGGTTCCAACCCCCCTGCCACAGGCAGGGACACCAACTTCCAGATCTGGTATTAGACCAGGTTGCCCAGGGCCCCATCCAACCTGGGACAGAGCACAGAGCATCCACAGCTTCTCAGGGCACCTTGTTCCAGTACATCACTACCCTCCCTGTGAAGAACTTCCCCCTGAAATCCAGTCTAAACCTTTGCTTCTTGAGCTGAAAACCATTCCCACTTGTCCTACCACTATCTACCCAAGTAAAAAGTTGATTCCCCTGCTTTTTATAATCAACTTTTAAATACTGGAAAGCTGCAATGACGTCTCCTTGTTGCCTTCTCCAGGCTGAACAACCCCAGCTCCTTCAGCCTGTCTTTGTAGGGGAGGTGCTCCAGCCCACTGATCATTTCATGGCCCTCCTCTGGACCCTTTCAAACAATTAAGATAATTATATAAAACACAGAAACATTTAAGGTGGATAAAAATTTCCTCCTGTGAGCAAATACAAGTTGATGATAGTGGATAGTTTTTTATGGAAATAGCTGTCTACACAGGTATGTCACTTCAAGTGTTGGATCATCCTATGACAGTTTCTCTAGTTTAGGAATGTAAGCAAGGGACGATGAAATGCATTTGACTTAAATGAAGATTTTCCCATCAAGTAACCCTGTTTTATATTATAGTAAATTATAAATCTCAGGTTAATTCATTAGATATCTATAATAAACTTCTGTAGCTGTTTAGCAGTCTTCAGTTGATGGCAGTACTAACCAGAAGCAGCCCATGTTGCTTCCTCAATTTGGTTTTCATCCTCAGTGATATTATATAAAATGATGTCACATTCAAGCAAATAACTTAAGAGCTCTTTCCGAGAGGAGGCCTGAGGGAAAAGAATAGTTAAAATTTGTTGGTTAAAAAAAAAAAATGAAAGAAAAAGAATAAAAAAAAAAACACTATCCAAAATTCCTTTTCAGATTTAACTTACTGGTAGAACGTAGTTTTCTCACACATAGATTTCTGAAAAGGATGCTTGGATAACTTACAAGACTCACGTCAAACTATTTGTCATGAAAAGTAAAGCAATACAATGCAAATTAATTGCTGAAACTTCTGATTTAAATGCACATTGATATAGACATAAAATTTTAAGTGATTTTAGGATTTGTATTTTCAGTTAAGCATATGTTAATATCACAAAATATTATGGCTTTTGCAGGTATTTTGAGCAAGAATCAGGTGGCAAAAGGGAAAGACAGAAAAAGCAAGTTTCCTTAGAATACAGTGTTTGAGTTTACATAGTTACCTTTGTTTTAAATTATTATTAAAATGCTCATCTGTATAGAATTTCAGATCAAAATGTTCACATTTTTGAAGAGATTCTGGATAATCAACTTGATGGTTACAAACAATTTTGGTTTCGGGAAACAACAAGCAAGTCTCCTTCAGTTAACTGAACTTTGGATGTACATAGAAAGAAGTGGGTATTTGGAACAGCTAGCTGCTAGTGACAGCTGTGATTTCAGTGAAGTGCTGAGAAGGGAAGATGCTCTGGTTACAGCGCCTCTACGGTGATAGAAGACACAGGAGTGTGTTTTGAGGGAAAAAGTGATCTGTGGGTGATTTATTAATGAGGGTCATTGATGTGACTTGCAATATTTCTATGTTGTCTAACAATGACCTGAAATAAGGTTACGACTTACTGCGCATATTTCCTCTGCAAAACGTGGTTTGGTATTCTCTGGCGTAGACAGAGTCCCCACTATCTGGAAGAGTCCCTCCTTCGGCCTCCTGGAAACTTCAGCCTCCGAGTGGCTCTCATTTTCCTCCTCCTCTTCTCCCACGCTTTCTAGCGACGCTCCAACAACACAACCGGATAAATACTGCAACATACAAGACGCACGTTCGCACACACCCGCCCGGCTCGGGTCCCCGCTGCTCTGCCCGCCCCGCAGGCAGCCCGTGCCCGAACCTCGCCGATGTTGCGGCCGCAGTAGGTATCGAGGTGGTTGAGGAAGATCCTGCGGCTCCGCGCAGCGCCCGCCGCCATGGCCGCAGTGTGGGGCGACGCGGCGCGTTGCTAAGGGCGGGCAGCGCTGGGCGGGGGCTGCGCGGCCTCGGCCGTGCGCTCGTCTCCTGCTGCTGAGAGCCCTGCGGGGGGAACTTTGTTCCTGACTTCCGGACACCGGTCAGGGCAAAACCTAGTGCTGCTGACAGAAACCAATTTGTAAGGCTTTGTTATTTGGCGGTCCTACAGCAGGGAGGCTTTGAGGTGGCCCGTCTCTGGTAATTCGTAGTAAGGAATAGTGCGTTCTGATCACAGAATCACAAAATTATAGGGGGTGGAAGTGACCTCTGGAGATCATAGTCCAACCTCCACCCCCCTCACGTTAAATCTTCCCGAAAAGTGCAGTTCACAGATTTACAGCTGCACGAGCCCAGGCAGCATTCATTCAGCTTTCAAAAATAGGAACAAATCAGTCTAAGGATAGCTATTGAAATCATCCGTTGTTAGTGCTTCAGAGCAGCTCCACGTAGGTACCAATTACAAATGTTAGGAATGTAAAGTGTTTTCTTCTTAAACCCACAGCCAAACAAAAAACACAGTGGAATGACACAGCTCTCTCTTTTTTTGATACTCCAGTAGTAAGAAATAGCAGAAAATTCTTCCAGAAACATCTACGAACTGTATATTATGTAAGTAGTTCTCAGCTTAGGTTTATAATAAGAATTTGAAACGACAAAGCATTTTAAAGATGTCTAAGGAAAAAAAACCTGGCATTAATTTTGGCATTTTTTCCACTTCTCATACTTCCTTTCCAAGATCCTCTTTACAGTTATCTGCTGTATTTTTCCAGTACGCTTTCAGAGGGTATAAGTTTACAGCCAAAGGTACCTTTGAAATACTTGCAAATAATCTGTTATTAAAATGTGTTCATGGAAAGAATAGCTTTGATTCTTGATTCCCCTCTCTTCCTTCCCCATAAGAAACAAAATGAAACAAAACACACAAACATACTGGTGCATTCATTTAATGCTTTAGTCATTTAAATTGAACAAGGAAATTAACTGCAAGGGAAAAATATTCAAATATAAATTTGGTAAAGTACATTCTCCTCACAGAGGACTAACCACGGTCCACAGATCTGTGTGCAAAAGACAGCCTATGAACAAATTTTAGAGCATAGGACATACCCAGGACCAAAAGATTAACACTAGGAGTGTCAACCTAACAAGACAATTAAACATGAAATTAAGCTCTAGAAAATGGAAAAACTGACTGTGGTTGCCTCACCAGCCACAGTTATAACAAATAGCCAAATACTCCTAAAAACTCTGACTTCTCCAGTCAATAGGGCTACTCCTCAACAGGTGTAAGTCAAAACAGCTCTACTGAAGTAACTAGAATTTGTGAGTTCACGAGGACTGATACGTACCTAACCATGGCTCTAAGAAACATACTGCATATACTTAGCACAATAGCATGACAGAATAAATAAAGATGCACAAATACTGAATAATGTAAGAATACAAGAAGCATCATGGTCATAGAATGCTTCTTCAGAAGTTCCAGTATTTCTAGACAACAGTATTGTTTTTTAAAAAAGTCTCCCATTCAATACATACTTGAAAAGTTAAACATTATAAAGAGATGTGTACCAGTTTTTAAGTAGAAAATACAAGTTATGTCTTCTGGTTTGTGTTAGTCCTAACAAATTTCATACAACCTTTGGTTCCAAACCAATACAATGCAATCAATATTACAATGCATACTTAGTATTCAGTAGGAGAGGATACTGTAAAATTGAGGAAGAAAAGTTGAAAAACTGGAGTACCAAATTACCATATTGTAGAAAGTAAAGGCTGAAGCAAAAATATTCTGGGTAAATATATACACACACCCTACACACTATGTAAACACACATTCAGAATAGTAAACAAGCTAAAATGTCTTCCAAGCCTCCCAAAAAGTTACAATATAGCATACATACATACATACCAGATATAACATCATCTTTAAGGAATGTAGCCTGTTACATCCTAACTTATTCTGTGCTTAATTCATTTGCAATTCACACAATACATTCATATAGTAACGGTACCTCATTTACTCTTCTGAGTTTGTTCCATGCTGTAGTCAAGGACAGATCAAGTAATTATGAACTTTCATTTTAACTCAGATACTGTCATTATATAAGCATCACTCAGCTGCTTAAGAGTTATCTTTCTTGTTATCAAAGCTCATAACTTTCAGACTTCTGAACAGTACAGCAAACCACTGTGAAAAATCTATTTCTCAGTTTGAAAAAGAAGTTAACTGCTTGTTTTTACTATCAATTTTATTTAATATATAGGAATTAGGTAGTTAACTCCCATGTAAAAAAACAGATATGGTAATAATCAGTAAGCACAAAAATGGTCATTATTTACCTGTATAACATTCAGTCTCTAGATTTTTTCAAGAACTTCAGATAGTAACACTCTGAAAAGAGACCAAATATTTTTTACTGTTTTTAAAGAAGCAAGCTATTTGCTCACCTATAAAAAAGAAAACATTGATTAGTTTTACAGACCATCCAAGTGGATAGCACTGTGATATACATACATCCTCTGCAGCAACATAGTATAGAACAGTACTGGCATGTAATTAGATATCAATGCAAGAAATGAATCTTTACAAGTTTGCAGCTGTACTTGTAAGAAAGATCTCAGTGCCTCATACAAAGAATTCTTTCCAGTATTAAATCTTCATCCCTCCAGGGCAAATCATGATTGACTCTCTCTCTTCAAAGCTTCCAGTCTTTGTAGCAATGCATTTCCAAAGACCTCCCGATACGCAGGGCTGAGAGTGTCCAATAGGGAGTAGACAGTTTCATGGTACGGGTTTTGCAAACTGTCATCAGTCTGATCAAAATCATAAGCTACTACCTGCAACAAAGAAAGCACTGGTTAATCTTCTGCGATTAGGATCACACTGCAAAGTGAAACAGGTATCACAAAGTTTAACTTTGCCACTCAGGTTGTGCAGCAGTATGAAAACAAAAAGTTGATCTGAATTGAAGTCTGTGCTTTCTACTGGGGGACTTGCTGGTAACACAGTGTTTAGACTGTTTCAAATACTTTATTCTCAAACTCAGAACGGTTGTAAAATCCATCACTGCCACCTGTGAAGGAAGCCTTCTACACATCTTCACAAACAGTATGAATGGTGCAAAATGGATTTACACACACACTGCGTTACTAACTTTTTTGAGGTACTTGAGAAGACTGACATGCTTATAATACATTTGTCCATTAACTGCTTCAGTCCTCATCATTTTGCAAGTGTCCCAAACAAATGCCTATTTTCCAAACAACATCCCTTCTTCCTCTGTTTGCATTAGCAAAAGTGGCACTTTGCAGGGGAACACACAGAACTGGCATTCATAAAGGTACAAGAGTATATGTACACAGCTCTGGCATCACTGATTTCTAGGCACCTTCTGAACAGGATCATAATTCAGAGTGAAGATAATTAAAAATTATAAACAAGTTAATTTACCCTCAGTCCTGAGTCAGTGAGCTCCACACAGTATCTCCCCCTTTCCCTGGTTTCCACGTTGATATACGCCACATCCTCTGCACATGGAAGAGTTTTTGAAACAAACATGTTGCTGACAGCAAACAGAACATCATTCACTACAGCTTCGGCTTCTAGTCTCATATCTTTTACATCAGCTTCTTCGAAGTCTCTATAATCAGAATCCTCTTCAGACTCTGTGTTATTGGTCAACTCCATAGGACTGCAGTCAGTTTCCATTCTGCATGTGGAAGCATTTGTTTTAAATTCATCATCCCTCCACAGTCAACACAGAACATTTACATTGCTAAAGCAACATTTTAAGTAGGTGCATTAACCATTACAAACCCCCCCCCAAAAAAAAACCAAAAAACAAAGCAAACAAAAAAAAAACAACAGCAAAACAAACAAACCCTACTGAATTCTGCAGCAGTCCAGAAAACTCAAAACAAAGCTCCTGAGAACCTTTAGGTTACATCAGCACAGAGAAGCATTACTGAAGGAGTTGCTGCCTCCTATGCAGGCAGCTCACACTGTACTGGATAAGACTCCAGTATGATTCAGCAATAACTACTTCAACACTTTGCTGACCCTATATGCACCGGGAAATTCAAGGGAATTGAAAAAGCTATGATGGCTGCTGAAAGTAACGACCTATTTATCCGTGAGTTTAAGCAAGACTTAACGAGGGCCTGTGAAGTACATGAGTTATCAGCGATTACGAGGGCAGAATAAGAGCAGCAGTTTCCCATTCAGCCTTACTAAAGAACGTCCCCTCGCACAACGACAGCCCAGAAGAGGTCAGCCAGGGCCAGGCTTGGCGGCCAACTCTCACCAGCGGGAGGGCTGCTCGCGGAGCTGCCGAGCTTTACTCGTCAGGGAACTGCGGGACCGTAAGCCTCCCTCCCTTCGCGCCCCCAGGCAGCCCACCTACCCGCCCCGGCTTGAGCCGCCCGACTCGCCCCGGGACCGCTCCCGTCCCTCTCGGCTACGGCCGCCACCCCGCGCCTCCCGCCGCCACTTCCGCCCCAGCCTGCCCCGCTCGGAGACGTCACTTCCGCCGTGCGTCACGCTGCCGGTGGCGGCGCTCAGCGAGGAGGGGGAGGCGCGCGGAGCGAGGCGGTGTGCGCTTCGCGTCGCTCCGACCCGGCCGTGCCAGCGGTGGGAGCTGGCACGGGGGAGCCCCGGCCGCTTCCCAGCCCCTTCCCGCCGCAGTACGGTTCGAACCGTGCGGCGCCGCCGTCCCCTCCGCACTCGCGGGGCGCCGGGAAGATGGCGGCGGCTGTGGCCGAGTGAGGATGGAGCTACCTGTGTGCGCCTGAGGGCAGGCGGTGCCGCCACAGCGGCCGTGCGAGTGGCGCTGAAGGAGCCCGGCCGCGGGTAGCGTGCCCCGTGTCGAGCCTGGCACCCCATCTTCGAGCGGCTGCTCCGGCCCCTTCCCGACAGCAGCCCCGCAGCCACCATGCCGTGGCCGTTCTCGGAGTCCATCAAGAAGAGGGCCTGCAGGTACCTGCTGCAGAGGTACCTGGGCCACTTCCTGCAGGAGAAGCTCAGTCTGGAACAGCTCAGCGTGGATCTCTACCAGGGCACCGGCTCTCTGACGCAGGTCCCTCTGGACAAGTGGGTAAGAGACGAAGTGGGTAAGGTCCTTTGCGACCGAAGGACCCCGCTGGTCGCTGTCCCCGTCTGCAGCCGGTGCTCTATCCCCGCGTCCTGGTTTTGTTATTTTTCATGATAGGACAGAAAGGGAGAACAGCGTTGACAGTGTAACTAAAGGCGATAGTTGGTGGCAGGGAGGAGGAGGAGCTAATATTACCCAGGCTACCTGCAGTTGCTCTGTGACTGCTAGGATCTTGTGTACTGGCTGCTAGCAGAGATGACACAAACAGCGTTCCCTGCCCTTAACCGCGATTTGTCTTCAGCTTGGATGCAGCTTAGCTCTTACTGACACTGTTGTGCTTAACTCGGGGCTGTTTTTAGACATCTGTATAGCCTGGGCTCGAAATGCTGGAGGTCTGTGTTGACAGGAAATGGAAAGCTGCTTTCAGCTGCGCGTGCTCAGCGGGTGGGCTGCCATGCTTAAACCAACAGAAGCCTTATTCAGTCCCGGTGTGTGTATTTATAACCGTATATATGCATATATACACCTGTACATACGCGCATATATACATACTTCCAGTCTACTGTAGCAATACGAAGTTCTGTGTTCCTCTTTGTAGTGTTTTGTAAAGTTTCTGGGGTTAATTACCCATGTTACTTAGTTCTGCCTGCAAGTCCGGTGACTGTCATGAGCAGCCTTAAGCACTTAACGCGCGTCACTCATTGACTTTCAAGGTAGCATATATGATTAAGTGCACAGGCTTAGTGCTTTACACGCTGCTTTCAAAACACGTTTTACTATACTGCGTTATTTTGAAATGCTTGTGAATGCCTGAGGTTTTCAAATAAAGCTTTTCCAATTTTTATATCAAGTATGTGGCAGAAGACAGATTTTTGTGGAAATGCTCAGCATGACCAGTGTTTCAGTGTAGTCTTTTTTTGTTGTTGTTATTGTTTTTTTCCTTTTTTTTTCTTTTTTTTTTCTTACTTTCCTGTCTTATGCCTATAGCTTGTTTTCCGTCAGGCTTTAATTGAAATGTTATGCCCTCTAGTGGGTGTCACAGCAGTCTTCATTTGTCGAAGTGACATTATTTAAAATATAAATACTTTGAAACTGTAGCAGTTACAGACAGTACTAAACAAATTAACAAGTTAATTACATATGCAGAGTGATTAAATGTATACATGCTGATATTCAAGTTATCTTTCCCATTTACAGATTAGCATTTGTCTTTCTGACTTGTAAACAATGCATGACACGTTTAAGGTTCTTTGCACGTGACTCTCATGTATGACAGATTGCAAAACAGATGTTGTGGAAGTACTGCAGCTCTTTTTTCCCATAGTCATCATAAAGTGCTTCTCGATGAATCATCAAGATGAGTGTGGTTTGCTCGTTATCTTACCCATTTGTGTGGATACTTATACTCATCTTAATATATTTTAGCCAATATTGTACATGTGTTTATAGCTTACAGAGATAATGGGAATGCTTGTGGCTGCTGCTGTAACTTTGTTGTCTCCTGGGCTGTTTAGAAAAGTTGGAATGTAACCGACATTATTTTTGGTTGAATTGTACTATACGCTGAATTGTGCTTTAGCTAGTGGTATGGCTGTGATTCCAGCTCTGTGCATTCAGTCACATATGGGAACAAGTCCTGATGGAAAGTTGTAAAATTCAGTTTTAAAAATTCTCTTAAGAGTGATCTAATTTCTTCTTTGCAGGAACAATTGATATAGAAATACTTCACTTATATATATGTAAATCCTTTAAAATTGTAGATTTTTATTTAAAAGTAATAAGGAACATACTTAAACATTTTTCTTGCAGTGTAGCAAAAAGATTTCAGAGGTCAGATATATTTGAAATTAGTTTCAATAAATAGTTTACTTCCTTCTATAGCAAATTTATTTATAAAGGTCTGAGTAATTTAAATTATTTTATTTAAAATAAGGCTTTCATGCTAGATAATTATTTTTTATAAGTTACTATCATATTTATAATTAATGTGTTTAATTGAAAATAACATCTTTATGTCACTGAATCTTTGCTACTTCTTTGTCTTAACGTTTCTAACAACTGTTTCAGGCCCTGTTTTTTTAAAAAACTGGATGTCTTTCTACTTGAGTAAACTTTGGAACAGAAACTGGAAAAGTAAACAAAATTTAAGAAGCAATGATACTAAGAATAATAACATATGGCAGAGCAGCAAATTCTTGTGACAAGTAGAACTGAAGACTTAATAATGGAAGATAATGTTTTCTGAAGTTTTTTGGTTCATTTTTCATACTTAAATGAGCCTATAGAATACCATTTTAAGACAGGAAAGCATCTTTTAAATCCTTCTTTTTGTGTTAATCATAAATTTAGTTTCTTGACTTAAAATCAGTGGTTTCTTCATGATAGGAAAGTCAAAACCACTTTTTTATACTGTATCTAAATAGTGCAACCACATCTTATGTAAGGTCTTGTGTAGGAAGTTACACTCACAAAATTCGGTATATGACGTAGATTTTATTTAATTTATTAGCCTTGATAGTTCTTATTTAATTAAAATGGAAAGTCTTGAACTTCTGAATCAGAGCACAAAGAAGGGGGGTTCCTTTTGTGTGTGTGTATGTGTATTGACAGGAATATACTGGGTTTTAAAGTTGGCTCTTTGGACTCAGTGGTTGCAGTGAAAGCTATAATGTAAAACAGTATTTTCTGAGGATTTGGGACATTATCAACATCCTGAATTACATCTTCAGAACTGCTTCCATGTTTGTAATCAGTTTCATTCGTCAGTAATATTCTCTGTGTTACTTAGGTCAGTGTGATTGTAGCTTTCGTTATAATGTCGCTATAACGGATATGATTAATGGCAGTGGAGTAGTTGCTATAGATTATTGGTCTGTCAGCTGAGTTTTGATTCTCAGAATTTTAAATCAGTGCTGAGCATAACTTAGAACATGTTAAAATATCATCTAGAAATGGCACAATAGCATGTAGCAAGGAATGATTATTTGGTTTTGAAGTTATATTGTCACAGAGAAAAGTAAAAGAGGTTATGCATTGAAATTAGTCTTATGAAACAGTGTTGTTGCAGAAGCCTGTGGTAGTTTTGCTCTTAGCCTGTTTTTCACTGTGTTTAAGTATTCCCAGAAAATGAGTCGACTGTGTTAGTGTCATAGTAGAATTTATTGATGCTTTGTAAAAATACAGGTTATACAGCTACTCAGGGGTAACACTGTATTATGCTGAAAGTTGAGTGGAAGCTAAGTGGAAAACAAATAATGATGGAATCAAAATACTTGAAAATAGCCAGTATTTAGTGTATGTTTTATATACACGTGTTTAATATACATATGCATTATATTTTGTTGTTAATCTACTGAAAATTATGTGGTTCCTCTTCTGAATATTTTTGTTTCTTCTAGTGTCTGAATGAGATCCTGGAATCTGCAGATGCACCTCTGGAAGTCACAGATGGTTTTATCCAGTCAATTTCTTTATCTGTTCCATGGGGGTCATTGCTACAGGATAACTGTGCATTAGAATTAAAAGGATTAGAGATGGTCTTCAGGCCAAGACCAAGGCTTGGTAGGCTTTTTATTTATTTCATTTCCCCCTATTTTGCAAGGTATTTCAAGTAACTTACTTATTTGTGCTCCACATTTGATTCTTGTTTGTTTAACTGGAAATTTTTAGCAATCATATTTTCTGATGTAAAATTATTGCTTTCAAGGAGTGGTAATGTTAGGAGAAAGCTTTATTTATTAACGTGCATTCATTTAGTTACATTTGATGCAGAGTACGTTGTAACACAGCAGAAAAGATATCATGCAAGTTTTATCCTGAATTCTAAGATGGAATATTTTGTCTGCTTACCATGTTTGTATTTGTGGTTGGCATTAGCCGATAGGAGTTTCTGTCTCCAACTAGGATATGTTTCAAGTAGAGTAGGAAACTGCAAAATAATTAGTTAAGAGAATCATCTCTTTTGATTTAATTTTGTGATTATGCCTGCAGAGTCATACCAATACAATAAAATTTAACTGAAGTTATTCACTTAAACACGTGTTGAATATTGGTTACTCTTAACTCTGGTTTTATCTTGTTTGTATTGAATTTTCAACTACCAGAAAATCATACCAATGCAGTCTAAATGGATTAAATATGCATTTAGAAGTAGTACATCCCATAAATACAATCGCCATGTCTTACTAAGCTGATGAAAATTTTTTGTTGTTGTGCCAAATTTATAATTTACTTCATTTCGTTTTCATTGTTTCAAAATTTTTACAGCTGAATTTATTAATTATTTCTCTTACTTTACAGCATCTGGCTCTGAACCTATGTACTGGTCAAGTTTTATGACCAGTAGTATGCAACTTGCAAAAGAGTGTCTAAGCCAAAAATTGACAGATGAACAAGGAGAAGGGTCCCAGCCTTTTGAAGGACTTGAAAAATTTGCAGAAACTATTGAAACAGGTATGAATGAGTTATTGGGGTCTGAATGAATGTCACAGATTATCAATTTTTGTTGTGACTGAATTTTATAAAATGACTTTGCGTTTGTTATAAGTCATCACTTGCTCAGGTATCCGTGCATTGTTGGTTGACTGCACGAAATAAGTGTATATATTCAACATTTAGCAGCAGTAGTAGTAGTTTACTTTGTCCCTTGAAATTTTGTAATTTATTTTCATTGAGAAGTTCCCCAATTTAAAGTGTTATTTCATTTAGCTTATAAAAGTCATTGTTGAGCAAAGTAATTAAGAATTTCCTGTCTCTTAACTTTCTCATTTAAGTACTGCGAAGAGTGAAAGTTACCTTCTTAGATACTGTTCTGCGGATTGAACACGTGCCAGAAAATTCTAAAAGTGGAACTGCACTTGAAATTCGAATCGAAAGGTAAAGAAAATTATAAAAATCTGTTAATTTTTTGTTTGATTGTTTAAAGGACATTTTGGCCACTTTCCGTACCCCATGTCTTTGTGTGCAGTTAGACACTAGTTCTTCAGCAGCTGTGTTAAGAGTACCTGTTTTATAAAGTCACTAAAGGGTTTCTCCACTGAACTTCTGCTTAACGTGTTTAAACTAAAATATTTAATCATCAAATCAGAAGAGATCTAGATTTTTCTTCTAAAAGACAAGATAATGACCACTTCTGCAGTTAATGAACAGTTTGTCAGAAGTTCAGAGGTCAGTACATAGTACTGGCAAATGAGTCAACCTCTCACTTGAAAGAAATAAGTAGCATGTTGCTTTGATGTTTAATACATTTTGTTTATGGAAAAGCAGATGTATTTTTCCACTGCAAATTCTGTTATGTGGAGGCTTTTTTAAGAGTTTGCTGTTTGTGCTGTATCTCAGTTTTTTAATGTAAGAAATTTAATTGTACAGAAAATCTATGGATTTGAAATACATTTTGTTTATTTTTAACTTCCAGAATATTTCTTTCAGGTGGTGTTTGTAGGCAACATAAACATATGGTAGATTTTCCAAAAGTCAAGATTCTGAATCAAGTATTATATGTTGCAGTGGAAATGTTCGTGTAGAAGTGTTGCACAGACTCTTGATCATCAGATTAGACATAAGTACTAGGGTAATACACTAGGATATACTTACACTGAAAGCATGCTGCAATTGTCATGTAGAAAATTCAAGATTTCCACCCATTCCCAGAGAGTGGCGGTTTCTCCTTTCAGGACAGTCAACGCCATTGTAAATAGTCTGAAGAGACAGAGAGTATAAACAAACTTAGAGGCTTAATGGCACAATAAAGGTAAAAATTTGCATGCTCCTACCATCTTTATTTCCTTGCTTTTGTCTCCCAGAACTATGTACTGTGATGAAACTGCTGATGAGTGCTCTGGAATTAATGTACATCAGCCCACAGCTTTTGCTCACAAGTTACTTCAGCTCTCAGGTGTCACTTTCTTCTGGGATGAGTTTCCCGCATCTACAAAGTCCTCCCCAGTGTGTTCAGCTACACAGCTGGTAAAATTAAATGCAATATGTAAAATGTCACGTGATGAAGGATAGAATATAATGTTGTGCTTATGTATTAGATTTGTTCTAGAGGATGTAGAACTTAAACTTCTACTTGAATCTGTGCTTGATGACTTTCATAGTCTCTTCTGTTAGTTTTGACAAGGGGGAAGAAAACAGAGACGTTAGGACTTTATAAAATTTAAGGTGGTATTGGACTGGAATCTGGATGCTAGTTTTAATATGTGGAAATAGTCTATAAGTTAATATTCTGTGGAAACTTGCTCCAATTTTTTTGAAGGCCTGGTGTTTTCAACACGCATTGTTTCTTAACAGTTATTAATATGTTTTAATACTACAGTCGCATTTATATTTGTTTAAAACTATTACTTGCGTGATAAGCTTATGCGTGTTTAAGTCTTTTTGATAAGGAATTACATACATTCTAATTCCTCCCTATGTAACATTTTCAGGCAACTGAACCAAAGCTTTCACCTAGCTGGAACCCAAAAATCACGTATGAGCCGCATCCACAGTTAACAAGAAACTTGCCAGAAATTACTCCTTCTGACCCTGTACAGATCAGTAAGCTGATTGGTAGAATGGAATTGAGCCTAACATTAAAGCAAAATGAAGTACTTCCTGGAGCTAAGGTTAGTCATGCTTTCTGATTTTTAAATGAATAGTCACATCAGACTTCATTTTTTCTACTGCATAACAAGAACAAAAAACAGTAAGATTCTCTCAAGTAGCAATCTCTTTAGTTTTGCTTTAGGTTCTCCATTCAGAATTAATATAGTACGTCTAATAAGACATCTTTACAGTGGTCATCTGGCACATTCCCAGGATTTGTAATAAAATAGAGAGAAAATTTGCAAATATTCTCTGTTAACAAGTACTTATTTGTAAAGTGTTTTTTATACTTATATAATTAACTGTGTAAGTCCAGTTTTGGTTTGTAGGTCTATTATTTATTAAGTAGAGAGGTACATTACCTACTTTGGTATTTTCCTGCTACTTTAATTCTAAGTGAACACTAAAGGCAGGACAACTTATTAAAATAATATTTCGAAGTACAAGCATTGCACTGATATCTTTTAAGGGTGGATTTCTGTGTTGTGGAGACAAACAATTTATATATTGCTCTTGAGAAAATTGTTTTGTTTTCGTAAACTGCTTTATCAATTCTTTTTTTCCTTGTGACACTATGACCAACTTTTCCTATGTACATGTGGAATGTTTAAATGACTGATTAAAAACATTTTGAGTTTTGAAAGGATATAATTGTTTCAACAATTATGAGTAGTCCTTAGATGCTTACTGAAGCTGTAGCACTGAGGAATTATAAAACTCTTCTGAACGTTTCCACTTTTGAATTTTTACATTAAAATTAGTAGCAATCAAATAATAGTGCCAAATTAAAAGCCACCAGTTAATATTTTGTTTGACTTAAAAATAGAAAAATCAAAGCAGTTGAAAATAGGAGCCTTGGGTGTGAGTATATAAGTAAACTTGTTTAAATATATACCCTTTGTCTGTGATATTAAAATTATGATTTAACAATTGCAGGATTGCTGGGGGAAATGCTTTACCATGCTATCTTCTGTGAGCTGCAGGGACCCCTCTGCTTTATTGCTTGGAGCACTTCTTTTCTGCTGCTTCTTTCACCTTGGTTTTTGTACAGTTTTTTTCTCCCAGCTTTTTTTTTTTCCTAACAGACTATGTGGCATTTTGCCTTTTCTTAAATATGTTTTCACAAAGGTGAAAAGCTTTGCTGATGGGCTTAGCTGTGTCCTGAGGAGAATCTGATATACATCCTGTGCTGTGCAGCACAAGGCAACCCTGGCCCCTTCTCCTAGAGGGCACCCCTGCAGCATACCCTGCTACCAGCCCTTTGTCACTGTCATGAAATACAATGAATAAAAATTAGGAGTGGAGCAATGTCTAGGAATATAGGATTCTAGAACTGACAAATCTATACAGGCTCTTAAGATAAACTAAGTTTGAGTAGGTCTTCAGTGGTAAGTGACCTGCTCAGTTGAATGCTGTGTTAAAACAGTTAAGACATTTAAAAACTCCCTCTCTCTGTTGCAAGAAAGTAATTAAATCTACAATAAAGAGAAGTTCTGAGGAAAACTTTTGCAGCTTTTAAGGTCTACTTCAGATGGTATTTTCTATATTTTCTAATTTGTACATAATACTATATACTGTTAGTTGCTTTTAGAAATGTTGAGCAAGCAAAACTACTGGCATTCTTGAATTTTCCTATTTGGTGATCTATATTTAAGCAAATAAATTGTTGGTGGCAAAACTGTGTTCATCTTGCCAATGTACAAATTGGAAGCAACACATAATAAGAAGTTATAGCTGAGTAGAAGGTGAAAATTTTGCTGAAATGGCTGTAAACTTTATAGCATCAAAATCTAATATAAAAATCATTGAGACTTTTGAAGGAAAACAGTGTTCATTGTTTTGTTTTTCCTTCCTTTAGCTGGATGTGGATGGACAGATAGACTCTATACATCTATTTCTGTCACCCAGGCAAGTGCATCTTCTATTGGACATGGTAGCAGCTATTGCTGGACCAGGCAAGTGGACATTCTGTAAATGCTATATGTGTATTTATGTGGACAAAAATGAAGATTTACAATATAAGCAAGTTTCTTTAGTGGAGAAACTGTTTGTGCTGGTAGATCATTACTTTCTGTTTGGTTTTAGCGAAAAGCTCTGTAGCTGCTCTGTGTAGTACTGTGATATAAGATATATTCAGTTGCAGATCGTTGGTTATAAAAATGTAGGCAATAAAATAAATAGTTTTTGTTGTCGTTGTTTTTTAAAGGGGGAGTGTAGAAGACAGGAGTTGGGGAAATGATAGTTGGAGAAAGTCAGGAAGGTAGAACAATTTTGCTTCTTATAGCTTCTGTCTGAGTGGAGGAGCTTAACTGCCTGATTTGTTCTCTGCTTTGTACTGTTCTTAGGAAACAGGCACGGAAAAAATTTAATAGATGATGCTTGAGAAAAATTGTCTGTATTTGCTAAGTAATCAACAGCAGTAGTTAGATGATTGCAGTAATGAGATGAGCATGTTTTGTTCTTGTTGTTTTTTGTTTTCCATGTCTCCCTAATGTAGCAATACTTACTATTTGGATGAGCCCTTAGTCTTTATCATGAGAAGATTTATCATATCCATAGCACATGCTGAATAATCTTCTGATGATACTAATATTCTTTTACTGGTCTTGTTAATGGGTTTTGGTTAATTGAAAAAGCATTCCCATTTGTATCATCAAAAAACCTGATATTTTTGTAATTCATTAGTAGTAAAATATGCATATATGACCATAAAATACTCACTTCAGAGTTGCAAGTAATGCTAGAGGTAGTAAACCATTTTTGATATATATATATATATATATATATATATATATGTGTGTGTGTGTGTGTGTGTGTATATGTGTATGTATTTAAATAATACATATGCACACGCATCCCACCACCAAGCTAGTTAATTTTCAGGTTCAGTTTTGAATTTTCTTAAAGATACCGGTAAGAAAATAACAGTGCATTTTGTATTCTTTAATTTTCTTTTTAAATTCAGAAAGCCTAAGCAGGATAGAATTGTCCAACAAAGATAGGAAGAACCGGCCAATGCAGCAGGAAGATGAGTATCGAATTCAGATGGAATTAAAACGTTACTTGAGAAAAGAGTCTTTATCTGCAGGAGCCTCATCTGAACAAAGCTTCTATGAGACGGAGACTGCCAGAACGCCTTCTAGTCGTGGCAAGTATAAAAGATGATGCAGCATAGCAGAAAGCTCATCATTAAGATTATACAAAGTAGATGCTGATCTTTTATTCTTGGTATTTTAAGTATCAAAATAACTTTGATGTAGAATTATTCTAAGCCATTAGTTGCACTGTTGAATAAAAATGAATGAGGCTACGCTAGGTTTCATTTTAAAGAATTTAGTAATCTCATATGCACGTTTTCTATGTGCAACATGGTAAATGAACGTGAATTGTAACATGCTTTCAACATTGTTGAGGAAATGAAATGCAGAAACGTAGTTCTGTTGTTCTTGTATTTACATTTTTATTTGCATTCTTTTACTACTATTAATTTGAGAATTAATATATAGATTTTTCAAAAGAATGTATGAACTTAAATTATGCCAACTTGAATATGAGAACAGAATATTTGACTTAATATTTCTAAGGTTATTAACGTGGAACTTCTGTAAAGGATAGATTTATTTGACTATTCTATCTAGCTGTTGGATTTCTGAACTCAGAAAAGCATTTCTTTTAAAAATAAACTTTCTTCATTAGAAAGTAATGATTTAATATGCCTGATTCTCATTAGAAGAAGAAATTTTCTTCTCAATGGCTGAAATGGACATGTCTCACAGCCTTTCCTCCCTGCCACCTCTTGGAGATCCTCCAACTATGGATCTAGACTTGTCTTTAACTAGTACATACACGAACACGCCAGCAGGATCCCCGCTGAGCACAACAGTGGTATGTATAGTATTAGCAACATTTAAAATCATCTTGAAATCAACATTTTTTTTTCTTCCTGTTGTATAAATATTCTTTACAATATCAAGAGCTGTTGCAAAATTAGGGAAATTGAGTGTGTTGACTAGCAGCTTCCTATCTGAGTTCCTATCTGAGTTCCTAGCTTCCTATCTAACACCAGACATTGTTCAAGAAGATGTTTAAATCTGACAGTTTTCCCTGGAAGCTACAGAAACTGTATTGGAAAGAATCTCATCTGTTTGATTACTGAGACAGGAAATTGAATGCATTTGTTCTCAAATGCCTTGAAACTTACATAGAGAAGTTAAGAAAGATCCTTTTGTTTTTGTAACTGAATATTTGGGTTATCTTTTATTATGGACTACATGGGTGATGACAATAAAAAGCATAAAGTCATTATATTAATTCCTCAAATGGCAATATGCACAGATAGATGTAGATTGCTCTGAAAGTAATGCCTCCTATTTATTTCCATGGAAACTACAAAATATCCAAAAGCACAATAACACTCTGATGGAGACTATTGGCTGCCAAACGTTATTTTTCAGTGTGATCACCATAATTAGCTGTGCATTTTCAGTAGCTGTGCATAAGAGCCTGGATACCACACTTGTAAGAATGTGTACCAGCAGAGGTGATGCACTGTTTCACAGCTGCTGGTGTCGTTGCTAGGAAAATGTTGTCCATTTAGTGCAACATTATCAGTCCAAACAAATGGAAGTTAGAAGATGCCAAATCCAGACTGTGAAACGGATGTTGCAGGACAGCCTAGCTGGGATTGGCAATGTGTTCCACAGTCTTCAAAATGGTATAGGACATGGATTTTATTGTTATCTTTTTCTCTGGCCTGACCCTAGAAGTTTGAGCCTTCAGCTTAGTCAGCGTCATGATGCAGCAGTCAGAGTTTGTTTGTTTGTTTGTTTATTTTGTCTGAGTTCCAGTTAATCACCCCTTTCCTGTCCCAAAAGACAGTGTGTATCACTTCATGCTCTGAGGGCTGTGTCTTTTTCTTTGATGGTTATTTCATGTCACCTTTCTGTGGACTGCCGTTTTGACTCTGTCTTGTAGCGTTGACACTGTGTCTCATACTAGTAATGATGCAATTCAGGAAACTGTCACCTTCAGCCTTACATTAGTTCACTGAGTCCTGACAGACTTGCATACAGTGTTCTTTCTGTTCCTGGATCAGCATTTGTGGGACCCGCATGGTGATAACTTCGTGATATTCCAACATTGCCACCATCATTTCCAGTGCATTAAAGCCTATGTTAAGCTCTGTAACAGTTCCCTGTTCATAATCCTCTGATTTGTGTGGATGAGCTGATTCAGACACTCTCCATTTTATGGTGTGACTATGCATGGCCATCAGAAATATGGCTTATCATTCACATTGCTGTCAGTCACTGCTGAGATGCAGCACCCACCTTCTCTCTGTGCTCACATCCACTATTTGGTCTCCATGTTCAGCAAGCATTGATGAATGTCAGTGGGCAAGTTTTTCTTCATGGAGGAATTCAATTTCACACCTTTGCTTCTTGTCAGATGCCATTTTGTCAGATTAATCTTCTGATGTCATCTGTTGCTTGACAACAAATAGTAGTGAAATATTGATGGGAAGATTCAACCTCTGTTGCCTTACTTCTGTTGTTCACCTCTGACACTGTGGATAAACATAATCACATAGGACGCATTACTTTGGGACAGCCACCTTTTATATGCTTATATACATACATACACATCTCTTTAGTAAACTTAAGATCATACTTATTTTTGTTTTAGCTTCAGCCAACCTGGGGTGATTTTCTTGATCGTAACAAACAAGAACTACAGCCTCCAAGAGGTTCTTCACTTGCAGCCAATGTGGTTCACCAGACTCCCTTAAGGAGAACATGTAAGTAAAAATGCTGTTTTGCATTCTTATCCCTAGATGATACTGAAAATAATTTTTGATTGAGCAACTTGGTAAAAAATGAAAATAAGAAGTAAGGTGATGTTATGAAATTGTTGTTTACACAGACTTAATTTTATATTTCAGCTATTCCATCCAGATCTGTTTCTGTGGATGAATCCAGACCTGAGCTTCTTTTTAGACTCACAGTGGGAACTTTCTCAGTGTCTGTACTTCATATTGACCCTTTACCTCCACCTGAAAGTTCACTGAACCATAACCCATTGACACCAATGGCTCGAGATTTCTTTGCCCGAATAGAAAAGATTGAGCCAATTAAGTTTGCAACTGAAGATTTTCTGTCCTCCCGAGAAGTATTTTCAGAAGCTTGTTCCCATGATCACCTTAGGTATAACTTTGTTTATTAATAAACCAATTAAATATCTATCTGTTAAGTAAGCTTGAATACATAAAATTTATATCTGTTGGACTTGCCACTTAACTGAATTAGACTGTTCATTTTAAAATAGCCTTGTATTTTTACACCTGTTGTCTGACTATTATTTTTATTTAAAAAGTGCATAAACAGCAAAGTGAGCCTAGCTCCCTTCTATTATGGATTGATTAAACTAGGTACAGTTTCTGCTGCAGGAAGCAATGGAATTTGGATCATTAAGTAAATGATTTCTTCAGAAATAGCTTTATTTTTAGGACAATCTTTATTGCAAAATAGGGATTCTGTTTTGAGAAGCTTAGGTTTTTATTTAGTGCAAAATAATACAAATTCAGAGTTAAGGTCATAGTTCAGAAACAAATCGTTTTTTTCCTCAGAAGTTTTAATTGTCCATGCACAGTCTGTGATACAGAAATTTAAGAGTGAAAATATATTTTCTTTCTTTATGGCTCTAATGTAGACTTCTGTAGGCATCTGACTTTGCCCAAATAAGGATGTTAGATTCCTGTCTTTACTTGAGTTATGCATTATGTTAGATGTCTGAAGTGGTCTTTGTGCATTTCAGTATGCAAATTGTTGTTGAACATGTGACATAAAATCCTTTGTCTGTGTTAGTAAAAGTGATACCTAGAATAATCATTAAGTTAAAATTATGACAGTTTTAATGATTTTTAAAAGATTTGCATTGATACTTTTTTCCTGTGTTGAAAATTTGACTGTTCTTAGTTTTATCATTTCATGCTAATTTCCACAATTCATAATTTTTATAATTCAGATTTATAGGTACTGGCATCAAAGTGTCCTATGAACAAAGACAAAGGTCTGCTTCTCGAAGTTTTAGTACTGATTTATCCATTGGGAATGTGGAGTTTCTGGAATGCCTTTTCTCTACTGACTCTCATTCCATTCAGCCTCATTATACAGAGGTAAAAAAAAAAATTGGGATCTCCCCAGAAAATGTAAATTGTGTAATTGAAAATGTTAGATTTTAAAATAGGTACAGTTTTTATGTTAAAAGTTTATAAATGCTGTGGTTTTAAAGTGTGTCTTATATTTGTTGCAAGATCAGATGGTGAACCAGGCTGCTGTTGTACTTGACACAAGTGGTATTAGTTAGTCAATCTTCACTAGTTTACTTCTTTCAAATATGTTTAATGCAGTTTGGGAATTAGAGTAAGCATTTTCCAAACATTAACTCATGGAATTAAGGAATGGGGAAGTTGCTTTAGGTGATATCCAACTCTTCTAACAATGAGAAACATCTAATAAAGGGACTGAACAAATGGATTGAGTAAGTGATTGGGCCAAGGCTCTGTTTGTTGACTTGAATCCAGGATTACATGCTAACTTTTCTAATAAAAATGTCATAAATATCTTCTCCTGTGGCAACTCTTTTTATCTGTTAATTATCTTAACTATTATTTTAAAGCTGCTGACATTTCGTTCTGAAGAAGAAAATGATTCTCATGCTCTGCCATGCCTTCAGCTTCATTATAAACATTCTGACAACAGAGGACCTCAGGTAAGAAGGGATATTAAAAACACCAAATTTCTGCATAATAGCCTTTGTCTAGTTTTGTTCACTTTTATAAGAAGGTATCTTGTACAACTGAGTCTTTCACATATAATTTGCTTCATTACATTGTTTTTAAGAATTTTAGTAATTTTTCTGTTATTTTTCAGGGTAGTCAAGGCAGACTTAGTTCAATTCCACAGACAGCAGAGTTACAAATAAAATTAAGACCAGTGTTCTGTGAGTTGGATATTAGTATTGTGGACAGATTGAATTCTTTGCTTCAACCACAGAAACTAACTACAGTGGAGATGATGGCATCTCACATGTATACTTCTTACAACAAACACATAAATCTGGTAAGTTAAAAATGAAATTTATTAAGAATTATGCTGAATTTTTGCCACAGGAAGGCAGGTTGGTTTTCTAACCTTTGGGATTTCTTTGTTTATAAATTCTAATGAAGTACACAAGCTATCTGATTTAGGTACTCATTCTAGATTCAGTGATTACATACTTGATAACAGACCTAAAGACTACGATAACTACTTCCTAAGCAGTGCAGATTCACTGCTTAAGACAAACAGCTGAGCACAAAGGGCGAATCTTGAATGATTTCTACTTTGACTCTGTCCTTTTGTGCTCTTTAGCAGCAGTAACCGTTATTGAAAATTTTAAATATGTTTTGAAATTTTAAGTTGTCAGTCAGCCCAGATGCCTCTACTTTGCCATACCACTTTTGTTGCAGGTAATAGAAGTGTTGGGCAACAGATGCATTGCATTGTAGTGATCACACAAACTATTTTGTGTGATACATGAAACAACCTTTTTGTAGGATATTAAAGAAAAACCTTTCTTCATAGTTATTTTTAGCATTATTTCCTATAGTGCAATTATTATATTAACTTTTTCTGTAAACTTTGTTTTAGCATAAAGCGTTTACTGAAGTTTTTCTGGACGATTCACATACTCCTGCAAACTGTAGAGTTTCAGTTCAAGTCACTGCCCCTGCATTAAATTTGTCTGTTCGCTTTCCAATACCTGACCTGCGGTCAGATCAGGAAAGAGGACCATGGTTTAAGAAGTCACTTCAGAAAGAAATTCTTCATCTTGAATTTACAGATATAGAATTTAAAACGGAGTTTAAAGGAGGCTCAACTCCAGAACAAGTAAAATTAGAACTTACTTTTAAAGAGCTAACTGGTAAGTTTATTCACATTATGTTTGAACGTTTTTTTTTTTATTATTTTTACCAGAAATTACACAGTTGACACAAAAGTTTTCTGTTAAGAGCTAATAATGACTTCTGTCCTCTTGGTGGAGCAGGTATCTCTCCTGCAGTTTAAAGTTCATTGCTAAATATTGGCATAAGTCAAAGTAATACTACTAAGAGATGGGGATAATGTACGTGGGTACAGCGCTTGCTTGCTTTTTTGTTTTTGAGACCTGAGACAATATTTCTCTTATTTCCTGTCATTTTATCATGTGTTTAATGTATTCCAGGGATCTCTGTCATTGTGTTAGGCTTAATTTTGTAAATGAAATGGGAGCAATACAGTTAAACGATGAATCTCAGGTCTAGTTTAAAAATATAGTGGATACTGGTGTCCTAAATAATTGCCATTGAGAAAATGGTAATACTCATATGCCTCTTATGCCTTACAAAGTAGGAAGATACAACTTGAAAGTAGTTTGGTTTCTAAAAGTTGATGTTTAGATTTGGGTGGAAAGGAAGACAAAATGCACGAAGTTGCCTTGTGAACAGGTTGGATAGGTTAGCCTGTTGGGCTGCCACCTGAGGAGGACGTGACTTCAAGCTAGCAGCTGTCGTTACTTTTTCGAGTTTTTCTACTGTCTTTCTCTGTTCAGATTATTACAGGCATCCTGTAGTTATTGTCATTCCTGAATGAACTTCTTTTCTACTATATTTTTCTGTTTAGGTTCATTTGAAGAAGATAAAACACAAGCATCAGTAAAATTTTTTCAAGTGTCTGGCGGTGTAGATGGAGATATAGCATCATCAGACAACTTTGATTGGCCTCGGTAAAATCATGTTTTGTTTTGCAGTGTAGATTGTTAGTATTTTCCAAGTACTGATGTTGAAATTTTAAGGCATTCACCACACAAGTAGTCAGCATTAAAATTAATTGCGAAGTAAGAACATGTAGCTGTTGACCCCAAGAACTTATAAAACTTATGTGTTTGCACATTAAAACCATTTTGATTATAGTGTTTTCTCGATGGGTTTGAGTAAATTTCATTGTCAGGTGAACATGAAGGAGACTTGAAACTTTGTCAGTCTAATTTATCATTTTACGTCTTCTCTTAGTTGTATATTGAAGACTGAATACAGAACAACAAAAAAAAAACTGTTGATTTTTTTGTGCATGTATCTCAAAATATAAGTAAGTTGGTACAAAGCTGTAACAACAGTACTTATGTTTTGATAGTGTTATTGCAACGTGTAAGGCAATACAGTGCCTCAGTTACAGAACACCATTGCTTAATGCTGTTTAAAAAGGTGAATTAAGAATTTGCCACATCGATTTTTTGCTACAGTTTTCAGTGTCTTTTTGACAGTATTTCTTCATGGAAAATTTTTTCAGTATGCTTTTCATTTATGATGATACAAATAAAACATTCTGTAACAGTGTGCACTTGTAATGTACAGAGAGCATGCAGAGCATTACTTTGTTTGTTTTGAATAGCCATTGGTGGTATAATGATAAAATGTTTCTTTGAGCATTTTCTTTTGTCACCTAATGGTTGCTTGATAGAGTTGAAAATAACTGATGCTAACCTTTTGGCCTTACAATTCTTTCTGTATTCCTTTGTTCTTTAAGTTTGGTGTTTCTTCTGTGCTGTCACTCCCTCTAACAAAATGTTCCAACTGATAAAAGAGCCCTGATCTTTGTCTTCCTAAGTCGACTTGTGTTTACTGGCTAAATAGTAGAACTATGTCACGTTTCTGTGCGGTAACATAACAATTCTTGGCACCTCTGATGGCTTGTTCTTCATAATGTTTCTAACATTAGGATTGTATTGAAAATAAACCCTCTGGCTGTGCACTCCATTCTGGAAAGGATAGCAGCTGAGGAGGAAGAAGGAGATGGTAACTTTCAAGAGGAAGAAGAAGGAGGGCCTCATTCCTTGAAAGATGTCTGTGATTTTAGAAGACCAGAGCCTTCTCCTTTTTCTTCTCGTCGAGTCATGTTTGAAAATGAAGAGGTACTGTGAAATTTTATTATTGCTCTGTGCTTATAGTGGATAAAGTTAATGTATTCTCACACTTAGATCTTCTCACTTCTGTTCATCTTCTGTCCTTCAGTTGTTTGTTTTTATTTTCATCTTGGGGTTTATTTTGTTTTGTTTTTCTTTCAGATGGTGATGCCAGGAGATCTTGTTGAAATGACTGAGTTTCAGGATAAAACAATTAACAATTCTCACTATGTACTGGAGCTCATGTTACCAAACATTCACTTAACATTACCAAACAAAAGCTTTTATGAAAAACTTTACAATAGGCAAGTATGATGATTGTTTTACGTAGTTATCATTGCTTGTACTTTCGATTCTCTGTTAATTGTTGATGAAAGCATTTAAATGAGTGACTCTAGCTGAAATTTGTATTGTTTTCTAAGAATATAAAGTTCCTTATAAAATGCACTTAGAAGTTGACTTCAGGTACACTATTGTATGTCTGATTGGTGTAATAGGAGTCAGTTGCTGAAAAAGGATGTGGCAGTTTTTGTGAACAAGGAAGAGAATTAAAAAGTCTTTTGCTTTCAGTGAAAAATTCAGACCTTTGTTCACAGTGCTTAGTTCTGCTCTAATATTCTCCTTTATAAATAGTCATTATACTTCAAAAACTGTTGAATTCGTTTTTTTTCTTTTAACTTAGTGACTTTCCTCTTAAATATAAGAGTTTGTAAGACAGGGGAAAACCCTAGCAGTACTCTTTTTTTTCTTTTTCTTACTTTTTTTTTTCTTAGTCTTACTGAGGCTAACCAGGAAAAGTGAACCTGACTTAAATTCTGATTTCTGTTGCTGTTTCTGTTAGTTGTTCCTTATCTGCAGAAGGGAAAAAAACAAACTCGATAGATGATATCAACTGAAAAATAACTACTATGCTACTTATTACCTAGGTGAAGAAAGATAATGATGTTATTCTAGACTGTATTAGCCATTATTTCTCTTTCAATATTGCCATGCTTAAACTTTCTTTGAATGTTCAGGTTATTGACTGTACAAGTTCTGTTACGCTAGCTGACACAGACTCATGTAAAATCAAAATAAGTAATGTTTCCTGCAACTTTGCCTTGAAGTTGATGTGATAAAAATAGTATTTTCCCTCCCCAGCATATTTATACAATATGCATCAATTGCTAGAGATTTTTTTGTTTCTCTATTAATGCTAGAATATGGTATATTATTACCATAATTATGGAGGAAAAAAGATTTTCATTATTTATGGCTTTTATTCCTGCATATATTATTCTTTTTTGTTCTCTTGAACATTTTCCTCTTTGTTTATGAAATCTGGTATATTAAATCTGTGTAGGAGATTATGCTTTTTTCACCTTATACTTATCGGGAAGATAGTATTTTGTATAACAATAATATATTTCTTTCTAGAATCAGCAATGATTTGTTGTTGTGGGAACCAACTGCTCCATCTCCTGTAGAAACATTTGAAAACCTTTCTTATGGTGTTGGACTATCTGTGGCCAGTCAGCTCATCAATACTTTCAGTAAAGACAGCTTCAGTCAATTTAAATCTGCAGTTAATTATGGTAATTATTAACTTAATAAGCTCTTAAGCTATTGTGATAGGAAAGTGGAATTGGCTGAAGTGGCTTTGATGGTACAGGAAAGAACATGCAAATTTGTAAGAGAAAATATTTAAACAGAGAAGAAATAATGTGGATTGCTTATCAATTAAGTAAAAAAAAAGTGTGAAATTAAATTGCATCACCTCTGGTTAAACGAGTTACGAGTTACTGGCATGAAGTGTGTCAACTAGAAAGTTAGTCATTTGCTGTTTTATCTGTTAGATGACGAGAGTGGATCTGAAGAGGAAACACTACAATATTATTCCACTGTTGATCCAAATTATCGTTCACGCAGAAGGAAAAAACTTGACTCTCAGAATAAGCACTCACAAAGCTTTCTGTCTGTTCTGCTAAATGTCACACATGGATTAGTGTCAGTATTCACAGATATAAAGGTAAGACACTGAGACTAGAAAATACCATAAAATCAAACATGGTATGTAAAAAGTTCTTTTGTTTTGACCATTGGATCCTTTCATGCAAAATATCCTATCTTCATGAAGGAACAAGTATATATAACAATAACTCTGTGTTCTTACTGCTGTACTATAATTTAACTGGACTGTAAAATGATAAAACATTTAAAAATTTTTTTTAAACCTGGTTCAACATAAGAATGACTAAATGTAAGCAGAAAAATAGCTGTTGGTTGCATGTGTCAAGTTAGTTTGATCTAACTGCACCAACTCAGCATATTATTTCTGCTCTTCCTTTAGCAGGATGATGGAAAAGCACTAGAAGGAAAATACGGTGAATTCTGGTTGGAATTCAACAATGGTTCACTTTTCAGTGTGACTAAATATGAAGGTTTTGAAGATAGACACTACGTTTGTCTCCATTCTAGCAGCCTCAATTTATATCATCAAGGTAGGTTTGGGATTGAGGTGGCTCTGGGTGCTGCGCGAGGATGTATTCTTGTATTTCTTTAGAAGAAGAAACTGCTGCTATGCCCACCCCTCCCCTCACTTTTTTCCCTCAAATGGTGTACCACTTGCTTTGTAACTCATGGGTAATGCTCCTGAGATGATGCAGTAATGATTCCTGCAGATGAGGCAGGGGTTTAGTTCAAGCTTTTCCTGTCAACTGCTGGTCTGAAACATTTTGTGGTCCTTTTATATATGTTAGCTGTACAATTTGTTCTTTGTTGTGGAAGTATATGCTTGTATATGGTACTAGGTATTTAGTTGAAGAAGGTACTGGACACAAAAAGAAACAAAAAATACCCATACAAAACTATACTTAGTTTTTAGCTACAGCCATGTTTTTAAATATTTCATCACTTGCAACCTTCCTTTTGCATTTTGTATTTGTGAATTTATTTTTCAGTAATGAAAGGATTTTAAAGACATTAAGAACAAAAAGGATTTTCCTTAATGCTTTATTAGCAGCAGCTTTGAATCACAATGTTACTCAGTACACAATCTCTGCAGGTATGGTGGATGGGGCTGTCCCTTCATCTGAAATACGGCTGCCCAGCACAATACGTCCCCATTGGTTAGAACCTACTATTTGTTTTTCGGAAGAAGATGGTCTTAGCAGGACATCTTCAGATGGTGTGGGAGTGGACTGCCCAAATATGCTGACTGTTGCAGTTAAAATCCAATCCGATAAAATAGAGAGCAATACAAAGGTTTGTGTTTTTTAAATTTGTGCTTTTATTTATCTCAGTGTACATGGGAGTGTTTAGATTTCAGACTTACAAGGGTTATAGACAAGGAAGCTATGACTTAGGAGATGCTGTTCCTTTAATTCTGTTAAAATCAGACTCTCTTGGGTCAGTTGTGCAGCTTATCTATCAGCTCAATGTAGTAATTCTTCCAGTACTTTATTTTGCTGATCATATTTTATATTTATTATCCTATTTGTGTTTCAACTTGGTTGAGTTTTAATCTGGTGTCTAACCAGGCAGAACAAATACAGAGAGTTAAAAGTTATTCCGATCAGCTTACTGACAGTGTTGTCTAATGCATTGCCTTTGCTTGCCTGATTGAAGCAGCCCTCTGGTAAATGAGTTGGCTTCAACAGTAGCATTCATTAGCATGGCTAAAAGATGACCTGTTTGCCAGCATAATGGTGACAAACAGGTTGGTAGAGTTACATAGAGAGGGAAGGAATCTGCCTAACTGCAGAATGTCACTGTGGCTCAGTTGACTCAGGTTTAAACACACTGTAATATGGGACTCCACTGGGTTTGTATTCCTTGTAATTCCTGGTGAATCTCGGAATAAATGAATAGCCTTCCTACCACCACCAGAAAAGTGATTTTCAGACTATCCCATTGCAACAAATACTGGACTGTATTAAACAAGGTTTCTGTTTTAGGAAACAGATTGGTTTGTTTTGTTTAATTCTTATCCAGTCCTTCAATTTCTAGACAATTCTGTTTAGGCAGGTTATAGTCAGTTTTAGGAGAACAAGGGTAAACACTTCAGATCTCAATCATGTGCATGTATTTCATGTGAACTAATTTGTGCAGCTTTCTTATGCAGGAATTTCTAGTTGCTGTTGGGCTAAGAGGAGCCACCCTTCAACACAGAGTGTTGCCATCTGGTCTAAGTTGGTATGAACAGGTCAGATTTCTAGAATTTTCTCAACTTCATTTTGAATTTCAATCTCATTATTTTAACAACTGCTTTAAATTTGAAACTAAACTTTAGAATTTTTTATGTTAGGTTTTGTCTTAGTTTTTACCCTCTTAAAAGATGATTTACAATTAAAAATAAAAATCACTAATCCATTACTTTGCCCTTTTCATTATGGAATTATGTTAATAATCCTTTACTTAAATAAATAATCATATAAGAAAACAAAAGACCCCCAAACTAACCCAACAAAGCCCCTACTACTTGCAGTTCTGAAATCATTTTTGCTTTTTTCCCCTCTGCTTACTTTATTTCTCGGCAGCTGATTTCTGTTTCCTCTCTTGCCATTAGCAGAGTAGCAGTAATAAATGTATGTATTTGCATGTACGCCACATTGAATTACAGATAGTAAACCTTCTCATTTAAGCTTATCCTGCTTATCCTTCAATACAGTATGCATATTTTTATGTTCATGTTTATTTTGCTGCTGTATGGAGCTGTACTCGGTGCTTTGAACTCAGCCATTTCGCTGCTTTTTCCTCTATATGGTGCTCCTGTGTGTTCTCTGCTTTACATAGTATTGCTTATTTACAGGGTGAATTTTTGCTCAGCTAACCTTGTCTGAAGTGCACTTGGGTATCTGTTCTGTAAGGAGTGCTTAACATGATGCTTGGCTTAACATGAGCCAGCAGTGTGCCCAGATGGCCAAGAAGGCCAACAGCATCCTGGCCTGTATTAGAAATAGTGTAGCCAGCAGGAGCAGGGAGGTGATCATCCCCCTGTACTCAACTCTGGTACGGCCACACCTCGAGTACTGTGTTCAGTTTTGGGCCCCTCACTACAAGAAGGACATTGAGGCCCTGGAGCGTGTTCAGAGAAGGGCAACAAAACTGGTGAGGGGCCTGGAGCACAAGTCTTATGAGGAGCGGCTGAGGGAGCTGGGATTGTTTAGTCTGGAGAAGAGGAGGCTCAGAGGAGACCTTATTGCACTCTACCACTTCCTGAAGGGGGGTTGTGGTGAGGAGGGGGTGGGCCTCTTCTCCCTGATAAATAACGACAGGACGAGAGGGAATGGCCACAAGTTGCGCCGGGGAAGATTTAGATTAGACCTGAGGAAACATTTTTTTTCTGAAAGAGTGGTCAGGCACTGGAATGGCCTGCCTAGGGAGGTGGTTGAGGCACCATCCCTAGCGCTGTTCAAGAAGCGTTTAGATGAGGTGCTAAGGGATTTGATTTAGTAGTTGGGTAGGGATAGTGATAGGAGGATGGTTGGACTAGATGATCTTGTAGGTCCTTTCCAACCTTATGAACCTATGAACGGGAATGGGCCATGGGAGTAAGTTGGAGATATCACTAGAAGACTAGTACTGCTGATTTGCACACTGCTTGAAACAATTTTAAAGAGAAACCTTCAAAGCATAACAGATTTGAGAGAGAAATTGGAGAGATGTCAAAGAGGAGGTTAGGAACGTATTTTGTGCAGGTGGTCTACATTACTTCTGATACTGTAGTATCTAAATGAAAATACAAACATTGTAACAGCAGCAAGGACAGATGACTGGAACTGGGTAATGTTTTAGAAACGGTTTGGTGGGAGCCAGACAGGTAGCCACTTTGGATTCTGTGGATCGGACTCTTCCATACTTTTAAGTCTGCAAGTCTGTTGCATTTTTTTGTCCAGTTTACAATCTGTGCTCTCCCAGTGTTCATATACTGGGTAAACACTTTCAAACATTTGAGCTTAATTTGCTACCTGTTCCTTCCAGTAATGGAATGGTTTATTATCATACCTGTTACAGGTTTTCTCTTTTCTATTGCATTATTGTTTGTTAAGTGAGCAGATGCTGAAGTATTATAATATCTTTATGATTTCTAGATTTTATATTTTTTGAATATTTCTGATGAGCCTGTTCTGGGATATAATCCTCCAGCTACAGTTACAACTTTTCATGTGCATCTGTGGAGTTGTGCTCTTGATTACAGGTAAGTAAAATGCAAGTCTATGTCATTTGTTGACACTGCAGCAATGTATTTATTCATTTAAAACATTCTAGTTTGCTTATTGTTAATAACATTTATTAATGTTTGTTAGGATAAAGTGCTAACTAAAAATACGGTAAACTGTGAGCAATCTAAAATAAGTGCTTGTCTAAGACGCAGAAGATTTAGCTGGTTCTAAATGTATAAATATATGAATAGAATATATAATAAATAGAATTTTTTATCAATAGAAATATGTGATTACATAATAGACATTTTATATAATAAGCATCAATTTTTAATAGAAAAAAATATTTTTCTGTTTGTTGCTAGGCCAGTCTTTTTACCAGTCAGATCTCTACTTACTGTTGAAACTTTCAGCATTTCCAGCAGTGTTGCAGTAGATAAATCCTATTCTACTCTGAGGTATGAATTTAAGTGCTTATGAAACATGGGAGCTTCTGTGAAACTTGTAATGTCTGTTTGCTATTTGATCTGTCAAGCATTTGCATTGTGTAAATGGTCACACTGGTGAAATAGATCTTTGAAATATACTTTGTTCATGTGTAATCATTCTTTTTTATTAGGCTGAATACATTACTACTTCTGTTGGATTGCTTTCATTAACAATTGGCAATTCTGCAATTTTTAATATTAAATTGAAAGCTGAATAAACAAAACTGCATTTTCTTAATTACATGCACTTGAAGATTTCATCAAGATTTATTATATGTAGACATTGTATTAATAAACAAAATATTTAGAGATTGTTGATAATCCTTAATGTGTTGATAACAATGCAACTTTATGCGAATAGGTGTTCTCTGTATAATATCAGAACGTGTATGTAAGGACCTGTAAGTACATGGATGTTCTGATGAGAAACATCTGCCAGGTTGCTAATTTCTGTCAGTAATACCTGCTAGATGATCTTTGAAACAAATATTTGTTATTAATTACTTTTAAAATAAATAAATAATAAAGACTAGCCTATAAATTCCATGTCGCCATGCTTTTTTTGTTCGTTTGTTTTAGGAAGGACCAAATGTACAGATTGAAATAATTAGCAATAGTGAGTGAATCTTGCAGTTATTAGATTCATGCTATAGAGTTAATTGACAGATTTGGAAATTATGAGAAGTTAAATGATGAGGGTGAATAGTTTGGAGATAGGATATTTTTTTTTTCTCTATTTATTGTTTCTTTTCCATGCCTGCTGAATTAGCATTTCTTTGTTGAGCTTATTTTACCTAATGTTTTGTTTTTGTTTGTTTGTTTTGTTTTGTTTTACTGATATTCTAGGGTAATTTTAGATGAAGCTGCTTTGCATCTGTCTGACAAGTGCAATACTGTTATGGTGAACCTCCATAGAGGTAAGGATTTAATCAGTTGTTGAATTTCTGATAGAGGAATATTGACCATATATAAAGATTGTTGAAGGTCTGAGAAGAGTGGCTAGTTGGGTGTGAAGTGAGTAGTTCAGTAGTGATGGTTCTGAGTGTTCTAGTTTAGATTTGTAGTTGCTGAAGCATGTCAGAGAAGCACATTTCAGGAGTTACACATTCTCAGTAGTTGAACTTGAGAGTTGCTGAATAGCTTGGAATGCTAGATAGTCCTATCAGAAAAATATCAGCTATTCTCCTCTCTTTTATACAATAACAACTGGTAGGATTGAGAAACTTTAAAGAATATTAAAAAATAAATTGGAGAAGTAATGAAGCCTTTGTCCACAGTGTATTTAGTTTAGCTGAGGTGTCTCTAATGAAGTGCAGAATAAAGGCATGCCTATGGTGTTTAAACAACAAAGTAGGTGTCAGGGTTTTATGAAGTAACGTATTCTTGGTACTGAAAGATGGGTACGGTATTAAAATGTCGTCTCTACAACTTCAGCAGTAAGCACCTGGGATGATTGGTCACCCAGTTTCTGTGTGGCTCTTGCTCTCACTTGGGTGAATAGGATAAGGATGGATTTCTTATAGATTATGCTGCACACAGTGTTTCTAGAGATGCTGTACTAGAGAAAGTTCTGGCAATATCTCTTTTGTTGTTAAAGCATAAAAATATAAAAAAGGAAGATGCTTGTTACTTTTTTTATTTATTTTCCTTCGATTTTTTTACACATTGTCTTTCAGATTATGTTCGTGTTATGGATATGGGACTCCTGGAACTAACTATTACAACAGTAAAATCTGATTCAAATGGGGAAAGAGTAAGTATTTAACCACAAATAACAAAATTTAAAATAATCAGACTGATTTGTGATTTATAAATTACTTCATTATATTTAGAATCTAGTATGCTACTTTTTTGTTGTTGTTTTTTTAAGTTTCTGTACTTTCTTTTTCAGTTCTGGTTGACTAGTTAACTAATTTTAAAATACCCGTATATAAAGCTATTTTTATGGAACTGTAGATTGATTTTAATAGTACTCTTAAGTGTGTCTTCTCATTATCCAGACTAAACCACGCTTTGAGCTGCACTGTTCCAGTGATGTAATCCATATTCGCACCTGCTCTGATTCATGTGCTGCACTAATGAATCTTATACAATATATTGCAAGTTATGGTGATTTACATCCTCCGAGTAAAACAGAGATTAAATGCGGAGTTAACAAGCCAAAAATGAAGGTATAAAATCACAAAATAACATTAATGTAACTGTACAATTCTTGATAGTCTGTTTTACTTTTGATATCTACATTCTTTCTCCAAAGAACGTGAAAAATGCTGCAAAAATATTAGCTTGTATCTGACTCAAAAATGTCTGAGAGTAAAATGTTTAGTTTTTTTGTCTAATCACTACTAAATAGTTATGTTTTCTGCTGTTTATTTAATGTACTATATTCTATATAGCATGTTATATTTTATATATATATATATAAAAGAAATTCCAGGACATATGAGGTGTCTAAATGCTCTAATGATGTAAATATCCCAAATGGTAGGTTTTTTAATTTTTTTATTTTGTTTTATGAATCATGTTGATCATAGTTCTATCTCAGTTGATTACTTATGGAGTTGTTTGACTTTTAATACAGTTTAACCTTTGTGTTTCAGAACATTCTAGCAAAATCCTGTTCAGCATGATATTCCTGCTATTTTTAAATGTGACTATATATAATTTGTTGCCTGTAGGTGGAGACTTTTAGCCAGCCTTCTTCACACGGACCACTGCTCGCTGAATCAGAGCAACAGATTTTGCGGGATTTGATGAGTGATGCTATGGAAGAAATTGAGACTCATCAGACTTCTGCTGTGAAGTCAGAGCCTAATGGTAAGAATCCTTTGGAGTCATAACTAAATATGAAGGGGAACCTTTCTCTACGGAAAGCAGGATCAAGTTTTTTGTATGTTGAAATACTGCAGAAACAATCGGAGCATACCTTTCATGTCTGAAGTCTTCTGTCAAGTAATAAATTCTCACTATTAATAACAGCAATGCAGAAGTAATTTAAGGTACAAATTGCTTAAATACAGGCAGCAGCAAGGATGAGGTCAGATTTTGCACGTCTCTATCAGAGCCCCCTGATTGTCAAAGTAAATTAGCCCTGGTGTAAGTTCATGTGCATTCTGTGGTGTGGAAGAAACAGAAACCACTATTCTGTTTGCAGAGGTAGACCAGGAGGATGGTACACCTCCAAGTCACAAAA
Organism: Cyrtonyx montezumae; assembly: GCF_038088225.1. NCBI lineage: Eukaryota > Metazoa > Chordata > Aves > Galliformes > Odontophoridae > Cyrtonyx > Cyrtonyx montezumae. The sequence continues at coordinate 12,901,086 of NW_027071826.1, forward strand.
AAAAACCTGGAGCTGTGAGGAAATCTTTTAATTAGTGGACAGAACAAAGTAATTGATTTAAATACAGAATTATGGCTTCTGCATCCTGATTACAGCTAAATTCAGGTTTAATTTGGCTAAGGACTTTGTACTGCAAGTAGTGATAACATTTGTTTTCACAGTGGAGAGTGTGATAGTGAAAGTTACTGTCACCTTATTACTGGAACGGGAAGATTTTTTGTATCTATGTGGTATTTTCCTGAACTTTTTATCTTTAAGTTCTCAAATAATTTCTACTAGTAACCAGTTATGAATGTTATAATCATATCAGTAGTAGACTAACTTTTTGAGAATGCATCTTCAATTTCTATCAGCTTCTCTTGATAATGTAATTAAAGTATCAAGTTTCACTTAAATGTTGCATTACTGTTGATGCTTTGTGATGACCTTTCTAATGAAACTTGTTTTTTCTATGCTATCAGGTGTTTTGGATGACAGATCTCAAACTCAGGAGCCATCTTGCTCAGATCTCTTCCTGTTTCCAGATGAGAGTGGAAATGTCTCACAAGATCCGAGTCCCACTTACACTTCATTCACTCATCACCTGATAAATGAAAATTTGGGAGATATTCCTGCAGAAAGCGATGATTTCTGCATTCTTTTTGCACCAAAAGCTGCTGTTTCTGTAAGAAGTTTAGTGAATTAATAAAAACAATTAAAAAATCCGTATGAGACGTATATAAACTGAGTTAGAAGGTTTTAAGTGTACAAAAATAATCTTTGTGTGAAAGAAGTTCATGCGTTGTTATTGTTGGAAGTACATGCAACTATTTTAAAATAGATTAAGTTTTTCTCTATCTTGAGAAAGTGTTGTTCTGTGAGCTATTATACCAAAGTATATTGGCAGCTTATATACATTTTATAATGATTAATTATTGCCATTTGGCTTACAATAAAAGCATAGTTTAAAAAGAAGTTGTAAGAAAAATACAATGCTTAGAAGATAATAACTTTGCACATCCTTTAACATTTTATTCAGTTTTCTCATAGACCAAGTTTTCAGTAGTCTTCTGAGCATAGGATCCCTACGAGACACAGAAAAGCTGTGTTACTTCACTGTCTGTCCACTGCATTAAAAGATTTGGGAAACTGTGCTCAGGCTCTTTGAAAATAGCTTGTGTTCATGTTCTTCATGTAATCTCGTGTGGAGTATGTGGCAACCATACCTCAGAATATTTGGTTTTGTTTTCAGTTTCAGATTCATTATTCTTAACATGCTCAGCTTCTCATTTATTCTGATGTGCTTTTTGTTTCTCTTTCTTTATACACATCATTTCTAAAGCAAACCTGTATTGTATAACCTTCAGAAAACAGTATAGAACAGTCTCTTTTCATAGGAAGAAATTAAACATCTTAGTAAGGAATGCATATTTTATCTCCTTAATGTTACTTATTTTTGTGTACATTCTTAGGAGAAAGAAGAAGAACCAATAATAAGAAAACTGGTTGATGATGCCATTTTCATAAAGGAAAATCATTTCAGCCAACCTGTGAAAAAAACAGATGCGAGCAAAGCTCCCCTTCATTTTCCTGTTCCTCTGGTACGCTATGTTGTGAAGGAAATCTCTCTTATTTGGCATCTTTATGGTGGAAGGGATTTTGGGACTGCACCACCAACATCTCCAGCTAAAAGCTTCATGTAAGTATTTCACATAGTTCTGATCATCAGTACATTTTAAATCCTTTATTTCCCTTTGATTTGAGATTATGTAGTGAGATAAGCCCTAAGTCAGCTAACTCTGTTTAGCTCTGTTTATGGAAGTATTGCTGTCCATTAGTATGTTTCTAATGTCATAAGCTGAACAATCTGGATTTTTGTTACGGCTTTTTGTTTACTAATTTCTTTTGAGAGTGGAGTAATGGTTTTGCTTGTAAGTGTTATATGAAAAGTTGAATTTCCTGGGCAGGTGGAACTTACGAGGTGTAAGAGACTATTGCTGTAGTAGCTGGGGTCTAGTTTGTAGAATGACTTTTAAGCTAAAGAGGAATTAATGTTATTGTGGACAAGATTAATGAAAGTTTTATGAAAGGCAATTTGCTGGGAAACATACACCTAGCATTCCTAGTCGATATGTGTTACTTAGAAATAGAATGTTTTTTTCTTGGTTAACATTAACTCAACTTCCAGTTTTTGTTTACAGTGAGATGGTTTTAAATTCATAGAGAAAAATGTTCTTTTTTTTCCCCCTCAGAAGTCCCCATAGTTCTCCTTCTCATACACCAACAAGACATGGAAGGGGTTCAGCATGTGGGGGAAGAGGAAGGAACCCAGACTTCCTAATGGAAATACAATTAAGCAAGGTGAATGACAACAATGTTCTACTATGACTATGAAAATATCATTACAGTGCTATAATGGTTTAATCTCAGCTTTCTATTTGAATTGAGTAGGCTTTCTTTCAGTAACATCTGTCTACATCTAAGCAATTACACTGAAAGTGGTAGATTTAGAATTAGTTTACCAGAAATTTATTATTTTGTTCTGGCAGAATATTGCTTAATTATTGACTGACAAATCTCATGTTAAATGAATCAATAGTAGAAACTTCTAAATAAGCTTTTCTCAAACATTTATGTGAAGGTGAATGGTACTTCATAAATTTGAATGCCATTTAAAACCTGTGAGTGCTTCTACAACTTGAAAATTCATTATGTTGCCACTTAAAATTTGCTAGAAATTCTTGATACTGATTTTCTAGACAGAACATGGCATTGTGATGGAAAGACAGGAAGAGTATAATATTCCACATGTGGAAGTATGTCCCTTAGTTTGCAGATATTTAATGACTAGATATTTGATATTAGTACTCAGACATAGGGTTCTGTTTTTGTTTTGTTGTTTGTACTTTTTAATGAGGCTACATAATACTTAAAAAAAAAAAAAAAAAACTCAAAAAATAAAGAAACTACTATGAAAACCATGACATTTACTACTTAGTAGTATTTATGACCAAGTTATATTTTTCATCTCACCTCAAGGTTTATTACATTTACCTTCAGTTCAGGGCACTTAATTCTCTATTTCTTAAAATCTGTGTCCAGTAGAACACTGTTCAGCTTGGTATGTGTGGCCTGTCCCATTGCAGAAAAGGATGCGACTTAAGATAGGTCATGATTTATAGGTTACCAAAGGTTTTTGATTGAGAATCACATCAAGAAGTGAAGAAAAAGAAACTCAAGAGCTACTTTGAATTTAAGGGTTAAATCATTATAATTTGTCTGGACTAACATGGATAATAGGTAATTAAAAAGGAAACTGAAACTGGAAGAAGCTACTTGAGAAGTCTGTTTAAAAGGGAAGAAACATGTAAAGGTGTGGAAGGTGCAGGCTTCAGGAATTGCTAGTTTGCATGGTACATACTTCAACACACTGAAAGAAGGAGGAGATAAAGCAACAGGATGGAGTCCATACTAAAAGGAAAAGCAAAACTTACTCTTCATTTTATGCTGCTTGCTATTTGACCTGTCTTGAATTTGCATCCTAAAATAAGAATACGTACATAAGTATGATTTGAAATATTTGAATATTTACATTATTTGGTGCACAGAAATTTAAAATAGTGGAGTGAGTTTTAAGGATCTCTTAAGGATGAGTTTGTGTGTGGCAATGTTTTTGTTAGTCTGTTTTTGTTTTTAGTAATATTATGATATTAAGACATGTTTATCACTGAAACTGATTATGCTGTTTTTCTTCATGTTTGAAAAGGTGAAATTCCAGCATGAAGTGTACCCCCAAAGTGGTGCAGAAGTCGATTCTGGTTTGTTGGAACAGCCAGTGTCACGGCAGATCTTTATTGTTCAAGATTTGGAGATCAGAGATCGCTTAGCTACATCACAGATGAATAAATTTCTCTATCTCTACTGCAGTAAGGAGATGCCCAGAAAAGCACATTCAAACATGGTACAGTTAGAGAATATTTTAATCCATTTGTAACTACGGGGGCTGAATGATCATTGTGGAAGTTATGTACAGCTACATTTTTCTTGACTCCTTGTGAATATTCAAACTTAACTAAAAAGTCATTGTAAATATTAGTGTGTCAGATTAGCTTTTTTCTTTCCTTTTTTTAGTAGATACATGTGCAGGTAGTAGCTTTCAGATTTTTCTTCTGAACAGGCATCTACTTTTGTGTGTATTCCTGGACTTCGTTACATGTACAGAGTTGTAGTGTTGATATATTCTAGTCTTAATGGTTTTATAATTCATGAACAGTTTCTTATTAATTTTGTTGAAAAATGAACTTGAATTAATTACTCAACACTAGGTTTGTAAGTGGCACACAAATCAAATTAGTTAAAAGCTGTAACAGTAAATAATTTATCCTAGTTAGTTTTCTGAGATTTAATAACTGGGAAGTTCCTACTTCTTATTTACCTTGTTGTTTTTCAGTTAACAGTTAAAGCGTTGCATGTCCGCCCGGAGTCTGGCAGATCCCCACAGGAATGCTGTTTACGTGTTTCGTTAATGCCACTTCGCCTCAATATTGACCAGGTTGGTTTTGCTAATGCAAAGATATTCATTGATACTTTCTTCCCCCAGTTATTTGTGACCCTTACACCTGGTATTATGGGGTTGTTATTTCACATTTAGCAACTTACAATTGTAGTCATTCACATCTGGTCTCAGTTTCTGTTAATGTCCATTTTGTTACTTGTCTTGTGCTGTAGCTATTACAATGACTAGCTTTTTATTATTTTTTCTATTTTTATTTTTTTAATTTAGAAACTAGCTATGTAACTGGCTGTTTTCTCAAGGCTGCCAGTTTCTCTTCTGTGATTTCTGTTGATTTCTACATGATTTGAAGTGGTGATACCTAAAAAGCATAATGCTTATGCTGTCTTACTTTGCTTGCTATATGAAGTTATTTTAGTGGTTTTAATGGAAGAATGTTAATCATTAAACCAAAAACTGTTCATGGCATTTTAGTTGACACTTACTGACACTTGAAAACTGCTGATACGCTGTGAATCCTTTAGTATCATTATCAACTGCTGTGGTGTGAGGAACAGAAACAGGAGAAATGGTTTTATATTCATTGGCAAGCCTTTGTGCAAAGTATTTTTTTTTGTGTGTTTTTTTTCTGTACCAGTCAGGAAGATATGTATCTCTGGGCATTCAAATTTCAAGTGTATTTATTACTTCTTGTTGAGGAATATCTTGTTTAAATGAATATCTGCAAAGAGATGTTTCTCCAAGAGCACAACTAGGAATCCCCGCCTACTTTGTTCAGTTCAAGTTAAAGAGCAGATTTTCCTTTTACTCACAAAAAAAAATGTAGTGTGTATCTTAGAATTTTTAAGGTTGTTAAAACACCTCTAAGGTAGTCTAGTCTAACTATCAACTGTATGGTTTGTAGTGATTTTGTATAGAAAAATGCATGGAAGTATTGCTGTCCAGTGAGGAAATATGTTTTCTCTTAATAGCTTTGGTATTTATCCTTCATAACATGATCAAACTTGCCTTTATGACTTCTGTAAAATAAATGGCAGCTTTCCTGGAAGTAGAGAGTTGCATGCAATCAAATTAGAAATTTTTGTTACTTAAGTTCTGTACTAGTAAGTTAGAAACAAAAACAAAACAAACAAAAACCAATCACATGCACAAAAAAAAAAGCTGAAAAAAAGAACCAGAAGAAAAAGAATCCCAGATGTCATTTATTACGTAATGAACAAGTCACCACTGTGATGCATCTTTGAAAAAAGCAAACTGAATGTAATAACATGAAGACACAAACAAGGCATTAAGCAACAGTAGAGGCATTAATGCCATCTATTGAAGCAGTGGTGAGATCTGATCCATAATACGTCTGACATTGGCTGCATTAGTAGAAATTAATATAAAGTCAATTTGTATACACTTCTTTTGAAAATCAGAGTAGTTTATAGCCATTAAAACACTTGGGTTCTGGAACAGGCTCCACACAAGAGAGGTTTGTTTCATATTTATAGAGAAAGGAAAAAAAACCTGTAATTGATGAGTTGTGTTTTTTGTTGTTTTAAGAGAATTGAGGGATTTTTCTTTGTTGTTTTTTTTTGTTGTCATCAGGATGCCTTGTTTTTCCTGAAGGACTTTTTCACAAGCCTCTCTGCAGAAGTAGAACTCTTAGTTACTCCAGATCCTGAAGGTAAACTTCAAACTACCTGGCATGAATGAGTTCTTTCTGTATTAATGTGTGTACATATCTATAAATATGCAAGCAACTTTTGCATATAAAATAAGGTATGATACTGACCAAAACTCAACATTAGGACTAAACTTTCTAGAGAAGATAAACTTTGGGTATGTTTGGGTCTGTGTTTTGTAAACACCAATGAGAATTTCAGCATTCTTGAGTTCTGCTGTATAAAATGCTTCACTAAAGTTAGTGCAGATTTAATAAGAACTTCTGAAAAAATTGAGTAATGTATACATAATAATTGATAGTTATTGTTAGATAAAACAAATACATTATTTCACAATTCTTGCATAAATTAATAAGTCTGTCTAACAGCTTGAGGTTGTGTAACCCCAGGGGAAGAAACAGAGGTTAAGCAATACAATGTAATATGTACATAATTAAAGTTAAATCAATACTTCAACTAAACATCTGATGCAAAAAAAATTATATATTGAAATACACATTTTCCCTGTTAACCGCATCTGTGAGTTTGTTAGTAGCTCTGATATACTTATTTCAGTTGAGGCATCGTACTGAAATGCTGAAGTATTGAAGTACCATGCAGTGTTCATATTAAGTTTGGATAGATTATTTTTTACTGATGCATAAACCTCAACTTAAGCTTCTTAGGATGATTTCTGATGATAGTTAAGTTATTATCTAGGGGAATGTAACTGATGTCCTGCTAGTAACTTTTGTAAGTATGATTGTAATGAAATTAGTAGTAACTACTAATTAATGTGTATATGTTATATTAGGATTTACAAAGATTAAGGAAGTTGTATAAATACAGTAATTTTTGTAATCACTGTGGAAAAATATGAGTGCATTTACTGTGCGTTATCTTTTATCATCTTAGTTAAAAAGTCTCCTGGTGCTGAAGTAACATGCAGTTTGCCCAGGTACGCCAGTAGCCTTAAGGACCCAAGTCCAGTCATTTCTTTCTCATCACACAAACAAACAAGTGAAAATGGTAGCATTGATTCTATGGATGTCGTTAACGGGGATGATCATCGTTTCTCTCAAGAAGTGACATCATACAGTGATCAGCCAGTATTTTTCAGGTAAATTTTAGTTAAAAATTTCCAGAGACACACAGCTATTTTATTGATTACTTTAAGGAAGCATGATGATAAACGTAGAAATGTGAAGTGCACTTCTGGTGGTGGATGGTAATTCACTGATAAGAGAAACCAAATGTATTTGTGTCCATAATTGGAAAGTAACTAATAAATTTATTACTAACTTTTGTGGACTACTATGCACATGAAAAGCAAATGAGTTAAAGCTGTACCGTGGACAAAGCCAGTAATATATTTTGCAAATATATAAAAAGAGCAGTCTGTCTGACAGTGTAAATTAGTTCTAATATAAATAGAGATAAGAGTACTTAAAGAGAAGGAATCCTGGGAGAGTGGTGAGATTGAAATACTACAAGAGGAGCTCTGAGTATGTTCCTGATGGATAACTGATTATAAAAATTGCACCTTGTTATGCAGAAGCTCTTTTTTTCATTGCGTATTCAGACTGTAAGTGAAGGTGTTTGTTTTGATAAGCGCGGCAGAGCCAAATTATGAGAGAATGGCTGTGGTTCTGTTTTATCACGTGTCAACAGAAGAATTTTTCATCATTTGCAGTGTATTTTCCTTTTCAGTAAAATTCATGGTGTGAAAATTGAGGGAAGATGTGCATGTTTAGGATTAGTAGTGCTTCTGCAAGATTTTTAGAAGTACTGTAAATACTAACTTTGTCAAGATGTTAATGAACCAAGAAATGCTTAATTTGCAGTTTGTACACTTATTCTACAATACTTAAGAACTAGCATGGTGTCTAGAGAACTTGTGGTTTACAGAAAGAGGTATGGCATCACATTCTAGGAGAGCAGGAAACCGTGGGTTTCTCCTTGAAAATATAATCTTAATTCCTATTTATATTCCTAACTCTAAAATTTCCTTTGTGTATTGTAGGGAATTTCGTTTTACATCGGAAGTTCCGATACGGCTTGATTACCATGGCAAACATGTGTCAATGGATCAGGTTTGTGCATGATGTTGATTCTGTAGAACAAAAAAGTTTTGTTTTATTATTCTCATAAGATTTGAACTGGTTTTTTTTGTTTTTTTTTATCCCACACTCGCTGTTGATGCAATGCTGAGAATCATAAAGCTCTGTTTTTTCTTTCAGTTTCAGTAAAGCTTAATCTTGATCTCATTTCAGTCTTAATCTTAAACTGAGAAGTAGCTCTTCCAGGTATGATTAATGCAGAAGGAGACTTGAAAGACATATTTATAAGCTCAGCTACTGGCTAGAAATCTTCTACATGGCTGTGGTGGCCCTCAAAAAGTGATAACAGAATTGCATAATGCATTTTCTTTCTCTTTAATGTCAGTAAATTTTTCGTCTGGTTTCTATCCTTTGCAGTGTAGCAATGAGTGGGCTTCATTGGCAATGTCATGACCTGGTATGGATTTAAAATAAAGTTGCTCATATTTGTTTTTTTTAAATATGTATTAGTTATCAGATTGTTTTTATTGTTTATATTGGCAATACTGCCAAAGAAGTTGTAACATGAAATAGCAGCTTTGTGATACCTGGAACATCGTAATGCCTGAGCTATGTTTTCATTATTAGTTCAATCTCAGCATTTCTGAAGGAGCCCTCTTTGTATTTTCCTTAGGGTAGCTGATTTAGCCAGTTTTTAACTTATTGCAAAACTTTTTTCATTTAACTTGCAAATCAACTGAACGTGCAGTTCATAGCACTATAACTAGTTGCATGTGGGTTTTGATGGGAGAATCAATATAGGCAGGAATACCTTCAGAAAGAATTAAGATGTTGAAATTGTCTCTCACGTACAGGTAGTGCTGGTGGGTGAATTCTTATGGTAACAAAAGATTTCACTTACAGGGAACGCTAGCTGGGATTCTTATTGGGCTTGCACAGTTGAACTGCTCAGAATTAAAGTTGAAGAGACTTTGTTACAGACATGGGTAAGTTAATTAAATTATAGTTAACATCAGTACTCCAAATTAGATATGTTTACTCAGCGAGTAACTGAGGACAGCAAGCATAAGCAAATTCTCTGAAAAACATGCATTTCTAAAATTCAATATCTATAGTTAGTATTGAATTTTGATTAGGCCTAAAACAATTTCTTGTCAATTGCTTTTTGAATTATACAAAAACTTGAGACATATTTATAAACGGACAGTTAAAGAACAACTTTTGTTTTCAGGAAACTATGTAATATATGTGCTATTATTGGTACTTTAATTTTATTTGTGTATTTGCTTCCTGCTGAACTCAATGTGATTATACAGTTTTGAACTTTTATTTCATGAAAATAAAAAATAACAAAAGATGATGCTTGAAATTAGCTTCCCTCTTGTTTAAATGACATCTTTGCTTACTTCAGTTAATAATATATTTATTTGATGAAGATTTTTTTTTCATAATATTCATTATTTTATTTACTTCAGTTTATTAGGTGTCGATAAATTGTTTTCCTATGCCATCAGTGAATGGCTTAATGATATAAAGAAAAACCAGCTGCCAGGAATTTTGGGAGGAGTAGGACCTATGCATTCATTAGTGCAGCTAGGTAAGCTAATTTTAATTTCTATTCAGGCACTGTTGGTTTTTTTTTTTCTTCTTCTTTTCTTTGATTTTTTTTTCCCCTAATAAAACATAACAAAACAGCAGTAACTCTTGTTTGTACTTTCTCTCAAGGCATACTGTGAACTTATCCAGGAGAACTTACTAAGTGGTGTTCTTTCTTCATTTCAGTTCAAGGTCTGAAAGACTTAGTGTGGTTACCAATTGAGCAGTACCGAAAGGATGGCCGGATTGTAAGAGGCTTTCAAAGGGGAGCAGCATCTTTTGGTACTTCAACTGCAATGGCAGCCCTGGAGCTAACAAACAGAATGGTTCAGACAATACAGGTATAGTGTATTGCATCTAAAGCATAAGTGAGAAGTGTTACTACTAAGTGCTTTATGTTAAGCTAATATCTTATTGCTATGTTTAAGCTTGGGAGAATGTGTAAGAATAAATAAATGCTGTATAAATAGGAAAGCAGAGATTAGGCAACGGTTGTGACAGTCTGCTAGGTAAGTATGGTTACTTCAAATGCAGCATCTAGAAAATTGTGTTAAAATATTGCCCAGCACCCAGACTGTTACATGTTTCTTAGAATCCCTTGTATTACATTGCATAAATTAACCAGTAAAATGCTCAACTGCACTAAAAATGTCTCTGATAATAAGAAAGGTCTTGCACGTGTGTTTTCTCTAGTAATAGATCCTGAAAACTTTTAAAAAATGTTTTCTCTGCTTAGTCATTGAAGAGGAAGAAAATGTAATGGGCAGTAACTACTCATGGTTTAAAGTGGTAACAGTGTTATGTTCCTTAATGTTAAATACATGGTGATAATACATTTTTACCACCTAATTTTGCAAAAATTGTATACATTCCCATGTGTGAATGCTCTTAGCCAAAAACTGATATTATTCATGAATGGAAGTATGTGTCTACTTGTGTGCATGTAAGAAAACATATCACTGTTCAAATGTTTTAGTTTAGTTTTATCTTGGACGTTTTCTATGGGTTAGATGATGCTTTTGAAGCAACAGCAGTTGGGGGAGTAGGTAGGGAACTACCTTCAGTAATGATTGTTTCATTTTTGAATTTGATATATAGTTAAAGCTGCACCCGTTGTAGAAATTATTTTAGTACAAAACTTTGATGTAAATGACTATGATTTGTGGTATTGAAAATAATTTTATTTCAATTATGTCTCCCTACAAGTAGTTTAAACATGGGATCTGTTGCTGAAATAAGAATTGTTATTTATTTTGCTCTGTTCCTGATCATCAGGTGGCTGCAGAAACAGCGTATGACATGGTATCACCAGGGCCAGCTTTTATTGAAACAAAAAAGATGAAACGATTCCCTCGCCATCGTTTGGCACATCAGCCCGTAGATCTGCGGGAAGGTGTTGCTAAAGCTTACAGTGTTGTAAAAGAGGTGAGTGCAAATGTAATTGTCCTTAATAAAATTAAATATCAGTGAAGACAAAGCAAAGAAAATGTTAGATGTTAGTTAAACTGAACAGCTGGCAGAGTTTTGAGCAAGACTATGTTATCAGTAGTTCTAAACCAACAGAAACCTTGAATGGAAAAAATCAAAAGAAATGAAGATAGTAGACAGAGAAGCCTGAGTACCTACTTCAGTACCTTCAGTTTTGAGACTTTGCTGTATAGAGGCATATAAGGCTTTTTTTTTTTCTTTTAAAGCAACATTTAGCACTAATTTTGAGGTTGTTTGTGTAATGCTGTGTGCAGACAAGTAAAAGCTCTGTCTCCTTACCTTGAAGACGTATTAAAAGTTAGAATGCTGCTGTTTTGGGTTTTGTTTTTTTTCAGTTGTACTTCTTTTATTTTACTTCCAATTGTTCCTAATGTCATGTCTAGGATATTAGGTCTCAGGTGGGGATTTTTCAGCGAATTCTTCTGTCATTTTTGTAGAGCAATGAGTGGCCCAGAAATTCTTCCTTTATTCACAGGAAGGGCCACCAGAAATTGCTTAAGTTGTTTTAATCTGTAAGCTTGTTAAGCTAGTGTTATTTTAAGCCTCATTTAGAAGAGTTATACCACATTTATCTAAATGTAGTTGTATTACAGTTACAATACAAAAAAAAATGCGCTGAGCAGTTTAAGTTGACCTTTAAATTAGGAGAATTCGCTTTGTTGTTTTCGATTTAATGAATTTCTCTTAATTTTTTGAAGGGGATTACGGACACAGCCCAAACCATCTATGAGACTGCTGCTCGTGAGCATGAGAACAGAGGGGTAACTGGAGCAGTAGGAGGAGTCCTCCGCCAAATTCCACCAACTGTGGTGAAACCTTTCATTGTCGCAACAGAGGCAACCTCAAATGTTCTAGGTGGAATGAGAAACCAGATCAGGCCAGATGTGCGTCAGGAAGAGTCTCAGAAATGGCGCCTTGGGGAAGACTGAGTTTATCAGGCTCAGCAGCCAGCTAGTAAGGCTAGAAATGCAGAAGATTTTTCCCATTGGCAGCCCTAGATGAAGCTCAATTTGTTTTGCTCATCTCAGGAACAAGCAAGTTTTTTGCCTATTGTTAGCAAAACATCCAACCAAAAAATATTTATGAAGTGGAAAGCAAATTGGTACTTGCTTGTGCTGTGTGTTACCAATACATTTGGTAGATAGTGCCAAACATAAAGAAGCATGCGCTGCCAACTCAGAGACATGCTTGCTCTGTTCCGTTTACCATATTTTTCTTGGTAGTGACAACATCAGAAGCAGTAGCCTGTGTGATAAAACTGACTTTACTTTAAGGATGGTTTTTGAGCATAGTCAAGAAACTGTCTTCAATAAAGGGCTCTGCAGATGCTCTTCACTGACTAAAAGATAACAGCTTTCATTTTGAATTTGAAGTAAGGAGGCTATGTAACGTGGAAGCAGATATGATAATACCATTTAGTGGTCGTAAACATTGCTTTTTGTGTGGCACTTGAGCAATCTTGATAACTATTCAGAATTTAGATTCAGTGTTGATACACCTGTGAACAGGACTTATTTCTCAATATTAAGTACCTACTTTTGTGGGTCTTTGAAGAAACTGAATGTTGCAGAAATGTTCTGTTGTGTTGCACTTTAAAGAATATGGCCTGTACATTGTGCTTTTTTATAGTGTGAATAAAATGTAATGTGCATTATCCTTTATGTGGTTAAAAGTTTAAACAAGTTCTTGAAAAAAGCATCATCTGATGATAATGATTCTACAGAAAGTGTCTTAAATTTGTTTTAACTGCTTTTTATATGTAAAAACACTCTTGTGTTCTGTTACACTAATCACAGTGCTAACGATAACTGTTCTTCAAAAAAAACAGCAGTTACATATTGTTGTAGCAAAAAGTTATTTGTACAAATGAGGAATCCTAAGTAAACCCAAATCATTTTATAACATCGTGGTTTAAAATTCTCATCAAAATTTAATAATCTGCTTTAATTTAAGGTTGCAAAGTTACTGCTTTAAAAAGCTATTTTTAATCTGTGCATCATCAGTTATTTGGCAGTGAGCATTTGGAGCTATTTAATTTGGGCTGGGAATAGTTGAGGATGTGAAAAACAGAAACTTTACATGGAAGTTGATTCTGACACTGTTGACGCTTTATTAGGGGAACAGGGTCTCTGCAGAGCTTTATTAAGCCACTCATCATGCACCATTTCTGGGAAATTAAAAGGCTAGACACTAGCTGTGCAGGAATAAACCTTTATATCCTTGTACTTGCAAAGACTGAAGGACGAAAAGTGAAGACTACTTTGAATAGAAAACTACCTGTTTTGAATTTCAGAAGCTTAATAGCTTGGGTGACTAATTGGAACATTAGTTTTTAGCAGTCCTGTTATTGTCTATGGCATATCTGCAGAACAAATCTCTTCTGAAAGGTGTTTTTCATCTGACTTGAATCTCTAAGGGTGATCAGGAGGCAGTCTTCTCTCTCTTTATTTTTTAATTATTACCGTTAGCGGAAACTTTGCTGATAAACTGTATTACAGGACAAAAGTAGCATAAGAAGGAAAATAGTATAATATTAAGATGAGTAAGCACTAACTAGCTGTTCCTGGACACCAAAGAATTTGTCTGGAGGGAAGATGATTTGTGAGAGAGATCCCCTCTGCTGGAATGACTGTCTGCTTTTATTATTTTGTAATGAAACAAAAATCCATATGCAGACAGGTTCTTATGTGGGTGGAAGGTGGTGTTACAAAGAAGATTCACCAGAATCTTCTTAGTTGCCAGGTGTTTTGAGACCTGATTATTTTGCTTCTGCAACATATTGTAAGCAGAAGGAAATTCTTCTGAGAGGACAGATACCTGCATGTATGCAACACCTGCATATATGAAATATTCTATTGTGTAAAAATAATTCTGCAGTTCATATTTTTCTTCGGTGATGCTGCTAAATACTTCAGTAAGAGCTCAAAGCTGAGTGCTTTGCGCAGGAATGACTTCTGTGCTTGCAGTGTCACACCCCCTGAATGCCTTTTGAAGAGGTGGTAATGAATCAGTGCAAGTAAGTAGCAATTAATCATTTTCAATCGCCGTTTCTTTACTGCATTGTTTCTTCTGGTCTAGGTCATCCAGGTAATGGGAGTATACTGTAACAGTATAAATCTGCATGTTTTCCTTTTTGACAAAAGAAGCATTGGCATTTCGGTGTTCATTTCGTTTTTCATTCTGTCATCATCTGATTGTACAGCAATGCAGTTCGAACATATTTTTATACAAGAGAATACTCTCAAGGTAAAACATTTTATAGAGTGTTGACAATACAGATTGTACAAATTATTAAACTTCAAACGTTTCACTATTTAAACCCTTGCATTTATTTCTTGCATTTTATTGAGCCTTTTCAGTGAAACTTAAGATTTTTTTTCCCCCTTGGTTTTATTTTTACAAACAATCTCTTAATTTTTGAACGTATATTCTGTATTGTTTTTCATTTCAGTAATATCATCTTGTAGCACTGGGATATTCAAAAAATCAAAAACCCTAAGCACTCCTCAGACTGCACATTGTGTATTGGAGAGGCTGGTTTTAAATCAAGAGATATGTGTTGCCTATGAAAAAGGGATTAATCAGAGGTTCTACTCAGTGCATAAGATTTTGAGGCATTTAAATCACAAAATACAGTTAGAGTGAACATATTTCCTGGAAATTCCAGCTGTAAGATACTAGAGCTGATCTGAAAGTAATGCTTCCTATTTTGTTGGCCCACGATGTCAGGGGCAGGTGGTAGTGGTGTGGCAGTAGAGGTTGCACCTTCCCAACAATATCCCATCACAATTTATTACTACGTGAGAGGTGGCAGCAGAGGGGCAGTCAGATACAAAATGGTATCTGACATGGAAATGTGGATGAAGCAAAGGTGTGTCTTTGTGGAAAAAATTGCACCCACTGACATTCATTAACTCTCGCTAAACATTTACAGAGACCAGCAGCAGATATTAGCAGTGAGGAGCTGAGCGGTGCATTTCAGCAGTGGCAAAAGTAATGTGAAAGACAAGCCATCCTCTTGACTGCTGTGTAGAGAAGAGTGTCTCATCTACACAAATTGGTGTACAGGGAGGACTGTATTGGTCTGAACATCAGCTTCAGTGTGCTGGAAACAGTGGTGGCAGTGTTGGAGTATCACAGAGTTTGTGTTAGGTCCACGAATGCTCACACAGGAACAGAAAGAACACCGTATGCAAGTTGGTCAGGACTCATGGAGCCAGTATGAGGCTGCAGGTGACTGTTTCCTGAATTGTGTTAACTGTAGTGATGAGATGTCATGTTGCTACCATGAGATGGAGTCAAAATGGCAGTCCACAGAGAGGTGACAAGAAATCCCCATCAAAAAAGTACAGCCCTCAATGGGTGAAGTGATAGAAGGGACAGGAAAGGGTGATCTTTCTGAATTTTCTGGAACCCAGACAAGCCATCAGCTCTGACTGCTACATCGTGATGCTGACTAAGCTGGAGGCTCAAACTTCCGGAGTCAGGCCAGAGAAAAAGACAACCTTCCTCTTGCAGCAAAGTAACACAATGCCATTTTGAAGACTGGAGCATATTGCCAATCCTGGCTGGACTGTCCTACCACACCTACTGTATGGTCCTGATTTGATACTTTCTGATTTCTATCTGGCTATTAAAGATGGACTCATGGGCGATGATGCCATCACAGCAGCTGTGAAGCTGTGGGTAACTTCTGCTGGTGCAGATTTTTACAAGTGCAGCACGCAGGCTTTTGTTCATCACTGGCAGAAATACAATAGCCAGTGATGGTGACTGCACTGAAAATAAGTGTTTTCTCACTGAGAACTTGCTCCATCAAATGGTGTTATTGTGCTCTTTTTTAATCTGTTGTCATTTCCATGGAAATAAATAGATGTTACTTTTGGAGTAACCTACTCACATTGCTGTAGTTAGCATGAATCTATGAAAATGTGCTTGTGCTTTCTGCTGAAATCAAATTTATAGATACTAACAAGCACTTCTCATTGTTTCAATGTTTGTAAATGGGCATAAACCATTTTCTCTAACACAAAAATTCTGTAATATTGAAGTAACGCTGCTACTACTATTAATTAGCCAGATACTCAGGCTCAGAAGTATCTACTGGAATTTTTTACGCATCCTGTCACTTGATGGGTGCCTAGGAATGACCTCAAAAACAGCTATCCTTTGAAATAATAATAATAATAATAAAAAAACCCTGCTATATAAGAGTCTTAACAGTTACTGTGAGCAACAAATACTTCCATGCATCCGTTTGCATACAGGTATCAGCTGACAGTTCCTAAATGCCACAAGTTTTTAGCAATGCAGTATACTCTGTGCTTGCTTGTGTAGTGATAAGCATTAGGTCACTCACTGGTGAATTTATATATGCTTAATGGATGCACCTGTTCTTATTTTTCATTAAGTGTGATCATTTCTGAGTCAGTTTGATTTACAGTTGAGTTGGCAAGGACTATTCCTTAGTAAACCAAGAAGCTCTTAAGTGCTTATGAACAAGACAGTTTTACTGGACATTATCCATATCTTTGTAAACACAGACCTGATTTTACTTTAAATATTGGAACATAAGCACCTGTGAAATGGCAAAATAGAATAATTGGTTTAGAAGGGTTAAATACTTTCAAATAACCTGATTTTCACAGTAGTACAAGCATTCTTGGAAAAGATGTGGGTGTTGAAGTCATGTCTGAATCCTTACTTGTGTGTAGCTCTCAGTCCTTAAGTTTCTGACAACCATTATAAGTTACTGTGTGTGCTGAATCTTGTTTACAATTAAAAAAATAATTAAACACTATGTAGTAAGTACATAAATGAATATCATGCCTTTATACTGAATTGGTGAATTTGCTCAGACAGAAACACTTGTTTGTGCAACTGTTTGTGTATATTTTTTACATTTTTGCATTTATAGTAGTTTTGTGGTATTATTTGTAAATAGTTTGCAAGAATAAAGGGTATAGTCTCACAAGCTGGAAACCACTGTTGAGGGAACTGACACTTTCAACTTGAATTATTTTGCTTAAAGTTCTTGTCCTCTCAGTCTGTGTGATGATTATTTTTAGGCCATGATTATTATGGCACTAAATGTGTATATTTTCACTTATTAAAATGCCAAAAGACCTGAATGCAAACAGGTGGTCCTGTTAAATATGGTTGGAAAACCACAGATTTGTAACAATACCTAAATAAATACATTAATTTGTTCCTTGAGTTGGTTTTCTCTACCTCTAATGGAACAAAAATTCTCCCCAAATCTCAAAAGTTAATGCCAGAGCTTTTTAACCTACCTGTCTACACAGCGGTGTAATTAGAATGTGCAATTAGAAAGACCAAGTACTCAAATCCTGGTGGCAGTGCATTGTTCCTACTGTGTTTTGTGACATTTTTTATAGCTTAAAAACTAACAATAAAAATGCAAGAAGCCTAGATGGCTATTTGGTCATAGAGTAACTATCTTCAGTAAGGAAATGGACTCCTGTCCCATGCAGGCCATTCTTCCACTCCTCTTTTTAAGCAAGATTTCATGTGAACTCCAATTTTATTATATTGATACAAAGCTCTTATTTTTTTTCTTAATTTAAGGAATTTGTAGGAGAGGAGAGAGGGATTTTGCTGTTTGTAAACAAAATGGACAATTATCTCACTCTGCTTTTCTAAACGTTGCTCATGAAAGTGATCAAGGCTATTTTAACGAATGCTTTGCTGAGGGGAAATAGGGAAAAACTTGCAATTAGTCATTACTCATTACAAGAGCATATGAAAACTGAAAGGAATTTCTTCTTTCATTTGTACCCAGTGATTTCTTACATACATCGAAAGAGATGAAGTTACAAAAATTTGCAGTCAGTGTTTCCCAAGATTTTGAGGTCTCATCTCTTACTTGTAAGAAAACCGTTATGTAAAACCTTCTACTTAAAGTTTGAATTTAAGGCTGCTGTAGTTGAAGCTTGTATCTATCTTGTCAGAACAAGGGTTCATTTTGCTTGGATGAGCTCTGGAGAGATCACACAGAGCAGCACAAGATGGAAATGCAACTCAAGGAGAGTATCAAAGTCCTGTTTCTCTTCATGATAGAAAGGCAGTCTCCTAACATCTCAAAGTTGGTCCCATGAGCAGATATTAAGACTCCACAGCCTGTGGCACTTCAGCTAGTGGAGAATTTATGGAAAGCCATCAACCAGGAGCAACGTGAGCTGGAGTCCTTGAGCTACATTGCTTATTTGCTAATCAAGGAAATGCTGAGTCACAGCTTGAAGCAGTAATTGACCACCTGGTGGGAAGGCAGGGCCAAGCTAGAGAGCTCAGGTGCATGCAATGTACCTGATTGACCGGAAGGGGTGAAGCCAGGATCCACCCCTTCCCAGGCCTCAGTGAAGGGTTGGCAGTGGAGGTAAGAGTATCTTGCTACTCTGCTATTATTGCTGTGCTTTCTATCACATTATAGCGTTACACTTGGTTGATTTATATCTGTAGCAAATGGTATTTTAAACTATGTGGTATTATGGTGGATTATAAAAGCAGCATAAAACTGCCTTTTTGTGGCAGCTCTCATTTCAGAACTATTTTGTTCTAGGCCGGAGGGATTAGATGAACACAGGATTTATTGAAGATCAGCAGTGAAGTATTTACTGTCTAACTGGAGAGGAAGTAGTTCAAGCTTCTTGGTCCTTTGTATTTAGGGTTTCTGAAGTAGTTAAATGCAGTGTAATTATGTTCCCTGACTCTTTTGCATATCTAATTGTTTGCCTTGCTTTTAATTTCATTCTTAGAAGAATGACTTACTAGGAGCTTCAGTGTTCAATTTGGCTTTTACAGGCCAGTAGTAGAAGACTCCTGGAAAGAAAAGAAAACACTTTGATTTTAGGGATGTGGGCTGCCCTGTGTCCTTCATGATGGCACTCAACAGAATGAGGACTTGTTCCAGTGTCGCTCATGGGCACAAAGGTAAGACATGCACCAACACTCAGGAGATCTCAGCTGTCTCAATAAGAGAGCTTTAATTTTAACACTTGGCAGTTCTTTGATATTGAAAACTTGCAGGTGATTCCTTCAACTCATTAATCTCATAAGGCTTTTTTCTTCTGCTTACTCATGTTGAAAATGCTTCCTACTGCTCATACAACACGGTCTGAGAGAGGTTTGTAGTTTTAAGTGAAAGGAGTTGTGAGCATAAGGCATTTTGACAGTATCATATTCTAACAATTGAGGTTTGTGTGCGAATGGCAGGTCAAGGGACTTGAAAGGGTGCAGGAATGGTGGGCTGAAGAGGGTGCTGAACAGTGAAAGGAGAAACTGGAGACAGCCGGGTGTGCCGTAAGAGCATTTGTAAGATAATGGCCTTGGGTATTGCTAAGTTTATCTTTGGGTATGATCAGTAATTTACAGATCTGGATCCATTGCTGCTGGTGGAAAGCTAAACAGCACGTGGATCTGGCAATGACAGATAAACATGGATTTGTGACAGATGTTCATACGAACACTTGGTACTGTGGGCAGAAGGCTAATAGGAAAGCAAAACAGTGGTACAGGAGGATGGGAAATGTAGTGCGTAGTTGTATAAACAGGTTACTTATACAGATCCAAGTTATTTGGAAATACAGTTCCTGATACTGTTTATTTCTTGAGTAATGTTTAACAAATCTGAAACGTTTCCTGGAATTACTCAATAAAATGAAATGCTACAGTTTTTATGGCATATCTCTGGGTACTTGGTCATATCTTCAAGAGTGCTGAAGGTATTTGTTTTAGGCACAGAACTTTTAGTGACACTCTTGACTCTAAAAAGCCAAGAGAAAACAGAATTAGTTTAGTACTTCCTTGTTATGACATATTTTTGTTCTTTTCCACGTATCTTCTGCTTCTAAGTGTTTTCTTTCCTCAAACAGTCAGCAGGCCAAATTCAGCAGCCATAAGCGAGGGAGGAAAGAATATACCAAGTTCACTGAAGTGACCCCTCCCACATTATGGCTCAGTTTCATTCAAACCAGTCAGAATTGCCATCTCAGGAGGCTGCTTTGTATTTTTACTGTTTCCAAAGAGCAGCAATTTGGTACCACATAGCAACTTTTTTCTTCATAGATCGGTGTTGATGCCCCTGCATGTAAATTTTTTACTAACACGATGTAGTTTGACAATTCATTAAAATAATAATAAAAAAAAAGACCTCCAAGTTTGAGAAGATCTGTTGACGTGGGATTGTAAACAGGGCTCTGTCTCTTTGAAATATCCCTGGGACAGTGCAGAAATAACAGGAGGCAATTATGAAGGAGTGTGTCCCACTGCATTAACCATTAATGCCTCTACATTTTTGCCTGGAGCTTCTCATATCATTTAATGTGAAGATCCACTCTGACACTGAGAGAGAAGGTTTTCAAATGTGATTTTCATCATAACCATCTTTCTTTGTTGTCCTCGGCCTGATTTTTTTCTGATGCTGCTTCCTTTTAAATATGGAGCCCCAAGAACAGAGTTTAAACTGAGGTTTGGGAAGATGCAGAGAAGGCCAATAATGGTGATAAATGAGGATGAGCAGTATTTTTATTTCTGCCATGCTGAGCTTTGCCAATAAGTGCCCTTTTGTCTGAGTTATTTGATCAATAGAGCAGCTAACCAAAGGGCATTTGCTTGAATTTAAGCTTGCCATGCAAATGGAAGAAAGGAAAAGCAGATTATTGAGATTTATTCTGATGATTTGGAAAATGCTTGGTTTGTTTTTCTGCACAGTTTAGGAACAGATATTCAGAGAGCCCTGCTGGCGTTGCTGAGTGTCAATTCTTCATACCTGTTGCTTGCACAAAACTCATTTCTGCAGCAAAGTTAATATAGGATAGGTAAAAGATAATAGACCTAGTTGGTCTACCCAAACAAAGGCTCCTGAGCTGAGGAGGAAAGCTGTGGATGTCTTTCCATCCTGGAGTCTCAGGCCAGGGATGCTGGAGGAATGCAATTGTGTTGCAGTGGATCTGGAGCTGCAGCCAGGCTGGTGATAGCCCTGCAGGACAGTGCGTGCTGAGGTTTGGCCTCAAGAGCAGAAGTTTTGCCTTTAGAATCACACATCTGTACAGTGCTTGTAGGGAGGTGGCAGGGCAGCCAGCAGACAGCCCCATGTGCCTTCCTGCTTGTATCTTCTATGTTCTCAGCAGAAACGGGGGGGGAAACAATACTTCCCCTATTTACAACAAGGGTAAAGTAAAGAGTTTGAGGAGAACTAAAGGAGAATACTCCTTCAAATTCTTTACTGCTGGAAAATTGAAGAACCCACTTAGAGTACAACAGTGAACTGGGAGCGTTTGACAGACTACAACCAGTCTGCAGGGGAACTTCCACATGGCTGAATCTGTGTTGTTTTGCTCAGAGCTGTTTCATTCTTCAGACTGCCTTTCTACTTAAGATCAAGAGCTAGATTTCAAGCAGCAATAAGTCACATTCAAGATGAGTTTCCAAATCTCAAATTTCATTGCAGTGTTTTTAGAAATGTCAACTACCACTATAATGCAAAAATGATTGAAAAGTATTTTCAGAATGGTTCATTTGCATCAATACCAGCAGCTCTGTTGTCTTCTATGAATAAAGCTTTCATCCCAGGTAGCAAATTTAGATAGAAACTGCTCGTGCAGAGGAAAACACAAAAGCTCTACCAGCTCAGGGCTGAAGGTGCTGGACAATCATTGTCAAGACCCATACCTGATGCTAAATGCAGTGTTGAGTGCTGCCATGTGCACCTTCTGCAGGGCAAGTTTACATCCTTAAAAATGACAGTCACAGCAAGTTAAATTGTATGTGGAAGACTGACAGTTGTTGCACTTTCTACAGTGATTAAGGAAAATATTTCCTGAAGGTTAGCAATAATTTCCCCAAGTTTTTTTCATGTTCGAAGGGGAAGATTTTCAGCTCTTCATAACAAAATGATACAGTTGAGACTTCAGAGCAAACTAGTCATATCAGTAGGAAGTACTGCAAATGGAAAAGTTAGTGGCATGGGAGAGAATAATACGTTATGATAATACCTACAGTCATGCACAGAGACCATGGAGTGTCACAGAGAATTAAGCAGTGCTGTTCTCCAAGTCACCTGCAGCTGAAGTGATGCATTTTAATATGACAAACACTGCATTAACTACCAACAGTACATTAGGTCCTCTTTTGACAGGGAAAGCAATTAAAAGCTCATTTAGAAAGGTGCATTCATCTATATGGACCCTCAAAGAATAACAATAATTGCTTTGTGTTGCAATGTTAAAACTACTTATGTGTATTTTCTATAGTAAAGCATAAGAAAAAATTGAAGGTATTTAGTCGAATACCTTGAATGTTGAGAATGCAGTGTCACGTTAACTTCAGGGAGCCTTCAGTCTGTTAATGGGCTGTATTGGCATGGTACGTTCTAGTAGCATGACTACCTCTCAAGTGGTGTAATGCTGCTAAAAACCATTTGTGCCCTTTGGAGAGGTCAGGACATGGTTTCCAGTAGTAAACTCAGTTCCCTGAAGAGGATGCTCAGAGGAGGTGGTGGTAATGGGTTGAAAAGGATGATTCATACTTAGCAACTTTCAGCTGAGCCAGGGAGAGACCCTTAAAAAATTATTTGGGAAACTCTAGCCTCTGCAAGATCAGTAACATTTATCTTAAATTCCTCCCAGAGAGCATAAGAGAGAATTAACATTCCTGTAAGCAGACTGTTTATGAGCACTTGTTGTCTGTCTTGCTGTTACCAACTACCTGCTCAGCATCTGGAGGCAATGCTTTCTATGTTGCCTACATCTCCATCTGTGCTGGGATAACTGAAACTGTGCTCTATTGATGAGATGATGTGGTTTAGCTTTGATGCCACTTGTAATACTAGTGCAAGTGCTCTGACTGGCAGATTTTAACAGGAATAGAAAGGATAGACAAGGAAAAGCCTCAATGACATTAAAACATGTGCAGAGCTTTGCTTTACCTGTAGCAGATGTTACTCTGAAAGTGCATTTTATCTGTTGTAACGATTTCTACAGGGTTAAAAAATAAAGCTTATATTACTGTTAAGTGAGTAATCCTGCATCACAACAAGATCCGGCAGAACAATTAGACAAAGGTGAGCTGAGGTTAGTCATACACATACTGTAGGTATTTTTATAGTACTGGAGAATGTGCATAAGTGTTTACTTGAAAAGACATTTCAAATTTGGTACAAATAGATTCACAGGGGTGTGTGCAGTGTAACATACAGTCAGCCTAAAAAAAAAAAAAACAGTGATTCATCCTCTCAGATTTAAGATATTGTGAAAAGAAACTGTTAGAGCTTTACTATCATTCAGCTTCATGTTTGACTGTATTTCTAAACCCATTACAGTTTTCTCTGGCAGTGTGCACAGTGATAGAGATGAAAAACATTAGTGCAGTGAGTGAGCAGGATCCAAACCCCAAACCTTCCTTCTGAAAAAGCAATAATTCAGTTCTACCAGGAGAGGCTGCTCAGCAGCTACTAAGGAAAGTCTCACTGGGCTGCAGCTCGTGTGCTGTTCATATGTGTCCCCTGATTTCAGACAGCCTGACTGAAGGGTTCCTGCCCCCTTTTGATTGTGTACGTGCTGTCCCCGTGCCCCAGGTGAGGCTTTGGAACCCCACCAGTTGTAAAGCAGTGTTTCACTTGGTGGTAACGTGCCACCCCTCTTTACAATGCCCTACTTGTCCATTTTTGCTATTTTTTTTCACTTCTTTGTGATCCAGTGCATGGATACACATTGCTTTAGGTCTTAGGCCAAGTGAAGCAATATTGCCTCTCTTCTCAGCACTGGCACAGTGTGGTGGAGTGCTGTGTCCAGTTCCTGGTTCCCCAGTACAAGAAAGAATTGACTTAATAGAATGAGTCTAGCACAGGTGTTCTGAAATGACTAATAGACTGGTGCAAGTGTCATATGAAGGAAGAATGATAAAGATGGGAGCCATCTAGCACGGAGCAGTGATGGTCTGGGGGGATGCAGTCAGTGTGTACACATACCAGATGGGAAGGAATGAAGATGATCCAGGTCCAGTGTAGTAGTAGTGCCCAATGGCAGAACAAGAGGCAACAGAAAAAAGTTATAATCCTTGAAATTCCATCTGAATATAAGAAAACACTTTTTATTTTAATTTTTATTATTTTTATATTTATTTATTAGTGTGAGTGGTCAGTCACTAGAACAGGCTGCCCAGAGTGATTCTGGAGCCTCTATCCTTAAAGATGCTCAAAACCTCGGGGGCCATGCTCCTGGGCATCCTGCTGCAGCTCCAAGGGGTTCTTGACATTGTCACTTCACCCCTGGGAAGGCAACAATATCCTCAGCTACTTGGAATTCATTCAGCTCATCTTGCATCAGTTGGTTAGTTTGGAGCTCTGTGTCAAACAACACCTTGTTTGCACAGAGCAGCATTATGAGGGCTGCTCATAATGCCTCCTATTTGATTATGTTAGTTGGTGACATCAGAGGCAGATATTGGTGGTATGGCAGTAGAGGTTGAACCTTCCCACTATTATTGCATTACCATTTTTCCATCCTCAGTCATGCTGAGGATCTCTGGATATTCACAAGTCTTAGGAATGTATGTTTTCTGGGCAGTATGTGAGAAAGCCCTAACATGCAATTCATAGAATTGAAAAATTGCCTGGTAAGAAACTACCTGTGAGTACCAGCAGTACACCTTGCTTTGAATCACAGCCTTCTATTTTGAGTTTTTATTTCTGTGTTTTAACAGAGCTCTGCTCTCCATCTGTGGGCCAAAAGTTTCTCAGGAAGCAGAAAGAAAATTAAAGAGAACAATGTACAATGTTTTAGGTGGGCACAGTTGGAGTACAGATGTTTACTGTCTGGCCTACCAGGTCAAGTCCTTCAGAACAATTAAAACAACCAAAATAGATTGAAACAGGAAAGGAACTGTAATAGCCAGAGAAAAGGAACACTAACTTCTTTTGTCTACTTTTAAAGAAAAATATAAGTACTGTATTTCCCTGTTATGCTTCTATGCATCCCCAACAAATGATCTTTTACTTTAACCCTTACCTTTTGGGGAAAAAAGTCTTGCTCTTCAATCTTTCCTCAAGTGAAATGAGAGATGAGCATGTAAGCAGCTTTGTCAACGTCTCTGACTAGAACTGTCTAACAAAATGAGTCATGTTAAGACCTGTGTGATGCCTCAGTGTTTTTCCCTAATACAGGTAACCAAGGAGAATAAAGTGCTTTGATGTTAGAATGTGATAGGGAGTTTCAGCTTCATCTGGCTATTACAGAATCCTTCTTCTGATCCCTTTGTTTTGCAGCTTAACTGTAATTTTCTTAGGTTTTTCTTTCAAGTGCATTAACTATAATGGCATCTTCCATGTACAATGTATCAGTGATTTTATTGCTTGGAGAAGCAGTTCTGGTGATGGTGTTCATTAGTGCATGTGTAGCTTGTGACCTGGCCTTCTCTGTGTCGTTGTCAGAGCTGCTACCATGACAGCCTGTGTGCTTTGCCTTGTATACAGGTGTGCAAGAAACTGGGATTGGATGAGGATGCTATGTCAAAATTACTGCATGCTTTAATTCAGTGAACACTTGCACTGGGCAGTGCTGACATTGTGGATGTCTGGGCTGTGGGAGAGGCACACCATAGCTCCCACAGCCTTCCTAGTAAGAACATACACGCAGTGGCTGTGCACACACTGTGTCCTTAGCCTGTCAGTTCACATAGGTCAAAACTGATGTGAATCAATGCTCCTTACAGAGCTTGGCAGGCTCCAAGAGACCTACTGTGATATATTTTGAAATTCTGTTATATATGTTATAAATGATAGTTATATAATTATAGTTACACAAAATACAGCTATAATTAATAATGGTAGGGAGATATCAAGTACTCGTGAAGCTCCTTATTGCTTCACCAATTGTTTTTGTTAGCAGATATTTTACTTTTCTGCTTAAAGGAGGCCATCCAATGGCTTGATCCAAATTCTAGGTATTCGTATCATGAAAATGTTGTGTCCAAATACGTAAGAAACACTGTAAACTCCATTTGTCTTTCTGAGAGATGCTTGACAAGGAGCACAGTATGCTGTATACAGCAACGAGCAGAGTATGAGACAACCTCTCCTTGAGACTGAAGATGCATTTCAAAAGCCCTTCGTCAGCATTAATATTGTAATAGCTCAGGATAACAGCTGCTGGTAGAACTCTGCTGAGGGTGCTGTGAGTTGCAGTGTAGCACTGCATGTACAGCTGCCACTTTCTTTACTAGTCTCTTGGGAAGGTCTCCTCTGGGTTGGTTTGTGCTTCTGTAAAAATAGTTTTAAACTCTGAATGGATTTGCATGTCTGTAGACACAGTGGCAATACAGAGGTTCCATTAGTGCAGCCAAGCAGATGAAGCCTTTACCATGTCCTAGCAGAAGAGTTCAGCTGAACTACAGAGGCAGAGCAGCTTCAAGGGGTGCTACCAAGTAAGCACAGCCTGGTCCTTGGTGGAGAAAAGCAGCCACTTTTTTTTTTTTTAGTCACCATCACCCAAGATCTCAGGCAGCACATCTTTGTTTATAATGTGATTTGAGAGAAGTGACCTTGTTGCTCTTGTTCAAGACTGCATGCACATCAAAGGACCTGACAGTTTCCTAGATCGTGGAGGGCAGATGAAAGGAGTTGTGGGGAACTGGCCATGGGAAAAAAAAAAAAAAAAAAAAAGCAGCTGAAATGACTGGCAACAAAGTTCGAGGATTAATCATTTACTATCTGGCAATATATACCATTTTCTTGATAATTTTAATCAATGAACATTTGAAAGTGTTCATTCTATAGATACCTGGTGAGTTAAGAAGTGGCTATATTTCTCAAAATGTCTGGGAAAACACACAATTCAACCCTAATGAAACCATTCAGTCTTTCTATAGCTCATTACCAGACAGTAATTGCACCAGGTAATGCTAGAAGTTACTGCAAGCAAATTTCCTGAAAGAGAAATTTAGTGTATTTATTGTAAAGTATTTGTGGAGGGAGGAAGAGTTAATGTGCTAACAGTAATGTTCTTGAAACCACATGAATTAGAAAATATTTGTCTTAAATTGCACTGTAGCTTCTCTCTGATTTCTTTTAGAAGAATGAGTTTCATAGTTTCAGTTCCATGTGTATATGTAAAAATATGCAGAAACTACATATGGCAAAATAATACAGCTCCAAAACGTCCAATGTCAGAGAGTCCAAACAAATGCAATGAACTATTGTTAACTTTACCTTTGTTCTTACTCCTCTGTGGAATAAACCTTTTTGAGTTTGTGATGTGAGGGTCATTTTTTATTACAACCATCCCTTTCATGGCACACATAATTTGCCAAACATTGAATTTTTTTCTGCCCTTCACATATGTTGTAATTATCAAATTTGCCCTTCCTAAATGCTTTACTTAGAAGATCATGTGTATTAGCAGCATGATAGACAATATTATTGTGTTCTATATCTTGATTTCTGTTTTAGTTTATGTATCTTTTGGGTATAATTTTCTTGGTATGTCAGAAAAGTTCTTCTACTGCCATAGTTTGATTGTTCACCTACGGTAGTTCAGAAGTGAATTTGAGTAAGATGCATACTCAAATGCATCTCTCAAAAATACCTTTCACATAAATAATATAATTTTACCAGTAAGAAAATCAGTCTGGGAAAAGGGAAGCCATTTAATTACTTGACTCATTGTAGTGCACATTATTAAGGTAAAGCATATGACTCCAAAGCACTGTGCAATAAAACAAATAAATATTTTTCATTCACAGCTTCTGATAATACGCACTCATGTTTCTCGGAATAGATGCTATTTTATTTTCCTATAACTTAGTTATGGAATGATCTTATCACTAATTCTCAGTAAGTGTTATTAACCTCACTCTAAGTGGGATTAACAGTGTCAGAGCTGTTCAGTCTTTCTCCTTGCACTGTATAGAGCTCAGAGAGCTGAATGCATCATGCTATCCTGTTCGTTCCTGAAAGATGTACGGAAGTGTCTCTTCATGAAGTGATAGCCACAGGCAAACAAAGGTATATCCCAGCTGGTTTGTGACACACACACACACACACCTACCTTCTCAAGTGTCTAGGAAGACATGTTTGGTGAGGTGTTGGAACAGGCTGTTCAGGGAGCTGGTGGGGTCACCATCCTGGAGGGTTTCAAGGAAAGGATGGATTGATGGGCGCACACTGAGTGACATGATCTAGAGCAGTCATGTGCATGGATTGATGGTTGGTCTAGATTATTTTAGTGGTCTTTCCAACCTTAATGATTTTATGATTCAAAAAGTAAGGTGGCTTTTCTGTTCCATGGCATTTCTCTTGGCCAGTTGGTTCTGGTTCTGTGACTCTCTGCAGCCTAGGTACGTTGCTGCAGAGCGGCTCACCTTGTTCCCACCACAGCTGGCTGTTCCTGGGACTCTAACTGCAGGATAGGAAAGAGGTTTTGGGGCTGGACTGAGGGGCACTGCTGAAGGGTATCATCTACTAGTGCAGGCTGCCTCCCACAATGACCAGGGAATGCAGGTATGTTCCCTGCAGCACAGCTGGATACTGTATTGCCCAGCACACCAGAAAAGAATATATTGAAGTGGAAAAGGAAATGTTTCACTCAAATTGGAGCACAGGGTCATTCTGCTAATATTAGCCCTGGAGGGTTAGAATTTGAAAAAAAAAATAAATAATAATAATAACCACCAAAGAATCCAGTGCGTGAAGGGACCTGTTTCACATCGCTATCCCTAAATTCTGGGATGTTATCCCAAAATAACTCATCCAGACCCTCTGCACATCATCAGAATAAACAGGATGGGCTGTGCCAAATGCCTGGAAATGAAGTGAAGCTCAGGGGAACAAAGTTGGCAGGAAGAGAAGTGGAGGTACAGAATCACATCTAATTTTATCCCAGTGAAACCAAGGCGTTGGCTCACATGGTCGTTCCACGGATTGCCCTTCTAATGTTGTCAGTGATACAGTGCAGTTCCTCAGGAAATCATGTGCTGTTTAGAGCACTTGATATTATTTTGATAATGTATTGTGTACTTAAAGGGTATTTGATTTTTTTTTTTTGTGATCATTTTGATTTTAAAATAACTAATTTTTGGCTGTTATTTTTAACAGCAAATTTACCAATAAAATATATGGAAACACTTATTTCATTTGCCTAATATTTTACTAATAAATATAAACCTATACATGCTGTGTATGCAGCACATGAGGATGACAGTAACTGCAATGCTCCCCCCTCTGGGGAGGCAGAGAGATGTGTGTGGGGAAGCTTCCACCAAGAACACCGTACTTGCTATGCGCCCATAGACAGTAGTTTGTGTTTTGGCTTCCATAGTCTATATGAAGTGCCTGATCACAGAATTGTAGGGGTTGGAAGGGACCTCTAGAGATCGTCTAGTCCATCCCTCAAATAACCTGGTAACTTCTGTTATTTCAATATCTGAATACTTTATGCCTGTTTTATTTCTAGGTATCACGAGACACCTGTGAAATATTTAAACCTAATTTTATTGATTAAGACTTCAAACTTACTAGTGGCAGCACTGACCCAGCTCAGTACAGTGCTGATCATAGCAGCACCAAAACCTCTTCGACTCTGGTGCAAATTCAGGCTGTGTGAAGAGCTCACAGCAAGGCTGCTATTAGATTCTTATTATTAGCATAATAAGGAACTTAAGGATTTCTTCCAGATGAATTCAAAGATCTGTAGATGAGCTGAAATTTGAAATTATTTCCTATAAGCCTTCCTCTCAGTAATCTGGTTGTGCGAACATTTAAGATACTCAGATTCCTAAGGCTTGAGCATGGAGTTGTTTGAGAGACACACTGACATTAATACAGCTGTTGCAATAAGCCAAAAACCATCGTGGGTATAGCTGGGATCTGCATGTGTATTTTAGGCTTTTGAAAAGCTGAGATGCTGATTGTACAATTGGTAGTTAGACCACTGGCATCTTCCCTTGGGCCACTAAGGTGAATGTACTGGATAGGCCTGAGAAATGATACTAAGCTGTGGTGTGAACAAGGTCATGTGTACAAGGAGAGTGTGTGTCTTTAATGCATCAGTGAGCACCTGAATGTTACTCTCGATCTGCTGTGACAACTTAGCCAAGAATCGCCTTGAGCTTTAGGATGTGTAAAGCTTCAGTTCTAGCATGCACATCTAAAAGTCATTTGATAAAAGAAAAACTTTCTCTTTTCTGGAACTTGCTTCTTGTAGGTATTTTCCCATTAGCTTGGATTTATATTTCTCTTTTTTACTATCAAGTCTCAAAGAGCACCCCTAGGACTGGCTTGTAGGGATTTTGCTACTGTTGACAAACGGCACTCTACATATGTTCTCATACATCTTCTGTTCAGTTTATCACATTAATCTTCTGCTATGGTTCTTTCCTCCTTCTGCTAATATGGTAAGGATAACCTCCTCTGTGATAGATGGCTGCCGGTGGCTGCGTTATTACTTAAAAGCTGTGAAGTAGCTGCCAAAAAAAGCAGGATATTCCTTTTCCTTCAAAACATTGGCTAGAAGAAAGTTTCCCTGGTTGTGTATTTTATGGCATTACACAAAACAGTTTTTTCTCCAGTTGCAGATGTCTGTATTTAGCCAAACCAGTGTTGCTTTGCAGCTCTTCTGAGGCAAAAAAGAAAGAGACAAAACTATGCTAAACATCATAGCAAATAATTTGAGTTCTTCCAGTAGAGTGGGATACTTGTAGGGCATTAATTCCCATCAGACACATTGTCACCCATTGTCAGACTGCCACTTGACATGTCAGGCAGATTTTATGTTCTTGCTGTGTGTGAGTTACTGGCATCCATGCTGGAAGCTGGCATGCAACCAGCAGATAAGAGCTGAGCAGTATTGTCAAGTGACCTCACTCTGAAGCTCAGAGTTTTTTGTGAAGATGGACTGAAGTTTTCGTAAACTGGGCAACCTGATATTTACAGTTTTCTTACTTTTCCTCCTTTTATAAAACATCTCCATTGCTTTTCTATTTGTTGAATTTAACACTGAACCTTGGGTTTCCATTGCACGTCACTTTTCTAAAAATTGATCTTAATGGGAATCTCAATCTGTCATGCAAGAGAGTATATCACCATTCTACATCACTGCTACAGAATGCATGCACCAGCAGTTTTGTCATGTGAGAGAGATCTTTGACAGAAGCTTAATAGCTGAAAAGCATCACAGAAAAAAATAAAATGCAGAAAGAGTTTTTACCTCATATTTTGTCTTCTTACTAAAAGAAAAATAATTGTAATTTTAAAACCGTGTAATGATATAGAGACTTGGAGTCACTATCTCTGTTCAGGACTAACCCTTTATCTGGTATAATTATGTACATCTCCATTGAATTTGATTTACTGTGATGTACATTAGGTGAAGTTTCAACCTCCACTCTCATAGAAAAAGATCCTGTTGCTCAGATGAGGAGTGTTTGGGGCTACAAATGAAATATTGCTATTTATCCCTCTCTCAGTGCTGAAGGATGAATATTTCTTCCTCTTGCAGCTACCTGATGTGCATATCTGCCTACAGATAAGAAGGTACTGTGATAATCTGAAGAGTTTTTTCAGGCTCTGGACCTTGTAGCTCATCTTTTGATTCAGTCTTGTGTGATGGATGTGAGACCTATCCTGTCTCTTCTGTGGGTGACTGATTTCATTCCTAATGTGTGGCTGGGGATTTGCTCTGCAGAAGTTTATATAGATGAATAGCAATGCATGAAACCAAATGTGAACTTTCCCAGCTGTGAATTACTTCCCAGAAGACAATGTCTCTCCAAGGTGTAGCTATAAATTAGAGTTATGATGGAGAATAAGCCCCTGGTCCTGTAAGAAAATACAGTTAGCAGACAGTGAAGGTTTTGCCAGAACAAACTTGGAATGCACAAGATGGAAGATGGATTTCTTAATCAATTGCCTCCTTTTCTATACTACTCAGTGCAATTGGCCTCAATTATGCCTTAAACATAGAGAGTTTTGAATTCGTTGATCTCTTCATACTGGTTTTCATTATTTCACTGCTTGGCGACACAAGAGTCGTCTTCTATCTGTGGCAGCAGCATAGCCAAAGTAGTTTGTGTGGGTGAGGTTCTGCTGCTCTGCCTGAACCTGAAAGCAGAGCTCTCAAGCAGACTTTTCATGTTTTAGTATTGCTGCCCATGGACTTATGATCCTGAGAGGCAGTTGGATCTGTTCATGCTTAGTAGATAAGACGAAACTCAAGAATAGATATAATCAAATATTGGCTCCTTGTGAGTGTCTGCAGAGTGAACTCATCCTGCAAGACTATGTGTTTTTTGCAACAGCAACAAAAAAGGAAAGAAAGGAAAACACGTTTACCCCAAAGCAGAACTTTGCTCACATTTTCAGCAGCTCACTGTGATAGGTATCTGTAAGGCAGTGTGCTTCAAAGAGAACAGAATACCTGTGAATGAATGGATCCATGACAATTCTCCATATTAGTAGAAAGGGGTTTCTGTTGTGTGGTGCTTGGGAAAGAGAAGCTAGGTTTGTCATCTAGTAGGCTGTGAAAAACAATCAGGATTTGACTTGTAGGCATGTGATAAATAACAGCCTCATCAACTAGCATTAACTATTGAAAATTTGAACAACAAAGCAGCTAAAACACCAGAATGACTGGGCTGTCCTACCGTGCTCCTCAAGCGGGCTTCTTTTACTTTCAAGTTTCAAATTCCCTTACAGCAAAATAAACTATGATTGTGTAGTTCAGCCTGGGGGCCTGTGTTTACAACTTTGCTCTACATGTCCTAAACTGATACAGCAGGATTTTTTTTGGAATTTCCAATTCTTTTGCCCACCTGATGGATCCAAAGTCCTGTCTTACTCTTCTATGACAAAATTGTTCTGAATCCTCTTTGCCAGTGACCAAGAGTGGTTTCTACTGTTTGTCAGCCATCTTACTTCCTACAAAGAATGTTCTATCCTACATTGACACTGATGACAATTTTCTTCCTAATTCCTATTAGTTTAGAATTTCTTCTAATGTTTTCAGTTCTGGTTAGTAGACTCATTTGTCTCTGTACATTTTCACTGTGACAAATTATTCAATTTTATGTATCTTCAAAGACTTATTTCTGTAAAATTCATGGTAAGATACGTGTGATCGATCCTCTAGGTGGTATTTAGTATACAAGACATGATAGTGCCTTGAGGGTACTGTTTAATTTATGTTGAGTGTTTTTTCTCTCCCATATAAGGCATAGTGACACAGAGCTAAATCAGAAGTGGCTAAGTTTCAATGTCGGTAAGTCCAAGCTTAGTCATATAGGACTACTATAACTCATACACTGAAAGAAGCCACACTGAGATTCCAGGGACAGTCTTAGGTTAAACATTTCCTTGCTCTTGTTCTGCTGCCTGACACAGATTTTGTCTCTTGGTCCTGTTGCTGAGAGGGCACACAAAAAAAAATTCAAACAGCCTAGGACTGTAAGCTAGCAGCATCCTTGACACCTACTGTCCACAGCTCAAAGCCACCCACAGGCAGGGAAGTGGATCTTCTTTCCCTTTGACTAGTGCAATGCTGTCACAGGCAAGGGTGGTCTGAATATCTCCATGAGGATGAGATCATGAGGCAACTGGAACATTCAGCATGACTGTATTGCAACAAACAGGTTTCTTCCAACTAAAGTAGTAGTTTTTACTTGATTTGGTATTGTTTTCAGAGCGATGACAAATGCTCTCTTCCCAAGAAAATGCCTCTTTGCACACTAGAGGCCTATGTGGATACAAATCTTTGAAAATGCTTCTGCCTTTATTTCTAGCAATCAATATCTACTACCTTTAGAAATTGATCTGCTAGTTTTGGTGTGGGTCTGCATTTACAGTTAAAGCTTTTAAAGTTGAAAAAAATAACTTGTCAAAACATTTTGATACTGCAAATGCGAGCCCAGACTATATTATTCTCTAATGTGGATTTCAGTAAATTCTAAATGCCACTTTATTACTCCAGTGCTAGCAGAGCCATCTTTTTAAGTAAGAATAAGAAGGTCTGAACAGATAATAGAAGATAGTTCTTGCACTAGAGAAATTATGATTAAATCCTAAGTCAGTGTTGATGGATGAGGAGAAGTTAAAGATTGCAAGCTCTCAGAAGGCTGTGATCTTGCCTACAAAATATATTGTTTTAATGATAAACAAATGCCAGTGTTTATTGTGTGTGGAGTAACATGAAATAAGATAAAAAAGGGTGGTTATTTGAAAGGTAATGCATAGACAATGGAGTCTGGCAGTAGTGATTGACTGGCCATAAGTTCTGATATTTCAGTATTGAATGGAAGGTAATACATGATGAGTCCTGAGAATGCAAACAAGGAACCTTTATTTATTGACCACAAGAGAAAGAGCTGATAGGGGGATTTAATCCATTAAACATTCCCTGTGTGCTGGGAAAGAACCGAATAGACTGATATCATCCCTGCTATGCCATTCTGAGATGGTGTCAGAGGGTACCATTGCTGAAGTGCTACATTATCTCCAAGGTGACTCATCACTAGCCTTACCAGGAGAAGGTTTTTTATTAATGCTCAGCCTCCCTTGCTACAATTTAAATCCACTAACTGTTGGTATGCCTCCAAAGCAAAAACAAGGCACTCCTGGGTCATGTTAAACTTTTAATCTGCTGATTCTGAAAAGCTCAACTGCTGTTAGTCTCCCACTCACAGAATCACAGAATTGTAGGGGTTGAGAGGAGCCTCTAGAGATCATTGAGTCAAATCCCCCTGCCAAAGCAGCTCCCTAGCCCAGGTTGCACAGGTAGGTGTCCAGGCGGGTCTTGAATATCTCCAGAGAAGGAGACTCGATCACCTCTCTGTGCAGCTGTGCCAGTGCTCTGTCACTGCACTGTGTAGAAATTCCCACACACGTTTGTACAGAACTTCCTATGCCTCAGTTTGTGGCTGTTTCCTCTCATCCTATCTCCACACACTGCAGAGAAGACTTCAGCCTTGTCCCTTTGCCTCTCGCTCCTTAGATATTTATAGATGTGGGTCAGATCCCCTCTGAGTCTTCTTTTCTCAAGGCTGAACTGACCCAGGTCTCTCAGGCTCTCCTCATAAGGGAGGTGTTCCATGTTCTTTATCATCTTTGTAGCCTTCCACTGGACTCTTTCAAGGAGATCGCTGTCTTTTTTTTTGTACAGGGGAGCCCAGAACTGGACATGATACTCCAGTACTGGACACTCTGGAGCCTATTTCTGTGTTGTGAACTATTTCTGTTTGAATATAGGTTTTTGTATTTGCTGTGCTGTAAATTGTGATCACTAATTATATTTTGCTTTATTAATATAACTCACAAAATTAGTAAAAAGGGAAGCTGTTGTAAATTCATCGAAATGCAAGACCTAGTTACTGGTTACATCACTGTTTAACTTTCTGACACTTTCTGAGGATTGTGCACGTGTAAAAAGAAGCAGCACTTTGACAAAAGTCCTTGTCATATTCCCATTGAAATAGATGGGAAGCTTTCTGTCGGTTTAGGATTTTGCTCATGCCCTAGATGAAACAGTTCTTCAGAACTGTGTTGTTTCTTTTATTTTTGTTCGATGTCTTACATGGACAAGAGTTAGAGGCAATGAGATGTTTTTCCCTTTTAAGGTTTCCAGTGCATGTTGGGAAGATGGTACTTCTGCTTATATTCTTTTTTCATTAGTTCAGGTTTAAAAAAATAAAAATCCCTGTTTAGGATTTTATTTGAACTTAAAGCTTCAGAGGGAGATCTGTGAAATAAATGTGCACAATATTTTAAAATAGACTGACCATGCCACCCTCACGTCATCTGATCTTGGAAGCTATGCAAGGTCAAGCCAGGTTAGTGCTTCAACTCTGTCAAAAGAGGGGTGGCAGAAGGTTGATGGTGGGAATTGTCCCCCTTTACTTTGCCTTTGAGAGGCCTCATCTGGAGTATTGTGTCCAGCCCTGGGGCCCCTAGTACAGGAAGGATTTGAAGTTGTTGGAGTGGGTCCAGAGCCGGAGGAAGCTACGAAGAGGATCAGAGGTCTGGAGCACCTCTGCTATGAAGAAAGGCTGAGGGAGTTGGGCTTGCTTAGATTGGAGTAGTAAAGGCTTCAGGAGACCTCACTGTGGCCTTCGAGTATGTGAGGAGAGCTTATAAGCAGGAAAGAGCAACTTTGTACATGGTCTGTTAGTGACAGTATAAGAGCAAATGGCTCTAAGCTAAAAGAGAGGAGATTTAAGTTAGATGTTAGGAAGAAATCTGGATGGAGCCCAGGGCAGCCTGATCCTGTGGGTAGCAATCCTGCCCATGGAAGTTGGAGCTAGATGGTCTATAAGGTCACTTCCAATTCAAGCCATTCTGTCATCAATGATTATATGGAATTAAGTTCAGATGACTCACCAAAATTCACATACTGTAGTTATTACTAATGTCTAATTGAAATTTATTTGAAAAAAAGCCTGTCACAGAGGGAGAAAAGCGAATAGAGTTATGAATAATTCTTCCCCTCTCATCGCCTAATCCACTCTTGGCTTTTAACTTATCATTGCAGGAAGACAGACTTTTAACTCACCAGAAGGCTTTCAACATTCAAGATCAGAAAGTTATGAAAAATCATTAAAAATAAGCACTAATGTTACTGGAATGTTGAATGCGTAGATTTCTTTAATAAGAGATTAATTCCATATTCAAAGCGGAAACACCATTACAGTGAGTAAAAGACTAAACAGAACTTACACTAAACTAAAATGTTATATAAACAGAGTGCTTATGTGCCCCTTTCTGCACTCAGTGTTTCTGCCTGAACCAACTTTGCTACTGAAATGGTTCCTTTCTTTCTCTTCCAGTGTCTGCACATACAAATATTTTTACATTTATGGAAACAGATATCTCAGTTGCATCAACATGTTTGACTGTTGTGGCTGTGATGGAAAAGCTTCCTTCTTTATCTTCTGCTTGGAATGTTATTGTTTTTATTATTATTACTGCTGCAGAGTTAACATTAGAGTAGTAGTATATTTCTGTGATTAAAAATCCTTTCATTTCCTCCTGTCCAAATGAGTAAGGAAAGAGACAAGAGATAAAACAATGGAAAAATTACCAAGATTATGGTGAAATGGGATATTACACAGCTTATTGGTTTTGATTCATAGAAACGTAAGTAAGAACTTGAGGATTTGCCTCAGATGGATAAATATTTCAGAATTATAGAGTGTCAGTGGTCATCACTGATTTCATATATGGAAAAGAATCCTTGACTACTTGAAGAGTGGTTGTGTAACACTTGACTGGATAAAAAAAAAAGTCTGATTTTGAGGATGATACTGGATTGCTTTGCCTTTTATTACAATTCATGCACAATTTCTTTCTGGTACATTTTATATACAATATTCATGCAGTGAATACATTTTAAATGAACAGTTCTTGAAATTTTCTATACACTACACTGAAAATACAACCCATCTAAAATACTGATAAAAATAGCTGAATCTGTTCTGTAATTGCTCAAATGCAGCCATAGCTGAAAGCTAAGTCATATTTGCTCTGTAACATACATTATAATTCTTTGCATAGTGTTACTGGTGGTATATTAGCTGTTACTATAGATACAATAAAATAAATTGTTCCATCAATTTATAGCATTCTAAAGAAACCAGATTCCTGGTACCCTGTCAAAGAACTTTTCTTTACAGTCACCGATAATTGATGAGACAAGTTAGAACATTTGGTATAAAATTCTGATATCGTATATTGTATGTTCGAATGTTAATGCAGAAAAGAAAAAACAAATCAATTGACAAATAAGTAGCAAAATTACTTAATTTAATAAATAATTAACACAATCTGAGAATGCTAGAACAGTGCAATTGCTTTTCATTTTTAATGTGATTAAAAATAAGCTGTAATATCAAAATAGAACTAAGAATTATGATGTTGAACTACTCCTGACTGGAAATAAGTTGAAATATGAAGTCTTTTCTTGGAATGATGTCTGGCTCAAAAAATCCGCACGGCAGAAAAACTGTGAAAAAACTTCTACAGCCTTTTGCCTGAAATATTTCCCAGCAAAGACATAAACTATTGGGTTAATGCAACTGTTGGTGATAGCCAGAGTAGAACTAAACTGTTCACCAAAGTTGAGAAAATTCTCCCAGAAACAGCCTTTGATCACTTCCATCCGGAATAATATATCAAGGAATACAACAAGATGATAAGGAGTCCAGCACAAAAGAAAAATCAGTATCACTAAGGAGATCAGTCTTGTGGCCTTTGTGTCTTTGTGATCCTTGCAACTCTTTGTCCTAAATACTCTTTGTTCTCTTGTGTGTTCTTGCAGGGAGCGAATGGTACACAAATTGAGGAAGATGATTGCTGTAGATGGCAATAAAAACCCCACTGTGTTGAATACCAGACGAATACCTGTTTGCCACGATGGGGTAGGGAATTCTAAAACACATGCAGAGATATTCCACTCAGGCAAGTGTTTCACGGTCCGAAACTTAAAGGTTGGGATGCTGAGAAGGATCCCGAAGATCCAGGTGAGCAAGCAGATTCCTCTGGCTGTAGTTTTACTACGTATTCTTCTGTGTGTCAGGGTATGAACAAAAGTAAAATAGCGATCCAAACTGACTGCTACTAGCAAGTAAATGCTAGTGTACATGTTTAGGTGTATGGATGTGCTGGCAGCACGACAAAGAAAATTTCCAAATGGCCAGTTATACTTATTCCGGATGTTCTCTGCCCAGAAAGGGAGACATATGAGGAAAATAAGATCAGCAACAGCTAGATTCACCAGGTAGATTTCAGCAATCTTCAGGGGGGCCTTGTGCAGTGAGTAAACAAAGAGAACAAATAAATTTCCAAGCATTCCAATAACACAGATGGTGTCAATGCACTTGGGTACTAAGTAGTACACAATTTCCCACCAGTTATCCAAGTCCGGGCAAAAAGTCGAGTTGCTCTCGTTTTCGCTCTGGTTTGAAAAGGAAACGTTCAGTAGGGGACTTTCAGTCATTTTAAGATTCTGTAATTAACAAGAGACATTTCTGAAGTAAGAGAAAAGGATTGCAAAATGGAGACGTAAAATTCTAAATGCTGTCTTTTGTCAGTGATGTTACAAATATTTTAATTTTTTAAAATTTCTTCAGTGCCCCCGAACTGACTTGTATGTACTTAGAGCTCCAGATTACTTGTTGACAGAAAATGCAATTGATTTGCAGTTGCTTAATTCATTTCTCCTTCAAAGGCAATTTTCTTCTGTAAGTATTGAAAAGTATTTAGTACTAATGGACAATTAGCCAAAAGAGTGGTTTTCAGTTTATGTCCTTAAAACATTTCAAGTATTCCAGCTTTTATGAAAATGACTTTTTTTTTCCTCTACGTTGAACTCATTGCTGATTATTTTCTATGTTAACTGAGTTTATAGCCATTATTACAATTAATAAATAGTTCCCAGTTAAGATCGGATATTCTGGAAACACTAAATAAACACAGCTTGAGTTTTGGGAAAATATTATTTTGAAAGATAAAATTCTGCAATCATGTAAGTCTATTCTGCTGTACAGAAATTTCATAAAATGAACCACTATATTTTTACCGATTAGAAGATTTAATCCTGACCTTCAGAGTTAGCTGCGCAGTGAAAGAGAAAGTCTTACTAGTCTGAGCACACTGGAACTGAAAGCACAAGAGACTTGTTTATATAAAAGCATCTGAAATACTTTTAATACATTGAAGACATTAGAAACTGATAGACATACCTTGTTCTCGTCCTTCCCAGTAGTTTAGGTAAAGTTTCAAATTCAGGAAGAGTTGACAAACAGCAGTACAGTGATTACTGACAGAATTCAACGACACATCCATGCATGAGTCTGAGTGCTGTCTGAGTCTTTTGTTACCCATGCGCACTATGTATGATGTTACAATCTGGAAGAAAGCCATAGACGGTTGGTTTTTTTTTGTTTTTTTTTTTTAAGCTTTCCAAATGTCAGCTGTGGTAATTTTCAAGGCATATGAGATATTTCATTCTTGTTGTGAAATTCTTGAAAAAGTCAAGCTATATGCCTCGACTCTTGCTTTTACGTGATCGTAAGTAAAGGTCTCAAGAACAGGTCAGTGGCAATTAAAAGCTCCTTCGTATAAATAACAATGTCTGCAACAATGGCAATTTTATCAACAGCTTCAAACCTCTCTCTCAGGGCCAACATAATCATAGTCAAACTTTCTATGAAGTTTTTGCTGTGAGAGCTCTTTCATGTCCAGCTGGTGTAGGGGGGTGATACTGCATATGTGGTGGGCCGTGCCAAGGAGTTGAGATTAGAGCAGAAGAGGTATTTGAGAAGGGTTGGTGAAACCTGGTACCACTAAACCGTTTCACCATTTCAAAAACTGAAGTCATCTGCAAACCACTATAGCTATCTAGTGCATAAATCTCTGAACGTTACTTCTCGGGACTGTGTGATCATGACTGTATTTTATCAGGCATACAAAAAATAATCTGTATAATAACATATATTATAATATATAATATTATAAATTTTGTTTCATTACATTAGACTTTGTAAACTAATTGTTTATAAACTTGTTTTTCATTCTAATCACCCTCTAATCGGAGTAATATTAAAAAAAATCAGATTTTATATATATCATATTTTTAAATACAAATCAAGTGCACATGTGTAAACAATATATAACTTCAATTTCTTAAAGAGCAGTGAAAAATAACAAAGGGACTGGAACGTT
Source organism: Cyrtonyx montezumae (assembly GCF_038088225.1). Classification (NCBI taxonomy): domain Eukaryota; kingdom Metazoa; phylum Chordata; class Aves; order Galliformes; family Odontophoridae; genus Cyrtonyx; species Cyrtonyx montezumae. The sequence continues at coordinate 12,942,087 of NW_027071826.1, forward strand.
ATTTACTTATAAATCTCCCTGCTTTTAGTTTATATTAATGTTAGGGGGAAATCTCTTAACTCAGAGGTTGGTGAAGCAGTGGTACAGGCTGACCAGAGAAGCTGTGGGTGCCCCATCCCTGGAAGTGTTCAAGGCCAGGTTGGATGGGGCCCTGGGCAGCCTGATCTGGTGGGGGGGGGGGCAGCCAGTCCACAACAGGGAGTGGGAACTAAGAACTTTAAGCTCATTTTCAACCCAACCATTATATGATATGATTCTATATGAAAATGTTATCCTTGTTGACTCTCTACCCAAGAAATGCACCGTCTCTCCAAATTGTTATTCCACTGCGCACTCATTTGATTAATAAGTTAAAACAAAAGATCATGCAAGGCTGCTGCTATCATAATGACGAACTCCCTCATCATCGTTTCAAATTGTTTTATTCTTTCATTTTATTCATTAAAATATGCTATATTATGGTACAGCTTACAGAAACTTGAAAAACTGGTCTGTTTGAACACAATCATACTGTGTTTGTGATCAGTTTTTAGAAAATTCTAAAAAATCCAATTTGAAGACTTATAGCATATAAACACTTCTATTTAAACAGTAGCTTATTTCAACATTTTCTTTATTTTACTAAGCAAAAACAAAGCAGAATTAAAAATATATATCTCAAATGAGGCTATATACTTCACTTCTGTCAAACTTTTTTTGACATCTCAAGCAAAATTTTTATTCTGGTTAAGAATCTTTTTGAACGTGCAATGTAAGGAATCCTGATAGCCTACAGGAGATCAGTCTTGAAACATCTCATCCCACACTGAGTTACTAAGGTAAATGCAATACAGAAGTAGATCTTCGTCATAAACTTTCCATAACTTCCTCTTTGCTTACGCTAGTGGATTTGTGTTGAAGTTTTTTTTTTTTTTTTTTGTAAAGAAGAACGTTTGAGAAATAGCAAGAAGTTTGGAATTAAGCCTTGCTTGGACATAAATTTTCTAAGAGCAGCCAACATCTGTGTTTTCTCACAGACATGAAATAGCAGATGGCAGCTACGTCTAAAACGTAAATGATAAAAAATGTAGACTTAGTAAAATCATTTCAAAATAGGATCAAAGTGTCAGTTTTCAAGCCCAAGCTCCTCTTGTTAATCTAGCTTCTGATTTTCTATTTTTTTTTCCACATTTATAACTTTTTTTCAGTGGTGAGGAATCAAAATTTCAGTTCTTGGCATTTCACAGAAATTGTAAAATGAATAGGATCCAATATAGGTGCTACTTTTAAACATCTTAGAATCTTAGTCCCAACAGGATATAACCTATGTACAGAGTGATTGTAATGTATTATCTTTTTGCATATTGGATCTTTATTTCAACCTGTGAAAAGCATACAAATGATTTAGTAACATACAGTGTGCAGAGAGTGTGAATGGCAAAATATGGAAGGTGCCAGTACAGACTGGGAAACCTACAACATACTGATTGAAAAACAGAAGGAAAGGATGATCAAATAGCTACCAGATTTGGGGGACTTGAACTGAGTTCCTGACTTCTCTACAGAGTGCCTGCATTAAGAGCAACCTTATCCTATCCACAACAAGCATCAGCTGCTTGTGTTAACTCCTTGTAAGACTGTTTTGTTTTCCAGGTGGAGCCAATTATACCCTTGAAAAAACAGACTGTAAAATGTTCGTAACCATTCCTGCCCATACCTATACAGCAATGCCAGACATAGGCTGGGAGAGAAGTGTCTGAAGAGCAGCTCAGCAGGAAGGGGCCTAGGGTGCTTTGACAGCAGCTCAGTGTGGGCCAGCAGCACACCCTGGCAGGCAAGAGGCCAAACTTCATTATGGGATGCATTATGCAAAGCAAAATGATCAAAAGAGGTGGTTGTCAGCTATACTTAGCATTAGTGTGGCCTTACATTGCACATGGTATTGCAGATCTAGGCTCCACACACTATAAAAAGGTTACTGGAGTCCTTGGAAGAGCCCGGTGGAGGGCACTTAAAGATGTGATAGTGTGGAAGGCATGCCCTGTCAGGAGAGGCTGAGGGCATTGGGCTGTCCGGTCTGGAGACAAGGAGGCTGGGAGGTGACCTCACTGCTCCTTTGAGGATGGGAAGCAGGAGGTGCCTGGCTCTGCTCCTGGAACTGATAGCTGGGTGGGAATGGCACAGAAGAGCCAGGGGAGGGTCAGACTGGACATTAGGAAAAAAAATCTGTGCTGTGAATATGGTCAAAATATGGCACAGGCTTCCTAGGGAGTGCCCCATGCCTGACAGTTGTCAAGAGGCATTTTGGTAATGCTTTAACTTTAGGTTACCCCTGAAGTTGTCAGGCAGTTGGACTTCATGGTTTTCCCTTCCAACTGAATTATTCTATCCTGTTATAATGTCAGCTGAGTTTTCATATAGTTGCTGTTCCTCTAGCAATAGCCCCTAGCTTTCTCCATCAGAATGAACATGGACTTAGTTTCATTAGACTAAAATTAAAATGAAAGAGGTGGCAGCCTTGCTTAAGAGAGAAGATGAGAGCAGCTATGGGAGGGGAACAGGGAATAAAAAGTTGAAGGAGTAGCAGTGTGACACCTTAAGCTCTGAGGTCCTCAGGACAAAGTCTGCCCTTGTTTTCAGAAGATCCTATTTTAAATTTTCCATAGTTCATGTGAGAATGGAACAAAGCAAAGTACATGCCACCATAAGCTGCCAGGAGGTAAGATGCACCTTGGACATTAACTTTAGAGTGTTTTTTATTATTATTTTTGTTTTTACTTTGATACCTATATAAGTGGTGTATTCCAGTACTACACAATATGTGATAGGTCTTGAAAGTGGGCAACTTTGAAATCAACCCAATGCATTCAACAATCTGCAGATCCTGATGTAAAGACTTCACCTTACTGTTGGTTTCTGTGCTCTCATAGAAAAGTAAAAGCAGTAGGTATACCATCTGTCCTGCAGACCACTATGGAGGGAACCTACAGGTTCTTGGGTACCCCAAGTACTCGGAAAGAAAAGGAGCATCTACTGCTTCATGATAAATAGAGATACCAAGGTGCAAAGAAAAACTACTGAAGGGATTTCAGTATCTTTTAACTTCAAAAGGAATTGAAGATGTTCAGCACCATTCAGAAGTGGGCTGACTCAAAAGAAAGCTGACCCAAGGCTTTGAAGGTAGCTAAAATTCCATTCTTTCAGCTTGCTTTCTCTTGGTACAACAGGAAGTGATGGAAGAAGAAAAGTATCCATAACAGTTGCACTTCTGACAAGTCCCTCCAAAATAAGAGCACTCAGTCTAGAAAACAAAATACCATTGCATTTCATATCTTAAGGTAGTTTATTTTCTGCTGTATATATTTACTGTATAGCAAAATAATACATCTATTTATTTACATTTAAATTAATATCATATTCTTTACATGTCATAACATTTCATATTTTACTTCTCAGTACCAAATACTGAAAATTCTCCTCCGTTGTCCCCATAACTTCTGTGTGGTTTAACTTAAAGGTTGTGTGAACAACAGGACAATATTGGTAACGCTGTCGATAACAGAAAGACTTGCAGTGTTTCATCACAGACATCACGGAAAATATAGAGAACAAACAGTAGAAATATTTATGACAAAGAATTATAATGTGTGATTAAATGAAACTTATAGAAGTTGTTCATAAATTATCTGCAGGCATCCAAATCCCATATTCTTTATAGTACATTCACAAAATTCTAGAGCGTTTCTTTTGTTTAATTACTTGAAGGTTGAATACAGATTTCCTAGCTTGAATGGAATTTTATTACTCCATTCTAGTGCTTATGAATAAAGGCCGCACATTAGCACTTTGAGTTTACTGATGTCTCAAAACTATTTCTTGGGAGTTTTAAGGCTCCAACTTTAAGTACTCTTAAAGGAACAGAGAGACTTCGTTAATTTCAGAAGATTTTTTATCATCTTCAGGTTGGTTTTAGATCTAGGTTCCTAGGAGTAAAAGTGTATACTGGCTATTCAGAATACAGCTTCTTCTGCATAAGTTCTTTCATTTTTAAATTAATTTAATTAAGGCTTCCTATCCACTAGAAAATTTGCCAGAATGAAGGGAGGTTTGATTCAATCTTATTCAAGGCAAACTTTGAGCATTCCCTTCCCCTAGACAGTAGAATAATCTCTCTTGTCACCGGGATCTGTGCTGCCCAATCAATAACTTTTTTATTCAGGCACTTGGACTGTGTTCTTAGTTATTCTTGATTTTATTTATTACCAACAGTGTAAGTGTTAGTGATACAAGACAACAATTTTTAAAATGGAAAAGGCTGAAAAATAAATATTATTATTGCATGTTTTCTTTGCTTAGAGAAACAACATTAAGTCATCTGATAAACAAATTACTGTTTCTTATTTTTGTATTACATAAAGAAGAATATACAAAAGCTTAAAAAACAAAACAAAACAAAATCAGTGGTAAGAAGTTGAGACTGGCTCACTGATTTATTCCTTCTGGTTGTTTATAATGAGAACACAGCAGGATAGTTTTGTTGCTAGTATCTCCACAGAATCACAGAACTGTGAGGGTTGGAAGCAACCTCTGGGGATCAGACTAATCCTGCAGCTAAAGCAGGTTTCATGTGCAAATTCCTATGCACATGGACGCATAGGAAAGTGTCCATCTGAGTTTTGAATATCTCCAGAGGAGACTCCACAACCTCTCTGTGCAGCTTGTTCCAGTGTTGACACCCTCAAAGTAAACAAGTTTTTCCTCACATCCATGTGGAACATAATGCAGTTTGTGCCCATTGCTCTTTGTCCTGTTGCTGGGCATTGTTGAAAAGAGCCTTGTCCCATCCACTTGACTCCTGCCCATCAGATTCTTATAAACATGGATGAGGTCCTCTCTCAGTCCCAGGTCTCTCAGCCTTTCCTCATAAAGGAGTTGCTGCAGGCCCATAATCATCTTCCAGTTCTTGAAGGGAGTGTATAAACAGGAGGGAGAACACCTGTTTACAAGGGTGGATAGTGATAGGACAAGGGGGAATGGTTTTTAACTGAGGTTTGAGATTAGGAGGAAGTTTTTCACACAGAGAGTGGTGGTGCACTGGAACAGGTTGCCCAGGGAGGTCGTGGCTGGCCCATCCCTGAAGGCATTCAAAGCCAGGCTGGATGTGGTGCTGGGCAGCCTGCTCTAGTGGTTGGCGGCTCTGCACATGGCAGAGGGGTTGAAACTAGATGATCATTATGTTCCCAGGCCATTCTATGATTCTATGATCTTCATGTCCCTCTGCTGGACTCTCTAGAAGTTCTCTGTCTTTCCTGAAATGAGGAACCAAGAACTGGCCAGTACTCCAAATGTATGAGGGCAGAGTAATCATCTCCCTCAACCTGCTGGCTGCACTCAGCCACTCCTCCCTGTTTTGGATCATTTCTGCTTTCTCAAGAGCCTATAACGTTAATTGTATTGACTTAGAAAATAATCAGAAAATCATACAATTGTAGGGGTTGGAAGGGACCTCTAGAGATCATCTAGTCCAACCCCCCCTGCCAAAGCAGGCTCCCAAGAACCTATCTGGGACAAAAATAACCTTGCAAAAGAAAAGACTTCAGTGAGAATCAAGACCCCAGTTTGTCAGAAAATTAAGGCAATGAACAAAAAACAAAGTTATCACTTCTTAAAAGGGGAATTTTTAGAGAGACTTTGGTGTGTAAATTTGAACCACGCCATGGAACAACAGACATTAACACTGCAGTTACCATTAAGAATCAATTGTGTTAGATAAAAAAGGAAAAATATATGTTCTGTTAAAGAAATTATCTCAACAGCACTGGGGATAAGGTGAGAATAGGTTATTATTCTTTCTAATCTTTCCCATTGGGTGGGATGGAAAGACATAAACTTCTAATACTTTCTGTTGTAACAGAAAGATGTGGTAAGAACAGCAGCCCAATCAAGTGTGATAAAATATTATGTAATATATTTTTTCCAAATGGATTGCTTGAAAGGAGTTACTTTAGACTCTCTAGTATTATGTTTTTACCAAAAAACCCTATACTTTTAATCTCCATATAACTTGGGATGATATTTTTCAATGCCTTATATATCCTATTCAATAAGTCCAGTAATTCTGATAGAACACAGTATCTGTGTGTAAAATAACTATAACTGAGATAGTGAACCACAGAACAAAATGTCTGGACTCCTGCAAGAGCTGATAGGAAGAGGAAGATGTGAACTGAATCGGTGAGAACATCTAATCTAACCCTAATAACTTAAACTTCTGGTTGGATTTAGCCCAACAAACAGAAGCGGAGTGTCAACAGAGTAAAGCTCACTGAGCGTCTATAGGAAATAATGGGCATTCTGTTGCTAGAAACATGTGAGCTGGCTTTTGCTTAAGGAGCTTTTTGCTTCTTCATCAGGATACAGCTGTGGCTCATCAAAGTCAGAAAATTAAGTAGAGATAAGCTGACACTGACTGGGTTTTTAGTGAGTACAGAAGGGAGCCTGCATGCCCAGGTTGAGGGGTGATGTTAGGAGCTGATGCGTATCCAGTCACATCTGCTGATGGGCTGTTGTGTGATGCAGTGGACTATTACAGTCATGTTTCAAATGTGTGTTATCTGCGTAGCACTGAAGTGTGTACTGTTACATTGGCCTTTCAGATATTTATGATCCTTCACTTAACTCTTCAGCTGACCACAGGGAGATTTGTGTAGAGGGGGAGATTTGGAAGACTTTACAAAAGTCTTCCAAATCTCTTTACATTAAAGTCTTTTACACTTTACATTTAAGTCTTTGTAGCATGGGAGAGGCATAAGAGAAAAAAATCTGTTATTTTGAAGAACAGCAGCAGTCAAGTGTTTGGGAGGCCATTCAGGGGCTTTGGTATGGGTATTTTGGAAAGAGTATGATATAGGGCCTCTGAGAACCACGTGCTTCTGGAGCCTTGCAAGATACCTTGGAGTTCTTGAAGTAACCTCAGATGCTGCTGGTGACCCTTTGCCATTTGGTACTACTACAAACTAGCAAATTTTGAGGCTTAGCAGAGCATTGTAGGCACTATAAAATAGAGCATTATGGCTGTAAAATGAAATGTAGAATTACAGCTAAAGAGGAGAAGGAAAAGAGTCTCTTGGGAATTAGACTGTTTAAACAGTTCCGGTTTTAAGAGCTGAAAAAGAGAAGCTGCTGTTTTGTTGTGGAAAAAATGGTGGAACATAAATTTATGCTTAACAACAAAATATACTTAAAATCTGAAGGATAGTTAATTTTCAGTATTTGAAATGAGCAAGTTTACTGTTTGCTCAGTGTATTGGACTTTGGATTAGTGTTGTTTTTAAAGAAAATTCCTGCTTCTTGTCTTTTGGGATATTAGGAATGCTATATAAAGCTCTGTGATACCTTGGCAACAGCTAAAGCAGATGAGCTAGAGGCAAAGGTTTTTGTTTTTACTTTTATGTGTTTTCTTTGAAAAAAAGGTACATATGGGCAAAATAATAGAGGAAAAAAAACCCCACAAAACAACAAACCTGTCTTTATGCACTTACTTCTACTTGGCTGAGAAATAGGAAAACACTGATGAAGCATACCAAGTGATGTAAGTGTCTTGGTATTTTCTCTACCACATACAGTGGGAATATCCTGCAGAATGCACTGGACAATATGAATACAGCAACAGAGGATGAATAATAAATGAGGAAAAAACCTGTATATTCTGAGTATTTTTGTTCCCAGAAATATGAAGCAACTGATGCATCAAGGCGCCTGCTTGCCTTGATTGCCTCCACTTAAGGCTCCCTCATTGATGAGCCCATGGATACCCTCTTCAGCTCTACATTACTCCTACCAGACATCTTTGGCACTGTTTGTCAATTCCTTTCTCCTAACAGCTCTTTTTCCCATGTATCAGCTATTAGTTCTCGTGACTAGGTAAAATGTGAAGGTCTAAATGGCCAAATAATGTTTACTGATGCTGGTTCCTTCATGCGTTATTTAATGTTGAGACTTGCCTTTCAAATGAATGGCTCTGTGCCCTGAAACTACTTTGCTTCTAGCTTCTAGAGAACATTTTAACAGCCATTTAGCAAAAAAGCAGTTTTGCCTCCAGTGCCTCCGATTGCAATCATGTTTACACAGTTATTAATGGCATTTGGAATAATACAACATTTTCTGCACGTTTTCACAAGTGACTCTCACAACTATGACTTTTGAGAAAAGGCAAAATCTATCTTCAGTAGATTTCACTCTTGAGTTGATCAGACTGCTACATTTTTAGAACATTCTTTCTGCTGCAACTAATATTTCATCTCCCACTACAGACAGGTATCCTCACCAGCATGCTGTTAGCTCTGTGCATGCAGATATCCAAAGGTATCACACAGAATCTTTCTTTTCTAGAGGCTAGTAATAACAGAATGCTTTTGGTCTTAATGCCTCTCAAAAAAGCCTAGGATATATGGACACTTTCATCCAGTATAGGTGCAGTTTTCAAACATCAAACTGGGCTCTGAACACAGAATAGGCTGGAAAGTATAATGGTTGATTCTCTTTTCCATTTTGTACTCTCTGGAGAGCCAAGTACCCTACAGTTCCCTTCTCAGGGAGAAAGAGCTCTGTAAGTTTTTTCAATTCAGTGATAAACTTCAGAAAGCTGTTTTGTCTTGCCCTTCCTAGGTCAAACTTGTCCTCCTTTGCTGTTACCTGAGCAGCTGTGACAGTCATTTCATATTATTTTTGTGTTTCTGTTCCTGCTTTAGCCAATGTATGAAGCATTTGCAACTGGAAAAGGTATGTTTTCAGATATCAGGATATAAATTACCAGGATGAGTATATCGCAGAGGAAAGTGCAAACCCATACATATACTTAAAATGTGTGTGTGCATAAGAGAGAATAACTACAGTGAACCTCAGACTGCACTGCAATTACTTTGAAAGCCAGCACTGATAAAACTGGATACACATCCAAACGTAGTCTGCTTTTCTGCTGAAGACGTAACAGAACACCAGTGAAAATTTTTATGTGGAAATGCAACATATTTCGACAGAAATGTAGATGAAGCACTCAAATAACTGTTGATTAAGTATTTGGTGATTTACAAACAGTCATGCGTTTTTCAACTCTGAGTGGTCTGGAACACTCAGGATACTTCTCCAGCCGAGAACTGATGTGATTTATAACACCAATTTACAACAACCAGTGTTTGAGTTAAGATCTTATTTTTGTCTTTTCATGCTTTGCCAGTGTTCTGAAATTAAACCCAGTGCTAATTTATTGTCCTCCCTTTGTTAGCAGCAGGAAATGTCAGAACTGTACTGGAATCTGGTAGAGAAAATCTGTTTTTCACTCTGTGGCCACAGTTTTTGAGCACAGGTGGCTGCCAAGAAGATTTAGCTATCTGCTCTTTTGAAAATATGAGTGCCAACACAAAAATATGGTGAAGATTTTGTTTGAAAGGTTCTTTTTTGAATAAATGCCCCTTATACCCACTGCTAGCAAAAGCAAAGATCCTTCTAAGCCTGAACAGACAAGTGGTGCTGGGTTGTCACTGGGCAGCTATGTAGTATTAGATGAGATCAGAGATATTATCCTATTTGTACAGTGGTAACGATTCATGGATCAGATCTTCCCCTAACTCACCTATCTCTGCAGCTCTGTATGAAATGCTTCATTAAACATCAGAGGAGGTGAACTTCCTTTGTCTATTAAAAGGACAATCAGTACAGAAAGTTGCTTGAGAAACAGATTTTAATAGATTTCTTTTTCCTCATAAATGATTTGTGAGAAATAACAGGAAAGATTTTGGAGATGTAATTTTTGATTCTGATCAGTGAAGGAGATAAACAGACAAGTAACTAATGGCTGCGCAGGAGACCCAGATTCACTGCTGTGCTCTGTGGCCATCCAAATAGTTTATTATCTTTACAAGTTGAAATAGCTCCAAATAATAGTGGGAAGGAGTGTGACCAACTCACTACAGTATCCACCAACAGCTTGCTTTAGAAGGAAGATTCATCATTCAAATTCTTAGTTCTGTGGTGCCCATTCCCAGGCAGATTTCCCCTGAGAAAGTGTGCATGCTTGGGCTTCTCACTGCTACAAAACATTTCAAGATTCTTCCATTCCAGACTGGAATTTCATTTCTTCATTTTTCCGCTCCCAATTTTTCTGTGAAACAGAATTTCTATCTTCTGATCAGCTTAGTTCATTTTGAAAATATTCTAATTTAAGTTAATCATATCCCGTTTGAACTTAGATACCTCCAATTTTGCACATAAAGCTCTCTGTGGCATGCAACAGCACTCTGAAGCAGGCAGAAAAATCTCATGGCAGGACAGAAACAGGTGGAGAGAAAATGAGGGGATAGGAGTTCTGGAATAGAACACATCACTTAAAGAAAACACTGGTGAAATACTACTAAATGGAAGTAAGTAAGGAAGGCTAGATAGAAGGGAAGAAGGGAAATAGGGGTTTAATCTCTTAAGAGGGAAAAGGGTTTGAAAGCAAAAATTGAATAAGAATTCCTGTTTGAGTCAAATATACACCAAATTAGTAAGAGTTTTTACTTGGAATTTTCATTCAAAATGTTATAAAACCTGTATTTTTTTACAAGTGCTATAGAATGAAATTCCAAGTGTCTTGCACTGCACCATATTTATGGTTCAGATACCAATTGGTAGACCAAGTCTATTATGAAAGGAAACGAACTTCTGTCATGCATTTCTGAAAAAGACTGACATTTCCAAGATACTGCAGGAAATGCCTTCCCAAAACTGACTCCACTTTGTTACTTCTCCTTCCTTTTAGTTCTGGGAAATACTCCTCTTGCTGAGCCAGCTGGCTGGAATTTCTTGGCTATGAGGTGACTTCTGAATGAAAAAAAGTTTCTCAGATAAATGATGTAAATAGAATGTGAGAACATGCAGTCCATGCCTTATGCAACATGTCTCTACCTGTGTTTTTACAAGTCACAAATGTTACAAATTTAAGTCTAGCATGAGTAATATCCTCTCCATTCATAAACTGCCTTCTTGTCATATCTGTTATGTGGGCTTAACCAGGCTGGAACAGCATCACTTTGAAAATGAGCTTGCAGCTCACCAAGAAAACAAACAAACAAACAAACAAACAAGAGTAGCACCATTTAGAAGGCTCTCAAATTTTAAATGATCATCCTTCTTCTGTAAACTGCCAGTAGGCTTTTTTCATTACTGGATTCTTTCATTTGCCGTAAATCTCTGAAGAATAAAGGTTTCTAAGATGATAAGAGTTTTTATTAGTTTATCTGCTCATGAGGGTTACTCCCAGATTCTCATTACTTGGAAATTTCAGCATTAACTATAACAAATAAAACGTACTACTTGACCAAGAAAAGGAGAAGAAATAAATAAACATAGAAGTGTCAGTCATAATAGATGAACACATCACAGACAAATGACAGAAATATATATATAAATATATATATATATATAAATTTTGTAGCAAGTTAAAATGTGTGGATCAGGAATTAAGTGTTGGAGTCTGAAAGTCTGAGATGGATTGCCCCATCTCAGAGGACGGCGTAGAAATACGTGCAACAGAGTTGAGAGTGTATAGTGATTATGTAGGGGAGTATGCATTTTACTTCTCTGACAAGATGCTCATAACCTCTGTGCATGTGCCTCTATTTCTCTGTTCACATAGAGAGAAAAGAGAGAACATTTCCACAAAACCAAGGCTTCACAGTCACTTTAAGTTCCACAAGCCTGCTGCTTTGCTGTTTACTTTGGGAAAAGTGGTTTGTGATTTTCAGTGCCCTGTGCAGGAAGGAGTGGGCAGAGCAAAACTTCTAGGGTGATGCTATTACCATCCTGTCTGTGTTAAACAGGGACCTGGTGCTTCAGTGGTAATCAGTGTGCATGAGCCCTGCAAGCATACAGACAGGTTTTGCTTTAAAGAGCCTGTAGTCCAAGTAGAAGCCAAATGTAATAGAAATAGTGAAGAATATAGCCCATTTTAGGGAAAGAGTGCTGGAGAATATAAGAGGTGCATGCAAAGCTGAGCCAAAACCTAGTGACAATGTTTTCAGTATTTCCAGCCTCCTGTGTGGAGCCAGGTGTTGGACTCAATGATCTTTATGGGTCCAACTTGGGATATTCTATGACTCTGTATGAGGATAGGGCCCCATTTTTGTATAATGAAAGCCTAACAGCTGCTTGCAGCAAAGCTCAGGAGACCTGAAGAACTGCTCCCAGCTTACTGGCCTGCCTAATGACTGTAAGCATTGTGCCCATCCTCTGTTCCCTGTGGCCCCAGAGCAGCAGCCCTTTGGCCAGTCAGTAAGCTGGCAGATCATACAGATGCTAGAAAGGGAAAAAGCTCCTGCAGAGTCACAGAGATGCAGCTCCCAAACAACTTGCAGGAACACTGCAGGAAGAAAACCTGCTATATCCAGTTCTGCCTCTGAGCATACATATGTGGATCCTGTTAATATCAAAATCACCTTGAGCTCAACCGCAGCTTGCTCTCCTTATTACTGAGTTTATCACCAATAAAATGAGTGTGAGATATGGATTTCTGCATGTAAGAAGCTGTACCCTCTGGTAATTCAAAAGCTTGAAGTATGGCTTTGTTTGCAGCACCATCACACAGGTATACTTGAATGTGCAAGGTTCAGCATTGGAAGTTCTGCAAACCTGAAGTTCCACATTACTTGCAGGGATCAAAAAGAGAAGCCCAGAGTTGCTGAATCAAGCTGAAGAATTAATATACAGGGGAGGTAAATATAGCACAGCAGCAAAAGGAAGTAAAATCCACCACTGCAAATTTACAGAGTCCTGAAGCAGTTTGTAATGAAGCAAATTTTCTACACTTTCTGAATGCTCTAGGCTTACTTGTCATCAGAACAGAGACAGCTTGCTTTCAGCGAGCAGCTTTGCTCTTTTTTTCTTTCTTTTTTTTCTTTCTTTTCTCCTTTCTTTTCTTTTTTCTTTCTTTTCTCCTTTCTTTCTTCTTTTTTTCTTTTCTTTTCTTTCTTTTCTTTTCTTTTCTTTTCTTTTCTTTTCTTTTCTTTCTTTTCTTTTCTTTTCTTTTCTTTTCTTTTCTTTTCTTTTCTTTTCTTTTCTTTTCTTTTCTTTTCTTTTCTTTTCTTTTCTTTTCTTTTCTTTTCTTTTCTTTTCTTTTCTTTTTTCTCTTTTCTTTTCTTTTCTTCTTTCTTTTCTTCTTTCTTTTCTTTCTTGCTTGTGTCTCCTTCATGTCTGTTCTCCAGTATCTTGGGTTTGCAGTGAGGAGCTGGACCATGGCCAATGTTCTTCAGCCTCACTGTGCTAGTGAATGGTGTATCACCCCTGTGGTGACAGCTAGCAGGTGCAACTTTGTCTGTGAGAAGGCAGCAGCCTGCAGTGTTAGCCTGCTGTGTTTGCTTTTAGTGTTCTTATTACATTGCTTATATTCTGTGCTTTCTCACTGTGGTAGTCTCCACTGCCTCTGTGCTGTCACACCACAGGGATGCCCTCTCCTCCCTCCATCTCTGGTTGGAAGTTCTCACTTTTTCCCTCATAGGAGTCTGACTTCATGGGGAGCTGGATCAGGAGGCTCCAGTTTGAACAGGGTTTGGTGTGAAACTGTACCCTGAGCCTGTATTGTATAACAGAATCATAGAATGGCATAGGTTGGAAGGGACATTAAAGACCATTCAGACCCAGCCCCTGCCATGGGCTCACTGCCCTCCACCAGATCAATGCCCATCCGACCTGAGTGCCTTCAAGGATGGGGCACCCACAGCTTCTCTGGGCAGCCTGTGCCACTACCTCAGTCCTCTGTGTAAAAAGATTCCTAACAACTAACCTAAATTTCCCCTCTTTTAGTTTAAAACCTTTCCCCTTTGCCCTTGGAAAGATTTGGTCTCCCTCCTGATTATAAGCTCCCTTCAGGTACTAGAAGGTTGCAGTGAGGTCTCTTTTGGAGTCTTTTCTTCTCCACAAGCCCAACTTTGTCTACCTTTCTTCACAGGAGAGGTGCTCCAGCCCTTTATCCTTGTGGCCATCCTCTGGACCCACTCCAACAACTCCATGTTTTCCTTGTGCTGGGGGCCCCAGACCTGGACACAGTACTCCAGGTGGGGCTTCACATGGGCAGAGCAGAGATGGGGAAATCCCCTCCCCTGCCTTGCTACCTTCAAGGTTGCAAGTGCACACTGCAGGCTCATATTCACTTTTCTGTTCAATTAGTGTGAATTCAGACCAGTCTCCTTTTGACAAACCAAACTACTTCTCTGTACAAGGCTCACTAAGGGATATCCTCTCCCTCAGCTGTGCCAGGAGAGGGGTTCACCCACCTGTCTGGTCTCAGAAGGTGAGTACATATGTGGCAGTGTCACTTTAAAACATTGCTGCCTCACTTCTCCAGTCTGCCTCACTGCCCCCAGTGTTCCCAGTTCAGTGCTGTAGGGTGTGACACTTTTGTAGACATCACAAGTACTCAAATGGTATCGGCAGCTCAGGAAATAGATTCACGTCTAGAAAAGTCACGTGTTGAACCTTTCCCTGTACAGAAATGCTGTGCAGTAGCACGGGAAAGAGAAACAGAAAAGCAACAGCACTGCAGACCCATAGTGCAAGGAGAAGCTGCAGGCTTCAGGCAGCTGCACTCAGAGCTGCACCAGCTGTGGAGGACCGGCTAAGGCTTCTGCCTCCGGTTTGAGGAAGTGTTTGTTGGCAGTCATACATCAACTGAGCAGGAGCACACGTTTCATCGTGTGTGTGTAAAATTTGAAGCATGCAAGAAGGAAGAGAGATCAGTGTTTTGATAAGATAGGGGAAAGCCAAAAGTTTGGAGTGGAGGGAGGGTTCTAAAAAACCATTGGTGACAAAAGAACAAGCCTGGCTTATGTGAAACTTTTAAAGAAAAAACAAGTTTTAGATAAATGGCATTTTGACAGAAAATATTTATTCTCTCTCTTTTAAATTCTGTATTGATTAACACTGCTAATGAGCTCAGGCACACATTTGTTGCTGACTCGGTTACTGGGAGGGAATGTGTTTGTTTTGAAAGCAAAGCTCTATTCACTAACAAGTTTTCCTGGAACTGCAGTAACACTTTTTGTTCCTACTCTGACTGAAAATAGTGGGGTTTGGGTTTCTAAAAGCTTTTTGCCTCCTTCTTTCCAGGAAAAAAAAAAAAAGACTATCTAAAACTGGCTGTTCTTAAGCACTGAATTTTAGCCTTGTCTTAACTAATGGGCTAAAAATTCTTTATCTTTTTATCATTTTTTAAAATTATTAAAATTCTTTTGATACCTCTTTATTTTTTTATTTTTATCTGAGAAAGGACTTTAAATGTGGTAACACTCACTCTGAGAATACAGCTCAGATTTTTTTTTTTTTTTCTGGTGTAGATATGAGATCCTTAATTCAGAAAGCACTAACTCAAGAAGAAAGGCTGGGCTTTTCTGTTGGGTTGGCAGTACAAAATGTTCAGGTAACTCTAACTTACTCATTTAATCTTGTTCTAGCATGCACAGGGCTCAGTGGAAAACCTGACAGAAGAGTGCTGGACTCGAGATATCTCTGTTCCCAAAGATATTCTGTTCTCAAAGATATTCTGTATCCCAACATCTTTATTAGGTACACTTCTCTCTGTGTTTATGCTCTTCAAACTAAAAACAAGACAGATATATCTGAATGTTTCTGAATGATTCTGAAGTGTAAAGATGCTTCTCTTCAATTTTTCCTTAATGAATGCACATTTCCAGAAAAAAAAAAAGAAAAAAAAAAGGAGAAAAGATAGGAATCGCATGACAGATATTACACAATATCCTGATACTTCAGATTTAGGGATTCTGCTGTAAAAATAAATATATTTTTTCTATCTCTGTTCAAGCTTTTCTAAGAAAATATGTACAACTGCTCAAGATAAAAACACATGCTAATCTTAGGAGATGGCATCTGTAAGATTACATACAATGTATCAGAACCAAGAATTCTAATGACAAACTTGGAACTATTTTGGCTGCATGAGTATTTTATTATTACCATTACTAAACTCAGCTTACTGCTTACAGCATCAAGTAATGGCAAACGAGTAGCTGAAAATACAGCATATATTTCAACATTTGGTCCTTTTGTTATACCATCCTAATTACAATTGCAGTTCTAAACTTTTAATGCTTCTACTGTTTTTTTTTTTTTCATTTTAATATGAATATCAGAAGGAAACCAGTAATGTTGATCAAAGGTGAACTGAAACCTTTCTTTGTTACATGAGAAATAACTTGGAAGGTTTAGCCTTTGCCATTCAGTCAGTACAGATGAGACAGGACAGCAGCGTAAGGTACAAACACATCCACATTGTGGCACAAAGTTGACAATCAAAACAATAAACAGTGAGAAAACATTGAGGATATAGAGAAAGAATTGCCACTGACTTTTCCCTGGTTCTTGATAAGCAAGTTCTCTGCTGAAAATGAAGTTAGCTGCTTGTATTTTCTGTTCTGTCATAGATGAAACAAATGCAGCACACTGACTGCCCTCCAGACACAGCAGATCTTTTCCCTCACGTAGCCCATACCCGACAGTCCCTGTGTTTTTGGCATCCTGAGCACTCTGAAATAAAGCATTTTTTTTTGTGAATGTTTCAGCTCCGCAAAACCTGCTAAGTTATCACACTGCATCAGTGGTAATTATTTTCTTCCTCTGTTCCTGGAATATTTTTTTCTAATTGAACTAGAAACACGTTAAGAATTCAATAAATGGTTTTGAAAAAAGTAACAAACTACTGAATTTAAATAATGACAACTTTCCATATGGAAAAGAAGTAGAAACACATACCTTGACTGCAAATTCGCTACTAAGGGAGTACAAACAAGAGAGTGCCGCACTTCTCAGTGAGCAGCCACGCTCCTTCTGTTGTATGAATGAGTTTAACTTCTGATTTTCTGCCCCTCCCTGAACAGGGAAGACTCATCCCTCTATTGATGACATCATATTCCTGGACTTTCTGCTGTATTGTATTTCATTCCAGTTCAGGAGTAATTTTTTTTTTTTTTTTGCTGTAACCAATGTGAGACCACTCGTATTTGACTGTGGGTGGTAAACAATACAAATTAAGTTAAAATAATGACATGCCACAGAGTGTGCATGAAACAGCCATATGCATTTGCACAAGAGCCTCCAGAATTGTGCAAGCGTACACACATGCAACCCCAATCCTGTCTTCAAATGGTGGTGTGCACATTTTATTTTTAACTCATAGTTAACAAACTAGCTTCTTGCATGACTCTAATCTTTTAAACAGAAGATAACAAATTCCTCTTTTACAGTCTTACATTCTTCTCTTTCATGGGAAGAAACTTAGTATTTATATTTCTCAAAAGCAAAGAGCATTGCTTTTCCTCAGCAGAAATCTCTGGCTGTGCTCAGTTGGCTGAGAATAGAAATCCCCAATACCACCAAGTTTTAAAAAATACCAACATTTCCTCAAGATTTTGGAAGAAATGTCTGTATAAAACAGATTTACACTCAGAGAGGAGTCTTTTTCCTATGATAGTGACTTTTATTGTGAATTTGAGATCATAGCAGAGCTGATCTTATCACGTTTGTTAGAGGTACTGCTGCTTTTCTTCTATTTATGCAATTAAAATAAACCTGTAATGGCAACCATGGTTGCAGCATTCCACACAAAGAGTACATCTTCATTCACAGGAGAAATTGACAGAGAAGAGTCTACTGTTTCCTGTTCACACACATTACTAATTCTAAAAGTAAGTGATTCAAGAAAAAAATTTGAGCTAACCACATTATATGTGGTCTATTTTGTGTTCAACTTTATCTACCAGTCAAAGTATTTGATCCCTACTCTCCACTCCTTCATTTATTGTTTTAGAAAAACACTCAAGTAATACATTTTCTTTCTTTACTGCTGAAAATTGAGTCATGCTTTCTAATTAACTAAGTTCTCCTCTGCTCCATCCCTGCTTCCCCGCAACAGTTTAGCTTGACCATTTAATCTCAGAACTCAAATTCATCCTGAATTCCTCATTTAGTTCTAACTCTTCATTCTTCAGTAAAAATTTAGAACCATAAGTAAGAGTTCCTTCTTTCTTTTTGCTTGAATGTAGCTTTAACTTAATCTTGCAGCTATAGCAAACTTCTACTTTGTTTTTAGAGTATCCTTTACTTGCTCATAAGAAGGGTTTTGCAGGCTCGTTTGTAGCAGTGTAATAAACTCCAGCTGCTACTCTGCTAAACCTGGAGAGTGTAGGAGGCCTTTTGAGAAGCAGGTGTGGGGAATTTTACCCTCTCCATGAGGCTGAAGCAGGTGCTGCCAGCAGCTAGTTGGCTACCAGCTTAATTCTGAAAGGGGAAACAAAACACTTGTTCTTTTCAAGGGCTTCAGGAGTGCTAAGCTCTGCAAAGGAGGAATCATGCCTGGTTCATAGGTGCGAGGAGGTGATAAGAACGTGAGCCAGGCATTATCTGGAGCTATAGAGAGAAAATGCAGAACCTTCAGTATCGTAGCATAAAGCTGGAATAACATGAATTCAGACAGATGAAGCTATCTCCTTTCCTCTCCCACTATTTTCTTGTTTTCCTAGAGGGTAACTGTCTAAATGTCTGCAAGAGGCCACACCTGAGAGTTGTAACTTGTAATTGTAGAAGCTTTACTCAGCTTGAACTTGATTACACGTGAGCATTTTTGTTGGATTAGCATTGTGTTAGGAAAGAGAAAGGAAGAGTAGCTGAATATTCACTAACTGAACCGACAAACAGTGAGTAAATGAATATAATGGGAAAGTTAGTTAACTTGTTGTTTGTGACTGCTACATGTACTTTTTCAGGGAGAAAGTCTTATTTTATGATTTTGTTGTTTATTTGTTGCCCTTTTCTAAGTGTGTTTTCCTCTCTTGCTGTACTACTGGTAGTTTGGTTGTCTTTGTGTCTCTGGGGTTTAGAAGAGATCATCCTTCCTCTGCTTTCTGGTGGGGGTTTTCAGCTTTGGGTATGGTATTTGAGCAGGAATCCTTTAGTGAACAGGGGATTTACATCCTTCTCCAGGAAGATGGGAGAAGCTGTCTCAGATCTTCCACTGCTTTCAGTGGATATTGAAATTTATGTATGTATGAAGGTTAGGTTCCTAGAAGAAGCTTTTTATTGTAACTGTGCAAGTGCATTTGTTTCCCGTAAGAGCTCTCTGTCTTGGGGAGGACTTCATGGTTAAAATATGTGACTGAAGAGGCTTAGCTATCTTCTTAATAGTATCTTGCTCATTCCTTATTTCCTTGCACTTGGGTAAATATGATGCTCTAAGATAAATTGTTTCTGGACTGTTCTTAGTCAGTAGTGAGATTTTTGTATAATCACTGACTAATCGACTAGTTTTGTGTGTAATCTGGTGGAAATAGCTACATCTTTTGGTCAGCTGCATTTTTCTAGAATGATAAAAACTTATTTTTCTTTTGGTCTCTTATGCATTAATGAATTTTCAATGTAAATATGTTTACTTTAAAACCTTATTTCTCTTGTTCATGTGGAAATGCTCTTTCCCTCAGTAATAAGAGTTTTTGTGCTTCTCTTTTGTATTGTAAGAGCTGTTGACTTGTCTGCATTTTGAAGCTGTGTGAGCTACTGCATGAAGGCTGCATGAAGGAGTTAGTTTTGAAAGTGTTTTAATAAGATGAAAGTTGACTATGGAGTAAGAGAGAATATTGACAGTGAAGCAGTATTAATAGTGGAAATAAGGGAAAAACACAATCTTCTATTTGAAAACTGGATTTGCTATGTGTGGTATCATATAGCATACAATCAGAATCACACCTCTTCAGCTTTGTGAGTGGGGCAGCATTAATCTTTGGTGGTGGTAGAACAAGTCTCAACCTCTACAGAAAATCTTAGAACTGAATGCTGTGGTGCTATCTTAGCAGTAAAGCTACTTTCAACTGAATAGCTAGGGCCTGAATCTGCACTACATGATATCAAACAAATGATATTAGAATGAATGAAGAAAGTAATAAATCCTGTTTTTCTGTCTGTGTGGGCTATATCAGGTAGCACTACTTGAATGAAAATGTCCATCTGTTTGATCTATAAGAGGAAGCATCATTGTAAATGAAACTCTTGGTCCTGCTTCTTCTCTGACACTGGCCATAATTTAGCTGCACCAGTGAAGATGATGTTATTGGTTTCAGAAGGAGCTGGCAGCCTAATGTCTTATTTTGCAACTCCTTGGTTAAGTGCTAACATAATGTAGCTTCATTTCTACGGTAATGTCTGAAATCTCTCTTCTACTGAATAGTAACTTCATAGCTTTTTGTCATACTTGTAAACGTAGCATTAAGATTGAACATCCCTCCTGCTCCTCAACAGCTCTACCTGACTAAGCTTCTCAAAAGGGTGCTGCTGCATGCTAGTGTTTGTGAGTTCCTGGGTACACAGTGCTGCAGGATGTTATGGCTTAGATCATTCTTTTCAGCTGTTGTCAAAGTGGGTTTTTTTCCCTTTTCTTTCACAGATGTTTACCAGAATTACTGGTAGACACAACACCTGGAAGATTTTAAAAATAAAAATCCACAACCCTGAAATACTGGGTAGTGCACCTTATCCTCACATTACATTTCCTATAAACCAGTGTTACAGATGTGCCTCAAGTTAAGCTTTTTCCATTTGTGACAGAAACTTGTTGTTTCTCCTCATTAAATTATTTCTTCACTCTCATCAGAAACTCTAAGACTTCAGAGTATTTTGGTTCCTGACCAACATTTCTTGCAAAGAAGCACTGGCAGAATTTATCAAAGGTGGTATGTTACTGTCTGTATCCCACCCTACAAGAGTACAATCTAAGCCATGTGTTGTGTTGTTTGCTCTGCAAATAGCCTTTTTCTAATATCTTTACCTTAGACTGAACACTCTCAAATTAGATGTTGAAGTTCAGTGCTATTTCACTTAGAAAATAAGGAGGCTTTTAAACTCTATGAACATTCTCAGTCCTGCTGGGCTTTTTTGAGAACTGTCAGTGAACGCTGTTCTCTTCCTGAGCTACTGAGTCAAGGTTTTGCTAGTGTGTTGTTTTCCTACTCCTTTGTAGTGGTCCCCTGAATTCTACTAATAGAGTTGCAGTGCAGACACAGGAACCATGTTCAGTTTGGTGCATAGAAATGGCTGTTATTGCTTTCTGTACAAGGTAACTCATGAGAATGGTACCTGAGAATTATTTGTTGTAATAAGCATGACTAACCTCCCAAACATGAATATAATATGGGCAGTTGTGTCCTGTTTTGTGCTGGAAGAAGGGGAAAGGGTCAAGCAATGTGGCAAGGGAGCAAGTACCACTGAAATTAATGAAGGAGGGAAAGATGTGTCCCCTGTGAATATTTGAAGCCTGCCTTCCCAGAAGAGGTTGATGGGTGGAAGAAAGTCTGTTTCCCTTAAGCTTAAACAGCAGCATAGAACATGTCCTATGCAAATAATTGCTATCTGTGAATATCTACCAAAACAGACTGCTGTGATTCTAGTTGGGATGCTGTGGTGGTCAATCTGCTTACATTTTAAGAGTTAATGGATTTTCAGTCAAAAGCAGACACATATCTCATTTTCCCCTGTGAGAAAAGGCTGAGACATCTGGGTCTGATCAGCCTGGAGAAGACTGGGAGGGGATCTTGACAGTGCTTATAAATGTCTAAAGTGAAGGAGTCAAATGAATGGGGCCAGGTTCTTGTCAGTGGTGTGAGCAGCAGCAGAACAAGGGGCAATGGGTGTGGACTGGAACACAGGAAATCGCATACAGACAAAAGGAAGAACTTCTTCACTTTGAGGGTTACAGAGCACTGGAAGAAGCTGCACAGGGGGGTTGTAAAGTCTCCTTCTCTAGAAATATTCAAATCCCCCTGGGCATTTTCAAGCCCTGCCTACTGTAGGGAACCTGCTTTTGCAGGGAGGCTGGACTGCATAATCCTCAGAGGTCCCTTCTAGCCCATACTGTTCTGTAATCCTGGCTGCAATCTGCATTCTGGTTTGAGTAACAGGAAGAGAAATGGCACTAGTACCAGGCTATTAACCCGTTGTATCTGTGTTACCAGGACACAAGCCTTCAGCTGATGAGTCATCCCTGCCATACACTTGGTATAAACAGTGCATTCTTCAATATCTACAAGTTTTATGTTTATTAGTTTTGCCCTGGCTATTGTTGGACGTGACTCTTTTAACACTTGCTCTGTTTATTCTTGTAATGCCTTTGTTTGTACTGCAGTCATTCCTTAATGATTCTGTTACAAATCCCTTCATGACTGGGCTGGTTTAAGAGTAAGACTGATCTTATAGTTAGGACATCGAAGACATATTGCTCACATGGGTCTAAACCAAGATGGTGTATTTTTTGACCCTCCCCCCCCTTGCTAGAGATCTGTACTCAGTTCATAGAAAAGCAATTTGTCAAATGTTCTTTGTCAACTCTTGTAGATGAAATGTGTCTTTTGCCCTTCCACCAGTGGATTATTTATAATTCTATGGGGCTTTTACTTGTTTATATTTGGGAATTAATTGACTACATGAATAAAATAGTTGCTTTTGTATACTTTCCCCACGCGATAGTAAGGAAAAGCCTGAAACAGACATTTCAGGCTGTCTAGCTTCTTGTTAGACCTGCAGATATTATGAAAGAAGTCCTTATAGAAGCTTATGAAACAGAAAGAGCTGTTTGGGAACCATCAATGTTGATGTGCTAAAAGCAAGTGTTTTTTGATCATCTGTGTTGCCTATTCTTATGGCAACTTGAGTGGATAAGGAAAAGTAGTGGATCTTATTTACTCTGACTTAGCAAGGCTTTTGATACAATCATCTAGTTCTTATAACTGAACTCGGGAGATATGGCCAAGAACTGTGGGCTACATGCGGTGTGAAAAATCATTTGCATCCTTGGGTTCAAAAAGGAGCAGCAGTACTTGAAAAAACAAAACTCACAAGCAGTTATGAGCGGTGCTCCTTCTTCGTTTAATGTCTTCATCAGCAACCTGAATGATGGGAAAGAATGTATGCCAAGTTTGAGGATAACACTAAATTGGAGGAACAGCCCATTGCTAAATTTCAGGGCTGCCATTCAGAGAGAACTTAATAGGCTGGAAGAGTTATCTGAGTAACTTACTATCAGCAAAGTTTGGAGAGCCCTCCATGCCTCAGTATAGCAGACAGTCTGGGCAAGGAAAGATCTGAATGGCTCCAGTGAGTATAAGACTGAATGTGAATCAGCACTGTCTCCACTCAGGGATGAGTTCTTGCAGCATACTGGGTAGTTAGTAGGAGTGTAGCCAGCAGATTAAAGGATGTAGTTATTATTTAGACAGCATTTTTGAGGCTACTTTCAGGGTCAAGTTTTACCCTAGGAAAATCCTAGGAATCCAAAGCAGGATCACTGAAATTGTGAGGAAGCTGAAGCATGTGACATACATGCAGAGGCTGAGAAAGGTAATTTTTTTAAGCCTGGAGAAAGTTGAGGGGAAATGATAGGAATCTTGAACTATAGCAGGTGGTAGAAAATACGAAGCTGGAACTCTTCTCAAGAGTAAACAGCGAAACAAGCAATAAAAGATATGAAATACAGTAAGGAAAGTTCCAGTTTGTTGTTGATAGTTCTCAATCTTTGGAAACATTTTAAAACTCAGCTTGACAGGGCCCTGAGCAATCTGATTGAGCTTTGTTGTTGGGCCAACTGACCTTTAGACTATTTTTAACAGATTTCTGTCCTGTGAAATTATGACAATTCCAGAAATGACAGCTTACTAGAATCTTTGGAAAGTTTTTCTGAGGTTTGACTACTTACCCTCCTTATTATTTACTGAGAATATTTGTGTATTCCAAGCACTGGAGTTTGTTTGTTATGTTGGAGAATTTTTTGATGAAGTTTTGTTCCCTGTATAGGTATCTTTATTCTGTAGTACGGTTGTTTCTGGTCCTTTCATTTGAAAAGGTATAAAGACAGGCTTTTATGTCAGGTTTTCTGACATCTGAACTCATGCTGTTTTCAAACTCTTTTCCATTGTGTCATTTTCCCTATTGGCTGTCAGAACTGGACAAGAATCCGCCTTTGGGATAGAAACGGACCTCTTTCTTACCACTGAAGATTCCTCCACTGAAGAGAAACTGTAATATTTCCTTTTATTTTTCTTAGCAGGAGGGTTTTTTCTCCCTCTGACAGTGACCTCCAAGTACATGAGAAACATCAGTAGAAGTATAAATGGCTATTGGAGATTTATTGTTACCAGTAATACTGGAGTTCTGGCCGGCTTTAAGCAACTGTGTGACATATTGTTCCTTTTTGGTGTTCTTGAGTCTGTTAATAATGATGTGTAAGGTTATATTAAATAGCTTTTAGAACTCTGCTTTTAGGTTTCTTCCAGAAATTAAGCTAACTCCCTCTTCTGCCACCCAACCTCTTGATTTAGAAAGACGAGCGAACATTCATTATGAATGAATGTTTATTATTGTTTTTTGCTGATGTTTATTATTTTTTTTACCAAGCTCTTTCCATGCATATGAGCTGACAGTTCTGATGAGGATAGAAGCTGTCATTTTTCTACTTGGAAATAGAGTGATATATGCTTTTTCAAGGGTGTTAGTATAAGTCAGGTTTCCAAAGTTCGTTGAAAAATGTAAGTACACTGAAACTGAGTAGACTGAAATATGTGTAAGGTAACTATGACTGAACTGTAGAAGGATCTGGAGAATGAAAAATGTATTGTGCTAATAGTTGAAAGAATAAGAGTAGAAAGAGTTAATTTGTTTGTTTTCTCTTTATAAGGTTCATTGTTATGTTTTGTTCCCTTATTTTTATTGAGCTCAAAAGCTGAGGTCTTTTCTCTGTTGTAAGAGAAATATCCTTAGAAGGAATAAGCATGATGACTGCAGTCTCTGCGTGCTAATATGTGTAAGCCTCCCTATTTTGCAGATTTTTAGTTTTATTTGCTGTAATTAATATTTTCTAGCAGCTTAGACAAGAACTTTAACTGGTAACCTAGGAAACCAATGTTTACTAAAATCAGTGGGAATATCAAGTCTGCTGATATCTGCAGGGTTTCTTTTTTGTGGGTGGAATGCATGTGTGCTTATTAATTTGGGGGAGAAAAAAAGCCTTTATAAGGGAAGTATTGCTTGAGTAATTTTTTTCCTCTTTGAAGGAATCTAAAGCAAGGACTTGACACTGTCATTCATTAGCACTGAACTCTGTAAGAGTAGTATAAGCAGAATGCAGTCCAAACTGAAATATCATATGTAGAACTTGTTGGCTTTCTCTCAGCCTTTTTCAGTTTAGATTTATTTCTGGTTGAGAGAGAGCTTTCTTTGTTGGGGTGAGGAGGAAGGGCTCAGGAAATAAAAACAAGAAGGGTGCCAAGATCTCCTTTGTCTGTGAACTGATGTGAGGTTTACTTAAGACCACATTTTAATAATTTGCAGTTTTGGACTAATTTTGCCTTTCTCTATAATGTCTTGCAGATAGAAACAGTGATATGTAGTCCAGTCCAGTATCTTGCCTATAAAGACTCAGGCAGTATTTTGTATCCTGTGATCTGGTTGAATAAAACTTCCGTTTTTATTTCCATTTAGTCAGTGACTCTGGGTGGGGTGGGGTGGAGGGAACAGCAGGCAAACCCAATAAGAGGAAGGAGAGAAGCCAGAACCCTCAAGCGGGTAAAGGAGGCTATAAAAAGGCACAGAAAATTTTCCCTATTTTAGGCTATCAATAAATAATGGGTGTAAATTTCAGCAAGGGACATCTAGACTGAATGTCAGAAAAATCTTTCTAATCCAAAAGCAAGTGAAGCACTGGCACCTCCCTTTTTTAGAAAGCGTTCATTGCAGCAGGGTCTGGTATAGCTCACTGCTTGTTTAAAAAAAAAAAAATCAGGAATGCTCAGGAATGATACCTTCACTAGCTTAAAAATGCTGGGATTAAGAGTAGTAGTAATAAAGCACGTTTTATTGTCTGAGATGCCAGAAGGAACATTTGGACACTCACTAGCTGCATTTCAATCTTGTCTTAAAGCAAAAAAAAAAAAAAAACAAAAAAAAAACCAAACAAACACCAGGAAACAAAATAAATCAGTACTGCTGTTATAAGATATAGACTGAAAGACACTTTAAGTGAATTCCTCAGTATTCTCTTTCAAGCAGAGGATAACTTCATTCTGTGATGTTGTATTTCCCACTTTAGCTACTGTCTGTTCTAGCCAAGCTGGAGCTGTGACTGAGAGATGTGGTCTGACAACAGCTAGGGCTGCAGTTTACTCTTTTTTTTCAAGTGCCTTTCAGTATTATTAGAATATGAGTATCTCCCCTAACTATACAAATCTTGTCATCCTGTGTGATATCTTCTCTGTAAAGCAAAAATGAAGTATAGCTTGTTGTACCAGCTGTTGCAGGAAACAGGCATTCAGATACAAAGTGTATGTGGGGGGCATCTGGAAGCCTTTAAGCTATGCAAGGAACCTGAATGGTAGTTGTTAACTAGATTGTCAGCATTTTAGTAGGAGTAAGGGAAATCTTTACAAGTGACAACATTTTAAAATGTTGGTACTCTTTCCTGAAAATTTCACTTTTCCAGATGTATTCTATTCACTGATTTAACAAATCTGTTTTGTGTGTGTGTGTTGTTTTTTATTTTTCTCCAAAATTGGAGATCCAACTTATTTTCCCAGTTGTCATACATACTCTGTGAAGATGTGGAAGAATGCACTACCAAATTAATTAAAAACCCATTCTGGGAGGTGTTCTAATATCAAGATCAGTTCTGCAGGTCTGATCCTATGCAATTAGAGGAAAATAGTTTTATGATTGGGAATAGCAGGAAATTGTATAGTGACATGGGGGTCAGCCTCCTTTTCCCAGGTAACTGACAGTAAGATGAGAAGTAATGGCCTTAATTTGTGCCAGAAGTTCAGGTTGGGTATTAAGAAAAGTTCTCAGAGCAGTGAGGTGTTGGCACAGGCTGCTCAGGGAGATGGTGGAGTCACCTCTCCTGGAGTTGTAAAAATAAATAAAAACAAAATGTGTGGCTGTAATGCTGAAGGACAAGATTATTGGGGATGCCATAGGGTTGGACTAGATGATCATTGTGGTCTTTTCCAACCTTAATGATTCTATTACTTATTCAGGTTAACACTGTGACCTTATCCCCCACAATGATTATTGCTTATGGTTATGCGTAATTTTACTATAGGATTTCATGTTATGTTTCTGTCAACTTCTGCCTTATGTGACAGGCAAAAATGAATAGAAAAGGAGATTGGTCTGAAAATAAAGTGCACAGTTGTTTTCCTACATGGTATCTGTCTAAATGGAGAGGCTGAGGGACCTGAGTCTGTTCAGCCTTGAAAAAAGAAGATTCAGAGGGGATCTGATCCATGCCTATAAACATATAAGGAGCAGGAGGCAAAGGGATGAGGCTGGACTCTTCTCAGCTGTGTGTGGCAATAGAATGAGGGGAAATGGCCACCAACTGAGGAGTAGGAAGTTCCACACAAATGTGCATAATATTCAACACGGTGAGGGTGACGGAGCACTGGCACAGGCTGCCCATTGAGGTGGTGGAGTCTCCTTCTCTGGAGATATTAGAGACCCACCTGAATGCCTACCTGTACAACCCAGTCTAGGGAGCTGCTTTGGAAGGGGATGGGACTAGATGATCTCTAGAGGTCCCTTCCAACCCCTATAATTCTGTGTTTCTGTAGACATCATTATGATTCTCTTTCTGCATTTGTTTGAACTCTGCAGCACCTAGGTCACTTTGGCAGCCATGACAAACTTAAAATGTCCACTCTGAGACTCTGCCTTCCTTCCAAGCAAGGAAGACCTGTATCATTCATGATCTCTCAGCAAGGCTGAGCTGAGGATACCTGGCAGGTATCAGCTGGTTCTGAGGTGTGTGGATCTCTCACCAATGTGGAGGAAAATGCCCTTGCTCCTCCTCTCTGCACTGATGGAATATTCTGCATGTCAGTGGTGTTGATTTAAAAAATAAAAAGATATTGTAGATTTCATGCTTGTTTAAAAAATATAAATCTCAAGTTCTTATTTAAAGATATCCCCTAAACACGTCAACAACTGTGACAGAACCTGCAGACTTGGCGTTGCTGACAAAATGAACGGTTTTGGTGATAACAAAAGAAAATCTGAATATACTTTAACAGTTGGTAGCCTGTACAGTCAACTCTGGGAAGTGGTACATAAGGGACATAAAGCTAGTTTACAACTGTCCATTGGCTGTAGGCTGCATTCATCAGTGGGAGTGAAATGTACATGTTTCTGCTATGACTGAGATGATAAAAAGGTGGCTGCATTTCAAATGAAGGGTTTGTAGCAGAAACTTCAGTTTTGGTACAGTTCACTTACCTTCCTGTTTTTTGGATGCGAATTAGTGGGTGACAAATAATTCCTACAAAAATTACATATCTTTAATGAAAAAAATGCAGGTCAATGTCTGCGTATTTCAGAAGGATGCTTTTTCACTCCTCTAGCAATCTGATGTATGAAGGAAAGCATTGCTATAACAAATATAGCAAAACCCAGATGTGGCCATGTAGTGGCAGATGCATGAATTTGTCAGCCTTTGCATGCTTTGAAAAGCTATTTGAATGGAAGCAAGTCTGGAAAAATGGAGAGCAGTTTCACTGACCTTCATTTGAACTCAGTGAAAAGAAATGTTCAGAGAAAGTAGTCATCACGAACATTTCTTGAGCTGCTGTTCTTCCACTGAAACATATTTTCCAGACCAGCTTTAATAGTTTCTGCTGGTGGCACTTTAGTCTCCCTGGGCAGTTCACTTCAGTGATGCTTTGTGTGGTGGTTTGCGTATCTGAGATGATTGTCTTTTTTTTCTTGAAACTGAGTGACTGAATTAATTTACTCAATCTTCTTACTTTATTCTCTCTTCCAGTTAGCTTGCACTAAGTCACTCATCTCTGCTCTTTCAGTCTTCACAATGATTTGTTCACATTTCTTATGTTAATATCGTGGTGAAGTTGATTGTTAGACAGCAAGTTCTTATAAACAAGAGTTAGTTGTATTACCCAGTTCTGGGCCACTGAACCACTCCTACAAGAATGTAGGATGCCAGTGGGATGTCTGAAACCTCCCAAATCCTTCCTAGAGAGGAAAAAAATCATTATCTTGAGTCTCAGGATATTAAACTGGTTCGACTAAAGGCTGAATGATTTGTAGTGATGACAATCCAGTGCTGAAGGCAGAGATACAGCAACATAGCAATTCCAATCTAAACTGAAGGAAAACTTCCTCTTTTGTCTTTTAATAAAACAAATATCTTCTTTGTTGTTTTAAATCATAGAGAATAAGATACTAAAGTAAAACAAGATCAACTTTATTTTTCTTATAGCCAATTATGCAAATTTCTCTCCTTTTTGTGGACAAGCGCTTAGTTAGAGGCTGCTCAGTAAAATAAGGATGGACAGGTAAGTGACAGGTCAAGTGAATGGTGTTTGGAGATGGATTTAATTATCTTGTGTGTAATAACTTCCTTTAACTGTTGTCCTTTTTGTTGATTTAAGGAATGCAAGAGATCTGAAGTGCCTTGATCTGTATTGTCATAATTTTAGCCATGTGTTAATAAAATCATGAATTTTCCAAACTAGTGCTTAGTGCCCGAGTCCTTGCTCCTCATGAGAATGAAAAGTAGAATGTGCTGAGGGTGCTATTTTAAAGCAAAATCCCTTCAGGGAGAAGGCACAGAGACTGAATTCTAATACAAATATTGTGATGGCCAGGCCCTGGATTCAGATTTGCCTGACTGGAATTGGTAAACCCTGAGTCTGAGGTCTCATTGAGTCACCTGAACTTTCTCCTGCATGCTCTTTCTCCTTCAAAAGATGTTGCTACCTGTAGCTGTTCAGGTGCAGTTTTGTGTACAGAGTTCTGGCTGAATTGCTCTGGGAGAACAGCTCCAGTTGACTAGTCCAACAAAATATTCATGTGTTATTTTTACTTCCTGTCTGATCCATCCAGAGAGTATTTGTTGTCCCCTTGGCTGTTTCAACACTAATGAAGGGCAACAGGTGAGGGACAGGAGGCTGGATTCTGAGTTGGCATTGCCACTGTATATTCTCGGTAAAGACTGGAACGTTGAACTTTGTAGTTGCAGCTATTGTGTGGAAAACGAAGAAATGTTTTCACTGAAAATACCTAAGTAGAAAAACTTTGACTGGAGCCCTGAGGACAGTTTGAATGACTCCAGCAGCCTTAGGAAGAGAAATTTTCCTGAACTGTTCAGCTTAGAGATCCTGTCCTCTATCCAGTCAGCTACTGCCCTTCAAGTCACAGCTAATTGTGACTATCTTGGAAGGATGTAAGAGGCAGATGAGTACACGCGTAGATCTGGAATGTAAAAGCTATATGAATTATAACTAGAAGAGCCTGAAGTAGCTTGCTTCAACCAGTGCAGGATGTTCTGCTATTGTGTGTCTTGTTACAAACAGATCACAAGAAGCTCTTGAGTTTGTTTTAGTCAATAAGATCAGATGGATAGGTAATGACAACTTGTAAATGCTGCTTTGGAACAAATCCCAATGGGAGGATTTACTCACTCATGGAAATACTTGCTGTCAAGCTGTAAGAAGATTGTAAAAATATTACTCTGAAATGCTAGTAGTCAGAATCTGTGTTGCTGGGATGTATGAATTATCACTGGAATATCAAATTCGGAATTTAGTGGGGATTGTAGGAAATGTACTTTAAAAAAAATTGTTAATGTATGCAGAAGTATGTGTGTATGTGGGCAGAAATCTCTCTGCAGTTTCTTGTTCTACAACTAGAAACATGCACACAGTGATTCCTTTTATCCAAACATTCTACTCCTATCCTCTCCAATTTGGAGTGGATTTCAAAATCCTGAAAGGGTGTCTTTTCCTTTTTTCCTTTTCTGGTTCCATAAAAAACTTCTCACTTCAAATTTTGAAGGGGAAGTAAGGCTTCTGCTCTCAGTTTCCAGTCCTCCTTTGGTCTCAGGTAAACCTGAAGAGACCTAAACTGAGTCTGTATTTGCTAATCAAACAGAGAGTAAAATAGCAGCTTCCCATCTCTACTGCATTTATAGTGCCAGCTTGTGTTTTTATTAGGCTGTGTGGTTTAATAGGTTGGAACTACTTGAGGGGAGCATTTGCCTTGTGGCTTTCTCCAAGAATAGTGACATCTGTTGGCTTCCTTTTAATACACTAGAGAAAAGTGTCAGAGGTGGGTGAAGATGACTAGAAGACAAGTTTTTGAGTAAGAAGAACTGAAAGGGCTTTCTTCTGTTTCATTTATGTCACTTATGTCTGTATCAATGACATAACCTTCTCTTGAATTCCAAAGAGAGCATTAGAGTAGCTTGTGTATGTGTATAAAGGATTTCAGCACTCTTCAAAGTTTAATTTGGTACTGCTGTTCTGATGTATTGGGAGCAGTAGACTTTCAGGCAGCAGCAGCAGCTGGTCTCCTTTCTCTACAAACCACTAGCTGGTCACCAGGAGTTCAAGTCCAAGTTCTGAATGTGAGGGAATGAATTTCTAACCTTCCAAAGCAAGAGTGAAGAGCCATGATCATTTTCATGTCTTGCAGACAGTGAATTGCAATTAGAGTCTCTTGTTGTCCCTTGGCAGAGGCAGGCATTCAAGCTTTCCTGAGCGTGTTTGCAAATCAAGAGTGAAAGAAAATTTTAATTATAATGTTATCACCATTCTGCATTCCAGCCCTTCCCTAAGTCTGCATCTCTTATGCATATGCTTTCGTTCTGTATATAGAGAACTAGATACTTCTCCTTTTGGTTTCTGTTTGAAAACTAAATAGCTAGCAAGAACACAATGAATAATAATAATAAAAAAATCTCTTTACCAAGAGCTGAGTTTAAGTAAAACAAAAATCTAATATTTCTCTTTCTCAGTCTTTGACTAAAAATAGGGGGATTAGTTTCCATTAGGAAAGATGGTGGTGAGCAATAGGTCTGTCCTGCTCATTCCACAGAGGTTTCTGAGCTACTTGTTGATCACAGCTGGAACTGCAGCAGCTCAGCTCTAGAGGTTGAGCAAAACCTAGTCAGTGATGTCTTTGTCTGGAAACTCATGGCTGAGAATTTTGAGTGGTTCATTACATGACTGCACAGTTTGTATGTCTGTACAGCAGGGGCAGAAAGCTGATGCAGGAACCTTGTTAATTTTCCTCAGTCATAAACTTCCCCGTTGACTAAAGCCAAAGGCATACAAATCAAATGTGCACATACTCTAAGGAAAAGTTCAATGATATGAGTTGTTACTGCAAAACATTTGAGGGAAAAGATAACCATGTATTTGAACAAACAAGACATTACTATTGGATGACCACATTTGAAATAAATTTGTCTCTTAAACATCTCCTGAAACAGTTCCAAGTTTCCTTGACTGAATCAAAATTGCAGTGGAAAAAGTAGAGTATTTCACCTTTGTTCTTTAGCAGCATGTTCTACTTAATCATAGAATCACAAGGTTGGAAAGGACCTACAAGATCATCTAGTCCAACTGTCCACCCATTACCATTGTTAACACAAGATACTAAACTGTATCTCATAGCTTCTCATCCAGACACCTCTTGAACACTGCCAGGAAAGGTGACCTCACAACGTCCCTGAGCAGGCTATTCCAGTCCCTGACCAGTCTCTGAGAGAAGTTTTTTCTTACGTCCAATCTAAACCTCCTCTGATACAACTTGTGGCTATTTTCTTGCATCCTGTTTGTTGCCTGGAAGAAGAGGCCACACTCTTCCTCATCACAACCTCCCTTCAGGAAGCTGTAGAGTGCAATGAGGTCTCCCCTGAGCCTCTTCTTCTCCAGACTAAACAGTTCTAACTCCCTCAGGTGCTCCTCATAAGACTTGTGCTCCAGACCCCTCACCAGTTTTGTTGCCCTTCTCTGAACATGTTCCAGGGCCTCAGTGTCTTTCTTGTAGTGAGGGACCCAAAACCGAACACAATGCTTGAGATGAGTCCTCACCAGTGCTGAGTACAGGGGGATGATTACCTCCCTGCTCCTGCTGGCTACACTACACTACACTACAGGCCAGGATGCCGTTGGCCCACCTGGGCACACTGTTGGCTCATGTTCAGCCAAACATCAACTGACACTTCCAGGTCCCTTTCTTCTTCACAGTCATCCAGCTGCTCACCCCCAAGCCTATAGCAGGGTTATTGTGGCCAAGGTGCAGGACCTGGCACTTGGCCTTGTTCAATCTCATCCCATTCACCTCAGCCCAGTGATCCAGCTTATCTAGATCCCTCTGAAGGGCCTCTCTACCCTCAGGCAGATTGACACCGCCTCCCAACTTGATGTCATCTGCAAACTTACTGAGGGTATGTTCAATCACCTCACCTAGGTCATCAATAAAGATAATAAACAAGATGGGCACCAGTACTGACCCCTGGGGGCACCACTTGTAAAGGGTTGCCAGCTGGACTTAACTCCATTAACCACTACCCATTGGGCATGTCCTCTAGCCAGTTCCTTACCAAAAGGAGGGTATAGCTGTTCAGGCCACAGGCAGCCAGTTTCCTCAGGACAATACTGTGAGCCACTGTGTCAAAGGCTTTGCTGAAGTCCAGGTAGACTACATCAACAGCCTTTCCCTTGTCTGCCAGACTGGTCACCCAGTTGTAGGAGATGAGGTTGATCAAGCACGACCTGCTTTTCATGAGCCTGCGCTGGCTGTGACTGATTTCCTGGATGCCAGACATGTGCTGTGATCTCACCCGAGATGATTTGCTCCATAACTTTCCCTGGTACCAAGGTGAGGCTGGTAGGGCTGTAGTTCCCCAGTAGTTCCTCCTTGTGGCCTTACATATTGATGGGAGTTACACTGGCAAGCCTCAAATCCTCTGGGACCCCTCCAGATAACCAGGAGTACTGGTAGATGGCTGAGATCAGTTAGCACCCTAGGATGGTGCCTGTCTGGTCCCATGGACTCATGGCAGTCCAGATGGAGGAGGAGTTCTCAGTCTCCACCTGAATAACTGGGGGTGTATTCTGCATAGCACCCCAGACTTCCAGATCAGGGTGTAAAGTGCCCTGAGGATAACTGATCTGCCTATTAAAAGCAGATGTAAAGAAGGCATTGAGGACCTCAGCCTTCTCCTTGTCCTCAGTGATCACATTCTCCACTGCATCAAGTAAAAGATGGAAATTCTCCCTGGATCTTTGCTTACCACTGATAAATTTGTAAAAGGATTTCTTATTCTCTTGTACTGCAGTGGCCAATCTGAGTTCAAGTTGGGCTTTTGCCTTCCTAACTTCCTCCCTGCATACCTTAGTAACTTCCTTGTAATCTCCCCAAGTAGCCTGTCCCTTCTTCCAGAGGATGTAGACTCTCTTTTTCTTCCAGAGTCTCAACAATAGTTCCTGGTTCATCCACACCAGTCTTCTTCCCTTGTGGCTCACCTCACAGCATTCAGGAACAGCCTGTTCTTGTGCCATCTTGAGGATTGTCCAGGCTTCCCGGACCCCTTCACCCTTGAGGAGCAACTCCCAAGGGACCCTTGCAACAAGCATCCTGAACAGGTCAAAGTCGGCCCTCTTGAAATTTAAGATAGCATTTTTGCCAGTCACCCTTCTGACATTACCAAGAATAGAGAATTCTTCAATTTCACAGTCACTCTGCCCAAGACAATCCCCAGCCTTCACATCTCCCATCAGTCCTTCACTGATAGTGAAGAGCAGGTCTAGCAGAGCTCTGCCCCTGGTAAGCTCTCGTACAGCTGTGTAAGGAAGCTCTCTTCCAAACACTCTAGAAACCTCTTGGACTGCTTACTTTGCAGTGTATTATATTTCCAACTTATATCAAAGAAGTTGAAGTCTCCCACGAGAATGAGTACTGGCAATCATACGACTTCCACAAGCTGCTCATAGGATACCTTGTCGTTTTCTTCATTCTGATTAGGCAGTCTATAACAGACCCCTACCAAGATGATACCCCTACAGGCCTCCCTGTGATCCTTACCCACAGGCACTTAACTTTATCGTTCCCAGCCCCAAGCTCTTTAACATCAAAACAGTCTTTAATATAAAGGGCCATGCCACTACCCTTCCTTCCTTGTCTATCCCTTCTGAAGAGCTTGTAGCCATCTGTCGCAACACTCTGGTCATGGGAGTGGTCCCACCATGTTTCAGTGCTGCACAATTGCTTCCAGCTCCTCCTCCTGCTTGTTGCCCATGCTGCATGAGCTGGCTTGCAGAAGCCCCTAAGAACAAGTGGTTGTTGTTAATTGAAGTGACAGAACTTAAATTAAGATAACAAAAGATTATCTTCATATTTTATTTGTTGTTCTGGCTGATTTGAAGTTAGGTCAGGTCATCCTTTATTCAGAACATTTTACTCTCTTTTCTTTTTTTGAGGGTTAGTTGTCCTCATTCACAGGAATTTAAGTAAATTCATATGGTGCCCTAAATTAACGTGTCTATTCACTGAAATGTAACTTTTATTTAAGGTTCATTCTTAACAACTTGTAAAAGTGCGGATAACTGTTAATTTATGATTTGAGTGAAAATATGGAATATGATAAACTTTTCTTGCATTTACAGGTTTAGCTCCACTATTTTATTTCAGTAGTACAAAGTGTTCATTAGAGATTGACTTCCTGTCCAAGAGCTTCTTTGTTTTCTTGTTTCATCTCTTGTTTTTGTCAATATTCATTGTGCAGCAAGATGGAAAAGACTGATTTATTAAAACATATTTTAGGCAATTGTAAGAGAAAAGTTTTTGTGAGAGAGGTTTTTAGATCTGAATCAATTATAATGTTAAAGCTGCAAAATGCTTATGGCTACTGTCATATATGCCCAAGAAAGGAGATCTGCTTAGGGGTATTAAGTTAATTTTCAGAAAGTAAGTATGCATGATAAATTATCAAGGAATTAAATACATCATTAAGATGAGTTCTTCCATTAATATTGCTATACATTAGTCTTCCTTACAGAGACACAAATTTACATGAAGGAGGATGTACTGTGAAAATTAAAATAGATCAGATGGTAATATTTATGTCTGCTGTCTGGCTCTCTGCTTGAAATTCTGCAAGAAATGTTAATGTGCTAGACTTGCACTGTATCTCTGCAGGTGTTATTTCAGGATGCTCTGCTTGAAGTATCCAGCTGGCACAGTTTCTGTAGTCCTCTATACATCTCTTTCATCAGTAGTTGGAAAGGGAAAAATAACGTTAGTTCTTGTATTAGTGCTGACTACGGGGCAAATTCAGTGTGGTCAGATGTTCGTATAATTGTTGTTCTTCCTTTCAAGAAGGGGAATATAATAGTAATCAGTCACAGAGTGATGAACACACAGAGAAAGAAAAGGGTGATGACTTCTTACAAAATTCTACGCTTGGTGGATTAACAAATGTTAGATATACCAAATATCAAACAGAAGGATCCTCTGTGCATTGAATAGAATAAGGATGTTTCATGTGATAGGTGGATAATTTAATTTCTGTAGTATGTTCTTGCCAGAAGTACCACTGTTTTCTCCCTAGCAGCTGAGAATCTGGATGATAACAAATCAGTGCTGTCTGTCATGAGAGTTCTGCTAAAGAAATTATTATGCCTATCAGTCATCTGAACAATGCCATTGTTACTCTTGCATCAATACCACCACAAAAGACAGCTTACTGTATCAAAGAATGAAGTGTGGTTATCAGAAGTCTATGAAGTTATTGTATCTTCTTGTGTTTTGGAGAATAAATTTATCTATCTATGTGTGTTTTAACCCCTGGACTTTGCATAAAAATTTGCAGATTAACTGTTGTGGGATACAGATACTGTGCAGAAGAGAAAACATGAAGGGTTAAGAGAAACCAGAAGGTGATCATGTCCTTGCAGAATGAGGCATATCCAGCAATGGCATGTGTGTGACACAAGTTGGAATATAATTCAGTGATGTGTTTGCTTTGAAGTTAGTTACAAAATTAAATTTTCAACAGTGTTACTCATTAACTGCCACTCATCTGCATAACAGCAGGCTTTTTATGTTCTTCCCACACAGCTCTCAAAGATGTGGGGGACTTCTCTTTCATCGTTTGGCCTTTTCTGTCTGACCTCCATGGGAGTAATTCCAAATTGTAGCAAGCCAAAACCATAAATTTTGTCCCGTAGATTTTTTTTCTTAGTCTAAAACTCTGAGGCACTCAGCTATACCAAAACATTTATCTCAAAAGTAATTACTTGTGTATTACAGGATAAACACAAGGTAGCCTTTTAAAAAGGGGCCCAATTAATCTCCTTCGTGACTGAAACAACGTATGAGTGCTCA
Organism: Cyrtonyx montezumae; assembly: GCF_038088225.1. NCBI lineage: Eukaryota > Metazoa > Chordata > Aves > Galliformes > Odontophoridae > Cyrtonyx > Cyrtonyx montezumae. Next base: position 12,979,323 of record NW_027071826.1, read on the forward strand.
ATGCTAAGTCATAGGTGGAGGTATGTATTTGGTCATGCAGCTAGATGTTGTTATGTTATTAAAAATATTAAAATCCTAAATTCCTATTTTCAGTGACATATTGACAATGTATAATAAAGACATGGAATAGCCCATAGATACTAGAGCTTCTCTTGGATATACAAGGCATAGAATAGTTGTTCCTATTAAAATAAATAAATAAATAAATTTAAAGTGTTATTTTAGTTACAGTAATGTTAATTCATGGTAAATTAGTCCTGTATTAATCTTTCCATTTCACTTCAGAATTGTTTAAGAACACTAGATTTTGAAGGAATTTATAATAAAGTACTTGTAAATTTTGTGTCTATATGTATACAAAAGAATTTATAATTCATATAAACAAAGTATCCAAAGCTCAGTACAGAGATCTTAATATTCTAACTTTTACAGGCGAAGAAAACAAAACTCCCATTAGGAAACTTGCCCGACTGTGAAAGAAGTGTGTACTGTGGCTTAGAGTTCAATGTGAATATCTGGAATGTCAGTTACCTTCATCAAAGATATATGTAATGATAGGAATTGCCCAACCTGAGTAAAATGGATGTGAAAATGAAGCTGTGCAGCAGTAGCTAACTTTTGTTTCATTAGATCAGAACAGCTACAGTCAGATGACATTGCCTTCCTGGGACAGTTGTAAATGTTCTCAGTCAGTTAAAGGCAATGACAGTGCAAACCCAAGGTACTGTGAATTTGCCTTTATGGCTTTGTTCTCTAACTAGCACCGGCCTTTTCCGGAGGCATTGTATTGAGGAAACTGCTTTGTAAGCCCAGGAGAGTAGAGGTAAGAACTGCACGTAACAAGTGCCTTGTTGTCGCAGTTTTAGTTGTATAATTTTTCTGTTTACAATTGATTTCAGTACTTTGAATGGCAGGTAATTGTTAACTGATGTGATTCCCCAGAAGAGACCAGGAGTCTCAATAATCACCCCCTTTTAACTGCAACAGCTACTGTATTTGTTTTTCCTCTCCCATAAGGATCTTTCTTGAGTACTGCTCCCACTGTTGATGCGTGTTACCTTTACTGTAGGTGCTGTCACTGGAGAAGGTAGAATTGTGTGGCTGACAAATAATGAGCCAGGTGGTGAGATTCCTCTTTTTTCTGGTTTAACTTTTGAGGAAAGGGCTGAGATAACAGCTAAGAGGGATATACATAAAAAGAGTAAGTGAACCATTTATAAATGTATTTTATTTTCTGTTCTTGCTGTAGTTGTGAGTTGCTTTCCACAAGTTTCATTTAGCCAAGGGGAAGGAAAGTTGCCCCAAACTACAAAGGGACAAAAGCAGCGTTTTTGGTGCCACTAAGAATTCTATTTCTCAGATCTTAATAAAGCTATTTGATGAAGCTGATTCTGCTCTGAGGGAGCAGAACAGATCATCATCTAGACTATTTTACAATGGTCTTGAGTTAAACTCTATCTTTGTTCTGTATGCCTTCCTGCTCAATAGCAGCCATCAGAACATGCTAATGTAAGAAGAACATACTGATAAGTTATAAGCTGAATTAATTGAATCATCATTTTTTATGTCTTCGCTGCAGCAGCTTTTCCAAGTAATTATTGGTAAAGTGAATAAGTACCAGAGCTGCTTTGAGGATCAGGGAATCAATGCAAAATGAGGAGCTGAACGTGATAAGGAAATACAAAGTTAGCCTTGTATTAATACAAACCAACTGAGAAGGCTTTAAGGGGAGGGGGGGGGGAACAGAATGAACCCACTTCATGGTAAGTTGTTCAGAATATGACTCACTTAAAGCCCTTAGGGAGGAGGAAAGTGGAAACCCTGCTCAATTTATGTTAAGGTTGATTTTTTTATTTTCCCTCCCTGTCTCTGTCCCCAGATTTGTTTGCAGTCATACTGGTGAACCATACTTGTTTCCTTATTTGGGATTCTTTTCATCATTAGTTTACTGTCTGTTCTGGAAGCTGCCTGGAGCTGAAGATGTTTATAGTTAAGACAATTATATTTGCAAATTTAAAAACAGAAAAAAGAGTGGGGGAGAGAGTGGAGGTGGAAAACAGCAACAACAGGAAAGGTGAATAAGAGTTAGGTTGGGATTTCTTGAATTTCACTAAACAGTGGAGATGGCTGAGAGATGGTGTGTAACCCAAATCCCTAATGCCATCTTCGTGTTGCACAGGTAGATCTGAAAGAAGTAAATGTATGGAGTGAGCAAATTTCTTTCCAAATGGTCAAAATATCTTTAATCATTCTGAAATTATTTCATACTGTAGCCCATTATTTCTCATTTCAGTGGCTGTACAGGCTTCAGGGTAAGTGAAGAGGGCTGGGAACAGAATAGCTTTAGTTTTGATGCAAATGTCAAACGTGCAGTTTACCAGCAAAAGTAATCTCTTCTTTCTCTTTGCTACTCTTAATACCATGTCTTCAGACACATTTTCTTGTTCCAAACAAGGAATATCTCCTCAAGATTAGCCCACTGTACCTCAGCAAAAGAAGCAAGTGAAATTATGTTCTGAAGTCCAAAAGTGGTGACTTCATTCTTCTCAGAAGCTAATAGGTCTCCAAAATCTGAGCTAGCCTAATATGAACAGAAGCTAGGAAACATAGGAACTGAATCGACAACCTTTTGAAATCAGAACTTAAAATTGGTACCTTTTACTCTCATTTCCATTCTGATAATTTTTTTTTTTCTCACCCTTTCTGAACCCCGTTTCAAGTAACTTTGACTTAGGCAAATAAAAATTAGAATCGTGGCTCTCAATAATATTCTGGTTCTGCAAGCAGAATATTAATTTAATTCTCCCTCACAAACACAAGTGCATTCTCTGAGCTCTGGTAGGTGAGGGATGGATGGTGGAACTCCAGCTGAACCCTCAGCGTTGGTGGATGTTGTGTAAGCCCAGGTTAGCTATGAGAAAGAAGGTACAGATTAGCATGAAGTCACTGGGAAATACTGAATGTTAATACTTTGGCTTCCAACACTTTGCTCCTCTCAGGAGAAAAGGCTCATGTGTTGATGTTGAAATGCCTTTTTTTAGCACAGAGCTCATATAGTGCTACAAGGAAAACAATTTAGATGCAACTATTTTTTCTTTGAAAACTTGATGGGAAAGATGATAAACCTTAGCTGGTTACGGCAGCATGCTTACAAAATCCAAATATCATGCTGTCCATAGTTATTGTTCCTTCTGTATTTTTACACTTCTGTTATTCTATTTAGGGGGAAGAAAGGGAGGATGTTTAGGGAGTGAGTGTTAACATCTGTCTTATTTGCTAGGGAAAAAGTTAAGTAATGAGGAAGACTGCAAATAGGAATGTAATTAAGATTTTATTAAATCTTTCTGCCTCAGAGATTTTGGATACCTCCGTGAATATTGGAGCTTTAAGGAATGTTATATCTATGAATGGTGGACACAATGTTAATTGAGCAGACATGCCCAGTCACAGCAAGGAATTAATCATAACCCCCTTCTGTTACAGTAGTGTATCTGAAGATGTCTGAGACTTGCTAGCATGTTCTTTCAGCTCTTATTTATCTAACTATAGCTGGCTAAATTCTCCATCCTGCAGGACTATTTCTTTGCTAGTCAAGAGAGAACTCTGTAATGTGTTTGGGAGACTTCACAAAGCTGATTTCCTGTTGTTTCTGATTAAAGAAGGAAGCCTTCTGTTTCATGTTCCTGGAGGCTAACTGAGATGCCTATGGTGCCAAATCTAACCCATGGGGCTTGTGCTGACCATGCTCAGCTTATCTATATTCCTTCTTGCAGTCTGTAATTGAATTATTTTCAGATGAGTTTGCAGGACTTCCAGTGGACAAAGGAATCGAGTTATTTCCATTTAAGTTGACAGAGTCTCTAGTGACAGTAAAAGTGGAAATCTGGTCTTGTGTCAGCTGAGGACAGTGATCTCTATATGAATTCATGAATTTTGTGAAGATTAGTATGACAGATTAAAACTGTGAATCAAGCCAAATACTCAATTTTAAATCTTATTGCTATGGTTATTTAATACTCATTAATACCTAATGGCATTACTGTATCAAGATTCTATAACTTACACATAGTTGTTTTTAGCATTAGCTGCCTAAATCACAGTCTGCAACAAGGTTAGACCATTAGCAGTTACCAATGGAAGTGATATAAGGTTATTTTAACTAGAAATGTGGCAAGTGTACCTGTTCTTGTGCTTCATTTCTTCTGAAATGCCACACAGTTTTTGTGCCCAGGAAGAGTCAGCTGAAGTGTATGAGTAAATTCCTGACTCTTCTCATTTGCCCACTTTTTTGTGTGTGATAGCTAGTTGCTTAAATAAAGGAAGCCTATAATATCCTTCTGCATTACATGTACTGCAGTGGAAATCAGTGGAGAGAAATTCTCACTGAGCAGAGATATAGGTTTAATAATGGACTTTAATTGACAGCACAGAGCAACTATGAAATATAATTGTAGTTGATGACATCAAAATGAGTTTAATTAGACCAGCTAACTATTTTCCATTGGTGGTCATTTCAATATATGACATAGTATTAGAAGTTAGTAACAAACATGTCTAAGCTACTAAGTTAAATTTATTTTATTATTAACAGGAAGAGGAACATTGAACACTGATGTGTAAACAGATTGAAGGCACAACCGTAAACTTGGTAGTCATTGAGGGAAAACTGGGTAGAGGAAAACAGGCAAATAGATCCCTACACACCAAAGACAATTTTTTAAGGGGATAATGTTTTGATACCTGGTAACAGGTGGGGTGGGAGGTTGTTTTAAGTAATAGAGAAAAAAGGGTAGAAATGATTATGACAGTTAGAGAAAATTCCTCTTTAGGCTTTAATTATGATAGAATGATACGTAGTTCACTTACACTGTGAGTAGCATTATCATATTTGGCTCAGTGCTACCATGCAGATGAATTTTATCACACCTGTGAAATGCCAGAATGTAGTGCCTGCTTCAACTCAAATTTTTGTTAAAATGAGTAATTTAAAAACTGTTTGAGTATCTCTTTCTTTTCTGGACTTACGTTTAAAGTTTCAGTAAATAACTATCAAAATCTATGGACATGTACTAGAAAAATTTATTTGTATATATACAAAGCCAGACAGATTTGCAGTAAATCCTATACACAGTACACTATTTATCTGCAATCTTCAAGGCTGAACAGACCCAGGTCTCTCAGGCTCTCCTCATAATGGAGGTGTTCCATGTCCTTTATCACCTTTGTAGCCCTCCGTTGGACTCTTTCAAGGAGGTCCCTGACTTTTTTGTACCAGGGAGCCCAGAACTAGACAAAATACTCCAGGTGAGGCCTCACCAGGGCAGAATAGAGGGGGAGGATCACTTCCCTTGGCCTGTTGGCCACACTCTTTTTAATGCACCCCAGGATCCCATTGACCTTCTTGGCCACCAGGGCACACTGCTGGCTCATGGCCAACCTGTAACCTACCAGGACACCCACGTCCCTCTCCTCAGAGCTCCTCTCCAGCAGGTCATCCCCAAACCTGTACTGGAGCTTGAGGTTATTCCTCCATAGGTGCCAGACTGTATACTTGCTCTTGTTAAACCTCATCTGCTTTCTTTCTGCCCAACTCTGCAGCCTGTCCAGGTCTCACTGAATGGCAGCACAGCCTTCCAGCATGTCAGCCAGTCCTCCCAGCTTCATTTCATCAGCAAACTTGCCGAGGGTGAACTCTGTCCCCCATTAGTCAGCATAACCTTTTTCTCCTGTTGTCATATAAATACAGTGACTGTAATGCAAAGCTGTACACAGTTGATGGTTTGGTTTGTAGGTTGGTCAGATATGTAGTTTGTCAGTGCCTGGTTTACTGTTGCTGTTCATTAATGCACTGAGAAAAATACAGGCATTTCTAGATTAAATTCTAAATTAAAGCCTATTTATATCCTGTTTGATACTTCATAATTTGTTTATTGTTTCATCCAGTAGGAGAAATGCACCTTGAGCTGGTTTCTGAAGGATAAGCTTTATCTTGCAGTAATAGCCAGAGCATCTTCATGTTTTTCATTGCTCTTATTCTGAGGCAGGGGTTTTGTACCATGTGGTACAGAGCAGGCTGGCAACTGCTCCTGGAGAGAACTGAAAAGTGCTAATGCTGGTCACAGTCCACTTGCACTGTCTGGATGCATAGTGGGTAAAAGGACCACTAAAATTTATGAAATATTCCTACAGGATCTCTACAGTATAAAGGTACTGGATATCTAGTACTTTTCCATAAGTGTGTTCACACACTGCATCTTTCTGATATCTGATTGAAACAAAGGATCATTTATTTTTATTTTTATTTTTATTTTTTAGTTTCTGGTACATTTTAAATCATTGCTAACTTTAGTAATCCTAGTAACTGCAAGCTAGTATGCTTTCTGCTTCACATCCAGGAGGCTGGTAGCTCACATGAGCAAGTCCTGCTCTAGAAAGTAGGTGGGATGGTTCAGTTCATTCCCTCCATGTGTAAGTGTCCACTGATGTGCTCTGAGGCTTGGAAGGATGACTCTCAACTCAAGTCTGTCACTTTGCATCAATTGTATGCTTGCATCCAAGCTATCACAAATCACTTTTATCTGTTATGAAGCTCTACATCAAAACTTCAACTTAGTCTTCATGCACAGGGTTTAGAAGAAAACAAAGATTCAGTTCACTGAGGTCAACTGGAATGTATCTCTGATTGCCTTAAGCTCTGAACATGAAACTTGCTACGGACTGATAGGGCAAATGTATTTTACTTCCATTAACTTCCCTCTAAAAGCATGTGTATTATGAACTCTTCTCAAGTGTATTTAAAATCTAAGCAAATGTTTATTTCTATTAGTGAAGCAACTTGTTTGCTGAAAGCAGAATGAAAATCCATTTGACGCATAAATAAGAAGAAACATCACAAGCTTTTCACTTTGCTAGCATGAAAGGGAATGCATTGTCCTAATGCTTTTTGCATATGGGTTTTGGCCAAAGGGGGAATACTGCAAAAAGGCAAACAGATTTGAAAATACTCTAAGAAAAGAAAGCATGAGATTGTTAACGGGTCTCTCTCTCTCTCTCTCTCTTTTTTTTTTTAACTTACTTACACAAATCACAGTAATGGAAACACTAATATCTTAAAATAAAACACTGAGTTTGAAATGTATGTCAGGAGTAAAGGCAAAGAGATGCCTAGGGTATAACACAGAAGTTTCTGGGTTGTTTGGAACTACCTTGCTATGGGGAGAAGTGGCCATTTCTAGGATGCTGATAGGGCATGTTGTTGTATGGTTTGTTTTCCTGACAACAATGAAAACATGACTGGTTGCCATGTATAGAACAGCAATAAATGAATTTTCTTGGTGGTGTTGGGATGGTGAAATGTAGTCTCAAATCTGTAGGGAGGAAGTGAGTAAGGTAGCACTTTCCCTTCACAGCTGAACCCTGCCCAGAGAATACAATGGTTACAGAAAACTTTGACTTTGTTGGAAGTACTGTTTAGGAAAGTCTACCACAAATAATAATCTATTGCATGGCAATAGACACAACTTCACTTAAAAAAAAAAAAAAAAGGATAATGCAAAGAAAAAAATCTCTTTGACAAATGGATGTATGCTGAAGTTTCTTCAAGTTAAGGATCTGTTTTTCTCCTTGAAGACCATGGCAATAATGAGAAGAAAACAATTGTGTAAAGTCCCTGTGTTTGGAATAAGCCTGTCTCCAAGATGGACAGCTAGGGTGTTATCTCAGTCAATTGATCAGTTCTCTGTGAAAACTTAAAATAAAAACAACTTCTTTCTGTAGGCCTTGGTGTGAACATTCCTGTAGTCAGCGTAGCCAAGGATTTGACAATGATTCCGTTGTGCATGTGCTGCTTTTTGAATCATGAGACTGTTTTCTTTTTGTGTTAAAAAAATAATTCTGTGTTATGTTCATTCTTTGTCACCTTTTACTTGCTACAACACTGCAATACAGTTGCAACAGTGAGCAAGAAAAATAAACGCTCTGAAAAACAAATGAGGTTTTGGAATGAGTGATAAACTGATAGATTATTTCATCAGCTATTTCAGTATTGTCAGTAGGAGATAGGTTAGTAAATAACGGATGACAATGCTTCAACAAATTAAGTCTGTGTTCTTTTGAGTGTCACTTCATGCAACTTGGGAAGCTAATGGCAGTGGTAAAAATAATAGTAAAAAAAAAAAAAAGCATAATTTCCCAGAAGGCATTCACCCACTCCTTTTTCCTGAGCTTTGCTCAGTCTGTTACAGCCGAATCTAGAGAGTTGCTTGTGCATGTAAATCACTGCCAGTAATCTCCCTACTTGCTACTGTGCGAGTCTGAGATTGTCTGATATGATTAGTGGATTTCTGTTCATATTGATGTATGTAAATCTTATAAGTCATATAGTGACTATTTGTCACTATAGAGAAGTAAGCCTTCTTTGACTTGTTGGTTTCTATTCTTCCTTACCCCCATCCCTTCATTTTTGCACATTGGTCTTGGCCTTGGCCTTCGCCAGGTGATTCAAAGTGACATCCACGAGAGTAATTGAATTTGTCTCCAGTACCAATCTGCTTTAGGCTGGTGGTTAGGCAAAGCATGGATCAAAGGGAAGGAAGGGTTTGGGTTAGCAGAACTTGTCTTTAGTTAACACAGTGAAGGCCCAAGAGAGAAAGGACTATTATTGTGGTTATTTGTAAAGTTATTTGTCACATGGCCTTTCCCAAGATGGATCAACTTCTAATCTTGCTCTATGGTATCCAGAGGGGCAGCAGCGTTCTGGGGTCATTGTGGGTAAATCATAACTCAGTATTTCAACTATAGTTCCATAAATGGTTGCTCCTAGAAGGAGTCTGTTTATGTCATGAAACTCTGCAGTCAAAACTGATACCATGTGACCTTTCCGTAGTTAGATGCCGATGAAGAGGAATAGCCTGGTGGTCTTCAGAGTTCTCTATAGGCTGGCCAAAACAACCCAGTAAGATTCTACTTCAAAATACCTTTTTGAATTTTTTTCAGTATTTCCTCCCTCTGTTTGCTCTTATCATTTCGGTCATGGCTGTACTTAACTCCTTGGGATGTTATAAATGTTCTTCTAATGTCTAGGCTGTTACTGCTGGTCATTATGTTATGCAAGTTTTCTTTTTGGTTGGTTGTGTCTATCTAGTTTTTGCGTGATGAGAAAAAGCATCATGTGACTGGATCTACTAACAACAGCAGAAAACTGTGCAAAAGGCTTCAGGATGTACTATGGTTTCTGTATTCATTTTGCCTTTCATGTCCTTCCCTCTGTGTGCTTATTTATGCAACAACTGTACCTGCACAGCACTCAAAGCACCGTGGGAGGGCAAGAGCTGTTTTGCTATTCTGAAGGAGAATGTCATTTATCCAGGCACAGAATCCCACTAGAGTGACATGAAAGCATCTTGAATGGATTTAAGTTTTATTCTCTTTTTTTTTTTTTTTGCTAATTTAGTTTTTCTTGAGTTAAATGAGTAAAAGTGATTTCTGTCTCAATTAATAAGAAGGAGATCTCAAGTCCGTGGTCTAAATGAAAATATACCTGCCCTTCTGCATTAATTTTATCTGCATCATTAACTTCAGTGCCAATCTATTTGTTTTTTTCTGACTTACAGTATGTACTTATAGCTTTGTTTTATTAATGCTTTTGAATCAGGATTTTTATTTATATGCCTTTTATTGTATTTTTTTTAAATAGACTTTTTCTGTAAAACGTAATCTCAACTGACCAGACCGAACAACTGTGAGACTAGAAAGGGAAGATATGAGCAAGCATGATCAGGGTGTATGTAGCACAGTCAGCAGCTGATGGGATCTGAGAATTGCCTTTATGCCAATGCTTGCGAAGCTGCTTAGCTGGTTGGTGGTATGGAGTACATGATGATGATCATGATAAGAAATTAAAAATAACTAAGCTGGGGCCTGAACAGTATGATAGAATTGGATGGTCCCTAGAGGTGACTTTGGGTTTGAATCATTCTGCAGTTGTACAATTTATGCAAGCAGGATAAATAGGATAACTTTTATCAGAAACTGTTTTTCTGTCCAAAACATTTACAGTAAATCATGAGGTAGAAAAAATAGGTTCAAGTTTTTGATGGATTTAAGGAAACTGAGAGATACTAGGTGCAAACCTTTAAAGGTGAAAAACAGACTTTTGCTTGATGCAATATAAATACACAAAGGGCTTTAATGAAGAACCAATGTGCTTAGAGCAGAATTTTGGAAGGATTAAGAAAGATTCAGTGGGTCTGGATGATAGGATTCAGTTTCTTGATCTGAAGAACGGGAGCCTTTGGGAATTACCATCAATGTAAAAGCCTGAAATCATGGAATTTCTGGATATCATAATATTTCTTTAGAAACCCAAATATAAATGTATCTTCCTGTCATTTGTCTACTGACTTAGTTTAGCACGTTTTATATACATAAGTACATGTGTATGTATGTGTATATATGTGTATCACAGGTATTGTCAGCCATATTGCTAATGATTTCATGTGACACGTTGCTGAACATGCCTTAGCCAAGTGTCTTTTTCTGTTCAATTTTTGTTCATCCTGGGGAAGAAAAGGCTCAGAGTAGATCTTCTAACAGCCTTCCTGTATTTGAAGGGGACCTATTGGAAAGGTGGGGAGTACAGTGATAGATCAGAGGGTAATAGCTTTAAACTAAAAGAAAGCTATGAAGATGGTTAGATACTGGAACAAATTGCCCAGAGAAGTTGTGGATGCCCCATCCCTGGAGGTGTTCAAGGTTGGATCAGGCTTTGGGCAACCACATTTAGTGGGTGGCAGTCCTGCCTATGGAAGGTTGGAACTGGATGGTCTTTAAGGTGCGTTTTAACTGTAAAATCCATTGCATGATTTTATTATTAAATTATCAGCAGGTATCTTTTACTGGTAAGATAGCAAAGTAAGAAAGTAATGTCTAGCAGTGGTAATAGTCTGTGTGGGTTTCACCTTAAATCTGGGGAATGCTAACCATTCCATAAGTATGCTTCAGCAGATTATTGATCTGAAGGAGCTTGAAGTTTGTCTCCTGACTTCTGATTCATAGTAAGTCATGCATTATGAGAGGAAGCAAGCACTAGGGCAGTGTGCTCCCTTGCATTCTGGAATGGTTCTGTTCATGTCTAAATTCCTATGTCCAGTTCTTATGTAAACAAATACCTTTACTTATTTTTAAGGGAAACCTGATATATGCCTTGCTAATCTTGTTTTCCTGATTTTCATTTTTTAAATAACAGTTCCAGACAAAGTTAATGCTTATTACACACACTGGTCATTTGGTTTAATCATTTTTGTCCTTCTTTTGGCAAAAAACTGCAATATTTCTGAACAGTGGAAATCCCTTAATGTCTCAATTGTACTACGTAGTAACAAAACTGATGGGTACGGCTGCTCTTTAGGCAGCGTCAGCTTTTGTTTCATCCGTGAGGTATCTGCAAGTAGTTCAGTGTGTGCCTTCTCCCTAACCCCTGCCTTGACCTTACTAATTCTGAAAATCTTGTAGCTGTCTCTGGAAGGCTTCGAGTCTTAATTAAAACCAAACCAAAATGAAAAAAAAAAACCCAACCAAACACAAAAACCAGTAAGCCTCAAACTTTGTACAGTTAGATTTCCAAAATGTCATATGACACCCTGGTAGTTCAACTATGAGTCAAGTTCATGAAAAGCAGCTGACCCTGTGTCATCACTGTCTTTTACTCTTAGCTCAGGCACAGTGATTATGGAGTGAGTGTTTTGCCTGGCGTCATGAGCACAGACTCCATGTTCCTGTGCCTTCTTCCAGCTCAGTAACTGCTACACCAATACATGTGCACACAAAAACATAAGCTGCCAGACCTTCAGGGGTGTATATGTACACATTTAGCCACGATTTCTAAAACCTAAGTTCATAGATCAAGTAGTTTTGTTCAAAACAATTTAAATTAGGAAATGTGCTGGTTCCATGCTGAACAACATTAATGAGAATGGAGGATTAGAATACTTGACAGATCAGGAATGAGGAAGCTGTGACAAATGGAAGGCAGTGCACTGGAAGCAATTTCTCCTTGCTTGTCGAAGTTTTTCTTTATCACGTCTCCTTGCTTTTATATGGGAATGGCAGCTGTGTAGGCAGGAGTATGTTTTTTTACAGGCAGGATAATGTTTAGCTACATGCTCCTTAGGGCTCAGACAGCAATATCTGAACATTTTTAACTAATTTGCACCTGTTGGAAAAGTCAGGATCTGTGTACATCTCACTGGCATCCTATGTGACCTCAGGGCAGGAGATACTTTTGCTGCTTTTGACTGTATTTTGATTTGGATTAGTGAGTGCTCTGCTCTGTGACAGGTTTCTAGATGATAACTCTGATGATATCAGGTTATCTAAACTGAAATACCTACTTCTGAGAGCAGAATGGGTATTTCAGGAGTGTAAACCAGGTTCTTATTTCAATTTCTGTTCTTGGAAGTTGTCCATATTACTGTGACTGCTGCTTGAAATCAACTACCTCTTGAGCACTGGATTTGGATACGAGTGGAACTGGATAATTGGTCAGGCCTGAATGTTCCAAACAGGGTGAGCTGTGAGCTACCAGGCAAAGCCCTTGAGTTAAGAGTAGGAGTGTGCATGAGTACCTTCTATGTGGGTGTGTTCTGCAGGCAGCTGCTGAATACAAAGCAAATGACTCCAAGGACTCCATTTCTAAAGAAATAGTGCTGAGCAATGGGTTTGGTATGCTGCGAAGCAAATCAGAGTCCCTGTAGTCTGCAGTATCTTAGTAATTTCTTCTTTTTTTGTCTCTGTGGAAGAATGAGAAGCGTTCAGAAATGGGGTGTGTAGCAGAGTGTGGGTGCTTGCCCCTGTTTTTGTCTACATGGTAATATCTAGGTGCAGGCACTGTTACCTGCCTGCTGTGCTAGTGAGAGGGGGCTAAGGATTACTGCTCTGCATCTAACTTAACACATTTGTAGCCTGCTGCCTCTGTCCCATCTATGTCTGTCCCGATGACTGATGTTTCTCCTGCAGAGAGCTCATCCGGTTGTTTTCTTGTTTGTTTGTTTTTACTGCTCACACTGTGCTTCTATTAAAATGTGAGTGGTGTCTGTGAAAAACAAAGGACTGCAGCAAGTGAAAAATAAGCAGCAGTCATGGATGAATGCTTTGTCTTGACTAAATGCAAATATCCAAACAAATTCTCAGTAACAAGGAAGGGGAGAAAAGCTTCATAGCAACAAACAGCATAATCTAGAAACAAGGAGTCAGGGTGAGATGGCATTTCTTTTATTATTTTGGCATGCTTTAAGGGAGAGTTTTTGAAAGGTGCATAAAGGAGAAATAGTAACAGTGGAGAAATAATAACAAATACTACATCATATTCAAATTTGTATGCAGTCTCTCACCTTCCATTCCAGGGAGCTGTGTAAACACATTTTCATTTAACCTTCTCAGTTATCTCTGCAGTGGCTAAGTAGTGTCTCTATCTCATGCATGAAGGAATTACTATGTAGGGCCAGATTTGAAGCAAGCAGCTTCTGCCAGCCTCCTGGGTCCTGTTTCTCTGCAAACTCAGGGTCCCTGAGTGCTAGCTGCCCAGCAGTGTGGTGCTCCAACACTGGACAGGGTGTGGAGGAACAAGAAAGAAGGTGGTCACTGAGGCAAAGAAAGAGATTTGGATGATTTTACTGTTTGTTTTTTTGTTGTTGTTTGTTTTTATTTGTTTCCTCTTCCCTGGGAATTACTGTTACTATTCTAAAGCAGACATTTCTAGTTATTGATGCTGAACTCCCTCTCTGTTTACTGGGTTGTTTTTGTAGAGAAGAAACCAATACCACAACTTTAAGATTTTCAGGGATTTTCTTATGCTTCTTTTGTAGCAACACCTTCTGCTTCAAAACAAACACTGGTTTACATAGTGGACATTTCTAACCAGATCCTGCCATTGGATGTTTGTATGTAACTTTACCCAAGTTAGTAGACCAGAATTGGCTCAGCAGTGCATGCAAAGCTGTACTTCATTATGCCAAAACTATGGTCAGGAGAGAGTGGCAGCTGGCAGTTAAACGGGAGGAGCAGACTCCTCTGGAAGTGTCCTTCCCTATATACTCCTGGAGCTTTCCATTCAGCATTTCCATAATTCAACAGGAGGTGAATAAGCATCATAGGCATGGCTACTGTGCTGCCTTTAGCAGCAGCCTACTTTCCATGTCTGGAGTTGGTTTATCTGGGTGAAAAAGGAGGGATGGTGCAGGACAGTTTCTACTTCCACTACGTGTGCTGTGAATATCTTTCACCTGAGCAATTCACAGGCCTGAAACCGCATTAGCTGGAGCACAGCTGTGTTTGTGAGTACTGACTAGTAGGACTGGATGTGTCTCTGGGAGGAGTGGACAAGCCTCTTGCTCGCTTTCAAACATCTTGTTCCTCCTGGGTGTTGGGTTTGAGATTTTTATAGATGTGAGGATAAAAAGCAGATGGGGACTGGCCTTGTGGTGGTAAAGATGGTGTGACTCTAGTCCTAAGATAAGAAACATTTACATGTTTCTACTGTATGGAACTGATGAGGCATTAAATTCCCCTATCTGGTTTCCCACTTCCTTCATTCCTTTGTTTTTCTTTGTTTCAGTTTGTGGCTCTGAAGTAAAAGGTCTTTGCAACTTTTCTGCCCTATAAATCTCAGACCTTACCATTCCCTCAACAGTGTACATAGTTCTCTGCCTTCTTAGAAGCCCATTTATGCTGCAGAACTGTAGTCCAGTGAGATCAAATGTGTGGCACCATTTACTCTAATCTCCTAAATTTTCCCCAATTTTACCGTAAGTTAACATGTAGAAAAGTGGGACAGACAGGAAATGGGAATGAGAAATAAAAGGGACTGTGCAATGTGGAATGGAGCAGTTACAATATTTGCTCACTCAAACTTTGCCAGATTTTCCTTGGAAAGTCCCACTGCAGTGATGCACTTGTATCATAGTTTGTTTAAGAATTCTATCAGAGGAGAAGGGACTGTGCAGGGTGCCACGTGGAAGATTCACTGGTGATTCCACTGAGCTATTGATCTGTTGGAAGCAGTTTGTCACGTTCTGTCATTTTGTTTGGAAAATGATTCATCACACTGGAGACAGTTGAAGCTCATCAGATAACGGGAGGGAGAGAGTGAGTTTCATGTTTACGAAATGTAAAGCTTAAATGCAAGTTATTATTTTAATAACAGATGATCAGATAAAATAATCATTGAAAGAGCATCTAGGGTGCTCTGGAAAAAAAAGCTATTTGTTAGCTGAGATCTCTTCTGCATTTGCAAACAGAATTTACAAACATTACAGTATAAACAAATTATCTGTCTTAATGTAGAAATACACTCAATAAATGAAATTAAAATTCTGAATTTTGCAATACAGCTGTCCTCTGCTTTTTCTCAAGTGATAAAAATCTGTACTTTATGTAGCACATCTCAAAACCCTGCACTGGGCACCATTTAGAGATGTTTTATTGGGGCTTTTTGATGTTGTTTTAGGAAAGGAATTATGACCTTGATTAAACTTCTAAGTTTCCATGCACATGTCTGTACCTCCGACACAGCTGCAGAGATTCAGAGTCTGAATTGTCTGCATAGAAGACCAATTTGTAGAACCTGTATTGTGCATGGATTCTGGCTCGTCAGTTTAAAAATTTCCTGCACGAATATAATCTTTGTCCTTGGCTAATTTTGAGGAAGATGCAGTTAAATGTGTTGCAAATGGACAATGGAGGCGAGGTAGCAAGAGCTCCAAAGTTAGACCACTCTCTCTGTAGCAGGTTTCACTACAGAGCTGCTTCCACTGAGGAACTCTGAATGTTCCTTGCTCCAAGGTGTGCAACTCTGTCAGTAGAAGGGAGACAAAAGGGGAAGGATGAGCTGAAGATCTTTGATACTGTATCATAAGACCTATAAAACATATTAAAAGACTTCTTTTGTCTTAGTTTAAAAGAACAACAAAAAGACAAACAATATTTATCATTCATCCATTGCAAAACTACTTTTAATGACTGTGTTGCTGCTGTGGAAGTCTTTTGAGCTCTGAATGCAAGTGAGATCAAGGAAATAAAAATTAAAACAAGAAATAGTGTTAGGCTGTTGTTGAAAGAGCATGACAGAGAAGCCAAAGTAATAGATTGGTTTGAAAGCTGATATTATAGCTGATGTTAGACGCTATACTGCTGTCCTTGTGGGACTGCACTACCAGTACCATGTATTAGGTACTGTGTTGGTGATATTGTTTATGGTGATATTGTTTATACTGATCTTGCACTCTGCATTATGACACCTGGCCCCAGAATGATATTCGCCTCTCTGGGATAACGTAGATAAGGGTATTGCATTAGTGGTGGTTTCAGCTGCTAATGAGGAGTGAGTGTGGGAGAATGTCCTTCGGACTAAACACGAGTGTGCTGAAAGTGCTGAGGGCAGGACCATGATACTAACTTATGTCATGCTTGGATCTTGCAGTGGTATTGTTCAAGATAAATTTCTCTTTGCTTTTTCTACTCTGGACAAGCTGAGGGGCGGAGGCACAGGGTGATAATGCAACTGGTGGGAGACACAATTCTGTGTGGTTTTTGCCACCCAGCAAAGTATCCCTGTCCTTAGTACTGTCTTACAAAGCATGCTACTGTAATGCTTTTTTGACATCAACATACACATGAATCAGACAGTTCTCTGAGTAAATACTCCAAATTTAGAAATTTTGTTCTATCTATCTACCATAATCCTGCTTTTTCTTTTTTTTCCTCCCTTCTTATCACTATCCAAAGCCCTAGAGAAAAAAACTGTTGTCTGTTCATTTTTAAAAGATAAACAAACCCAACCTGTTTTCTGTGTAGTTTACAAAGCCTGAAGCTCATGAAACATTACAAGTGTTAAGCAGCCATCAGCTACTACAGCTAAAAAACCTCTATTAGTGCAGTAGAATTTTTATTCTAATCTCTTGCCAAATAAGCATCAACTGTAACAGCTCAAAGCATTTTGACTGAATGTCAGCTGAGCAAAGGAAAGATGACACCTTGCGAACTTAAAGAGCTGGTGAGGTGACACTTTAAGGGATAAAAAGGCAATGAAGCAGAAAGCTGATGCAAAGATGAAGTTGGCCTTGGCAGGACTGTTTGTCAGCTTTTAATCACAGAACCCACTGGGGAGGAAAGGAAAGAAAAGAAGTAACAGCAGAGCGACTGTGTCAAAACCAGAACTAACAAGATTATTTTTGTCTTCTCTTGCATTGCTTGGTGTTCAGAGAAAAAATCCATGCATAAAAAAATTATGATGTGAATAGGGTATTTTTCCTTTTTTATGCCAGCCTTGATCTTTTCACCTGTGCTTCACCATATCTCTAATCTGTTCACATCCCACTTTCGTGCTCCCTGTTTCACTCTGTGTTCCGTAACTCCATCCCTCCCCGCTCTCCTTCACTTTACCTTTTGTCTCTTCTGTATCTAGCTCCTGAAGCACCATTGCCTCTATAGGCACCTGTCCTGTTTTGACAAATGAAATAGCTCAAAGAGGTAACAGGGAGGAGATTGCTTCCAGTAAGGGCGCAGAAAAAGGAAAATTAATAGTTAAAATCTAACATTTCGAACTATGATTTATGATTCCAGGAGAGGCCTCATTGCTCCCTACTACTCCTTGAGAGTAGGTTGTATTTGAGGGTTGGCATGACAAGAAGTAATGGGCTCAAGTGTGCCAGGGGAAGTTTGTTCTTAGAAAGAGCGGTGATGTATTGGAAGAGGCTGCCCAGGAAAATGGTGAAGTCAGGGTCACTGGAGGTGTTTAATAATAGTGTAGATGACATAGTGGCAACAGGCTGATGGTTGGACTAGATGATCTTAGTGGTCTTTTCAAACCTTCATGATTCTATGATCAGTATGCATTTAAGGGAGCTGGCTGTAAAAACTGTAGGAATAAAGATTTTTGGAAGCAATGAGAATTGCACAAAGGATGCTTCTGCCTTTCTGAACCTAGGCATGGGTACCAGTGCTTCCAGTGGTCTCTTGTAGGACTGCTGGCTCTGTGGGAAGCTTCGGGGTGCTCTGTCCACCTCTCTGCATGGGTTAGAAGTTAATATCTTACACTCAGGGACATTGCTGCTCTGATGGCTGGTGAAACATCAAGGCAGAATGTAACAGGTGAAATTATTTCTGTATGTTCCCTTTACTAGTGTGCGTGTTGTACCAAGTTGTTTTAACATGAGATCAATTCTCAGGGTATGGATTTTAGACTTTGCTCTTCTGCAAGCATAGGCATGGCTTTGTGTTTGTCAGAAGGAATGCGCTGAAGAAGCTGTCAAAGCCACTGGTATGTTTGGACATTGGCATATTTTCCTTTAAAATTGTATGTGTTGCAGTCCTTGTGACTTACACTGACTATAAAACAAACTAAAGCTGTTTCCTTCCAATACTACTAATAAAATCCTGATCAGTTAGAATCATCAGATTCTATTTCCACAAGTTAACTTGAAAACATGCGGTCCTTATGGCAGAGATTTTTTAGGTCAAAATCTTCAATGAGAACAAGGGGAATATTATGAAATTACTATTCCATGCCTTGCACTGGGGAATTCCTCTGCAGGGCATGCTTACTCATATTGACAGTAATTAAACTAGAAACATTCTGTACCTATCACTTGCCCGTACAGTGCTTCTTTAACTTCTAAACTCATTTATTGTATGCTGTTATGACTTCATGGTGTTTTCCTTAATTTCAGTACTGTACTAACAGTATTTCCATTTTCTCAGAATTGGAACTGAGATTATCCTATTTTAACAAAGGACAAATCTTGGTGCTGGCCATGGAGAACTGGTCATACCATCTTGTTCAAGTACACCCTCACAGTTTGGTGAGATTATTTCAGTCTTGTGACCTTCCCCATAGTACTTTAGGGTGCTATGATCTAGCTACAGGGAGCTATCCAGGGCTACTGGATTCTCTGGATGGCATACTCTACAAGAAATATGAAGTCTTGCTGAAGTCTTTCAGTTTTCTGACATCTGCCCCTGACAGTGTACATTGTCTGTACTTGGTAGCAAATTGTATGTACAGCTTTCATCTGTGCTTTGAGCATATTCCTTTTGTAACTTCCATATGGCAAAACATTAGATAACCTAACACTTTAGAAATATTTGTGATTGCCAAATGTTATGTCGCATAGAACTGATAGCACTCAGCAGTCCTTGTGCAGCTGGTAGGAATTGGTGTGACAGAAGTGCTTGCTGTGCAACAAACAGATAGAAGTTCCCATCTCCCTTGAGGAACCCATTTTTCCACAGCATGTGCCCAGCTCCATCTGAACTAGACCCATTGCAAAGTTGGGAAAGATTTACAGCTGCAGATGAGTTTTTGTTCAACTGCTTTAGGTAGCAGATTATCAGTAAATAATCTTTATAAGAGATACGTATGTGTCCCTGGCATTTAGTCATATTTATGTTTGCTGTTGCATTCTGTTTTTCTATTAATTGCAGTTTATACTCTGAGGTTGGTTTTACTTGGGCTGCTCTGAGTTGTCATTTTCAGTTCAGACCTGTGCCCATTTTGATTATGAATTTCACAGAATCACAGAATTGGATTGGAAGGGACCTCCAGAGATCATGGAGTCCAACCCCCTGCCAAAGCAGCTCCCTAGCCCAGGTTGCACAGGTAGGTGTTCAGGCGGGTCTTGAACATCTCCAGAGAAGGAGACTCCACCACCTCTCTGTGCAGACTGTGCCAGTGCTCTGTCACCCTCACTGTGCAAAAGTTCCCATACACGTTTGTGCGGAACTTCCTATGCTTCAGTTTGCGGCCATTTCTCCTCCTCCTATCTCCACACACTGCTAAGAAGAGTCCAGCCTCATCCCTTTTCCTCCTGCTCCTCAGATATTTATAGGCATGGATCAGATCCCCTCTGAGTCTTCTTTTCTCAAGGCTGAACAGACCCAGGTCTCTCAGGCTCTCCTCATAAGGGAGATGTTCCATGTTCTTTATCATCTTTCTGGCCTTCCACTGGACTCTTTCAAGGAGATCCCTGTCTTTCTTGTTCCAGTGAGCCCAGAACTGGACACAATACTCCAGGTGAGGCCTCACCAGGGCAGAGTAGAGTGGAAGGATCACCTCCCTTGAGCTGCTGGCCACGTTCTTTTTAATGAACCCCAGGATCCCATTGGCCTTTTTGTCCACCAGGGCACACTGCTGGCTCATGGCCAGCCTGTCATCCACCAGGACACTCTGGTCCCTCTCCTCAGAGCTCCTCTCCAGCAGGTCATCCCCAAACCTGTACTGTTGCATGGGTGCAGTGCCCTACACTTGGACTTGTTAAACCTCATTCCCAGAAAGGAATGGCAGAGAGTAGCAGAGAGGCATCTTGCTATTAATCTGTCCTGTGCAGGAACTCAAACACTTCTCTGCTGTGTTTCAAGGTGAATCATTGGCATGTGCAGCCACTTTGATTGTGTAGCAGTTTGCTCAAATGCAATGCTCAGGATGTTATGACATTTCTTCCTTTTGTGCTCCTTGTCCTGAGAAAAGTAGGTACCCGTGGTTGTTTTTTTTTGTTGTTTTTTTTTTTTTTAAATGAAAATCCAATTTAAAAAAATGCTCTCTTTATATCCAGTCCTATGCTTTGAGAAGACCTGCTTTCCAAGGTACAATTTGCACTCCTGACTTAAGTGTTCAAGTAAAATCAATTTGCATGTACTCAAGCTAATGTTGACACAGAATCCTATTGTGATAATTTATCGTGCTACATGTGAATGACACCTATAATGTCATTAATCCTTTCCTATTTTGTATTTAACATGGGAAAGAACTTCAAAGTTGATGACTTGTCAATACTTGAAAGCTGAGTGTAAAGGAAAGGAAATTCTCTCTGTATAGTCTATCTAGTTGTTGCCCTTTTATTTTCACTCTGTTCTTCAGTTTAAAACAGTGCTCTTCCAAGACTTCCATATCAAATAAATATGATACACTGATACCTGAGCCTGTAACAATCTTTTCATATGAATTTTCCTATCTGCTTGTTTTATCTAATTCTCATACATTTGGGTTTCATCTCTATATGGTTCAAAAGGAAGGACCTTGATGTGTAGACCTAAGACTACCTTCAAAGCATGTTTATAGAGCTTGCAACACTAAATCTGACTATAGCATAAGGCTAGCTAATGTAATGGTTCTCTATATTTTGTGTTCAGTGCCCAGAAAGGGAGAAGTGGCCTTCTGAATAGATGGTAAATAATTTTAGAAGTGAATGCTGAAGCACAGCTCTGTTTATCACAGTTGCTAGACAACTATTTCTGCTTCCACAAACATTGCTTTGTGTGTAAACATATGTTGTATGTATTTGTAATCATCAGTGCTAATGCTTGACACTTATCTGGCTCTGGTTTGTGTCAGTGTCTGCTTTCAATAGCACCATATCATACATCTCGCAAGATCTTGGTTTTAAATTTGCACCATTGCCTTGAGTTTGTGAACTTTTTCTATGGTACTTATTTTTTTCTTTGAAGGAAAAGAAGATTAATAGCAAATTACAAGTGCTTTGCAGCTAAACAAAAATCTATGTTGCATCTGTGGCTGGGTGCCTATAATAAAAACTGGATGATGGGTCTGTGCTAGCAATTGCTCTTACCGTGAACTTGCTTCACAGAAGCAAAAGAACATGTTACACATTTTTACAATGTCATTTTGTCTGAATAAATTAAATTAATGTAGCAGAAGCACATTTACCACTTTAGCTGCGTCTGTACTTGTGCCTTTGCTGATTATAAAAAATCACCTTTTTCCTAGCACTTTTGCTGTCATAGATTGATCAGAACATTAGCATGTCTTTTCTTCTTCCATGTCTGCTCACAGAATTGGGTTTTCTGATTTGATTTTCGTGCTTTTTGAAAACATTATTTTGCTGTCTTAGACATGTTTGTTTGCTTGCCCAATAAGCTTCATTCTGTGTTAAGTTCACAGAATCCTTCCCATCTCCCTTTGATGGTGCAGAGATCTTGGCAGCAATCAAAAAATCCCATATTTGCTTAACTAATTTTAGGCTTCTAAACGTCACACATAAATTCAAAACATTGCCAGAATACTTCTGCTCACAGAGAGACGGTATGCATCAGTCTTCATCTATTTCTTACCCCTTAAAAATTATAAAGCTGGGGCAACAGCATTCAAAAGTTTAGTGCCTGAAGGTAGAAGTTGTTCCTCTTGGGAGAGGAGCATAAATTAGCTGAAGTGCCAAAAATTCTGTGCAGTATTTCTTCTCCTTATTTACCCATTTGGTTTTGCTGATTCACAATGCAATCTGTTGCTTTTTTCATCCAACTAGAACACTTTTCCAGAGAATTATTGACATGTGCTCAGAATTAGTGTCAGCATAATCTTGTTCTGCTTTAGATATGACTAGTCATAAAGGCAGCTTTGATAACTCTGCAGTGGAAAGGTACTCACTCCTCACTCAAACTGTTGGTTCTTGGCCATCTCCTACAGACTTGAATATTTAAAATACATTGATGTATTTCAGTGCAAGTTATTTGGTGTCCACAATGGAAAATGAAGTTCAGCTAGCATGGCTGATTTGGCAAAAATTCCCACAAAACCCGTATAGTCTGCCCTGTGTGGTCTATCCGTTCAGGCTAAACACAGGAAACCTGTGTGTTGCATATACATAATTGGAAGTATGACACTTCTAAGCTGGCAGTATCTGGCTACCAGAATGCTCCAATGAGTCAGTCAGTGATCAGTTCAGTATTAAAGAAAGCTGAGAATATTCTAAGAATAATTCATGGTATGGAGTTGAACAGTAGTGTTTTGCCAGAAAAAATAAATGAGTCTCTGTCTTGAGAGATGAAAATAAGCACATCCTCCTTCAGGTAGTCTTATAAAACTGTCTGACTGAGCTGCTAGTCTGTATCCACCTACAGTCAGGTTTCCTGATGCTACTGTGAAATTCTTGCTGATACACAGGAAAGGTGACTGCACCCGAGTGTTTCTGATCTCTCCCAAGCAGCTGAGGTTAATGCTGTACGTCTACCTTGCTGATGTAGTTCCTGGGTGACAAGAATGCCAGAGCAGGGATGCACATGGAAGTGTAAGGAGTACATAGATACAAATCATATGGACATCTAGATCCTTATACTGTGCACAGCAGCAGCTGATGATGTTGACTTAGAGAAGGAAATAATAACAGTACATGTGTGGATAATTCTTCCCAACATCAGCAGCCTAAGGATTTCCTAAATTGGGCTATGTATGTGTATCTTCTTACTAAATAGCTTCAAGCAAATCCATCCCCATGAATGAATCACTGGCAGAAAATAATCATAGATTGTAAATGTTTTTAACTTGAATTTGTTTCTAAGATTGTTTAGAAGGCTTTACAGGTTTTTTTTGTTTGTTTGTTTTGTTTTTTTTCCTTTTAGTTACAGTTCCTTCAGTAAACATTGAAGGAGGAACATTGTTATTTTGATAAATATTTTCTGTGTGGGCAAATCTAAAATGATTCCTCTTTAGTTTATATTATTTTTTGTTGTCAAAGAAAGTGCATACTTTTGCTGGGCATTTGACATTAAGCCACATTTGACTGGGCTGGAAAGCACCCTGCAATTCCTGGTTCAGGGACTTGATTTGAGGTGCCTGGTCAGCCTGTTTGTCAACCAGTATATTTTGGAAAGCTAAGATGTAGTCAGACTAGGAGGCAAGGAATGGGAAGCTTAAGAGCAACAGCCCACATAGGGTGACTGAAGTTGTTCGGGTGGACAGAGCTGTACTGGAAGGCATGTCTGAGTAATCCAAATCCAAAAACATGTTTCAGATTATAAAAGGCTCTTGTAAAAGTGGGCAACAGTTAAGGCACAGCTCGAGGGGCATGTATCTAAACACTTGTGTTTAAGTTTTCCATTTAAATGAGAGCGGCAAGTCACATGCTAGATGTATCTAGGCCAAAGGCTTTCACTTTTTTCCTCTGGTGTTTGCAGAACACTCAGCACATGGTTAGCACTACAGAAATAAGGAACTTCTTTATGACATCAAATATTGCTTACCCCAGATTTCTTCTGAGTGTGCAACACATCTGAATCTTTCCCTGTATATTTATGTGAATGATGTAAATCTGGGAAAGCAAAGATGGCCCTGGAACTACGTGGGTGGGCATGCTCCCACTGGGTGTTGATGTCTTCTGCAGTCTAGCTCTAGAAAGGAATGTCATTTCCACTCAGACTCCCCATTGGATGATGAATTGTAAAGCATATGCTTTTGAGTAGCACATGACCTTGCTGCTGGTTTGCGTGGAAAAAAAAAATCAGATGTAATAAATACTACTATGCTGCTGTACTAGATCAGTAGATATTATAGATCTGTTCTCAAAGGGTATTTTTTTAGATGAATGCAATGACTTGAATGGTGAACTCTGTTTCTATTAACAAAGTTCAAAATAAGGCTCAGAAGTCTCTCAGTTTGAGTGTTTGCATTTGTGTGTACTCTGGGATTCCAATAGGCTTCTTATTAGAAAAGGTCTTTGCAGGCTTCTGCCAAACAATCCAAATCAAGTGGCCAGGCTTCTGCAGTGGTTCATTGAAGGTCTCTCAACTGTTCAGATGAAAATATTTTTATTAGAACTGCTGAAGGCTTTGAACTCCTCGTGTGAAGCGCCTAAGCATGTTCTGAGCTCTCTTCATTGTCCTAGATGTTGTTAATGCTATGGGTAGATTTTCCGGCTGTGTTGGCCTTGCTGAATTCACAGAGTGATGCTATATCCTCTTAGTAGTCACAGCCATTTTACAACCATGTTCTAGTTATTAATGTAAAGCCCACAACTCACTGTTTTTAGTGGCATGTGCTGATACCAGTAAACAGAGTAGTGTGTATTAATTAGCTTGGAAAACAGAAGAAACCCAAATGGACTAGCAAGTCACCTCTAAACCTGTGTATAAACAGCACTCAGAGATGAGGGAAGTAAATGCAATGCCTTTGTTTATGGTCAAATTAAGTGTGGGATAATTTCCAACTGGTTATGCAAGCAACTTGGCAGGAAGGGTGTTTCACTTCACAGTGAACATGCACAGGGTACATATGCTTGTGAGAAAGGTGCTTTCCCTTGCTTTGTCTGAGCCCTGAAGAGCCTTGGGTTATTTATGGTAAGTACAAGGAAGTACATAAAATTAGTTTCCCCCAATGTGGGTTTGTGTTTTAATGAATTTTATTATTTCATAAGGTCTTATTTTCAAGTGTTCTGAATGTTATTTATCACTGAATCAAGCACCCAAAGTTTCTCCTAGTGCGATGCAGGCCACAGCTCATGTTGTTGACAGGAAATATCAGTGCTCGGTTACATGTAGTGCTGTACAGTGCGCAGAGGAAACGACCAACCCCAACTGCTGTCTCCCCAGGCTTTTACATGGCCCCAAGGCACTTCCTCTGGAAAAAAGTGGTGTTGAGGCAGACATAGGTGTGGGACCTCTATGGGGGTGGGGGGGGGTGGTGTGGAATTGTAATAGGACTGATGCAGGAATGTGACCACTGGCCAGTAATCCTATGCAATAGCATATAGGCACAGCAGTAAAACACTAGAGACCAGAGGGAGGGTGACTTTTCCCTCACCTCCATTGGGAAGTCAAGTATAAGTCATCCTCAGCAGTGAGAAGACAATGCTAACTAAGGAACCTCCTGTTGTATAGTTTTGCTCTGATAGCTCTGCAAGTGATGTTCTTTTCCAACAACTTTGTGTAATTTATAATGGAGAAACAAAATAGTTATTTATTTTTAATTAAATAGTAAAGTGTCTGAAACTTGCACGAATGTACGGGGTGCTGTAAGGAAAGCATCCTCTTGAGGATTTTAACTCACATACTGTAAGACCTGAGCCCAGCACTATTTGCAGTGCAGGCCAGTACATCTGGCCCTGGTGGTGGCAGCAGTGTCTCGTGTTACCCCTACCCTGACCATGCCATCACTCCCAATTGTCAGCAGCAGACTGTGGGGACAAAGTTGACAGTGATAACATGCTGATGTAAGTGGTAATGCTGATGGGGGGGAATATTCTTTCCTCTTTTTGCTAAAAGAATGATAGATCTCAGCCATGGTATAGGGTTATATTGCTGTGTGTTTCCTGATCCCTCAGTTATACCCCAAGGATGGAGAAGAGTTGGGTTTGCATAGCTGAGAATTTCCCTGCTAGACACAGAAGCCTTTTGGATAGTACACAGGAAGTATTCAGCCCATTTGCTTCTCCCTTGCCTAGCTATGGTACAGAGGATAAGATCAGGTCATGCCATGGCATGTGGCTTCTTACGAGTTCTTTACAACCTGAAGAATATGACCCTAAACCTGAGATACACTTGGCCACTTTTGTGAACTGGTACTCTGACGAAATTCCTTCTTCTGGCAAAAAGCTTATTAAGGACATAAAAGATTGTTCAGAAAACCTAAACAGATTTTATTGGCAGCAGTTACTTTTATTGGAAGCAATGGAGAAATACTTGTGTTTGGATTTTGTAGCAGGCTTTTAGCCTAGCTCCTCCCAACATCAAAGTATTACAGATGCATCTACTTTTAAACTATATATATTATGGAAATGCATTTGCATCTCAACTTTTGTAGATGAATTTGTTTCTTGTTGGGAAGGCCTACAATCTTCTCCAAATTAGAATGGGACCTAACAAATCATCTGTGCAGTTCCATCCGTGTAATTATCCATGCTCAAAACTGCTTGGGCTGGAGCCTTTCCCAGGACAATGTTCTCATCTGTGCCAAGAAAATGTTCTCTGAAGTTCGTCAGACCCTCTCTTAACTTGGTCAAAGGTCAGCTATCCAAACATGGGGGACTTGAACAGAGGCTTCCTGAAGAGTGTGTGTGTGTGAGGGGGGGAGGGATCAAATTGCAGAACTTAATTCAGGTGCTTGTGTGTGTGAGTGTGTTTAAAAATTAAGCTGACAGGTGTCCTATGTTTTCTAATAGCAACGTTTTACTATACCATTACTATAAAGCATCCTTTTGGAGCAAACTATTGTATCACTACATTGACTTATTGCAATAGTATTTGGAAAAGTGTTTTGTTAGATGTGTTTTGGTTCAGATGATGAATCCCTTAAACATATCTTCCTCTCAGACAGATGTATAATTTTGTAAGTACTGTATAAACAAAGGTAGACACCGTCTAGTTCAGAGGAGCCAGTGGAGGGAGGCCAGGATGAGAATAGAGGTCTCCCAGTACCCAGACTGCTGCCTCTGGCAGACTGAACTTCCTCTCAGTCTGCTTTCTGCTCTGATTTGAAGAACAATTGTCATCACTGGGTCCTTCCCTAATATGGCTAAGGTCTTAAACACCGCAAAACATGACTGTATAATTTTCCTGAGCTTCCTCCATGCTATTGAATTCCATTTTCCTTTACAAAGTCAGGACTAGGTTGGGTGTTTACTTTCAGAAATATGGCCCCAGAGGAAACAATTATGGTTTTCCCCTTCTTGGCCATCTGTCTTTCTGATAAATTGTTATGCCGTGGACTCAGTTTATTTTTAGTTAATTCCAAGCTGCAGCATGTGGCTTTGTTGTCCTTACACTTTTTGCCTGTTTCACAATCATTTACTCAGACGTTTCCTCTTAGTCAAGTTCCTTACAGTCAATGTCTATCTGAAGGAGCTTGCCTTCCATTTCACTTGTGTCACAACTAAGAATGAGTAGAATGTGAGCATAGAAATCAGACATTTGTGGGATGTGGTTATTTGTTTGTTTTTAACAAGTTTCATCTTATTGCTTAAAATTCCTAGGATCGTAACAGGGAGACCACAGTCACTTGTTTTAGAAGTTGGTTTATGTAAAGATTAAAAAAAAAAAATCCCCACAACATAAATGCACAGTATATAGTTTTGTGCTTTTTGAAATACTATTTAATAAAGTGCTGTGTTCCTGACTTAAATACTTGGGAGAAGTAAAATGATCAGTCTTCTAATAATACGAGATTGCATAAAGCCCTCAGATGCTGGGCATTTTGAGATATTCTCATTTTTAGAAAGAGTAGCAGCTGTAGCTCCATTAATCTTCAAAGCTGTGTTATTTACTAATACTCCACTGTAAAGGGAGTGAGTAACAGCTTCAAGGTGATGTTCCACCTAGCCCCTAGTGGTCAAATAAACATGTCTGTTTTCCTCCAGCTGAGGGATCTAGTTCATCAAAGGGCTAAGTTGTGCTAATGTCTGATGCCTCTAAGAATAGCTGATGTTCAGCTTGATATCTAGGATTATCAAAGTGAGCTCCCAACAGCAGGCTATACACTAGGAATATGCACCATTCAACAAGCTGATGACCTTCTATGTGAAAAGTAATCTCTTTGTTTGAAACATCCTTCCTGCTAGATGCAGTTTTTGCTATAAATTTTAATACTGGAAGAAATGGTGACCACATCATCCCTGCAAAATATCTCATTATCGGTCATAATTTTGTAGATCGCTATCAAATATAAGTTGTCACATTTTCTTAAGAGGCACATTTTCTTTACCTCTGCTCTCTCCTGTTGCCCTTTGCTGAACTTTTCCCAGTTTCAGCATATCCTATTCAGATAAGGGAACAAGATGCTTGTATGTATAAGGGACAAATTGCGATAAATTAGGTATGACTGGCAGACATCCCCTTATATTTCTTCAAGTATAAATGCATAAAACCAGCTGTATTTTTCTCTTTATAAGAATGATGAGTTAAGCATTTGCACTTTGAAGAAATAGCAAATGCACTGCATATAGTTTAGAGACAAAATAAAAAGGGAAAGGGAAAAAAATCAGTTAGAGATTAAATGGATAAAAGACTATGAATTCATCTCTAAAGAACAGAGATTGAATATTAGGTACTATGTCTTTTGAAGTGAAACACAAGAAAGTGAAAATATTTTATTGCTGATGCATACCATAGTGAGACAGAATAGCATTCATGAGGCAGCTGACAAAGAAATGGCTATGAGTGGTAACAGGAAATATAAATCAGCAATATTTTTTTTTTTCCCCCAAGATCCTCTGACCTGGAATGCATCACTTTTAAAAATCCAGCACCCATGAAGGTCAATAAGCATTTATATGTCAGCTTAGCAGCAGTTCTTGTATCCTTACGCAGAGAACTTTCCCCCCATTGTATCCTTACGCAGAGAACTTTCCCCCCAACTTTCCCCATTCTCTTCTTCAGAGATGCAGGTTTCCAAAGCAAAGGACAAAAGTACTATGGGAACTTGAGGAGTGGATTCACTCTCTTAATATGCTGGTTCTAAATGAGAAAATAGACTCATTATTCTGCAGATGGAAATACTGACGGAACTCATGGCAATTCTGGGAATTAAGATTTAATTTAAAACTCCTGTGAGTTCTTTAAAGCATGACAACTTGAGTGGCTAGATGTAGTTGCTCTGCTCTTTTCCCAGGCCTGCACTTACTCATCACCCTACTGGTCATTTTTTGAGCCATATATGAAATAAAGGGTCTGACTGAACTTACTGTTAGTGGTCTAAATCAAGAACTTTATTGGAGCCAGTATTATATTAGGTGGGGTCATTTAAAATGCGTATGAAACAGACAAGTTAGATTATCTTCTGGACATCAGTTGAAAATATTGCTCTATTTAGTCAAATTGATTTATTTATTTTTATTTTTATTTTTTAAGTAATGGAAATGGAATTCTAATGTCTTTGCTTCCAAACATTCTCAGTAGTTTGTCTGAAAATACACTGAAGATCTTGTAAATAAACTTTTACACATTTTTAAGCTGCAGGAAGAGAGCAGTATCAAGGCTGTATAATGTTACAGATCTTTATGAATACGTAGTGGGAATTCTTAAGGGTTTTCTAAAGCAAAAAGATGCTTTTGTGATTTAATATCTGTATAAATAGACCACATATTTTCAAACAGTGCTTTCTCACTGCTTAGATTCCTTGAATCTTTTCTATAACTGAGTACCACATAATAAGAAGGAATGTGTATATTTTCGTAAATCTGCACTATGTGGTAAGTCATATCTAGGACAAGAAATGAGATATATTTTTGTTTCAATGTCTATTTTAAGTTTATGATTCATCCGTATGCAACTAATGTGACTGTATCTTTTGTGACTTAGGAAAAAGCAATCAGTTGCAGTGTGGTGGGTGGGGGTGCCTACTTCGAATTTCTCGTATATTGATGGACAAATGTAATGTAAATAATTTTGGTTTTGTAACCTATTAAGAAACAGATTCATCATTCACTGTAATTGTGATATAATGATTAATTCATAGTAGATGAAGTAGCATTCCAGTAGAGAGCTCTAATTCTATCTCAGGGCTATGAAATTATATTAAATAGTGTTCATTACTGATGGAAAATGAAGGAAAATACTGCAGTTCTGATTATAACAGAGCTACTTATTTCCAAAACAAGATGGGAGAAATATCACTTTAGGCTATTGCTCCAGATTTGAAGTATTATTTATGACGAAAACCATCCACAGCTTTTTTCCTGCCTAAATTTAAAAACAGTTCAAGGGAACCTATGTGTTCCTCCAGTATCAGTCAGGAGAACCGAAGTTGCCTGTAGTGTGTACACTGATATAATTTAAGGAATGTAGGAGAGAAAAAGAAGGGAAAAAATCTGTAGAATAAAAACAACTCTAAGGTATTTTGTTGAGATTGCTTGATAGATCAAGCACAAAAAGAACAAGAAGATTCTCATGGCTGGACACTTAAACAGTAGAGACAGCTGTACCATCCAAGCAGATGAGGTTTTTGCTACTGTTTTCATATGGAGTAGAACACTTAATATGTATGAATGCCAACTGTTTTTCGTAAGACCTAAAGGAGCTGAACTGATGCACAGACTGTGCAATGTTTACATGAAAGGGCATTTTGTAAAATGCTATTTAACAAGTCAGAAGGATTACTTGGTTCTTATTAGAACAAAATGTTACTATTTGGAGCTTTCATTCAAAAACTTTTTAGTTCTTTAAGAATACTCTAGCAAACAAAACAAACAAACAAAAAAACCTCATAATGCTGTCTTCTGACAGCCTGGCAGATTACACTGAACCAATTAAAATCTGTATATTGGGGCACTGCCCAAAAGAAAAATAAATAAATAAAATAAAATAAAGGTTCTTTTATTCTTTTTATTCTTTTATTCTTTATTATTATTTATTCTTTTTATTCTTTTATTCTTTATGCTAGTCCCAAGCAGGCAGAGCATACTGTATGAATGACGAAGTTCATTTGTGAGGTCCAGTGCACCAATGGACAGAACTAATTAGCGACAAGAGACTAAGGTCATATTCTTTCTCCTCCTTCCCCTCAGTGTTCAGTGTTTGTTTCCTGAACACTGAGGGGAAGGAGGAGAAAGAATATGACCTCAGAACACTGAGTGTTTCCTGAACTGCTCTCCACCTGAATGTGGTGGAGAGCAGTTCAGGATCCAACTCTGCTTGTGGGGACATGAACTTTCATTTCTAAGGTGACAGATGCACTCACTGAACTGAGGAATGCTATTTGCCGTACTCCCATTTTAGCATTCAGGCTCTAATAAAACATTAAGTGCATGACAGACAGTGAACATAAGTGGCTTAGCAGTTAGGACACTCAGCAGGGAAAAGAGGAGCTGAGTTATCACTGCTCCTCCACTCAGGGATTTCCTACTTGACAAAAGCACAAATATGCAGGCACAGTTTATCAAAGCCGCTACAATTGTTATAAGTTTTTTAGTAAATGCTATGCAGATTTCTAGTGGGCTAATAATACATCTGAAGAAATTCAAAGCTTTCATGACTTCTCATCAATCTTCTCTGCAGCAGTAAGAGATGTGGACTTGATGCTAACCTGTGGATGCCTGCACTGTGGAGAAGTGAGATTCAAAACCAAAAAATGGAAATTGCATGAAAACAATGACTCACTTCAAATATCTAGGGTAAAGTGACTTTTCTCAAGTTGATCAGACAAAGAGAAATCTTAAAATAGTACTGTAGAAACTGCTTTTGTTTTTAAATCTTGCTTTTAAATCTCTTCTGTATGTGAGACGTGTGCAACAGGCTATTGAGATATACAGCAGGAAATGTAAAAGATGTTAGGGTTTATTTGTTTCGAGTTGTTGAATCCTTCTGCACTCAGGATTTTTACTAATCTAGCATGGTAGCATTTTCTCTAGCTTGTATTATGCCAGAGAGGAAGTACTCAAGTGTATTAAGATGGGTGTGTTACAATGAAGGTGTCCACACAGATTGACGGAGATGCTTTGTATGTCCCTGGGGTGAATCATTGAGCTCATTCACAGAGAGAATTCAGGGCAACCCACAAGCAGTGGTTACTCTGCGGTAATTTCCAGGCCAGCTGTACGTGCCTTGCTTTGAAGAGTATTGCTCCATTTACCATCCTTGGTTCCATCCCAGTGCTGCACTCAATCCCAGTAGAAGTTTCTCAGTAGAAAAACGTGTGGTTTTTGGCAGCATCTGTGATGCCTTCCTGTGGTATTCAAGTAACCAGCTGGTTTGAAGAAGAGCTTTTTAGACTCCAAAGTCATCTGTACTCAGCACAGCTGGTTTCTGAGGCAACTCCTGCACGCTCAGTGTGAATAAACACACAGTGAGGACGCAACTGCTGAGTGAAGCAGGGCTGGTTGTTGAGCAGTAAAGTAAGGGTGCCTCCTGTCTGTGTAGATCAGCCTCGCTGGGGGAGGGGTTCACAGTGCCAGCACTTGAACGTGTTAAAATATCCGATGAACTAATTGTCTTGCAGAAGAGATGTTATGAAAAATTTCAGTGTAATTTTTGTGCACTGTACTTTTGGCTTCTCAATGTATTTAAAAGTCACAGAATAGCTTGAGTTGGAAGGGACCTTAAAGCTCACCTAGAGGCAACTCCTTGCTGTGGCACGTTGCCCATCACCAGCTCAGGGCCCCATCCAGGCTGACTTTGGATGCCTTGAGGGATGGAGTGTCCACAGATCTCTGGACAGTCTGTGCCTGAGTGAAGAACTTTCTCATAACTTTAAAAGAGGAGACATTTAGGTTAAATTTCACACGATTCCCTCTTTTTCTTTCACTAGCAGACCACATAAAAAATCACTCTCCCTCCTGATTATTAGCTTCTTTTAAGTATTGGAAGGCTGCAATGAGGTCTCCCCAGATCCTTCTCTTCTCCAGGGTGAACAAGCTCAGCTAACTCAACCTTTCTTCATGAGAGAGGTGCCCCAGCCCTTTGAGCTCATAGCCTTCCTCTGGTCCTGCTCGATTTCTTCCTTGCAATGGGGAACCCAACAAAAAAGATTATACTGCAGATTTTAGAATATCAAAAATCTACAATTGTTTACAACTACACTGTCACATAGTATTGTACAAAAATGCTCTGACTTCTGTCAAATCTTAAAGCATGTCACAGATAAAACTGAAGCTATGCTAAAGCCTTTGGAAATAGGACAAAATATCATTGGCTTTATGCTTGCTTGTTTTATTGGTTATTTTTCTTCACATTTAGAGTGGATTTATTTTTCCCAAATCACTTGAAGAAAAGGAATTCTAAACTGCAGTTTGAAGATGGAAAGATCCAGGTTTCGCCCGGAGTATCCTGCAAACTGAAGTAAAGCAACTAGCACAAAAACCTTACGAATGAGCTCATATTCCTCCACCGAGGAATCAGGAGGTAAGAAAAATCCTTATATGATCAAAGCTTGAGTCTGACTGTAGCAGACTCCAATCAAGCTGTACTTTAGAAGTCTGGGACTGATCTCTAGTGATGTGAAACCAGTAAGAAGTCAGCAGAAATTACTACGGAAGGTTGCTAAGATTTGAAGGGCTAGAAGAATTTTTTATGGTCATATAAATCATTAAAAAAGAAATACAAACAAAACATTTCAAAGGAATTAATGGGTACTTTGGCTTACCAGCAAGTAAGGGAAGTAATCAGTAAGTACATTATTTGCATTAGCTGTCATCACAGAGGACTTTGAAGAATATTTACCCTGAATCTTTTCTTTTCAAATTGTAAATATTGCCAGACATCAGAAGAGCTTGAGTATTAGTACAGGGATGGAAATAAAACAGAAGAAAACAAAAATAATTAAGAAAAAGCCCCAACGTTTAATAGATTAGCAGAGCTGCTGAGAAAACAGAACGTGTTTGAAATCAGTTGCTGCACTGGAGGCACAGGGAATAGTAGAACTTCACCTATATTTTAACTGCTAGGGAAGAACATATCAGTAAAACTTGCTTGTGTACTCAACTAGCGTTGGCAAGAATAAAATCTCTGTAAGCTAAAACAAAAACTTCAGGACAGACCTTTCATAAAAGGAGCATCTATCTTGCCTCTAGCATGCATGGATTATTTGAGTATGTAAAGGAATGTGTCATGGTGCCAGATCCTGCGCTGAACATGGGCTGGCAACTTCATAGTGCAGTGCTCTCAGCCTGCTGCCTTTCCAAAACATTGTGGCATCTCATAGGAATTCCAAGCAAAATGCAAACTCCTGTTTGGTTCTTTTATCATGGCCGGTGATGAAATGGAATGCAGGCTGTTTACAGAGTACTTCTTCAGCCCTAGTAGAAATGTATACGCTGCAGTGAAGTTGTGCAGTCACTCCAAGCAGTTTTGAATTCAAGTTGTTCCTCAGCCTACATAAAAATGTAAGGTAGCACTAGACAATGGAAAATATGGCAGCTGAATTCCTATCATGAACAGGCTCTCTTGGGCTAAAAAATTGATAGTCTTAGTCTTTTTACAAAATAATTTACATTAGAATACATTAGTACCCAGTTTGTTTATGTAAATAATGCTATGTGAGAATTTGTATTCAGATTTCTAACAATTTGAACTGGTGTTATTAATATGAATACACAGAGCTAAAGCTGTACGTGACTGTTTTCCTCCTAAAACATTCAACAGAATACTCCCTTCTGCTTCTAAATTATTCTCATTTCTAATTATTCTGTAGAATTCCAAAACAATCTGAACTGAGATCTGTGAGATTCTGATATGCAGCCAGATTTTCACAGTTGCAACAGAAGGTGACATAATTGGACATTACTGTAGTGTAGTAATTGCAGTCATTCTGATAGGTAATCTCGAATGTTATGGTGCTAGATTGGTAAAAATTGGGAGCAGAAAAAAAGTGTCTGATTTCCATGTTTTTGTCAGATTTGCCATAAAGATTGGCAAAGCAGCTTTGTGATGTTCTGAGTTTGATTCATGGAAAGGTACGTCTCATTTTTATTTAAAACTGTGTTCCATCATTTTCTTAGTAGCTCTGAATGTACTTGCCTCATTGGTTCTGTTTTGGGGAATTTCAAAGCAGGTGTAATGATCTTTGTGTAGGTATTGCATTATAACAACTATTTTTTTCCTTTCTTCCTTGTGCAACTGTTTACTTTTATGTCACTTGCTGAACATCCTATAGTGAGATTTGAAGCACCCCCTCGAATTCCTAAAAAGTCTTTGAGTGGCTGCCCTAGGACAGGAGATTGGGAGGCATAATCACACACAAAAAAACAACCTGTGCTGCACTATCTGAAAGGCAAGGGTGTGCTAAACTGAGGAGAGATCTGGGAGAGAACAATACCTTCCATAAGACTTCAAGGTATAAGGACTTCCGAGCTGAAGCTTGAGGAAGCTGAGACTTCTTTTTGGCTCTGAGGTATGCTGAGATGCTTTGACACAGCAGGTTAACATACTTCAGTAGAGAATGCCCTGGTGTCATGTTTGTCAGTCTTGGTAACTATCTCCTTTACATGCATGGCACAACTCATGCACATTTGTGCCCTGCAAGAAGTTATTAGTGTCTGTATGTCATTGGAGGTAGTAATAATTAAATAGGTACATTTACAGGCTTCATAATGCTGTCAATTAAACAGACTAAAATGAAAAATTACACATTGCCACTGATTTGAAGAACTTTATCCAAAAACACAGTTTCCACCTGATGTTAACAAAACTTATCATTTTCATCTTAGTAAAAGAATGAGCCAGTACCAAGTACATACATAGTGAAAGCAGTCAATAACTGGATAAGAATATAGCTGGAGCTGAAAAGAATACAGTTCTGTTAGCTAAACTTGCTAATTACAGTAAACTCAGAGAAAACAGAGGGTATTTTTTCAGTTTTCTCTTTACAGATAGAGATTCCCATTTCAAGAATGATTATTACAAGAGTAAATGTTTTTGTTTAAACCAACCTCTATAACAATAATAATAATAAAAAGACATACAAAGAAATCCATAAAACCTGTTAGTGTGCAAAACAAGGCAGCAGAGACAAAGAACAAGAGATTAAACTGCCTGGTGTTAAGAAAAATAACACAGCATTCTAAATGGCTCCTGTAAACTTCTTTTTAATGTGAGCTGAAGGAGGATGTCATTTCCAAATGATGTCCATTTTATGCACAGATGTTTTTCAGAAGTGCCACTAATAAGTTTATTTTGGGAAAAAAAGCACAAACAAATAGGCAATATTTGAAATGAGAACTTTAAGTAAATGGTACAGGCTACCTCATAAAGATAGCTACTGGATTTATTTACATTAGTTTAAAATTTCATTGAGGCTTTGCACTTTATTCCTTCCAAGGCTTTATAACTTCATAACTGAAAAAGAAGTTAGAGAATCAGAGAAAGAACAAAATATTTCTCAGTTCTGGTGCTCAGTAGAAAAAGTAGTGCAACAGTTTGCTACATTATATACCTTTCCAGCAAATCTATCAAAATATTCAGACTTGTCTTTTTTTTTTTTCTCATTTAAAAAAATACAGTGCTCTGCTTACTTTCTTTTGATTAGGGAAGTATGAACATATTTAGATGTGTTTAATTTTTTTTTTAAAGGATAAAAAGCTGGCAAGTCAGAGATAGTCCTGCAAGTTGCAAGTTGATCCACTGAAGCAGAGGTCAGAAGTGAAGAAGTGTTATTAATCCAGTTGACTCCAGGTGGAGGCAAAGATCCCTCTGCAAAGAGCAGATATCCAGCTTGGCAACATCAGCTTCCTTGTGAAAGGCAGCAACTGAAATGTGTTTTAGGTTTAATCTCACTCATTATTGGGACTGAACTCCTCAGGAAACACAGCATACCTTTGTGACTGCAGCTCAGGAAGCTCCCAAGTCAATACCAGAACAAGCATGGACTGAAGGTAGATTGTTCAGTGTTTTTCAGTTCCTAAGAACTACACTTTGTTTAAGCATTTCTAAATGTTATTTTTAATCTGATTACAGCAGCTTTTCCATGTACCTGATAAATACAGGCATCGCTAGATTTGAAATACCAGTGTCTCAGTACACTGTGCTTTACTGAATAGCTTGTGGTCCAGGGCCTTGACCCTACAGTAAATCAGGGCTTTCCTACTCTTCTGTTTATGGTATTTTTTAGTGTGTACGTTCAGTGCCCTTCGCTTTACCCAAGTACTTTGCCAGTGATACTGATTTGCAAACGAAAACAAGGGACTTGGGGTTAGAGTTAACTTAGTAAATGCAGAATGATGCAGTAGTAATTGTTTTTATGTATTAAAAAATAACAGAAGTTTTATATATATATTTATATAAGAATTACCTTTGTGCTATATGGATACTAGATGATACAGTTGGAAAGCTTAATGGTCACGTTCTGCTCTTCTGCTTGTGGGGAAATACACTGCAGTTTGCTGAAGTAGATAATAACTAAGATCTGTCTACTGCTGGAAGGGACTTTATTTTACTGATCTTTGTCTAATGTCACTACAAAGGTCACCAGAGGTTGTTAAGAACAGCTGAAGAACATTGCTGACATCCAAACACTTGCGTGCTCTGATGCCAGAGAATGAAAAGACAACAAGGGGAGAAAAAAAAAGGTGTGGAGACACAGTGACAAGCTATTTTAAAATAATGGATGAGAGTTCACATCAGGATACTTTGGGAAGGTAAGAGGAACAAAGTGATGTCTGAGACATTCCTGAAAAACAGTTTATTTCTGTTTTTCACTTCTGTTAATTGTCAGTAATAATGAGATTGCCTTTAAGGTTTACTGGCATAAAACTGTAGAATGAAATATTTAAGTGAGGTGCTGCAACTGAACAGATGACATTTGACTCGTTAACATTCCTTGTGTAACAAACCTGGTGTTTCTTTGGTTTTGCACAAGACTAAGCAGCACTTTAGAAGGTGATTCTTGCATGTATTCAAGAAAAATGGGAAGCTTTCTGTGTATTTTCTACAAATGAAAAATATCTTCACTAGGAGCTTGCACTGGAAAGGTAAGAGTGGGTGGCATAATGATTCAGTGTAATACCAAAGAGATGGAACCACTGGCTGCATTCATATGAAAGGGCACTTACCTTGGTACTAACAGACCAGAATGACACGAAATTACAATACCATGTGGGAAGACATATTTCCCTAGAGATTTCTGGAGAGACAACTGGAGTCTTTTCTTTTACTTCGTGCTAGAAGTGCCAAAACTGAAATGGGATGTGATTGGTTCCAACCTACTAGATTTCCCTATGTGTCTATACACAAGCATAGAGGTGACTTAATTTTTACTGTCTTGAGTTGGAAAGACAAGGTAAAAGGCAAAGAGGAACTGTATGAGGAAAGACAAATATCAGATCTTGGGCAGTCTTGAGGGCTTTAAGACCTCAAGATGTTTTGAGTTCTTTAGGGTGTTCTCAGATCAGTGGAAAAGTAGTTACTACCTGTTAACCCACTCTGATCTTCATCTGATGATGATTGACCAATCTACCAAGTAACAACGTTGCTAACAGAATATTGATCTCTGCTCTTCTGTTAAGGGAATAAATACTCTTGTTTCCCTGAGGATGAGCAAGCTGTAAGACAGGAGGGACACACTGTACTTTATGGCTAGCTCACTTAAACTCAGCTCAGACTGTGTGTGCAGGAAGGCACTGGGGCTCAGAGGGGCAGATGAGGAGTTAATGAAGCACTAAGATTTGCTTGTCAGAACCCTGATGTCTGACATTATCATCAGAGACCTGATTGCCCTTTTTCTTTTTGAACATTAGCCAGATGAAATCCAGTTATCAGAGCTCTGAGTTCTCCAGAAGCACAGAAGTATTTTGATCTACAATTCTGATTTTCAGCCTATTTCTCTCAATAATGGAAATCTGCCTTAGAATGAATAATTTTCCAGATTCTGCTCTGTGATTAGCCACAGGAAACCCAGTAAAATTACACTGTATAAATGAACAGAGCTACATGAAATTAATAGCTCTCAGCAGCCTGCAGAGTGATGTGAAGAGGATATTAAGAACTGGAATAGTTTTGAGAACAGCAAAAAGCTTCTAATAATAGACAAAATGCATAACAGCCTACAGACCAAAGAATCCTGTTTTAGTTTGGTCCTAGATATGAAGATGTATTTTCTGTTTGAACTCTAAACAAATGTACAGGTTGGAATACAAGGTCTGGCTGCTTCTATTTTGCTCATGGAGGTCGTGGAGTCACCATACCTGGAGTTGTTCAGGAACTGTTCAGATGTTGTACTGAGGGATGTGGTCTAGTGGGAAGGAGCAGTGATAGATGAACTGTCGAATTGGATGATCTTAGAGGTCTTTTCCAACTTCGGTGATTCTATGATTCTATTCACTCTTGCCCAGGGTTTTGCTATCATAGGCTCCTCAGCAGTTTGGTGGGATGCTGATGGCCCTCAGGACCCATTGCAAACAAGGATTTTTGAGAGGAGACCTTACCTTACAGCTACCACCTCACTTTTCCATTTAAATTGCTAAATACATTAATCATAGCAGGTAAGTACCTCTGCTATTGCTGTTGCATCCGTTTCAAAATCTGTTACTCAGTTTTGCAAATGCATTGACATGAAATTACATCTCATTTCCTCATTTTATTTTTGGAAATACTAATGCTGTGAACAAGCACAGACAGCTAGTTCTGGAGATAAAATTGTAACAGGAATGGCTGTGTGGGTTTCCTCATTTGTCCTCCTATC
Organism: Cyrtonyx montezumae; assembly: GCF_038088225.1. Classification (NCBI taxonomy): domain Eukaryota; kingdom Metazoa; phylum Chordata; class Aves; order Galliformes; family Odontophoridae; genus Cyrtonyx; species Cyrtonyx montezumae. The sequence goes on from NW_027071826.1 coordinate 13,019,200, forward strand.
TAATGTTCCACTGCTCCTACCTCCCTGTGTGTTCAGCCTTGCTGTCTCCTTGCTGTGTTGTCTGCACAGCAGCCACATCGATCAGCTGAATGCTTAGACCAAAATAAAATTCTCAAGTGACAGTTTGATTATTTGATATGTTGTCACAGATCCCTAGGGGCCATGGCTAGAAAAGGCACAAAGGGCATCCAGTTTGTTTCCCTGCTTCCTAGGGATCATTAATAACACTGCAGAGCAGAGTATTGCTTTTGTGCTTACAGCATAGCTTGGGGTCTAGTACTGCAGATCGTTTTGCTTTATCTGCTACAAAATGACCTCCCATCAGGCTCCTGTAACTGTTGTCTGTGCTAAATGCTTTTGTTTAAAGCATAGAGCTTCTACAAGTGGAATCTTGCTCTGATGTTGATGCACAAAATACTCATCAAAGTACAGAAGCCTCTTCAACTTTCTTCCAGTACAGCTCTGGGGAGTGTATTTGGGCTTACTCATTATCCCTCAGTAGCAGATAGCACTTCTCCAGATGCTGGGCTCCAAGGAAAGCAGCAGCTACCACACTCCAAGTCAAGCGGTGGTGCCAGTTCAGGGTATAACTTACACTCAAAGAGACAGTAATACCACATTTCAAAGGACCATATCTATGAAACAGACATCATTTCTTCCCCACTTCTCTCTGTGGTTAAGCTACACTTAATGATGGGTGACTCCTTTTCGGTGCTTGAATTTTAACCCTCCCTCCTGATTCTTCTAGATTAAGTGATTGCAGTGGATTGAGTGAGAACACAACATCCAGTAACATACATAGCATGTTATCACTATCAAACATGACCATAATCTGAACCAGCTCTTCCTGCTTTAATTTAGGGATGTTTTATATGCCAGGCAGCATTCTGTGTATCCTCTTGGATATAGTATCCTTGCACCTGCATCTTACAGATTTTTTTTTCCAGCAAGAAACTGACAGAACAGTTAACATGTTTAACTACAGGATAGGAATTGCTTGTGCTTGCTGCCTGCACCCTGTTTTCCTATCACACTGTCAAGCCAATTACTTTAATTAAAGTTCTGTCTGGCCCTTTTTGACAACTCAGCCTCTAATGATGAAAGTATGTATGAGGATGATGTGGATTAGGGAGTCAGAACTCATTGTTTTCCAACACTCCTGCAATTGCTATTAATTTCACAGGAAAGTAGGGCACTTTCTTTGGTAAAAACACCACAAAAGTGTCACTCGGGTTCAGTAGCAGAGTGGTGGTTCTCTGCTCTTCCCTCTTTAATGCATTTCCTCATGGGTGAAGCATTCAGTCCAGTGCTTTGAGAAAAAATGCAAACATTGCTAATTGCACTTACTTAGATTAGTATTATAGGAAATTACGTTCCACTGGCAAAGTTATACTTGGCAGTAGAGTACCCTCATTGGGCAAGTACCTTGTTGTCAAATTGCTTGCAGGTTCTGGCATAACTGGAGAGCCTACTGAAATGCTGAAAAGAAGTACATTAGTAAGTAATTGATCCAATGACAAAAGGTACAGAATATCAGAAAATTATACTTTACGTGATGTTTCCATGGATCCCGTGTGTCTGTATACATGATCTTTCCTGCTCAGTTCGGTGTTCAAAACCCCTCTAACAGCCTTCCAGCCTCACTTAACAGTTTGCTTTCTGCTCAGAGAGGATAAAGAATTGAAGAACAGGACAGGTACACAATTTATACAGCTTACCCATTTTTTAAATTTTGTGATTGTTGACCTACATTGGGGCAAACAGCTACTTTAGGACAGTGAATAGCACTGTTTTTCAACATTCTTAGGACTACAGCTATTTGATTATAATTTTCTTTGAGAGGCTAAACTTCAGAACTGTAATTCTCAGGACTTTTCTCAGAACTGGTATCTTCTGTCCTCAACCATTTTTACAGAATTTCTCCAAATAGAAAAATATCTAAACACAGAACCTCAGTTTCTCAAGTGCTTGTCATTGGATTTCTCATCCTTAAGATAGCTTATCCTATTTTTCCCTATTGCTAGCTGTTTGCATCTTACCAGCTTTAAAAGCAAGCTCACAAAGTCAGGAAAAAAGGTACACACAGCAACTAGGAGCAATTCTAATCACCAATTTGGGGCATGCTGCTTTGATTCAAGTAACTGTCCACCGGCCCTGAAGGGAAATGAGTTTAAAGAGAAAAGAAGGAAAATTCAAACTTCCCAATGGATTTGCCATCTCTTAATCCAGCCTCAGGCTCAGTAGCAGGGAAGTGTCAAAAATAGTCTCTGTGCCTTCAGACAAGGCTCTCTGGAATTACCACAGTAGTTCTATGAAGCAGTACATCCAGATTTGGAGCAATAATTTCTCTCCTACTGTCTCAAAGTTCAAATACTGTTTGTTTTTTTTAGGAGGAAGAGGGAGATTTCCAACAAAGGTGGTTTTTTTTAAACTCTTCCCTCAGGATTTTTGTAATCTCTGAAATAAGGACAGCTACAACTTATTTCAAAAAGGAACTGCTCATGGGAATAATGCAATGAAAATGTTCTCCAATAGAAAAAATCCAACGATCAGAGTTGTTACTTAAAGTAGGCTCTACAAAAGCCACTTCCAGGAGCCTCACCAGAACCCAGAGACTTTTTGAGATTGAGATACAGGTACTTGTGTGATACACAGGTACTTGTGTACCTGCCACATATTAGCTTTCTGTGCTACTCCTACCAAGCATACACCTGACTTTTGTACTCCCTCGTAAGCACAGAAGTATCTAATCTTTTTTTCAATTCAGCTTTTTCTCACAGGCATCACTCACTGTTAATTAGGCTTCACAGTTTCCCCACGTTTATTCACTACAATTATATGCTTATGAAAGCATATGAGTTCTGTGAAAAACGTGGATTACAAGGAAATAAGCTTGAAAGCATGATATTTATCATTTGGTTCCTGGATAAGACATCTATAAACTGCTGCTGTCATTGCAATCCAGTTTCTCTACACAGAAATAGGAGCCTGTGCTGTCCTATTCCAGTCACACTTTGTACTAACTGTGCCTCTTCCTGCAAACAGCAGCCAGTTGGAGCATCAATTCGTAGATTATCATATCCAGTCATTGGTACTGGAAGGCAAGTGTTAGTAGCATGCATCTACCTGTCATAATGTTAAGACTCAGGATTTCAAACACAGCTTAGTGTATGCAAGTGCTAGAATGCACACACAACGAACTTGTACTGCATCAGAACTGAGTCAATGCCTATTGCTTACTCCATCTGAGAAACTATGTTTAGCAACTATGACATAGAACAATTCCATACAACGTTATACCACAGTTAAAAAATGCACAAAAATCTGACAAAACCCAGAAAAGCTGCTAGAAAAATCTCAACAGTAGAAAATAAGCACTTCCTGTATAAATCTTACTTTCCTTTTCTATCTGCTATAATCACACGGATCTGTCTTTCATTCTGCTTCCATACAAAACTTGTGCTAGCGCTGTTCTCCATTACAGCTCTCATCTCCATATAGATTGCTATAACATCCAAACTTTCTGCCATCAAGATTCACGATGATTAACTTGCATTTCTTTTCTGTGCTTGTGGCAGTACTTAATCAACAAACTCCCTACCTATATGTATTTATATAGATATACATGTATATATACACACATACATACATACACATGACAAATACTGTTGCAGTTATCCTCCCTTCCAGTGACTGGCATCCTAGAAGGTGAAGGCATACACCACTCCCACAACCACAATATTTCCAATTGTTGCTATAATTGCAATCCATAACAATATGGCATCATTGGAAGACCGGGATGTTTCCTCTGGTGGATTCTGCATGGAAGAGGCTGCATGGACATTGGCTGATGAGTTAAACAAGGAGTACTCTGTACTAAAGTCCTCGTTTGGTGAGTCCATAAAGGCTCCTCCCATAACAGGAAGCTGTGAAGAAGAATATGGCAAAATTAGATTGAAAGCCAATACATGTATTCGTTTGCTTTCAAAGTCATTACAAAAGAGAAAACACTAGCCAACCTCCCAAATCACTGAGGTTCCATGTTCATGGTGCTAAGCTATCATAAACACACTGTACACTATTTCTTCCATTTCTGTTAGGGTTGTGATTAATGAAAGAAACCTATGTATATTGCATGTACCATATATCAGAGCTACCATATATCAGGCTCCAATAAAGCTGCACAATAGTATGAAATTGAAAAGAAATAATAAATGATTAAAAAAAGAAAATGATGATATGAGGTGATAAATCCACAAAGCATTCGCATACCAAAGAACAGCACCTTAACTCTTTCAAGGCTACCAGCAATGGTTTCTTCAAGTAAACACAGTGAGGATGCAAGCAGGGAATTTTTATGTATGGCTTAGAAGTGAACACTTAATTTATACATGCAAACAAAACCAAATGAATTGCAGAAATTGTTACAGTAAAGGAGATGGACTGTACCAAGTGCAGTCACCTCACTTACAAAACGTATCTAATATCTGCAATGTGTTATTCATAAATTTATAAATTCAGATAATTCTGTAAATCTAAAGAATTATTAATCTACACAATTATGATAGGCTTCATAGCAGTGAAAGTAGTGACAGATTTACAGCACCACTCCCACCCACTTGGGGGGGTTCTTAGTGGTTTTGTCAGTGGTGCCACAAAAAGTTTTCAATTCTCCACTTGCAAATGTTTTTGAGCTTTTGGCATCGTTACTCTTCACCTATCCCAACAGGGCTCTTCTCTGCATCTGAAACCAGAGTATCTGTCCAGTAACAACAAAACAAGAATCCTCTCTTCCTCTGTACTAGTAATAGCACTATTAGTACTATTACAGCTAGCAGCAGGAGAGTACTGTTGGAGTTACCATGGCCTGTGAATAATAGAGGAATCTACTTTCCTTTAGCCACATCACAGAAGGTTGCTGTAACCATGAGCACTAAATTACCAGGCCCAATACTCACTCTGCTGGAAAAGCAGTGTCTTTCTTTCAACACTTTCTCCTTCAAATCCTGCAACACATTTTGATTCTCCTGTTGTTACCAAGCTATACCCCACCTGTCTGCCTGCAGCTGTGCTATGGAGGCTAGTAAACAAGAGAGAATTCAAGGATAAGCCACCTCTCTCCTCCCACAGTGGTGGCTGTAATCTACATATTAGAGCAAAGAATTTGCTAAAAGTAAGTGTGACAGTAAAGCAGCTTTTTTTATTCTTGGTATTCAAAACATTCTACAAAGCAGTCTCTCAAAAACTGGCTGCTGAACAGATTTTGTTTGAACTAGCAAATATCATGTCACATTGAAAATGAAACAGAGAACGATTAAAGACTGCAATGGTTATGTCATTCTTCCCAATCCACATTAAATAAAATTATCTTTGAAAGCAAGAAAATGATGTGATCAGACAAAAGCAGTTAGCAAGCAACCAAACAGGAAATTGCAAAAGTCAGGTCTGATACATTGCCCCTGCACCAAAGATTTTTTGCTTCTAATTTCAACACTCTGCTTTAAAGAAAGCAAAAGCTTCCATTTCAAAACAAGCCCAGCTTGAATCCAACAGCACCAGCATCTGTTACATCTTGGGATTCGATAGGGAAAACTGTTCATTTTAATCAGAATTCTGTTTTTATGTTGAGATTAAAGTCAGAATTGACTTTTATAACAAACATTTGCAACGAGAGCATTCATGCAGAAATGCTGCCATTTAGCAGTTATGGAGATACTAGTTAAAGGAGCAAACAATGGGCATGCATATGTTTACCACAGCAGCAGCAAAATCTTCAGAGGTTCTTCTCTTTTTTTCCATTTACATTGATCAAATCTACAAAGTCTTTCAACTAGAGCAGCCATCCTTTGTCATTGTCCATGGCAGACAGAGGGGTACATGTAAATGTCCATGTGCCTAAGACTGTGGGGGGCTGTGAGCACTGTTTCCATCAGTGATATCTCTTTTTTGGGCCATACATTCTCTACCTTCTGTGAATTATTTGAGCTGACAAGCTTCCACTGTGCCAGTCCACATGGCACTGTCACAGGGGCAGGGAGCACGCATGTAGTAGCACAGCCCCACACCACACTGCAAGTGATGTCAGATCTGAGCTTCCTCATTCCGTGCAAGGCTCAAACAAGCTGTTTTCACCATCTGAGGAGAACACATGGTGAAACAGCTCATCTGAGTCTCCAAAAGGCTTCCAGTGACCTGACATAAAACCCTGATGCTCAGCACCTGGCACAGGCTCTTTCTGTAAAACTGACTTTCAGTTTTTGTTTGTAGGTCAGTGGCACTTTTACCACAGATCTGAAAATAAACCTCACTTTTGAAAAAAATTGATACTTACTAAATTTTCATTCTCCTTGTTGATAAAATGGCCTCATGTAGGAGCACAGGAATGGCCACGAAGTATCTAACATAAAGCTGGTTTTCTGGGCTGTGACTAGCTTTAGGAGCCAACAATGGCACAAAGCTCTCAGGAGAAAGAATAAGAGTGCAACTGGACAAGTCTATCTGATCCTGCTCCTACTCCTTAACATCTCAACTGTTCTCTGCTATGGTAGTTTGTAAACCCAATTCTATTACTCTGGATTTAATAACTAACTCTCAAAGAATTGTGTTACTGTGAACTTGGCAGCCTCCACTCAAGCTCATCTAAAGCTGTGAGTGCTTATCAATCTGGCCTTTTGCTTCCACTTAACTGGAAAGGTGGCCCAGTGATTAGCACCACATAAACGGACTGTGGGATACACACCTAGCTCTCCAGCAGAGAGAAGTACAGGGAAAAACATCAACCTCAATAAGATGAATTTCACCCTTAGCTTTAATGTATTTGTTCTCTCAAAAGGTACAATATCTTCCCTCTTCAGCCTTATTTGAGATATTGTATTAAAGCTTGTGAGACGTCCACACCCGACACTAACAAGAGCTGTGAAGTGTTTGTGATAAGCAGTAGGCTAACGAGAGAAACCCTGTAGTACTTCCTATTCTTGCTCCACTAGTCTATCTGTGCCTCTGCAAAATATACAACTATTTTATCTAAGAACTTAACCCACATTAGTGATGTTACACAGGCACCCTCATAGGGTTTTATAGCTGGAGCAAAGCAGTGCAGCACCTGTGCCACACTCCCAAAATTACTCTGCGAGGAAACCAGAGAAAAGAGTTAACTGGGAAACGTGGCAGTGAAGGATAAAGCAAGAGCGGATGGTGGAGGAGAGCACAGTAACGTGGCTCTGAAATGAAACTCTTTTCTAAGTACATCTCTTGCTAAATAGCTTCTGGGATTGACAGAGAAAGAATTCAAACCATTAAATAACAACAAGCAGAAAACTAAATAAAATATCAAAAGGAAATGAGAACAGCCGCTGTGCTGAATGCCTCCTGCTGGCATCTAAGAGGGTGGCTGAGGGTCAGCAGGAGCAGAACAAGGCTCTTGAACAGTTAAGTGATTCATTTTCCTGTTAGCAGAAAAATTCTGTTTTATAACTAAAATGATTCACATGAAGGAAAGAAAACATGGCAGGCCCCAGTTACCAATAGACTAAAAATGATGGTTTTCTTAAGTAACATGACATAAAATCCATCATTTAGCAATAACATCATTCCATTTCTTTGAGAATCGGGACATCTTTTACAGCAAGCTAGACAAGTATGACATTCAGTTCCTGCTACGTTAGAGGAAACTCAGGCTCAGCAGATAGATTTGAAAGCACAGCTAAATCTTCCAGTAGCTGTTTTCAAGAGACTAAGAAACCTTAGCAACATCTTTGACAGATGTGCTGGACCTTGGCCTTGGCTGCAAACTTCTCTGGAAATGAGAGACTGATAGGTGAAATGTCACCCCAGTTAAAATGTTGCCTTGGAAAATCATTGTTGTTACTTCAGAATATCTAAATGCTCAAGTTTCTCTTAGGTTACGTGACATATTCTGAGCACATATAGTGAAATGAGTATTTCCTTCTGGCCTAGCAGCATGTGATCACTGCAGTGGATATTTGTATCTGAAAACATTCTAGCTGCAATCACAAATCAATCTGACTAATGCAGTTGCCAAAGATGACAGCAGTACACAAAAATTTTGTAACCACATTTAAATTCTTAGACTCTTTAAATAAATGTTTTGCATTAAAGACATGTCCCACATGACCAGTATTTTCCCTGCACTAAGTCTCTTGCTTCTATCAGAATCATGCATATATGTAATACACCATTTCTTCCATCCACAATTTACCAGAACATCATCCTATGATTTACCACACAAGAATTTACCTAAACAGTGACACCAGGACTGTTAGTTGATGTTCACTATGAGAAGATTATATAAAATGCTTCAAATCCTTACACAACTGGAATTAAAGGGCACCTAAAGCAATCTTATTTAATGACATTAAACAGGTACAATTCTTGAAGGGGGAGGATCCACGCAAATGATTTATGCAGATAACTTCAAATTCTCCCTTAAATTAATTCAGATTCTTGCTTCACCATAAAATCATAGTCTCAGGTTGACAAGCTGAAGAAAAACAGCTGCTTATTTTCAAAATGTAGTTGTTAAAATGCTTGCCCTACCAATGGCAATGGAAAAATTTCTAATTTGAAAGCGTAAAGATTTCACATTTTACTTTTAATCCCATTAAAAATTCTCTTAGTCTAATCAATCTCTGATTTTCTTCCAGTTTATTGTATTTCTAGGACCTGTGTATTATTTCCTTCACCACTTTCCTGACTTGTGCTAGGCAAGATAAGTTTTTGTCCTTCTAGATGAGACTAATGTTCACAGCTGTTCTTTCTTATCAGCAGTATCTCAGATTCCAGAGGCACAAGTTTCAGCCTTGCTGTTGACCACACTATGAGTTGTCATGCCCAACAGATATTCAGGAAGGGATGTCCAAAGATGACCAGAGCTGCAGTAGACACTTCAGTTCTGAGTTTGCTCTTGATGTAGAAACTACTTTGCCTTAACTAAGGAAATCCAATAGGGAACGGAACTCAGCCAGATCTTTATCCGTAAGCATGGCCACACCTCAAATACCTTGTAGAAGAACATGCTTTGTGCAGACCAGAACACCTATCTGTACAAAATTATTCTGCTAACCAGCTGAAAAAAACAGTGTAAATAACTGGTGAGATGGTGTTTCCATCCTGACTTTTTTTCACTCTCATACTTCTGCGTAAGTAGCATGCAAGATGCATTAGTGATAAAAAAAAACAACACTGCAATTCCATTCCACACAATCTAGGCCCCCCAAATGCTTCCTTGAAATAGCTGTTATTTCAAAAAATGCTGCTGCTTTCAAATTGACAACTGTGTCAGTTAGCTGCTCTTGGATCTCAGCTTCCAAGTGTGGAAGACTAGAATCAAGTCAAGTCTTTAATGGCTGAAAAATGATGAGTCCCCAATAGAAACAGAGGAGGGCTTTATCATCTCATCCCTGGTCACAAGAGTTCCTCTCCTTCCAGCCATTGTCAGCAATGCTCCATAAAGAAGAAGAGGAAGCTTTGCTTAGAGCTGAACAGAAATATAAACAACTGTATGAAGAAACTTCAAGTCTAAGTTTTATTATTTAATTTAGACTGTGGATATGTATACTCTGTACTGGAGGTGGTGATGAATACCACAAAAGTGTGCAGGGCAGTCAAGCGTGACATGCTTTAAACTATCTGGATGAGTCAGGAGTAACCATTCAAAAATCAGTATTGTAATATAATAGCAGCTACCATCCTACTGCAGACACTATGCTAGAGAAGCAGCTGCATCTACCTTTCATGCTTCCAGGCACATACATATACATGCGGAAGAAAAAGTATGAACAGAGAGGACCAGAGAGGAATATTTTTAAATAGAGGAAAAGTCAGTAGGAGACTATAAGATTAGCCATCAGTGTTATCACAAGAAACAGCCATTCAAATTTGTTCACAATTTTGAAGACTGGCAGAATGGAGGACCCTCTTGCACCTTTTGTAGTCACATTGGGAACGACAGAGGAAATAGGAATTCCTTTAGAGGTAACAGCAACTTGCAGAACCGTCAGTTTAATGCTAAACACAATTCTAGTAGGACTTCAAACACCAAGCTCCTGAATTTAATTTTTCTATGATCCTACTGGATAAGAAAGAGGTGCTGAATATCCCACCTTTTGGAGGGTTTCTTGCACCATCTTCTGTTAGTTTTGGCATTGGTCAAACTAAGCCAAACTAGTAGATGTAGCTGGACTTGTACAATCTCCAGCTCTTACATAGGCTGGCAATCATTGTCTGGCTTCAAATGTAACTTTCCCTATTGAGAGAAAAAAAGGAAAAAAAAAAAAAAAGAAAAAGGAAGGACAGTATGGAGAAAAAAAAAAAGAACATTGCATACAGCATAACAGCTTACAGGATGGAGATATTGCTGGCTGGAAGCAAGTGCACAGCCACATACTATTAAGTGGAAATTTCAAGTAAGAACTTTTTAAGTTCTTACACAGGGAATATGTGGCTATCAAGTTCTGAAGGGTAAAGAGAAAAAGAAGTGTAATATAATCTGGTTGTAAAGATGTTCCAAATCTTCAGGAGGAAAAAAAAAAAACGACATTCCCACCATAAACAGAAAGTCAAATGATGAGGTTAAAACACAGAAAACCAGAAAGCAGAACACAAGAGCAGGTATGTGGGAATAACGAAATGAAGCCTAATCCTATTTCTCAATTTTCCTCCATTGAGGTCTTTGAAGTCATGGTCATTTGTGACAAAGTATCAGTGTCTCGTGACTGATTCATTATTGTGGCCAAGATAGCATAGAAGCTAAGGGGTCTGATGACTACATTTTTCAGAATTACTGTTCCTCTTCCGTCTCCCTTATCCTAACACTATGCTTAGGTTGTTTCTTGGAAGGAGGCAGTGGCATAGCAACAGGGAAAGAATAGGAATTAGTAGCCATTCATGGCAGTAGAAGCAACAACACAATTGAAAACTATAAGTAGTTCCAGGTGAAAACTTGAGAAAAGGGCAAAAGCAGTGAGTATGTAAATCATTGTGTCCTTCAGTACTCAATCAGGATGCTTCTCACAAAAACTAAGAGATTTCAAGGGGCTGGTGTTCAGGGAGTTAGACTGAGAAGGATATTTTGAACATCATCCTCTAGAGAAAAATATAATTGAATACAATTTCCTCTGTGTTGCATGTGCTGATCATGTTCAAACTTAAATCCGGTAAGAAGAAAAATCATGCATGCTAGCTCCAATCCCTACTACACAGCCCATGAAAGATTAATTGGCTAAGATTTAGCTATACCACAGCAACAAGCATAATAAAGCTTAGCTCTTTTTCAACAGAGAAACTATTTACTATTCCATGATGAATCAAAAGCTTTCAAACTATACATTTGATCTTTTACACAATGATGGTTACAGTACAAAAGGCTGGGATACATGTCACAGAATCACAGAATTGTAGGGGCTGGAAGGGACCTCCAGAGATCATCTAGTCCCACCCCCTTCCAGAGCAGCTCCCTAGCCCAGGTTGCACAGGTAGGCGTCCAGGTGGGTCTTGAATGTCTCCAGAGAAGGAGAGTCCACCACCTCTCTGTGCAGCTGTGCCAGTGTTCTGTCACCCTCACTGTGCAAAAGTTCCCATACACATTTGTGTGGAACTTCCTATGCTTCAGTTTGTGGCCATTTCTCCCTCCTCCTGTCTCCACACACTGCTAAGAAGAGTCCAGCCTTATCTCTTTTCCTCCCACTCCTTAGACATTATAGACATGGATCAGATCCCCTCTGAGTCTTTTTTCAAGGCTAAACAGACCTAGGTCTCTCAGCCTTTCCTCATAAGAGCTCTTTATCATCTTTGTAACCTGGCACTGGACTCTTTCAAGGAGATCCTTGTACAAGTACCAGGGAGCACAAAACTTCAGATGAGGTCTCACAAGAGCAGAGTAAAGGGGAAGGGTCACCTCCCTTGACATGCTGGACACATTCTTTTTAATGCACCCCAGAATCCCATTGGCCTTCTTGGCCACCAGGGCACACTGCTGGCTCATGGCCAGCCTGTCATCCACCAGGACATCCAGGTCTCTCTCCTCAGAGCTCTTCTCCAGCAGTTCATCCCCCAACCTCTACTGGTGCATGTGGTTGTTCCTCCCCAAGTGCCACACTCTACACTTGCTCTTGTTAAATCTCATCTGGTTCCCTTCTGCCCAACTCTGCAGCCTGTCCAGGTCTCACTGAATGGCAGCACAGCCTTCCAGCATGTCAGCCATTCCTCCCGGCTTTGTATCATCACCAAACCTGTTGAGGGTGGACTCTATCCCCACATCAAAATTACTGACAAAGATCAAGTTGAACAGGACCAGACCCAGCACTGATCCCTGAGGAACACCACAGGCCTCCAGCTGGACTCTGCACCACTGATCACAGCTTTCTGAGTTCTCCCAGTCAGCCAGTTCTCAACCCACCTCAGCATCCACTCATCTATTCCACACCTCCTCAACTTTGTTATAAGGATGCTGTGGGAGACAGTGACAAATGCCTTGCTGAAATTAAGGTAGACTACATCCACTGCTCTCCCCCCATCCACCTAGCCAGTAATGACATCGTAGAAGGCCACCAGGTTGGCAGAGCACGACCTCTCCTGGTGAACCCATGCTGACTACTCCTGATAACTCTTCTCTTTCAGTAGCCTGGAGACTGCATCCAGAACAAACTGTTCCATCACCTTTCCAGAGATGGTGATGAGGCTGACTGGCCTTTAGTTACCCGGATCCTCCTTCTTGCCCTTTTTGAATACTGGAGTGACATTTGCTATCCTCCAGTCTTCAGGCACCCATTCTCCGAGACCTCTCAAAGATGATAGAGAGTGGTTCAGCAATCACCCCTGCCTCAGCACACATGGATTCATCCCATCAGGGCCCATGGATTTATGTACAATGATGTTGCATAGACACTCTCAGACCACCTCCTCCCTCACCAAAGGGAAGCTTTCTGTTCCCCAGACCCTCTCACTTACCCCCCACAGTCCAGGAGTCCCAAGAGGGAGTTCCCACAGTGAAGACAGAAGCAAAGGCATTTAGCATCTCCACCTTCTCTGCATCCCCCGTTACCAGCCCCCCCCCCCCCCCCCATTTAATAGGGAACCCACATTTTCCCTAGTCTATCTTTTACTGTTGACATACTTAAAAAAACCTTTCTTATTATCCTTTATCTCCTTTGCCAGATCCAATTCCAGGTTGGCTTTAGCTTTCCTCATCGCATCCCTGCAGGCCCTGACAACATTCCTATATTCTTCCGAGGTGGTCACAGCCTTTTTCCACATTTCATGGACCTCTCTCTTTCCTTTCAGCTAATGCATGAGCTTCTTGCTCATCCACGCAGGTTTCCTGCCACCCTTGCCCAATTTCTTACTCACAGAGATGCCTGTTAAGGGAAGTAATGACTACCACTGCAGCTCTGCTGTACCTAGTGATAAGATATAAATGCCTCATTTTCAGCACCTTGGAAACAGCCACCTGGAATCTATCCTCAAATATGATAACAGAAGAGGCCAGTGCCCTGCATCATAATGCAAATCCACTGGGAAAAAATCATTCTGTGATGATTTCCAGAAATTCATTTACCTATGCAAAATACTTCCAGGCATCCAATAGAAAATCTTAAGATGGAAATTAAGACAATTTAACAGTCTCAACTGAATCCATAATGATTATTTTCCTAAAGTTTATATAAGCTATCAGACTCTATCATAAAACATAGGAGAGAGAAAACTGCTAACAATGTTAGCAATTTTATTTGGACTATGTATCATTTTCATCCAATATTTTATACCAGTTTATTTTCTTCTTCAATTTTTACGTTGCATTACATTTTCAAAAAGAAGGTCTGAGGTATGCTGATAAAGTATCTGAGATACATCTCTCAAGTACCAAACCTATTTTTATAAATACTTTTGCTTGCCTGTTTGGCATGTAGTTCAAGACACTTAAAAAGCCCAAGAGTATGAAAAAAAAAAGATGTATTCCATTTGACAAAAAAAAAAGGTAGAAAAAGCTGACGCAGTGTTAAGCCTCTTCATGTCTGGAGACCATATGAGCAGCAGCACGCATGAAGGTCAAAGCATACAGAGCAGCTTCCAGTAAGACAGGACTGCCAAATGTTATTCCTACTGTGTACACTTCATTTGATAGAATACCAACATCTGGCAAACTGCCATGCTTCTTGATTCCATTAGGCACATCAGGCTCAACATATGGCTTGAACAACCTATAGACTACACACCCCCTTCAACTTATTCTGTAATGCGTAAGAAGTGGTTTATACCTGAAGAAGAAATCACAATGTGTTTGGAAACTGATATTATCATCTTGTATTTTGGCCACGTAAGTGAGCTAATCATACAATGAACAAGAGAATAAAAATTAGAATGTGAAAAAATGTTAAAAATTTCATAACTTTTGAAATTTGAGAAAGAACTTGCAGTGCTAAGAAAGCTGTCTTCCAAATGTTGAATGTCAAGAGGCAGCTAAAAGCCTTCGCACCTGTAAATCTTGAGTGCTCAAGAACCAGGCAATTGCTACTAGGCAACTGTTTCAGCCATCTTCTAGAATTTACTGTTCCCACAGCAGAGCTTAAGGAAAAGAATTAACATGTTTCTCACCCACTTTGGTGCAAAGTCAACAGGCATAGTTTAAATATTTCACAAAGTCTTAAAATAAGCCTTGATCACTTTGCTTTGAAGTAGAGGGGGATCACCCATGTGAGATGTTTCACTGTCCCTTTTGAGGGGCAGAAGCTCTCATCAAACTGTGAGAACAGCCTTCCTCAGAGCCAAATATTCCATATGTTTTCACAAACCCAGATTCTCACATCCTAGGTTTTTGCTCATGTATTAAGACAATAAAGGGATGATTAAGTGTGGCTGAACTAGACAGCAGCTGATGGCATCTTTATGATGAAGAAAACAGAACAGCCAAACCATCTGTTTAAAACTGTTCAAACAGTTCAAAGAAAAATATAATAAATTATACATCGATGTTATCTCTCCAGATCAAGTGTAAGTCTATATATGTATGCGCAAAGTAGCACTCTTTAGTGACTGTTTATATACATACGGGCTTAAATCAATGTATAATTTATTATACTTCTATTTGCAGTTCGATGTTTGTACTTTGAACTGTTGCAGTTGGCAAGGCTGCACAGGATAATTA
The DNA here is from genome assembly GCF_038088225.1 of Cyrtonyx montezumae. NCBI lineage: Eukaryota > Metazoa > Chordata > Aves > Galliformes > Odontophoridae > Cyrtonyx > Cyrtonyx montezumae. Next base: position 13,034,360 of record NW_027071826.1, read on the forward strand.
AAAGGCATGAATATGTAACAGTTTTCTTTGGGAATGAGTATTTTCCTACACAAAACTGACTTCAAGAAAACTTCTTCAGTTATTTCTGAGTTATGTAACGGAGAGCAGATAACAGAGAAAAGGAGGCAGAAATTACTGTGCATGCATTCTTTCTCTTCATAGCTCAGATTACATACACTGAATAAAATGGAAATACTACTGGTATGGAGGACTGAAACAGTCCGGGGAGCTAGAGCAGTGTGGTGGCCTCACAAACTTCTTGTTTTCCAGGCCCCTGACACCTGAGGGTCTTCAAAGCAATGCTTTGAAAATGCAAGCACTTAGAATAAACAGAAGAGAAATATGTTCTTGTCCCTGAGGTTGATAGTGTCCCTGAGTCTGACACAGCTCAAGTATAGAAAAAAATAACCATCAGCAGCACAACACAAGAGTTGAAGATTTTTCCACATATAGAGTGTTAAAAAATGATCAGGAAATGGGCTGGTTACAACTTCTGGAAGGGTTTCTTCAAAGCCTGACAGGCAAAGTAAAAATGCAGTCCTTTCTTCAAACCTCAAGTTTGGAACCATTTGAAGTTCAGATGGTAAAAGCAACAGAACAACATAGCTAAGGGATACCACGGTGCTTTAGGAGACAGGATTCAGAGCAAGACATATTCATATTCAGAGCACAGACATATGCTTATACTGATATGCACTTGCACATGCAATCAAGTATATGTTAATGCAGTGGCATCTTGCAGCTACATGCACAAATTTAAAATAACTGATCTAGTCAAAGGCAGCCCAGGAATGAAAATGAACTACTGGAATGCAACAGGTGGAAAAAAAGTAAAGGTAAGGTAAGAAAACTGCACCACAGTCCAAAAGCCTATTTCATTAAATCATTAGTACAAATCCTATAAGAGCAGCTGAAAAAAAATACCTGGCTGAAGTAAAACACCTAGCTCTGAGACACTTTAGCATGTGCAACACAGTGCAGTTCCCAGCATAACAGGGTTCATCATTGATGGCAACTCCATGTGATCAGCTCCAAGAACTTTCCTAGCACTAGGGTCACACCGACAGACCTCTTTGTGAAATTACAAAGGAGATAAAAAATAAAATAAAAATTGTGAGGTAAGAAAAATTCTCACTGAGAAGTTGCTGGTTTTAATACTGGCCCAGCTCAGTTAAAAACGAGGTTTGGGGTTATCCCTGCACCACTTATTCCAGCCATTGAAATCTCAAAAAAGGAAGCCAGTTTAAGAAAGATACTGTTAAAAATCTCATCTGAGCTCACTCTAAAACATTCTAGAGGTTGTTGGGTCCTGGAGACCAAAAGGGCCTCTCCCTCTCCCCTGCAGCATGGCAGATATCCACCTACCCACGCTCCAATAGTGCCAAAGCCTTCAGAACTGCAATGCAACCCTTTTCAAGCTGAACATTACTTGTCAAAAATACAACAGAGTAACATCAATAAACAGCATGGTAGTCCTTCAGTAACAACAGTACAAATATCTGATATCTGCAAGCATCCCTGTAATCTTAACGCACTAACATTCTGACACAATGAAGAACTCCACTTCAAAAATTTCTGCAGGAGACTTATGCATCCATAGTATTCTTTGTCTTGCACAGACAAATGTGTAAGATGATGAGGTACAGAGAGCTCAGGAAGAAGTCACAGACAAAAAGGATTACAACAGATGACCTAGGAAAACAGAAACCACTGAGGCTCACTCCACTTGGTTTGCAACAACAGAAGTCTCCTCAAAAACACTCACACTCACCATCCAGCCAAAAGGAGGCAGTTAGAAATTTAAACTGGGTGTTGGGATTTCCCTTTAGAAGGCACATGTGCAAAGGCCAGGAATGTAAGTATCATAGCATCAACAAGGCTGGAGAAGACCTAAAAGATCATCCAGTCCAACCATCACCAGTCCAAGTACTTACAGTTGAGGAAGCGCACATTTTGCAAGGTTATATTAGAAACTTTTCTTTGATGCTGACATAAACTTATTACTGTATTCCTACTTCTTACATTTAAGATTTTAGAGCTGCAATAAAAAGTAGAAAACAAAAATATATCTATGATATCTACAAAGACTCATCCTAGAGGTAACTGAATCAATAAATTAAGAATACAAGAAACAGCAGAGAAAAAGATAAAGTTTTCTTAGGATGTAATTTCTTTTCATCAATTCTGCATTATCTTATTTTAAAAGTGGCCTGAAAGTCAGAAGTCCTTCTGTAATATGAATGTTTGCACACTGAAAGCATGCTGAAAGGGATAAAAGTAATCACATTCAGATAAGTTAAAATGAGGTCCATTAGAAGGTTTAAAATATTCCCAAATAAAATAAAATTTTCTACATATTTATTGATAGCCCTGTATACAAGACAATCTTTTATATAATATTTCTCTGAGATCCCTTAGAACTTCATAAAAGCACAGATGTACTCAGAGTGCTTTCCTCCTAGCACATTCATTACCTGATCCAGTTCTCCCTTGAAGATAAATTGTAAATCATGATGTAAAATCACATAGTACACACCCTGACTGGAGAGAACATAATGCCTTTAATCTGTGGTTTGCCATTACTTCAAGTTCCTCTAAGTTAAGGAAGGACGTTATTTACCTATTGGCAAGTACACTGAAATAATTACAGAATAAAATCACATTTAATCATGTTGCTAAAAAAGCATCATGAAAATATCACTGATAAAATGCAATACACTGTTGCAAGAGAACTTCCCAGCTTAAAAATTCACTACCAGCTAAATAAGCTAATAAAAATAAGTTCCAGCTCATTTCGGGAAACAGGGATATAGAGCAGTGAGAAATAAAAACAAAAACAAACTAACAAATAAAACTTCCCAGATTAGGATGTGTGTAACACTTGCAAGTAATTCTAAACTCTTTTATTTTTATATTGCTAATATGAATTCAAATTAATTCTGCAAAACAAATACACCAAATTTAAAAGTGAATACAATGTGGTTTCATACCCAATTCCAAACCATACTCCATTTCATACAATCTACAGGGCTTACAGATACGAGTGAATAAACTCTATGGGCTTCAAAGTAGAAACACTAGTGGCCTTAGGCAGCCACACATCTGGAAAAGAATAGTTTGAGATATAGGAGGTGCCATGGACAAACAGGATAACGCACGTGACAAAAAACTCTTATTTGCATCCTTGCTATTGCTCATGCCACTACCTTAGGAAATTGTCCTTTTATCTATTTTTCATGACTTACAACTTAAATGTTAAAGGTCATTTCTTGAGAAATGGTAGATCTTCACTGCAGCTTTGCTTAGTCTTAGTTTACACAAAGCCTGCCACATTGATGTCCCAGTCTTATCTGGACACTTTCACTACATCATTATTAATTTTCTACTATAATTAGTAATTGCAATTACCAGTGGTTTGTTTATACCAAGATTTAAAAGCGTAAGCAACCTGATTGTAAGCAACCTGTTGATCAGTAATTCAACTGATGTTGAATACCCTTTATCAGTGCATGGCATATCCACACCTGCTACTATCTGCTACCACACCTGCTATGTATCCAGAAACCAAACCAGTAGATTCACTGAACCCAATTCTCTTTCCGTTAGACTTTTACTGATATTTACTGCACTAATATCAGTTTGGAGGAAAAACAAGCAGAAAAAACACCCATCATTTTTTCACCTCATTTACATTAGGAAACACATAAGTAAAATGCAACAATGAAGAATTTGCCTCTTCAGAACTGCCTGAAACCAAGGAGGATTCTCCTTGGAAAAATCTTGAAGACACTCAAAATGTCAAGTTTCAGTATCTTGAAGCAAGTCTAAAGAAACCTGTGATAAAAAACACACTTATACAAAACACAAAAAGGCAGCAAGTCAAACCTCCTCAGGAGGGACTGTATGAAATGTGACCATCCCAGTAAATAAAAGAGCAAATGCAGCATGGTTAAACTTTAATTCTATTTGGCTCTCTCAAAGCAGATGCTTGCAGACAGATTTCTGTTTCAACCACTAATGACTGTCATACACAATCATGTCACCGATTTCAGAGGGCTGCACAGTTTATATGCTTGCAGGCAAAACTGACAAGACACAACTAAAGAATATTCACAAAATCTAATACCCTGCTTAGTCCAACAGGGACTTTTAAACATTGCAGTCAAGATAAGAGAACCAGACAGTGCCACGCAGTTTCAGTAATTCTAACAGGGACAGGAATAATCATCAGAATTTGCTGGTGCCTGTTACAGATTCTGTGCTTAAAACAATGATCCTCCAGACTGTGGTTCAGAAAGTCACAGTGTTGCCCTCCTCAGTGTTCCCAGTTTTAGTTTTCTGGATTATCACATAAAGATAACAGGAGATAGTTAGTAAAGCAGAGAGACAAAGACAGGCAAGGGGCATGAGTAAGAGGCATGTCAGAAATAAGTGCAAGGGAAGACAATCTGTTGAGAAGCCATGTACACTGTATGTACTTATCTGTGGCCCAGAGTAAACCTTCTCCAATTTAAGTTTTCCTAATCATAAGCTTCAGATATAAGCTCCCTAAGATTTTATAATGGACCTCGGATAACTTCAGTTTTTTTCTGCAAGATTTAGAAAGAATGAAAATACTCATTCCCTACTCTGAGGACATGTTTCTAAAGTCTGTATCTTACAAACTCAGTAAAGATTGCATCAAATGGAACTCAAGTCTGGAAACAGCAAAAAATTTAGAGTTACGTAGAACTGCTTTCATGAACCTTGATTCACCCAATTTTACCAAGAACAGCTTCTTGTTCTCACCACTCAAGCAGAAATAGAAGAGGAAACATTAAGAACAAACCTTTTGTCTCTCTCCTTCACTTCTAAGGGTGGACAAAGCCTTAGCATGAAAAAATGAACTAAAAACCCAATATCAATGTACATGTAAGGGTCATCACTGACGTTAAACATTCTCTTCAGTAAGGATGCCAAGCTGTGTCTAGCAGCTCTGGCTATGGTGGCATTTTCTTTTCCACAAGGCAGCACATTACTGCAGTACTGTTAAAAACAGTGACATCATCTCTGAAGTGAATGCAGAGCCTGAATTTTATGTGCCAGATCCAAACTCAGTAGAGTCATTCAGTAACCTGACCAAGCCATAATAGAAGGGTGAGCTATCTACCATTAGGATCCATTTCCCTCTGAAGTCCTGCAGTGCAGGCACCATTCAAATTTCCACAAATCAAAAATGCCCTCTTTGCAAAGTACCACAATACCACCCTCCACAGATAATCACATTCCCTGTAAATCAGACCACCACTCATTTCTTTTCTTTCAAGCAACCTACAGTGATACAACAAGGAAAAATAATGATAAAACGTTAACAATTCATTCTAGTCCTTCTGACCTCATAGAGAAAAAGAGGAAAAAATAATTTCTAGAAAGCACTGAAGTGCATGACTAATTATTTAGCAAATATCACTGGGTCACATCTGCCTTTGGAATGACCTGGCAATTTCCTCATGCCAAGAAAATTTTTACCTATTGCTCAGCACTAAGTGTTGGATGCCAGTTGATCAGAACCTATGAAGGCTCCAAATGAGACTGGTTTTCAGCAAGAATCTGCTCACTTGTAGAGAACAACACAGCATGCCCACTGCTTTCAGAAAGCATCGAGTATGGGCTATAGCAGGGGAAAGGTGCTGATTACTAAAGGTAATTAACTCACGTCAGTTCTTCGTGGCATTGGCATTAAGCTTGAGAAAAAATAAAAAATAAAAACAAAGACCAACCAAACAAAAAGGAAATGCCAATTCTCCAAAGGATTTTGACAGAATGAACAACCTTAGAATTAAGAATGACCCAGAAACATAGCTAGGTTATTCAGGTTGGGTAGGCTGAAGAAATCAAACTGAGGAGTCCAAGATAACTTATATTTCATACATTGCATCCTTTCTCCCATCTGACTCATCTCTCCTTCTCTGCTCCTGTTACAGTCCAATTTTCCCATTTTTTCATCAGTTTCTGCTTCTCTTATCACTCCAATTCCAGTACTTGCAACCTGATCTCCTGCCTTTGATCTGTCTCAACAAAATCCATACATGATTTTGATCAAAAACTGCCTAGTATTCCAGAGATGAAAGGTGCATAGCTGATTCCCTGTTCCTCTACTATTTTGACAGTTAAAAAAGAAAGATAAGGCAGCAACATCTGCCAATTGTACTTGGACATTTATAAAAGAGCAAGATGACCACAGTACATGTTAACAAACTAAAAAAGAAATAGCAAAATATCTTATAGAGCTATCGTATTATTTTATCATTATACTTTATTAAAATACAATGTAGTTTTTATTTTATGTATCAATTAATATTTTAAGTCCTCATTAGTTAATATAATTTAAATATTTTTTTTCCTTTGTAGAAATGCAAACAAGATACTTTGTGTGTGAAAAGTTTGACAATGGGAGAGTGAATTATGGGGATACTGGTGTACTCAAAAGGTTAGTGTGATCTTTTGTTGATTAAGAGATACGTTATTAAGATAAATGTTTCAGTTGCTATAATTTATTTCAGAGAAAAAATCTAATATTTTTACACAAAGTACTGTAGTAAGATAAGGAAAGCATATTGTCAGGTTAGAGTAGGAGGTCTGAACAGCTAAGAATGAAAACCACATGTAGGACAGTGTCTTCCAGGTAATACCCATTTTATCTGTTATCATTCTCTCAAATAAAAAGTGTGTGAAAGAAAAGAAGCTACTAGCAAGGATAAACATGACTTTAATAAAAAATAAACTACTAATTCATATAATGATTTCAAAGACACAGATTTAATTCTTCTATGTCATAGAGTGAAAATAAATGAATCAAAACCAGAACAATGCTACCTGGACTCAAACTATTCCATACATACCTGACATCTAACACAGAGGTACTGACTTAAACTCAAGGTAATGGCCATCTCTTCTGAGACACCCTCAATCGTACAACAGATCTGCAGGAGTCAGCACAGACCCTGTCCCTGAGACTTACACATTTGTTGAAAATGTGCTAGATAAATCCAGCTTTCATCTAGCTAACCACAAAATCCACTGCTCATCTTAAGCTTCCTTCTTCCTCAGAAGGCTTGTTTTAAAAGACAGTCTGAGGAGGCCCAGAGCAGCTACAAACAACTTCAACTTGAACAGAGAAGTCCTGGAAAGAGTACAACATTTATCCCACCATAACATAACACGCATAAAGACAACTGCAATTATAGTGGCAGGGTGAAAAAGATAAACAAAGACTAACAACCTGAAATGGACTATGCAAGTAGAGCGATGAACTGATGCATAAAAACTGGATCTAAACACGTGCTTTTGAAATCCAGATATAAAAAATCCAGATATATTTAAAAATAAAAAAAATTGTACTGACAGAAAAGGAGAAGAACAGAGGAGGTTCTGAGTGGGTGAGGAAAAGATTCTTCATCAGAGAGAAGTGGACGTGGGACAGGCTCCCCAAGGCAGTGGGCATGGCCCCAAGCTGAGTTCAAGGAACATCTGGACAATGCTCTCAGATGTATGGTCTGATTTTTGGGAGGTCACGTGTGGAGACAGGATTTGGATGCTGTGACCCTCATAGGTCCCTTCCAACTCTGGATGTTATGTGGTTCAGTATATATAGATAGTTAGAACGGATGCAAACATACTGCCATTTCCCACACAGAACCAACTTGGGTACTTGGCGGAAGTGTCAGACCATTGAACAAAGAAACATTTGAAGCTGAATTGCTTAAGTGAAAGAAAGTTTGCACAAAGAAATACTCTTTCCAATTGAGTTAACTGTCTAGAGAGCTCCTTCACTTTGTTGCTGAGGTGAGAAAACTAAAGCAAGGACCAGACTGACTTCCTCACTCCAGCACTGCTAGTTTCAGAACTGTTCTCTGGTTACCCCATGTAGCTATGTAATCATTCTGAATTTTTCATTCTCTTCTTTGTTTGGTTTTACCAGTATACAACCAGAATGGTATTGAGTTCCCATGTCACCTAATTCATTGCTCAGAGGGAAATGGTGCAGCTACTTGACATGCAGTACCTTTGGGGATGATCAGGGGTAGACCGGCAACTTTCAGACATATATTGATACAAATATCAAATATGAGAACAGTTATACCAATTTTCCCCACATCTGAGAAAGATGGAATTCCTTCAAAACACAGGTCCAATTGGCTGAACATTCCAGTACCCATGATTTTTTGTTTGTTTTTTTGTTTTACTCTTTATTTTGTTACCACAGATAAATATAGAGAATTTCACAGGAATTATGAAAATAAATAGAAATGTCTTAACTGAAACCTAGTAAAAAAGGAATGGGGGGCAGGCAAACATGGCTGTGAGCTGCAGATGTAAAATTAAAGGTATCAAAAGCTCAGCCATTGCTCAATATTTTGCTGACTTTATTTAAATAGGACAGTTTTCAGAAGGTACTCAGGAATAAACAGCAAAATGATTTTGCTGTATGTATGAAAGTATACACAAGGCTGAAGGAATATGTGGAAAAAGGCATCTGCATGGACAATGAAAGTGGTCATTGTAAACCAACTGGAATTAGGAGATGACTTTTGGAAAGAAAATACAAAAGGATGGATGAGATGTTTGCCATGAGGGTTTACTAATGCTATGGTCCTCCCTTTGGACACAGGAAATTGAGACAGACAAGGCCAGAAATAAAGAAAAAAATAACAGTTTCTTCTGTTAATTATTTAAGTTTCCCATATTTTCATGGTACTCCCGCTTTTCTCTGCATCCAGCCACAGAGGAGAATGCTGCCCAGTTACTTATTTTCGCAGTACTTTTCTCTTCAAAGGAGGGTGTAAGGCCAATTTGTCTTTCACTTACAGACTGCAATTCACAAGCAGTTTGTGGGTTGAAAGAAAGGTGAAACCTGAAACCCAAGAAGGGCTGTCTGCAAAGCACACAGGACACTGGATGGATCAAGAAAAAGCCAGTGGGCTTATATCTGATCATGATTCCTGCATGTTTTTCCTATACATCTCAAGCATATGACAATTTTAACATGTGCATGGCTTACTCTTAGACATAAATACATAACTCAGACAAGATGTGTTTATTTCCAACAATGATTTACGGCTGACATGAGTGCAGAGTGCACAATATGCTCTCAGAGAGATGTGGACCTGAGAAATCCCTTGAGAAACATAAGACAGTGGGTGTATGGGAAACACTCCTCTTGGGCTCCCTTTGTGTTCCTTGGATAAAGGCACTTCCCTCTCTCTGAAAGATGAGGGCAGCTGTGTTGGAGGGCAGCAGCAGATGGAGAGCAGATGAGCAGTTGGACCCACCACTCACTCGAAGGCCACCGCTCTTCCTTAGACATACAAACTTGGTACTGTTTGCTCCTGCATATTGGTGATAAAACCAGGGCTAGCCCTGTTCCTAAGTGGCCATAAAGCCAGGAGGCTGCTGGGCTTTCCCAGGCAGCAAGGAGGGCGTGCACAGACCCACACTGGTAGGCATCTGGTTTACATGATGTAAATGCACAAATACCCTTACATGTACTTTGTCTCTAGCCTTCCAATGTTTGTTATTCTTATCAAGCAGTTTCTTTGCAATGTTAGCACATTTTCCAAAGAGTAGATTTAGAGGCTCTTTAGTGACTTCAGTGAAACAGATTAAAAAAAACAACACTGAAATTATGGTTTTGCTGACAGTTCTCATCACAAAAATCCAGGGCTCAGTTTGGGCAGTGTAGTCTATAGCTGAATTTGGACCCACAAAAATAAATGTAATCCTTATGAAAAATTAAATAAAGCTCCAATAGCAGGAGCAGCAGCATATTCGTAAGATGAATGGAAGTTGTGCTGCTTAAAATGCAGGTTCCTGTAGTCCTGAACTCATGAAAGTGAGCTTGCTTTATGATTACTTAGAAAAACAGAGAGAAAAATATGAGACAAAAAAAGAAAAACAAAGAAAAATGCAGACTGGTACATTTTGGAAGCTGTAGTCTAGTGCCTCTGGAGAAACGCAGAGCTTTCTTGACTGTGAACCAGCTGACCACATCAGGAGGTATCAAATCCATCTGCAGTATCCTATGGAGGATGATGCTTTTCAGTTATTCAATAAGTTTATTTCTTAGTGGTTCTGAGAGACAAGCATCTTTGGTACTAGCTGATGAGGAAAGGAGCAGCATCACACAGATCCACAGCAAAGGCTGGGCACAAGAAGGTCAAATGGCAGATGAGGTACTCAAGTACTGGCATTAAGCTGTGTCGCCCAGGTGTTGGATGCAAGGCTGCATAAGCATATTAACAACAGGCAGCTGCAGCAGGGATGCAGCCTCCCAAAACAAGAAGAAACCAAGAAGCATAAGACATTCCTCTGCAGCTCTAAGGTCACATCCCCCAAAACACAGTCAGCACCCACCAGGTGCTGAGATTATAAACACACCATTTCCTACACACTTCAGAAATAGCTGAAATCCTAAGGGGCCAACAAGTCCCAGAAATGGACAGTGACTGCAAGTCAGCCTACTCACAGAAACCCTTTGCAACAGCCATTGTACATGTGCAAATCCTGGGGAGCCAGAATTGCCAAGGGACAATGAGCAGTGATCAGACTCTGCTCCTGACATAAAACGTTTCTTGTATGCTGTCCTCTCCGTGAGAGGAGGAAAGCAGAAATAAGGAAAGACAGCATCCATGTCCTCAAATACTGCGCCTCTACATGGTTTATTAGAGGCTCACACATTCTGTATATCCAGGATTATCTCACTTCAGTCTCAAAGCCAGAGAACAAAATTTAATCCTGTCAACTTTTCTGATGGAGTGCTTTGATTAGAAATGGCCTACTGTCAGACACTGTTTAGTAAATATTTAGCAACTAAATACACTATTACATTCAGCTTCATGCCAGCATTTACGGGGATACAATGCTGGAAGATATGAGCTTGAGTATTTGTTTCATGATTATCAAAGGGAAAACATTTATCTTTACAAATGTTATTCTCCCCTCAGTGGTTTTCAAGCAAAAGAGGAAAGCAATCTCCAATTGTTATTTCTTTAGACATCCACTCAAACACAAATTCACTCAGCCCTTTTTCAGTAAATATCAGTTGCCTATGTGTGAGGTAATCATCACTTCAGAGCTAGTAATAAAACCAGGGAATAAAGAGGCAGCAGTGAACAAGAATTGCTATGTACCTGCATTTGGAGAGCCAAATCCTCACAGAGGAGAAATGTGCTTCCACTATGTAAGGATGCAGCCTTTATGTCAACTCTTAAGTTAACAGAGAGAAAGGACAAGCCTCAGGTCAAGCACTAGGTTGCAAATTGCAAGAGAAGTGCTGTCAGAGCTGTTTTCCATGTGCCTTTGTATTTTTCAAATGACCAACTTTCAAAATAAATTGCTAATCATGCAACTGCACGAACAAACCAAGTTTGTTTATCCTCACATCAGTGAGCAAGGAGCTGTAAATAGGTGTGACAGCTGCAGCATCTCCTCTGTTGTCACTGCTCTGCTCCTCCTGTGAGACAGGCGGGGAATGGGATGACTACCAGGGCTGACAGGAGCATAGTATGATCCTCAGGCAAAGAGCTATACACAAGCTGTATTACTCTTAAACATCTGTCAAAATCAGCACTCAGAGATGCTGCTTGATTCAATGGGGAGGATAATGCCCCATTCTGCAGCTGGACAGGCCTTCGCTGAAACGGTGTAGCCAGGCTGACAAGCTCAGGTTTCCAACCTTAAAAATCACCTGCTAGATTCATTTTGAAGGACATGACACCATGGTTAAAAATAGAAGAAAATCACAGTTTGAGAGTAAGAAATCTAGTTTTTAAAGGTAGAGCCACAAGCTTCATCCAAACCCAAAACTCCAGGGATGTGCCAAGTGTTACTTGCTGGGCCACCTTACTGCAGAGCTGGCTAAAGAGGGAACTGCCTCTCTCACAGAGCATGTAAGCTTCCTCACTGAGAAAGCCCCAGTTTGTGAATCTGTTCTAATAAATTTTTTTATTTCCTCCGTGGTATCACAGCAAAATCAGTTTCCAATCATGCCTCAACCAAAGTGAGGGTATGTACCTAATCATCACTTACATAACAGAGCTCCAGGGATCTCTGGAATAAAGCACCCATACCCTAGATGTTACACATCTCTGTTAGAAAACAGAGCAAAACAACCATCATGGATGTGGTGGAGTCCAGCTGAATCAAACACTGCAAACGTGAAAAACAAATTCCACATCTTGTATAGCAATTAAAAAAATAAAAAAAAATGTTCATTTATATAGATAAAATATTATTGCTTGAACAAAACAAACCCAGGTGTAAAAACAACTAGTTTTCTAATAGCAAAACAGCTTTCATTGTGAAACAAAACAGCTTTCATTGATATCCATCTATTCTCTAGAGCTGAATTTAAGCTCTTCAGAAATAACAGACCAGCTCCCATGGACAGGCCAGCATTCTCTGCATAAATTCAAATCATACCATGCTGCACGCTCAAGATGAACACCAGAGTTAGGTCAAAACTACCTTTTCTAGTTATCTCCCATTTCCCTTTAGTTCAGCATTCCCTGTGGCATACAGTAGTACCTAGAGGTTTTACTGAACAGCAACAGAATGCTGACACTGTAAATCAGAGGCTTACATCAGCACGTTGCCTTCTGCCTTGCCTATGCCCTCCTCTGCCTTTTCTGTACTGTGCAGACCATAGGTTGAGACAAACATTACTGAAGCAGAGCTGTTTATTTTGTCATCCAAATACTCATTTTTAAAGCACTGTTAAGAGTATTATGTACCCTAAGTAAGAGATGTACTATGAAAACCAACCATGCTGAAAATCATAGTTGCTTTGGAAAAGGTTACCTGTGAGAGTACAAAGCACAGTTGTAAGAGAAGTCAGGAGTCTTCTCACACTTGATAAGATTACAGGAGAAATGAGCTGCAAAACTACACTAGAGAACAAGTGAGAGCAGGCAAAGCAATTCAATTTCTGCTGCTTCCATTTCATGTGTATGAGAGTCATCAGGGAATAAAACATCTGCCACCTTGACAATGACTCGGTTCAGGACCTCCATGCATGACTCATATGCACAGCGTGCTCAGTCAGATGTTTCAGAGACCAATAAGGAAGGAGCCATTTCACAGCCTGGATCGGAGCAGCACCTCAGTTCAAACTACAGGTGAAACAGGAGAGCAAGAAAACGCACAGGCAGTGGAAGCAGGGAAAGGTAACTTGGAAGAAGTACAGGGATGCTACTAGACAATGTAGGGATGAGGTTGGGAAAGCCAGGGCCCAGCTGGAACTGGACTTGGCAAGAAATGCAATCAATTGGAAAAGGGAAGTCCATGAAAGTATACTACCCCTTATGTGCAATGCAGGCAGGCTGGTAACCACAGACAAGGAGAAGATTGCTGAGTACCTCAACTTTTTTTTTTTTTTACCTCAGTCTTCAGTAGTAACTGCTCTACACAGAACCCTTGAGTGGATGGTTCAGAAGGTGGGAACCAGGGGGAGTGATGCTCCTCCTGCTGTAAGTGAAGATCAGGTTCATGACTGCCTGAGGAACCTGGACATCCTTAAGTCCATGGGTTCCAATGAGATGCATCTCAGAGTCCTGAGGGAATTGGCTGACATTGTTGCCAAGCCTCTCTCAGTAATATCTGAAAAATCATGGTGGTCAGGTGAAGCCCCTGGTGAGTGGAACAAAGGCAATATCACACCCATTTTTAAGAAGGGTAGAAAGGTTGATCCATGGAACTACTGATCCGTCAGCCTCAGCTCTGTGCCAGCTAAGACTGCGGAGCAGATCCTCCTGTTAAGGCATATGGAAGAGAGAGAGGTGATACAAGACAACCAGCACAGCAACACTGAAAGCAAATCCTTCCCAAGAGGTCTTCTACAATGGCCTAACAGCTTCACCTTTGATAAGCAATATATTATAAACACACATCTTTTCTATACAATTTACTAGCTGCTCAAATTTAAGCTGCTTCCTCTTCTGTAGACAGTGTTTTTTTGGTGGGTTTTTTTTTTTCTGTTTTTCTGTCACTTCAAAGAACTCTAGCAACACAGGATGAAATTGGATATACCCAACACTGTGTAAACATTTGCTGTCTCTCAGATCTGCATAAATCTTTATTAAGGCATGATAACATGTCCTTGCACAAGGGAAGTATTTTTTTTTGCTGATTTTTTTAAAAACACAAGTTTAGATCTTTGAAGGATTTGGAATTGAGTTGGTGTGTCTACAGCAGCTAAGATAATTTATAAAAGGTAGGCATAGGGGATAGGAGAGATGGAGAAAGAAGATACTGAAAAAGGACAGAAGACAATTTGGATGGAAATTTTTATGGAAGCATACAGAAGAAAAGGTGGGAGGAAATCCAAATCCAAACAAATAAATAAAATTACATGGTGTGTCAGGCAGAGGAAGACAGAGAGAAGAGAAAGGAACAACCCAATTTCTTTTCAGTGGAGCTCACCTTCAAAGAAAAGTTACTATGATACCTCAGAATGCTTTGACAGTTACTGTACATCATCAAGGCACTTGATTATATAATTTCTTTAACAAAGATGTTGTTCAGAGGGTTACTCACATACTTTAAGCATACTCTTAAATGGCAGCTGAGAGAATGTGTGTGACCTACTATTTCAAGTCCTTGTGTTCAGCTGTACTTTCAGAAATCCTTAAAAATTGTGTATTTGACAAATTTTCTTCCTTCTTTGTTTAGCTGTTATTTTTCTTCTCCGTATGCACTTCAACACATACACAACATCAGCTGAATGGACACAGCTGTCCCTTCTGTTTCCATGCAGCAGCCCCATGGACCTGTAAGCTTTTAATCACTCCCAGCACAATTTCCCAACTTTTGAAAATGCTCATCCATTTGATATGACAGAAAAAAAATAAAAATCAAAGTGGAAGTTGGTGGTAGAAGTGTTTTTTCTGTTTTAACTATGTACAGCTTATCCCTAGTCTGATTTCTGTCACCTAATACTTGGAATGCTTACAAGCAAAATGGCAGCAAAAAAACCTAGTTGAAGTTAAAAGCTTTTTTTGTTGCTGTTGTTTTTAATTCATTTTCAAAATCACTTCCATGCCAAAGATAATCTGTGAAACAAGAAGAATTGGCCTCATAGCCAACTCTTTCTCTCAAAGCCTGCTGCAGAGAGGTGTTGAGCTTCTCTGAAGTGACTCTAACAATAACAGTTTCTAATTAGCTTCTGCTTATCAGGTTTTGGTTCTGGCAGCTTCTATGAGTGTAGAATTGAGTTCTTAGAATAGAAAGAATAAAGATTCAGCCTAAGAGTACATGTTTCAAACACATAGGACTTTCAGGTTGTTCTTGCAGCACTATGTAGCTGTGCAAGCCTGCAAGAGAAAGGATGACTAGTGACCACAGCCTAGCTGCCATATGCATGTGACATGGCTGCTTGCAAAGAGCAATCTTGGATCTGGTGTTGCCTTGATTAATTCTTCCAAAGTTACAAAGCTTTCATTCTGTAGACGTTCACAGTGCCTGGCATCATGGTGTATTCTCCTGTTTAAATGCTCAGTGTAGGGACAAACATTGCTCACTCCAGTAGTGGAGGGTACAGGAGAGTGCAACCTAGACAACACCATCAGCACTGTCAAAATACATGGCAAGGAGGTCATACACCTTTTACTGACCCTTTTTATTACCCTAGCACTAACAGTTTATATATGCAGCATCAGCAACGTGTTTGCCAAAGGCTTCCACCACACTGATACTGCTGTTACTCCACCATAGCAGAGCAACTCCTGACTTGAAACCAGGCACAAGAAGCAGATGAAGCCACTGATGAGTGATGACCGCTTTCAGTTCACACCAATTTTCACTGACCTTCCTTTCACATTTGAGTATCTGCTGAAAAAAAGCTCAGAATAGCAGAGAACCATCATTATTATCTAAATACACCTTTGAAAACCATCACCCTTGAGAAGGGTGGAAAGGGTTAATACTCATCCAGTTTAGGGTACTACACACTCATCCAGCCAAGAAGCATATCAAAACAACAGACAGGGCTCCAATAGACCTCACTGGCATAGAGAGATAATGCAATTTATGACAGAAAATACCTTCAAGGAAAGTTAGTCCCAGCAGATAGATGCAGCAAGCTAATGGAGCTAGTCACTGCTGAATTTACTTGGATTATTTTTCAAATGTTCTGCTTTCCACATCACTACAGTTCATTTGAAGACACTAATATTTTCTTTGAACAATGATCTAATCTGATGGTGTATCAGTGGTCACCAAGTACATCAGCCTGCTCTACTTAATTCCATGCAACCCTTCAACTCATTTGAGATTTTTGCACTTAGCTTCTGCCTGACATCAGATCAAGATTAAGAACAGTTAAATGGTGCAACCTAACGGCCACCATTCATGCCATTTCCAACAAAATGTAAAACAAGTTTCCACACGCGTTTTCACCTCATTAACAAATTAGAAAATTCAACTTATGATAGCCAAAAACAAGCTTTAAAACACATAAACATAAAATATATATTTAAGTATCTTCAGTCAAAATTTTTCAGTCTTTGTGCTACCTACTAAGCTCAACTCTCACCACATCTGCCAAGAGCATTGCTGCTCAGTGTATCAAGGTTGCTAAAGAAATACCAGACACCTAAACAAGCAAGATTTCAGACACGAATGTAGTGCTGCTTCAGCCTTAACTTCTCTTACCTGTCATGTGTAGCAATTTGCTGCGTATAATAGGACTCCAACTGCTGCTGCCATCAACTATGTTGTTGATGCTGGTTCATCTTTGTAATGCATGTGAAAGTGTTCTGCAGTCATCTTACAAGCCTTCTTTTGCATTCAGCAGAAATGGAAGAGTCTGAGATCTGCGCCCTTTGTGAATCATTTAGCCCATATCCACTGAAAATCATGTCAATTGATAAAAACAAACAAAACTAAAACAAAAAACGCTTCATAGAATTTGTCTCTTAGATTAGTTAATCACCACATGAAACACATTATTTTCAGCCTCTCCTTAACCCTCTCTATGAACTATGTATATAGACTGCACAAATGAAGACATGAGCTGTCTCCTCCTTTCCTTTCCTCGCTGTTCTTCCAGCCACGTCTCCTGAGAGAAACTGGACCTGCTGTTAATCACTGAAATTACAGTAAAGCTAAAACATAGCCTGATGACCAATGTAAGGTTTATTCTTGCTCTTCAAAGAGCTGTTCCTATGACTTGCAAAGCGTTCTTACCCCATCAGCTCCAGACTTTTGAGATATGACCTTTTAAACAAGCAGACATTCCTGCTGACATTACTAGAACTGCATACACGTGCTCAGAGCCCAATAAGTGCTTAAGTGTTTTCTTGGATTGGAAACACAGCTTTTAGCATCTCTGACAGCAGTTACAGCCTGAAACAGCAGCCTCTCCCGAAGTACAATATCCACGCTTGACCTAATCAGTTAGTCCAAATCTCTGCAGAATTTTCAAAAGCTTCGTTGGCACAGAATTTTATGCTATAGAAGACTTGGAAGTGGAGTGTGCACTGTCACTGCAGTGATAAAAAACATGCAGAGTTTCCTCAGTCCCCACTCCTCCCAATAAAGACCTAATGTGGGTGCACTAAGCAGCTAGCAGAAAGACTTTTCTAGCAAATGTTTCTCATCTCAACTGCTAACAACATCCTGGATGAGGACAATACCAATTTCTGTACATAGAATATTTTTCAACATCTAGATTAGGCAGCTGGGCTATATATCTGTGCCATACCACAACAAGGCACTGAAGTTTAACTTCAAGCACTTTAGACACTTTCAGTTAAACTCTGATTTGCTCTTTCAACTTTCTGATGTCTGATTTCTATTTACTATAAGGCAAGACAATCAGGAAAATTCAAAGGGTGGCAAAGGAATTCACCTTTAGAAGAAAGCAGAGCTGGCAGAGTAACAGTTACATCCCTATCATTCCTACACAAGTGACCACTGAATTGTAAGGGAATGCCCACATCTTCATAGCTAGCATATTTAATGTTTGATGCTGCAAGTCAGAAAGTTCTTGTCTCACAGATTTTATTATAATCTTAGGCCTGCTTTTGACAAGGAGAGGTTGACTGACCTTAAATCACAATTTGTCTTGTGATTTGTCTTAGGGTTGTGCTGTTTTTTTCTGGCAAGCACAACTTAAAATAAATAAAAACAAAAATAAAATAAAACCAATGTGTCTGTCTCAGCTCACATCAGTAGTGTAAAAGCTTCTAAATCAGCACAGATTCTCAAAGCACAAGCACAACCCAAAGGTCTGGTGGTCTCTGCAGTTAGCTTTCACAGAATATACACACAGGCACACACACAAGCTATTGTTGAGCAACCAGCCTGGGATCTGTTTTATGGTGGTAGAAATAACCTACCAAACCCACAAAGCCTGTTTGGTTTTAATGTCTTCAGAATATTTTGCTGAGAGCACACAGCTAATAAAGGCTTCGAATGCCTTGACCCTTGAGAGAGAAAATACATTAAGAGAGATGTGGGAAAACAGCTGTGGGATTATCCTGTGCTCTGGTTTCTCTATTCTGGTACAACATACTACAGCAAGTCCTAATTGTGGCTCTTCTTGCATCCAGAAATCTCATTAGAAAGGAATTAAGGGGAACAGCAGCATGCCTCAGACGTCTGAAAAATGCAGCAGCTCTGTTCACCCAGGTGATTAGATTTCCCAAAATACCTAGCAAACCCTCCAAACACATAAACCAATTTTGCAGCACAGACATGAGCAGTCTATACCTTTGATTTACAATCCTAATTTTCCCAAACTCATCTTAAAAAACACTCAGTTTACTATGGGCACTCCAGTGCTTTCCAGAAGTTACACAGCTCATAACAACATGCTTTTATTATAGAGACATGACAGCCTCAGACTTCTCATACTGATAAGGGCATAGGCAGCTACCGAGCTTCTTCAAGGTACACCAAGACCCACTGTCCAGTTATGGGGAAAACAACCAATCTGAACTACTGCCAGGACAGTAAAAGAATCAGTGACTGGAATGATCATTGATCAGACCCAAAATACCAGGACGGCAATACAGAACACAAAACCAATGAAAAGTTTAAGTTCTCTTTACTACACAGTCTTGCTTTCTGTACCAAGTTCATTCATGTTTCTCAAACTCCTGAAACTATGCTTTCTCAAAATGTCTACAGTAAAAACAAACAAAAAATCCTCAATACCATAATAGAAATTTAAGATAAAGAACCTCAGTTCTATTCACTGAAATTAAACACAGTTCTATTTACCATATTTCAGATCCTCAGTAATTTAAGAAGAGCTCTTGAACACACAGATAAATATGCAAACTGTATACGAGTAAGACAAAAACAATTCCACAGAAATGAACGTGATCCCAAGGCTGTTACTAGCTCTCCTCTGTTCTGTATGTAAAAGAAATGATCATTCACCTGGCAATTACAGTGATATTTTTACTACATGTACATATACAAAACTATAAAGATATTGCAAGCTGAAGTCTATTCTGCATTCTCAATATGAAACAAAAAGCACAGAAGTCATTTAAGGGAAAGCTAAATTGCAAACACAAATCCTGAAAAACAGATAACTGCTATTGTGACTGCAGGTGCTGTTCAGCTCATATTGATTTGTACCGCACTGAGGACCATGACATCATTTTTCCCTCTGTAGCTTCCTACTGCATGCCTCTATTTTTCATGCTGAATAGATGTTCCAGCCTTGCTCACGATGTTATTAACCCTGATGCAATTTTCACTATTAGCTTCCCCAGCAGAAATGCTTTAGCCTGCTCTTAGATATGAGAAATGGAAGGGCAACAAGTTGCAAAGCTCAGACCCCTGCTTTGCTGCTGAATATTTCAACAGCAGAAGCAATGTGCAGCCAGTCCTGAAAAACACTGAATGCTCTTAGCCTGGACACAGTCTCAAGACCCTAAATCAGACTTCCATGCTGGAAGCTGAAGGCCTTACCTATGATAAGAGCTACTTCTCAGGTTACCTAGACTACAAGAGCACTCTGAAATCACTGAAATGAGCCACACATGCACAGCCACACAGCTCAGCAGCAGCTGAACATATTAGACGGTATTCTGAGGCACACAGGATTACTTTAATTAAAATCTGGATTCAAAATGAAAAAAAATCCTAACTAATAGGCTTTCCCTATTAGTACAGATGACCTTACAGAAATCAATTACAGCACCTGCAGAGCAGGGGACACTGAAGCCTCCACAGCCCAGTGCTGCTGAGCACACAGATGTGAAAGGGCTTATTTTAACAAGGGATTTAATTGTCAGAGTTGAAAGCTGTTCCTCATTACAGACTAATAAATGCACAGCTGAGCTGTTCAGACAAGTGCCTGAGCCGGGGAGCCCAACCTTTGTGCTGTACCTACAGTGCACACATTTGTTAGCATTACTTCTCTGACAATCTCCAATCTTCCACAACAATTTTTATCAGCAAAATATTATCCTTTCTATGGCATCCAACATATCATTCAGAGGGCATTACATTAATCTTCCTGCTAGCAGGAAGAATGGTTTCAGGGCCTCCAAGGCACAAAAGCAACTTCCAGGAAAATAGCCTAAAGTATCCTGCAATTCACTTGGGAGGTAACCAGCATTGCCTTGCCATTAAGGATCTCAGTTTAGGTACTGCCTATTTGGCATGAAGTATTAACCTGACATTCACCAGGTAAAATACAAGCCCTGCTGAACACCACAGGGACACTAATGAGCAACAGCAGAACATTGTTAGGGTCAGTCAGTCTTCTCTTCTACTCCCACAGAATCTTCACTAAGGGTGATCTCAGTGGACCATGTCACCAAAAACATCACAAAAATGACTCCAAAATTGAGTAAAAGATGCAGCAGAGACAGAAAGTGGAAGAAAAGTGGTACATCACTTCAAGAAGTGACACTGGGGGTTAAGTACCTCTGTGATGACAAATGGGAGTTGTTGCTTGTGTCAGAAGGAGGTGCAAAAAGCCCATCAGAGAGGGACAGGTTTAAGCACAGCATTAACAGCATACATCAACGTAAAAACAAGGTACACTTCCCTCAGTAGGAGTCCAAGAAACCCTCTCCTGTACTTGTGAAAAAATCCCCTTGGGTTATGCCCCTCAACCTTATCCTAGCCACCTGCTGGGAGAGCCCGCAGCTGCCCTGTCTGCACAGGTTCACCACAGTAACTGTGATTATTCTTTGCCACTTGTTGGTCAAACAATAACCAACCAGTTCCACAGAATCAGGAAAACATGGACACAATTTGATGTATACTGTTGCAGTAGCAGCCTCAGTGGAAAATGTATTTATACGGATTAGGGAACTTTTCTGTGAGGACTTAAGCACAGCCCTGTGGCACTTGTAATGCATAGGACAGGGGTATAAGATGCATGGAGCATGACCACAAGCGTAAAGCAGAGCCTACAAAGGGTGGTACCACTCCCAGCTTTGGCACAGAGCACTCCCACCACCAGAACAAGCTGCTGCAGTATTTCACCTCTGCTTATGGGATGAGAAAACAGAGCCTTAGGGAACCGAAGGCAGATGCAGGGAGCTCAGCTAGCAGTAGTACTAAGCAGCCTGGTGGGCTTCTGCCCCACCTGACAGCAATCTTTTGGCAAAAATTCAAACTTGGATCCAAATAGTCCTTGAAAACAAACAACTATATCCATACATAGAGTTATTGCTGTGCAGAATTTTGTGTTTATAGTCACACGTTGGTAATCAACGACAGAATGGAAACAGCACGAAACTGCACCAGGGGAGGTTCCAACTTCACATTAAGAAAGCACTTTTTTTTTTGCCATAAAAGTAAAACCAGCACACACTACCTATTGAGGTGGCTGATGGCCCATGGCTGCCAGCACACCAGAGGCATTTGAGCAATGCCCTCAATAATATGCTGTAACTTCTGGTTAGCCCTGAAGAAGTCAGGAAGCTGGACTTGATGAGCCTTAAAGACCTCCATCAATGGAACTACTCATAGAATCACAGAAATGTAGGGGTTGGAGGGGACCTCCCAACCTCTTATTCTATTCCAGATAGAAGAAATCATTCTAGCAAAACATGAAATGGATGCTCAATATGCATGACTTTTTCTGTACAGTTTCTCTGCTTAAAAACCTAATTCATTTGGATTCACGAGATGCTTTGTGTCTTTATGTGCCCTATAGATGCAAGGGGTTCTTCTGTACATTAATCACCAATATTCACAAACCTCCCTTGAGCTGAAGCCCCAACTTAGCTATGCAAACAGGAGCACCCCCGCATTCACCATTCCACTTACAAAGACAACTCATACAAAGAACACATCCACAAACGTGGAAAAAACGGAAAAATCAGCTTTCCGCTTTCTATTTATAGCCTAGAGCAGGAGGCAGGGACAACACTGCGTTGGCCTCCTCCTTCCCCCCCTCCCAGCGCGACGGTGGCGGCGGAACGGCCCAAACGATGCGCTCCAGGACCGGGCGGGGAGCGGTCCCACCGCTGAGCACGAACACCTGCTGCACCCAGCAACTTCAGCGCCTCCTTACCCCAACTGCCTTCCCCCTTCTTCTTTTTATTTCTATTCTTTCTCCCTCTGCTACTTTCCCCCTCCCCGACGCGGCCCCGCGACCCATACCGCGCCTCCCCGTGCTCCCTCTACGCTGAAACCCCCGGCAGCGGGAGCAGGAGCGGGGCTGCACCTACCTGCGCGGCCATGAAGGAGAGGTCCATGCTGCTGCTGCTGGAGCTGCTTCTCGAGCTGCTGGAGGTGCTAAGGCTGCCGCCGCCGCCGCCGCTGCTGCCGGGGGCGGGCGGGGCGCGGGGGCGCGGGGCGGACGCCGCCTCCCCCAGCAGCGGCGGGCGCGGCCGCGGGACCGGCACCGGGACCAGTTCCAGCTCCGGCGGTTCCCGGTTCGGCACGGTGCGGAACGGCACGCTGCTCCGACTCGAAGAGGCGGCCCGACCCCGCGTGGGCTGGGCTGGGCTGTCCCGCCCCCACGTGGTGGGGCGGCCGCCGCGGGCACCGCCCGCGTGGGACACCGCCGTTCTCGGGGTGACGGTGAGCGGGGAACGCCCCAGCTCAGCCGCGTCTTGTTCTTTCCTCAGGGCTGAAGCTTACGTGGAAGAAAGTGCCCTACAGCTCCTACTCCCCAGTGGGTACTGAGACAGGGAGCCCGGGCAGAGCGGGTCGGAGGCGCGGACGGTGCTGGGCAATGCCGGAGAAATGCGCTAGGGAGCAGGTGCAGCACGGCTTTAGCCGCGTCTGCAGATGCTTTGCATGATACAAACCCCATGAGATACACTGTCTGACTGCTACGCCCCTGCTTTTCTTGCCAAGATAGCAAATCCATCTTTTTTTTTCTAATTGTTTTTGTTTTTCAATCACATGCCTCCTAACCCCACCGCTGAGAAGAGACACTTCATGACATATTCTTGTTCTTAGATGTTTTCATGACTTAGCTGCTTCATCTGTAACTCCCCTCCTTGGTCCCAAAATTTACCATTCAGCAACTCATCACAAATACATTTTGTGCCTTTTATTATGCTTTCTCCTGTATTTCCCAGATACTGCCATTTGAGGTGAAAATTCAGTGAACTCACATATTGGGCAGCATTGAAAAACCTTTGACACTACTTAGGACAGAAGAATAATAAAAATGGAAATTCTTACGTGCTGAATGTTTTTCTTCTGAGGATTTTTATTGTCTTTCTGTTTCGTGTTGGTTTCATCTCCAAGACTAAACCATTTTATGATATCTTTACTACTTCAGCTGAATGCAGGGGCCTGAGGGGCATATGAGCGTTATGCCAATAGAGGAACTAATATGAGACTCAGTTTTGCTGCGTAGTTTTAAAATGCAGAAGAATAAAAAAGCACATAAATTCATGCTGTGAACTGTGTGCTCTTGGGTTGGTAGGTTGAGTGGGTTGTGCTGTTGCAGCAGGTGGTGGTGAAAGAAGCTCAGCTGCTTTACATCAATGCTTTACTTGATTGACTACCAGTGCACCTGCCAAAAATGCTTTTATGTCAAGAGGCCCATTAACTCTAACAAGTAAAATCCGGAAGAGATGGTGCCATTTTATGAATTTTTAAACTCAGTTTTGTAAATAATTGTCTGTTTGTGGATTCTCTCCAAAATTCTGAAAGAATTTTGGTGTGTGCGTCAGAAGCCATAAGCAAATTCAAGACTATTTTAGTCCTTATCATCCAGATAAATTCTACACTCGATGCATGGACATCTCTGCATGGTAAATGTAGCTGAGGCTGCCAGCGCTTGCAGCACCAGCATTTCATTAGAAAAACAGAATAATTAGAGGCTTTGAAGTTACAATGACTTCTAATTTTGGTTAATTTTATGGAGCCTAAGACAGATAGAGCTGGGAAGGAGCTCAGTCTAGTCCATGTACTTGCTTAAAATACAGCCAGTCACATCTGTGGCCCTTCAAACAGGGCCTTTATGTTTATCCAGTCTCTTCTTGAAGGCATTCCATGAAGAAAATTTCATTTTCTGTCAGGCCTTACTCCACTGGCCATTTCCTAAGGCTCTGTACACCAGCGACATGGAGAAGAGATTGTTTCCTCTGGGAAAGCTTGCCTTTTTGAGAACTATTGATGGGCACTGTATTTGTCTGATCTTAAGAGTATCTTGTCTCTTTCTTTAAAAACACTTAACGAAGATCACTCGTGGCAACAAGTGTTCAGTCAGATTTTCAAGTACTTTACTGTGATGTTCAACAGATTCAACCAACAGAGTGGTTCCCAACAGGTTCCTGGCTAAGGCACTACTTCTTTCATGCATGTAACAGAATAAGATTCTTGGTCGTAGCTGGCCTTTTAGTGGGTGATGGCTTGTCATCACTTTGGATTTCTTGGCATTAGTTTTTCCAATAATTTTGCCTTTCCATTGAGAAAATGACCAACACTTTCAGTAGTCTATTAATATACTTCTGCACAATTTCCTTTTTATGCTCATTATTTCAAATACTGATTTCCTTTTCCTTGTCTCATGCATTTGCTTACTTCAGGAGTATATTACACAGATTAGCGGGAGAAAAATGTGAATTTTTCGTGTTTCAAGTTTTTATTTCCAAGCTAACTTCCGGGGAAATGAAAATCTGTTAAAAAATGGATTATAAAAGCACAGTTCCACAGTTCAATACAGAGGAGAGTAAACAGCTAATTTCAGTTCCTATGACAGAAGCTTACATAGTAATACGGAAAATTGCTGGCTGTTGTGGATACAGAGAAATTCCTATTGGTTTGGGAAAGAGGCATTAACTGCACACAGCAACATTGGAAAGAGGTACCCATCATCATGTATGTTATATTTTTGTTAATAATATAGATAGAAGATGATGACATCTGTTAAGTACTCTGAGACTCTGACTGAAGTGACAGTAGAGGAAAAATCATTCTAAGGCTTACTGCATACACCAGTTGATCTGCTTGTGGTCCAACCATGAGCATCCATGTAGCCCAATGCTGGATTCTTCTAAATACCACTAAACAGTCCTTCTATTCTTGATTTCAGCTGGGAATTTGACTAATTTATCTTGGGAGATAGCAGCAGTCAAAATCAGTCTTAGAGTAAATGGATAATTTCCCTACATTTAAACTATTCACTTCTTTTATTTCTTAGTTTCGAAAAAAAAAAAGAGAAAATTAATTTTCAGTTCTCACTTCTGATTGCTATTTAGATTATTGCCTTTTTTTCCTAGAGAGCACATTTCTGTACTAATTAAGATGGAAATAATTTATTAGGGAAAGCAGATTATTTGTTACAAGCTTTTATTATGTTACTACGAAATACAAAGTTTTGCTTTTCCTTCTTCCCTCAGAATACAATTTGGATGGAAATTGCTTTACAATAGCTCTCTAAGCTCTTCTATAAAGCAAATATTTTAGATCATCTCTCTTCTAGTACTGCTGATGGAGAATTTAAATTGAGATCTAGCAGCTGTGTTGTCAACCTTTTGTTACAGCTTTCCCATCAAAACTATCTAGACCACTTAAATAGATTATGTCATGATTTGCTGTTGCTGTGGATGAACACAGTAGCTGACAGCTAAAACTGCAAACATAGTTGTATAACATTACTCTTAAAAACAAGCTGAAGTTGCCTAAGATGGTCTTTAATTAGCTTTAAAGCTGTTTACTAAAAAGACCACATTTTTCATTACGGCAGAACATGACTCCATTAGAGAATATTTTGGGTTTTCAGTTTTCCTGGGGCAGAGTAGGAAATCCTCTGTTGCTTTGAATGTGTGCATAAGCTCTGCCTTTGCTTCACAAAACAGACTTAACAAAACATGACAACTGAATCTTGCAGCTGAAGAGGGTTCTAAATGGGCTTGTATCTCTACAGCCCTATTTACCATATGTTGTATTTTGCTACCTAAGATGATGATCAATGTTCAGGTTTGCATTATTTATATCTTATATTTATATAGGAAGAATTAATTTCCACTTTGGGAAAGAGTATTATGTTTGCTTCTTAGTGCATTTTCAGTGTATGTAAATGCTACTTGTATTGAACTCCAATATTAACCTACTGCTGCCTCATTGCAGCAGGTTACAGTCACACAAGGCAATTAGCTCCCTTAATCAAGAATCAGGCAGTGACACGTGGTATCCCATCTGGAGACAGTGCACATTATCTCTGACAGACCCCAGCTGTTCAAGGTAACTCAAAGGAGGCCAAGGATGCTGAATTTTTCATATGTAGTCTGCTTGAAATCCCTCCAGAACCATTTGACTTCTTTCTTTCTGTTCATTCAGGAATCAAATGATTAACCAGAAAGTATGTTAATTTTTCTAACAATATTTTGTTCTTCACCACCAACAACAGCATCATCTGCAACTTAACACCATGCAGCCATTGTCTTTCAAGCTGCTATTTTCCCTGGGTGGAATCCAAACACCTGAACTTGCTTCCCAGGTCCATGAAGAACTGCTAGAAGACAGTTACACTTTTCAGAAAGTCAAACTGGGCATGGATCTTGTTAGAACTGACTGGTAATAAAGAGTAAGAATGGGTGCTTAAAGAAATATTCCTTTTTAAAACACAAGGGCAAGAGTCCATGTTGCAGATCCTCCATCTCCAGATCCAGTTTCCTGTCACTAGAAAGGATAGCCACAGTTTTTCTTTCATGAAGATAATGGACGACTACTGGTCCATTTTATAGTTTGTTCAAAAAGTTTCACTGCTTAAAATAGTAGGATAAAGGATAAAGCTAGGAGAGGGGAACTGCCTATCAAGAGACCTTACCACGACCAAGATGGACCAAACAGGCCCTGCTCCCTAAAGGAATGTACAACAGAATAGTCTGTGAGTGGGGAGAAGACCTACTCTTCATGCTGAAGGCAGGTGTCTCTGCAGAAGGATGTGTGAACCAGTGAGTGAGGAAGAAAGAACTCAGAGCAATCTTTTTGTAGCTCAATGTTAAAGGAAATCCTATGTGAGAAAAGCAGAGCCCCAGATCCTACTGTCTGGTCTGACAAATAAAATGAAAACATACTTATTTTTAATATATTTACTTCTTTTTAAGGCTGAAGCAACCACTGTAATCTCTTGAAGTATCCTTGGTAGTCATAAGGCAGGAGGCAACACTGCTCAATACATTTGATGTGGAATACATCCTTTTTTATTCATCTAAAGCTCAGCAGTTATATACTGAAGGCCTCATTCATATATAACTGTCTGATGAAATGAACTGGTGCCAAATAATTTAATGGAAAATTAAGTTAGTAACTTTCTGAGTGAGTCCTGAATCTCAACAGTTGTCCACACAAGAAAATAATAGTCAGCCGTTACTCTCAAATTACTTTTGGGCACAGTATTCCTCCCAAAGGAGTTTTGGATTTAAAACTCCCCTGAAAACCATATCATTAACAGAGATATGAGCTGTAATGGTGCTCAAATTCTCAACATTTCAAGCTTTTATCTTCATGTAAAATTTAGGTCTAATGGGCAAGAATACTCTTAAAATCGAAGAAATTTCATCTTGTACTGCTGGCATTGCAGCATTACGAGCTAAC
Organism: Cyrtonyx montezumae; assembly: GCF_038088225.1. Taxonomy (NCBI): domain Eukaryota; kingdom Metazoa; phylum Chordata; class Aves; order Galliformes; family Odontophoridae; genus Cyrtonyx; species Cyrtonyx montezumae. The sequence continues at coordinate 13,062,380 of NW_027071826.1, forward strand.
AGTCCACATCACAACGACACAGGGGAGCAATGCAGAGGAAACTGAATTAAGAGAGAGAAAACAGAAAAGAAAGCCTTAAACTACACTACAGCTCCTCGTCTCCTCCATGGGAGAGACAGGCTCTCAGACCTTTGGGGTCAGCATTCCCAAGGAATCTCTGCTAGATGTTTGGCTGCTGTAAGTCTTTAAGGAATTGTCATTTGTCTCATTGTCTCATTTATGTGATCTGAAAATGCAACTGAAGCAGCAAAAACTGAGAAATCCAACTGCTCATTCTAGCTATCTTTACCTGCCTGTGCTCTCCACTGAGTCTCATGAGTGACTCTTCCCATAAGAAGGATGGGGCAGCATTTTTGTCACCAGGTACTCCCAACCTTGATAGGAAGAGAGAGAAGTGCAGGGAAGGAAGAAGTGGGAAAGCAATTGGCAGGGTGGATGACCTAGCCTCAATGGAGATACACATATTTCTCAGGGATAAAATCTCTCTTACAGTCCTGGCTGACAATTCATTGTACTAATGGGTAGGTTTGAAGACAGGAGAGATAATGTAGCCTCTCTTCCTAATTACAGTCCTCTAAGTATTTTGCTGTAGAATCATTTTTTCTTAGAGATTTTCTGTTAAAGTAATGGCTAAAAATTAGTTTATTTCATGTTAGAGAATAAGGCCATTTGTTATGGATCTGGCAGAAGTTTAACAGAAGGGCAAAACCAGAAAATGATGCCTACATGTGCATTATGAAAAGCTTGTGAAGAGAATTATCACAATATGAATTCTGTTCTGAGCATGAAAAGTAACCATGCATATAAGAACCATAATCACCTTCTTGGAAAATCTACTGACTGCAAATTAGTTGACATAATACCAGGATGCTGATTAAAAGTGTTGGAAAGGTGGCATACGGCCTTGAGAAATTCATGGTTGCTGACAGAATTTTCTAGGGAGTAGTTTGCAAAAGAGATGCTCCTGTGAACCTGTTAACCTACTAAATTTCATTTTAGATGATAATTCAAGATCCAGAAGAAGATAAAGGAGCACAAATCCTTGCATGATTATCTACATCGGTTCTCTGCCTTGAATGAGGATCAGCTGTAATTTACCAGCTTGTCTCCTTTTTAAAGATGAACAGGTCCAAGTATGTCTCTCATAAGAGCTGTGCTGCCACTACTAACACAATATCCTCCCTGGAAAACAAAACACAAACAGATAATTTTAAATATAAATGTTAGTGTTATACTTTCTCCAAATAGAATCATAGAATTATTAATGTTGGAACCGACCACTAAGATCATGCAGTCCAAACATCAACTCATACGTGCTATGCCTACTAACTTATGTCCCTCAGTGTCACATCTATGCTATTCTTTAATACTTCCAGGGATGGTGATTTCACCACCTTCCTGTGAAACCTGTTTGAATGCCTCACCACACTTTCTGAGAAGAAATTTTTCTTAATATCCAACCTAAGTTTTCCATGGTGCAACTTGAGGTCATCACCTCTTGTCCTACCACTGTTAATTGGGAGAAGGGGCTGACCTCTCCACAACCTCCTCTCAGGCAGTTGTAGATAGTGGTAAGATAGATAAAAAAACCTGAAGAAGGCAATCAGGCAACCAAAACAACAATCACACAATTTAATAGATTCAGAGTGGGAAATATTAGCTGGCAATAAGCCCTGCCTAATTTGATTTTTATTTTTCTCTTGCCCTTACTTGAGGCATACTGTCTCCACTTCCCTTCCTTGGGGAAATGCTGAAGCCAGTGCCAAGGAAGACTGATATCAGGGCTGCAAATGATTGTCACAGAGTCAGAAATCAAAAACGAGCAGCTAAGAGCAACACTGTGCCTTCTGACAGCTTCATCTTCGGAAGGTTTGTAGAGAGAGAAAAAAGCTACGTGTTCTTTTTATACGGAGCAATCCCGTTGTCTCCCTTTCCTTGAAAGAACACACTCATGAAATACTCAAATTGAATTTCACTGTTTCTGTCACCTGGTAGTTTTCTAATACAGTACCAGCTAGTCCCTGATATTCAGAAGCAGGCTGAATGTGGGTGATCAGCAGCCATTTAATTTTGCTTACTAGTGAGCCAAAGCAAATGAAGATGTCTTCCAAAGTAATGTATCGCATGCTTAATGTGACAGCACCTGAGAAATCAAATTTCTCTCTTTAAAATATGCAAGGAGATTTTAAAGAGAGAGAGAACATAAGTTAAGTGTGGACATTACTGCAGTGCCCTATTTCTGTGCTCTGACCAACTGAAACGTTCACAGTGCATTCCATACATTCTCCCATGATCTACATTCACTACAATCAAAGGGTATCACAAGAAGATCTTGCTTTTGATTTCGCCAAACACTGTATGGCAAAAGAAGCTACTTCAGTGAATCATCTTCTTTTAGTTAGTATAATATTAATGAGGATAAGAAAGAGGGAGAAGACACCTGGAGGGCCAAATTAATTTGTAATATATTTCATAAGATTTATTACTGATTTATTTCCTTCTAGATACTGTGAGATGTTACATTTCTATGGATTCTGCATATTTTTTTCTTCTCCTTATCTTGAGACATTCCACAAAATAAAAATTACATCAGAAAGAAGTCATCTGACTGCCATGGCCACTCTACCACAGAAAAAACCATGCAAAGTGAGATAAAGACCTGGTGTCTCTAAGCAGAGGCTTCAATGCACAAGATCTAAGTGGCTGGACAGGAGCAAGAAGTAGGGAAAGATCTGTCATTGTAATATTGGAAGGGTCCCAGCATTTTAAGGGGTTTCGAATCAGAAATGTTAGCCATTTTTTCATTGTTTTAAAATGAAAATAAAGAAAATGTGACCTTCTCATGTGCAAAATGTGACAAATGCCTCATTTACTGAAGATCCAATTAGTATTCTTGACATGTCAGTACCTCCCACTGCATTTTATGAGTGAGAAACTTCAGTACTATTACATCTAAATAATACAAAGTAACCTGCTCACAAAGCAGACATCATTTTTTCCTCCCTCTCACCTGCCAATGTTTATGTCCAGCTTCATTTATTTTAATTAAAAGACTGTGAAAGCATTAAAGAAAAATGCAAGCAAGCTGCAGGATTCTATAGTGGAAACCAAAACAGATGTTTCTAGAATGGGTGTAAACAAACAAGAATTTCTCTTCCTTTGAATTTGAATTTGTTGATGGGTTCCCCTTTCTCTGTTCTCCTGAATGTGAAGAAATTACTGCTAAATCATTAGCAACTCTGACAATATATTTCTGCAGAAGAGCAACAAGAATCCTTAGAATATAACAGAGTTAATGGGTGAATGTGAAAAGGCCAAATCATTCTAAAGGCATTGACCAAAACAAATGGACCAAAGTGGCACTTTTCTTGCTACTGCCAGCTGCAGAACACAAGCAAAGCCAATGTCTCTTTCTGAATGAGTTGCCTCTCTTTCTGTCTGTACAAGAAGATGATATTGTTCGTTCTTCCTAGCGAGTGAAAAGATGTCAGGAGCACCTTAAATACATTAGCTATATACTGATATGTGGTTTGGGGAACAGCAAACAACAGCGAATGTTCTGAGCCTGAGCTGTGTCACTCTACAATTTCAAAGACATAGTGAGCTACAGCATTGATATTATGGATATTATTGATAGATGGAGAACAATGTCTTCTACATTGCCAAACCCCTTTCTGGTAGGGTATCTCAGAGTTTCCTACTTTATAAAAGGTTTTAATTTATCTTTTTTTTTTCTTTTTCTTTTTTTCTTGCTGTGTTTTTCTTTAATGTGCTGGACTTAACATGAACAATTAGATTTTGACTGGTATTACAAGAAGTATCCTGACTCGTTACCAGTATCTTATGAATCTAAAATATTGCACAAGTGTCATATTATATAATTGTCATTCAGAGACATAATTATGGCAAAGCCTATATATAGTTTACTATATATATATAGAAAAGACTTATATAAAAAACTTTTCTATATATATATATATATAGAAAAGTAAACTATAGTTTACTTTTCTAGTCTATGCCTATTGTAGTAATTATGGCAATAATAGTTCATACTGTTTAATATCTTAAAATGCATTTTCTGCTCAATTAAAAATTATCTGTTTTCGCAAGGCTTAGGTAACAAGGAGGTTTACTCCTGTCTAGAGCTCCCAATGATTTTATCTCTTACAATTTAACTTCTCCGTGCTGCACAGCCCAGCTCTCTCAGCCTATCCTCATAGGAGACGTGTTCTGCCCCTCGGATCATTTTTCGGCCCTTTCTTGGACACTCTCCAATGGACCTATGTCTCTCCTGTACTGAGAATTCCACATCTAGATGCATTACTACAGATGAGGCCTCACCAGCACAAAACCTGAGCTCTGGTGCTCTCTATTCTTTATATAGTTGCATGTTTACAGAAAGATCACAGTCATCTGCTGGGAACTCTTAAATACATATGGAATTACTATTACATCATAACAAACTAACATATTTTAAGATGCAGAAGCACAAAAATAATGAACTGGATCTTGGATTGGTTCATGCTACTTGTTAAGTATTCACTCATCACAGAATAGCATGTAAAATGAACTCCCTGACCACTGATAAATGCCATTTCACTGCTTGTACATTTGCAGCAAATTTTTATCTGTCAAGGAAAAAAAAAGAGCACTATGGTGACAAATACATTAAAATTTTATGTAATTATACTCTGAAAGTAAAGAAATGTGCTTTTAAGTTTTCTGTCACAGTGATTTCTGTGTACAATTTTACGACTAACAAACATGGTCTCCTGCTGGAAATCAAGTTAGACACCTCCTACTGCACATCCTGTTACCAGGGGTATGTATCCCCCAATTATTAAGTAGCATTGTGATAAATCCAGCCTAGACATACAGCAGAGAAGAGAAACAAGAACATTCTTAAAGACCTGAGAGATGGAGGACTAGCCCATAGGACATATTCCTACACCAATATATTTGGTCTGTTTTTCCATGGTTTTGAAAATCTGTGGGTAGCTCAGTCTGCATCTTACTGTTAGCCATGTAATTAAAAAGAATAATTAAAAACATATAGCACCCTTTGCTTTGTGATGCAAAACACTCACAGATATCACTAATTAGTTCTTTACCCTTCAGAGAAAGAAGCAATCATTTCTAGCTCACCTTTGTGCCAGCTCAGCCACTGTAGCAGCAATAAGCTATAATGCATCAGGAGTCCCAAAAACATCTTTTGAGACTGTGCATGGACAGAGTTAATACAGTCACAGAAAATAAGACTAAATAGGACCTGAAAAGGCCATGCAACCCATTTTCCCACAGTGAAGCAGAATCTAAGCTATTACTGGCTCTTATAAACATCCTGTCAGGAGGCCGCATGGTAGAGAACTGCTAATTCCCTACGAACTACTTTAATTTCTCCTTGCTATTGTTAAAACCCATTACTTTCCTCTCATCCTTAGTTGGCATGGAGAACACTTCAATGACTTTTTCAAATGGAAACATTCAGAGATATAAAAACTACTATAATTTTGCTTTCATTTCTCCTCTTTCTGTAGCTAAACATCCCCAAATACTTCAGCCTTTCTATACATCTCATGGTTTTTAGGCCATGTGAGATTTTCTTGACTTCTTGTTTTTCTCTGCTGTACTTCATCCAATTACTCTGCATCACTCATGAAAATGAGGCCTAGAATGGTTTATTATACACGAATTACATCCTCACAAGTACTAAACTTTGTTTTAACCCTTGAAGTAATGAGGTTTATTTTCAATCAAAAAAGAAAATAGAGAAAAAAAAAGAAATCTGAGTCTGCTCAATGTTAAGTAATTAAGGTTTCTCCTAGAAAGCTTGCAAATAAAAAACATGGCAGAATGACCTCTGCAACAAACAAATTTAGGAAAGTTTTTAAAATCCAAAATAGAAATGCAGAACGTACACTGTTATTGGATATTGCAGATTACTCCCGTCAAAAGAAAAAAAAACTAATACAAAAGAAATGAAGATATGCTTTGAGCCTTGATAAACAGTATTTGGGGAAAAGTAGTTTGAATAAATAGTGCAAATACACCTTTTTGCTATTAAAGCACACATTGCCTTGTGGGATGTGAACAGCTCGTTAAAGTATCAATGTTTTTCATAGACTTCACCTGTCATAACTGATGCATCTTTTATGGACCAATACATAGCACCTATCATATCAAATAAACCATGAGCTAATCAAATCAGATACACTGACTGTGGTGAAAGAAATAGCCTATCAAATCAGACACTGAATGAATTTTAAGATACCTTCAGGAGGGATTGATTTTCTTAGCTGTCCTGTTACAGGCTTTAGTAGTTTGTTCTAATCTTAAGCAAAGCTTACTTGCTTTGGTGAAAATTTCTCAAAGGTAGGCTTGGCTTGACCTGGTGTCATCAGCAAACTCGACATAGGTACACCCATTCTCATGTCTATGTCATTAACAAAGATGATGATGAACACCAGTCCCAAGACAGGCACCACTCGTGACTGGCCTCCACCTGGACATAGAGCCATGGACAACAACCCTGTGGCTGTGACCATCCAATTCTTGATACAACAAATAATTCAGCCTTCAAGATCATTCAGAGATGATCCAACAACTGCAGAATAGAGGGTATGGAACATTTTCTCTGACTTTATTTGGATGCCTTGAACAGACATTTCAATGCAAGACTTCTCTTGAAAATCAGTTATAATAAGCAAGTGTATTTTAGCACGCTGGTGCAGTTATTAATGCAAAAGTTCTGTTCAGTAAGACACAAAGCTTTTAACTGCAAGTGTCCTGGAGATACAGACAGAGAGTCTGTCAGATTTAACAACGCAGGTTTCATCACTTGTCAAATACTGTTGTAGGGAAGCCCATTTAAAAATGCCATGAGATTGAGCAGAAGTGTAGGTGTACATTGTATGTCAGAGCCTGTTTTATTTGCTGTTTTTCCTCTTTAAAGTGCTCTTTAGGTGTCTACAAACAATACACAAAATCTTCTGAATAACTCTCTGGATATTTAAAGTCTATTATGAGTCTAAATTAAAGATTTATATACTGTGTTAAATGACTGTATCTTGTAGATCTTATTAGCTGCAATTTAAAACACTGCTTACTGCAACTATAAAGGGTGGGATGCAACTACATTTTAGCTTAAAAGGAATTTCTACACCTTGAAAAGATATTATGCATAGGAAAATGTCAGATCTGACAAAAACATATACTCATGCTACATGTCTATGTAGTCATCATGGAGCCACTATGTGATTCAGATATCATATCTTATTTTTCCATGAGACACAGAAATATGATTGTTTGCACTGTCAGATGCATGCACCTTTCCTGCCCTGGATGTTTCTGGCATTTGCACTGGATGTTTCCCATGAATAGTTAGAATAATAGCTTGGCAGCAAACAAACCTAACTCTCCTGTTTCACCCAGTGCTATTAATTCAATTGGAGAAGCGGTTTAGTGTAACCTAAAAAGTTATTCGTAACAGGATTTCAGGCAGCTGTTTTGTATTTGCCATTCCACTTTCTCAGACAGTTTCAAATGCTCACATTTTTGTTTCAGTGCTTTCAGGTACCATTCTTAATTGTAATGCAGGATACTGCCAGCTGAAAATATTTCTGTGGTCTTACTGTTGATTTTCTTATATTTTTGCATGCATGGATCTTAGCAAGCAGCATTTGGGATCAGTAACTGAGGCAGTGCCTAAGGAGTAAGAATGCTTCACTCTTCAGTGAACAAATCCTGACACATTCTGCCTCCTTCAAAAGAAAAAGCAAGAGATAGAAGCATTTAGCTTTCCATACACCAGCAGTTTGCAAATCAGTATTAAAACTGAAAATCTGAACGTTTCTTAACCTGCCTAAATGCAGAGCCAAGAGAGGATTTTGAAAATAAATTGAAGAGCAACCCGACACCTCCGTTCTTCCTTTCTATTATAATAAAATGGTTTCATTCCTTGATAGTAACATGAACATAGGTATACAGTGGCCTACCTTCTCTTCATGAAGAATGGCAGGGGGAAAAGAGGGGTACTGGTTTATTATAGCTGTGCCAAATTAACCTTCTACTCCAATAAGGACAGCTATGGTTTCATGTTGCGCCACTTGAGAGTGGTAATATTTGCTTTCTGAAACTCAGCTTGTTTTCTAAAGCAAATTGTCATCTTGATTACATGATAGTGTACTGAGAAATCTTTTGGAGTGTTTATGAAAAGGGCAGGAAATAAGAGGTAAAGCTGAACTCATTTCAGAAAAGTTTATAGTTTATCTAAATTTCCTGGCCCTGAGAAGTTTAGTCTCTCTAATGCAGCACCACATTAAGTTAATTACCTTGTATATTCTTTCTAATTTGAATGTAATTCTCAGACAAACATAGCTATGAAGGCATCTCTGTGTCATTGGCTGTATATGTACAATCACAGCACCTCTGAGCTCTAGTTTGGTATTTCCCATGTCACATTCAACATTCCTGTTTCTCTGGCTGTGCACTCTGGGAACACTCCCAGTCCCTGTGCTCTGGGTAATTTTTCCCTGTGGATACAAAGATGAGGGGTAGGGAAAGATGCGAGTCTGTGAGTGTGAGGTTCGTCCCACATTGGAGGTGGGATTTCACAGAGAGAGCAAAGAGCTGCCAAGTGCTCCCTCATCTACCATTACAACATGGCACAAAGAATAAATCTCCTCCCCTACTTTCCAAAGCTCACAGTCTGAGTGTCTAGGGAACAGACTTTAATATTTACTTGCTATTACTCCAACCAAAGAAGACTACTCTTCTCTGGGGAACAGTCAACAAGCCTTTAATGCAATACTCAAGCTCATTAACTGCCTGTGTAGAAAGCCCAAAAGAAAGAGGTCAGCAGAGAACATTTAATAGATGGGGTCTGTACCTGAGGAAAAATGCAAAAATCAGAAGATATCCACTCACAGAAACAGTCTGTTAGCAAGAGCTATGCTGATGGCACAAACAAAACATAAATGAATACATTGCACGTTGTACAGGGAAAACCCTAAAGCAGAAATTTGAAGCCAGAAAACAAACAAACAAAGCCAAACACTTCATGAAGTCTTATACTGTTGTTGTTGATTATGTGCAGTAAATACTAAACTGGAATTGACTTGGACTGCACTATAAAAGTTCCAGGTGGACAAACAAGTATTAGTAAGAATTATAGATCACCAAGTCTCTCCTCAGCATAAGTAAAGCTAATCAGAAGGAAAATACCAGATTTAAAAAAAAACAAAAACAAACAAACAAACAAAAAAAAAACAAAAAAAACCACCCTGTTTTTAGAAGCAAGAGACGAGCTGGAACTTTCAAGAAGCACAGTTTGAAAAGTAAGCTTAATTGCAAACAACAGCATAATTGTACCCACTTACCATACATAAACTAGAGTAGTTTTAAGTTAGTGGTATAGTAAGCAGGAAGAAATTTTAAACCAATGTTCCTCGTGCTCTGAGTACATCCTCATAGGCCAGCTGCAGAAACAGTTACGTCTTCCCAGAAGCTTTAGTTTGAAGTTTTCATCAACAATGTGCCATCTAAAATATTAAAACTTTCTAACTTACTTACTTTTCATTACTTTCCATCTTTATATTTGTACATGTCTATTAATTTATTTTATTGTATTATTTTAATTAATTTGTTTTATCATTCTTCCCTTTGTCCCACTAGATTTTATGATCAAGATTTTAAGATGATTATTTTTTTCTTTTACCAGTTTAAAAAGCCCTGCTTTGAGGCTTGGGCTCCTCAAATTCTTCAAATTCTTTTCACTGTCACCTCACACCAGGGAGTCAATATTCTTCATGCTCACATCTTTAATTTGAGCAGGTCCCACTGGTCTTTTCCAAAGATGACAGCACTTCAAATCAAATAATATATTACAGCTGAATCTTTACTAAGGAAAGGTACACTGGGAGGAAATATTTCATGAAACTTGAAAATTTTACTCTTGGTAATACATCCCAGGATGACACTAACTAATTTTTCATTGACATGACACAGTTGACAGGAGATCAATTTATGGCTCATACCAACCCAGATTCTTCTCTTCAGAAATAATTCCCAGTTGTTCCCCATCTTGCATCAATAGGGATGATCAATTCCACTCATAAATCATTTATTTGGCTTTTTTTTTCTTAGTTGCACTCTGGTATCTTTAGTTTCACTCTATTTTTAAGCTCATTTTTCCAAATTGTCAAGGACATTTTGAACTCTATTCTTATGCTCAAAAGGATTTGATGTCTCTCTTGGTTTAGTGACATCTGCAATTTTAATGTAGAAACTAATCAGTAGAAATTGGAAACCTTTATCATTCTTGCTTTGAAGATGAATCACAGATTGGAAACCCTGAGAAGTACCAAGATTTCATTTCAGGTCACCTCCAAAGTGTGATGAAGCTCACGCAGATGAGCAATCAGTGTCACTTTGGACTGCTGCAGGAGGAAGCTGATTATTCATCAACTCGAACAACATCAACTCGAAGTTCTTTGGTATCTCAGGCTATTCATGAGTCCATAGCGTGGGGAGATTTCTCTCTTTACACCAAGGTAGTTTGCAAATGACATCAAACAAATGGCTCTGACTGCTGAATTCCTTTTCATTACATGATTCATTCAAATGTTCACTAATGATGTTATCTACGTTGTATATATTTTATATTTTTGTTTTATTATATTATTACTTACAGTATTCCATTCCTCATTAAATTAATTTCTGTGTTAACGAAAGTATTTGATTTGGTAGACATGTCTTGCATTAGGCAGGGGATTAAGCAAAGTTCTCTGGGGATTCTGCCCTTCCTTTTCCTTAAGTCACATAGTTATGGTTCTATGATTTTTGTTGTATTATTGATAAAGAGTTAATGCTGTGGTTAGGAGCCGGCGCTCGCACCGCCACAGCCCAGGTTTGATTCCTGGTCAGGTATACCCAGAACGGAGCTGGAGCATTAACTCTAACTCCCAATACACCACATGATGTTATGATGTGGACTATCAGTAATACAACAAAAATCATAAAACCATAACACACATGGAAAAGTTTCTAAAAATAACGATATTAGAAGCTTTGACTGGTCTAGGGAGCCTGCTTTGGTGGGGGTGTTGGACTTGATCTCTAGAGGTCCCTTCCAACCCCTACAATTCTGTGATTCTGTGACACTAAAGCATAATTCATAAGGTAAATTATTTGGCAATATGCACAAAGTTCATAAGTTCATAAGTTCATAACTTATTCACAAAGGAGTCACAACTCAGAGTTCATAAGTTCATAAGTTCATAAGTTCATAAGTTCATAACTTGTTCACAAAGGAGTCACAACTCAGAGCTTCAATTTAAAGGGCTCTTCTTGTCTAGCACAGAACAGCTGGATCAGTCTGCAACAGCTCAGAACCTGCACTCCTTCCAACAGGGTCATGCCAGTTCCTCCTCCAAGCTGCTGGAAGCAGTCAGGTATGCTGTGTGCCCATTGGATCCAGAGCTGCGGACAGGAAGAAGCAGGCTCTGATTTGGATTGTAGCTTTAAAATCAAATATTCATATAACTTTACGCAAAAAGACCAATTTCACGATGATGCTTTGAGGTAATTTGAAATAATTTTGGGGATAATTTCTGTGCATAGAGAGACTTCTAGGCTTGCCACCTATATAAGGTCAGGTATTATCAAAGCATTAAAATATAATATTATTGGGCTGTGATCCTGAAAAGAATCATAGAAATCATAGAATTGTTTGAGATGGAAGCAACCCTTAAAGACCATCTAATCCAACTCCTCTGCAATTAACAGGGACACCTACAGCTAGATCAGGTGCTCAGAACTCTGTCCAGTCCAACCTTGAATGCCTCTAGGAACAGGACATCCATCATCTCTCTGGGCAAACTGTGCCACTGCCTCACCTCCCCGTTGTAAAAAACTTCCTTATATCCAATCTAAATCTTCCCTTTTAAATCTGAAACCATTTCCTCTTGTTCTATCACAACAGACCCTGTCAAATAGTCTGTCCCCTGCTTTCTTATAGCCCTTATTAGATACTGAAAGGCTGCTCCCATGTTTCTGGATTTTTTGTGGTCTCACAGAAGGTGACAGAACTGACAAGGACCCTTATAGATGAAACTGAATGCACACAAGCAACTTCTGCATCAGAACAACAATTCATGCTGGGTACCAGAGTCAAAAGATGAAAATACAAAGATGAAGGGTGGAAGAGAATTACGTTTTACACTCATTTCTTCAGGTGAAATACATGTCTCTTTTAGCATTTTCTTTTTCTCCCAGTAACAGAACTTGTGCTGTGATTGTTTTTTAAAGGAGAGTGTTAAACATCTGGCTTCCTAGGTATCTTCCTTCCAAAGAGACAGCTAAACTCTTTTCCAAAGAGAGCTAATATCTCCATCAGGCTATAAACAACCCTCGTTTCAGAAATCATGTTTCTAGACTGAGCTAATAGCACAGCTGCATATAACCGCGTCAAATCGTGTGCTTACATTGTTTCATCAAGGAGGATTTTAGGAGTTCGATGGTAAAAGCAGGAACCCAGAGTGGGAAAAGCCACAGCCGAGCAGCAGCCCCAACCCTGGGCTTCTTCTGCCCCCTGGTGACAACTACAAGCCATCTCCAGCTTTCTGGGTGAAAATTATCCAAGTTCTTGCTCATATCCTTCACTGAAAATTTTATCCAGCTGCAAAAAAGCATTTCAATATCTCATCCTTATTGTTGCTACTATTATTATCACTACTACAACAGAGGGTTTTCATTATAACATAATATAGTACAGACACTCTTCCCAGATGCAGAAACATAGGGCTGTGCAGGGCCTCCTCACTCTAGCTGTAGGGCTTGTGGTAACGACTTATACAGTGAGGCTTATCAGAGTTGCCCCTAAGCACCACAAAGCTCACATAAACCCTAGCTAACCCACTCTGCTGTGTCTCACTTCACTGAACTGCCATTACTATTTTTAATATGTGTCTGCATGATAAAACTTGGAGGATGAGGATGTGATAGGGAAGGATAGGGATGGGATAGCTCAGCCCCCCCAACACTATCAGCTATCTTCAGCAGTATGGGAATATTCAAAGAACCATTAAAGAATCTGTACTTGGAGGAACAGATTGGATACCTTCACCACATGTGACAAACACATTATTTTGGAACTTCTGCAGGTATGTGAATGCTAACTTTGTTCCATTTTTGCTTCTGCTGTGGAAGAAATTGAATTACTGAAGACATTAATGCAAAGACTTTTGGTTATAGCTTGAAATCCCAGCATTATTATGCCCTACCAGTATGTGAACTGTACATTACTTATTTTAATCATATGGCATAATTCACTGCAGCTGGGTAAGTGTATGATTTATGTTTTGATGGTGCCTTAAAACAAGCAGGATTATATCACATGTAACATTTATATAGGGTAAGCTATATAACAAACTGTTTTGCAAACAGAGAGTTCACCTGAGAGGCTTGGTTCCTGTGTTGTGCTTTGGATCTGTAACTCAGCCTGAGGGATTTTTTCTTGTACCCACAATCTGAATCTTGAGTTTCAGTACCCAAAGAAATACGATGGAATTAGGGAACAGGCAAATCCGTGACCTGAAACTTGCTCTGCTGAAGTCACTGGTAAAACCACTGTGAATAACAAAAGCTGGAAGGACATAGGTACGCCAGCATAGAACAAACACACTCTAACATCTTTCCAATGAACACTGTTGTGCCATCTAAATGTAGGAGTCTTAAAAAATCTGTACAGCTTTTTCTAAGGGCTGTCTTTCAAAGAGCTTTAATGTCACCAATTGCCATCTATATATCAGGCACTATAAACAAATCTTAACAGTTAATTGGCTGTAGCTCCATTAGGAAGTTCTACAGACTGCATCAGCAAGTGAAGTAGCTGATGCTAAAGTCCCAAAGTCCATAGTAATTTTGGGAACTTCAATTGTAGACTAACCGGAAGCTGGTTCCATCACATGCTGGAGTGCTTTAGGTTCACTCCTGGAGCGTAACTGTGCAACTTTATCTGAAAATATGTACCAATTTGTGCAGTCAAAGACGACTCCACAGCTATTGGACAATTAACTACAGAAAAGTATTCCTGGGTACATCTGAAAGACTATTGTAAACCATACTTCTCTTAGAAATTCTGATTTATTCCATCCTACATATAGCAATGATAAAGGATTGTTTTCTAACAGTTTTTCATCATACAAGATTTGATTTTAAACCTCTGACTTTAACAGTCTGTCTGGAACATTCTATTTGCACATTCTCCAACCAGATGTTTATTGACTTTGTCAGCTCTCACCTTTCCTTTAAGAAATGTCAGTCTACTGAGGAGTACAGCCTTCTTCACCATCCATATGTATGGGGCTGATGGAGTTCTCACAGAATCATAAAGTTTGTAAAGGACCACTGAGATCCTACCACCTAACTGCTCTACCTATCACCAGTATTGCCCACTAAACCATGTCCCTAAGTATATCTACATATATTTTCTTGAACACCTTCAGGAACAGTGACTCCATCACCCTGGGCAGCCTGTTTCAGTGTCTGACCCCTCTTTTGGAGAAACTTTTTCTAACATCCAACCTGAACCTCCCCTGTCACAACCTGAGACAATTGTCCCCAAGTTCTCATACATGTCTGACGTGTTTAAGTGACAAAAGTGGGTAAAATCAGGCAGTGTGGGACTGAAATAAATTCCTGCAAAAGCAAACCCATCTTTTTGAATTAGCCTCCTAAAAACTTTACTTCTCCTTATAGAGAGCCTAAGGTCCCACCTGGGGAGCTTCAGCCCTGCAGTGAGGGCTCCCGCATGCCCCTTGGCCTCAGACTGGGATGAGCTACTCAGCTCTGCAGGGTTACTTCAGCACCAGCAGATGTCCCTGCCATGTAAGAAATCATTCAGAATAGCATCATGGTGGGAAAAAAACACGCTTCTTGGTTCAGTCTGAGCACTGTTTCTGAATGGACACAAATACAAACGTATCATCCCACTCTCCTTCCCTAAGAGCAGTAACAGAACAGGGATCTTCTATGTGCATAAGCTGACAGGATACACACAGCTTTCTGGGATTTACAGTAGATAGGATACTACCACTACTTTGTCACATGTATTTGAATAGGAATGTCTATGGAAAAATATTCTGACAGGAGAATCTCAGGCAATTTCTGTCACAGACACTCAGATTTACCCTTTCAGTGACCTAGTATGCTTTTCTATTAGTAAGTACTATTAATAGTAATGAAACTGCTGTCTTTAACTGGTCTGCATAACACCACAGCATTTAGACCAGAGAAGTTGCAGCTGATAAAACTGACTGATTTCAATGTCACAACAACGCTTTGTGAAATAGTTGATGTTCAGCACAGGATATTTCCACTGGGTTTTCCATTTCTCTGCTTCACTTACCTGCTCCCTGCAAGACCTTTCTAAGTGCCTACCTCAAACTCTTTCTTTTAAAACCAAGGATAAAATTAATTCCTTAGAAAAACTACAAAACTACCTTTTGAAAGCCATTTTGAAATTTGGACATAATTTAGCACATCACGTGAATAAATCTTACTATTATGAAGTTGTTTCTAATATTATTAGATGTAATTATATAATATTAGATATAATTACTAGAACTAACTATATCTAATAATATTAGATCTAATTATATAATATAAAGCAGAGCTTTCTGTTGTGTACATACAAAAATATTTATAGCTAAAAAAAAAAAAACCCTGGCAGAATTGTTATATATAGCATTTGTAGATGTGAAAGGTGCATTAGATCACTGAATTTAGCAGTAAAAAAATAACTTCCAACCCCTACGATTCTATGATTCTATGAACTTGGCTCATATGAGAGCTTATAAGAAAAGAAATCCTTTAGTTCAGCAGCATACAAGTGAAGGAGACACATCTAGAATTAAATCACAGCATACAGTGGTACTCTCTGGAACGATCATTTGAATTTCTGTATCATTTTTTGCCTGAAGATTTTGCAGTGAAGGATAGGTTTAGTTCTGTGAATATTCTGACCAGAGCACAGAAGCAGAACCAAAGGTGTCAATTGGTGCGAGACACTCTCTTCTCTGTGACAGACTGGTTAATGGACAAGTAGTGCACAGCCTGTGGATGCACTTCCCATAACTTGCCCGTTTGGACGTCACTCAGCTGCCCTTCCTGTTTATGTGGGCAACAGTTCCTTGAGTAATTCAGCACCCTATGATAAGAACATCTGCAGTTTTCCCAGCTAACCCAGAGTCACTCTGAGAGATGAAATCAGGCCAGAGGCTCCTCCACAGCACTTGGCTTTGCTCCAAGAGAATAAGGAGTCAAGTGGGTTTATGATTCAGTTGGAACTCATGTCCCACAGATACAGTTTTCAAAAAAATGAAACAGAGAGAATGGGGGATGCATTCATCAATTCCTACTTCTTCAAGATCTAACACATTTCTCATGCTGATAGGCTTTCAGATGTGCTTCCAGACCACACCATTCCTTTGGGCACTGTAATGGCATTTATAGAAACCAAAGGGAAGCTCTGATGTATAAAACTTTCAGCATGAGTGTTTTAAAACACAGAGTGAAATTGTGTCATTTGGAAAGAGTATCATAGATGAGATCAAGGCATTTTGCTAAAGAAATCTAAACAAGTAAATTAGAAAATGTTGTGTTTCTTTTACTACACCTCTATACTGTGCAAATATTGCTAGAACGTTAAGTATCTATAAACTGGCTATTTCAATAACTCAAAAATATAGGTTGCTGTTTAGTATTAATTTTGACATGTAGCAAATCTCCAGACAGTTAAAGGCTTAGTAATGAGACACTTTGTAAATGACATCTCTTAAATGTTTTAAGCGTGTCCTCAATACCCACTACATGAAAGAATCACACAGGCATGTTTGTTGTGCTCTAATAATACAGCTAAGCTGGAACCGGATTTTTATTTTTAATTTTTTGAAGGGGTAGAGTGCCACTGGGGCAAAAAGAAATAAAAAAAGAATAGCATGAGGAACAAGTAGCTAAAAACATTCTAGCGGAAATGTTCACTGCAGAATTGCTCTGGTAGATGCATAGGTAGAAACATACAAACAGCAGTGTGTAAATCTCAAAAGCACTGGCCAAGTAACTGTGTCTGTGAAGGTTAGAAATACAGAAAAACAAACAAACAAACAAAAAACAAAACCAAAAAACGCTTAACTTATGTCCAAAGGAACAGAGATCTTGGGGAGCCCCAGTGAGCAAGTAACAGATCTTTATGGAGTCTTTCAATTTTAATTAAAATTTGAGTGATTTGCACATAGAGAACCAAAACTTGCTCTTATTCTCAGGCATGACACCACCCTCAAACACAAAATATTAACATGAAGAGCTGAGTTTACAGTAAATACAAGTCACTGTATATCCCATGCTGGCAATGGGCTGACCAAAGGCAAGCAAAGTTGCCAAACACAGCATAGATGGTAAAAGCAAACTCTGTGAGAAAGGTCTGCTGAATGAAGGTCCCCTCTGCAGGAGGAGCCCAATCAAGCAGAATTTGGGGAATCCTTGGGAGACAGTGGCATTATTAATGCCACAGCTGTAAGCAGTGTTTCTGCCAGAACTGGCATCTTATTAGGTAGCTCTAATCACAGCATGAAATAGGAAACTATAATGTTCCTACAACTGCTTGTCCTGCGTTGCCTTGGATGAGGGAAAAGAGAAAGCCTGAGTGGATAGTCTGGTGGATGCATAGCACAAGTGAGATAAAAATTCTGATTAAATATTTAGACTTTGGGAAAACAGAGGTGATTTGGGACACAAGTGTAACTGTGTTCATGATTAACAAGGCAGCGCTCATACTTCCTTCAACAAACAGATAGCAGCAGCACTACTCTGCATAAATAGAGGAGTGCTTTTTTAATGGCAAGACAACAGTGAAGGTCCTGTTCTTAAGAAAGCAGCTGGAGGCAAAGGAAAGAAGGACAGAAAGTAAGTGTAGTTTCTCTAGTAAATTCTGCCCAAGGAAATCAGAATATCGCTATTCTGTATGTAATCAAACGTCCATAAAAAGCCTATTTTATTCTTCCAGTACTTCATTATTTTCTGTACATAAAAAGAATGAAAATGGCCTCAGGTCTGTCAAAATATCCTGAGCATTCAGCATCTGTAGTCAAGAAGCATAAGTACAGTGCTTGCTTTTATAATATAGAGACAATAATCAGGTTGCAGTGCACGTGGTCTTTTATTTCCATTACTGTGCTACTGTGCATATCTCCATCTAGACCAAGGGTAAGTACATGGATAGCAAGCACAAGTCTGTGGCACAGCAGTATTTCCCTTTGGCAGATTTCTGTGACTTGTCCAAAGATTGGCACTGCTACCTATGTGTGAATTATTTTTTTGCCTTAACAGAGTCAGGAATTAGAAATTCCCATTAGCCTTTAGGGGCTGGAAGCCTGACTGCCATCTCTCTCTCAGTTTGGACAACTGAATCCCTGACTTCTGTCCCCAGCTGTCAGCCTCATTATGCACAGCAGAGGGGAACAGATGATGGCCAAGTACTCTGAGCAGCCAAATAACAACTGGAAAGGACTGCCGGTATTAATCCGGCTGAAACTAGTGGGATTTTTGGTTGTTTAGCAGGTTCAAATAGCATGCCTTATGACATTATACAATTGCTCAAATACTGGAGCTAAACATTTTTTATTGAAATCACTGAATTGTCTTCCTATGCTCAGATAACACATGAAAATCATCTGAGACAAGAAACTGTCATGAACTGCTTGCCCTTGGATTTCCACCAGTGCAAAAAACAGAACATAGTGACACATTTTTTACTACACCTGGGGCATCACCAGTATTTTCAGGCATTGTAAAGCAAAATAGATTAAAGGGTTTTGCCCTATCACATACAAAATCACATAGGTTGGCACCTCTTATGTTGAAAAGGAGGTTTCTACTGATGTTAATAGGGTGAATTTGCAGCACTCAGAAGCACAGTTTGCATTCTCCTACTGTGTGCAACAATGTTGGTGTGGAGACATATGTAGATGCAACACAACTTACAAGATTGCAGCTTGGATTTGTCTGGTATAAAATTTATGAGGCTAAATGTCTTTTCTGTAATGTCCATTGTAAACAAGTTGCCAGAAAATAGCCACAGCTTTTGGGAAAGATGCTTGAGGGAAAAAGCCAATTGGAAGAGTAGTGCAAGAAGAGATACACGACTGATCAGGAACACAGCATCAAAGTATTTGGCTTTCATAAGGCAAGAGACTCCATATTAGTTCTCTATTGATAGAAAGGGAACGACAGGGCTTTCAAGGACACCCGTAAAGGTAACTGGAGGGAAAGCATTATTAAGCATTGCTCCATGAACACTGATGTGTACCAGCCTTTGTATGCTTAACGGGTAAGAAATTTGCTCAAGATAGCATGAATTTCATTTGAAGATGAATCAGTGTTGTTTTAGGTGACTCAGTTCTGCCTGTGCTGGTCTGCTTTTAACACGATGCTTTACCACCACATTTTTTCAGTATAAAGTTTTGGCTTTCACTTTGGATATGGAAAGGGAAATAAAAGTGATTACAAAAAGTGACACTTGCATATAATACAATTTGATGATGAGTGTGAAAGAGTTCAGCTTCATCCTTTGACTGAGCACACAAAGTTACCTCTGTCACTGAGGTTCTGGGAGAATTAAGCAAGATGATGACAGAAGTGTAAGAGATTTATAGCTTCCATCCAGCACACAACTCTAAAATCAGATCAGAAATCACTAAGCTAGAACTTTTTCATCGTTACTTCATTTTGATAATTTCAATTTCTGTTCAAATATCTTCGTATAACATTTATTTTATTTCTTCTCAATAGAAAAGACAGCAGCAACACGACATGCTTACAAACTGGAGCCATTTCATTGGCAAAGCACAATGCAGTGAAACATATGGTAATTTAAATTCATGCTGAAAGGGTATCTATCATGTTTACACAACACCCTGAACACTGTAGGCATTATGATGACCTTCAAGAAAATGCCATAAAATATATGGAAAGAGACCCAAAATGTTTCAGATTAGGGTTGCAGAGAAAAAAAAAGAAAGGTGCAGTGGGATGTGCATCAGGTGGGAAGGTGTAGAGTTTGGTCTCTGGAGAGACCTCATTGAGAGTACTACTTGATATTCAGAGATACAAGCAGCTGGATGAGTAGCTACAGCCTTTAAGTTCATAAAAGTCCACTTTACATCCACATAATGAATGAATCCTGCAGGTCTGTCTGAAGCATTACAGGACTTTTGCACTGACCATCTATAGGCTACCACCTCTATTTAGGTGTGAAAGATGCTTACGTTCATCTTAACCTCTGCCTCTAAAACCCAGGGATGCTGATTTCTTCCTCTCCTCTGCCACACACTCCTTATACATTTGCATTGACTTCCCTCTGCATTAATCCAAATTATTTAAGCACTATTTACAGTACTCAGAGATTTGAAACACAATGATGGTAAATTATTTAGCAAACAATTAGAGGAAGGAGTGCAAACAAATCCCCTAATTTCCAGGAGTATCTTTAATCACTTGGTGTAGCCTCAGAACTCTGAGCAAATATTAAGGTAATTAATTGCTGTCAACCTGCCAGACACATGAAAAGCACCTTCAGTGAATTATGGAAACGTGTCCCTCATACTTCAGAAAGTGTGAACACAACTAACTGCTGTTTCTGTCAAGGTCACACTTTGAATTTGCAGCATTATTCCCACAGTGCAGAAGTTCAAATCTATTCTGATGGTTCCTTTAGGATTTTCAAGCCTTCATTCAACAACCATTACCAATGAATGAAACACTCACTTCGTATCTCAAATGAGTACTTCAGATATAACCTTTGAATAACCTCCAGTAATTGGTTGACACATTACTTTCATGTGAGTTTGAATATAAAATTTTTTCTAACAAAATCCAGACAAGCTCAAAGATAGAAATCCACAATCAAAAAGGCAAACAAGGGCATTGTTCCAGGAGCCAGCTGTTCACTTGCTTTGTTTTACAGGAAAGATCTTAAATAATAAAATTTAGGAGTACTGCATCACACAGTTGCTACAGATGGATACATTCAACACTCACTTAAAGCATTAAACATTTCTCCAGACTGTGAGGTGCAGAGATCTTTGGGATTCTTGACATCTATATGTGGAATGGCCTTGGTTGGAAAGGATATAAAAAATCATCCAGACCCAAACACTGCTGTGGAATGGCTGCCACCCTCCAGACCAGGATGGTCGGAGCCCATCCAGTCTGGCCTTGAACACCTTCGGGGATGGGGCACCCACAACCTGTCTAGACACCCCATGCCAGTGCCTCCACCCCCTCTCAGTGAAATATTTCCCCTGGCACACGAGAGACAACATTAAAGGGTATTGATGAAGATATGACAATGGACCCACCAAAACAGCACTCTCTGGGAAGAAAGCAACTCCAAGGCTGCCCTTCTATTTAGTATACTCTCATAAACTTCCTAGGAAGCAACAAGTACCTAAACTTTCTTGTCTTTACTATGTTGTGCTAACTTAAATCTAAAACACTATTTCAGTTGTTTTGCTGTTAAACACATCTGTAGTTATCCATCACTGCTTTTAAATACAATATGTTTGTTTTAACACATTTCTGTGAAATTTCATTGCTCCAACTTCTTATTGAAAGAAACCAACATTAGAAAGACAGAGCTCTATAGTGTTTACTGGTGCATGACTCTACACAAACCCTGGCAAACCTATTTATACGTGAACTTGACATTTACTAGGGTCAAGTACAAAGATGGGCACAAAGCACAGTCCCATGGCAGGGCATTGGCTTGTCTCTGTCTGCTCATTCCCAAGTACCACACTGAACAGAAACACAGCTGTAGGAGTACATTTTGGAGACTCGTTTGAGACAGGTTTGCTTATTTTTACAAGTCTCACCAGAACACTTTGAAATCACATCCTCAGCATTTGGAGGCCACCCAAAGGAAACCAGCATATAATCTAAACGCATTTTGGATGTTGTAGCTGATGCTGCATTTTGAAACCAAACCTGTGCCATATGCAATGAATGGTAATTTTATGCCCTAGAGCAGATTTACCACAGCATTCCTTTGTCAGGGTGACAAACAGGTATGGCTTCAAACAAGAAAACACAGCTTTTCAGAATCTGTACACTTGTAACACCAAGAATGGTAAGGACTCTCTAGAGACAGGTTTCACTGTACATTAACTTTTGCAGAGTGCCAGCTTTCTAGTATTGTTGAAGTTCCTATTGGAGCTCAAGGCATTGAGACAAACCACAAGAACAAGGCAATGAAATATCCTGGACCAACTTAAGCCAGAAATCCTATTGCATCACTCCTTCCTATTGAAAGTAATCCTACTTCTTTTCAGATCACAACAACTTATAAAGAATTGGGTGACCACTCATGTGGACGTGCCAACGCTCAGAGGCAAGCTGACAGTTTTCCCCGTAGAAGATCATTGCAAAATGGCAGAGACAGCAGCTGGCACAGATGGGAAGGCATGCTATGAGGTTAGCACTGATCTAACACTAACTGTGAGAAACAGTTTTGTACATCAAGAGGTACAATCGAGTAGCTTGAAAACTCTGTAAAATACTAGGGAAAGCATCAAGAGTGAAATGGAGCCTCTGCCACAGGAGGGAAGCTAGGCTGGCTTGGGTTGCTCAGCAGAGAACTTTGCTTCACAGTCTTACGTGAGTATATCATGCAGTGGAGGGACAGTCATTCTTTACTTTGAAATTACATGTCTAGCTTACAAATTATTCAAGGGAAAGTAGATAGCACTCTTGCTGCAAGTAAGGAATGACTGACCAGGAGCCCAGTGAGAGAAAGACATCAAGCAAACTC
Source organism: Cyrtonyx montezumae (assembly GCF_038088225.1). Taxonomy (NCBI): domain Eukaryota; kingdom Metazoa; phylum Chordata; class Aves; order Galliformes; family Odontophoridae; genus Cyrtonyx; species Cyrtonyx montezumae. The sequence goes on from NW_027071826.1 coordinate 13,085,244, forward strand.
TTACTAGTGAAAGAAGAGATACCATGTGAAAGATGTATCATTGCCTTGAAGCCTGAAATGGAGGAAGTACCTCTCAAAAATTACAGAAAATAGACTCAAAAAAGACCTGGTCTTGCTGTGACTGGTAGAGTGAGGAGATAATCTTTTTCTTTTAGTCTTTGAAGAAGTAAGAAAGCTGTTAGCACTCTAAGACCTAACACTTCACCACAGCCTTCCAGCAGATAAAGTGTTATAGGCTAAACATTATATTATATGGTCTCTGAGCAGATAAATAACTTTTACTGAAAAAGATATTGTAATTTTACTGCTCATTGGGACCTCATTCTTCACACATCCTCTTAGATGTCTGCTCTGTTTCCTGAGAAAATTGTTGCAGCGGGGCAAATGAATGCTCCAAAAAGTGGCTGTTATGTCAGTGCCCTTAGAAGTGAGCAACTTTAGAAGAGATGGAAATCAGATGACATTTAATACAGAAAACAATTCTCCAACGCTATGCATACGTAAATGTGCAGAACTGAAGCGACCACCTCCCACTCTTCTATGCAGAATTCTTCATTTATTTATGTTCAGGTCCTGCACTTGTGTTACATTTACACCATTATTCTGAAGAGACTGAACTTTGTAAAGGTGCTAGACTCTTCTTCGCCTGCTCTTACTTCCTTAATGTAGCCAGGATTTTGTAATTGGCATCAGTGCACACTAATTTTAAGCCGCCTGTTTTAAGATGTCCATCTTTATCAGGCAGAAAGATAGATTGCTGTAATATTCAAGGTTTTGTAATAACAAAATGTCTGACCAAAATTGCAGCGTAGTTGGTAGATTGGGCAGAAAGAATTATTCCCATGTAGATTCTAACACTGTATTTTAATAAATGTTTTAAATAAAGAGATGGCTACTTCCTGTGCAGTTTTGCTTTGTTCTAATGAAATATTTACCATGCTGTAATTGCAGTCCATCCCTCAGGCAGAAGGATACTGCCAGCCACACAATAAATATTATACTATGCCTCAGCAGGGCTTTCTGAAAAGAAAACTCTTCTTGGTAGATAACAGTTGATTGATAATGGCTTGTTCTGAGAGGACCACTGAGGTTTTCATTCACTAAGAGGATTTTAGAACCAGCAGGGTCTTGAGATGAAGTACACATCATCATATTTTGATAATCATTTCTGATTAACTATGCCTCACAGAGTGGAAAAAAGACCATATGAGTCAAATCACCAAGTTAGTTTTCAATTGCAAAGGCACCTCATAAAAACATTTCCAACAATACAGAGAATTGTTTTGAAAAGAAACAGGAAAGCTAGTGAGAGCAACATGCAGAATGAGATCCTCCTATCACTGCTCTGCACTGCTCCACTTAAATCAGCTGGGAGAACTGATCTTCTTTGGGTCAATGTCAGAGTACTTTCTTCCTTTCAAAGGTATTAATCTAGTTTGATCATAACACAAGGCAAAGATTGGGATTTATTTTCACACTTGATAGTCTGTTTGCAGCCTGAGTTTAATGATACTTGAAGTGCATTTCAATCTTGCCTTTCAATCTCTTCCCCTAACGCTGCCTTCCTCCCCTACTGCTGATATGGGCCCTACACCTTCAGGACCATTAGAACTGTCAGTCTCAGTTTCAACAAACCAGTTATAAATATTCACATAAAACCAAAATATTTAGAATAATGAAAGTTCATGCAAAGCTGTAGAGAGAACAGAAAACCTGACAGGAACTCCCATACTGCTACCTATCTCTATTACCCACCACAATTTCTCTATCATGGAAGTCAGTGTGATGGTGACAAGCAGGAAGAGAACAAGAAGTACTAAGAGTGAAGCTCTTCAGTTTTCTCAGTTCCCTCTCAGTTTCTGTCTTTCCTCTGTAGGTTGTGATCTAATACTTCAATCTGAAAAATGGAAAAACCAGGGCATAGCCAGAAGGTAGCAATAAATATTCAGCAATACTTTTTTCCCTTTAGTTTCTCCCTTCATTCATCCAAAATTGCCTCAACATATTCTTCCTCACAGAATAGGGAGGAGGACAGTTTATGCCAAACAGATGTATTTGTTTCCTCTTAAAGAAAATATCTGCCTCTCACTTCTGCATTCAGAACCGCATATTTACAGAGTGTTACATTGCCTACAACCAGGCTTTAAATATTTATTGCTCATGTGGTTGAAAAATAATGCAATTAGATGACAAGCAATCCTCCACAGATTTTCCCTCAGACATTATTTCTTGCCATGGGGAAAAGCACTGTATGTCTGGTTGGCATCTTACTCTGCAAGCAATTCTGCTGGGATGGATCCTGCTTGCTTGTTGTGTCCTCTGTTTGGAGAGGAGAATGTAGACATAAAGAGACCAGCCTTTCACAGCTCACAGAAATGACTCAAATGAAAGCAGGAGGGAGAGAAAGGAGCATTGCAGTTGTTATTGCCAGTTTTGCATACTCTCAATGGACTCTTAGACTATTGTTCTCTAAGTTCTCCCTCTTTCCTGCATCTCCATGAAGTAGACATCCAGATTAGAGACAGAAGCCGCAAAAAAATGGCCTGACTCATCCCACAACCTCACAAATACCTTTTTGTCAAAGAATCATCGGTGTGCAACTGGAAGCAATGTCACAGGAAGAAGCGCCAGGTCTCAGGAGGGCCATGCAACGTTTTTAAGTGGCTTGCACATTGCCAGTGCTCAACATATCACTTTTGAGAAACTACCAATATATGTATTAATCTGAATTAAATGAACTACTGCCAAAATAGGCTAAGTCTGAAGGACCAATCAAACTTTTCCTTGTTAAGGATGCACAGGTTGAACATGCGACCTCCATGGTCAAGTATATTTTGGGAACCATAGAATAATTTCTGCCCATTTGGTCGAATGCACGGAACAGTGAGTCAAACACTGTTAAAAATTTTGAATTAAACTTAGTAACAAGATTTCACATCAAGGCTTCTGTCTTTTTGCCACCTCTGTGGGGAATGGCAGCACACTACTCTTCCCTCAGTTTGTGGTGATTCATATACAAGTCAAGCTCAGCTCTTTGATGGTGTCCAATCTGTACTGAATTACCTACAGTGCTTGATGTATTGCAGGAGCATCTTAGAGAAATGGAAACACTGATGTGTCTTTTTTTTCCCACTACAAAGATAGAATATATGTACAAAGAAAACACAGTTGTAAAAGTAGCAGCTAACACATATGACAAGTCATGAAGCTTCCCCAACACTGATTTTAATCACATGAGAAACATTCAAGTCAGTAGAATTTACTTTTTTGTTTTTCCCCTTCTAATCTTGGCAGCACAGGACTGCTTCCATTTTTTCTTGTCTGGATTCTATAGTTATGAAACTCCTGACTGACTTTCATATGAGTGAGGGTAAGGATCTTTCTGCATGGAGCATTGTTGCCAGAAGTTTGTTGGCTTATTCCTGAAAAAATGAAGACATTGGTGATACTTTGTGTAAATAGGAAGAAAAGAGATCCAAACAGACTATCCATCTTCCAAATAGACAGAGGTAGTAGAATAACCCAAGGTGCCATCTGAAGTCACTGCAAAGTGGATATAAGTATTTCATTTACCAGTGATGCAGCACCTAGAACTGAACTCCCTAAGCTGTAAGTAAAGGGCTATTTAAGTGACAGAACTACACCATGCTTTTCCCACTCCAGCAACGGACAGGAAGAGGGAAGATTTCCAGTGCACTTTCAGTTTTAGAAATATTCAGGAAACGAAGAAGTATTATTTATATCTTTTAAAAATATAGAAAGGTAAATGACTAGAAAGGATATCACAAACAAAGGGTCAGACCTCCAGTATGAGACAGCCTTAGAGAATGGAGAACATCATGGGCAATGAGAGGTACAATGCCAAAAGTTACTAATTTCATAAATACTTTAGAAGATAAAACAATACAAGAAAACATTACGTGCCCCAAAGTGCACAGGTTACGTTCAAGCAAAGCATTCACCAAGAATCAAAAACACATTTCTTACAAAGGAAAGTCTATGCTAGCCAGCAAACAAGGGCTGAGAACTGAAGGAAAATTTTTAACATGGGGCTGATGAGGAGGCGAAGACAAGGGGAGATGGTCAACAGTGAGCCTGCTGTGCTCAGAAATCATAGGAAAATGCCAGAACAAGTAGCAGACAGGATTTTTCTTCTGCTTAAGTTAGTTTCATTCCTTGAGACACTAATGTGCTGAAGTAGGTTATTTCAGTTTTACAACTGAGTGTAAAGAGAAGCATTCTCAAAAAATGTTGGGCATCTGACTGAGCTGATATTACCTAATTTACTCAATTTTATTAGATTTGATAGTTTTATGCCACTAGATTAAAGCACTTAGGAGTCAAATTGTTAAAAGAATTAAATCAGATGCCAGAATTCAGAAAAGCAAACCCTTATTGCAGGTGTCAGGCAGAAAATGTTATCAAAGACACCAGTTAGCTGTGAGTGGCCACCAGATCCATGCAGGTGAAGTAAGAGGGTTTTACACGCTTGGCCTGAGATACCTTCATGTGTTTGGCTTCTACAGTATACTAACCCAGGGGGAGCAGGTCCTGCTCATCTGCTTCCCACCATAGTGCAGCAGCTATGGGAAATTCCAATGGCACATGCTCATTTAGATGAGGAAAAGCTGCAGATTTTCACGAGTTCAGCTCATGTGCAACAGCAATATATATTTTCATAGCTCAAAGTAATACCACAATTTCCTGTAGGAAAACATCCTCTCTCCAGCATGGTTCAGGCTATGCTATAAGGGGAAGCCATGAAGTGCTCTTTTGCTCCTGAGCAAACTGTATCTTCAGTGTATGCTTTTAACAACTTACATTTCCAGAGAAGTGAGAGCCTTTGTCTCTTCAGTAAAGGGAAGAAAAGGTTAAAAAAAAATAAAAATAACCTAAGACACAACTTTTCTCCTGATCAAAAAAGTACTCTGCTATTTCTCCTCCAAACCAAAGCACTTTTCTATCTTCCTAACCTACGCAGATCAAAAAGTCCTTTGTCTCAGGCTAACCCCTGTTAAGATAGAGAAATAGGGAAATAGGCTGTCTCCAATTAGTCCCAGCTGCAAACTGCAACCCTAGCCTCCTGATTCTTGTATGTCCAGTGGGTCCTGGGGGACAAGAATTCTAATGAGAGATGGCTATTGAGGTGATAGGTCCAGCAGCTCCAAAAGCTGAAACTTTTTCCCACTGAGGGGCTTCAGTTATGAGCACAGCAGGGAGCTGTGCTAAGGGATGTATATCTTCACCACAGAAACCCTTTAGACTGCAGTCTCCACCCTGAAGAGTTTCTCAGGGTAGCCACATTTGTCACCGTTTCCTTCAAGGGCTTCCCACTGCTAAAACAACTACAGACGTTTTAGCGGCCTGATGCTACAGCCAGCAAGGAGAATGACAAAGAAATGTAGACTCAGATGAAACATGAAGAAAAATCAATTAAACATGTATATAAAAATCATTATATGCTGCTTAAAGATGCATGCAAACTGACATTTTCGAGATGACTCATAATTTCCTGCTTTTTTTTCCCAGCATTTCTTTGAAGCCTGCTCTTAGTCATGGTGAGGAGAGCATCTGCTCACCGAGCTATACTGCCTTTGCTGGGGGCACCAGCCTTGGACAGGAATCTCACAATCAGCAAAGTTGTATCCACTATGATGGTGAAAAGTGAGGTTGCCAAAACACCTCTCCAGATCTACCTGTATCTTCCAGGGATTTTCTAACCTCCTGAAACACCAACAGCAACATAAAAAAGAAACAAACCAAAACAAACAAACAAAACACTTGAAAAATGCAGAGTTACAAATGGACAGGACAATTGGATAGCATCGTTAACAGATTGCAGCAAATGTTCAATTAGACCAGCTGTGACCTTGTAAAAATGGATCCAGCTTGATCATCATCGCTTGCTCTGAACATGAACACTGCAGAAGGAAATGATTTCCCCTTACAGTAAGCTAGCTATTTGCTTCGTCTAAGCAGCTTTGTCAAAAATTCTCAGAGGTGTCATTGTAAGGTATACTGACTGTTTCCTTCCCAAGATCTTTTGTCTCCAACCAGAAGTACAAAAACAAAAACAAACAACAAAAGAAGCACAAAAACTTGCTGGTTGGCAAGGATATTACAAGTGCAAGTCGTGGTTATATTTCTGGCAATCTTCAACTAAGGGAGGGAGAAGAGTTGATAGGAAAAAGGGCAATCACACCAGGTATATGACAGAAAACACCCTGCAGCTGCTCTGCCTTTGGGAAAAATATGATGCTCAACAGCTGGTGCCACTGGGGTCAGAAAAGGAATCAGCAGAGAAAATAGGGCCCTGGGCAAGGAAGAGGTTTTCAATTTAAATCTGAGACACGCAGAGATAGCAATGTCAAGCAAGCCTGTTTTGCAGTGATGTCTTGAAAGGAAGTGACAGTGCTGATGTCACAAGCCAGGAAACCAGGAGGAGGGAGCTGCAGAAGAAGGAAAGGAGCTGAGAGGAAAATGAGTGAGTGCCCTGTGATGTTTTGCCATGTGATGTTTATTTCCTTCTTTTTGTGTGAAATGCTTCTCTGAAGTAGCAATAACCTTCCTACAAAGCAAAGTGAGCTGAGTGACTGGGAATCCGATTAATGTTTATAAATATCTAAAAGGAGGTGACAGGTAAATGGATGAGACCAGGCTCTTCTTGGTGGCGTGTAGCAGTAGGATAAAGAGCAGTAGCCTAAAACTTGAACATAGGAAGATCCATACAAATGTGTGGAAGAACTTCTATACAGTAGTACAGAGTGACAAAGCATTGGAACTGGTTGGCCAGAGAGGTTGTGGAGTCTCCTTCTATGGAGATATTCAAGACCTAGCTGGATGCCTACCTATGCAACCTACTGGAGAGTACCTGCTTTGGCAGGGGTGTTGGACTTGATGATCTCTTGAGGTCCTTTCCAACACCTGAAATTCTCTGTGCTTTAGTGTGGCTGCAGGATGTGGCCCAGCTCTAGCAAAGTTACTTTAAGCACGGTTTCTTCTAGCTTATGGGCAGCCCAGAGAGCTAACAGGTTCACACACTATCTTTGAGAGAAATATAAGTGCAGGACTAGGTTCAGATCTGGGACCCAGGTGCTGCCTTCTACTCAGTAGAGTGGCCTTAGTAGGGGCTGGACTGACAGCTGGGAAATAGCACTGTGTGTGTTGTAAGGAAAGTAAAGAAACAATTACTAAAAGATAACCACACAAGTGAATTAGTATCTTTAACTTTTACGTAATGAAAATACATCTTCCAAAGTAGTTCTCAAAGAGCCCATGGACATATACTGCTTCATATACCCTTCTGCTTCTACCACTCTTTCACAAATGATAGTTTCTAAAAAGTGTGTGTTGCTCGCAGGGATCTATACAGTTTGTTTCATGTGGCTTGAATTGATTGATGCAAACTGACATTTTGTTTTCACATCAGCACTGCTTCATTCCTTTTCTTAACACTACTCCTCTTCAGTGACATATCAACAACATTGTAATCATCTAAAACTTGATGAATAAAAAAACATACAGAAGGAAGAAACTATGTGGTTGGAAGAAAAAATATCCATGTTCCATCCAGGTGACCAGGACTATAAATAAAAACCTACTGATCTGAAAGGATGTTTAAATGTACTGGTCAGACTGCTTTGCTGTTAGCCACACTTCAGTACATCTTCCTGCAAACCCAGTACAGACTGATGGAGAAACAACCTACATGCTTTCAGATTTGTTTAGTTTCGAGGCAGTGAAATTCCAGTGTAAGAATCGCTGTTTTCGAACCTCTTGTTATGTTCAAGTTTTGAACAAGATGGTGAATTGTGAAATTTTGGTGCTCATTTGCTAATGGTAGAGATGTCTCAGAACCAGAATGATTAACTTTTCAGAGTGAGCAGAATTATGCCATTTTAATAACATGGGATTCTGATCGTCTTCAGGTTTGTAATGTCAAAGCAACCCTACTCTTATCATTAATTACAGTATAAGCTTTAATTTTCAGTACAAGCAGCAACGTCTAAGTCAGTTTAGATGACCAATCTCATTAATTCTGAACATTCTTTCAATTTTTCATAGTGTTTTCAGACAGTGGGAATGTTGCAGCACTCATGAGGTCTGCTCATTAAGCAGTGCCTCCTGTGTTATTGTGTTGGCCCATGATGTCAGAGGTGGATACTGGTGATGAGGCAGTAGTGAATGAACCTTCCAGCTAATATGCCATTGGATTTTGTCAGCATGCAACAGATGGCAGCAGAGGAGCCATCCACTGGACAGAACTTTCCAAAGCCCAGGGACACAGCAGCCTTGCTCCCTTGCTGTCCTGGCCTTTGCCATAGTCACTCTTACTGTAGCAAAGCCAGCTGAGCATGTAATGTGATTAAGATGAGAAAATGTGCATGCTCCTCTCACTGCCCCTGAGAGCAACAGGGATGAAGCAGCCAGGTTCAAGGAGGCAGTGTGCTCAGAGAGGATGAATTCTGTGCCTCTGAAGACATTGTGGGGCTGTTCAGAACCAGCAGACATCTCTCAGCCATTCTTTCTCCACCTCACTCAAGTGCTCATGACCTCCTGGGAGCAGTGGTCTGATGCACAGAGTTATGTGGTGAGGGGTGGTCTCAGTTTATGAAAGTTTGATGTGTGTCAAAAATAAAACCAAGACAACATTTGCATTCACTGGTGATTGCTCTTGGCTTGCATAGCGAGTTATGTTAACCAGACACTCCCTGGTGCTGAGCAGTGCTGTTTTTCCCAGGACAGCATCCACAGGGTGGACCGGTGAGGCTGAACAGTGCAGGGTGCTCTGGGGGAGACTGGGAACAGGCTGTGGTAAACAAAATGTTTTAGCATCATGGAACTGAGTTTTGATTTGAAACAATTTCTCAGCTAGAAATTTATTTTCCCTTAAGAAAGCAAGCAGAACAAAACATGGTTAAAAAAATACAAACCACACTGCAACAGTTATTTCTAAATTCCATTCTGTCAAAATCTCAATTTTTGAGATAAAAAAAAGCATTTAAAAATGAACAAATATTTAATGTGTAGAAAAAGCATTTTCCTCAGCGTTTTTGTAAATTGGAGGTCACGGATCCAAACTGAATGCTTCAACACCCAAACATAACAGCTGGAGAACTGCACTGAATCTTGGCAGGGTTTGGCCACTGCTGCACCAATTACACTGATATTTTGCATCTTTTCACCAATGGAAGCAGGCATATATGAGCAACAGTGTTGTTTCATAAGCTAGAAAGTGAATTGCTTGTCATATTCAGGGTCAGGCTGGGTGGGACTCTGAGCATCTGATGGAGCTGTAGGTATTCCTGTTGATCACAGGGAAATTGGACTAGATTAGCTTTAGTAGTCTTTCAAATTATTCTATGGTTTTATGATTGGATTTTATTTTTTGGCTTGGTGATGTTGCAATGACCATACAACACATTGCTTCAAAGAGTCTGACAACTGAGCTTTCTTAATTCAAGACCTCAATCCTGCAGGTCTGTTGTGCTCAGAACAGCACAGGTGCCACTTGGGGTTGTCCAATGAGCAGAGAAAAAGGAGAAACAAGACCTTTGTTTGGCATAAAAGGCCTCATACTTTCTGCCTAAAACTGTAGTGAAGGTTGTAGAGTTGTATGTTGCTCTTCAGAAATCTTCATCTTTAAAAGCAGGAGGTCAGTATAGGATAGCAAGAGGTTTGTAGAACTTTAAAAAGCAACACAGGATGCAAAATCCATTTTGCTGCTGTTTGCACAGCTCACTGAAACAGTACATAAACATTGTATTATCAGATAAAGACTTTGAAGTCACTAGTAAGTGTGGGTTGGTGGGGAACCATATAAAAGAAAGTGAAAAACATTCAATACTGAGATTTTTTTCAAAGCACAGATTTATCAGCCTAGCATCTGATGAAAAATGCAGTTTGAGTATTCCTCCATTGTCTTCATTCTTTCATTGGTTATATTAGGTAGGGTTTATCATCAGTTTATCAGTCATACAGATTCAAAGAGATCAGACGAAAAATAAGGTCAATGAGGCAGCAAGGAGTGCATAGGGTAAAAACATAATATTTTCTATTTGATTAGTTACATTGCTGCTATACCTAAATTGTCAGTTAAACCTGTAAATCCATCTACATAGTTCCTTTGCAGTCAACGTGCATGAGTCCCTTAGGTTGAATTAAGCACACAAGTGTTAGAGCAAGCATCTATGTTACCTCCCACTGCAGTGTCAGCAGCAGCGTAAGAATGATAGCTGTTTCATCTCACTTTTGAGTTTGAAACTATTAAAATGTATGTGTACAACTGTTTTCTTTTATCTTAATGCAAACATTACATATGCTTCTCTGCTGACAGCACTTGAAAATGCACAGCTCCAAATGCTGAATCTTTGTCTCAGTTTCTTTAGGCACTAGAAGTGATGGTATGAATTATAAAACACTAACATTGTTGTCTTCATTCTTTCCTTATGCACCCAGCACCAAAGCATTAACCATCTACATTACAGAAATAAGAATAGTATATGCAAAACTCTAATAGAATTGATTTGTAGGGGAAAAGAAACAGCAGTACATTAAAATTTTGAAAACATGTTTTTTAAAAATACCTTCAATTTACGAAGTCAGATTTATGAAACCTTTTCTATCAAGTTTACAGGAAATAAAGTGGAGAAATCACTCCCTTGGAACACAACTTCTTTACAATGACTCACCACCACTACAAATACACCACAGCACCCTTATTCCTCGAGGATGTCAGTACCTGTGGAAAACAGCTAGACTCCTCTACACAAGCTCTGGCTAATGGAGTGTCCCATCTGGTGTCCTTTGCTACTGCCAGTCCACATCACTGCTGCTGGAGACTTACACTAGCTGAGCATCCTGTCATAAAACAAGCTGCCTGAGTTTAATTGCTGCTACAGCCCATGGAGAACTCAGAGAAGAGGCTATAGACTTGCATTTCTCTTTCATTTCATTAGCAGGCTAACCAGCCTGCTGCAAGAGCAGTTTGTGCTACTGAACTTGACTCAGGATCCATGCTTTAGTATAAAACCCTGCTGTAGCAGTCACTTAACACTCAAACCCAAGCACCAACGCTTCGCATAAGGGACAGTCAGTTAAAGAGACACTACCCACAGAGTGTCGTGAGCCTTGGTCATAATGTATTTCAGTGTAAACAGGAACATTTTTGTGATGAGAGCTACATCCTGTAAAAATTAATTGCTTGAAATATTAGGGTACTTCAGTCCCAAAAATTGCCTTTCACCATCTGAGCCCTCCAGGTGAAAGCTAAATAGGCAATCGTAATGATTAAAGTAAGGAGCATCTTATTGGCTTCCAGATGGTTTCAATGTATATAAATATATGTGGATGCACATATTAGTTAAACCTGGTGCAAGGTTTCTGTGCTGCACAGGTTTTGTTTCTCTTAGACCACTGGTGGGGAAGGAAATTTGCACTGAGTTTAGAAGAGAATCCAAATGCACATAGAAGCAGCACAGGGTATCTGCTAGTAATTGAGGTGAACAGTGCTTGTTCACCTTACATCCTTGTAAGTCTTTGTAAACTACTGCATACTAAAGAAGGCAAACCCTCTCTGGGTACAAGAGGTGCTTCCATCTTTGTGTAGTGTCCTCCTGGGCTGCCAGAAACTTCTATTGGAAAGGAAGCCAGAGGCACTTGGAGTCTCAGTCACGTTTGCTTTGGAAGGCTGCAGCTGGAAATTGCTGCTGAAACTTACACAGAGAGGTTCCTTCTTTATTTCAGTTAGATATGTTTCTTACAAAAACTTCCCAAGAAAGCATTAAGAATTAAACACTTCTTTTTCATCAAAAATACCGGGTAGCCAGAAACTAAGAATTCCAGCCAAATCTCAGAACAATTAATCAGAAAACTGCTGTGCTGTCACCCTGGAGCTTTAATCCAATTACTCCTTAACTCCATTCCTTATTATGGGCCACATCCTTTGCATATCCCACAGTGTGCTGTGAAAAGTCAGGTTCTCACTTAGAAATGATGACACCTTCTGATGTGCATGGATGAGACCATGGGGTAAGCTCCAGGCTGTGGCTTAAGTGGAAGTATAAGACAGTTGGACTTCGTCAACGCTTCACACTAAATATTAACACGATATTAACATGATGTGACAGAGATCTAGTAAAACAACACTATACCTGTGAAACAGAAGAGGGAGTAAGGAACTCAACCAGCCAAAAACCCTTTAAATTATCAGGTCCTTAAATGAAAAAGATTACTGACTATACTGAAAATAGTAAGGCTGCTCTACACTAGACTTCCATACCCAGTTGTAACACAGAACAGCAAGGTCCTAGGCTACAGCAGAAAATGATTTACTCTAATCCAACAACTGTAGGCACAGAAATAAAAGGGGAAAAAAAAAACTACTTACCCTCACAAGGCCTCAGACATGCAGGGATCTCCAGTAAAATACCTTCGCCTCTCCTGCCAACCGCTAAATGCAGTCTGGGAAGGGGTGGTTCCTGGCTCCACCCCTTCATCACTCAGATACATTAGGTGCACCTGAGCTTCCCTGGGTTGGCCCTGCCTTCCTACCAGGTGTTCCATCACTAATTAAAGCCACTACTCAGCATTTTGGCTACACCCAGTAAACCAGTACAGCAGTTTCCAGAATCACAGTCTCCCAGCTTCAGCACCTCAAAGTCCTGTCCTTAGCTGCAAACAGCCAGTGCTGCAAGGAGAAGGGCCAAGATGTGTTCTTCCAGATGACGTGTGGGAAGATGTACTCCTGAGGTGGTGATTTTTTTAGTAGCAGCTACAGGAGCAAAAAAGCAGCAGCCTATTCTTCTTTCTCCTCACTTTGCTGTGTTCATGATGGGGTTTGAACCACTGTTTTCCTTCTCAAGTTCTTCTGTACCCACTTGGCTGTGCTAACAGCACACCAGGAACTAGCAGGGAGAAGCAAACCCTCCTGTTACCTCAGGAAAATATTCTTAATTTCTGTAATGCAAACTATCAGATTACACTGGACAACTGAAAAAAACCACAGTTATCCTCAATTTACACAAGCTAAAATTGTTGTTCTGGTATCTTATTATGATATGAATTTTCATTTTATTCTACTCAAATAGGAACATGAAGATTCCCATCACTAATGGTGTAATATTAAACATAAAAAGATTTTGTTAACATTTTGTATCACCTACAAGTCAAGCCAGGAATGAGCTTATTGACTTCTTCCTTACCAAAGCACATTTACCATTCAGCAATTATAAAGAGAACTTTTATTCAACAGTTACTGCCGTTACTGATGGTAAGGAATCCATGATAGATATCATACCTAGTTGAATATTTCTTACAGGTGCATGCTGACAACTACTCATGTAAAAAAGCATGAGGGTAATTTGTCTGCAGCTGGTGTTTAGCTGAAACCAGGCCTGTGTGTGTCTGCCCAGGAAGACACATGTTCAGGCTCTTGCCTAAAATGTTTCCCTTCCACCATCATTCTTGAAAGCACACTTTCCCCATATCAGTGTTCATGAGAGCCAAATAAAAGGTAAAGAAATTGCCCTCAAAGGAAACTCTTCATTTTTATTTAAATGAATACCTAATGAATCTACTTAAGAAGTACTTGCCCTGGGATATTTCTAGAAATATCTGTGAACAGAAACTAGTAAAATTAAAATATTAAGTGTTAAACATTTTATGGCTGGAGATAAAGCTTTTTTCCTACTGTAGTGTGCAATAAAAGCACCACAGCAAGGTGTGTGGCAAATGGCTGTTGGAACGTGCCTGGTTGTACAGCAGATGTAAAGTGTACAAGATCCTTTAAGGCAAAGATCAGCTCACCCACAGCTGGAAACCTCTCCCCTGTCTGGTCTTCTGCTGGAAGAGGAAGGGTGAATACTTTTTCCTTAGGATTTTTAATCTACCAGTTCAGCTTAAGCATGTTTGGGCTGTTTGTAGTTTGCTTTCGTGAAAGTCCTGGCCTATGTCTGGAGAAGCACAAGGCAATGAGCAGCAAGCATTTCTGCTCTGCTTGGTGTGCAGGGCAGTTTGTTTTTTGTTTTTTTTGCAGACAATATATTAATAGAAGAACTTAAAGGGCGTTCATTCTTAAGCATCTTCACGCTCTCAAGAATATAACAGGTAACTTGATGCACAGAGAAGCAAAGAAATATCAGGCAGTAGAGCTCATCTCTCAACCCTGATAATGCTCTTTCCCAGCTTCTCCTCTAGAAGATGGGGATGAGACTCAAATTGCTGTGGTGGCTGCTGGAGAAGGAGAGGCTTTAAGAGAAACATCTAAAGAGGACCATCACAATGTGAAGGGCAGCTGAACATAGCCAGGTATTTGCAGTAAGTGCTGCTGTGCTGTGGGAAATGGGGACAGTGCCACTGTCCCATGCTGCTGTCAGCAGTACCTTCAAAAAAGAAAGTTACGAGATGGAAGCAAATGTACTTTAGCCATTTTCTTCTCATTCTGGCTATATGAAATGCTGAATTTTCTCTCTAGATTTACTCAAGCAAAATGACACCACCACCACCACCACCAACAACAACAACAAAAAACAACAAAACCAACCAAATAAAATAAAAGCATACAAAAAAAAAAAAAATAAAAAACCAACCCAAAAGGTTCATTCACTTCCACTGAACTGTGCCACTAAAATTTCTCATCCTCCCCAAGACCTGTGGCTTTACCTGCAGAGTGTAACCGCAACAAAAGTTTCTTCAACCACCTTGCAATGCCTGGCACCTTGTCTGCACTGTTCTCTACTTTTTCAAATCTCACTCTGTCACTTTTTTTCATAAGTATGAGATTATTTTTGTTCTCTCTTCCTTCAGTCTTCATATTGGATTTCATTTTAATTTACTCACTGACCTTTTCCCTTCTCCTGATGGCTTTTTATTGACTGTGTAATACACCAGAGACTAAATACCTCTTTTATGAGAAGTCTCCCTGAGGCTTTCCCAGGCTTGCTTTGTTTTTATCTTACAGTGAAGTTCTGTATTTGAGAGACTAGTCCCAGCCACCTGGAACCCAATGAGAGGCTTGCAACTGCTTCCAGAGGCTCAGGGCTGATCACTGCAATTCCTGAGACTCTAGGAGGAGAATTTCAACAGTTCCAACTGACTTCAACAGCGGTCTTGTTCATCTGAGGACATTACTCAAGTCACAAGTCAGAAAACAAATAATTGACCTATTTTTTTTTTTTTTTTCAGAAAACGTGTCAGTGTTAATGGGGAACTACTTAGGCATCTTGAGGCAGAGTTGAGGTCTCATATTTTTAGTGCTTCATATGCTGATAGGTACTGAACTCTGATGCAAAATGCTGATCATCCTCTGTACGTTCCTGCCAAAAACACAGATCAGAAAATTTCACTGCACCAATGTCATTTAAAGCACAAGTCAAAGAAGTATGTGTGAAGGGTTAATTATCCTTACATTTGAAATAAAGCCTGTGTTTGCAGACCAGATTTCTCATAAGCTGCTCTCTACAGGCTCTTTACATTTTTCTTTCCAACTGTGTAACGCTGTTTGCTTCTCTCACTATAAGCCTTTAGAGAGTGCAACCAGATTCTGAAAGCCTTAAATTCTGTGAATTTTGTAATATCTTGAGAGATGCCTCAAAATTCCTTTCATTCACTTTTTGTTTCAAACTATAAATAGAGCCTTCTTTCTGCAACCAGTCTCCAAAGGTCACCTTACGATGTTTTGCTATTTCCCGTATTAGGCAGCAATGCTTTTCAGCTGACATTCCAACTTCAAGTCATGCATATGAGCATGATGTGAGCTTGCTGCAGACTACAGTGAAAGGGCTGCAAACAAGGCTACTGTATAATTGCTAAGAACAACATCCATTGTCAAAAAGGGCACTTCATCCAACAAAATCTAGCTGCATGAATACAAGTGTCGCCAAATGTTTGGTTCATGCTAAAAATATAGCACATTTATTAAAAATATATATTTATAAACATTGGTATGAACAGACACAGATGTTAAGCAAATGAGAAAGTTAAAATAATCACATACCGTATTTCTCCCAACATCTTATCAGTTTTAGGCAGATCTTGCTCAATAGAATTGGGTTTTTTTCATGATTGCACCATATGTTCATTCTAAACAAAAAGCTTGTCAGATTCGATGTAAGTAAAAGCATAAACAAAGAGAAAAAATATCATTTGACCTAATAGACACGTGATCTGTGCTATGTAGCTATCATAGAGTTCGATCTTTGCAGGTATACAGTATACATTTTTAATTGTATATAGTGTACAGTTTCTTTTTTTATTTTTTATTATTGTGTTAAAACAACATAACCCAGGTGGATATCTTCAAAGCTACAACTTACATAACTGCAGTCATGTTTCCCCCAAACTGAAAACCAAAGCGAAAGGAAGAGGGCAGGACAGAAGAGTTTAGCTTGTTACTGTGTGAAGAAGTCTTGTTAAATTAATTGTGCTTCAGCCTTCGCTGCCTGCAGGCAGTGCTTTTATGATGTGTTAATATAATACAGAGTCAATTCTGATTAAACAACTTGTCAATAGTCAGCAGTGTTGTCACTCTTAATGGCCGTTTTATCTGTTCTATTTGCATGCCTGATAGTTTACAACGTTGTGTAAATGTACACAAAAATGATCACAATGAGGTTCAGAATTGTCCCAATAATTCCAAGCATTGCCAAGATGGTTTCTTCTTTGCTTTCCTTTTCTTGACTGCCTTTATCTTCTTCATTTCCACTAGTGATTACCATCTTGGTGGCCAGTTGCTTTATCCTCCCCTTCAGGATAATCTAGAATTAGAAAGAAAAATACGAGAACACATAGGTTATTTTTCTAAGCTTATATAAATGATGGAGGAATCTACAGGATTTTTGCCTCTTAACACTGTACATTAAGAATTCAGTTTAAGGTTTAACATTTTTTAATAGCTATTTAGTAAATGCTTAATTAAGTGATAGTTCAGCTAGCCTGGAGATATCTTATAACTCTCCATAACACCCTTTGCCTATGTGTTAGCCATCCTTTACAGCACTTATCACTCATCTGCAGTGTTGCTATGAAACTGGCTAGAAGTGTACCACTGAGATGTGACTTCCACCTCTGTCAGTGGGAACTTGGTTTGCATTAGGAACGCAGGAGACATTGGAAAGTTGAAGAAAGCCTAAATTTACACCTTGGTACCAGGGACTTAGCAGGTGAGAGAAACAGAAATGGGAAGAAATTTTTTTTCCTTTTAATAGGAAAAATACCAAAGACAAAGACATTTTGTCTTCTGACAAGAAGAAAGACAGCAGTGACTTCTCTCTAAATAATTCAGAATAACAGCAAAACCAGAATAACATCCATCTTGGCTTTTATTTTCCTCATTCTTAATGTACGATGAAAAGTTCCTTGCAGTGCAGTGAGCTGAGAGGTATCGATCTGCCTGCAGGGAGGATACAGCCATTTCCTAAGCAGCAGCTCTAGCATCTGAACTGCTCAAAAAGGAAAATCCTTTAGTTCTGGAAGCAGCCTTGACTTTGGGCACTGCTGGAGCTCCTTTGGCGTGCCAGCCAGGTAATGAGACCTGGGTAAATGTTTGAGTGTGCAAATTAGAAATAGATAAATTCTGTTCATTCGTGCTTACATCCATCTAACGCTATAAATTCAGATGCAACTAGAAAAACAGTCTGCCCCAGAAAACTGAAGCAGTCTGGCTGCTTTCCCAAAGCAAACTGATCTGCCAGCAGCTGGGCTTGGGCTGTGTCCTGCTGTTATCTCTGTGGCTGCCCACCACATCCCGTGACCTTCCTGCTGCTGCTAACCATGGCAGGAGGCAACAAAATTGCCTCCCAGCAGCTCCCATGCACATGAGGGTGTTGGTTGGAGGAGAAAGGAGGCACAGCCTCTTCTGTCATTCCTAACTCGTGGAACAAAGCCACTGGACTCCATGTAGCTTGGACAGGCAGAGAGAAGGCTCTCCAGAAATGTGCATATATCCTCCCAGCAAAACAATTTGGGAATTCAGACATGAAGCCCGAGTGAGGTCCTTGGTCATGCAACTGTGGTGCAGTAGAGTACCAAATAGATGGATAGGTCTGGAAGAGCGAAATCCCCCAACAGAGAGGCTGGGTGAGAAAAAGGAGAGCCCAGACAAAACAATGTGTTTGTTTTGTTTGCCAGTTGTTCATATATAGGGCAGCAGCTGGCAGCTGACATCCTTGCAAGGACTGGAATCTCAGCAGGTTCTGGTTATGTACAAGGGATTAGAGGTAAGGCAGGAACAGGGGTCTGTGGAGGTGCTGCCAGACCTTACACTTAACCTTGTATTAGCATTTATGTGCTTTGCCTTGGCATCACAAAGTGATTCAGCAGAAAACAAGAAGGAGGCAGTCGGTAATCTGGATGTACCTAAAACAAAGCTGTGACTTCTGCAGGGATGCTGCACCAGGTGTCAGAATGCTCTCATCCAACAGGTGTGCAGCTAATCTGACCCAGAGGGGCAAAGCTTCTGGGGCACTGGGCACCTCCCAGGGCATGCTGGCTCCTGGTTCCCTTCCAACCCTCACAAACTGCTCCCCACGTTCCTCCAGCCACTCTTCCAACATTTTCTGTTGAACTTCCTCCAGCAGCAGACGGGCCTTGCCCTATTTGCCCCCTCCTGGTAACTGGGGGAGCCCAAGCGTCCCACCTCTTGCTTGGTTCTGCCTAAGGAATTCCCCATGCACAATCAGTGATACCTAGACAGGAAATCTCGCACTGGGAAGTCCCAGGGGAACTGCTACAAAAGCCATTTACACTAACCTCACAACCTAATGCATCGAGTCCATGTGGCAGAAGACCACAAACACACATCCCTAACTGTGCCACACAGCAGTGTCTTCACCTACAGAGTCACGAATCATTTTGTCCCCCTTCAGTAGCCAAGAGGTGATCCCTCTGGTCAAATGTCTGCATTTCACTACTGGTTTGAAAAATCAAGTGGAATCACAAATACGTTCAGATAACACCCCAAACTTTGAACCAGAGGATTCATAGAGAGATTTGTGTGCTGTGTTTGAAATTCTGCAGACAGGTTCCTACTTAGCTGACTGTTCTTTCAGCTCCTCAGGCTCCTGTAGAAACACAGTCATAACCAAGCATCCTGTGGGTCAAGCCCTTCAGGCTCTGAAAAAGCCAGAGAAGATACATTGATTAATTCATGGGTCTGCCTGTATGTTCTGGTTTGGGCAGAGTTAACCACTCACACCAATGTCTGGAGCCTCAGCTGGGGTGGATTTGCACACACCCTGCACCAACCAATATGTGTTGGTAATGGTGTCTAAATCACACGTGCTCAATAATTCTGTTTCTGGGACATTATGTGAGCAGAGGCAGCTGGAGGGCATCAGAACCCCTACTATGAGCAACTGCAGTCTTTTCCTAATAAATTCAAAGTATGCAGCGTGCAATTATAGGTTCAAACTCTTTCCTGCAGGACACTGCAAATCCTAAAATTAAAATAGATCTTAAAAGTAGCTAAATAATTCACAAAAGAAAAAGTACATCAAAAACTATTAAATGTAAAGAAAAGCCCTCTGGCTTAAGAAGTCCTTGAGTTGTGATTTTTTTTAGAAGCTGTGAAAGTATTCTGGGGAAGTACCACCACATCCTTGCTTTTTTATTAAAATCCTTCCCACGTACCTGCTGCTGGCAGCTTCAATAGAGGGGTCCCCAGGCTGCATGATCTCTAAGCTGAGATCATGCAATCATTTTTCTGCTCATTGCAAGTTCTAATAATTAGCAAGGAGATACTGAGTTTCCTTGGAGGGATTGCTCCAACGGGAACATGCCACTTGCTAGTTCATGCCTCACTTATGTTGCAAGAGAAACTACAGTGGTCCTGGTATTAGGAGGTGCTTAACATTCCAACAGGACAAGACTGGGACCAAATATAATTATATTAATACTTTACCTAATATAGAAATGTTGAATCAAGGTAAGCTTTGACTTTGTGAGAAGACCAGAATCAAAATTACTTTTCCACATTTATGGAGTGACCTTAGGAGACAAGAAGTGCTCTCCTGATGCCAGACTCAAGCCTTTAACATTCACAGATCTCGTGCTCAGAGGGGCATTTCAGCTGGCTGCATCTTGTTTTTTGCTACTGGGAAAATAATTCCTGACAGTTTTAATATAATTTCCATAATTAATGAAAAAAAATAAAAATCTTTTGGCTTTCTAGGTACCTTTTTTCAGCCTTTATTATTCTCCTCAGGAAACTGATTTCATGTATTTGACATTGTTTCATGTTTTAAGATTCTTATGACACACTGCTCCTTTTATATTTTTTTCTTGTGGGATTTCATGCTTGTCAGAAACACTCATTTTCCTTGCCCAGAAATGCTGATCAATATAGGAGGAATAGGAATCACTAGATATACCATTTCTTTAATAATGACCCTTCTTAAGTAGTACTTCATTAGGTAAGTGACCTCTTGCCTTATCGAAATGTGCTTCCTGTTCCATTTTGCAAGATTCACAATTAACCTGGTATCAGCCTTTTGAAAAGATATGTAGCCTGTGAAGACATACATGAAAAGTTATGTATTCTTGAGTATTCTGCTTTGCACAGGGAAAGGGCAATTCAGTGGTTAGTAAACTTTTCTGATAATCACCTCTTTGAATTACTACTGACTTTGTACATATCTAGAGGATTTTATCTTCCTCTGTCTCAGTTTCTAATCTGTGGGATTCTTTCAGGATCAGCCTAGTCTGTGCTGAGAAATGACCCGTAGAAACAGCAACACCTTTCAAAACAGGAGATGTTAACGTGAACAATTTCAAATCTAACTGTGTTATAAAATACACCCGCTGCCATCTCCATAGGTCTTGTTGCATGCTGATGTCATTTAAAGCAGTCACGTGGACTAGATAAGCATTTCTAGCAAAAGGAAATCACCCTTCCTTGTCTCCTCTTCCTCAGCATGAACAGCTAGTGAGCTGAAGGTGATGGGGCAGCAGCAGGGCTTTGGAAATGCTGGCAGGGAGTGCATGTTTGTTATTTTACTGCAGTATGTTTATCAAGATGAAGGTACAAAGTGCATCCCTTGTGAGGTACCTGCCTGACAAACCTGACAGCTTTTGAACACGCTGGCTCCTTGACTTGCTCTTGACAAAGTTTAGCAATCTGCATTCACTTTTCCTGTAGGTCACTATGGACAAAATGCCCAGGAGGCTGTGAGCCGCACAGCTGGGAGGAGCACAACACCCTGATATCAGACAGGAGAGAAGGGTCTGCACTCTGCTTGGACCTGTGCTGGTGTGTATGACCCAGTGCTTTGATAAATAGGAATGGAAAGTTCTGCAAAGCTCCCAGGGTCATGTGCTTAGCAGCTTCCCTGCTGCACTCGTCCAATCCACCTCCATTTAGAGCAGCTGAGGAGCTGGCATCTTCTCATCAGACTAGCTTGAATATCATTGGGCACAAATTTTGTATTCTTAATACATAATTGCAGACAATCACCAGCCAAACTGTTCTGATATTTAAACTTGTTTATAGTCCCCAGGCTATTAGTTGTGATGACACATTAACAGATAAGAGAGCTTTAATTTTCTGGGGATAGTTCCACCCTCTAGGGATAAGAAACACAGCAGAAACTTGTTTTGATTAGCAAACTGAAGGAGGCACAGAAATCATACAAAATAGAGTGTGAATTCAGCTGCTGCTGGAGCTGCCACCTTCCCTTATTGCACACAGAAGCACTGCATATACCAGTGGAGAAGAGGTTTAATCCCACTTGTACAACACACAAAGAGGAATTTTGTTCCTTTACTCCTAACAAGTTCTTTTAACCTCATTTTCCCCCAAGGGCAGATGTGGGAAGGGTGCATGGTTATAGAATCGTAAAGATTGGAAAAGATCACTAATGTCATCTACCCTAACCACCAGCCTGTCCCCACTCTGCCCACTCAGCATGTCACTCAGTGCTACATCTACACATTCCTTGAACACTTCCAGGGATTGTGTCTCTAGCCTGTGCCAATACATCACCACTCTTTCTGAGAATAATTTTTTCTTAATATCCAACCTGATATCCAACTCAAATTCAAGCTCCTATCCTGGACAGCCCATGGGCTGGATGCTGAACAACACATCCCAATGTCTGTTGCACTGCTGTCAGTGGGAGGAAGGCAAAGCCAGCAGAAATATTTGTGAGCATCAGCAGCCTTGGGATCCTTTTTCTAATAAGGATTACACTGCCATATTCTCACTTCTGTGATTACTTTGTACCCACATACAGTTTTTGGGACATCTTGAACTGGATCAGTTTTCTCCTAGCTTTCACTCACACACTGTGCTGTTAGCTACCTCATGATACTGCTCAGGGAGGTATCAGCAGCTGCAGGAATACCCATCTGCATTTATTTGCAGGGTTGGATTTCACAGAACCGAAAGGCGTCATATGAATGCAAGATAAAGCTGTGAGAAGGAAAAGCAGGAGAGAAGCTCTCAGACCACAAAAAAGCTTCAAAAAGTCCATTCAGCCAGAGCAGTCTGCACAGAAAGTGCATTATATATAACAGTAGATGAATCAAAGTGGGACAAGCAGAACTAGTACTGTGTAGCAATAAGAATACCTTAGAAAAGCAGAGACCTGTCCAAAAGAAAAGGGAGGGGAGGCAAAGAAAGGTGCCCAGGGAGAGGTGTTTCTTGTAGAGAAAAAAGATCAGAAAAAGCAGAAATGTGAGCCGGGTTCAATAACTTCTCCCCAGCAGTGAGCACAGAAACCAGTGTTTACAGCTAACAGACGTCTCAGCGGAGAAAGGACAAGCACTTATGTAGAGCTCCAGCAGGAAAGCAAACCTACGTCATCCTGCTGCTGCACTCGCAGGTTTCAGGCAGTGGGAAATACATGCTATTTATAGCTCCACAGCCACAGTATCACCAAGGGCCTCAGCAGTCTCAGACCTCCTCTCCGATAATGGAGGGCACTCCGCAACAGTGAGGTTTATCTGAGAGGACGGAATTCAAAGCAACAGTGTGTTAGAGGGCTCATCCTGGACCCTACTATGGGTCAGGTCCCACAGATGCTCTGGCAGCTGCTTTTGTCCACCAGGAAGCTCAAGGACTTAGGGGAGGTAGAGAATTTGCCTTCCCTCTCCTTCCTTCTTCTCATTTGTGTCTGAGACCAGGCACCACCCTGTCATGCTCAGGATATCTAAGATCTATTATAAAGGGACTGGGTATTTTGAATATAAGCATCTCTATCTCAGAAACAAAGCTACAGTTTAAATCAGAATAATGATCTTCATGGAATCATAGTCATAGAATCACCAAGGTTGGAAAAGATCTACAAGATCACCCAGACCAACCATCCACCTATCACCGATAGTCCTCACTAAACCATGTTCCTCAACACAATATCTAAACGTTCCTTGAATACTTCCCTGGTCCATGACTACACCACCTCCCTGGGCAGTGTTTTCCATTGCCTGACCACTCCTTCAGAGAAGTAGTATTTCCTAACATCCAGTTTGAATTTCCCCTGGCACAACTTGAAGCCATTCCCTCTAAACCTATTACTAGTTACAATAGAGAAGAGGCCAACCCCCAGCTTATTACAACCTCCCTTCAGGTAATTATAGAGATCAATAAGGTCTCCCTTGAGCCTCCTCTTTTCCAGACTGAGCAATCCCAGCTCCCTCAGCTGTTCCTCAGAAGGCCTGTGCTCCAGAGACCTCACTAGCTTCATGGCCCTTCTCTGGATATGCTCCAGGGCCTTGATGTCTTTCTTGCAGTGAGGAGACTCAAACTGAACATGCGGACTCACCACTGCTGAGTACACAGGGGCAATTACCTCTCTGCTCCTGCTGGCAACAATATTTCTGATACAAACCAGGATGCCATTGGCCTTTTCGCCACCTGGGCACACTGCTGGCTCATGTTCAGCCGAACACTGAACACAAAGCTTCTGCTGGAGACTCCTTTAATGCCTCTGTGAAGAGACTTCTCTCCACAGATTTACAAATAGCCTTCAGCTCCACCTGCAGCAAGGATTAATGAGGTTTCACGAGTCCTAGTTTGTGAAAGAAACAAAGCTGATCAAAGGCCACCCTTCAACCCATAGCCCTCTCTCCTTTGGTATAAGATGCCCTATGAAAAACAAATGATTATTGATCAAACCTAGCAAGCTACTTAAAATAGAACTGGAAGTATATATGATTCAAATTCCAAATTTCACAAACCCAGAGATGATGAATTTTCTGGTTTGGGTCAAACAGTGATTAAGTTTCAATATAATTCTAATTGGTTTAGAGTGGCCTATTGTTCACAGTCCATTTTTTCTGATACATAGGATGTGCTTGGTTGGTTGGTGCTAGCGCTCAGAAGTGTTTGACTCTCAGCTGGATCCACAGCATACTTGTCATTTTCTTCCTTCAAATACTCAGTATTTCTTTTCAAATCTCTTAATTCAAAAGACTATTTCCTCCCTTGTACTATTCCTGTGGTCAACCCTGATACCCTCTATCAGCAGTAAGAATGGGAGAATGATGGGGATTATGCTTATTTTTTTTCACATACAATCCTTCTACAATGTGTGCAGATATACTGGTTCATAAAAAAAATGACAATACTTATGCTCCAGCTTCAAACAATTTATTGCTTCGCTGTTTGCAGCTACTTTAACTAAGAGACTATGAAGGACTATGTGCCTGGAGGCATAAGGGTGTAGAGCTGCACTCAGGTCTCTGGTGCAGCCTGGAGCTGGAGCTAAGTGCCATGTTTACATGAGAGCACAGAGCACTTAGTGCTGAAATAGAAAGGTTGCATATTGTGAATATAATGGTGTGGAACAGATCCTTCAGGTCCCAGGTTCATCTAGCATCTGCTAAGCCCTGTCCTGCAGAGCCCAAAGGGCTCCTTTCTCTGAAGGACGGGCTTCAATGGGAAAGGAGAAGAGAAACCAAACACCAGTCCCACCAGGTTTTTGGTGTATCACCACTGACTGCTTCTTCACCCTCAGGACTGAGCTAGCCACAGTGCTCATTTCCTAGGGTTGCTTTATAGAATTTCCAGTACAGACTAAACTTGCTTTGGTACTAATGAGAATAAGTGTGGCCAGACCTAAGTCCAGCTAAGCAGGTGTTCCCTTGCCATTAGCTGACACCAAACGTACACAGTATGAGCCTACAGTAATGCTTACCTCTGTACCTAAGTAGAGTAAAAAAATCTGCACATAAAGGACTTTCTCTGCCAGAGGGAGCATCTTTGGATTTAATGCACCTTCATGGATTTTTTCCTCTAATTTTGTCCAATTACTTTCTGAATTCGCATCAACTTCCTGTTTTCTATACATTGTCCTCTAGCAATGAGCTCAGAAGATAATTAAGAAACAGCTGAAAAGTCATCCACTTATTTAAACCTGCTACTTGATTCTTAAAGGTGTAATTTGAGACCATGCATAATTGTATTTTAGTCTGCAGGCCTCCTAGAATCCTGTAAATCTCCTACCATGTCGCTGTAGTCATCTTTTTGGAAGGCTGAAAAGTTCTGTTCTAATTGTTCCTCACACAAAGTCGATGCCGTGCTTTTGGTTCTCTTTCTTGCCTTCTGCAGTGATACTAAGGGGTTTTTGAGCAACAGAGGGCAAAATCCCTTCTTTGGCTTCTTTCGTTACCATGAAGCTTGTGTGCTACACAATCTGAAGATGCACTGTCCTTAATCCAAAGACTTTATGATTTACATAGATCAAGTCTGGTAGACGGGACACTTTTTATTCAAATAAAAAAAAAAAAGAGAGAAAAAATGACAGGAGGGATGGAGAAAAAAGAAAAAGGAAAAAGGGTTAACATTTCTCCTTCCTGCACCCCTGAAACTGTCACAGAATAAATATTTGAAGTCAAATCTCTCGCTCAGTCCTTTGCACATCTTTCCTGAGCTTAAAAACAAAAAACTTCAGAACTCTACAGTGACCATCCCTGGGTGCTGGTTATATCCTATGGGTATCAATTCATATCAGGTCAGAGAACTCTTCGATTCCTAACTTTGAATAGTCATGTTTGGCAGTGTCCATTCTTACTATTGTCCATTCTGAGGAATTAAAAATATCTAACCGTTAAAAGCCTTAAAATTTGTATCTTTGTGCAGATAAAAGTGTCATTAACTGAAATAGCTTTATGAAGGAATTACATATTAAAGAATCTCTCTCCATCATTTTAGATCTCAGCACTTAATTTTCTACTTCAAAGGCACATATACGGTTCTCTTCTAGGAGGAAAAATAGTTAAGATCCTGTAGAAGGACAGACACAGTACTCAAGTATCAATGAAAGACAGGTCTTCACCATCTGCCAGAAGGCACATAACCTCTGTCACAAGAAGTCTGAAGAGCTGCCCTCACACCACTGCATGTTGGAATGGAAACTGAACTGCTTAAGAAGACATCTATGAAATATTATGAGGAAAACTTACACACATTTATCTTTCTTTGGCTGTACATTAGCTGTAAATTCTGCCAAGACAAAAGAGTATTTGTCCTGCAGTGGATCAAAATGCCCTGAGGATTAATTCTTCAAAACAGAACTCAGAAACACCTCCTCCTTAAAAAAAATAAAAAAAAAATACACTGGAAGAGTGTCCAAAACCTTGAAGAACACATGAGCTTCCTTAGAAAAGAGCTGTTGCACTTTACCACTTCCTGAGGGGGGGTTGTGGTGAGGAGGGGGTGGGCCTCTTCTCCCTGATAAATAATGACAGGACGAGAGGGAATGGCCACTAGTTGTGCCGGGGAAGATTTAGATTAGACCTGAGGAAACATTTTTTTTCTGAAAGAGTGGTCAGGCACTGGAATGGCCTGCCTAGGGAGGTGGTTGAGGCACCATCCCTAGCGCTGTTCAAGAAGCGTTTAGATGAGGTGCTAAGGGATTTGATTTAGTAGTAGTTGGGTAGGGATAGTGATAGGAGGATGGTTGGACTAGATGATCTTGTAGGTCCTTTCCAACCTTATGAACCTATGAACCTATGTTAGTCTGTGGGTTTAGAAAGTCTAAACCATTTTTGCTCCAGGCTATGTTTATTTCAAAAATTATTTACAGCTATATTAAGGAACACTGCAAATAACTCTAGAAAGCTGACAGTTTCTCATTCAAGAATGTTGTATTCTTTTTATTTACACATATAATTTCCTAAGATGGCAACCTTTTGGTCTGACATTGCTTTTGCCTCAGGGTAAATATTTTTTGGAAAAAATAACCCACCTATCCTGGTTATAGGGATGATGTTGGGAAACTGCTAAATATTTTAGCCACATTTAAATCTGCTAAGTGTATCTGTGAAATACTCAAGTATCTTCAGATTTTAGGCAAGGATTACACTGGCAATTTTATTACAAATGAGATAGCGTGGTATCAGTGATGAAGAAGGTGTTATGCATCTGAAAATGTACTTGATTTTAATAGGTTTGACTAAAGAAATTACATTTATTATATTTTTCCTGTTTATTTAATCTCTCTGCTTAAATGATCTGTGCAGAACTTTTGAAATGAGTTTCAAACGACAGCTGAAATGACATTGATGGTCGTCAACAAGAAAATTAGAATAGCGATAAGCTGTGTTTTCTTTTCAGAAGTAATTTGTTTAATAAATTTGCAAAGATCAGTCAAAAAAGAAACAATTAGAGGTGGTCCAGCATAGAGTCAGCCTCCTTCTGTTTGTGAATTGTCAAGCTGGTTTTAGCTAACCACTGTTCTCTTCAACAGACACTGGATTCATTCAGTGCACTGTGCATTTGCTATAGGAGAGGAGAGAAAAAGGCTTTTCTTTGCAGAATTCTTAATTCTTTTTAAGAAAGTGTATAAAGTTGGCAGTAGAGTGCAAAAAGGAGCAGCAGTCCTTTGTCTACAGGAGTGAGATGCTGCCCTGAGTTCTGGACGCTTCATTTTCTGTGAGCCTACCTAGGGCCAGATGGCTTAAATATCTGAAGCAGAGAACACTAGCCATTGCAGTGAAAACTCATGGCCTCATGCAGTATGTGCTGCTAGTACTTTTAAAAAATTAAACTGGATTCTTACAATTACAGATGCTTGTAATCTTGTCTTTTCTGCCATAGGTTACCACCTGTACAAGAGAGAAAAGATACCTAGAACTGTTACTAAGGCACTATGAAGATAACTAAGTCAGTGTTTGCATGCAGCAAGGACCTGCAATGTGGAACACCATGGAATGCCCCAGCGGGAAACAGTTTTGCCTTCACAGCAGAACTTGAGCTATGCACTGAACAGCAAAAAGTAAATCAGGTATTGAACTCACAAACTGTGTCATCTATTCTGCACACCACGCGATACTCCAATCCTGTGCAAAAATAGCCTTTGACTGATGTACCTGTGGCAAATTAATGGAGTTGGGACAATTTTACTTGCAGTATTTCTTAGTTTCAAGTGCTGAGCTGTGCAACCTTGATAATGTTCTTTTCACATAGTGTTTTGTGTGTTATTATTATCTATCTCAGCCCTAACTTAAAAATAGAGCACTTTTCTATTGAATGCCTCTTTCAGGACACATTTGGAGCTAACTCTTGAAGGTGCTGATAACCTGCCATTCAGGCTGAAGGCTATTGGCTATGTGACAACAGTCACTATCCAAACTCTGAAAATTTCAAAACTTCTTTCCAAGTTTATGATGGGTATTCCAAAGGTCGAGGCAACAGAAAATCCATGGCTGCTTTTAAAATGTTAGAGTTAATTTTCATAAAATAATGTAATTGGAAGAAGAAGCTAGTTTCTAAAACAAAGTTAGTAAAGTAGGATAGCACTCCAGGCAACCAACTCCCACACCTTTTATCATCATCATTAGTCATTTTTATTGCAGCAGCATGCGGCAACCCCTGCTGACGTCTGGGCTAGAAACCAGACAGAGACAGCAAGAATGATCCTTAGCCCAGTCAGATTACAAAATTACAAGAGAACGATGTATGGGAAGGTGGAGGAAAAAGAGCAGAAGGTTGAAGTAAGTTGTTGAAAGTCAACCTTCTCAGGCACTGACCTGTAGGAGCAGCTCTGCTTTTGTCTTGAAGAGAAGAGTGAGCACGGTGTGAAAGAGAAGCGAATACTTAACGTACAAGATTCAGTGCTCCCGGGGAAAATTCCCAGCTCTGGAGCTCTCTGCACAGATGGGAAAACATGAGCAAGGTGACTGCTCATCTCTGCCTGATCGTAGATGAAGCTCTAGCACAGTAGAGAAGTGAAATTCAGGATGGAAGAAGTCATGATTAACTTGCCCAATGCTTAGGCAACACCACAACGATGGGCACTAAAGAGAGAAGCAGCTATATATATATATATATAATATATATATAGTAACATAACATGTAATAATAAAATGACTGATATTTGGAAGGAACTCTGAAATCATCAGGTCCCAACTCACTGCTTAAGCAGGGTCACCTGGACATGGCTACCCAGGACCACACCCAAAAAGAACTTGTCTTGATGTCCATCAAAGGAAAATTTAGCAAAATTTTTTCATTTATCTCCCTAAATCCTTAAGAAGAATTAACATTATACAGTTGAGTACTATTAATGTAAGAAAGCAGTAAAATATTTAGTTTTGTGTGTGGTTATGTTCTTGAACATTTTTTAACATCTCCAAGAATGGAGACTCCATTGCCTCGAGAAGCAACCTCTGTCAGTGATTGATTGCCCTCATAGCAAAAATGTTTCCTGATGTTCAGAGATTTCCATTGCTCAGCAAAGGATGTCACCTTGTGTATGCAGCAAAACCATCTGTATTTTTTATTTATTTATTTATTGCTAGAGCTTATTCCTATTTTTATTAAAAGGATAAAAATGGTCTGGTTATAGATTTGAAGAGATTATTTGCATATGTCTTCCATACAGTATGTATTACCACTCACATTATTTCACTGTCTGAAGTGGGTACTGTACTATGTAAGGAACATATCTGGATAGCTAATATAACGCAGCATACACATCATGTTGCCTCAAGGTCATGATAAATTCTGTGTTTATATGATGCATTCTGACATACTCTAATGTAGTGCCACTAATTTTAAAAAATGTCCATATGAAAAGTGAATATAACTGAGAACACAGACTCACATAAAACTGAATATTTCACTGCTCTCTAACAGTGTATTCAGTAGCATATTGGTAATCCCTCTTGAAGATTTAGGGAGAGAAACATATATTTTGCTATATTTTTCTTTGGTGGACACCAAGCCAAATTCTATTCACAGAACCTTAGGTAAAATCACTGTTAAGAAAGATAATATTTATTTATGTTCCTAGAACTGAGAGCCAAGTTTAGCCCTATTTTTTTACATATAATAGAGTCTTTAAAAATGTTGCTTTCAGTGAAGAAGTTGCTAATAATAAGTGAAATATTTCTAGTATATAAATTGTGCAAAATTAGTACATTAGTAATAATTGTACAAAATTATAAAATGATTGTAAGTCCCATAGTCCATATAAGGTACAGTGATGCCACTGAGTCCCTTTGAACTGATGTGATAAATAAATAAGGAGCAACATAGCTAAGAAACAGTGGTTTGGTAAAACTCAATTTTCAAAATCAAGTGTTTCTATTTGTTCACAAAGAATTGCTTTCTATTCCAACAACTGCTATGCCATACTATACAACTGATGCTTTCTCTGTTAAGATACTTTACTGACATTTGTAATGTATCTGTTTGGCTCTGCTCATATTTTTTAAAGCCAAATGGCTCTGGAAGGTGATGTTTATCCATTTTTCTTCCTATTTCATGCTGTAAGAAAATGCCAATAATGTACTGGGATAAGGTGACTGGAGTAATGAACATGCCAGTAAAAAAAGAAGTTTGTGGCCAGAGACCAGCTAAAACCCAAGAAAGATGGCAACTCTGCAGTGGAACAATGTTCTTCGGGCTCTGGTGAGAGGATAGACTTTCATTCACAAAGCAAAACTGGGAAATGAGCATTAATCAAAGAAATGATATTCAGATATTTCCTGTTCACAACATTTAAGAAAATTCTAGGGATAGAAGAAAATGTACAACCCTCCAAAAGTTACATATCTGTAACTAAATGCTAAAATAACAACTTTAAAAACAAACTCCTTCTCTAAGTATGAAAGCAAAGAAACAAAAAACAAACAGAAAACCAAAACAGATGAACAAAGAAAAAAAAATAGAAAAGAACTTGGGCCACATATCTCCAAAGGCCATTTGAGAACTAACTCAGAAGACTGAAATAAATATTAATTTAACCTGAAAATTGTGATTTGAATTTTTTTATACTGTAAGAAATTAATCTGGATTTGCTTTACTATGTAGGAACTAAATCGAACCCTCCTTGAAGTACAAAACAGTGCTGGTTCAATTATGGATTGAGAAATTATACATTCTACCACTCATGGATTGTGGTAAACACAATTACCTGTATAGTGGTACCTTAGCATTCCTAGACGTCAGAACCTGCCTATAAAACAGACAGCTTTACTGACTAATATTAGATGTGAAAATAAGACCACTTGATTGAAAAATAGAAAGTGCGAAGTACCTTAAGATACAGAGCCACTCTACCACTCATCCAGGAAAAAACTGAGTCAGACTAAGATTAAACACATTATTTTAAATCCTGGAGCTTCCCCAGCTTCAGGGAATCAAACTCTCTTTCTTGGTTTTGAAATCAATAATCTACCCTTTGGATTACATTGTCTCTCTGGACCATCTGGTTTAAACTGATGCAGTTCAGGTTCAGTTTATACCAGCTGAAGTCTTGCAGCATAAGCTTTTTAACAAGTCACTTTACAGCACCAACAATTTAATTCATCTTAACAGAAATACAGAAATAGAAACGGTAAAATGTCTTTTGACTTTTGCTGATGGCTACAATCAAACCCATGCAATAAAAAGAGCAGAAAGGAAATTTAGGACATATGCTCAAGATGATGAAAAAAAATGTTTGGGCATGTAACACAGTACATTGAAGAAACCATTCAAGAACAATTCATCCTGCTGAAAATATTATTCCCATAAGGCTGCCAGGGTCAGTGTCATCTCAGATTATGCACTGTACAAATGCCAGACATAAAAGAAGACCCACCCACAGGCCCTACGCTTGTGAGCAGGAGTGAAATTGATCTGTAGCTCTGGAGACATCAAGGAGGAGCACAAAAGAAAATAATCCCTTATGGTTATTTTTCATACTATTTTGCTATATAAGAAGACGTCAATGCAGTGTTAATCAGTGTCAGTGATGAATAAAAATAAACTAACACAACTCAGAAAAAAGAAATCCTCTTGGTACAGAAGAAACCTTCAAAAGATTCCCCTTTGAAGTCATTTTTTTCCAAAGACTTTCCAGCTGGCTAACAGCATTCATACAAGACGGTCTAACTTAAGAATTCAAACTAAGTCCATTTACAGGCTTCCTATCAGTCCTCAGCTACTCCCAAATGTCACTGACACAGCTAACATAGCTGACTCTTGTTCTCTCAGTGTTGGACTTTATAACACCCTCTAATACAACTCTTTCATGCTGAACCTGGAAGCCATGATGCACATGCCTTGGGTCTGACAAGGGATATTCTTTTGTTACACAGAGACTTTTTTCTATTGATCAGTATGGGCAGTGCTTTGCAGGGACCACAAACAAATGATTGTTACACCCGGCTATGTATCTGAGGAACCCTTCCAAGTTACAGTCAGACATTAGAAACATAGTTTTCAACTCCTTAGACTTCTATATACTAAACAGTGCCCAATAATTCTTACAGAAACTCTGCGAAGCCACTGGTGACAGAAATGCAGCCAGCTCTCAAGTGAGGCACTGGTAGTGACAAATGAAATAGTCATGACAAATAGTCCAGAGGAAAGGATATGTTTTGTTTCTTAGGAGAAAGTATATGTCAATGTTATATAGCAAAATATCTCATGAATCAAAAGACATAACCATTCTTTGCCGAAAATTGGAAACCCAAAAAATTTATAACTCTACATTAGTACAGCAATTATATTAGTTTTCCCATATTTTGAAAACCCCAGACAAAAGTTTAATGTTTCTGATTTTTCTTTTCAAGTAGAAACTAAGATTTACACTAGACAAATTCCAATTTAGAATCTCAAAGGGTTTGACAGCTGTGTCAAAGAAAGCTTTCTCACAGTACTTCCTTGTGGGTTGATTTTAATAGTGCAAATTTTCTTTCCAAAAGTTCAATATTTATATTCATTTTATTATTCAAAAACCTGTATGTTGGAAAAAAGTCTGCCTGCATCTCAATTACATTTGCCTATATTTTTTTGCCCAAAGTTCATGGTTCTTTCTTTGAGTTGATTCCAATTCTTTCTTCTCTTCCTTAGTCCACTGGAGATTGCTTAGAGAGTGCAAGCCAAGTAGGGACTAACCACAGGCAGGGGTGCTGCAGGTAGCTTGAGAGCAAAGAGCATTGCTGCAGGTCCCTGTGTCTGGGTTGGAAAGGAAGACAGATACAGGCTGATAGAGTTCTTTCAAGAGAAATCTCAGGGTTTTACAACTCAGAGCTCTATTCAAGCCCCCACACATAATCCAAGAATCAAGCTTTTCATGAAAAAACACTGGCAGTGTTTTACTCCAGATAGCACTTCTTGGACTACAAATGTCAAAAGTATCTCTGCAATAATGTTTTTGGAGGCTGGCCTTGGGAAACTCTTCATAAATATCTGTCACTAAGGCTGGGTAACTTCCCTTCTCTGATTAAGTCATCCACTCCAGTCATAGCTACACTTCCCCTAGGGCTAAAGTAAACATTACTGAGGAGGAAAAGTGCATGACTTATAAATGCACAGCACTACACCACATGCAGGTATTTGCAAGTAAATAAGAGCAGAATAGATTTCTCACAAACATCCGCATACACACCATGCTCCACCATCATGATGAATATGTCACCCTCAGCATGCTCCACGGCCAGGTACAGACAAACTCTCCCATGCCACACTTGAAACATTTTCTGTATATGCACCTCTTGACAGGTAATTGCTAAAAATGACTATTTCTCATAGATGTCACACTGCCTGGTCTCAAAAGCCAAAATCTCTCCATTAGCACAATTCTCTGTTGCCTTTCTTCTATTTCCTTATTTCTTTTAAATGCTAGTTTTTATGTGCTATTTTTTAATTTATTTATTTGTTCTGTGTTGTTTTACTGTCCAAATTATATTAGTAGGCTTCTCATCTAAGAAACACACCTGTTTGGACTTCATTGTTTTCTTATAATTTTACTTTTTTTCCTTTTTTTTTTTTTAATAATGCAGTAAATAAGGTATATGAAACCTCCCAAACTTGGCTTATAAATTATTCCTGCTCCAACTTGCAGTCATTTATAAATGACATGGGCTCCATTTCTGCTGCAGTCACAGTACTACTGCACACACTAAATTGTGCTCAAGTTAGCTCCAGCAGAGCCAGGTGGGAGCAGAAATTGTACCAGAGAGTAAAAGAACCTGCACTGGTCTGAGGAGCAGCCATCGTCCTGCAGCAACTCTTAGATGCAACCCAAAACCCACATACTACCATCTTTCATCTACCTGTTACTTAAAACTGCTAGATCAATGCAGGCTGGGTGAATTTATATGGGCTTTTGTTACTCCAAAGCAGTAAAACAAAACCAAAACAAACAAACAAAAAGAACAAAAAACCAAACCAAAACAAAACAAGGAAAGAGATTTTTGGGTAAAGAAAGCCCGAGTCTGTTCATACTTGCTGCCATGGCAGCTGTGTACACATGACTATACTGAAAACAACCAACAGAGCAGTCCTGTTGTGAGAAAAACCAGCAGCACGGTTCTCACCAGTTCCATCAGGAATTGGATCAGGCCTTAAAAGCAAAAGTTGCTTAGATGAACAACACTGAGAAAAACAAAAAAACTACTTTTCATAACTGCTATTGAATATTTGAACACCGTTTCTCTATGTTAGCCCCAGAAAATGACTCACACAGTGACTTACTAGCTCCAGTAGCCAAAATAAAGGATCACATGGCAACAGAGATTCACACAAAGTCCCTTCCTTTTAGATGTCCCAATTTCACTTAGTAACAGCTTGTGCTAAGAACATCTCCTAAACAGCAGCATTGTTATCTACATAGGTTGCCCTGAAAGTAGTGGCTCCTATTTAATTTAATGTAAACCACAACAGATACAAAGAGAACAATAGCAGCATTTGATAGAGCAAATTATCAGCTAGAAAAGCACTATCTTTCAATATAATCACCACCATTAGCTATGCATTTTCACCAGGGATGAACAAGGCTGCATTTCACACTTATAAAATCTACATGGCTGTCTGGAATGTGGCTTGTCTTCAAGTTACTGTTGCCACTTCTGAAATGCACCACCCATCACCTCACTGCTCACATTCACTGTTTGGTCCCCATTAACATTCAGTAGGTGTTGATGAATGTTGATGGGTACTATTTATTCTGCATGGAGGTATTCAGTTCCACACCTTTCCCTCATATGCACTTTTATGTCAGATACTATTTAATCAGATTGCCCCTCTGCTGCCACCTGTTGAATGGCAAAAACAAAAAAAAAAAGAACAGAATATTGATGAGAATGTTCAGCCTTTACTACCATATCACCAACATCCTCCTCTGAATCTGTGGGCAAACATAATAAAACAAGGAGGCATTACATTCGGAGCAGCCCTCATAGATTGGGAAAACGTAAATACACGCACAGAGACAACAGCAAAGATCAGTGGCAAATGACCTTCACTGCAAAAGCATGAAAGATAATTAAAGTATTAAATCAAATCCAAAAATCAACATAAAAATCCATGTGTAATGCTGGTAACTAGGATCATGTACATGGTGATTCAACCAGTGAAACTAGCTACTGATCCTTGCCAACAGTTTAAAGAAGCGACTACTACTGCTGCCCTCCTGCCCACAGCTAGCAGGAGTCTGAGCTCCAGCTCCCTTCTTAACTTTCCAACTTTCTCCTTCTCTTTCAGGAGAACCAAATGGTTTCCTGTGAGTTAATGGCCCTGCAGAAGCATACCGATGTATTTATTGTATTCAAGGTTATGTGGAGAAGCAGCAGCCTTGCATATTTGTGCTGTATCACCTATCAGCAGGCTAAGGAGGGCCAAATCCTGAGAGGGTTAAGCCAGTCAAGATAGATCAGTGAACATCGGCTGAAAGCACAGACATTGTTTGGCATATATCTTATGCTGCCAGGAGAAGCAGTCAGTGAGCAATGCAGTACTTGACCTGTCAGCATGATACAGAGCATTTACATAGCTTTTTACAAACATTAACAGATAATCCTCACCTTGGGACACACAAGCAAGGTTCAGTGGCCCTGCTGAACAGATCTGGAAACTGAAACACACAGTGATTGTAACCTGATTTCTGGGAGAACTCAGCACCTTTACATCTTATGTAAGCAGAGTAAGGGATGAAACACTGCACCTCAAGACTGGGGAGACGTAGGTGTGAAGCAGATAGCAGCATCAGCCCAGCCATGTGTGTCCGTGGGGAGCTGGTACAATGGGGTCAATCTGAAGGGCAGATTTTCTGGCTCCTCAATTCACTCCAGCTGTGTCAGTACCTAGTAGGAAGGCAGTTCTCACCCTGGCACAGAGGACATGTGCTCATGTGCAACACACTGTGGAAAAGTCCCACCTGCTTTCAATTCTCTTATGAAATCAACTATCCATAGCATCTTACCTCATTGCTTATCAGTAGATTCTATTTCTGAAAGCAGTAGCAGTTATTCTGTGCTAACACTCACGTGAAAGTTTACTCCTGTGCACAGATTTTGGACTTATCAGTGGGAAGTAGAGAGGATCTATGACAAATGTAGGCTGCAAAACCATATTGTCAGAGCTTGTAGACCAAGGCAGAAAGTGAGACATGGCAGTGTCTGGCAAGGAGCACTGCCTGTTTTATACAGTTTCCCAGGAGACATCATTTTCGCACACATCATTTATACGGCTGAGGGACCTGTTCTTAGCAGTGCCACCCAAGGATGAGGAATAATCAGCTGTAAATCACAGAGGAGAAGAGATCAGAATCCGAGGGAGCAGGACAGACAGCATAATCACAGGTGTGCTGGTCTTGCAGCTGGAATGGGTTCATGCACCACAGGGGAGAGAGGCTCAGCTTATACACAATGGACAGTTGTACCCAGACACACTGCCATGGGTATTAGTGATGTGTGTCCACATGGGCTGAGGTAGACACAGAAAGCCAAGGGAGGATGAGCCTGGACAGGCACCTGATGGGTATGTGTGAACAAGGAGTATATGCTACTGAATTCTTAAGATACAAGGTAACCCATGCAACTTCATAAAAATGTTTGAGATGTACCACTGAAGAACTGATGTCAAGGTTTCCTTGTCTTACAAAGGAAATTTCTTATTGATTCTGTTTACATCAGGTACTAATCCCTTGCTTAACTTGCAGGGATCAAGAAAGACTCTCTCAAGCAAAACTTGATTTCTGCAGGAGAACTGTACACCTCCGGGTGAGGCTCCAGAGAAGGGCCGTGGGTGAGAACAAGGTGTGAGGCAGGGTGCAGAACTTCTTCTGATGCTAAAAGCTCTGATGTCCAATTGATCTGTCCTCTGTGCATACTCGTATGTACACTGAAATCCTGGTTAGAAATTGGAAAATAATCTGATTGCAGGATTTTATAAATAATATCTGTCGTGTCCACTTTATTAGTATTATTAAGGACATAATGCTTTAGTGATGCTTTTCATTCATCCTCTCTTGAGAAACATTGCATGTGTAACTTGTGGTCTTTTACTAGCTTTCTAAAATTCAGTGAGCAGGATTGGAATTATTTTGTGTTGAGCATGCATGAATGCAACAGATGCTCTGCGGGTCTTTCTGCATTTCAGATCTTTGGGATTGATTTTGGGGCTGGACTAAATGATCTCTAGAGGTACCTTCCAATCCCTACAATTCTGTGTGATTCTGATACCAACAGTCCTTTAAAATTTATTAAGAAAGTGCAAGGAACAGATGTAAGACTTGAGGAATCACAGTCAGGAGTCAAGGTAATGGACAAACCCTTCCTCAACAGAATATACCACTCCTTTTAAAACCATAATAAAAAGATAAATCACATTTCACACTCAGGATGCTCTTAGTGACATGACACATTGAAACACCCTGAGCATTGTTGCACATTTTCATAACAGATTTTTGAGAAAGCAGAGAAAACATCCAGCTGTGCTAAGCTCCAGAGCACCTTGTTCTAACATAAAGCATCTGCTACTTAACAAAAACTTGTGAACCCAACATAAACAGAAAGGACATTGGTGGAACGGATGGTTCTTCCAAAGGAAAGCTTGAATTTCCAGCTTTGATAAAAAGAGACACAAAATAAGCACTATGTTCAGCTGCGCAGAAACAGTATATACTAAGGGTCTTAGCAGTCATCCATTAAAAACCACATTCACAAATACTTTAAAATCTTTTCCAAAATCCTTTCTTCTTCTATTAATTATTTTACTGATTCTATAGTCAGTGAAATGTGTTTGTTGTTTGTTTTTTCTATGAATATCTGAATCAAAACTTTTTGAGCAATTTTTGGTTTAGATGCAAAGTAAAAAACAAATCCCAACAATACACAGGCCATAGATCTCAACAGGTTAAATGACTTAGTTTTCAAGCACTGAACTTGCCTTCCTTAAAGGATGTTTCCAGTCCTCTTAACATAGTTCAGTATCACCTCTCTTTGCAGACTATTGCTAGTCAAAGTGTCACATGTCAAAGTGAAGTCCTGTTTTTTCTCAACAACTATAAAACACAATATCACCTGAAGAAGAATATGATGATTTTCAGTATCCGAAGTTATTCATCATAAAGTGGTAAATCACACATTTTTAGGAGTCAGATGTTAAAGATATGCACTTCAATCATTTCCATATTAAGCAAGTAAGAGACTATGCAAAGACTGTTTTCTAGTCACACTGCTGCTTACTGTCAAGCTTAAATAAGGAAGGGACAGGCATTGCCCCATTCTTTTTCTCAGAAAGAACTGCACCAGACATTATTGACTCAATTTGCAGTCACATTGCATCAATATCTACTGACCCCTTTGGCTAATCAACTCTTTTCACCAAGCCTCTTCTTTTTGAGGATCTTACACTGCATAAAATTTTATGCAATTCTCTCGTATTCCCTGGCCAGCTAAAATCCACCTTTCCTGTCAAAGTTCAAAAATTACCCCATCATAATCATTAGATTTATTTTCCTGTTGTAGGAAATATGTAAATGTCATAAACCCCGTGTTCATATCCTTAAAGGTATTTGGATCTCTTAGACTCTGACATTTAAAAAAGAATTATGGGACATATGAAAAGTTCTTAAACACCTGTGTGTTTGAAGTTAAAACACATTTATATATGTTAATATCCAAATCAAAATGCAAAACATTTCTGTTCTAAATGGGAAAGCCCCTCAGAATCTCTTTTACTGCATCTACACATAGGAAGGAGGGCTGGGGCTAGCTGGGGATGACTCTGGACCATTGCTGCTGATGATAAGGAATGCATGTGCTCCTCGTGGCTGCCCTGAGTTCTGTCCATTGGACATCACTGTACTGAAGGAGGCTATGCAATTGCTCACTATAATGGAGTATTTACTGATTAAGATATTTGTTTATTTCCAACCTTTTTACATTGTAAGCCAAAAAAAATTAAAGTCTGGAAAGGTATAAGAGTATACTTGATGCATTGGAATGTATTTTAAAAGCTCTTCTCAATGCAAAGTGAGGAAGTGCTGCATTTAACCAACTTTCATACTCTTTTACATTCACTGGGGAAGTACAGCACCCATCAGTATCCAGAGGTTGTCACACCAGGAGTTGTACAAGGAGTGTCTGCTCCCCTCTGTTCTGCTTAAGTTTCTGGGACTTTCTGCTGTAAAACTCACTCCAAAACTGGCACGTTGGCAGAACACTTTTCCTTCTACAGAATATGTACAAAATTTTCTAGGATTTGTATTAGGATGCCAGAGTAGAATGTCCTCCCCAAATGCTGATGCAGTTTTACCAGCTAAGTACTCTTATCAAGCTATTTCTTTTTCATAAAGTGGATGAAAAGCTGAGAGGTTATCTTGGACAGAGGAGTCAGACTGGCATTACTAAGAATCACTGTTAGATATCATATTCTCTGTGTCATTTTTTTGCACAAGTTCTACTTTATATTTATCTATGTGAATTTTGGATAACAATTATCAGACTTCTTATGTTTTAAGGGTGTTCTTTTTTCCTGTATTTGAATCTCATTCATTTACCAAGCGTCCTCAAAACTACTCCAGAGCCCTAGAGCTATCATTAAATCCAGGCAGCATAAACAGATATATACACATGTACACACCTTAGTCTTCATGGGGCGTTTTGGACATTACTATATAGAAATTGCTGTTTAATCTATTCCTTAATCTTTCCCCCATATAGTAAGTCAATTACATAATTAAAAGTTACATTCAAACAGAACAGCTCAGGAGAGAAAAAAGAATTTTTTAGGACAACTGTGTTACACTGGAAAGGAAGTATGCATCAGTAATTCCCTTTCACATTTGATACTTCAACTAGTATTAACTTAAAAGTCCAAACGCAAGTCATTAAGCAAAAAATGATGAAAATGAAGAACAACCTTGCAGGGACAGTGATGAACTGAGAATGAGGACATTTGGGTTCAGTTGAGAACTCTTCCCTGACAGTATAGCCTTGGGCAGTCTTTTGTTCCTCAGTTCCTTATCTATTTAATAAAGATATTAATACTCGATTAATTCTACCCCTTGCCTGCATGCACTTGGAAGGCCTCTCAAAGGATTTTGTAGTAGAAACTACCTCCCCTGTTATCTGTAAAACTCACAGCAAAATAGAGGCCTTTTCTTTACCAAAGGCACTGCAATAGTTAAAAGAGGGAATTGCAATCAGAACTTACATCTACCATAGAGCTGGTAGGAACTGCTGTTCAGTATCAGCAATATAGAGCTATGCAATGGGTAGTGCTGAAGATGGCCCTTCGGGGAGCTTGCAATTAAAGAGCTGACCTGTAAGAGACAATAAATATTGGGACAGCTATGACAAATCTTTTTTTTTGTTTGTTTGTTTGCTTATTTGTTTGTTTTTTCTTTTAAAATGCAACAAAATATTTCCCTGGCCAAAAAAAAGAAAGAATTTAAATATTGCAGTTCATCACTGAGAAAAAACATTATCTATGGCATTTCCTGTTACAAAAAAGATAGAATCTAAATAGCAAAGCTGAAATGGAATGTGTTGTTTGAAATCAGTATTTTTATACATATGAGATTTTAGAGTTGTTTTTTTTTTTATATAATTTTGCCTTTTCAATTTCTTATCCTGGTTTGTGGAAAAAAATGGTGCTGCTCAATAGAAATTTCTCATCAGATGGATATTTTCTTTCCGTGTTTATTTTTTAACAGTAAAACCTTAAGATTCAGATTTTTTAAATTATTTTTGTGGGCCTAGCAAAACCTCAGGGTTTTCTTGAATTAAAATCACTCAAGGCATTCCAGGTACAGGAACTTCTTATGTATTATTAAAGTACTTTTTTCTCAACTAGAAATAGTTGTTGCAAATATGGAA
This sequence comes from Cyrtonyx montezumae, assembly GCF_038088225.1. Lineage (NCBI taxonomy): Eukaryota > Metazoa > Chordata > Aves > Galliformes > Odontophoridae > Cyrtonyx > Cyrtonyx montezumae. The sequence continues at coordinate 13,126,779 of NW_027071826.1, forward strand.
AGTATTTCCATTACTCAGTGTAACTACCCTGATAATACAGACACTTCAAGCTCTAATTCACATAGTTTATCTAATGAAAGAGTGCAGTGGATCGAAATTAAATATGTATGTTTTCGGCATCAGACCCCTATTGAATAGTAACCTAAAAGAAAGGGAATTCACTTTCACTTACTTTAGAATTCACAGACAGCCAAATACAGTTGTTATATGACTGTTAAAAGTAAATGATGAAAAATGGCATTAAAGAAAGAGCTCTGTCCCAGTACATCACTGACGGAAATGTCTGCTAAAAACAATGATCATCATGAACAAAGCCTTCTTTCTCAAAATCACACACTCCTTAGAAAAGAATCGTGCTATATATGTGTTGTTATTTTGGGGATTAATGAAACAAACCTATTGCTGCATTAGAGTATTTTGAAGGTTGCTATTCTTGCATTTTCTAGTATTTTTCTTTCTTCCACAATGCATGAGCTAGTGCAAAAAAAAATCTTGTACACTGTGTTCTAAAAAAGAACTGTTAATTAAAATGTACAATGAAGGAAATATTACTTCATATGTAACACATATCCTAATAATATTGATATTTACGAGAAATATTGCATGGTGGAAAAATACTCTGAAGTTTTAATGTCTTCTGCGACAATATAGATATCTATATTTTGCTATAATTATCACTTCATCTTGCTTCTATTCCTGCAGATAAATATGCTTCTGGGTGTAGTAAAGGGCTGAATGTTATTTACTGACTAAAAGAATGAATGCATGTAACCTAGTAGGTAGCTCGGTTAAGTCTCCTTGTACTCATTAATAGTGAATAGTTCTATAGGTTCAGTGAGAATTTAAAAGATCTTTGTTTTTGATGAGTTTCCAGAGCTGTTCACAAGAATACCTAGTAACAGTATTAACAGAATCACATAAAAAATAAGACACTGAGTGTTTCTATTAAAAATGCACTCATCTTGGTTATGGAGACAAAAAATAAAAGTAAACTTTGCATACTCTGATAATTTTTCCCTAACAATGTGTCTGTACAGTTGTATGATCTTCAAGAATGTAATTGACCTATTTCTCTTGTCCTAATTGCAAGACTAAAGGATACACATGGGTAAAACAAAAACTGATTTTGTTTAGAAGAGAAATACAAATTATGCCTGAAGCCTAATAAATCTGTTGCCATGACAATCAGAGAGACTGGTCTTATAAAATCTTTCCTAATTTATTCACATGAGTAGTTCTTACTCATATGAGTTGTCCCATTGATTGAAGTAGACCTTCTGATCTAAGGGGAGATTTGCAATGAGAAATTTGAATTCTGTATGCAGTCCTTGTTCACATAAAGAGATAGGGAGACCACCTCCACAACCAAGAGCTCCTTCCAACAGGGAAGACTGGAAGAGGACATCTACAAGTTACGTTATCCTTCCTTAGTTGTTTTTGATTCTCAAAATATTTGTGCATTTTAAATAGCACAATATGAAAAAAAAATATTTCATTGTATGTGTATATGTATACTTAGAACCTTTATTCTTAAAATCATGTCTATTTCCTCTGAATGCTATCTGAAAACTGACACACTACAGGAGTATATTTGCGTCATCTGTTTCCTCCTGCTGTAGTGGCTTGAAAAGACTGCACTGCCATTCTCTCTTTAAAAATTACATTACTACCAGGGAAGTATCAGGATCTATGACATTATTTGATTCTTCAGTAAAATTTAAGCACTTATTCTAAGTTCATGAGTGCTGGTTTGGGCTGGCCTGTCTCAGAGTTTTGCTTCAGCTCTTTTTATCTGTCCCACTCTCTGTACCTGCAGCCAGAACTTCATCAGCTCCATCCACAGCTAGGGAGCCCACGACCACTGCCACTCAAACCTGCTTCTCACCCATTTCAACCCCTCTCAAAGCCAGTAGGATTCGCTGGAGATCACCCTCAAAGTAGGGGAAGGCCCTCACCTTTGTTTCCTCCTCAAGGTACAGCCGCCTTTCCCACTTCAAACTCACTGACCAACCAGAACAGAGAAGAAAATGTATTTACCATCAGCATTCTTACATTTTTTGCTCTATCCTGTGCTTCTGAAACAGGAATCCAAAGAAACTAGGCTTTCTGGAAATCTAAAATGTTCTTCCATTTCAGTACACTCACTTTATAATTTCTGATCTGCTTGTCAATTTCCTGATAGTGATCCTGAGTTGTAGTGAGTTGAATATTTAGTTTATAACATCATTTTGCATTCCCCTACCACCTCTCACCCAGGAAGATGAAAACACATTACAGCTGTTGACGAGCAAAATCTTACCACATTCATTTAATTCATTTATAATCATTTCCAACACCCAGCTAGAAAATGACAGAAATTACCTGATGCAAGACCATCACTTAGTAGGTTTGCTTACTTTTGCTGTGACTTAGGTCATCAAAAGTAGCATTGTCACAACTTATGCTGGCCATTTTTTTACTTTCAGATATATAAAAGTTTTTGCCTCCCCCTGTATTTAAAACACAGCATCCAATTCTGCATTTGATACCTGTTTCCCATAGAGGGAAATAAAAGTAAATCTTCCGTATCTGCAGATCTTACATTAGGTAGCAGGCATTGTAAACCCTTCTATAGCTTTTGTTTATTCAGGTAATGTGGATTCATTACTGTTCCTATGTTACTACAGGATCTATTTTCCCTATTTTTCCCTTCCAGTGGTCAGTACACAACTGAAGTGCAGGGAAAGTGTAGCACCGTAACCCTAGAGTGACAGATAGGAAGGGGAGGCAGGAGACAGGGAATGGAGGGAGGGAAAATAGAAATATTAGAGAAATTTCTAAAACATCCTTTAGCCTGGAAACATACCAGTGTTCCAGTGCAAGTGCAGCTGATAACACAGGTATGCACAAACACACACACGCAAACACACAGACAAAAAGGAAGGGAAAATGACAGAAATGATCTTACAAAGCTACTGCAGTAATCAGGACACTTGCTCCTGAAAAACAACCATACTGACAAGCCTTCTTTTGTTAGGTTTTTTGTATTTTTTCAGTTTTCATTTGGCTATTGGTAGCATTTTCAGCTCTTGCCATTGTAGAAATATTAATATTAAGGGGAAAAAAAAGGCCTTACCATGCAGTGCATCAGGAAGAGATGAGAAGCACAGAGCATGCTGCAGAGATCAAGCTCAGCATGGCACTCAGATATCTTGTGGAACTGAAGAAAATTGTCCAACCCATTCTTCCATACAAAGCGGACAAGTTTTCTCTAGGCTTGAATTTTTCACCAGAAGTCAGATCGTTAAAGTGCATTATATTTCCTTCTTCGTGAGATATATTTCCTCCAGTTAAGTTTCAGCTCTGCAATGCCATTTCCAATCAGCTCGAAGAAGTTCTTCATTCCAAGATTCGTGGCGTCATCAGAGGGACTCCAAAGACAATCAAAGAAAGGAAGAAATAAAAAGAATACCTTATTGAAGCCCTGAAATTGCTATGCAGAACATGGAAATAAATAAATAAATAAAATAAAACAACCAAACCCAAATCCTAATTTATTCTATTGTTTACATGTTTAACAACTATACCCTCAGTCTCAGATATGCAGAACTGATTACCTGTAATAGAGGAGACAAAAACTTTCCCAATTCACACATGATGCCTTTTTAATACCACCGTTCAACTGTGTGCTACCAAGCAACCCTCCTCATCCAGAGCAATCTCTTAAACCATCTGACTAAAGCATCATCTGTCCCTTTCCCTTCACAGCAAGCACAGACGTTAAACTAGAGGAGTGCTGGAGAAAGACTGACAAATAACCCCACAACACAAATGAGATCTAAAAGCAAAACCCTCGAAGCAGGGGAGTTCTGAAGCGAGGAGCTGCTTTGTCTGAAGGATTTGGGAACACACGCACTAAGCCAAAAAAAAAAGAAAAAGAAAAAGAAAAAGAGGGCTAAGTCGCTAACGGGAGGTTGGAGGGGATGGGGTGGCACTGAAGGGGTGTCAGGCTCGGGTGCGATCCTGATTTACCCTCAGTCTCCTGCCTTCTCGCTGACAGCAGCTCGGGCTTCCCCTGCACTTTCTGCAAAGCATATTAATTGATTCTGGTTGCTGAGCAACTAACTCTGGGGAGCCACACCGACAGCTCCGTACGGCTTCGGCAGCGACAGCGGAGAGGGGATTCACTCCCCGCCCGCTTCCTCCCCCTGCTCCCCTCGGGCTCGCAGCTCTCCCCAGGATCTCCCAGACGTCCCCGGGGATGCTCTGAGAGGAGAGGGTGAAATCTACTAATGCAGCAGGGAGCAGAGGGTGGCTGTCCCCTCCTTGTGCAGATCCGAATCGGGTCGGGGCAGCCCTGGGAACCCCCGGCACAGCTGGAGCGGGCGGTGCTTCCCTGCTGGAAAGCGGCGCCGGTTTAACCCCCTGCTTCTCCAGGAGGAGATGGCATTGCAATAAGCGGCTCCCAAAGTTGTGTCAGTGGATGGGTCTAACAGCATCCACATAAGCATTGTGACAACAGGGCAAATGTGCTACTTATTTCTGACCTCTTCAGCATGTTGCTCTTCAGACAGAGCAGATGTTCCTGTGACAAAAAGGGTACAGGTTAAGCCAGAGATGCTATTCAGAGGAATTGCCTGGATGTGTGTATCTCTGAGACTGCAAAATGGAGCTCTCTGACACACTTTCCATTGCTTTCACTGATGCTGTGTTTAATTTGCTCACAGGAGAGAAAAGTAGCAATGACACCATTTAGTTCTGTTCCATAAAAGAGGCAGGATAATGGGTGCTTGCTCCGAGGGACTCCTCCTCGAGCTTTGCAAACGTTGGCCCCAGAGGAATGGTGAAGGATTCCTGCAAAGCCAAGTAGATGGATGCTGACCAATGCAGTTTGTGGCAGAGTTTCAGCTTACTTCTTTGGTTGAGAGCCTGAAAAAAATCTCTGAAACAACAGCTTCCATAGCAAGCCATTGCTCTTATGCTTTCATGTTGGGTAAGTCCTTAGATCATGGCATTTGCTCAACACTGACTAAGCTGTCTTCTCATTGACCAAATAAGATGTAATAAATGAAAATACCTCAAAATTTCTCCCCCTGGGACATGGTACTAAGTGTAACATCAGATCTTGGCCAAACTACTCAAATGTGATTACTGTCAAAGATCTGAGCTACATCAGCTCTTTATTTCTGTGGTAGTGATAGGACAAGCTAAAGGGCAAGGTCCTGAGAAACGTCTTAGTTGGCAGTAGCATAAATAGATGACTCTCCCCTTGAAAAACTCAACCTACAGCTTGTGTACTATCCAAATGAAGAGAACTGGGTTTTGGTGAGAAGGGAACAAGATATCTTAAGTAAATGAATAACTTTTCTGATAGCAGTTTAGCTCCACCATGCTGCCTTGGTACTTTATGAAGCAAGATCTACAGTTCAGCTGCATTTTCTAAGTGGAACAACATATTTTCTTGAATATTCAAACTTCAGAAATGTCCATTAGATCATTTAGCAGAGCTGCTATATGATGCAGACCACAGAACATTTTGAGTTCATTCAGTATGTCTACAGATACAAGCATTCATTTCATCCTCCCTGGCACAGCTTACAGAGAAATATGGGAATTTTTGTATTGATTTAGTAAATGAAGGTCATTCAGTCTCCTATCAAGAAGATACAGCAGGGTATTTACAGGGAAAAGATTCTATAGTTCACCTACTCTCATGTAAATACTTCTCTTAAGTCACCACAGCATACTAACCTTAGATTAAAAAACACTGTTAATAAACACAGTCGGTTCCTCATTTATACGATCACTGACAAACTAATTTCGCTTTGTTCACTGCCCTTTAATCACTTCTAACACCTTGGACATTACTTCTAACCACCTCTCATAGTACCTCCTCTTTGTTGCTGGGTAGGAATAAATCCAGAAAGGTTTCCCATAGCAATGGTTGATGTTAATAATGTATTCTGTTGTGCATCACAGCTCATATCTGACATTGCTCCCTTCAGCCCAAAAGTTTACATGCCTGCAATGAAGTGTTGAGGAATAGCAAACAGGAGGGCTGAGGGAGAGCTAACCCATCTCTGTCTCAACACAGGATTCATCACCCACGTTAGTCTTGGGAAATGACTTTCAAACCAGTGCTTACAAGACTCCTTTCAAGAATCTCCATGGTTTTGAAAGGCAATTTATTTTAGTGCCTTGCTACTGCAACTATAAAAAGAGTATTTCTAATCTCCATTGCTGCAAAGTTAAACATAATATTTCTTGTCCTATTTGCAAAGATCAAGGAAAAAAGCTCCTCCATTCCTCCTTGCAACTAGATTTTGTGTTTGAAATTCATTATCTCTTTTCAGTCTCTTCCCTTTCTAGATTAAAAACTTCTGTTTCTACTCATCTGTCTCTTTTTAGGGAGTACTTTGTCAGACACTGACCACAGAATGGTGAGTGTGAAATTATGTATTTATAGGGATGAACATTAATGCACACAAAAAGAAAAGGTACCAAAGAGAGTGTTTGTCTCGGGAACTGAGTTGCAATGATGTAGAACCAGGGAAACAAGGGGGAACTGTTTCATCTAGCTCCTGTGGTAGGATTGCAAACTGTCTCAATGTTTCTTTTCCCTTTCCTGGTCAAAATGAGGTTACAGAACAGAGAAGGTGAAATACCTCAGGGGATATATGTCTGACATGACTGAGAAATCCTTCCAACGTGGGGAAGAAGATGACTTCAGAGCAAAAGAAAAAAAATGAGACTATCATGGTTTATGAAATACGAAATAGAAAAGGGAAGTTAGCACAAGACCTCAGGTAAGCAATACCTGAGAAACGCATAAAGAAGAGATTCAGAGAAGCATATGCTTGGGAAAGGTGCAAGCCTGGAAAAGTTATGAATGTTTAGACTAAGTCAACAGAGAAAGAGGGAGAGATTTTCTGAATTCTTACAAAGAAATTGTGTCTACATTAACATTTTTTCACCATATGTACAGTAAACACATTTATTTCAATGTAAGCTCTGACTGTTTCCTCTTTTCCCCATTTGCCATCATTCATACTGGTTCCCCTATTTTATCCTCCTCAGTACAAATTTTAAGTCTGAAAACAAATTATTAATACCTTAATGTACATTGTTATGTACTTTATTTTTATAATGAGGAATACTAAACAGTGCTAGAGTACCATACTAGAGCAAATTTAATAAGAAGTGCTAGGCAAGGGCAGCTGAAGGACAAAGCAATAAAATGAAACAACCAGAGAAAGGAAATTTGTCAACAACTGGTGATTTCAAAACAAAAGCAAACTGGCATCAGATTATTCACAGAAATGGTGACAGAGGTGGGCTTGGAGATGTAAATAGTTGCATAATTGTTTTTATATGACTTCTTATAAAATGCAAAGTTGTTTAGACAGCATTCAGCCTCTTACTGAAAGCAAGTACAGCATCTTTCTCTCACTTGAATTTCATCTCATATAAACGTTTCTTATTATGCATTCAAAAGGCTGAGTAATGCATAGATTCAGTCCCTATTCCGTTCACTATTTATCTTATTCCCACTTTTCTATCCTTTCAACTGTACTGTTACCCTCTGAGAAAATGAGTGTCCTATGAGCCTAAGAACGATAGAGGGCAAGCCAGGACCCAGTCACCACCAGCCCTCTGTGAAGGGACAACTGGTGTTGTCCCTTCAGGGGACACGGAAGCTGCTTCTTGGGGGCAGTCCTGAGGGCTATCCCTGTGGACTCTCAGCTGAGTGACATGGGAATCCTTCTCCCCAGCTCACCCAGATACTGCCACTGGAAGCAAGTGAAAGAGCACTTTTTACCAAAACACTGGCCTTCGTCCCAATCAAACGCTTGATAAAAACTGTTCCTTCACTGATGGCCACCTGAGAATTGAATTACAATTTTAAAAGTAATGCTGTATATAAAGGATGCAGTAATTTTGACATAAATGCAAAGATATTAGCAGATCTTGGAGATTACTGAGTATGAAATAAAAGGCATAATTAAATTGTGTTCTAAATTTTAATTAAGAGCCTGCGAAAACTATTTGCAAATAAATTTTCTGGAAATGTTTCTCATTTTGACCTTTCAATTTTCTGTGTGTCAATTATTATTCAGTCAATTGCAGCACAAACAATGGAATTGATTTCTTGCCTTTTTAGTTTAAACACCATATAATGCATGCACGAGAATTTGAGCTTCTGTGAACTCATTTTCAGATCATCATCAGCAATTAATTAATCTGGCCATAAGAAATATAGCTTATTTCAAAACCAGTACCTAGATGCATGACAAAACATAGACACATAGTTCCATTTATTTGTACTATACTTAGCATTCCTAAAAAATCTTTCTAACATACGTTCAATATATTACAATTATCATTTTATCATTATATTATTACTACAATCATTTTCAATATCTTATATGCAACTGGTCTCATTTTTTCTCTACTTTCCATCTGTTCAAATCTGGCTAGGATGTCATAGCTGGCAAAAACATGTGTCAGTAAGAAAGAAGTACAGCCAATGGTAAGCACAGTCAGTAAAATACAAAATGTTTGAATCTGCTGTTCTTCATTTTTAAATAAATTCCACTTTCCTCCAGTTTAAACTCTAACAGAATGACAAAAGATTGAAGGTTACAGATTGTGGTCACTAATTGTTGGGTTTGCTCATACGTTCACAAGTTAGTTGGAAATAAATTTTAATGGATCTAATTCTATTGGTTAATCTGTGGCTGGACTAGATCTTAGTGGCCTTTCCAACCTTAACGATTCTGTGGTTCTACTTTCATTTACAGAAAAGTAAACATCTTACATTTTCTGGCTGAATGATATTTTCCATCAGTGTAGCTAGTAGCAGTAGATACACAGCAATACCTCCCCATGGCAGAGTTAGCTGCAGTTTAAATTTACACGTACTGGTAATGTCACACTCCCTTCCTTACGTCACTTTAGGATTAAAAATAGCATTTCAATATATCTGTATCAAAAATGCATGCCCATAAATGTGGATACCTAGTGAGTAGAACAGCCATATTCGCTGCAAGAAATAAACACACTTTAGAAAAAGAAAAACCTGTTTTGAAATGAATTTCTTATCATCCAAGTGAAATATAAATGATTAATCCCAAAAGATATAAAAAGTGATATCTTGACATAAAATACAGTGATTTTTTGAAAGCAAGGAACAGCATTTTGCGTTTCTTTTCTGGGTCATCAATACTGAATTGAAGTTGCACACAAAAGCAAGTGGTCTGATCCTCCTCCTCTGACCTGGGTTCTAAAGCCCGCCCTGATTTCTATGGGAAGAGGACCAGCTCTGTTCAGTGAACACTAACACAACCTAAAAAGCACTCAGCCTCTTGCACCAAATGCAGACAGATTTGCACTTGGAATTCTACTTAAATAAATCTTATTCATGTGTACATTAAATAGCTCCTAAAGACAGGTAGGGTCTTCTGAGAGGCAGTGGCACACTTGCTGTGTATCTATTCAAGCTGGAATCTTGTTAGGAAAACAGTAATCTTGCTGTACAGCCGCATGCAGATAGGACATGCAATGCATGAATTCATTGAATCCCAAGGGTGATCATCTGCCTGAAATGCTTTTCTACATAAGCATGTTCATCCATGATAAAAAAAAGCTCTCCAGTAAGTTAAACTGCAACACTTCTTACTGCTGAATATTCACATTATTTCTCAACAGGCAATATACCCACCGGGCAAAATACATAATAGTATGCTAATGAAGGATTAGACAGGCACTGGCTAAATTAGTCTTACTACAGTTTTGTTAAGCTCTTGGGTGTCTATTACATGACATTACTATTTCATAACAGAAAAAAAAATTTTTGTTTTTTTGTTTTTATAGTTGGATTCGAAACAAGAGGAGGAGATTTCCTTCCCTGTGTTAACTTCCAAGAATTAATAAAAGTAATATAACCTGAATATTCATAGGATTTACACCTGTATCTTCAGTACTACAGTGCACACAGGACCCTACTGGGCTGAATACAGCACAGCAGACAAAGAAGCCCTTAGATTTTATCAAGTACTTTTAGAAGGCAAAGTGTGAGTATTGGCGTGGCATTGCCACAGTACTTGAATAAATGCATTTTGAGGAATTTGACACAAGCCAGGATTACAGTAACTGTTGGCTTTTCTACTCTAAACACCATTGCTTGCCAGAATCCCAGTATCCAATAGGAAGGCTTGTAGAGCCTGTTTGTTTGGTTTTTTTTCTTTTGTTTGTTTGTTTTGTTTTCAGAAAAGTGTTTTCAGCTTCTTGTTTTGCTTCTGTTTGCTTTCAGTGGAGGTACCTTTGGCTAAAAATCCCTATACTTCAACAGAAGTCCCCTTAAAACTGGATGAAAGCAAACCCCAATAGCCCTTCTCTGCCATAGCCTCCCAAAACCATCCTAAATAATCATTTCCTCCACTGAGATGAATACAGAGGAATAAAGCACAGCTATTTAGAATGATTCTTCAGAGCACAAAGATAAAAGCAGAATATAAGAACATAGATCCACCTGGGACTTCGAAGAGTCCTTTCTTTTTTAAAGTGCAAGCATACCTTGTAAGATTAGTTTATTTCTTAAATACTTTTTCTTATAACTTCATACATTTTTTGGTGCCGGTCTCTGTTTAATTAATTAATCATAGTATTTGCATATCTTGAATGCTTCATGTTAATGTTTTCCTCCCTTTTGCAGACTGATCTGCTGTGGGATTTTAATGAGGGCCATTTCTCAAGTTTTTATGCAGAATTATTATACAGAGAAGAAAGTGATAATAACTCAGACTTCTGTTAATTACACATCTGATTATTCTTTGAAATTTATTTAGAATTCTGTCTGCCAGCAGGCTTTGCTTCATTTATCACAGCCAGGTTGGAAATACAGCTTAAATTAACCGCTTTCTGTAAACAATCATATTTTAAAACAAAAATAAAAAACGAATATTTACATTTTAGCTAAAAATACTCTCTTCCCTTACAATCATTCAAACAAACAATATTATTGGTAAAACATGTAAAGTCCTTGCCTTTCAATAATAATAATAATTCCTAAAGCAGGTAAATATTCCTACAGGATAGTAAAAAAAAAAAAAAAGCTTCATTAAGACAAAATCTAATATAGACAGAGGTTCTTTTTTTTCTAAATGGCACTCAGATATTTTGTAAGTTTGCAAATAGGAAGCCTCACCTCTAGAGGCATAGCAGTACCATTACTCAAAGAGGATAACTATTCTTTCAAGGGTGAAAGAGAAAGAAATATGTATTTTTGATGCTGATTCCCAGTTGTGAACTTGGAAACTTCCTGTTTATCACTGTTTTTCTACCATGCTGCAGAAATTATCTGAAACATAGTATGCTCAAAGATCTCATCTTGGAAAATTGTGTTTTCAGGGAAACGCTCTTCAACAAAAATCATCTTTAGAAAGTTAGTTCTATGCAAATTATCATGCCTGTCGTGAGGGATAACATTGTTTTAACCACAGTAATCAATCTAGAAGCAATTATAATATGACAGAAGGATGTTTAGATGTAGATACTTCACTAGGTAGGCATCATTTATCTACATGTCCTTTTTCAGATGTATATAAATGCATATAAAAATTGTGTATGTTACGGATTAGTTTGAAATGACAGGCAGATCTTGGCTACAGAAAGCAACAATATCTTCACAGAAATATTTCACCCTATAAGTAGTGTCTCAGTAAGCTGACAGATAGGAAATGAAAAGATGCAGCACTGCATTTTTAACATTTAAGAAATACAGTTTGCCTCCAGCTCAGACATGTTTGCCTTTGACACCAGACCCTTGAGACCCCCACTCCCTTCCCAAAGCATCGGCTGACAGAGAAGCCCTTACACTTACCTGTGCTCCTGGCAGGAGATGAAGAAGTTGAAAGCACCAAAGTTCTTGTCACAATCTGCCACTAAAATTTAGCTTACATGGAAATAATTGCATTCTTCCATCTTTCAGCCTTCTAAGTAAGAAAAACCAGAGATGGATGCCAGCAGCCTTGTTAAAATCTCACTGTAATCTCTTCAAGCTCTGGAGATTGCTCATAAAGCCGACTGTAAACATGATCTTTCTACGGTTTCTCAGTAGCTCAGCGCTTTCCAAGTGGGGTATGTCTTCCTATTTCAATATTGCACTTTACAGAGCATTCTGTTTTTCTTAATTTCAGTAGGAAGGATGCAGCTTTTGAAAGCAAATTCTACAGGAGCAAAAGAGTTTTCAATATTCAAGCTTTTTCACATTCAATAGTTAAGATCTTTGGAAAAGAGATAGCCTTTAGACTTTTTTTGGTTGTTGCTTTTTCCTATTAATATATAAAAGCTTCAGATAGGGAAGCAAGAAGCAGAGAAGATATAACAGTTCAAGAAGCAGCAGTCAAGGATGGGTGTCTTGTGATTGCTCTGAGTTAATACTCCTCAGGGGGAGATGAAAAAAGCACAAATACAGCAAAATCTGTCTTACAGAGTAAAAATCTGTTGTATAAGCCAGTCTCTGGCAATGTAAAACAGTGTGTGTACTTCCTTTGTTAATTTCTAGCATGCCAGAAAGCAAAGTAAGCTTTCTGCTGATATAAAGCAGGTAGGAAGAAGGAAGGAAAATTCAGTATATGTATTTCTACTGTAATTGTCTCTGCACCCCTCAAAAATGTGTTAGAGAGGTCCAAAATCTCCCAGATGTGAAAGCTGCATTTACCAGCACCACAGAATATTCTGTAATTTCCAGTATTATCAGGGGGCATATGTGGAGAATGAACATTCAATAATGCAGCATCCCATAGATAGAAATAAACATATTCACGAGTGCTCTCTTTAGCCAAAAACACGTGGGCTTTGATCTCTGGAAAATATGACTATGAAGGCTGTTACAAGAATTGTAAGTGACTACTTTTGAATAGCTGAACCAATTAAGCGACACCAAGTGATGGCAACTTCAGCCTAAAACACCTAATTCAAATCCCACTGAAGCTCACGAAAATAGATTCTGGAGGCTGTTTATGAGGGCTTTTGCCAGCTGGCTCCTGTCTCTCTGGGCATCACTATGCAGTGAGACCACAGTCACCAAAACCATCTCAGAATGAGCTGGTTAAAAGCCTGTTGTGACCCATAACTCTCACAGGCATACCAATGTAATGCTGGCTCTGAATTTGCTCAGATAATGTATGTCACACAGACACTTGCCTGTTTCCTTCAGGGCCAAAAAGAAAACACCCCATTTATTTGTATGATGACTCCAATCACAGTCCAGAATGCCACTCAGCGAAGTATTAGTCAAGCATAAAACAAAGAAATTCCCCAGCTGCAAAAATCTAAAGTGCAGCTGTCATCTCTCATACTGACCACCTGCAATGCCAAATCTTGCAGAACTCAGGGTTCTTGAATTTAAAACTTTCTAGTTATTAATAATGCTGTAGCAAAGCTTGATCTAGCCCTTTACAGTCAGTGAAAACAATACATTCTGAAAAAAAAATAAAAATGGTAACCCCAATTTTCTTTTAGACCAGTTGTTAGGGAGCCTGAAGCCAATGCGCATCTGTGTTATAAATTGACAATATGAAACATGGAGAGAAAAAAATCAACCCAGTACGTTTCACATTTGAGGCACGTGGAATACACCAAATCCCACATCCTTGGCTATGGAGGAGTCTCTGGATAGCTCAGGGCGCTGCCTGAAAAAAGCTGTACCACTGAGTTTAATTTGTATGCTCCTTCCTTTGCCATACTCATATTCTGCATTTTGCTGCAATCCAAGTATCCTAAGCTTACATGTGCATGAAAATTGTCTGCCCTTTGACGATGCTTTGGCTGCTGATTTGTGAAGAGGAAGAATTTGTTCCTGTGTCAATAAGCACCAGATATGCTGACAACTCCTGTCTTTGTTGCCCAGGAGGAAAGGTAAGCTCTCTTTCTGGACATTCAGCAGCCCCACTCCCTCTGTAAAAGCTTCAGGTAGAGAACTGGTAACACAGGGCTTTTAGCATTATAGAGGAAACCCCAGACTATTATTCAGTTCACCAACTGTACGTGACATCCTGAGTTGCATCAGCTCTACTTCTAGGTCTGTAAGAAAATCTCCCTCTTGTGTGAACTACATTCTGCTAGGTTACTGCTCTTTAAAGAGCCTTTCCACTAGCACTGAGCTGCTCTCCAGCCAAACTATTAAAAATGCATCACAAGTAGTACCCCTGTAATAGAAGAAACACTAACACCATTGCACCATCACAGTATATGAAAGTAAAGAGCAACATTTCTATGCCAGAAGTTACCACCACTGACATATATATTTTCCAATGTAGTACACTGATACCATCCCCAACACTGTTACTGCAACAGAGTTTGTGGTGTAACATAGCAGAATTCTCAGTGTCTGTCCTGTTTTCAGCTCACATCTAATTTTTAAATAGTCTCATCAAGGTCTCTGAATTTTTAGCATGCCCATTTTGGGTTCCTAGCATGAAAAATCTTTTAAGAGATCTGGTGCTAAATGAATAGACATCTTGGACTACTAAAATGCTGGACAGATTTAACAGTGGGCAGTAGGAGAAAAAATAGACACCAGATATCAGTAGCTGCTTTCAGAAACAAAAAGTGGTAATGAAATCTGTCACTATCATGTTGAGCATCAAGAACTTTAATGTTTAGCCACTACAAAGTGGATCTGCCTCTAGAAATCATTTTAAATGTCTGAATTACCCCTTTTCCATAAAGCCCAACACTACTTGTATAAAAATACTTGCCTGATACGTTGAGCTTGAAGAATAAATATCTTTTATATGGTACAAAATACTCGCAGCACTCACAGATACATTTTAGGAATAGAGGTCAGTGTGTGTGTGTTCAAAAGCTTAGGATATTAATAACACTACAGGATCTACAGTTTTCTGTGCAGTATGATATTTCGTCTCCAGACTGTTAAAAATGGAATTTGTTCCAAGGGTCATTTTTGCATAAGAAGGTGACACTACCCTTGCAGAGAGCTTATGTGTAGCTCTCACTAATCCTGTGAGAGTCAGTGTGTCCTGGGAAGGACTCTGAGCTTCTTCAGCTCCCCTTGAAACTCCCCAGGAACTGAACACAGCCCCTCAAAAAGCCAGTATACTAGCAAGTGCATTATTGTGTTACATTATGTCATTTAGCTCTTCACATGCACAATTCGAGCACAAAAAGGGCTTTGACAGATGAAGATAAATTCATTTTAAATATTACATACACCTCCCTGAGCACAGGAGACCTTCAAATATACTTTTTCCTTGTGTCCAGTTTAGAGAATCACAGCCAAAGCCAATTCTCTCCATGCATCTTGGCAAGTTATTTGCACTAAATAATATATCCTGCCCAATTTCCTCAGTGAAATTTAATCAAATGGCAAAATACTCCCAAGACCAAAAATAAAATGCTAAAAAATGTATAACTAATAAAAGTTAACCCTGTCCAGGGGGCAAAGTGTTGAAAGAAGAAATAATAAACCTGAAACACAGAGTAAAAAAGGCACAAAAATCCATGTCTTTAATGTTTATGCTACTTCTATATTTAGTCATTTCCTTTGCATAAGAAAGAGATAACTGAGTCAGTACACCTAGGATTTGGCTTTGCCTGAAGTTCAGACATATTTTAAAATAACTGTGAATACTTCTAACTGTACCAAGAACAGAAAGCAACTCAAGAACTGTGTTTGGTTTTGATTAGGCTTGCCTGTCTGTTGAGACAATTTCACTAGGTCAGATACAAAATCAGTTCTAATGCTGCAGAACTGCCATTCAACTACCTTCAGGTAGTCACCTGGAGATTAAAGTAGATCACATTCCCTGTAAATAAAGCAGACCATGTACATGAACACACCTAGATCATACCAATGCAAGTACAAACGTCAGTCTAAACCGGCAAAAAACTTGTTAGTCCTGTGCTTACACTA
Source organism: Cyrtonyx montezumae (assembly GCF_038088225.1). NCBI lineage: Eukaryota > Metazoa > Chordata > Aves > Galliformes > Odontophoridae > Cyrtonyx > Cyrtonyx montezumae. The sequence goes on from NW_027071826.1 coordinate 13,142,695, forward strand.
TGAAAGTGCCTCAACATCTAAACCAATCTTGAAAAAGGAACAGCTTTTATCCTGCCCAGCAAGTCAGAAGCTGTCCTACAGCACCTTCAGCAAATGAAAATAACTCTGATCCCACAGCTTCTTTAAGAGAAGGCTGCAATACATTTGCTGCAGACATCAGGATTTTTGATTAATGGAGGTATACTGTAATAAGACACCAGGATACATGGACATAAAGCCGTATTTTTCCTTAGGCTTTTATGAACTCTGTAAGGCCCAAGCATGAATCACATTCAGAAATGAGCTAGGTCAATCAGCTCTTCAAATAACTCTAAAGTGCTCTATCAACTTTTAGCCCCTAAAGATAAAAGATAAACTTCAAAATTCAGTCAGAGTAAGAAGAAACCATTAAGGTCCAGGTCGGGGATTAAAGCAGTGGTGGAAAGGCTTAGGGCAAAGAAGAAATAGAAATGTCAGAGGAAAAAAGAAGCTGCAAGAAGGATGGGGAGAACAGAGGTATTGTCTGAGGAGGGTAACACCTGACAACTGAAACACATGGAAAAGGACAAAGGCATCAAGTGAATAGCCTGGAGTCCTAGCAGGACTACATGGAATTGGGTAAGAAGGAAGAAAATTGCCTAAACTGCAATTTGATCATGTCATGAAATTAACTTCTTGGATAAAATTCTCTCCTAGTTCACTTTTCAGGAACCATTGATGGCAATTGAAAAAAGGTGAGCATTATCTTAATTTGTTCATTTGTCTTCTTAAACAATCCTAGGAAACTTTTCAGGACTACGATTTGATTGAAGAATTTCTCTGAAAGCATTTCTTTCAGTTCTTAAATGTTTGCTATGCGGTATAAATGCGCCTGAGATCTGGACGTTGCAGACAAGGGTGTGTTCTTGCAAATGGAGCTAGAACAATTTCAGAAAATACTGCTCCACCCTTTCCATACCATTCATAAATAAAAAGTCAACACCAACAAGCCATCAAAATAAAAGTCTGAGCTTAGCATTTTTGTATCATATTATTATGGATTAGATATACTCTTATGGGAATATATTGTGTGATTACAAGAATGGCAATTTACAGCTCAGAGTTGGTAAGCAAAAGGTGAGAGTAATAGCTTCTTAATTTTGGATATATGAGAACATATGAATTTCTCTTTTTCCATGTTTTAAGTCAGTACTGTACATTTTTCCATATAGTGCTGTTTGTTCAATACCCAGTGTCAGTGATATCTAGCTAGGATACTGATTGACATCACAGATCTGAACATAATGATAGAAACTACTGGACAAAAAAATGAGTTTTAAAAAATCATGGGTTCATAGAATAGTCTGAGTTGGGCCTCAAGAGTTCATCTAGTCAACCATCAGCTCTGATTTGGTTTTGCCTGCTTGCCTGAAACACCTAACTTCCACCCAGCCATAGCTGTAGGAGCAGCCTTTGGTTAGCATACATGTCTTGAACAGATGTGATGAATTTTATTGTTAGTTCTATTCAATTTTTTCTTCAGGAAAAGGCAGTACTTAAATATGAATGCGTGGTAACCATTCTTACCATATGCTGTATTGCTTGTTAGTAAACTGCAGATATTTTGTATCAGTAGTTTTGATATGCATTCCATGCAAACGATGTTGGGGATTTGTGATAAAGAGATAGCATGTGAAATACTCAGTCCAACCATCACAGCATACACACTTTAGACAGCCTGTGACCACAGCTCTCTCTTGAGCACTTCCACACAGTACATGCGGTAATGTATTTGAAAATATTAGGGAAAAAAAAAGGAAGTTTGTTTGCATCTGAAGTAACTCATTAACTTAACAGAACCATCAACCAATCTAATATAAAAATAAGAGTATATCACAATCCATAGTCTGGTTTCTAGTTGACATGTCTGAACTAGGCACAATGAGTATTCTGTGTAAGCACACTCCTGTGCCTGTCATATAAGAAACAACCTGGAAAGGTTAAAAGGACTTCTTTCCAAAATCCCTGCTATTTTTACCTCCTTTTCATCACCATAACTCAATTTCATTTCAGCTTGCAGCTTTTGAAGGGAGCACTTGAGAGCAGTATTTGAAAACTGAGAGCTAGTATTATCATCATTACACATATGCAAACCAGACATTTTCCCACCGAGAGATGTTGTGATGCTTTTATTAAGATTAGTAAAATTCTTTTCAATCCACAGATGGAATACACTGTCTAAAGTAAAATAGAATATATTATGTATAAGAAAGTTTTACCTTCTCAGTCTACTTCTAGACTGCCACTCATATGCCTTGCTCTTTTTTATTACTACAGAATCTACTGCTGTTTAGATTTTAGCTTGTAGAAACCACACTCAAACTACATCAAATAATTTCTAGAGAGTCAATTAAATAATGTTTTTCTCTACCTATACTGCATCTTAAACTTCAGTTTTAACAAGGGGTTGCTTAAAATTCCAAATGCTCCTAAATAGTTAAATTTTGCAAAATACTTATGCAACTGGTTTCAAATGAGCCGTAAAAACTCAAACTTTTCTAATTTTCCATTATATGTCAAAGGTACAAATTCTTGTGTGAACAAAGCATTTTTCTATATTCTGTATCTAACTTTGTAATTTATCATTCATCTCTACATTTCTCCTTTAAATGATGACAAATAATTTCTTCTATCTATCTTGTTAGAACCTAGCCCAAAATTCTTAGCAGGAGGAAAGAAAGAAGACTTGTTTCTTTGTCTTTAATAGAAAAGATACAATGGACGATGTGTTTTCAGTTGATTACAGTGTTCCAGTAATTCAGTTGATTACAGAAGGACAATAGTCATAGGCTTTATACTTTCAGCTGCTTCAAGATGGAAGAGGAGCCAATAAATAAACTTGTAATGCAGTCATGAGACTGAAATTTATAGGAAAGACTAGAGCCAGGGTTCTGTGAGTGCTCTTGTTGAAGGTTTTGGAAAGAGTTACCTCAGCAAAGCCACCAGAGAGCACCATCCAGTTTCACATCTGTACACTGACTGCCACTAGCAGCCCCTAGGCAGTGACTCCTTATTTCAGGCAGATCTGCTCTGATGCTCACTGCCTGTGATGTGAGGTTTGGGCACTTGTCTTGGTGTATGTGTATTGCCACACTAAATCCTCTTTAAAGGATTTGTTTTACATATACATGCCTAGACCTATTGAAAATCTAAAAGAGTTTCACAATCATGGAATGATTTTGTATTAGAGGATTACTTCTATCAATATAACAGTCTTAGAGCCCATATTGTGCACAGTGCAGCTAACATGCAATACAGATATTTTACTCATCAAAAACTTGATCTCTGCACGGTTTTATATCAGGAAGGATTTTATAAAGAATCAAGAAATATGGAAATTTAGTTTTAGCAGTTTGGTTGGCTTACCCTCAAAAAAATTATAACAAGTACTTCACATTTGTTCCTCAAGTCTGATGTTTCCTATGCCTTCAATAACTATTATAAATGGGCTTCTGCATAAAAATAATAATAACACAACAAAAGAAGGAAAAAAAAAGAAGAATGAGTAGAAAAGGAAAGAGTACTAACAGCTCAACTTTGGGAAATACAAGATTTTCTATATTATTTTACAGTACAGTGGGTGCACATAATGCTCTTTCATAATATTTTTCCTGACTTGCCTGAAAAGTGACTTCTGGTTTTCTTATTTCAGCATTAAAAAGTAGGGAAGAAAGTCTGTTCTACTTCCCTATGGTGATCACTTTCATTGAAGTAGGAATCAATTCAGACTTACAATGAAGTAGCAGAGCAGATGGACCTTTATGACAACCACTCATCCCTCTTGTAGCCAATTGTGTCATTTGTGAGTTAGATTTCCAGTGCACCTGAGATACAAGATGTGCTTTAGGTAAAAAGAATAGGGATAGAGATTAAACAGAGATAAGGGCTGTATTCCCACATTCTGTGGCAAAATTTCTAATATCATTTTCAGTTTTGAGATCAACATGCTTGAATACAGCAGGTCACTCCAATTAACAGATCAGTCTCTGTCCAAAGAAATTCTCCCTAAGAGTCAGGTCCTCTTTTCAACAATTCCTTTGTGAAAAACTCAAAATATAGAACTACACTCATGTTCACACTACTTAGAATGCATTCCCTGATCCCATCTGAGATCAAGAAGACGTTATGTTGTTCCTTGTAGATATATTGTCTCCAGACACTTTGGCTTAATATTCTTCACCCCTAGCTAAACGTGTTAATTTGGAACTGAAGTATCAACAAGTTCTTTTTTTTGTTGATTTGTTGGGTTTTTTTGTTGTTGTTTTTTTTTCCTTTGTACTAATATAGAAGCAGTAACCCCAAGCTGAACACGGGCTTCTTTTCTTCCAACTCTCACTACCTTCAATTTGCCTAGACCCTGATTATCTCTTTACTTACTAGTGGGGAAAAAAAAAAAAGTGATATACTCATATGTATCTTCCTCTGTCTCATCAGGAGCTCTGCTGTAAGCAAGAGTTATAGGATATACTTAATGTAAGACCCTGTATTAGTAAACACATCATCTTCTGAAATGTCTTTATTCCAGCGCAACTTCCCTTTTATTCACATGATTTGTATTTCCTGTCACAGCCCAAGAAATATCTATATTATTTCAATTTCACATATCCATCATATGAGACAAGTTTAAGGAAATCAATAATAATATAATTTTTCCCCATTCATCTTTAGAAAGAACATTTAGTTTGAACTTCTACATTAATGATGAAAAATTGACTGCAGTTGAGCAGAAGATCCTAGTTATTAAAATCTGAGTTAATCACACTAAAGGAAATTCTCATTGTCTTTTACTGTAGTATCTACAAGTTCTGATTGTCTTTCTTCTGGATTTTCTCTTTGCTGTCATAATCCTGTTTAAATTTTGACTGTTTGTTTCCTGAAATATTATTTCTGATCTATGAACTATCCTGAACATAACATTTGAAGTAGTATTTACATAAGTCAGAAAAAATGTTACATATGTTTTGAGGGATTTTAAATTCAAATTCACATTTAACTTCAGATTTTAAGAAAATATATATTTTTTCCTCCTTTTCAAGGGAAACAATAGATCATATTCTCCTCTGGAGAAATTGTATTGAATTCATCAGAGTGATAACAATGGATTGAGTATGTAACTAATTCAGTTCTCACTGAAAAATAAAAATAAAAACAAAAAACTAAATTGTTTACCAAGGGCATACTGATGTTCTTCTGAGCCCCAGGAGATGGAGGAATAGAAACCTGCTCAAATGTTGAAGTAATTAGAAAAGAATGTTGTGTTTTGGGTCTGGTCAAAGACAAGCTTGATGAAGCATTTTCTGAGAAACCAGCAATAACCTGACGAGCACAGAACAGACTTGCTTTATAGTAGAACTCTTTTGTCACCAAGACAACCACAGGGAAAGGAAGGCAGCAGAAACTCATCAGTAGCGAAGCCTTGAAACATCCTTGTGACATTTCTGTTTCTGCAAAAGGTGAAAAAAGCAAATAAAGGAAGACATCTTCTGGCCATCCTTCTAGAAACCATGAAAGAACTGTAGGCGAATGTACAGTGAAAAGTATCTTGTTGAGAGTGGCCATGAAATAAATGACAGAATTGACTATACTCAGTTAAAAAGGAGAACTGAAACATCATAAATCATGGACAGCAGAGTGCAATAAACCATGGGAGGTGGAAGTCAAGGATTTTTACATTATGACAGCAAAAAATGAGACAAGGAATTGGAGAGAGCTATAACTTTTTAAAATAATAATAAGGCAACTCATGGGCACAAATTATCCTGGACTAGAGCATCAGCAGTCCAGAGAGAAAATCAGAAAGGCAAAGTGTAACTTGAGAGGTAATGAAATGTAGGAGAAAATGCTCTATGTTTATACTAGTGGTAGAAGATTGGTAGAAATGTTGGTCTATTCCTCAACAGGAGTCTTTAGGAGATTACAGTGTTAATGATATGTATTCACTGAAAATGTCAGCTTAGCACTAAGGACAGAGAGATGAGTAATAAAACAAGAGCTGTGACAGTTTGGAAAACAGGTAAATTAGAGATTTTTTAAAAACTTAGGCTCAGTGAAAACACTGTGGATATTTTAATTCTGCCAATGCCAGCTTTTTATCTAAGGGATGATAAATGAGTATATCTTCTTAAAATTTGACTTAAATAAGTAAGGTTTCATATAACTAGGAAAAATCAAATCCTACATCTACTTTAAAAGCAAAGAGGAAAGAGATGTTAAAGAGGAGAAAAAAAACACTTAGCTTAATTTCAGTTCCAGGAAAACCCTGCAACAGTCAAAAAAAAAAAAAAAAAAGAAATTCACAAACACCTAGAAAGAGTAATGACATAGGTAACTGCCTACAGAGACCATCTGAGAACAAATTATATAAAATAAGGTTTGTTTATTTATTTATTTATTTTAAAGAAAATGATCAGAACTATACTGATGCAACGATGGATAATTAGAAGGAAAAAATATCCATAAAAGAATAAAACTAAACTTCACTCACTTGAATATCCTTTCTCTAGTAGTATTCTCTATTAGATGCCAGGGAGGAACTTAAAAATATATGACAATGATTCACTTATCTTTCCTGTTGAAGGCTGCCCTGACTTCAGCAAAACCACAGCTTAATGACTGTCCACGTTGCAAGTTGTATCTAAATAATAATTGAGCAATCTATTAAAAAAAAGAAGGCTATATAAATAAAATTCCAAAGAAATGGATTCTAGGTCTGTTATGATACTGTATTTTTGTAAATAGCTTACATGATGGTGATCCTATCAATGCAATAGAAGTTTCAGCATTGTTAGGATTGGGAGTAATAACACCTAATAATCTTGAGAGAACTTCCCTGAAGAAATAGGATTTATTTATTTATTTGTTTGTTTGTTTATTTACTTTTTATTTATTTATTATTTATTTGGGGGGGGGGGGGTGTGGGGGAATGTAAAATCGTATTACAGACTTGGATTACACTACACAAACAGAGGGTATGGAATGACAGAGCTGTTCTGGTGTAAAAGGTTTGATGATTAAAGCAGATCAGAACTGAGCATGTGCCAGCATCATCCTGCCTAAATGAAAGGCTGTCTGCAAGGTCTGGTGCAGTATTTGCTAGTCAAGTTTGTTGTCATTTGCAAGCAGTGTCCCTCAAAAATAAGTTAGACTGCCTGGAAAAAGTTAAGAGAATAGTAAGAATGATAGAATTCATGACCACATAATTCAAGAAAGGTGAAGGGGTCATTTAATCTAAAGGAAAGAAATCTGAAAGGAGATTTAAAAGTTTTCAGATGTACAGAAAGTAGCTGTAAGGAAGAGACTAAGCAATTGTCTGTGACTACTGGGGCCAAAACAAGAAATTGTGCATTTAAATACCAGCAAGGGAAATTTAACGTCAGGCACAGAAAAAACTTTTGAACAACTGGAACAGTCCAAAAAAGCAGCTCAGTTTCCATTGCTGTATTTTATCACAGATAAAGTTAGGCAAGCGCATCTAAAATCTGGTTTAGACAAAAATGACACAACTTCAGATAAGGTGTATAATATTCTGCATCCCTTCCTGATTTATTTTCTGTAAACTTATTGTTTGGTTTTCTATAATTTTTTGTTTAAAAGTCAATACTTACCCAGAATAGATATATTAGATTTTCAGTTACTTTATTTGAAGATAAGAGTTGTTTCTGTGAAATATTCTTTCTTGCAACTGATAATTATTTGCCTTTTTGCAGAAATTACTGATAGAGATTTAAGTTTTTTCTTCTAGCAAAAGTTAGATTAAATGGCTCTGACAACTTCTTCTGGCCCTAGCATTTGTAACACTACAAACTGATAAATATCTGCTCAATATTTTCTCAATATGCTATTAAAGATACTGCTGAATCTTTCTTTCAAAACACTGTACCACAATATTAATATGAGTCCATGAAAGGACAAGAGGTAGTTGGCTCAAACCAAAATACAGTACTGCAAAACACGGCACTGTTGTTGTATTGTATTGTATTGCCTGAATGCTACAATGCATTTCCCAGAGATGTTAGGGACTCTCCTTCCATGGAGGTATTGAAAGGCCGAAGCAACCAGGTGTAGCTAGTTCTGATTTGACCAGAGGTTTGGACTGCACAATCTCCAGAAAGCCCTTCCAACCTCAGCCCCCTGTGATTCTGTGAATTCTAGATTGCAGAATGTATTTATTACAGATCAGCCAAGTGAAAACTCTGAAGCAGTCAAGAATGAAAGAAAAAAGAAATAAACACATGAATTGCATTTTCTCTCCTGTTCAGGTCCATATGGATTTTTTTCAGCAGTGTCCTAATTATTTTTGTTCCAAGTGGATTATTTTTCTAATGAAAATTAGGCTGTTCTCTGCTCTCAGAGTGTGGGAAAGGGAACCAGTGAAAGTAAAGTTACTAACTTAGTACACTGTCAGCACATATGAAGTAATGTAAAACAAACAAACAAACAAACAAAAGATTTGGTAAAAAGGGGAACATGATGAGATGATCCATAAAAATTTTTACAAACATCAATTTAGTGCAATAATTTAGAATAAATATAATAAAATTAGAAACACAAAAACTAGGTAATGAAAAAGTGTCAAAAGTTAAAATGGGCAAAATACTGGTAAACATTCAGTGCACATAGACAGAAAATGGAGATGAAAACTGAAAGAATCAGCTTCCATGGCTCAGTGGGGGATAGTTATGTTTTAGTCCTACCCCCCATCCTGACTAATTTTTCAAAATAAATATCTCTTCCTTATTCTGATCTAATCCAAGAGAAGGAACCACAAACAAAGGTAACATAAACAGTCTATCCCCACAGTACAAGAAAGTTAGATGCTTCTCAAGGTGGGGACAATTGTCAGTAAATACAGCTAATCATGGGAAGTTCCAACGGGACAATGAGTAACCCCTTCACTGACACTATGCACAAAAACTTGTGCAATTTGGGCGCTTACAAACTGCCTCTTGGAAATCAGCATTTATATAATCTGTTTTGGAAACTGAGATTCCTTAATTCATTGAAATGGATGATAAAAGGGAATGGTCATTGTAATTTATGTTCTAGGTTAGAAGTTCGGTGTTTTCATCCAGGATGAATAAAAAAAACCTTTTCCAGTCTGCTGTTTCAAACACGAAATTTACATATTTCACCAGCACAGCTTAAAATTATGGTCTAAAGGGAGGGCTTGGGTGGGAATCACCTTCCTGCAGAAGCTGTGTCATTTTATAGTTAAGAGTATGCTCTTCTCATATATTAATAAATTAACAACTAAAATTTACTGTCAAATTGGGAATGTAATTTCATTTGAAAATGAAAAATAAAGGCAAAGTGGCTATTAAAGAGAATTCATCTGTGAATGGCAAATTGATTCTTAGAGCAAATGCACTCAATTTGCTCAAAGAAAGAATGTGATCTCTGACAGTTGGATAAAACTAGTAGGAAAAATAATTGCTTGATAAATCAGTGTAATTAAATTTCATATACGTGAATGCTACTGCACCTCAGACTTCAGTGTAATAAGGACAGCCCTGTAGCATAGAAATAGGATATATATCTGAGTCCTTTAGTCCCTGAAAAATCTACTACTGAAAGAAATGATGCACATTTTCACAGAACCATCGAGCTGTAGGGGTTGGAAGGGACCTTGAGAGATCATCAATTCCGACTCCCTGCTAAGGAAGCTTCCCTATTGTAGGTCACACAGGATAGCATCTAGGCAGATTGAATATCTCCAGATTCCTCAACCCCTCTGTGAAACCTATTCCATTGCTCTGTAGCCCTCAAAGTAAAGATGTTTTTCCTCATATTTGTATGGAACTTTCATTCGAGTTTGTGACCCTTGCCTCTTGTTGTCACTGGATATTTTTAAAAGAGGCCTCATCCACTATCCATATCACCCATTAGATATTCATAATCACTGATAATATCCCCCCTCAATCTTCTCTTCACCAGGCTGAACAGTCACAGCTCTCTCAGCTTTTCCTCAGTTTGTGGGCGGTGAGCAATTGTTTTGTGCATCACTTGTTTTGTGTATATATATATATATATTTATATGCATATACAGACATATGTATAATTATCATAACTGTCATTTCTCTCTTCCTTTCCTGTTCCAGTAAATAGTTTTTATCTTTTTTTCTGATTTTCTTCTCCATCCCACTGGGCAGTGGAGAGTTAGAGATAGGCTATGTGGTATTCAGCTGCTTGTCAGGTTAAACCACAACTCATTTATCTGAAAGTAGGCATTCATACACAAATCAGTTGTTCACACTTCCTGCCTTACTCAGCAGATACCTATCCAATGCAACCTAGAGAATGATTCAATTTATCCTAGCTTAGGGAATCAGCAGCTCCTTAGCTGACTCACTCGCTCAGCTCCAGTGACTCCATACTAGACCTTTACTGACTCTAATAAGGGCCTACACAGAGGGAGGCAGTGACATTTGAGATGAGATAGTGTAACCCGCCTGTCCTCCCACTGGCAATGGTTCTCTTGGCCCATCAGGATGTCATGCATACACGAGGACATCTGAAATAACAGTAGTTCCTTGTGTTCAGGTGACTGAAGAAAGCCTATAGCCCACAAATAGGCTCCTACATGTAGGTATAAAAATTTAGGTATTTCAGTTGCCAGTTGAATGCCTGGAGTTTAGGAGCTGGAACAGAAGTTTTAGCTGGAAATGCAACGTTACTGCCATACTATATGCACCATAGTTAAGAAGTGGATTATGATGGTTTCTACCCCGTAATTGAAGAAGACACTAACAGGAAACACATCACAAGCTCATTCATTTATGTCCCTCAAGAGTACAAGGATACATTGCATCTGCTGTCTTCAGAACTGGTCAAGCAGAAAGCACCAGTAAACACTTTCAAAAAGGGTTACAGAAGAGTGATTTCAGGGCTTGTGAGCCATTTTAAAGGATATCATAGGATATAATCATAGATGCAGGGTCTAGGAGCCTTCTTTGGCAGGGCAGTTGGACTAGATGATCTCCAGAGGTCCCTTCCAGCCCCTGCAATTTTGTGATTCTCTGATCATTAAGGTTGGAGAAGACCTCTAAGATCATCTACTCAATTGTCAACCCACCACCACCAAGGTCACCAAATCATGTCCCTCAGTGCCACAGCTACACATTTCTTGAACCATCCTGCAGGTACAGTGACTCCACTTCTCTTTGGGCAGCCTGTTCCAATGCTTCACCACTCTTTCTGAGAAAGATACATTTCCTAACATCCAAACTGAACCTCCCCTGGCACAGCTTGAGGCCATTCCCTCTCATTCTATTGCTGTTGCCTGGGAGAATAAGCCAGCTCCCACCTTGTCACAGCCTCCTTTCAGACACTTGTAGGGAGCAATAACATCTCCCTGAGACTCTTTTCCAGACTAAACTATCCCTGTTCCCTCAGCTGCTCCCTATAGGACTTGTGTTCCATACCCTTTACCAGCTTTGTTATCCTTCTCTGGACATGTTCTAGGGCCCTGATGTCTTTCTTGTAGCGAGTGGCCCAAAAGTAAACATAGTACTCAAGGTGTGGGCTCGACAGTGATAAGTACAGGGGGATAATTATCTTGCTGCTCCTCCTAGCAACACTATTTCTGATACAAGGCAAGATGTCTTTGGCCTTCTTGGCCAGCTAAGCTCACTTCTGGCTTGTGTTCAGCTGTCTGCCAGCTAATACCCCAGATCCATTTCTGCTACACAGCTTTCCAGACACTCTGCCCCAAGACTGTAGTGTTACATGAAGTTGCTGTTACTAAAGCACAGGACCTGGTATCTGTTCTTTTTGGACTTTGTCCCATTGGTCTAAGCCTACTGATCCAGCCTGTCCTGATTCCTCTATAAGATCTTCCTACCCTCTACCTGTACCGTCACCTTTAGACAACCATGAGTTAACTCACTCCACATTTTAATATCAGGTCACATTTGAAAGTCATCTCAGTGCATTATTGCAAGAGAGAATTTAAGCTAAAATATCTTATCTCAGCTTCTTCATTTAGGCTTAGTAGATGGCAAATGTGGCTATACTGCTCTTTGCTCTACAATCTCAGAGCATAGATGGAGTTGCAAGTAATCCTTAACCATTCAGATAATATTCAGACACCTTGGTGCTGACACCTTCCCTTATGGGAGAATGAAGAATAAACAAAATGAAGAGACTTCAGGCAACAAAATGACAAAACCCATGAGGGACCCTTGAGCACTGACGCACTGTATCCAGACTGAACAATATCAGTCCATATTTGACAAAAAAAAAAAAAAGAGAAAAACAAAATTGAAATTTTCTTTGCTTAAAATATAATTTAAGCGAATAATAGTAGTTTTATAAATGATATAATATGGAAAAAATCAGCTTCCTAAACCAAATTCCCTAAAGATCTTCAGATGAAGTTATTACCCACATGGTTTAATGACGTCCTAACTTTGCCATCAGAGTATTTTTGTGGATATTGACCAGAGTACATTGGATTATGGAAGCAGGTTTACATAAATATATTTGCAAATAATCTTATTAATTGAGTAGTTAGCTCTTCTATTAGATTCAGTTCTCCTAGACAAATTAGTAAGGTCTTTGAACTTCTTTCCATCCTGCATCTTGTGATCCTGCTGTATCTGGCAAAACACAGTGCACATCGAGAGAAAGAAGACATGCTGCAGATACTTGATTGCATCTTTTTTTTTCTTGCTTGACTGCAGTGACTTTTCTGAGAAGCAAACAATCACTCAGAAAAATAAACTGCTGCAAATGCTCATTGTAGGTTGTATCACTTGATTATAATCTTGCTCACTCTCTTTCCCTAAATAGGTTTGTTCAAATTTGCCTTCCAGTCTGTATAATCCCAAGTGTTTATCAGAGATATCTCTCGTCTCTAGGCAGAGAAAACACTTCAGTTTTGCTCCCAGACTTTTATCTTTTACAAAACTGTTCTGAATGTCTATATGCAAGATCACTTGTTTTATTTTGTTTGTTTGTTTGTTTTAATAAGGCACTTTTTCTTGGTATTAGTAACTGCTTTTGTGTTGGGTTTTTTTGTTTGTTTTCTGGTTTTTGTTTGTTTTTACTAAAGGATGATATTTTTATAAAGTTTTCAACCTCTAAAGCAGTGTGAGGAAAATAACTGTGTCTCCTATTTTCAGAGACAGAAGAGTGATGTCAAAAAGCAAGTACTTATATATATATATTTTTTTGAGTTATTTTAAAAGAATATGGTTCACAAGGACACTGCTTTTCAGGGTCAATGCTTTATTTATCTTAGGGCACATTTGGGGTTAGGACTGAAAAAAAAAAAAAAAAAGACTAATGAGCATGGCAGAAACATACCCTGTAATTTGTCACTGTAACAAAGCATAGCAGAGTTATGGAATCAGGAATTTCAGGTACATGTAGGCTTAGCACAGTTACATGGAAATAAATTCCTTGGTTTGGTCAGCTGGAAGTGCAACACTGAATCAAATAGTAAAACAGGATCGCTTTCACCTGCTTATGCAAATTATAATTTTGTGATATAACATGTACAGGTTGGCTTTCTTTGGGAGTTGCATTCTGAAAATCTTCCAGTGTCTGTCCAAATAAGTCTCTGTTCTGGAACAGGATGTGTCATAGAAAACACAGGAAGATGAGGCATTTTATTGTAGGTGCAGAGAGGTTAAACTACAACACCTTTTGCATGCTTACCATAAGAAAAAAGTGGAAACCTTTAATTAGCTGGAATTTACCTACTTCAAGGGAGAAACAATGTTCAACTTGTTTTTCCTTCCTGAGAAAAGACTAACATCAGCATCATCTTGTGAATAATTGGGCTTGATCCCATTCCTGGTTTTCAGCTATCTGGAGTACAGTTGAGGCTGCTTTTTATTTGACTTCCCTCCCAGAGGGCCACTTCTCTACAGGAGAATTAAAGATATGCAATGCTTACACAGACATTTCTTGCAGTTCTGATAGCAGAGGAACAAGATCTGTTCTGAGTAAGTACGAATAATAAACAACACTGCAAGTTGCTACTGGGGGCTTACATGTCTGAGGGACGTAATAGCGAAGGCCAACTCCCTGCTGAGAGAAGCAGATAGATTGCATATGTTATCAGAGATCACTGTGTTCTGAGGACCTTACCACATAGGTAACAGGGGACTCTGAGAGCAAAATTCTAATTAAAATAAGTGGCCATTACATAACCAAGCTTGAAAGGCAAATTTTCTGCAATATAACCCCTAGTGACCAGGAGCTGTCTTTATGTAAAGCATTTATGCAGCCCAACCTTAGGAATTTAATGGTTGGGAGATGATAAGGAAATAACTTGGATTTGGTACACTGCAGTGAAATTAATTTCAGGAATTTATCTTATTACTTAAGATCCTTAACTTTATCATAATCCATATCAACATAATGGTCTCAGCTTTTCAGAAGAGGTTGGATTCCAGCTGTCTTTCAGAAGACATCATCATACTATTCACAAATGTGCTTCAAAGAATTCCTTAGATCCACAGTTCATCCATCACGCTTAGGACTGTACTGGAGAGGATCCAGGTACACATCTTTTTTTTTTTTTTTTAATCATTTTCTCTTCGGAACTTTCATGTTTTTCTTCCTCGTCTCATTTATCTCATCGATCAAGACTTTTGTTTTTCTTTTTTTCTTTGTTACTTTGTTTTGATATACTTTGCTAAGTACTTTGTTACTAAGCATCACAATAGGAACTTAAATGGAGAGATCCACTTGGGTAATTTCTGCCTAATAAAACATCCAAACTTTGCAAAGGGAAGCTCCTTTTGTCAGAGGCAAAGGGGAAAGATGCTGGGTGGTCCATCGTTAGTGTCAGAGATTTGGTGATATTTTGTCTCATACTGCTGGGAAGTCCAGGTTAAGTGCAGCCAGCATGCACCACAAGTACTTCTCCAGATTACCTCCATGAAGGAACCACATAAGATGCTTAAGTATTCAGGCCCTGGGGTTGTTCAGCCTGGAGAAGGCTCCAGGGAGACCCGATCACTGCCTTTCAGTATTTAAAGGGGGGCTAAAAAAAAGAAGGGACAGTCTCTCTAGCAGGGTTTGTTGTAATATGACAAGGAAAGTGGTTTGAAACAAAAAGAGGGGAAATTTAAATTGCATATAAGGAAAAAGTTTTTTACAGTAACGGTGGTGGGACACTGGCACAGCTTGCCCAGAGAGGTGATGTCTCCTTGGAGACATTCATGGTTAGCCTTTAATGGGCTCTGAGCAACCTGATCAAGCTGTAGGCGTCCACATTCACTGCAGGAGAACTGGACAAGATGACCTTTAAAGGGTCACTTCCAACTCAAAGCATTATATGATTCTAATTAAACTCTCTTATGTCTGAGCCTGCTTTGCCAATGTCACGTTTGAGCAGAAGTAGAGACTCTAGTATGGGCCTGGTACAGGAGGGTTGTACAGGGAGCCCCTTGCTTGAATTTCACAGAAATAGCCAAGGGAAGAAACATTCACTCCAGAGGTGGAGATTGAGGAGTGGTTAACTAGGAATAGACTTGGGAGGAGTCTGCTAGAAATGGGACAAGGCTTTTGCTTATCAATGGCACATTGCAAGGTGGTAGATTTCTTGAATTCCAGGTCTGAAGGCTTCACATTCTGTAACCAGAATCTGGTTACAGAATCTGGAAGCTTTCAGAATTTCCAGCTTTCAGAAACTGGACCAACCACTACAAGGGATGCCATATTCAAAAGGACTTACTAATACACAGGGTGTGTCCAAGGAGTGAAGAGCAGGAAGACATTTTCGGAACTAGTTAGCATAGGATGGCCCACTGTCTAGAATGATTTAGCATTTCTCCCTTTGTGGAATTGAGATTCTGCATTTTGTGTGGTATAAATGTGACTGCTTAAGAGCCACTGGTTGCACAACTGGGACGGTGTTAACCCTATGTACCAGTGTGCACCTTAAACTAATAAACTACCTTCATTCTGACTCTCTTTGAGTCAGAATACTGTTCTGCAGGTCATTTTCAAAAGGAGGGCCAGCTTACTAGGGAAAATACAACAAGCATTAAAAATTAATTTCACTGGATGGGTGAATTCCACCAAGTTCTTTGAACTCTTGCAGAGTAGTTTCATCAGCTTTTAACCTACTGGTCTAACTTTCTAAATTATACATTTTCATATAAGATTTTATTTTTATTGGCTTCTCTTATTATTAATTCATGTATTATGTAGAGCTATGTGTGACAATTCCTAGTGACAGTAATTAAAATTGCTATTCTTATATTATCGTTCTCTTGTACTCTCTTTTTTCTTATTCTTTATTCATATAATTTATTATTATTTACTCCAGTATGGATAGAAGATACAACTCAATCACATGAACAGAAATATTTTCAATAATTTCAATAATAAATATTCAAAAATATTTCTGTTTGCTTTTTTCAGTTGATTCCTCCAGTTCACACAGACCATGGCAGTGGCTCTAGGAAACTATCCATTTACTTCAGGTTTCCTTCTGCTTGCAATAGGTCTCACTTCCCCAGGAATTATGTTGGACATTTGTCTACAGAGTTCAGGCACTCATTAAAGCAGCAACTGGACTAAAGTTGTTCATGAAAATACTCTAAAAAGCATTTGTATATATATACATGTAAAGTACATAAAAATATAAGAAGTACATAAGTACATATATAGTATTTATAATATCTGGTATTGCTGATGGGTATCTATAATCTAGAGCTCACAATTGTGACCTCTTCAAACAGCTGGTAAATCAATAAGGCACACAACAGGCTCACATTTTGTTTGAACTACAAAGAACAAGACCACATCTTTATTATCTTTTTACATGGTAACAAAGTTTGACAAGTTGACTAATTGCTAAGTTTCACCAATACCATTCAAAATTAGATGCAGCCCTATTAAACCTCCATTTCTGGATATCAGTGTAGGAACTGAGCTCTTGGAAGTAACTGATTATGGATGGGAGAGTGTGAAAGACAAAAACTGTTCTTTGTCTCAAAACTTGCTTGGTAAGCCCTTTCTGGTGCTAAGACTTCAACTGACAACTGCAGATTATCTAGGTGGGTGTTACATAGCCAGCAACCCTTTGTGTTCAGTGTTTACATTTGAAAGCACTTCTTTGGAGGTGTTTTGCTCAGAAGTGTTTACTGGCAGAAGATCTGGCCTGTGACTGATAACTGGTACTGGAGATTGAGAAATGATACCGTTGTATCCTGTGAAGGCAAGATACAATTTGGCATTTCCCTATCCCTCTCTTAACTGCTGGCAAGGACCATAAAATGGGAACAAAAGAGTTCCTGTGGAGATCCGAAAAAGCCAGGAGCTGCCTCTCCAAAAAGAGCTTACTCGACCACCTTGGACTTATAAAATAAGTTATACCTCATTAAGAATTCTCACAGGCACAGAGAGATAGATTAAAAAGGAGGAAAAAATAAGTCATCATCGTCAACCAAACAACACAATCTCCAATGAGCCATTGCTTCAGGGCATCAGCGCCTGAACTATGAACCTCGCTGGACCCACGGTGGTGATTCTCTCTCGCTTTTTACCAAGACTCCTTGCTTATTATTTCTTATCTCTTTTCTATCACCCTTCTTCCCTTCCCCATATCCCTAAGCAACTAGGATTTGTAATAAACTCGTTGGGTTAACATTTGACCCGTTGTGTCTTAATCTCACTATCGGGTATACATACACACAGTTTTTAAAAAAGAATCTCTCCTCCCTCCTATAAATTGGAGTGAGACAGAGGGAAAGAATTTTTCACAACAGAGATTATGCTAACCTGAAGAAAGATACAGAGAAATCAATTCAATTTTATCATTTGAGTAGAAGGAATAAATTCAATGCAGTAAGACTCATAATTCTGACAGAGATTTCAAGAATGCATATAACATGAATGTAGAACCTACAAGGAGAAAAGCTGAAAAATCTAGAAGGGAAGAAAGAGGTGACAAAAGCCACGCAATCAAGGGAGACGTGAGGCTTGTCCTGCCACACATCTCATTTTAGTTCCCCTAAATCACATCAGCAAAAGCCTGCTACTGTTAGCATTCAACAACTAAAAGCACTAAACCTATTTAGATAATGGTAACAAAATTCAGAAAGGACAATTCAACCATAAGGATACAGAACAGACTTCTTTTCCATAAAGCATTCTCTGTACAAATATCCCTAGAAAGCAAACCCCAGAATGAAATCAGCAAATGAATATGTAAAATGAATAACATCTTTGGGATAGTTCAGCCTAGAACTGGCACTAGGAAACGACATCACCCCGCAACATGAAATAGAACCTAAAAGATTTTATTGAGAGTATTAAGGGCACAAATTGTCAGAGGACTGTTCTTAAAATGGTGTAAACAACATTGTATTGTCTAGCTCTAATTTCATGAAACAATGTTTTTTTCTATTCCCTGATTTGAAAGACTGAATTTGGGATTCAGTATTTTGTGACTTTAGCTATTCTCCACGTACAGATCCTATGTGTGCAACAGAGAAACCACACCTTATATTAGCTGACTCGGAGAGCATGAATACTCAGTCAGTAAAAATGTTTTACCTGTGCAGCCTCAAGAGCTGCCAGTCACTGGCCCATAAAAAACCTTATTCTTTTACATCACAATCTGACCTCCTGTTCTTCACTTCTGTTGCTCCTACAGACATACACACCTGGGGACATTTCCAGACTAAGTCTTCCTCCTTGATGCCAAAGTCTCTACTAGACATTTGTAGATATTTACCTTTTTCTAGTCAGTAAGAGAAAACACATTTTATTGTCTTTTGTACTTCCTTGTCTAATAATCTTTTCTGCTGAACTGCCTTCAGTTCAGTGCAATGTTAATTAGCTTTTATGCATTAGTGGAGATTGATGCATCTCAGCAGTGACTTAAGTGACTTCTCTACAGTTGTTTTAGTTTCTATTCATAAGACCTTTCAACCTATATTAGTCAAATTATTTCCCCCTTGTAATACATTAGCATTTACATAACATCTCTCATTCTGAAGTAGCACAATGAGGATTAAAAACAGGCAGAGCAGCTGAGGAAAATAAAAGGCCAGGTACTAAGATTTGTCTTGGCTTGGAATACTCAAGTTGATCAAATCAATACAGCATCTTCTGAGTATTTGTCAATGTAGAATTTTCCACATCATTTAGATTACAAAACAAGAGTAGCTGAACCTCATCATAAATCCCAGTGTAATGGGAGTTTAGGGGTTTAACAACATTAAATCAATGTTTCCTACTAAAAAAATCCCCAAACCTATAACTATTGCAATTCCTGTGTAAGAGACATAGGCAAGGATTCCTTCAGTGGACTGTAAACAGCACACAACTTTTCATGTACATATTAATCACATGTTTATAGCTGACATATACATATATATGCTTGTTTATTAAAAAATAAAAACTTTTCAATAACACAAAATGTGGACTCAGTTGCTCAAAGATAATGAGAAATTCCATAATTTCCTAGGTTTAATGAAAACTACTCTAACTGCATTAGTTAATCAACTATTAGTACTTGCACTGCAGGACATAAAAGATTCATGTCAGTAGAGATTTAAGCTCACAAATGTAGAACGATACTTAATGGTGAGTGAACTGCACTGGAATATTCCTTAAAGCAATTTTTCTTCCTCTATGACTATGTTACAATGTACTTTATTTCACTGAAACCTTGTGAGAACTGTAAATGGTTAAGAAGTTTAGGTAGACATTAATTGTTACCCTAAAATTCAAGCAAAACACATAGTTCCATGCACCGTAGAGCAAAATGGTTTTAGAAAAGCATTTTGTGAATCACTGAATAGCACTAAGCTTAGAAGCAAAAATGACAAAGAGTAACTCTAACAAAAGCAGCAAATTCAAGTAGAACTTTACCAGTAATGCAGTTTTGACTATTAAACTACACTGTAGTAAGATACAAAGCTGGATAAAATATTTCCCATCTCTCTCAAAAATGTAATGCCACAGCTATATTCCATATATTATCAGGTTGATTATAGAGCTCCTGCAACCTGTTTTACACTGCATATGCCAGACAACAACCCAGAAGAATAAAAACAGGCTAACATTTGGAGAGATGCTCTGAGCATAGCTTCCAAGCCACATGCACATAATTAGGTTTCTCAATGCTATCTGTAAAATCCCCTAATCTAATGCTTGGGAAAGTACAAAAAGCTCAGTTTAGTCATTAGCCTTTTGAATGAGATTACCAAACTTTTTTTTTCTCTAGATACCCAAAAGAAAAAGCACATGTCAAAAGGAAAAAGCACATGTTCGATTGCTCTCCTACATTTTTAAACCATTTAGAGTATTGCTGAAGTTCTTGTTTAACAGTGTGTCAGAGCTGGTCAAAACTTGCAAAATTGTTTTTTAGTTTTTTCTTTTTCAAGGTTTGATGGACTAAATAATTCCTTCCTGTCTTCCATTGGTTTCTTTTTTGTTGCCTATCACCACACTTTTCACAAATCTCGCATTTACCCATGTACACTTTCACTTAAGAATGTTTGTCTGGGAAACAGGTATGTGTCCTGCTTCAACCTTATCCTACCTTTATCCCTATTACATATTGTCAAAACTTTCATCTTGGGATCATAACTCCCTCTGTAACTCCAAATCTGATTTGGTACACCCAGATTTTCCCTTTTGCCTTTGCCACCTCCAGAAAGCCAGCTAAGCTGGCAGAAGGCAGCATGTCCCCATGCTATACTATACTATACTACACTATACTGCCACAAGTACTTGTGAAGCTTCATACCAAACTATTTCAGGGAAGAGGTACAAATTAAAAATAGTTTAAAAAAAAGTGAGCATCCCTCTTCAGCAGTGTTGCATTATGCCATCTTCAATTATATGTATCACTTTAGAATCAGTACTAAGAATTCGATTCAGAAAGTCTTGACAGCCCTTCAGTAAGAACAAGTAATATTTAAATACCTCTTAATATAGTGATCTTGTTAGATAACATAGCCTCTGAATCAGGAAAGCCTAATCCTTCCCAGCTCCCAGCCAGTAGTCTGATTTCAAGACATATCTGAGAACTAAAACGCCTTGTTTGCTCAAAGCTAGTGACCTTTGCTCTAACACATCCTTCTCCAAACAGGAGGGTGCTGTGTCCAAGACATGAGATCCCTGTTTAAGGTAAACCTTAAACACTATAGATTTGCCCATGAACTTTCAAACTGATCATAATTTTTTTTACAATTTCTTGTATTACATAAATTGTGTGCTCATTTTCTATAGTGTTTAGACATTTTCCAGGTAAGCAGACAATATAGATCGTTTTATTTTTGGAGATCACAGGGGAGGGACAGATGAGAGGCTTATATTGTGGTATTCTTATGGAGTTCATTTTTGTCCTTTAACGTTTTAATCTCTTAAATTAAATAAATAAGTAGATAATTAAAATTTGGAGCATGTGTTCACTTCTGTCTTACAGAAAAATGCATAAACATCATCATGTGTAGCAATCCATACAAAGCCTTACACTTTGGAAGATTTGCTTATCAAAAGGTTAATAAACAGATATAGTCTATTTCCATATATCTTCCTCTAAAGGTTACTGCAAAAACATTTCCTGAATATCCCTTCACAATTTAATGGCAACCTGGCAGTGGTATAATGACAAATATATTTAAGTGACATGCATGTTGCAGTGGAAGAATACAAAGTATAATGAGGCAATACATTTCTTATAGAGATGTGACATGAAAAACATTGACCTGTGGTCCTAAGTCATTTTCATAAGACAAAAGCTTTCTTGGTAATAAAAACAAATCAGTCAATGTTCTGAAAGACTAATAAACCATCAGGGAAGCTACTCAGCTATGTTCCCCATTTAGTGAAACAGGACCCATTATTATTCCTCCTTTGTACTTAAAGTTTGGTGATAACATTAGCTACACTATGACAAAGTAGCCTTCTTGATTAATGGGAGATACCTCCAGAAATGGCACTTGGTCTCAGCTTGGAAACATATGCTGCCTTGCTGGTCATATTAAACAAAGCCAGCCTGACATTAGGAACACAGGGCTAGGCTTAACAGACAGGACAGAAAATTAATTGCAGAGAAGCTGAAGATAGTGCAGTGCCCCTGCGTGAAGTGTTGCCAGCTCAGAGACTATTTATATTAAGACAAGCGACTAGAACATGAAGTGGATGAAAGAGGGGTCAGGAGGTGCAAATATTTTGCATAGGAAGGAGAAAAAAAGAAAAAGAAAACTGCTGTCTTCAGTCCACAAATCCCAAACTGCTTCTCAACAAATAGATCCTAAGCTGCTTTGCATGAGAAACGAAGATGTGCCTCATAATTACCTCTGTAAAGTAAGGAAGTAGCACTGCTTCCTTTTCTACCGGAGCTGAAGGTGGTAAAAAAAATGATTGGCAAGAATTTTGTTACTCAGATAGAAAAGAATCATAGGCTATGGCTGCAAACTTTGCTTTTTCTATAACTGTAAGCCCATCACTGCACACACACAGCAGCCACTATTTCCAGAGGAGGAAAAATGTTTCAATTATTCTTTTCTTTATCAGACGTGATCTGATTTACAAATATATTTGCCATTCTGGTTTCCAAATGAGACAGTATTTGGAAATATAAATGCACCAGTGCGATGCCATTGAAGCAATTCTGATCTGAACTAGAAGTGCTGGAACTTCTGAAAGAAACCTAGGAGAGATCTTTTCATTTTCATGACATATTTTTTGGATGCTTTACCCTACTAACAAACTAGCTCTGTCCTAACCTATACCACAATCAACACCACTATATCCAATCTGAATTTTGACCAGTTGCTCAAGGTCCAGTCATACAATAAGGCTGTCCACTAAGAATTTGTAGAATATGCCGTAGAAGACAGTAAGTTACTTGCTTTAGAGTGGATAAATGAACAGAATGACAGAAAAAGGGAATAGAGCTGAGAAGATATGTGAGGTCTAAGGTAGTCTGTCTACGATTTAAAGGGCTGTATAAAGTGAGAGTGTCTGGAAGTTCAGATCAAATTTGGTAGTTGTTCCTGCTGATGTAACATGAACAGTTAATTGTGATGGACACAATACAAAGAGATCCTGCTTGAATTCAAGTCTACCTGGCACTGCACAAGCAAATTACTAGACAATTTCATGCCTACTCAGTTTAAGATATAAAATGATATGGGTAGACAAAGAAAGAAAACTGAGCAAAAGAAAATCAGACAATGCTCCTGTTACTAGATCTGTGTATAAAACTAGGTTATGAATCATTTACCAAGAGTAGTAGCAGGTGCTGCATCAAAATGTGTTGTGATAAGAAACCAAAGACTTTGCTTTCATAGTAAACAAAGCATCCTAAAGATGAAATAATTACTATCCATCTTTAACTGAGAGTAATATTTAACTGTGACACCTCCTTAAAACTTTAACAGCTTCTCAAGAAATTTGAAACACCATAGCACTTTTTAATATCCCACATCTTAAAAAAAAAAAAAAGATATTTCCAGTGGAAAAGTGAATTTACATAATCTAAATAACAACTGCAGTCTGATTTCCCAGCAAGAATTACTGCTGAAAAGCAAAAATACAATCACAAAACAAGTTTACTTCAAATATCTGTCACTCATGCTAGTTATTACAGCATATTATGTACTTCGGTCTGTTACTACCATTAGTTATCTTGGGCTTGTTTTCAGACATTAATGACCTTTTCATAAAGAACACGTCGTTCCGAAGCTTGCAATCAATTTACTTTCTTACAGACCTTCATAAGGACTCATGGTTTACAAAAACAGCGTATATACCTTATTTTTAAATTGTCAATTTGTTCAATAGAAATGAAATTCTACCAAAAAGAACAGCTCTTGATGTTACAGCCTTGAGCCCAAAGACAGCAGAGAGACAGCAGAGACCAGCATAGGCACACCTGCCATTCCTCAGTCCACAACCCTGGCTGTGTTCTTCATAGAGGTTTGGCACAAAGCTCTTATTAAGAGGGAATTCAATGACATTATTACATTTCCTCGAGGTTGTTCAAAATTACTGTAGCCTGTATAAACTCCCTGTGGGCTGGCTGTAGTGAGTTCTGCTGAGGAAATAAGATCACATGACTCCTTGCTAAAGGGCAACCCAGCACCCTGCTCCTACAGCATCCAGAACAGCAAACCCAGTTCCACAGGGCTCGTTCTTTTCCTGTGTCACATATTCATATCCTCCTGGCTTCTCTCTCTCTTCCCCATGGCATAAGTGATCCAAAATTCCATCTTTGGTACAGCAAAATTCAGCTTTGCTTATGGTGTTGGGAAACTTTGGATCAACTCCATTTAGGAAGATTACATGGAACCCTTCTCCAAAAGGCACAAAGTTCATGTGGGATCAGACAAAAATGTTAATAGGTCTCCTGCTTTGGCACTCATGATAACTTAGGGAGACTGTACAGACAAACTGAATGTAGACTCAAAGTGAATCACCTTGCTCTGGAGAATTTATTAACATCAGCTGAAATTATCTTGAATGGAAAGAGAGGCAAAAAGATCTTACAAAATCAGATAATCAGAAATAAATCAAGTAAAATAGAGAAAATGAATGTATGTCTTGTCCTTTTAGTGATTTAATTTTAACTTCTGCACAAAGACCTTCATAAAACCTCAGAAAAATTCAGCAAAAGGTGTTATAGAGGTTGTCCCTATTATGGGCGTACAAGGATTGTAAGTGCTGAAGAATCTCAATTCCCCAACTTCCAGGATGTTTTGCAGATAGGAGGGGAGCAGTGAGAGCATTCTCTCCCTGGGCATTAGCTCCTCCTAGAAGCAAGATCATGGGAACATGGTCCTAGCCAACACCATTCTGCAGAGATGACTTCCATTGCTTCTTCAAAAAGAAACGTCAAGAATTAATCCTCTTTGTCATAACATAATCTATGGTAAGAATACATTAGAGAGTTAATCAAAGAATTTTTAGGTATAGCATAGGCCATCTGGACCTTTGTGAAGTGAAATAGGAAAGAATTACCACTGTCATAATTAATAGATGGATCCAGTGTATGTTCCAACTGCATGAGAGCTCTGAGTACTGCAACACTCCCTCATGTATAAATTCTGCCCACCTAGGACAAGGAAAGAGTCCCATCATGTCCTAGAAAAGAACCACATGACACCTTCATCCCATCTTGCATCATGATCAAGTCCAAAATGTAAAATGTAAAACATTTTAAAAACATAAAAATTTGATCATAGATGTTGCACTGAGTAATCTGACCCAACAGCAGTCTGATTTATTTCCTTTCCAAAGGTGTTTGTGGCATTAATTGCTGTCTCTTAGATGTTTTGACTTGCTCATATTTTGTATGAAATGATTATCTACAGGATACTATGTATACGAGCAGTTTTGCTCTTTCAAGTCTTAGCTCTGTGAACAGGGCTAGCCTTAGGCAAAGCCTAAGGCAGAAAGTGAAATACATTTTTTAAAGGCTGTTTGTTAATTGAGTCCTAAACTGCTTCCTTATTTTTGCCAGTTTTATCACAACATAAAAACAAATCAATGTTAAGGCATTCTGCCAGATTCTGGGCAACTCAAACTACTCTGAGCCTCCTCTTGCTTTCTTGGCAGCTGAGATCTCTCGGCACTAACAAAATTTTGCTCAGCATCTAACAGGATTTAAACCTAAATGGTCTGTAATCTACATATGAATACTTTAATTACATGCTGCTATGCTGAATTAAAACAATTGGCAAAGCACAAAAAGCTTAACTAAGAACTTGTAAAATGTGATAGCAACATTTTTGTAATTTCAGTCTGTTTATTACACTTTGGGCATCTATCTTTAAAAAGTTGAGGGTAAGGTCACTGCCAGCTAGCTTATTCACAAGAGAAGTGTCATGGTTTTACCAGGACATTGCTGCCCTCCTTCACTCATTGCAGAAAATTACTAAAAAAAATTTAGAGGTTTCTCAAGACCAGCTTGGAATTCAGCTTTTCCCTGAATGTTACTAGTTTGAAGGGGGATGATCCGTTTGCTCTGATGACAGTCTCCATCTAGCACTGTTAACGGTTTATGGGCTGGTTTGGACCAGTTCTGTGACAACTGGGGCAGGGGACCCATGGACCCATGCCCTGGGGAAGGGAAGGGAGAAAGGAAAAAAGGGAAAAGGGAAAATGGAGATGGGCTTAGAAACAAAACAGAGGCAATGATCTGAGGAGGAAAGCTAATTTACTAAATAAGATATCAGAATGCAGAATAACAAAATATAATACAATATAATTGGAATTGAAGCTAATAAATAAAATAAAATGTGAGAGAGTGTCCAATAAACCGAAAGCCTTACACTAATACTGAAGATGAGACAGCTAGCAAGCACCTGCTGCTGGGCTGATCCAAAGGAAAAAGAGTGTCTTGTGACACACTAACAGTTTTTATCTTTCCCTCTGAGCGGAAAATGTAAAAATACAAAGCAACACAAAGTCCTCTGGGGAATGTAGTTCTTCTCTTCTGAGACAGGTATACCCATAACTATCGAAGATCCATGCAGCTGGAGCATTAGCTCTTTAATTTCCAATGCACTACATGATATCATGATGTGGAATACCATTAACAAAAATCATAAAACCATGACAAGCAGCAAGAGGGATATGAGAGGAGAGATGTGGTTGAGAGGCAGCCAGCCTCTGCTCTTAGACCTTCATCTAATGCACTGGAGTGACATGAGAGACCCAACTCTTGCCTCCTTTCCACGATTACAGTGCCTAGAGGAGTCAAAAAACAGCATTTGCTGGGGATGGAGCCAGTTCCCGAAAGCAGAAACTCTTCAGGCGCCATCTTTTGTCATTTCACTTCCCATTTAGGACATTGTGATTCACTATCAAAAGAGTTTTCAGAGCATCTAGCAAAACAATGCCTTTTGGCAACTGGTTATCTCCTGTGTCACTCCTGTTGCACTCTTGCCCATGAGAGTCCATGCTGCCACGAGTGCTTTACTGTTGACAACTTACATGTTAATATATTACATTCAATGCTGTATTACATTCAATGCAGGGCTTTCAATACACTCACAAAATTTATAATGTACTTTGGTGGCAGAATTTTCCCAGTTGCATACTCCTGTCCCTGTAGTGCTTCAGCAACCTAAGAGTTATATCTCACCATCTCCATGTCAACAGTGTTGTCAACCCAAAACAGCTGTTGCTGCTGAGGACAGGAATCCAGGATTATGTCTCTGACCAATGACATCTAAAACTTGTGCCTCCTATTTCAGTGCTAACTACCAAGGCTCCAGCATCGAGTAGCTATTTATCTATTGTAATGGGTAGAATGTAAATAATCAATGGGTACATTCAATGACAGCCTACCTTCTGCTAATAAAAGTATGTGCAGTGAGCATCAAATACAACAAAAGGCTTAGTTTCTCCTCCTACTTCGGTGATGGTAGAATTTGGTTACTGCCATGGAGTTGGACATGAAAAGTCCATGGTCATGAAGATGAATTACTTGCATGTAGTATTAAAAGCATCATTCTGAATCACCAGGAGGCTGATCAAAGGTCATAGATGGATAAGATCTAAAATCAGACATCAGCTGATGGTGCCACCAAAGAAAGACAGCATTGAGGGGCTGGTTGCTAACTTCAAGACACATCAGACAGCCAAGTCATGGGGTACCAGCAGGTGCAAGGCAGCCGAGAAAGGAGTCGATGGGATGTAAACAACAAGAGGAGAAAAGAGGAAGGGTTGGGAATCAAATACTGCAGAGTATCTTCTTTGAACAGGCATGAGATATGAGAAAAAGGGATAGATAGTTACAGGAAGCCTAGTTGGAAATTTGTGTTACAGTAAGATACAAAAAGGTGATGAAACTGTTAGGATGAACATAAAAGTAGAGTGACGTGATCCCAGTGAAGACTCGATGCTGTGGATAAGTGGATTCTAAGAAAGAGTATAATTTACTGCAGCCCAAATAGCTGCAATGAAAAGAACCAATTTCATTAATCCAAGAGGAAACAGCTTAGAAAACACTTTTAGTATTATCTCCAGGTGTAACACCCCGTAGAAATCATATTTTAGTCATCATACATCTCTCTACCAGGCTACCAAACAGCCTGGCAATGTTGGGAAAAAAAAGCTTGTTTGGAATAGCAAACATCAAGGTGATAGAAGAGGGAGAGTAACAACTGCTTGATTAGTTTTCCTTGTTTTTAATTTTTGCTTCATATGTGAAAGGGAGGAAAAGATTCTTGATAATCAAATTAAAAACACTCATGTCTTTCAAACATATTCTCACCTCTTGAGAAGAGCTAAGCCAGAGTGGAGGTAAAAGTTGCAGCTTCTGTACAGAGCTTAGACATTCATATATGCATTATCATAACATGGTCAACTCTGGGCCAAGTAGTTCACAAGTGAGGAAGGCAAAAAGAATGTCAGCCCTCAAATCTGCTCTTAAACCAGTTTGGCCTGGAGGAAAGTTCTTTGAAAAGCTTTTTCCCTTTGACTTTTTTGGAGGGGTTAAGATTGATAGAGTAAGATGTTATAATTGCCATAATCATTCACTTTTCCTGTTAGATCTTAGTGAAAGGGAAACATCATAGTTACAACTTACAGAGCCATTTTTGTACTATGTGGAGTTCAAGCTACTGAAGGAACCTGGCCACACTAGGGTATGTCACAAAAGGAGTTGAGACAGCAAAATAAAAACAACCAACAGCAATGAAGCAAACTTCTTCAAAGTAGGTTCTGCACATACAGTCACATCTACATACAACACCGATCCAGCCTGACAGCAGGGACAAATTTTTAGGTGACCAAGAGAAGTAATATACAGGGGCGTAGCTCTTTGGGGTGCAAGCAGACCAATCCCACTGAGACCCTCAGATGCAATAGGGTCAGGGCTCAGGACAGAGAGATAGTGGAGAGAAGAAATGTTAGGAACTGGTCCTCTTGATCCTTACACAAAGAGCCGGGAAGTATCCTGTCTTGGAGAACAAAGGAGTAAGTTTGAATCCTGAGGGAAGTGGCTGACATTTGAACAGTCATAGCAGTCAGGTGAAACCCCTGGTGACTGGAATAAAAGGCATATCTTCCCTAGAACTCACCTGGAGTATTGTGTTCAGATGTGGAGTTCAGGAGCAAAGTCTGTTGTGATAGGACAAGGGAAAATGGTTTCAAATTAAGAGAGGGAAGATTTAGATTGGATATAAGGAAAAAGTTTTTACAGTAATGGTGGTGAGGCATTGGAACAAGTTGCCCAGAGAGGTGGTGGATGCCCTGTCCCTGGGAGATATTCAAGGTCAGGCCAGACAGAACCCTGAGCGCTTGATCAAGCTGTAGGTGTCCCTGTTCACTGCAGGAGAATTGGACTAGATGACCTTTAAAAGGTTCCTTCCAATTCAAAGGATTCTATGATTCTAAGCATCTGTAAGACACAAGTCATTAAAATATTAGGTTGTCTTAGAAAATAGGATACATTCCAGAATTTTCCTGCACTTTGTGTTACTAGTGGGGCATCTCAACTCTTTCTTTCATTTAGGATTGTCCTGTCTCCTCTAGGAAAACAACTCTAAATCCCACTCTGCAATCCATATAACTCACTGGGTGTGCTCTGCAACACCCAAATACTTTAACTGAATGTAGCTAAAATTTCATGCAGAAACTGGACTGTTCATCATTGACTGTTTGAAAACGAGACATACCACATTAAGGATTCAGGAATTTCTGTTACTAGGTAAACAAATACTCTCTATCCCTCACAATACACTTAAGTATTCCCTGGAGCATGTTATTAGATAGACAGCGAAACCAAAACTGATTATAATGATGAGTAATGAGAGAAAAGTGTACTGGCAGGTGTCTAATAGAACATAATCACTCAACAGGAAATGTCTGGTACCATTCAGTATCAATATCTCTCAACCTCAGTATTTTTTTCTGATTTTAATATCCAGAAGTCATCTATCCCATTTTCTTTCAGTTAATAAAATGTTGCTTCTTCTACTCCACAATTATTGACAAGACTATTACATAAATGAATATTAGCTTTCTTAATTAGTGGGCAATTCAGCTGTGAATCGCACAAAAACCTTGTCTATTTTAATAAATGGTTACATTGCTTTACCAGTGCTAAGCAATTAATTACTCAGAAGCTGCACTTCATTTTTCATGTAATATTTTCCTGGAATTTGCACTGTGTTCTAACCTATGCAATTGTCAAATAGAAGGTTTTTATTCTCAATCTAGGTTTTTTATGAAGTATCAGAAAGCAGAGGCAGTTAATGGCTTGGAACAGAAATCCTTCTGTGCCCCTTATCTTCCATTCTCTCCAAGAGCAGTCATCTGAAATCTGACTGCTTCAGTGAATCTAGTTACCTGCATGTATCTCTGCAAATCTCTATCTCTCAAAATAGTATTTGAAGACCTTTACTTACAGGTCATTCCTCCCAGCTTTCCTATGGCTTTTTAATATGAATAAACAAGATCTGAGACCTCAGGACTGATTCTTCTCTACAGTCATTCAAAGCAGTGAGTTTAAAGCAGGACCAACCCTTCACAGAAGATGCCCAGAACACTTTCATCAACTTCAACAGGATTATAGTAATTTATACCAGCTCCAAATCTTGCTTATGATCTTTTACGTTCACTTGGCCACAGCACGCATGATCATACAAGTTGCAGTGCATGAAAGTGAATTATTCAGCCCTTCTCCCTTCTTTACTACCATTTTTGTTTGTGTGTTAAACACTCAGAGATACATACATGCACAATATAGGTAAACTAATGAGTTATAGCCTTGAGAGAAGACAATCCTATGTTGACTCTGCCATTGGAAACAGAAGATTGATGTTCAAATGTTGGTCCTGTAAATTAATTATAAAAACACTGGAAAATATAATACTGTGACTGTTGCTGTTTTTAAGCTAAAATAGCTCAGTTCAGAATAGCAGTAGGCAGCCTGAGTGGTCAGTGTGCAGACTGTTCTGGGTACAAAGGCTTTTAGGAATGTATTTTATCATAAATCTCAGGAAATACTTTGTTCTGATCAATGATTGCTCTACATACACTGACAGCATATTGCTGTCTCTTTGCACGTAAGGTTGTTTTGATTTCAGCTCAAGCAGAAGAATGCAAGTAAATGATATGAGCATTTTGCACTTCAATATTAAATGCATTCTGCTTTTAATTAGTCAGAACAAGAACTGGTTTGCAATGAGATCCACTAATCCTCTTGCAACACAATATGCAAATAACGTCAGAGACTCTGACTCAAGCTCAAATTAAAAATGGAGCATTGCAACACACCAATTCTGATTCATGGCATGCCACTCTTCCCCAAACCTTTCAGACATATCAGCTGTGATCTCTTTTACCACTGTGGCCCTTCTTTGTCCTGTGTCCTCTCTCATATGGCTTCCCAAAATGGTATATTCTGCTCTCTGCCTCTTTATAAACTCTGTTGGGCTAGAAGCTTGCTTGTTCTGAATCACCTTGTCTTCTCAATCTAGAGAAATTTATCCAAATTTACACACTTCTTTATAATACTTATTTTAATTCAAGTGCTTGTGTTTCATCTGTAACTGTGAGCATCAAAGCTTTGTCTGTGAAAGATTGAATGGGACATACTCATGCATATGCAAACATCATCCCACCAGTATGAGCTATCCTGTGATGGCATATACTGTATCTTCATCAATACCACACAAAAATCATGTGCCAGAAAACCTATAACAAAGATTAAAATACTGTCTTCCACTAGGCACTTCAGGGTACTCCATAAACCTTGCTTACATATGGATACAAAAACATTCCCATGAGAATTTTTTATTTTCAGGTAACAGCTATGTTTGTTAAGAGATATCTTTAAAGTTACGTGGCAAATCCATAGCAGAGCTGGAAAGAGAGGGTCTGCACTCAACATCTAACACTGTGTATACTACTTAAAAATTTTGTCTTCTTACTCACCCCCCAAGAGGTAACTTGCCTGGAACAGGAGCAGGATGCAAGTTCAGTGCTCAGAACGTTTTGCTCCAGTCCCTTTTATCCATTAGTAAGTTGACAAGAAATCTGGTTTCAGGAAAAGGATGGTGCTACATACTCCAGTAGGTACGAACCAGTTGATTTCCACTACAATCAATAGCCGTTGGTTTTCAGAAAAATAAAATTTAAATATATTGTTGTTGGGTTTTTTTTATCAGTCCTATAGTATCTTTTAAGTATTTTGTAGAAAGGTTGCTTTTATTCATGAGATATCTACTTTCTGTAGAAGAAGTCTCCTTCTCTCCTCTCTATACTGTGGCTTTGCTAGTTATTACAGGCATTCTTATCCGACAGATAAAAGGTTGACAAAATACTCTTTCAACTTTTGTTCATAAGTTAAATACTGCTTCAATGACCACCTGCCTTACACAGAGAGGCACTATTTGCCATCAGAATATACTCTTCTATTAGATTTTTCCATACTATACTTTCAGAACTGGTAGGTTAGATTGCTGATATGATTATAGTACTGATATAAGTGAACAACCTTACAAGATTACAAATGTTTGCATTGTCAAAGTATTTGCATCAGCATACATAAACAAGGCTTCAGGCTGAGTTTCCACTCAACTGAAACTATTGAAATAGCTGAAGTCACAGCATTTCATCAAAATATAAATTACATGACAAAACACATCTGTGATAAATGGCACAAGACAAACGGGAAAGACCATAGCAACATCAGGCTAAGGAACAGTGACTCATCTGCATATTATCAGTATCTAAATTGGAAAGGTTTATTAGTCCTGCTGTTAGGATGGACCTACAGAGGCAAGTCAGTTGTCTCACTCAAATCTAGAGTGGCACTGTGGGTTTAGATCCGAATCTGCAGCTCCTAGCCCCGCACCACAAGCTTTGAACCCTTTTTCCATTTTAGAGACAATCACACTTTCATTCGCGCAATACAATTTGTCAGCCTTGAGGATGCTATAGTGAAGATGGCCAAAAGAGGGCACCTGGATACACCTTTTCTACTCAGCCCGCCATTGCGGGTTCCAACCAACTACCCACGTCCAACTAGCTTTGCAGTTGATCTTCTCTCTTGCAAAAGAAAACCAACATGGCCACTGACCTCAGCCAGCATAGCAAATGGCTCAAATGCTCTAGAGAAGGGAATTGCTGGACTTGTGTCCCTCGTGAGCTAGGTCCCACACAGAGTTCTTTGTGTTATAGACAGATGAACGAATGAATTCACAAAGTATTTCTCCATAAATAGTAGTTTTTATTTTAAAGAAAGATGAATCAGAAAGAGCCCTGATGATTTTCATGCCTCAGATGTTCCTGGAAGCAAGTGTACATGCTGGTGTTGAGGCTGACAGGACAGTTTATTTGCTTGCCCTTCCTGATGTAGGAAGTGGCATTTGGTAAATTGTCAGACCACTGAAATCTAATGACATGGATCACTATAAGACCATTACAGCCCTGAATGATATGGCACTATACGAGTGAATAATGACTACACCAACTTTGATGAGGGGAAATGTAACCCACAGGGTATTCAGGGACAAAGTGTTGTTTCCAAAGCCTGGTCAAGAAAGGTGTTCAAAATTACAGTGGCATTAGCTGAAGCACTTTCCCTATGGATTTTAATGATTTGTGACAGTGATAAATAAAATCATTCTCTCAGCCAGCTCTTCTCAAAGTCATTTATGAATACTTTGTTCAAAATAGCATATCATTACAATAGAGAAAAGTATTGGTGTAAAGACACATCTACTTTGATGCATACATACATATTAAAGCACAGATATTGCCATGTGAGAAATGAGGTGAAAAAATCTACATTAAAAACATCCGCTTAATGGCACTTTAAAACTACAATTTCTTAACACAATGTACCTGCCAAAGTATTCAACTGATTTTACATCATGTCAGGGAATAGCTGGCAATGCTTTCAGCTGTACAAGAAAGCTAGTAATCAATAAGAAATGCAATTCACCATGCTTGATAGGTGAGCTAGTGGGGCAGCAATACTTCTGAGAAAATGTCGAGTGGCATGTGGGCACTTGCTTACTGTCTTCAGTTCTGCAGCCAGACATGACACCATAATTGCAAGACATTTCTATTGATCTCAGCACAAAGTATCAATCACAGTTCAGAAGGTAGTTGGTAAGACTGCCTAATAAATATACATTTCCTCATATTTTGAGCCGCAAAAAGGGGTTTAAAATTAAGATGGTCTTTCGTATCAAAAACTTTTTTACCATTTTGAATAAAGGACATCTCTTTCAAAAGATTCATAATGCAAATAACTACTAGATACTCTGTAACTCCTGTATTTTTTTTAATTCAGTTTATAGTAGAGAGCTATAATTGCAACACATGTAGATAAGAGCTAGAATAATCACTAATCGGAACAAGTTCAAGTGAGAAATCATTGATGTGAAGCCTCAGTTACAAGGCTAGGATTTTGCCTGAAGCAATACCTGCCAGTAGTCCCACTGAAAACAGAGCATACTGTCAGAGGAATGCTATTAGGGGAATGGCAGGCAAAAAGAAAAAAGTATATTGAACTTTAAAGAATCAAGTCTAAAATTCTTGTCACAGCTTTCACAAGTAACTGACTTCTGCAGCAATCTTCTCTAACCACATTTCCCAGCACCTCTCACACTTGTTAGCAATGCTTCCCCATGTTTGGACAGCTTATTTTCCCTGAGATCCAAGACTTGACTACGTTACAGTTCTATCCAATGTAAAATAAACTTCCACATCATCTGCCCAAAGCAAGGAGTATTTCTGCTCAGAGAAACAGCCACATCAGTTACTGTCAGTGATCCATTCAGGACACTGCTTGGTTCTTTCATTGCTCAGATAGAGGCTTTTTGGGTCAGGAGCTCTGTATTGTAAAATTGCATATTAGCAAAGAAATGGTAGCATCAAGGGAAGTGTAATTTTTTGGGGAAAAAAAGTGTTTCCAAGCGCTACTGTAAAGAATCCCAATGTCTGTTGACTAACTTACAATCCTAAGAATCCAATTTACAAAGCCCACAATGAGCCATCCCTAAAAAATCATGGAGATATAATGTTCTCTTCTTTGACTGAGAAAAAGGA
This sequence comes from Cyrtonyx montezumae, assembly GCF_038088225.1. Lineage (NCBI taxonomy): Eukaryota > Metazoa > Chordata > Aves > Galliformes > Odontophoridae > Cyrtonyx > Cyrtonyx montezumae. The sequence continues at coordinate 13,177,714 of NW_027071826.1, forward strand.
GACAAAAAATTGTCTGCCAGAAGTGGATTATGAGGAAGTCACTACGTCTACTGACATGCCCTTAATAAAAGCAGATTCTGTCCCTACAGAGGCCTATCAGATACGATATCCTTATAGAAAAATTTGGCTACTAGGATTCTACAGACTTCCAGAACATGATGGTGGCCTTTCAAGCAAAGTGGGGGCATGTGATATAAATGAGGGAGCAGGGAGCAGGTGGAGGATGGACTTGCTGAGGGAAAGTGGGATGGCAGCCCGAGGGCCTGACAGGTCCTGACCCAGCATAGCCTGGTGAAACCAGGGGACAGTGACCTCCCCAGTAGGTACAAGTTCAACCAGCGCCCTGAGGAGTTCTGGAGACTTCCTTAAAGTATCTCCTATCACAAAGGTTTCCCACAGTCCATTTGCTGAAGTAATGAGAAGGCCCTCAGCTGTTCAAAATGTGTGCCTTGTGTGGTTCCCTGTGGCACACTTTCTGCCTCTGTTGCATCCCCCATGGACCTCTCTGCAGAAGGCTTATGAGCACCACCCACTTCTAAGTGTGGGCAGTTGGCTCTTGGCCTTGTGTTATCATGCTAACATCAGAGTATGAAACACAGAGCCATCAGATAGCCTCCCTGCAGGGCTGCCACCTCATGCCCTGTTCCATGAAACAGCCCTGCAGGTCCCACTGAGGAAGAGCTCCCTGGCACTGTCCACCAGCTCCTGAGGATCTGGGTGCCCATCCCACCACGCCTGTCCCCAGGGAGATGTGGTAGCACCACAGGAAGGGAGGGCAAGGGGCAGGAGTGTGACCTACTGCCCAGGGCTTCAGCTGCAGCACCACCATTCCTGACTGAGGCAGGGCCATCAGTGCCCAGGGCTTATCTCAGCCCTGCAAGAGGCCATGTCCACAGTGCCATTACCAGGGCTTGCATGGATCTTTAATAATAAAAAGAGAGAAAAGATCACACAGTTATTCCACAAACAATGTCTAATTCTTACTCAGAGCTCAGGACAGAGCCTATGGGTTCTGCTAGCAATGGGGTGTGGTGGTCCTATCTCTATCTCCAGCCTTGTAAACCTCTGTCCCACAAGCAACTGCTTCCCTCCAGCACATGTATGGGAAATGTGGTGTGAGCATCTCTGCTCTTACTGACGCAAGCTGCAGCAGAATGCTTACAGAAAGTAGTGTAAATACCTTCCAGAATTCTCAGAGCTGAACTGCTGTGCTCAAACCAGAGAAGATGGGTTTCTATCTACCAAATCAATTTTAGCTGAGCTATTGAGGACTTCTTTGATTTATTGCAGCAGCTCTCTAGAGACAGAATAATAGAAAATTCAGGGGATATCTAAGGAGTACTTTTTTCAGAGGATTTCATTTTAAAGAGGTTCTGTTGCATAGGCTAGGCCTGAAATGAGAAAACTCACCAATGTTTTACAGAGTCTAACTTGAAGTGTATAAGGGAAAAGGAGAACAGCTTTGGCTTCATGTCTGGTTTGAAAAACATTACCCTGCAGTATTTGCAACCCAGTTGAGCACTGGAACATTTTATTCAAGGACTAAGCAGAAGAAGCTGATTTCTTGCTCAGAGGAAAAGAACAACCTACAAAAGAAAACCAGATTTATTGTACATAAGTAATGAGCAGCAAACTACGTAATATTTGAAGTCCTTTTGGTTTGAGTCATAAATGAAGTACTTTTGAAAACAAAATAGAAGATATGAGGTGTATGTTCATTCTTATCCCTTACTGTACCCAGTCTTGGCTGATGGCTGATATGTGTCAGGCACATATGGGGCAGCCCCAGGGTGCCATACAAGGCATTCTAATGTGGGATTGCCCACATCCAGGTAACCGCAACAATCCAGAGTCTGAATGGACATGAGATAAAACAAAGGTACTGCAGCTCTGAATCTCCAAGAAAAATCCCTCTTCCACTCATCAGACAGTGGGAAAAAAGCAAAGGAAGTGCGTGTCTTGTGGTTTTAGTCTATGTCCACTTTATAGTTTCTTTAAAAAAAAAAAAAAAAAAGCAAGGAGCAGGTCTGAAAAACAGACTACCTTAATTTCCAAGTATAAAAACTGACTCCATTTTTATTTGATCCAGACTATTACTTTCACTTAAAGGCAAGACAGAGCTCTCTTGCATATTAAATTTTATATCATGTCATGTAAATTGAAGTTTCTGTTTATGCAGATTACCTTTTACTAGTTTTTGAAAGCAGTGCAAAGAAGTAAATCACACATGGAAGAAAGCAATTTGTCAGAAAGAAGATAAAGTGGTGCTTATGACCAGTGCTGGTGCTTGCAGAATTTTTTATTTTCATTAAACAATACAAGAGGACCTTTTATGTCTTAGTGGATCAGAGCACCTAAGTGTTGCCAGTCTTTTCCATCCCTTCACTTTTCCCTTAATTTTTCTGCAAGCTTCATGCAGAATGTCCAACTCATTGGCAAGGCTGTGGCACAGGAAACCTGAGAACAAGAGGCCCAGCCCTCAGCTGCTGCCTCTGTCTCCACACTGTACCTACATTCCTTACACTTAACCAGAAAATACAAACATTTCCCTTTATGTATAGGATCAATTATTATTCCTCTAAGGTTTCTGGGAGTTCATGCATCAGTTTGCCAGCTGTGTGAAGTATAAAAGTGTTCTCCTGAGATATAGGAGTCCACATATTACACTGATCTCAGCTCATTTTAAGAGACTTTCGGCCAACTTTCTCTGTCCTTCAGCACAGAGGCATAAACAGGTCCCATTCATGCCATAAAAGCTAAATGAGGAGGTTTCCCTTCCTAATGAGTGGTCAGCCTCAGAACTCTGACTTGGACACAAAAATGCTGAAGCATTCAGGCAAGATCTTCCGGAATTGACCTCATTATTATCCAGCTTACCTGCAGAATTAAATGTTAAGTCTTTCTCAGATGCTTGAATTGCAGTATAATTTGTTAAAACACACTGGGCATGGCATGTCTCAATCCAATGCTTTACATCCTGGTATGAAATCTGAAATTCTGCCAGGGAGGTGTTGTATCAGCTACAAACAACGGAAGCATTATAACGCTCAGTGCATTACAATATGATGAAAGCTAGCCATATTTAAAACAACTTCTATATAGTGTCTCCTATATATTACTGGCAACACTTATAATATACTAATTGCTTTATAGCTGATTTTGCTCTGATTCTTATGGTGCTTAATTAGAATTTTACTCAGGACCAGATGGCTGTCTTCATTAAATCATGATATATTCTACTCAAATAGAAGCAGCTGTATTTCTGAAAACACTCTAATTTATTTCCTGTATGTAAGAAATCACTCTGAAGGAAATCTAAGCTATAATCATTCAGTTTGTTTTCATTAGAGCTTATTTACAAAAAAATTCTGACAATTTTTCTTTTTGAACAGGACTTTAATATAGGTGACATTCATTAACAACAAGGGCAAATTTCTAGTATTGAACGTTCTTCCAGATATACATAAATGATGTTTCTCTCATGCTAGGTAATGTATACAGACATAAGTAAAAGAAGTCAATATGAAAATAATTTCCAAAATAGAATCACAAAGTCATAGAATTTCTCAGGTGGAAAAAGACTTTCAAGATCGAGTCCAATTGAAACCAAACCATACTACCCTAACTTTAACAACTAAATCATGTCCCTGAGCACCACATCCAAGCAGATTTTAAAGAAATGCAGGGACAGTGACTCAACCACCTCCCTGGAAGCCTATCCCAGTGCTTAACAACCCATTCTGTTAAAAGGTTTTCTTGATATCCAACCTAAACCTCCCCTGCAGCAACTTGAGGCTATTTCCTCTTGTCCTGTCACCAGTCACCAGTGAGAAGAGACCAACCCCACTCTCACTGCAACCACCTTTCAGATATTTGAAGAGGGCAAGAAGGTCTCCCCTCAGCCTCCTCTTCCCCAGACTTAACAGCCCCAGTTCCTTCAGTTGCTTTTCATAGAGCTTATTCTCCAGGCCCTTCACAAGCATTGTCCTTCTTTGCACCTGCTCCAGCACCTCATGTCATCTCTGTATTGAGGTGCCCAAAACTGAACACAGTACTCAAGGTGGGGCCTCACCAGTGCCAAGTACAGGGGGAGGATTACTTCTCTAGTCCTGCTCAGTAAACATTTAAGCAGAAGTTGTGTTTGTATGTGTCTGTTTGCAAACTTTAAGTATTATAATCACAAAATTCATGGTTATATATACAGCCCTTGTTAGGAGAGTGCCAGAAGATCGTATCACTTTTTAGTGATGACAAATTCACATTTTAGATTTGAAAAGAAATCAAGATAAATGTTTTTTGTATGACCTTATGTTTTTAGAAATCCATATCATTATTTGCCTTATATTCAGAAGTAAAATCAATTCATTATACAAATTGATTTTGTTTTGATGAAAGCAGGGCATCTATAAACAAAAGTATGTCAGAAAATCATGTACTTTGATTCAGTGGAAATACAAAGTTTTTTTGGAACTCGGAGACACATACGGTATATTTGTCCATCAGAAATTTTTTCTCTAAATCACACTGCCTTAGTGTGCTAGCATTTTCCACTCAAATCCGCTTTAGACAGAAAATATTTCAGCTTTTCTTCTTGTTGGCATGCACTGCCTAATCCCAATGCCAGTGACTGACTACCAAGTCAACACTCATAGAAAGTTTTTGAAAAGAAGCAGAATTCTTTTAAAACTTATTTTTATTTGGAAAACTTTATAGGATAGAAGGGTCTATTAATTTTATATACAGGGCACCAATTACTTGGAGAGAAAAAGTGTAATTCGCAAAACACTAGATACTCAAGTCAGTGGATTGCTTTCATCACTGTTTGCAGTTCTAGTAATATTTACACTTTATAGTTCCTTCTCTTTTGAAACCTAAGAAGGAATTATTCACACATATGTGTACCTAGCATACCTTGATACCGTTATGTGGATGGAAGAGAGCAGAGCAGATACACCATGGCACTCTGCTTTGAAGTGAGTAGGACTGACAGCGAGTAAGAGTGAGACCAAAGAATTCTGACTAAGAAATACTCCTGAGGAAAGGAGGTACATTGAGTATTCAAAAAAGTAAATCTCTTGTCATAGCCTTCTGTTTGTTTGCATTATATCTCATTTATATCACATACACCTGTTCAGCAGGTAAGAAAATCATACTTTTCCTGACTTTCCCAAGCTATATTTCAAAACACTTCTTAAAGGAGAAGTATTATCTCAGGGAAGGTATCAAATGAAGGAAATTTCTGTTCCCGAGATGATAGTTTAATACACTTACAAACAACTTAAAAGCAGAGAGCTGTGCTTTGCAACTGTAACCATAGAAACAGATATCAGCACCTGCATTAAGAGAGAACTGGGATCTCACCCTGCATAAATTCCCTGATCCAAAAAAGGTGTACCTACTGGGGCCATGCAATTAAATAAATATCATCCCAGCCTCCCTTACACTGGCAATGTGAAGCAGACTTTTGCTGCCAGGAATAGAGTTCTTTTAGCCTCTTCTTTTACCCTTCATTTTGTTTCTCTTCTTTAAATTTTCCTCTCCCTCTTATCTTTTTCAGTTATGTTCTTCACACTTTCCCTTCTTGCGTTCTCCACAAATAACACTGAGCAGTACACAAACCTTGAGGTCATATCCAATTGCAGTGTGAGCTTACAAGGTGGCTGCCCTACCCAGAATGGCCACAAACTTTACTATGTACACACCATCTTCGCTATCCTCTGTCAGAACGCAAAGACCAGTAGTGTGCTACATACTGGAGCAGCCTACCACCACTTTCAGTTTTCCTTTCCCCACTGTATCTTAAGTGCTTGTTTTCATTTCTTAACTAAAGATGATTATTTCATTAACAAACAATACGCATTATGTGCTGCATCTTGCATCATTTTAGATGTAAAAAAGGAGGTCATTTTATATTGCCCAATTTAATGGAAGATGCATATGAAACTAAAAGAAAAAAATACAGCATTTTCTTTCAGAGGCAGACTTTCTTGTAATTCAAAGTAATAAAAAAAACTGCATTTTGGAATGTAGCTGGCAAACACAGCTAGAGAAATAGTAAAAATGACATGCTGAAGTAGAAGTGATATCCTGAATCTGACGTCTTACTCTCCCTAATGCATCAGGACACTAGAATCAATCATTCATAAAGTCTCCTTTGAGATTTATGGAGCTCAGAGTGAAGAGACAGTCCACACTTGCTGTTTTGCATCTACTGGAATGCAAAAGCAAAAGATACAAGTGTGTAATGCAGGCAATCTACTGGGTAAATTGTTTTGTGCTGTTAGGACAACAAAAGCTAAAGATAATTTAAAATATCACTCTATTTCCAGGCAAACAAAACATCCATCTTTTGAGTTGATTTTTCATGTAGCATAAATAATCTCTAGATATCCATGTGGAAATGATTAGCTGGTAGAACTCCTTGTATTTTGCATATTACTTCCTTCTTAATGCTGGAAGGAGACTCAGAGAGAGATGGAGGGAAAGACTGATAAACAGCATATACTATCTCTAAGAAAATGGCTTGACTGTTCATTCCCAGGCATCTGCCTGATCATTATGCTGCATTCTATTAATTTACACCACATTTTTCTTCTGAAGTGAACCAAATAATTCACTTCAAGATAAAACTTGAGTGTGATTTTGGGACTATTTTACTCCAGGGATGTGTTCCTTTCAGACAGAGTGAAGAGGACTGTGCATAGCTGTGGTCTCTCCATATTGAAGAGTCATTCAGCTGCTTTCTGCCTTTGAACCTCCAGGTACTTAGACACTGCCCTGAAGTAATGAGCAAACTTTGGGCTTCAGTATGCCTTTGGCAAGCTGCAGCCAGTCTCAGAGTATTTCATGAATTCTTCAAAAAAATTAAAGTGAGAATATCTCCATCTTCCTTCTCTCTGTCTCCTCCTGAAATTTTGGAACAAGAGGATCAGAAGCTGCAGAAGGGAGAGCAGCTATTCATACAGCATCAGGAGCTGTTCAGCTTCAGCATCTCTCATGTTGTCAGATACAGTGCTGAACACATGAAAACATGTTTTTAACACAAGTGTGTGCGTGGAGGAGTGTTATTACTGGAAGCAGTGAGAAATACAGACTACATTATGCTAGTTCCATGTTCAACGTGATAGAGATCCAGAAGATTTTCCTCATCTCAGAAAGAAAGAGAGATAAACAAAAAAGCCAACTTTGTCTTTACATCAAATGCACTCAAAGCTGGTAAAAAAAAAATGACCCAGAAGAAAGAAAAGACACAAACACACACACACAAACAAAAATCCAAACCACAGCCCAGAAAGATCAACAAATCCCATCCAAATTAACACCACTCTGTTCTTGGGACACACACACTGATCTAGTACTGGCCTCACTCATATTAAGAAAAACAGAGTAATAAGGAATTACTCCAGTGGGGTAAAATGATCAGAAGAGTAGCAAGAATTTTGGACTATATTTATTAAGCTGGCCATCTGAGCTCTCTGCTAGTTAATGATGTAAATGTAGTCAAACATTTTGCAGTTCAGTGTAACACTGGGACTATCTCAATTGTAAGAAACTCATTTAAAATATGCTGGCTAAGATCTTGTAGCCCTTGGTTGCACTGGGAATGCACAACTTCAAATTAGCTACAGAAATGTTATAGAAGAAAGCCAGAGTCATCATGTTTACTCTTTAACTTCGCTGAGGCTTTGAGTAACTTTGTGCTTGCTGTTGCATTTCAAGGCATACCTTATGGTTTTAAGTCCTGTTTCCTGACCCATGAATGTAGACTGGTAGGCATTTTCCACAGAGCCAGCAAACTCAAGAATCTGAGAATTAAGGCATATATATTTTCTTGGGAAACACCAGGCTTTGTTACAGGCTTCTACAGAATGAATCTAAGGCCATAATTTCTACTGAATATTTCCAAAGGTTGCTGACCATTTATTTCATATTTCTGAAAACATTTAAAGGGCTGCATTTTAAAGTAATAAAAAAAAATAAAGCAATAAAAATTTGTAACAGTAGCAGTAACAGAAAAAAAAAAAAACAACCATGAGACTGAGTATGGTATTAATCACGATGCCTTCCTGCATTGCTAACAGAATGTTTGAAGACAAAATAATTTCAAGTTTGGTTTGGCTTGGTTGGAAAGTTCTTGCCTTTCCTGACTGAAGTTGTATACTTATGGTCAGGGGTAATAGACTCTACCTACTGTTTGCAATTACGTTCAGTGATCACAAACATTTTCTAACAGGTACTTAATACATCAGCAAATTTTGGTAACTGCTCTTCTGATTATGTCTTCTTCATCCCAACTGCAAATGAAATCTGTTTTAATGGCTTCATGTCCTACCATTTGTCAGTTGAGGTTGAATCTGACTGTGAGTGTGATTTTGTGTGCATCCTAATTGTGAACCAAAGTGATCAGCATTTACCCACCACATGTTTTAAGACAGCGTCAACCTTTTTTGTCATATAGAAAGCATAAATTGTGTTTACAAAACAATTAAGGATCATCAATTTGTGAGTGGCATGATAAAATAAGCCCGCTGAAGAAGGCCATCCATTCAATATTTTTACTTTAATAGTCATAATTGGTTGAAAGTCAGCATAAAAATGTATTCCCTAACTCTTTATTAGTTACTGGAATAAGTGATGCATTTGCTGTAATATTACAATAATTATTCTTCATTAAGAAGACTATTAATGTGCACTCTTAAAATTTTAAGAAGATTGGAAATTAACACTGTCATGCAGCACCAATTTTTACTTTGGAGTGCACATCAAACTCAGACATATGAATGGGAATGGTTTTGCTGTATGTAGCATCTCTGAAGAAGTGTGAAATTTGAAAAGAACTTTTCTATTTTTTGCAGAGGAACTAAGTGCTAGATGCACTACAGTTCAGCACTTCAAGAATTAAGTGTTGCAGTGATTATATGTCTGTCACCCTTTGTGCTGTAAGTGAAATGACCTTTTTCTGTCCCTGCTGACCAACGAATATCAGCATGACTACTTTGAGTGTGCTTTACCCAAGGCTCCTCACTAATTCAAGCAAAGCTAGTTGTCTCCAGACTCGATCACTCTTAGCTGCACTGTACTATAGCTTCCTGTGCCCTATAATGGGTCTACCAGACCTTAGCTACCAAGCTTCCCTCTGCAATGCAATCAGCCATATACTTTAGATGTGATCCAGAAGAAAGCAGTGAGCTGAAACAGGAGACCAGGTGGATGCTACACAAGTCTGACTGAACACCACAAATTGCTTTAGCCACACAGACACCAGACACCAAGTTTCCAAGATTAAGTGTAATTATTTCTACGGCAAACCAGACAGAATCAGTAGTTGTAGTATGAGGGATTGTCAGTGAGAGTATCCCTTGGAAAATCTACGCTTAATCCAATTTCATTTAAAAGCAGACTACGCAGGATGATTCTTATTCGAAGAGACAACCCTGTCATAGGGGATTTCAGTGGTAGTGTTGAAGAAGTGGAAGACAGGAAACAATAAGAGAAGCTTCTTGACTGAGAGATGAAAAACTTTCAGATTAATTATATTCTATTGCTAATGCTGAACTGGCTACATTTTCCTGGATTCTATATGGTAGAAATAGAAGGAGAATAATATCTTTTCACTGCCCCTACTTCTTCCATGCCCCCTGAGTCTTCCTAGACTGTAAGAAAGAGTGCAGAAGTCTGCTTATACAGCTAAAGGGTGCAGTAATTCTGCCTGAGAGAAGGCTGTCTCTCAAGAAAAGATCACACCTTCATGCAAAACGGCATGTAACAAATACATAATGGATTCCAATCCCTTAGGTAAGGCTTTAAATAAGTTACTTAAGAATCCTGAATGATTTATTTGCATCTGCTGCTCTGTAGGTTATAGAAGAAGGAAGAAACACAACTGCAGTGTCTGAGTCCAAGGAAGCAGGGAGGCTGGTTAAGTTATTAGTTCCTACCATAACTGAAGTCCTTGCCAAGTCACAGATTAGGCTAAACAAAAATGTACTTTTCATTAATCTTTCAAAAGTAATTGGCATGTTAAATCACAGATGCAGAGAAACTATACATTACGGAGAATGTTCAGTTTTAAAGGTGTATCTTGATAAGTAAACAAGTGCCATAAACACTGCTTTTGCACCAAAAGACCAAGCTGACAACCCTGTAAATAGTCACTCCATATGGTTTTAGAATCACCATATAGTAAATGGGAACATCACTCTGTATACTGTAAAAACAGGTGGATAGGACCAGTCTGCTACTGAAGCAGCAGTAAGGCATGAGAAGGTGTAGCACAATGGGGCTTCAGGATACATGAGTGCAAAAGATATAGGAGAGAGGTACTAAATGGGTTACATTTGTTATAACCAGATTTTTCCCTTGCAGCTTGCACATCATTGCTACAAAAACATTTCTGTTCTCTTACTCATTTTTGGCATAAGATAACTGATTATTTTCAGACCATGAATATAAACTTTCATCTGTTTTACTTCTGTGTAAACAAAACTCTTTGCAACCTCATTCAGTGACACATACTTCACAGAATCACAGATCTGTAGGGGTTGGAAGGGACCTCTAGAGATCATCTAGTCCAACCCCTCCACCAAAGCAGGCTCACTAGATCAGGTTGCACAGGTAATGATTGTGAATTTGCATAAATACATGCTAGGAAACACATCTGTGCACCAGTTAATACTAGTTCTTTGGACATTTTAGAGGCTTTGTCCCTAATTCCCATTTTCCTACTAGGAATATACAACCACCTCAACGAAATGGTGAAAAGGTTTCTCAGAAGACAGTTCCCAAACAACCCTTCGTGCAGGTGATGACGTTGAGGCATACTTCAAGTCAAGGTTCAACTTGAGTCATGTCCTTGTAACATGTTTCTGCCTTGTTGAAGTAACCTCTAGAAAACATGATAAATTGCAGAGATAACTAGCAATCTGTGGCAACAACTTAGTTGCATAGAAGAAAATTTATTTTAAAAGCCTTAAACAGCCTAACACAGTCTATATTAGATGACCAAGTAGAATGCAAAAGATTTCAATTATTACACAGTCATTCATGACTGAATCAGAAGCCTGCTGCAATAAAGAATCCTTTATTGTTTATTGTTTTGATTTTGGCAAAAGATTCTGCTCACATGGTCTGCATTTTTGTAGCCATCATGTCTGAGGCTGTAAAGGAACATTCTCCCCTATCTACCCTGGTTCTCACCAAGATTATGTCAGTACATCTCATTTTGTGATATCATTTGGGCTTCTGTCACTAGTAAAGGATTATTTTTTCTATTGATTAGTTCACTTAAGACTAAAACAGCTCAGGCCAACTACAGTGTTTGGGCTTACCAGGGATATTTGTACTGCTGGCTTCAGATTACTCTTAGATAATCAAATGATCCTTTCCAAACCTTGGTGCCTCAAAGTATTAGTAATTTTCTGGATATGTTGGCGTTTAATTTCTGCAAAAGTAGATATTAGGTGTAGGCTACTTCTCAGGAATGTTTTAAGAGGTTATCTGTTCTAATTCACACTGGATGAAAAACAACTTCCAGCAGCAGAGGATTCACAAGTTATAATTGTGCTGGTGACAGATTGGATAAAAATCAAAAAGAATACATTAACACTGTAAGAGTTAAGTCATCTCAAAAACATATTAGTTCTTTTCTAGTCAAACTTCATCCAAGAGGTTTTGAAAACAAGGAGTTGGTTGAACGTCTCCCCCATCATCTAGTCAAAGCACAGTGAGTGGATATCTTTCTAGAATTAGCATCTCCTATTTAGTGCCACTCCATCTTAAAATGACGAACGCCACCAGAACATGTGTTTATTCCCACTTCTTGTGCATAAGCAAATGGTCAGCAAATATAGAAGAAAACAATAAAGACATTCAGCACACATCTGGGTTCTCTGGTTGTTACACATGGTGTATTTCTGCAGATAAAACAGAGTATGAGGTCCTCTTTCCCATAGCTAGGTGTATGTTATTATTTCCTAAGGTCTTAATACATTTACCTTATGAATTTACAAGAGTAGCCATACAAACAACCCATCTAGTCTAGTCTCCCTTACAGAGAGTAATAGCAGACGTTCAGTGTAAAAGTTTATGAACACATGTAAAGAAAACAGTCTGATAACACAGTTTAGTTACTTAGCTAACTCCATTGTTAGGGGTAGGATTCCATGAACCTAACTCCATTCATGGAAGGTCTACAGATCTACTCCAAGCTGGTTTTGAAACACACTTCTGTTCAGATGGTGATCTACTGATAGCAACTCAGAGAACGTTAAAAAATGGGCTTAATGGCCCTATGGAGTTGTCAGTCTCAGTACTGAATGTGCAACAAGCCTAGATACCGACTTAAGCTAAATCAATAGATTTAAATAGCTGAGAGATACACTAAAAAAGAGCTCTATCCCAAAATCTAATACAATAGTGCTAAAAACTAGTAATTGACTTCAGGACTCTATAGTCTCCTTGCTCCACTTACTGGATCAGGTTTATACCTCCTGCATGCCACAGTATTACTCAAGAAGGTAGAAAAACTTCAGTGATTCAGTACATACACACATCATGGGACATGAATCACTGGCTTTACAATGCAGGAAAATGTTAGCCCCAGATTTATATTAATTGGATTAGGGGGTTTCTTATTTACAAAGAAAAGATGTGATTGGAGCTAATCTTCCAAAAGAAGACCACTCAACTTTGTTGAATCGTTCAAGATCCTGTAAAATATTGTTTTTAACATTTGTTTCTAGGCATAGACACATAAAAGAAAACAGCAAGAGAAAGGTATAAATGTTATAGTAAGTACTCATGCCCAATACAGAGTGCATCAAAACTGCTGGGGAGGGGGTTAGTTTGTACTCCGTTTGTCTTTCTTCCTGCCTCTTATTATAGTGTGGAGGAGTCTGAGCATAGGAGCACTAAGAGAAGCAACCTCAGAAACACTCTCTTTGCCATTCTTCAAAAAGTTTCCATTTTCTTTGAGTGAGGGTTTGTGCTACTAATCCAGCTTTCCAACATGGAGATGTATGTACAACCCTATGATGTAGGATAAAATGCTTTAACCAGGACTTCATGTCATTTCCTGCTGAAGGGTGAAATAAAAAACAACAGTAAAACCTTGAAGCATGAGTCAAGACTGGTTTTATAAATGCAGCTAACAAAGGAGTGAATCCCCTCTGACAAGTGCGTGAGGTGTTTGTACCAGAGAAATTAGTAGTACAAAGCTGTGTGTTTAATTCTAACTGAAAGTGATTGAGGGGTACAAATTGTACCAGAGGAACTTTCTAAGAAGAAGAGAACATTGGGAAGAGGGAGAGAAAAAAAATAAAATGACCTCTACACAACGATAGTTAAGAGATGATAAGAAGTAACTTATAAGGGGGAGGAGAAAAAGGCGGGGGGGACAAACAGAAGTAGTCTGGAGGTTTTTCATGGATAATTTGCTTTTGAGAACAGAAAAGCCCTGCTGCCATGCCTTCTTGGATTGTTTCCAGTGTTACAGATGAACCAGTAGTGGTGAATACAAAAGCCAGGGCTCCCACCCCTTCCCCCCACCCCCTTTTTTTTTTTTTTTTTTTTTGTATTAGCACAAAGGAAGACAGCAACCACGTCAGGAAAGATTTGGTGGTTTTAATTGAGCTGCAGTTGTATCCTTTCCTGTGTTTTCTATCATGTCAATTTTCCAAGTGGCCATCAAGTTTTTGGCAGCTGAAGCAACCCAAGTATACAAAGCTGACATTTAGAATTGCTCCAGGATTTGCCTTCCTCCTGGCAGTACTATCAAGAGGGGCTTTAAGCATGCTTAAGTTGACTTTAAATCAAGATGTCAGCTTTGAAATCAGGCTGTCTTTGGCATTCTTGTCAATAATCCTGAACTTGGTTTAAGCCCTATACCCCTTTATGCATTAACTGGCCAGTATTTGGAGCAATGTTGTCCTAATATGTATCACATTCCTTTGTACTTTATTCATGATTTGGAACCTTTACAGGTTTGTTCAGGCAGGCCTTTATCCTTTAATGAGAAAGCAAAAATGCTTTCAGTCTGTTTCATTGCTTTTGGTTTCGGTGTTTTGTTGCTGTTTGTTTGCTTTGTTTTGGAGGGAAAAAACAAAAAATGGAGAGATGGAAGTCTCTGCACGTGTGTGATGATGTACATTTCTGTTTCTTCTGATATAGAGATGAATGTAAACTGGCTTCCCATTGCCAAACCACCTCGTAAACCAGGCTATTCACGACTTGCAAATAGACACCACAAAGGCCGATATGAAGAAGACAGAGTCTGCAACAGTTTGTTGCTGGAGCCATACAAGACAAAGGAGCCCAATTATGGCCACTCAAATTTTCCTCTTTCATCAAGTCAGGTCTGTTGCGTTAAAGAAACCCCAAAGTGGTTTATTGTCACACGGTTTTTGGGAGGAAGCCCAGCACATAATGTTGATATTTAGCTTTTTAGCTCATAGCTCATTTCTAAAGCTAAAGTGCTGACCAGAGAGCCTTGGGGAGTTCTGCTTCACTTCATGAGACATAAATAAGAAATTTTGAAATGCATTTGCTGAATTGCATCGAAATTTATAAAGTCAGGTGCCTGAAGATCTGAACTTTTCAACTGAAGTCTTTGGTTTGCTTCTGTACTAGTTGCAGTTAAAAGTACGAGGAAATATTTCAGTTTCCCAGACTGTATCAGTTGGCATAGAAGTCAATGGAACCAATAAAATTCAACCTGAATACCCAAATAACACTTTGGGTATGACAGACAGTTAATTCAGATTAAAGGAGGAGATGGGAGCACAGCATAGTAGCTATTATGGGATGTTTTTCACGAGCACACAATAAAAGTGGTAACAGAAGGACTATTCTACCACAGTTGTCCCTGAATGTATTTATGCTACAATAACTTTTCCAGTTAATGTCATTGATGCAGGTGAGTGCCTAAAGTAAAACAAAAATCAGAACTCATTTTGAACAGAACTAGATTAATTATTCTAGTGGTGAACTAAGAATATTTGCTTTTATTTATTTTCAATGCAGTAGGTCTCAATCCAGAATACCCAGAAATATTAAACAATATATAGCATGTTAGGAGTGAACATGAACACTGATAAAAATTTTAGAAGGAAAAGAACTTAAAAACAGGGGAAAGGAAATCTGGTACAATTAAATCTGAGTTAGAGCAAGATTGAGCCTATATTTATGTGTGTGTGTGTGTATTAAAAAAATAATAATAAAGGAAAAATTACAGAAAAACATTTTACCCAGTTCTGAAAGTAAGAGAAACACCAGCCTTTCATCAACATCAAGAGGGATATAAGTAATAAGGACCTGTAACCAGTGAAAGTGGCTAAGATACAAAACAGAGAAAAAACTTAAATGGCAAACCTAGCATTGCTCTGACAGAAGAGATTCATCACAGTTTCACAGATATAGTAGATGACTGCTTCAGCCAGAGTGGTCAGGCACTGGAATGGCCTGCCTAGGGAGGTGGTTGAGGCACCATCCCTAGCGCTGTTCAAGAAGCGTTTAGATGAGGTGCTTAAGGACTTAATTTAGTAGTTGGGTAGAGATAGTGATAGGAGGATGGTTGGACTAGATGATCTTATAGGTCCTTTCCAACCTTATGAACTTATGAACTTATGAGCCACAGTATTTAGTGAATTCCCATTAATGTCATTTTTCTCCTCACAACTATTTATAGTAGCCTTTTCTAAAATGATCTCTTTTTTTCTGCAGGAGTTATTATTTAACTGCTACGCCAAATCAGCCCTGAAATAATACCTGCAACTACCCAAATAGTAAATACATTTGAAAGAAATATTTTTTATCCAACAGCCTAAAATTACAAAACAAAACAAAAAACACCATCAACAAAAAGCCACAGACAAAGGAAAAGGAATGAAAGGTTAAACCATATACAAAATCTGTACAGCACAATTCAGCATATGAGTTAACATAACATATCACCTATGTGCATATCAACCCAAAGGTTAAATTATTACAGTTTTGCTAGTTGTTGCAGTGGGCAGTACCCAAGGAAAGCAGTACCACAAAAAAGAGTTTATAAAGCAGCTGTCAAAACTGATGTTGGGAAACAAGCGTTGTAATGTGGTGGGTGTTGCTTGCTGTATGCACTTAAGCAGTCCTGAATGGAAATCTGTACCCAAGTCAGAGTCAAAGAGAAGGGCTTACAGAACAGAATAATTCAACAGGATTGAACCTACAAAGATCATCAAGTCCAACCACTTGACTTCAGAGTTAGTCAAAAGTTAAAACATATTATTATATGCCTTATATTCTATATTATCCAAATGCCTCTTGAACACTGACAGGCAGGGTGCATCAATCACCACTAAAATCCCCTTTCAAAGATATGACTTTGATATGGTAAAAGAAATGACTCTTAATACCCAGGCTGAGCCTCACCTGGTGCAGCTTTGTGCTGTTCCTGACCTGACATTGGTTCCCTAGTGTGGAGGGGTCCCCAGCATGGAGACCAACACCTTCCTCTGCTTCACCTCTTCAGGGAGCCAAAGCAAGCAGTCTCACACTTCTTGTCTCCAGAATGGGCAGACCAATGCCCTCAGCCCCTCCTCACAGGACATCTTCATCCCTCTTACTAACTTTGGTGCCCTTTTCTGCAAGCTTCCAAGGATCCTGACATCCTTTATACAGTGTGGAGCCCAGACATCGTACAATACTCAAGGTGAGGTCACACCAGGACTAAACATAGCAGGAGAACCACTTCTTTTGTCCGCCTGGCTGTTGTGTGTTCAACACATCCCACAGTGCAGTGTGTCCCCTTGCCTTCCAGGGCAGACTACTCACTCAATGCCTAGCTGCTATCTGAGCACCCCCAGATCCCTTCCTGCTGAGCTGCTCTCCAGCCACTCCTCTGCCAGCCTGTGCCTATGTCCAGCATTACTCCATCCCAGGTACAGAACCTGTTTGGGTTTTTTTGGTCGCTTTGCATGCTACTGATGATCACCCAATGCTTAAATGCATTTAAGTCTTTCTGCAAGCTCTCTCCTCCCTCCATGCAGTCAAATGCACCTCCAAGTGTAGCGTCATCAGCAGACTTGCTTAGGATGCACTCCAGTTCAGTCCATTCAGATCACTGATAAAAACATGAAACAGAACTGGCCCTAGAATTGAGTCCATGTTGTTACTTGTTACTGAGTTCATGTCACTTACATAAGAACATCTGTATAGTGAAGTTCAGTGGGGATGGGAATCTGCGAGAGGCAGGAGCAGCTGAACCTCTGGAGAGTCTGAAGTGCAGTTGCTGTGTGTTGTTATTTGCTAACAGCTCTGAAGGATATTCTTTGGAATCAACTACTGCACAGGAAACCCTTCTCTGTGGTACAGTAAAATGTTTCAGAACAGAGCAGCTTGCATTCTCCTTGCCTCTTCTCAGCCACATAGCATACAGCACCAAAAACATTCTTTTTTATGCTATAAAAATGGTGCATCTTCACTAAAACAGTCCTATAGTCTACATCTAAAGACAAATATCACTCATACATATGTAATTAAATATGAAATTTTTTTTTGATGGTCAGACAGTACTTAAAATCCTGCTGAGCTCTGAAAACACCATCAACCTGAAATTTTTGCAGGTGTGCAAATCTGGAAGTTGTCTCTTGCAGGGCAAGGAAAAACAGCACAAAATCTTCATAGAATCAGGGAAGATTTAAACCAGAAGAAATATACATGAAGCAGGCACTCACATCTATAAGATCATAAAAGGTTGGCAGGCAAAGACCTCAAGAGGTTGCCAAGAACATGCAAGGGCAGGATGTAGTACAACTATTAGATTAAAACAAACAACAGTTTGTCTGCTTTGTACCTGAAGCTCTCCAGAGATGGAGACTGTTGTTGTCAGCCACCTTCTTCACTCTATTTGTATTTAAAGGTCTTCCCTAATGACCGTCTTCAATTTTCCGTTGTATATTCAAAATCTACTGCATTTTTTCGTGTCTGTCAGAGACATCACCTCTTTTCCTGAAATCTTTGGAGCTCATTTCTGTTCTGAAGCAAAGCTCTGCCCACCTTCCTGATAGAATTTGTCTTCTTTCTGTTTAAAATGATGTCACGTATGTTACAGACTTACCATATTGTGTGATCTCAAGGGCAGGATTTTGGCTTTTTTGCTAATTGCAGGGCTCCATGTGAGCTCTTGGTTCTTTTCCAAGTAATAACAATGCATTCTCTTGCTGTTCCCTTTAGTAATTTAGCTTTTAACAGGCACTCAAAGTGCTTGGTGTCCTTTGGAGCCATATTGTGTGTAACAGAGTGAAAACCTTCCAGCTATAAGAATATAAAGTTTTGTTTTAATTTCAGTGTAATTTTCACTATGAAGTACTGCAAATGCCTTTGCATTCTACCATACTACTGGGAAAAGTAGATATCTATTTTTAATGTGTTTCATTTGAATGATGTGAGCAGTCCTTTTGTAATCTCTTGCATGCATATGAGCCCTTTTAAGTGCATTAACTTGATTTACAATAAGCAATATTATGATCTTGATTTAAGATTCTGAACTTAAATTTTTTTTATTAAGGTAAATACTCACTCTGATTATAGGTAGGGGAAACTGAAGAATAAGATATTTCATCCAAATTGACATAGCAGATGTGAGGTTTAAAGAACTGTGTAATTCTCTAGATTCTTGCTTGCAAACCTCCCCAGTGCTCTATCTCCCATTTTAAATCAAGAAAATACCCTGACATTTTTAGAGAAACCTAAGTAATTAAAGCAGCTTACTTTTGCATGATAAAAGTTTCAAGTGCACTTAAAAAGAGCTGAAGTGTTCTCATAGTCCTCCCCTCCCCCAAAAAAGAATTTATTTAAAAGCATCCATTTTCATTAGTTGAGATCCATTTTGATTGATAATCAAATGTTTATGTAACCCTTGAAAATACAGAAGGTTCCAAGGTCATACTGTCATTTAATCTTCTGATTATACAGATGGGACAATAACAAATAGGCAGAGAACAGAAGAAGATACTTCTGTGAGGCTGGGTAAATCTAAGTAAAATTAGAAGATATTTCTGCATGGTTGGGTGAGTTTTAGTGATAATAGTTTTTAGAAGCAGTTAAAGAATCTCAGGAATGAACACAAAAGAGAAGTACTGCAACCTTATCAGCCCCAGCTATTCATTAGAGCACAGTCTTATATACTGGTTCCAAAAGAAAGACACCACATTCCTCTCTATGGTCCTTTGTTACAGTGTTCCACACTGAATCCATGGAAAAGTGTGCAGAGCACCCCTTTGCACACCTTGGTGTGGATCATTACCCTGTCCCCTCAGGCAGAAAACAATTAACCAACTTGGTAAGTCCTGGAAAGTTCCAACCACACATCCCACAGCATGAATGAATCACTTCTTACTCCTCCCCTACTCCCTGTTAATGAAAAGCTAAAATATCTGAATTGGAAGTTAGACATGAACTGACCAATGCAAAGCTGGATTGTTAGAGAAAAAGTGATGTTTCTGAGGAGAGGCAGCTCGTATAAGTCAGATCAGTGTGGCAAATCACTACACAATTAATAATAATAACATTGCATGACTTGAGAACAATTAGAATATCGGACTGCTTCTGATCAAATCTGTTCTGCAGAACAGGAAATTAACTTTGTGACCTTTTCTAATCAGCAGACAGATGTCCCTGTCCTGGAACACGTCTGCTGACAGCAAAAGGAATAAAACAGGTATTTGCTTCTAGAAGCAGAAAACCTGCCAAATGTCACCTGCCCATGAGAAATGCCAGGACTGGAACACAAATATGCAGTTTAGTGCAGCCATAATAATGTAATGCATCACCAGCCTCCAGAATTTTGGGAAGAGCAGATGATCCGTGCTGGCCACAGGTACAGTACATGGTATGGTCTAAAAGGAACTGTGAATAAGATCTACTGCAAGATTAGATTTTGTAAAACCAAATGATGTTAATGAGGATCCATTTTCTATGCAATTAACAAAAACAAATTCTTTGCTCAAATCTCATGCCAGCATGCTCGTTAAAGACAGAACTGCCCCAGGAGGGGCTGTTTTTTCTCTACAAACAATACCATGAAAGCTAGTTTGAGCAAATGCCTGTTGTATCCAAGGCTGCTCCCATCATGAATGAATTTGCTAGAAATGTTTAATATCACACACAATTTGGGAATAAACTTTTGAAAACAGAACTTGACAATATCCAAATTCTCTCTGTGCTAATGAACATAAAAGTTGGGATGTGGTTATTTGTACTCACAGATTTACAGTGGCATTTCTACTGTTGTATGAAATGAGAAATCCCTGCCTCATGCACAAGGGCAGTTATACAAACATTGCTATTCACACTGTGCTGCCACACTCAGGCTTGCTTCACACGTACTGTTCAGCACATAGCCATGCACAGACTTTGCCCAGAAGTCTTCAAATGTAGATAAAACATAAGAACTGTCTTTGGAAGATGTTAAAAAAAATGAAATACAAATTTTAGAACAAGTTTTTTTTATATTCCTGCTTTTTTTTCTTAATGTTCCACACTCCTTGTGCTGACTCAGAATGGACTTTGCAAATAAATAAGAGAACTAGTAAGTCATGCAAAACTAACCTCAGTGCTACAATGAAGTTGTAGTTGGCAAATTGTACAATGATTTAGTAGTTGGCAAGGACCCATGGCAGGGGGGCTGGAACCAGATGATCTTTAAGGTCTCTTCCAGATCAAACTGTTTTATGGTTCTGTGATACACTCCCAAACCTGCATGCCCTTTTTCAGTGAGAAAACATCAAAGGTTGGTTTTTGATGCCAGCCATTGCACTGGAACCCAAAGGCCATATATGGGGAAGGCACAGAGAGCCTTCATCCACAGGTTGGCTCTGAGCAGGCAGGGCTCATCAAGGCTATTACATGCTACTGACAGGAATTTATCAAAGCCTCAACATGGTAGCACATGAAAAGGGCCAGGAGCACTGAAGTATTCCATTAGCTTTTCTTGGGAACTATTAACTAAGTTTTATTTGTTTGTGATGACACTTTGAAATGCAGAGGCCTTGCTCTTCTGTGTGGCCAATAGAAGAACATTCTCTGCCCCTCCTAAGTTAAAATCTTACTCACAATTCCTTGTATCTTACTGTACCTTGCTTCTGTGTACTCCATAAGCAAACAGATTTCATATTGCTCTATCACCTGTGAAGGGTTCAATTCTCAACTTTCCTCTAAGTTGTATTCCTTTACATCAGCACACAGTGAGTGAAAAAAAACTGATGTCGCTATTTCTCTGTTTGCATCTATCACTACCAACAGCTAGCCCCATCTTGTGCTCCCATTTTCACTCAGGCTGCCTGGATTTAAATTTTCTTCTTCCTTTACTGCATCCCAGAAAGACATACACTGTTCCAGTCTCCCTCTAGTTCCAATATTTCCGCTTCTTAAAATTCTGTATCAGAGCCAGATGATGTTTTTCACTCCAGTATTTTCTCCACCAGTAGGATCATGTGAGTAACAGCCCCAGAATCCTTAAATTCAACTTGTTTCCTCAAACGCCTTGTTTTAAAGTAAAGGACAAACATTTTAAGACTCAACACATTTCATTTTGACCTTTTAAAACTTCTCTGCAAATTTTTGAGCCAGTAAAGGTCTGGACCAGTGCAGCCCCACAACACTGAGCTACCAAGCTGCAGTTTTGAACAGGGCTTATCAGCACCGGCAGGAGCATTGAGCAGACACAGCTATGCCAGCTCCCATCCCCACATGGCAAGAACTCTGTTCTGACTTTTAAATGATTAGCAAGTTCTCTCTGAAAAGCAAAGCTTATTAGGTAAAACTTTCAAGCACAATGTGATTGTCTGAATGCTCTGATGAAGTGAGTGTTTACCGAGCTTTGCTTGCCAGGCAGTGTTTGCTGTTATGCATGTACCACTATTATCTGCTTCAAGCCCTTTTCAGACCGAGTCTTTTGTCAGGTGGAAATCCCAGCAGGCCAGACATCAATGTTTTGAATTATACAACTAGTTTCTGCTTTCCACAGCAAGGGGTCAGCTCCCTGCCAGCAAACTCATTTGTAACGCTGCGCTTGTAAACTCCCAATAAAAGCCTCTGATGGAACCACGCTTCACTGGGTAGTGGCAATAAAACTGCATGGCCTCCTTTCCACTATAAAAAGGCTCCAAAAACATACCACTTCTAGCCTGTGCTTCAGTATGCACATGGAGATGAACACATCCAGGTGAGATTTCACAAAACCTGAGCTTTATCAGCCTAAGGGAATCCTCTTTAAAAGTCAGTCTACAGAAAAATCTCAGTGATAACAATAATTTTAACTACACGTTTCTTTCCATGTTTCTTATGAGATTTCAGTGTCTTCATTGACTCTGACTACTGATAGTCAAGAATATCAAAAGAACAGTATGAGAAAAGGAGGAGAAAAAAAAAGGTGGTGGGGGAGAATAATCAAACTGTTGTCTTATTCCAGGGGCTTGCCTTAAATACATGACAGATGTTATCACAAATAATTAGGCTGATATTTGCTTCAAGTTACAATTGCCTTTTTAAAATTTCTAGTCTTGTTGAAGACTGTTTAATAGGGTGACATATACCATGAACCTGCCCCCAGGACAAGTAAGACTGTTTACATTCAGGTGCCAGTGCCACCCTGGATGCATCCAAACTGTACATAAAGACTGATCTGATTTTAGGTTAATAAAAATAAATAAATAAGGGAATAACTCCAGCAGAAACTAAATGAGGAGGGCAAGGAATCAGTGAATAAATGATTTTGAAGCATTGCTCTTGAATTAGTGGACATGAGTTATGCTGAGCCTCTGTCTGAACAAGATGCAAGGGAAGCCCTCAAGATATGCTTCAAGACTGGATGCCACAGCTTTGTAAGAGCAGCCTTGGGAGTCACTGGAGCAGAGCTCCCAAGCACAAAGCACCTCCAGGCATGCCTGGAGTTCCTACACCAGCACACATGGGCCAGTGGCTGCTTGGATTTGCACTCAGGGATCATGGAGGCAAACCTCTGCTTGGTTGTTACAATTTCTGCTAAATGCTAGATTTGGTAATCATACAGATTAGCAGAGCATATCCTTCTCTCCTGGACATCAGGGTTATTTCTACACCAGACAATCTGACTGGTTTTCCTGAGCAGCCAAGTAATTTTCAGACAGATCACTGTTCCCTGAGTGCAGGGAATTGTAATAATTCTATACAAAAGAAAAGAAAAATAGAAGGTAAGAAATACAGCCACAGAAGACATTTATAACACTTAAATTTTCTTCATGAAGCATTTTTTTTTTTATAGCAGAAAAGAGATGATATAAACACTTTGGAGACAAAATCTCCCTATTCCATGTTTGTAAGCACACATCCCTAGAGGGATGCTCAGAAAGCTCAGGTTTCAACTAAAATGAATGTTCACACCAAGTGCTTATCTTGTTCCCAGAGCAATATCCTCAGAAGCCTCCCACTCTAGCCTAGCCAAAGAACTTCATGACATTGCAGAATGTCCTTAGTCTCACTGTCACCCACAAATACCCTTATTTTGGTCCTACCAACTGTGGAGTCCATGTAGTCTCAGATCCACTTGCCACAATATCACACATACCAACCATAGTTGCAGTGGAGAGCAAGCATCTCTGAAAACGCACAGCAGAGCCTCTCCTTCCACTGCCCAGATCCCATCCCAAGTCCAAGAAGACTCCTTTCTAGTTGGTTCTGCCCACACAAACGTGCAATCCACAATATCATAACGGCAAAGGAATGTTCATCTTTCTAACCCAAGATGACAACACGACTAAATTACACAAGTAGCTTTCACATCCGGCTCCAAGTAGCACGCAAGGGTCTGGTCTGAGTCAGTACACCAAGGTGCATAAAATATTTACTAATACCAGCTGCCTCAAGATCTACTGAAGATCATTCTTTTAGGGGTATTCCTGTATGCATTTAGAGCTTGTGCATTTTTAAAAGATCAGAATTAGCTTGGAAGACCACAATGGGAGAGGTTAGCATTTGTGTTTAGGAAAGTCAGAAAAGCCTCATTTCCTGAACGTGAACTTGCATCTTGCAGAGTAAGACTCAAATTTGACTCCTACTTATTCTCTACAAACATTATAATTGATGATCCGTGCATCTTCAGAAGCATTATCAATACTATATAAGCAATGTTTGTTGTACTGCCTATATCTCTTATGTCCCTTTGCAGAAACTACTTTGTACACTTATTTGGGACACTGGAATATCGTTTGGCAGGTATATGCTTTGGTCTGAATTTTGTAAAGTGTCCTGAAAAATCTTATGGCTTTTTTGTTGCCGTATTTTTTCCATTTTAAACCAAAATATGTAAATAAATAAATAAAAATCTCAGCAAGTGCACTTCTTCAAGGTGACACTCAGAGTTTCTCATTTTTCAAATAAAGGCCTGCTCACTTTTGAGAAATTGCTTGATTTTGGAGGGGTATTGAATTCTTCTGTTTCCAGGAATATCTGCCAAAATTTTCAGTTTCCAAATCTAGAAAAGTTCTATTTTACACATGTACACTAAAAGCTTATTTGAGCTTGGCATCTGAATGGTTTGCAGATTCCATCTGGACTGAGCATCCCCAGCCCAGAGCCACAAAGGAAGAGCAGAGCTTCTGCTGAAATCTCTCCCACCAGCTGCTCGGGGTCACTTGCAAAACTGGCAGAGATCCTGTAGGCATTCAGCATGCAGCCTTTTGCCTAAAAAAGGAAGGTATTTGATCTAAGAAAGTGGCAATATGACACACCATTGCAAATTGCCATGCCTCCAGCAGTGACTTTAAAGCAGCGCAGAACAAGCAAGTTTGTGCCTAGCAGGAATTAAAGCTATTTATTATACCTTTGTGGTATTCAGATAGCAAAAACAGGAATCCGTGGCCTAGATTATGCATAAAATGTAAGAGAAGTTGAAAGAAAGGTTGCAAAATATTAGCCTATTTCATTATTTTAACACAGATATGCACCAGCCTACAAGGACTAGGTCAGATAACTAAGCTGCGCAATTCAGGGTTTAAATTTTTGCAACAGGGATATGGATGATGGATGTCTTGGCTCCCACGACAGTCAAGAACAGGAAACAGGTGGTGCTAGGACACAGCTCATCTCACCTTGAGGCAGACAGGCAAAGCAACATGGATGAAAGCTTGTTACCATGAACTGCAGAAAGCTTTGGGCAATCAGCAAATGTGTTGCTTATGTTATACACATCCGAAACAAGGAAAAAAAGAGTTTAACTGAAGAAGCCAGAAGAAATAGGGAAAAGAAACTTCCTTCAAAAATGTGGGTCTTTTTGTTTATTCGTTTGTTTGTTTTTGTGCGTGTCTGTTTTAGGACAAGTCACTGACTTTTGACTGAGATAACAAGTATTGGCGCAAATCTCTCAAGTGATCAAGTATCCCCAGGAATTTCCCCATCTGTGCTGTTTAGCAAGCCCTGAGAATGTTCGGCTCAGGGAAGATGTGTTGATATATATATATATATATATATATATATCAACACATCTTATACCTATATATATATATATATTTTAGGTATATGAGTACCTAGCTGAGAAAAAGCTTGCTCACAGCTCTGTAAACATCTAGGTCCCACAGGGTACACTTGGAAGCTCAGTAATGTATTAACATAATAATTCCTCGTACTGGTAATTTGATACTTTTCTCCTTCACAGCTCTTCTAATTCCCCTCAAAAGCACCTGAAACTTTATAACAGAAGCTGCAGGCAGTCAGAGGATTATTTTACAACTTTTCAATTACTTGCCTACCTGTGTGTACATGTCTGACTTAAGTCACAATTCGTTCCATCATGCCTGGCCACCACCTGGTTTCAGCCAGCTGCTGAGCAGACTCATTCCTGTGAGAGCACTATCCACCAATTTTGACGTTTTGCCATAACGTATTGAGGGACTGCATGAAGCACTGCTTCTCTCCACCATCCCAACCCAAGAATGCACAGTGCTGCAAACAATAGGAGTCTTTGCCTCTGGGTAAATTCCCCTCATTCCCCTTATAACGATTGTGCAAGGTCAGGCTTGAGTTCGAAGAAAAAGATTTGGCATGGATTGCATTTTATATTTAGAGGGTTATCATTTAGGCTTCCCCAAAAGTGAACACTGAATGAAAAGCTCCTACAGGAATATTTCATATGCTCCATTAGGATCAGTCAGATTGCTCAGTTTAGACTGGCTCTAGAATTCTATCTAAAAATTGGATTAAATTAGTCTTCATGACTTCAGAATTTGAGGTATGCATAATAAATTTACGTTCGAGAGTGCTGATAGATACACTGTACGTTTCAGTTCAGAGTCCACAGTCATCACCTTATATTTTTAACAAACATTCAATGGTTTTTCTGTCTAATGAGTCCTGAAATCTTGGGTTCCCTGGGAAGAAACAACAGATCTATATAAGTACCTTATCCAATGGAATGTATCTCAGAAATTTCTGTTTCCAACTTCAGTATTTTCCAGATGATCTGGAGCTAGCACCATTCACTACATCAGGGTAGATTCTGATGGTGCACCATATATGAAAATGTCTATTAATAATCCAGGAAAATCCAAAGTGAGCCTCACATTAAAAAATCTGTGAAACTGGCCTCCCATTCAAACTCAGTTAACTTCCACATCCTAGGAAACATCTACTATGACTCAATTTCAGGGTAGCATCAGTATTCCTAAAAATCTCAATGTAAGCACCAAACATCCAACACCTCTACCTTATCCTAATTTCTAGAATCAATATACTGGAATATGCCATCAATATAGCTCCTGAAATATCCCAGCATACCTCAAAATGCTTTAATTTGTCACTTTTCTTTTGAATATTGTTTCCCTTATTCATAAGTGTTCTTAGTTTAGGGGAATGCTCCATAGCTTATTCCACATATTTTTGTGATATATTTTATAGCTTACAGTAAGGACATATAAAAATAACAATATCGACATGAAAATTCTTACTAAAGCCAGATAACATTTCAGAGATGTCCTAGATTAATAGGTAAAAGAGGGTACGGATGAATACTGAGACTGCAAATTTAATCTCTAATGATCTCTCCATCACTGTCTATTCAGTGATAACCAGATAAAAGCTAGAAGTCTTATTTAACTGACATGTGCTCTGCAATGCCACTGTGGGCTAAAGTGTCAAGTATGGAAGTGGAGCAATATCAGAGATAGTACCTCACCAATATTCAGTTGTCAGGAAAGAAGGATACACTGAGAACAGATCTGCTTATCTACAGAATAACCCAGAACAAATTAATGGAAGATAAGAAAGAGAGGATTGGTAATGCTTCTGAAATAAGATCTTAATGCAGAGATTATCTGGTTTTACACCTTCATACTGTGAACACAGAGATGAGAAATAAGAATTTCTAGGTTCTGATCTTTGCTCTACTGATGACACTGAGCAAAAATTATACTCTCTGTGTCTTAATTCCTTATGTTTGCAGCCTGTAAAAGGTAACAGTAATAAAAATAGGGTTCCATCTTTGCAGAGTAATTTTAGATTTTTTAGAACCTTGGACTGATATCTGCACTGCTTTTTTACTGAACTCACCAGGTTATAGGTGTTTCGTTTTTTTTTTTAATAATTTGCATTACACAATATGACTAAGTGTGAAGAATTATCTGACCCCTAAACCTTTGAGATTCATTTTTTGTCTTTTTTTTTTTTTAATCATCTTGAACATCCTTGAAAACAAACTTTTAGTCTGCAACATTTCTGGGTTAGAGAAAGTTCATAATGTTTGCATTTTTCTAATAATTTCATTACTGCATTGTCACTGAAATACAGGTTTAAAGTTAGAAACCATTAACGTTTGAGCTTTCCACTCAGCTTTTAGCCCATACTGAGTACCAGTAGAACCTATACTTCCACTATAAATCAGCTAGTGTCATAAGTGGCATAACAGCTGAGATACTTACATATCCCCTGCACTTGATGAAACCAGACAAGCATGAAAGCCCCAGAAGAACATTTTTTATGAATTAAAAAAAATATATTTTCAGACATACTATATCAGTTCACACATTTATATTTGTACTATGACAAGTTCAGCACTAGCAGAATAGTCAACAAGAGCTGGGTGTATTCAACAGGTGTTGATTTGTTTTGATTTGCAGACTCTTCATACCTTACAATAAGGCTTCAAATATTAACTTTGCACTGAATTAAAAAAAAATAGGACCACGAGACTAGATAAATCAGAGAATGTGTTGAAAGTGTCGTATACGTGGAAGTTCTCACAGCCCAACAGTTGTGTTGGATTTAACAATCACTTCAGAAATCAACACTGAAGTGATATGTGTTCAAAGCTTGATAATAGATGTAAGGTATAACAAGGTCCAAGTTTTATTCAATGAGTTAGAGGAATTATAAAATATACTTGATCCAGAGCTTTTCCACATAAACAGTTTCCTCAACAATGACTCTCAAAGGCCACTGACAAGGAAAAAATTGTGAAAGTATTTGGAGGAGGTTATAGAAGCCAAGTTCTACTGGAAATGAGAGGGCTGTTACACAACAGCTAGCGTAAACATAAAAGGGAAACACTGATCTTGATACTGTATCTCCCTCAATACTGGGATCACAGACCAAGCTCTGTACACTAAGTAATACCTGTATAGACATCATGAGTTAAATCAATTAGCTTTTAGCAGCTGTTAGAACCTTCGTTATTCACCATAGATAAAGAACATAGTATATAATGCTGGAGCAGAGCATCCTAATCAGCCTATGTACACTAATCTATTGTGAACTAGTGAATATTTCTATCTACTTATTTGACTGAAACAAGTTATAATCAAATGCTATCTTTGTAATTCATTGTAAAGTCACAAATTAATTTCTATTTAGGAAACTAAAATACTACTAAACAAAAATTTACTAAATAAAAAAAAGGAACTACAATTTTTGCTATGTATTTACCTACCCACTTAGCTTAGAAAAGGCATAGACCAAGTATGTCCATTGCAATTAATTTCATTGATCTGGACTGATGCTGTACTTTCACAAATATAAGGTCACATATCCCATCAGTTTTATCATTTTTCACTCTTTTTTAATTTTTTTTGTCTCAGTAAAAATATTTAATGTTAAAATAAGATTTTTTGTACTTACATACATGAACTATTTTTTATATTTTATGAGTTTTGCTCCAAAAATAACGCCTCCTATTTTATTGTGTTGGCCCATGACATCAGAGGTGGATGTTGGTGGTATGGTAGTGGAGGCTGAACCTTCCTGGTAATATTCCATTACACTTTTTTGTCATGTGACACATCAGCAGAGGGACAGTCTGAAAAGTGCTGTCTAACATAGAAATGCGAATGAAACAAAGCTGTGGAACTGAATTTCTTCATGCAGAAAAAATGAAACCCACTGATATTGACACTGGCTGAACATTTATATCTATCAAACTGTGCATATGAGCACAGTGAGGTGATGGGTGTTTCATTTCAGCAGTGGTAACAGTGGGTCACTTCCACTTGCACAGATTTTTATGAGTGTGGCATACAGGCTTTTTTTCATCATTGGTGAAAGTGCATAGTTCATGGTGGTGATTGTGATGAATAACAGTGTTTTGTAGCTGTGCATGTGCTGTATTAAATAGCATTATTGTGAATTTTGTATTTGTTGTAGGTTCCATGGAAAGAAATAGGAGGCATTACTTTCAAGGTGATCTATGTATATGCAGCCCAAGAAAATTCCTCTTCACTCAGTGTGACCCATGCAAGCCAAAAGTTTGGATACCCATGGCACAGATAGTACATAGTACAGGAGATAATAGCTAAGGCAGAAAAGAACCAACACACACCTCAGAACTTCATAGGTTAGCAAACAAAGAGCAAACATGACCATATTTGCAAGTCTGTTTCCACTTCAAAAGTGAAAGCTTCCTAGCTAATAACTGGTTGTTTCTGCCCTTGCTTACTGCTCTGAGCAAGTTCACTGAGATAAATAATGTCTTTTTTATATACTTAGTGGTTATACTTACTTTCATGAGTGTGTTTGCATATATGTTTTATTACCATCTGAAAGAACATATGATGCCATAGATAAACCATATAGTAGTCAGAGAAGCAGAAGCATGGAACTCCAGGATTTTGGTAGAGGGAGATACTGCCACATTAGTAATTTATTTCCTAATATTCGCGTGGGATATTTCACCATACACTGGGGCCTGCAAAAATAGAATTTAATAACTGGAGCTCAGAAGAACTATCATTTAATAATTCCAGTTTAAATAAAAAGATTTTTTTTTAGATTAAATTTTCCCAGAATTTCCTAAACTTCATATTCTACACAATTCTCTAGTCTGCTCCATTAACTTGTCTCAACACTTAAGACTGTAAACATACAGATCACTTTAGTCATTAAAATTTAGTTGAAGTCACCATTTTCTTTTCAGAAGCAGGATATACATTTAAAGTAGAAAAAATATTAGGGCAATTGCATACTGCCTGTCAGATGAATTCCACATGTCCACATATATTAGAGGAATAATAAGGATGATTAAATAAACAATTGGATCAAGTGGATTACAAAAACAATTAGTTCAGTTGGCATATTGTCCTCTCTACAGAAGTCAGTGATGCATACCTCCTCAAGAGAAGACAAACTTTCCCTTGCAACATGATAGAGCAAGGTCCGTTTTCATAGCAATGACACTATCATAGCAACTGTGAAATGGTGTGTCACCACCACCATTGGCACAGGTTTTTATGAGCACTGAATGCATACTCTTCATGGCTGGTGAAAATGCACAGCTAATGGTTTAAAAAAAGCATATTGTAGCTGAGAATTCACTCTATTAAATAGTGCTATTGTGCTCTTTGTTTACGTTGTAGTTGCCCTTGAAACGAATAGGAAGTATTACTTCCAGAGTGACCAATGTAAAACAGCATCTGACCACATTTAACGTATGTGCCTTAAGCACATAGTTAAAGCACAAAAGAGCCCTGCAGTTTTTACCTGAGATAACTAGAAGAAAATCCCTGGCTTGCACATATGAAGGCTATACTCTCAGCAGTTAATGAAGTAGAAATAAATACTCCAGAAGAACACTGTTCTCTTTTTCTGGCACAGCTTGTGCTTCAAATAGGAATTCATTTGTATCATTTATCTATTCGCTGCTTGGTTTTATTAAATCTACCTTGTCTTTTTGGAGTGTAAGCTCAGCATAGTTATAATAGTTTTAAATTATTAAATGTCATGGCAAACATTACAGGAAGCAAATATTTACTGAAAAAAAGAAAAGATTGACTAAAAAACACCTTTATTTTTCCACGCACAAATCATCTGGCATTTATATTTATAGATGCGTATGCACTTCATTTATTTATTGCAAAAGGTTGCATCTGTTAAAAAGTACAGTTACAAATGCAGGAGCAGCAGACTTCATTGCTGTGTAGATAAAGTATCTCTCATGACAACTATTTTAACAACTTTGCCCCCAGCTTCCCCCAACCCATTCTGTCCTTGAAGTTAATACTTCATTTTTCCTCTGCTGGGTTTGTCAAGACCTTAAGAACATAGAAACACTGTGTTCTTCTCTACTGTTCTTACACACTCTTTCTTCTTTCATGAGCAAGACTTTGGAATTTGTCTTTACTTGCATAAAAGAGACGAAGAAACCACTTAAATTTCTGTTGTACTGTTCTGTAATTCCATGCAGTAATAAGGCATTTAACAATGCTTTTCAGAGTTATATTTGTAAGGACCATGGGTACAGATCAAAGCAACAGCCCTATATATTTTACAGGTTTATTGATACAAAATAAACTTTGCATTAAGTTAATACGGTCTCCCTTTGAAAAACATTAATGTTATCTACTCACCAGCACAGCTCAGCATTAATTCTCTCATTCTTGAAAACAACAAAGGAGACACAGTCTCAGCACCACTGGTCATGAGCACAAGAACTGGACCATTCTATTATCAGGATTGGGCATTGTTATTCAGATTAACCATTTTGTTAACCATCGTTAATGGGGAAAATCTGATGCAGATCCTCCATCAAGGTGATTGGCTTTCTGATCAAACCCAAACCAGAATCTCCCCTGGTTACCCCAGCATCTCAGAGCATCACCGTCAGACATAAGGAGAAATTTCAGACATGGGGAAAACCTACTCTGAGAG
This sequence comes from Cyrtonyx montezumae, assembly GCF_038088225.1. Lineage (NCBI taxonomy): Eukaryota > Metazoa > Chordata > Aves > Galliformes > Odontophoridae > Cyrtonyx > Cyrtonyx montezumae. The sequence goes on from NW_027071826.1 coordinate 13,209,853, forward strand.
GAAAAGATGAGAAGGTTAAAGAACTTGCACTCAAATCTGGTGTGAAAGCTATAGCAAAAACAAAATAGTAATAATAATCATCATCAAAAAGAAAATAAACAGGCAGGACACGTTCCTAGTAAGGGGAAGTAGCAAGAGAGAATGAAGTCAAGACCCACACAGCACAATGATGAATGACTAGAAAATATATTCTGATAAGTTTGACCCTATACCACTGTGACTCAAGATAGTTTCCATATCAAAATTGAACTCTTATGTGGAAAACAGGAAAAAAAATTAATTGGCTTTCATGAAAGTGGCCAATTTTAGCAGACTGCAATTGTTTCTGGAATGTAAATCTATTTCTCTCTTCAGATAACACAGAAAACAATTACTCATGCAGAGAACATTTTTAAACACCTATCTTTGGTAGGATAGATCTCAAGAACAGTTTATTGCATTGATTCTCAGTGGTGAGAGAAGATAATTATTTCCATCAGGAATCTATAGAATGATAAACTGACTCCTCATTTAGTAACAAGCTTTATAAATTCAGGACAATACAAGAAATAAAAGAAAGTAATTTGTGTTTTGTTCAGTTACACTTAACAATCTCGATAGAAAAGTTAGTCTGGCATCAGAGCGACTTTCAATGCTGCTTGCCTCGCATTTCATCTGTTCCAATATTCAGGACAAACACAGGGAAGGAAAGTCTACTGCGTGCTGAGTTCAGTTGTGCTGTGAGACCATTAACCTGAGACACAACTGTGAAGGAATTGGACACAAATTCCAGAGCACAGCTCTCAAACAAGCTTTGTGAGGAAAAAAATTCATTGCACAGCTGTGATGTGCTCTGAGGCTTAATAAATGGAGAAGTTTCTGGTTCTTCACTTACTTTAAAAGATGCTGACCATGTATGCTGCTGTGAGGTATGAAATGTGTCCTTAACATTTATCATTTGATCAGTCTTATTAAGCATGGAGACTTACTGTTATTTCTTTTCTGAGCTCTTTTAGTAGGAGGGAAATAAATAAAAAGAAAAAAGAAAAAAAGAAACAAACTATGGCACAACTGTGCCATAGGCAGTTACCACAAAGACACGGGCAGCCAGTCTGTGTCCTAAAACACAAGTATATGGAGTTTCTGCTATAGCTGCCACCTCTGCTGTCACTGTGTGACCAAAGCAGTCTCATTCCCCCACAGTAGCTCTAAGCCTGCCCAAAGATACTGTTCAGAAACAGGAAAGCAGGAGACAATGGTTTGCTAGCAGCACTTGGCAGGAGACTGCTCCTCTATATAGCTTTGTACCCAGCTTTCCATAATGCTTTTCTTTACAAAAGAAAAAAACAACAAAATTTCCAATTGTCTCAGCTGCTCAGAGGTAAAATCATGAAATAGCCACTGCACATGAGTAGTCTTGAGTTCCTTAATTTACTTTCCATCGCTACCTAGTTGCTTTGCCTCCAGGACAACATACGCTTTGGAGAGTCTAGGCAACACAGAAGGCTGGGAATGGATTATTCAGGTTTGCATTGATCCAGATATATCATTTGATTTTCCTTTCTTTGATCTTCCTTTCTTTTACTCGTCTGCAGGTCTTTAGCACTCTCAGAGGGGTCATGAAGACAGTTCACTGCAGGCTTATGCTGCAGCCAGATGATGTGAAAAGTGAACAAGCGTAGCATAAGGAATAATTTGCTTTTTCCCACTCCCCCCCAGAAAATCAAGCTTGTGCTTGGATTTTCAATATGATTTTCAATATCCCTTGAGTAAAGTGGAGAAGTAAACCTATGAAACCATCACATTTTATTAAAGATGCAAAAGCTGTTTCATTGGGATTTGTCTTAGTACTTTACAGGATAGCTGACTGATACAAAAACACGGTACCAACTGCAGATGCATCATTACTTTATAGTATCAGGTTAATGTATGATTACAGGCAAGTGGTAGCAGATATAATAGCACAGGAGAACTTGGAGATACCTTAAGACAACTCAGACATTTTCCACCAATGGATTTGGTCAGAGGTGAGAAGTCTAGTTTCTCCTCACCTTTCCAGTAAGAGTTTTTTGTTGCTTTGTATGTCCCATTACACGACAATTATCAGAACTAAACTTTGGACAACTTTAGAAAACTTATTCAAATTACAAGTCATTCTTTGACCCAGGAGGTTATTAAAGCCACGCATAACTTCAGATTTCATTGTATTGTTGAATGCAGGTTTCAGTGTAGTCACAAGTATATAAATCGATTCAACTAAACATTTAATGTACAAAAATTCCCTAAGCATGTCTTTGGATTATTTAATCACCTCTTCATGTCTCTCATTCTTTATGGAAAACCAAGATAACAGCAATAAAGAGTACTTTACTTATGTAGGTTTTATAAACAACTGAACTTTCTTTTAGTTCATATATTTTTTATCAGATATCTTGGTTTCCAATAAAGGAAATAAAAGAAAAAAAAAATCAAGTATTCTAACAACTTGTTTCTGCTCCTCAGGAAGCATCAGAGAGCCTTGAACTTGTATTTCTTCCTGGCTATCAGCTCACAAGTTGCAGAAGTCCTGAGTTTCTGTGTTTTGGATTGCTGCTCATAGTATATTCACGTGTCTGATGAGAACACAATGTTTGTATGTAGAAGCACACTAGTTTAGAGGAAAAATATTTTATGATGGAAGAGTAACATTTTTTTTCATTACTCTGTGAAACTGCTTTTCTTTACCACAGATAAAAATAAATTCTTGCAAGTGGAGGATAACAAATTAAGAGAGAAGAAATTCCAATGCAAAGAACACTTAAAGACAAAAGGAAAATAGCATATTGCGCAGCAGATCTAAATGGGGACATGGAATACTCAAAACCTGAGGAAAAATGACACAACAGAAGATAAGGTTTAATACAAGATCATTTTCAGCATAACTGGAAAGATAAAGAGTAAAGAAAAAAAGACTTTACTATTCCATAATATGCATCTAATCATGCATATAAACATGCTTTTAATTTGTAACACTATAGCACTGCAAATGTTTCATGAGTTGTGAAATTTAACAAGGGCTGTGTTGCTTTAGGCAGAATCTGTTTTGTTTTGCTTAAATTACTGAGCCAAACACAATGTGTGGAGTTCCAACTCAGTGCAGCGTTCATGTGCTAACATTTTCCCTGCTTAATGTTTTCTTCTGTATGGACTCACTGTCTGTTGGAAGGTTTAAACAAGCCTATCATTTCTTGGCTACATTTGACTGTTCCTCCTCACACTTCAGGAACAAAGTGAAGTATAGTACAGCCTCTCCTCTATAAAATACCTCAGGTTTGTTGTTGTTGTGGTTTTGGGAGGATTGTGGTTTTTGTTTGTCTTTATCCCAGTAAACAAATATTAGAGAGACTCTCAATTAGTCCAGTTTTACATCTAATGTTTTAGGCTAATGCCTATTAGCAGGCAATTGATATATGACCTTCAACTCACACAAGATACAACCAGAAGGTACTATTCTTGGTTTGGGACTCAGAGGAGAAGCTTGCCTGGAAACCCAAACAGTTCTAGAAATAAATGCTGGTGAAGCAGTATTCTTAACTGTTGAGTATAAATATAGTAACCCAGCACTCTTGCAGGGAGCACAGAACAAGCTGGGGACCATGAAATTGCAGAGCAGTATCACTGCCAGAAAACCCAGGGAACTGCTCACACATAGTCACGTCAGTAACTCTGACGCTATAGCCTATTTTAAAACATTGTCTGAATATTATTCCACCAGTGGCATTGCTGTGAAAGCCACAGAGATCGAGGATTGAATTTACTGGCAGGTTTGGTTTTGTTACATTCAATATATAAAGACAACATAAAGCCAGATCCTGATTGGAGATGTATTGTACGCAAGCATTAACTCCCTTGACTTCAGAGTAATTGCACAAGGTTACTAAAATTAACATTTTGCCCATAGCACTGAGCAAATTAGAAATGCATAGACACAGATGAAAGGAGAGGCAGGAGCTGACAGAAGAAAGACACTGCCCTCATAAAGGCTTTGCAGCTTCTGAAAAACAAGTGGAATTTGGAAGGAAAAGCCATTCTAACCCAGCCACTCATCAGGAACCTGAGAGGGAGGGTGCAGGAGAAGAAGGTATCTTTTGTCAGGAAAAAAAAAAAGGAGAGAGAGAGAAGGAAAAAAGGAGACTGTATTTGCCTGCTAGGCAGGTTTTTGCAAGATCTCATCATTCTATTTATAACACCACATGCCATGTTGCATTACATCACACCATGGGAGATGCATAGCACATGCAACAAAAGGCATTAGAAACACTGTGGGTACTCTTCAGAATAAATACCCACAGTGTGTGGGTATTTATATGTGAGTGTGTAGCTCAGAGGGAAGTATTCTTGGAAGGGTATGAATTCCTCAGCAATTATTAGTGACCTATTGAGTTTACTTCTACATTCTATAAGCTCAACACTTTAAAACACACAGCACCTTCACCCCCTCCCCCCGCAAAAAAAAAAAAAAAAAAAAAAAAAACCCACACACAAAAAAACTGGTGTCCATCCCCACTTTTTTTCATTTATTTAGGATTTATCATTGTGTATTTTTTCCAAAGGCAAACTGCAGTATAGCCTTCCCTGTATTTGTCTGCTTTATCTCGCTGTATCTTCACTAAACTCCATTGAGGCATATTGTTTCACCCCACTAAAGCAGAGAGCAGCAGATAACTTCAGAAGGCCTGGAATGTCCCAAAAATTTCCCTAATAAAGCTTTAGGAGCTCTGGATTGGTATAGAAGGATTGGGATCAGGACTGAGAGTCAGGATGAAAAGTTCAGGCCAAGGAAATGAGAACATAGCTGAGGAGACAGGGCGAGAACATCAGCGCCCATGCCTGTTTGAGTCAGAAGTCAAAATCTCCACCTCTCTCTCTGATTTTTTGCTGTCTCCAAGCAGCAAGGCACCTCCTTCTGAGGCTTGTCCACAGACAGCTTTGCATTTCTAACCATAATGCCCTTAGCAAAAATGGAAGATACAATCGTACAATTACAAAATAAGAAATTGATCATTGTGAAATCTGTAAGAGGTAATAAATGAAAATCCTTATTAAATGAGAAGAGCCAAGTTTCTGTTTTTCTTAGCACAAAATTAAATGCAAACTTGATTGCAGCAGAAGTGCACAGAAATGCTTAGGAGAGGATGGATTGGGCACATACAATTATTGTTTCTTCAGTTCTGAAGGACTGACATTGTGATCTTGTTAGTATTTTTTTTATTTAATAAATCATTTCTCAAAGGAATGTTATTTTCTGAAAAGGTAATAGAGCTCATCACAGAGAAGGGTTTCTGCTTTACTGAGAGGTAGAGAACAGGAGTGGAAGTGCTTGTGTGAATTGAGCAAACAGGATACTGTTGCTAATACTGAAGTACAAAGGAAATTTTAGCAAGGAAAAAAAAATGCAAGCAAGCCTGGAGTTGTGGAAGGGAAGCAAATAGATTTTAGTGATTGATGAAAGGCAGTAGGATTTCACTCTGGCAATTTCAGAGCATGTGGCATTATCTGTGTTTAGTTGGTGAGTCAAAGACCCAACCATCAGCTTCAGTTCTCAGTGCTATTTAGTTAGCTGTTTGAGATAAGTGAGATTTGGTCTGCAGCATTTGTTGATTCTGAGCATAAAAAGGATTTCAACTCTCTACTTCTGTTAATAGGATTAGGTATGCTGGGCAATTTACAGCGTGTCAGATGGCACACTGAAATCTTTGCTGAAGTAATTGTTTAGTCTCTAGGTTTTGAAGTCACAATCCTAGACAGTTTTTGCCAGGAGCTTTTATAACAGAAGTATAAATAATGCCTTAGATAGCAGAGCGGAGCAAATGAAAGTAGCTTTGTAATCAGTTTATTTTAAATGCCAACCATCTGAAGCTATACCTGCTTACATCACATATTGCCCAAATACATATCTGAAGAAAATAAGTGGTGTCCCTATAGCAACACATAAACAGATAGGATCATGACAGCTTCGGTGAGGAAGCACCCTGGCTCAGTGCCAGCTGCTCAGACATTTCCATTGCATGAGGCATCGTGCTACAAGCTCACTGAAGTGGAAGGGCCCTAAGCAAGGGCTGATCCAACACTGGGTAAAGTGTTAGATAGTAGTGAAAATTCAGAGAAGACTATCAAGTAAAGGTTGATGGTTTTATTTATTTATATTCTCATTGTCCGAATAATAATACAAGGGAGATCCACAAGTGTTTTTGACCAAAGGCTAATATTTGAACCTAAGGCTGAAATATCCCACTATTGGGGCAGAAAATGCTACAGAATGTGGGTTACATTGGAGATAATATTCAGGGTTCTAAATTACTACCTCTATCTGCATGTATATCAGCTCACGAACCAGACAAAGACCCTTTCAAAAAATAAACCTGCAACCTTCAAGTATACAAAGAGGTCTACTACATTTTCAGATCTGTACTGTGTTACTTCACCAACAGGTGGATGGATGCAGACAGCAATGGATGGAAAATTCTAAAGTCAGATAATGACAGTGCCAGCATCCAGGGAGCACTGCTTCTCAGCCCATGAAGCTGTGCTTCCAGGAGAGCAGTGAAATGCACAAAGGGCCTACAAAGGGCTGTAAGGATTCTTTGGTTTAAATATTTAAGGAAAAAGGCAAGCATTCAGAACACACTGTAGTTCCCTACTGACTTATCTTTTCCATGATTTGCAAATAAAAACAATTTAAAAAAATAAAAAAAAAAAACCAACCATCACAACTTAAGTTAGAGCAGGATGCCCTACAAGTTTATATGTTTCTCTGTTCACATCCCATCCTTTCAATGGGGCTTTTCTGTCAGCAGCGAAGGCTAGGATTTAACTGGAAATTGGGCTGTCACAAACACTGGCCAGGCAAAGCCCTGAATCAAAAAATCCCACCTTCGTACACAAGTAACTTAATTTGCCAGCCACATTCTCCCTCCAACAGTGCTGATAAGAACTAACAGCATAGGTAAGTAGAACAAAATACAACACATGCATTCCAAAAATATAACACTATTCCAGAATCCTTTTGTCTAGATTGTTAACAACTAGGTCTACCATTTTCATCTCACTCTTCTTATATTCACACTGAACTGAGTTGTAGTCTGTCACTCATGTCACACTGAATTTAAGCCTGTCAAGGCTTGCTGGGTAGAAATGTCCCATGCATGGTGCCACCAGTGTGGCAATCTCAAGTGACAATGAGACACAAATACAAAAATGCCAAAGGACTAACCCCTTAACTTGCACCCAGAGGGTCCTAACATGCAGATGTAAACTTCCTTTAGTTTACTTTGTTCTTGTGCAACAGACATTAAGACAGAGAGCTTCATGGATAGGGGACTGATAGCCAGCTGAAGCTGAGTAAGGTGATAATTCACATGAATAAGTATTACTTCAATAGGAAAATAAATCTTTATGCGGAACCACCAAAAACATTTTCTTCTGGTATTGATATTGCACCCATTCCTGACTACAAGCACTATGCAATGAGAAATTGAGAGGAAATATCATCCCTGTTTTGGGATCCAGTTGAGATACTGTTACTTAACAAGGCCCCATTTATCAGCAGAGCTGCATGTACTGACTTTACTCATCGCACATGTAAAATAAAATACATAAATCATGAATGTTTTTGCTGGAGCTGATAATGTTAACTATCCAGAAGAGCAAAGTAAGAAGTAAGCATGCATTTGGTACGCAAGGATCTGCCTTGAAGAGCAGAGATACAGCTGCATATCCACACCAGAGTACAGGAAGCTGAGCAACACAGAGACAGACCACAGGTCATTTAGAAAATATCCACAGACAAGCAAATAACTGAACATAAATTTCTAACACCTTAAGTCATTATTCCAACTATGTGGTCTTGGCTTCAAGCTTGAAGGCACCTTTTAAACAATTATGGCACTGACAGTTTTTATTATGTTGTTTATTACTCTGAGGGGCTTATGCTACACATTTTACTGAATAAGTGCTTCAAATACTGTTCTTCTAGACAGCAACTGATGATTTCATAGCCAACAATAGCTTTTAAGGTCTCTTAAAAGCCTAAGTATTTATTGATACATAAAGTTACAGTTGCCTAGTATTTTTTTAAGTAGTCTTTTATGATCTAGATATCCTATAAGCTTTTTCTTATTTGTCAAAATACAACATTACAATGTAAACATCAGATATATTTGGGGAATTTGTTGAATGAAGATCATTTCATTACTTTTATGTTATTTAATTTCAGTGCATTTTGTTTAAATTTAATTCTACTGTAAGCATAAGTAGTATGTGGTTGTACCCTGCTATAGATTACATTTAGGACCTGTATAAGATTAGACCTGCTACCTCTGACACAACTCTTGTCATGCTATCAAAGTCGTTACTTAAACCTATTTAAAAAACAAACAAACAAACAAAAGGTTCTAACACTTTGAATCAAAGAACTTTACAGACAAGGGGAAAAAAAATCCTGGATTATTTCCCCTCCCGAAACACTGCAGTGAAAGCAGATACCACCGAAAGTGTTCAAATAGTACATAATGAACAACACGAAGTAGGGTCAAGAGTCCAGATCCCATGTACCAAAGTCATAGGTGCTATGTAAACAGCAGGAAGGAATACACTAATAGGCAAATTGAGATGGGTTGGCTATGTAAAACCTTAAAAACCATACATGCATAGATAACTGTCCTTTACTTTCTTTTTTTTTTTCCATCTCTTTTCCCTGTAAGGTTTAGCCCATTTACAGGAATGACCTAGCAGAGAAGAAATCCCAATTAGCACAAGGGTTAAGCAAGCATGTGGGATGGTAACATTAGTCATTTTGTCTGTTTCGTTTTTTAAACCTGAAGTCTTCAGCTGAGAGCAGAGATTGTGTAAGGATTACCAAAATGGATTCTTGGCTCAATTCAAGAGGCAACATACAATTCCTTGCAAATGCCAAGACTACACCTGACCTGTCACACTTGACAATTTCTCTGTTGTCTTAGTTCAGGATGCAGTTTCTGCAAGTGGCAGTACATCAGAGGAACAGTAAAAAGTCACAGGCTGCTCTGCTTCAGGCTTATACATTGTCCCAAGTCTTTGTGTCATTAAACCAAGGAGTACAAGTAGGTAAAAAGATGGCTAAAGGCAAGAAAGGAAGTTTTATGAATATTTCAGAACTCTTAAATACCTTTGAAGTGTCAAACCTTCAGAATTAGGTACTGGTGCAATCTAAATACTAATGGAGTTACATGCTTTATTTTAACACAAGGCATTAATCACATGGTGAAAAGAAATGATTGGATAGCTTCAAGCATGAGACAGAGACAGGCTTATCCTGCTGACCTGGTCTCCAGATACATGCCTTTACAATATCCTGCACATTAGTTTGAAGGAGAGATGGAACCGTCATCCACATACCAACTCATCCTAACAACAATCCCCATGCTGACTTTATGTTGGCTGATCAAACATAAGGCAATCTTACATACCGTGGCACTGAAACACGTCCTGCTCAGCATGACACTCCAGTCATCTGCTAATGAAGCAGTTGTTTTGCTGTGAGATCACACGGGGTGTTTGACCCAAACTGGCTCCAGTTGAAGCTTGCTTTTAATTAGGCTACAAAGATATAGTAGCTCAGTATCTATGACTACTACTGATTTGTTCCACAATCAGACCTTAACAAGTTTGTGAAACAAAGTCCCTCAGTGCAGAAAGAAACAAAGATTAGACAATAAGCTTTGAAGAACTCCATAAGGATGACTCAAAAAAATTCATACCCTGAAGAAATTCTGTCAGAGAATTAATTGTAAGGTGAATAATAACTACACTGCGTTCAGGAATTAAAGGTTGGATATGACTGCAGGGCTGTATTTAAGATGTTCAGAAGAAGTGAGTGCTGACAGTAAGGAGGTATAACTCACATGACATGGTTTCAAAGGGCCATCTAGCCAACAGAGCAACACGTGTGCTGATTGGAAAACCTGAAGACACTTCATTATGGCACATCACAACTAAGACTATGAATATTTTGAGATTTCCTCAAGCAAGTTTGCCACAAACACATCCTGGCTGACAACTACTCTGACTTGATTCCAATCTATGAAGGCACTGCTTTCAGCTGCCTGCACCATTTCCCAGCAGGGTAAGATCTTGCAACACGAAGGAGGTAGCTATCGTGGGGGAATGCACTAGGACTCTGCCTGCTGCCACTGGAGTCATTCCATTCAGCTTGGAGCTGAACTGGGCCTCCAGTCAGCAGCACAGCAACACTAGAGAAAGCATCTGCTGCCTGCTGCAGAGGTATTTTTACAGGCCACAGTTTCTTAACCCCTCCTAGCTGAACTCAGTGCTTATAGAGAGTTACCAGTACTTTTGTTCACAGCAACATTTTTATCCCTTCTTCTCATCCCTTTTCATGCTATAGAGATGCCAACAAGGAAGGTGGAATGAAAACATTCAAGTCAATTCACAGCCATGTCTCTGACAAAATTCACTGTATTGTTTACACTGGGAAGGCATTAAAATAGAGTTATCTAAAGGCTTACAGCACACATTCTCTGATATGTTGAAGATTTCTTAACATCAGGCATGTTCATGATCTTCAATAATACAATATGGATTTTTTATTCCCCAATTTTTTCCAACTCTGGTGCCTAGCAATCAAGCTTAAGCCTCTTGTGCACACACTGCAAATAGCTTAACGTTTAAATTTTCTAAAGCAAAAGCTTATTCCAGAACATATGAAGCTCTACGTAAGGTATGTACTTCAGTTTTAGCAATTTGTTAGGCTGCTCTTTTCTGTGCCTTTGGGGATGCCGATTTATTTAGCTGCAAAAGGAAAGGCTTTATTCTTCATTCCAGAGGGGTAGGAGGGGTTAAAGTCCAAGGTCTTCTATTGTTACATCACAAAAACCATAGTGCTCTATACACACACACAACAGCCTGGAGGTTGGAAATGTAAAAGCTTGCCCTTCCCTGATAACTAATATGATGGAGACTAACTCCCTTTGCTTCACCATTAAGAACTAGTTTGTAGCAATGCTGAGAAGTTGTTTCACATGCTTAACAAATATATCAGTTCTATGCTTCAGCCCTCTCTGAAACATAAATAACCCTTCAAAAGAAGGTAGGTCAGGCTGCATTTCAATGAATCCTCCTGTATCCTCTCACAATGGGAATATGGAAGATGGGAGAGCTGTTTGCACTAGACTCAGGGCAAACTGTAGTTTATGGCTGGACTTGATAGATAGTTCATCTTGTCTAACCTAAATCATTATATGAGTATACTTTCACAAGGCTATTCTCTTCCAGCTGAGAACCCATAGCAGGCAACTTCACACAGAGGGCATTAGTACTCTTCCTCCATTTCAGAATTCACAGTGTACAATTCAGGTTTGTCAGTAACAGTCTGGAATCACTGAGCCACTGACTCTCACTGCTTTTGGCTTCCTGCAAGTTGATGATTTAACTTCTGCCTTGCAGATTAACTTTAGCAAGTGTAAAAAGTATGGTCTGAATGACCTTCAGAAATCTTACGATGAAATTCCCGTGTGTTCCTACTTGTAAAGAAAGAACAGCCAAGACAAAGGAAACATTACAGATTCCATTGCCTTGAACGCTCTTCACATTTCATTTTTCAGCTGCAAAATTTCATACTCCTCTGTTGTTAATAGGATTTACACTTTTTCTACCCAATTCAGATACGTGTAATAATGCATTAGGTTGGCCAAAAACTTCTGCAATTTGTCCAAGATTGCAAATTGTTTATTTTAAACTGATTTCCCATGCTGGTCACCCAAGCAAATTCTAATGCTTCAAGAACTGTAATTAAATAACTTTAAGTAAGTTGCTGAAATATTAATCTTAGTATTTATTATTCTCTCGCTCTGCCACTATTTTTTGTCGTTTCTTCTTATGCCATCAGATGTTCTCTCTCACTGTGCTTCAGTATCCTCTGGACAGCAACACATCCATAGGATGACTCACATTCTTGGATATCTGTGTATCCAAGAGAATACAGTGTTTCAGAGGAATAGATTCCTTATTCTTCAGATGGAGCCAGTTTTCTTTGAAGTATCTAACCCACCTTCCAAAAATCTCTTCTTGAAGTTTAAAGATTTATATTGAAGTTCATAATACTATAGGGAACATAGATGATCAAAGTGTAGCATTTTCATTTCTCTCCTTGGGCTTGATATTTCTCTAGTCATTGTGCCAAGTCACAAAAGAAAAAAAGGAAGGAAAACAAAAGAGCAACTGGTCCCTCAGCAATTCCCTTGCTGAGGGCATCAGATTGAAGTGAAGAACACTGTGAAATGGTAGCAAGCATAAGCAGAAATACTGGACTGTAGCACTGTGAATGGAGAAAGATACAAAATATTGCCTTCTTTAAGCAGTAAGAGTTTTATATTATATCCCAATAATTCAGTGGCATTCAAGTTGAGCTTTAATTTCGTTATTTATATATTATAGGCAATTCTGTGCATGGAATAGTTATGTATGTAGCATAAACATAACTTCCCTTACTATAGTGTTAAGCTACCTGTTTGGTGCAATCAAAGGTTTATAAACTCATTTCTAGCCTTAACATATGAATGGGCAGAGGTCTTCAAACCATCCAAGGAGACACTGTGTAAGAATACACACTTGAAATAATGAGAGGAAAAACTTTCAGTAGCTAAGTTAAAGACAAAGACACTTGTCTGGAAAATAGCAGTAGCCTCTTCAGGAGCCTTCAGCTGGACAGAAGAAGAGCTCTCCTGACCCTGGCTGACAAGTTCCTACATTCAGCGTAATAACACTTAGTACTGCAGAGACATGAGGTGCAACACATCATGGCCCTTTGATACATCACATATACATCACTCAGTGTATTTATTACAGGTTTAAGTGAAGCAGAACAGGAGTTTCCAGGAAATTCTTCAAGAACAATATCCCATAACTTAGTAGTTACTATCAGGAAATTCATTCTCTCTCTTTAAATACACATCTAATATTAACAATAGCTGCAACCTTCACTAGGAACTAAACATTTGCAGTCAAACCAAGGTGAGACATGTAAGGCAATACCCAAAACCACTTCTTCCTTCTCACTCCCACTGGTGCAGAGTTTTGGAGCCCAAGACATTATACTGACCACTTAATTGTCTAATTCTATGGGAAATGCTGGGTTAGGGAAAAAAGATCAGCCAACCATGTATGTGAACTGAATCTGAGCAACTACTGACCCACAAGGCCACAAAGAGGACCAGATAAGTACTTGATCATTTACCAGAAGAACACAAGTTAGTTCTTAATCCCCAAAGGAGGAGTCCAGCCCCAGAAGAGCCTCCTAAACTCAAAAATTGAACAAAGAAATGATTCTGCATTGTATCATTGATTGACATTCATATTTTCTTCAAAGAATATTTACTACTCCTCAATTTTATTAGTTTTGCATTCAGATTTCGTAACAGCCAACAGGGGAGAAACAAAAGGCACCAGGAAAGTTCTAGCTCCAGAAATGGATTCACAAATGGTAGCCTAATATAAAGAGCCCTTATGCTTTTCATCATTTATAGAGTAGGCTAATGGATAGAATGAAAAGTATACGGACTTTAAGGAAAAAAACTGGAGACAGAAAGGCACACTTAAAATTTCCAGCCATGAGTAATCTGGTTCAGTTTTACTTTCAGCCTGCAGTTATCTAAAACCTTATCTCATTTATATGATAATAACTTGCCTTGTGTCATCTCAACAAGCAGAGATAGCTGCTACAAAGTGCTGGCTCCTTGAATGCTCCGGCTGAAGCATGGTCGTGGGCGGGAAGAGCTCATTGGACTCCGAGTGCTAATTAAACTTGTCAACAAACTCTGCCCAGAAGTGCTGCAGGAATGTCTTACTGTGAATTTAACTTAACTCTTTATAATTTTCTGCACATTTGGCATGAGAACATTTTCAGACATATATATTTGCACAGGAAAAGAGAGATATAGTGCAGCTATTTGGAGAGAACTGCTACCAAGTGAGGAGCAGTAGCATATAATGGGAAGGCTAAAACATTATTCCAGGATGGTTACTACAGCTGAAAAGCTCTGTTTTCTATAAACTTATTATTAAATATAAAATGAGAAAACAAGTCAAAATAGATCTAGAAATTAATGAATATAGGAGATCTTGGTCTTCTACAATTTCTCAAGAAATTACTGAAGGATGGCTGATTCTCTGCCCAAACCATAGGAGGACAACCATAGGATTCCAGGGTTAAATCAGCCATAAGGTTTTCAGAGGTGCAATGATTTAAAGCTAGCCAGGTAGAAAACAACTACACAAAAAAGGATCTGGAATACAAATTCTGCTACTAAAACAAGCCCTTTCTCAAACAGCTTAACTGTAGTTTTGCTTATAACCCATTATCCATTTAGGTGCACGAGAGAATATCTTGTTTCAACAAGTAATTTCCCTCAATAAGCTAGACAGTAAGGCACAATGACTGCACCAGAACTCCAATCTTTGCTCAGTGGGTTGTATTTTAATGTCTGTAGTTGTGAAGTACATAATACCAGCTCACCCACAATGGAAAAGTCTGGGCTAAGGGGGAATTTCCTTACAGTGCATCTCAGAGCACAAAAGGATATGATTTCTAGATTTTCTAAAGGGGATCTGTGCCTTCTGCTGGGATGAAGGAATATTGAATATTAAAGGGAGGGAGATGAAGAAAAAAAAGAGAGAGGGGCCACTGTAATAGTATATCTGCTGTTTCCTTTTTGCAGAAGATCTAGGTAGATTTCAAATCTGTGCTCACTCCCCTATCCTTCTGCAGGGTGAGTGAAAGGGTGAGTGAAGAGGAAGCCTGCTCAGATTGTGTTCTGGAAGGAGCACTGGGAAGGACATGTTTTGGGAACACCAATTTAAAATTGTTTAAATTTATTATTTAAAAATCATAAATTAAATTTTATTAATTCAGAGTATTGATTTTTATGAGATTTACTTACAGTATTTATAAATAACAGTATCAGACAGATAAGACAGCGGTGACAAAAAATAGAACATTAAGTTTAAGGACTTTGCTATTCATGAAAGCTAGAACATACCACATAAATGTCTTAATCCCTATCATTTCATGGTATAATGCCCCAAGCCATACAGTCCAGAGAAAAAGAATTTAAAAGCAGCACTTAGTGCTCCTAACCACAAGAGTGGGTTTGCATCACTTTGTCACTAAAACCATCACTTCACCTATGTTTCATGCGTGCATTAAGAAAGCGAAGTTAATCAAAGTACATCAAAAAACCTTTGAAAATATTTCAGAAGTTCCTCTGTGATCATAAGCATAATGCAGGAACATCTAGAAATCAGAGCAATGCATGCACACACACCAGAGAAGTAAAATAAAACATTTACTTCCACCCCAGAATTCCCAGCTCCTGTCATATCATGGATTCATGGAAGTGCTGGACCACAGACTGCTGGTACTGGGAGACACAGAAGTCGTCAGGGTGGAGGTGATGGAAATACAACTATGAAGCTTTGGTACAAAGAGAACAGGCATCAAAAGATAAAAAGTCAGTTTTGGACAGTCTGAATTAGCCTTGGGAGAAATGTGTGTAAAGCGGACAATGGGAACACAAAACTGTTTGTCTTAGCTGATGTAAGTGGAACTAAGTTGATAGGCACAAGTCGTGAGATTCAGCTTTTAAACACAAAGGATGAAGTCACCTGCCAGCTCAGGAGACAAGGAAGGATTTTTCACAGTGAGTAGCCACCAACTAAGCCATCTTTAAAATAAATAAATAAACAAACAATAAGCACAGGCATAAGACTGCCCAACAATTGAGAACAACATTAATAATTAATTTTCACTATTAATAAATCCTGCCTTCAGAGTTTTTCCAGCAAGCATAATAAATATTTCATTGTCTTTCATTCTGAGAAGTAATTCACAAAAAAAAAAGACTCAGAAAATCCTGAAAATATATGAAGAAATCCTTTAAAGTTAGCTATTCAAAATCTAATAGCTATGAGAGAATGCTACTGCAGTTTAGCCTTGATTGCATCAAAGGTGGGACAATTATGAGTGGGGTTTAATGAGCAAGACATCCACTGTAGTGCTATAAAATACTTTTCAAGCATAATAAGGTATATTCCAAACATGAGAAAAGAAGCAGGGAAAAGATAAACAACAACAAACATCACACAATGCCACTGCATACATCAAATCATTGTCTTTCATGGAAAATCCGTGGTCTCTTGTGTAAATTAGAACCTGAAGCACTACATACAATGTGTGCACATAACTGTACATCTTATTGCCAAGTCCTGAAGCAGAAAACAAAACAACAACAAAAACCATACAGAACAAAAAGCCAAGATAAATATCTTGCAGTCTGGAAAGTTTAAACTAATGAGGGAAAACATGTAAAGTTGTAATGAAAAGCTAAGTCTCTCAAGACATTAAATGAATATGCTCACACACTAGTAAACATTTTAAATATGTATTCAAAGTTCTGTTGGATTCTAATGCTTCTGTGATAACTGTAGATGATTCTAAGTAAATAATTCAATAACAAAAAAATGGCTTGGCTTGGAAGTGAGATAAGCAGTGGCCCAAGACTTCAGATAGCTGCTTTTTACAGAGAGAATTTGGCCTCAATTTTGATGTTGTGAGAAGTTTTTGAAAAAGAGGAACACACAAAAAAAGCTGAACTATTTGTATTTGGAACTGCTATTTAGGATCAGCATTTCTGTTAGAGGAGGAAGAAAGAGCTGATGGAGAAGAGAGTCTAGCACTGTAATTCCTATGAGGTACTGCTACAGGAGAATAGCTCTCTTATTTGAGGGCAAAGCTCTGGAAACCCAGCAGACTCAAGAAGGCAGAACATCTCTTGTTTTGGGCTTGCTTGTTGTTTATTGATAGTTATCATAAGCACACACCTTTCTATAAGCACTGAAGAGTGATCTGGTTATGAATAACTGTAACAAAATACTCCTGGAAAAACTAACAAACAAAAAACAGACCAAGGGAAAGAAATTCCACTTGCAAGGCATTCATCAACAAGCTGCTAAAATTCACGTCTCTTCTCACCTGGATAAAGCATGTTTTTAAGCCAGAGACTTTAATAAAAATTTTAAATATACATACCTATAAACATAGCTCATTTTCACTAACTGATGGGTCAGAAATACAGTTTGCTCTCACACAGAGAGAAGCCCAATCCTAACCCCATGGGAATCTTTTAGACCTAACTAATATGCTACATAACACATGCCAAATATGTTTTTCATAACAGGAAAATTTCAAAACAAAACCAAACAAAAAACAGCAAGAACGTATTACGGAATCACATCATTCTGCCATGCATGTTTTCAATGCAACTTTTGTCAGATGGTTACACAGACTAAGGAAAGGCACTAATGAATCTGAAACTGCAGCCACAGAGCAGAAATCAGTTTGACCACATTTGAACTTGTCTTCCATGGCAACAAAATATCAGCCCAGAAAGCTTCTTTAAAGCACTGAACTAATCACAGCTATTTGCAACCTACTAGCACACAGGACGGCAACTTACCCAAGCCTTGTTGACTATGCCTACATGCAGACCAGACCAGATCTAGATGCTCTATCAGAAATGAGATTCATAGAGATGTGTTATAACCTAGATAAAATATATTCAGCAGCCAGTTTGTAACTGGGCTTTAAATATCTCCACCAAAAAATAAAAAATAAATAAAAATAAAATAAATAAAAACCTTAGGTAGCAGAAACCCAGACAAGATATTCCACTTAATATTTTGTTCAAGCCTGAAAAACATTTGGATCCAGCTTTGTTCTTGTTAACATAAGGAAAACTTCAGATAAGATTTTCTCTAAATAACTCTTCAGAAAGGGAACTCTATTTCACAAAAAAGATATTGCCCCTTAAGTCAGAAAAACAAAATTAAGTAAATATCACTGACCTGTTTCATTTAGAACTTTCTTTATGATCAGCTTGCTCAGTTGCACAGACAAATCTTCATCAGACGCACCTTCTGGCTGTGACCTTGGCACTAGAAAGAAATGCAATACATCAGCACAGAGTGATGATGCTTAAAAATAAATTCTGAAGCAGATCTGTTCAAGAACTATAGGTGTAAACACTCTTTATTTGCAATAGTTCAGTAAAGTGCACAGCAAGAAGAGAATAGCTTGCGTGAAAGCACAGTCTTTATAATACCTTCAGGGAATAACATGTAACATTTGCAGCAATCACAACAGAACACCTTCTACAGAAGAAATTTCACACATAAGAAGGCTGCACATGCTTATTACCATTGTCGTTTGTAATTAAAACAGTTAAACAGTCAGTTAAATCCTTTCTTTTTGTGTGGTGAGACACCAGAATTGGTTGCCCGGTGAAGTTGTGAATGCCCCCTCCCTGTAAGCATTCAAGGCCAGGCTGAGCCTATATAGTACGGGGGTTGGAACTAGAGGATCTCAAAGGTCCCTTCCAACCCAAACCATTCACTGGTATTCTTGCAGCCGTAAGAGGCAGAGGGTCTGGGGATCTATAGTGGAGAAACAAAGTCAGGGTGCCCCACACCTAACTGTGGGCTTTTCTTAGTAAAAACAGAGCTGTACAGCAACTCTCGCTGCAAACACATCAATTCAGGAAACTAGAAAATGGATTTTAATGATTAGGAGAACAACATTTGGGAACTGCCTTCCCAGAAGTCATCTTTCACAAAGAAGCAATCAAGGCAAAACAAAAGCTGTCTATTCAAAATAAAATATGAAATTTGTGGCAGAATCAGATACCAGAAACTTAAATGCCAATCCAGGTCTTTTAAAATAAGATCAATGTTCTTATCGATGGAGAACAAATATGTTGAAAAAGAAAGTTTGCCAGCCAAATTTTACAGTCCAATATAGGTGATATAAGAAAAAGAAACTAATACAAGAAAATACTCAATTTCCGTAATATTAATCCACTGCAACTGGTAGCAGCAATTCCCTACCACTAATTTTGAGAGATTTTAAAAAAGAAATAATTTAAAAAAAAGTATACCTGACAGGGCAATGCTTCAGCATGCTGCAAAATTTACCAAGATGCTTATGGGCAGCAGTTTCCTTTTTTGCATGGTAAAGCAAATAATTTATTGATACCTCATTGTAACCTGTTCTTCTCTTTTGTTGTTTTCGTTTTAACTTTTATTATTGGAAATATCAATATAGTTGCATCCTCAGATAATAACATCTGTGCTTATGGAATTCAGTTACAAATAAATAAGCCTAGGTACTTCTGTTTCTTCTGAACTCCTTTTGATTTGAGATTATTGCCTGACTGCAACTTATTTTTCTCCACGCACACAGCTTGTCAGCCTCTTGACCTGGCTTTTTCTTTCTCAGTGTCAGAAGAAATCAATGGCAGAAATTCCACTGGGGGGTTCCCAAGTGTATCTCCCTACTCATACATTTCTTTGTCATGCTCATCTCATCTCAAGTAAGCCCTATATGTTACTTGCTTCATCAGACTTCTTTAAGACCTAACTCCAGAACCAGATCCTCATATTTGCTACTGCTTAGTTAATCCTCAGCTACTCCCTGACATTTGCTGTTCAAGATTTTCAGAACTGATGTTTGTTTGGTCCTCAGGTCCTGTCTGGGTCTCTCAGTCCCAGAAGTAGGGCTGTGTTCCAGCCATAAACACATTGTCACCAGTGACAGAAGGGAGCCAGTGACACTGGGTCACACACTGTCCCCAGTGCTCCCTCATGCTCACAAGGATGCACGTGGCCTGTCTGAGGGACCTGGATTCCCAAACAATATTAAAAATTCAATCCAAACCTTCTTTTCCCTTCAGTCTTAAATAAGGCAGAATCTTTTATATTTTTGGATAGCCTTAACTTGTAAAGTTTCATCACTATTCCTAGTTCCTGGTTCATGCTGAGATAGAAAATCATCTTCAGTCAGAGCTCTCATCTCCAATAACTGTTTCACTCATAGCACCCATCCCTCCTTATGCTGGACAGCACTTGAAGAAATGGCAGAACTTGCAGCTGCCCATGGGGGTCTGGTCTGAAGGGACATCATGGCTTTTTCTCTGCTTTCCCACAAAAGACAGACCCTTCACTTTCCCTCTTCCCAGGAAAAAATCCAAAGATCGGTTTCTCACAGCCTGTGGGACTGGAACAGTAATTCTTTGACATAACACAGGTGAGTTGTTCAAGGATAAAGAAATGAGGGTTGTTCCTTTCTCCAGACAGCCACATTGTCTGTGAATTTCCCAAACGCCCCAAAAATGTATTTACAATTTCTCTCTCTGCTTGCTATTACAGTGCTGCTACTGCCATCCTAATGCCCAGCCTCAGTACCCTGCACACTCCAATGAATCAATAACCAGAGCTGCTATGCAGGGAAAACGACTTGAGCAGAAATACGTTGGTAAGAAATAAACGCTTAGATTTTCAAGCTGTCAAAGGTACCAGCACAACTTTTGGAGCGCCAACTGCATCCCTATAACCTAAATCACTTGCATGTGTTTCTTCCTAAATACCTTCAGAAGGCTGAAGGAAAGAGTGGTTAAAGACTTGCACTAAGTTATTCAGTGGTTTAGAGCATTTCTCCTCTACAGTAACACTAAACTCATACTCCAATCCAATGCAAGGAAGAACCAGAGCATCCTTATGCCCTATAAATCTGTCCCAGCACAGGGAACTGCATAGAGACCCCAGTACTGGAACTGTGAACAGCTGTTGGAAAAGCAGAGTGCTCACGTGTGTACGTGGTAGGAAGGACAAGAGCAGCTTGCCCTGGGCACCACAGTCAGTAAGGACTCCACATCCCCTACAAGCTACTTGGCTCTACAAGCTGGGAAGGCATCAGCATATTCTAAGCCATATAACAAGCATGTCATGGAGGTCTGAAGGCAAGTTTCACCTTGCTTCCTGCAAAACCTGGTGTCAGAGGCAGGAAGATCAGCTTGGACTGAGAGTTCAAGGTGGTGCCAGGAGCTGCCGCGGGGCACGCTGAACAGGTGCTCTTCAAGGGGGCTTATGTAAAGAGACCAAGGGAATTCCTAAACCACAGACAATGAAAACAGCTTTAAATAGGAGATTAAATGAAAGGAAAAAGAAGTTGTCAGAATGTCAAGGTTAATGTTTTCATAAAACTAACCAGGGAATGGCTAGACAACATGAGTGCAAACCTTTAACTTAATTAAAACTTTTTAAGTGTGAATACAAAAATCTTGCTTCTGTCTAGACAGTCAATAGCTCTATACTTGATTAAAAAAATAGCCACTTTGGTATTTCTAGACTCTTTTATTCCCCCTCATCCTCATAGCTATACATATATTTGAAATTTAAATTCCTGTCCATAAAGCCAGAGGAGCTGCAACAAACAGGACTGCAACCTCCTGTGCAGAGCCATCCTGCACATCTGTCTGGAGCAGCAATCCTGCCCCCACCCAGACTGTGCCTGGGTACTGGCACCATCCTGTGAACACGAACACCATGCCAGGGATGAAGCTCATGTGACAGATCTCTGGCCCCCACTTTTAGCTGGGCCATGGTTGTTTCTGCACTGCATGGGTGGTTGCCCAGAGGCAGCTGGAGGAAAGGGACATCCTTATGTTTCAGCCTGGCAGGGGCTCTGCTATTCAGATGGCCAGAAACAGCAGATACTGAATTTACGGTATTTCTGAGAGCATCTGGCCTCAGCAAATCTCTGGCAGATTTTAAGAGATCAGTTTAAAATCTTTGGAATCTTGTTTTCTTGCAATTTGTTGACAGTGGACATCATCATTCAACATTAGCGATATCTAAAAATTAACTATTCAGGCATTTTCCAGATGCCATCTCGAAATAAAATTGCATTTTGATTGCTTTAAAATAATAAAAAACATATGTTAAGAACTCCCTATAGTCTCAGTTTGGTTATTACTTGCTCAGTGCATCCCATCTTTTACATACCACCCCTTCTGGTGAATAATAAAATAAATACATGCTCTGACAATACAAACGCCAGTTTTCCATTCTTCCTTCCATATGTTGCTCACACTTGTGTACAGAAGCTGAGCATGCTTAAATTGCCAGAAACTTAGCAGAACCAAAAAATTCTTTGCTTAGCCATCTCTTAGTAAGGTTAAGAACAAAGGAGAGGTCTAAGTTTTGTCATATCTCTTATTCTCTTCAAATAAAAATTGCAGTTTGGGGGCTGATAAGGACTTTTTCTCCTTTTTTTAAAAAATAAATCTTATTTAGACACACTGTTTGCAGACAAACACAGGCATAAAGATACTCAGCATAATACAATCATAGAAAAATTATCAGCATGGCTGAAGGCTGATCATCTGAGGGCTGCATCAACTGGTCCTAACTGATCTTCTGATTTAAACTCTATCCTGAAAGTAAAATTGCAGCATGCTTTGCACCATCACACCAATCCTAACTAGAAAAGCTGCTCGCTACTCCCTCCTTCTGTATTTTCCTCCTTGCATTCAGGAGTTTTTGTATTGCCTAGTCTATTCAAACTCCTTTTCAAGCAAATAAACTCTTTGGGAAAGAAACAATCGCATTTTCAATTGCATTGTAGTGTGATGTTTTATAATAATGCTATAAAGCCTCAAAAATGAGGGCTGCATACAGCAGGCCTCAATGAAGGTGGTGATGCTGCCAGTGCTGGAGAACAGGTCTGCTGGTGATGATACTGACCATACACCTGGTTTGAATTTGCTCCTGTTTATGTAAATGCTAACTAGAGAGAGTCACAGTCCAGAGGAATTGCAGCATCCAAGGTTAAATAAATCATCTGGGAGGCACTGAGTGAAGAAGTGCTCCAGAGCATGAAGACCTTTCCTCAACCGGCCCTAGTTGCAGCTCCTCCTGTGCCATCTTCCACATTAAGCTGTTGAACAGCACAGACTGTAGCTTGCCACAAGGCAGGATTTGGCCTTCCAATGAGCTAAGAAGTGACAGAGAGGCAAGAAAGGTGCAGGAATATTTTATGTGTTTACGACTCATATTGAAATCACTGTCTCACAACCAGCTCAACCTCAATCTTAAACTGGAGTTGATATTCGTCTTCAGCTACCTGACTGTATTTCAGCATGAACCCTATCACTCCACTCCTAGGAAGTCCATAACAATCAGTTCAGCATTATGGATAACAATGAATCAGTATTATTGCATCATTATAACATATGGATAATGGAATCTTACATCAGAGACATTTCATTAAGGAGCTATAACATTAATTTCATATTCTGTTCTTCACAGTGCTGAAACAACACTATTTCACATGGTTTGTCCCACAGAGAGTAGGCAGACACAGCAAAATCAGCTGCAAGTGAAAGAATGCCATTCTGTACACTCAGTAGGATTGATCATAGCCAGAAAGACTTACAGTTCTCAGATGGACTCAATGCATGTAAATACTTTCTGCTTTTTGTCAGTTCCTGGTGAGGAATCTCAGACATGCGATGACTTATGGCACAGCAGTGAAAAATAAATAGGTCTAACTCTCTGGAAGACACATTCTGGCATAGGAAATCAACACTGGATGTTCCCAGCCTACTTTCTGCTTTCACACTTTTTCTTTTATAGTGTTTTGTTAAATTGAAACCCAGTGGTGTTTCTTTGAAGATGGTTTGTACTCAAAGTCTGGACATTCAACAAAACTCTTACCCCACATCCACAGCTTTGGGCACAAGGCACCCTTTGGTGTCACAGTCACTGTTTTGCTTGCCTTTGGTATAGGGGTTGAAGCTCTCTAGACTCAGCCTGGGTTGTAAGGCACAATTGTGTTGCCTTTCTGATGGAGAAAGGCCAGGCAGAAAAAGGGAGGTGAAGAGAAACCCAGAGAGATGCTGTGCCAGGGAGAGTAGCCAAGCAGCCACCCACAAATTACCCCTCCCTCCAGGCAGAAGTCAGGCAATTGGGGCCTTCTGCCACCTTCCCATTCCTACAATTTAAAAACTGCTAGTCAGAAGCTGACCTGGGATATGTGACTTGCTCGCACTGAGAATTCCTTGACTTGGGAGAATTTATACTCAGATATTAGGTAGACATAAACAGCCATAATAATTCTAGCTCTGCTTGTATGAATGATCCACTGATGTGTGTAAAATGCACTCTATTACTCCACTAAAGTCAATTTGCAATTGATCATATTGCATTTCTAGTGTCAGCAGATATAGAAACATGTCATTTACCAATGCTTAATGAACCTCTGTGCTGAGAAGACATAAATATCAATAAGCAGCTCTCCAGTTAAGGAGGTTAACCAGCAAAGTACTCAGTGCAATCATTAAAGAGGTAATCATCTGGCAATTGCTGTATAGATGGAGCAACTGCCTTGAAGGATAACTAAACCCAAATGAAGGCATATTATAAGAAGAAAAAAAATAGGTAATTAACTCCACGTTATAAACTGAAAAATTTTATCAGAACAAAAAAGTAATTGCCTTTTGGGATTGCACTTGTTCTGTCTTCCATGAGTGCTTGAGGTAATCCGCTTAGTAGAGTTCTTTGACCACACCAGGTTTTTGTAAAGGAAAAGGAAAAGCTGCAAGTTATTCCATTTCCTCCTAATTCTTCCTGGTAACGTTAATACTTTCTTCTCTCTCTCCCTCTCATCTTTTCATTGCTTTCACAGGGGCTTTAATTCTAATATCTTCCCTTCTTTTCAGGAGAAAGCTTTCAGCTTCCTGCGAAGTTATAGGAACTCAATAAAGGGAACATTACCAGTGCATAGAAGCACTTCATGTAAGTGAAACACAGTAGCTTAAACTTTCCCTTATAGTTAATGGAGCAATTTAACAGCAGCTATAGTCATGGCTAGACTGAACATAAATTTCAAATTCAGTTCAGTTTTTAAGCAGCTGTAAATGGTGCTTATACTTAATCAGTGAAGCCCAAAGCAGCACCAGGTTTCCAAGCAAACATCATGGGAGTCCAGAACAGATGAACCTCCCTAGCCACAGATATACATGTGTGTCAGGGCACACAGCTCTCTTGTTGCCCTGGCTGGAGCACCATGAAAGCCTCCACCTGACTGCAGGGACCCAAGGCAGTTCCTGCATCATTTGTAGCCTGAGGCACAGGAATGCCATCTTGTATGCT
This sequence comes from Cyrtonyx montezumae, assembly GCF_038088225.1. Classification (NCBI taxonomy): domain Eukaryota; kingdom Metazoa; phylum Chordata; class Aves; order Galliformes; family Odontophoridae; genus Cyrtonyx; species Cyrtonyx montezumae. Next base: position 13,234,909 of record NW_027071826.1, read on the forward strand.
AGATTTCTTTCTTCCAGGAGAAAAACACATATCGTCATTAAGTAGTGGCAGTCCAGTCAGTTCCTGCAGTGCTTCATGCTGAAAAAGCACATCTCATTTTGCAGCTGCACTGGAAAGCCACTGAGCAGTCACATTGTGAGCAGTTTTCTGATACAAAAGGGAAACCATAGAAAAACTACAGGAAGAGAGGAAACATTCCCTTTCTGAAGAAAGATCTGGATATTCAGAGACAAATCCTTCAAGGAGGTTACTTTTTGCACATTCAGTAACGACTGTTTCAGTGACAAAAATAATTTGCAGTTATCATAATGCTAGATGTGCAAAATCACCAGGTAGATAAAACAGGAAGAGAAGTTTACACATCCGAAGAAATGCAATTAGTAGGAAATTGTCTGTACTCTGGTATAGTCTTTGCCCACAGATGCTTACAGAGTACTCCTAAAACACTTCCCATTTCAGGCACCATCTCCAGCTAATATCTCATTATGCAGACCCAGTTCTCCTTTCTTTTGTATATATCCTGTCCTATTTCAATGCTTTCATTACTTGGTAGTAATGATTGCCCACAGATATCGTATCACATTTTTCATCAATAGATGAAATGTTAAAGCAAACATCAGATACATCAGAAACATAGAATTTCTTCTGGATATCTACTAAAAGAGGGCAGTGAAGCCCTGACACAGGCTGCCCAGAGAAGCTGGGAAAGTCCCATCCCAGGTTGGATGGAGTCCTGGGCAGCCTGAAACAGTGGGTGGCAAATCTGACTACAGCCATTCTGTGATTTGTGACCAAGCACAGAAACTAAATAACAAACACACACCTTAAGGAAAATGAGGAAAAAAATGTTTCTAGCAGTTCTGTTACTACACATACTAAACATTGGTGATGAAATTCAGTAAGTGTAATCATAGAAACACTTCTGAAAGTGTTTCAAAACATGCTGAAGAATAAAACAAAACTAAGAATAAAATAAAACAAGATGGACAGAAGCCCTAACTTCATCACTAATAGTTAATTGAATTCCATCTTCTGTTTAGCCAGATACAACTTGAATCAAACATGAAGAATGATGAGAATTGCCATGATCATGATCAGAATCGCCATCTTAATATTGAACTAAGATATCAAATTACTAAATATATCCTCCACAACTTCTGTGATTATGAAAAAGTGACTCAATAGTATTTTAGCACACTGCTGTGTGGTGTGGAATGCATTTGCTTCCAGATGTGATTTTAGATGGCCAAGCAGTTTCTTCATAGCTCACACCTGAACTTCAGAGTCTTTGCCCACTACAGCAAGCATTAATCAAATTACAAATCCACTCCTAGGTATGTTCATATCTCAGTCTTATAGAGATCTTTTTTATTGCTGTTTAGTGTAGAGAAATCAAAGGTTTTATGTAACTGTGCTTGATTTTTTCAGAAATAAAGTAGAAGATAAGGTTTTGTTTGCTCTGAAGGATGAGATTTCCCTCTGGATTTGCTGCCCTCTAGATATCTTTCAGTATAAAACTGCTCTGCTTTTTAAATGGATTTTTCAATAATCTGTTTTAGCTAAAGAAGCAATGAGGAGGGAATAAATGAGTACAAGGGCAGGGAAGAGGCATTATTCAAAAGGTTTGTAAAGATGTTTTTCACAAAGATGAATCTTAAGATGATGCCTGTTGTCCAAGGGGAGGGGGTTGGATACAAGTGTCTATAAGGGCATCAAACCAGTGCTAGAGAGCAGTGCAGGGTGGTTGCCGTCACATGACAACATGCTCTATTTCCTGTGCTGATGATGTCACTGCTCTCTATGTACATTTTTCCCCCCACATGCTGTCCTGCAATGTGGATGTAAGAAGACTGAAGTGAAGAGGTAAATTTCTTCCCCAAGACTTCCTCACTCTTTGCCTTTTGGACAATCCAGCTGTGCAAGGCTTTTTGTAGTGATGCTAGTCACTAGGCTGGCAGTGACACTTCAAGGCATTCCAGGTTTATTTTCATTCTCTGCTGCAGAGAAAACCAAACATTTCAGAGATTCTGACAGAGAATTTAGCAAATAATGCATTTCTCACATTTGCAGTCATTGTAATTATTCTGTGTAATTATTCAATGAGATTCTGATATCAACAGAATTTCATTGTAGAAGTTTGCACATGATCATACAGGTACATAGTACCACAATTTTAAGCCAAGAATATCATACAAAACAAAACATCTTTATAATGGATAAACAGCAAATGCTAACAAAATGAGAATTAGGCAAACAGGACAGACTGTGAATAAAAGGTAACAAGATCAAGATTATTTAGTTTGTTCAAGGGCAGTACTGTTTAGAGCACCTACAGCAAGAAGCCCTCTCTAACAATCCCTCAGATGAAAAGATAGAAATTATTCTAGAAATCTGTCTGCTTGGTGTCCTACCCAAGGTTTTTGAGAAGATTTCAGTAAAAATTTAATTATTAAATGAAGAAAAAAGTCACAGTTTAAAAGGAAGAGTAATGTCATGCTTGAACAAGATGGCTCTGGCTCATTTTAACTCTATGATTGTGACTTTTGGGTCTCCCTCACCTCTCAAAAGTAGGTATGGATCTTTCCTAAGAGTAAAGTTCCATTCACAACCCCACTAAACCACTGTTGCAAGAAGAGAGGTGTATAGCAATTAGCATAACACCAAATATAGGTTTTTACTAAATAAAAGTCGTGAGATAAGAGTGGGAAGTGTGTGGTATCAATGTGCAATAGGAAAGTGTGCTAGATAATCTCAATGATGTTCCCATTTCCTGGGAAAGCACGGAGCTGATGATCTTTCAGGGTCCCAACTAACAAGGGCTGCTTTGTGATTCCATCCATAACTAATGTTTGCTTTTTTTTAAATATCTTAACCCATTTCTTTTCAAGTACCTTATGCAATCACAATCTTCTTATTGCATTGATTCCTGAAATTTTGATTCTGCAAGCAAAGTAAATGCTCATTCTCCTCAGGCCATCTAAAGAAAAACAGAATTAGCAACAAAATAAACCTGGCAGGAGTTTTGAGAGAGATCAGTTCTGAGTTCACTCTCAGAATGAGTGATGAGAACTACAAACTGCACAATCCCTTGCTCATATCAGAGACATCACCCAGGGCAACAAACACCAAATCTTCACCCACACATTCTAAACAGCTCTCACATAATTTGATTAAAGATTTTGAAGTGTTTCAAAGGCTTCCTGTGTCAAACTTTTTTGAAAAGTACATTTCCTTCCTCAGCATGATAACAAGTATTCCTACTGACCTTAAAAATGTATTTGTGGTGGCATGCACTAAGGTACATTTCAGTGTCTGCAGCCCCTGAGAACTGACAACTTGACAAAACTATATGTTGGCATTAAGAAGGCACAATTCATCAAGGGAAATCAAGAGGAAAAAAAAAGCAGTTATTAACTCACAAGGTCAATGTAGGATGATCGATATTATTAATTGTTTGCAGATAACTTGAGACATTAGTTTAGCACACTTCAGCAATTATCTAATATTGAATACAGTACTAAATACTGACAGTATTCAATCATGAGTGGTTAAGAAAAGCAGCTCCTAATTCTGCCCACCTTCAATCATGGGTGGTTAAGAAAAGCAGCTCCTAATTCTGCCCACCTTTTTGAATAGAAATTTGGGATTCCTTCAGCATAAAATGTTGCCATCTATCCTTTACTCAGGCTCAGATCAAATGCAGACAGGAATCAGGTAACATTTTGTCTGCTTTGACTTTCACAATATTGGAAACAGGAATCTCAAACTAGCACAGAACATCCTGTCCTGGTAGTACTTTCAACCTTAACACAAAGTGGAAATATCCAAGTCCACACTGACAGCCTATTACCAAGAGATTCCAGCATGATCTTATATGAGTTGGAGTAGGAATTGATAAATACACAAGCATGCAGATAGTGAGCAGCGGGTGGAAAGGACACACCTGTTTACGCTGCACATGGCACAGATACCCCTACCTAGAATCCTAACAATTATTCATGAAATAATCCCCTTTGAGTTCCCTAGCATTATCACATATCCAGCCCAAAAATCCAGCATTACACATCTGTTTGATAGCAGTTCTAAATCCTATGTTTTTGAACTGAGATGGAGATAAACTGAGTTCTAAAATGCATTTGCCTTCTCCCATAGTATTATAGCAACCGATATATTATTCCTGTCCTGCTGCCATGCCTTCAGCTCTTTTCAGACTAATTCATCTGATCTGAACACTTTGAATCCTGGGTGCTGTCTTTGGATAAATGCTGCAATATGGCTGTACAACACTCTGTTTTAGATGCTGCTGGGTGCACCAGCAGCAGGCAAATCCCAAAGGTAAGTTTGAGGACATTTGCAAAATTCTAAAATACCTAATGCCTTTTAAAGTCATTGACCTGAATGGATAGACATTCACTGTTCTCACCAAAACCAGTGGGAAGAAAGGATAAACACTACATGGTTGTTAGTCAGGACATTCACTGCTTGCCTGGAGAGGGCTCATTTGCTATGGTGACAAGCAGAGAATCAGAAACCTGAACAGAATGAAGTCTTATTTTTCTATCAGACTGGAATCTCGGGTGGATATTAATATTTATAAATTCAAAGGCTGCCACTGGTCCAAAACTAAATTTCAGGCATTTCTCCAAACCAAACCTTTGGTCATGAGCCTTCCTATCCACACTAAGCATTTATGTAATTAAGAAATTTTTTTCCCCTAATGAAAGTTTAAGAAAAAAATTCCATCAAAATACCTCTATCAAATGAGCTGGAAAAGTACAGAGGAGACTTGCAATGTTCAGTGAAAGCCCAGAGGCCACAGCCCTTCCTAGCTTACATAAGTGAAGGACAAGCAGTATCTTCTGAATAGAAGAGTTTACTCTCCTGTTATGATCCAAACTAATAATGAAGATGAGTTCACTTGTCAAAAGCATTGTTCCAAAAGAGGGATTACATTTTTAGTGACAGAGCTGGCCATCCTCTGTGTGCACAAGACCACAGTTCTCTTCAGTTCCACTGCCAGCATCAGCTATTCTTCCCATCAGCCCCAAAAGAGTGAAACCTCCCCCCCAGCCAGCTGTGCCCATAAGGAACCCGCAGCTGATGGATGAGGCTGCCTGAGCTTTGTGCTGATGTCAGAATGCAGTGACAGCACCCGGAAGAGGGAGGTAAAATCACCTCAAAGAATTGCAAGAAGTGGAAGTGGATGTGAAGGAAGAGGTGCTTTGCTTCCAGGCAGCTTCAATCTAATTCTGCCTACAGAAACCTGCAAGAGATTTTAGTACTAGTTTAAAAAACAAGAAGATGCACTGAGGGCTGAGCCGAGGACAGCACAGACATGGAGGGTCAGAAGGAAAACCACCAGGATGAGTTCATCAGAAATATCAAGATGTGACCAGGTCATGCAACACAACCAAGTTTCATAGATTTTCTCCCCCTTGCTTCCTGATGCCAAAGTGTCAGTGTTATCATCCCTCTGCATGCTTACCTTAATCATTTGCTTCAGGATGGAACATGTTCCCACAAACAAAATAAGGCCAGCACAGTCCATGCCATAGCACACACCTGTTCCGCACCAGGACTGTCACACACCACAGACACTAATGTCACAGCTCAAGGCAGTGTGGACCCAGGGGCACTCAGAGATCCACTTTCACTACCCCCCTGTAACTTCCTTTTTACTGCTTAAGCAACAGTAGCATGTGTTTCACTAACTATAATGATGATAATTTTCTTGCAGTGTGTCCTCTCAGTATAAAAAAAAGGAAAATAAAACTTCAAACACTTTTGCCTTCAAGATTCCAATAATCTGAGAAAGTGAAACAAACTGAAAATTGAAAATACCTGCAAGAATTAAACATGTTTCTGTGTTTCAAGGCAAAAATCAAAGCTATAATCTGTCTGTTTTCATGAGCAGAACTTGCTCTCTCTAAATCTCAGGGCCATGGAAACATTGTTCAACTCATTACAATTTAATGTAATAAATTCGTGCCACAGTACACTGAAGAATTGATATCAATTGGACATAGGAAGGAAGACACCTTAAAAATCTGGAAGAACTAAATGAAAGGCTAAATAAGCTGGTGGGATCAACATGTGTACTAACATCTAATAACACTCAGAACTAAAAAAAAATTTAAAAAAATAAAAAATAAGGTCATCCTCAAACAGAAGGTAGGAATTAAACAGTGGAAAACTTCTTAATATTCAAGAGAATATTAAAAAACTCACTTAGCAGAGCTGCACAATGAGTCCAGAGGAAGGTCATCAAGACTGCAAGGGATGTCAAAGCCCACCAGGAAAGCACTCAGTGGGTATGATGATGGGACAAAGAACAGGGTCCCTGCAGTTGGTGCCCTCACTAACTACTGTGAGGTTATTTCCAACAACTTAGCAGCTCTCCAGAACAACAGGAAGTGATGGCAGAATGTATTTGCACAGAACAAGCCTCATCAACAGCTTTAGTGGACAGCACTCCTGACTGTAATGAAAGCGTAGGGAAAAACCTGCCCCAATGACTACCTAGTTTAGTGTGCATGCAGAACAACTGCAGACAAGCCTTGTCTTACTAACAGAGCTGCAAACAAGGAATCTGGACTCAGTTCTTGATTTTGCCAGAGAGATGCTGTAGGAATTGACTACTGGTGTTGGACTTAAAGAACCTGGCATCATATTGTTGTGATGACCTTCTTTTCATTGCAAAATGTGGGATTAACTTGGACCTTTATAAACAAGGCACAACTGGAACATAAACAGCAAGTTGATAGCAGTACATTGCTCAGTTTCCCTAGAAGCCTGTATAGACATACTTGCTCCTCTACGTGGATCTAAGTGCAGAATAGTGACTATCAAGAAGCTGCTGGCTGCCAGGATCTGCTTAGCTCATTCATCCCAATAGCTCTATGCATGCTACTCGATAATGTACATTTTCCTACATACATGTAAATCAGGAATAAATTACTGGGATCAGCTTAAAGTTTAGGCATTCTCATGGGCTACATACAGACAAAAAGCTAAACTCAAACCTGAAGGTTACATTCTGATCAATTATGGAAGCAAAATAATATTGCTTAATGACGTAGCAAGTTGATACCATCACTATCTCAGAAGAGCCATCATCCCACACTAGTGTGAACTGGATTCTCATTAGTACAAACAAAATTAATCCCACTGGAGTTAACTCAGTTTACAGCTGTTGAGTATTAACATATTTGCTACTATAACTTCCCCACGTCCCCAGAGCAATCAGTGAATTGTGGATTTATGCAGTACTTGTAGCAATTTTCAGTCATTTATTGTCTTTGTGCTTTCTCAGTTGTCCCAGTTTTTCCATTCCCAACTCTTTTCAAAACTTTGACCATACAATTCACTTAAGCTTCTAAATCAGAAGAGTCTATAAAGAGCATTGGGTCAGACAGCTGTAATTTGAAAACATCATTACTCCTACGCTAAACTTCCTCAGTCAATCCCACAGCAGCCCTCATGGTCTGTACATCTTCCAGACCAACTTTAGTGGGATTTTGATTTTTCAGAAGGAAGGAAGGCAAGAGAAAGAGATACCACCAGTGAAGACTGGAGTTGTCCAGAGGATTAGAGCAGAGGAGTACTCTCATTTCCAGAAACAGGTTTTTTTGTGCTATAAAGTCATGAAGTCTTATCTGGAGAAGGAAAAAAAAGTAAGCCTTTATTATATGCTTAGCATGGTTCCAACTATAAGTCAATTCCATTTTGCAAAGATAGAAATTCGTTAGATGCTCTTGAGGATCAGAATATCATTAATGAATCTCCCACACTGTCTGCACAATCCTTTTCTGAAGAAAGCCATTTCTGGATCAGTTGAGTTAAAAAGATTACATTTTAATAAGAGAAGGGGTACTGCTCTTTTTCTTTTAGCCACCTAAAATTTAAACAGCTAATATGATTAGAGTCTCTTTGTAACCAGTCTGATGAAGGGCACTTCCTGAAGACAAACCATTTCATCCTATAGCATGTATTAAAAATAGCCTGAATACATTGCCCTCTGGAGCTGCTTATCTAGATATTTATCTCTAGACTAGATCCATATCTTTACCCATAAAGGACTGGATAATTTATAGGTGAAGATATCTTCATCCAGGTGTCTATGTGTATGGGGATTGCTGAGTTATGACTTGAATCACTGAGCACCTGAAGGAAAGATTCAGTCAGCCCTGGAGCACAGATGAGGGCAATTCATCTGTGCAACTGGAAGCGATGCAGCCAGGCTCAACACTTTTTAGACCTCATTTAAGGGTCAGCCACTGAGGAAGGATCTCTTGTTGAAGATCCCTCCTTTTGGAGTTATTTCACTGTGAACCTAAAGATGGGTGAGCATTCATTTTTCCTTCCTTTTGCAACATCTCCTTGTTTGCACTGGTTCTTTTGCCTTTACACGAGTGATGAGTTGAGATTCCCACTGCTCAAAGACTTCACCAATACAACATAGAAGACAATTGAAAGCAATTCAACTTTCTGTCAAGCAGATATGTAGGCTAGACTGACAACAGGAGCCCTGTGCCAAAACTGCAACACTCTACAGAAGTAAAACTTACTCCACAGTATTCCAAACAGCACCAAGCAGCTGTGCTTAAGCAAATGAACTGAGCCCTCATGCCTGCACACCTCTTTGGACACCCATGGATGTACTGACCAATCATAACTGACTATGATCAAAACAGGGACAGCTGTTCCCCACAGACACCTCCATACAAATCAATGTTTGTTAAACTATCATGTTAAAGTCATCACACAGAAGACCATTGCCAGTTGCAACATAGATGTTCAACAACAAAGATCACCCCACCACAAACTGCTTTCCCAAGGAGGGTGCAGAGACAGCAGAAGCAAATCAAATATCCCTGATTACTCATAACAACTGCTTAGTGGACAAAACAGGGTCAAGGACAAACCCTACTCATGCATCTTGACTACAGCCCAACCTGAGCTGCTGTAAAACATCATGGTCTCCTGAACTGCTTGCTCTCTCCTAATTACAAGCAGGAAAAAAAAACGAAGTGTACTCGAATTTCAAAGCATTGGCTTGCATTGTTATGGTAATAAGAGTAATACATATTTGTTTAGCAGCAGTGGGACATATCATCCAAAGAAGCAGCACAGTTTGAAAAACAGTAGATCATTTCCTTAACAGCTACTCAAAACTTCAGATAGTTTCAGCTACATTTCACTATGGTAAACCAAATACTACTTAGGGTTCAAAGCCATTCTCTTTCAATTGTCTATTGTAGAGAAATACAAGGAGACATTTAAAATAGGAGTGCATGTAAGGGTTCTTCAATCTCTTGAGCCAATCTAAAGTTCACTGAGTGAATCACTGAGCTGCAAGCCAACTAATAGGAGGAGAAAATCAACTCTGAGAAACCAATTACAGTTCTATATCTCCACCCTCCAGGATTTGATTTCAAAGTCAAGTAAGTCCCCCAAAGCCTCCAGGACTTGCTGGAACTGCTTTACATACCAGAACAGGGCAAGAAGATCAAAGTGGAAATATCCAGACTGAAAAAGCAAGATGGCCAGTGAGAAGGTGAAAATGAACAGAATACTAACCTAACTACTGACACCATGAAATAAGGATTTGCCTACTTAATATTCAAACTAGTAAGTTCCTGCCACCCACTCAGAATATTAGTTTACAATTCTTAGGATGCTTCAGTGCTCCATCATGCATTGTCTACGATCAACACCAAAAAAATATTGTCAAATAATGATTTGCATAAGGGTGTTGAGATGCCTGCTAGATGTCCTATTTGGGATCTGTATTATTTCACATCAAACTTGGACAGTTCTTTGTGGAGTTTAGCTTGCTTTAAATTGGCAAGGATTTTAAACAGTAAAGTTTCAGTATTTTTAATCCCTAAAGTCATTAAAGTAAGAGGATCCCTGTAAAATGGGAGAACCACCATTCCATCCATGCCAGAATTACTGTGTAAACCACTGTGGCCTTTAGCCTGGCTTTAGAAACCCTAGGCCTGATTTTCAAATCAACCAAGCACCTACAGTTTCAGCTGAAATCAGCAATTCTGGAAATCAGACTGACCATGCAAAATAATGCATCTCTTAGGAATAATAAAAAAATGCTTCAGTTTCCCTTCAACTTTGGCATCATGAAGTAGAAAAACTAGACTAAATATCCAGAACAGTTTTTCCCAGATAAGACATTTCACTCTCACAGTCCAGACCTTTTTGGAAGGTAAAACAAAAAAAAAAGCAATCTGTCCACCAGCTCAAAGTCCCAACCTTCAGCTACGGGTATGAGGAAGGCAGGAAACCACCAGCTGCATAGTTACCATTTGCCATATTCAGACAAGTATGATCACAAAACATACAAGAGATTTTGTACCAGCAGGAGCCAAGCTGAATATTTACAACTTTGACAACTTGAGTTCAGATTATGCTACCGATGAAACAAACACAAAGGCCTTCCCAAACCCGTGCCTATAATCATTGCTTCCCACTCCATAGCCCTTCTATTAAGGAAAAAATTTTACTCATCAAGACATGGAAAAACAGCTGAGTATTCCTCAGTCAACAATGGTTCCAATGCTTTATTGTGTTAACTCAGACCAGAGGAGCTTTGGCTGTGGGAAAAGATGTCAGAGCTGCCCTCTGTTCTGCTGATGCAGAGGAAACAATCACTGTGTTGGTCTGAGATTCAGGCATGGAAACCATCCCTAGAGAAGCATTTTTGATGTAGGTATTTGTGTACAAGCAGCACATAATACCTATAAGGTCTTAGTTCTCTTGCACTCACAACAGTTACAGGTGCTTTCAGAAGAGGAAAGGTGGGGGCACAAACCTAAAAAGCCTGAAGGATTAGCAATCTGGAGAAAACTCACAAGCCTATACCTTTCCAAACTGTCTTTCCAAGCAGCTGAATTACTATGACAACATAAGCCATCATCATGTGCTAATAGAGGGGAGACCTTTCCCATGGAGGAGCACTGAGACAGCTGAGCAGCAGGACCCTGGGGACTCAGTAAGCAGAGTATCAGAATGAGGCAGCTCTACCCTGCACTGCCACGGCCAGACTAAGTTAGCATCTAAATTAGCTGATTTGAAAGGTGCTCTGGATACATACACACCATCTTTTCCTCCTTTCTTTGACTCTGCACAGAAACTTTAAATGCAAGTGTGAAACAGATTTCTTAAAGTCTATGATCTCATTTATCATCCATAATATAGCTCTTCTCCTGGCATCTTGTGGCTGATGCTGCTCCTGCTCCCTACAAACACCCAGTGAAGCACTAGAAATGCTGAGACTGGAACCTACTGATGTGAAAATAATTGTACAGAACAGGGCAGAGAAAGGCAGCAGGGCTATTTCAGAAGCCTGTAAATCTTTGTGTTTTTCTTTTTTTAGTTCTATCTTTTAGCATTACTACAAATCAGCATTTCCCAATCAGCAGAGTACAATGTATGTGGCAACATATAGACTTCTAAAGCAAGATATTGGATCCTATGCCTACTAATTATCAGTGCTGGCCTAATTGACTAGTTCTGTACCAAAAATCATACAACTGTGAGCTGGCTGGCAGTGCTGTGAGGGCTGGAACCTCACACATCCTGGGAGGAAGATAAGAAGGGAGGTGATCTTTGGATACAGGGAAATAGGAATGAGAAGAAACATTAGGAGAATTTGCCAAGGGAAAACAAAAAGGAATAAGAAGCAGTAAAAAGAAATAAATAGAAATAAGAAGCCCTGAGACACACACAAAAAAAACCCCACACTGGCTGAAGTTGTGGGAAACTGCAGGATTTTGTACTAATAGTTTAAAAGAGAGGCATTCCACAACATCCTAAAGAAGAAGCAGATTTCTATTCTACAGAAAGAGGCTTGCTTTCCTCTGACTTAGAGATTTCTTTCCCCCTCCAGATAACATGAGCACTTTCCACACATCACTGGTAGTGTGGAAGCAGGACACATTTGCAGCAGCAGCACATGGAAGGAAAGAATACAGCAAGGCCAGAGATAATCACAACTTGCATAAAATTAAGACAAAAAAAATAAACACTAGCACACAGTTAAGGTATAAATTCTGATGACATTCTTAACTCAGGTCACCCCAAGCATTCCCTGTATACATGCAGGAATGTTGTTACAAGGTGTTGATATTAAAACTACTCATTTCATGACTGAAATTTTGGAGATGTTAATACATTCCCTTTTACAACCCGAGGGGTTATTCCTTGCCATATTCCTTTTACACAGGAAAATCATGATATATTAAAAAACTATATATTTCTAACAAGTGCCTCTGACATAGGTGAAGGGGAATAAAAAGCCAGACCCAGGCTGGAATGAATAACATATTGGAGCATCCCCTTCATCTGCTTTGCTGACAGTTTTCTTTCCCCCTGCATACATCCAGCTCAGAAAAGCTGTACTGGTACTATCCACAGGAAGCGTCCCATACACCATGGCTGCCCAGTTTGTGGGTTTTCATCCTCAACTGCTGAGATGTCCTGCAGAGCTACCACAGCACCCACACTGGATCTCAATGCTTTTTCAGCTCCCCAAAGAAAGTCTTTGCACCTCAGCTTTCTTACCAATATTCACCTTTTCTGACCCCAACCCTAACTTAAGTTACCAGCAGAGCTTTGCATCTTCCTCGGAAACTTGAAATGGACAACACTCTCATTCTTGGTTTCTTACCTCTCTAGGCAGCTGGAAGTGAGTCTTGCTGTGACCTGGATAGGATTACACCAACCCAGAGAAGTAATGCCACAGGTCAGATGCAGCACGAGAGTGACAAGTAGGGTCATGCCTTTGTGGAAAATTCAGCTCAGCCTGGTCCCATCAGCCAAGACCTATGCAGTAAGCTCCCTCCTCTTTGCTTCACAGTATCCTACACAGGTCAAAGGTACTTTGATGTTCAGCTAAATTAGAGCAATTGCTTCTTTTTGTCCATAACTCAATTAGACCGGCTGGAATAATAGGTGAGATATAATTGCTACAATCTTAAGAGTAATGTTTCTGCAACTTACACGTTACTGTCTTCCCTTCTCTTTTAAATTATCTGTGGATTTTTCCCCCCCCCCACTAATTTCCATTCCCTTTCCAACCAGTTTGTAAAGCAGAAACATATGGCTGGGTAAGCAGTATGCTTCCACAGGCCATCTCAGTCCTGTTTTTAAATTACAGATGTAATTGTTATCTCCCATTTCTCCAACAGAATAGCTATTTTTAATTACAAAAAGCAAATTTTTGCTGCAGTTCAGCTATCTCATACTGAGTTCCTCAGAACTCTTTAAAGTATCATCTGGAGATGGTGACGTTCTGATTTTTAAATTATTGATTTCTTCCAGCTCTTCTTCTAACACATCTTGATTACTAGAAAAGAGCAAGTCCCAGTAGGTACAGCTCTAATATTCTCTGTGCTGAAGACTTACTCAAAGAAATCATTTAGATTCTCAGCAATGTCTTTATCTCCTTTAATTTCCAGCTTTAATCTTCAGTGATACAGTTTCTGAACTATCAATTATCATTTGACAGAATATGAACAAACCTAAAGCCTTTTTATTTAATCCCTTTAGTTATTAGTAATCTACAACATTCCCTTTTAATTCTCTCTCACATATAGTTCTTACACTAATTAATGCACCAATGTATAAGAAAGCTATCTTTACATTTCCAAACTCAGAAGGATTTCCTTTTGATTCAAAAAAGGCAAAAAAACACAACCCAACAAATCTCAAGGTTGCCATTCAGTTGTACTTGTTTACTCTTTTCTTGCCTAAATTATTTAGGTTAGCTACATATACTCTCTCCAGATTCTATTGTCATGGATTGAACTGAAGAATTATATCTTTGTAGAATTTTCTTCCTGTATTTCTCCCCCAGGAGCTTGCTTGACTAGCCTTATATTACTGAAATCTGGTTGCTCAGAAGTTCAGATTTTTCCATAGCTTCCTGTGCTTTATCTCTCACCAAACTATAGGACTATATTAACACAGCTTCACACAATCTTTACCTTGAATTCCTTCCTGCACATTGCTTAGGATCAAGAACAACAATAATCAGGATGCTGGCTCATAAAAACGGTAATGTTAATCTGAAATCCCATACTGCATTGATTCCAATTCAGGATGAATAGACGGGGACCTACACCTTGTTTAGACTTTTCAAAAGCAGAAGTCAGGCAGCAGGTAGCAGACTTGGAGCACATCACCTATACCAGCAGCAACATGCTGGTGGAAACTGCCTTACTTGTATTTGGGCATAGCAAAGCTGCACACAAGGGAGGCCCAGCCAACACAGGCCATCTTGCAGGAAGCACCCAGACACCTATTAGGGGTGACAACTGTCGAGAAAGAACAGGGCACACACTCCCTCTTGTTGGAGCATAGTTTCTAGCTCAGGAGGAATGGCAGTGTTTGGGGTTGAAGCACTATAGCTTGATGACTTGCTGTCTTAGAGGAGAGAGGTCACCCAGGTTTGACTCACCATACTGATCCTCAGTGCTTTATTTTATCCAAGAGACTTCAGTGCAAATGTAGAACCCCTAAAGCAACATTTGCTACAGCACAGTGCCTGCCCAGACACCCCTTTCATATACAGGAAGAGTTTATTTTTCCTGAAACAAATGCACAGGACTGTATTGACTGAGGTCCTAGATCTTCTGCTCACAGCCCATAATCCTGGGTGTGGCAGGGGCCAGGCCTCATTCCCCAAACAGAACATAGCTTTTCAGCAGGACTAGCTGAATCATACCTCACATCCCTGCAAGGTGTAAAGGTGTCCAGACAGGCTTGCTTCAGGCTATATTTCATTCTGTTTTGCTTATTACTAAGTAGGTAGAAGCTTTTTTTTAGTTTCCCTTTGGCTTCCTCTTACTCATTACCACTAGACAGCAGAGCTGCCCCACCATCCCTGCCCAGCTTTACCACTGTGAGCTGCCAGGTGATTACTGAGTCAGGAAGAGACCCCAGAATGTATCACAAGAGTTTTAAATCATTTATTGGCAACAAATAACTGGGAAGAAAAAGGAAAAGTTTACCTCCGGCCATGAGAGAAAAAAAGCCAAAAAAACCCAGCTAGAGTTAACACCACTGTCAAAGCTAAACACTGATTTATTGTTAACTATTCAGGAAGGGAAGACACACAGCACATTAAGTGTAACCTGGCACCATGGACTGGCCCCAGCAGGTCTGCAAGCAGGAGCTCTGATGTCCGGCACCCACAGTGCCCTCCTGACCCACCACACACTCCCTGCAGCCACAGGGCAGCAGGAGTGAGCATGTCAAGCTTCAGAGGAAGGATGCACCTTATCTATCCAGATCCTGTAAGCCATCCCAATAGCTGCAGCAGTCTCTGCTGCCTGCCTCCGCCTGAGTGCATAGAGATCTAATTTGGTAGTGCAAGCTCAGATATAAAAGTGGTAAAAGGCTAGGTGGATTTATATCAAATAAAACCTCACTCACCAGATACGTACACTTAGAGATGTTAAGTCCTCTGGCAACTGAAGAAAAAGGCTGTTAAGAACTTTTCTGTTTCCCATTCTACCAAGGCCCACCTGAGCCACTGGCAGCTCAGATCTGGCTACTTCTGGTCTTTTCCACCTCAATTCAAAGCCCCTTAACCCAACAGAAAGATGGCAAATCAACAGAAAACTCCACTGCAGCCACTTGACCTCTGACCACTAAGACACTATGTTCCAAACCACATCCAGATTCCCTCTTCCCACCTCAGCAGATTGAGATAAGGGTATCCCTGAGCAGCACCTTTTCCCCTTCTGCACTGCATATCCCAGGGGTCATTAGCCCAATAGCACCATGTGGTGCAACTCAGACCCTCACCAACAAGGAGCCATCCTTACCTCTGAGACACGTGTCAGCAGCGGACAGGCTGTCCTGGTGAGGAGGCCACAGAGCCCAGTGCACAGCCGTGCTGCTCCCAGCCCTGGCAGCAATGGAGCTGGCACCCAGCAGATGCTTGGATTGGGCACAGTGCGTCCCAGGCTCCAATCAGGGCAATCAGCTGCAAAGCTTCTCCTTGCTCAGCTTCAGCATCGCTCCAGCTTCACAGTCCAGGGAAAAACACCTCTTACGAGCACCAGCGTCATTTCAGGCAGGGGAGTAGGATCACCAGACTGGAAATCGCATTACAGATCAGATAGGAATGCACTCCGAGCTCAACATCGTCACATTCTTCTCCCCAAAGGAAGTGGGAACCCCAAAGAAGAGCATACAACACAAAGGGAAATCAGGGAGGGCTGCGTTCGGGGATGCCTCTGGGTCAGCACTGCATCTATCTCCGGTTCAAGAGCACCATCTCCTGGGTGGTTCAGCAGCAGGATCCAGCCCAGAGACAGGCTCTGAGTGCAGCATGCTGCAGCAGAGACCAGAAACACTGACTTAACATAGGACTGCTATTCAGAAGGGAGTTCTTGGCTGACAGGTAGTATTTAAAGGATATACATTGTAGAATGGACTCCACATGAGAGCTCGAAAATGCTTGTTCATAACACCCTTTAAAAACACATTTCACTCACAGGTTCATGGGCTTAAGATATGAGAAAGTTTTGGAGTCTCTCCTCTAGCATTTATAGTATGCCTAGCAAATCACTTATCTGTTTCAGCTTACTGTAGTCTGTAAAACAAATATTTGGGTGCTCTGTTTTGTGGTTTTGAAGATAAATTGTATGCAAAATCCTTTGGACCTTGACAAACAGGCTTGTACATCAAGAAGGAAGTGCAATTTAATGTTTCTCCTAAATTCAATACCACAAAGCCCTATCGATTCATCTTACTATTAAATGCAAAGTAAAATTTCACAGGAGCTCATCTTTAAACAATGTTAAACCAACTCCCTGTGGAAGCTTTACATTAGGAAAAACAGCAGAGAGCTATGGAAACACATACACAAATGCAGGTTTCGCATTGTATATGCATAGGAGCACTTTCATTGCTTTGCATGTAGAATGGTTGCAACTGAAAAAAGCTACCATTTCTCCATCACTTGTTAGGATTAACCTATTAATAAAGATATTACAGAAAGAATGCTGGATTTGGCCCTTGATTTCTTCTGAGGCTATAAAAACCATTATCACCTACACATTTTTAAGTTAAATAAATACTTCAGAAGTTATAGTTTTTTAATAGCTTGAGAAACAAGCTACAAGTTATTTTCTCTACTAAAAAGAGTAGCGTGCATATTTGTCCTGTTCTGAAAGACATTAGAATACTTAAATAATTTAAGAGCTCCCCCTTAAAAGGTTTTCTTTATTGTTGAGAGGAAGCAGAAGCCAGCAGCCTGCTGCTCTGCCAGCTTTTCCAGTGGCTGGTTCAAAGAGATTATGGAAACTGTGAAGATACTCAATTCTTTATATGCAACACTGCACCTTTCTTCTCAGGTTCACTCTACAGCTACCACAAATTTTACACAACACAGCCACCTAGTTAAAGCCATCTTTGCTTCCAGAAAGAGGAAACAGTTGCAAAAATCTAGGTTCAGATGAGAAGTAAACTCAACACACCAGCCAACACTGTGAGCAACCTAAAAGCTTCAAACCCTCTCTAACCCTCCCCATTGTTCTTCAACCTTCACTCTTACAAACTTGAAGAATCAGTGCTCACCTTGTAATGAATGAACATTTTCTCACTGCACAACCCTGTAACACCGATATTGAAATATTTGTTGTAAGGAGAGCTGGGTTTTGCAGGGTTACACAAACTGAACTAGACAGATGTATTACTCAGACAGCACGGTTTGCATTTTGATACTACTCTTCTTAGATCCATGCACTGAAAGGGCCTCAACCAGATTCAGACAGCTCAGAGAAGTTTGCTTTGGTACAATTATCAGCCTTCACACTCACATTCACATTTCATCAGCACTGAGAGACTCCTGGAAAAATCCTGCCAGAGATTTCTAGCTTAACTTTTAAAAGAGGACCTCTGAATTCACTCCAAACGTGCAATAAGCCTCCGTGGCAGTAGATTAAATAAGGGTATTTCAAGCATTTCAAGGCACTTAACACCAAATTAACCCTTTTCTTAAAAACAAATACACACAGAACACTGACCAAATCAGAACACTTACCAACAACATTAAAATAAAGAAAAACATATTGAGGCTATTACACGCCCTGTGTAATGTGATGGAAAGCACAGCAGCAAAGTCCTAGACAGCTACAAGCAAGGATTGACACCAACCATGAGCCCCAAATAAAAGGAAAAAAAGCTACTTACCCTCAGAAGACCTCAGGTATACAGGGATTGTAAATAGGATACCCTCACCACCACTGCCAGCCCTTAAATGAGGTCTGGGAAGGGGTGGATCCTGGCTCATTGCATACACCTGAGCTCCCCTGTGTTGGCCCCTGCTTTCCTACAGGTGTTTAATCACTCTTCCAGGCTCAGCGTTTCCACTACACACTAATCCATTAAGATGTTGGGAGCTGGTAACAAGTTGTTTTTTCTAGGAAGTAGTTTTTGGTTTAACTGATTTCAGTTCTCCTAAATGAAAACTAGCAACACAACACACTGATACTTGCAAGCCTACTTACATCTGCCTTGTGACCAACTCATTAAGAACAAGGAAAGGAAGCCCAACCCTCTTTGCTAAGGATTTAACTGACAAGGAAACAGCTTGCATAAGGGGTTTCATGTGCTTAAATCAAACCACCTCATTTTATATGTAACAGGTGAGAGGTGCTACCAGATGCAAAGTATTACCTTAATTTATGTGAGCAGGTTGGTCCATTTAGCTCAGCCTTTCACCACAGCAACATTACCAAAGGCATCCTCAGAAAAATACAACTTTCAGTATATGTTACAATAATAGTAGGAAACTGTCCAGTTTGGTAAATGTTCAGGCTACAATCCTATAGTAATAGCATAGCAGATAATGTTATACACACGTTCTTCTCGTTGCAAGCCCTTAGCAGTGCAACACAGCCCTAATGAGCCCGGAATCATCCCACTAGAGGAGCAGCATGTTAGGATATGCACCTGGGGTGGCACATGAGAACTGAAGAGTGCAGTAATGGAGTTCAGGGGATTTATGATATGGCCGACATTGATCAGATTGCTGCAGGTGGCAATGCTCATTATCAGCCTTGCTTCTTGCTGTACAGAGATGTATTTGTACAATGGCAAACCTCAGGAGCAGGCAGCTTTGCTTCTTTCTTCAGAGACAGACAGCAAGGTGAACTCTGTGCCTGCTCTCAGCACCCTTCCCAAGCTGTGTTCCTGAGGACTATTTTTCTGTAGAGTGATCAGAGGAGTACAAGCAGCAGTACTCACTGGTTTTCCTTACTTCCCACATCATTTCCTCCCTTGCTGCCTCTTGTGACACTTACTACTCTCTTGTGACACTTACTACTGTGGCCAGTCATCCTTTTTCCCTCCCAACCCCTCACATCCTATGGATCACAAAATCTTCAAGCACACATCCCTCAGAATTTGATCTGGACGTCCACTGACTGACAGCCAGACACCACTGCTAGCAGCTGCCTTCTCTCATTTCCATGGACTATGAGAAAAGCAGGTGCAAACCTGCCTTCATCAATACCTTTTTTTCCCCCTTAAAATCAGCTAATTGAGCAGAGCAGCACCAGTTTCTAATACAGTCAACCAGACAATTATATTTCTGAGGAAATTCTCAATTAAGTCTCAAAATAGGCTTCTCTGTAAGTGTCCAGAGTTTTATCACTTAAGTAGATGCTATGTTTTTTGTTGTTTTGTTCTTGGGGTTGGTTTTTTTTGTTTTTGTTTTTTGTTTTTTCATTGCAGCAGAATTGGCATGAGCATCTACACAGATGTAGTGTGTTACAACTGCTCACGTACACAGAGCCTGGAAAGATACATCACCTACAGGAATGCAGGCAGAAATCAAATGTTATGCTCCTGTTCCTGTGGCTTTTTGGTATCATTCACCCTTTCACTCGCTCCGTTACAATATTCTAATTAAGCCAAGGATTTATATAAACTGTACTACATATTGTACAAAATTAACTGTTTTGTATTTTTTTGTTTTGTTTTTTAAAGGAGACAGCAGAAAAAACTATTCTTAGTTTTAGTAACAGCAGGAGCTTGTGCAGGGAGAAAAAATTCTGCTCAGAGAAAGATCTGACAATGCTAAAAATCACCTTCATGTTGAAGTAGCAGCAGGTAATACTGAAATACATTCAACACTCTCAAAAGAGCAGAGAATAGAGCTTCACTAAACAGCAGATTTGGGGTGGTGTTGTCTGGTTTTTGCTTGTTCATTTTTATTTATTTTTAAAGTAGATTTAGTAGCCAGACTAAGAATTAAACACTGAAGTAAAAAATAA
Organism: Cyrtonyx montezumae; assembly: GCF_038088225.1. Taxonomy (NCBI): domain Eukaryota; kingdom Metazoa; phylum Chordata; class Aves; order Galliformes; family Odontophoridae; genus Cyrtonyx; species Cyrtonyx montezumae. Next base: position 13,255,218 of record NW_027071826.1, read on the forward strand.
TTGGCTTTTCAAGTTACCTTATTCATTGTTTACAATATACATCCATTTCAGTTGGTCTTTTGACATGTATAACCAAAAAGCTTTATAAATTTATTTATTTTTCCAAACCTCTTCTTACACTTAGAATGGCAGAAACCACTCATGAAAGATTAGCTGTAAGAAAACTCATTAAATCAGAATTTCAAGAGAGGTTAACCTGAACCAGAGCTTCCATATTTCAGGTAATACGGCGTATGAACAATGACAAAAAAATCATGCTCATACATATATAGCTATCACAACTGACTGCCTGAGCATAACTTGTTCATAATCAGTGTTCATTCCAAAATCAATTCTACTGGTAGCGAATCTGAGCAGCTGTTTGAGCTGAGATGCTATAAACACGGAGATGCTGACTGCATTTGAATATACAGTAAGTTTATTGTATAATTTACTGTATCCAGCACACATTTTGCAAATTCTGTTCAAGCTGTACAGGGATATGGTTCCTCTACTAGACAGGTTGCTCTGGTGAACATAATGAGATAAAATAGAAACTTGCATTAAAAGCCACATCTACCAGTTGCAGCTCTGAGTTTTTCTTCCAGTGAGGATTTCATTTCCAGTGATCAGTTTCATTATAGTAATTTAACATAAAAAGGAACTATTGCAGATGATCTACATAAAACACTTTCAAATCACTTGCTTAGCTCACATGCACACTATTTACTGGTCTGCATTAATAAAAGTAAACAGCATTTAAAAACAGCTTAGTTAGATTTTATCCTTAGCAGTATTAAGTGCAGGTGAAGCTACATTACTTATTTTCACAGGGTTAGTTACTAGAAGACTTCAGAGAGCTTCCAACAAAAGAACATGACTGTTAATTTTCAGTAGCCCTTCTGCAGTACTTTGTATCTTATGTCCAACGAAACATTTAAACTCTCTAGTCCATGTTTGAAGACCATACTCTGGGAAACACAGCTGTTCAGAGACTGTACTTGGAAACAACACATCTAAACTGATAACTTAGTAACTGGCAAATAATACAGCAATTACTGAAGTATTCTGTACTATTGCAAGCTGACACAGAGAAACTGCAATACACAAAGTATATGAATGGGGAAAAGCCACATCCAAAGAGGTAGAAAAGGTTTTATAAAATCTTTAGGCACAATTCATAGCAGTCCTTTAAAAGTTAACAGGATGATACAAAGTAATAATGACCATTATACAAGTATTTGTACCAGTCTGTTTATTTTTACCCTTTGGAATAAAAGTGGATTTCATGCACTCTCATACCATGTTTTCTTATGTACTGTTTGAGGACTATTTTATCCTACACCTATGAGATAGTAGAAACTTTACCAGCTCTTGGAAATTCTTATCTCCAGAAGTTATAAAAAACAAACAAAACACAGATGCATTAGCACTACTTAGCACTTTTTCAAGAAGAGCAAGGGAATACAAATGCTGTTTGCACAGGTTTGTGTAACGAACGAAGAGAACAAAGAAACACTCAAAATCAATAAAAATAACATTATTAGTTCTTTTGGTTTTCTCCTGCCTCAATCAAAAGAATGCTCTTAGAAGTGAACTTTGTTGTTTTACTTCTTTAAAACAATTTCCACAAGTGTATGCATTACAGTACAGTGGTTATACTCAAATTCTGACAATATCCATAAATCAAAATACTGAGATCACTACATTTACCATGAGCTAACAGACATCTGCTGATAAACCTTAGTGTCAGTTTAAAAAGATGCCTTTTTTGAGCTGTAGTACATAAGGCTTTACTGGTTACAAGTTCTTATCAAAGATTTTCTTTCTTCCCATCATGGCATCTTTTCCTTTTCCACATTTTACTTTTTTTCTTGGTCTTTCTCTGTATCCAGAAGTGCTGAGCGGATTCCTAATTTCTTTAGCTCTTCTACTAGATCTCCATTCTGATGCATCTGGAGGAGTATATCACAGCCACCAACGAATTCACCATTGAGGTACACTTGTGGGATGGTAGGCCAGTTGGAGTAGTTTTTTATTCCTACAAAAAGAAAAACAAAATCATTAAATGTTTCCCCCCAACTCTCCAAACAGAATAGGATTTTAAATAGAATACTATTGCTTCAATTGGGCAGAATAACTGATATTTTCACTTCTACCCCATAATAATTTATCTATAATAATGTATCTATATAACAGCAACACTGAAAGAAAAAAAATACGTCAATACGTTTGGCTCTCACTCCAACTCAGGATGTGGTTTGAAAGATATGGAGTCAGGTCAGCTCCTGCAACAACTTCAAATGTGCTGCAAAAAATGTAGCATCTCCCTTCCTGCCCTGGAAACAAATACATATGATAAGAAACGGGAAATCTTGAATACCACCGAGAATGGCTTAGATCCTGCTGTCCTTCATATTTCCCTAAGGGACTTTAAGATACATTACAGCTGCCTGAATTCAGTAAAAGACATACTACTGCAATTTCAATTACAACATACATTTGCCCCTTTAAGAGCCTTATGAATTTCAAATTGCTTTATCTTTCAATGCCAGACCTTACTGCTCAAGGGAGGGGCACAAAGACTGAAGTCTCTTAGAGGAGCTGAGTATACCAAATGGAGCTAGAGTCACAATTATGAAGTACAGCACTGAACTAAAAACTACATTTCATTTAAAAAAAAAAAAAAAAAGAAAAAAGACAAAGCCATCCAAAAATACTGACTGCTCAAATGGCATAAACTGAATCCCAAACTGCATTAGAGACACCAGGAAAAATATTATACAGAAGAATCAGTATATCTATTTTGCCAAATGACTTTTCACATAAAACCATCAACTCATAAAACAAGTAGCATCAAATACTAGCATTAAAAAAAAATCCACCACAATAGTAGCGATCTAAAAAAACCTTTTGTTACAACAAAGCATCCCTAACTATAAAATGCAAAAGCAACTCATGTCCTCAGCATCACCACCTGCATTTTCTTCCTTAGCATTTCATTTAATCCTTTCTTGGCTGTTTAAATGAAAGTTGATGAAATTTTAAGTTTTGATGTGAACTTGTGTTTCAGTGTTTAGGAAGCACATCTCTAAAACATGCCCTGGTTTCTGAACTCTCCAGATCTTTTTATACTAAAACTCCTTAAACTCGTAATAACTGCAATGAAGAATTCAGCCACCACACAAAAGCAAACTTAGGGATACCCCTTATCAAAGAAGCCACCATAGATCTGAAATAAGGGTTGTTTTTGTTAAGATACTGTGATGTTAAACCAAGGACACCACATATGAATTTAAAGCTAACAAGCATTGCAACGTAATATTTGCACCAACTTTTCTTTAATAGAAAGATTTTCTTTAAAGACCCAACAGCACATACATACAAGCCCTGATAGGACTTTTAAGATTTATTCAACTTCATATGACAATATGAACACCATCAGGCTGGGCTGCTCTACGCATCACACTCCTTGTATTAGGCAAGGTCTGCTTATTGGGGCTCAACCAGATTATAAATGAAACACTTCCTCAACCTGTTCAGCAGTCCCCAGCTTAATATGGCATTTATCAAAACTATTTTAGCAGTGATGAACCAAGCCAGTCCAGTTTATGCTTGCTGAACTCAGGATGCACTCATGCAATTAATCTTTCAGTAGTACAGACTGACACTGCAGGGAGCTTTCTTCCCACTCTCTGGAGTTCAGCGCTTCCCTCTGTGCTTCAGAAACTGTAGTCAACTCCTTTGAAACACTGTTTTGTAAATCCACACTCCATGGATAAGGTTTAAAGCTTGACAGCTGAACTAGCACACTGCAGAGCCACTGCAACACCATCATCTGTGCAAGCTGCTACACAGAGAACTCCCACACTGTATCCCCAGGTCCAGCAAACAAACCCAGTCTCTCTTTTACCAACATTAGCATAACGCTGAACCATATTTAAAAACTGAATCAAGCAACAACTCACTCCTACCATTTTCTCCAGAAAAGCATCACCTTTCCACAGAGATCAATAGTACTGGTGTAAGTTTGAAGAACTAGCCCATGGGTGGAAAGAAATACTAAGATCTGTGACAGAATCCAATACTTAAACGATGTAAAACACCAATGAAAACAGTCTGCAGCAGTTCAAACCACTGCTTCTCTGGTACACAACAACCCCAAGCTTCTGTCACCACAGTGATCTGAGCTAACCTTGCAAGTATTTGATCAGCCATAAGAAGGATCACCTGTAGCAAAGCCACCTTAGAGAAACATGAATTGCTATGGAACCACAGCCCAAGAGGTAGCGCTGAGGTTTCTTAAAGCATCTTTCAAAATGAAGGATTTACATCAGGGAAACACATTCTTAGCTCAAGTTCAGATAAATCATTCAACATCAGTACTAGCAGCTAGCTTTATAGACCTGAGAATGCTTTCAGGTGAAAAGCAAAGGTGGGGAGCCTGCCTTATTTCCGCAAAGGTCAAGCTTCAATAGATCAGTTAAAGCTCATATGAACAATAAAAACCTCAAAAAATGGTGTAGGTACAGGAAAGAAACTAGTCAACACTTCAAACATGCCTAAAGCATCAGCTCTGCTAAAAGCCAACTCATTACAAGTGCTATAAGCATACACGTATGAAAATACTTAGCTTCATTGCTGGCACTCAGTTCACGTGCCACAATCTCTTTGATAATCAATGTCTAAATTGAGCAGAAGTATTAGTTATCTAGATATTTGATAAAGATTCAGCATCCTTTCACTATCCCCATACATGTACAACAGTAAAGAGTATGCTCATGAAGAGGTCTTAGGAAAGTGTCACGTGTGAAACCAAAAGGGACTAAAAGGGGCTTCAGACACTGGTGAATCCCATTTGGGAATCTTTAGAGCTACAGCTTCCAGCATCTCTCCCCTCAGCCAGATGCTGCCAATCGCAGAAGGATACACTGACACCTCATGATGCAGGAGGTAATATGAGAAGCAATTGGCCTCAAAAGTAAGGGTGTACCCAGGTAACTCTTTAAGTCTCCATCCCTGGCACTGGCACTCACTTCACAGTGCACTGAGCCAGCTCAGCCTGGGTACCTTACAGTCCTGGTAATACAGCATGCTGCTTGTCCACACAGTCAGATGACACCAAACCACTTGCAGTCACCTGATGTGTGCCAGTATGCAGCTTTAAATCACATTTTGGTGTAGTGTGGACAAGAATTAACACTATGCACCTGCAATAATGGCCACATAAAGCCTCAAGTCAACAACATAGAGGGAAAGATGGAAGCATCCTAAGAACAGAGTATTGGCTTTCTACATTTAAAACAAACAAGCAACCACAACACATAGAATAGCTGTTACCACTTGTGCAGTAATACAAATATTTCTTATGATAATCCATTGTGCAATTTATTAAAAACTGCAAAGAATCCCAGCTGGCAGAGTACACAGTAGTCCAGGTCCAAACCATTTACGAGGTTTCACAACACCGTTCACGGTGAAAGGAAAGCATCTGGTAACTGCAGAATGGTTTGGGTTGGGAGGGACCACAAGTTTGCTCAGTCCCCCACCTGCCATGGGAAGGGTCACTCCCCACCGGGTCAAGCTGGGACCTGGCCTTAGAGCACCGTCAAGGATGGGACAACCACAGTTCTGCGGGCAGGTGTGCCACTGCCTCACCGCCCTACAGATAAAGACATCTGATCTAGATCGGCCCTCTTCCCGACTAAAGCCTTCTGTTTACAAGCTCCCCTTCAGCACTGGAAGGCTGCACGGAAGCCTACCCGGAGCCTTCTCTTCTCGGAGCTGCACAGCCCCGGTTCCCTCGGCCTCCCTTCTCAGCTGAAGTGCCCCAGACCACCGTGCCAAAGACCGAGGGAAGGCGGCGCGGAACCCCGCCCCGCGAAGCGCTCAGCCCGGAGGAGCGATGCCCGCCGTGCCGGCGGCGCCGTGCCCGGAGGCGGCGCCCGGAGGTGCCCCCGTCCCGCTGACCTTGCCGGAGCGCGGGGTCCTGCAGGACGTCGTGGGCGCGGTAGTCCTCCACGCCGTGCAGCCGCAAGATCTGCACGACGGCGTTGCTGAAGCCGCAGAGGGGCTGCGCCGGGCTGCCCTTCATAAACACCACCACCGGGTGCTCCCGCACCAGCCGCTCCACCGCTTCTCGCGACCCCGAGCCGCCGCCATCAGCGCCGCCGCCTTCAGCCGCCTCACTCAGGTGCCGCCTCCCAGGTCGGCCCCGTGCCGCCCAGGCGCCCAAGCGCAGGGCCGCGCGTAACGCCCGGCTCATCCTGCCCCGGCCGCCCGCCCGCGTCCACTCCCAGCCCCCACCCCGCACCGTGGGTCCCGAGCCAGCGCTGCAAGCCTACTGGCCGAGAGTACCAGGAGCTTCTCCTTCGCATAGGTGTAGCCACATGCCGATCAAATCCGACAGCCAATAGCGTGAAGAACACTACGAGCTTTGTCCCTCCCATCAATGCTCTGCGGCTGCCTCTGTTTCCTATTGGCGGGGGGAGCGGTGTTATTGGAAGAAGCACTTGTCAATCCCAGCCGACGGGGGTGGAGTGTCCCCGCCCTCTCATGCCTCCTTTTTTCCGCTTCCGGGTGACGGCCGCCCGCCTTGTCCTGCGGCGTGACGGGGCGGGGATGTTGGTGGGTCCGGAGCAGCGAGATAAGCGGCTTGTGGTGGTTCTGCTGAAGCAGAAGAGCGGAGCCTGGGAGAGCACACGGAGAGATGGGCGCAGAGGCTTTTTAAGGGCTCGCCTGTGTGCGCAGCCCGCGCTGCTGGAGCTCCCGGGCAGCTCCTGGGCTCCTTCCGAGCGCGGAGCCCCGCAGCAGCGAGGGCAGTGCGGTAAGAGGCAGTGTGCGGAGCTGAGGAACAAAAGCGATGCGTCCCGCGAGTAGCAAATCGAAGCGTGTTCCCGAGTAGTTAACACTGTAGAGCTGGCGTCTGGACGTTTGGTCGTAGCGATGGCCGTCTGTGTTACTTGCAATATTAAATTTCCACTCGGTTTTCTGTGTTGTTTTTTTTGTGTTGAGATTAATGAGCAAGGTTGTTCACTACATATAAAACAATTAACTCTTGAGAACCCTTATTTAATCTTTGCAGAACTCAGTTGTTTTTGTTTTTTGTTTTGCTATTGCTTGTCAAACCTGTGTGTTATGGAGAAGCTCACTAGGTTATGTGCAAGAAGACAAGTGGCCCAGTTTATCACTTTTAATATACCAGAAAGATGCCTGCCACTTTAATGTTCTAGATATTAAGAAGGGAGTTAACTGAAATTTAATTAAAAAGGCAAAGGTGCTTAACTAGAATTCTCAAGTAAAAATTAATAAACACACATTAAGTTGTGAAGGAAACTTGATTGTATTTGGATTCCCTTATCTCATTCTAGCTATTTCTACAAGGGTATGGTTAATAAAAAATGAGAAAGGAAATGGGGGCATCAACCTGAAGGGTCTTACCCACTTGTCGTGGGTACGCTCTTTGGGGAAAAGCATAACCTCAGTTGCAGCAGAATCCTCTGTAGTCAAAGAGATGCCCTTGGTTGGTGGTACTCTGGGCATACCAGGCTTGCAGAGAGAGCACTGGTGGGAGGAAGCCGAGGCATGCCTGTTAGAGCAGCAGCAGCCACATGCGCAATATTCCTCTCACAGTTACAATCCTGTTGCCACGGAGATAATGACTTATCCCATGTCATTATTGATCTATCAACAGTAAGAGCAATTTTGCAGTCTGATATTGTTCAGCAAGTAGAGTAACGTCTGCTGAACACTTAAAAGCTGCTATAAATGTTAGAAAGCTTCTCCAAAGCCTGAGTATTAGATTAAATAGGAGTACCTGAATTCAGTTATTTGTTGCAATGTTGTGAGATTGGCTTTGTGAGGTGATGCTATGCTTGGCAGGGAGTGTTTTAAAGGAAGCATTTAGTTTGGTCTAATGTGTTTGTATTTTTAAGTATCTTTAAGTAGATAAATACTTCTTACTGCTGGTAACTTAGACCAATTAGCCCACTACAATTCTTTATAGTAGCAGAGAATTAACTATTTGCAGTCTTGTCTACTTTTTGACTAAACTGGAACTGCTTATATTTTCTTTTCCAGACACTGGTTTAAATCATCTGTTCATGAGGAGTATTAATGGAACTCCAATGGGATTTCTGATGTTTTGCTGTTCTTCCTGTTAGAAGAACTGTTATCACCTCATTTTGAAAACTCTAGCAAAAGCACTGATATTCAAACTGCAGGGTTTAAACTCAATCACTTCCAGGCCTTCTGCAGCTGAACAGAATTAGTAGTTATGAGTTGATGGTTTGAGTTCCTTAAGAAGTACACAAGAACAAAGATGCCTAAGAATGATATTGTCACAGAGGCTTTTTCATTCGGGAAAAAAAAAAAAGAAAAGAAGAGTGGGTGTGTGTGGGGGCAGGGGGGAGGCAGCTGGTTAAAAAGATCAGAAGAAAAGGCTTGTTTCAGCTTATCAGGGCAGGACACCTCTTTGTGTCCAAGTCAGATATGTCTTCCTCACTTGTGACAGAGCCTGGCAGTAGAGCATTATTGTGTGCATTAACAGTTAAACCCCACTTAAGTGTTTTTATTGTTTCTTGAAGCTTTCTTTGAACCTTCTGTTCTGAGTGCCAGGTGAATAATTTGTGGCATACCCTCAGGGCAGCATCTGGCAGTATGGACCAGTCTCCTTTGAGACCAGTTAGAATGCTTGGCATGTAGTGACAGTTAAAATCTGTGTGGCATGCATACATTTTGAATGCTGAAGAAGCAGCTGCGAAAAGTTGCTCATTATTTGAAGATGTGTTTGTTTGAAACAGTTCAACAAGCAGCAGAACTGGGCAATGGGGGATTTTACTGGTAGAAACTCAAGTCCCAGGGGGAATTGATATTTTAAAATCAGAATTGTATTTAACTTGTTTTGGATTTAAGCAGGAAACTTCAAAGAAAGTTTGTCTTCAAACTAGATAGGTAATTAAATAATACTTACGGATTCATATACATCCCCAGGGAGGCGTTTGCACGCTCTGTAGCAGTCCATTTCATAACTGATGAGGGCAAAGAACATTTATGAAACTCTTGAAGTATGTAGATCACCAGTTACATAACATCGATCTAAGCCAGTTGTTGGATTTGGATCATGTAAGGATCTCTGTCTTTAACAGGGGGAAGTCATGCTAATAATAAAAGCAATAATGTTTGAGTCCTGCACTGAGTGTGTAGAATGTAAAATGTTCAAGCTTGAGGGCAGACCTTTAAATTAAACACTTTTTAGATTTCAAAGTAATTAGTACAGTGTTAGAAATTAGTATGAATTAGTCCTGATGTGGTAAGTGTACTGAGTCTGCTTTGGGAATTGTGAAGCTGTCCTGTAGCAAGAACCATGTGGTGTGAACTTTGGAATAAAGCAGACTTACTGTTTAGTATAAGCAAGCTTCTTGTAACTATTTTGTCTGAGCAGTCTTCTAGACCTTTGTTCCTTATTTGCAGGTGATAGCAATCCTTGAGTCTTTCACTATTACAAAGGAAGTATAACTTTATGTTAGTTTCCATACAGAGTTGAAAAGTGTTACCTCTGAGTACACCCTGTGCATCTCTTGGACTCTTTTTGACTTGGAGTTAAGAATGCCAGAATTTTTCATGGGTCTGAAAAAACATTGCACGAATTTGAGGAAGTAAAATTTATCTGTTAAATACAGGTATACTACAATTGGGTCAAGTATTGAGGAAACGAAAGCTAGAGACTGGGTTTGTTCTAAGACTGTTCAGTTGCAGTGAGGCAAGAAAAGCTCTGATGTGCTTGTATTTAGTGTCCACGAGAGGGCTCTGACAGCTCAGGGCTGCCAGCTGAGCATCGCTGGCTGAGTCACTTCACCAAAATGGCAGGCTGCAATAGCTGGATTTGTGCTGTCTCTGAGGATGGTTAAATCTTTTGAATTCCCTTATTCCCTTAAGTTTGTTGTGCTTTTTTTTTAATTAAGAATGTACAGCAAGGTATGTTTTACTTTGGGAAGTGTCTCATCTACTGGAAGAACATCACCAGAACTTTAATAAACATCAGTGGCCGTATCATCTGCTTTGTGGGACAAGACAGGTACTACCAAGCATATCATCACGTGTGGATTTCAAATGCATAAGAAGTTTCTCCAAGTAAAAAAATTGAAGCATGTTGCACACAACCGCGTATTTGTGAAGTAGACAGAATTGTTATGAAGCACCTTAAGCATAAGTTTATCTTAGCAGTATAAATGTGGTACTGTGGTGTTTCAATAAAGATTTGTGGTTTTCATTACAAATCCTTTAGCCTCTTTTTTTTTTTCCTAGAAGAGTGTGTGTGTGTTTTAACTTGTAAAGTTCTCATAACTTCCCTTTGAGAAAGAACTACAGTTGAAAGAACTAAATGCTGTGAGCCTGAGTCACATGAATTGCTGTTCCTTAATCTTTGCTTGACCAGTCAGTCAGTACTGAAATAGTTCTGCAGAATCTTCAGTTGTTATCAGTGTGATTTCTATATTGGATATGGCATAAATAAACTCTTCTGTAAGAAGTATTGAGAGTAATTCTCAACTATATGTGGAAATGTTGAAAGTAATTCTTAGCCATAAAATTCATGTTTGTGGCAGTTGTAGAAGTGACATCAGGAATGAAGAAAGTGAGATTTAAGTGAGACACTAAACTGAAATTAACAATTATGATCAGTGATATATTTACAAAAAGATGTTTATAGTCCCACTATTGCGTGAAGTGTGCAGAAAAAAAGTCACCCTTCTCTGGCTTGCATACTTTTTTGTATGAGTTTCAGTATTGCAGTGCTGTATGCTCTTCCTCAGAAGTCTGTTGGAGCTTTCCTCCCTTTGTTTTAATTTGTTTCTTCCTGTGACACCTCAGATTGTTTAGAATCTACTTAATTGCACGATGAAAGAAAAAAACTTGTTTTGAAAAGATGTGACATTTAGTTGTAGCACTTGCTTGTCTCATACAAAGGCTTGTTTTATGCAGTTTCTTTTAATTAAAAAAAAAAAAAAAGTATTTGCATCCTATGGACAGAAGTCTGGGGAAAAGCTCAGACTTTAAACAATCACTTTTCTTGTGATAATGGGGCTCTGTAGAGTAAGGTAGAGCAGATATGTCTGAGTCATCCTTATACTCCCTTCCCCATCAGTAGTCTTTTATCCCTTTGTCTACAGCTTTGTTTTGATTCTAGTTGTGGGAGTCATGAAGAGATGGAGGTGCAGCTGGTCTCTAACACTGGGCTTCAATTTGAGACACTTGATTGAAGAAACTTGATCTGCATCCTTTTGTAGTTCCATGCTAGGCCACTGTGGTGAATGATTTAGGGTCCACATGCTGGGGAGGGAGGAAAGTAAAATTAAGGACTTTTCCTAGAACTATGTCCTCTTTTAAACACTGGCATACGAGTCATTTTTCCTAGAGAGTGTTTCCTGCCCCTTAAAAGACTAAATACAAACAAGTTGCTTCACAGAGCAGTCGTATCTAGAGCCTGAGAGACTAGTGTAGGTGAAAGTATAACTGCAGACTAAGTCTCACAGACATAAAAATAGCAGAAGTGTGTTTGTAGCATGAATGGAAACAAGGAGAGCCAAATGTAATTTATTGTGATAAAGGTTATAGTAGAGCGTTTGTGGAATGTTATGTTTCAACAGTTTGCCTTTGCTGTTTATCCTGTGGACTCCAGAGAATATTTTTAAAGCTAACTTCTGGCATTTTACTTAGAAAAGCACAAGGTGTGTGAAGAGGAGAAGGGAAAAAAATCTAACACTGGAATTAGACACAGGATATTTGAGTTCAAATCCTGTGGAGCCTCCAGCAGGTCTTGTCTTCCCACTGGCTTATTTCCTACTGACTTCAACTGGGGGCATTGCTGTTAGCTACCAGAAGTTAACACTTCATTCTCCTAAACATAAACTTCCACTTTGGTTCTGTTTCATCCACGTTTTCAAGCAGAAGGCGACACATCCCTTCCATCATCTGCTTTCTTGTGTTTATGTTGTTGCTTCTTCAGAACATCTAGTCTTCTAGGTGCACACAGGCTCTCTAGCATGCTATGCATCTGCTTACAGTTAGCCTCTGGCTAGTACTGTAATACAATCATCAAACTTTTTTGGGTCTGCAGAGAGTTCAAAGTGTAAATTAATAGCTGTATAAAATCTGAGACTTGAGAAAAATAAAAATCTCAGATTGGCTGAGGTTGGAAGGGATCTCTGGAGTCTTCTAGTCAGTCCCAGTGCAGGGTATCCAGGCAGCTTCTGAATATCTCCAAGGAGGTGACTCCACGGCTTCTCTGGGCAGCCTGTGCTAGTGCTCAGAAAAGTTATCAGATGCTCAGACAGAATTTCCTGTGTTCCAGTTGGTGCCGGTTGCCTCTTGCCCCAGTAGAGGGCACTGAGAAGAGCCTGGCTCATCCTCTGCACCTTCCCTTCAGGTATCTATATGCACTGAAGAGATCATCCCTGAGCCTCCTATATGCAACGCTTAAGGTGAGGCTGCACCAATACAAAGTGTAGCAGGGGAATCTCCTCTTTAGACTGGCTGGCTGTGCTGTGTTTAATGCACACCAAAATGTAGTTTGCCCTCTTGGTTGACAGGGCACGCTGCTGGCTCATACCAGTTAATTAAATTTTCTTAAAAGAAGAACATGAAATTCTACAGGTAAGAAATGATTTCTAGTTTCGATGTACTGGCTTTCATTTGTTTGATTTTTAGGTCATCTTTTTCATCACTGGGAGAACTGCACGCTGCTCACAAATGGTGCGTGCTCCCTAAGTGCAGCACTCCAAACTGTACAAGATTTAGCAACCCTACAGTTTGCTCATACACAGTATGACTTGGCTACATCTATTTCTTCCTTGCTCCCACTGTCTGATCTCACCTGGAAAGATGTGAGATGAACAAGCTTCTCTATTTTCATGTGGAGCAGCAACTATTTTTTTTTTTTAATCAAAAATATTATTAAATTCTTCTCCAGTTTGCAACCTCCTGTTCCCATGTTAACATCTTTTTCTGGCTAAAATAGGTCAACAAGGACTGTAAAGATACTTGGGCGGAGGAAGTAGGAAACAAATCCTGAATAATAATACACTTCAAAATATATTGTAAATAGAGTAGAAGAAAGTAGTGAAGAAATCTCAATGAAACAGGTATATCCCTAAATCGGAGAGGAATAGATTTGAAGGATAGTCTTCAGAAGAAGTTCTTTACTCAGAGTGGTGAGACAGTGCTACAGGTTGCCCAGGGAAGTTGTGGATGTTCCATCCCTGGAGGTCTTTAATGCCAGGTTGGTTGGAGCTCTGGGCAGCTGGACCTAGTTGGGAAAAACCCTGCCCACAGCAGGAGTTGGGGCTGAGGGGGTTTTAAGGCCCTTTCCAACCCAAGCCATTCTATGATATTCAATCTTTTTTTAAAGCAAAAAAAAATGTAGACAACTTAGAAACTTTATTTCCCACTTAGCTGGTAAACTTGTTGATGCCTAAATGTTATAACTTTTAGGAAAAAAATTGCTGCAGGGAGTTGGAGGCACATAAACCCAATAGTGTCAGCATTCATAGCCTTCTGATGACCACAAAAGGCTTGTGGTTCTGCTCCTGGGATTTCTGATGTTCTGTTCAGTAATTCCTGTGTTACCAGAATTGTGTAAAGAAAAACTTATGGTTTGTAGCTGCTGACCTGCTGACTCCAGGTGAGTATGCTTTGCAAGCATTTTTAGTTATAATATTACCCTTGAGCATTAAACACTCTCAAGGTATTGCAAAGGGAACTGATCCTCCATCACAGGGTCCCACTTCCTTGTACAAGTGCCCAGGATGTGGAGCCTAGCTAGACAGCAGGTAGACGTCAAAATATGCAGTAGGGAGAATGTGAAATGCTGTCTGTATGATCTCTGTATGAATCCAGAATAAGTTAGCTTGTCTAATTGGTGGGAGCATTGCTGTAGTGTTCCTGAGGATTTGTTGCTTTAGAGCTTTTTATGACACTTTATTCCTTTCCTACTCAGGAAGAAGTGTTCTGTAGCAACTGCTACCATCGCCTACTGCAGCTTTCTGTCAAACCATGTGCAACTTCTCATAACTAAAAAAAGAAACAACAAACCCCAAGATGTCCAAGTGTCAAAACCTGCCATGTCAAAGACATATGTCTCTGGTATACTGCACACCAATGTTACTATCCCAATAAATGCTGTTCCTCCCACCACAGGACTGCCAAATGACTCATGGATAACATATTGACATTGCTGTACCCAAGCAAGCAAAAAGGGAAACATCTTAATATCTTGTACTACTTGTTTGTCATCAGTTATGAGTGTGGTAAATGGGTGTGTTATGCTAATAACAGAGAGCAGTTACCCTGCAGCATTATAAGTACTTTTCTACTGCAGTTCTTCCTGTGGTGGGTCATAGGTCCTGCGGAGTAAACCCTGCCACACATGTGTGTGTTGGTAGCAGTATTTGGTGCTTCCCACCCAGTCCACTGGGTATTCTGCACATCACAGGAAATGTCTGAAAGTGCTGCATGTTCACTGACAACCACTTGTGGTTTGGTTTAGAGGCTGAGCAAACGGCTTCTAAATATATGTCCTTTTCTTCCAATGAAAGAGGATTAGAGCTGCTGCTGTGTTGTTTTCAGAGGCTTCCCCACCCTTTCACTCTAATTTCAGTCATTCTGACCTCTCTGTTGTTGTTTAGGTGTGGTGTGTGTGCAGTTTTATATTGTTTAGATAGTGTACTGAATGTTCATTTACTTAACGCCTGCTGTTTGCCTGTATATTTCTAAGAACATAAAACTGGTGGAGGTAGTGAAATCAGAGTCATGCAAGCTGCCACATGAGGAAATGAAGAAGAGGAACTTAATGCAAGTGATTTTTAAATACAATGATGCACAGTTTCACAGTTTAAATATAATGATGCCAGCAAACTTTCTGAATACAGGGGCTGTGTTTTTGTTACAAATTAATTGCTGCCAGTAAGGTTGGTTCATATACTTTAATGTCTGAGCCAGTTTTCCCAATGAAAATTCATAAGATTTTTTATTCTTTATCATCCTCCTCTTCACACGCACACTTGTGGAGTTCCACTTTTCTGGAATGTATGTGGTTCCTCTCAGTATTCTGAGAGAGAACCATCCCTGAATTTACTGTGAGGCATGAGTGGTTGCATAGGCATAGATGGTATTTTGTTGATATAAACTTCACTCCAATGTGAAGTCAAAACCACGCTAAGTCAAAACCACGCTAGTGAGTAAATCAGAGTTCCCAAGTTAGGTGACAAACTTGCTCACAAACATAGGAGGAATACAGTGTTCAGTTCTCCTTTCAGTGACAACTTAAATAGATCATAATCATCCCAAACTGTGCCACGAAGGGCCCACCTCAGGCATTCAGTGCCTCAAGGTCAGAACCAACTATAAAAATGCATGTGTGTCACCATTAAATAATTCTAACAAATTCCAATTAACCTTTTCTAGTGTGGGTGAGGGATGGCAATTCCTGATGTCAAGATAGCAATTTAGGTACTGAACTATTTCAGGTGGGCTTGTGTTAGCACCAGTTTGAGTCAACGCTGTGGGCAGGAGCCAGCCCCCAGGGGCTGCCCTGGCAGGCACACCAGGAGACATCACTGATTTCTGCCAGCCTGCTCTGAGGGGTGGCATTAGTGGAGAGCCCTCATCCTCTGCTTCCCAACGACTCCTGAAATTCACTCTGTTTTCACTTCTGGATGACGTGGCCTGTCTTGGCTTTAGGACTGTTATAAAAACACGACAAAGCTGTACATTCTTCCCTCCCTGGGGCTGCCTCCACGTGATGAGAACTTGTGCTGTAGGTGAGTACAAAGCATCCACGGCTCTGGCCTCTGGCTGCCAGAAGAACCCACTCTGTGCCTCTGCTGTTCTTTTTATTTCTTAACTGATCTTTCCAGAATAACTTGGACATACGCTGTAGACTTCTTGCTTGGACCTGTTATAGAAGAACCGCCTAATTCAAACAACGCTTTTGGCTTGCTGGGTTTTGTTTTGCTTTCCAACTTTCGGCTTGAACACTCCACGCGCCAAATAAACAGCCGCAGAGCCCTGGGGCTATTTCCTTCACGTACAGCTGATGGAAGCTGCCTCTGTCCGTGGGTCTGCGCGGATTTCTGCACCCACCTGCACGTCTGGGGAACGTTCGCGTTTGTGTCACCAAACCTCGCGGCGCCAGGTGCTTCCCAGAGCTCTAATAGGAGAAATTCAGCCTTTTCTTTCACAATTACCGGCACTCAGCTCACCTGGGCCCCCAGACCGGCCCCGTCCCTCCCGGAGCTGTCAGCCCGTGGCCGGGCCCGCTCCGCAGCGCCGCGTTGCGTAACGCCTCCCGCCGGGCCGGGCGGCGGAGGGCGGGCTCTCCGCGCGGCCCCGGAGCGGCGGGGCCGGTGCAGGGCGGAGGGTTCGAAGGGGAGCGAAGCGGGAGCGGCGGCGGACGAAGCGCCGCGGCCCTTTGGGGACGCGCGGCTGCGGGTGCCGCGGCGGTGAGTGGGGTGCGGGCCTGCGTGCTCGGGGCTGCGGGGAATAACGGTGAGGCGGCGGTGCTTTGCGGGAGAGCCCCCGCGTCCCGACCCGACCCGTCCCGTGCTGGTAGGGGTGGGCGAGGCTCCCTGACAGCGCGGAGCGGCTGTGACACGGCCGTGCGGCTCTAACGGTGTCCCCGCGGCGCAGCTCCTGCGTGACAGTGCGGCTGCGGGCCCTGCAGCACCGCTCCCCGGTGGAGTAAGCGGGAGGGTAAAGCCTCTTACTTAATCCTCCTCGGTTAAATGAGGAAGAAGCGCATCTCTCCACCAGGAGCAGCCCGGTAAGAGCGCGCAGCAGCGGCTTGCAACTTTTCTTCCCCATGTGACAAGCTCTCGCTCCCAGCCGTGGCTGTCACGTTCCTGCGGCACTCCGTGCCCAGCTTTCTGTTCCCTATCCCACCCCCTTTCCCCAGCTTAAGATAGTCCGGCTCAGCTCGGGTGCCTCTCACGCGGCACTGTCCTGAACGGTGAGAACGGTCCCAGTTCGTTTATAAGAGCCGTGACCCTCTTCTTCATGTCCTCACTACTCATAACATGATTTTTGGCTTCTCCTATGCCCGTTTCTGCCACTGTGTTTATTTCTAAATGCTTATCGGTTTGGCCCACGTGAACTTGGGGCTTTGCTCTGGAAAACTTTATTCCTGGAAACTGGAAACAGCTCTGCTCAAATACATTTATAGTGTGAAACCTGCAGAAGTCAATGATTAATTATAAAAATGGGGGTTGCCATGCTATACTTCTACAGCTGGTCAGAGCACTGGTTGCCTCCCTTTTCCTTTGCCTTGTTGTCTTATATCATTAATGAAAAATAATGTCACTGTGCCAGTCAGACCAGCTCCTTGCCACTACTTTTGGATGCTGCTTTTAAGCCCTTAATGTACTGTGCAAAAGGCTCTGTATGCGGTGGCTGTTTTTTGAAGCAAGAATTTGAAAAATGCAGCAAAACTTTACGAGCTGATTGGTTGCCTTTCAACTGTTTTGCTTCTTTTTCTGAAACTGTCTCAAATCCACAGACAGTTGAAATGCATCTTGGCTTGGCGTGGCCTTTGTGGTTGCCAAGTGTGTAAAGAAAGCAAGGAAATGCAACCCGCTGGAGTCCCTTGGCAACTTTTATTTCAAGAAGCAAACTTGTAGTGAGTCATGGGAGCATTGTTCCCTCCAAACTAGCTGCCAGGAAGTGGAACTTGACACAGATGATGGTCTCTATCTATAAAACAGTTTTTTCCAGTTGTTTTCATGTTCTTCATGAATCATCGGATCCCAAGCCCTCAAACTCTCAAGGAAAACAGAATTCACTGCTGGTCTGCATGTTTTACCCCTTCCTCTGTTGGTTTTGACTCTTCTGTTATGTACTTTGCTATTTCTTCTCTCCCTCCCATCCTGGACAAAAGTTTTTCGCATCTGTGAACCATTTCCAATGCATATGTCCTCTTGTCTGGCTTCCATAAGCTGGCCTAATTGACAAGAGCACTTCACCTTTCCTATGCGGTAAGCCATCTTTGTTCCCTCCAGTTCTCTGTGGCTCTCAAATCATTCTGAAAAACATCTCTGAGTGCTTGGGCTCAGGATGCAGCTGTACTTCTCTATACACTCGTGTGATATGGGGAGATGCTCCAAGCACCTGCATCACAATTTCAAGAAGGATAGCTAGTTTTCATCTTTTACGACAGCTACTATTGGAAATAAGGTGCTTGTTGTCCCTTAATCATAGAATGACTTGAGCTGGGAGTGACCTTAAAGCCTACCTAGTTCCATGTCAGGGCTGCCCCCCTCCAGATAAGAGCATAGGGCTCCATTGAACCTGGCCCTGAATGCCTCCAGGGATGGGGCATCCACAGTTTCTCTGGGCAGCCTGTGCCAGTGCTTAATTGTATGTTAATATTTGTGTATGTATATGTTGTAAGTAGGCAGTTTCCTTCTGTGAGAATTGATGGCTCAGCAACATGCTGACTTACAACTGAATAACTCATGGAGTTGTGAACTGGCCATTTATGCTATCTGACGTTGCCACACCTCAATGTCAAAATAAAGGCAGTAAACTTGTTTGATAGATAAAGGCATTTTCATTGCCAGCCTATATAAGGTTAATAAGCAATTTTTGATGTCTCTGTCTGGACAGAAAGTTCAGACTGTTCTGACTGTAATACAGTGCTTGTATTATGAGAAAGATTGGAGTTATCTTAAATATGATCCGAGCCTGTTAGTTTCCTTTTGGCAGGACTGACTTGTCATGTGTATTGGTACAGGGATCTTATCTACGTTACACCTAGCAGAAGACTTGGTCTTGACAGGAAGCTCTTCATAGCAAGGGATTTCATGGGAATTCATGTTTTGGCTATAGTACGATGAGAATTAAGTTACCATCTCAGCCCTGGGATCTCACTGAACAAATGCATGTAGTAGCGGAAATTGAGGAAAATTGCTAGAATAAATGACATCCATGAGGTTGTATTTTGCTTGGAAATCAGATATCAAGTTTCAGGTTGCTTGTTTTATTCCTAGTTGCTACTTGTTTAGTGGTATTAAGAAGATAAAATAGCCATTTTTACTTATGAGCTATGCTGAAAGCCTTTTCATAACTATGGCAGTAATACTTGGGGGCACAGGATGAGTGAGAGGCCCATGTGGAATAGCACGTGCCGGGAGATTTGTTGTTATACTTAGCACTAGTATCTGTTACACAGTGGCTGTCACCAGTGAATCCTAGACACACTGTACACAGGACTAAACGCTGCTACCCCTGCAGCTAATAGTTATTAAAAAGAACTACTGGCTTCAGTAGAAGAGCAGTCAGACCTGCTGAAACGTTTGGGTTCCTTTCAGGCAGGTGAGTAGTGATGTATCTGTGGGATAGCTGAGCAAACTGAAGCATGATACCGTGTTGCCTGCCCACACTGCTGGCTTCCTCTCCCAAATACATTCCTCCCTGCTACTGGGGAGTGACAGCATTTTGTAATCCCCTCCATCATGCCTTGTGGGGCTAAATAACAGGGTAGTCAGGAAGTTATCTTCGATGGAGTGAGAGTTCTTCAAAGCTCCTTGAAAATACTTGATTTTCAAGAACAAGTGTACCTGTAAGTATTGTTTTGATCCAGGCTAGCACACACAACTTGAGATCTGAATTCTCCTGGAAGTGTTTGCATAGTTCTGCTAAGTGAGAAGTGCAGACACAGAGGCCCTAGCTCCTGACTCCCAAACAATGTATGAATGGGCTGTTGTTGAGTATATGGGCATCCTCCTTCTCTTAATGTATTAGAGTGATTTAGAAGGGCTGTGTTCTGTGCCACACCTTTGTTCAGTGGTGTTGGTGAACATGTACTGAAAGGCAGACCCTACGAGAGCATGATATCTCCATCTGTGAAAGGGGATGCTAATATCTCACCTTATGGATGATGTAAGTTGATGTTAGAGGTGTCACACTGAGATATAGTAAGCAACCATAATGAGCGTAGTTATTTGGACTTACTTACAAACTAAGATTAGAGTTGATATTCCTCAAGATTATCTCGCAATGATTTATCTCCCCCATTCATTCATTTGGACTGACACGCCTCAATATAGACTATGAAAAAAAAATGTTAGGTTTACTTTACCTGTCTGCTCTCCACCTAAAGCAGCGGTAAGATGTGATTTCAAGCATTGCATCCTTGCCTTTTATTTCCTGACCATTTAACTAGACAATCCTAAAAGTATATATTGCCTCTGATTGAGGAATAGTTTGAGTTGTAGTAACTGTTTACTACCTAGATGCTGAACTTCATTTTCACTGCAGCCTGCAGAAGTTCAGGGAGGCTGATGATGGAAGGTGAACAGAAGCTGATGTAACACTGTTTTCAAGTCACTGTATGGGAACTGCTGAATCACGGCCTGAACCACTGATTGGTCACCTGAGGTGAGCACCAAATCAGCCATGGGCGCACAGGTGAAGGTGATATACCTGTGTGATTGGAAGGGGTGGAGCCTGGCTCCACCTCTCCCAAACCCCATTTAAGGGCTGACCACCACCAGGGAAGGATTTCTTCTCGGCTATCCCTCCCTCGTGGAGTCCTCTGTGAGCCTTGACATCCTGAAGGTGAGCCATCTTCTCTTTTGTATTATTTGTGTACTATCTATATAGAACTACTCAAAATATACCATCATCTATACTATTTCTTTGTGAAGTACCATCCTTGGGAGTTATTTACCCCACAGTCACTCAGATGGAAAGGTAGTGTTGTGTGAGGAAACTATGTCTGTAACAAAGAGAAACCAATCTTTGAAGCTGTTGGTTCTTCCCTCAGCTACACATTTCCTGCAACTTAAATGGCTGATTTTTCTTGATTCGTATCTCCTTGTATGAGCACTGCTGAGGCCCTATAGGGATGCAGTAGCTGTTATGTGAAAGGCAGTTAACAGTGTATGACAAATGCAGCTGATGTTCCATATTTAAGTCAGCAGAAATACTCTATAGCCACAGTGGTGGAAATGAGCAGGCTAGGCACGTGGTCTTTGTAATGTATAAAGCTAATTATGCTAGTGCAGTAAGCTCCAGAGAAGAGCTTCTGTTAATTTAGATCTCCAGATTCACAAAGCACCCAAGGAAAAAAATTCTCGCTGCCTTGTCACTTAAGTCCACAGGAAAATCTTGGCTCAGTGGATATGTTGACATTGGTTTTAGCAGAGATTTGGATTTTCTCTTGTATTCTCAAATTATAAACCTGTTACTAAATTAGTTGTTTTGGCAGTGTATGCATATTGGTGTGAGACCCAAATATACAGATAATACCTTCGACCTAATATAAGGGAAAATAACTTCAGTCCTCTGCCATTTTTTTTCCTTACATTTACAAGCTTAAATTGTAGAACCTTTGTTCCTCTCCTCGTGTCCTTGGTCCCTAGTCCTTAGTTGCTGCTTAATTCTTTTTAAGACACTTTTAATATAGAAATAACTTCTTTACCCAGACTGTCTGGCTATTCAAATCTGATTCCAGACATCACTGCTTCTCCTTTGAAGGATTTCAGTGAGAAGGTAATGCCATTGGGACCAAGCTCATCATAACTGCACTGCAGGTCCTTGTTAGACAAATGGTCCTGAGTTGGAGGTCCCCAGAATTGTCCTCTGTCTGAGGAGAAGCTCATGTATTATTGTAGAAATGGTAAGTACATGGTATGGGAGACAAAGAAGAAGGAAAATAGAGAATAATGGAGAAGGTAGACTCTGATAATGGCGATAGGACCTGAGGGAGTGGCATGGAGCTGCGGTCAGGTTGGATGTTAGGAAAATGTTCTTCATCAGAGGGCAGTGGGCACAGGTCCCTGCTGCTGGAGTTCAAGGAATGTCTGGACCACTCTCAGACAGAGGATTTGAATTTTGGGTGATGCTGTATGGAGCCAGGAGTTGGACTTGGTAACCATCCCGGTTTCCTTCCACTTTGGAATATTTGGTGTTGCTATAATTTTGTGAAGTAACAGTGAGGAGTGATTCCAGGTGGCTGGACAGCAGGAGCATTTTGCAGGCAATGCCTGGCAGGCTGTGGTCACCTACAAGGTCATGCAATGCAACCATTGCTGTGCTGAATCTGGCTGTCTTCACATTGCCAGCTTTTGCGACCTTCCTATCAGTGCAGGCCTTGCTGCTCACATCCCCAAACTGCCTGCAACACCAAGTACCATTTCCAATACCATAGAATATGAATAGAAACATCTGTACATTTGCAAAATACTTCATGTATTCCCCCTACAGGCATCCGTGGTTGTGCTTGTAAGCCTTAACCATCCAGTGGCACTTAGTGGGGCTGCCTGGGACAGGGTTTACTGACAACCCCAAAGATACTCTTGCTGTCAGCAGTACTTTGTTACTTGCCTCAGCTGCTTTCTTGCCCAGCTGGTAGGTGTAGTGAGAATACTTAATTATGAAGGAGAGCTATTAGTGTTTTGTTTTTTTTTTTTCACAGCCAAGTGCAAGGTAGCATTTGCTTCCTGATGAAAGAGCTGAAGATGTTTTAAAAACATTTTTGTAAGTAATTATGTGAACGCATTTAATCAGTTAATCCCAATACTTTAGATGTCACAGATTATTATTATTTTTTTTTAATTTAAGCCTTGCTGGTGTTGAAAAATTGTACTTAGTCAGTGGTTTGGAATTTATCTGAACATTAATAGCCTGCTTCAGTGCTTCACAGCTAATTATTTTCCACAGTGTCCTTTTCCTGTGCTATCACTGTGGTGCTTACGATGCTCTCGCAGGTTTCACCTTAGTTTGGGGATTTGTAAGATGATTTTTCAGTTAAGCAACTATACTAGAATATACCAAATTTAACATTTATCAGAGTTTGGATTTGTTTGAGGGGTTGTGTGGGTTTGTTTTTTGTTGTTGTTGTTCATTTTCTGCTTTTTTTTTACTGTATTTGTTTGCTTTAATGCCAAGAAGAAAAGTCAAAATACTTATTTTCTTTTTGTATGGGACAGGGCATAATGACTGCCTCAGCCTCATTTTTCAGATGCTTAGCTTGGAGGTGGTATATTTAAATCATTAGGCTCTGCCTAATGATTCATTGTTTGCATGAAGTGCAGCTGTACCAGAAAGACCAACAAACTGACACCTGCCTGTACCGGTGCCAGCACCTCCAGGCCCAGTACTTGGGACAACTTGAATATTTGGTGTAGATGTTCTTTTTCTGAGGAGTTCTTTCCCAGCATTTCCCACTGTTTGCAAGAATGTTTCCCTTGCGCTCCTGCAGACTGTCAGGGAATTTGAAGTCATCCAGCTGGTTTTCTTACAAAATGAATTAATCTGCGTTTCAAAACCAGTGCCTTGCTGAAGAGCATGCTACTCAAATGCTGTCTCCTAATGCAACAGAAACAGAATTGGGTCTGAGAGGTGTGAAAAATACTTTCATTCTTTGATAAATTGTCAATAGCATTCTTCAAATGGAAAGTAAGGAGATGGTGGGTTAGGTGTAGTAGGAACATTCCCCATGCCTTTCTGAAATTGCAGTTTCCTTTTAAAATATGTTTTACTTTGATCTAAATTACAGAAAGTTTTATGGGGAATGATGCACTTCTGACTGCTAGATTCATCCATTCTTTTCTGCCTCTGGGTTGTGGCTGTTTGTAGCTGCTGGGCTCCTTTGCTTTCTTTGTTAGTCTTCTAGCTGATGTGCTTTGCATCATTTCTGAGGAATATTCAGGTTAGCAAAACCCTAACAAGATAGTTGGAAAACAGTGATTTATCAGTCCCCTCTTTGAAGTGCACTGCCAGCATGACTAACTCCTCTTCTGTTGTAATTTTTCACTACTGGTGGCAAAATGTGGTGCTCAATTGGCTCTTTTGGGGTCCCCATTGCAGATAGGGTTTGCAGCTTATTTTGAACTTATTTCTGGTCTTCAGCTAATCTACTGTATTAGAAACTCCATAGCATTAGCCCAATGTAGAATTCCTATCCCATTGTTGTTCTTCCATTAAAATTTTCTTTCTTCCCCTTTTCCTCTCCTCATCGCTTCCCATGCTATTTGCATGTACTGCTTGGTTCTGCTCGCTGAGATGGAAAGAGGGGATGTACTTTTATCCCTGTTTAACTTCTAATTTGGAAGTGGAATCTGAACTAACTTTTTTTTGTTGTTGCGTTTCCTTTTCCCCATTTTCTCCACCTTTCCTCCTTACATTCACTGTACTCTTAGGAATGTTGGTCAGTGTAGTACGAATTTTATGCATAGCAACTAGAAAACTAGAGATGTTTGTTGTTCATTTGGACTCATTTGGAATGTATGCTAGCTTGAGTGTGAATAGGATTTAGTTTGGCCCTGGAGTATGTTAACTGGATGCTTCCAATGGCAGTGAGTGGGTTGACCAAACGAGTGGGTTTTATTTAGTGGAATGTCTAACAGCAGGAGTACTCGAAGGAGTTATTGTTAATTGAAGGAAAATGCTGCTTGATATTTTCCAGCAGTTTCAAGGAATCAGGAATAGAGAATTAATCATGCTTTCCATCGTGAGAGATGGTTAACACATGCAAAATGTATTCCAGTCAGCCAAACAGTGCCTAAAGTCGTATTGCCTGCAAATACCAGCTGACTTCTGCTTTGCATGGCACAGCTTTAAGTGAGAGCAGAATCTAGATTAGTGTGTCAGCCTGCAGAGGGAATCTCCTGCTGGGCAGCTGAGCATGAAAGAGGGAGCAGACAGAGTGAGTAGAGAGGAAATTTATAATTATGGTAGCAGTTGAACTTTAAAAAAAAAAAAATCTCAGCTCTGACATGTATCTGTCTGTACTCCTCACTGGTTTTCATGCTGAGAATTTTGGACTTGTTCCTGTTCAGCAAACATTTGTCAGGCGTGATAATTTCAAGCATTAATCCTTAGGAATTAACCTGCTTGTTAGTTGATGACCTGAACCCTTGGTAGTTTCTGGGGATTATTTCTATTTAAATCTTACTTTTCAAACAGAGCTTGATAGATTTTTTCTTTTTTTTTCTGGTCACCCATATCTTTACACTTCTGTCATCCTGTCTCACTGCTACTGCGTGGTAAGCAACAGAGAGGAAATTCTGGGCTGCCTTGGTACTGGTGGGGAGGAAGCCATAGGTTTCTCTTAACACCACATGTTGCTGATGCCAATTGCACTGAACTGCACTCCAGCACCCAGATCCCCACAGGCTTGCGGTGCTGCACACCCCCAGGGGAGCACCAGGCAAGTCCCTGCAGGCTTTTAGCAGTCATTCTTCCGGAACTCCCAGGGTTTTGGTAAGGTTTTTTGGGGATTTATACTTTTTATTTCATAAGGAAGTGATATTGTCAAAGCCCCGCTGCCTGTGTTTCTCTCCCAGCTCCTGATAACTTCTTGAATTTCTACCACTCTCAATTAAATTTACCAGAGAGATAGAAGCCTCATAAAGTTCTTTGAAGTGTCATAAATTTTGATTACATTGGAGAGAAGATAGAAATAAGCACTCTGCTAGGGTTGTAGGCAGCCTGTTGGTGTCATGAACAAGCAAGTGGGTGTGCCTGCCCTTTTGCGTGCTTTTCTCTGGGGAAAGTCCATGCATCATCTGCCTAGTAGAAGGGTAGTAGCAGACAGGCCAAGGGCATTACATGATGAAATCGGGGCAGATACACTGTTCTTTGGGCAGCAGAGTATATTATTCTAAGGCCAGAATAGGGAACACCTTCGTGTAAGGTGGGAAAATGTATTGAAACTATTCCAGCCTTAGAGCTCACCACAAGGCCATGGATGGAGATAAGGGGCAGACATTGAGGTCAATAGATGGAACTGGGAGGATATATCAGCTTTCACAGCCTCAAGCCAAACTGCTGGAATTTCTTCCCTGAAATCTGTAAAATAGTGTGCTTTTAATTTCCCACATACTACTGTTTAAATATATCTTGCTCATTTGCAATAAATTAAGAGAGCAAAGAAATTCCCTACTAAGTTTTAAGAAGGGAGTATAATTCCCATCTCACTTTGTCATTCTTGCTGTGCTCCTTGTGGCTTCTGTGAAAAGTACCCAGTTGTTTGACTCTCTATTGGACTGCACTGGTCACCTACCACACATGTATGCATTTTCCTTTGGAAAGGTGATAAACCTGGTTCCTTTGTTCTCTGAATCAACCTTTAGCAAGATTCCCACTGAGCCCTGAACCATGAATTTGGAGGGGAAATACAGAGGGAGGATTCAAGTGATGCGAAATGCATTTAAAATATAACACCTTTAAAAGATGGCTGTGGAGATTGCTGAGGAAAGGATTATTTCTTTCAGCCAAAGTTAAGTTTGTGCTGTGATGTATAGTACCCCTTGTGGAAGAATTACATACTACTTGAATTAGGAAAATGTCTTTATGCTCCTTCCTGATTTTTATGTTTGAGAACCACCAGAGCAATGACACGTCACTCAGGAAATGTGTTTGTCAAATGTACCGTTGTACGCAGGCAGACCCGATTGTGATCACTCACCCTGGGTGTGTATCTGCATTAGCTCTCTGGCAGCTGATGGCCCTTGGGATGTGGTTCATCCCACCTTGGGTGGGTTTTTCATAGTTGCCCTGAGGAAGTAGGCCCCGTATTCCCAATGGAACCTAAATAGAGCAGAATCTATTCAGTGATTTACAGGAAGAGAAAAAAAAATCATTTTTCAAAAGGTGATTAAGGTTGTGTGATGTAAGAGTAAAAATAATAAGCATCAGCTTAGGAGAGGTAATTACCTGTGATTACAGCTTTAAATAACTCTTGAGTCTCTCTTGCTAGATGTGGACTGCTGCAGACACAACTTGCTGCTTAGCGCTGCCACAGCTTTATGCTTAGTTGTTTTTAATCAACCTCAGTTGGAGGAGGTTTATAAACCACAGGACTACAGTCCTCATGCAGGCTAACGTGATGACTAAAGAAACAGTGCTGCTTCATTCAGGAGGCATACATCCTCCCTGTTGTGCAGTGCTGGGCTACACGTATTGCTGAGATATTGCTCTCCCTTCAGAAGCAATCTCCCATGCTGCTGGGAGTGATCTCTGCAGCTGAAGGCAGAGAAGCATTCCTGGTCCTTAACCCACAGAGCCTGGCAAGTGAGCGCAGGGGGAGGGTGACAAAGATGTGGAAACTGCAAGAGTTCAGGCAAAAATGAGTCACAGGAAAACAGCCTCTTTTAGTCAGTTCCAGAAATGTTCTCAAACCACTCAAAATTCATTTAAAGTCACAGATTTGCAGTGGTCTACTTTGTTTTTGAGTCAAGATTTTTGGGGATAATGTTGCTGGCAGTTCCAGAAATGTATTGTTTAGGATATAAGAAGGCCTTGTTTGCTCCACAGCCTAGCTTTGTCTAAATACAAACTGCTACCTTTTTTGCAGTATACAGCCTGGCATTATCAGCTTAGTGCAAATGTTACTTTAAATTATGTCCAAATGCTGGCTGTCTGGGTCTGACTTTACTTACTCTGATGTATCTTTTTTGACAGCATTTCAATGGCTTAGCTCTAGCAGTGATCTTTTTTCTTTTTTCATATGAACAGATCTTAACTGTTTGGTTCAAGTTCAGATTTCTGTATCATCAATGGCTTTGATCCTATGGAAATAATGCATTTACTTTAATCAACAACTTCAATATTTAAAATTAAGAATGTCCTAATTACTTTAGCTACTTTTTTGTTACTATTCCAGCAAGTCTCGCTTTTTCATAGAATCACAGTCACTGAGGTCGGAAAAGACTACTAAGATCATCTAGTCCAACCATCAACCTATCACCACCGTGCCCATTAATCATGAATCCTCTCTGCTATAAGGCCACTGTCTGAATCCTCTCACTAATGTCTGCAGGGTTGGAAAGGCTGGAGGATCTCTGAGTGTCTCTGGCTCTAAGGGGTGGGCTGAGGATGTGGACAGCACCACAGCAGTTTGCATGGAGCTCAGGAAACTGTGGTTATCTCCAGTTCTCCTTTCTTCTGTCCACTGCGCTGTGTCCCGAAGTACTTGCTGATGCTCTGTTTTCATTGCAGAAACTTTTCTAACATGCAGTCTGTAATCTGTACAGAACAGGTGTCACCCTATGGAGCACTTCTGTCCACTGCAGGGTGCTGTGGAAAGGCACAATTTGTATGTGGCCAGCATGCTGGGGTTGTGATGGTGGAAGTGGCCCTGCCCCTGGGAGTTATGGTGTGGCAGGCTGCATGTAGAAGAGATGGGCCACTGCTAGCCAACGAGGGAAGGCAGACAATGTCTCAATCAAGTACTGATGGGGAACCAGAACTGGGATATGAAGCATCTCAGGGAAGAATTATTTGGTTATAGTCTGTGTAACAAGTTAATCTGCAGAATTTATTTGGCAAATGGTAAAGAATAACCATCCCTTTGAGAAAACTATATTGTCAGTACACAATATGTGAACAGCAAAAGTGGAGCAGTTTACTAGATATATTACTTGCTCTGAATAGTTCACTGATCTCCAGCCAAGATTCAGGTGGCACAAGAGTTTATTAGTCAATATATCAGTGGTGTGACTGGCACCCAGTGCTGTGGGATCACACAGGCTGTAGAGAACAAGTGGAAAATAATTAAATACATAAATTCTGGCTTTCAGGGATTATGAGATTAATGCTGTTGACTTGTAATGCTTTTACTTTTGCTGACTGATGGTAAAACTCTTTGGGTGCTGAGCAAAGCTGAAACCAAGCCTATTCCAGAAGCTGAGAAGGAGTTCACCAAGTGGAGATTGCTGGTTGCAGCAGGTTCCCTTTAGGGGAAATCTCAGAAGCAGATACCCTGGATATGAAAAATCTCTGCTGGGGTTTTAGAGCAGAGGTGCTTAAGCTGTGATTTTCCAGACTAAAGAGTCTGTGAAAGGTGACTAGGAAAGCAAGCCTGATGTCATTATCTTTGAAATCATCAGGTAGACATCTGCATGTTTATTGGGAAACTTCTGAGTTAAGCATTATAAAAGTTTAAAATCACTCTCTGCAGTATTTATACCACTGGCCTAATACCTGAAATACCAATTTAAATCTTGTTGGATTAAGTATTTCCTTATTAGCTAGAAGCAAGAAACACCACACCTTTGATCCTGAGGTGTGATGTGAAGTACAGAGCACTGCCCTGGTCTGCAGTTGGGCTGAGGGAGCAAACACTCTGAAGGTTGGTTAGTATCACAGTGGAATAGGAGGTCAAAATCCAAAACAGGCAGGTACCTAATGCAGATACTGTCTTTGAAGGTAAAAATGAATTCTATACTAGCACTAAGTCATAGAGCTTTCTAATCTAGCTGAGCCATCATAGACCTGCTTGTCCCCTAGACTGACCTGGGAACCACAGAATCATTAAAGTTGGTGTGTGTAGGGAGTGTAGGGATGGGGGAAAGAATTGTAATCAAATCCTCTCTTGTACTCTTTCCTTCCAAATGAGTTGAAGATTGTAATATCAAAATTAAAATTCCAATGATCAGATCTACTGCTTGTTTTTGACAGAGAGAACAGCCCCAGAACTCATCTCTGCCTCACTTGCTCATGACAGTTCCATTCAGAAATTGAACTAGTTTGATATTTTGAACCTTTTTTTTTTTTTAAGTTCTTGCTTTTAGGAAGTAACTTGCTAGACCTGGGAATTGTGTTCTTTTACAGATGAGTGGTATAAAGCAAAGCAATATCCCATTTGCACTGCCTCTCAACAAAGTCTGAAATTAATCTTCAAAAAATCAGTTGAAATAATCAGGCTTTTCAGTTAGCTCGGCTCAGAATATGCCTGGCAAACAGTTCTTGTTTTGCCTTTGTATCAAAATGATAGAAAATGATCTGGTGTGATCATGTTGTAACTGAATGTCTAGCATTAGCTGTAGGCTTCCATGGAGTCCTTTAGGAGAAAAGAGTGGTTATGATTACACAAGTACTATGGATGTTAGCATTCCTCAGTTGAAGGAGATGCTTGCTTATGGATGTGCTTATTTAAACAAACATACATCTTATTAACTCTCTAGCTCGTTAATTAGGGCAAACAATTGCTCGCTGTCATAAACATTCACTGCAAATAACAGGAAAAGGCTGTGTTGGAAGATGGACAGGGTGATGGAGCCAGTGTTTTGAACCTCTAAAACATACTGGAAATAATTAAATCTTGTATTTGCAACCTTAAGGTCTTCTGTGTCTACTCAGGCAGTTTAATTCTGCTGTGCCTGCCTGAATCTTTGCTGGAGACTTTCAGTCCTGTGATGACAAAGTATCTCCTGCTGGAAATGTAGTTCCAAGCATCACCTTCTGGAGCTGACCATGAACAATCCTCTCCATTCGTACTCTTCCTGTCCAGCCTGCAGTACTTGGAGGTCCTAGCTTGGCTTTGCTTGGCTCCTTTTACAATATCCAGGGAAACTGAAGAGTTATTAAATTATACCAGGAACCAAGCAATTCCTAGAATTGCAATTGCTTCCAAATTCATGCATGTGTATAAAATTTGACACACTCCAGTGGGGTTTTTGCAAATCTTTCTCATGTGGCAACCCCAGAACCAAATGGAAAGGATTACAAAAAGTTTGAAGCATTTCAGTAATTGGAAAGCATTCTCCCTAATTGTGATTTGAATTTCCTGTAGCGTTTTTCTACTTTTATTTTTGTAAGAACTTGGTTCTGGAAGCTAGTCAAGTAGTACATGCATATGGGAAGCCAAGACATACTGGAACTGTATAAGAGCCTGTGTTTTATAGATGTCAATTTTAAAAGAATGTTTAGAATTGAAGTGATTGCAATGTTTAAGGAAAAAAAAGGCTGCATGACTTGGCAGAGAGGAAAAAAGTACATTAGGAAACATTGCAAAATAAGAGGATAACCTACCAAAAAGACACTGCACTTGCAAAATAACCTTAAAAGTTCTCAGTACTATACTACAAATATTAAATTTCGTAATACCATAGTGAGAGCTATTAGATGCACTAGGAAGAATGCTGGAGTAGATATGCTTAACTAGGAGGTGCTTAGAGAAATGTGGCCCCAGGAATGCTGGCTGGATTGCTTGGGGGATTGAGCAGATCTGTATCATGCTGTTGCCTTGGGATCCCTGGGCTGAGGTATCGTGCCTTATGCAGCACTAGCCAGATGCTTTCAGCAGTGCTGTGGGGCCGTGGCTGATGAATCGGAGTTAATGGAAAGCCCTCTGCTGTGGGAGACTTCCAGTCCAAGAGTCCTGGAGCTGATCTGTGCCTAGTATTTTCCTGTTCACGAAATGTAATAATACTTTTTATAACATCTACATGTGCTGCAGTAGATGTACTGGGCCAGTTATGCTCAGCACTTTGAATTATACTTCCTCCTAATCTGTGGTAAGTGACTGCATTATTTCACTCAGAGAAATAATACTGGGTTATGCTGAGTGTCCCCTAATCTATGCCAGAATTTCTTATGCTTGGTTATTACCCTCATTTAGTAACATATGTATAGAGATGCTAAATGCTTCTTGCAGTATAAATATGCCTTCCATGGTTTGAATTAATACACAATTCAAGTGGCATTAAAATGAAATGTCGTTTCAAATAGCTACATGCTTTTGAAAACAAGTGTGATAAAAATAATTTGGTACAAGCTGCTCAGAGGATTGCACCTGTGATTAAGGGAAAGCCTTCTCTGGTGCAACAGGTCCTGTTGCCCATGTCTTGGGACAGGAGCACTGTGGTGCAGGTGGCCCCAGTATCCTGCTGCTGCTGCTGGTGCATCCATGAGTGCTGCTTCTGCACCAGTCAACAGCTCTGGCCAACTTCAATGGCTGTCATTATCTGCTTTGTGTTTTTGGCACTGAGCCCTGCATTTCATTTTCAGTATTCTTCAATCATTTCGTCTCAATGATGCAGCAGAAATAAGGGCAAATATTCTTGATTCATAACACTTATCCAGTAATCATGTATCATAGCCTCTGGATTGCTTGCAAAAAAGCCTGCATTACACCTACAGCCAAATTTCAAGTAGCTCTGACAGCTATTCTTTTCCCCAAGCAGGCAGAAAGTCAGAAATATCCCAACCCATGCCTTTAAGGCTTAGCACTCCATTGGTAAGAGCTTTGTCAGGATCTGGCTACCCAGTCCTATGAAAGAGGGAGGGACATGGTCCCACCAGGCAGAGCCAGCTGCCACCTACTGCAGCTTACTGCCCAGGAGATCTGCCTGGGACTGGGTCAGAGTTCATGTTACATTAAATCATATTTATGGTGTTAAGATCAAATTAATTACTTGGTAAAAATCAGTGCATGGTGTTATGCAGGCAGTTGGAGTAACAAAGTGTTTCTCTTCCTTTGCAAACTGGTGATTTTAAAATTGGAATAACCATTTCCCATGCCTCCTGTTGGCTCTGTGCAGGGAATACCTGTGTGTGGGATTGGGGACTGTGCTTCTAGTTTTAAGGCAGAAAATCCTCAGCAGCATGGGGGCAGTGTGAGTAGGGTTTCTCTATGAAAGATGTCAGTAGGGTTTTCCAGTATTTCTTAGCCCTAATTGAATGCCCTGTGCTTTTTGTAAGAAGTGAGACTGGAGTAACACAATGGTTTCTATGATCTAGTTCATGACTAGAGACCTGAAGCCAATTTTAAATATGATATGTTTGTTACCAGGAATAGAAGCCTCTCCTAGGAAATGAATGTCACTCCTCATCTGAATCTGTCCAGCAAATGTACCGTGAGTTTTCATTTCACAAGAGCATAACTGGAATCGGTTTACACTCATGCATTCAGATACCATTTGTCCAGAATACTATGTGAGTAATATGAAATGAGCTAGGGGACAGTCCCCCTATATGGCTACCGGTTATGTTAATGTGGAATGGAGCCCATCAGTCAGCTGCAGAGCTGTGTGTTCTCCTCTGTGAGTTAGATTATTGTAACTGAGAAATGGCAGTTCTGTTCCAGTCACTGGAGGACACAGATACCTGACAAGTCTCTGAAAATAACATTACTCTGTGAGCTGGCTTCATGCTTAGAACACTTGTAATGCAAGTCAGTGATTTTAGCTTTAATTATATATGCTATCATATGTCTAGTAGCCGCTCCATACCACACCACCCTCTCTAAATCCAGTAAATCCTGTTCTATTCTCTAATTTCTTCAAGGTGAAGTCACTCATCTTCAGAATTGTCCTATAGCTCTGAGAGTTACAGCTTTGAGTTTTAGCTTGTCTGCTAACTCCCACTCCCCTCCATGCAAATGCAGCTCCCCATGGCTGCACAATGAGGTTGGACCTATCCTTGGGGCAGGATAGCTGCTGATATGTAGGTGCAGTTCTCTCTCTGAAACGGGGCTGTTGAGCATCAAGCCCACTGAAGGCTGAGGAGCGACAGTTTAGACTGTTTTTTGAAGTCAGACTTCAGTGTTGTGTACACAAATGTCTTGTTTCACCTGGTCTGACATGGAACAAAATGCACCAGGAGCCAGGAAGAGGAACATCTGATATGGCATGAATCCTTGTGCATCACTGACAAGAAGATTGGCAGGATGGTGAGAAGCTTTCTGCCACTGGGTAGGCACGGGATGGCTCTCCCTTGTATAAAGATGAAGCTGACAAGAGTTAAAATGGTTACAAAACCCCCTTAGTCCAGCTATGCTCTGCCTCACTCACTGAGCAGCTTCACACTGATGATCTGTCCCATGGGAATGGAAGGGGCTGCTATGGCATGGAATTCTGTGCAACAAACTGAGGCTCAATAATTAGTTGTCATGCTTTGTGCTGAGAAAATATTTCCGTGATGAATAACAAAGAGTAAGAATATTTTAATTTACAGGAAACATTAGCTGCTTGGCTTGTAGTAGCTGTAGGATGTGATCCAAAACCATTTAATGTCGGTGGCTGTCTTTATGTTCTCTTCAGTAGGACTGACATTTAGGGGCTTCATTATGATTAATCCTTATTAGTCAAGTTCATCGGGGCAGTGCCTAATGGCTGACAGAGGATGGCTCTCCCTTATTGCAGGGTCACTGTGTACTGTCTGGGCAGCAGAGAGCTGCAGCCTGACCAGAGGAGACACAAGGACACATTAACAGAGCAAGCAGACATCACATCCGCTCGCTATTTGGGAAAAACAAGAGCAGGAGGGGAAAATGAAAAGCTTGGTGCAGCACACAAGAGCTTGGCATGGAATAAAAGAAATATCAAAAGAAGAAATGTATAAGTGCTGATATTATTGTGTGATGCCTTCTAGTGCTTTGTCTGGGCAGCTGCTGGCCAGTTTCCATTGCATCAATCTCTCCCAGACTCACATGCCTTCAGACCTCTCCATGGTCTCAGCCGAGCAAGTTAACTTGAAGGCCTAAGCATCTGATGCTGATCTCACTAGCTTTAAAGGGCTTACAGAACTCTAAGTTAAGCAAATGCCAATTGCTGTGCAGTCTGGTGTCATGTTCTGTACGTGAACTTGGAAGGCCACAAGGTGTGTTTTGTACTGACTGGGCTCTGGGCAGAGACAGAATATGTTTGTGATTTATGTAGCCAATCTGGAATACACTACAAACATCAGATTTATCTCATTTGAAAACTTTGAATTAAATCTGTTTATTGTGCTGGAGCCTCCCACTGTTCCCTACCTTCTTTCTGTTTCCTGGTACATTTTCATTTGGGTGAGCAGCAGTGCAGGTCTTCTCTGTGCTCTGCTGAATGCTAGATGGGTGAAGATTTTTGTATCATCGTTAAAAAGGAAAGCCACAGCATTGTTATCTTATTCCCCCTTCCCCCGTGCACACTTGTTTAGGCTTTCTTGAATGCATTCCTATTTAGATTTTTAACCTAAAAGCTTACTTTTCTTCTTTTTATCCTTTCAGTTTCTTTGAATGCAATGACTCAGCAGCTACAGGATGAATTTGACAGCAGTGTGGAGAATGCAGAAGCTTGGATGAAGGCCATCCAAGAGAGACTGAGCATCAATGACAACACCAAAGGACCTCGATCTGCCCTAGAAGCCAGGCTGAGGGAGACAGAGGTAAGGGAAGAATGATGTGGTGTTTTGGAAGTTGTTATCGCTGCCAACAACTGCACTTATTGCTGTGAGCTCTGGAGTTTCCCTGTTAGGAAGCTACCAGCTACACATGGCTGCTGGAATATTGATCCTGTGTGGATGGGCTTGCCTCATTCTTCTTTCAGTTTTCTGTCTGTAAAATTGTCATAGCCATTGTAGAAAAAATGGAGAACAACAATTTGACCATGCTGGCTTCCAAGGTGTCCTCATTGATTTGGAAGGTGAGCAGCAGGTTTGGCAGGTTAAAGTGTTTACACTCTCCTATGAGCATGCTCAAACCTGAAAAGGAGACTGAGTTGCAACTTGTAATTAGCAGATACTGATTTGGCAAAGTCTAGTATATTGCATGGGAGAACTGGACTTCAGTGTTCCATCTCCTTGAGGACTCTAGCACCAATAAAGAAAGATTGCAAGTTTTTTAGTAATGGCTGGTCTAGAGTAATCCACTTGTCTTTTTCCATAAGACACGATAAGATGATTTACAGCTCCCCTTTTTAATCTCTCTAATTAAAAGATGAATGTTTTCATTTTTTGTTGTTGTGACTTAATCTCTTGTATAACTCACAGAGATCCAATTGCAGATTGTGCCTGCTGTCTTACTGTGATGTTGTTTTCATTAACTTTGGTTTCATTAGATGTTATCTTGTGCGTATAATCTCAGAAAATGAAACTCCTTTTTTTCCAACCTATAGCATTCATAATTAGAGTTAGCAGTGATATTTCTGTGATGAACACTGAAACTATTACACTTGTATTACCATCAATTCTAACTAGTCTGTTCTTTAAATCAAGATGGATTATCATCAAGATGGATTATATTATGGAATATCAGATGGATATTTCCCAATTTATCCAAAATTATGTAGTTTTGTGTCTACTCAAGTTTGGACTGCTTCTTCTGGAAAAAGTTGAACAGCTCCAAGAAAATATTTCAGACTTACACAGAGAGCAAGGTGCTTTACGTAATGGTGCAGTAATGTCTTTTTTTTTTTTTGCTTTTTCTTTTTTCCCTAGCTGTGACTTGTCTCTGGCCTAATATAAATACTGTAAGATAAAGTCTGTTCATGGAGTGATGGACGATGGCCAGACTTGCATATCAATTATAAGAAGTTTCCTCATGGACAGTAAATTTATTTCTGCCCTTAAATAATTTTCATCTTTTCTTTTTGTCTGGGAAAATGATATATGCAATCTCTAAAAATAGGCAGAAAGTCCAGGAAATCGAATAAGGAGAGTGGTAGTTTGGTAAAGGGAGTGTAGACATGGCAGAGATGCAAGTTTTGGGGATCCGTGGTGATTTCATATAGCTCAACTGAAGCATGTTGAATTCTGTGGACTTTGGAGGTGATTTTGTGGGCTTTGTGATTTTGTCCACATAAAATAATGATAGGAGGGATTTTCATTTTAAATTTTGGCAGCTCATCATTCTAAAGGAAAAACAAGTGTTTGTTCTTGCTTTCTTTTTGTATCTTACTCACCTCCTGCTCCCTCGTCCTGCCTTCTTTGTTGGACTGGCTTCCTTGTCCCCCCATTCTGTAGCTGCCAGGAGGTGTACCCATGTATTTTATTCCTCTGCCCTCTGTCATCTCCTCCCTGCTAGTTCAGATATAACAAATGTTAAAACAAAGGAATTCAGACTTAAAAAAGATTATTTAAAAATAATAATAAGAAGAAAAAACAGTTCTGGACTTGCTGTCTATCCTGATCACCCACAGATCCATTTTATTTTTCCCTCAAAACACACTGTTGTCTCTCTTGAATCTTCTGTCACCTTCTAAATGTAGTAGTACTGTAAACAAAGCATCTTCCCTTCTCAACACATCACTGAAGTCACAGCTGTCACTAGCAGCTAGCTGTTCCAAATACACACTTCTTTCTATGTACATCCAAAGTTCCGTTAACTGGAGACTTGCTGGTTGTTCCCTGAAACCAAAACTGCTTGTAACCATCCAGTTGACTGTCCAGAATCTCTTCAAAAATGTAAACATTTTGATCTGAAATTCTATACAGATGAGGTTTTTTTTGTAAAATAATAATAGTAATAATAAAAATTAGAATAGAAAAAAATATGGGTAACTATGTAATCTCATGCTCACCACCCCACCTATTGGCTGTTTTTAAATCCAGTCCTAATTTTTCAGTTCCTTTTTTTGCATCTGGCTTCCATATTATTTTTTTACGCTTCCTTCTTGTGGTTTTTTTTTCTGTTAATTTGTTGATGAAAATGTCAGTCAACAATAGCAATCATTTAAACTGACTTGAAGAAGTAGAATGCTTGTACAGCCACTGCTTTCTCTCTGGCTGCTTTTTGCTTTCACTTTAAGTTCTGGGAAAGTGTCAAGCTTTGAACAGAACTTCAACATTTTCCTGTTGAGCAATAACTGTAGCTTTTATTTTCTCTCTACTCTTTGATCTACTTTCTTAGATTCCCTTTATCACACTTTTCATAGAAGATAGTTGGTCCAAACACCTCTTTCCATGTAATATGCAGATGTACTGTTTTCCTTCCCAAAAAGTAGTCTTTTCCCAAAATGTGGGCCTGGAAATCCAAAGCCCTGTGGTTTGGTGTCACCTTTGCAATAACTGATTTGACTTCTTTCAATTTTGTTTTATTTTCTTAAAACGTATCCTGTGGGCCTAATATTTCCGTAAGTAGTTTCTAGTTTTAAAGCTTTCAATGTTTTCATTATAGAAGACTTTTCCTGCAACTTGAGAGGCTGCAGCATGCCAGGAATGTCTGGAAGAACAGCAAGAAAAGCCAATGTGATTAGATCAAAAGTTTGGATAAAGTGATGCTGAAAGCTATACCTAAGTCTGAACATACTTATTCTGTAATACTGTACAGAAGTTGTGCTCATTTTCTGCCTTTGGGTAAAGAAAGAAAGTTTGCTTCAGATAACATAGCTTAACTGAGGTTTGTGGCTTTCTGATTAGTGCAAGATATACTTTTACGCTAATTCATAACTTAGCAATTTAGTGTCAGAGTAAAAAGTCGTAGAAGACAAAATTCCACTAATTAGTTTCTCTTGGCTTGTTTTCTGCAGCAACTTTTATTTGCAATAGGAGATCTTTTAAATATGCTTCATGACTTTGAAATTGAGATGTGGAGATGGCCTTTTTTTTTAGCTAACAAAATGTTTTTCATCTGCTATATGGTTTTCAGTTCAATTCAGTCTTGTAGGATGGTTAAAAATTAGGTTTAACGGTTAGAATATTTAATGATAAAGAACAAAGTCTAGATGGTTAAGAGGAAGTTCTTATTTTCCACTCAGGTGAAGTTTTGCAGCAGGGACATAATTATTCTTGAAAAAAAGCTAAGATTAAAAATTTCATCGGTTATGTTTGCTTCTTTTTCAAGTGCTCATTCTCATTTAATATTTTTCACAGAAAATACGTGATTTAGAACCAGAAGGCATGTTGAAAATGGACTTGATCCTTGCAAAGGCAGATGCTGCTCTTCACTGTATCAGTGAGGATAAGAAACACGAAGTACTGTCTAAGCTGAGACACATTAAAGCCTTGTGGGAAGAGACAGCCATTTACATTACTCACTGCCACAGGTAAGAAAAGCAAAACTGCTCTTTTTTGTTGAAGTATTTGTCTCATTTATTGCTTTCATAAAGAGCTTTCTGTCTGGATTGCAGCTAGTGATAATGGCTAATCTCAGCCCCATGAGTATATGGGAGATCTTAGGGAGGTGGAGTAGGGCTGGGAAAGATGGTGGGACCTCCTTTCACTCTCCCTTCATAGCCAGCCCATCTCATACAATCGTAGAGTCATTAAGGTTGGAAAAGACCGCTGAGATCTTGTCCAACCAAGTCCATCTCATGCACTTGAATGATGAGTTTTGCTAGACGTAGGTACCTTTTACAGAATAAATTCCTCTCCAGTGCAGGGAGGAGCTGAAAAGTCAATTGTGACCTTTTAAAATCTGCAGCTTAAAAATGTTGAGCTCTGTCCTTTTCCTTGATCATCTTTTGAGCTTGTCAGTCTGCACTTATCCCATTGTGATTTCACCCAACTTTTGCTCTTCCCAACAGCCGTATTGAGTGGGTCTGGCTGCACTGGAGTGAGTACCTGAAAGCTCAAGATGAGTTTTACATATGGATTCACAACATGAGGGTGACCTTGGAGCCTGACATTGAGTTGCAGCTTGGCTTAAGGGAGAAGCAGTGGCAGCTCAGCCATGCTCAGGTTCTGCTGAATGATGTCTTAAATCAGTCAGTCCTTCTGGAAACGCTACTAGAGGAAGCTGCTTCCTTGTTCAACAGGATAGGTGACCCCAGTGTTGATGAGGATGCTCAGAAGAAAATGAAAGAGGAATACGAAGGCATCAGGGAAGAAGCTCAGGTAATAATGGGGTGTGTTTGGATTTCATTAGCATACAGTATTGTTTAGTCTCTGTGTTTCTTGAGCAATAGGGGTTCCCTGGTAGGACTGCAAAAAGAGACAGAGCTGAGGACCTTTGTTCTTTCAGCTAGCAGACTGTTTCTAAGTCTTCATGTCTCAAGCTGCTATTCGGGATGCTTTCATTTACAGTATGTTGTAAAATGACTGCAAGCTGTCTGATGTGATCTAGTGTGAATCATTCATCATCATTTGGTGTATCAGTGATCTTTGTGTAGTCAGGTGCAAAGCATCTATTGAGGTGGCCAAGTTTGCACTAGTTGGAGGATGCTACATTGGTTCAGATCCAGAGCTGCAGAACACTGAGATAAGTCAGATGTAGCCCAACACTGAACTTAGCTGCCCAGTTCCAGAATCTGAAGTATTTCCACTGGACATAGATACTAACTCATGCTTGCTGCTAATCTTCCAGTCTAACCAGCTGTTAGATAAGCTCATATAAGACATTCTAGTTTATTTATCTTTCAATGCTAGTGGTTTCCTTTGATCCTCCCTGCTCCTGGCTAAAGAAACTCAGGTAAAGATAAGATTGAACCTTGTGGCATAGCTAAAGGGGAGATATTTGCATATGGGCAGAAGAATTCAGTTTCTTAGTAGCCTGTATCAGTAGATATATCTCAAATATTCATTTGAGTATATATAGATACACAATATAGATCTTCTTAAAATCAAATGTGTCTCATAGTGACTTCCAAGAATTCTGTAGGCTGGAATTACCTGATGTGAATTACAAACATTTTCATTATACTCGCTGTGCTCTCTGTCATAATGTTGCCTTCTATTTGTTCCCACATCACATCTTTGCCCAGAGATGAAACAGTCTCTGCTATCCCTCCCTGAGCACTGTTGCAACAATAGCAAACTTTGGGTCACACTGGGAGAGCAATGTTGGGATGCTCATGCCACTACTGTGGTTGTTCTGCAAATAATTTTGCTGTTCAAAGAATTCAGTACAAAACAAACTCCACAAAAACATCAACAGCAAACAGCCAGCAGCTTCTGTAAATGTGGCATTCAGATGTTCTTTAGTAATAAGAAAGTTAAAACTGGTAATGGTGTCTTCAAAAACCAGAGAGAATTCAGAAATGACATGGTCTAGAAATTGCAGAATTACAGCAGATTGGCTGTAGGGCCACCAACAGACTCAGTGTTGACTGTTTATTTTTAAAGGTTCTTTTAATAATTAGGCAACTGGTTTTATAAATAAGAATATTCCTTGGAATTCAAGTGTTCAAGCAATCTCTATCTAGATTGCAATTTCAAATTCTCATGCAGTCCCTTCTAACATTTATCTTTGGTTTTGAAGCAGAAGACAGTCATTAGACGTTTTAATAAGGCAGTTCTTTCAAACATATAATTTAAATACTTGGGGT
The DNA here is from genome assembly GCF_038088225.1 of Cyrtonyx montezumae. Classification (NCBI taxonomy): domain Eukaryota; kingdom Metazoa; phylum Chordata; class Aves; order Galliformes; family Odontophoridae; genus Cyrtonyx; species Cyrtonyx montezumae. The sequence continues at coordinate 13,295,939 of NW_027071826.1, forward strand.
CTGAATGTGACCTCTCTGAGACTGGTTTTATGTGGTGTAATTTCTCTGACTGAGTTGGATATGTGCTGGTGTAAATGAGATCAGGAAGTATCTCATAGTACTTAGGTAAAATATGTCTTTATGTCTCCAGCCAACTGAGGTGCTAGAAAAAGCTTTCTTTTGGCGCTAGCTACAAATACCACATTTCACAGAAAGATGAGGTGAGAGAACTAGCTAAGAAATCTCTCTTTCAGGAGGCATAGAATAAAGAAAGAGATTGAGAAGCTTTGGGTTTTGCAGCTGATGTAAATGGAGAACTCATTAGGTAATGCAAAGGTTACAGGCACTGTAGAACTCACATTGTACAAGTGTACACATTGTATGAGTTACAATAGTAGTTAAAAAAGAAAAAACCTTCCACCTCTTCCAGCAGCAGAGAGGAATGAATGAAAGAGATGCAGGAGTTGCATGAGGTTTGCTTTGGCCTCATGCATGATGAGAGGCCAGACGAAATGTGAATTGCAGATGCCAGCTGAATGCCTGAGCTGCCTGCCAGGGTGGATTCCTGGTGCCTGTAGATTACACTTGTGTTGAAGAGCATTTTTAGATACTGTGCAGTTGTCCAGCTCTGTCAGAAGGGCAAAGTCTTGGATGTAGATTCTGAAATGTTTCTTGTTTTATTTATTTATTTATTGTCATCACTTCTGTGCGATGACCTAACTTTTTTTTTCTCCTTCCTTGTAGTGCTGACATGTGCCCTTAACATCTCCAAATTTTAAAGGAATATTGTTTTCTATTAATTACATCAGCAGGAATATTGTTAGATGTGGCAGTATTTCACAAATGCTTTCCTTGTCTGATAGCAAACAGCAGTGGTAAAATAGCACTATGCAGATCGTTGTGTGTTAAAGTATAAATTATGACTGATGATGGTAAGAAAAGTTATTGTATATATTGTATGTTGATATTTAATCTATCAAATGTGCCTGAACACATCAATTTTAATCTGAGTTGTCTTTGTTAAATCAAGCCTAGATGATTTTAAACTAAGATGTGGAGATTTAGGTTAGATGTTAGGAGGAGTTTTTCATTCAGAGGGTGGTGATGCACTGGAACAGGTCTCCCCAGAGAGGTTGTGGATTCCCTATCCCTGGAGGCATTCAAGACAAGGCTGGATGTGGCTCTGGGCAGCCTGGACTAGTGGTTGGTGGCCCTGCCCACAGAAGGGGGGGTTGAACCTAGACAATCTTTGAGGTCCTTTTCAACCCAAGCCATTCTGTGATTCTACGATGATTCTATGCTAAAGCCAACCCTCTTGTGCCAGGACTTAAAGTACTGGAAGAGGCTACAGGAGCTTTATGTGCTGTCTAGGATGCCACGAAGGGATTTAAAGCAGGAACTTCCTTGATGTGCTTTAGATTGCCTCCTAGAGGAGGCTGATTTGCTTTTGCTGACTCTAAGGGAACCTTAGGGGAGAGTGTTTCCAATGTATCCATCAACCTCCATGAGTACCCAGGGCTGGGCAGATCCTGCTCAGATATATTTCTTCCTCTGCAGCCCATAGTGAATCAATTCTTTTTTCTTCCAGGCCATGACCTTGCTGAATCTATCCCCTCACATTAACCAAGTGCATGTGGAGATGGAGTTTAACAATGCTCTGTTCCCCAAACAGTTGTCCTAGTAGAAGAAGGCAATACTGTTTTTTCCAACATTAAGAAATTTTCCCTCCCTAATCTCTTGGTGGGGGCACTCAGCTAGGTTCTTGCTGGCCTTCTGCTTGACAGTTATCACAGTCTGTCTACATACATGTAATCTCTCTTCTGACATAATGGGTCAGGCAGGACTATTCAAGCTGCATGATCCTTTGTTTCGACTCAGTAGCCTATGCAAGGGTGGGTCATTTCTAATTCATTTTTAACATGCTGTATATTTTTGTAAAACCCTAAGAATAACAAAGCAGAGTTATTGTTTGCTCCCTTTGGATCTTCTGTCAGTGCAATAAATAAGCGTAATTCCTGGAGTCATTAAACTTGGACTGATCGCTTCAGTTCAGTGCTTGAACCATTTACATCACTTATAAAGGTCGCACTCCTCAAATCCCTAACTTGAGGCCAAAGTCTGACTTATTTTTAACCACTGCAGATTTGAGAATCAAGGCAAGGGGGCAAAGCAAATGAGTGAAGTGGCTTTTGTTGGATAAATCTTGGTTGGCCACAGAAGGCTCCAATCATACCTCTAATTTTGGTTTGCACAAGTCATCAGAGATAAGAATGTCAGTATGGAAAAAAGACTGCCATGGTACCCCTGGAGGACAGTAGCTTTGTATTGCATCACAGACATAACCTGTCCCAAGGTGAAGGGCAAAGTCCCACCTGCAGCACGATGGAGATCCTGGCTCAATTACATAGAACAAACTCAACTTATATTAGTTACAGCACAGCCTTTCAAGGGTGCTGCATGCGCTAAGAGCATTCTACAAGGGGCAGCCTTTTTTCCTAAGGTAACCATAGTATAACTCAATTGTTTTCCATGCCAACTGGTGAAGGGCAAAAAACAATACAAATCCTGATTTGTAGGAAATAATATTTGGTTGGTTATTATATTAGTGAAACAACTGAACAAAATTCCATATGATTCACATAAAATATCCTTCAGCAAGGACAAAACTTCAGGTGAAAAACAAGGGTACACTGAGCACCTCTTAAGAGTGGTGCCAGACTGGATCTGCAGGAAGCAATTCACCAAGTGCAGGCCTGTGTAAATTCAGGGATTATTGCTTTCTGGATGTACAGAGTTAACCAAGCATGCATCGCATAAACTTAAATTTGCTTCCAAGCTCTGAACTAGCACTGGAGCATGCTTTGTAAACCTGTAAATGCATAGAAATTTGCCTGAGGAGGCTGCAGGGAGCTAGGCCTTGAGACCCTGCAGCACAACATGGGCAAGCACTCACAAACTCATTTCCTGCTTCTTGCGTAAGCCAAGTGCTGCCAGGGCTCAAGGAAAGGGATTCTTGTTCGTACATTCTGGGTCACAGTATAAAGGAGAAAGAGCCAGATAAGCACTGTCCTCACTGCTTCTGATGTGTCCTGTTACAGAGCAGAGTGAAACTGCTAGAAAAGATAACTGAAGAGCACAAGCAGTACAGCGCCAACGTCAACCAGTTTCAATTGTGGCTGAATGATGTGACAGAAAGATTAAACTGCTGCATCGGAGAAGCAACCAAGTCAGCAGATGACAGACTAAAGGCACTGAAGGTCCTTAAATGATATAATTCTGACGAGGAAGCGGGATTTTGTGTTTACGATGCCTGTATGTGTTTCTCAAACCACACAAGGGTGTGCTTGAGAAAAGAATTATGCAAAAAAAAAAAAAGGTGCTGATTGTTGTAATGTGGGTTATGGATAAAGAGTCATCACAGGACTGAAAACCAATAAGGCTGTCTTAATTGTACCAGAGGTTGCAGGATAGTCTGTTTTGTTGGGTTTTTTAATTGTTTTTTTGCACTTTTTTTTCCTTCTTAAAGCCTGATCTTCCACTATTATGTAATTCTTTGAGCATCTTGCCACTTTAAGCTTTTTAAAGGAATGATGTATGCTAAATATGATGTGAATCTGCAGGCTTACAGGTATTGAGCACTTAATGGTCCAAATAGAGCCTGCAGGTTCACAAGTATTGAGCACTTAAAATGAGTGACTAAAATACCAGTTTTGAATTATAGAATCATGGAATCACTAAGGTTGGAAAAGACCTCTAAGGTCATCCAGTCCAACTGTCCACCTATCACCAGTATTTCCCACTAAACCATGTCCCTCAGTATGACATCGAAACATTTAAACTGTTTGAGAACAGTTCATAGTATTTTGGTACCATGCCTTTAGCTTTTCAGCTTTAAATCTCATAGATCTGTTTACTGGTGCTTTTCACTGCCTGAAGCTCCTGTTTTCTTCACCAGGGATCCCAGGTGATAAGCATTTCTGAAAATCAAGCCAATATTTTCAAAATCATAGCAGTTAATGCTACACAGAAGGCAGTCAAATGACCTTGGCTTCTGGTCATTTGAAAAAAGAAGCATATCAAACTTGAAGAAGTGAAAAAGAAAATATGTACGTCTAGGAGAACTGGTCTTATTTTCTCACTGCTTTCAGTTTCTTATTCCCACAACTGATATTTATGTAACTTCTTTCTGCAGGAAATTGCCAAAAACATTAGGAATGGTGCAAAAAAATTGAAGCACCTTGAAAATCAGTGCACAGATGTGATTCAAAATACCTCCCCACTGGGAGCTGAGAGATTGAAGGATGAACTTGATGAGCTGAGAAAAGCCTTGGAAAAGCTGAAACTGCTGAGTAGTGAGGAGGAGCAGAGATTACTCAAGATCCAACAGTTAGAAAGTGCCTACAAGTCCCAAGCCAGACAATTAGAAGCAGATATCCAGGAATTCAGAAAAGACCTACAGAAACTAGAAAATGATTTGGACCCTGGGGAAAGGGAGAAGACTGAAGATGAGTTTGTAGCTCAGTGGAGAAAATGCAATGTAAGTTGTCCTTTATATGCCTAAAAAGAAAAGAAAAAAAAAGAATTAAGTGTAGATGTTGATTGAACATATGTAGTCACATCCAGCAGATGCCTGTCCCATTGTTTAAAGGTGAGAAGGAAAAAGTAGTTATGTATATGAAACAGACTGAGGAAAATGTAAATAGCAACAATGGAGTCAGTTATCCTAACCTTATCGTGTTCTGCACAGTGAGGAGATGGCTGGAGGATGATTTGGAATTTGTCTTGGTTTCAGAGGAACCATTTGCAAAAAGAAAACAGTACAGAGCGAAAAAAACATTTTCTGCACTTCAAACGAAACAGGAAAAATGTCTTAGTGTGTATACAAACATTCGTCTGCATACAATTGTGTTCATAGAAAGACACGTGGTTTGAGAGTATTTTGTAAGACTGTATCTACATTATAGCCTTTTTCTATATAAGGTGGGTAACTGTATTCTCCTACCATCAAACACATCTTTGTACTTACAGAAGAGTTTCTAAGTTTGTAATAATCCAGTTTTTACAGTAAAATCAGTCTTCTGGAGAGTCCTTCACACATAAAGTAGGTTAGAGTCTTTACCACCTGCTTCCTCCTGAGCATAGTTTTTGCATTTCTTAACACTGTTCAAAGCACTTTTCATTGCTGTTTGTATGTCTAGAACTCAGCCAGGCTAGCTGGGAAAAGTATATGCAAGAAAATCCACAAAATGCAGACTGATTCAGTTGTGATACATCAGGATGGTTTTTGCTTGTTCTGTTTTTTTACATTGACACAGAATTAATATTCTGTACGTAGATGTTTCGGAAGGATTTGTTCCTGCACACAGAGGTGTTTAAGACTGTTCCAGACATGAATCTCGTTATACACCCCAGTCATCAACTGAAACTGGGACTAGCTATGGTTCACTCAGTCCAAGCAATAAACCCCACAGATCAGATGCAGAGGGTAGACAGTGCAAGAAGAGTAGAGAGCACCTACATGAACAGAACAGTTCTTGAGAATATATTCTACTTTATCCAAGTCTGCATTCAGCCAGGAAAAAAGGCATCAGAAAGCAGACTTGGAGTTAACAATGTAAATATCTTGAGATTGTCTTAACAAATCATTTCATGTGCTAGACATTACAGATGGTGTGATTTGTTTGTTATTTTATTAAGGCAACAAGAGCAGTTTTGGCTGCAGAAGAGTCAAAGGTTGAAAGGCTGAAGGCCCAGCTTAAGGAACTGTTGCGGTTTTCCCAAGATGTGCAGCCACACGCTGACAGCGTCGTCTCTGCCATACGGGACTATCAAAGGTAGTGGGAAGTCTATGAGGGGGGCTGGGGTGGGGTGGAAATATCACAGGCACTGAAGGGATTGACAGACACCTAAGAAAAAGCAATAAGGTATCTGTTTCTAGGTGACAGGTAGAAAAAAGTGTTCTTTTCTTTTCTTACGACATCCACCTCCACAGTTCAGTAAACCTGTAATGTTAGTTTTTGCTAGGACTTGTAGGCTGCTGGCCATTTTCAAGCAGTAATTGTGCATCATTAACGTTGTGCTTGGTTTTAAGAAAATTAGATTTTTGGCAGCTGATTTGATTTTCTTAGCCTTGTATAATAATTACTGATGTACTGTTGGTTTTTTTGTTTTTCACAACAGCTGCTAGAAAATCAGGGCAGGAGCCGTAGTAGTAAATGGCTCAGAAGAATTATGCCCCTTCCTTATTGAGTCTGTTGTGATGACTCATCAGCCTTAGCAATTACTTGGCAGAGCTTATTCCCCTCTCCTGACTGCATGCATGCATGATTCCTGTTTTCAACTTGCCTTAGTTTGGAAACTCTGAGAGTTTAGCCTCTCCCTAGACTTCAGTGTTTCCGTTTCCAGGCTGTCTGGAATCAGGAAGTAAAGGAGCTGGCAGCAAATTTTGCAAATTAGAAGAAAGAATCATTTTTTAGAGGAAAAAGAAAGGTCAGTTCTTTTTCTTATATCCGAGCTTACTTTTCTCTATCCAGTGCACAGTATGCTGCCTAGCTGGGAGGGTTATGGGTCATTTCGGAAAAGGATTTCAGTTTAAAAACTAGCAAGTAGATGGTGTTGAAAGAGAAGCAGAGAAAGCAGGAGAACTTGCCTCTGAGTAGAAAATGGCAGCTGCTCTTGTGCCAGCTTCTCCCCAGAGTTTCTCCACAAATTCTGGCAGCGTCACGCTGAGCCTGGCAGGGACAGTGGAGCAAATGGCAAAGGACATGTGCTGTCAGTACTTTACATTTGTGGACCAGCAAACTTGTCTTTGTTTAGCTCTGTATTGTACCAGTGATTCAGGTGAGATTATTCTTGCTGATTTTATAGAAAGACAGAATTACTTGTGTTTGCTTGGAAGCCTGTGGCATTGCTCCTGCCTGCTTATCCTGTGAATTTTCAGGAGGCCGTTCCCATATGAATACACAATTCGGGCTGCACTCTGCCGTATCGAATAGGATTCAGCAAACTGGGAAGTCAGGAAAACATAGAAAGACAGGAGGAGGCAGCTGCTTGGGGTGTGTCCTTCCTGGGCCTTGTTACTCAGCTGCATTTTCAATGAGCCTTTAGAAGAGGTGCCTGGATACTTAATGAACGTGTGCTGATCTATTTTTATGTAGATATACACTCACATAGTTATATGCATAAATATATATAAATGATTTTTTTCAGGATCATTTACATACATTTGTATATATATGTATATACAGGAAATTCTGCAAATATAATTCAGCAAAATTTAAAAAATCTAGATCTGAAGAGAAAAAACTATGTTTTTTCCTTCTTTTATAGGCAACTCAATTTAATCAAATATATATTTTTTGTATGCAAAATACTACAGACAACCATGGTTAATTCTAGATATCCTTGTCCTGTTCTTCCTGACACACAATCATACTGCTCTGATAGCACTATTTGTAAATCATGCTGGTGATGGCAGACAAGAAAAATGACATAGGAAGGGAAATGGCTGCCTGCTAGAAACAGAGCAGTTCCTGATACACAGTTGCACAAGAGAAAAATGTGTCCTAGGGCATCTAAATGAAGTTTTGTCAGACATCTCTGACTGACGGAACAGCTGTGAATATGCAAGACCAGGCTCTGACAGTAAAAAAAGACTGAGGCTTTTGTGTTGGATATGGTTTACACATGAGTATTCTGTTAATTCATGGCCTGATGAATAGGATATTTGGAGTTGGATTTCCTTGTAATTCTTTTCTCAGCTGCCACTTTATCCTTGCAGTGTTAAAGGGAAGACATCTAAAATGAGCGCTGATACGGAAGCTCAACTGAGCAGTCTTTTTCAAAATCCCCTGCAAAGCTTTGAACAATGGAAGCTAACTGTCCAGATGCTCTTGGAGACTCCAGAGCCAGCGCTGGATCAGATTGAGGTAGCAAACCTGTTAGTATGTTCAGAGACTGATACTTGGCTTGTGTTTGCCCAGGCTACACCAGAAACTGTGTACAGCTGCCAAAAGCAACAGCTGGAAGGGCCTCTCCAGTATGTATGAAATTCCATTGCATGGAGTTCAGCTCTAGATGTAACAGAAGGTCTTATTTTGTGCCCTTCCTTTGGTTAACTGGAGTTGACAACTGAATAGACTGAAGAGCTATATCTCTTTAACAATGGTGATAATGCTGTTCAGCATTAGCTCAAATTTCTCTTGATGGAAGTTCTGTGGATTCTGTTAACAAGACTGTAGAAATATAGTTGTGGGATTAAAATACACGATTTCTGCATGTGTCCAGGAAGGCATTTGTTACTTAGTCACCCCTGTAATCTCCAGAATAAATGCCTGAGAGCAGGGATGGAGTTTGTCCTTGAGATGAGCATTCAAGCTGTCCTTTCTGTTGGTTGTTTAGGCCTCTGCACAGACAACTCTTTCCATAGTACAGCTTTCCTCTATTTCTGTTCACAAAATGGATGCAGCCCTGATGCTTCTAACATTGTCAGGAAGACTTTTCCTTTAACTGGACACTGTCCAGGTACCTTTTGTTACCCCTTGTCAGCCCAGCATGCTGTTCTTACCTGAGTTTGTCATACTGCTTTGGTTGTGTGACTTGTGTGAGAATAATATGGTTATGTGATGATGATGATTATTTGGTTATGGTTTCACAGGAAGAATTTTTTTTCTTTAGGCTGCTCTAGCTGAAAGTTCACAGTTCAAAGAAAAGCTGATGACGTTACAGCTGAAGAAAGATTTGCTAAACAATATTCTTGGTGAGGAAAAAGCAAAATCTTTCCTGGAAGAAGTAGCTGAAGCTTCAAGAGAGAGAGAAATTCTACACAAAAGCCTACTGCAAAGCAAAAGCAAACTCCAGGTGAGCTTCAAAGCCCATATACGATCTTAACCTGTAACAAAGATGATGTTTAATCTCTTGCTAAGCCATTTTCATAGAATCAAATTTAGCACTAATCTGTTGTACTTGATCTGTTTTCTTGGACTGATCAAATATTCACATGAATGTATGGCCCGTTGTGAGATGTGGGTTAGTATTTGTTCTGAATACCGAATGAACTAAAGATAAGGCAAAGGAAATGTATGTTTAATGGTTTGTTCTTCTTTCTCCACCTAGAATTTGATATTGCAACATAAGGACTTTGATGCCGCTTTTGCACCCTTACAGAAGAAATTATTTGCCATCAAAGCCAAATTAGATCTGGAGAATGAACCGCAGCCTAACCTCTTGGGGAAAAAGACACAACTCCAGAGACTCCAGGTATGTTACACTAATGATTGGCCATGATATCCTCGGTTAATTGTGCTCTTGATCATATTTTGTTAGCATTAGAAATTCAGTGCTTTGCTACCTCAATTGGCTGTGTGTTTGATAATTTCATTTGGTCCAGTATATAGCACAAAATAGTGAAATAGTCCAGCTGGAGAACTGGCAGACTGGGGCTCAGGAAAAAAATAAGCAGTTCAAAGATGTTGGTGCCACAAATTCTTGAGCTAGTTTTATTGCCCAAGAAAACATATCCTGCTCTCACTGGCAGTGAAAGAGAATAAGATAAGCTAAATCAGCCTCCAGAAACAGTGTTCCCATTGTCCCACCTCTTTCCACCTTCATTCTTCTGTTTACATTCTCACTGCTTTGAAACTAGCCAGATTCACTCCAAGAACTAATTCATCTGGCCAAGATAGGAGAGGAAAAAATAATCAGAAAAAGATTATAATTTTCTATCAGATTAGAGGTTTGCATTTCTTCAGCAAAGGGTTCGACATGCATTAGAAACAGATTAAGGAAAGCAGTGGACCTAGATAGCTAGGAAAAAGAGAGAAAAGCAAAATGGGAAGAGGGAATGTGACTCTTCCTTTTGGCCATGGTGAGCTATGGTGATTCAGATATGCTGTGCCATTTCACCCTTGGTGCATGGAGGTCGTTACTTAACAAGGTTGTATTATGTGTCCTTTAGCAACTTCTCAGCAGCTTGTTGTCTTTGTTATCAACTAGTGACATGTAAGAACATCCCACTATTTCTTTCAGAATTGTTCACTTTTAGACGTCAAGCAATTTTCTTAATGACAATGATTGCTTTTTTTTCCTAATAATGCCCTCACACTCTCAACTGAAAATGCCTATGGTAAAAGTTTTGAGAAGGGCTGTGCCTTGTCTAGCACACTATCATTCTGTTTTTTGCACTGCAGATGATCCAAGATGACTTGGCAGAGCTTGCAGTTCAAATGGAAGAGGTAGAGAAGCTCGTTCAGTCAAATGCAACGCATAGGCATGAAATGAACCAACTTACATCTGACATTCAGGCCCTAAAGAGATCACTGGAGGTAATGTAAGAGTTCTTAGTTGCCTGAGGAGTTACCAGATACTACAATTTAAAAATAAAATAATTATTTGAGCGTATCAGATTGTATGCTATAAATGATGGATATTTTTATTTCAGATGAAGAAGGCACTGAATTCTTATGACTTTGGTAGCTCTTCCAGGATTCTCTGGTTATCTGTAATGTTATATCCCTTTGAGACAGGTGACCCTCTCTACACACAGATTGTAGGGTGGTTGGTTTTTTTATCTGTATTAATTATTTATGGTGTGGACCTGATATTTCTAAGAAAAAGACCCCATAGTTACTTTATCACACTGTACCTTAGACTTGTTCACAGATTCCTGAATGGTGCAATAGAACCAAACCAACTGTTTGTACTTAGGTAGCTTTGTGATTCTAATTAATGAGAGAAAAGTGTTAGTTTTGAGACTTTCTGTAGCTTGTAAACATGGCTGTAAAGTGACCTTCTAAAACAGTCTCAGAGGAAGAGCTTATAAAATGACCTTAGTTATGCAGGTCACCATGAAATTACTTATAATAAATTGTTACTTTAATAGACTTTGGAATTCTAGTTTCATTCTCAGTAATCTCAAACATCATTGAACTAGAACTTTGCAAAAGAAAATTGTCACAGTGACTTCTGATTCAGAGTATAAGATGTCTTTAATATTTACTGGGGTGTAAAAAAAAATCATATCCTTTTTTTTGTTTCAGCTGAGAGAAGATAACTATTTTCATGCTTAATGCCCCCCCATGTGGTTGAATTCAGGCCTGCAAGAGTCTGTAGGTGTCTTATGCCACAGATGCTAAGCGTTAAAGCTTTTTTTATCACATTAGCAGCTGCATTTTTATTTCCTACCCATGAGATTCTGTGTCTGTATTCACAGTGTTAAATTCAGTAATTAAAGTGCTTCTTATCTGTGTTTGGTTGCTGACATTTTTATCATTTGTAGATGATGGTACAGCAGACTGAAGAGCATGTTCAGAAACACTGGGCATTTAACGACAAACTGTCTGACCTCCAGCAGTGGATCACTGCAACAACTGAGAAGATTGGCTCCTACCAAGACGCTGATGTGAAGCAGAGCAATGACAGCAGGGTGGCAGACCTTGAGGTGAGAAAAACATCTTAATGCAATATGTTAATTATTCACTTTGCAGCATTTAGACCTTAAGAGAAGGGGTTTTATAGCAAGAGGTTCCAGACTGAGGAGAATAGTGAGGGTTTGTTCCTCCCAAGACAACTTTTGTTTGCTACTGACTTCCTGATTTGTCCAATGCTGTGGTATATGGAGCTGGGTAAAAGACAACAGTGAGAAGAGGGTAAAGAACTGTGAAATGATGAAGTGTTATCGGAGGGCAAGTTTTAAAATGATACACCTATCTTTGCTTGTATGTATGCATGAATACATTGAACATTACCCTGTTAGCAAACCTTATGCTGCATTTGAAGTAAATTCTTCCACAGCTTCTGGCTTTTTCCTATGCAGCAGTATTTTGCAGGCTAGATTCACTCTGGTAGGTAATTTCAGCTGGCAGCTTTTGCTTTCATATGGGAAACCAAGATATCTCTCAGAAATGCCTCAGTAGGGATGCACCTACAGCTTAGGCCCTTGAAGTTTTGGCATCAACTCTTTATATACGTTGGCTCTTTGCAAGAATCCACAGCATATTTTTTTTCCCGCTAGGTATTTTCTAGCTAGTGCCAACAGAAGCAGCATAGCCTGGACTGAACATGGCCTTCAGTCTGACATAGCCTCTGCTTTACCCAGGATACCTAGAAGTAACTGTAAGGACTGTACGTTTCAGAGATGGCTAGCTGAGTTTCCAGATAAGGAGATCCAGCTGCACCTTGTGGAAGCTCATGGCCAGCTGGTCATGGAGAATTCTTCCCCAGAGGAGACTGCCCATGTTCAGGCAGAGCTGGATCAGTTGAAGGAGTCTTGGAGATTACTGAAAGAGATGGCAACTGGGTAAGTGTTTGCATATGTCTTTTTTTCACTGCTCACTCTACCCAGTAATGGAAAACAAAACACTTTGATAAAAATATTAAAAATATTAGAACTAGAGAACTGGTGCTGCTTTGAAGCAGTCCTGTCTTGATTTTGTTGTTGTTGTTAAAAAGATTTTGGAATTAATAATAAGTCACAATAGTGCTATTTTACTAGAGGTATCCCCCATAGTCTTGAGCAAAATGTGGGCATCTCACCATTAGGTGTCTCACTGTACTGATGTCTCTGATTTTGTGTTTTACAGTCTTCTCAAAAGGAGGCAGTTAAACAGACCAGTGGCTGATAAGAGGAAATTAGCATTTGTGGATAGCAGATGCACGTCTGGACCAGCTGTCCATTTAGATCTTAACCACAAGCAGGTGAGAGAGGAACTTTGAATCTGCCTGTATCATCAGCTTCACGAGAACGATTTTATTAGCTTCATTTGATACTATGAGTTATATGCAGGAAGCTAAAAATCATATAGTCAGACCTTCAGAAGAAACATCTGACTGAACATTAACAGCTTTTGTTTGTTGCTGTTTTCCTATAATCCAGGAGAAGACAGCAGAAGGACAGAAGTCAAGCAGCCACATTAAGCTCCTGCATGACTTTGAAGAGTGGTTACAAGGGGAAAAAACCAGACTCTCCAGAATTCTTTCTGTGAATTCCTCTTCCACAGAGGAAATCAAGGCACGCCACAAAGAACTGGAGGTTAGTTTTCCAGAGGCGAAGATGGAGATAAAGATCGCAATAAGTGCGCGTTCTTTCAGAATTAAAAAAGAAAAACAAAGCAAAAAAACCTTTTGTATTCTCTGTGTTAAGAGACTGCAAAACCAAAGATCTAGAGAGCTCAGGAAATTAGGACAAGTATTTCACTCTTACCAAGAAAGATCTGCCAGAGTGGTAGAAATGAAAGGAGCAGCACAGCTTGTAGGTGCCGGAATGGACGATTCCAGCATCCTATATCAAATACATTTGTTAAAAAAAGCTGATTAAAGTCTGTGCTTGCTGTTTGGAATCACTGCTTTGGTTTCATTTGAATGCCGTAACAGTGGATGCTGTAAGAAATGAGCAAACAAAAAAGAACCAAAGCTACAGGGATTCTACAGATGAGTGGACCATTTCAGGCCAAGAGAGCAACAAAACAAGTGTTCTGTTGCTGAATAACCAGTAGTTTTATTAAACCCAACTGTTCATTTCAATGGGCGTTCTTTTAAGAAACGGGACCCTCCTGAATTCTGAGTTGCTAATGACTGCTTTGGCTGCAGGAGCTGCAGGCTCGTGTGCCTGATGGTCAGCGTCGCTTTGAGGATCTTCTTCATTTTCATCCTTTCATTGGAAATTCTGAAGATCTGGAAGACCTGCGTTACCATTGGATGCTTTACAAATCTAAACTGAAAGAATCCATGAGTTCGCCGGTAGGTGACAGCACTCAATTTGCAGTTGCTGATCTCTGCCATTGCTCTTTTTGAGTTGCTGCAAAATGCTGGTCTCAATTCAGCAATACCTACACATGTGCTTAATTGAAACCTCCCTTAGTAAACAAAATTGAAGACAGAGCAAATGTAACAAAAAAATAACTTCTTGTATTAAAAGTTATGCACTGTTTTTTTTCCTTTTATAAGCCATGCTGAGAGTATTTCTCAAAGTGGAGTGTTCAGTGGAACAGAACAATAATTATTGTCAAAAATGCACATAGTGAATATTTTGGAGATGCACCTTGTTCTTGGCACATAGATTTCTAGCTGTTTGTTCTGTACAGTGCCCACCCTTGAATTGTTTCTTGAATGGTTCCTGTGGTAAGAATATATCCATCGTTCATTATTTGTGTCTCATGCTGTGAGATGGTGATCCAAATGAAAGTGTCTCAAAAAGTAACAGTGCAGAGAAGGACTAGACCTTTTGTAAGTCACTTCTGAAGCTGTCTTCATGGGCTAAGGATGTGGAATGGAATAAAGACAGGTATTTTAAAAATACAACAGAGGAGTATTTTAATGTGTAAAAAAAGAATTTATCCAATAGAAAAGATGGCAGAATTTATTTCCATATATAAGATATTCCAGGCCATGCTAAAGATATTTCCGTGTTCTTAGCATAAACTTATGAAATTATTAATTTTTTTCTGGCTTAAGCAGTTATGTTATCTGTTCAAGATACCTTAACCATAGGACTAGACTTTCCAGTTATGCGTTTGGGACTCTCTATATAGAGTAAAGGAATCAGAACTTTAACACGTTTGAAGCCCTAGAAAATTTTCTGCTTTAGGAAACCTTCAAAACCATAGCTTACTTAAACAACAAAGCTTATTTAAAATACAAACTCTTTGAAGGGCTCAGAAGGTAGGCGTGACCTCTGCTAATAAAGAGCATTTTTTTAAGTTTTGTTTGCCAGTGATTGCAATAAGTAATGTTTTATCAAAACCTTGTGTAACCATAAATATAGTCAATAGGTGTCAGTAAGATCAAGGCTATTGCTAGAATTCATCTGATTCAAATAGCTGAGAGCTTGAAAACATTTTAACTTTCTGTCTAATGTGTGTTAAAAAGCTCATTAAAAATATATCACCTGCTAGTTCAATCTATCCAGATGACCACGAATTTAAAGAAACATCCCCTATGAGGTGAACACTCATTTATAGGTTCCACTGGGATCTTAAATTCACGATTTTTTCACCTTTTTATTCTTAACAGATTATTAGATCTTCAGAACAACCAGAAAGATTCAGAAAGGTATGACATTTTTCTGTCATTAAGCTAAAAAATATTTTATCAGATATTTCATTGATAATTGTTTTGAATTATACTTTGTCAAGATTTTTGAGATTGTGGTATTATTAAGATCCTCTCTTTTCTCCTTTGTTTTTTTTATCAGTCTTTGTTCTTGAGCTGTACTTGTTATATCCCTAGAAAGATGAATATCCATATGCTATGCTATGTTAACTTAATTCATTTTTCTAAGGAAGCTAAGGAAAAGTTGAAATCTCTCTCAAAAGGATTTTGAGACCAAGTGCCTAAAATAGCCTTGAGAATATGCTTTCTGATTTCTTTAGAAACTTCTGGAAAATTGCTTTGAATCATTCAGCCCATTCTCTTACAAATCCAGAAAAACTGAGAAAGTAGAGATTTAGCTAATGTTTTCAGACTAAATCCTTGCTATAAGAAGCAGAATTTCTCCTGTGAAGGAGTTTCTTTTGGAAGCAATGACATAAGAAACAGAAGTACTGGCCCAGATGATAAGGACAAGCTTAAGGAAAAAAGCATACTGCCAGCTTCTTATTTAATCCAAGAAACTTTAATGATGCCCTTTTCATAAAGTCAGTGAGTGTTTCAGTTGAGCTGAACAATGTTGAACATCCTTTTCTTCCTAACAGAACTTTCTTTGTCTACAGACAGTTAGCTTCTACTTTGCACTATTATTTCCCTTTCCTCCTGTTTTCACCAGGAATAGAGTAAGGCTCTATTTGCTCAACAGAATGTAAACAGGATAAATAACATTTTGCATGAACATAGTCATCTTAAGCTAAGACAAACCCTTGATTTCTTCAGTTGCAAAATATACCTCTTTAAAATGAGACCAATATTTAAAGGGAAAGGTTACAATACAGTGCACTTCTAGTATGGTCAGAAGTTAAGACTTCCTCATCCTGATGAGGTATTCCTCTAGTGCTCAAATGGAGTGGCATCTCCCATGCTTCCCCAGTGAAGTACAGACCTATCCATGGTAGTTTTCACACTGTTCAAAGAGTTCCCTTTCTTGCCTGTTTCACTCAGCGTTAATTGTTCGGTACTGGTAGGATGATAAGGTTAATAGAATTTATCAGATCAGAAAAACAATCTGACGTCTTAATACTTGGTGTAGTTGGCAGCCAAATATTTAGCAGTGCTGCTTTCCCCTAGAGGAGGCCTAAAGGGATAGTCCACAAGAGTGACAGAGGTATTCAGTCGGGTAGAGTTGAGTGGGGTTGGAACAAAAAATTAAAAATCAAAAAATAAATACTAAAGAAGAGCTTGAGGCATCAGCTTGAGTTATCTTCACTGAGCAATTAGATATCAATTTTTAATTCATCCATCTCTCATGACTCACGGTATGTGGCTTTAGTCCTCATCTTCTCCAAAAGAGACTGAAGTCTTCTGTTAATCTTCAAGGATACTGCAATAATGTAATGGCAGGCAGCAAATGTTTGTCAATTAGGCCTATAGCAAGAGCACAAAAAAAGCATTCTGAGTTTTCAATAGCTACTGAACACAAAGAGCACGGTTTGACGCATGAAGAACTGAAATACTTCATATGAACAAAGATGGTTTCCATTGCACCAAGTTATTTGTAGTTTCTTCCCAACCAGTACGCATGTCCTGACATGCTTGTTGCTCACTTAAGTGAGATTCTGCCTACTTCAGAGTACTCAGTCTCTATTTATACCGTGTCTACAGTCAAAATTCAAGTAACGTAAGCTAGGTGTCTTTTGTTTGTTCATGCTGAGACTTTTCTCTGGGTATGAGCATAAGTTGGTTGAGCACCACTTAAAACAGAAAACAGCAGTGATCCCTTGTGAGTGCATTGCTGTTCAGGCTGAGGGGAAAAGCAAACCAACTATAGAATTAGAAGCTGTGAAGTTTATGTTAAATTCAGGTTCAACACTTAATGTGTGTTTAGAAATGAAAGATTAGACAAAATATTTTGAATATAGTTTCAAAACCGTGGTGAAAAACATTCTCAGAGTGGCTGATCTTGGGAGTTAGTTCTGCGGAAAGTGCACATGGTTGGGGCAGCTTTGCTGTGCTTGCTACATCCAGTGGTTTGCGTGCAGTGGGAGGTTTGTGGATCCCTGCTTGGGGATCAGGTTACCTGTAACTTCTCAGCTCCCCCGTGCTTTTGGATCGCACAGAATCTGTGGAGGTGGCAAATTTTTAGGCATTTTGGTCCAATCTCTGCTTCTGCAACATGAGATTCCCTAGTGGTTCTGCTTTCTCCATTGTTTGAGTCATAAATATATTGCAGCCAGAGCAGATCAACCTGGAAAATGGGAGGATGCAGCTGCAGCCAGTCTCAGTCTGTGGCCTTCTGTTTTTTATTCCATTTCTAGCCTGCATTTCCCAAAGTTGGCCAGAATAGAATCTACTTCACATTTATTAATATGCTTTGTTCTGATCACACATCCTTCACTGAAGACATGCTTCTAGCCACTGGTGCCATTAAGAACGTTATGGGGCTAATGATTCTGAAGTGAGCAGCTTCTTGTTGATTAACAAAAAACAGTTGCAGGAAATTGCACTGGCTACAGTGAATTTTTAGCAGGTGCCAGTGACGGGGCAATGTTGATGGATATTTCTGCAGGGCACCTAACACATTCAAGGATGCACTTGAGCAAAAGCTCAATAATAAATATGATGAAAGTTACATTCAAAGACTGGTTCCCAGATAACTATAAATACTCCATGAGCATTCTTCGTATAAATAGGAAGTCAGAAGCTCATTATTTACAGCCTAAGTAGCACTGTTTGATTTCTGAAGTGCTCAGAGTAATTACACTTCTTTGTTATACAAATGATCCTGGCTTTATTGTTTGTACAAACAAAATAATTAGCATTCATTACATCAGTGGTCAGCTAATTCCTTCTTTTGAGATTCTGCTAACAGTAATCTCCTATAACACAGGGACAGAAGGAGCGTGTAATTTAATCTTATTTAGAAACATAATTGATCTGGAGTCAATCACATTTATGCAGCCATTCAGGAAGCTCTGTAAAGCAGGAGTTGTCACAGTGTGGCAGGAAGAAAGCAGTTCCGCTTTGCCCGAGCACAGAGACAAGAAGAATTCTTCAAATCTGAAAGCTGTATTACAGAATGCACAACATATCTGTGTTAGTGGTGCATATATGCTGAAATGTGTGACCCGTTTTTTTTTCCTGAAATCCTGCTGGTGTTTCACAAATACTCCAACACAGGTACTCTTTATTTATCTCTTGCCTTGGTTCTGCCACTTCTGTGTATTGCTAATGCTTTCCTTCTAAAGCAGTGCTGTTTGCAAGATGGAGAAGATATCTTGCTTCTAAGGACACATTGTCCTTACTTTCTGTTAGTGTCTGGAATATACTGACTAAAGGCATCCAGTTTACTAGTTTACAGTGGCTCTTCTGGGTGAAGTAGTATAGCATTTAAATATAAAATATGTTTGGATACATTATATTTCTTACGAATGTACTAAAAACTAGTGGGACATGTGTTTTTATTTGTTCAAATTTCCCTTCATTATTTGTTAGACACAAATCCGTATTAACTCACCTACTTCTCTCGAACCACTGCTTACCATTTTCTAACATCTTTATATGTCAAAATTAAAATTCTGACTATATATGTATTACAGAGACACAGACACATTTCTTTGACAATAAGTGTATCTTACAGGTTAGTAATCACTAAGAATCAGTGTTATTTAGAAAATGGGATTAACTTGCCATGAAAACTTTCAATTGAAGTGTCTAGCTAGCTGATTTTAGAAAGTTACCTTAGCTGAGATTTTTTAACAGCAAGCTAAAGCCTTTATTTAAATATCCTTTAAATAACATTGTTCTCAAGTAGATTTTTATCAGGATTTGAAATGAAAGTAAAGATAATGGCTGGGTTTCCAGAGTACAGATTTGAATAGTACTGATTTAAAAACATCCTAGTTTGTTCTGAAACTTTTGCAAATACTTCACTTGTGATGTTTAGAGGGGAAAGTGTAACTCACTGCATTGCTGTTGTGTGTGAAGAAATCCTTCAAAACTACCTTGCTGGCAGTTTGCCTTCCCACATTATAACACTGAACTGAGAGTGTTTTAGTGATCCATCCCTACCTTCTGCCTTACCAGTGTTCCACAGTGCTTTCTAACTTTTATCCCGTATCAAGCACTTTATGGATAAAGAGAAATCAGTTTCCACTTCAGCTCGTGCGCTGAAGCTGGGAAAAAAATGGGACTTTCTGTGCTAGTCCGGGAAATTACAGAAATGAGTGCAGCTTTAATGGATCAGGCTGTAGCTCTTGACATGCTTTTAGGATAAGCATGCCACAGGACATGTTGTTTATGCACGCAGGAGCTAACCTTTATAAATCCGTTTGTGTCACAGTAGCATATGGCACAGTACTTAGTTTTAAGCGACTTTGCAGCAGAAAATCTGAAATATCCGCCATATGTGGCTGCTGTAACCTCAGATATGAACTGCTGGCTTTTCCCTGTTTTCTATTTCTTTTAAATCAACCCTTCATCAAAGATTCTAGTTCATCATCCAGCCGTGTTGAGGTACTCCAGGATCTCCCTAAGCGGGAAAACAAACCTTGCAATTTGCCTGTACACTTACTTATTTACGTATATACATTTATCCTTTTTAAAATTTAAAAGAACATTAAGGTTGCAAAGTCAGTCTGAAGATAGAAAATGTCAGAGCTAAAATTGCTTGTGTGACCTCAGTTAACCTCCTTTCAATAGATTCCTGTAGCCCTCTATTAGATGGAGAAGGATAAGTGCAGGACTCAGAGGGCTCCTAGCCATCTTCACTCATTCCTCATTGCTGGTTCCCTAACCTGTGCTGCGTTTGCACTCAGGAAAGAATGGTTCTGAACCAGGTGGCTCACTGTCCTTTTGCAAAGGCCAGAAGTCTTCTGATCAACAACATCCAACTCTTAGTTTCTGCTGTGGTGTGGGGGAATGAGCCACAGCTTTGTCCCAGAGCATGGTGGTTGCTCAGCTATGTGGGACCAGTGGCATCCAGCTCCTCCAGTTAGGACATCAGCAAGTAAAAAGTTCCTTCACTCTTGAAAATACCAGCTGTGATTTGCAGTATATTGTGTGTCTCAGTGAGGGATGCTCATGGCTCCCACCTAAGAACTGTTGAGGAGTTCCAGATAGTCTCACATAGAGGTAAAAGTACAACTTGCTTTGTTTCAAGAGAGCAGCCTCTGCTCCCACAGGAGTTGAACTCATCCAATTGCCAGTATCTGGCCTCTATAAGCAGCAGCTGAATTAGTTTCCAGTGGTATTTAAAGTGGCAGAAACCCATGTCCTCTCAGAGGCAAAATATTACTGTTAAAGGCAACTTCTTGACCAAATAAGGGTGATGGTACGTGACAGTGGGATGCTTCTGTTTAGAAGAATGGTAACCTGCTGTTACTGCCTTCTTGGCAGCTCTGTTTTATTCTCAGAGGAATAATGAAGTAGTAGAATTCAAACTCATGTAGGTGATCCTTTCCAAGGTTTGTTCTTCCTCTTAAAATGTTTTTCCTCTTTCTTGCTGTGGTCTAAGCCCGTTATGTTATGATTTGCCCACCGTGGAGATCCAGGCCTGGATTCATCCAATCTAAGCATTTAACTCAAGAGATTTAATTAATCGTGAATGGTGCAGAGAGTGCAGGTAGGGACAGATTTTTTACAAGGAAGAACTACGGGCTAGGTTCAAGGCTAGCACAAGGGGTTTTCTTCCTCATGCCACCATTAGTTGACCTATGAAAATCCTTGCTAAAGGATATTGAGGACTATAAAGGTTTGCATAGATTCAAGGGGCAACTGGATAAGTACAAAGAAGAAAGATTTACTGAGTGTTAACTAGATGGACAAGCTACATCAGACTGAGGACATGCTCAGAGCTGAAAAGCAGCTGAAGGCTGAGAATATTAAGGAGTGGTTCCCCTTATGCATAGGAAGAGCAGGAATTTTCAGACAGCAGTGTATTTCCTGGGGAAATGCTCTAAGAGGAATTAATCCAGATGTGATCTTTTTTCTCTACTGAATTGAATTGATTCAGTGGTACAGGTATGACTTCTGTCAGACATCTTGATGACATGCAGTAACATCAAAAACCCATTAATGAGAATGATGTAAGATGCTATATTCCTCTGCTTCCTCATATAGTTAAACTATTTTTCACATGTCCAGAAATGTGGTCAACAGCAAACCAGGGAGAGCACTGATTTTTAGCAAAGCACTTCAACAAAATATTATGGAATATTAGGTAGCAAGTTCTGAAGTGCTTTTTTGCTGTTCTCCATCCAAGTGGTTTTCAGAGTGTATTGGGTAAGGAGTTATTAACTGCAAACAGATTTAAGTAACCAAGGACTCCTAGGTCTAAACCAATACTTGTCATTCAAACTGCCCAACACGAATCAAGTACAAATATGAATGTTCACAGCCAATACAGTTCATTTGGTAACAAGCCTGCATTTAGCATTACACAA
Source organism: Cyrtonyx montezumae (assembly GCF_038088225.1). Taxonomy (NCBI): domain Eukaryota; kingdom Metazoa; phylum Chordata; class Aves; order Galliformes; family Odontophoridae; genus Cyrtonyx; species Cyrtonyx montezumae. The sequence continues at coordinate 13,317,442 of NW_027071826.1, forward strand.
AACACAGCTGTCTAACTCTTGACAATCCTTGCTTCTCCTGATACTTTGAGGGATAAAGGGTAAGGAACAGGCATTTATCCTTGATGGTTAACTTTAAATGTATATTTTCATTTTAAATACCAACCTATTCCTTTTCTGTGTGTGTTTCAAAAATGTCTCTGACACTTTGGCTCAATACCCAAGTATTCCAACTGTTATTCTAAGATGGTGGAAATTAAAGTTCTGTTGACTTCAGTGGAGCATTGCCAGTTTTCCTCAGAGGAGGATCTGGTTTCAGAATATTTTGTGAAGCCTGGATCTGACACACACTGCAGACACCGTGGGTGCTGGGTAGTAGCTGTACTGGTGCCAGTAGCTGCAGTGATTGAAAAAAATAAAAGGGAATTCCACTGTGTAGTGAGGTCTGTGGTTGTCACCTTTGATCTAACATGGAAATGGAATGTTCAAACTGTCTTTTGCAAAGGTGAAGCAGTGTCAGACTATCCTTTTCTAACCCAGAATGATGTGCTAAATTGTTGGGAACGTGGTCGTGACTCCCAGTACACTTGTACAGCCTTGATCACTCCTAGCCCAGCACAGCAGAGGTTTTAACCTTGGCCTCAGGAATTTCCTGTTGGTCTGTATTCACAGGTCACCGCAGCCTGAAAGTCTCTCTCCTGCAGTACAGAAAAAATAACTCGATGTAGCCCTAGTAAGACTGGAATGCTTCTTTGTTCATACTTGAGAGAGGGCCTAAAACTTCCATGCTTTTTCCAGCTGTATAATCTCACCTATTTTCTACCTTTAAGCTGCAGTGCTAACGTGTGCACACACAAAATCCTATCACCAATTGTTCCAGCCAGTTCAAAACAACAAAATTAATGTAGGATTCATGTGCACAAGACTGTCAGAACTTGGACGTGTAAGTAATGAATTCATTTGTAAGGGTGTCAGTTGAACTCCATGAATAAGTAGTTCTCTATCTAGACTTTATTTAGTTGTCTCTCTGCATAATTCTGCTGCAGACACTGTAGTTAATGGTAAATCTCCCATGGATTTCAGCGTGTGCGGGTTGGGGCCCTCGTATAATGAGAACTTATCATTGCAAATTTGCTGAAAGCACCAAGCTCTCACAGCTCTTGTATGCCTCATCTTCCATCCTGCAGAGATATCATAATACTGTGGTTGTGATAGGAGAGTCATTTCCATGGCAACAAATGGAATAAAAAATATAAGATTCTGACCTTGCTGTGTGGTCAAACAAAACAGAGGAGCTGGGCAGCAAAGACAAAAGTTCATCAAACACAGGTGCCTGTAACCCCAGCGAGGCAGCGGTAGAGAAGCAGCAGATATAAACAAAATTTTTATCCTTCTCTGAAATTCTACCCCCAAGCAAAATCTCCTCCACAGATATTTCTAATGCTTGGATCTGCTATGGTTAGCCTGACCATCTTGCTGCACAGAAGGCTCCAAGGAGAGCAAACAATAACTTGTTGATGAGGCCAGTTCTTATTAATTCGTTCAGGAGAATTAGCTTTAAAAGGTAGTACCCTTTCACAGCTCCTTCCCATAGATATAAGAACAATGCACTTGATGAACAACATTTCAACCTCATCTCTTTTCTTAGAGTTGCATTAATAGTCTTTGCTGTAGAGTCAGTGATCTGCTCTGAATGAAATGTTGAATCAGTATTGATTAGGGGTGGGAACAATGTGGATGACAGTGGTCATCGTAGGAAACCAAATACGTACCTGAGTGACCAGAGGACACCTGCTTCCTGAGCTGGGACAGGGATGAGGCACAGCTGGAAAAGCCCACTATTTCCTAGCAGCTCAGAGGCAGGAAGATGAGTGTTGCAGCTGATTTAGGTAGCTGAAGGATGCACAGTTGTAAAGCATGTTTTAGGTGCAGCTACAAAGTCTGTCAGTCCTTGTCACGGCTGAGTGTCAGAGAAAGATGGACTTCTAATTCCCATCTGGAGTTTGTAAGGAACATCTTGTGACTCTCAGCCGTAATGAGCTGTTGAGCGGTCAATTGTATGTCAGGATCCTTGCCTTTAATAACATCAGTATTAAACCCTATTACGTCTCAGTGGTAGAAGGAATGTGGTTTGAATTGTCCCAGTGCAGAGGTAACTCCAATCTGATCTTCCACCACCAAAACTACACTCATTAATAAATAAAAACAAACCTATTCATGTCTTCCGGAACCTGACAAAGGCCTTTTTCCTTATAGATGGAACATTGTAATAAATGTATGTCATACTGCTGTGTGTCATGGATGCAATGGAGAATTAAAAACAAGTCATGATCAGAGAAAATGGAAACCATCACTGAGTTTACTGTAGGCATAGATGACTCCTATGACACAGCCAGGCTGATGAATCTTTGATTTGGTGGGTAAATGCTAGCTGCAGCCAGGAAAGTTGCCAGTGGTGCTTAAAGTCAGAGTCCCTCTCGCACCCTGACACACAGTCATAGCCTCCTGACAGCGCCAGTGTCCATGGACCTGAGCTTTCATTGCAGCTGAAATGACAAAGCAAGCAGCTGTTGCCCTGCTACCCCTACATCTGCCCAAAATAATAATTAAATCTCATTAACCCTTTGAAATAATGAAAGCAAACCAACTGAAGTTGGGTTTGCAGGATTTTACAACACAACTGTCACATCTGTAACTGCAGCTATGTATTTACCTTTGAAATTAATTCTGTGAGCATTTATATAGTGCTACAGGAGGCTGGAAAATTTAGAAAGCAGTATAAGATGCCTTTTAAAATTAGCAGAGAGTAACTACTCGCTACCATCATTCTACTGCTAATCTTCTCTGCTGATATTTCCCATGGACTGTTCATGATGGTGCTTTAGTGGGGCAAGATTCCTTTTGTGAGAAACATGGATTTCACTGCAGTGGGCATTCACGATGTAGGTTGATACCTACTGCTGTAGAAGCACTAAGCATTAATTCTACTTTCTGAGTATGAATTCGTATTTGATGAAATTAAGAACGGATTATTGAGCTCTATTTTTCTGGAGACCCTAACAGATTTCTGATATTTGGCCTTTTTCTTTAGTGAAGCATACACAGTTCAGCTCATTGGCAGGAGATACGAGCAAATGCTGTCAGTGAAAATCTCACTTCTTAATTAATGTTTCCTGAGTTTTGTGGCTCCAAATATATTCTCTCCTGGTTGTAGTCGTCCAGATTGAATTCATGAGGTTGAGAGGGCTGCTCTAAGTTTGCACCAGCATAAGAAGTAGCATGACTTTTGTGTCCCTCTTCTGTGGCTACTCAGTAATAAATGTAGCCTTAACATCCTTCCCAGGGTCAGCGTGTTATTATTTCTCATTCATTTACATCTGATGAAGTGTAAGAGGAACTGAGGCAGACTGCAGTGCCCAGGTTCTTTGTTTTGCCCTTTTTTTTTTTTTTTGCCACCAGCCTCTTATACCCCAGTGTCAGGATCCAAGATGCAAATGACAACTGGAGAGAAAATAACAAGCTGCATGTGCTGCAATTGAAGCTTCATCTGCTGTCAGCAGAAAGCTGGGTCCCCTCTTCTAGGCACCAGCACTCCTATTTTACTGACATGAGAAACTGATGTTGATCTGCTGTGCAGTATGCTGACTGCAAGCAGATCAATTGGCTGTAATGTAAGCTCCACTTTCTGATTTGAAGAAGGTCTTGGCGGTGATCATTTTCTTCTCATAGAAAGTCAGCAGTGTTTTCCTGCAGCAACAATATTCTCAGCACTGAATTCTTTATAATAGTGACGTAGTCACTAAAAGCAATGGTTTAAGCACCAACATCAGTCAGCTGCAGCTAAGCACCCAGGCTGGACACTAAGATCTGTTCTGCTGTGGACAGGGGCACAATTTTTAGTTTGTGAATTTATTTATTCTGCCCCTCTACCTTGTGGTTTGATGTACTTGACATGCACCCCCTCAGTTCTTTATTTTTCTGAGTTGCTCTTTGATTTATGTCTTTCAGAAGCGCGCTGGACGCATGTGCTCTTTCTTGCATCGAGTATGCTGGGCATCACTACCATTGCAACTGCTCCTCTTGTTCCTCCTGCTCCTGGCCTTCCTCCTGCCCCTGGCAGAGAAGTCACACAGCTGCACACTGGCCAACAACTTTGCTCGGTCCTTCAACCTGATGCTGAGATACAAGGGCCCACCTCCAACCTAACTGCTTGGCACGGCAAGAGGTGACTCACAGATGTACAGACTCATTTTTTTAACATTTGAAAATATTGTAGGTTTTAGGGCTTCTAACAAGGCTGTTTTATCAACTGGATATATCACAAAAATGCATCGTAAAAATAGTCCACGCTGTTCAAGCATATGAGAAAAATTAATATTTTTACAGTATTTTGATACTATATTTATAATGTGTATATAGAGATTGTGTATGAGTGTGTATATATATATAAATATATATATAAATGCACAACTGTGGTCATACTAACATCCATCATCCACTCATCCACTGTTCGAAGGGCAATCCTGCAGTGTTTCTCTTTCTGCTGTCTTTCAACGAGGACCGCTGAGATGGTTTTGCTGTTGTTATTTTGGGTGTTTTCTAAAATCAGCTTTTTGTTAATTACAGAAAAATCCACACGTGCAAATATCTGGGCATGCACCAGAGTGCAGATAGGAGAGTGAGCAGGGTCGAATCATTACAGAGGTTGACATTCAGCTGAGGAAAACTGGGACAATTCTATTTAAAATCTTGATCTGTTTTTTCAGTATCTGGATGCAGGCATTGCAGAAGGTAATGGAAATTTTTCCACTGACTTCAACAGGAGTGGGGGTGGGCCTTCTCTTGTTCTCTTTTTTTACCAGATTTCTTTTCCAATTACTGTGTTCTCTAACCCACCTGAATCAGGAGAGATAGAATACAGTAGGAGGAAAGCTGGTTAAAAAATTACTTTTTATGGTACATTTCTGTAGAGAACCTTTAAAATAAGGTTGTAATTTTCTGAGCGAACTCCTGAGCACTGAACAAAACCTTTAATGCGTGATTTTGTCTCTAAATAGCAGTGTGGGACTTTATTCTTATTTTATTTTTATTTTTATATTTTTACCTTGTAATGAGGCATTTGGGAATGGGTCATAAAGCCTGAACAGTGTGATGCAGCCTGCTTCAATGTCAGCATAGCAAAAGTCAGAAGTACTTTAATGATTCATCATCCTGGAAACAAGATTCCTTCCTAGGATGTTTTTGATGGTTTGTTAAACTGGTGTAAACGGAATGTATCAAAGTATAGATTTCTCTACATTCTAAACGCTTGAACTGATGACAATTTGCCATTTATTCTCCTAGCTTTTTACCTGATTTACAAAGTCTTTAGATGTATATTTTAGCATAGCATTTTAGTGTAAAAGCAAACCTCAGCTTTTCTGTGATGAAACCATTCTTAGTGGTGTTTTACCTCATTGATTCATTGATTCCTGAGAGAAAAGGAAACTCTCAATTTCTGATTTTTTTTATAATTTCTGAGACCTGCATTTTAATTTCCTTGCATTTGAGCCCCAGTAGTAACCAGGAGGAAAATAAATAGAAGAGAAAGAGAAAAAATTAACAGAACAAACAGTTATTTTTCTCACTCTGGCTTCTTTGTAGGAGAAGTTTGTCTTGTCAGTACCAGAAGGTGGCATTTGGTGTTTTCCAAATAAGTTTCCAAATAAAATTACATCTCGTACAGATAAATTATTTAGTAGCTGAGGAGCTGAAGAAGGAAGTGATTTTTCTTTAACAAAACCATGCAAGTTTTGCTAAACAATTAAAAAAAACAAGAAACAAATAAAATGTGAGTAGAACAGGAGAGCGTAGCAGCAAGCAGCTCATAGGCATGGAGTGAAGGAGAAGAAGCAGATGTGAAGAATAGATAAAGTCAAAGAATGTATCCACAGATTCATAAAGCCTGTGAAAGTCTCTTGAAAAATAGAAAGGGTAAGAATACAGGCAATAAGTAGGAAAAGTTGCTGAATGTTTTTGATTCCCTCTCTCTGCTAAAGTACTGAAACTGTCACATATCAAACACCTTTTCTTCATAGGGGTTATCAGCTGGGCCTTTCCTCAGTGTTCTGGGGAGACTCTTCTGCCATCAGCACTGTTTTGCTGCCTTCCCCATGATGCTTCCAAATGCACTGCTTTTTCTTGAGTTGTATAAAAATGTCAAATTTCTGCAAAGAGAAAATGAGGATATAAAAAAGAGAAAAGATATCAGGAAAGATATCTGGGTACAGTGCAAGGGGAATGTGATGGGGACGTGAACTGGTGCAAGTTAAAACCTGAGCGTCCAGAGGCAGCAGGAGAAATGCAGAGTGGGGACTGAAAGCAGGGAGGTGAGGAGCAATGCTGTGTGCTGAGTGATAACTAAAGGCATTCCGATGTAAGCAGAGAGTGAGGAAAGGCAGTCTGTGATTTCTTCCATGGAGGAGCCAGATGGAGAAGTGCTGTAAGTCATCAGAGTGGAGTGAATGAATTCCTTCTTTGCAACTGTGCCTTCTGGAGGCGGAGGACATGCCTCCTTCTCTCCCCTCATTAGCTGTTCAAGAGTCGTGCACATTCCTGCAATGCTTCTCTAAAAATTGCTGCCAGCCCCAGGGGGAGAACCCTGCAGCTCCGCAGCGAGGAGCTAATCATCATCTGCATCTCCATTTCAAATTAAACGCTCTGACAAAAGAGAAGCGTGGGGGACGAGGGGCAGTAACAGAACCTGCTCTATGTGTTTGCGTGTGCACTGTTCTCTGACATAGCCACGTTACCTTCTCTTTTTTCTTTTCCTGAGCCTTTTCATGTGATGAAAAAGAAATTAAAAATAATGAGGAGAATTATAGCTACAGAGAGAATCAGCAGGGAGATAGACGAGATTTTTACTGTGAAAGCACCAACCCTCACATCAGATTTCTCTCTGCACAGCCCTTCTAATCTGGATGACTTTTATAGGTTGAGAAATGAATTTGATACCTCAGGAGTACGCCACTGGGTAAAAATATTTTGAAGAAAGGACCGTAATAGAACAACTGCATTGTGACCTTGATGTTTCAGTGTTGTGACAGTTTAAAAACAAAACAAAAAACTAAGTGAGAAACACACTGTTGCTTCTGGTTTTACATTCAGTTTATTCTGCAAATCCTCTGTCTATAATCTTGGAATTTTTGCTTTAAATCTTAGTAAGTCTATTCTCATTAACTTGAGTAATCTAAATCTCTCACGTCAGTGATGAATCTTTCTACATCTTTGCAGTGGAAGCTATTCAAAGCACAGGGCTTCGATTTTCATCCCACTTAAAAAAGAAATCACTTTATAGTGCCATTGGCCTCACCTTCTGATGTGTGCGTGAGATGAAAATTAGGCTCTTTGTTTCTCTAAGAAGGAATTTTAGATATCACTAAAGTAAAGTTGAGATGCAAATCCCAGTTTGTCTTCTTTTTTATTCCCTTTTTTTTTCTTCTGAGAAGTTAAAGGTACTGATAGCTGCAAGTGTGCATAAATATTAATCAAGTCAGTAGTAGGAATAGTGAAAGCAAAAGGCACTTCAACTTCCAGGAAACTGAGCTAAGCTCAGATCACCCAAAGCACAAACTAACTCGTATCATTTCCAAACCCATCCTTAAAGTCTTGAGCACTGTTCTTCATGTCTGAATCTTTGCTCACAGGTTATTTGGGGATTATACACTCACTTTTATTCCTGTCAAACCCTCAGTTCATGTATCTTTGACATCTGATGTTTTCTAACTCAGCTCAGGATTGGGGCTACTGTCCTGAAACATCTCTTAACAAAATCTGGGATGTGCAAGACAGATAATCCCTATCTGAATGCTTGCACTACTTTAGCACAGATCTAGCCAGAGTGCCAAAGCCGTATAAAAAAAGATTATATTGAACTTTGGAACTGTTTGTGCATCTGGCTGAGGCCACATAGCCCACGCTGCATGTAGATACCCACCCTGTTCACATGTTTCTGGTCAAGCTCACTTGCCTGCCCTATTGGATCCAGTAGTTGATTGACCACATTAATGACTCTTCAGCGTTGAAGGCAAAATCCTATACTCTGGTGCCAGTGCATTAAAGTAAAACTTCTGTACAGCCCCAAGGGCATAGTTCAAACCCAGCCTTTGGAGTGAAAGCAAGCATACTTTATAAATGGTAATTGATTTTGTAGCCAGCCGCTTTCAACTGAATTTTCCATGACTGCAATACTGTGAGGTAGAAAATATCTCTTGTGCCACGTGGCTATTAATAGCCCTTTCTCTAATTCCTGACAGCAATTTAGATTGTATTAAATATTATTTATATATGCACTCTCCAGAAATCTTTTTATGAAAAACATGTTCTGTTCTACATATGCGTTAAAACATCATATTCCCCTGTGAGCACAGAATCTCTGGAGTGATAATCATTTATACCAAAATACCAGCTTATTTGCCCTGACTGAGACACAAACCTAATGGAAACAGCTCAAAATAGCTGGCTAATTTGCAGAGCTGTAGAATGACTTTCCATTTCTCCATTGTTGTTTTTGCTGGGATAATAAAAGACCTCAGAAATAATAAATGTCTCCAAGAAAAATACCATCACAAGGAAGGCATATGGTAGTCTCTAACGTGTCAGTGGTATTTTCCGTTTAGCTGCTCCATGGCCTCAGGAGTTTGCTCAGTCAGATCTCTTCTTCAGTATCAAATAGGAGATGTTTTACTTTGATGTGTGTGCATACACATCTCATTAACACTAAGGAGATTTGAAGATTTCATATATCAGAATTCATTTAACTTGTGTTGACAAGAAAGTGTGTTGCCTGTTTTTCTCAAGAAGCAAACAGAGCTTTTTGGAATAACTGAAGGTTACAGATAAAATAATTCATCACCCACCTCAGTTTACTGAAGAACTAGCTTTGCCTTTCAAGAAATGCCACTGTGAGTAGCCCAGCAAACATATTTGCTAGGTGCCATAGTTGTCTCTCAGGCGATAGGTTATGCACTCAGCTGGCTGTAAGAGATGCTTTTGGAGACTTCACTGTCTATTGCATAGTATCATTTGTCTGTCTGCAGCTGAAAACACATTTGACCAATGGACTATATTGTCTTCTTCCAGAGTTGCTGGGGGCTGCGAGGGATATTCTTAGTAGTTCTCAGATCACTGACCTGCTCTGAGCCATTACAAATCTATTGCATTAATCCAGCTGTCAGTGGTTGGCAACTCTCAGAAGCCAGTTTATTAAAATGCTAAAGATAACATTGTTGGTATAAGCACCGTGATTCATTCAGAAACCAGTCTTAATACATTTCCCATATTTAAATGTAATTATAAATGGATTGAACTGGGTTAAAATCAGATTAGTCATAGATGTTGGGTAACTGTATGGCATGTATGACAAGCACAAGTGTTTTTAAGAATTACTGGTTCCTTTTATGCTTGCTCAAAGATAAAACTAAGCAAAGATGCTTGAATATAGCATTAAAGAAAGTATCTCTTACCTATCCAATTTAAAAAACAAATGCGTCTATCAGAGAGTTAACAGTAGATATGGAAAGTGAAGGAATAAAAGTTAGAAATATACCATACCAAGTGGTAGCCTGAATGACACCTCTGTTACTTAACCTACATCAGCAATTGACAGATGTTGCCTAGTAGCATCAGTGAGCTGTCTGCCCTTCTATTAACCTATGTGGCAGATGAAACTGCACTACTGAAAGTACAGTATCTCAGTGGTAGGAGACATCAAAAGGCAACTTGGTATCTCGATGCCAGAGGTGCACAAGTAGGACTGACATAACAAGAGCAATGCAGGACTCATGGCACAGGAACAAGCTTTGTCCATCTTGCCTTGCCTAACAAAGTGTTGACCATGGCCACTGACATCGTCCAGTTTCACCTTGCTGTCTATGGAAAGAGGTTTCCATTGGGTGTTTCACTCTGGGTGAAATTTGAGCTTTGAGGATGTTTTTTCTCTTACTAAATGCAGAACTAACAGCTAATTCAAACACCTCAGTGACAGATTAATTGTAGGTGGTAGGCACTGATGCTCCAGGAAAAGACACAGGAAATGCTATTGTAGATAGAAAGATAATCATAGAGGTCTCTGTTCAGTCCTTAGGAATTAGAGGTTTATTATAGAACTGAAGTAGGAATTCACTTCCAAGTAAGTGCTAAATGTGGCCTTTAGTCTTTTGGATTTGGAGGGTGAGCTTATTTGGTGCCTTATTAAATGCTAGTGGCTTTCTGGCTCCTAAGCCATCATAGCAATGAGTTCCACATCCTCCCTACAAGCTGTGCGAAAAAAATATTCCAATGAACTGACTTTGCATTGGTGGGAATTGTTTGACTTTCCTCTTCTGGCTCCTGTGTGTTGAATCCAAGGAAGCAGTAAGACCAGCGTTACCCTCTCCAGATCGTTTGTCCTCTTTCTTTTATCACATCTTCTCTACTTTGTTTCCTTCTTAAAGTGAACCCTCTTGTTACATTAAAACTCAGCTGTGCATTTGTCCATTTCTGTCACGGTCCTCTTACACAGCGCAGCACAGATTCAGCCTACTCTTTGAATTTGTATTGTGGCCTGTTCTCAACAAAGCCCCTCACAACAAATCCTTGCTAATCCCTTTCCTTGCGTGCACCCATCCTGTCTCCTGTGTTCTCTCCCAGCCAAACATACCAGCCCAACTCTGTTCCCAAAGTGGCCAGCCATGTCCTTCCCCCAGATCTGTCCTGCAGATGTTCTGCCTTTTCCCATTTCCACCTGTATCAGAACAGTCTTTGGAGCCATCCAAGGGGCTCAGACCCTGCCACCATCTTTCCCAAACCTCCTGACCAGGTCTTGCCCCAGTCTGTATTGGCTCAGGAACTGTCCTCAGTATTCACATTTGCAGGTTGGAGTCCAAAGAAGTGCTAACAAACTGTTATTGGCGATGAAAGCCCTGCCTTTAACATTGTTTGTAGCCTGCCCAGGTGCTTTTTCTCTTCTCTCTAAGCAGGTTTTGGTGGCTAATCCAATTATTGCACACAGAAAACTGCAATTAATCGGCAAGGAGGGATGGAGTTTCAGTTTCAGCTCTTATTACCCTTGTTTGCTGCTGCCTGTGTAAATGCTACCATGTGCCACTGAGCTGGACTGTGTCCTCAGTGCAGTGTGTCCTTGAGCTGCCTGGAATGTCTGAATGTCCTGTTTCACATCACCATAAGCCGGGATCTCTTTTTTTCCTTTTTTTTTTTTTTTTTTGTTGGAAAAAAAGTTGTCAGTTTTATCAGGGTGATTTCATTAAGCTCTCTAGCAAACTGTTTATTTTAGCTCAATTTTATTTGGTCAAAGTCTGTATGTTAGAAAAGAAAAGGGAGTCTGGGGCAGCTGAACTGGCACTGTGCATGAGGCCTTCAGCCAGAACCTGGAGCTGTTACTGTTCCTGAGTGCCCTTGCTATCAAAACCAAATTGGTTTTGTTTTTTTTTTTGTCAAGTACAATGAGCTTTAAACACCACAAGGCTGGTTTCAATACAGGTATGAATACTTCTGTATGGTACTTTCCATGGCTAAGAAATATATATGTGTGTATAGATGAAGGCTGCTCTGAAATTAATGCCTCCTATATTATTATGTTGGCCCATGAGGCGGGTGTTGGCAGTATGGCAGAGAGGTTGAACCTTCCCAACAATATCCTGTTCCATTTTGTTGCTGTGTGACAGATGACAGCAGAGGGACACTGACAAACTGGCACCTGACATGGAAGCACAGATGAAGTGAAGGTGTGTCACTGAATTCTTCCATGTAGAAAATATGGCACCCATTAACATCCATTGATGCTTGCAGGATGTTTCTGGAGACCAAGTGGGGGATGTGAGCACAGTGTGGCCTTTCAGCAGTGGCAACAGCAGTAGTGGGTCACCTCCACTGGTGCAGATTTTTACTGGCATGGCACACAGGTTCTTGTTCATTGCTGGCAAAAATACACAGCTAATGGTGGTGACCGTGTTGATAAATAGCGTTTCGTAGCTGCAGATTTGCTTCATCAAATACTGTTATTGTGCTTTTTGCATCTGTGATAATTTCCATGGAAAGAAATAGGCATTACTTCTTTAGCGACTTACATACGGGTAATGGGCTGTGTAATTATTGTCCTACTTAAAGAAAGATGACATTCCATTTCAATGTAACTTTCAAGTGCAGCTTTTAGGAGAAATTATGTCTTAAAAGGAAGCTGAGAGTGTTTAGAGGTATGTGTTTAATGAGCTTTAATGAGCTTTAATAAGCTTTGAGTCAGGGCTTTGGCCTCCGAGGTGAAAAGCATCCAAGATTATTTCCCATTACCTTCCCAGATCAGACCCTGTAAGAGTTTAACCTGGGAGGCACAGGCTGAGCACCGCCTATTTCTGAAGGTATTTGGGTGCTGCGTGTTTTCCATGTGTGTCCATTCTCAAACAGCAGCTCCTGCTCTGTACACTCAGTTGACTGGAAGTCAGCAGTGCTGCTTTGAAACCCTGGCTGGTTTTGCCTCGGTGAATGCTTTGCTTTTGATCGTCATCATTCCCATTTTTTCCTTCAAATCTGTGCTTACCCAGTCTATCAGTGATTCCAGGAGAGTGTACTCCACCTGCCCAGCCTCCAGGCCACCTACTTGCCTTCTTCTCATCTCTTGAGGTGTGCTGGACCACTGTGAAACAATTTTATGAGCAGTACTGCTGTTGTTGCATTCTTCCGTCGTTGTGTGTTGTAATACCAAACTCTGCACTGATGTTAAATGGAGTAGGAGACCCAGAAATTGCATTATTGTTTGCTAGCAATGTAACTGACGTGCGGTGCTTCTGCACAGGACCTGTCCTCACTTCTCAAAGCAGCTGGCTGTCTCAGGCCCAATTTAATGAACAAGGCTGGATTATAAACAACCCCAGGTCCCCTTACCAGCACACCATCAATCTTACTTCCACCCATTTTTGTGCTTTTGTTTAGTTTTAAGCTAGAAGAAAATTTAAAGAAATGTGCTGAGACTCTTCTAGGGTGCACGGATATCCCGTATGGTTCACAAGAAAAGGAAGGAATTTACTCTTGTTTTGAACAAAATTAACAAGAGCCTCTAATTAATGTATTTAAAAGTTATCAAGAACAAACTGAGGTGAAGCTTTCTATGATCAAACCACTGTCCACTTTTAATACGAAAGTCAGCAAATATCAAAGTATTCTCTTGTAAGTGGCATGGAATGAAAATGAGAACTCTCCAGAATTAGAGGTTTACTGACACGGATCTCAGTTCCACCCGCGTGCTCCGCGTTCATCCCCTGCTCTTGGGCACCAAGAGAACTTGGGGCTGTTCACAACAAGAACACGCGTTGCAAACAAGTTTTAATTCTTCAGAGCTCCTCTGCAGGCCCATGGCTGGCAGCGGGGAGGACCAGAACCCCATGCCCTCTGCATGTTGAAATCCTGCCTTGAGTTCACCCAGCTTCTCATTCTGCTAATACTCAAGCAGAACTGAAACATTAGGAGCAATTACAGCATGAACATCTCTTCTTGTTTATGTATAGTAGCTGATAGCAGAGTCTGTAATAATAGTCAGTGTTTATACATGTGCTGTTCAATGTAACCACTGGGTACAAAATACTTTTATAGTGTCACAATAACTGGATTGATGTCACTTTTTGCTTCTATGAATAATAACTCGCGTTGCAGGGACCAGTGCCACTTTTGTCATGTTATTTATGATTTTAAAATACATTTGTGATAAATTAGGCTTGTTCCTAAGGTAAACAGTACCAGAGCCAAGCAGCTGCCTCTGTACATGTGCATGTTATCACAGCTGATATCAAGTCCAAGGCAGACTCCTTGTCTTGCCCAGACCTTTCCTTAACATTTCTGGCTTATTCAGGGAAACGTGGATCAGTCTATTTTCTTATAAAAGTGGCTTTTTGAAAAGCTAAACTTATTTTTTAAATCCTTTCTTTGTATGACTATTGATTCAGAAAGACTGTAACACTCATATTTTTCTAAACTGCCTGTTGCCTGTTGGAAAATAATATATAAATATATATTTTATTCTACAGATTTCCATGTAGTTTTGAAGATCTTTGTTTTCATATATGTCCTCCTATTTGCTAGAATTGTCTCAAAGAGCTGTAAGCTTCTGTATAATGTCTCTGTGAAATCATGTGAAAATAGAACTGCATAGAAAGGCTGACTTTATTTTTCGTTTAAATTGACGAAGCTAAGTTGTCCTTAGTGCTATTTCACACAAGATGTGCGGAAAGAAATCAGGTCATTTTTTTGCAAGCCTGGGCTGTGTTATGTAGCACTTCCTAAAGAGTCTTGACTGAAAGTCAAGAGAGTTTATGCTGGAAATGGTGCCAGCTCGGGGCCTGATTCTGGAATTTATTCACACTGTTTAGGAACTTATTTCACAAAGAGCCCCGTGAAATTTCACAGGACATATTACAAATAAGAGCCTCCGATAGATGAATAGCAGTGCCAGACTCTGGCCCTTTTATCATAGAGAATGAGACCTTTTAGCTGGGGAAGAGGTTATGTTCTCAGTGCCTCAGGACAGCATTTTGCGTTCCCTTCTGCACTGAGGAACCTGCTCCTTCTGCAGCTGAAATACCTGACTAAATGCCTGATGCACAGAGGCATACAATAGATGTCTGCAGTGCAACCTTGTGGAAATGGCCTGATTTCCTTCCACCTGTGTAGAGGAGACCCACTGTGTGTGCTGTGGTCATGGTGGAACGTGGCAGAAGCTCTGCTTGTTCATCAGCATTGCCAAAAGTGTATTTTCTCCAGTAAGAGAATCTGATTCTGTATGACTTTTCCAGGAGTAAAGGGCAGCTGGGTTGCTGTATGATCAGACCACGTTATTCTGAAAGTTTATCCTTTAATGACAAATAAAATATGATGTGGCTTTGCTGTTGGCAAGCAGGATAAAGAGACTGGAAGTTCCTAACCCTGAGCCCCAATCCTGTGACTGTGCTGATGCTCCACTCTTACCAATGAATGTGTTGCCTCAAGTTATAAAGTCAGAGTACTTCATCGCATGTACCCCTTTCTGTAAGGAAAATATACGTATTTGACGTTGCAGTTATAATGCAGTAAATAAACGCATACATATTCCTTTTTAAAGACTTCTTAAATCGTTCTGGGGGCTGATTCACATTTTCACCATGTTTATTTCTCATCATCAGAGCATTTGGGCTAACCTGGAAACACCCGGAGCAAGTGAAGGAATGATAAAATTGCTGCTGCTGGAGGAAAGTTGTGTGGAATGTGCCCGCTCCATTCTAGCCCTGTAAGATTCAGAAGAAAATGCCAGCTTTCCTATAGCTGTGCCATTGTTTGAATAGAATTCTTGGGAACCCAAAGAAAATGTGAATTTGCTAAATGGTATTACAATTCGCTACCGTTTATTGAGGTGCTAGACTCTAGCACCGTCTCTTTCTGGTGTTTCCCTCAGTCCTAAACCCGCTGAGACAAAGGAGGGTTTTGTCAGACCCTCAGACCTGAGGTTGCCTCCAGCCCCGTGCAGTGAGCAGTGTGCTGCTGTAGCCACCACTGACGTCTCCGAAGAGCGATGATCAGAGCACAGGCGTTCGGATGCACGGCTCTCATTAGCAGCCAGGTCACTGCCATTTTCTTTCCTGAGTCTTTGTGAGACACAGCCTGCCATGCTCTGTGACATGAAAGGCTCCACAGGTGGTTTCTTCTGGAGGAGTGGGAAACCACCGTGATTTTAGGTGAAGCCACAGGTTGGGTTCCCTGTTGCCTTTACGAACGCGCTGATCTTTAGCCAGGCCTGCGTGACTTCTCTCAAGATGTCTGTGATGTGGCCCTTTGCCTGCCCATAAGCTGCCTCCCACTAAGGCCCCAGAAGCACAAATGCAAATACTTTGGCTGACCATAGCTGTGTCAAGATCAGAGCAGCAGCTCAAATCCCTCCCAGAAGAGAACAGTGTGAAACAAGTGAAAACTACAAAGGGAGGCAGAGGGCCTGCTCTGAGGGCCGCAGCCAGTGCGTGAAAAAAATCTGTTTTTGTTTTCTACTTTTAAAAAGCATATTTTCTTCTTGCAGTTTCTTTTTTTTAATGCACCCAGAGGTCTTCTGGAACCAGTGAGGAAAGCTGAGATGACTCAGTTCTGTCTCAGATGCTGTACATAGTCTAGAGAAGGATGTCTTCCAGAGGGGAGGAGAGAAACGGGCCTGGAAATAGGTGGAACAGCTCATGTTTGTCTGGTGGATGAGTATTTTGTTGATCAAGTACAGATTGCAAACAACTCCTCAAACAACCCAGTGGCAGTGGTACGGCCAATGAGGATTATTATAGACATTTCAGAGCACCAGAACACTCTGAGCAGGTTCAAACATCATAAGTCACGTAGTACTGGGTTACCTGATCCAGATAGCAACACCACTTGGAGGATGGAAGTATCTGTTCAGGTTGCAGAAGCAAATGGTGGCAAGTTCAATAAATAAAAATAACAGGAAGGGCCCTTAAGTGGTGTAAATCAGCCCCGATGCATTAAAGTCAATTTACAGGAGCAAGAACCTGGCTTGTAGTCAGCAAGAATCTTACTGAGTGCTTAAAACCTCTTCATTTAGAGAGCTCTCCTCTGCCTTACGCCTGTGCCCTAAATTGTATCCGCAAGAAAGTCTTCGCCCGTGTAATGAGGTCATCTGGGATGTGAGCATTCATTATGAGATTGGGTAAATTAAGGGAAAAAATGCATCATTAGCAAAGTCTTAAATAAAGGAGCGTGGAGCAAGGTTATCGAATGAGAACTATTTAAATAAAATCAATCTCAGCCCCGGAGAGCTAACGGAGAAGTGGCTTTCCATGGACAAGGGCTGATGGGGTGCCAAAGCCAAGCTCTGGGGCCATGAGTGATTAAAAGCAGCGGCTGGGGCTTTCCAGGTTAATATTTCAGTCTTTCTACGTTTCATTCCCTGACATCCCACGAACACAGCCTCAGCTTCCAACTGCAGGAAAAAAAAACCTCCCCGATAAACGCATGTTGCCGGAGCAAATGAAACTGAAGTTTCATCCGGTTTTACTGTAGCACTCGTGGTATTAAGAAGGATTGTAATATAATCCTCTTCGATGAATAACCCTAACAGATGTTATCGGGGTTGCTCTGTATGAGCTGCGGACCTCTCGCTAGAACTCCCTCTGTGGCGGTCCTGTCCATAAATTGTCCTAATGGGCTGCCTGCACCGTCCGCTGCCGCAGCAGCATGAAAGCGGCGGCTGTAGGCAGCCCTGAAAGCCCGCATTATTCCCATCTGGTTTGCATTACAATGCTGCTAAACGTTTCATGCTTTTTGTTTTACAAACAAATAAGAGCAGAACTAATCTTTTTGTATAACGTTCCTTGATGGACGTTTGAGGGTTGTTTTTTGTTGTTGTTGTTGGGTTTTTTTTTTCCACTTTGGGTCTTAATGTGACTCTGCAAAAGCTTTTAGTGGAAAATAGAGCAGATCTCTCTCAGCTTTTCTGGTGGGCTTTTTATGGCACCATTAATGCACAAAGAGATACCGGGGCAATCCAAATGATGAACGTGCTGTTCAATCAGCTGGGAGTTCTTCACTTGCAAGGAGATAACTCGATGAAGTGCAAACAGAGACAGGGAGCAGACGCTGACTGCTGTCAGCCGCACAATGTCGGGGCTGCCGAAAGCACAGCAGCAATCTGTGCCCCTTCCCTTCCCCAGCACCCTGCCCGGGTCCCCACGCACCGATCCGGAGTGATGCGCTGAGCTGTAGGGCCAAACTCCTCGGCTTTATGTGGGGGTCACCAGAGCATCATAACCTGAAGCTGCAGGACCGACTGTGAACAGCATGCAGGTAATGCGTGCCCATGCAGCCACATTCAGCCCTGGCACAGAGTCTGCAGGGGGTAGAACCTCCCTGAGGTCACAGCCGCTCATAGAAATGTGGACCAAAGGCTTCAGGTGGTTTCCTCTGAATCTCAAGTAAGTCCCATTGCAGAGCGGGGCCTCTCAGCTACTTCTCAGCATCGGCTGCTGTGTCTGAGATTGGGAAAAATACCTTCTTCACTCAGCTTCTCACAGATGCCCATCAGACTGCGCTGTCCATCGGGGCTGATCATAGGATGAGATGTAAGGTAGGAAAAGTCACTCTGAAAAGGATAACTCTTCAAAAAAAGTGAGCATAGCCTCTCTCAACCAGGCTGTGCAAGAGGGTGGCAGCGTGTCAGCACGGGCAGTTAAATAAACACACTACATTTGGCTCCGTAGCAATACATATATCACTGCACAAACAAAAAGAGGTTTGTCAGATTCAGCTGGGAGCTGAAATCTCTGTGGCTGTTGCAGGAGGAAGGTTTCCCCGTTGCCTTATACATCAGACATTCCATCCCTTCCTCCATTCAGAGGCAAACTGAGCACTGACCCCTGTGCAAAGAGGCCTCATGGCTGCACTGAACAAGGCACACAAGCAGTAAAATTGTATAATGCTTTCTGTATTTTTTTTCTCATTTTTCTAGCGTTTTCTTTCACTTGAGGCAGTCTGTGAGTCTGACCCACCCCCAAAGAGTCCTCTGTGAATTAAGTCCCTTCTGCTAATTATTATTGCCCATGCAGAACGTTGCAGTTCTCGAGCATCTCTGCAACAGCACACAATAGTTTCACTCAGGTCTGTAAAAATAAATCCTAATTTATAAATGCTGCAGTCCCTTGCATTCAATCATTTTCATTCCAGAGTTTGACTTTCCATTTACAAATTTTCAAATCCAGGAATAGCAAATGCCGAGTCATAAAAGCTTAGGAAATGGGGAGAATCCAGAGTGCAAGGCAGCATTACGGTGTCTGATCTGCTCTCTCTGATAATACCCTCACAAGATGGGATCTTTTTTTTTTCCCATTCCTAACAAATGAATTGCAGCATGTATGAAATCTCCAGGGGCCATCTGTGACTGTAATTCATTTACTGACCATATTATGGAACAGATTTTCCAGTGAGTTCAAAACCCGGGGCCGAGGGGAGGACGGGACCAATATGAAGAGACGAATCTGCGATCCGTATCTTTAAATAAAAATATTATTCAATTGTCATAGCTGATGGATAAAGTGTCTGACGCATCAGGCAAAGCCATAGCAACCAGATAAATATGTTTAAAACATTTAATTTTGATACATTAAGAACGAGTTGAAGTGGGAGCTTATCAAAGCTGAAACTAAGCAGACGTTTCTAAGTTCCTAAAAGGCCCTGATTTTGTTTAGCCTGGAAGAAATGCTGCTGGAGATAAGCTGGAAGGGAAGGGGAAGCTGGGCCGTGTGCACATGGAGAGGTTCTGACAGTCAGAACTAGCAGATCCTACCTGTCGTGTTGACCATCTTGTCGGTACCCACTGAAAAGCTTCATGCTTTGCACCAGGCACGGGGGCTCTTCAAAAAATATCTTCCTCCCATGTCAGCACAACCACTTCCTTCTTCTTCCTCCTCTCCCTGCGAGCCCACTTGTTGCACCTCACTCACCGGGCATCAGCTGGGAAGTGGGATGGGAATGCCAGAAACAAGTCCAGCAGCTCAGCACACGGCCCCTGGGGGGATCCTGGGCTCTCCATCAGCATCCTGACACAGCCTAATGCAGCTGATCCCACTGCACGGCCACTTTCGGCACAAGCATCGCAGACCATCAAGGATGGTGTGGCTACAGATTGTATTTCTCTTTTGCCTTCACATATATAGCAGACAGCTGTCTCTAACAGCGTCACGGTGCCAATTGTGAGTTTTAGGTCAAGATTATGCAATGCTGCGAAAACCTTTGGTGACAGGACGTGGTTTGTACATGCTCGTTGGTGACAGTGACAGGGTCCGAGGGAACGGCATGAAGCTGTGCCAGAGAAGGGTCAGGTTGGGTGTTAGGAAAAGATTCTTCACCAGAGGATGGTCAGGCCGTGTTCCAGCCAGCATAATGACACAGGCACAGTGCTGCCCCAACTCCTTGTGGTGCTCAGCCTGCCCAGCCTCGGCAACACAAGCGGCAGCGGCCAGTGTGCATTGCTAAGTGATTCCTCCAGGACACAGAAGAGGCGTTCTTACAATAGACAACAGCTCAACAGAAGAAGGCTTCAAGTGATTAGGAGGAAGAGAAATGTAAGCTTCTACCTTGGTTCTGCTTTCCTTCTTACCTCCGAAAATAGGAGTCAATGTCTTGGAGAGCCATGCTAGATCAAATTAGCAATCCAATGTATCAAGCATCACTGTGCATGTGCATATTGTCCTGTGAGTATCTGGAATTCCCTTTTCTTGAATAAATTTTGGCGAAAAAATGGGTTAATTGAAAGTCAAGAACTAGTGTTAGAGCATGGACAGCTCTTGCTTGCATTAGTGTGAACCCACTGATATTGGAGAGGAGAGAAAACCAGAGTATTTTTACTGGCATTAAACAAGCACCTAACATCTAACAACCATCACATTCCAGCATGCATACCACACTGCACACGTTTGGCTCAAACTCATGCAAAAGATCATGTCTGTATTTATATTCATTGCTATTAGCATCTTCTTATTAGGATTCTGGGCACTGCCGTGAGAGAATGGAGAAGCCCATAAGGTCTACAAGCCATGGCCTGGACAGGGCAAGTAGCCCATAGGAGCCTTTGTGGCAAGGATATTGCCCAGCAGAAAGGTGCTGCATGAAGGCATGTAAGACTGGACTACAGTCAGGGCAGATCCACTTCCACTGCCCCTCTACTGAGGCCTGTGACACTTGTGTTTAAATTCCATCACATCCTGCAAAACCTATGCTGATTCAGACAGCCAAGACCAGCTGCTATTTCATCTCTTGTTTGAAATAGCAGTGTTTACTTTAATTCTTGAGAGTGTCACAGATAATCTGTGGGATGGACTCCTCATTTTCCATGCACTCAAAAACCGCACGGTGTCACGCACAGCTGTGGTGCTGCGCAAGAGTGAAATCAATACATTTGGCTCAGACAGAAAGAGATAAAGGTTTGATGTGCACTTTCCTGTAGGAATAGAGGAGGAAGGGGTGAGGAGAATCTTAGTATAACAGAAATGTGAGGATTTTGGAGACTCACAGGAGGATAAAGGAATCTGAAATCTGTCAAGTAAAGAGGGATCTGTTGCCTTCCTGATGCAGAGGGATCTAATTACTGGGTGGTTGTTTTTTTTTTTTGCCTTTCATTATAAAGCAACTATTGCAGGACATAAATGACCTTGTGGACGCACATGATACTGCTGCCAAAAAACATATCCATTATCAAGTAATACATTTTCTGCTTGTATAGTTCCAGTGTTCTCTTTTGAAAAGCAGTAAGTTCTCTCCTGACTGCCTTATCACATTTCAGGATGCCTTTAGTCATGGGACTCTGCCTATTCAGTAGTTCACGTCAAATGTACTTCAGTAAGCAATACTTTGGGTTCTTTCAGCATCGCCTTCCTGTTCCCCAGGGATGGAAGTGTCCGACTTGCTACTTCTCCCACTAAAATACATTTGAGGTTTGCTATTGATTTCATGGAGGTCACAAAAGCACAAAATAATGCATCTTGAGACCAAGCCTCTTCAGAGCTACACACCACCTGAAGTGTCTTTATCAAGAAATCGGGAGTTAAAAGAAAATCAGACTTTGGGAAAACAAAAAATTGGAAGCAGCTATGGAAGTTGCCCTGCAGAATTTTAAGATAGTCAAATGGATGGCTGTATCACTGTATAATACATATGAAAGCCTGGGATCTGGTAAGGAGTAAGTTTAGGCTAAAGTCAGACAACAATAGTTCTTGGTAAACAACAATGGGAAAAAAAACCAAATGCTAGAAGCCATCTTTCCCAAAAGGACTTATGCTCATATTTCAAAATTGAACATGCTCAGAGTTTTGACACAAGTAAATTAAATGTTTGCAAGACAAATACCTGAAACAGAGAGAAATGTCATGACCTAGTGTGAAACCAGGAGGCTGCAACTCAGTGCCTATAGGGTCAACCCTGGCCAGCCCTCGCTCACAAGCTGTTCCCAGCAGCTGCTCAGGGCTGTGTTACTCAGCATCCGGACTGTATGCCATCCCGACAGGCTCCCCAGATGGACAACCAGGCAGTGGGAATGGTCAGTGCAGAAAGAAGTATTGTAAACAGTTCAGAATGCCAGGTTCAGTTATCAACATTGGTCTCTGGTACCTAAACTTGGATTTGAGTGTCTTGCTTTGAGATACATTAGGTACCACAATAATAAAAGATTATAGTTTTATTAAGAGCAGAAAAAAAATCCACTATTTTTGGCTTAGTGAGCCAAAGAGTGAGTCTTTTGTTTACTCAAAATAACTCATAAATGGGAGTTGTGCCCCGAAGAATATAGCTGCCTGCTTTCATTTATGATAAATTAAAACTGCTATTGTTATTTTGTCCCACATTTTAGTTAAAGATAATAACACAGGGGGTGGTAGTGGTGATGGTTATTCTTGTAAAGCATTCAGAAATTTCAGTCCCATAGGAGATGAAACACCACCAAGGTGTGTGATACAACTGCCAACTGCATGTTTGCAACAAAAGAATAAAGGAGAAAAAAGGTTTGCAACAAAAAAGTCCCAGAAATATAGAAAGTAGTTTTGATATTTTCAATAATATATTTCTTTTTAGAACCTGTCAGTTGGGACAACCTTCCCAGCTGTGCTGAAATATTCAGTATCCCACATTCACACCAGGAATAATAATGGCCTTTGCAATCTGGAGGAAGGCACTCTTCTTCAAGGTTCATCCTACCTCACAGAGGTACAAAGAGTGATCTCATGCCTTGCCTGGAATTACCCAGTAGCTCAGAGTCTCGGGATAACAAAGATGGCACAATGGGTCTTTCATGAGAAATTCAGTTTTGGGGATGATCCTTTTTGGGCCAGCGTTGCCCTGGGGAGATGTACAGCTTGGGCTCCAGGGAAAGAGGCACCTGGGAGCCAGAAGTTTTGTCTGGAATCTGTGACTCCTGCAACCCTTCCAGTCTTGCTTTTGACCTGGCTATGGCTCAGTCGTGTCACCTGGAAGCTCCTGGCAGATCCTTCCTTCTTTCAGGTGTAATTGTATTGGCATTTCTTTTGTTGCCTTTTTTTTTTTTAACCAAGTTAGACTGAAGTTGCATTATGTGCTCGTGAGAGGTGAGAGAGGACTTTATGAATGCCCTTAGCCCAGAAAATGCTCCATCAGAATTACTTTTTATTGCACACAGGATATGTACTTCATTTAGGAAGGACAACTTGAATGATGGGTGGATTTTAATGTCTGATAAAGCATTAACCATGATCTAAACTTTTCCCATAGCTTAAGATTTTAGATTAAATTTTTTTTTTTCCTGTGTTGATTCTCTAATGTTGTACATGACCGACCTCGTGATGTGTGATTTCCCTTCCTGGGCTGTCAGTAGCATCTCTCTCCTCTACCTGTCTGCTTCTTTAACACAGAACTGTAGGAGCTTTGATTGTTGCGATTCCCACTCTTCCATCAGATTTGATTGAATCTGGTCCACATACTTCAAAAGGAAGGGCAGAGACATGCAAACACACACAGAAACACAGTGTGACCCCATAAGCCTTTTTATCCAAGATAAAAATAGAAAAACAATGAAATATATAAAAAAAATGACTTTAAAAGATCAGAATGAGGCTGGAGACAGGCTTGTTCTCATTTGCAGTACTAAGCATCAGCTTCCTGCTGACTGCCCTCTGCAAGCCCACAGGGTGCTGGGCAGCACACTGGCCCAGCAGTGGATGTGAGCACCAGGATATTCAACCATCACCCTGTTGAATGGAGGACTTGTTTGCAGGTGCAAGTGCTGTATTTGAGGAGGAAAAAGGAACTGGAAACCTGCAGCATCAGTACCAGCTGACGTGCCTTCAACATCACACCACGGCTTTGCCAGCAAACTCTCCTCAGGATGACAATCCCATCAGTCTGTGAGACTCTGAGTCCATCTCTCTTCATTCCCAGTGTATCTCAGTGGAGCATGGCCAATCCCAAAGAAAAAGCAAATTTATTGAGGAACAGCTTTTTGCTGGTACATGATCTGCTTTTCTCTGTCCAGCTAAAACCTTGGTTTTCTTGGTTTTGCAGAGTCTTTTCCATTCCTCTTGCCACTTGCCACAAAGGTTTGGTTGTGCTACCAAGCCAAATGGAGATAGATGAAGAAAAGCACCCAGACTCACTCCACAAAAGGTCCTGAAGGTGAGGGAAACATCAAAAAAAGCAGGAGGTGTAACTCAGCCAATGCAAACATGTAAGAAACCGTGCAAGGGCTCAGAAGAGAAACCAGATTGCTGTTGAAATAGCTGGTTAACATTTCGTCTGGAAGCACAGCTTCAATAAAATAGGTAAGGAAACCAGCTAAGGACCCCCAATGGCAAACATATTTATTGAGAATCCAATAAAAGTCTCAGAACAAATAGCCTGAAGGACCTGTAGACACAGCCTGTGCTGTAATAAAAATGCAATACAAGGCAACAGGGAAATGGTAAGGGAAAAGGGCTGCTCCATGAGAAAACCAAACAGGAATCCCAGAGCATAAGGCCTGGAGACACAGGCTGGGATGTAATAAAGTCACAGCCATTAGGGAAAAAGAAAGAAAAACAAAACATCCAACAAAGGCACAAAGCAGCCCCAGATACCCCAGCTAGTCTAGAAAATCAGCACAAGTTGCCATAAAAACACATGGGAAAACGAGAAAGGAATAATGGCTGCAAAGCAATCGATGCCGGCAGGTACTGCAAGTCCACAGGAAGCAAAGTCAGAGGCAGTAAAGATTGAGGGTGCCTAGGAGACAAGTCTGCAAAAGGTGACAAAATGGAGGCCTCGGACTCAACACCAAGCAGCAATCTGTGTCTTACTTATTGTGGTCAGCAAAACATCACAGGACGTGCAAAAATTGGTTACAGGATTCCTAGTGTACGAGGACAAGAAAAGTGGGTTCAGAGACACCTGTTGGCTCCAAGGGTTTGACCTATACCAGCATACTGTGAACTGTAAAAGCAGACAGAAAAATGGGCAGTTATTTAATGTCAAATTTATTGTGATGTTCAGAACTGGTGATGAAAATAACAAGTAGGAATTCACAGTGATTTTTTTTTTTTGGTACATCAGTAAGGAAAACAAGTAAGTTGAGAAGGAACATGGTTTTCACTTCCTATGGTTGTATGCTGCAGGTCATAACCACAAAAGCACAGTTGCCCATCATGAGGTGAATCCTCAGGCTGTATCCTGTGGCTGGGGACAAGCAAAGTGCTGCCAGGAAGAGTGTACGGGCAGGAGAAGTCCATGCTGGCATCCCAGCAGCATGTCCTCACAGCTGCGGGCAGCTCAGAGAACTCCCTGCACTGAATAACAGTGATAGTCTCCAGGAGATAGCAGAAGCAACACTTAATTCACGCTGACTGTTTAGGTGGCGGAAAATATTTCTTAATGTGCTGAGATTTTGAGTCTCATAAAAAATATCATTCTTTTCACACAAAGAGGTTTTGACTTTTTTCATTTAGAATTCTGGGAAAACTCAGTTAACTACCTTAGAAATATGTTAAAAGTTGATATCAATCAAGCACCTCTTTGCTTACAGGCCTCTAAACAAGGCTTGTAGTGTCTAGCTCTGACACCACTGAGTGAGACTCCTGAATCCCCTTGTCAAGTTTTACTTGGAACTGCTGGCAAAGATGTGTTTTTTTTTTTCAGCAGCTCTGCTTCCACCTGTTTCTTAGCTCTATTTCTTGCACCAATCTATCTAAACTGCCTACATTCCTGTAATCTGATGTCCTGAACCAGACTTCCTAGGCTGCAATAGTCCTGGAATTCGCTTGGCATACACCTCAATGATCAAGAATTAAAGATTTCTGAATTATTCTTTATCCTAGCAGGCTGTTCCTTGCAGCCTAGATCCCTCCAACTCCCTTCGATACCGTGGGGTAGATCTGCTCTCCTCGAGTTATTCACAGCATCACTCTTTGCCAAGGAAACCACCAGCCACCTCTTCCAGCTGTCACACCACCTGATGCGTATTTATCCATCACTGCCCACATAGTTTCCATCTGCTGCTATGCCACAAAGTACTTCAAGGACATGGTGTCTGTAGTTCACAAAGCCATGCGAGTAGGGGTGCTCTCATCACGTGCAGGTCTGGAAAGAGCAAAACCTGAAAAGACCCATTACAGCAAAAAGGTTAAGCTGTTATGTCTGTGGTCCAAAAGAGCGGTGAGCTGAGCTCATTCCACCAAGTCTCTTGCTAATCTGGAGCTCTCATGGGTGTGAAATATTATCAGCTGTTAGAGTTATTAACCAGTGTTAACCAGGTAGTGCGTGCATGGAGCTATGTTTGAGGTTAACTGTGCCATTAAGGGCTTACAAACTCAATTAAAGATTTTAGTGCTCAACAGTTAATGGTTAATTTCTGCAGATGTCCTGTTTCCAATTACTATTCATATATAATGGAAGCAGCATGGCATCACACTTCAACTCAGACAGGCCTATATTTTTTAATATATTTTATACCAGCAGAAGGTTTCACTTAATTGCGTAATACCCAATATTTAGTATTCCTGGAGTGTCTTTGAAATCCCTCTTTAATCCCAAGTATTTTCACCTTTCTTTTTCTATTATTATCACCACTGCCTGTGTCACTTTCGCTCATCAAGCTTTGCCAAGATAGAGACATGTTCTCTGTGTCATGCTGAGACCCTGCTCCCAACGGAGAGGAAAACACACTGAAGGATGTGCTTGTGCCTTTCTGCGCCTCTCAGTCACGTAGCTTCACTTTTTCCTATCTCACTGGTAACAGCGTGAGGATCTCACAACCCCTGACATGTATCAGCATGATAGAACCGTTTGAGTTGGAAGGGACCGAAGGATCTCGAATACGGAGCCTAAATTTGAGTCTGCTGAATTCCAGAAACTTCAAGCAAATGGATCTCTTCGTAAAACCAACTCTGATAAGGGAGAGCTTGACTAAATCTGCAGACTGAGTTATCTGGAGAGCTCTGAGTCCTGGAGTTACATACAGGTAGGAGGAAACCTGCTACTGTCAGTAATGAGAAAGGGCTAATTAATCATCTTAACTAATGAGACAAATAAATTCATAACTGGAAGCTGCATTCTTACCCACTTGCCCACTAGGAAAAATCAATTCCTTTCTATACATGCAATTATGATATTCCTCATGAGAAATATTTTCATTTCAGCAAATAACATGAACACATACCTAACCCTGCACATGCAAGTAAATCCATGCTTATCATTAAATTTAAGTCAAAAATATAATTAAATTGAAATTAAATACGAATTACCTTGGAAAATACGAGCACAAAATTCAGTCATTTAAATGCCATGTTGAAGTGAGGCCTTGGGGAAAAAAGTATGCAGTGAGATGCACACGGTGTTAGGCTTGCAAAACACTCTGAGCTGGTTTCACAAGTGCTTTCAGCCATTTGATGATTGTGCTGTTATTAAAAAGGCACGTCTCACCTCTTGCCCCTGCCATGCTTTCCCAACACAGCAGTCATCTGGCTGTTGGACCAACCGAACCAGCAAACAGATCTGGATGAAAAAGAATCCTACAAAAATAAGCCGATGGTTTTCAGATGGGTGTGTTCCCTGATTCATGTAACTATACAGCCACACATAGGACAGAGGGGTGTGTGGTCAGGAGCGTGCCCATTTCTTCCAGTGGCCACACAACCTTCAGTCAGTCAAGCTGCTAAGGAAATCTCGTATGCCCTGATGTCCTGCTACAAAGTTCGACTCATTGGAAAGGTCTTTCATCCCAACAGTCATTTCTGAAGTGTTGCATTTTATGTGAAATTGTGGCTCTTTGGGTCATTCTTCCGGGTAGAGGAGAATTTCTGGAGGATATTTGATGAGATAGTTAGTCTCCGCAGAAAAGATGTGAGCCTCCCAATGGTAGAGATCTCCTAATTATTCCCAAGAAAAGAATCAACAGGAACCGTTAACTCCACTAGCATAAGTGTACTCAACCAATGCAAACTGGAAAAGACAAGAAGTTAGCAGAAGGGAGATCCATCTTCAACTTTTGATTCCAAAAGAGACAGTACAAAGTTGATATGATGGTATATCTGAAAATTACAATGCACAGAAGAGACAGTTGGGGTGCAGAGCTCACCCAGGCATCTCAGTAGTTTTGGGGTGTGAGCTGCCCATTTCAGGTGTACAGAGTTTTCAGTGTGCAGGTAGTGCTGGTCTGAGCAGAAGTTCCAACACTGGTGATTGTCCAGAAGCTATGGGAGAAACTCCAAGATGAGGTAAGGTCCTTCCTAATGCTTCTTGCTCCAAATGTAAAGGACACATTTTTACCTTGCCATCTCCCACAGAATTACAGACTGTTGGGCAAGCCCACAAGTTCCCCAAAGGGGTGACAGCAGTGCACACAAGTCTGCCAAAGAAGAGCAAATGAGAGGAGGAAAGAAGCAGGTATGACAGGCATTAGTCATGTCCCTCATGACATCAGTGGATCAGGTTCACAGAAGTGGTGCAAGCACAAGCAGTGTAGGACAGATCCAAAACCAGAATGTTTATCTATTAAAGGACTGACTGAATGGCTGTCTTCCTCACTCATTCAAGCTAGTGGAATGGAAGGGACAGACAATCCTGCCCGAGGACCTGTTTCCATTTAGTGTTGAGGACCTCACTGAAGACATCTAGTTTTATCAGGCATTTATTTTACAATAGCGATGACACTGTTAACCAAGACCAGGCCACACGAGTAGAAAATAACTCCACCTCCCTGCAAAGAGAGAAAATCAACAGAGAACTTGAAAGGGTTTCTAAGACGTTGTGGGGACTTTTGTTCTTTTTTCTTTTTCATGGCTGGAAACTCAGAAAAGCGCTCAAGTGAGTGGCAAAGTGCCTCACAAATATCTTGTATAATTTGGCAACCATATATAATTTGGTTCCACATCTAATTTCATTGCAGTGCATTGAATGCTTTTTTTTTTTTTTTTTTACAATGGTTTGACACCTTTAACAACATGTTGATTATTGCATTTTGAAACAACTCACTTACTTCTTTCAGAAAAACCCAAGTGAAAATTTCATTTAGAATGCCAACACCTGGAGAAAATCAACATCACGTGACGTGTAGGCACTTCTAAACAGGAAATACTCCATTTATTTTTTTAGCTGTGTTTGTGTAATAAAGTCTAGCATCCAAGTGTGAGCAACACATTTTCTTGTTTTATTAAACAGCATGAAAGGATTTATTACTTCTCCACTGAATGCGCTTCTGGCACCAAATGGAGCTGGACAATAATTGTCAGGCACTGAGTTTAACGTTATGAGAAAACACCTTTGGTGGAGTTCAGAGTTTATTGTATAATGAAAAATACACCTAGATGGTGAGGTCTCCTTTGAGAGTTCGCTCAGTGAGTGTAATCTCAGGTACTGCTGCCTAATAAATTGGATTCTTCGCAACAAAAGTTAAAAGCACTGGAATTGTACCTAAGAAGGCTGTTTTTCTTTTCCTCCTCCAGCCACGTGAAGCAGAACAGAAATACAGGGAAAGGTGAGCGTTTATTTCGCCGCACTCGTGGGGACGTGGGGGCCGCGAGTGGCTGTGAGCCCCGCGTACCCCCGTGGGGCGGATCCACCCGGCCCCGTTCTACCCGCGCAGGGCCTCTGTGGGAGCGCAGTTCGCGGCTCTGCCAGCAGAGGGCAGCGCTGCCCCGGCCGCGCGGCGCTGGGTACAGCCGGGCCGGCCCCAAATGGCGGCGGGAAACGCTTTGGAAAGACCACTGCGGTCATCAGGAGAGGGTGCTGGACGAAGTGCCTTCTTGGAGCACCCAACCTGACTGACTCCACGCTCCCATTTTCCACAGGAAAAAAAGTGCTACCGTTATGCTTTCTTAAAATAGCATTTATTGTTTCTTTCAGCTTTTTTTTGTGAGCTTAAAGGATCCCTTTCTCTTTGCTGTGCCACAGATGTCATTGGGAATGCACAAGAGGCACAGGTAAAACAGTGCAAACAAAAGAAAAACCCATTAACCTATTCTTCCTTCACTTACTGAAGAAAAAAAAAAAAACAACACACACACACACACACAAAATAAAAAAAAAAAAAAAACAACAAAAAACAGAAAATCACAGCTGATAAATATAGTTTTTACACACTAGTATCTTGACCCTACTAATTACCACCATGACATTCACATCATGGCACATCTGCTTTATCTATTTGAAAAGTTACAGAACCAGAAGATATTTCATTTCTACCTCCACTATGCAAGTTGCAGGATATTATATCCTTATGAAAGTGTGGATAAATGACATTTTGATAGTAACTGTCTTAATTAATAGATACTATTGGATCAAGACCTGATTATAAACAGCAGTGTCACTGCAAAAATGAGGATGCTTTCCAACAGATTTTAACATTTGTTTGGCGAATGTAGACCAAGCCACCCAAAACGGCATTTGCAGCCTTGTTCCTGGTGGATCTGAAATCAATATGAGGGAACGTATTTAAAACTAGTAT
This sequence comes from Cyrtonyx montezumae, assembly GCF_038088225.1. Lineage (NCBI taxonomy): Eukaryota > Metazoa > Chordata > Aves > Galliformes > Odontophoridae > Cyrtonyx > Cyrtonyx montezumae. The sequence goes on from NW_027071826.1 coordinate 13,347,878, forward strand.
GACATGTATCTTATAAAGTGCGGTCTCAGGAAGCTCAGATTGTATTTATGTGACTGCTGTGAGCACAAATTTTTAGTTTCAAAAAGCAGAGTAATAACTGAACCTAAGAAATCAAATATGAGAGAGACAGTTAAAAAATGTCCTGAAAATGTCTTTCTAGTGATTTACTTGACATATGTGGAGGATACAAATAGTGAACTTTCAAGGTGGTTCTCAGGGCTATCCTCATTACCTTCATAATCCTCACTTCTCACAGATCATAAATGTCTCCTTGCAGTCAGACCCCAGGGTCACTGGTCCAGGGCATCAGCACGTCACTGAGTTGAGAAATGACTCCTTCTGAGTACTGCAGTTGCAAACACAGAGGTACATGTGGTATGAAGGCTTGTTCCTATGAAGAAATGCAGCTAGGATTTGAGTCATTGTTTATATTTATGCTTAGTCTATTTTTCCTAAAAGGTCTGTCCTGTGTGATACTGATGATAATTCCTGAGTGATTGGACAGCCTGGAGGCTGTTTCCAGAGACAGAAGAACCTAGCATGATCACTCATACTGGTGAAACTGAAGTCTAATAGGAATAAAAATGATCACTAGTATTTTTAAAACTGTGTATATTTTCAGCTTTCTCCTAAAAAAAAGAAGAAAAAGAAAAAAACTAGAGCTGGCGCTCTTGTCTCATTTAACAGACTGAATATTGTTCCTGTTTGACGATTCAGCACGGCAGATATACAAGTTCTTAGATATAAATGATAGCAGGGAATGAGGAAGAAAAACAATTTCAGAAGTAAGAACTTCCTAAATGGGCAAAAACGTGAAAGAGCCTTGCAATGGTGGCAATTAGAAAGCAGGTAATTGCATGAAGGTTAGTCAGAAAAGACTACTTCTTTGGGGGATAGGGAATTGGAAAGACCCACAAGGCAAAATGTGTGATGATCTAAGGCTGTCTAACCCAAGCCACTAAATACACAGGCAGCCTCCAACTGAAGGCCTGTCCAGCATTGTCTACGTGAAGTAGATGTGCATCACAGCGATCCCATCATCCTTGTGTCTGGTTCTGTACAGGACAGGGTTAATTCCCTCCCAGCTTATGTGGTACAAAGTAAAAGTTCTTGTTATTTTGGTTGTGGGTTTTTTTATTTGGTTTTTTTTTTAACTGTATTGCAGAAAGAGGCAGGCTTCAAATATTTGTGTGGGCTGCTTGGCAACAAATTGCATGTGATCTTTGTAAAAACAATGAGTTCTCCTAGAATTTACATTGGATGCTAGTGGCTCCTAATCAATGGTCAATGGCTGTTTTGTGGGCAGAAACAGTGTGAGCTGTGTTGCACTGTGCATTGTCAGCTGCTGCCCAACTCCTTGAAAAAAGACTGAGCTGTCAGAAGCTGAGTGCCAGGGCCTGAATGCAGCCATGGCTTTCACAGAACATAAAATGGACAGGTGAGACTTGACCCTGGTTGTGGGGTACATGACCACTACTGCACGCTGTAATCTGCACATGCAACATCGTGCTCCTTCAACTAGTGGCTGCAGGGTGTTCCTCTCCAGCATCAGGAAGCTGGTTGAGCACTCTAAAGTTTTTTGCTTAGAAATGATGTTTAATGTTAAACAGATTGTATCCTTTCCTCATCAGCTGAGAACTGACTTTTGCTCAGCCGTGCAGGGAAGGCAGAACATACGCACACTTTTAGCTGCTCGGAAATCACTGAAATCAGCTCAGATATTTTTAACAGTAAGCATGACATCATTTTCTTTTTTTCCATTTTCTTTTCCTCTTCCTTTCCCTTTTCCTTCTTTTTTCCTTTTTCCAGACCCACAAAATTGAATACATTTGAAACTCTTTTGCTGGCAGGAGCTGGATTTCTAAGAGAATGCTATTAACAACAGCAAGAAGACTGAAAATGTCTGATGTTGGGGAGGTTACTGCACTTCCCTGCATCTATGGCCCTATATTAGTATCTTTTTAACCATTACTGCTGAGGGCAGAGGGGTTAAGAACATGCAGTACCAACTGGGTTGCTTTAATACAGAATCTAAGAGTTGAATAGAGATGTATATGATACTCTAAAATGTGCATGAAGAAAAACTTCTGATCACTGTCTCTACTTTCACAAATCAAAATAGATCAATTTGTTTCTATTTATAGAGGTAGTAATCAAACCACGTTGCTTTTCTGAAACTTCCTCTGTGTGAAGACATGAGTATTCAAGAGCTAGGAGAAGCTGGATTTGGTCAGCAGTAACATCTGTTCCAGTAGGTAAATGTGAATTCAGAGAAGTGACTGTACATGATCACGTAATGGCCTGAAGAGAAATTAATGTCCAGATCTTACAAATTCTGGTGCTCTGAATTCAGTGAATAATTGTAACATCCAGAAGGTCTGTATAGCTATTGTGTTTTTCATCTCAGAACACACCTAAATGGGGGAAAGGAGCTTTCTGATAGTGTCATCTGGTAGCAGGGTACACTCTATCTACATTTCTAAGCCTCTCTCTGCAGGTATGTGAAGGTGTTGAGGCTTTTTGAGGCTGAATGAGGGGAGCACAAGGCAGTGGTTCCTTGTACACGGATGTGTCTGAATGCAGATGTGTGCACACATTCATATTCTATTTATTCTTATCTTCATTATTTCCATATATATGTGTATACAAATGTACATACACATATAATTTAACAGACACACACAACTGAGAGGATATATGGACTATATACACACAGAGGTAGGAATTGTGCTGTAACAAATGTCTAGCAACATGTGTTTTCAAACGTTGTGCCTATGCATTTCTTTTTAACTGCATGATAACCTTGAAAAAATGAACTGTGTGTTTCAGCAACTGTCTTACTGTACTGGTAACAGAGGATTAAATTATGACTATCAAACCATTCACCTTTGTCAATGGATCTAAGCACAATCTGTTTGATAGTGACAAAAATATTTTGCCTGACGGCAGCTTTGCAGTTTGTGAATGAGTGCATTAGTTCCCAGTGGCTGAGCACTAACTGCACTCTGTTATCACTTCTCAGTTGGTGTCACTACTTTTTCTTTACTCATTGGCTTCATTTCCCAAGGTAGAAATCTGTGAGGAGTGGAATTAAAACTCTTGGACCTGGTCTGTGCAAGAGCTAAAAAAAATGGAAAGAAAAAAAAATCATTTAAGATAAAGCTCACTAAACTAAAGGCAGAGGACCATTAGGCATATCCTATGATTTGACTCTTGTGTTACAGACCATTACATTTTGCACAATAAACCCACTTTTGCATAAACTTCACTGTGTTTTACTAGGGCACATTTTCTAGAAAGGCCCACGCTCTCTCTAAAGACACCAAGAGTTGGCAAATCATCATGTCTCTGCATGACTGACTCGCTATTAAAATCTCCTCATTTAGATTCGTCTTGGCTTTAGCTTTGAGCTGTTGGTTTCTGTATTTCTCATCCCCACTGCATTTAAAAACTCTCAATGGCTGGTGTTTTCTTCTTAAAAAGAAAATTAACAGTACGTGTGAAGAGCCCTGATCACTTTTACCTCTACAATGGTACTTTAGCAATCATCATAAGAAAGAGCTCTTAGATAGATAAATATTTTTGTAATCAATTGTGCAATAAAATGTGTAAAAGAAGATAAAACACACTGAAGATAAAAGGCAAAACTTTCCAGAGTGATGGCACGTGGTCATGCTTTTAGCCTCATCTTGAAATCTCAAAGACCACTTATAAAAGTTTATTTGAATTTAACATGATAGTACATTGGATTGTTTAAAAAAACAAGAGACATAACAAATTAAATTACTGAGTGTTACAGCTCTGGGCATTTGTGCAGCCTGCCAGATCTTCCCAAATCTGAAAATACCCCATTGGCAAATTTTTACCCTGCCAATTCAATAGTCTTGAAAACAATTACTGCTGGAGGCAACAGCCACTCAAATTTATCTCTACTGGGTTGTTTTGGACAGGTAGGAGATGTTTGAAATGTATTTACTTTCAAGAGTTCTTTGAAGGGGAGTGTTACAAGGTGTTTTCCATTCCCCAATTTTCCCCACATTCAACAGCATTTGAATTTTGCACTATGACTTCATCTTCCAGCTCAAGTCAGTGGAGTTACAGCATAAATGAATGTATTCTCAGAAGAAGAGTAACAAACATTTTCATCAAAGCTGGGTTAAGAACATTTTCCAAGTGGTGGTGCCTCATACTCTTCTCTTCCTCCTTAACTGCTGTTCATTTCTGCAAAGAAGTTATGAAAGCAGGGAAAACAAAGCATAATACATACAAGTAATCAATTTCTTAGCCCTTTGACTATCATCTGGTATCTAGGCTGGTAAAGAGGACTGTAACAGATTATTGCAGTATTGCTTAAGTATCACTGACAATGACTTGTAAACTATCATCCACAGCAACCGTAAGGATGTATCTGACATTGACAGCCCTCCTCAAGGTCATGCTTTGAAATACGATAAAGGAAAACTTCCAGAATCATCAACCTCCTTCTGCTGAGAAACAGCTGCTGGGTTTTAATTCTCCCTATTTTCAGAGACTTCTGGCAGAACTGTTACATTAAATATTCAGTGAAATACAAGTAAGGTTTGAAAATGACTGCTCCTGAAGAGCTTGGAACCATTAGTGCATTTTATACTGCAAAAATCTCAGCCTGGAAGGCGAGGGATTCAGAGTCATGAACCTTTTAAGTCAAAATAAAAAAAAAAAAAAGGATCAGCTACAGGGAACTACCCCTCGATTGGAAAGGGTTATGTATTTCTATTACTTGTCAAGCCAATGTGGTCTGGCGAGGACAGCAAAAGATTCTCTTCTCACATCTCCTTTGCAGTCAAGCTGACTTGACATTGGTTGTAAAATAGAAACCGTTTCTTTGAATAGAAACAAATAGAAGTAAGACTGAATTATTTCTGAAGGGAGCTACATCGACAAGCAATTTAGCTCAATGTTGCATTTGAAGAATATTTGACATCTTCAGTGCTGTGAAAGAGGTCAGGAAGCTTAAAAGGAGCATTCTTGCTTGCTTGCTTATAAGAAAATAATTTGTACAGATATTATGATGAAGTAAGCAGAACAGATCACACATAATTCTTCTACAAGCATTTTATTGCAGAAATATGCAAGTTGTTTTCTATAAAATAAAATATTATTTCAGGGCTTGTCGACTTTGTTTCAGGCAGGTTAAGTCAGGAAATTGCACAAAACTGCAATATACAAAAGATTTGAGATCTACGGATGGAAGGCTGTGCATAAAAACTAGCAATGTTACCATCATTTTTTATAGCATCTCCAGCTACGGTGCTTAAGCACTGTAATGACTACCTGCTGCCCTTCTTCCAATCCTAGTATTCATAGGGTAAAAAATAGACTGTGCAATCTTCATTTCCCACTTGAAGCATTCATTTCTGGTCAGTGTTAGAGGCAGCTGACTTATTGTTTACACGATATTAAATATTTGTAGTTATGTCAAGAAACAGTATTTGCCAGTGAATATTGTTTCAGAGTCCCTGACTTCCATTTATTGTGCATATGGTTGAAGTACCTCAAATTTATCTAATCAAAGTAATTCAGACAAAAGAGGGTAACCCAGCCTGCTGGTCAGGGTCACCTAAAGCTGAACACTGTGAGGCAGAGTTGTCCTGCCCAGGGCAAATTTAAGATGTGGTTTGGATCATTTCTACCTGCACAGCGTTACCAGCTGTTGCTATCTACAGAAATATTCATCATCTCTAACTACAGTAAGCTCTGGCATGGCTTTGACTCTTTCATTTCTTGTGCCATTTTTAAGCCACTGCTAGCACCAAGCTGACACTGCTACCTTTGTCACTGAGATCAGAAATGATGAAACTGATGTTATGAGAATAGGTTGTTGAAGAGCTGAAAACTCCTGGGATGCACTCATGGGCTCTGAAGGTGAAAGTTTTACTTCACAGGTCTTTTTTATTTTTTTATTTTTTGGGGGGGGGCTTTAGGTGATAAACAACATCTTTACCTGGAAAACCAGTCTCTTTATGGCTACACATTGCAATCTTGGTCCATTATCTGCTGGGGTAACAAAACTTTGTAACATGCCAGAGCATACAGATGGGAATCTGAAGGTCATGAAATCAATTGTCATGAAATCTGAAGGTCATGAAACACAGAGCTGAGAGCAAGTGAATCCCAAAGAGGAAGAATTGCACAGTACAATCATAGGGATGAGATAACTGCCTCCTGGCATTCACCAGAAACTAAGGAAAAATTATAGAAAGAGAAAAAAAAAAAGAAAATTAAGGAACAAGTTTCCAAAAACTCTGCTGAGCTTTTACTGTCAAGTCCTCTCTGAATCAAGGGAAGGTTTTGCCCTAGTGAAAGGGAAGATTTTGAACAAAAGGGCCATGGCAACAGAAACAAATCAGTTCCGCAAGTGCATAATTTTCAAATGAGTTTTACATAACTACCCTTCTTTTCTTCCAGCCTTCAAACTGCCTGAAAGAATGGCAGAAAACCACACTGACTGTAAGAAAACTAGCCTGCAGGCCAGGGAAAGACTTCTCCTATTCCCTCCGTCAAGTAGAGAAGCATGTTCTCAAGAAATCCTACTTTTAAATGGACCACGTTCACAATAAATAAATAAATAAACAAATAAAAATAGAAAAGCAGAGGAAGAACAAGGGGTGACACATACAGCACCACTTCTACCATACTAGCTGATCTAGTGCAGAATCACAAGGACCTCACCTCCACAGCTCTGAGTGTGGTGACCCTAATGGGACACCATTCCAAAAGGCCCAGCCTTGAAAATAATACTGCGTGCTGGAAAGTGCATTTTGCTACTAGATTGGTACATAGATTGGTCTCACCTTTGCAGCAAGAAGATAATATAAATTCAGCTGAACCCTGTGTAGCAAAACTTATTTACAGCACATAGAGACCTTTTAGAAGACCCTGTAATCTACTTATTATCATTAGTTTGCAGCTGCTGATGTGAATTAGTGTGGCTCTTCAGCGTGGCCTAAGGGATTTCTAGTAGTCAAGAAAAGAGACAAACCAGAGTTTGTTCATATTCTCAGCAGTACTTTAAGACAAGGGCTGACAGTCACTGCACCTCATCTTCTGTTGTCAGCTGAAACGAATCAAGATTGGCACTGGTTTAGTGGGCCACGTCACTTCTCTTTCAAAGCTGGTATTCATTTTATTGATTATATAAATTTTACTAATGAATTCTTTGCTTGCTACCAAAATTTGTCTGAGAAATAGAACACACATTTTACCTCAGTCTTCCTTACCTTCAAAGAAAGGCTCCCATGGCACTTTTAGGTATATTTTATAGCTTTTGTTTTTTAATGCATAACCCCACTTCCTCCAGTTGCTTAATCTTCCTAATACAGTCTCTCTCATTCCTTTTGCACCTTTTTCTTGAGTGTCTTCTACCTACTTTGTTAAATTTGACTGTCTTTTTTCCCCTGACTTTTCTTATGTTTTGCTTTGAAAGCCTACTTTACATGGTACCCCTCCCAGTGTTTACATGTGTGTGGGTAGCAGAGCCAGGCTGAGGGTTGCTGTCAGACAGGGTAATAAAAGCAAAATCTTTGCTTAGCAATTCATCCGGCACAGTTAATGAATCTTTTCTCATGGTTGGCACTCCTTGGTGTTTCAGATACGGGCTAAACAAGAAAAATGAAGTGCTGATGAAACTTATGGTAGCATACTTATTGCTTTGAAATGGAGTCACCATTCAGGTCAGGTTGCACTGTAAGTGTAAAATGTGAGAGTTGAATTGTAGTTTGAATTGCTTTTGGTTGAAGGTTACAGACTTTAGCTTTCCTCCCTTTTCCTCATTGAGCAATAGGGCAAGAAAACCTCTGGGTTTACTGTTTGGCCAGGAAGACTTCAGAAAAACTTAATAGGTTAAAAACTGAGTGAGGTCTTCACCTTCTCTGTAGCCTTGCTGAGGAGCTATAAGGACATGCAAAAACTCAAGCTCTGTGCCAAGGGGACCCAATTGTCCATTGCGTTCCCAAACCGTATTTGCTTCAAGAGGAAGAGTTACTTGCAGGCCTGTGGAGTACAGTGAGGACATTGGGAGTGTGGCCAGAGGGAGGTCTAGCAGGGATAGTTATGGACATACTCTTTAGCCATTTGACAAGGGCAGTCAGTGATAGCTAGGGAATCCCTGTGTGGGAAGTTATGCTCCTCTGAGGCCTGGGGTATGTGCACATTATGTCCACACGTGAAAGTTCCTTTTTCAAGGAATACAACATCTTGTTCTGGTTACTGTTGGTCTGGAACAGGTTTACATGGAGCCAGAAAATAATCCATTCATGGACTGAGTGTTCATACCAGAGCTCTGTTTATAAACCAAGGCAGTTTAGCTGCAGTCACATAAATATATCTATAGTTTATTTTGCAGAGGCACCTTCACTTGCCGTTTTAGTAGGAGTCACAAAGCACTCTTGTTTTGGACAGGTATAAAACCTAGCTGTAGGATTTGGAGGTTTTGTTGCTACTATCAGATGGTCTTCAGTTACAATTTTTCCTCTCAAACCAAGAATTCAACTCATTAAATCACTCACAAGTAAGATATACAAAGGAACCAAATGCAGATGGTAAACAAAGCTTTTTAATATTTTCTTTCTGCATACACTAAAAATAAAAAAAAGGAGGTGATGTAAAAGAGTGATAAGTTGCCCATGAACTTCCTGTATATTCCCTGTCTTCTCGTATGTGACCAAGATCTTTTTTTAATAAACCTGTTATTATAGTTCATCCCTGCCAAGTGTTTATGGTGTTGCCCTGAGTAACAAGTCTGAGCCAGGGGACTTAATTAAATGTAACCTGCTTTTTCAGTTATAGGATGGTCCTTAAACATCAAAAGGCAAGCAAACTTTAATAACAAAATCTGAGATCACTTTTTGTTTAAGAGAAGTTCTTTACACCTCACTGTATATGATCAGTTACTTTTTAGTAGGCGTATAATGTTTTCACAGATAATTTCCCACAAGCATTTACAGATTTTAAGACAAGTAGCATAAGTAACATAATGTTTGGAGATCTATCTTTATGTGAGAATGTCAGATTTCATACTTTTTTCTGGAGCTGATTCACAGACCACATGTTTACAGGGAAGAACTTCAAAGCTTAAAGAAAAAAAGTACTGTAAAGAATGCCCTTTTTCACCTCTCAAATGTTAGCGTCCTTACAATTTCAGAGGTTAGTTTTTCATTTTGGAATACTTGATTCTGCAAATATTGCATTTTTCACAGCCATCTCAATGGAGGTTGTACCAGTGAGGGTTTCTGCTCACCATAAAGCTGGGCTGGGAAAATGCTGGGAAGCTATCTGACAGGCTGGGATGGACAAAGTCGGGCTGCTGCCTTCCCAAACAGAGCTGCACTTTGCAGGGCAAGATTTTTCAATGTCAGTGTCTTGTACTCATGTAAGATGGAGCTGATGCAGCTTATATGAATGTGCTGATGAGTGGGCAGCCCAGGCAGTGCTACCTGCCAGACAACTCCAGCTACTGCCACTTAGCTCTGTTTTTCTCTGTCACGGGACAATAGTGCACATAGCAGGTGTTTTCCTGCATAAAAAGAGTTTTAACAGCCTTTCTCCTCCCCCTCACCAGGAATATAAACTTTATAACTCGTACCACAGTGTTAGTCATTTACAACATCTTAAACAAAGCCTGATCTTGAGATCCAGACTGTGCAAGTCATGCACAGTCTGGTCTGCTAGCCGGCCTGAGGATGGCAGTGCACTGGGGTTGCCATCAGCCACCCTGCTGATGGAGCTGAGTAGGGCACCTTGCACGTGGGCAGGGAGAGGACTGAAGGCAGCAGTGCGTTAAAAAGCTGCAGAAAAAGGTGCAGAGAGCAATGAATCAAAGCCATAACATTACACATGGGCAGAGATGCCAGTGAATATATGATGCCAGTGATAATATGTTCTTTCTTTTCCTCTTCCTCTTGCCCTTTACTCCTGCTGCACATTCTTGAAGGCCTTTCACTGCCAAAAGTTTTTGATCTTTCCATTTCTCCTCACCCATTTGCCTCCACTTTATACCAGCTGAATGCTCTCAACAAGTGAGACAGGGTTTAGTGGACACGGTGGTGAAGGGCTGATGGTTGGACTAGATGATCTTAGAGGTCTTTTGCAACTTTATTGACTCTATGATTCTAAGAGGAAGCTGCAAGAACACGTGGGGGCTCCTGGAGGCTGGGATGGGCTGTCCAGAGGGCTCTCAGAACACCAGGTCCCACGGGGTGCCCATATGCAGTGACACCAAGCCTGGGCCACCCATCCCACACTGGTGGCAGTCCTGGGGAACCTAGCAACACCAGGATGTCTCAGTGCAACGTAAAGCCATAGACTGGTGCTGGGATTCATGCAAATATATCTGAATCAGCTGCACTTTCCCTTTCACACGATATTTCCTCTGTTCCTCACTTTCAGGCTTGTGAACTCTTTGGAGTGGCACTCATATCTTTTTACATTTCTGAGAAACTTTAGGGCTTGGATGTGTAAACAGTAATAAATCTGAGGGCCGCCCCGGTACGTGTAGGCTGGGCTGTGGGATGTCTGACTGGTGCCTGTTACAGCAATAACAAACAGGTGTCCTATCTCTGGACCTGACTTGGAAGGATGATGGAAAATCCATGTGATGGGGCTGTAGGAAGAGTACCATGTGTCCGAATGGCTGTATGGGGCCGGAGTTTGGGATAAGCACAAACACTTCCAGCTTGAAAGAGGCCGTCTCAGCTCCTAGTTTGTTTATATTTAACTTCATAGATCTCAGCTGTGTGTTTTGGTAGTCTAACTGATGGTACTATACCAGTCCGACTGGGTTGTGTCAAGTTGTTCTGTTTACATTAAACAATCTTCATGGTTTGAGTAGAAAAAGGTGCAAAATTAAAGATGTTTGTATGCACTAACGAAATAACATGTAAAGAGATGCTCGTGCTGCTCGGGAAGTTTGCAGAGCACATCTTAGTGATGATGCCTTAGCCTCGATGACAGTTACTTGGGATGAAGAATGCTGTGAATGGCGATATTCAGGGTGAAAATTCACTTCAAAGGAAATTCAGCAGCGTAGCGAGAGTAGGGGAAAGGGATACACAAGCAGCACATCTCTGCTTTTAATCGACAGCGGTGCTCATGTCATCTTGTCTCCTCCATCGGACCCCTCCGCCGTTCCGAGCTGTTTCTTCCCATTCAGACGGGGGTGCGGGACAAGTGTTCGGGGCACCCCAGGCGCGGCAGCGGCGGCAAGGAACCTCTTTGCTAGGGCCGCGGGACCGGGCTGCCTGGCGGTGCCCTAGGGGGCGGCTCCGGGGGACGAAGCGGGAGGAGGTGGGGGCCGGCGGGAGGGAGGGAGAGAGGGAGGAGTGCCGCGGGGCGGAGCGCAGCACCGAGAGGGGCCGCCCCCCCCTCCCCGCCCTCCAGCTCCGCTCCGCTCCGCTCCGCGCCCGCCGACGGTGCCGGTGCCGGTGGCGGTGCCGCCCGCTCCCGCCGCCCCCTGCCCGGAGCGGGCCGGCCCGGCTGCCCCATGGCCGGGCAGGAGTGGGACTGGTTCCAGCGCGAGGAGCTCATCGGGCACATCAGCGACATCCGAGTGCAGAACCTCCAAGGTAAACAAACACCCGCGAGACCCCTCCCACGCCGCCCCGCTCCCCTTCCTCCTTTTCTCCTTTTTTTTTCCCCCTCCCCGCGCCCGGGGCTCCGCAGCCCACCAAGAGACCGTCGACTACGGGGAGGAGGAGGGCGCCGGCGGTTCCCCGCGGCCAGGGTGCGGGGCCCGGCGTGGGGAAGTGGACCAAACTTTTCCCGAAGCGTACAGCTGAATAAACGCGGGCAGAGCTCTGGGAGAAATCACCTCCGAGGTGCTCTCCTGTTCCGCCACAGGCTGTGTTGGCGGAAGGGATGCGAATCCCCGGGCTTGGATGCTGTTGGTATCGGTCCCTCCAAAGTTATCTTTGCCCCCTGACCGGCGAACTCTTTGTGACTGGCGGAAACGGATGGAAGAATTAAAAGAGCCTTTGGTTTATAGGCATGGGAGAACACTTAGATTGGTGTGTTACATCAAACATACTCAACAGCTTGTGTTTTGCTGCGATGCATCTTCATGTTCCGTAGAAATAATAGGCTTGAATTATAGGTCATTATCTCTTCCTGCTTCTGCATAACGACATTAGAGCTCTGTCTACTGGCAGAGGCAGTGCAGTTGCTGGAAATTAGTTTTTTGGTTGGGTTTGACATAGAGTATGTATAATTTATCAGAAATGAAAAAAGACCCAAATTAGCTGTTCTTTCAGGTCTGTGGCTAAGTGTGGATGGGGTGTGACCTGCATCTTTATATCTACTGAAATACTGTTTTTCAGTTGCTGGGGCTAGCAATTCTGGGTTGAAATCCCCTTGGGTTTTGTCAGTCTTTCTTTGTAATATAATCCTACATTTCTGACTCATGGTTCTGTCTCTTTTGATTCTCTGTGTTAGCTTGGATGGCCTGCATTTGATATCTTGTGGTCAACTCTAGTGATTAAAATAGGTTTAATCCTTAACTTGTGGCAATTTGAAAGAATAAAAATCTGTTCTTAAAAAATAATAATAATAATAATTAAAAAAAAAAAACAAAACACAAAACTACCATGTTTTTCACTTTGCCTTTCCAGACATTTATATAAGGAGTTAAACTCGTTTTCCTCTCTGGAACTTAAAATGCATTTATACAGATGCACACAGCCATCTCTGGAACTCCTTTAGTCCTGTAGGAGAACGCCATCCTACAGGGCAAATTCCTTTGAATAACATTATGTTAATGGTAAGAACTCCTGTCCCCCTCTTACCATATAAGAGGAATTCCCAGAGATATATTAGTTGACACTTTGCATGCAAAAATGAATAGGATTTTTAAAAAGTTTTATGCCTGTTGTGGGCTATTACAGGAGAGAAAAGGCATTTGTTCTAGGGTGCTGCTCCAAACCAAGTGATAATATCTATCACTGACAGCAGATATGATTTGTAACACGTAGCTGTCACATTATCTTCTAGAAATGGAATATGTTACAGATGGTGAGTCTGATACTCAGGAGAGTGTGATTTTTGTCATGCCAGAGCCCAGTGGCAAAGCATGGTGCTTCTCTTCAGCACGCTCTTTCTTGTAAAATGGCAGCATATGCTTTATGTTCATATGTAGTAATTAAACTTTTTCATGCGTTGTAATTCCAAATGCATACTCTCAAAAGCATACAGTCTGAATCATCACGAATATCATTGTCAGTTGCAGAATCAAGAACAGTTTTGATGTGCTAGAAAGTCATGAGTTTCAAATGAGAAGCCAGCTGGGGCTGGTGCACTGCAGAGCTCCTGCGTGGCCACATGAGATGGCCAGAGCTGATGGTTTGTCTTACTCGTGAATTCATCCTTTCAGTGGATGCTGTTGCATTTGTGGAAGTGCTTTATAGTCACTGGCGACCCCTTGGTGTGGCAGTAGACCCAAGATGCCTCCATGATGCACAGGGAGGATGCGGGAAGGAGAGGATAGCAGGCAGCAGCTAGATATTTCCGGATGTGAACAGCATGTGATATCAGTGGGATGTGAGTTGCGGGATGGAAGCTGACCATCTCCTGCTGATGCAAGGAGCTAGCCAAGCAGGGGCTCTTTCAGGTCTACAGCAGATGGAGACATTTCTGTCCTGCTGCTAATGGAAGAACCAAGGAGACAGTGGCAATGGCAAGAGAGCAGTACCACCGGTACCTCAGGAACCTACTTGGCATTCAGGTTTCTGCAGACATCACACAACCATTTGCTGTAGCAGTTTACCATATTCTTTCCATCTCCTTTTTTTTTTGAAAGATAGAAGTATTAGTTTCTCTTGAAAAATTCTTAACCATGTCTTAGCTAAGCTGTAGTGCACTGCTAATGTGAAGTGCTACCTGAAAGACAGCATATGTGGTTTCAGTCTTGTTGCGTGTTCCCTCTCTGTGCGATAGGTCCACAGAATGCTGCTGAAGGATTCAGGATGCCAGTTGCTGGGATCTGCTCTTGTGGGGATGCTTTGCAGCAGTACAATCCTGCTGACCTCAGGAGTGTCCTAGGTGCATGTGCAAGGGGCACAAGTAGCCTCGGGAACTCTGTTTTGGCATAAAACAGATGGCTGAAGCTATAATACGGATGGTTTTCTCAGCTTTTTTTTTTTTTTTTTTTCACAGGAAGACCAAAATTAACAGTGGTGAAATTTGTTAAACTGACTGGATATGGAGGGGGAAAAAAAATTTTGGTTTTTGGAAATGGAGTTGTGGCTGGATATTTAGCCATGGGCATATACTTATGGTATTTTCTCTTTCCTTCATGAACAAAGATTTTCGGGGTTATTTTATTTTATTTTTTTGCTTTGTTTGTTTGTTTTCAATGAAGGAAGTAATTCTAACCAGTCACAGGTTAAGTGATGCTAAATTCAGGAGCATCCCTTCCATTTTGAACAGAGGTAATTTCACAGAACAAAGTGTCAGTCTGATGGAGAACAGGTGAATATAAAGAGGGAGTAAGCACCAGGTGTGGCGATACACAAACTGAGCTCCTCACTCCAGTTCTGTTTGGCTTGTTTAATGCATTTAATAAACTGATATTCTTTTCCCCTTTGTTCTGTTTATATATTCTCCATAGTGAATTTCTCCACGTACTGAGAGAGGAAAAATGGAAAGCCTGCACTGAATGTAGGAGCGCATCATCAAGCAGTGGAATGCTCAATAATTAATTTCCTACCAGGAGATGGACTTTTTCTTTCTTTCTTTCTTTCATTACACCACCAGTGAGAACATTTTGTTACAACACAAGAATATTTTAAAGAGCTTCCTTACTGGAAGCTTGATTTAGGATCATCAAAAATATACTCCCTTATGTGGTGAATCGTGCTCACTAGAAAGAGGCAACATCCCCAGCAAAAGTTATTTTCTTTTAAATAATATTTTGGTCTCGAATTCAGTATTTTTCAGTAGTCCAGATGTTGTATGTGTAATAGCATTTCTTTCCTTATGTTCCTTGGAATGAAATAGGTAAAGGTGAATACTTGTAAAGTCAGAAGTTTTTTCCATCTCTGAAAAATGAGTGCTCTTATCACCATTTAAAAATAACTGTGAATTTGAGTGCTCATTTTTTATAATAGAGTACATGGTCTGGGATGGTAGGAGTCTCTCAGGACTAGACAAGGAGCACAGCATCCTGTTACTTGTCATTTTGGTGATTACTCAGAGTTTGATCCAGATCCCACAGAAATCCATTGATGTATGTTCCTGAATTCCCCTGGATTTAAATGCTTTTCTATGTCTTAGGCTTGCTCTGCTGATGGTTAAGTGGCCTTGAAATATATCTGGAGGACTACTCAGGAGCATATTATAGTGTTGTCAAAAATGATGCAAAAATAGTGGAATAACAGGCTGAAAGAAATGAAATGAGCAATATCAGACCTATAAGCTCCCCATCCCTGCCCTGGTTTGTAACTTAGCTTGCAGTACTTTGTCATAAACTCACAGCACTCCCTGATTTTGCTTGCCTTCCCATTTGAATGCATAAGATCTAGGCCTTTAATAAGCTTTGAACAGTAATAACTTCAGTCGATAGCTTATTTTGAGATAGCCCATCCCAAGGCCCATGTTTTAAGAGATAATACAGGTGCTTGACTCATAGCAGCTAATACTTTATGAGCAAACGTATCTCTGTCTTTGCTTTTGGGGGCTTGTGCATCTCCAGTGGCAAGTGCTCATAGTCAGGTATCCTTCAATATATTTTTCTCTGTATTTTTGTTTATCAATTTATGTATGAAACATAATGATTATGATCACTGAGAATTTCGTGTTGGTTTTTTGCTTTGTTTTGTTTTTAATTACAAGGTAACAACTGCATTTGACCTGTTTGCTGTTGTTTGAAACCCATGGAAATTTTATAAGTGGAAGGAAACATTTTTTTTTAATATATCCCTTTGTTCTGAAAAAAAGTAAGGTGCTGTAGCTATTCATTACTCTAACTCTCTGGTTACTTGGCTCCATGTTCAGCAGTATTTCATGCTGCCCACAGACATGTTACTTTCAGCGGAGTTCCCTGTAGATTGAGATGACATTTGGAGAGATTAAACTGCCTGGAGGACTGTAGATGGAGGAAGATCAACAAAGTGATGTTATTCTATATACAAATTCAATAGACCTGGGAGTTATAAATGCAAAGTCTCAAAACACAGAATCAGATCCAAGTATAAGAAATTAAAGATAATGCTGGAAACATAATTATTCTGATGGAGATGGCATCTGTAATGGCCCTGTTGTGGCTCACAGTGCTTGTGAGGATGGCAGCAGGACTTACTTGCTCTAAGTGCAGGAAGCACTTGCAATGAAATAAAAGAGCAGTGAGAGGTAAGAGAAAGCACAGATTGCACGTTTCAGTCTGCAGTGTTAACAAGGTCAGTGCCTAATTTCTCTAACAAATTAAAGGTCTGGGTTCTCTGTCCCATTGCATGCATGGAGTTACGTCAAACTCAAATCATGCCCTACATCAAATCATGCTCTACAGTCAAACGAACCCATGTATTAACACTACATCGTAAGAGATGCTGTTCTTGTTTGGCCTCCAAGCACAGGCCTGACTGGAGACAAGGGGCTGACGCTCTCACACACCACATCGCCTCCTCTTTCCTGCCTTGATGAGCTTCTGCTCCACACAAAGTGTTTCCCAGGACAGCTGGTGACATCTCTGACCCTAACAAGTTGAATGGCATTAGTTTAAAAGTGGCAATACTCAAAATACTGTATTCAAACTAATGCTGACCAAAAAATATTACATGCTTCTCATAGTTTCTCCTTTTTATTTCTTTTTATCCATTAAGCTTGGACAGAAGTTCAAACAGTTTTCTTTTTCCAAGCCAATTTCAAGGTTATATCACTTGTATCCTGACATGTTTATAGCATTTAGTTAGAAAATATTTCAAATGAATGATTTTGTTTCCTTTTTCCATTTGAAAGATTGCTTTCTATTTGACTAAGACAACCTTGGGTATTTTAGCTCATCACTGTTCTTTAAGGCACTATTTTCTTATGTTCTGTACTGTCTAAACTTACTTTGTTGCAGAAAATTGGGAAGGGCATCTGTCTGAAGGGGAAGAGCCAAATTAACCTCTCTCTCCGTGTAGAAGTCAAAAAGATTCTCAAAGTGATGTGTTTGAGGGAAGAAATCAGCAGATGAGGAGTTGCATTTCTCAGTGCTGGTGTGGTGCAGTACTTTTTAAGAAATAACCATCTCTTTCTACAAATATCTTTACCTACTACTCTATTTTTATCTCTCCCCACCCAGTTAAGTGTGGGGACTGTAGGTGGAGGATTGTGGGATGGATTTTACTTCACTGTAATTGCTGCATGTTTCTGTGCAAATAACTGAGCCATGTTTCATCTGCAGTGTGAGGCTTCATAGCCACAAACACAAACTTAAATCTATATCTTCTCAGGAGATAGCAACAGCCTGAGTGTTCCTGGAACAAATACCTGTGGACGTGTAACCTGCAAACAGACGGATTTCTGGTTTTAGAAAGAAATCCTATTTTATCTGGAAAGATGTTATCCAAGATACTTAAAAGATAACTCTCATCTTTGTACCAATGACTCGATTTGGGAGCATGATTCAAGAATTAATTTTTAAAATAATACAGTACTTTCATATTGGAGGGATTCTGTTAATTATTTCCACTAATTCTGACATATGAAAAAGTATCTTCTGTATTGCAGTATCTTGAAATTTACTCCTGACGTATATCAATATAATTCAGATAGTTAGTCTATTAACTACAAATTACTTTGGTCTTTATTCCTTTTGTGTTATCTTTTACTGTTCTTAGTCAGAAATGAGATCTTTTCTGATCAGCTGTGTTGATTTGCTTCCTTATGGCAGTCAGTTTTCATGTTTTTTCTATTTTGGAAATATAATTCCAGTTACTGCTTACTAAGTATGTGCCACAGAACTAATTTCAAGTAGAAAAATTTATGTCCCAGCCTTTTTTAGTATGCATTTATCCCATTGGGTTTTCTTTCTCTCCTAATTAGTGCTGAGGATGAGTGCATTTTTTTAAAGTTCCCAGCAGGACGTCTCTGCTTGTGGGCAGTGCCCGTGACCAGGGGCATGACCAGTGCTCCATGGGTCAGACTGACTTGCTCTTGCAGTGCATCTCTGATAATGCTCCTTACTCATGAGTCCACGCTGAGGCTGCTGAGGTGATGCTGTACCAGGAATGTGACCAGCTAGGTCAAATCACAGCACAGGGTTTTAAGCATGAGTACAAACCTTCTATGATGGCAGTAAATCATACCTGTGTATTGTATTGGTGATTTTCAGGGCAGCTGGACTTCGGACTTTTCTGTATTTCATGTTTGCATTGAAGAAGACTCTCTTGTATTGGTTGTGAAACAAATCTCAAGTCAGGGGTCTTGCACCCCTGATTCTCCTCAACAAGGACTCAGTAGCAAGAACAAGTAGCTCAGATGGTTGCTGTTCATTGTCTCTTCCAGCCTGTTTTTCTTCTGTTTTCTTCAAGAAACTCAAATAAACAGTACAGTAAATACCTTGATAGGCAGTCCTTTATGTGTTATTTCTATGTTCTGAGGCATGTTTTGCTCCACTGATTCTACCTCTTTGACAAGGCCTTCAGTAGGCCTGTTTTTGTTAAGAATTGCAAGTGACTTCAGCAGCTGTCATTTAGAGTCACTGGGGCAATGTTTTTGGCCCCTGTTCTTGCTCTCAGGTTCTGTGTTGGGTAGGTGACTTCTCATCCTTGATGATTAATGTCACTGAACAACATTTAGTTCCCATTGCTCTCGGTTTTATTATTTTTTTGTTGTTCTGCTAAAGATCTCCCTGGAGACAGGACAAGGCATGATTTAAAGTTACAGGGACTCATATGTTAATTCTTTCATTTCTGTTAATTATAAAGCAAAAGTTTCAAAGGGATGTAATGCTAGTTAAAAAAAAAAAAGCTTGTACTCAACCATCTTTCAGAAGTTAATATAATTATTGACCTTGGCTGAAAGAAGACAGAGAATGCTTAAGCTCCGTTTCTGCTCCTGAGAGTAGAAGGTCTTTTTGATGTGCTCAGTGTTGACCTTTCAAATCTCTAAAACATCGCCTGTTTATCAGAAGGATCAAAGAGGGATAGGATCTTTAATTGTTTTCAGAGACCTTAAGAGGAAGCACCTTGTTCTGGTCACTAATACAGCTAAGCAATTACATAAGAATTTTCACCCATAATGCTGCAGTTGACAGTATCACTCATCATGTGTGGTTATTTAAGAACTTGAAGGTCATAGCAGTGTGCCTTCCCTGAAGCCAGGAAATGGTGGTGACCCTGGAGATCACAGGAGAAGGGCAGGGTGTGCTTCACCCTGGTCCTGGGAGTGACCAGGGGGGCTGTTCTCAGTTGATGAAAGATCTCCTGTAGCCACTGAAATGTGGAAGGCTGCATCTCTCCATGCATCTCTCCAGGCTGATTTTGAAGTAATTAATAGCCAGTTATATTCAGTGTTTGTTTCAACCAGTCATTTCTCAGGTGCTTTTCAAGTCCTCAACTTTAATTTGGTGGGGGTACCTAAATGCTGCCCACAGCTGGCTCTAGAGCAATTTTTTCTTTCATGGTTGTTTAGTCCTTTACTTTTATGCTGAGAATGATGAAAGCAATCTGTAGAGGTGGTCTGGATGCCTACAGCAAGCTCTGATGAGACCTCCGTGTTGCGTCACTCATGCCAGCAGACAGCTTTGTCATTCAGGCTTTTAATTATGAACCAAATGTTCACTTGACCTCTCATACTCTCATTTCACCAATGAGCCAAAACTTAGAGCAGTGACTGTCAACAGAGCTGCTACAAATTGGGCTCTATGAGCAGGAGTTTCCGCTCATTTCATTTATTACACCAATAACGTGTTTTGGAACCCAAACGCTGAGTGGTAAGCGCAGTGTAACGTGCTAATGTGGTGTCCACATGACAGAAAGGTTCACAGAACTGCCTGCTTCATTTTGCTTTGGTGGTCCTGCTGGGCACGTGTGTTTCTGCACACTGCGTTCCTAGAGATGGATAGGACTGTTGCAGGGGAGGGATTAGCATTCAGTAGTCGTGGTTTTACAGAGAGGGGGTCACAGCTTGAGTTCTGGTACTCAGATGGTATTGATGCCTATAGATGTTTTCCCCACTGCTTTGTACTTGTCTTGACTAAAACTGGAATGTGCTCTTAATACATCCTAACAATGAATTATTTTTATTTATTTAGTAGTTGGGCATTTCATGTTTTTGATGTATTTGTCCGACTGGCTTCCCTGTTTCAGGGCTGGGGAAGGCTCATGAAAGCCAGAGGACTTCAAAGTTGTCTAGGTTGTGTAATGTCACTTTTCTGTGTATGAACATGAAATGCTTTGGAGGAGCAGGCTTTGAGCCTTGGTTTTCTCTCTCCAGGGTGCTCATTATAACGATCTGACCAATTTCCTCCTTTCACACCTTCTTTTCCTTTCCTTCACCACCTGACAGCAATACATAATGCCACCTAACCATTTCCCGGAACTGTAACCAGTATGTTGTCTTTAGTGAACTTGTGCAACTCACTAACATGATTGTTGTGTTCTCTCCAGCACACACCAGTTGGAGGGTCAGGACTAACTGAGTGCAAGCAGACTTCATTTTGGCTTGGCTCAGGTTTTTATGGTGTAAATAAAACAAAATGCTTGTGGAATAGAGTCTGCATGCTTTATTCTACTTCATCCTATCTGGAAAGATGTGTTTATAGTAATCTCACGTTTACCATCTGAGTTTTTATTATATCATCTTCAGGTAAACTTTTCCTCCAAATACTCTGGAATTACCTCAGTCAACATCCGAGTCAGCTGTGTTCCCTTGGCCTCTTAATGCTATACTTCCATTTCCCTCAGTTTATTCCAGGAGCTCTGTTTGCTTTGGTTTGAGAGTATGTTGCTAGAAAGGAGATAAAGTGGAGCTGGGGAAGGAAGGAAACTTGCCACTAGAAGCCAGAATATCCTTCATGGTAAGCGTCTCCAGGAACTGTAATTTCTTTTTCTTGAGGAATGCATGCTAATAGAAGTTTTCCGTTTGCATGCGTAAATGAATCAGATCAAATTTTATCCCAGGCTGAACTTGCTGTCGCACTGTACTTGTAATTTCAGTTCTTAGAATCATCTGAATGTTATTTTAACAGAGAACAGTGCTGTATCTACTGGCAGGAAAATGTGTCTCCGTTTTGCTTGGGTCTGAAAGAGCTCAGGGATGGGTAGAAAGAATGACCAAGGGAGAGTTTACTTAGCGGATGGATGAGACATAAATCTTGCCTATGGAGAGAGGTCTGTCTAAAGATGTCTGTTTTCCCTGAATGATTACAAGTGTATGTTCTGTAAGAGAAAGAAATAAGAGTTAACAAAAAATTAGAAATAGGAGAGCAATCAAAATGTTTTTCCTTTCTGTAAAGGTCATAGAGGGGTGAGGTAATTAACTGCCTCTACCTTGAAATGTGGTTTATGGTGGTTTATTATGCGATACCTGAGATTGTAAGCTGCCTTGACTCGAAGCCAGTTGTAGCCAGTGTCCTGTGGAGTTGCAGCTTGATAAATAAGCCATTCTGATCTGCTTCAGGAAGATTTCGTCTTTGTTTTCTATTCTCAGTTTCTCAGGCTCTTTGATTTTCATCTGGTGATCTGCATCTAGGCTTGGCTTTGTGGTGTAAAGGGGGGAAAGCATTACTCTATAGTCTCATGACTGTTAGAGACAAATTATTAATACATAAGCAAACAAACGACAGGTGTTTTGCTGAGACCTTTCCCCCCTGTTTCCCATCTATCCTCCCACTGCAGCATGAGAAGTATTGGGACCTGGCCTTTTCTGAAGTCTTCCAGAGCAGGGCTTCTCCTGTGCTCTTCTCCCACTGCACACCAGCGCTGACTTGCAATCAGCATGTGCGTAGGTGCTGATCTATTGCTTAAGGCTTCTTTGGGAACCCCAAAGAACAATAATATCCTGTTGACTGAGATTTTACTATTTATATCTATCAGCTGAGCAGCCGCCTCCTCTGCCTGCTGCCTGGTTACCAGTGTGTAAATCTGTCTTTGTGCCTTGTTGTCTGCTGCATAGGTGACAAACAATTTTTAATTTCATGAGGAATTTGAGGAAGGCAAATGTATTGATGAAAAAGACTGAAGCCTTTTTTGGCTTTGTTAACCTGTTAGTGTTTTGGTTATCAAGACCTGTAGGGAATCAACTTAAAAATAAGAGATATCTCTAGAAAACAGTGCAAGTCTGTAGCGATGCAAAGAAGAATCCCTGATAGGTATGTTTGTGGAGAAGTGCTGACATATAGCTTTCAGATTAAAAACCAAATCCTGCCACCCACATATGCTTCCAGCAGTTTGTTCCTTTATCTTCCTCTTGCCTCACCCCCCTCCCCCCTTTTATTTTTTTTCCCTTTTCTGCAGTAGATCTTCCAGAAAAACCCTCTCTTACCTTGAAACAAGGAAAAATATGTCGAATTTAGACTGGTATTTTCTAGGCACTTTTTTAAAGGCGAACTTTTGAATCTATGAATCTATAAGAGAGGCTGCATGATTTACTTGAAAGAAAGAAAATACAGTCAAACCTGTGGGAGTCTGATAGAGTGAAGTGAAAGGAAAGCAATTACTTAACTGAGAGTCTTTTATAAAGGTTTTTGAGGCTCCTATCAGAAACAAAATTGTGTTAATAACGGGACTTACTTAGTTGGCATCAAGTCCAGTTGCTTTGGCTCTGACATGAATAATGCCCATCATGACAGGAACAGGCTAAACCTTATCTGAATGAAGCAGGACCATCCACTTCTCCTAATCTGAGGTATTTTTTAAAACTGCATGAACTGCATGAATTGTGTAGTTTTGTAGTTAGTTCTGCTTTGGTACCATCCAACATGCAGCTCTATGGACACCAGAGACCAGGCCCTTTTTGAAGACCTCACTGGTATACCAGCCAGGGAAACACCATTAAGCTCTTTGCCTGTTCCTTCTCTTCTGAACTTTAAGAATATGATGGCTTTGCACAGCTCCCTTCCCCTGTGCCTAGTTCTCAGCAGTCATGCCTTCTGAGGTTTTCTAATGTGTGTATGTCTTACAAAACCACTGCAAGCGAAATACAGAACATGTTCAGCAGTTAAAAGCAAACTGGGAATACTTGAAGAAACCAGTATGTTTTCTGAAACAATTTTTTTAAGTTGTAATGAAAGCTTTCTGCATGTAGGAAGTTTAGATTATTTTGATACCGTCTGGATACCTAAGCTAGAACAACAAATCACTTGTGACATAATGACGATAACATATGATACTGTTCTTGTAACTTGTGTCTCATTAATGTGGAAGCAGTGTGGATTTTCCTGCATAATGTTGATTCACCATCTGTGCTAGTACTCTTTGTATGGAGTTAAAGACTGCCCTTTGTGTTACAGTTGTAAGGGACCCATTCTGTTCTCAATGACTCGTCTCTCTTGAACCAGATGAGTAGGTCACAGATGAAAATAAATCTACACAAAACTGCTTACTGCTAATGGTTATTTACCTTACTTCCTATGTGGGAGCTGTTAAAATTTATTAAGGGTGGAACTCACAAGATTAAGGGACGTTTTTCTGTTGCCATCATTTTCCCTTTACCATATTTTGCCTTCAGTTTGCTTATTGGGGTTGTAAATCCCTGGTCTTGGGAAAACTGTGAATTCTATGTATGCATCTTGTAGATGTCAAAACCTAAATTGGTGAGTTTGTAAGGAACATTAACATTGTAAGAATTAAAATGGCATAGGTGGGAATTGCACATTGAATGGTTTACAGCCTTTGTTGTGTCATGTTGCACTATTTCTTAAGTAACTAGGAGATTATTTACTTTCAGAACTAGGAATTAGCATTTTGAGTCTAGTCTAAGTCTGGGAGTCCTCAGCTTTATTGCATATCTCTACTAACTACTGAACAGCCTTCATTGGTGTGCCTGTTACATTTACTGATTATTAAAATTTTTATACAGAAGATGTTGCAAAGTTGCAAAGCAGTTTCTCTCTTTTATGTGATTTGAAGTACTCAAAGGATGTTTTACTTGCTGTGGAACTTTATTTCTCTATAATGTAATTGATAGCTTCGTTTATGCTACTGAGTTTCACAAGACAATACTGATGATTTCCAGACAAAATATATCTAAATCAGGACTCTTTACCCACCTTCTGTTTTATTAACATCTTCAGAGTACTTTTGTTTTTTTCATATTCTCGACCCTGAGAAGTAAATGGAACATCTTCAGGAAAATAAAAATTATCAGTAAAAATTTAATCTGATTCAATATCATCATGAAGAGAGTAGGATTTGGCACAGTACAATTAAGGGACAGATTCTGGTATCTTGCTATTCCAGTAGCTTTAAAGAAGTAAATCTCAAACTCATTAGAGATGAGCTGCTTTATGGAAAGAGTTGATATTAAGGTAATTGTAATGTGTCAGTAAATAATACCAAAAGGGAAGGATAGGGCTTGAAAAAAAGATTCATTCTGATGTGTTGCGAAAAGGGGTACAGAGCATCAACTGAGGCTTCTAGAGGAAGCTGGTTACAGCAATGCATCAAGAATGTTTCTTCAGAGTTTCTGAAAGGGCCTGTGTGTGAGAAGTTGGAACAGATGCTTGCTTTAGTGGCAAGTTTATCTCCCTCGAGACTCAATGAACAACTTGAACTGGATAATGTAACAAATTAGAAACAGCAATAGAGAAGCCTCCCTTAGGTCCTTGAAGTTAACTTCTGGTGGGGTCTAACAGTGTAGAAGCAGCAGTGGGTAGGGGTGTTTGCCAGAATGTTATCAGAGAATTGGCTGCAGTAGTATCTTTTGCAGCTAGAGAATGTGAATAGGAAGGAACTGGTTGATCAAAGCCTACAGTTTTGCCTATTGGGATGAGAAAATTCAAGGATGTTCAATGTGGATGAGGGAGAAGGAGGTGGTTATGGCACAGGAAATGAGAAAATATTTTGATGCTTTGTTCATGACTTATATTCACCAAATTATGCACATATACAAGCCCCTGTAATTGTATAAACTGTTACGCTTTGTCCTCGCTCTTTGTCGCATTAATATTGTTGCCTCCAACTGGGATCTGATCTTGCACCCACTGAATTTTTTGCCTGTGAGCTCAGTTGGACTAAATACGGCTGTTGCAGTTGAGGAGACACTCATTTCTACTGATCTCACGTGCACAGAGCTCGTGACACATGAAGGCTCAGAGCACACGGGAAGTCCTCCATGGGCTGCAATATAACGACAGTCATTTATGAATAAATGTACCTGCTTGCAGTCCAAAAACTGCAATATGCAGGAACACATATCAGCATCAGATCCAGACACTTCAATCAGCCTGATGTCTTTGGTTGGCATATTGTCAGGTGGGCAACAATATAACTGCAGCAGAGGTGATCTGGAAGCCCCTAGATGGGTGTTACTGCAGCTTTCTGCATGCGTTTGCCTGCTTGTAGGAGGTATCCTTATGGCTTCTGAACTACTTCTCAGAAGAGCAATTAGCAAGTCCGAAAGGTCTTGCCTTAGGGCTCTCACAAGCCATGAATTATACATTTAATTCTGTATCCTGCCTTCCATTTCTCTAACATGCTCTTTCAGAAGTTCTCACAATGTTTTATTTTCCTCTTTACATAAAAATTTAATAGCCTAGTGCTCAGAGGAGGGGTATAGGAAAGCCTTTTCATCATCTCTCCACAGCACACAACTTCTGTTTTTTTTTAAAGTGCTATTTAGGAAAGAAAACATTTGTTGCCAGACCATAATATCTTAAGGCTATTGAATACCTGTACTGATGAAAGTCTTCAGAGTAATAGTAATCTGCTGAGCAGTCTGATGCTATTAAAACACAGATTTAGCATTTATTTACTGTGCCACAGAGCACTGAACCTGACCAAAGCCACCATGATATAATGTAGTTAACAGAAAAGTGTGTCTTACAAGAGTACACTCCAAAGTGAAACCAAATTAACTTTCCTGAAGGTTGACAACCTCCACCACTCTGGATGCCAATGTGATGTTCCTATGTAGAATGAAGGTAGCTCTGCTTTAACTTCCTTTGGTTGAATTTAAACTGGAGAAAGGATGCTTTTTCCAGGTGGGGATTACCTCTGTTGATGTTTTTTTTTCTGGAGATGTGCTCCTAACAGTTGGCATTACCCATCTGAAGCCAACCAAAGTCACAGGAGAGGAAGTGGAGACCAGGCACAAGCAGTGATGTCCTCTTACTTGGAGGTCAGTGCACTAGCTGGAGCATTACCAAATGGAAAGGGGCCAAGGTAGTTCACCTGGATCAAGCCAAGCATGCACCAGGATGCATGTCTTTGTAGCTGGACTGAGCCCCAGAGGCAGTGACTAGAGGCTGTTGCCAGGAGTTGCTGGCAGAGAAGCAGTGTGGCTGGGAAGGCTGAGCCATGTCCTGCCCCAGTGGTGAAACTGAGGCTAATGTGTGTGTAATCCTGGTTCTTGCTTTTGTTGTTGCCTTGAGGCAGTGAAGAGGAGTTATGTGTCTCCTCTGAACACTAACAGGCTAGGAAAGAAATAGAAGAGTAGGTCCTTGTGTTCCCATCTCAGCAGGAAAGTTTCTGAGGGATGCCTGAGCTCTGCTTAATGATGAGAATGCTCATTAAGGGTCTTGTCTGTGTGTAGAGGTATGGTTACTGAGAAGTTGACAAAGCAGTGAGATTTACCTTAATGTGTTTTTTCCCTGGAAGCAACCTATTAGTCTTCTGTGGACTTGGGGATGCTCCAGAGAAACCTCCTGCTCCCTAAAAATTGCTGGGTGTCCCTACACTGCCCTGTGGCTCCCCCATACCTGTTTGCTTGGTGATCCATGCCATGTAATTATTCCTCCAGCCTTGTAGAAAACGTTGCCCCAATTCAGTTTTGTGCCACGGAGCATGGGATAAGAAATAGCTTTCACTGTTGTCTCATAGGGCCCCCAGGGAGACCTGCAAGCCTACCAGGAGCTGCTTACACCCCAGATCAGCCATGTGTGACACAGACCCACCTACACTGCTGATGGTAATTTTGGGTATCATCAGCTGTGCTGTAATTTGCTCCCAGGGCCCATGACTTTGCTGCTGGGGGGTTCTCAGCAGATGCTGGCTCTGCAGTATGTGGGTGGAGGAACTTGCAGATCCAGTGCCCACGCTAGCAAAATTATATCAGCTGTGTTTCCAGTACTGGTGTTCCTCTGCTTTTTTTTCTTTTTTTTCTTTTTTTTTCCTCTCTGCACTGCACCCCGTTTAGTTACAAAAGTAAACTATCAACTGAGGTTGCTCTCTGACTGCATCTAGTAAATGCAGAATTTATTTATTAGGGTGATAAATATTTGAGCAGTGAAGTTGCTGCTGTGTTATAAGCTAGGCAAGGTTTGTAGGGAGAGGTAATGTCTTTTATTAGGCTGAATGATAAGTTGCCGTGTTGTTTTTCCAGCTTCTGTTTGTTGACCTAATAACAGCTACTACCTCACTTCAGACTTCTTTTGGTGGTGTGCTTATTTGTGTAATAAGAATCAATGAAGTTAGCCCACTGGATTGCTCATGTTTCCAGGCTGCAAACTATAAAACAAATTCAAGTTTGATTTGTATAAATCTGAATTATGTATTGTTACCTTGCATGTGTTGTTTTTCCATTTGTTAAAATTGAAGAAGAAAAATGTTCTTTCATTTATACACAGAAATCTTTTGAAAATTCATCATAGCTTTGATACCATGACTATGAATAAATATAGTTACAGCAGTGAATGACAGAACTACTGTTTAACAAGTATCATAGTCAGGACCTGGACTGACTAGCAAAGCCAATGTGATTGCAAAATGTAGATGTTTGGCCTCGATAGGTAGCAAACGGATGGATTAAATCAAATCATAGGTGGAAGAGTGGTGTCTACTGATGCTGCCATAACCTGAGTTTTCTGAACAAAGTTGCACAGAGGTATTTCATGACAAAAAGCAACATATAAAATGTGCCTTTGCAGTTAGGAATTCAGACATTTATAATGCATCCAAATAAGAAGTTTCATTGCTTCAAATGTTAAGTACTGCAACTCACAGCAGTGTTTTTCCTGGCTCGTTTGGCTGTGCAGGGCAAGGTCTTGTTGGAGCTTGGCTACGTGGACTTCCCTGCGTATGGCAAAACTGGGCATATTCCAGGAGGGAAAGGGGTGAGGCCAGGGAGGTGAGGACATCCCTCAGCATTACTGGGCTGCAGACCTTGTAACAGGAGCAGAATGGCATTGAATTCACCTTTCCTGCTCCTTCTGAGGCCAGGAGTGCTGCCAAAGTGGAAATGTGCCTGAGTTGGCTGGTGTGAAATTATGTTTACTAATGAGACAGTCACATTTGGGAGAGCTTTGGTGTAAACAGCAGGAGGGTTGTTTGGACAGCTCACCAGGAAACTATTTTGGCGAGCAAAGCCTTGATGTAAATGTAGTCCACTTGTATCTGCTGTCACTGTAGCTGCTTGTCTGGCATGCCTCGAAGGTCCCTTGTGTTGCCTTCATCCAGATATAAGCTGTTGTGTTTTTTTTGTTTCATTGTTTTTTTTCATCTCTGCAACTTTTCATGGCAAGCGCCTTGAAGCTGTGGTGACAAAATAGTTCTGCAGATATATTAAAATAAACCCACATGTTTTGAAGCAGATGTTTTGCTATTCTCCTGGCTGTGTTACCAGTCACATATCCTCTAGAACAGGACCAATATGGGCCTTTAGCTGAAGTTGATGTTTTCAGCATGAATAGGAGTGAGTGGGAGCCATGTCCCTTGCTTGCCATTGCTGCCTGGCTGCCAGTTAGCTTGGACACTTGTCCTTGTCATGCCAGGTCACACGGAGCCTGTCTCACCTGATGGCTGAATGTAAAATGAAGCCGTCTGTTTTTTCTCAAATTGGCTTGCAAACAAAGAAGTGAGTTTCCCCATTCCCAGTGTTATTGCCTTACATCTCGAGAATGAGGAGAGGTAGAAGTTGCTCTGATTTCCTTTTGGCAAAATCAGCAGACCTAACCCTTTTCTGCCAAATGAGAGCTGCTGTGGTTGTGGGGAGCCCATGGTCTCATCAGCCCATGCTTTCGCAGCATGCACACTGGCAGAGCAAGTCACAGGGCAGAGTGTTCTCTGCTGTGCCTCCTTCACCGTGAATAAATGCTGCCCTGTTTAGGCAGCGTGGCAATTATTTTTATTTCAATTTGCCAGCATAAACTCCTTCCCTCTTCTTCCTATGGTGTTTATAGAATAATGTGGTCCTATTAATCATGTGAAGTCCTTGCTAAGTGCATCTGCCTTGGAAACCTCCAGATCTACTCATCTGCTTTCTCCTGGGTGCAGGCTGATGTGACTGGCAAGAGCTGGTTTGCATTTACCACTGTGTTACTCTGAATTCAGCTATTCCTGCCTGCTCACTTTTGAGTTCCTTGTTTACTTTCCTGATGCAGATTGAATATCAAGCACTTATCAACAGGTAAAACTGTATTTGTTACAATTGAAGCAGTTGGGTTAATGCTGAGCTTATCTCAAAGGGAAGCAGGACAAGTGATTGAAAAAGTCCTGGGTATGGCTGGAGTGTTCATCTCTTGGACAATACAAAGTTTTCCAGTTTCTTTGGCAAAGATTAATTGGTGCTTCATGTAGAAAGTCCAGAAACCATTTTCCTGTGGAAAAGAACAACCAACTCTATCAAATATGTCTCCTTTAATTCAGAAATATGTTGCCAGGTGACTTTAATCTTTGGTCTTTTTTACCCCTTTTTTTGTTGTTGTTGTTGTAATTTTCCGACTTGTTTTTCTCTTCCCTGTTTTACTGAGCTGAAAACATAAAATATCACTGAATACATTTTTAACAAAATCAGAGGCATGCGTCTTATGTGACTATCCCTGAAGATCTCATTGCTTTTTGTAGTGAAGCATGGAGCAGGAGACGGCTCTAGTCCTTACTCTGAAAAAAAATCCTTCCCAACTCCAAGAGAGAATTTACTTATACAGAACTTAAATATTACTCAAAATTTACTTCATTCTACTGATACTACCAGTTTTTAAACTGCTGTTGAGTGGTATTACCAGGAAAAAGAAACAAAAATCCCAAAAGGTGCTGTTTTCAAGAACCCACTCAGCAGAGGTGCTGTTATAAGAACAGCCTGGCTTTGTTCTCTGTTACTTCTACCATAGCATGACGTGTCACCTTGTCTGTCTAAACCATGCTGAACGTGTCTGAAAGCAGACTGTGCTTCAAGGTAGCTGCTTCCTGTGTGTGTAGCTATGCAGTCTGGATCAAGCCCCTTTTTATTTTCAGCTCTGCTAATAATTAACCTTCAGCTTGTAATAACTGTCCAGCATAATGATAACCACACCACTGGCTCTTATCCACAAAGTTAATAGGTACTGCACAGCAAATCTGTACTAAGTGTTGGAGAACTGAAGTCTGAGAAAGTGAATGAATGTTA
Organism: Cyrtonyx montezumae; assembly: GCF_038088225.1. Lineage (NCBI taxonomy): Eukaryota > Metazoa > Chordata > Aves > Galliformes > Odontophoridae > Cyrtonyx > Cyrtonyx montezumae. The sequence goes on from NW_027071826.1 coordinate 13,378,370, forward strand.
AATTGTCTGAAGTCAGAGCACTTTTCAGTATCTTTTTCCAAATTTTGCTACTTCCTAGACAGATCTCAGTTCATCTGTATTTTGATCTGTTGCACCAGCCCTGGAGAGCTTTCTTCTTGCAGAGACTTCATTAAAGCTCTTGAGCACACATTGTGGCTATGCTGTAATGTTTGCATTAGTGGTGGTGCTGTTTCATGTTAAACTGGTTTGACCATGAACTGCATGAGATTAAGTCCAAATCTGTTTTATCTGGATGGCTATTTCCTACTTCACGTTACATGAAGGTGGTTAAGCAAAGCAGCAGTTGGACTTCTGTGTTTTAAATCAGTGTTTCTTTCAGGCTCTTTGAGGTATGTAACACACAACCAGGGAGCCAGCGTCTGTAATGCTGCCAATCACCAGTGCTGTGGCAGCTCACGTAGGAAACATTAGTAAGAGGCACAGAATTTATCATCTGCTGTAAACATCAGCTGCTCATTCTTGCTTCCTTTACCCTGACTGCATTCCCTCAACTGATTGCCATGAGAGCTGAAATGCTGGCGTATAACATTCATCTGCAGAGCTGCCCGATTGTGTCTCCTTCTGGCTAATAAAACTGAGGAAGGAGAAACTTCTCACTGCAAATCAAAGGCAGCTAACACAGACAGGGAAGGGGGAGCACAGAACTTTTCTTTCCCCCTGCCTGCTGTTTGGCTGGAGCAGTGACTCCAGGTCTCACTTTGCAGATGGTCTGTCCTGAGTCTCCTAAGCGCCAATTTATGGCCTCTCTTTAAGTGCATGTGTGAAGGAAGGGGGAAAACCAAGCTGCTTTTAATCTCGTGTTTCTAAGCAACCAGGTAATTCTCTGCAGCTTGTTCCCAAAGGGAAATTCCTTTTTCCCTGCACTTCTGCTCAGCTGCTGCAGGTGATGCCTTCCTCTGCTTTCTCCTCCTCCTGGCACTGGGGGTCCTGCTGCAGTCAAATCGGAGCTTATCATTGTTTTCCCAAATGTTGGGGGGGAGAGCAAGGAAACAAAAAGCTTTGTTTAGGGTAGCCACAAGCTGTGTGTAACAGGTAAAGGGAGGCAAAGGAGCATTCACTGCAAAATCAGGGATGATGCACTTAAGTTTGCTGAACTTGAGATTTTAGAAAAAAGAGTTGGGGAAGTAGAGATCAATTGAAATCTCTCAGCTTCTCTGTCATTCACAGAATGGAGATGCCTGGTTAGAACTCCAGAATAATAATTACTATATATATTACAGAGCCTTTAAGAAAGTCACGTGAACCCTACACAAGCAGTTGTGCTACAGGGGCCTAAATCTACTCAGCATGACTAGTAAAATTCTGGGTTTGATGAACATTTAGTTCTGATCCAGGCTGTTGACTGTCCATGGTAAACCACATTGCATGGGGTTTTTATGGTTTGACCAAAAGCTGAGAACCAATTTATTTAGAATAAGTCTACAAGCCTGATGCATGTAATAGGCGTGTGCTTTCACAGAGCAGAGTGTGGAAAGATGTTAACTTTGATGATATCATTTCACTCTGTGTAATGAGCTGGAATCTGTGGGAAGGGTACTTGTGAGCGAGCTGATTTGCTGACCATGCAGAGGGCTTATCCAGTGCATCTTCTCACCGACCTCATGGAAGCCATGGAAGTCACAGATCAGTAATGCCAAAGAGCCTTTCCTTGCATCACTTTCTTGCCTGTCCTTAGCAACTGAAAACTACCCTAGACACCAACTATCAGCTTCCCTGCCTGTGGTGCAGCCTATGGGGGGTTGCCTTGTGAAGGGACGGATGCAGCCAGGGCTTCACAGAGCTGAGTGACTGTTGTTTCAAGGCAGGAAATGTTGTCAGGGTAGATTACATGAAATTGCCAGGAAATCTTCCAGCAAAGTCATTTTGCAATTGGATCTGGGTACGTTTATCTGTTCTCAGTGTAGCAGAGTATAAATCACAGGGAGGTTTGATTCACAAGTTTTCACTCCAGGTCTCCCTTGGTGTAATAATAAAAAAAAAAATTAAAATCAGTGCAGCAGGTCTATGCCTTTCTATGAAGGTAGATGAGTTAGCGAGGGGTGGTATATAGATGAGGGCTGGCAGTGTGTCTAGTAATAGTAATACAATGAATTTATTCACTTTTCACACCTTTTTTGAGGATCTGACTGTGGTCAAAGAGAAAGATTAATGGGCAGGAAGTGTCTGAGAAGACAGAAGGATTAAAGCTTTTGTAATGTTGGGAATATGATAGAAATATTCTAGCTGTCACCACCAAAGTTGCATTTGAGGTAGCAGTTTCGTGTCAGACACGTCTCATCTCAGCACCAACGTCTTTCATCAGTCTTTAAATTAGTATTAATTACATGTCATTAATTTTTTAAAACAGCAAAATGCAGCTGAAGGCAATTACTCCTAATAGCTAATTCATGTATGTACACCCGAAATGATGATCTCTTCATCTGAAACCCAGTTCTAGCTGCAATCACTCCATGTGTTTTTACCATCATTTTTAATTCAAGTTTGGATTGTGTGCTAGTGAGTATTTTAGTGGCTTTTCTGAAAGCTACAAAATCTCTTCCTACAAGTGCTTTTTGAAAGACTGACCTTGTTAAGAAGGCCAGAGTAAAGAAATGTTTGGTTTTGGAAGTAAGACTAAAATGACCATTGTTCATTTAAGGAATAACTCAATTCTTGGAATCTGTGCTTAAATATGTGCTTGAAATTCTGCTGGATATTGATTTCATAAGTGAATGCTAGCATTGTTTTTCAGTAAGCTTAAGGAAAAACAAACTGCTGGTCGTCAGTTGATAAATTGATGGTATTGTTCAATGCCCACCCCCGCATTCCTACATTTCAATTGTTTGGGATGTTAAAAATGTACTGCAGAGATGTCGTGGCTTCTCATTCCATCTGAGTCTAAGTCTTTTCTGTCTAGGAAAGGTTCAAAGCTGCCAAATCCTACCAATGGAAAATGACCTTTCTGATACTGCAGATGCAGTCTGGATCAGTATATTGCTAGATGGGTTGAAAACTGTTGGGATCACCACTTACTGGACTCCAGGAGACCAAAGGTTGATAAACCGTCTGGCATCAACTAGTGAGCTGAGCTTCCAGAGCATAGTATGAGGTGCCATGTTGCTTGACATTTTCATTGACATTGCTAAAGTCACTGCATACCTTTTACAGATTAAGGGAGGAGAGTGATTTGGCCGGTAGGAGAGCCTGAATACAGAGGGATAAACTCAGGGAGTAGGAAAACTTCAATCTAATGGAGTTCAGTATGAAAAACTGTAACATTCTTCACCTTGTAAGGAATAACACCTTGCATTGGTAGAGGTTGGGAAGTGACTGGATGACTTATAGCCCTGCTGATAAGGATGTGGGTGTTAGAGTGGATGCCAGATGACCACAGTAGATCCAGAAGTTGCAAACAACACAGCAGTGCACCCTGACTGCAAATAACACAAACCCTCTACCACCCTATGTTCTGCAGGCCATGACCTATTGGGAATGTAATGAAGTTATTGTGCCTTGCTACATGTATTGGTGAGGCAGCAGCTCATATGCGGTGTCCAGTTGTGGGGCCCCTGGGTCGAGAGGGACACGGAGAATGTGCAGTGAAAGACTACAAAGATGGTAAGGTGACTAGAGCACACCCTAGGAAAAGACATTGTGGAGAATAAACTTGTTCAGTCTGGTGAAGTGTGAGATAAGGGAAGAACTGAGTACCTCAAGAAATCTTCTTACTATCTGAAGAGCCAGACTCCTCCCAGCAATGCCAAATGATGCTAAACAGTGCAATACCACATCTGGTTGCTTGGCTAGGCATTGAGAAGACCTTTCTCATCAGGAGGCTGGAGCAGCATGGACACAGCTCTCAAGAGAGGCCATAAAAGCTCTCAGGAAATTTTGAAGGCTTGGCAAGCTGCAGTCTGTGTTGGCACTAATACTGCTCTGAGCAGGAGTTTTGGCCAGGGTCTTTCATAGGTCCCTTCTGTCCAGCGTGCCTGTGAGTGAATGAGGAGTGATGTGATGTGATGTGCATTTGCATAATCTGTTTTCAAACTGCTACTCTTGAACCCTGCCTCCTCACAGTTCCAAAGGAGACCTGAGAAAATATTAATAAGCAAAGGCAGGAAAAATGTTACTGGGTAATTACCAGTTGCTAAACAATGGCTTTTCTTTGTCTAAAATAGCTCAGCTTTTTAAAAGAACTAAGGGAGGAAATGCAAGTGATTTTTATGCCACCTAACCTTACTTACGTGGCAGTCCTGCCCACCCTGTTTTGAAGAAATGCAGTGCAGCAAGTGGTCAGGATTCTGTTTCCAGAGGCAAAGAACTGCACATGATCACCACCCTCTGACCTCTGGGCTGCCATTCCCACACCTGGCAAATCTCCACTGTGGTGTGGTCTTGGAGATTAACCTTGGAGAGTATTGGTTGTGACTGATGCTAAAAGGAGAGTCTATGTCCTCTGGAAGATGGGTCAGGCTACTTGGGGTGACTACAGAGAACTGGCCAAGATCTGCAGGCAGAAAATTAGAAATGCTAAAGCCCAGCTTGAAATTAGGCTGGCTACTGCTGTAAAGGAGAACAGGAAACCCTTTTACAAATATATTAACAGCAGGAGAAAAACTAAGGAAAATTTCCCTCCTTTACTCAACGAGGCAGGCAATATAACCACAGATGATAAGGAAAAGGCTGAGGTTCTCAATGCCTTCTTCACATCTGTCTTTAATAAACAGGACAGTTATCCAAATGGTACTTGCCCTGACCTGGAAGTCTGGGACGGGGTGCATAATGCACCCCCTGTGATTCAAGCAGAGACGGTCAGAGATCTTCTCCTCCATCTGAACTCCCACAAGTCCATGGGGCCAGATGGGATCCACCCAAGGGTGCTGAGGGAGCTAGCAGAGGTGATTGCCGAGCCACTTTCTGCCATCTATCAGCATTCCTGGTTATCTGGAGAGGTCCCACAAGATTGGAGGCTTGCCGATGTGACTCCCATCTTCAAGAAAGGCCGTAAGGAAGACCCGGGGAACTACAGGCCTGTCAGCCTGACCTCGGTATCAGGGAAAGTTATGGAACAGATGTTATTGAGGGAGATCACACGACACGTGCATGGCAATAAAGGGATCAGACCCAGCCAGCACGGGTTCACCAGGGGCAGGTCGTGCTTGTCCAACCTCATCTCCTTCTATGACTGGGTGACCAGACAGGTAGATGAGGGAAAGGCTGTTGATGTAGTCTACCTGGACTTCAGCAAGGCCTTTGACACGGTCTCCCACAGTATTCTCCTAAGGAAACTGGCAGCCCGTGGTGTGGACAGGTTCACTCTTCTCTGGGTGGAGAACTGGCTGGAGGGCCGTGCCCAGAGGGTAGTGGTTAATGGAGTTAAGTCCAGCTGGCGTCCTGTTACGAGTGGTGTCCCCCAAGGGTCAGTTTTGGGGCCCATCTTGTTTAATATCTTTATTGATGACCTAGACGAGGGAATTGAGTGTACCCTCAGTAAGTTTGCAGATGACACAAAGCTGGGAGGATGTGTCAAACTGCCTGAGGGTAGGGAGGCCCTTCAGAGGGATTTGGATAGGCTGAACAGCTGGGCTGAGCAAAATGGGATGAGGTTCAATAAGACCAAGTGCCGGGTCCTGCACTTTGGCCACAATAACCCCATGCAATGCTATAGGCTTGGGGCAGAATGGCTTGAAGAATGTGGAGAGGAAAAGGACCTGGGGGTGTTGGTTGATGCTCGGCTCAACATGAGCCGGCAGTGTGCCCAGGTGGCTAAGAAGGCCAACAGCATCCTGGCCTGTATTAGAAATAGTGTAGCCAGCAGGAGCAGGGAGGTGATCATCCCCCTGTACTCAGCTCTGGTACGGCCGCACCTCGAGTACTGTGTTCAGTTTTGGGCCCCTCACTACAAGAAGGACATTGAGGCCCTGGAGCGTGTTCAGAGAAGGGCAACAAAACTGGTGAGGGGCCTGGAGCACAAGTCTTATGAGGAGCGGCTGAGGGAGCTGGGATTGTTTAGTCTGGAGAAGAGGAGGCTCAGAGGAGACCTTATTGCACTCTACCACTTCCTGAAGGGGGGTTGTGGTGAGGAGGGGGTAGGCCTCTTCTCCCTGATAAGTAATGACAGGACGAGAGGGAATGGCCACAAGTTGCGCCAGGGAAGATTTAGATTAGACCTCAGGAAGCATTTCTTTTCTGAAAGAGTGGTCAGGCACTGGAATGGCCTGCCTAGGGAGGTGGTTGAGGCACCATCCCTAGCGCTGTTCAAGAAGCGTTTAGATGAGGTGCTAAAGGACTTAATTTAGTAGTTGGGTAGAGATAGTGATAGGAGGATGGTTGGACTAGATGATCTTATAGGTCCTTTCCAACCTTATGAACTTATGAACTTATGAACTTATGAAATGCCGCATCCTACGGCGGTGAGGTTTCATTGGTAAATGGAGGCAGAGGCTCTTCCATGATCGCCTTCAGTTCAGTTTTGTAAACTGAGTATTCAAAGAGGCTTTGTCTTCAGAAGCCCTTCTCTGATTTCTTCATGTCCCTGCCTCAAATGATAGATTTGCCTCTTAGTCTGAGGTAAGTCTGTAGTCCTTTTCTCTCACTAATAAGAGGACTTCTGACCACACCATGGCACCTGGAAGCTGTTGGACTACGAAGTAGAAGTGAGATTAACCTGAAAGAGAGTCTTCATCTTGTTATGCCACCAAGAAGACAGGACAGCTATGAGTTCTGTGCCTGCATGATTGATACATTACCCAGCTCAGAGTGAAGGTGTTTTCAGACCAGCAGATGTGCACTGTGTCCATTGGGCCTCCAGTGCCAGCCTGCTCCTCAAAGGTCTGAGTGATTGATCTTTGACTCTTCTAAGCTATTTTTCACATGTATAAATCTTGATCTGTTAAATGTCGTTCTGCTCCTAACTAAAGATGTAATTCTTGTACAGAGTACCTAGTGCCTTTAATTATTCAGTCCTTCAGATTTGAGATAACCAATATAGAGGATCCTTTTATGGTTAGCTGGATTTAAAAGGCAGCCCCTTGTGACTCTGATATTTAATGCATGAGCAGGTACTAAATCCTGCTATCTGGCCTCCTGAGATGATGAATCAGCTGCCTTTGGGCATGTAATGCATGGATGCCTGAGGGGCATTTTGTTCATTTTGTCCTGACCTGAAATATTACAACTGGAGTGACTTGCTATGTGTAATACTTCTCTAACCACAGCTATCTCAGAGCAGCATCAGAAATGTGTTATGTGTAGCTCTACCTCTCTAACTTGTTGTCTGGTAAGGGAATTACCTCTGCAGATCGTGCTGGTTTATCTCCTGAGAGAAGGAAAGAAAGGAAGAGATACAGATTAACTGTGTATCCAGATTACAGACCAGATCAAAGCCTAGATGGGGAAATAAGCACTAGGAAAACTGTGGGGAAGATAAGTGCAGAGGAGGCAAGGAAGAAGGTGGCTCTTGATCCTTATGTCTTCAGCCACTTGTGAAAAACAGGTTTGTATTTCATCAGAGAGGAACTGGGATGAGTTGCTAACAAAATGTGTAATTGAACTGTTCTAAATCAACCATATGTATACTGTATTTGGAGGCTAATCACAGAATAGGTAAAGTTAAACAATTAGGATGGAGAGAGAAAATGAAGAAACTCTTACATGAAGACTAAGAGGCATGGTGTCTCTTAGCAGCTCTGTAAATTCATATATAATCATTCATTAAACTCCTTTGGTTTGTATCGCAGTTGTGTGTTACATGTTTAGATGCTTTTAAGAATCTCAAGAATTTTAATGTTCCGTGAGTTTGGGTTTTTTTTGTGACCACATGCAATCAAAACATTAGCTCTTCTCCTGAGATCATACAAAGTGATCTTATGCAAAGTAGCAACAGTGGAGCACAAAGGCATGTTCATTTGTTTGCTTCCCTCCTGTTGTGGCATACCTTGGCAATCCTCTGCTCTAACTTCTGAACTAAAAATACCACCGTTAGAGACAGCCATTGAATATTTAATTAAACATATCATAGTTTTCAGTCTTGCATGAAGACTCATGCTTTGCTTTTATTGAGTGGCTCCAGTCTGGACAGCAGCAAAAATCATTGTGATATATGTGACTCAGGAGACTAAATAAAATGGCTCAAGGGCTATTAAGACATAGTTTTACATGCAGTTTAAATAGAAATAAGCCAGTGCTGCTGCCAAGGGAGGCAGGGCTGTAGCACACCCTTTTCCCCCTTGGCTCATACAGGCACAAGTGTTTGTGTGACAGTGCGGTGAATTAGATCGAGTAACTGAGTTAAAATAAACTCTTTTGTCCATCAAGTTAATTTTAGCTGGGATCAAATCCTGCACCTGGTTTCCCATGGCATCACAGACAGGTTTAGACTGCTCTTCCCTCTCTCTCACTTTGCTTAGGCTGTTTGAGTTTGTGCTGAAGAACATTAAGCAAATCTTTGTGCAAGGGCTATTTGCATGCCCTTGTAGGGTATGTAAAATATGAATCTGTGATAGAGGTAGGAAAAAGCAGATGTGGCACTATATGTCGAGTTTAGTCTTTTGATGCTAAGGAACAGAAATAGAAAGCAGGTTGTTCTTTAGGTCTCTTCTTCCTGAGGAGATCCAGGCTGGTATTGCAGACTTGCAGTTGTGAAATGAAATATATTTTATGCGGCTGATGAAGCCTGTTGTAGTTCTCTATTTATGCATTTCTGCTTTTGATTGTGCTTCCCAGGATGAAGATTTGAATTAACACTTCTAAATCATAGCAATGGTTTGGTACTTTAGTTGCCATCTGACGTTTACAAGACCAAGTAATACTGAATGACTTGTGATTAAGTTAGAAACCTATTCAGAAATAATACTCCTACTGAAAGTTGTAGATTTATTTGATTTTAAAGACATTCTCACTACCTTCCTTGAAATCACAGAGGTGATCCGTATCACCTGTGGACTCATAATACTTCTCTGATGAATTCACTGGAATGTGGAGATGATGTTTGGTTTATCCTTATGTGCCACTTGTCAGAGACCTGGAAGTAACTGGTGTGGTCTAAAAACTTGGTGATACAAACTCAATTCACAACGCATTTCAAGTAATAAAGCAGGTAGGATAGGTTTTTCATTAGTTCAGGATTTCGTATGATGTGGCTTTTGAAAAAAAATCTTGTTCTTCAAGATTCTTATTCAAGATCTTTGATTTAATGTACTGTTGAACTACATGTAGTGTTGTAATTTGCCACTTGTGACATTAAGTTACTGTTTATCTCTGAAGATAATGAAAATTAACTGAAAATTGATTTTGTTTTGCAAAGCATTTAGAAGACAAACTTTTGTCTAGGGATTCAACTCAATGTTGGGAATACCTGTCTGAATGTTTAATTGGGAGAATTTTGGACCCAGATTACTGTGGGAAATACAGAAATGGAGTGCATATGCAGAAAAACCACACTATCCCTAATTGCTTTTCTTGTTTTTGTGCCTTGGAAACATCAATAATTGTCAAAATATGACATGTTTTTGGTAAATGTAAAAGTGTTGTTTTTTTTTTTCCTTCTGAAAACATTAATCAAAACTTCAGCTGTTTCAGAGTTTGGCATGAAAACTAAGCTGGCAAGGGGATAAAAGAGGATGGTAATGATCAGATTAAAAAATCTGATGGAAAACCCTGGCAGATCACTAAAGAAAAATCCAGTGAGTCATTTCAACAGTTTCTTAAACAACAGGTATATTGTTTGGGCTCTTAATGTGTAGGTGACCCTGAAATCCCTAAATACCACTTCAGGCTCAGGAGGTGCACTAGGAATCTATCCTGCTCCAGGAGCACCGTAACTCTGCCTGTGGCAGCTTCTTATCTCCTTTTCCTGTTTGTGTGCCAGGAGAGGAGGAGAGTCTAAGGCCTCGGTCTGCAAACATGGCTGCAGGGCTTATATCCTATGTGTAGTTTAGAGATATTTTGCAACTAGCAGGATTGGTTTTCTTTTTCTTTTTTTTTCTTTTTTTCTTTTAATTAAAAAAAGGAAAAAAAAGGTCCTTCTGATAGGTAGAGGGAATAAAATGGTTAAAAATTCAACAGGCTTCTTCGTTTCTTGTATTTGAAATGCAGTATACTTTGCATTTTTGAAACTAGTTTCGAACTAAGTACAACTGTAAACAAAATGAACAGTTATGTAATATTTCAGTTGGATTGGATATTCCTTCTCTGGAGTTACAAAAATATCTGTGTTGATACTGTTATGGAAAGAAAATCTAGACATTGATAATATTTAATATTGTGGATTAGTATTTAATAATGTGAATAAATCCTTCCTTCCATCCAGAATCCTCTTGGCATGGAAAGTAATTTGCTATCACTTTGCAATAGCGTGGCCCTTTTTAATGCATAGTTTAATGCAATTATGCTTTCCTCTTCTGGGAACAGAAGCTCCCAAATTGTTAGAACTGTTTACAATGGTATTGAGGAGTTGTACCCAAATTATGCAACAGGAGTCAGTGCACCTTTTGCAAATCTCAATAAACACCGTTTAGTTGAGTAATGACAGTGCAGCTTTTTAAATGTAATGGCAAGCAAAGCAGTTTGCTAGTAGTTGAAATGTTTGGTTAAGAAGGTTAAAATGCAGTGCTGCTTCTGTAGATGTTCCTGCACAGAAACTGTTCATGTCCCTGAATTATTTACAGTGCTGGTCTGCTGTGCTTGCGTTCCTACCCAGTTTTCACACAAATGCTGAAAAAGATGAAGCTTAGATGCTTATGGTTTTCATTTCTTCCTTCACCTTGAATAAAAGATTTTCTTTTGTCATAATGTTGTAAAAGAATGTTCTTAGTGGGAGTCAAATTATCAAAGAGCTGGAGAAGTACCAAGTCACTGTAAAAACACAAGGACTGCTGAACTTGCTTTCAGCTTTGAGGAAGAAACATGAGTTACAGAGTAGGGGAGTTTGGAAGAGCACCAGTATGAGATACAATTGGTCCTTGCAATGCTCCCTCAGTCTGGTTTTCCAAGGTCTAAGCCTGGATCATTGTGAAACTAGTTTTTGCTCATCTTTTTTGAAACTTGGTATTTTTTTTTTGTACTTGGCTTGCAGTGTTGAAGTTGTCGATGAAGCAAATTAAGAATAGAAATGGAAAAGCAAAGTAGAAGTTTGTAGAAAGAGGTACATATCCAGCATAATGGTTGAAAAAAATGGGCTTTTGGGGCAAAAAATGCTTGTGGGTATGTGGAAGCAAGAATGGAGCCTGAGTACAGAGAAGAGGATGCAAATCTGGTATAAGCTCTTCTGACTTGAATGTAGAAACAGAAGAGATATGGGTGGTGGGATAATTTGTGGAACGCGTGACTTTGTATTCCAGGAAAAAATTGAGAGGAGTGGCTTCAACCCTTGAGAAATGCCTTTAAATGGCAAAGGCAGTTGAACTCTTCCGGGAAAGAATAAAATAATACCAGCCACTAGTGTGGAAGAAGCTTCCAGGCTGCAATTAAAGGAGCTCAAAGAGATTAACAAGGAGAAAATGTAGCATCTCATCCACAGTGCATACTTCAGACAATGACACAGAGATCAAAGTAAAAATCCCAATTGCACATCAGGGCAAGGAAGCATGGGAGGGCAGGAGGACAGCACCACACATGTCCCAGTCCCACAGAAATTCCCATTGGGGGCAGTACTGGTCTTCTGAGAAGGTGGGGAACCATAGCCTTGTGCAGGAGTTACTGCTGATGGGGAGCACTGCTGCCTCCCTGTGCCTGTGGTTGTATGGGTGGGTGGTTTAGAGAGAAGGGACTACTTCAACAGACCTGGATCGGGAGTGAGTTCAACTACAGCAATGAAGAGAATTAGCTAGAGGGTGCAAATCTGGGACAGTGGTCTGGGACACTGATGGCAGTGAAATAGAGCACATGGTCATATATCTACAAGCGGACACCTAGGGGATATGTGGATGTTTGAATTAGACCTTGCTGGTCTGTAAGATTTGAAGAAACTTCTTTTTCCATCTAAGACTACTTTTTGAATAGGGGACAGAAATTATCCATTTCCAAGGACTGATATTCTTGGTGCTACTTGGAATTCCAACTCTATTTGGTGCAGAGGATTAAACTAGGCCAGTGAATACTGGCCACCAAAACTAGTCAAAACACCTGATAGCACTTAGGATCCTCTTGAGTATAGGCAGCTACAGGCATCAGCTTGGTTTCATGGGTATTTTGGTACAATTTGAAACAGGCACTGGGAGGGTGTCTAAAAGTGTGAGTTGGTGATTCCCTCCCTGAGGCACCCCATGACCACGTTGCTGAACAGGCAACAGTGAAGCCCTGTGGCAAGTGCTGCCACACTGATGGTGAAAATTCAGGTATGCCACACTGATCATTGACTCCTATTGATCTGAAAGACTATGAATTATGCCTTCAAAATCCAGGTTTTGCTGACCATGTTCCTTGCTGTGGAACAATTTCACCTTCTCACCTCTGTGTCTCGAGTGGATAAGGAGTCTCAAAGCTCTGGCAAACTGTTGATAAGCATGGTTTCAGACAATGCAAATCATGAGAGAATTAAGGACTACAGTGTGAGATGTTCCTAACAAGAAACTGCAAGTGGTGGCAGATGCGTTGAAGGATATGTGTCCTTGAGTGTGCAGCACAGGCAACTTTGTGGAAAAAATTCTTGAATGTGTACCTTACGTTCATGTCATGAGGTACATCTCAAAGGAGCTGAACTGATCTCTCAGTAAGAACCCAGGTCCAATTTAGATGTCCTGATCCCTTCCAGGTTTAATTCCTCAAAAAATACCAGTTAAGAAATGCTTTATTATTATCATTATTTTTTTTTTTCCAGAGAAGAACACAAGCTGCAATAAAATGCCTTGAATTAAGTGAGTGTTCTCATATAGCACCACACTGGGAGAATTTGTCAGAATTGAGTTATAAGCTTGGTGTTTAACTGATGACTTCACTGCTCTGAGTTTATCCCAAAGTTCCAGGATGCTGTTATGAACCACAGGCAGTTATGTTGGACATTAACTGCTGACACTACTGGAAGCTGCTGCATTCCTATAAATACATTCAATTGATATATTTCCTTTTAAAAACATGTGTTGTTATAATGGTGGTCTTGCCTGTCAAGGAATTATAATGTCAGGAAACAGCATGGTCTATACTCCTAGCTGTTCAGTGAACCTATGCTGTAGTACAGGAATCTCCTTGATGAAGAAAAGGAAAAAGAAGGGTGTTCATACACTCTGTTCAGCCCAAGGCAAAGCAGAGACCTAAAATGAGCAAATATGGCATTTCTGGTTTCAGTGGGGCAATTAGAGGGCTAGCTAAAATGAACACAACTGGAAGGGATTGGGGAAATAAATCTCCAGCAGATAATGGCATCTGTGAAATAGTGTTCATTCTGTGGCTAGGAGGAAGTAACTGTTCTTAGAATTCTAGTTCACAGCAAGCAGCCAGTTTTTAGTCCAAGAATGTTCTCCATGGTGACCTATCTGAGAATAATTTTATATCACTCTCCTGACTTTTTTTTGCTGGCTTTCGCTTTCCCACAGAGAGATTTGTAGCCTGATGGCTTAGACCTGTTTCTGGGAGTAATTGGGGCAGTACTTTCTCAGCAAGGAAGGGCCTTGAATCTGGAATGTACTTTCCTTGGCAAGGGCTGGGTGGTGTCAACTTGAGGGTGTGACGGTAGACCTATTTGTTTAGTTCTTCTGCTTACTGTAGGGGTTTTTCCACTGTGTGTCCAGCTTTGGGTGCCAATATTTTTCTCCCACTGATGGGTTCTGTGATAGTTACACCCTGTAAAATATACATTGCAGAATTTTTTCAGGGCTGTTTTATTAATGGACAACTGGTTTAACAAGGCTGTCTGTTTTATAAATAGGTTACATAGTTTTAAATTAATAAAGCTATTGGCTTTAACAAGGGATGTTAATTTTTACCATCAAAAGTGAGTGAAAAGCTCTTGGAGTAGGTAACCAGACAGGTTGTCTCATCTAGATCCTCCTTCCCCTTTTCCCTTTTTAAAATGTTTCTATCTGCCTAAGGATTAGATATTCAGAAACAGCTATAAGTTAATGTCTCTATATGGAAACAGTCATCTAGCCATCTGTAAAGGGTGGGTGTCCTGCTGTGGATTGGACAGTGTAGGCAATAGTAGAGAAGAAAACAAAACCCAAACTTATTGCATTCACATGAATATATATTTTGTACATATTGTCAGCGTGGATGGATTTCTCTTCTGTGAGCTTCTTTCCACCTGGGCCCTCACTAAATGTGTTAAGTAATCAGTGTCTGGCTGTGAAGTCTTCCACTAACTGACTATAGTGCACATGAAGAGAATCTTCTGTTAGTTTTGTTTTTTAACTTGCTTCTTAATATTTTCAGTTCATACCGCTAAGCTCTTTTGCTGGGAGAGACAACAACCAATTAGTTTCTCAGTGCCATTCCTGATCCTACAGGCCTTGCATGAACATAAAAATATATATATATGTCAAATCTTTAGTCTTTATTTCTTCAGATCAAATAATATTGTGTAAAAGGAATTGTTTATAACTGGAAAAATCCATCTGCTGTGTAGGTAATCACGGAGATCAGCATGATGTCCTCCAGCACCTTTGTTCTGGTAAAGAGTAGAGAAGACAGGGCAAAGGCTGTTATCATCCACCCACCCATTTTTTGGAACGGATTCTTCTTAGGCAAAGACATGAAACAGCAAACACTCTGCCAAACACACTGCAGCTTGGAGATCATGTTAGGAAACATGCCAGGACCAGCGCTGCCTGGTAGCTGTATCAGATATTGGCAAGAAGTTCAATGCTGGGCAATCAGAAATGGTGCTGGAAATCTGCAGCTCCCTCTTGTGCTCTCACAGTGAAGAATTAATCAGCATTTATGACTTTTTTCAACTCCTGCATCCAAGTATCATGGTGACTTTACAGATTTGCCCTATTAGTTCCCAAGAGCTTCTCAGAGCTCCTTCATAGCTCAGCTGGCAGTTCCATGTCCTTCTGTAATAAGTAATTGATGCTACAGTGTGCCAGGCGTGGTGCAAAGTCAGGGTGCAGTTCTGTTCCTGGAGCAGTCGGTGCGTGCTGAAGCACCAGCTGCCTGACATTTGAAGGCTGTTTAACAGTACTGCATCTAGTTTCCTATATGAGAGGACAGAGATGGCTTAGGGCTCCTTCTAAGGCATTAAGACTTGCAGTCATTGAGTTCTGGGAGTATCTTGGACCCCAGGTTACTGTTGTTGCTGTCTCAGTCATTAAAAACAGATGGGTCCTGAGAAATAGTGAGATTTGACTAGAGCAGGCAAGTTTCAGGGATACAAACTCAGCAGTGATTAGCCTGTCTCTGTACTTGAAGAGCAAACTGTTAGTAGGAGAGATGAGTAGAGCAACTGCATTTAGAAACATGTTTCCAGGGAAACATTAGTTTCTCTAGAAGACAACCCTGAGACATGAAATTTTATATGACTCTTGGGACAAATGTAAGTTTGAAGACTTTTTTTTTCCCCTACTTTTTATAGCCAGTACATTCTGCTCCAGATTTATCTGTTTCAGGCCTGTGTGGTAAAGCCTATTTTAACTGCAGAGTCCAATATCTCAGCGGATTTCATTAGGAAAAGGGCCCACACGAGCTGCAGTTTAAGGATCTATTACTTAGGTAGCAACTGCACTCACATGTGCACTTTCTGAGCATATCCTTATTCACAGTACAAAATGAGACTTCAAGAATAAGGCTCAAAATATGGTTTGGCTTCATGTATGACCTTAGACAAGTCAACTAAGAGTAGCTTGTTTGTAAATTCAATATAATGATAATTTCTGACTTTTGTTCTAAATTTGCAATGATAATTCATGAAGCTTCTAGAAATCCAGAGTGAAAAGGCCAGTTTGTGTTTCCTTTGGCTAGCTCTGCCTCCAGAAACCAGTTTCATCTTTTAATCTGTTGACCAGCTTCCTTACAGCACAAGTTCACTAGAAGACTAATAATTTTAAGTTAAAGAATGTAGACTTTGTAGACTTTTTTCACTACCATGGGGAGTTCTGTTGAAATCGCAAAGGCTGTGAACTTCTATTTTTGTTATTATTTTGAAAACTGTAGTTAACTTATTTAGAAACTCCATTTTTTTTCTTGGTTGCACATTGTCAGTGACAAGAACAAGCTTCTTACTATGTAACTACATTTCTAGATTAGATTTTATTTTAATTTTCTTTAATGGAAATAGTGATCTGGAGGTATATAAAATAAAAAATGAAATAATTGAGCTTTAACAATCCTATATTCAATGGACACGAAAGTAAATAAATTGGATACTTTTCCAGGACAGATAGTGGTATTTGAGAAATTTACCATTTTCAGTTTTCTGGATGAGGTAGGAGAGAGTAATAAACCTCATCTCAAGGATTTGAAAGACCCAGATTCCTTGCTGCTTAAAGTCTCCATTTGCTCACACATGTGAAGTTTAATGTGAATGTCCATGAGACAGCTTTAAATTTAAGCCTTCTCAGTGCTGAAAGAACACAGTAGCTGTTATTTATGTCATAATAAAATTGACTTATAGATTAAGTCTTCTTGTTCTACAGACAAATAAAAGCTAAATGCTGATGCCTATCTTTAGTTGTGGATACTGTCTCAAGGAGTCTCTGTGAGATTCAGCCATGCCCAGGGCGTAGTGGGATGTGAAATGAGTGGGTGATAGAGGTTCTCCAGACCTTAGGAGAGATGTGCTGCATATTATGGTGTCATTACATCAAATCCTGATTAAATTATGTGCTTAGAGATTTCTGACAAGCTTTTCCTACTTAAATTCTACCCCCATGTTTCATCTGGCATATCTCCTTGTAAATGATTATATTGCTGTCTTTGCTTTTCCTTTATCATCAGTGTTATTTGCAGATGTCCAGAAAAGCAGGAAAAAAAAAATTTCTGACAACCTGTCTCCAATCAGGCTATTCCTGTCTACTCTGTACACACTATGAAAATGAAGAGTGTATACATGTTACTGGTATTGCTATTGCTGACCCTTTGGAAACAAACAAGAAGTGAAACAACTGGTCTGGTGGCCAGACGCAGCTGTACAAGTCAATAGTGTGAGCTGAGTGGCAGTAAAACAACATGCAGTGAAGTTATTTTTCAATCAAGTTAGGCTTTACCACACTAATCCACTGGAACTGCAAAGGCTGTTTTCAGTAAACTCGTCACTTTATTAAATAGGAGCCAAAGCCAAAGGAAATCCACTTAAGAAAAAAAAGTTAGACAATTTAATTCTGCAGCTGTAGAAATAAATTGAAACAGAAGAAACATTTTCAAAGCCATTCTTACAGCTAAGTTGCAACCATTATTATTAGTGGAAAATTAAACTGAATGATAATAACAAAAAAAAATTAGGTCTCTTTTTCCAGGTTGCATCAAACAAAAATCCCATCCTGACTCTTCTGGTGACTTGCCTTATAAAAATAATGTTTGTAAGGGAAGAATGGGTTGCTGTGATAGAGTTCAGTTACCCCTCAGTTACTTTCGGTATCATAGTGTGAATAGGTGAAAGGTGTTGCTGTCTTTACAACTTTACTGTGTTGAGATCGAATATTAAACAATTGCAAACAAACTAATATAGGAGTGGTACACTGTTTTATCAGGTTTCTCAAGAGAGTAAATAATCTTATTGATGGTAGTTGTGACAGTGGTGAGTAGATGCAACACCGGAATTGTCCCATCAATAGTTTATTTTCTACACGTCAGGGCCTGGCTACATAGTTCTGGCTGAAGTGCCTGAGTGTAGTCAGTATGTATGGGTTTCATTTCAAGATCCTTTCAAAACCTGGATGATTCTTGTGTTAAAGATGAAAAGTATAGGAAGCATGGAAAGGAATTCATCCTTTTAAGACTTTGGTTGAGCTCTCTCCTATTCCTCAGGCTCACACTCTTGTACACATGACCTTCTTAGCAACACAGAATACATCAGAGCGCAGTCTAAATACAGCTTGACATTGAGAGTCCTTTTTTTTTTTCTAATGATACCTCAGTTTCAAGCTAGTTTCTTTGCTTAAAGACTTAGTGTTTCTCTGTTGCCATGCAAGAGGCTGCAATCAAGTAGTTATGTTCCTGATTTTTTTTCTCTGTGGAGATTTCATCGTGTTTCTAATCCCGAGGGGAAGTGTATGATCATATGATCATGTTTTACTCATGATTACTCAATTCTCTGATCTACTTTGCTTGTTTGGCGAGTGCTTTGATGAAACCTATTGCCATGCACACTTCAGACCTGTGGAGTCCTTGGAATACTTAATAATATCTTTTCTATGTGCCTGGAATGACAGACACTGGGGAATATGTGGAATCAAACTTTCAAAACCCATGAGTCACGTCACAGATTTCTGAAATGTGGGTTTTGCTTTAGGTAATTTCATAATCTAATCACATAGCTGTGAAGATTAGAAACTGTTCCTTAGAGTTAAGCCTCTCCTCATCAGGCCATGCTCTCATAGCTTAAGAAGTCACCAAATGATGTGAGCAGGGAACAGTACTGATTGCTATGCATAAGCCTTTACCATCTACAAAAGCTTCTCAACTTGAAGCACCATGTGAAGGCAAAATGTCTCTGATATGATTATACTATTGCTCTGTGAGATTCAGGAAGAAAGGCTTTTTTTGAGTGAGGGTCTCATACAAGTCGAAGAACTAAAGCAGCTTTGAAGGCTCTACCTGTAAGCATAGACATGACCTTAGTGAAGACAGCATCTCATCATCCTCTGCCACCCTGAGGTCATTGTCCGTGCTCATGTTAGTGTATCCAGTCTTGGTGCTGTTGATAGGAGGGTGCTGCTGTCTTGTCCACTCCTGTGTGCAGGGCAGCCTTCCTGTTGCTACTTGTGTCTTTTCATATCTTACTGGATTGTAGAGCTAAGTTGTCTTTCCCTTAAGGAAGTGTTTAGACCTGAAAGCAGTGATGTACTTGCTGCCCTCTTCTGTTGCTCATCTATCCATGAAGGCCTGCCTTTCTTTAGTGTCTAATTACCTCTCTTCTGAGTGCAGGCCAGGAAAATGGAGAGTGAATAGTGATTTTTCTGTTGGAGAACTTGTATATTCTGGTTCTGTAAATAGCTGCAATTCTAAAGGAAGTGGCTATATTAAAATATTAACCATATCCAGCAGGTACCAGCAGTCCTCTGTCCTGAAAGTGGCAGATGTGCTTCTTACAGCAGGAAAAATAGGCAGAATGGATGCATATTGATGAGAGCTCTTCTGACTCCTACAGCAGTAGGAATGTTGTCAGTCTTCATGCTCTACATTATTCCCATTTCACAACCTTCATGGTTTGATGTGGCAAATGGATAAGTTGTATAAGGAACATACAACGACCACAATCCTGTTGTTCTGGCTGGAGGAAAGAAATGCAAGGTAGCATAGAAGCAGTATCAACAAGACAGGGACCTCATCTGATGGTGTTTAGACAGTAAGTGCTCCCAGGCCAAGGATTCACGTATGCAATAGGCCAGTCCTGCTGCCAAAAAGCTGCTTGATGCCCTCCCTAGTGCTGGCCAAAATGTTTGCTAAGCTTCTTACTGGCAGTGCTGATCTGAACTGTATTAAAGGGTATATGAAACAATGCTTTTGCTTCATGCAGCTGGGGAGTGAAGTGGCACTGAGCAGGCTGTGCCAGAACGGTTCCTTCTCATGTTCTGATAGCCCCAGGGAGTGGCTGAGAGCACCAGGAAGCTGGCAGTAAATCGTTGGAATTGGCATTAAAAGAAAAATAAAAGAGGACACGTGATTCAAAGGGCTGCAGAAACTCTGTGGACCCTCTGACGAAAGCTCTCTCTCTTTTCAAAGTATTTTTAATCCTTTTGTGCTATGGAGTATGACATATACTTGAAGGCCTGCCTTTCTCTGGAGTGTCTAATTACCTCTCTTCTGAGTGCAGGCTAGCAAAGCAAATGAAATGGCCCACTTTCCATTTTCTAGTATATCTTTTAAATCCATCTCAGGAGGGAACATTATGCATGTTGAACACAGTTGAAAGCAACAAAATACGTGTTCTTTCCGTAAGCTTTACTTTTTTTTTTTTTTCCTGTGCCTCTTGGAAAGGTGTGATGCGTCACTAGGTGCATTAAAGGAAGGGTTTGATGCACGTATGATAAGTAGCTAGCACTCCTCTGGTAGTGCCCTGTTCCCGTTCCCTGCTCCTGTTCCATCACAATCCACTATGAGCCTCCACCTTTTGGTATTCAACACTTCCAAATTAAGTTAGACCTGTCCTGGCCATTCTGGGGTTGCTCAATTTATTTCTTCCTTAGAGAAAAAATGTCCTTGAAGTTATTCCTGCTCCCACTTTCTCCTTGGTAATGGGAAATGGTGCTATGTCCTGTCCCCAGGGATGTGAAAGTCTGATAAGGAGGATCACAGATTGGATTGAAGATACTATGCAAACAGGGAGAGTATAGCAGAGTAGTGACAGTGCTTTACCTGAAGCAAAATTGTCTTGCAATGAGTGATCCAAAATACCTGTTAAATTCTAAATCTGGAACATCTGGAAGTGTCTGCAAATATAACATAAACATACGGTTGGAAATTAATGCTAAATTATTTTAAATGTTTGCATCTTCTTCTCTGTGGATGTTTCCTGTGAGGCACGAAGGAGAAGGTATGATTTTTCATAGTTTCTGTGGTACTCACTGAATTTTGGAAAAAGAGTTGCAAAAAATAGAGAATTTACAAGTTATTTTTGCTGTCCCTGACCAACTTCTGTGGCAAGTACCCTTTTTCCTGGAAATGCAAGTGTACTCTTGAAGCATACCTCAGCTCTTGCATCTGCAATGCATCTCATAAAGGACCTCTTTTGCAGTTCTTCTTTTAACTACTTTAATCAAATTTTAGCAGCTCACACTCTGCCTTGATCCATTTGTAAATGGTTATTGCTTGCTCTGCAAGGCAACACATTACAGTGCAGCTCCAATCTCTTGCATGGTGTTTTTGATTTACTTATTCTCTCCGTTTCTCCAAGAGCAGTCCCATACCCTCTCCTTCAGATCATGTGACTGGCCCACAATGGACAAAGCATCTGCTTATTCCTCTAAAGCCACAGGATTTGATGCTAGTTAATATTAATCTCCATAAATCTCTTCAGGCCTTTGATCTTAGAGCTGCATGTTTTTCTGTTTGTTTCTAATATTCATTTGACCACCATGTTCCTTGCTATTGCTGCTGTGCTGCTTAGTAGCTTTGATGGCAGACATCAACACGATGAAAAAGTGGAAGACAGGATGCAGTGTGATTAATTCACATTTTTAGCTGTGGAGATCTGTCCAAAGCCCCTTCCTTTCTTGTGGATACCAGTATGTTTTGGTGGCATGTGCAGTGGATTACTCTTCCTGGCTTTTGATTCTGGTTTTGTGGTACCACACATAAGTAATTAAGTTTCACTACTGAACCTCTTCTAGCGCTGTGTCCTGTTGAGAAGGCATTATGAGCATTTCTTGGTTTCAATTATATGCTGGCTCGTTAATTTTCCCAAATTGTTTGGGTGCGTGTAGGGAAGCAGAAAAGGTAGATCCAGAAGTCACAAGCACCCAGCAGGCAGTTTGTGATGTCATGGCATCTGCAGAATGGTTCTGTGTCAGACTCTGTTTTCAGTTTCCTTGCCCATTTTTAGAAAATGATACTACTGTCTTTTAAAGACAGATTTTCCATTGTTACAGGCAAATTCCAGATAATTGGATATCTCTGCCAGTTGTCTCCTAAGCCCTTCTGTTCCAAGCTATAGTTCTTTGAAGGTCCTGGCCATTAATTGCAGGAGTTGAAATTCTGTATTAGACTGACTCCTGTGAAGCACCTTGGGAAGCTGCCCTGGGCTCCTGTTTCAAACTGGTTATATTGCTGGTCTCCTGTGTTTGTTCCTTCTGCTCACAAATGCAGATGCAATTTTCTCAAATGCACACGAGTAGTTAATCACAGACCTAGTAGTGCTATCTGATGAGTGTAGGAAGTGGTGGGAATCTGGGCACCCCAGTGCTCGTCTGACTCTGAATGCCAGCAAGCGACCCTGGAAGTGTGGGTTTTGTTGGGCTTTTTTGCTCATCTCAAGTTGTTTAGGCTTTAGCACTGCTATCAAAGCTAATGTAAAGCAGAATATCTTGTTGCTTTTGATGTCTCAACAGAATTAAGTAGCCAAAAGGCTGATTTTCCTCTCTGAAAGGAAAAAACATGAATAAGAAATGTTTCACAGTCTAGAGTTTCTAGATTTGCCACAGCAAATAGTGCAGGGCAGTGAAGATGCAGCTGGACTGGGTTTTGTGATTAGCCCATACTTGGCGAGGTAAAATGTTTTCTGGAAGGTGCTGCTGTTTTCTTCTTAGGTGCTACAGAATGACTGATATCTTTGATTTAGCACATTATCTAGTTGCTAGCTCTGCTGTTGCAGATACTGATGTGGATAATGAGTGATCTTTTCCATGACAGCAGGAGGGAAACAGTTGTGCCAGTGCAGCTAAAACCAAATTGGGAAGAATCATTCCTCTAACAGCAGAGAGTTAATTGGTACCAGGCTGAAGCAGTGTGATAATGTCTCTTTCAGGGGGATGCTCCTGGATATTTCTTTAAGCAAGTGAAGGGAATCAGACTTGGTATACTCAAGTAGGTAGAAAAGTTGGAAGAAGAGTCTGAAACTGAAGTTAACTCCCTTCAGAGCAGAGCTCAGCATGGTGGCAATGGCAATGGGTTGGAGATTCTGCCCACTATGGAGATGGGAGCCTGTATACTTCTGAGAAGCATTAGCAGTCTCAGGAGGTGAGATATTTGTAAAACTTGATTCTAGTACAGCCAAAGGCAGACGGATACAGTGAACTCTAATCCGGAAGAGACTTTCAAATCAAGTTGTTGTAAATGTGCATTGTTCCTAATGGCCATTGCTGGTAATAGCAAATCCTGTTTATTTTAATGTACAGAAGGAGGTATTAAGCTCCTTGTACAGCATGTAATATTACAAAAGCAGGTGGTGTGCAGTCTGAGAACGTTTTGCCTGATCAATGATTAAAGCACTTGTTAGATCAATTCCAAAGTCACTGAATCTAGCTTTATTACTACTTAGTGGGGTCCGGTAACATTCCCAAGTAAACACTGATGTTTATTTCACTCAGAGTGCTCAGAACAGAGTCGTATTTTTTTTAAATGTCAAATTTTGTTTGATAATAATATTCCTAGTAAATAAATGAAAAATTCTGAAATCTGTTCAATAACATTTTCCATGCATATGAAAGGTCATCAGAACAGAGATGTT
This sequence comes from Cyrtonyx montezumae, assembly GCF_038088225.1. NCBI lineage: Eukaryota > Metazoa > Chordata > Aves > Galliformes > Odontophoridae > Cyrtonyx > Cyrtonyx montezumae. The sequence goes on from NW_027071826.1 coordinate 13,401,624, forward strand.
TACTTTGTGGCTAAAGGATGCAGGGAGAGGAATCTTTACCATCTGTCACCATCAAATTACTTTTCATGAGGGAAAAATAAATCCCTTTGATTGGAATCCATTTTATCAGCTCTAATAGTAATATTTTATGTAGGATTTCTCTTCCAGAATCTAGTAGAATTTACAAGTAAATTCATCTATCTAATGCTTTGTTAAGAGGAACATCTGTCTCAGACATTGGAAGGATTGAAGTACTAAGAGTTTTTTAGAGGTCTATTCATCTTGCAATATTTGTTTGGTGTATGTAATCCTAATATACCAGTTGCAACAGTAAATATTTCGCTATAATCAGAAATTGAACTCTACAAGAAATCTGTCTATCTGTGACTGATGAAAACGTCATGCCTGTGACCCTGTGAGGTTTGTATTCTACAGCACGAACCTGAGTTTTTGAAGAATTTTGAACCAGTAAGACTGGGAATTTGCATCTTTGATGGAAGAAAAAGCCTCAAACTTATAATGCCTGCCATAGAAGTTTAACAAGGATCCTAATAAGTGAGTCAGTTTCAAATAACAGTTAACAACTTCATCTGGAAGGCTTAGAGGCCCTGTTTCGTAGGAGGTAACTTGAGAGCAGTCTCATGTTATATAGCATAGTTAATGTTTCCCTTAGAAAATCAGAATTTTAGAGATTTAATATTTCATGTGCACCAAATTATGTCAAATTGGCATATGGTACACAACAAAGCCTTCAACCCCTGTAGAGATCAAGAAGAAAAAAATATTAATCCTCTAAGCTGTTTGGGGGATTCGTAAGCACAAGGAAAATATACAATTCTCAGGAATTCAGAAGCTTATAAAATGAATTTTGTAGGCAATTTGGATAAAATTATTCCTTATGCTTTGATTATGCCATTAAAATTTGCACTTCTACAAATACAGAGATTTCCTTATAAGTACTGAGTACTTACTGGGCAGTGTAGCTGCATTATATAGACTTAAGAGGAATGTTTTTCTTGCACGTTATGTTGAGTCATGTTGTGAGCTGTTTTTTATTCTCTTGTAAAAATATATAATAGAGATTAAGTGGTTCATTGTGTTTATTGTAACTGTGAGGTTGGATGAACCAGTCACAGGTAGAAAATCTAATTGCACTTCTTCCTGCCCTACATCATGCAGCTCTGCGACGTCCTGTATCTAACATCATTCTGTATTTAATGCCTACAGTAAACAATGCCACAGTCCTTATGACATGTGCAATTTCTTGTACCTCAGAAGGCAAAAAGTAGAATGCCATGCTAGGTAGGATTTATGTGTCCCGGATGTTTGTTGTACAAAAACTTACTGAGGCGGATCTTGGTCAGACATCACGCTGCATTTGGTGATTTAGCAGCAGTTCAACCTGGCTACTCAGTGCCATCATTCTGCATCTACACAATGATACAAGCACCTAATTAAAACAAAAACCCAGGAAATTCTCCTCAGCTAATTCTGTTGCTAGCAGCCTCATCATTATGTGTAAAAACAACACAGGCTTTCATATCTGGAAACACTCATTAGTGTTCAAGACCTGGTAGTAGTATAGGAAGGTTTAACACCTTGTGGGCAGCAAATGAGCAGTTGTAGGTAAAATCCATTTTTGAAGATGTCAGTCTGGCTTCCTTCACGAACACTACGTATTCAGAGGAAACGTGAATACTGTTTTTACCTTGATAACGTGATGATTAGTGATCAGCCATACCTAGGCTGAATCACTGTGTAGGAACACCATGAAGCCCAGTTTAAAATCCAGTTCTCATTTCGTTTAGAGGCCTAGAGTTTGGGTGGTTCAAAAGTAGATTGTTCATCATGTGTTTTTTAGAAGCTGATTGATTGCTTGACTGTGTGAGCTGGGATTTGGGGATGAGAAAGGTGGAAGGAAAAGAATTGGTATTCTATTTCCCAAGACTGAGAGTATTTTAGCAACTTGTTTCATTTGGGAGTGTGGTATTTCAATATCGTATATTTTCCCTTTTTGTTGTTGTGTAATGAGAAGTGCTACTTTCTCCAGATCTGTGGTGCTGGCAGATAACTGCTAGCTCCAGAGCAATGAAGGCTAAGAGCTGGTTGTGCGATGGGCATTGGTTGCTGATGAAGTGCATGTGGGATTATTTTCCCAAAAAGTTATTGCATCTGAAACCAAGAGCAGTCAGCACCTTCCACAGTTATGTGGCCAGCTCCACTATTTCCCTCTTGAAAACTTGCCTAATATTAATAACAGCTAGATCTTGTACCTGTAGAGGTTATAACCTCAGGTAGGAAGGAAAAAGAAGGCTTGTGTACGTGTTGTAACACTGGTAGTTAACAGGATGTCTTGTAGGTAAGTAACAAGTGAATCTAAAAACCAGCTTGTTATGCAAGTTTGAAAGTCATCTGCTGATGATATCCTGAATTAAATGCTAATATCTTTGGAAACAAATTTAAGTGACCTTCTGCTTTGCTTTGGGAATAATATCCATACATGCAAATCAAGCAATTTTCTGAAGCTATGCAACTACACCCTGACAAGAGCTGCACTCAAATCAACTTCACATTTCTTGGTTCTTCCATGCGCCCAGCCCTGTGGTGGTGTGCCTCCAAGCATTGTTCATAACTGGTTATACAACATCATAATAAATAGTATTTAAAAGCAAATCAGCGTTTGCTATCTCCAGTTTGCTACTGAACATAGAGACTGGGGATTGCCTTCTTGTAGGTATTGCAACAACAGTGTTTGTGAGGAGGTTTAAAGGAGGAAGAGGTGACGTCAGTGGTACATGCCTAAGTAATTCCTAGGTTAGTGGGGAAGGAAATAGTGCCACAAAGGGAACCAGCAGAACTCTCTTGTCCATATCAACTTAGCCTGGAGTTTGCTCAAGAGGTCTTTGAACTAGCTTGGTTTTATTCTGTGACAAATTAGTAACATTTTCCATTTGGCTTGACAAACCAGAATATGCATTTTTGTGACTATTTATTTGCCAACTCACTAGAGTTGGTATGTTGTACTAATACTGTGATATCTCCCAAGGATGTGGGCTGGCTCTGCAGTGGCTATTGCTTTCTGACAACGTGGATGTGGAACAATTCACTTAGCCTTTGTTCCATCTGTCCCAGAGCCTGTGTTCTTCAGTAAAATCATATGCCTCTGCAAAACCTTAGACTCTAATAAGAAAGCATGCTGCATTTGGGCTTACTGGAAGAGTATGGAGGACCTGCTTCCTGTGTGGTGGTCAAAATTCCTCTTTTTATCTTTGTCTCTAATGTTAAAGTCTGAGCAAAGCATAACTGAAATAGTAATTCTTAAGTTTTTACTGCCTTCTAGCATTACGTCCTTGCATCCAACCCTCGCAGCAGGCATCCTCCTGTGCTGGATTTGCGTGCGGGTCAGCCATATGGCATGTGTAATTATTGTTTTATAATGGTGTTATTGCTCTCTAGCTGCCCAGTAAACCCAGTGCAGTTTCAGTAGACTATGTACAACAGCATATGAACTTCGGACTTGAGTGATTTTCTTCACTTTTATACAAAAGTAGGTGTGAAGGAGAAAAAACGATTCCATTTAATTTATAGAAACTATATAAAGTTTATAGAGTCTCCACAATCCTCACAAATGAAAAGGCTGCAGAAGAGAGGAGGGGCTGCACTGGAACTGGGAGGTCCACAGTGCTGGAGAAGAATAGCACTTAAAGGCACGCATCAGTAAATAACTGCGCTGAACTTTTCCCATTAACTCCGTGGGCAAGCAGATGGCCTACATTAGGGATTTGTCTGCTTTAGGGATTTTAGAAACACGTTTTCTCCCCTTTCCTCCTCCCCGTCCAGTTACTGTTGTTTTAGAGAAGTACAGAACCAGTGTCTGTTCTGGAGCTGTTCTTATTGGAAGGAGCCTGTTTGTTTTTGGAAGGTTCGCCGAGTAGTTTCAGGAATCTGTATATATACATAAGTGCTCTCCTGCATGTGCCTGGTTTATTTTTTTGGTGTGTGAACTTCCTGAAGCAGTAATACCAGCTCGGCTCGCCCAACCTTTCAGGCATATGTACAGCTCTAATTTACATTGATGGCAGAATTTCTGCAGGAAAATTAGGAGCCACAGTGTCCTCCGTCGTACAGGCAATTGAAATAAACACAGCTCTCGCTTGCATCCTTATTTACCCTGAAAATAAAGATTGCCAAAGTGATTGGTGAGGACAGGACGTGGCTGAAACCAGGCCTCTGTAGAAATTAGAAAATGCAGTAGAAAATATTAATTTTTCTTCTGGGTGCCCTTCTGTGCTTCCTCCTGGATTTTGGTGAACACTGGACATCTGTCTAGCCAGCCCACTTGGTAAGGCAGCCTGTCCTCCCTGACACCCAGGCAGTCCCAAACGTTTCAGAGCAGCCCCATTTCCTGCTGCGCTGCCTGCCTCTTTTCACCAACACGTGTATTTAAACAAAAAGCAACGTATCTGGGGACAGATCTGGCTTAACTTTAACCTCTACCGACCTTCCAAAGTTAATTTTTACTAATCAGTTGTTGAAGTTACACCCTTGACTCTGTGTGACACGTGGCTCTTCTGAACAGCCGTGGGTGTGTGTGAGTGCACGGAGAGGCAGCTTGGGGACTGAAGTGCTGAAGGGTGGGAAGCCCAAGAAGGATATGACCAGTCTCATAGTTTATTGTATCTTAAGATTTGTAGGTAGTAAATGCTGTGGGTGTTTTTATAGATATTCTAGAACCCTAATATAATTTACAGTTTAATTTGTGGAGAAATGTTTCAAATCTGTGCAGATTCTTCTAAGTTATTTTAAAAGAAAAGCCAACAGCAATAATTAGTTTGGCATTTTTCATGTTTTCTGAAGCACTTAAAGGGTAATGACTTTTTTAAACAATCTTACATAAAATCGGGTTTTACAGGAATAAGGAGACCTAGAAGGCCCAAGTGGCCGTCAGTGACAGATGTAATTCATGCTGAAAGCTCTATTCCAATACATCAAAATAAGGAAAACAATTATATATATGATTAGAGGCTGCTGACCCTTCAGTTAAAATGATCAAAAAGAACAAGATTAAAATTTGATTTATGGAAGCTACTACTTAGCCTGTAATTAGGCTGACCAATAAAAACAAACCAGACTTTTATAGAATGCGATCTCCCAGTAGATGGGTAAGCTATTTTTGCATGGCTAAGGAAATACAAAATGATTTTAAAATATATTCAGTATGCTCTATGTGTAGATTGAAATACAGCATGTAAGTAGTTTTAATGTTTGTTTTTTTTTGTTTATAAATTGCCAGATTTCCTTAATTCTAGTGAAACTGGAGAACCACTTGAGAATAATTGTCTCTAAAATGAAATATCACTCTGTCTGTCTATTCCATTTATTTAAAATATAAACTTCACTCTTTTATTTCAGAAGATTAGTCAGAAATATGATTCCCCTTGCACTTTCACTTCAGTTCACTATGGAAATGGATTCAGGAAATGGCACATGTGATTAAAAACTCTTCAGCTGGCACAAGAGCTATTTGTACAGCTCCCCGTGTACAGCACTTCTGGCAAGTCACAAGTGCTTCTCATCTTACTGCAATATAAATAAAATGATCAATCAGTGCAGAGGCTTTCGATTCTGATTTTTTATATTTGAAACACACTAGTTGGAAGATGGGGAAGGTGAGTTTTTGGGCAGCTTCTTCATTCATAAGATTGAAGACCAAATTGTTGTGTTGACTAATATGGTCCTGTTTCCTTGTGCTTGCAAGTTAAGTAGATTGGAATCCACAGCAGCCCAATTTGCATGTGGGTGTCAGGACAATAATTCCATAAATTGAAGGGTTTGACCAGCTCACTGTCTAATATCACTGGAGAGCTGTGCACAACACATTAAAACTCAGCTTTCAAAAGCTACATTGAAGACTGCAAAACTAAGAGAACCTTTTTCCCATGTAGTTTAGAATGCATCTACAATACATAGCTCATGCCTGGATGAAGGAATTGAAGAAATACCTTATGTCTCCTGTTTTGGAATATATTTATTTTATTTGCAGGCCTCCAATGAATTCCAGCTTCTTTTGTGCATAAGTTTTTGAAGTTTCCTGTAAGTGTGCTGTCTTCTGGAAACTAAGTGCTGTGTTTTGTTTCTGATATTTCTAGTGGAACGGGAAAATGTACAGAAGAGGACCTTTACGCGATGGATAAACCTACATTTGGGAAAGGTAAGTCTGGCTGTCTTGATAAAGACATACAAGGACATAGTAGGAAGCAGACTACATTAATATATTTTAAAATAGTTACAATTTCTGATCAAAGAGGACTTCTGTGGGTATGGAGAGATTTGGAGAAGAATGAGAAAACATGTTTCTGTATGCATGAAAATTCCTTTTCAGGTTCAATGAACACTTGGCTGGGTTTGGGCCATCTCAGATACCTTTGTGTCTTCATTGCTACTGACTGAATCTACCTGTAGAACCCCACATACCTGTATAAAATCAATTGTGGTTTAGGCTGCTCTGAAGTGATGATAGCTGCATGCTTCCCACAACTGGAAGTTTCAGTATCTGAGGCATCGTGGCCCAAGACAGATCAGTCCTCAGAACCTGGCTTTGTCAATGATCTCCAGATGGGAAACATTAATTACTTGTTCATTTTCCAAAGGCTTGTATGATGTGATCTTTACATATCCAATTATGTTAGAAAACTAATGCTTAGATATCACATTTTTGAAGTATAATTGTTTCTTATTCACACTGTAATATGACTATTGAAGCCAATTTGTTGTTCCTGCTGACAGTAGATAAGTACTAACTCTCACGAGCAGTTAGACATCCAGAGGAGGGTTTACTTGTTGTTGAGAATGAGAAAAGAAAAAAAGAAATCTTAGAATTCCTAAGACTGCAACAATGCTTAGTGCAGTCATGAAATAAGACAGACCAACAGTCCTAACTTGGATTGGAGTTTGAGCTTCACAGTGATGTTAGTATCTGTGGCTAAATTTCATAGAGTACAGATAGGAAATAAGCTTGGGCTGTGAGTTAACTAAAGTCTGGATTGTTTCCTCCTTGGAAGAGACTACTCTTCAAACATGGTAAAGCAAAGGGTTTGTAGAAGAAAAGCATCACGTGTATAGTTGCTTCAGTCTGCTACTATGCAGTGAATGTTACTGAAAGAATAAAAGGATCTTCAATCTCTCTAGAAGATCTGAATAAGGTTAGTTGGTAATGTTTTCACTATCAATTGCTCCCAAAGTATTCTCAGAATGAAGACAGTGTTTTGTGAGTGATTCCTTTGGGAATTAGGCTCTGGAGCTTTAAATGTGAAAGCTGTCGGAAAGGTTTGTCAAGCATGTAACTGTGGAAAAGGTCTTTCATTTACAAAAGGAATTAGATCACAAAATGGCTGTAGGGAGCTGTTAATTCTTCTGTGCCAAACATATGAAGTCTTAGAAATTTTGTGGATAAGTGAATTGTTTTCTCTGGAGTGCATACAATTATTTTTCCTCTCTGATTCAATAAAGAAAAGTGCTTCTCTGAAGAAAGGGCAAAAGTGTACTGCTACATTATTATTATTATTATTTTTCTGGAATTAGCATAACAAGCACATCCATGTAAATAATGAGAACACTGCTAAAGCTATTTCTAATTACAGGTGAATTCCCCAAGGACACCCTCTGAAGGAGATGGCTTCTGCCTTTATCCTTGAAGCAGCACTTCTGTATGCAGAGAGGCTCACTTCTTTTATGGGCAGCATTGAAAGCCTCCTCATATCCCTTTTTAGGAAACGTGTGGCATGGTGTGTGCTCTCTTAGAGCACGCCATCCCATTTGGGTCATCTTTTGAGAGAAGATGGCTCTGGTAATGGGATAGTCGGGGGGCAGTCTACATCTATGAGTTCTGGTGGTTCCTGTTTTTGTTAAGAGGGAATGAGTCATCTGAAAGCTTCAAACTCGAAGATTTTTAAATCTTGAAATGAATGTTGCTTTTCTTTCTTTCAGTATGGAGCGTTGACTTGAGTTTATTACTCTTGGCTAGATTAAAGACTAGAGATAAAAATGTACAGCCTCATTTTGCCAGCAGCAGCACTGAATGAAACAGTAGTGCACTGCCCAATCAGAAATAAAATGACTTGGTTCTTTAGGGATACAGGTGCAAGTGACATCTGAACGGAGCATCACTGCTGCAGCTGAGACTGCTCCTAAGGGCAATGCTGACTTCACTGTGTGCCTCATGGCACACATTATGACACCTCAGCAGAGTGGAGAAATAGCTCTCTTTGGAGGAGTTTGCTGAGAAGACACTATACATTGCTATTTAAAGTGCTTAGAAAATAGTGGGATATAGAATGGCACCAACAGAAACTTTACAGAGAAGACAGGAAGGAGATCTGGGATAAGTCCTTTTCAGATCTCAGTTACACAGGTACTATATCAGTTTTATCTTATTTCTTTTATAGGCATAATTGCCAGTGATGTGAAGAAGAGTTGTCTGTTTCTTCCTGCAGGCCAAGATTTATTTCTAGTATCTCTGTCTTTTAAAATTCTCCTTCCAATTCTCTGTAGTAACAGTGACTCACCAAGTAGGGCTGTTTTAAAACTGCCTCGTTTCTTTACTTCACAGTGCAAACCTCCTCTGAAAGTGAGAGATTTGTTTATGGATATACAAGATGGCAAAATCTTGATGGCACTACTGGAAGTCCTATCAGGACAAAAACTGGTATGTATACAAGGGAGAGAAACCTATCTATGGAGCTCCACACAATAGAAGTAACACTATATTGGTATTCAAGTAATAAGGGAGAATTTGCTCCCATGTCATGCATAGAATAAGAAGTATTTTAGCAGTTTTGTCGTTATTTCTTTATGTTACAAGCTGATGTCCTGAGCTGTAATTTAGATCTGAAGGAAATCTGTAACCATGAGGTATTGAGTGGTGTGCAGTCATTGTAAGTGTTCCTTCCCCCCAGGTTTATTAAGGCTCGGATATGTTGAAGTTCACATACTGCATTTAGAGTTTGCTCAGGCCATGTTATCGAGGAAAGATAAACATGCTGGAGAAAATTGTATTTTCTTTTTTATCCCTGAATTCCCTTTCTTTTTGGTCTGAAGACATTATGGCACTGAGTAAGCCTGCTGATGCATGCTTTTGTGCTGTTGTGATTTCACTTCTGGCTCAGATTTCTTTAGTCTTACTGGTACAGCCTGAATCAAAATGACAAAGTTTCACTTACTAGAATATTTTGTTACTCATTCTAAGAAATATATAAAATTCCACATACCAGAAATGGAAATGCCCAATACAAACATAAATGACCAATTACAGTTGGCTTAAGTGTTCTCTTTCTGCTTAAGCCTTGTCAATAAGTACTCTCTTCGTTGGGGATACCACGCTTTTGGATGAGAGGAGGGACCTGCTCCTCAGCTACCACATCACTGCATGTGTACCTGGTGGTGCTCCATACTGCAGTGTGAATGCTCACTCTGTTCACACATTCAGAACCACATAATTTTTTTTAATATTCGTGCAGTTTGGGCTGTAGCAGAAACAGCAGTGTCTCTGCATTCACATAGAAAGCTTTGAGAGTCGAGTTGGAGGGGAGACACATCACAGCAATCCCTGGTCTGTGTGCTGGAAGTCAGGGAGGGAGGCAGCATGGGAGGTAAGGTCAGATAGACTCGTGCTGGCAGGTGGGTTTTCCTGCACACATGATAAAAGTAGTGTGTGAAATTGCAGGGAGACTGCCATGCAACGAGTCTGCTTCACCTCTGCCAAAATGAAGGTTGTTGTTTCCACCTGCCTATGCCTCCTAGCAAAACAGCTTGTGCTTCCTGAATAGAATCATACAATTTAATTAAAGACAAAAGAATACATCTATTATTGTGATTTTTCTGGTAAATTTGATCCTGTTGCTGAATGTGGTTGGGGCTGATTATATAAATAATCAACCTGGCAGGTTGAGGAGAGAGGTAACATCTTGAGAGCAGGAAAATGGGTTGCTAACCATGTTTTGCTGCAGCTGGGGCCAATCATGTAGTTGTAGCACTTCCTGATCAGAAAAGATGGCAGTATATTTACTTCCTCAGCTTGATTTGCATCTGTGTTTGCAATTCTTTTAAGCTTTGCATGAAAGGGTGAATAATTCCACCACTTTGAAACAGATGTGGCTTATTTTTTCTAGATGCACGAATATAAATCTTCAACCCACCGCATCTTTCGTTTGAACAACATTGCCAAAGCACTTAAGTTCCTGGAGGACAGTAACGTGAGTATTTCTAAAGGCAGTTCTTAATCTCTTCTCTGGATGTATGTCACAGACTGTGTTTGTAATTGTGACTAGGCTGATGCGTGGCATGTACATAGGAAGAATGTACTGCTTAAAGGCGCTGAGACTTACCTTAGCAGCAGGGCTGAAAAGACATATAGAAGTGCACAAAGAGAACGCCTACAGAGCCTAAAACAAGGATTATTTGTTCATTTCATAATGTAAAGCTTCAATAGGATTAAAGGACCTGGAATCCAGTATTAAAATTAAAAGAAATGCAAGTAATCTTTACGAACTGAGTATTAGAGGTGTTATTTCAATTACTCTGAAGGTAGAGATGGCTTTCTTTCCTTTTATCAGAAATATTTTCAGTATTGCAAATCATGTATTTATCTAGTAAACTGCTGCAGCAGCTGATCATGAGTCAAAGGCAAGAGGAAATTAAATCTGGGAACATGGATAAATGCATAATTCCAGGAATCAAAACCCTTTAAGGATATAACATTTCTCATAGTGTGGTAGTGCTGCAAGATCGCTTCCTAAAAGCTGACACAGCTGGAAGGAAACAAGCAAGAATCATACCTTGTAGCTCAGAATGATTCAGTCCTTTTTTGATCTCTCCCATTAGAGCTTTCTTCTAAAGCATTGTTGATGTGACCTGTGTCTCAAAAGCTGTCTGCTCTTGAAAAGCTGTGTAATGGTGTCAAGAGAAGTCCCCAGCCATATGACAGCTTATTTATATGGTGTACTCAGATCCTTCAGAATGAGGAAAAGTGGGCCATACCCACAAAGGATTACAGCGTTCTTGTTGTCCTGAAAGTTCTTTCCCCTAATATCTGAAATGAACTTCTGTAGCTTCTCCACAATGTTGTTTGAAATAAAATGTAACTGATGATGCTATTAACTCCAGGGTATAAATAAAGGAGGGTTAAGCTTCTTAGGTAAGGAGGGATCTGGTGTGTGTGTGTAGGGATAAAACCCTGCCTCACAGGGAATGTCAGATCAGTGACTGATGTTGCTTTGCTGCTTTCTTTTGATGTGCTTGATTATTGCTCCAGAGATCCTGTAGCAGTACTCATCAGACCAAATGGTCACTGGAGAACCAGTACAGGAATGAGTATGATGTGAGACGTTAGTGGACCTCTTTCAACCTCAGTAGGCATTGAAGGTTTAACCTTGTTCTTCAGAAGAGGATATGGAAGGTCAGAAAGTTGTCCTACATCTTCCTGGTGTTGTGGTCTTCCAGTGCAGGCTGATCTGGCCCTAAATGTGTAGGTGTACATGGCCTTCTGTAGAACTGTTAAGAAATATCTTACAAGTTCTTAAATTTCTCAGCAGTTTCCCAGATTATGCTTTTCACACAAAGCCAGCTAAGGCCTGCTATCAGGCAGATTTTTTTTTTTTTTTTCTCTCTGTTGATGTCAACACATTGCAGAGCTGCAGCTGAAGCATGCCTGATTGCTAGGACCTCACAAGATGACAATCCAGAACTTCACTGAACAAGGCCAGGCAGGCAAAGCCTTGGACACAGGCAGCCTTCTAATTAGCTGTGCCAAACAACTACTTTTCTATTTATTTCTTGTTTCCTTAAGAGTGAGCAGCTGGTAGCTTGCAGCATTTCACTAAGCTGGAACAGGTGACATAAACAAGTAGTGGTAAGAGAAAAGAGCTGACACAGGACAGTCTAAGGATGAATGCTCATTTTGGACAATTGTTAAAATGCGCTAAGTTTCTAAAACTTTAAACTTTTAAACTTATTCCATGACAGTTACTTTGAAGCAGGTAAAAAAAGTCTGAGCCTTGAAGTATGACAGCCAGAAGTGTCTTCTTGCTGGAACTGAAAACTGTTGTGCAAACCACTAGATAAAAAGCTATTCTGCTCTCCATTTTTCAGTTTAACCAAAGCAGTTAGTGATAGGTAGTGATGAAAGTGCTGCCAAGACCTTCAGGGTTAGATATTAAACCACAATGGGTGGAACCCATCAGCGTACGCTTCTGTGGAACTGGGGCAGCAGGGTAAAGCTCTGCAAAGTGATTCATCATGTATGGAATTTCTAAATAAATGATAAATTTGCTGTATGCTGGGTGCTGAGTGCCACGTACTGTACTGACAATTTCCTTGCTTCCTCTTTCCTTCATGAGCTTTGCCAAAAACAAGTATATGTTCTCTAGGAGAATAACATTCTGTTGTCATTATGTAGAAGAAACTTCAGTGTAGGAAACTCTAGAGTTTGCTTGGGTTATGCAAACCTATCTCCTGCTACCTGATTTCATCAGAGCTCTTTGACAAGCGGTGTAAAATGATATAAGCAAGGAGAAAGGAAATGCCTAGCAAAACAGAAGTGAACAGTTCTTGCTGTGATTCCAATTTTATTAAGAGAAGTACTTCAGTCCTATCCTTTTCCTCAGGTTTTATGTGCATTCCAGACAATCTGTGAGAATTTAGGCAGAGGAAGACAGGAGGCATGTGCCTGCCCTCTGCTTTTTAAGAATTAGATCCTCCAGCAGGGACACTATCTTTTTCCATATTTTTGTACACGTGGAATACATTTGTAATCTTAAGACGTACAACTGAGCTCACTCCTGTTCTACAGACTTTGCTAGAGGCCTGGAAGGCTTCAGCTGAGAGTTCAGTTAGCAGAGTGGCTGTGATCAGGGCACGTTATCATTAGAAGAGATTCAATCTTACATTTGTCTGGTTGGTCAATGGTGGAAGTGTTCTGGATCTATCCAATGGTCTCAGTCCAAGCCAGTATATATTTTTGCATTTACATTGTTTCACTTGAATTTGTCTCTGAATTTATTATCTCCTCTACAGGTAAAGCTTGTTAGCATTGATGCAGCAGAAATAGCAGATGGAAATTCCTCTCTGGTACTTGGACTAATATGGAATATAATATTGTTTTTTCAGGTAATAAATACTTTAATCATAAAATCAACAGTCTTCATTTTATAAATCTATTTCAGCCAAATACTGTTTAATAAAATTGGTTTATAATCCTAAAAAACATAATTAAGCTTGCTAAACTTGACCTGTTTCCTCCTAAGATATGCTAATTTTATACCTGAAGCTGTTTTCATTCTATTTTATTGGATCTGCTCTGGTGTGAATAGAAGGTAATTTAAGCCCTGATTAGACTTGGACCAGAATTAGCTTCTCCCCTGTGCCTTCTCAGGACTCTGCTTCACATTCCCTGGACCTGCACCAATGTCTTACATTTGGTTCCAGGTTACAGTTTATTTTCAATGTCATTATCTGGATCTAGTGTAATGTGATGGCAAATTCTATGCAGAATCACTGATCCCTGGAGACCTTCCCATCATGGCAGAAGTTCACAACTGATGCAGAGACAAATGAAAGATCTTGAGGAGCGTGAACTTTCAGATCTGATAGAACTGATTTAAACCTGACATTTAATTTAACCCCAGGCTTAGATTAAAATTGCTTCCTAATCTATGAGTATTTTGAAAATGACCTTCTATACAATAGCAAATTTTAATGAAGAAGGGAGATGGAGGGAAGGTTTCTGCAGTGCTTGTAAGATTGTGAGGCTCTAAATGCTCTTTCATTTTCTTGGGCTGATTTCTAAAATGGCTGTTTATTTTGAAGTGGCACAGGGGTTTCTCTGTGTGGCTGAGCATTTCAAACCAAACAGCACAGCACCAGTTTGGCCAGATAGACTTGGCAACAGAAGGCATGGAGGCACATGAAAGCAGCATAGGGAGTACTTTGGACTCAGCTATCCATGCTGACCAAGGATAGGATGGGAATGCTGTTGCAGGTCACCATTTCTTAATATAAAATATTTCACTCGGGTGAGCCCTGAGAAGAGAGAGAATGATTTCAGTTAAGCTAACTGCTTTTTCAGGACGTGTTTTTTTTTTTGGTTTAATATGAATTTGTTCTGTTCGGTATTAACTGATCCCATGCCCTTCCTGTCTTCGAGATTGTGAGCTGGGCTACTGCTGCTATCATCTCTGTGCAGTACAAGTTGAGAGTTGTTCACTTATGGCCGTGTTATCTCAAAAGTATTCTAGTTTGCCTGAAAACAAACATAAAATTCTCCATTCGCTCGCTATTAAATCAGTGCGACGTGTGTTTCACTTCTTATTGCAGATTAAAGAGCTGACAGGGAATCTCAACAGGAACTCCTCCTCATCCAGCCTCTCATCTGGGCCCAGCGGGCCGGAGTCAGATACGTCTTACCCCAGCACTCCTAACATAGAGAGAAGCATGTCTGTCACGGTGAAGGACCAGCGAAAAGCCATCAGAGCCCTTTTGTTCTGGGTTCAGAGGAAAACCAGAAAGTAAGCAAACAAACTGTCATTGAGAACTGTGTTCCTCCTGTCCTGTTCAAGTAGCTCATCTCTCTCTCCTCCTGTACTGCCGTGGCGGTGGGTTCTTGTGGCTTTTAAAGTCTGCAGGCATAAGAGACTTGCAGGTGGATGTATCTCTGCACACGTGTGCTTAAAGCAACCGTCTGACCTTGAAGCAGGCTGTGTTGCTTCATGGCTTGATGTTAAATGTTAACATGCACTAATCTGCTCGGCACTATTTAAAACAGGATTGTTCCCTCCCTCAACTTCTGCACAGTCTATTAGATATCTTTTACTAATTAAAGGATAGGCATAAATAAAGGTTAAAATGTAGAAGGGGAAAAAACCATAGCGAAAGACTTGAACAACAAACAGTCTTTTAAATAAAGCAGCAGCCCTGAGGGAGTTTCTCTGTGTGCTGTAGAGTGCCTAGAAGGACAGACTTTCTATTAGAAGCTTTGTTTCTTCAAAACTAAAAATGAAAACTGGTCAAATCTTAGATTGTTTCCTGAGAACACATTTAATTTGGGGTCCATTTCCACCTGTCAACACATCTCTCTCCTCTGAAATAAGAAAACAATTCTTTCACCAAAATGTTTTGATTTTTAACACCAGGCAGAATTGCTGTTTAATTGCTGAGTTAAAGTTCTTCAGTGTAAGATATCTAGAGCATGCATAAATGCTTGGAATGTATTTTACATGTAATATTATTAGAAGGGATGATTGCCAGAGATTTTTAAAGAGGGCATAGGGCAAGCTTAAACAGTGAATGTAGGAGAGCTGTATATTTGTCATTTTTGTCTGTTGATAGATATGTATGTCCAAATTTGCCTGTGAGCACAGATGTTCTATATACAGAGCTGAAGATACAAATTTACATCTTAAGTATTTGGTCCTGCAGACCACATCCCTTGATTATCTCCAGTGAAGGTAATGGTGCTTGTTGTACAGATAAACTTGCTCCACTGAGATCTGTAGTTATTTGCTGCTATTGCAGACCACAAAGGAAGCACAGTTTTACTCCCAAGGTAGTGCTGATAATGACACCTACCTTAACAGGGAGGTGGTGCAAAGAGAATGAGAGAAGTAAAAGCTTTTAGACTTTTCATCCTAGTCAAGGAGTACAAATTGAAACATTTAACAGAGAAAATTTAATAGCTCAGTTGCAAGAACAAAGTGTAGTAGAATCATTATAGTTGTCCTTACCATTGACTTGTGCAGAATTTTCTATTCTGGGCCTGCATTTAAATGCAAATTTAATTGTTTTCTCCTGCAAAACTCTGGGCACCTAACACACCTGTGATCTGTTCCTATACTGCACTATTTGCATTTGTCAAAGTACAGTTTTCTGCTATAGAAGGCCAAGTACTCAAGAAAGTGAGTCATTTATATTTATGTTTTTTAAGTACTCGAGTGCTGGCAGTCATCTGAAGCTACGGTGTTAAAATGCTGGAACACAACAGAAATGGGAATCGCACAGACATTTGGTTTTGTGAATGTTAAATGTGGTTGCTGAGTACTTGAGGGCTTTGTTTTCAGTAGCTGCTTCCTATGAGCAGATTCATATCAGTTGTTGACTACACTGAGGCAGTCTATGAATCCTTGTGTTTTATCTGAGTATTTTGTGCCTTTTGATGTAGAGACTAGTGCAACTTTCAAGAAACTTTCAAAATGATGATGCTTTACTGTGTAAAACTGTAAATGTAAAACTGGTGAGGGGTCTGGAGCACAAGTCTTATGAGGAGCGGCTGAGGGAGCTGGGATTGTTTAGTCTGGAGAAGAGGAGGCTCAGAGGAGACCTTATTGCACTCTACCACTTCCTGAAGGGGGGTTGTGGTGAGGAGGGGGTAGGCCTCTTCTCCCTGATAAGTAATGACAGGACGAGAGGGAATGGCCACAAGTTGCGCCGGGGAAGATTTAGATTAGACCTGAGGAAGCATTTCTTTTCTGAAAGAGTGGTCAGGCACTGGAATGGCCTGCCTAGGGAGGTGGTTGAGGCACCATCCCTAGCGCTGTTCAAGAAGCGTTTAGATGAGGTGCTAAGGGATTTGATTTAGTAGTTCAGTGGGTAGGGATGGTGATAGGAGGATGGTTGGACTAGATGATCTTGTAGGTCCTTTCCAACCTAATGTAACTATGAATCTACTTTGGATTTTTAACACAGCTGCCAGGTTAACTGTATGTAATTCTGTTTAGATATGGTGTTGCAGTTCAGGACTTTGCCAGCAGCTGGAGGAGCGGCCTTGCCTTCTTAGCTGTCATAAAAGCAATAGACTCCACTTTGGTAGACATGAAGCGTGCACTGGAAAAATCAGCTCGAGAAAACTTGGAGGATGCTTTCAGCATTGCACAAAACAAGCTGGGTGTTCCTAGGCTCCTAGAGCCAGAAGGTAAAACATTTACATCAGTGTTATTGGGTAACATTCAGACTACAATGAGTACATTAATACTGCATTGTCATACCTACCAAAAACCTCCCAGTGATTAGATTATTGATGTGATCTGTGTCTGGTATTCATGGATATGAGAAAAGATTTTGTCACTGGCTGGTAGACATGTGGTTCCAATCACACTTCTACAGATACCTTACCGTAATTTTAGCTATGTATGTTGGTCCTGGTTAATGATTAGATGCTACACAACATCGATTTTGCTAGTGGGCATTAATCACCACCCTGCTGAGAGGAGAGGTGTCTCAATGCAGTAGCAGCATTTCATAATGTCTGTAGTTCACAGAGGCTAAATGTCACTTCAGGATGAAGCGTGAGTCACCACACCAGGAAAATGAAGAAGTTATTCAAGTGTTTGTGTTTTCCAGTTACTCTTCTACAATGCATATATATAAAACATATATAAATGTGTATAAAAGCATATATAAGTGTGCAGATAAATATTTGTTTACAAGTGGAGCTGATTCTTACGTTTTTTGCTAAACTCTGTTACACAGGTGTTAAGCCTTGACTTCATGATTGAAAGCACAAACAACCAAACTGTGCTTTAAGTGTCATCTGTTAGAAGAATAGGCTCTGCTAAAAATAAGTCTCTGTGCTGTCACTCAACAAGATCACTGTCAAGTGATAGCAACAAATTTATGTTGTAAATTACACTTTCCAGGTGGATTAAAAGTAACCCTGACCTGGTCAGGGTTCAATCTGTGTTTGGAAACAGGAAGAAAATTAATGTGAACAGATGGTGAGAACTCTTTAGAGTACTGTAAGCAGTGAAAAGGATTCTACCATCTCTAATCTGTCAGCAAAAGAAAAATGTAGCTGCTATTTCTCTCATCGTAAAGGCAGTTAACTGTCTGGCAGCCCGTGCCCCTGCAAAACTGTTTTCAGGCCACATGTGCTGACATGTTGTGTGCCTTCCTCCACAGATATAATGGTGGAATCCCCCGATGAGCAGTCCATTGTGACCTACGTAGCCCAGTTTCTTGAACACTTCCCAGAGCTGGAGGGAGTAAGTGTTTACTTTCATGCCACATCCCGTTATTATTTGCTTTGGCATAATTAATAAAGACAGGTGTTGTACTTCTGGGTTTCTTTCTCAGCTGTTTAAAATAAAGCACAAACTCAGTTGTAATTTTTCTCATCTTTGTTAAATCTAGTCAAGTGAGCTTTCACTGCACATTGCTCAACTGTTTCAGGTAGAACTCTGCATTTAAACACATCCAATTAAAGCTTTTGAAGGTTAGAAGTATTTATGTAGGCTCTGCTACTTTGCCATTATAATTTCAGAATAAAGTTTGATAACTTATTAGGCCTGCAATTTGGTTTTGAATGCAAGTTTCTCAAGTATGAGGGTCTCAATCAATTTGAATTTAGTAGATATTGTATCAGACACAAGACATCAAAGTCTGAATCTTATCAATAAAGCTGTCAAATGCACTCAATGTAAGCATAATGTAAATTACAGCTTAAAGGGCAGGGCTTTAAGGAAGACCTTATCATAAACAAAGCATTGAGAAGCAGGTGTCAACAGGGACTGACAAAGATCCTTTGGAGAAAAAGAAGATAAATTTGAAATGTAGCTAAACTATAGGAGACATTAAACTGGAGGAGAAATGAGAAGTCACAGGAACTTGGGAGAAGACCTATATAAGATGAAAAAGTGTTCTTGACTATCCTGGTTTAACACAATATTTTTAATCTGAAAGAGTTTCCAGGGGATTTAGTGACCCTTGAGTACCTAGGTAATTTTTTTGAGCTTGATTATATGCACATCGATCACAATTCCTACATGAGAGCTATTCCTTCTCATTTATTGACTGAAAGTTCCAGTAGCTTTGTTTCATCACTTATGAAATTGGTGGACGTTGCTGAAGTCATTTGAATTAAAATTATTATATTAATCTAATCACGATTATTAGTTTAATTTTTGTCAGCATTAAGACTTTTGGACATTTTAATGGCAAAGAAAGAGCCTAGCTATTCATTATTAATGCAGTCCATTGGAACTGAATAATCTAGTAGATTACTATGTTCCATGGTAGATTTAGTAGACTCATGAGGTTTACTTTACTTCCAGGTTTTGGGATTGAGTCAAAAAGGCAGAGTCAATTGTTTCCACAAGTGCAGTAGGGAGAGATGAAAATATTAAGAACTGAGCAGTAGGCTTATCTGCATTCTAATCTTCCTACGAGTGGCTTCTTGATGTTGACCTTTGTTCAACTTACTTGACTTGACAAATTGATTTGCCTAATTTTAAAATATGTGAATAATTAATTGGCCATTTGCAAATTAAAGAGGTAGTGGGTTAGTTTCTGTATCAATTGGGAGAAGTAAAACGGTATGTGAGGTATGATTTGTTTTCTAATGGTGTATTGTTACTTATAGGAAGACTTTACAGATCCTGAGAAAGAGCTTCCAATTGAGTCTACGTACGTCCACATCAAAGACGCGCCTTCAGAAAAGGAAAGCAAAATCTTGATTTTAAGGGAAAGTGACCAAAACATGTATACTGTTAATCATGAAAAGAGTCACCCTGCTCCTCCAAAGGTTCATATTCATGATGCCCCTGAAAGAATCCTGTCAGAAACCGTTCCTGAAGCATGTAATGGCAAATTGAGTCAAGTGTTAAGTGATTCTCAGGAAATCCCTGAGGATGAGCCACGAAGGCCTACTTCACTGAAAATTACAGGATCTGTCAGTTGTGAATCCAGTTCCTCCTGGGAAGTTCTTAGTGATAAATTGATGCCAGGCGATGGTGGCATATCTGATGATCCACTGAAGCAGAATGATGACCTTTCTCCAGCTGTTCTGACAGATCAGAAAAATTCTGTTGACTCTTTTGAAGACTACTCTGAAGAATTAACTAAAGAAACCTATACTGAATATGACAATGAAACAAAGAGCCTTTCAGCCAACACTTCTTCTTTAAGTCCATTGTCCTGGACCTCAGGTATACTTACAGATGAATCTATAAATAAAGTAGAAGAGAGCAATTCTCAAAATTCAATTATTTTACCAGAAGTTACCTCTAAACAAGAAGATACACATAAATATGTTCTTCATCTTCTAAATGAGGAAGTACCGAAACTGCCAGAAAATGAACATACAAAGCAATTGCCTGTCTTAGAGACAACAGAAAATAACCATTGTTCATTGAATGGTTCTAATCTCAGAAGCCAAGAAATATCTACACTGCTCGAAATATCTGATGACTCTCTCTCAGACGCACCCAATAATGGAGAAGACTCAGACAGCTGTGATGAAGATGAGTCTTCAGCAGAAGTGCTACCTAGTTCTTCAAAAGTATCTGTAATACCCCACGATCTCTTCTATTATCCACATTATAACGTTCCCATATCAGCAGTTTTGGATGCTTATGTCGAGCCTTGTCTTGAAAGATATGATACTGAAAATGATAAACCTTTTTCTGAAACAGTAACAGATATTTTACATGAGAAAGGGATATCAACACGGGACTACAAAGAGGATGATCCAGAGCCAGGCTTAGGGAATAATCTTGGTGCCCCTTCATTGGAAATGGGTACTGAGAATGGAGAGGAGGAAACAATAGATAACAGTCATAGCAGTTCTTTCTATGAAAAAGAAGTGCCATTACTAATTGGAGAGATAGAAATTGAAATAGACAGCCAAAAGGCCACCAGCAATGAAGATTCCATGATTCTACAGCATCCTGAGGTATTTAATTCTTTATTAGCTGTATTTCTTTACGTATATATGGGGGGTTAGTACCTGAACTCAAAGATTTCATTTCATTTTGCGTGCTGTTTGGAGAAATGCATGAAATGTACTTGATTTTCTGCCTCGTTAACGCTGTTTGCCACAGCCCTCTTCTGGAAAGAATGGAATTGCAGCTCCCTGAAAAGACCTGGCATTATCAAAACAGAGTATGAGCAGTAACGATATTGCAGAATTTGAATTTTACTGATGTTTTAAAGTATATTGAAGCTCCTGTATAGCTCCTAGGCAGAGAAAACTGTCACAAAGGGTGTTTAAAATAAATTTTAATGAAATGAACAGGGAGCAATATTGTTGATATAGAAAGGATATGACTAAGGGAATTTTTTGTCTGAATTTAGATAAGTTTTCTGTGAAAACAAACCAATTTGAGTAGGTTAAGTCATGTGAGTAAAATGAAGGATTATCTATACTGAAGGAAGAGAAAAAAGAGCAATTTTTGGTAATTGTTCTGTGTTCTGGACTTAGGCAAAATGTGCTATTGCATTTCTGCTTGCAAGCATTGATATGAGTTGTCTTACACATTTTCTAGCATAGTAGTGACAGTGTTTTCTGGAATGAGTGTCCATTTAAGTACTTGAATCTCAATCTGTTACTTAAACTTGTTTTGGTCCTAACATTTATTAGGGTAATGAAATGAAATTGCTGTTATCACCAAGAGGCTAATTGGAGATAGATTTTAAAAAAGGAAATCCTAGTTGATTACTTCAAAGAGCTGAATCACATCATAATTTCTTATGTTTAAAGAACTACCAACTAATTGCATGTCAGTTAAACTGAAAATGCTTTATAGCTCAAGGTATCCAAGATTATGTCAAAATTTGTGTTTTATTCTCTTTAGTAACACCTTCAATCTCATGCTACGTATAGTCTAGCATCTGAGTGAGTTACGCCCCTGAGATATTTAGAAGGGTGGGGAATCAGCCTTGTCTGATGCTAAACATTTCTTAATTTCAACAGTTCAGAGGAGACAATCTAGGTGATTTTGCAACAGTGGGAATAAGACTGGAAGAAAGTAGTAATGGGGAGGAAGAAAAGGAAAATACGATGGAAGCGGAAGACTTACAGATCTCAGAAGTTGGGCGTACTTCACTGTTCCACAATGAACTGGAAGAAATTGCTGATATTCAGGAGTTCAGCAGGTACTTCACATTCACTTTGTTTGAAGTGCATCTAACCGATAGGTATGATGCACTTCTGAAGTGGATTGCACTTTTACAGTATGCTGTGACCGTTGAATATTTTTTGTGGACTTCTAGGAGTTGTTGGCTTCTTCCTATGTTTCTCTTAAACTTATCAAGTGATTTAGTGCAAGCAAGGTGTGATTTCACTTTGCTGTACAAACTTTGCTACACAAAACCAGCTGGAATCCCAGTGCATTTTGAGATTAGAAAACATTACTTCTTTAGTCAGGCTTGCGTTCCCTGTAATTTATCAATTATTCTTTTTGACTACACAACCATAAGATCTCACTTAAATATAGATAATGTAAAAGGTGCAAAAAATGTTATTTTCCAAAAAGATTAAAATTTGAGTATTTGCATTTTTTTAAATCAAGAAATAGCATAAAGTTTCCCAAAGTTATTGCTTAAAATGATAACTATAAATTCAAATCCGTATACTGAAAGACACAACAGTGAATATGTGTAGTTTTGGGTAACCTAAAACTAGCATGCATAATTGCAGTGGCTCTCTTGGAATTCAAAGCAAAGCTTTATGAAACAAAGCACTTTGCTATTACGTGTGTTTCAGAACTAACGACAATGATTCCAACATTCATCTTCGAAAAAGGTTCCCTGATTCCTCAGAGATGGTAAGCATGTACAAACTGACCTTTCCGTCACTATTTCATGATTACTCCTAAACTTCAGAAGTTCAAGTGCTGTAAAAGGGTCCACTCCCTATATAAAGTTCGGTGATGATGCAGAAGCCCAGTGTTTTTGAAGAATTTTAGTCTTTAACCTTTTAAGCTATTGTTGAACTCTTCCAAATAAATGAAATGACACCTTACTGATCCTTGAAAAGGCCCACGAAGTACTACTTAATGTTTCAATTAAATATACTCTAACTTTGAGGGTTACTTTGTCAGCACTGTATAGTTGAAACATTTCTCCTCTTTGAAGCTGCCTTTACTTGCAGATTCAATTTTTTCTAGTTTATGCATTTTCTGTATGCATGTAAGCATCCTGGTCAGAGCCATGCAAAAACACTGAGTGTCTTGGATGCACTTTTTAGCAAAGAGTGGGCTCTTTGCCTCTCCTTTTTGTAGTAGTGCTGTAGTATATTCTGTGAATACCATCAGCTAGCTCTTGAAGTCACTTAGTTGTAGCAAGAAACTGCATCCTTAATCACAGATGTAATTCATATTCATTTCTTGTGAGCACACAACTGAGCTCGGGATGCTTTTTATTTTTTAACTCAGAAGGGACAGCAGCAGCAGTTTGAGTGTGCTGAGCAAGAGCAGGAATGTGACTTTTCAGCATGAAATAAAATTTGGACCTTCTTCAAGTTGGAAAGAAATGCTGCTGACAATGTCCAGGAAAACTAGTGTTTCACACAGGTGCTCTCATTTTGCCATGCTGTCGAAACCAACAGAAAGTTGTATGAATGAGGAGAGTTCTTTATTTTCTGTGTATGTACCAGACTGTGGTGGGGGGTGTATGTGCGCAGGCCAAATTTAGGAGCAAAGTTGCCTTTTATTTAAGTAAACATTAGACATACTTTGTAAAGAATACACACACAACTACCATTGTTGTGAGACACTGAGTTTTGTTTTCTTTTATATAATCAGTTTTTGGTTACTTGCTTGTTTAAGGAAACCTTTGGTAAAAAGGAGCAGAAGATGACAGAAATGAGTGAAAATCTATTAATGATTGGGTGAGTAGTCCTTCAGACAAAATCTTATTATAAATTCTAGGTAATTTTATCTTTATTGCAAAGGGAATTGAAAAATAACTGTAGTGGTATACCCATGGTACATCTTGTGTACTGGCTTGGGGTCAGTTCATAAGTTCATAAGTTCATAAACTTATGTATTTCCCATAGGTAAGATACAAAACTTCTTTGTTGCTAGATTTCTCTCTTTAACTAAAAATACCTTTTCTTTGCTTGAGAGAAAAGGCTTAGCTGTCTAAGCAAGACTGTGAACTTCCCCACATGGTGGATATTTCAGACCATGAAAAGAGTGGGAGTTCTTCCTATGTGAGGCCTTCTGGTACTGCTGGCTCTTTCCAAGTTTGGAAGCCTGTTAATACAGCATTTAGCACCGAGAAAGGCAACGCTTAACAGGGTAGGAGAAGTGCCTCTCCTAGAGCACCCATAAGTCGTTTGTTTAGTTGGGGCTTATGGTGCTGTGGTGGAACCTGAGCTACAAGTATTTGTCCCTTTAGAATGGGTTTCTACATGTCTATGTAAGAAATAAGCATTACTTTACATTTTCCCTCAGTTGGTACTGAATTAGTACCACCTTGAATTTCTAGTTAAAATAATAACAGGATCTCCTACCCTGGTCCCAGTTATGTTTCCCTTAAAAATATTTAAGAATAGCTGTCACAGCAGTCTATAAGCACTGCTTGCTTGCAGATTGCTGATGTCAAACATGTTTTGTATAATACTCATACATATATGTCTGGTACCTTATTTGAGGGAGCAGGATGCCTAAGCCAGAAAAAGAAAGACTCATTAAAACAGGCCAAAGAAAGTTGTATTCAAAAGTAGATTAAAAAGATGTGTATGAGAGCGAGATATGTATGGTGTTAGGAGTGTACCACCTTGTACCTTTTGAAGGAAGACCTTTTATTATTTACAGGAGTGCTCACTGATGATGGCAGTGTGTTGGACGTTGCCCTTAGGAGCTGGGGTTGGAATTCTGGAGGTGTCCTGCAAAAACCTCAGTTGTTAGTTTGTTTCCTGAAGTCTGGGGCTTCTTGTTTACCCTTCTGTGTGTCTGACTGAGAAACCCATGAGTAGCTGGTTTGGAGACAGTGTGTCAAGTCTGATACACGATATAAATAAAACGTGATACAATTGTCGCTCAAAGCTTGCTGCTCTGAGAGTTTAAGTGTCTTTGTGACCAATGAAAATCAGCTCTCGTCAAAATAACCGTTTCTGCATATATTTAAACTACCTGAGAAACTTGTCCGAAGCCTTCAGAGTATTAATTGCTGTTTTCAGAGTCCTTAGGAAACACCTGCTAGAGCTCATTATGCATCCTACAGCGTAGCTTGGGTTGCAACCAAGTAGATTAAAAGAGGTGATTAAGCTGCAGTTAAAAACTCTCTGATCTTTAAAGTAAATGTTAACAGGTTTTCCTGCCTCTTAACAAATTCTCTCTTATTTTTAGGATGAAAAAGGACACAGAAACAAATGAGACTGCATTGCCTCCTTGCCAGGCCCCAAGTGTTGAGCAGTCAGAGCAATTCTACTTCATCATTTTCCTCTGGGTGCTTGTCTACTGTCTTTTAGTCCTTCCACAGCTTTTTAGCTTCAAAGTGTGATCTCTGTGAGGTGTGGAAAAATAAAAGATGATGGCTTGATTGCTTTGTGTATCTACATATATGAGTATGTTATTTCAGGTGAAGCACAAGCAGAAATATAGGACCTGGTATCTGTATTTACTATCAGGTTCTCCTCAGTTTCTCTACTGTTGTGCTATGACAGTGTCTAAGCACATTTTATATTATGACAATTGTGTAAATATATATAAAAATGACCTGATTTAGTAGCTGCAATTTTGTACATTTGTGCCTTGCTTTATAAGATGCTAAATAAAAATGGATAATTATCAGTAGAACTATGAACAATTCAGAGCTCTAGTCTTCAAAAATTATTCCTCTGGCTTCATTTACCTGTGAAGGGTCCAACAGCAGTGGAAGACTTGTTGTTGGCTTGCCCCTGAATCTGGCCCTCCTTCAAGGGCAAGGCTTGAAATGCTCCTTTAACCGTGGCATTCTTTGGGAGAGATGGAGGTAGAGCAGAGTTGGAGTTGAAACGTTCTCGCTGCAGGAATTTGACTGTAATTCTAGTGGCAATCCAGTGAAGCAGCAAAGTCAGGTGGAGGGTTTATTTGTGGAGGGAAGTTTGATTTATTTATTTTTTATTATTCTGTAGGATATAAGTTCATTTTTTTCCCTGAGTATGTTAAGTTTAAATTGCAGGAACAAATTGGGTGTGCAGCAGGAGGGATCATGTGAAAAATCTTAATCCAGAAATTTCTGTAGCAAATACCTGAAAAAATATACTTTCTGTCTGTTACTGATGGTGGCCACCTTTGAAAAAGATCAGAATCAGATAGGTGGTGTTTGTTTTTAATACTGTACCTCACTGCTTGTGAGGCAGCATCTGATTCCTTTTTTCTGTTGCTTTTAATTACCAGATCATGTGAAGATTTCTCTGTTTTAAAGGTACAAAATATGGTGGGTAATCTAATTTCCTAAGGCTACTGTTGAAGCACAAGTGCATTGGTACGAAAGGGTTATAAATATCCTTTAAATGTATAAATCAGTGAGAAATGTAAAACTCAATACAGGTAAATGCTGACAGCCTTTGTTTACTCTCTAGTATAACTAGACAGACTTCTGTGCACAGACATTTTTAGCCACATCAGCAATCACTTTAGGGTATTTGTTTTAGGTTTTTTAGCCCGGAGGAAGAGTACCAGTGTACTATAGGGTGAAAGAAAACTCTTCAAATTCAATTCAGTTGCAGTAATTTCATAGTTGTCAACAGGGATTACCTGGAGTTCTATTACAGTCTTTTTGGAGAATGTTATCACTATTAAAGTTCAGTCAAGGTGAATCAGTTCCCTTTTTGTCTTCTATCTCCTAAGAAAATCAATTCAGTGAGATCTTTGGATGTCTCATCTAAACCACTGGCATCCATAAAGAATGGAAGAGTGGGCTAGCAATTTCATCACAAAATATTTGCTTCCAAGAAGGAGAAAACCCATGTTTGTTTTTTTCCCTTCCCTCGTGCTAATGATCAGTGGCTCAGGCAGTGAAAGGAGCAGTTTTAATCTCAGACAGCATACGGCAATTGTCTTGATCATTTCATCCAATCTTTAAGCTGATGTATACACTCCAGCTTGGCCTGTGAAAAGATGGAGATTGTTTCTTCCTTGTAATGCTGATGAAAATAATACCGAATTCCATGATACTTGGTATTTGGCTGCTGTCCATGTTTGGGTTTGCCTGCTTGTTTTTGCTATAAGAGAAGCAGTCTACTTTATTCAGCCATTTGTTGTGTAAGTGTCTGGAATAATATAGAGTTACAAATAATAGTGCAGTGGTCAGCTGACTATGGAAACAGGCTGAACTCTCAAAGAGTTCTGCCATTATCTAGAACTGCAAAGAAAAAAAAGCAGCAGCGACTCCCTACTTAAAATGACATGTAAGCTTGTGTCATTATTCCACAGTGCAAAATCCTATCCCTTACTGCAGGTGCCCTCCCTGTTCTGCAAACGTTGCTGCTGTTTGGACATGGTGTCCCATCCTTAGCTTACAGTCTAAAAGCCTGACTGTGAAGCATTATCTGTATCAAAGGATTTTCTGTGCTGGCTAGAAGATTGTCTTGAGGCATCTGAGATTTTAAAGGCGGGTGGGACATCTTTAATCTTGCCATCAGATCTGTGCATGATCTGAATAAGAAGGTTTTTCTGGGGAAAAAAAAAGGTGTGGGTTTTTGCAAAGTGCTTGAAGTGATCACGTTTGATGCTTTGATTTAGTAGCAGAATTCAGATATATATGGGCACTGATCTGTTAAGACCATTTATAATATCAGTTCTCGTTGAGCAAGTGTATGCACAGTAAGGTATTGTGAAGTGTAAGCGTTGGGAAGTGCTTGAAGAGTACTGGATAGAAGGGTGTTCGGTGCTCAGAGAGGCACCATTGCAGTTTGCAAAGCAGCTGTAACAGGATGCTTCAACGTTACTGCTGCTGTGTAACATAACTGCAGAGTGTTTCATTGCGATTTTATAGGAAGTGCAAGAAATGGTATAGTGTTAAAGACAAAATCCTGCTCAGCATTTATGGGCTAGATGTGTTCCAGCTGAAGAAATGAGTTAAACAGTTGAGTAATGTATGAATTGAAATGAATGCAGCCTTTGCCAGGGTGGAGGAAACAATGAGGGCAAGTACAGATGGCAGTAAAGAAAAAACCAAGACAATCACTTTACCAATGCCATGAATATTTTTGATGGATTGAGCTCTAAAGTATATTTTAATTGAGTTTCTAGATTGTAATGAATGTGTCTACAGAATTTTATGCAAAGCTTCAGAGTTGAGCTGTTTTGAACAGATTTTTTTTATATAGCGGTGATTATTTTATCTATATATTTAATAGAACTGTAAAACCATTTGAAGAATACCTGTAAAGCTGTGTGTATGTGATACGATTATTTATTAATGATGACTCACAAGAATGAACACTGAGCTATGCATCAGTTGGATCAGCCATTCAACAAATGGAAACTGCAAACAGAGGAAGAGCTCTTTCTGAACAGTGGACTTGAAAAACGTGGGAAATGATTGGAATACAACTGTGTGATTCGTAAAGCTGCGTAGCTGTATATCATTTTGTGATGTTAACTTTCAGCTAAAGTTGCAAATTATACCGAGTGATTAAGCTACTTTCTTCCATTAAAACTTCGTGAGGCTGAAATTTCAACTTGTTAATATTTGGTGTTTAACTCGCTTCTTTCCTTTACATCTTCTGATGATGGTCTTTACCAAAGTAGTGAGCCACTGCATTTCCTGGGGTCCAGGGTTTTTTATTTTTTTATTTTTTTCGGAGTGCTCAGTACCAATCCTCACATAATCAGAGCTTTTAGAAGAGGAATTTGGCCAGTGTATGTACTCTCACATTCAACCATCTAAAAAGAGAATTAGTGCATTATCACTTAGGTAGCTTTAAGTACTTGGGGGAGTCCCTTCTTACCGAGCACAAACATGGATGCATCCAGTGATGTGTTCAGTTCTCGACTTCTGTGAAAGTCACTGTGACACATCTGTGTGCCAAGCACACGCTACGGGATCTGGCCCTGACGGGGCTTAACTTCCATCACATAGGCCAGAGGCAGCCAAAGCCTAAACATTGCCTTAGGGCTAGAACCCCTCAAATCTAAGGTACACAAACAATGCCACAGACTTCAGTTAACCCCTCTTATATGCATTACATTTGTTGGGTAAATTATGCAGGACCAATCCCCTGTTCTTTCTAGGAAGTTACCATCTGCAACCAGTTTTGATGAAGAGGACAGCAGCAGGGAACAAGTGGCTGGAACGCAGATTAGAATGACCCTGTGAAAGTTCCCAAACCTCCACAGCCAACATCTCTGACAAAAGGTCTTCCCCTGATTTCCACTGGGCTATTAGATGGTGAACCTGAAAGAAGGAAAAAAATCCCTAAGTGGTTATATTTCTATGTCGTGCAGTTTTTGTCAAGTAAATAATGTTGAATTCTTCCCCTGTGCAGTACCACTGATGGTGCTAATTTACAGATGCTTGACCGATGAGTGTTGGTATTCCAGTTTTGTACATAAATGGGGAATCCACAGTGCAAGTTGCCACCCCACACCCTACCACAGTGGAGCTATTCATGCTAGAGGATGGGATTTATATGCACATTTAAAGGATGTTGGAAAAGACGTATTCAGAATGGGAAAGCTTGCTTACTCTGTCAGTCTCTTAACACGCTACTCTATAACTGACAATGGCAAAAAAATTAACCTTTTATTCTCAAGTGCCATGTCTATTTCAGGGTTATCTTAAATGAAATTGTGGAATATCAAAACATTTCTTTCTTCCTCTGTATATGAGACATAGAAAGCTCACTTCCACCTCAGTGGCGCTTTTGATGACTCCTTTTCAGACAGCTGCTACTGCTGATAATGGAAAATGAGAACTGTGTTATTTTCTCACCACGAGGGGAATGTCTAAGTTTATGTCTCTGGAACATAAAATCGGCCCCTGGGTGATTAATACGATTCTTTCCTCATGAAAAGGTTAGAAGGGGCAATAAAAATAATTAATTTGACCTCAGTGAGAAATAGTAAAAAGAATAACATTCCAAGAAAGGCAGTGTTCAAGTCAGGTAATATTTTACTGCCAAAGTAGTTTCATGGCTTTCATTGGGCCTTCCTGGAATCTCTTTGATTCATGGAATATATTTGCTCTGTGCCCAAGGAACCGCTCACACAGTGCAGCTCTGATCCACAGCTGTCACCAGACTGTAACAGTGTTTTCTTAGAAATGACTGATCTAATTTAAATCCATGAACTTTCAAATTATGTGCTTTCCATTTTCTGGAGAAGCAACATTTTCTTTTTTCTTTTTTTAATGCTGATTTACTTACACATCAAACACATCTTTTTGTTATAATCAGAAGAATTCAACCTCTGCTTCTGTACTGAATGAAACGTTTTATTTTGCCATATCACTTTATGCTTTTTTATTTTGTGTGAAAAGCTGAAAAAAACCTCTTTTACCCTGATTGATTTGACTGCTCTTATTGAAGTACTCTAGTTTAAAATAATCTATGAAATTCTAGTTTGGTAAGGAGTTAACTAGAGACATTTGTAAGTAAGAGATGTCGCATTTAAAAGAAAACACGTTACCATTGGGCAAGTGATAAGGAATGAAGGTCATTTAAATGAGAACAAATGCTATGAGGAATTGATTGGTATCCAAAGGCATGCTGAAGGAGATGTGTCTTTGTGTACTTTAAAATATATTCCTATGAGATGCTTTCTATCAGTGGTACGTATTGAACATTGGCACTTGTTGCTCAAAGCTAATTTTTGTGAGAAAGAAATGTATTCTTGTGTATAGTTGGTACAACAGCAAAATGTTTTTAGAACCTGTTGCTCTGTAATAAGATTAGCATTTACTAGCAAATAGTTCCACTTTATTTTATAAAACCTTCAGTTTTGAAATAAATGGACAGGCTTCCTGTACATAAACTGTTACTGTGAGTTTGTCCTTTTCCTCTCTGCATATTGTCAAGCTCCTGATGTCAGGAGAGATTACCATTTTGTTCTCATTTTGCATTTTAGTGCCCAGAAGCTGTACTCACTTTTCAGTAGAGAAGATCTGAGCAAACAGAGCACATTCATAGAGAACTGTTTTCCCACCTACCTAAAAAGTGACTTCATTTTGGAGGAGGAAGCTGAAGTTGTATTCCAGTAATGAACAAGAATGAACTTCAAAATTTCACAATTATTTATTACTTAATTTCTTAATGTATGGAAATTGGTATTATAAAGGTAAGCTTTCAAAACCAGGTGTGCTGAGTTATGTATCATTCTTAATATTCAGTTTATCTGGGCTATTTCTATATAAGAAGCTAAGTGTTAGATCAGTGGATTGGTAACTTACTAGGTGCAGTTCTGATTCATATTTACTATGCTCCTCCCCCTACACCATAATTCCCTTTGCTGTGTCTGAGCAAAGGAGAATAATCAAAGTACAACAGAGATGCAGTATAGCTGAGAATCAGGCCTGTGATCTGCCTCCAGAAAGATACCACTAAACATGAAACTATGGGGGGAATGGAGTAGAAGTGCTTATTTTCTAACTAAACTTAAAGGCTAATGCCTATCGTGCTTTAGGAATGGTCAGTGTTCTCCATTCCTTGCTACAAAATCAAATCACCTCACACACTTCCAATGTGTTTTGCCCAACACTTGTTGTTCCTGGTACTTCTTTATTGAGCCCTTCTCCCCCACGCCTAGTGTTTGTAGCCAGTTAAGAGAACATTCATCAGGCTATTGAGAATTTGGGAGGAGCATACATTTTTATGAGAGTACGGGTTCTGAAATTTAGCTCAGTTTTGTAGATCAAACAAGGTGCAAATGATGCAGGATAGGAAAGTTTCCCATCTGGATTACGACAGCAATACAGACAAGCACGGGTGTCATTTCAGGTACGGGACCAGTCTGCATGTTGTGGTTTTGTAGCAACCCAAACCTGCCAAGGGCAGCCTGTGGACATAAGGCATATATGCTGGTTGCTCTCTGCAGTGCTTATTTATCTGACTGGTAGATAAAAGCTAGCAGAGGCATGAGTACCTTCAAACTGCTGGGTAGATATAATGGAATCGTAGACTTGAGCTGTGACTTCTCTTACAACAACAGTAACATGTAGCGAGGTAATAAATGACAATAATCTTTTACTGAATTGCTCTTTGTATTGCTATTACAAGGATCATTTCCACAAGAGTTAATTACAATATTTTATGAAATGATTTATGCTGAATAAGTCTGTTCCGTGGTAAGACAGTACCATCGGCAGTTCCCCGTGCCCTCCAAACATACACTTTACCTTGGAACGTGATGTAACGTCTGATCAAAGCAAAATGCATAGCTCCCTCTGCTGGAAATACTTCGAACTGATCATTTTTTGGCATTACTTCTATGCCTGGGGAGCTGATTTATTGTTCTGGTGATATGTATTTTCTGCATGTTATTCAGCATCGTCATAAGTGTAGTAGCTATTGAAAAGTATTATTTCTTGTTTCCCAGGGCATAAAAAGGTATATTTCAAGGATATTAAGGACCTTTGTTAATTATGGTATGATAGATCTTTTGTATAGCAACTGCTTGTGAAATGCAGAAATTACGTCTTGTTAAATTACTTCAAGTCAGTGATAAACGGGAGGAGAAAAGACACTAGAACAGTTAAAAATGTTTAAATTCCACTTGCCCTAGGGGAAACACACTTATTTAGAGTTATGACATCTGAAAACGTTGTGAGATTTCTTTTTTAACCTGTATCCTAGGAGGGAAACCAAATGTCTGTGCAACCTGACACCTTAAAATGTCAGCTCCTGTTTTAAGAATGGACTCTGCTCAAATAGAGGTCCTTTCTTTCCTCCGGCTTCCTCCTTCATGCTCATACCTGCAGCTTTTTTCTCCTAATATGTTACAGATGCTCTTATTAGCACCGTGGCTTCAAGTGTTTGTAACTGCCTTTTTGAGCAGCAATTCACAACTATGGACGTTGAAAACTGGTAGCCAGACTGGGAGCTGTTTGAGAAGAAGGTCTCTATTTGAATTCTCTCAAGTGAGGTGAAGAATAGACACATCCTTTCCAGAAACTTGCTTACAACACGGTGGCCCATATTTCCTCAGCACCTGCCAGCTTGTTCCCAAGTGCATTGTTGAAATAGTGTGATGCAAAGACAAAACAGCATCATGGCTGGTATCAGCAGCAGGGAACAACAGAGGTCACCATTGACTCACAGGAAGGAACCTCTTCAGAATCCATTTTGGAACCCGATCTGATATGTAGAGCCAAAAGCAAAGGCCGGTTTCTGCTGGATTAATTTCTAAGTTCTGTAGCATGAACAAAGACAATCACTTGGCTCTGACTTCTTTAAAATTGTATTTTCCCTGCATTCTATCCCAAAGACATTTTCTCTCCACCACCCAGCAGGAATAAGTAGGATCAAAATCCAGTACCATTTACTGATATGATGTTTTTTTTTAAAAGGGGAGATAAGTATCTCTGTTGTTGTTGTGGTTGCTGCAGTCTTACTGCAATTATTGCAAAAGGTGTAATCATCAGTATTTCTGGCATGAAAGATATTGTGAAAGCTATGATTTGGTGCGTAATCATTTTTTTCTGCCCTGGATTTTAATCATTTGGGTTATTCCTTTCATCCAATGTCCTGTTTGCATTGTTTCTTACAGTTGTGCGCTGTTCATTTTTTCTTACCAAACCCTGAATGCCAAGCTCTTTGAAATACATGGAGTTTTTTAGAGCTTTATAACACATGGCTGATCTCCTTTTACTTGAAAAAAAAAAAAAGTAAGAAATTTATGAAATTAACAGAGTTTTTTTTCTTTTGGGCTTAAAAATCTGACGATCAGCTGTTATAGTGCAAGCAGATGACAAAAAAATACCCAGAGCTTACAAAGGAGTGGGTAGAGGTGATGGAACAATACAGTACAGTACAAGTTTTATCCCAACTGTGCTTTCAAATTAAAAGCTCCTGTCAGCTACCAGGCTCAAGGAGGAAGTAGCTGTGGAGAGAGACACACTTTTCTTTATATGAAAATAACTTCCAGAATTCTCCTGGCATTAGTGTGTTTTGTTTTGTTTTATGTTTTAAGTATTCTGCTTGCCTTCTCTTTGAACCTACTTGAATTGGATAAAATTCATTATTTAATCCTGGCCTGCAGATGATTAAGGAGGGTTTCTTTCTGCTTTATTTTATGTTAGAAATAATCAAGAATGCCAGTTTCCTTCAGTACTTGAGTTAAACTGGAAAAATAGACCCATATGTTCTGACAGCTCCCACTGGATAAGACTGAACAGCTGCTCCTCTTCCTAAGGTTTTGTCATGGGATAGAATATTCTTCCAACCATAAAAAAACAGAAGGGTGTCCCTTCAATGCTATAAAATACCTAATATTATAATATTTAATAACATGGGCATTATAAAAGCAATGTACTTTAAATAGCAACTGAAGTTTGAGCTAACTAAATAAAAAACTTGATTTTATAATATCCTAGATCTCTGCCTCACTTTTAACCTGAAATCATTTTACTCCAATTTAAATGAACCTTAGGGTACTCTGGTTACCCTAATTTCTTCATACAGATCTTGTAGGCAGAAACCGTGGTAGTAAGGAAGGCAGAGTGCAGATGGAATGAAGAAAGCTGGATCTCCAGTGACAAATCTGCAGCTGCATATGCATCACATTCAGCACAACTTTAAAGGCCGGCAGCTGGCAAGAAGTGGCTTATATTACATTTACAACTGTCTTCTTTATTAGGCAACAAGGATGATCTCCAGTCCCTTTTTAAGTAACTGTGATCTTAGGATGGTCATAACTTGCCTACCCCGGCTACCAAAAGTGTGACCAGTCCCAAACCTTCATGCCTGAAATATCTTGCAGCGTTTTGCAGCAGGACAACACAGCATGCAACTAAATTCATCCATCCACGATGAAAAGGAGAAGCCAGGAGAAGACAAAACAGAGCCAGGTGCATATATTTACATTTTTTTTAAGATTTTTTTTCATAAGAATGACCACATGGCCCATGTGGTTAGGTATTTACCGTATCGTTACAATGATTTGTATCGGCAGTACCCACATCTGACCACTCACTATCGTCATAGATTAAGCCTGTTCAGAACCTTAAGTGTGCATATCCCACCACTGTTGTAAAGTACAATAAGATATTATTCTTGTTCTTGCATATCTGGAGATTTGATTATCACCTTTGTCTTGTCTCTGTGAGGAGGGTGCAGTCTCATATCAGAGACAGATCAGAATACATATCAGATCGGGTTCCAAAATGGATTCTGAAGAGGTTCCTTCCTGTGAGTCAATGGTGACCTCTGTTGTTCCCTGCTGCTGATACCAGCCATGATGCTGTTTTGTCTTTGCCAGTCACAAAGACAATGGTGTTGGCAGATGATGCCATGGAAGGTGGGAACCAGGGGCTTTAAACCACCTGGATTTAAAATTAAAATAAACTGTGAGGAAGCTCCTAATGCGCTCATTCTGCTTTACAGATTTGCTTCAATCCTATGCCCTACCTTGGTGACCAGTTCCTTGTGCTTACAATTGCACATTATCCTACATGCTATTCAGCAGCTGTGTGGCACTGCTTAGGTAAACTCAAGGCCACTCAGTTTTTTCCAAGGAATTTTAGATATTAATGTCAATTGTGTCTCATAAATAAAAGACGGAAAACAATAGTATGTGACATACAAGAGAAACCGTGATCCTGTGTTTATGTGCAACCCATTTGCCACTCTAAGAAGCTTCACCTGAAGAGTTTAGAGGGTGGAAAAGTCACAGCAGCTGAAAAGTTGTGTCCATGACATTTCTGGGCACTTTTTTTAATTTAGTCATAGCTAGTAATGTTATTGAAGTGAGGGCAAGAAACTCAGTGAGACCAATGACCCAGCTGGTCCATGCTGCCTCAAGCAACAGCAAAAGGATGCTCATGGGGTGCACAACCACATCTGGCAGTCCTTCTGTATTCCCTGTTCTGGCCCAACACCACTTTTGGGCTGTGAGTGCCACCAGCTCCTTGGCAGAAATCACAGTATAACCATCCCTTTATGGGCAAGAGGAATTTCCCTACACAGAAGATCACTGTCACACTTTGACTCTGAAACCAGAGTCAACAAACGCTCCTTTGCCTCCAAACAGATCCTCTGTCTGCCTGGATACTACTGTCGCCCCAGGGCCACTTCTGACTCAGCGGGAAACCCAGAGCTCCGCAGGCAGCCTCGCCACCTCCGTCAAAATGGCGGCCGCCGCCATAGCCTCACCGCTACCGCCCGAGCGCGTGCGCGAGGAGGGAACGGAGGAGCACTGGAGGCCGCGAGCCTCGCCATGCTTTGGAGGGGGAGGCGCATGCACGTGAGCTCCTGGACCACCCGGCAGCTTCCCAGCAGCTCCTGTGTCGCCTTGTTGCATTGGCTGATTGGTGAACCTTTCACCTTTTATCTAGGTCTCGCCGCCAATCGCTTGACTCCTTTCATGTCACGGGGACGCGGAGCGTGAGCTGCGCAGGGTGGAATTCTCGGAGCGGGTTTGCGTTGCAGGCGCTGGGCGGCCTCCGTTGGTACGGGTGGGAGGCGCTCTGTTTGCGTAGGGCCGGCAGCGCAGGGGGAAAAGGGGGGGGTGGGGGGGGAGGAGAAGGAGGAGGAGGAGAAGGCGGCAGTCACGGGCCCAGGTGAATGGAGGAACCTGACAGTTGGGGGGAGCGAGGCGGCGGCGGCAGCGGGGAAATGGCGGTGGTGGCGGCAGCAGCACAATGAGACGTGGCCTGTAGTGGGGTGCAGCGCCGGGCCAGGTCCGTTCGAGCAGGTAGGAGATGGCGGCCGCTCGCCCCGGGAGCTGCGTGGCGGAGCCCGCTCCCCGCGCCGCCGCAGTGGGTGGGATGGCGGCGGCCGCTCCCTCCCCGCCTCTCGCCGCCGGGTCCCGGTGAGCTGTGCCCCGCCTCTGTCCCCGCGGCCGTCTCCGTCCGTACGGAGCCTCGCCCGGCTCGGGGCCGCGCTCTGGCTCCGCTCGGCTTTGTCTGCTCGGGGCCCGTGGGGAAGGCCCGGTGCGAGGCCGCGGGGCTCGCAGCCCCCGTGCCCGTGGGCTCAGGACGAGGAGCGGAGCGCCTCCATCTCTAAAGGAGGCGTTGGAAACTATCAGCTCTTCGCTGTGCTTCCTCTCCGTCGCCTTCAGTTTAAACGAGTGAAGAAAGCGCAGTAGCGGAGTGACCGAGGCACGCGTGGTGCTGTGGGAAGGAACAAAAGGTTAAAAGGCACGGTAGTACGCTGAGGTATTAGGGGAAATAGTAATAAAAGCATGGGCTGTGGTATTGACATCTAGGAGAAAAAAAAAAACAACAAAAAACCCCACCTTGTTTTGTTTTTACTTATGGTCGCTCACCGGAAATGATTATTCCCAAAAATAGTTTCTTCCTGGCTTCAAATAGGGGGGTTTGGCACATCAGATAGTATGAGTATTCCTAATGCTGAGATGTTGAACCCCGAGTTATGCAGTCGGCTACAGTGGTGGAAGCTGTGGTTTTGGAGGCGATAACTGTATTTAAAGGACCGAGACCACACTGCAGAGTTAAAAGAATGAGCTGCAGGCACACTGTTTACATTATGGTATATTGTGCTTTATACTGTTTTTAATGTTTTTTAATAAACTGCTTTTGATGTTGAAGGGCATATTGCATGTAAAGGTTTGGTAAGTTATGCTTTATTTTTTTTTAATTTTTTATTTACAATTTGATATAGAGACAAACTGGAATTTTCTCCCTATGTGCCATAACAGTGCTCCCAAATCTTTTTCTGAAGAGGGACTTGCCCATTGTCTCTGTCTACAAGATTTGTAGTTATGAAGATTACAGTCTGAGGTTTGGAGATATTGTTAGAAGCTTTTAGTTGGGAGGTGCTAGTAGGTGTATAATCAGGAGATTGTTACTTTTTAAATCTTACAGATGAATAAATAAAATAAACGTGCTCATTCAGAAGTACTGAACTCTAAATTAAATATGAAAGCAACTTAGTGATATGGTTCTGTGAAAGTGGCAGCTCAGTACTCAGCAGTCAGAAAGTAAAGAAACATTAGGTCTCACAAATAAGTGGAAATAAAATGGCATCAGTATGCCAGTGTATAGATCCTTACTGGGCCAATGTATGTAATACTAAATGCAGTTTGGATATTTATGCTGTTTTTCTCTTCTATCTCAAAAAGATGATATTAAACTAGGAAGTTGATTAGGACTTCTTACGTGGGAAGAGTTGCAAGAGGAAGGATAAGAGACAGAAGTCTTGAGTAAAGTAGATGGGAAGCTGTAGCTTTTTTCACCTGTTCATGAAAGGCTCCTGTGGTTTAGAAATGGAAAAAAAAGGGGCAGGACAACTGTATATCACATGTAACTTACAATTCCTGGTGCAGCAGGAATTGTGATTTCTTAGGAATGCTGAAGTATCCTAGGCTCAGTAAATATCAAGATGATTTGGTCACTGGGAGGAGGTATTGCTGTCTGCCTTGCTGTTACACTCCTTCATACTTGACCTCCATTGATTACTGGTAGAGGGAAGGCAACAAGCTGGGAAGGAGAGAGTTTGTCTGACATAACATTATCCAAACATTTTATATAAAGTTGCAGTGTTTGTGCAGTGTTTTACTTTCATGATATGTAGATTTGGGGAGAAAAATAAGCAGAACAATAGTTAAGGAAAAACCTACTGTATGGTGTATGCAAAAGATATGATGTGTCCCATTTCAAAAGTCTTTGAGATTCCTTTTCCTTGACACAGGGATGGTTCAGCACACCTTTTTATAGAGTTTGAGCATTACTGCTTAATCTGTGTTCTCTTTAACTGTATATGGACCAAATGTGCATTGGTCTGTAACTGAATGCAAACTGCTGGCAAAAAAAAATGTGCAAAAGTCAATCCTTTTTAGAAGAGCAAGGAGATATTTAGTGGATGTAAGCTTGGAGTTGACATACTCTTTGTATAAGCTTGAACTCTCATTTACAGTCTACAGAAGATTTTGGAAAGGATTAGAGATGCTTTAGGAATAGTGAGCATTATAGCTAGGACTATAGACAAGTTTTAGTTTGGGGCATGATCTAGTCACATTAAAACGTTCTTCAGTTATGATGAGTTATGCATTGATTCCCTAATTCTCAGTGAGAAAATTCTTTTTTTTTCTTTCATATAGTTGGTACAGACTGGGTACTGAGCTTGATAGATAAAAGTTGGCAGAACAGAGAGGTGGTTACAGTGT
This sequence comes from Cyrtonyx montezumae, assembly GCF_038088225.1. Classification (NCBI taxonomy): domain Eukaryota; kingdom Metazoa; phylum Chordata; class Aves; order Galliformes; family Odontophoridae; genus Cyrtonyx; species Cyrtonyx montezumae. Next base: position 13,440,638 of record NW_027071826.1, read on the forward strand.
TCCCTTTCCTCCTATTGTAATGGCTTGCAGGTTAAGTGCTGACCAGCTGTGTCCTATCACCTTCATGTAGTCACCAATCATTTCTTTATATTGACAGCACAGAAACTTGGTCTATTTTTTCCCCAGGAAGTGGTTTTATTTAAAAAGAAAGTATAATTTTAGTACTGTATAGAACAGTAACCTCTGCATAATTATATGAAATGTACTTTTTGTGCATTCTACCCTGAAGTCTAAGAATGTTTGAAGACAAAATTGTGCTTTCTTCACACCATCAAGATTATTCAGCCTTTAGCCTTTCCTGAGTTCTGTACAGGTGGTGATAAGTCAGAAGAGACCTGATGTATGGTAATAACTAAAGGTTCACTTTTCAACTGGAGTTACTGCAATCTGTGGTTGGGTTTTGAAGGAGTGTCTGCTATATTAAAGTACACTTTGATATTCTCTGAATGCTTGGTCTTGGTAGTTCTTACTTGCTTTACCTATTGATGTGAAGTATTTGAATGTCAAGCAGCTGATTTAAAACTCCATTATTTATCCTTCTAATTGGTTAAGGAAAGTTTTCCTGATATGTTTTTACTTTCAAATTGCTGCAACTTCTAGACTTGAGAAACAGAGAACTAAAACTGGTGTCAAGGAATTTACTTGCAAGGTTGCAAGTTGGGAACCTGGTGTGAAAAGAAAGAAGAGCAATGATCCAGTTTCTTGCATCTTATCTCCAGGGACTTTTTATTTATTTATTTTTTTATTTTACCACTTTGCATGGCTTTTGTGTGTGTACACACTTGTGAACCTGCCAGGTTGCTGTTTTAGTGTTGCTCTGTGTGTGTTTCACTGTGGTGTGGGATGGCTGTTGTGATCAGGGCAGTAGGTGGAGGCTGTTTGAGCTCACACTGTTGTGTTTTGTTTTTAACTCTTGCATTTGTATGCAAAAAAAAAAAAAAACCACAAAAAAAAAATACAGCAAAAACATATGAAATTCCCAAGCCCTGCAGTCCTTACTGTTAATAGTTTAAATCTGGTTCGCAGGGCCTGGCTCTTCTTGTGGAATCTGATTCGGGATAGAATGGCAGCCCACGTCTGTGATTTTAGATCAACGTTCTTGCAGCTTTCTTGCAACTGTTGCTGTCTCTTTGACTATATGTTTTCTTGCTCCAGAGGGAATGAACGAAGTTACTTTGTAGTTGATGTTTAAAAACATGTAGAGTTGGTCTCTGGCGACTGAAGTTCACGAAGCACTTCTCTAAGTTCCCGCAAATTCATTTAAGTATGTTTTCACCCCCTACTTTCTACTGCTGAAATCAGTGACAGTTAGAAGGTGTTTGTATAATTAGATGCCTCTAAGCTGACTTACTAATCGTGGCTTTATGGATTGTTCATTCATCCCTGACGCTAATATTATTATCTTTAAAGATGATCAAGTGTAGTCAATCTCAAGTGAGACTTTTTCCTCACTAAGTTTTGTATTTTCAAGTAGGCAGATCTGTCTGCTGTGCTAACTTCATGCTCAGTGCCTAGTAGGTTTTCCTTTTTGGAAAATAACATAAAGTAAAGGGAGATGTTTACAATATAACAGAGTTTTGACTGCGCTCGCTCTCTCTCTCTCTCTCTCTTTTCCATCCATGACCTTTTAATGTCTTTCTGCTGAAGTTAAATGCCTGTGTTGCCAATATATGTGAAGTTATTAATCAAAAGTGATATGATCTCTGTGAAAGATGTGGGGTAGGGAAAGGCATGCTCCTCCCCTCCCCCCCACCACTGAAGGTCACTTTTACTTACTGTCCGGCGTGGTACTGCCAAATTTATCTCTGAGTCTTCAAAAACTGAATTACTACTGAAGGTGGACAGTGGGCGTGGAAAGGTACGCTGCTTTGAAAACAAAGCTTGATTTGAAGCCCTATTTCTGGCACATGTTCCACAAGTCTGTGGAAGATGTGTGTATTTATTTAACTTAGTACATCATACTAAGATGAATTAATAATGCTTTCCTGTTTCTGGGAGGCTAAACAAGGAGAATGTTGTCCCAAGGAAATTAATGGCTTCTAGCAGTTTAGTGTCCAGTGTCAGCCTGGAATGGTAGAGACTGCAAGAGGGAAGTGACACAATTGTGTTGCTGAGCCTAGGGATTCTTCTTTTTTTTTTTTTTTTTTTCCCCCTCATGATTTCAACAGTTATTCTAAACAAGGCCTGCATTTCCTCGTAGCTTAAAAAAAATAAAAATGGGTCCGGCAGACCTCATTTTAATGTCATTGTGAAGAAAAGTTTTTCTTTTCTTAGTTGGTCTAGAGAATATTGAGCTCAGTCAAATCAGCCTCATAAATTGACTTACACCAACACAGAAGAATCACAGCAATCTGTAACTTCAAAATCAAGTTCATTACTTGTGTACTTTCAAGGTTTATGTGTAATTAAGATATGTATACCTAGGTATTCAAGTTGAACTTTTAAAATCAACATGTATTCAGCATGTACTGCAGTCCTGTAATCAGGCTACAATTTAGTGGTATCTTCCTCTAAAGAAGTGTGACTAGAATCTATGGTAAAGAATATCTGTCCTGGGATTTGAGAGGAAAGAGCTTGAGCTATGACACATGACACAACTCTGGAGGAGGTGTAGGTTTTATGAAGGTAATGCACAACATAGGTCTGCATTTTTACCTTGAAGTGCTTCAATGCAAAAGGACTGGGAGAGTGCCAGAAACATTTATGAGCTCCCTGGGTCTTTCAAAGACATACAATCAACCTACAGGAGATGAGTAATTTTCCCTGTGGTAATCTTTGCATAGTTAATGTTCTGCTGTGTAGAAGTTGAGACATAAAACCTGCCTTGATTAATACTGAACTTTCTGGAAAATGGTCGTCTTAAGTCTGTGTGTTACTTAAATTGAAGATGAATTTTTCAATAAAACAATCCATGATTTGTTAAAGCTACCCACTGGCTGGTACTTACCTCAGTGAATAAGGTTCTGCAAGGAGCTGCTGGATTGTTTAGAGCAAGTAGTGACTTGCAAAATGATGAAGCAGGTGCTGATTTCTGGCAGCACTTTGAGTAACATTCCAATAATGCTATTAATATATACATTGACTGCCAACTATTAACTTTTTTTAAAGCTGTTTCTAGTTCATTCTCTTGATTTTGCTACGAAGTATTTTATTTTGTTGCTTTCAATTCATTTTGTACTAAGTGTCAAGAAGTTTTATTTCTGGAACTTGAAGGTTTTTGTCACAGTGTAGCACCGATCAGCAATAGCTGGCAACAGGGAAGTTGCTGTCAGATTTTGAGTGACAATCAGTAGCCTCTTGAACCCAATTTGCTTGTTTCCTGTAAGGTAAGCCACCTAATGGCTGTCAAAATGGATGACAACCATCTCCTCTCACCAGCTCTGCTACTCATCTGGCACTCTCTTCCCTCCCGTATTTGATGCAGCTTGCTGAACCAGCAGAAAGCTTGCTTAGGTGAAGGAAAAAAAGGGTTAGGGAACTGGACGTTTTTTTTCCCCCAACATGTCAACCAATTCTCAAAGCTGTTTAGAGACAGGAAGGAGCAGTAAGAAAAGCAGAGTTTCTTCATCTAGCACTAAGTTGCCATTGGGTTATGTTGGCAGTCTTGTTAAACCTAATCCCAAAATACTGTGGGTACTTTCTACTGGTTTGTCATCTGTACAATGTGAATATTGATGCCTCTTCTCACTTGTTACTTAAAATAACTGTTTCATGTTTTTTTCAATCTTTTACTTTCTCATTTATTACTAAGCTGGTGTATATCAAGATCAGCTGGGATTTGATAACTTTGAAACAAAGGTAATAACAATCAGAAAGGACAGTAACAAGTATTTATGCTCTAGCTGCTAGCTTGGGAAAATTCGAGTCTCTGTTAATGCTTAGTTTTTTATGCCTCCCGTTTTTACTTAGTGATAATTTGTAATCCATAATTAGGGAAGTATTCAAAAAATGCTTAATCTTAAAACATTTCGTTTCCTGTTTTCATTGAATGTATTGATATATTCCATGATAGCAGTGTCATTGAATACAAATCAAAGCCTAACGTTTTCCTTTATCGAGTATTACATTCTTTTGATTTGCAATTTATTTCTTGTAATCTCCACGGTTAGCCTTAAGAGGTTCTTGAAGCAAAGTGGTTAGGTCTCGGTAAGGGGAGGGAAAGCAATGTTCTGATTGTTTAAAATAATAAAATGTAATCTGAATGTTTACTGCCAGCATGTTGAAGATTTTTGATCTTTACTTTGAAATCAAAGCTTTAGGACCTTGTGCTATCCAGAATGTAAGTCTTTGTGCCATTATGTGGGGAGTTTGAAACTAGTAGGTTAAAATAGTTGAAAGAGGCAAGTCACCATTGTAAGTTTTCTTTTTGTTCTTCTTTCCTTCCTTTGAGTAAAGAACTGTTTCTTCCTACTCTATACTTCTAGAGTAAATGTGGTAAGGGTTTGGAGATCAGGCTTCACAATTTAAACAGACCTGTCCTTGGTTTTGTGATGCATATTGACTACAGGTTATTTTTTAAGTAACTGAACGGGTGCACCATTCAGATATGCTGTTAGCCAGAAAAAACTTGCAAGTGGTCTGACTTCTGATACATGGAATTCCACACTTAAAGTGTTGTCTTAACATTTCTGTCCCACTGGATTTTTGAAGTAAATGATATTTATCAGTTTCAATAGCAGGCATACAGCTCAGAGTGTCACTTCACTGCATGTATATTTTTCTTCAGAATTGTATTCAATACTTGCAGTTAGTATTGTGATATGTAGATGGTTAATTAAAAGGACAAAACCAGAAAACCTTTATATAAAGATATTCATATTCATTAAAAGTTTGCTTTCTAACTAGGGATTGTATGATCACAGAGATAATACTGAAAACAGTAAATCCTTTCTCCTGTTGGGCACCTGAGGTGCATAGGTCTATCTCCAACTGTATGTAGTTTGTGCATTTTAGCTGATGTTTCAGCCTAGAAAGAAGATACCTGTATGTCCCCTGATTTAGTGGCATTTGCTGTGAAGTTTTGAGTGCAAGCATGTCTGAAGTTGGTAGATTAGGGAAGATGCTTCTTCTAAGAAGTGGCTTTCTTCTGTCAGACTTATTTTATTACTGTTATGTCTAGTCTTTCTATCTGGCCACCAATTACCTAAAAGCAGTTGTACCAGTATAAGACAGTGGGAGGTGGCACGTGGGTTGAAGAGAGAATCTAAGAGTGATGCTCTAATATGTCTGGCATTGCCCTATGAAATGCATCTTAAGCTGTCATCTGGAGGTCTTTCTTTAAAAGACAAGGACAATGGTTTATGTAACTGCTGAGTGAAAATGTAAGTAGTATGATGAAATAGAAGTGGCTTTTCTATATTTTGTCTGTACAGGGCTATCACATTTCTTCTGGATTTATTCTGGAAAAATTTGACTGTACAAACAGATATGGGTGTTTTGAGAACACTTGAGAGCTAAAATGAAATACCTCTGGTGACGTTAAGATATGTTAAACTTTTGCTTTTTCTCTGTTTAACGCTAACAGAGAACAAGTAGCAAGGCTACTCTTCACAGTGACAGCTTTCCCGTAAGAGTTTAATTTACTTTTCAAATTAACATCATTGCTTTAATCGATTAGTCGCAGTTTCTCTAAGCTCTTGTCTATCTCATGACTAAAGCTTTACAGTGTCATTTCAAAACACTTCGTTATCTGTGCTAAAGGCCTAGACTGTGTTCTTTTTCCTGATCAGTTTTACTGTACGTTTAAAAGATGCTTGAAGTGTAAACTATGAAAATGGCCATCTTGTGTGTGTGTGTATATATATGTATGTAGCTAGGAGAGAATGAGTGTCAGTATTTAATTCTAACTTCCATGATATCTTTCTCATTAAGTATTTCAAGCTATGAAAAGAATACATGCATTTTTTTTCTGAATACCATTACTTTTATAACACCTTCCTACATAACAGAAATCAATTCATCTGCTAGCTTAAGAGAAGTTAAAAATTTATCTACTCTTTCATAGTCGAGAAGTAATTCTGAGGAAGAAGTGGAAAATATTTCCATCTCCAGTAGAAGTTAGGCAGTTAATCTGTGTAAATCTGAAAGTCATACCACTTAATTCTCTCTCTTAATGCCTGATCAAATAAGTCAGCTTGTTAGCTGTAACTAACAAAATTAAATGATTATTCCATGAGATTTAAGTCAATTGTATTTTAATATTTATTTTGCATAATATAAATTTTTAATGTTTTAAAATACATTTGCATTTAAACAAGTTATAAATTCTTCCTAAATACACCATAGCACACAACTGGTAGACAAGTAGGCTGTTCTGTACAGTGGAATATGCTGATTAATAAACTAAGTGAAGTAACTAATAATAGTTAATTGTTAATAATAGTTGTAACAGTACCCTCCTAATGTGTCAAAGGCTCAGATTCATAATTTATAGATCAAGTAATTAACATCAATAAGGAAGCAATTGCTTAAAATTAAAACTTGACATCCAAAATGAGATTTCTTAACTGATAAAGTTTCCCGATAGAAATCAGTATTGAATTAAGGAGTGTTAATTCCTTGGATTTAATCAGATTTCTGTTTTGGGATGTTGTGTTGGAGTAATCACTTCACCTTAAAATGCTGTTCCTTTACCTTGCTTTTAAACCAATTTATTTCGTATCTTATGATTTTCAGTATTTATTTTTATTTGAGCAGAGACCTCTACTTCTTCAGAGTTATGTTTGCATTCATGTTTTTCTTCTTTGCTTCTAGAAACCTATTTCTTTTCTTTTATTCATTCTTACCTAGACTGAGCTTTCATTGTTCTTTGTCATTTAAATGCTGGCAGCGTTTCTTCTGATGGTGCCTAAATGTTATGTATTCATTACAGCTGCTGTTCCTTCCATCCCCTTCCGTGCTGCTTCATGGATCTTCTTAGAGAGTCTGGATTTAATTGTTCCCTGGAGAATTATGTACTCGTCAGTCGGATCTATTGGAATTGGTCATCTGCAGGGCATTGTGAGGATAAGGGAAGGCAAGGAAATATTCCTGACCCATTGTGTTCATTGTTAGTGAAAGTACTGAATTATTTGCAGAACCACCCAAGGGTCAGATAACAAAAAGGTGTTGAGGAATGTTTCCATAATGTGTCTGCTCTGGAATGAGTCATAAAATGTCAAATGTGGACTTTTCTCAAGTTAATCCAGGTTGGAAGGATCATATGGTGATATCTGCAAAAGATCATGTGTGAGTCTGGTTTTTTTATTTTTTCCTCTAGATTCAAAATGGTGGAGCTGTATTCCAGTTCTTATCTGTTTTTCTTGTAATTGTAATTTTTTTGTAATTCCATCTTCTCCTGATGTAAATCACCGAGATTTCTGTAGGGAATATACCTGCTAAAGTATCTTTCTGTTTTGTTTTGATTTTGTTGTTGTTGTTTTTTTTTTTTTTTTTTTTTTAGGTCCTTGTATATCTGTGGTAGAAGCTTAGGACATAGGTAGAAAGGGGAGGTAGTCCAGGCTCTGCTGATGCAGCTGCCAGGTAGACATTACAGAACTTGGCCTTTTTCTGAGAACTCAGAACTGACAAAATGACAAAAAAATATGAAGTGTTTGTAGATGGCTGCCTGCTGCTGGCTGCTTCGTGCTGCTGGGATCAAGCAGTCTCTAAGGTGCTTGCTATTTTGCTGCTGGCAATTAGATGATACTAAACATAGGTGATTTGACAACTTCAATTCAAGCTACAACCGATGTGGTAATAACAGGACAGATTTTTTCTTTTATTTCAATTTATTCTACTTTTCATAACTGCTCTTATTTGGTAACTGGTGCTATAGAGCTGGAATTCTGGGTAGAGCAAAATGTTCAGTGATTTTTTTTTTTTTAGAAATGGAGCTCTACTGAAGCCGTTATCTTTATATTTTGTTCTGAAAACATGGTTCTCCAATTCTCGACTGATTGAGTTGTGGGACTATGCTTTACCATTACAGAAGAGAGGAATTCCCTTCAACTGATGAATGTGGACCAGGATCCTGTGGGTATGCCTGTCTTTGCAGTGCCAGGCTATTCAGAGCGGATCTGGAACTGAAGGAACTATGTGAATGCATTCTGAGGCGGGCTTGGCAGAAGGGTTATTTGGCAGCTGGAGTACTATATTAGCTTATATTGTTTCCAGAACCCGAACTAATGTCAGAAACCCTTAACTGCATAATTTAGAGATTTAGCTACTTCAAAATGTTATTTCTCAGCGCTGCGTGGCTTTAGTTGAGGATGTAGATAAACTGGAATTGTTAAGTGAAGTTGCTTTTTTTTTTGCCTTCTAACATGCCTTAATAATCATTAAATGAGTTGATGCATTTTTAGTAAGCCATCGTAATTCTGATGTGCGTAACAGTGTTTTTATTTTTGTAATGGGATAATGTTGTTTCTTATACTCAGAAATAGCTTCCATTCCAGTTTTGAGAAATAAAAGGGTGAATGCGTGCTCATCTTTCTTGTTTTTTTATTAATGTTGGATATGGTCAATAGCAAAGCTGCTTATTGCAGTCTGTGAAGCTTTTCCTTTATTATTTAACAAGGGGAGGAGAAGCACTTAATACTTTTTATAAGCTGTATAAGAGTTTGTTACTGGATATGTTATATACAGAGCTAATGTGGAAAATTAGACTTATGTTTCACTGGATTATTAAGATACTTATCAGTAAAATATAGGCTTACCATTAGACAAAAGTACTTCCTAGTAGACACAAATATATCAAAGACACCTATTTTATTTACAGTTATTCTTTGTCTCCTTGTATTCTGCTACTGTGGAAGGATCACAGGTGACTGACTCTGGGATGGGTCTGGTTTTTGATTTGTTTGTCTGTACTGACAGTATTAACTGGTGCAGCATCAACAGTGGAGATGAGGGACCCTTATGATGAGCAGGACACTTCTCAAGTCTGATGACATGGTAGAGTCTTTATCTGTTTGACCTTTTGCTGTTTTCACAGTTAATGGAAAAAGTGAAAGGCATTTAAAGGGGGGAGGAAAGAGGGGGAAGTTAGCTTTAAGGTTTTTTTAAAGAGCTTATTGATGTTAGACACCTGTGATCTCATGTGTTGCAGAGAATGTGTTCCAGTTGTATTTTGTGGGTCTTAAATATTTTTCATTTCTCAATCATAAAGCAGTGCTTATTCTCTGAGACTGCATTGGAGACATCTGTTAAAAACAAAGGTGTTTTTTTCCTATATTGGAAATCTGAAGTTAAAGAGTACGAGATAAGCTCCTCAAATCTTTGCAAACCATTCTGATTTTCATTTCCTCTGCTTCAGGATTGAAAATAGGCAAAACAAGTGTCATGTCCCTTGCTGTCATGTGCATCTTGTCACTTCAACTTTGATATGGATGTTAGTTGTCCTGTTGCCACCTTTTCCACTAAGTGAATTCTATCTGAATCACTTTCAATATTTTGGTGACAGTTGTGTTTGAAAGCCAGTAGTGAAACAGAGGACCTGTACTGTGAAAACACTGCGTGAAGCATTCACCTTTACAATGATAAAATGTATTTTTAAAAGCTTCTTACTAGCTCTGAACACCAGGCACTACAAATTTTTCTACTTTATTGAACAACATTGAAAAGTGGAGATAAATGCATTCAAATAGCTAATAATCACTAATTCGATAAAACTTGCTTGCAATCTCAGTTTAGGTAATGTAAAAGAAAGCTTGAGTTCTACTTTTAAATGCATATGTTTCTATGGAAGAAATAGCACTATATAATACTCTGCATCTTTCAGTGAAATTTCGTTGTACCCATCTATGTATGTGTCATCTAAGTGTCTGTTTCTTGGCAGAGGCCTGATGCTTAAAGTAGGATGTGAAAGTCTCTACCTTCAAAAGGGTTGCCTTTTGTTTCAGCCTGACTCAGAAAGCATTTAATAACTGTTATTAAGCTGAAAGTTATTGTAATCTGTAAGAGTTAAAATATTTTGAATTTTCTTTATGAAGTACTTCATAGTATGCAAAGTTTTCTTGTGTTAATTCCATTAACACTGCCAAACACACTGCACTTGTGATTTGTTTTTTGCTAATTGTACAGATTAGTAATGCTAGCCCAGTTAATTCTCAGCTCTTCAGACAAGAAATGACTCAATATAAAGGCTTTTATTTTCTGGTGCTGTGCACAGTAAGTCAGTCAGCCAGCTGTGTAGGTTAAAATATGAAGTATTTTCTAATGAGGTTTTTTTTTTCCATTTTGGAGTTAATTCAGATTGTTTTATGAGCAGGCACAACTTTAATATGGGAAATTCTGTTTGTTTTTTTTTTTTGTTTGTTTGTTTTGTGAGGGCCCTTGAATTGCTGCTAGGATTCCACAGGGATTTTTTTTCATCTGCACCTCTAAATGTTATTTAAACTGGGCAAATAAAGAAATTGGGCATATAGATGTCTTACTGGAGCTTGGGTTCCTGGCATCTGGAGCTTTGAATGTGTTATGAATTTAGGAGCATTAGTAGGTGCTTTTTATAATACATATTTTTATGGACTTAAAGTATTGCTTCTCTCCCACCTTCTCATAAATGAAAATTCAAACGCTGTGCCTGCAAGTTTCTGGCCAGGAAAGAGTACTTACAGGCATGCAGATGATTAGTGAGAAGCCTTTATTTTTAGGAAAACAGAGTAAAAACTGCGAAGCCCAAAATGTAATTAAATAATGTCCTAATCAATGCATAATACTTAAAAGTTTTGAGTGTTACATTAGGCATTAGGATGAGTTGATTTACACTGTTTTTTTTCTTAGTACTAAGCTTGCCATTTGTGTGCTTAGTGATAGATGAATTAATAACGTGACCAAATTAGAAGATTTGAACACTCATTTTAGACTGGTGAAGACCCTAGGAGATGACTTAAAACCTAGATATCCATAGATAGTAATTTTATAAAGTACTGCCTTTGGAGGAGAGCTCTTGTACCATAGGACTGGAGCTTTGGACGCTCTGACAGAGGGAGTACTGAGGACTGTCAAATGCCTGTTTGGGGCAGCGTGAAGTCTTGCAACATGGAGAGGAAGGATTTATGTTGATGCAAATAACGGGCTTGAAAGCCCCACATGGGGTTATATTCAGGGGGCAGCTGCTGCTTGTATTTACCATAAGCAAGAATAATTGGTACTTTGGAACTATTTGGCTCACAGCTTGCCCTTGGGTGGAGAAGAGGAGAAATCCCTGCCCTTATGTCTGCTTAATTGCCTTCCTGTCTTAAAGGTAACCTTTAGGTAAACTAAATAATTACAGGAAAACAATTTGTTGCCCGAAGTACTAAGTGATTAAAATATATATAAATACATACATGCTCAGCTACCCTTTAGTACAGATGTAGTAATAATAAGGTAACTACATAAATTAAGATCTATAAGCTTCCCTGTGACTTCTGTGTTAGTTTTCAAGTAGTAGCTTAAAAAATAAAAGCGAATTAAGTATTACATAGAATAATTTCGTTTTAATTGTTAAATCCATTAGATGTTTGTGGCTTTTAGTTGACTTCACTTAAAGGTATGCCCTAAATGTATATATTTTTCCCCCTGACTTCCATGGAGTTGACTTCAGTTTGTCAAGTTGAGAGTATTTTATTTTGGAGTGACTTCGAGGTAGTATGAAGTTTGTACTGTGGCTCCTTACTTGTTTTATTGTTTGTAGCTTAGTGTAACCAAAGAAAGATATTAGAAATAAGCTTGCTGGGGTAACACATGGAAGAGAAGAGTGAGTCCCATTTTGTAATTGCCCTCTTCAAAATCCTGACCCAGCTGTAATTGGGAAGAGGCAGGATGGTGGCCCAGAAGGACTTTCTCCTAACCATAGCCACAGTGTTGGTTTTTGCCTCTTATCCTCTGGTGCTGCAGGATTTCAGTTTACACTAGGATTTATTTCTGTTTGCTTGAAGATTATTTGTTCCATCACTCTCGTGAATGTAAAGTCAAATTGTCTATATCTTGCCAAATAGGAGCTCATTTTTAGGCTTTTAGCAGTTCATGAATAATAGTTTAAGTATCAACATAATTATTAGAATGGCGAGAATAGTTGTTTAAGTTTAAAATGTAGATGATGAAGAGAGAACTTTGAGAATCTGAACTTCGTCCTGTTACTTGTCATGTGCTTCTGTCGTTGACTTCATTCCTACTTCTTCCTGGCAGTCATGTTTTTCTTAATATCAACAGTTAGAAAATTATCAGGTTAATGTGACAGCTAACTCTAAATTATGACATGATGGTGAAAGGAAAGTAAAAAGCAAAACTCACGATATGATCTTTTGTATATTTTCTCATATTATTTGTATACTTCTTTTGTGTGTGTGTTACCCTATGTCAAAGTAGCAAATAGCCACGGTATTCAAAGATCTTGTCTGAGGTTTGCAGAGGTGCCTGGTGGTTGCTGGCAGATTGCGGGGCCACTGGAGGTCTGCAGAAGTCACAGTGTCCTACTTTGCTTCTCTTGGCCTCTTTGTAGGACTTGACTGTTTTTTTTTTTCTGTTTATTTGTTTGTTTGAACAGCGCTGCTTTGTTCTGTAAGTATTTAAGGCGTTCGTATTGTGACTAGTTAGACAATCCGAATAGCTTGGAACTCCCCCTTCCACCATTGTATGGAATATGTGAACATTAAGCTCATAATGGGAAGCTTTAAAAAAAAGAAGTTACTCATGAGTTTGACTTCTGGAACGTCTTCTGTGTTTAGGGATGTCAAGAGTCATTTTTAAAGTCACTCTGCTTTTTTTCTTTTAACGAGACCTTTAGTCACTGTAGCATAAAATATTGTACCTCTGCCAGTATTCGTCCATCTGCAAATAAAACATCGGTTATGTGATTATTTTTTTATTGTTATTATATTTTTAAAAATATTACCAGATCGGACAGTGATGTTTTATTAATTTTCTCTGGTGAGCCCTAAGCGTTTCCTCGGTGGGGCTGGGAGCCCTGGAGCTGCAGATGGGGCTGCTGCCTCCGCGCACCGGGCTTTGTCTGGGAGAGGGCACCAGCGCCATTGAGATGCTAATGGCAAGAGCTGCTGTTTAGTAGGAGAACTTGACTGCATCTCAGGAATGTGGCCTGTCTGGTTATATGTTAGCTTCGACATTAAAAAGGCTACTGTAATTCATGTCTGCGGATCGATTGAGGCTGCCGACTTCTGTGTTACAGCTTTGATGTGCCAAAGGAAATTGGTGGTGGTGGTGGAGAATTACCCCCCCCACACACACACACACCGACTTTTGGTTCCTCCAAATCTTAACCTACCGACATGTTTGCTTTGGGCTTACCATTTGCGATTGTGGAATAAAGTGTATTTGCTGTGTGAAGCAATACATGACCGTAGCTTTATTGACAAGTAATTGAGCCTTTTTTTTTTCCTGTTTGTCTGTTATGTGGTAGGGTAACTAAATCTTGTAATAGCAAGAGAAGCTGAAGGAGATAATGTGAAGTCCAGATTATACTTCTACTTCAAAAGAAATGACTTTCTGTTGTTAAGCTGTTTTCTCATTCACGCTATGGAGCTGTGAATAAATGAATAACGTGTATGTCACAGGAACATTTTATAAATTTCTTCTACTTGCTGCACCTTACTGGTAACTTTCTGTGTTTTGTGTAGAAAAAGGGTGCATGTGAGCACTGCAAACGTGAATTTTAGGAGCAGCTCTGGGAGTAAGATTTGAGAAGGTGTATTTTGTACACTAACACAGCACTCACCAGATTATCTGCATTGCAGTTCCCACACGTTCTTGTTGTAAAATAAAGCAAAAACTGTTTGTTTTGCTCTTTCAAACAACTAAATCCATTCTTTTGGCTATGTATTGGGTGGTGAGTTTCTTTAAGACTTTATCACAGCATTATGTGAAAGCTGTGTGGAGGGAGCACAGGGGAGGAAAATTGTAAATCTAGTTGTACTCAGCTAGCAATTACTTTAGCAGATAAAACAGAAAATATGCAAATATCTCCGGAGCATTTATGGCTTTCAGATGCTGACTGTCTGTATCCCCAGCCAAAAAAGGACATATGATAATTAGATTTTTGAGGACCATGTGCTGTTGCTACAGAGCTAAATATTAAAATGCAAGAAAGCAGACTACCACATGGCACAACTGATTTTTATGGCAGTTCATGTTAAAATACTCTTTTTATATTGCCTTTTAGGTTACCTAGGGTGAAACAAAATTACAGGCTTGGAAACTCTGGAAAAGCTCAGCATCAGTATTTGAGGTAAAAATGAACATACTGAAGTAATCTTGGGAGTGTCCTTCTTGTTAACTTTATGGAACTGATTGGAGAAGAAATTTTCATCAAGAATTATCTCGCATTTAAGTTTTCAGTATTGATTTAAAAGAAAAAATGACCAGAATCTCTTTAGATATAGCAAAAGTAATACTTGAGGTGAATATATCGTGATAATTTTGTGCTTTCAAGCTTTGAGAATACTGTAGATCTATTTTAGATATGCAACATTTGTGTTATTAAGTTGTAGTTTTCTAAAGATGTTAACATGAAATTGTCATGAATGAATGCTAGTTTTATGTGTATAGGTAAATATTTTTGTAGAAATTATTAATGTTACTAATAAAATATACATATGCTAATGTGCTTAGAAAGTAACGTTTTTTTCTTTATGAACAGTTTATTATGTCTTGAAAGTGTAATACATTAGAAAACATTGAAAGAAATCCACATTTCATGCCAGCTCTAAAATGAAATAAATTGTGCATGGAAAAATCTCTAGTGTGTTTCTCATGTGAACCAATTATTAATAACATTAGGGATGCATTAATTTCCTGTACATTTAATATATCAAAAATCAGCTTTTAAATTGCTCTTAACTTTTGTTTCTACTATTAAGTCCACCCCAAACAAATTATTTTAAATATTTCATTTTTTCTTGACCAGTTACAGTGTGGTACTGACTCATCATAAAATGTTTATAACCAGGTTAATTTCTACAATTATCCTTGAGTTCCCTTTTAAAATAATTTTTATAGTTCAGAGGTCTTTCTTTTCTTCCTGTCTTTAAGAGCCGAAGCTTGCAAGTTATGTGATTAACCTACAAGCTGATATCATGATGTCAAAATGCAGTTTGGAAAGCATAAGCACAGAGGCTGCAGAGATTAAAACGGTAAGTGTATGCTTTGTAGTATGGGATGAACAGATTTTTATTTATCATTTGCTGTATTCTATCTGATATCTAAAACTCCTTCAGCACCACCAAGTCACCATGAAGTAAGTGAGACTCTAGAAATTTACCCTGAATTTCTTTGGAAGAATGAGAATAATGAGAATAGCTGAATTTATTTTTATGCATAGATGGTTAGATAAAGCAACAGCATAAAGAAAAAAGATATTTGCTGTGGAAAGTATGCCTTGACATTTCTTGTGAAACTGAATGAGTGTTCATTTTTTGGACATTTTTAAAAAGTGAATGTTGTTCAAATATTTCGTGTGGATTTTTCAATGAAATGTGGTTTTATAGATGAAGTGAAATAATTTTTATTAAGTGGGAAGGAGGAAGATGTGAAGGATTAGAATTAGGTTTGTTTCAGATAGGAGATTAAAGAGTTATTGTCTTGAGGTGAATGGCAGGTAAGTTGTTACTCTCTGTAGTAACTTCAGTTTGAACTACTAGTTGAGCAAAAACAGGAATGATGCTATCTGCTGAAGTTGTATGTAATAAAAGTTGAGACCTTTGGTGTCAAAGTGAGGACAGGCATGTATGTAGTTTCATCGGTCCTCTCCTTCCCTTGCATTTTAAATATCACATACTTAACGATTTTTCTCTTAGGTTATTTTTATATCATAAAATTAAAACAAATAGCATCTGATTGAAGATGAAGATTCACAGTTAACTGATTGTGCTAGAGAAATCAGAGAAGCTGCTTCTTAGTGGATTTCTTGCAGCTAAGCTTTCTAAGTATTTATGCATTCCGTTAGCACTTGAAAGAGAATGGATCTGAATTTATTTCTTTTCAAAGAATATTGTAGGACAACATAACTCATTAAACAGTGCATCTGTTGAAGGTATTTGAAGGATAATGGAGTTTTGTGCAGCTGCACTGCGTATGTTAAAATGTTAAAGATATCATGTTGTAAATATAATTTGATTCATACTCTTTAATATTAGTTAGATGGTGTTTTCTTAGTAAGCTTAACACTCTCAGTTAATGTTTTCCTTCTTTTTTCCAATAGCATTTACATTGATCTTCTTCTCCATACTTGTACTCATATATTTTACAATTTTCTTTGTATTTGTTCGTCTGTTACCCAGGAAATAATTTTTTGTTCTTTGAACAAGTTAATGTTTCATGTAGTACTTCGACATGATTGTATTGTTGTTGTAAGGAATGCAATATTCAGACTCTTAGGTGTTCATGTAAGAGATACTGAAGCAGCAAGTTTTGATTCCTGTTTACATGTATGGATCAAGGTTTGTTTACTTTCAAGTAATTTTTCCATCTTTTCAGAGGCTAATTTCTCTCTTCTAATGACAGCATTGATTTTTAGAGAATAAAATAGAAATTCCTAGGCAAAGATTAAAACCTGCAGCGTGAGAAATAATTCTGGTGTCATTAAGACTGTATCAGGTAGGAATTCAGACATCACAGTTAGAGGTCTTGAAGAAAGCAGAGGAAATGTTGCATTTGACAGTAATAACCTTTTTCTTAATAGGAAGTATAGTTTTGCAGTAACTTGCTATGAATACAAAACATATTAAACATGCAGGTGGCAGTTAAAAACCCAAAGATGTGTCCCGGGAGCTCTAGTCTCTTCTCTGCTTACTTCAGAGTATCATTCTATAAAAGTTTTAAACAGCCCTGAGAGTGGGGTTAGATCTAGGATGTCCTATTTCAGGTGAGTGCCATAATTGGTTTGTCTTTCTTACTTACAATAGAAGATGTACTTACAATAGAAATAATACAAATGAAGGCCAGGGCTAGGGAACTCCTTAGCACAGCAGGAAGTAGCACTGATTGTTTAGGGAGGTGGACTTTTCTTCAGTTGTTACACATGAACAGGGAATCCAAATTACTTCAAGTGTCCTCTTGTGTCTCACTGTGTTGTTTTTGCTAATTAATAATGAGAACTAAATCCCATTGTTGTCAGATTGTTCCGCAGTTAATAATACTACTACTGCCCATTAAAGTGCTGTTTTATTTTTGATTATTTTTCAAGTTACTGATGTGTACATATTTATTCCTTTGAACTTAAAAAAAAATCTGCAAGTTTTTATTTGAGAATACTTTTTTTTTTAATCTCAGTGAGGTGACTGTTCTTGATAGCAGGCCCTTCGTGAAAAAAACCAGAAATCAGATCTGTAGCTTAGAGTGTGACATTTCACAGGTTCTTCCAGCTCAAGCTGAACCTGTAAGTGAGTGAATTTCTCTACTCCTTGCAGTGAGATAGCTAAACCTACTGTCATTCTCATGGAGGTTTATGTAGAAAAGAATGTAAGCTTCTTTGTGAATATTAGATCATGTGTTTGGTTGTGAGGGAGGTGGTCTCAGATAGTGGGTGTGTTTGTGAAGTTGTGTTCTGTGGTCTGGAAAAGGTAAACCAAAGTGGCGTAACAAAGAGAAGGCACTGCTGATCCAAAATGCTTTATAAAATCGAAGTAACTGGTCATAAATGTAAGAATGATTGGGCGATTGCCCTTAGAAATGTAATATATATTATACTTTACCTGGTCCATCCCAACTGTGAGCAACTATTATGTGACGAGGTCTCTTTTTAAAAAAAAAAAAAAAAAGATTATCCTTCAGCATAAATTGCTCTATATAAGTAGGAAAAGTACCTGAGGCAATTTCAATGTATTCATGAAGACTTCTGTGTTCTCTAAAGAAATTTTTGTTTCCAAATAGCATGACACTGAGTTGATTATTAAAAAGCTAGAGTATTAAAGAGCCTCATCTATTACTTTATGTGAAGGAGGGAACCTTTCCATAGGTTCTCCAACTGTCATGAAACTAAGCTGCCTGTTGATACAAAAGCTTTGTTAGTGACCAGAGCTCTCAGATGCTTTCTACCAGTGGCTGTGAAGAAGACTGTACCCCAATGCAGTCCTTCGCATGTGACTGACACAACTGTAATTACATAATGGTTAACATGAGTACACTTGATGTGAAAATGCTTAGTATTTCAGAATATCAAGAATTATCACCTTTACTGCGCGCAACTGTATAGCATGTGCACTTTTTTTTTAACCACTTGTCTTACTTGACATAGAGCTATGGGAACTTCAGTGGAAGAACAGCCATGAAGCTGCTTCTTTTGAACGGGGGGTCATCCTGAACGTTTTCTGGTCTGACTGGATTTAAACACCGTGTAGAGCTACTAGCCTAATTGTTAGAACAGAACCTGTGTGCTCGTTTTTGCAGTTTGAAAAATAGAAATGCAGTTTTAGAATCTCTAGGACTCATATTACATCTGAAATGAAAAATGTATTTCTGATTTTATGATGTGTGTAGCCTATGTTGTTTTGTATTTTCAACTAAATAGAAGAAATATATTGCTTTGATTTAAAGTATCTAAAAGACTCAGACTGAAATAATAACTTATGTTACAGAACTGAGTAAATGAGATGTATTCATAATGTTTCCATGAGTTTAGAGATTCATTCAAAAGTAACTGGAGAAATTAGCTGGAATCTCAAAAGCACTCTGCAGCACATCCTTTGAAAAATGACATGCTTTTTCTTAAACTTTTGAATATATCATTTCTTTCTGATATCTTTTCACAGTGACAGTTTCTCTGAAGCTGAAATTAAAATAAGACTATATTTCTTCAATACAAATGTGCTCTTTTTGTGAATTAAATTTTTTTTTTATTGGAGAGTGAGAAGTGTTTATTGCTGAGCAGAAGATGTTTACCCTCTTTCTCTTAGTAGTGTTTTCCTCAATGTTTGTCTTCAAAACAGTAATAGTGGTATGGAACAATGTTACTTCAAACTCAGCCTTAATGCCCTTGAGTAGTCTCCCACCCTTTTGGAGAAAGGAGGAAAAAAAAAAGAAAGCTTTTTACTCTGACAAATGTCCAAGGGGAATGATCATGTAATTTAATATAATGCTTTCTCTTTATCTTAAGACAAGAGTCAAAATATACTTGAAGTGGAGAACTGAGGGCTTCTTATAGTTACTTAATGTTAGTTAAACTAGTATATTACATGAGTGTTTAGAGGTGGTTCAGATTGTAGAATTTAGTCAATAATATAATAGTCAATAGAAATAACAGTATACAAGGGAGAACTTCCATTTTATGTCAGCTGAACTTTTAAAAGATCTTCGTGTTGATTCAGAGATGAATGAACACTTTTTCTTTTTGACTGCTTTGTACTTGCTAAGTATTTCTTTCCTAATATTCACTGTTCAATAGGTTGTTATATATCTTATTGTTCTTGTCTCAAAATTCCTTCCTAGTGCACAATTGTAAAACTTAATTTTCCTGTAGTACAGAGCAGTAGGAACATTTTTGTATAAGGTGATAATTCATTCAGTCCTATGGTGAAAAAAGAATTGTTTATACCTTGGTAATTCATGAAAAATACCAAGTTTCTGAAATAGTCAGCTATGCGTTCATAGACCTTCATAGGGAGCTGTTTTCTAGTAGGTAATTGTCATCAAAGAGCTGGTTATTTAGAGTATCTTTCTGGAAACTGGCAGTTTATCTGGCAAGGAACCCATTTTCTGATATCTCTTATCGTCATCAGTATTATTTATTACAGTTCGGCTTATTCTTCTACAGGTTCTGATAAAGTTTTCTATTTAATTGAAACCAGGTTCTTTTGAAGCTCCTGTTCTTTTTCCTTTTGGTTAGAACAAAGTCCTTGTTCTGTGCATTTATGTGTATGTAAATCTTTGGATATAAAACTTCTTCTACATTTTGCATTTTCAAGTAAGATTTACTAGTTACCTGTGGTCTCAAAAATCTTTTCTTTTTTCTTTCCTGAAGTAAAGATAAAGCAGCTATATATTTTTAATATTTTATTAAAGAAATTTTGAAAGGAGGTTTGTTAGAATACAAAAGGAACTCAATCCTGAAATGTACAAGTCCAAGTGCCTAGAATCAACTTTGCCCATAAAGCAGCTTTTTTTTTTAATTTTGTTAAATTCACTTCTTTAAGTGGAGAAGTGTCTTTAAGTGCAAAATTTAAGTGTTTTGCTGAAAATGATGTGATTGTAGCGCATGTTGGAAGTAAAAGCACAGTAGAATTATGTATTCTTAGATTCTTTTTTGTTTTTCCTTTATATTTTAACTGTAATATTATTTTGCTTTCTTCCATAGTAGGCTGTGCTGGAACAAAAACGCAATGACAGAAACACTGGATGAATGAATGAAAAGCCCTGCTTTGCAATCCCTCAGCATGGCGGGTCTGCAGCTCATGACCCCTGCTTCCTCCCCAATGGGTCCATTTTTTGGACTACCGTGGCAGCAAGAAGCAATTCATGATAACATTTACACGCCAAGAAAATATCAGGTACCAGTGATAATACTTTTTTCTAACATTACTATGTTAGTAAAAATAAATTATGAATTTAATAGAAAAAGAAGCAGAGCAGATGGAAAATGTTTACCATTGTACATAGACCAGGCACGTGTTTCTCACAACCTGTTGGGACCTAATTGTTTCTTCTTTCATTAGCTTGGATGCATTTTGTTTTTGTAATAATCCCCATTCCCCTATTTCAATTTGCTCTTTTGAACCAAAATTTTAAGCTGAATATTCTCTTGCTTTCTGTAAGATGTTGTTCGGGACAAATACCCTAATCTTGATGTTGTGTGTCTTGATTTTATGCTTATAATTATTCATGTCTCCAGTCTTGATTTACGTTGTAACTCTTGATTTTTGATACGTGCACTGGTCAAAGCTGTTTAGTAGTGTCAGAAACTCTGTCAGGGCACTCTGATTTTCATTTTGTTACAGAAGCTATTCCTGAGTTCTGGAATTTCAGTTCTCTGTGCCCTGCAGAGATGCCTGAATGCTAGAATTTGGTTAATATTACTGAAAAGGTTCTATCACCTTGAACTAAAGTACTTGCATATTTGACTGAATTAATGCACAGAATTAGATTTAAAAGCTTTAGCATGTAGCTTCAAATAGTTTTGAAGAAGAACTTAGTTTTAGAAGCTAAACTGCATGTATTAGTATTTTTGATTGAGTAACTATACCTTTGTTGTGAAAGTGTAGCGTTAGTTGTTTGACATTGGAAAGAGTACCGAGAGGTCAACATAACCTGCAGAAGTGTTTTTTTTGTTTTGTTTTTTACCTTTTGTATTATTTTTGTCAGCATTTCCTCTGCTTTGCTGCTAATAAGTCTTTGTTTTTAAACCTAGGTTGAACTGCTTGAAGCAGCTTTGGATCATAATACAATAGTCTGTTTAAACACTGGCTCAGGGAAGACTTTTATTGCAGTACTACTCACTAAAGAGCTGTCCTATCAGATCAGGGGGGATTTCAACAAAAATGGAAAAAGAACTGTATTCTTGGTCAACTCAGGTAAGAGGCAAAATGTACTAAGTGCCTGAATATGCTAGAACTGTTGTCATGGGTCTTTTCTTAATAGAAGTTGAATGAAAGCAAATGAGAGAAAGTTTTGGCTGGAGCCTACAACAGCAGGGATAATAAACTGATCAAAGAATGTGATACCTTTTACATTTTGCCTGTTGTACACTGAATACAAACTCTTTGTTTCTGACATCTTCTATTTCCTGATTTAAGAATTGAAGTATTAAATCTGAATTGCAGTTCAGTTAGCAGTTTTTCTTAACTGTATTTTTATATGGAGGTAGGTTGCCATGTACCCCAGTTTAACTGTAGCCTAAGCTACATGGCAAACATCTTGAAAATTAATGTATGAGAACACCTTCATGAGATTGAGAATTTCCTTTTCTGTTTTTTTTTTCTATTAAGCAAATCAAGTTGCTCAGCAAGTATCAGCTGTCAGGACACATTCAGATCTTAAAGTGGGAGAGTATTCAAGTTTAGAGGTAACTGAATCATGGACAAAAGAGAAATGGAGTCAGGAATTCTCTAAGCATCAGGTAATGTATTAAATGTAAATACAAACAGAGTCTGCAGTTAGACCAGATGAGAACTGGTAATTTTCAGTTATACATAAACTATTCTTCCATCAGAAATTGTGTGTTAGAAATATACATATATTAATTTTGACACAAAACATATGTAGAGGGTACTCTGGTCGTTGTAAAAGACTGGCCTGTTAAGCCTGTTTATTCCAGTCTCCCTGCCTTTTGATCAAAGATAAGTGCAGAAGAAATTTTTAGTTCGCATACTGTACTTTAAATGTCACTAAAAATGTCACTCTTCAACATAGTTTTTATTTCTGCCTTTTTGAGTAAGCTAATGTTCTCTGGTTCTTGGACCCTTTTCTTGTTTTTGTTTTACCTTAGCAAAACTTTTAGTAATGGCCAGTGAAATATCTGGAGAACTCAGGCACATAAAATGAGTACGTGGAGTTAGTATTGACATCATTAGCAAATATTATCTAGTGTGACCTGTGGAAGAGCTTTTCCACTTTACCTTGGCTTAAGACAACTTGTATTTTCTGTTATACTCATGCATTTTGTTTTGTTTTTTTAACTAGGTTCTGGTTATGACATGTCATGTTGCTTTGACTGTTTTGAAAAATGAATATTTATCCCTGTCAAATATTAATCTACTGGTGTTTGATGAGTGCCATCTTGCAATCCAGGACCATCCGTACCGTGAAATTATGAAGGTTAGTTTGTACAGTATGAATGTTTTAATACTTGGATCTGGAGCATAGGTGAGTTTGGAAGGGTTGAAGGAGTAGGAAACAAGTCAGTTTTTGCTATTGAAGAATAACATCAATGGAACTCTGCTTTAGCATGCGTTGGGGCTGGATTTACTGTAATGAAATAATACTTCACTCGTATTATGGCATAGTAAATACTGTTCTTCTATAATTTCTAGTGATTAAGGAAAAATCTGGCAGTAACCAGGACTTAGGGAGTTAATGGAATTTTCAAAATTATTGATTAAAATATTTGTGTTTAGGAATGATGCGTACTAAGCAGTTTCTTTTTTTCTTAAACATTTTTAGAAATTAGTACTTTATAGGGCTTTTTATGGGATATTATTAGCTTTGTGAGGCATTTGTTAGATACCTTTCTAGATCTCTCTTTAGTTCGAACCAGACCATGTGTACCTTATTTTTTTGGTATGACTTCAGTTTTTTTTCAAGGCGTGTAAGATGGATCTGGTCCTGTTCAACATCTCTGTCAGTGACTGTGATGAGGGGATGGAGTCCACCATCAGCAAGTTTGCTGATGATATGAATCTGGGAGGACCAGCTGACATGCTGGAAGGCCGTGCTGCCATTCAGTGAGACCTGGACAGGCTGGAGAGTTGGGCAGAAAGAAACCAAATGAGGTTTAACAAGAGTCTTGCACCTAGGGAGGAATAACTGCTTGCACCACTACAGGTTAGGAGTTGACCTGCTGGAGAGGAGCTCTGAGGAGAGGGACCTGGGTGTCCTGATAGATGACAGGCTGGCCATGAGCCAGCAGTGTGCCCTGGTGGCCAAGAAGGCCAATGGGATTCTGGGTTGCATTAAAAAGAGCATGGCCAACAGGTCAAGGGAAGTGATCCTTCCCTTTTACTTTGCCCTGGTGAGGCCTCATGTGGAGTATTGTGTCCAGTCCTGGACTCCCTGGTACAAAAAAAAGGCAGGGATGTCCTTGAAAGAGTCCAGTGGAGGGACTGCAAAGATGGTAAAGGGCCTGAAGCACCTCTCTTATGAGGAAAGGCTGAGAGACCTGGATCTGTTCAGCCTTGAAAAAAGACTCAGAGGGGATCTGATCCATGTCTATAAATATCTAAGGGGTGGGAGGCAAAGGGATGAGGCTGGACTCTTGTCAGGAGTGTGTGGCGATAGGATGAGAAGTGGCCATGAACTGAAGCATAGGAAATTCCACACAAATGTGTATGGGAACTTCTTCACAGTGCAGTGACGGAGCACTGACACAGGCTGAGCAGAGAGGTGGTGGAGTCTCCTTCTCTGGAGGTGCTCAAGACCAACTGGATGCTTACCTGTGCAACCTGGGCTAGGGAGCATGTTTTGGGAGGGATTTGGACTCGATCTGTAGAGGTCCCTTCCAACCTCTATAATTCTGTGATTATGTGAAGTGCTATGATGTATGCTTTTATTATGACAAGAATATCCTGTGTAATACTAATTGTTTATTACTTATTTACTAGATGGAAATATTTATCTTGAAACATGACTGCTGTAAAATGTTCTTCGGTTCTGTAGGTTTACTTCCAGGTAGTAGTAGAAAATAATCACTCAACATTTGATTCCCTGTCCAATACATGCTATTCAAATACTAGTTTACAACTAAGCATAGGAACTTTCTGCCTGCTGGTTTGATAGTAGGCTTTCAGGATGGTGGGAACAATTCTGTAGGAACTTGATTCTGATTTACTTCACAGATCTGTGAGGATTATCCATCTTGCCCTCGAATCTTGGGATTAACTGCTTCCATTTTAAATGGGAAGTGTGATCCTGCTGAGTTAGAGGAGAAGATAAAGAAACTGGAGAAAATACTGAAGAGCAATGCTGAAACTGCAACTGATTTGGTGGTCTTAGATAGGTATGTTGTTGTATAGTTATGGCTATTTATGGACTGCCTTTTTGTTTAATCAGGAATAAACTAATATAAATACTTAATATTTAAAATGGTAAGCTTGAGTGTATGCAATGCCATTACTTCTGTATGAGGTGTGGACAGAGGTGAACGTATGAAATGGCTTTTTGAGTAACTAATGTTGAAGTACATCTTAAGGTTAAGTAGGAAGGCTCTCTGACTTTAATATTCAGAGGTAAATTTCATTTTCTTTTTTCAACATAAATCTTCACATCTGTTTTACTTGTTTGGCATATCAAAAATGTGCGCCTTGGAAAACTTTGAAGTGAAGGTTGTGTTCAAGTAGATGAAATCTGCTTTGCCTTAAATATTCAAATATTTGAAATGTATGTAGTGATACTAACCTCATTTTTAGGAAGTGTGTTAGACAGATTAGTATTTTAGAATCAATCATTTTGGTATACGTTGTGGTGTTTGTATTTTTTTTTAAATGCATATTAACTTTGTAACCATTCAAGATGGGGAAAGAAATGTACTTGACTGTGCTTCATACTGTCCTTGCTATTTGCCATATAACTTTAACAGGCTGAAATAACCTGATCTTTGCCCTCAATTAAGATATACTTCTCAGCCATGTGAGATTGTTGTAGACTGTGGACCATATACTGACAAAAGTGGGTTGTATGGAAGACTGTTAAGTGAATTGGATGAAGCACTTCATTTTCTAAATGACTGCAACATATCTGTACATTCAAAGGAAAGAGATTCTACATTAATTTCTAAACAGGTAAGGTTGTAAACTGTGTGGAAAACCTGGGGAATTGAAGTCCTGATTTTTTTATTCTTTTTTTCTTTGCAACATATATTATGTTACAACAACTTTGTAAGCTAGTCAGCCTGGTATATCTGAGCAAAATGACTTCTAATTTTCATATTCTAAGACTGCAGATTCTTTCATTTATGAGTGAGGCTTGAGTGTCAGCTATTCCTATCTCGTATTCCTACCTAGATTAGATCTTCATCTGATTTGGAGAATCTTGTATTTATATTTGCATAAGGCAAAAAGATATCCTGCACCATGATTTCTGAAGTTAGAACTGAAGTGTAAAATCCAACTGGCTCTGTGATTTCCACAGTTAATTCTAGTGAGAACAATGTGTGACTTGTTAAATGAAACTTCAGTTTCAAGCTTTCCACTATGTTTTTGTGCAGGATGGTAAAAAGGATATAGGTGACATGGTTTGAACAGAGGTTTGTTCCATTTGGGGTATGGGATCCAGAAACTTTTTTGTCCATTGAGATTTGAAATTGCATCATTGAGGTACAGTTGTGCAGGTATTCGGTCTCCTTGTTTAACAAGAAGTTTAAAGTAAACTATTTCTATAACCATCTGTGAAGAACTTTTCATCCCAAAGTACTTCAGTTTAATGTTTCTAGAAACTCACTATTCTGGCAGTGTCCAGTTAAGAAGGTCTACTTGGGCCAGAGAGAGGGATAAAAAATAAGGCAGTCTAACTTTTTGCTTCTCAGTTTATTACAGCTGCTTGTGGAAGTCCCTATAGCTTTTGTTCTAGACTTAAAATGCGGTAGGGTAAAATACATAAGGAATATTGGCAGTGTGGGCAGTTCCAAGGATTCGTGTAATCCAGAATACTGGATTAAGTTATGCTTCTAATGTGCATTGCCATCTGTGCTTGTTTTCTGATCAGCATCTCTATGATAAGATGGAAGCACTCATATTAAGAAAAAATAGATCAGGTTTTCATTTTACTTGTCTTCTCTTGGCTGTGGGGAGAATTGCACCTCTGCATGTAGTTATGATTTGCTTAGGAAATCTTTATCCTCAAATCTCACAGCTAATAAACTTCAGGGAATATTGTATAAAAAGCCAACAACTTGTTCTGTGTTTCCTCACAAGAATGGAAGAATGAAGAAGGTTTAGAGTGGCAACTGAAAACCAATATCCTGATTGTTCTGAGATACTTGTTATAACAACGTGTAGTTCATGAGTTGTTCTGTGGATGTCATTTTTGGATCTCATTAGTTGTTTACTGCTTGACCACTCTTGGAAGAAAAAACTGATCAGCTAAAATGCTGATGGTACTCAAGCATAGATATTATTTTCTCTTAAGTGGTAGATAGTTCCCTGGTTTCTTCTGTGCTGCCTGCATATATACAGCCCTATTTTTTTCCTTTGGAAGGCTTACTAAAATTAACTTATGGTTGCTGTGCAGTTTTGTGCTTAGGTATATCTGAAACCTTGTCAATTATCACTAACAAATGAAGTAAAATGTTTTAAAGCATTTATCTTATTAGTTTTATGCTAAACACAGATAATTGTTGTGCTTTAGTTACTGACCTGCTTCAATAAGTATTTTCCTTCTTAGTATAATTATTTGAAGATAACTTTAAATTGCTATTCATCAAATTGAAAAATACTATTTGAACTTGTTTGAGGCTCAGAAATGTGCAGAGCTTAAAATTGAATTTTTGGAATTTAGGATGGGAAAAATTGTTCCATTAAATAGCAGAGTTCCCTTGGTTGTCTAAATGACAAAAGCCAACTTTAAGTATCTTTTTAATAGGAGATAATATCACAGTATTCTTAAGTACTGTATGAGAAAACAGATCTGTCTTACTTGAATAACTTATGAATGTGTTCTTTGAACTGATACTTGAATTCATCTGTTGTAGATATTGTCAGACTGTCGAGCTGTGTTGGTTGTTCTGGGACCCTGGTGTGCAGATAAGGTAGCTGGGATGATGGTGAGAGAGCTACAGAAGTATATCAAACATGAGCAAGAGGAGCTGCACAGGAAATTTTTATTGTTTACAGACACTTTCCTAAGGAAAATACATGCACTCTGTGAAGAGCATTTCTCACCTGCCTCACTTGACCTGAAATTTGTAACTCCAAAAGTAATAAAACTGCTTGAAATCTTGCGCAAATACAAACCGTATGAACGGCAGCAGTTTGAAAGTGTTGAATGGTATAACAACAGGAATCAGGATAATTACGTGTCGTGGAGTGATTCTGAAGATGATGATGAGGATGAAGAAATTGAGGAGAAAGAGAAGCCAGAGACTAATTTCCCATCTCCTTTTACAAATATTTTATGTGGAATTATTTTTGTGGAAAGAAGATACACGGCAGTTGTTCTAAATAGGTAAATCGTTAAAAAACCCTTTTAAAAAAAAAAAAGCATGTTCAGCTGTCAGCATGTGGATAATTATATTGTGAATATGGAATGGATTGTCTTTTATTTTCAGAACTCTATTTAAAGTTGGGTTAGTAAATCATACCGGATCAGTGTCAAGGTTAGCAAACAAAAGAGTTTGTATGTATATGGGGAGGTGGGGAAGAGCACATCTTTGAAAGTTGTTCTCAAGGGCTCATTCTGGACCTAGGTTTGCAGTACTGTGCCTTAACTGTTAAATAGGTGCATACTGATTTGTATTGATTACTTTATATTTGTGGAAATGCTGGAAATTTCTCTAACCTACTGAGTGCTGTGCTTCTGGAAATTTTACTGTTAGCTTACTAAATCACAATATTATATGATACAGGTGTGCAGAAAACCAAATTCCCTTAAAGAAATACCTTTGAAGGTTTACCAGTACAACTTTTAATGGTTAGTGTTTACTATATAGGTTATTTTGTAGAACACTAAGCACTTAAAGTATTCACCGGGAAAAATAGGAACCCTGGAATTTTTGCCAAGATATACTTCGGAGTAATATCATTCCCTATCAATTTTTGCTCCTGAATGTGATCAATGACACATGTACTTGTCATTTAAGGATTAAGGAAGCTTTTTGACATGTGTGAGTGACAACGGATTTATTCATATCTTGGGGGGAAGGGAAGTTAGGGAGCGGAGATGTAGGGTTGTTTGTTTGTTTTTTTGATGGTATGTTAACTGTGCTTTGCAGTGTGTTTATAGAGTTCTGGATACTTGGTATTTCCATTGTTATCTTTTGCCTGACTGAATAGTTGGAGTTGCATAATATATTGATCTGCAGACTTGTCTGTGTGTTTTTTGTGCACTTTTGCTTGCCTTTCTATATTCTTAAATGCGTTTGCATAAATATGCAATATAGTGCGAATTATGTAGTTCAGTGGAATTTGTTCCCTGTGAATAACTCCTGAAGAAATAACTTCAGTAGATTATGATGAATTGTTTGCAAAGTTGAGATGAGTGTTTCAATACTGGACAGGAAGTGAACAGAATTGTTAAATTTGTTATCTATTAAACTATGAATCCCTTATTTCCATCTTTTTTCATTGTGTTCTTGTAGACAGATTAATGTGTTATAATATATGTCAAGTGCTCTTGAAACCAACAGAGAATATGATATCTAGATAGAATAGGTCACCACTTTCTGCTGTCTTTAAGCCTTAGGCACCTTTGGTGCAAGTTATGGGCAGCAAAAAATCAAACTATACAACTTCTTATTCACTGCTGACAATTAGCTAGCATAATTTCAAAATGCTCCTTTACTTCATGTACACTGGGTCTCAGAATTCCTGGAAAATAAGCGAACTTGAGCTGACCAACAGAAACCTGGAGGCCTTCTATGGAGATGCTTAAGTTCAAAGGCCTCTGCTGATTGCAGCTATATCAATGCTGTATGTACAGGAAGAGGGTACTGTTTCCCAAATGAGGAAATTAAAAGTGTTTGAATTCGTGTATTAAAACCTCTAGGTTCCAATGAATCAATCTAACTAACTTGAAGTACCATCAATTTAAACAAAAATCTGTATTACGAATAAAACGAACCTTATAAAGTAGTACATTCTGTAGTTTGTTGTGACTAAGGAAGGGTAACCCTTATGGAAGGTGTTGGGCTTTGTAGGAGAAATAGGTAGGTTTTTTTTTTCTCTGAAGTAGTAATTAGAGCCAGTCTTTCTTTGGGGATCTTTAGCAACAGCCATGTTGTGAGTGCTACAGACTAACAAACAAGCAAAACCAACAACAAACCTCCCTTCAGAAACCAACATTTTTGTTATTACTCACAGAACTGAAGTACCCTATTTACTCTTTTGTCTGTGCAATTAAGTCCTGTTCTGAGAAGGAGTTTAGTGGTGTTAGAAATCACTTTTAAAAGCCCAATATCCATTGATTTTCATCGCAGTGCCTCACTTGTCTCATAGAGAAGGCTCTGAAAGCAGAATTTTCTTATCTCTTTGGAAAACTGTTACATTTCCTGTTAAACACTGAAGATTTTAAGCACATTGTTTAAGAGATTTCCAGAGATATGCACAGTGACATGTTTATTCAGTTGCTTTTAATTTTTCTGTTTTTGTAATGAGTGGGGCACAAAAAGAGCATTTCTATTCTTCAGTAGTTGCTCTTCAAGCTATACAGCTTGGTAGAGATGCCATACAGAACAATAAATAAAAAAATTAAGTGTTTTTTTAAGTTAAAAGTCCTACTTTCTTTGAATGCCTGTCTCAAGAGCCTAGACTTCATATAAAAATTGAATCTGTTCAGTCTTTAGCTAGTAAAAGCACATTTTAGTATGGGAGCATCCTTCTAGTTAGTTTCTATAAGGATACCATGCTATTTGTTAGTTTTCCATTATCTTATTTATTATCCCTGTCCATTTGCATTACTCCACAATACTAAGGTAGTTCTGGGTCCCATAAACTTCATTAAAATTGGTGACTTGAGTAGTGTGGAAGAGAGAGGAAGGAGAACTTAGCCATTTTCCATTTGCTTAGTAGTAGCTATCTGTGCATGTACTGGTAGGTAGCTAGTACAGCATCCATCCTCTTCTGTGAGGCAGAACTTCTCAAGATGTTACTGACAGGAGATCGAATTACTGTTGGAGGTATAAGGAGGCTGTCTTTCCTTGGACAGGAAGAAGACCTCTTGATGAAAATGAGGAATATACTGTAATAACTGGTGCTGGGCTGGCTATAGTGAGGTGTGCAAGGGATGTATTTTTGTGTGTGTATGTAAGAACCCTTGGTTTTATTGGCTCTGCTGTCATAAACCCATATGGCTGAGAAAATCCATATTCACTCCTTGCTGAAAATGGGTCAACTAAGGATGCTACAGCATGAACAATTACTTTGAGCAAGTTAATTAAGCTTCTGAATCCACAAATGTCTCATAATAGATTAAGATTTATTTATACAAGCAATTTTCTCTTGTGTGTGAAACCAAAGCATTGCCGAAGGCAGACTTTTGTACTTCTTTCTATAAGAAATATGTAGGAGGAAAAGGAAAAAAGAATGGACACTGTATATGGAGGAAGCATACTTTTTGGATGGAGAAGTATTTCTGCTGGAAACTGTCCCTTACAGAAACTAAACTAAAATGTAATGAATAGGGAGTTTGTTAACAGGAATCTTTAGAGTAGTAGCTTGGTTTAAAATTTACCACAATAGTTCCAGAGTGTATATGGTACATGCCTTTGCATGCTGTGTATGGCCTTCTGTTATCTTTACAAAGGCTTTCAGTAGAACCTGGTGTTTTTAGGGAAAACCAAGGCTAGCTTATATTTAAGCATGATGTTTAATTTTAATTTTCACACTTTCATTTTTATTCACTTTTAAATGTAGTTATTGCAAACAAAAGATTGTCTTCCATTGTCTGCCTTCTGTGACTTCTAAAAAGCACATTATATTTTTAGGTTGATAAAAGAAGCTGGCAAACAAGATCCAGAACTGGCTTACATCAGTAGCAATTTCATAACTGGACATGGCATTGGCAAGAATCAGCCTCGTAACAAGCAGATGGAAGTAGAGTTCAGAAAACAGGAAGAGGTAACTTCAAGAAAAATAATTGAAAATAACTTCAGGACTCTTCTTACAGGCAGAATCTGGGCACAATCATTAGGAGTTTGGGGAATACCTGTGGTTTTACAAATATGCATGCTAATTTGAGGTACAGATGTTTCTCATAAAAAAAAATAACAGATGTTTAGATAAATTGTATGTCACATTGCACAAACAAAACTTAATGTAAAAATTTTATTTAAAGTCATGCTTCTTTCTTGTCAGATCATTAACCGTTAATTTTTTTCATTGCATTAGAAGTAGTAGAGTAATACTGTACAGCAAATTAAAGTTCCAGGTGCTTTTAACAGTTATTAAGTTTCTTTTGTTAATTTTTGCTAACAATTCATTTGTTAAATCTGTAAACTGTATAAATGTAAAACTCCATGGTTTGAGCACGTAAAGTTTTTGGAAGTCAAATGTGTTTTTCTCTTGCCTGGGCTGTGTTGTCAACTTTCTGGCTTTTGCGATGATATTGTCATCTAGTATCCTTTTGAATTTGTTGTATGCTTCAATCAGTTTGGCCTTTTACATGGTGAGGAGAGAGTAATGTTAAAGTCAGACTTCAATAAATGCTCAGTAATGCAGCAACGCCAAAATTTTAATGTATTAAAGCTCCTGAAATGTAATTAGATCAGGAGTTTAACAGTGACTGTACTTAAAGGAAAAAATGTTAAGTGTCTTATAAAAGTAATGAAGTTAATTGTACCTAATAAATCTCTAATGAAAACATACTTTTTTTTAATATATATATATAGGGATGCAAAAAAGACAATTCTGTCATTCAGAATATAAAGTCTTCAAAAATGTCACAAACTAGCTTGGGTTGAATCCGCTAATGAAGGGTAGCTGAATAAATGAAGGGTACTCTGATAAAATAGCCTTGCGGTGTTTTGTAAACACTAGTAGCTTTTTATCTGCATGCTTAAAGAGGTTTTTGGAATGTTTGATCATTTCTTCTTGTCTCTAGTAGCTTATTGATGAATTGAGTGATGCAGATGGTAACAGATTAATCTCTAGAATTTGTCTTCCTTACTTTTCCAGGTTCTTAGAAAATTTCGAGCACATGAGACCAATCTTCTTATTGCTACCAGTATTGTAGAAGAGGGTGTTGACATACCAAAATGCAACTTGGTGGTGCGTTTTGATTTGCCCACAGAATACCGTTCCTATGTGCAGTCAAAAGGAAGAGCTAGAGCACCAATTTCCAATTACATAATGTTAGCAGATACTGACAAAATTAAAAGTTTTGAAGAAGATCTTAAGACATATAAAGCAATTGAGAAGGTATGTGGTCAAAGAAATATGCCCACTTTTGTTAATTTATTGTAATGTGTTTTGAAAGCATAATCTCTCATCATATTCTGTTCTTGAAACATTAAGATCCTGAGAAATAAATGCTCAAAATCTGTTGATACCAGCGAAACCGAAACTGAACCCATTGTTGATGATGATGATGTATTTCCACCCTATGTGCTGAGGCCCGATGAGAACAGTCCGAGAGTTACTATCAACACTGCAATTGGACACATAAACAGGTATGAGGCATGTTCACTTTTACTACTTGTCTGTGAATAAAAGGTTCGTTATTCTGTCTTGCAACATAGGAGTATAGGGTAGGGCATTGTGCACATTTCATCTTAGAAATCTTTACAGGGTCTTTTACAGAAAATCATTGAAGTTTGAAGGTTTAGTTTGCTTTTTTTCTCTTTATCCTATAGATATTCTAGCTCTGAGGTAATAATAGATTCCTGCTTAATTAAATTCATCCTCTAGATAAAAGCTGCCCCAAAGACATTTAGTTTTAAAACAGGTAGTAAGATTACTTTTTCTCTTTACAAGCTTATTTCAAAGAACAAATAAGTGGCTTATTAAAACTGTTGTAAAATCTTTCAATTGTAAAATTCACACTTACAAAGTCAATGTATTGTTGTGTTGGAAAGAAAACAATGCTTTAAAGCTGAACATAATACCGTTCCGCTAGACTGGAGAGTGTGTTTCTAAGGGAACTAACCAACAATATTTTTGTAAAGTCATGACAATTAGAGAAGGTCTTCAGAGACAGGAAGGGGTGAATATTGTGACCCTCTTCCAAAAACAAAAAAAGGAGGAGGCAGAGAAGTATGTGACTGCTCAACTCTTTAGTATGAATCCTTTTGGAACATGTTTCCATAAGTGTAAAGCGGTGTTGGTTGGCAACAGCCAACAGTTTCATCAAGAGCAGTTTTTGTGTGTCTGAACCTATTGTTTTCTGTGTGATCAATTGCTTGACTCTTTGAAAAATGGAAAAGTGGATCATGTAAAATCCTTTTAACTAAAGCTTTTGATGTTATTGCCATAGGAAGGATATCAGCAGATGAATTTATGCAATATATAATTTGTGTGGATTGCCTGGGAAATTAAATCCAGCAATTTCAGCAGTTTCAGTGTAGTGGTTACATTACTCAAAGGCTAGCTGGCATGTTATGTGTAGTTTTGCTCTTGAACCATCAGAAGAGGTCTAGTGCAGTTCAGTGTCACTCTCATGGCTGCAGAAAAAGTTCCTTGACACATTTGACTTTGGCGTATATTTGAGAGTCAGGGGAATGTGATTACAGTGGAGGAGGGGGGCCTGGAGATTGAGAAAAAGATGAAAGCAAATGCTGGTACATAGGATGGTCTTTTGCATCATTACAACCTTGGAACTACCCCGTTAAAGACCAGCTTTGCAGAAAAGGACTTGGAGGTCTCCTAGTTGGCAGAGTTGAATGTGAGTCAACAACGCGCTCTTGCAGTGCTCAGTGTGGTGTAAAGTTGGCTTTCGTAGTGTTCATGCCAGTAAGGTAAGAGTTCATAGAAAATGAACTTCTATAAGTTTCAATTTGCAAGTTTTGATGATTAAAAAAAAATCTCTTGTCAATGTAGGTACTGTGCTAGATTACCAAGTGATCCATTTACACACCTAGCTCCCAAGTGTAAAACCCGAGAACTACCTGATCATACATTTTACTCTACTCTCTACCTGCCAATCAACTCACCTCTTCGAGCATCAATTGTGGTAGGTATCTGGGGACAGAAGAGCACAGAAATAAGAGGTGTTGGTACAGATGTGTGCATGCTCCTGTTTTTTAAATAGATATTTTTCAGTGACAGTGGAAGTCACATGGCTTTCTCTTCCTGTATTGTACTCTGTAACTGAATTTATTTCCACTATCTGTTTTGCAACAGATTTTTCTGTGGGCAAAAATATTTAGATTTCCATTCCAGTGCATTGTTTTGTTTTTCAGATGCTTATGTATCAGTTGTAGGTAAATGTAAATTGGTTTTCACTGGTAGTATTTTGAAGTCAACAGCTTGTAATTTTGGTTTCTATGGAAAAGAAAATGTAAACAAGCAAATCTAGACAAAGCTAGTCATCAGTGTATTATTCTATTAAGTTTTGTTTGTTTGCTTAAGGATTTCATGTTAAACTGTCTGGAATATATGTGCTAAATAACTGAAGACTTCAATAAATATTTAAATGTTTATAGGGTCCTCCAATGAGTTGTGCAAGATTGGCTGAGAGAGTTGTAGCTCTTATTTGCTGTGAAAAACTGCACAAAATTGGTAAGAATTTGAAAAGCAGTATCTCTTTACCATGGAGCGTTTTATAATTAAATATTGAAGACGATCTAGATGTTATGTATGTACATGAATTTCTGCTGATCAGGTTTAGCTATCTATTCTTACTTCCTTTCAGCTTGTTTTTGATAACATCATGTAGTTAAATTACAAACTTAAACCATATAAGCTAAACTCATTTTCCAGAAGAATACTGTTATTTAACTTAATTTCATCTTAAGCAAATGAAATATTAATGAAAGCCTAAGAGACTTCAATGTTGAATATACTCACTGTAGAAGGGGAAAGAATTTTATTCCCTAGGAGGTATTGGTTATAGATCAGGAGTTGGTTACTGCAGCCAAAAAATAAATTGCTGGATTTTAAAAGTGAATTTAAGCAAAATATTACAAATACAGAGCCCAAAACTGTACTTTTTACTGCATCTTAAGTCACGATCCAGAAATAATAATGCAGGATTATTTCAGGTGTCTTTTCTCTAGTAAGTATAATGAAGCATATTCTTAATTGTAAATATTTTAGAGCATGTCTTCTCATCAGTGCTCTGATGCAATACAGAAATATTTACGTTTTTTAAACAAAAATTCTGGTGAGTTATGCCTTTTGATGATTGAATCAGTACCATTGAATTTATCTCAGAATAATATTTGTGGCCCAACACAGTATTGGGTGCACAGTCAATAGTATTATTTCCTATTTTAGAATGATAACACAAATATAACTGTTCCCTCTTTGTTGGTATAATCTCATGTGAGTGTTTTTTAGACAAGTATTTCAGTTACAGGTTGTTTTTTGTGGACAATGATAATTGATTTTTCATGAATATTCTCATAATAGAATTCTTTTTTTTTTTAGTTTTCTATTAACTTTACATTAAAATATCATAATATAAAACATTTCAACAAATCAATACTTAAAATATAACCTTTATCATTCTTTCCCCAAAATTATACTTCTGAAGCCTTGGAAGTGTATTTTAAAAATTTAGGTGAGGTGTTCTCCTGAGTATATATGTGTGAATCTTGACAACATGAGAGTATGATTGTTTTTATTGCTATTTACGTGTAATCTTTCACAATACCCAGGTGAACTGGATGATCATTTGATGCCAGTTGGGAAAGAAACAGTTAAATACGAGGAAGAGCTTGATTTACATGACGAAGAAGAAACCAGTGTGCCAGGAAGACCAGGCTCTACCAAAAGACGACAGTGCTACCCTAAAGCTGTTAGTATTGCTCAATGCTAATGTTTATTACCATTATCTTTTAGAACAATTCAGTTTGTACTTTGCATATTCTGAAGTTTTAACGGTATGGAAACATGCATTATCACCTGAATGAGCTAATGGGAGCATATCTTATGGAAACAAATCTGTACTTCAGAGAATGTACAGTTTCTGTAAAACTTTGTAACTGTTTTTCTTAGTACGTTGTAAGGATAGGCAACTGCAGATAGAGTTGCTTTAAACCCAAGAAAGGTAGTGGTTACAATCTGGTAATAAAGTAGGAATTGCTTACCCCTTTCCAAGGATCAGGGCTTGCCCAAATACCCTAGAAAGTAATCTCCAAGTAGAGTTTTCCCTTGTGTCTGCCAGCTCTTAAATAAGATTAGATGAGACCCTGGGTCCACTCCTTCTGGTGGCACAGGTGAATTGCTTCCAGGTGTGCTCACAGGGTTGGGTACACCCCTTCACCAGGTGCTCAATCACTGGTTCAGGCTATGACCTAACAGTTCCCTTACAGACTGTCATAACTGGAAGGAAGAATTATCTGTCATTGGTAATCTGTAAATTAAAACTAAATTTCTGGTAAATGTAGTAGAGCAACAGAAGAATTACTGATTTTCTAGAGGAATAATTTAAGATTGATGAAGATGTTCAGGAGGTCAAAATTAAAAACCACTAAGTGCAGAAATTGCTCCTTTACCTGTTTTTTAATTTTTTAGGTGCTTGGTTTAGTTCAGTAACTGTATTGCTTCAACAGAGATTTTCATAATTTTTTAACTCTTAGAGCATCAAATATACTTATTTTACTTCTAAATATAACTCCTAAAGTACTAGAAGCTTTATATAGATAATTGATAGTTCTGTAGCTTATCCATAAATCTGTTAAACAGGTCTTAGCCATATAAGGTTGTACAGTTGAACCTATTATATGGTATTTATGGTGATGTGCTGTATCAGCCAAGAATTCCATTATTGGATTCTTCCACATGCTCCAATTTAAATGGCTTAATTGGTTATTATGAAAGGCCTGGAAGGAATACTGTGTCATCATGAAGAATGTTGTAGAGGGAGTTATAAGATTAGGAAACCGTTTTATCCTGCAAGACTTGACAAACTTACTGATTTGAAACTTTGCAAAGTGTTTCTTGGTGTTTCTTGTCACTACAAGAGCCTTTTTCAGTCCCCTTACCTCTAGTGATTTTTCTGAATTAAGGCTACTTGTAAAATGCGTGATTATATTCTTTCTCATTCAGAGGAGTTGATTTGTCAAGTAACGCATCATTCTTTCTCTTTTTTATTTTTTTTAATACAGAACCTGAAAATATTTTCCCTCACTTCAGTCCCAACTTTTCACATCTGGAAAAAAAGTTTTGGCAAATGTTTAAGGCCTAAAAGGTCCTCTTGGGCTTAATATAGTTACTAAACTTATAAGTAATTTTCCATTAAGCCCAGGCCTTAGTTTTGCTGCAGTCTGACTTTAAAATGTATGACTACATGTATTGCAGTTTATTTTTAGATGAACAGAAGGATAACTTTCTGAGATCCATAAAGTAATGAACTCCTACCAAACATAAAGAATGATCTGAGATAAATATGAGGAGCAGAGTTATAAATGCTCCTGGCTGTTGAAAGCATTCAAATTTACAAGAATTGTTTATTATATAGAGTTTTACTGTGTAATGCTGGGCAACATGGGCTGTGTATAAAACCTTGTTTTTGTTTATTCAAATCGTATTTAAAGAAAATGGTGTTCTAAAACTGTTTATCTGGAGAGAAGAATCTGTGTTAATGAAGATGTAAATTCAGCCAAGCCTATATGAAAGCTGAATTACTAGATTGTAAGAGGTCTTTATGTCGCTTCTGTCTCCTCCTCCCTGTCTTCCCAACCTTATTTACTCATTTTCCTTTCTTGTGTTAAGACTGAAAGATGTTGGACATGGAGTGCTCCAGATATACTGGCTAAACTTAGAAGTTGGCATCAAAACTTTAGTTGTGTTAATAGTGAAGTTATGTCTGTATTATACAATTAGACTTTTTAACGAAGTGGATACAGTGGAAGGTTAGGGATGTAATGTAGTTTTAAGTTCCCTCAGGAAACAGGAGGATCTGGGAGCACTCTTCTCCTTTGATGACATGAGTCCGTAAGTCCCAGGCCAGGTTGATAAAAAAAAAAAAAAAAAAAAAAAAAAGTTTTTGCATAATAAAGAGTTGACCTAAGTCTAAATTAATTTTCTTGTTCCTCATTTTTAGTCATACTTTACCAAGTAAGCATAGGAAGGCTTGTTCAAAGAATAGTGTTTAGGTTATTTTTGCTGATTTAATCATGCTAATATTGTTCTATTTTATGATTTTTAGATTCCAGAATGTTTGAGAGATAGTTATCCCAAACCTGATCAGCCCTGTTACCTGTATGTAATAGGAATGGTGTTAACTACTCCATTGCCTGATGAGCTCAACTTTAGGAGACGAAAGCTATATCCTCCTGAGGATACAACAAGATGTTTTGGCATATTGACAGCCAAACCTATACCTCAGGTAATGAATTTAGCTACTTTCTATCATCTAATATGCCTCATAATCTCATTTTCCAGGTTGAAGAGTTGGAAATGACCGCAAAAGGCAAGAGACATTTGAATAATGGTGTTAATATCTTTTAACTCTAGGTTAGCCCTCGAAGATGGTTGGACTTGGTGTGTGTCCCTTTCAACTGGCCTGTTCAGTTTTATAAGTGCACTTATGTCAGGCCACCTCTGGAAAATGAAATAGTTTATCTAGTCCAGTCATCACTTTATTTTCTGTCATTAGTGATGGAACAAGGTGTTCTGTTGTGTCCAAACTTTAAAACTGAAATTTTTCATTTTCTATTATTTTGCAGTGGCAAATTCCAAATGTTCCTCCTTTTTTGTAGTGAGTATGATAGGAATGGAGTTTCAGCTGCAGAGATGGTCTGAAGTATTACCTCATCTTCAGGAAAGCTATAGTAACAAGTCCTCTCAGTACTCCTCTGAGTACTGCTGCAGCAGAAGTAGTATGCTGTGTAAAAAGAAATTGACACAAAGCTGTGAACTGTAGTTACATCTGAGAGGAGTGTAAGTGAAGTGATTTAGTTACTGCAACCTTACCTAAAGTGAGTACTCTCAATTTCCATCTTGGCTTAAAAATATCTTTTGTGACAAGAATACCAAACTCCTAATAGACAAGCCACATTGAAAGCACGTTGTAGAACCATCTACAGCAGTTTTAATCCAAGCACATGGATGGGATTCCTTTTAAGTGTGAGAATTTTTAGAGGAATTATAGTAGAAGTGATTACTGAAGATTAAACAGCTACTACTGCTTAAAACAGCACTCTCCATTAGCAGTTCCAGTCATCAATCATTCTATTGGTTGTTGTTTGGAAAACCTGGAAGCAAAGTTTTGAATAGAGGTCTTAGAAGAGTGTACCTCCAGAAATTTTTCATTCAGAAAGACTGTGTGCGATCTTACAAATCTAAATCAGAATTGCTTTCTGGTCTCATGTCTTCACCTGAACTCTAAGACACGTGATAATGCTTTATATGGCAAGTTACCTTATAAATTGTTTTAATCAAAATCGAGATGAAGGAACAAGTCTGGAAGATAATGAAAACATTTTGCATTGCTTGGCCTTTCAGAAGTTTCACAGAACCGTAAAACGGTTTGAGTTACAAGGAACCTTTAGGATCACCTAGTTTCAACCCCTGTGCTATAAGCAGGGACATTTCCCACTAGACCAGGTTGCTCAGTGTGCCATCCAGCATGGCCTTGAACGCTTCCAGGGAGGGGGCATCCACAGCCTCTCTGGGCAACCTGTTACAGTGTCTCACTTCCCTCACAGTAAAGAATTTATTCCTTGTATCTAGTCTAAATCTTCCAGTTTGAAGCCATTTTCCCTCATCCTGTCACTACATGCCCTTATAAAAAAGCCCTCCCTGTATTCCCCTTCAGGTACTGGAAGGCTGCTATAAGGCTACCCCAGACCCTTCTCTCAGCTGAAGAGCTTCTCCTTGTAGGGGAAGTGCTTCAGCCCTCTGATTATCTTTGTGGCCCTCATCTGGACCCTGGGTACAGTTGGCCTTCTGGGCTGCAAACTCACATTGAGTCTTTATCGACCAACACCCCT
Organism: Cyrtonyx montezumae; assembly: GCF_038088225.1. Classification (NCBI taxonomy): domain Eukaryota; kingdom Metazoa; phylum Chordata; class Aves; order Galliformes; family Odontophoridae; genus Cyrtonyx; species Cyrtonyx montezumae. The sequence continues at coordinate 13,481,004 of NW_027071826.1, forward strand.
AAATCCAACTCAGGGCTTCTCTCGAGCTGTTCTCTGCACAGCCTGTATTTGTGCTTGGGATTGCACCTTGCACTTGACCTTGTTAAACTTCATGAGGTTGGCGTGGGCCCACCTCTCAAGCCTGTCCAGGTCTCTGGATAGCATCTCTTTTCTCTAGCATGTCAACCACCACTCAGTTTGGTGTCATCTGTAAACTTGCTGAGGGTGCACTTGATCCTACCATACTTGTTGCCTACAGAGATGTTAAATAGCACTTGATCTCATTTGCTGTGGTGACTCAAGCAGTAACTTTGACACGAATGTTTAAGTAGGAAAGCGTGACTGGAGAACACCAGCTTAAGTAACTTAGGCTGTTGTAGAAGGGTACCTTTGGAGTTATTTCTTACTCTTTAAAGATGCTGTAACATTAGACAATTTAGTGTATGTATAGTCTGCCCCCAGCCTTGGAAGAGACATGAGTGTTGTTTCAAACAGCTGACAGACTTTCTGTCATTACCATTGTGGCAGCAAAGTGTTAGCAGCAGTCTTTGCTTAGAAATGTCTTAACTATGCAACTGGTACTCTGTAAAGGAATCCTATTCTGAACCTTTCTCTTTCGTTTTTTTTCCCTATATTTAGATTCCTCACTTTCCTGTGTATACTCGCTCTGGAGAGGTTACAATATCTATTGAGCTTAAGAAATCTGGTTTTACTCTGTCTTTGCAAATGCTTGAGCTGATAACACGACTCCACCAGTACATTTTCTCACATATTCTTCGTCTTGAGAAACCTGCACTAGAGTTCAAACCCACGGAAGCTGATTCAGCCTATTGTGTTCTACCTCTTAACGTTGGTAAGAACAGAGGTGTTTTTTTAATATTCACTTTTAATTCTTTTAGCAAAACATTTTTTAGTATTTATTTTAAATTTCAGAGATTGACTGTAGAAATAATGTGGTAATGGTAACGTGAAATCTTATGTCGGTTTAGTTTTTATTTCTTCTTCACAATTCTAAATCAGTTTTAACTTAGTGACACAAGTCGATCTATAGCAAATTTAAGTTGAAGTTATATAATCACACACATATATTTATATAGAAATATATGTATTCGTCACTAGTAAAATGAAAATACAGAATAAGAAAACACAAAAGTTTTAATTTACAACTTGTCAGAAAAGCTTTTCTTGAAGAGCTCTCTCCCCTGAGTAATTGTTATTCATTTTCCTTTTTGAAGTTGATGACTCCAGCACTTTGGACATTGACTTTAAGTTTATGGAAGACATTGAAAAGTCTGAAGCGCGTACAGGCATTCCCAGTACACAATATACAAAAGAAATGCCTTTTATTTTCAAGTTGGAAGACTACCAGGATGCAGTTATCATTCCACGGTGAGTTGCAAGTATTTGTGTTATTTGGACATTCTACAAAATAAGCATTACTGTGAATAAGATAAGAAAAAAGGATTCCCCCGAAAGCTTAATTATACTGTGTATTCTTCAGTGAAGAATTTCAGGTTTTCACATAGTATCCAGAGAGCACCACTAAAAGGTGTTGCAACATCCTGGCTTCAGTTTTCTAATATTGTACCTTGTCCTTGGAAAGCTGTGGTGAATTGACCATATGTGGTATTTGAATTTTTGTATTTTCATCTTACTTGCCAGTGTGGATAGAGTACATTTTTTGCATGAGAACTCTGATTCTCTGAATTCTACTGATGCTAGCACAAAAAGGAAACCAGATTACAAAAGGCTAAGTTACCAAGTTTAATTGGTAAGTGTTTGGAATTAAGAAATCATCGTTTGCAGAATTACTCTTGAGACTGTCATCAATATGTTTGATTTTGAAGTTGTGAAGCCCCTCATTTACTTAACTAGTGTTTGAAAACCAAAGAAAAGCCCCAGAGTGAGTTATTTAATGGTTTATCACTTCATCTCACTTGAGCTTGAAGAAATCATTGCAGCTTCACGCAAAGGATAAACATGCTGAACTCTTTTTTTTAGGTATCGAAATTTTGATCAGCCTCATCGATTCTATGTAGCTGATGTATACACTGATCTTACTCCACTCAGTAAATTCCCATCCCCTGAATATGAAACTTTTGCTGAATATTATAAAACAAAATATAATCTTGACCTGACCAATCTGAACCAGCCACTGCTGGATGTGGACCACACATCTTCAAGGTAAATAATAATCATGTTTCTGATTGGTATTTCAAATATGACAACAAAATGCCATTTTTTTTTCCTCTGTGTGATAAAGTTGAAGATTTGTGCTTTCCAAAATACTTATTTTTCTTAAGAAATACCTTGCATATGTTATAGCAACTGTAACTTGAGTCTGTTGCTTTTATTTTTTCTACAGCTAGCTTCGTTTCACTTCATAATACATTACAGGTGAATTCTAAGAACAAGTCATCACTTTGGAAAGTTTAAGCTAATAAGTTTTTATGTACTAACATTGAACTATTTTCACATGTGTTTTAGACTTAATCTTTTGACTCCACGCCATTTGAATCAGAAGGGGAAAGCACTTCCACTAAGCAGTGCTGAGAAGAGGAAAGCAAAATGGGAAAGTCTGCAGAATAAGCAGGTAAAATACAAGTATTAATTCAAGTTTTGTCTGCATTAACAGTGACCTGGTGAATACCATTCCAAATAAAATTCTGTTCTCCCCATCCCAGATACTGGTTCCTGAGCTGTGTGCTATACATCCTATTCCAGCATCGTTATGGAGGAAAGCAGTTTGCCTCCCCAGCATACTTTATCGCCTGCACTGCCTTTTGACAGCAGAGGAACTAAGAGCTCAAACAGCCACTGATGCTGGTGTTGGGGTTAAATCACTTCCTGCAGATTTCAGGTACATATTTTTTCAATATGTTTGAAGTCTGACTTCATTGAAAACAAGAGGAAACTACTGTGAGAATTTGAGATTGATTGTCGATGGATTTAACTCATGCCATTTTTCAGTGAAACTGGTAATTCCAGACTTGACTGGAAATAGTGACTACAGCATCTAAATTCACTTTTTTCAGAAAAACACTACTTTTTTTTTTTTTAAAACAAGTTTGTGCATGTAGTTATCTATCATAATTTTTTCTTCTTAACAAAGCCAACATATTCTTTTCACAGATATCCTAACTTGGACTTCGGATGGAAAAAGTCTATTGACAGCAAATCCTTCATCTCCATACCTAGCTCCTCTTTGGTAGAGAATGAAAATTACTGTAAGCACAGCACAATTGTAGTCCCTGAAAATGCTGCACATCAAGGTGCTAATAGGACCTCTTCTGCAGAAAAACACGACCAAATGTCTGTGAGTTACAGAGCACTGCTTGATGAGTCACCCAGTAAACTCCAAATTGATGTCTCAGCAGAACTTGCAGCAATTAATGGTGTTTCTTATAACAAAAATCTTGCCAATGGCAATTGTGATTTAGTTAACAGAGACTTTTGCCAAGGAAATCAGCTGAATTACTGCAGGCAGGAAATACCTGTACAACCAACTACCTCATATCCCATTCAGAATTTATACAGCAGTGAGAACCAGCCCAAGCCCAGCAATGAATGTACTCTACTGAGTAATAAATACCTTGATGGAAATGCTAACAGATCTACCTCAGATGGATGCCCCAAAATGGCAGTGACCACCAGTACTTCAACAGCTCTTAATCCTTTAAAAGACAAAGTGGATTCTGAAAAGAACTCTTCCAGTGGGTACTCCTCAAAAACTCTTGGTCCTAATCCTGGTCTCATTCTTCAGGCTTTGACTCTTTCAAATGCTAGTGATGGGTTTAATCTGGAGCGGCTAGAAATGCTTGGTGATTCATTTTTAAAGCATGCCATCACTACGTACTTGTTTTGCACTTACCCTGATGCACACGAGGGACGGCTGTCATACATGAGAAGTAAAAAAGTAAGTAGTAAAAGTCCAGTGATATCACACAATGTTACATATTATATAAATATTAATTGCTTATGTATATAATTAACAGGATTAAGAAACTGATGTTACTATAGCTGTAATGGAAATAGTTTTTTACAGTTTGTTTCTAAATCTAAAGCAGCTAATAACCAACCGTAAGTAAGGACAGAGCTGAAATGAAATGGAAGTTCTGGATTAGTGAGAACATGTTTGGCAGACCAAACGTTAGAGTTGTTTGGTGTAGAAACTCTTAATGTGAGCACTTGAATCAAGAGTTAGCAGCACAGAGCATTGGACTGTAGCTTTACTGACCTTTCCCTCGTTTCCACAAGAGTTGCCTTTCATTAAATCTTTCTGCATGACCTTAAGGGAATACCGAAAATGAGACAAACAAAAATAATCATACAGAACTTGTGAACAAAAATTAATGGAAGTATTTTAGTGTAAATGTAAAGAGTAGTAGCAAAGTCTTCACTTCTTTTTGTCCATGTAATGTAACTTAAATATTGAAAGTTTGATTGTCTACTTCTAATAAAGTGCTTCACTGAGAATTACACTGACTGAGTAGTTTAGTCTTGGGAAACAAGGAAAGCTAAGTAACTTGCTTCAAATAAAAGAAGCAATAGAATATTTGAGTTCGAATTTCACGACTTGAAAAAGAAACATGGAAATTGTGTTTAAAGTGAGAAATGAAGGTCAGAAGTTGGTAGTTCAAAAGTAAAGGAAAGGATGTTTGTGGGTTTTTTTTCCTTTCCTTTTAAAATGTTTAAAAGCATTCAAGTCTATCAAAATAACATCTGGATTATAACTTAAGATTTTTTTATGTGGAACTGTTTTAACACTTTCTATTGCTAAAGTTTAGGTCAGTCTACCCTTAATAGTAAATATTTTTCATTACAAATCTACTTTGAATGTTGATTGTTAATACTGATAATTAATGACACTTGTCCTGGTAATATTTACTATTATTCTAAAGTTAGTAGTAATTTTATTTTGTAAAGAGAATTTAAAAGATTTCTTTTAACTGAAATTGCCATGCTTGATATGTTTAACTTAAATAAATCTCTACTCTGCTGTGAGTTGGTTGCACTATGCTAAGAAATCTGAACACCCTTTAGAGAAATAAAGGAAATGCACAATGGTACAAAATCTGAGCTGACCTCTTAAAGTGATTTTGGTCCTTCATATATTAACTTCATTTCTTTTATAAATGCATGTCCGGAGATTTATCAAGGTATTTTTCCTAAAGGTCAGCAACTGTAACTTGTATCGCCTTGGAAAAAAGAAAGGACTGCCTAGTCGAATGGTAGTATCGATTTTTGATCCCCCTGTCAATTGGCTTCCTCCTGGCTACATAGTAAACCAGGACAAGAGCAACACTGATAAATGGGAGAAAGATGAAACGGTAAGATTTCATTTAACAATGTTGCTGAATATTTACCTGCATTGTCAGTATAGTTTAATGACTGCAATATGTGTCCTCTAATCTCTACCTCCTCTTGTCTCTCATATGTTTTACTACGTTTTTGGGGGAAAAAAAAATCCATGTATTTATTTTATTTATATCTAAAACTTAACCATAATTTAAGGAAAATGAGGGACAGACCAATCCTGAGCAGAGCCCAGACTACAGAAATTTGTTGAATATAATCCAATATATAGAAAAGCAGGAAAGAAAAGCTTTTTTTGCATGTAGTTAAGGTGCTCTCCTGAGTTTGCCTAGTCTGAATTTTCATTATTAGTTTTGCTGTAACGTTTGTATGCAGGAGAAATTTTGTTTGTCTGCTTTTTAATAAATGATGTATTTACCTTATAAAATATATCAGGTGTTGTTATTTTTCATAGTGCTTTGGAGAATAAAGTTTACGGCTGGCCTGAGAAAATATTGCTTGCTGCCATCCAAAATAAAATGCATGACACCTCTTAGTCCCTGTCACCAGTAACTTCAGAATGGCAAATCTTTATGAGGAAATTATTCTCTGACTGAACTCATTTTATGTCATGAGTTGAAGTGGATGTTTAAGAAATACTACTGAATACAACAGCCAGTGAATAAATTTTCAGGTGTTTGAAAATAATTTGGAGGTCAGGAAGGAGTGAGGGATTTATCTTTCTTCTCCAGTACGGAGACCACACTGGGATTGTGGAACCACCAGAGGGCACATGAGAGGGCTATTAGGTAGATGTACTGTGCAAATAAATATTTATTGCAGAATAAAACAACTTGAATATTGTGGTTCTGTATTATTCCAAAATTTCCTTTCAAAGAGATTTAGTGCTACCCCTTTCTAAAAAATAAAATTGTACATTTGGGGCAGGTGATCATTATTACTTTTAAAAAAAGCTTTCAGTTCTCCATAACTTTTCAGTCACCTCTTTCTCTTTCACTATTTGCTTATAAGTAAAATTTTCAATTTCAGACCAAAATAGAGGTTTTTTTTCTGGGCCAAGTGGCAAACTAGATTTGCTGCAATCTCAGATTTAAATTTCATTGTTTATCCATGGTGCTAGAAGTCTCATTTCATTATGACAAATTATTATTGAAACGTCCTAATCAAATGATGGTATTACTGTATTATGAAGCATTAAGATCTTCCCTGGAGCAGAACAGTGTTAATTTATCAAATAGCTGATTTACAAACAGCAAGAAAAAAAACACATAACGTCCGTATATTTAGCTTGTGGCCATGTGTTTTCTTAAAGAAAATAAAATTAACTTCAAAATTTTCTCTTGTTGGGTTAATTTATTATTTTTGAAATGCTTTTTAATAAGGAAAAAAATGTAACTATCAAACTTATATCCTGACTCATTTAGCTACTGTATGTGCTTAGCATTTAGATTTTTCATTTTCTATTTCTGTGACATATGAAGCAATGTTAGGGGAGGTTACTTAGCTGTTCTTAGCTACAATTTCATTCACAAGTTAAATAATTCTATTTATTGTTTTTTAAATATTTGCAAGGACAGTCACTGAACTCTTAGAATTGAGCACTTCTCGTTTAGTGAGTATATTTTTATTTTAGTGGCATGTGGGATGGGTGATATGTGATAAGAGGAAAAAAAAAGAAAAGGCAGCTCTATTTCTAGTTGGATAAAAAAAAATGTGCCTTGTGCTACTACTAGTTTCCAGAATACTTCAAATCAAGTTCTGCAATTTTTATTGAACAATTAAAGTTAGTGAAATCCCTGCTTTGGGCGTGTGAAATGGACGACTGCTACAGCAGTAAATTTTTGACAAAATATAGCTGGACTATGAATTTCTACAGCCATTTTCCCTCCCCCACCTTTTCCTAGACCCAACTAGGACTGCCACATCATGTTGAGGAAGGTTGTGATCCAGTTGGTCAGTGGATGGTTTCAGGGGCTGCCTGGTGCACCTTGTAGCTGCACATCCACAGCTCTAAAGGCTTGTACATTTGGCCCAAATGGAGGAGTCCCCAGTTTTAGCATCTGTTTCACAGATTCACAAGATTAGATAGCTGAGACTACAGCATACCATACATAGATTGAGGGCAGATAAAGGCTGTTTCACTTGATTCAAACTGGTGTTGGTTTTCAAGGCCCAGTACAGAAAAGCACTTTGAATCTGATCTTGCTCCAATCAAATTCAGTGGCAGAATTCCCATTGACATCAGCGATGCTGAGCTGAGTCTGTGAATAGTCCTTTTGATATAAGGACGGCTACTTATGCATTTAGCTAATATCTTAAAGTGCTTTCCTGGATTGGGTCCACACTAAATTGTACAGCATTGTATAGCTTGGACGTATCTGTGTTCAATTTACAATTTACTTCAGCGTGCACCAATTTGTTCCATGTGCAGAGGGAAAAGATATGAGGTATCATTACTTTTATTGTTGTGGATATGTAATTATGTATTTAAAATGGTGACAAATGTAACTTTTAATTGAGAGTTCGTGAGTAATAGTCTGAAAAAAAAACAGCTATGTGCTTGTCTGAAGGATAGAATGAGTACTGGTTGTCTTTGCATTGCATTGTTACCCTACGCTGTGACTTAATGTATGGCTTGCTGTTCAGTACCAGGCAAAAAGCTATGTTGCATAACTGTGTCATTTATCTGCTTTTCCTTCTTACATGTTCTCTATTGAAATCTTGGTGATATAGAACATTTGAGAAGCTAGGGAGGTTTCATACATGTTTAATTTGTATGTTATTTATTTGTTCTTCCTTCTGCTTCTAAGCACTATCACTTACTGAATCTGTAACATAGATAGTCAAGACAGTCTCCCTCAAAAGCAATTAATTCTTGCCAACTGGTGTTAGAATCCTGTTTTGGTCTGTAAGAATCACTTACACTGACTGACTAAACTTTTAATTAGTTTGCTGAGTAGACTACAAATTATGTGCAAGTGAACTATATTTGAGAGCATAAATATGTTTTGTCTGCTTTAAGTAATGATTATTGATGCATTAGAGTCTCAGATTCTCGAATGGCAATTCTCGAATAAGATGTATTTTTTTGTGTTCTTTCATAGACAAAAGATAATTTGTTGGCTAATGGTAAACTTGATTATGATGATGATGATGAAGAGGATGAAGACCTAATGTGGAGGTTACCCAAGGAAGAAACAGACTTTGAAGATGATTTTTTGGAGTATGATCAAGAGCATATCAAGTTCATAGATAGTATGTTAATGGGATCGGGGGCTTTTGTGAAGAAAATTTCTCTCTCTCACTTTTCAACCACTGATTCAAACTATGAATGGAAAGCACCCAAAAAGTCATCCCTGGGTAACGTTCAGTTTTCGTCAGACTTTGATGATTTTGACTATAGCTCTTGGGATGCTATGTGCTATCTGGATCCTAGCAAGGCTGTTGAAGAGGATGATTTTGTAGTGGGCTTCTGGAATCCATCAGAAGAAAACTGTGGTGTCGATGCAGGAAAACAGTCTATCTCATATGATTTGCATACAGAGCAGTGTATTGCTGACAAAAGCATTGCAGACTGTGTGGAAGCCCTTTTGGGCTGCTATCTGACCAGCTGTGGTGAAAGAGCTGCTCAGCTTTTCCTGTGTTCACTGGGGCTGAAGGTGCTCCCTGTAATTAAAAAGGCTGATTGGGAAAACACTCTGTGTGCTACCGGGGAGAACTGTAACAGCGAGCAGAAGAATCTTTTGCCAAACTCTGTTCCTGCTTGTGTAGTTAATTCAGAGCCTTCTCTTTATAAAGACCTGGAGTATGGTTGTTTGAAGATCCCACCAAGGTGTATGTTTGATCACCCAGATGCTGAAAAAACCCTGAATCACCTTATTTCTGGTTTTGAAAACTTTGAGAAGAAAATTAATTACTGTTTTAAGAACAAGGCGTATCTTCTTCAGGCATTTACTCATGCCTCATACCATTATAATACCATTACTGGTAAGTTGTCCTAAAGAAAAGTGTTCTTTCTTGTACAATAAATGTAAGAGTTAGCCTGTTGTATTCCCATATGTAGTCTTTTTTACATCTGATGTACTATTTTGAGAAATAAGTATCCACTTAATAAAATTTCTTATAAAACAGTATCTTGCCCTGATTTAGAAGGGGGATACTTGTTGAAGCTATATCTTAATGATTATTCATATTTTGAATTGGTACAGGTGCAGGATGTGTTTTTGATGCTGTATTATTAATGCATGTGACTAACATTAGTTTTGCATCTAATTGTGTTAATTTGTATGTAGTGGCAGAAAATCTGGAAGTGCTGATTAAGTTTTGCAAATATATTTAGCAATTTGTCACATAATTTAATCCCAAAAATATTACTCTTTGACTGTATATCTAAGACTAAAATAAGACCATACAATGTTTATAGAGACTTTAGTTTGAAGTTAGAAATCTGTAGGCTGAATTTAAGTTTAGTTACTTTACTGAGTAAATGTTTAATGTGCAAGTTTGAAGTAGTTTACTAAATCAGGCCAAATATTAATTTCAGATTAACTGCTTAATGTTCCTCCACATGATGTAACAGCAGACCCAATTTGTAATATCCTTTAATTACTTTTGCTTTATCTGAATTCTTCCCTGTAGTGAATTGGTTCCTTACTCCAAGAAGTAAGCAATCTTTCCTTCAAATAAATAAGTCATTTAGGAAAGTTAGTACATTGAGATATAGTCCTGATGAATCACTGAACCTCCTTTGGTTTTCCATTTGAACTAGTATTACCTATATGCCTACATACTTTTTCTAGAAACTTCACAGAGCATATAGAAGGTAGACTATTCCTTTATATACTATCAAGGAGAAATGCTGAGGCATAGCACGTAGATGAAATGACGCTGCTTGTAGCAGAAACTTTTGATTGCAGTCCCTTTTTACCATTTAAGATGATCGGGAGTTGCTGTAAAGCTTAGTGTTTTTTTTCTGAAGGAGTGTTAGTTGAGATATGACAGTGTCTTAGTTGCCACAAGCGACTGAGTCTTCCCACTAGCCTTTTCACCATCAAATTACCTGTAGAGTAGTTTCATCTTGCTTCTCTTCCCACCTATTCGTGTTTGCTTTTCAAGATGGTTTATGTGGTGGTTTTATTCTAAAAATAGACCTCCATAGCTCTCCATTCCCCTCTGCCTTGTCAATAATCCAACAGCAAAGACTTGCCCATTTCATTTATCGGTGTAAATGAGCTCATTCTGAATGGGAATCTTAGTTCAGTTGATCTCAAGAATTCTAAATGTCGGCAAGTTACATTAAAAATAAATTTTAAAAAGCAAAAAAAACCCCACCTCATTATATGTCACCCTGCTTTTAACGTATTGACTTTTTATTCATATTTGCAGCATTAGTTGTCATCCTTTTCAGATCAGTGTGCTAGTAGAATTTCTTGATTTTTATTTGTACATTTCTCTCAGCACAGTATGATGATTTGGACATGAGCATTAACTGGTTATTGACTGATTATATACAAGTGTTTTGTGAGCCTGATAAATTAACATTTGGCTCAAGAGTGTCTGTGTTTCTAGATAAAACTGTTTTTTTTCTTACTTTTATTATTTACTAGCAATCTTTTTAAAGTCAAAGATACCTATTTTAAAACACGCTCTTCCCTGAACATCTGTTACTTTGTGGAATTTACACGGCAGTTTAACGAATCTCCTTTCCAGAAAGGCCTGGAAAGAATGCATGTGTTAAACTTAATTGTGTTGTTGTACCTTCTTTTATTTCCAATACTTTAAGATTGTTACCAGCGCTTAGAATTCCTGGGAGATGCAATTTTGGACTACCTCATAACCAAGCACCTTTATGAAGACCCACGGCAACACTCACCAGGAGTTCTTACTGACCTGCGATCTGCTCTAGTCAATAATACCATTTTTGCATCGCTAGCTGTTAAGTATGACTACCACAAGTACTTCAAAGCTGTCTCTCCTGAACTGTTTCATGTTATTGATGATTTTGTGCAGTTTCAAATGGAAAAGAATGAAATGCAAGGAATGGATTCAGAGGTTAGTGGTAGTAGGGAAAAAAAAATAATGTTTTCAGTATCTGATTTGTAGCATGTTGTAAGATTTCTCATCATGATGCACATTTTTGTAATGTTTTAGTTTTAAGCACAAAGCAGCCAAAGAAGCAGGTGGCTCTCAGTAGTAAAGCATGCAATGTGTGGAGTAAAATACAAGCTTCAGGAAGCATAGAGTAAGTAAAAACATCAAGAAAATAAATTGAGAGTAGTTATACCTATAGATTTTTTTTTTCAGTGACAATTGCTTTCTCACAGTATTTCACCTTTGTGTTGTTCTTAGTGGGTTTTTTTTTCCTGTGTTGTTTTTAGCTTGCTTCTCTGATTGGAAGCCTACTGTACAATAAAACAGTAATGAAGTAGCATTAAGTCACACAGTGCTGACTCAAGATAGGATATCCACATGACACCACAAACAATACTGGCTTGGCAAAATACTGGAATAATTTAATGTAGCACAACTGTGTAAGAAATGACTGTTTTTATTCTGGATGAGTTTTGCTGGAACAGGTGTCATTGCATTCTGCACCAGAATGATTGAAATGCTCCTAGAAGCTTTACAGCCACTAGGCTAGGAAGCAGGTATCGTTTAAATAAACCACCTGAGAGAGTTTAGGTGAGGACTTGCAAACTTAGATCATATCTGAGATATGTAATAAATGTAAATGGAATATTTGAATTAAATATAAATACTTGAAATAAATGTAAATGAACATTTACTGAAGAATGGATTAAAGCCTTCTCATTTAGATAAGCCACTCAGAAAATGTATGAGCACAAGAAATTTTAACCAGGATCCTGCAAGAGATTAACTTTCTCATGATCCTGTTTAAAAAAATCGTATCTGGTAGATTTTCCTATTAGTTTGTCTTCTGAAAAACAATTACTGACTTCTTAGAAAATATTCTGAGAATGTATTATCCTTGACTCTAGTAATTTCTTCTTTTTGATAGACAATTTAAAGCTCAGGAGTAAAAAGCCTTCAGTTACTCATGTTTACAGCCCTTGCATCTGGTAGAGAGTGAAATCCATATGTTTTATGGGAAGGCTGAGAAAAATAAGAAAAGACTAAGAAAATTTTTATTGAAATTTAGATAATTGTTTCTCATCAGAGAACTAAACTATTATCTGTGTTCTTCACAATGAAGTAAAAAGGTTAGAATTTCATCTTAAGTGTTCATAACAGATTTTAGCTTTGTTCAGTTTTTGCTGGTATGCAAAACGATGGCCTAGAAACTTCGATCTGAGTTGCAACCAAATTGTGAGATAGCTGTTTCAAATAAAATTCTTGTTTCACTCTCCCTATGCCTGCTCCCTATCTTGGTCTGGCACTGAATTACTGAAACTCTTATTTCATCACAGTTAATGCAAGAGTCTTTGTTTCTGCAGTCCATGCCAGCTAGACTGGTTTCCATGTGTGTCTCCACATCATCTGCTTCGCTTTTTTCGAATCTCACTCCTGAAACATCTGTTGCTCCTTGCCTTATAGATCTTAATTTCTCTCTCCTTCTGTTACTTAAGTACTGTGTAATTCTAAAGTTCTTTAGTTTGAACTTGGTATGAAATGCACTCTTCAGAACACAATTCATTTTTATTTTTTTCATCATCATAATTCCACATTGGAGGGTGTACACATCAGGTTTGACTTCTTGATTAATTTATTTTAGGGGGAAATGTTTTAGGAAGGACTAGTTTGTGAAGCATTGTGGTGACTGTTGAGATCTGAATTGTCTTAAACCCTAAGTAGGGGCTGCCTGCTGAGGAAAGACAAAAATGTATTTCTCTTTAGGCAGACAACAGTAATGATCCAAAACATATTGTTTGCTGTATTACTTTATTTGCCCTAAAGTGAGTGCAAATTATATATATTTAAAATATTTGTAATTGAGGAGTGGGTTAACTCAAGATCTGAGAGACAGACACCATAAGCTTAGTTTTAATGATAATTGACTTTGGATTTAAATTAGTGCTGTAGCAAAACAAAAAACTGTCTGCTATGTTTAAAGAATACTGAAGTGTACCTAGCTCAGTCTAATGTTGATGGTTATCAGTTAATAGTGGCTTACTTAACTAATGCTTCTTTTATGCTTGGTCTTCTGGGGTAAATGAAGTAAGAAATGGTGCATCTGACTTTCATCCACAGGCTTGACCTAGAGATTTTAAAGCCTCCTTCTAGGAGGTCTTTAATGTATGAAGTCTTCCTTTGTTATGAGTAGCTTTCGACTATTGATTGATAGAACCGAGTCTGTTTTTTATTGGAAAAAACAGACCCATGATGAAATGCTATGGAATTATTACAGGAGGAATTCAGAAAGCATGTTAAGTCCTCTGTAAGCAATGGTGTTTGGGGATTTTTTTTTCACATTTGAAAAATGATATATCCAGCAACTTGGTTTCATTGGGGAATAAAAGAATATTTACCATAGGAAGCTGTCAATGAAAAATAGCATAAAGGAAGCAGCTCAGGACAGAATATAAGAGAACTTAGATTTCTGAAGATCTTTATTTTGTTTTAAAAGAAGCAAATGTCTCTTTTCTCCTCCCTTCCCTCTCTCTCCCCTTCCCCCCCCCCCCCCCCCGTTCTTTTTAATTGCAAACAGCTCAGAAGATCTGAAGAAGATGAAGAAAAGGAGGAAGACATTGAAGTACCAAAGGCCATGGGGGATATATTCGAGTCCCTTGCTGGTGCCATTTATATGGATAGTGGAATGTCTTTGGAAATGGTTTGGCAAGTGTACTATCCAATGATGAGGCCATTAATAGGTATAGTCAGCTTTCAGAAAAAAAAGTAATAATGATTAAGTGCTATCTGCTTCAAAAAGAACAAACATCAATTCTTACTTTTTACTTTTTAATAGAAAAGTTTTCTGCTAATGTGCCCCGTTCCCCAGTGCGAGAGCTGCTTGAGATGGAGCCAGAGACGGCCAAATTTAGGTAAGGTGACACTTTCTTTTGGAGCACACCACCCTAAAATGTTCTTAAGATGTACTTCATGAACTGCAGAGAATTTTTTAAATGTCACGAGTGATTTTTAATTTCTTTTACACCAGAAAGTTAAGATGAACTTTGTTTTTGTATAACTTTCTGAGAAGAGTAATGATTTCTGTTTAACTTGACTGCTTTTTCTGCCGTAGAAAAGAGAATGAATATAGGTCTTGTATTTCACATTAACGTGCCTAGACAGTAAGTGAGTAATTACTGTGTGTATTTTTGCAGTCCTGCAGAAAGAACTTACGATGGAAAGGTCAGAGTAACTGTGGAAGTTGTAGGAAAGGGAAAGTTTAAAGGTGTTGGCAGAAGCTACAGGATTGCCAAATCTGCAGCTGCAAGAAGAGCACTACGAAGCCTCAAAGCAAATCAACCTCAGGTCCCAAACAGCTGAGACTCCTCTTAAAATAAATAAAATTGGGGGGAAAAACGCATACAAATAAAGCAAATTTTTTAAAATGCTGATGTTGAGAGGAACAAATTGGAAGACAGAATTTAAAGTTTGATAACGGTATAGATAACAAAACATTTAACATGTATAAAATTTTGGAACTAATTGTAGTTATAGTTTTTTGCGCAAACACAATCTTGTCTTCTTTCCTCACTTCTGCTTTGTTTAATCACAAGAGTGCTTTAATGATGACATTTAGCAAGTGTTCAGAATAATTGTTGTCAGGTCTTTTTGGTTTACTTTTATTGTCAGTACAGCTTTGCTTAGTGTTAGAAGGCCAGGGAGCTTATGCCTAATGCAGTTGCTAGATGTATATATAGTAATCCTGAAATTCTTCAATCTGTGCACTAGTGCCAGTCATAAAGAAGTTGATAAACTGTACTGGATGATTGGGTATAAGAAAGAATAAGTGTGCCAGTATTCTCATTTCTATTTTTTTCTCCTACATGTCATCTTTTTACATTAAGATGGCATTCCCAATCATTATTGCACTTATTTGTTAGGGACAGATTTTAATTGAAATGGCTGGCATACTGTTAGAATGAGACTTCAATTTCCTTATGCCACATCGTCTTGCATAAAAAAAAAAAAAAAAGGTTCTTGCCTTAAAAGTAAATAAACCCTCATTAATAACCTTTAATTTCTGATCTTTTTTGGAACAAACTATTTTACATTCCCGTCATTTTCTTATGCATTTTACAATGATACAGCTCTATATTTACAGTACAACTCATTACTATAGCTGTGAGTTATTACAGGAGTATAATAGAAATTGTATTCATATATATATAATTAGGTTATTTTTAACAATTCTGAGGAGGTGGTTAGTCTACAGATTTTTTTATACCATAAACAAAATATGGTCTTTGGCTAAAATTCCAGTTTTACACAAACCTGCAGGCTAGATAGTTCCACTACTGGAGACAGTAATGAATAATTGTACAGTGCAAGCTGTCATTCTAACAAAATAACCTTAGACATATCACACCTAAAATATGCTGCAGATTTTATAGTCAATTGGTTACGTATTTAACAAACAGAGCACCTTTACACTTAGAAATATTTCCACATAAATTTCTTACTGTACTTTTCGGAGTTGCATGCATATTTCACCTACCAAAGCTGTGCTGTTAAATAATATGAAAGTTGATGTTTGAAATAACTGCCGTACTTTTGATACATCTGTGATTTAGGTCCTTAATTTAGAGAAACTAGCTCATTGATGTTTTGATCTACTGGGGGAGGGGGGAAATCATACTTTTATGTTTTAGGCTTTGCCTATACTTCTTTAATTAGATTTATGTAGGCACTCTTCACTTAAATACCTCAGTTCTTTTTTCTTTTCTTTTTTTCTTCTTATTTTGCATGCATTGTTTTTTCCTGTTTTGGTGCTATGTTTATATATTATGCTTGAAAATTTAATTTTTGCACTGTAACTATAATACCTCTTAATTTACCTTTTTAAAAAGCTGTGGGTCTCGTATTCCCACCAATATCAGTAGAGGTTTGCTGCAATTTTGCCCTGTTAATTATGCTTGAAGTTTGAGAAAGCAGAGCAAGGTGTTTTAACGTTTTCCAGCACAATAGTTTGAACTTGATGCTGTGTCTTATGTATTAAATTACAGATAAATACTGTATTTCCTGCTTTTAAACCCTATTCCTTTCCTCACAGAATGCACACTAAAGCAAAACAAAAACTGTCAGCTCTTGCTTTCTTAACAGCAAAAGAAAAAAGCCTTAGTGACAAGGGGTAGGCATTAAGCTTTTCTGAAATACAGTTTTCAAAAGTTCATGTATTTTCTATCTCGATCTTTTTTCTAATTCTGCAAAAAGGACTGTTCTTGTATTTGAAAAGAACGTTGTTACAGCAGGCAGAGTGGGAACTGCAGTCGCGGCTTGCAGAACAGTTCTAGCATTTGTTGCTTCAGTAATGAAAATAGAACATGAAATTACAAGACCTGCAAGTCTTGATGTGTATTAAAGAAGTGTAAATGAGATGGAACCGTCTAAATTTTCAGAGCTAAACTGCTCTGAGGCAACCGTTCTGTGGAAGAAAATTGATTGCCAACTTTAAGATACAGCTCTCCCTTTAGGCTAGGAGTAAAGTTTCTTAGAGAAAATGCACGATCGTGGAAGTTGGCAGTTCCGCGTTTCTCAGCAGGCGTCGATCATCACATTGATCAGACTGCCTATAAAGCATTGCATGGTTCTGACTGTGTCACAGAAGAACTAAAGTCAGTCCTCGAACGCTCACGATTTCTTACTGATTGTTTCGCAGTTCTAGATTCTCAGGGGTTTTGGGTGATTGTTAGCAGTAATGTGGTACAGAGTGTCTGCAAAGGAAACGAACTGAGTTTGCTCTGTATTTCAGAACAGTTTAATGATCACTTTGTTACTAGATAAAGCCTATGAATTGGAAATCTGAAATGTGTAGTGGCTGACTATAAAGTAGTTTCTGCTGCTGATGCGTTTTTAAATGAGTTTTAAATGCCGTAACGTTTTCCAGTGTGACCTCATTGAAATATTTTATATCCTTTGAGATAGAAAAGTCATATTAGTTTCCATGTTATACATCTGTGTGTTTTATCCTTCAGTTGGTATGATTTTGGACAGTATATGCTATTAAAGACCTAAATCTGATCATTTGAAGGTTGGGATAGAGATCACTTGACATGCTGTGAGCACAAGTGTACGCAGACTGTTGCAACCCATCTTCAAAAGCAACCACACGGCCACACAGGCTCATCTTAAAAATAGTGTGGGGGTTAGTTGGCATGAACCTTGTTTTTTTTGTTTTGTTTTGTTTTTTATCTAAGTCCTGTTATACTGTACTTTAAACAGTCCTCCTAACTATGCTGCGTTTTTATTTTTATGGCTTTTTTTTTTGCGCTGTTCTGTTCATGTAGCACAAATAAGCATTGCACTTGGTACCATGCTTTACCTCATTTCAAGGGAAAAAAAATGCTTAATGGAGAGGAAAAATGTGGTTTGGCCTTGCTGCTGTTCTGATTTACTGAATTTGAAAAAGATAATTATATGCCTGCAATGTGTCATTTACTTGCACAACTTAAATAGGTCATTTGCAATGTCTGTGGCATTTTTACTGTATGTGGATAAATACGACAAAGGGGTGTGACAACTCTTGGTTGTATTTTAAAGCTATTGTGTGTTTTTTTTACTACATCATTTTACTGTTATGTGAAGTAATTAAAATTAGAATGACCTCTGACACTCCAGTAATTATCTCTGAACAAACCAACATATTATGCATATAGCATAGTTTCTGCTAGAAGACAGTCCTTAGAATTTGGTCAACCTCAATCTCTGCTCTGTCTGAATATTGAGTGTCCAGTAGTGACTTCTGAAGTGTTTGTTCAGCTTAATGCTGCTAAAGTCCGTACAGAAAAAGCCTGATAATTTTTAGTCTTGTTATACAATATGTTGTGACTGCAGAGTACAGAACTTAGGGAAGAATTCAGACTGGTTGCAGTGCTGGGGAGAAATACAATGTTGGCCCAGGGACGATGTGCCAGATCCTCAGCTAGTGCTGAGGATCAGGCAGAGTTTGGATTCTTCTCCTTGTAAGTAAATACAGAACTATAAACTGGAAAGTGGGGGGTGGGGAGGGGGGAGTTATGTTACTGCATATGAGATAACTATGCTACATGCATTCATGTGTATAGAAAATGAAATCTTTGTATCCCAGTCGCAGCAGCACGCATAATCTGAAAGTGACAAATAGAGTTGAGATCTGCTGTGATGCTACACTTGCTTCTGTCTGACAGTATTCTGGGTTTATATGCTTTGGGTGGGACTCTGCAAAAACGCTCTCCTGGAAATCTCTGTATTTTTATGAGTAAAGTGAGAAGGATTTTGATTTTTGGTACTTAATTACTGACACTGATCCTTTTCCAACCGCTCTAGTATTCAAGCAGCTGATTTCTTTACCTTCCTATTAGATTTAAAACTTAAGACACTACAGTTTGTGACCATGAAATGTAATCTAAATATCAACTGTAACTCTGTAACTCAATCTGAATTATGTTAGCAAATACCTAGAGGTCATTGTAGTATACTCCACTAGCAGTTAAAATTAACTTTTATCAAAGCTAACTACATTTCTTAAAAATAAATTTTATCCAATAAACTCCGTGGGTTTTTTCCCTCTTTTATTTGAATGGCAACCACAGACTACTTTAATTGCTTTGTAGATGCACTCAGAATATACTGCAGCAGCAAGTTAGAGAGAAAAATGTTTGTGGACAATAATTGGGAATTGCAGGCGTTTTTATTGTAAATAGTTTGACTGAAAAGATGGTTAAAATCAAGTAGAATGAATAACAAATATAATTTGATGGACAATAAAATATTTACCATCACATGCTGCAGCTGTCTTTAAGGGACATAAAATGTAATTCATTCATACTGTAATCTTGCTGCAGAAATTTGCAATCTGCACCTTATGGATCACAATTACCTTTAATAGTTTTTTGTAATAATTGTAGCTGAGTATATCTCCCAATAAAGTTATGGTCTGTTCACCTTGTATTGTCTTTTCTTATTGTTTTTAGTTCCTGTTAATCTTTTCATAAATCTCCTGGAGTTTACCTAAAGCTTAATTTTTTGTCAAAACAAAAAAGAACTTGAAAATGTTATTTCTTGCCCTTGTTTAAATACAGGTCTGTCTTCTTTCTCTGATGAGTAAACTGTCTTCATAGCTATGTGAAGACCCTAGTGAGCACCCTAAGGATGCTCAGGTTAAAAGTGATGGCGTATGTGCTACAGCTTGGTCTCTGTGTTTTACTATTTTACCTGCAAAACTTCTGCCAGAGCTGGGAGGCCCCAGATCATAGGGGTTCAGAGACACGAGCTTGCATGATTGAGCATGTTTTAAGAATGAAGTGTTAATCTGTGCTAATAGTCTCAAAATTCATCAAATTTCCTTAAATTGTTTTTTTGTTTTCAAACTTCAAGTATTCCACTTACTCTGTATGTTGGAAACATGTTTGGAATATTCTAACAGGTGCACCAGTGTTGTGTGCTGGTGTTTCACAGAGACAACAGACCTGCCGATGGAAGATGAGTTTTCCTCTTTTGAAAACTTCCCAATAAAGATTTTTGTCAGTGGGTAACCTTTTGCTCAGATGTAATGATGCAAACAGTTCTCAGCTGAGGATCCTAAGAAACTCTGTGGTCCTCTTAGGGCTTTCCAGCTATTTTCCCATCCTCCAGCATTGATAGGTAAGGCCCTTCAAGTTCCAGTATGTAGCTTGTGTAAGCCCACACCTCCTACTGTTATAAGTGGGTCAAACTGGAAAACTTTCCCAAGGTATTTGACAAAAAAATGGGCCTTTTTTTGTTTTTTGTTAATGCTGATGTCATTATCTTCCTGTTCATTGTGGAAGAGGTAGAATGGAGTGGTCATCTATGTTCATCTCAATGGAAATGATCTATCAGATGCAGAATGACTGATGACTGGTGCCAAGGGTGATTCTATAAGTGCATCCATCATGGGATTACCAGGGTTGGAAAAGAGCTCCAAGAGCATCCAGTCCCCAATCTGTCCGTGTTTCCCCCACTAAACCATGTCCCTAAGTACAACATTTAAACATTTCTTCAACACCTCAAGGCACAGTGACTCAACCACCTTTCTGGGCAGCTAACCCTAACCCCCTAACCCTGACTGCTCTTACAGAGAATAAATTACAACCTGAATCTCCTGGTGCAACTGGAGAGCCATTCCCTCTACCCCTGTCGCTAGTTATGTGGGAGAAAAGGCTGACCCCCACCTCACCACAACCTTCTTTCAGGTGGGTGTAGAGAGTCATAAGGTCTCCCCTGAGTCTCCTCCAGACTAAGCAATCCAGGATCCCTCAGCTGTTCCCTGTGAGACTTGTGCCCCAGACCCCTTGCCACCTTTGTTGCTCTTCTCTGGATGCACTCCAGGACCTCGATGTCTTTCTTGTAGTGAGGGGTCCAAAACAACACTGTTCTCTTAAGTGCGGCCTCACCGAGGCTGAGTACAGAAGGGTGATCACTGCCTAGTCACTGCTGGCAGTGCTATTTCTGATACAGGCCAGGATGCCATTGGCCTTCTTGGCCACCTGGGCACACTGCTGGCTCACGTTCAGCTGAGTGCCAACCAACACCCCCAGCTCCATTTCTTCTACCCTGTCCACCTGTGAAGAAACACCAGACTTGACTTAGTAATAAACTTGTTTTCTTGGTCTGCAAAGTAGTAATAAAAGCCATGAACAAAAGGAATAACTTTTTTGGTAAAGCTATGATCAAGGTACAGGTTTTCAGGGTGGTTCCCTTTTTTTCATCCTGACAAAACTCAGTAGCTATTCCATAGGAAGGGAGAAGTGAATGCCTCTATGTCTACCTGAAGAAGAATTTACAAATCCTGGTCTCTCATACTCCTTACAGAAGTAAGTGTTCCGTAATTACATAATTAGAGCTAAGATGCATATCTGGTTAACTGCTACTCTTCCTAAGTAGAATGGTACAGAAAGGGGAATTTGAAAACTGAATCACTTTATGAATGTGCTTTCCCTGAAAAGAGGTAGTAACAAAGCTAATCATAACTTTGAGCTCAGAAGTACTGAGGAGGAGCTCTGGGGCTTGGCTGGGCTTCTCATAGCCCTTTTGCTGGAGTCCAGGTGCAGAATCTGTTCCGTAGAGGAAATCTTGCTGTCAGCGAACAGAGGTAGTAATGACATATACGTGTGCTTTATTTTTCTCATAACTATTATTATGTCTTTCCTTATCGTGGGATGTGAACAATACTTTCATTTTGGTAAGTAAAATAACCAAGGGGCTTCCATATGTTATGAAAACAGTATCATTTACTTTGCAGTTTAACCATCTTCCACTTACCTGGCTTATAGTCTTCTTTCAATATTGCTTTACTTTTTTATGTATTTTATTGGAAGCCCCATGCTAACTCTTAAATTGAAGTAATTTTCTTCTGTTAACTTGAAAATTTCCTGTAGTTTTGGGTTCCTGTCCAACTTCAACTGAAGTCAGGGGGAAGACATGCACTTGGGCTCTGTAATTTGTGCGCATTTGAACTTTACACAGAAGTCCTTCAGGTATAAGAAATAGAAACACCAAATTCTAAGTGAAAATTGAGAAATGCAGCCATATATGATGGCAACTGCTCCTTTGTTCTCTCTGTAGCATGACCAGTGAGTCACTGGTTTAGAAATTACTGTTTTCAAGGTGAATCTAGCTGGAATAGCAGAGAATTACGTTCCTGCCAGCAACACTCGTCACCTTTCTCTCAGCTCCAGGCAAAAGAGCCCTCATGACACAAGTGAACGTGGTGCGGGCAGCCGCACTCACTGCCTGGCCAGCTGGCTGCTCTGCAGGGCTGGGCCAGCAAAAAGCTCCCCTAAACCGAGGACAGAAGTTCCCTCAACTCTGCCCCCCCACAGCAGCATTGAAGCTTGTCGTAGTGGAGATGGTATCTGCAACACTTGGAAGATGTAGTAACCATCCTTTCCTGGACCAAACGTCTTTACAGGGCTTTAAATGTTTCTGTGGAATTTATCAGTAAAAAATGCTTCTGCGTGGCATCCTTGGTGCTCATAAGGGACTGAATCTTTAGCAGGTACAGAAAGGCAGAGAAGAAGGGGAATTCAGACCTTCCTGGCCCACCTTGCAGAGCTGAGCCAAGCGTTGCAAGAGTGCCTCTGACTTTATTTAACATTTAGTTTCAAACCACTAAATAAGTGTGGAATGACGATACAGCACCGTCTGTAGAAGGTTTAGTGCAAAGAAATGCTGGTTTACTGTCAGTTTCACTAAGGTGAAGGTTTATTTAATGCAGCAGTTAAATACATTGCTGCATGGCACATCAGCTGCAGGAACTAAACAAAACAGTGCATAACCTGGGCTAGATGCATAAGCAGCTGCTTTTTGCATAGGATAATGGTACACTGATGCATGTTAGTGGGTCCCAGGAACTCTGCTGACTGAGGCAAGGAGACCTGCAGGGAAGCCCAAGATGTATCAACAAATGGAGTCAGCTGCAGGCTAGAGATAAACGTGGACAAAATGTCAGAGTTCAGAAACAGATTAAATACAGGGAGGAAAGGGAACAGAGCAGGGTAACTTGGCTCATAAATCAGCTCCTCAGTAAGGGGTTGAGGAGGGCTGACGTTGATGGAAATTGGCTCACTCCATGTGCCATTGGCTCACTCCATGTTCTTCACGTTGTTACTGCTTACCTCACTAGCTGCGTTTCCTCATCCCCTATGGAAGCATGACCTGTCTCTTTCAAAGGAGCTTCCCTGACCTGAGCCCTCACTAAGATAATGTGTCTCAATATATGGAGAAGTGATTGGAGCTCAGTGTTTCACTTGTACTGCTTAAGTCCAGCAGGCTTACAGGACTACATCTGACATTGACGGCTTGGGTGCCGGCTTCTTTTTTTAATAGGTGATTGATGGTCTTGTCTTACCTAATACTCAGAAGTTGGTTCCTTGTTATCATAAGAGAGGTTCTGAGAATTTCCGTAGCAAGGCCAGGAGGTTGCTTTGGTAACGATGACAAGCGTGAAGAAGAAGCTGAAGTGGTGATTAAAACCAACTGAAGAACATAAGCATTTTTCAGCACAGTAAGTAACATGTCCATGTGCTAACTGGGTCTATAGCCTAGCCAGAAATCCCCAAATCTGCCTGATTTTCCTCTAAAAATGCATTATTTTTGGAGAGCTTTACTTATCTGCCAACCACATAGGTCTCCTGGACAAGCACCTGGAGTTAATCTGCTGAGGGTAGGGGGATTCAGCATGGCCATACTGGAGGTGGGAAGTCAGTGGGGTAGTGTGGGTCTGAGAGACCTGAGGTACAGGCAGGATGAGGGCCGGGGCCTCCTTTGGGCTGGAGCTGGGCTTGCAGTCAGGTCTGGTGACGCCCAGCACACATCCCGGCCCAGCTGCCTGCATGCCACCTTCCCCTGCTGAGGCTTTATACTGGGCTCCTGAGGCCTCGGTGTAATTTTCTCCACTCCCCATCCCCAAGCATCCCTCTATGCTGTCAGTGTTTATAACTGGTGTGCACAGGATTCCTCCTCTGCTAACCCCCGCTCCACCCCAGAGGCAGCTGTACTTCCACAGCACGTGAAGCAATTCCTGTACACACGATTTTAAAGTGCTTCGGGATCCTGGGGGAGAGAAGGTGCTACGGTATGAGTACGAGATATTATTAAAACAGGAATCCGCGTAATGGGTGATAAATTTTGATACTGTATGTTTAATATAATATGACGGTTGTAAATCCAGTGAATTACCATAGGTATTTGCTGTGCAGTGTGTTTATGAATTGTTTGGGCAGGTGTTTTTCAAGTCCCAGGTTTTCACACTAAATGTGAGTTATAGGACAGTTTAATAATATTCCTTGCTGAACTCCAGTATGCTACAATTAGCTGCAGAAATGATATCACCGAATGGCTGAGCCCCATTGCTGTTTGTGTTCGTATATAACAAGGTAACTGAAAAAGCAGTGCAAGGAAAGGAGATCTGCAGAAACAAGCTTTGGGATCTGGCTTTGATCTCCTAGGAGCAAATATCTTTTAGAGCAGCAGAAATCAATAGTTTTTATATTGTCCAACTGTATTTTACATGTGCATCCATACAGGTTTAAAGCAGTTTATTTTGATTGCAATAATGAAATTGTTCTCTAAAACTTTATACTCCATAGTTATGCAGTTAATATTTATAGTTGTGAAGGGATACCTGTACTACACATGCTATTTGAATCAAACCTTTCTGGATAGTTTTTTAATCAGATCCAAAATAATGTAATTCGGGATTACATAGAGTTGGAATTTCTTGTTTTTGTTATTTACTGACCTGCACATAAAAAGCCTTGTAAGACCTTGAGAAAAACATTTTCCTTTTCTGGGGAAGACCAGTGCACTCCGTTTCACTGCTCCATCTGCTTTTGTGCTGCAAGCTGAACCTCATCCCGAGCTGATTTTACACCAAGCAGTGAGGAGGTATGGCCAGACAGAAGTTCTAAAGCCTTGTGGGTGAAGAAGACAACTTCTCAATCACTGTGAAAATCTGTGAGTGCAGTTGTCTCAAGTTTTATTAATGCCTATCACGGGGTTTTGTGGGGTGCTGAGCCCCTCATGCACTAGCAGAGGTGTTTGCAGTGACTGGCACAGCTTCCTGCAGGCTGCTGGCACCCTCTGGATGCGTGGTGCTGATGTACCTGGGGTGGCTGAAGGCAATGGGCGTCACTGCCCATCCATGCTGAGCCAGCAGCAGGAGGTGAGGCCGGCCGGCTCGTCTCATCCCCGCTTGCCTTGTGCCAGAACTATGGTCCCAACACCCCGCACCGTGACTCGTGTGTGTGCATAAGCCGCCCTGGCCCCAGATGATATGTTTGCATTTCATAATTAATGCTGAACCTGACTTGAGGCAGATACCGAAGGACAATTTTTTAAACAGATGTTGCAGGTCACTTGTAAGTTATTTGTCAAATGAGTTTCAGAGCGTGAGCCACTGCTTTTGCCATTGTAACCGAAGGCGTATGCTGCTCGGCAGCAGTAATTACAAAGCCAGGGCAACGCAGGGAAAATTCATCTTATTTAAAAGTGTTTTAGTGTCACCAAACAGCCTGCTATGCCATTAGGCAGGTTTTGCTAGACACGTTCAAGTCGAGGGTTTTAATTTGAAGTATTCTCTAAAACAGAATTATGTTGGAGTTTACATAAAATGAGAGAATGACATGAAAAGTTTTAACTTAAGCAGCAAAATATAAAAGCTAATCTTATTTAAAAGTAATATGTGTGTCTTGATTGAGTGCCCAGATACACTCAGCTGGGACATTTTAGTGGAATCGGTTCTAAGCTGTTACACTGAGTTATACAGAGTAGGTTTTCCTGAGCTCACATTGCCAGACCTGAAATACTCTTGTGGCTGCATTTAATAAAGAAACGAAAGTCTTGGGTAAGGGGATATGATTTTTTATGACAGAAGGAATGCAAATAACTTTTAGTCTCATTGCCTAGACTGGGTTTGGTCTGATTTGATGGAGTTTAATAATGACTTATAACCTGTGCTGACAATGTGCAGACCCGCACAACGTCATTTAACTCATTTATTCTGCTTGCTGTAAAAACAAAGAGATGGCAAATAAATATATGGAAAGTTCATTGTTTGTCAGAGGGCCCAAGCCAAAAGTTTTCAGTGACCTTTTAAAATATGGTCCCAGGCTAGTACTAAAATGTCTGTCACTCAGCGCACACACTTGCACAATTTGGCCTTTTAACCCGTGCATCTTGTTTTTCTCTCTTTCAACTGGTTGTATGAATTTCAAATCAGCTGCAGCTATTTAAGTTTTTGCATTGGAGGATTACTGTAAATTGCAGTCTGACAATTACAATGTACAGCGCACAGGAGAGTTATTAATGGATAGGCCTACTGATGGCCTTTCAGCGCTGACGAGGGCCTGGTGTTCTTCACCCGTAATTAGATCCAGTGGTCGCGGGCTGAGGACGAGGCCGAGGAGGGGGCGGCCGCCGAGAACCGCCTTATCAGAGGAAGATATCAATTGATCATGGATAGTTACTATCGGCAACGTCTAAATCTCTAATTCACCTTCTCCTTAATGACTTGTATTGGCTTAAGAAGCTCAGTTGCTTGACAGCACGGCGCTCAGCTGACAAAGCCACGCAGGTGGTTTTAATAGAAGATTTCTGTTGCTTGAGATTTTGCTAAAGACAGAGCAACAGTTCAACAGACACAATAGAGGCCCGTAAAAACCCCGCTCTGTTCCTCTGCTCGCTGAGGATACCGGCGGGGCCAGGCCCAGAGCAAACCACCGCTCCCATTCACGCGGCGCTTTTTTCCTTTATGAATCCTGCACAAGGGCTTTCGCTGAGGTTTCAGTATTTATTTGAAGGAACAGATCTTATGTGGGCATAAATTATATTTGACAAATGAAAACCCTTTTGGGGAGCGGGGGTGGTTGATATTTTATTTTTTAAATTGTCCTATGAAAAATGTTTTCCAGAACATATAACTGAGAAATTGAATGTGCTTCTTTGGGCAAAGAAAAAATCCTGTGCCCGGGAAGAAGAACAGGAAATTTTTCAATGGAAGTTGAAGACAATGGTCTTTTGCTACTGAAAAAAGCAGAAAA
This sequence comes from Cyrtonyx montezumae, assembly GCF_038088225.1. Classification (NCBI taxonomy): domain Eukaryota; kingdom Metazoa; phylum Chordata; class Aves; order Galliformes; family Odontophoridae; genus Cyrtonyx; species Cyrtonyx montezumae. The sequence continues at coordinate 13,507,961 of NW_027071826.1, forward strand.
TACGTGAAACATGGGAAAAACCAATTGGTTAGACATCTTGAACACATCTTCTGGCTTTTTAATGAAGCAACCAAAAGGCAAAAAAAAGTGCTTAGGTTATCACAGTGCAAATATAATAACAGATGGGCACCCAACACCCCGAGATGCTGCTGATTCACCCCCAGTCCTTTCTAGAAGGATTACAACCCACCTGCTGAGAAGTTTTCCACTCAGTAAAGTTTGTAGCCAATCTGATTTTCACAGTATGTCCCAGAGGTTTATTATTATTATTCTGATTATGTATACCAATGCGAATGTAGGTTTGAGTCTGTTAAGGCTTTTTGGGGGTAAACATTTGTTTAAAATCTTGTTCCAATCTCTTAACACATCTTGAAGTAAAATCTAATTGAGTAGATCCCTGGCATGGAGAAAACTTTTGGTTGTTGTTCTTGAGGGAGAGCTCAAAAGAAAAGTGTGTCTGGGGGACTACATTTTTAGCCTTGAGTGGAAACATATTTATCAGTACAAAGCGTGCTTTTTAAGCCATTCTGGAACTAGAAACACTGGTGGACCTGTGTTCTGGTTTCACTACCAGGTTCATGAACTAGCTTCCAATACAACTTCTGGGTTTGTGTCACGGTTTCTTCTTGAGAGCACTTATTTGACATTTTCACTTCCTCTTGACTTGCAACCCATCTTCTTAAACTACGGTTTTGAAGTGCCTGGGTCAGGGACCACCAGCCTTAAGAATTAAGAATAATTAATCCGTGTACCTTCTGTGTGCTGTTATCAAAATCTCAAAATGTCTTTGAAATTTCCTTAAGTTTTATAAAGCTCTGACTGTTATTTTTGTCAAAGGAGAAAACAAAGACAGAGATAAATAACTAACTCTACAAAGAGCAATAATTTAAATCACACTGTGTTGAACGCTCACAGAATATTTTTCCTAGGCAGGGATATAGGCTGAACTAAAACATGGGTTGAAATCCTAATTCTTTGATGTTGATAGTGAGGATCCCACTGGCTTTAAACTTGTTGGCAGCTCAATGGCATGTTTTTTGCTCTACAGGAAGATAGTACCCAGGAGCCTAAGTCATAGATGAGTTACCATGTAATTATAAGCACTCCTCACTAAAATGAGAGATTTTGGAGCCTCCATTCAGAAAATGATATAAGCACTAAAAGTGTCTATTAGAGTACACTTTTTCTCAGGCAAATTCATAGCTTTGGTAGGCTTTGTGAATGTCAACCTATCTCCTCTAACTGTACAGTTGGGCTGGAGTGTGCTGTCCTTGATCAGCTGCATGTGGATTCCATTCTAATCATTCAGAGGGAGAGAGGAAGACTTTACAATATGAAATATTGTCACACTCAAGAAACCAAAGATAGTATGACAAACAGAGAAAATAGCTCTTCCTGAGGGTTTATAACTGAGCTTTGTGTACCAAAAGCTAGCTTATAACCTCAGTGCCGTGGGGTCTGTTGCACACTGTAAAAAAAACACCTCAGTCCCAAGGAAGGGCCAGCAGTGATACTGAACCTCCAAAAATTTTGGAACCAAGGACAGAAAAACCCAGCACACAGCTCATGGATTTACTTGAAGTCCTCTACCTGAAACTTTTGTCGCTACTGTCTGAGCTAGTTAGCTAGGGTGCTGTCACGCTCCAATATAAAGGAGGGAGACCAACTTCTTAGATTATGTGCATACCCAATGTGAGATTAAGAAGCAATGGTTCAAATGTTGGTCCGACCAGTTTGTTATCAATATTGACCAGGGAGATGGGGAAGGCGGACACTGTTAAGGGTGATGGGGAAGGGAAGGTGAGTGATAGGAAAGATAGGGAAGAAGCAAGGATTTGTACAATGCAGGGAAAGTCACCATCCAGGATCCCAGGGACGGTCCGGTTGCAAGCGGCTCCGACGGTCCGAGGCAGAAGAGCAGGGGCGGCAGAAGCGGGGAGAACAGCAGCAGCGATGGGCAGCCCTGAGCAGCAAGCAGCTGTCCTGGAGAAGCAGCACTGGGTCAGCACAGGAGAAGCAGTGAACAGTGATCAGCTCGTGAGGGTTCAGATGGTAGAACACCTCGAAGGAGCGGCGAGGTCCAGGAGAAAGCAGCATGTCTCAGGCAGCAGGCCCAGGAGGGAGTTCAGCAGCAGGGATCAGCTCAGGAGGTTTCCGATGGAAGAACGCCAACAACCTCATGGTGGTCGATCCCTCTTTTATCCTCCATTTCTCTTGCCTATGTGACAATCCCATGCTAGCGTGTCAGGCAAGTGTCTCCTGAGATGAGTACCACACAAAAGAGTGTAAAGCAGCCACTGAGCTGCATCTTATCTCTCTTTCACTGCCCCAGGACATGCCCATCTGCTTGTCCCTTAGACAAAGGATTTCACAACCCTTGCCCAGGACTAGCTTGGACATGTTCGGACATGTTCATCAGCACACTTTGAGGCAATGGTATAAAATAATAGTCCCTTACAGGTGCCTGATTTTAACATGGATATAACAGCAGAAAGCTGACTGAAAGAATAGTGCTGAGGTGGAGGGCTACTTCTATGTACTATGATCCAAAGTAAAAGCATAGTGATAATCGCCTTTTTCAACCCTGAATGTAACTATTCTGACATGGACAGTGAATTATGTCCAACAATTCCTTATTAGAACAGTTCTGTGCTATAAAATGAAATTTTATTTTATATTTAAATGTATTATTCCCTTGGGCTTGTGAATGTTGTGTTTGAAGTTATCTAGGAGAGGGTTTCATCGCTCCTGTTTGTAAAACAAGCTCTACAATAAAAAGCCCTCACTGACATCCGTGGATGCTCTCATCTACACATGAATGAGTAGAAACAGTGGGTCCACAAGCATTGTGACTCCAGGACACCACAGGATAGTGTTTCCCTTCTAGTCCATGTTTTGTGTTGGTGCTGGGGCAGGTCCAAAGTCTCATCACACCTTTGCAGCTATGTGCCAAACAGACAAAAGTCCAACTTCTCACTGAGGAAGATTTTGGCACCAAGAATCAAGCACAATCCTTTTCCTTGATGTCTGTCGTTTTATGTTGTTATTATTTAATTTTCCTTTAAGTGTGGATTGGAATGCTTCAATTACTTTATTTTACTTTACCTGTGTTCAAGAATTTGCAGAAAGAATCGTTTCGGATGCAAAGACCAAGTCTTGATCATTCAGCCCTCAAAGGTGACAGTTTTGGCACGTTTTGAGGGTTCAAAGCAGGGGGGCTACATTCTTCACTCTTGTAAAAAAGGGAACCTCTGTTGAGCTCTGTTAATTTAGCATTTAACATTCTCTGTTTGCAGAGAAGATGGGGCCCAGCGATTTTCTCTATAATGCTTTCCATAAGAGACACCTCAGCTTAGCCCTTGTAATGGTCTGTTGGCTGTGAACAGTCCACCAAGCTGTTAGCAATTTTGAGCCAGCCTGTTACACCATGATCCCATCAGCTGAGTTTGGCAGAGACTTCACTAGGCCATGCTATAGCCCACAGCCGTATTGCCCTTGTAGTTCTCATCTTCCTGAGGGGCAGCAAAACCCATGAGCTGCTGACATGAGTTAACTCCTCACCCTCATCCCACTGGTGATTGTTCTCCACCATGTATTTTTTCAATTCAAATATGCTTATTAATTTTAATGACTTTGAAGATGGTTTCTTTCCTGCTTAATGCTCTTTAGTTGATGACAACAGGGTAAGCAAGTCAAAAGAGAGTATGTGGTGGATGATGTTAAACTACCAGTATGCCAAATAATCAAGACCAAAATATACTTAATTTGGGCATCAGAGGGGTTATTCATACTTCATTCTTCTTCCGGAGAGTAAAAAGATAAACTGATTCAGTCTTGACCATGGATTCTCATCTGTGGGTTGCATATCACGTCACCTGATGATAAAGCAAAGCAAACAACAGCTTCAGACACGAAGCACCTGCTGCAAAAAGCATTATAATTAATAACCGACTTCTGTCCAAGGGGCGCCTTCATCTTTTGATTCCTTTGTAAAACAGAATCTCTCTTGACGACTGTTTTGCAGTGCCGTTAGCAGACAGATACACTCAAAATGTTGGCAGCTATGTCAAAGGTTGAATTAATGTAGGTTTGTTATTTTACTAGTGTATCCAAAGGCAAACACTCCTACTGGACTCCACCCTTCAACTGCAAAGCAGGTTGTAAATCAGTCTCTTTAATGTTGTTTTTAAAGTAGTTTAGGGGCTTTAAAATGGTATTTAACATTATTACAGTCTGCTTGAATGTTGTACAATTTCTCTTTCTTTATTTATATCCATTTTCTACCACTCAGAAGATTCTAAAGAAAAAATATTCAGTCACTGCTAATGACAAGGTGCAACAGAAGTGTGCTCTCCCTTCTTTCTAATGTGCTCTCCCAAGTATTTAGATGCCATTTTTTCGTTTCCTAAAAAAACAACAAACATGCCCATCAACCACATTTACACATGCACAGAGAGAAAGAGCAAAGGGCTGATTTTCATATTTTGTCTCTGTCTTTGAAGTTGGAATGAGTGACTTTGTCCTTGCTTCTTTCCATAGGGAAGTGCAACTGTTAAGTGTACAGCCAGATATCCTTGTCCTTGAACTGCCCTTCTTAACATAGCATTAAGACTATGGAAAAAATACTCTGCATCTGGAAATATGGAAGGAAATGGCTACTGGGTCAGGAGCCAGGAGTTTGGATGCTAGCACTAGTTCAGTCACATCCATCAAGCCTTCTGCAACCTGTGAAAATTATGCCCTAAAACACCCGTTTGCTTGTTTTGTTTTGAAATTGTGCTCTCTGAATTTAAAAACAAAGCAGTGTAATCTAAATGCGATAGGAAACTGTTGTGTGAGCTGATCTTCTGAGATTCATGATTCATTCTAAAAATAGAGCCCTCCTATCCATTAAGATAAGACTGAAACGCTGGTGACATTAAGCACTGCTAATAGCTGTGGTGTTCCAGACTGCAAAAAAAAAACAAACGTCCATCCTGTCTGGCAGGGACAATGGGTCTGTCTGGCTTCTCCGACTAGAGTGACTGACTCTTGTACATGAAGTGCTGCCTCCCTCCATATGTTGTGGCTACTGCCCCTGAGGAAGGAACATAGCGAACTGATGTTTCGGAACTCTGGAGTGCCCTTTCGGAGCTTGTGTGCCCTGGAAGACAGGTCTGCTGCTAGTTCATCTCACCCTTTCATGTATCTGAACGCTCTTGTGCTGTTTGTTTTCCTTTTCTTTGCAAGTCCCCCTTTATCAGGGTTCGAGCTCATGTTCCTCCTTGCATCCTGCCCTTCAGCCAGAAATCGTGTGGGAGCAAGGCAGCGTGAGCCGGGGAAGCTCTCAGCCTCACTGAGGGACCTGCATCTGTGCACAACACAGACTGTGCTGGAAGATTGCTTTGTTTTCCAAATGTATGGACCAAAAGGTGGAAGAAGTTTTGACTTTTCAGTCCCTATAAGATGACTTTCACATAGGCTAACACCAGACCTTGTTTTTCTGCTATTCCCTTTGCTGCCTATTACCATGTTCCTGCATTTTCCCTGGTACCAGCAGCAGTTTTTGCAGACTGCTGAAACAGATGAGAGAACTATTCCCACCGTAACATTTATTTGAGTAGTTTTCTGATTTTTATTCACATTAGCTTTCCACTAGATCTATTCCCTTATCTGACCTACTGCATGACTTAAAGAGCACCAGCATCCGTGTGTGGGTGAAGGCAAGACCTCTGAAGGTTGGGGAAGAGCTGACCCCAATCTGTGTTTCCCCTGGGACTGCCAGCCATGTGCTTCCATCCTGTTCTTCCCATCATGTGGAAGCATGGCAGAGGCCAGCTCCTGTCCCAGCACTCACATTACTCTGAGATGGTGTGTCTGTATGCAGTTGTATGGTCCTAGAACAAAGGTTGCAGCAGAAAGGGATGATGGTGGATGGAACATGGTGAGCTGCTGCACTTGAGAGAAGCTGGTGAAGAAGTTGGTCAGAAGAAATGGTGTGAAACACAGCCCATGCACTGGGACAGAGTGAAGCATGGCCTCAGCATATTCACTGCAGATACAGCAAGCATTTAAAAATTTACTTTAGTGATGACATAAAAGCTTATTCAATACTTTTGTAGGACATGGCTCTGTGCTATGACTTGCTCCCATTCTTGCCCTCCCCATCCATTACACTCACCCATCCACCCATACAATGGCTTCTTTGTTGCTGTGGAATAATGCTCCATGGGGAGCTGCACATCCCAGCTCTGTTTGTGTCTTGAGTCATGATGGATCACTGTGGGGAGCCTTAAATCGCTGTAGCTCTCAGATCACTATCAAACATGGGGCAGCTAGCATATGCTCCATTTAACACAAACTACTTGCATAGCTGGATTCTTTACCACCTTGTCAATGCCACCCTCAACTGCCAAGATTTGAGAACCCCTGAGTCTACTGAAACCAATGGGAGGTGAGGATTTTCTTTGACTTGAATGCAGTTGTTTTTTTTTTTTAAAGGAACTTGGGAAATAATTAACACATAATTAACCTGTGGAACTTTCTGCCAGGAAGTATTACTGAGGCCAACCACTCTGCAGGGTTTGGAATTTATATGAATAAGTGGTCCAAAGTGGAAAAGGTATCAGCCTTCAAAGTAGGGTGGACATCATTAACCAAAATAACTTAAGGAGATGGTTTTCTTCTGGATAAATTGTTTCCTAGTCGTCTATTACAGGATATATTGTGCCTTCCACTGAAGCCCTTGGGGATAGCTACTGATGAAGACAGGATACTAAGCAGGGATGGAGCACTGGTCTGATCCACCCTGGCAAGCATGTTTCCTATTAAATAGTCAGTATTGCAGATGTAGTCTAGAGTGAATGGAGCCTCACTCAATCTGGTTCCTACTGTGTTCCAGGAAATAATTACTCGGTCAACTGATTAAAAAATCTTGTTTCGTCCCAGATCTGTGAGCCTCATAGACTGTCATCGTTTGACTGGTTCATTGCCACTTCTTCTCACTGGCAGGTTTTTTGTTAGAAATGAAAAAATACACATGAAGGAAGCCAGACTGCTCAGGGTGTGAACCATATAAGGGTGTGACATTAAGCTGTTAGAACAGGTCAGGCTGAAAGGCCAAGATTTGCTATGGTCTGTAAGTGCCTGAGGGAAGAATATAAGCAATGGAGTATAGCCATCTTTTCTTGCAGACCATCTGATTCTGCCACTTGCTGGCTTGTAGACTCCAAGTCCTGCATCCAACCACAGGGCTTAATAGCCACTAAAGAGTTTAATTTTTGGAACCCTCTTTAGATTTTGGCCTCCACTGTATGCTGTAACAGTGACTTCCAGTACTGTAGTTATACCTTGGATTGTCTCCTTTTGGTTCTTCTGAGCTTTGTATACCCGCTTCCTCAGCTCCCATGGGGTGGGCAAGAGTGAGCAGCCATTCCCACCAGTTGTATTGCCCTAGGGGCATCTCACATCTTTCATCTCCTCTCAGCTTCTCACTCAGAAGGTCCCAAGACATCTCCAAGCCTCTACGTACACCCTTACTCCTCTCTTCCAAAGAAAATCTTGAAACACCCCTTTGTCTGTGGGCTCAGTAAGAGACATTGATGCTGTGGAATATTACCTCTGTTTTGCACTGTCCTCAGAACAGTAAGTTTGACTTCATTTTCTCCTTGTCCTTGCTACAGATCTCAGCTTTTTATCTGTAGCGCCTATAACTTTAAACAGTTCTACCATATTTCCTTTCTGTCTCCACCTCTTGCACACTTTTCAGCCATTTTCATTTCTTTCCAGTCAAGGCAACTTTCCCACTAAACGAAAATTCAGTACATCCTAGGTTTTGACTGTTCTCCACTTTGCCTATTACCTTTCCCTTTTGCAGTTCTACTATATCCTACTGGAGTCTGGGCAACCAGAACAGCACTGGGTATTTGCAAACAGAGGAACACCACACATTGACACAGCGGATCAGCAAGCACTGTGGTGTTGTTCAGGTAACTTGAAGATTATCCCTGTCTATTGTACCACTGTGAGTTACAGAAGTGATACTTTCAGAGGAAAAATTGCAATGAACCTGGAATCTTTTTTCTGAATGGTTTTGAGACTGCTAAAGGAGAACAACTCCAGGGACAACTCTCCATGGGTTCTTTCTTTTCACTGGAAAAATGAAAAATGGTTCTACCTTTTTCACAAGGATGAACCTATTAAATCAGACCAGAATTGCATCTCTCTGACTGGCTTGTCTTGGCTGATGAGGGAAAAGAACAGGTTGTACAGTTTTATTTTCTGTACACACTTCCCACATTATGCCAACCTGTGGCTTGGAAATTTTTTTGGACAGAAACTGAATATGCAGTTCATGAAAGCCCTTCAACCTAACTCCAAATCAGCTACCTCAGAGCACCTGGAGACCACAGCAAGATGCATAGCTCTTGCTGGACTTGTTCTGCCTTCTCCTGCCATGACTGCTCTGTTATCAGAACCCAACGAGCCAGGTGAAAGCTAGCTCAGCTGTATGCTCAAGTTGCAGTCACACATTCTGGTTGTAGTATAGACACCCCCTCTGTTTCAGAGCGTTACACTACATAAGTTCTTCCAGTTATAATAAATTTACAGTGAAATATTAAACACTGGCATATATATATACATATATATATATATATATATATATATATATTTTTTTTTTTTTTTCAAAAAGAAGCAAAAGTTGGAATCTGAATTTAAAATGGTAACACAAGTGAGCACATAGGATTTATGGACTTAACAAACACACGCAACTTTTGAGACATGGTTAGCAGACATCATGCTTTTAAAATGTCACAGTTAATGTAGCTGTCACTTCAAACATTAAGGAAACTGGCACTCCCAAAGTGCTAGTAAGCTCTGGCTGGATAGTAACAAGTCTCAAAGGTTTAAAATTAAAATCTGTCCAAGAAAACTTATAACTTCTTAGAGACCTTGTTCTGAGTATTTTATCCCACACTTCAGTTTGCATAGAAATGGTCGTCTGATTAGCAAAATAGGAATGAGATGTTTCCACCACACCTTTGGTAGAGGAAACAGAGCTGTTTGTAATGGAGCAGCTTCCATGGGGAGCATTATGAGCCCTGCTGATTGAAGAATGTCCTCTCCTGTGAGGTTTGCTGGCCTTCCTCTGGCAGATGTCTAATCAGTGATGTTGACATGTTTTACACAGTGGCCCATCTGAATGTCACTGATGAATAGGATGTATTCTAGTTCTGCAGCCATCAAAAGCCTCATTTCAGTTCGCAAGTCAGATAATTTTTCTTTCTGTTACAACATTTTTGTAATGTCGGCTTGGAAAGCTCATTGCAGCCTGTTTCAGCAAACGAGGTACACTGACCTAATTGAGACCTCTAGTATAAACACAAAACTCCCTGGGTTTTGAGACCTGCTGCCCTTCTCCGCCTAACAGCAGCAGACAGACACCGCTATGGAAGCAGCTTTCTCCTGCTGAATGCACCAAATCATTTGATAAATGAACCTTTTTCTTCTGGTTCTCCAGAAAGTTAAAATAAATATCAGAACCCAGAATACAAGAACACATATTATAATTCCAAGCAGACTTCACCCTCTGAAGAAACATGTTTATGTTTAGGTCTTTGGGAACTTAAAAACACAAATTTTCTGGTGGACTGAGACTGGAGAACTCTGGAGTGAATTTATTCTCTGCTAACAGGATATTCTGCTGGTGCACAGCATTAAATAATCATAGATCAGATGCTTTAAACGTTATTTTCCATATACTTAGATGCCGTTCTGCAGCCAGCCAGACCCTCCTCCTCATCACAGAGACATGCTCCTTGTGTTGAATTTTCCTGTCCTCTCCCTTAGGATTAGTTCTCAGCCAGACCAACTCCCTGATCCAATTGACCTCAGCCCCTGAAGTCTCACCATGAGCACAAGTCCATGTGGCTGAACTTAAGAGAAGGATCATCTCGTGTCCTCTTAGCTGTAGGCTCATTACCATTATTGGACCTCTGGTGCAGTTCCTTGAGCTTTTGGACACTAATTAGTGCATGAGAGCCCAGTTGCACTGAATTCCTTCTTTCCTTTGATGGCTGCCATCATGCTTCCAAACCAAACATCTCTATTGGACATGGCAAGAGTTTTTACTTTGGCTTAATTAGAGCACATAACAGAAATACTGTTAAGTTTTACCTCTACAAGTGAGCACATTAGAAAGAAGTTTTGTTTGAAGTTTCCTCTTCTAATGAGGATTGCTTTTGTGAGGCAAGTGGAAATGAAAAGGTAAAGGGAAGGAATACTCCCTGATTAAAAATAAAAGGAAAAGAAACAACATCTGCTTCATCATCAGAGACATGGGAAATAATTATATTGTCTCTCACTGTTGGTTCCTTCTTCTGTCTCCGTATGAAGGACTGAAGAGAGCAGCAAGAATTGCAACATCATTGCACTTCTCTGCTTTAATGGTCTCCATTTTTTACTCTGCCAGCTACCAAGCTTTTCTAAAAAGCCTTTTAGTTTATGAAACTTTCAAGGATTGTACTAAAACCAAGTTTTTAATTAAATTCCATGCTTGTTATCTCACTAGGGTATTGTCACAACACACAGTTTTGCTTTGGAGATATTTCACTTTAGCAAGGATTAAATGAGTAAAACTTAATAGGGCTTAAAGAAATTTCAAGCAAATCGATAAAAGAGGAATCTCCAGTCTCTGAGTTATCAGATCCCTTTTGCTCAGAGTTTGTAACATGCAGTGGGATACTTCTTGAACAGTACTAGAAAAAGTCTTAGAAATGTAGTTCTTGCCTTCATGGGTAACTTTTTTTCTCATTTGAGTGGGCAAGACCTCCTGACTTTAGACTGTAGCTGTAGGGTTACTGCCCCAAACATACTTTCTGTTCTGTCAGCTGAGGACAAAATGAACACAATCCCACTTGAACTGAAGGATTTGCCTTTCCTGAGGCACTTATCAGGAGAGTCCATCACAAACTTCTAAAAATCTTTCCAGTATTTAGGACCACTTTTCTCAAACAAAGTCTCACAGTTAGGTCCTTGGGAACACAACTATCAGAGACACTAATTCTCCACATATGACCACATGTCCTTCCCCCTGCCTGTGCATGTGCATTGCAAGCGTCCTGCTTCCAGCCGTGCTGATTAGGTGTCTGGCTGGAGTCAACCTGCTAGTTGGGATGATTTCTTTAATTACTCCACTGGGAAGATTAAACTATTTCCCTAGCCGTGTCCAATGAGCTAGCCATGTATTTGACACCCTCTATTTACAAGGAGTTGACAAGGCAAAACATTTGCTATTGGGTGTAATGGATGGATGGATTATACAGAAATTTGGAGGTGGAGTATGCAACATTTTTAAGAGAGTTACAAATGTTAAGATGAAACCTTCAGCTTAAAAGATTTCCGTCTTTTTATTCCTGCCCTAGATACCAACTCAACAGTGGAATGAAAGGGCAGCTCATTTACAGCACTTTGGGTTCCTGGAGAAACTTCCCACAGTGCAAGAGAGTTTCTAAGCTCTCCTGAAGAAAAAGAGAAACATGAGAGGAGCAGATCACTTGCTTGCTGTTGGTCTTCAGAGTTGGAGCCAGTTTCTGGAAGATCTGAAATCTCTTCTGACATACCCACTGGGATCTCTGGTGGCTTGGCTGCTGAGTAGGTCTGTTTGGGTTTCCACACAGGCACCTCCCAGCACTGGGCTTGCATGGAAGCTCCAAAATTGTAGAAAAGAATCCATGATAAGCTGCTAGCCAAAGCTTTTATTGTTAGTTAAGGGAATTAATTAAGAAGCAGTGAGAAGGCAGCCTCACTGTTGGCACTGCCCAGGTCACTGTGCGTGGGCAGTTCTACCAGGGGACATGGGCACACATGTATCGATACAGCTTCCAGGACTAGGATGTTATAAGTGAGAAGAAATATTTTTCAAAGTGTGAAAAAGGCTTCTAAACCCAGGGACAGGAGCCCTGGATTTTTTTTTTTTTTTGTGTTGTTCTTATTTCATGTTCCTCCAGATCCCAGAAATCATCTGTGGTTTCTCTGGTTTGTCCCTTACACTCATTGGTGATGAGTCCCTAGGCAGCCTACAGGCCACATAGAAGGGCTCATTCCTCCTTCACATCTCCTGCTGGGTGTGCTACTGATATTAATGCAGAAAGCCACCCACACTGTCTTGAACTGTAAAGCTTACTCATAATAAAGAAATAGATTTATGGACGGGAGATCCACGTGTGGTGTATTGGTAATAGCTTTTCCCTTGTAGAAATGTATATTCAAAAATACGGACAAATATTGAACTGTCAAAAAAATGATTGAAGTAGCTACCTATTATCTTTCAGAGAGAAAAAATGCTTATTTGTCACTGACCATCTTTCTTGATGTGGTTATCCCCAATTAGACTAAAAGTGCCAGAATTACAATATAGTGTCTGCCAATTTAGCTTCACAATGTCTTGATAATTATAGAGCAGGAAAATAGTATGTCTGGAAGGGTTTTAACTGAAGAGCAAGAGAGGGTGTAACTAAACTTGACAATGATATAGAAAGGCAAGAAAAAGACACTACTGGGTAATAGGGTTATGGTGCAGGAGTTACTTACATAGAGCCAGAGCTTGTCACAAATAATGAGAATTAGAGGAGAGCTTGTAGCCCTGCATGCCATACTTGCCATAGATGCTCTTTGCCTCAAAAAATGCAAACACAAGAATTTAATTTTCTTTCTTTGAGAAAATAAAAAACTGTGTCTTCTGTTTGGGCTTTAAATGAAGTCATGTGCTGTGTCCAACCACCAGCTCTCCAGGAAAGTTCCTCTTCAGAGGTAAATCAGCTCCAGAGAAGAGTGGGAAGGGGGATGTGGGACAGAAGTGTTTCTCTGTAGAAGCCATGGGATTTGCGGGAGGCAGGATGAACTCCCAAGTGTTTAGGGACTCCTGGTAAAAAAACATCTACACAGTACTGTTACTTTCTCATCATCAAATAGAGCTTACAGAAAGATTAGACAAAACGCACTTTGATTCATGTGAATTTCACCTCCCTGGCTTCAGCCTCCTTTAAATGTAAAGGATTAAGCTGCAGCACAATGCCCTGCACCCTTTACCTACGTTAACATTTTCTTCAGCCTCCTGTAGAGCTTGCCTCTGTATGCTCCTGCCATTCTTCTTCTCTGAATTTTTTTTCATCAGAGCATTCTTTGCTCTGAACAAATGCAACATTTCTTTACTTTGGCTTGTATTGACCAGATATTAGCACAGCTCTAAAAATTGTCACTGAAGTAGATTAGCATAGAGAAAATACTGTGATAATGTAAGCCCATTGGTTTTAGCTTTCTCTAAGCATGCACAGAGTGAGCTGGGGTTTGCTAGGAGAACACTAGGTAAATGTTCTTTTCCCTGAATTTAAAGGAAGGTTTGTACAGCATCCAGCAGAAGGTCATGCTCTGTGACAAGGTCTTTTATCTGCACTGAAAAATAAACAAGGATTGCATCCATAGCTAATAAATATCCTCAAGATTTGGCCCATAGAAATGATAAATGAGATAGGTCTGTCAGATTATGAGGTGTACCTAAGATTTCTCAATTTTTTCCTAACTGTGGCTGCGCATTAATGAGACACTTGCCAAAAACTACCAAGTATCATGATGTTCAGTACACTGCATAATACCCCACTTTGTGGGCAGGAAAAAAAATAAAATGGTAAAACTAAAAAAAAAATATTCCTTCCCCTCTGAATTAAGATTTTTTTTTCCCCCAAATTAAGAAAGTTTTAGCTGTCATGATGACAAAGAAATACTAAGAAGTGGAAGCAAGCTCATTGTTCAGGACTGAAGAGCAGGAGATAAAGCAGTAGTTGCCCTGCATTTTTTGAGTAAATCAATCTTACAGGAAATTTTTAAGTCATTCTCTTGATTTAAAGAGGCCACAGCACTGCTCTTTCATGGGGAAGATGAATCCAATTGCCTTTTGCCCCCACTTTGGAATCACATTACCTTGCTGTGGTTTTCCAGCAAACCCTTTGACCTGAAAGAAGTAATGTATCACCTTTTAAAATTTCTTTTAGTGCAACATAGTGCCTGGGAATAAAGGAGGAAGATAGCCTATGCCTGCGGGCAGCACATGCCCCCTGAGTTGCCAGTGGCCAGTGCCCTGCAGTGTGCATGAGTTATCACCACTCCCTGGCTTTATACAGTTCCTATCCTCACCTATGTTATGTGTTTCCGAAGCTGCACATATGGCTGCTTCAACCTTGAACAGAGTTGGCTGGTGTGGATAAGATCAAAGTTTGGATGCTGATTGATTTTCATTCTGTCTGTGTACAAATACACCCTACCCCAGCTATGCAATGTTGGATGTCTTCCAAATCTTCACTCCTAGTGAGGTTTTGTATCTCCATCTAGGAATGCATAAATATCTCTGAATCTATGTCATAAAGGTGCTTCCATGCCATCTGTCTTCTCTGAAACAGGACAAATTCATCCCAAGTTTTCCATCCTGAAGCAACACAGCTGAGCATCCTGATGCCACACCATGCCACAAATATCTCTGATATTTCTCAATATGAGTTGTCTTCATCTGCTGTCTCTCTCATTTTCTTCCCCCTTTGCTGTTGCTTCTTTGTCTTGGCTGAAAAACATGGTTCAAGATAATTGTGGGACTGGATATTCCAAGGTTTCTGAGGTTTCATGGCTTCACATTATTGCCTCCTGGTGGTACACTCAGCATTTCAGGTTCCATGCTTCAAGAAAAACTTGTTCTCCTTCATATACTTCAATAACTTGGTATACTGTTCCTTAAAATGACATCTCATTAAATGGATCTGAGCTGTTAAATGTTGGCATCTTAATCCTATGACTGACTTCTTCCTTCCCTTCCCACTTGCACTGCCCTGACTTGGGAGCGCATTTCAAAATCCCCATTGGAGTCTCTCTGCTTCTTCAGGCATTTAAATACATATGGAACTCTGGGTTGTTGTTACCCAAACAAGTTTAATTTCTCCATATTTGACCTGTTTCCAGGAGTAACCAGAGACTGCAAACACAGAATTTGATAGTGTCCCTGCAAATTCTCTAACCAAAGAATCTAGTTGCCAGAAATAGTGACTTAACTACAGAATGATGTTTTATTTATTTATTTATTTTTCTCAGTACTTACTCCTTCCATTTACATTCACTTAGAAAGAACTCTGCTAGTTGGCAAAAATGAATACATATATAGGGCCAAATGCATCCGTGATGATGTTGCATGTGGTACAAGTTCATCTCTTTGGGTTTACGTTTTCCACGTGAAAGGACTCACAGCTGATGGAAAGCAGATCTCTGCACATTCATGAGGTCCATGAGATGAACTCATGTTTCATGTATTTTTTTCACATTTCTCATCAAATAACCCTTGGAAAGCTATTTCAGAATGCTTCTGTTCTTCATGACACAATCTGCCCAGGAACATAGCTGGTCTTTTAGGAATTTTTGCCTCTCCAGGCATGCCCCAGTGGAGCAGAGTCCATGTGGAGAGTTAAATGTTCTTTCTTGCCCTTGTAAGGGAAGTTGTAATATAGTGAAGTGTGAAAGACGATTCAGAACCAAAGTGTCCAACCCTCTGTCCATTCCCTCCCTGCCAGAGAGACCATTGGAGCGAAGGAGTGGGAAATGTGCTGGAGAGGATGTGCTCCTCTGGGCAAAGCAAAGCTACCTTTCTGTTTCCTCCTTGTTGGACCCTCTCTGCTGCGGTAAGCCCAGTGTGTCAGATCTCCAGGATCTGTCCCAAAATATTTAGCTCATTTTGTACATATTACCTTCAAGTAATCATACACCACTGAGTCATACATCATGGGATTAACAATCCTACACATGGTATAAACAGAACCTAAATAAAATCCCAGAAAAAGGATATTGCCTTTTAAATAAGTCCTGACAGCTGTGGAAAATATTATACCCCAATACAACCCTCCCATACATCACACATTAATACGAAGAGGACCCCAAAGTGTTCCTCTAGATGTTTTGTAAGGTTTTATTTTATTATGGTTTGGACATATTGAAGTAAGACCATAATCTTATTGTGCTCTGACCTGTGTTTTTACTGCACTGTATAAACAGCAGTTACTATGTTAGATGGAGAAATGTTTACAGAAAGAAGAAATAAAAACAAACGGATTTATTGTGCTGCAGAAATTTGAAACAGGTCTGAAAGGCTGCCCATGTGCTTTGTGCTCATAAGGCCTTTCCCTGATGGAAACAGACAGCTTAGACATGACAGAAGCACAGAGGTCCTGCACTATCAAGAATAAAACGCAATATCCACAGCGTGCCGGCTCTCTGCAGCTTGCCTTGCCTCCATCAAAGCCCCTGATACGGCTCTTGCTGTTGTCTGCTCCCATATAGCAGGATTGGGATCTAATTTTTTTAATAGATTTTGAAATTGTTTTAAAGTGCTAGTGAAAAGTGCCAGATTGACAGCTCTGGAGTCTGGGGTCTCTTTTTAACTGCAGAAAGAGTACAGCAAGGGAAATGGCAAAACATGCTTCCTTTCCCGGCCCCACTCCACAGCCTATCTGCACAGGGCGGGGGCAAGCACAGCGTTGTCCTTCCCTTGTCCTTCCCCAAGCTGTGGGCATGGTGTCACCTGAGGCACCCGTAGAGGAGCCCAGCTTCCCCACTAGGGAATGAGGATCATTCCCCAGTGATTCTCTCTGTGGATCATTGGCTTCTTTTTATGTTGAAGTCTATTAGAGAAAACTTGACTTCTTCACATTCCTTGATTTGGCTTCTTTTTTCTGTTGACACTTTTAATGATGGCCATTATCAAGTTCAATACAATCATTTCTATGTTGCATTTTTCCAATGGCAGAAAAGAATACTAATAAACATATCAGTGATAATCCTGATAAAAACACTGATTAAAAACATTGTATGCAAAATCCTTAGTGATACAGCACAGAAATAAAAAACTGGCCTATTTTAAACTCCACAAAATGGAAAAAAAAATTAAATTTGTTAGGATTTTTCTGTTTTACATTTAAACCAGTCTTGTGATCCTCCAAGTAAAATTCCCAGTTCTGTTCAGAAAGGAAGAAAGAGTCTGTTAAAATGAAATCCTGGCCCCATTGAAGTTCTGTGTAAAACTCCAGTTGAATTCAGCTCAGCTAGAATTTCACCCCTTATTTGTATACTGCACAAATCTGATCTGGAGTCGGTAACACATAATAAACATGGGACCCCAGGATGCCATTTTTAGTCACTTTTCAGGGGAGAGCTGCACTTTAATTTATTTTGTCAACTGTTTCCACTTAGGTTTTGCCTATTAATGCTTCTGTTACCCACTGCACAGTAAGGTTATACCTCCTGTAAGTTCTTCTTCTCCCTTAATAGTTGTGGTACTTTTGCAAATGTTGCTCTATTTAATATGTGATTTCAGAATAATGACTGCTTGTCAGACTGATTTTTTGCTGTCTTAAAATGGGTGGATGTATTAAGCAATTTGTGCTAAGAAACAAGCATGATATGACTTAAAAATGACAGTAGGGCCACAGAATGGGGTGAATTATCCAGAGCATCTTCCAAATAATCAGATGTCAGCTATTTGGCTGTTAAAAGGATGCTGCAGAATTCACAATACTCCTGACAAATTTTTCCCTTTCAAACCTCCATTGTACAATGTCTGCATTTACATGAAAGGTGAATTTCGGAGATTAACTGCCTATCAGGTAAAATTCTGAAAAGTTCTGACAGCCACTAAAGAGGATAAAGAAGGAGATAAACCCTTTCACCTTCAAAGAAGAGTAAATCGTAGTCAAGGTGATATTCTTTAGCAGCACTAACAATAATTGTTACCATTAAATAAATGAGGGATGTAAGAGGTTTGACTGGGAATAAGAATAAGATGGCAATAAATGTTCACATTGGTATAGAACCCCAGATTTTGGAGGAAAGAAAGAAAGGATCTTTCTCAAAATGTCTGTTTGTAGTAAGAGATCGGAGAAGCAGTAAGGAGGTGCCTCACTCACGGAATGCATGTGATGGCAGGTAAATAAGCATTAATTACCTAACCATGTGAATTTTATAAATTTAAACTCATGGAAAATAGGGCTGGAAAGAAAAAAACTATTCCAACTGTCTCCAATGATGTGGGATCAACTTTATTTGTTGTTTGTAATCTAACCTGCATGTTCATTGCTAGGGGAGGCGTTTGATGTGATCTGCAGTGAGAGATCTATGCTGGTTGCCACCTGTGCTTGCATTCAGACAGCAGCACTCATGTTACTGTGATACAGGCTGAAGTCAAGTGACTCACCTTGAAGCTAAAAGAAGCTCCCTCAACACAGTGTGGGGAGTGCTTTGCAACATCACTTCTTATCACTCCAATCAAGGAGAATGGCTAGACTATGTTCAGAAATGATGTGTGGGTTTTTAAGACATTCGAAATCTACTTTATGGTAAAAAAGTAAAAGAAATAAAACCTATTTATTTTGCCACACAGAGGCTGTGGCCACGGTTCCAGGTGACAGTGGAACCACTCCAACAGTTTAATGCTATAAAAAGGGATGGCCTGTTTCATATTTAGTATCTCTCACAGTGTGGAGATTTTTAATCTCAGATAGTTCTCAATTATCTCACTGCCAAGAGTATAAAAATCAGTGGTGAAAATTGAGTCTTTACAAGGCAGTGCAGTTTTCTTCACAAAAATAATTCTGTCAACTGACTGTTGGAGCACCTTTTCCAAGGCTGTAGATGACTGCTCAAGATGGAGATCTCTGTTAAGTTCTCCATTCAGAAGATTTTAGTTTGGTTCAGGAATAATTTCATGGCATTTCTTAAATTATGGCCTTTGTTTTGTCAAAAGTCAGAGTGGATGATCATAACAGCTCCTTTCATTCATCAGATCTTTGGATCTGCAGTTTTGGAAAAATCCTGCCAGTGAATTACATAGGTTCATATGGTATAAGTGAAATTCAATGGAGAATGTTGACTGCTGAGGAATGTGTTCTCTCATTGTACTGTAGTACAAATAGGTATGGTGCACAAAGGGAAGAATAGATGAGTATTTCTGTGAGCATGGGAATAAAACAAGATGATGTTGCACTGGAGAAAGAGTGAGTGCTTGATAAAATGAATCTTCATGTAAAAGTAGTCATCTAATAGAAAAAGAGAGAACAGATGGTGAAAGAACTCTCTAAATAAGCTGCTGCTTTAGGCTCTGGCCTTCTACAAACAAGTTGCAAGTACTTCTGATCCATGGTCCAGTGATTAAAGAGACCAAATTCAAAGGAAGAAGTGGGAGAAATCAAAGAGGTGGGGGGGGGAAAGAATGCATAAAACCCCAACAGTTTAAATTTCATAGAGGAATATCAAAGCAATATTGAAATATAGGAATATCAAATACCAATACTTTATTTTTATGTTTTGCATTTACTGAATCAGTTTCAATTGTATGAAGCCCTCTGCCCTTAAGCTCTAGGATACAAATTTTATTGGATTTAAAGAAAACAGATTGGGAATCTGGGACAGAAATATATACATATTTTGCCAGTACAGATTTTATGGTTTTGCTGGAGGAAGCTTCAAAAACATTTGAAGTGCTGCATATTTAGTATTCCTAACATATTCAGATGTTGAGAATGTGAAGAAAAGAGATGGAAGGGAAAGAACAGAGGGCTGTGCAAAGTCCAAGTAACATTTTTCCCCCGGAAGCAGTAAAGTGATTGGAGACTTCAAGTGTGCCTGGGGATGAGAGAGTGGGAGATGACAAAGGGAAGATCCTTTGGGTAGCTGCTGAGGGATCCATGTAGCAATGGCCAGGTCCCGTTGCTGCAGGAGGAGGACTTGGGGGCTTCTCAGAGAAGCACCTCATTTGTTTTCAGGAAAAATGTTAGAATGTAAGACCTTTCAGTCTGCTACAAGTTGTAGAAGTGATAACCAGTGAGCAGGTCATCTGTTAGCAGTCTTCGCCATGGTGATGAGAGTCATAAGTTTGCATTTTCCAGAGACTGATGGTCTGCTTGACCTTGTGCCTTCCAGCAGCTCCAGGGCTGGAGGCTGTACTGCTAGCCTTCAGAGGCTGCCTCAAGTTCAAAAACACAGAACCCATTCCCTACAGAAAACTGTTTTGGAGAAAGGATGATAATAATTCCCTATCCTGTCTACTTTGGGTATATGTCTCTTGAGCTGGATGGCTGTCTGTCTGGCTTGCTGGCTGGGTGCAAAGCAGAACCTGCTATCAGTGATGATGCACCTGATGCTCTGTTGCAGCTGTGGTAATTTAGGATGTTGATAAGGAGGAAGAAGTAGTCCTGTTCACTCCTTCAATTACCACGTGAGAAAATAATGGAGATAAATCTTTCTGTAGAGGCTGTGGTGGTGGAAAGATGTGTAGAAGATACAGGAGAGCTTTAACGTTCCCTGAAGGGCTTCTTGGCTATGGGAATGTCACAAGTCCCCATAGTTCTGTAAGTGAGGTAGTTATAGGCAAGAACATTAAGTCTATAGTGGTGATGATCAACTGCTGATGTTGGACACTGAGGAATTCAGATGTTTCTATTGCTGACAATTGGGTAAGAGGACAAAAAATATCAGCCTACTAGAGTGTAACAGAAATGGTGTTGTTTCTGTGTGGGAAGGTACTTGAAGTAGCTGAATCTGAATGAAGAATGAGTGCCAGGCTGCCTTTTTTGAAAGAGATGGGGCTGGTCATTACTGACTGTTCTTCTTCGACCATGAGTAGCCCTTCTCTTTCCTGAGTGTGCCCAGACCTGCTGCAGGCATGGGGGAGAAAAGTGAAAGTCAGAGTAACCAGTGGAAAGTGTAGAGTACGGAGTCTTATTTGTGGCCTTTGCTTCTCTTACTCAAAACTATTCCAGAAACTCTGCCAGAAGAGGTAGGATTAGGTAATTAAATCCTCTGCCAAAGATGGGAGGTCACGCAGCTCTGAAATGTAAGATTCCTATCTGAAGTGCCTAAAATTCACTAAAGCATCTGTTTGTATAAACATTGTACTTTAGAGTCATCTGATTTATTTGGGCTTTGGTCACAGAAAATGTACATTAAGTCTGCTTATGTTGCCATCATGAGGTTTAGCTGTAAGGTTTTATGTCACTCTGTCCTTGGAGTTCACACTCACCCTTATGCTGAAGTGTCACCACTTACCTGTCACAAAATTTTGTTTTATATGTGTAACCTATTTAATATGAGATAGGCCCAGAAAATAACTTTTTTTCTGAGCCAAGTTTTGAGTTCATTTCAGCTGTGTTTGTCTTTTGTGAATGCTGCAGAGAGCAACTTTGCTTATAGTGATGTTTCCAGGAAAATGACTGCCAAGCAGATACTAGAGAATATGCATAGAAAATAAATTATAGTTGCTTAAGAGTGTGCACCTACCTGATGATAATCTAAACAGTGGCTTTGATATGTAATACGCTCCATAAATTTAGTATTGGGTATGTGCAATTGCTCATTAGAAATATTTTTGTGCTGTAAAATGTATTTTTCCTAGAGAAAAGGCATTTTGTGGGTTTTTTGTTCTTTTTGTTTGTTTTTAATTCTTTCTCCTCCCATAGAAGCCTTCATTAACCAAAATAGATGGTTCTATTTTCTGGCTTTTCTTCCCCATTTCAGCAATAAATTTTTCAGTGATTAAAGTTCTTCAAAATCTGAATGGATTCTCTTGAAAACTGTTGATAAAGAATAAAAATAAATTGTCCAAATAAGCATATTAAGTAAAAATTTTATTTTATGTTATTTCAGAACTAAAAATATACTTTGTGGAATGATCTGGAACAAAAATAAAAGAATAGCATCTACTCAGTTATTAGTGGGATTTCACAAAACCGCGTTCAGTGTTCCCCACAGCTTTCACGATAATGTGAATTAATAAAAAATTGAAGTTTTTCTTCCCTTTGACCTCGAGGGAATCTGCAATTGAATTCTCTGGACTATAGTACCTAGGCTCTGGAAAGAAGGATATTGCTATCTAATGTGGAAAATCTCATCCTGTGGGAGAGAGAACCATAATGCCAGTAATACCGGACAAAAAAACATCCATGTGGCTGCTGAAGGAAGACAACTGTAGCATTAAATCTTTACTATTAAATTACAATGTGTACGAAAGCTTACACTTTGAAGCAGACTTTCTTGTGCATAATCCTGGTTAATAAAATGGTTGGAAGATTTGAATATTTTTTTAGCTGATGGTTCTGACAAGTTAAGACTAAATATACATTGCTGTGACCGCCGTTGTATATACGTTCAGTGCACAAATGGAGAAAATAACATGTTGACTGTAATTTTATAAGACCGAAGATTCGTATCAAGATAAAATGGTGCAATTACCATTGCAGTCTATCTTTCTGGAATGTCTTCAGTCTAAGAAAAGTCGACCATAATTGTGGATTTCAGCGGAATAGAGATGTAGCAAAAATGTTTCAGACCGCTGTGATTACATCATCTGCATATTGACAGTCCCATGCTGTTTGCTCTCAAGTCTGGCGCAGCCATGCTCTCTTGATATACTGTAAAGATCAGTGATACTGTACAGATGAAGAGGGAAAACAAACAAAACCCAGTGAGGGCTTATAGGGATTAGTGTGCCAGTGCACATTGGTTTACTTGTGAGCCTGGGTATGGAGGGCAAGACTCGGGCTGGCAGCAGGATTTGTTCAGGTGGGTGATGGGAATCTAAAGCAGCTGCTGCTGCACATCGCTGGGTCCCTCTAAATGGGAGGGTAGGGCTGGAGACAACTGCCTCTTGTATGACTGAGGAGGGTTGAAGCCCCCAGTGGGGCTGTAGATGGTGGAGATATTGGTGTGGGGCACCTGAAAGATTAGCCAGGAGAAATTTTTTTATCCCTGGGGAATATGCTCAAATAGAAGAGAGCTGAGAAATGAATCTTTGTGTTAGCAGAGCAAGACTAGGACAAGCGTTCTCTCTCCCTCTTTTGTGTCTTGTGTCATGAGTCATGGATAGACCTTATTGGGATGTTCTTTTTTTCCTTCTGAAAACTTCTGCCAGAACCAGGGCACAGACAGTTGTCTTCATGATTGTCAGTGCTGTGATGGATGGGAGTAGGCTGGAAAGGCAGCGAGAAGGTGAGGAAGAAGGGAAAGACAAGAGTGGTCTTCAACAGTATTACCGCCCTGATCTTTTAGTTCCTTTTCTGTCCCAAAAGGCAGTGTGTATGCATTGTATATCCTTCTTCTCAACCATAATATATTGATGTGAGATGCCACATGGTGCACTGGAACTCTTACATTTAACCCACCTCTGACCAAAAAAAAAAAAAAGAAAAAATGCAGTGCCACTGCCATCCCACAGACTTATGCAAGTTATAATAATCAGCATTTAAATTTTTCCCACAACTTTGAGGCTTAATAGCTTTAAAATCTTACAAGTTGTAAAAACAATTAAAGCAATAATTTTAAAAATAAGCAGGATAGAACCTTCAAAAGAATGTGAACCTTTAACACTTCACAGTTAAATAAGGGCCTTGTAATACAGTCACTTGAAGGCCAGCCCTGAGAAAACGCAGAAGCATCCTGTGAATTTGTTGATGCTAGTTCAGACAGACTGTTTATTTTCATGATTTCATGGAAGAATTTTAATTTAATGAGTGTTTTATACACTAATGTAAAGCATAGTTTCAAGCCTATAATTATTGTGTCAAAATATTTCTGCTTAAACAGCAGCAGCTGACTACAGAAATGTGATTTACATCTGAATTGTATCAGGGGGACACTGCTAAAAATAATCATCGTGTGCCTCTTAATTGAATAAAAAATTAACAAAGAATATCAATGTATCTCTCAGTCTAAGCCTTTCTGCCTTTCATTTGAATGTTCTGCTTATTTTCTTATTGACTTTTAGGGGCTAAGGTTTCCAGAAAAAGCATCGGCACAGAATAGCCATGTGTCATTTTGCCCACCCGTTTCTCCCTATTGCACACATAGCGATGGGAAATTGCATGAGCAAATTGTCGGTTCCTGTCATTGGGAGCCTACATTTTTTGAAAATCTCATCATTAATCTTTCAGCTCTGTTTTAAAATAACCAACTGCCATCATGAAACAGGTTTCTCATGCTGTTTAAGGCTGTCAGCAGGTTTTGACCAGTTCGGACCACATTTTGCTCTTGGAATGAGGTTAGAAATGTTTTTTTTTTGTTGTTGTTGTTGTTGGAGAATTCATCTTTTGAGGTAATGCCTAGGGCAGCTTCAGATGGGAGAACTTACTTGCACACTCCCCATCTGTTTATATGGCTACACCACTGAAGATGGGAACACTGCCTTGCTGCAGCTGCTCTGGTCTTTGTCTAATGTTGTCTATCTGTAGGGCAGAATTATTCTCTATATGTCTTACAGTACAGTTTAGAGGCCCAAGAAGATGCAGCACTCTGAGTGCTGTGTGCCTTTCCCAGGGAGGGACAGTCTCTTCCCCCAGAGAAACTTACCACCTTTGCACACAAGCCAAGGCAAACAGAGGAGGCATCATTATTCTTATTTTGGAAACTGGGGACTGATGTTGAGACTCACATAGGTAGATGTGGCATCCTTCCAAATACATCCCTCTGCCAAGTTTGCCTCCCGAGCAGAGAAAGTCCCTAACACTCTCTTCCTAATCTCCTGCACTCACCACCCCTGTTATAAGGGAAGGAAAGGCAGTAAGTGAGGGCACAAATGGCCATGTTCCCCATGTTCAGATGAGGAATGCAAACCCAGGAGCTCACTATAGCATATACCTATAGTAGACTATTTCCAGGTACTATTCAATTCCATTGGTACTATTCAATTTTGATGGTGAAATTTATAGTTACGCAGCAGGTATTTGCCTAAGGATGTTTTGTTTCACTTACCCAAGAGCGTTTGGGGGAAGAGAAGCCCATGATGCAGTGTTACATATACAAGTGTACCCATTTCTATCACTGTCTTTTCTTTGGGGAATATAATGGCCTGCTCCTCCTCTTCTGCACTGTGCAGACTTTCATGGGTTCACGTTAAGGAAGTGACCCTTGCTTCTTCAAAGATATTTTAAGATAGCTAACAGGTCTGCAGGAGATCCTTACTTTTTTCTCTTACATTTCTGCTTTGTGCCAGTTCCTTTGCACACAGCAGTATTTACAGCTGGAGTTTTCCAGCCAAGACAGCATCAGCAGACTGCTACAGCAACCCAGTGCAGCAGACCAGGGTGCAGCATGAGACCCCACACTCTAGCCCAGTGAAAACCCGGGGGGCTACTGGGTAAGGCTAGATAAGTAAGGATAGGTAAATACTGTCTAAATGTGTGTTGTTTTCATTTGTTCCTATTTCCTGACCTAAGAATGTATGGTTACAATCTTGTACAACTGGTAGGTAACTGTGAACAAGTATGCAAGTTAGGAAGAAGTTTCTGTTATGTCTGCCTAAATTGTATAAACATTACATATATGCCCTATATATTGCAAATGGGTGTAGAGATATTTGTGTACGCTTGTGTGTGTATCAATGTTATGATTCCCTTTTTTGATGAAGCACAAATCTAGTCTCCTCTAGAATTCTGTGTCTGATCACAACTCTTGGATACTTTAGCTTTAGTTCATGGTATTCCTGCAGCAACAGATGATCTCCAACGCAAGCAATGTGATACTAAACCTTTTTCAGAGGGCAAGATCCCGAAGATTTGCTATGCCCTTTCTCAACACTAGGATCAACTCATGTAGCCAAATCTGGCATTCGTATAGATTTCAATGTCTATGTGGGAACTGCATATGATCTTTTTATTTTATGCTAGGATTCCACTAAATTGTTCTTTGGATTTATTTCAAAGAAGGAGAAGGGAGAAAAAGGCAGTAAAGATTGCTCTTCTTATGCTTTTAGGTTTTTTTTTTTTTTAAACTCAATTATATTTTGACAATTCTGTATGAAACTTTGGAGTGTGTCTTTGTTTAAGCAGTATACCTTCCATAGGAATAGTCAGTTAAATGTGTATGGCTAGTTTCAGGCATAACAAGCTTTGACAAGGGCATTTAGCGGTTGTAATTCAAATCTAATTCAGAACATCTTAGCACTGGACCTGTCAAGCACTTGAAATGCACTATAGCTGCAAAACCAAGGGATATGGTCCCAGTCATGCTCTGTGTGGCATCAAGCTGATGTGTCAACAAGAGCAGTTACAATTACAGGTTCTTTCAAGCATACTAAACTAATTTACAGTACTCTGAAATTGTGGGAAAAGGCCTTGCTGGCATAAAGGTACACGGGACATTCATACTGCAAAGTCAAGGCAGGTGACAAGAGCATTTCACTCAGGAGTTTAAATATTGCACAGTTTCGGTGCCACTTTTGGAGTGGGGGGAGGGATTGTTAGATTTGTAACTAGATATTTTGTGGATAATAATAGATTTGCCTTGCAGTCACGAAATACCCTTGTCAAATCCTATTAGAATCACATTGCACACTTGTTTGAAACCTCAATCCAAAATGCATCCATTTGCTAAGTGAGGATGGGGTCCCAATTGTACTGCCTGTGACTGGTCCTTTTTGTTTGTCTATCTTATTTGCGTAGTAAATAGCACTGAGCCTTGCTCACCACTGCTTCTGCTTCCATGGATTAGAAAGCTTAGTGTACAGAGAGAGGTCTCTCCAGAAGCAGATCTGATCCAAGGATGTCCCACAAAAAACGGGACAGAATTACAGTAACCAACATGTAATTTTAACATCAAGATATAAAAAGACTTGATTTTAAAGTGCACCAGTGATTTAAAGCAGCTGCACACATTTGGAGGGCATCGCTTTAATGTGCTCACAAAGGCTAATGGAAGATTTTACAAAAGAAAAATAAAAAACCACAACAACACAGGTTTTATGATTTATCTGCTTTTTATGCATGATATTATAGGCCCTTCCCCCAGGGACTCATAAATGCGATTTTTACTTCCCAAATTACAAAGCTAGTCAATTATTTGGGAATGAGTCATTCATTCAAGAGTGTCTGTAGCGGGATGTGTTAACCATCAGGAAATTTTACACCAATTGGAATTATAAACACCAGAGTAAAAAAAAAAAAATAGCTTGTGGCCAACTACCTACGTGTCTACTTGTGAAACTTTGTGCATGGAACACAGCGTAATGCATGCAGGAGAAGCTCTGAGAAATTGACTTCAAAGGGAGGAGGAGAAAGTAGTGTTTTGCTTTCTTTTTATTTATTTATTTATTTATTTTTGCTTTCAATTTCATAGAATGTGTTTATTTTATTTTAAAGCAAATTAGTTAGTTAGCAAGTCTGTAGCAACTTACAGTTGAGGATGGTAAGGTGTCTTCTAAGCCTACACCAATTGAGACTTCCAGCCAAAGAGAGGGAGAGAAGCCATTCACTTATATTATGGCAAAAGAAGCTGAGTGGACAGTGGTGGCTGCTGGTGAGCAGATACACAGGCATTTCCTTTGGTGGCCAAACTTGCTCTTTCCCCTCACACAACTTCATGAAGACCAACAAGAACCAAAGTGGCTGATTTGGATCTGCCTCCAGCTCCACCTACCCATAGGCATCCTATGATTTGCATTGACCTGCCCAGAATTTGTCCCTGAGGGTAACAGCAGCTCATGGGCATGGGTGCAACCAAAAGGCACAGCTTCTGTCTAAAATGGTTGCCAAAGGAGGAGAGGTTGAAATACTGAACTCTTATGGTAGTTGCATCTTCCAGCTGTATTCTAGCTCAAAATTAGAAAACCTCTGGGACTCTTCACTAGATGAAGTCCTCCAAAGAGGATAACAGTCTGATGAATAAGCAAGAACTATGTCTGAGAAGATAGATGTGCCCCCACTGACACTGCTTTTGCTTCTTTCTGGTGAGGAAGTAATATATTAATTGCCTCTTGACTGTCAGTGTTCCAAGTCACCAGTGCTGTGGCCTGTCCCTACACTTCTCTACTAGCCTTCTGTGTAATGGAGTGGAGATATTCTGACCAAGCCTCAGTAAATATTAGATCACTTTTCATTTCTATTTCTTTTAAAGGAAGCCTCAGAGACATTTCTGTAATATCCTCAATCTCTCTCCTGACACATTGCCCTTGTATTGATACTAAAAATTTTGGAAGCTGTAATCAGTTTCTCTGCTGGACAGCATTTCTTTCCAGATGACACGTCCACCGGTGTGCTCTGAAATAATTACTCATAAATTCAGCATAACTGCTGTGCATTTCTTTTCTGGGGAAGACAATGAACCTGTGTCCCCATAAAAAGAAATTCAGGCATGCACGTGGAAATAAATGAATGAATAACGAAGGGTGGAAAAATATGGATAGTGAGTTTATATGTTGCCACTCCTTAAGGCATAATTAGGCACTAATTTTTTTTTTTCCTCTTCCTATTTTTTTTCTTTTCCTTTCTTGGAACTTTAGTATTGTAAATAATTTAAGCACTGGAAATATTTGCCGCAGTAAGCATGACAAAAAACGGAGTGCCTTAGTTGTGTGACATTCTGCATATTCTGTAACTTCTGAAATAAAGTAAACAAAGTAAACTCTTAATCAGTGAACGTAATCTTCAGGATCCTAGATGCTATAACATCTGAAATGTAAATCTTAGCTCCTCATGCACAAATGGGCCATCAATTCTATGCGAAGAAAATCCAAATGCCAGTGTGAGGAAATCTTGGAAAGAAGAGAGGAGTCACCACATAGCAGCGTCTTGATGTGGTCACACACATTAGGTACCTGGGGGATAAGGTTTACAAGGGGTAATTCAGGCTTGAAATGGGCACTGAGTCTTGACTAAATATTGTCAGAGGCATGGGCCCTTAGGTTACAGAACTGGCCTAACTGGCCCACAAAGCATTGACAGAGCTTCTGGTACAGAAGAAACTGGCACAGATGCAGAACACCAAGAGGTGTCAAAGGACCTACAGCAGAAGAGCATGCAGCAGGGGCTGAGTTGCAGCTTTATGAGCTAGAGGAAAGAAAGGATGCAAATGTCACCCCCCTGATACCCCTTTAAGGCCCATGTGCAATGTTTATTTTGTTTTTTCATGCTTAAATCTAGACCGCTGCAGCACAGAACCAGGTACTTTTCTTCAGGTATTTCCTTACAGCTGCATTTCTGCAGCTGAGCTGCAAACATTGGGAAACGTCATTTTATGAATCCTCAAAAAGCTGGGTGGTCAGAATCTGTGATTTAACCTCAGCAAAATGACAGAGGAGCGTAGGTTTTTAAAGAGAGTATAGAGAAGCCAAAGCACACTTATAAACAATTGGCTTCTTTCCACATCCTGTTTGCAGGTAATGCCATTATCCAAGAAAAGACTGTATCCTACAAGGACTTGAGAATGGTGTTACCATTAGGCAGATACATTGCCTTCAGAAAAGAAAAAAAAAAAAGCAATATGTAATGTGAAAATTAAATACGTATTTAGGTATTTTACGGAACTAATTTCTAATAGAGCCACATATGGGTTATTGAATAAAGCCCTAAATAGTCTGGCAGCGCTTAATGAAAGTTTTTCTTTTGTAAATTATTTTCTGTGAAACACTTTAAGTGAGTTCCAGACAAGTGGGAAGATGAAAAAAGGTGAAAAATTTCAGGGAAAAAGTAGATTTCCTGAAGTTTTAGTTAATACATCAAGAACTTATCTGTTACCATAAGGCTAAAGGGTCAGTTGTTAAATTTTTAAGTATTTTCCTGATGTGTATTTTTCCAGAGAAATCTTAAAAATGTTAAGTAGCTTGGACACAAGTATTATTTACAGTGCAAATCAAGAATTCTTTTTCTTTTTTTTTTTTTCCACCAAACCCACAAGCCAGGAATTTGACATGGGATCTGAACCGCAACGACTGAAAATTAAGGAAAGTAAAGGCTATTCTCTTTGTCATCACACTTCCACTTATACTGATATGCTCTTTTGTTATTAAACAGACCCAATCAAAACAAAAGGGATACTGTTTCTTTTATGAGTAATGCTCTAACCTACCAGCAGAAAAAAGTTCACATAAAATGTATGGGTTCAGACAGCATAAGATTTATTACGATGGCTACAAAAATTATTCCTTCTTAACAGCACTTAAATTGTCTAATTATTCACAGCTGTTTTCAATTTGTTTCAGGTTCTTAATTAGGGGGTAGGGCCCTCTGTCCAAGCCCTTAACCAGCACTGTGAAAAGGGAAGAATTGCTTCATGCTAACCCGCCCAGACTTGGGGTTGGTTAGTGGAATCCACTGCTAGATAATTTGTTATTCATACTTATCCATCCGCCTCCCACTGGGCTGAGATAAAGGAACAGAGTGACACAATTTCCTTCTTGTTTGTATAATTATTTTGACCCATCAAGGCAGTCGTGGATTTAAGGCTTAAAAAAAAAAAAGGGTTTGTTGTTCTTTTAGATGAGCAATGCAAGGTAAATGGATACATCTGGGAGCCAACACCTGATAATCTTAATTAATCTCTGGATTTGGGGTTGGGCAGTCCTTGTTAAAATTCAGTGCAGAAGCAGGAGGCTGTGTGTCTGCATGGCTCCTGGGGAGCAAACAGGCTGTAGCAGCCTGCAGTAGGAGGGATGGCTGGCTGGGTGCTTCTGGCTTCAAGCATAAGACATCTGTCCTGGACGATGTTACAGCAGGGTACTGCTGGTCTCAGCCCATTTTAGGTAGAGAGTTAACGTATCAGTTCCTTATATATATATGTATGTATGTACGTAGAAGTGGGGAATTATATTGTGTTTATAAAGGTGAGGATTCAGTTATGCTTTTCACATTGCTTCAAACTTACCCTAGATGTTTTCTTTCATTCAAATGTTATCTATGCTTCAAGTGTTACAGTTTTGAGAAGTGAAAAGCCAGGTACCTCTCTTGTTTTGCTTCCACCTGCGAAACAGCTGTATGCTTTGGATCAGCAGTGTATGTGTAGGTGCAATTCCTACCTTTACATGCAGAAATTTGCACTTGGGTTGAGTGGTTGACTGGGCACATGCAATAAAGGGAGCTTGAGCCATTCCAAAGGAAGTCTTACTGGTTTAAATGGGAGTAAGATCAGGACCCAAATAAATCTTTCAGGTCACCAGCTGCACTTAGCTGGCCTCATTAAAAATCAGGTCCTTAATATCTGTGGGTGAGTGTATGAAAGGGGGTTATGGGGTGAATTGGTCAGCAGATCTGACGTTTGTTTGTGCTCCCTGTGGACTTCCCTGCTGAAAAGGTCCTAGGGATTTTAATAGGAAAAAAGAACCTGTTATTTTTCTTTTTTCCCTTTCAAAAAAAACCCCAACAAAATAAAACAAAAAAACCCACCCTATCCTGTAGGATTTAGTTGGGAATTATATCCTGACTATGGACATTTTTTTATGGTTCAGATAACTGTAGGCAAGACTGATTTGTGCATTACTGCATTTTTCTAGTGTGTCTCAATTATAGAAACATCTGCACTAAGTGAACTTGAAACCTCTTTGATTCCCTGTGCAAATTCTCACTGTTCAAAAGTCCTCATGTATTCCCATTTCGTGCCTTCAGCATAATAATTTCAGAGTGGGTCGCAACAGTATGTAACTATGTAGTTTACAAAGGAAAAGGGCTTTTTTTGTTTTGTTTTGTTTTTTTTTAACGTGATTACTTGAATCTTTTAGAGCCTCTATTCAAAAAACACATCCAGCAGTGATTCATCTCCTGGAGGTTATCAGCAGCATCTGTTATCTCTGGTAGAGATAAAGGTTTTCATCCTTGTTAATTGTACTTACCCCATACAGCAGTGGATTGGGTTTCTGAAGTGCTATGAATCCCTTCCTACAGTCATGATTATTTAATGATATGGTGAAGTTCATTCTGTTTTTCTGGCACATGGTGATTTTTCTACTACTCTCTGTTGCTATTTACACCAGTCCAAAATCAGTGTCTAGTGTTACCTTCCAGCTTTTAGGTGGGCTGTTGCACAAAAAGCAGGGCAACAGAGATATTTTTTTTTCCAGCTAATTGGAAAATGAAATAAAACACATCGTTAACTTTCCAAAGTCATTTTCCAGGTTCGTATAACAAGTTGCTCTTGTTTGGGTTGTGTTGGACAACACAGCCAAACTGTGGGTCTGCTTAGTGGTGAACAGTTTCAATTCGTTCCTTGCTAACAGGGTACCCACAAAGCACGGCAGGTACCGACTCCAGGTCACCAGCTGCATGCTCCCTCTGGTGAGATGGCCCCAGACCAATTTTGGCTCTTGACCCTTTCTCCAGAGCGCAGAGACTGTATCTGCTTTTCAGCTTCAGTGGCCAAAATGCCTCCCAGGGCTTTGCCCCTGGTTTTTGCTCACCTTAAGAGGTGCGGAGTCCCTGTCCTACAGCTGGGGATGGGCTGCGAGAGAAGGGAACTTTCTGACGTCTCACCTGGCAAAAGGCAGTAGAGTTCCTGTACCATCTCAGTGAGCACAAATAAAATGCCAGAAAATGAGCCACTGAACTCAACTTATGCCATTAACCGTAATCAAGATAATTGCAACAGGCAAGGATGGGAACCTGTGACCCTCCCTTTTGGAACAAGGGAGGAAGACACTCGTTATGAAGAACTCTGGGACAGACAAACTAAACTGAGTGTAACCAAGGAGCCTGTGGCACAGTTGGCTATTATAGATACACACCTGTTGTTATATACGTATGTAAAAGAGCCAATGCCCACTGACATAAATTGAAAATCTCTTATTATCACTGTCCTTTGCCTTGGATCTGAAGTGAAAGTATCTGTGTGTGCATTAGATATTTTAGTCTGCTCTGTGCCTGTTGTTGTCCATCCTCTACCCAAGCTTAGTAGCAAGTAGATTTTGATAGTACAAAATGGGCACTGGCAGTTTTGAGAAATCTGAGCCATCAGAAGGTTTGGCCCAGTTTTGGATTTTTGTGATAGCAGCCTGAAATCTGTCCAGTAAATTCAAACCATTCTGGAGAGACTTCAGAAAAATTGGGACTAATATATTTTTATGCTTGTATGAAACATCCTAGTGTTTTGTTAAGTCTTAACGGCTAAAATGTAAACTAAGTTCACTGAGACATTAATAAGAACAAAAAATCCTTAAAGAAAAAACAGCTGGTGACTCAAAATCAAATCCTGCTAATATTTCTCTCCCAATAAAATTTGTATCACTGACATGAAGGTAAATTCTTCACATTATATATAGTATTATATACTGTAATGCATAATAGAATATATATGCACGCATAAAACCGTAATGCTTTGAATTAGGATTTAGAAAATATATTGAGAAACAAAATTACATTCACTGCTGGGCTCTCAGTTACCAAGAAGTATCTAGATAAACTGGAATGGCTTCAAGAAGATGACGTCAAAGTGATGGGTAATCCAGGAGAACTGAGTTATGAGGAAGGACTGAAGCACCTAAACCTCATATCTAAGAATTTATGAAGAGATGACTCAGAGCTCTGACTCGCAACAGCACTGGCCCCATTTTTGGCTGATGTATGAAAGTAAATTGAGGCCAGGGTTGGTTTACAAGGGGTTGTAAAGTGCCCTGGTTTTGGTACAGCTTCACAGGTAGCGTTGTCACCCCTCACTCTAGTGAGGCAGCCCCAGGAGAGTACATCTGTCCTGTGAACGGTTCAGTGAGGTGACTGAGGAATGATGCCGTGTGCTGCCAGCTTCTGATGGACCATTTCAGACCACACCAGGTTCCACAGGGATGTAATCACACCAAAATTCTCCATAGGCTGGTTTAGAGGGAATACCAGAAACACCCACGCATCAAATCAGAAAAAATGGGATTAGCATCAAGAAAAATTCCTCATGGTAAGACATCACCATGTTCTTGGATTGCCTGTTCTTATCCTTGTTTACAAACTTCAGTATTTATTTTTTTCAACAATCTTTTTTTTTTTCACAACAGCGTAAGTATAAACTTAGCTCATGTTCCTCTCTGAATGGTTCTTGTTGGGAAACTCAACAATATAATTGTGTTTGTCTGACATGAGAAGTTTGCATATGGGCGCAGCAAAATATGCTACAGGATGTAACACCTTGCTCTGTGTTTATCTTTGCCCCTTCAGACAGGTTGGTTGTTCTAACACACCTCTCTCACTTCTAGACATTATTTCCTTTCAGGTTTACCTGAAAAAATAGGGTGCATTTTCATAATAGTATCTTGTCAGAAGGGCATTGACTGCTGCAAGAACATGAAAAATGGCTTAAAGGTTACAATATTGACACTGTATTGTCATTGTAGGTGTTAGTGGATTTTTTTTTGAGAGTGTAGCCCTATTAATGAGCAACTCTGACCTGCATATACAGGCATGTAAGATACAGCACATGGGTGCTGATATCCTTTCACTCCAATGGGACTCATCTAGGAACTGACTCATAAGCTTTCTTAAAGAAATGGACTTAAGGTTTTGTATAAATTTTTACTGAATCAGATCACCAATTACTTCTCCTTCCCTCAAAGTTAGAACTTCCTTTTTTTTATTTTGTTTAGAAAGAAATGTACTTATCCCACTTAAAACCATTTCCTTTTTCCTCTTTGCAAAGTGAAAAAACAGATATGTGAATTAGTAAACATAAAAGAGCTATACATCTGCT
The DNA here is from genome assembly GCF_038088225.1 of Cyrtonyx montezumae. Taxonomy (NCBI): domain Eukaryota; kingdom Metazoa; phylum Chordata; class Aves; order Galliformes; family Odontophoridae; genus Cyrtonyx; species Cyrtonyx montezumae. The sequence continues at coordinate 13,542,440 of NW_027071826.1, forward strand.
GCAACAAGTTATTGTTGTAAGTCTTGAATCCTAGTTAAGGGGAAGAAGAAAAGCTGACCTTTGGAAAGCGATAATGTAATATTTTATGAATATTAGCATTTGGAGAGCTGCAGCCGCTTTTGTATCTGAATTTGTAAGTGAAAGTTAAATTATTAATGTGGGTGAAACATCCTTTAAGCAAAGAATAATTTAATGACTCATGTTAAATGAATTTTTAAAGAATGTAGAGGGGATGCCTTCCTGTTCCTGAATGGTTAGTTTTTTGTGAGCAGGCTGTTGGACTGAAACCATATCTGTGGTTTGCCATTTTAATGAAAGAGCAAGATAAACTGGGGAGACTATGACAGTAATGAAAAAGCAGAAATTCTTAAGACAGGTTTTGTAGAGCACTTCCTCAGGGAGAGGAAAAGCAGGAGGGATGGATTGTTAATGGCTACAAGTAGAACATTTGATGGCATTACCAGGCAATGTAAATACAGGCTAACGGCCTCATCCTGCAACACCTCTTCAGAGGTGCTGAGTGACCGGCCTCAATGCTGACTGCAGACAGAAGAGGCCTAGGCTGTTTTGGGAGAAGACCTGAAATTGATGGGAATGTATGGTATGGAATCTGGCCTTCAGGAAACTCCAGGGGTCATTGGCCCCCTAGTGTTTCCATCCTGAAGCCTGAACTTCATGGGATTCTACAGGAATTTCTGCTTAAATCTCCTGTTTTTACAGGATACACTCAGGTACCCAATTGCAGGTGGCTTCCAGCTGCCACTCTGTAAGGGAACAAGGGGACTTCTGTCACTTCTGCTGCCCTTGTACCCATGTCCCAGATGCCCTCAGTTGTCCCAGTGAAACTAAATACCTGTGGTTAAATACTGGCATTACTCCCTTAGTTTCAGCAGGGATATGTGGATGGAAGAGGTACATTTTATGTTATTGTAATAATTTTGCTTCGATGCCCCTGCTGCATTTGTGCAGGTAAAGTGCTTCTTCTTAGCTTCAAGGAGGATGGAATTTATCCCAGAGAAGAGTTGGGTGCAGCAACATACAGCAACTTTTGAAGTGAGTCTAATGGACCATAGGCACTGCAAGGCTATGAAGAGTGCCCGTAGTTACTGTCTTTGTCTAAGTAAACATGCAAATGTACATCTGAAAAGACAAGCAGTAAATCTGGCACTAAAACAATATTATATTAAATTCTTCTTTATGGTTCTTAGACCAATATAATCTACTTTTTAAGTACCTGTGCTCCTTTTCAGTGGCTGGTGTTCTTTCTGCAGGCACAGGAGCACATTCACACCTCAGCCACACTTCTTCCCCAGTATGGAAGCTCTAAAATAACAGCAAAGTCCCCTTTAACTTGCCCGACCTTTAAGCACATGGCCTGTAAAAACATAGTCTTCTTTATATCCACTGTACTCTGTATATCTAAGTACATGTTCGACATTTATATTTTCCTGAGGCAGTAAATTTTCCTTCTGCTGACACTGAAATAAATGATTTGATCAGAATAAATCTGACTCTTCAGATCAGCTAACTTCATTTAGAGCAAGTTAATTACTAAAAACGGCCATGCTTAGGGAGATTGAGTGTTTCTAGTATTACATTTTTTCAGCTTCTCAAGAGATTTATTCCCTGTGCAAGTGAATAATTCTGATTCATCTTATCAGTGCTAGCATGTGGGGTAGGTATTGATTATTTCGACCCTGAAATTAGTGCATAAGTTACAGCAGGCAGCAAACATCTGTAAGTGTAAGAACAGATTGAACAAGGGTGAAGGAGTTACCTTTAACTCATGTTGTCTACAAAATACATCTTCCCGTGAGCATGTGGTGTTCTCTGGGAACAGAGCTCAGGGCAATCCACACTGGAGCATCCCCAAATCTGATCTGCCCCTCCAGCATTCTGCAGATACAGTCACTGGGCTCAAACTGAATCAACCAAAGCTTTATTACTGTTTTTAACAGGAAATGTGTTAGGCATCCATAACAACAATAACCATCACAATTAAAGACACTCTTCAAGACTTAATTTGGTTGACAAAGGAAGGCTGTTGCTGTTTTGAGGAAATGCCAACCCAAGTACTTTTCATGGAAAGATTCTTTTAGGATTCTGAAAACCTAAGATAACTCAGAAATCCAAGCTTCTGAGGATCTCTTTTTTTCCCATGGAGTTGATCAAAGCGAGTTCCCCATTTTCCTGGTTTTCATGTGTTTCACAAATTTCTGTCAGTTATGCTGAAATGCAGACAAGCCCTTTAGTTCATACTTCGTTATGAAAGAATGCATTTTTCAATTTTTTTCCACTTTTCACAATATCTTTCCCCTCAACACGACTGCTCCTGCTCAGAAAGCAGTGAGCTTGGCCAAACCTCTGTAATAGATGAAAACTCAGTTTTATTTCCCATTTTGGAACTTCCCCCACCCAAATGGATTCCCATTTTTTTAGCCTTTTGTTTCTTTCTCAAAATACTTCAAGAGCAGAAGTGGGTGATCCAAACCCAGCACTGCCTGCAGCACTGTGTCAGCCTGTTTCCCAGCATGCTGTTATTTGTGGTGGAAATGTCTTTCTGCTGGTTCTCCCACTGGCTTGGTTAAATGATGTCCCTTGGTGTCGGGCTGAGCAACTGTGGCACCTGAAGCCCCATTAGGGCATGGGGGTTGGCATGGTGGGGGAAGGGATCTTATATATATTGGCAGAAGCTCTCCTGATTGTTTTGACTGATGTGTGTCTGGGAGGCAATGTTGACCAAAATCTTACTGCATTCACCAGAAAGTTGGCATTTCCTTGCAGAAAAACACTCAGTTTTCCAAACTGCTGCTCTGTGAGGCAGCCAGGTCTGAAGGGAATGGATAAAGGGAAGGGAGCCTTGGGAAGACAAAGAAACTGGAGCCATATAACGTGCAAGGGGAATTTCCCTCACCAGAGTTTGAGCTTCAGTTTAAGTTTATTTATCTGTCCTAATACACAAACTAAGTGCAAAAATCAGAAAGGAAGCAAGCATCCCAGGAGCTTTTCCTTTGCCAGATTTCACATCAGAAAAGTGAGTTGTGTCTGAGCATACTCCAGGATGTCCTGTACTTCTTCTAATTAATCTAGTTTTGGCCCAGCAGAAAAGCCCCATGTCACTGGAGGAGAAATGTGGGGACTACAAGCTTCTGCTTCTCTGTGCAAACCTGTTCAAATCTGATGCTTTCCTTCCAAAGCCAGAGACATGACAGGTGTTTAATATGGACTTCATTCAACCAAAAGAGCAGGTCCTGTGGATTTCGGATCTCTTAAATTTGATGAAGAGTATGTTTCCGGGGTAAAGGTATCCTGCTCACAGAATCTATGGGGATCTTAAGCAATTCCTCACTCACTCCACTCACAACCAAGAAGATCAGAAACTCACTATATAAAGAGCAGACCCTAGCTGGAAAAAGATCAACAGCATTTGCAGACTTCATAAGTCTGATGAGTACATGATTCGACACTTGCTTGCAAAATCCTGCAAAATTACTGAGGTTTTCCCCTCTGTTACAGTAAAGAGCACGTCATAGATTAAGATGCTGATCCACTAAAGAGTTCAAGCTATGCTGAAGGGTGAAAGCCAAAAGAGCTGCCAAATTCATGAGGTCATGTTCAGGGTGAGATAACCGTGTCCAAATCTCATTCTGAACATGACTTTGCTTTCTGGTATGCATGTGAAACATTTCCATTTTTCCACTGACTTTAATTTTCAGTTGGTGCAAGCTTGCAGGATTGGCAACTCGGACAGAGATGTTAACCAAATAAGTAAATAAATGAATAATAGAGCTTGCTTGCCAAAGAGATAATTTTCAAACTCTTTGCACAAGCAGATCTGCTGGAGACAAAAACACCAATACTGAGCCAGCCAGTATTGCAATGTCTTTAACAAAAATGTAAGCAAACTAACATTCTGGATCTAACATTAGTATGTGCAAGAGGGTCCACAAGATGCTGTTGTCATGGTTTTATGATGTCAGTCATCGCTGATTTGTTTTCTGCTGTGAAGGTTTAATCCACACCCTCAGATAAAAGAAAATTCTGGACAACCTTAATTCTGAGTTCTTCAAACTGGCATGGAGTCTGTAGAATAACAACAAGCCAAAAAATTATTCAAAAATTTTGAATGAATGCACGAATTTCAAGGATGTAAAAAATTGAGCAAAGGTTAATTATAACTAATAATGGAATAATTAATTTACAGATTTTCCCACTGGGTACCACTGCAAATATTCTAACTAGAATGTTTTCATCTGTGGATCTCACACTGCGTAGAAAAATAGTTACTTTTCATGGTCCCTATTTTACAGATGATGAGGGGTCTTATGCTCAGGATGATCAGTTGAAAAAAATCCCCCCAAAATACCAAGTGGTCCATGATATGACCCTTTGCTCAGGTTATCCCAGGGCACTGTCTGCAACCAGCTTTTCCCATAGGTGGCCCCAGGACACTGCGCTGAGTCCAGGAATAGTTTTCCTCTCTCAGACCTGATGCTTAGTGATGTGGGCTAATCAAAGAATCATAAAATGGCTTAGGTTGGAAGGGACCTCAAATACCACTGAATTCCCACCCCCTGCCATGAACTGGCTGCCACCAACCACATCAGGGCTCAGGACCCCATCCAACCTGTCTTTGAATGCCACCAGGGATAGAGCCTCCGCTGCTTCTCTGGGCATCTTTCTAATGTTGTTCTGAAGAGCAGGATTTTACACATGGTTTGTGATCTACCCCGGCTGACAAGTGCCCCAACACTATCCTCAGTAAACAAAGTGAGGGATTTGCATTCTCCACCAGGCTACAGCAGCACAGATATGGCAGCTGACTGTGGGTGACCCCTGCTAAGGCAAAGTATTCAGCAGTCTCTTTTGCCAGAACAGGGCAAGGTGGCAGTCACACTGATGAAGCTTCAATGAGGCTGGACTCACCCAAAGCATTTCCAAAACAGAGATTCACTGAATTACCCCAGGACATGTCCTTATTTATTTAACCCTGAAAGATACTGGTTATTCTAACACCCTCATGTGTGTTTTGGCTATCTGGATGGCTCAGACCTATCATGTACCAGACTTCTGCTGAAATGCGATACATTTGACTCTTACACATTTTAGAAAATTTTACTCTGAATCCAGAAGTCTAAATTCAACAAATGATCTTCCACTGGACACAACTGGAGTTCTGTCACAGTAAGGAGTACAGGGTTTAGTCTTCTATCATAGGCAAGCAGTTTTAATAACTGGTAACAGGATGAGGCTGCCTGGTTGGGAACTCAGAGCAGCTTTTGTAACACAGTAGAAGAAATCTTAATTTTTTTTTTTGTTTTTTTCTTTCTTCTTGCAGACCAGTGACAAAACCAGAAGTCTAAGAAGCCCTTTTTTTTTTTTTTTTTAATAAGTTCTCTGTAGCTTTAATATCTCAGTGTAGATTTGTGGGCATGCTGAATTTGCCTGTCTGTAATCATTATTAGATAAAGAAGACTTTAAAGTAAACACTCACGGTAAAAATGATAACTTTACAATGATATCTGCATACTATCATTCTGACTTCTTAAGCCTGAATTTTGCAGTGCCTTGGGCAAAAACATTACTGTTACTCTATCTCAGATAAGATGCGGCCTGGCTTACTTTATATATTTTATTGTATATTGGGCATTGCTAAAGGGGATCTTATTTTAACCAAAGCCAGATTTTCTGCAGTTAATAGAGTTAGAAATGGTGTATTATTTTCCAACTTGGACTGGCTATTAATACTCATAAGTTGTGAACACGGAAAGAATTCCCATAAATCTGTGCACAATGCTGCAGCTCACGGCAGAGGAGATAAAGATGTATAAAAAGCTGCTTAGTGCCTGTTTGTTGTGTTCAGCCCCTGCTCAAAGGCCCAATCCTGCTTGATGTCAGCACGGGGTTGGCAGTTCTCCTCCCCAGCTCTGCTCTGTGCTTTCCACGTGTCAAGGACCCACTGAGTGCAGTTCAGTCAAGACAAGGAGGATTTAGCAGGACAATTGAGAAGGACCATGCAGAAACATTAAAGGATCACCATAATGTATTTCTTCTGTGTTGCTTAGGGGTATGATCATTGCTCTGAAGTTGAAAGGCCTCATAAATGTTTGCTGCCATTAACTGGAGATATTAAATTCAGACATCGCTGTCTTACATCTGGCAGACTTTGGAGCTGAAGAAGGTTATATACACCTGTACGTGTGAAGCTGGACATTTCCCCCTGCTGTGCCATATATAATTAGGGGTCACTTTTATTCAGACGCCTGTTTTCAGCCACACACATGCCTCCCTTGCACACACAAGCATGGCATTCATGCAAACCAGGTGCATGCAGAAAAGAATTTTGCTCTGAATATGTATTTAGGCAGCAGTTACTAAGCTCACCAAATTTTTCCCTCAGCGAGCACAGGGCTTTCCATAAAACCTGGAGCAGACTCTCACCCTTTAAATTCTCAGCTATCCTGTAATCAGGAGAACATATTCTCATGGTGCCACAGCTCTGCTGTTGCCCCACAGTACAGCTCAGGCAGCATAGGCAGCACACTACCCCATGAGGTGCTGAGCACTCTGGCCCACGCCCAAGGGAACACATAGGCATGGTATAGATATCAAAGGAAGGCCTAACTGGCTTCAACACAACCAGTGCTTGTGCTTTTCTGGGAGAGGGCTGGAACACTCAGTGCCTCATTAGATCCAGGCCTTGATGTGCCTGTTCCAAATCTCACTTTCCCTTGCTGTTAGTAAGAGTGCAGGGAATGGAGCTCAGCTGCAAGGATTTTGTGAGGCTGCACTTATGTAAAAGAAGAACTCAGGAAAGTGGATTATAAATGTCAGTGCATTATTCTGGGGAACTGCTAGTAGGAAAAAGTGAGATGCATTCAGTCAACAAGCACAACAGCAATTATCTTAATAATTCAACATCTGTGCGTTTATTCTCACTGCACTACACAAAATCACACTGACATCCCCAACTTTACAGCTATACAGCAAAGTGAATCTAAGCAACAACACTGATCACACAAAACTCCATGGCCATGTGAAGACCCAGTGCCCTACTCGTGCAGTGACCCCTGAGTTGCCTTAGCACCATGTTGCTGAGCTATAGACAACTTGGCCCCCATTCTTCTCTCATCCACACTCCTGTAGCTCCATCCCATTTACTTGTCACTGCTCTGTGCCTCCTGGGGGAAAGCTGACTCTTCAGCTTCAAGTTCTCAACTGCCATCCCTCACACTTGATAAGGAGATGATAGATTGGATGGCAAGGGCTGAGTTAGGCATACACAAGTACCAAAGTAAACAGCCCTGTCGCATAGATTTACAATTGTGTTCTACATAGATCTGGAAGTGGTCTCATATGTGCTTGAATATCCACTAAGTACTGATCATATCTGACAAAAAAGCAAAATCAAAACCTCCCCTAAGGTGAGATCCCCAGTGCATAATTAAGGCACACAGTGTGCAGGCAGTTGTGCTGTGCTCTCCTTGCGCTGCAGATCACTCAGCTGCTGCTTTCTCCTTCTCAACACTGGCAGCTTCCAACAGGGGGTGGTGGTGCAGGGCTGCACCTCATGTGTATTCCACAACAAAATGAAAAATCAGCTTTCAATTAAAAAGGGATTTCCTAATCAGCTTTCAATTAAAAAGGGATTTCCTAACCTTTTTGGTTCTGAAAAATGTAACTGCTTTTAAAGACATAAATTAGTCTGCCTGGATCTTTGGACCCCATATAGACAATCCTATTATCTGACCGCTTTGGAAGTGTCATATTCAACACTCAAACACAATGAGAAACTATATACAGCCTATCTGACAATGGGATTTCCTCTCTTAAAACTTATTTTAGCAGGGTACAATAGTAATTTAAGAAGTAATGAATATTTATGCTTTGCACCACATCAAAGACATAACCACTTGCACTCCATTTTGTTTTCTGATGAGTAATACAGTAGCTCTCCAGGGATTGCCATTGAAATGTTTACTCTCAACTGAGGTAGAGCATCCACACGCTTGTACTACTCCAAGGCAACCTCTGAGCTGTGCTGAGTCATCTCTTCACTGGAAGCACACAGATAACAAGTTAGAAGTCCTCTTCCAAGGGCTTTCTTCACAAAAAACATTGGGCTGAGCTGTGTAGACTAAACGAGGTAGTTGGGTGGTGCCTTCATCGGCTAAAACTGCTACAACTGTGCTCTGATTTGACAAAATGGATGCTAAAAGATGAGTCACAACTTGTGTTATGTGGTTGTGATAGGGGGTATGGAGATACGTCCTGGATTGCCAGAAGCAAATGTTATCCTAGCTTGTCAAGAAGGTTTTAATATTTCACCAGTGCTAACGACTGGAAACACTGAGGATACCTTTATATGGGTGAGTCATTTCTTCTAATAGCTGAGATGGTAAGGTACTGTTTTTAAGAGCACCAAATGAGAGTATAAAGTTTATAAGGTGTCAAGTGTAAGCAGTTGCTGTTGTTTTCTTCTGGAACAGGAATTCATTTGTAAAGGTGATGAGCATCTGTCTATGTAAAAAAAAATCTAAAGATTTTCACTTGTGCAGAAAATGCTTAAAATCAGGTGTGTGGAAGAAGCTGCTACTAGCAATGCTTCCTGCACATCTCTTAGGAGGGTTGCTGCATCTACCTGAAGGATAGCTAGAGAGCTTGGGGACTGGCTTGTGGACTTACTCCTTTGTTCTGGTGTACTGGGGTGTGTCAAGCACCTTTCCTGAAGGAACACACCCATTAGGCACACAAAGCACTATAATCTACCCAATACAATGGGCTTCATAGCAAAGTCTGACTGGAAGCTCATATGTCTGAGCTGAGATGTAAATTCTGTGTCTGCAGAGAAGGAACAAGAATGTTTTGAGAAGCTGTATGTGGGACAGAGAAGGTGGTAAGGCAAAGCAGGAAAAGAGTAGAAAGCAAGTGAAAGGGTTGTCACCGCATCCCTAAGGGGAGGTGATGGCCTTTGGTTGCCCTAATGGTTGGGTCCATGACAAGTCTTTGTCTTATGAGCAAGTGTAGTGCATGCTGTTTGTCTTCATAGAAATTATAATTTACATGGAATCACATAAATGAACTGCAGAGAAGCAAGAAACGTCCCTGAATTTATCTTCCATTTCTTCTCTAACAGTAATAACTGCTTCAGGTCTTAAAGCTTTGACAGTTAAATCTATGGTTCCCTTTTGTTCCCAGTGGTTAGGCAGCTTCTAAAGAAGGCAACTAAATATTGAGAGACTGCTGTGTTTGCATGTGTGTGCAGTCTTAGAGATTTTGTGTTTGCTTGTGCATTTTCCAAGCCTGCTCCCAGAGAGAACAGCATTACTCTGCAAGCCCTACAATGACTTAGTTATTGCAAAAGGCAATTCCTTTGTGATTTGAGTTGTGCCTGGTGTTATTAAAAAAAATACAAAAAAATCAAACGTGGTTTTAATTGCTATGAAGGTTTGAGTTGCTTATAGCCAGGAATTTATCTCAAAATGTCTGCACTCCTGAGTTTAATTTGTGCATACTTTAATATCGGCATGCAACAGACCACTGAGGTATTTCTGTTTTTAGAACAATATACTAAACCATTCTGACTTCTCCAGGCAGGATCAGTTTAAAGCTTTGATTACCTAAGCTTTAAATCCTTAATCTGTGCTTGGAAGAAGCGGGGGAGGGTAACAGTGTGAAACATCAAATATCTAATAACAAAAACAAAAGATTTTTCTGCAGCACAGATGCGTACAAAGTTGTCCACTGCAAAAACACACTGGTGTGCAAATGTGGCAGACTCATGCACGTGAAAGCTCAGGACAAGTGCCTATGCTCCTTAGTCCTTGCCCCCTTTACCCCTCACAGCCATGTGTGAGTAAATCACAGCTGTCAGTGTAGTAGCAGCTTGATTAAAGTTCAGGGGTTTAATAGATCATTTTAAAAACCCCAAATTACTCCCACTCCCCAGTCGATCCACCTGGACCCTTGCCCTAGGTGCATGGCAGTTTTCAACCAGTGCTGGAGAAGCCAAGTCTGGGCCTGAGGTTCCTGCTTATTCCCTGAGGATGCTCGCTGCAGACCTAGACCAACATTCTCAGCTGTATTTAATCTGCTCTGAGACAAGCTGGCTATGAGAAAATGCAAAGGAAAAGGCACATAAGCAAAGACATGGAAAAACTTGGACAGTTGGCCTGCTTTGTTCACTTGGTAAACTGGAGGCTGGCCAGTAACAGCGGAGCTCCCTTGGCAATACAAGTCTGTTCCAATTAATCGTGTTTAACCATTCTAATCACACTTTAGCACATTAATCCTATTTTCAATCCAAAACACATCTGAAAGAGCGGCATGTGGGCCTTTTTATAGCAACCGCAAATCAGATGTAACTGAGAGACATAGGGCCCTAGTTTACTCTGCACTTTCACTGAACTTAAACTTAATAAAATATGTGACTGAGTTGCGGTTGGATTTACTGCATGATGTTGATGCTTCCACATATAAATAGATCCCTTAAGTAACTTAAAAACCTGTCAGAAAGGGCAGTGAAAATTTGATTATAAGGTAACCAGTGCGTGTGTTTTCTAACAATGACAGTGCTCCTCTGGTCAGTGGTACTGAGAGAACTTTTAATGTTTAATCTGCTTATGGATATAAATGATGCTATGTTCAGAGTCATGGGGCTGCATTTTGCATCTCAGCCCATCTCAGTTATGAAGAACTTTATGGTTTGCTTTAACTGTAAAAACAAGATAAAGCTGTTATCTTCTCCCCAGCGTGCTTTATTCTGGCATTTAAAATCAGATTTGAAACAGCAAAGCTTTTAAAGTTCATTGTATTCAAAAACATACGAAGTGAAATAATATTTTTTTATTTGTATTGATGATAAAATTTTACTGCTTTGTATTGCTTCTGTGATAAAACCTTTCTTTCAACGAGAACTGGTCTTGTTAAGATATAGGTTCTTGATCCTGTGTTCTACTCTGCCCTGTGGACTTGCTTTCAACTGAGCAACAGTAACAGACCCAAATACAACCACCCCCCAAACCTCTCAATGTCTTTAGTGCTTTAACCCATGTATACAGGCAGGCTTAAAAGATGTGCATTGAGCAGTAAATTATGCAGAAGGATGTGTGATCTAAGCCTTGAATTTAGCTTTAAAGTGGGAATTAAGTTATCAGCTCATGCTACATGAATTCAGAATACAGCATGGCAAGAAATATATGAAAGATCGGAATTAGAAAGGAAAATCTTGGACAGTTACCAAGATTACACTTGATGTTTGGTTTTCTAAGTACACACTTGTAGTTTTTATGTTATGAGTAACAATATGAAAAGAAGCATTAAGGGAACTTAAATGCAAACTAGAAATCAGTTCATCCAGGTAAGTAACATTTTATTAAACAATTTAATTCATTCCAGTTCTCTTGGAAGAAATTGCAGGTTATGGTTAATGTAGTGTATCAGACAGGAATAACATTCACAGAGCCACCTGCATTTAATATACAACTGTCAGAAAATCTCTACTCACTACCACTTACCCAGAAAGAAATACTTAATGATTTGATCAACTCAGAACTTTTTAATATAAAATAAAGATATCTATATATATGTATTCCAAACACAGTGAAAATACACAATTTATAGGAGTTTACTCTTCAGTAGAACATAGGTGGATTTTTTGAGCTTATTGAGTTAACTGTCATTTTGGCTCCCTCTTCATGCTTTGGTAGGCACTGGAAAATGCTATTCACTGGGACTGTAACCAAGTAAAGAATTGAGACAATACATTCAAGGCAAGTCTCATAAATAAACTTTTTCAAATATCAAGAAATACGGTCAGAAATAATAAGTTAGTGCTAGTGATGCCAAAGCCAGAAAATCCTTAGGTTAGGGATACCAGCTGATGCATGGAATATTACAAAATTCCACGACCTTCTAATGGAAACAGCTTATCTAGCAAGTATTTCCAATATACTTGAAAAAGGACTCTGTTACTGGTGAAAATAGAAAAACGATTTGGTGACCTGGTGTTTGCCATGGTGGGACAGAAAACAGTGAGGTGACAGTTTTAGCTTCTCCCTCATTATCACACTGATAAACAGCATGGCCTGAAAAAATCATAACCAGTTCTGTCCCATATTGCCTCCTTGCCCCTGGGAAATAGGAACAACCTAAGTGAACCTGCAAAGGTTGTTTGTTTGTTATTTTTTTAACATGAGCTCTGAGGTCTCCACTGGACCAGGAAGGCAGAGGGGAGAAGCCTGCTCTAATGGAATTTTGGGAACAGTGCAAAATATGTTTTTTTATTAGTTGTACTGTTTCCTGTAAAAACTTGGCACAGTGGAGTGAATGAATTCACTTCAGATTTCAAAGAGGAGCTAGGGAACAAATGGGGAAAGTGGCAAGGAGTGCTTCTGTGTGCCTAAGAATATCATATACAGACAGCAAAACTTGTTTTGGCCAAGCACTGGTACTTTCTTGTCTTCTGTAAAGCAAAACTACAGGGTGAAGGGTTTAATGTATTAATCTTTCACCTTTAGAAATTCAGAAAGGTTTTTAGCCATCTGCTTCAGGGGAGTCAAGATTAGCTCAAGATCTACCTACAGGCCCTGTTCGGCCATGAACTTTAACAAGTGCCATGGGACTCTGTTGAACCAGGGTTTCTGTCACAGGCAGAAGAGAAGCTGATTGATTTACTCCCTTTCTGACCATTTTCCCATATTAGGAAACCTTTCCATAATTTGCAATAATTCATCTCCTGAAGGGAGGCTCTGTAGCAGATGAGGAGGGGCTCTCTGGTGTGTGCTTGGCCAGGTGATGCCACGCACAGGGATGAAGCTCCATGCACTGCAGCCCAGTTTTTGGCACCTTTGCTCACTGCCCACCTGCCTAGGGGCAATAACCTCCCACAGCACCATGGAGCACCTCTGAGACCATGATCACATCAGCAGTGGGTACCTAATTTAGAATGAGTGTCCTCCCTGTGCTGATTTATTCTTTTCAGCAGTCTCCCAGAGTAAATCTTTCTGCTGATCACAGAACCACAGCCTCTAGTAGATCTTAGAATGCACCTTGCTTCCTTCAGGCTAATTTTGTTCTTATATAATAACTTCTCACACATTCACAAAGTTGTTCTTTGTTTTATTCAGTGGGGAAAGGAGACGCTATAGGTAAGGGTATGGGAAACATGTTTAAATATTTTGGCAGTACAGAGGAAGTGTCTCCTAGATCAACAAATTAAGAAGTTTAAAGTTGGCCAGTTTTCAAGAGAGGATGTTCTGCTTGTATTTATTTTTATTAATTTACGTAAATAAATGTGTTCAGTTTTAAACTCTATTGCATTTAAAAGGAATGTCAAAATATAGACAATATAGCAATGAAAACAGAATTGATTAGAGTAAAAAACAAATGTGCCAGTGTAGTTACTTGGTCATCTCCTGGATTCTACAAATGAATTTGTAGAATTCAATAGAATTCCTAGCCTCAGTGTCAGATATGGATAGGAAAGCCAGTTCATTCAGTAGTTTCAGTGGTATGAAACTGCAGTAATTCTGCGGTTCAGTTTAAATCCTGCAGTAACATTGTCATACTCTGGGTTACCTCCAGAGTTTCTCAATTAATACTCATGTAAACCAGATCAGAAAATCACAAAATCAGTTTGGATAGCTTTTACAATGCTAATTTAGATTCAGTTATAGCTGGTCTTCTCCAAGCTCCTGCATTAGCAGTAAGTACAGATGCAGCTTGTGGTGTCAGAGGCACCGTGGAAGCTCTGTAATTCCCCTTCAGGAAGGGTGCAGTCCTTTTGCTCAGATCTGTTGAAATGAAATTCCCTTTAAAAACGATGCTTCTCTTTTTTTAACTTGACTACAAATTTTGTGCCCGAGCCATTTATTTTCTGTGGAACAGAAAAGGATTTGAATGCATATTTAACCTTCGGGGATGACTTGGAATTTTGCAGTCATATATTCCACAGATGAATGAAGAAGACCTCGTGTCATGGTAAATGCTTCTGAGCATATTTTGTGCTGTATTAACTCACTTGGATCAGCATGCTGCTATTCCTGTTAACTGCACTGAAGAAGCAGCCACAGATCAGCTTTGTGGTGTTGGGCACAGAGGAGACATAAAATAAAAAGGTGACCCCAGTCCCACCAGAACATGCTGCTCTAGCTTAAGGCATGGTTACTCTTTACATTAGATTGGGTTTTGCCCGCTTTATTTCCAAAACATTTGGATCAGCAGATCACTGTCAGTCCGCAACACTTCTCACAGCCAGTAAAACTTTAATCTGAAACATGATTAAATCCACTGCTTAATGCATTCCAGCCATGGATAACTTTCCATGGCCTCATGATGTCCTCTTAAGAAACAAGGAAAATGACATTTATAACTAGCTCTCCAGCAGGCATGACAGAGAAGAAGGTCTTATTAAAAATTACTGATTGTTTTCCTACCATTTCCTTTTAAAAAATAGTTACGTATACATAATGTATATCATTTGTTTTTTTGCCCAAGTAATATAAGCTGTAGATAAGCTGCAGGCCTAGCTATATGATAGATAATGCCTGTTGGCTCAGACCAGGATCAGTATAGAGTGTGTGTCAAACACTAGCAGGAGCACATGTGGCATGTAGAAGAATTGCTGTAGTCTTAAACTTAAGTGAAAACACTACACAACATGTACATATGGAAGCATCACATCCATAGGACTGAATATAAGACTCAATTTTCCAAGTGTGTAAGTGCACCAGAACTGAATATTATAAACGTAGCAAGAAAACTCATTTCCTAATACCATACTTACCCTATGTGAGTGCTGAAACCCCAGGGAGTAAAGGGAGAGCCCTTCACTGTGTGTAAGACATAAGTTTAAGGCATGAAGACTTCAAATTGGCTGTGCAGTGGCTGTAGGGAGGAGATAGCACAGTCTATCTGTGCTTATGCTGTTCAATAACAGCGTTGTTAATACTGTGCAATAACAGCACTGCTTAGTACTTAGGCATCCCAGGTGCAGACACAAAACGTGCAGTGCTGCAAAAATGCCAAGATGTGCTGTGTCTTAGAGACGCTACCACAGAAGACGAGAGGTGATAGATGTGACAAAGTTTAGGAAATCAGACAGGCCATATTTGTGTGGTGGATGGGTAATACATCAGTAAATTAACTTTAGCTAATTGTGGTCTGTATAGAAACAGACTGTGTTTCTCATTGAGGATTGTAACTCATTTTATAAAATTGCTGGAAGTTGTCCTAACAAAGTGTCTGTATATCTTTGTATGGGTCAATAGGAGGAATAGAGAGCTCTTTTTATTTCTTGTGCGTGTGCACGTTGATTTGAATAGTTTCTCCTCCAGATTTGTGTTCAGTTCAGTCCAAAGAGACGGGCTTTATTACCAGACAGTTGCTGTTGGTCCAAGTTTGCAGCCTTAGGGGTTTTGTGGGAGTGAACTATCATAATACTTTCCCGAGAAGGGATGTTCCCCCATGCTTGTTTGTTTAGCAATGCTGTCTGCTGGCCACACAGATCTCAGTATACTCAGATTTTGTTGTGCCCTTAAAGAATTGCTGTTGCCCTGGTTATTCCTCTCTGATCAAACTTTGGCAGGATGATAAAAAAAAACAAAACAAAACAAAAAATGCAAGAGAAAACACCCATGCATCAGGCTGTAAGATTTTCAGACTTTGCTGTGTCAAAGTCATTGTGTCACTGAAACATCATATTCACTTTGGGTGAGTTTCAGCCAGCTGTGTTTGGTCTTTTCACCCATGTCTGCAAAGACATAAATACATTGGTGCACTTGAACATCAACTCCAACACAGCCGAGGCTGGAGCTAGGAGCCTTGCTATTTTAAAAAAGGAAAACAAACCCTAAACATTATTATGGATACAGTTAAAATTAGAAATGGTTCCAAGTGGAAACAGGCAGAATGAATCCAAATGAAATCATGCAGGCTGGGCTCTTGTTTTCACCCCTCTAGCATCTGCATCTCTGAAAAGAGAGCCTGGGGTGTGCTTGAAGTGCAGGCACCAGGTCTGGGGCAGCACATCACTCACTTCAGCTAGCAACGGCCCCACAGGGCAACACGACAGCTCACCACAGATCAACGCTTCCAGCCTTGCTGGAGCATTGTTTGGCTTAGGCATTGTCATCAGAGGGCGCAGAGTGCTCGATGGAAGGGACATCTGTTTGAGATAAAATGTGGGGATGCCGTGCCCAGTTGCTGGCCTCCCAGTCCATACCTTGGTCCTAGCTCTCACCTGGCCGTGACCCAGCGCGGTGTTTGCAGCAGATTTAGAGCTCTGCAGATGTCTTCCAGCATTGCTGCACTTCCCACAAGCGTGGCATCCCGAGGGGGCCATAAGGGCAGCCACATGCCCTCTCCTAAACTGCTTCCAAAGTACATTTTTAACAAAGCTGCAGCAAGATTTTTCTTTTTCTTTTAAGCCCAGTCATGACTGATGAACAAGACTGAGAAACCCAGGTCAAACTCTCAGCTGATTTATGGAGTTCAGGGTAATGAGGATATGTCTTGTCTACACTACAGACTTCAGGCTTTGGGGAGTGGCTTAGCATCTGAGCTCCATGGGGCTGCTTGATGCTGGTGCCTGGGCAACCTTTTATTCAGTAGGCTCTGGAAAGTAGCACCATACCATGATCACTTCTTTCACCCCACCTAGCTTCTGTGCAACAATGAGACAACTCCATGTTTTCAGAGGGAAGTCAGGAGCATGGAGCCCTTTAACAGCACGGTATGGGCTCTGAGCTTGTTGCTGAGGTGTGTTTGCCTGAGTTCAAGTCATTTAGGTTTTCTTTAGTGAGTCTGGACCTTCCTTATGAAAGTCTTTGAATTCCAGTTTTTAATTCCAGCTGCCTGAATTTCAGGAAGGCAGATTTTGAGTTGAATCCCTGTGGTTTTGGTGCAGGGTTATATCCACAGCTGAAACAGGCCTTAATTTATCCAGTTCCTCTTGGGAACAGGGCCAAACTTTGAGGTTTTTGCCATCTTGATCACAAGCTTCATAAGAAATGCTCCTGGAATTTCATTGCTGTCAAACTGAAGCCCTTCACACTGCTTCAGCATGACATCCCAAGTTAAAAGCTGAGCAGGACAGATCACAACCTGAATCTTTGAACTTCTGCGGGTTTGGGGCAACTGAGGACTGTAGCAAACAGTGTTCATCCTGCACTTCACTTCCTCATCATTATTTGAGATCTGAGTGCTGCAGTTCTAATTTTTTACCTGCTGTTATGGCCTTAGATTTTGGTTAGCAGGAGGAATAGAAATGCCATCAGAACTAGTGGAGGGAACAGGAAGCTGCCAAAAACAAACTTTGTTGGGGCGTATCCTAACCAAAGAGGTGCAGAGAAGCAGCCCTGTTTTGTTGGTATTTTTTGGTCTCACATCTCCCCAGCAGAAATGGGTGTGCCCTAGGCACATCAGTGTAGTATTTGACTTTTGTTTATCAAAAGAAATAAGGAAACTGCCTCAAGCACTGTTGGTAAGTCCTACTGATAGCATCTGCCAGTAGGGACTGACTCAAGGACTCCAGAGCAGAAAATTGGTATGGTCTTGGAGCAGCCTTGGGGCAGTGGTATCAGTCTTGGGTCCTGGGTAGAGATCAAGACCTTGCCAGAGTGCTGTGGGGCACAGAAAGGTGTTGAGTGACAGCTATTAACCTCCTGGGACTGGCACAGGACAGGAATGGGAGGTGCCAAGGCAATGTATGACAACATAATCTCTGTAGCTCTCTGCATTCAGAATTTAGGAGCTGTTCCTTCAGATTGTGTTGCTTGGAGGAAGTTTTTCAAAAAAGTTTGACAAGCTAAATCTACCAGGGTTCATCACCGGATATACTACTATGTAGCAGCAAACCTTTATCTTCAAGTATGTTCCCAAGGCCTCCTTCCCCTGATGAACAGCGACATCCTCTAACACAGAAGTGCCTTGGTGAGAGGAGTGTTTTCCCAAAAGGCTGTTCTGGCCATTGACTCTTCAAATATAGCAAAAAGTAGCTGCTGCAGCCCAGAAGCAACTGTGAGCCATTTTAGGTCCTGTCATCACTCACTCTGCCTCCTCTTCCAGCTGGTAGCTCTTGTCACGTCTTTCTTTACTCATTACAGAGGAATCTCTGGATGTTCATAGCCATCCCTTATTGCTTCTAATTATTTGTTCAGTGCTCACAACTTCTATCCTTCCTCCTATGTGTGACTGGAATGGGTTGCTGCTTTTTCTCTAACGACTGAAGCTGGAAGTGCCTCAAGAGGGGTGATGGGGGAAATATCTCAGTGTGGTAGTGTTGGTTCAGACTGCAAAACCCCTGCTGGGAAAACCTACACTGAGTTTGCTTAGGTTCTAACCTGTGACACCTTTGTCTCTTGTACTTTCTGGCTTTAGCTGCCTGCAGGGGACAAACCTCCTCATGCCCTTTGCATCAGCTGCAGGCTGAGAGGGAGCAGGGGAGGAAAGGAGATCACCTTTCCCTTGGGCTACACATTTGTTATTGTTTCCTTCCCATTGTCTCTAGTAATTCTAGACTGAAATTTGCCCTGTACATATGGGAAGTACGACTGTACAAAAGTTTCTTTTTGTTAACTTGAAATATTTTACCTTTCATTTTTCATCCTTTTTCCCACCTAAATCTCCACTTCTTTTTTTAAATCTTTAAAAAAGGAGCATTACCTCTTTTTTTTTTATTTATTTTTTTCTCTTAAGCTATCATTTACTTGTCGTTGAAATGGGGAGCACATGAAACAATTGTCATTAGTACTTTTCAGATTGCATATGGACACTGTTCTTTTACAGCTGCTGGCCATATGACCAACCTTTCTTTGGGGAAACCCTGTTTGCTTTCACTGTGTAAATCTGCACTCATCCAAAGCCTGCCCTTCTGCTGTTATGGGCTCTTGTAAAATGGACATTTTTGTTATGAATTAGGTGTTGATACTGTAGAGAAGTTTAAAAATAAAGAAGGTCCTGACACCATGCTATAGAAAAATTACCATTTTACTGACTAGATTGTAGAGGTAATGGATTTAGTGGGTAGCATCTTTCAATACTTTAAGAGTCTGAACTAAGCAGAAAAACAGCACTAAACTTTGAACCCGTGGCCTATAAGTGAAAATGGGATATGTTTTAGTTTAAGAAGAAATACAGATATTGGGTTGCCATATTGGCTGTACACTCACAGAACTCTGAACCCATTTCTGAAAATATCCTAAAGGATTGTTGTACAGAGAAAGTTACTGGAATATAGATATTATGGAGATTTGTAGAATATGGAAATATAGGGAATTCTGCAGCTCCATGTAGCCCTTTGGTATCTTTTGATGTCTCAGAGAGTTGGGAATAGTTGCATGTTCCCATCATTTCCAGCTCTACTGCAGAAATTCCTCCTGTGTGAAGAGGATGTTTTGGAGAGCTGAGGATCTGCAAGTGAATTACTCCCTCAATGAGGGAACATCTAATTTGTTAATCCGAAGTGAGTTTGTCACTTCCAAGGAAACAGGTGCTAAAACTCATCCCTGATAGATGTACATCTGGGCTGATGGGATAGTTTTGCTTTACAGAAGGTTGTGGTGAAAATGAATGTTTCTTCGGACCCCCTGGCACAACCCATATGTGGTCCAAGGGAAGGCCCTCTGGGTACGAGGGTGTGCAGGAGACAAAGCGGCCACGCATACAGTAGTGTAGGAGCAGGAACAGCAGCCAGAGGTGCAGGATGCAGGAGCTCCTTCAACTCCCATGGAGAACAATTTGTCTACTTTAGCCTTCTGATGAATCAGCCTTAGTGCCTGTCAAACACAGCTGCCTGCTTCTCAGTGAGCAGTTTTTCTCATTGGCTGATGGGCAGACAAATGCCTGTGGGTAGGCAGACATGTGACATCCTGGATACCATACCCATTTTTTTCCTTCTTCCAAGAAATGAGGGAATTGCTTCTCTTTGTACTGGCAGCGATAAACCACTTGCTGAATGCCTGAATTACAAGTGCCTCCACTGCCACTATCAAGCTTTTATTTTTTTTTTCCTTTTTTTCCCCCCTTTTATTTATATATATTTTTTATCTTAAGGCTGCACTTTAAGAATATTCAAGTAAATATTAAATGAGAATGAAAGCACATGACTCGATTTTGTCAGACTGGACACACAACTGCTGCTGATTTACACTATATCCCTAAAATGACTGTGGGTTCAGACTGTGGATATTAAGGGGTGGTACACTGAGGCAGCGACAGGGTGAAATGGATGTGTTTACCTAAAAAATAAAACTTGCTGTTAGGCTAATAAAACAATACAGTACATCTGGGTTGACTTTCGCCTTGGTGATAGAGATTGGTCTAACAGCTAAGCCTTGGTCATGGCTGACTTGGACATACTTTAAACTCTTTGATAGCGTTCTCATATCTCTTTTTCTAAAATCATGACAAGAGGAAAGTATTTATTACCAGGAAAGCTGCACCCCTAGGCTAGAACTAGTCATCTTTGATTTAACTTTTGGCTAAAGTTGCTGAATTAAATGTAGTTTTATCTGTTTGCATGGAAGGCTTCCAGATAAAACAACTGTTTTAGTGACCTGTGCACTTGTATCATGTTAATTAGGTTTGAAAACTCATATATTGTTTTCATAAGGCTATTACATTTTCTGTAATTAAATTAAGCAAAAAATAAGGATGCATGGCAATAATATTTATTATTAATACCAGACTCAAAAGGCTTACAACATGTGAATTGAAGGTAAGGACCTTGAAGACAGCATGAACTTCAAAACATTGTCAAATTGCCTCATTTTTCAGCAAGTCATTACAACATGTATTTAATGAAAGCAGTGATAGAATGAGAAATAGCCCCACTAAACAGACAGACTTCTCATCCTCTTTGAAACCAGGCAATTTCTGGGATCATCAGTGCTTTAGTGAGAATGGGACTTTAACCTTCACTGCAGAAAATGGATTGGGCTGTGATTCTGTGCTGTGCTCTGTGACTGGCTGGATGAGGCTGGTAAGGCACCCTGTCTCCTGGGGGTCAGGAGAGCACACAGAGGACACTTCATCGCGGTGCAAGTCCAGATCTGCTGGACTGGCAGGAGATCAGGATGTGACAGTCCCTTTTCTCATTGCTGCCAAGTGGTGAGGGCAGAGTTCTGCCTATGTTTAAAATAATTAGACTTTAAAATAGGCATTCTGTGGCTCTGACCACAAAGAGGAGAGCCAGCCTGGCCGACATGTTCTTTGGGAGCAGATGTCCTGTATTGCTCTTGGTGTGCAGGGAAGCCTCTCAGCTCTGGCTGCAGCTTAGCACAGCTGGACTATCCCACATGGCCAGGCTCTGACTCCAGCAGCTGGGTGGCCAGCAGGCTGTTTCACAGGGTCTGCCATTTCAAGGGCATATATCCCAGGAAGGCAGAGTACAGACGCATTGAGAAAAGGCTATTGTTTGGCTGGCAGAAGGCACAGCTTTGGGGTTGGGGTTGGGGGGGGCACACAACAGCCCCCTCGTATCTACGGGGAAGCCATAGTGAAGATAGACCCAGGTTCTCAGCAGTGTGTGGTGAGAAACCTAGAGACAACAGGTACACGCTGAAACTGAAGGGCTTATACTGGGTATAGGGGAGCACCCTCTCCTTGTGAGGACAAGAGGCAGCGGACAGATTGCCTGGAGACTCTGTGCAGCCTCCATCCTTGGATGTTCTCCAGGGATGTTCCCAGAGATGTGCCCTGTGTGGCCTGGTCTAGCCTCATGGCTTTACCCAGGGGATTGGACAAAAGAGCCCTCCTGAGGTCCCTGCCAGCCTGAACTACTTTATGGTCCTGAGACATCTTTTGTATGTAGGTTTTGTGGTTTCTAGTAAAACAGCTTTTCTCTCAGTTGGGAAAATATTAGTTTCATTTCTCTAGAAGATTGTCTTTTATCTTTAAACACAGGAAAATAGTATCTTACAGACCTTTTCCATCTCTCAAATTCAGTTGAACTTTGATGAGGACTTCTAAAGTCCAGGGCTGGGACACATGGATGGGCAAACAGAGATAAACAGGGAAATGACTGCAAAAGCCTCATTTTATTAGGTAAGTGGGCTAATATCCTCATTTCTAAAAATTGACAAAGATTCAGGTGTGATGCAACATTTGCTAAAACATTTCACCTGACGTTAAATGTAAAGATAATTAAAATAAGTATATTTTTCTTAAAAATATATACATGTCAGCTAATTGTTGCTGAGGTATACTTCAGTAAGAGGAGACTTTGTATGCCTTGTAGGTAGAATATTCTGAATTGTCTTGAGTGTGTATACGTCAATCATCCAGAACTAATCTCATGGTAAACATATACTGTGCAACAGCAAAACCATCACTTGGATACTCTAAAGTTTAATTAAAAACCTATGAGAGATTTTTAAAGGCAAAATGAGATTGTCTGTCAAATGCAATCATAGCTTGTAGCTATGCTATTTGTAATTTTGGGCTGTATGTTGCTCATTTGACATAATCTTGGAGGACTGAACAGTTGTTATTTTTACAGGGTACTTTCAACTGCTTCTTTTAAAGGTGCCTTTACAGTTCGGGCACAGGCTGTTGGTGGAAAAACATTGCCTGGAATACAGTGTTTTGTGTGCTTCCAACTGAATGAGGCTAGATATACTGAGCAGCTGCATTTTAAAGCTTCTCTGAACAATGGCTGTCCTACAGCACTAGTGTCCAAGGCAGGTTGGTGAACCAGAGTTTGAGATTCCTGATGTGGAGAGGTCTGGCTTTTACTTTATCTTTGAAAACACTTGTTATCTCTCAACTGAGTCTCCACTCCAGTTGTCCTGCCAAATCCCTTCCTTCTGCCTGAGCTCAGTTCCTGGCTTTTCAGGCTCCTCTGCACCCCACTGCTGACCCTCTGTGACATTTGGCCAAAGTCAGCATGCCCTCCAGCAGGACACCTATACCACTAACAGAACCTAAATTTACAAAGCTCTTTGAGTAGTGACCTTCTTGCCCTGTTCAGAAGTGTGGTTTTAGGAAATGCAATGTTGCCACATCCTCTCCTGATGCCTTTGCCTGTAGACAAGCCACTGGCAGGGGGAGTGGAGACCACGCCTCTGTCACTCCTGTCTTACATAGAGAATAAGTGGTAGCCACAGAATGATTGTCTTGTGGTTTTGTTTTTATGCCCTTAGGGAAAAAAAAATTAAAAAAGGAATTAGTACAATTCTTAAAATTCATTTTCTCACACAGTTGAAGCTGTACTTCCAAAGGTTTCTGAATAAAACGATCGGTGGCTTCATTTGGGATGGATGATGGCTCTTTGAAAAGTGTTTTGGTGGACAGATGGCACATGAAGAAAACCTTTCTGGGCATCAACTGTTGGATGAAGTTGATGAAAACAGCTTCTTGCTCTATACCGCCTATTTACATTTTCCATATGCTGGATTTTAAGATTATAGGGTTTTAGATTCTGACTTTGCATGTTGTACTTTACATAATAATGAGTTTGTGTCTGAGGCGGAGTTGATACATGAGAAAGCAGAACCACCACCACCACCACCCAGAAAGTGGGGAAGCAACAACCCACATCTTGAAAGAAGCTCTCAGTGAGTAATTCACTTTTTATTCTGGGACATATCTTCAAATTCTGTTTTCTGCTATGCAAAGGTTATCTGCTTCTTTTTGGGCAGCATGGAAGATGCCTGACTTCCTGCTTTTTGGATCTGTTTCTAGTAAGTTTGTAGTAAAGATTTTCAGAAGTTGAATCAGGCAGGTTCCTTTTTAATCATGGATTAATTACTCTATAACAAGTAATTCTTGCTTCACTCTCAACAATTTTTGTACTTCCTTATCATCACAGTGTCCTTTTTCTGCCTGGTTTAACTGTAGAAATATCATCCTATCAAAAGGGAATCCTTGAGTATTGCTATATCTTTACCATTTGCTTGCCCATCACAAGAAGATTCTCTGGGTAAAAGGAGCTTTATAGTAGAGTTATTCCAGGGAGGCTGGGTTAGATCATCTTCCAAGGTCTTTTTCCAGACTGGATTATCTTCCTTCTGAAAATGAATTCAAGACTGGGTTTTTTTTTCCTGGTTCTTTCCATTTGTCATTTTTTCTTTACTGTGTACTTGCAGGTGAGATATCTGCCAAGGATTCACACTGCATGAAGCCATGCTGGGCACCCAGCTGTGGGAGTGGCCCTTTTGCATCTGTGCAGCACTTTCACTCCTCTCTACTCTCACTTACAGCAAAATTGAATTCAGAGATATTTTCAAATTGTTTCTGCAGTCAGAATGTAGCTGACATCAAACATTTCCTTGAACATATCTGTGGATGGATCCATCACACCCTCCTTGGTCCTAAACTTCTCTCATCCCAGCACTTCCCTCAGCAGAGCCCTTGCAAAGATCAGCATTACACTAAGCAGAGAACATGGATCACATGTGAGGAGCAATCAAAATTTTACAGCTCACTCTGTTTTGTTCAAGTTGAGATCACACATTTTGCTCTTTAGATGTAGACTTTATCAGTTGACCTGGCAGAAAGATTCAGTGCACGTTCTCAGAGGAAAGAGAATTATAAGCATTTCAAAAGATTTTTATACAGAGAAGTACTTAATATTTATGTTTATACTAAGTCCAAAGAGAAGACAGAACATTTCTAAATTATAATCACCGGAACGTTAAGGGACACTTCACGTCAGATAAGTATTTGTGAATGGATGTTGCACAGGTTCCTTGGCACTTACACTTAACAGACAAATTCAAAGACCTTCAGTAACACTGGTTTCACCAATTTTTGTCACAAAGGAAAAAAAGAGATTATAGTGGTACAGGATACCGCAGAGCATCTTATTATGTGGCATTGACTGAAAATGAACATAGATTTGCTGCTATAAAGAGCTGCAGTAAAAGCTGGAGACGTGGAATATATCTGAATTATTCACTTTGTGGACAGATATAATTATAATGAGCTTACAGAAGTAATGCTGCAATAGTAGCCTGTTCCTTTCCTCTATCTGGAATTAAACATAAATGACTCATTCTGGAGAGTAACATTACCTTTCCATTGAGAGGGATGTCAGTTCTCCAACTATATGATAAATCATTGCATGTTTATTAGGAAATGGAAAATGAGAGAAACGGTATTCCATTATATGTTTACCCAATCTGTATCCAGCTGCCTTAAGAACACCCTATTCCTATTTAGTATCTTAGTGAGATTTGCTAAATCCATTTGTTCTAAAGCAGTATTGTGTTAAGCACAAAATAAAGAACCCAAATCAGGCACCAGCTGCAGTTACCAGCAAGCAGGCTATTGAAATCCATTTGAAATCCATTTGGTCTAGCTTGCGAGATGCTTATGAGAAAGAAAGACCATTCTAATATATTTAAGGCTAGAACAAGGTTGTGTCTCCTCATCTAAGGCAAGCAGCCCAATGATCATAGCTGGTGGTCTGGATGGTAAGAAAGGACAGGACCGTTTTTTCAAAGCTCCTTTGACTTCAGTGGCAATATGGATTCAGGAGTGCTGACTGAAGGATTTGTCCCCCTGCAAACAATGGTAGTATGTGAAACTAATTATCCATCCATTGAAGTTTTCTCCTCCACCTTCCTCCCTTTCTAATTTATAATGAATGTAGATAATTGCTGTGTTCCCGCTAACACGTAGATTAGGCCTCTGGGATTAGGCTGTGATTGAGTAGCTAATACTAAGGGTAAACGGCTCTGGTGTTCCTGCTAAATGCATTCTTGCTAGTAAGTTAAATAATCACTCTACTAAAGCATTACTAAAAGATTTAAATACTTGTTTTGGAGACTTCTAGTAGATTTCAATAGCTTCTGACACACTGTGACATGCTTCAGAATGTTCATTTATATACAGTTTGATTTCTTTTGATGATTGTCAACTTAAGTTACTAAAAAAGGAGAACAGTTTGTATGAAGAAGGGAAGGGGTGAAGGAAAAGCAATATATTAGAAACATGAGTAGGTGCCCTGGCTTGTCCATCAGTCTTGGCATCATTTTATTTATACATATTCTAAAGGATTAGAAGTAATCAGTTCCAGAGGATGTGCTCTGGAGTATTGGCAGCATCTACTTTCTTGGCAATCATTCCAAATATTTTATACAGTTTCATATTGTCTTGTGCAGTACCGTGCACTGGAGGTTTGACGTAAATAGTGTTAATGTTTCAACTCCTATGGCAGCAGCCTTCTTCCCATGTGCCCTGAGCTCTGGGAAGTCTGAGAGCTGGAGGGGGACCTATTAAGCACCTGGGAGTGCTCTCCTGTGAGTTGCACAGGACCCTCAGAGCCCCAGCAATGTGTGGCTCCACTGAGACCTTACAGCCCCTCATTTCCACTTCAGCTGTATGAGTGCCTTGTCAGTGGACAGCAAGGCCAGAGCGGTCCCCATGCAGAGTATACTCTTTACATTCTTGTTTGCAGCTCTGTTTTACTCAATATGTGAGAAATAATCAAGTCTCCATCCCCTTTGTTTTAACATTTGCAGATAAATAACCCTTAAGGTGCAGATTTCATCATGCGATTATGGATGCTCCAGTTAGACCCACACTCTGTTGACTCACACAGGCTACCTCTGGAAATAAGTTTAGACATTAAGCTTGACCAGCTGATTGGTTATTCCCCACAAAGGGTACTTCAGAATTGAATACATCCAATGGAAGTACCTGACCCATCTACCAGAGCAGGGGGTTGTTTTTCTTCTGATAAATGTTGATTTCAGGAGTAGAAGTGGAGTGAGGTGTTAATGCAATAACTCGAACTGAGATGCAGTAGAAGAGTTGAGACAGGAAAGTGACTTGGATTCCCTCAGATGAGAAGTATAACAAAAGAGAGTTCTGTATTCCTCAAGGGTTCACTCTGCTATTGGCAAAAGGAGTAAGGACATGTTGAAATATCAGCAAATGGTCTTCAGAAATTGCTAGCAAAGTTCTGGCATTTAATAAAACATAAGTAACATTGTAAGAAGAAACACAAGGAATAATTGTTTCTTAATACGGCATTTGCCTAAAGTAACATTGATGTTGATTGAAGTAATGTAATTTTCATATCTAAAATGTTGCAGAGGAGAGTATGTCTACTTCAGTTATGTTTTTAGAAACTTAATCTACAGGAAAAGATTTTATAACAGAATTGGAGGTTAAATTTCATTTGTTGATTTAATAAAAGCTAACAGGATGGATTTGGGGATATTTCATTAATCTGTCTTTCCTTTCAGTGAAAAGGAAATTAAGTTCAATCTAGTTCAAACTTTGCTTCACTATTATACAATAGACTGCCAATGTCCATGTTCTTTCTGGCAAGTTAAAACCTAATTAGTCACAGAAAATTCTTCCCTGATCCTGTCACTGTGAGGCAGGAAAAGCCTGAGCTGCAGACAAGGAATTCAGATGCACTAGATGCTTTCCTATGCATGCAGTGATATAAGCAACATATTTTCTCTTTCGTGCATTGAAATCAGTTATAAACCTCCTTTGCAAAATGTAAAGAAAAACTTTCAACGTGAAATGGTGTGAAAAGCATTCTGCTATTGACTCCTTCACCGTTCCTGCCTGTTCTTTGAAGTGATAAGAAAGGATGCTTGGGTGCTGGTTTTATATAGAGTGTGGGACAATCAGCTGCACCCAGCTGGGGTGGGCAGGGACAGGGGGCTGTGCCTGGATGTGGCCATATGAGACTACAGTGGGAGCCCAGAGTGACTGCTGTGGGGTATGGGGGCATGTGCACTGTGCCTCCTTCCTATGGTCCTGGGTTTGTAAAGTACAGCCTCATGTTTCAAATTTGTGGAGCTTTGAAGAGAGGGATCAGCTGATAGAATTAATTTAGAAGTAGTACAGAATAAAGCACTTCCCCTACACTTACAAAAAATAACATTTGTCCTTTCAACACTCCTAATTGCACCTAATAAAAAATAATTATCTATTAAAAATACCTGCGCTTTCTTATTCGAGGCTTAATTCTAACAACTGCTGTTACATTATTCTGGGCTGAATTTGGCCCCTCTGGCACCTATGCGGTCTCATAGGCACTGAATATCCGGTATCTGATTGAATTTTACGGCACACGCTGTACATCAGCTGAGAGAGGAAAGCTAGTTTACCACTGGAGGTGAGACTGCAGTGCATAATTGTCAGAAGCATGTCGTTTAAAAGGGAGCTTTGTTTGTTCCTGAACTTGTACTCATAGCTGGGTCACAGTGTCATATTAGTTAAAGGGATGCCCTGTGTGTTATGCATTTCAGCTGAGGTTTTCAAAAGCACTCCGTCACACTGCCTTGTTCAGCCCCTCTGAGAGTCTCATCATTCAGCAACAAAACATGAACCTCAAGGAAAATTTTACCTATCCCTGTCCTATTAAAAGGCATCTAGATACTGCCCTTTGTTATTATTATTGCACAATATGAGGGGGGGAAAAAAAGCTCAGCAAGCAGACAAGAGCTGCTCTTCCAGCAGCCTCTCTCCTCGTAAGAACAGGTGACTAAACCAATCTAGGCACCACGATGAAACCCTGTAGGATATGTTTTATGAAGACTTTTTATTTTTGCCTTTTACAAGTGGTGTGGCTTTGTGGAATATGGAAGTTGCCCAGACTCTGTGCTTTCTGTTGTGGGGTGAGGGTGAGATGAATGTGAACATCCCCAAGACCCCAAAGACACCTGTGGGGATGTTGCTCAGCATGCTGCAGCCTGAATTCAGATGTCTTTAGGAGATCTCTTTGTGAGGAGAGAAGGCAGGTGTTCTGGGGCCAAGAGAATGCCAAGCCCTGTGGTGCTCTTAGTGTAGATGGACAATTGCCTGGTACCCAGCTGTGCTTACAGTCTCAGTGCTTGTTCCCTTTGGCTTCTATGAAAACCACAAGTGAAGAAACCACCAGGCTCAGCCCAGGAAATGTGTGTGGTGTTTGCATGAAGTCTAGATGTGGGCTGACTGAGAAACTGCACCAGAATGGAGTTTATCCCTTTCAGGACATACAAGTATTTGCTGCTCCTTTGTTTGGGGCTGATGCAAGCAGAGGTTCACCCTGTTTCTGGCCAGGAGTTGGAGAGGATGTGGATCTCAGAGCTATAGAAATTCCCTCTCCATTTCAGCATGTTCATCCTGGTGAGCACTGGGAGAAGTTTCTCCAGAGGAGTTGCGTTAGGCATCTGCACGCCTCAGGCTTGTGAATAATTCAGTATATGAAGTCATGGCTTTCTTACAACGTTAAACTGTTGAAAGAAATAAATGGAAATAAAGTAATAACTTGAGCTTAAACACATAGGCTGCAGCAACTCAAAAATTTATTATTTTATCTGCTACTGTAGAGCAGAATTTTGAATGGATATGTCACGACAAAACTTTTTATTTTTTCACATTACTGTTGAAGGACGTACTACTGTGGAATATATCAGCATTCCAGGCTTTTTCTAAATTTGATTACAGCTGATAACAATCAAAGTAATTTTACTGCCAATAATAATGCTGGCAGCAGCTTAATTTAATAGCATGGAGGTTAGATCTTATTTATATCATTCCTCAGATGTTGATAACTTTGAATGTAACTACAAAATATTTCTGCAATGAAAAGTTAAAATATGAGATATTAAATTTAGTGCCTTGGCCTCAGTACTTAAAAATGTTCAGACTACACAAACACATTCTTACACTGGTTGTTTAGAAGACAACTTTACCATGGAACACAGGGTTGTTTCCTGACAGTCCAAGAACTGCCAATCACTTTATCACTGTAAAGCATGTAGAGGTAAAACATACCAATACCTGAAAAATCAGCCTCTGAAAACCTTTGTACTTTGTCAAAAGTATGTAAGTAATCCTGGGAAAAGATAAATCCCTTAGAAGTTTTCTTTTTTTTTTTTCTTATTCTGTTTTATTTCTTTATCTTGGTAGTTTTAGAATTGCATTATTGCCACACCAGTTTATTACCACCAGCTTTGAAAGCTGTGCCAGGGTTACACCACCAGAAAGGAGAAGATTTTCTTCCCATTGCAATTATGGGATTTATGTCAGTGACTCAGACAGAGTGGATAAGCTTATAGAAAACAGCAGGACCTGACCCTTGGGCCATGCCATCTCTGAGATGAATGGTGTAGCTGTCAGTGATGAACACTGGTTTTGTTTGACCTCTTATTTGAAAATATTTGTGCATGTATAGTCTCATAACTATTGCCTCTGACCTTCTACAGACATACTAATTGCCCTGCATTCAGCACTTTCAAGGTTGGAGCAGGCAAGGTAAGGTAAAGATGAGAGCTGCAGAAATTTGTTCTGCTTTCCTGTTTGCTAGAAGCTCCCAGGGGTTGACCAGAACAGCGGAGAAATGATCTCCTGTCTTGTAGTTTCCAAAAGATAATTTTCTGGAAAATTTCATTCACAAACTGGCATCAGGTTTAAATTCTGAAGAGGAAAAACGTGACATTTTCATGCTTTCAAAGCACTTCGACACAGCTGGTTAATTCTGTGATAGGGAAGTTATCCCATTACAGAAAAAAATCCAAGTCAGAGGAGTCACATGTGAACTGCTCATTGAGAAACATGCAGACAGTCCATGGCAGAACTAGAAAAAATGAGAGGAACGGCTCTGAGGCTGAGATAGAATCATCTAGGTGGAAAAAGATCTTCAGGATCACCAGGTCCAACCATCAACCTGCCCTAGTAAATGCCATCACTAAACAGTGTCCATTAGGCCAATGTCTACATACCTCCTGAATACCCACTTCCCTGGGCAGTGTATTCCAATGCTTTACCACCCTGTCAATTTTTTTTCCCTAATTTCCAATGCAGACCTCTACTGGAAGAAATGAGGCCACTTCCTCAAGTTCTATCATTTGTCACCTCACAAATGCCATGTACAAGTGAACAATCACTTCACCGGTCCTTCTGGCTGCACTATTTCTGATGCAGGATTGGGGGAGTTGTTACTTCTGCCAGTTTTTCCAACAGCTCATCCACATTGTCCTATCTGTCATCAGCCTTTGAGGTATCAGGAAGAAATTATCTGTGGAGTGCTTTGAGAGCCTCTACGTAGGATCTGAATGAAAACTTCTCAGGATAGCACCATTTCAGATGTCCAGAACAGCCAACGGATCTGCAAAACTTGGCAGGATGTGGGTAAGAGTAAAAGGAGAGAAGCACTGGAAACCAACTTGTACTCAGAGAAAATTTCTGCAGGAGATTGCCTCCCCACCCACCAGCTCTGGAGAAATAGCATCCCTACCTGTACTACTTGCTTACAGGGAAGTTCCTGCTCATGTCCATTTCCCCACCAGGATGATACACCTGAGGTGGGGTGGTCAATGGTGGTCAGCCCTCTGGCTGTCAGGAAGCCCTGCTAGACTCACCTAAATACAGTATTCAAAAGCTCTCACCAAAGTAAGATAATAAACAAACTCACAAAACAAACAAACAAACAAAAACAAAAAAACCCACCTATCTTCTCATTGTAGAATCAATTGCTTCTCTGCTTTACTAGACTTCATGCTAAAATACAAAAATGTGTATTTATTTCCAAGATTATTAAATTACATATAGAATATGCTTCCTGAGTATTAGCAGAGTTTATAAGTGAATTCATCCTATCCATGCTCTGGTTACATCTAATGAGGATAATTATTACATGGCTTAGCTATAATTCAGCATTGGGTCTTTTGCACATGAAAAGCTTTTGCTGGCAAGCTTCAGTGGAGGGCTTCAACAAAGGACATCTTTAGCTTGTGTAAACATTGTTATTTCAAGGTCTCACTCTAACCTGCTTTAGGCTAAGTACCTTCTCCTCAATTGAGTTAATAAAGCCAAAATGATAAAAGGATGGGATTAGATACTGGCTTACACCGTGGAGAAAAAATGAAAGTTGGGCAGGGAAAAATGCAGTTAATTCTGTTCTGTCAGCAGTGGATATTAAAGATTATTAGTTGGCACACTCAATTATGTGTGAATCACAATAGTGGCACTGTTACTTTTTTATTTAATTTTACAGGGGCAGGTAGAAGGTTTAGTATCATTTGTGGTGATTACTTTTTGCTTCCAGAGACATGAGGTTATAAAATGTGTGATGGGTTTGGAGGAAACATCTCTGTATAATAATATGTCCCACAGTTTAATTACTAAGTGAGTAGAAATGAAAAAATCTGTCTGTCGGGAGTTTGGCTTTAGCTGCAGTTTATGAGTACATTTCTTCAGGGAGCAACTAGTTATTCTATTTAGTAATTGTTATAATGATAAACCAACGAATGTAGCTCTCCTTTTGCTGCTTCCCTCTGCTGGATAGAGCCAGTAGTGTTCAGTTGTGTGTCAGGCTCGTCAGCACCAACAACCACAGTAGATTTCTCTACCGCCCTGGGAATGGAGAAGACGTTTTCAGGGTAGAGAGAAGTCTGAATATTCTGATACAGTGAATTTTTCAGTTTTCAGGTTAATTAGCAGTCAAAGAAACAATATAAAATACTTGGGTCAAATAAATGGTTCTGGTCTGAGGCTTTGGTCCTGGAACCTCTGCTGAGAGGAAATGTTTGCTGTGCTGGAGTACGGTGTTGGGCACGCCAGCCTCTGCCCCGGCCCTAAAGTAGACTGAAAGCAGGGCAAAGAGGTGGACTGCAAAAGAAATCAAATTAATTATTGGCTGTATATGTTGAAATTGGTAGATTTTGATTTTATTTAGCAAAATAAACCGCCAAAACACTGTGTTTTGTTTGTTTGTTTGTTTGTTTGTTTTCTATAGGTTTTTGATAACCAAAAGAAACCGCTGTGACAATGCACTTTGAGTGCTTGACTGCAGTTCCAAGACCAGTAACAACACTAGTTGAACTAGAGTATATATTTTAGGAAAAACAAACAAACCCAACCTTCTAATCTTGGTTTCCAGTTTCCAGTGTCAGAAGGCTTCCCACAGCATGGTGACATTCCCATGCCAGAATCCCCTCGTACAGTTTACATCCCCTCACATTACAAACAACTCTCATTAGAAGATTTAAATATCCAGATTCATCTTTCATCCACTGGATCTTGTACATCTTTTTCTCTCCAAAACTGACATAGGCAGTCATCATATGTGTGTGGCCTGTATGGATACTTAATGTGAAGCAGCTTGGACAGCTTTGTAGCTGTCTGGGTGCCCAGACGTAGGATTCTACAACCTCTTATTCAGTTGTCCTATTGGTACTCACTACAGAGAAGTACTAGCCCTTCAGAGACAGTGGTGGAGTCAATATTCATATGAATATCCACAAAGTTCCCCACATCCCTTTAGAGATAGCATTTCCCAGGATGATAAACAAGTCCTATGTGTTTTGTGCTTAGATGTCTGACTTCTGAAGCTTACTGTAGTGAATTGTGTCATTTAAGCTAAATTTACCAATAAACTTAGTCTACTGCTCTATATTGTTTCTAAAAAATGTTTGTCTTAGAATTTATAGCCTGAGCTAAAAATTCCAAAACAATCTTGTACATTTTTGTCCCACACTGTCCTTCAACCAGCAGTTTATTATGGCTGGGGTCATCCTCAGTGCTTGTTTCTATTTCTGCCCAAGCAGAAGTGTGGATCTTCTGAAAGAGTGTTCTGTACTGTCAAGCATATTAATCCAGTGTCTTTTAGTCTCGAGATATGCAGAGCACTCCTTGGATCATTGGGTTAAGGCTCCCTGCTACAGCCAGCCCTCTGATCTGAAGAGCTTCTGCTCCATGTGCTCTGCAAATCAGCAAGCTTCAACACCCTGTAATAAATTTGAGATCTATTTTATAGGAGGAATAGAAAGGACAATGCAAGAAAACACCATCCGTGATAGCTTTGGTTCTGATCATGACAGATAATATCATTATAAGAGAACTGAAGCTCCTGGATGCTCCAGGAAAGTGAACTAAAGCTTTAGATGGTTGGGCCCATGCTGCAAGCTTCAAAGGAAGTTTTAGCAGAATACACTTTCCACTGTTGCCACAATAATTATCACAGGAAAACCAACCAACCAACCAACAAAAAGATCTTTTGGATGAATGCTAGTATCAGCTCTAGGAGTCTTTGCTTGTATACTGCCTTCAGAACATGTTGGATGTGACACTGTGCTGACTGGTCTAGTAGCCCATACCACATCAGGGGGGTTGGAACTGGGTGAACTTTAAGGCCCATTCCAATCCCAAGCCATTCTATTATTTTATTATATGATTCTATATCTTATAACAACTATCAGTAAATTCAGTGCTTCACAGGTAGAAGAAAAAAAAACAGCACTTCAGGAGCAACTTGTCCAGCAGAACAGTGGGGAAAAAGTCTCTCCTGGCACCCCAAGTAATCAAATATTGGTTCAGTATTTCAACTGTGCAAGTGTACAAATGCATACTTACTGCTACTCAGTCATCTCTCATTGCCCCCTTCATAACTGGACATCCTGAGAGCACTACTGTAATTTTAATTCTCAATTTCCAGGAATTGCCTCGCTTAGATCCTTGGTAGGGTTACCACATTTCTTCTTAAAACTTTCAGTATAATTTTTCCTCAATAACAGCTTTGGAAAACTTATACCAAGACTGAAATCTCCAGATGGATAAGTGGAAGGAACTATTTTATTAGGTTTAACACTACATTTTTTTCTATTGATTATTCTCACCAGGCACCAGAGAGTCAGTCTCCTTTTGTATTGCAGCAAAGTGTGTCACATTATCACTCCAATCTTCAGGTTACCACTTCAAGACACCAGAAAATCTCTGTTGACATCTCTGTAGAGAGGATGAAGAGTACACGAGGACTAGCTTAGACTCTAGTAAGTGAATGGAGCAAGTGAAGAGTACTTGAGCAAAGGGATCACGTGTCATGTCACGGTTATGTTGAGATTCAAGGTTCAGGTGGATCAGGTTTACCATCTTGTTGCATAGACTAGATGAAGAGGATCAGAGTCTTGGAATTTAAATAAGAGGCCAGAAAACAAAACAGCCCACTATATCCTGGGTAGATCTGTACATGGTTTTAAATATCTGATGTTGCTCTCCCAGCAGAATGCAGAGAGTTCTGGTTTTCAGAAGGGCTGGGGTGCTTGCTGATTGGGCAAGATAACTTAGATCTTCCATGTCTCAGCAAGGACTTTTGCAAAAATCAAGCTCTGGGAAAGGAGATTTTCACAGCAGGTGCAGGGTATTGCTTTCTGTTGGCACAGCAGTTCTGGCTTTGCTAAAATGTATATTTACTTTATGTAGCTGTGAGTGTAATAAGAATGCTAGCAAAAACCACTTGGAAAAGGAAAAAAGGAAATGTTAAACCTTAACTCAGTATTCTCAATGAAATGATTACTCCTTCAGGATGAAATTGTACTTGATTCTTACTGTAAACCTTTCAATTTCTTACATAAATAGCATGATTATATTTACATAAATAGTTGCACCCTGGAGTACAACAATCTTATTGTACACAAAAATCCTATTAAAATTTTCTGAGAACTTCCCTAGTTTGAGCAATGATCTGTTATGCATAAAACCAGACCTTCTCACTTGTTTCTTCCTTCAGAGCCAAACCATGCATTTCGAGGCCTGCACCCAAATACAGAATTGATCCCTTAGATTTCTATCCTAGAGTCCAATATGGAAAACACATTCATAACTGAACTGGTGATATTTCAAAGCAATATACTATATTTCTGATTTTTTTTTTTCCTGGAGCCTGACTGTATGCATTTAGAGATGACATAAAAAGCCTACACAAAGGTATTTGATTCTTCTTTGAAGAAACAGCTGCTACCTTTTCTTATACCTAAAACAACCATACTCCAATCTCTGCCTCAGTTCATCTCTCTTCGGCATTTTTCTGCTCTAAAGAAACAAACTCACAACAAAAATGGATATTCCCCTGCTCCAGAGGACAAAGCCAGCATATAAAACTTGAGTTCTCAAAATGAGATATAAAGTAAAATATGACCCAGAGTGCTCTCTCAGCCACTCGTGTCATGAAGTACACATCATAATCTGACCTAACTGCAAAGCAAAAGTTTAAATTGATATTTTTAGATAAGAAAATATCAAATTTCAACAGCTATATATGGAATCAGATTATCCACACTGTAAGACAGCATATGGCTGAAACTATGACTGTGCTGACAAGTTGATCACTGATCCTGTTGTTGATGTAGTTGTATGCATTCTGATATGTGCAGGCAAAAAACTGTAAATTTTCTTCACAATCAAGGACAGTCTGGAGGATACAAATAAATACTATGAGCTGAAGAACTTTGGGAGTAACTGTAGGCTTCATTTCTGATGTAAAGAAAAAAAAGCCGTGCTTGACTCAGAAAGATCAGCCCTCTCTAATACACAGCATATGAACAAGTGCATGCCTGTACACCTCTCACTAACTTTGTTTAAAAATTAGATAGAAAGTCAATTAATTGAAAGCAAATGTATCTTATTTAACTCTCTATTTAGCTAGTACCCTGTGTAAATGTTCTTTTTAAAAACAAAGCCAAATTGTTTAGAAAATACAATAATAAGCTATGTCTACCACTTCATTTCCACATTAAAAGGAACAAAAATAATAAGGCCACCATGATACCTCTTTCCCAATTTTATTGGAATTTCTTGAAAGTTTTCATTTCACCAAAATCACAGATTTGGCAATCAGTTTCCAGCAGAGAAATGTAATCCAAACTTCTAGTGAATTGTGTTTCTGGTACAGTCAAGTAGCTCTGCAGGAAAGATGGCTCTGGGTAGATTCTGTCACAATGGGAAGTGTTCACAGGGTTCCTAGGGGATTCTGTAATATTTCAAAACCAAGCAGTTCTGTGCACAGGAAGAAAGGTAAATGAAGCAAAAGTGGTAAAAAAAACATTTGTAATCTGAAATGCAGGGGCCAGGATGCATGGCAGGCAGTAATCATAGCAGGTGAGTGAAGCTAATATCCCATGCTACTGCAGTCCTGCAGTCTGAACATGCAATTCAAATTATTTTGTTAAGAAATGATAAATCTTTGATTTTGAAAGCAATGGCTAGTGACAGTATATTTTGTATTTCCTGACGCAGCATGAATCTAAGAATGTTTCTTATTTCATATGGAAATGATTTTAGGATGCTAGCGACATAACATTCAGGGAATGAACAGTCTAAAATTTCTATAAACACCAGAATCAAGGCATTTATGAGTTTTAGTAAAAATTTTATTGAAGTCTGGTCATGTTGGCATATTGTGCATTTTAAATGTAAATTAGATTACTGGCAGTAGATTCAATTTAGTGGTAAAAATGTAAAGAAAACAGTTGGGCTACAGATGAAACAATAACGTAGCTGTTCTTTAGTTAAGAGAAGAGTGAAATCCAGAAACAAATGGTGTTTGGGAATATTTATGGTAGAGGAAACATGCTGCATACAATTAACTCTGTCAATTTTATGCAGCACAGTAGTTTTTGTTCAGCTTTGAAGAGCAGTTTCTGATAGTGAACATATGATAGGGTAAATGGATGGCTCTAAGGATTTGCAGTGGGAACAGAAATCCTTTCATCTTTAGCTTGCTTGTTAAAATGCAGCCTAGGCTGCAAGAGATCAATGCTGATGACTTTGTGCGTACAACTTGTCTGACATGACACCAGGTCTGCTCTCCTCCTCCTTCCCACATTACAGTATTTTATATCCAAAGCCTGTGTGACTAAAAAGGACCATACTTCTTGGCACTGCATTGGCAGTTCAAGGGGAAATCTACAACTGCTGGGATGTGGGCATTTGTCTTCTTTCCCTGCTTTGTCTCAGAGTCCCAATGGCTGGACCTCATTGCATTGGTCTACCAAGACAATATATCTCCCTGTTGGGCATGTATTCAGTCTTTTTGCAAAAGCTTTCAAATCTACTGAAAAGCATCAAGCATAAATAAAACAAAACAAAACAAAATAAAATTAATAATAACAAATCAGCTGCAGATTTTGTTACTAGCAAAAATATTCAACAGAATAATTCAGGGTGTGGGCAGAGGGAGAGCTACTATAAAGACGATTCAGAATATGTTGGATAACAAATCTCATTTGCCTCAAAGATACTGGAATTTGATGATTTTGCACATACAGCAACCTCTGCAGATTGCAAGTAGGTAGACCAGTGCAGCTAAGTAGAATTTTAATGCAGTTATTTAATTACAGCAAATCTGTTCTTGGTCCAAAGCTATTAAAATGGATACTGCTCTTTACAAAGACATACATGACCCAGTGCCCTGGTGTTATTTCTGCTGTAAATCATTAAATTGTAGGAAAAGAAATGAGAGTGAAATTAGAGA
The DNA here is from genome assembly GCF_038088225.1 of Cyrtonyx montezumae. NCBI lineage: Eukaryota > Metazoa > Chordata > Aves > Galliformes > Odontophoridae > Cyrtonyx > Cyrtonyx montezumae. The sequence goes on from NW_027071826.1 coordinate 13,580,640, forward strand.
GAAATCACTCTCCTGTGGCAATCCACCAGGCTAAAGGCAAGTGTCAGAGTATTGTCTCTTAATTAACGGACGTTAGGGTTAAAATCCTGTTCTATGTCCTAGATGAACTAAGCTAAGCTCCCTTTAGAAATGAATGATGAGAGAAACAGAAGCCTTCCACTTAACCACAGACCAAGTCTGCTGAAACAACACTTGGGCAAAGCCCATGTGGAAGAGCGGACTTGGCCTGGGTTCTGACAGTCACCTTCTGTGTATGGGAAGGAGATGCAGGGAAGATAACCTTGAATTGTAAGAGTCTAGGGTTTTGCCAGCCCGGGATAAGGCTTGTGAGAAACTGAGAAGGTGAATGAGGTTTTCAGCTAAGAACTAATTGGGCAACAGGCTTGAAAAACGTATCCTGAATTTCTGGCCTCCAAAGCATGACTTCTGTACAGGTCCCTCGGATCCATCAAAGAAATACTTGATGATTGATGATTTAATTTTATGGAAAATCCTACAAAACCAGAGCTTTGTTTAGCTGAATTAGAGTTGTTCAGGCACTGCAGTGACTAACAGCATTAAGAAGCTCAAAGTCATACAGAGGCACAAGTAAAACTGAAATGCAAATAACACAAAACCGGAACTTATTTTGCTTTTGGATGTTACTCCTGCTGCTGGGACCCACAGCACCTCCATTAGCAGCTCTCTTCCCTTGGGAGGATGCAGCCTGTATATATCTGCTGTAACATTCATCTTGTGAACTGGCTGGCTTAGGGGAAAAGCTTTGAGCTTGTATCTCCCTTTTGTTCCCTCTAACTTCCAACTCTGTACTTATTAGTCAGCACAACTTCTATTGTTTTCTGCTGTGTTAAAATTGGAATTGCTTTGGCAAGAATCTTTGACACCTCCTCTCAAGTGGGAAGTTCACTTCAGTGGTTAAACAACTGGCTGGAGATTTGGGAGACTGAAATCAGTGTGTTGCTCTCCCATTGTTTATTTTATGCCTTTGGCTAAATCACTGGAGGAGGAATTCATCTCATCTGGCTTCAGCTGTTACGAATTAGACATCTAATCTGAGCTTGTTGTCTAGGCACCCTCTGCAGTCAGTGGAGTGGAACAGGCACCTCCAGGGACTGACCCATCTCTTAGAGATATCTGCTCCATTCAATGACTACAAGAAGATCGAGCAGCTAGTTGGGATTCATATGCCTAACTTCAGGTGCCTAAAACAGGTAAAATTGAATTCCGTACTTGGTCTCTGTTCTCTGTTGCACAAAAAAATGGAATCCATTAAGCTTGTTAAAAACAATACAATGCTATGTCTGTTCAAATTACACAAAAGCAGAGTCAATTTGGAAAGCAGTGACTGACTTTTAGACCAGATACTTAGAAATCTAAAAGAATAAAGAGGTGCTTCTTGAGCTTTTAAAATCTCCTTACTCCTAGTGAGATTTTCAATTGCTTACCCCTTGGCTCGTTATAAGTGATGGAAAATCTCGCTAAACGCCCACCTGTGTTTTGAGGTATTTGAACACCCACCTCTGCCCTAGTCTTACTAGGGAGAGCATTATACCAAAATGAATCTTGGTCTTCAAGTGCTCTTTTTTCTAGCTTCTGTGTTCCTGCTTCTGTGTACTGCATTTCTCACTCCTAGCAGAGGTAAGTTTGGAAGAGGAGAATGCGTTACACGTGATACTGCTACTCTCCCCTACTGGTAGATAATTGATTAGGAAGAGAGCTGTGGCAGGGCTAGGAAGGGAATAATTGAATCACAGCCTCCTCTCCAATTCAGCTAAAGTGTTTGGAAACTTGGCATGGTAGAGAGCCTTGTACATAAACCATATTTTATTGCTTGGAGTTGACAGTTTAGCTGTGACTGTGGAACTAGCAAGTTACAGGCACAACACAGAGGATGTAAACTTAATTTGTCCTTTCTTTTGTGCTGCTTTTTTTTCTCTCACAACTTGCTGAGGGTCTCCATCAAGACCAGCACAATAAGAGTTAACGTGTGGTCTGGGAATGAATGTATGTGTGTGTGGTGGAACCCTTCCACCCTTCTGATTCTCCCTTTCCATTCCTTTATTTGAGCAGACTTGCTCGCTGTCCCAAGGGCACAGGAGGCAAAGGTGAGAAGGAAGCTGACAAACAAGGAAAATAATCCCTTTGCCCACCCCTAGTGGAAACTGTTAGCTACAGCGTGGCAGCTGAGACAGAACAACTTACCCCAACCAAATCTCTTTTATTATGTTCCTGTGTTTATTTTTCCGCTGTATTTATGACTTAGCATGTTGTTTTTGGTGTGGAAAGGACTCTAAAGCTGTAGATACCCGTTGTAATTATACAAATTCCTCTGCAAGGAGTCTGTTAAAAAGATTGATCTATTTTTATGAGGACACACACAAATACTCATTTTGATGGACCTCATTGGCATTTATTGCAGGCCTGCCACTACTAAAATTTAAAGCCAACCTTGTAAATTTTATGGAAACTACATGCTGCAATTATTAGCCTGAAGACCTCCTGTCTCACAGGAATGAGTCAGATTTTGCTTTCCAGGTATGGTATAGTTTACACCTGAAAGAGATTAGTGGAGACCACCAGTAGCTTGAAAACCTAATCTCCAGTATTTTGTTTCCAGTTTAGCTCTGGAAGATACTCCAGGTGTTCTCATTAATTAGTCATTGTAAGTCACTGTGTCACTATTGTACATAGAACAGCTGTTTTCCTGGTTCCTTTTTTTTTTTCTACTGGAGTGTTTTAAATTAAAAGTTGGTTTATACACTATTTAATGCTCAGAAACAATGTTTGTGACTGGTGAAAATGAAACAAAAACAGCCCCTAACAAATCAGTTTAGGAAGACAAATTCCTAAACCAAAGTGTTTTCTACAGTGGTGTAACTTTACAGAGTTCTACCTGAGTGGATGGTCCAGCTTGACATCAAAAGCAAATCCTGCTTTTTTTTTTTTTTTTTCCTCTGGCAAGATTTTCACTAATATCAAGAATTGGCCGTAGTCCCTATACACTATGCATGTTGTAATTCTAAACCCATGACCTTATTTTATAATCATAGGTACTGAGGCAGATTAATTAAGTGGATTAGAGCTACCAATTCAGACAGTCAAAAGGGAAAATTGATAATATAGTTGGACAATAAGTCCTAATACTATGCAATGTATAAATATGAATGTGCATTTTCTTGTATACTGTCCAACAAAGAACCTTGCTAAAATCTTTTTTCTTTATTTGTGACCCATAGACAGCCTGTTTCAAAAGACATTCTGGCTGAAAGCAGACAAAACATTGTCAAAGAACAAGAACTTGGGTGGGATCTAACAGCCACAGGTTATGTTTATTATGTAGTTCATTATGGTGAGGTGCTAGAAGGATATTATTGTCAAACCTTCTCATCCTTCATTTCAAAAGAAGTCCTTATTCTTCTCAAATCAGTTGGACTCCAAAGCGGAAAGGGGAGAAATATTTGTGTGTTCATCTTGGTGTTTTCTTGTCTCTCCTCAGAAAAGCCAGTGCTGTTCTCCAGAGTTCCCAATAGTGCACCTCTCTGAGTATCTTCGGACTGATCTGCAATGGTCCTTAAGTAGCAGTTCTCCCTATTTCAGTGTAAACTCAGGAATGATGTGTGTCAGATGTCTGCTTGTGAAACTTGCACCTTCAAGTTATCAAAGAAAGGTCAGTATCTGCAGTTGCATTGTCTAAAGTTTTAAATGAAATAATGTTGAAAAGTTTAATTCATCATCAGGATGACAGCCTGCAGTAGAGATATTGTAGTTACACAAAAGGATATGGACATCCTGACCTGGTCTTTTGACTAAGGGGAATGGCAAAAAACTTTAAAAGATACCTTGAGAGTTCCTTGCAAATGGTAGACATATGTATCTTTGTGAAAATGCCTTAGATTAAGCAACATTAGTGTGAGGGAAAGAGGGCATATGTTAAGAAAAATATTTGTAAGAGGAGGATGCTCTTTAATCATCTGTAGAGGGAGATTGTCCTATGGAGTCAAGCAAGGAGCATTTACTTTATATTGTTTCCTGCAGTAATGAGGAATATGTAAAGCTCTCTTCGATAAGCGGGCAGGACTTCTGTGAGTGCATTCTTCCTCAGTGTTTTTGTTTTGTTTTTTCTTCAGAAATCTTGTTTCAACTTGAATAGTTTATCTCTGGAATCAGACCCAACTTTCTTTAATAGAAGGACAGGGAATCTGTAATTAACGTTCTTCTAATGTAACAAATTAAACAAATATCCTGATTCTAACTGAATACATCATAGTTGTTTGTGGAGCAAAGCAAGTTAGTTGTGCTCTTTCTCTGAATTCAGAAGTGGAAAGTTGTCGCTTCCGCTCATGAGACGTCAAGATATAATAATGTGCAAAATGCAAATAGAATTTACACCATAATGTGCTTTAATTTGATTTGACATTAGGTTTCTACTCCTCATCTTTTCATGATAGCTACTGAAAAGATGTAATTTTATTTTGAAGTCTTAAATTTTACCTTTGGTATACTCCAATAAATGGAAATTGAGGAGGGAAAAGTTATAGTGCAGAGTTATGGACACATGCAAATTAAGTTTTGAATTTGATTATTTTTTTTCACTTACTATTTGAGATGTGCACTCATTCTATTTTCCATTTTGGTGAATATTTATCCTGATGGCTATCACTAAATAATTGCTTGGTGTCTAAAGCTTTTTCATCTGATGGGCAATTCAAAACCTTGATCAAGGTCAATTGTTAAGGTGTCGAAATCTGAAAATTTAATCATCACCGACAGTAAAATGATACTCAGAATTATGCCTTTAAGAAAAGCCACTATTTATCAAGGAAAGTGTTTTTTTTTTTTTAATATCCAGTGATCATAGTAATTTCTAAAGTGTAGCATCTTAGAATTTGCTTTGGCTTATTCACTTGAGAAAATGGCTGTCTATTCATTCACTCAGGAAATTCTGGACAGCTAGTCAGAAAAACAGACAAAATCCAGTCTGATCAAGAGTAACACAGGTTTTGTCTACAACTTAAAGAAACTTGGTTTCCTAACCATGGTTTGACCTGCTTCATATACTTTCAATGCACTGCAAGTTGCCTGTCCAAAAATGGCCCACAATCGGAAAATCAATTCTAAACCACTTTTAGTAAGACCAGTGTGAAAATACGCTAGTTGAAATGTTGTCTTCAATGGGGCTGGGCAACCTCCTCACAGATCTAGCATCTGCTCACATGAGACCACCATAGCATCTGGTGATGCTTTCATACACAACAAACACTTTCAGTTAATTTTTCTGACAGTTTTCTGAACCTACTTCTGCATTATGTTTCTAATGGCTATTTCCATGAACGTAATTGGAACGGGAAAATCTGATTTGCCATTATACTTAGCAATTTTTTTATCTAGATGACTTTTTCTCAGCAGAATGGCACATAGATTTCATCTGGATTACAGAATCATAGAATGCCCTGAGTTGAAAAGGACCTACCATGGGTAGGGTCGCCAACCACTGGAGCAGGCTGCCCAGTGTCACACCCACCCTTGCCTTGAATGCCTCCAGGGCTGGGGGAACCACAGCCTCTCTGGGCAACCTGTTTGAGTGCATTACCACCCTCAGAGTGAAAAACTTCCTCCTAACATCTAACCTAAATCCCCCCATCTTAATTTAAAACAATTCCTTCTTGTCCTGTCACTATCAACCTGTGTAAAGAGGATGACAAGACACTCAATTTCAAGCTGGGGAGTTACACGTCATTTGATAATCACTGTGTTGCATCTGGAGCGCTGCTGTCATCTTTTGTGGTATGGTGCCTCACACAAGAATGTTCACTGCAGAAGGCACGAGAAAGTCAATATCCTCACAGAAAATTTGTTTGTTTATTTACCCAGGATCTCAAAAGCTGATCAGACTTTGTTTGCTGCAGCTGTTGTATCTGCAAATTCAGTGCTCCATCCTGTGGAAACCCAAGTATTGGACCCATATCTAGAGGCTGTATGTTGTTTCAACAATATCAACAGCAATCTGTTAGATTATCTAGCTCAGAGCAAGGAACCCCAGCACTATTCTGAAATAATCTCATGTGATTTGAGTTTATCTCAAGTTCTCCGGATGCTTTTGGTTACTTTTAATTATTATTTTTTTTCAAGATATGCTTCTTGATGGCCATATCAAAAATTTAATTGGGGGATAGCATATATTTTGTTCCCAAGTGAGTGTTGAGTCTTCAGCAACAGTTCCTGGGCTTTCCAAAGCTGCTGAGATGATACCTTTGATGTCTTTTTGGAGTTATTAAAAGGTAAGACAGTAGAGCAGCAAGAAGGCGACTGTTGGTTAAGTACCCAGTTAACAAGCAAAACTGAAGACTCTGTGGAAAGACAATGCACTGCTTTAAAATTGTACTGATGAATTTTTTTCCTGGTGCCTAAGGGTCTACTTCTAGATAAAGACACAGGGACCTCACTCATTCAGAACTCTATATGGGACATTTTTATTTGGATTATAAACATATTAATTTTGCTAGCACCTTTTAATCAGTGGCATGATTACAACCTTATGTAAATATATCCAAAACAGGTGGCTTAGATATTACATGTATTTCTGGTACTATGCAGTGAAACATGCTGTCATTTATGATGTTAGATTTTGCCATCAAATATTTGACAAATAAAGTCAATAGCTCTATGCTGTTACAACTGCTCCTCTAGCTGTTCTTGAGGGTGGTAGATTGAAGTTTGCTTAAGTCTATCTAAGAAAGAACAGTTCCACCCTGGGCTGGGTGTATACAGTAGAGTCAGCACATTAAATTCAGTAGTAGCACTTGGAGTGACTATTACCATATTCTTCTACAAGAGATGAAAGTGTAGAAGTTGGATTTCTTTAATGGCACAGAATTAAAAAAAAAATAAAAATAAGAACCTCAGCAAATCACAGATCTCACAAATCTCTGTCTTTGGAGTGAAAAGGAGTCTTTACTTATCATAATCACGTATGATCTGACTTCCCACTTAAATGCAGGGCCAGTTTTTTTGTTTAATTCTTTCTAAAGTTCTGAAGATCTCCAGGTATGGAGGTCATACTCCTTCTGATGAATATGTTTCAGTGTTTTGTAAAGAGCTTTCTTTCTTAAAACTAAATTTTCCCTTGCTGCAGCTCCTGTTTGTTGCCTCTTGTCCTTTTCTGTGCACCTTGGGAAGAGCATGTGATTAATATTCTTTACCAAAGAGTGCTTCTTATCTCAAATATTTTACATGAGGTCTTTTCATTTCTGCAACATCCTATTAAATACATATCAGTGGGAGAGGAGAGAAGAAAGGACAGGGCAATGCAAGTTTTTTTTTTTTTTTTCAAAGCATTTTTTCCTCTAAGGATCACAAAGGCCATACTACATAAGAAAACTAGGTATGACTCAGAAAGCATCACATCTCATCTCAGTAGTATATTTCAAAATGTAGGCATTGAAAATTTGTGAATACTGTATTACTTGACTTTTTCAAAATCTCAAAAGAAATTAACCAAACCACTTCAATTTTCATTTAAGACATCACCCTCCATATCAAAGCAATTCAGGTCAGTGTGTCAAAAAAGTTTGTGCCAGTTTTTTTCTCACTGTCCCATTATTGAGGTGTTGATACAAATGCTTCTAGCTTGGAATCCAAAAACACTTCAACAGCTATGAAAGCCTTTCTTCTGAAAAAAAGTGTTTCATTTTCTTTGGGTTGTTTTTTCCCTTTGTTGGGCATTCAGCAGTTTTTACTAGATCTCTTCTTGCCACCTTAAATTAAATTCATAAAAATGTCAGAACACAAGTGGTCATAATTCTTTTCTCATCCATGCTGTGGTTTTGTAGGGAATTTTTCCCCAGATGATGCTATTTGAACTTGACTATGGACAACAAATTTACTGCTTGTAGAGCTCCAAATGTGTGATGTCTTTTCCTTCACTTTCCTGACTTGATGCTTGTAACTTTTTCCCTTTCTGGGAAAATATTGCCACACACAAAGCACTTTTCTCCATTTAGTTCTGTGGTCCTTCCCATGAGAGGGTCATGTAAGGCAAAGCTGTGAAATGAAAAGTTAAACTGTGTCCATAGTAAGTAGGAACAAGGATAATGTTAGAGAAAAATAGTCCATTTCCCTTCCTTGGTCTTTGATTTACACTGTTCTTTAGCAACTGAAGTTTGTTGTCATGGCCCTGTAAATTGTTGTGGTATGAAAATAGCAGCCATGTGACCCTCAGCCTACTAGTATAAGTACAAAATGTGGAGGTATTGATTTGAAAAAGATTGGTTTTACATGAACTATTTTGTATTTTACAAGAATTATTATATTCTGAAAGCAAGACTATAACAGTATTTCCAGCACTTCTGATTTTATTATAAATCTCATGACGTTTGGTGTTTTTCCTTAGAATGCCAGCTCCTACAGATATCTCATTACCTATGATTCTCAGTTTTCATAGAAATGGGATGATTTTAGCTCCTGCAGTTCCTGGGAGAAACACACAAATCTTAGTCCTGAAGGCTTAAATAACAGAAGGCTAAAGATAAAGACAAAAAAACTAGTAAAATTTCAGTTTTTAAATTAATCTTACAGTCCTTGGTTCTGACTCAGAACTTCTGGGTGTTTGAGATTGGCAGTAGATTTCTTATTAAATTTGTGGATTACTATTTTTTAAATTCATTTCATATTTATTTACTGATGTTTTTATTATTATTTTTTTAATCTTTGTTTGCTTCTCCAGATTGAAGTCCAAAAATATTGACTTGAAAGGCCTCCTCAGAAAAAGCATTCATAGGTGAGTGAGGTGAACAAGGCACTTACATGTATGGTAGAGATTTATGACTGGGAATGTTTCTGTATCCACAGACACAACATATGTGAACATTACCAGAACATATCACAGTACCATTTTGAATCTATTCTGTGTTTGCAGCACTTAGAGGACTTCAGAATTTTCCTATTGTTAAAGTATATCATGATTGAAAAGTCTTTTAATTTCTGCATATGTGTAGAGATGCATGGAAATGTTGAAAGAATATGCAGGGAGGGTGGATGGATATAAGAGATCTACTTACAAGATGTTTTAATTCCTTTTCTGTGGAAAGTGATTGGGATCATTTGTGCTCATTAGAGGGTTTACAAAAACAAAATGAAAAGATGAGAATTATGTTGCTCTGTTCCTGGAGGACTCTTTTTTTTTTTTTGTCCTTCAAGAGAGCAAGAGTAGTTCAGTGTGCTCAAGGTGGTTTGTCAGGAGGCATGGACAGTGACCAACAAGAAATAGTGCACAGATTACAAATGATAAATACACAGGAGTGTATGTCTTTGAACACAAAAATACTTAGGAAATAACTTTGACTGGAAAATTCATGAATTGCAACAGTTTGTTACTATTTTTACATTTATTCATCCATTCATGTTTATATTATACCAATCAGTTATTTAAATCAGCTCATGCTGCTGCCATGTCTGTTCAGATACTTCAGTATGAACAGAACAAAGTTTTTATAGCGATGTGGTAAATTCCAGTCATGAAGTTATGTGGGGACCTTTTATCCGTTTGTTTTCTTTGTGTGTGTATGATTTGCTTGAAGAAATAAGCAAATAAAGCAGGTGAAATTAAGAAAAAATCAAGGTATCAAAACAATTTCTTGATGGTAAATGAGAAATTCAAATACCTGAGTATTATTTCTCTGAATAAAATACATTTTTTCTTTCCTGCTTGGGTTTTTCTACCAGTATAATCATAGCTTGTTTTTAAAATTGGAGTTATAGCATAGGCAATGCCAAACCAAACAGAGCTGGCTGCAGCATTTTGCTCACTTTCTCTGGCCCTCACAAAGCCTATCTACTGTACTTATTACAATAGCTCCTTGGGGCTAGTCAGAGATATTGTGTTCACCATGAAATTTGTTTCACAAACACCAATTAAGCTGCAGCCTCTCACACTCTGCTACCTCTCTACCTCCTTCCCTCTTAGTTCCACAACATAAAGTGATGAAGGGAAAAACTGCACAATAAAATTTCTCCTATATGCATGTATATAAACGTGAGTATGTATGCACATGTAGAAGTATAAATTTCAGAGAAGCTATGCTACATTTCTATGTCTCTGAACTCTACTGTACAGAAAGTGGTGTGAGACGCATAGGGAGCTCCCAGCACTGTTGCCCTCTGTTGCCACTACAGATCTGCATGAACTGGTCTGGCCAAATATTCACAAACTCCCTCACTCCCTCTGTGCTCTGTGTAGAGCATCACTTGCAGTCACCACTCATGGGAAACAGTGTTGCACAGTCAAATTCCTACACAGCCATTGATACCCCCGGTGCATGAAAAATCTCATGGCTTCTCTACTTCTTTGCTTTCTGTTTCCCTTTAATAACCTTATTTTGCACTCTTAATGTATTAACATACTGTGTTTTGCTCTATTAAAGTAAATCATTCAACTAAATTTTCAAGCAGTAAATCCCATTATTTTTCTTATTGGATTTGAAATGGGTTTGTCAAGAAAACTGTTTTGCTGCAATTTATGAATGTACTGAAGAACACTTAGGAGACAACTGTCTCTGCATTTGAACAGGAAATGATAAATGGAAATTGAGAGAGAATTTGTAAGATTTATTTTCCACTGCTACAAGTCTTGATCTGAAAAATAGATTATTTCTTTTTCTCCTTGTTTCCAGGAGACAGTGCTGTAATTTTTTAATAAAGATCATATAGCCTTGGAAAGGCATTTAACAAGCTACTTTGGGATATTACAGTACAAGCAAGGTTTGTCTGTTAAAAAAATTCTGAAACGGGGAAAATAATTTTAAATTTTGGAGAAGATGTGGATCCCTTATTTGATTTTTTTATTTAATGAAATTACAAAATAGACATTGTCCCCAAATACCCTGATCTACAGTGATTAAATTCAGTCTTGCATGTAGGCCTGGCAGAAATCTTTTGCATCATAGCTTAATGATTTATTTTGCTTGGAAAGTAACTGTGGTCCTGAACTGGTCCTTAAATAAGTCCAAAAGACTTCCATGGTAACTGGATCAGGCTCTATAGATTGTGTGATAAAGGCCAAAATCTGCTCTGAATAGACTGTGCTGGGTCCAGGGCACAACAGGACGTGGCTGCTCAGGAGTGAATGTGAAACACAGTTTTATCTTCAGAGCAGCTCAACATGTCCTGAGGTAGACCCCAGCCCTGTGCCTGTTGTAGGAGGGCTGCAAGATGAGGCAACAAGGAGCCAGGCTGCTCCCAGGCCAAAAAATTTCATTTCCATCTGTTTGGGCTGGAATCCCTCTCAGGATAGCTGCTGGGGAAGGCAAGTGGAAGAAGAGGAGGTGGCCGAATGGAAGTCCAAAAGTATGTCCCAGGATGGCTGTGGGGCAGTCAGCAGTGGGAGGCAGCAGGATCATGCATGTCTCATGTGGGAGCCATGAGACATGCATTCTGAGAAGCTTCAGAGGTGTACAACCACTGAGGTCTCCCAGTCCTACCACGTCCCTAATTGAGCTTTGCATAATATACTAGTTTACTGTCAGTAACACATTTCATCCTTCCCTGTCCTGTAGGCTGGATTATGTCACTGTGCCAGGGCATTAACCTTGAGGTTTTTGCATCTAAATTTACTTTGTTTTGAGTTTTCTTCTAATATTACATCTTTGCTTCTAGTTTATAAATACTCCATTTAAGGAACTATTTAGCAGTAACAACATTCCTGAGTTCGATCCAATGATTGAGCTAATTATGGCTTTCCTTCAAAATTTCATCTTTAACTCCCTTCTCCCCCTGTCCCTCTCTGCTGTGGTTGGAGATCCTGAAGATAATAAAGACCTAGAACTCCTACGTAACTGGACAGATGAATGAATTGGATGCCCCGTCTCTCCCAGATTAGCAAATCCCAGTCTTGCAATCCTTATTTATGTGAGTCCTCCTGCTGAGTGGAAATAGTTGTGTAAGTAATACCTTGATTCTTGAGAATTACATTAAATAACCCAGAAAGTCCAGGAGGTATTTTTTTAGCATCTTCTGTAAATGGGAAAAGGAAGACTGGCAAGTAATATTTTAGCAGTCCCTTAACTCATTAAAGTGGCTGGTGATGAATATACAAAAGAAAGTTCATTCTCCTGCAAGCACATAACTGCTGCACTAATTCTTCAATTTTATATCCAAGAAAAAGCATGTCTTAAAGTATCCTTGGAAAAAAAAAAGCCTTTTCTGTTTATAGGCAGTGCAGTTCCACATTCTTGGTATATGGAACACCAAATGTCCTGGGATAGCCAGCATCCTGGCAGAGAGCCATGCATCTTATTATATGGCAGGAGAGACAAATTTCCTCCTGCACAGTATGTCTATAAATAAAGTGCTTCTTCCACAAGCAATTAAATGGAAGCATTTTTTCCAACCAGCATGCAAATACAGTTTTTGTTTCTTACTGCAAGTAGTAGCCAATTTGTGATATTAGTTTAAGGTCAGAACTATTTTAATGATGACATTAAAATGCTTTTTCCCTGGCTTGCATGGAGATGTTAAAAAAAAAATGCTGCAATAAGTTTTCTTAAAGGGGCATTTCTTCACTTTTAAAGGATCTGGTATTACTAAGGCTTCCTTGAACTGTGTAAGCTGTCCATGATTAAAGTGTTATATGTGTGTCTCAGAGGGAATGTAGAGTTAATTATTAAGGGCTGCGATTCTATTGAGACTGTGTTTGCAGGAAACCTGTATGTATTTGGGACATTTGTGTAGTTTATTTACGTAGTCCCTTGCAAAATCATCTCAATTTTTGTTGATGTTTCTAGGGAGATGCTAGAAAATAAAATAATACTATATGATTCTTAGTCTAAAATCTGGATAGAAGATAGCATCATTGATATGCTCTTACCTGTCACTTTTATTCAGAATGTGTGGTTGCACATTTCTGAGATTGGGTAATGAGGTTATTGAAGTAAAGCAGGGAAAAGGCTAGGACACCTTCATCTGATGGTTTGGCAGCTTAATTTTTATAGCAACAGTAAGTCTTAGAAAGTGTCTTTGTTTTTCAGCAAAGTATTGTGGTATTCTGAGTAACTATGCCTATCATCACTCCTTTCATGGATGAGGACCGAAAGGAAACTGGAATGGCATTCCATCTTATTATATGAAAATCTTTGTTACATTACAAATAGAACAGACTAGGAATGATTGATAGGAAAACCTAGATTTTCTACTGTAACTGGTACTTCAGCCATCATATAGAATAACTGTGATATATTTCTAGATTATTACCTAAACCTTAGTTTTGCAAAATCACGGAAACACAGAACTGTTGAGGTTGAAAAGGACCTTTGATGGACACCTTCTGCACTCTCCTCTTGTTCAAATAGGCCACCTTGAGCAGTGTGCTCAGGACTGGAGCTTTTGAATATCTTCAGGGAGGTTCGTAACTTCTCTGGATTGCTTGCTCTCCTCACAAGAATTCCTTCTCTTTTCATTTTTTTTTATTTTTTTATGTGGTTTATTTATTTATTTATTTTTATAAAGAATCAGTTTCAAGTTTATCTTGTCTCTCCTAGAAAAAAATCTGTGTGGCTTTTCTACTTAACTTCCTTTCTTCTCCATTATGGAAGCTCTTCACTTGTAAGTAGTATATCCCACAAAGAACTATGAAGGAAACGTTTGTAGCAGTGACATTCCATATGGCATGAAGAGTGAAGAAGTTACAGTGTTTGATCAGTGTTGGAAACTAGACTATTCACATTGCAGTTAGGGGCATTATTGAAAAGAATATTGCAGAAATGCTGATTATATAAATGAACAGTAGAAGGAGTTAATTTTTTTGGTCTCCAAATATTTCCTGATTAAAAGCAGTGTTTTTTAATGTATTTTGATCTAGAGTGTGTTGGATAGCTTCTAGGTAGCTTTCTCTGTCTCACACATTGAGTGACAGCCAGAAAGGTGTCACACATAGACCTAAATGGGGCTATCTTTTTGTGAGACAAAGTATGTTCTTAAATAATAAATGATCCTGGCAAGTTGTTTATTACCAGCAGTTAATGATCTGTTTATTAGTTAAAGTCTGTGGCTGTTAACACTCCAACAAATCAGTTCACTCTGTTAAACATCAATTTTGAGTACATTATTGGTATTAACCATACAGCGAACTAGAACTGTTGCAGACAGTTGATTTTATTGCTGTGGTAGAATTGTATAACAGGAGGCAAAGGTGTTTGATAGGATACCAGTGTTACTGAAAAGAAAAATAGATTAGGTTACTGTTGTTTGTACTGGTTAACAACTGGCTTTTATTCATAGTGAATGTGTATTCTGTTTTCCCAAATGTCTCTCAAGTAGGTACATTTTGAAGTCCTAGATTCTCTAATTTCCACATTTTTAATATTTTAAAGAGTACTTTTGCTTGTGTACATTTACTTTGGAAAAGAAATATATATGGTGGGCTTAAAAATTAGTTTCTAGGAGGTGTGTGGGAGGAATAGCTTGATTTAAAAGTTGCTCAGAAACTAAACTTTGCTAAAACCACTTGTTTGTCTGAGCAATTGGCACCAGATCAACTCGTTTTCCAGTCTAGTTGCAGCTACTGGGAGGAATAGGCAGAGACAGAGTTTGAAGACTGTGTTGGATCTGCATTAAGCTATGCTTCACTTACATCATGTTAAATTCCCACAAGTGTCTTCAATAAAATAAAGTTCCAATGGAAGACATCGGATATTAGGTGATCTTGATGAGAATACTTGATCTTGAGTGGAATGGTGCTCTACACAGTTCTGGCTCTGCCTACTCCCAAACCGTAAAATACACATATTCCAATTTTGCATCTGATCAGGAAACTAAGCTGTAAAAGTAAGTTCACTCCTAGGGCTCAAGTGGTGGTAATAAGTCTGGCAAGGCTGGATAAATAGGTGTGAGAATTACATTCCAACCCGCAGATTCAAGAGTTCAAATCTGTTCTTTGCATTTTGGCCCACTTCTTATAAAAGGTAGCTCTGATACTTTCAGCATTTAGAAATAATCCTTTGATACATTAGCAGAAAGTAATCCCCAAAAGCATTTCTCTAAATTGTATCAAGAATACTTTTCTTCAATCTTTCTGACAACCGACATGTTCTTAGGTTTTCTTGATACTGAATTAATTACACTGATGCAGATCATTACATGGAAGCCAAATTTTTTCTCTCAGTTCTAGAATGGCTTATTCTGGTTTAATTTGAATCTTTCTTAAAACAGCTGAACTCAGCTAAAATAAACACCGTTAAAACATCCATCAGTTGTTCATAATGCTCAGCTAGAGCAAAGGCTATCTCATAATAACATTTTAAATTAAATCATGCTGACTTGATGTTGATAATCTGTAACTTGGTAGAGCAAATTACTTGAAAATGTGTTCTACCACCACAACTTAAACCATGGCATAAAAGGTCAGTACAGAATAAGAATTCAGTAACAAGAGTGACACTTCAGACCCTGCACAGCAGGATGTCTAGCAGAATTTTCTGTAATGGTATTAAAGTGCTTGGCTCTTTTTATGCTCAACAGGGCAGTAAATAGGTTGGCAAACAAGGAATCGGAGGACCTGTGGTTTACACCCAGTGTCAACAACAAGATAATTTGCCTATGAGTAAGTACAGCTTTCCTAAGAGTTTTAATTCCCCCAGAGGCCCTGTGGTTTCCATCTATTCCTGCAATTAGCCCTTTATCACACGGGAAGGTATTTGCAATGTAATCTGAATTAAAACTTAACCCAACACCCCTTAAAACCCAAGCTGCTGAAGATTTGCTGAAATGCTCTTGCTCTCGGAGTGGTGCCAGTGTAGTTTGTTCTGGGGCTCGAGCTTACCCCATGCACAGCTGAGCTCTTCTCTCATGCTGCAACAGGTTTCTCTGCCCCATTCAGAGCAGTCCTGGAGAATGAAGTGACAGCAAAGTGTGGGGGTGATCTCAGTTCTCACCTTTGCTAGACAGTGGCACAGACTTTCCCAGCTGCCTCTGGGAGCACTGAATCATATTTTAATCTTGCAAAGCATGTGGAGTTTATAGACCAATGATATGAAAATGATCTTAGCTGGAGTCAAATCGCTTGCTGTAGCCCTTGAGGATTATTGCCTGCAGCTGAAAGTTTCTCTGGTTGGCATTCTGAATTACTTAATTCACAGGGTGCATTGCAGACACAGCATGATTACACAAAGTCCGCATCATCCAAGGAAGAAATCTGTGGCTGCTTGAATTGATTTTTAGTGCTATAAACTTGAATGCATTGACATTTGTTTCTTGCCTGAAATGTAATGATCTCTTCTGTATGTGTATTTATGTGTTTATATATTATAGCCTTGTGTTGGAAGACATGAATGTTAAATGTGTTTTTCTTCCCTGACCTGAACAGCTTTTACTGACTCTTACTTTAGCCTGTTTATACAGTGCTACATAGCAATGAATGCTTTTAATAGAAAAACCTCAGAGCTGTTTCTGGTGTTACTTATTTTTTCTTTTCAATGCGTGCACCACGATGCAGTGCTTAGCCAAAACAATTGACCTTCATTGTAGTTTTATTTCCTTCAAGCAGCAAGAAGAGCAATTCTCCAGTTAAATCCCACTAAGAGAACACTGCAAATGACACATCAGAGAGAAGGATGTGTTTTACAAGTCTTGCTTGAGAACATTTGATATCAGATCTCAGTTTCAAGTATAGAGCGGCAAGTGAGGTGAGTGGGGATTTGGGGGGAGGACTTATTGTAACTTGAGGAAATGCAAAAATTGTGACATTGTGCCACCATTTGTCTCAGCATCATTAATATCACAGTCACTCTTAGAGTTGTGTGGTTTGGTCATTTGAAGGAATGGACTATTATTTTTCCAGCATTACATGAACTGTCAGCACATAATTGTTCAACGTTCAGTGAACAGGCCGAAAATCCAACCACAGATTCAGAATTTCTGGTGTTAAATTTGCAAATGTAAGAATTCCTCTACAATGATTTTGGAATAAATTTATTGGTGGTGTTTGCAGTTCATAGGCTAACTCCAGGATTACCTCAGTAGAGTGGACGCTTCAGTTTTCCTCTCTGAGGCCTCACAATACACAACACCAAAGTGTATTTTACAGTCCAGAGAATTTTAAGACACAATCCAAAAGCTGTCTAAGCAAATGTCATGCTCAGACAACATTTACACTAACCGTAGTCAGTTCTGAAGTCAAGGTATACCATGCACAAGAAAGTAAATTTGTTTTAGGAAACCTCTTTCAAGAGCCTGATGTTAATGCTGAAATCATCTTTGTATTAAGAATCCAGCTATTGGTGCCAGAGTACAGGCTGGAGAATATTTGTAGAAGATATTTACAATTATGCCCTGGTTTCACTGAATTCTGCTAATGTTTCAATATGAGTCAGTTTTCTTTTGTTAAATTAGGGAAGGCTGAGGTTAGGAGAACCTAAAATTAGTGGGTTTTGAACTGATTGCTAGACCATGGCATTATTCAACTGGTGACCAAAGATTTCAAAAGTCATTGTAAAGAAAATATTTTATAATCAAAGGAAACCTGAAGAATGTGCTACCCATTTTGGATGAACTGAGCTCATCTATAGTGGGGGAACTTTTCAGGTGGCAAAGATTCTGAAAGTTCCCTCTGATGTTTTACATTTGGTCTAATGTGCATTACAAAATGTTGTCTGGAACTTAACATCACATCCACCATAGGTTTTGCAATGACATATCACAGACAGCACTTTGGATATATGCATGAAACAGCGATGAGCAGACAAACCTTGCTGCCACCAGCTACTCTTTCAGTCTGTCTTCAAAACAGAAGATTTTGTAGCCAACATCAAGTTCAATGGTCCAGAGTAGCAAAACTGAAGCTCTGTTACTGTGCTAAAAGAGTTCTGAAAAGGCAGCCTCAGTAATCTAAAACGCTTTTCTTTATCCTTAGGTGATTTCTGAAGCTGAAGTACTCTGATGTAAAAGCCCACATAGCCTTAAGGTAAGGCTACTCCCTGCCTGTTAAACTGAGATTTCTTTAGGAGCACGCAGTAGGGTTCTGATATAGGAGCATGCAGCTCACTGTTTTCTTCACGCCCACTGTGAAGATGCTTGTGGGATGTGTAGCATGTGATAGCTGAAAGGCACAGAGTACTTGCTGTATGAAAAACCTTTCCCAATTGCAGATTTAGTGTAGACCAAGGCAGACTATAAATTCACATTCAGTGTAACAGACTTTCACGAATAAGCCTGTCCTTTGGATTTTCACAGCGTGGTACCTATTGCATGTTTACTGCCCTGAGGTTAAAGTGCAACAAAGAAGTGGCCTAGGAATTGTTGATGCCAATCTGACAAAGTTTGAACATATTTAATCTCCAAATCTGTTGCTGATGTGTGCTGACATATCTACTGCAAGAGGAGGAGTGGGAAGGAGTCATTATTTCTTCTCAAAAACTTATTTATTAAAAGGCATAAGTCATGTAACAAATCATCCTCACTCTCAAAAATGTATGTTATACCATGTCAGCACATAAACAAGAAGATATGATTGATAAAACTTCTGAAATATGAGCTATACTTGTCTTGTGACTTCTGCATGTTCTCAGCTAAGTTCCTGGTCCAGAATTATATCTAGCTACCCAACACAACAACCTCCTGAAACAGACATTAGGCCCAACCTATGGTCTTGCATATCTTACAGTAACTTTGGAAAAAATTCCTCCAAGAAAACTCAGAATTACCATAAAATAACTGAACTTCCTTCCAGTCCAAAAGGTTTGAAGACCAGATTGCATGAAAAAAATGGGAAAAAATTAAAGAGAAAAATATATTCCAAGTACAAAGTGTCTGATCCTAAAGACGGCCAGAAATGTAGCTGGAGACATTGAAGGTCAGCTGGACTGAACTCAGCACCCTGATCGATCGAGCTGTAGGTGTCTCTGTTCATTGCATGGGAATTGGACTCATTGATCTTTAATGATCCCTTCCGACTCAAAAAGATCTATGGTTCTATGAATGTATAAAATACTGGCATAGTATTCCTGATTCACTGGAGTAGCTGACACAGTTGTTTACCCTGAAAATTTTACAATCCCAAATTATAAAAATGCCTGGCCTCATTAGGTCAGATTAAAAGTGTAAAGTTTTAGCTGCAAGTTCTCTAACTTGTAGGAATATTGAAGGAATCTGAAACTTTAATCCAGAACTGGGGAAAGTTGAGTAGCAGGCGAAAAGCCATCAATTAATCTAGACTTCGAAGATAATCCTATTTAATTTAAAAGTTTTCTGTTAACTTTCAGTTAGTACACATCATGTGTACTAACATTACAAATAAAAATGGCTTTAGAAATAATAAGAAGAAACAAACGTGAGCTTTAGAGTGTCATATAAACATAGCTTTAAACTTCTGTCCTCTAGCGATCTGGGTCTTGTGTTCAATTCCACAAATGACCTTTGTTGTAAACAGACTGTGTTTTTCCCTCTAAATGCATGAATTAGAATTCAGCTGGGGATACAGTTGACTGAGAGTGCTGCGATTTAATCTAGAGACCTATGTTAAGGTCAAGAGCATTAGTAGGTAAGAATAATCATTCTTCTACCTCAGCTGTTTAACTGGATGACCCTGTTTTATCTGTCTGGTGTAACCAGTGGTCACTGCAACCAATTATGGTGATATTGTTTATTTCATTAGTTCAAAATAACATCTAACCGAGGTAGCAATTTTGTAATTCCTTCTGGCATATTTGTCTTGCTTCCCTTAAATCTATTGCCCTTTTTTTTTTTTTTTATTTATCTGCTATATTTTCCCTTCATTTTAACTTTTGACCTTTGCAAGAATTCATTTTTAATATAATTTCTTCTTTTTTAGAAAATTGTAAATCTTCCTGATATGTATCTGGCACACCTCGCTCAGTCACTCAAGAAATAAAGCAGTCAAGGCAGTCTATTAAGTTTCAGTTACATGGTGTTTGGCAATGATAATGCAACTTTTAGCTGAAAGATCCATCTCTCTCTCTCTTTCAGTTCTCATTCTAAATTTGTGGCAACTAGCAGACTTCCCTCAGTGTGGGACTGAGTGGTAATTCCAGTCCCACTGGAGTAAAATTACCAGTTTATGCTAGAGTGATGATCATAAATGCTAACAATCCCAAAAATAACATAGAAGTTTCATGCATATGTTAAACAATGCAATAGCTATTTTTTCTATGGTTCCCTTATTTATTTTTAAAGCTGATTTTGTTTCTCTAACTCCCTGGAAAATCCTTTTGAGGCTCTTTGCATTACAAATAAATGGCTATTTTGGGTGTAATCTCCCAGGGCCTTTCTGGAGAGGGGAGAGGTTCTGGTGGCATTAAGTATGCCTGATGGCATTAAGAAGAGCTTTAGCCAAGGAAATAATGCCTGTGTAGCTGACCACACACAATTTCTGTTGACTTGATTTGTAGTTGTGTGTGCGTAGGATCTCTTGTGGTTTAAAATCCGGTATGCTACATGATGGTCCAAAAACTTAGTTCAATCACTGGAAAAGGGCATATCACCAGCAGAGGTCTTCGTTTGGTTTGTTTGTCAGTCAAGAAAGCAGTGTTTTGGTTTACTGTGTTTTCGTGTGTGGTTATTATTATTATTCTTTTTAAATTGCTGTATTTATACTAGTATACAACATAGCATAGGAAGAGACCTAATAAGATACAGTTTGGTCACAATAGATATAGGGAATATATGCACATACCTATCACAGCTGTATGTGACTGTATGTACAACAGGGGGGATTAGAATTATCCTTACAAAGACAAACCAAAGTGCTAAAATGCTGAAGTCACCTTCTCTTGGAAGTTTGTGAGAACACTGTTATGGTAAGCTTCAATTTTTAGGGGCAAATTTGGTTGTTGTCTGTCCTATTGTAGAGAGCCACTTCTAAAAATTGTGAGTCAGTCATGTCTCTAGAGGAGACTGCTATGCCAGCCTCTGCAGTACATCCTTTGGAATGTTGATTTACTTTTTTTCTTGATGTTGATGTTCGCATCATCTCACTTTACTGATAGTAAGTAGAATCTATCACAGTATATTCGAGTATATGACCAAGACTGCATCTAGTGGAAGGCAAATGACTACTGAACATGGAACTTCTTGATTCCTGTGAGTGAATCACAGGAGTGATTCCCCCTCTTCTTGATTCCTGTGAGTGCAATCAAGGACCAGAAATGTTTTCTCACTGTCCATTCTGAGATACTTTATTTTGAGAGAGTCTTCCTTGCAGTGACCTGCACAGTTTAGATGCAGCATAATTCCTGTTTAGAGAAGAAAAAATGAATATTATTCCCTATTTTATCAGTAATGATATACACCTTTGTTTGCTAAGCATGATGTGTACTGGAATACATGAGAAACCTGAAAAAAAATGAAAAAAGAGAGAAAGAAAAACACCCTCTCTTTCACTTTTGTTCACATTCACAGACTTCTTCAAAAGATTATGCTTTCTTCATTATAAAACCTCACATCGCACTGAAACCATTACATATTAAGCTTCTATAACATCCAAACCACCTACAACAGAATGTGTCTATGTTGACTCATTACATTTTTTGAAAAAAAAAATCATCTCTGTACACTAACAAAAGGGGCAGTGTATCTTGAGAACTCAGTGTATGACAAACTGACATATACAATAAATACGGATCTTACTACAGTAAGAGATTGAAATTATATAGTTCATTTGAACCTTTTTCCAACTTCAGCTTCGCCCCAGCTAAAGCACACAGGAAATAAACACACTGAGCTGTCTGGCACCAAGCAACTCTCCAGGTCCTGTTCTGTCTCGCACTGGGCTAGGCTTATCCATCCAATCAACATCAGGAGGTTTATTTATGTGAGACAGATATATTAGCAATAAATGGATTTATTCAGTAGCTTGCTGGATTTATATACATTCACAAAATCATTTCAGTTTAAGGAGACTTAGAACTGAGTGAGCCGCTATTTGTGTGCTCCGTGTGATGAAGCCCTTATGCTTCTACACTGCTCTTCACCAGACAGGGAAAATAAATAAATAGGAAGGAGGGAAACAAAATAACAATCCAACCCGAATTGAAGTCAGTGAGATGTTTACTGGAGGAATACCTGCGAAAGACTTGGGAACTGGTAAAATAGGAGAGGACATGCATTTGGCTGAACGGTAAATCCATGGATTATGACACGCCAAATACACTTTGTATGCAATATTCCATGCACAAAAGTCGGTTTTAGTCTTTACAAACCTAGAAAAAGTGGAAGAACTCAGAGAATTACATTTAGGAGGGATGTTTGAGTTTCCTTTCTCCCACCTACCCGTGCTTGCAAGTCAGGTCTGAACTGTGTTGAAGTGTTTTCACTGATTCGTGTCTGTTTCTTAGAAAACAAGACAGAAAGTTCGCGTTAATGCTACGGTTTGTCCATTTCAATCAGAGAATGAGTGGCACATTCTCACCTCATTTGCAATTTTTAATTCCGATTGGACATTGCTTTTGAAATGTCCCTTTTCTTTTTCCCGTTCTGCTGCCACTTGAAAGTTGAAATGTAGCAAGAACGTAATGGTAGGTGCCAGCTTGCTGAATTACAGGGTGACTGCTTTAGCTGATCCCAAAAAGCAAGTGTCTTTTTATACCGCATAAAAGCCTGAAATGTTTACATATCAAAAGGCTATAGGCCAATTTCTGTCAAAATTATACATGAAGCTAAGCAGTACAAGCAATTTATTTAAACACTAGTCATTGTAGAAAAATTCAAAACCATATGCTCTTTTAGCAGTTTTTCACAAATGCATTTGACCCATGACTTGGCAAGACATGCATGCTTCATAATTTACTCTAAATTTCAAAAACCCCTGACATTTAAATAAAAGATCTTCATTAATAGAGTTTATATGAATGAAAACTTTAGAAGCCGATATTGTTAGAGGGAAACTTAAGGGGGGGGGGGTGGTGGTGGGGGGGAAGAGACGCGTTTTCAAAACGCTACCTCGTTTTCAAAATGACTGACTTTCCTAATCAGTTCAAGATAAGTTTATTCTGGGAACAAATTACCGTAATTTCGCATTGTACGTTTTTTGGGTTTTTTTTTTCTTTCTTTTTTCTTTTTTTTCCTTTCCCTGAAGTAATGATGCAATCAATTTGAAACAAACCCGGCAAGCGCTGGAGGGTGATGGCATTCGCACGGGAGGGATGTGCCGCAAAGCTCCGAGAGGCTCTCGGAGCCGGAGCCGACCCTTTGATCCGTCTCGGCTTCCCCGGCAGCCGGGGCTCAGTGGGCGAACTGAAGCCCCTCCGCAGCCCCCATCGGGAGACCCCGAAAGCGGCGGTGCGGCCCCGCGGGGCGACCGCGGCAGCTGCGCGGTGCTGCTCGGCCGCGGAACCCCCGCACTCCGCAGGAGGCGCGTTTTGCATCCCCGGAATTATTCCTTAATACCTCAAAATAAAAAAAACCGGCCGATTTCTCAACAAGCGCATTTTCATAGACTTGAGCACGGTGATTGCTTTGTAGGAAATCGTGTTTGGGTAATAATATTGAAAATCAGTGCCGTGTTTACTGTATTTCCCACCTAACAGCTTGTTCCGCCCGGTGCCATACTCCTCTTTAGGTCTTTCTTTCAGCCCATGCTGTGACTCTCCTTCAGTAACAAACAATTGCTTAGCAACACTATGCAGCACAATTTGCTTGCGTTTCATTTGTTATTACAATTTCATCCCGACATTGTGTGATCTCTGGCTGCATGGTTAATGCAATTTTACGTCTTCAAAGTTAGCGAGAGAGGGTGCAAGATGAGAAACTCCCGGAACAGCCTTTGCGCTGTGAGTATCGACACCGGAGCTTGCGCTTTGGAGATTACAACAAAACCAAATGAGAAGTCCCCCGATGGGAGTCCCGACTAGGACTTTGAGAAAATAAAACAATAATGATAATAATAATAAAAAAATTCATCTCATAATGGCCAATGAAGGTGAGCACTGAAGCCTCGGTGAGAGCTCCCCACTGCCCTGCATTCCTTCTTACATCCCGCGGCTCCGTGGAGGCCCCCAGGGCACCTGCGGAGGCCCGAGACCGTGCCCTCATGGCCCGGCCCGGCTCTCCCCGGGGCTCGGAGCCGCCCGGAGCTCCCGCACCGCCGAGATCTGCCGTGGCTGCAGGGAGGTGCGGTCGCGTGTGGCTGCGGAGCCGCTGGGATGTGAGCGAGCATCGCTTTTGGGGAATTAAGCACCACGCGGGACAGGGCTGGAGAAAGGGAACGACCGACCCCCAAAAACTTAACCTTAAATTACACACACACACACAAAATCCAACCAAAGCAGCACACTCCAGAACATATACAAGGTAAGAAGAAGAAAATGAAAAAAGAAAAAAAAAAAAAAAAGAAGAGAAAAGAAAAAAAAACTGACTCCCCATCAGATTCTTCCATTTTACATCAAATTTGTAAAATTCGCACGAGGGTCAGCTCTAAATACCGAAGGCGCAAAGAAATAGATCGGTAAATAAATAGAGAAAAAGAAACGATGCTAACTGGTAGTCACATCGCGATGTATTAAAGTGAGAATCAGGTCCTGGGGTTCTTTTTTTTCCTAATGTTCCTACGGATCGTTCGCTATACAGGTCTTCGGTTTGGGTCAATGTCAGACGTAGAAACAAAACCTGGAATTTCGAGGAAATTCGGAAGGACAAAGTGTGAGTGAGAGCTAACGAGGATAGTCTTTGTTTAGGAAAAATAATGTGTTCCTCGTAAACGGATGTTAATAGCTTGTTTTCATTTCATGCGTACAATTTCCTACCTTCTGTGACGGAGGGTTGATGGGGTAAATAGTCTAATCTGATTGAGTTCACCTCCTGTGGATTCCCAGTGACAGTCGTGACAGACGAAGTATTCTGCAAATCACAAGAGCAGCTACCAGGAGAGGTGAGTGTCTCAGCTGAGAATTTTACGGACTTTAAACTGCTCCATTTCAAATTCTCGGAACGTGCAATAGGCGAAGTTTCTCCGTATCGCAGCATCTCTATACACTTCGTTTTCTAAGTTAGAAAATGAATTATTCTTCCTTAGGAAGTGAAAAGAGGAAAGAACGGAGATGAGAAGCGAATCGGAGCACCTACCAGCTCGGGGATGTGAGAAGGCAGCGGTCATTGACATTCCCACCTCCTGGCTCGTTAAAAAACAGAAAGTTATACCTGTGTGGATGCGAATACGCAAAATAAAATAAAATTTAAATGTTTACAATGTTGAAATGTTTACTCTCCAGATGACCTAGGAAAAGAGGGAAAAAAGTAGTTCGAATGCTCTACAGAAGCTGCTGCATAGTGCACAAAGCGCAAATAACAGCAGCGCACTCCTCAGTGCCTCTCCGGCTCCCCGAGTAAAGTTACATGTACAGAAACACTTCGAGGGGGAAAAATTGCATGGTTATGCCGAAATTTATTTTTTTAACGTGTTTCTGGAGCAATTCGAAGTATAAATAGCGAATCTGATCTTCAGACAGAGGAAATCACACCCACTAATGCGAACTAACACCAGTAAAGTAGGTGCATAATAGACAAGGCGAGGAGCTGCTAACCGCTTCTGCACAATGGCATTAATGAGATTAACCTGGGCAATTAGCCGGTGCAGCAGAGATCAACCCTAAATCTGGGGCCTTTCAAAAAAGCCCACTAATGGCAAGGATTACGTTAATTTCATTAATTCTCAATCCACAGACCCAGGCTCTTTTCACTCCTTTGTGCAACCCCCCATCCCTTCCCCACCGAAACGCGGGGGGAGGGGGAGCGGGTTGGAGGGGGGGGGGGGTGAAAAATCAAATCTGGTTTTGTTTGTCATCTGCATATTACCAGGAACTAAATCCAGGATGACGTCGCCTGGGTATAAAAAAGGGAAGAGGTTCGGATGGATTATACTCCGTGCAGCCCTCCGGGCTGAGATCAGTAAACAGGCGCGAGTCGAGGGGGGAAAGTTCCAGGGGTGGATCCTGCGCGCACACACACACACACACACTCACACACGCACGCACACACACACGCATGCACGCACACTCTGCCCGATTGCTGCCCTCGGAAAAGGCTCCGCTCTTTTCACTCCGATCCCTTTCCAACATTTCTCCAAAAAGTTTCGATTTCGCGTCTCTCCGGTCTCCCCCCTCCCCTCCACCACCACCACCACCGCCGGCAGCACCTCCCTCCCCCGGCCGGTCCCCGGCCCGCGTTGGGGCATGCCTGCGAGCATGTTCAGCATCGACAACATCCTGGCGGCCAGACCTCGCTGCAAGGACTCGGTGCTGCTGCCCCCGAGCGCCGCGCCCGTCGTCTTCCCCAGCCTGCACGGGGACTCGCTCTACGGCGCTGCCTCCGACTACGGAGGATTTTACTCCCGGGCGGTGGCCCCCGGCTCTGCTCTGCCGGCGGTCGGCGGCTCCCGCCTGGGCTACAACAACTACTACTACGGGCAGCTGCATGTGCCCGCATCCCCCGTGGGCCCGTCGTGTTGCGGGGCCGTGCCGCCGCTGGGGGCCCAGCAGTGCTCCTGCGTGCCCCCCGCAGGTAAGGGAGCGCTCGTGGGGGTCGTGGGGAGAGCGGGCTCGCTTTCGTAGGGGAGCGGCGGTCTCACGCACAAAGCCTCCCGTCGTCTCGTCTGTCTGTCCGTAGGTTACGAGGGCGCTGGGTCGGTGCTGATGTCCCCTGTTCCCCATCAGATGTTGCCCTACATGAACGTAGGCACTTTGTCCCGGACGGAGCTGCAGTTACTGAACCAGCTGCACTGCCGGCGGAAAAGACGGCACCGGACTATCTTCACAGACGAGCAGCTCGAAGCGCTGGAAAACCTCTTCCAGGAAACGAAATACCCTGACGTGGGCACCAGGGAACAGCTGGCGAGGAGGGTGCACTTGAGAGAGGAAAAAGTGGAGGTATTTCGATCCCCTCGTCCCGCTCTCTCTCTTTCCCCTCTAAACGCGGACATGCCCGGGTACGGCTCCGCCGGCAGCGGCGAGAGCAACAGGTTCGGGGCTGGGGAACGTATCCTTCTCTCGTCCGGGCGGGCAGAGCACGCGGAGGCGGCCGCACCGCGGAGGTTCCCTGCGCAGCCCCGAATACGGGCACGGCCCAGCGATCGGGAGGGCCGGGGAAGGGCCCTCTCTTTTCTCTCATTTCATTCTCTCACTTTACAGGTTTGGTTCAAAAACCGCCGGGCGAAATGGAGGAGGCAAAAACGGTCGTCTTCCGAGGAGTCGGAAAATGCACAAAAATGGAATAAAGCGTCTAAAACGTCTCCGGAGAAGAGGCAAGAAGACGGGAAAAGCGATTTGGACTCTGACAGCTGATGCCGCGCAAGGGGACCCTCCCCGTGGACTGTAGGATACGCTCCGGAGGATGCTACTATCTTGCACAAGCTCTGCCTTGTCGGAGGGGGAAACTATCTGTATATAATGTACAATACCCCGAATCGATTTCGTGTAAATAAAATGTGTTGCGGAGGTGTTGCACAGGCAGCCGGTGCCGGGTCCGTGCCGCGGGCGAGGGGCGGCCGGGCCGCAGGTGGACGTGAGCGGGATGGGCACGGCCGGAGCCAAGCGGAGGGGGACGGGGCCGCGGCCGGGAGAGGGGCGGAGGAGCGGTGTCTGCGTGTTCCCCGAGGTGAGGCGCGGAGGCCGCAGTCATAGCGATCCGGTAATTTATTAGGCCCGCGGCAAAATGCCTTTTTTATTATTTTTTTTTTTCCCCCACGTACTTTATTGCTCCCTCACCTCCTTTGTACTCCCGGCTCGTAAACCTGGAATACTTGCAGGCAGCGCAAATCCAGCCTCCCGCTTGTTCTTCTGCTGTGTTTCCTTGCACTTTTTGCTCTTTTCCTGCTTTCTGGAGCTATGCCCCGCTGAGTTTCCAGAAGTTTGCCTTTGAGAAAAAAGCTATCTCAGTGCATCAGCGTCTGAAACTGCTCTTAATAAATTTCAGCCGCTATGAGCTGCGTTAAGCTTGAAGTGCAGAACGAGCCCTGTTATATTGTTCTCGGGGATGTTCGCTAAAAAGCTGCAAATTGACGTTTGGCCCGTTTGAGACGGCACCTTTGCTGTCTGGAAAGCAGCTCTCACTTTGCTCTTCCCTCGAGGAGGCCCTCTTACCAGAGGTATCTATTCTCCCAGTAAAATCCACTCTTTTTTTCCCGTGAATCCCAAAACCTCGAGACCTGTCAATGCTGAGCAGAGCTACCGTTCTAAGACGGCCACTTTCTCATTCTGATTTGCTGAGGAGGGCCTTCCCTCTCCTCTGTGAGAGTTCTATAAACTGAACATTAATGACTTGAAGGTACAAAGTCAACCAGATAACCTCCAACTGGAAACCTCCACGTTGTCTTTCAATCAGCAGTTAAGGTTAATTAACCTGATTTTCCTTGATTACCTCAAATGCCTGAGCTCACCTCTATCTGCGCAGCTTGTCTGGGTTAGACAAGACATATAGGAATGCTCTAAACATTGCTTCCAGTGGTGCCAGAAATGTTTTACAACCGTGTTCCCTGTCCTCATACTTTCCCTCACTTCCATGATACATTCATTTTTTTTTTATGGGTACTGTAGCATGGTGTATACCACAGGTGTCAGTGGGACAGGGATGATCCCGGTGGCTGTCTGCTCAGGTAACCTTTCCTAACACTATGTGTGTTTTCTTGTAGATGTGGTTTTTCTCTCTGAGCAAACTCTCCCTGTACCAGGTGTAGAAATAGCTGCTGTGGAAGAAATTAACCAAGGTTTTGTATGAGTCAGTCCTTCAGGGGGCTTATCATTTCATAGCTACAACTCCCTCTAAGAGAAGCAGCGTAGCCTCTTTTTTTTCCTACAGGGAAAGGAAGGTGAAAAGCAAACTTGCTCATTTCTTCTTCTTTAATAAATACCATGGTTTGGCTCTATGGGACTACTGCATTTTGGAGATGCTACCCCACTGCTATAGATTTGCATCTGGTTTCCATTAACTGCAACCCGTCAGAAAATTAGTGTTCAAATGATTGAAAAGTATTATTCAAAATGATGATGATGATGATTTTTTTACATTATATTCAGGAAGTCTTGCTGAATAGATATTTAATCCATCATCTCCTTTGTATTTAGTCCTTGTTACCTTTTTAAGGTGTGTTCTCAATTTGGCAGATAAGAATGTAGGTCTAAAGATAATATTGCCAAGAATTTTGCAAATACGGATGTATTCTCCTTTTTTCCTCTGTATAAATAGCCTCACTGTCACACTGGGAGCTTGGTTGAGTTTTGTTTGGATTTTGTGTGTGCGAGTATAGTGGAATGGTAACTTTGGAAGCCAGAATTGAAGATTTCAGTCTGCCCACTTCAGTGTGAGTATTAAACTTGATTTGGAGTTGTAAGGGATGGGATTTGAATACACTTCTAATAACCAGCACTAGTTAACTTAAGATTATAGTTCTCATCTTCAGAGATGTGCAGACTTTTCCAGTGGCAGCAAAGTGCTCAAGAACTATGAAAGTTCCAGGTTGCAGAACACATCCTTATCTGCAACATTTGTTCCAAGAAATCAGGCCATTTTGCAGAAGAATCCAAAAAACTTTCCAAAAATCTCCAAACTTTCTGTGCATGGGATTGTGATGAAATCGCCAGTGATTGCTTTTTAAATCATGTTGTGCCTTATTCTGAGTTAGTATCTGCATTTTCTCTGAGGTCTCGATCACCAAAGCTTGGTCTTTCAGTCAGTGGTATGTGTTCCTAATGCTATATGGAAATGTAGGTCTTTTAGAGATAAAAATATTACTTTCAAAGTAATATTTTAGTACTTTAAGCAGTTTTAATCCTGATTTAAAATCCTGTTACTACTTACTAAAAATGGTATTTGTACCATACGTTGGTAGAAGTATCTGTCTTATTGTTTTTCTCAGTAGTGTGTGGCAGAAACCTGAAGGCTTTGTTTTCTCTATTGTACACTACGAAAAAAGGTCCTGCTGAGTCTGGAATAGAGCAATGTCTGAAAGGCAGTGAGAAGGCAGTACTGAAAGAATCATGAATGTAGAAAAGTAAATGATGGAAAGTGTGAAGACATTAGTGAAATCTCTATAAATTGCCCCGTTTTGTTGCCATTATCAGGCTCTAGATGGATATTTATTTTTAATTTCTATTTTAGAAGAATTCCTACACACCAAAATGCAAATCCTACAAAAGCACTTTCAATATTTTCTGCAGTAGGGGAAGGGCATGGTGAGGGATTTGAATACCCGCTATGTTCTAACAGGTTCAGCTCCAACAAAAGAGCTTTGAAAGGTTTCATTGTGGTGCTATATGTTAATACTCGTAAAAGGAGACAAAAACCGATTTATTTTATTTTATTTTATTTTTTGTCTCTGTCTCCACCGTAATTTACAGTCTTGCATCTTGGTGCAAACTTGTTCTCAGAAGGTTTAATATGACTGAAAAATGTATTTGGCTTTTTTTTTTTTTTTTTTTTGACACATGCTCTATGGTTTGTGATATTGACATACTACTGAGGTTTTAGAAATTGAGTTCAGTTTCTTGCTGAAATTGGTTTGCATGGCTTTCTGTGAAATGTTGGACATTTTCTTCCTAAATTCATCTGTAGAATGAATAGTATTTCTTTCAGATCTCACTGGAGAGATAGAGTGGAGGGCAGACTATGAGAAGAAACATAAGCTACTCACAGTGACACACCGTTGTAGTGAAGAGTTATTCCAGATAATGCTATGCATTATAGGAGTAACAGTTGAATAATTATACAGAAGGACCATGCACCACATACATCTTTCTGACAATGAGCTGTTTAGAATTATGAAGTTCTCTTGCCAGAGACATGATGTGGGACATTTGAAGCTAGGGAGAGAAGGCTCATAAAGGTACAGCACAGATGCATTCTGCTGTGCAGTCAGCTTGAGCAGTCTGATACATATCTTCATCTGTGCCATCTGTATTTAGATGGCCCCAACTCATGTTTTTATTTAATACTCTATTTACCATATTTATTCCTGTCATCCTGTGTAGTAAGTAATACTAGAGAGCAGAGTCAGATTATTGTGGCTGACAAAGTGATTTATTATCAGTTGAAAATCTACACCCCCCCCCCCCCTTATTTTTACTAATACTTCGGTGAGCTGGTTTTGAGCTTTACTATAATGGGATCCTGGGAATATAAACCATGAAAACTCCTTCTTACATGGCTCGTGAAGCAAACATTTGGATTGGTAGAAGTTATAAAAAAAAAAAAAAAGCAATGTTAAGGTGAGTTCATATTTTTTGTGCTCCATCTGCATTTATTGGTTCTCTGGGGTTATACACTGTGGAGCATAAAGGAACAAAAACCCAAAGAGTTCTTGTTTTGTGTTCTACTCCCTTAGGGTTTCATTCCACTTATACTTTGTTTTCCTACTTCGGGACCTGGTGACTCCTGACTAAATCTAGACAGAGAAATTCAGTTGAATTACTTTGTTTCTGTGGGGTTACACTTACCCTGATTGGATGCACAGATTCTGTTATACAAAGCTAATAAGTGTAGCTGCAATATGTTACCTTGTAAGCAATTAAAAACAGGTTAAATGACGGATCTGTAAAACTCAGAGAGAACTTGGAAGGTAGAGACCTGTGTTGTTACAGTACTCTGCTTTGTGCTGAAGCTCTCCAGAGAGGGAAAGGCAAAAGATAAAATGAAATAATAAATAAAAGAAGAAGAAAATGTTAAACCACAGCCAGCCAAAGAAGCAAACTTTTTTTTTTATATATATTTTTTTTGTGGGTGGGGGATGGGGTGGGGTAAGGAAGAGGGAAGAGTGGGAATAGAATAGATGTCTGCAGAGAAGCATATACTATATCCATCAAGGACATAGAGAAAAACCTGAGGTCCAATTGTATGGAACATGGCACAACCAAATGGAATGTGGACCGTCAGCAGGAGGAAGGCCGGAAGACTTTGTATAGCTTAAAAGTACTTGTGTAATAGAATACTAAAAGTCACCTCACCCTCGTCTTCCACATGATGTCTGAATACTGGTGTTTGCACTTCTTTTCCAATCCTTGTTGAACATGCTTTCTTGGGAGATTTAGAGCTTCACCTAATTAGAATACCTCAAAACACATTCAATACTTGTGCCAGCCTGGAAATTCTAATTGCCTCTACCCTTTATACCCAGGGAAAGGGCCTTACCCTTTAATTCTGAACTCAGCACTGAATCTCCACCAGATTCTGCATGTGATTATTTACAGAGGTACAACGACTCTAACAAATCTTTATGGTTTTCAATCTTTGAGGGAATATAGCTAGCAGTTGCTATCCGGTGACTGCAGAGTGCACTGTTAACATCGTGTGTAGTGTTTGGATCTCGGCTGCACCTTGACAAGAGGGAAGACTTAGGTGTATGTGTTCTCCTCTCTTCACTGACTCGAGTAGGTCCATCTTTTTGAGCACAGCATCAACCAGCAAGGCCTTCTGTGCAATACAGGTGGACTGATGATGATGGCAGACTTAATACACTCTTTCCTCGGGAGAAAAAAGATAATAAATAAATATCAAGAGAATTCAGAGCCAGATTCTGATTCCAATGGCACCACATCAGTGCAGTGTAGTTTATCATCACAAACCCTTAATCCTTCACAGCAAGGAGTTCCAGCACATGCTGGAATTAGTTGCTGGGAGACAGGATGGGAGTTTCTAAAACTGGAATAATGAATGTAGACTCCAAATATAACTATTTATTTCCTTTATCTAAAGCTTTTGGCATACTGTCACATAATTGAGCTGACTTTTCAGAGTGATCCCAAGGTTGGGAGCTACTTTGTTAGCATTACTCTGTTTCACTATTGGTGAAGCTTATGTCCCTCTTCCTCAAACAGTCACGCAGGAAGTTTTTGGCACTGTGTGCAGAAGAGGAAGTGATGTCTCACTTCTGGTGATGAATTTTAATGCTGTCACCATGATTTCCTTTTATCCCGGTGAAATTCATCTTTTCTGGCAGAAATAGAGCTTTGCTAGTTATGCTTTATGTAATCATATATATAATTTCTGTTAGTTCATAAATAAATTTCACAATTCTTACCATGTGTATGAACTCAAATTGAAAGCTGAATTATTGGAAGATAAGTGAAGGAAAGGATAGTATGGCTTTGTGCCATGAAAGGTAATGTTTTTAAGAGTTACAAAATGGGTTCCCTTACCTACTTCACTTGCACACCTGAAAACTCACTGAGAATCTTGCCTGTGTGAGGAATGCAGAACCAGCAGAGTATAATGTACTGTTAAGAACAGAGAATGGAAAAGAGGTCTCTTAATGCCAAATTTCACCTTGTAGTGAGTAATTATAGCCAAGTTATAAACCCTTTAAAAGTTATGAGGACCAGGATAATGAAACACATAACCAAAATTTACTGTTTGCATGTAGATTGCAAGCTTACTCTTGAATATTTAGTCTTCAAATTCTTAAATCTATAGTTTCCACAGAGGGGTGCTAGAATTTTGATTAACTGTCTCCAACTAATGCTATTGTTATCAAAATAAATCTCTCTAACCTGAGTTTTATGGAGACTGATGTTTTCTCTGGAAACATTAATTGTTTAGAAGGGCATGAACCTAGTATCTTTTTTTTGGAGCTTCCTGTCATTATATACAAAGTCTCATGTCTTATTTGCCTTTTTTTTTTTTTTTAATTCTTTTAATTGTGCAAATGTTTAGATTATACCTTCATTTTCTTTTGGTTGATATTAATGTTGAGATTACAGCTTTTCACAGGAAGCTTATTCACTGTCGTTTCCTCTAGCCCAGTTGAAAGGACAACTTAGACCTGACCCAAAGTTGACTAGGATCAATACTAGGTGATTAGACTTTGTGTAAGGGTTACCTTCACCTGCACAAAGGCAAGGTAAAAGTGAACTGACACCCATTATGCTTGCCCTCAGAGAACATCTGATTTACCAGATGTTGAAGAAAGATCCAGAACAGTGTTTCTGAGTTGGAAAGCAGCTGTATTTTTCTCTGTTCACATATTCATTGGTACAGCTGCTTCAGATATCCAGGCATCTAAATTATTCTGACATTAGGAAAAAAGCACTGAAACAGGGTCTTATTATGGCCATATTGCTTACGATGTTTCAATGCTGTGACTGACTGATCGCTGTGAATATTGTTCAATTGCCAGACACATTGCATTTAAGGGACAGGTAGATTTCATGTTGAGTGCTAAGCGTTAAGACATTAGATGCATTAGAATAATTCTTTCTCATCTCTCTCTCTTTGAAGTCCCTGTGTTAGGAGCAGAATCAGTTTCCATTGCAGCTTCATAACCTTTTCTGTTGTGTACTAAAAATTTCTATATTAAATCTGATGTTAATAATAATCTCTTAAAAATTCTAAAAATTTGCCTCTTGCTAACTTCCCCCCCCTTTTTTTTTTTTTTTTTTTTTCTGTTCTTTTCTGTTACAAGTCTGTTTGGTTAAATACCACTGGACACATAAATAATGACTTGATGCTAGTTTAGATCCAGTCCACTGATCCCAATCAGCACAAAGTAGAAACAGCTGTCCTAGAAAAGTGTCTGAGGGCATTTCTGGAGAAAGAAGGACTTGATGTGACCTGGAAGAAGTACTCTTGCTAGGTGCAGTGCCAAACCACCCTTGGCCCTGGATGAAGAAAGAAGAACAGGTAAGAGCTGCTTCCCTATGTTTCCAAGTCATCACTAGATCTACAGTCAGTGTGGTTATGAGTGGGCATGACTCTTGTTAAAAGGATTTGGACTGCAGATAAAACCAATAGTCACTATGGATTTTGGCTGAAGATTAAAACCATTTAGAATTTGTTTGAAAGTACATTTGTACAACTGATGTTTTGGGAATTTTTAAACGAGATACATTCCATGTTTATTTTTAGAATTAAAAAAAATGAAATGCAGTTTTGTTTGTATACCATCATATGTTTTTATTTTGTTTTATTTATTTTTTTATTTTCATCTACTTAAAGTCCTCCCAGTGTTGCAGCATACGTTGCAAGGACAAGAATTTATGCTTGTAAATAACTGAAGCTTTCTGAACAACTTTAGAAACTCTAGGGCTTTCTGATATCTCATGGTTATGCATGTGTGATTTAGAATGACAAGGCCAGTAGTTTGTCAGGTGGCTCAGAAAACCTGAAGGGAATGGGATGTTTCTTACTATAAAATTGAAAACATCCCAAATCTACCTTTATTATTAAAGAATCTTTTGTATAGAAAAAAAAAGAAACAAACAAAGGAAAAATGGAAGATTGTGCTGAAGCTAATTGTACATGCTTATTTCAGACTATTCTTGCAAAGGCTGAAGTTGCTCTTTACCTATTTCAGCAAGTTTGAGCTTATACCCAGTAGATACAAAATAAGACGCAGAAACAACAATGAAATGTTCAGGAAGCTTTTTAGGACCTCAGGCTGAAGCCATCCTGAGAACTTTTAGGCAGAGATTTTTCAATGAAAAATATTAAAAAATGACAGTATTCACAGCACAAACTGAGAGTACATAGTACAGTTCAGTAGGTGGAACGTGAGTATGAGAGTAGTAGATGAGACGTTATCTGTAGTTCTGCTATTGTTAGAAACCTGTGGAGGTCTATGATCTCAGCTAGGCTACATACGTTTTCATCAGTAATATGGAAGTCTTTCTATACAATATGTACAGACACCAGGAAGTATTATACTTCCATTGGGTTATCTTCTGGGTATTTTCCTCCATTCACTACAGATAGTTATAGATGTAACTCAAGACAAAAAATTAACATGTTCAGATAGATCTGTAATATCAGATCAAATTAATAACTGAGAATGAAGATATTGAAGAACCTGACTTGACCTCAGTAGGATCACCTGCACTGGGCTTGTAAATTGGAATTTACTTTTCCCTCTAAAATCTTATTTAAAATCTATCCTGAAGGTGGAATAAAATGGCTTTAGAACTAATCGTAGAGACATCTGAATAAATGAGAGATGCCTGGGAACTAATATTGTAGGTTGTCCCTCTGCCATGTTCTGCTGTTCTAGGAGAAGGGACACTGAGGAGCTATAGAAAAAAATACTGAAAGAATAAAGGCAGTGTAGAAGCATAAATATCTGTGGGTTTTGTTACAGTAAGAGCCTGCAGTGGTTTATTTTATGAACTGTTTCCAGTGAATTGTTGTATGGGAACTGTTGAATCACGGCCTGAACCACTGATTGATCACCAGAGGTGAGCACTGAGTCAGCCATGGGAGCACAGGAGAAGACAATTCACCTGTGTGAATTGAAGGGATGGAGTCTGGCTCCACCTCTTCTAAACCCTATTTAAGAGCTGACCACAAGTGGAGATTGCTCTTTTGGAGTTTTTTTTATTGTGAGTCTAGGGTGCAGGTAAGCATTTTTTTCCTCCTTTTTTCAGTTGTTTATTTTCAATTATAATAACCTGTCTAACTGTGCTATCTATAAAATATCTTGGCTAAAACACCATTTGGTATTATTCATTCTGTTAGCCTCACACCTTGCAGTTGTTTAAGAAGGTGATTGGAACTAAAGGGTTGATCAATTGAGTAGGTGTAGAAGGTTGGGGAGTAACCTTGTTGATCTGTGTTACTCTGCCAGTGCAGGTAACGGCTAATGAATTTGGTAACTTCTAAATCTGTATCTATGAGTGATATTTTTACTGGTTATGTATTGTATCTATCTGTTTATTTCTGTATTTTCAAGTAGAATAGTTTTTCTTTCAGTAAAGTATCTCCTTGAGTTGTCTTTCAATACATGGTTATCAAATGATTTTGTAGTCACTAATAGCAAGTTAAATGTGATCATTACACTTTGTAATTTTGTTAATGTGATGGGATCAGTTCTGGCTTGTCACTTACTCCCTATCAAAATAAACTGCAAGGCTGTAATGCTCTACTGTGGTGAGGTGGATAACCACATCATGCCAGGTGTTGAACAGAGCTGAAAATTATTGTAGCCTTGGAGCAACCTTTTGGAACACTGGATTTTAATCTATTAGTATGTGAAGTATTGTGGAGGGTTTGCCCTAAAATGGACAGGGTGCTTTGTCTAAGTAGGAGGATTCTTACTAGAGAGATGGTTCATTATTGAGCAACATCTCTCCCATCCTTCCCCCTCCTCTCAAATGAAAAGCTAAGAGTAAAGACCCTTTGGACTGACTACAGGGTAACTAAGAAATGGAAGGTGTGATCCTGCAAGGCTGGTTAGATGTGAGCTTACAGCTAACAGCTCTCTGGAGCAGCTGGATTCTTGATACAAGGCTTGAGATCCAATAGTTGGGATCTGGCCAAATTTCACAGCTTGGTGACCCTGCTCATGCCATTGCTGTGTCCTTTGCACTGCTAACAAGTGATCCACCCTGTTCCACTTGGGGACTTCCCCATGCCAGAGAAATCCCTAAGAAAGTAATTAAACTGAACAAACTTCAAAGTAACTTACATGTTAGCCTATGATCTAACTTTAATGATAGAAATAAGTAAAATACTGCTTTCTTTTCTCCATAAGAGTATGAACTTTTTCTTGCTTTATTTTTAGTTCCGGGATTATGAGCTGTGAAAATTGTGGATTAGATTTATAAACATTTGTTCATAAATATGTACCTATATTAAGTGAACAGGCAAAAATGATTAGCATTTATAATTGTTGTTTGAGTTTATGAAGTGACTTACATCTCTTTACATACTAAACACATTGTGAAAACTTATTCTTGAAATGTTGCTGCTCTTAAGGAGTCCAGAAGATTATTTAGCTCCTAATGTTCCCACTATGTGGTGACTGAGCTGCTTCTTGTAGTATGCTTTTTCTCATGCTTTGTATAAGGGTAGCATCAGTGGAAAGAATAACTCGTGTGACTGTGTGTTTTTGGTGGTCAGAAGCTTGATTTCAATTTGTTAAATAATACTCTTATGCATTTATAGAATACATTTTATGCAGAACTTTATTTTATTGTATCTTCTCCATACTGAACGCTTATCTTCTGTTACCAGTAGCTGTATACTTGAGTAATTGAAGAGTGATGGGGGAAGAGATGAGGCAGAAGTGCATGTGAGAAAATATCTTAAATTCCTAGGCAGTTATTTAGTTCTGGTGGATAGTCTGTATCCTCTTTTGTCAAGAGGAAAATTGGAAAAATGAAGAGTGCTATAAGTTTGTTACCAGTACTGTATAAGTGCAATTAGATATTAGGGTTACGTCATGTTTCAGGTTGTTTCTGGTTTGCAGGCCTTGAGTTCTTGTAGATGTGCAGTGATGTTGATCTTTTTGTTGCATGGAGAATTTTGCAGTCCTGGGTTTTCTTTTTACTTTGCAGCTACATTTTATTTTTTTGCACTGAATCAGCTTAGGAAGTTTTGTATGTGAATCTGAAAAGAGAAAAGGGGAACTTAAAATATAAAGTAATTAGTGGTTTAGTATGCATATATTTGGTAAGATTAGCTACTGCCTGATCTCATACCCAGAAAGCTGAAATTGAAAGGACAGAATTAATAACAACTGACTTTACCTCCTTTGGGAATAGAGCTTTATATGTACTCCAGTGATCAATTGTCCACTAATTTACATTCATGTCTCTCTGTAGTTACACTTTATTGATGCATGTACATATGTTGCAAATCTAGCGCTGGTTGTGGATGAACAAATGTGCTCTTTTAGTGGGGCATTTTGGTTACGTCTCCGATAGTTCATTCTAAAAAGAAACTAAAAGGACATTGGTTGTGGTTACAGAACTCAACTTATATTCTGAGAAATTCTTCTAAACTTTGGAGTGATTCAAATCCACTTTTTTTCCTCAGACAGTAGAACTCCAGAAATGGGTATGATTTGGCTTAAGAGAGCATGTTTGGAGCTGTGCTTTGCTTGTTAAGTTTTTTCTGTCCCAAACCACTTCAGTGAGTTTCAGTTTACTCGTGCAAGATATTTTATTTCTGTGGCGGAGAAATTCATCCGCTTCTGATGTGGAGCAGATTTAAGAAAGCCAAGTGCTTACATGTGTTTGTGTAAACACACGTGCTGGTGTAGTGATCTCCTTGTAAACATCTGTACCTATGAACCTCACGGGGTTTGGAAACTTTGTGGAGGAGAATTTTTAATCGAACTCTAACCTGCAAAGACAAATGAGCTCAGACTTTTTTTGACATGTTAAGGAAAGTTGCACACGTTTTCTAATATTTTAGATGAGACAAACAATACAAACTTTACTGGGGTAAGTGTATCCCACTTTACCAAGTTCTGGCTAAATTTTGAAATTCACATACCTTAGAGTTATCACCTTAGCAATGATTAGGTACCAGTATAAGAGCTGGTGTTTAGAAGTGCTGAATGTCTCTTGTGAAGATCAGCGTGTCAAAGCCCTCAGGTTACTTTAAATTACAGCATCATTCTGAGGCTGTTGGTGTCCTTTGGAGTCAGATTCTGCTCCAGTGTCAGCAGGTATTGATGGCACAAAACTGCTCCTTCCTCAGACACTTTTAGTGATGAAGGTACTTCTGCCATAAATGATATATTCAACTGATACATGGTTTGTATACTCAGAACTTGCAATAATGAGATGCTTTGGGAGCCTTCCAAGAGAATAAAGGTTATTTGGAAAGACTGTTAAAACTGAAGTAGTGTCACAACTGCTGTGTACATCAACCTGCAGGTGACTTAACAGTGGTCATCTTCAGGATTTTTGTTGCATTTGACATGTCCTGGAGGTCTGTTAATTGCATCTTGGGCTACCACCTTTGTGTAGCTTCTGAGACCTGATGTCATGAGAGTATAATGGAAGGGATTTCTGGTGTGCATAGCTTTTCTATATTCTCTGTATGACTGCAAAGCTGGGAGAGAAAAGGGTGTCACACAAAATTGTAAACAATACGAAACAAAATTGTGTTTGTGTTCATGTTGTTACTCTTCAGAATGATTTATATGTAAAAATGAGTGCTTTCCTCCTGTAGGTTACAGGTGTAAGGTGTGAAGTACCTAATGTATCTCACGTGCAGTTTTTTTGCCTTTCTATAATGTACTTGCAGATACCGTAGGTGCCAATGTTAGTACTTGCTCATCTGTAATGTGGGATTCTTTAATTTTCTGTGATAAGAACCTGAAATGAGGGGTTCTACTGTTGAAATAAAGTGCAACAAACTGCTAGAATTGGAGGGTAATTGAAATAATGGAAATTACTTTTCAGTGTACTTGCACTTGTAGCAGCTGTGTTGGAACATCAGTTCTGCAGATGTTTTTTTAAGTAGAAAAATTTGTCTTGTTTTGAGGGGTAACCACTGGGCTTTCTTTGTGTGGGATGGAGGTCAGTGTAAGCACAAAATGAATGCCGTGCCTTGGAATGCGTTACAGTTTTGAAGGATAGGTCCTGTATACTCATTTTTGGTTTTGGCATTTAATGCCTTCCTCCCATTCAAATATGTGGGAGGAATCAAATGTCAAGATCTTCACTATATATGATATATAATTTCTCTTGTATTTCAGTGGGAGGAACATCAGACTCCAAAATGATTATGTGCATACTGGTAAAGAATACATCACTGCATATTTTAATGTCAGTTGTGGAAATTGACGATGGGGTGAAATACTGTTGTCATCTTTCCCCCTTCTGAATTTTTGACTGTTTTCCTGTGTACTCCTGCAGCAATGCGGAACTTTAATTCTGTGCCCCAACATTTGGTCCTGGCCAAAGCAAAACTCAAGATACGAATGTGTCTCAGGACTTCAGTATCCTAGTCCAGATCTAGGTTCAAAGACTGAAACCTAGTGTTTGTGAGTTGAACTTCATGTACTCAAAAAATAGCTTTCCAGCCATCTTGAAAATTCTTTGATACACGATTTGACAGTGTGCCATTTTTACAGCTGGAAAAAAGGAGTCACAGGGAAGCTAAAAGTGTACTTGCACTTCACAATGAGTCAGTGGCAAATTTATGAGAGCTCAGTATTTCCATAGCTCTTTGATTCTTAGGAACAACTGAGGTTGTGACCATTTTTCTAAATTATATTCTCAAATAAGATGTCAGTTTGAGTGTTGGTTATTCTAAAGATTTAATCCTTAAGTCACAAGGAATTGAGGGAGTGTGCGGAAGAAACTGAGTTGGATATGAGAAAAATATTATACATCCCAGCAATGCAGGCTGCAGACAGCTGGAAGGTCGCTTGCTGAGGTTCTTCTGGCTCACTTCTGCATAGAGTTTGAGGTGCATTGCTAAAGCTTCCTCTAGCAAATGATGCTAGAGAGACTGAGCTGGGCTGTGGATTGAAATGCATCTGTTTACGTTGCTCATTGTGCTGTAGAGTTTATAGAATAACAGAACAAGGGGAGAAAATGGCACTTCTCTTCTTGTATGCTCTGGGAGTCATGTCATGCACATTATAGGCTTATTCCTGTTCCACACTGAGCTGTTCAGTGGTTGCTGTTTGTGACTGATTTTTAGAGACAAGCTTTATTCCTGGCCTCACTGAGACAAGGCCTGTCCACTGCTGCCACAACGTGTGGTGGGTGACGCAATGCAGAACAGGAGCAAGAATGTTTGTCTGTCACCAGCATGCAGCAGGACAGAAATCTGTTCTGTGCCTCTTTGTGTTGTTTGAAATGGTGATTCTAAACATGTTTTGCAGATGGGACCTGATCCAAGGCCTATTAGAAAGGCATGGAAGTTCTGCATCAGCTTCAGCAGGGCTTGTATTGGACCGAATGTGTCTGTTCTTAGTCCTA
Source organism: Cyrtonyx montezumae (assembly GCF_038088225.1). NCBI lineage: Eukaryota > Metazoa > Chordata > Aves > Galliformes > Odontophoridae > Cyrtonyx > Cyrtonyx montezumae. Next base: position 13,622,273 of record NW_027071826.1, read on the forward strand.
GTGCAGTCTCTGGGAGCTTTGCCAGAGATTCATTGGGAATCATTCGACTTCACTGGGCTCAGGACAGGATCCAAGATGTTCAGACACAGGGGAATGAACAGTCATCTTGACCCAATTCTCTTCTAAGGCTTCACAGGTATAAAACAATATAAATAATTGCACATCCTAGGAACAATGATGAAAATTCAAAGGACAAAGTTTTGTTGGATGCTACCAGTGTTCCCTAGTAGTTAATTTGTTTAAATAGAGCTCCCTGAATGCTTTTTCTCTGAAAGTGATTTACAAAGTGTTTTAATATGAAAAATTTCCAAAGGTTCTTGGATGCCAAAGAAGAGCTATTAATCTTTATATTAGTATTTTGAAAAACAGCTTGCATTCCATGATTAGCTGATATTTGCTTTCATTCTTCCTTTCTACAGAGGATTATCACTTTTGACCTTACTTAGTATACTGTATCTCCTTTACCTATAGGAGAAGAATGCTTATAAATGAGTTAATCTGGCTTTTCACTGGTGCAAATAGGGTGTGAAGCCCACAAAGAATATTGAAAGACCTCAGAAGTGATTTTAAGTACCCTTTATCTCATGAAACACATTATTGATCTAGCTAACACACCATATATATGGCCATCTTTGACAAGGCACAGAGAGGCAGACCCTACTCAGTCGCAGCTTGTACTGAATGTCTCACTAACTTTAGTGGGATGAGTTGTGTGAGCTACAGGATTTCTGCCTGCTGCCTTTGCTTGCGAGGAATACTTAATAGTTCAAAGAGTAAGGCAAATGGGATTGGCCAGGTGGGCAGAATATAGGGTTTATGTGCAGTGCTGTTATGCTTATTTCATGATTTTTAAGTAACTGTAAAGCATACTTTTAAATATTTTCAAAATAAAAAAGTAATAAACACTTTGTACTTCATGTACTGCTGACTGTTGGAATTCCTTGAGCATCATAGTAGTGGTTTCTTTTGTTGTTGTTTTTATTTTTCTTCCCCTGCTACAGCTTGGCAGTGTGTCCATTATTGATACTTTCTGTTTTCTGTGTCTGCCTATGCAATAAGAGCTCAGCAAGCTAACTTTGCTGCATAATGATGGTGCTTTCTGCTGCTTGGGACTGAGAGCGGTGTTTGAAGTTGTAAGCTATAAAGGTACTGTGCACTGTTAAGCAGAGACAAAAAGTAACACTGAAGCCAAGAAAACTGGCAGAATTCTCGCAATATTCTCATGATTCTACATATGGACTAATAATTAATGGGCATGATTTTTAATATCACAGCAGGAATTGTCAAGACACGTCACAGAAATTAACAGAGGAGTTCAGCCTTCCAGCACATGTACTTGCCCTGAAATAAATGAAGTACAAGTCCTGACCCCTGCAGGTAGGACAGTTGGCTTGTTGCTTTATCACTTTCAGCATTATTAATTTGGCATTATATTGCCAAGTGAGAATATCTAAATTGCACATTACTGTGGATTGCCTCATAGTATTTCTGCTAGAAAATAAAAAAACTACTCAAAGCTAGACCTTAAGGATCTGCTGGCCACTATAATTCTGACATCATGTGAAAGAAGACATTAGACCTATTACCTCATTAAGCATTATGGGGCCCCTGCCTTCTCTAATATCTTGGATCCTAGAGATTCCTAACATAATGGAGGCCTCAGTACGACAGTTACTCCTTTGCTTGCAGCTAACCACCTGATCTGTAGCAGTACCTAGCAAGCTGTGCTGAGACTATCAGAGCTGCAGCTGGAAGCAGTCGGCATCTCTGCAAGCAAGACTGCAGTGTGACCAGGTGGGGCGGAAGAGACAGCACAGTGCCAACTGCACACTTTAATATATAAGGAAATTCTGCCAGGTACTTAGCACTTAGAATGTTTCTAAATAGTACTTTCTGTTGTTTCTTGTGATTTGTTGTGCATATCTGCTTCCCAGTCTTGCTTTGGTCATTGTAGTTCTTCTCCTGAGACTGCTTTTTTTTATTACCATGCCTTCCTTCTCAAACACTGGTTGCCACCAATCTATTCTGTACTAGCTTCTGGCTTCTTGTCATCTCAGTTCTTGTTTTCTTCTGACCTTGTGTTTCATATCCTTTAGCCACAATGTGCTTCTGTCTTTCTTCACCTCCCTGCCCTCCCCTTTTCATCCTCAAATATCGTATTTGTGAAATCTGTGCATGAATGTGTACTTTGAAATCAAGAAGATAAATGAATGATACAGTACTTTGAGATAAAGAACACGTGCTTTTCCCACCACTGTAGGGAAATATAGGTAGTTTACATTAGCGCGCTATCTTACACTTAGTTAAAATAAGAGTTTTACCTAACCCACTGAGCCTCATATCAATCCCTGATCCCTGGACAATCGGAGTTTGGCTTAACAAACACCATATAAGAGGGTAATCTGCTCCTCTTGGCCAATAGAGTACAGCCTTAGTCTGAAACTCATCTACTTAATGGGTTTTTTAAAGTGAGGAAATGCAAGTTGGGTTGGGCCTGCTAATGGTGCATAGAGCTTCTCCTGTGTTAAGCCCTGAGATGTTTTTAACAAAGCTTGAGATTGGTTATTTTTACTGGGCATTTGTGAAGATAGTTTGGTAATGTTGGGCAAATCCCCACATCTCCATACTTAAGCTGGAATTTTCTGCACCTAATGACCTTGGACTGTGTGAAAGGCAGAAATGTGGCACATGACAACTCTTATAGTAGACTTTTGAAAACTTTTGGGGTGCTGCCACAGATCCAACAGCCTTCTTGCTGACTTGTTTTTGGCTGAGTACAGTGGGGGGATAGCCAACTTTTGTAAAGGTGCCATTATATACCTAAGGTGGTACTTTTAGATAGATCAGATATAGCCACTTGACTTCAGAAACATTCCAGATTCAATCTGAATGAATATTCTTTCCCTTTCCTGTTTTTCTCCAAACAGTAACAGCAACATTCAGCCATACTTGCAATGTGTTTGTCCTGGTTGAGGCTGAATACAAGTGTGGCATGGCATCTTTCACCATTGAGTAACCATGGTAACTCCTACAGAGTGCCTAGAGATGTTGTATGCAGATTTCTCACATGCTTAGCACTACTCAAGTATGACAAAAAGCATGATACCATATGCGTGTTCATTCACAGTACGAGTTTAGTGCTGTGCCCCATTTACCACTTAAAATTGTTATTTACTCTAGTAACAATGCAATAGTTTATTTTTGTTGTGTGAGGAACTCCATTTAAATCCATGGAGAAGAGGAAAAATTTATGCTTTTACAAGAAATAAAGTGACTTGTTTTCTTAATCATTACTATTTGACATTGTGTGCCAGTGAAGGCTGCACTGGGACTTAAAAATATTTACTTAAAAATATTTATTTTTAGAATTTAAAAATTCTAAAAATTTAGGTAATTTTTAGACTTTCTTTCTAGTTGATGGTAATATTTTACATTTTTGAGTCTTGATCAAAGATACTGCATCTTTTTTTTTTTCCTGGCTATATTTCAGTAATTTATATAAGAAGGAGCCAAAAAGACCTGCAAAACTTGTTGCTTTCATCAAAGCCATTACAAAGGTCTAGTTATGACTTCCAACTAATAATTTTTATTGTTGTGGAAATGCTAAGTCATGGCTTGAACCAATGATTGAGCACCTGGTGGGAAGGCAGGGCCAACCTGGGGAGCTCAGCTGGATGCAATGCACCTGAGTTCCCAGAAAGGGAGGAGCCAGGATTCACCTCCTTCCCAAGACCTCATTTAAGGGTTGGTAGTGGAAGCAAGGATATCTTGCTGGAGATCCCTGTGTATCTGAGACCTTTCAAGGGTAAGCAGCTCCTTTTCTTTATTTCTCTGCCCACTGTTGTTGCATGTGAGCATATTCTCACTTGCTACATCCCAGGGCTTAGTTACTATGCTGCCATTGCTGCTCTTCCCATTGTGTTACAGCCTTACGATAGTTTTAATCACTCACCAGATAATACCTTGGTAAGAGGAGAAGGCTTATGTGGTGAGTCAACCAAAATAAGCTTAATAGCAGTATTGGGCCACGTTAGTAAGGTTAAAACAGTAGTGATTTCTTGTGAGTCAGGTTTCAGTTTTCCTAAATATTTTTTGCATCAATACAATCACCTGTGCTTTGTAGTCAATAGCGTTGTTCTCCACATACTCTCCCTATCCTCTCTGCCAGTTCTTATCAAACCATTTCAAACCTCTTTTCCTTGACAGATGTATTCTATACTTTTCATTCCTTCAGTCAAATGAGCAGTAATATTTGAACTGATCAGAAAGGTCAGGATATATTTCTTATTCTAAACTAAAAAGGTAAGTAATCATAACATACACATGAATCTAACAACTTCCTTCTTTGATTCTGTTCTCTTTATACCTTAGACATCATGGCAAATAGAAGCTCTGGCTGAAAGGTGTGAAGATATTACTGAGGAAGCTATCGAGTCTATTTTACAAAGTCTGGATTCCACACCTTGCTTATGTTCCTTCAAAATACCGATTTAATTTCAGTTCAAAATATTTTAATTTTGAGTCCCTCTTTGAGCAAGATCATCTATCAGTTAAGTCATAATCTCCTTAGGATAATTAAAGTTCAGAATTTTGTATACCTTGAATGCTTTTAAAAGAAAAGCTGAAACTTGTTGGTTCCACTTTTTGTGAGTTAGAATTCAGTGGAGAATGTGTATAGCAGTTTAAGTCTTTCCATTTGATCACCTTGCTTCAGTAGAATGCTTAATACAGAAATCAACAAATTTGGAATACGACGCTTTCCTGCTTTCTCTAATGGCAGAGATTCAAGTGGAACTTTTTACTGGGAAGTGACTGTGTGTTGATTCCTTATCTAAAGTTTTGGCTGTATACTTATAAATACAAAATTCAAAAGTTGGCTTGGCTACTACAATGTGGGGGTGGGAGGAAGTTTGCATCAGTAGACCTAGGTCTTTCTCATTTTATTTATTTTACTGAAATCTATCGGCTTGCAAATACCACACATAGGAAGGTTTAGAAAAGTGTATGATAATGTTTTTGGGATGCAGGAGTGTGGTTACATGCTTTCAAGATAAAAGATGTCACTGCAGAACACAACCAGATACAATGACCAGGAACACTTTCAGCCCTGTTTGGGATTTACTCCACTGTCAAAGCTACTTATTAATATTCTCTATCTAGCTTTCTTATCAACTGTAAACAATGAGGGTTACTACTGACAGATAGTTGGTCCTGCTGCTGTTACTCATTAATCTAAGGGCATCTCTTGAGCTGTACATATCTAATATGTGAAGTACTAACAAGATCTTCTCAGTTCAAATTGTCAACAGCTACTATACTCTAATTTTTCAAGTAAGGACTTTTTTTCTCAAGTCACACTTAAAATGCAATGATTCAGTACATTCAGATTTCTTAGCTCAGTGTGCAGAGATTTAGCTGTGGTTTCTTATTGATGCTAATGCAAGTCAGGTGGCTAATACCCTGTATAGCTCACTGAAGATTCGCCCCAAGATGCCTTGTAAATTGCTTTTCATTGAATGTGCATTCAAAATTCACTTTTCTGTACATGCATATTACTACAGCAGCTTTAGTATAGATATTAAGGTTGTCACTGAAGAGAAACTGTAAAGTCAAACAGGGCTTTTAAAGAAAATCTCATGCATTAAAATTTAAAACCCTAGTTCTCTTGAACTGCAGCTTTTCTTCACTGGAGGTCACAACTGGTGTGCATTATGATTGGCTCTGCACCTCAACTGTTTTGTCCTTAAGGTTTGGCACAACTCAATTTTATTTGCATTTGGAACCACGAGTACACCAGGATCAGATTTTTTTCCCCTGTAAAAGAAAAAAAAACTGATGCAGAGGTGACCTCCTAGACTACAATGCTTAATTAAAAGAAGCTTGTTTTCCATCTGTTATGTTGAGCCATATAATGCTTTCTTGTTTTCCTTTTTCCAATTGTATGTTCCTGCTGATATTCCCTACCTTACTGCAGTTACTGTTTCTCAGTGCTATACTGTTCTAAATTTAGCCCTGTGCTTCTTAGGAGTTATGCTTATGATTACTAGATGTAAAAGAATTGTTAATGTAGACCCAGTAGATTACAGATCTGGTGCCACTGTGTGAACAACCAAGTTGAGCATGCATCTCACTGCTGTCTGTACTATACCTCTCTAAAAGAAATTGCAGGTGACAGTAACAACTATGACCACTCACCTGCATCTTGTGATGGTCGAAATCTGGTACTGGTGACAAAACTGCCCTTCTAAGAACAAAACAGAACTTGGCTTATGTCCTTTTCAGTAAGCATTAGAACAGGAGTTACTGTGGTTTCTTTTTAACTTGCGGAAATTTATGGATTTGGAAAGAAGTTCCTTCTTTTTGAGCTCTCTGAGCACTTTTGTGGGACTGGTGAACCACGAAGTTACTAATGATAAGATGAAAATGTTTTTTAAACTCCTCAGTGAATCCCTTCAATATTTGTACTTCCATAGGAATATGGTATGGTTTTTGGTTTTTTTTATGAGGTGGGGAGTGGGAATTTTTTGATTGTTCTTTGAAACAGATGTTGTTTATGTTGACTGTAAAGAATGTTGTGTTGGCTGTAGTCTACAGTTACACATTTTTTTAAATAAGGATAGCCGTGCCAGTATGTTGTTCTGTATTATCCCATCTATCTCAGACTTGAGTTAACAGAGCCACTTTTAAGTCTTGAGGAGAGGTTCATGATTTGTGTTGAATTTTAAGTTGTAAAGTTCTAGAGAAGAAAAAGAGGATTATTTCATCGTTCACACCTATAAAAATCCTTACAGAAATCTGAACGTTTACTTTTATTTTGATGTTTCCCAGATCCATTGACTGTGCTTAGCCATATGCACATTCAGCAAAGGAAGCCCTAGTAGCTTCAGCCATGGGGCTAGAAGTTGCTTGAGAGTGAGATGATGCAAGCTTTCTACCTGAATTAATTCAATCACACCCCACCTTGGGGTGCTAGAGCTGCTTGTTCAAATGCCTTAAGCTTTTTGCTTGCAAGTAGAATGATGTCTATTAAATAAATCTCAGTGGTAAACTGTGACCAAATGAATGAGGGCTTGACAAATTAGTTTCTGAATACTCATGGCCTTAAAAGTACAGATCTCAGAATACATGAATGCAGAAGCCCATTCAGCACTACCACAGCTTAATTCTCCTTTGTGTATTTCTAGCTTCAGTCTGGACAATTTTACAGCTTTGATGTCTATCGTATGAATTCAAGGGTTAATTGAATTCAAAGGGGCGGTATGCTGAGAAATACATATTTTCTTATTTTCACTTTCAAAGAATACTTCCACTTGCCTTTCCAACTAAAATCTAACTTTATTTTACTTAGCTTTAAAAGAAGTTAGGGTTTCAGGAGACCAGTTCTGAAGAGAATTGAAGAGAGCAGTGAGATTTTATTTTATTAAAAAAAACTCTAATCATATTTTCTTTATTTGGATGAAGAAGTAATAAATTTTGTGTATATCTCTTCCAAATTAGAGGAGGTAGTTGTTTTGTACCACAATAGGAAATTCAGAAGAATGGAGTGGATTACCAGCTATATCATTGAACTTTCATATTTTTCTTGGATTAATTCTGGGTCTCTCATTTTTGTAGAGGAAAACATGAGTTTTGTTTGGAGAAAACCAAACTGTATATAGTACAAGCTGACACTCATATTTTATTGAAGGCATTCTTCTAATGTTTGAAGCTTGTTAAAACCCACCATTGAAATCTGGATTTGTTAGATTGATGCTGGAATGGAAACTGTATCGTGGTCAAGATCTATTATCAACCAATGGTATATTCTCTCTATATATACACACAATATCAATTAGACCTTTCTTGCTAACTGAGGGACTTAAATGTGCTAACAGTATACTTGGCTGCTATCGGACTTAAACACTGTGGTTAGCAGTAAAATTAAGTTTCTATTTCCTTTTAGGTCTACAGAAAATAATTCTCATGTTATTTTTTTTAGTGTAACCATTTGAATATGGTTTCCCTCCTTCAATCTGAACTTAAGTTTCATGTGCTCAACAAGTAATCAGTACTTATAGGACTAACTCCTGCTGGTAGCTCTCCTTTGAAGAATCATAGAATGGCCTGGGTTGAAAAGGACCTCAAAGATCATCTAGTTTTAATCCCTCTGCTATGGGCAGCATCACCAACCATTAGACCAGGCTGTCCAGAGCCACATCCAGCCTTGACTTGAGTACCTCTCAGGATGGGGCATCTGCAACAACTCTGGACAACCTGTTATAATGCGTTACCACCCTCTGAATGAAAAACTTCCTTCTAACATCTAACCTAAATATCCACTGTCTTAGTTTAAAACCATTCTCACTTGTTCTATCACCATCAACCCATTATATTCCAGTGCACAGAGGAGACAGTGCTTGATAGTTATTGATTGGAGATAAGAACCATCTTCCTGAAAGGATCAGTTTGTTTCCACCCTTGTCTGAGTATGGGTGGTTGAGGCACCATCCCTAGTGCTGTTCAAGAAGCGTTTAGATGAGGTGCTAAGGGATTTGATTTAGTAGTTGGGTAGGGATAGTGATAGGAGGATGGTTGGACTAGATGATCTTGTAGGTCCTTTCCAACCTTATGAACCTATGACTCAAATACTGTTGTTGTATTTGTCAGATATGAGTACTTATCTCCCTTCTCTGTGAGAGTTTTAGTGTCAGAATCTCTGAAAATAAGTACTTCAAATCTCCTAAATTGTATTTTGTCTAATGTTTGTGCACAGCACTTTGTGGTGAAGTGCTCATAATTATTAATATCCAATAATAAAATTTTCAGGGAAAAGGAGGTGCCATGCATTTCCTCATTTCTCAGGAGGTCAGATTTGAATCACTGTAATATAACCCTATTACTATAATTAGTGTTGCAAACTTTTATTTCCTAAAGTATCATCCAATATCTTGTTTATTCACCAACAGTTGAAAGGAATAGTGGTTTTCCATTAACAGTGTCTGGAGGAGGAAACCCCAAAGTTTGTGTCTATGAAGACTTATGCATTTGCTGTTGGTGACTATTTAGCTCATTTGTAACCCTAAATGGGAAGATGCTGCTGAGCTGTAATTACTTTGAGAACTGTGGTTAAAAGTTTCCTGACTACTGTGGTATTTAGTTTGTGACCTTAATGTTGCACTGAATGTTGAGCTTTCAGGCAACTGCCTGCTCTCTATACTGGTGGAAATAGTCAACTATACATAATTAGTAACATTCAGTCTACTCTCCAAAATACCAGAGCTTGCCTGGGTCTCAAATTGTCAAGGTTTATTGCAAGCAGTCCAAGACCAGAGAGTTCAATTAGAAAATTAACTTATATGTTATTTTACCATATTAGAGAATTGATTTCCTTCCAATTTGAAACAGATGATACATTGTTATAAAGGGTTGGGGTTGCACTTAATATTCTCCTATAAAAGGGGTAAAGACATACAAGACTTTTCCGCTACATTGGGTTAGGGCTTTAAAAATAATATGCCTTTTACAAGCCTAACTGCAGTTTTTATTTGTCTGAGTCACGTGTGTTTGCTGGAAACCATGTACTTTCAGTGCTTTTCAAAGCATAAAATGTGCAATAAAAATTTTTAAAAAGTATTTATATTATGCTTAACTTTGCAGGGAAAGAAAATCTAGGAAGTTTAGTGTCATTAAATGTTGTGGTTTTCAGTAATTTGTAATCCAGAAACTTCTGGTATTGGGGGCTAAACGGTAACAGAAAATTAAAGCAGTAAGGAGCAACAAAAAATTACTAAGATTACATTTTGTGGCGTTAAACATTGACTACTAAAATGTTTGTACTTTCAGTGGAGTAGTGTGAATGTTGGCTCACGAAGTAGCAATACAAACTGTACCTATAACTTTCCAAATGTTTGAATAAGTTAAATGGGCCTCCCACCTAGGTGGCCTTGCTGCCATAGATGGCATCAAGAAGGAATGGCTAAAGGGAAGAGAACTTAGGAAGGAATATCAGGTGGAAATTCAGTATGAGCTGCTTTAGGATGTTATAATATCCAGAAATCTTTTATTCCAGGAAACAGTTAAGGTATTTGAGCAGTCCTAAATAGTTCCTAGGCTGCGGCATGTTTGCCTGTATGGCTCTACTTTCTCAGAAGTAAACCAGTATTTTTTTTACTGCTGGTTTGTGCAGGCAGACATCTATGGGTGCCCTATTTATTTGTTGACTTTTACTGCACTTGTACAATGTGTCACTTTGGCCCATATTGACAATGCTAGAATTCTTTTAGGATATAAATACACGGATTATTGAAGCTTTACTGTTGGGAACAGTGACCCTCATAAAGAGTGAAGTTTATGCTTTGAGGATGTGATAAGGTAGATAAACCCTTTATTCTAGACCTTCATGCATATAAAGCCAGTTCTCATAAGGCAAATAAGTGAATAATCTGTTTGAGGGAGTGTGTCAGTTGCATAACCTTTTGGGGACAGAATAAACATATATTTTAAATAGGAAGTAGATGAATAAACTCCTGAGCCTTTGTGGAACCCCTTCAGAGCAGTTTCTTTGAGTCTTTTGAAATTTTCTTCATCACTATCTCCAGGCTGAATTTGGCAGTACAGTACCCCCATGCTATATACTGTGCAGCACTTCATGGCATAGTACGAAAATAGAAAGTTTCATATATAAACCTTATCTCCCATAAGACAAATAGCTGTCTGCAAGCTTTATTTTGTTTAGAGAGTTCATATTACTAAATTTCCATCACTTCTATCTAGTTCTATCCAAAAATAATCCTGTTTTTTATAAGCTAATAAAAGGATAGAATATTTTTAACAAGAGACCCTGAAAAGCCAAAATAACTGGGAAAGGAGATCAGGGGAAGTAATCTTTTAATTGCGTGATTTTGCCAAACCCAATGAAGAAAGTAAACCTCGATGATCAGAATCCACCTTCTGAACTAGTAGTCACAATCCAATAGAATTCTCAGTAATCCCTTGGAAAGAATTACTCACTTTGATGCTTTCTGTATCTGATATGTACTAGAAGCAGGTGGTTTTAAATACCAGAGTTGAAGTGTAAAGTTTTATTTCTATGAGCACTTACACATGCACATCAAAATAAAATGTATGAATTACCCCAGCTTTGCAGCCAGGAGGGAAAAACTAAATACTTTTGTATGGTGTTAGAATTGCATAATTTAAAGGAAATGTATTTTCTTCTAATTTTAATATCAAGAGAAGTACATACTGTAAAGTAAGAAAATCATTTCTCCAAATCTACAAGAAAGGCCATCTACATCTACCCCATCTACAAGAAAAGCCGTAAGGAAGACCCGGGGAACTACAGGCCTGTCAGCCTGACCTCGGTATCAGGGAAAGTTATGGAACAGATGATCTTGAGGGAAATCACACGACACGTGCATGGCAATAAAGGGATCAGACCCAGCCAGCACGGGTTCACCAGGGGCAGGTCGTGCTTGTCCAACCTCATCTCCTTCTATGACTGTGTGACCAGACAGGTAGATGAGGGAAAGGCTGTTGATGTAGTCTACCTGGACTTCAGCAAGGCCTTTGACACGGTCTCCCACAGTATTCTCCTAAGGAAACTGGCAGCCCGTGGTGTGGACAGGTTCACTCTTCTCTGGGTGGAGAACTGGCTGGAGGGCTGTGCCCAGAGGGTAGTGGTTAATGGAGTTAAGTCCAGCTGGCGTCCTGTTATGAGTGGTGTCCCCCAAGGGTCAGTTTTGGGGCCCATCTTGTTTAATATCTTTATTGATGACCTAGACGAGGGGATTGAGTGTACCCTCAGTAAGTTTGCAGGTGACACAAAGTTGGGAGGATGTGTCAATCTGCCTGAGGGTAGGGAGGCCCTTCAGAGGGATTTGGATAGGCTGAACAGCTGGGCTGAGCTCAATGGGATGAGGTTCAATAAGACCAAGTGCCAGGTCCTGCACTTTGGCCACAATAACCCCATGCAATGCTATAGGCTTGGGGCAGAATGGCTTGAAGAATGTAGAGAGGAAAAGGACCTGGGGGTGTTGGTTGATGCTCGGCTCAACATGAGCCGGCAGTGTGCCCAGGTGGCCAAGAAGGCCAACAGCATCCTGGCCTGTATTAGAAATAGTGTAGCCAGCAGGAGCAGGGAGGTGATCATCCCCCTGTACTCAGCTCTGGTACGGCCGCACCTCGAGTACTGTGTTCAGTTTTGGGCCCCTCACTACAAGAAGGACATTGAGGCCCTGGAGCGTGTTCAGAGAAGGGCAACAAAACTGGGGAGGGGTCTGGAGCACAAGTCTTATGAGGAGCGGCTGAGGGAGCTGGGATTGTTTAGTCTGGAGAAGAGGAGGCTCAGAGGAGACCTTATTGCACTCTACCACTTCCTGAAGGGGGGTTGTGGTGAGGAGGGGGTAGGCCTCTTCTCCCTGATAAATAACGACAGGACGAGAGGGAATGGCCACAAGTTGCGCCGGGGAGGGTTTAGATTAGACCTGAGGAAGCATTTCTTTTCTGAAAGAGTGGTCAGGCACTGGAATGGCCTGCCTAGGGAGGTGGTTGAGGCACCATCCCTAGTGCTGTTCAAGAAGTGTTTAGATGAGGTGCTAAGGGATTTGATTTAGTAGTTGGGTAGAGATAGTGATAGGAGGATGGTTGGACTAGATGATCTTATAGGTCCTTTCCAACCTTATGAACTTATGAACTTATAAATACTCATACAGCCTCAAGTTTTATTTTCTTGGTGAGATTAATCTTTTTCCAGTGAGAAGGCAACCATGTCTAATGGTAAAATTATACAATGGAGAGCACTGGAGAAATGTCTCCTGCTATTACTGATCCATGGTTGCTTGTTTTCCACTACTTACAAGTTGCTGGAAATGAAACAGAGCATAATGAGAAAGTGGTTGGGCTTCAGGCAAGGAAGGGCTACAGACAATTCACTACTGCGAATTCCACCTTCAGAGTTCAAAGCATCAAGTTGTTCTTCCAGAGAACATAGGATCTCCTTGTTATGTGTAGATACTATACTCTACCTTCCTGATAGCTTACAATCTCAGCATGACTTTCCTGTTATGAAAAATCCTGTGTTCTTAGGGACTGGCAGCCAAGTCACATGGGCTAAGCGCAGAAGAGTACTTGTGAAACTCCAAGAAGGTACATGGTTTCATCCTTCCTTATTTCCATATTTCTAAGGACTGTGTATGTAGGCAATTGGCCTGGGACCAGCAGTTGCCACACCTGGAGGAAAATAAGAGGTTGTCAGAAGATACTAGGATCATCTCACTGACTCATGGGTAGAAATGTCTCTGGAGAGACTGGCTCTTATGGATAGCAGGCAGTTTTCACTTGTGTTGCTGTAGTTGCTTCAGTCTAAGAAGCCTCACATTATAACCATAATGAAGGTATATGAACTTTAAGGGGAAAACTTTTCTGTACTTTTTTGGTCAGCAAGTATTATCAGCCTGTATGGAGTGCAAACATTTGGTTTGCAGTTTTGTGCCCTGGTCTATTTTACATTGTCAACCTGCAGAGAAGTCTGCGCCTTGGCCAGATGCTGAACTTTGCTATTCTGTTATGTAACTGGAGAAGTAGCTCCTCTAAAATTTATGCTGATGTCATATGCACTTGAAATCAGAACTTACACCAGAACAGCTCAAAATGTTTTTTTTGTTCCCTTGGTGTAACTTGGAGTAGATCACTGAGGAGTCGACATGATTTGTGTTAAGAAGTGTACAGTATATTTATTGCCATTTTGCGTTCTCATTCATCTGAAGTAGTATGGCTCCCACTAGCATTTAACACATATGCAGTGTTATTTCCTGGATTTTAACAGAGCAAAGTCAGAGTGGTAAGTTTAACTTTTTTGTTTAAACTGTCCTCTCTATTTATGAGAGGAGAAAATTTAAGGTTTTTTTTTGTTTTTGGAAAAGATTTTTTTAAGTAGGCGGGAACACCTTCTAACCAGGTTAGAGTTTGATGCTACAAAGAGTAAATATTACATTGTTTAAGTGAGGTAGAGCTGTTGAGAGAACTAGGATAAGACAGCATTTTCTATTCAAATAAATTCCAAGTTGACATATGATAACACAGATTAAAGATAATTTTTTTGCCTTCTATCGTTATAAGAATTTAGAAATGGGAATCCAATTTTATTGATTGTTTCAGGCATAGGACTAACCTCATGCTAAGTGAACTATGGATGTGTTTTTAGTAAGTGTGGGAGTTAGCTGGTTAAGTGTGAGCTACTGAAAAGAAAAACTTTCCTGCAGATTTGTTGCATTTTCTTTCTAGAATGACATGTAAAGTGAATGTTTCTTCAGAGCATACTTCCTAATATTTCATGAACCAAATGTTGAACAGATGTACTTGAAGTGTGGAAAAAATTAAATGAAAGGCACGTTTAGGATTTAAGAGTTGAAAAAAAAAAAAACACAATAGAAATAAGAACTTTGAACAGAAACCATGCTATTAATGCAGACTTTTTCTTACTGTAACTTAAAAATAATAATTAAAAAATTGGCTTGCAGGTCCCCAAGATGTAATCTGAAATCATATATATTATAACTAGAAAATGATGTAGCATTTTTTGTGAAAAAGGCAATTTAGTTCTAAAGTGTTATATTTGTTTTAAATTAACAGTGACTAGTGCTGTTCCATAAAACTGTACTTCTTCCCAGTTTCACTGAAATCTCATGAAATCTGAGAGCTAAGTATTGTAAGGTTTTTTTCCATTTCAAAATTGTGATCAAGATGGAAGATGATATGAAGAAGCTAATGATTCTCAATTTATGAACAATCCCTTGTTACTGTGCTTCTGTAAGGAGCAAGTGCAGAGAGTAAACTGTGCTGTTGATGTGTAGTCACCTTACACAAGTGTGGAGGCATTGGTTCTTACAGTGTGCCATTTATTTCAGTAAGACAGGCACATATTTCTAAAATGAGCTGTGACCTTTATTCAGAAAAAACACCTCTGTTCTCAAAAACAGTCTCTTTAGACAATTACAGTTGCAACAACTCTACTACAGAAAGCATTTGAGCCTGGGACTTTGGGAATTAAACACATGCTTAAGTACTTTTCCTTAATAGGGATACATTCAAACCCCTGAATTGAAGCTTGCATGGACTAGTAAACAAGGGGATTTTTAAATAGTTGTCAGCTATGTGCATTGAACAATCCACAAATAAAGGTGTCCTGTATGCAGAAGGAGGCTCTGAAATGAAAACTTTAAAACAAATGCACAGTCTAACAATGCACTATAATGTGATGAAATCCAGACAAATACACTGAGAGGGAAAGAAATGTAAGTGGTCAGAACTGTAGCAGGCTTTGGCAGTGTTATGGATCATGTGTTATCCCATTAGCTTTTGTCCCCTAACCAGCCACATTTGAACAATTCAGATCTAGACACTCAAATAAATGCTCTGTTTTTCAAAGTGCTGAGGATCTTTGTGCAGCAGCTATTATTTTGATGTGTAGATTTCCTGATGCTTTTAATGCAGATCATTAACGCTTCTATCTTCGATGCTTCTATTTTATACAGTTTAGGTTTTCCAGGTCATCAATTTCAAGGGTAAAGGATGAATTTTATCCTTGTTTCATAGTTTGTGGCATCTCATTGGCCTTAATAAACAGCATGTCTGAATTTGTATCTCTGGTCATCTTGAGCATCGAACAATGAAGTTTTCATTGTTCAGCAGCTGACTCAGTATCCGAATCATAGTCACTGACAAAATGAGCTCTGGAAATTATAGCTTATGTCTAGTAATGCCTAGACTGTCACTGCCATAGTGCCATTGGCAGGAACTACTCAGCTTTTGTATAGCTCCTCATCTGATCACTGTATAACTGAAAAGATGGATCTTACTCTGCTTATTCTTTAGCCCTTAGCATCCTTCTTCAATGCTAGTAACTGCATGCATTACATGTCAGTAGCTTCTTAGTTAAAACAGAAATGAAATTTCAGTAAATCTTTGATCATGTGTGGACTTATAGTGTTGAGAATATTGGCAAATCTTGGCTTTAGAAAAAATAAATGAATTATGCTTTAATTGATGTTCAGCATAGTTACAGCTATACTCCTGTGGAGTTCTGAACACTTATTGTAAGGGAGATAACATTGCATCAATATAATGTGGTGATAACTGTCATCTACATATGTTTCTCTCATTTAAACTAGTGTAAATGTATCTGTTTTTCTGTCTGTCTGCCTAGGCAAGCTTTGTAAGAGTCATTGTACGTGTTAGGAGCCATTTTCCTAAAAGTAATTACATTTTGAAGACATGACCTCTGCCATTTTTACAGTTATTTGGGAAACTAAATGACTACCTGTTATAAGAGAATAACTGATCCATCTAAAAGATATAGTGTTGCCAAAAGAGATTTTGATTTAAAATTGGGGGAGACACAGGTTCTCTTTGGAAGAACGCTGTCTTGCTGTTTCTCCTCCCTGCATTTTATGTATTTTTAAAATATCAGTATAACTGTCGATGTTTTCTTATTCATTTTGAAAAATCTGCTTCAGAGAAGTGTCAGATGGATTCAGTCTTCTTAAAGTACAATATTTAACATATTATACCTACATGCAAAACTGATAGATCATTCAATTTTCCAGGTAGGTGATCTCTTAACATTTTAGAAACTATATGCATTTGAAGGTATTCAGATAGCAGTACTCACAGTTAGCCTGTATAGCTGGTTGTTCCTTTCACTGATGTAGTCACTTTCCAGTTATGTATTGCTGTCCCATGTGGTTCCTGATCTTGTGCAGAGAGCGAGATCCTTCTATTTGTGTTTGTTCTGTAAAAGTCATATTGGTCTGTTCTTGCAAAAGTTTAGAAATTTCCTCAAAGGGATTAAAATTATTTTGGTTATATATACTGCATTTTTTTATGAAACAACTACACCAAATAATTGATTCTAATTTAAAACAGTTATAATCCCAAAGTACTAGACATGAGACACGAGAAACATTTTATACTGATTTTTTTTTTATGGAAGTGAAATGTTGTCTTGCCTGTATTTCAGTCACTTGATCAAAATGTTTCTGTATCTACAGTTCTTTACCTATAAAATGGGATAACAATGCTGGAGACTCTTTTAGATTCAGTAATAAATACAGAAGGTCTGCAGATAGGGCATACTGTTTGTTTTGATATCTGTAAGTAAAACTGAGAAGTTTGTGCACCATTATCGTGTCTCTTTTTCCTTTTCTGTCAATAGGGTATTTTATTGTTGCTTTCCTTGTTTACCATATCAAGGCAAAATATTTTGAACAAGAATCATTATTTTGTGGAAGAAATATGTAGTGCTTGGAAAAGAAATTAGGATAATCTTGTATGGGAAGTTCTGGTGTATGTATTACTTCTGTTGCTTTCTCACAGGAAGAGCTGAAAGTACTATTTAAACTGCCACTACTACACTATCATGTGTCACCCGATCCTATTGGAAATGGAGCAGTGAAATGGATTGCAGGATTTAGAATTCTTTTTCCCCTGTGAAAAGAACTACCATGATAATAAATGGTAAATTGTATGCTGAAAAACAGAATTATCTACTCTCCCTGATCATTATGAGATATATGTTAAAATCTTCTACCCACAGAGTGAAACTCGTTAAAAATATATTTTTCCTCATCTATTGTTCTGACCATTGGCATTAGTAATTTGTCTGCTGTGTGAACCTCACCACTACCATTTTATTACTTTTATGTATATGAAATCTTATTTAGCATTATGGAAATAGATGTATTGGAGCAGATAAGAATAGGGAAAGAAATCTACTAGGTAGTTCAAAGCGGTTAAATTAGTTCTGAAATTTCACTTTAATTCCTTCTTGTATGCATTCTGATAAGTTAGTCTGGATACTACTTCAGTCTGTACTGCCTACCAGTTTGTATGCCAAATACTTGATAGGTGTACTCCTAGTTCATATAAACTAAATGAGATGCATGTTTAGCACAGAAAGCTTGAAATTCAGGAAGTGGTAGACAACAAAGATTTAATCTGTCAGAGATGAACATTCTTCTATAGTAGAATGCAGTATAAAAGTTGTAAAAACAGTAAATATTGGTATTCTAGATTTCTTGCAATCTGGATAAACAGAAACCTTGCAGGCTTATGCATTTATCCAGAATAGAAGTACAGTTTTCTATTAAGACAAGGTTGAGGTATCACCTATACCCCTTAAAGCTTGCTTGGCCAAGAATCACAATAAACAACTGTTGGAACAAAAACCTCCCATTAGTGACTATTTTCAGCATTTTATTCTCAATTGGCACTCCTGGAATGCCTTCCAGTCTCACTTTAGCTGCCTCAGGAGCCTTGCAACTCCAGCAGAAATGTTTCTTATGGAGCTGGGAATAAGAGTTGAGTGTTTCTCCCACTTCAGAGAAAAGGCCCTGTAAATGAAGCTGCATCTCCAGGATTTGAGATGCCTGCTGGGGCTATAGGAATTTGAATAATACTGTAATCAATACCACTTTGAAGAGGATAGATTTCTAGATCTCCAAGACTCTACTGTTGCACAAAGCTTTTGTTGAAAGAAGCAATAAAACTGCAGTAGTGTAGTAGAAAGCTGGAAATATAATTGAAAAGGCAGTATTTTGAATGTTCAAACCTGAATTACTGTATCTTGCTGGGACATTTTTATATGGCAGGAGACTTCTACATTTCCTGTGTCTTGGTGAATGCATCTACATGAATCACATGATGAGAAGAACACATAACTGGATCACAAACATGAAAAATGGCCATGGTGCCAACCTGTTGCAGTTTCTTTCAGTAACACTCAATGGATCCCAGGGTAATTGGGAGCAGAAGAGATTCTTGAAGGTTATCTAGCTAAGATTCAGTATCAAAAAATGTTCAGTCATTGACTTAAAACATGTGCAAATTCATGATCCATTTAAAGCATGATTTGAAGATGAGGTGTGTTACATAGGAGATAAGTTCGCTATAAAGAGCGGTCTGAGCTGACTGAGCAAGGCCCCTTACAGCTTGAGACTTCGACCTTTCTCCTGTCACGTGACTCTTGGCATTAAAAGCACTCTGCTATATGTGGTATGATTGCCAAGCTGTTTTGCAGTGTGGTATATCATTCTAGGATTGGAAAGTTAAGAAGTGGGTTTGTAGGTTGTGGGATAAGTAGTTGTATGAGTTTAGAGGACAGAAAACAAGGCCTTAGAAAATGATACCACTGATAACATTAAATGGCCTAAACTGTTATTTTATCTTAGTACAGTGAATAATATTGCCTCCTGACACTAAATACAATATTTTGATGGGCTATCTAACCATTTAATGTGCGCAGAAATGTGATTTTGGCATGATTAGCAAAAGAAAAAACAACATTTGAGAAAGCCATCTAATCCTGCTTCCTCCTTTTAACTCTGGAGATCCAGAGAAACAGTAGCATTTGAGATTGTGATTTCCTCTTTCGTCTAATTATTATGAGAGTTGGAATGATTAACAAAACAGAAAACAAGTACTTAATGGACACACAAAAGCTGTTAAGTAGACACAAAAAAACACTTATGCTCTGTATTTGCTCTGCTGCTAGTGGTGTAATTTCAGAGACGCTACCTCAGTGTTACTATTTAACCTGAGTCTTAAAGATTCAAACAAGAGCAGACAGGTTTCACTAACATAGGAGGTCCCTGAAGAAATAAATATTTATTAAACATTCAGTGATGTAAAAAAAAAGTGTTTTTTTTTAAACCACACTTCAAGTGTTGGTGTACTGCCTGCCAAATGCATAGCTGGTGAGCTATTTAGAAGCTTCCTGTTCCACATGCTAATTAGCAGTCTATGAATTTTAACTTAAATCAGGGTCACATAGCTGAAATGTATTTCAGAGAAGGCCTGCATTTGTCATTCAAAGGCATTGCCAAGGTTTTAAGGCCCTGCTATAAAGTGGATTTTGCAGCTTGAAAAAATAGTTCTCCAATAACAACTGGGTCAAAACTGGTAGGGACCCTTATGCACTGAGTCACATGAAGTGCATTAGAGTTACTTACATTTGAAATCAGAGTTAATCCAAAACCAGAACATCTAATATAAACCTATTTGAATCCTTATGGGTACTGTGGCCTTGGATTCAGATCCTTACATCAGATTGTGTTTCTCTGGCTTTAATTTGAAATGAGATTCATTACTTAGGAAGCAATAATCCTGGGCAGAAATACTCCACTTTCACCATCAGACCTAGACAGAATTTAGGGGAATCAGGGTTTAAGATGATGGTAACAACTCCCATCTTGGATTAGTGCAGAATGGAGAATGTTGTTTGTCATACGCATGGTACAACCTCCTCTTTCTACCAATGGCACTGCTACATCTTATTTAAAAATAATTAAAAAAAAAAAAAGGAATTTATATGCAGATTCATTGTTTTCAGATGCTTCTTTTCACACTCTTTCTTCTCTCATGTAAAGTCAGCTTTATTATAGTACGGCTTTTTAACCAAGTTCTCATTGGGTGAGTTCTTATTATAATTCACTTGTACATATTTTAGTTTCTTTGCATCTTAACCATTTAATAGTATGTATTACTTCATACTTTATCATTGATCTGGAAGATGAATTTCAAGTGTTGTTAATATAAATTGCTTTATCAATTTATCACTTCCCTACTCTTTACCTGCTGACTTGATTGTCTTCAGCCCTGGCTACAAAAGGGAAATAAGCAATATTACTCTGGCAAATTGCAGACTCAGCTCTTTAGGAAAAAGGAAGTGAGCCACATCTACATGATGCAACTTTTATCCTGATAGCCCAGATACATGTTTGGGATGAGTGGGGACAAGAGGAAGTGTGAAGAAGCTAAAGGAGGTGTGATACAACTTGTGTATGGGAACTGCTGAATCACGGCCTGAACCACTGATTGGTCACCTGAGGTGAGCACCAAGTCAGCCATGGGGGCACAGGTGGAGGTGATATACCTGTGTGATTGGAAGGGGTGGAGCCTGGCTGCACCTCTCCCAAACTCCATTTAAGGGCTGACCACCACCAGGGAAGGATCTCTTCTTGGAGATCCCTCCCATGTGGAGTCCTCTGCAAGCCTTGTCATTCTGAAGGTGAGCCATTCTCTCTTTTGTATTATTTGTATGCTATCTATATAGAACTACTCAAAATATACTATCGTCTATACTATTTCTTTGTGAAGTACCATTCTTGGGAGTTATTTACCCCACAAACTTGCTGCTGGGAGCTGTTTGACATAGTTACTGTTGTTGTTGCTACATTGCAGTTATGATTTTTCTCACTAATAGAAGTATATAAAAGTAGTAGGCCTTTAAAATACATATTTTAATGAAGTCTTAAGGCTATGGCTTTCTATCTGCTCCAACAGTTTGTTGCATGTGATAATTATTTACCTTCTCTATGGGTAGAGAATGCATACAGTGGAGAACATTAAGTAACTGTATAGAAGTTTTATTACTTCAGTGTTTGGTAGCTAGGGCTGCACATGGATGAAAAAGTTAAATTCTGGTATTTAAAAAAGCACATCTTAAAGTGGACAGGTTTCAAAGAATGTCTATGGACATGATCAGAATAATTGGAAAATGTGCTTTTTATTTGGGAAATGAGTGAACTTTATATTTAATGGACATGGACTGATCTTTTTCTATGATGCCCATGGATAAATGGCAGTAGAACTTTTATCTTATAAAAGTTAAAAGATATAAAATATATCTTTTAAATATTCAATAAAAACTAGTTTTTTTTTCTATAGTAGCTTCTTCTCAGCCTTCAGTCATTACCCTGTGTATTGAAAAATTTCCTTTGATGAAGACCAAGATGATAAACTATAGATGCGCATATTGGTCAGGTCACCTAACAAGCAACCTGAAGCAGATGCTATCTGGAGGAGGTGCATGGACTCAGACATGAAGAGATGTGATCAGAGGGTTGGGCTACCTCCCCTATTAAGGAGCCTTACAGTATTTAAAATGGGGTTACAAACAGGAGGGATTTAATGCTTTTAAACTCAAGGAAGGAAGGTTTGAATTGGATGTCACAGGGAAATTCTTTACAGAGAGAGTAGTGAGGTGCTGGAACAGGCTGTGCAGAGAGACTGTGGGTATTCCATCTCTGAGGGTGTTCAAGACCATGTTGGATTGGGCCCTGGACAGTATGGTCTAGTACCAAGTCTGGCGGTTGGTGGCCTTGCCTGTGGCAGAAGGATTGGGGACTCTATGATCCTTGGGATCATAGTGTGGATCCAAGCCAATCTATGATTCTATGGTGACTCTGTATCCCCAAAGCTGGCCTTAGAGCTTGATAGTTGGACAAAATGCCACCACGTCGTTTTTGTGAGAAGGGCTCTAAAAGTATTATGCATAATTATGAGAAGGGAGAACTTCTCCCCTTTAAATTGCTGCTTCATCTATTTACAGTTTTTTTTTTAAATGTAATTCTAGAGCATTATTTTTAAAAGCTCTCTGTTGTTTCTAACAACTTTCATTGCTGGAGGAAAGGAATAATATTTGCTGTGCTGCCACCTTGTGTTTGAAAGTACTGCTTTAATTTCAGCATGGTGGGATTATCTTTCTGTTCTTTGAAGTTTACTTTCTCATGTACCTCTGGAGATATAGAAAGGCTATGTGTGTGTGTGTGTATATATATATATATATACATATTAGTTTGGTAGACATAAGTTCCTTTGAATTTCATACACTGCTGATATCGTGGTAGAAATACAGCCTGGAGATGATCTTCAAGTAGGAAGAAGATCAAACAACAATAAGTGTGTAGCTAATGGGGGAACATATCTCCCACCCTGAGTGGGATCTGTTATTCTGAAGAGCTGTTTTTGGTCTGTGGTTTGCTTTACACAGTTCTTCTGTCCATTGTCTTTTGACATACATTTGGACAATGAAGATGCACCCTGAGTACCTGAAGATGCACAAATGAGTTCCACAGTTTTTCTTTCTTATCTTACCTTTTTTTTATTCTATATAGCAGGTACTGTACAGTGTGAGGTTAAAGAGAGCTGCACAAAAGAAATGACAAAAGAGGTGCGTAGCGTATTTTCTACAGCAGAGTGCAGTGTTAAAACAGTTTCCATTGTAGTATACTCAGTTTCCAGGCTTTAACATTATTAGGGCACAAGATAGGCAAATGGAATCAGAGAAAATGAAAGCCGGACTAATCTGTTCTCCATCTCTTCAGACAAACCTTTTGAGATGCCTGTAAATGTATGAACGTACTTGTGAGACCCAGAAAACCCTGTTGAACTATCTTATTTTAAAATTTAATGATACACAAGGGTCTAATTGCAGTTTACACCCCCCGGTTCCCTTCAGAACTGTAAAACCTCTGATTATGCTGGGCTTCTGCCTCCTTCCTGAGAGGTCGGCAGTTGTTGCAGGAAGGAAAGGTGGGATCCTTATGGGTTTCAGAGTTTTATAGTCCTGGGGTTGGCTCAGGTTTGTTTAGAGAATGCCCCTGAGTATTGATAATATTTCAGTGAAAAATCTGTGGAGCTGATAGGAAAACCGGTGGTCACTGCCTGTTTTATTGAAATAAGATGCTGCTGCTTTGTTGGAGGAGAGCAGATCTAATCACGTTTTCACACAAGAATGCTAAAAGCAAAAGGGAGTGAAGCATTTTATTTCTAGTGAAAGCTTCAGCAACATTCTTGTTGTGTCAGTAACGATTTGAGTGCATTGTCTACTCTGTTGGCTGCATGTTACTTCATTCTTTACTTTTTTTTTGTGTGTACTACTTAGTCATGTATTTCTGTCTAGAATTCTGATCCCACTTTTTTTTTGACATCATCTGGGGATAAAGAGATAGACCCAGGTGTTGAAGCATAAGGAACAAGTCTTTCCTATACTGTACTTTATTTGTACTTCTCTACCCACAGATGCATTCAGAGAGCAAACATGCCTTTGATACTCAAATCAAGTGTAGTTTATTTTCATGTTTTTCTTTGTTTTTATTTGATCAAAGTAAAGGCTGTATAAAAACAATATAATCCTGCTTTTAATACATTCTATAAACAGACGTGTGTTTATCTTATTACACATTAAAATTTCAGTACAAATTATATCAAAGTAGGAACGGTGGAGATACCAGTGAAAACAAAACCATTATCAAGTCTTTCTCTACAGTCTCTCTGAACAGTTTGCTCTTCTAAGACGATGAACAGGGAAAAATAGTACTTAAACAGAGAATGAATTATATGCCTTTAACAGTTTATTAATTGTCGGTGTATTCACATTTAACTTTAAATAATTAAACCACACCCCTGCCCTCAGGACCTGACTTCTGCTTCATGTGAACTTTTCAAATCTGAAGGAAAGGAAACATCTGGTGTATCATCTGGCCAATGAGGCATTGTGCTGCAATAAGTCATGACAATACATTTGATGTTTTTATTACATATATGAATAATGTATATTGCTTTGTCTATATATTTGTCATTGTAATTTTCCTGCTATAATTAACCCACAAATCATGCTGCAGAAGTATATATGGACAACTGAGTTAGACAAATGCCCTACAAGTAATCTGAACATGAGTTGAATAAGGCTGTGTTTGGAAGCTATTGTACCTTAATTGTTTGAATCTCAAATATTAAGTACGATTTATCCCTTAATGTTTTTTTTTTCTTTTGCATACAAACAGTATTGTTTACTATGGGATTTTTATTTAATCTCTGATGTTAAAACTTCCTCATCCAGTGTTACTCATCTGAAATAAATCTTTCACAAGGATAAGGGCATATTTGCCCTCCTTACAGCCTTGTAGATGAAGAATTGCACTGAAGCTTGAGAAATTGCATTTGTTTCTCCTTCTAAGTTCAGAGACATCCAGGTTTTTCCGTCATGAGCACTGTAAATCAATTTGGACAATATGAGATGTGACATATCAGAGCATGGACTACATGCAATTGTGGAATAGATCAGAGTAAGCAATTTTATTTTTTCAATATTTAATAATAAATATGACAGACCTACTGCAATTACTTATGGGAATACAAAAATGAAGTCTAGTTCTTTGGGCACCTGCCCTCCATCTGGATTGACCAGACACTTGCATAAATACACAGCTCTTTGCAAAATCACCCTGCACTAGATGGTGAGTAAACACATTCTGTATGTAGAGAAGGCCTACAAAGATAACTTCAAAATTTGAGAAAATGTAGGTGTTAGAACACCAAAGTGACAGCAAAACCTTGAAGTCATTATTACTGACAACAACAGATGCAAACACATCTTTCATATCCAAAAGTCATAATAGATAATTAAAGCAATAGTATTTTATTATATTCAATATTTATTTTAGGTTTTCCTTTGAAAGAGAAATGATACATTGTTTGAAATTTTTGCACTATTTGAGAGCAGTGCTAGAAAACAGTCATATTCAAGCCCTATTTATAAGTATTGTAGTGGTTTGTCAGATCAACATGACAAACATTATTTTGCAGTACTTAATACTGTTAATTCTTAAAGAGTAAAATCAGGAAACTCTTATTCGTGCTGGTATTTGATACCTGTAAGCAATATCAAGTTTCTAATGCTGATTTTCTTTTCATTCCACAGAGAAAACAGTATCAAGGCCTTTTTTCCTGGAATATTACTTGAGGCTATTCAGGGAAAAAAAAAACACAACAGGAAATTTGGCTCTTTAGCTCTAATAATGGTCTCTTTATTGAACAGTGACTTGCTTTTTTTGTTTAACAGATTTTCTTATGAAAGGGTTAGAAGTGAATAAACAACAAGTTCAAGCTCATCTGATTTCTTTTGATTTATGTTGACCCTGAAAGAGAGAGAGGTCATGCTGTTGGCAGGCAATAAGAACTAATCTGTTACTAAGTGAGTAATTAAAAGTGAGGCCTTATATATTTTTGTAATGAGTTGACAGCAATTCCATCCCTATGTCATATGGTTGCTCTAATTAACATGGTCATTGCATTTAGTACCAAATGAGAAGTTTACAAGAAGTCAGATGACAAATTCTGAAATGTGCAGTTCTTTCAAATGTGAATAGACTGACTATGTTGTAAATGAGGAAAATGCTCAATAAAAATTAATGGCAGGCTGATGTATGCAATTAGGAATATTAAGTTTTTTCTAATAAATTGAAGTGAATGCTTATTAGCATGTTCAAGTGAAAGATGTAGTGATGTGATCAATTAAAAAAAAACACCTGAGTTTTGGCAGCTGAGAAACTGTAGGCTTCTACTATTTAACTGGAATGACTTAAGACTGTTCTGACATCAAACATGACTCTCTTGACTTCTATGTCACCAAATAACCTATAGAACTATCCAAAACTTATTAGGAAGCCTGTTTTTCGAGCTCAGAGTAATTTTAAAAGCTGGTTCAGAGTCTGGACATTCCTGCAAAGCACTGAATTCTTCAGCCCTTGTCCAGGAAAGCATAGTGGTTAAGTCTTCTCCGTCTCCTAAGACTGGCCTGAAGGCTGAGCTTAATTCCAAACTCACTCTTAATCCATACTGCTAATTGATAGGATCTTATTGAAGTAAAGCTTGGTAACAACTGAGAAGAGAACTTAACGTTTGTTCTCTGTGTTACTCACATGGTCTTCAAATGATGTTACACAAGCAATGTTGGGATGGTAGGATGTCCTAGAGGCTGGATAGAATGAAGTCATGGTTGAAATGCCCTATAGAAGAATTTCACTATTGCCTGCCGTGAAGTCAGGTAGGATTTATAGGCAACCAAAATTTCAGTAAGGAAAAAAGCATACTAAAGGAGCTCGGCCTCATGATCATTTTGGGTCTCCAGACTCTGTCAGAATCACCTGAATGTAGCTGCTACTTTAAATACCTACTTAAATATTTCTATTTTCAGTTTTTCATTTTTAAGGTAGGAGGATTATCACTCATAATGTGCACTGACATTTAAGACATGTCCATATCATCACCAAGTTTAGGTGACCCCTGGCAAAGATGGGCCTCCAGAACCATAAGTTTTTGTAGAAAGTGTGTAATCATAGCTGGTGGTTACTATGCTGCATACAGATCAAGGATGTACCCATTAATGAGGTTGTTTTACCTGTTTGTTTTTTTTCCAGCTCTACCTTTTGTTCTACCTTTTTAAAGAATTACCTGACTGTGCCATTTATTTCAGTGAAAATAGAGAGTACTCCCTCACAGAGAAATGAAAATCCTTTCATCTTGTGCTTTATGTTTGTCAGATGTCTTTCCAATCTTACTTGAGAAATCTCTTGCAGAGAAAATATTAACATTTATTTATTAAAATTGATTAGTTTTTTTAGAATCAGTGTTAAGTCTGGAGTTGCATCTACCTGTCTTTCAAAGAAACGAGAACTTGCTGTTCAGTTTGAGCAAAATATAACTGTGGGTTTCAATTAGGTTGTTAGCTTTGATCTGCGTTTCCTGTGCCTTCATGAAGAAGATTCCCTCCTGTATGTAATATTCTGAGGCCCTGCATCAATGATTATACAGACATTGGCTTGTTTTCCTGTTGCTTATTGTCATGTAAGCTTAGAAATATGTAACTTAACATCTTATGTTTCTCAAAGGGAGACCAATTGAGTATCACTGGTTATTGACCACCAAACGTTGAGACTACTTCTTTACCCATTTTCCCTGGACTACTAGACAGATTCTACCATAAATTATCACATCTACAAGTGCCTGTAAAGTACTTTTCCCATTATCCACTCATCGTTCATTTTGGCTGTAAGTTCTGCTATGTGAGATAAAATCTTCAGAAATACGTGAGATTGGCATTACAGTCAGGCAAAAAATATTTCCTGCAAGTGACAACAGCACAATTCCATGTCTCAGCCAGCTATTTGCTTGGGTCCAAAACCATTGTGAGACAGGCTGGAACTATTTGTGTGTTGTGCCTAGCAGATGGTTTTATGTAAAGGCAGCCAAGAGACCTTGTGTTAGTATTGTGTATTTGTGGGGGCATGAGCTGTAGCCAGAAAAGTCTGTAAAGAATCTGCCCTAAGCTTTCTGGTCCAAGATTAAGTAGATATGTCATTTCTAATCTAGTTTTGGGGTAAACCTCTGAAGTATTAAAAAAGAATGCTTCTGCAGCTGTTTCTGCACAAAAAAAGTCTAAAAGAACTCAGTAATGTTATGATGTCAGCAAAATTCAGGGAGCTTGAAAGGGTTGCTTTTTTTTTTTTTTTTAAGAACTGCATTTTTGTATTTCTTAGTTAAACCCTTGGACCACAGCCAGATTTCTGCTGAGTAGGTT
Source organism: Cyrtonyx montezumae (assembly GCF_038088225.1). Classification (NCBI taxonomy): domain Eukaryota; kingdom Metazoa; phylum Chordata; class Aves; order Galliformes; family Odontophoridae; genus Cyrtonyx; species Cyrtonyx montezumae. The sequence continues at coordinate 13,650,450 of NW_027071826.1, forward strand.
GGCACAGCACAGGAGTTGGATTCCCAACAATCTGCTGCCTTCCATGGCCTCCCCTATATATAGTGTTCCTGCTGCACAAAGCCATTAGTGACCAGATTACAGTGAACGTGGGTTTTTGTTTCATAGCTTTTATTTGTTGTTCCATTTCCTGTTTCATTCCTAGTTAACCTCTGCTCTTTCTAGTTCAGACATAATATCAAAGTGAATTTGGAAATGAGATTCATATGAAAGAGAATGGATAGTAAACCATACGTGCTATATCCAATGTCACTTTTTAAAATATATTAAAAAATATAATTATTTTTTAATAAACCAAATGTTTTATATTAATGTACTAAGTTTTATTAATGGTTAATTTCCCCCTCCCTCTCCATCTTCCCCCTCCACCCCCCCTTTTTTTTTTTTCCAATCGAAACCATTCTCAGAATTAATCAAGAGCTTCATGTTTAGTTGCAAATACTTTCATTGGCAAAATGCCTTTGAATTGCACATTTAGAATCTGTAATGGATTGGACAACTCTTGTTTCAATCCTCACTAAAGGTACTTTCTTTTACAGTATTTTTATATGTAAGTTTGTACGTACATTTATAAATATACTGACTTTATAAGTATATCTGGGTGTGGATGACTATGTGCAGTATCAAAAAATCATCTAGAGTTATATAGAGGGGAGCTTTTTCAGAGTCATAGCATTGGAGAGAAATAAACAAGAGTATGTTCTTTAAGCTTGAGCGGAAATACAATTATTCCTCACTAATAGAACACATCAAGATTTTTTTCTGCAAAGCTGAATTAAACATGTTGAAATATTGGAATTATGCTTTTATGAATCTGTATGTTCATGATTTTAGGAGATGCTATACAGCTCAGACTTTAGCTCCTGGGGGTGGATCCAAAAGCAGTGGGTTCTGGATGCTTCAGAGAATGAGGGGAATAACCCACAGTAGGCTAAAATGTCACTGTCTGCCCCACCACTGAATTTTATGTACTAGCATTTAAGAGATTGTTGCAGGCCTGAAGTGCAGTGTATGATATACTCTCTTTTGTTTTTAGTGTTATATTAGGGAATTTTTTTGGTACTGATAGATTGCTCTTTTTTCTTACGTAAAGAACATTGTTCTTTATGTAATTTCTTGTTTTCATGTAATGTTTCATTGTCCTTCTGTGGAACAGAGATCCTGAATGCCATTAGTCATTGTACACACTCATCTTTTTATTGTGCTTGAAATTCCCAATTTTGTTTTGTGTGTGTGTATATATATATATATATAATATTTGTTCATTTTACTGAAATACCTATTCATCTTCTTTTGAAACATAAAGTAATCCTAGTCTTCTCTAAGACTTCTCATGGATTTTTCAGGCATGTGCTTATTGCTTATACTCTGCCCTCTTTCAAATTTCCAGGCCTGTGTCAGTTTTTCCTTTTCCTTTTCATCTGTTTGTTCTGCAGTATCATTTGTGATGAATGTTTAATGTATCCCAGATAAGACCTTGATCTGTATCATAGAATCATAGAATGGCTTTTGTTGGAAGGTATCTCAAGGATCATTAAATTCCAACGCTCTGCCACAGGAAGACTTGTCAACCACTAGATCAAGTACAAGCTTTGTCCCATCTCTTATGCAAAATAACGTGTTCTTATCTGCAGTTTAGCTGAATTGTATGCCAAGAGATGCATCTTCTGTCTTGAAGAATCCCTTTGAATTTGAAATAAGTATTTCAAAGTCACTTATAAAGATCTTTTATTTTTCCTTCAGAGCACATTACATATGCATGTTATAATCGAAATCAGTTACTATACACTGTCAGAAAGCTGAGTATTTTCAAGGTTGAAGATAAATACCTCAAAATTCATTGCAGTAATATAGCCAGTGAGTTAAAGAAGAAAGTGTGCAAAGTTCTTATGGTAGCTTGTCATATGACCAGGCTGCTTGGTAACAGATTGTGCAGTTGGAGATTCCAAATAAGCCCACTGTTTTGTACCAAATATATCATAGTCACTGAAACGTCAAGAACCTCCAATGCCCTTCACATCAGCTGCTATTCAGACTCCTTTCTTTCGGTGCTTTCAGTACATACAATCAATAAAAATATCAAGACAATATATGAAGGCTGCTCCAAAAGTAATGCCTCCCATTTTATGATGCTGACCCACAACGACAGAGGCAGATGTTAATGGGACAGCAATAGAGTTTGAACCTTCCCAACAGTCTTCTGTTTCATTTTGTTGCTGTGTGATAGAAGGCAGCAGAGGAGTGTTCTGGCAAACCAGCATCAGATGTGAAAGTGTGGATGAAGCAAAGATTTGTCATTAAATTCCTCCATGCAGAAAAAAAATGGCACCCATGCTTATTCATTTGATGTTTCCTGAATGCTGATGGAGACCGAACAGTGGGTGTGGTGCATTTCAGCAGTGGTGACAGCAATGTGAAAGACAAGCCATGTTCTAGACAGCTATACACAGATGTCACACTAAAAAACAAAGAGCTCATCCATGTGAATTGGCAGGCTATAAACTGAGAACTACACAGATCTGAATATCTGCCTCACTGCATTGCATTGGAAACAACCATGCCAACATTGGAATACCACAGAGTTTGATCCAGGTACTTCCTATGAATGCTCACACAGGAACAAAAAGAACAACACAAGGCTGAAGGTGACAGTTTCCTGGATCACATCATTAGCAGTGATGAGAAATACTGTCACCATTATAAGCTGGAGTCAAAATGGCAGTCCGTAGAGTGGTGAAATGTAAATTTAGCATTGAAGAAAATGTTGAGGACACAACCTTCAGTGGGCGAAGTGATGTCTGCTGTCTTTTGGGATAGGAAAGTGGTGATCCCTCTGCATTTTCTGGGACTTCTGGGTCAGCTCTGATCACTACTACAGTGTGATGCTGGCTAATTGAATGCTCAAAATTCCAGAGTCAGACCTGTCAAGACATAATCTTTCTCTTGCAATATGATAACAGGTCCATGGCTGTTTGAAGACCATGGAGCACACTGACAGGATTGTTCTGTCACATGTACCATAGAGTTTGGGTTTGGCATCTTCTCCATCTGTTCAGGCTGATGAAATATGGATTGTGTGGGCAATGTTTTCCTAGCAACAAAGACATCATAGCAGCTGTGAAACAGTGATGCAAATTTTGAGAGTGCAGCCTGCAGGCTTTTGTTCACTGCTGACAAAAAATGCATAATTAACTGTGGCAAAATGAGTTGCATGCATTTCTTTCAGAGCAAACTGGAAGTATAGAGAACTCTGTGTACCTTTATAGGAGGAGATAAGTTCTCATTGCTAAAATGACGTTTACTTTTTCTGACCTTGAACTCAGATTGCATGATGTGTAACTCTGCCCACTATGGAGCGTCATTCTTCAGAAATGACTAGAGGAAAGTTAATGATACTGAAAAACAAAGTACATGAAAGATCTAATCTGAGCTCTCACATTATGCAAGTCTAAGAACAATTAGGAAAGGCAGTAATCTTAAATATCATCACAAGAAGAACTACTGCAAACTGTTATCAGTGTTGGATCTAACCAGTTTAAATTGGCAAAGGAAATCTAGATTAAATATCAGAGAAGTCTTTCTTTCTTTAGGATATTTTAGCACTGGAAAAGGTAAAAATTTTAGTGGTTGAAGAATCCTATCACCAGAAATTTTAAGAAAAGATGAGTGTCAAGGATAGTCTAAATTTGCTCGCTCCTTTTTTCAGAGCTTGTAATTAAAACAGAACTGTGGCTGCTTCTTACCCAAGATTTCTGTGGTTTGGTTATCTTTATTATCTTAATGTTTTCAAGCCCTATGAAAGAATGTACTGGAGATGTAGCATTGACAATAGGCTCAGATGTGAAAAGCTTTGAGGGTTGGACTTACTAAAGGCATGGCTTACTAAAATAAAAGGTAAGAGAAGTGAACTTCAGAGTTTAGACATCTGGCATTGATAAAATGTGTCTTGAACTTATCCAGAATGACAGATTTTTCTTGAGTATCCCCATTAAAGTACCATTGACCTCACCTTTAAATCCTTTACTTTATGTTCATCTATAATTTAATGTGACTTTGTATTAAATTTGTTTCTGTTGCTGAGTAAATGAATCCAGCAGTATTTGTCTTACATAAGGGGCCAATCTTTTAAATGTAATGTTTGTTGAGAAGACAGATAACATGTTGGGAGATGTCTTGTCCTGTCTGTGTGGGGTGTAGAATAGATTGGTAAAGGGCTTGAAATGTCATCTAGCTGGATCTTTGTGATGCAAGCTTTGGTGGATGATTTGTTGCCAGGGAGTCAGATATTTTTTCCTAGTGGCGCATCTTCCATTGGTTGTCATAATTTTTTTTTCATACTTAGCGTTTTCTGGAATTGTTTCTTTCTTTGTTCACAGATGTACACAAAGTTGGTCTTCATTTTCTGTCCTCTGTTTACAAAACTTTCCCCTTGGAGTATTACTCATCCCTTTTTATGGTTTTTTTTTCTTTTCTTTAGTGTTGACATGTAATATTATGATCACTTTAACTTAGCTACTCAGGTCTTACATTAACTTTAAGTAATATGTATTAAATAACTCAGGAAAATCTCATCTTCTTAAAACCAGCTGTTTCAAATTGCAGTAGCTTTATCTCAATAGCTAGTCTCTTACTACCTAGAATGTGGCTGGTTATTGTTATGAATCAGTCACTAGAAATTAATTCCTTCTTCACCTTAAATAAGTAGAACTCCATTCATGATTTTGCAAGGTGGTGTGAAGAAATGGAAATAAGGGCAAGTAGAGCAGGGAAGTGGCTTATATAATGAAATCAATGAGGCTTCAAGAAGACTCCTCCTGTGTAAAGCAACCATATGTCTGAATACATTGACTCTTGTTCCAAAACTGCTATAATATAGTTATACACAAATACTCATCAGTATCTCAATGGTATAAAATATATTTAGTCAGAAGCTATTAAGGTCAGTTTCACATCAGTCTGTCCTCTCGCTGTAACTGCATAACTTTCATACTCTCATAATGTTTCATAAATATCTTAGGCTTACTTATGGTTACACTGCTTGCAGTGTGCATGCCCACCTTTGTTCTGGCCATGTTCTCCTGTCCCTTTCTTTACATCAGTTCTAGAAGTTGTGGAAGAAGTAGCTCGCCAGGATGAAAACTAACTGGAAATAAGGAATTGTTTTAAATCCAATCAGTGGGATCATCTGACCTGCAATAAAACAATAATTGCTAGTGGTGAAACAGGGGACTGCAAAAGGACCTGCAGAAAAGGGTGGGACAGGCAGTTTTGCATTAGCCTGCAGGTAGATTGATTTAAGGCAGTTGTGGTTTTGGCTGTGGTGTGCGTAGTGATTTTCATAATCCACTTGGTAAGTGCCAATAATTCTGTTTAAATTTCCTTCCCTATGGGTGATATAGAGTTCTTAAGATAGTTTAAAATATTGATATAATATGAATTTTGCAGTTTGTAAATAATCTTGCTAAGTCATTATCAGACAGGTATACATCTCTTACCAAACTCTATCTACTGTGTGCAATTATTTAAGTCTCTCTGGTTTTGAATATTACTTTGCTTTTCTCATAATTGCTTATTTTAAAAAAAGATTAGTGTATGGACTAACATTTTTATTTTTATTTTTATTTTTATTTTCGGGCAACAATAAAACTTTTGCTTTTTGTGAGAAGTTGCCTCAAATTATCATTCAACCCATTTTTATTTTTTTCTGCTTCTGCTGTGCCAGGTACTTGTTTTGTGCAAGGTATTGTTGCTTGATCTAGGGAGAAAATTGATCACAACTATGTACATACATTACTCTGATGCAATGTCTCCTATTTTTTTCCATTAAAACTACAATAGATACAAGGAACACAATAACAATGTTTGATAGAGCAAATTCTGAGCTACAAAATTCTGTTTTCTAATCATTAGCTGATTTCCACAATCGCTCTTCATTTTCTGGTGTGACATCTGTGCATGGTTGTCTAGAACATGGCTTGTCTTTCACATTGCTGTCACCACTGTACCCATGGCTTCACTGTGCTCACATTCACTGTTCGGTCTCCATCAGTGTTCAGGAAGTATTGGTGAATGTCGAGTGCCATTTTTTTTTTCTGCATGGAGGAATTTAATGGCAAATCTTTGCTTCATCCACACTTCCACATCTGATGCTGGTTTGCCAGAACACTCCTCTGCCACCTTCTATCGCACAGCAACAAAATGAAACAGAAGATTGTTGGGAAGGTTCAAACTCTATTGCTGTCCCATTAACATCCGCCTCTGTCGTTGTGGGTCAGCATCATAAAATGGGAGGCATTACTTTTGTAGCAGCCTTCATATATTGTCTTGATATTTTTATTGATTGTATGTACTGAAAGTACCAAAAGAGAGAAGTCTGAATAGTAGCTGATGTGAAGGGTATTGGAGGCTCTTGAATTTCAGTAGCAGTTCTGGGTGGAGCAACTGTGTTATTAAATTGCTTTCATCTCTCTGATCTACACCGTGTTACAAGTAATATTTTTCATCTGCAGTATCTTACCATGAGTCGAAATGTTGGTGCTATGAGTTACTTTAAAGATGGAAGTGTAAATTGTTACCATAATTATCATTCACTTTTTAAGGTTGTAACAATCTTTGATAATATATTTAAAGGCTCCGTTGACGTCACTACTTTAAATGTTCTTTCTAGAATAGACTGAATCAAAAGGTAAAAGCAGGCAGTTAAGTCCTACTGCTACCAGTGGTACTAGAGCAGGTACATAAGTGTGTTGCTGACAGCCTCTTTGTTTGGTTTTTGCCATTCAGCCATGCAAGTGCTCAGGGGAAGAAAGTTGTTTGGGTATGTGTCTGGGAAATATCACACTGTGCTCTTCAGCCAGGCTGTTAAGTCAATCTAGAAAGCTTTGAATGAAAACATGTTTAACAGGATACAAAGTTCATTTAATAGATCTGGTTATTTTAGTTCAGAATGAGGTCATCAGTGTGAATGCTTCTCTCGGAACGATGATGATTAGGAGCCAGTGCCTATTGTACTGCAACTGACTTTTACCATTTGTGGTTTTAGCACAATTTCAAGTTCTCTTTTATGCAAAATAATAAAGAATAAGTATTTTAATGGTAATATCTGCACATTTAGAATAATAAAAGCCCTGGAAACCTCGAGAGGAAAAATATGAGGTCATTTTCATATCTGTTTTCCAAACTTCACAAAGTTTAGTACAGCATGCTGATTATTAGGCATATAATTGAACTGAAGCATCTTCTGGTATCCATTTGGCACTTCATTTTGTGGTAATCACTTAAAATAACTAATAATGGAAATCATCTGAAATGAAGCTAGTTTTTAAAAAGACATCCAAGCTTATTGCCAGGAACACCCAGAATCTTGGTTGCCATTCTTGTCTTTAAGAGAGAACACTAGTGAAGATGTATGACAAAAAATTTGTTATTTGGAAGTACTATAATGTTCTTGGACCTGTGCTTGTATAGTTCCTGGAATGTTTGATCAAGGCCCTTTTTGAGAGCATTCTTCAGCAATTTTAAGGGAGGACTTGGCATTCTATGTGAGTATAGTCAAAAGAACCAAGAAAGAATATTAAGGACTCTTTGAGGTTTCCAGAACAAAATAATCTATTATGAAGCAATTGCCTTCCAGAAGGTGAAAGAAACTTCAGCTTTTTTCCAACAGGAAAAGGGTAGCTGAGACCTGGAAGTCGTGTCTGGAACATTCTACAAGAAAAATAGGTACTGCTTATTGAATGTCATGAATGAATAATTTGTTTTGGATAAAATTTTTGGAGACTTATGTTCCTGAGATGGGAATCTAAAATGACTGTTTCCTCTTAGTAATAGTGGAAGGTGGTCTGTCTAGTCAAACAAATTATTGTATTCTAGTCTTTTAGTGCTGAAAGTGTCATGATAAGTGTAAGAAATGGAATATGTTGTTGAATTTTCATTTTACTTTGCTGATGAGACAGAGCCAAAAATTCTTTTCCTGTTAAGTTCATTTGAAAACGTTTTGTATATATTTCATATAGCTGGTTTTAGCTATTATTTGTTTTTCTTCTGCCACTCCCAATGATCTAATCTATAGTCTCTGTACTTCCATTTAAATGATCTATGTTGCATGCATCTCAAGGATTTCAATATCTAACGTATGATTACCATTAAGCCCCTTTATCCAGGGAATGAATTTCAAGCCTTTGTCATTTTACTTCAAGATATTGTGGTGTACCTCTGGAAATTACTTTTGTTATGCTTTTTTTCATCCGTGTTTGGAAATACAAATAGAGTGGCTAGTTTAGGGATATAACGCCTATAAACTGTGTGGATAGTTCTTTCAAACTGTACTAAAGGAATAAAACTGTGGGATGTAAAATGTTCTTGGTATTTCAGACTTTAAAAGCTAAATTATCTCATATTATTATATAGTTTAGACTATTTATATAGAGCTGAGAGAGCAGACTTTAAGTGCCTAGAATTCACTCTGTGTTCCAATCTCATATAATAAAAAAAACCCCAAAACACTTATTTGCACAAGGCTGTGATGCCTGCTGACACCCATACTCCAGAAGCCCCTGCACTAGGAATGAGATGTGGATCTCTGGATGAAACGCAGGGCTGCATATTGCTTGCATTCACATTCCTGATTTTAAGCTTATTCTTCTAATTGTGGTCAATCAAAAGTTTGTAGTTTAGCTATTCTCTCTTACTCCCTGAATGGCAATCTCAGATACATATGCCAAGCTCAGTTGTGAAAGACTTTTTCCAGCAACAGCATGTGGCTCTCTTTGGCAAACTCTCACCAACCATTTCATTGGCTTCTACTAAGTAACCTCTCAATTCTTAAGGCAGGAAAGCTGATGATGAGATTCTGACCTACATATTTATCTAGAAGTAATTTCTTTTGACCTACCTTTCATTTCTGCAAATGCTCAAATGTTCATTTGCTTTATATTTATCTATTTGGTTCCAAACCTCACATAAGTTTCTAAATGTTTAGGGATCATTTTTGTGTTGGAAGAGCAAAGGACAGCATAGATTTTTAGAATGTAAAAGTTTTCTTTCATTTTTCACCTGTACAACTTATTTTTGTTGTGCATCCATAAAAGCTCTGTGTGCTCTAGATTTCATGTGCTGTACACCTTTCTTGCTTCACTAGAATTTTTAAACTAATGTGCTAGATTCTGCCTGCTTTTCCATTCTTGCTTGAGGTTTCAGTATGGTCCCTCAACTTCTCTCCTGCTTCTACAATGGCAGTCCACAAGTTCCTCATGATTTAGCATAGATAGCGATAACTAGAGGATGCGGAACCAGATATGCCAAGAGGCTTTCTTTGTCTGATCAGTATTAACAGGATTGAGCCTAATGGTACTGCAACTGTCTGGCAAGATGTGAGCTGTTGCATATAATGCCCTTTCTCAGGAAACAGTTTGCCCTTCTCTTCCTGGCACAGGAAATGCAAACACGAAGCTGACACAGCTATTCTAAGCGTTGACATTTGTAAAAGTCTGTCAACTTGAATTTACTATTGGCAGCCACTGCTCTACTCTGTCCTTTTAATTTTTATTTGTTGATACCCAGAACATTCTCTCTGTAACTGTCTGCTCCTGCAAACACATGAATGAAACCTTAAAAGAATTCTATGACTTAATGGAAATGGCTGTAATTTGCATTTAAGGGAAGGTAGAAGTTCTATGGATGTGCAAAACGTTAATTAATCAGGATTTTCTGACTGCTGGAAGAGGTTTCTGGGCAGAACAGTGTTCCCACTGTTTTCTGAAACTATATTTATAAGAATAAATACAGAGGATCACAGGTAACAAATTCACTAATTCTCTGTTGACAGTAGACAAATTGTCTCATCAGGAAGTCTCTATGTTATGTTTTTCATTATTTTTCATTATGGCAGGTACCTTATGGGTCATAACTGTATCATAGAAGTTTTTCCTCAATCCATAAGATCTTGAATACTGAAGAAAGGAGTCACTCCAAATAGAATTACTCTGCAAACTTGTGATTCAAAGTTTGCTGAGTTAAACATTCATAACCAAAGATAGAAACACTACTATTTATTTCTCTCTTCCTTCAATTTTGTACATATATAAGGGAGAAGGACCATGTGTGGTCTCAGGTTGCATGTAGGAGAAAATGGAAAATAGCTGGAAAAAGTCAAGCTTGGTCTTCAGAAATGTTCAGTTGTGCTGATGTTACAACAGGAAGTGTTGATGGATGTCATTGAGAGTCATGTTTTTTTCTGTTTTCAGAATTCAATTCCACACTTTTGCTTCAACCACACTTTCATATCAGATCCCATTATGTCAGACTGCCCCTTTGCTACCATCTCTTGCACAGCAACAATATGTAATGGAATACTGGTGGGTAGGTTCATTCTCTACTGCCACACTGCCAACATCATAAAATAAGAGGCATTACTTTTGGAACAGCCCTTGTAAAATATAGAAGAAAAATCAAATGAAGTTGGGAAAGGTATCATAAGGTGCATGGTTAAGTCATGAAATCCAGTATGAAAGGTACAATGGAATGAGTGAAGCATTTGCTAGAATCTAATCCCTAAATAATGCTACGGAGGGTTCAGTAGAAAGAGTTTTTGGAGGAGGAAAAAGAGGAAAATCACTGATCAAGCAAGAGAGAAAAGGTGCATAATTCAATGTCAGGAATTACACAGCTTATGATTGAAATGTGCCCATTGAAGGAAATAGTATAACTCCCTTCTTTGCCATTAAAAAGTCCAGAGTCTGTTTTCCACACTTGGCTGTTTTCTGCTTGTTTTCTAAGAATAAGTAGGGGGTGGGAGGGGGAAGGAAGCATTTTAAATTAAGAGGCTTTATGGAGAATATGTAGACCTTTTAATAGGAAAAAAGAAAAGAAAAGAAAAGAAAACCAGAAATAAGACACAGTTCAAATCAGTATCAATCATTGATCTGAAGTGATGACAGTAAGCTATGATTTTTCTGGAGAGGCTGTCTGAAGGAACAGCATGTAATTGGAGATTTTAAGTTGGTGTTTAGTTTATGATTTACCCCAATACAAAAAGTTTAGAACTTGCCTGAAAACACAAGTAATCAGTGGCTACAAGATAACAGCACATTGTACAGCTGCATAAGTGGTGGAAAACAGGCAGAGTTGCAGAACCTTTTTGAAAACCCACTTGGGAGCACTCTTAAAACCTGATTGTTGCCTAAATTATATTTCCCAATGGCACCTCCTCTGTTGATTCTGAAGGCTGAAAATAGAAAACCAGCGGGAAGAATATTTTTGAAGCTTTTTTCAGGTAATGTAGTGGAAGAATCACAAAACTGTGAGCACTGGAACAGGCTGTCGGGGTCGGGGGGGAGGCTGCGAATTCTCCTTCTCTGGGAATATTCAAGGCCCATCTGGATGCCTACCTGTGCAGCCTGCTGTAGGGTAACTGCTATGCAGAAGGGTTGGACTCTATGATCTCTAGAAGTTCCTTACAACCCCTACAACTCTGTGATTCTGTGAGGGAGGAATTAGTTCATGCAAAAGAGAGTGACAGGTGCATGTTGTATCCCAGGAGTATTCCATCCCCTGAAATTCTGATTCTGTGATTCCCAGAAGCTAATATCAGTTGACATTGATGTGATCAGTCCTTTCCATGCCCTGGGGCAACTGTAGGCAAACATTCACATTTGGGCAAATGGGTAAGGGTTGTGATCCAAATTTAACTTGCAGTTGTTTCCCACTCTGTTCAATAGGAATTTCTTGACTGCTAGATTTATTCAGGTAAGAAATAAGTTTACATATCTGTGTAATGCGTATATTGGCAGAGGATATTCTCTGCAGCCAGTTGTGCACATTCCTGCTTCTTTCCCAAATTTTTCAGTTCTGTGTGGAAAGTACAGCAAGGCACACCAGAGGAATGGTTTTTGGGATGTCTGATTGATTGTTTTTTCAATGTTTTCAATGTTTTCTTGATGTGGAATAGAATCCAGCAATGCTAGATATTTCCAAAGAGCAAAATCTTCCAAAATGGGAAAGATCAGCTAAATATAATTTGAAATGGTATGTGGTCCTGGTTTTCTTGAATTTCCACTGTTTTGGAATTAAATTTGATTCACTTGGACATCTGAATGAAGCAATTCAAGAACTTGGACAAGTACTTCAGGAAAACAAAATGAAACAATTCTCAGAGGATCCTCATAAAAACAGTGTGCAGTGTGCTTAATCACATGCAACAGGAGGGGCAGAATTCCAGAAAGGTGCCTAGGGAATTGCACATGTTGTGTTTTCTCTGTCGTTTATACACTGACTCTCAAGCATGCACACTTCCATATCACTTCCCGAGCACTACACTGCTACTTTATTATATTCAGATTGTCCCAGCAGCTGGAGAGTGTGAAATGACAACTAGAGAGAGAAAAGTAGAGGGCTGTTTGTAATATCACCTGATTGCTTTAATTTTATGTTTACTTTAAAACTGAATATTAAAAAGGGACTTACAATTTTGAGAGACTGAGGGCTTCTATGTTATTATTTTGTTTGTTGTTTGTTCAAATTACAGCTGGAATTTGGGGGATGACCATTTTTAAACAGTGTTCCACTGCTTCTTAACAGCAACTGGCTGATGTCTGAGTATACTGGGTTGTGTATTAGCTTTCTTTATATCCCATTTGTTTTGAGGAATAAATTGAAAGCAACATGAAATCATTTCAAAATTAAATTACATTGCATATCATATTTACAGTAGCTCCTTTCCCCTTCCCTTCTTTTTTTTTTTTGGCATTGTGGTGATTTTGCTAAACATTTATTTTGAACAGATAATTATCTTAGTTGATTCCTTTATTATTGTACTTATAGTGTTTGTTTTTGCTTCATTCACTTTCATTCACTTTTAATGCACCAGTTGCCTGCAGCCTACAATAAGAATAAATGCAAACTACGTTTAAAAGCTTTAGAAAGCAGATCTGACAAATGCAACATAGGATTTAGAGACAAAAGGCAATTGGTCACTCCTACAAAATCATATCCCAACTAATGAAAGGGTTTGAGATTGATAGAACTCTTCAGTAATTTGGAGCCTCCTGACAGGCAGCTAAATCTGCTGGTAGAAATTAGGCACCATATTTGAAGCCAAAGCAGAGGAACGTTCTGGGAAACATGGGAATAGAGGTCTAGAAGGGGTTGCTTGGGTCATCAAAACCAGTTTTTTTTTTTTTTACTGTTGTAGACATCCATGATTCATAACCCCTCTCATTAAGTTGCCAAGATCTATCTTAAAGCCCGTTTGCCTCCACAGCTCCTCTTGGCTGGCTGTCACAAAACCTCTTTCTTCTGATGGTTAGAAGCCTTCTAATTTCCAGCCTAAATATACTCATGGCCAGCCAACGCCCATTTGTGCTTCTGCTAGAGCTGTACTGAAGATGAAAAAAACCTTTCTTTCACTTCAACCTCTTGATGCAGGAGATAGCATGTCCCGTCTATTCATTCTGCTGCACTGTGCAAACTCGGTCTTCTGGGATTTTCTCTTGTAATGGTGTTCCCACACTGTAGGGATTCTCTTCTTTGAGCAAATGGGTTACAGTTTGAGGTCAGCCATTTTGACTATGAATAGTAAAGGCTGACTGTGGCATTTCAGTGTGAGAAGAGCAGCACACTTTCAATTCTAGTGTAAACAGAAGAAAGGCTCTGTATTAAACAGGTAACTCAGATGTGAAAGATTGTGCTTGCAGATGTGACATTATTAACACTAGTTCACAAACAGGAAGTGCAACTGGGAAAATAGTTTTGCCCTGCATCTAGGCTTACTAATTAAAAGTTTTAGTTTAATAATGTACAACTCAGATTTTTCAGTTAGAATCATGATAAAATGTAACTCTAATCAAAGATGATAAAGTATTATTTTTTTGTATATGATACTGTCCACCATTCTCAGATGTGGAGTATTTTTTATCAGATTGAATATTAGACTGAGTGTAATTAACTAATATTTTTGTAAGGTGAATATTTACTAATTTTGAATAAACAGATTTAAATAAACTGTAGCTCCATAGTAGATTTAAAGAATTGAGGATTTAGAAAGCCTTACTTAACCAGTAGATGGCACAAATCAGCTTGATTTGGCTTCAGAACATGTATAAAGAATACACTGAATAAATAATGAATAAGAATTGTTTCTATCTGAGGTGACTAGATGTCAGGCAAAATATATCAACAGAAAAGTAACATTCCCATTTTCTATTGTGTTGCTTAGTGGTTTTTTGGTTAAAACAAGGTATATGCCATTGCTCTATACTCCTATTCAGGGAATTTTACCTGATTTTTGTCTATTCAGACTTAAGTAGAAATGCCAAGGCAGTCAGTGGATTTGGATCTGGTTTTCATGTCATGAATACAAACCATCTTTTCTCTGAAGTCTTTGCGTGAACAAAGTTGCAGATTTGAGTTTGCTTATTTTGTTGGCAGTTTATTTTTTTTCTTCCGATTGCATATGCACTATTATATCAGATCTACCATCCTTGCTGTTTAAATACCAGTCAGCAAAGTGTTTCATCTAATAATTTTCTAACTCTCCTAATTGGGCAGATTTTAGCTCAGGGTGTTTTGCACATGGAGGATGGCTTCATATCTTGGAAGGCTCATCCCACATGAGTTGTGGAGGAGTGATTTGGACAATAGTCTTGCCTCATTCTCCACCCCTCCCTTGCCAGCCATTGGGCCATGTTTTCCATGGGGAATCCCAGCCCTAGTGACTAGACAGATTGGCTCCTTGCTATGCACAACAGAGCCATATTACGGAGAAACTAGGTGGTCACAGATCTGCCAGCAGCCTCCTCACTGTCCCAGGTGTTGTTTCCACCCTGCTGGCAACCAGAGGAATCGTAGCCCATTTTCACAAGAACACCTCTGTTTTAGGTGAAGACATTTCTCACAACAGAAGAGACTGCAAGAATTAAAAAAAAAAAAAAGTGTTAATTGCCTTTGAATGTTGATCTCGTCAGCCCTATAGGATTAATTCAATTTGTTTATTCAGCACAAAAAGAAAGAGTTCCAGGTCAGCCTAGCTTTCTTCTGTGAAAGATCTACAATCGATAAAAATGGATAAAAAAATGGATGATTGAATAAGTCCATAAAAAAATGGATAAATGTTTTTATGGATAAAAGCTCTTCTGGTAGGAGGACATGCAATAATAACACAGTGTTTTGAAACAATTTTGTATTTTAACAGCTGAAGGGCTGATTAAGAGTTTAGTTATTCTTGGGATAGAAAATAATCACTTCTTACATAAATAAAATTTCAAAAAACTTATTGAACTGTACCAAGTCAGTATAACTTGGATAGATATTTACCCCCTTTTGAGCTATTAAATGAAGATGAGGTAAAGAAAAGTGGTACAATTTTTTAATAGAAACCAATCAAACAAGAGGAAAAACCATGCAAAATTACTTTTCAAGTATTTCTTTTGTTATTCATATGCAATGAATATAGTATACCTTGGCCAAGGAAGTTAGGAGGGATAGCCAACAGCATTGTGAAAGTAAGGTCTGAGTTATGTGCTAACATGAAAGTTCCTCTTTACTCTGAAGTACTGGAGAGCTGTGTTAGGATCTCTGCCAGTTGTGGAACCTGTCTTAGAGGAAGTTTTCATTCTCAAATGACTCAAAAATCCCTTGCAGCGACAACACAAGTGTGAGAGTATTACTGAGAAGAATAGTCCGCACCAATGTAGATCTTCAACAGCTCTTTGAAGGCCACTCAGGTTAGCCCAGCTGTTGAGGTCTGGATGCTAAATTAAAAAGAGTTTTTAAATGAAAGAGGAAGACAGAGCATGTTATAGGAGGTGCAGAACCAATGGGGTGAAAAAATTGATCTTTACTTTTGGGATATCTCAGGTGATTCCTCGATGGCACTAGAAGATACTTATGTGATAGAAGTGCTAGGAGACTGCAGGTCGATTTCCTTTGGGACTCCTACATGGTTTGCTCTGAAAGCACAATAAACAAGCAGTTACTTATATGCCAAGATAATCTTCCTCCCTCTTTAGTATTACTGTGTGCAGATTTTAAGGATGGGAAAATGACTATTCCTCCTTGCAAATCGTAGCTTGCATTTTAGTGCCTTAGAACTTCAAAGGGATTTTGTGATTCTTTGGGGGCAAGGATTTTGTGCAAGTTTAATTACTTTTGTGACACTGCATAGCTTCTGTGTTTGCATGGGTGAAACTGGACTTAAAAATATGAACAGCCCTTCCTTCCTCAGCTTTGGATATTTTTATTGATGAAATTATTTTTGAAGTGTTGATAGCAAGTAGAGAAAATGAAATTCATTCTTATGATACTGCATAATCAGACAGAGAAAAGACATAAAAAATGTCCTGGATGATCTTCAAAGCTTGGTAATTATTTTTATTAGTTGTGTAGAACCACTTGCAATTGCATTGGCAAACTCAGTAAAAGGCAGGGTGTGTTTTAGAAGGGATTAGGAAAAGAGCTCAGAGCATTTCTCTGTCTCTGAGCTAAAAAAAAGTTTCGTGCACAAGGAGCACCTGGGAAGTGGAGTGAGGGGGAGCAGTGATGCCAGAGGCACTGGAATAATAATGGAAATAAAGAATAGGAGCAATTAGGAGCAAGAGTGTAGGCAGGGATGGACTTGCGCAGGGTCTGAAAAATTTCATCTTGTCTCTCATAATTTCCAAGCAAACACAAACTCATCTAATCTTGGCTACACTAACCTCACTCTTAACGTTTCTGGTTGCATTTGGAAGTGTTGCCTTCATTTTCTTTCCACGTGACTTAAAATTCAGACTTTGTTATCCAGACTAAATATTGAGTTTCCTTTACATCTGCTGCTTGAGTGTTCAGTCATTTTACATAATCACAGCATCTTTTCTGCAGTGTTCATGAGATTAATTTAGATATTAGCAGTGTATTTATTACAAGAGTATTTACTTAAAGGCGTGAATTGAGTTAAACTGACGATGACCTTAGGTCTCTCCCAGATGCAGATACGGCAACCACTTTTGGAGGATGGTATGAGATGGGTGTTAGGATATCCTTATTCATCTGTGACAGTTCAGTTAAAAAAAATAAAAAGAAAGAAAGAAATCAAGAAATCTTCTGAGAGTCTAAGTAACATTTAGACAACTCTTAGAAGTAGTAGCTGATTCTCAAAGTGATGCCATCTCGGCCCTGTATTATAGCGCTTCTGAACACTTCACAGAATCACACAATTGTTTGATTTGAAAGGAGCCTCTAGAAGTTCAACATATCTGCAATGAACAGGGATGCCTACAGCTAGATCAGGTGTTCAGGGCCCTGTCCAGCCTGATCTTGAAAGTTTCCAGGAACAGAGCACCCACCACCTCTCTTGGCAACCTGTGCCAGTGCCTCACCACCCTCATTATAAAAAAATTCTTTATATCCCATCTAAATCTCTCATCCTTTCACTTGAAACTATTTACTCCTGTCCTGTCACAACAGACCCTCCTAAAGATTCTGTCTTCTTTCCTCTTACAAGCCCTTCTTAGAAAAGATACTCTCGGGTCTCCCCAGAGCCTTCTCTTCTCCAGGCTGAACAGCCCCAGCTCTCTCATCCTGTCCTTGTAGGAGAGGTGTTGGATCATTGTGTGGCCCTCCTCTGGACATGCTCAAACAGGTCCATATCTCTGCTGCACTGGGGACTCCACCTCTGGGTGTAGTACGCTGGGTGAGGTTTCACCAGCACAGAGCAGAGGGTCAGGATCACCTCCCTTGACCTGCTGTTCTTTTGAAGCAGCTCAGGATATGATACACTTGCCATCCAAGCTTCTGCCAAAGGGCAAATCTAGAGAAGCATGGTACTATAGCAGTGCTTGACTTGCACCTCAAGGCTCTCTACATGTTTTTGTGTAAGGTTTATAGTAGTTGTAAGTAAAGCCTGAAGTTCTCCATAACTGTTTCCACCTAGCTAATACTGAGTGTAGAAGCCATACTAGAGCTGTTTCTGCAAACAGGCAGAGAGAGCTGGCACTTAATAAGTGATTTCGCAGAACCTCCTGACGACAGCCACCTAGACCAGTTTGTCAGTGGTCATTTGATTTAAAGCAAGACTGCACCATGGCTTGTTACACGCAGGTACTGTTTTCCACAAGTTTTCTCTCTCTGTCATCTCCTGTGAAAATAAGAGGCTCACACAGAACAGCACTTTGTAGTAAAATGTCATTTCCATTCACCATGTATAAAGGTTCAGGAGACAGTTATGAGACATTGGCAGGTGTTGTTTATTATACAAGTGATCAAAACATTAGAAGGGAAAAACAAATACAAACTTAGAAGATGCTTTTCTGTTACAATGGTTGATAAAGGAAATTTTGTAAATTTGTTTCACAATATGTTTTTCCAAATAGTTCAAGTTTTCTGCTTTTTGATTCTTGTTTCCTTCATATTTTCTTGTTGCCTGTTGTAAGGTAGGTATTGTCTAAATCATGAGTTTATTTTATATATTTTCCTTTTTTTTCCCCCTCTCCTTTTCTTCCTTTATTTCTCTCTTCATTTTTGTTTTCTTCTTCCAGAACTATCTAAAACATTCAAGATTCTTTATAAATTTTTCTAATTTAAGAGAAGATACAGAGAAGTAAGAGGTAGTAATGTTATAAGACCCATTCTATACCATTTTGTAATTTTGTATGTGTTTAAACCTCTGGAAATGTAGAAATAGTTTCTCTTTCCCTTAAGGGCTTGTTTTTCTTTGTTGTTTTGTTTTGTTTTGTTTTTTAATGTTTCCTAATCAGTATTAAAAAGCTACTGACCTAAACAAGAGAAAAAGGAAAGAAAAATCCCTAGAGTCATTTACTGCATTTAGAAAGTAATAGAAAGAAAATAAAAGGAGGGGAAGTGTGGATAAAAAATCAGAAGTAAACAATTTTCTTAAAAAAACTCTGAAGACTTTCATGAAAGTTAATTGGTTTCACAGGTACATCATATTTTCTTGATTTTATTTTTGAAAAATACCCCCACCTGTTTATTCAGTTTTCTTATTTGTCTGGTTTCTACTTGTGTATATATATATACAAAGTAGATATATAAGGCCTAATACATGGCATTTTGGGGCTGTGTTAGCTGTTTGCATTATTTAAAATAATTAATCTTAACATTTGAGCTGATAGATGCCAAGTCTGACATTATTTACAGTATCACAGGAATACACTTAATCTGTAAAACCTCTTATGCAATTGTGCCCAGTCTAGGTATATGGAAAATGTGTACAGGTATGCTTAAAACTATAGGAGTTGACATTGTGAAACAGTTCCTGTATTAGATATGCTCTGAATGTTCCCATGGTATGAGCACACAAAATCCTTCTGCATAGCTTAGCTGTTAGGTACACACCAGGTCTGTTATTGATATCTGATCTACATAAATGATTTCGTCTTAGTATCACCTGATCTCTCTAATGTTAAATGTTATTTTTAACTCATTTTTCTGTTTATCTTTCTTAAACTATTTTATAAAGACACAGCTGATCTCATCCTGCACTATATATTTGCATCATTATTGTTACTTATTCACTTGCTTGGTACAGCCAGTGAAGAAGGGCTTCAAACTGGAAGAGTGGAGGAAGTTGTTAATATGGAAATGGATGTTGGAAGTCTGATTTCATTTCTGGTTGCTTTTACTACCAGTTGTGATGGAAAGTCATAGCATCAACTTCTTATTGTCTAGTATTGAGAAAAACTGATTACTTGAAGCAAGGTCAGTTGTTGCCTATGAAATTATTTTCTCTGGTAGGTGAGATAGTTTGTGAAGAATTTACTGTCCTTCAGAAAGGATGGCAGTTGTTGAATAACAAACCATCCCTACAAACTTCTGTAAGAATTGTATATAGAGAGATAAAGTTAATAGGAGGAAGATGGATCGTGTTCAGATGTGGAGCAGGGAAGGGTAGAAAAAAAGCAGGCCATGGGAGGTGATCCTTCCCCTCTACTCAGCACTAATGAGACCTCACTTGCTCTACTGCATTCAAGTGTGGGCTGTCTGGTACAAGAGAGATGTAGTGCGGCTAGGTAGTCAATTGAAAGGCCACTAGGATGATTTAGGGATTGGAACTCTTTTTTTCCTGTAAGGAAAGGCTGAGAGAATTAAAACTGTTTAGTCTGGAGAAAAGAAAGATCAGAGATTAGAATCTTGTCAATGTAAATAAATATCCAATGGATGGCAGTAAAAAAAAAAAAAAAAAAAAAAAAGGAGGATATTTTGGAGGTGTTCAAACAGGGTCTGGTTATATTCCTGGAGAGCTTGCCTAAAATGACCCTGCTTGAGCCCAGGGCTTGGACTAGATGATATCCAAAGATCCTTCCATTCTTAACCATTCTGAGTAAAGGAAAAGTACATGAGGATGGAAGGAGGACTTGCTGGGATAGCCTGAGATGTGATGAAAATCAGGTAGGAAACAGGAAAATTAACAAGCAGTCTTGGGGGGATAGAATGTGCAAAGTCAGAACTGCAGAAAGCAATCTTAAAATCTTTTTATCATTTCAGTCCCTCAGTAGCAAAAGCAATTACATCCATAACTGTGCCTATCAGAGACTGAGAGTTCCTGTATACCACGAAGCTGGCCCCTCACTGGCACCACCCTTCCTACAAGAAGCCAGGGAGCAAGCCATTGGTTCTTAGTGCCTCTAAAATTAAGAAGTATATTCTAACCAGAAAGCGCTTGACTTTCTGGTTAGAAGGCTTGCACAGCATGACACTGAGGAGCCAGTAATGACATGTATGTAAGTCTGCTGTAGATGAACAGTGGCAATGTTAAGAATAGCAATGATGAAGACTTGTAGACAACCAGAGATGGGACTACACCTAAAGGAGAAAAAAAAACAGGAGATATTGTTGCCAACAGAAATACTCCACCCAAAGGTACTAGTGGAGCAAGATATCCTCAAGTCCTTTTTATGCTGTACACAGTGAGAGGGATTTCAGAAGTAAAAAATGTGCAAATAATCAGCAGAACTAATAGAAAATGCTATGCAAAGAAAATACAAAGGTGTATACATGCATGCACACATACATATAGTATAAGATAAGCCAGATATTAAGAGATCTTAAGCAAAACTGATCGATGATGGGGATTATGGGTGTGTCTATGTACCAGGGTTCATTGAAAGATGCAGGAGGGCATCCAGAGCATAATTTTCACTGTGGGAACCGTAAAACAAGAGCTACATAGATATGCTGCAGTGCCCCAAGTATCCCTTCTCATCAAATTCAAGAAAATAAGTATGCAGCTATCTGGCAATGTCACCACATGACTCCTTTTCAGTAGGCTTCAAAGGGCAGGCCGGAGACCTGTTGGCAACATGCAAGATTCCTTATGTCAGTCCAGCACTGATGAGTTCATTCATACTGTGATGTTATGGTTATCTAAGTGCCAATCAAACTACACGTGCATGATCAGCATCTTCATTATTGTCTCTGCATTTGTATTGTGGTCTTAACTTCCATGCCAGATCAGATACAGGTTTAGCAAATAACTATGTATCACGCATTGAATGAGTGGTGAGAGGGAGACCTACTGCTTGTCCCTCAGTAACCCTTTAAAAGCCTACTCCTAGGTGAGATTTCTTATTGATCTTCAGTTTGTTCACTATCTTATTCACTGGAGTTCCATAGTACATCTTTGTTTCCTGTAGATTGATGTTTATACATCAAACAGGTATAACGAATCTCTATAATTAATGAAGAGTCTGATGAAGCTTCTTATCATAGGAGTGTCTAGATGACAGTACTGTAGCTGAGTATCATTCTTTCTCCTGATAGTGGCTGTGTGTAGCTGCATGTCCTTTCATCTTTTGGGAAAATAAAGGAGCTGAAGAAAGTGCTAAGAAGTTTGGGGAAGTGGCTAGAACTTTTCTTAAGAAAATGGATCTCTTACTGAGAATAAAGGAAAAGGCAAAGGTATCCATTGAAAATGAGTTACAGACCATCTTTCTGCCTACTGTCTTCCAGTGCTGCTATTTTACAAAGCATTCCTCAGAAAACCACCACCACCATGATACGGTGATTTTCTTCTATTCCTACAGCTGAAGAGGTGGTTAAGCAGTATGATAAACAGTGAGCCAACACACAAAGAGGGGAATACATGATAACCAGCAAATTAATTAATTTCCAATTGTTTTCATACAGATTAATCTCTGGTGCATAATATCTATATTTGGTCAGTATATCTTCTTTGGTAGATAGAGAACATTGTGTAGATACTTTTTCAGCAGGTGCATGCAAAATACATGACATTGGTGTGTGGTGGCTAGCTCAGAAAGTCTGGTTGCTTAAGTAGTTTTTCTGTGCCTAGGATAAACATCAGTGGTGATGGCAGTGATTTTGGTGTTTTGATGACTTGAGGATGCTTGACTTGTGATGGGCATAGTTCTTATCACCAGACTTGCCTTGTTTCATCACTTTTGATGATAATATCAGCAGTGAGAGAGAATGCTGAGAATTGCAAGCCTTTCAAAATGGTACTGCCTGGTGAGTTTGATGTAAGATTTCAAATTACATAGAAATACACTCTTTATCTCTAACAGTTTATTTTGTCTTCTATTTCCCCCCATATCATGACAAATTATGGAGCAAATCTAGAAAGCGTTAAAGAGAATATCTTAAATTTTTGGAAGTAAGTGACAGAAAGGCTTTGATTTTTTCATAAATTTTTCAATAGTTTTGCAGTTTGAAAGACCAGAAAAATCAATTTACAGAACTTTTGTTGATACATAGAGATTCTCAAAAAGTGCATCCCCAGAGATATTCTGTCATATAAGTAGGGATGGCACACGGATTTTTTTAAGCTTCCATCTCACTATACTCTGGGATAGGAGAAAAGCAAAGGTAGGAGGATTGTGAGACATTCAGTTAAAAGTTTTTCTGGTAAATTAGAACAACCTCAGGACTGCTCATCATCCTGGAGGACGTTCTAGTTGTAATAGATGCTCAGAAGGTGTTAAGGTGGCTTTAGATCATTTTTTACTTAATTCCTACAATCTAAGACATGACACAGAATTCAGCCCTCTGCTCATGACCAGAACGTTGTCTCGTGGTGTTCAGCAGATCTGCACGTTTATGCCTGTGAAAGATGAGATGAGAAATAGGGCATGTCAATCACTTGTGCAAACATGACTACTTTAGCAGGCAGACATACAGATATTGAGCCTGTCACAAAGAATATTTTGAGCAAAGTTGGTGTAACCAGGAGGTCTGCACATAGCTGACAGTGCACAGTCGACCCTGAGTTAGTTTTACCATGACACTGATAGTCACTGAGAGTAAACTTTTTTTGCAGTAGCATGACCTTCCTTGCTACTTCTGTAATCATGCATATGCTGAATGTGAGGATAGTGTATAAAGTGATAACTGAGGACAGTACTATTCCCTATTACAAATAAGTTCATAAGTTCATAAGGTTGGAAAGGACCTATAAGATCATCTAGTCCAACCATCCTCCTATCACTATCCCTACCCAACTACTAAATCAAATCCCTTAGCACCTCATCTAAACACTTCTTGAACAGCACTAGGGATGGTGCCTCAACCACCTCCCTAGGCAGGCCATTCCAGTGCCTGACCACTCTTTCAGAGAAAAAAATGTTTCCTCAGGTCTAATCTAAATCTTCCCCGGTGCAACTTGTGGCCATTCCCTCTCGTCCTGTCGTTATTTATCAGGGAGAAGAGGCCCACCCCCTCCTCACCACAACCCCCCTTCAGGAAGTGGTAGAGTGCAATAAGGTCTCCTCTGAGCCTCCTCTTCTCCAGACTAAACAATCCCAGCTCCCTCAGCCGCTCCTCATAAGACTTGTGCTCCAGGCCCCTCACCAGTTTTGTTGCCCTTCTCTGAACACGCTCCAGGGCCTCAATGTCCTTCTTGTAGTGAGGGGCCCAAAACTGAACACAGTACTCGAGGTGCGGCCGTACCAGAGCTGAGTACAGGGGGATGATCACCTCCCTGCTCCTGCTGGCTACACTATTTCTAATACAGGCCAGGATGCTGTTGGCCTTCTTGGCCACCTGGGCACACTGCCATCTCATGTTAAGCCGAGCATCAACCAACACCCCCAGGTCCTTTTCCTCTCTACATTCTTCAAGCCATTCTGCCCCAAGCCTATAGCATTGCATGGGGTTATTGTGGCCAAAGTGCAGGACCCGGCACTTGGTCTTATTGAACCTCATCCCAAATGGTTACGTTTGGTGAGAAACTAGGGACTGAATCATTCATCTTCTCTCTTGACTTGCAGTATTTGCAGAAGACTTGCTCTACACTGATTGGCTTAGGTTAACTTCTGGGAGTAACACAGAGCATCAGTAGACAATACATATTCTTGAAATGGAGTGCATTGTTTCTGAAGACTGTCATACTCTAAACATATGAATAATTTAATTTCTTTTTTGATGTGCCTCCAGTAGATTCTTCGATGCAATCTGCTTTGTAACTAAAGAGTCTGGTTTCTTAAAAGTGATGAGTCTCATCATCTTGTTGATTTTTCAACCTCTAGTTGCATAAAAGAAAAGGTACATGAAAAAGGATAAACTTCTTTTTCATCTGTAGACTGGTTAACAGTGTGGGAACTACTCATAATTTTTATGTAACTTCCAAGTACAGGTCAGGGTTGATGCATGTCCTGAAGGACATATGGTTCCCTAATGACTTTATTTCTGTAACTCATAATACGTTTATTCCATGCAGCAGTTGGTCTGTAGACTCCTGTGTATTTTCCCTAAATTTTTGGAAAGCTAAAATATGAGAATCTGCCAATGTTGTTCAAGACTCTGTTTCTAAAGATCCTGTATGATTGTGCTCACCATTGAGTGAAGCTGCATTCATTTGTTCATTTCTCTACTTAGTTACAATTCTGTATGAACATCTTGCTGTCACAAGACTCTGATCATTCTGTGCCGATATTGTTTTAATTCCATAAAATGAGGTGACAACGGAAGCTTTCTTGGAATAGTGAATGTCTTTATTATGCTGGTAGCCCTATCACTGTTAAGATTAACTTGGGCTGGGCTAATTATGGCTTTGTCATTCAACCTTAATTAATTAACAAATGCATTTGCCATCTGGGGAGTGGGGCAGTGTGGGGGGGAGAAGAACTATGTAAGTGCTGACTGTTACTATTCTGAGAGCATAGCTTCTGGAGCATCATTTAATTTGCAATTATTTGTACTATAGTAGTGACTGAGCACTTCACAGGAGATTTGGGAATTCACTAACCCAGTGAACATGTAATCTAAGCTGAAGTAGAGGCCACAGTGAGTTAGAAAAAGAAAAGCAAGAACTTACAGGAAAACAAAGATGAAGCACAATGCGATAAGACCATGTACTACACAAGATTTGCCTTGTGTACACCTTGCTCCTTCTCCAAGTTTACGTTATTTACTAATATGGACAAAAGTGAGGGTATAGGAAGGCTCTAACTGAGCAAATAGTACTGTTGAAAAATAACATCACATCTAATATGCACAAAGTGAAAAACAGTAAAGTGGTAATACAGGAAACAACAAAGTAATTAGCAAATAATGAAGAAGGAGAAGGTGCACCAACTGAGCATGCTCTCGGTGGTCCATTGCAACAGTGTATGAACTTGACAGGTTCATGTGTCCTTTGTCTATTCTTTGCTCACTGTTAATCCTCAGTGAGGATGGAATTCATACAAATATTTGATGGATAAGGTGATAATCACAATAGCTATCTGTAATATCCTTTATCAACAGACAGGTGGGAATGAATTACAAAGATGCTTACTCATCTAAATGTTGTTATGGCATTCACGTGTTTAAGGATGCTGTCTTGCTGTATTGGTATCAACAATTTCCCTTTCTATCTTCAGTGAAATCACAACATGATTTCTATGTCATGAATGCTGAACATATTTCCCCGGGTTAGTTGCTTCTAGTGACTTACATTTTTTACTGTGTAGTTGTATCCCTATTTTGGTTTTGACGTTGCCAATGACAAATATATACACAAAAAACACTGTATGTGAATGATCAGGTTTTTTTTTGTAAAGAGAGGAAAAGTGAATGTAGACAGGGTACTGAGTAGCAGTGACAGTAACAAGACCCTGTGATGTATGATTTTCTTAGTTTTACTGACTATATGAATGGTATAATCACTCTTCTCTAGCTTTGAACTACCTTTGAAAACAGGAACACGTAAATAAAATGGCTGTGTTAATAATTATGGGGAACTTCCTCCAAACATTAGTGTCAAGACAGGAGATTACATGAAAGTGTTTATTTGAAAATGTAATACATGAGTGACAGGGAGGGGCACAAGGACTTGTCAAGAACAGAATTTATTGTCTTGACATTGTCTGATAGATTTGGGGAGCAAAAAGAGTGTGAAAGGCTCTGAAAGAGAAAATAAGCTATTCGTATTTGGTATAATTAAGAGGAAGAAAGCGAAGTGATGAATAAGGATAATGTTACACTTTCTTGCATGAGTGCATTTACCAGGGACAGAGGAAAAGTTGTGGTTTGAGTAAAATTTTAACTGTGTACATGAACAACAATGGCAATATAAATATAACATTAAAAATATTAATTTATCATGAATCAAGGTATGGATAAAGTCTTTCATTGTTTAGGCTTTTCATGTAGAATCTCTTAGAGGATGGGGACAGTTTGAATACTGTGAAGGGAGACAAGAATGTGACTCAAATTTCTCAGAATGTCTTTTCCTAACCAGAACCCAGTTAAACCACAAGGTTCCAGGTTTACAATAGTCAAAAGGGTATAGTTCCTCAGACAGCACAGAACTGAACTGCAAAACTCCTTGTGACAGGAAGCCAGAAGTTTAAGTGGATTCAGAAATGGCTAGAAACAATTTGTACGCTTGTCTTCTGTCAAGAACTACTTAACTCTGAAGGCAACTCCTGACTCAGGAAATCCTTAAAATACTGATTCCCACAAGGTGGGAAGGTAAACCAGGAAGTGTCAGCATTGAGTCGACCTCATTCTTACACTGTGTTCCTGAAGAAAAAATTCTAAGCATAGAATCATCATAGAATCATAGAATGGTTGAAAGGGGCCTTAAAGCTCACCCAGTTTCAATCCCCTGACATCAGCTGGTTGCCACCCACCAAATCAGGCTGCCCAGGGCTCTATCCAATCTGGCCTTGAACACCATTAAGGATGGGGTATCCATAGCTTTTCTAGGCAACTTGTTTCAGCACTCTTTGAAAAAAAATCCCCTAAAATCTGATCTAAATCTCTCTTTTAATTTTAAACCCTTCCCCTTCTGTCATGATTTGCCTGTGTACGAAGTCACAGTATGAGAAAGAGAAACGGGTTGCCTTTGCTCTTATATACTGTAAATTACATATTCTTAATAGGAGACATGTTCAAGGACAGAATGAAGAAAAAAAAGAATGAAAACAAATTGAACTCTTCGCTTTCTTTGTTGCTCTCCCCCCTGCTAAGTTCTGAGTAGTGGACTGTGAGGGTGGGAGTGCTCTCTTCAGAGGGATGGAAGAGCTTTGTTGAGTATAGATGGACTATCTGGCATTTCGTAAAGATGTAACTAGCAGAAGAACCATTACGTTTTGGAAGCATTTTTTACGAATAGCACACAGCTAATACAAACAAGCCCAGGAGATTCCTTAAATGTTGTGAGGATTATTTCTTGTTACAGGTAATGATGGAGCTAAATAAGAAACATGCCCTCTAAAATTTATGCTTATAAATATCTTGGCCATAAAGTAGTAAAAATTTAAAATATTTGATGACAGAAGGACAGTTGCTACCAAGATTTCAACTCTGGATATGGGGGGTGTAGAGTTCAGGGTTCCCAGAGAGCCATGATCTGTTTGGAAAATACTTTTGAAGCCATTGTGGTCCATGAGAGCTGATAACCTTCTAAGAGCACAGAAACAGGCAATTCCAAAATGCTGTAAGTCAAGCAAGTAGGGCATAAGGCTGACTTGATCAAGCAGGGATCTTCCAAATCTTAGGCAGAAAAAGAAAATGTATGGCCACTTGAAGTGAGGATCAGGTAATGTTTGAGGACAGCAGAAATGCTGTTAGCCACTGTAGAGGGAAAATCTATACAGCCAAAGTTTAATTAGAGTTGAAGACAACCAGTGCTGTGGAAAACAATAAAAAGGACTTTTTAAAATATCTTAACAGCTAAAGGAGGATAAGAGATAACGTTCATTCATTACTTGAAGAGTATAATCACCTTGCAAACAGGGAAACAGACAAAGCAGACATTTAATGATTTTTTTCACCTCCATTTTCAGCACCTGTGAAGGGCTTTGAGACCTCCAGAGCCCTGAGCTGGAGGATTATGATTGCAGTAATGACAAGCTCTCAGCCAGCTCTGGATTTGTGAGGGATTTGCTATTCCAACTAGACACACGTATGTCTATGGGTCCTTATGGGATTCATCCCAGGGTATTCAAAGATAAGGCTGACGTCATTTTGAGACACCTCATAATTACTTTGTGAGTGATTTAAAGAGGTAAGAGAGAAGATTATTTTTGCTCTCAAGACTTTGGATGCTTTGTTCCTCCCATTTTGTTTCATTTGTTCTGACATAGCTAAGTTTCTGCAGCTATGCAGAACATACCACTCCTGCACAAGTTTCCTGTGTATTGCTAGCAGCAGTCTGCCCAGACTCTGAATCTGATTTCCTTCCTTGAAGGCCTGGTTTCCTTTGTTCTGCTCCTGGGGATTTTCCACTCTGCATTTCATACAGAGTGGTTATTCAGCTGATTTCTTTAGACTTCATCCAACTAATTGTCCTAGGGCTCTTTGAATAGGTTATCATTAAGGTTTTAATAACCCATTATTGTGCTTTGTCTGGGAGGGATGTGATACAGCCTTTGTAAACAAATGACAGATTCTCTATATAATAAAGCCTTCCATGATTAAAGAGTTTCATAACAACTTTATAGCATCAAGTATAAGGTATAAATTGTACACAGATCCCCCACACACCCCCTTTCCACAAATGACAGGTTACTGATGTACCTCTTGGCTACAGAAGTATTATTAAATATTCTGGTAAAAACAACTTCAGTTGCAGAAGGAAGCAATGACATAAGGAGAGAAACCCCAGGTAGATCCCATAAAGGCTGTGTTCAAACAGCTTCAGAACAAACAAACAAAAAAGATGGATTGATAATGATGAAACAAATTGACTGTGAGTGGGATGTTTTTATAATGGGAGTAACCAAAGCAAGCTCACATAAAGAAGTAATTGGTAGGAAAGTGAGAAGTTACGCATGGCAAAAGGGAAGTGATGAGGAAGTATGTTACAGGGATCACAAAAGACCATGTTATAAAAGCAGGTGGAGATAGGAGTGTACAGGAAGAGGGAGCAATGTTTCCCCAGCTGTTTGCTTGCTTCAAGCTGACCTTAACGGCCTTGCTTTCTCCAGTTTCGGAGTAGCACACCTGTCTTTCCAGGTACACATTAATATCCACCAGAGTCTTATTGATGTGGAGTTATTGTTCATGAGAACCAAGTGTTCCCATGTGTTAAGGATCATGTAGACTACTGGTGCTGTTACCATACCATCAACAGGCAAGTTATGGGCATTTTCTACATCAGATGATGTCTTCGGGATGGGTTTGTGCCTTAAATTGCTTTATCTCATTCAAAGTTGATATTGGCCTAAGTTTTACCATTTGCTTCTATTACAGGTTTTCTTCTGTGTCTTGACCTCTTTTCATTCTCCTTGGGCTGTGCCTTCACCCATGACAAATGTGTGGGCAGGCCTGTTAACTTGTGCCATAAACACATTCCTTCCTTCAGGGTGGTACTGAAGGTGAGGCAAGAGTTTAATAGGAACTTCTTCAAATAGCTATGGCGTTTTGTCTGTTGAGATGCATACTGTGCTGTTGCACTTATCCTGCTGTACTGGCTTTGCATGCCTCACTTGAGTAAATCTCTCTCCAGTCATTGATGTGGGTGTGTCTCTCTCACTCCTGCATCAGAAGGGAGTGATAGCTGAACCTTTTGCCTATATGTAGGATTTTCCTGTCTCCCTGTAGAGCCTGAACTTGGCTCTGAGCTTGTTTCTTTAGGCCCTTGTATTTACACAAAGCAGATGATAGCAGCTTTGATGAGGTCATGGCAGGTTCTGCTCTTTGGTCTTCCATACTATGGATCTCCATGTAGTTCAAAGTGCTTATTGTGCTCATTGTTGTTGCGTCATGAGTTTTCCTGAATGACCAGATATTTGTTTTCTTTTCAAGCCACAAAATTCCAGCTTAAAAAGAGAGAGTTCTAGGAACATACAGAACTAATCTTCATTGAAAAAAGTCAAGTTAGCAAGTGAATGTCATGATGTACTTAGTTAATTTGATCGTGTAAGCTGGAAGACTCAGGTGTTCAAATAGTCTTTTCTGCTAATTGCTCCCTGGTCCATCTTTTATTTTTCCTGACTTCTTTCTCCCGTTAACTACTAATTGGTATAGTACATTATAATATATGATCTGACAAGTACATTTATGAAGAAGAGAAGATAAAACATAGTAAGACATAATTTCAAAACCATTTTGTTTTCTTTCTGTGCTTCTACAGTCTTTTTTAGTTAAAAATTGTCTTTATGATATAAAGTAATTCCTGCACTTCTTACTTAGGTGTAGTAGTTCCTGTCTTAAGGGTAAAAATTATTTGAAGACTGGTCAATGGATTTTGATCTCTGAAGGGAAAATACTTCTAGAACTAAATTTTAACTGAAAACCTGAGCTGGGTATGTAAACAATACATATCAGCAGATAGCTTCAATTCACAATGTGCTTTTAATACACAGAAAAATGAACATATAAAGAGATAAATACACTCATTTTGTGTAGAAAAAGAGACCCCACAGACTCCATGCAAATAAGAAATGCCACCTTAATATTTTATTTTTGGCTTATTTACATGATAAAATATATATACAAATCAGAAGAAAAAATGAAAAAATAATACAGCTTACATAGTTTAAAAAGTTCCAGAATTGTAAACTGGATTTACATTTTACTACATGAGGTAGCTAGATCATTCAGTCAATGACTATATTTCATTTCCTAAGAGTTCAGGACAGTGTTCTGTTTCATACAATGAACTTTTAAGTTCAAAAAGTTTTGAATATTTGACCTTTACTTTTGAAAATTAGACCATGAATTTATTTTAAAAGATTCTAAAACCAGCATTCGATTTTAATAGAACAGAAAACTATAGCATTTCAAATAACTCTCTGTTTAGAACTAAATTTTCAGATATTGTTTCTAACTTTTCAGTTATTTACAACAGTTTAATATTTTGTCCTTTCCTTAAGCATTTCATTTTGCCTTTCTTTAAAGGAGAGAACATCTCCAGACAACTAAGGGATGCCTATAAGAGTAAATTACCATGAAACAATTTGGGGTGTGGATTTACAGCATGTTGCCTGCTCCACCCAATGGCTTCTCTTTATGGTACATGCAAGGTTTTTGCTGCCCATTAATTGAGGTGCAAACTGCATTACACCCAATGGGGGTAAACTACATGGATATCCAAGCAGTTGCTTCTAACGTACCATAATTTCACTGTCTGTGTTATCTCTTAGTAACTAGTTTGTGTAGTATACATTTATCATAGCAAAAGTTTGCATATACAGAAAGAGAGCTTAGAAGGGCATTGCTTGCAACCTAGTACTCAGTATCAACTTAATAAGAAACAAATCCAATCTCAGTATCATCTTAGTAAGAAGCAAATTGTGGTGTATTTGTAATTCTGAAACTCCCTTGTGAGGTGAAATGTCTACCAGTATTATTTTGTTAAGAATATTTTAGGCAAATAATGTTTTCTGTTGATTTGTACTGATTTTTTTCTATGCTTATGTTGGAGATATCATGGTTTTATTCAATTATTCAATTATTACAGGAAGACAAAGTAGGTAATTAATCATGGAATCCTTAGAGTTGGGATCTCTGAAGGCCACCAAGTCCAATTCCCTTTCAATGCACAAGGACACCACAGTTAGATCAGGTTGCCCTGGGGCTGATCCAGCCTTGCCATGGAGTCTCCAGGGATGGGGTATCTACCACATCACTGGGTAACCTGTTCCAGTGCCTCATCATCCTCACTATAAAAGACTTTTTCATTATGTCTAACCTAAGTCTACCTTCATTGAGCTTGAAACCATTTTCCCCTTGTTCTATCACCACAAACTCTGCTAAAAATATTATGTTTCATGAATTACTGTATAATTCAGAGAAATTCTGCCTCTAAAATGATGACATTTTATTTTTATCCCATTTTACAGAGTTTACTGCTCCAATTTTTAGAAGAAAATATTAAAAATTACGATGATATTTTAAATATCATTTGTTTTATTAACCAGAACTGAAATTATATAGTAAATCAAATCTGAATATATCCATGTGTATAGTTAGCATTGAAATATCGGTACCTGTCTCTTTAATTATTAAACATTACATGCTGTGAGTATCTAATTGCTCACAGAATATTTGTAATTTCAGATTTCCTTTACCTTTTTATTACTTTGACCTCCTTTACTTTTGATAAATGTAATAAAATCTCAACAAAATACTTCAGTATGTCAGAATTAAATTCTTTAAATCATTGAAACCATTATTTTAAAATAAAATATTTTTGAAAATATTGGAATTAAAAATAAGATGCTCAGAAATTGACATGATTATAAAAATAACAGCTACCCTGTTCTAAAGTACTCAAATTTACTATTAACCTGGATACACACTGACAAAAATTCAAATGTCTTTGTATAATTTGTTATCTAAATACTTTTGAAAATGGATCTCAATATAACTTCATTCCCATTTCAAAATGGGACATAGACTCTGACAAAAGTTTGTCATTTCTAAAGATATGACCTTATGCCTTCCTATCAAAGCCTATCATTGAAGAAACTACTGATAATGGTTGCTCTATCTGGAGAGCATGGGAAAACTTTAAGGATCTCTTTAAGGAAAGAGCAACAATGGGAATTGTTTTTCACATAATTTCACAGAATTCTGGGGGTTGGAAGGGACCTCTAGAGATCATCTAGTCCAGCCCCCTGCCAAAGCAGGTGTCCCTAGACCAGGTTGCATGGGCATCCAGGCAGGTCTTGAATGTCTCCAGAGAAGGATATTCCACAATCTCTCCAGGCAGCCTTTGCCAGTGCTCCATCACTTTCACTGTGAAGAAGTTCACATGCACATTTGTGCGGAACTTCCTATACAACAGTTTGTTTCCCCTTATTTCAAAGAATCCAGCCTCATCCTTTTCCCTCTCACTCCTTACATATTTATAGACATGGATCAGAACCCCTCTGAGTCTTCTTTTCAAGGCTGAACAGACCCAGGTCTCTCAGCCTTTCCTTATAAGAAAGGTGTTCAAGGCCCTTTATCTTATTTGTGGCCTTCCACTGAGCTCTTTGGAGGAGATCCCGGTCTTTCTTGTACTGAGGAGTCCAGAACTGGACACAATACCCTAGGTGAGCCCTCACCTGGGCAGAGTAGAAGGGGAGGATCGGCTACCTTGACCTGCTGGCCACACTCTTTTTAATACACCCCAGGATACCACTGACCTTCTTGGCCACCAGGGCACACTGCTGGCTCGTGGCCAACCTGTCATCCACCAGGGCACCCAGGTCCCTCATCACCCAGAGCTTCTCTCCAGTAGGTCATCCCCCAACCTGTACTGGTACGTGCAGTTATTCCTCTCTGGGTGCAAGACTCTACACTTATGTTAAACCTTATCTGGTTCCCTTCTGCCCAACTCTTCAGCCTGTCCAGATCTCACTGAATGGCAGCACTGCCTTCAGGCATCTCAGCCATTCCTCCCAGCTTTGTATCATTAGCAAACTTGCTGAGGGTGGACTCTATCCCCTCATCAAGGTCACTGATGAAGATGTTGAACAGGACCGGACCCAGCACTGACCCCTGAGGAACACTGCTAAGTACAGGCCTCCAACCGGACTTTGTGCCACTGATGTAACTTTGAAGAGCTGTGAAGGAAGGGAGTTTCCAAACCAACCAGATAAGTACTTTAAAACTGGCAGTAGTAAAGAATAAAATTGGTCTTCATTACTCAGAGTTATTTAGAAATATAAATTAACCATGACTTGATTAGAAAAATAGCACTACCATACCTTTTTATGGGTGAATGTACAAGAGAATTTTTAAGAACCAGTAAAAACTAGACTACTAACCCTAAAACTGAACTGACCACAAAAGCAGGAGCTGATTAGCTCATTTCTGCTCCTTCTATGTGTTGCAATGTGAGAGCTGCCTCACCGGACACTGCCCAAAACATAATGCTTGAGTGTCCAGTTACCCTGCTGCAAGTGAGAGATAATCTGTTCCTGCATGGAAGGGCATTTTTACTTGAGGTTTTGAGAATATACATAGACCTGTACGAGAGAATACATAGCACCTATAAACTTGCATCCTTGGTTATTGTGCAGTTAGTTACCTGTTCTAATTCCCGTAAGTTCAGGAAGAAGGCCTAAATGTAAACTGAACTTGTGATACCTGAAGGAAACTCCAAGAGACTGAAACTTGATTTCTTGAGCAGCTTAGAAAAACTGACATTTGGAGTTTTCTCTGCTGACCTCATTTGGAATCAAACCCTTCTTTTGTCCTTCAGGAACAGAAGCAGGTTGGCACAGTCTCACAGAATTTCAGAGAGAACGTCATGAGATTGCTCCAGGTGCGTGGCTGAGGCTAATGTAAATTCTCTGCATCATTTTGCCTTGGAACAGTTTGTGAGCAGCAGCTTGCCCTGCAAATGGTCAGAAAGCATGCTGGTGGCACAGCACCACTCATAGCTTACTGAAACTGGGGAGGAAGGTTCCTGCTGTCATCAGCTTGCTTGAATAAGGCCCTTCCCAGGAAGCAGCAGCCACTACTGGATCCATCCAAAGTGTGAGTTCCTTTGTATTTTTTTTTTCTGTCCTGTGTTTGCCAAATTTCTTCCTACTTTAGTAACTGTTACAAAGCATCTTTTAACAGCTCTTGAGCAACTGTTGCTTTTTTCCTTTCTTTAATACCATAGCCCATTGTTAAGCAATTTTTAAATGTATACACATACACTTCTTCAGTGCCTGGCTAATACATTGGTTTACTAGGTAAATGAGGTATGCTTCCGTTGAAAGTGTCGGTCTAGTTATGACCTGAGGAAAACCAAGCTGCTTGCTGTTTTTGCTTTTCTTCCTCTAGAAGGTGTCTCTCCCCCCTTGTGTTGCTTTGAACTTCTTCCTACCAAACAGCATTTCTGGTATCCATATGTGTTAGACTTCTAAATGAAGAGATTTGTCCCAAGTGTCACTCCATCAAAGAGATGTGATGCTCAAGCACATGCTTGGCAGATAGATGAGGTGACAGAGAAAGATGCTAACTGCTCAGCATGGTGAGGTGGGGTCTGTATATTGAAGGATCTGAAATGGGACATGCTGTTTGCAGAGCAAAGGACCAAAGCAAGGATACCTAGCACTTATTTCAGCAAAGTATGAAGCATAGCATCTACACTATGACATTGATTTGCTGTCATGTCCTAACAGAATATCTTCAGCCAGCCAATTTTCTCATGCCCAGTGCTGGCACAGTTACAATCTCTCTTCTTCCAAATAGGTTTAAAGATATATGTAGCTTTTGAAGATTTCCACAGTTTACTGGCAAAAAAAAAAAAAAAAAAAAAAAGGCATTTGTGTAACAATTGAATCATGTAGTAATTATGGTGAAGGCAATTCCCTTTTCTTTTATTACCACAGTTCTAGCTCACTCTGCTCTTTCCATGCTACACCCCACTTTTTCTGTGTATACTGAGCTCAGTCATCATGGGAACAATTAGCAACACTCAACCTTTTTTCTCCACCTCTAATATATTAGCTATGCAATGATGATGAAAATAGTTCCAGTGACCCAGAAGTAGTTTTGAGTTGACCAAGTTTGGTAAATCTCTGATGTGCTTTACCCTCTGGACCTGTAGCTCTTTCTTCCAGTATTGTACTATGAGTTCTCGTTGTTTATTGAATTAGATTCATTTTTCTTAAACTACGATCAACATTGCCTCACAGAATCCTTTCCAGGAAAAGCAGCATATGTATCTTATTCATCTTCCTTTTGGCATTTGGAGGCATTTGATACTCACAATGAATGTTCATGCTTGGATAATGACTCCCTTAGTTCACTGAGCAAGTGTTAATTGTTATTATTTTATAACTGATTTTCATCACGAGCATGAAATGATGGATACAGCCAGGATCCTGAATGAAATATTCTGTTTAAAACTGTGCATATTTCACTTGACTGTATCTTAAAGACATTAGAAGCATTCTAATTGTCTGCTTTCTGCTGAGTTAGATTTCACATGACGTACTCTAGATTGTCCATTTATTTGCTTCTTAATTAATAGTGAAAGGTTCAGATCAGAGCTCAGTTTTCAGAATGGAGTTTATGGAGTTTAGCTTTCTGAATATAGCTGCAAATATTTTCAGTAGCATAGCTGGAAATAGTGTGTCTTCTGAACAACAGGCTGATGCAATGGACCAATAGAACAACTACCTGCAATGCTGGGATATTTCACCCAAAGACTGTTTCATGGAAGTGGAAAAATAGTAGTTTGAAAAAAATGCATATCATTTTTCCAACCAGGGTAAACAAATCTTCCCCTGCAACTTTTCAGAAAGGAATAAATTTCTTGCTGAAGTACAAAGTAATTCATATTAATAATTATGTTTATTTAAATCCAAAGTATGTTCTGTTGAGGGGTCTGCTCACTGATCTAATCTCTATTTCCAGTAAGAGCTCTGTTCTAGGAGATGTACTGAAGTTTTTGTCTCAGTTGTTCTGTACCATTTCCCTTTTTGCTTCACTGCCTTTATGAATCCCAAAGTACAGTGTATTTTTGCAGATTCAACTTCCAGAAAAGGGTACATGATTTTTCCTCCGTTTATTTGCCCATACCTCTAATTCACACAATCTCTGTGTGCATTAGTTTGCTGCTACAAAGTTTGAATTTTACCTGTTTAGTTTTTACTACCCAAAGTTTTCTTTACTTGCAGTTTCAATCTGTACATGTGTCTGTGTACTAGGATATAGTTTAGAGTGAGCATTG
Organism: Cyrtonyx montezumae; assembly: GCF_038088225.1. Lineage (NCBI taxonomy): Eukaryota > Metazoa > Chordata > Aves > Galliformes > Odontophoridae > Cyrtonyx > Cyrtonyx montezumae. The sequence continues at coordinate 13,687,510 of NW_027071826.1, forward strand.
TCTTCTCTTTTTTCCAGTTATCACTATTTCATCTCCTGGTGTGATATTGTCTAGTGTTTCTACCAAAAAATTCTCTGAATTAGTCTGAAAGAACAAAGGCCTTACAATAATGCACATTTGCCATAGCTTGTAAATTCTTCCCTAGTTTTGTAATCAATTATATTTTAATTCCTTTTTCACATAGTAACATCTGTATTGCCTTGGGCTCATTGTCACAGGATGCATCATCATGAGCTAGTCTAGCCAGATTTGCTTACTTCTCTGTCAATGGTTTATGGGCAGATTATTTCTACTGTGCAAAAGCAGCTGCTTACAGAGATATCTAAGAGAGCCCTGGACAAGCTAGTTCAGGTATCAGGAGCAGTGGAGTCATGCTGCTTGGCACTCTGTTGTATGCCGCTTCCCAGAAGGTGTATTTGTAAGTGGAGTTTCCTTTTCTGTAGCACTTTGGATTCTCAAGCATGTCTGAAATAGAGTGTGCAAAGTACTGCCTTTGTTTTCCAGCTTAATTCTGGACTGCATAATTTCCATTAGAGCAATGCTGGAACTGCTATCTAGAGCCAATTCTCAGTTCTAATAGAGTTTTCTCTCCGAGCTTTCTGTAAGTTTTGATGTCCACCCAGGATTCTTTTGATGAGAGAGTTGGTGTTTATATTCAGTTCAGACTAGTCACTTAAATTTCTTCTTAATAAATTACCAGGAGTGTATTGCAGATCCCTATGCTGAGTAGAGCTGAATGGTCACATCTGAACAATAACACAACAGTAACATAATTAGCCTGACTTCTAAAGGTCTGTACCATTTTGGCATCATGTCACTGCCTCAGTTATCTCGCTTTCAGTTCTGGTACTGCCAAATAATCTGTTGCACGTAATAACAGTCTCTAGAACTAGGCCCCCAAATGAGAAACTTTTCTTTTCAGCCCTACTTTCTCATTTTAAGTTAATCTCTCAAGTTGTCCTCCCCACCCTCATAAGAAGTAACAAAATTTTTTACATTTGTTTACAGTATTTTGGTAACTCAGCATTTAACTAAGTGTACCTAACTTGATCTTGTCTCTTACAGCTGTCATTCTCTTCCCTGATTTCCATTCTTTGCACTGACATTAAAATGGCTGTCTACATGTAGTCTACAAAACAGCTGTTGATGTACCTCTGATAATATGAAGTGCTCTCAGATATATTTATGAAAAATATACTGATGTTTAGAGCCAGACTAGATACCCTTTTTTGCCTCCAAATGCATGTCATTAGTGTCATGTAATGGTACTATGGGTTGGAATTGCTATTAATATGACTATCTGCAGGGCAATAATTCTTTACTTCTGTGAATTTTGAGGCATAATGTCTTGCTGAAGTGAGGCCAAAACTAGAAGGAGGAAGTGGGGAAAAAAAAGAAAGGATATTTTGGAGATTGCTGTCCATATATGATTTATTAACTTAATATTGAAAAATGTTTCTTTGCGTTGAGCTGTGAATCTCATTTTGAATATAGAGGGATTTTCTTCCCTGTGATGCTTTTGCTTCCCCATTTAGTTAAAATTTAAACAGCTGGTAGTAAGTACTGACCATTGAAAGTCACTAACTTTTGTGTCTACTATCAAAGAATTAGTGTTTTGGGACAATGGGAGAGCTGAAATTAAGAGGAAATGAGTATTATGCAAATTTTCTCTGACAGAAATCTAGACATCATAACATTTCACAAAAGACTGAGCATAAAAATCTGTAAGTGCAAACCATTAGGATTACAAACAATATGAAGTATGAGACAGATAAATCAGTAAGATAAAAAAGAAATGGAGTTTCCTTTGGTAGCAGTAATGTCATATACATCTGAAAGAGCTGCTGAGGATGGGAACTAATTTAGTGGAAGAAACAATTATCTACCTTTAAGGAGAAACCTTAGGGAGTAAACAAATACTAGAGATCTTCAAACTGATGATTCTTCAGCTTTCTTGAGATAAACTGCTACCAACTTCTCGTCCATGGATAGAATCATTATGGAAACATGGACTGTCTTCAGATGGAAGTGACCTTTAAAGATCATCTAGTTCCAACTTCCCTGTCATGGCCAAGGTTGCCATGCAGTAGATTGCAGAATCATAAAGGTTGGAAGGGACCTCAGGAGATCATCTAGTCCAGTCCTCCTGATAAAGCAGGTTCCCTATAGCAGGTTGCACAGAACAGCATCCAGGCAGGTTTTGAATATCTCCAGAGAAGAAGATAAGACAGTCACTCTGGGCAGTTTGTTCCAGGGCTCTGTAACCCTCAAAGAAGTTCAGTTTTCTCCATGCTGAACAGTCTCATCTCTTTCAGCCTTTCCTAAATGCTCCAGGCCCCTTGTGGCACTTCACTGGACTCCCTCTATAACATCCTTATCTTTTTTGAACTGAGAAGCTCAGAACTGGACACAGTATACCAGATGTGGTCATACCAGGGCAGAATAGAGGGGGAGTACATCCTCTCTTGACCTGCTGGCCATGATCTTTCTAATGTACCCCAGAATACCATAGGTCTTTCTGGCCAAAACGGCACACTGTTGACTCAAATCAGACTGCTCAGGGCCCCATGTAACCTGGACTTGTATACCTTCAGGGATGGGGCACCTACAACTTCTCTGGGCAGCCTGTGCCAGTGCCTCACTGTGCTATGAGTAGAAAAATTTATTCTAATATTTGATCTGAATCTTCACTCTTACAGTGTAAAACTATTCTGTCTTGTCCTTTCTCTGTCAGGCCATGTAAAAATTCAGTCTCCCTCCTGCTTACAAATTCTCTTAAGGTAATGGAAGGCAACAGTGAGGTCTCCAAAGTTGTACCCCTTTGAATTCTTTTTTCTCTATAGCCTCACTTCTTCATGTTCTCATGTCAGCACGGGTTCACAAAGGGCAGGTCGTGCTTGTCCAACCTCATCTCTTTCTACGACTAGGTGACCAGACTGGTAGATGAGAGAAAGGCTGTTGATGTAGTCTACCTGAACTTCAGCAAGGCCTTTGACACAGTCTCTCACAGTATTCTCCTGGGGAAACTGGCAGCCCGTGGTGTGGACAGGTGGAGAACTGGCTGGAGGGCCATACCCAGAGGGGAGTGGTTAATGGAGTTAAGTCCAGCTGGCGTCCTGTTACGAGTGGTATCCCCCAAGGGTCGGTACTGGGTCCCATCTTGTTTAATATCTTTATTGATGACCTAGACGAGGGGATTGAGTGTACCCTCAGTAAGTTTGCAGATGACACCAAGTTGGGAGGATGTGTCAATCTGCCTGAGGGTAGGGAGGCCCTTCAGAGGGATCTGGATAGGCTGAACAGCTGGGCTGAGCTCAATGGGATGAGGTTCAATAAGACCAAGTGCCGGGTCCTGCATTTTGGCCACAATAACCCCATGCAATGCTATAGGCTTGGGGCAGAATGGCTTGAAGAATGTAGAGAGGAAAAGGACCTGGGGGTGTTGGTTGATGCTCGGCTTAACATGAGATGGCAGTGTGCCCAGGGGGCCAAGAAGGCCAACAGCATCCTGGCCTGTATTAGAAATAGTGTAGCCAGCAGGAGCAGGGAGGTGATCATCCCCCTGTACTCAGCTCTGGTACAGCCACACCTCGAGTACTGTGTTCAGTTTTGGGCCCCTCACTACAAGAAGGACATTGAGGCCCTGGAGCGTGTTCAGAGAAGGGCAACAAAACTGGTGAGGGGTCTGGAGCACAAGTCTTATGAGGAGCGGCTGAGGGAGCTGGGATTGTTTAGTCTGGAGAAGAGGAGGCTCAGAGGAGACCTTATTGCACTCTAGCACTTCCTGAAGGGGGGTTGTGGTGAGGAGGGGGTGGGCCTCTTCTCCCTGATAAATAATGACAGGACGAGAGGGAATGGCCACAAGTTGCGCCGGGGAAGATTTAGATTAGACCTGAGGAAACATTTTTTTCTCTGAAAGAGTGGTCAGGCACTGGAATGGCCTGCCTAGGGAGGTGGTTGAGGCACCGTCCCTAGCACTGTTCAAGAAGTGTTTAGATGAGGTGCTAAGGGATTTGATTTAGTAGTTCAGTGGGTAGGGATGGTGATAGGAGGATGGTTGGACTAGAAGATCTTGTAGGTCCTTTCCAACCTAATGAACCTATGAACCTATGTTAGCTTTTATGATGCTGAAGTGGATACTGGAGGAGAGGGCAAGGTATGTTAGAGGAGATGAAGAGAACTTGGAAGTGAGCCATTGGAAGAGGTGGTGATTGGAATAGTGTTGATGCTTGTAGGGCTGTGTGAGTGATTAGAAGGGGCACAAGAAGAGGGGATGCTCAGGAGACCAAATTTCAGGCTAGGATTTTGTGGAAAACGGTGAGATTTGTCCTCTGGAGAATTGCTGCACTGAGGAGGTGCATCCTATTTATCATTTCTCCCTTAGTCTTCCTGTTTACTTTCCTGGAACCCTTACTTATGGCTAGGAAAGCAAGAATAGCCAAAGGGGAAGAGAGAACTCAGGAGTATGGTATGGCTCTGGTGAGTAAGAGCATTCGAATCCTCAGCAGCAGAAGGCATGTAAAAAGAGGTGTCTTTAATTATGTCCTGTTTCTGTAAATCTTAAACAGAGCAGTGTTCTACCTACTGAGCAATCATTTTCAGAAATCCTACAAGCTCTAAAACACTTTAAAAAGGTGATATTTTGGTTATTACAAGGAACCAGATATTCTAAATTAGGTATAATCTTACTCATTATATAGTCTGTACACTCTTCCCTGTTAAATTTTCAAAAGAAAGTACTGACAGCTCCAGAAAAGTACAACATAATCTAAATTTGTTTTCCAGCCCCTGTTACCTCCCTTTTTAATTATGGTTATAAAAAGTGCTTTGGTTTCAATGGACAACAAATTAAGACATTCTTCAATCCCTTTAAAGTATGTACACGCCTGTTTTAGCAAAGCTAAGAAGAGGCTTTGTGGCCTTGTTTGTGAAGTAGAATTTCCAACTCTTCTTACTGATAGTTACTGGATATTGTAGAGAGAAACTCTGCATAAATAATCCCCTTGATTCTAACATCTTTATTCAAAAAAGATATACTAAATTTTGCCAACTTGAACTTAATCACGTATGAACAATTCATTGCTAATTATGTGGGAACTTTTAAAAAACTTCAATTCAGAAATTGAAAGAGGAAATTCCCTCATCTGTACTGGGATAGATGAGGGAATTTCCTCTTTCAATTTTAACATCATATCTTCAAATTATTCAAAATTACACAAAATGGTTGAATTCTATTCAAATCAGTATTCTGTTTATAATTATTATATAATTGTTTATAATTGAAGTTTTTCATCACATACAGAAATTGTGCAGTGGAGTCAGAAACTGCTACCTCTCCTTTCACATGAAAGACTCTGATGGCTTCACACTAGAAAGACATGAAAACATTTGGATTTTCTTTAATGCCAGTGGCAAGAGATTCACATTTTTCAGATACACTGGTCCTGTATCAATTTTCTCTGCCTTCTTTCCAATTGTAGGGCAGGCATTTCCCTGTTCACTGCCAGGCTTTCTCCTCCAAGTGTCCTGAGGTGTGGCCTAGGTGTGTGCAAATCTAGCCTAGTCATTCATCCATCACCTTGTCATTAGCACAGCGTCTGTATTTATTTGGGCTTCCTTCCTTTCTTCATCAGAAATCACCTTTCATACACTATGAAATTGTAGCCTATTATTAAAATTTCTAAGTGAGATTTCTGTCTCTTACTTACACAAGAAACAGTAAAAATGATGTCTCAAATACTCTTTCAAGTGAATGTTATGCCTAAAGAACTCATTATTTGAGAGTCCAATATATGATCACAAAGCATTTTATTTCTCAAGATTTAATTCATAAGCAATATGTCTAAGAGTTGTTTGTTGATGGTTTTTTTTTTTTCAATCTGCTGAGTTGCTTGATAGGTGGTAATCATCAACAACTTTCACTCTTTGCATCTTTGCCTCCCAGAAAATATTACTGAGCTATTGTTGTGGTTAGTATTTCAATGGTGCTTGGAGATGAGGTATTGAGATCAGAACTCCACCTATTTTGTGTATAGTGAAGTTGTTTCCTCTTCTAAAATACTTGCATTTAAAGGAAAATAGAGAGCAAATGTTATCCCAATTTTAGAAATGGAGACATGAGATACTGCATTTGAGGGCTTGGGATTTCTGGTGGACACCAAGCTGAATGTGAGCCACCAATGAGCACTTTTCACAAAGAAGTCTGGGTGGATCCTGGGCTTCATGAGGGAGATCATCACTGGTTGGTCAAAGCGGATGATGCTTTCCTTCTACTAATCCTCAGTGCACACATCTGGACTGCTGTGTCTAGTGCTGGGCTCCAATATGAGAACATAGGTATACTGGCATGATTCCAGCAATGGGTAAGAAAGCTCATCTGAGATACAAGGTGAAACTGAGAGTGCTGGAATTGTTTAGCTCAGAGAAGAAAAGGCCTAACAGGATCTCACCTAATAAACACTTGATTTGTGATTGAAGGAGCAAAGAAAGAGCTACCCTCTTCTCAGTGACAGGAAAAGGGACATTTAGTACAAATTAAGATAAACTCCACTTAAATTTGTGAAAAATCCTGTTTAATTGATAGTGTGGCCAAGCTCTGAAATAGGTGGTTGAGACTGTGGTGCCATCATTGGAGGCAGCTAAGACACAGTCCTGAGCAAACTGCTATTGCTGATCCTGCTTTGAGCAAGAGGTTACACTACATGATCTGCAGAGATTCCCTGTTCAACGCTGCTGTCACTCTGCTTCCGCCAACTTGCCACAGCAATGATGGGGGTTTGCTGTAGTGAGTAGGATCTCTGGGTACCGGGTTGTCTGATCTAATCCACCTGAATTTGGCACACGATCAGAGGGGCCTACTACCCACAAACCAGATACCAAGATAGTAAGCTGGTCTAAAGACTTGTTCAATTTAACACCCACGTTCTTAGGCTTCCACCCCCTGTCCCCAGGCCATACTTGTACCTGGGATCACCTATGTACAATGGCATCCCAGTCACATTCTTTTTCATCTGGGCACACAGGCATGTGAGTGGCCCTGGAGTTGCCATAGCAGCTCTGTTGCCAGCTCTTTCTCCACGTGGGAGTGGATACTCTGATACATTTATGTCAAGGTAGCAAAACAGTGTTTTAAACTCTGCATCTTTTAGAACCATCACTGAGTTTGTCTGTGGAGAATCATGCCCTGACCTGGTTATGCAGGATACAAGCAAACAGGCTAATTCACCAAAAGGTGGATTGTCCCAGGGCGTTAAGCCTAGTCCTTGTCGCATCAATGCCATAGTCATTGGAAATTATGCTCAAGACCTTTCACTGTGATTATGTCTGTTGACTCTCTTGATTGTAGAAAAAATAGATTTTCACAGTTGAAATGTGTTTTGATATCAGTTTGGTGAAGATAGGTTTGGATCAAACCAGGACAATCAGATATTCATGAATAATAAAATGTCACGTGTGAGGCATATATTCAGCAAAGTTAGGTGTCCAGTAAAACTAGTTTCAACATTGTTTGCTCTGCCTAATCTCTAAAATTATAATGTGTGAGTCACAGCCCTTAGATGATCTTAACCTTTGCTAGAGGATACCCTGCATTGTGTTCAGCAGCATAAACAACTGAACAAGGACCTGTGCAGACCTGGCGAACACAACAGGAGACCCTTTTGACTGTAATGTAAGTCATGCTTTTTTTTTTCTGCTGTGGAAGGACTGTCAAATGTTACAACAATTTCTAATTAATCAGTTGAGAAATTATGTTGTACTCAATCAGACTGCAGTATAAACATTTTTGTATTGTTTTATTACTTTATTTTTTAAATATAAAAGATTAGTCCTCTTTGAGAGATCTCATTTGTATAGCACTTCCCTCTAGGAATACTGCACATTGAAACATTTTGAGTTAAATGAAGTAAAGAGGTGATAAATAAAAAATAGTGAGTGTGAAATGAAGTAAAAGTAGAGATTTATGTATTATTCTCTAAAGCTTCTGGAGAATTCAAAAAAAAAGTATATATATATATATATAACACTTATTATAGTGGAGATCAGAGATCAGTATTCTGAATTCACTGAATTTTAGATAAGGAAGGTATATAAGAATGTGGAGAACACAAATGAAAGATCATGGTTGGAGCGGATAAAAATTCAACAAGATATCATGATTTTATAAGTTATGAAAGCCTGTATGCCATTTCTCTTTCCAAATCAGACACTTAACTTACGTTTTGCCTTTGGAAATCTTTGTGTTTTTCTCTGGGATGTACTTTATTTTATTAATGCTTTTGTAGGGTTTAGCAGTAATTTGCTCCTGGGAGTTGTTTTTGAATTCCAGTTTTGTTCCATGTTTTTACTTTCTTATTGTTGAAGAACTCAAAAGTTGTTGAACCAGATGTGGTATCACTAAGATTTGTTTCTGAAGTTACTAGTATGCAGAAGTGAATGGACGGTTTGCATGCTACTTTGGGAAAGGTTTTCCTACTCAGTGGGAAATTTCTTGTAATATTCCTCCAGAGTTCACTCATTCATCTTTGCATTTTGCCACTGTAGCCTTCTATGCTAAAATCAACTTTCACTGTATTTTTTATTATAAAGTCACGATTGTTTTCTAATTGTTTTCTTCCTCTAAGTTTTGTTTGTTTCTTTCTGATTTTTAGATGATTTGGTTCAGTCACTTAGCCAGACCTTTACATACAGCAGGGACACTTGTTTCCATTTGCTGTTCTATCTACTTTATTTTTAGTGAACAACCACTGTACCACTGATCTTGGTAAACTTGTAATTACTCAAAAATTGCTATGTAGAAGTTTTTTTAAAATAGTGTTTAATTAGTCAGAAAAAGTTCATCACTTACTCATTAACTAATTCATTTACTTTCTCTCTGGTGTTTGCTTATATGTTTACCCACAGTCCATTTAAAATCATGTGTAACATTTAATTGTCACAGTGCAGGAATACTGCATGTTTCCTTTACTTTGATTTTTTTCATCTTAATAAATGTAACTGATCAGCATTAACTGGGTCCCTTATCCTCTGTTCTAGAGGCCTGAACATACAGCTAAAAGGGTTTTTTTTACACTTAAATCTGCATTAAAATGGAATATTGGAAATAAAGCAGTTCCAAAAAGAAGAGCAGCCTAACCTTAATGAAGGTGCCTTTCATATTGCTTTGATTTTATTTTAATTTTCATTCGTTCATAACTTCTTCAATAGATTGAGTAATTTTCCAAAGCCTACTTCCTTGAAATAGAAAGCTGGTATCATTTAAATTAAAATGGTTTGGAATAATTGGTACCAAGCCAGATCTGTACAGTGAAAGGACAGATTTATTGAAAAGCATGAGGTAAAAAGATTTGTAAGACAGATTTCATTTTTATTTTCTTCTTTTACAGATGTATAGAAACATGAAGCTGTTGTTCCTCTGCCTGTTAGTTGTTGGGATTCATTCCAACAGTTATCCCTATGAGCCTTATCGACAAGTTGTAAGAAACCAAAATCAAAGAGGAAATGAAAACCGAAACATGCCACAGCAGGCTGTAGGGAACCGCGTTTGTCAGTTTGCTTGTTGTTTCTTCAAAGAGATTGCTTCTCATGAAAACAGTGGGAATATTTTCTTCTCTCCTTTGAGCATCTCTACTGCCTTTGCAATGCTGACTCTTGGTGCCAGGTCTGATACTTTGGTACAGATTCTTAGGGTCCTTCACTTTAATCAACGTGAGATTTCTGAAAATGAAATCCATGAAGGTTTTCGTCAACTCATACAAATGGTAAACAGAAAGAATGAGGGTTTACAGCTAAATATGGGAAATGTCCTGTTTGTGCTTGATCGACTGAAACCACAACAAAGATTTTTGAATAACCTCAGAGAATTCTATGAAGGTGAAATTTATCCTATGAACTTCAAGAGGTCTGATCAAGCCCAGAGGAAGATCAATGATTATGTAGCTGAAAGAACCAATGGGAAAATCAAGGACCTCATAAGTAACCTTGATCCACTTACTGAACTTCTTCTCATTAGTTATATTTATTTTAATGGTAAGATATACATATCTCATTCTCTGATTTTTTCCTTTTTTTTTATTTCCTCAGATCAGTCTTGGACTTCATTTTCTTTTATTTTTTTTTCATTATATAGTTTATCTTAAGGATTCATACTCTTTTTTTCCTTTTGGTATTCACTCAATTACAAAAAAAAGCCGCCTGAAATTATTTTCTGCTTGATGCTGCTGATAAGTTCTAGCAAAATTTAAGATGAGTTTTCCTTTTATGTTTTAATATATATATTTCATTCCTGGTAAATAAGCAAAATATACTTTCAGGAAGGCACCTCCGTGAACTAAAATAACCAGTCCTATAATTTTATTTTTTTCTTAAATATATGCACTTTCTTTTATGCTTTGATAACTAGGAATTAATTTTATCTCCAGTTCAGTTGATTGGTTATTGTTGTTCTTATTTGGTTTAACAACTTCAAAGTTAAATTCAAAGAACACTGTTAAAACAAATCTTAGCTTCTAATATAAAAGAGAAAAGAAATGCACTAACTCAGCACTTCTGCTTATACTGTGTAGTTTCCTATCTGAAGCCAGATGTGTAAAAATTGTTTTATTTTCACATTGAATTTATCTTTTACTAACTTTAATAATAATGACATTGACATCCTGATGTGTCTAAAGGCACAGGTCTTCAAACTTCTGTTTTGTACTGTTTTTTGATTTGCAGATACTAAAATTTTGCAGTGAAGAAACAGACATCTCCCACCCCATCTCCATATAAAATACAAGCCTTATGCCTATTAACTCGCTTAATTAACTTACACAGTCTGTGTAGCCACAGCCTACGGATCTTCCTAAAGCTTTTATTCACTGCTGATCTAATGAGAAGGAGAGAAACATGTTTGTAAGGATCAATAAGTGGTTTAATTACAGTTCTTTTTAGGAGCATATCTGAAATGTTTTTATACCAGTGTATACAGTGTGAGGAGCAAATGGGAAGAACTGGGAGCTTTGATCCTTTCCTAGACGTATGATAGCATTGGCACTGGTGAAACTTGGTGAATTGAGACCTATGACTGAAGTACTGGGGTGGAGGGCTATTGACTGTTCAGGAGGGACAGGTGGGGCAGGTAATGTGGAGGTGCTGCATTGTACATAAGGGAGAGATTGGATTGTATAGCCATTGCTATTAAGGATGATGTGGTAGAGAGCCTCTGGGTGAGGATTTAGGGGAAGTGATAGCAAGCAGATGTCATTGTGGATATCTACTATCAACCACTGACCCAGGAAGATTTAATGGATTAATTACTCTATAGGCAGCTAGGGGAAATCTTGGGTGTGGTTGCTCTCACCCTTATGGGAGATATCATACAGCTGCAACAAGTAAGGCTGGAAAATTCTTAAAACATCCTGAAGATAGCTTACTTCTTCCTGTCACAAATACTTAGAAAGTAAACTAGAAAAAATGTCCTCCTAGACCTGCTGTTTGAGGATAGAAACAGCCCTGTGGTAGATGTGATGAAAAGAGGCTGTTATTGTGAAATAGTTGAGTTCAAAATTTTTGGTGTAAGGAGAAAAAGGTCAGCAGAGTTGGATTTTAAGAAAGTAAACTTTCAACTACTCAGATAGCTTTAGATGCTTTGAGTCATTCATGAGAGCTGATCGCTTTTTACAAAACTACAGGAGCAGGTAAGCAATCTCATTGTGCTGCAATTCAAGCAAGCAGGGCAGAAAATCAGATTGGCTGAACAGGGAATTCCTCTTGGAATTTAGGCAGAAGAAGATATGATCTCTGGAAACAAAGTCAGACACAGGGAGACTGCAGAGCTACAGTTCATATTTGTAGGGAGAAAATAAGTGTAGCCAAAGCTCAATATTAGTTGACGCTGGCCAGTGTGGTATCAGACAATAAGAAGCTTTTTTAAAGTATACCAACAGCAAAAGAGGGTCTAAAGATAACATTGGACAGATAGGTTATGAACATAGTCACCTGACAAGTGGGAATGAGGAAGAAGCAGACTTATTTAATGCCATTTGTGCACTAGGTTTTAATTTTAGTGTTACATCTTGGGTTATCTAATCCTCTGACTTGGAGGATCATGACTAGGGAAGCAATAACTTTCCTTTCGTTGTTGCTGAAAAAGCAAGGAATCAATTGTATCAGCTCAGTGTTCATAAATCCATGGGGCCTAATTTTCAGAGTACTGAAATAATACTGAAGAAGGCAGTGGATGTTATAGCTGGACCTTTTCAATAATTCACCAAAGATCCTGGTAATCTGAGGAGAACCTTGCTAATTGGAAGCTTGCCAATGTTATATCAATGTTATATATAGACATTTCAGGCTATCCTCAGTCCCAGGAAAATTAAGGAGATTATTCTGGATGCTATTGAGAGGCATTTAAAAAATAGAACTATTATCAAGTCTTGTCACCATGGGTTCATGAAGGGAAAGTCCTGCCTTAGTAGTTAGATATTCTTCTACAATGAGTACACCCACGTAAGTGTGAATGAAAGGCAGTAGATGTAATTTTCCTGAATTTCAGTAAGGCCTTTGATACTGTCCCTCACATTATCCTTCTGCACAAATTGTCCAACTGTGAGGTAAAATGATTAAAGCTATGTTATGTGATGAACTGGATTAACAGTTGAGCTAGAAATGTTGAAGTGAATGAAGCTGCATCTGGCTGGATGTCACTAGTGGTGTTTCCCAGGACTCAATCCTAGAGTTCTGTTCAATATTTTTATGGATGATCTGGATGCTGGAGTGGAATGCATCCTTAGCAGTTTTGCTGATGATACTTAATCACTGAGGTGCTGTAGAGTTTCTGGAGGGATGACAGGCCTTGTAGAGGGATCTAGAGAATTTATATTGGGCAAACATAAATGACATGAAGCTCAACAAAGGGAAATGCCAAGTGCTGCACCTGGGATGGAATAATGCTGGACACAGGTACAGAACACAGATATAGTCTGGGAAATGAGCAGATGGAGATCAAAGAGAGGGGAGGTGCTGGTAAGAGCAGTTCAGCATGAGTAGTCAAGGGAACAAACTGTATTTTGAGGTGCTTAAAACAGCACAGCTGGACAAAAAAAAGGCTATTGTTCCACTATATTTACCATTGACACAGACTCACCACTGGTGCAGCTCTGGACTACACACTATAAAAAGGAAGTTAAGGTCCTTGAAAATGTCCAGAGAAGGGTATAAACAGGGCTATAACAGGCTATAAAAAGGGTATAACAAAAGGGCTGGAAGACGTCTTATATGAACAGGCTGTGCACAAAGGCTATCCAGTCTGGAGAAAAGGAGGCTGAGAGGTAACTCACTGCTCCCTACAGTACCCTGAACATGGGAAATGGAGGTACCACGCTCTGCTCTCTGTTAAATCATGATAGAACATGAAGAGATGGCACAGAGATGCACCAGTGAAGGTTCAGACTAGGTATGAGGAAAAAATTATTTCTATGGGGATGGTTAAACACCTTGGGAAGCACAAGCATCCTAGCAGGGTGGTTGATATTCTACAACTGCCAGTATTCAAGAAGCATTTGTGCAATGCTTGTATAAATATGTTTTAATTTCTGATTAGCCCTGAAGGGGCCAGGCAGTTGGACTTGATGATCTTTGTAGATCCCTTCCAACTGAAATATTCTAATTGTTTAAAACCCTCTCCCATTTCATCATATTCTGAAAACCAAATGAGGAAAATAATATTAGATAATTTACATGCTAGAAATATCATTAAGATTCTTAATTGAAACAGAGAAAGAACACATTAAAATGATATTTTTATAAAGCTTAGATGTTTCTATTCCTGTCTCCAATATGAGTCTTTGTCCAAAAGCAATTCAAAACTACTTTTTATCTTTTAATCTTTTAACTATGCATCTTCTCTTTGTGTTAATTTTTGAAGGTGCAGTAATCTAACAGAAGATGTAACTTAGATGATCAGTGTTTCTTGTTTCACAAGATCACACATTAGCTTGTTTGCAATAATGCTTTTAAGATTAGTTTTTAATTAGCATCTGTCATGTCTTTCAAAAATGTCTGATAGATATTGATATTTGTTTTACTGAATGATGTACGAAGAAGTAGAACCTCATATGACCTAGGAGAGAAAGCTCAATGCACAATGTGGAAAAATCCCTGAGAAACTTCATAATATGAACATACTTCTAAATTCTTCTCCATTCTCCATACATTGCAACTTCCAGTGCACAGCACTGGTGACTTGTCTCCCCCTTTTTTTAGTGTAGCTTAGTTTAGAAATCCTTCACAAAGGACAGAAGTGGCAATATTTCCCTGTCTCTCAGCCAGTGGGCATGAAATTTCAACACAGTGCACCAGTCCCTTATTCTTCCCTCACTGAGCTGACTGCCAGAAAATATCACACTTTATGGTTCTTTTGTTGACTTGAATTTGTCAAACAGTTGATAGAGATGCCATCCCTAGAAGGCAGCCTCCTTAGAAAGAGGAGATCATTGCAATAATGTTCCTCCATAAGGGTGGGGGGGGGGGGAGGCATTAGTGAAAACCATCCTTTTATTTGTTTTTTGTTTTCCTGAGTTTCAAAACCTAATATCCTACTGAGTTTTTAATCAAGTAAAGCCCTCTTTGAAATGAGTGGATGTTTTCCCTAAGTGGAGCACTGAGTAAAATTAATTCTATCATTTCAGAACCCGTGTCACATTTCTGTGATTCATTTTGGTTTTATTTTTTTCTTAAACCTTATCAAAACATATGTCTTGCCTTTTGTATGTCTGATGATAGAGAATCCCCAGGTTTTTTTTAATGAAAGTTTTACATAACAACACTGTGTGACATCAAAACTGTGTTACAGTAGTCACTACTAATTGAGAAACATGAAAGTGGTTTACTGTAGATAGTTTATATACTCATGGCTCAGGACTATGAGGTATCAGTGCCTCAGAGTACTACATAAGTTTTGTTTATATCTGTTTCACAAATGGTGGAAACAGTAATGGTAAGTTCATTTGCACCAAGCTTAGTAATCATTGTTTAAAAAGAAATCAGAATTCGAAAGTGATTTTTTTTTTTTCTGATGACACTTATTTTATCTGCCCTTTACTCACTGAACCGAAGATGTCCTTTGCTCTTCAAGGTCAAATTTACTGCAGAGCAGCATCTCTTTCCTTAAAAACGAATAGGCAAACAAACAAATTTAAAACAATTTTCCTATCTTTTTCAGCTCAATCTCTGAAATGGATGAGATGGATAGTTGGAATTTGGTTTATAAATTTATATCCAGAGAGGATTCAGTGTGTGCTGTTTGTTTCATTACAACTAAGCAAAGAGCCATTGAAAATCTGAAGTATGATAGTACAAAGGGTTTCTGTTATTCTGTTTTATTTTTTAACTTACTAGTATGATAGAATTAAATTCTTCATAACTTTATTGTCCATCAGAAAAAGTGGCATATAAAATTCTTCTCTCTTCAAGTAACCCGAGTCTCTTCATTTCTCTAGAGAATATACCCCTTTACAAGTTTCTTTGGAGTGGGAACAAGGAAAGGAGAGAATCTGTCTTATTCTGAACTCCCATTTAGAAGCTGCATTATATGGGGGATTTATTGGCACTTCAGAACTATTTTCATAGAGGAAAATCATGCACTTGATAACACACTTAAAAAGTTAATTTTGTCTTGCTGTAAGAAATGAGAGGATTTTGTACACAGTTTACTCACTGTGTTGCTTTTGAGTTGTTTTGAGTATTCAGTAACTACAAGTGCTTATTGCAAACTGATTTATTTTTGAAGCTTATCCAATTGTAACAGTTTATGCCTCTGTGAATGTGTCTTATCATTCCTATATCTCATAGTATCCTATTACTCTATTTCTTGTATTTCAAGCTGAATGGGAAAAACCTTTCAATCCACAATACACTAAAAAGGAAAAATTCTTTCTGAATGGAAACAAGGCTGTTGAAGTCCCAATGATGTTTGGAATTGGTGCGTTCAAGCATGGCTATGATGAACAACTGTCTTCCACTGTGGTGCAAATGGATTACAAAGGAGGTGCTTCAGCATTTTTTGTTCTGCCTGATCAAGGAAGAATGAAGAAGTTGGAAAAAAAATTGTCTTGTGAGCGCATGGCAAGATGGAGAACGTTAGTCTCAAAAAGGTAAAATTCTGCAATTCTTAGTTCAGATGGTAAGCATTTTTGGTATGCAAAAATACATTTTAATCTGCTGAGCTGATAAAGAATTGGGATACTATTTTAAATTCTAGTTTAATCTATTAAAAAGTTCCCTCTGGCCAAATCTGAAATTTGACTCTCTGATACTCCTGTGTTTTCACATTCATACTGCATGAACTGAAAGCTTTCACTGTTACAGGACTTTCACATCTCTTGCATTCTGTTTCCTGATATCAACTCTCTGTAGCTCCCAGTTTTCTGCCTTAATACCTCTAATCATTATTTTTTGTCTTCCGTTTACAACTAAATTCATATCACTTTCCTTAAGACTTTTTTTCTTGTCTCTTACTTCCTCTCTCTCCTTACTGTTATCAGTAATTACTCATTTATTGTTGAAATATTTTCATTTGACAACTGTGAGGACAAAGTCCAGAAATAAGTGTATAGAGCATCTGATATGTTTCAGAGCCATTGAATTCAGGCTCTCTGAAAACTTAGAAAGGCATTATTATATTAAAACACACTTGCTTCAAGGTAAGTTTGGGACTAGAAGACAGAAAGTTCACTTGCTTTCAAACAATGAATCTTGTATCCATTATGACTATCCAATGACTTCTGTATCCATTAATGTTATATGTAGTAGTCTTTTTTTGGGGCAAATGGTTACAAGCATGGGTGAAACATGTTTGGAGGATGAAACCCTTGTATTTATGAATTTATGAATACATTACATAAGAGATCTTCACACATCCACACTGGAACATTGTCTTGAATTATCAGTTTTAAGACAAAAAGAGCATCTTAATACCTAAAACAGTTTCATGCTTTTTTACTTTGATTAACTGTGAAAACTTTTCAGGAAAACAAAACAAAACAAAACCAATAATATTTTCCATAGAAAGAATAGTCAGAAATAAAATGCATAATTTTCAGTGCAGCTTTACAATTTTTAAACATCTGGGAGCAGCTATGTGATTGGTTGTTATCAATATAGGACAAATCAGAAGCAAAATCAAGTTAATTATGAATCATTTTTGCCCGTGAAGCACAAGTTCCCTTTAAAATCACTCCGAAAATACTAAATAAAACACAGAGTTATTATGTTTCCTCTCCTGATTCTCCTCCCAAATGAAATAACTTACCTTAAAGCCACGAATGGGAGAACTTGTAATATTAGATATGCATTACTGTCACAAGCTTGTTCTATACAGCTCTCCAACTTTCTTCATGCCAACTCTCTCCTGCAAACTAATAACACCAACCCCTCCTCCTTTAGCCTGTAGTTTTCAAAGTAACTGCTATCATTTGGAGCCTCTGGGATGTATCAATAAATGTCTTTTTTTGTAGGTATGGTATGATGTAAGGATTTGGAACAAGCTATTTTTGTCTCTGTTTTTATATCTTCAAGCTGACATTGACCCAATTTGTAGTACTGTTTGTTAATGTTGTCTGAAGAATGGGAGATGGTGCCAAAGTATTGATGCAGCTGAGTACAGACAAATGAGATCTATTTAATGGTTGAACTGTGAAGAAAACATTCTTGTCCCTTCTGGAAAGCGTACCCAGTGCTTCTTACCCAGTCACGTTGCTGTTATATGCTTTCCCTTTCCTGCATGTTGAAAGCAAGTAGGGGCTTGTGAATGAGTGTCTTTATGTAATAGAAAGAAAGATGATGCAATGGTAGTTGCATCTCCTTTGAGACAGTAATCAGCACCATCAGAAATTAAGTAGATCAGCAAGCCATTTTCAATCCACTAGGACTCTCATTTTTGATTACCAGCCAGACTTTGCATTCAGTTTATGGAATGTGCTATGGTGAAAGTACAAGCCCTTCCCTTTCCACTTGTCCACTGGATGACTCGCTTTTTGGCTGGTTTCAGTAAGTGCTCCACACTTCCTTGCCCTAGTAACCTGGACCTGGTTTCCTATTGGAAAACTGTACTGTTAATCAGCATTGTCAGAATAATCTGACTAAATATTCTGCTTGAAAGATCAAGGAAGAAAGAGAGATGGGATGGGATGGAATGGAATGGAGTTGTGATTAATTTATTGAGAGACTAGTCATTTTCAAAAAACAAAACAAAGACCTGAAGTATTAAGTAAAATAAAAACAAGTAAACTGGGCATCAGATGATGTAGAATTATCTGTTGAGTCAGTACTTGGTGTCAGTGTACTTTATATGCTACTTTGTCAGCTTCACATTGACCTGCAACTTTGCTATATCTTGTTATCATCTTTGTTCTTTATTTGTATGATAAACTTAAAGGCACAACATTTTTTAAAATAGTGATTTTTGAGACACATGAATCTTTTTCACAAGGCAAATCCTCTGTACCCTCCAGAAATTGAGTGTGTTTAAGATCTTTCCTGGAAAATGCGCAATGTATGGCTAACTTTTGAAAATGTCATTTGAAGAGCATAGGAGGTGTGCCTCTACTGTAGTACTGGCTCACTGCAGACTAGAGACTCTTGCTTCTCAACCAGCATTGTGCTTGTTATAAACATTCTTTTCTTCTCCCTGAATTGATGCCGCTGTATCTCTCATGAATGTCATTAAGTTCAACAAGGCCAAGTGCAAGCTCCTGCACCTGAGCTGGGGCCATCACGAGCATGAATAAAGGCTGAGTGATGAGTGGATTGAGAGATGCCTCGAGGAGAAGTTGGGAGTTCTGGGTACACACAAGCTCAACATGAGCCAGCAGTGTGTGCTTGCAACCCAGGAAAGGCCAACTGCATCCTGGGCTGCATCAAAAGAGGGGTGGCAGCAGAGACAGTGAGACAACTGCATGCCTGTACTTCACTCTTGTCAGCCCCCATCTGCAGTGGACTACTGTATTCAGCTCTAGGGTCTGCTGCTTATGAAGGACAAGGACCTGTTGGAGAGGCTCCAGAGGAGGGCCATTAATTTGATTATAGAGCTGGAGTGCCTCTCTTGTGATGACAGAATGAGAACGCTGGGCTTGTTCAGCTTGCAGGAGAGAAGGCTCTGGGAAGACCTCATTACAGACTTCCAGTACCTACAGGTGGCCTACAAGAAAGCTGGAGATGGACACCTAATCAGGGAGAGCCGTGATAGGACAGTGGGTAATGGTTTTAAATAAAAGGAGGTAGATTTAGATATTAGGAGGAAATTCTTCACTGTGAGGGAGGTGAGGCATTGGCACAGGCTGCCCAGAGAAGACATGGGTGTTC
Organism: Cyrtonyx montezumae; assembly: GCF_038088225.1. Classification (NCBI taxonomy): domain Eukaryota; kingdom Metazoa; phylum Chordata; class Aves; order Galliformes; family Odontophoridae; genus Cyrtonyx; species Cyrtonyx montezumae. The sequence continues at coordinate 13,706,848 of NW_027071826.1, forward strand.
CATCCCTGGAAGCATTTAAGACCAGATTGGACTGGGAGTTGGGCAACCTGACGCAGTGGGAAATGTACCCTGCCCATGTTTGGAGAGTTGGAACCCAAATCATTCCATGTTTCTATGATCCCTCACATAGAGCAGAGAGAGCCTGCCAATAAAATATCTTTGGGGTGAAGTGAAATGAATCTGTCTTGTACTATGATACCTGACCGAAGGTTTAATTTTGTTCTTGCACTTCCTTTCCAGAAACTCAGTAAATTTCTATCTTCCAAAATTCACTCTTCATGGGAGATACAATCTAAAAAACATTTTATATAAAATGGGCATAATGGATATATTCACTGATAAAGCTGACCTATCTGGTATCACTGGACAACCCCAGCACAGAATTTCACAGGTAAATGAAACTGCTTATTTTTACGTGCCTATGTTAACTGATGTTCACATTACATTGTTTCAAATATTCATGGTGTAAAACTAATGTAAGGAGGATTCATTCTACATGGAAAGGCAGCAGCTGATACATATAGTATTTTACCCATGTTACTGTGTAATTGTATTGGTGTGGGTTGTAAATCCATAATTTTCAGATCTGAGAGGCATTTTAAATCTGTATGGGGATAAAACAGGCACAGCCAAATCGTTGCCTCTCCACACTTTGTTGTCCTCCTGCACTGTATTGTCATAGTCATTACACTGCTGCTGCTACATATGTCTACCTTCTTTAACTTGTCTGTGGGATATATAGGGAGATGTAAGATGAATTATTGCTTGTGTATTATAGTTGGAGAGTACAGAGGAAAAACAATGTCTACTTTTAAACTTTGGGAGAGAGGAAAATGAAGTTGCAGAAAGAAATCATTTAGCTTCTAACATATGAGCAATGAGTTGAACATGAGCCAGCAGTGTGCCCAGGTGGCCAAGAATGCCAACAGCATCCTGGCCTGTATTAGAAATAGTGTAGCCAGCAGGAGCAGGGAGGTGATCATCCCCCTGTACTCAGCTCTGGTACGGCCGCACCTCGAGTACTGTGTTCAGTTTTGGGCCCCTCACTACAAGAAGGACATTGAGGCCCTGGAGCGTGTTCAGAGAAGGGCAACAAAACTGGTGAGGGGTCTGGAGCACAAGTCTTATGAGGAGTGGCTGAGGGAGCTGGGATTGTTCAGTCTGGAGAAGAGGAGGCTCAGAGGAGACCTTATTGCACTCTACCACTTCCTGAAGGGGGGTTGTGGTGAGGAGGGGGTGGGCCTCTTCTCCCTGATAAATAACGACAGGACGAAAGGGAATGGCCACAAGTTGCACCAGGGAAGATTTAGATTAGACCTGAGGAAACATTTTTTTCTCTGAAAGAGTGGTCAGGCACTGGAATGGCCTGCCTAGGGAGGTGGTTGAGGCACCATCCCTAGTGCTGTTCAAGAAGCGTTTAGATGAGGTGCTAAGGGATTTGATTTAGTAGTTGGGTAGGGATGGTGTTAGGAGCATAGTTGGACTAGATGATCTTGTAGATCTTTTCCAACCTAATGTACCTATGAAACTATGAGTTCCATTAGTGTCAGGCCCAGACAAAACTATGGATAAGTCATGTATCAAGATGCATACAGGGGATGATCAGCACTATCTTGCAGTACAAATTTAATTGTCAAATATAAGCAAAATGGATAGGTGGAATTTCAGGTGGAAGTCAGTGAATTGGGGTCTCTGAACCTCCTAATTTTGCGAACTAAAACTTACACATTTCTCTACCCTTCTATATATATAATTTCTTATTTGTCCATAATTTTCACAAGATTTAAAGGAACATGGAAAAAAAAATCATTTTGGGACACTACTCATGGTTATCTTATGTTCATTCTTCAACTGTATAAACTTGTTCAAAAAAATTCAGTGTGATTTTACTCTCTTTTAAAATTTAATCTAGCTTTGTAGATTTGAACAAGAGTCAACATGAAATACAAAAGCAAAACAAACAGTATTTTTTTCTATTTTTTTCCTCTCTGTTTTTATAAGCAGGGGTATTCCTCTTCACCAGAAATGAGTTCTCTATGATGAAGAAAGGCATAATTCACGTAGCCTGTCTTTTTCTCCTGAGATTGCACTCTTTGTGCATTAGACTCATGCCTGTCCACTTGATGATAATTTCTTATTCATAACATTTTCAGACACTTCTGTCTCAAGTTCTTCTTAAGTTTACTGTTTTTTTAACATCTTGACTTGTAACATATCTGTTTCTTCACAGGCTATTCATCAGGCTGTGGTAAAAGTGGATGAGACTGGCACTGAAGCAGCAGCTGCCACAGGCATGGAGATAGTGCCTATGTCCGTTCCAGTTGTCATTAAATTGAACAGACCCTTCTTACTGATCATAACTTTAGAGGAAAACATACTGTTCATGGGAAAAATTATGAACCCTCTGGAAAAAAATTAAGCTAACATACACACTAGGTAGGCAGAAATTACCACTGTTAAATCCAACGTTTCACCTGATGAGCATGGCATGGCTACAGAGGGCTCTCCACCTCTTAAACTATGTTATTCACTGTTTTTTTTTTTTTGTAGATGAGACACCTTATCAAATTAATTTGTCATAGTTGCATATTTGTTTGGAATTTTTTTTTTTTTAAGAAGATTTAATCCAGGCAAAATTATCATTAGATCTGGAACAGCATAGGCCCATGTAATAGTGACAGCACAGATACATTTTCAAACAGGAAAGATGAGGAGCATGTGAGCATGCATGGAGGTGGAGAGTATTGTGCAACACTGCTCCTTCCCTCACAGTTGAGGCTGCCTTCTCACTTTTTTTTTTTTTTTTGCATTTTTTGACAAATGGGTGTAAGTTATGGCACTTAACTACTTGTGCCAATTTTCCTACTTAATCTAGGATATCTTTTAACATACATAGTGCTTACTACCTTGCATAGTACTATTTTCCAGTGAGTCTGTTACTTCTTTGCATTTTGGCTGTTGTGGTAGCTAGCCTGCTACAAAGAGATCACAAGATAGATGTGTTTTTCCCTTGCAGATATATAGTAGACTGTCCACTGTTACTGTAAACTTCACAATCCATACTCATTCCAGGGCAAATATGGCAGAATTGAGTCTAAGGAAGGAAGACATAGATTAGTTCTCTGCAGTTCAACTCCCTGGAGCAAACTTTTGTGAACCAGATATACAGCTTCCAGCCTGTGCCTGAACCTAAATCAGATTCTAGAAGAATCTAGCTATCTCCCCAACACTAGCTATCTCCCCAAGGTGCCAGTGCCCATAGCAACACCATCTGGCCCTGGGAGATAACCCATGGTAGTAAGCACCATTGCAGTATTGTTTGTAGAATAGAGCACCCTACTGGTAGCACCTTATACCCCATTGGTAACTTCTACCATGTCTTTTGACATAAACCCTTCTGTTCCCAGACTGTCCAGTAACACAATATTGGTACTCTATTTCTCATCTGCTTCATGGTTAGTATAGCAGCAATATTATAGTGTATGATTTCACTATTAGGATACACAATACCAGAAGTCATATTCATTATGTACATGCTTATTTATTTTTTCTTAACTTTTCTGCCTATTTTTTGCTTCTTTCAGATCATCTATCAGTGTTTTATTTCTGTGCCCATATTCATGATATATATCTGATCTCTGGTTGCAGGAGGGCTAAATTATTGACTAAAATGGGTTAGTGTGTTAATGGGTGTTAAGCATTAATGACAGTCTTTGTATGGTTTTGAATGACACAGAAAAATGTACTACAGTAGAAAACCAACAACAAATAAATATGACATTAAAAGTCTCTAATTTTGCTACCTTTTTTTCTGTAATTCTGAGCTAAGAATTAAGTATAGTTCAAGCAGGTTCATTTGGTGCTCATATACACTAATCACCACAGTAATACCAGTAATGAACTTCAGAAATCTCACTCTCTTTGGTCTGAGCAGAAAATACCTGTTCAGTGCATATCAAGTTATTTCTGTTAGGAGGAGAACTTTTTGAGAGGTTGAGCATTCCTTCAATGCAGCAGTGTTTATTTGAAAGGCAACATAAAAAGTGCTTATTTTACTTCACCAGATGTTTAGCTTCGTATGTGCCTTTCATCATCTCTATTCAGAAAATGTCTCTCATTCTGAGAGCTATGTTATGACATTTGGCATGTGTATTGAACTGTGGATCTTGTTTCTTCAGGTACCTTATTCCATAAGCAAAATATGGCTGCTCTTATTTTCTGTACTGAGTTAATATTGTCAACAATGTAGATCATAATTTTTTAAAGGCATATATATTTTTAAAGATTATTAAAGCAAAAATAATAATTTCTTTAGGATCTATAAGCATTTTGTGGAGAAAACCGTTTCTTAATAAAAAAAAAAAAAACAGTGACACAGCAGGGGAGAAAAATTCATCTGTGTGGTATTCAAATTGGAAAATAATGAAAAATAAACTCACAGGCTCCTAAAATAAAGTTAGATATACTCAACTTATTTTAATCTGTCTTTGATCACACCACTGGATCTACAGAAAATCATAACAGAGGGCATTTTTTCCACAAGATCTTAATGAGCTTTGTATTCTGTATTTATCTACATACACTGCAGATCATTCCAGGTCAGATTATTATGATACACTCAGATCTTGCAACTTGTTTTCCTTAAAATGTGTGGCAGGAATAGATGTACAACCAAAACCAAAACCAATACCAACAATAACAAATCAAATCAAAACAAATAAAAAAAAAATGGTGGCTTAAAAAGGAGTGGTAAAAAATAAAAGAAAAAAAAATGGTATATCAACAGGTTAATGAAAATTATTTAGAAAAATATCAGAAAATGGAAGTTGTGATAAAATTGGGGAGGTTGAATTCAGAACTGGGAAACCCAAACATTAAACAGAAAACTAGAAAAAGACTGGAAAAAAAAAAAAAAACCTTTGAGGAAAAAAAAACAAACAGAAGTCCTAGCAGCTAAATAAATACTATTTTTCAAAGACATCAGAAACTTGCCAGAGAGCCTGAGGGGTGAATTCATGTTCAAAGTGTACAAAGGAGTGTTCAAGGGGGTAATACCAGAGTAGAAAAACTCAATCCATTGCAGATGTACAGATGTACTTTGCAGTGGTTGAGCCTGAGAAGCAGTTTCAAGTTGAATTAACAGTAGAAGAGATTTTGGGGGTAGGGAGGGGAAGAGAAAGGCAAAGTGCCAGGACTGCTAGTATTTAAGCATTTATAATAAACTTCCACTGTGATTCATCACTTTGATTGGTTTCTATATCACAGTGATAAAAAGTTACAAATGTAACTTAAAAAATAGTTGCATGTAAGTATGCAGTGAATTCACTTAAGTGTAAGTGATCACTTACATCACTTAACCCAATTTTTGAATTTTGAAAACTAGAAAATTGTAGTCATATGAGTACATATGACAAAATATTCAAGAATTAAATTTACTGAAGAGTTCTTTGAAACTGTTGATATGTGTGTGGATTACACAAATTCTTCATAAGGATCTTGAAAATATATAAATCTAGAAGCAAAGGGAAGACCCTTCTATGAGTTTATAAGCAATAAGTTCAAGAAATAGTTCAGAGAATTCAGCAATCATTTCAGATTGGAATGAATTTTGAGATGGCATATTTTGCTTATGGTTCCACTTTGTTCACAGATTTTAAAAATCTGTAAGGATATCATTGTATTGAAAGACTGGCTGATAAAATGGCAGTGGGAAAATGTCATCTAAAAATAGAAAACAAAGAATATGAGGAGAAAATCCCTTGTTTAATATATGGCATGGTGATCCCTTACATTAGACATAGCCATTTGAGAAAGAGATTTTGCAGAGGTGATGGATAAGCCAGGGATACTCAGGGCTGGCTGAAAAGGTAATTATGAGGTAAGAGAAAAAGAAAGGAAACATCATTTTAAGTCTATGTCATAGCAAGTCCACACTGTGAATGCTATATGAAGCACTGGATACTGAGCTAGATAAAACATAAATCAAAGCTAAGCAGGGCATTTGTATGGCTTATAGGATAATATCATGTGTGCATACACTGCGTACGTATATACTCAAGATCTAAAACATTTAATTGATTTTGCTGTGCCCAGAGCTGTCCAGGACAACAGAAATACTTGTTCATCGTAATTTTTTGGGTAATTTACAATGACTTTTTTTATCATTTCAATTGAATGATTGGAGTAGATTGATTTTTTTTTTTTTTTGTGATTTTGATCTTATTACAGTCATTGATCATACTTTTTTTCAATCAAATCAGTGATGGCCAGGCTATTTACGAGATTATGCTCATAAAGAGATTCTAACCAGATCTATTGTATCCTGTGTAATGTTTTGGGGTTTTATTTATTTGTTTATTTATTTTCTATCAAACATTTAACACTTTAAATTATTTATTTTAATTGAAAGATTTTGTTACTAGCCCATTTTTCCTGTCTCATACTGCTAGTTGTAAACTATTTTCCCTCCTGCATCTTAGTCCTTAAAACATACAACAGATCTGCCTTCAGTCAGTTTTAAAAAGGACACATGAAAATTTGAATGCCAAAATAATATCTTTCTCATTGTTCAAGTCCACTGCACAACAACTAAACCAGAAGAATTTTCAACCCTTACCGGGTTCCAAACTGTACTGAAGAAAATGGCCATCTCTGCAGTCAGTATTTTTCCACACCAGTCGTTGGATAAAACTATATGGTTTTATCTCCTATGGGTATTATCTTCATTTCCAATAGAATATGTTTCTAACTCAAGAGAAATCCTAAGATGTTGAAATTGCCATAGATAGCAAACACAGTAAAAATCTCAAAAATTTTTCTGAAAATTATTTTATTTTCTTCTTCCATTTTATTGATAAATAGTAGAAAAATTTTTAACTTGGTAGCATCCTATAAAAATCATTGTAGAGCATTTTCATCATTTCTATTTGAAAATGTCATCAAAACAAAAGCATTCCTGAAAATGTTCTAACTTCTTTGACTCTGTTTTCTTAAATGGAAATTGTACCCTCAGACAACTTCTAAGAAGTTTTTCAAAATAAAATTTGTAAAGGGAACTGTAATGGACAATAAGGGAGGCAGGTACACTGAAGAATCTGTCTGCTTCTGTGAAAGTCCTGAATGTCTATCAGATGCAGAAAGAAATGAAGTTTCTTAAGTACTAAATGAGGAATTTTCAGACCATGGATTTGTAGTTCAGTTATGAGCCTATTATCATCAAACAAACAAACAGGGATTGGGTCTCCCATCTCAAAGATTTGATGGACTTTGTTTTTATAGTAAACTATGAAGGGAAGGGTAAAAGATTTGCCTCCTGTTATGGCTTTATGATTTTTGTTGTATTATTGATATTCCACATCACGGCATCATGTGGTGTATTTGGAGTTAATGGTGCATTGGCCGGGAATCGAACCCGGGCCTCCCGCGTGGCAGGCGAGAATTCTACCACTGAACCACCAATGCATTGACTCTTTTACTCCCAATACACCACATGATGCCATGATGTGGAATATCAATAATACAACAGAAATCATAAAACCATAACACCTCCATTGGAGATGGTGAGTCTTGTTAGGCTTAGTCCTGGCTTGTTGGATTCTGTTTCCGGTGAAGAGGTCCTAGTTGTTGTGCTTCAGATTTTACCTCAGAAAGAATCTCAGTAGTTCAGAGGTCTCCCAAGAGCAAGGGATGCTAATTGTCATTTGTCCTTTAATATTTGGGTGTCTGGTTTGAAGTTATAGTAATTAAGAGTGCGGAGGCGAATTAGAAAAACAAATGTGTTTGTTAAGAGATTAATTCAATCATCATTAGTAGCAGAGCTGGAGCATTCATAAAGCTGGAGACCAGTTCAAACAGGTTTTCCATAATCCCCACCCACCTAAACTCAACCAAAGGCATTAATTTAATAGCATTGCATCATCCAGATAAAAAGAAAAAACCAAAACAAACAAACAAAAACCAACCAATCAACAACACAAAACAGAACAACGCACACACACACACTCTCACTGCCTGATCAATGAACTTGAGATCAGGGCACTGTCACCTAGTTCTTGTGACCTAATTACCCTTTTCTGATCTTTATATCTGGGCCCTATCTGACTGACCCCAACCCTAGGACTGCTGTAATCCTCTGTTGCTCTATGGATGAACACACCTGCGTATTCAGTGAGCATCAGTCCAGGCTTTCCCTCATCACTGAAAGTTCACTTTTGATGAAGAATTTTGTTGTGATTCTTTAGGGAATGATTCTTCCATGATTCTTCAAAAGGGTTTATTTGCTGTCTCTCTCTAGTATGATGGAGGGAATGGAGAAGAGAGGACTGGTGCTCCAAGGAGATGGGTGTTGTCTGCTGGTGAGTGACTGTTGGTGAAAAAGAAGTTAAAACAGAGCAATATGTAGGAGGCAACACATTATAGGCCACTGACTGTTTTGTTTAGGGAAATTGGATTTCTGTATCAAAATAGTCACAAAACAGGTGGTTTTTTTTGTTTTTTTTTTTTGTTAAAATTAACTAATTAGTTTAGTGAGATACTTTTGTAATGCATAATTCTGTGGAACAATAGCTCTTTATAGATTCAGGTAGTATTTTCATAAGCCGTGTGATGTTGGCCTAAATGTTCTTCCTACACTGTTAGAAGTTGTAGTCAGAAGAAAGCTGAATCTACACTAGAGCTATTCAAAACAAAACTGAGAGCTGACACCATTGTGTGTTTTTCTTCTTGGCGGATTGCTGTTTTTGCACCTACATTTCCAACTAAGCTGTTCTGTATGAGCAGAGAGACTGATAGGGAGCAATAAAAAGGGCAAATTACTTCTGTGTCTTGCAAACACATTCTGTGTCCTTTCTTTGACCATTAGCCAAGGTCTATATCATATGCCTGAGCAGCTGTGCTTTTCAGTCACACAATAATGTCTTTACTACTTCCTTCAAGCCACTTAGATCAGCCATACTTGATCAACTGCATGGCTAAAGCACTCAGTTCAGTATTGCAAAGAAGTAAAAAGGAGGTATAAGAAGCAACATAGCTGAGATGGTCCCAGATAGTGGGGTCAGTAGACTGACTTGGGAGATTAAGGGCATTTTAATGAGGACTTTCGAAGTAATAAAATTTGATTACATCTTGAATTAGTCACTTGGATGGTTCTGGTTATGTTCATGTTGTATAGACACATTTATTACAATTTTAAGTACTATATTACTGTTTGAAACCCATAATTAATCGATTAATTTCTTTCTTTCTTTAATCCGAGAACATTATTAGGAAAGAAGGATGGGCCAGTAGTTACAGCATTGGGCTGGGACCTGGAAGTTTCTGCTTTCCTTCCCAGCTCAGCCACTGATTCAGTCCATATAAACTTAACTTCCTGCCCTCATACAGCTATTGACAAAGAATGACAGCCCTTCCATTCTTTGTTTAAACTGTCGGTGCAGGATTCTGATGCCGAACTGTAGATAAATAACATGAGCTTAAAAATTTAGCACCTACACAAGACTGGCAGTAGGAAAAAAGGTTCAGATGAAATGCTCCCAATTGACAGGGTCTTTACATCAAAATGGAAGGTGAAAAAATCTTTTCAATAAACACAACAGTTATATATATCTTTATTTTCTTATAAATAGTCTTCTGCTGAACATGTAAAAAATGTTTGCATTTCTTGGTCATGAAAAAAAAAATCTGCTAAAAACATTGGCTCAGAATATCCTATGATGCATATAGATTATTACTATTTGCAGTTTCTGTGTGGTTTATTACCTCCTTCTGTGCTGCAATGCAGGTGACACCTCTTGGATGCCCATTGTAAGCACAACAGCACATTGATTTTAAGGAACTTTGCAACTGAAGAACATTTTTAACTTCACTTTGAAGTTATATAAATGAAGCTGTGGTTCTTGTAGATCACTGATTTTCAAATAGTGTATTACTGTTACTGGGGCAGATGCCATAGTTTGAAACTGATAAAAGATAATCCTGTTTCATTAAAATCCATAGAAGTGAAATTGTGTTCAAGGTCATTAAGAGCAACTTTGCATTTTTATATTGTTTTCATCTTATCTAAATGAGGAAAAAAAAATGCATTATTTTCATCGTAATGTTCCATAAGTCGAAGCTAAACTGTTCGACAAAGCTGGCAATTCTTCCTGAATTCTCAAACCAGTACTTTGCTTATCAGGAAATCCATCCCAGCCTGAAGTCATTCTAACATTTTGAACTTTATTTGGACAATGATTCCTGAAGATCCTTATTATAAGTAAGATTTTAGCATGTTTATTTTGTCAGGTGTTTTGGATATTTTTTCCTTTTCCTTGGAAATCATTCAAACATGAGAATTTCAAAACTTTCTGTTTTTTGGTTGGTTTTGTTTCTTTTTACAAATATTACTACTACAAAAACACAGAAGTCTGAAAAGAATCTCCATGGAAAAGCTGCTAAATGCGAAAATATTGAAAAACTGATAACCTTTTAAAGGAATCTGAGGTCTGAATAAAGGTTTCTAATGTTAGGACATGCTGTCTACCATCCTGATCCCTTCCCAGGAGGGCTCCTGCCATATGTAAAGTTCAGTGTCTTTTCTACCAGCCTGCACACTTTTGAGGCAGCAGTAGGAGGTTTACTTGTTACTGCTACACAGTACACGTAAGGCACCTGCTACATAGTAGTAGGCAGTTTGCAACTGGAGTTGATCTTGTAACTGAAGAGCAGGTGATTAGTGTAATTCCTGGTCACCCTACTGCTATAAGTGTGTAGGTCTCCCCAGATGTAAGCTTCCTTTTTATTTCCATAGAAACTACAGCAGAAACAAAGAATACAATAGTACTGTTTGATAGAGAAAATTCTCAGTTACAAAATGCTATTTTTTAACACAGTCACCACCATTAACTATGTGTTTTTGTCAGCAATGATCAAGAGCCTGTATGCCATGCTCATAAAAATCTGCACCAATGGAGATGACCTGCCATCACTGTCTCCACTGCTGAAATGCACCACCCACAGACTCACTGTGCTCACATCCACTGTTTGGTCTCCAGAAACAGTCAACAACTTCAAAATAAAAGAAACTGTCAGGACACTTCGCAAAAGGCCGATAAATGCATGAAATAGTGTATAGTTAGATTTCTCCTAAAGATGTTGAAATATGAGATGGGATGTGGAATTTATACTGATATACATGAAGTACACAACAATAACATAGATTGCATAGTTACATAGAGTTTGTAACAACTTGATTGTGGTCTTAATTACCAGAAGTAGTAAACCACACCTCTTTGATTATTTCAGTATTCTGGAATTTTATTCCTGTTAAAAATAATTATTTAAGAAGCAGGATCTAGTTCAGTGGAGAAATGACCACAATGAATCCGGTTAATGTGGTGTCATGACATAGTTTGAGAGCTGAAATTGTGATTAGCAGAAAGGTGGGACTGTAACTGGCTCATGGCATTGCAGGTCACACCTGGCACAAAATGTTTTAGTTTAAAATTGATGTTGCATCTTATTTCTCTTGTTATAAGGAAACGAAAGGGAAGTACCATGTTTAAATGTAGCCCAACATCACTGTAAACTAGACAGTAATTAAAAAGTCTTCCAAATGAAAAGAAAACAAGAGGTGTATCAATTTTGTAACACGGTTTGTCCTTGACCAGAATAACCTTTCATTCACCTAGGCTTTGATGAGTAAAATAATCTCTGCAATTGAGAATTTACAGCTAGAATTAGAGGAAATAAGTACAAAGAAAAAAGCGGAAAAGAAGAAAAGAGGATAACAAAGAAGGGGGAAGGTCAAGACAAGGTTTATCTATGTTCTATCTCCTTTGTTTATCTATGTATTAACTAAATTATTTAATAATATAAGGGGAATGTGATCTGAAATAGGGAAATATATTTCATATCACTACTGATGTGTCATTACTACATTCAGATTGATGGAGTACAGACAATTTGGAGTCCATATTCAGTTTCAAGATCAGGAGGAATATTTGGCTATAATCAGAGTTCGAGAAAGCACTGAGCTGGAGCAAAGTTTTCTGCTGACTGTTGGCACCAATCATTAGTTGTTCCAGGCAAAAATATCTGGTTTCCTGTAGGGTCCTAATTACACAACATTTATGCTAAGCTCGTCCACGCAGTTGGGGGAAAAGACAGAAAGTCACAGCCACTGTTCATAAAGCTTGATTTGTCCAAAAATTTTCCAGCTCCATTGACCAAATTGCAGAAACTCTCTTTGGACATACTGTTTAATGAATATTTGCTCTCCTCTCATCTCACCTCCATCTCTCTCCCCTATCTATTTTTGTTGTTCTATTCTGTGCTTTATCAGGTCTGTTTAATATTTAACAGTGGAAATTAAGCAGAAAATGATGTAGCAGTACAAGTAACAGTGGGGCTGTTGACTGCAACAGGGCTTCTGCTTTTGTAAGTACTGCAAAGACATTTTTCTTAAAGAGTTGAAAGTGATGCTTTATATGGTTGTGGACATTTCATGCTAGGTGTATTAAACCTTTGTTCTCGTAAACTCAAAATTAGCATCATCCCACTAGTGACTGAATAACTAGTTCCACATATAAATTCTTCTATTGACTTGATACGTAAACCAACTGAATTGCTAAGGCCAAGCTCCCTAGTAAGGACTGTTGCGAGTGTAGGGGTGGGTGAATTTGAATTTAATTCATTTATTCTCATATACAAACTAACCTGTAGTTTAGCACAGAATTAATTTCTGAATTTGCAATACATCCCAGACTTAATAAAACCTTTAATGATTCCTTGCTTTTGACACAATAACAAAAAAATCTTAGTGGCCTGAATTTTCTGATTTCAGAATGTTAAAGTTAATATATTTAACATCTCTAAGGAAGATGTAGTGACAGTCTTTCTGTTTTGGTATTCCAAGTTTTGGTAGAGGTAATGCTAAGAGGTTTTTGAACTGGACAGTTATCAGTAGAAGTTAAGATCAGAGCAATGCTAAAGCTATTTATTAGGTGCAGTAAATCCATATGCTTCACTTCAGAAGTTCTTTCCAATTTAGGTTAATTTCTGTATGGAGGTAATAAGTTGTCAAGACAGACAAAAAAAAATAAATTAAAATCTTGTTTTGCACTTAACTGTGCAGTTTCTCAAATAGCTTGAGAAGAATAGTCTATGATAAGTAAGTTAACATGCACTTTTGAAAGAAAATGTACTATGTTAGTTTCTTCATTTATCTAGAACATGGGAGGATTTTATTTTGTTTTTCTTGAAGAAAGAGAGTGTTCTGCTTAAAATAGCTGCTAATATTTGATTCATATTTCCACTTAGATCCATACTACCCAGTTTGTGTTTGAGATATTAAAATTTAACATGATCTCCTCTCACTGCCTGTCACAGCAGTGCTCAGATACACTGAGTATATTCAGATTCCAAGAAATATTAGATCATTGGCTTGTTATATACATTATCTATAAACAAAACAAACCAAGACAAAACAAATAGTAAAGACCACCTTATAAATAAATAAATAAATAAATAAATAAATTGGTTGACCACCAAGAATTCTATAATTGCAGCTACTAATACAAAATTTACCTAGATCTTGCTTAGAAAGTAGATAAGTGAATCTGAAAATGAACATGAGACCAACAGAACCTCAGCTTATTAAGAATTTGGAAAATGCATTCCTGGAAGAGAAGAATACTAACAGACTGTTGGCTGGAAACAGGAAGAGTAATCATAACAGTAGAAAAGCTTGGGAGAAGATTTTATGTCAAATCTGTGAGGTAAACAAAACAAAACTAAACAAGAAAAAGCTTGTTTTCAGAGATTCTTGAATTTTGGAAAGTTTTGATGGGAGATACTTCCACAAAATAGGGAACTAAATTCAGTGAACTAGAGACTTGTTGCAGCTCCTATGAAGGACAGAAAGCTTGTGTGAAGCGTCCCATAGCATCATTAGAAGAAGAAACACCCATTTCCAAAAAGATCAGTCTAAAAGGTGCTTTGATTTTCAAATGGAATGTGGAATGTGTGCTCCTCTTTTCTTAATGGACTCAGGTCCACCCTGCTCCTCTAGAGGGAGCTACACACGCCATGCGTCTGTAGCTATCAGGTTCACCCCAGTGACAGGCGCAATCCCTTTAACAAGTTACACACATCTGCTGCAGACCCTGAAAGAAGTCTGTTTCAAAAAGCCCCTCATCATGTGATATTTCCTACATCTTTAAACCCAGTTTTGAGTGCTCTGCTACCATAGTATCAGTCTCTCCCAGGTTTTTGCCTTGAATTTTGCCTTGAACTTTACATAGCTTTATGGGAAGCTTTCATCCTTCACTTATCAGCTGTGGCCAATGACTGGTCATGAGTAAGCAATGATGAAGTAAACAGGAGTGTGAACTTAAGGTGGAATGGATAGCTAGGATACCTGTTTGTGAACTGTCTTGAGATTCCTCATGTTTTCCAGATTGCATTTAGGCAGTACTTTGGAGTATTTGATGTCTTGGAAACCCATACCCCTGTTTACTTCATGGCAGTGTGGTTTGTTTAGCTGTATCCTATATGATCCAGGAAATAAAGTATTATTATTAATACAGATTATGGACTTTGACTCTACACTTTCATTGCCACTGGTGAAGAAGATCATCTTTTCAGAGCAGTTACAGTAGAACATTACAATTTTATTGAAACTGATGTTTTCATCAATAACTTGATTGAATTTATTAATTGGACAACATTATTCACTTGTCTACTTTAAATATTTTATGTACATTGGATATTTTCAGTTGTGTTACATAATATTTATCATAACAAACTATTCATTATTTTTTATCACCAAGCTCATCATTACCTTGTGCTCATCTAATGATTGTTTATTTTATGACAGAACAATCTGAAAAGAAAATGAACAATCACCTGTACCTGTGTTTATTCCTTGCTGGTCTTTGTGCTGTCACACAGTGTCACCGTGGACGTGTTTGCCATGAAGTCAATAATACAAATCTACATGATGGAACAGAAAATTTATTAAAGCATAGCTGTCAAAAGCAAGGCTCCAACTATGCAGATTTTGCATTTAGACTTTACAAGCAGGCCATCTCAAAAGAAGAAGCTAAAAACATTTTCTTTTCTCCCCTGAGTATCTCCACTGCCTTTGCTATGTTAGCTGTTGGTTCTAAGTCAACCACCCTGAACCAGATTTTTGAAGGACTGGGCTTTGACAGTCTGACTGAGACTCGCATACGTGACATACATGAAAGTTTTCATAAAGTTTTAGCAGTACTAAATTGTACTGAAGTTAACATCACATTAAATATTGGAAATGCTCTTTTCCCAGCTATTGGTTATGAACTACAGGAGACTTTTTTACAAAATATTCAACAATTTTATGATGTAGATTTTTTTTTCTATTGATTTCCATAAACCAGAAATAGCTAAGTTGCAAATCAACAACTATATAAAGGAGAAAACCCAGGGGAAAATTCCTGAATTAATTGCTCATCTTGGTGTAAATACTGTACTGGTTCTTGTAACCTACATTTATTTTAAAGGTAAGATATAAAATATTATATTTCAATGAATGATTTTGAAGCAAAACAAAGAAACTCTAGGGAAAGATCTAAGCTGTGGAGGACTTCCAAAGTAAAGATTAGATCCTGTCAAAAGCAAAGTATTTTTTGAGAAATTATTTGATTTTGGCTTAGTTAGTTCAGAATTTGTGTGCAGAGTTGGCCGTCTCCTTGCCAGGGACACCTCATAGCCTGCAGTGCGAGTAGTCTGGGATATAAAAGCTAAGGAAGTTTCTGAAATCTCAATGCTGTGCCAGTCAACATATAAGAGGACTGGCATCCTTGCACTTCCAAGGGTCTCTAATATACCATAACTTGAGACCCACCAAATTTTGGTTTAGTCTGTGCTCCTGAAGCCCTGCTTGTATGCTAGAATCCTTCATTCTGCTGAAGAACTTCTCATCAGTCTGAGGGCAGTCAGTGTGCATCTGCTATGGTAGAACTCCTAACATGGGAAAATGGAAGGGCAGGAAAGGCTTAAGATAATTCTGTGGCCAAATCTTAATGTAGGTCAATTTAGGTAACATAAAAGAAACAAGAGATGGGAAAGTATGGCTTCAACAGAAGCAGGAGTCTCTCAACTGGTCCTGATCAAGTTTTGGCTGTTTTTCAGAAAGGCAAGACTGTGTGCTAACTTACTGCCCAGCTGAAGTATTAAATACTGTATTAAGCAGCATGTTGAAGTGAACTGGTACTATTCCTCTCCCATAAACAATTCTTCAGCTTTCTCTCAAGTGATCTGATTTATATTAGCCATTTTTATAATACCCATATGATCAAGTACAGTATTGTCTCCTTCTCTCTACTAGCTGCCTGGGAAAAGTCTTTTGATTCTGCAAATACCTATGAGGATGATTTTTTTGTGAACGCAAATGAACGTGTTAGAGTTAACATGATGCAGCGTGAGAGTGGCTACAACATCTACTATGACCAGGATCTCTCTTGTGATGTGGTAGAGCTGCCTTACAAAGGCACTGCACAAGCATTGCTCATTCTGCCTAATGATGGAAAGATGAAACAAGTGGAAACTGCTCTTTCCAAGGACACAGTTTGCAACTGGCTTAGCAAATTTGAAAACAGGTAACTCTAGGTAGATTAATTGCTATATTTTGGGAAACAAGATTAATAGAATGCATCAATTTCACATTTCCTTCTCCTGGATTTAGTGTACTGATTTCATAAATAGGATTTAAAATTATTCCAAAGATAAATCAGAGAAGAGAATAACTGGATGGCAACTTCAGTCTCTCTGGCCTGATAGAAGTGAAAGAATCTCTGGCCTGATAGAAGTTGTCTGGCAACAACTACCACAAGACTTCTTTGTTTACCTTTTGGTTAACATACCTATTTATTTATTTATTTATTTGCTTGTATGTTGATAATATCTAATTCATTTGCTTCACTCTATCCTAGACTTTGTTCTCCTTTCCCCTTCTTTTAGGCTTTCTACAATTGGTCTGCTTTTTGTCTGTAGTCCTCTAGCCATAAAATTCTGCTGAGTATATATGTCTTGACACTGGGATGAAAGAATGACAATGAAGATATAAGGTTTGTTTTTTTTTAAGAGTAACTAAAATCAAAGAAAGATGGAATGTACAAGAAAATTGATTTGGTCATCTCTCTGTGTGTCCAGTATATATAAATGCTACCATCGAATAGATTAGGAATTCGAAGAATGCCATCAATTGTCATTGAATTGCACACTATCCAGCCTTCTGACTAAAACAAGACTACCATGCTTCACCATGTTTTCTTTGTTCAACAGAAGAGTACATCTGCACTTACCGAGGATTTCCACTAGTGGGTCTTATGATGTCAAGGATTTGTTGATGGAAATGGGCATTACTGATGTATTCTCTAGTAATGCTGATCTGTCTGGAATTAGTGGCAGTCATACACTCCAGGTTTCACAAGTAAGTGGATGGGCAGATTCGGTGGATGGCTATTAGTGTTTCTGATCAATTTTATATGTGATTTTTAATGTTTTATTTTCCCTCTTTGTCCTAAATTTATAAGCAAATCTCATTATTCTGTTCAGGGACTTCCATAAACCCTGGAGCAATGGAGAAAGTATTGCTAGTGGAAGTCCAAACCATCTAAGAAAATAAACAAGGATTATTGTCCCTCCGTACTCAAGTCTGATGAGTCAGAGTGTTCTCAACAGACTCTCCTCAGTCTGTTCTACCAAGGAAAACTCTCCCTGCAATTTGTTGGAGATTCATGATTACAAGAGAGCTTGGTCCACTTGATTTTATTATTTCTCTTCTCTCCTAAAAATCCCATAAGAAAAGATGTTATCTTCACCTCCTGTATGATTTTGTTTGAGGTTCTGAGTAGCAACTCCGCAATATTTGCTCCTTTTCCTTCTAGGCAATTCATAAGGCTCTGCTGGAAGTTGATGAGACTGTAACTGAGGCTGCAGGAGCCACAGCCATAATCCTTACCAAAGTTTCACTTTCTTCTATTACCATCAAATTCAACAGACCCTTCATTGTGTTGATTTTTGACAAAGCAACTAGCACACTTTTCATGGGGAAAATTGTTGATCCTACTACAAAGTAACGGTTTTGCTACTGGAAGTGTATTTGGCCTAAGTTATAATGGCAGCTGTGTTTGTACATGTGGGCTGGTTAATTCTGCTATAACTGTTTGGTAGTTGAGAAATATTCAGAATTAATTGAAGAATTTCAATAGCAAATTGGTAAACAAACTGAAACAAACAAACAAAAAAAGCAAAACACTAACAGCAAAAACAACAACCAATGGATGGTTTAAAAATGAAACATTTTCCATTGGTAATTCATGTTATCAGTGTTTTCCATATTTTCCCTGAAGGACTGATACATAAATAGATAGACAGATATAACTCCCGTAAAGAGTTCTGTTGTTTAAATAAATGTTTTCTATCTCTAAGCAATTCCGTTCAAACTTTCAGTTTTGAGTCATTCAACACAAGATTTGCTCCAGTGGGTAACAAGCCACTTATAAGGCTGTTATCTATATCCTGGGACTTGTAGATATCAGTACTCACTTGAGCCAGACACTACAGGGCTCTTTCTCCCCTATGTATCTCTTTGCTGCCTAGTTAGGTGCTGTTATCCTTCAGTGAAACTCTTTGTCAAAGTTATTCTAAAAAGATTTTAACAACAAAAAAAGAAAATTCTCAAGAGAACAAACCCATTCTACTGTAGAACTGCCTTTTTGCAGTTGACAGGGTCATCAAAATATGGTGGAAGACAGTGACATTACATATGAACTGTCAAAGAATTGTCCTGCAACAATGTTGTCTATGCACTATTGCTATGGTTAATGAATAAAATAAACATTCATTTAAATCTGTCACTGACTGACTCTGTTATCAGTCTCTTGCTATAAATCTTTTAAAATCATCACAAACTTCCATTTGCTCTAATTAACATAGCAGACTGTCTGTAAAATAATTTTTAAAGACTGTTAAAGGAGTCCATATTTTCTTATATGGAGACAGAGGTTCTTTACATTCTCTCCATATGTTCTTTCTTGAATAAAGCCTATTTTCAGAAATCACATGAACTCTCTCTTTCATTGCAGATCTGCAGATCTCTCACTCACTGCAGAGGAGCACTGGTGCTCGATCTTGCTGACCTCTATACCAAACTCTTCATTGTTCAGTTACAGCCTCAAGGAGAGACTGAGTCCTATTTTGACAGCTCTCCCACTGCACTACGCCCTTTGATTCACGTCATTGCTTAGTGGCTCTGGATAAATGTTTTGCAAGTTAAGATTAGTCCCTGGCCCTGGGAAGGTGATGCATGTTCAGTTCTATGGTCGTTCTGGCAAAGTTCTGCAAGAACTGAGAAGGCAATGCAAGCCCCAAATCAGCAACTCCCCATCACTTACATGGCTCTGGCCTTCTGAATTGTAATCAAAAACTTGGTCCAACCTCAAAGGTGCTTTACTGGAAGCCACTGGTGCCTGTAGCATGGCCTTACTATACAGGGGCATCTGCGCTTTCAACTCAATAGACTTGGAGGCTGCTATCTTGTTTGGAAAGAGTCCTTTTGCTCCAAGCCTCAAGAATTCCATGGAAGCCCTGAGCTATTACTTATGCTGAAGTGATACTATCACTCAGTGGCTTGGGAGATGGTAAAAGCAGCAGATTTTACAGTGTTAAGATCAAAGATAGTTTGAAATGGTGTGAGGCAGCCTGCTCTGCAATGTCTATATGAACTCAAAAAGAGCTGGGAGCAGTTCCATTGAGATCCCACCCTGATAATTTGGTGCACCAGCACTGATTACAAGGCAGGACAGTGAGATTTTTATCTTAGCAGGGTGGCAGAAGAACAGGTTCCAGACCTATTGCTAAAGAGAAGGAGGTTAGAAAAAATCCCACGGTTGCTGGGATAGAGCAGAAGCTTTGGAAAATAACACATGGGGCAATTTCCTGCCCCATTTGCCTCTCAGGCCTTTGCTTTAGAGAATGGCAACAGGAAGTTGCAGGAGGAGACCTAGACCTACACTGGGAGCTTTTACACTGGAATGAGAGGAATAGGGCATCACTGCTCCTGCCAAGAGTTTGTGTTCCTATAGGGAGACTTTGAATGCTGCATTTGGGAAGTATCAGCACGTGGGGCATCACCCCAACTTCCTTCAAGCTGAGAAACTTCACAAGCTAGAGCAGCAGGTTAGCCCGAACAGTTGAGTGTTGGGGAGTGGGAAGAGGGATTGTCACAAATATTTCTGCCAGGATAGGATGTGGAGAGAACAGGAAACAAACAAGTCATTTTCCATATGTATGAAAAAGGAACACAAATGCCTATAATTCACAGTGTGAATATTCATACAGCCTGGAAGCTAAATGCACCCAGGTGACATTCATAGCACAG
Source organism: Cyrtonyx montezumae (assembly GCF_038088225.1). Taxonomy (NCBI): domain Eukaryota; kingdom Metazoa; phylum Chordata; class Aves; order Galliformes; family Odontophoridae; genus Cyrtonyx; species Cyrtonyx montezumae. The sequence continues at coordinate 13,727,249 of NW_027071826.1, forward strand.
TACTGAAGATGTTCTTTAAGAATAGGAATAACTCTGTCAAGATTTCATGAAGAGAGGGGCCATTTTGCCCTAATTCACTGAAAACATGATCATATCTGACTGCCCTGTATCATTTGTCCTTGTTGATTTGTCTGTCATAATGGGTGATATGGAACATTCCTCTTCATCTTATCTAATAATATGAGTGATAGAGAAGCAAGGGATTCTGACAGACAGGTTAAAATTTCAGTTTATGGATATTTTATCTGTGGTAAGCATGTGTATTTTATGGAGTCTTTTGTTCATCTGTAGGTAATTCTATTCACTTCCTTTAATCTTCCACTACAACAAAACCAGATTTGATTAGTACTGCTCAATCTCACACTCATTTTTACAGTCTACACAACTGCAACTAGACCAAGCCCAGAGTGATACATAGAGATTCTTTACACCCTACAAAGTATTGTTCACTTTATTTCCTGCAGTGACTGTTAGCAGAAGGGAAAGCACAGCTTACACTGGAATGTATGTTCTTACAATACCCATCCAAAACAAATGAACTCCTGCAGGTCTGTTACTCTGATCTGACACATATACAGGAAGACCAAAGAAAAAAGACTTAAAGAGAGCTTAGAATCCTTGCAAGGGAAGACTGACCCACTGTTTCTAAACCCCTGAAAAACAACCTAAAGGTGTGTAGGCAGACCTTTGTGCCAAGATTTTCCTGGCAGTCTCTAAGCCTTTTGGGAAGACAGTAAATTTGTTCTGTCTGACCTTGTTTACAGTCCACTGGGGCTGTTTGCTGATGTGATAATTTCTGTCAGTTTCTGCTCTGTTTGCACTTCCCCATAGCAGAGTTTATGAAATATATAGTCATAAGCCATTAAGCAATGTGATTTTAAGGCTAATGCTGCCCAATGCTTTTCTACCTTTCACCAGTAGGGGAAGGAGTTGATTCAGTGCCAAAAGGCATGAAGAAATCAGACAACCACAGGGACATCAGCTGATTCAATAAATGCTGCTATTTCTATGCCAGAAATGCTTTGGATTTTACACAGAATCACAGAATTGTATTTTTGCTTTCTCTGTAGAATCATAGGGTTCATTAAAGACCAAAACCAGAAGTTCCAGTCTTCTGCTATAGGCCAGGATACCTTCCGGTAGATTATGTTGCTTAAGGTTGCATTCAGCCAGACCCAGAGAAGCAAATTTAGCTTAATTTTAGCCCTGTCCATCAGAGAACATTCCCATGAGTGGGCACACCAGCCCTCTTCCTGAAGCTCTGTCACCTGTTCAGCCCTTGACTGTTGTTACTGCTTCAAGGAAATATTTAGCCAGAAGCAAGCCAATCTTATTTTAATTATTTCAGCAGATTCAGTAGAATAAAGTAAGCAGGGCGGTTTTTTTTGTTTGTTTGTTTGTTTTTCCCCCCTTTTCTCAGACTCAAAGTAGGGAATAATTAAGTTCTTAAGAATCAATTGCTTCTAATAGCTCCTGGGAAGGATGTCTTTTGACTGTGGATTCTGAGGACCAGGCATAATTATATGGCAGCTATAGGACACTCTGTGTCTCATGGCCCAGTTCATCTTTAACATCGGTCTAGGTGACTTTTGGAGGTATAAAGAAAATTCATAGCAGTGTTAATCCCTAATAAAGCACTGAAGTCTTAAAGCACAGAGGCACTGGAGTTTCTCAGCAGAAAAGAAGTGCAAGAGAAGTATGAGCATTTTTAAATGCAGTTATTTCCTTGAAAACTTAAAATATTCACTGCAGCAGATGTAAATTCTGAAAAAGGAGAGGAGCATGAAGACTACCATGAACTGTATAACTTACAGTGACACTTCTAGCATCCCCTGTTGTGTGGTACACCTGTGCCATTACCCACACAGGGCTGCTTTAATTAGATTTAAACTGATTGCACATATACAGTGGTGATAACATCTATCCTCTGTAAACTGCCAGTCAACAATGACTAATATGGAAATATACCTTGTATTTTCCCAATACCAGGTTTTACAGAGAATCTGTTTTTAAATAACAAACTATCTGTGCTTTCCTTAGACTGCTTTAAAGAAAACAATTTAATTCATTCATATCATGTAGATGTCCTTGACTATGATTAATATCCTGGTTGCAAAATTCAGCTCAGCACAGATGTTTATGCAAATGACTAAATGACTTTGCTGTCTTTTGTGAAAGAGAATTTCCTTAATGAAATTAGGCTTTCAGTTCAATACCACTCCTACAGATGAATTTATCACAAGTAAATTAGACTGATTTATACAAACGAGTCTTATTTATTTCCCTTATATCTGATTGCATTCAGATTCCATTATGTAAGTAATCTGGAAATAAACTACTTATGATTTATTATTTTGTTGTTGGAAAACTTCTGTTAACATCAGTATGATGCTCACATGGAAGGTCTGATGAGCACTGTGCTTTGCCAGAATTTTGCAAATGTCTTGTTAAGGAAAATTTGCTATATTGTTTACTCTGTCTCATGTGAGAAACATGGACCAGGTGGAAGATGCTCTGCTGAAAGAAAATGTATGAAAGAGAAAAACAACACTGAAAAATGTTGCTGGAAGATTTAATGGAAAATGGGTTTTAAAAAATAAAAATAAAAAAAATAATAAAAAAAAGGTGAGGATATTACCTAGAAGTCCTTTATATGTATATGTTGATATAATACTCAGACATATACAAAGAGATCCTTTAGCCATCAAAAAAAAAGCTATGCCATATTTCATACATTCAAGAAACAGATAAAGAAATGTCCAGTTTGAATTTATTTTGTGTTCCTTCTAATTTTCAGGTCTGAGTCCTACCCCTCAGGCAAATCTTATGGAAGAAATTTTAAGGCATCTTGAATCCACCTGCCCTGACTGGAGATTATCACCTAGTGCCAGTGCTGAATATATTGCTGTATGTCATAGCTTTGTTATACACAAAGTAGTGGCACAGATGATTCAGAAGAGGCATCAAACAAATATTCTCCTGTCCTTCTAGCTGCAAAGATGATGCTGCAGTCACAACAGAAATGCCATGTACGTATCATTTCAATATCAATGTGTTAGTGGTAGTATGTTAATATGAGCCACTGATGGAAATGGGGTTTTTTCAACCTGCCAGAATGTTAACTGCAGAGAATAAAGTTGAACACACAGTCCCTTCCTTTATCTCTATTGAAATAGAGAAGAGGACAGATGTGTTAAACTATCTCAGGAATCTGTCAGAATCCTCAACATCCCAAGAGTTTGTAGTGTTGAAGACTTGAGGAAATGGATATGAGCAATGTAATCATATAATAAACTTCATTTTATAAAATATTTTCATTCAGATCTTGCTACTTTGACATCTTCTTCATTATGAGCAACAGCATTAATCCATTTAATAACAACAAATAATATTTTGCAAAGGCTATTCCTAATGCTATTTATCTGTCCTTGGGAAAAAAAGTCTTCAAGTGCAGTCTCAAAATATCTGCATAAGGAATTTGTTCACTGCTTGTATAAGATCGTGTCTGCAACAGAAAAATAAATAAGATAGAAATTTAAATTTAAATAGTAATGCAGAGAGGTTTCTCCATGTAGAGAACTTCATTCCGAAATGAGAACTTTTATTCCTGGGTGAACTTGTCACTATGAAGGTTCCTTTATGACAAGAGTAGAAGTGAGGGGCAAATTCTACCTGTAAGCTCTTTTCATTTCAGTATATCAGTTATGAGTAGTAACACTTCTGCAGGAAGCCAAGTTTTTAGTGTGATTCTACTAGCCATTTTTCTTCAGGTGGATCCTCCAGCACAGAGCCTCACTTTCTGGAGATTATAGGAAAAGGAGCCCTGTGCCATCTTCTGGTAAAATCAAGGAATGGACATGACAAATTTTGTCACTTTTTGAAGACAGAAAGATCAGTATCTTTCTGGATTGCTGTTGTTGTGACAGTAGGGATTTTGATTTTCTTTTGAAGTTTTATGTGCAGAGTTGGTGAAATGCTGTACTTGAACTGACTGTTATCACTTGGGAATATATCCTTGATGTTATGGAAGCTCATGTTCAGGTCAGCTCTGTAGAGGATGGGGAGTCACACAAAGCTTTTAAAATGAAAAAAAATATATATTTTCTGGGTAAAAAATAAAGATACAGAGCAAATCAAATAGGAGCACTGTGCCACTGTTTAAATCTCTGTATCATCCAAGCATGGATTAGATCACCCACAGTTCTGGTCCTGAAATAACTGGAAAGTTAGGTGAGAGTTTGAAAACTTCTAGAAAAGGGTGATAAGGTTAATCAAAGTTCTGGAATAGCTTTTGTTTGAGGTGAGAGGGAAAAAAAAGACAATTCAAAAGGAATCTACAAAATAATAAGTATAAGCTGTGTCAAAGAAGTCTGGAAGTCTCAGGTACAGCATAAGAGGGACAGGTTCAAAGCCAGCAAAAGGTGTTTCTGAATACAACATAAAGTGTATATAGAGTGGTATATCTCAGTGTGGTCCTGCAAACCCAAATGTCTACCAGCCCAGGATATATTCCTCATGTATCTCCTTCTCAGTGCCCTGTTAAACATCAGATCTGGGCTCAGGATACTAGTGAGTGAGAGCACTCAGACTCAAAGGAGTCTGAATGAGCATTCTTGAGCTATCTCTTGCACTGCAAGCCTCAGGCTTTTCTTGCTGAGAGAGGACATGTACTAACTGAATAAGAAATGTTTTGAAAAAGGCTCATGTTTACCCAGGTACAGCAGACAAGTTCACTGCTACAGGATGGAGAAAGCAACAAATTGTGTCCCTCTCCCATTATGTAGGTGCTGCCGTAGATAAATCTAACCTGTAAACAGATGCCTTTTCTCTTAGAAATGTACTTCTATACAAATATTTAGTGCTATATATCCACAACTGTTTCTGTACTGAATGTAATGCAGTGAAAACTTAGGTCAACTCCATTTCTTTGGCAAGAAAATATATTTCAGTCCAAAGCTTACAATAAACAACAGTTCAAAGATACATCGTTTCCTTACTTTCCGGTTTTGTAATTGACTGTCCACAAATGAAAAACCTTTCCAAAGTGGTCTGCAAGGGTCAGTTGTAAGTCTCTTACAAACAATCACATTTAAAGGGCTTCTGGGCTGATCTGTTCTAGATTAATTATATATCGAAGTATAGTCAGTCTGTTTTTCCAAGGCTGATCCAAGATAATAAGGATTTTCAATCATTTTTTATCTAATTAAATGTGTTTTATTTTCCATGTTTTTACTTAAACTTTCTAGATTTGCTGACTGAATATTTTCTGAAACCAATTTTATCACAGGTCTTCAATAGCATTTTTATCAGGTAGATAGTGTAAATATGAGATTTGGGAATGTTAGTCTTTTAGGAATTGATTTTTAAAATTCTCTTCTTCCATGGTATATCTCAACTAATTGAACTGAAACTGAACTAAAATGTATGCTTTCTAGAGAGCACAAATAGAAAAAGCATATGAAAGGAGAAATATAATTATTGAAAGATAGTATATCTTGATTTTTCATAAATAGATATAAAGGTGCTGAAAATATAAATGATAACTAATGAGATACACAGTCACATGAGCTGTGAAAGCTGAGATAATTTTACTGTTGTTATTTCAGACACAAAGAAAATAGAACAACAGGCTTGGTTTCCAAAGGTAACAGCCTCAAATTCTCATCTTTGTAGTCACCTTAGTCACTCTTAGCTATCCTCCATAGCAATGCAGTTTATTGCCTTATTTCTGTCAAGCTTTCTAGAGAGAAAGGTGATTGAAAAACCATTACGCTACTATTTGAAAACCAGTGAAATCCAAGTTTGCTCCTGCTGTGGGGATGGCAGGCAGGAATTATGTTGCTGTAAGTTTTGCTGGTAGCAGCCAGCAATGAGCACATGGCTGAGACCAAAGTGCCATTTGGGGGCAAAGTATATAAACATTTGTATTATAACAGTTAATGTGGGATGTGAAGTACTATGTGTTGACATCATGTTCTTAATCTGCATTAGAACAGAACAGAGGAATAAACTCAGATTTTTAATGACATTAATTTATTCAGGCCAGTTTATTGGCTGATGATAATAATAGGATAATTTGACTAAAATGAGGAGCTAGATACTAATCCATCATATTACTGTAAGATGAGTTAAAGACTTCTACTTCACCACAGCTTGGTGGAAGGAGACTGCAGCTATCTGAAATTTAAAACAGTAACTTCTAACGACACAGTCCACCCTGATGATGGAAGTTCTTTTTGCTAAATTTGAACAGAACTTTCTTTCAGCAGAAAATGGCTTAGAATGTGGGAATTTCCTCATTCAAAATCCAGAAAATATGCAGTTTTTCATGTACTCAGAGAGAAGGTTTGGTAGTTATTGTTACATTAATATAAACTCATAATTAAAGACTTAATTTCTTCAGCTTTTCTGTAATTCAAATCACAATGCATTAATTGTTGCCACTGGTTCATATTTAATACAATAATGATTGTCTATAGTGGAACTATTCTCATTCTACTCATATGACTAGAGTTAGAAGCTCACATCTTATGCAATCAAGTAGCACATTTAAAAACAATTCCTTGGGAATTTGTTTCCTCAGCAGCATTTCTTGTAGAGAAATCTGTTTCCCAACTGTCAGGTTTGTGCCTGCATCATCATACTTATGTTCATCATTTAGAAGAACTATCAACAGGACCAATTAGTGCCATTCTAAGAAACTATATAGGGGTTATAAGTACCTTAAGATTAGCATTAATGAGGATGTGTATTCAGTTTTTCCAGCACATTGAAATTTTATTTAGCAGAGGATTTCTTTTCCTCTCTCCCTTTAATATTTTGACAAGGTAGAAAAATAGATAACAAAAGGAAATAAAATGTGGAGCTATAAAAGTAAAAAAAAAAAAAACCCAAAAAACTGGAAAACAGAACAAGCCTTGTCTGTCTTGGGAAATGAAGAAGGAATTATATGCATTATTTTTATACATCTATTTTTTGGCATAGCAAAATCTGGAAAATGAAGTCCTCTCTCTGGACAGCTTAGCTACTTGCTAGGCAGCTTGGTATCACTGAAATGGTGTCTCTTAATCCCACAATGAGTATAAAACACAATAAATTTGTTTTTTCTATTTCAAGCAACATAAATATTCATAAATACTCTTTCCTACTATGTTATTCTGTATGTTGCTATTATCAGAAAGCAGCTTGAATCAGATGTAGCTTCCAGAGTCTCTAGAGCTGAAAAATATCTTTTTGGTTATTGAGTGAAAAAAAAGCTAAGTGTAAGGCACAATGTAGCAAGAACTTTGATTCTCAGTAGAGACTGTGGATACCCGTATTTTTCTTTTAAATTCAAGATGCACAACACCAATTCATTGCAAGTGTGATGTTCTAGTAATAGATTGACAGACTGAGGGTATAGTATTGTCTGTTATATACCAAAGAACATTAGCAAAGTATTGTGGTTACAAGGCCAAACTTTCAGGCTTTAGGAAATATAGGAATTAATAATGTTTAGCCTTGATGAAATAAAAATGGCAAATGGAATAAACATCACACATTTTGCCTTCTATTTAATGACAGGGCTAAGATACACTCAGAAGTCCTGAACTCTTGTCTCATTTCAGGGGTTGGATGTACTCTAATGGTCTACCTGAATGCTCCTGTTCTATACAAATATCTGTCCTATCTTTTCTCTTCCCTGCCTTATCCAGCATTTCCCGGGAGATACCAGGTGTGCTTTCTAAACGTGCTCCCTGTCACACATTGAAACACAGGGAACTTGAGCATATTTTGGGAGGTGTCACCATTATCAGGTACATGGTCTCTGTACCTCTCTGTACCTCTTTCCACTAAGCCCATCTTTTCTTTCCCACTGTGCATCTTTTTATCCTCTTCCTGCCTGTTGGCTTTTGCTTTGTTTATTTTTTGAGGTTTATTTGTGGATGTGCTTTATTTTATTCAAAACCAGGAGGAAAACTCTTCCATACAACCATCTCACTAATACCCAGTCATAGGCTATGGTCAACAGCAACAGGTAAGCAGCTGCACATGCTGGAATTGTCTCATTAGAGTGGTGATGCCACATTTTCTGTTACTGTTATTCACTAAAGGATCTAGAGACCATCACTGATTGCACACAGTCTGCTCCCTTTAAGACACCCCCTCCAATAAATGTGATGTCAAAAAGGAGCACTGCAAAACAAAAAGGCTTTACAAATCCAAAGGCAGCTTACTCTGTTTGGAACCCTGACAGAGAGATAGTACCTCTGTCAGCAGCCTTGTTCATTTTTTGAGCTCTCCAAGACTAGGCTAGGGAGGACTGTGGGGAGGCCGTTCTCCTATGGAGCTGTGCTGAGGTCTTTATCCCATCAGCACCATGACTGGCCTGCAGGCAATCTTCACAGGGATTCATCACCCTTGGCACAAGTCATGAGAGACCCAGCTCCCAGCTCTCCCAACAGACCCATATAGCAAGCATCTCACAGAGACCCACACACGTGGTAACAGCACAAGATGTGATCCCTCTCATCAGAGCTCCACCATCTGGCAATATTACCTTATGCTTGGATTGGACAAAATGTCCAAAACATCTGATGTCAGTACTGCTTGCTGTGCATCCTCACTGGCAATTTTTATTTGAAGTAATTAATGATTAACGGAGTGCTCTGCCTAATTTTGTTCAAAGATACTGAAGAGAACAAGGAGCTGACAAGGTAAATGCAACACGGTCCTCTTGTAGCACTGTAAGTACTCTTTCAACATTTTCTTGGATCATTTGGACATGTCAGTTTGGGAATGTATGTTGCTGACTAGGAAGGGAATGTTTTCACATGTAAGCAATGTGTGCACAACGATTTGTTGTGAAAAATTCAAAATGTCAAGAACAAGCAAGAACTGCCTAATAGCAAAGAAGATCCTTTATCCAATAAAAAAAGATGTTTTGAAACCAGCAAAGATCCATATAAAGACTCTGCTCTCACAGTGACCCAACATTTTATCTTTGAGGAAATTGTATTGTACTTTGTGCCTTAAACTATATGAACTGTGTTTACATCACATTTTTGTTTAACACACATTTAACTATCTATTTATCTGATTAAGAGAGAAAGACTAACAGAGCTGCAGTAACTGCAGTATCAAGTCTGAAAACAGCTTCCATCACTTTTTTTTCTGGAGAAAAGGTCATAAACTTCCAGTTAGTTGTAATTTAACAACAATGACAAACAAATATACAAACAAACAACCCACTTATTTCTATATATATCTATTTTATTGGTTATTATGATCAGAATGGCTCCTTTTCTGAGAGTACATGGTTATGCACATAGTCCATCTGGAGACACACTTGTTCAGGGGATTGCTGCATAAGGAATATGAAACAAAAAGGGAGGGATTTTTGAGAACAGATAGATGTGCTTTGAGAGCTTCATTTGAGTTGGCTGAAACATGCAAGCATGAAGAAATTAATTTCCCTGTCATGTTTGGTGTGTTTATCTCTTTTCCAGGAAGGGATAAAAGGAAAATGAAACCCACTTTCTCCTTGTGTTTTCTGCTGGCTGGTTTGTATTCTGTTGCCCAGTGTCATCAGCATCCTCGCTACCACAATAAACAGGATGATTCTAAAGGAGCACATTACCCGGGTAGCAGTTCACATAGAGGAGGAGATTTTCCAAATAAAAACAGAACTTTTGTCAAAGTAGTTCACAGCAATGCTGATTTTGCTTTTACTTTTTACAAACTGGTCGCATCCGAAGCAACCAATCAAAATATTTTCTTTTCACCCATAAGCATCTCTACTTCCCTCGCAATGCTGGCACTGGGTGCCAAGTCAGCGACACTGAAGCAGATTCTGGAAGGGCTTGCCTTTAACCTGAAAAAGACTCAGGAGCAGGAAATACATGAAGGTTTTTGCCAGCTCCTCCACATGCTGAACCATTCAGACAGTGATCCCCTTCTAAGCCTAGGCAATGCCCTTTTTATAGGAGAGACACTGAAACCACTACAGAAGTTCTTGGATGATGTCAAAAGCTTTTATGAGTCTGAAGTCCTTTCTGCTGATTTTAACAATTCCTCTGGTGCTGAGAATCAAATCAATAGTTATATTGAAAAAAAGACAAATGGGAAAATTGTTAAACTAGTAGAAAATCTTGATCCTCTCACTGCAATGGTTCTTGTTAATTATGTCTTCTTTAAAGGTAAGAATTACTGCAGGGTGCAAAGCTTGTAACTCAGACACTTGCAGTACATATTGCAGTAAATGAAAATCAAAAGGAAAGAAACTGTAATTTGAGTATATACTTTGTGGAAAATATGTTCAGTATCTAAAAAGTTTTCTGGTGATATCATGTATATGTGTTGACAGTATGGATGTCTGTGTCCTTACTTGTTTGAGTAGAGGACTGGATTGTTTTTTTAGCAAATATCTTTGTTGTACTTGGTAAATTACTTAATGTGATGATAGATTCATGCTCTAGTGAAAGATGTTGCTTTCAGTATTCTTCCTCTGTAGCTGTCTTCAGGCACTTAGGAAATAATGACTGCAATCCTTAAACACTTAGGAGTGTAGTAATATGAAAAAAATGTTTGCTCTAAACAAAGGGAAAGAGTGGGACTAGATCCTGTTTTGTTGTCTTTGTATTCAGTGGAATTATTATTATTGGTTTGTTTTTTTTTGTTTTTTTTTTTTGTCATAAGCTCATTGGGAGAAACCCTTCAGTGATTTATATACAAAAAAAGAAGATTTTTTTATGGATCAGAAAACATCTGTAAAAGTTGACATGATGTATCGAAAGGGTTTCTACAGAAACTACTTTGATGAAGAGCTGTCCTGCTGGCTGGTTCAGATTCCCTACAATGGAAATGCTGCAGCATTATTTGTTTTACCTGATGAAGGGAAGATGAAACAGGTGGAAGATGCTCTTTTGAAAAGAACTGTGTCTAAATGGGAAAAACTCCTCCAAGATAGGTAAGAGATCACCACGTTATTATTTATCAGCATTTCTCTCAGCAAGACTAAACTTGAATGGCCAAATTATCTTATTGTTGGTCCCTCTCTGTGGAATATTTTTCCTTTTTTAGCTCAAAAATGAAAAATACATCTGAATAGTGAACAAATAGAGCTTTGATCTTTTTATCCTCAGCATCTTGGTGATGAAGTTATCAGATACTTGGCTTAAGCTGAGTAGCTGTTTCTGAGGTATTGAGTATTAGGGTGGTGAGGGCCTGATGGGACTTGCAGTGTTGTGTGTAAGAGATGAAATTTTACTCATTTACTATTACTGAAGCTGTTTCTGTGATGGCCCTGGCCCTGTTCTATGTTCAAACAGCCCTAAGACAACCAGCTATGATCTTATGGGATGCCTACTGCCTAGTGAGGCTCAGTTTGCAGCGGAATTTATATAATTGTGTCTTCCCCAAGTCCTTGAAACCCACTGTGTATGTAGAGGTTAACATGGACTCATGCTGCTACAATCACATAGCTATATTGGTAGAAAGGGTTATTTGAAACCCAACAGCAGACTTCTGGCATTTAGGAAAAAAAAAGAGAATTGTCACTGAAGCAAAGCCATTGAGGAACATTAACTAGATGACAATTTGTCCCTTCTGATGTTATTTCTTTCAGAAAAATACATCTACATATTCCAAAACTTTCTATTTCTGGTACCTACGATGTGAAAAAGATAGTCAGAGAAGTGGGTATAATTGATCTATTCACTGAACAAGCTGATCTGTCAGGAATTACTGAGGATCCTGGACTGATGGTTTCAAAAGTAAGTCAGCACATGAAATATAGTGATCACAGAATTTGTCTGTTGCTGGGAATCCATCACGAACATCACATGAAAAGCTTATCCCAATCTTTCTGAAGCAAAATTTAATTATAAGCATCTGCCACAAAGACAGACATACCTTTCCTAAAACTGAAGTCAAACACGCAGATAAGGGGTTACATACACATGATTCAAGAGCAAGGAAGACATACATATCATTAGATGTTCTTTTGGATACTAAACTAAATTATCTATAGGTAGCACATTAATTTTGGTAAAATACCCTCTAATAGAGGGCAAAAAGGCTATTACTCTTGCCCTACCAGTGCTCTGAAAAAGGTTATTTTTTTCTGCTGGATGATAGGGTAGATTTCTGATAACACGTGAAGCTGCCAAATGTAAAACTAAGTCCAGGCTAAATTACCAGGTTTCTTTATTTCCAGAACTTCTCATCATCAGTCATCTTGAGTGCTCTTTGGCCATCTGCTGCTTAAAGATTGCTCTCTGCACTCCTGGTAGATGGAGGTTTTCAGGGCTGATGTGTTGGCTGCTCATGTTGCAGTGGGCAGGGGAGCAGCTGGGCATGACCTTCCCCAAGTTGCTGGTGCCAGATCCCATTTCAGACAGGTCTCTCTCTGGAGGTTGTTTTGCTTTATATCTCCACAGGTGATCCACAAAGCCATGCTAAATGTTCATGAGAACGGCACTGAAGCAGCAGGAGTCACAGTGAAGGAGATTACATGGAGATCTGGTGATATTTCTCGTCCTCCTCGAGTCAGATTCAACAGGCCCTTTCTCCTGATGATTTTGGATAAATATGCCCACACCATCCTCTTCATTGGGAAAATTGTAAATCCTCTGAAAAAATAACTGATTGGCCGGAGGACAGGTACTTCCACACATAGCTGCCTAAGTTCTTTTGATCCATTAATAACTTTGAGTACACCACTGAGTACTAGTGTCTTTCAACTGTTGCTATTATTGTACATTTCTAACTCCTTGAAAGAAAAACTAATTTTTCTTGTCCAAAAGACACAGGTATTTCTCCCCTGGTCTACAGCTGTATGTAACTTGTATTGTCAACAAAGCATGAGTCACTTTTCAGCTGTTTTGTAATAATCCCTTCCTGATATTCTCCAGAGTATATGAGGTGGTTTGAAGTCTTTTCATTTTTCATTTTATTTTTATTTTTTTGCTTCTCTGGTTAGTTGACCAGCTTTGTTTGTTTTTTAATAGAATGGAGTTACATCATCACTGTGACACTGGAATACACAGTGATGGGTTGATCAGTACAGTTGGTTTAGCTGCTGTCTTCTACCTGTGGAAGCCCTATTCATCCAGACAGTAAATTTGTTTTTCATTGCTGGGGTATTGCCAGTGTCCTGAGGTAAAATAAACGGTGGATTATTCCATGCTATAGCACTAGTTTCTTTTTTACAGATTTGCTGCCATTTCCATTTTTCATTTCTCTTACTGATGCCTCCTTCATTATCACACCTTCCAGACAGACAAGTCAGACTGTGGATAGAGAAGAGGAGGGATGAAAAATGACAACTACAGAGATTTTTGTATCTTCTCACAGGGAACAACAAAGCTTTTTCTGGGGGCTGTTTATCTGTTTTAAACTTAGAAAACTATCCTAGACGTGCATATAAAACACAGGCAAATATGTCACACTAATTTTTAACATTGGATTAACACTATAAAATAAAAACATACAGTTGCTTGAAATGTGTACCTTTTCTTTCAAAGATTAATGAGTATTGTTTACTGATAGTGTGTTGTTTTATTAAAATATACAAAGCTGTTGAAAGAAGTTGAATTAAATATTTATTAGATCTTTAACTACAGGATATGTCAAACTGGTCAAAAAATACAAATAGCAATTTTGCAGCCTTTGTTCTCTTAAAATGTGGAATAATATACCATAAAAATAATTATGACAATTTCTGAAACAATATTGTCCTGATTGTTTGGGGGATTTTGAATTGTCTCTAACATTAAATTACTGCTATCAGTATTACTAGACTGTAGTTGTATGTTAGCCAGGTAACGCTTGATGTTCGCACTCAAAACCCTCATCAAAATCACATAATCTAATGACAAAACTTCCTTACTGACATCCGTTTTTGAGCTATTCAATATTTAGTAAAAGTTGTTGGCTCGAACACTGGGCATATGTGCAGACTTAATCTTGGTGAAATACAGATAAACTGATTCTATAGAATATCATTTAAAAATTCTTGCAAAATTGTAGGGCTATTTCAGGACAGCATGCTGAAGTCCAGCTTTGCAATGACAAATGACTATGTAAGCAAATACCATGAGATTTTACGTTTGTTCTTCATTGTGGGCTCCAGATCAAAACTATCTGTTTGCCAGCAGGAAAAATATTTAAATGATATTTTGCCAACCAGACCTCACTTTGAGAGGCAAGTTCGATGCCTGACCTAAAGCACATGACGAATGATCGAGCAGTGTGTGGGATTATGAGCCAACTTTGTGTTCCCATTTAGGTATGAAAATACACTATGCAACATTTTGTGAATCTCTAACACACTGGAACCTTTTTCCTATATAATTTTCCCAAAAAAGGCATACTGTATAAGGAGTATGCTTAAATAGAAATCACACATAGCTATGGTTATAAAAAATGTTATGTATTTTATTGGAGCATTAGATTCCCCTCTCTCAGTAAAAAACAAAACAAAACGCAATCATGAAATATGTATAACCTATTTTTTCCAAAAAAATTAATTCTTAAAAAAATTACTGTTATATACTCTGTCATATCTTTCAATAGCTGACTAAGCTTACCTTAAGATCAGAGGACTGGGTACAAGGGTTACTTTTTTCAGCCCTACTGCTCTCCTTTTTAGAAACCTTAGTTTTATTTCTAACTATATTTTGTTTCTGAACATTCTAAACCTTTAATTTCCTATGACACTGTGGCATGTCAGTTGAAATACCTCTCTCTTAAATTATCTGTATGTGCAAGTTTTCATCTATAACTTCCCTCAGCCTGCTCTTTTTACACTTAATAGTCCAGGCTCTTTTTATCTTCTCCTTTCCTGCATGTTCTTAATATTTTTTTTACACCAATTCCAGCTATTATAGCTTTTATATTATTCCAGCTTGAATTAAGAAGACAAATTTGTTCCCATAACTTCATATAATATCTTTAATATTTGCAACTCTTACACTGTATCCAAGCAGTGCCTAATAGCCAGTCTAAAAAAGCAAAAGCTAATGTATTTCTTGTTCTAACTGACAAGGATTTATCTACAAAAGTGAAATAAAGTAAATAAATAAATAAATAAGGAACTAAAAAAAAAACAAGATCAATCCATGGTGGAGATGCACTTAATCCTTAGGAAACTGAAAAGACATTGAAAAAATATATGCAACAGCAATTGTGAGTAGTACTGAAGATCACAAAAGAAGAAACAGCAGCCAGAAGCGTGTGTGGGGGCAGAGAAAGTAATAATATGCTGGATGGCAAACAAGGAAAATAGCATATTTCAAACAGCCAGCAGACAGTGTCAATGCACAGGTCTTTGTTCCCAGTGTTGTGTGGCATCAGCCAAGAAGAATGGCTTGTAATATAGCCAAAAGCCTCGAAGGTCATCAACTGAAAAGCAAATTGCATATTCTACTGAAAAACTTACTGATGCTGTATTAAATGCAATAACAAATAGGAATTTCAATAACAATAGAAGGTAGAAGCTGTTTAAGGAGAAAAATGAAACTGAAGTACATGGTCCTGACGCCAGTGTATTCTCATCAAACAGGAGATATCACAGAATCACACCATAGCCAAATTGCATTTGTATTTGTTTTCTAATACACAAGAACTAATTCATCAGATCTTGTTACTATTATCTTGATACTGAATAACTCATTACATTCCTGTGCTGTATGATACTGTTCTTTCTTCACATCATTCTCAGAACATGACAACAGAGGAAAACATTAGCAAAGTTTATGAAGTGCTGGTGTGGACAGGCCCCATGATGCCCCAATTATAATGGTGTGGGAGTCTCAGCTTAATGCCAGTCTTCTGGTCCTAGTGTTTATCAGTGATCAACTTTGCAGAACAAAAAGGTCTGCACAAATTAGTTAGTACCAGACGTGTCCCAGACTCGTCACTCAGGGTTTTTGACTTCTCAAAATCAGATATGATGTATTCATTATGTATTCAGAGACCCTAGCAAATATAACCCAGCCAGTAACTCATAGATATCTCTGGGCAATACTGCATAAATTTCCCAGCTCTCTGGTGATTTTTCATGGCTGAAAAAAAAGTGGCTGTTAAGAGAATAAAACAAATGATGTCCTTCACAATGATATGTTAACTCAGCATTTCTGCTATTTATTGGATTCCTGGCTTATGTTCTGTCATTTGGCCAGAAAAAAAAATCTGTGGAGCAAGATGGATGGTCTGTGGCTATTTGTCTCCTGAATAATATTGTCAAAGAGTTGTATGTCTCTTAAATACAACATATTTTGTTGTATATTTTGTTCATTTATGTATTTTGTTTTATTTAAATTTATTATATATCTTGATATTTCTTGAGTAGGAAAATACACTTGAAGATATTGCAGTATTGTGATAATTGATATTGTGACAATTAAAACATTGGTGAACACAGATAATCACTTAAAGTACTATTGTGTTTCATTCCTTTTATTTCCTTGTTTGAAAAATACCTCCTTTGTATGCTAAAATTTACCTTTTCCCAGGCTATTTCTGCTGCTTTCTTCCAGACAAACATTGACGGGATGTCCATCTTTGAAGATCAGTTTGATTTCCATGAACTGCTTCCAGATTATGGATACAGAAACTATCAGAACATCTCACTAGCTCTTCCTACTTCACCTTCCCAGGGATAGAAACATGCTTCTACATTGAGAAATCTAAGGACATTATGAACCAGAAAAAAACTGTCAGAAAAAATTTCAGTCATAAACCATTTCAATGTGGGGAAAAAAGTAGGTTTGCACTATCCATCAGAAATGGATGACTCCATAAGCAGCTTATCCTTTAGAAGGGAATGCTGGCTTTTCATCACATACTTCACATCACTCATTCCATCTGGGTAGCTGTCATTGAAATTTCTTATGAGATTTCTCCATTTAAAGTGAATGAATGTTTGGTACAAGCGATGTGAGAAATATTTCTCAAACTTGTTTCACATTATCTTCAACAGCATGTAAACCACTAGATGCCTGGATTAAAACTGCTTTCTCAGCATCTGATTTACTGACTGTTGTTGCTTTATGCTGTATGGATGCAAGCAACACAACGAAGAGCAGAAGACACCTTGTTAAGGAGGTAGCTTGTGAATGTGAACATAACATTTGTGCTACAGCCCATATTACATATGCTGTTTATGGAATAGATTCCTATTTTCCCCCTGTAGAAGACTGAGGTTGACAGAAGTGAAAAGGGATTCAACTCTCTGCAGAACATGGAACAGGAAAATATCTGTTTCAGAATAAAGATTCAAGTCTGTCTGTTCACTTTCTAAGATTTCTATTTCTGTGCTATTTTATTTGACATTTTTGTTTGCACTTACTGTGCGGCACGTATAAGGTTTTGGGTTTCAGTTGTTTTAAGTCCTATGAATTATAAATTAAACTCAGAGCTATTCCAATCTCAGATGACTCACTTTTTGGCCCCTTTTTGGATGGTGTAACATGTAGAGGTTGCCTAATGCAATAATTCACTTTCTTGATAAAGAAATAAAATAAAAATGAGGGCAAAATCACGCTTGGGTAAACATACGTAATTACAATTCTTGATTCCCTTCTAAAAATTTTCCTTTCTGTGTTGCTGTAGAAGCTGAGACATCATAGATAAAAACTTTATTTTAGCATAGCAAAATGAAGGAACAAACTAATTCAGAAGCAGTGTAAAGGGTCTGATTTGTCCCATCTTTCCATTGTTTTTAGCAGCAAAAACTATGCTTGCATGATTTCTTTTACTGACATTGATCTCCCAAATGGTTCATCCCAAGATCCCCCAAAAATTCCAGCTCTGTTTTCTTTCTGAAACACTCCAGTTGGATGTGACATGTATGCTTTGGATGAAGGTAGAATTTGGGTGGGGAAAGATGTTGAAAGGTCAAGAGAAGTTCAAGGGGAAAACAGCCTTTCTAAACACAACAGTATTCATGGGGTTTGGCAATACTGAACTAACCACTGAGACCTAAAGTTTATATCTCATTTCTGTGTCTAAAATTGAGGAACTATTTTTTGGCACAGTAGATTTAATGGGTGATTTTTGAAGAAACTACTTCAAAAATGTTAATTAAAACTTTTTTTCTCATCGTTTACATGCTGGCCTTTGAGCTCAGTTATAGATCTCTAAAACAGCATAAATTAACCTCTGTTAATACTGATGGCATTTCATGGAAAGATGGATAGCCTTCATTATGTTTTCTTACCAATTTGTAGGTTCTATTCCTCATTACATTTTAAATGGCAGCCAGCAAACAAGTCCACTCCCACTGCTGATACATTTCCCTGGAAAGCAGCAATGTATTTTAAACCTGTCTTATCTCTAGGTGACTAACATCAGCATTACTGAATTTGCATTAGATTTTACAAGTGGGTCACAACAAAGTTAGTTGGCAAAGCATCTTATTCTCTCCTTTGAGACATTCCACTGCCTTTCCAATGCTCTCCTGGGGGCCAGATTATCCAGATTTGGCAACACAAAGGCCTTACCTTTAACCTGATAAAGACAGAGAAGCAGCAGAGCCATGGATATTTTCCCTCAATTTCTACAAGGTGAAGCTGAAGCAAATAAAACATCCTCACTACAAATGGTAGCCCAGAACTTTCAGGACAATATCAAAGATGTGAATGATGTTGAAGCTGGCAGAAACTGGAAAGAAGATGAATAGTTTGAATATAGAAAATCCTAAATGGGAACTTCTTTTTTTGTTACCATAAGGTAGTCAAGTACTGGGAGAGGGCTGCTCAGAAAGTCTGAGAAATCTCCATCCTTGGAGGTTCCCATCCCACCTCTGCCTTCGAATCCCCATTCCTATGAAATCTGCATATTCTTTCACAGGATGTTCATGAAGTTCTGTTTAATTTTTCTGGAGAATACAGAGAGATTACATTAGCGAGGATTGTTGAATATGGTCTTAATTCTTATTCTCTCTCTTTAGAGGTCTTCACTTTCTGTGTCTGCAGGTTAAAACGTCCACATCCAGAAACAGAGAAATCCTGTCCTAAAATTATGATCTTGAAAATTTCACGTATGATGCTTGTGCCATAAGCATCAACACGTGAACAACAACAACAACAAAGAAGTCAAATTTCTGAGGTATAATTGAAGTTACTGTGATCTTAAACCTGTGACTCTAATTTTGCTTTGAGAAGCCTAGCTCTGTGCTGCTCTCAAGATTTTTGTACTCAGTTATATTGGTTGGAGTTACTGTGGCCTTGACAACACAGATTGTGATTTCTTGGAGGACTGAAACTTCACATAGACAGAAAACTATAATATTAATTTGATATAGGTATTGCCAGTGTTTGGCTTTAAAATAGCCCTTATCTGAATGGAAAATAATCTTATTAACCCAGACCTGTTTTTGAATTTGACAGTCAGAGTAGGCAAAGTTTATATGGGAAGACAACTTGAAAATGCAAGATTCAGTCACGTAATACTTGAAAAACAAACTTGCAAGGAATGATCATTATTTCATACCAACACATGTATCTTTAACCAGCTGTATTAGCAGATAGTGAGACAGTACCAATCTGTCAAATTAGATAGGGCTAATTTAACCTTATCACTTTGTTAGGCACAGTTTACTGAACAGTCACTGTGTAACTGTTTGCAGAAACTTGACAGTTCTTACAACTGAAGCTAAATGAGAAAAGGAGAGTAGAATTCTCTTTAATATCAATTACAGAAATCAACATGGTTTTCTTCCAAAGAAGTATAAACATGATACATCCAATAAGAACAAGTTCTGATCTGTTTTAAGAGCAAAAGAAAAACTGTGTTTCTTCAGTAAATGTGCTAAAGAGAAAAATGAAGCAAGTGAATGAGAGACATTTTAGAGCATTCAGAACTTGAACCTGTGCTCATATGCCTAATGTATGATTTTAGGCTGCTGCTGTGAAAATGTTTCTTTTAAGCCAGTCATTGCTATTCAAACAAAAGGTTCAATTACAGATACCTGGGACTAGCAAGACTTTTACTTAGGCATACTTCCCACTAGTGTAACTGTAGTATTCATAGTTTAATTTTTAAAATTACATTCCATAAGCCACATTAGGTCTCCTAGTTATAAACATATCTTGGCCCACAGATATCTTTCAAGTGTCTAGCAAGTCAAAAGCTAGAAGTGTATAGCTTCCTTTGAGCTCTTGCAACTTCCCTAAAGTGTCTTTGGCTGCTTTTCCTCAAGGGTTGCTCTAAGCCTCAGATACTGGATAGATCTTGATTAGGAAAGATCAACAATTCCTTCAGCATGTGCTAGGAAGGGGCCCGTATGAGATGCTGATGATGCAAGAGTGTGACCTCCCAGATATTTTGCTGGAGGGCAGGTGGAGTTTAGGAAGCAGGTACTCCTGAGTTGAAGGAAGCTTCTGACTCCTAGTATAAGGAGGATGTGGGGCTGAGGATTGTATCCACTGAGACTCCGAAGATGTCTGAATGTAAGATGGTGTGAATTTTAATTTCATGTGTGTCAGAAGGATTTATTTCTCTCTTTAACAGCTCTCCTCCAGATCCAATAAGCGCTCTTTGCCATTTGTTCTCCATAGCGCCTATAATGTGTGTAAGATAGCATCCCATTTCACTATCTCTTAAGCAGGTGAAACTCCACATTATTGTCCCCGCCTGCTGATATCTTATGTTTTCCAATCACTGTCTAATTCCTCAGTGTTCTCTTCATTTGTACTTGACCTATTCTGACTCAGAGGATGGGTAGATGTTCATGAAAGGCAGATCCTGCTTCACCAATCTGATGACCAAGTTATCCATCTGGTGTAGGGAAAGGCTGTAGATGTAGTCTACCTAGACTTTAATAAAGCATTTGTTGCTGTCTCAGTGTTCTCCTGGAGAAGCTGGCATCCCATGCCTTGGACAGGTACACTCTTTGCTGGGTAAAGAACTGGCTGGAGGGCCAGGCCCAGAAAGTGGTGGTGAATGGAGTTAAATCCAGCTGGCAGCCAATCACGAGTGGTGTTCTCCAAGGGGAGTATTGGGGCTTATCTGCTTTAATATTTTTATTGATGGTCTGGATGAGAGAATGATTGAGTGTACCCTCAGTAAGTTTGCTGATAACACCAAGCTGAGAAGTGTCTATCTGCCTGAGGGTAGGAAGGCCAATTGGAGATATCTGAACAGGCTAGACTGATGGGTTAAAGCCAGTGGTGCAAACTTTAACAAGACCAAGTGCTCTACTTGGCACTGATGAGGCTACACCTTGAGTACTATGCTTGGTTTTGGGTGCCTCACTACAAGAATGACATTGAAGCACTGGAGTGTGCCCAAAGAAGGGCAATGAAGCTGTGAAGGGTATGGAGCACAAGCCTTCTGTGGAGCAGCTGAAGGATCTGCAATTGTTTATTCTGGAGAAGATAAGGCTCAGGGGAGACCTTATAGCTCCCTACAACTACCTGAAGGGAAGTTCCAGGGACATACTATAATCCTTCAAGCAGATGCAAGATTTTTGACTATTTTGTTGGTTTTTGTGCTCCTATACTGACTGAGATCTTCACTGTTTCAGGTATGACTTAGTTCATATTATATTTTGTGGCAGTTCTTAATGAGGTTGCCATCCTTTCAGGTTTAACTCCATTGTCAGCGGTGTTTTATTTATTTCTGAAGTGCAAACATGATACATTTCTAGAGTAATGGAGTGACTGTGCAATCATTCGTGTCCTCCAACAATGGCGTTTTTAATCTTTTGCTGAAATGCAGCTTTAGAGAAAAGTATATTAGGTTCAATACAGAATCACAGAATTGTAGGTGTTAGAAGGGACCTTTGGATATCATCAAGTCCAACCCCTTGCCAAAGCAGCTCCCTAGCCCAGGTTGCACAGGTAGGCGTCCAGGTGGGTCTTGAACATCTCCTGAGAAGGAGACTCCACCACCTCTCTGTGCAGCTGTGCCAGTGCTCCATCATTGCACTGTGAAGAAGTTCCCACACACATTTGTGTGGAACTTTCTATGCCTCAGTTTGTGTCCATTTCCCTTTGTCCTATCACCACACACTGCAGAGAAGAGTTCAGCCTTGTCTCTGCCTCCCGCTCCTTAGATATTTATAGACATGGATCAGAATCCCTCTGAGTCTTCTTTTCTCAAGACTTGAACAGACCCAGGTCTCTCAGCCTCTCCTCATAAGAGAGGTGCTCCACATCCTTTATCAACTTTGTAGTTCTCTGCTGGATTCTTCTGAAGAGATCCTGGTCTTATTTGTACCAAGGAGCCCAGAAATGGACATAGTACTCCAGGTGAGGCCTCACCAGGGCAGAGTAGAGGGGGAGGATCACCTCACTCGACCTGCTGGCTATGGTCTTTTAATACACCCCGTGATGCCATTGGCCTTCTTGGCCACCAGGGTACACTGCTGGCTCATGGCCAGCCTGTCATCCACCAGGGCACCCAGGTCCCTCTCCCCAGAGCTCCTCTCCAGCAGGTCTTCCCCCATCCTGTACTGGTGCATGGGGTTATTCCTCCCAAGGTGCAAGACTCTACACTTGCTCTTGTTAAACCTTGCTAACATTGTTAATAAACTTGTTAATACTATCAGGGTTAGGAACAAAACATTTTGTGCTTCAGAAAAAATATGCTACCTTTGGGAAACAAGAAACAAATCTGTGTAAAGGAACTGGGTGTATATATTGCTCTCACAAATATAAAATATCTGATAGGTCAAGTAGCACTGCTAAGAAGGAGAGGTGTACTCTAAAGCTCTCTTGGCCTGACCCTGGCAGTCAGAGCTTAGTGCTGGGCAGAACTATACATCTCCAGAGGAAGGGCAATTCCCATGTTGGGTAACATAGAGAACAAAGTAGCTGTATTTGGCACAAACTCATTTCCAATTAATATCTGCTTAGGCATTGCTTTATGACCCTTAGGAAACACAACACTGGTCTTAGCTCTGATTGGAGTTCAGATGTGGTCATGTGAATATGGTAGCCAAGAAAATTAGCTTTATCAGCATTTAGCTTTATCCTTTTAGATTATCTGTATTTGAGGCCATGTAATGTTTAACAGAGGAAAACAGCAGTGTGAGTAAAGCAACGAGAAAGAGCACAACCCATGCAAGTGCAGGACCCTTCCGAATGCAATGTAAGTACACAGCTATCTTTACTTTAAAGACTTAGATGCAGCTATATGACATTTAGCTAGTGAGTCATGAAGCACATCTGCTTTCAAAGGTGAAATTTGGTTTCTAAGTACTGAAATGACAGAAGAATTTAATTTCCAAGAAATACCGAATAGTAAATTGTGGAGATACATTACAGCAGCTCTACAACTGTTACGAATATTTATCCAAAATATTCATATCTAGAAATAAATGATGTTACTTAAAGTGAGGGAAAATATTCTGACTTCCCAACAGTCATTCTGATTTGATGTCAGAGGTTTTCTAAAGCTTGTGATGTGATAGCCAAAACTCTGAGGTGAATGACGTGTCTTATTAACACCAGTGTGTTCCAATCAGGATACATAAAGTTAACATTGTTGAAAGAACTGTTTCCTGGTCATAGGAAATTTAGACAGGCAGGATAGGCCAAGCCTACTGCAGTGGCCTCACCATCTCATCACTGAGGTGAGGTTGGAAAAACAGAGCAACTCATCTGGAAGACATGCATCAGTTGAGTGATAGTTTAAAATAAAGCAATGTATTCTGATCTAATTAGGTATTAAAGAAGAAAAATGTTACTAGCTTGCTTGATTACTCACTTTATGTGTTAAAATGAGACAGAAATGTGAAAGGTGATGTTTCAACTATTGTAAAATTTTGTTTTCCATTGATGTAGTTTTGCCATTTGACGTAAACCTCTTTCAATCCCAACTATCATGATAAATTTGAGTGTTCTTAGAGGTAAACATAAGAGACATCAGAGTTGTTTCTGATGTGTCATCACATCATAAAATGGATCTACAGTGAGATAAAAATATGAACAACAATGAATCTTTTAATTTAATCTCTTCCTCTGAACCATTTTTTCTTTAATAATCATGTGCTACTCTCTCCCCAAGCATCCAGTAAAAAGGGACTTGTGTAGCTGAAGGAAAACAGAACTGAAATGGGAAGTTATAAGTGCAAGTTACATCTAAGATCAAAGCAGGAATGTTTCAAACCCATATCATAATTAAGGAGCAGGTCAGGAGATTAACATTTAATAACTACTGTAGGTAGCAGCAGGTATAAATAAAGGATGACATGACTGTTCTCCAAGGCTCAAAACAATTTATTTTTGTCCACACAGTAGTTGAAAAGGATAATGAAGGCCATCCTCTGGCAGTGCTTGCTGTTGGCCATACTTTACCCTGCAGACCCCAGCGTGAGACAGTCTGATCATCACAATGAAGAGCCCAAGGTAACTTACCTCCATGAGCAGCATCCTCGTGAAGAAGATTCACTTGCTTTCTGCCAGCATATAATCCCCAGCAACACAGACTTTGCCTTCAGGTTTTACAGGCAAGCAACTGTCCAAACACCTGGCAAGAATATCTTCTTCTCCCCCATCAGTGTCTCTGCTGCCTTTGCCTTGCTGGCCCTGGGCTCCAGAGCCACAACCCAAGCTCAGCTGCTGGAGGGGCTGGCCTTTAATCTCACCAACAACAGGGAGGAGGAGATACACCATGGCTTTCATCATCTCCTTCTCTTGCTGAATCGTCCTGACAGCCAGGTGGAGCTGTGCATGGGAAATACCTTGTTCATGGACAAAAACTTGAAGCCACTGAAAACATTTCTGAAGGACATCGAAAATTTTTACATGGGAAAAATTATTTCTAGTAACTTTCAGAATTCTACTGAGGCTAAAAAAGAGATCAATGATCATATAAAGAACAAAACCCATGGGAAGATAAATCAAATACTTACAGACCTCGATCCAAACTCTTTAATGGTACTAATTAACTATATTTATTTCAAAGGTAAGTTCAGTCATACAGACACTGCTGCAATATCCAAGTTTGCCTTGGACAGAAAAAAAAAATCTCATACTATTTCTGAATAATTTTTAATAGAAGGACAATGATAAAATAACAAGAAACATTGACAGTTCTCATGCTTCTTACTACACCTATTTTTATAGCATATTTTTAGGCTTGTAAGCACAAAAAATCACTTATTTGCAACCTTCAGGGATTATGGATTTACTAGAGCACAGCAAATTTATACATTTGTGGATTTTTCTATCAGACCTCTGTTTAAATGCAAAAATTATTCTGCAGTACATATATATCCTATATGAAGAAACAAAACTAATTCCAAATATTATCAAAAATAATGAAACTTCAATTTACCTGCTTATTAAATGAGTACATATTATGGAGTTGGGCTCTAAATGTTCTACAGCCAGTCATCACATTATATATATACACCAGGAGGTACTTGGGAATGTGCAGCTTCAGCAATGATTAGCTTCTTCTTAAAGGTAATATCCATTGTAGCAGCACGCAGGACATAAATTGAATTTACCATCCAGAAAAGTGTGTTAGGAATAGAATGGCATTCAGTCATTACTTCAAGTATTCTATCAGATCAAGGTACCCTAGTCAAAGGTGATGGGACAGGAGGGAGTTCAAACTTCTACAGTAGTTGGAGTACTTAAGTGTTTACATCATACTACTATTTTTTCAACTTTATTTTGTTTCCAATCAATATTTAAAAAACAAGTGTACTTAGTTCTAAAATGGTAAACCGTGTTCCCTGTGTATTTGTACAGTGAATGATATTATTTAATACAAGGAAAATGCCATTAAAAATCATTTGAATAAGCATGAAAAGAAATTTGGAAGGTTAAAATCTTAGAAGCCCCATTTCACTTACGGTAATGAAGTTATGATCAGACCCAAAAGTTCAGGTTGTTCTTTTATTTAAGCTTTTCCTTAATGCTACAAGATGAGGAACAGATGAAAAAGCATAGAAGGAGCTTACTGTGCCACCTTTGAAAAGGCAATCATCTGCTGTGGATCCTGCTTAAAAGGGAAAGTGGTTGTAAATAAACTCACTGGATCCTAGTCAGGAACTTTTACTTTCTTTTTCTTCAAACTTTTCCTTTTCTTGAAATAAACTTAATATAACATCATAAAGATATTTTGTTTGATTTATCTGACTTGCAACACCTTTCTAAATTTTAATCTTGGATATTTGTTAGTTGAATATATTATAGCAGAGATGATAGGGAACAAGACCTTGAATTAAATGTGAATACCTCTGATCTTCAAATCAGATCTTCTAAATCTTTAATGTGGATGTATTTGGTGTAAAATAGACTAGACTGTATTAATTTTTCCTCCTTGAAATAAGCATGCAACTGTATTTTTTCTCTTACTTTTAAGCCTACTGGGAAAATCCGTTCAATATGAAGGGGACTCACAAGGATTATTTCTATGTGAATGCAAAGACCCTGGTTGAAGTGAAGATGATGATTCGAGATAGCTTTTATGAAATATATTCTGACAACAAACTGTCCTGCAAGGTGGTGAAGATTCCTTACAAGGGAAATGTTTCAGCATTGTTTATCCTGCCCAGTGAAGGAAAAATGAAATGGCTGGAGGATGGCCTGATGAAAGACACAGTGCCTAAATGGAAAAAATCACTCAAAAGACGGTACATTCTAATTGGATGCATCATAGTAGTCAGAATCTGAGGTGTAAACAATGTTATCAAGTTTTTGTTGTTCATTAGAGCTTTAAGTAAAGAGACAGGTATAAATGAACAGACTAAACAATGTGATGATTTGAAACTCAGCAGCAATTTGAATTAGCACTGCTTTGTCATGAGGGAAGAGATCTGTGAGCTGAGAAAATCAGCTTCTCTTTCTATACATTTTAGTTGATTTTTAATATCTCCATTTCCTTTTCTCAAATATAATATGTCAACAGTTGTACTATTGTGACATAGAAACCAGATCCCTTTGAGAGAATGGGGTGTGATTTACAAATGAAAAATCTTGAGGGCTAGAAAATGAATGCAAATGTATGCCCAAAGGTGCTTGCACTACCACATTCAAGGGGTGGTTGTACGATTGAAAACAAGCCCTAAGTAATGTCTTTCTTATACTACCTTTTCCGGTCATCCTGACCATTGTCTTCCCACATTTTTGCTGCCATTTTTTCTATATTTAAAAGACTGGCATTTTAGCACAGAATTACCAGCAACTTGGGAGACTTCAAGTTATACCTTGATTGTAATAACTACCATAACTCTGTTTTGAATTAATAGGAGGATGGAAGTGCATATTCCAAAAGTATCCATTTCTGGCACCTATGACTTAAAGGAAATGGTCATGAATCTGGGTGTAACGGATGTGTTTTCTGACCAGGCTGATCTGTCTGGAATCACAGGAAAGTCCAATCTGAAGGTTTCGAGAGTAAGTTGGTCAAAAGAAAAGTCTGTGGATTTGTCATTTAAGCTATGTTCCAGAATATTTCTTATTCCTGAAAATGACTGATACTCTTCAAATTTGAACATTTTAGCTTGTAAAGTAACTTTAAGTTCTTTCAGACTCATTTAAGATCTGGAAATAAGAATACTGCCCTTCTTCTGTCAGCCTGTAATTGTGGCAAAGGCTGAGAGGCTTATATAAACTTTCCCATAAACAAAAGGACCATGCAAAAGGAGACTCCTTCTATTTGGGCTGCTTTGCATGAGCATATCTCGTGCAAAAAGTGGCCTCTTTTCTTTAATGCATGAATGTGATTCTATAATTTTAAAGGAATTTCAATTTCCATAGAAGGCACTGGGAAGTGCTAATCACCTAAGAGGGGCTTTCCCTATAGGA
Source organism: Cyrtonyx montezumae (assembly GCF_038088225.1). Lineage (NCBI taxonomy): Eukaryota > Metazoa > Chordata > Aves > Galliformes > Odontophoridae > Cyrtonyx > Cyrtonyx montezumae. The sequence continues at coordinate 13,755,001 of NW_027071826.1, forward strand.
AAGCCTCCTGTTTCCTATGAAGAACAGATAGAGAAGATAAATTAACATTCCTATGGGCATTGCAAAAAGAAAGTAATTATAACGTTATAATACCTTGGTTTTAGTGAAACAAAGGTTGAAAATGCCAAAATTTATATGAAGATTTATTTTCTACTGACAAAAGTTTAACCCATGAGGTATTAGGGATACATACAGAACAGCTCTGGAGTTTGACTTCCTTTCCTTCTGAAATAATCATTCCTGCTCTGAATTTGAGTGCTCTGGCCTGACACCCATGGTGAGGAATACTGAATGGAACAAAAGTTAGTCATAGAAACATTGCTAAAACGCCTGCCATGGACTTTTTCCTTCTTCTTAGCTCATGACCTATGAGTCATTTCTATGAAAGGCAGGAGGTGAATTAACAGTGTAAATTGTAGTCACTCCACCCCCTTCCTGTGTGTACAGTAATACTTGCTGTGTTCCTTTGTAGGTAGTTCACAAGGCTCTGCTGAATATTCATGAGAATGGCACAGAAGCTGCAGCAGTCACTGGCACAGAGTTTGCTCCTCATTCTGTTCCTCCTGTTATAAAGTTCAACCGTCCATTTTTGCTATTGATTGTTGATGAGTACACTCAAAGTATCCTCTTCATGGGAAAAATTGTAAACCCACTGAAAAATGAATGATCAGTGAATGGTCTTACTGATTTGAATTGCACTTTATGCATTTATAGTCTGATGTAATTAAAATTATATCACATCTGTTACTAACTATTTAAAAAAAAAGACAAGAACGTGGTCACTCTTAAAATCACTGTTTCTTCACCAGTAGAAAGCAGCTACCAAGATATGCTTACTAGTGAATTATGAAGCAGTGCATACATCTATCTTCTAATGACCAATATATGCTATTATTGAAAAATAAAGTAAGTATTCAGCTGAGAGAAGCAGTTTAAAACATGTTCAGTATGTAACGAATGAAGAAGCAGACTGCTTCTGAGTAGTGAATAGAGAACTAGAAGAATGTTATTGTTTTCTCCAGCTGTCTGTCATTCTTACTGGGTCCTGGAGAGATGACATGGAAGTTTAGAATGTAATTGCAGTCCAACTAGGGATATCTTAGGTTTTCTCTTCCACGTGGATTTTATTGATGGAAAAAGTCATGCATTTGAATGAGAAAATGACGGCTCGGCAATGTCTATACTAATCTAACATCTCCTAATCCAGCCTTATCGATCGACAAGGTAGTGTCAAAATTTGGAGTCGAATCTTGGCACTTGTGAGGAGCTGGAGCACCAAGGGAAGAGACATCTGCTAATAAACACAGCCAGACTTCTGTAGTATCAGCCTGACTCCTCCTCTCTTCTATTCTTTGAATTCAATGGCAGCAAACATTTGAGAAGTGTTAAATCCTTCTCGGTGTGTTGCTCATTTTCTTAAAGTTTGACTGTATAGATCATGAGGGCAATTTGATATTAGAACTAGTTCCTCTGTGGAACCTGATCTTTCTAGATCATCTGTTACTAAACACAGCAATCTCTGCAATTAGAGCACTTGACTTAGTTACAGGATATTCAAGAATATTCATGTTCACAGCCCTCTCTTGCCTGAAGACAAACAATCCTATACTTCCAAGATCTTAATTAGGCTGAAACTGCAAGAGGGGAATTAACATTAAACCTGGAGTGCTGTTAAGAATATTTTCCTGGAGGAGAGAAATCCATGTCTTCACCTCCCTGAGTGGAACACCTGCATCAGAAACTGCATAAAATATGTAAGATGAGTGGTTGTAGGTTGATGGTCAGGTCTTTGCTCCAGAATTGCCTGGTATAGTGAAGCCAGAATGACAAACAGGAATGTGAAGCCTCCTCTGTTATTCAGCTTCATAAGCTCTTGCCCAGCATATGACGTTTCTCTGAATGTCTCTGATCAAGTTGAAAGGCCTTCATCAGCTACTGGCCAAAAATGAGGAGTCCAGGGACTATTTTTCCATCTTTGGAACAAACTTAAGTTGTTCAGAAAAAGCTCTTCAAAAATGCAAGCCAAAAACCATGACTACCATGCATTTGCCATAAATGTATTTTGGTACTTTCATCTGACCAGTGCTTTGAGTCTGCTGTCAGGATAAATGCATAGACATTTTCAAAAGGCTGCTCCTTATTAAGGATTTGCACTGGTCCTGAGATAACAACAATACCCTGATGATGTAAATACCTAAAACACCTCACAAGTGGATATAGAAAAATAAATTGCAAAATACACAAGTTTAATGCTATTATATTGTTATATAAGTGAATTTAGATACAATTTCAAATTAGATACCACATAAAATGGAGACATAATCACCATTTAGGTTTTTTTTAAAAACTAAACTTAAAAATCTTACACTGTTTTGTAATGAACCAGAAAGTCTGGCTGTCAGTCTTCCTGATGAAAATGTTCAGGGGCCTGTCAATTTTTGACAGTTGTGCAAGCTATTTGCTGGAGGGTGTCCTGACTGCAAACTAGAGTTGTCAGAAAATGGCCACTGGAGAGTCTCCTTTGGCAGCTGGATCACTTTGTCGATAAATGCTCAGCTGCTAAATGCCAATGTTGTGCAGCTCTCCTTCCAACAGTCATGCAGGAACACAACATGTGGAAGGGATGAGAAACACAACTCCCGGTCGCTCAAATCTGATAACAGTGCTAAATAAAGCAGACAGTATTTACAGTAATGCCAATTTCATTGCTTTTTTTTTCTTTTTTTTTTTTTTCTTTTCAGAAATTTGTTTACAGATAAGAAAGAAAATTTTGCTATAACCTCATCAATACTAGCCATATAAGTTCTCAAAGGGCCAGATGAATGAGTTGTTTCAGGCACAGAACCCAGATACAAAATCCGTTTACATCAAAAAACCCTGGAATTGTTTTAGGTTTTCATTACACATGACTGCAAATACGCACTTGACTCTTGCTGCACTGTTGTCCCTGGCTCTCACCAGCCGGTGGCTACAAGTAGAGTAAGAAAACTAAGCACAGCTCAGGAGCAGCATCCACTTAGGGGAGTTCCTTTTAGTTCCTAATGAGAGACAGTTCCCAGCAATGCAGTCTTTGCTTTAAGATTGTACAGGTAAGGGAACACTCAGTAACATGGTGTAGGGGAACTGCTGAGTCACAGACTTTACCACTGAATGAGCACCAGAAGGAAAGATCTGGCCAGCCCTGGGAGCACAGGTGAAGCCAGGCTCCACCCCTCTTAGACCTCATTTAAGGGCTGACTGTTACTGAGGAAGGATCTCTTGTTGGAGATCCCTCCTTTGTGAAGTTCCTCCCTTGTGAACATAGATCTTCAGAGTCAAGTGAGCGCTCTTTTTCCTTTTATTGTAACACCTCCTTGTTTGTGCTGGTCTCTTTGCTTTTACAGCCTTTACACCTGGCAAAAACATTTTTCCCCCCTCTTCAAAATCTTCACTATATTTGCCCTGCTGGCTCCAGAGTTGCCAGCTGTGTTCAGATGTTTGTCTTTAACCTCTCTGATGCTTGGGAAGACAACTGGGGTGACTGTCTTCATTTACCGTTGATTATTCTAGCTGCTAGAACTTTTTCAAAATTATGAATAATGTATTCCATCTACAAGTTTTTAAATAATGAATGTTTTTAGTCAACAGTCCTATCTACTTGATTCTGGTGGATGTGTGTATATATACGTGTATATATATATAGATAGATATAGATTGTTTTTAAGAAATTCAAGACCTCAATTCCTTTTGAGAACCATATTTTGGTCCTGAAGAGTTTATCTACAGTTGTTTCTTTTTCCTCACTTCTGATTCTAATGATATTGGGGGAAAAAAAGTTGAAAAACATTGAAAAAATATTTCCTAACTAATTTTGAAAAGCCTTGGCACTATCCAGTGGACCTACAATCCCTGTACCTTCACATGGGATGTTTGTGGGAAGCATATCAGTAAAGCATGAGATGAATCCTCAATGAGGTGTACTCATTAAAATGTTGTCTGATTGACTTCAGTGAAATTCACATCAGGCTTTAAATAGATGTGAGCTCCTGAAAGCACTCTATTAATGTAAGGATATTAGGCAGATTTTACAATTTTACAATATTGTTTTCTACAAAAAGATGAACACAGAATCATAGAATGCCTGGGTTGAAAAGGACAACGAAGACCATTTATTTTCACCCTCCCTGCTGTAGACAGGTTGTTAGCCAGTAGACCAGGTTGCCCAGAGCTGCCTCCAGTCTTCCCTTGAATGCCTCCAGGGATGGAGGTATGATTATTTGACGTGAAATTTCTGTTATGAGAAACAGAATCACATTCTGGTAATAAAATAACCTTATTTTCTTCTGAGATGCCACTATTGTTTTCTTCTGTGTTGAATTTGATTTTGTTAGTATTACTTTAATCTAGCAAACTATGAGTCATGTGAAATTTTAGTTCTGGGAGTTCTATTGACTTAGTGATAGATGGAGAACACAAACCAGAAGTGGCCTGCTTCCTATTCTCAGTTCTGTTGCTAACTTTCTCCTTGGCCCTCAGCTTTTTTTTTCCTTCTATCAGTCACATTGTTTTGCAATTAAAATCAGCAACATTTTCTTTATCTAATAAGAAAAGTCTGTATATTTGTAAGACATACAGATTATAGTTGGTATGCCCTTTATAGAAATTAAAATACATAGAGTAATTGATTTTTATTCTAGTTGCAGAACTTTTGCAATGATGCTAATCTCTTAAATCCCTTGACATACATAATTTTAATTGAATTATTTATATGAACTTCTGCAGACAGATCTCAAGCGACATATAAGACAAAAAATACCTGGATGAGGAATTATCATGTGAAGTTCAAGTTTCTCTTGCTCTTGCTTATCATCTCACTGGTGTTTTTTGTGTATGGAAGAAAAATCTTTTACTACAGAAAACCTGGAAATATGTCTTATAGTGTTGGTAGAATACAATTTGAAGACCAAGCAAAGACTGGCGTAGCTTAATGAATGGGCATAAAACTGCTCTTGTAAGAAGGAACCAAATATATTGTGCAACTCAGCAGTGACTGGCAAACAGTGTGAAAAAAGGTAAGTTATTTCTTAGTTCCTTCCACATAGGCCATTATCAGGCCAATTGGAAGCCATGTTTTTCAGTCTTTTGTAAGACTTCCCTGGCTCCTGGAACAGGAGTTCCTCCATCCCAGACACTGCTTACTTAGAGGAACCCACGGTCTCCACCCATCTCTTTCTTTCAAAACTTTACACTGGATTTCCAGCTTAGCATCTTGTTTCTGTGTGACATCCATCCTAGGTAATGGGTTTTCAGTGCAGACATTTGCAACAGTGCTCAGAGGAAAAAAAATAGCTTTACTTTCCCTGGGATGACACAGGTTCTGCAATGTTAAAGATATCTGTGTGGGGTGATTGACTCTTATGATTTTCTCCTGTTGAATACAATAGAAAATGTTTTCTGAGATTTTCAGAGAACTGAGTGTGGTTGAAGCATTCACTAATGCTGACCTAACTGGAATCATGGAGAACCTGATTGCTTTGAAGTTTGCAGATGAAAATGGTAATCTGTGAGCCTGACGTGACTGCTGGTCTAAATCTTGCCTACACTGAGACTTGGATCAGGGTAAGAGGATGCAGTGTCTGAGATTGTTGAGCAAGTGACAGGAACATGTTCCTCCTCTCTTCCTGACACTTGAATGTTGTTGCACGATCTGTGAGGAAACAGAGGAATTGCTGTTCTTCCCTCAGTTCCTCCCTAACAATGGTAGGATTCTTCAGATGGTTAGCCAGGCATTAGGGATGGACTGATAAATTAATATTACCTATACTGGCAAGCCAAGACTTTAGAAAAATAACTTATGTTGCATAAATTCTAGCAAATAGGCTTGTTATGTAAAGCTGCAGTGAAATTTCTGGCAGTTCTCATACATTATGTTGGAGAGCTCTCTGAATATAATTTCTGACCTTCTGTTTTGTGAGAGACAGTAATGACAACATAATGCATTGGGTATACTCCTAAATGTAAGAGGAACTGTAGATTCATCTCGAGTTAAATCATGTACACTCGGTGGAAACAACTCATCTCTCTTGGTTAGGATGAGTGTCACATGTTTCAGTCTTAAATAATTCAGTCTTAAATAACAGCCTTAAATAAGCTTCTAAGTAGCTAAACTGAATCTTTCTGCTCCACTATGAGTTGTATGTAATAGGCATTTAAATCCTGTAGTTATCTTCTCTTACTGCAGCCAGCATTTTGTCATAAGGAAGTCTGCTCAGTCTGTTCTCCATTTTTCTTATTTTGACTTTTCAAGCCATGTTGTTACTTTGCTTTTCATTCACTATTTCAGTAATCTCCAAAATACTCATTAACATCCTCTCAGATAACTAACCACTACTCCTCTTGACAAGAACTGGACAATTTAGTGAAGTCTTTGAAGAATGCTATGAGGGTTGCCGTGAAAGTAATGCCTTCTATTTTGTTACATTGGCCTGTGATGTCAGAGGTAGATGTTGGTGGCATAGAGGTTCCCAATAATATTCCATTACATGTTGCCAGGTGACAGATGGCAGTAGTGAGGCAGTCTGGCATGATGGCATCTAACATGGAGGTGCATATAAAACAAAGGTGTGTCACTGAATTCTTCCAGGTGGGAAAAATTGCACCTACTGACATTGCTGAATGTTTCTGGAGACTGAACAGTAGATAGGAATGCAGTAAGGCAGAGGGTGGCGCACTTCAACGATGGTGATAGCTGTGTGAAAGACAAGCCACATTTCAGACATACATCTATACCTGTTGCACCATGGAACAGATAGCATCTCAATGAGATGCTCACACAAATTGGTTTATGGTGGTGATTGTTGGAAAATAGCACTTGTAGCTGAAAATTTGCTCTACTAAATAGTGTTATTGAGCTTTTTTTACCTATTGTAGTTTCCATAGAAAGAAATAAGACATTACTTTTGCAGCAACTTACATAGATATACTCTATCTACAGTGTGGCCTGCAATGTGCAGGGCAACATGGAGGTACTGAGCTGTTCCTGACCAAGCTTGGTGCTGTTTCAGGTACCTGATTAGATTATATCATTCTATCAGGATATCCCCTGCAGAGAGTTCTGTACTCTTTTTCACAACCAGACATCACTCAGGATCTATCTTAGATTTCAAGTTCTTCTACTGTGTTGATTTTGAAAGCTCAAGGTATTGTTCTATGCGATGCTGTCTTGCAAAGCTCTTTTATCCATGGATTTGTTTAAATTCAAGAGTAGCAAGAACCTTAGTCTTTACACTCTGAGCCCTAGTTGGTGCCATCATTTCACTTTTATGATGAAAAAACAGGATAACAATGTTCTAGAAAAAAAAAGTAACTCATTCTTTGCTTGATAAATATTATTTCCTTTGATTAATATTTACCAGTGGACATTAACTTAATACTACTTAGGAGAATAGGGAAGTACTACTGTGTAAGAGAGGTCTAGCAGACTCTTTTTTAAACTCTGCTGTAAGTACTTTCTTATACTTCCTTAGAAGACTTTGACATGATATTGTCTATGATCTGTGCAATTGAATACATATATTTAATTATGAGCTTTTATTTTGTATCAAGAATTGGAAATTCCTCTTCTGGAATCATGAGAACACTCATACACTGAGGGCAGGATTCAGTCAGTGAGGCAACTCTTAGATACTGTGTCAGGATGACAGGTAGATAAGGTCCAAAGTGAATATTCAGCTGCCACTTTCAACAGGGTGAAACACCAAACTTTGTCTCTAGTACCAGAGGAGTAAATTTATTTGCAACTTGGTGTCCTAGCTACTTCAGGCTGATACAGGAGTATTACAAGAGCTGAGAGTAACACACTGATACAAGCATCCTCAAACACTATAGAGAGGTAAGTGGCATTTGGGCTGATACTAGTCTACCTCAAAAGCAGATTTCTGAATTATATTAAGAGTGGTCACAGGTTCAAAGTGGATTGCTTTCATTTAGATTTTACTTTCTTCTGTCTATAGTTTTATCCAGCACCTTAAGCAAAATGAGTACAGTTCCCACACTCAACACTTACACATCTTAGTGTTTCATAAGGGGCAGCAGTGTAAGATGGAGCTCAGGTTAAACAACTGCCCATTAAATGATTGATGTAGGGCACAACCTGAGGCAAACCATGGGGCAGATTCACACACTGTAGAACTGTTAAATAGAAAGCATTCTCTTAACTCAGAGCAAACGTCTTACGAAAGCTGAACAAGAGAATCTTTTTATCACAAATTCACAAGCAGCTCATTCTGTTCTATTTTTGAAAATTACCTTCACTCAGTGCTAAAGCAAACTTGTTTGTCCCCAGCTGCTTCTCACTGTTCTGTGTCTAGATGTTTAATCTTTGCTTCCTTTCCAGGCAACTAACATGTTGGATGTTAAAGAGAATGGCACAGAGGTTGCTGCAGTGGCCATTGTAGAAACTGAAGTTTGGTCCTACTGAAACCAAATTAAACAGAACATTTCTGATGATGATTTTTTGACAGAAGCACCCACAGCATCTTCTTCATGGGGAAAATGGTGAACCTAGCTACCAAGGAGAACTAGGCCAGAGCACTTGTACTCCACAACAGAGGAGAGAGCTTGTACACATCTCAAATTGTTCCTTGCAAAAAAGACAGGAATTTACTTCTAATTTTAAATATATTTTGTTATATTATTCTTCTCTTTAAACAGACAGCTAGGAAAAGTGGAAGCAGGCCATGTTTATGAAATGCCCCAGAATAAACATACATCGGGGCATCTTTAGCATCTTTACAGACATTTCCTTACCTCATTCAATCAATGCTGGTGTCATGGCCCCTTGCACGTAAATAAACCTTCCAACCCTCCACCCAGCTGAGTATTTCCCCGTTTCCTACATCTTGTATGTCTAGTTCTCAGCTCAGAAACTTCACTGATCTACCAGTGTCAGCTGAGAAACCATCCGTCCCCACTCTGATTCACTGTGAATTTCAAGGTAAGTCCTCTTTGTCTCTGAAACCTTGTAAGTCATTGGTGCCTAAGGAGGGAAACAGAAACACAAACTCTTGTAATCTTTCCTTGTCTAGATGATAGATGCTCCTAGGTTCAGCATAACCCCTTTTCCTCCAGCCCAACCTCTGCCTCCTACCAGCACAGATCCTTTGCTCCCATCTCCATTCCTCATTAGTTGCTCTAGAATAAGAGAACCATCTTTTCTGGATGGTTCATCCAGAGATATCTGAATGTCTCTCCACAGTTGCCCTTAAAGTTCTTGTGCACATGCAGTAATGCCTGGGCTCCACAAGAGAACTGCATTTACTGGATTTGCATGACAAAGCTGTTCTCTCCCACCATGTTGGCTTTTGTCCTTCCACATTGTCTATGCAGGAGGAAAAAAAAAAACAAATACATACTACTGAATTAACCTGTAGAGCTTCCTTTCTGAGGCCATCTTCTCTTGAGGAAATACAGCTGATAAGTGGCAGACCACTTGAGTTTCTTGCCATAGCAGGTGCCATATCTGACTTCCAGCTTCTCTGGAGACATTGAGTTCTTCACTCTCACATGGCTAGAAGCTAGTAACTCAAATACAACTGTAGGAGTTTTAACAAGATTTTGAGGTCCAACAATTCCAAAGTAAATATGACTAATTTAAATAGCTGATGTTTGTAGCTTCTCTTTTTAGCTTTTGTCTTCCATGATGCAGATATTATTTTCCATCAGCTAACTCCTCTGGGAACTACTCCTTTCTTTCTATCAAGAGTTATTCACAGCTTCCTCTGGATGCCACAGAGGCAGTCATTCCACGGAACTTCTTACTAAAGAAAAATCACTTTATTCTTGCCCATCCAAACTGTTTATCTTCATAGGTGTAGTTAGCCACCCATTAATGTTGGTTGACAGATAGAAGGAATTACTGTTGTTATTAGTTTTCCTGAGTGTTCTCTCTAGGTATCCATCAGGTTAATCTCTTTACTGCCACATGAGAAGGCAAAGAATGATTCTAGAAACATGGTCCCATGATAAACACCACTACCATTAGTGAATGTAATGTTAACGGGGCAGAGAATGCTTCGATAGCACTAAAGAACTGTAATGAATTCCTGTTTTGAGCTCTTTTACTGTGTCCTCTCAGCTTCAAGAAGTGATAGGCCTCTAAGTACTTCACAAACACAGCAATGGTGCCACCACCAACAGCCAGTTCCTCCAGTCTAAGCTCTGTTTTCCAGCTGAGGAGAGACAGGGATCAAAACTTGAGTTGAGTTGGCTCCTAGCCATTGCTGGAGGGTATCAGCTTATCTATCTAGTAATGCATTGAATGTGGCTGGGTCTGAGAAAGTGCTGGCAGGTCAAATGGACAGGAGAAAGAAGGAATCTGCTCATTTGTCATGAGAGGTAACAAAGCCTTTCCTATGGGCAAGCACAGACCTATCCCAGCCCTACTGGCAAAATAAAAAAAGGTGCTAGTCAGCTTATTCAGTCAGAGCTAAAGATACACTTAACACAAAATATTGTCTTTATAATCATCCCATTGTTTCTGTACTTTAAAGAAAGGAATAAGTTGAGGCCTGAAAAATGCTCCATGGAAAATCTTAGTCAGCTACACCTGTCTAATTCATTTTTGCTCTCAGGAAAATAAAATCAATTGTTCCAACAGTGCATGAAAATGCAAGACTGCACTCCTGGAGCCAAGCCAAGGATTTCAGCTCAGCACAAGGATGCCAAGTTACCATGCTCTTTATCTACACCTTCTCATACAGTAACAGAATCATTGTTCACCTGCTTTGGGAGTGGTGAGATTTAGTTTAGTAGTTAACTGCATGGTTTGAGACACGTTAGAGAAAAGGTAAAGATGAAGGAAAATGTGTAATTGCTCATATTACTTCAGTTTTTGCCTTATTCTCAGAAACTCATGGAAAATGAAAGCCAGACACAACCTCATTCTTTTTGCTTAATTATAAATACAAGATATCTTATATAGGAACCTTTGCAAAAGTTATTATTCTCTTCTTATAAGAATTGTGTGCTTTTCTTACACAAAATAGTATAAATTCACTTGCTACCCTATTGATTAAAAACAGGTATTCAAGATGGAATAAGTATTTCAATGGAGAGAATTCCTTCCAGAAATGGTTTTGTAACTTCCTCACAACTGTAAACAAGTCCACCTAAAGTTTTCAAAAAACAGCTTGTGGAGTGGACTGAGGATGTGCTGTACCCAAATGTTACTACAAGATAATATATCTCACTTTGTCCTTCACCAGCAGAGCACTTACTTGCAGGTAATTAGATACAGGGATTTTGGTCTTCTATGACTTCTCTTGTCATCTGAAATATTACCATACATACCTCAAACCCTTACCATCCATGAGTACTGAGATCTGCAAAGGATATGAAAAGGCAGCAAGGACTTCTAACTTTACAGTGGTTTACCTCCATTTTGCATATATTTTGACAGGAAGGGCTTTCTGTGCCTTCACTAAGTACCACTCTCTGCTACTTTTTGTGTCAAGACCCAGTCACAGAAAATTAGTGTTACTGAGGTGCTCAGAAACAGCACAGTTCTTGCCGGAGTCACAGGGAGCTTGACCTGGCACTGCCTACAGGCAGTTATAAGTGGGAATGGAAATTATCTGAGCATCACTTATGTTTTCTATTTCCAACAATGTGACCTGACATCCATCAGAAATAAAGGTTATAAGAAGCAGTAGGGAATGGTGTGGGCTGCAGACTGGCAGATTTGATCAGCAGCACACTGCATCTCTAAGTTGCTCTGAACCCTGATGATTTCTCTGAAATGCACTTACTGAATTAATAACAGCATATAAATGCCTAAGTAGAAAAGCACAGAAAAAGTAAACATGGTTTTCCATTTGCTAAGAAGTTTTTGTTTTGTTTTGTGTTTTTATATTCTATAACAGATTTAACTTCGGAGTTTGGCACTTGAAAAATCAAGAACAGATAATTTTCTGCAGGGTTGTTCTTCTCAGTTTATGAGGATCTCACCTTTACAACTGCCCTACAAAGAAGGGAATACTTTTTTTTTTTTTGTCTGATAGCCTCAGGTACAAGTGTGTTAGAAGACTTCCATAAGACCACGGAGGACGCCAAATCACCCACCTTGCTTGGATGGTGAGCTGAAAACTGATGAGTGCTGCTCACCCCACTCTGCCTTTTCTGCAGAGCCAAGGAACACTTAGTGACAGCCTCAGGAGCTGACATTGCACAGTACAGCCCCGTTCAGGCTCTGAGATGACCAATGCTTCCACAGCTGCAGCAAGGTGGTGACGCAAAAGCCTTTCTTCAAGGTGTGGCCAGTGTCAGTAATCCTGTAAGCCAGGATCACCTGCTCCAAAAGTTTCTAGCTGTTGTCAGAAGCTTTTTGGTGACTCAGAAGTTATTTCTAGCGACGCTCAGAGCTCCCTGGTGCCTGAGAACCCAAGCAGCAAATTTTCCATGAGACCTTGGGAAAACTGCTGGCTTAGCCAATAACTATTGTCTGCAGGGTCAAGTGTATTTTCTTGCAGTACAGGCAGCATGCAGGGGAGCTTTTAGCAATGGGGAACCATGAGTATTCAGTTATTTAATGCTGTAATTATTTCTAATCCTGTTATGGCTTTCCAATAAATATCCTAGTCCCTGTTCACAAAACTGTGAGCCTTCAGGCAAATATATCACATATATTTTGCTGATTTGAAGTCAGTGGGAACTAGAGATTTATATTGATTGTACTCCAAGTACAATTTATTTTAGCATTTAAATATAGCACTAAGAAGGACACAGAAATACTTGACTTCTGTTTAATTTCAGAATTACTTTTTCCAGACTGCTACAGATTCTGTGTTGTTTACTGTATGCACAGTGTATTCACAGTCCTCCTTGCTGATCTCTCATTCAAGAATGAAATACTCCAAAATGGATATAACCTATTCTGTGAGTGGCAGTCTGAAAACCATTGAAATACATCATAGATCCAAAAAATAAAAAATCAGTAAATGAAGTTTTTTGTCTGTTCAGGAAGTGATCAAACTGATCCTGATAAAGCAGTTTACATGGAAGAAACATGTTCCATTCAGAATAACATGTGATATTCAACTACACTGGGGATGTTGTGTTCCCCAGTGTCCCTCCTCCCTCCTCTACAGTTCTGTTGAAGAGGCCAATACATACATACAGGTGAGGACAGGAGAGAGAGCATCAGGATCCTTTTCTCCTGGAAGAAAATGGTATTGAAGTATTTGAAATAAATTTAATTTGGAGTAAATTCTTCAGTATTGAAGAAAATTTCTTACCTCACAGCAGTCTGGTGTCATAAGGGTTGCAGGCTGAGGCTGAGTTATGTGAAAGTCTTCTCATACATTTTAAATAAATTGGATGACATAAGAAATTCTAAACTTAAAAAAAAAAAAAAAAGGTATTTCAAGGAACAACTTTGAAAACCCATCATTTCCTTATCTCTTGCACCCCCCTGCCTTTACAAAGGGAAAGTAAATTGGATGTAACTTAAGCGTGATCCTGCTTTCTGGCTCAGTTACTGAACATGGAGGTTTAAGAGAAGAATTCTTAGTACACCAAGGAAACAGAAGATTTATTCATTTCTGAGGGGTTCAAAATGAGGCAGTTTGATCCAGAACTGATCTAAAACACATGCAAGCACCTTAGTGTAACAACAGAAGCAGTTTATAAAAACAGACTAGAACACTTCAGCTTTCCTAAAGCAGATTTAAAGAGAACCAGTTTCTATTCATTTCTCATGTTTGCCTTTCAGCAGAAATATTACTAGCTAATAAAACTTTCAGTGCATTGGTAATTATGGGTACTACTTGATGAATCCAGTCAGCTGGTCACAAGATAGATACAACATTGCACAAATAAAATTTCCGTGGTCTGAAAAGTTTAAATAACTATTAAACAGAAAGTCAATGAATAAAGATTTCTCTTTCACTTGTTTATCTTCATTTCTCACAGTTTCTCAAAAGCTTCTTAAACAAAGCACTTAATCATAAATGACTCAGGATCATATTTGTTTTTTTTTCCTGATGGCAAAATACTTATTACAGACCAAATCAAGTCCAATCTGAATAGAAATTACAGTGAGCCCCATGAGTACTCTGTGATTTCCTGCCTGAGTGGTGAAATCCCACAGACGTAGTAAAGCTCTGTTGTTTATTTTACTAAAGGGAAAATGAAACAGATATAAGAGGCCTGTTGGATTGAGTGCTACATAAACATGGAAAAAAAAGAATTACTGGAGTACAAATCTTTATCAGTTATTATACTTACATATACTTGAGGCCAAAACAGGACAGAAACCTATGCCATGACAAGATGAGATGCAGTATAGTCTCTCAATTTTTGCACAATAGTAAGAGGGCAAGGCATTTCTCATTCTTTTTGAAAAGAATTTGCATAGACATTTCAGAAAATTTTCAAATAAATTTACTAAACCCTTTTGCCTCTAAATACCTACTCTGAAAGGGAGAAATACTTACTTACTCCCTAACTTTCCTTGGAGCCAGATGGCATGTATGAGACAAAGGTTTTTCCTTCCCCTTATATTTCTATCCATGGGCAGTGGGGTCAAGCTTTCCAATTCCCCCACAGGCAGTAATGTTGGCATCTTAAGCAGCTAATAGAAAAGGGCAGGAGGAATCATCCTTTTAGCATTTTCCCCAGAGCAGTCAGGTTGAAGGAGCCATCATACCCCCAACTAAAATAAGATGATTTTCCCCTCTTCTGTCTAAATTAAAACCTACTAACTCAGTCTGCAGAGAGGAAAACAATAAATCTTCTTAATCTCTTTCAATACTATCAGGAATAGTCATTATACTATATTTTTGTTGTTTTGGTGCTCATTTCAAATGGTAGACTTTGAAGAGTAAAGAGACAAATAATCTTAAGTAAGTTTGCAGATCAGTGGATATGGAGTGTAAAATAAAGTATTTGCCTGGCAAAACTAATGGAGATGATCACCAAGAGTGAATCATAAATGGGAGGTGGCAGAAAAGGTGGGGAGAGATTTTGAAGAGTTTGGAGGTGGAAGCAATTGCAACGATGCCAATGCAGTAATAATGCTAACTACAAAAAGGTTAAAATAATGGGCCTGAGTGGTGCAAATCTGAATTTGGGATATCCAGAGGAAAGGAATATTTTCCCCTTGCATCCTGTGGATCTATTTATTTTCACAACCACTTGGCTGCTGGTTCGAAGTGACAGTGATAGCTTGGACTGCAACTGGTTTAACACAGGCACACAGTGGTCATCAACCCAGTGAGTTCATTGACAGGTTTGTTGGACTCTCAAAATGCAAAGTCTGTATAAAGGTAGTCACAAAAGCAAGAATGACAGATATCACTTTTTAAATACAGTTTCATACATAGTTATTTTGTGTATGTGGGCACCCGGATTTCCAAAGCATTTACTAGCCTCACTGTTAGTAGCAACTCTACATTCCTCTGAGTCATCTCTAAAACAAAGTCCTTTACGTCTTGTGTTCTTCACTATTACGTATCTCCATGACTGACAGCTAACAAGTCTGATCATCACCACCCTGGTCATCCTAGCACAATCTGGACTGAACTGCAGGAATTTTTGCCATCATTGTTTCACTTTCTGTTAACACTGAGCCTTTCCTTTGATCTTGGAGCCATACTGCTGTTAGCTTTCCTCTGAAGACTTAGGATCAGAAAATCAAGTGAAGGAGAGTGTTTGCAACTGTTTATCAGCACCTGCCCAAGAGAAGCTGTGTGAAAATTCAGAAGCCTTTTATGCCTGGCACGAGCCCTGGGAGATGGCAAGAAACAGTGGAGCCATTGGGACCCAAGAGTGCTCAGTAAATGCTGGTTTTGCTATCTGTTAATCTGGCATACATCAGGTGATAGCACAAGGGGAAATGGCCACAAACTGAAGCGTAGGACATTCTGCACAAATTTGCTTGGGAACTTCTTCACAGAGCAAATGACGGAGCACTGGCACAGCTGCACAGAGAGGTGGTGGAGTCCCCTTCTCTGTAGACATCCAAGAGCCACCTGGACACCTACCTGTGCAACCTGGGCTAGGGAGCCTGCCTCGGTAGGGTGGTTGGACTCGATGATCTCTAGAGGTCCCTTCCAACCCCTACAATTCTGTGATTCTGTATTATCTGTGTCCTGAAAAGCAATTCTACTGTAATAACTCTATTTGCTCTGTTTAATGTATAACAGTGTGCTTACCGGTTAAGCCTGTTCAAACAATATAAAAACAGTGCCCAAATCTGTAAAGGTCATATGAACAAAGTTGAGTCCTTTTAAACACATTGCAGATGCTGTTTTATTTTAGTAGCTAGAGACATTAAACTCACATTGGCCATCTGTTTCATAGATTAATACATTCAGTACATTAATTCATTCACATGCAATTAACAAAGCTCACTAAAGCAATGTTAATCTACCCTGCACAAAGAAGATCTTCAAAGAAGAGCCAGTGAGGTAGAAGAGATTTTCACAGTTGTGAAAACAAACTTTTTAATGGAACTTTCAAAGAAGCAGCTGTGAGCAAACATGAATCACTGACTATAAGTAATAGAAATCTGTGGAATTTTTAGGAAGGATTAGTATCTACTTTGTTTGAGACAATAGCTACCTTCACTTCAGCAGAAGAAGACTGCCAGTGCAGAAGCCCCATGGGTGGGAATGGATCCAGGGAGACTCATGCCAGAAAAGTTGCAGAGGCCTGGGAAACTCAGAGTGAATTTTTCAGCTTCATATGATCATACCCATAAGCAACCAGTCCCACTTCTTATTGTGAGAGCAGTTGGAGAGAAACTATCTGAATGTCACAGAACATGACACTCAAATATGTGGACCATGTGGAGAATGAGCATTTTCTGTGAGAGGTGGGGAGAATGTGGGAAAGAGAAAGGTTAAAAGGCTCCTGGGATAAGAAAGAAGTTGAGGTGAAAGCATGCTGAGGATGACAAAATTGAACAGCAAACCATTAAGAAAATTCTCATAGCTGATGCTACTTGCATTATCCTGAGGAGTGAATGGTCCCAGAAGAAAGTAGACACAATCTCTTTTCATGGTCTGTTGATTCCTAGACCCCATGCTGTGCCCCTGTGTCTGCCCCTGCCTGACCAGCAAAGTGACTGGAAAGAGAAATGTAGCTGGGAAAACCTGCTTCATCCCAAGAACCGGCAACATTGCATTAGGTTTTACAGGTAGATCTGAGAATAACTGGGCAACAAGAAAATTGTCTTCTCTCTCTGAGCATCCTCACAGTCTTTGGAATGTTCTCTCAAGGGTCGAAATGACCACATGGATTTGGCTGCACAGAAGCTGGAGGAGCAGGAAGTCCATGAGGGTTTTCAGAATTTCCTTCAACTAAAGAATGAAAATGACAGAAGTAGATAACTAAGCAGCACTACTTCAGAAACTCCTGAATGATACAGAACAGAAGCTTTATGATGTTTCTAGACATACAAATGCACACAATGTTGTTGTTAATGCTGTACTTTCAAATGTTTTCCTATGTTCAGCACCACCAGCCAAATCAATCTCCCTTGTGACTGTACCTCTCAGCTTTCTTCTTCCTCATGTCTAGCCCAGAATTGTCCATCTTAAAAGCTTTTACTCTTCTGGATGAATAGATAAGCTGCTTAGCAATATCTACACTTTTCTGGAAGAATTTTCCATAAAAACTGAAAGTATATCAGTTTTTTCTTCATATATAATCAAAAATAGGGATCACAAAGAGGAACTGAAGGTAGATGGCATTTCTGACTGTCTATACATTCATAATATACATTGGTTGAAAGTCTCAAATGATTATGTGATTATGCATGTGCACACTCCTACTAGCAGCTCAGTAACTTGCTTTTTTATCATTGACTGATCATCTATATGTAGCTTTACACTTTACACGACTCCACAAAGTACTTCTACTGTGGCAATAATTACTTGGATTTAGACCCAGAGTCCTTCACTCTGAGATGATCCTTTCTGATTAGTGAAGCTCTGATTCATGGTACCAGTGCAATGTTGTGCTGACAGATCACAACATGCATGTAAGACATTAGTAGCTGATTAACAGATAGTAGGGAGGAAAGAGAAAACAGGAAAGAACACAGAGATCCCTCACTATCATCAAGACATGTTGAAACAAACACATGGAAATTTCCACTGGAGTTCAAGGCAAAATAGTTGACTTTGCTGTATCCTCAATGTTTGTAAATTGTACTAGGATATCACTCTGTAATAATTCCTTACATCTTGAGCTTCTGACTGGTGGAAGAGATGAGAAGAGCCAACATCACCTACAAGAGGAAGCCTGGAGTGAGGGTTTGCAAAGAGGCACAGACCCCAGTAAGTGCAGTGTGAGCCCCCTGGAATTGCTGCAAGAGACTGCAAGAATTACAAACTCCTCAGGAAAACAAGATTTTTTTCTTGCACAGAACCAAGAATGAAAGGAAACACTAGATCCTCACAAGAAGATTATAGTTTAGGTTTACAGAGGGCTTCCTGGGGAAATTCTATGACCTGGAGATCTGAAAAAGGTATAGAGGGTTTGGAGGAGATAGATAGTTCATTACTTCTTCCAAGTGCTTGTTGTTAGACATTTGAGATAGCAGTCACCTGCAGTGAAGAATGTCCCTGTCCACTGTCAGTAAGCTGCAGCTCTGATCAACTTGCTGAAAGCATCTTCCTGTTCTGAAACCCTGGTAGTCCACAACTCTTAAGATGCAAGGAAAGACATGGCGTGCTCAACAATCCCCTGCACTGTCTGTGCTGATAAATTCTTATGTTTCCAACTATCCAACTGCAGAAACACTACCTGCTCCAGAGGAAAACTTAGATATCCTGATCTATGTGAAATATCTCCATAATAATTCCATTATTTGCTGCTTACGTTCTCCCTTTATAGAACAGCACCGTAAGTGGCAGCAAAGGAAGATGTAGCCTTCAGAGACTGTGTGATTTTAGCCTGTGTAAGAAAGCCACACATCCTGCTTCACTGAGCATCTTGTCCACATCTCACACAGCTGTTGTGTCCCCAGCTCTATCACTCATGGCCAGATTAACTCATGTTAAACTCTCAAACTAAAAGTATTTCACTTGAGTTGCTCTCAGCAGAACATTGACCCCTGAATGGAAGGGTCCCCTGAGAATAGAGCAGTGATGGAGCTGGGGTGCCTGTCATTTCCAGGAGAGCATACCCAGTGGCTATCCCCACCCAGTGCCTCCAGCATCTAGTCAGTTCCCATCATTCTTCTATCTAAGCTCTGCCATCATGGACCACTTAAGGTACACAGAAAAGACCCTACTTAATATAGTAATGTTAGATATTTCCCATTAAAATATCACTGGGATGGAGGCAAAACAACTCCAGTGCATTTGCTTTGCCTTCATTAAAAGGACTTTAACAGTTAGAGTGTTATCTTTCAGGTCTAAGTACAAGAAGTACCACTGGAAGAGGTTATAAATGGTGTGCTTTAGGCACTGCAGCTACCATGTTGCAGTTCATCATCTCATGGGCTAGTTATTGCTCCTTGATGTTTTTATTCCACTTCTCTTTTACTAGAAATCTCTCCTTCTTCCCATACTGGTTTTTCAAATGTGAAGTCAATGTATTGAGCAAATAACATTCACCTTGCTCCTGCTGGTCAATCAAGCTAACAAATGGGAGTCATCTTGGAGGAGAGGACCACTGTGTAGTCAATGTGCATGCATATCAGCTTGCCACATGACAATTACATAATCAACTGTTAATTCCCCAGTGGGAGTGGCATGTAGAGCCAGAAAAATGATGAGGGCTCTAAACCAGGAACTTTGGTGGGCTATACCCTCCAGAGAAACCAGTTTGAGGCTTTTCAGATAAATGGAACATACAGTTTTTGGCTTCAAAACAGTGAATACTGATGAGCATTTGTGAGCAAATGAGTGCAATCACACTTTCTCTGAAGAGTGTGGGTCTACAGCATGTGTTTGTCAGACAGTAAACAGAAATTAGATATCTTTGCCAATTTTCTTGTATCATTTATAGCAATGGTAGTGTTAAGGGTTCATCTAAATGATCATAATTTGCAAAAATGTAAGTAGAAATGCAATGGGTTCGAAGTTCTGAGCTCAACTAATGCTAGAAATACCAGATATCCACCTAGATTTTTGGGACATTTTTTCACCTCAAATGTGTCAAGTTTCTAACGTTGTCTGTCTATAGCCTCAGAAGTTAAAGTCTTCATATTTGCCTAAAAATTCTTGAAGTGGAATTATTTTTGCCAAGAAATGACATCTGGAGATCCAATGGCTGTTTGCCTATATAAAATCAATTCAGTGCTAGTTATACTCTAAGAAACTTGTAAAAATGGACTTACGCCATTTCTAAAATGTTGAAAATTCATTCAAATGATATAGAAGAGTGTGTCAACAATTCACTGTCAGATAAGACCTGGCAGGGTTTTATCACTGAGACCTCCCAGCAGCTTTCATAATGCAGAATCAACATGGAGCTTTCAGATCTGTACTGATTATACCCTACATAATTATAATGTTATATACTACATATAGTTGTATGTAGATTGCCCTTAAGGTAATGCTTCTAATTTATTTCCGTGGAAATTAAACAGATACAAAGAGCACAATAACACAATTTGATAGAGAGAATTCTCAGCTATAAAATACAGTTTTCCAACATAGTCACCACCATGAGCTATGCATTTTTGATGGTGATGAACAAGAGTCTGCATGCTACACTCGTAACAACCTACTCCAGCAGAGGCAAACCACTGTTGATACTGGTGAAACACATCACCCACTCCCTCACTGTGTTCACATTCATCACTTGTTCTCTATCCCAGTTCAGCAAGCATCAGTGGATGTCAGTGGGTGCTATTTCTTCTGCATGGAGGAATTCATTTCCACACCTTGGCTTCATCTGCACTTTTACATCAGATGCCAATTTACCATAGTGCCCCTATACTTCCATCTGTCACACAGCAACAAAATGGAGTGGAACACTGGTGGGAAGGTTCAGCCTCTACTACCAAACCACTAACATCTGCATATGATATCATGGGCCAACATAATAAAATAGGAAGCATTACTTTTGGAGCAGCTCTCCATTATTTAATATCCACTACAGACAACTACAAATGTTTCTGTCCATATTTATGGTGAGAAGGAAAAACATAGAACACATAGAAAGACAATGATAAAATATTGCTTAAGTAAGACAAGATCACTATAAATTGTAGCTGCTTCTGTTCAAAGTGTTCTATTCAGAATTTTCAGCTCTAGTACTTCTAATAACATAGAAAACATGTCACAGTAGAGAAGTCCCATCAGAAAAAGAGCATGCAAGCTTACGTAATCCTTCCAAATACAGCAGCGCAATCTCCAAATAGACAACATGCTGAAAAAAATGCCAAGGAACCGGTGAAGAAGAGTCGAAACATTCTTTCCAGTAAAAACAAAGCAATTTTATCAAGATGTGTATTTATAGTAGCTCTGGTTATAAGCTGACAAAGGCTTCCCTAAGGGAAATTGTAATTTTCTCAGGTATCAGATGCTGAAATATACTGCCAGCTATTTGACCAAGCACTGTGGTGAGAGTTGTGGTACCTACATGAGCTCTTCCGTTCGTTTGTGCTCTGCTTTTGGGTCAGAGCATCTTTCTTTGGCCTTCCTGAGACCAGGATATATCTAGGTATGAGGATACACCACAGGGAAGCTGGAACACATGGGAACACAGCTTACTTGGGCTTTAAAACAAAAATCAATTTCCTACTCTGGGAAAGATTAACTGACTTTATTCAGTAAACACTGCTGAAACAAGGTATACATTGCCAATTCTTCTTTCAGTTTTTGCACTAGAGAAAAAATGTGAAATTATGACATTTTGTTCTCTTCAGAGATTAAGACAAACATCTAGACACTGAAAAAATAAACTATCTTCTGACTAACCCTTCAGCTGTTAGAATCCAAATGGACAAAACCCCTGCTGCACTCCTTGAGGAATTTTTTAAGAGATTAAATAAGACCATATTATCAAACAAAAACTATTTTTCTCTACTCTTCTATTTTTCTTTTTCTATTTTTCTCTACTTTTTTCTCTACTTCTTGAATGCTAGAGATCACCCATCCTCAGAGATTCCTTTTTAACATATTTATCACTTATCCACTGGGAAATGTCTTGTGCTCCATGTGGAAATGCAGTAGATACTAATTTTCCATCACTACACATTGTTATTTATGTTTTCAGTAAATGTTCACAATGAACCCTCTTTCATGCTGGATTTCAGTGAACCTATTTAGTGTTTTCAGACAGAACCTTGCTATTTTTCTTCCCATCCTCTCCTTTGTGTGCTTGTTTAATTTTCTGTGGGTTTAACATTCCATCGCAGCATATTTTGCTGTTAAAGATAGGGATAGGGAACTAACTGCCACCGTATCTCTGCAGCAGATGGGTGATTATGTAATGTGTGTAAGCTGATACTGCTTTGAACATGTCATAAATATAGGAAAGTGAAACAAAACTTGTGCCAAAATCTTCATTCTCTTACCCTAATTATATGTACAAGTGTCAGATACTGCTACCACTCTTCTTATCAATACAAATGGCAGCCTTTTGTGGTAATTGAAAGAGATTTTGTGTAATACTTGCATGCAAATTATCATGTGATTTAAAAATAAAGTCACTTAAATGCTTAAAACTTTACTATATGTGATTTTTCTGAGGAATGGCAGAAGCTTGTGCAGCCTCAGGTTGTCCAAATTGCATGAGCAAATGGACTTTCCCAGAAAAATGAATTGGGCTCAAGCATTCACCAAAAAGCTGACATTAGTAAGGAATTACTGGAAAGATAAGTTGTAGTATTTAAGAAGATGTACCTGACATAATTAATAATTCATCTGCCCTACTTAAGAACCGTCACCTGCTCTATAGAAGACAGATTTCTCCTGCACCATGCCTGCCTTGGTTTGAGCACCAGCACAGGCTCCCTTCCTAGCACCAAGGTCAACTCAGCAAGACAATACCTTCTCCACTGTTCTTCACCTACTGATGCTGTGTGATCTTGCAGCAGTCTTTCCACAACAGTACAGGGAGATATTTTCTTGTACCAAGAGTACAAGAATAGTCCTGTTTGTTCAAATGAAAAAGACTTGTGATTTGCCTATTCAGAGAACATTTTATGAACAATGTATGTCTATAAGTACTCCATAAACCAGTTCCATCTGCAGAACCAGTTCCCTCTTTGCACAAATGACATCCTCTGCCTCCCTCTGTCGATTGGACTGACCAGCAGCACCCTTGACCAAGGGGAAACAGTAAATCCCTTGGAAAACTCCATACTTGGAAATGTGCATTGTTTTCCTCTAATGCATCAATTACAGTTGGTCAGCAAAGTACTTTTAAATCAGCAATAGGAGGTTCATTTCACAGTGGTTAATCTGTTACTAACACTGCCAGCATTGATTGCAATGAGTTCTACATAAAGAGGCTGTAGGGTAAATAACTCCTAATGACGATACTCCACCAGGGAATAGTATAGAAGATGGTATATTTTAAGTAGTTCTATATAAACAGTTATACAGGTAATACAAAAGAGAAGATGGCTCACCTTTAAGATGACAAGGCTCGCAGAGGACTCCACATGGGAGGGATCTCCAAGAAGAGATCCTTCCCTGGTGGTGGTCAGCCCTTAAATGGGGTTTGAGAGAAGAGGAACTAGGCTCCACCCCTTCCACCCACACAGGTATATCACCTTCACCTGTGCCCCCATGGCTGACTTGGTGCTCACCTCAGGTGACCAATCAGTGGTTCAGGCCGTGATTCAGCAGTTCCCATACACTCCACCCCTTCACGACATGAACCACTGATCAAGTAACCATAAGGTGAGTTCCCCTTGATACAGAGACCCAATACATCGCGACGCTTACATAATTGCCCGTCGCAACGCATGCTGATGTAATCTGATATGAGTGATGATCGGCGCATCCGTCGAACTCTTCTTTGGGCCAGTGCTCGGTGGTATCTACTGGAAGCATGTAATCATACAGTGCAGGTCCATCTTACGTGTCATCAGTCCCGGTTAGACCATCACCAGATGCTTCACATGGTCTTATAACAACTCTGGAACGCTGCAGTATTGTTTTGATTCCTTCTGGTGATTCATAGACTTATGGGGAGTAATACAAGTGTTTTAGAGGTACCAAGAGGGGAAGATCCGCTTTCCAGGGCAAGATACAGGCCGTATTCCTGTCTTGGGTTAACACTTCAGCTTGTACAGGGGCACGCCCTGGTCGCTTGTACCAAACCCTTTGACCCGATGTCTGTGGCTGTACGACTATATCAGGCACCAAAGGGGGTGTCCTGATCTGCCACAGAGACATGATAGGGGTCCCCTTAGCAATGAAGACTGGAGTGTTAACCATTATTTCAGTAGGCCATGTACCTATAACCGGAGGAGCTACCGAACCCCCCACCTCCAATAATCTCCCCCAAGGTGCAAGTAGGCCGCACCATCGTGGTCCTACCTGCACCTTCCAGGGCCATTTTATTCTATTGGTACCTGGTTCTAGGTCCTCAGGGGCAGGGAGCAGAAGGTTGTTCTCATTGCCAATCTGAGGTTTCACTTCATTATCGGTGCCCGTAATTTGGATCCTAAGTGGGGAGGCCCATATTGTTTGTAACATTTTCAAGGCACTGGGTCTGCCATCTCTAGGTCTTTCATTCAGGTCCCGCAGGGTCTCATGGAGTCTCTTTGTCCACCCCTGCAGGGACTGAGAGTCTGTCTTCAGGGCAGCCTTGAGAATACCATTGTAACGTTCGATAAGGCCTGCCCCCGTTGGATTATATGGCAGGTGGAATCGCCACTCAATATTATTTTCTTCTGCCCAGCGTTGTATCACTGCACCCGTGAAATGACTTCCTTGGTCACTCTCGATGACTTGCGGTGTCCCGTAGGCAGCCATCAACCTTGTGAGTGCCTTTATAGTGTATGCCTGGTTGGCCTTTGGTACTGGATAGGCCTGCATTAGCCCACTCGCGGTGTCGACACAGGTTAGGGCATATCTCGCCCCCTCAGACCGAGGGAGAGGCCCAATATAATCAACCTGCCACCTCTGTAGAGGATTGTGTCCTCTAGCAAGATGGGCTGTAGTTTCAGGCAACGACCTCGGTCTTATCTTAGAGCAGGCGTCACAGTCTCGGCATGCTTGAGCGATGTCCGATAGTTGTACGGGCAGTCCCCACGCTTTAGCGGCTGCCCACATGGTCTTCTGCCCAGCATGCCGCAGCTTTTGATGTAGCCAGTAAGCGATATTCTCAGATGGAGAGTTCTCAACCCATCTAACTCGGGCCAGTGTGTCGGCTTCATCATTTCCTGGTGACTGTAGGGGTTGATGACCAGAAACATGGTAGACACACACAGTTCTGTGTTTGACTGTATTCCATATGTCTAACCACATATCTTTGCCCCAGATCGGTCGGGAGTGGATAGTCCAATCCTGGGTGGCCCACTGTGCGATCCAAAGAGTGAGCCCCCGATACACAGCCCAACTATCTGTGCAAATATTCAGGATACCATCACCAGGTTCTTTGGTTATAACCATCCACACCGCCCGCAGCTCTGCCCACTGGCTGCTTTGACCATCCCCCTCTTCGAACCAGATTGTGTCTGTGGCAGGATGGTACGCTACTGCTCTCCACTTACTTGGGTTGCCCTTGCTGGACCCATCCGTGTACCAGGCATCTTCAGGAATAGGATATTTTCCTTCCTGGACGGGACTCTTCTGTGGTGGAGCAACCGAAGTTTGTTTTGGTGCATCACTATGATACGTTACTGGGCCAAGAATCTTCTGAAGCTCTTCTTTCAACGGTGAGGAAGATAGACTACTCCTCTGACTGAGATAGGCAACCCATCGTGCCACCGTCTGCGCCTGGGCCACCCCCGTCTTAGGAAGGTGGGTCAGATCTCTTACCCACCCCTGGATTGGCAATGTAGTCTTGACTATAACTTCGGCCGTTTGGGTTATTGGCTCTACCGCTTGTAATGCAGAATAGGCAGCCAATAACTGTTTTTCAATCATACTATATCTTTCCTCTGCTCCATGCCACACCTGAGACCAAAATCCAATGGGGGTCCGAACAGAACTCTGACGTTGCCACAGGCCCCAGCCAAAGCCATCTTGAGTTACGTGAACATCTAGCTCAGCTGGAAGGGTAGGATCAAATATACCCAGTGCCTGGGCTTGTTTAACTGCCTGTTTCGCCTGTTGAAAAGCATCCTGTTCTGTTCTCCCCCAGTCCCATAATTGGCCCTTTTTGGTAAGTCTATATAAAGGTCTCAGCAGCTGCGCCAAATGAGGTATAAAGGAACGCCAATATCCCAATATACCCAGGAATTCCTGCAGCTGCTTTGGTGTTGTAGGGACTGGAAATGCCTGAACCTTATCTATGACGGCATCAGGTAATACTTTGGTCTTTCCTGACCAGACTACCCCTAGAAATTTTACGGACAGTCCTGGACCTTGCACTTTTTGAGGATTGATAGCCCATCCTCTTTCACTTAGGTAGGCAGTTAATGAATCTGCTGCCTCCCCTACTGCTTCCAGTGAGTCGGATGTTAACAGGAGGTCATCAATATAGTGGTATAGGTTCACACTGTTTGGTTTCCTCCAATCAGCCAGGTCACGTGCCACCAAATTATGACAGTATGTTGGTGAGTGCACGTACCCCTGTGGCAAGACCTGAAAGGTCCACTGCCTGCCTCCCCACGTAAATGCAAATTGATCTTGTGATTCTTTAGCAATAGGTATGCTAAAAAACGCATTCGCTAAATCCAGGACACAATGGTAGGTTTTAATTTCCCTACTAAGAGTGTCCATTAAGGAGGCAATATTGGGTACGGCCGCATGGATGGGCGGCGTGACCTTATTCAGTTCCCTATAATCCACCGTCATTCTCCATGTTCCATCCGACTTCCGTACTGGCCATATGGGGGAATTATATGGGCTGTGTGCAGGCCTTATAATACCTACTTTCTCTAATTCCTGCACTGTTTTTGATATTTCTTCTTGTCCACCCGGGAGTCTGTACTGTCTTACATTAGTAATCCGGCGTGGTTTTGGCAAACAAATGGGCTCATGTTTCGCATGGCCCCTCAATATTGTCCGTATTGCCCGGATACTAATGTACCTCTGCCGTAGTCTGAACTCTCCCACAGTTGTCTGGAGAGCCAGACCCCATAGAATGTCTATGCCCAAGATATATTCTGGAATTGGGGCAATCGACACCTTATACTCCCGGGGCGGGAGACGCCCAACCCCCAATTTCAACCACGTCTGGGTGACTGGAATAGTCTGTCCCCCAAACCCACCAATCATCACTCTATTACCCTTAAATTTCGTTGGGTCTCCATATATAATCGATGTTTCTGCGCCAGTATCCACTAGAGCCATCACCTTCTGCACATTTGTCCTGGACCAGAATATTGTTAGTTCTACATAGGGCCTCCGGTCACAGCTAGAGGCCCTATGGGGACCAGAATTTTCCGTTAATCCATGAATTTTGCCAGATCTAAATCTTTTGCCACAGGTGGCTCAGGCACTGTAGCCTGTGACACCTGCGGATATTTTTTCCTTCTGTTCGGTATTATAAAGTCAGCCAAATTCCAGGTTGTTGTTGGTGTTTTTTCTATAATTCGTACTCCCGATTTTCTGGGAGCACTCTGAAATTTCTGATCATTTCTAAGCTGTTTCCACAGCTGTAACAAAACATGGTTGGGTTGCCCATCAATTTTGGTAAATGCAACCCCAGCCCGTATGAGATCATTAAACATAGTCCTCCGGGATACCCGTACGGGGCCTGATCGGGGCATCCGTGGAGCAGGCTTTTTAGTTCTAATAGGGAAGGCCTCAGCATCTTCCACTATACGAACATTACGCCTGGTTCTTACGCGCTCCGTCTCCCCTAAGTCTGCTACTAACTGGGCTGCCTGCTGTACGATGGCTTCTGATGCCACCAACGGATTTAATATGGAAACCAACATCCCATATAGGTGGGAGGGGGCCTGCTGTAGTATTAGATCTCTCATGCCCGCTGTAAATTTTTCCGTATCGGGGCTTTCAAAAGTGTCCGCATACAGAGCCTCCCTCATACCCAGTTCTCTGATATAGGTCTGGAGGTCCTCCATAGAGGACCACAAACCAGTATTAAGAGGGATATCGGTTTTGTTGGGCCATGTTAAGCGGCATGCAGCCATCAACCAATCTATAATAGAATGGTTTTCCTCATTATAATGGACAGCTGCATATAATCTTTGTCTTAAGGCCGGGTTTATCGTTATAGATGCTAATTTTGACATTTCTGTTCCATTTACTAAAACACTTTCAGCTCCTGCATCCCATAACCTTAGGAGCCATGATGGTATGCTTTCCCTTGGTTTCTGATGGAACCGTTGTACTAGGTCCATCAACTCATTAGCTGTATACGGACGAGCGGTCACATGGAGGCAGGTTTCTGCAGGGGGCCATTGGTCAGGAGGCACCCCTGCTGGTCTATCCTGTACCTTTTTTGTTTTTTGAGTTATAATAGGCCGAATCTCGAATGGGTCCATCATAGATGGAGTTTCGAGATCTGCCTTAGAGATCTTTTCCCCTGTCATATCAGAGTCTTCTTCCTCTGATTTTGGGGTGTCTTCTACCAATATATTCCGTATTTGTCTTGTGGTGACATTTAGGCCAGGCTTTTTGGTTGTTAATGTACCCAGCTGTTGTTCCAGTTTCTCAATACGGTCTCGTAATAACTGATTTTCAGTTTCCATATTAACATTTGCAACATCTAACTTGAGTATGGCCAT
Organism: Cyrtonyx montezumae; assembly: GCF_038088225.1. NCBI lineage: Eukaryota > Metazoa > Chordata > Aves > Galliformes > Odontophoridae > Cyrtonyx > Cyrtonyx montezumae. The sequence continues at coordinate 13,783,817 of NW_027071826.1, forward strand.
TACTAATGGCCAGGCTACTGCAGAGGCAGCTAACCGCCGCTCCTTGGTAACAAGTATGTCTTTATCTAATCCTACGAAGTAGTCAGTCAAATAAGATGGAGAAGGAGCGGCAGTCCCTGGAACCCGCATGGGTCCCCATTTCTCAATAACGGATGCCAATCCATAGTAGGGTGACCCCATGAATCCTGGAATTAGACCAGGGATTGTCTGTTCTAGGGGGGTAACGTTCTCCCCCTTGGCCCATTTAAACATACTCCAAATAAAGGACATTATGGATTTAGTTAGAGCTGCCTGGCTCGCCAAATGTAGGGTAAATAACTCCTAATGACGATACTCCACCAGGGAATAGTATAGAAGATGGTATATTTTAAGTAGTTCTATATAAACAGTTATACAGGTAATACAAAAGAGAAGATGGCTCACCTTTAAGATGACAAGGCTCGCAGAGGACTCCACATGGGAGGGATCTCCAAGAAGAGATCCTTCCCTGGTGGTGGTCAGCCCTTAAATGGGGTTTGAGAGAAGAGGAACTAGGCTCCACCCCTTCCACCCACACAGGTATATCACCTTCACCTGTGCCCCCATGGCTGACTTGGTGCTCACCTCAGGTGACCAATCAGTGGTTCAGGCCGTGATTCAGCAGTTCCCATACAGAGGCACATCTTGGTTTTTGTCCCTGTGTCTCACAGTATTGTATCACAGAACATGATTCCTACTCAAGCAGTAGTTTGAAGAAGACAAAAAAATTGTGTTCATATGTAAAGATCACCTTCCTGCGGCTCCATTTACAACTTCTTCTGCCTTCTCACCAACATTACGGATACCCCACAGCTCCTCTAAGCTCCTGCAAAGGAGCAGAGGGGACTTTGTGCTTCCAATTGAAAATAAGCCACAGAAACAAAAAAAAGGAAAAAATTCAACAGTGCAAGAAATTTTCAGAGCACTGGAGAAGGATTAGCTTTTTCTTCTTAACAAAAAAAAAAAAAAAAGAAGAAAGAAAGGTTAGGGAATTATAGGTAATTGAGACCAACAGCAGTTCTTGGAAAAATGATGGGAATATTAATAAAAATAAAAACCATCAAAAGCATCTAGAAAATATCAAGATACCAAGATGATAAATAGTAAGGAAAAATAAACCAAGATGACAACAAGAAATTGGTTTTGTCAAAAATTGACCACATAAGACCAACTTAATCCTCTCCAATGGCAGAGTACGAAGCCTTGTCATTAGCAAATAGTTGAGCTGAAGTACAGCTTAGCTAAGCAATACTTAGGTTATATTTAGGCTTAGTAAGGCACTGTTGTCTTACATGAACTACTCTTATATAAAGTACAGAAATAAGTGCTGAGAGGTTGGAAACCATTTTTCTAAGGTAAATGCAAAATGATTAAGGAGAAATCAGGCCTCCTTGGTTGTTTTGGATGTAGAGTGATTCAGTATTTTCTTTATCTGTCCCAGCTGTTTTGCTAAAAGGCATTAAGAAACGCTGGCATTTCCTAACTGCAGGGATTTGCAGCTGATCTGTCTCACCATTGAGCCATACAATGTGACACACTGAGATTTTACCACCTGCTCTAGCCCATACTACCAATTTCTGGGGCATTTAAATACATGATAATCACCACAGACAGTGCATAGGACACAAACTGAGATTCTGGAGGAAGAAAAGACAGTGCAAACACTGGAGCAATCAACCTAACAGACAGATCACAGTAGATCTCTGTGATTTGAAATCAAGAATAAGTTAGTCTGCTGGGACAGATATTTCTTTAAGTGGTTAGACTCCAATTTCCCAGCCATTTGAAAGAGATATAAAGGCATTTTGGTAGATGTGAAATACTTTCCAGAAGGATTTGAAAGAAAGTACTTCTACAGGGTGTGGTCTTTAAGGTCTTTAAATGTTAATGGCATTCCCTGGTTTTAAATCTATAAATCCATCCCACAGCATGGGGCCATAGGTATGCAGAACAGTTAGATCTGCAGAAACCTGTAGCTACTGTTTGGCCAAAGAAGCAGGCATGATCAAAATGATGATATAACACTGATAGTGCTCAGATCACATCATTTTAGAACATAAAAACAACGGATTTACTGATTCTTTCTCTTCCCTGCAGCTCTCAAGATGGAATAACTGGCAAACAGAGAAATGAAATTTGCTCAGATAAAAGTGGAGAACTGTCAACATTTGTTCTCAGACCCACTCACGTACATTGTTTATAATGGCACAAGAAGCAGAACTCAACTCTACCCAGATAATAAAAAATCTAAGCACAAAAAAAAATTAACATTCATTTGAACATTTTCCAAACTCTGTACAAATTCCGACAATAATAAAACACAGTTCTTGTCCTACAGTCACACAAGCTCATCTTTGGACATGCTTTGTCTGTCCCTAGACTAGATCACAAAGAACCAGACCTGCTGATCAATCCTGCAGCCATGTGCATTGTACAAATTCAAGGAAGTAAATAGAGTTAAAAAGGGGATTTTCTCAACAGCTCGAAGACTCCATTAAGGATGTATCTGAAAATTGCCCATCTTAGTGGACATTTGTGAAGGAAAATGCCCGCTGAGTGTTTCTAATTTTAAAATAGGACATTCAAGCTTGCTTATTCCAAGCCTCAACATTTTCCCTCTTCTCCTCCTACCTAAGCTTTTAGAAAGCATATCATTAGCAGGACTTAATTACAGGCAAGCGTTGAGAAATCAAGGCAGCTGTATGAATCCCTCCTAAGATCGTAATTACTTCTGCGAAATTCTTAAGTTTCAGGGGGGAAAAGCACAGCCTAGGCCCAGGCACCATTGCAGTAGGGTGCATTTACCTGCTGGTAACAGGGCAGATGGCCTGCCAGGTTTGTTTGTTCCTAGTGTCATACCTTGTGCTGAGCCCTGGCGCAGGCTGTGTCTGAGCAGTGGAGGGGAAGGCTGCCAATTCTACTGCAGTAAGCCATAGGATGAGGAAGATGGCAGCTTCCTGAGTTTTTTGGGAAAAGCCACTAGAGTCACGTGGCAAGAAGCGCAGAGGTTTCTCAGCAGGATGAGGTGCAAGCCTGCACTGTGGGTCACCTGGGAGTGGGATTTCACAGTCATTTGGATTAGCTACAGGAAAGGAAACAGACTCTTAGCAGGGTCTGTGGTGATAGAACAAGAGGAAATGGCTTCAAGCTCAAAGAGGTTGATTTAAGTTAGATATAAGGAAAAAGACTTCTGCAGTGAGGGTGGTGAGGCGCTTGAACAGATTCCCCAGTAGTGTGGTTGGTGCCTAGTCCCTGGAGACTTTCAAGGTGAGGCTGGATAACGCCCCAGGCAACCTGATCTAACTGTAGATGTTCCTGTTCATTGCAGAGGAGTTGGACTAGATGGCCTTCAGTGGTCTCTTCCAACTCTAAAGATTCTATGATAATAGTTTAGGTTGGAAGGCACCTCTGGAGGTCATCCAATCCCACCACCTGCTCATAGCAGCACCAGTCCAGAAATTAGATCACATTGCTCAGGGCCAAATCCAAACAGATTTTGTATTTCTCCAAGGACTGTGATTTCACAGCCTCATAGAGCAATCTATCCTTATGTTTGATTATTCTCCCTGTGAACATTATTTTACTTATACTAATTTGCATTTCTCTTGCTACTGCTTGCATTCCCTGCCACTCATACTACTGCAGTGCAACCCTAGCTTCATTCTCTCCCCAACCTCATCTACTACATAGATGAAGATTGAAGGTGCAGCCACCTGCACCATCTTCTCCAAGCTGAACAAGTGCTAGTGTCCTCACCTCCCCACTTTGTCCTGGGCTCCAGCCTTTTGAACCTATGAACCTTATTGCCCCTCCACTAATCTCACTCAGGATGTCCTCATTCATCTCTCTTGCACAAGAGAACCTAAATGAGGAGATGGCACTCCAGATGTACATAGAGTAGAACACAATGGAGGAAATAAGAGAGAAGCAGGAATATATTCATTGATAAAATATAGTGAATTAACAAAGAAGACTGTGACTTAGCAAGATTCAAGGTGGTAAGATAACTTGATTATTAACAAAACAGAGTAGGGCTAAACACACTGATCCAGGAGACCCTCCAATCGAGTAATGAGTTTCAGAGTGGACCCCTTTTCTAATTAAGCTCCTACTTAGAGAAGCCTAGGTGCAACCTAATCCACTTGTAGTACCAGACTTGGTCAATGGTTTCTGTTAAAAGGTGGAGGAGGCCCTCCTCCTGAATTATGAGGTTCAGAGCACACACCCCTTGCTTTCCAAACTTCTTGAATTGCAGAGAAAAGGAGCCTAAGTGCAGCTAAATCCAATCCTAGTTCCAGATTTGGTCAACAGTTTATGTTTAAGGGATTATATGAGAACAATCATTCTAAGATATAATCTTAGGAAAGCTAACAAAGCTTAAATAAACTATTAGTCACTTACTAAGTACATTGGCAAGGCGTACTGACATTAAGGTGTGAGGGATTTCTGTGTAGCTATAACCTCAACAGGAGCCCCTGCTCAGAAGCCATTGTGCAACTGGCTGCTAAGCAGTAGAATTCAAGGACATCTTGCTTAATACTTACCAGGTTAGATGACTGAGGAATAGTCATATTTTTGGCACGTTCTCAGTTGGCCATCATCTGTTGAAGTAGGTGTCTGCTATCAGTTCTTCCAGCACCCAGTTTGAGATAGATGTGTGGTTTCTATTTTAGTAAGGCCTTGGGTGTAACCAGCACTGTGCTCACTGTCTTCCTGAGCAAGGCCTGGAGTATTAGCCAGGCTGGAGGAGGACGTTGAGCACACTATCACAGAGAATCACCACTTCACTCAACCTGTTGGCTCCACTTATGCTAATTCAGCCTTGAACATGGCAAGTTAAATGAAATCTGAGCACAAACTCTTCCCAGAAATAACTGCCAAGAGATATGGCAGTTACCTCATCCTTGGAAACATTCAAGGTCAGGCTGGACGGAGATCTGAGCAACCTGACTGAGCTATAGGAGTCCCTGTGCAATGCATGGGAGTTGGACAAAAAAAACTTTAAATTTCCCTTCCAACTCAAACGATTCTATGATGCTCACTCTACCACTTCCTGAAGGGGGGTTGTGGTGAGGAGGGGGTGGCCCTCTTCTCCCTGATAAATAATGACAGGACGAGAGGGAATGGCCACAAGTTGCGCCGGGGAAGATTTAGATTAGACCTGAGGAAACATTTTTTTTCTGAAAGAGTGGTCAGGCACTGGAATGGCCTGCCCAGGGAGGTGGTTGAGGCACCATCCCTAGCGCTGTTCAAGAAGCGTTTAGATGAGGTGCTAAGGGATTGGATTTAGTAGTTGGGTAGAGATAGTGATAAGAGGATGGTTGGACTAAATGATCTTATAGGTCCTTTCCAACGTTATGAACTTATGAACTTATGCTGGCCCCCTCTAATCAACATCTCTTCCCTTCTTTCTTTAAAATAGTATTAGCACCTGTGAACACATAGAAATCATGATCAACCGATCAGTGGAAAGCCAGTCATTTTTTTCTCTTTTCACCAGGGAGAACAGGAGAGAACTAAAGGCTGTAGCTTGCCCAAGATTGACAGCAGGAGTACAGAAAGATGAGATACCTCTGGCAGCAGCATTTAGGCAAGGTTAAAGCAATTGCAAAACTATAGCCTGAGAGGAGCAGGAAACAGAATGAAAGACAAATTTCAGAAGTGATGAAAAGTAATCTTCCTAGGGACCTGGAGAGGCTACTACATAGCCGGAAGAAGCAGATCCTAGAGAGAAAGCAAGGGTAGAGTCGGTGTGGTGATGTCTGGGACAGGCAGTGCTAAATGTTTGTTTGTCAGTGAGCTGATGCTCTCCGGAGCAAGCAGGGACCTCTTGCATGGGGCTGCCAGGGGTCAAGAGATGTACAACACAAAATAGGGGAATATACTTCTAGGGTGAATTTCTGCCATATCTTTGCTTGAAAGGATTGGAGCAGAGAATTAATACTGCTGTACCTTCTGTTTATTGGCACTGAGGGTAACTTCTTTCAGGAGGTCACTTCTGAGCTGTTTGTGTAACTAAGAGTGCAGCTCCCTTTTAAACACATTGAGAAACAGTGCTACACAAATCAAACTTAGCTGTGAGTAGAGAGAGCAAGAGACGCAGCCTTCAGCAGCTCCACACTGACATATCTCAGAGCATAATATGAGGGGCTCTGCATTTGCTGTACTCCAGAGGGCATCATCAGAACAGCAACTGATCATGGTTTCAAATGGCTTTCAGGGTAATCAGTTAAATATTTTAAAAAGATCAAAGCGTTCTTCCACTAGGGAAGCAAGCATGCCGTTTTTTCTAATTTAAATAATCGATTCGTTTTGGACTACAGCCATCCTGTTTCCAAGGGAATTCATGCTGGATGACTTTTGTTAATGGAACCAGTTTCCTGAAGGTCAAATAATGCTATTAAGATCTTGCAATAATAATATTCAAAAAGTAAATTGGGGTTTGAAATAATATGCCTAATGTAGCTTGACTGAGATCTAAAGGAGCAAATGGAGGAATTTTTAATAGTACTGTTGCTAATGAATTATCTTTCAAAATGCCAGAGAAGTGGCCCATTAGCTCTAAATAATAAAATGCTGCATGTTCATACACAACATATTCTGTAAACAAAAATTGAAAAAGTGTCAGCAAATTTCAGGATAATTTACATGACTGGATGAAGCTGTTGCATGCACAAGGGAAAAAAAAATCAGGTGTCACAATGCTGATAACATCAGAAATTTTTATGTAGTAGATTTTATTCATTTTTTCCTCTTGCATTCTCCTTCAGATTTCATCAGTTAAAGGACACTTTCCATTGCTAGATTAAGCTGTTCTTAAACAAAGTCATGTTAAATCAGTTGTTTTTTTCCTCACATTTCTTAGTAACTTTACTCCTAACTGTACCTTCTGTTTTTTATTGTGTTCTCATTTGTCTCTTGGTGCTTATTATTATTCACCTGTAGACATTCAAGGTACAGCTCTGCACCACTGGAGGCTTTTTTAAATTATGTTAAGTCTTCAAGGGTTCAGCTGATCTTTCACCAGCTGGTAAATAACTCAAAAAAATGCTCTAGCAGTCTGGATACAAACTTGTACTAAACAACTCTGCTTGCCTTTGCATGGGTGGAAGGCACAGAGAAGCCAAGAAAGGCAGAATTTGTAGCAACACCACAGCTATATGTAACGTAAAGCCTTGTTTTTCAGCTCACGATCTGCAAAGAACCCCAGTCTCCACAGAAGTTTCAGCAATGCTTCCTTTAAGCACAAGGTAGTGCTGTGATACCCTGCTTCCCATTGGGATGCTCCTGCTGGATGTGAGGTGCTCATCTATGCACTGATCTGCCAATATTCTCCAGTCTCATATTAGCACAGCCCACAGTGCTGCTCCTCCACAGTGCTGTATGGCTACATATCTCTGCAAGGAGTTTGTTGTGAAGAAGGATCATATGAAAAACAAGTAGCCTATCTGATAGGTCCACCTTCATACAAACCATGCTATAGCCTACTGACCTGATGCTTCCCCACCTGCATTTTGGGAGTACTTGCAGTTGGTGGCAGCAAACCAGGGCACAGTGTTGCTGTTTGTCCATCTGTTACTGCATGCCTGGTCACATCAGTTTGTCAGGGGTACCACAGGTTCTAGAGTGCCCATCTCTGCCATCATATCACCATCCCTACAACAACCTTCAGCTACTATATACACCAGAATTATCAATTTAAGTTTACTAGAGAAGTCCCTAGGACCTGTCCCTTATAAGACAATTAAAAATGATTGGTTAATTTGAAAGAAGTAAGCCAAAATAAAGCTATTAAAAGCTTGACATAGAGAGGCAGGATATTTCTGTGCAAAATTTTGAGATGAGATCTGACCATGCCATGCATCGAGCTGTATTTTCCTAAGGCTTTATCTAGTGTTTACACATCTCAGTAGTTTTAATGCATCTAGTCAGGCTGTTTGAAGAAGGTAATGGTGTATATAAACTATTCGCTAGAGTGAAGGACTGATTTCCCATCAGGAGACTGTGTAGAAACACAGGAGGACTCTTAACAACTGTTGTAAGCAAAAGCAGAGTTAGGCCATGCATAAGCAGCAAAAGTCAGGTGCCTCTCCCAAAAAATTTTCACTGTTTGCTCTACTCCATTCCTAATGTTATAATGCTTGTCTGCTCTGGTTAATATTTTCTAGAGGACACTTTGCTTTCATAATGCTATTTAACAGTATAAATAAGAGAGGGTGCTGCAGGATAGTCCTGGTGAGGACAGCAGGATCCTTGAAAGCTGCTGTAAGTAGTTACTTTTTTTCCCTATGGAGACTTCAAAAGCATATCATACTGCACTCAACTGATTTTAAGACTTGTACTATATTAAATCTGTCTTATCAACTGTTCCAGTGATAAAGAGGCTTACTTGGCCAATTGGATACAAAGCACATAGGCACCACAATTTAGACATTTGCCTGTTTATTCTTAGGTGACTAGCAGGAGAAATAAGAGTGCAAAAGGCAGAGTAGGGTGTCATTGCCTTGTGGGAAAGCAAGGTGTTCTCTGGAGCCAACAAATCCACAACACCTAAAGAAGGCACTTCCCTTAATGTACCTCCTGCTCTTCCCTGTTAGTGGAAACAGGCCCTGTTCTGTTCAGAGCCTGAGCATTGTTGGTTGCCTAGAACCTGATGCACTGGTGATGTTTTTTTTAACTAATTTTACTTATTGTTATATTAAAGGCCAGATGTAATATCTTTGCTTAGAGAATAGGTTATCTGAGCTGTAATTCTCTTTCAGATGAGATATCTCCTTGTAATCCTCTAATCCTCCTCCTCCTCTAATCATCAGACTGCAGGATAATTGAGTGGGAAGGAAGGAAAAGTTGTTTTTCAGCTGCACAGGTGAGGTGTGATAACGGTGGTGCCCAACTGTAACATTCATGTGGAGTCTGTGTAGTGGTCAGGTGTACACTGGAAAGCAGAAACTAGGAATTCAGTTTGATCTGTTCACGGGACAGCCTATGACTTGCATAGAAGACAAAATCCCTCTGACTTCCCTTAACTATTACACTGGTCCCCCTTTTTTTTTTTCCCCTTTTTATCTTCTGGCCTCAGTGATATATAATCTATAAGAGTATGTAGTAGATCAGATCCAAAAAGAAAATACCAAGAGTGCTCTGGTAGAAGAGCGAGAGCTTGTGTTTATCCATTACTAGGTTAAAAAAAAAAAAGCCTACAAGCATATGATGCCACTGCTGGGGGCTGTACTTCCTGATGAGCTAAGCTGTTTAGCAGAAGATAGAGGACATTGGGAACAGCTCTGATTTTAGTCCCTCTCTTCCCTTCTCCCAAGGTTTATTTGGGTTTTGGCATGCAAATTTGACAGAGGACTCAATCTTATGTAGTAGTTCCTGAAAGTTTTACCCAAAAACATCTGACGGAGAAGTTTACTCCATATAGAGGGAAGAAACACATCCATGAAGGATCACATGCATTTCTAAGGGATATTGTAAAACTGATTTCTATGCTTCTGTTTCAAAAGGAATTACTTTGATGAAATAGTGATGACTGGATTCTTTTACAGAATCCAATACCCATGGCTTGTGTTCACAGTCTTCTCAGGCCTCAGGCACAGGGGTATCAAAACTCTAAATCTCAGAAATAAATGTCTAGCTGATCACTCTTGAAAAGTCCCTGAGCATGTTCAGGCACATAATGTGAGGTACCTAGATAGCTTTCAGGCCAGCCAGTAAAGAACAAGTAAATTAGTGATGCTCCTGTAAATAGGCAGTCATGTGCAGAAAGTTTCTGAGATCAGTTTCTCACATACACGTGCAAGTAGTTAAGTCTTTCTCTTGTGAATTTTGTGTACTTGGGTTGTTTTAATTTCTTCTTTGGATGTGACCTTAGTGGCTGAGATGAGTTCAGCAGACACCATTGATGGTGGTGGGGTCATGTCTTTTTATACATGTGCCCCCAGGGAACAGCTTTCAGGAAAAAGGTTTCTCAGATTTCCTCACTTAAAAACAATTGTGAGGGAAGCAGCACCATCTGGTGAGCAAACAGCTTTTCTATTTCATTCTCGTATACGTTTTCAAACAGCGCAAAGGTTCATGTTGTCTAAAATTAGACTATAGGTGAAGATCTCTTTCAGGAACAGCACAAAATGAATACTTGCCTCCAAATCACAGAGACAAAAATCAGCCCTCAAGCGAACAAACAGGCTATATCCAGATCCTGTCAGGTGGAAAATCTAGTCTAGTTTTGTTCTAGGTCTTCTAGTGGAACTAATTTGAGGCAACAGCCAGTCCCAGTTTTCTCCAGTTTCTTTCTAGGCAAGAGTATTTAAAAAGAGTACTGCCATTTTAGGTTGCATGGTAGGGAAGACTGTAATATACTCAACAAGTGTTATCACCAAATCTATTACAGGTAAATTGGCTGAAACTTCACTATCCTTCAGGTGTTGGCATGTTCACATGCTATTGTTGAGTTTGATTGAAAGCTCTTCATGAATGAAACCTTTTCTTGAATACCATAAATATACTGTTATGGTCTCACACAGACAAAAGGAAGAAAAGAAGCAGAGAATTAAACTGGTCTTCTTCCAGGCTATTCAACAAGTTAGTGTAAATATGGAATTGCAACTGAAGAGCTCTTCACTTGTATTCCCATGTTTTTAGGCAATCTTACAGGATGCCTGTTAGCAAATTGTTCTTCTGGAAACAGTATGAGTCTTAAGATATAAAGCTTTCTCCAAAATTACCCTTTTCAGATAGGGAGTTTCCTAAGGGCTTTTTAGCAGATGTTCCCAGCTCTTTGTTTTTTAATAAATGAGTAGCAAGTATGCTTGGAAGGAATACTTAACCATGAGGATAGCCTAAGAATCTGAATATTCTGCTCCACGAGGAAACAGATGTTAGTCTATCATTGAATAATCTTCTGCTAACTTAAAAGTGCAGTATTATTAACTGGAATAGTGAATACAAAGTATGAAGTAATAGCTCTCAGTCATATTCTAAAGGCTTACAGGATCTAAATTCTATTATAAAAGTGCCTCTCTTCTCCAAAGAATGGCCTAATAGGGAGTGTCACTTCTATATTCAAGGATTAAAAAAAAAAACACAAAAAACAGGCACACTCACAAAAAAGAGACCTTCACGAGCTACAGCTGCTGAGTCTTTCATAACCTCATGATTTTAAAATCAACCATTACCAAGATTTCTGAGAGAGCTGACTCATCAGTCTTGAATATTTGTGATTGGCCAGAACTGAGTAACAGATGGATGGTTCACATTCAGATTGTGTTTAACTATTCGTTAATTCAGAGCTATAATAAAATGAAATTAATTCTGTGAAAACTAAACACAAAAAGCAAATATTATAAGTTTCATAGAGCAAAAATATCAAGGTAGAAAAAAACCTTCTGAAAACTACAACCAATATTTTACAAAGTTCTTACTGCAAAATCATACCGTACCATTAGCAAAAATTTTGAGGCCAGATCAGTTAAATTCTATTCCTACTTCATACTCCAGATAAATAGAAATTGGCATTTCAATGCCTATACATATAAATCCACCTATATGCTATGTTTCTTTATAGATATTCAGTGTAATGAGATAGGGAACAGGTATTGACTTATGTTTAAAATGAAATATGTCATTCTTTTGTACTCATGTTGTTAATAAATTATGCCTGCAGCTGAATAAATTCACACTGAGTAGTTTATCCAGAGGCAGATTCTGAATCAGACCCCTAGATACGTGGAAATAGATTTGGCTCACATTTAATGTTTTTGTCTGGGAGCTGATTTCAGTGTCTGACTAATGCATTGGATCACAGAGAGCTGGCTTTAAATATTCAGAACAGGAGCTCTTATGCTGAGTTAGAAGTGGCTAGTTCTGCAGAGCAGTATCATTTCAATGACAGAATCAGAGGAGGAAGCCAAAATATAATTTAAAACTACTCTGCACAGTAATTGAAAGTGTAGTTACCAGGGACCCTCATGGCCATTCCATTTATCAAATAACAGTGTTTTGCAAGTAGGTCTGCTTTTTAGAAATACTTTTGTCAGACATATCAACTGATTATAGCTCAAAATATAATATTTTGTTGTACTTATGAAAGTCTGATTGTAACTAGATATTCAAATACAAATAAAAAATTGATCCCTCTGATGTAATGGAGAAATCAGGACCATGATTATAATACTTTCTGACCACAGTCATTCAAGTCAAATCATACCAGAACAGAAAGATGCAATTATATTAACATGTCTCCTTGCGCAAGTTTTAGCAAATCTGGTTCATTATTTCTACAAGCCCTTTGCAAGTCTCTCACCATTATTTTATTTTATTTTTTTTGCACTGGATTCCCAAGAAATGAGACCCACTGGGACTTTACACTTCCAATGTCCAATTGTAAGAGCTGATACAATTTCAGATCTGTAAAAAAATAATAATAATGTAGATAACACAGCCAAGATTAACAGGATAAGATAAATGTATTGCCCTTTGACCAGTAGAGCATCAGATAAAAATAAGGCCTTGTTTTTGTAAGTGTCATTGACTCCTTTTGCTGTGTTGAAAATAAATTCACTCCAATGGTTTGGTTTGTCCATTAAGAGTAAAATAAGAACTCAAAGTAGTGTTGCAAGTCTCACGTCATTTTTATTCAGAAAGAAAGAAGACCTATTTCTTAGAGATGGAGAGCTTTATATTTGGTTTGCTGCTGAAAAACTAGTCACTGTCGTTTGTTCTCTCTTGAAACAGAGGCCCTTAAAGGACTGATCAAAAGGTTATTTAAAGATCTGCTCTGTGCCTGACTGGTCCAGTTCTATTTGGAGGTAGCTACTAGTGGCTGTCCACTCAAGTGACTCTTTCTTCCTTTACTCTCAAAACATCCAGACTTGCTCTGGATATCCTTTCTGGGAATTATCTTAGACCATTATTGGCAAAAGCATAGCAGTATTATAGCTCTCCAGTGATTAGCCGTGGCGTTTTCTAGTGGGGTACACTCTGTTCTCCAGCCTGTTGAGGGTGCTATGTATTCAGAAAATCAGTGCAGATTTTTGCCTTTGTGGGCATTCAGAGTGAGGCAGAAAGAATTGTGGGAGATTTACCAGGAGGCCAGGGGAAATTAAAGCAAGCAAAAAACAAAAAAAAAACCACACCTGGCAAGACTTCTTTTTTTTCATTTAATGGAAATTGTGATGAAAAAAAAACACAAGAGGTTTTCTTCCATGAGTGCGACAGAACAGCTCTTCCTACTTGATTACCTTAATAATAGATTCTCCTTTCCTCCATAGGATTTTAAGAAGATGAAGACTGTATTTTATATATGTTTGCTTCTGGCTGGGCTTCAAGCTTTTGCCTATGATCAGCTTACAGCCAACCACCACAATGGACATGATCCAAATGAACATAAAGACAACATACACAGAGTTGAAGCAGTTGCTTGCCTCAAACTAGTGCCAAACAATGCTGACTTTGCATTTAAATTTCTAAATGAGGTTGCGCTGGAAGCACCTAATAAGAACATTTTCTTCTCTCCTGTAAGCATCTCCTCTGCCTTTGCAATGCTGGCCTTAGGGGCTAGGTCAGTCACCAAGACACAGATCCTGGAAGGACTTGCCTTTAACCTTACAGAGATTCAGGAGAAAGAGATACATGAAGGCTTCCACAATCTCATGCACATGCTGAGCCATCCTGAGAATGGGGTCCAGCTCAATATGGGGAACGCAATCTTTCTGACAGAGAAGCTGAAACCACTAAAAAAGTTTTTAGATGATGCCAAACCTTTGTATCAACTGGAGGTTTTAGCTACTGACTTCAGCAATCCCACAGAGGCTGAGAAGGAGATCAATGATTATATAGAGAAGAAAACACAAGGGAAAATTACTAATTTGATCAAGGAAATGGATCCACAGACTGTAATGCTCCTGGCTAGCTTTGTTTTCTTTAGAGGTAAGTCATTTAGTATTCATGTTATTTGTTCTTATCAACTGATCTCATCAGCTGCCTCATTGGGAAATTGCTCCAGCAGAAATTTCAAACGTTCCTTGATAAGAATGATGTCCCTCATGGCATGCTTGGCCAAGGAGAGCAGCAAGACCCTGCACCAGGAGACCTTGAAGGCTCAGCTCTGCCCAAGGCAGCTGCAGGAGCTCTGCTCTGAGATGCAGCCTCTGTGCAGCCCTAGCACACTTTCATGGCTCCAGTTGCTCCGCATTTTTCAGTTTTCAGTAAATGCATGAATGCATGTCTAATCTTTTAGAAGTCTGTACAAGCATGTGTGATTCACTGGCTTAATTTATTATATACTATAAAATCCTATTTTTTCCTTCTGAATTCCTTGAAATATACTCAGACAATATCCATATATGAAAGAAGCTGGTGATGAGCAGAAGAAGGCACTTTAAGGAACAAAGTAGAAACAGTATGTCTGATGTGGATTTCATGATGCGCTATTAAGCATGACTCAACAGCACTCAAATATAAGATCCTAAATCAATTTTATCTACAGATTGAGACTTATTATTAAAGCTAATAGAAATCAAATGCATACAGAGTACAGATGCTGTCAGGTGAGCCCTTAAATCACAATTTTCAGAAAGATCACTAAGATCACCTGAAGAGAGAAGTAATGGAATCTAATACGCTCTCTTGACTGAGTAAAAAAATCCTTGCTTTACTGTGACATATCTTAAAATGGTAAGTTTGAAAACTGTGAATTTATCAATCGGAGGAATAGGTGCATACAACTAATTATATAAGTTCTGTTTATGATGAGACATGGAATATTCAGTTGCATTTTGTTTTCTGTATCAGGCAACTGGGAAAATCCCTTTGAACCAGAGAACACTGAAGAAAGGGAGTTCTTTGTGGATGCTGAAACTACTGTGAAAGTTCCTATGATGTATCAGATTGGCACATTTGACTTGTATTTTGACAAGGAGCTGCCTTGCACCGTGGTACGTCTTCATTACAATGGAAGTGCTACTGCGTTTCTAGTTCTGCCAGCAAAAGGGAAAATGAAGCAGTTAGAACAAACTCTGGCCAAGGAAAGAGTCCAAGAATGGTCAGACCATCTACTCCAGAGGTAATCTGCCAGTCAGCTGCAGCAGCACCTAGATCTATAGTTTTTTCTCTCTCCTGGGAATGCAGTGCTACAGATCTGCTGATTCTGATAATTGAATGGGTTATTTTTGCCTTGTGCATCCTAGCTGTAAAAAAATATTGCAGCTGGTTGGTATTTAACTATTCCCTTGTTGATGCCTAAGTGACTTCGTGCTTCCCCCATCAGAGCAGAAACCTGTTTTCACGAGACCCTGATGGGGTCTCAAAGGTGCTGAACAGTAATCCCACATGGGGTTTCTAAAACAGTTCACTGTGAAAGAGAAAGTGGCAGTTCTAAAGTAAAACCCTATAGTTACATCTCAGGTAATGTGTTCTACCTTATACATGTCACTGACACTACACTGACACTAAGACTCAGAAATATGTCTAAACCTTAAGAAAAACAAAAACTTTCTATTAGTTCATAATATGCCCCACACAGATATTGTCCTTACAAGGACAATTGCAGTGCCCAGGGGCTGCTGGAGCCGGCTGATGAATAATCAGAGGTGCCCTGATTTTCTGGAATCCTGTTTCTGAAACTATGAAAATCTAAGGAAATTCTGTTTGCTCCTATCACTGAAACAAACATCAGCTAGCATGTCTTACAATCTTTTTTGACTGAGAGGAATGAGAGCGAAGCATTAGTACATGAGTAATATTAAGGTGCTCATGCCTAATTTACCAAGCTCTGCCCTGATTCACAACTATCAAGGCTCTGCAGTTCACATCCATGATTCTTAGTGTATGCTGTAGAGATGCCAACACAGTTCAGAAGACACAGAGGGCAGCAAATTGGATATGAGCTAATGCTCGATGTCTCAGCTGTGAAAAATAAAAATATATAATTCTCAGCTGCAAAATTAAGAAAACTCTTATCTAAATAAGTTCTTGGTGAAAGCACCTTCAAGACCAACATATAAAAGAATTATGGGAGTGGCTGCGAGAACAAAGACAATTTTTATTCTTCTAGTTTGATCATTCTAGTGCTAATAAACTTGATCCCATCCTCTTCTAATGCACCGGACATCCTCTTCTAATGCATGTAAAGGCAGCAGCAGCAGGGCTTGAATTTTGTTAAATCCTGCTGTTCAGCAAGTCACCCCAGGGATAGACAGAAGATATGAGCTACTTAAAAGGTAATTTCTGCAATAGGTGCCTAGAGTGCTCTGACAGTCCCTAGGCACTGCATGAAAAGAAATCAAGCATAAAGCACAGTGAGCAGGAGATGCACATGGGTAGCCTGGAGATGGTGCAAATCCCATCATGAGTAACTTGGGGGTTACAATTTGATCTCTAGAGCTGGACAGAATTTGTTCTGCATGTCTACCATAACTGCTTTTCACTGCTGAATGCAGACTCTATCACAGCCAGCGTGTGGAGGAGAGACGTTAGAAGACAGGGTGCCCAATGCAGGTATCAGGACAAAGAACCTCCCCTGAGTCATGCCGATGCACTGTTTTGGTTTGAATTGCTGGAGTTCGTCACACTTTTCTCCAGGCAGAACTGCCTGCACCCTGCTCCATGCCCCTCCCTGCTTGAGGAGCATGGGCTATCACCTCTGTGTCTCAGTTTTCCTGACTGAAAAGAAGCTCTCATTACTGCCCTCCTTTGCAGAGTGCAGTCATGATATCTAAAGCAAAATACCAGATAGATATCATTGTTATTACTATGAATTACAGCATCTGTATTACCCTAAGAAGAGCCAACAATCAGATTAGTGCTCATTTTATATTGCTGGTCCAGCCCCCGGTATTTGACATCCGTGACATCCATTGACATCTTACACAGCTTTCCCATGAACATTTACCTCTGCAAAAGTTCTCTTACTAGTCTCAATGTTTCTCTTCTGCCTAACAGCAAAATATGCCTCTACTTCCCCAAATTTTCTATCTCTGGGAGCTACGAAATAACAAACATACTTAGCAAGATGGGAATTGTGGATGTGTTCACCAACCAGGCAGATCTCTCAGGCATCACTGGTGTCCCTGATCTGAAGGTTTCTAAAGTAAGTCTGTGGCCATCATCCCTCTTTCTCCTTTCACAAACATATGTCTCTGTGGTATCCAGAAACAATCATTAAACATGATTCTTGGCTTCTCAGCTTGTCATAGCCTGGATTATCCTGGCTCCAGTCCAGGAGTTTACAGCTGAGTAGAGCATGGCTGTCAGTGACAGCAATCGGATTAGTTTGCTGAACAGCTCTTTTTCCCAAGGCTGTTTTCAGGCAAGACCTCCCCGGGTGTATCTGGAGTATGAGAGGAACACCAAACCTCAGTTCCTCAGGAAGAACCATTAATGTTCCTGGGCAAACCACAGCCCACTCTACTGCTCTGTTGACACAGTTTTGGAAGTGCAGAGTTGCCCCCTCCAATATGTGCCTAAAAAGTGGACATACAGTCTCTTATCCCAGCATGAAGAAGAAAGACTGGTGAGAAGCAGTAAAAAAGCAGAAAAGGAAAGAAAGTTTAAGGAAAAAAATCTCAAGATTAGGGGATACAACCTGGATAAATTTCCTGTAGCTCTATCCTAGTCTTCCTTTAAAGCAGCTGACTACAACGATCCAACTCACATCTCTTCTGCTCCTACAAGTCCTCTGCAGAAGATCCTCCAAAGCAAAAGTGTTTTAAAATGGATTCTGTTTCATCTTCAAGTGGTTGGTCTTTACCCAGAATGACTGTATTTTCTTCTCCCCTAGGTTGTCCATAAGGCTGCTCTGGAAGTTGATGAGAGAGGTACTGAGGCAGCAGCAGCAACTACTGCTGAAATAAGGACCTTCTCTCTTCCTCCAACTATTGAATTCAACCGTCCCTTCCTGATGCTGATTTTTGATAGAGACACAAACAGTACTCTCTTCATAGGAAAAATAGTTAACCCAACTACCACTAGCAGAAGTGAGATATGAATTCTAATTATTGTTAATGATTAAAGAAGTCAAGAAACTGCATGATGTTTATTTCCCTTTGCACCAGCATGGTATACATTTTTTTTATCTGAAAGAATTTTCATTCTATACCATTATAAACAAACTCTTGGTATTGATGGTGACACTTTCTTAGGAGGAAGTACAAAAAATATTTTAAATTCATCTACTAAAGAATGACTTTTTTACTTGACTTAAAAAAAAAAAAAAAAAAAAAAAAGGAAAGACCTGCTAAGATTTGCCAGTATTCAGAGAGAAACATTTGTATAACAATAGAAGACTCCTGCTTAGCGATTCATTGCCAGTCAGAAGAGCAGATAAAATGATTAACACTTCCACAAAGCAAAGCATAAGTAGTTGTAATTTATCTAAGTATATAAGCAAGAAAATAAGAAATGAGAGAAGCTGAATCAACAGTGTAGGGTCATGGGAGACTGAAGCTTCAGTCAACATGGGGAACAAACACAAGGAGTTGTTTTCAACAGAGAGAGAGAAATCTCTTTTCTTCTCCATAAATCTTTCATCACTTTTACCATTAATCTAGCAGCAAATATTCCTGGAAAACCTTCCTTCAACTCAAATCAGAGCTGGAGGATCAAATCTTCTCTTCAGCCTGAAATCTTTCAAACAGTTATTGCCTATTCAACTGATTTGGCTCATCAGTAGTAGACTCCTCACACATGAATCCTCAGTGATGTAGCTAGATGGGAAGGTGAGGCATTTGGATAACAATTACACAAGCATATTGTCAGCTGAGATTTGTAGAAGACACCTAATGAGGGTCTAGGGAAGTGCCATCCTTTTTAGCTACCAAGGTAAATATGCAGTTATCACCCCATGAGCAAATTTCCTGACCCAGGAAGTGGTGACAGCCACCCATGAGAGTTAGGACAGCCTGAGGGCAGAATGATAACCTCTTTCAACAGACTTGCTTTGAAAATGGATACAAGCACAGTTGACTCCCTTCTTAACTACAACTGCAGTTTTGGAAGGAAGTTCACAGCATCAGAAAACACTGCAGGAGCAGCCAAACGGCTTGGGAGGCAAACAGCCTCAGACACATGTTGAATGGCCTCCATTAAATTAGAGCAAGGATGGTTTTCATCAGTCAGATACACATAAGGAAAACCAATGCACTGTCTCTCCCTTACAGCCAAAAGGAACATTCCCTTTCTGTTCTAATAAAAATTCTCCTGTTAACTGCCACACTTGGTCTTTGATTGGGCTTTTCGACTAGCTGCACATAATGTCTAAATAGAATAGTTTATGAGCAACTGACAAGCACCAATGGCAGGAATCCCAGTGAATGAGATGCAAATGCACTACACCATCCTCCTGGCTCCTCCTGCACTCATCTCCATCTTTTACAGTGGCTCTGTGGCCCAACATACACACAGAAATAATTCCTAAGGCAACCTGTCTGATTATGCAGGTTTGTCATCTCCCCAATTTATAACTGCACTATACGGAATTGACTGGACCAGTCTTAGTCATTGTTAACTGGGGTACAGAGAAGCAATAGTGATACCTCTAGGAATGAGAGAGCTCAACAAGGTCAGATCTTCAAGTAAGCATTTCTTGAACTTCCAAGAATCGTGACAACTTGCTCTGGATGAAGAAGTGACGTAGTTGATCTTAGTAGCATGGTTCATGATTTTCATCAAGAATTGTGGAAGAAACAGTGTCCCAGATACACAGTTATCTGAGGCAGCCACAAGTCTAAATATTGCTCCCTCCCTTGTAGGAGTAGGAAGAAGGTTGTCCCCACACGATCCTGGGAGATAGCCAAAGATCAAGAGAATCCCCCACATCTGCTGAATCAGCTTTTTCAGGCTGCAAATCTGTATTTTGGGAAAGAGACTGCTTTCCTTCCTACCCTCACAGACACATGCCCCACTCAGAAGCAGGATGTGGGAGTTCTTTCTTCCTGTATCCTGAGAAAACGAGGGAAAAGAGGTACAAGTGTGCTGCCATGCAGAACCAGTGCACTGCAGTGCATCCCCTGCATAACCTCTCTGTGCTGTGGAGGTTGCAGGGACAGCAGGCAATGCAAAGTCTGGGTGCTAACTGTGGGAAAACAGAGTGGTGACAGCCAGCAACGAGTGTCTGCCATCCTCACAAGAGATTTCCTGCCAGTGTCAAAATCAGTGCTGGGGAGCTGTCTGCCAGGTTTGCTTCATCAGGCAACAGCCCTTGGTTTACTGACACCTTGCTGTGATTTTCCTCTGCAGGATTTGCCAGAGATAGTGTTGAAGTAGAGGCAGGCACCACACTCAGCACAAAAGAGCAGCAGACAGCTTGCTCCCTGCCTACGTCCATGCTGTGCTGTTTGTTATGCGTCCCATCCTCATCTCTCCTCCATCCACCAAGTCCTACACTCAGAATCCTGCCCTCATCACAGCGAGCATCACCAAACAGATTTTCCCTTTTACGCTTGCTCTTAGTGTTTCCTCTCTGCACCAGCTCTTGTTCACAGCTTCCCACTCCACCTCCTGCAGACGTTTTTCCCCTCCCACCACCGACACCATTCCTGCAGGAGGTGGATGCTGCTGGCTCGGCTAGGCAGTTCTCACTTTCCTCCTACTCCTAAAACTGGGGAAGATAGGCAATGGGGCCCCTAACCTCCTGCCAACCATCCCTTTGGTGCTTACAGCAGAATGGGGAAGATGGGCAAAAAAACAAAATCTCAGCCCTCCCCCCCTTCGCTGCTTTGCTCCCTTTGGCATAACTGCCAGTGAAGCAGAGAGGCATCACAGAAATAATTAGAAACCACATTCATTAGCCACTGCTACAGCTGGCATATATAGAGGTGCAGCTTAATACTGCATTCATGGTGTTCCCAAGTTTTAGTGAGCTTTGCTGAATTCTGGTGAGACAGAAAACTCCTTTTCATTTCAACAGCACAGGGTACAGGTCTCTGCACCCGCCAGGCTTTGCTTGATTTCATGGTGCCTGCCTGGAGTTTTGTTTTAGTTTCTTTATACATAAAAATATGTATCCAATATTCAGGTGATCATTAACTAATTCATTATTTTCCTTGATTTGTATAATGGTATGGTAAAACATCTATGCATCAATACAAATAGAGATATTCCTGTAAGCAGTAATTAATCAAGAATGAGCATGTGTTCTGTCTATGGCCCTAGAATGAGAAATTAAAGACTACAGGTGCAGTGGGATGATAAGACTTGGGAGTTTAGGCTCAGGATGGCACTAGAGACCCCAGGCTATAAACAGCTTGCCAGTACACAGTTACTTGTCTTCAAAAGATTTCAGCCTCTGGAGCTGAGTAAAACCAGGCTTGTGGATAAACAGGTGAACACAGACTGAGTGCTCAGTGTATGTAAGGCACACCACAGGTAGTAAGCTCAAGCGTATGGGAATCTGTGAACCAACAAAGGAAGAGCAGAGTATAGTTTTTTTGTTTTTTTTGTATAAAAGTGATCACATGTAGATCCTGGAGTTTATACCCACCACCTTCACACAACTCCCATCAAGGACCAGGATACAGTTGTCCCCCTGTGCCCCTTCCTCAGGGAAGGAGCCACCAACCTAAGGACCCAGTGGGGCAGAGTAAGGATGAGCAGAATTTTAGGGAGTGGGGAGGATGCTAAAACCTTTATGTGCATTGGTTTTAACTGCACATAATCTGTACTGTGTCTTCGTTTTGTAACCAGACTAATTATTGGGAAAGAATGCTGAGATACTGGTAAGACTGCTGGTAGATTCTCATCTTTGCATAGATGTCAGCACATGGCACACTGGCAGTCCCAGGGGTTACTAAGAAAGGAAGAGAGGCAAAAGGCTCACACAGCCCTGGGTCCTCCTCACAAAGCTGTTACAGATGCCATCTTGTGTTGTATTTAGAGCAGAAGTACATCATAGATTTAATCAAAACACGCTGGTATAGCACAAGGCCGACTTCATAGCAAGGGCAGGGAGACTGAGGGGATTAGGCCCTCCCAACCATCGCTCCCTACAGGCATAGGAGACACAGTGACAACCAGGAGTATTGCCCTGCAGCCAGGCACCTGCTGGCTGACCACTTCTGAGCTAGCAGGGTCCCTTCCACCTTCAGCCTTCTTCAGCCTGGAAACAGAAAAGCAGTGCAAAACTCTTTTTCTTTGCCTCCTTATCTTATCTGACCTTCTGACACTCTGTTACTCAGTCACTAGATATTTAGCAACTTGACCAAAAGCACTTTTTTCATCATTATTTATTCTGTCTTATCTTCAGTAAAAGAAGCAGACAGCTACAAATTGGTAGAAGGCACCAACCTGCCTCTGATCACTGAAATGGAACAGCATCTCACTGAGAAGACAAAAACAACAAAAAAGCAGAGCTAAAACCACTAGCTGACCACTTTTTTCCTAAGTTCATGAAAAAGTGCTATTTGAAAACAGATTTTTCCACTTGAAAATGACTACCACAGCTAGATAAAAGGAGCCATGGCCAAACCCCTGTGTACTAGTCCACATGTCAAAGTCATCACTCTCACAGGACTCAGTCTGTAACCGAGCCAGCATTTTTAAGGTCTAAGTGGTGCAGGCTGGGTGAGAGCGTGATGGTGAGTCATTAGTCCCAGCAGATTAGCGTGAGAAACCAGTTGTATTTGTGATCCTAGCATAATCAACCTGAAAAAGTAGATTCGAGGTAATTGTTTTAGAGCCTGATGCAACCCTATCCATTATTTCATACCTATGGGATTGCTATGTTTTGTCACAGAGAAGCTATTTTCATGCTAAATGATGCAGCTCAGAGATAATCAGACTACCTGGTGTGTTGAAATAGCTGGCTTCAAAGCGAGGGAGATAACTGTTTAAATAATGTGGCATGTTTGGCCACAGATAAAAGTTTCCCATGACTTAATATTTATGAAACATTCAAGACTTCACTAAAGCTGTAGCAACATACACATTAGAAGGACTTGTCTTTCATATATTCTCCAAATATATCTTTGGCTCCTCGTACAGTAGTGGGAAAAGACATACATGTGGCATAACTCTGCAGTGGGAATGAGCTCAGCCTGTGGCACTGTGCATCAAGGGCAATGCTGTCTCACATAACCCACCAGCATTGGCTTGCAGAGTCTGAATAACTCAGCAGCCTTCAAAAAGCTTGATCTTGCATGTATTCTTTTCTTTACAATGTAGACTTCCTTGGTAACAGAAGAAAAACTTTCTAAAAGTTCAAGATTTCTGTGAAATACAAAGGTAAGATTCTGGACAAAGAGCACGCTCGTACTGGCAAGCTGCAGGAAAGATCAGTCTCTGAGACCAGAACAGGGAGATGCTGGGTCTGCTTCTGCCATAGCCACCAGGACCTGGTCACATGTGAACCAGGAAACAGGGTATTCCCATGGTGAGGGCGGCAGGGGGGAGGAGACACAAGGTTGTGAATCCCTCTCTAACCTGAAATGAGCAAAACCGACACCCTAGGCTTAGAACATTACAAAAAAAAAAAAAAAAGACAGCCAGACAGCTTTATTTCAGCTTAGTTGCTCTATCTATTGCATCTGTATTATAACTAAATCTGGCCGTGTTTAAAAACACAGGGCAAACCTTCAATGGCTCTTTGGAGTTTGGTCTCAGCTCCCCTACAGATGGGGAAGTGACATGCAGCAAGGTAGCACAAAATCTGGATGCATTTGATGTTGACTGTGATGACAGAACTTCAGAACAGGTCTCTGTTTCCCCTGTCCAGATGCATCTCTGATGGTCTTGAAGAAGAAATACGGGTTTTTAGCACTGCTTCCTCCTTCCTACTCCTGCCCAGTGCTGGAGTTTGACATGCCACCAAGGCTTTGCTCACAGCTGTCTATAATTTGCCACTTCTCCTGAGCAAACACTGGTTAAGGGACAAAGGAACAAAGCTCCTGTTGACTCTGCACCTATTTGCGGGATGCCCATGCTTTTAGTAATTTTCAGTGCCATTGTATTTCTTTCCTACAGCTGCATCTGCACACCCATGCACACCACATACACATCTCTTTTCATGTTTTGAGATCCTAAGATTATTAAAAGCTATTATTATAACTAAGCCAAATAACTCTATAGAAGATTGCGGTTAAGATGCTTGCAATGCACAGTACAGATTACTCTATGAGAAAATGCTTTGCTAGCTAGTATTTTGTTTTTCAGTCTCAAGGTAAATTTAAGATAACCTTGATGTTTGCTTTGAAGCTAGCATGCTGACTTTGCATGCTTCTTCCACCCCTATGCCCTCTTACTTGATTCTAAACTAGGAGATAAAACTCTGGGCGGACTTCAATGCACAGCTTATTTTTCTTTTCAGCAGTACGGAAAAAGAGAAGAAGCATTTACATTTCATTAGTGCTTAGGACAAATTTTTCAGGCTGGCTTCAGCTTCTGTTTTTGCAACCTCATCTGTTTGAGCTCCTTTGCCTTCAGGCTTTCTGTACCATGCTGCAGTCTGGCCTTGACACCTACATCCATCACATCCACTTGAATTAGATGTGCCACTACTAACATAAAATGTGGCATGTGCATAATTAATGACTCAATTGGTCTTTGCCTGAGAGCAAGGTCAGGTGAATCCAGTCTGACCAGGGAAATAATAAAGCTATATCATTAGAAGTTTGCTTCACAAGGAGACTGTGCATGCCATTTCCATGCAGCACAAGCTGCATTGCTGTCATCACAGCTGTACCAGTATAACCAATACTACAGGAAGGCTCTTAGACCCCAGTTTTCTCAGCAAGAACTCAAAACCCTTCACACTGTGACTGGCCTGCACACCTGGGGTAGGAGTTGTTCTGCTGAGCATGGAGGTCCCAGAGACCCAGGCAATACAACATGTTGTTCCCATTGTGCTAACTAGCAGTGGAAGCTGTCAGGTTTGCATGGAATCTTGTACCTTGGTAAAAAAAATAGTACAAGCAACAGCACTGATTTCTAGGAAAGCTTGCTTTTGAAAACTAATTCACTTTCCCATTACAACTGCATAGACATAAGAATTAAGGCTTACTTTCAAGCAAGATAGATACAGAATGGAATTTAGCTGTATGAAATCTTTGGTCTGGTATAAGACAACACTTTTCATGACAATTGGCAAACCAAATTCAATTTTACTCTGTTTATTCAAGAATGAACACCCATACAAGAATTTGAGGTAGTAACACTTTTCCATTATAGTTCTTCTGTATTTTTTTTAATGTAGTCATCCCTATAGCAGCTAAATATTACTGGAGCAATAAGTTTTTTCAGTGTGGACATGTTTTAAGTTCCCTCTCTTTATTAGTGAGCTGTCTTACAGATATATTTCTTCAAATGAAAACAGTCAGTTCTCTATTTTGTATGCTCTCTTTAGTGCTTCTACTGTACCTGCTAGCAGAATACAATCTTCTGTAATCTATCATACTATACATTACCTGGGAGGAATAATATGACCTGATAAATAATTGCAGGGTTGTGAACATCTGTGCACACTGTCACATACAGTCTGCATTACTTGTATACAAGCTCAAGAAGGAGTTGAAAGCTACCATCCAGAGCATACTGGAGCAAAGATCACAAGCTCATTTACCTACACTGATCTATATAGAATATAGACAAGGTGAAGTATCAGTATCACCTAAGCTGCAAGACAAGTATGGTCAAGTTACAGGTATATGTTTGGGTGAAAGTTGTATGAACAATGATGCTCACTGTTTTCAATTACTCCTCTTAATACAGAGAAGTTTCCAATTTCATGCTATTACTGCACTGGAATTCACAACAGCACTTGTTTTCCTGTTCATCACAGAGAGTAAAGCCTTGTTAAATATAGTCAGTCAATAAAATATAACTGAAATATTGTCCCAACATTTTATATATTTCCAACTTTATCTTCTAGCAAATAGAAAATGTTGACTGACAAGAACTCTGACCACAAGACCAACTTTTCTTTAGAATGTCAATGACAAACTTGGAAGACACTACTGCTCACTGAAGAAGAATGGGTGGTGAACAGTAATTTAAACCTCCTGTCAATGCAAATTCCTCCATGCTCATTACAATGCCAAAATGAAAAATGAATACCCCTATCAAATGCAAATTACATGATGGAGAAATCTCATTCATTCTATAATCAGCCCTTGACCAAGGTCATCATTCTGTATGAAGGGACTTCTGTGGGTTCCAAAAATTGTTATTTACACAGTGAGCAAAGTAGGTGCTTTCAGTAAAAAATGATTATGGAAAAATCTGAATGCATTAGATAAGACCTTCTAGAAGGTAGGAAGGATGACGTGTGTTCAGTGTCTTATTCTGATCTGACTGCAATCTGAAGTACTATCACACTAGAGACACCATTCTCTTCAAAGAGAATACATAATACAGGGTATTACTGTCTTTTAATCTCTTCAGTTTGCAGAAAGTCTTGACTGTAGGAGACAGGGAATCTTCCCAAGAGAAGGCATATGGAGCAGCGCTGGAAATATTGCTTTTGTCTGAAGCACAGAAAAGCAAGATTTACACATTGCTGACTCTTCACATCAGCCCTGACAGTGAAGATGTTTTACAATGGCCTGTGGTCCATGTTCTCTGGGGGTGCAACCTTCCATCCCAAGTGAGCAGGAATTCAAAGCAACTGCATTGCCAACAGCAGCAGCATGGCCAAATTCTATTACTAGCCAAGGGACAGGCCTTCAACGGTCAGGTTTAAGCTAGGATGGTTATTATTTATAATCTCAGTAAAGTGAATTCTCAATTTCTTGCTACCTTGTCTTACTCTTCTCCCCTCCTTTTCCAGTTGTCCTTTCACCCCCAGAAGTGGGTATACAAGAGATGTTACTAAAGTAATGCCTTCTATTTTATCATGCTGTCCTATAACATCAGAGATGGTGGTGGAATGACAATAGAAGTAAGAATGTACTGTTATTGAGAAGATTCATTTTGTTGCCATGCAACAGAAGGCAGCAGAGGAGCAGTCTGACAAAATGGTATCTGACATGGAAGGGCTTTGAAGCAAAGGTGTGGAACTGAATTTTGCGCTCCCTGGTATGGATTCTCTGTTGACTAGCAAAGACAAGCACATGCTTTCACAGCCTGTATGGCTGGAGGAGACCCTCTGTCCCAGAGTAGGTCATTCAGCTTCATGAAATTTACCTGTATTCCACAGACATTCATTATTTCTTCAAATCAGATGCAAACAGAGCATAGTTCCAAAATATACAGGAGGTAATGAAGAGTAGGGGTGAGAGACAGACAGAATGAGAAAGTATAATTCCAGATTACATTTTAAAAACAAGTTGAAATATCACTGAGTGCCATTACAAAGCTGGAGGGCATCTTAGCCAGAACACATCAGGAACTGAGATTAGCAACCAAGTGCTGTAGTGCTATTTCTGAAGAAAGCCTCTCAAAAAAATAAAATTTTCAACTGGATGCCGCCAGAAGTGAAAAGTGTTCATATACAGACTACACTACCCAAACCTATTTCCTATTATCTATGCTATTCTCACTAGAAAGCTATGTGCATCCATGAAATGTTCCATTTCAAAGATGAGTAAGGTTGCTAAGTGACATTAGCACTTAAATCAAGGAAATGAATAATTAACACCTCACATCTGGCACTGCCCACATACTAAATGCAATATTCTTATGAAACAAAGAATATCAGTTTTCAGTCCTTGCACAGCTCTCAGACAGGGAGTGCCCATTTAACTACTTCATTGCCTAAGTATTTCTCCTCATGGGAATAAAACAATAGTTGTTACTTCCCATCCCCAACCACCCCCCCACAACTGATAGAATACTAAAAATCTATCTCTGTTTCTCAAGAATTAGTATTATACAAGTGATTGAGTGATAGATATAAACTATGCAATATCTCCAGCCTTGCATTTGAGGCTGATCATTATAGATATTGATATTTATTACCGTTTAAACTCAAACTCCCAAGATCTATGCTATTGTTGTATAAGTGTCTTATTTGAAGAGAATATTCACATCTTAAAAAAATTATATGTTTGTCCTTCCTTCTCCACTTCATTTTTATTGTTTTCAGATAAACTCAGACACCATAATTAAAGAAGTCTCAGGAGGGGAGCAGTCCCAGGATCAGGAAGAGTGCTTTGATACTTACTCATCTCATTGAAGCTCAGAATTTTGGTGCACCTAATCAATTTGAAAAGACAATATTTCTTGAATGAAAAATGAATCCCTGCTTAAATATTTTGTGGAAGCACAGCCAGGTACATACATACATCCTCAGGAAGAAAAGCTGCCATTCTGTGCAGCCTATTGGGAGCTCACACAAAGCCATGGGAACTAGTACCAGAGCTGTAGCAGGTTACAGCATTCGATGTCTATGTCTAAGAGAAACACAAATTAGCAAGCAAAATACACAGTGAACAGCCTCTCAGTGGCGTGGCTAACACTAACTGCATTCATTTTATGCTTAGTAAGCCTCAACACATTTCACAAGTGCACGAGGGCATCTTTTGCTTGTCTTTTACAGAGGCCAAAGGACAGAGGTTTCTTCATTACACCAGGTAATTGCTTCAGGCCAGATCTAAAAGACTGCAAGTCACAGAATTTCAGCTTCATTATTGCAGTTGTAAGGACATGCATTCACAATGCATGTAAAAAAGGAATTTGGACAGGGAATAGCAGAAGAATTCATCATATGCCAAGTTCAGATGATCAGTAGTAGATGTTGATATTATGACTTGCAGATGCAATAATGCCATCCTTTTTCTTCCCCTAAATAAACTAACCTCCTGGACCCTTTTTAATTGCTGCTATTAAAGTCAATCCTTTCAGGAATTTAATGTAAAAAGGCATTTGAATTTAACATCTACTGGAGAAGCTTTGAGATAACTACCCAGGAGGACAAAAATACTTCACAAAGAGAGTTGTTTGTGCCTCTCACCTGCTTAAGTTTCACCTCATGATACAGACATAGTAAGGCACAGAAAGGGCAGATGTCCCAGTACACAAAATTATAGCTCTTCCATCATCGAAATAAAGGTTCTGATGACATCTGCTGGTCCCATGGGGACTAGACAAACCCCAACCATCCCCTGCCACAGGTCCGATACTTGTATGTAAAAGCACAAGTCAACTAAATTATTGAGAACAAAAATATTACTTTACTGTGTGTAAGAAAATAACATAAAATTAGGCTAGAAGTGTCTTTAAATGTCATTAACTCCATCCCTGGAACAAGCAGTAATCATGTTACCCCTAACACAGAAGATGACTGTTTTAATAATTAATGAAAACTGATATTATTTCTCTGGACACACTATTCCCCACACTACATCATTTTCTCAGTAATATGCCTGATGAACAAGCAGTTATTATTTTACAGTGTATTCGAAAAGAATTAGACTACATTTCACCATGAAGTTGAAAACACAAATATCCTTTAGCCTTATGTCCTGAAATCCTTCAACTTTACTGCTTTATATACTTGGCAATACTGAGCACACACACCCAACCTACTTCAAACACGATGCAGTAATATGTGCATTGTGAAAATGCTTCCACTATAGGAATCATCACATATGAGCAGTCTTACGAGCTTAGTTCTCTAGGAAAATGTTCAAGACTACTGGCTCCATAGCTAAGGAGACATCAGAGAACTTGCATCCCACTGATTTCAATTATAATGCACACTTTTTGAGTGGGAGAAGCAGCAGCCACCTTGATGAGTCATCTAGTTGACAAATTATGTTTAGGAGACTGTATAAAGGACTGTTTTATAACTGTTACAGCATATTAGTTTATGTATTATAGACAATTTTACTGTAACACTTAATAAGAAATAACACAAATCCTTGAAAAATCACCACTGAGTATCTACTGCACTACTCCAGGTACACAAAATTTATTTAGTTTTAGAAGCATTGCTAGATCACCTTTAGCGAGTTTTACAAGTTTACCTTAATTATTCTAATCAAACACCAACCCCAGGCTGTATATCTGACTGACTTCAACCAGCTCCATCAAAACAGAAGGAAATACACTGTCCTTACCCCCAGGAAGCTAAACTAGCAACTAGTTGAAGACAGAATTTCACAGTGAACTTATCTACTTGGCTTCTAGCACAAAAGAACCTTGCTTGAGTAAGGCAAGAAACACAAATCCAAAAATCCTTCACTGGGACTCCAATAGTTACATTTAATTAAATAAAGCACTTCCTTTCTGGAGCCTGATCGCTTAGGACTGAGATAACACCCACTGTAATGCCATAATACAATGACAAGTACAGCAACAGTAGCTGGAGCTACAGCAAATGAAGACAAACCCAAATGCAACAGCCATGGACACAGAAACAAACAAACAAAAAAATTGGCTTACCTATAGAAAGCCTCAGGTAGATAAGAATCCCCAGCAATATATTCTTACTACCACTGCTAACCCTTAAATGAGGTCTGGGAAGGGATGGATCCTGGCACCACTCCTTCTATCACTCAGGTGCACTGCATGCACCTGAGCTCCCCTGGGTTGGTCCTGCTTTCCCACCAGGTGCTCAGTCACTGGTTCAGGCCATGACTTTGCATTTTCTGCTAACGCCCACCATATGAGTATTTGAGATTTTGCTGTTGCCAAGTTATGGACCATTGCTGAAATGGAGCACGGTGTGTGAAACAGTGGTATTACCTAAGCAGATACAGACACTGTACCAAGGAGCTTGTAGCTGAAGTGACCCGTAGTTAGCACGTGGGACCTAAGCCCAAAATAAAGCAAAACCAAGAATAACTAATTATTCCACTGTGACCAAAGGTTTCCTAAACCAGACTGAGAAAAGTAACATAATAAAGCAGCCACTGAAGCAGAGGAATTGCCAGCAAAACAAGAAGTATTGCAAAAAGGATGAAATGGACTTGTAGGACTTGTAAAAGAAACCACCTGATATTTGGAACTTAGTTATTGAAGAATAACTAAGTTATTCTTAGTTAATTCATAAGAACTGCATAATAAGCAGTCTAAGAAGCATGGTTAGACTGCTTCTTCAAAAGAAGCCTCCATGTAACCAGAACACAGGACCTTTGCCAAACGCATTTGTTAGATCCTAGACTATTTAGCATTGCTGGGCTTTGCAGAGCTGCATATGCATCCAATAAACTTGTCACTTAGAGGAGATGGTCTTCGGCTCCTGTGCTGACATCTCAGTTGCCAGCTGCCCATTCTCAGTGCTGTGGCACTGTTGCGTTCAACAAAATTCCTAGCAGAAATGCAACCAGGTGACAGTTCACCTTTATTGCTACTGTTTGTTGTGGTCTCAGGGAAAATTTTGTCATAAAACCTGATAAAGTAGAATTGCAGAAAAGTGCAGTTTTACCATTGCAACACACTGGCAATCCTCTTGCAGAAAATCGCTCTTTAAATCAGTAGTTTGGCTGCTACCCATGAGTTGTATGCTGTCTTACTGTTCAAAAAGCTCTGTTGAATCCAAGGGGTGACTGACAATATAAATCTTACTTAGTGGGAGGAATATGCTACTCCCAGTCATGTGCAGAAGATACTCTCAGCAAGGTGTTACTCGGCATGAAAAGCTAACAATGGCTTCATAAGTGACTAGAAAACAAGGCAGCTCCCTCAGAGCTCTGTGCAGAGCCAACACCTCTCATAGCAGATTCTTTTTTCTTCCATGTAAAATAATATATATGTGTTTCATGTGCTTCAGAAAACATTTAAATGAAAGATTTGAAAACTTTAAGATCTTTTCACCACATCATCTATACATAAGACTTCAGCTTTTGAATATCAATATTGATACTCTTCAGTCTTAACTCAAGAAAGGGTTTCATCAGTGAATGTGAATGCCAGGGTCCTGGAGTAAGGATTAGCAAAGATTGGTTGCTATTATCATTGTTAATAACTATGTTAATTTTGCTGAGAGCAAAAGCTGGGTATCAATTTTTCCTTGACTTGTCTTTTTTGACCACAGCCATACATGTTACCACACTGCAGAAATGCAGCGTTGTTTAGCCATGTCAGATGGAAATTTCTTCCATGCAGTGAGAATAAATTTGTATCTCAAATACAACTGAATTAAACACGACTGTATGTGGACTGTAGAGTAGAAAAAACGTCAATTCATCAGAGAACTGAAACAGTGAAGTCACTGGGGCATTCACAGTGAAGATCTTGATGTTTAAGCAATAGTCCAAATGACATTAATTCAGTTAACTCAGCCTTACATTCACGTGTTTTCTAAAACATTGTCTGTACTTCAGGCCTAGTAGCAGAATTGCTTTTAAAAATAAGAATATTTTATAAGAACTTGAATAAACAATATTTTCCAATAACACATAACAGTCTTTTTGCACTGAGTCCTGAATGTTTTCCAAAATATTATCCTTTTCTCTGATTAAGTCCCTCTTAAACTGCAAACAGTGGTGTGTGTTTTTGTTGTTGTTGTTGTTTGTTTGTGTTTGTTATTGCTTGTTTGTTTCAATTCAATTGACAAATAGAGACAAAATCTGTTATTATTATCTGTTATCTGTTTAAAGGCCAATCTTTTGAATTGATTTTCTACGATCCAAATTAGAATGAAAAGTTCTATTTCATTTAGGAGTGTTCTTGTTTAATGTAATTTAGGAGCATGAGAAGTTCTGTGTTTACACTGGATTGGGAATTAAGCCAATGAAAAAAATAGTGAAGAGTTTAGATCATGTCCACACTGCAGCAATTGCTGAGTAGAATACCTGTCTTAAAGTAGTGACTTGCCCAACTAACAGTGCCCAAGCTCCACGAAGAACTTTGTCAAGTCTGTTCAAGCAAAATCAGTCTGGAAGTTCAAAGAGTTTACTCTTGTGTCTCATAGCTCTAGAGAACTTCTGCAGGAATACAATGATAGGAAAAGGGGGGGAGTGGCTGCTCAAGGTGGGAACGTTTAGATTGGATGTAAGGGGAATGTTCTTTACAGGGAGAGTGGTGAGGTGCTGGAACAGGCTGTCCAGAGAGGATGTGGATGCTTCATCCCTGGAGGTGTTCAAGACCAGGTTGGATGCAACCCTGAGCAGCCTGGACTAGTACCAGATCTGGGGTTGGTGGCCCTGCCTGTTTCAGGGGGGGTTGGAACTTGACAGTCCTTGGGGTCTCTTCCAACCCAAGCTATTCTATGATTCTACGAATACCATGCTCTTGAAAAAGGAAGCAAAGCCCTGCTTTCTCCTCTAAAGGGAATGGCCACATTGGAAGGCTAGGGAGCTGGCAACACCCCTACAATGTTCTGCGTCTGCTCCCTCCCTCTCTTCGTTTGCTTCAGCCCCAGTGAATACTGACACATCCTATATGAAATGGCAAATATTAAACAGGGTTAGATACTATTTTTGATGCTGAGTGGCCTGCAGCCTGTCTGTAAAATAATTCTCACAGTCAATTGGACATGTGGGGCCAAATCCTGTTGGGCTGCTGAAGGGCCAGATGCAGAGAGTTTACTGTTCTCTTGCTTCCCATGAAAGTTATAATGTATTTACTGGAATATAACCCTCCCTCTTTATGCCATTTATGGGAAACATGTCACTCAGAGTTTATCAATCAGTTAATTAATAACAGGCAAAACCAGATGATCACACTTTGGAAGAGCAAATATTTGTTGAAAATCTTCTATATGGGACAGTCACCTTCACATAGTTTTCAAACACAGTTGATTAAGTAACAGAGAAACTACCTAATAGGTAAGTTGAGGTTTATCTGAATTATTTGGATCGTAAAAAGAAGGATTATTTTATTATGTATATTAATACTATTAAATATATTATATATAGGTAATATTTCTCACATATTCTCTAAATAGGATGATTTAAATGGTTATAGATCTTGATCAGTGTTATAATATATTGGAGCACTCTCTTGCCATAACATCTTCAAAAGAAAAAAAATGAAATAGTAATTTTATCATGTTTTTGTCAATGAACTTTCTATTCTTTTGTAAAGGAAGCTCTCAAAACTAGTAATAAGTTTCACTCTAGGAATGTAAAAAAGCAAGCCTATAATGTGCAAAATTATCACCTTACTGTTAACAAAACTGTTTTTCCTAGTCCTAGAGGACATACTGTATTTCTAGTTGTTACTGAATGACAAAGCTTATGTAATGTTTATGTTAAATTGTTGTAATCTCAGTTTTTCAGTGACTGTTCAGTGAAATGTTTATGTTCTTACTCCTGTGATTTGTTGCACACATCACGTGGGTATTTGTATGTGTTTGAGGAAGTGGGACTCCTCTTGAGTGCTGAATGGTCTGGGACATGTCCCTTTTTTCTCAGTCTGAAATCCATTTGTGTTGGGATGGCAGCACGAACTGGAAGGCAACTCATGGTATTCCCCATTTTGTCTCCCTGCCTCCCTGGGAAGACTTGGTGGCCCTTTTCTGTGGCCAAGTATCTGTCAGCCCTTTCAGAAAGAGAAGCAGCAGTGGCATCTGTCAAGGACAGCCCTGTCAGGTATTGCACAGAAATTGCACTGTGCACAGAAAAGATGGAGAACATCACAGAATTATAGATTGGGTTGGGTTGGAAGGGACCTGAATTCCCACTCAGTTCCAACCCCCTGCCATGGGCTGGTTGCCACCTGTCAGATGAGGCTACCTAGGGTGCATTCCAACCTGGTCCTGAATGCCTCCAGGATGAAGGGCATCCACAGCTTCACTGAACATCCTGTGTCAGTGTTTCACCACCCTCTCTCACGGACTAATACCAGAATCTGTGCTTTCCAGTCCCTGCCTCTGACCCTGTCCAGGCCTACCCCTTTGAAGAAGGGATGATTCCCTCGGGAAGCCTCAATGCTTTCAGATCCAGAAGAGATGCTTTTTGTTGCCATAGCACTGAGGCAGGAAAAGTATCTTGTGTCTTTCTAACTTCCTACAGAAGAAGGTGACTACACAATGAATAAAGGTGCCTGGCAATTGTTGTAAGAGCTCTTAACAGCTTTGCATTATGATTAGTCAGGGAGACTGAGTGTCCCAAATCTGCAGAAGCAACTGGTGTACCTTTTGCCAAGGCAGGAGATGAACTTCAGGCAAAACCTTTCCCTACTCTGCTCCTGCTGAATCCAGATCTCCCAAGTGCTGGGATGTGCAGCTCATCACCTTAGATGAGGGCTTGCACACAGAGTTGAGAGCTGTGTTTTCATGTTTTTGGAGATTACCTCAAACACAGATTAAACAAACAAGCATGAAAGCATTCATGATCTGCATCTCACTGAAGATAAAGCAAGAGTTAATGGGAAAGAAAAAGAAAGAGCAAATATTCACAGCCACAGTAAGCTGCATATTTTAGTGTTCCTCTGACTGCTGTGCACTCAAACAAGGTACAAAATTCAGAGATCTCACTGCCTCCCCATTAAGTCATTACAGCCCATCTGTGTCACATCAAGTACAGAACATGACCTATTATCTCCAAGGAAAATAGCACACCACCTGACTGCCAAAAACACCCTGTGACTTGGCACCCAAATGTCTCTGTACTCGCATCAATACACCTTTTTGGGACTAACTCCCACAGCCTGAATCAGGCAACTGTGAAATTCAGTTGAACTCTGAATAAATGGCAATCAAATAAAACCAGCTTTCCCATATGGCGAATCACAAATTGTACAATGACTGTTACAGAGCTCTAACTAAACAGCCATAGTTAATAGTTACCATGTGTTTTCTAGATTGCTGAACTGCTTTAACGATGGGCCCTACAATCAATATTTTCTTCCCAGGTTGGATTCTAAGAGAAATTTCTCCAAAGAAAGAGAGATGAGATAATGGTACAGGCTGCTCAGAGAGATGGTACGGTCACTGTCCCTGGAGGTGTTTGAGAAAATGGTAGAGGCTGCACTGAGGAGTCATGCATGGGTTGGTGTTTGGACTAGATGACCTTAGCAGTTTTTCCAACCATGACAATTCTTTGACTCTATCTCTTTTATCTATTATCATGCCACTGCTACATGGATGTGCGGGCTCAGTGGTCTTGTACACTCTGCTCAATCTGCAATGGGAAAATTCACCTCCATTCAAGATTTTTTCAGTAAAGTGTAATTCAATGCCATTTTATGGAAGATAAATTCACATATCACTTTAATGCAAAGATGAATGATAAGTGTATTTGCATTTCATGCTTGAAAAGCATATTTTTATGTATGATACTAAAGTCTGCCTCAAGCTTTTTTGGAAAATGTCCAGATCCCTTCATTTTATTTGGTGATGAGAGAACCCTGTTAAATTAGCTCAGAATTCCCAATATGTATAAATTTGTAACCATCAAACAACTGCTTCATCCTCACACTATTAGACACTGAAATGTGGCACTTTCAGGGAGTAGAAGCACTGACAAACATCCTCCAGCATTTGCTGGACAGTGAAGAATATAACATAAAATAACATAAAATACATAAAATATAACATAAAATAACAGGGAATCTTGTGTCAAGTGATCAGGAGAGTGATCTGACTGGAATAATAATCAACCTGCATCAGAAGAAAGAGAAAAGAAATGAAATTATGAAATACAAGTATTTCTCCTAATGACATTGTATTTCTAGTTCTGAGCTTCATAATCTTTTGTGGGCTTAGTGACTATAAGCAGTAACATGATACTTCATGTTGACCTACTAGAAATAACTACATACTGCGCTGTCAACGGGAGTACATTAGCAGCTATAGCACCTTCCTCTACATGACACTGAGCTTAGGACTTCAGCCTTGTTCTCTTCGTGAGCTAGAGGTTGGCCTTCTTGATACAGCCACATACTGGGATGTTATCATTAGGAAATTGAACACTGTAGCTATAACATTACCTTGAGTGCTGCACTGTGTATTGCACAAAAAGCCTAGAATGTCTTCACAATATTTATCTGGACTTTCGCAGGGTTTTGACCTTCCTTCTCATTCTTTTTGGCAGTGGAGTGCCGATCATATTCACTGGCAGAAATTTCCTGCATAATTTGTTCCTGCTTCTCCAGGGCCACATCAGTATACTCCTTCATAGTTACAGAAGTACTTAACCTATTGCTTGTACACAAAACTCCAGATGTTTTAGTGATACTGAAAAGGAACTAGATAGAAGCTTTTTAATTCTTTTCATGAGTGTACCTGAAGCTTAGCTTTCCTTGATGTATCAAGAGAAGTTGACCAGCAAGAGATTTAATTACAGATACCACTAAAATCTGCAATGTCTCTCATTTTTAGCCCAAATGAACTTTTCTGCAAGTGAACCAAAAAACATAAGAAAGTAAAAAAGTACTCAACACTGTTTTTTTTTTGTTTGTTTGTTTGTGATAATAATCTTTCAATAATAGTCAATGTCTCTCAAATAATATATCTGACAAAGAGCTGCTGGTGCTACAATATCTTTAAGATCTTTGTTTTCTTTCATACATGTGAAAGATAGCTCATCTTGACTGATATTTTTTGATGTTTGGTTCCCTACTAAACTATGGCTACTTATTTCAAGACTGTTTTTTCAACATAGTTAGATGAATTACTGGGTGAAAATATGATGTGCATGGATTCTGTCTCACCTTAGACCCTTTGTGCAATTGATATGTCAGTGGAGTTAATCCTGATTTATTCCGATGAGCTTGGCTTAGAAGCTTCTCTCTTTCAAAGGCAAACTGTTTTTGTCTGATTTTAGTTTTTCTACAAAACTAGACAAATATATCCTTCTAAAAATTTATCCTGGGAAAACAAGGCGTAAGTTAAAGCACAGAAGTTTGATTTTCATAGTTTGCAAAAGTAATTAGCAGTGTGGAATTCCAGCATTCTCTGAGTCATTTCTAAAATGTTGAAAATTTACATACTGAAGTATTTTTCTGATTGGCTCATGGAATTCACCAGTTCCAGAGCAAAACCTAGTGGTTGTAATTTGATTTAAGTGTCTGTTTTAATATAAGATCCTCTAACTCTCAAGGACAGGTTGTTTTCTGGATTGGCTTTTATCAAATTAGGCAGTTTTTATGTTTCTCAAATGTTTAGGGTTTTTTTCCTAAGGATTTAAATCTTGCTGATGTAGCAAGCTACTGATATAAAACATCTGAGGTAACAAATAAATGAACAAAGGAATGGTGTTTCTTAGGCCACTGTTAATAGATGGATCCTGTATGAATTGCAACCATGACTAAGACCCATAACACGGAGATCACAAGTCACCTATCAGTGGCAATGAAGAGCAGGAATTTACAGGTCTCATCACCTCAGTCATCCTTAGTCTGTGTCGGAACTGTTCAGGGAAAATGCCACTTACATGTGCTTACATGTGCTTACAGGTGACAGCAGTTTCTAAAGGAATTAGAAATTATAAGAGAAAATCTGTGAAATACTTCCACATTGAGCTGCCAATAGCAGATCATAGCATCTCTTCTGAATTCTTTTACTAAATGTGGAAACTTCTCTCTGCGACTGCTCTAGATTTGATCCTTCAGACAGGAACAACACCTTAGGTTTAAAGTATGTACCCTGAAGATTCAGAAATGTCACCTTGCTACATCCATT
Organism: Cyrtonyx montezumae; assembly: GCF_038088225.1. Classification (NCBI taxonomy): domain Eukaryota; kingdom Metazoa; phylum Chordata; class Aves; order Galliformes; family Odontophoridae; genus Cyrtonyx; species Cyrtonyx montezumae. The sequence continues at coordinate 13,822,275 of NW_027071826.1, forward strand.
ACCTCTGTGCTTTAAATCAAAACAAATAAAAATTTCCCATTTTCTTTACTAGGGGGAAGAAAGAACAAGGGGGAAAAAAAGGTCATTACTGGACACCAACATGAAAATTGGAATTTACCTACTTCTTTTATGTGAAATATGTTTTGAAATCAGCAAGGCTGAAATCAAACCTAAATCTCCAAAGAAGGAAAAGAGGCTGAATTTCTTAGGAAGAAATAAAAATGTCAGTATTTCTGAGGAATGGCATCAACATAAAAATGACTCTAAAACTTTAGAAGAACAAAGTCTTGAAGAGCTTACTCTTCTCAATTTCACTGAAAAGACAGCAAATTTTGGATTTAACCTCTACCGAAAAATTGCAATGAAACTTGATAACAATATAATTATCTCTCCCCTTTCTGTATCAACTGTCATGGCTACATATTTGCTGGCAGCCAAAGGGGAAACACACAGACAAATAGCAAAAGCTCTAAACCTCCCTGCTTTGAAAGACAGAGATCACCATTATTTACCAGCACTGTTTAAACAACTGAAAGATAACATCACAACAAATGAAGAACTTCTCTTTGTGCAAGGCATTCTTTCTTTTATCCAAAAGGACTTTACAGTCAGGGAAGCTTTCCTCAATTTATCTAAGCAGTACTTTGATATGGAATTCCTGTGTGTGGACTTTGAAAACATCACACAAGCAAAGTTTGCTATAAATCAAAACATTAAACAAAGGACCAAAGGAAAAATATCAGAGCTTTTTGAAGAAGTTGATCGACATTCTAAACTGCTACTTTTGGACTACATCTTTTTTCAAGGTAACTATTTTCATTCTGCAAAATGGTTATTTATTAGAGGAAACAGAACTCAGACTTTACCAACATTAGGGGAAGCTTAAATTAATTTATTTCCTGCACTGCCCACATCTCTAAATAGATTTCCTTTCTTCTAATAAGTTTATTTATCTGGAAATTATTTTTCATCATAGTGAACCACTATTCTTTTAATGTTTTCTTCCACACAACAAAGAACCGTGAAGAACAAAAGGCCCTATATCAATCCTCTGAGCAATCCTTCTTTGTAACTAAAAAATTTATTTTTTTACTCAGCCATTGAAATGAAAAAATCCTAACCATAACAGCTTTTTGAATACAAAGTACTGGGCATAAAAACCAGTTAGGCCACTGCTGCAGTTCAAGGCACTCAAGAAAGTGGAAACCCCAGTAAAACAAACACATATGAGAACAAAGTAAATTACTCTGCAGCCATAAAGCTGTTTATTCTTTTAGATTTAAAAGATGGCAGTTTGTCCAATTCCAAGTTTACCTTCCCTTGCAGAAAACCAAAGGGAAGAGATATCTGTGACCAAACGTGAGAGCAAGTGCAGAAATCAGAATAAATAGCCTAAAAGAGGACACATTCCAGAGCAGCTTCTCAGACAATGCACTGCTGAATTCCCCTTGAAGAGATTGTATAATTACTTTAAAAACAGGATGTTGAACAGCTGGTAGAAATTTTCAGAGAAGATGGCATGTTAATAAAAGACAGATGCTCAGATGGCATTCTGAACTTGATGGTTCTAAACACAGATGGGTTCTGAACTTGACTAGCAACTAACCCAGTGCAGAATATTTCCCTCCTTTCCCTACAATGGAAGCAGTTTATTTTGTGCATTCTCCTGTTTTAAACAATGTAAAGAACATACACTAAGTATACTGCAGTTGTCACCCAGTTGTCCCAGATACCACTGACATCCACTTTAACTTGCTGCAGAAAGGATTCTACACTTTTTTTAAATGGTTCTGAACATTTTGTTGAACCAGTCTGAATTCACACAATTATTTCATTTTTCTTTCTGCAGGAAAGTGGCTCTATCCATTTAATTCAAAATTCACAGAAATTGAAACTTTCCACATAAACAAATACAGAAGTGTGCAAGTACCCATGATGTTCAAGTCAGATAAAGTAAATTCAACTTTTGATGAAAATTTAAGATGCAATGTGATAAAACTACCCTACAAAGGCAAAGCCTACATGCTAATTGTCATCCCAGAAAAGGGGGAAGATTATGTTTCGCTTGAAGACCATTTGACAATGGAGCTTGTGGAATCCTGGCTCGCAAACATGAAGAGCAGGTACTGCTATGACACTTGTTGGCCTTCAAGTGTTTCATTTCCATTGCAGCAAAGCAATAAAGTAAAACAATGATTATCAGTTCTAAAAAGCATCAACTCTGAGGCAACAAGTCTGTTGGTCATCTCAGTCAGAAATGTCTCAGAGGGCATTGCCAAATTTTTCTGTATGCCTTCTCTCTTGAAATTCTGCACAGCCAGGCGAAGTGTACGATAAATGTCTACATTAATATTTCTGAAATGTATGTACAAATGTGTATATTTATAGAACTTTACTTATCAATGAAAACCCTGAGTACTGGATCAATTGGAGTATAAAAATGTAAAAACAAATTACTCTTGTGAAATATAATTCCTTATGTGACAGGCCTCTTCAGTGGTCAATAAGTTAACCTGTCATTCCAGCATTAGGCCACTAGAAGTGCTCATGAAAGTATTTTATACTGAGAAGGAAATAATTTCAAGCATCTTCGGCATTCAACAAAGTAGAGATGATATTCTGGCAGCCTAAATTCCAGCAGAGAATCTTTAACATTTGCCTTTTGTTTTTACTGATTGTGCGAAGCTTAATTCCTGAGAACTGTGTCTTTCAGCAATAACTTACTGTATTTCTAATGTTTGTTTGTTTTCTTTTTAAACAGAAAAATGGATATTTCATTTCCAAAGTTCAAACTAGAACAAAAATACAAAATGAAGAAACTGCTTTATGCTCTTGGAATTAAAAATCTCTTTGCACGTACAGCTGATCTTAGTCATCTCACCGATAAAAAATACCTAACAGTCTCCCAGGTAAGCCTTCTAAAATTATTTGCTATTTGGATTATAGTAAATAGTGGGTCCATGTTCAGTGACATACAGACCAACTATTAGGAAAGAACCTCAACTGACAAGCGTATGGAATCTGCACATCCTAAACAGTATGCACCCCACCATAGAACTACATACACACTTTTGCAGATAACAGAATCTCAAAACATCATCACAACACAATTGTATTCCAACCCATACCAAATGGACTGCTTTGTACACTGTAATTTTTAAAGGTCAATACTGTAAACAAGTAAGCTGAAATTCCAAAAACTCTGAAAACTCAAATACAGTTTTTCAAAATTGTGTTGGCTTGTAGTCTTAAAAAAACAACAGCAACAACAAAAAAGACCCATCTTTCTGAGAAAATCAATCACAGGAAAAATAAATGTAATGTATAAAATTGGAGCGATGTTCAGTTTGGCATAAACTATTTAACTTTAGTGAATTACAATGGCAATTTGCAGCACTTTTTTCCTTTCCCTTTGATTTATGACTATTCCTTGTCAGTGATCTATGGGCTGGGCTGGTTTGGCCCAGTTCTGTGACCACTGGGTTGAGGAACCCATGGACCCACAACCCAGGAAAGGGGGAAAGGGAAAAAAGAAAAATGCAAAGCAACACAAAGTCCTCTGGCATATGTAGTCTTTCTTCTCTTCTGAGACAGATGTACTCAGAGCTATCGATGATCCATGGAGCTGGAGCATTAACTCTTTAATTCCCAGTGCACTACATGATGTTATGGTGTGGAATACTAATAACAAACATCATAAAACCATGACATTTTTCAACAGTTCACTTTATGTTACCATGAAGTGATCTTGCTTGAAGAGTAGCTGCTGATATTAGAACCAAGAAGTACATCAGCTACAAAATGCCAGTCATGGTAGCTGTCTTCATTACATAAGGATATTTAGCAGAGACTTTGACACTAGTGAAGCCCTTCTACTATCCTGGCATAAATAGTTCCTAGAATTAAGAGTTTTGTGAGTTAGGAATGCATAAGTTGCCCAGGCAGGTCACCAATACAGACCCAAATACAGAGGAATTACTCAGAGGTACATGCAAACTGAAAAAACAAAAAAGAATAAGATCCTTCTGGGCTGTGGTTGTAGTCCTAAGACCAACCCAAGACCATATCTTAGTGCTGTCCATATTTACTCTGTGTTGACAATTCTGTGTTTTCATTCAGAAAAGTAGAAGTAAAGCCTCAGGGACGTGGAAAAGCACAATAATATCTGAACTACCATCTGAAACCTAATAATTGCAGTCACAATGGCCATACCGACTCCTCCATTTCTGAAGGAGATAATATATGTAGTACCAGTAACATACAGTGCCAGATCGGACAAACTGTAACCCTCAGGAGAAGCCTACTTCAATTGAATCTCTGACACTTTGAAATTTATTCTTCATGTTTCCATTTATTTCTGTCACTTATTTTCTCTCTATATTGCATTTCAGGTTGTCCAAAAGGCAGTCATTGAAGTAGATGAAAAAGGAACTGAGGCCACAGCAGCTACTGGGTCAGAAATAATTGCATTCTCAGTACCTCCTGTCATTAAAGTGGACCGACCATTTCTATTCATGATTTTTGAAGAAACTTTTAAAACTTTACTTTTCATTGGCAGGGTGGTTGATCCAACAGAAATGTGAATAAAAGTAATGGTTTTTATTGTGATATGTAAGAGGATTTATTTTTATTTTCTTTAAACTATTATTTACATTAGAATAAAAGGCAAAGTATGAAAATATGAAAACTTGTTTTGTCTCTTCAGCTAGCAGTAGGTCATCCTATTAATATTTTGTTAATGTCTAAGGACAAGATTAATGCACAAAGTTATAAAATGACAAAAGTATTTCTTGTAAAAGCTACCAGGCAAATTAAAAACAAACCAACCATCCTTACAGAAATAAACTTTCAAAATTCAACATTTTAGTGACATATATGAGTGTAGATCAAAGATTTGTATGCCAAAGTATCCAGGAAGCTCATTTCCAAACACTGCAACTTGATATTCCTTAGTGCTATCTTCAGTTGTAATGAAGCTTAAAAGCTTGATATCAGTGTCAGCCATTTTTGCCACACTGGAAACAACAGCAGGAGCAGGAACAAACCCTAAACAAGAATTCATAACCCCTGTGTGGAGATCTTTATTTCTATAGAAATTGTCTATTGTGGTTTGCATTGTCCAAGAGAGTGATTCAGTTCAAGGTATTTCAAATTCCTTCATGATGTGCCTGGCTTTTGAAATATTCTTTCTCCTAAGGACAAAATAATTCTGAATATCATTCAGGTATTCTACACCTTCAAAACCTGAATCTATATTCCTCCATAACATTAACCTAGATCTCTCCTAAAAGAAGAATTTCTTTGTGTTTTATCATCTAGCTATAAGAGAAAACGAGGACACGGGTCTCTACATTTAAATGAAGACAGACTTCAGTAGGGAAAAACATACCTCCACAAAATCGGAATAAAACCCTTCACAGAGCTCAGAATCACCATTTGGATTTTAGGATTGGATATTTCTGAATAGCATTACAAATCACCTTATTCAAGAAGTGCAGTGACTCTAACAGAACATTTACAGAAAGAGCACCCAGATCACAAATATTTATTAAATTTTAATTTACCGAGTCCTGTGTATAACTTCAAAACAATGCAAAAAGCTACTCCTAACTATATGTAACTAGAAGACCTATGCTTATATCTTTCCCAAAAAAGCTGCCCAAAAGGGTGCAGAAGAGTTTGGCACAGATGATGAGATAAAAATAGGGTAAAGCTAGCAAACAGCTCTAAAAGTAAAAACTCAGTTACAATTAGTTCTGTTTACAGAAACTCAGACATTGCTGTAAGCCATTCATGAAAGGAGTTACAGAGGAAACTCTGGTACCTTACTGCACTAATAAGGCATATCTAACCTAACTGTACATGGCAGGATGAACGTACCCAGAAAAAGGTACTCCTGCCTCAGAACAATTAGCAGAAGGAATGCTGCTACAGTCATTCCTGTACAGCTGAGCCATGCTGGTGTTCTGAGCTGTAGGTAAAACAGTGCTGTAGATCCGAAAGTACTGGTGCTATCCAACAAAAGTAAAACAGGAAGGGCTGATGGAAGGGTACACAAGACATCAGAAGGACTACATAAGGAAGACATACAAACAACAACAAAAAATGTTTAAAAAGAGCATTAAAAGATTACATAATGGGATTTTAATATGTGGTATGGTTACTGAGTGAAGAATTAAATAAAGTTGTTAAAAGTGACAGACAAATGACAGCTAATAAGAAACAGACAACAGGCAATGCAGAATCCATTATATGCTCATAGAGGGGATAAATAGCTTGGGTTCAAGTCTAGGAAGTTAATAACTGTTCTGATGTGTTCTAATAAAGGTATGTGAGTGCCAAACACAGTTATGAGTCCTTCTCTGCAGCTGAGCACTGCTGATTTAATTTGATTTCTGGCAGAAGTCAAACTGAAAACACTGAGCAGTCTCTGGCGCCCAGGGTTCACAGCTGTGCCCGGTGTGTTGAGGCAGCCATCCCTGGGGAAGGGGGAGTGTTTGCATCAGGGAGACAGAAACCAAATCTGCACATCTGCATCAATACTGAATGTCAAAAACATCATGGTCCTTGAGGCAGCTTTTAAAGGAACCTGATTAGTGGGAGCCTACACCAAGCTGCAGAACAAATTGAAACTTGAGTGATTCCACAGAATCAAACCGTGTTTATGACCAGAAAAAGAGTAAATACCTAAATCCAACTGTGGTCTAAGAGGCTTAAGTGTTTAGATAATAAAATGCTGCCAGATCCAATATCTTGTACTTCACACAAGACAGCATAGATCTATCATTATTACTATGGTAAATAAATACTTTCAATAGGTAAATTTATTTGTTTTAGTTATAAAAGATGCCCTGAGGAAAAAATATTTATTTCAAGAACATGCATGTACAGCATTGTTCTAGTTTTATTTTGAGTAAATTCATCATTCATATAGTTACATTATAAAAAGTAACCACACACGCATGTGCATTCACAAATCAGATCATCTTTATCATACACCAACAGAGTTAAAAAAGCAGTTGTTTCTTATATTAATATATTATGTTGCTTCCATTTTGAAATAGAGAAGCTGACAATAGCTTCATATGCTCTCTCAAGTATTGACATAAATAGAACTTTTTAAAATAGAATTGAAGGTTTTTCCACAGATATCTCGATAGAAACATTAGCATTAATACAAACAAATGCAGATGACGTCACTGAAGCATGATTGCTTGCAATAACAGCTAATTAAAAACTAGATTCGTCATTATAAATTATTCAAGTGAAAATACAATTTGAAATACTAAAAATTAAAGCAAGTATTTATACAACAAAACTTATGAAATAAAACTTTTTTTAATATCATCTGCAGACATCTCCTTTTAGACTGCCGTGATACTTATGCAGAATTTTCATGAACTTTACTTTGTAGCTGTAAAAAACTTTACCTTCAAATTCACAGTACAACGCTACTGACATTTTTGTTTCATCTATATAAAACTGACTAATGGGTCTGGATTCTGATCTTAAGTTAGGTTTGAAAGTTCTTTAAAATGTGGGATTACTTCTTCATATTCATGACAATTTCTTCTATTTCTTGAATAAAATATGAATGCTAAGAATTTATAAAATTGTAAATTGACCCAATTAAGTAATGGATATATGCATTCTAAATCCAAGAATTTGAACTACAAAGGCGTAACTGAAGAAATCAAAATCCTCTCTTTAGCTGCAGCAGTGAAGAGCACATAGCTGAAGTTGCAATTCATTACATTTCACTACAACATTAGAATTCTGCAACCATTACATTACTTATTTTACAACTTGGGATTTTGTTTAGAAGTTAAAAGGTTTTAACACTGCAAGATGCATTTCGTCACCCCAAGCATTACAGAGTCCCATCTGCTGCTCCAGCACTATCACATGTGATTGTTGCTTCCAGCAGTCCCCCATTCTCTTCTTATCCTGTCAGAAGATCTAGGAGTTCGATTTTCTGTTTTTTCTTCATGCAAAAGAAGAAACACAATATGTTCTTGCTATTTTATTAAGTAAAGCAATAAAAAGTTATTGTGTGTAACATTTTATTATAATTGATCAGCAGCAGAACTACGTAATCATCTGCTCAACTTCCTAAAGCAATTATATGACTGAGTGAGACATTATTTGAAGATACTTATGCTTAAAATTGTTAAGCACCACTGTGAACATCTTACAGATCACTTGCAGAAATCTAATAAAATACTGATATCAATTGATCGTTAAGCAGTTTATCTCAATGCAACAATAGTTCTACTTCCACCTTTTATGGAATGGAAAATCCATACTCCTCGTTCTTGAAGCTAATTTTCACTGTTTTAATTGGAAGTGTAATAAAGTCTAAATACTAACTGAGTGGCTAAAGACAAGATGCAAAATGATGCCTATAAAGCTGGATATTTTTATCAGTAAATATATAAAGTACTGAAAAATGCTAACTTTTACTAAATGTTTACTGAAATCGGTCCTGTTACAGCATTACAAACTCAAGCAGAACATCAGTTCTCATTCATCAGTGAAAAGAAAACAATAAAGCAAAGCAGTATAATAACAAAAGATTAGACTTCTTTATGGACCTTGGTGCTTGTAAATCATGCCAATTTCTGCTCAGAAATGGCTTGTGTTCTAACTGGCCACTCCTTAATAGAAAATCAAGTAAGTACATTTGCCGTGCAAACTGACATACATAAATTATCTTGTGGAATAAAATAGTCAACCAGTGTTCTTTGTGACTCTTTCCTATTCCATAATGTGCTTAAAATTGGGCACTCATCCCTTCTGTGGCTCCACCATTAATGTATACAGGTACAGCTTCAGCATAATTCTTGCATTTTCTGTTGCCTAAGTATTACTCAAGGTCTGGCAAACCACACCAAATCTAATGGTTATTTTCCTTCTACTTGCCTGTGAACACTAGAGCAGGCTATATTAAGATTTTTTTTCTTTATATTATATTTTTATAATTATAATATAATTATATATTATTATTTTCAAAAAAGGGGGAATATACTAATCAGCATACAATTCTCTGAAGTGGAAGTAATATGGAAAGTAAAGACCTCAGTTCTGCACCATAATAACCTCGCATTAATTGTTTTGTCATTTAACTTAGAAGAACATTGCTTCATTGAAGTCGACTCTTCTGGTTTTTTGTTTTTGTTTTTCTTGAGGTTATATGTATTTCAGATAAACTTTTGCTAAGCAAAATTTCTTAGCACCAGAACTGACTTTCTGATCAAAAGAAATACAGAAAGAGGTAACCTAAACCTATCTGAGATCAACAAGGTCATGAGGGTACATTTACCATCAACCATCCCCAAATTTGCACCTTTTACTATTTCTTTGTAGAAATGCTCCATTTTTTAAATGAAAAGAATTAACCACTAACCCCATCCTTCAGTATCAAATCTACATGTTGCTTGAATTTAAGTCACCAGGAGTGATATCACTATTGTTTCCTGTTGTCACCTGGAAAATCAGTGCTTTCTTCTTTCCTATCTGGTGTAGCCTCCATATTTCAGCTCCGAACAAGTCATAGCCTCAGGTTCTAGACTCTCATTTCATTCTCAGCCTCTCCTACCATTTCAGATTTTAAAGTCTGTTCTTTTTCTGCTAGTTGTATTTTCTATTATACTCAAGTCTACAAGTCTCAAATAACCTCTGTTTCCTGCTGTCTCTGGCTTTCTCTGCTGTGCTTTGGCTAAGCAAGCACTTAGCAAAGAATAATCTCAGTTTGAGTCCACAATTACAGCTAGTCCAATGACAGTAATTCAGAACTAAAAGCTATTGTGCAAAAGGAATCTTAAAAAAGCTACTAGAGTCTACAGAGGTTTGACTGAGTAAGTACCCAGAGATTTTCTAAGAAAATTGTTGCATTTTTATTATGGGAGCAAATGAATTTCCTTTTCATTTTACTCTTGCAGAACATGGAGCTGTTTAGGCTGATGTTTACAGAGAACCAGCCTGAGAGAAATGGCTAGGATAGATGCTTATTTTCTTTTTATCTAAATGGTTAACATAAGGCAAAAAAAAAGGCAACCTTAATAACAACTAGCCTAAACAGTTCATTATAATTCTTATAAACTAATCATGAAATGCTTAGATAGTAATATGTAAACATATATAAACACATAAAAGAAGGAAAAAGAAAAGTTAAATATGTACATTCTATTTCTCCAACTACAGGGAGCTAAGTAACAGTGACTGTATTATAAACTGAATGCACTATCCATCACTCTGTCCCTTTTTAACCAACCCTATATTTTACCAGCTGAACGTGAACATACGCAAAGCAAATGATGGGAAAGACTAATTAAAAAGGGAAGGTAAAGCAATCTCAAAAGTAATTGCAATTGGACACGTCACATTTCAATGTTATTTTTTGCTTTTGAAGATTTTGTGAGAAAAAATCATAAATAAAGGCTTAATTTTACAGGGCTCTTTGGAGTTCCCTTTGAAGATGATACCCGTAGGTTTGGTCTGACCTCTTGTCAACAACTTACATGCTCATCTTTCGGGACTGACTCTCTTTATTTCCATTGTTCTTTTGGTCAGCTGAGTTAAATGAGTTGCGAGAAGCTGTGAGGGAGGAACTGGAAGAGAAGGTTGCATTCCCACTATTACCAGTGGAACGAGTCCGAAATGAGTCATCTGAAATAGAGTTGTAGTTTAAACAAATAATTCTGTCTGAAAAAAAATAAAAATAAAAATAAAAAACACAAACAACCAGAGAAAGAACAGAAATAGTTGTTTTTACTCTAGCAATAATGAGATGTTTCCTATACGAATAATCCAGAATATTAACTTGCTGTACATGAATAATTTCAACTTAATAAATTCTTAAGCAATTTTATGAAAAAAAACCAGTTAATTATCTAATGTCTACAGGAGGTGAATGGAAAAAGGTTCCTCCTGAAAACAATTCATCACATTCTAATCTCTAATCTAAACTAATCGTCCAAACTCTTCAAAAGCAGAAAAAGAGAAAGGCATTGACAGTGAACTCTCACCTAATTCATCAGAAGTTGCACATAATACGTCTTTTTTCACATAAGACAGGCAGAGGCAAATAACAAAAACAACTTTCTTGCTTTAACTACAATGCCAATCAAGAAATGCCAATTCCATGTTTAATTTTGCTCTTTGTAACTATTACTTTAAATGAATAGGAAGTAAAAAAATAAATTAAGAATCAGAAAAATAGACTAACTAGACTAAAACTTAAGTGCTCAAACATACTGTTACCTATTGTTTTATGTTCTTTAGGAATATAATATTTGTTAGTATGCCTGTTTGATAGTGCCCACACACTCAGCAACCTTACATAAAACAAATGTAAATATAATGTAATAGCTTACTTACCACTAAAGGATAACATACAACTCTTTCCCATTCCTGATAATGAAGATGTATATCCTGTAGCAGAGCTTTTACTTAAAAGAACAAACAAACAGAACAAATTGGTAATTACTCTTCTCAATATAATTATTTTCCATTCTACTGATTTCTGAGTTTATCTGAAAAAAAATTAAATTAGAAAGTTATACTGATATTTCCTAAAGAATTTAATTAAAAAATAATATTGAAAACAAATACATATATGATAAAAAATGGCATACATGAACTTAAAAGATATTCTGAAGAATTTCTAGTATGCCTTAAAATGCTATTTTCTCAGTTCAAGATTGTATACCTTACCCAATTAAACAGAGAGCTGAACACTTATGTCACAATTCAGTGAGCAGAACATCAATTCTAAACATTCAGGTACATATAATTTCTTAACAGTTTCCTATCAGTTAAGCAGCTAGTAGAAAAAAAGATACTTAGAACACTTGTCTATGTTGCCATATTTTGGATGCAGTGCTTGAGTACTGAAAGACTGGCTTCGAACCAGCTTGGATTTTTTGTCTTCTTTGCCTAAAATTATAAGTAATAAACAATTTCAGAATGGAAATCATTGCATTTACTCAGTAAAATACACCTTTAAATATCATATACTGTCAACTTATATTAGTTAAGAAACTGATTTAAATACCTCAATAACAATAAGTAAAAACATTATGTTACCTATTATAGACCACAGAATAAAATAAAACTAAAAGTAATAAATTCATTCTATTCTAAGAACAAATTATCTTCCTGTTTGCTTAACTGAAACTCTGGCCCACAAAAATAACAGTAACTTAGCTGGGTCTTAATCTAGGAGGATTTTTAAAGAATCCCCACCTGCTGATGTACCAGAAGAGCTCCCACAAGCAGAAAGAGTCAAACTTTTTGCCAACACTGATGATGATTTATTATCTCTACCTGAAAAAAAGAGAAAAAGAAAAAAAGAAAAAAGGCTAGTATGACTACTTCTCTGTCTTAAATAGCTTTTATTTGAAATAAAGACCACCACAGCACACTACAAGTCCAGCAATAAGCAGCAACAGTATATGATCAGTTCTATTACTACTTGAGAAATATCACTGACAAGTTTTTAGATTACATCCTGAAATAAAAACTATCAGAGAATTAAAGCTGTCAGATATTTTATTAATAAATTTAAAAGCTTCCCCTCTAACATAATTAGGCCAGTTTTCATAAACATCTTTAGAACTATATAAAAAAAAGTTTTATTTTTCTAAAGTGCTGGTATTAACATTAGTAGCATCACCTCTCTGCTTCATTTTCTCCTATCTATGTAAAAGTAAGACTAATATATGTACAGAAAACATGCATACAAATAAACTTACGCTTCTTTTCAAATATTTTATCATTGACATTTGCAGATCTTCCTTCGTTTTGCTGCTTCTCTTTTTCTAATTGTTCCTAAAAAATGAATAACTTACTTAGGTACTATTCATCCAATAATATAGTAGTAATACTACTATTACTAATAATAATTGTTTTACAATTAGGCTGGAAATTTTCAAAAAAGGGCATACTTACAACTACTCCCACTAAGGAAAAAAAAAAAAAAAAAAGAAACACTTAAAGGCTCTTTACTTCTAAGCCTCATGTATACTCAGAGAACAAATTAAAAAGTACACCATGAAATGAGGGTACATACAGCATATAAATCACACCAAAAATGTTGATTTTTATTACAAAGGAACCTCAAAGACAAAATTCCCATTCAAAACCTTTTTTTTGGGTGTTGAGGGATTGTCAATAGACGTGACTGAAGTAAACAGAAATACTAGTCTAACTGTAATTGAATATATTATTACTTTAAACATCAATAAAAATGTTTTTTTTACAATTGGTAATGTTCATCAGAAACTTCTTAAAGATCTAAAAAATCCAAGTCAACATGTCTTTATGAAAAACAAAACTAAGTATTACAACGCTTCAGCTTCATGGAATATATTTGTCTTTCTGCAACATTATCTAGCCTCAGAATGCCTTCCAAAAACTATACAGGATACAGCATGAACACAGCTATACATACAATTTCATGCCAATACTTGTCTCAGGATTCTTGGTGATCTCCAACCTCAAATAGCTACAGCATTAACTTATTTTCTTTACCACATTCAGAACAAAAATGCAATGTGAACCCAAATTATTCGAGTGACATTCTTTTGTTTCATTTTAATTACCAAGTGATTAAAACAAAAAAAGTAAATCTCCAAACACAAAAATGGGTAAGTAATTCAGGTCAAGGTTGCTGGAATACAGATTCTACTAAGTCACTTACTAAAATTAAGGAAACTTATTAATAATCTTATTAAGTACTACTAAAATCTGTATCTTCTCATCTATTCAGGACTGTGACATGCCACAGTTTTCTGTGCACACCAATTCTTTAAAAGCATGCCTCTCAGAATATGGAAAATCAGAACTCTGTTGATACAGAACTTATGCCCGTATCTATGTTATAAATTTCAGAAATACAGGGACTCTTCTGCAGTCCAGCTATAGAAACAGGGTAAAAAATTAATGTTATCAAAGACTGCAACACAAAGCTCACTGGAAAGGATTTTGCCACAACCCTCCAAACGCTTCCAATGTAAAAAACAGTAATTGTATCTGCCTAAAATTGCTAAAGCTAAGATCAAGACCTTGAATATGTGTACAAATGAGTATGTATCCTGAGAACTGAAGTTTGAAATTCAAATGAAAGGATGCAGGATTTACATGAGACAGATATCATGGATTGAGAAAATCAACATTGCAAGAGAAAGCTTGTAGCACCTCCTGAAATCAAAGCAGGTCACAAATGCAGGCTCTATAATATTTCTGCAGAGGAAACACCTACAACTTCTTGACAGTCTTGAACCTGTTCCAGTTCACTGTAAAGGAGCTCTTCTGCAAGAAGTCAGAACAGTGCTGATCAAACCTGGCCTCTTAAGTCTGTCAGCTTCTTGGCTTCTCACATACTAGGCTGCAGAGGAAGGATGTGTTCTTTGCAACCCATCCAACTCAGGCTCCATGAAGATGTATGCAGTGCCTGTTGTCTCTTCTGCTTGCAGCCTCAACTGCTGATTAGGTTTGTAAGTTGGAGAAATATTCTGCAGACTTCTCTTCCGAATCCTAAGTATTTTGTAGTTGCTTTTTTCTGTAAGACCTACACTCAGACTCCCACTATCAGGCTACAGATGTCCTTTGCTAAGAGGAAAGTCTGTAACACCCACATCACCTCTTTTAGCATCCTTGTAGAAAAATGACATTACGATTTTAGCTTCTTTGCGTATGGAGGCAGCGTATAAGTTCTGACATGTTTCACTACTGAACTTAGTATGTTACACATATCTGACAAGTCAGTAAGTGCCCTGAAGAACCTATGAACGGGACTTAAGAACTATCGAGGTTGATGTTTGAATATGTATTGAGTAATCCCAGCTGTCCTTTCTACTTGACACAGCAAAATTTTGGCAGCAAAGAAAAAGAAGTTACATGATATTTTGAAGGACTTAATCTTATTTTAAAGTGTAAAATGAAATCACATGCAGATTATGAACCTATCAGGTTTCTCTGCAACATGTGCTTTCCCTACCTTAAAATTACTGCCTCAGTACTATTTAGCTAAAAACTGCTAAAAGGATAAAGAAAAGACAATGTACTGATAAAATATACCATTTCCAAAAGGAGATGTTCTTGTTTTTCCTTTTCTTGATCCAATAAATCATTTTCATAAAAATTTTTCTGAAACTTCAAAATAAAATCAATAAAAACAAAAAATCACAACAAGAAAATGGGAATTAAAAGTAGTTAGTAAATAGTAAAACTAGTACTTACAGCATCTAAAGAGATATCCATTCTGTCCAATTCTAACACTGTCTATAAAGAAAAGCAAAATATTATTCATCCTTACTCAACAGCAACCCACACTTCTATCTCAAAAATGTGGAGATGGGACAGCTTAGAATAGTAATATTAAAAATTAAGCATGTCCTCTCTTCATAAACATCTGAATCTTATGCTTGAATATCTGTGCTACAAATGCTGAAGTTCTAGAACTGTCAGAGTATTTTCAGAGCAATGCTATATCTCACACTGAAAGACTAATAGATCACCAGTGCTCAACTCAAAATACAATAAAGGGGAGCTTGCAGCAAGGGCCTAAGAAGACTGAAAGGATGACTGAGGCAGAGCTGGTGCTCATCCAGTCCCTCCTGTAGTCTTGCTCCGTAAGAGAACTACCTACTTCAGCAACTACATACTTTCTTTGAGACTAAGTATGAGCATGACTTAAATTGTTTTGTGAGGATTTTAATACATAAAGGTATGTTAACATTTGAAAGTCCTGCAAATGCTTTCTCAGTTTTTGTAAAATAAAGACTAGCCAAACACATTTACCTTGTAAATTGTTCACTAGGGTCACCATAATCCCATCTTGAGCTTTACCTATTTTTTCATTGACACAGAATTTCTAATTCAAGTCAGTAGAAAATAATTGTAATGTTAAGTAACCAAGAAAATACCAACTCTCTTAAATTTGACAGAATGCATTACGTCTTCTCTTAATTGTCCAAAACTACAAATAGTCATTAGAGGTCTTCAGTCTCCTACCCGTACATTAAGAGACAGAAAGCAAAATCCTGATCATCTTTGTCTTCTAACAGAAACCCCAATAGAAAACTTTGCTTACTCTTTTTACAATAGTCAGGACATCTTTGTCTTTCTCTTGACACAAAAGTTTCCGTATACATAACTCCAACTGCTGAAGCAAGTGTTTATCAGTGGGAATCTTCAGAACAGATTTAACTTTTGGCAACAAATAGCACAGCTTGATTCTACCAAAGGAAAAGAAAAATCAACCTCTTGATGCAGATTGTTTAATAAACATTAGTTTTTGATTTACATTCTACCATTTGACTATAAAAACCTAAACTTTGAAGATAAGGTATATAATTATTAGGTATTATTATTCAGAAGCAATTTCTGCTTACCCGCTGCTTCCAGATATGCTGTAACATTTGCAAAAACTTGTCCATAGACTGGGACCACAGACACATATTTGTAGCTCAGGTTTTTTAATTATTTTTTAAAACCTCAAAAGATAAGCTGACCTCTAGGTTTTCAAAGGGATCTACACAGCCAGCAGAAGCTGTGAGTTGCTATATGCAATTCCAGAAGGCAGTAAATTCAGGGAGAAAAATTATTTACATATAAAATAACCAAGAACAAAATTCAAACCTAAGAGCCTTCCTGGTCTGACACCCTGGGGGTGCACTTTCATTCGTTACTACATTGCCTCTGTGTAACTCAAGTGTGTCTGCTTCCAAAACAAATTAAAATATTTTTTTCTGAACTAAGGACTCAAGTCATTGATCTGCCTTAGTCCCCAGATACTGCTTCTGAACAGGCTATATAGAAAATGTACACACTGCTTTTTATAACTTAAAAACTGAAAGGGACTGCAGATTAAATAAAAAGAATTTTGCACATTTAATAAAGAAAATGTGTTTGATCTGACAGCAACTGCATAGCAAATTGCTTTAATCTAGAAGATTAAAACTTAAAAAAAAATAATTGAGAACAATCTGGTGATAATCTCTGTTGTTCTCTACTGGTCTGCAATCAGAGATAATCCAATGTCAGAGAAGGCAGCTTTGTGATGAACAACACTTCAAAGCTTTTTCTTATATTTCTCTTTTTTATACCTTCAAAATACTTTAGCCTTCACAAAGAATTATAGTCCATTAAGCATGTTCTATCATAAGTCAACTAAAGTTTTCATTAAATTTTAATAATACATCAGTAGAGCTTTCACAAAATGCTTTTAAAAGCAATCTGTTACTTAAGATGACCAAAAAATGTTTTTTTTCTTTTGTTATCATCTTAATACAAGAACATGAAATCTACATGCAATAAGCCAACAGTTTTTAAGATGTGGCAGCTGTAAGAAAAAAAGATCTACTTTAACACTGATTTGTTTGGCAATAAACTGAGTTCGGTGAACTCTACTGAATGCACACATGTATGGGCAAACTATGCTTATGTAAGTATAAGCAGCAGCAGTATTAGATGCTTAGATATGAGATATATTAAGGATGACAACATGAATTACTCGCATCAAAAACAAATGTGCAAAATCACACAAAATACATAACAAAAGAACAACACCAAAAATAACAATTTTCTTATTAGCAATAACTACAGAACTGCCTGGTCTCAGGCTATTCACGGAACAAGAAAAAATAGTCACTATAAAAATAAAGTCAAAATGCAGCATAAAAATGAAAATCATAGCAAATCCCCTTATATCTTTCTGTTCTTTTTCAATTAACTTTAACAATGAAATAGAAACCTTACACATAAGATAAAGCCTATGCTCACTGTTAAGCTATGACAGATGAAATAATTACTTTTGTTTTTATCTTTATATACCAGTATGTTGAATTTGATGGAAATTAATAGAAAATAAAGTTAAGCTTCTCTCTTCAAACCCATAAAATAGTTTACTTTTTTCCTCTTTCCTACTGCTGTCTCCTTTAGCTTAGCACTTTTGATCAGTTCCCCAGACACTCAGGCTGACATGCTTCCATGTTTTTTTAACGTTGTGTCCATAAGTTCTCCACAACTTTAGAACTGGTCATACTTAAGGCACTGTACATTCTTATTGAAGCCCAATTATTTAAAACAAGGCATAAAAAACCATATTTGATAATATTAATTAGGTTCTTTCCCTATACGCTGTTACATATTCTTACTACGTTACCTCACATTTGCCACTGGGTCATGAGTAAGTTCAAGTACAGGAAGAAAGAAGTATTTACAGAAGAATGATTTTGAAAAGAGTTCCATAATGAATTCACAAGTATCTAAAAAACGAAGTCTGTTCCAGTAACTTTTTCCTTGTCCCAGTTCTGAAAAATAACAACACAAATATCAACACAAATTATCTGTAAAATATTCACTGTCAACTAGAACACATTTCAAAGGCTAACATTTGTCTCAAAGATGATAATCCTCTATGAAAGCCTAAGCTCTGAACTCAGTAACCATTTCTGACAGTGAGCACTTTTACCAGATATCCAATCCATCCCTTTAATTGTTTGGAAAAAAAAAATGAAAAATTGCAAATGAGCTAATTACTTCGTTGAGCAAAGCATGATACACCTTTCAGATGATGTCACACACACTGAAACTACTCTGCAAGCAATAAAAATTGTTAATGAGCATAATTGAACCTTCTAATCTATCCTTAAGACAGACAACATAGGCCAGAAATTCAATTTACTCATCTAACCAACTTATTCAAAAATTAATTTCTGGGATGTCTTATGCAACACTTCTCATGTTGACGTCCTTAGATAATTATACTTCAGCAGAGGAACCCTGCTCTGTGCACTGCAGCACCTCTTGCTAAACAGTTTTGTATCCAAGAATTAGGGTTGGATGGATATTAGTAAATTATCAGTTTCTCACACTGCCTCATCCCAGTTATTTTGCATAAGCAAATTCCGCACATCTCCAAAGTTGGTTCTGACCACTGAAAGAGTGAGCAACTGAATGTCTTCTAAGCGAAAACCTACCAACAATGGCAGGAAATTACATCAAATGCATATAATGATGAACAGATCTTCAGCAAATACTAATTTGCATTTCTCAATAAGCAAGGAAAAATGATCTTACGTTCAATCAGTTTCTGAATAACCTCATGCCTCTGTTCTTGTTTGCGATTGTAACGTAAATAAACGCAGAGAGTTCGAGCAGCTGCTTTCTGAACTGGAAGGACATTCTTCAGAGAAATAAAGGAAACACAGTCAAACACAACTGAAGGAATATGAATTAAAAGAATAGAATGTTCAGTAGTAGTAAATCATGGTAAATCAGAGCTCAAGAAGTACAACTAAAATTTTAGAATGTGTTGAAATCTTTTCAAAATAAACTAGTCTGACAGCTTCAAAAGACATTAAATAATCTCAACTCAAGTAATTTCTGGTGCTTGAGAGGCTAAAATTCAAAGATTTCTATTGGCAGGAGCTTGTGGAAGTGAATACCAGGACAATATCATTACAAAGGACTGAGCTCTTCTCTTTCTCGAAGGGAAATATAATCAATTTTTTTTTTCTTGCAGTGTAATACCGTCACATTTCTTTCAGTTCAAGATTAACAGACATTCAAAATCATTTCATGTTTCTTCAGTGCAATTTTAATTACAAATGCAGTCTTTTAAGGTCCCTATTACTTTTAATAACCCAAACTCTTTACAAGTTGAATAGATTTACAAATGAGTTTGTTGTGGCGACCGTAAATGCAACAATTTGCAAATAGTTTTTTTGCTGGGAAATTTGGTCCACAGCAAAGCCGTGGAATTCAGTTTATCCATGTGGAAAGAACAGTACCCACTGACATTCACTGATGCTTGTTGAACTTTTATGGAGACCAAAGAGAATGTGAAAAATGTGAAGCAGTGTGTGGTGTGTTTCAGCAGTGGTGACAGTGACGTGAAACACAAGCCACGTTTCAGAAGGCCATATACAGCTGTCACACAACAAAATGAACCATACAATGGTTTGGGTTGGAAGGGACCTTTAAGATCATCTAGTTCCAATCCCCCAGCAGAGCATCTCAATCAGCTCATCCATTCAAATCAGAGGATTATGACCAGAGAACTGCACGCAGAGCTGAATATCAGCTTCAATGCATTGAAAATGATGGTGGTAAGATTGTAATATTCCAAAGTTTGCTTGAGGTGGGTCCAACAAATGCTCATGCAGAAACACAAAGAATATTGTATGCAAGTTTGTCAGGACCCAATGAACCATTAGGAGGCTGCAGGTGGCAGTTTCCTGGATCACATCATTAACAGTGACAATAATTGGTGTCACCATTACAAGCCACTCCGTGGCTGTCCACAGAGTGATGATGTGGATTCCCCGTCAAAGAAAAAGTTCAAATCAAGTGTACTGTCTTTTTGGATAGAAAGTTGTGATCTTTCTGGATTTCCTGGAACCTAATTATATCATCAGCTCTGACCACTGCATCATGACATTGACTAATTGAAGGGTCAAACTTCCAGAGTCAAGTTAGAGAGACGGCAATCTTTCCCTTGCAACATAATACCTCCAAACACCATAGTAGTTTGAAGACCATGGACCACACTGACAGTCTTGGCTGGAGTGTCCTACCACAGCCACTGTACAGTCTGGATTTGTCACCTTCTGACTTTCATCTATTAGGGCTGATGAAAGATGGACTGCATGGACAACATTTTCCTAGCAATGATACCACCATAGTAGTTGTGAAACAGTGGGTCATCTCCACTGATGCAGGTATTTATGAGCATGCAGCCTCACAATGAACTCCTAATGGTGGTGACTATATTGAAAAATAGTGTTTTATAGCTGAGACTCTGCGCATTCAAATAGCGTTATTGTACTCTATGTACCTGTTGTTGTTCCAGTGGATATAAATAGGAGACACTGCTTTCAGAGCAGCAAATGTACATCTTAGAATAAAATTGGCATAACATTAGTGAGAATACGGGAGTTTAGCCAACTTAGGAGACACTTCTTTATTCTTTCTAACTTGTTTATTTGTCTGATTCTAAAATGCCTTAAATTATTCCATGTTTGGAAGGCATCTGCTATATTGTGGGTGTTAGAAAACAAAACTTACAACATCTTCCCTTAGAACAATTTTACTCTTGAACCAATTCACTGCAATTTCAGATCTGTAGCTCTAAGTGATTGCTCACATTTAGACTTAGAATGTTCTCTCTCTAAGAATGGAATGTGATGCAAAGTAATCTGTGAAACTAGGAAAAAGGTCCTTCTCAGATGAAATATTTTTTATTTACCTAGAAACAACCTGATAATGAGTACAAAGATAGGAAACAATAGTGGTGGGAAAGGTGAATGATAGCCTATCAATAAAAATTTTTCTCTTCAAATTAGGGGAAATAAGTACTCAGCACTTTTTGAAAGTATGTAATAAAACAGTCTTTTATACCATATGCAATGAGAAATATTACTTTAAGATGAACATATAAATAATGCTAAAAATACCTAGTGGAAGGAGTTCTAAATACTCTAAATGAATGAAAAACCTGAAAGAGGCAGGCTCACGTTTGTCAAAATGATTGTCAACATTCTGTGAAGAAAACGGTAATAAATCTGATCACTTGATATGATTTGAGGGAGACAGGCATATTTTTGTAGTAACTTTTCATGAGTTCTCCACTTTAAGGAAGTTGCTGCTCTCTGTTCTGCTGTTGTTAATGCAGGAATCAAGTCAGGAATAGACAGTAACTAGAAAGAAAAATATAAACATATTTTTATACCTTCTACCTGTATAAGCACATTACTAAGCCTAAAAAACAAGGTACAATAATGTAAGGAAAGACGGTTCTTAAGTTTTCAACTACTTTCTCTACTCAGCCAGAATCAGCTACACTGTGACCATTTTCAGTAGGTCTCATTTTCTTCTAATAAAATCTGATTAGGATTACACAAACTCTCATAAATGGTAAATTCTACTGCTAACTACTCAAAAATCTGTTCCAGTGCCTATCTAAACACACCTTCACTTCCAGTTCCTTTACCTCACAATAAAAAACAATTGAACAGTGTTCTCTTTGAAATATCCTTTTACAGATATTAAGATAAGAACAGCACTCCTGTCTTCTCATACTCAAGCCTAATAAATTCCCTTTTCCTCCTCAGCTCTCAAACTTTTTAGCTTCCAACTTCATTTTGAATTGCAATGGAATTTCTTCATTCATTTCCACTTCATTTCCAATTCCAATTCCAATGGAATTGGAAACCCTTTCTTATCAGGAGGCAAAGATTTTATAATAGTCAAGATAAATTCTCTTTTAAACTAAGTAAAATATGCACAACCACACTTGATACACATTTATCACATATACAATACGTGTACAGTTGTAACCATCTGACAAGTTCATGTTTTAAAATACTTTTTCCATCTTGTGTGCATAAAAGAAAAAAAATACATTCTGTTTTTATATTGTTTAAATATTTCATTTTTTTCAGTATGTTTTAAAAAGTGTGTTTAAAACAGCATTTTGAAGGAAGATATGATATTTTACATTCCATTTTACACATGAGAAGTTTTCGAATAAATCACCATCCAGAGTCATATAAAATTCTATCAGCAAAATTGAGAACTGAATTCAGATCTCTGAAGTCCTAATTCAGTACCTTTACCTCAGGAAATAGACTTCCTTCTGCCAGCAACTGTCTGAAAATGGCAACTGTAGGCAGCTGCCTCATCAACATGCAAAATAATAATAATAATAACAACAATAATAGTAATAATAATAGGGATTAACAGTCACTCATTCAAAGTGAATCAATTTTTTTTTAAATGTTGCTGATTTTGATCCAACTTAATGTCTCTTTTTCAAAATCAAATCTATTTCAGTAAAACTGTCTTTAACTGGAAAAAGTTAAAAAGGACAGATGTGCTCTTTTGCACTAAATACAATCTTCTCAAAATCTTTATAAAATTCGAACAAATATATATATATATATAAAATGTAGCTCTGTATTTCCCCAGAGCAGAATATGATCAAGAAAGCCTTTTGATACAATTGCTTATTACAATTACTCAACGATCCACACAAACCACAAACAACTTTGCTACTACCTTTCATTTGAACTTAGAAAGTAAATAATGAAACATAAGAATACCCACCTTGTTTTCTGATCCACCGCTTTCTCCTCCATTAATCATTAGTTCAAGGATTTCAGGAAGGTGACCTACTAGAGCATCTAAAACCTATTTAAAGAAAGGCTGCATGAATGAAGTTTATAAATTGAGCCAATTTTTATCTCTCACCAATAATGCCCCTGCTGACATCTCCTATATTATTGCTCTCCTAAATCAATGCAGGAGATTATTAAAAAAAAAAATGCAGCTTATACCTATTAGTACTAATGAAGACTGTGATTTACAATTGGTATTTTAATATAGCAATGTAAGTATTATAGGTTACATACTAGAAAAATAAAATCATAGCTTTGATTTAAATCAATACCACACTCAGTGATTTCTAAAACATTCACAGCACACGGTATTTAAAAATGAACATTCACGCATTCTAAACTATCTGTCATTCGCAGATGGTTAAGTAACAGTCTCAACAGCCACGAAGAAATGTATTTTGGATATTTGCCAGCTAAATCTTAAAAGCAATTTTTCCTAACAATTTGATGCAGTAGAACAGAATATTTTGTCTTCATTCTTAGTATAGTCATTAGTAATAATCTTACTTTCAAAGGTTAGAAACTAGATTTGAAATTAGGCTATAACATTGTATCATTAAATATTACTTGGTACCAATCTCTGGAAGTCATCTATAGTATTGAATATTTTTGCTATTTAGAAAACTTAAAAGTTTTTCAAAATCACCAGATGCTTCTGAGTCTCAACTTTCCAGTACTGAATTTGATAAATCTTTTAAGGTGGGTCAGAATTTCAGAAGCTATAAGTACATGCTCTACCAATAGTGTTAATTCCCCTGAGAATGCTTAACAGAGGATTTCAAAGAAAAATGCAGCATGTTAAAGGAAAATTAAATTAGCCATGCCATATCCAAGGATCCTTCAGATAGAGAAAGAAATAAAACCAGCACAAAATGCTCAAGTGCTGGAATAAGTAGTATCAGGGGAAACTGCAATTGCATAAGATGATCAATCCAAACACATCTTGCTATACTGCTATACATATTTAAGTGTTGAATTCTTTACATAGGCTGAAACCAAGGTTCACTGAACAGAACCATATCAATAATGGCCAGAGGTTCTGCACCAGAGCACGGATTGAAATCCTTTCTAAAAACGTTCTCACACAACTTCATTTCTTCTTTGATTGGAGAAACATAAATAAAAGAAAGTAAAAACCTGGAATGCTATCAAGAAATATTTCAATGCAGTAGCAAAGGCAAACATTTCCACGTGATTTTAAGGTAATAAATAATAATTAAAAAAAAGCAATAACATTTAAAATGAACATTCTGAAAAGTAAGCTTAATGCACTGTGGGTTAACTGAATCCAAACACCTTACTTTCCTCCTTTTTACTCACAGAAGGCTTACATCCCTAGGAAAAGTATGAAACTTAACGAAAAGCTGCTCATGATTTTGATTAGCTACTGTTTCATCTTACTGCAGAGTTACTAAACTTCACCACAATGTACCGCAGTGTAACAAGCTAAATGCAGTTTCAAAGAAAGCATGTTACCTCTAGTGACTCATCCTGTAACAGCGTAACCAGTTCTTTTTGAATTGTATACACACCAGAATTTAAGAGCTTAGCAACCTAAAACATTCAAGGAAACAGACAAACAAAAAGGCAGTAAGGTAACAAGGTAAACCATACTTTAGTTCCCTGGCACTACAGTAATTACCCTACATGTGCTTACTTGTCAGTAAGCATGATGGGATGCAAACCAATTTTTTAGTATCAGCCTTCTGAAGGCACATACTTTCCTGTTGATCACACTAAAAGCATGCTTATACAGAGAATGTGAAACAAGAAACAGACTTTTTACCTAACCAAATAAACTTGGCTTTGGTCTTAAAACTATTTCACACTTCCAAAAAATTTTTGAGGACTTTACTGCAAAGCTAGAAAAAAAACAAATAAAAAAATTCTTGAATATTCAAATACCATACTTGATAATCCTTGTGAGAGTTAACAGACAGCTACAGAATTTACAAAGGATAAAATAAAATAAAATAATAAAAATAAAATAATAAAAATAAAACAAAACAAAACAAAATGGCTTCATTCTGGATTTCAAGTTTCCAACATTCCCATTTGAAGTTTGCACTCCTGAATTACATATAACATTATATAACATGATATATAATATAATATAACATATAAACTTCTAAAAAATACTAAAATTCCATCTCCAAACTGCTAAAATAGTTTTACAGTGAATATGAGGAAAACCTCAGGAATGAGATTTTTGGTATAGTGAGTACTTAGCTCATAAATTTTAATAGTTTTCATTGTTTAGATGAGCCAACTGAAGATAATATCTTACTTCATATGTTTTTTTTTCTTTCTTTTTAATAAGCTGGAATATTTTACATGCATTCAGACAGAACTTAAGAAGTGTTATACATCCGAGAAAACATTATGTAGAATGATATGCTCATATACTATAATTTCAATATGCTCAGTATAATTTCAGTAGTTAGCTTGGATTATCATTAATCAAGCGAAGACATCAACAAATACAGAGAAACAGAATCCCATCCAAATTCCTTAAGATGACAGAAATAAGGCCACCTGAGGCACTAGAACAGACTGCTGAGGGAGATGGTTGAGTCTCCATCCCCAGAGGGATTAAAGAAATGTTTAGCTATTGTACTAAGATACATTGTTTAGTAGGGAAATACTGGTAGTATGTGAACGGTTGGACTGGATGATCTTGGAGGTTTTTTCTAATCTTGGTGATTCTATGATTTATATCTCTCCTCTTGATTTAAATAATTTCAGCATGCTGCTTAATTTATGATCTTCCTCAGCTACAAAATGGCATAAAATTCTAGTCTGAAGACTCCAATACAAGATTCTTTGTAAAACACTATGAAAACCTTGAATATCTCTGATAGGGGTTGTAACATTCAGAAGAGAGTATAAATTCATTTCTGCAATTCACACTGTATTGGTAATAATATCTAAGCAGTTAAAGATATATATATTTTAACTTTTACAAAAATAACATAGTGCAACTTATGTAAACTGAGTGGAATAATAACAATATATGTGCTTTTAGATTTGCATAGTTTTTCATGTATTTTCATATTAAATTTGGGCATTTAACTTAGACTTAATACAAACAAATAGTCTTCACAGAATATAGCATAGTCACAGATGGTATAGATCTAAAGATGACTTTTCAGGAACACAGTGACAAGCTCCTTTTCTCCTCTGTCACTGTATTTTATTACAGCATTCAAAACCTTCAAATAGTCTAATTACTACAATTGCTTCTGTCTGTGGACCATCTTTAGTTTCTTTCAGGTTTTTCTTCCTAAAAAGCTCATCTCATGATAGACTTTTGTAGACAAATATCCCACAACAGGCTAAAGTTTTTATGGGCTATAATTACATATTAGAAGAGACTGAACACCACTGATGAAATAAACCATTTTAGCAAGTTTTAGTCAAGTCTTTTTCTATAGGTTGAACGATCACAAACATAAGCTTAAAGCATGGAATATAAAACAGAAACATTTAAGTACCAACAAAGAATTTCTGTAGACGTACTTCATAGAAGCTTATGGCCATAGTGTATCTGACAGGAACTTCAGGATCGTGACAAAGGCAGAAGAATATAGAATATAGTTCTAAATGGAAGTTCTTTGGATCCACAAAAACTATCATGGCCTGTGGAAAAATAAGTCTTCTATTAATTGTATTGCTAAAGGGTCATACTGTCAGAGATTATCAAAAGAAAATACCAAGTTACAAGAAGCAAGACACTTGAGACATCTGTTGTGATTTTAACGACATAGTGTGATATTTTTGATGGCTCTGTCAAAATAAGGCATCAGAAAATTTAAAGAGTTAAGGACTAAATTGGTTGTACAGATAGTCCAGACTGCAAACTTTTTTTTACTGTAGACAGATTAAAAATACAAGCAATAAAATCTCTGTTTTATAAATAATGTTTCAGTAAGCTAGCAGAAGCTACAATTGAAGACCACAGTGAATGTTATAGCAAACAGTAAAGTACCTGAATCTCAGCATAACTGTGTGTGTATATATCTTGCTTTTTCTCAAATAAACAGATTTCTACTACATAGTCGTTGTTATCTTTAGAAGATAGAATAAAAATAACCATTGGCTCCTGGTACAAATTTAAGTTTCTTTCGATATAAGCGTTGTATGTCAAAATATAGATTTACAAAAGCATGAGTGGCAGATTTAAAGACCTCACATAAACTTTCAAGTTCTTCTTATATAAGCAGGAACATTATTAAAGCATGAACTTAATCATTCAGACTCAATCTCCAAGTCTTTGACATTCTCAAGACAGACAAGAAATGTGAAAAGCCTTGGAAGGTTTGAAATTGGCTACCCTGTTTCTCAGGCATATTCTCAAGAACTCTATGCTAATTGTTAGGAGAAAACAGGAAAGAATGAAATCAGTTATTACTGTTTCAAGAGATCTCTCAGTCAAAACTTTCCAATAGCTTTCTGAAAATCTCCAAAGAGGAATCTTTTCTGGAAAATCTTTTGGTCAACCTCTAATTCAAGATGTTAATTTGAATTTTCCAGGGAAGAGCTAGAATCTAGCTAATTGTTGTCAATACCTCCTCTGTCCTTCTTGCAGCCCTATATAGTGAATTATATGTACGAAATACCTTAGTTAATCTCAAATGAATGTTACTTACTGGAAAATTGTAAGCACAGTTCTTCCTCACTGAAATATACTTCTTTTCCTGTTCCAGAGTTTGGAGTTGTAGCTGATTATCATTGTGTCCATTTTCCTGCTGTAAACCCAGTGTGCAAAGCTTCTTATAAAATTCCAAAAACCGTAAGTGCTGCTCAGGAGTAAAAATGCCTCCAAAATTAAAAAATTAAATAAAATATGATTACTATTCTCATTAGAAAATGCTATTAATAATGCTCAAGAAACAAATATCATTTGCAAATCTATCAAGTTTGCCATGTCGTAATCTCTTTTCCTCATATAATTTGTACAGATGATACAAGAGATTAAAGAAAATTGGCAGCTACTTATAACAAAGCAAATCTTGACTTCTGTTTAAATTATTCCTGAAATAATCAAGAATTTAGCAGCAGAACTGCAAACATATATATTTTTGTTCTACTACTTGGAGTTCCATCTTCATTCCATTTTTATATCTCTATGGACGTCAGTCGCATGACTAATGCTTATTTGCAAGAAGTTGAAAAATTAGTCCACGTTGCAACAGATTATAGTAAAGAGGTGTAAGAACAAAATTATAGAACAAACTGGAAAGGAACTAGTAAAATGACATCAAAAATTAAAAAGGTCTTTTTGTAAGTACATGTTTGTAAATGAATAAGGAAAGACTGAAATTTTTAATCGAGAGAAGAAAGCGGTCAGTGATTGGTATCAGCTTCAGTACAATTGATAAAATTAATGAAGATGGAAGCTTTAAGAAGAGAAGGAAAAGGTCAGTAAATACTTAAACCATAAGAGAGGTTTGCAAAATGTGCAAGGTCAGATATGCTTCATTCTACTACGAAAGAGTATTAGAAATGATGAAGTCATACCAATGACATCAGATTGGAGAAAGGCAGAAGTGATATTGGTATTTAACAGCTGGAAAGGGGAAGAAAAAGCCATATAATTTTAGACAACTCAGAATAACATAATAGTTTTGAAAAACTGGAACAAAATCTACTTGTAAACACCGAAAATGAAACAAGAAAATGAGCAGCAGTCAACACAACAAAAGCGAAACCTCTCTGATTCCCTTTCCTTCTAGTACTGTTTAACAGGACCTGCAAATACAAGAAGATGCGGTAAAAGGGCATGCCTGCTGACATTTTCATAAGCAAAGTGAGATCTGTAAATTGCTTCAAAACTGCTTGAAAAACAGAAAATAGAAAACAGCAAGGTACCATGCTTAGCCAGACACAACAGAAAAGAAAAAGACTACATAGGCATTAGATTTTATAAAGGAAAAAAAACCCTAAAACCCCAACTTTTGAGTTTCTTCTGTTCATAGCCTAGATTTGAATAAAAAATGTTAAACTACTGCAGACTGCTAGGGATAGAATGGACTATTTTTCAAAGCGAAAAAAAATAAACAGCAACTTAGCATGTGAAATACCCCCTTTACTTTATTCAGCTCTTCTGAGGTGTAACAACTCAAGAAAATGTGAATTACCCAGACAGAGTTCAGAGGTGTAAAGAGATTAACAATTACAGTCAGTCAACCTAAAGAAGAATGGGAATTCATGATAAATACAGGATGGGCTCTTCTAGCTCTTGGGTTCTGTTAACAACAGTTTGGCACTATGGAATAGCCCTTTCAAGTTATTTGCAGTGCAGCAGCTGTCACCTTGATTGTCTCAAACCTGATCATAAAGGACCTTTTCTAAGACCTGCAAGAAATATCAAAGGGCATAAAAGACCAGGAGGAAATTTTCTATAGCTTAAAATTGTGTACTTCTCCTTCCCAGGTAAGCTCTGTATAAAGGGTAAAAGTGCACAAAATGATCACAGAAAGATCTGCCATGCACAAATTGCTGAAGTACAGAAAACAAGAAGTATGGATACAGATTCAGTCTCAGCTGTAGCTGGGAATTCACACGCTATTAGATCCCCATTCTCCCCTGAAGTCCTATATAGGCTGCACTTCTCCTTTCATGTCTCAAAAACAGATGTCAAGCATAGAAGTGAACATACTAAGTTAAAATCATACTGCACTGTCAGTGACATCTGGTTTCAAAAATTCAGTCATCCACCTCAGATGATCCAGAATATCCAACAAGGCATCAAAATAAATCAGTCAAACCAATAAATAAAAGCCATCATTCTTCCACCTCTGTCTCTGTTTAAACATAAAAGAATGATAAACCAGTGGACAGCTTAAAAGAAAATTCACAAAATCCAATATTTACTCAATAGATGATTTCAGACTTGTAGACCTGTATTTTCTCTCTGGACTATCATTTCATTCAATTAATGGAAATCTGCATATTTTTCCATGTGCTTCAAATTTTCTTTACCTTTCCTCATTTTTAATTTTTTTTTTAAGAACATTATATCATACCATATAATCCATTGCACAGTTTCCCCAGATGAAAAGATAAAGAAACTAGGATGGATTCATCTGCTTTGAAGGACTTCTCACAGAACGATTTCACTAAGGGGAGCACAGTTTGTCTCCTATCATCTGAAAGACAAAAGAGATTTTTAAAGTTAATTATTTGTTATGAAACATCCTAAAAAAACACATAGAGTAGAATTCTATAAGAAGTTAAATATATATACCTATATCATTTAACGTGCTCAGGAGTCTTTTTGGCATGCAATCACTGGAGGCAGAAAACAGGAGGCAGAGCGATGAACATTACCACAGCAGAAGTCCAGATTTTTAATACCATACCTGTTCTAAATCTTCCTTTGTCTGTTTTGTACTTACCAGTAAAAGTGTGACAGAATAAATGAATACCTACTAACTTCTTTGTTCACCAAGAATAAAGGGAGTTAAAGAATACAGCAGTATTTTAACAATAATACTTCCTTCAATAGTATGAATACAGAGAGATCATGACCAAACATGACCACGATGGTAAAAAGAAATATCTGGGTCTGACAGAAGTGGATTTCTGCGCCCTACTGAGGAGACTGAAAATCTTCTAGCAAAGAATAAATTCACAAAAAAAAAAACCAAAATAATTAATAGCAACAAAAAGAATTTATATCATATACAGCAAATAGTGCCGAGCACTATGTTTCCACAGAAAATAAAGAGCAAATGTTCAAAGAAATGTATGTGTTTTGAATTATTGTAAATAAAAACCATGTATTTTAAATTTTCAAATTTTAAAGGGATTTCAGGTTTTTTATTGGTAATTTAACTCCCATATTCAACAAATACATTTGGGTGAACAAAACATTTATGTTGACCTGAAGAAACTTTTTGATATTGTGAGAAAGAAACCCTAGGATACACTGGGTCATCTTCCTTGAAAAGTTTGTTTTGTACTTCAGCCATGAAACCAAACCTATGTAAACCAAACTCCTGCACACATATTCCATGCAAACCTGTTAAGAAGCCCTAATCTATTTTTCTAAATTTTTCCTTACTGATACCTAAAAGCAGTAGTTACAGCAATTGGGAAGATGGGGGAAAGATGGACAGGAACAAAGAGAAACAGAAACATGAGAGTATCAATGGAATGGCTTGAGAACTTGAAAGTTAACCTACTAGCTTACTTGCAAATTTAAGCACTAATTGCTAAAAAGTCCATTGATGGCATTCTCCCCCAAATCTTATTTCTTTATGTATTTATCCATATGGCTTACACACAGTGATGTATTTTAGTAATTCATCACCATGCTTCAGTAAAGTAAATATTTGCTCCTCACTTATGTATCAGGAGGTACAGTCAGTAACATGAGAGTGGGAGTGGGAAATAGTGTTACTAATGAAGATGAACGACTGAAGAAGATGGAAAATGTATAAAGAGCAAAGTGGGAATTAATGAACAATGATCAACAATCAGTCATGGAGCTTATAATACACTTTTTTCATATACATTATAGCTAAGATAGCCATGTACTTCACTTTGTTGTACATCCCAATTTGTACAAAAACAGTGGAGACTACAACCAATATCGAGCCAGAAAAGCTGCCTACTATTATCTTACACAAAGCCCTGAAGTATTTAGTACAGGGTTGGTGGGTGACTGCAGAACAAGGCACTGCAGTTACCCAGAACGTTCCCCTACAGAAGAGTAGCTAACAACACTCCTTAAAATCTGCTCCATCATTGCTGAACTTGTGATGGGAACTCAAATACCATAATTGTGGACCAAAGACAGATTATTTCTCATTCCTTGAATGAAGAGGCACTCCTACATCTGGAGAAGCATGAAATACTCATGTTGTTTAGAGGAAAGTTATAGAGCACCAGGAAAATTAGAAACATTTACATTTTCTACTTTTAATACAATGAAAAGCTTTATATAACACACATACTTCCTTGTTGCAAAGAAGAAAGCTTTCAGTACCATGTACCCACAAATTTACAGTGTTTTAAATAGCAATTTCTGACGCTCAGATCTCCAAAATAGATCAGTTGTGCCCACTTCAGCTTATTGAACATGAAGAATTATTCTTTTTTCCAAAATTTATGAATGCATTTGACATATAACACTGTTAAAAATTGCAAGGTTTACTGACATACACATATATATCACATGATTGCCCCAGCCTTGCTTCTTCAGCTGCAGTCTGTATTTAGGACAACCTTTACTTCAATTAAGAGGCAAAAACAAGTTAATAGCAAAAACAACAATAACAACAACAACAAAACAAACAACAAAAACCCCACAAGTATCTGTGTATGTTGAACTAACATTTTGTATTATGCCTATTAATTGTATTAAGTAAATAATAGCCACACAATATTCCTATCATTTATATGTTAGTTTTAATAATTCAGTTTCATTTCATTACAGTAGAAAGTCAGAGTAAGAAAATAATGGATTTTGTTCACATGTAGTTCACCTTTCTTAAAAGTCTTTATGCATAAAACGCTGCGAGAGATGAAATACACATGGGATAAAAGAGAAAACAAAATAAAATCAGAAATGTCTTAAAAATGCAGATAGAGCAAAAAAAAATCTATTAGATTTATAAGATGCATTAAAAAGATAAAAACTGGGTTACTATATCCAAATGAAATCCTTACCCGAATCAAACATATCAAGCAGATTCACTAATGTCTCAAAAGCTGCAAGGCGTACATTGCTGCCCTCATCTCTTGCCAGCTCTACTAATTCAGGAAGCACTACAGATTTGGTTAGTTCCGTCCTGAAGATTGAGGCAAGCATTTAAAGAGAAAACACATAATAAATCAAGTTGTAAGAAAATGAAAATTAAATAAAAACTTGCATTTCATCCCAGGACTTAAAATATGAAATTTTATCACTAAAGAAGCATTCAAATTAACTTAGATCAGTGAAAATGCAATCAGAAAAAATTCAAAGGACTCCGACTATTTCACCATGTCACTAAGAAAACTTATGATCAAATATTCAGGAACCCCTCAATGAAGTTCCAGATGAGTAAATTCTGAAGTCAAAATGATTAAATATGTGTCACATAGGACTGAAGCATCTAGAAATCTCATGCTTCAAAGACCAAAGACGAGCCTTCTTTGCAGAGGGTAAGCAACTGTTGCTCAGAGAACATGCAGCTTCCTCACTTGCCCTAAAAACACTGGCTTTTAGCCTTGTTTTAAAGTCATAACGGAAGGGTTTCATCATAAGAAGGAATAAAAGACTTTCAATATAGAAACTTATTTATTTATTTATTTTTATAAAAGTGAAGATTTCTGGTCTTTGAATTTGTATGTATTAGAGTTCAGAAGTCCACTTTGTTGTGTCCTCATGAATAAAGTCTTGGTCTGCCCAGCCATTAGTGAAAACTGATATAAGCACCACAATGGGATTTCAGCAATTTAAAAATATCCACAGATATGGCCCTCGGTGTTTATAATACTGACCAAAATGTAGAATTGCATAGAAACAATGGCAAAATTATATACATAGGCATTAAGCGAAATAAGAAAATCTAAGCTGTGTTTTACACTTTGATTAACTGTATAGAGAGATAAGACTCTGTCATTTCAATCAGTTTTTAATACAAAACTAATCACAACTTCTAGGTTGACAGATTCTAACAGAAATAAAAATGCCCATCCCTAATGCAGTCAGACCATCCCTAATGCAAGTCAACACAAACAATAACACTCAACTTTTACAAGTAACTAGCACCAGCAATTTTTGCCTTGTGATATTTATTACTGATACCAGTAAACCAAACTGAAGCTAAATAGCATTCTGAAAAACAGATGATAAATCACTTTTTTAGTTTTTATATCACATTAAAAAAAAAGACATGATATTTAGTAATACTATCATTAAACAGTAACAACAGGTCATGAGACTGTCACACTTTGCCTTCATTGTATACAAGAAAATGTGTTCATTTCCATTAATTTGTCTTTATTTTCCTGCTACCTATTCATCTTCAACATAAAATAAAGCAACAGTTTACACACTGAAAATACAGTTTGCCATCTCTATGAGACTGAAGTATCTAAATCACTGTGAAGAGATCAGGCATAAAACTGTCAAAAAAGCAGTGTATAAAGACACATAAATAATAAAAACAGACAGTGGAGAGAAAAGAATAAAAGAAAATTATATAGAATGGACCACTAATTAATTGATAGTTACGCATTTAACTCTACTAAGCCAGTACATTAAGGCTGGGTAAATTGCCAGTGCCATTTGCCACTGCATAATACCCATGTTGTTTTAGGCTTTCTTTTCCCAGGTGTAAGATATTTTATTTAATGAATTTTAAAGACACTCAACAGCTCCCAGAAAATGTAACTTCCCTTCCAAAAAAAGCCATTTATTAGTATAATGTGTTCCTCCTTGCTGCACACAAAAACTTCTTTTTTTTTTTTGTTTCCTCTTTCATGTTCTTAGAATACCTTGAAATTAAACAGCATTTGAAGGAGTGAGAGAAACAACATAAACACGATGCATTATATTCTTCTTTCAACACTTGTCTGTTCATGCATCTATCTTATAACAAAACAACTGAGAGCAAATATACATTCAAGGAAGTGTGCTGCCTGAAAGCTACCACTAAAAAACATTTTCTTCTCAAAAGATTCAGTCACAGGTCAAGAAAATCCGTGCAGCTGTAATTTTTTTAAAACAAAAAAATTTCCAGTCATATGCGAAAGCAATGCTCTGTAACCATATTCATATTCTAGAAAAGAGTTATTTATTCAAAATGACACAAAATATATATATATATATTGCTCTATTACTGATCATAAAACATTTTCAAAGACAGATTCATATGAATGTCTCTCATCTCCTGACTGTAGCAGAGGTTAACTGAGGAATCGATGAAATGCAGACTGTATCTCATAAGGAACAAGCAAAAAAAAAAAAATCATATAAATCTCATGCTATCAAACCAAAACAAACAAGAAAGGAGAAAGGAAGATGATTGGAGAAAACAAGAACATACGGCATGGGGAGGGACAACAGAGAAAAGTAAAGGACTATGAAGACACAGTGCAGAGGAAGAAAAAAAAGACATTTTGAAAACTTATTTTTGTGGCTTTCTTTACTTTAGAGACATTGAAAGATTTCTAATCTGACAATGAGACAAACCCTCCCTTCAGAACTACAGTTCTGGAAAAAGAAAACCCATAATCAGCTCCTGAAGATACACAGAACCCACTCTTTTACACATCTTTAGAATCCTATTTAACAGAATTCAGTGTTAAGATTCATAATGGTACACAAGATATGTACATGCTGTAAAAATAAATGTGATTTCAAATTATTTAGCAATTCAGTTCAGTAAAGTATGTGTTTAAATTTTCAGTTCAAAAATATCAACCAGTACAGCCCTTTTTTCTTCAGTCTCAGGTTCTCTTAAATCCAAAGCTGTTCAATATGGAAAAATGTTACAATGATTTACCATCCTAACCTACCTTATGTTATAAAATTAAATACAAAGGAAATGAATAACTTTACTTAGTTATGAATAAAAATGAGTAATACTGTTTTCAAATTCACTCACAATACTGAACTTCTGCAGGGCAAAGATATTGCTTTTGTGCTTTTTTGTTTGTGGTGCTGGTGTGGGCTTTTTTTGTTTGTTTATAGTTCAGAATCTAAATCACAACATAATTCTCCAGTTAAAAAAAATGTTCTACAGGCATATAAATAATTTTCACAAGCATCAGTGCTAGCCAACTGAAGTACAGTATCTCAGTTTCAGCCTCATCCCTGAATCTGCTCATAAATTCTCAGTTAGAAAGGACAGAGGGGCAATTGAGATTTAATCTGTCCACCTGTGTAACTCATTTCATTATTTCTTCAAGTCTGTAAGACCAGGGACTGTTTGTTTTTGGTTGTTTTTTTCTTTTTAATTCCTGGCACAGGAAGCATTGTTTGTATGGCTCAGCAGTTCTATTATCACAAAGAAATGTATGAAATATAAATGAAATATATGAAATATATGAAAATATAAAACAGCCAACCATAATCTCTAAAAACAAAGTTGTACACTCCAACTTTGTTACTGAGAGAGCGTGAATTAAGCTAGAAATCTTAAAAGAATTTTTAGGTTACCATTAACATTTTGGAGAAAGATCATGCAATTAAAAGTAGTTATGCAAGTTGTACTCACCCTATTCCTTGAGCTATATGTTCTAGTTGCCGACATATGCAAGTTCTTACTTCATACTCTGCATCCTGGCACAATGATTTTACCAATGGAAGAATCTCTCTTTTAATACTAAAAGTACAAACAATTTTGATTATATAGAACAAAAATATATAGAATCCACTTCATAATATTCAAATTTTATCTACATATGACTTCTAACACCTATTTTGTTTTTTTACTAGTACATCACAGGAGGCAAATTATTTTTTGAAAACTTGATATTATAACGTAGTACATCAGACACAAATATATACTCTAAAAGAAAAAGGATGATTTACAGTCACTGTAATTTGCACGTACTTCAAATACTATAGTCTTTACACTGTGACAATAGTAGGCAGACTTAGATGTGCTGTCCTCATTTAATAACTATCTTCGGTGCAATTTTTGAAAACATTTTAAGAATACCACAAATTATTTAAATGGCAGTCAAAATCCTAAAAAAAATCCAGAAAATATAGAATAAAGAGAATGCCAATAAAAGGTTGCTTATTGAGACAGAAATCATACTGGAAAATAGGACAGCTCTACTGGTCTGGACATCAATTAATCTTTTCCATGTATACCAAAGATATTCCAAATCAGCATTTACAAAGTGCTGAGGGTCCATGGATTGGACACACATCTGGTGAAAAAATTTTTACTATCATAAGACTGAATAAACCCTCCAAAAATGTGCTGTAATAACTGCTTAGGGCTGACAGGGTGTTCAGATTTACTTTCCCTATTTTGTACTGCTGTTCAAACCCACAGGCACTGAATCTAGGAACTGGACGCTATTAGGCAAAAATAGTGGCTCCTAATGCATCTCCACATGCATAGATTGAAATATATATATACACATATATCAACACATGAAATTTGGGTAGACGAGAAGTAAGGAAGATGAGTTTGGAGGTGCTTTCTCCCCATTATAATAAACTCTAAGGTGATTGTCCTCATAAGTTGCAGAGACATCCACTGTGTCACTTTCTAGCAAGAAGAACCAAAAACAAGACTGACATGAAAATGGTACCCATGTCAATCTGTGGAAGAATATGCAAGCTGAAGTTCCAAGGTGATTTATATCAACAAGAGTGAATATGCTAGTTATGCAGTGAACATTTTATTAACATTTATTACTAGCTTGAGAAATAAATCAGTAAGAAAAACACATTTGATTTTTGCAATAAAGTTTACTCTTCTCATAGTAACTTTTGTCCACAAACAAAGAAATACTGATACACATTATGGAATGAAAATGTATTTGCAATCTACTCACATATGAACTTCAAATTTGTTAGCTAATTTTCCCATGATTTTACAACTAACTAAGCGTGACTGAAGAGTTTGAGAAATCTGTGCCTTGGAAACAAGTGGATTCAGGATCTACAGAAAGGAGAAAAGAAGAAATGTCACAGGTAAATAACATTGTCCTTCCCTAAAAATAATAATATTAAAAACATCTAAAAAAAACCATATATTCCAGAGGACATCTACCCTTTTCATGAAATTAATTACCACTAAAAATAATACTGCAATTTTAAATTAATAGTCTACTGAAAACGTGCTTTTAATATTCAGTTCTAGTTTTAATATATTAAACTGATAACTTGGCCCAAATAGCAGTTCACAATTCATATCACAGCCACAATTTTACATGTTTACTTGTGTTTTTATTTTTAGGCTAAGTTGTATATGAATATTTTGGATAGCAGCAGGTGATTTTCACAACAGCTGTTAAATATGTTCTTCTAACAACAACAAAAAAAAAAAGATAGAGAAAGGAAAAGTAACACTGAGATTCTCTTTCATGAGATTTCCTCAGGAAACATCATTTATAACATGAAGATGTGAAGCAAGCATTCCCTTTGGTTATGTATAAATGGGGAAAGGCTTCATTCCCACGAAGATTCAGAAAATCTCTGTTTAATCGGAGCTGTGCTGTCATCTGTTGGATCACTTCTATAGTGCCACTAACAAACACAGATCTGTAGAACTCTGCATTTAGATATTGTGTACTATTTTTGGCCCAGAAATAATCATGGAAATCCAGGTGCCAGACCAGAGTATTACAGAGAGGATTCTCCTGCAGTCTACTGGAGTTCCTTACTCAACCTCTTTTGCATGGCTCCATGAAAGGATAATATATATACGGGGAGCAAAGTCTAGCAAAATTGTTAAAACATTTTTTTCCTCTCTTACTAGCTGAAATTTTGAGGTGAGAGAATCTTCCAAACATAATGGCAAAAAGTTCACCCAGACCAGAAATCATACAAAAGGTATGCTTCAAACTATAATACTCAATAAAAAAATATTTCATAAGATATATTGAAAACAGTTTATTACTCATCTGATCTTTGTCTATGAAAGCAAACACACATTAGAAACTCCAACTCCATTTTGAAGCTGGTTGTAACTTCTTTTTACCTTTTAGAAGCTTAATTTTTCAACAGTTTTAGATTCTAATTACCCACTAATTTTAATGAGTATTTTTAAACTACAGAAATGATCAAATATTTACAATGCTATATAGTTCTAAATACAGTAAAATTATCACTGTCTCAAAGCTTTTAAACTTAACAATAAAGTATAAATTCTTAAAATAAAACTAAATAAACTAGTTGAGTAAAGAGGAAACATAATGATCTATTTTCTTCCTCTTCTGAAAGATACACAAATGAAAAATCAAGTGCTTGTAGGGCTTTAGGTTTTCAGTACATCAAGAACAACTGAAGGAGAAAATGAATTGCATCTCTATCATTCTGTCCCATTCAGTAGAAATCCAGAATTTTTGTCCACTATACATAATGGGATACGTTCCCGTAAACCAAAACAGGATATATGAAAACATGTTACTAAGAATACTAAGTGTAAGGGAAGTGTTACAAACATATAAACTTCATCCTCTGAAGAATACAAAAACTATTTAAGGTGACCCTCCTGTACTGCTTTACCACTTTCCCCTCTTACATGTTCCATAAGCATAACTGTTTTCACAGGCCCTGAACTGCCACAAATCTTAGTGATGTGAATGAGAAGGCAGGGAACTACAATCTTTTATTTGTTGTTAGCATAAATGAGGAGAACCTTTTTCACTGAGAGGGTGGTGAGGTGCCGGCACAGGCAGCCCAGGCTGTGGGTGCCCCGTCCCTGGAGGTGTTCAAGACCACATTGGCTGGGGACTTGGGCAACCTGATTGAGCACCTGATTTACTATCCCCTCTTCTGCAGCAGAGGGATTGGAACTAGATGATCCTTAAGGTCTCTTCCAACCCAAGCCATTATATGATTCTATGATATTATTACCTCATGTCTGATAGTCTCTTTGGGTAAAGCTTCTATTACAGCAAGAAGAGTTTCTAGCCATGCATTGCTGACACCTGTCAGAAAGAAATGAGTCACACTTTATGCTGTACATATAATGAGCATAAGAAAACACCCATCAGCTTTATAAAATTACTTATTGAAGAGATGAATAAAAAAAAATAAGCTATTAAATTTTAAAGCCATTAAATTAATATTCAAAACTTCAAACATTCATTAAAACTATGCTACATCAAAATAAGCATGAACAGCAGGGTGAGGGAGGTGACGGTTCCCTTCTGCTCCACTCATGAAACCTCACCTGTAATGCTGTGCTCAGCTTTGGGGTCCCCAGCCCAAGAAGTACATGGACCTGTTGAAGCAGGTCCAAAAGAGGCCAGGAGGATGCTCAGAGGACTGGAGTCCCCCTCCTGTATGGAGACCAGCTGAAAGAGTTGTGGTTGTACAGCATGGAGAATAGAAGGTTCTGGGGAGACCTCAGTGTGACTTTCTAGCACCTAAAGAGGCCAACAGAAAAGCTGCAGACGGACTCTGTGTGAGGCCAGGTCAAGGAGTAACAGTTTTAAAATTAAACTGGGTAGATTTAGATATAAGTGAAGGTGATGAGGTACTGGAGCAGGTTTCTCAGAGAAGTTGTGGATGCCCCAATCCTAGAGGTGCTCAAGTCCAGATCAAGTGGGGCTTTGGGCCACCTGGTTTAGTGGGAGGTGTCACTGTCCATGGCAGGGGGCTGGAACCAGGTGATATTCAAGGATCCTTCCTACTCAAGCCATTCCTTGATTCTATGATTAAGAAGCAAGATAGGTAGGAAGCAAATTCTGTCTGTATTCCTTTGCCTTTTTAATTCTTTGAAAGGAAAATAATTACTTTGTTTTGAAAAGAAAATTTTCCTCATTCAGAAGCATAATCTTTTCTTATAAATCTTTCTAGTTTTATAAGAGGCCTTTTTTCTTTTGAATCCCAAAAACATTGTCAAAGAAGCCAAGAAAAATGTAATTATCACGGAAGAAACGTCAACCCTTCTCTCTCAATTTTCACAGCCACAGAACTGTGTTACTTATTAGAAGTTTGGACCCTGTAACAACTTTTAGATTTAATCCTTCCAATAAAGTAAGTGTTTTTGATCATTTCAATCAGTATGAACAATTACTTTTAAATATCAGTGCATGCATAGTCAGCATGCATAAATATTTCATTTCATGCAAGTTGAGATATAAAGTCATCTACTCCTTTAAGCAGTATTGCACTGTCACTAAGGAAACAAAACACACAAAAGTAATCTGTCATCATACAGCGTAGCTGTACAGCCCTGACCTGCATCCCTGTGC
Source organism: Cyrtonyx montezumae (assembly GCF_038088225.1). Classification (NCBI taxonomy): domain Eukaryota; kingdom Metazoa; phylum Chordata; class Aves; order Galliformes; family Odontophoridae; genus Cyrtonyx; species Cyrtonyx montezumae. Next base: position 13,863,350 of record NW_027071826.1, read on the forward strand.
TCCACGTTCTGGAGAATGATGTGTAGGAAGGAGTGGGAGTATGTATGAATGGACACCGATTCATCTTGCAGAACAGTTAAAAATGAAACAGCAGCTGTTAATTGCATTTCCACTCCTGCAACATGCAGCACCTCCTGTATAATCAGAAATTACATCAATTTAGAACATGAGGCAGAATTGCACTGAAAAAACATTCAAACTCAAAAACATTCAGTTTTAAGAATGAGTATGCGAGAACCTGAGTAAACTACAGAATTGTCTAAAAATGATTTTCCCTTAACAATGATTACTTGGAGACATTATATCTGAAATTATAACAAGAACCTTTTTAAGAAAAATAAAGTTAATTTAAACATATTTTCTGACTTTCAATTCCATCAGTATATAAGATAGTGGATTTTTCTATGTCACAAAGTGAGATGTAAGAACAGGCCAGACAATTGCACTTCTGCTATTCGTGCATATGAATTTTAAGAGATATTTAATTCATCCAGTGAGCAATACTAAAATAACAGAACGTAATTCAAATTTCATTCCTTGCCAGACAACATGGAACACAAATGACCATGTTGTATAAATATATAATCATAAAAATAATTATAAAAACAGAGCAGGATTTGCCACAATAACACAGGTAAGCACAGGTAGATTGGCATCTATTAGCACTTAACATACAAGAAATGCAATTATTGGGTTGTCTCTAAAAGCACCCACTCAAAAGTCAAACACATAACATGAAAATGAAATATTAAATTTGCAGAATGAAACAGAAAGCAAGTTTAAACTTAACATTTGTTTGCAAAGAATTTGTAGGATTCAATCTAGGTCATAGTATTCACTGCAAGTATGAACATACCAGTTAGTTTTGTGAGAACTCTGTTTATTTACTTTGCTAACTGTATCCTTCTGACACACAAGAAAATTAAGTGCATTGCTCTACTACTAAAACATTAGAACCATTTTAGAAGTTATTCCAATCTCTGTAGCAACTTAAAAGTCTGCATTTCCTACTCAGTACTCTATTTGTGTTTTGTGCACCACAAAATCTCTGTCCCTGCTCCTCTACCATGGCTACATCCACAGCCAAAAATAATGCAGCTATGGATTCTGTAAACCAATGTTGCAGGGCATACTGTTCTACGATTTTTGTTTACAATTGTTCAAAAACACCTCCAAAATAATCAGAAGAGTTACATATGTGTTGTGGATGGTAAGAAGTCACTGCAGATCAGACTATAATCAACCAGACTATACAGACACTATTTGTATTTTAAAGCTAGTAGGAACACTTAGATTTAGACTGACCATTCATATTTCAGAAGCCATTATATTTCATTTACATCTGCTCTGAGCCATTAACTTAAGTCACATTTCATTTATCAGCTAGAAAAGCATTCAGTTTTAATTTAAGACACCACTTGATGAAAAACACACTGTTTTTCTCAGTTAATTAAAGATTGATCATAGTTATTATTAACAGTGTCTCTTTCATTTACAATTTTTCTGTCTTCAATTCCTAAATCTCATTTAATTGAAAGCACTCTGTGAAGAAACGTTCCTTATGCAGGAAGACACTTTTTAAAAGTAATTAAATACCTCTCGATCTGAACATACTAAGAAATGCATACTCAGATATTTGCCAGGCCTCATGCCCTGATCATACTAATGCCCATATTTTGTTTGGATATTTTTTTTACATAAGAATGAAGGGAAAAAAACTAGGAGCTGAAAGCTTTTTTCATAATATACATTTTATTAAAGAAAGAAGCAAAGACTACCCCATGCCTCTACATCATTATTTCCTGAATCAAAGCAGAATTTTCTTTTTCAACAGCTTATTTAACTCTTAAATTTATAATAATAATTTTCCTATATATAAATGCATATGAACAACAGTTTATTAATACTTAAGAAACATAGCCTGAAAACGCCCTTGATGGAAACATATCATCTGTGTAATATCTGACATGGTAAAAACAGTAACATAAATTTTATTCTGTTTATTGTTACTAAATCTGTCTGCAAAATTATGAACAGTGCTTCAGAAAGTTTCTACAAGCTATCCTTGTGATTTTCCACCTATTTTCCCCATACAGAGCACATGCATTCTCCCAAATAGCTTCACACCAACACAATGGTCCTTTATCCGACAACGTATATAAATGTGAAACATGCTTAAATCAAAGTGGTCAGTTGTATGAGTCCAGGCCAGAGACTGTTCAAAATCAAAATGTTAATGGCATGAGTAGAAAACTGACAACACTCTCACTAAAAAAAATCAGCAATTTGCTGTTATCAAAATAAACTTTCAGATATTTTGATAACCAAAATAAAACAGAGCCTTAGAATCTCTGAAAATCACTCTAAAAGACATGCTAACACATTCAAAGTCTTAACATTGCCTTGTACAGCTTCACATAGCAAATAGGAATTAATAATTGCTTCTGTATTGCAGTCTCATTTGAATGAAGCTGCTCCTAAAACCACTTCTTAAATGCACTTTTTCATTTCTACCAGGTTACACCAGGGACAGAGAAGAAACAGATCATTCTTGTTCTTAAAATATTTCTTATACAAATGAATATGTGTACAGAATTATTTTTTAATATTACATGGATAGCAGGATGTTGGAATGGAATGAGGTAGAGAGTATCAAATTGAACCAGTATGACCGGCTGATCCTCAAAAAGAGCTCTCAAAAAGCTGTCAAAAAATTGGGACATCCTTAGAGTACATAAACAGTATTACTTCTACTTTCTTTTCCTGTTCTAACATTTTTTAAAACATACACTACTATCTGCAATATTAAATAAGTTCAGTCAATTAACAGGGAAGATCTGATATATATAGCACTCCAAGCAAGTTCGCAATAAAAGTATTTAGGAATCTTTTTCTTTATTTTCCTCTTTAAAGCACTTGTATTGGTAGAAGAAGATACATTCAAATCTCATTATACACAAACTTACTCGGATTTTTGGTAAAACCCGACGGAGTGTTTCTGCAGGATTCTGGCGCATCAGGACTGGAAGATTTGCCACCACACTTGTTCCTTGGACATCCTGGCCAGAACTTACAAAAATACATACGTACATTACTTTCTAAGATCACTACATGCTCACAGCTTCTATTTAAAAAGAGAAAACAGCCCCCTGCACCCCTGCCTCAAAACATCAAAACAAGCATTACTTTTTTTAGATAAGTAGTTGAAAACAGCATTAAAAGCACTCAGCCATAAAAGCTGTATCATTTCTAATATGGAATGTAATAATTTTTAGCATAGCTTTGGAAAAAGCAGATTAAAAGTTTAAAGATTTTTTTTTCAAATCAGATGATCAAAGCAGTGATTTTATGGAAGCTTTTCTGTTATACAAATGTGGATGATAAAGCTTAGGAAGAAGACACTTCTAACATAGTAGAAACCTACACCTTCTTGCATTTTTGAGGGAAGTCAGCTGTACGTTATCAAACTTGATTAGGAACGCATGCAAAAGCTTGACCGGGTCTTTTACATTTTTCCTTAACCAATGTCTCTGGATGGTATACCACAGTTTAAAAAGGAACAAAAATATGGGAAAAAAAAGCAACAACAACAAAAACAAACAAACAAACAAAAAAAAAACCACAAGGCAGAAGGGAAGGAAGTTGTAGGTATAAGCACCAATGAAGAAAAAGCATGAGCTGAGAACAAAAACTACTCAAGCTAATAAATTTCCAAAATGGAATCCAAAAGAGACAGGATCAATTATAATTGGATATCAAAATTAACAATACAACTAAATATCAGTACATCTTTTCTCCTGTTTCTTGGGATAAAATCTGTTTTTCTAAACATATTAAAATCTGTTCCAACAGCTAAAAAGCTCTATTTTATATAAGCACATTTATGCTCAACTATATACATGAGCATTTCTCTTAGAGTAACATTATAATTAAGCATACGTACAATTTTACGTATATTTGTAATAAGAAACTCAAAGTAAAACTACTTCTAAATATATCCACACACCCCTCCCCATCCCATAGTCATTGCAAGATGTCTTACTTGAACATATGAGCTCAATACTAAGACTAAGAACAGCAATTTGTCACAATAAAGTAGATTTACACAACCATCTTCCAGTTTTGGTCTGCTACTTAAGTACATTAGGCAATTCATAGTTAAGATGCAAAGCCTTTCTGCAGAGCTTAGAGATAAAAAGAGTTTTACATATTCCACTAATGCTAAAACATCCTGAACCTGATATATTTTAAAAAACTGAGGGGAAATTACAGTTATTTATAGGTACATTCAAGAAGGCTGGTTTAAATCTACTTTCTTAAGTGCATACAAATGTGCTTTTAAAAAACAAGAATGTATAACAAGCAAGAAGCAAATCAAAAGCTCTGGTTAAAATCAATCCAGACTAGCATATCCCAACAGAAGTAGTTTATTATCATTCAGTCTCTGTAAGCTGAAAAGTAACACATACAACAGTTCACTTCTGTGCCAGGTTACCATCCTGCAGACAAGAGTAAATACTGATCTCATCAACTACAAACCAACACTGTGTGTAAGGTAACCTTTGAAAACCTCTGCCCCAACAAAAACTGTCCTTTCCAGGTAGAGAGAACCTTGCTATTGTCTTTAGGTCTCTCTCTCTTTTTTCTTTTTTTCTTTTCTTTGACAGTTTGTAAGTTAAAAACATGATGAAATTACATTAACTTCAGACTTTGCACATATACTCCCAAGGCAATTTTCCTGTAAAGTCCATGACCACGTATGTTACCACACAATATTTAGAACTGTATTTTTTTTTTTTATCAGCAGCAGTCAAAAACTTTCTGTCTGATAAATACATCTATTTCACATTTCCATACATAATTCATCCCTCTTAGTTTATCAGAGATATTTTGATCTGAAAAAAGGTTAACAAAGTCAAGATCAACAGATCTCCAAGTTCCACACTGCTGATTTATCGTGTGTTATTAAAACCAGCTCATTCACAACCAATCTCTCTTCTTCCTTCACTTTCTATTTTCTTCACAGCAGTAGCTGTCAATGTAAAATATTTTCTGCAACTGAGGATCATGTGAAGTCCCTCATTCTTCTCAACTTTCATAAAGTTATAGTAGTACAGTATTTAAGAGGCATACTTAAATTCACAATAGTAGAATGCAGTCACAAAACTGCTAACAAAGTTCAATCGCCTGAAAATAGCACTACCTTCAGATACATAATTTCAAGGTCGAGATTTCACAGAAAAAAAAAGATTTCACATAAAAACAACTAAAACTTCCTGTATTTCTGGATATAGGTACTTTTCCTCCTATCTACCTTGTTTGTTGTTGTTTTTAAACACAGTACCTATTCTAACTGAAAAGAAGTTATCAGCAGTTTTGTATTTTTTTAATCTTCTTTTAAGACTACTACTGATGTAAAATTAAGCTAAGGGGATTTTCTTGAAAAAGTCTGAGAAGCCAATTTTATGGCTAGTTACCATATATAGCACTAAAAATTTGCAAGAATTGTCTGTAAACACAGGATAGATTATGATGGATAAAAGTAGAGATTTTCAAACTGACTTCAATATCAGCATCCCTACAATCTTATTAGGAAACGTGCAAGTTCTCTCCATAAACACATGTTTCTCAGTATCATCTAAACTTGGTGACAGAACAGCATCATGTCCACTACTGAGAAGGGATTAGAATAATAATCTATTCACAGCTTGCATTATTGTTGCATTATTCAAAATCACATTATTGTATATTTTAACAAAATGAATATTAAAGCCTTTCATCTCTATGGCAGACTTCTCTGCATATAACATTCTAATTCCAACAAAGATTTAAAGTGAAACTGGGAAATCTAGGGTCCTCAAAGTGGAAAAGGTCCACAGGGAAGAGGAGGCCTACATCTTCTTTCAGTACAGCCTACAATCTCAGCAAGGAAAAGATGCATACCTTTATATTACCCACTAGCAATGCAAAAGGTCAAGGTAACCTGAAGAAGCTATATTTTTTGAATATTTCATTCAGTCTGTATCAAGGTAGAAATGATCCTAGCCACTAAAAAAATACACCCAGTTTCACCAGTCAGAAATACAAAGAAAAGGGCAGTGTTTCCCTTTAAACCAGAAATGCTGAGCCTTGGCCTGCTGCCAATTAACAATGTGAAGCAGGAGGCATTTCAACACCTACACAGCCTGTAATTTTCCAACTGGGGAAGATTTTTCTTGTATTCCTTCCAAAAAAGCTGCACCATAGATTCCTTCTCCTTTAAATGTTAAAGCCTTTAGAATTACGATGAATTATTGCTAAACATTCAGATTAAGACTTTTTTGTACTAATAAATACTAAATAGTTATTGTATTCAGTCAAATACTACTGTGAGGGTTCTATTCCTTTATTAACAGTGCTAATTATAGAACACTAACAGAATCCTATACTTAGAAGCAATTTAGCTCCATCCTTTTTGTGCAAGCAAAAACCTTACAGATAATAACATTTAAATACAAAACTTCAGAAGCCAACTTCTGAGCTCATCCGACAGGAGATCCCAGTGACTCTACAATGCTAGGAATCTCATCCTGGGATGAAAGCTCTCATGTTTGAACACTGCCATCCCAATTCTCACCATCCCTGCAACCCCAGCTGACCACTGCAAGCCAGCAGTACAAGAGCTACTCCAGCTAGAAGGTGCGTCAAAAACCTGGTACGTCTCAAGGGCAAAAGTAGCATTGGGCCACCTCCCTTCAGCTCCTGCACTCACTCGTTTGTCTCCATCTACCTGCACACAATGATGCTTACACTACATGAGACCACCTTGCAATTGGAGCAAAATCCTTTTATAAATCCAATTTCAAATATACAAAAGATAAAAAAAGATGATTGAAAGTAGCCAGCATGATTTTGAGAAGGGAAACTCATGCCTGAACTAGCAGTGGAGTCTATCCTTATATATGTTTGAACACTGAGGTCATGACAATACCTTGAATACACTGCTCCAGTTCATCCTGCCTTGAGCTCCCCAAGAGCTCTCCTCCAACTATAGAGGAAGGGCCTATGATTCTATTAATTCTCTGACTACAGTTGGGATACTTGTATCCATCCAGAAAAGTAAATTTTCAGACTAGCACTCAGCCAGCAATAAGATTTCTTATCTTTCAAATAAGTGCTTAAAATAAAAGCTTCAAAAGTACAATCTGAGCTCAATTTTAAAAACTTATTCTCCAAAATAAGAAAAAAAATTAGAGTTTGTGGATACTCAATTAGAAATACTTACATCTGGAGAGCTAATGAAAGACTACAGCTCCTTCTGCAGCATGGACAAAAATTAGTCACTGAATGTTCCCCAGGAGAATGTTACCACAAGGAAGTTTGAAAAAGAGGAGAAAGATTTGCATCTTACTCCTCTGCTGCCTCTAGCCTGAAAAAACACACTGACAGGAACAGAACACAACATTGTAGAGAGGACTGAAGTACAGTGCTTGAACAGATTTTGTTTAGTACTATTGCTCTGTAGTTCAGCAAAAATGATTTGGCTAAACAGTCAGCATTGAATTAAGCACTGAAATCTGTGCTTTGCATAATATAGCTTTAAAAACTATAATTCTGTGCATAACTGCATGGGAAGACTGTGCTAACTCATTCTGACATCATTTTCAGTACAAAATTCCAAAATGCTTTATTGGTCTAAATCTGCATTTGTTGGGGAAAAAAACAAAACAACAACAAAAAAAAAAACCAACAAAAAAACACAACTCTACCTATTTTGATGAGTGAAGCTTTTGAATAATATGAAAACAGTTTTCAAAACCTTATTCTTAGTTTTCATAACATGTAAATAATTTAGGTGGCTGAAAATACAAATTCAGTGCCTTAGAATTCACTCACAGAATTCAGGTAGCTAGTAATTTTGTTTTTTTAACTGAACCTGATATGGATCACTACTACAAAATTTCCTCTTTGTCTCATATAGTAAAATTTAGAAACCAACCAGAAAAAAAATAAACTCACAAGGAACATTATCAGTCATTGAGATACAATGCCCAGAGTATGCAGAGTACTTGGAGTCATTCAAAGCTCCTGAGCAATCTAATCTAACAATAAATTAGAGTCAGTTGGGAAGCTGGCACAGCTTTGAGCAAGCCATTTGAACAGATGACTAATAGAGGTCCCTATCTCTATTCTGTGATTGATTCATAGATAACCCCCTCCTCATATAAAAGCTTAGTATCTGACATGATTATTCCCTTTACAAAATCCTTCTACAGCAATTGTACTTCCAGGATTTCTGTTCTCCAGCACAGTGGTTGCCAAGGCAAACTAGAAATCCTGAAAAACAGTTGTCAGTAATATAAAAGGTGCTTGGTCTATAAGACTTTCTTGGAGAATCTTCTTTACATTTATTCCAAGGATTTTTATATAGATTTTCTTACGCAAAAGAGGAGACACGGACTTAAAACTGATTTAATTGCTTTTTAAGGACTACTCTTGCTAAGCAAAACTAACACTTCCACAAGTTTTGTTTTTTTTTATTTCAAAATTTTACCTTTGATAGGTTAATTTAAGATTTTGCTCTGTTTTAAAGAAAAAAAGAAAAAATCCTAGGAACTACAAAAAATGTCCTGAAATTACAAATATTCACAAGTGATTTTATTTCAAGATGAAACCTCCTTGCATAAAATATAATCTTATATTTTCTTGAAATATGCAATCTTTTCTTAACATTGCTGTAAGGCATATCTGAAATGCAGTAATTTCCCTCTTATTTCATGCTATCTAAGCTTACATTTCAAGCATACTTCTGTAAGCATAAATTATATGAGTGTCTAAACATCTATTTGACGTATTTAAGTGTATAATAAGCAGACCCAGTTCCAAGGAAGGATTTGTCATTTTATTAAAATAACTCCCTTTAATAGCCTCAGTTGAACAAAGGTATAGAAGAATGAGCTGTAGAAATATTAACAGCTCTGAGATTACATATGCATTGCAAGGGAAGTTTTATAGACAACATAAGTACTGTACAAAAACTGTTTATCATCCTCTACCATGTTGTAAGTGGCAAATAAAACTATCTTTTCAAATCAAAATGAAACTTTTATCTGACCACTAGAAATATGAAGATATTTACCAGCTACATCCCAAACATCTTTAAGAATATCATAGATTGGGCTGCATTGGGAGGGTCCTTAAAGATCATCTAGTTCCAAACCATCTGCTGTGGGCTGGCTGCCTACCCACCACATTAAGCTTCCCAAAACCCTATCCAGCCTAGCCTTGAACACCTCCAGGGATGGGGCATCCACAGCTTCTCTGGGCAGCCTGTGACACTCTCTCACCACCCCTTGAGTAAAGAATCTCTTCCTAACATCTAACCCAAATCTCCCCTCTTTTAGTGTAAAGCCATTTCCCCTTGTCCTATCACTATCTACCCACATAAAAAGTCGGTCTCCCTTCTGTTAATAAGCTCACTTTAAGTACTAGAAAGCCACAATGAGGTCTCCCTGGAGACTTCTCCAAAGTGAACAAGCCCAACTCCCTCAACCTTTCTTCATTGGAGACATTTTCCAGTCCTTGAATCATCATCATGGCCATCCCCTGGATCCTCTCCAACAACTCCTCATTCTCCTTGCACTCGGGGCCTCAGGCCTGGACACAATTTTCCAGATGGGGCCTCACAAGGGCAGAGCAGAGGGGGAAGATTACCTCCCTCCCCCTGCTGGCCACCTTTCTTATGGTACAGACCAGGACACAGCTGGTTTTCAAGGGTACAAGCCCATACAGGTGAATCCTTTCCAAAAGTAGTATAAGAATAAAAAAAAAAAAATCACAAAAAAGCGTTTTTTTCTATACATAGAAAGGTGCGGTAACATTTGTGTACACCAGCCTTCACATTCATGGAAACTAGAGTAATATGTAAGATTCTTGAATAAAGATATAAACCAGTCTGAACTCTAATACCAACACTGGGAAGTGTCCAAACAGGATCAAGAGGCTTTACCATCTTATGGCCAAATCAAATAGAGAATAATATCGGGCTTCTATAAATTTGATAAAAGTAAGATGAACCTGAAAATGTAACACCTGACTAATGCTCACTATAAATGAAATCAGAATTCCTAATAATATACCAGTATGACCATCTCATTACAATTGGCATTGTAACCCTTTTCTATTAAAAAACACAATTAAAGAAAAAAAAATCACATGTTCCAAAATCAGTTTCTCAGTCTTTTACTTTGTAACTATTGACCCAGAAAAATTTTAGAGAAAATGTAAATAAAATCTACACGTATGAAAAAAAAAAAAGACTAAATTAATCTGACCCCAGTGCATTATCTGGATATGTATTCCTCTAGTCTTATTCGTTGCACCACCCACAGAGATAGTCATATATTTATGGCATGAAAGAAATAAGTGCCTCAAATGACCCATCAAGTACTGAAGTCTACTTAGAGTCTTCTTCAACTTATGAGTCACTTTATTGTGGGACATCATACACATCAGATTCAAAAGCTCCCACTGTTATCACTATCTGTGTCTGTTTATCACATATACTTATCCTTCCTGTACATAGCACATTTCTTATTTTATCATTTCTACATTGTTTTTTTCATAGCAGCACTAATCTGACACTTGTGGAAGTAGATGAGAATCTTGTCATAAATATTTAAATGTGCAAACACTGCAGTGTCTGATCTAACAGATGATATCGCTTTCCTTCATCGCATTCCTCACCGTAAGTCTCTTTGAACTTTATTTAAAACCTAACTAAACTGTACTAATTCCATCAGCATACCAATGGGAAAAGCATATCATAGATTAGGAAAGTAAATGTCACTGGTCTGTTTATCTGCATTGCTTCTTTAAAAAGCAGAATAAGATTAACCCAGAATATTAAACTAAGTTGATCCATCAGACACTTTAACTTAGACAAATTGTACATGAAACATACTTTGTATGCAAGTTAACTGTCTGCTTCTGAAATGACACAGTAAACTGAACCAAAAGGAAATGAAATAGACAGGAAGATACATTTTTAAAATGTTGAATACAGAAAAAGTTAGTGAAAGAAAAGCCACAAGAAAATATGAAAACAGGGTACAGTCAGACTGAATTCAAGGGTTTGAAGCTATTACAGCATTTTCACACATAAGCAAGACAGATATGTTTAGAGAAATAGTATAGGTAGAGGTACATATAATAAGCAGAATTTCTGTTAAAAAAAAATATGGGAGTAAAATTGTGAGCACTGAAAAAAAAAGCATCTGAAATTTTAGAAACTCTTTTTAAGCTTTAGCTATAGAGGCAGTTCTTTTTCTCACAGCCAAGGAAATTTGACTGAACTCAGAATGACATCAAACAGATAACACTAAATATTTACCAAATTATTGATATCATATTCAAAGGGCTAGTGACCCTATTGAAAAAAAATAAAAATCATTAGAAAACAAAACTCAGAACAAACTCAACCCTCAACCATGAGCCATAAACTAGCTTGTGGACTGCTGGTAAGCTTTACTTTTTCTGCTTCTATTTATTATTTAATTACTTTCAAATATTATTGGACATCTATTTCAGACTGAAGCAGCTATGTAGATAAGCAATAAAAAGTCAAACAGCTAACTGCAGGACTGTTCCCTCACCCCTCAGCAGCATTCACAGATCAAAGGCAACTTCCAAGAGGAACATCCAAATACTTAAAAAATCACTTCAAGCTGTTGCTGATTCACATTCAGTCAAACAAAGAAGTGGTCTGCTTGATTCATATTCTCTTAGGAAAGTAGAGCAAAATTCATCATAATTGAAAGGAAGAAAGAGTCACATCTCTTAGCAATATAAACAATTTCTTCCACTGATGGCATACAGCTTGGACTGGACAATCAAAGCAGATGACCCACTGAACATGATAAACAAACTGAAGCAATGACAGGTCATGCAAACTTCCACATCTTTTGCAGAATAATTTTCAACAGTAAATTAAAATGTATATAAAAAGATCGTTAATCTGTACTTACATTCTTGTTAAAAATCATTAAGAGCACAGCATCAGAATTGTCCCTACCTAACCAGGTTTTGGTAATTATAATCCCAGGGCAGTCTTAAAAATATTCTCTGCCTTCAAAATCACTAGAACAATTTCAAATAGACTCTTGTGAGACTGTTCCCCCCCCCCCCCCCCCCCCACACACACACACACATTTAGAATTATTTCTAACGGTACAATTATCCCAAAAAGTGTTTGACATTCTGCAATGGAATGAATAAATAAAGCATTTTCCAGAAATTCTACCCACATTTACTAAAATTAGTTCAGAATCATCTCCAAATAAAAGAATATATTTCCCTTTTCAATGCATCTCAGATATACTCAGCTGCAAAGATCCTCCACAGTGTATCAGTTTTAACCACCAGAATGTCTAGCGTATCTATTTACTATGCTAACACCAGTATCCTTCCACAGAAGTAAAAATAACACAGAAAAGGAAAATTACAGTAAAAGGCAACCATTGATAATACAATTTTTTCTCCTTTGATTGGATGATGACAAAGAAAAATTTCAATTGCAAAGGAAGGAACAACTGGGGGAGGGTGGCAGGGGGTGGAAATCAGTTTTCTGTATGTTGGACTCAAAAAGAGATCGACAGAAAAAATATATATACCTAGTATTAGAGTCCATCACTAAAATTAGACAAAGTGAGAAATAATTTTTAAAAAGGAATCCTCCTCCTCATTTAATCAGGAATATGAGGTACTGGAAAAATAACTAATTCAAGTCTTCAAAATTAGTAATAAAATAAATAAGATTCAAAGATCTTGGTATGCATTTTACTTATCATATTGCTCTATAACATTGCTTCCAAATAGGTGGGACAGTTCAAGTGATCAAAGTGAAAACATAGAATCACAGAACAGCGTGGGCTGGAAGGGACCTGAAAGCCCACTCGGTCCCAAACCTTAAAATGCACCTGCAATTGGCTTTACATAGTAATTAAAATAAGAGGAAACATACATACTCCAGGTTAAGAATTACACTAAATGAGCAAGTTAATTTGTAGTTATCGCTCTCCCAACAATTAAGTGGTTTGCACTTGATGCAGTTGTAAAAGGCAAGAGTAAAAATAAATCCTGACCTGAAGAATGTAGTCTAAATAATGTCTAGCTCCCAAAATGGCAGCAAAATAGGTACTCTCATCTTGAACTTTGAAATGAAATTACATAAAGGAGATTAACTGTAACAGAAGCATTTTGGTGCAAACAGCAATGAGGCAATGACTCATATTTTGCTATTTAATATGGACATAAATCCTCCCCCTCAAAAAGCTCAGTTACAATTTCAGCAGTGAAAACTGAATCTTTTCTCCGTTTAAAGACAGTGTTTTGTTGACTTTTTTTTTTTTAATCTTCAGGCCTGCAAAACAACATAAGTAATATTACCATACAGACACGCATATTAAAGCAAAATCTCTTCACATTTGTGTTCTGTGTATACATTGTCAGATACAATACAGATAATTCCTAGAGCAAAAACATGGTTAGTTTTTTTTAGAAGTATTTATTTACTGTCCTTAACCTAACTTCCCAATGTCATTTAAAAATATTGATGTCTTAAATTTGACCTGTTTTATATCCACTTGATGTACAAGGAAACTGAATCACAGACATCACACTGCACTTTCAGAAGAGTATATTCTACTTTGGAAAGTCAGCCCGCAAGCTGGTCAGCTGTACTTCTCAAGCAGTATAAGCAAACAGTACAGTACCCCATTCTGGGGACTTGACCCCTTGCAAGCAAAATGTAGTGGTATTACTGCGTGCAACAAAACTCCTACTTTGCAGCTCTGTCAGAGTTATCTATACTCTGACCCACGTTGAATCCAACTTCCTGCTCCTATCCAACTGCTGAAGAGAACAGTTACACAGCAGCTTTGAAGAATTGCCATTTAATCTCAGCATAAATGGATGGCTCCAGTGTTGTCTTCATTGTTCAATAAGAGGGTATTTTCTTGGGGTAGGAGAGAAGGAAGGGCAGAACAGATACCTACCAAAATTAATTCACATTAATTCAAGATGCAAACAAAAACCTCCAAGGCTTTCTGTTCATACTCTTCTCATGCCCCTGGACTGTCACAGAAAAACCTGTATTGATCCATTTACAAAGCCAGAAGAACTATCTTCAACTGGATGATTATTGAAAAAAAGGATAAGAACAAGCAAGATGAAGAAACAACTTTTTCCACATTAGAAGCAAGTAAGACTATGCTCTTAGAGGTTGAAATCTTTCATTACATGTTATTACTACTCACTGGTGCTGAGAACACTTACATAAATAAGCTTAAAGAATATATGATTTTTTATAAAACATCTGATGTGCCACAAATACCTTCCTAGCTACTCTAAGTAAATGAAGTCTGTAAGAGCAATACCCTTAGTTTTTGCATTCAGCCTGGATACACACACACACACAAAACTATCACGTTGCAGTTCTGTTCCTATCAGTTAATTTATCCCTGCTGACACAAAGTATGAATATAAGTCTCTTATGCTATAGGAAAGAAGTGGAAGATTATAAACAAAACAGAAGTTACAGAGAAAAATATTGGGACTAAAAAACACAGTGTAACATGACTTTTGTAAACAAAAAAAATGTGTAATTTGGAAGATATACAATGACTAAGAAATACTGCCTGTCCATAAGATGTGTTACTAAAGCGGCAAGTATCTAAAAATCCTTTAGTAGAGGCATGGATGGGTAACATTTTCAACTGCAGTTAACAGGTTCAAGAAAGCACAGCAATTCCACTCAGTCCTGCTGAGAATTGACACTACTGACAAGGAATGACTCAGCTCATCTGCACATTAGAGTCGTACACATTCACAGAACCTACAGCAGCGCGACAGCATGGAACAAAGAAAGCTGCTCTTGAAACAACCAGTATTAAGATACTGGGGAACATAACCATTAAACCCTGCAAAAAGTAACATACAGAGACATTGATTTGAAAGTAAATGAAACTAAAAGTGTAGAATTTAAATACATGTATCATCAAGAGTCCATTCAAACAATAAGATGAATATGAAGTATCTGGTACCTTTTCCTGCTCATATAGATGAATCAGCCAGAAGTAATAAGGCTTGCATCAGATAGATGCTTGTAAGAGATCTAGCAGAAGTTTCCAAGCAGTTCTTTGTTTCTTTTCTCATTCTATTTTATTATGACTCAAAGTGGAAAGCCTTTCTTCCATAGACAGTAGCATCCATCCGGTAGCTGCAGGGAGCACACATTCAATGGGAAATAGTATTTTTCCAAGGAGTGTCTCCATGAACCAGCAAGATTAGGGAGTGAGGAACAACTTCAGAAACTGCAGTGAATGCGACACCCATGTAAAATTAGTTTTAACAGATTTCAGAACGGAGTTTGGAGAGCTCTTATTTCCAAAGACTGTGAAGGATACTGTTGCTGTTCAGTCTGGCAAGACCTGTACACAAGCTGATCTTGGAAGATATTTATACAAGGTGAAGAAAAACCACACAAAAGAATGCCTGTGATGTTAACTTTCAGAGCACGAATATCACAATCATGTTCCTATGAAACAACTCTTGCTATTTCTGAATTGCCAGCCTATCTTTAAAAAACTTTCCTTGAGTCCATAACTCAGGCTTTGGCTAGAAACTCCACTTACAGCACCGGTTTTTAAACACAGAGCCAGTTTTTAAACAGTTTCAGAATCTGAACCAACCTTCATATTGAGGCACAGAGTCCTGTAATTGTATATAATTTAGACAGCTGGTTCTTCAGCCACTACGTCCTATTCCAGACTTTCTCAATACTGTAGAAATTGCTTCCAATTTTCTCTTCAGTTTCTATTCAAGACCTAAAGAAAAGTGTTCTTACACAAAAAGCTGCCCCTGAGAGACAAAATAACACATTCCTTCCCAAAGTATTAGAAATTCTAAATGATGACAGATTTCCTTGAATTCCTTGGTAGTGAAAACTATCTACATTCTCATCATGCTTATCCTTGTGTAAAAATCTCTGTTTAAATGGTGAAATAATCCTGGTTTATCTTGAGAAAGACAAAGCTTCAGGCTCTGAGGCTTGATAACCTTACCACACTATTGACTTTTCAACAAGCAGCTGATAGAACAAAGACAAAACTCTAAAAATAGCTAAATAAAATAGTTATACAAGTATACCCCAGATAGTAGGATTAATTTTAAATCTTGATGGAACAATTTCTTTTGCATTCCAAATTATTTCTGTCACAGTGTATCAGCTGAGGCACAGACTCAAGCGTGCAGTCCTAGTTCCTGAAGCCCTTAAATTACAACCAGAACTACACCCCAGTTAGGCAAGCTCCCCTTTACAGAAGAGTTTCAAAGTACTCACACAAAAGACAAGCATTTGCATAGTCTCAGCCCCAAACACTAGCAGCACATACTACTATTCTGATACTCTCAAAACTGCAACATACTAGTCTTAGGAGAAGAGCAGCTGGACCACTGTTACATGATGCTTCCGTCTGCCAGCAGAAACTGAAGCTGAGTCAGAGCTCAGGACAATGGAAGCATCATGCCATCACATGTGGAGGGCTCCCAATGCCTGAAGTAAAGTAGTCCTCAAAACAACAGAAGTTGGCAATAAAATCTCCTAGATATTAGTTTCAGTCACTGTCATATTACAGTCATTATATTATGGGGCACCATATTGAGAAAGTGTTCTCAGGGTTACCATAAATGGACAGCTTGACCTACTCTTCGAGGAGCCTACACTTCATGTATTCTAACACAGAACACTGTATTTTACGCATCTGCATCCTGTCATTTCCAGTGGATGCGTCATTAGGTTCTGAAAAACTTGAGCAGTGTTATTATCCGTTGCCAAATCAGGCAAAGGATACAAAAATAAATTGGTAATACTGAGCAAGCATGAGGATAAAAGTGCTGTTATGAACAATTGGAGCTTTCTAAGAAAGGTAATACAAAGGAGAATTGTTACAGTTGCACATTAATTATGTGCCATTTCAAAATGAATTGTGCAGCTGTTTCAAAGTTATTTATTAAGTGATCATGATTATCTAAACAAAAAGAAAAACAAACTCAGTCTCCTGCTGGGCAACATGTCACCCTTGCATGGAGCTACTGTGTAGAAACAAAGAAGTACTGTAAAGACCGTATTGGATATTTCTAGGTAGATCTCTTCGAGGAGAGAATGGTAAGGTTTTCTGAGGTCAATAGAACATTCTTTTAATGTTAAAAAAACACCTCAGTTCTTTCAGCTGTGTTTATTATGTTTACAGCTACCAAGTTTCTCTTTATTATGTTGTACCCAAAGATGCTCTGAAGCAAGCAAACTGAATTAGCACCTCCAAAGGAGAACGTGTCAATGTATAAGGAAGGTCTACCACAGACCAACATATTGCAGCTCTCCTGTACACTTCTGGAAGTCCATTTAATATCAAAGACTTTATTAAATACTCTGCAGCTGATACACTATAGTCTCTGATAATTTCAATTTGTACTGAACTCCTATGACTCTTGAGCGTAAATGTGAGATTAGCACAGCCCAATTTAAATGTGTTCTGCTATTGATGGGAAAGTGATCTGGCAGCTGCAACTTCCTCTCCACTCATGCTCCCCCTCCTACTAGCTTGAATAATTTGTGCAGTTGCACTTTTTGTTTTTTGGGAGTACCTGAAAGATTTGTTAACATGACTGTCAGTTCTGTAATCAGACTGAGAATGCATGGCTGCAATCCCACTAGTGCTAGCACGTGCAAAGCATTGCAACACACAGTCACACAAGGAAGGGAAAGAACTGCTCTGTCTGATACAGCAAGAGCTTCATTCAGCACGACAGTGAAGCTATACCAGAAAAGCTCAGCTTCATGCACACCATGAGCCAACCAAGTCTAATGACGCTCAAAGCCATTTCACCCATTGTAGAGCCCTGCTCCCATGCTGCTACCCATTTTTCTCATCCTGGCACAGGTCTTTTCTCAGGTGATCCATTTTCAAACCATTGTTTTTACCATTATTCTCAAGTTAGATGGGGGCCCAAGGAGGCTGGTGGCAAAAAGCCCATGGCAGGGCAGCTGGAACTCGATGATCTTTAAGGTCCCTTCCAACCTAAGCCATTCAATGTTTGTGTGATTATTTTCACAGTTTGGCTCAGACCAATTCCCCACCATGCCTCTGAGGCAGAGTACAAAGTGCAGAACAGTGAAACTGGCACTGCCATCTTCCTGAGAGAACCAAGAAAACTGAAATGGATATTTTTCTCTCTTCATTGCGTTCTGTGCTTCTTCAGAGCACTTTATTAACCTATGCTGTATATATTTACAGCTGGGTCCCCAGCTGTCATTTCAAATCAGCAGATATGATCAACAGAAGTATTTTTACAAGTCTAAATTTTATTAAAAGTATGTGACTTTGTATTGTTTCAGAAAAATACAGGTGTATTTTTCACTCTGAGGAAGCAAAAATATCTATTTCATCATGTGTATTCATAACAGAGTCAAGGTCATGCAATCAATTTATCCATCCAATTAAGTGAGCTCAACTTTTACATAATATAATTTGTAATTAAAAATAGACATTATTATCTTGGGCATAATTTAACAAAGACTGAAGTAGAATATTCTTATGATAGCATCTGTAGCTAGCTTGAAGGTATAGCTGGAACTATTATTTTCCAACACATTTGATGATATCACATTCGATAGCTGGGTCCTTTAGCATCCTGCCTAGGCACCAGGACCATAAATACACAAGATGCATAATCTGTTTATTTTAGATAATGTTTATAATCTGCTATATTAGACAACATTTAATTAAAAAATGTGAGTTGCTTGCATCTACGGAGAAAAAATTCTGAGAATATCATAAAGACAAAAAAAAATAATAATCCTTGAAGTACTAGCTGGTGCTTTAGACGCTCACATTTAACAACATAAACTAGAAGGGACCTTTAGAATTTGAGAATACTCTTGCTAATTGAAGATGGCTATAATAAGACACAGTAATTATATTTGTAGATACATGCTAAGTTTATAACCAATCAATTATTTCCAGTCTAGATCCATTCTGTCTTCAAAATCCACACTAAATGTTTTGGAGGGGGGTTGTATTTCTTTCTAAACTGACAGAATCACTCCAACAAACAAAGTACAGCACATTCCCAAAGGAGTGAGC
Organism: Cyrtonyx montezumae; assembly: GCF_038088225.1. Lineage (NCBI taxonomy): Eukaryota > Metazoa > Chordata > Aves > Galliformes > Odontophoridae > Cyrtonyx > Cyrtonyx montezumae. Next base: position 13,882,531 of record NW_027071826.1, read on the forward strand.
AATTCAATCTTCCACCTTGATAACTCACTATTACTCTGGTATTTTGAGTATGACAGAAATGTCAAGGCCTGGAAGTTTTAACAATAAGCAGGCACAAACTAACCAAAAGTAGCTGAAAATGAGACAATGCATACAACAATGTAAAACCCCCTAGGGTTTTACCTATCAGAAACCTATACCACCTTTCAGAAAAGTCTTCAGAAAACAATCCACTGTACAGAATGCGTTCTAGTAAATATCCCCGTATCCAAACCAGATTCACATCAAAGAATACATATTTAACTAGAGGCTTTATGCCATAAATGGGTTAGTTCCAGTAAGACAACAAAGAGTTGAGTACTTCCATTAAACATCAGCAATCATAGAAACAAAGGCTACGGGGAAAAGTTGCTGTAGGAACAAAAACTGCTGCCCCCCAGTCTGTTTCTGGTCGCTCTCCTAGCAGAGATCATGATGCCCTAAGGAGTCAGCATAGTTCAAGCAATCAGTCATTTCAATATGAAGTCTGGCAACTTGTCTTAATCTGCTAGTGGCCTTCTATGATAAGCCATCATATTGACACTGACACAGATGAGATAAACATTGCTATTCTGCACTCCTGGTTCTTCTTGGCCAGCAATATTTGAACATTCAGAATACAACTTCTAGGTAATTCCACTTAGACACACCAGAACACACAAGGCACTCAGGTTAAAGCTAGATGCTAAGATGCATCTCCTTCTATGGGGTACCTAAATCCTTTAGATTTTAACAAAAATTCTTAAATTTTCTCGATGACCTGGTCTAAAGGAGCCCAGTTTCTCCACCAGAAAATTAAGGTTAATTGAGATTACAAGTGACAGTCTGATTTTCCAGCACATTCCTATTAAGTTAGGACTTGATCAGTCTAATTGAAGAATATTACCTAATTAAAATTGAGTACTCGGAACAACAATCTAAAGCGACCATTCATATATGCTTATATCATTGAAGTGACTCTGGCCACCGAGAGAGCTACTGAGCCTTTCATTTTGCTTGCACAACTGCTTCTGAACAGTTCTGATGAGCCAAATCAAGGAGTTAATTTGCTGAAATCTATTCTGACTAAAACCAATCAGATCTAGCTTGATCATCTTGTCAGTCTACCTCATTACTATCTGAAGATGAAAACTAATACAGCAGAAAAGAAAGCCACTCACATTCCAACTATATATCTATAAAATATTAGATGTAAATATAAATTATACAGCAACATTAGGATGATCAGAATTGCAACTAGTACTTTAGAATACAAAACCAAACTATGATATGTAACAACAGAAAGCCAATTAAAATGAAACCACATCCCTCTGAAAGTGATGTCTCAAAAACAAAATGTCAGTGTATTCACTATGTACTAAGTACACGTATTGGCAACCACGCTCATGGCAGAGGGGGGTTGGAACTAGATAATCCTTAAGGACCACTCCAACTTAAGCCAATCTATGATTTACATACTTAGAAGACAATGAACAGAAATTGACAAAGGACATTACAAGACACAGTGGTTAGATACAGATAAGTGACACAGAAATGTAAGCAAGATTATGAGATGGATATGAGTACGTACTGTACAGGCAAAACAAATAGCTTTATAAAGTATCATATTAATAAGCAAAAGAGCATGTCAGTAACTTTATAGTATTAATGCCAAATGAGAAGTAAGACAAGAGATGAAATAAGACTGATGAAACTGGTAGAAGAGGAAAGAAATCTCATACACACAGTAGCAAGAATCAAACATACACACTTAAAAAATAATAATAATAAAGAAAGAGGGGAAAAAAAGAAAAAGAATACATACATACATGCTATTCAGGTACCAAAAACTACAGAGAGCAAATGACTGTTACTCTCTCCAAACTGGATGTCAGTGCATCAATTTTCGGACTACACTGTTCAGGCTTCAGAAACAGAAATCTAGAGGGAGTGTTGAGGCTTCACTGTTGTGTAGAGACACAACAGTTCTGAATATAAGCAGGCCAGAGAATATGAGTTTTGGGGTGGCATAGAGGGTGGAGGTGGGTTCTGGGGGGAAAGAAGGCTAGAAAATGAGAAGAAAGTGACTGGTTTTTATTTAGAATGGAAGATTGAAAAATTACAAAACGAGTGCTCCTTTTGGATTTGTAAAGAAATTTATTACTAAACGTCATCTTTGCTGTATCATAGAAAGGCTTTACTCAGTATTACTCACCTCCATTGTGCTAAATATGTACAAGCAACACTACTTTAAAGATACCACCCCTCAGTAAATTAAAATTCTCTAACTAGAAGATTAAAGTTATGTATATAAGTGACAATATAAAAAACAGTGTTAACAAAATGTTAAGCATTTCAATACTACTTGTAGATACTGAAGGTAAGATATATACTTTCTATTACTGCTCTTGCTTTTTATTTTTTTTATTTTTTAAATGAAGGGACAACCTGAAGGAAGTCAAATAATGCATCTGCTTGAGAAAATGAGGCATGAAAAGTCCAAGCTGACATTGCTTTCCAACAGGAACAGACAGGGATACTGTGTTATAATAGATAAAAATATCAGACAAGCCAAAAATATATACCTTTTTGCATTACATAAAGGATACCATTTGTATTACAAGCAACTTTTCACCTCTGCTTATATCCTACTTGGGGCAAGGAAAGCAACATAGAGCAAAAGCTTCCCCTGGATTACTGTATTAACATACCTGGAGAATCACAGCAAGTGATTGCTTTACAGAAAGCTTAACAAGCAGAGATGAAGCTACCTTTCAGCAAAGAGATCTATGCAGAGGAAAAAATGAACATTTCAGCAGAAGGAAATGAATATTACATCCCCAGAACAGCTGTTCATGTAGAGAGGACGCAGATGAAGATACCAAGAGAAGTTCAAGGCCAAGCTCAAAAGCAATTAGTAACATGAAAGATATGATCTAGAACCTTTCACCCTTTAACCAGGCACTGATCCAGTAATGACACACTGCTTGAAACATGATTTTTAATTGAGAGAAGAGCAAAAAAAGAACAAAGAAATTTGCTGCTACAGGGATGGGAGCTGATAAGGGGAGCGAGAGGAAGCCAGTCCTACTGATTGCTGTGAGGTACAAAATGAAATTGATGTGATTTTCTGCAATGACATGCACCACATGCAAACAGTTTTCTATGATTTCCCTAGAGTCAACAGATTGCTTTCAGATTATTTTGATTACAGGAACTATTTGCAATACTAAAAAATTTAAATCCAGTATTTAATAAAGTTTAGCATTAAAAGAAACTCACTACCAAGAGTAATACCAGCAGACAAAAAAGTTTACCTAAAAATAATGCCACACAGACCAGATGGGGAAAACTAAGGCATCAGGATTATGTACTCTAAACACTGAGGGCAGTAATAGACCAGAAGAACACTTAAAACAGCAGAATAAACAGAGAGGGAGCTGCAGCTGGTTCTCCAATTACTATGTATTGTGCAAAAACAAATACTCAAATCAAAATCCCTCAGAGATGACACACACTTGCTGAAAGAGATCTATATTTTAGAATATCAGCATTTAAGTTGTCCAGTAACTGCAAATAAAATTCTTTAAAGAACATGAAGAGGGAGGTGCAATGAAAAGCCACAGGGAAGCATTAATAGAGCATCTTCCACAGTATTGCATAAGGACTACAAAATGAATCTCTCAAGTTTTCAGAAAGCCCAGATGTACTCATGCATCCTTTATCAGCTTGTGTAACCACTCATGCCCCAGAGTGAATATGAAGGCATTTAGTAATTGATATTACTAATGTTAACACTCAAGGTTCTTGCAAAACCAACTGCTAAAGAGAAGATGAAGTACAACTCAGTGTTGCTGAGGGCCATATTAAAAAAACAAATGTTGGTACACCTACACAGGCATCCTAGGCTCTGCAACTTTAAAAAACACAACTCCAGTACCTACTTTACCTTGCTTAGACATTCAGTATAGCAGAAAGTAAACGATAACTACTACTACAAGGCAGAAAAGGAGAGTGAAGAATAAAAGCACTAAAAAAGCCAAATGTAAGCATAAAGGTAAGCAATGTTTCACGGTAAGGCTGTAGGAAATACCTGAGCAGGTAAAGAGCCCTTTCAATGTCATTGAGTTCTTCATCAACTGTCAATCGTTCTATTTCTTCTGGTGTCTATCAAGTGTGAAATAGAGATTATGAGTTCACATTGCCTTCCCATTGCCTCATTTTAATCCTCTTTTACCAATCCCCTCCCCCCCACACCGAGGGACGCACCGGGAGTGATCTGAATGCTATCCTTGAGCTCAAATTCAGTCTCATCAATCTTCCATTGGGAAAGAGGGGTTGGAATTGAAGCACAGCCCCACGTCAGACACTACTGCTATTCATCACTTAAAAGAGAGTATAAACAAGTCACAAGTACATTAATCTAAAAGCTAAAGTAAGTCTGAGGTTTATTGGTTGGTTGGTTTTAGAGTGGTTTGGGTTGGTTTTTTTGTTGTTTGTTTTTTTTGGGGGGGGGACGGGACGGTTTTTGTGTTTTGTTTGTTGGTTTTGTTTTTTTTTTTTCCCAGCATAGCAATTATGATGAAAATATTAGAAACGTAGAGTTCAAGGTGTTATATTCCAAATCTTTGATACCCAGGCGCTGTGAAACAGCCGGCCTATCCGGACAGCTGCCCACATGCACAACCAACAACAATTTCACGCGGGCTGCAAAGCATCCTTCTATTTCCGAGCACATACCTTCAGACTCCTGCGCACCGGCCGCTCTATAATAGTTAGTTCCTGCAGGTCTTCTATGTACCCGAACAGATTGCTCTGCCCAAAATCCATGTCTCTGGAGCAGAGTACGGGCGCATGGACGCGCCGCAGCCCCTGGCAGCCGCCGCTCCGCCCGCGGCTCACATCGCGCTGCCGGCACCGCGCAACGCCCCCTCCGCTCCTTCTGCCGCCGGGAACCCGGCACACTGCGGCACGGCCCCGCCGAGCTCCCGCCGCCAAACTTTGCGCGGCCGCCGCTTCCCCGGCCGGGCAGGGAGCGGGTTGCGCCCCTCCCGGTACCCCGCGGTAGGGGCGTTAGGAGCTAACTTTCCCCTCCTCGCTGCTCAGTACCGGGCTGCCGGTCTCACTAGCGGGGCACGGAGCGGAGCAGCATCGCCGCGCAGCCCGGGTGCCGCCCCCCCCGCCCCGGGGGGAGGGACGGTCGCTGTGGCGCAGTGACGCTCCCCCGCCTCCGTCCCGCTCCGGCGGCGCAGAGCGGGGGCGAGAGCTGCGGGCTCGGCCGGGACAGCCCCGCACGCCGGCAGCCTCCGCAGCGGGGCCGCCCCAGCACCGAGAGCCGGTCGCCGGGGCAACAGCTCCGAGAGCGGCGAGATCCGAAAGCGTGGGCCCTTCATCCCGCGTTCCCTCCTGAGTGGCCGCGCAGACCTCTCCGTAGACGGCTACCCGCCTCCCCGGGTGGTTCTCATCCACCCGCTGCCGCTCCAGGCTGCTCCTCCCCGCCCGGCCCGGCGCTTCGTGGCACCTCAGCCATACCTTAGCCCCGCTCCCCAAACTATTTCAAAGCAAACTGACATAAAACGAAGCTGGAAACGTTGCGAATTCGGTAAAAAGCCCAAAGCAGGCTCCTCGGCCGATTAATGCTTTCAAACTCATTAATAAATATCTGACAAATTTGGCAGTGATTTGCAGTCCTCCAATGAGAACATCACTCCCACTTTTCCTAACCTCGTGTTCTTCCTCCTTACGGCCCTTTCCCTCTCCTCTGACACAGGGACTCTTTATGAGGCACCTGGTAGCACCTTGGCAGCTGCAGGATCTATTCTGCCTCATAGAGTACACTGGAGGAACGAGGAAAGTATTTTAAAAATGACTTTTTCATTTCTACCCTTAAGGATGGACAAATAACACCAAAAACGCTCTCTTCCTGGAGAATTCAGCCTTTGGGAGGGGATACGACAGGAATCCACAACAGTTCTCAGCGTTCAAGCAGCCAGGGAGTTCTCTGGGCTTCAAGACAGCAGCAATTATCACAAGCAAAACAACAACTAGAGTAAATAAACAAATCAACACAGCTGTAAATATAAGTTTATTTGTGAGCTCAGCAACATTTCACCACGACTTTGATACGTGCGTATAACTGAGAAGTTTGGTTGGTAAAGATAATTCCAGAGACTGGTAATGCTATACAACCCATTCCTGAGAATTTGATTGACTTTTATTTAATGATTGGCATCCCAACTTATATTTAGGAAATATATATATAGTGTGTGTGCTATTTTTCTGTGTACTGTATATGCCAAACCCTGTGCTCATGAAAATCACTGGAATGGTAAGAAAATAATAAGAGTAACAAAACAGAAAACTAAAAAAAAAAAAAATCTCATTTTTTTCAAAATAGTAACACCAAAACTGCCAGTAGAAAAGAATAAAATGAAAAAAATAAAACCCCCACACTGATCTGAAGTACAAGTAAATAATTAATAACGTTCATTATGTAATAGGAAGCCCAAACAGTTCATGGTGTCAGGAATGGCAACAAAGAAAATGAAACAGTTTTAAAAATCTCCTTTACATAATGATGTCAATAGGGAAAGTGACCAAACAGGAAATTAAATAGTTAAAAGTGAATTTATCTGAAAGCAGTCAACTAACTAGCTCCAGGAGAAGGAAAGTATTTTTTTTTATTTTTTTTTAAGAAGAGCTTTATGAAATGTTTTCAAATTCAGAGATATCCAGCTTCTTCAAATTTCAATCAAGGAATCCCTTTCATAAGCTCTTTCACAACCCATTTCTGGTTATTTCACCTTGCAAATAGCTCTCATGAATCTTCAAGGTCTTATGAGACCAAAGAAGTTTCCTTTTGTGTTCTTGAAATTAGAAACTTATTGCAGTCTTCAAGTAAGATGTTGGGAAAGTCAGTCTTAAAGAATGAAGTATGTTAAGATTTACAACTAGGATGTTTTTTCATATTATGTTTTATATTAATTTTACAAGCCACAAAATAACTGACATATATATGTATGCAAACAACTCCCTTAATGCCTTTAAAAATCAGTGCTTATAATTCAGTCCAGGCAATGCTGTGCAGGCATGACTCCACTAAATTTTAACATCAGTAGGTACATGAAATATTTTTGTAGTAGAATTTTATAACACCTTAAAAATGCAAAAAGCAGAAGAAAACTAAAATAAGTTTTTTTATATAATTAAATACTAGGCCAGAAGGAACATCTCAGGAGGAATTAACTTGCCTGAATTCAGCATAAACTTATTCCCTTTTGACGCACACATCTGCCAGATAGAAAGAAAAAAAACCACTTGCACATTTTGTTCCAAAACCACCTATATATAAGTTAATCCCCCCAGTAGTAAACCTGCAGGCATATTCTTCCCAAACGCCCTGTCATTTTCGTCTGTGATAAAAGTCACATGACTTCCCTTACACTGTTGCTGCTTTCAGCACTTCACTTTTCCACTACTCTCTTCTTGCAAATAAAGCTCCACTTTCAGCTTCATTCTCAACGTTGTCATAGCTATTATAATGGTATGAAGAGCTATTTCATAGTGCTTTTGTGAAATCCAGAATGAACTGGAGCCCTCATTTTAGCACAGGAGCTGTGTAAGCTTGTAAGTCAAAACAGGGCTGATTTTAAATAATCTTTCATTGATGGAGAAAATTGCAGAGCACCTGGGAAAATGACATGCATACCTAGTGGAAGGAGAAAAATACTGTTATTCATGAGTTCTAAAGAAGTAAACTATAATGCAGTACCAATCACAAATGAAGAAATACAAGATGGAGAGGAGGGTTTTGCTATCGGTACACACGGCCCATGGACTCTAGGTGAGAGGATTGGCCATGTTGCATAGATGCATAGTTCTCCTTCACTGCCCAGCATCAGGTGCCTACTTCCTAGAAATTGCTTTGAAAAGGCTGCCATTCTTTGCTTTACTGTTACACCTCCCCAAGAATTAACCTGTAAACTGAATTATTCACAGAAAAAAAAATGAAAATTCAGGAAGTCTCACCATGCTTGAGTCAGCTGGAATATAAAGTAACTACTATGGAGGATGCAGAAGGATATCCAGTAAATGCTTTCAGACAGTGTAAGCATTTCAGATTAAAAGACAATTTTTTTATGCAATGGCATAACCAGTAAAGGAGGAAAAAAAAATAATCAGTAGAATACACGTGGACTAATAAAGAAAAAAAAAAAAACACAACATTTTGGGTCAAAGTAAAATTAACAGTCTTTCCCTGTAGCGGATTTTTTGGCTTGATGTTTCGGGATTATTTCTTCATATATTTTTAATTTAGGCTATGCTTTTAGCTGAATACTTCCTCCTGAAATGAAGAGTTCCCTTAAAGGTCAAAATTAAATTAAATGTTTCTTTCTGTTATTTCCTCTTTTTTTTCCTAGTAGTTTAACATTCCAGAAAATATCAATGCCCTTTCATACAGTACACTATATAGATTACCTGCAGTTCCACTCAGGACTCAGCACCTAAATTGAGCATGCAAAAGTTTGACTTGGTCTGTACACCAGTAACAAGAGACAGCCAGAGCTGCATCAGCTGTAGCTCACCATTCCCAAACAAGCAACCTCTGACTGAAATGTTTTAGTTTTTTTTCATTGGTTTATTTTCATAATTCACCAAACCCTCCAAAAATCCAGCTTTAATGTTTAATCTACTGCCTTAGCCTCACAAAGTAAGGTTTCTAATTCCATTTTTACTCCAGGTAAGAATGTGTGCACAAACAGCTGTTCATCAGAAGACCTCCAAGTCAAGGCAAACCTGTAAGAATATTTATCTAGAAGAGCCACACAAAAATCCGTGTCTACTTCAGAACAATGCTTGGAACACAGCATACAAAGCCTCAGCAGGAAAAAATATTATTTAGCATATTTTCCACTTTGTTGCTAAGAAACTGTTGCTTCATTTTCCTATTGCCATTTGCAGAAAAATCCTGATTGTTCATTTGCCACTTCGGTCAACTCATTGTAACAGCCATATAATTAAATAGGGTATAAAGGAAAATGCTGGAAAGTACTCATTGTGTTGTCATAACCTGTAAAGTGGCCTCTCCTATTCTCTACTATAATATAGTGCCCTCCAATAAAATAAAATGTATGTACACAGAAAAGTTCTTTAAACTTGTTTTTATGTAATGTTTAATATTTGTAACATTACAAGCTGCGTTATCTCTTTCCTTAAGAACTAGTAATGTTCTCTTCCTACAGTCTCTCATCTGCTAGCCACTGTCCAAAACAATGGTTAATTGCACTTGCACAAAGACAGAATAACAGCAACAACAAAAAATATATATTTCTGTTTCTTCTCATACTCTTCAGGTATTTGTAGGATTTCTGATGTGAGAGTAGGATCAATCAAGTAAATCACTTGAGTTTATTATGTTTTTATTTAACAAAAAAAAAAGAATAGGGTTTTTTGTTGTTTCATTTGCTCAGGTTTACTAATGATTCATACACATAAGGCAGAACTAATTTACATTTAGAAGTAGATATTATAATGGTAAAAATCTCAGTGATATCAGCATCTCGTTAGAGTGTTGTAGACAAAATTCTATCAGGAATTTTCTCAGCCCTTTTCAATGAGCAGGGAATTGGAAAACATCTTCAGAAGTATGAGTAACACCTCTGGAGTACATCTTAATGTGGCTCAAATGATACTGGGCATGGTACAGGGGCTGCAGCTCAGAGTAGTCCCAACGCTTCCCCATAGGCAGGAAGGACGTATGTGCCCCAGTTCAGGAGGTTAAGGAGTCTGCTAGTGTGGACACGGAGAAGCCACACCAGTTACCATACCTCAGAGCCAGATGGGCACAGTTACATTCCTAACAAAGAGAGCCAGTGAGTCTAGCTCCTTGCTATGACAACCACGAACGAAGATCTGCCACGAATATGTCAAACCTTATATTAAAACTAACAACTTTTTGTCTTTGAGTAATCTTTACTCACTGGTTGTCATAGAAACTTCATATTTCCTGCCTAAAATTACCGTTAGCCAGTTTACTGAGTTTCTTTTAGTGCCAGTGTTGTCCTGTACTTTCATTCATTCTTTCTTTCTTGGAACTTAAAGACCATAGTCTTTCTTCCTTAAGTCCTAGGTTAAACTGAGCATTTAGCCTTCACCTCCAGAAAAGTCTCTTCATTCACCTCATCACCCTAACAGCCCTCTCTGCATCTGCTGCAGTGTTATTTCACCTCTCCAGAGTAAAAGTGACCAGAACAGTATCTAGTATGGCATAGAGGAATCTTAGAAATCATACCTTCTGTGAAAAACTGCAATTAGTTTAGCAAACATACCATACTGGCAGGTCACAGTTAATTAATACTGGCAGTCAGTTAATACACAAGGTCACTCTTGTCTGCAGTCATCTAAAGCTAATTAACTCCTGCCTTAATAGTCTAAATTCTGAGTATTAGCCTTATCTGAATGGTACTGCACTTTGCAGGTGTAAAACCATCCCATTATTCTGGACCTCAAAGTCCTTTCAGTCTAGCAAACATCTTAATTCCCTTCTCCTTTAGTAACACTGTGTCATTGGCAGATTTAATATTGTATCACAGTTATTAAGATTGGCCCCCAAGATTTAAACTCCTTGAGTGAGCTCCCTACATCTGATAGATTAATCTATCAATATACACACCAGTGTACTCCCTCAAGTGAAATACACCTTTCATTCCCTCTTTAGCTTATTCTTTCCAACTCAAAATTCTTATCTATTCCTTGTTAACTATTTTTCATATAAAATGATATTTTGATGGTGTCCAAATATACCAGATGAACTATATTTTTCTGTCCAGAAAACCATCTATCCTATCTCTCCTTCCCTCTCCAAAAAGTAAAGAGGTCAAGTAAAACAACCCAATTTCACATTTCCACTTTGTTAAGCAATACAGAATTTCATTTCATTCCTTATTTTTATTTCTTCCTTTATTATTCTTTCCTTCAAAATACATTCTCAAGTACCTACTGCATCTGACTGTACTTGCAATGATTGCAAATGTTTCCCTCCTCTTAAATGAAGGTTCCTCTGCTATTCTTCAGTCACACAGAAAAATCTTCACCTTGATATCTGCACTTGAAAAAGTCTTTGCTATTGTAACTGCTGTTAATTGTGCCAATGCTCTTAAAACTCACGCCTGGAGATTATCGTGTCCTGTTTTTGTGAGTCTGTCAGCTGAAGAAAAAGCACTATGTCTTTGGTAAAGCATATTCTATACCAAGATACTTCAGGTAAGTAAGCAAATCAGCTGCAAAGTTAAAAGCATGGAGAGAGAGAGAGAGAGAGGGGAAAATAAAAGCAAGCAAGAAAAAAAAAATTTAAAACAGCAGTGCAGGCAAAGGAGTATAAGCTTTAAAATAAATGGGAGAGACATAGGAAAAAGCTTTCAGAATACTGTAGAAGACAGAAAGAAGATTACAACCTAAAATTCTTCCACAGTTCACAACCTATCTCTCAGAGATATTATTTTTATGGTGTTATTTCTTAATGAATCTTATCAGTCCTAGAATGATATTCCAGAACTTTTAAATATGGAAACAAAGGCCTTGAGTGCAAGAGAAACAAGATTTTACCTTCCTGCACCAGGACCAGTATAAGACCTCATCTGGCATTCCAGAAAAGACAAAAGAGCCAGTTCTACAGCCTGCAAATCATAAGAGACTCCAAGTACCCCACAGGCCAGAGGCTACACGTCTGTCATACAAAACGTGCCATGAGGTCAGTATCAATATAAATCATGATATGGTAACAATCTTTTGTTAGCTGTAGTGGCTAATAAGATGCTGATCTGCTTAACTACTTTCTGCAGGAGAAAAATCAAAAATACACTCAAGCATTACAGATTTGACTACTAACTGAAAACCTACATCAGTTGCTCACATGCAGATTCAGCTGTACCTAGCCCTGAATTTGGTTACCATATCAATAATCCCAGAACTCAAGGTACTAGTCAAAAACATCTCTGGTTTGACCTACCCTAAGAGAAGCCTCGTATATTTTATAAAACATCAAAATATTGATTCACAAAACGTGTGATATCTAATACATTACATTGCATTGTGAAGAACAATCCACGAACTCTAGGCTACTAATCTACAAAACTGTAAGCTGACAGTTGGGATAGATAGGATGATCTGTGAAAGTTTTGTAATAAAGACATCAAGCCTCTCTCTTGAACCCTCAGACATAATTAGCTTCAATCATTTGGATATTATTGATAAAATAATCAAACATGTATGCACTGATATGAGTCTTACAAACACACAAGGTACATGTTTCATAACTAACACTAGTACTAGCTATTATCTTCAATTAACAGTTTCCTGGTATTTATGTAACTGTTGATTTAAATAAGCCTTAGATTGAAAAGCAGGTCTTCAGAAGCTCTGTTTGCCATTGGCATTTTAACCAACAGTTTACTCAGCACTTTGGGTAACAGAGTTGTATTTACCAACTGTGTAACAGCTAACTTTCCTGTAGGATACAAATGTGCCTCCTGTAGAGAAAGTCTTGTTGCTAAATACCAGAGCTGTGTCACTCTGAGGTTATAAAGTCCCAGGAAGATTCATGTTACTGTAAAACTAGGCAAACATTTAGTTTCCCAGTTATACCTTCTCAAAACAACTCAGAAGCCTCTTATACAACAAGCTGATACCATGGTAGTAAGGAGAGTTATTATTTCTTACATAGACAGACCATTCTGAACCATGGTCATTATAAATATAAAATAGTAATGTGCCTTACTTCAAATTAAGATTTAGGGACTGTAATTCTGTCCCTCTATCTACAAATAGCACACAGAAGTCAACTGCACCAACAGATTTTTGAGGAAAAAAACCTCAAAAACTCATACACTCAGTAAAGCTATGCCCATAATTGAATTAATAAGCATAATTCAGAGATTGCCAAGTCATTATTCTTCTAAATCTTTCTTTCAGTACAGAGCTATGAACTCAAACTATTTAAGGCCAGATAAATTACCAAGTATTCTAATGTCCACATTTTATCTAACTCTTTATTGAGAAGTCAACCACATCTAAATTTGAGAATAATCAGTTTCTTTAGATTCTTCAAATTTTCTTTTCCTAATATCCAGTAAAATAAAGAGAAATAAAGTGGGAAAATTCTAAACTAGCAAAAATGTCAGTGATAAATCTGATCTTACACTATTTGGACAGAAAGATAGTTTTAGTGAAGAAATGCTCAATATAAAACTGCTGAAACCTCATTAATGTTGGCTGGGTTTGCAGGTTTAACCATGTCAAATCACACTTCCTGGACTTGAGGATTCTCACTGGTTTCAACTCATTTCCAACATGAAGAGGCATCATCAAATTTCTATTGCTCTTAGGAGTGTATAAATTGGAAGCAACACCTCATGTCACACACTAGCATATCTGCGTTAATGAGGGCTACCTGGAACTGAAACTGTCCTTTAAATGACTTAATGTTCTTATTTCAGTCCTTGGCATTAACAAACTAGAAAAAAACCTCCAATTTTCCCATCTTCTCACAGAACTGAGAAGCACTGGCAGATACCACAGAGAAGAAATAATTGTAATTGCTGCTGTAATTGCACCTAAATCGAATACCCTATTCTCTCCATCCTCAAAATGTGTGTTTTTTTCTCTCTTCCTCATGTCTCGTGTAAATAAACTAAAAAAAGCCACTCAGAGCATCTGCCAATCTTCTAGCAGAAATAAAACCTTCTATTACCATAGTGAACAATGCACAACGCCCTCACCCTACACCAAGCTTAAGCTGCAAAGAACATTTAATCGCACTTCAGAAAAGAATCACACTGTGACGTTGGCAATACGCTTTGCTTCTACAGCTGCCGTTCTCCAAATTGCATCGCTTCACCACAACACTATTCTAAGCAGGGAATAACAAAGAACGCAGTAACACAAAAGCAAAACGAGGTTTCTCCTGAACGCGCTACTGACACGCAACCTCAGCTGCTGATGTTAGAGTTGAAATTTAAGAGGCCCTTTATGCATTCTCTTTTCTATGAGACCTACTACGCACACAGCAATACAGAGATCACCTATGGGGACGCTGGTCGCGTTCTGAGAGAAAAATACTTGCAGGAAGGCAATTTTTCCTATTCCTCCTTTGCCAGGGCTGCATCAGCATGTCTAATGCATGCTTTAGGACAGCTTATGCAAACATCACAGCCCCTGGGCGGAAGCGGACCGCGAGTTAGTCCAGGCTGCCCTGCAACGGTAGCGCAGCACCAGCCCACGCGCGGCCCAGGAGCGCATGCGCACTCCGCGTCTCCTCCCGCCGTCCCCCGGGGCGCGCGGCGGGCGCGGCGCAGTGACGTCACGTAGTAATGGCGGCGCCCATGGCCAGCGCGTGCTGCGGGTGGGGACGTTAACGGCAGCTGAGCAGGCCTCGGTCGCGACCCGACTGCGGCGAGTAGGACCTCGGAGCCTCCTGCGGGTGTTGTGCGTTGACCTCGGCGGGGCTGGAGAGCCTGGAGGCGTGCGCGAGTTGGTAGCGGTGCGTCCCGGTGGGTTTCCCGATAGAGCTATGCCTCTTCCCCGGGCCTCGACAGCGCTCCGCTGAGCTCTGCCTGCCCGTCCGCCAGGCGGTTCATTTCCATGCAGGTGTAACGTGAAACGGGATTTAAGATGCTCAGTACTTGTGGCGCGTCACGTAGCTCTCGTGGGGTGCACGCTGCGGTTGTTCTTAATTCCTAAGAGCTTCAGCAAGCGCAAGTGTGCAGTCCTGCGCCTGAGGAGGAGGAATAACCGCATGCAATAACCGCAGTACAGGTTAGGGGACCACCTGCTGTAGCGTAGCTCCCCATAGAAGGATCTAGGCGTCCTGGTGGGCAGCAGTATGACCATGAGCCAGCAGTGTACCCTTGTGGCCAAGAAGGACAATGGCATCCTAAGGGATATTAGAAAGAGCACAGCCGGCAGCTATAGAGAAGTTACCAGGTGTAGTGGAAGCCCTTTCCCCAGAGACATCCAAGGCCAGGCTGGGTGGGGCTCTGAATAACCTGGTCTAGCTGTGGATGTTCCTGTTGCATTGCAGGGTAGTTGGACTAGATGAGCTTTAAAGGTCTGTTCCAACTCCATGGACACTGTTTCTCCATGATTTTATGCTCCCCTTCTCCTCTGCCCTGGTGAGGCTACATCTGAAGAAGCATCCAGTTCTGGGCTCACCAGATCAAAAATGACAGGGACCTCTTAGAGTCCAGGAGAAGGCTATAAAGATGATGAATGGCTCAGAGCTCAGCAACCTGGGGCTGTTTAACCTTTAGAAGAGCAGACAGAGAGGATCTCCTCACTGTTTATAAATACCTATAGTGCAGGAGTCAGATGGATGGGGCCATATATTTGAGTAAGTATTAAAAGTACAGGATGAAAAGGAAGGCATTCAGTACTAATGGAGTTGAAACAGGAACCAGTTGTATAGGCTTTTTTTTGTAGTTAAAGGCTTTCCATAGTCATACATAAAAAAGGAAAATAATTATGCTTTGTATTTCCACTTTTTTGAGCATTCTCATTGTAATCCTCATTCTTTTGATCTGATGCCCTGTTTTGTTTTTATTCCTGCCCAGTCTCTTTCAAGGTAAAAATGAAGTTCAGAAGAAGAGGGAGATTTACATCTTCTGCTAAACTGAGGCGAAAGGGTATTGAAGTGTTGGGAAAATGGAAAACTGTGGAAATTGACCCAAATGTATTTGTTGATGAGCAGTTTAAAGATGTAGTGTGTTTGGAGGAGCTTACAGAGTACAAGCTAGTAAGTTCTGACAAAGTGGGGAAAGGAAACAAGCAAAAGAGAAAATCTGAGGATCTTTCAGAAGAAGGGAGTGAAGAGGAGGAAGAAGCTGTCATTCCTCCCAGAAAGAAAAAGAAGCGCAAAGATTTGAGAACCAGGGCAGATAAAAGTGTTGATACCACTGCAACAGAAGTTGACGTGCCAGTTGATGAGGAGAAAAGATGTGAAGAAGTAACCAAAGAGGCAAATCATGAGGACCAGCATATGGCTGAGAGCACATCCAGCACAAAAAATGCTGCAAAGAAAAAGAAAGAGAAGGCAGTTAAAAAGACTTCTCAAGTTCACGATGCTTCTCCACCAGCAACTACTTCTAAAAAAGTAAAAAATTGGACAACAGAAGTTTTGTCTACATCAGCTGATCACAAAGCTGATGTGTCTGCATGGAAAGACCTATTTGTGCCTCAGCCAGTGTTGAAGGCCTTGAGTTCCCTGGGGTTTAGTGCGCCAACTCCTATTCAGGCATTAACTTTGCCTTCTGCCATCCGGGATAACATGGATATTCTTGGTGCTGCAGAAACAGGTATGAATCTGTTAACCTGGTAGTACATGCAGTGAAGTTTCTGTTTCTCCTCTTCAAATGGAACTTGTTAATTATTTTTGTATGCAAGCTTAGGGCTTGTAGATTCTGCTTGTCCAATGAATTAGTGATGGTTCACTGTAAAAACAACATTATGTGCTTGTCATTTACAAAGTTTTGATATTACACTCTCTAGATTGTGCAAAGCTTTGGCAACCCAATGAGTTTTTATGCTTTTGACAGAAGTCTCCCTGTTATTTCTCAAATTGCCTCATAATTTAAGAGCTGCAAAGTGATACACTACAAAGGGCAGAATTAAGCAAACAAGCAGGTTCATGCTTTAACAACCTAATTTTATGAATGTCCCTGTGTCAAGGCAAGGGAAGTAACCAGGCTTCTCTGAATGTGATTCAGTGCTGTCTCGAAGCAGCAAATAGGAAAGACTATTTGCAGAAAGTTAGACATTGTGAATATGGTCAGTGATATCATAGCATTATTGGAGCAAAACATGCTCACCAGTTGCCTTGTCTTTGGACTTGGGTTGTAAACGTTACCAGCTTATGATTCCCTTGGCAGATGTTTGAAGTATTACATTGTTCCATCAACTGTAGAGGTACTAGGTACTATCTCACATCCAGGTTGTGAACATCTTGTGTCTTTCATCTTTGAGCATCTGTTTAACTTAATACTGTGAAGTCTCTGAGCTGCCAACTTCCTTGCTGCTCACACCTTAATTTTGTTGTCTTTTATATTGCAACGTGTTTTCCCCCATAAAAACTAAAAATAGAAAGCACAAATGCAAGATGTACTGATTTAAAGGTTTCTTTCACATTCATCTCATGTATTCCAGTTGCCTTATCTGACTGCTTGTCTTGTAAAGCCATTTACTACTCTTAAGCATAGAGGTATAGTTACTAATTTAATACAGTATGCAGTCATTTGCATTTTTATTTTAATTAGAAGCCAAGCTGGTCTTATTAGGTTTTAATAAGGTTAGAAAGCTCCACAGGGAACATTTTTGAAAATTGAAATGAAAAATTAAATGCTGTTTTTGTGTTGCAGAAAAGGTGCTGTTTTGGCAGTGCAGGAAAATAAATCCCTTTTGTCTCTAGCTGCAGAACAGAAAGCAGTTGGTGATCAGCTCTGCTCTTACTTTCTTAATGGTGCATAACCCTGAGCTAGTTTGCTCATTTATTTTGCTCTTTTATTGGAGCAAGTCTGGATCCCTCCTGAGAGCCTCATGGGTCATCAGTGTTCTTGCAGAAACTTGAGAGAAGATGTGAGCAATTGTCAGAGGGTCACAGGTGGGGGAAACTGAAACACTCCCTTTCTACATCCAGCAGGTTCCCTCAGCATTGGGCCTGAGGGAGGACACTGACTGATGAAAAAACTATTCTCCACTTTTTGTTAGCACCATAGGAGGTGTTAGCAAGATGTTGAGACGGTGGTGGATCCCCGTGGGGATCAGACACAGAAAATATCAAGGTTTTTCTTTTTTTGAAGTGAAGCTAAGTAGTTCTGTTCATTAACATCTATTTATGGTAAAGAATTAGTGAAGATTTTGAGTTAAGAAACCAAGTTTTCTCACTAAAATCTTAATATCTAAAATCATGAAAAAAAGACATGCATTAGCTTATGCTCTTAGATCTGGGGGCACAAAGGTAGACTGTTCTGGTTTTGCAGATCTGACTATGATGCATGTATTGTGAAGATAATATGCCCTGTGAGTTGATTATTTAATACATGAGTGACTAGAATCTGCAGAATGGTTCTGTTTATGACTTCCATAATCTATTTGGGTGCAGCACTGAGCACCGCACTGATTGCTTTGCATTGATTCAGGATCACTAATATCAGGGTAGTAGTACTGATATTAATGCTTTTCTCTAAATAGAAAAAATGCCTGTCTTCACCAGCCAGGTTTGTAATATGGACAAATACTGCCCAAGGAATTGAGATTTCCAGAGGACTGTTCTCCAGCAGTGTTACTCTCCAGCAATAGAGTAACAGTGTCTTGTTCTTCAAGAAAAAGAAGCATGCAGAGCACTAGCTGACATTTATGAGAAACTTTTCTGAGGTTACAGTGTTATCAAGATTCTCCTAACATCTGTTAGTGGTTCAGGGGCAATATGTATCAGGGATGTGACTCAGAGTTCGATGCAGTGAACACTGGAAATTACAGTTGGGATCACTTTTTTTTTCCTGACAACTTCACTCTAGGCTGGCTTATCTATTTTAAATCAGATCTGTATGTTTTGACTATAAAAATGTGAGCTGGTGTAAAGAAGTTAGAGGACAGAGAATGTCAAAACAATCTCAGACAGTGGTACACACTACTGTGAATTAAAGATGTTAGTAAATCCGAGTACTTTCCAGTTTGTCCTTGGCCTCATTTGTTATTCCTTTACTTGGAGGGCATAGATCTGACTGTCAATTAGGGCATAGTATTCTCCTTACAGGCATATAGTTCTTTAAAAAGATCCTTTAAAAAGATCTTGGCTGCAACTGCAGCTTTTAAAACTACTTTCATAATAAATGAGTCTGCCTGACCTGCTAGAAATAGGAAAAATACCTGTTCCATAGGAAATACATTATTGCTGACCTGAAGGAGATACCCTGAAGGAGATACATCAAGAGAACAGGAGACAAAGTTGCAGTTGTTGCAAGTTTTTGGTTTTCTAGAGATCAAGAGTTCACGCCTGTTACAGCTGTGTTTTAAGAACAGTGTGTGATTGGCTATTGCTTTTTCCATCTTTTCAAGTGACCTTCATGTTTTGTCTGCATTATTCTGTTTGTTTCTTAGGAAGCGGCAAAACACTTGCATTTGCAATTCCTATGATTCATTCTGTACTGGAGTGGCAAAAATCAAACAGCTCAGTGAGCATGAATGACAGTGTTTCTAAAAAGCCATATCAGCATCGTGGTGAAACAAGATGGGAAAATGATGATGAAGCAGAAAAACCAAACCATCACCAGGCTGAAGACAACGGAGATGAAGATGATGTGTCTTATGGAACAGGCTGTGTGGAGGTGGAGGAAAACATTGAATTTGATTCTAGAGACAAAGAACTTACTGTTGGCCACCATAAAAAGCAACCTCTTTTAGGACTGGTCCTTACTCCTACAAGAGAATTAGCTGTGCAAGTGAAGCACCACATTGATGCAGTTTCAAAGTTTACAGGTACGTAGACCTCAAGGTTTCAACATAACACTAAGTTTGTGTCTTGGCACTGGTGTTGAGACAGAATGCATAACATACTGTAATGTGATGGAAAGCACAGCAATAATAGCAGGGTGGGACAAGCCTAGGCTGCAGTAAATGAGAACAAGCACCAATACAGAAGCCATGGGCACAAAAACAAAGAAATTCTGCTTACCTATAGAAGGTCTCCAGTAGGTAGGAATCTCCAGCAAGACACCCTTGCCTCCACTGCCAACCCTTAAATGAGGTCTGGAAAGGGAAGTATCCTGGCTCCACCCCTTCCATTCATTCAGGTCCGTTGCATGCACCTGAGCTCCCCTGAGTTGGCCCTGCCTTCCTACCAGGTGCTCAGTCACTGTTTCAGGCTATGATTTAGCATTTCCACTATACATACTTCCACATCATAAAGTTGGGATGGTGGTTGAAGGGTTAATGTTCCCAGTTGCTAGTATTTGTGAGGTACATTAAATTCTTCCAAGAGATGCATGTGGAAGTAAACAGTGTGGGATATTCTGCTTTAAAATATTTTTTATACAAATAGTTACTGACTTGTGCTTTAGAAATAGAATCAGTACTAGATACCCAGCCACAGCTATATATATATATATGTGTGTGTGTATATAATGATAATAAAGCCATAAATGTTAAGGTAGATTGGTTGATTATCTAAGTTACCTCCAGCAGCAGTTAGGCACGTTGCTGGGTAACATCTTTTGAAATCAAATTCATCCTGCTTCTTTTTCTTCTAAATCAAAGGTTAGTACATCTATTAAGTGAATGAGTGAGGAAGTGGAAGTATTAATGATGGGGAGAACTGGGAATTAACTCCCCCATTCTCCAACAGCAGCAGTTGTTTATTGAAGAGGGTATGCAATGCAGTGAATTGTTTCAGCACATCTTCCTTTGGTGTCTATGCAACCTGCTGTGCTCATCAGTCTGCAGCTGATTACAAGGCTAATTTTAACTCATAGACTGAAATAATCAATTTATGTCAGTACAATTCTGATAAAATGGTGCTATTTGTATGTACAGATCTAATGTTCAAGTGATTATATATTTGCTGTAGCCTGAGAGAAAACAGTTTTGATGTGTGCCTGCTTTGTCTATAATTAAATTTGAACAAATCCTTACCTAAAAGCATGGAGTTGTACAACAAGAAGTAGGGAAGAGAGATGTGAGGTAGTACAGATACTGGAAGAACCTTGCATAGTAACATTGAATCCACCACATGGGTGAGTATATTCTTTGAAGAAGCAGGGAGAGATAACCTGTGGGTATGGTGCATGCTTCCGGAGCTAAACTCCTTCTGCTCCTGAAAATTGCTTAAAGCTAACATGAGTTTTCTTTGCTAGCAGTCCAGAGAATCATTAATTGGGGACTGATATTCTTATTAAAACTATTCCATAGCAGATGAGCAGTTATTAGCAAGACAGGCATTTCTCATTTGTTTTCTTAGAGGAATCTGCTGGTTATTCTTGGCAGTAACATGCATGTTCATATAGATACAATTGACAGAATTCTGAAGTACAGATTATCAAAACTAACAGCTGTGGAGGCTGTATATGATTCTTGCAGCTTTTGGAAGTCACTTGCACTAAAGAAAGGTTACTGTATGCACTAGAAGAAGGAATGTTGATTTTGGTTGGAGTATTTTTGGGCATCTTCCTATAATGAGAATTACTGTGTGAAGTTGACAGCATTACTGTTGAGTTTTCAGTGGTGTATAAAACATCACCGGTTTCTTGGCTGAGAAACTTAATGCTAATTGTGATATAGATTTTTGTGAGTGAATAAAGATACTGATAAATTAGACAATGTCTTCTAGGCATTAAGACAGCTATTCTAGTTGGAGGCATGGCAGCACAGAAGCAAGAACGCGTACTGAATCGAAAGCCACAAATTGTAATAGCAACCCCAGGCCGTCTGTGGGAGCTCATTAAAGAAAGACACCCACACCTCTCAAATCTTCGTCAGCTCAGGTAAAGTAGCCTTTAAACTAACTGCTAAATGCTGAGCTGGGTTGTGTGATTAACTGATAAAGCAATTTAAGCTATGTAGGATAACTTATTTCTTTGCCAGAGTATTTTATTGCAGGTGCACAGCGGTTATGTTAAGAGAGGGAAATGTTTAAAAAAATTTTTGTTACTGATTTTTTCTTTTTGATACAGCAGGTTTCTAAAAGAATTGTGAAAGCTACTGAAGCTATGCTATCACATCTAGTGTTCCTTTGGGTTTTACTTGCAGAATTTTCCCTACGTGTTTAGCAGGAAAGGTTCTTCTGTATTACATCAGATTCGTATTTATCTACACAACTCTATTTATACTGTGTTTTCTGTTTGACAGGTGCCTTGTGATTGATGAGGCAGACCGAATGGTTGAAAGAGGTCATTTCTTGGAGCTGTCTCAGTTGCTAGAAGTCTTAAATGATTCACAATATAATCCTAAACGACAGACTTTTGTATTTTCTGCTACACTGACATTAGTCCATCAGACTCCTGCAAGAATTTTACAGAAAAAGAATGCTAAAAAGATAGACAAGAAGACCAAACTAGAAATGTTAATGGAAAAAGTAGGAATAAAGGGCAAACCCAAAGTGGTAGACTTAACAAGGAAAGAGGCTACAGTTGAGACTCTGATGGAGACCAGAATCCATTGTGACACAAATGAGAAGGACTTTTATCTTTATTACTTTCTTCTCCAGTATCCAGGAAGAACTATGGTCTTTGCAAACAGCATAGATTGTATAAAACGCCTCACTTCTCTCCTCACAGTCTTAAATTGTGATCCTCTTCCTTTGCATGCCAACATGCACCAGAAGCAAAGGTTAAAAAACTTAGAGCGGTTTGCTGAGCGAGAGAGGTAAGTTATTTCTTTGTCTATTAGAAAAGAAAAAGAAATCACGTTAAGGGCAACGGGGAATAGGCAGAAACAGCTGTGTTAGAAGAAGAGTGGGTTTGGGGAGTCATCTGGGAGTGCAAGGTTGGGTTGGAGACCTCCTAAGATCCCTTGGAGTCTGAATTGCTCTGCGGTCTGTCAGGTCGTTATTGCCAAAGGATCTGTTACTTGCCCCATTCTCAGTCATATGCTTTTATAACCATCCTGCATACTTCCTCTGACCTCCTCTGGCCTTGGTTCCACAGCTCCTTCTGTAAGTTTGGTTCATCTCACTAAGTGTCAAAAATGAGATCACTTTTTGTTGGCTTAGGCTTCAGATTTGCTTAGATAAATTAAGTTTCTTGCGGGTCAAGGTAACCTAGAGCAGCATGATGAAAGGGGGCATTCAGATTTACCCTGGTTTGCCTATCTTGGCATTTTAAGAATCTTTGTTTCCTTCTGGCTTTGGAATGCCCTTTGGGAGGCAGGTTGGTGGTCTCAGCACTTCAGTAAACCAGCTGTGTGATTATGTTGGAAACTGTACCTTGGTAGCAGACTTGGGCAGGAGAAACAGAGATTGTATTGTCATGACAAATCTGCAGTGTCCCTTTGCAAAGTGTAGTATCGATAGCCTTGGCAGAGGCAGACTGAGCATTTTCAGAGTACACTGATTTTCACGGCAAGGGGAATTTTCTGAAACCATCTGTAACAGCTGTCTGCAGAATGTATGCCATTCTGTTTGTTTCTGCTTTGAGCCTTGTAGCCATAGGGTATGCAGTCCAATGCCATGAAATCTTAACAAATTCCTGCTGTCTACAGATAACTCTTTTCAGCTGCTGGGAGATGTATTTATTGTTTTTAAACAGGTTGTTCCATACCCTAGGCAGACTTATGTCTCTTCAAAAATAAAAAATAAAAAATGACTGAGAGAAGCCCTTCATTCGTAAGTGTGAGGGAAAATACTAATTATCAGAACAGAATTAGCCTCCTTAAATTTCTACTTTCTAATTTACTTAGAGATCTTATTTGACTGCAGCTTGGTACTTCAGCCCACAGAAGTGTTAATTAAATCTTGAATGTTAATAATAATGTGATTTCTTCAACTAGTGGAGCATGTAATAGTCTTTCTGTCCTACCAAAGGACCAACTGTATCATTAATGGTATGCTCATATTAAACTAATTATACTTTTAAACTCAGCCTGGGCAGAGCGCTGAACCCCCTTAACAGAGCTTTTACCCCCTTAACAAGTAGTTAGATTTGTTTGTTGAATGTTTGTGCTAGCTGCTGTGAATTGGGAGAGAATAAAAGCATAGGAAAAAAGGATCCAGCAAAGTAGGAAATTTCATTATTGGAAATAGAATAAACCTGTTGAAGGTAACATTTGCATTATTTTTGCTATTTCAAGACCGCCCATGAGGTAATATCGGATATCGTTTTCTGTAGTGGCAGGTGAATAGTGTATTCCCAGCAGATGATACAGCACAAATCTGTTTCTTAAACTGCTGTGGTAGAATTCTGGGTCATGCATTTTATGTTGCTTAGCAGATGGTTTACTCTTCTATTTTATGTTCATTAAATGTTATAACTTCCTCAGCTGTGTCCTCCTGACAACAGATGTTGCAGCTCGTGGTCTTGATATTCCCAATGTGCAGCACGTCATCCACTACCAGGTTAAATATCTTTGATGTTATTACTTCTGCTATTTTAGCTTTGAAGTAAGCTTTTTTCATAGCAGCCCAAAAACTATAAAGCCGTGATTCTTAGTCCTGTGTTTAGTGTACAGGGATTTCATCGTCTTTAACTGTCCTGCAATACTTTGTACTGTTGCTATAGTGATTGTCAGTGATATGTAGTACTTTATGAATGTGTGATCATACATAAGTAATGACATAGCATACAAGATTTCTCTCAGCTTAGAGATCAAAAGGTGTCACATGGCTCAGCTCTGTAATTCTTTGAGAGTCAGGTTTTTCCTGCTTTGGAAATGAAATGACAGAGGGTTAGAAGGCTCATAAGAGATTATGCCAGGAAGAATACTCAACCGGGGAATAGAAATTGTCTCCAGACATCTTTCATGCTTCAGCTTTGTTACATGCAATGTGCCGGGGTATATAAAATGCAATTTATAGTAAGACCTGATGCTATCTGACATTCTCTCGGTCAGAATTTGGCAAACTTCTGCTAGCCTCCTGTGACCAGCTTCGTGATTGATTTCTCTGAACGTTTGCAGGTCCCTCGCACTTCTGAGTTGTACGTACACAGAAGTGGTAGAACAGCTCGAGCTGCCAATGAAGGTCTTAGCCTCCTGTTGATTGGCCCTGATGACCTGATCAATTTTAGGAAAATTTATAAAACCTTGGAGAAGAGTGAAGAGCTACCACATTTCCCAGTTGAAAGAAAGTATATGATTGCTATCAAGGTAAAGAAAAAAGTCTCTTTGCATCCTAAGTAGTTGTTTGCTTACTTACCAGTCACATTCTTTAGAAGTTTCTGATTATGTTTACTCTTCAGGACCTGGATTTGAAAATGAAGTTAATTGCACTTGTCTTTTTTAACCAGTTTGTGGATTCTCTTCAGTAACTGGCCCAAGAAAGATGTTCGAATGTAAACGTAACTTACATTTTTCCTTACTTGTTATGTAGAGCTGCTTATGACTAGATTCCCAAAAACGGTACAGAGGCATTAGTATGTTTTTTGCTGAAAAGCCAGGTTGTTTAAAGACTCCGTATTGGAAACAGACAAGACCAGCATCTTTGGTGGTCTTTGTCATTCTCTTCTTAGCTGAAATATTGAGTTCTTTGCTTTTCTTAAATCTTTCCTATGCTGTGAAGCCTCAGCTGCCACTGAAACTTGTCAGGAAAAGGTATTTTTACTATTGTTTTCTTTTTTTAGCCTATTGCTCGTTTTAAGGAACACTTAGTCATTCTATCCCTCACAAGGTGTTTTGTAAATCCTAGCAGTTGTACAAAAAATCTTTAGAATATGCTTCTGGTTACTGAAAAAAAAATCTGTTTTGAGAAACACCTGTTTTGAGAGTGCTTCTTCAGAGGTCCCTTTGGTATTCTTTCATGAGTAGTTATTTCCTGTTGTCATGCTCTGTCAATTAATGGGTGGGTAAACTTTGTTCCTACATCCTAAATTTTCCTGTCACCATCTCTCTCTCCCTTCCATCCATAATAGTGCTCTTTTTCCCAAATAAGGTGTCTTTCTAATTGTAATTACAAGACTAACCTCCTAGGTCTTTTGTTTAAACAGATCTCTTTTACATGTTGCCCCTGGATTAATCACAGAGCCGCTGTATTCAGGACTAATAGTGCTGCTAGTTCCTTTTGTCTGCCTCTTTAGTGTTCTTATTCTCTTGTTGTGCATATATTCATTCAAGTTGAGAAAAATTCTGAAGGAGCTTCACTCTTGAAGAGAACATAATTGGTGAACCATGATAGTGAAAAGACCAAAAAGAGGACTTGATTTTAAAAATTCGGAAAAGCTATTTAAAGTTTCTTTAATTATGTAAGGAGAAGCAACTGACATGTTTTGGTAATCAACTGCAAGTTGAATTTCATCTTTCTGATCTTTTAAGTATCTTGGCAGTTCTGGGTGGTGCTACAACAGTGAAGCACAGGGCTATTCAGTTAGGTTGGTCAGGGTGTCCTGTACACAGCTTTTTACAACCACAGACGTTCCACACAGGTGGAGTTGCTGCTGTTGATGTATTATTTACTGTCAGATCAGATTTTCTTTCTATAACAAATCAGCTATTTAAGACAGCTTGGCCCAGCTAGCAGGCTGCAGGTTGGTTTAGGTTCAGTGGACATCTTCTTTCCGCCTGTGAAGGACAGGGCATTTTGTCCTTCAAAACAAACAAAATTAGGTGCATTTTTGAAAATGTGGGTATAGCCTGCAGGAACTGCAGACTGATAGGAACCGTTGCTGAAGCTGGTAACTTTAAGATTCAGCTGTACTGTGGAAATGTGTAGCTTGGAAGCGGTTGGTGGTTGAATCATGATTTGTTCCTGATGTCTCTGAAGTGTTTGTAATGATGAAAGAATGAGGAGCTAACATTCAGATGTGTTTAGTAGTTAAGATGTTTTAGGAGCCCAGTTCCATCATGGACACCTGAAGAAGCTATGTTCTTCAGTCACAGATATCGGGTGCCACTTCAGCAAATGGTGATGTGCCCGTGTTACATAGGGTGTCTGCTGAAACAGCAGTAAGGAACTGCAAGACACTCAGTGCAATGTAACGCACACACTCAAACATTGATTTTGCTATAGTGCCTCTTGTTTAAACTTGATCAGAATATCTGAAATGCACTTTTGTTGCAGGAGCGGGTGAATTTGGCACGGCAGATCGAGAAGACAGAATATTTCAATGGTCGAGCAAAGCAACATGACTCTTGGCTCCAGCAGGCTGCAGAGGCTCTTGAAGTTGATCTTGATGATGACCTTTTTATGGGTAAGTTGAAAACCCTGTAATGGGTATAATCAATTGCACCTGTAGCACTAGCGTGCAGGAGTGCCACTACAGCACAGAAGCTGTTAAACCTTGCAGGGCAGAAGGAGAAACAAAACAGTGTCACTACTTAGTATGCAGTATTGCTGGTGTTTTCAGAACGACTGTGTAGTAAGCAGTGCAGCATTCAGTGAGGAAGAGAGGTGTGATGATAGTGGAAAGTCACAGCCAAGTCAACACAGCTTAGGAAACTAACTGTTTAACTTCTAGTAACTGTCTTAGGATAATCTAACAACATGGTGTGTCCTGTTTGAGGCCTTTCCCCCTGTGTCAAAAAGCTATTTGCCTGCTCCTGCTTATTGCTCCCTCCATCTGTAGTCTGGCAGCAGGACAGGAACCTGGCAGTGCAAGAGCTCTATCCAAACTGTTTAGGAGTGCTTGCATAATTAGCACTCTGTTTTGACACAGGCTGAGTATTCTGTACTTTGAGATGAGGTTCAAAACAACTAATCTAATCCAATTTATTTGTAGCTCTGAAGTGAAGCACTTAGTAATTGCCACCCAGAACCTTGCCAGTTATTATTCACTCTCAAATTCTTGCATAGCTCGTTGGAGACAAATTCAAATCTCAGTCATGCCTCCCATAAATAAAACTTCTCTTGAAGTGTTAGAAAGTATTTAGTAATGTACCTTCAGTTCACAGTACAGATAGTCTTGATTTTGTTTGTTCTCTCCAGTTCAGGCTGCTTATCTTGTTAACTACTTTGGGTCTTTTCATGACCCTGCTTTTATGCTGTTAAGTACAGAGGAAGTTTTTGCCTGAGCTAGAAGCCTCCTTTCCTTTTGTTCCTGCAAGTCTGTTCTGGGTTGAGAGCCAAATTAATACTTTAGCAGAACAATAACCTGGAAACCTCAGTAGTGAGGTTTCTTCTTGATCTTGTTTTTTTCTTGGTGAACAACCTGGTTGATCTAGAAATGTCATACATGACTGGAAGACTGCATTAGAACTCAGTGGTCTTCTTAGTAAGATTTGACTAGTATCTGCCCTTACCACTGCAAGAGACTGATGAAGCAGGACAGTGTAAGTTCTTCTCTCATTGTGACATCTCTGTCTTTGATTTTCTTCCCAAAGGAAAAAAAAGCAGTGAGCAAGAAGAAAGCCAGAAGCAAAAGATGCTGAAAGGAATGAAAAAACAACTGAAATGCCTGCTGTCCCAACCACTTTTTAAAGTGCTTATGAAAACAAAGTACCCAACACAGTCTGGAAAACTACTCCTGCCTCAGACTTCAGCTGGCAGTTCAGAATCTGCTCTGAGTATCATATCAAAAAAACAAGCCAAGAAAAAGAAAGTAGTGAAATCAAATTAGATAACAGAGCAAGTTCAATTGATGCAACGGAACCAAGGACTGTCCTTCTCAAGGCTGACAAGATAATCTGTTAGAAAACACACAGTATTGTGATGATGCCTTTGTCCTGGTAGTGGTGGCACACAGCAAAATGTTTATCTAAAAGGCACTGTTAGCTCAAGGAGTTAGTTACTCTTGAATCTTGTCTTGGATCTTATTTTCTTACTCTCTGTATCATTAGAATTTAATTAGTTTTGGAATAGTTCTATTCATTGCTTCTCTTCATAGGACACACAGAAGTTACTGGGTAAAACTCACTGTGGACGGTGATTATGACTTTTTAAAGGAAAGGGACATATAGGCTCTGTACAGGTGCCAGGACAATCTGAGCTGGTGATAACACAGATTTGGCTTGTACAGCAGTTCATTGAGAAAGGCAGCAGATATGGGTAGCACTGCTGACAAGCCTACAGTTCCAGTGATGAGAGTCTTCCCGAGTTTTCTTTCTCCGCTGATCTGATTTCTCAATTCAGTTACTCACTGCCTAATTACCTTAGTGCTTTGTTAATATGTTTCAGAATGTGGGAGAAAAAAGTCAAGGTGGCAGTGATCCAGGGCTGATCTTGGGTGATTTGTAATCCAGGAAGACTTCTCAGGAGCAATTATCGCTATGAAGCATTTTAATTAATTAGTATCTGGAGTCTGTTTGAAAGCATATTTGAATCATAACCTTGCTTTTAATGGAAACGATGTGAAATGTCACTTTTGAAGAGTGCTCCCTGATAATTGTACTTGTAAAATCACTTAAACCTGATCAAGGCAAATAACTTCTAAGAATATTTTTTAAGCTATGTCAGAAAAAAATGTATTTTGAATTTTTGTTAAATTGTATCTGCTATAAAACCCAATGTCTATATCTTCTTTCAATTACTTGAAATTTCTAAGTCTTTCTTAGCTCATGCCACTCACACTTGAAGTGAGAGAAGTCAGGGGAAAAAACACACAAAAAGTAAGACACAGCAGTGACATCTGTATGGCTGGGAGCGCAGAGAACCTCCACCTGCCAGCAAAATGTTTGTGTCTCAAGTGTGAAACCACTGCCCTGCTTGGAAGCACACCATTTGACTCAGCTAATCAAAGAGAAACTTGTCTATGGAGTTGTGTCCCCTCCCACCACTTGCTGATTCTGGAACAACAACAACCTCTTTGCCCTTTTATCTTTATAAATAATTGAAGACTCCCCTGATTCTCCATCTCCAGGAGGACTTTTCTCTCACTTGCTTTTTTGCATTACAGAAGGAAAGCAGTGACAATTTTATGATAAGCATACAGATTTTATCAATTCTATATGAAGCTTTTCTTGCAGCATTCTGTTCATCTGATGTCCTTTGGGGTCAAAGGGTGAGGTTTTGGTGAAGAGTAAGAAATTGTAAGGTCCCTTTATTCTCACCTGCCTGAAAGGATGAAACAGCTTCAGAGTCACTGTGACATATGAAAAACTACACAGTTAAAAGAACATTCCTGGCATGGAAGGCTAGAAAAAGGAAGTGAACTAATCCAAGCATGCCTTGGTCTCTCTTCCCCCCACCCCTTGTACCATTAAAATCACATTCTTATGCTACGGAAAGAAAACTTGGTTGGCTTTTGCGTCCATGGAAGCCTGAAGACCAGGCCTTTTCTGCATTTTGTGATATATTTTTCTTATGATTCCTTATACAAAATTAAGTCAAGATGCTGACACCGGGATCTCTGCATCCCCATTCCTTGTCTGAAAAACTGCATGAGATAGGACAGTTTTGGCAATTTACACATGATAGCAATGAGAAATGAACTGGAGGAGAGGGAGAGTATTATTTCCTCTCATTCACTGCTGTGAAGTTTTTCAGCTGCTTCTGTTTCCTTGTGCTTAACAGCCCAGTTGCCACACTCCCACCCCTCCATCTGGCCCTCAACCCACTGTCTTGCTGAATCTTCCTGAGATGGAGCACGACACGACTGCACTCCTCCTCACCTTCATCCTTGCCTATCCCATGCTCTGCTATTGGTTCTCTGCCAAACTCTCCTGACACATTCAGCGTGAGTTCTCTGTTCTTAATCTACTGATGCTGCAGCCCTACAGGAGCACAAGCCATGCCTGGGCCCCAAAATATCTGTCTTAAAAAGAATACTTGTCTAGCACTCAACAAGCTCTCTTGACTGCCCACTTTCCCTAGTCTTAATCAGGATACCCTGAATATTCTACCTACCTATAGGAAGAACTTCAGCTATTTTAAACATAGTGTTAAATAGTAACTAGAAATCAATACTGCTTAACTGCTGTCCCCCAGTGTGGAATAGGTTGCTGCAGGAGGAGAGGAGGGCAGAGAAATAGTTTTCTCCAGCTCTGATTATTTGCTGGTGTTTTAGTGGTGCAAATTAGACTTCAATAACTTTACATCAGGTGCCTATGAGGAATTTACTATAGATGTTATTAAGTACTGAAATTAACGAGTTACTTCAGGAATGCTGTACTAGCACAAGTATGACTAGCTGACACAGTTATGTGAAGGCCTCAAACAAGTAATGTTTTGTTTTATGGCAGCTTGTATCTACTAAAATATCCATTAATTAATAGACTAATTAGGTCTGTTTAGGCTGTAAGAGCAATTTCAAAATAGATTAATTAAGGCACAAATACAGTGGAGTGTTGGAGATGGCCAAGCTGGTACACAGCCACCAGTACTACATAACAGAAAACTGAAATCCAAGTAGCTTCTGAGCCTTTTATTCCCTTCTATGTTGTGAATACAGGAGGCCAGACAACTTCATACACATATCAGAAGGAAGAGTCCCTGTAGTTTGACATCTGCTGAGGAAAGCAAGATCTCATACACTGGGACAGTGAAGTCTCCTGAACTTTGTGGTATTCCTTTCTCTCTCTTTCCCAGCACATTGATGAAACAGCAAAGCAGAAACTGGAGAGCTGCCTTACCACATGCTAGAGCCTTGGCATGCACCTCCCACATGGAATCCGGGAAATAATTTGCACCTCACAGAGAACAGGCTGGGCACCACACAACTACCATGTTCACCACAGAGAAGGCATGTATGGAAGAAACAGCAATTAAACAGCTGATCAGGGTGAGTGCCTGCCCTTGCTCAGCTCTCCTAAACAAACTTATATCTATAAGGAGGGAAGAAGAAAGCAACGCACACTTCCAGTGGTGTCACCTCATGCTCTCTGATGCCAGGAGAAAAAGCCAGTAAGAAATAGCAGTATTTTAACACTCAAGAAAGCACAGTATGCCCTGTGTTAGCAGGATCCCTGCCTAATTCTCAGCTATCTAATGACTTCATGAAAGAAGAAGCTCAGAAAGACCATGAGTTGAGTGGTTAGCAATGGACTGCCAATCTAGCAAGCGCTGTTAAAGTGATATCCATATATCCTTACAAAAAAATAGGATGTTGTAGGACTGGAACAGAAGGGGCACAATGGAGAAAAGGCCTTTCTTCTATAGGGAGAGTTACAAAACTAGCACTATTTCCTAGTATCAGAAGGGAGAAGTACCTAAGGCAATTGTTAGATATTTTCTCTGCTCCAGATTGCTTTCATGAAAGGTATTTAAGGGCACCAGTATTTCATCAAGTCAGTCAAAAGCTCCTCATGAGGCTGGTCTTACAAAATGGATAAGAAAGAGGAAAAACAGTAACCCTTCACTCCTGAGGCAAGTTCATCAGCCTCTGAGAGTGAGGGAACAGGACTGTTATATTTGTTTGTCTTGGAGTTCAACAGCTCATGTTAAGCTTGAAGAAATGGAGGCCTGTTTCCAGAGCAACCAAATGATGGCATAAACTGCCAAGTTTCTGTAGGGAATGGCTGCAGTTGCAGAGCATTACTCCAAATCCTGGATTCAAAAATAAGAGAGAACACTGAGAAGTACACATGGACATCGCTACCCCTGGTTTAATTAGGGGTTATTATTATTGGTGTAATTATATCAGTCTTATTGGTAGCATGGATACTCATATGAGTGGAATTTATTTTCCTTCCTCCTGAGAATACCTACCCCATTATAAGCAATTTTAATACTGACAGGAACAGATTTCTGCACCTGTATTGGCAATGATAGTGCTGTGAGGGGTAACGTGCAGGGATGCTGCAGCTGCCAATCCATTTTCCATCCATTTTGTGCTTGTTTACTGCAGTGTTGTTTTTAAGCCAGCTCAAGTGAAATCATTTCCATCCTCGAAGCTCTCAGATGACCTCGCAGCTTGATTCTCTTGGCAAGTTTAAAAATCAGTGAGAATTTGCTAAAGCATTTTTTTGTTGTCATTCTTTTCCCAAGTTCTTAAAACCTCCTAAATTCCAGCTGGGGATGAAGCTTATCCTTCCACGTATATACATCAAACATGACTGGGAAAAGTTTTCAGAAGTCCATTTTCTAGCAGATATGTGATCTGACATGTACACACAAATGCACAATGTAACCTAGCTTTTAGCTGACAGGAAACAGGGAACTTAGCTTTCTCCCACTCAAAGAAGTATGCACTTTCCAAATGGAAAAAAGCTAACTGGAAAATATGTCAGTGCATTTCAATGTTCAGTTTCAGCTAAATATCATTTTAAAAAAACTGCCTTTAAGCCTCTGAAGCAAAGACAAGAAAAATGACATTGATTCATTGGGCAAAAAAAAAAAAAATTAAGAAGGGAACTGAGACCTTGAATTTGAGTGTAAAAAGCTTTTGCTTGATGAAATTTCATCTTGTCATCTTCTGTTTAAAATTCAATCAAGATGACAGAACAAAATAAACATTGTGTAATGTTTATCGGGACCTGTTTAATTAGAAAAGGTACAATCATTATCCCTGCACTTTTCTGTACACATAAGCCTGATGGTCACCAGCAGCCAGGGGTAGCTCTGCTTGCAACCAACAAAAATCTCACATTTTTCATTTTTCTGCAGTGCTTTACTTAAAACAAAACTACTTGAAACAACTGACTGCTGTGGGGCACCAATCTAACTGAGAGGTTTGTGTAGTGGTATAATGGCAGCAGGACCAGCACAACAAGAAAATGTTACAAAAAGAAAGAAGAAAATGGAAGGCTCACTAGGAAAAACTCCATGAGGGAGGGATCTCCCCCCATTCTTTTTGCATCTACACATTTCCCCATATTTACTTCTTCAGTTACTGCACCAGGACAAACTTGCCAGCTGTAGCTGCATTTCAGTTAAGAACAATTTTTGTTTTTAAAGATACATACAGTAGTTACACTGCTAGAAATTCATGCATAGAAATCATAATAAAGCCAACATTTAAGTTAAAATATCTTGTGCTTTTTTCTTCTTAACTTAATATAGGACAATGCTGTTTAAATCCAAGCTCCTAGAACTTCCTAGTTGGGGTCCTGTGTTTCCCTTCAATGTCCCCTACCAAACAAAGTCATCAGCATCTGGGTGCCAGTTCCACCACAGGGAAAGCACGTCTACATTCCAGACAGTTAGACAACACCCTCAGTAACATGCTTTAACCATTAGCCCAGAAGCAGTCAGGTTGGTCAGGATAATTTGTTTAGGTCCCTTCCATGCAACCAGTGTCCCCCAGCACCCCTTTTCCCAGGTATCAAAGGGCACTAAAGTAAGCTAACAGAGGCCCTAAGCTTTGTCTTTGCAGCAGGCTAAAAATGGGAAAAGGGTCAGGAAAAAGCAAACAAACAAAACAACGCTACTATAACACAATAGAAAGGACAAGACAACAGAGCAACATGATCCCTAGGCCACAGCAAGCGAGGATCTGATCAGATGTGACAACAGTAGGCGCAGAAATAAAGGAAAGAATCTACTTACCTTTACAGGGCTTGTAAGGTCCTCAGGGATCTCTAAATAAAATAGCCTTGTCTCCACTGCCAACCCTTAAATGAGGTCTGGGAAGGGGTGGATTCTGGCTCCACCCCTTCCATTCACTCAGGTGCATTGCATACACCTGAGCAACCTTGCTTTGGCTCTGCCTTGCCACTGGGTGCTCAATCACTGTCTCAAACTGTGACTCAGCATTTCCACTGTACCTGGCAAAAAAGACTTGGAGGTACTTGTGGATGATTGTTCAGGCTGAAGAAAGCTCTAAGGTGACCTGATAGTGACCTTTCAGTATCTAAAGGGGAGCTACAAGAAAGAAGGGAGCAGATTCTTCAGTGGAGTCTATGGTGATAGAACAAGTGGAAATGGTTTCAAGCTTAAAGAGGGTAGATTTAAGTTAAGTATAAGGAAAAAGTCTTTTACAGTGAGAGTAGTGAGGCACTAGAACAGCCTACTGAAAGGTGTGGTCAGTGCCCCATTCCTAAAGACTATCAAGGTGAGACTGGATCAGGACCTGTGCAACCTGCTCTAGATGTGGATGTCCCTGTTCATTGCAGGGGAATCGGACTGGATGACCTTTAATGGTCCCTTCCAACTCCGAGAATTCTATGATTCTATGAAAATAAAAGAGTTGGGGCTTTTCTCAAACAGTTAAAATAAACTATTTTCTTTCAGCTTAACATCATGCTCAGAAAATAAAAGAGTTGGGGCTTTTCTCAAACAGTTAAAATAAACTATTTTCTTTCAGCTTAACATCGTGCTCAGCTGGCCACATTTGTAGTGCAAGCAGGAAAGCTTCCTGAATTCTTACTGCTTTCTCAGGGTGTTACCATTGCCCACATTTTGTTCCATTCTCTGCAAGAGGTTGTTACCCATGGGGTTGTTTCTCTTAGTATGAACCTCAGCTGAACCGTGGGTTTTTGGTGGGAGAGTGGCAGCCACCAGGCACTCTGCAGCATCACCTGCAGAAAAAATGAAGCAGGAGTGCTCAGTGCCCAACTGCATTTTTGCTCACTGCATCCAAGGGACATCCAGCTGCTTTTCCCAGTCCAGCTGGGCTGTGCTGCCTAGTAGCTATTAGCCATGCTAAGGTGGCGCACAGCATTGCAGCTATTGCAGGCTGTTGCAGGTAGGAGGTTTGTTGGGCCCATTGAGTTACCATCCAAATATTTGAGCCATTTCCAGGATTTTTTTCCCCTCAGTGATTGATTCCTGTGCTTTGTATCTATTACACAGAGCACAAGTACAGCTTATCTGGTCAGGAAAAACCTCCCTTTAAAACGTGTGTGTATGTGACTTTTGGAGCTGTACAGATGTGATTTTTTCCTTGTGGGCCTGGGGGCCATAATCAGGACTCTAGTGTCATGCTTAAATACTTACACTAAAATCCAGGCTAACTGGAATTGGTGTTGAGGTGAATTTGTTTTCCCCTTTTTTTTCTGTTTTGTGAAGCACAGCAACTTTTTACATGAAAACATCCAAATAATCTACACAGAATTGTCTTCTTCAGTAGGGCTCAACACAGGAAATACCTGTTTTGCTTTGCTCCCCCTCAGGTCAAATACAGTTTGGCATTTTGAACTGAAGACTGTTGGTTTGCTGTAAAAACGTAAGGGCTTTGTGGCCTCTGATAAGCAGAGGCCATCTGGCTTAGTGCAGACCCACCTGAATAAAGACTTACAAAAGCCATGGCCATTTAGGAACAGGAACAAAGAGAGGCAGAAGGAATAACTTTGCTATGTTTGTCCCTCCCTCGTTCCTAATGACTTGATGATGGTGTGCCTGGGAAAGTCACAGAGATTGTGCCTCTCTCTCTCGAGTATTTCTCTATTCAGTCAAAATTCCTAGCAATTCGTTTGCTAACCCCCCTGCAAGATGGATCAGCCCGGGGACACTTGGCAATAGCGCGGAGCAGCCGCTGGATGGCAGGGACGACCCGGTAAATGTGGCTGCCGGTGCCATAGCCTGCATCAAGAGCCCTAACAGTGTAGTACCTGTAAGGGTTCCTCCCGCCTGAAAGCAAGAGTAAAGCAAAGGAAAAGCAGTAGGGATGGGCTCTCCAGCCAAGTCCCTGCATCCCTTGGGCGCTTTGGCACAACCATGAAAGGCAGCAGGAGATATTCTCCTCAGCAGCTCCATTCTCTTGCCTTCAGTTTCTTGCTCTAAATACTGCTGGTGGGAGAAACCCAGCCCATGAGCCAGGCAAAGGGAAGAGTGTAACCTGGAGCATGGCTAGAGAAAGACGACAGATCTGTGAGGGCTCTAGAGCAATCACAGACATGGGTTGATAGTTGGTCTAGATGATCTTACTGATCTTTCCAACTTTAATGGTTCTATGATTCTGGTTCATTCTGGGTCTTCAACTACACAGCAGCACTATAAGAGGTAACTATGGTATCAGAAAATCATTAAAAAGTCTGAAACATGGAACTTAACAGAACCAAAACGGATGAGCTACTGAACCAATACATTACATTTTTCTGGAAGAAAAAGCCATTGCTGATGGTCCCCCAGCTGTGTTACCAGCTGAAGAAAAGGAAATTATTTCACGCTCTGTGTAGCTGGAAGGCAACTGTCATACTAAATGCCATCTCAGGCAATCCAGCCCTGCCCTGCCCACTGTCCTGTGCTTTGGCTAAGAGCATGAGCAGTATTCATCTGCTGCCCTATGTTTTTCTTTTTTTACTAGCTGGGTAATTAGTGAGTCAAGGAGGGCCGATCTTGAGGAGTGGATGGAGCTATTAAAACTGATGCTACCTTTGGACTGGGAAAAAAAGAAAAGTTACAAGCTAGATCTGAATGAACTTGATACTGCCTGCAATGAGTGCCTCTTGTTTCATCAACCAGTGACTCACTTAGGAGTGTCTAAATCAGTGACTCTTCATAAACAAAACTTTAGCATAAACAGCTCTTCAGTTTAAATTGATTCAAGGAAGAAATCAAGGGTTTGGTTCTTTACCCTCCACTATGAAGTACTGTGAGAGGCTTCTTTCCCATTTGGTAATGTTTTCCAGCAACCTTGCTCTCATACATGGACTTGGCAACATGCAGGACTGTGAACCAAACATGCTGTTATAACATTGTAGATCTTGGAAAAGATGCTCACCAGCCAGCTGTCAGTAGATCCCCTGTGTTTTGTATAATCATTAAGGTTGGAAGAAGCTGCTAAGATCATGTTGTCATGTAGTCCAACCACCACGTTTCGTGCATGAACAGTCACTTCACATGAAGGATAATGGATGCTGGGATAACACAGTGCAGGGACCCTGCAGCATGAGATCTGTGCAGAGTTGCTCACAAATGGGTGGCTTTGTGACATCTTGGTAGCCTGATGCTTTGAATTAGGCCTCCAAAACCAGACTGCAGCTTCACAGGTTCTTCAGGCTGTTTCATTAACTGTACAATTGGAATTGTTTTGGAAATGAATTTCTGGAAATGAAAAGGAAAGGTTCTTTCTACAGGAAACCACAATTAACTTCAGAGAAAACTGGAGGCATGAGATTTGAGACCCTTCCTCTGTATTCCATTAACTATACATTACTGGGGTTGTTTACTGTTACAATTACAGTTATACTACCTGTAGGGTTTCCTGCCCTCACTACAAAACTCATAGAGATGCAGACTATGTCTATATGATCTGGGTTTTGAGACTAAGCTGAATTGATTTCCTCTTTCCTTTTCATTTCTGTGAGTTAAATTACTTTGCCCTGTTTCAGTATTACAGGATTTCACTGGAAGAGTTGAGGCAAGGTGAAGAGCTGGGCCCAAGTCTGGGAGACTGGAAAAATGTCTTTGAACTCTCTGTGGCCCTTCCCATGACTGCCTCTGACCAAGTACTTCTCTATGTCTGCTATCTCCCTGGTAAGAGATTTACTCTGCCAAACTGCTTTGATACAAGCTGAAGAGTGCCCTTGAAATACTAATGGAAAAAAACATAGCAGTTCTCACTTTCTAGAAATGTCCATATGTAACTAAACTTAAGCAGTCTCTGAGTGTAGTTATTCATTCTAGCAGCCCGTCTGCTCTGTGGCTTTCTCCAGTGATACCCTGCTCTACAGGTTTACATTCCCAGGGCTGAGCCCTGAAAAGATCAGTTTTGAAAAACATGTTGTGACATATCTCAGCCAAGAACAGTTTTTACACTATCTACTGCCAGACTGACTGAAATGAGTCTAATCTTCTGCTGTTCACGTTATAGACTGGCAGCAAGATGAAACCAGCAATGCTTTGTGCAATGTAGATGCACTTACTCACCCAATGGTGGGATGGGGGGGTGTGTAGGGTGAATAACCCAAAAGAATAGTGCTCACAGAAAATAGTGAGGAAGATGGTATATTTTGCTAGGCTTATCTGGATGGTAAACAGACAACCAGTAAATATAGAAAGGCTCACCTTTTGCAGATGGTTGAGGTTCACCAGCAACTCCACAAGGGAGGGATCTCCAACAAGAGACCCTTTACCAATGGTGGTCAGCCCTTAAATGGGGTCTGGGAGAGATGGAGCCAGACTCCATTCCTTCTGGTCACACAGGTGATTGCCTTCACCTGTGCTCCTGCAGCTGATTCAGTGCTCACCTCAGGTGATCAATCAGTGGTTCAGGTCGTGATTCGATAGTTCCCATACAGAGTGAGAACAAGAGAAAAAGATAAAATGCATGAGTTGAGATAAACATAGTTTAGTAGGAAGAAAAGTAAGGGAAGATAATAATAATAATGATAAAAGAGTGTACAGAATGAGTGATGCACAAACCAATTGCTCACAACCTGCTGACTACTGCCAAGGCAGCCCCTGAGCAGCAACTGCACCACATTCTCCCAGCCAACTTCACTCATTTTTGTAGTTCTTTGTGATGCCACATGCTATGAGATATCTCTTTGGATAGTTTGTGACAGCTGTGCTGGTTCTGCCCCCTCCCATTTGGGAAAGGAGATCCTATTTATTCTGCTGCTCTTGTCCCTGTCCTTGTTCCCTCCCCATGACCTGTCTGGTCTCTGGGCAATCAGCTCACTTGACATGTGAATTTTTTCAAGGGTGATGTGTAGCTCCAGCTGTTTGTTTTTCTTTTACAAGATGTTGCCCACCAGCTAAAGCTGAGAAAGCTCATTCACAGTATCTGGAGAAGGAAATGAGGAAGCTTGCCTAAAGTTATGCTTCTTGCTCACAGAGAGAAGGCCACCTATGATGGCTTCCAGTTACAAAATAGCTTCCATGTGATACCCAGTGTGTCTGTATATTTACCAAGCCTTCCTCTGGGGCTGGGCCACCACAAGTGTAGGCTGGGCTTCCACAAGCCTTAAGGCTCTGCAATGGGCTGTTGCATTTCTGTGTCTGTGGGACTACTTTCCTTTCCCATCAATGCAAATGTGAACCTCAAGCAACACAACGTGAGCACTCCTCCACTGGCAAGCAGGAGAGAAAGCTCCAGAGCAGTGCCAGCAAGCCTAGCAAGTGCCACCTGAGCCACCCTGCTGATCTTTTTGGGTGCTGTCCTGGAACATCAGATCTAGAGAGAGCTGAGGACATGAGCTTTTATAGGATAGCTTTCTCTTCTCAGCTGCGACAATATTTCTCCTTTTATCCACACTAAAATAATGAATAATTTAAGTAAAATATTGAGAGAAATCTTTAAACTGTAGAAATCAGATTCAGTAGCAACATTTTATAAATATAGCTGAAAATTAGGCTTCAGACACCCTGTGTATCGCCATGGCCTGGATTGCACTTGGACCCTCTCCAGGAACTCATTTGATACCCATGAGAGATTTTAATCTGAGAGAGAGTCCAGGCTGAGCAGTGGCCACTGACACCAATCATTTGACAAGAGGATTTTTTTTCTAGCATGTTAACATAAAGGTAATATATTTTACATTTGTGATCAGCAAAAATTGGAGAAACATTCTCCTCTTCAGCTGTTATATACTATTCTGGGCTCTAAGGCTTTCTTGCAAAAGCAGGACATTCAGCACAAAAACTTGGTTTTTAGATAATGTGACTCTGTTGGCTCAATAGACCGTGAGCAATATACTCAATAACACTGCAGTTTTTCTGGTATTTTGTTCCCATAGCAAGGCTTCAAGGTCATCTGCCTGTTGTCATAACCATCTGATAGGATGGCTACGTTCTTTATCAAGTTTTGGTTAGCTGAGAGAGCATTGTCCTTCCTGATGACAGCTCTTGCCATGACATGAAGCCTCACAGTATTTCAAGTAATCAGTAGAAAGAAACGGGAAATGGACAACAAAGTGGATACAGGTACAACCTACCATCTATCACCTATAATTCACTGTACTTTCTCTGCATAATATGTGCCAAACCCTGATGGTATATGGATTTCTTCCTACAGTGTATGTTATTCTGTTTACAGACCTCTGTAGAAGAGCCTGCACTTTGCAATACCCATAAAGGACCAGGATGTCTGCGTAACAACCTAATCTCACTGCTGGGCAGTGTCTAGCAGTGGGAATTGCTTCAAGATAACCAGCTAGGAACTCTCAGAACTCAGATTTCAGCTCTCCCCTCTACCACATCTTGAGGTCAATCACAAATTCTGAAAATAGAACTTTGTACTGCTTTGCAATTGCCAGTTTTTAAACGTGGGAACTTTGCATTTTCAAGATCTTTCCCTGCATCTTTGAAGAGGCTTAAAACAGGTTGCTCAGGAAAAAAATAAATACCCACTGTTCTTCCCTCCCCAGCCCCTGCCTGAAGAGTGGAGATTGCTGTCCAGTCTGCTGAGTCCAAACCATCAGTCTGCCTGAGATTATGTAAAGTGCCTCTGCTGGAGGAGCTCTCACAATAGGATAAAACCTTGCCCTTCTCAAACTGAGGGAAGCAAATGAGGTGGCTGAAGTGACTGCATTTCAGGGTTTAGTTAGGGAAATGCATTGGACTTCATACCTTTGCTGTTGAGGACTTTAAGCTTCTGATCGGAGGGAATCTGATTTCTGTCAAACACAGTGACAAGGATGGAAAAGAGGAAAACTCTTCGCCTAGTAAGATATTCGTTGTTACTTTAAAGTAATGAATGGAGAATGAATAGAGACAGTCTGCAGTGATCAAACATGGAAATTGATCTAGTGTGATATTTCACACCAACTATGTAAATGGATTTTAAAGAGAATCTGTTAAAAATAAATAATGAATAAAAATAATAATTAAAAAAAGGCCGGTATGGGGACTTCTGTGTCCTTGGAACAAGCTATTCCTTCAAATAGACTTGACCTCATTGTGAAAGAAATCCAGTGACTTTTCCTGGCTCAGGGTCTAAACGTTGCCAACAGCTAAACTATTTATAGGCTTAACACCTGACTAGGTGTTAAATAACTGTTAGTGGTAAACACTGCAGTGCAGAATTATCACTTCAGATCAAAACTGGACTAAAAAATGCAAAACCTTGAATGAATAAAAAGGTTCACATAGGATTTAAGATACATTTAAGAAGGTGCATTTAATGAAACTTCTGTAAGTTGTATGCAACCCAGCAGGATTAGAGACTTTGGAAATGACAGGTCTTTTTTTACATGTATGTAAATAACCTATCGATGAATTTTTGCCTAAATGTTAAAATACAGAACTAGAAAGCTGTTGGGTCAAGCTGCAACAAATGCACCAAATATTTTACAGCATTCACTTCCTGGCAGGTTTCCTCTTGCTAACACAAACATTCCCTTGACCCCAGTATATTTGTTATAAAAGCAACAGAGGAAAGTATCAAAGCTTGTCGGGTGGACTTGCTTGTTTGGAGAAGCTGACAGAGCATAGCTGACCTTAGACATGTTGGGGGGAGTCATGGAGCAGAACTTGATTCATTTTATGGTGTAATAAATGTTTCAACATATCACAGCACTCTTGATTGCCTTGTGTGGTGCTATAGTGGTCACAATCAATTTGCTGAAAAATACTGAGCTATAAAACAGTCTGGAGCCTCTCCTACTGTAACTCTAATTCTCTAATAAATATATCACTCATAAAATTGAGAATGCACAAATATGGAGATGTCTCCCATCCACACTGCTCCGATGCAAGCATGTGCCCCTTAGCCACTTTAGGGCAAGATCCATGGCTGTCTGGAAGGAGAGGAGGCAAACTTTCTAAACCTGGGGGCCAAGGATGTGTCTGTGTGCACTTAGAAAAGCCCTAAATAAGGTCAGGGGGCTGCAGCTCGTCTAAGCAGCTTCTCAGGCTTGGTTGTATTCAAATATTGTAGGGTTGTGTAGAGCCAGGAGCACCAGCCAATGTCAGAAATGGGAAGCAAGGAGATCAGGATGTCCAGGGTGCTTATAGCCACTCATGGCCTTTGCTTGCTGTGGTGGGGTGGTGGAGAAATCCAAGCTCACTGCATCCTGCTCATGCATGACATCTCTCCTGTCCACTTTACATGTTGGACTTTGCAGACTGAAGAGCTCTGTGAAAGAGCTTTCAGTAGTGACAAGATCAGCATGGTAGAAATTAAACGAATATTTTGTGAATCCCTTCAGCAACTTAACAGTATCTTGGCCTAAACTTGGCCCAACTCCTGAACAGATATCACAAAAACACTGCTGCAGTGCCTGACAGCTGCGCGATGCCGTCCTGACTTCCTCTACCCAAGCACAGTCGCAGTGCTACAGGTATCCTCGTCTCTTGTACTAGTGTTGACTAGAGAAACAAGTGCTCCTAGCTCACGCTGCGAGGCTACACAATTCAGTTTCCCAATGGCATCCTGAAATAGTTGCAATGACAATAATCATAATACTTAATAATATTAAGTACTAATGTCCTGTAGTACTAGACACTAATGAGAGCTTCTCCCAGACATTGTGTGTAATGTTCAGGAAGGGGCAGCTTAGACCAGACAGGTGCAGGCAGAGCACAGTGGGGAAACTAAGAGCTCCTCTGGGACAAGGGGAATTTATCTGGGTTAGTGCTAGTGAGAACATGTCCCACGGTGGATACCACTGCTTTCTATAAATAAAGCAAGGGCAGAGCATCAGAGAGAAAGAGGAGCCAGTTAAGCTAAACAGCAGAGTCGGCAGCAAAAGAAACCAAGGGCCATGAATCAATTAGATGAAAGTTTCTAGTCAGAGTTAGAGTTCAAGAGAAATCTTGAACAATAAATACATTGTTGAGTTTAACGGTAGCTGGGGCTAGGAGTATATGTGCCACAGACGGTCCCTTTGCATCATTGCAGGGTACTGTCTTCTGAGTGCGCTCCAAGGCTGGATGTGCCTACATCACAGCCTGCAGGCACTGAGGGTCTTCTGGGCACTGCAAGCTCTGCATCCCCACATGTCCAGCACTGCTCAGGCTGAGCAATTTTTCAAACTGTATTGTGGTTTGTTTCTGTCTCCCTCTATCATTTCATTCTGTTATGCTTCTGTCTGGTACTTTGGATTGTTCGCCTCCTCTTCATATCACATTCTTACAAAAACTTAAGAGCTCAGTTTCTGATCTGGCGCAAGAGAAATGAAATCATGGATTTAAAAGGTAGATAAGGCACTGTGTTCAGGGACTTGGGTGAAGTGTTGCCAGATTATCTAGTATCCTGCAGAGTCTACTAGCTTCCAACAGATCACCAAATCCCAAGCAACTGACATGCCTACATTGAGAATGGGTGCAAAGGGGAAGAGGCTTCTGTGATGATTGTCCCCAGGGTCACCAATGAACCCAACACAAAACACTTGATAGCACAGGCAAAGACATAAACTTCAGTCTATGGAGGCTGCAGCAGTGATTGGTCATGAATATAGAATATAAAAGTCACTCATATTGCTGTATTCAGTGTGTGCACTTGTGAGGAAGGAGGGAAAAGAGAGAATACACAAAACAAACCAGGACCAAGCTGTAATATTGAAGCTCTGCTCCTAGCTCAGAGTGGGAAAAGATGCTCAAATCTTAGTGTTTGGCAGCCAACTCTGCTCTCTGCTGGGATGCAGCACCCTCTCTTAAATTTTTTGCCTCTTGGCAATGAGCTCTGCTGTGACACAATCAGCTTTGACCTCACTCTTTAGAATCAGAGCTGTCTGGAACGTGTTTGTGCTGCTTTTCAGCATCTCATTTGGAGCCTACCAAGAAAGCTGGCTTTACAAGTCAGAAAATGCACACAGCAAATTCCCTTGTACTTGCATAGAGCCAAGTTAGTGTACAATAACCTTTTCTCTTAAAACTTACCAAAATCTCAAGTTTCATCTCCTCACCCTCACAGTACAGGCATTCACTTATGTGGTGACCTCAAAGAAGAACAGAAGCGTAACAGTTTTAAGTTCCAATTTAGACAAATTAGATGAGACATACTTGAGCCATGTTAGGATCCACCATGACCCAGAGTCTCACCTTGCCACAGCCCTCACGAAATGTGCAGAGACCCTTCAATTCAGCCAGAGAGCAGCAAGGAGATGGTGCTGAGTAGGACCACCATAACCAGTGGGGCCGTGGGACACTGCCACATGGGTCTGAGCAGTTCTGAGAGTCTATGAATTCCATGGAGCTGGACAGATTATGCTGGGAAGTGTCTGAAGTACAGTCAGGTCTCTTTCCAGGCTTCTTTATGGTGCAGTTGATGCACATTGACTGGAACGAACAGTGAGGTGTCACCTGCTGGCTTGTGTAGGACAGCAATGATGGATACAGGCAGGCCTAATCTCCAGAAAGATCTAAGTATATGTGGAGTTTTTAGTGCACATAGAGCATCCTGGTAAGCTCTAGATATTTAAAAGAGGTGCCAGAATTACAAGATTAATCAACTTTAAAGCTGATGAACAGAAGTAAATTGAGGGGTCAGAAAGCTCTACTTAAGCTCTGCACTGCTCTTGGAGTTATCCCCTCTTTCTCTCATGAGTTAGGGGGTGTAAGGCAATAAGACCATGGAGCACCCCCCCACCTTTTCACATGAGGGGGAGCCAGGCAGGTGCCAAGGTTCATCCCATTTTTGGCACAATGGAGAGTGTAACTGAGGTA
Organism: Cyrtonyx montezumae; assembly: GCF_038088225.1. Taxonomy (NCBI): domain Eukaryota; kingdom Metazoa; phylum Chordata; class Aves; order Galliformes; family Odontophoridae; genus Cyrtonyx; species Cyrtonyx montezumae. The sequence continues at coordinate 13,927,517 of NW_027071826.1, forward strand.
GGACCAGAAACATGCCACAAAACAAACAGGAGTGGTCCATAACTGGTAATGTTACTACTGAAAATTGGTACTAAGCTTTAGTTCCTCAATACAGTGTATTTTTCTTTGATTTTATTACTAGTTTGTTACCTTATTCTCATCATCAATAACTGCTTTTGACTCACTCTATGTATAAAAACATTTTATAAAAATAAAATACTTTGATGTACAATTTTCTCAGAAGTAAGACCCTGGATAGAAATGAGTCTTGTCCCAAATTTGATCAGGCACTTTGAATCTACTGCATCCTTGGATTCCTGCCATACCTCCGATGTCAATACACCATGCTGAGGTAATTTACCTGATGAACAGAATGAAACTGATTCACTCCTCTGGGGGCCTGAATGTGACCAAATAACAATAGACAAATAGCTGGGAACATCTGGGGTGACCTTGGTCAACACATGTACCGTTCACTGAGAAGGCAGTGTTTGATTTAAAGTTGCTTTGATTTAAGGAGATAATGCAGTTTGCTGAGGTTCTCTGACATATGAATGGGATGAAAGATTTATCCAACTTCATGGATGACGGGGATATGAGTGACACATTTGTCCTCTTCTTCCCTGGGAAAATACACAACAGTCAATCAAATCAACCCAAGCTTTATCCAGATCATTAATTTCTTACTCACTGTTTATTCATCTGTGTGCGGTGAAATGGCCTCTGCTTCAACAGGCATTTTGCCCTTAGAAAAGGCTTCATGACAGACCCTCTCCATAAAGTTGATAAAGCATAGCATCACCCAAGAGTATGCATAAAGTCCTCAACAACATGCAAGGCTGACAGCCTTTCTGGCCTCATACCCCAACATGTGAGTGAGGAAAGCAAGACCTATTCTTCTTTCCTTGGAAAATGCAGGCTGAGAGTGACCATTTCTCTTTACCTTTCCTGGAGACCAGAGCAAGAGATTGACCAGATGTTAATACTCTTGATGTTATCACCCAGCCCATGCAGGGCACAATCGTAGGTAGCCTTGGTTTTATCTTTGTTCCAGGCTTGGCCTTTCTTTATTGATAAGTAACAATACACATATGGGACAAGGTGTTTGCATTAACCAGGAGAAATTACTGGACTGAGTGTTTTTTAAAAAATTACAATTACTTATTTGCCATTGGAGACTGATCAGGCAACAGATTCCATCAACTTCTTTTAGATAATACTTTAGATAAGTTAATTAATTTGTTAGAATACAATTATTTAATTCTCTGTCCAAGTCAAAAGCTCAGTGATGCTGATGCAAATTAAAAGGGAACCCACTGTATTAACTGGTGTTAATGTAAGTTAGAAGAGCTGAGGAGAGGATGCATCTCATTTTCTCTAATAGATCTGACATAAAAAAAAACTGAATTCAGTGATGTTTATAAAAAACTCATTAAAAAAATCTGAATTGCTGACAAGTGAAATTAAATGTTGTGATTTTTATAATGATTAGTTGGTTTCAAAAGTAGCTGTACTACTTGAAAAATTTTACCTTACGATGCAAAGTCATTTCAGTGGGTTTTTATGTTCCAATTTTTGTTTTAGATTTAGGATTAAGTTAATAGGAAATGAAATGAGAAATCTGTTGTATTTTATTAGATTTTGTTGTCACTATTTATTTATTTATTAATAAAGTTTATGCTGCATGTTTCCAAGCACATGAAGAATCTGCTCCTGGAATCAGAACATGTACATGCCATGGCTCATGTTTGTTGTGCACAATAGCAAAAATGGGAAAGGGCTGTACAGAGACAAGGATTGCTCTGGCATCGATGCTTTCAATGTCAAAGGGGTTTTAGCATCGATATATACAAAGATTACTTTACTTTGAATATAAAACAAATTTGTGCAACTTCTTGACAATTTCTTGCCAAGATTATAGTTTAGTACGGCACAGATGGGTCAGGAAGCAAACAAATTGTATAACACATGAAGAAAGACATTCAGGAGTTAGACAGGTTTTCCAATAGAAAGGTTCAACCCACAAACTACCAACAGGGCCACCTTTATGTAACTCTTCTAAGTTTAAGATCCTTTTTGAAATCTGAAGACTTGAACTTTTATAAATCCACAGGCCTAAGTAGTGACAGCTAAGAATCTCTGCTATTTACCAGTATAACAATGTCTGATGGTGTTTTGAATCCTTCTCTGTTGGTGGTGCTAAACAGCTCCTGAGGATTTTCTTCAGATGAAATGTTTGTCTTGCCACCTTTGCAAAGATAAATACTCTGGTCACAACTGCTGGTGCCTGGAGGAAGTACCTGGATGGTTTTGTGGGTTCTACAAATGGGAAAATGGGACATGGTCCCAGTTACTAATTTTCTTCTGGCCACAGAGTAAGCCTGGCAGATATAAGATGAAAAAATTCAGCCTCTGTTACAGGTCTGGCCTCATTCAAAATGCCATAAGTGCTCATTTGATTTGTTTATATTTACAAATATTGGAAGTCTGGAGTCTTGTACTACTGGGGACAGAGGTCTCTGAGGGCAAGCTGCAAGAGATTGAAATGTGTAAAACCAATGCACGTATTTGATATGTTCCTAATCCTATTGAAGAGAGATTCAGTTTAAAGCAATGCTGCCAAAACACACTTGGAGGACAGCATTCCATGGATATTTTTTTGCCATTTTAAGAAGTTGTACAAATAAGTCAGCTAGATGTAAGGCCAGTTGGGCAAGTAAGATCAGGCTGTAATTCAGATCAAGCAGGTCAATGCACGTATGTGTTGGAGCCTGAGGTATGTAAACAGATAGCACAGTGGTGGGCATGTTGCAGCTGAGGAGTGGATTAGGAAGATCCACATATGAACAGCAGCTGCACACGTAGAGTTTCCCAGATCTGTCCTAAGCTTTTCTGAGGCTGAATCAACCAGTCGTACACGTGTCATATTATGCATGGTATTCTTTTGTCTTTCTATTTATATTGATTCCATATTACCTGCTATAAATTCTGAGTTTGAAATGATTAATCATCTCAGAGTCTTCAACTATATCCTTTCCCATGTTGAAAGACATGTAAATTCAGTCAGCATGAGATATGCATAGAAATGTAACAAGCTCATAATAATGTGTGCCAATAGACATCATCCCTGTTTGGTTTCATTTTCTGGGATGCCACACTGAAATGCACAGCACTAAGTTTACATAGAGTGTTAAGAAACACTTCTGACTTTAAGAATCACAAGCTACCATGTTTTCCATAAAGGTTCCTTCCAGTTTCAGAGATATGTGAGGGTTTGAAATGAAGACACCTACCTGTATTTACCAAACTGCATCAGCAAAACATTTCTTTTACTGTTCTGCAGCTGCAGCAAACACCTCATGAGAGACTGCTGGTGACTCCCAGTTGAGCACAATGCACTGGGAGCACAGAGGGAGTCTTTCCTCACTCACAGTGCTCTATGCACCAAGCTGTGTGTATTTGGATAACTTCTGAATTTTCTCTCAATGAGTTTGTAATGTCTTTTGCCTGCATTGACATAAGCCAATACACTTCATTTTAATTATTGCAAAATGCAATTTGATGCAATAGAAATTCAAGATGGATGCAAATCTCCAGTTCAGTCTATCTGCATAATGTACACTCATGTTTTGTATTTCACTGATGCTCTCCTCAGACAGAGTTGTGAGCTCTGCATAAGTATATCTCATCAGGTCATTTCCAGGTCTATCTGCAAGTGTTGTCATTCTATATTAGCAGTTTATCCTAAACCATACAGAACTGTCAGAAAGCCTTCCACTCCTCTCCAAAGACTGTGAAATCTTATTGTCTTCTTACCAGATGTAGATATCATGCTGAAGCTTGAAAGGAAAGTGACTAAAATGTTGTGAGAACTTCATATGGAAAATCAGCGTATGCCATTTACATGTCATATTATCTCACAGACCCAAGGCACTCTTTTAAAGATCTCTGGATGGAAGCAACACAGCTATCCCTGCAGTGTTGCTTGTGCTGCTCCTCAGTTTGAGGTGTGTCTTGCTTAGAAACAAATAAGCACAGTTCCAATAAAATGAACAGGGTTATACAGATCACTACTAGGTAAAGATCTGCTCATTTTCTTCTTTTTTTACATAAATATATGCAAAAGACTAATATTCCTGGGCTGGTCTTCCCATTTTGCAGCATAAAATGAGAAATTCAAAAGATGAGTGTATCTGAAGTATCTGAAAACGGAGTTTGAGAAGGAATTTTTATTCAGAAAAAAGTAGAGCATATGTTCACATCTTCTGCAATATTTAACCCAACTACTGCATACCCTGATGTGTGTGCCAGCAAATTCACCAATAACTTCTGTGTGCAAAGGTGATGATTGATGTATGGAGCTTTGACTATTTTTTAAAGCTTTACACAAGGTTTGCTGTGCAACTTGAGCTTGGTGTTCAAAACATGCCTCGATGTTGTTTCTGTTCCCCAGTGTCAAAAGATAACTTAGTGCATGCATCCCTGCTTCCCCTAATGTCTGGCTCACAGTATCAGCATCCATTGGTGATGGAGGTTCCTGCTCCTGGTGTTCAAAGCCACCTGTGGGTCTCTACTGGTAAAGAGCAAGAAGTTGTCACAATTTCAGTGCTATTTAGGTCTCTGGGTCATCACTTCACAATGTCATGGTGATAAAGAATTAAGCGAGATTCGATTTGGGGCTTGGTGCTACATGAGAACAGGATTGCTCAGAAGTAAATAAACAAAAAATATTTAGAAAGGATGCAAAGAGCCAAGTTTTGAAGATTTAATGCAGTCTTTATGACCTATCACAACTCTTCTGAGAGGAACATTCTATTCTGCCAGATGTTTCTTGCAAATGCTCCTAAACCACCACTGTCAGTCAGGACATAGGGTCTACTTAAACTGACCACTGGCCAGATTAATTTTTAGGTACTGAGCACCAGAAAATATTATTAAGTCAGATATTTATCTATGGTATATAACTGTGAACAAAACTAAAGTGACAGACAAGATGTGCAGTTACAGCAAAGAAAACAAAACCATTGTCATTACAAAATAAGATGTGCCACGCAAGAAATGACTCAGTCCTTGCAGGATTTCAATAAAATTGTCTTTAACACCATGCATGTATCTACATACACAGATACAGAATGTGAGGTAAAGATGTCTGAACTTGTATCACAATCTCAGGTCAAAAGAGAATCACTTGTTAAGGAAAAAATAATAAACACAGTTGAAGCATCTCTAAAAGGTGCTGTGCTGGCATGCACTGAATAGCAAAGTGCTGAAGAGTAAGCTCAGAGTGGATGCAGCCCATCACAGAATCAAAGAGTGATTGAGTTCAGAAGGGAGCTCTGGGTCCACCTAGTTCAACCTCCAGCTCAAGCAGGGCCACTCAGAGCAGGCTTCCCAGGACCACATCCACACATCCCATGAAGTCCACACGTGCACCCAGCAGCTATTGGACAACTGCTGGGAACCAATCTCCTCTGGCTGGGCTGGACCAGATTTGGCCTGGTGACCCAGGGATCTGCTTGTATAGTGATCTGTTTGTATCCCATTTCTAATTCCTTGAAACTAAATCCTCTCTATGTTCAGCTCTCACAGGAGCAAACCAGTTCCCTGCTTGACAGGCAGCAGTGCAAGCTGCCCTTGGCATTCCCAGTGCATGTTGGTAAAGGCAATTTGTGGCCATCACCCATAGACAGCAATGACTGCAACCCCAACACCCAGAAAAAAACACCTTAACCTGCCCTTATCGGTGGGTTGGGACTACATAAATGCCAAAGAACTAAAGCACAGCAGCAGCTTAAGTGAAGAAAATACATCCTACATGTCTTCATAGCTCTTATCTAGAAGGCAACTTGGATGAAATTTGCCTCCTTACTCCAGCCTTCATCTCTGCTGTCATGCTTGTTCTCATCTTATCTGAAAAGGTATTAAACAGATTTTCCAATGTTTAACTTTCTATTTTTATCACATGCTTGGGTTTTCCCTGGAGCTGTGATCTCCAAATACAACTAAAGAACTGATCATGCTTCATTTGGAGGTCTGGGTCTCCCTGGCTCAGCAGCGCAGAGTGGCATCTTCAAGCCCTATTGTGTCTTGGGAGACTGTGCACTAGGAAGACATTTCTTAATGGCGAAGGAACCCGCTCTCTTCTTACCTTAAGGTAGAAGTTTGAACTGTCAGTTAACACTGCTTTTGAGGAATGAGAGATATCTCACTTGGATGGGAAGAGAACACAATTCTTTTCACAGTTCCACTGTAATTTATTTGCTCTCACTCTTTTTACAATAACCTAGTCTGTAATATATGACTATGGGACAGCAAATACTGCTTGAAAAGAGCTTACACAGGAAAGGATTTTTTCTATCTTCTTGCCTGTATTGATGTCCCTTCCCTCAAAATACTGGTGACTTATTATTGCCCTGTCTGCTTACCACCTCATCAGAGTCCAGCAGCCTGCTGAATTAGGTAAGTGTACGGTTATTTTTATCTGAATTGAATGCTACATATTTGGACGGCATGTTGCACAAGAGATATACACTGGTGTCATATGACATTCTGTCCAGACACTTGTCCTAAATTTAGCTCTAAATTTAACCTGAAAGAAGTAGGGCAAATAATTAAATGTCAACCCTGCAAAACAAACCTGTTGCACTGTGATTTGAACTTAAAGGAGGCAGAAATCTCTCGTGTGTGCTCAAAGCAGTCAGTGCAGGAGAGCTAAACAATTTCAATGACAGTATAAAAGAGAGATAATTTTATCGAAGCTTTAAATACTGTAGTTATTAGATTTCAATTTGACCATACTGAAAAAACAGCACTAGGTAAATAGAGATCATGGTGCAGTGTACTTTAGCAGAGTCTATTCTGGTTCTTTGGCTGCTCTTGTCTGCAAGGCAAGCCATGATTCCCTTGCTTGGTTAGCTTATGCAGGGGAGCAGGCCAGTGTTATATGGCATGAGTCGATAGGGATGACAGCTTGTCCCTTGCTTTGAGTTGCCGAGCCTGATGGCATTGGACATAGTGCCATTGCTTGTCCCAGTCCAGGCTGGAGCTCATCCTAAAGAACCAAATCTAGCCTCTTCTGCAACTGTGCACAGCAGGGTCTCACTCTGCCTCCACTGCAGTAGCCTGGCACATGAAAAGTCAAAAATGAATTCCTTGAACCTCACCGTGCTGAAAGGTATGTATGTTTTACAAGCTGGTGAATTTAGATAGGGCCTGTTCTGTTTTACAAGGGCTTTTTCTGTATAAGATTAGTAAAATAAAGGCAAATATCTATCTACCCTGTCCTCAAGCCATTGGGAGAAGGGGAAGAGATCACTACAGCAGATATTCTTGCATACAGCAGTCACAGTATTTGGATACCAACAGAATTTAGATGGACTTAGATGCTACCAAAAAAAAAAGACAAAGGAAACATCAAAAAACATAAATTAGCAGAGGGAGATTTTGTTTTGAAATTACTCAAAATGGGATAAAATGGAGAGGTAAGTTCCCATTGTATATTTCTGCATATTACTTTAAAAAATTGTGAAATGCTAGTTTCCCATCAAAATCTCTTTGACTTTTCCACCACTGCTGTTTTAGAGTCATTGTTTTTGCAGGACCTTTTCTTGAGCTTCATGTTGCCATTCTTGTCCTTTTGTTCTTCTGCAAAAGTCTCAGAGCAAAGAGGTTGCAGCAACATTTCTGAATTCTGTGGATTTTGTAAAGGTCAAGAAAAAGAGAACACTTTCATTAGAATTCTTACAAACATGTATTATATCATAAAATAAATGATATTTGCACAGCAAAGGTTAACTAAAAGATAATGTTTGTGCTTTCTCCATTTTTCCAAGGAACATGTATTTGTTTATGTAGTCTTCAGGTTGCATTCACACTGTATTAGGATTTCATGTTCTCTTCTGAGTGATTGCTCTTTCAGTTTGAGTCAGCGGATGTGACCTTAGGATGACATTTGCAGAGAGGCAGTGACTGCAATCACTGAGGGTTCTTTCAAACCTTACTGGCAGGGCAGGTTCTGGGCTGAGCCATCAGATATCTCAAATGGGGCTTGGGGCACTAGTATGGCATGTTCCATCACCTCTTGGTGATCATATCATGTTTCTAGAGAGTTGATGGCTTCATTTTTGTTTTTCTGATATGTTAAATTTTTCTGTGAAGAGGCAGTTGTAAACTGTGCAAAATTGCACCCTGACTGGCAGCTGAGAGTCACGAGCCATTGGAGTGGGTTAAATCCCTCCTGAAAAGGCAATTATCTTCTTAGTAGAGGGAACTCAATACACCTAAAATTTTGCAACAGTGAAGTATTGAGGCAGCAAAGTCAGCAAGGAATACTCCACATTGCATTCCTTATCTCTGGGCATGTGTGGCACTCTGCACCTTTTCCCATGCAAGTGCCTCTGGCTTCTTGTCTCTTTCAAGGTACTGTGGCCAAAGCAATCATTAATTCTTGCAAAGGAAATTGAAATTGAAACTGCCTTCCTCTGTGGGAGTTTCTGTCTCCTTGTTATTTGAACATGGGTTGTATAGCAGGAGAGATGAGGGAGTTTCTTTTGCTTCTGGCATTTGCGTTTAATCTTTGGGAGTGTCTGACAGAAGCAAAGCATGGCAACACTGAATGAGAAGCAAAGCTCTGCTTACTGGAATATGATTGTCAGAGATACAGAAGTGTGTGTCCTAGGTCTGTACTCACAATGTCACAAGGTCTGTACCACCCCAAAATACCTCAGTGCCTTTCTACAGTGAAAAAGCTCAGACAGGGACAATGAAAGGGTACCTAACACGTGGATCAGTATGCTGTTCTTTATGCTGTTCTTTGGCAAGGTATTATGGGGATTGCTTTCCTTTAAACACAAGAAAATAGTGTCAAAAGGAACCTAATCAGATAGCTGCTGTGCAACTGCATAAGGCAAGAGGTCTCCTTGGCTGGATCATACAGTGCCTTATGTCTGTGTGTATTCCACAGTTACTACCTCTATATGCTCAAAACTTTATGCATGAACAACAGGCAGCAACACAATGGTTATCTACTGGAACCAGTGCCTTCTGCCCAGGGATTCTTAGTGTCACAAATAATATTTCTTGATCTCAGAGCAGACATACACGAATCAAGTGTCTGGGTGCAGCAGAGTTGCTTGTTGGGAGTTACAGGCTAAGGTTGAGAATATTTAGTGCTAATGTACATTCTCAGCTGCATTTCTTCAGGTGATGCCAAAACTATTGCCAGTTTCACACACAGAGTCTGTAATAAGATTGTTGGTCTCCTCAGATGGACAAACGAACTTTGCTTTTTCACCAACTTCAGTTGCTTGATTCATTTAATACAAAGCAGCTCTTAGAAGAACTGAAGGGTTACTTAGGTCGACTAATGGAGGTAGGGTTTGTGAAAAAATCCAAAAATAAAACATGTTAAAGGCACTTTCCTAACCTGATTTCTGCTGTCTATTTTTAGGAAGCACAAAGAATAAAGGGAAAATTGTTGTTCATTTAGCCGTATTCTATTTTTACATGGTTGTTCTTCGTCTTCTCTCAGACTGAAATCTTTTTTATTGCTCCCTGCTTGTGAGACCCCAGCTGACTCCCCCGTCAGCGTGAGTTGGCTATTTCCACTATTTTCTATTTAAAGAGAAAGCAAACAGAATTAATATGCAGCGTCTGAGTCTGAAGTCTGTCCCAGAAAATGGTATGATTTTATGTATTTATTTTTGCAGGTGATGTTTAGTAATCTCTTGGAATGTCTTGGGGTTAAGCTGAAAATGCACATTCAGTGAGTCCCAGAGGAAATATTAACAAATCTGATGCAATGCTAATAAATCATGATGATGGTTATTATTATGCTTTGGATGTGTTGTAATAAAGACACAACATTGTTTTATTGCAAAAAAAAAAGATCAACTTTCAAATGTATGATTTCATGACCATACAGTTACATTTCTGTAGCAATATTTCAAACTTCTATGAGGTTTTTCTCTGAGTATACTGAAGCATTTCACAGGTAGTGATTAAATAAAGGCCTATTTGTCAATCTCTATCCATATAAGCAGTCTTGTTGGCTTCCTCCTTCAGCGAATTTCTGGATTCATCTCTGAAGATGATATGTTCAACTATTTCCACTTCAGTAATGCAGATGAGACTCAGAGGACTTAAATGATTTACTGAAGACAAAACTGTATCTGAAAACAGAACTTTTGAAGCAGAGTCCTGTGATTTTATTGGAAAAGGGTGCAGCAGCATTCATTGGTGCTCCAAATACAACAAATCCCTGTTGCCCACAGTGCTGCATTCCTCCAGCAACAGGCACTTTAATGCACTGAGTGAGACATGCGTGCAAGCAGCTCCTGCATGGTTGTTCCTCCATGTTGGAGCTTCTGTCCGACTTGTCATCTTGATCTGGCAGTCGTGATCCATTACCTACCAGACTGTGGCTTTTGGCTTGCTGCAACATGGAGTGGGGTAGAGGCTACAGCCCTGTTCCTTGCTGGTAGGTACAAGAGATATGCAACAGTGGCACTTGCCAGTTCATGTTGTATGTCCTGCATTATCTCCGAACATACACAAACATCTGATGTGCCCCACAACTTGAAGGGTCTGATCTGGTTAAAGTTGAAGAAAAGCATGGCATGGACAACACCTTTTTGTGACATGGTCATCATTTCTTATTTGTTTCAGAACTCAGAGTATGCTTCACACTGATTCTGTGAGAGAAAAGTGCACTGAACATTACAGGGAAACCCAGGAGCTTGAAAGAGTAAATTGCAAAGTGCTAGATGTGAACGAGAAACCACCTTCAGTATTCAGAGCTGCTGAGACCTTGAGCCCAGTGTCTTTTTTCCTATTCAAATAACCTGTAGTGGAAGATTCAGGCACCCATGCCTTTGCCAGATGTGAATCTACAGTGAAGTATCAGCATCTTTCCTTGGGCTCAGTGAGTCATCATGGAGAGGCCATAGGAGTGCCAAGGGTGTGGATCTGATGAGAGCCTGCCCAAAGGCAAGCAGAAGAGTTAAATCTGGGAGTGGTTTTAAGCCAAGACAATCTTAAAGTAATATCAGGAAAAAAAAAGTGCTGGATTTTGTTTAAAAGTCATAGAGGGTTGGCTGGCATGCTATCATCATGTAGGAGTTTCACACTCTCTTGGTGTCCTCATCCAAAACTACTTTGCCACTGTAACTGCTGAATGTTCTTAACTTTGGATAAAGCAACTGCCTAGCACTGGAGATGAGGGCAGACCATTTTGTGGGCAGCAAAGAAAGAGAATGTTACTTAATGGCCATCATTTTGTGCTGGAGTGTGTCAGATTAAGGAGTGGAATGGAAAAGGAATGATGCTGGTCCTGAAAGGCCTTAAATGCAAAAAGAGTGTCTGAGAAGGGATCACATATGAGCAAACATGTGGTCTTGCTAAATTGTTTCCCTTCCAGATTGCTTTTGCTAAGCCACTCAATGGGGTTGTTTACACAGTGGTCGGGTGAGCACAGCTGAGGCTCAACAAGGTATTCTGCAAGGAAGTAAGACCTGTTGTGATCTAGGTTTTGTTCTATTTACATGCAAAGTTTTGCCACATGAATTAGTGAACTAGGAACTCAACTAAAAAGAATAGGTATTGTTTTGATTCTATATTATACTGTGTTATACTTCATTCACAGTATTAGCTGGACAGTTACGAAGTAACAGTCCCAAATTGAGGATTTTCCTCATGTTCCAGCTAATCCAACAATGTCAGCTCTCCAATATGTGCTTGATAGTTTCCTTGTGTGAAGATTATCTCTTCCTTGGCCAGTTTGCCTTACACAGATCTGGGGACAATGGCTGCCATTTCATAATTGCAACCTCAAGGTGTCTGACAGAGGGTCATCTTCCACCTTTAAGTGTTTTGAGAGAAGTACCATTCTAGTAATAACCTCTTATAAATACTTCTAGAAACAACTTCACAGCTGCTTTTGTCATCTCTGGAATTCTGAAGTGTTGAACTTGTAACCTTAAAAATACATGAGCCACTGTAAAATATAAGTAAATACCCACAGTACTGTTTGCCTCATTCATTTAACAAGTAGCTGAAGTGAAAGTAAATTGAACTTCCTTTTCCATAATTAAATAAAACTCCACAGGACAACTTATTTTACTTCAAAATTATATGGAAATTCCTTTTTTTTCTTTTGGTTCCAGAAACATGTCCATATATGGTCTACTTGTCAGGGACAATAAATAATGATGTAATAGAAAGGTCAGCTTTGTGTCATTTAGCTACAGGATGCTTGATGAAGTGAAGTTCCTCACATTAATGCAACCAAGAAGAACTTTATAATGGGTAAAAGTTTCTGTAGTGCATCTTCAAGCAGGAAATCTGAGATTCAGAACAACTTATATTTTGGCTTGTATTCGCTGATCATGGGGTGATCCAGAAATAAACTCCAGGCTTCAAAGCGAGAGTGTTTCAAAGCTGTCCTGCAGTTGATCGAAACATCCAGGCAAAGCAGGGAGATGAATACCAACGAGGATTTTCTGAATTAAGACTTTATCAAGAAGATAACTAATTTCAACTATATCATAACTCGTCTATTTCAGAACAAAAAGGTAACATAAATATGCTTCTTTTGATTTTACTTAGCATTTTCAATGTCAGTTTTCTATGTCTATGCAAATACTTCTTCCTGTAGCAGTTTGTACTGAACACCCTAACAAAGTTTTCTGAGTTTGTTGTTTCCTTTTGTGGGTTTTTTTGTTGTTGTTTTGATTTGGATTTTTTCTTGTTGTTCTTTCCACATAAGCTATAAAACTCTCGCTGGAGTTAAGCAGAATCGTAGCTCTGTCATTTCCTCATTTTATTTCTATTTATCAGTGGTGCTTTTATCTTTGCCCCATAGAAAGCTTACCCAGAAATAATTATTGTTGTTATAATTATATTGTAAGGTATGATAGCACGTAAGATGTAGCAAAGGAAAAAGATGACATCAGCAAATTATTTCTCTCAGTTATAAATTTCTGGGTGGTACAACACAAAGTTAATATTGCAGTGATTACTGTGTGAATTAACACTTTCTGAGAAGAAATAAAAGCATGCAGGTGTATTCATTTCCAGTTAAGAATTTGCACAGAATCACAAACTTGATGGCATCATAACACATGCCAGACTGATAGGTGACCTGTTTTGACAGCTGGGGCCGAATGAGGGACTTGTTTGCTCAGAAGATTCCTTTGGGATGCCTGGCTTTGCTCTCCAGCACAGAACTGTAACTTGACCGGTTTGCATGAGCTGTCATTACAAAATGTTTTTGCCTGCTGCCACAGCTGGACAGCATGAGGTGGTGTTCTTCTAGTGCCCGAACTCTGACAGATATGATGGGCACTGAAAACGTGTCTGTTTTTGAAACATCATTTGTCTTCTAGAAGTAGTTAACAAATATACTTCAAAAATTCTAGAGATTTATACGGAAACTGTCCTAAAATGAAGCAAAAACGTGAACACTTTAAGTGCTTCAAATTGGTCTAGTTCCCTTTGTCAGCAGAGGATCTGGCCTGAAAGATGGAGCAGTAAGGGCTAAACTGTAGACATGGTTTTCTGGAAAGACTTCCAGCTGTGTTTACCTTCCCTTTGTGTACTCCTTCTGCTTCCAGAAGTAAAGGCAAACACAGGGAGTGGTATCCACAGAGCCTGGGGCTCAAACACACCTCGCAAAAGGCAAAATAAGCAAACCGCTCCTCTTTTCCCCCTTTTACAGCCTCTCACAGTCTTGATATTTTTTTAGAGATGTAGTCCATCATGCCCTGTGCCATAAATGCTGAGGTTCTGCACAGAATTACAAGCTGACTGAGGTAAACAAAGAACGAAGGTTGGCAGAGTCCCTGGCTCTGCTCCCTGATGACCTTGTCATTCACCTGCTACCCTCCTATGATGGCAAGAAGCAATTCTGAAAATTTTACTGCCTGAGGTCTACTGAAGGCTTTAATACTAAGGAGAGAAAGTTTAAATTGGATGTTAGGGGGAAGTTTTTCACAGAGGGAGCGGTGAGGTGCTGAAACAGGCTGTCCAGAGAGGATGTGGATGCTCCATCCCTGGAGGTGTTCAAGACCAGGTTGGATGGGGCCCTGGGCAACCTGGACTAGTGCCAGATCTGAAGGTTGGTGGCCCTGCCTGTGGCAGGGGAGTTGGAACTTTATCCTTGGAGTCCCTTCCAACCCAAGCCATTCTATGATTCTATGAAGAACAGGCAGCCTTGCTAAGCTTTTCTCTAAGAAAATGCTGACTATGAGGACCAGTTGTTTCAGATGCTAATAGTGTCAAACAGTGCGATCCTGCATGTTTAAAGCCAGCTGTAAACCTCATTGTTTATGTTGCATAAGGGATCAGAGGCCCTTTTTCCCAAACACTGGATGTTGACAGAGCCTGTGGTACAAATATAACAGCACCCTAATTGTGTATGGCTACGGCTTTTACCACAAGGTGAATGGCTGCAGTAGTCATCCCATGAGCAGCACTTCTGGTTTCAGAACCAGAGTCCCCTCCCTGCTGAGTCCACTGCTAAGCCTTACCTGCACCTACAATCCCTCAGTATGAAACAGACTTGAGTGCTTACACTTAATTAAAGTCATTGAAGCCAGGAGAGCAAAGTTACAAATCAGGTGGGGCTGTTGTTTGTGTTAGGAGAGCAGGGTCAGGCCCAACGTGGAAATAATGATGAATTTAGATCTAGAAGGTCTTGTTAGACTGAGGTATTAGATGGTTGCACAGGCGATAATATCCTGTGATGTCTCTAACAAGGGAAATCACTAATGAGGCAATTCAGACCTGAAGGCAAAGTGTTAATTACTAGCACAGCCACTACAACCATGGCTTTAAAATTCAGGTCCTGAGCTTGAAGTACAAGTGATGCAATGTGCTACTCACGTGTGAGGACAGGCTCTTGGGCTGCCAGAGGAATGCAGGGGACAGCCCAATATGAAATCATCCCACAGAAACCTGGGCTAGAGAAACAGTTAACCCAGTATTTAATTTGTAGACCCAATACCAACATTCTAAATTTACAATAGGCTGTATAGAAGCAAGCAAACAGATCTAAGATGAATTCAGGGAGACTGCTTTGACCATACCTTACTTAATTGAATTGGTTCAACCATTTGTAGCAAGAAAGATTCATCTTTTTTCACACCTTTGGTACTACAGGTGGAAAACACCTCTAGCTCATTGACCTCATGGGCTTTTGTAAGGTGGTGGTTGTTAGTTCACTGCTGCCCAACTGGGCAGAGCCACACAGGGTGACTGCCCAGCCCAGGGGTAACGAAGACACATGCATGGGCTGCTGTCACAGTTCTCCTGGATCACAGCAGCTCCTAACAGAAATGAACTCACATGAGAGCTCTGAGGTTTTGCAGCCACCCACTAAAGCATCTCAACCGAGAATGTCTTCCAATCCAAATTGAACTGGTAGGGAGCAGGGTGGCCAAGGATGTTCTTGGCTGTCAAGATGGGTGCAAAATCTCCTGTGGCACTTACGTGTGACCCTGACACCCGCTCCAGGGATGTGTCAATCAGATGAGCAGCTCTGAAAGTTTTCTCTATTTTGGGCCCCACAAGATTCTGCCTACACGATGAGTCAGTAGTGGGAGCTGCTGCCAGCACTGTTGTTTCTGCACTCCATGGGGCTTCTGTCAAAATATTTAGATGAGTGAGGATCACCAATACATAAGGGAGTTTCTCCCTTACTTCTACAAGCAGATGGGTCCCAGTTAACCTGTAAGAGTAAGAGAGTGAAAAAGGAACAACCCCCAAATTAAAAAATGTTCATTTTATCTCACTGTGCCTCAGCAAGGGAGGAAACAAAAAGAGAGAGAGCAAGATGTACAGAAATGTCTCTTATACCTTGATCTGATGGGGTTTTAGAGGGTTACCTAATCCAGTTTGCTGCTGCTGTGTAGTCAGAATGTTGGTGGTGGGGCTGGAAAGGACACAGAAGAGGGATCTGCCCTATGCTCCACCAGTGCAGGTTTCCCTCAGAGAATAGCACTTTAGATCTGCTTTTGCCTCCTCCGAAGAGTCAGTGTCACCACCTGCATTGGGAGCTTTGGATAAGGTCCTGCCCTCTTATGTGACAGCTTAGCTGAAGTCTCTGAGTCACCATCTGGGCCAGGCCCCTACATCTGGGCACTGCAGTGCTGAATGTTGCAAGCAAGCTCGCTGATGCCAGCCCGTGGGTTTCACACGGCCACAGAGCACCTCATACGAGGTAAGTCTCTAGGCTGTGGGACTGTAAGCATGCTGCTCAGCATGGCAGGAGCTGAACAAGCCAAGCAGGAGCAGAAGCAGCTGGAAATGGATTTTGGGCAGCTGTGGTTTGGAGTGTAGCCAAGGACAGGCACCAAAGCATCTGGGATATGGGGAGGCAGCAGCTCCTGTATGGGAGCTATCAATGGTTTGATGCCTGGGCAAAGTTCCTTGGAACAGCAAGGGATCGGAGCAGAGCTGAGATCCACCAGCTTGCACTGGAGAAGCCTTGAGAGGTCTGGACAAAAACAAAACAAAAGCCAACAAAAACGAGTTGCATCATTTATCTGAAATGAAGATTTTATTTTGGCAGATTTCATGACTGCAAAATAGATTCTTCCCCACTAAGAGTCATAATGCTAATCCAAAATCTGCTGGTCTTCCCTTTCCCATTTCCTCCAGTGGAGCCTGAGGGAGCTGAGAATGTGGCAAACATCACAGTTTCTGAGGTGAAATCTAAGAGTTTGGGTTTCTTCTGTCTTGATCCAAGTGCTTGTAACTCTTTAAACTCTGTATTATTTTCTTTCTTTCTTTTTTTTTCTTCTTAATTTTGGTTAAAGAAATGAGTGAGTGTTTTGATGTACATATCTGCATCTGCTCCATGTGGGGAATTACCATTTCCCCCAGGTCAGGACTGCCATCTTATAGAGACAAGATTTATCACCTCCTCCTCCCATGATATAAGCCCTTGTCTCGTGGACACTGGTGGCCAGAATGCCCTCAGGCATCTGAAGGAGATCCTGCTAGAATGTGATAATGTATTCATTTAATTGTTAACACCACATGGCATTAATGCATTCCTATCACTACAGGAAATTCAGTGGTAAATTGCCTTTTTTGAGTCCATTTGATGGTAAGAGTCATTCCATGATTTCTGAGTGTTCCATGGTGTTTCTGAGTGTTCCATGGTGTCCTCTGCTCTCCTTTCTAGCTCTCAACACCATTTTTTAGTCTTACTTAAGTCTTAAAACTGGTGACCTTGAACTTTCCTCTTTGAACAGCAAAAATCAGAAGTGAAACTGAACATTGTCACATTGCTCTGCTAGATGAGTGAAACAAAGAAAGTCACTTATAAGAGTAGCTTTGCATGTTGCTCAAGTTATCCCCAGATAGGGCAGAAAAAATTACTAAGCTGCTTTATAGTGGCAGTGAACCTGCACTTGCAGAAAACCTACAGACAGACAAACTTTGCCCCATAATTTTCTTCAATTAGAGCAAGAAATAAAACAAAACAACAAAACACAAAAAAAGGGATGTTCATTGGTGCTGTCCAAAATAAATTCACTTCAAAATTGATTCTCTTTAATCTGATGAGGATTTCCTTTACCTTTTTTTCTCTTGAACTGTGGTAACCAGAAGTAGATAAGAACCTGCCTTGCTTGCAGCATCTCCCTTCCCTTTTTAATCAACAAATACATCAGGTCCTTTTACATGATAGAAAGGAGTTTGTTCACTAAGTTCATGTGCAAATTTCACTGACAATGTTCTCTCCCTAGTGAAGGATTTTCAAAAGATTTATTGGTCGGTCCACTCAAGAGGCAGAGATGAACAAAAGAACAAGATGGTTGAATTTCTTTAATCTTCCACGTTTTGATCACCACAATTTCCTTTTTCAGGACAGCAAAAACACTAAAAGAACAAAAATGGCTACAACGGCAGCAAATACCCAGAGGCAAACTATAGGCTGCGAGGAATACAGTCTGTATAGCAGCCTGAGTGAGGATGAGCTGATCAACATGGCCATCCAACAGAGCCTGGGGGAAGATCCAGTGGGCCAGTCAGTGGCCCAGGGCCACCCAAAGCCGCTGGGAGGAGGTCCCAGTGAGGCGGCTGCCCCCAGCTGTGCCAACAGCCACAACCCTCCCTACCACCTCTACCCTTGGCAAAGGTGAGTGAGCAGCAAATGCTTGCCAGCTTCCTCCGTCAAAACATGTGCCCTTCTAATTAGCTCTGCCAAGCAGCTTCATGCGCTTGGTCTGAGAGTCTGTCATTAGTTTAAAAGTCAGAGGCTGCTATAAATCCAGTGAGGTCAACAATTTACACCCTCACAATGAAATGAAAATCAGCCTGAAGCTGTCTGGTTTAAGCAATAAATTAAACTAGAAAGGGGCACTGCTGTGTGTTTTCCTAAAGTAAAAAAGCCCCAGCAGCTCCCCTCTGCCATGCTGCACTCTAAGCTGCAGCTTTGCCAGAGAGGGAGCACAGTGTTTGTTATGGGAAAACATAGGAGAGAGGCTAAAAATTGGCATATAAAACAGTGTGATCTGGCCACCTTTTAGATGCTGTGGAGGGTGTGGTTATTTCAGGTCCAGGTCTGGTCACAGGCACACTGCTCCTGCCAAGCACAGCTCCAGGCAGCCAGCCATGTGGGTTCTATGTAGCCACATGGCAACTGTGGAAACTTGCTGCCAAAGCAGGCATCCTTCTACTTTTATTCTTTAAAGGCTGATTTCTCAAGGGGAAGGAGCTTAGAAAAGGGAAGAAGGACTAGTAGAGGGTGAAAGAGGGTAGAAAGTTACCCTAAATCAATGGAGATACAAAAATAACCTTTCAAAGTATTTTTGTAATAAGCCTGAAGAAACAGGATTTGTTCCTCTTCCTTTCTCTCAACTCTGCTGTTCTTGCTTGGCTCTGGGAAATGTGGGACAATAAGAGGAGCTGCATGTGTGCTTAGCTGCAGAAAGGGGACACTTCAGGGAGTGCACTCCTGCTCCAGCTGAAGTTTGTGGTTTCTCAGGGTCATTGCAGTGCATCTGCAATGTCAGCTCTGCTGTGAGGACTTGGTGGTGTGCAGAATAAGGACTTCCCTGGCCAGTTGGCCCTGTCCTCCTCAGGATTACTTTCTTTTATCATAAGACTGCATCTACTGCTCTCTGCATCCCCTGCTTTTGCCTCAGGCCAGCAGCATTTGACCTCCCAGCAGAGCAAAAGCCTTTCCAGCAGTGTAGTACCAGATCTAGAGTGCTGCTGAGCCCTTCCACCACCTGGGAGAGCCATATCCTCCTCCAGCACCTGCTCAGATCTCCGTGCATGACACTTGGGGAGGTGATGAATGTTGCTTTGCCGCATGCCTGCTTCCTGTGCGGTGGCAGCAGGGTTAACCTCACTGTAGTCTTATATGGTCATTTGAATCCCCTGACGCTTCCTCAGAGGGCCAAAAATAATCTCGAGCTGAGAGAGCAGCTGAATCCAGCACAGAGCAAGCTGTGGCCATCTGCTTTTATTCAAAGCCCTGACTGGCACGCTTTAGCTCTCTGTCTCTACGGATGCGTGTCTCTGTTTCTTCTTCAACATGACCTGTTTCTCCTATTCAGAGTATTTCTCTTCATTTCATTCATGTCATCATCACTCCAGAATGGCAGCCAGAGGTCGTGTTCAGCCGCCCAACGCAGGGGCAGCCTGGGGGGTCAGGCGAAGGTACGACAGCAGCCTCTGCAGCACAGCCCAGCCCATGTAAGTGCCTCCCCTCCCTCTCCTGCCTCACATCTCCCTTCCTCTCTTTTCTCCCTTCATAACTCTTCATCCTTCCAGTGCACACATCTTGGGGACTCTGGGTCATTTGTCAGCTCTGGGAAGAAGTGTGAAAAACAATCATCTATTACAGTATATAAATAAGGTGGGAAAGTCCAGGATTTCAAAGTGAAGTTTTATTGATGCTACTGAATGCTATGCCCATTTGCATGGAGGTGGCTCTATCCAGTATCTGGATATAGTGGAAGTGTCCAGGCCATTACAGGATTATTGCAGCCCTTTTCATGACAGTAGATACAGACACCTGCTGCACCAAAGAGTTGCAACAGCATTTCTCTGTGCTCTGCAGAAAACTCCTTCCTAACTTTTCAATCTCTCAGTTTGAAACCATTTATTCTATTCATCTTTTAAGACTCTCCATGGATGCATGGTTGTAGTGACTACCACTCTACCACTCTTCTTCCTTCCATCTTTCTCCTGTCTCTATATTCTCCTCCATCTTTCTCTGCACCTAGACTGACCCAGGCTCTGTTCCTTCTCTCTGTTAACACTGATCTCTCTGACACTTGCAAAAACCTCTCTGCTGGAACATGGGCCCCCCACTTATCCCCATCTCCTGCCACCTCCCCTCGGTTCCACCAAAATTGCACCCTTTCATGAAGTGCTCTGCACTCCTGGCATACCTCTCTCTCTTTTGTGTGTGATGACTGGAAGGCTGATGGCTTCTTCTGTATCACATGGTTCAACAGATCTTGGTCCGTAGTGAAGGCTGGGACAACACTGATAAACCAGTCCTCCTCTGTGAGAACAGAAATGTGGCTGGGAAGCCACAGGGGAGCATGCTGGCAAGGCAATTTAGGTCCCTGGTCTCAGAATCAGGAAAAGGTGATAGCTGGCTTCACCTGGAGAGATGCTGTTCCTTCCTGTTGCTTGCATCTCATCAAGCTGCCAGTAAAAGGAGGAGCTTCTGAACCCTTCTGTGCTCCTCTGAACCTCTTTAGCACTCAAAACCGACCCTGCCACACATCTCTTCTGCAATGAGTATTTACAAGCTTGGCTACTGACCTTTGAAATGCAGTAATTCTTATGATCATCCCTTAAGGTTAAGATTTCATCAGAACTTCAGACTCCTTACATCATCTATTTTTTACTATTTCTGATGAAATCCAAGCAGCAGAATGTGTTGGTTATTTGTTATAACTGACAAAGATGAGCCAGGCAAAAAACAAGAATTTCACATGGAGATTCATTAAACTCTCTGTACTGATCTGGAATTTGTTTGGCAACAGCATTCACAGCCTGGTCCAGCAAACCCCTCATCTTACTTAGAAATCATTTAAGGTCAAGGTTCTCAACAGAAGTTTACTTCATTCAACATCTGAGGGTTCAGGCAAAATAATAACTGATTCTCCATACATTTTTAACCCTATCACCAATAAGAGGTGCTGTCTACTTTCACTGAGGTCTCAGCTAATATGACTGCCCTTGAATTTACTGTGTGCCAGCACCACCCAGGGGCTTCTGCCATGCTCACCTGGCATGCAATAATTCATTCAGTGCTGTAACTCCACTGTGTGCCCATTTGCAAGGCTGTGGTGAGCAGCCCAGCATATGTAACATGAACCTTTGCACAGAACAACAGATGGCTTCAAATTCCTTGTGCCAGTGACTGGTAAAAATGCCCCCACTCCCTCTTCTCCCAGTCAAACACTCCAATTGCTGATGTTGACTGACCAGCAAAATGCTGGATTTCAAGCACCTGTATAAAAATTACTTATCTCTTAGAAGCTAGCAATTTTACTTGTAATCCTCAGGGTACTTTTGACAGTATGAAGATACAGCAGAAACCCCAGAACATCCACCTTTCAGCTATCAAGAGATGAGAGGATTCCTTCTGGCCAGCCATGTCCAGGACAGCAGCTGTATGCTTTAGCTGTTATCTCACCGGGTAGCACTCTTGGCTTTGTCCAGTATCCTCCCCCTATTCAAGTGTAGCTATTTTTGTGACTCTGCTGTCCTGAGTCTGCTGCTTCCAGCTACAATGAGAAAACAAGAGGCACCAAGGCTTTTTTCATCCAGGGAATGGTATCTTTCTGTATTTCTTGGCACGCTGCTCCCGCAGCCTGCACTAAATGCAGAGATTGTACCAATGATGTATTTTTTGGGAACTCACATACTGAGCTGCCCATATTTTTCTGTCTCTGGTATCACCCTGCAATGGCATTCTAGATCTCCTGTCATAAACAAAATTTCTGACTGTTCTCGCTATTGCTGTCCTACACAACCTTCTTTGCTTATTGTATTCCTTCATGGCAGTGCTAATGCTCTTCCTGAGACACATACCTCCCTCACCAGACTGCAGGTTCTCCTATGTTTTCAGCATCCTTATGTTCTCTGTCTCTGAAAATATAACTGATGTGCATTTTTTTGGAAGTCTCCATTAGAACTGGAAGAATGCTTTTCCCTTTCTGTTATTTACTGCCCCGTATCTTGGCAATTAGCTGCCTTGGAGTAAGAAAGAAGTGGCTGTGTTCTCTTGGTACAGCCAGGCAGTCTGTTGGTACTGGAAGGCAAAGATCACCTCCAGCTCTGTGCAGGATGCAGGGTGACAAAGGAAAGGCTTGTCAGAGAGAAGCTCACCTGCAGGGTGCTCGTCATGCTTCATTTCTTGGTGGCGTGCAGTACTCCATGTTTTCTCTAGGTTATTAGAGATCCTCTTGCTAAGTTCCCAAAAGGTTCAGAATTAGGTAATACCTAAAAAGATGACTGGCTCAGCCAACTTTTGAAAACAGACTTTCTCAAGAGAAATAAGAAGTACCTCTACAGCACAAGAACAAGGCTAACTAAGAACTTCTCTTTTAAGGTTAACCCATCTGGAAATCAAAACTAAAATTATCTTCAGTGATGGAAAGGAGCAATTCTTCTCTAAATTGAACGTGGTTTTGAGATCTCATATGGAAGCATCTTGCCATTTGGGACAGAAAATGGCAAGGTGATGTAACTATCACAACCATTGACACAGTAGAGCTGGACTAACTCTACAGATATCTGAAATATTAATATTTATGTCAGAGATTAGCCACATCTTCCTTATATTCCATGGAAAGAGATCAACACCTCCAGACAGAGATTCCCCTGATCTACTGTGAATAACCTAACTAGAGTAGATAGATAAATTTCACCTCCAGGGGCCCTGTAGCTAGGTATAAATTCTTAGTATATACGCTGTAGAAGTTAATTGTTTTGCTCAAATGATACAACAGTATTGCTGCAAAATACCTCTCAGTAAGGAAGGAAGCAGTAACCGTGTTTTAATGTTGTTTTAAGAGAACTTGACCCTGTGGTGGCAGCAATCAGGGATGGAGATGAAAAAGAGATATGCAACATGATGAAATCAGGAAAAAACCTTTCTGAACCTAATAAGGATGGCTGGTTACCCCTCCATGAAGCTGCATACTATGGCCAAGTGGGTTGCCTGCGCCTGTTGCAAAAAGGTCAGTGAAATTAAAACTAATTACAAAAGAAGAAAGAATATGATTAAGCCAAATAGCAGAATCAGTACCACACCAGTCCTTGTCTGATACTGTGTGTGAAGCATTATTCAGCTTCTATGACTGCGTATTAATTTCACTTTCTCTTTGTGGATAGGCTTCCAGAGTGAAGCCCTAGAATTTATGATCTTCAGGAGAAAGTAATGCTCGTTTAGATCTTGTCAAGACCCAGACTTCTCACAGTAAATCCTTGTAGCTTGAATCTTGGCTGTTGTGGTCTACTTGGAATCCACAGCTGGCATCAGTGTCCCACCAGCTGAAGATTGAAACCAGTGCTTCCTTGCCAGTGACTGAAGGTGGCTAACTACTGCAATTTGTTTTCAAACTGCTGCTGAAGTGCAGTTATTCAGCAACTTTCTGCATTACTAGTGGGCATAGATGGACATTTTCATCTGAGTCAATGATTAATCTGATTTATGGTTATTCATTTTATATTCTTTGTTTACTGAAAAGAAGGAACGAACAACAAAAACTCATCTAAAACCATAAGGATTGCAGGTGCTAGAGATATTTGTGCAGCACTACACCATAATGTCTTTGGGCTTATGGTTTCTTCACAGCATACCCCGGCACAATTGATCAGCGCACCCTCAATGAGGAGACTGCTCTCTTCCTGGCCACCAGCCGGGGCAACCTGGACTGCTTGCTCGCTCTGCTGCAGGCTGGGGCTGAGCCTGATATCTCCAACAAGGCCAGAGAAACTCCTCTCTACAAAGGTGAGGTCCAGAGTTTCCAGGACAATGAGCTCCACTAGGAGAGAGCTCACAGTATTGGCCCCATCTCATTCACCTCAGACATAGAATCACAGAATCATAAAATCATTAAGGCTGGAGAAGACCACAGTCCAACCAGCCCATCACCAGCATACCACTAAACCATGTCCCTCAGTGCTACACCCACACATTTCACAAGCACTTTGAGGAAAGTTGGCCCTGCTGCCTCCCTGAGCAAACACTCTTTCTGAGAAGAAATTTTTCATATTATGCATTTCATAATATACAACCTGGACCTCCCTTGGTGCAACTTAAAGCCATTACCTCTTGTAGTGTCATATTGGTTCTCATGCCCTGCTGCTGAAACTCACCAATTAATTTTTGCATTTTGATCCCCCTAGTAGACTTGCATCTTCTCTGTCTGACCTGCCATGCCATGGTCTCTCCTCATCCACATTCGAGATAGATTAGTGGCATAGGCTGCAAAGTGGTGTAGAGATGGGGCATGAGTTGTTCTCTGGGCTCCTCAGCATCGAGTGTTTGTGGAACATCCCAAACTTTAGGAAAGCAGAAAGCTGGGTAGTGCAGGATTGTATACACCTTTCCAAGCAGTAGGTCCTATGTGGCTGTTCTATGTGGGAATGTATTGCCTTATTCACATGTGAGTGGTACTTGCATATGGGAAAGACATGTTTATGTCCCAAGGGAAGAATCCAAATCAAAAGAAAGGACCAATGTGAGAAAAAAGAACTAATATTTAAAGCAAGAAAAACAACTGCTATGGAATGTGCTGGCCTATCTCTGAACATTGTACAGCAAAAGCTAGTTGTAAAAGTAGGTGCTTATTTCGAGTGACTTTAGTTTGGGGTGCCAAAGTTAAAGCATACAGGAAGCCTGACAGATTGGAGTTCAAGGAGCAATTGAACAAATTCATAGAATAAAGATAATCAAGAAAATACCATTATCTGAAGATGGTCCTGAGCTGTGAATTGCAGGCTGAGAGAATTCTATAGACTCACTTCAGTAAGGATATTTTCTGGCTGACTCTTTTTATTTTATTCTTTTTCTAATCTATATTGAAACTCATTTGTAGCTCAGAACAGTGAGGTCCGGGGTCATTTTGCTCAGAATTTTCAAATATAGTGTTCAGATCATGCCATTTCTATGCCATTCTATGCTATTGCTTTATAAATTATCTTCTGTCCCTTGTCACCTCCCTTTGTCACCCAGCTAGTACTAACATGATGGGCTAGATTCTCTTCAGAACCAGGTTTGGAACAAGTCCTGCAAATCACATAGCCTCCTACAGGTCCAGAATGAAATCTGACTTCGTTGCCAGATCCTGTGCAAGTCCCAGACACTGTCCTTTGACAGCAGCACTGCCCTTGTATTGAGCTAGATGGATATACTGGCTTATTCAATAAGTCCAAGCTGTGTTCTATTGCTTGTGCCATGTGAAAGGAATATCCAGAACACCCATAATCTTTCCATAAGCTTGTACTATTCACTTTCCTTCTCTTCAAAACAGCCTGTGAGCGCAAGAATGCAGAGGCTGCAAGACTCCTGGTGCAGTACAATGCTGATACCAACCACCGCTGCAATCGAGGATGGACTGCTCTCCATGAGGCTGTCTCCCGAAATGACCTGGATATAATGGATATCCTGGTAAAAGGGGGTGCCAAGATTGAGTCTACAAACTCCTATGGGATCACTTCTTTATTTGTTGCAGCTGAGAGCGGGCAGTTGGAAGCTCTGAGATACCTGGCAAAATGTGGTGAGTAGAGTTGTGCCACTGATATACCATTGCTCGTTTCATCCTCAATATTTCAAAGTTCCCATTAATTTTCCCTGGCTCAGCTTTTCTATCTCTGTAGATAAGTACTAGCATGTATTGCTGCTGAAACCCTTTTGCTCCAGATGGCAGTTTGTGTAGGGTCTTTCAAGGCATGGTCTAGACACATGCACTTCTTTTGCATTCATTTGAGGCCACCTCCTTTGGGAAATAATATGGTGCTCTCTAATTAAATTGCCTGACAGCTTTCAAGATCCGTATTGCTGTGCACGTGTAGATTAAATCCAGTCATAAAAGAAAACTGTAGGTGGTAAGAGATGGCAGAAGTTGAACATTAGCCAATTCCATCTGCTCAAAAACATGTGCCACTAATAGACAAGGTTAGCTCACCTCCACTAGTGAATATTGCTGGAAACAAAGTCCTATTGTATAGTTAATGAGTTTACACCAAGGAGAAGCAATCTCAGTCTCTCTAAGGTGTATGTATTCAAACACGTAGGCAGAGTGAATTTGATTTTTATTTACACTAAACCTACCTATTACTGCTCCAGTCATGTAAATAAGGGCACTGATTTTACTAACATTCTGAAGCATGTTTTATCCTTGCAGTGGGCTAATGCTTCAGTGTGGGTAAGAATTGGATCCTGCACTTGTGAAAGAAGAGCTAAATGGCAGTAAAAATAAGAAAAACTTATTGAAGCAGTATTTATGGCTAGGAAAGATATGAGAGACAGAGAACAAAATATATATATGTATGATCTGCCATTCAGCTAACATTTTAAAGTCAATTTTGTATGACCATTTAGTCCATCAAACTGCCTACAGTTTTAGAAAATACACTGGAATGTAATTTGTGTTTCAACTTAGACAGATATTATGATTTCCTTAAAGTTCAATTTTGAGAAAACTAACAAGAGAAAATCCAATAAAACTGTTCAATTGTTTCAAGCCCTCTAGAACTCCTCTGAGAATACCAGAAATTATATCACTGCATTGTTAATGATGATCAATGTTCATCATAAGATGGGTTTCTTTTTCATTTCTTTTTCATTAAGAACATAGTCCTACGTTATGTTTTGTCACTGCAATTCTCTTGGTGCTTCCAGCTACATTTTCAAAGGGCCTAACACAACACAGATGTTTCATTTTGGGGTGAGAGCATAGGGAAATATTCTCTTTGGCAGGGAATTTTCATGATCAGATGGAAGAATGATTGTTTCCTTTATTGGAGGTTAGAAGCAAAACTCCAGTGAACTGTCATACACATTTAGGATACATATTAAGCAGCCTTTCTCAGGACAGCATAGCACATTGCATGTTGCAATAGATTGCAGTCAAAACCGAGTATTTCAGACCTTAAGTATCTAGCACAGAAAAAAGCAAGATTCCAAATTGTTAGTGGTCAAAGAGTATTACAGCCTGGTTTTTTTTTTGTGCGTTGTTTATTAAGACAAGCATCTACTACAGTACAAGTAAAAATATACTACAATCTCATTAAAGATATTAATCAATTCTTAGCTAACATTTACCACTTGGACCCTAAATTGAAGCGTTACGAAATAAAAAGATATGTCTTTAGGTGTTGAGTTTTGAAATGGAAGATTCATTGACTAAGTTTTGCCCAAATGAAAGATCAGTAAAATTATTTCTGGTTGCTACGTAGATGACTTGTTATAAAATCCTATTTTAGCCTAGATACATACTAAAATTAAAATAGAGTATAAATAGTATAAATTCACTTACAGTATGAATATAGAGAGTATAAGCAATATTAATAAACCTAAATCAATCAATCAATCATAAATACGTAATCATAATTTACTTTTGAGAGCACCTATTAAAGTCATCTAGTCCCTGCTCTTGTCCAGGAATGTTAAATAGATATTGATACAGATACAGATACCGATAGATACAGATATAGAAATAGATACAGATATAGAAATAGTGTAAATACATAAGTACATATGGAATTATTATGTCTAAAGAGAAGTCCATGCTGAATAAAGAACATGCCAATTTTAAAATGTTTGTCTATGAGATACAAATGAATGGAGCCTGGATTCATGAGTGGGAGCTGATGGCTCATGCCCACTGTTTTAACCTGAGGGTATTTCTCCTTTTCTAGAGTGCTTTATCACTTCGTCATTTTACTTCCCCCAGCAAACTCTCAGTGAGAAAATGATTGCTCATATAAACTCTCCCTCATAAAATTAACATCATGGTAAAAGCCAGTTGTCATCTATAAAATAACTGTACAGTATTTTCATTTTGCTATGATCAGATTTTTCTTCACATCACCTTTCTGCATATGGTGTAGCTCTAGTCTCATGGAGACTTACTTATGTGTTCATTCAGTGCATGTTGTTTCCATCTCATTCAATCCTTTGGTCCTACAAAGATTTTTTCTTCCTTCCTAGGTGCTGATATAAATACTCAAGCCAGTGATAATGCTTCTGCTCTTTATGAAGCCTGTAAAAATGGACATGTACATATTGTAGAGTTTCTTTTGTCCCAAGGAGCTGACGCTAACAAAGCCAATAAGGATGGCCTGCTACCTCTACACATAGCAGCCAAAAAGGGAATTTGCGAGTAAGTTTTAGTTTGTTTCAGTTTCACCTTTTAGGTAAAAACCCAAAGTCCTTACAAAAAGGAGAATTTAATCTCCTAGATCCAGTTATGAGCACTGCAAATGAGGGAAATTGCAATAAACTAAACAGAATGAGTTTGTAGGATAGGATGGATGGGATGTGTGAGGAGAAATATGGGGTTAAAGATCCCATTAGCCTTGCCAAGATACCACCTATTACAGCTAAACAAGCACATGTATCTTGAAAATGGACTAAACAGAACTCCACAAAATATACTTGAGATGGAATGAACAAACATCTATTCATGAAGTTAGTCCTCACTTTAAACCCCTTACCACAGCACACAGCTATTTTTTGCAAAGTATAATCGTATCTCTAATTGTAGTCATGGACCCCTTTGGTGACTCCATTACCACTATTTCTATCAAAACCCTTTGAGAAAAAGTTATAAGATTGCAAAGGTTGTTTGTAGCTAGTAAAGCTGCTTTTGCAAACTGCTACAAAAGATTCTTACATATTTCACAATGTCTGAGGAATTAAAACTTTTGACAGCACTACACCTTCCTATGGCATCTTTTATCCTAGCATTTCAGTCCATTTGGGAAGCCCAGTTTCACTTCTCAAATTACTTTGATAGTCATAGGGATATTTATTTTCTGTAGCTGGAATAGATCTGTTTTGTGGAAGATGTACATTCAGGGGTGACTCAGTGTTAATTTATATAAAGGGTTTATATACTTCTAGCATGTATATAAATACCTTGCATAGACTAATATAGGCATGATTCAAAATTTGTGATTTGACTTACAGAAGCAGTTTTTTGAAAACAAAAACATTTTAGATGAGAAATCTGCCAGAGGCAAAACTCAGCTCCAATTGCTCACTTCCAAAAAAGTTGATCTGACAGTACATTAAATTGATCTGAATTCAATCCAATCTGTAAATAGAATCTAGACAAGTTCTCTGAATCTATTTTTCCCCTCAATAGGTAGGTAGCCCAGTCTGAAAACAAATCTACACAGAAATTCAGCAACCTCAGTGCATCCCTATGTTATGAAAGAATGAGCCAATCTGATTTGGAGGTCATGTCTATTATTTCCAACACTTAGCAGCATAAATGAGATAAGAAGCCAGCCCAAACTCTGAGTTTGTTTACTTGTAAAAGACTGAGCATATTTTTTTTTTTTTTGTGCCCAACTGCCCGACTGCTGTGAACTGAAGTACAAGAGGAAGAAAAAAAGAAGATTTTCTCTTATAAATATTTATCTAAATGATGGAGCTGTAGTCCAATTGGCTGATTATTGTTAATTCCACTGGTATTCAGTAAAATAACACCCTTCATGGTGACCTCTCTTTGTATTCCTAAAGATTTAATACGTAATTCTGCTGGAATTCCTCACTCCAACTTTTTGCCAGAGCACGAAGTCTCCCTACCGTCAAAAAGTCAAGAATGTGGTCCCAAGGCTCAACTGTCAATTCTTGTTGCTTGGTGTTTGTTTATCTTAAAGGACACCTTGTCAATACTGACATGAAGTTCATAAAGGTCCTCTCATCAGCTCTAGGACAAGTGTAAGCTGTCATTTAACTCCTTCACCCTTGGAACCAGGAACCTAAGAAGACTTTGTGAAGTGTGGGTGGATTTATTAAGTAAATGAAAGTCAATCATCTCTTCTCTTTGCACATTCATACTAAGGATCCTCTGCCTCCTTCCTTTAATTTCCAGCAAATAGAAATCACAAAAGAAGGTTTCAGGCGTAAGGAGAAACTCAGCAATATTTCAAAACTGTGTATGAATCTCAGCCCTGTGACAAGGGCAAAATCTGCGACCTTGTTTGTCCAGTCTTCACTACCTTCACTTAAGCTACATTCTTCCTCCTTCCTGATAGGAAAGTCTGTGGTGATGGAGACACCAAATTGTTGAACCAAATCACTTTGAAGGATGAAGGAAACAGACAAGTTAGACTCTGATAGAATTTGATAATTCCTACTTTTCCTCCCAGCAAAATCTGAGGGGTTGTACTGAGGTCTGGGACACTGCAGGTTTTGGATATAAAGTCTCAGTGTGTCATCACTGCAGAGCAGTTTGGGACCTCGCAGACAGAAATGAGGCAGAGCATCCTTAACTCAAATGTGAAAAGCTGGCCAATGCACATGTCCTGAAGGGAAAGAACAAAATAGACTCTTAAATCTTCAAACAGTTGATCATGGGATGACTAATGTTGGCACTTGGCATGGTGTCCTCACAGTACTCTCTTCCCTTTTTGCTATTTCGGCTCTTATAGAACATCTGATAATGGTGGAAAGTTGCCAGTTCACCAGCACTCAACTCCTGCTCCCTGGTGAGCCTTAAGGTGCTATAAGAGTAGAGAAACAGCTTGGAAAAAAATAAAATAAGTAAATGTTTAATTTCCTAAGACATTTATACATTTATTTAATGAAAAAAAAATCTTTGTTTCAAAAATGAGAAGTAGAAGTACCTTGACAACATCAACTGTCCACCATGCAAATGGGACCACAATCCTGTAAAGTGTCATGCATCTTCAACTCTTTTTTCATCTCTTAGGAGTGTGGAGACTCAGACTTTTACAGGACCACAGGCAAAAGTTTTCCTGAGGCTAGCCTATGTTGTGCTTAGTTCATTACGTAAATGTATGTTTTAGGGACATTGCAGTCAAGCTGAAGATGTGCAGCATCTTAAAATAGATGCACTGTGTGCTTTGCATGTTTATATGTTAGAAGAGTTCTTGACTGCTAGATAGAGTCTTTTGCATAGGAGAAGGAGGAAGAGATGTGTTTAAATCACTGCTAAAGAATTGCTTTTACAGATAGGCAGGAGGTAGACTCAGGTTTGATGATTCCTAGTCTCTTTCTATTTCTTAAGGTGCCTTATCTGTATTTATAGGATCAAGCTAGTGCCTTAGCTAAAACATCTAACTTCATTAGCAGGAAATGAGAGTTTAACCTATGGGTTTAATTATGCAGCTCCAGTGATGCCTATGGAGACATAAAAATGCTCATGGATTTACGGTAGCAGGGGTCTTACACATCATATGTTTGAACTTCCGATTACGTAATGAGAGCAGCTCGATTTATGTTGCTGTGCTTAAGGCTGCATCACACTTTCCAATAGCAATCCCTCATTACTGGGACTTAGGACTTGGCTGTACACTTTTTTTCTCCCTGGGCTAAAGCATGGCAAACAGCCTGGAAAATATTTTTATTTCTTTTTCTGCCCTTTCCTAATTGTCATTCTGGCTCCCAACACCTGGGATGGATGTTGATAGCCCAACAAATTTGCCACAGCCAAAAGCTGTGCGGAGGGCCTCTAGTATGGAGCTCAATCCAGGGTAGAAACTGAACTGTAAAATCTGACATGGAGGTCTGGAAACTAAATACATAGTTTATCCCAACTCAATCCCAGATGACTGGAAATTTTCATCCCCTTTCTCAAGGAGGCTCAAGTCTCTGTGGCTGTGACCTGTGAGGCCTACCAGTGTCTTCACCACAAAGCAATCATGATGGATCCTCTGCTATCTCGTTCAGTTCCTCTGACCTGCACCACTTCCTCCACTACTGTTCACACTGTGATGGTAGAGGTGCAGAATACCTGGTAAAGCCTGGCTGGGTGTCTGCCACTTGTGCTAATTGTGAAGATAGGCAGGGAGTAAGCACATTGTTTCTTACATTGCAATAGACCCTGTGGCTTGCATTGCCTCAAAAAAACTGGGTGACGATTTCAAAAAACTTACACTTCCATCTCACATTTTTGGCAGTGTAAAAGTGTAGGGAATTGAAGATAGTTTTCAAGTTCAAACTGATTTTTCTCAGAGCAAATCATTCCTATGCTCAAGTTAGTAGGTTATTACACCTACTACTGTACAGCTAGGATTTGCAGTAGACCCCCTTGCAGTAGAACTCACCATTACTCACTGACTCTCCACTTGACAGGATTGTCTCCATGCTGATCCCTGTGACCAGTCGCATCCGTGTCAAGCGCAGTGGCATCAGTCCCCTGCATTTAGCAGCTGAACGCAACAATGATGACATCTTGGAAGAGCTAATTGATGCTGGCTATGAGGTGAACACCACCCTCTCCAATGAACGGTCCTGCCTTTATGAGGACAGACGCACCACACCGCTTTATTTTGCTGTTTTTAACAACAATATCTATGCCACAGAGCTCCTGTTGCAAGCTGGAGCCAACCCCAATGTTGACCTCATCAATCCGCTGCTTATCTCTATACGCCATGGTTGCCTGAAGACAATGAAACTGCTTCTCGACCATGGAGCAAACATTGATGCCTATATTTCCAGCCATCCCACCACATTTCCAGCTACTATCATGTTTTCAATGAAATATCTTTCTGTGCTGAAGTATCTCCTGGATCTTGGCTGTGATGCAGTTTCCTGTTTTCAGTGCCAGTATGGAAACTGCCCACATCCTGCATTAAATTACAGACGGGACAGATTTAATGATCCTCAGCTGTCCAAAGAACCAACCATAACACAGGTAAGCACTCCTTAAAATACCTTTACTACTTTTGGGAACATCTCTCACCCATGTATCTTGGTAAATTCACATATTTCTTCTCCCTTCTTTCCTGCAAGAGAAAATGCTTTTTTTTTTTTCTCAAATTTATTTACATAAAAACAAAGCTTTGTAAGATTCAGAGAGTGTTCTAGCTGCATATTCAGTGACAACACGGGCATAGGCAGAAGTTGCTGATGTCCAACCCCGAATTTCAGATGAATAATAGCTGACAACAGCTTCTGTTGTCAGATCCTCAATACTCTTTTTCTCTGCAGCTGAGGTGACAGAATTGAAACATATTTTCTTGTGAGGCAGTGTCAAATGGGCAGTAGAAACCAGTTTGTGTTATTTGCCCTGTAATTATTGTTTTATCTGATAATTTATCTGCAAATTTAAGCTCTTGGTTAAATTAAAATTGTATAGTCCTTCACCTTCTGAGGGTAGACTAGTGAATGTAAGCATCTATTTCCAAATCAGGATAAGCAGCCCTGAAGAGAGTGTGTAAATTATTACATTAGCTATATGACTATTCATTATAATTGAGGCATTCGGAAGAGACTAGGAGATTTAAATCCATGGTTGCAGTGTCTCGGGCATGGACTCAGATGTGAACGATCCAAATCATTTATTACAGGTTTTAACATCCCTTAAATATTTTCACAAGTTCTCTCTTGTAACTTTCCCACCCACCTTTACATATCAACAATATAACTTCCCAAAGCAGTCCTTAACCGTGCATACAGGCAATTATCCAATCAGAGCTGTGAGTCTTCCCAAACCATGCACTTTTCTTCCAATTAGGGTCTGCCATCGTGCAGCTTACTTGAACTTGTTTTTCTTTTCTTCT
Organism: Cyrtonyx montezumae; assembly: GCF_038088225.1. Taxonomy (NCBI): domain Eukaryota; kingdom Metazoa; phylum Chordata; class Aves; order Galliformes; family Odontophoridae; genus Cyrtonyx; species Cyrtonyx montezumae. Next base: position 13,961,243 of record NW_027071826.1, read on the forward strand.
GGAAGTGTCCTTGGTTCTCAGCCTTCCTTTCTCATGCTGTTTATCCTGTTCCACAGCTGAAGCTCTAAATATACTTTTTGTATTCCCACACATGTTTCATATTTTCAAAGCCAATTACACATTTTAGATAACCATGTCTTATGTATGTATATCTGCAGTCCATTCCAAAACTCAGCTACTGCTTCCATTGGGCTGGAATTGGATTCTCAATTCCTAGATGTCTGCAGAATTTCAGAGTGCACATTTTCATGCTGTTGTTGTTCGTTTGTTTGGGGTTTTGTTTGTTTGTTTGTTTTGGTATGATCTCTTCTTGTTGACTCCTTCCAAAATATCTTAAAGTAAATCTGACCTTCCGATCAAAATTTGCTATCCTTCAACTCGCAACAAAACAAACAAAATCCTCAGCATGGCAGTCGTCTTTCATTTTTGGAAAGCATTAGGGAAGCAGTAAGTTAGCTCCTACTGAGCTAAGGTGTACTTTTGTGTGATTCAGAAGGAAGTGTCATTTAGGCTAAATAAATGATCACCATTAAATTGAATTATCTCTAATTCTTGAAACATGATGCTGTTGGACATGGAGTGAAAGAGGGCTGAAAATACAAGGCAAAGAGAGAGCATTTGTATGTACATTAAGTGATAATTCAGCCACACAAAAACAGGTATTCTTACTTAGCTATATGTGATATTTCCATTTGAATCTCACCTAACCATATTTTAAATGAATAAAAAATAATGGGTCACACACAAAACAGAATCATCACCTGAAAGGTCAGAGGCATAAACAGCAGAAGCTGTGTAAGATTATATCCGTGCATAGAGAAACTAATAAGTCTTTGTGAGCCTCTTCTAGAGATTGCTTCTGCATGCAGAGTAAAAAAAGTGATGTCTTCCCTTGCTTCTTAGTGCTGGTTTCTGGCTAATAAAATAAGGCTGCATGGAGTAGCTTTATAATATGGCTGTGATATGGTTTGTATTCAAAAATATAGAGAGTCATATTAATCTTTAGCTTTTTCTACACAAAAGATGTGCATTTCTTATTTTCCTGTATGAAATTACTTAAGGAAAATAGATCTGAATTAGTCTTTATACGGTAATACTATGAGCTACTGGAAGTAGATTTGAAAAATACATAACTACAAATAATTCCTGATTCTACTAAATTAGTGTTTCCTATGAAAGTGAATGCAGAAAAATGCTTTCTGCCTTAGTAGACGGTACCCAAATTGCAGTGTTAAAACCGTTAACGGGGGAAACAAAGCATCTTTCTGCCACGAGAGGGCATTCAGGGGCCTGCCGAGACCTTAGGCAGTGCGTCCCAAACCCAGTTCCACTTCATTCCTGAGACTGTCTCATGGCCTGTCGTTGCAGGTTTGCATTCTTTTGCTTTATTTTGCTCCGTGTATCTTCCTGTAACGTGTTTGGGAACATTTTTATTATGGAAAATATATATATTTTAGGTTGAGCTTTCAAATGAGAAATAGAGGAATAAGAGGCAAGGTCTCTGGTTGGAACAAGAAGAGGAGAACAGTGAGATCCAGTGCTTTATTATCTGAAACCCTATCCTCATTTAAACTTCGATGAAGTAGAATTTCTGTGTGAATGAGTAGTGCAGATCCCCAGTTTGTATGCTGTATGTGCAACTGCATTGCAATGGCACAGGCATAGGCACTGAAGAATGTCAGATATCTCAAACAACATTTCCTTTGAACAGTTGAGGTAGAAAACTCTGGATTGCCCACTGGGATCCTCCAAAATCACTACATTTAATTTTTCTGGGAATGCTCAGAGAAACAAAGTCAGAAGAGTAGTACATGCTTCTGTGAATGCTCTGACCTTGAATGAAAAGACTTTAACAATTCTCTGTAGTTTTATTCATACTAGATGTGATAATATTTTATGTCTGGATAACAGTGTCCACACAAGTGCTTAATTCATTATGAGTTAGGGCTTAGCATAAATCAAAAGAGATTCAAGCTGGTGCATTATCTCTCCTGTTTGGGATGGGCTTTGAAGGTGCCTGCAGACAGTTTCAGTGACTAAGATGATGTATACTGACCATCATTCGATTGTGTTTGGCCATGTGTCTGAGCTCTTATCTGAGGCATGATTTAGTTCACCTCTAACTTATCTAACTGCTCACATTTAGATAAATCCACTGATATCATCTAATAGAGATAGATGAAGCTGTCTGGTATAACACACATTTAGATTAAAGTGGGAAGGCAAATTTTTTGCAATGAAACTGCATAAAATCAGATCAGTGCTTGAGGATCTCCATGATTCTCCATACTAAGCTCAGAGTGCTCTGCGGCTTCCTCTATGGTTCAGACATCAGTAAGGAAGATTAAATGGGGCTTTAGTAAAAATTTTCTGAGGTGAAACTGGAAGTTGCTCCTGCAGTTGGTAGAAAGATCACAAATGCAGTCAGGGTTATTGTTGTTGTTATAATTTCTACTGGTGCATTCATCTTTCACTGATTCTTGTGAATTTGTTTTTTCTTGAAGTTTTGTGATATGGTGTCTACTCCAGAGATAAGTCGCTGGGCTGGGCCAATTATTGATGTTCTCCTGGATTATGTGGGTAATGTCCAGCTCTGTTCCCGTCTCAAGGAGCATATAGACAGCTATGAGGACTGGGCTGTAATTAAAGAAAAAGCAGGTATGGTTACTCAGAAAAGAATCTGGCACAAATATTCCCACTGTTGGATTCAAAATGTCAGTCACCATTTCCTCTTACAGTTTCTGTTCTTACTATTGAAAAGCCCTGTAGGTTTTTAACCTGACCTCTGCAGAACTATACAGTCAGTATCCATCCCCTAAACTCAGTAGAATTTCCCTGCTGAGATTAAATTATATTTTTGGAGCAGGTTTAAAGTACAAGAAATTGCAGGACTCTGTGATGTTCAATTTACACCAGCTGTGGATCTGGCCCAATGGAAATAAGTCTTGCGAGAGCATGAAGGCTCATTTGTCTCCACCTGTAATGGAGGCAGATCATAGAATCACAGAATCACAGAATCACAGAGTAGTAGGGGTTGGAAGGGACCTCTAGAGATCACTGAGTCCAACCCCCCTGCCAAAGCAGCTCCCTACACCAAGTTGCACAGGTAGGCGTCCAGGTGGGTCTTGAATATCTCCAGAGAAGGAGACCCCACAACCCCCCTGGGCAGCCTGTGCCAGTGCTCCATCACCCTCACCGTAAAGAAGTTCCTTGTGCACATTCATGTGGAACTTCCTATGCCGTAGTTTCTGTCCGTTTCCCCTTGTCCTATCTCCACACACTGCTGAAAAGATCAGGACAAGTGGGCAAGGTGACCACCTCCACAGCAGGCCAGCAAGCTCCAATGGCTCTCTCAAAATATTTTTTCTCATGGGATCCAAAGACTTTCACAGATATTATCAGAATTAATTGTCTAGCACAAAGCGAAACTGGGAATGTACCGCATTCATTTTCAGTTGTGATGCTGAGTACTGTGAAGCATCTAGCTTAAATCTTCCTTCACTGGTCAGCTGTGATGGGATATAGCACCCCATCCTCCTTCCCCACTTCCTTCTTTGTCATGCCTCAAAATGAATGAGCAGACACATTGCAGACAAAGCCTGTTTTCCCATTCTCCTCTTGCTGTAGACATGGGTGTCCCTCCCAACTTTAAACCTGTTCTGTTCACATTTTCAACCTGCCTTTCTTTCAGAGCCTCCACGACCTCTTGCCCATCTTTGCCGTGTCAAGGTACGAAGCTTGATTGGAAGAGATCGCATTAAACTTATTGACACATTGCCTCTTCCATACAGACTGATTCGATACTTACAGCATGATTACACACAGTGACCTCAGGCCTGTTAGACTTTCAGCAGCTTCCCAGCATGGCACTCAGAGTCATCAGCATGGCAGTGGCACACCATGAGGAGTTGCTGCTGGGTTGGTCAAGTGCCTTCCAATGACTAATCTACAAGAAATATGCTTCTGGAGTGAAATTGAGAAGAAAAAGGAGTGGACATCTAAACATTAGATTTTAGAGGAGGAAGCACACATGATCCACCTCAGAGCTTAGTCAGCAAAGAAGAAGTGAAAGTCAGTGCTGAAAAATGAGTAGTGCTGAAGCAAGTGAAGGATTTTAAGGTGTCCTGGGGTCTAGTGGAGTCTAGCATCCTTGCCATGATCACAATTCAAAAGCTATTAGAGTCAACGTATTTGGGAAAACAACCACATTTCATTCACTGACTGAGATTTTTGTTTTAGTTTCTACCCTGTGTTTTGGATTTCTGTTCAGTGTTCTGGTTGCTAATTCTCTGATAGTTTAACACTTGCTAACAATTTTACTTTCATTTTTGGACCTTTCTCAGTTGATTAGAGTACTTGATTTATAAACATTCAAAGCTCAGAACTTTTAAATATACTCAGATGTGCAGATTCCTTTAAAAGACAAAGAAAGCTTTTTTGAAGGAGGATGTAAGAACTGTATTTACATCTGGCTAATACAGTTCAAGCTGTATTACATTTTCAATAAGGAGGAAGTGAAATTCTGCTTGAGATACTTTTCTATATTTTCTGGTTTTCTATACTGGGGATTTGAAAGCAACTCATATATATATATATATATATATAATTTTCTGTAAATTAGAAGTAGCTGCACTGTAAACAGTAGCTATGATCTGTCATGAAGCTGGTGTCTGAACAGAACAAAGCCCTAGATCAGCCTGGGCAGTGATGAGGAAGAAGGGCAAGATACATAGGGAACAGTGACACTGCTACATTAACTTTATCTATTGTCCCACTAGAGGTTCTTGTCCCTATGAAACTCAGCCTCTCTTACTTCCTTGACTTCTGTGATTATAACAACACTACGGCTGGAAGAAAAAGGAGATTATTTCAAAATTATGAAATTCAGACTTTGATGTTTATGAAAATAAACACCCAGAATTCAGCCTCTAAATCTTCATTCGGGTGCACAGTGCCAAGATTCTTGTGCCAGGTGTAGTTACATTGAAGCCAATGAGACAACTCTGGTGTCAGATATAATTGAGGCAGAATAAGTCCTAGGATTTAGCCCCAAATTTCCTGACTGTGGAAGACAGAAGTATCTATTAGTTCTTTTGACATTGACGAAAGTTATTATCTCAGCTTCTTTGAAAATCAGGTCACCTATTTACAGCTCAGATACACAACTGATTTATGGCAGCTTAACGAGTTACCATCTATCAGCTGAACTGCTATAATTGTCCGTGAAATTCTTTTATTGAAGTTTTTAGCAAGTCACATTCCCTCACAGCTGGGGAGGCTGAGGAGGCCACGAATTGTTATTGGCAGGGAATACAGCTCACTTGACAGGTGTGACTTGCTGAACCACTGAAATTTAATGAATGCTTCAGACCTGATCAGGCACCTTAGTAAGGATGGAAGAGCCTGATTTTGGAACCATGTCTTGGCAGATCTTATTCTAGAAGCATACCCATTCTTACCTTAAATGACAAAATAGCTGTGAAGCAGGGATTGTTTTGATTCCCCACCAGAGTCCTGACAGATCTGTTTTTGTTTGTTGGCCTGCATACTATGGAATCATATAGAATTATAAGTAGGGAAAATGCACTGGACTAACTTTGTATGGGAGTTCCACAACTGAACACAGGACTTAAAATGTGTTGCATGCATACATGTCTATCTGGACACAGAAGTCCAGATTCTGTGATGGTTTTGTGTGAAATATGTTCAGTACTCATAGGATAGGACATGAGTGGAGATAGAAATGGTCACAGCCAAGGGCACTCTGTCCATAGCTGTCCTCTTCCCAAATGCAAAAGCAGTTGGAAAAACAGCAGTTTCAGATCACACTGAACTGCGATCTTCTTGCAAAGCTTTATAAAATAAGATGAGATTCCTCCTCTATTGAGATTCCATCATTATCAGGGTCTGCCCCCTTGTCCTGCAGTGTGAACTCCACCATTCTTACAGGAGGAGTGAGGTCTTCGGAGGTCCAGTGCCACCTGCCCAGTAGGGCCATTCAGAATACGGAGCTTCTCAATGAGGCCAGTTAGGAGCTGGCCACCACTGCTGGCCATACAGAGGAGAGCTGGATAAGCAACCCCCTCAAGCACTCCTCCAGCCTCTGGGAGTCTATACTGCCAGTGAAGGACCTGTAATTATAATCATAGAATCACTGAATATCCCAAGTTGGAAGCCACTCATTTGGATTATTGAGTCCAACTCCTAGATCCACACAGAACCACCCAAAAATCAGACCATAGAATTGTAAGTAATAGTTTGAGAAATGAAAAATCATCTGTGGAATTATTGCATCCCTCAGCTTATGGGGCTGAGCAGTGAAGGTCTGGGTCTTGCATCATTATGAATCAGAAGAAAAATGGTTGAAATTAAATAAGTGTAATAGAACAGAGTTGCAGGTGACAGATACTGAGCACGGTCTGCTGGAGGTCATTTATGTAAGCATCAGTTTGGTGTGCAGTGTCAGCCCTGGAGACTACTGGCTGACAGAAGGATTTGAAATCACCAACTGCAGGAATGGGATTTCATAAGCCATCCCAAGTGGGGAATTTTCTCTGAAACAACATTGTTAACATACACCAAAGTCTCATGAATAACAACCTTTTACGTCTTTAGACAAGCTGAAACTGGTTTTGGGTGGAGCAAATACAGAAAGTCCATTTCTTCTTTCTGCCAAGAGACCTTCATCTCTGCTGGGAAGCTCACATCCTGGTTGGTCTCAGCTGTCTGTCCTGAGCAGCAGTCACTAACCTGATGTGAGCATACCACAGTTGTGAAATGGCTAAGGGCACAGTGTGCCCAGCAACTGAGGAGAGATGTATGCTAGAAGGAGAACCTATTAATTATGTTATTATGCCATTTCTGCTTAATCTTTACTGCAAACCTTCACACAGTGAGTTTACATTTATTTGCACTGAAATGGAGCCTGCTACCTCTACCTACACTCCAGTCACCGGTACAAATGTGATGAGCATTTACTGCATCTGTCTAGAACTGTGATAAGATCCCAAACAAACCAGGCTTTGTAAGCAGATCAGTACTTCCAGCTCCTTCAGAGATTATAACTTTTTGTGATATACTGTAAGAATACTTCATGACCAGGTTACTGTACTTTATCCTACTGCAACATGTGCAGTTCACTTTATGTTTGTGTGCACTATTTTGGTTTTTATTTTATACAAAAGCTTTTCATTTACCTCTCCCTTCCCTTTATTTATGAAAGCTACTGTAGTTTTAACAATTTACATTTGCACTGTTGTAGTAAACAGCAGCTCTTGATTATTGTTTCCATCTTTCCAACAAAGTATGAATTAAAATATTAGATTCTAAATGGTTATCAGCTGTCCTGAATAGCAAAATTGAACATCCAAACAGTAGAACAGCCAGAAAAAGTCTGAATCAGTCCAAGCTTGCACAATTTATAATTTTGATGGCAATCTCAGGGGTGAGAGACTAGTAAATATTGGTAGACAGCACTGTTATTGTTTGCAAACCTTTTGAAATGTCTAATGAACCCACACTCTATGATTTTGAATGTACTTAGCAACTGGCTTCTGATATTCACATTTTACTTCACTGATGCTCCAGCTCAGAGTCACAGCAAGGGCCACCTCCTGCCCTGGGCTGGGGAAGGAAGCCCTATGTCACAATGAAATTTAAGGATTTTAAAACATAACACTGGCCTGAATCTGAGGGTAAATTGATAAATATAATCATGCTAGATGTCACTTGGAACAACTTGGTTTCTTCAGCTTATCTTAAAAGCATGCCATGCTGCTACAACAAAAATACAGCAATACATTTTGAAATAAACACTTCAAAAGATTAAACAAGAAACCCCCCAAAATTTAGTAACTTAAAAGGTAGAATCTTAATTTTAACCCCCTTCTTTTTCTGAATATCTTCAGAAACAGTATTCCTATAGAAGCTCTCCGCTTTGCCAGATATTTAGATACTGATACAGTACACATTCTGGTAGAATCTGCTTTCAAATTTCTCCTATGATCTCCAGCAGGAACACTTGCATACAGCAGTCACTGCAATACTCATCATTCATTTCACGAGCTGCTCTGGTCACCTAGATGAAGAGCAATGCCAAGGAGGGTGCTTTGCATTGGCAACTCTGAGAGAGATTCGGCATCTGGCTTCATCTGGGTTACAACAGTGATACAGAGCTGTTTATGCGAGAAAATGCTTCTAATTACATACAACATTCCTTGCCTCCAGCCCTTCAAGTTAAGATCTATAATTCTCCGTTCAGTAAATTAAAGAAGCCTCACGGATTCATTTTTTCCCAAAAAGACAAAAACATAAGCACGTCTTTACATCTGGAGCAAGAGTGAATCTGATGCCTTAGAATTCTTAGACCAGCTCTTTACTACCTTGAACCAAGTTGCAGGTATGTGTTCTATCTCCTTATAAGAACAGTCCACATGTGCTTGATACATATATGAAGTACTGGTAGCAGTCAGAAAGCAATGAAGACCATCTTGGCTTCTTTTACAAGCCCACCAGATTAACTTGCTACAGCCATTATTTCCAATAAAATAAGCACCAGTGGGTTAAAATGGGAGGTTTGGGGAAAGAATAAACTACTTTCATCCTGAGAGTAGTTTACATCCTAACTGCAGTTGCAGCCTGGTTACATAACAGCAAGCCCCATCAGAAGATCCAAATTTAAACTCTATGGTGGCTTAAGATGATAATTTTTTCATGACTGCATTGCGCTTGAAAGAAGCACAGCCCATTTTTCTCTTCATAGAGATACCAAGGGTGATAGAGCACTACAGTAGCCAGCAGTCAACCAGATCAAGGCCACTTTTTGCTGAGTGACAAGCAAAACTTCCATTCACTCTAGGGAAAGCAGCATCAGGCCCAGAGAGGTCACAGATGCCCATTCTCTGTCGTTTTCCCTCCCCATAACACATCTCTTGATCTCAGTGATTTATTGCAGTATAACTGAATAGAGGTGGACATACACAAATTTAAACCTTTCAGGTCTCATGGTCTGTGCCTTAGCAACACCTTCTCTGTGAGTTTAAGAGAAACTTAACTTAAACAATCACCAATTAACTTTTACTATGCCACTTCACCAAAATAATTAAGAAAACACTAGGCAAATAATTTGCAGCCAGGTTTTGTGATTGTATCTTAAAATCAGACAAAAGAAAAGATTTCTGCAAGAAAGAAATGAGGGCAAGCTATTATAAACACCTCTCTATCATATGTCAAATATGAAAACAAAAACACAACAAACTTTTTTTGTTTGATAGAGAGCAGTTCACAAAGCAGGAACTTATTCTGCTTTCATTTGCACCAGTTCAACACTCACTGATTTCTCAGCCTCAGGATTACATCTGAATTACACCACTCAAAATAAGCAGATTTCAGCCCTCATATCTAACCAGCAGCTGCAAATTAAACCTGCATCTACTCAGTGGGCAAAAGTAATAACACTGCATTTGCAGAATCACCAGAATAAAATTACCTCCTTACTTCCTTTATTTTTTTTTCAATTCTCTTACTATTTACACACAAGAAAGCTTAAATTGATTCACAAATGTAGTTTCTACATTAAATACTGTCCTTCCAGTCTCTTGCACGCAAAAGGAGGTGACCTGAATATCTTGACTTCTCCGGAGTTACTTAAAAGTACAAAAACATTTTCAGTGAGTTTAATTCATTTCATTTCAGTGCTGTGCCTGCAGGGCAACCCAGGATGATGCTCCCACACAGAGGAGATCTCCAAGGTGTGAATGGCCTGGAGCCCTGCTTGCCATGGCTCTAACAACGTGCTTCCATGAAAGAGGTCTGATTTGCCACACATGCTGTGCCACCAGTTTCATAGGACTTATTCCTGATTTTCACCTTCTTGGGAAGAATGGAGGCTGTACAGTTAGTATTTCTTTCCAATCTGTGCAGGGGACAACAGTATGACCAACACCATCTTTAGATGGAAGCTCCTTCCCCATACAGCCAGCCCCTTGTGCTCAGTGCCCAACCTGACGCTTCAACTCCCACTGAGGGGTTGTTCTGTCCAATGTCACTCTGGCCCTTTCCTCTGGCTAAAGGTAGCCAAAAACATTGAAAATCGGTGGGGGGATGGTGGGCTTGGTTGGGATGGGTTTCAAAACCACAGGCCTGTAGAGTTTCTGCCCTGTGCCCTCTGCCTCCTTGGAGAAGGGCTGTGCCTCAGCTGGCAGTGAGGCAGTGTCTTTCCTCCACAATCCCAGCCCTGAGAAGGGTGATGGAGACAACGTTCCTGGGGGCTGGTAGACAGCTGGCCCAGGGCAGGGGAAGGGGCAGCAGGTCCAGGCACCCACCCGGCCTGAGAGCATACCAGTGGGGTCTTTCTCCCCTGCATGTAGGGCAGACTCATGGCTCTCAGGGCCAGCAGTGTCTTGGCTCCTTTTGCTTTTCTTCCCCTCAAAGGGAGGAGGGTCCCTGGGGACTGGTAGCCCCTCAGTGCCCAGGGGGAAGCCTCTGGCTGGGATGCTCTGTGCTGGCCGTGGCTCTTCCCAGAAGGAGGCAGGAAGCTGTCGTTTCCTCATGGGCACCAGGTCTGGCCTGCTGGCCTCAGGGTTTTGCTCCGGCACAGCCTGCTCCCCTGCCAGGCTCTCCTCTGCCTCAGCTGCCTGCAGCACCTTCTCGGTGGCAGCCCCACTGTGGGGACCGGGGTCAGGCACCTCAGGCTGGCAGCTGCGGGCCCTGTCCTCTGCTCCACGGCGTGGGCCACACTCCAGAGGCTTGGTAGGGTGGCACCGCGGCACCCGTGAGTACTTCTGAGAAAAGCGCTTCAGCTGTTTCTGCAAATATTTCCTGTGGTCCACCGACCGGCGGCAAGGAGCAGATTTATCCAGGGCTGCCTTGATGTCACTGGAGGCCAGGTTGACAAAGTTCAGCAGGGTTTTTACCTCGCTGTCTGATGCCATTTCACTGGGCGTGCTGTGCAGAGTTTCCCATTAAATGTTTATAATCCGTTCCAGGCAAGCCTTGGCCAACCTGCAAGACACGGCGGGCAGACTCAGAGTGTAAAGCCTGCATTCAAAAAGCATCAAGAACACCGCAGGAGTTGGAGAGAAGACGTCAAACTTCTCAGCTAAGCACACAGGTTGTCCACCGGCTCACCTCTGTGCGGGCAGGTTGCCATGTGCCCGCAGCACTGCCCCAGTACAGAGCTGCTCACTTAATCTCGTTGGGTGAGGCATACGAGGTGAGAAGAAGCCAAGGCAGCTGCTCTCGCATCCCTGCAAGCAAGCGTGGACACTCACCCGGCGTGCTGGGGCTTTCCGACGGGTGCTGATGGAGAAGAACCCCTTCCTGCTAATCTCGTTAGGCAGGTTACACACTGCCAGGCCCGACGGAGGCAGCCGGTGTGTGCGCAGGCAGTTGAGCGAGCACTTGAGCAAGCTGAATGAATATCGACTCTGCAGAGTTCGGGGCTCCCTCAGACCAATCAGGAGCCACTTTGCCAAATACAAAGCATCCCAATCAGGCATCAGCCTCCCCTTCTCACATTCTTTGCCATCACAAATTGTCACCATGGCGACAGCCACAGAAAGACAGCTAATAAATACAATCATTTCCCTGCAATTTCTACCATTCTCCCCTATCCTCTTCACCCCTACCAAGGCCTTTCTTTTTTAAAGGCACAATCCAAAGGAAAAGCACCAGTGATGAGTTAGGAAAGTTTAGACACCCTTTTCTCTGCACTCCTCGAAGCTGTCTGGGGGCTGATACTGACCATGCTTCATTGGCACAGGACAATGTAATACGGGGGACCAGGCTAGCCTACTTTTAACCGTTCCCCATCAGAGACTTTTTTTTTTTTTTTAAGGGGAGGATGATGTCAGAAAAAGGTAGGAAAGGAACAAATCTCTAAAGAGATGTGCAGATATCCATGGAAAGGGAGCTTGAGCGCTCAAGAATCTTGTCTTTATGTTTGCCCCCTCAATTGAGTTACACAAAAGCTGAATTACCCATTCAAACTACCCGGACAAAAGGATGGAGTTGGATAGTACTCTTGCATCTGTAGTCAAACAGTTAGAGACTTAAATCGAGTCGTCATGATGGAGAAAGAGTTAGACAAAGCCCATAGAATTGCCATCAGCAAACATTTTCCTGTGTCATATTAGTGGGTCTCCATGACTCCCCCTGGCCTGGGGACAATAGCACAAGTTTGCACACTCGACTACTGTCACCCTGCCAACGCTGGCAAGGAGCAGAAACAGGACAATCCTTTAAGGGGAAAGCATGCCCGCTGCAGGGAAGGTAAGAAGAGAGGGAAGAAAAAGGCGTGTGAAATGCTAATTGAGCTGCTTCCTTTACTGATCCATAGCTATGTGAGCCCTCCGCCTTCGTGCAGGCTTGTCCCTGAGGGGTGGCAATAACTTAATAGCACAGCAAAACTGAGAGCTGAGGAATAGGAAAGCAGGAGGGCTGCCCTCGGTACTCAGGGGTGATGCAGAAGCTGGCTGCAGCCCCATATGCCAGCCTGGGTTTCACTGCCTCCCACAGGCAGCTCCTGTTTCCCTGCCTGCAGCACCCCAGGGACGGGAAGAGTGGGACAGTGGTCAGCTAAGCATGCCCACAGCCAAGGAGAGGCTGCCAGCCCCGGGATAACAGAGTCTGAAGGCCCAACTACCCCTCATTTTGCAATTAACATCTTCTTTGCTAACATAAGACACCAAAGGTCTGAGCACTGAGAGATGAAAAAATGCAATATTTTGCATGTATTTCTTTTACTCCAATTGTCTTCAGAGAAAGACAAGATCTAGACTTTACCACACACTGTGCTGAGGATTCAGGGACTCCTCAAGTGTTCCTACACCAGTGTGCTCAGTGCCATCCCATTTCATGCCATATGTTCCGGTGCCAACACTCAGGTACAGGAGGTCTAGGGACACCTCAGGGCCAGGACGTTGCACTGCAGTGGGGTGCAACGTGTTGGCAAAGTAGAAAACCTTGAGGGCACATCCGTGCTATCTGATGCAGGGAATTATATGACAGAGCAAGGAGCAGCTTTGCCCTTACTGCAGGAAGCACTGGGACTTCTCCCAGTTTCTATTCCAAAAGCAGCTTCTCCCCAGGAGACCTAGTGCAGCTGACTCTCCATCATCTGCCTCATGACATCATGATGCAGGTCTACGTGCAATCTTCTCCAGTAAGATCTTCAGTTCCAGTTTCCAGTCACCTGCTCAAGCGTCTATTTTGAGATACACTGTCTGGGACCTGGCCTCTCTGTGACTTGACACAGGTCCTTCTTCCACAGCTGAGGTTACAGAGAGAAGTGCTTTCTAGCACATTTAACAAGATGCATATCAAGGGTTCACATCTCTGTTTGGAGGAACAAATGCCTGCTGCATTTGAGCATTTGACCCCACCCTGGGCAACATACTGTGCACTGTATCCCCTAGTGGAACATCCAGGGAAGAAGACAAAGATTAAAGAGAGATGAGAGACAGGTGCCTGATAATGAAGAATTGTCTCAGGATGTTAATGAGCCAAGTCCTCAGAGGCCTAAGAGTCTCACATCGTATACTGTGAGTCCTACATCAAATTATAGGGAATTTACAGGAAGGATATAGGATTTATGGTGATGGGTATGGGGAATCCAGTGCCCCTCTAACACTGCTGAAGCTGTCTCAAACTGCTTATTCCATCCATGTCCCCTTCAGGAGGGCCACTTGCCCAGGTCACAGCTTCTTGGCCACCACATGGCAGCTTCCCATGCCCTACTGCAGCTGCCACTCCAGCATCCCATTCCCCTGCAGCTGGGTAACGGCAGGGAGCTGAAGAGGAATGAGCCAGGGAGTGGGAGTTAAGAACCAGTGCAATCCACCCTTTCAAGGTCATACTCAGGTTGAGCTGCACAGAGACTTCTCTAAGAGACCACCGGAGCCCTTTTGTTCCTCACTGCTCTCACCATGTTCATCCCAATGTACATGTGAAAGGAACAATTAACAATAGGGCACTCCTCTCTGAGGATCCAGTGCACTTTGAAGTGTCCACCAACCAAAGGCTCAAGAATGATACATCATTTTCCACTGTGAATGTGTCAAACTAGTACAGCAACTGAAAAAATGTCTCCACATGCCTTCCCAGCATGCAGACAGGGACCAGCTGGAGAGCCACTTCATATCTGACATGTCACCTCCTGTCAGCTGTCTTCTTGGGAATTTTTGGTATGTGAAGTTTCCTAACTCCTTTTTATAAATGAAGCACTGCAATAAACCCATTCAATTTAAAGATGCAGGCAGGAATCTCTAAAACATACATAATCTCCATGAAATGATTTTATTCCACAAAAATATCTGGAAAGTGTTTTAAAAACATCACTCGTAACTGATGTCACAGTTTAGCCAATTCTACTCTAAAACTTCTCACAGTTTATTTCTACATTGAGAGACCCATGCAGCACAGGTATTCCAGCATCGACAGCATCCCAGGACTGCAGAACAGACCCAGTAATGCAAACCATTAAGAGAGGAGGCAATGAAATAAGTGCACTGAGCAGCTGAGATAACATTAATATAATAATAGAAGAGATTTGGGTATTTAAGATCAGTAAAGCAAAGAGCAGTTTAGTGAAGATCTGGGTATTACAGGGGTGATGTAAAAATCACTGTTTTAGCACTGGCTTACACAAAACTCATTTTTCTCCCCTAAAAGAGCATTTTTCTCCAGTTCAGCCTGAGTAATAAGCATCGCCACAGGGCTCACCCAGCTGTCAGTATAACTATGCTGTACACTGCAACACCAGTATACTTTCCAGGCAGTGCTGGGTTAGAAATAAGCTTCCTGCCCTCCCTGATTTGGGGCAAGTATCTGTCTGGGATACATCCATATGCTAGGTGCTGTTCTCCTTAACTTCTTATGCAAGTTAAAACTAGGCAATTTCTATCAATAATAAATATATAGAGAGAGTAAACAATTTTACTTAAAACTAAAGGCTCCTTAGAAATTATCCAATTGTTTAATGTCATACTGCAAGAACTGAGTGACCTTAGGAGTTAGTGCAATTGGAGAGGAAAGGATTTTAGGAATGCTGGGCCATGCACACCAAGGTTTGATAGCAGGAATTTCTGCTATGAGGAGAGAAGTCACCGTCTGAAAATGAGAAGGAAAAACAGGTGATAAGATGAAAATGAACCACACTCCTCACTCTTCCATCCAGTCTGACATTCCTGAACTGCAGGACAGATCCTATAGCATACCAAGAGGGGACTCTGACGGTGTTCATTCCTCTGGCCGCCTGTCCTCTGGACTCAGATCCTGCCCTGAAATCCAAGTCCTCTAAGCTTAGGAAGTGAAGGAGGGAGATACAGGATTTCTCCCCAGACTCAGATGTTCCCTTTGCTCTCTCTCCTTGTCAACATGTTGGAGCCAACACCTTTTCCCCAGGAGAACAGCAAATTGGTACTCCCACCAGCTCTGACTCTTCCCTCCCCATTTTTTCTCTTGACAATCTGCTTTGACCTGAGTGACATCCTCTCATTGCTTTCAACCCCCGATTTGCTGCACTTGGGGACAGCCTTTGAGCAGGCCCTGAGCACTGGGGCAGGCGGGGGGGTTGTCACCACCCCGCAGCCACTGCCATTCAGGCAGATGGTGGAGGGGGCCGATGTGAATAGCTCCTGTCAGTCTCATAGAGTGAACTTTACAATTGTGCTACGTGTTGAACTGCATGTGACTAATGCCATTCTTCTTCAGGTTGCAGGCACAACACAGCTTTTTTTTTTAAGGAAATTTTTGTTTTTTTCTAGGAAGGAAAATAAAAACACTATTGCAAGGTCATGGCAATGTTATATCTATGTATTCTATAATTAGATATCAAAGTTCATGCTGCTTTTCACTGCCTCTTCTTTCTGGTGAATCAGATAACATATAAAAATTTGCCTGAACCTGGTTTGGTCCTTCTTGAGGTTTAAATCCTGCTTCCACATATGTCAGGTACGTACTGAGCTGCAGCAAGGCCAAATATAATATCCTTTATGTAGTTCTCAAATAAGTATCTCAATATCAGTGACAAATTTGGTGCCAAATAATACAGACTGCTTCTGTTGATGAGCATTGTAAAATGATTAAAAAACAGACAAATACAAGCATATTTAATAGGTGAATCTCTTAAAAGTTGCAAAAAAAAAAGTGCCCAGTCCTTCCTTCATAAAGCATCAGGAATTTCAGATTGAAATGGGATCTGCAGTACATACTGCAGTGAAGAAATTGAGTAGATCACAAAACTATATTAAGTGAAGCATCAGCAATCAGTCAGTCTCTCTGGAGCTTGAGTGTTTGCTACAGCAGTTCTGGACTAGTTAATCTCACTGAAGCCAAATTTGAATTGTACATGGATTTCTACAGGTGCTAAATTAGGTTCCCCCAGGAGTTTTCTGTTAAAAGTACAAGAGCTGGTTACTTGGAGCAGATTAGCACCCTACTCATCTGGAATATCATAGTATTTCTGTTTACTGAGACCTATATGTGAGTGCTGGTGGGATGCAGCAGTATTTGCTATGTGCCCTTCTTTTGGACAATAGCTTACAGAAAGACATTACTCTGCAGTGTTGCATGTTAAGTTCAGAGGTTATTCCAGCACTTCAGGTTTGGAATGCAGCATAACCAAAGCATCTTCCCAGTTATAATGGATAAACTTTGAGATGCTGAGAGAATCCCCAGGTATGAACAGGTGGAGGACTCACACTTAGTCTAAGAGCTTAACTCAGAGGCACAGCACCCTTCCACTGGGGACTGTTGGTTGGTTTTGTTTTTTTTCTTTCCCATGGAAGATGCAAAACATCATTATTCTCTGATAAATGAATCGCTGTACCTGCACTGTTCCCAGAGCTGTAACTTTGATGGTGAGATTATTAAGCCTCAGGCAAGGCCACGTCACAGATCCTCATCAGAAATGCATTTGATAGTATAGAAGCACTGATAGCCTCTAGAAAACAGACCCTTCTGGATGAATTGACCGTGAGGATGAGATGGCATTCAACCAAGTGTGCTGAAGGAGCTCAAATATGAAATTGCAGAGCTATCAACAGTCTCCATCACAAGGATGGAAGAAAGATTATTAATGGAAAAGTTAGTTGCACAAATAAAATACAGCATCACTTCCTCTGGACTGGTGGCAGATTTACTTCAGGAGTGCCCCAAGGACTTATGCTGGCATTGATGCTGTCCACCATATCTGTATGTTGCATGTAAAAGAAAGTAAATGAGGGCAAAGTTTGCAGATGATAGAAAATCCTCCATAGTAATCAAAGCTAAAGCTGACTGTTGCAGAAGGAGCTTATAACCCAACTGACAGTGAAGTCACAGATGAAATTCAGTATAGACAAGTGCAACGTAAGGCACTTAGGAAAAAAATAATTATACATCTGCAATGCTGGTCTTTGGATAGCAACACTCAAAGATCTTGGGTAATTGAAACAGAGGTATGAGTTCTCTGAAATTCTTATGCATTGCCCTGCAACAATCAGAAAGTAAACTGCACAGCTCAAACTACTGAATGAGAGAATAGAGTAAAACAACAGAAAACAGTGGTTAGATCACTGTTTATGCACATTTGAACACAGTTGCAGTTCTCCTTAGCTCGAAAGTTAATAACTTTGAATTAAATAGGTATGAGAAAGGTAGCCAGGATGGTCAGAGGTCTATAACTGTTTTTACACTAGGAAATATTAAATTAGATCTCTTCAATTTGGAAAGAAAATAAGCTGAGGGGGTATGACTCCAGCGTATAGAATCACAACCAGAATGGAGAAGGTAATGAAGACAAGGTTAATTTCTGTTTCTCCAGTGCAAGAATTAGGGGTAACAAATCAAATTACCATGCACTAGGTCTAAACCATAAGGAAGGAATTTTCCACATGATACATTCAACCATGGGTCTTGCTGCCAAAGTATTAATGAGTTTAAAATGACTTAGACAAAGTCATGCCATAGAAGACCACAATCAAGCAGAATAATTCACCTTCAACCTGTAGCTCAAGGACTCCTGATGCTGTTGACTGCCAAAAGAGAACATCAGATACAAATCAAACAGAAATAATTCCCCTATCCTTGTATCCTTCCCTTAATATCCACATAGGCTGTTATCTGAGACAGACTAGAGGAAAATTTTATTTCGTTCACTATACCACATCTTACCATAAGGAATGGTAAAATACATTCTGGGTAAAGCTGTGGAACATGAGGGACAGAAAGAGTAAAATGGAATTGTGCAAAAAGCAAAGACTCATTTCCCTACACATACTATTTACAAGTTTGTTTTGCATTCATAGCAATTGTTTCAAAGCCCATAAAAGAAAGTCTGAAACTCTGGAAGATTTATTCATGATTTTTTTTTTTAGAAGAAAGATTAGGTTGCTCTAAGGGGAGCTAGCATAATTCAATGTGCCATCGGTCATGAAGACGCATGTTATCTTTTTGATAAGATTTTGAATTGTTTGCTGTATCATGGCCTCAGTCACATCATCTCTTCTCCAGCCTGTCAAAACAACCACCTCAGTCCAGTTCTGAGAACAGCCACATGCCTGCTTAGCTCTGACACCTCTCCCTATTGTGGCTAGAAATCAGTGCAGCCATTCATTTCAGTGCACACGTTTACATGCACTTCATACCCAAAGAGAAAAGCCAAGTCAGTGAGATACATAAATCATGGAATGACTTGGTTTGGAAGGGACCTTAAAGATCATCCAGTTCCCACCTGCCGTGGGCTGGCTGCCCCACACTTCATCCAACCTGGCCCTGAAAACCTCCAGGGATGATGAGACATCCACAGATTCTCTGAGCTGTGTTATTGCCTCACCACCCTCTGAATAAAGACTTTCTTCCAAATATCTAA
Organism: Cyrtonyx montezumae; assembly: GCF_038088225.1. NCBI lineage: Eukaryota > Metazoa > Chordata > Aves > Galliformes > Odontophoridae > Cyrtonyx > Cyrtonyx montezumae. The sequence goes on from NW_027071826.1 coordinate 13,980,093, forward strand.
TCTGATTCTCCCCTCTTTTAGTTAAAAACTATTTCCCCTTGTACTATCACTACCAGGCCATGGAGAAAGACAGTCTTCACCCAGTTTATAAGCTCCTTTTAGGTACTGGAAGACCATAATGAGGCTACAAAAACAAAGAATTTCTTTACTGCAAGGGTGACAGAGCACTGGACTAAACTGTTCAGAGACATTGTGGAGTCGTCTTCTCTGGAGATATTCACAAACTGCCTGGATGCTTTCCTTTGCAACCTGCTGCAGGGAACCTTCTTTAGCAGGGGTTTGGTCTAGACAATCCCCAGAAATCCCTTCCAACCCCACAATTCTGTGATTTCTCTCAGATCAGGCAAATACCTTCCTCAGCTTCATGAGCCTTTAAGTACTGCAGTGAAGCATATGTTAGAAAAACTTTGGATGCTTTCTGCTCCAAACAGCTCTGCTTTGATAAACACAGTGGGATTGATCTGTACTGTGCGTCCCTTAACTGAATTACGATGTATAATCCTCCCTGGAACAGAACATTTACATTCCACTGACCTAGTTGAAAAAATGCATTAATTTTAATTTATGTAAAATTCTTCCAATAGAAGAGTGAGAGGGCTGCTTGTAGCAAGAAGTCCAACTTTTTAATCAGGATTTTTGAAGACTGCATTTCAGTGGGTACGTTGTTCATGTAAATCCAGACACATCTGTACTACCTCCCATTTTAGCTCATAAGGATCATGAATAAAACAAGTGCCATCAACTTATATCCTCTGCATCAAGTGTTGTCTATCCTCTTCTGATCCTTGGGCAGTGAGAATTGTTTGCACAGCCCAAAGTTTGGCTGTAGGGTCACTACATTCTTCTGAAACAAACAGCACAGATATTTTTTATAAAAAGAATGGAATGGAGAGTGAGTTTGTATTGCTTCAGCACCAAGAAATAGTTGGAAAGATGTCTCATGCCAGAATTCTGTTTTGTAAATACTACCTGTGGAGTCTTGAAACAGCAGCATTGTTACTACTCTACTCATCCAGCCCTGCTTCCTCAGAAGGGGGTTTTGAAAGCAAGGAAGTGATACTTAACGTATTACCTGCATACAGGCTCTTTGGCTGATACAAACATTACTGTAGCCTGCAGGAAATGATTTGGGAGCTTTTTGTGCCAAAATGGCCTAGGATTTGAGGAGTACAAAGATGTCCCAGTCATTTTTTCCTTCCTCTCCTTATTTCTGCACACAGGATAAATTTACAGCTGAGCATAGGATCTCAAGGTTCATACCTAATCTTCCTTACATACATCTCAAGTCCAGCTGTGACCTAGGAGACGCCTCTTTCTCTGCCTGGGGCAGGAACAACACCACAGCCATCTACAGGGACCTGTATGTGGCTTGACACTCACTGACTTGAGGGGATGTTTGAATCCAGACTCAGCCCTGTTCCTGTGTAGCAGAAATATCAACACTGTGTTCCCAGGAGGTTGCTGCTCACCTGACATGACACTTTTTCTTACTTGCTGGTATCCTTAGCTTAGGGTAAAGCTCATTTCAGATGGAAAATACTATAGACGTTTTGCTCATTACCAATGGAAATGCGATGGTGCATTCTCAGTCAGGCTGTGAATTTGCTTATCTGCAGCTGTTAAAGAACATGTTTATATTGCTGGAACAGGGCAATCCCTACACTAGGCTGCAGCTGCTCAGAGCAACGTAGCATCATGCAGACTGTGGCAGTAGAGGATTTGCTGTTTTTAACCCAGCCAAAAATCAGTCATTTTGAACCCTAACCTTATGAAACATGAAAAAAAGATATCACAGAAAGCAACCTTTCCCTGTTTTTTTAATAAATCAATGCCAGAAATATCAGAGGTAAAATATCAAGCAGATATGGATATTGACAAGCAAAGGAAGCAGGAGGAATATTGTCTAAAATAAGGTAGCATCCTATCAGCTCCCAGAACATTCGCAAAAATTTATTTGGAAGTGAAATAAGCAATGTTCATTTCAAACATTAAAACTCAACTGGCAGCCTTTCAAGGCCTTGATAACTTACACACTGTCAGATCTCCTTTCTAACATGTATACTTGCCTTTCCATGCAGCTGAACTCTAAAGATGCTTGAAACAAACGTTTCAAGAGAGAGAACTGTCTATGCAGTGAAACAATTTTCTCTAAAAATAGAAAATAAAAATGAGAAATAAATATTCTCAATAAGCCAATGCACAACAATTTAATATTAGGAGGATCCTATCAGGGGAAGGTTTACCAACTATTCTTCCAAGTACGGAATAGTTGAGAAGAATTCACCAAAGTTGTTTTTCTTTTTTCTTTCAGGATAATCTTTTGTGTTCCAAAGAACTTCCCATAGCCTTCAGGATTTTGATTTACTTACAGTTGGTAGAGATTTGTTGTTAGTAATGTTTTTTTTTTCTCTTTCCAATATCAATTTGTTGAAGATTATCATTCTACAATGTCACCATAAGGGCAAAGCAGAAAAGAAATGCCTTCTGACAGAAGATTGTTCTGAGGTTCTCCACAAACCTGATATTTTGTGCACTCTAGTGGTGATAGCATCCAGATATAATTTAAGAAAAGCAGCACAGATAGATGTGTGTTCCATGCAAGCTGGGATTGCTCCACATGGAAACAGCCACCTGTGCCAGATCCCCATGAAGGGTCTGTACCAGTGTAAGCAACACATTGAACCAGTCTGAGAATGCTGCTAAATCTGTGTTGAGGGAAGATGTGATAAATCTATGAGAAGACTTAAAAGCACAGCTTGATTCCCAAAAATCTAGAAATAGAACTGTCCACAATCAGCTTCTGTTGCTTAACTTCAGGTTGGATAGGGGGAAAAACTCCTTCTCAGAAAGAGTGGTGAGGCACTGGAACAGGCTGGTTAGAGAGGTAGCAGTGCCATCAGCCTTATAGGTACAGATATGTGTGGATATGACATAGAGAAATGTGGTTAATGGCACGGTGGGGATGAGTTGATAGTTGGACTGGGTGGTCTTGGCAGCCTTCTCCAGCACGAATGATTCTACCTGCTACTATAATGCTTTTATGAGATGAAAAGTACAGCAATAATAGCAGAGTAACACAATCCTAGCCTGCTGCAAATGAGAACAAGTCCAAATACAACAGCTGGGAACACAGAAACAAAGGAAGAAAAACTACTTACCTTTAGAAGGCCTCAGGTATACAGGGATCTCCAGTAAGAAACCCCCATCTCCACTGCCAACCCTTAAATGAGGTAATGGATGGGGTGGATCCTGGCTCCAACCCTTCTGATCACTCAGGTACACTGCATGCACCTGAGCTCCCCTGGGTTGGCCCCGCCTTCCCACCAGGTGTTCAATCATTGTTTCAAGCTGAGAGAGCTTCCCTTGCTTGTTGCAGATGTAGTAGTGTCTTCTTTCTCTCCTTAGTATTCTTTTAATTCATATTCATGCAAGCACACTGGACAGAAATTCATTGGGACCAAATAAAGCTCTTTTTCTTTCTAAGAACTATTCACTAATTATCCAGCTATGATTTCCTGGACAGTTTCAGTAGCCCAGGCTCCAGCCCCTGGGTTAATTCATTTTGTGTCAGTTCAGCTGTGTCACACTGTGTCATCTTTGTTTCTTGATTGCGTGAACAAAACCTTTAAAGTGGGATGTAGCAAGTAATGAATACCCTGATCATACAGTAGAGTAATTCTCAGTTTTGTGTGTGACTGACTACGCAAACAAGATTACATCCAGGCCAGTGCAGCCAGCCACAGTGGCTGAATGCCGCACGCCAGCTGCACAGGCAATAACCCGAGTTTGAAAATGCCATTGCAGACATATCCAAATGCTCTGAATGAAACAGTCTGCATTTTTGAAGCTTACCTTGGGATATAAGAAGTTTAACTGCATTGTTATCTGATTGTTTTTTTATTGTTTTTAAAAGCCACTCTTAAATAATTTTCAAATTAACTAATATCACCAATGGAATTAGTCTAATTATGTTATCCTTATATTATTTCTACTCATTTTCTTGCTAACAGTTAAGAAAAACAGAGGTATAGGCTAACATAGTAATTTTTTTTTTAAGCAGATTTTTTATGAAATAGTTTTTGTATTTTAATGAATGAGCATGCCCACCAACCATTCAGCATTATCCTACAGCTGCAGTGTACAGAAACTTTAACATACCACAGTAAGTACAGGGTAAACATCAGTCGTGAACACCTATTTCTCCATTAATTATAAAGGAGGGGGGAAAGTTTTCTAAGAATGTCTGAAATAATAACTGGTGTATGGCTGAGGAACAGGGATGAATCCGGCAGCAATCCAATTTTCCATAGAATCACAGAATGGCTGGAGTTAGAAGGGACCTTAAAGATCATTTATGTCCGCTCCCCCACCATGAGCAGGGTTGCCAGCTGCTAGATCAGAAAGCAAATAGCTCTTTTCCCTTAAGTACTACCAGACTTCACACTGTTCTTCAGATAGATGGAGTCGAGGCAAAAGGTTGCAGAAATGTATTTTATTAGTGCAACTGATACATGTGAGAAAAGAAGATAAGCTTTTGAACATGCAAATTGTTCTTTATATCTGAAACAGACGTCATGCTTCATACTGAGTCTAATATATTTGATTAAGCAACTGTGCTGACCAATTACAAGCAAAGGATGCTTGGTACCTGTGGAGAGGTGAAGAGAGCAAGAGGAGACAAGGAAGTCCTGCAGTCCAGAGTAACAGCTATCATCTGAGGATGTATATTACACCACTAAAGTGATGTCTTTTCTTTATAGACAATGCCTAGTGCTCAGTGGACCTCTGAACTTCTGAGGAGGTGATCTAACCTGCTGAATGCACATCTACTGGGGATGAGGAAAACAGAAAAGATCATTCACAATGCTCTATCAAGAGGATTATATTATGTGCAGCTGATCTATGAAACATATCCACACTGTCTGACTTGTCTCTCAAATACTGAGATGTTTATTAAAAAACAAGACTGTGGGGGAGAATGAAGGATGAGCTGGAATATATGTATCTAATATTGATTTAGCCAAGAGCTTTCTATAAAGCTAAACACAATAAGCATCCAAGGTGTGCAGCTGTCTCTGCATGTCCCAGCCCCTCCAGCACTGTCTCTTTTTTCTCAGTGTGGGGTAATATAAAGCTTGAGCCCATCTTTGTCAGGGCTGCTGGTCCCTCTTTCTGATCTCTGTCTGTTCTCTTACACCAGGACTGCTCTCTTCATGGGTCCTTCTTGTCTTCCTATTTTCATCTGTCATAGATTGATACTATGCCTGCCACTATATTGTTGACAGAGCTTATTTAGAGGTAGAGAGAAATAGGATCTTTCACCCTTGAGTTTATCTTGCTAATGGGAATTATCTGAAAATGAGCACAAGCAACACTCATTTACCATGAAAAAAAAAGCAACCTGGAAAGTGTCAGAGACGTGCAATGAATGAACTCCTCTTGCTAATGGCTGACTGGCCTTGTTATTAATAAAGATATAATGATGTTAAGCTTCTCTATTAACTCAGCAGACCGGGGCTATTGGTTACATTTCATTTCTAAGAAACAGGCTCATTTTTCAATTACATTGTAATTCACAGTGTCTTTAAGTGCCTGGAAAATGCAAAGAGTCTGAGAACATCTTAAACTGAGGGTGCTGTAATGTTTTATTCAACTAAAAAATTAAATTCAGAAAGACATTTGCTGGCTAGTGATTCACTTCTTTCCTATGCCGAGATGAAGAAAAGAAAGGGTGTATACCCTTGCATGTTGGAAACCAACGTTCATAACAGACAGAACTCCTCCCCTTTCCATGCCCTTGTGCCCTTGTACTCATCCATTTGATTTCATGATGTTTTGATATCTGGGAGCCAGGAGTCCCAGAGGATGCTGCCTTTTCTCAGCTGGATACCTCATGCAAATGAGTTGGTTAATGGTTGCCCAGAAGGGTGAAGCATGAAAACAGCAAGGAGCAGTTGGCCCCAACTACAGTGGCAAAGACGAATGTAACAGTGGTTGGCAGGAGGAAAGGGTTTCCCTTGCCAGCAGCCTGCTTCTGCCAGTGCTCAGGGACATTAGACCACACATGATGCCTTGCTGGGCCTCCTCAGTCCTGTGGGAGATGAGCATTACTGGGGCACTGAGGCATGCCCTCCTCTCGCTGCTGCTGGTGGAGGAGCCTGGCCCAGACAGCCTTTACCTTACTCCCCTTCATTTCAGCAGCAGCACCTTCCTTCACACGGTTTTCTTCTCAGAAAACCCTTCATTCACTTTTGTTGTTACCACCATCTAGGACTATGACCAGAAATGTTTCATGCCTTTCCTGACCCATTTCATACCCATTACACCCTTTCCTCATAAAGTGAGGACGCATTTTGCTGTCCTTTGGCTGTTCCAGGAACCTTCACCTCCATCCCTGGAGGTATTCAAGACCAGGTTGGATGGGGCCCTGGGCAACCTGATCTAGTACCAGATCTGGAGGTTGGTGGTCCTGCCTGTGGTAAGGGGGTTGGTACTTAATGATCCTTGGAATCCCTTCCTATCCAAGCCATTCTATGATTCAGCTGGCAGAGCTAACTCACTTATAAGAGTATCCTGGCACACAGATTTACATATTCTCAAACAAGAGATCCCCGTTATCTGACTATCACAGGTTGTCCAGCTCAAGATTGTCTAAAGTAACACAAATGAAGTAATTTATTCACTTCCTCAAATTACAGCAGCACCGCTGTGGACTGACACATCCATCAGCATCACATCCAGGGCAGCCACTCTGCAGACCAAGCAGGAGATTTCAAGACACTTTACAGGTTTCCACAGTTTGAGATTTACATTTTAACATATACATTTTAAGTAGGGTGCATCCTATAGTGGTTGTGCAAGCAGGCTTTAACATTGTGCTTTACCCTTGTCTCTCTAAGACAGACAAGAGCTTTCTACAGCCATGGTTATTCCCCCCACAACAAAGGGGGAAGAGGTTGAATGAGAAACTATTGGACAAGCGTGAAGTTTAAACTTGAAGTTGATCCAGTTGGATATCATATCTGTCAAGTACTTATTCTATACAGATATTCACTGCAAGTAGAGAATACTCTAAAACACATGGGATACCAAAGTGGAGGGTCTTTATCAACCCTTGACTGTGAACAGTTTAGCCTCTCCGACTCCTTCTTGCTCACTTTGTATTGCTCCATCCAGGCAGCTCAGCTTCTGTTAACATAGCATTGCTGGAGTGATTACTGCTTAGTGTGAGTGTAGACAGAGCCTGATGTATGACCCTTATACCCTTCTCTCTTGGACTTTCATCTCCAGTGATCTGCAGAAATTAGCATGCCTTTCCATGGTGTCCAGCTCATGAGACTTCTTGCAAGAGATCTGGCCCCAGGTGGTGAACCCAGTTCATTTTGGGGGTGTGCATGATGCCACTAAGCACCTTAGATACATCCAAAGCAAAGCTCTAGCTATAGAGAACACCCTGTGACATTTTGTCTCCCTGATTAGGAAGAAGCAACCTTTTGAATTTAAGAGACTGATATTCATGACCTTTTCCTCCTAGAAATGAAGGACTGTCTTTAAAATGCATATCAGCTGCATCTGGGGACATGCAGTTAACTGAGCTGCTCTTAAAAGCAGGACTTGAAAGGGCTTCCCAAGAACAAGAACTTGTCCTGCAAAGGGAGAGAGGCTAGGAGTGTGCACATTCAGTGTCAGAAAATATATGCAAGGGATCATGGGAAAGCAGTAGTGCTTTCCATCTTGCTTGGCTGCAAGGAACAAGAGCTGTACCCCTGAGCTGTAGGGTACCCCACAGCCCAGGCTGGTGGTTGCAGGAATTTTGCAATTTGGAAGAGATCAGTTGGGCCCAAGTGTGGGTCCCACCACAGTCCTCAAGCTTGAACATCTCTATATCTTTGTTTGGTTTTTCATGTTGCCTTTGTACCTTGGTGCGTGGAAATAAAATATCTTCATTCAACTTTTCAGCTGTATTGAAGAAGCATACCCAACAAGATTGGGTTCTGATTCTGGTCCCTTTATCAGGTTTATTGCCAGAAGCCTTATCGAAATCACAGCAAGATAAATCTTTATTTTAAAAGATCCAAAAACACATGAAGATATAAAAAGTCAAATAAAACCAAGGAGTCAGACAAGATGATCGCAGCAATCTTATGATCATAGCAAGCCATTTAAGCTTCAAAATGATGCTGTAGAAAGGCTACTTTCCATGCAACATAAGAATATCTGCTCATTCCTATAGCATTTTATTATTATAATCTTATCACTGGTAATCCCTATGCCATGGTATGGCTTGTTTCCTGTGTATAGAGTGAAAGGGAAGCCCTGAGAATTGCAGACCCACAGCTGAAAGCTAAATCAGGTTGAAAATATTTTTACAGCTTTTGGTTTGTTTTAGAATACCTCCTTTTTCCTGGCTGCGTGTTACAAATAGAACTTTGCAGCTCTAAGTAGGAACTGTGCAAAATCCAGAGAAATTTTCTTAAGTACACGCATTAGAAACCGGTTCTGAGGCTCACTCGAGGCTGCAGTACCTACTTAGGCAGTGTTTGAAGAGCTTTCAGATCATAATGAATTCATACATCCTCTTTCATTTAAATGCATGGATAAATCATTTTTTCCATGCATAATCCTGAACTCTCCCATTTCATCTTGCATATCAGACAGGGATGGGACTGGGATCAGCGTGGTCCCACTCCCTGCGCTCTCATGCAGGGTTCTGCCCAGCAGCACTAACACCAGGTGGCACTACAGACCTCAGCCCCTTCAGCAGAAGGCTGTGAGCTGCACTTTGGACTCTTTGCTCATCTATGCACCAACCTTATGCAAACTGAGATATGGAAGATATGCTGTTTTGCATAGATAATGAAAGGGCTCTTTTTCAGAAGATTGGGAAAAGCAATGACTTTTACAAGCTTGAAAGGGTATGTGCATACTGATAAATTCAAGTTGGCAAGACTCACTACACCTCCCCAACCACAGGGTGTTATGTGTGCCCTGCTTGCTGCGCAGGGCTCTCTGTGATATAGAGCTTGCCTCCCTGTTGCAGCCTGTAAAGGCTGAATGGAGTTTCCCCCACATGGCAGTGTCTCACCATTACTTCTTCATGCCTTCTTTGGCACTCCATTACATTCCAGCACACCCCTTCTCTCCAGGACCCCATCTCCAACACACTAGCTCTTCTTCCACCTCAGCTGGTGCTTGCCAGCCACTAGTCTGGGGTCACAAGTTCCCTTCTGGGATGCTTCAGAAAAGGGAAAATGGTCTATGAGACATGTACCTGAGCAGGTCCAGCAAAGCTGATCAGCTCTACTGGCACTTCAGTGGCTTTTGTGTTTGTCTTTGTGCAACAGCTAATCCAGTGTAGATAAAGCTGTTGTGTTCCCTGCTGTGCTAGGGACATCATACTGGGAACTGACAGAAACATCCCTAGAGCAGCATCAGCAGGGTCTGGGCACACTGCTTTCAGCAAGGACATTTCCAATCACGTACGGCTTCCAGCTGTTTTGCTAGACTAAGCACAATGGATGCAGCACGGAGCATGAATCACAGAACATGCCTTCCTCTCTAATTTTATCAGCTGTAAATTGTGAGTCACAGCCAGGCATGCTAAGTATTGAGTTCTGTGCAATTCCACACCTGGGAGACCCTGGCTTCAGAACATTTTGAGCAATCTAAGCCATGTTATCTGTAGCTTGGTCTTTTTCCTTAATAATCTGCTCAAATATGTTATCTCAAGCACAGCAGGTCTCCCTTCCTACACGTGCCCCACTGATCTTCCAAACCAGCAGCATCCAAGCCTTTGCACTGACTTTTCAAAATCCTTGTCCCATCACTGAGATCAAGGACAGGAAGAAGGGTGTGCTATTTTTCTGTGAGCTAAAAAGAACATGTGCATTTCTTAGCAACAGATAGATTGAAGTCACCTCGTACTTCAGGCACCACAGTCTACCTTACAGGTGGATGGATCCAGATAATGACTTTCCAGCATGGTAGAGACTGACACCTGCCCTGTGGTGTGAAGAGAGAAAGGCTGGGAGGTCTGCAACAGCAGCACCAGGACCTGGAAAAATGGCAGCATAACTCACTTGCACACACATCCATGTGTGCTGGCAGACTTTCCTCCATAAGTGGGTTGAAGTCACCTTGGGTACCTCTATAGAACAGGACAGGCAGTAGTGTGGGTATGCTGGGACCCTTTGCCTCTTCTGGATGTGTAGGGACCCCATTTTGCTCCTCAGTCCATGCCCTGATTACCTAATATTCAAAATAGTAAGTTTCTCACAACCTGTCCCTCTCACTGCCACTGCCCCTTAACTATAATTAAATAATGGCTAATTGAATATGGCATGATGGTAAGTACTCATAAGCCTTATCTTTGTATCTTCATTTAAGATATTTTAGAACTTGCTGGCACTTTTTAGCCATAGCAATAGTTTAGTTAAATGATTTATTTGGAAGAACAAGACATTGCTCAATCCCTCAAAGATGGCTCCAGAAGTGTGACTGTGGCAAGTAACGCTGCCTCTGGGAGTCCCAGGTATTCATCTACACCTTGTACTCTGCATCACTGTGGGGGGGTGATTATCCCCTGACAACAAAACCTCTTACCAGGAACTTTAAGCACTTCTGCTTGAACAAACACAGAGATGCATGGAATAATTTCCAAAGCAAAGTGCACAGATATAACATGGGAAAAAATTATTTCATTGTTTAACTCTGCAAAATAATACATCAGGAAATGAAACAAATATAAAATCTGCAAAGGATTTCTCCAAACGATAACAAAAAACATTCATAGGAACTTTAGAGTAAAAGTGTGCAGGGGCATGATTAAACCATAGGAGCAGTGAGACACTGATGCTGCCACATTACAGATCTCAGAAGCATTGACTGAGAACAGCTGCAGAATGTATATTTTTTGTTCCATAAACAGTGGAAAGCCACATCACAGAAACAAGTGACTGATTTAAAGGATCACCATTACCTCTAGAACTGCTTGGCTTATACATTTGCAGAGAAACATGCCAGGTAAACAGGACTGCAATGTGTTTAAAGCTGGCTTGAACCGAACTCAGGTCAGTTACCTCATTTTTTAAGTCCTGAAGCTGTGCTGCAAACATTTGCTGTGTGTATCCCCCCAGGACCTACTTGCATTTCTCCGCCTCTGAGAAATTTAAACAAAACCAGTAGCAGTGGCCATTCTAGGCCATACCCATTTCTCAAATGTGAACATTTGAAGTGAACAAAGTTAAGTAATCTTCTGTACATACCAGAGACCCTGCCTCTAAAGCACTCAGGCATTTGTTTTCATTACATTCAGTAACACATTCCACCAGTGAAGGTTTTCTCTAAAGCAGTAAATTTTCATCAGATTTCTTGTTTTGATGAAGTCCTGTGGTTTTTTGTTTTGTTTTGTTTTTTGTTTTTAATAAATAAGTAAAACAACATAGAAGTAGCTATTACTCATTTATTGGAATAGCAGCTACAACCTCAGTAACATCTTGTCCCAAGCCAACACTGAAACCAAGGTGGGGGACACAGGGGAGTATAAATAATGAATAAATCAATTTATTTCCCTCTATTACTCCACATACTGATGAACCTTTGGGCTCACAATGCTGCTTCATCTCACTGGGAATATGCATTTAGCTCTGTTACTTTTCAATGAATTAATCAGGTAATAGAGAGGAATTTTGTCATCGTAGCAAGTTGGTGCATATTCCTGGTGACTAAAAGAGCCTCACCAAGGCATATCTATTGCAGTCCAACACGTATTGAACAAACTCTAAAATCCCATACATGGACCTGGAACTGCAGTCAGGCTGCAGTGTTACTTGAGACAAGTTAGCAAAGAACTATCAAAGCACATGAGATAAAACACAAAGATAGCAGAGGGACCTGACATTTCAGGAGCATTCTACTGATAATATCTCAGTGCACACCATAGGCATGAACAAGCAAGAAACCCTAATAACTTATATCTTAAATCCATCCCAAGTTAAAATTGCGAGATTTATCTTTCATTTATGAAACTGTGGTAGTGAAAGGCAGTATCTACCACTAGGTAGTGATATATATGTATTTTATGTTACCTCTTCTGCATGAATTATTATCCCTAGTCTAAAAACAGCGAGGATGAACAATATGAGGTGAATAAGTCATCTTTTTTGCTTGCAGAAGCATTATGTTTTTCATCAGTGCAGGAAGAGGCCTGGAGAATAGAAGGTATTTCTATTTGTGGAGAAGGCTTCCACTGGAACCAAAGGAGAAAACTCCCAGCCTGGTCAGAGACTGCACACAAAATTGTACCTAAACTTGTATGGCATTGCAGCAGAGTTGGATGACCCTGATAAACCCATTTTCTTTTACTTATACAATAGTAAGACGTTTTCACTGAATGTGTGAGCCCACTTATAAGACTTTGTTTGAACCATTGGAGGGCTTTTACTGATTTAGGCATTTGGACTTAGAAGTTCTTACAAGCCAGTGCTAAGAACATCAGAACTATTTTTATAGGTATATTTTTAACACATGGGACCAAGATACTGAGATGCATGGCTGAGAGCCATTAATAAAATAAAAGAAACCAGGGAACATGCAAATCTTTATCAGCCAAAAATGACACCATCACACTGTGTGTAGTACCTTACCTCTCTCAAGGAAATTCAATTAGTAGCCTCTATGTTTTTCTCTCCAGAGACTCTCATTCACACAGCTGTAAATCTAGATTGATTCTTTTAAAGACAGAATAATTTCAGGAGTAAAAACACATGCAGTAAGAGAAGAATTGATCTCTGTATGAATAGAAACTCCCCAGCTGGCCAGATCCTGCTCCTGTTGATTTAGTGAGTGTTTCCAATTAGCCAATGCAAATCACAACTAATAAATACTGTTAGGCCTCCAGGTGAAAGTTTGAGAGCTGAAAAGTAGTTTGGAATATTAATTTGTACAATTAAAATGTAAAGCATACTTAGAGGGATTGTTCTGGGGCAACTCTGGCTGGGCATAGAACGAAGTCAATAAAGAAGTGTAAGATGAGTACAACTCAGAAAAGGTGACTGGACTTGTTATTAGCAGAGTGTGTTGGTTCAAATGCAGTAACAAAACGACTGCTAAGAAGCCAGATAAAAGTCTGAAGTTCTGGAAAAGAGTTATCGTAGGTATCAGAAGTGTTTGTTGATTCCTCTAATTATCATACCAATTCATTATATCTATCATCTTTAAATCAATATTTTTTAAACAAACACAAAAGGATTTTCATTTCTTCCAAGATGATTAATTTTTTGTCTTTTAAGACTAATAGCAATGGAAACCTCAGTGATCTTTTAGGATTTCTCTGGAACATGATGAAAGAGTTTAAATCCAAAAAACATAATCTATGGAAGTGAAAATGCTTACTTTTGTTCTTCTGTGCAAATGCATGGCAGCACGTGACTTTATCTTGTTTTAGCACACAACAGCCTTCAAGACAGCCTTTCCCTCTGACCCTGCTATCCCCCAGGCATAGATAATGGAAGAAATGATGTCTCTTCTGACATGACATGTTGAGATACTGGCAAAATGGGCAGAAAGTTAGGAACAGAGCTAGTCAGTGTGTCCAACTGGAGTGTGGGTTGACCTGACCACCGAAGGGAAGACTGACTAGAAGTCATCTGGTAAATTCAAACCCACAAAAAGCATCATAAAATAACAGCAGTACTGCTACATTGCCTGGTCTGGAAGGAAACCCTACAGCCAGAGGTTTGATTGAGCTTCTGCTGGTAAATCACAATAATCATCACCTTCAGTAAATGAGTCAGTTGTCTGTATGGCAGAAGTAAATAGCTCAGAGTACTTTTGAGTAGTTCAATTACTTGTTTGAAAAAAGTTTTCTGAGGATGTATTTTTTTAGTTTTCCTTCCTTTTGTAACAGTAGAGAGGGTGTTTGACTGTAGCAGTTCTTATGACTTCTTGAATTCAGGAAGCTGCACTTTCCAAGCAGTGGGTGCAGGGCTCATTGTATCACATTTGTTTTCAAGGGACTTCGGGAGCATGCTAGCAGTGGACCAACCTGAAAATGGTGGCAAAGACCTGCAGGGTATCATTGGCTTCAGCTATATGGTCATAACATTGAACAAAACAGGACTTGCTTTTAATATTCTGTTTTTTTGGTGTGTGTTTTTTTTTCTCTCATTTCCAAGGGCAAATTATGTCCCCTAGTATGTGTAAGAGGCTTTTCAGTTATCTTTCTGTTGCAAATTATATCATTTTGCGTTACCCAGTCATTATCTGAAATCTGAAAAGTACAGCAGATGTTGTGAAAAGCCTTTATGTCAGATCTCTCCTCTGAGAGCAGAATTCAAGTAAGCAAAAATTTAAACATCCCCATGGTGACTTCACGTTTAGCTGCAGCTCAAGGGTGAAATCAGTCTGTGCTTTCAGAGATCTGTCAAGTATTTGGGTTCAAATGAAACTGGGATTAATACCAGTATGACAAGCTCTGCACCTGGACATATATATTCTCTTTTCCAGTGCATACATTCTTTCTCCCTTTTAAATGCTTACATTGAGAGCAAAGTGTCACTACACTCAACAAGTGCTTCAGGTCGTTTTAGAAGACAGCCCAGTAGGAAATCTGCCCTCAGCTCTCATTGCTCAATATGGAGTAAGTCAGATTTGATTGTGGCAACATGCCGACAATGGCAATGTTAATGAATTAATGATGTATAACAAAGTATCCTTAATTAAGTCGAACTATGGGAGATTGTTTTACAAGGTGGCATTTAGCATTGGTAATAATTACAAAGTAACTTCTCTACCAACCTCTGTCTGGGAACTTGTAGAGATGCATCACATTTCAGAACATGTTGATTTCAGAAAAAGAAAACATTCAAAAGACCTGCAAAGCATTATCAGTTAAATGCAGTATTATTTATTGTCTTTAAGGATAGTGATAGAAATGTGTGGGGGGAAAGAAGAAACAATGTTATGACTCTTGCCTTGTAAATGTTATCATAATGTGGATATACCATCATTCCCTCAATTTTCACCCGTGTTGAATTCTAGCAAACCAGCTCTTTTGCCAGATCAAGCTTGGCACTGTAGTCCACAATTATTAACTGAGTGGTATTTCTGGACTAAATCTTGATAGCTAGTCAGATAATTTAATTGATGACAGAAGACCACTCCAGAAATCCACTGAGGGCATGTCTTCAACATAAGAACATTCCACATGATAGAGCTTCTGAGACAGAACTGTTCCCCAGAAATGAATGCAGAAAGGAATGAGAAGGGCCTTTTCACCGAGTCCCACGTTTATATTGGAATGTCTGAAGGCTTGCTAGACTCACCCAGTCCTTAACTTATATAAGTTAGGGAAGCCGTGGCTCTGCAGAACTCTCTTTCTTTCTCCTATTCTGAACAATCTATAAGGTTGTAACGGGACCATGTTAGAATCATAGAATTGCTAAGGTTGGAAGAGATCACTAGGATCATCTAGTCCAACCATCTACCCATCACCATTATCCCACCATGCACTGACTTGGAAAAGATAGGCCTTGATTTTGCAGACCATGAAAGACAGCTTTGCCAAACAGACTATTGATTCTCTATGCTTTCTTCTGCAACTTGGCTGACAATTTTTAGGACAGCAAGATTCTCAACTAACAGCAGTGCTGCTTCAGCCAGTTGTTCTTAATAACCTTGCCAAGGAAGAAAGATTTATAGACAGGCACTGAACAAGGCAAGAGGTTTTTGATTTTTGAGTACGTGTGTGTGTTGGGGGGATTGTTTTTGTTTGTTTGTTTGTTTGTTCATTTAATATGAGCATATTTCTCAGGGCAATTTGCTCATATACTGGTAAGACCATTTTTCTCCACAACATTGCAAGTCTGTCTGGAGTGCTTGATGGGTAAGAAGTGATAGATGCAGATGGTGTGAGAGAGGATATACATAGATCTTGTTCCTTTGTGTGTTTCATCACACAGGAGCAGCTGTACAGTAATGCATGGGCTACTGTACAGCTTAAATCACGACTTTCTAGGCTGAGGTCTAATCCAGTCCCTTTTGAATTCGATTGTAAAACTCTCATTGATCTACATAGGGGTTACATGTTCACTACAGTCAAAGTTTGGTCTTCAGTACATCCTTTCTCCCTAAAACCATGAAGCTGTTTCACTGTTATTGCTTTGTGAACATATTCTTCAAGATTAATAAACAGGTCCTTCCTAGCAACCTCTGTGTTTTGTTAAATGTCTAAATTCTGACCTTCTGTTTCATCTTCACTAAAAAAATCTGGCACAGCACACTGGAAAATAAAGGGAATGCAATAAAAATTGGAATGAATGTGATAAGTTGGATGGTAGAATATACATCAAAGGAAAAAATGTCATGCTGAATATAGGATAGTGCTGATTTACTATTCGTTCAAACACTACCTTAAATACTCTCTGCTTTCAGTGACAGTGTGTAACTTTTTTACATCTTGCTTTAATGCAATCCCTTATATCCTTTCTATGTATGCAACCTCTGCCCTCCAGAGAAATACAAATCATCACAAAGCACATCCAGGCTGATAGTTTGGGTTTTACAAAGCTTTTAGGAAACTGTAAAGAAGGCATCAAGACAAAATGATCTGGTATCTGAGATAGTGTCTGTACTTGAGTGTGATGATGTCACAAAACAGATATAGATGTTTATCAGGATTTGTCCATCAAAAAGAAACAAAGAGAAGCATGAGTTCTTTCTGGTT
The DNA here is from genome assembly GCF_038088225.1 of Cyrtonyx montezumae. Classification (NCBI taxonomy): domain Eukaryota; kingdom Metazoa; phylum Chordata; class Aves; order Galliformes; family Odontophoridae; genus Cyrtonyx; species Cyrtonyx montezumae. Next base: position 13,996,816 of record NW_027071826.1, read on the forward strand.
TGTTCTTTTTGTTTTGTGTTTGTTTGTTTGTTTTGTTTTGTTGCAATTCACAGGCAACATAGAGGACTTCTGAGGACCAAAATCCCCTCTCTCTGATTCTCTAGAGCACACATTCAATAGTGGAGCATAAAGCCACCATTCTTGAAACTGAAACACCCTAATTGTCTTGTAAAAAACTTGTCCCCTCTTGAATTCTGGAACTGCACTGAGCAAGGAGTGAATTTCTACCTCCAGGATCATAAAGCATGCCTGCATGAGGAAGTCTCTTGAGGACTCAGAACCGCAATAGGAGAATTCAATCATTAAGATGTTTCCAGGCTGTATTAGGCTGAAATACATTCACAGAATGTGCTGACAGGTTTCCTGCTAGCAGTAACCAATTAAAAAGAAAGGCCATTTGTTTTTTGTAAGTGCAAATCTTATTTCTTGTTATTCTTCTGTATATACAACGTAGAAATGATCCTACTTTAAGAGATAGAGATGCATCCTAAATTCTTCCTGAGTTTCATAGTACTAAGCAATTATTTCTTCCTTTTTCTTACCCAAAAGCCTTGGGCCAATGTATTAAAACTAACAATATCTTTCTAAAAGGTTTGACTGTCACTTTGCTGAACGTCGATTTCTAGTTAATAGGACATAGTTCAAATTCAATCTTAAGAGGCCTTTGGTAGAAACTATTAAACTCACCAATAAGAAATGGGATGGAGCAGTCTCCAAAGGGACTTCTGCTCTCTGAAGTTCTCACTGCTACTGGAAGAATAAATAAACACAAAACCTATCGTCCTAGTTAATAACTCCCAGAGATAAAAGTTATAATTATGCAGAGGGAGTTAGCCCATGTTTCAAAACCTTTTTCATATTAAGTTTGCCTCCCTGAAAGGCTTTTTGTGACTGCAAGAGAAAAAGAGGTGGCAGACTCAAAACATCTGGCCCAATAGTCTGGGTTTCACAAGGGCCAGCACTGATCAAGCTCAGAATGTTTTATTTAGACTGTACCAGAACCTTTCCTGAGGAGGAGAATATAAATCAGAATCAACCAGTTCATGTGGATGGAGATGTTCCTGGGGCAACATCCTGGATGGTACAAGGCTCTCCAGAGGGTCATCAGGTCCCCAGGAGCTATAGCAAGGAAGAGCCAGTGCCAGGACAAGGATTTAGCAGTACAGTGCCCTGGGGTGACAAATCTCACATGGGGTGTTTGAACATCCTCCTTCTATTAGGATGCTCTTTGTGTCATAGTCTTGTTCTGCCACATTTTTGATTACTGCCTTATGAACAGTCATATAAATGCAAACATAAAACTGCGATCTGGATAATTTCTTGAAGTGGATCTAAATTTTATATACATTTTACCAGAAGATGATGTGCAGCAATTTGTCTCCAAAGAGAAAGAATACTTAAGGTGGAAATTTTCCTGGTGGAGAAAAGAATTTTCCTAGTCGAGAAAAGAAATCACAACTGGAGTCTGCAAGGCTGGGAAGGGCGACATTAAAAAGGTTTAATGCTTTAGAGGGTTGTATGTATATGCATGAATCAAATTCAATGAAGAAGACAACCCTTGGTAAAGTTCTTAGTCCCAGTTATTATTTCAAGGGGTTAAGAAACAGCAATGGAAATGAATGATTTGGGGCTTTTAGTATGGCAACGTCAATGAGTGAGCCACAAAACTGGCGAGAGCAGCCAGTATGACGGGTATACTGGGAGGTTAGTTTTTGCAGGAATTGAGAAACTCTGGCTTTCTCATATTTTGTTTCTCTACTTCCACAATGTCTGTTACTAACTTTAAAGTTACAAAAAATTTAAAAAAATTAAATAAATTTTTTAAAAATGAATATTTCTTTATGTATTCAGTTGCAGCAGAAATAAATAGGATGGCTGCTTTATAAAGCACAGGACTCCACACCAGCTGCCTTTTGTGGACAGATTTATAGTCTCTTTGCAAAACAAAAGCAGCCTGGGAAGGCTAAATCTAGGGATCTGACCCCTGTTTAGAAAGAAATAATAATTATAAATGATTTAAATCAAGTTAGAACACTTATCTGGCACCTTTCCCATTTGCAGACTTCAAAGCACTTGGCAAACTCTAACTTAGGGCAGTCCCCAGAAGACCTCTTCTCTCTACTTTACAGGTGAAAAAAATAAGGAGGTGAAATGTCATTCTCAAGATCACACAGAGCCTGTCTTGGAACCAGCAGCTTCTATTTTCCTGTTCATGCCAGCAAAACACATTGCCTAGTTAGAGTAATGATTCTAGTGTTAAACGGTCTCCTGGGAATGAAGTGTATAACCTGTAAAATATACCACCTTCTTACATTTTGCTTACCTTTAAAATGCATCTTCAATAATATGTTTTCAGTGAGCAACTTTAATTTTTTGTAGTTTATAACATTAAATCATGACAAGGTGCATTTTTGAAGCCAAATCTAATAAAATTACTTAACTTCAAGCAAGAACATGAGCCTGTGATTCGTTGAAGTATTTGATTTGCAGTTATACATATTAAAAAATTGATCCACTTACACATATACTGCAGTAGTTGAAATTCTCAAGGTTATAAATTCTGAGTTCCCAAGTTTATGGTGAGTAGTAATGATTTTAGGATGACGATATTCAGAATAACCTTTCTTTTTGCACTGAAATGCATTTCCCCTTGAAACCTGCACCTTTAACCTCTGATATTTGCTCCCTTCATAAAACACAAGGACTTGTCCTTTACTTGTGTGGCTTAGAAATCATGGAGAAACAGTATAGAGTCTTCTGTTCTTCAACTAGTTACAGCCTTTGAAATCATTTTATGTGCAAGGCATGTAATGCTTCCTTCTTTCTTTTGACATCTCTTCCAGAAGCAGTGGAAATGCCAGCCCAATGTATGCAAAATGGATTTGGTTTAGGGTTATTTCCATCATGAAGTGTCTGAACAGAGCCTGATTTTAAAAGTGCATTTCCACCTTGATATGTATTCCAGAAGATTGTGTGTATTCACGTGCAGCATATTCACTTATGCATCGAGTGCTCCGAGTGAGCAAATCCGGTTTCTGCTGCAAAGGTCCCCAGTCACCACTGAATGGAATCAAAATCCCAGATTCTAAATCCTGTGTTTTGGTTAAATATGAGCTCAGGCATCCTGTCCCATCTGGCTGTCACAGTGTCCAGCATCACTAGGACACATCCCAGGCCACAGCAACTCCTGCTCAGACGAATTGGCACCATCCACTCAAGCACCCTCTGTGGGAGCTGAGGTTTTAGTTTTGCTGCAAGTTCCTCCCAGTCTTCTATCTCCTAACTGTTCATCACAGTTGGATCTATTTTTACAGCCTTTTTTTCCCATGATATATAATCAGCACTCACCTGACAGGAGAGTGTATTCAAGACTCATGAAAAATCTGCTTTAAGACCACATGATAATAAATTCTCCTTAATTCCAAATATATATGAGATACAGAGCAGGGCCCACAACAAGTTTTATAGAGAGCATTAATGTCAGCAGTTTAAAGAGAATTAAAAGGAAAAATAACATTCCATCCCTGAGAAAAAATCCAAGTAGTGCATAAGGCTAAAAGGAGCATTTCTGTAGGGAAATGCTTATGAAAGAGATTTTCAGTTCAAAATAAGGAAATCACTAGGCACTGCAGAAGGATTATATTGATCAAAATAGTTTTCTGAAGTATCAGGATCTAAAGAAGGGCTCAAGAATCTCAAATGAAATGGAAGTAAGAAAGCTGAAATGCAGGAGAAATCCTACGTTTCATTTGCAGCAAGGACTGTTTGTGATCAGACTCCTGAGTAAGACAGATGCTACGTAAGGTTGGGAGCGTTTGGAAAATGTCCTATAGCTCTGATCCGTAACAGCATTAGATTTATTGATCACCTACTGTGGAGCAAAACAACTTTTTTTTTCAGCAACATCTCAGCTTACCGTTTCTGAAGTATCTCCTGTGTCCTTTTCATGATTTCCTAGATGTGATTAACCAGGACACCAGTGCTGTTCTACTGCTGCACACACCCCCAGTCAGTGCAGTGCTAATAAAATGCCAGGTGAGATCGCTGAGCTCCCATTGAGCTACTCAAAATAAAAATACTGAGGGAGATTTGTTTGATTTCTCTACATATTGTCATCTATAATTTATCATTTCAGCTCCTACTTGTTCCGCTTTCTGCTCTCCCAGCTTTTACTGTAAGCTCATCAGAGATTTGGATCTATGATGTTTACCAGAGGGCTTCAGCCCGTGTTTAGCTATTTGTCGTGTCTGGTAAAGCAGCAGACTTTTCAGCAGACTTTTCTGCTTTTCTGCTGAGCACAGGGTGATATATTCTTCAATGTGTATGTACTGAGCAATGATGCTACAGTATTCTCTTCTTTGCAAGTATTTTTGGTGTTCATAAATATCCAAAGATAAGAATGGGTGCTGGGGTAAGCAGGAATTGAACTAAAACAACTTTTTTTTTTTTTTTTTTTTGCATAAAAGTGTGCCACAATCAGTACAGTCTGAAAAGTTCAAAAGCCAAATACACATATGAACACACAAGCAGGGAATTAAGTTGCTATTCTGTATGGACCTGAAGGCAGCACCAACTGGCTTCTTATGCTATCGCCTGTCCTGTGTGTGCCCAACTTTTACAGCTCAGTGCCAGTTTTGCAGGAATTAACCCCAAGTAGGGATTATATGGGAACTTTCTAAGAGTTTAGACAAACTCAATGAGTTCATAGGAAGCAACGGGTCATTTTCTTTCAAAAATGATTCATCTTCTCTATGTGTCTGGAGCAATAAATACCCAGTAAATGAACATCATACTCTCACAAAATGAAATCCAGATTAATCTCAACTAACAGAGACAACTATAAATTGAATGAAAGTGAAATACTGTAAAGTGGGTTTGGAATCAGCAGCTCCATCACAGGCAGCACAGTTCTTGGCAGAATACATTGCTGTTCCAGAGTTTTGGAGTTACTGTTTTTTATGTATTATGAAATACAGTACCTAAAGTTTTCTTCACCCAAATATATTCTTTAGGACTCCTTTTTCATCCAAGAGTACTTCTCCATTTATCTGTGAGCTTGTCTGCTGAGTCCTATAGATGATACACTCATTCCCTGTTATATATATATGCGCTTAGAAAGCCATTGCTATCAGATTTGCAGTACTTGGATATTCTGTGCTCCAATCAGTCTTGAGCAAATTTCATTCCTGCAGTTCTCTCATTTTTCTATTACAGCTAATCCAATTACCTCAGACTCTTATCTTCCTACCAGTAAGCACATATGTCATCTTCCTCATGCAAGTCATCCTGTAGAAAAGTTAACAAGCATATATATGTGAGAGAAATCATGGACCAAAGTGTTAATGGGCACAGGAGTTTATTACCTTTGTGGTATGCAAGGCAACAGACTGATGGACATGACAGATGAGTGCAATTCAAACAAATGAAAAGGAAGCATGAATGAGTGTCTGAAAAAGGCTAAACCTCACCCTCAGTTCAAAAAGGAAATAGCACAAACAGAAACATTCTTGAAAGCAAACTGTCAGTGTGCTGAGGAAAGATTTTGGGCACAAATAACCAAAACAAAGCTAAATCTTACCCAGAAATTTGTTCTACCTAATTGGCTGTGAGTTGAGGGGAATCATTTTTTTTTTCCACTCAAGCTATCTGCAGAAATGTGTCTGAACTGTGGCACAGGGAGATGTTGGCAGAGGTAGCAAGTGGCTGCAACCTCTGCACACTGGTGCTTGCTGCAGGCAGGGCACCCAAAAAATGCACCCAGGGAGTCTGACAGCTTCAAGCAAGAGGAAAACTGTCAGTTGCAATTATTCTTTCTGCAGCTGTGCAGTGCCTAATTTTCCAATCTGGCAGCATGAGTCCAGCTGCCAGATTCAAATAGTGAAATGGGATCCAATAATGGCTTGTAAAATGTACTTGGGAAGGATCCTGGTGACTGAGTTACATTTGCGAAGATGAGAAGAGTGAGACTTTCATTAGCTGTGGGCTTATCCTGCTCCAGTACTGTAAAACGGGAGAGAAACGCCCTGAGCAGTGCTTCAAAAGCACACCAGAAATAGTGCAGGGGAAAATGTGCTGTGGCTCTGGAGTCACACCTCAATGGGTGCCTTGGCACCAAGCTGGGCAGAGGGGAGGTCAGCAGAGTGTTAACTCACTGGATGAAGAAGGAGGAAAAAAGTGGAAGAGAACCAGACCATTTGCTCTGGGACACAGAACAGCTCTTAGCAGCTCTAAATAGCTCTGTGTGGGATTGTCAATGTAGCTGATGCTGGATTATTCCAGCAAAAATTAGCATTATGAGAATAAACCCTAGTGCAAGATAGGGATGGGGCAAAGCAGCATCTGATAAAACAGCTTTGTTTTGAGACAATTCTTTTACTCAAGTATAAACATTTTTTCCGTCAAGCAAGAAATCATTCAAACTGAAATTCCCCACAACAGAAGGAGCTGCAGGATATACCATCTTCAGGAGGCTGTTTTCTCTCTGTTAGGAGGACACATTACAAAGACTTTCTAATGGAGAGAGGAGCTGTGTTATGGAAGCAGCATGGAAAGGCACAAAGCTTCTCCTGGTCAGGAAGGTTCTAAATATGCTAAAGTCCATTTCTGAAGGCTTATATAAAGGCAGCAGGCTCCTGCCTTCATTATCCAGTGTACAGTAGCAGAACTTCATTCCTGTACATGTGGGACTGTGTAGATGTGTAGCCTGTATTTTCAGTTCATTGGACAGTGCTATACAGTGCACACACATGGGCACTTTGGTTCCTCTCCCTCAGCTGGAATTCTCTGGGGCTGCCACCACACTCCTCTGGCCAATTTATTTAAGAGAAATCAAACCACAGCAGCCAAGAAGCTGGACAAATAAACAGCATAGTGTTTCCAAGAAGAGTTAAGCTGTCCTTTGTAGAAGATACTTCAGAAACAGAGAATTGCTTATCATTTTTCTCAACTCCTGCATTTGATTCCCCCTCACCAGGTGCCTGTTCTGCTCCTTAAGCCCACATAAGAGCACTGGAGCTGTGCTGTCTGTTACCCAGCATTTGCCCAGGGTCTCATTCAGTGAAGCCCCAATATGAGCCCATCCCTCAGCACTGCAGTAATAAGCACAAGGAAATAATATACAGACTAGACAGATACATAAATAGTTACTATAGCTTTGGGTACGAAGAAAGCAAAATGCTTGCACTTGTTCATAAACAGAGAAATGCTTCCTCTGATGACGGGTTTCCTTCCTGCTCATTTAAACAATTGTCAACTATTGCAGCCTACAGGTGTACCAAGATTATTCATCACCAGCTTTACAGCAAGGTGATCCACAGCAGCTTCTGTGATTCAGGCTAAAACTTATTACAGCAGTGCAAGGCAGAAGGATTAAATGAGAAGGAGAATATGTTGAACACAGGAAAATATTATATGCAAATTGTGATTATTCATGACTGAGTCACAAGAAGTATGTATTCAAAATCTGTCATGATTTACAGTTTTAACAATACAATGCTTTGCATTTATGTAATGACTCTTATCAGAGGATCCTGAAATGCTTGAGAGGTACTGAGATGAATGCAAAATAGAATGAGCCTAACAGAGGGGCTTTGGATGTATTTATTTCCAAATTAGCAGCTGGTGGGGGGTGATGCACTCCAGAGCTGAAATGAGAAGGGAGCTGAATGACATGGGAAGTGTCACTAGGAGCGTAACAGTAAAAAGAGTCTGGACTTTCAAACAAGAGAGAGGAAACTGAGAGGGGGGAGTCATCAACATGATAAGCACCACATGTCAGAGTGTTTGATTATATGACAGTGCCTACAAGAGCATATCAAACAAATACATTGTGAATCGTAAATCATACTGGAAATTTCCTCATTAGGGAAGTATCATTACTCAGTGAAAACATCATGAGGCCCAACTCTCATCACAAGAAGAAAGCCCCTCCTCAAAATGTGGACAGTAATTTTGCAGCGTTTTAATTTATGTCTTTTGACACAGGCTGAGCAGAGATGATGGGAAGCTGTGACTCCTGAAGGTAAAGGTGACTATACCTTTATTGGACATGAACCATCTCTGGAGTTAGAGCAAGAAAGGGCACATACAGGAGTGCGTGGAACAGAGTGTTGGCACTAAGGTTAGCAGATTTGGCAATGGGTGCCTTAACCACCATCTTCCTGGGACTTCCTGAAGATCTCACAGTTTGGTGAGTCACAGCAGTCTTCAAGCAGACTCCAAAGTGGACGTTCTTCAGCTGGAACAGCTACAGACTGCCAGATCCTGGAGAGCTTTTATCTTTTACCTAGTGCACATGTGATTTGACTTAGGTTCTATAAGGGCAGCAATTTGGAGTTACAGTGATGCCTGTGATATAAAAGAACCTGTAGGAACAGTAATTAGTGTTTGGCCTCATGAAGACATCCACAACAGCAGCTAAAAGTAAAGGATTTCAAAACATATTTCTTTTTCTTAGAGTTGCTACTTTCTAAATGTATTTTTGCCCTTCGTTTAAGTCTAGCTGAGAAAATTCTTTGAAATATTTATGCCACCGTGTCATAATATGACTTCAGACCCTAGAAAATAGCCTGAGTATGCAACAGGAACCCACTGAACACTGCCTACTGTAGCAATACAAACATGGTTGATGCTGAGGAAAGTCAAATGCTTTGCACAACCTTAGTTCCTAAAACCTTTTATAATGTAGACTACTGAACTTTCATAGCAGTTTTCATCTATGGTCTTCAAAGGCCAAATAATGATTACTATAGTAGCCAGTTCTGAAAGACCTGTCTCTCTTCTGCATAAGAAAGGTAGTAAGGTCTTTCAGGCAATGTATGTATGTGGCTTTTTGATAGCCAACCCGGGTCGCAAAGAGCCATGCACTTCAAGCCAGTTCAGTCTAAGACATTATAACAGCATCTCACCAGGCCTGCAGGTAACTTGTCCCTGTGGACATCACAGATTTCAGTATATTTTCTGCATGCCAGAATGCAAAGGCACCAGCTTAAATGTCTTTTGTCTCTTTCTTTAGATAGATACAGACAACATAGGAACTAGGAAACGACAGCAGTGGCCAAACATGCAGTCCTCACAGTGACTTCAGATACAAGACACGAAAGATTTACAAGGTCTTAACCCATCAAAGCTTAGAAACCACTGACAAACTGATTCAGCTTCCTTCACAGATACAGAAAAAAACAGTTATTTTTCAGGAGAGGACAGATGTACTGGACAGTTTTGAATTAGTACCCATACAAAGACCAGTATTACTGAACAGAGGCTGGGTGGGAGCTGCTACCACTGCTGCCACTGGAACCTGCTGGTGTTTATCGCAGGGCAGCAGTTTGTCCTCAGCATGCCTGTTCTGGAGGGGAACTCTCCTGTTAGCCGTAGTGCTATCCAGCTGCAGCAGGTCTCAGTGGTGAGCTGTGACGCCAGTGGCATCTTTGTGATAGCCTGCTACCAGCTATGAATAATAACCAGATCAATAGCCATTGCTGTGAGACAGATGGGGCCATTACAACCAGAGATGTTCACTGTTTGGCTCTTAACTCTTAACCTTGGCCAGAATAAAATATTCACAAAAATTCTGTGTTAGACATTGGCACAACCCCATTTTTCTTTCTCTGACATTAACAAATGTCAGGCTGCAAGCCTGTACACCACATCCATCTCATGACAATAGATGCCACATTTGCTAGATGTATTACTAAAGGAATGGAATAATTGATGCTTACAAAAATCCTCTGTGGATCTTATGGGTAGTGAAGAAAAACAAAAATAATGAGACGTGTTTCTATCAGTGTTTTGCTCCTCTCAGTGACAATCCACAGGCCATTGCTCTCAGAGCCTCCCGCAGGTAATTTTCAAGCAAGGGAATGGTCCAGTGCAATTGGCACAGGATTTTCAGTCAGCCTCCTCCCCAAGACATGCTCCTCTGCGCAGTGGCAGGAGAAGAACTCTGAGAGGCAAAGCACCAAGAACAATTTCCATCTTTTCCTTCGCACAGTAACTTGTTGCTCAGCTCCTCACTGAATGCAGTTGCTCCTTCCCTCCATCTCCCCATAACTGCTTTCTGGCCAAATCATCTGCTTGACTTCCTGTAGCAGATTTCTGTTCTTTCCACTCACTCCTAACAGAAGTAGCAATTGCCTGACAGTGAGTGAATCTCTCATATCCACACCTCTCTACACAAATACAAGAAAAGGTGCTAAATCAAAACGGAGAGACCACTGCCATTGGGTTTTAAATGTACCCAACTGACCAAAATAATAAAGAGAAAGAAAACAACAGTTAGAAATTATTTACAAATGCATTTTTCAGTTGAGTGTTGCTGATCACTTTTATGAATTATTGAATAATATCATGCATTATTCAAGCTTTGTGCAGTTTATATTATCATGCAGACCCCTTAGGGCCTGGAAGCAGCCAGACAGCACATTGTGCTCTTGCTTTCTGTGCAAGCAGCATGCTGACAAGTAGAGAGGACTGCTGGGCTCCAGGTCTTTCCTGCTGACTGCTACCTCTCCTGCTGCCTTCTGTCTGGAGCGATCCTGCTTTGGTCTATTTCCAGTTGCTCTCCAGATCTCACACCACAGCAGCACAAATAAGGTGCAGGAGGTATAGGCAGGAACCAAGCCTTTGTCTTGCAACTAATCTTCCCTGAGGATTTTGTGCCATGTTCCTCGGTGTCTCACCTGAGTGCTCAAGTCAAGGCATCCTCATGGTTTGGAATCCAGACATGAATCCAGATGGTTTGAGAGGACACAGCCACAGAGATGGGCTGGAAGAACCACATCTGAGATGTGAAAGCTCTTTAGAATCTGGATCCCAATTCTTTAGACTGGGTATCATGTCTATTAGAAATAGAGGTAAGCGATGAGAGAGACAGGGCAGAAAGAAAAGCAGTGCTCTGGAAAGTGGAACATCTTTACAAGCATTTTTAGATGAAACATCTCCAGGATAGAGAAATACAGATACAGTCAACAGAGCAATTCAACCAGACTTAGGCGGGACTCTCTGACTTGTACTTTTGGGGAAGATTCTGGGGTTCACTCACAAGTCTGTAAAATAAAACTTCAGTTTTATTTTAAACTGATCAATCAGAAATAACAATAAAATGACTAGAACAAAATATGCACAGATTTCTACTTGCAGGGGGATTTTTAAAAAAGGATCAGAGATAGTTGATAGGGTATTTTTCCTTAAAAATTGCTACTAACTGCCCTTGATCTTCAGCTGGAACTACATACACTCTTGTATGCTGACAGTCTCACAGTCTCATTCTCGTCCCCCATCCATTTTCACAACAGTCTGTTCCATGATAGTTCTCTTCTTATTTCATTCTTTATAGATTCATAGATTCATAGAAACCCTAGGTTGGGAAGGACCTACAAGATTATCTATCCATAACTACCTCATGGATAGTTGAGAAACACATCTTCTGTACTAGCATGGAGTAAACAGAGAGGTGCTTCACTATGAGTTAGTAAGTTTGGTGACTTCTTAACATCCAGCCAGACATTTTCCAGGGGAGCAGCTACAGACCACAATGTATTAGGCAACACATTGGATTCCTGCAGTAAAGTGGATAAGGAATTCCTCCTGGAAGTGTCTAAAAAACACTGCCACCTACATTTGATCCACAGGGGAACCAAATGGAGTCCAAAGCTAAATGGGATGGCAGTGCTTTCATGCTATCTTTTACACATTCAAATAATGAGTATTTAATCTTCTGAAAAAAATAGATGAAATCTAAGCCACAATGAATATTGAGTGTAAATCTGATATAGCACTTAAATGATTTCTGCAACCTGCAGTTCACTCAGGATGTAGAGATTTCATTATAATAGCCACAATGGACTAGGAATGTAATATCTGTAATAAGAAGTAATGGGATTGATATTGCTGGAAAAAGAACCAGACTTGTTTGGGAGTATAGAAGCTCTTCCTCAACATGAGATTTTCCTGAACACGTTTAATAACTGTTAGCACATATTTTACTTTTACATTTATTAACAAAAAAAAACAGCGATGCTGCTAAGCACATCTTTTTGCTGAAGAGGATGTAGATAGATAGATAGATAGATAGATAGATAGATAGATAGATAGATAGATAGATAGAGAAGCAAAAGAAAGAAGAAAGAAAGAAAGAAAGAAAGAAAGAAAGAAAGAAAGAAAGAAAGAAAGAAAGAAAGAAAGAAAGAAAGAAAGAAAGAAAGAAAGAAAGAAAGAAAGAAAGAAAGAAAGAAAGAAAGAAAGAAAGAAAGAAAGAAAGAAAGAAAGAAAGAAAAAAAGAAAGAAAGACAATTATCTGATTTAACAATTGACTCTAGATGTGCTCAAATTTGGGAACCTATTCTCACAAACAAGAACTACTGAACAACTGAAAGATGAAGTCTGAAAATCGAATCTGATATTTGTATGCATAAATGTAATTAGAGGGGCTCTAATGTGTACTTTTTTTTTTTTTCCTGTGTTCTTTAAAATAATTGAGATCATTGGGAATAATCCTCTCTGCTCCCTGAGAGTTGCTGGTGGTGACTGGAGAACTGTGAATCCCTCCACTGTTTTCATTCTTGTGACTTTTCTTAATTTGTGAACGCCTAAAAACTTTTCAGTATGGTGTGGAATCCTATGTAGAGACTTCAAATCCACAAATAATACATTTGCTTTCCACTGCTAAAAGCACTACTCTAGATATACGGAGTGATAAAAATGCATTTAAAAGAATAGAAACAAAAATATTTTTATTGTGATGTAGCATTCAAAGTACATGGGTGCTGTGCATTTACTGGCCTGTTGATGGTATTCTAGACTCAAAACTAAGAATTCGTCTGAGAGAGACAGTGCTTTCAGGCAGCAGAAGGCTTTGAGATACCAGTGCTGAAATGTTTTCTGATTATGTTCTTGCTGGTGTTTCCCCAGGTTTGAAACTCTTCTTGAGTACATTGATTTGCATCCAAAAATGTCATTAGTGGGAAAAAAAAAATACAAACAACTATAAAGGATCCTTCTCAGCCTGACTGATCACAAAGCCTTGCCTTGAGAAGTGGTCACCTTCATTTCCCCTGCCTCTATCTCCAGCAAAAACCCATCCCACTGAGTCTGAAGGTGTAGGAAAAAGTCCTACCTGAAGTCAGACTGATGAATGTCTGTCGATTTTGATGAAGTTTTGATGAGTCAAAAGAACCTTCTCCTGTGCCCTCTGAACACGTGAATACGTGTCGTAAACTCAATCTGTTCTGACAAAATAAACAGCCTCTTAGAGTCAATTATAACCATTACAGCTACTTAGATGAAAAGAGTGTGATAATGTGTTTGTACAGCTAATCAGTGTTGCAGCCCTTACTAATGTTTCCTGAGTAGTTACTGTATTGCAGTGTTAATCATGATTGTTCTGATGATCAGGAATTGTTCTTAAAATAATAATAATAATAAAGAAAAATAGATAAATACTTTGTTCTAATAATCAAACAAAAACTGAAAGGAAAAAAATGTAATGGTGATCATAGTGGTGACTGTTAGTTTTTTCTTGAAATGTTCTGAGAGACTGCTTGAATGATGCTGTCTGTACAGTCTTTTTTCTTGAAAACAAAATAGTAATATTTTCAAGTAGCTTAAGTTTGTATTTTGAGCAGTGTCTCTTATAAGGTACGTTTCATCTCCAGAGCAAAGATCTGTGCTTATTCCATCAGCAAAGACCTGGCCTTGCTCTTCATTTCTGTGTTGTGCTAGATCCTTGGAAGCTGGCATCCCATTCCTGCCTCAGCCAGAAAACACACCACTGCCTTGGGGCAGCTGGATTTGGATGTGCTGTTTTGACAGACAGGAAACCTGGTGCAGGTCATGTTAAAAATGTGTGCAAGGTAACAGCATTGTGGTTAGCAGTAGGATCACAACTGAGAAATGCAGGTTCTGGTTCTGAGCTTGTACCCACAGCCAACACCCATCTCCACACTGGAGCAGTGACTGCTGCAGGCTAGTCACCATTTTTTCCTCGCACCAGACCCAGTGCTATAAAATACTTACTTACTTATTAAGGAAAACATATTTCAAGCCTGTTGTTGATCCAAAGCCTGCAGTCTTACAGGCACTGTGTCATTTATCTTCCTTCTAAGTGGGAAAAATTCCTGGATTCTATTTTTTTCTCCATAGAAACTACAGAATTGAAGTAAATGAAATTAATAAAACGCACTAGTACTGAGTGAACAAGAACAAGGCACATACTCAGCTCTTTCTTCAGGCATCCAGTCTAATGGGAAATATGCCATGTGGAGATTGCATGACTTGAGCCAAAGCCTGAGCTTTATGTATAGCAGACCAATAGTTTTGCTCAAGGAGTTGTTAACTACCAGCACGAAGAGGGAAAGTGCTGAGTACCTGGGCCAGATAGTCTGGGAACAACCTTCCTGATGGCATCCACTTCTGTGCAACTGAGGGCAGAGCGCAGCCCCGTGTCCTTAGTTCCCTGAGTTGTCTATGTGCAGAAGGAACAACACTTAGGGATGGGCACTGCTAATGGCAGGAAAATCCATGGTTCTCTGACATTAAGGCATTATAAACACTGAAAGAAAAGAAATCTGTGTTGTGGGTTTTTTTTGTTTTGTTTTGTTTTTTTGTTTTTTTTTTGCATACAACGCCTAAAGCCTTATCTCTCATTCTGTCAGGAACCAAGGAGTATGTATACAGATGGTGCAATTTATTATGTTCTGTACTGTGACCAAGTGCTGAAATACCTTCAGGAAATCACCAGAAAGCCTGAAAAGCTTTGCTGCCTCTTGTGACTCCAGCTCAGTAAGACTATAATTGAATGAGCACAGTATATTAAGCACTGCATGTTTCACAGTAGACTTACAGAAAAGGATGCCATCATTTTTCAGAATCACTACAGAAATATGTTTGCCACACAGTTACTGCCTGCACCCAACATAATGTCTGTCTGGCTGTACCTGGCCTTTACAAACATATGAGAAGGGGATTTACAAATAACTGGACTGCCACAATGGACCAAGTTCATGTCAGGTGCCACTCCACTGAATTTCAGTGTGTTGGCCTCATTTGTAGGATGTTGCTGAGCCCTGACATTGAAACTGGTGCCTTTTGGGATTGAAATGAATGGAGATTTGGTGGCATGGAAAGAGACTTCTATCCATGTGTTGATGTATTTCATTCCTGCTTTATGGAGCAGATTTTTATGAAATTGTTCATGAAACTCTGCCCAGTGGGTGCAAGAAATAGAGGGGAAAAAAATAAAATCCATATCCTAAACCCCATTCATCTCCAAGTATGAAATATAAACCTTGAGCCCAACGCTTAATTTGGACCCACTTGTTTTCTCCATTCAAAGCACTGAAAACAGGATAGTGCCACCAGCCCAACAGCAGATACTTATGAGCATCTTGCTGCACGCCAAGCCCAACCAGCTGCCATGGCCATCAGTCACAGAGGTTTCAGTTGCTTCAGTGAAAGCCAAACCTGGCCTGCTTCCTCCCTGCAAAGCCATGTGGGCTCTTTATCCACATCCTTGCAAGCACTATTATTACACAGAAACACCAACGCTGGGAAGTGTCTTCCTTGTGACATCCCACGGACACCAGGCTGGGGATACTGAGCTGACAACAGGACAATCCATCACTCTAGGACAAAAAATAGATAAATAGAGCAACAAACAAATACCCAAAACAGATGTTAATTATTGTATTTATTTTTTTACTAAAAGAAAGAGAGAGAAAAACATTAGATTAAAAGCCCCACCACGTGCGGCTACAGCGTGGGACCGAGAGCCGATCCTCGTGTGCAGCCCCGCGGAGCGGAGCTCGGCCGGAGGAGCGCCGTCGTGGAGCAGCGCGGCGTGGGCAGAGAGCGCAGGGACCGCTCCGTGGGACTGAAAAATCGCTGCGGTAGCAGCGCCAGCGGGAGGGGGGTCGGTGCCACCCCGCTCCTCCGCCTCTCCCCGCAGGCTCCGACCCATCCACCCTCCAAACTTTTTCCTCCCAGCCGGGCCGAGCGGCGGCCCCGGAGCGCCCCGGTGGGGGGAGCCGGAGGGGCGGGCACGGAGCGGCGGGCGGAGGCCGGGGAGAGCCGCGCCGGGCAAGGCGCTGGGTTTTCCCGACCACCCCTTCCCCTCCCCCCTCCTCCCCCCCCCGCCCACCTCCTGCCTCCCTCCCTCTTTCCCTCCCTCCCTCTTTCCCTCCCTCTCCTCCAGAATTAAAGTTGGGACAGTCGCGCTCCGGGGATGGGTGCGAGCCAACGCCTGTGCCGCCGGCTCGCTCTGCTCCGTCCCCAGATCGCCCGGAGCCCGCGCCCCCGCCCGCCCGCCCAGGAGGGATGCTGCTCCGGGAGCTGCTGGGACTGCTCCGCTGCTGCTGGCCCTCCTTGCTGCTGCACTGTGCCCTCCACCCGGTCTGGGGCTCCGTCCAGGTAAGGGCCGCGCTCAAGGGGCCGGGGGCGACGGGCGGCACCGCGGAGGCGGCGGGCGGTGGTCCCCGGGCGGGGGAATCCGCAGCTCTGCCGGGCTCGGCTCGGGCTGCGGGACCGAGAGGGTGGGGGGTCGGCAGGGCCCGCCTCGAGCCCCGGGAGAGCCCAACTTGCTGCGGTCGGAGCGAGGCGGAGCGGAGTTTCTTCAGCGAGCGCGTTTCGGTGGCGACGTGCGCGGAAGATGCGATGCTCCGGAGGGCTCAATTCTGGGAGCGTTCCGCCTTGGGGTTTTGGTGTTGATTGAGATCTGAGAGCTGTTTGCTTAAATCTCAAAGCAGGGTTTTCCAACTCGGCGCCGGGTGTCGGTGGGTGACCTTGGTGGTGGTGTGGGGTGAGCTGGAAGGTGCCCCAAAGGCAGGAGTGTGTCTGGAGGGACAGTGTCCATCCAACCCGAGCAGAGTGGAGGCACAGCTCGACTTGAATGCGTCACTTGGGTATTTTAAAGTTTATTTATAATATATGTCTTCAGCCGAGTGACTGATGAGGCGGCTGAGTGCTGTTCAAGAACAGCACAATTGCAGTTTCTTGGAGAAAACACGGTGGAGACTCCGCATCTTTCACTCCTTGTTCTAAACTTAGTGACTCCCCAGAGATTAAACAGAGATGTTTCAGCATCTCGTGTCTGCCTGTGAGTGACAAAGAGGATCTGTGCACCTCACAGATTAAAATGAGCAGAAACACTGCAAAAACAACATCTTTCAAACTAATGCCTCCGTCATAAAAATCTCAGCCAGCACCACCCTGCTGCTGTCCTGCTCAGGTGTGCAGATTGCTGGCCATAAGGCAAAGCTTCATTTTTTAAAGGAAACACAATTGTGCAAGAAGAGATGCCTCTGGAAATCCCTCTCCTGTAATCAATCCATCAGCCAAGCAGACCGCAAAAAATAATAATAATAAAAAAACTTCAATAGACATCTTTAGAGCAAACTACTTAAGTGACCTAGTGCAATCTTTCAAATCTTTCAATAGTAGTTACGTTTATAACAACTGAAACAGTCTCTAAGAACTGCAGAAGCCAAGGAGTCAAGGAGTCTGTACTTCCCAATCTTTGTTGTCCCATTCTCCATTTCTGTCTGTGCTATTACACACTGCTCTACCTAAGGGTAATCAGTAAGACCCGTGCTTTTTACCCAAACACAGATGTACCCCAGGACAAACTGGCAGATACCAGAGGGAAGGATGGTGCTCAGCACTCACCGATGCACTGACGAGCTGGGATTGGAGCTCACTCCTCTTTGAATCCCTCCCATGGCTTCTTTCCCCATGTCAAGCTGTAACCATTGCTCTTATCATCAAAGTCTTCTTTTGATGATGACTGACCCAGGGGTCCCATTGTATTTCTTACCTTATCTACAGCAGCCATTGTGGATTCTCACTTTTCCTGGCCCCTCTCTACCCATCAGCTGTGCTCTGACCTGTGTGTGTGGCATGGCCTCCCTCACCACGTCTCAGTGCTCATTCCTTGGACCCTGCCTTGAGGCACTTAACAGAATCAGTCAGATACAAATCAGAGGAGCAGCATTATTAAAATATGCATGTAAGCATATATTTTTTTTTCTTAGCTTAATAGCCAACATAACAGGAAGGAAGGCAGGCACGATTCTGTCTGAAGTTTCTGACATAATTAAAAAAATATATTAGTATGTGCAGTGATAAATTGTAGTGTCATGCCTTTTCTGGTTTTATAAACATGGATTTGGATTAACCGTGATGTGAATTATGCAGAGCCTCTCTGGGATTTACACGGTGTTGTTGAGATTTCATCTCTGTAGACTGGTTCCAAGAAGCAGAGCTCTCACCGCCTCAGCAGGATCTTAGAGGTCTCAGTGGCACTTCTCTTTTCAAGCTTTCCTCCCTTTGCCTGGCTTGCATTCACCAGAGGGCCACGGTCAGGAGACTGTACCGAACCACTCTACCCATCCCACTCTGTACAGCGTGCTCATGGACTGCTGCAGCCCTGCAGGACTCTACTGGAGTACCGAGCTCCTCTGGCCACACACAGATTGGTTTTCCCATCCTGAACGAGGCAGGATCAGTCCCACTGCATCTGCAGGAAGTCTTGGATTAAGAGATACAGACTTCCTCCGAGAAACTACAAAAGGAAACCAACGTTTTCCACTTTTTGCTTGCTTTTCCCTGGGCATTTGTGGATCAGATTTTCATTGCCAAGAATGCTTAAAAACATTTGCCTTTTCGCAAATCACATTCATATCAAAGGTACAAAACAGTAAAGTCAACTCTCCATTTATTTTCAGAGCAGGAAAAGAAATTACATCCCCTTGAAAGCCAGGCAACTTGTGCACCCAAGCTGACAAATGGTTAGATGAGCAGCCAAGTACCAAGGAGACATGTCCATAGTGCTTACAGTAGCAGGGCTGGAGAGTTCGGGAGGAGAGCAGAGAGTGCACCCAGGGTCCAGAGCCTCCCTGGAGAGGGATGGAGCTCTCTCAGTGGATCTGTTTTCCTCCTTCCAGCTCTTGTTAAAACAGCTTACCTTGAATTACAGACAGTGGTAAAGAAACATGGAGTAATTTATTTCATCATCCTCCATGAGGACAGAATTTTTCCCCAAAGCATATTTTCCAGTGATTTGTTCTGCTTTACCTTTACAAGATATAAGTAATAGCCTTCATTCCTTTCATAAGAAGACTTAAGAGACATCAATACTGTGGGCTGTTTTTTTCTTGAAACAAGCCAAATGTCTTCTTTTTTTCTCAAATCCATCTTGTTATCATTAGTTAATCTTATTCCAGCAGTCCTTGACCATTTCTCTGCTCAAGGCCACAGCCTCTATTAGTGTCTTTTCAGCCAGCTTACAATATCCTTGTTCTTTTTTACCAACCTTTGAAGGTAAGATCTATGTTTCTGTAGGTGTCTTCCATCAACTGGACATTGTATCAAGTGAAAAGAGAAGAGAACCAAATAGGGGTTGAAGCGAGTGCTCTCAAATTTCAGCTCTTTCCCAAGCATTCAGAATCATTGTGGGGAATCTTGATAAATGATTCAGAGTGAGATATGTGGAGACCAAGCAACTCTTTTTTTCAGAAATGTCATCAAAAAAGTATACAGGAGCAGAGAGCAGTTGGACATGCACAGGGTTAATCTTGTCTGCAAAGTAATTGAGAAAAATACCCACTGGTTTCCGAGGACACTCTATTATCAGCCTAAGGTAGAAGAGCCTCCAGGGATTTAAAAACAGTCAATAGTCTAAAAAAAAACTGAGCAAGCCTTTTGGTTCTGGTTGATATTAAGTTAGAGCAATAATGTAGTGTATCTCTTCCATACCAGCATCATGTTCAAACTCACATACACAAAGCTACTTCTGGTCTGCATATGAGGTTGGCTCCAAGACCGCTGAATGGTATTCTACCCTGACTCTGTTCTCTCCCATTTTATTGGCTCCCACAAGACTGTAGGGAACCATAGCGTTTATCAACCAGAGAACCAAGTAAGGAGTGATAATTAAAGCTGGGGGTCGGTATTGCTTCCTGATCAGCAGTTGACGCTGGCAGAGCGATGCTGCCTCACTTGCTGTGTAAGTGCTGCAGCTGCTGCCCCACCTCAGGGTGTCCTTTCTTTGTGTGAGCCACTGTCACCCTGGCCCAGTGCACAGACAGCCCCACAGGAGCCAAAGTGGTACAGAGAGAAAATTCTGCTGCCTGTGATCACTTATGTTAAAAATAAATGCACCTACTTAGCAGACAGATTTATTACCAGCTCTGAGGGATTATGAACCCAAGTCACTTTGATTCATTAGAGTGTTTGGAGAGTTTGTGTAAGTTCCTGGAAGCTGTCTGGGATGGTCTCTAACCAGCCTCATACTGTTACCTGGTGGTGAAGGGAAAGTTGGAAAGCACTCCTACTGAATTTGTCTCTCCCTATGTTTGGTAATAGATGTTGACATACTGTTTAAACAACTGATCCTCCTGACTTGTGCCTCAGCTACGCATACCTCTTTCTATTCTTTTCTTCCCTCTCTGTAATATTTCATCAACAAAGCCCTACCTCTATTTCCCTGAGGCCAGAGCAATGCATCTTTCTGCGTTTAGAAACCTCCTACACATGTGAATATGTCCTTGGTGCAGTGATGTTGTTTTAATTACCCGCATCTCTTTTTTTTTTTACTGAAAATACAAAGGCCTGTGGGCTTCCTGCAGTGGAGAGGGGATGGTCTCTTCCCCAAAGCTGGCTGGAGGAGGGAGGAGAAGCCTGGGTGGGAAGGAAGGGAAGGCAACCTGGGCAGGGTAGAACGAGGTATTGCTAGAAGACCCTTCCAACCCAAATTGTTATGAGGTTCTGTGAGCCGTGAGTGACCATGGAGGCAGGCAGCAGGGCAGAAGGGGCCGTCTGAAACAGGTCAGAGAGGCTGGAGTGAAACCTTCTCTGTGTGATGACCAACATGCCATGGAAGAGAGCTGAGTAAGGAGGATGATATTAGGGCAAAACTATTAGGATGATAACCCTCCCAAGGCCAAGTTTACAAGGCAACAGCTGAATGTTAGTGTGATTTTCCTTAGCTTCAGTGGGACAAAGGTCTGTTGTGAATATCCCATATATTTTTGAATCCTTTCAAAAAAGGTTGACTTAGGGATCCCTGAGGGCTCTCCTCCTGAGTGAGAAGCTACTACAATATTCCATAGATTTCCTTTTCATTAGGGACATACTCCTTTCATTTTGTAGCATCACATTAGGAATTTTACAGTTACTGAATATCCTTATTACCATGGTCCTAGGCATACGAATATTATTTCTGGTAAGAAAAATATGCTGTTAACGTGCACTCCTTGTCATGACTAGATCACTGTGCTGTGAGTGTATGCATCCTGGCTAAGTCACTGGACAGGGCCAAGCAATACTGGTGTATGGATTCAGCACTGTTTACACTTGGGTTCTGCAGTTCCTTCTCTTCAACTTCTTTGATAATTGACTTGAATCTGCAAGACACAGATTGTGGCATTTCCATTTTGACCAAGTCTTTCATGCAGTCTGCAGAGTAGAGAGAGCCTGCACCTCGCCATGGCGGGAAGCGAAGCATGTCTCCAGACATGAAAGGGAAGCTGGCAAAACAGGAGAGAGCTCTGGCTCTTGGTTCTGGCATAAGGAAAATGAGAATAACCCTGACCCTAAATACCTTGCAATTTTTATTAGCTCTCTTTGGCTTGCAGCAACGACCCTGTGAATAATGCATGCTATTAGATAGGCTTTCCTAGGGAAAGAGGGCTTATGCAACCGCATTGTCTGCCACTACCCGCCTGCTCCCTACCCCATGGTAATTTAGAAACCAGCCAGCCACAGCCTGAAGTAAAGAGGTCTTGAAGATACTATGTTAAGTAAAACATAAAATTGAGACCTCGCATGGAAGAGACCTTGTGTCCTCAGTGAGGAACAGGCAGAAGCGCATTTCTCTCCAGAGGCTGAAGTGCCAACTGGGAACCCAAGTTCAAGAAGCATGTTCATGGAAAATCAGTTTTCCCTCTTTCTGTTGCTTGTGCCATGACTTGTTTCTCCACAGGTCACTCAGGGTGAGCCCCAGAAGTCATGTTCCAAGCCTGTAGCTGATGAAGTCCCGGAGAGCTGCCACCGGATCTGTCAATGCAGGCCTCCACCACCACCGCCACCACCACCACCGCCACCACCTCCTCCCCCACCACCCCCCAGGCTGCTGGTGGTGCCAGGTAAGTGGGCAGAGGGACAGGGATGCCTGGGCAGATGGGAGGGGGAGGGATGTGGGAGAGGGCACAACGTGCTCGTTTGTCATTTTCCACTTAGCAAATGGAGGAAAAAATGTTCTCAGTGGAGATGGAGATCTGTTTTCTGATCAATGAATAATACTTGGCTTTTGGAGGAAAGCCAGAGAAATTCCCTCCTTTCGTTGTATTAGATATGATTCCCTGGCTTTAAATGGTTCACTAATGTCCTAGCCCTGAGAAATTCTTTCCCATGCAGACTAAGTGTTGTGCTTCTCCTGGACTTACATCACCTCCTGTTTCACCATGTACACAGCCTGGAGGTCTGTGTGGTCCAAGACCCATTAATTTACAAGCGGGCAAAAATTCCAGTGTTCTGCCCAGACCAGCCTGAGTGGAAGGAGAGTCATGGGCAAGTCCTCCAAGCAGTGAGCTGACCTTTCTGGCACTGCCTGTGTCACCTCAGTGCCAAGACATGAGCTGAGCCCTGCACAGACACCTTTAGGTGCTTGCTATGTCAGCAGAACCCCTTAGTGCAGTGATATTTTTGCATTTGTCTCTGCCTGAAAGGCTGCCTATTAATTCTTCTCCCTGCTTAGATAGAGTCCCTTGGGAACAGTGTTGCAAAGTATATCTATTATCTTTCTCAGCGCTTCCCCCGAGGGAAAAGAAATCATTAGCAGCGTCATTTGGCTGTTTGTCTCTATCAGCTCTGTCCTCAGATGTGTGCAAGACATGAGGAAGGCTCGCACACAGTTTTCAGCCTGACAGAGGACAGGCAGAATTTTGCAGTGTTTTCTGCCAGCAGCAAGCTTCGTATCTGTGCCAGGCTGCAGAAATGTAAGGCGAAGGCAGAAAAAATAGCAGTAATTTGAAACACTTGGGAGAGGAAATATAAAGACAGCTTGAAAAGCAGAGATGAATGTTTTTAATAGCAGGAGAAATCTCTTTCAATTTTCATTAAAAAAAATGTGGACAGTAATAGTGAAAACTGCCTTTGTCTCATAGTCAGAAAATAATGTTTTATCACGGTTTTCTTGCACCTGGGCTACTCGTTGCTCTGAGGGAACCACTCTTACCCATACGCAGATCAGTGTCAGGTCCTGGGCATGGTGCTCAGCAGTGCTCTGCTCTGCCCAGCAAGCAGCTGCTCTGCGTGTGTGGAGCTGTCTGCTGTGAGTGGGAAGGAAATCATCCCAGAAAAAAAAATCAGGCTGTCACATGCTGCAAAAAGAGGAAACAGAAATCAAACGGGCCTGCGACTGGGATAGCCTGATGCTTACTCAGGCTGGATTGCCAGGTGCTAGCCCAGCTCTAAAAATGAGCTATATAAATCCAGATGACTAATGTTTAAACAAGCTCTTTCATTTCAAATGCAATAAAAAAAATAGATTACGCATATCTTTCACCAGTAAGCTTTAGAGTAGCAATCAAGTGCCTCATCTTGAATGAAGCTTTAATTGTTATTGGCTGTCTAGGCGCTGTGATTTAGCCCATGTGTACAGCAAGCCCCATTCTTGTGAGGATGAGGGAGCCCTGTGGTTTAATATTGATGTTATGGACACCACTTTTAAACAGCATTCAGATAAGCAGTAAAGGGACAGAACGAGCCATTAAGGTGGCTGATGCTAGGCTTGCACTTTGCACTTCTTCAGTGATTCAAGTACTGGAAAGACCTTAAAAAAAAACAAAAAAGAAAGAAACATCAGCCCAGGAGCCACAAGTTTGTTACTTTTACAAAGTACAAGGTCTGCACCATGAGGCAATTTGAGAAGGTGCTGCCACTGCCCTTAGAGCCTTGTCAGCCACAAAAGGATGCGGTCTCCTAGGCACAGCCCTTAGCAGCTATTTTTTAATTGCCTTGAAAGTTGTTGGAGGTTTATATCATCTCCACATGTCGTGGTGTGAGTCTAATGGTGAAAGCCATTAAGTACATATCTCTTCCCCGTGCAATTACTACACATTGACAGGTGTCTTTGGCATGTTCTGATTGGTCTCCATCTGCTGTGGTGGGAAAGCATACAACTCTTCACCATCATAAGTTCATAAGTTCATAAGTTCATAAGGTTGGAAAGGACCTATAAGATCATCTAGTCCAACCATCCTCCTATCACTATCTCTACCCAACTACTAAATTAAGTCCTTTAGCACCTCATCTAAACGCTTCTTGAACAGCGCTAGGGATGGTGCCTCAACCACCTCCCTAGGCAGGCCATTCCAGTGCCTGACCACTCTTTCAGAAAAGAAATGCTTCCTCAGGTCTAATCTAAATCTTCCCTGGCGCAACTTGTGGCCATTCCCTCTCGTCCTGTCATTACTTATCAGGGAGAAGAGGCCTACCCCCTCCTCACCACAACCCCCCTTCAGGAAGTGGTAGAGTGCAATAAGGTCTCCTCTGAGCCTCCTCTTCTCCAGACTAAACAATCCCAGCTCCCTCAGCCGCTCCTCATAAGACTTGTGCTCCAGGCCCCTCACCAGTTTTGTTGCCCTTCTCTGAACACGCTCCAGGGCCTCAATGTCCTTCTTGTAGTGAGGGGCCCAAAACTGAACACAGTACTCGAGGTGCGGCCGTACCAGAGCTGAGTACAGGGGGATGATCACCTCCCTGCTCCTGCTGGCTACACTATTTCTAATACAGGCCAGGATGCTGTTGGCCTTCTTAGCCACCTGGGCACACTGCCGGCTCATGTTGAGCCGAGCATCAACCAACACCCCCAGGTCCTTTTCCTCTCTACATTCTTCAAGCCATTCTGCCCCAAGCCTATAGCATTGCATGGGGTTATTGTGGCCAAAGTGCAGGACCCGGCACTTGGTCTTATTGAACCTCATCCCATTTTGCTCAGCCCAGCTGTTCAGCCTATCCAAATCCCTCTGAAGGGCCTCCCTACCCTCAGGCAGTTTGACACATCCTCCCAGCTTTGTGTCATCTGCAAACTTACTGAGGGTACACTCAATTCCCTCGTCTAGGTCATCAATAAAGATATTAAACAAGATGGGCCCCAAAACTGACCCTTGGGGGACACCACTCGTTACAGGACGCCAGCTGGACTTAACTCCATTAACCACTACCCTCTGGGCACGGCCCTCCAGCCAGTTCTCCACCCAGAGAAGAGTGAACCTGTCCACACCACGGGCTGCCAGTTTCCTTAGGAGAATACTGTGGGAGACCGTGTCAAAGGCCTTGCTGAAGTCCAGGTAGACTACATCAACAGCCTTTCCCTCATCTACCTGTCTGGTCACCCAGTCATAGAAGGAGATGAGGTTGGACAAGCACGACCTGCCCCTGGTGAACCCGTGCTGGCTGGGTCTGATCCCTTTATTGCCATGCACGTGTCGTGTGATCTCCCTCAATAACATCTGTTCCATAACTTTCCCTGATACCGAGGTCAGGCTGACAGGCCTGTAGTTCCCCGGGTCTTCCTTACGGCCTTTCTTGAAGATGGGAGTCACATCGGCAAGCCTCCAATCTTGTGGGACCTCTCCAGATAACCAGGAATGCTGATAGATGGCAGAAAGTGGCTCGGCAATCACCTCTGCTAGCTCCCTCAGCACCCTTGGGTGGATCCCATCTGGCCCCATGGACTTGTGGCAGTTCAGATGGAGGAGAAGATCTCTGACCGTCTCTGCTTGAATCACAGGGGGTGCATTATGCACCCCGTCCCAGACTTCCAGGTCAGGGCAAGTACCATTTGGATAACTGTCCTGTCTATTAAAGACAGATGTGAAGAAGGCATTGAGAACCTCAGCCTTTTCCTTATCATCTGTGGTTATATTGCCTGCCTCGTTGAGTAAAGGAGGGAAATTTTCCTTAGTTTTTCTCCTGCTGTTAATATATTTGTAAAAGGGTTTCCTGTTCTCCTTTACAGCAGTAGCCAGCCTAATTTCAAGCTGGGCTTTAGCATTTCTAATTTTCTGCCTGCAGATCTTGGCCAGTTCTCTGTAGTCACCCCAAGTAGCCTGACCCATCTTCCAGAGGACATAGACTCTCCTTTTCTCTCGGAGTCTCAACAAAAGATCCCGGTTCATCCACACTGGTCTTTTGCTCCTCCGGCTTGACTTACAGGACTCCGGGACTGCCTGCTCCTGTGCCTTTAAGATTTCCATCTTGAAGAGCATCCAGGCTTCCTGGACCCCTTTACCCTTCAGGAGCAAGTCCCAAGGGACCCTTGCAACAAGTGTCCTGAACAGGTCAAAGTCTGCCCTCTGGAAGTCCAAGGTAATAGTTTTGCTAGTCACCCTCTTGACGGCACCCAGAATAGCAAACTCCACCATTTCATGGTCACTCTGGCCAAGACAATCTCCAACCTTCACATCCCCTACTAGTCCTTCCCTGTTAGTGAAAAGTAGGTCAAGCAAGGCATCTCCCCTGGTAGGCTCTTGCACCAGCTGAGTCAGGAAGCAATCATCCACACATTCTAATCCCACCTCAGCAAATGATACTTGGATGTACAGGATAACATTGTATGTGAGCAGCTGAATTCATCCCTGAAAGGGTTTTATTGTGCTTGAGAAGAATTCAGAACTTTTGGGAGCCATTACAGTGCATTTAGTATCTCTTTAGACATATCAGTATTGACGAGTTCATCCAGTGACAAACCTCAACTCTGCCTCCTCCAGATATATTTATACAAAGTCTGTTAAATACTAATTCCAGAATTCATGTATAATTACTGATAAATTCTATGTTTATTCTGATATATAGTAAGCTAATTCCTTTCACAAAAGATAAACAGAATCACATGCAACTTAGCAGTCAGTCTAAATAAATGAGAGATGGTGGAAACACCAACGTGCTTGTATGTAATGTATGGGTTGTGTTTCATTGCGCCCTGAGGAGACATATCATTCATACAGCAATATGAGCACGGGAAATTAAATTAGATCATTTGGTCCATATATTTCCCAACATGGATAACTGAATTACAGACTGGTGAATTCAGATAATTACTTTGCCACCCAGACTCCTGGTCTCAGGAAAGAAAACACAAGCTGTTCTTGTCTTCCCTCAGCCACAATCATGGGCTTCCTTTTCCCATGTTTCTAACACCTTCATACAGACCACTGACATTTCTGATGTCCCTTCCAAACCCTGTTCTTGCTTTCTCTGTACCTGCACTGCAGCTCTCATGGGACATTCCCCATGCTCTGCAGCAGCATATCTACGTTAAACAGAGGAATCCTGATCTACTGAAGTGAATGCTTCTGCTTTTCAGTGTCTAAATGAAGGCTGTGTTGGCCACATTAGCCTCTGTGGATGCTGATTCTTTCAGTATTGCTAGGCTGGGACTCAGTATCTCTTTCCATACACTGGTACACAAGAGTCTTCACCATGAGTCTTTCAGCTTTGAATTTCCTAAGTTTCATGCCAGGTGCAGTTTGTTGGTGTCCCACTGAGATTCTGGTGCCTTGTTCAGTATATATATGAGTGTGCCTTCCTGAGAGTTTTCAAGCTGAGGAACCTCAGCCTATGTTAGAAGTAGCTAGGATGCTGAGGGCTGTGCAAAAAACTAGTGGGGACTGTTGGAGAGCTGAGCCAATTGCAGTTCCACCAAGCAGTCTGGCATCCTCACAGTTCCACAGTCTCTCTCCTTATGCAAGCAACAGCCTGCTCTTTAACCCATGCCTACAAAACTGCTGGTTAATGAAGTGAAGGGAAAGCTCATGTGAATGTGAGTGGCCTAAGGCCAACCAAGTTTAGATGCTGACAGCAAAGAAGATAAGAACTTCCAATGAAATTCCTTAGATGTGGCTGTGATGACCTAGAGAAGCTAAAGTTTCTCAGAATCTGGCTTTTAATTAACTGTTTCTTATTTCCCTTCATCTGCTTTCCTCCTGGTTCCTGGCTGTTTGCCAAGGCTAGACAAGGTGGATGGAGTACTTGTTTAGGCAGCATTTCTAACCCAGCTTCTCAGACCCATGAGATTAAGCTAGTTCAAATGAAGTTGACCCTTCCAAATCTAAAACATTGCAGATGTCAACCTTTAAATACTTTGTGAGCACACAGGATTCTCCAGGGCCACTAAAAAGAAGAAAGGACATAATTTGAAAGAAAAAGCCAGGCTTTCAAAGGAGAGGATTGACGGTAGACATCCAAGTAGAGAAAAATACTGCAGTCAGTATAAGTTTTAGTCTGTGTAAGTTTTGAGGAAAAAACAGTTCAGAAGTGACTTACTGAGGATGAATCAGGGAAGGGAAAAGAAGTTCAGCATGAACACCTCACTTGTTGGTAGGCAGCATCTGCTGTCACCGCTCTATCCATCTCCTGCACTGGGTGGAGGTGTCCATGGCACTGCCATCACCTCTCTGGGTGATGGAAGTACCAGACCAAATATTGTTTCAGTTGAAATTTAGTGGTGGAAATGCGAGTAGAACTAGCACAACTGAGTCTGTATGTGAACCAGCCTTTGATTTGCTGGATGTAGAAATACGTACACCAATTCTGAACATCATGAAAGTCCTAAGCTCTCAATTGAGATAAAGCATAATCAAGCTGCACTGCAAAGCCAAAGTAAATTATGTCATTGCAGAGGACTCTAATCTCCAGGCTGTAATTGTACGATTTGGCTTTTCAAGGTGAAATCTTCTATCTTGAAATTAATGCACCTAATTAATTAATTATTTGGACTGTTGAAAATGCCAAAACAAAAATGACCAACTGTGTCAAGGAGCAACTTTTTGGCAACTGTATGAGCAGAAATGTATCGCTTAATTTCAAAAAATGTGCAGTGTTCCTCCAGTGCAAGTAGAAAAGCCAAGGACATTTGGATTTTTAAGGACAGGTGATCCCACGTGTGTAATAGGCAGGAGTCTGAAGTATAGGAACAATCTGGAACTTCTTAAACTTTGAGTAAGTTTTAAAGCAACTAGTATTGAAGTATTTCACTTGCTGACCACTAGCAACACAGCTTTTCACAGCAGGAACTTCTCATAGAAATGAAAACCATATACATCTGCAACATAGAAGAATAAGAAATGGCTTTAGCTTAGGCTTTTCTGTGATCTAAGATTCTAAATCCTGGTGATAGAATAGGCAGAGTCACCGTGGGTCAAAAGTATGAGTTTGAAGTTCAAACTACGCACTCTCTCCAAATGGCTGTTTAAGCAGGATTGCTAAACATGATCCTGGTTCTCACAACATCACTTGTACTACATGAACACAAACACAGGTGGGCTTGCCTACACAGTGCCAAAAGGACCCTTTGGCTTTGGCAGACATCTGGAGTTGAGGGGAAGTCATGATTGCAAAAGCTTCATTGAAATCCTCCTGTCATGACTTAAAACCATGTCATGGCTTAAAACATGAAGTGCCAAAGAATTTGCTGCAGGTATTTGGGTGCAGCTCTTGCATCCCAGACAGTTCTGACTTGAGGTTTCCTTCCGTATAGGTATTTTGTCTAGGGAGTGCTTTGCACTTTTGCAGAGAGCAGATGTAAATATAATTTTGGACAACAAAAAAATTTCCTAACAGGAGAAAGATCTTTTTGTCTATAATGCATACAACATGCCTATTAGCTAAACTGAGCAATAATGGAAGAAGACTACAGTAACATCAGAAGTGCAGAGGTGCACAGACTCCTACACCAAAAAATTTATAGTAATGATAGCTACTGTGAGAGAACATTCTTCTAGCACATTGATGTAGGTAGTGATTTTAAATACAAGCAGGATGCTGAAACAGGGAAGCCCTTTCAGTTTTGGTAACACAGCTGTTATACTGTGAATTATACTCCTGTGTGAGAGCTTTGTTTATAATTTACAGTGCAAAACCAAATTCAGTTCTTGTCTTCTCCCAGATACACTTTTAGTTTACTGAAGGGTTACGATCCTAAGAACTTGAAGTAGGATTTTGAGGCTTTGAAATCCAGCCATACAACCTGAAGACACAGATGATGGCACAAGTCCAGGTCTCCATCATATTGTCTTCACACTGCAGACACTGCCTTCCCCAGAAGCACAGAGAACAAAACGATTAAGCTACTAAGGTAGAATTTAGAAGAATTCACCCACCTAAATCAGAAATGCAATGCTTAGATTTCCTGCTGTTGAAAATTAACATGGTAAGCAACTCAGTACCACACAGCTGTTTGCTGACTCCCTGCTCCCAGTGGGATGTGAGAGAGAACTGCAGGGAAAAGGAAGGGAAAAAAACAATAGCAAAGATAGTTATTTTTATGTACATATTTACAAAATAAGTCATGCACGATGCAGTTGCTCACCACTTGCTGACCAGTGCACAACCAGTTTGCCCCCCCTTTCAACGATGCCATATGCTATGGAATATTCCATTGGCAAGCTTAGGTCAGCTATACTGGTTTTGTCTGATCCATCTCCTTGTGCCTCCTCCCCAGCCCGTCACTGGCAGGGCAGCATGAAAGTGTCTTTGGCTCTGTGCAGCACTGTTCAGCAACAACTAAAACATCAGTGTGTTATCAACACTGTTCTCCCAAAGCCAAAACATAACATCATACCATATACTGTGGAGAAAATCATCTCTGTCCCAGCTGAAATCAGGACACCTGCCTAGCAGTGCAGGCACTGGTCATTCAAATATCTAAGACAAAGATTTCAGAATCCTAGTATCTTTTTTGCATGTAGTAGAGGTATTTCTAGTGTAGGAATACAAGTTAGTTCTCATATCTGAGACAAAATGAACAAAAATGTTCAGGGTTAGCAAATTTCTTAAGCAGCAGTGAAATATTCTGTTTGATATAGTCTGGACATCTGGGATTTTATATTAAGTCTGAAGTGACTAGGAAGCAGGTAAGACTGGAAAATGCTTATGCTATTAATAGGATTCTCCTATCAATTGTATACATAATATCTCATATTGGGCTGTTGTAAACTCTGACTCTCTTTGTAAAATACTGGTTGGATCACACTTATTTCCAGCTTCCATTCCCTTCCCAACTCGAGAGTTTTTTCACCACAATAAATTCTGAAATGTTTTGTCAAGACTAATTTTTATTTAGGCAAGTGATGAATCTTCCTGCTGCTCTGGGACCTTGCAGATTTGTTTTGAATTTTTCATGCAGTAATAAATCCATGTTATGGAAAAATCCACTCTCTTGAAAATGTACTCTTTCATACATCTTCCAGTATTTAAAAGTAAGAGCCTCAGGACAGATTTTGCAGCGCAGAAATCAGTTCTTTTATCTATAGATTAAAAGTATTGTCTAATTTTGAAACAAGAAGCAGTAGATATTAAACTCATTCTGCAGGAGAGCAATCCCTTCTGTTTCAAGATGTGAACTCCAATAGCCTGATTTTTGTAATATTTTTTTAAGCAAAAGGACTTGGCAAAACTGAAAACATTATTTCCCTGGCTGGATGGCGGTCCATTTGTACGTGACCAATAACCATTTCATTGATTAAGAAGATAACAAATCTTCAGTGAAGTTATTGACAAGTCAGAGGCTGTTAAGTTACAAGTAATTGTAAGTTCCCATGCCCATGGCAATCTGGTGTTATGCCTCATCTTGTCAAGCTAGAAGTTAACTCTTATTTAGCACAAGCTATACTGGCAGCAAAGGCTAAGCAGATGACCTTGGTAAAGCAGATCTATAGAAGAGTATGTTCTCATAATGTTTTTGTGCATTCTCTTTTTTACTAAATTGATAACTAAGATTTGTGTTACTTATATTATATAATATTATATATATTATTATATTATTGCAACTTATGAGTAATTTTTAAGTTAGGATAGCAGATTAAGGAAGCAGCAGTCTGGATATTTGGGTTGATATACTAGAATGAGTACATAGTGTCCATTAATGTAATAAAAACATCAGTTAATAACTGATACCAGTGCCAACAGTTATAATTAATAATTGTATGAGACAGTTTTAACAGTTGCACTGGTCACATATGTGGGGTAAATAACTCCCAAGGATGGTACTTCAAAAGAAATAGTAGAGATGACAGTATATTTTGAGTAGTTCTATATAGACAGTACACAAATAATACAAAAGAGAAGATGGCTCACCTTCCAGATGACAAGGCTCGCAGGGGACTCCACATAGAAGGGATCTCCAAGAAGAGATCCTTCCCTGGTGGTGGTCAGCCCTTAAATGGGGTTTGGGAGAGGTGCAGCCAGGCTCCACCCCTTCCAATCACACAGGTATATCACCTTCACCTGTGGCCCTGTGGCTGACTTGGTGCTCACCTCAGGTGACCAATCAGTGGTTCAGGCTGTGATTCAGCAGTTCCCATACACGCATATTATTGCTAGTAAATTATGAACACTTAATTGTTATAAAAATGAATCATTTTTTCATTTTGAAGAATGTCTTTCAAATGGGACTGATATTTCATCAGTTCATTAGCAAAAAATATTTTACTCATAGGTCTGTTATTTGGCAAATCAAATTGGACTTGTTTAAGGTGCTAGTGGGACAAATTCTATTGAATTATCACTGGACGTTTTTGCTTCCTTCTGGATGTAATATATAATCTTATTTCATAGCCATTGTTAAGGGGAGTTACTGTCAGCGGAGCAAAGGGAGGTTTCAGTTTAACCCTCAGTTTGATTTAGCAAGCTGTAGGTGTTTTGTCTTCATTCTTCAGCACTAGATGCCAAGTTCTGTATGCTTCATTATAAAGTGATGGTCAACAACATCTCTGCAAGAGCTTGCCTACTCATGCAGGTCTAGATTTCTGCGTGAAGATAAAGTGCAGACAGTGAGCAGTAACCAATTTACTTACTTTTGTGACTGTGAGAAAGGCTGTGCCTTGTCTTTTGGCTTTCAGGGTGCTCCATGTGATATATGAGGATTTCCTGTTGGCCATTTGGCATGGTGGAATGACCTGATCTGTTAACAAGCTGTAAACGCCGTTTTAACTATCTTTGATTTTATGGATACTCAGTGAGAGTCTGTCAGGTGATAAATGGAATTTTATCTTATTGAGATTAAGTTTACTTCTGGTTTGGAAAGCACTTTATATTTTAGTTTCATTTTGCTCTGATCAAGTATTCAGTTTTAGCTTAAGTGAAATGCAATCACACTTTGGAAAAGGAACTCAAGTGCACTGGGTGTGGAAATAACTGGTCTCCTCAAAGAAAAACGTCAAGTGACAGTTGTAGCCCTTCCAGCAGTAACTGAGCCACTGAAGTGATAAAAGAAATGAACTGTGTTATGTGTACCAGGAGGTCTACGTTTATATAAGTGGTGTACAATAACAGAAGTATCTGCTATATAGTCAATCAGATGTTCCCTAAAACTCAGACACATAACTTGCAGTATGTCTTTTTTTTAAGTAAACTCTTTAAAACCATCTGTAGTCATAAATCTAAAGTATATGTCAC
This sequence comes from Cyrtonyx montezumae, assembly GCF_038088225.1. Classification (NCBI taxonomy): domain Eukaryota; kingdom Metazoa; phylum Chordata; class Aves; order Galliformes; family Odontophoridae; genus Cyrtonyx; species Cyrtonyx montezumae. The sequence continues at coordinate 14,030,266 of NW_027071826.1, forward strand.
ATATAGCCACTCTCCATATAGTGTCTGAGTGCCCTACACACAATCCATTATTTTTTTAGAGATGGACACAAACCAGTGCCTTAGAAACTGTTGCTCCTAATATGTGAGGGAAATATCCCAAGTATTTCCAAGTCTTCTACAGTCTGTGATAGGAAATTGAGTCTGCACATGGCTGAAGGTGGTTTTCTAACTGACTTCCCTGAAGGCATGTATTTTGAGATTACATCAGTTCCAAGCTGTGAGGTTTGTCCAATCTTTGCTATTGTCTGTGGGTTCCTGAACTCTTTAAAAAGACAGTATCAATGAGATAATATCTTAATCATAACAGTAACACTGAATTTTATTCGTATTTCATAGCCTTAGTGTCTTTGATGGCACTACTCAAGTGAATACTGCTCAGCCTGAAGAATTTGTGCAGATCTTGTCTTTAATTTAACCTGTATGTATAGAACACTATACAAAGAAAATCTGTCATTCTTCTGTGGGATTGAATCCGCCAGTCCTGAAGTATCTCATTTATCATTCTCTGGCAAAAGACTGGTCATCAGTGTAAGGGCTTAGACTTCTAAAACCATGTTTCAGCTGTTTGTTTTTCAGTGTACATCATCCTTCCTTTGAAGACTTGTTCATTGCAAGAGCTGAAAGATGAACACTGTTCTCCTTCCACCTCCAACCTGCTGGTTGGATCTCAGGAAGGCATTAAACCCGTCAAACTCTCAGTGCTATCATGTGTGAAACTTAACTCTGTAAACTTTGGATTTGAGATGGATGTCAAACACTGAAAATTATTATTGTTACATGCCTGTGTGGCTGCTGAGTACTGATGTGGAAATCTGCTAATACACTTTCAGGTATCAAAGCACTGAAGTGGCAAAGGCAGACTGAGCACGATGGTTTGGTGTTTTCAGGCCTCTTTCCTGAATGTGAGGGGATCCCACAGTTTGCTAGGGCAAGCATCTGATCACAGGCACTGATTTTTCCTTCTGAAGCACAGCTTATGCTCTCTGCACATCGCTTGCCACTGGAGAGCTGGGCTGTGTGTTTGTGCAATGAAGTGGATGGTACTGCACTGGCGTATGTCTGTGCCTCTCAGCAGTGCCTCTGTTCTAAAGAACTGAGAATCACTGTCTTCAGGTCATGGCTGTTCTGTTGTTGTTCTGCCCTAAACCACTGCCTCACTGCTGTGCTCGCTTGAATAAGTGGTTGGTGAAGAAATCGAGGAAATGCAGCTGGTTGCTGGGGTAGCACTTGTAAAGGAAAAAAGTATTTACCCTATTACAGAATTGAGAAGGGAATAACAACTGCGCAAACATACAACTTTTTATTCTTACACCTTGGAACAGTATGGAGAGCTTGGACTACTGTTCCTGGATGAGAATCAGGGTGAAGATCTGGACAAAAGCACTGAACAAGGAAGGAAAGAGCTGAGGCTGGATCCATCCTTAAAGGGATTTCTGTTCCAATAGGTCAATACCTAAGAAAAGAGAGGTTGACTCTTGCGTTATAAAACTCAGAAGGCTAAACTGAAGCTTGCATATCTAAGTTGCACCCAAGTTAAAGCACCTGAGTGCTCAGAACCTGCAGAAATCAGGTCACCTTCTGAAATAAATTCCAGAATATTAATTTAACAGAATATGTTCACACATTTGTGACCTGTTTCTTGGAGGCACTAGATACCCACTAATCTGGTTGACTCTTCCTGCATTTCAAAAAGCAGACCACCATGTACAGCAACTTTTGCCTGAATGATGGCTGTCATGCACTAGGACTCTATAGGGGTCATGGATATAGGATGTCATCCTGCATCCTGGTGCTGATCTAAGTCATGGACAGCTGGGAAATGAGATGCTACCCATATGGCTTTCCAGAATGACTGTACTGTTGCAAGGAGGCTGCCATGCAAGCCACAGACTTCAATTCTAATTTGCTTAGCACAGAAACTGATAGTGTGTGATTTATCAGGGTAAAAACAATTCCATCCTTTTGCTGAGGGAGAATCAGACAGAGAGGGAGAAACAGCATCTCTTCAGGAGACTGCTGGTTAGAAAAACATGTGACAGAGTAAGATCAGAGGGCAGTAGCTGACGTGAGCGCCCATTGTCAAGATAAATGCCAGAGCAGAGTGTTAACACAGAAAGTAGCTATGATGTAATCTCCTTAAAAGCCTTTTTTCCACAAGGCCTTTAAGTGCAACTGCTTCTCTAGATCGTGCTTTAGAAAACAGACTCTTCCTCCATACTCAGTAACTCTACTCTTCTCCAAAGGACCTTGGCATCTGAAACCACGTTTAGCTCCTATTTGTGGGGTTGTGCTTCACTTCTGGTGGGGGTCATCAGCTTCATCAACAACCTAATAAGATTAAAGTTGGCAGATCTGGTCCTCAGCTTGTTAATTGCTTGGAGCACAGACTTTCCCTAATTTTTTTAACATTCTTCTGGTTGCTCTGCTTTCTGCATCATTATATTGCCATAAGCACATAGGACTCTGTCCTGAAAAGCCATTCTTCCACTACAGTGATTCTAAAACCAGTACAAATTTTCTACAGGATTAGCATGAGTCCTTCCTGAGCAATCTATTGGATGCTATGCTGTCCACGGGTCTCCACCACTCAGAAGTTCTGGGCAGGTCATCAGCGGGGCAGAGATCTGGCTGCTTCCACCGATAATGCAGTTATGACTAAATCCAGTGTTTTCATCTGACTCCCAAGGAGAAGTCTAGAATGTAGGGCTGGCCAGGAGTCAAAAGACATTCTGTTTTCTGGCTTTTTCACCAAGCTGTACTGACTTTGGACAAGCCGCTTCATCTCAGTGTGCTTCACTTATGCCTGAGCAACCAGTATATTCATATGGTATTATTTTTATTTTGTTACTAGTGACAAGTTCATTTTTCATAGGGCTCTTAAATCTTCAAGAGAAAAGCAGGAGAACATGAGACCAGTGGTGACAGCATAGCAACATGAGGCTTTATTGAAATCTACTGGAAAACCCAAACCCAAATGCATCTATGTCCAATGACCTCTAAAGCTCAGGTATCAAGCTCCATGCTTGGAAATCCTACACAGTTCCTCTCTTGTTCCTGGCTACATTCAGGCTCAGCTTTTTTCCTCCTGAGGTTACAGTCCTACTTCTTGCAATGAGCCATGTACCCCTCTATCACCCACAACCTACATAAAGCTCCTGCAGAACTGCTCCTTTCTTCCATCAAGTTTCATCCTCCAAAACTATGCACAAAACTCAGCATGATTCTTGTTTCAGAAGGAAATTATTTTTAGAAAGGGGGAGAGAACTAAACAAAAAGGTGTACTGGGAGTGCAGAAAGAAAGCATCTGCTGTGTGAAAACTGCAGGGAAGGGAATTTCTCCAGCATTATCCCACATGTTTTTATTATAGCAGAAGTTCCCACTGCATAGTGATAACAATATCCCCCCTAAAACTGTAGTAGGAACATATGCACTTAGCAGCTGTGTGATATAAAGTTGTCTGCAACATAGTGCAATAAACAGAAGAATCATCTGCTCCAGGAATAGCTGATTTTCCACCAGCATTATTTAACCTAACTTCTTGGGGGAGGCAGTAAATCAGGACAGGCTTTCTGCTGAGAATACCACTACTGCCTAGTAGCACTTGTTTACCAGGCTAACTCATGGCTCTCTGTAAATAGCCCTTGGTTTACAAGCAGCAGGAAAAGCACAGGACTATAAAGAATGGAAAAAGAAGGGAAAGAAAAGTGAGGAAAAAAAATGGAATTTTTGTGTAGATCAAAATTTACTGCAAATTTATTTTGTTTAAGCTAGTCTATTCATATTGTATACAGTTGCAGCCATAATCCAGAGGTGAGGATGGTGGGATAGGACACTGCTGAAGTAAAGGAGTTCTTCAGTCTTTCCTCACTGGGCAGCATCTTCTGATGTCTGCTCTCTATGGCAGCATCTCAGGAAACAGATACAGCATAGCAGCTTTCTAGGTCAGTGCTCTTTGGGGACTGACATAATCCAAATCCATTCCATGGTGTTTGGATTTACTGGAGATGAACTTGTCCCAAGCTGACTTCATCTGTTAGTGAAGTTGTCATCCATTCCTGCTTTACGTTCCTGCTGTGTTGGCCCAGTCTCTCAAATTAATGATGGCTGCTAATGGATCTCGCTTTCTGTGCTGATCATCCTGCACAGTTTACCTCTCCAACTCTTCAAGTATGCTATAGCATGTCTGTCAGCTTGAGGAGAAAAGTCCTCAGATTCACAGTTTTCTGGGAGTCTTGTATTTTACTGCATTTGCTGGATTTTATTCACTGTTTTAAGTACTGATTTTAGTACTTTACTGTAGTGCTCTCTTTTGGAACTTGCAGTTTCTGCTTATCCAAGAGAAGTAGTGACAGGGCTGAGTGGCCACATCCCGAGTGCTGCACCCCTCAACATCAACACTGGACATTTAAAAATCCATGCACCATCTTGTTCTCCCAAGACAGTCTGCTTGCAGCATCTTCTCTATGTCATTTCATTACACCTGTAGGGAACCCACCTGTAGGGAACCTGCTTTAGCAGTGGGTCTGTGGGGTAAATAACTCCCAAGGATGGTAATTCACAAAAAAAATAGTGTAGATGATGGCATATTTTGAGTAGTTCTGTATAGACAGCATACAAATAATACAAAAGAGAGGATGACTGACCTTCAGAACAACAAGGCTTGCAGAGGACTCCACATGGATCTCCAAGAAGAGATCCTTCCCTGGTGGTGGGCAGCCCTTAAATGGGGTTTGGGAGAGGTGGAGCCAGGCTCCACCCCTTCCAATCACACAGGTATATCACCTTCACCCGTGGCCCTGTGGCTGACTCGGTGCTCACCTCAGGTGACCAATCAGTGGTTCAGGCCGTGATTCAGCAGTTCCCATACAGGGTCGGACTAGATAATCTCCAGCCACCACCTAGATGGATTTGCTTATGAACATGAGATGGCCTTATGACTGATGTGGCTAAGTCCAGGTTGTCTTTCTGCTGAGCAGTCTGGTGGTAGAGCAGAGGAGGCAATGGCTATTTGCAGGCTGTCCCTAAGGCTACATCCAGCCAGCTGTGGAGGGCCTGGCCCAGCCTGCAGGCCTGTGCTGATCCCGGCACTGCTGCTGGCCTGTGGTTTGATGTGCTCCCTCACCTGCCCTCTGGCTGCTCAAGCATAGCCTGCTAGCATTTGCTGGCAATAAGGAGGTTGATGTGAGTGAATTGAGTCAATGAGATGATTTTCAGACCTGCCAGGGAGACAGCAAAGTGCATCCATTCATATCTTATAGCTTCTGTATCTTCAGAATGAATCATTTCAGACACATGCAGTATCCCAAATGTGAATGTTTGCCTTGACAGGCTCAGCTTGTGCAAGGAATCTCTGGTGCAGGGCAGAGGGAGTGGGAATAAAAGCAGAAGACCCACTGTGTTGCACAAATGCTTTTTGCTCTGGGGAGGGAGCACAAAGGCCCTCATCTTCTGTTCAGACTCATTTCCCTCATCCTCCCAGGAAATGTTCTCCCTCAAATCCAGGATTTTCATTGGATAAAGCCCAAAGAGGACACAACCTACTCCTGTTCCTGTAATCCATTTTAAAAATAACAGCTGAAGGTCTATTTTTGTATCAAAGAATAATAGTACCACAAATTTCATTAGATGGCTCTTTGTGAGAGATTTGTTTTCTCCGTGCTGGCTGCCTCTCCCTGTTAGCAGCCCTGGGTGCACATAGTGTATTCCTATCACGTAGGCTATCCAAACACATCTGTAACTGCTCCTACGTGACAAAATGCAGCAACCAAGCCAGGGACACTTGAGCTTACACTGACTCACAGATCTCTCTGCATCGCCCCAGGTTAGGTAAGAAATCCTTCATCTGAGGAGCCCAGAGCAGCTAGAGATGTTCTGCATCCCAGTGCCATAATGGCTGTAGGAACTAGTGGCTTCTCCTTGTCTTATAAATGGAGATACCAAAGTGCAGATTAGTGAATTTATCAAAATGAGAAGCAAATAAAAGTGAAGATGAAGCTAGAACCTAATCCTGCCTAATCCAGCAGATCAACAGGTCCCTAACATATGTGACATAATGTATGGGTCAGCAGAAACACAAGGCCTGCATCCCCAGTTACTTTCAGTTTCCAACCAAGATTGATAAAACACTTGAGACCCTTGGAATACGAGCCTGCCTTCAAAACACAATCCAGTGTGCTTTCAAGACAGCAAAGTTAAAGAGCATGGCTGATTCAGGCAGCCCTGCAGGAGCAAAAGAAGTGCTGCAGGCGTAGAGATAGCTGGGCTTAGTCTGTGGTGAATATACAATATTAAAAACGGGCAGATGTCTCATAAAGATGATTACACCAGCACTCTTGACCTTTCTGCAAGAACAGAAATAAAAGCGGGAGGAAAAACAATAACCAGTTTTGATTTATCTTGAAAGCGTTCTTCCTTTTTTAGTCATGAAGTCACTGTTGCTGTAGGGAGGTGAGGGGGTCACTGTCACCCTTCCACATCATGTCAGCGTGCACTCACCAGCTGCCTGGGACTGAGCCTGTGGCAGACTGACACACTCAGACCCCAGCCAGAGACACTTCTCCGGGACTGCACATGGGAGACAGGTCACTGCTCCCTTGTCTGTTTGTTGGCTCATCCCTGTTTTGTTTTGTGTTGTTAGGCTGGCTGGCAGTGATGGCCAGGGCAGGAGGGGTGAGCGCTGCCCGCCTCCTTTCTCTCACTGGTGCTGTGGAGAGCTGAGGCTCAACGTGGTCTCTGTGATGGAAAGCAGCCCTTACTCCTTCTTGGCAGGCTGCTTTTTGACGTAGTGGTGTTCCCACGCAAAGAGCAATTAGCCTACATGCAATATTCAATGGGAAGTTACACTCCTCATCAAAATAAATAACAGGATTTCCAAAATCTAAGCTTTGTAAAGCACAGCCATGAGCACTGAAGATGAATACTGAGGACATATTCAAGGATTTCAAGTCCTGTTTCTATATGCTGTTGCAGACAGTGTGTGTCATTTTTATATCGTACACGCTGCCCCTTAATGGTGATTCAGAAGACATGACTAAAAATTGCTTCATTATTGTTTTTTGTTTGTATGGTTGGTTGGTTTTATTTTGTTTTAAGCGGCTCAGGACAATTTTGAGAGTGACCCACTCTGAGATTTGTTAAAAAGAAAGTAGACGTTTCTTTATAATTTCATAGAAATATTCTTTCCATTTTCTTTCCATTATTTTTGTGTCTGGACATTCAGGGAAGCCCTCTGTAGCTGAGCTAATCTTCCCTGATATTCCCATTTCTGACTAGACCTATATACATATAAATGCTTGCTAACAGTAGAACTGAGGCTGTCTTAATGCTGAGACTTCAAGATAAATTTAGTCAAAGAAAGAGCATGTGAGATTTTTCTGGTGCTTGAAGGATTTTCAGGATGCCTTTACACTAAGTGTACATTTTCATTGGTTTGTTTTCAAGAAGTTGGTTGCAGCCACCCACAGTTGGTCTGAAATGGGTCTGTTGATTCATGGCGTTGATACTGTCTTTGTTTAGTCTTTGGTGCTGTTTGGAATAAGGGAAAATGAAGTCCCTCTAAGAGTAAACCTAACCGAAAGTAGTACATCCTGACTTTCAAGATCAGAAGAATAAAAGGCATTGTCATTTTCTTGACTTGATTGTTATTTTAAATCAATCTCTGCAGCTGGATTTAGACTTATTTTAGGAGAAATGAACAGTCTACCTTAAACTAAATTTTTCAGTGAAATATTTCACCAGAGTTGATAGGGTATTGTAATGGATAATTACCCTTGATGATAATAATTATCCTATTTCTAGCCTAAATATGCTTATCTCCACTTGTAGTGAAGTACATTCCTGAATCATTTACAAACTGTAACAGTATCTATTCCTGTATTTTGATGGGAAGAAAGGAATTGCTAACAAACTTTCTCAGTAAAATAGTTAAGATTTTAAGGCATACCAGACCCCTGGCTTTTAGCTCAATTTATGTATGCCAAACATATTGTATAGCTTTATAGTTTCATAGCCTCAGCATCAAATGCTATTCCAAAGTCTAAGGTTATCATACCAACAGTAATATATGTATTTACCAAACTAGTAATCTCCTCAGAAAATATTTGGCTAGTTTGACAAGATGTATTTTCTTAAACCCTTGCTGTTTAGCATCAGTGATTTATTTTAATATCTTATTAATTGAATGAAATACTCAATATTTTAGCAAGACTTCTGTCAGGATGATGGCCTGCAGTTGTTTAGCCTATGTTGCTTATATTCTTTAAAACATCATGACTTTCCTACTATTTTATACCCAGTGGTTTATTCAGTGTGCAGAACAACACTTCAGGGCCTAGGAGAAAAAGAACATTTTCCTCAGGTTGTTTCATTTTATGTCAGTGGAACTATTTTTGTTTCTTGGGGCAATATTAGGAGGGTAGAGTTGGCCCTGAGTATGTATGTTCCTGCACGCCAGCACCTTCTTATCTTTAAAATGCTCTCTGTTCTGGAATGTTAGAAAATAACAATATTTAAATCATTCATAAAATATCAGGTCATATCACAATACAATACATAGTGCAATCCCTGCAGCTAGCATCATAGTAAGAAAGTAAAAATTTAGTTGCTGAAATGGTTTGAAAGTAGACTGATTGTCAGAAGAGGAAACAGGAACCATTCATTCTAAAACTCACTTGATTTCTCAGTTTCTTTCTTCACTTCTGTTGAAGAAAACAAAACAATACACACATACATAAGAACAGTGCAGATTAAGGCCAGGAAACTGTGTACTGGGCTGAATATCAGCTTCAACATGATGGAAACAATGGTGACAATGTTGGAATACTGCAAAGCTTGCACCAGGAGGATCATACAAATGAAGGAAGAACACTGTATGCACGTTTGTCAGGACCCACTGTACCAATATGAGACTGAAGGTGACAGTTTCCTGGATTGCATCATTACCAGAGACAAGACATGGTGTGACCACTACAAGATGTTGTCAAAATAACAATCCATGGACTGGCCACATGTGAATTCTCCATACAAAATAAAGTTCAAGCTGCAGTCCTCGACTGGCTAAAGTGATGCACACTGTCTTCTGGGATAGGAAAGGAGTGATCCTTCTGTATACCTGGAACCTGGGCAAACCATCAACTCTGATTGATACTGACTAAGCTGAAGGATTGAACTGCCAGAGTGAGGCCAGAGAAGAAGACAAAACTTTCTCTGGCAAAACGATAACTCCTGGCTCCATATCAGTTTTTGACTGCTTCTTCGCTGAACCAGGATTTCTTTACCTATTCCCTTTCTAAGGTGCTCCTGGAGATTTCTCAGGGTTCACATTGCCAGTTCTTCTATAAGTCATATCACTGGGAAAAAAAATCTTGGCAGTAATTGTGTACTTCAGTATTCTACCCAGTAAAGTATGTGACTGTTTCTTTTAAACAACAAACACAGAAGTGCAGAGGATTTCATTTCACAATAACTGATACAGGTGCTATGCCATTTTTTAATTTGTGCAGCTGTTTGTAATATGTATAAAAGGAAGCACAGAATATATGATTTATCAGATTGCATAATTAGATTCAAAAAGTGCCTTCTGCTATATTTATTTCCTCTGCTTAACTGAAAATGCAGATTTAGTCATTCCCATTAACTGATTAACTTTCTTTAGGGAGACCCAACATCTCGTGATGGTTGTGTGCTTAAGTGCACTGTGGAAAGGATCTCCTCATCCTCTGCAATAACCAGTACAGCTCATGGCCTTGTTTACTGCTCATCATCCTTCAAGGAACTGGTGTCCCAGAAAATGTGGGAAAAGGAATTTGGCCCTAGAGAAAAAAGTTTGAGCTAAATGCCACCAGTCTGATTAAAAATACTGCTTGTTTTGAGTAGAATTAAATGCACAGTTCTAGCCCTAAATTGAATAAGAAAAACATAATGATTGCTTGTTTTCACGAGTTACCATTTCTTAATGTTAACGTTTCTTAGCTATTCAGCAACAGAATAGGAAAGAAGCTTGACAGCCACAGTCCTCTAAGAGCAATTAATAAATGCAGCAAAATTCCTGTTCTTTTAAAATGTATTCCCCTTCCATTCTCCAAGGTTACAATGATAGCAGCTGCGATACTGATTGGTAGGCACTGCTACTGCTCCCTTATAAACCTACCCTAATATGATTTGAAAGCCTATCCTTATCAGCATGATGTCTGCTGCTGATGCAGCAGCAGATGACAATCTTGGAGGAAGGAAGAGTTTTCCTGCAGGTAACAGAGCTGGGGATTTCTCCTCTGTGCTGAACACCAGGCTGTGGGCAGCACTGACACACAAGAACTTAGTCCTCTGGAGACTATGAAAGAAATACCTAGTACCAAATAGGGGGACTGACTGCCTGGAGAAAAAAAATAAATTGTCCTAACTGTGAAGCAGCCTCTTTGTATGAATCTGTGGCCCTGGCATGGTGCTACTGTGTGGGTGACTGAGATGGATCTATTTGTAGCTTATGTGAGAGAATTCATGTGCTTTTCCACATTCTTTTTACAGCTCCCAAGTCTACCTTCTGTCCCACTGAAGAGACCTGGTGGCCAGGCCTGGTTATTATCATTGCAGTATGCTGCGCCACACTAGTGTTCCTCTTTGTAGTTGTCATCATTTGCTACAAAGCTATAAAAAGGTAAGACTACAGATGCTTTTAAATGTGCTTAGGGCAATGTAATCCTACAAAAGCCGACCCAAGACTTGGCTTGGTTTTTTTCTTCAAATGTGTCCTAAGGGCAAAATGCAGACTGAGGCACCCAATGGTCAATGTGTGTTTTTATTAAAATGTTACTTTATGTACCTTTTCCTGTCTGTGTAAAGGATGAAGTTCAGTGCACAGACATGGGCTTGAGGAGAGGAAAAAATAGAAATGGGACAAAGTCACAGTGTTTGGGTTAATGTCAACCTCCCCAAAGTTAAAATGTTGTAGGATGCTGAATAATGTCAATAGGCATAAATTCAAAATGCATACATGGAATGTGAGATTTTTGGCCCAAACTCATTCTTAATTGCAGTATTTCAAATTGATGCAAGCTCTTCTAACCCAAAATCTAGGGTAATTTGTATAATTTTTCATTTGGAGACTCAACTTCTGACTTACTCTTGATGATTCTCTTATTTTTTATTCTTGCTTTGATACACACAATCAAAATCAAAGCCTACTTCTTTTAATTTAAAAGCCCATGTGAGGCCTACAAACAATACTGTGTGAAGTAACCACCTCAGTTCCTCTGTACTGGCTTTGTAATGGATGTACTTGTTGACACTCCAGGCAGTTAGAAAGCTTTAATGTCAGTTACGCAGAAAAATGGAATGGGAGAGCATCTCTTTACAAAAGGATTTTCAAGTTTCTGGTGGGGAAAAAAAGTCAAAACTTGATAGCTTCTGTATGAAGGCTCTGTCTGTGAGTTCATCACATAGATTTAGAAAAGAAAGTGCTTTGTGCGAATGAGTTTCTTTTCTCTCCTTCTGGTCTTAGTAGCACCCTGAGAATGCCACAAAGTTGGGTTTTCATTGTGTCACTATTTCATACTGTAGATGTCTCAGGCAGGAACTGTACTGCAGCTGGGTCACTCAGCTTACCATGCAAGATACAATCCATAACTCTTATGCAACGCTGCAGTGACATCCAAATTACAATTTGGAAAAATGATATTTTTTCAGCTTTGGGATGTTTAAGGAATCTTTCTGAGGTGAAAAAACAGGAAAAGAAAATTATTTTTGTGGAAAAGTTATTTGTGTGCAAGGCAATGGCAAGACTATGAGCCCCAGCAGGGATATCACAATTGTATGTACCTTCTGGTTGTCTGAAAAAAATTATGCAGGATTTGGAGGATAGTATATCTGAGAGCATCAAAAAGGGAGGATTCAAACAAGAAAATAGAAGTCTGTATCTACTACCTTATCCAATTTACATATGTATCTTTGCTATTCTAGTATAGCTTAAATGAATGGTTATTTGTTTTGAGGACCTGGAAAGCTTTCATTCTGGCTACGGCACTTTAAAAAAATCATCTATGGAGGACTGCAACCAGGGTTCAATTGGATAAGTAACACAGCAAAATTTCTTGCTTGTAATTCCTAATGTACCCTGGTCTGCTCAAAGGAGATTGGTCCAGTACCATATGGGAAGTTGAGGTTTTTTTCAACAACAGTTATGGCATTTGTCTGCCAAATGCCAAATTATGAATGATTTCTGCCAAGGCTGCAAAATATGCCGATGGGAGCAGTAACTCTCCAGGGCAACTTGAGCTTAGCAAAAAAAATTACTCTTCAGATTTGCTCTCTGCTGCTGGTAGATGGGAAATACAGAAAAGAAATTAAATCAGACAAATTTAGAGCTGCCTGGAAAAGGCTATGGGAATTCACATAACCAACTCTCTTGTGCCTCATGTCAGTGAAGGATAATGCAGATGCTTGATGAAGACACCAGTTATTTGTCAGTGGTGAGAATATTACCATACAAGTCTGCAGCTTGAGCTGGTATTAGGCTCAGAAAGTGAAAATTCCTCTTTTATCTTATTGTTGGCATTCACACTGTTGACAAATGCTCAGCTGAAAAGTGCTCAGCTGAGGGATGGATGGCTATAAGGAAAATCTTATTAATTATATTTTTTTTTACGGAGTAACTAGAGCATTGCTTTTCATCAATGAGTCCTTTCTGAAACAACTGAAACAGATGCCTTGAAGTGCCTGGCAGCATCCCTCAGTAGTTCAGGTTCCTTGATCTATTGTAAAGGGTACCTATTGATAAGCCCTGGGAAGTGAGATAAGACACTTCACAAGAGAAGCATCTCTGCCTTCAATACAGAGTATTAACACATATTGTTGAGCTGAATTGGTTTTAGCTAGTGTGAGAAATCCTTCACTCTTATTTTTGCTGGGAGGTAGAGCTGGCTAAGGAAGGAGCTAGGATATTAATCTGGGTGACACTGAAACCAAGTATCTCCAGTGTATTCCTGGTCTCATGCTCTGTAGCCATGCTTTGCCCCATCCTTTCTTACACCTCCATCACAGCAGCTCTCCCCTGCAGTCCCCCCAGACCCTGGTTTCTTTGCATTTCCTGGAAGTGTGATATTTGTCATTGCAGTGTCTGACAGATCTGGCTCCCACATCCAGGGAGCAAATTGTCTGATTGCTTATTATACACTGATCCCATTCAGGCACTCCTCCAACTGTATCCAGTGAGATTGTGAATGCCCCATCCCTGGAGGCATTCAAGGCAAGGCTGGATGTGGCTCTGGGCAGCCTGGTCTAGTGGTTGGCCCCCCTGCCTATAGCAGGGGGGTTGGAACTAGATAATCTTCGAGGTCCTTTTCAACCCAGGCCATTCTATGATTCCCTGCTACCATTTAGCTGGCTTCTGAGAGGGCAGCAAAGGAGACCAGGAGAGTGGCAAAGCTTGTTAGGCAGGAACCATTTACAATGCCCATTGTAAACTGACTCTTGACACCCTCTCCTGCTTAGTTGCCTTGCTCTGAGACAGATACGAAGCCATTTCCCTACATCTCATGGGTGTCAGCTAGGTTCAACACCTGCTGTCCAACTAGCAGTGTAAATGCAGAAGTGGCAAGGATTATTACCCAAGCACATGCTTCGTAAAACCTTGTGTGTTACCTTCCAGAATTTTTAGACAGGAATTTTCTATCTCTTCCTGAAAGGGCTGGGGGGAAGTCCACATCTTCATGTGTGGAAACTCTCACTGTGATGAAAGGCTGCAGTGCAGCAGAAACTGAAAGCACCAGTAAGCATGAAAACTGGCTTGCCAGCAGCAGATGGTTCAATATCCTTTTTGGATCCTACATTTAAAAATTCTCACAAGTCCATCAGCAAAAAAAGAAATAAACTAAAATAATAATAATATCAAGAGGACACTAAACATGAGCTGCTTGGAAAGTACATCTATACATGGGTAAAACTTGTACTATCAGCCAGTCTGAATTAAACCATAGTAAACATATGGTGTGCATCTCCTAGTGACGATTCCTTAAGTATTATGGATTATGTATTGCAAAGAACATAACTGTACAAACTTTTGATTCTATATTTCTCTGCTTAATAGTCCTCCAAATGAAGTGGGGTTTATGGCCTGGTCATCAGAGATGTCTATATCCTACTTAGCCTAAAACACGAGGTTCAGTTTAATTAGTAGTAAAAGCACTGAACAGATGCTGAAGAGTGAAATAATAACTATTATATGATTGTAGGGTGTAGCAAGTGTTAAATGTCTTAGCAGGAGAGTACAGGCAGAGATTTATTTGCACATAACTTGAATCTGTTGTACTAATCCCTCTCTTCGGTAAGAGTCAAATTTAAAGGGGAAAGAATAAGTAGAAAAATGCTATTGTGCTTAAGTTACAATCTCCAGTTTCAAAGAGCCAGACCCAATTCAACTCTCTTGTCTGCTTTTCTGGTACAGGAAGACAAGAAGTACCTGTCCTCAAGGTATCACAACTCAGCTCTATTTTTATTTGATCTGTATAAAATATTTCTCCTGAGTTTTCCCTTCTGTAAGCTAAGAGTTTGGCTTATCAACAATTGTTGGCACTAAGCCATTTTTGTCATGAAATACAACCTAGCAAATTGCTGCTTCTTTGTATGAAATAACTAGTGAAACCAAGCCAGCCTGCTGTTATCTCCATCCCTACATCTCTCCTGGAAATACTTATATTCTCTGATATGAAATGCTCATAAGAAATGGTGAAATCCACTCCTGTGTTTTCTGGTCCACAAAGGAACTAATACCAAAATATTAAAATCAGCTTTAACTCTCAGAGCACTGCCCGACATATTAAACTCTTGGGACGATATCAATGGAGCAGTTCTTCAAAGGCTCTAAATTTCTGCATGTGATAATGGGGTCCGTAGCTGTATGGGTTAGAAATGTGAAGCAATTGTGTTGTGCTACTATGTGGTTGTACATTTGGTGACAGCAACCCCGGTTTTGCAGTATAGGAACAGCTATTCCCTTTGGTCTTGATGATAGAAGGATATTTCCTCTTCAAAAATAATAATAAAAAAAAATCTGAGTTTTCTCTTCAGGAACTTTCTCAAAGAATGTTAGAAAAGAATCTAAGGATTGGTTGGATGTCTTGCACTTTCAGGCAGCCATCATTGTCTGCAACACCTTTTGTCTGCAGATTTCTAAAACAGGCATAACTATAGGCCAGATCTCAGACTCATATAGGTGGTGGGAATTCTCATTTCAGGGGTGAAGAAAGTGCTCTCAAAGTCAGGGTTTTCTGTAACACTTTGCATGTCTGAATGAGTAAGCAAATATCTGGTTCTAAATCTGGACTACCTCCTGGTATTTCTCCAGCATTAATCCCTCTAAAGACCTGATTCCCTTTTCCTGGAGCACAGTCACCAAGAAGTAAAACCAGGGAGAACAAGGACAAATAGCACAGACTGGAGGGAGAAAGGCTAGTTCAGTATTACATGGTTTGTGGACTGGATGTGTGCAAGTACACCATGAATGCAAGCAGCTCTAACAAATCTTAAACTGGCTTAAATCAGTGCAGCTTCAAAAAACAATCAGTGGAGCTCTGTTCCTCTTAATCAACTCTGGAGGTAGCTGCCTCCTGGGATTTTTTTCAGCATCTCTCTACCATGTAAGCACCTGAACCCAGTAAGACTGGAGGGAAGTGAGAAGTAAACATAGCAAAGAGGATCTATGAGAGTATTTTGGTAAATAAACAGCTGAAATGGGGGAGAAAGGGATTGGCATTTTGTAATCCTATTTCTGCAGCTCACTGGTGTGTCAGTGCTTTACCATGAGGGGAGTGAGGCATTTACATAAAAGAGAAAAATAAATCTCTGGTTGTCTATATGAAACTAAGATACTGAGCTGTCTCAAAGAAGACAGCAACACTGAGCACCTGGGTCTCTGTGCCAGCCAATGCACAGGCTAACCTGACATGAGATGTTTAGTGTGTTTTTCAATAGGTGAAAAGCATGGACTTAGTTTCTCCAGAACACCCATATGGTCTGAGATGGCCTGTGAGCCTCTTGTTGTGCCTAGAGATGTGACTCATTGGCTGTGCAGGGTTTTGAGACAGATACCTCTGTGCTCAGCTGTACCACAGACTTCACTGGCAAAGAGATCTCTTGCTAAGTCAGCAAATAAAGGAGGCTGATGGTAGCAAAGTTTCACACAAAATTTTACATAAAATGTCACTACTCCATAACTTTGTCAAGCCTCTACACGTTAGTCTGTGTCTTATAGCCTGAGAGAATGGTACCATAAATGCCTACATATGCAATTCCTAAAATAGGTAGTGAGTTCACCTTCAAGAAATAAATAGGAGAAAACACTGTGCTGAAATAAAATAATAGGTCATAGTCACACTGTCTTAAAATTCATTGCTCAGGTGTTTTCTAGGATACTTATCACTGCCCTGTGATTTATGGGCCCTGTGTACTGCAAGGTCTAGTTTTGGTAATTGGAGCAGGCTTCAGGAGGTTGACTTTGTTAAACAAAATAAGGCAGGTGCTTGCAAAGGGAAAACATCCTGCAGAGGCAGGATCTGTAGTGAGCCATTGTGTGTGGCCTACTGTAAAGACCATGGCCCTCTGTTCCTCATTTTGTACTGCTTGCACTCCCAAAAAGAAGGCACTGTATAGTCTTCTGTATGGCTCTGTCTTGTGAGAAGTACTGAGATCAAGCACAGTCTAGTCTGAAATAATTATTAATTGCAACAAAACAGTCCTTTTCAATATGAGGAGAGAATATAGAAGAGTGGTCTAATCTATATAGTATAAAGTGGATATCTACAGCATGACGCTTCATAGGTGAAGCATATCTCTTCACCTGCTATTCTTATGTTTTCTGCTGCAGATTAGGCTGCACATCAAATGGGCAGAAATCCTGCACTAGATGAAAGTATTTTACAGTTACTGCCTTAGCACAACTTGGAACTACAGGTGCATTTCACCTGTGTGATGCTCATGTTAATCTAGTTGTACTAGCTGAAATATTCCCAAAATTTACCCCAGCACAAAGTCAAAGATACAGGCAGATACTGGAGCTCTGAAATGGAAGATTTGCTAATTTGAATGATTTTAAAATAACTTTTTATTACATGATGTTTTTCTTGAAGCTGTAGCTTCTGAAGTAATATGTATAAACATGACGGTTTAAAATGTGTTTTTCATCCCTTCATCTTCTCCTTTCACCTACTATTCTTAAAACAAGTGTTAAACTCAAGACTCCTGCATATTCAAAGCTCCACAAGGCAAAGAAATATATTTCTATTCCTTAGAAATTCATTTGATTTTTTTTTTTAACTTCTGCAAGCTGATATGAGGGCTCTTGTGGTTGACTCTGCAGATGAAAAATCACAGCTGTGTCTCAGGTGTACCTGTCACAGTGTGCGGGGACGTGGAAAGTTGGAAAGTTTTTGTCTGGGTTATCTAGGGTACCTGAAGGTCTGTGTTTGTTACAGTCTGCAAAAACCTAGTAGTAGCACACTGGGATGCCCAAAACAATCCGTTTTACGGAGCAAAGGAAATTGTACCCATGGTGCTTGGGTGAGAATCAGTTACTCCAGCACTGTACTACACAGAAATTCCCTCTACGCTAAGAGAATCCCTTAGGAACCTGCTGTGTGCTTTTATCACTCCCTGTCCCTTTCCACAGAGGATTTGCTGCGCATCTGGAGTCAGAGCCGTGGAGCCTGATTTCTCCAGTGCAGGAACAGCTGCAGCTCCCTATGGGCTCATCATACACAGGATTTGCAGGACTTCTGAAACCCAACAGTTTAGGAAGAGAAAGCCAGAGAAGTATGGACCTGATTCATCACTGTCACCCCGTGTTTCTTTTTGACTATTTCTACTGAATTTCAAGCCATATCTGGTTGTCTCTAGCTGACTAACCAGTTTTTGCCCTCACTGCTGGTACTCTCCCTCTTGCCACAGCAAGGAAATAGGAGCCAAAACAGCCAGGATTGAACCCAGCCACAAGCAAGGGTACCTTGCCTCCAGCCTTCCCCAGGGAAGCCCCAGCAGTTCCTCTGTAGGTCCAATACTGTCCCTAATATGTTCTATCTGGACCTCTTTGCTTTGCATTGGGGCTACCACAAGCTAGTCCTGCCCATGGCACAGGAAAGCACCAGTTCTTCCCATCACTTTCATCCAAGCTGTTGACACCTTTAGAGGCAAACAGGCCTCAAAGAGGAATCTTGTCAAGTTACAGGGCTGGGCAGTCAACAACCCCAGGAAGTTTAGCAAGAACTATTGCCAGATTCTTCACCTAGTCTGATTTCAACTATTCTTGCTCAACTATTCTTTCTTCTCTGCACCCCAGTACTAAATATTTATAAAGTTCCTGGGTTGCTAAGCAGCACTCAACTCCCTTTTGGGGAGGGCCTTGCTGCAAAGAAAAGATGTGCAGTAGGTCAGCATGGGTGAAGATGGCACTTGTTGGGATGGTCCTGCCTTGCTGCTGCCACACACTTGCCTCATTCCTCAAGTGTTTCCTCAGTCAGCAGGTGTGTGGTTACCCTCTCCAGTACCACCAGGTTGGAAAATATGCTTTCAGATTGTCTGGCTTTGAGAGCTGTTGGCTAAATATCTGTGTCAGAAGGCATTTTTGGAGATGGCCTATTCTAGGAGCATTCCAGCATCTATTACCCCAAAGCTTAAGCCAGGTAGTGGAGTAAAGCACAGAGAGAAATGAAGGGTCTGATCTCATTAGTTTACAAGTCAAGAATAGGAAAATAAAGTTGTTCCTTTTCTTGCCTTTGCCTTAAAACATTCTTGCAAAGAGGCCCCAGATGTGCAGTGCCACCTTTGGTGTCTTCTTTCTGAGGCAGTGGTACAAAACATTGTGAAAGGCATTAATATCCCCAAGAAGTGGTAACTGTGCTAACCTAGATCTTCCCTTCAGTTGCTCTTAACCCTGACAGCCCTGTGCTCTTGTGACCAAGAGACAGGCTGAACTGAATCCTTCCTTAGTTACATTTACCTGAACCTACTTAGCTCCTGAACTACATAAATCCAAAACTTTGTGCATGCATCAAGGTGCACAGGACTTGCTGCTTGCTCTCCCTCTGGATAGACTTTCCCAGTTGCACGCCTGGAACATGTAAAAGCTGAGACCACTGTGTATAGTCAGCTCATTGGGAGTTTGTACTTTTCTTGCAAAGAGAAGGATCTGGCTTTGCAGACTTTTCTTGATGACTGGAGAAATTGAGGAGAAGCTGCTTGGAAATCACTGGTTTTACTCTAATTGGTAACAGAGACAGATTGCCTGAAATCCAAAGTGATACAGAGAGCTGCTAAGGTCAGTTTATTTTACACATCTTAGCTGTCTTCTCAGCTCCTTGCATTAATTTGTCCTGTAGATAGTCTTCTATTAAAGACATTTTCATAATAAGGAATAGGCTGAGAATTTTGTTTCATGTGCACAGAATACACCTGTTTAAATAATTATGTGAAACTCTACTCTTCTTTCAGGACCTAGTCTATCATTCAGGTTGCTGCCTACATTTTCAAGGGATCAAATAGCAGGGTAACAATATGCAGATAACCATCTGCATTCAGCAAAAAATCTGGGTACTAAGTAGCACAGATCAACTGTGTTTTGGGGATGGAAAAGTCCAGTGTCTGGAATGGCAGTATCTATAACTGCTTGGGTGGTGAGAGGTGTAATGTCCTTCAGAGGTTGTGAGAGAGCAATGATCTCTTGCTCTTTTTTCATCCTTACTATTCCAACCCTACTTTTTTTTCCTATATTTACAGTCCCATTGGCCTGGCACACCAACAGCCAGCTAGATTGCAGACATGGGGTCCAATTCCTGCAGCTTCCCTTCCTCCACTTCCCATATAAATATCCTTTTGTAAGGACAACTTCTACCTGGGAACTTAGCTAAGTAGTAGTTTATACCTGGTTTTACTGGCCATCACAGCTGAGCAGATCAATTAGGCAGTTCTCATGTTTTGTTCAACATATATGTTTAGATGTCTTGTCTATATAAAACAAGCAATGTTTTAATCAGGACTGATACTGAGGACATTTGAATAGCACATTTCTTCAGATTTTCTTAATGTTAAGCACTTTGAGGTCAGAAAGCACACAACAGTAATAAAGATTGATGAATCTATACCAGAAAGATTAGAAAATGCTGGGGGACTGAAAGAAGATCTGAAGTTTTGGCTTTCATTCATGGTTCCATACTAGCAAGTGGCAGAGGATCAGAGCCAGGTTTGCTGCTTCACATCCTCACCCATGGGAATGTGCATGGCTTATTTTTGTGCAGGTCACAGGGAGCTGTCACACACATGCAGCAATGAAGGACCAAACCTGCAAGGAGCTTTGTGTTGGCAGCAGAATATCAGTCAGCAGGCAGTTGTGCTGTATTAGCTGGGCGCTGGGTGGCAAGTAATTGCATTGTGCATATAGCACTGCATATTTTTTTTCCATTTTACTTTTCTGTGTTAGTAAGTAGCTTTTATCTCAACCAACAATTTCTGTTTTGTTTCCAATTCTCTTTTTGGGAGAGAGTGAGTGAACGGTTGTGAGGTGCATAGCTGCCTGCCATGTTAAACCACAACAAATCCCTTCTGTACACGTATTAGTCTCCTTAAACCTGTGTCACTTTTGCTCCTTGCAGTCCCAGTTCTTCTGAGGGCAGCATACTTATTCCTATTTCTCCCTTTAAACAGCCTTTTTCCTTTTCTGGTATTCCCTGAAACCATTCCCATCCTGTTTTTTTGTTTTGTATTGTTTTCTCATTAGATTAAATTGTCCAAGCATGTTTATTGTCTTCCGTAAGAAGTTAGGACAGAAATTTGAGCTAGTTTTTCTCTTTAATTATAGACTTGCTAAGACAGATTCTGACTAACACAACAGCTACCTACAATCTCAGTTAGCAGAGCACTACATACGTATTGGCAACACCAGACAGTTTTTGTGTTGCTTGGCCATGGCCTTGGCCGTACTCCAGATGTGTTTTAGCTTTGTTAAAAGTAAGGTGCCTTGATTTCATGCTTTAAACATCTCTTCCTTTTTTTATTTTCTTTTTTCTATTTAGTGGCTTTTTGCCAGGCTGAAAGGTCAGCTGCATGAGCTCATTGTTTCACATTAGGCCCATTCATTTTATTTCCTTTTGTCATCAAAACACATCGATTATGTATTTCACAGTGAGAACACCCAATGGATAACGTCAGCTGTCATATCTCACTAGTCAATAAAACCTTTTAAAGATCATTATAGAGAGTGCAAAGAATGGATGTAACACGAGAGGTCACTGAAAGTATCAGTTACCTCAGTTAATAGTCCAGTAATAAAGATGCTTCTTAAGATAGGTTTTGTGTGATACATAAGCAGCATAATTCTGAACTTAGCTTAAATGAAGGCTGAGTAGGAAAGGTGATTGCATCACCTTAGGCTCCCAGAGACAGATCTTCCTTTGGTACATCAGAACAAATCCTGTTGAAGTCCACCAAAGCCTGTGGAATTACACTGGCTTTGTGCTGCTTAAAATAAATGAAGACTAAACTCCACTGTTTAATCTTCACGTGTGGCTCAGCAATTGCCATCTGAAGAGGCCAAACTCTCCCATCAGATGCATTCTGAGTGTCTCCAGTAGGCTGGGGTAGGCACGCTTCTGCTGCAGATGCCCTGCCCACTGCATTTTGCTTTTTTTCCAAGAGCTCAGGGAGCCTCTAAGTGCTGATGAACGGCTGCAGAGCAGCTCCATATGGGAATATTTTTTCCTGAGAGAAGCACTCAGCGAAGACTAAGCATTCAATCTGTGCACAGTGAGGGTGATTTGACTGTCACAGGGTAGTGTGAAACACCCCAAAGTGGAAATCGCCCACATGCCTGCAGGGCTTGCTTAAATATACTCCAGACATCAGTCAGCTAAATGTGGCTGTGAGTGACAGCTGAGTTAGCCATAAATTGCAGGCTTGAAAATTCTCATATGAACATCCGGAAAAGAAGAAATCTTGCTTAAGAGATTATGTTTTAGGGCTAGATCAAAGCCTATTAATGCAACGTGACTTGCAGCGCTATGAAAGTGTCTCTTCCATTTTTCCTACCAGTTCTAGCATATGCACTTGTACAGGTTTTCTCTTGTACAGGTCTTCTCTCCTTCTCCATGTAGGAGATTAACTGAGTAATTTGTCCAGATGGAGTTGTTCGTTATTATAGCTGTAAATCATTTGCCTTGTACATGGGAAGTGGTTGAGCCAATAACCTCTTCCTACACGTAGTGTGCTGCCTGTGCTGTGGACAGACTGATGGTCCATATATGACTAATTGAATAGAGAAAACGTAAAGTTTCAAAAATTTTTCTTCTTTACAACTTCTTTGGTTTCTACCTTTACACTGTCAAATAAATAATATCCAGACTGAACTTTTCTGATCTCTCTGAGGCAGTCAAAGGAAGTCGGAATATGACTCTCTTTCTATGGGCTTGAAAACCATCTCAGAGAAGTGACCTTCCTTTTTACTTCGGAGCATGAGCCCTTTGTGTCTGATCCATCCCACCAGGCTGGCCAGTCCAGATTGGTTGAGGAAAGGCTCCTGATGGGCAGCCATGCACAAGCTTTCTAGATTTGACAGCTGTTTCCCATAAAACAACTTCTTTTAGTGTACTGAGTCCCTCTAGCTAGGGTCCTGCTCACAAACCAATCTTAGAAAGCAAGCGTGCTATGTACTAGCAAAGCAGTTGCTATTATGGGAACAGAATCATCTCTGATGGCTGATGCCCAGCATGAATCAAGCTGCTGTTTGATGAACACCAACAGTGCTGAAATGTAAACACCCTCTATTTACTTTCTTGGCATTCTTATAAAAATTCTGGTTATTGAGAAAGATGGTCCAGTAAATGAATAAAAAAAAATGTAAAATTTATTCTTCCATGCTTGTATCTGACAAATGAGGATGTTTCTGATGACTATAGCCCACATATCATCTTGCCTGGAGCAGCAAAGTCTAGATGCTACAGGAACTACTAACAGCCCAGCACAGAGAGCATGACTGTGTGAAAATACACATATCAGATATCTACCCCATTTCTTGGTAAACTTTTTAACCCAGGAAGATGCTGCTGCTATTGCATCACTGCATCTACCTAGACAGCATGGGTATTTCCACTGTACACATGAGGATAGACCAATCCTATAAAGCATATGAGTGTGTTGTATGATATCCAGTATTACAGAAAAACATTCATTTTTGTGTATTGATAGCTAATGAAATATTCATCCTTGTGGAGAGCAGCCTTGAAGTCATTGCATATACAAAAACAGAAAGAGCTCTAGAGTCACTGTGGTGCTTGTGGTAGAACAGGTTTGCAGCTATTTATCTTTCCTTATTGTACATTTTAAATACAATTTACAATTTTGTACCACTATTCAGGAAAGAATAGACATGCAATGTGGTCTTTTGAGCTTTGGACATCTCCTCAAACAATGTACAGCAGGGAAGGCATAGTGCCTGAAGGCATTTTTTAAAAGAAAACTGATGCTCCATTCCCATTTTGTAGGAAGCAGAATAGGCATTTCCTTCAGAAAATCTCAAGTGAAGGCAGGTATCTCCTGGCAGTGCTGAGTATCAGAGCTCCAGCAGGAGGTGAATTTATCACTTTTTTTTTCAATGTATTTATCAAAAAAGTCACATATGTTATTTTTTTGTTCAAACATACCAGTTGAGTTTACTGATTAGATACAATCAGGTGCCCAGAAATGTTTTGCTGTCCTGGTTTCAGCTGAGATAGGGTTAATTTTCTTCATAAAAGCTGGTGTGTTTTAGATTTGGTGTGCTGTGCTTTGGATTTAGGATGTGAATAATGTTAATAACACATCGATGTTTTAGTTGCTGTCAGCAACTTCACAAAGTTGAAGGATATTTCAGCTTCTTACAGAGCCCTGCCTGCAAAAGGGCTGGGGGAGCGCAGGTAGCTGAGAAGGGACAGAACCAGGCCAGATGACCCAAACTGGCCAAAGGGATATTCTTTACTATCTGGCAAAGTGCTGAACAATAAAACAGTGGAGGAGCTGGCCATGGGGAGTTGGCTGATGTTACGCAGGGACTGGCTGGGCATCAGTCAGCAGGTGGTAAGCAATTGTGTTGTGCATCACTTATTCTGTGTGTGTGTGTGTATATATACATACCTATATATATATAACTATATCTGTTGTGCATCAGTTATTCTGTATATTCTTTCCTACTATGCTGTGTTTATCTCAACCCGCAAGTTTTACTTTTTACTAATTCCCTCTCCAATCCCACTGAGGGGGATCTTTTCTAAAGTCAGAACATACAGATCCTGTTTGAATGTGCATCATTATGTTGACCTTTACACAGGACTCTACAGAGAGCTGGTATACGCCAATGTGATTTCTTTTTTTTTTTTTTTTCAAACAAAGTTTATCTTGTTATGTTATCAGAACCTCACCAGAAATTGAAGCTTGGCATGTGAAATGCTCTAGTAAATGGCTGTTTGATGATTTCTTGATTTTAGGACTCTTTCAAATTAATGCAGACATGGTGGAGAGGTCATTGTGGACTCTGGTGCATCGTTTCAGGCGTATATTGCAGAGTTGAAGTTATCTTTCATTCACAGTTGTTTTGCATGAAGAGTGCAACAATTTGCTTGCTAAAGCACAGTGTGTAGCAAATCACACTGCAAAGCAATGCAAACCACTTAGCAAACAGCCTCTTTCTCCTGCCACCAAGTGCATATGTCAGGTATGAATAGTTCCCTGCGCTCTCCCCCTCACTAATTTGACTCATCCGTCAATGCAAGTGAAGAGCAACACTGGAATGGAAATGCATAAATATAGGGCCACAGTATTTCATCTGAAAGGGAGTTTCAAGTATTACTGTAGGAAGGTTGTGTATAACCTTTCTTATCAGGCAGAAAATAGGGTAATAGGGTTCTCCTTGGTGTGTAATAGAAATACTTGTGTAGTTGGGTCAATAAAATCTTAGGGGAAAAAGAAATAATGACACACAGAGTTAAGACACAAAAAGAACTAGAACCCTAATGCAAAAAGGCAGCAATATACTAAGAAGTCTTTGGTTATCTAAGTGCATGAGTCAGTTTTAATCAGTGTAATAAATGCATGAAGTACGGTCAAGCTCATGATTTAAATGGTGTAACTGAGACAAGTGGGACCCCAAATCTATATCTGTCATGCATTTGGAAATTAATTGAGGGAGTTAAAGCAGAGCATTCTGCAAGCCTGAACTTTGGTTCAGCCAAGAATAAGTGCCTCAAACTGCCATTTCACTGAGCCCCAAGGTAGCTGCTGTGTTTCACTCACACTAACCTTGAGTGGCTGATAAGGCAGAGGAGCATGTGGGAGCTGCAGAAAGGCAGCAGAATCCTGATAAAATCTCCGTTCCACTGTTTTCAGGCTCGGAACAAATTTCCAGTTCATTCCATTGCAGGCCATACAATATCAAGGGCAGCTTCTCCAGCAGGCTCTCCAGACAGGTCTTGCTGTCAGAGAGTAGTCTGAATCGCTCAACTACATTCTGAGGAAGTGAAAGAGAAAACAGCTGCTCTTGGGCAGGAAAAACAGAAGCTAGGAGAGGGCAGAAGGGAAAAGCGGTTTCAGGAGGACTGAAGAGTTCATTCCTGAAATCACTTCTAGGAAAAAAAAAAAAAAAGTAGATAAACATGAGAGGAAGTTTATTAAGAAAGAAGTCTAGACAGGGAAAGCAAATGTAGCCAGAAGGGTGCAGAAACACTTAAGACAACAAAATGAAGAAAAAAGGGGCCAACAGGAGACAGAGCTGATAGTGGCCAAAATGTCTTCATTGTCTGACTGTCCATAAAGCCAATTGTCACGTGTGGAACAGGAAAATAAAAGGAATTTGGAAAATAAAAGGAAAGGTTGAAAAAGAGCAGCAACACTTTTCCTGAGGGAAAGTAAGGGAAGTGCTGCCTCAGATTCTCCATGTCTCTTGAGTGGGGTGTGGTGTTTTAAATGGCATCATAAGTAGAGCCACAGGAGCTTTTTCTAAAACGAGACAGGCACAGCATGTAAACAGATAAAAGGGAGTTCAACAGAATTCTTAAGTTCCTCTTCCCTTCCATTTTCACTAACAGCTGGACCAACAGCTAATTTTAACAAGCCTTAACTCTCACCAGCTAGAGGGGAGTAAGACATTTCAGTCAAACATATTTTCTGCAAGATTACAAGAGAAACAAACTTACCTTCCTGTAATCATTCTCCATATACCATTCACTAATGCTTTAATCTGCTAAAATTAAACAGCATTAACTATTTGTATCAATTGTTGTTTGCTTCGTTAAGTAACGTTAAGAATAATAGCAGGAAATGTATTTTACGTGTTTATGGATCTCTCTTTTTGCACTTACAAGCATCTTATACTCAAGGCACTAATGCGTGAGATACCTTTTTGTAAAGCACAAAGCTTTTGCCTCCTGCCATGTCTAAAGCTTTGGTTTAAAATAGAGGTCACACCACTTCTGAGGAGAGAAATTGTGGGGGAAACATTTACAGGAAGTAGCATTGTCTGTTACAGGACTTTTGCTCAGATCTTCCCCCTTCAGATTCTCTTTAAAATCCCAAAGAAAGAAGGTGCTTTTGCTCAGTGATTCACAGATTCTTGGTAGTTTTTTGCATTTGTTGGGCGTTTTCTGGATCACCTCACAATTAGTATTGTTGAACCTGGAATGTGTTACCAAAATGGTGCCGATGGTTGGTAGCTTCATCACCTACATGGAGTTATCTGAGCTAGTTAACGAGGTTTCCTTCACAGGCAGTGTGGAGAAACAGGGATGCCTTGGGTACAAAGCATCTGACTAATTTTGGGTATGCATTTCAGTTGAACTTAATCTTGTCTTTAAAGTACCCCTTTGTATTCAGTGATGGTGAAGGAAGGCTTAGGTGGTCACCACAGATTTACAAATCTATACCTACTCACAGGAGTCCTTATGATGACGGTTGAGTGGCTGAACTACTGAGTGAGTTGGGTCCTCAGTGGACACTGTCTGAATGGTGTAGCACTTTGAGGAGAAAGGCCTAGGGTTGGCCCAATGCAGAGCCTCAGCCTGCGCCTCCATTCCAGGGCTGAAGGTAGCGAAGAGCTGGGAGGTTGCCCTGCATGCAGCTTAGGACCAAACCCTTCTCCTTCCAGGTGAATTATCAGGCTTGACAAAATTTAACTGCTGATTTGATCTCTGTTCAGAAAGGGAAAATAGAAAGTCAGTGTTATAACACACCTTTAAATTGGTGTGTTAATCCTTGCTTTTGTGTACTGACAAATAAGATGTTTATCTCTGTCCTTTCTTCTCTTCTCACCCTACCTATACATCATCGAACTTGGGATCACCTAAGGAAACCCATGAGAAAAGAAGAAAATGGAACCAGTCGAGCTGAATATGCAATGACCTCCTCCCAGAACAACAGAACAGTTGATAACAATGCTGTTGTATAATCCCTGAGATCCCACTGACTCTCAGGAGGTGGTAAACTTTTAAAGCACAGCATGGAGTATGCAAGGTGGGTGAAATAAGGCAACGAAAAGAGCTCTGTGGCCAAGGGACTTCATTTCAGAAATAGTGCACGTATCAGTGATTCAGAAGAGAAAAGCAGGCTGCTCTTCAGGCTTACTGCTTCTCCAAGGGAGGATAATCCCCATCTCCAAGGGATGTAGATCTGAGCTGCCCAGAGAAAGG
The DNA here is from genome assembly GCF_038088225.1 of Cyrtonyx montezumae. Lineage (NCBI taxonomy): Eukaryota > Metazoa > Chordata > Aves > Galliformes > Odontophoridae > Cyrtonyx > Cyrtonyx montezumae. The sequence continues at coordinate 14,057,968 of NW_027071826.1, forward strand.
GCATCACAAAGCATCACATGCTGCATCTCATGAAAGCAACATCATGATGCTTCCTGTTTCTTCTTCCCCCATTTCTTAATCTGAATAGAGTGTCCATAAAAATATCTGTAAATTGGGTCTTTAGAGGAAAAGCTGATCTGCTGGAGTGAAAGCAGCTTGTTATAAATAAGTCTGAGAGTCAATGGTGGAGCTGTCACCTACATGCTTCTCCAGCCAGAGCAGTGTTTTCACCTAGGGCCTTGCAACTTTGTATGATTATACTTCATTCATTCTTATCATTCTTATAATTTCATTACACACTCACACACACAAAAAAAAAAAAGGAAAAAAATGGGTTAAGCTATCAAGGAACCAAAAATTGTGCATGAAGTTGTGACTTATCCCAGGAAATTTGTGCGTGGTCTAATGGCTATGCAATTTCCATGGCTGAAGACTTTTCAGGCAAAAGAAAAAACATTAGTTTAGCCATTTTCATTGCTAATGAAAGATATTACTAAGAGGCGCTTTCAACATTAGTACTTTGTAATCAGCCTCCTTTTTTGCATTATGTTTCATTTCTTTATCTTCAAGAAGTTCTTATTTGTGAAAGTCTACACATTTCTCTGTGTTTGCCCCCTGCTGATTTGCCAGAGAAACCCTTACAGGAAAGTTTTTGTTTACATTTTGGAGTATTTGGGCAGGATTGTGTTGAAAAGATGAACAGCCCTTTGAAGTCCTCTTCATTCACTGATGAGTTCTACTTCCTGAAAGTGTGGAGTATCCTGAACTGATCCACTGAGGATGTTGTAGATCTGGCTTGGAGGACCATTGCTGAGGGCCTGGTAAGCTGACTATGCTCACATTAAATCAGTCTCAGTCTCTCTTGTCAGAGACTGGCAATCGTGCCAAATTCAGCATAATAGCTTAGTGTTGTACTTTTCGTGGCATGGATTGCTGACTACTTCAGCAAAGCAAAGCTGAATCCACCCAAATTCATTTCATGTAGGATCTCAGGTTAGACTCAGTAAGCAACACGTAGGATAAAGGCGATCAAGCTGCTGGTCTTTCCCCATCTCCTGAAAGCTTTCCTTTGTGTCCCATCAACACACACGTCTTCGTTTACCTCTGTGCTGAAAGTAACGACACAGTGAAAGACAAGTGTGTACCTTGCTCCTTGTCTGGACATCAAGCACCAATACCACTTGGTTTTCATGTCTGTGAGTAACTCCCATGCACGAACTCAGTCTTGCTCTGGGACACGGCTGTTCCTCGACCGTCGCTTCTGTCGTTAATGCAACACATCGATACTTTCAGTTCAACACAAGGATGTGCCTGAACTGCAGAAACCAGATCTTGATTTTGAACACATTCCTGTCTGCATTTGGTCTGCCTCCAGGATGTTGCATTTGGCCTAGAGGAAGACAACGTTCTGCAGACCTTCCCTGAAAAAAACTCCAGGATGTTCAAATCAGCATTTTCAGCTCAGGCCTATCTCTAATCTTCTATCACCTGTTAACCAGTAGAGTATATGCAATTATAAGTATCTTTTCAGTGATAAAATGAAATGCTGCTATGTAGGCCATTGAGAAATTTGTGGAGTTGCTCATTTAGCTTTTTGGCCTATCATCACTATGTAAAAGTTTAGCTACATAAAATTATTTTTTAAAAGCTAGACTTTCTTGAGAAGTGAAGGCAATTATAAAAGTTAAGGGGAAGAAATAACCCTTTGCCCAAGAGTATGATCATTCCTTTCCATATTTACATTGTGTGCTTGCACAAGATTCAGTGATATGCTCTTACGTCCAAAGTGAGATTAAGATGACAGAATTTACATTTTGAGTCTAGTATCCCAAATGTTGATTGCCTAAAGCACTTAGCATCTAAATACTATAATAAAATTTTTACAAGTATATTTCTAGAATATTTTTAAGGTATAACATTTATTTTGGTAGTTACCTATGTTTGCCTTTTTTTACTCCAGTACTTTCTGCTTAAATGTGACATAGTCTGAGACTGGTTGCATGTTTAGCTGAGAGTATAAGTAAGTGTGAATGCAGATGAGTTTAGCATGATACAGGTTCAGGATTAGCACTTTCTCCTAAAGGATGTTGATTTTATTTATTTCCTAATAAAGCTTTAAAGGCATGTTCTGTAAAGCCAGAATCACAAAAGGGACTTGTAGCTCATTATGTTCCCCAAAATGTGTCTGTTTCTGCAAGAACAAGTCTAAAGAGAAGAACAATGGATACTATCTTATTTTCAGTGATATCAGTGGTAAAAATGGCCTCGTTGACAGAAAATCCTGATACATGACATAACCCATGAGCAAACCTCTCGCTGGCCCCAGAGTGCTTCTCAGTGGAACAGAAATGTTCAAACCTGGTGTGGAGAAGGGAGGCAGCACATTTCAAGGAGTCACACATGGGGACTAGCATCTATTTTCGACTCTGCCATTCATCTGCTGTTTACTAGCAAGTAATTTTGCCTCTCTGTGCCTCAATTTACCCATCTGTATAATCAAGATAAAAATACTTAACAGCTCTGGGGCAGTATTTTGAGAGACATATACACACCTTACTTGCACAGGCAGAGTTACAATGCCATAACATCGAACATGCTGATATTAAATAAATGTATTTGGGAACATCATTACATAATATTTGTTCTGCCCAAAGCATTTCATAAATAGACATTCCTTTGTATGTTTTCTTAGTCTGTTGGTCACAGAAGAACAGTAGCAAATAAGCTGGGAGCTGCTCCTCCCTGCTTCTCTAGTCATTTGCTCTGAGCACTTACATGGCTGCATGGCTGAGAGAGAGAGAAAATTCCATGTGAGGCAGTATTGCCTGTAGAATCCTGGGCATCTAGGTACAGTTGACTACACTGCACCAAAAGTTTAAGGTGATCTTCAGAAAGTCTCTTGGAAAAGTACACTGGAAGCAAATTTAAGTCTTCAGAAAAGAGAGGCCAGAAAGGCAGTGTCTTTGGGGAACGATTTCTGAAGTTTTCTTATGTGGTTTAAGGGTTTGTCTGAATACTCTACAGACTGCATAGAAAGCTTTTCTGAAACAGCTTTCTGTTTTTCCTTATCGTACTATTGTTAAATACAAAGAGAAAGGAAAGGTCTTGATGGATAGGAGCTCCACTAAGCAGTGCCCCTGGGTCTGGGGAACTGGCAATTCAAAATACAGTTTTACAAGCACTGCAAGTTTAATTTTAGATGCAGAAAGGTCCTGCACAGCTCCATTCACAAAACAGCCAGATCCTCAGCAGTTACAAAGGTAGCCTGTTTCTAGGCAGAAGCATATAGTGCTCTACTCCAACCCCTCTGACCACCACCAGACAGCTTTGCAAAGCAGAAAAACACTTTGTTCAGTCAGAGGGTGAGCATTAACTCAACATTTCTTTTTAAGTACCAACACAAGCATAGACTGCACTTTAAGGGCCTGAGCTACAAAGCATTGAGTTTCCTCAGCACTCAGCAGGTAGGTGAAGCTATGGTGTCCATGTCTTGCAGGAAGCCTCAGCCCTGCAGCTCTCCCTGGCTCAGACCCGCCATAGGGCTGTGGCCAGGAGAGCATCTCCACCTTGCATAGATGTTGCAAAAAAATAAAAAAATAAAAAAAGACATGGAAGGAAAAAGTACAATTCTATCAAGTTTAAGATATAAATATGTTGATATATATCTAGATAGAGACCTAATCCAGTCTTGCATGCCATTTGGTCATGCATAGCATGTGAAGCGAGCGTGGCCCTGCTTCTCCAACCAGGTAAAGGCCATAGATGCTGCCAAGCAATGGAGAATCAGGCCTGTGTTAGATATGTATTTACAATGCTCCCTGCATCTGTACAAACAAAAATATATTATTTTAAACTGCAAAATAGTGTTTAAATCAATGCATGAATGTAAATATTCTAAGATCTGCCTTCTTGACTGTGTACCACATGTACAGATGAAAACAAATATTATTTATAGGAAATCTGTAACAGTGGTTAAATGACTAAAGAAAAAAAAAACAACAAAAAACAATTAATGTTGTCATGTTTCTCAAACAAGCCATTAATGTATATTTAGTATTCAAGGATATTGCTCAACAAGTATGTTCTGTACCAAAAACTGTGTTGCAAATACAGATTGTGCAGTACCCTATTTTAAAAAGGCACCATAATTAATTTTTATTTTAAATAAAAACGTACTTGTAAAAAGTTTCCTGTGTCCTGTGGTTGTGTAGCTGAGCACTGGGAGATGGTGAAGAGAAATGCTGCAGGGAGGAATGACTGTGGTGCCCCTTTAAGCACTTCTCCTACTGCTGAATTAACCCTGTTCACCTAAATGTGCTTTCTGCTCTGGTTTCAGCATAGCTTGTGGCTCTTGATGTCTGGTTGGGTTCTTGTGCATCTCATCCACCCCTCAGTTTCAGCTTCAGTCCTGTGCTTGCTGCAAGATTTTAGTCCTGTCCATTTCTTACCCTTATCCCACACTGGGGTTCTTGCTTCTTCAAACAACTGTGCCTGAAGTAACTCCCCATGTACCTTCAGGTTCCTGAACAAGATCATCTGTATACAGCCCTGTGTGGGATGATTTTTATTCAAAGCATGGAATCATCTTGGCTAGCTTTAATTCCTGAGATGGGATTTCCTCATGGTACAAAGACGTGTCTGTAGAATTCCTAGAGCTCAAGGTCCCTTGTGAATAATTTCACAACCCCGTTTACTAGATATCTTGAACAAACCTCAAACCAACACAAATATAAAATGAGCAATAAGCACTGTATGATACACTGTAACATCCAGGAGGCTTAATCATTAGCTGTGTTTTTTGAAAGAAAGACCCATATTAGAATTTCCATGTGACCACGGGAAAAGAAAATGCTTCTAAAAGACTTAAGACATCAAAGCTGCCAGTTCAGTATCCACATCTCCAGCCTGTAGCAGAGGAAGAAGCACTGCACTGAGAAGAGAAGACTTCCACTACAGGAAGAGAATAGTTGGAGACCATTCAGCAGATAATGGTAGGGTACAGACCTGGTGAAATTGAGGTGAAGACCCTCAAGTTCTTGTAATAAAAACATCAATCAGGAATTCACTGTTCTATGAATATTCTATGTCGTATAGTCAATAGTCATATTCTATCAATATTCTGTCAACAGTCATATTCTATGACTGTTTCTATGCTTTAGTCCTTCTGAAATGGTCATGAGCACATTTAAAATATAACCAAAGCACTGGTGCTCTTTGGTGAACTACAGGAATACTTAGTGCAAATCTGATTAGAGTGGAACAGTGCAGGATTGCTCCAAATGAAAAAAGAACGAAAAAAGGAAAAAAGGAAAAAAAAAATAAAAGAGAAAGAGAAGGTGTTTCAACCATTGCTGAAAATATTACTAAATAGGAGACACAGTAAGTTACATGCCATGCTGTGAAGCCTAGTGTTGTCTGGTGTGTTCTTCCTTCATTGCTCCATCACTAGGAACCAGCATTCTGATACCAAGAGGGTAATTAAATTACTGGGTTTTAATATTATTTGGAGAGGGAGCAAGAGGAGTATAATGAGGGAGATGTGGTGTATTATGTGATTTTGGTAATATACAATCATTATCAAGTGTATTTCAATGATTTCATCTGGTCACACGCATTGCCAAGGTCTACATCATTTTAATAGATGTCCAGTACAATTAGTTTCAAATAACAACTTTCTCCATTTCAGAAAGAGGCCCTGATTTGGGCATGCTTGATTAACATGGGTATAGTCGTCGCCCACCAAAACTATCAGTTGTTTAAAAATCCTAATGTGTTGGTCTTAGGTTATTAATGTGTCAATATTACAATTAGCTATCTCGTTTCTATCAAAAATACACCCTCCAAGCTGATCTTCCATTTAATAAAGATAATATCTAGGCCTCACAATCCTTTCATAGCTTTTAGATCCTCAACCAGATTTATAGCACAGAAACAATTATCTAATTGCAATCTAACAGAGGAGTTGCCCTTGAAAATGACCTGAATCTAGTTAATTTTTTAGCATTCAGGAAAAAAGTACTGGGAATATTAATACTGAGGTTCCTGGCATATTTTGAACTCGTTTTATTTTTGCTCAGAGTTAGAACAAAAGCACTCATCGCCGCATTTAAACACTTGTCATGTTGCTCCTGCTTTGCATCATAGCACAATTTGGCATAACCGTGTGGACTAGCAATCCTTCCAATTACTTTGAGCATCTGAGCAGTTGTCACGGTGTCCTCCTGCCCCAGTCCATCCTGCCAGTAGCATCCATACACTGTGTAAGCCCCAGCAACAGCTCCTTACTCAGACACAAATAAAGGTAACAATGCCTGGGTAAAGCATCCAGCCCCTGAAATTGGAATTTCTAGGGAGAGGGAGGGATGGTGCAGCTATTGCACACAGGATGCAGCACCAGCACCCCTTTGTTCTGCCACTTCAGTCACTGAATAAGTTAAGGTATAGCAGCACACAACTGAGGTTGCGGGTGAGTAGTCAAACCTCCCCTTCCCCCCTTTACTCTATATCAGAAAATGCGCAGTATCATATCCTTATGATGTATCCTGACATATTATGACACTATCCTCTGACACATGTATATTGTACCCGTGAAAGATGCACTGTTGCACTGACCTGAGTTTGTGATCAGCCTCCCATGCTGCTGGAGCAGTGGCTGGACAGGACGAATGTAGTCCTCGGAGACCCAGCTCTGCTTTCCTCAATGATTTACAAAAGAAAATCCTACAGGCTTTAGTTTCTGCCGGACTGTATAGATGGCAAAGCTGCAACAAGCTGATTTTATAAGTATTGGCTAGATACACCAACTCCTCTTTCTGGCTTGTTGGTTTCCTTAATCTGTGAGCATCCATAAAAAATTTTAATTGGTATATATATTTGTCTTCCTGAAAGTACTTTCCATTATATATCACAGTGGCTAAAGGAGAAAGGAAGTTTCTTTGTAAATAACAGCTGGCTGATTTTCTTTCCTAAGCATTGGTATAAATTTCCTGAACTGGGTTTTGTACAGCACAAAAAGAAGTCTGAGCCAGAACGTGAATTAATTTCCTTCTAAGTTCGGCATCACTTCCCCCTGTACACGCACACAGAAATGCTTTCAGTATTTAAGGTTTCATTTAACACAGCCACAGTCGGAAGCAGAAAAGAAAATATAAAGAAAAGCAGCAGTATAGCAGACACATCCAAGTGAGTGAGCCTCTGAGCCAGAGACGGCCTTTCCTATTTTGATTTGTAATTTGAGGATAATTCCATTAGACATTTCAAGCAATTTAAACATTCATGCATTGTCCAGCACTAAGGCATGAACTGTTCAGCAGCAAACTAGACCTGACAGCCTTAGCAGGCCAAGTACAAATCTCAGCGTTTCAAATGAAAGGACCTCACCTAATTGATGCCTACCGGAAAATTAAAAAAAAACGGAGTGTCAGGAGGGCGTGGGGGGGTGAGAAAACTACAAATGGCAGAATGAGGCATATATCCTGATCAGGAACTTCACACCTCATTAGCAGTCATTTGCTTAACAGAATATTTCAAGGCCTGTGTATCCCTCTTAGAGAGAGATTAAAATCTGAATGCACCTGATCACCCATCTGCTGCTCCTCTCCAGCGGTGGCTTAACAGCAGGCATTTAGGAGCGGAACGGGAGGGACCTGCAGCTGCTTGCAGCCTGAGCACTCCTGCCAGTGTTTGGCCACACTGGAGATACCAACCAATGCCAACCTCCCAGCACTGTACCCACACCACAGAAGTCCTGCCTGGACAAGCTCCTGGACACGGCAGGGAGAAGTCAGACAGCAGGAATCACTGTTCCTACAGTGACTGCAGCAAGTATTATGCAGCAATTTCCCCAGCATCACAAATGAAGCCTGCCCAGGGGCAGGAGACTGAGCCCAGTACTTGTCACCCTGCAGCATCATGAGCATGAGCAGCTGAGTCCCTGCTGGGGGAAATCATGGCTGAGTTCAGGGCACAGTTTAGTGATGTTACTTGAATTTTAGAGAGAGTTTAAAACAAGGGTGTTTCAGAGTCATTGTTTTAAACATGTTGCTCCTTATGACCTCTGATGGCAAGTGAAAGAAAGTTTTTTCTCCACAGCAAGCTCCCCTGCAAGCAGGGGGTCACATTCACCTATTGACTGGCTGCCTGGCAGGCTGACTGTTGTGATGGACACAGATTTGGGCTGCCCAAAATCACTACTTTCATTAACAACATTTGAAGGCAGGCTAAGATAATGACTCATCAAGAAAAGCTTCTCTGGCAGCTACATGCCTTTGGTGTACTTTCAACAGCTCCTCAGACCGTTTCCAGAGAAGAAATGAGACCTGCACAACTTTTTGCAAAGGTATCACAACTCTTTCCTCTTCTTTTCAATCACTGTATGTTCAAAGTATACTAAGTAGCCTTGGCAGACAACATTTACTCCTTTGAGGGTAGAAAGGTCTCGCAGAGAGATCTTGACGCAGGGATGGGCAGTCACCAGTGGCATGAAGAGCAGTATGAGGTTCTACGCAAGGAAGTGAAAAGCTGTGAAAATACGTACAGACTGGTAGACAAAAGGCTGGACAGCAGCCCTGCAGGAAAGGATCATGGTGCTCAGTTGATGGTAAGATGAGCATGAGACAGCAGTGTGCCTTTGCAGCCATAGAACCAACGAGGTACATCAGGCTCAGCATTGCCAGCCGATGAGGGGAACAGTTGTCCCACTCCACTCTGTGCTGTGCAGCCTCATCTCCAGCACTGGGTGCAGTTTTGGGTGCCACAGTGTAAGAAGGACATAAAACTATCCGAGAGCATCCAAAGTGCAGCTACAGAGACGGGGAAGGGCAAGACGTATAAGACATAGAAAGAGTGACTGAGGCTTCTTGGTCTGTTCAGCCCAGAGCAGCGCAGGCATGCTAAGTGGTGCTGTGTGGAGCCAGGTGTTGGACTCAGTGATCACAGAGTCATTAAGATTGGAAAAATCCACTGAGATCATCTAGTGCAACCATCAACCATCACCACCACGCCCACTAAACCATGTCCCTCAGATCCTTCTGGGTTCCCTCCAACTCAGATACTAAGATAATGTACAAACATGTTAGGCTGCTCAAAACCCAGAAAGTACATAAAGTACTGGATGCCAGATTTTAAGACCCATTGTCAGTGCACTTATAACTTATTTGAGAGTGACAGCTTGTGTTGAAATTTTCCACGTTGAAAATTTTGTGTAAGCTGACATTTTTCTTTGTCTAGGAGCTGGGGAAGGACAATTCCATTGCTTCTAAGAATGACAATTGAGGAAAATATGTTAAAACAAAATAAAAGCAATTTCTGACAGTTTTATTGAGAATCTGTAACTTCTCTGATCTTTGGAGAAGGGATTAAATTTGACAAGTAGATCAATGCTTTTATAGCCGGTTCTAAGCCTTTGGAAACTTCTGGTTTCCATTCACTACAAGATATTTGAGCTGATTAGGTAAATCTGAAAAGTCTGCCTGCACTGAAGTTGTACCATCTGTGATACTCCTGCTAAAATTAAGACACCAGGTTGCAGTCAATTATTGTCCAAGAATGAATCAAGTGAGTATCTTAGAACAAAGTCAAAGAATTGAACAAAACCAATTCAAATCACTTAAGTGTTGAAGGAGCAAAACCATTTGCAAATTCAGTTCAAAGTTACCAAAATATGTACTCATAACATTCTTACTGTACTTAGAATGGGAATGAGGGTACTCTGAAATGGCAAAACTTTTATTTTGTACGTTAAATGTGTCACAAACTCAGACCCAGCAGAAAGATTGACAGTTCCATCTCCAAGTTGCATATCCTTACCAGGGAACCCTGGATATTACATATTTATCTCACTTCCAAAGCGGAGGCTGAATTTGTCCTTTTCACATTCTCCTCTCTGTCTACTCTGTAGACAATCAGTGAATGCCATTTCTATCTAACATCCTATTATTGTATATATCCAAAGAACCTGCCACCAGTAACAAAAAAATAAATAAAAATAAAAATAAAAATAAAAATAAAAATAAAAATAAAAATAAAAATAAAAATAAAAATAAAAATAAAAATAAAAATAAAAATAAAAATAAAAATAAAAATAAAAATAAAAATAAAAATAAAAATAAAAATAAAAATAAAAATAAAAATAAAAATAAAAATAAAAAACCTGTTACTTCTTTGTTCTTCCTGCTTGGATATGTTCTTCCTGCACATTCAGACAAGAACCAAGATGATGAACACATTTTTTAAACCACCCTTGGTGCCAGCATAATAAAATTCCAGCAGCAATCAAAAATAGCTTGCAAAGCAAAACAGGTGTGCCCACAATAATTGTTCTCTCCTGAATTTAAGAGAAGGATGCTCTTATCTTCAGGTATCTTGATAAGAACAGGCCCTAGCAGAATAAAGTAACCCCTCTGCAGAAAAAAGTCAAGTTCTGCTGATGAGTATTCCACTGGAGAATCTTCCTACCTGTTGCCTTAGGAATGAGTAAGTATTTTTAAAGCCCCTCAGTCTCCAGCCCAACAAGTAATGCTGATCATATGTGCAGGTAGAGACTCAGCTTAAGAAATTCCTCAAAACTGAATGATGGCAGGAGTCTGCTCCTGTCTCTTCACTCCTGCTACCTTGGGCATTGCCCAGACTAAGTTACAGACCAGTGGCTATTGAATCTTACCTTCAAGGTATAAGCACACCAACACACATGTGCAAGTAAACCTGTACGCACAGATCTTGCCACTTTCCATCACAAAACAGTGTAAACTGTTTCAGTGCATCTTTTGAAGCAAATATTTCTCCCTGCCCTAATCACTGACAGAATCATTACAACCCAATTCTCCTTTGAAAAATAACAGTGACAAAATGCAGTGGGAGATATCTCCAGGTTTGTCCTTTTTCCTAACTTTTTAAGTAATAATGATACACATCTGGAGTTAAAGAGGCTTCACAGGGGTGGAGAAATTTACCTGACTGAAGAAATTACAGAACTCATGTCTGCAAATTGGTTTTTCAGCTGCATCTGACCAACTCACCACTTTCAGATTATGATATTCCTGGCTTCTAGCTGTGTTAAGGGAGTTTATCCAGGAAGAAAAAATGCAAATTTGGCAAGCAGCTCCTTAGCAAATGCACAAGACTGGATGGTGTTTATAACATCACTTGCCAGCTTCACAATCTCAACTAAAAGCAGTAGAACTTTTCTGTAGGTATAAGAAAAAGTACCAGCAGTTCGTTTTATTAATTCCAGTTTCATGTAGGAATTGTGTTGTTAAGATACTACAGAAGATAGATCTTCTAGAATTAAAATTTACCAATTCTCAAAAGAAAAAATACTCTGAAACTGAGTTTTAACTCATGAAAATGAATTTTCTGACAAAATCCCATTCTGTAGTATTTGTACAGTGCAGGCTGCTATACAAACACAGTGAGAGACAGCCTCTGTTCAGCACCACGTAATCCAAACAGGCTTTTGCTCTCATAATCATGAGGGATGTCAATAACACTGGATTTCATTAGTCAACTGGGAAAAGTGGTTTATTTTCAACAGCTGTGATTTATGGAGCCCCACTTAGAAGTCACAGAACACCTGCTGGGTCAGGATTTCTTTCAGCTAATTTGAAAGCAACTACAAATTAGGTGTTTAAAATATCTAACTTGACTAGAATCTTGTCACCACTGGAGAAAGACAGCATCTCCAGATGGCAGCCCAGAAATGAGTGCCCAAACTGGGAGAGCTAAACAGCCCCAGGCTGCACAGGGATGCGGGGACAACTGCTGCAATGCAAGATGTGGCTCTCAGGATCTAAATTTAAACAAGGGAGCAGACATAGCTGTGTGGCAGTGTAACAGCAGGGGGCTATCAACCAATTGGAGGCTGTCAGGTATTGCCATCCTAGTGGGAGAGAATGCAAAATTAAGTAATAATATAATCCATAATCAGTGTGGGGATATTCCATTCAAAACTGGATATATTTGCACAAACTTCTACAGAAAATCCTGCCTCATTCTTGAAATTACAGTGGATTAATTAATACAGAACATGACTTCAGAAAATATGAAGAAAATTATCTTGTGTATTGTGCATGCATGCCATGTAATTCATTCCGAGTAGTCAAACAAGGGTTAATCTGAAATAATAGTTACTGGGTAGACAGTGCCTTTGAGGTCACTTGAGCGATTTGGCCCTGAACAGGACAAGAGAAAAACCAGTGACACATCCTCCTCCTTCCCAGCTAGCACCAGTGCACACCCTGATGATGGTCTCAGGGCAACTGGCAGCTCAGCTTCACACAAAAAGGGATCTCACAGGGGTCTGGAGAGTACATGGGAAAGGAGCTCTGGCAAGGTCTTCCCTCCAATGTTAGTGAACACAGAAATATAAGTTACAGATATATTAAAACAAGAAGAACTGCAATAGATTTTCTTTCAGGGAGTGTTAAGGAAAGCTGTAGTGGCAATAGGACACTTCTTTCAACTCCACTTTTCCATCTGTTTCTGAGCAGTTTCTCATATCAGGGAAAACTACTCAAATGTATCAGTGAGGAGGTGAATGCCCTTTGAACGGTCTCTCCCCTAAGGCATGACTTTGTATCATCTGTCTGGGCTGACAGGTCACACACCATCAACAAAAAGGACCAACTCATCCTTTTTGATGGCTGCAGCCTGTCATTGTCCCTTGCTTTCAGCACACATGGCAAAGATGTGCCCTTCCTCTGAGGGAACCAAGCAGCTGAAGGGAACATGACACTTCATTAGCTTGGGAAAGCTTGAAAACAACCAGCATTGCATTTATATCTACAGGGTTTCAAGGATTTTCTGTCTGGACTTGCATTTAATCAGAGCTAAGAAAGAACTAAGAAAAAAATAGCAATATTATCTAAAAGGAATCTAAAATTCATGAGCTACCAATGCACCTTTGCTAAACTTTTCAAGCTCTCAAGCTGCATTTACTCTAGGAAAATATCTTTTGTTCCAAGAGTGTTCCTGGTGATGTTATTTGTAGTATAAAAGAATTTTTTAAAATAGCTGTTTCTGAATTCTTTTTTCAAACCTGGTCACTGCTCTTCTCACTTAATGAACAGCTGAACTGGTCAAGGCCTGCTTCAGATTAACGTTTCTCAATCAAATTAAGTGTCAAGATCTCTAAAGTTCTCCTGAAAAACTATTGTAATTTAAAACCTTGCTTGGATGTGTACTAATTTCCAACTGTAGCTGAATTAAGACAATCAGCTGTAAATAACGTTTATGCACGATAAGCCATCATCACCTGAGGCTGAAAACCCTTGATGCTAGATTGGAGAGGGGGATTGCAACTCCCTAAAAACATCATGGAAAGTACAAAGCCCGGGGGGGTGATGCTGGCTGCTAGCAATTAATGATCTGCTGATGCTGACAGATCTAAAGAACTGAAGAGGGAAAGTGGTCTTATGTGGTTAATGCTTTTTATAGAGTGATGCACTACTTGTGCTGATTTCAGTATCTGGACTCCCGTGGACTTACACAATGTAGGATCCAGCTGCTGAGGGGTTCATTTTCAAGTTTTCAAGAACAAAGAGAGCGTGGCTACATTTCACGCTGAGTTCTGGGTTTTGAAGTAGCTAATAGGATGTATGTTGAAGCCTAAGTAAAGAAGATTTGTCTGCAAATTCATTTTGCAGAAACAGAACACATTTTGAAATTACACTGGAGATGAAAACAGCTCTTCCATATAATGATTTGCACTCTCTATCCCATACTTAGTAGGCCAGGAGAAAAACCAAGGAGATACACAACTGATGAGACACTTATTTGCAGGAAGGGGGAGAAGAAAACAATTTCCTTCCATATCATATATAGCGATGACCAAATATAAATTAAGAATGATATTTTAATGTTGAGGGATAACCCCGCAATCTGCATATGTTGTGATGATTCACAATGAACCTGACCAAAAAAAAAAATCTGCAGAAGCTCTCAGTGTTATTAATAATAATCGTTATTCAGAAATTTCCCAGATTAATTACTTTACCTTCCCTTCTGCAACTGCTCATGCCTCCGTTATTTAGCATGTGCATTTTATTCTCTTCTAATTAAATGCAATTTCACAGAAGCTGTCATTTTTCTTGTGCACATTTGACTCAGCAGAGCTGAACAGCGGGCATCCCTCTCTCAGAGCCAGTGCTGTTGTACAGCTCCATGCTCTAGCCTTAATGGAAGTCACAGCTCTTGAAATGCTCTGAAGGGAAAAGCTGTCATGTTTCTATGGGACCCACAACACAGATTATTTCCTCTTGTCTGGATTTATGGCAAAGGATGCTCGCAAGGCCAACATAAGCATTCTTAATACACCTCTTAGGAAATCAATCTTACAAACACAATAAATGAAACAGGCTGTGGTTGGATCCTTGAAAACTCTGTCTGCAGCTATTCTGGAAAATAAAGAATTCTTGTTTTTTGTTTGCTATTTGTGTTATTGTTGTTTTTCCTGGATCTTTTTCCTCTCGATTCAAGATATTTCAACAAAAAAGCTCTTTAGCTAAGTGACACATTTTCAGACCAAATTCAAAATTCCTCTGTTTGCTTTTATAAATTTAACCATAGCCTGATTGAAACCCCCTACTCTGCACCCACAAATCACATGTTGACACTATTTCAAGGCACAGGGGAGCATTGTCTGCTGCATAGAAAAGGAATTTACAAAACTAGAAAAAATGGCAGGAGCTTTCCCCCAAAACACCCAGCAGGCTGCAGGATAAGAAAGCTACTCAAAAGCCCATGGGTAATTCAGACTCTGATGTGACCACTTGGAGCACTGTATCCAGCTTTTGTATCCCTAGCATAAGAAGGATGAGGACCAGATGGAGTTGATCCAGAGAAGGGTCACAAAGATGATCAGAAGGTTGGAGCACTTCTCCTATGAAGAAGTGCTGAGAGAGTTGGGATTGTTTAGACTGGAAAAGAGAAGGTCCAGAGGAGACCTCAGGGTCTTTCAATACATAACCAGGTCTCATGCAAAAGATGGAAAACAACTTTTTTTTTTTTCTGCCAGGGCCTGTAGCAGCAGAACAAGGAGTAACAGTTTTAAACAAACGGAGGGAAGATTTACATTAGATATAAGGAAGACATTACTTATTACTGGGGTAGTGAGGCACTGGAACATGATGCCCAGAGAGGTTGTGGATGCCCCATCCCTGGAAGAGTCCAAGGACAAGTCAGATGGGGCAACCTGGTTCAGTGAGAAATGTGCCATCCCAACTCTCTTTCAGTCCAAACCTTTCTATGATTCTATATTACCATGATGTATAGCACTTATTTCTTTACCAAGAAGAAGGACTGACTTACTGGTAATTACAAAGTTCTGATAAAAATGAATCACCCAGTGATGCTATCTATCTCTTGTAGAATTACACTATTTCAGGCAAAATAGAGTGGCTACCAGTAACCTGCTCTGTTCTTAGGAATAGGCTTAGATTTTCACCTGGTAAATAGTCACATAGCCCCACTGGATTTGAAGAACGTCAGTTTTATCAAAAGCAAAGAAATCTCTTTTTCCTCCCTTTGCCAAGCAACCAGACAGAGAGTGGCTGCACTTTTAGCCAACATCGTGCCTGGCTGCCTTCCCCACATGCGCTGACTGTGACTGCTTCAGCACAGCACTACTCAATCTGCTTGAAGCTTGAGGACAGTTTCCAGCTTCCCCGAGCATTTCATTACCTTATCTTCATTATTTAGACAAATATAGAACACTTCTCCAGACAGGTCGAAGGGCGCCAGTTTATCTGCATTAATATAAAAACAACCCTTTATCCACAGTACCCAGCTTCTCCTTGAAACTCAGCCACTATCCAATGAATGCTGCAAATAGCAGGATTTGTGTACACCAGTACTAGATGCACTGCACTCCTCATTTGAACCTGTTCAGCTGTGTTTCCATTCTTTGCTTTTTGTTTTGCTTCTCTGAAATGGTGATTTTTCCATTTTCTGTCTTAGTGTTTATTGTTAAACAACCAGTTTGAACAATACTCATGATCTAGTTGATGAGTTCTGTTTTACATGTAGATACAGTGTCCTGTGGCCATGTAATGTTAATGGCAACTATTACCTTTGAACTGCCCATGAAATCTTGCCATGTCCTGGTTATCTTACTGCTAAGAATAATGCTCTGTAATTACGTGGAAGGAAAGGGAAGCCCCAGTTATTTTATTCTTCAATTTATATGGAACTATGCTACAATAAATCAGTGAAGTGATAGAGAGTTATGGAGGCAAGGACTTACTGTACATTTGTTGTTTGGTTTTTTTTTAAGGATCACTTATTATTATATAAATATTAGGTTCTTAAAAACGTTTAGACAAAGCTTATTCTCAGGTTTCATGCAATTCTAAAAAATAAGAGGACTTCTCAGGAAAATAATCCTATAAATGTAGCTGTATATTGAAATAGCATTTCAAATGCTTTCTTCTAGGGGCTCTAACTGGGACAAGAAATGCTTTTTACACTATCTAGGATACTTAGCAAGAGTAGAAAAGGGAAGGAAATTTACCTATAATAATCCATCCCACTGGACTACTAGAATAAAGATCCATTCAGAGTTTGCTTGTCCAAATTTGTTAGGTCTGGAAAACTTTTATTATTTTTTTTTCTAGCTGAGGAGAAAAATCCTAGAACAGAAGGAACATGCTTCAGAGCAGTATTTCAAACAGAAAATTATCTTCCCTGAAGATCTGAAACATGATTTTGCTATATTTATTGGTTTTATAACAGAGAAAGGTCAAAATGTGAACTTAACCAGCAAATACAGCAAAGCCTCTTATGCTTCTTCTGTCCTAATGGGAATAAAAGTAAACTTGCATCTAGTACTTTAATACTGGTGGGTCTTGGTTTTCTCTTTTGTATGAAAATATTCTGTGGAATATTTGGAGTACTGAGACAAAACAGGGTCTGAAAAATCGGATTCATATGAGTAGGTGATAAATACAAAGTTCAAAAATTAAATTAAAAAAAAATGGAAAAAGGGAAAAATTATGCAGAGGCACTTCTCAAGAGAGAGTCTAATCCATTAAGCAGCTGACATTCTGACCCATCACTTCTTCTTCATTTAGGATCTTTCATCCTTCGTGCAAGAGGTTTCTCATTACTTTTATCTAAACATTCTCATTACTTCTATCTAAACAAATCTAAGTGCATTGGCATTCTTCTCCAAACAATTTGCTGAGAAAAATCCTCTAAACAGTCACAGTCTAAAGTTTGAACAGTGGGACCTAACAGATGAATTCTGTTTTCTCTTTTCTTCTGAGCCAATGACCTAGACTATGTAAACACCTTCCTTCTGGAATTAATTTCCATCCAAAATAATTTTCTTTCTAGAATTCGATTTTGAAATAAAACAACGAGGTGGATGGCAGGACACTATGATGCAGGCCCCTGTTCTGTCACATAGTTTCTATAAGACACGGGTGAGACGAAGCCAGATCCACAGAAAACCTCCAACATAGGTATTCCGAAAGGTGTGGATTTGAGCTCCTGTTCAGCTCCTCCCCAGTAGAGCAGCTTTGCTCTGAGTGTACCTTAATCCACATGTTAAAGTGCTGAAACTCTTCAGAAAGCACGGAACATTCATTTCTTCTGCCCCAACACAACAGTCTTGCACTCAACCCAGCACCTCCCTGTCCATCGGGCTCACCTGCATATTGGAGACCTGAGTTACAGCCCTCCACTCAGCTCTGCTTAGGAACGAGGCCCGGAAGTCACTCTACCCTCCCCAGACAAGGCAGCTGTGGCAGCCTAGTGGGCCCCTGCAGAAAGCCCCCTCTAAGAATGTCTCTTGCACAGACAGCAGCCCTTATACACCAAGCTTTCACAGCTCCAAGAAGTAGCCTGTAGGCCCAGCGTGTTGTGAGTGCTGAGTCACAGACCGAAGATATCTGAGGTCCACATGCATCAGTGGAAGAAAACATTAAGGGCAACGAAGCTGAGAAGCACAGTATGTCACTAGATTGCATAGGGCTGGCACCAGGTCCACTGAAGATCATGGCCAGCCTGATCTTTTTCAAAAAAACCCTGCTCTTCCTCTTTAGGGCCTATCAGTCCCTTCCCTGCCCCAGAGAAGTTCCTGAGATTAAGAGCCTAAAAATCTTTAAGCTGTGACAGGAAAAGTGAATGCATTTCACAGGATCCCAGTAGTCTCCCTTGTGCCCAGCTCAGACAAGTGGAGACCACTAACAGTTAACTTGGAGCTTCTCTATGATCTCTGACAAGTTTCTGGGCCAGGTAATTAAATTGTTCCTGCAGAGGCTTGCAGCCCCCCCAGGGGCTTCTGCAGACAAAGCAGGAGTGTAGTTGTTCCTGCCCAGAGGGGCTACATTCTCATGCACTTCCTACTCCTTCGAGCTCTTCAGAAAGCAAATGACCAAGCTCAACTTTTAACAATTAAGTTTCCTGTGGTTTTTTTTTTTGTTTGTTTGTTTGGTTTTTTTTGTCACTGATGAAGAATTTGCCTGTTTTGGACTGAATGATCATTTCTGAACTGTTACCCAATATATACACTTGCAAGTGTGACTCCCTGTGACATTTTTGCTAAACTAATCAGTTCCTGCTGCTAAAGCTTAATAAATGTTACTTCTTTGCCATGCAGGGCCTGAGGTCTTTCTGCTAAGGAAAAGAGAGATGGGAACTGAACTTTGGAAGAAGTTTTCTGTAGGATCATAACTTAATTCAACTTTTAACCCTTAATATTTCATGCTAAAACGACTCATTAAAAATGAGAAACTGAAAACAAACTCTGTTTTTTTACCACTAATTATATTCTTCCACAAAAATCACTTACTTCTATGTCTGGGAAAAAAACACACACTGGACTTGCCACTGCAGGCAAGATTCTGCCATTCCTCATACCTTCAACACATTCTATTGTCAATCCAATATTTAGTTATCTTACTTATAAGCACATACAAATAGCATTGGATTTTGGGCTGCTCTTTGGAACGTTCCCACTTCCCAGTGTTTTTAGGTGATTAATAACCAGATTTCAAGCTAAAAGGAGTAGGGTGAAGATGGTTTACAGCTCCCTGAAACAGAAGTAAGAGTTTAACCTATTCCTTTTACATCATAAGTATTCAAGATAACAATAGAAAACATCAGGGTAATAGTGCCTTAATTACTGCCTTTCTCCAGAAATTATTTTGGAAGGGCAAAAAGCCCTTGGTTCAGTACAGCAACTCTGGCATCCTCACAGAGGGGTCAGTGACAAATTTCCCAAGCAAGAAAATGGTGACAAGCACAACTGAGGTGCCAAAACTTAAGGACTAAAGCACTCGATTTGTCTCTGCCTACTTTGCACAGCTTTGTGTTCTGTCTTCGGCTTTGAATGACCTGTTTCAAAATTTTCTGGTCTGTGAGCATATCTTCTAGGTGTACAAGGAGATACTTCAGGCATATAAATTCCCTAAGGAGATCAGGTGCACATTATATCATGTAAGGTACACTAAAAATGATGTACCATTTAAATAGTACACTACACTGATAGGATTAGACTATCAGAAAGTTAAAAGTCATTTCTCTAGGGAAAATACCAGGCACTACAACAGAACGTCATGGTACTGCTCATCTCTTCCTCCTTCTGCCTTTTTATTGCCAAGTCCTTTCATTTCCAGTGTTTCTCTGTTTAAATTTAAGAATATCTCTTTGCTTCTTAACAGGATGAAGCATTTCATCCCAGAAACGTTTACTGGTCATTGAAGATGATGCATAATTTGTGTTTTGCTCATTAAGGACTTCCCAGCCAGAATTCGCCTTTTTCCTGAATACTGAATACTTCTATTTGGCATTTTGGCAGCCTATTAACACTAGTAAAACATTGTTATGAAAACACATCAAGTTGTTCTTAGACTACAATCAGTCTTCCTGTTATGAAGTCAAGTCCAATCTGGACTTCAAGTTTACTTCTGAGTATCAACGTAAGATACAGTCTGTGAAAGTTCAGTATATTATAGTCCGTCCATTCCATCTGCTATATGAGTTAATCTACTTCTTTATTTAGTGTTAGTATGTTCACAAAAACAGATATCACATTCACAAAATGTAACTTCTGAAGCATTTCCTTGGTGGCTAATTTCCCCTTCATGAATACTGGAATCTACTGAGAACTGTCAAATGAACTTGTTTTGGCTTTATTTCTTTTGCTTACATGACCACGTGAAATTTCCTCCAATTGCCTAGCAAGCCCTCATAGCTACAGTCTCAGATCTCCATCTCTTAGGCAGTTAAATTCCTTTTGAACAGTGCACATCATCTTCTGAGCACATAAGACCTTTACACACGCTCACCCCCAGTGTCTAAGTTCCTTTTACATCCCTCAGAAGGCTTCATAATAGAAAAATGATTTTCATAAACCAAGGGAGGTTACTCACAGTGTGGGGAAGGAACTGGGACACAGATGCTTTGTCCAATAGTGGTCCAACTTTGGGACAGAGGAAATAGAAACCAAATCTCCTTTCTTCACGTTCAGGCCCAGGCATTCCTACATAGACTTGTTAATCAAACTAATGTAATTGCTGTGTCCAGTATAATGAATAGTACAGACTAAGTTTTGCTTTTCTATACATATACTGCATAGTGGGTCTACACGTATTCCACATTTAGCCTGCCTCATAGAAGCATAAAACTGCTGTTTCAGTGCCTCAGAGATAATTTAAGCCAGTGTATGCTGGAAGTGAATATTGTGTCAAAGTACATACATTTGAAAATTTGACTCTCCGTGATCACAAGGAAGATCAGAGAATTTGAAGGCAAATTAATTTAATTACAAAGGTATTATTTATTTCATTCCAAATGTTTTGTTCCTAAGCATTAGTTTAGAGGGGATTTTAACTTGGCTAATCCAATAAAGAAGAGCGAGTTGGAATAAAAACAGCAACAATTACTGCAATTCCTCTTGTTCCTCTTGCAGAAAGCAACTTATCCTGCCATTAGCTTTACACTTTCAAAAACAACCTTTTCTTCTCACCCACTGCTGACATTTACCAAATGAACCACCTCCATTAATAGCAATGTTTTAGTAAACAGTCTTTCTTCCCTGCCACAGCTGTCTCATCCAGTGCACGTAATCAACCTGCTGGGGAGAGCTGAGTTATTAGAGATATAAGACTGATTGAAATTAGTGATTCCCAACACTTAATCCCAGTGTGACAAAACAAGCCTTTGCATTTTTTAAGCACTTAAGTTATCTCAAGCAAGTATGGAACAACAATGACCTGAAATACCTGTTGTTCATTGTTCTATCATTAACTCATGAGTTACTGGAAGTTTTGGAAAATCAGTTGAACGCTGATCCCAAGTTTGTTTAAATTTGTCATCCCAGGTATCTCTGTATATGAAATGAGTCATAATATCTGCAATTTCTTGGATTTTTTTTTTAGGAAAGATGTTAAGGCTCTATCCCCAGCCATCTGCACCTCATAGGAAGAAGTCTTAAATAAGCCTTTGCAGATTTGGCCAAGACACCTTTTGCACATATTTGTTGCCACGGCAGATGTTTTAATGACACAGAAGAGCTCTAACGACAAAAGCATCTCAGAGTCACTTTATATCAGGAGTTTGCCACGGCAAAAGGAAGACAACTGTGGAAGCTAAGGAAGACAGATGGACTTCAGAACAAGCTCAGACATTATATCAGGCAGGAATGGAAGGTGCCCAACCTGTCCCAAAGAATGATGAGATCCAGCAGAGAAGGCTCCACCAAAAATACTGCTAAGTTGTTCTGCTGAGCAGTACTGCTGCTGGTTGCAGGTGTTTTGATACATACATGCCCACTATCAAAATGTGGGCATGTGAGCATATGCGTATTTTTGTATTAAAAAAAAAATAGTTAAAAATAATAGATATTCTGTTATTCCACCATGGCTTCACTTTCTGGGAATACCCCTCCTTGTGGTTCCTCACTCCCACAGTGCAGATGCTGAAAATCTACTCCTGATCCATGAAACCAGTAGAGAACCATCTCCAGTCACCCTATTTTCTCTAAGCACTACCTTAGTTCACAGGAGGCTGTAATGAAGCCATTAGGCCTACTGAAGGAGAAAGGAGCTATTTAAAGTAGATCTAGCACCAGAACTGGACTGAAGTGGAATTTTCCACATTGTGTGTATGAGAGATCAGGCTGAGACTGAGCCACGCTGCTGCAGAATTACCAAGGATCCAATTATGACTCTTCTCCCTTCAGTCCTGTAAAGCTCCATTTCTGATTACACAGTCAGCAATAAAGAAGTGGATGTTTATCTTAAACTCTTACAGTTCTCCCCGTTCCCTCGTGCTCCTTGTCAGTTTGCCCTTAGACTGCAAGGCAATATATTGTGTAACCACCCTGGAAGCATATTCTGGATGACAAAGGAAGACCTTCACACAACACAGATTCTGCCTTTAACATTCAGAGCTATGATGCCACTAATAGCAGTAAAGCATTAGTAAAACAACAACAAGAAGCAACAAGGCTGTCAGCTCAGCATAATGTCTCTTCCTTTCCTGGACTAACATAGAGGATACGCACTCTGAAGGTTATATCTCTGCCAGTTTTATGTATTGACCTTGACGTCCTGTCCGTTACAATATTCTTTAAAATCCATCATCTTAAACTAAGTTAGAAAACCTAATTAGTAACAGAGACAATGAATAACAAGCTTAAGGGGAGGGAGGAGAGAACTTCTTGCAGGTGGCCAGCTCTTAGCTGAATAATTCTCTGTGCAATAGTCATGCTTCAAAAATTTAATTTTCTGTAATTTCATTTAGGATGGGGAAAACAAAAGAAAATGAGCAAAGTGATATAGGATTTCATTTATATGCTGACAGGTAAGTTCATCTAAAGTTTACCTATCATAGCTGAAGTACCTTTCTTCCAAAGCATTTAATTGTATGAAACAAGGGGCAATAAAAAACAACACAGGACCTACTTGGCATTGTTATTTGATATTTTTACACTGAAAAAATAGAAGCCTCTCTACGTCAGGCTGATTGTATTAATCTGTGATTCCTGCAGTCCTTCAGACTTGATTGCTTTTTGATTCTCACTTAGGGTACATGGTGATAAAAATGCTGAAATTATAATTCTTATTTAGAAGGCAAAGGGGTTCCATGGTGAGTCAAATATTCTGCTGCCTTAATTAAAGAGTTGCACTGAAAAGCTTAGCTGATTCTGCAGAACTCCACTTGGAGCACAAAAAGGGCATTAAGTGCAGACAGATATTGGGGACCACCCTTACAATTGTTCTGAGCTACATTCATGTTGTTGTTGCAGCATATTACGGAAGAATAACCAACATCAAATTTGAAATATTCATTTTATCTAGAAAACAGAAGTAAAATTCAGTCCTCTCAGTGATGAAAATATATACTCCTTAATGGAGTTCTTTAAGTGTTATCATTTCAATTGAAGATTCTGAAGAGAGATTTTCAGCAACAGAACACCCTAAAGAAAAAAAAAAAAAACCTAAAGTATCAAACAATAATTGAAAGTCTTGATTTTGAAAGTCAATGATTTACAAGTACCAGCTCCCTTTGAAATGACTGCCAAGAAACCTCTACACTCAAGGTTTTTATTCCCTGAGAGCAAACATTGCTGTAAGAACATAAGCCACCATTCTTTTACAGAGACAGCAGTAGCTGATGGATTAATATCTTACGCAATGCTCTGAACTATCCATGCTCCCTCAGGATTCAATTTGTACAAATCAATAGTCATCACTGTTTCTTTCAATTTTTCATATGACCACAGCATTGAGAATTAATATTTTACTGAGATAAATAACATTAAGGCTCCAGGGGGCACATGAAACTTGGGTACACATGAGTACCATATTAGAGCTCAGGTAAGGTTCTATCTGCTTAGAGACATTAAGTTAAATCAATTTTTATTTGATAATCCCAGAATCCAGCATTAAACTTTCAAATGCTCCCTTTGTGCTGGCGTTCCTTCTAACCTTATGCCTAAGCTCAAGTCAAATTACGTAGATGTATTTGTGGTTTCTTTTCCAGATACCTGACAAAAACCTAGGCAGCAAGAAAAACCCTAAACAGCTTGTCACAGTGAAATTAACTGCAAAGGATAGCAAGGGTTCTACTTGCCCCAGCATCTAAGTCTCAGTTCCTAAACTCTGAAACTACCCATTACTAGAGAACAGAATTGCAGGTTAATCTCAATTTTACCAGATATTTTGGCACAGATCAGAACTGTACAGACACACAGTTCTTACCTGATGAGATCCTGATCAGAGAAGGAGGAAGCTCAGTCTCTATCAACTCCACCAGTGAGACTCACTTTAACCAACAAAATAAAAGGGGAATAAAGTCAGAATTAGCTCTCCTGCTCACAGATGGCACCTGAGACAAGAGCACAGCTGAAATGACTTCATTTACTCAAAGATAATGAACTAATGAGGGATGTAATTGTGATCCTAAAAGTTCTCCCCTTTGGGCTAGGAAAAATCAGCATGCAGGCCCTTCTTGACCAAGGTAACAGATGCTTTCCAAAGGAGGGCTTCAGACTTGAAAGCTTGCTGCATCCTTGTTCCTGAACAAGAACATACTGTGTGATCAACCCTGCCTGTATCTTTTGGATGGAACCAACAACCCCATCTTCTACTCAAGCACATATGCTCCTGGTGCCCAGCAATGCCTCCAGCCATTCCCTCTGCATTTGCAGGTAGCTAACAGCAGTATGAAGCATCTTCAGCAGCCCTAATGTTTGGTTTCAACTTCACAGCTGGGGAAAACTAGCAGCTGTTTTGTTATTCAAAAAACAACAGAATAGGGACCCACTGGGGTTACTTCTGTGTGTAAGTGGGTGAATCAGGTGAATAACTGAATGATGCAGATCAATTAAGACTAACTTAGTTAATAGAGTTGATTTGCTAATTAGATCACTTGGTGAATCAACTGCAATTCACACATGACAGAAATATTAACAAATATTAAATGCTTACAATGGAACAGATAAATATTGCTGCTGAAATGGTTCTGAAGAAGGTGGTCACTACACAGAAGTTTTCTCTTAAAGGACTGGAGATGGATATGATTTTCATAAAATCCTCTGGATGGGAAGTATATTTTCGTCCTAGCTTGTACATCTTTCATCACCCTGACAGCTCCCAGTGGACCATAAGTGTTCACTGAAAATGAGCTGGGAGAGAACTTCATGATTAGGATCCATGCATAGAGGTTGATTGTGCCAAGACAGCGTGGATCTGCTGCAAGGAAGTCACATAGAATCATGAAATTACCAAACATCCCAAATTGGAAGGGACCCATAAGGATCATTGAGTTCATTTCCTCTGTACAGGATCACACAAAAATCTGACCAGAAAAAATGAAAGAAATGTTTTTAAAATTGAAAGGTGATTTAAGAAAAAGTGTGGAAATAAAAAAAAAAAGGGGGAAATAATGAGACTGAACCTCTCACACATTTCCTCTCAGAGCCTGGAAACATATCTGGGCTATTTGTATCAAGTGATGTACACTTAGGGCAGATGAGCCTCTGATGTTTGAGCTAGCTCAGTGTCATCACAGTGGAGATCACTGGGAAGGAAACACTAGAACTATTATATTAAATGTTTTTGGAAGGCTTAAAATGCTTTGGTCAGGTATAATTAATATGACCTCCCAAACAAAAGTAGAGCTGCAGCTTCCGGAATACCAGATATCCCATGATGAGTTAAGAAAATGCTGAGCTATACAGTCTGTGCAATCAGAACAAACTGAAGATGCAAGACGAACTTGGGGGAACAAATATGCTGCTCCCCACACAGGAAGAAATGAAAAAACACCCACAAAAACAAACATACAAACAAACACACAAACATAATTGTTCACTTGGTGGTGCAATAACGGCAGAAAGTGGCGTTCAGTAAATATTTATGGAGTTCAGACCATGGCTGCATTATTTTAGTGCTTTCATATGGCTCCTCTTTGGAACCAACTAGCACTATAAACTGGTGTCTTGTTTCTTCACAGCATCAGTCTTTGTTCCTTGTGAGCTATAAATGCTGGGTTTGATCCTAAACAGGAACATTAACTGTCTGCGGATTCCAGTGAACTTCTGGCAGTTTATACTTGCTTTGGATCTAACTAATTAACAAAATTCACACAGGATCTTCTCAATAGTGCAAAATTTGTAACATTAATGATTTATCTATTTGTTTTAATAGTGTTCATTTATATTCTGTTTTACTGATGTTTTCCTGCATGCAAGGATTTACAGGTTTAGAAAAGCTTTTGTAAAGAATTTCATTCCAATCAATTTGATTTCATATGAGTGAGCTGTCAGAAAAGCAAGTCTACCTAAAGAAAGGATTTCCTATAAAATTCGTATTGTGTGTGCATAACTTCACAGTTGGGCTATTGCACCGTTTTGAAAGGATCTAAAACAGGAGAACAGCCCTAACAGTTCTGTTGCCCAGCTGCTGAATTATACATAGTGAAAACTGACCCAGCATTGCGGTACGTCTATCAGCCATGGAGCCTCCCAGCTCACGGTCACAGCTTGTCAGGTTTGATGGGAACTGGTTAAACACAGTGTCAGAGTGGGTTACCTGGGGCAACTCACAGAATGAATGCTCATCAGTCAGTTGGCAGTCTTGCAGAATCTATCAAGTCCTGCAAAATGCTGGAAAGTGATTGAGTACGAAGACTTCCAGTTATTGAGTCCTGGCTTCTCTTTTCCCATGTTAATGCTTTCTAAGCATGAACAAGAAACCAGCACCACTCAGTGTCCTGCTACAGAGCTCTGTCACACCAGCCATACTCAGTGAGAGCTAACAGCTGCCCTGCTCCCGGTGCAGGACTTCGGCACCACCTCAGCTCACTGGGCATAGCAGGCCTGCACAAGGCCTTCTGGTGCCTGGCCAAAGGCAATGGAGTATTTCGGAGATACAAATCAAAAGACTTCCTAGGTGATCTTAGTGGTCTTTTCCAACCTTAATGATTCTGTGATTCTAGACTTGCATCAAGTCAAACAAATGGCAAGCCAAATGCATTGTCGTTGCCTTCACCTGCTATGAGACCTGAGATGAAGCCTGAGTCACTGGCTGAACATTCATCGTGCACTTGAGATTCAGATCCCACAGAAAGAAGGCACACTGTGGCCCTGCCAAAGAGTCACGTGAAGAAGCAACGACAAAAGGTGTGGACAAAGCTCTCTGATCTGTGTGTACCTCGGGAGCAGCACAGGAATCTTTGCTTCAGAGCCTTTTCTACCAGCAAGGACAAAACAGCACTTAGCTCTGGCTTGAAAGAAGGCCATGCAGACCAGAGGTCAGAGACATCTCTGGACCCAGAACATTCATCAGTCCGAGAGTACATCCAGTCCTGTCGCATCAAGAAAAAACAAGACAGAAAAGTGACTGTGTGTTTTTAGGGCCTCTGACCCTACTGCCATTCTAATTCAAATAAGGAGTCACAGAAATGTTGCACACAAGATTAGGCATCTGTGCAGAATATCTAACTGATATCTAACTTATCTAACTGATGAAGCTTTCTGTTTGTGCAGCCCTGCGTGTACATCAGTGACTTTCTTAATGAACTGCAGAGAGGCCTGCCCAGCAGTGTGAGGCATTCAGTGCAGAAGTTAACCTCACTTTCAGGACAGAGAGTTATGTAATTTACCCGTACATTGCACCGCAGACGATGTGGGTTTTACTGCCATTTCATCCCAAGTGCCCTGTGATGTTGAAACTTTCACAGTTCAATGAACAGTAAATTGATTCTCTTACTAGGTCAGCCCTGGTAACAGGCAGAGATTTAAGCTGCTTATCACAACATATGACTAAGTAGTGTTTCTGAACTGCATCTCTTCATGACAGAGGGAGGTTAGACTCTACTCCAGCACCCTGGCTGCTGGCCTCTGGTATTTGGTAGCGTTTGTATGGAGTGCCAAATGTTATTTACTTCCTAATCTGCCTACAGAATAAAAAGAATTGCTGCTCTGGGCTATTTCAGAAAGAGAATATGTATGACTCACGAATTTTATCTTGGCCTCAAGCACTGTCAATATATGTTTTACTGTGCTTTAAAAAACAATTAATGCAGATTTCTATGTGTCTTAAGAAGTCTACAGATCATTTAGTGATTTTCATGAGGCGCTAAACCTTACACATCCAGCAAAGCCAAGTTATTTGTTGTTATTAGTCAGCATAATCCTTCGTCAGAAACTCCAGGCTATATTCTCTGTGCTAGAACAGATGCTCAATTCATATTTACTGTCATATATGGCAACAGCTGTACAAGAACCATATCAAACCTCTAAATCCTATGCACATCTATGGAAGTAGGTTCTGAGCCCAGCTCTTTTCTCAAAACCCTGGGTTATAACCAGATCTGAATTCCCACAAAGTCTGAAAGCGCTCTGTTATGGACCTGGATTCAGCATGTCTGGCTTGGCTTGTGTTTAATTTTAGCAGCTACCCACCGGTATATTTGTGATCTTTCCATGTTTTGCCATTCTGAGTACTAGATGCTTAAAGGCAGAGATTTTGCTGGGCAAAGAGTACAACTGTACCGTGTTACCTACATTAACTATCCTGTTTGTGGCATCTGCTATCTAGAAGTGACTTTTGTAGACAAACTTCTTTCCCACAAATAAAAAGCCTTCATCCTTTAAGTTTCCACAACCCCACTGTTCCCACCCAAGATAATGTCCTTTCTCACACTCAAGGCCCTCATGTTCTCTCTCACACTCTGACTTTCAGCTGTCTTTCAGAATCACTCGGTTACACAAAAAGTGGCACAGGGGTGATGAGTAAAATACAGAAATCTCCCTCCTGCATATCCTACTTTCAGGGAACCAATGGCACTTCTATTTCATCAAGATGATACCAGACTCCATTACAGAAGAACCCGGGCCCTATTCTGTGCTAGCCCAGCAAAGTTATCTTCAGTATTGCAGACAAGCTGGAACAAGATACAAATCAGGAAAGGAAGGAGTCGAACCTATTGAAATCAAAATCTGCAGCTCCTTTTTGCCTGGAGGACAAAGTTAACAACAGTAACTACAGGTGTGCCCCAGCAGTCAATACTCACCCAAATTCTGTTTAACATTTTCATTAATGATCTGGATTACAGGGCAAAGTTTGTCCTCAGCAAATCTGTGGTTGACACAAAGCTGAAAGGAGTGGCTGACTCATCAGAGGTTGTGCTGCATCCACAGGGACCTCAGTAAGGCAGAGGCTGACAGAAACCTCATAAAGTTCAGCCAGGGGAACTGCGAAGTCCTGCACCTGGGGAGGAACAACTTTCTCCTCATAGACAGTCAAAAGCTGGAAAAAGAAAGTGCAGCTTCCCTCGCCCTTACCACCATGAACATTCGAGAAGAAGCCTTTCCATATCAATGCATGCAGGTCTGTGCAATCTCAGTTCAGCATGATAAGAATCTAAGCCTGAAACCTAAGAATTTATTTTCTGGTGGATATCTTAATCTTCAAATCAAGACAGAAGTGCTTTCCACACCTGCAAAAAGTCTGCTTAGTCAGATGCAAGTCACATACAAGAAAACTATCTACAACAAAACAGCTTATAATGAATCTACTGTATTTACTTTATTCTGATCAGTGCCACTCCACTGAAAATGCTGAAATGATATTTTAAGCAACCTAGCATACCCTTACAATCTTTTGTTTTGGTGGGTTTTTCTTGTTTTGGTTTTGTTGGTTTTTTTTAAGCATATCAATCAGTCAATGACATATCTCCAACATTTCCACTTCTGTCTTTCCTCAGTATCATTACTGAGGAAGGCTTGACACTCCACAACAACCAAAATTATCAGTTTTGGTTGTTGTGGAGTTCCTTACAGGTATGCATCTCTACTTCCACGCAATCTAGGAGGAAAAATCTTAGTTCTTAGAGTGGTGCTAAAGTCTAGGAATTTAACAGCATTCTAAAACGCAATGAAAATGTGTGTTTGCTATTCTTCTATCCAGTAATAAATACAGAAAACACAACTATGCACAGATTTAAATCACAAGAAGTGGTAAATCATGATGCTCTTAAGATTTGAGGCAAAATTCAGTAAATTTATTGAATCTTCTTAAATTTCAATAGGCTTTGGCTGGGTCTCTTTATGATATTAAAATCCATTTGTTACTAAACATCATGTTCAGTACTGCAGTATGCAAATGGTACAATTTGTTAGTATTATTATGCAAATGTTCAGGTCCAACCATTCTCTTCTTGAAGTCTCAAAATATAATTTCTGTAGACATCAATCTGAGTTACCCATTTTTAATTGCACTGTATACAAGTATTACAGAAGAATACAATACAGTATTCACAAAAATCAGGGGCTTATATGAAACCTACAAAGAGCAGCACAGCATCGATGAAATAAAGGCAATATTTCAAAAAATAAAAAATTATGCTTGGCAGATTTGGAAAACAGTGTTAAAGAAAAAAAAGGCAAATGAATTGGCACAGTTTAACAATCTAATTTCTAAGTGCACTTCATAATAACTCTCCTTAAAAGCTGCTGCTTTCCCAGAAGATGATGACAAAAAGCCTCATTAGGACACCACTGTTTTGTAGTGACAGGTTTTATTGCATTGCCAGCTGTGAATCTAAAAAGAAAAAGAAAAAAAGCTCCCCAAATAACTATAAAGGTTCCTAAAAAGCCAGTTTTCTTTATTATCATCAAAAAATAGCAACATAGCACTTCCATATGTTTGTGAATACCCACATATGCCCTTGTTTAAAAAAAAATAGAAGTTAAAGAAAGGTGATTTTTGTTTTCGCTTCAAAAATAATGTAAACATTTATTAATGAGATATTTTGGTGATCAGAGAGATATGTACAATGAGATAGATTTGAGTCCAATCCTGCAAAATACATGTTTGTGAATGCAGACTTGAATACCTGTTGATCCTGCTCATTTGAGCATGAATGATTAATGTAATTGAGGACTGGCAGGGTCAGACTCTTAGCTTCACATAAACTTTTCCACAATCTGTTCTAGGCTAAAAAGTATAGATACAGTATATACCCTGTATATTGATTTTTACAAAAGGTGTTCTACAGCTCTAACTCCATTATTGCTAGACTAAAAATTAATATTTAGAGCAATTTACATGAATCATAAAGGATAAAATTGAGATGCAGCTTCTGATGATTGAATTTCCACTTGAGCCATTTTAAACTGGGTACACTGCAGCCATTTGCGGAGCACTGACGAGCTATTGTTCATTTGTCCTGACCCCTGTAACATCCTTAGGCTGTGATGGTTGACATTGCTCTGGATGGCTTGGAGGCGTAGCTGGAGTCCAGCAGACAAATGCTGTTGAAATAACGCAAAACATTTCATTTATCTCCATTAATACGTGCTTTTATTCTGTACTTATTGTCATCAAGTGTTGTTAGTGAGGGAAAGTTCCTGCACTGCTCCAGTGTCACATTTCTTTCTTCCACATCCTGCGCTGTAGTGTTGCCATGAATGAAAAATGTGCCTACAAATCACTAGGACTCCCAGTCCTGATCTGTTATGGGATTCTGCAACCCAGAACAAGAAAACTGCAGCTTGGGGAACAACCACTTCAGTAAAAAGTAAAAGGCTAGGCTGCAGAACCCAGTTAGAAGTATTCCAAAAGGGAAAGGAAGGGCAGGACTGAGCACAGGGCACGTATCTTAGCTGATGATGCTAAGATACCCAAGACCTTCTGAAGTGCTGAGCTATCTAGTCCATCTGGATGTGATACAATGACCTGTTTTCTGAGAGTTTGGAGACAAAGTCTAGGGATCCTTCTTCTCAGAATTTACAGAAATAAGTAAGAGTAAGATTAAAATAACAAGCTACTAGAAACAACTTACCTTAAGATTTGACTGTATCATTGGCAACCACATTGGTATTAACTGCAAGAAGAGATGGATTTTGTTATTATACAAGTGACTGTAAACATGCTGTAGTTACTGTGAGACAGAGAAAGGAAGATGTAATGCATTTAGTTGTCAAAATGGACACAGACTGAACCATAAATCTACAAATATGGTTATTTTTCAATGATGTGTATGTTTTGTGGCAAATAACTTGCTGAGGTTAAGAAGCCAGCTTCGTTTGCAGTTTGATGAATCAACAGTAGCATCTACTGATACCCTGGGTAGGAATTGCCTTAGTATGAAATGAAAATAAAATAAAACAAGTTAAAAGAAATAACTTCCTATTTTCCTCCACGGACACATCTGTATGTGTAGGTGGGCAATAACAGAATGAATACAGTACATATTCTGCATTGGAAAGTACAAATCAAGAACTGAAAAGACAGAGAAGTTCCCAATAAAAAGCAGATATTTAAATGGTAACCAGCACTTCATAAGCCACTAGGTCAGTGTCACTGCTTCAGTGCAGAATAGGACTGATATGCTCGCAAGCACGGGTATACTCTCCTGTATATATGCAGAAATG
Organism: Cyrtonyx montezumae; assembly: GCF_038088225.1. Lineage (NCBI taxonomy): Eukaryota > Metazoa > Chordata > Aves > Galliformes > Odontophoridae > Cyrtonyx > Cyrtonyx montezumae. The sequence goes on from NW_027071826.1 coordinate 14,090,354, forward strand.
TTGATATTCATTTCAGTCTCCTGCTCTTCAGAGAACTTCTAAGCATAACATGACAAGCTTCTAGAAGATAGAAAGGCCCTTCTAACAAAAGTGTTCATGTTCTCCAATATTCATTTAACCACCAAGGTTATTGTTCTAAAATGTTCCTCCAAATGGTATCAAAATTTGCAATGTACCAATTATGCTACCGGGAGCTGCAAGTTAAACCTAATCGCTATTGACAGCATTAGATAAAGTGCTGTTTGCCTTGTGCAAGGAATGATAATTGTTTCAATTTCAGTGTTGTTTTTTCTGGAGAATCATATGCAACTCTGTCAGGACCGATTACTTAGCCTACCAAATAAAGAAGCTCAGCATTGACAGATGAATGCCAAAACAGAGGGAAAGTAGCCAGATGCAGTAGGTGTGGGAATTCTCTATGCCATTTTGTTAACTCCCACACTAAGTGAAGTGCCTAGTAAGGTCTAGTGCCCCCAAATCCAGATGTGAATCTTGGAGAGGTGGGAACAGGAAACATATAGTGAAAAGCCATGTTCTGTGTCCTACTGCCATCAACAAATATCACTGAAATTTCACCCTCAATTAATGACTTCACTATGAAATTAGCCAGTGGAGACAGAGGTATAACAAGCAAGGAGAGAAGGTAGGCAGAAAATCCAGGGAAGGGAACTTTTCTTGGGGCCAATGTTCCCCTTTGCATCTGAACCAACTGACTGGACTTCTTTTAGAGTCAGCTGAAAACAATAAGCACTTCTCATCACTGCTTTGGGACAAGATGAACTGGATATCTAAAATAGATAAAGATGAGTCATGACCTAAAAATATGTGTTTATATCCATTGACTAGAAAGAGTAGTCAAGGAAACTAGCTCGTATTGATATTTATGCCACAGAAGTCTAAGGTTAGATAAGATTATTGTCATCCAGCATCAATTCCATCTTCCAGAACCTGGACGCATAGAGGAAAACTAAGCATTCTGTTTCAGGCACAAGAAAGGAAACCCTCCACTCCTACAGCTGCCACTTAGATAAATGAGACAAGAAGAAGTTTTTACTGAAGCACTTAAGCTTTATAACCTAATTCCTAGCCAGCCTTTTCTACACAAAGGAATAATACATAAAGCTGACTAGCAAAAAAAAAAAAAAACAGCTGGAAGAACAGACTGCTGTCACTGTCAATTTTTGGAATTGATATTTTCAACAAGATCATGTTGATTCCAGTGCAAGTTCTGACAGAAACCAGGCTGGAGAATAGATTGGTTACTGTGCTTTTTTGGCTCCTCAGCTCTGCTCATTTAGAAAGAAAATAAACATTTAATGGTTGAAATGTTTTCACAGGAAATAAACTTTGTTTTCCTCACCGGATCAGTCAAGATGTGCTAAAGTCAGATCCAAAAATCATCCTCTAATGAAACAGAAAATCACTTAAAGACCATAGAAAGCAATCAAATATGTCTCAGTGCTAAAATCAGAATGAGTTTATTTTAATAGCAGAGGTCAACACAGTATTTGGAAGAGGGATCCCCTCAGAACCAATGGAAAAGAGGAGATAAAGGAGTGCTTATAAGAGGAGATAAAGAAGAGCTTTCAGGAGCAAGAAAGCTCTTCTTTCAGTGAGAGAGAGCACAGTTTTTCATGTCTTCCCTTTCTCTCTTGCTTTCAGACAGATTTTCAGAAAATGCCCACTTAGTACAAATGGCCTGTCATCATCTGAATCCTTCTCATTGTGGTGCATTGGAAATGTGTGTCATACCCAATTACATAATGACTTCATTAACAAGTTTTTGTAGCACCTGGATTCCTCAGGTGAAATAAAAGACATTGCAGTAGGCAAAATGTGAGTGACAAATGATCAGGACTGTGCTCAGTTCCAAGAGGAATTGCTATATTAGCTGAAAGAATGTTAGAAAGAACTAGGATAAATACTTACATAATTAATTAGTTCTGAAAAAGTAACCTGGGACTGCAATCCTAAAATACTATTTTGTCCATGTACTGCTCTTGCATGACTGCATTTTAGGGTTAGGTAGAGGAGATTTAGCCATCCAGACTCTTCTCTTCCCCCTCTCATTCACTAAGCATGTAACAAAGCACCTTAACTGAATTTCATAAGCTTATGAGCTTGATTTTGTAGTAACAAAACCTGATTAAACCTGATTTAGCATATTGTTGATATATACTCTGAAATGTAACTCTCTGTAAGTGTTTATTTGAATTGTGACAGGAATTTAGCTCAAAAAGCCTCTCTGTTGACAGCTTTAAAGCCATTCCTCCATTTTCTTTAAAGACATATACTTGTCAAAATCTGGACATCCTAGACTGCTCCCAGATCCTCTAGGGACACTGACAATTACTTTGATGTCCCTACAGTGACAGATTTTTTGTGATGAATTGAGACATTACTGACAGTAAATCTGTATTTTCACGATGAATGTGAATATTTTCAGGTCAGTTAACATCAAATCCTTTCATTTAGCTGCTATTCTTTCAATTCCTCCTTCACCATAAAAGATGGGAATAAAACATTAGTAAGAAGTTTTCTTTATGGCAACTGAAGAACTACATAAACCAACATACACCAGCTAGCTTCAGAATGCATTTAACTACTTGGTTTGTTATAATTTTCTGTGGGGAAAAACAAAAGCAAAAACAAAATAAACACCTTCAGAATAATGTGATGACAAAACAGGTAAAAAAGGCGAATAAAATTGATCCATGCTTGTGCAACTGCCCCAGCCCTTTTGCAAGCTATCCTACTCTGATCTGAATAGCACAGAAAATGCGCAGGAGCCTGACTGCTGATTTCAAAAGCAATTTTACGTTAATGAAGCATGTCTTATTTGATTTTTTAATCAAAAATAGCCTATTGCATATCCGTCGGAAAGAAGATGAATATTTGACTAAGAAAGACACAAAGGCATTTAATACACTACTGTGGAATAAGGCTTTGTAATTAACCTAAAAGAATTTGAGATCTGATCAATGAGGTGATCTCCAAAGGATCTGTGATGGTTTAAGATTAGAGAGTGGCTGAAAATTTAGACAGTACCTAGAGGTTCTCATGAGGCCAGAGGCACTAGTTGGGGAATAAGACCATCACAACAGCAGAAGGAGGAAGTAGATCAGAAGATCATTTCAAAATATCAGGTGAATATGGATTTGAAATTATGATCTGGTCTTACTAGAGATTGTATTTTTTTGTGTGCTCTAATAGATTTTATTTCTGCACTAACATTCAACTTCAAATTCTACTTTTGTTGCTGTTGTTTAAGTGTTGCAGGGAGCATTCTCTAGTGATCACAAACATTCAAGCAATATTCTTGACCAAATATTCATAATGTGGTACACCTACCTTTACAAAGATAGTAGAGTTGCATTCTTGTAAAGCTTCCATTAAACTAATCACATGCAGACATACCATTTCCACCATCTTGTAAAAATAATAATAATAATCAAGAATTAAATCAATATCCAGTATTGTACACTAAGCAAACCCTAAAAAGAACCTTCCTTTGTTTGCTTGGCAATTATACTGAATCCCTAGATGCATAATTACTAAATACACATAAGATAATATGCACAGATAAGGCGCAGTTTCTTTATTTAGTTTTCCCCTGATGCAGCAACACCTGTCAGATATTTCAAAGTGTTTTATGAATTTTAATTCCTTTCAGACATCATAAGTCCTTTTACATGCCTTTGCTGTATAGACCTCATCAATCAAGGTGTCAGAAATTGATATTTTTATTTACTGAATCCTTTGAAAATTAACATAGCCACACAAAACATCTCTTTTTTTCTACTATCAGAAGACAATTTATTGTTCTAAACTGGCAGCTAGTCCATCATTCTTCCATTTTTTATGATTAATTATGACAGATAAAGACATTATTTATTTGGTGGTAGACAACATTTTACATTTTATATCATGTAAATTCATAGGTTCGAGAAAAATACCTTGAGCCAACAGTGAGTACACTGCCTGCATAAACTATGTGTAAATTCCCCTGACAATAATAACCTTTTATACAGTCTTTTTTATCTTCAAAGCGCTTTACACAAACACTAATTAACTTCACAACACCCATGTGAGTAAGTATTATTATCACAATCCACAGAGCAAGAGCCAAGGCAAATAGATTAATAACTTGCACTAAAGCCACACAATGAGACCCTTTAAGAGTAAAGACTGGAATTGAGGCTTCCAGGTCATATTCTGGTCCTAAAGTTTGACATTTTCCTTTGTGCTTGATTAAACAATGGCTAGTAAGTTGCACTATGAAAGGCTGAAGTATCATTTAAAGTCAGTTACAGATGTTCCTTGCCTCTTGATATGGACCAGACACAAGGAAAGAGTGTCAAACACACTCCAAATAGAGTCTATGTGCCTATGCAATTACAAAGGTCCAAAGATGGTGGTGATAGGTTACTTATAAGAGGAAATGGGAATTGTGTTAAATAATTTTCACTTTAAAAAAGGGGAGGAAAGAAAGCAGCAAAAGAAACAAAAAAGAATGAAAACTCCAAATGTTCATAGCATCTTGCTTAGAGGATGAGGACATCTATAAAGACTCTTTCTCACTCATCTACTAGTCACCATCTCAGTTAAAGTTAATCTTTCATTAACATACAGTGATACCACACGTCATGTCTTTCTGGCTAACAATACGTCTTGCCCATCATAGTAAACAAGCTCTCAACTCTAAACCTGCACGCTTAAGAATCGTTAGTCAGTGGGAAGCAGTGGCAGCACCTATGTGAAAGCCATTCACATACCTCTGGGTTCTTACTGTATGAAGCTTCTCCAAAAACAATGAGCAGTTAAGTGAAAAATTAGAAATTATTTCCAAAAACAAACAAACAAAACAACCTGGATAATTTCTGGGCACCATGAATAATACCCTTTCAAACTTGATCTCTAGAGATTCAACTCATTAACTACTAAAAAGTGCTTCTAGAGATAACTATGTGCCTTATTTTTGATAAGCAACCAGCGGGCTGAGTAGTGAAGTGCCAGCACTGTGTATTCTTCACCACTCTATGGTAAAAAAACAACTGAAAGAATATTCATAGAATTATCCTATAACACTTAGTTGCTTGTGTGAGGCAGAGTAAGATGAAGCAATAGGACCAGTGGGAAGAGCAGGGATATACAAAATGAGACTTGAAGCAGAGAGCCTTCAGTCCAACATGTAGTGACTAGCTTCTGAGACACCATGTCTCTGTTTCAGGTAGATCCTGGCTGTATCCTATCTGAGGCCCACTGCAAGATTAAACCAATACTAACTAGCTTCCTCCTTAACTTCTCAAAGCATCAATCTTGCTTCAAAAAGTTATTCAGAGACTGATGTATTCCAGTGGAACATGGAAACAAAGCCAAGCCCCAGCCAAGTCTAATCTATACAAATCTGTGTACAGCATCTGACTCACCACTTTGTTATGTGCCATCAGCTGTAGGATGCTAGGTGTCACGCGGCTCCAGAACTCCAGGGCTGTAAGGATTGCTGTAAAACTAAATTCATTCTGATTCTGGACGGTCGGAGCTACTGCTGTTTGTTCACAATACACTGTCCAGAGCTGAGCAAATATAAATGCGTGGAAGAGGGAACACATGTGCAGAACAGACGTCTGAAGAAATAGAAAAGAGAGGACAATGTTTATTGAAAAAAAGTGTATTGGAATATAATGCAAAGGTTTTCCCAAGGTACTTCTCTCTCATGCATTGTACTCTGCAGTCTTGCCCTTCACTTTCCTGAATGCTTCTCTTCAGTTAGAAACTAATCATGTTAACATCTCAAAGTTTAGAGCTGGTTTCATATCTGTGGGCTAAAAACTGCATTTGCAACCACACAAACCTGTTCAATCTAAGTGTACAATATTAAGGTCAGTCCCTTTAAAGAAAAGGTTAGTTTTGCATAACTGGTACTAAAGACTAGTCCTGAGACTCTTACTGGAAAACTCTTACCACCTTCTGTGGGAAGCCTGGAGGCATCTATAACACCTCTTAGTCTGATTACCTACAAGAAGGGTATCACACAAAATACATCAACCTGTGATCTATTTCTGTCTTACTGGGACACAGCTGCTCACAGTCCAGGAAAGTAAGCTCTGTGAAGCTAACAGAGAATCCATCCTGTGTACTCAAGTATGAGTTTGCTAATAAGTGTTATATATTGCGATGTCTGAGACTCTAGGAGACCTGTTCATTAACTACTTATTTAAAAGAATGATTTTACTGGTCAGAAATGTGTTCTTAGTTTTATAGTGCAACAGTGATCCATGCTTTGTGGCAGTATGACCACATCAAATATTGCAGTGGTTGCTTGGTAACGGGAAAGAGGTAATTAACTGAGTGAAAAAGGAAAAAAAGCCAGGAGACATGAATGGGAAGCATCAGTGTATGGCTGAGGGGAAAAGGGGATTTTAAGTACTAGGCAAATGTATAATCCTGCTTCTGTAGTTAATAAAATCCTGGTTGTGTACTGCTATATAAGTGTTTAGCTACAGTCACAAATTGCTTACAATTTGCAATAACTCTCTTGTCAATAGCTTCTTTGGAAACAAAAAGTTATGCTTGAACCATCAATGTTTGTAATTAATTTTTGATCACAACATCATTAATAGGTTGCACAGACCACTGTACCCCTAGATAAGAATTAGCAACTCTCCAGAGATTTGCTACAGAGATGGTCATTGCTAAAGATTCAATTTGGAATTGAGTTTTTCCTTTCCCACTCCCGTTCTGAGATATTTTGAAAAAGTTAAAACTCTTAAACTTATCTGTAATGATTTCATCACTAGTTTTATACACATGAAGAGCTAACTATGCAAGAGAAACTGTAGAGATTTCTTTCCCTAGATCACAGATTTTTATAATGTTTTAGACCTTTTTACTTCAGAAGAAATAAATATTCCTATACTGGCCTGCTTCAACCTAGTGGAATCCTTTCTCAAATGTAAAAAAGGCAGAGGGTTCTTAAACTCTCAAAATAGAATTATTGGATTATTTCAGAAACCATCTGTGGGATTCTGTGCTGGTAGTATAAGCCATTTTAGACAAATGTTACTTTACATGATGTAGTTTTGATTATATTTGTATTGTTTTAAATTTCACATCACGACCAAAATACAAATTATTGACAAAAAGAGTAAGGCCAGTCTATACCACATCTCCTCTTAAAATGCAGAATCCCTTACCTTCGATTGCTCTGGAAACCCAATCAGAATAACAATAAGGTGGTCAGCAATTTGTGAACCTGCATCCAGTGGAATAGGCATGCAAGATGATGGAGAATTTGGACAGACAACATTGTGTGTCAGTGACCCCAGGAGTAGCCAGGACAGCAAACGAATATGTGAAACACATTCTATGAATTCTTTGGGCCTGTCAAAAAAGAGTGGATTTTATAATGCTGCAAAGTTTTCTACTTCTTCCTCAAAGCAAATAATCTCTTTAAACACTTTGCAGATGCAGACTTAAGTGTTTTGGAAGCACAAATCATTGGTACAGCTTACAGGAAGTCTAGAACCACACAGAATTTAGTGGATTTGGCATAACCTTTAACAAGTCCAACAGAACATAACTGGAGGGGCCTAAGGAGTGGCCTGTGTAGAAGGATAAAACATGCTCAGATTCACCTCATTCACACACAGTGATATTTTTACACAGAAATCATCAAATGAGGACTGCCAAAATGGTAGTCTTCCCCCTGATTCCCAGAACAGCACAGCTGACAAGGCTATGACAAGATATTCTTCATTCCACAGCTAGCTCTGAGACACAGGTACCCTGCCCTGCCTTAACTTCACTGTTCTCCTCTTTTCCATACATGAACTCCAAGTGGAGTTCGTTTCTTCTTTTCTTTGTTTCTCCCTAGACATTAGGACAGCATTCTTTTGAGGGCAAAGACTGCTTCTTCATGACTGTTATCAATTCATCCACCACTTAGTGCAAAACTTAATTATGAAACTCTGTGTTTAAACAAAGAAGGAAAATTATTTTCTCAAGTCATCTTATCTATTCCCTTCCTGTGAAACAGTTCAAACTACATACCCATATGTATACATAGGCGTGGGAAAAATATTTTAGATCAACAAATCACTATCTAGTAGGCTACTCACTACTCTCACTCATTTATAATTTAATGGCATTGTCAAGGACTCACAGAAACAAAGGCATTTTTTTTGCAGACTGATAAAATGTTCAACCTCAAATACATACAGATTCTCATGGGAAGTCCATATCTTGCCCTCTGAATTCATAACGTAATTTTTACAAATAAGAAACTGTAGCCCAAAATTGTTTCTTATTCTCCATATTTCAAACCTATGTATGTTCTATCTGTGAGACTGGAGCCGAAACATCTTACTCCATAGAAGCCCAGGCAGAAAGCCTGAGACAAAGCTGGGACTAGAATATAGCTTTGCTAAAGTACAGTCCAGTGAGCTACACTCAAAACATCTCACTTGCTAGCGCTGTAAGATAAAGGACAGTGCTTTGCTCTTCTTTTTAAAGATAAGACATTGCACATTAGGATTTCTCACACTGGAAAAAAAAAAGGTCTTGAACACCAGGACTTCTCCCTAGGTGAAGTCAGTATGTTTTATTGCCATCTAAGCAGACACACACAAACATCTTGCTCATTTGTAGTCAGTAATTTCAAGGGGCATGAATTCAATTTTTCTATGATAATATTTTATATAAGTGTAGGACTAATAAATTACTTGCACGCTTTTCACTGTCTGTACTGAGATGGAGAATCAAGTTCATTTCCAGTGCAACTCCAGTCAAGTCAAAGGAGATACCTCCACTGGTGTGTACTTTATATGTTGCACTGATGACTTCTCAGATAAGGATCAGGGAGATGCTGATGAGCATTTTCAATGACCCATGCCCACTACTCCCAACTACGCAGCCTATCTTCTCAATCTCAAAACAAACACAGAACTTTGTGGAGACTTCTAATTCAAGTTAGTATTCCTTTTTGTGGAAAAGCATTCTCACCCTTGTTGCATTGCTGAAGGAGGATGGTAAAGCCAAGGCAAATATCGGATCACAGCTTTGTTGTCTCTGTGGTTTCCTCGTGTGATTTCCATAGCAGTAATCTGAGCTAAACCAACTTTCAGATGCCCACCAAATGTGTCTTCATGCAGTGGCTGAGAACAAGTCTTCATGTGACTCTGCAAAGCAAAGATCTTATTTCCTACCTGAAAAGAGTATTCTGTTTCCTTCAGTCTCTTTCTCGAGGTCTCTAGCTTGAGACTAAAACTACAGAATATGACTCAGAAATGGGTTTACAAACATTCTGCAGTCTCTGTATTAGTAAGTGTATTACAATGCACCTTTTTTCAAGGAGGCCACGTTCTCAAGAACCCATGCAAAGATGGCTTTACAAAACGTCTAAGCACCTGTTGTACCAAAAACTCAAAGCAGGTAAGTGCAAACTAATGGTTTCACATCCAGACAGTTTAACTAAAGATCAAAGAATCCAGCCATTCAATTGGGTGTCACCCTCGGCAGGAAATGCTTTCCTTGTGCAATAGAATTGTGCAATGTTCTATTTCCTTACACAGAAATATGCTGTCTCTCATTCACCAGTGATATGACTGTGCTGCTCACGTTATTTGCTACAAATGCCGTTAAGCCCTGGAAATACAAGGACTAAACCTTTTACCAAGACACCAACATACATTTCTGCCTGGAAAGATAACTTATTATGCTGTTTTGACAGTTACAAGGAATGTTTCACTGGTGCTCTTTGTGATAATTCTGCATTTCTAGCTGAGCTAACTTTGCATTATCTTCTGTCTCTGCACTAATGGAACATAGGCTGAGTATATATATATATATATGCTTTGCATAAGAAAAAAAGACTATCAATAATTAAACTATTATAAAAGAATAAAAATCAATAATATTTTATATCAGGATCTGACCCCTAGCAACTTACACTTTCAAAGTCACATAAAGTCTCTTCAAAATTATGAAAGAACCCTGTCAGCACGTACATGTAGTGAGTTAGCTATACAGGTAAGAAGGACAGAAAGTTATGCAGGCAATTACATTCTTCAAAAATCATGGCATTTTCAAAATAAAGCCTGAGCTCTAGCAGTTAAAATGTTATCCCCCCCCCAAAAAAAGAAAGATAATAAACAGAACAGAAAAAATAAACTGAGATTATCTTGAGAATTAACATTTCTATCTTGTTTATAAAGCAATACTTGTGAATATGTAGGACTGAAAATAATTAACTTCTTTCACAGAAATGAAACTACCAAAAAAAGGACACTCGAATAATCAATATCTTCAGCTATTTGTTCACTGAACTTTTATAGGATAGCATGTAATAATATTTTCTCATTTTTATTTTTTTTCTTCTGAAATGCATCACTAAGCATTTGAAGCTTGGGAAACTTCAAGAATTTGAAATGTTGAAATGATTCAGCTCTTCCTGTTGAGAAGTTAATAGTCATATAAATCCTACAATGTACTCTATGTGAATTGGTTAGTCCAGATGCTCTTGATAGTTGTAGTACGCGTTCATAGTAAGAAATGTACAACTGGGTAGGAACACCAATGTTAATGAATCCCAGGCAACATATGTAATTATATTCGGGTTAAAAGAAATTAATTCTAGATATTGTGAATTTGGTTAAAATTCTGACTATTTATAAACTTAGAAACATTTGCAATATCTTCCAATAGTTCTGTAATCACATAAGTTTACCTTTAGATCCTACTAGAATCTGAAAATGAGAAACTTGACTTCTCAAGTTCAGCCCTATTTAATAAGAACTGTCTTTTAATTTTGCAAAAGCAGCCAAAATTTCTTCTGCAAAATAAATTAAATTACTCCCATTTTTGACTCTGTTGTTTTTGGTAGAGTCCTGTATTCAATGGACTCAGACAACACAGACTCAAACCAATACAACATGCAGTTTTGACAAGTCCGTTCTGATTTCATTTTAAATACCACACAGTACACATTTGATGAGCTTCTTGACTAATTTAAAAATATTAAAGTGACAAACCGGATGAAGTTTGAGTTCATGTCCTAGCTATATCTAGGTATACAAATGAGCTAAGTAAATAACCCTAGCAAGGATTAGAAATTAACAGCTCAGACAAGTTTTGTGAAAGCATTTCTATAAAACAGACTGCAACTCAAGGGAGAAGGGGCACCAACAAAAAGCACAAATGGAAGAGATCTTCCTACAGAAAATTTTTACACAGAAGAGAGGATATCTGCAAGTATTTTCAAATGAATTTTTCCTGTTCTCCATTTCTATGGAAGTGGCAAATCAGATGTATCTCTCTCTCATTTATGATTTATTTGCCAATCTCTTTTGAAAGTAGTTCTGAACTGGAAGAGAAATGGGTGAATAATTTTAAAAGATACAGTGGGAAGGCAATTCAGTTCCGTCTGAAATGATTAATTATTTTGTACTTTGAAGTAAATTTCTACTCCAGCTACTGTACAAAAGCCTGCTTCTCTTACCAAAAATTTTCTTTTGTATCACAATGAGATTCAAGGCATACAGCCAATGGGGTAAGAATGTACAAAAAAAAAAAGGTATTTTGTCCAGTAAAACAAGGTTACCCTGGATTTTAAGAAAGGTGATTTTCAGTTTCACAGGGATTCTTCTTCTTTTGTGGTATTGTTATCCTCCAATAAATTGTTCCCTCCAGGACATACATTATAGTGGAGAGGACAAGGGGAAAGTGAGCAAGTACGTGAGATAAGTAAAAATAAAAGGAAGGAAGAAAAACAAGTCAGTCTTCCTCAAAGGCTTATAATGTCTCATGCCAGGCAGGCTAATTACAGAAAGCATATTTAAAACTACAACAACCACAAAAAATCCATGCTCACTTTATGTATGCCCATAACCAACCTTCAGTTTGGTTAAGGTATGCATATCTGCAATGAAATCCAGCACTTCCCCAACATACTGCCTCATGCATTCCATTGCTGCTGTTCCACACTAGAACATAAAAGAAATAAGTTTAAGTACCAGCTTTCAAATACATTAGTGTTTTTATCTTTGCTTCTTTTGTGCCACAAGAGGTTTGTTTTTGTCTGTTTGAAATTCTTTACTTCTTATTTGAATTACTTTAATTAGAAATAGGCATTCTTTGATGTTTTTCTTCTCACTGTAATTTGCTTTTTTATCTGATGATGGTATCAAAAGATAGACCAGTCAGTGTAGCTTCTTCTTGCATCATGACATGCTCTTATCTATGACAGCAATGAAAGATTAACTAATGAAACTTTCAATAATATCTTTGTCATGCAGCTCCTGAAATTTATAGTGGTCCAGAATCAAAGTCTTAAAAAGTTTGCTGAGAGTTTAACAGCTGAGTTCTTCAAGCAGCTGAGCATTTCTGCAAGTAAAGCCCATCAGATGCAATTGCAGAAAACCAAATTCAGTCACAGACGCAGATGCCCTTATATAAGTTCACTTGAATCACGATGGAAAAAACAGTGTAAATGATTGGCTTTGTGTGTTTTCTGTGTAATCATCACTGAAATTAACTCCACTGAAATTTGTTAGCTTGTTTTTGTTTTGTTGTGGCTTGGCTTTTTTTTGTTTGTTTGTTGGTTGGCTGGTTGGTTGGTTGTTTTTTTCTAACTAACAAATGTTTCTGGGGTATTCCTGTAGTAAAGTCATATGGCACTCATGCTAGTTGTAATTCTGAAATGAGCATGCAAGGGAGAGAAGGAATAAATCCAATTCTTATGAACGATTCCAGTTTGACCATAAAGGTGTAAGCTCTGAGAAGTGCCAAAGCAAGAAAAACTTCAAAGGGAAAACAAATGGATTCAATGCAGTGCTTGTAGTTCCACAGCACAAATGTTCATAGTTCCTTTCCTAGAACAATGAAGAATGCCAGTCTGGCCTTCGGCTACTACAAGACATGCCCAAGATGTGCACAGTACTCAATGTAACAAAGCTGTCAGGTTAAATAAAGTCTTCCAAACCAGAGAACCCTGGAGAAAAGCTTTCAGAAGATGATATGGCTGATCCACAAAATATCATATAATGTTTATATTTTAATAATCAGAGATGAAGATGATTCTAGCTGAATTCAAGGGGAACTACAAATGTCCAATATTCCTCAAAATCAAGTCTCAAATGCTTCAATTTTAGGGTCCAATTGACTTCAGAGGATATAGGATGAAATTAGATTTGGTACCTTTCTTCTTACAGTGGCAAAAACAACTATTGTACTCCAAGTCATAGGCTCAGGACAGAATATTGCAAAATGTTTATAGAAGAGGGAAATATTCTTCTTTGACCTCTGTTTAATCACCTGTGCTTTGAAACACAGAAGCTGAGTAGACAAATGAGTCAGATGTAGTTTCGACCACAAAATTATTAAATCATAATTGAGTTTTACTGCCTGGAATTTGGAAAAGAGTTAGCATTCTATTTTTAAGCAATTCATCTGGATGATTCTTTTTTTCCTAAGTTAATATCAATCTACTGAATCGTACCACTTTCTGTGGTATGTGTTGAAATATAGCACTTTCTGGTTTTTCAAATGCCATGCCTGTCAGCTCCCTTGACAGAGTAACAAACAGTAAAAAATGATTACTGGCAGCCCTGTCAGCAAATCCTCCATCCAGTTTATGTGGAGTATTGAATAACAGAATTATAAAAGATACTAAACCCATAATAATGTTCCATTACTAAAAATACCCTCTGAGTTTCTTTTTCATTCAAACAGCAAGCTAGTTGGTTCCTTAATTTTCTTTCTGAAACGATCACTTTCCTATCATACCTTTTTGCAGCAATGTCAGTCTATCTACTTAAACCAGATGTAATTAAAACATTCTGTTGGGAGGAAAGCAAAGGCATTATTAAAGATCTACTTGAGCACAGGCTCCAGCTAAAGTCAGACATGTGACTAAAGATCATTAGCAAGAATAAGGGAAGCAGCATCAAGTCCAAAAGTTTTCAACATTTATAAAAATGAAGAAGCTACTGAATGCAACACACCTTGCCAACCACAGAAGAAATGAAAAGAACATACAAATGAACCATAATGAGCTGATAAGACATACTTTTTAAAAGCCAAACTCAGAGATGGATTTTGATTCAGTACTTACTCCAGGCAGAGAGGCAATCATCTGTTTATGCAAGATTGTTGATTCAGCTAGTTTAGTTCCAGCATCTGCACAAACAAACTAAGAAGAAATTAAAGATGAGTTATTTTTTAATTATTTTTGGAGGAACCTAAAGACACAGATAAGTTGTCCATGGTTTTATTAAGATCATTTCAGATCTCTACTTCTTTTGACTTTAATGTGTTTCATTAACACGTATATGCTGGGCAGAATCAATTTGAAGATTATCTAAAATCTAGATATATGAAATACTCTTCTTTCATCACAGATGCAAACAAGATAGAAGAAAATAAGGCAGCGTGCCATGATCTTAACTATGCCACTACAGTGCTTTCACTGAAGTTCTGTAATGATGAACTATATGAACAATTTTCAAATTGAGAACAGACTGGTACAGTATAAGTTAACTTTTGTATAATAAAGGCCAAAAAAGTAAAAATACAGGCAGTTTCAGTGACAAGATCAGCATCATTCTGTTATATTAGACTATCTCTACTTGTCTGAATTATGTTTTAATTTCCCTTGCTTATCTTTTCTCTATTCATTTTTAAATTTCCACATCCCGTGCCCCAGTATCTCTGCCATCCACATCACTGATACACTAGGTCCACTAATACTAATACTATTATTTAATCTTTATGCTTCAGTAATGCGTTTGACAACATATAGATGATTTGCTCTTGCCTAAAACTTGTATGAAACTCTTTTTGCATTTAAGGAATTTCTGTCTATCATGATGCAAAGAAGCTTTCTGATAAATAGAGAGAGAGAAGAAGAACCAGCAAGCTAAGGTGTAAGTCTGAATTTTCTTTCTTGACAATGAATACTGTGATACCCTTACAAAGTGAGATAGTTATTGACTTCTCAATATTCTCCACGGTCAGAGATCCCTGTGACAGATTTTCTCCTAGTGTTCCCTGCATCAGAAAGAACAATACTGTTGCAGCAGCAGCAGACAAAGTTACCTCTACTAGTCTCCCCTAAGATCCCTACATCTATTACAGAGAGGAGTTTAGATTAAACAAAATACTAATTTATTAGTGAAAAACAGCTGACAAAATCATTACGTTTTTAAATAACTATTACCTTTTTTATGAGCAATTGGGCCTTGTTTAGCTTATATTTCTCAACATCTGACTGCCAGGTGCAAGGATCCTTCCTAAATTCACAATGCAGTCAAGAGAAGATGGGGAAAACAGATGCAAAATGAAAATTTCTTTCATTTCTAGTCCAATTCACTGCCATTTATGCTGTCTCCCTCTATAAATACTATAAGGTATTAAATTATCACCGGCAAGAAATTTAAAATCAGCAATATGTGAAGTAAGCAGAGTATCTCCTCTCTGAAAAAAAGATGAGGAATGAGCAAATAACTGCCACAACTCTTCTTAACATTGTCTGATGAGGTACGGATGGAGCATAATGTTTAAGCGGATATGTCTTCTGAATGAAGTGAATTAACTATATAACATAATTATCTATATTATACTACATTAACAATCAGAGCTGTAAAAATATATATTCTTAATAATGCATTGTGTATGTAACTTTAAACTGTTCCAATCAGTAATTAGCAGACCACATCTTCACAAAGACATAAACTGGAGACACTAGATTTTCAGTAGCTGAAGATCTGGACAGAAATATGAGTAACCTAAACAAAGCATGTCAAATGTATTGATCTTTAGGGGATGACTGAACAAGCAAATCCTAACGATACTAATATAATTTAAAGTCAGTGGAAATCCTGAAAATATATGCTGATGAAATTTGAGGAGGAGAAAGGTGCTGGGAAACAAAACACTGGGTGAAGAAGCAGTTCCTATGGAAACCCATGGAACTGTAGCATATAGATGATGGCTTTAATTTGCTAGGACAAATTGAGGAGATGGACTTTTTCACCCTTAACATCTAGGACTTTTATCTGGGATTTGGATGAGCTGGTTAAAATTCTCATTCTTAGTAAAGTGAGAGACAGTTGCACTCATTTTAGCACAGATGTCAACAGTTATACTTATGGCACCATATAATCTGGAATTCAGTGGGTGTCAAACTTACATTCCTAGAAACTTCTTTGTCAGACAGCCCACAGCTGATCTATCATTAAAATAAAATGCTTTAAGCTCCATTATTTTGAACATCTTAATTGAACCTCGGTGTTCTGTATGCACTGTCTGTATAAAACCTTGTATGGAGTTTAAAAAGTTAATGGAGAAGACACTATCTTGAAAATGGAAACCTTTTTCATTTGGTGCTGTATTAGGCTTCATACGGTTTTATGGACTTAATACCATACAATTTAAATGAATATTGTATGGGCTTAGTGTGGTAAAGTTGTACACTGAGCCTTCCATTCTATTAATAACATAAAAAAAATAAATCACACCGATATATGTTTTTACTATCAGCTTTCTTAAATTACAACAAGGCTTAAGATGCACCAAATGGCTACTATGCTATTTAAATTCAAGGTGTCACCAGACCATTTAATACTGAGGGCTGCCAATTTGTACTGTCAGCGGTCTGAATTCAGCCCCTGTTGGTTATCACTAACGGAACAAAAGCAGAAAGATCAGTAAGTGTGACTTACTTCATTAGCCTCTGAAATGCTATACAAGACCCTTACAATTACACTGGCTGCCGTTGTGGAAGGTACGAATGCATCCTAAAGCATATAGAGTACATAGGAACAATGCTAGGAGGAAAGTACTGGCAATTATCAGTTTACTTTCAGCTTAGAAGAGAGTGTTTTCTTTGATGACTTTATCAGGTGACTGGCTCAATGTGAAGGACAAGTGTTTGTCAGTTAAATTCTACTTCTAAAATAGAAGGTGTAAATTCATGATTGGTTAGACTACAGAAATTATGGTACTTTGCCATCCTCCAGGTTAGCCATAGGACAAACCTATAAAATGGAGCAGTGTGAAAACAGCTGACCTGTTCTGTAATCTAGAAGAAGTCAGTCAATTCAATGAGCAGTAATGCAGATGGCATCAAGTTGCAACTCTGCACTGCTAAGACAGAAAGCAGTTAGTGGTTGAGACTCCAAGTAGAAGTCTTAGACTAAAAATTAAGAAAGCAAACTACCAGAGCCTGAAATACATGTATTTCAAAAAAATGCTTTCCCTGACATCGCTGGTACTTTCAGTAACCATGTTGGGCTTGTAAATTCTTTTTGCTGAATTTGGGCTGAAATACAATCCAGATGAGAATAACGTGGTAGATCTCCTGTACCTGGACCAGCAGCAATAGATTCATGTCTGGTAATGGTGATTTTAACTTCAGAGCCTGCAATAACTCCAGTATGACACTGCGCGTCAAGTAGAATTTGTCCCTTTCCTGCAAAAGAAGAGTAGAGTATGAATGTTCTGATATTCACTGGCACCCACTAGTAAACTATAGCAATACTTCTTATCTAAATTCAAAAATATAAAAGTTATAGAAGTGTACTTTTTGTTACTACCTGAGAAAATTCCCCATTTTTGAAATTCTATGCAATATAATATATACCAATATAATATATATCAATGAGAATGACTTCTGCTATACAAGATTTTAATATTTCATATATGACAGATTTTATGATAGTCATATAGCAAAGGCATGCAGGGTAGTTGTCACTGCTTACTTCCATGTAGACAGAAAAAGGAAAGTGGTAATATTGACACAGGAAAATAAAACTGGCAGTAGTCTTTAGCACTGTTCTCTCATTAAACTTGCCAAAAGTGGTCTAGATTTTACCATATGTATTTTTCTTGTCATTCCCCTTAAATAAGGGTGACTGCAGTAAGACAGCTTTAACACTGATTTTAATTTATTAGATTAGCAGTACTTTTCCACTTACACAATAAATTTTGGCTACAGCTGCCACAACAGAAACATTTTAAAACATATGGTGAAAAATCAGCCAATGGAAATTAGAACAGAGAAGCCTAAGAATAGAGCTGTAGAGCTGAAACAGCAAGGCGGTTCAAGAGATAAGAGGAACTTGTTACATATCTTACTTTGACATTCTCTGACTTCAGAAGATAAGAAAAAAATGTGAAACAAATCTATAGCCTGCTACTGACCTCCACAACTCAAGAACTTTGATCAGCAGAGAGACTTACATTGAGCTCTCTTTCAAATGAAGAAAAAACATTTTCTAATAAGGAAAGTGTGTCCCAAAATGTGTTTATGACTTAAAGTTTATTATCTTTTGTCTTGTAAATCTCAAGCATTTGCCTGCTCAATTGAGTAAGTTAAGCTCCTAACTTTTCATTTAATAAGGGTCTCAGTTCCAGTGTTACACCTGCAAAATGGAATAATGCTCTTTTCTTCATCAAAGGATTGTAAGGTTTAATATGTGAACCAGTTTGCAGCTCATTTCCAGCTGCATGCAGTAGCAAATGCAACTAAAATGAAAGGAGATGGAGGATTTGAGTAGCTGGAGGACTGAGCATTGATTAGCATTGATTAGCACATTAGAAAGATGATGTCACCACACTGTATTTGGGCAACATAAAGCCAAGCAAGTGCCTCTCACAGCTTTCATGCACCTTTTAATGAAAACAGATTTTAAATATCAGCCTTTCAGTTGGAAAAAGGCACTAAAACAACAGGATGGTATGTCTGTTGTAGAGATTATGGTGCCAGTCTGTGAATGAAAGACTTGACGTCAAGTTCCTGTTTTGATTTATTCAAGGAGAATTTTGATTTTCAATTACATGGAACACATGATCTGATAATACATTTTCAGACTGTACGTTTAACTGATGGAATGAGACCCATAGTGCAGCAGTCTAGGCAGCTAAACTTACAAAAAAATGAGGCTTCAAAAAAATTTTTTTAATTGCACTCCAGGAGCAGAAAACACTGGATCAGCTCAGCTGTATTATGAAACAGTGTCTTGAGGAGACAAATCCTAAATGCATGAACGGTACACTCTGATCATATAGAGTCCTCAGTAACTTATCTCCAACACTGCCATAAGCAGATGCCAAGGGAAGAATAAAAGCAGGGCAAGCATGTATAATTACCATTACCACTCTTATAGTCACCAACTATGTTCTGCTCAGGGAACATCTGAGGTCAGTGTGACTCCTGTATGATTTGTAACTCTGAGATTTCTCTCCCACATGCATGCCCACTGAGCACTTGTGCCATGTCAATTTTCAGAACAAGCATTGTTTGGCAAGGAGTCGTTTGAAGAACCACTTTCTTTTACTTGCTTTGACATTGGTTCCTACTTAATATGTTCTTGTACAGAGATAGTATGAGATTACCCACTTCTGTCTGGTTCACATGTCATTTTACAAACCTCTGTCACATTCCCATCCATTGTCAGATTGAAGAACCTGACTTAGTTGCTCTTTATATGGAGCTCACTCTACAACTTCATCATTCTTGATACTTTTATCTGAACTTCTTCCACTTCTGTTGTATCCTTATTGGGCATGGGGAACGAGAATGGTACATAATACTCAAGGTGCAAGAGGGCATTGGCAACCTGCTAGAATGTCTATTCCCCAAACAGTGACTCTTCCTACTGTCATGTGCTTTCATACACTTTCATAGTCCTGAGAAATATACACAATGCAGTTAATAAGTACATGTCCCAACACACTGGACAGAATTTCCTATCAGCAATCCAATACAATAGCCTGCAAACGCTGGAAGAAAGGTAGAATTCTTGTCAAAAGCATTCAGCCATTTTAGAGACTAACACCTAAGCTCACAGAATGTAACTGGCTGTCATGGTTTTATGATTTTTGGTATTGGTATTCCACCAATAACATCATGTAGTGCATTGGGAATTAAAGAGCTAATGCTCCCGCTTCATGGATCATTTATAGTTAGGGGTATACCTATCTCAGAAGAGAAGAACTACATAACCCAGAGGACTTATTGTTGCTTTTCATTTTTCTGTTTTCTGCTCAGAGGGAAAGATAAAAACTGTTTGTGTGTCACAAGATACAGGCTCTTCCCTTTCAGTCTGACCCAGCAGCAGGTGCTCACTGCCATCTCGCTTTCAGTGTAAGGCCTTCCATTTATCAGACACTCTCTCTTGCTGATTTTATTTGATTTATTAGCTTCAATTCCAATTATACTGTATTATATTGTGTTATTTTGCATTCAAATATGTTATTTAGTAAATTAGCTTTCCCCTTCAGATGGTTGCCGCTGTTTTGATTTTAGGCCCATCTCCCTTTTCCTTTTTCCCTTTCCTCCTTCCCCTTCCCTGGGGCATGAGTCCATGGATCCCCTGCCCCAGTAGTCAAAGAACTGGGCTGAACCAGCCCGTAAAACACTGACATTCTTGTCTCCCAACATGGGGCCAATCATAAATTGCTTTGCCGGAACACTGGGAAAGAAACATAGGCCTCATGAATCCCAGCTTTCCTTGGCCTTAAGGATGATAAAACAGAGATCTAACTCTTCCTCAAACTACTCTTACCTGTTGAAACTCTTAATGTTTTTTAAGCACAGACAGATGAAGGAAAATCAAGCAAAATGTTTTTAGACATCTGCCCTCTTACTTCCTGCTGTTAATCGGGAGTGATGACACTGAAGTCAATGGCCCAGAGCACTCTTCCTACTGAAGTCTCCTCATTCCTATCATTCTGCCATTCTGCTGCTGAAAAGTATGTATAAGAACTTCATATTCTGCTACAGCAGTGTGAAGTCGTATTAGTTCCATGAGAATAAAGCCCAGAGCAGTCATATGTGTGAGCATGGTACCAAAGAATCAAGAATGCAATGCCTTTAGTTTCTGTTCAGCCAAAGCTACACTCTCAAATGCCTATGCAAACCTATAAAACAAATGCCTTGCAAACTTTAAACTATGACTTTGCAAAGGAGAATGTGTAGAATGTGAAACTACTAGAATTTCTTTCAAACAGTACCTCAGGGTCCAAATTTAGTAAAAAGAAGAGAAATTTTGGTTTTGTAGAGTAATATGCTGTCTCTACAAATAATCCAAGACAAAGCAGAAAGTCTTTGTTTGCAACTGTTGCTACTGCAGTAATTAAAAATACCAAGGATATACCATTTCAATGTTCTTCCAAAATTTCAATAGAAAAACCTTACAGTGTACAGTTCAGTGGAATACTACATTTACTTAAGAATACATTAGAAAAAACAGTGTGTTAGTAAAATGCTAAGTTTAGGCTGAAGCTGCAGTAGCTGTAATAGATAAGAAAGCCAAAAAGTATCCTTAAGACACTGATAACTGAAGATAAGATGATAATATTCTAAATAAGAGATGCTACTTTCAACTGAGAGTCCCAAAGGCACTGAAAAATTCAAATTCCTGAGCTGGAACAGAGACTCAGACAAGGAAATATATCAGACTGATGTGAGTTTTCAGACTGAAAGATACAGAGATATTCCTGCCACAAGGAATTGGGAAAGAGTCAATGAGTAAAAAACAAAAAATTTTGGAGTGGTCAGACTGCATTGCTCTCTATTAAGTACACAATCGAGTGGTTTGCTGCTTGAAGAGATAAAATTCCTTCACAGTGTAGCTGAAAGTTGTGCCATGAGTTTTGTTTGAGCCAGTAAAAGCTAATAATTTATTCTGAATAGTTGTAATGCTTACAAATTATTTTCCTTCTGCAATTACCTTCTACATGGTATTCTACCACAAACAGCACTATTTGTTCATTCTGGTTACAGAATGTCCACTGTAAACACAGACAGTGCAACTAGCTTCTTATTTCTAAAAGCATTCATTGAATTGTTATTTCCAGTGAAAAATTATGGCACGCTTTCAGCAATAACTTGGATAATGTATTATGGAGTTTCACTAAATTAAGCATTTTGTGGATAAAAATTGCAGGAGAACATTCCCTAATGATTTCATTTATGGGTCACCAGGTTGCATTAAACTAAATCAAGAAAGATCGTTTAGCAAGTGCTATAATCCTAGCTTCCTGCATGCAATTAAGACACAATGCAGTTATAGAATATTGAACCAGGAAGCATGCAAGAAAAACACTTGGTTGTTTAATATCATGTTTTAATAAAATTTTCTTAAAGTAACTGAAACTGCAGGAGTATGAGGGGAGTACTTCCTGTATTTCACCATTTGCTTTAGAAGACATACATAAAATTGCCTTATCAGATCTCAAATGCAGCAGTTGTTTCAATTTTAAATGTTTGGGCTTTTCTTATCTTTTCTATAAAACCTCAGCCCATTCTCAGTTAGCATTTTACTTTGTCTTGCCCCAGAGCCTGAACTATAGATCTAACTCAAATTACTTCCAGTAATTGGACAATCCCTTCTGTCCTCATGTTTTTTATTTTCATAAACTCTCCTATTTCAATTGAGACAAACAAGTAATATAATGAACTTGATGAATAACTGAGTCCTATTTGTATACCAAAGCTTCCAACCAGAATCTTAAAACTTTTTCCAGGTCAACATGTTCTGTTTTCTGTTCTATTCAGCTTAGAGCTATGTACATCAAAGTGAGATACCTAATACAGAATAAAAGGGGATCCTAACTTGTGGAGTCTCACGCTTTAATCGGCAGGCTGCTGCCTCCCCTCACAGCTTGGTTCTCAAGTGGCGCTACTGCGAATATTTAGGTTTTATTGCTCAAAGCACGTGGCTAAAACATGTACTAGGAAATATATGATTATACAGTCATGCATGAATAGCAAATGTTATCTCTAAAAGCAAAAAAATTCAAAAGTCATGAAATCTTATCAGAACTTTTTTCTGAGCAATGCTTTCAGCAGTTTATCTGTATCTATACTGGGAATCAGCATTATTAAGTGCTGAATCATCATCACTATTTGGTTAGCCAAACTACATTAAAACCATTGACATGTCCAAAACTTGACATTGATTTCATCTTTACTTACAAATATCCTACTTGAGGGCAGTAGGATTTTGTCTGCCCTATTTTCAGCGGTCTCTAATGGAAGATATAGTCTCACAGTTACCTTAGTGAAGGCCCGGTAGCACAAACCACAGAGTTCCACCAGGTAGGCCAGAGTAAAGACAGCATTCTGAATGACAAAACTTAGTAGTTTTGAAAAAGGTTCCAGAAGACTCTGCAATGACATAATTTTGGGAAATCAATAACTGGTTGCTCAGCAAAACAAAAAGCATTCCTGTTCAGAAATATCTGATTGGAACATCATCATCACTGTTAGTTCAGAAGTGATTTTGCTGTGATTTACGCTGCTTCAGTCAAATGGCTGTTCTACCTACCAAAGGACTTCATGTTTGAGCAACAAATGAGAAGAAAAACAATTTTTAGAAGTTTCTTCTCTAAAACAGTGTTTATGAGACATCAGAGATTCTACAGTGTTTATGCAGGAAGATCTTACTGATCTCAGAGGAATTGTACTAGTGTAAGAACTCCAGAATCAGCTTCTGAGGAAGTCCATTACTATCTTTTTTTTTTCAGTGGAGAATATAAAATCTTTAAGATACACACTCACACCCTTAAAGGAAAGCAATCCCGCACAAACTTCGCTGTAACCCAGACTCCAAAGCCCTTACCATTCTCACAGAGTATCAGATTGCACAATTTTATGCTTATATTTAATGTTTTCCTGGCTAGCGGATAAGAATATATTTGCAGAATAATGCAGGTTGGTTGAACATGAGGCAACAGAGTGATATCTTCTTGAAACTTACCCTGGTGGCACTAGTGGTAGGTATCTTCAGCAAGCAAATCATTATTCTTAAACTAGAATCTAAAGAACACTGTGGACATTTTGAAGGGAAAAAAAAGTTAGTACCTTTCTGTGTACATCTCTTACTTTTAGTGGTGGCAGCTACAGGTGAAGTCTGAAAAATGATCCCTGATGACTGATTTTTAGTTACTTTGCCTCAAGTTACTTATTTCTGAACACATACTCATATCCCCTCAATGGTAATATACTACATCATGCATCTCAAGATAAGAACATTTCAAAAAGGGACTGGCTTAGAAAAGTTACCTTTACCTTTTGTACTGAAAAATCTCCCTGAAATACATTCCCGCTGTAATGAAAATAGATTTAAAAACTGAGTGAATTAGCACCATCTACCTCACTCTGTCATTGTCTGGGACTATGACATTTCCCTGTACATCAGTATAGGCTGCACCCCATGATATTAGAACAAGCTCTGGCAATAGCTGTTCCAGAGGCCCCAGCAAATATGTTCCCTAATGTGTAATTGCTCTTTCTTCTGTGTAAATCACACAGGTTCAGCAGTGAAAGGGACTTTCAAGGATCTGTCCTTTGTCTCACTTTGTCCCAGGTGCAAACATCTAGAAGAGCAAAGAGCCATCTATGACCCTAGAGGAAGGAATTGGGGGTGATTTTTTTACTTGTACCACTGATGATATTTCCCATGAATAAAAGGGAAATCATAGTAAACACTCCATATAAATGGACAGAAACAAGGAATTTAATGTTTCATATAGCTTGAGAGTGTTGCGCAATTTAAAAGATAAGTTGCAAAGTTAAATGTTGGATCCTTCAGCTCAGTATGATCAATATGCCTTTGCACAGTAGAAATTATGGCTTGGCTCATTCATACTGTGAGAAATGAAGTCAAAATAAGAGTATCAGAATCTCATGTTTATTGGAAAGAGTCAGAATTTTACCACATTAAACGAAAAAACATCAGGAAATGTACACAGTAGAAAACAAGGCCTCTTTGTTTTGAGTATTCAAATTAGAGCCCAAAACTTATAGATTCAGTTTCCATATACATTCAGTTTCCATCCATATATAGCCAGAACTATAACCTGGTCAAACACATAGGTTGGACCGAGTTACTTCTGGGAATAATTCCAGTAGTCTTTCATTTTACTCTGCCTGTCTGACTATTGTATACTTTAACTAAATTAATTAGGTGGTGCTGCTCTTCTTGTGAGATTCTGTTAGTTTTAACAGTTAAAACCATACAGATACCAAAACACTGATTCTCTCAAATGCAGTAATCTAATCTGACAAAGTCAGGATATGGAAAATGTAGAGAGAAAAAAATATCTAACAGAGACTGAAAGAGTACTCTCTGGTCAGAGCTGTTATTGTTTCCTATGCAAAAATTATTATTAAAGAGATAGATTGGGCATACAATGAATCTAGCTCTCTGTAAACATTAGTTGCATCATTAGAAAACATTCACAGCCACCTGTACTCTGTCTCTCATCCACAGCTTTCCCACTGTTTCTGTACATCCTTAACATTGGTAGTAAAGCTCATTTCAAATGTCTATATCATACCTTAAGTGGCAAAACACAAGGGAGTTTGGTAAGGAAGGTCTGAAACTGATTACTAATTGTAGTCCAAAGGTTGCTGGGCGAATCCATTGGCAAGGCTTCCATAAAGGTAGCAATATTTTCCAAACAGCGTAGCATCGCACCCCCTGCTGGTAAATTCTTTTTGTTATTTAAACCCTGGGAAACAAAATGACAACTATAAACAACTGTAAACTTGGAATCATGGCTACCTAATATTTGGAATTTCGTAGGTTAATTTTTCATATTAAATATTACTTACATCTTGCATAGTACTAATGATAAAATGTTGTCTGAGGAATTTGACCTGAGTATGTGATAGTTAAGTCTAGTTCATCTCCTAAAGTACCGACCAAGAGATTTCAACATCGAAAGCTGAACTCTGAGACAACATTTAATACACAAGGTCCTAACTCATATGCTGCTCATATTGTCATGGTAGTAAAACAGAAAGCACAGCTCATATTAACCAGTAGCTTGTCTATACTTTCTTTTGGCTAATTTAAAAGAAGACACTAAAGTTCAGAAGGCCATGCACAGTTTTCTGGCTTGTCTACTAAGGAAAGGCCTGGAGAGATGTAAATAGCTTTAAAGTTCTGTCAGAATCTTTGTTTGAAGGAATCACCATGCTCTTGGAAGAGAAGGAGAAAGGAAGTTACTAGTACTAGTGGGATGATAAAAGTTACAATAGAAATAACCCAGGAGCACAGAAGGTAGCTGTTGAAAAGTGAGCAATAGATCTTAAGATTATTTAGAGAAAGTGTCATCAGATATAGATGAGAAGGCCAGTGTAGTAGGATAAATATTTCTGAAAAACAGAGTATAAAAAATAGTGCTGGAAAAGAGACTGCCTAAGCTGCTAAGGAATAGGACAGCTCCAGCAGCTGGTCTGTGGAAAAGAAAAAACAAAAAGCTATCAGTGAGAAATCTACCCAGAAGAAAAATGGTGAGGATACTGCTTCCAGTGACAAAAAATAAATAAAAAATAAAATAAAATAAAATAAAATAAAATAAAATAAAATAAAATAAAATAAAATAAAATAAAATAAAATAAAATAAAATAAAATAAAATAAAATAAAATAATAAAATATTGTGTTGCTATTGGTAATATATGTTTGAACTCCTAATAAATGAGGAGAGGTGGCTTCAGTAAGTCTGATAATGCCTAACAAAGCCAGCAACATTAATAGAGTTGATAGAAAACATACCTCTAATAGCTGGCTGAGAGCAGCAATAGAACTCAGCTCACTGAAGTCCATAAGGGATGTAGCTAGGGTCCGTAAGAAACTTCCATCTGAAATTGAAATGACAGTTTTTCAGTAGGTATCAATATGGGGGTAATTGAAGGAGTCAGAAATGTATTCCAGTACTGTATTTCACCTTTAATGCTGCTCTGGAAGAGCTGGGGGAAGATGCCATTGGGAGCCAGCTGATGGAACACACAACGGAGGAACTGTTTGGCCACACCTGCAGCATTTCCAGGGATCATCATGCTGAAATGAAAGGAAAAGAATGCAGAGAAATTGCCTCACAGATGGAACACTTCTCTAACCTGAAAACATAGTGATAATAAATAAATCCTTTTTTTTTATTATTATTATGAAAGTGTTCCGTTATGAGAAAGCCATAGACAGAACTTTCCTGATTAAAAACAAATGTTAATTTTACTTTATTAATTCAAGTCAGCTATTCAGAGATGGAATAGTTTTGTACACATATCTAAAGTATTTGTCTCAAAAACAGTTACATTTTTCCTTATTTTCCACATATTTTTACTTGTGAGTTGTCAGGATTTGAAATACAATCCTGCTTTCACCTTGTTGATTTCAGTGATATAGATTCTTGGTTTTACCATAAAACACATGAAAAATAGGTAAACATGCACATTACAACATTAATTTGTCTCTTGCAGTTTCCTTCAATTGTTTAAATACTTCCTAATCTTTAACAAATCAAATAGTTTCACTAAAAAATTGAAGTGCTGTCTATTTACTCATAAACTGCACTTCTTAGCACTTCTTGCAGCTTTTCAAAATGAATTTATCCTATTCAGCATCCTTTTTAAGTGATGAGACATCTGTATTGAAATTCTGGAAATCAGCATCTTTAAATCAATCTAATTAATCTGAATCGGATTTTTTTCATATTCACTACATATGAATATGAGTACCTGCTCATCTTTGGAAGACAAAAAATATTTGAAGGAAATGAAAAAGAGTGATTTTTTCTCTTACATAGAAACTTTTAAAAATTAAAAAAAAAAAAGGTTACATTTATTTGATCTGTTTGATTTCATGGCCAGGGAGGACAATTATTTAAATTAATTGCTTGATTTTGGATAAGGTATCTTTTGCTACTATACCTTTCTGCTTGATTGGAGAAACTGGTACTTGATGCCAGCCTACAAAAAAAAAAAAAAAAGTAATTGAAGCTCATATGTTTTTATGCTTTTTGTGCTCCATTTTGAATACAGTCAATAGACTATCTATTTAGGAAATAATAATAATGATAAGCAAAAGTTTTACACAATATTTAAATGCTATCATAATGATCTACTGAAACATGCTTAAATTCATGCAATCATACTGGGACAACATATAATCTCTAACTAGTTTTGCAATGTCACAAATACTCCCCAGATCTGAAGACAATTCTACTTCCTTTCCTGTTCCAGAATGATGATAATAAAGTGAAAACTACTGTCACATGCATATCTGAAATAATTACTAATCTAAAAGGATGTGGTGAAAAAAAAACTTTGCCAGAAGCTGTGTACTGGCTGAATCGTTTCTGATTAACACAGCAACACAAACTGAGCCAAAATTCTCCACTTGGCAATCTGAAGTGAGGTTTCTAATTTCAGATTCTGGCACCTAAATAAGGGGCTTAATATCAGAAACAGTAAGTACCTAAGAGCTTTTACAAAGTCAGATGAGAAAGTCAGTGGGTTCTCAAAAATCACATCATTTTTGATAACTAAATATAGACTATGAAGTCCAAATTGGGAATCCAATTGTGAAAATACTTAATACAATTATAAAACAAATCACACACTTACATATGCAGACCATGTGAACAAATAGTGCATATACTATCGAAGCAATACCCATTTATTCCTGAAAGTCACTTAAAAGTTGGAAGCATCACCTACACACAAAATACCACTCAATTTTTGCTTTCATCCAGTTCACATCAGTATTTCAGTTGGTATAAGATACAACTGAACTGCAAGTTCATAGAAAAAGACTAGTTTGCATCAGCTGATGAACTGGCTTTTAACATTTATCTTTGATTCAAGATCCTTTCAGGGTGGATTTAGCTTTTGCTTAATCCTCTGTCAGCCTCAGCTCAGAAGGCAGTTTCTTCTCCAGTCTCCACTGCAAACTGCAAAAAGGATCGTAAAGCAGCTCAGTGAAGTGCATCAGAGTAAACCAGAATGGATGGTAATTTCCATTAATAACGCGTGACAAGCTGGGCACACAGCATACATTCAGCTGTGAAATAATCTCAGTTTGGATACTATAGTGGATTGAATATAATATTCTCTTCAGTTGTCTCAGCATAAATCAGGAAAAATATCACTAGAGTCCATGATTCCACTGTTGTTAAGAGAAGTCCAGGCTAAAATGAAACATATTTTCTGATGTGCAAATTAATCCTGAGTGAAAATAGCTCTGAAGCCACCTTCAAGCAATACAAGCCTTGATCCTGGAATAAGTGAACCATCAGCTTACCTTAAAGTATGTGAGGATTCCTACAGAATTTGGTGGAACTAATCACATTCCCAATAGACACCACAGCCATTTCCAAAAATCTACAGAATGCTCAGATAAAAAAGCATAACCATTTTCTTCTGAAGGAAATCAAAGTCCTGTGCAAAGTTTCTTCTCTCCATTTGAATGCTACAACGCATGCACGTTGTGACGTGGTTGTGGAGGGGTGTTGTTCTCATTTGTTTGCTTTATAATAAACAAAACATTCAGATTGTAACTTCCAGATGGAAAAAATGTCATGAGACATGAACTACATTAAATACTTGGGAACATCTAAAGCTTTCTGAAATTAACAGCTTGTATGTGTTTATAATTACTACTCTAAATATTGTTTCCATGAACTCTCATCACCATCTTCATTTATTACCTCATTACTTATGTTCAGTGTAATTTCTTTCTAGATAGCCACTTACTGTGTTTAGAATTTGCCAGAACAGGCACCTACTAGGAACAACACAGCACATTTACCAAAAATACTCCATCCTGCATGCCTTCTGCTCCTTTAAAAGTTCAGCTCCTTTCGAAGATGCAACATAGAAAAAGTTGAACCACTCAGCCCTCATCTTTGATAATTTATCTTCCAACTCTCTGTGGTTTCCTAATGATCATTAGTTCTGTATTTACAAGAATCACACAGAATGGAAAGCATCTGTCTAGATGAGAAATTTTGCCTCCACCAGAGTTCATTAGCAGTGAACTGCAGCATTGGAATTAATGAAAGCAGGGGGCTTGAATAGTACCTGTGTTGAAATAGAACTGGGAGAAGGGTAGGTGGGGCTGTAAAGAGCCATGCCTCTGCACAATTCAGTCAAGCTCCTTTAACATCAGACACTGAAATGAATATGTAGAGGAGAGCTGTGCCATTTCTGTATGTTTAGTGCTGCTCAGAAGTTTGTTCTGAAACACATCCAGTGCATCTCTCCCACATCTTAGGCAACAAGTTGTGGAAGCAGCTGAAGCAATAGTGACAAGTACTACAACATAACGATGCACTTCAGTTATCCAATGCATACTAGATGAAAGTCACAACGGAAAAACAGCAGACACCAAACATTTAAGACATTATAGAAGACAACCTGGTAGAGCAGCTGGTTAGGAAGCCAAGACATGCAAACCTTTAGTTTTAATAAGCAAACAAAATATGGCTGAAGAACCTGAAAAGTTCTTCAAGTAAGCAGAACCAGATGTTATATATAGCTTCATTATTTGAAGTATATGCAAACTCAGTTGTGGGCACAAAATTATTTCAATCACATGGAAAAGAGGACAGTCCTGAATTTACCTTCCAACAGACTGCATAATGTCCAGTAGTAGAGGAGCAGCCAAGTCTGGACTAAGGTGAATGAAGGTTGAGAGCACGACGATAGCAAGGCCTAGTGTTTCTTCATCATATTCTTCAAGAATTGCTCCACAATCATGGCACCTGCAAGAAACAGTAAAACAGACATTGAGAAATCCAAAACAAAGCATGCAGGCGTATTTATGTCTTTTTAAAGCACTGTTAGTACTTTCTATTCAAAATTAATTTAGTAAAAAATGCAATTGTGATCTTTCTAGAATTAATACTGTGGTTTTCAAATATTAATAAAGGTTTTCACTAGCTGCACTGGCTGTTTCTACACTGAGGAAGGAAGAGTACGGTGTAACTCTAAGTTTTGAATCCTTCATTGGTTAGCTACTTCCCTCACTGTAATGGACTGCTTCAGTTTGCATTACCCAAGAGAAACCTATGACGGTGAAGTCTAGCCCCAGCAACGTTAACATCAGCCAGATCATGTCACTTGGTGTCAGGCAAGGACTCATGTCCCTAGCACTTCTCTGTATTGCAGCATAGACACCCAATATGACATTCATAGATGATCTAAAAAGAAAGAACAATTTCACATTGTCCTTTCTGTCATTAATTATGAGTAACAAATTATATAATTAGGAACAATAATCTGATTGGTCTTCACAGCATTTATCGCTCTTAAGAAAAATGAAAGAATGAAATTAAAGAACCAAACAGGGGTTAGAACCTTAGATTTTGGAGAAGTCTTTTCCAGGACAAATTTGCTGCTGAGTCACTTAGTCCTCCTGAAATACTAAGAGACAATCAAAGAAGTTCTGAAAGAGCTCTCTAATGACTAATTACAGAGAGGATGTCAGACTCAGGAGAGATGAGCAGGCTTCTACAACTGTATATAAAAAGCAAAACAACGTGGGAAACTAGCTTATCTTAGCCCAGTAGGAGAGTTTGCTCAATTAGATCAATCAGTTGCTTCTGACTCCAATGCATTGTGATATTTTAACCTAATGGAATTGTATAGGCAATTTTCTTGACTGTTACTGAACAGAAGGAAAATATGCCAACAGTCATTAAAGTCAAGCTCAGTTGGTCTATGTGTTAATAAGCAATGATGATAGAGCTATGGAGAATTGACCAAAGGATGTGTGAAAGATAATCCTGACTTTGTGGATTCCTCACTTTGTCACACTATAAGGACTGCTTCCAGTCACAGCTGTCTCAGTGATCCTGACCAGCGATCATCCTGGTAGATCTGTTCACTGGACTAAGCACAGGAGCACATGCAGGAACTTACAGTTTCTATTCATAATTTTTCAGTAATTCAGCACATAGCTCCCTGCTAATTGCTTTCCTTTTCCATTAAATGAGTACACTTAATATCTATTTCAGAGGCATTTTAACCAACAATTAGATGTTTGCAAAACCCTTTGTGATCATTGCTATGTTGGTAGCAGAAATGTTGGTGGGTAATCATGACTTTCTACTTCAACTGAAAATTGAAATAATTTAACAAATAACTTTTTTTATCCTAAGGCAAAAGTGGTTTCCAGTGACCACAAGGAAACACTGATTATAAAGAGGGAACAGTAC
This sequence comes from Cyrtonyx montezumae, assembly GCF_038088225.1. Taxonomy (NCBI): domain Eukaryota; kingdom Metazoa; phylum Chordata; class Aves; order Galliformes; family Odontophoridae; genus Cyrtonyx; species Cyrtonyx montezumae. The sequence continues at coordinate 14,122,365 of NW_027071826.1, forward strand.
AATTTCACCCACTTAGTAGGTTATATATATAATATAATTCTAACCACGTAAATACTCAGTTTTAAATGAGGGTAGAAGCTGCCTCCCTTCCCCTTCATGTGCATACAATAGCCTGAGTTGTAATCTCACCAGTGCAAACTCGCAGGTATCCTGCTGGGTTAGAAACACATCTTCTGGGCAGTGTTTTGAAGAATTTTAAGTTAGAGTAAAATAAATTAATTCATTTTAAAAAATAGCATACAGTTAAAAGATAGAAAGTGAATTTTATTTCTGTTAAGTATATTTATATTTAGTTTCATCTATATGAAGTTCAACTGTTTTTTTGAAAGGAGCAGAAAATGAACTTACTTGTCAGTCATCACAGTGGGCTGATCATCAGCAAATTCTTCTGGTGCAGGTACAAACATACTGACTATACTGGGCGCTGATAACAAGCTAGATTTTGTGGCACCTTAAGCCAATAAGGGACAATAAAAACAGAAAAGCAAAAGAAAATCACTAAACAGAATCCCAAACTGCATTGGCCTGAAGATCAAACTTGTAAGAAAGAGCCATAATGATTTTATTGTGCACAGAATAAGAAATAGCTATGTCAACAAAAGGATATAGCATGTTCCTGAAATTAACTATAACTATCAATTAGAAGTATATATATCCTTGAAAAAAGATAGATAACAAAGAAAAAAAAATTATGGGAACAGCATGAGTCTGTGTATCTTCTCATATTTAGGAAGAAAGGATAATTCTATAGATTGTATTATAGTGGAAGAAGATTTGCAGCCTTCCCTCACACTTCCAGGGAATCACCCTCTCACTGTTCTTAATGACATGAAGAAGTAAAAAAAATTTTTTGTATGTCTGACCACCTGAACATCAGCTTATTCACAGCATCCCTAACAGAGGCATGGGAGAAAAATTTAAAAAGGGACAGTTGGAAGAAATAATTTGTAAGAACTTAAGAAACACTAAAAGAATTGGAGGGCTGGTAATTAGAAATGTTTTCCATTAGAAGTCCTCACAAGAATCTTGATTCTACAAAACCGAGTTTTTCATCTGAGAACCTAAAGCCAGCATATCTTTGTATATATGAGGTATCTTTAATATATGAGGTTCCCTTAGGATTAGGCAAATTGTGTGCAGTTGTTTTCTGGCGAATGCTTATTTTAAAATGAAAAGTTGTGTATAATGGAAAATTCAAACTCTTTGCTTATCTAAGTTCTATTTTCCAGAATTAGACCAGTATAATGCAGTTCGAGAGTCTAACATCTCTCTAGTATGGTAATCTTCACCCTTAATCTCTTCATTTGCATTAAGCATTAATGTTAAGTAATTGCAGGAAAGAAAAAGAAAAAAAAAAAAAAAAAAGGAAAAAAAAGAACGAAGCAGAAAAGGTAAGATTCCAGATTCTCTGGTTGCAAAGAAAACCTCAAGATGATGAATCCAATGTTAACAAGCTCATGGATAAGCCCTCAGAAACTTCTATCAAAGTTATGGTGAAGTACAAACCATGTCATTAATCTTAGGCACATTTCAGTGGTCATTAAAATATTGTTGGCAGTTTCATTCTCCAGGTCACCAAGATAGAAAGAGAAACTTAATTCTTAAGGAAAAATGTCTAATGTTGTTGCTTTTTATAGCAGGTATGATAGAAACTGCATTACAACTGTTCCTATAAAGTTCAGCTCCATTAATGATTCCAGTGAACTCAGTTGATAGACACCATCACACTGCATATAAGCTGCCCCAAAGGCATCCCATTCTGAAGATCCATCTATGACAAGCACATTTTTAATCAACTTTCAGAAAAGTATCTATGCTTTCATGCTATCACATGTTTATGTTACCAATTTTCTTTCTGGTTCCTTCAATCTGCAGATTTAAATTTAACATTAACATTAGCATGTTCTGACAATATTTAACTATGGAGGTGGCTTCTCCATGGATGTTAAGTTCAGAAAGAATTTCTGACAAGATAATCCCAGCTATTACAGGAAAATCAAATTTAATAGCACCTCTCAGGCTAAATAAGAAGCTCAGCATCTTCCACAATATTTGAATTCAAAATATGAGTGTTGAGGTTTGGTTTCACAAGATGACATTTTGCTCAGTATAAGAAGAAATATTTCTTTTGCATACAGAGTTCACTACTTCATAATTCTCCCCTGAAATTTATCTGGATGAAAACAGACACTCCAGGTAGTCCAGAATACTCTTCAGAAATATAGGACATCATCCAGAAAGTAATAGATTTTCCATATATTTCTAGCCAAATACATTCCTATTCACAATTACCATGATTTTGGAAGCTCACTGTCACCTTCTCCAGATAAAAGACCCCTTGCAGTATACAAATGCTAATAGCTCTCATAACACAGGACACAATGTTGGAATACAATTCAACTATTTAAAAATATCTTTCACTCATTTACTGAACAGAAGAAAAAAAATACAACTTAGTTTGAAGAAGAACGGTCACTGACACATTACAAGATTGTAAGAAAATCTATACATCTTTGGCTATGAGGATGTTTAACTGGGAACTTCCAGGTTGACAGCACAAACCCCGCCAGGAAAAAAAAAAAAACAACCAAAAACCACTAACAGAAAGCCAGTGCCTTTCATCAGTTGACCCTGACTTGAATGAGATTTGTCTAATACTTTTTCAATGATCTGTGTTCTGCTGAACAGTTGAGGGTTTTAAAAATAGCCAAATGGAACACAAGATTCACTGCTATTTGGTATTAACATGAAAACAGTCCTAGTAGTCTTAGCAGAGAGATCAGGTCAACTGGACACTGAACTAACCTCTGATTCTTAGTGGTGGTCCATCCAAGTCAGGGTTTAGGCAAACAGGAACATTGCACAGACGCTTTCCATGCTGTATCTGCTCTGTGAATAAATACAGAACTTCAGCCTACATCATTATGAATCCAGTAAATCACCAGCACAACAGGAGATAAACAGTTAAATCAAGAGACAAACAAATAAAACAACTTTGGGAAAAAAAAAAAGAAAAAAGAAAAAAAAAAAGTAAATTTTTTGAGTATATAAAGAGAAGAAGAAAAAAATAAATAAAAAAAATGGAGGAATAAAAAAAAGAAAGAAGACCAAAAAGGAAAAGCAAGAGATTGCAGTAACTAAAAAACTAAAAAAGAAATTATGTGCTAACTGAGGTATGGAATACAGGAGCCACAATAAGAGAAAAATAATGTTTTGGAATACCATAGGTTAAAAATTCATGTATAGCTTGTTCTGACAGATGCTAGACATGCAATGATTTCAGTGTACAGATAACAAGCTTGAGAAAGAAAGGTTTGAAGTAAGAAATGAGAAGCATGGTACCTACCCATGTTTAAAAAAAATAGAAAGCATGCATGGACCAAGCTTGTATCACATACTTCTGCATTATAACACTTGCTACACTTGAACATAATGAGTCTCAAAACTGTAGCATGACACTGAAAAAAAAAAATTATTCCGTCCAAATAATATTTTTACTTTAAAGTTAGTGATTGAAAAGGAGATTGAGAGATGCAAAGCTTTCTGGAAGAAAACATTTTACTTAGTATCTCCAGGATTGGAGGCCTTTAGTTATTATGAATGTTAGATGGGAAAGTAGCAATGTTATGAAGTAATCCAGTAGACCTGGAAGAAGGTTAACAAGATGGCATTCCTACATTGTTTCAAGCACTGACTTGTTCTTCTGAAACCTTCTGAAACTAAATACTTCTCAGAGAAGGACAGTAGTAAATTTTTATCTCAAAAAACCTGCCTAAAAATTGAACTGATACTAAGCCTCTTTAATAAACAAACTTGCTTATGAGATAAAAAACATTACTATTATTGACAAATTCTCCCCTTTTTATGATTTAAGGATCTCATGCTGAGCATGCTACTCAGCAGACTGGTCAATCAGAAAGGCAAGACCTGAGGTATATACTGTACCTTTAGCCACACTTCAGATACAAGATCTAGGTGGATGGAACTGGAGGCTGAATATTCAATTAAACAAAAAGTCGAACACAACTGGCCAGAACTGGTAGAGACATTCATTCAACATACTAAATTCTACAAGAGGTTTTAAGTGTTCTTTTCCCTGGATGCATGTGGACTTGATCATAAGTTCCAAACAAGTACAATTCCATAATGTCACTAACACCAAGATAGGCAATGAATTGTCTAGTCTCTAATAGAAATATAATTAATACATTGTTTAGTGCCATCTGCTGAGAATTTGAGCACAAGAGAACAATTTTTAAAGAAGATTAAAAAAAAAAAAAGTAAAACACTTCACATGAATGAGGAAATTATGTGCTTATTTCCCTTTTCATTGTTTCCTCTATGTTCATCTTGAGGGGTGAAAAAGATCATTAAAAAAAACAAAACAAAACAAACAAACAAACAAAAAACAGACTTTGGGTGCTCAGTCTGAGCTGTCAGAAACTTCTTTATGGGGAAATGAAACTGGATATTATAATGTGAAAATCCTTAGTGTACCAACACCATTGTAAACATGTACACAAATTAATGATTCCATGAATCAAGGATGAAATTTTATACTTAATGAAATCAACAGCAATATTTCCATTTCAATTAACTAGGTTCCCAATATGCAAAATTATGGGGACACAACTGTACCAGAGGGGCTACATCCCAAATATCCCAACTCATACCAGGTGAGAATCTGTTATTTACTATGCAGTTCTTCTTTAGATTTGAGATTGATTATTTACCTTCAGAACTAGAATAGAAACACCTACTTTACTAGTGGATTGATACAGAAAGTAATTGGTTTAAGGAAATAAAAATAAGGAACAAAAAACGCAGCTCACCAGTATCCCAAGTGCTGATATTGTGGGGAGCACTAGACTGGTGTTCCAGCTGCCTCTTCATTAGCTGGTTCATTGTCAGAGCTCCCAAAGAGCCTCTTTTCATTTGTCTGAACTGAGCTGTAAGTCAGAAATGCAAAAGGATTTCAAGGGCTCAGACAATACGTAAAACTGCTCTTATTTTCTGAACTTACAAGCCAGATAAATACTGATAGGACACAAATTGCTTGCTCAAGGTTCTTGCTCAAGTCAATATGCACTTTTCACACAACTACACGGGGTAAAATTATGGCCCAGTGATATATCTTAAATGACTTGGATCTAGGATCTCATCTACTGTGCCAACTGTCAGTGCCTTTTTGTCACCAAACAAGCCAAGTTCTTCAAAATACTTGGTATCTATACAGTGTAAGATACCACCCCAAAGTTCCCATGCAGATAGGTGAGAAAGGAAACTCAGAGAAAGCTCAGTCTCCTCTGAGCAAAGTATGGAGGACCACTGTATCCATGCTCACTACGGCGGAAAATCATCTGCTTTGCTGTGTTCCACTAGCATTCTTCACGTAGAGGCTCGATAAATATTTGCCACTCGGGCATAATAACTGCAGATGCTTCTGAAGCATGCTTTGGAAAATGGGTCCAGTTCATAACTGACGTTGCATTCTTCTTGCAGGAGGCAACAAGTCTTTGCCATTTCCATATCTGACTATTTGTAATACTTCTTTAAATGAGCATTAGTACATTATTTTATGGATTTGTCTTACTGCACAATGCTTCCAGAAAAAGAAAAAAAAAACACATATGTTTGGGCTTACTATTTAAATCTTTTCTGGTCATGTATCTTCTGAATGCTCAAATGGAGAAAGAATTAAACCATACAATATTTCTGACTTTCTTACTTCCCTCCATTCATAAGAAAAATACTTCTATTTTGCCAGCTGAATGTGAGCAATATAATACATTTCCACCACTAAAATCCAACTCATTGTTCATAGTATGAAGACAAAGACTATGACTGAATAAAGCATGCCTACATGCATCTCCACACAGGAAAGCTTTTACAAGTATTGCTATAAGCCTACATTTAAATGCCTTCCTCAGTAATGCCTCAACAGCAAAGACAACAAATCAAAATCTTCTAATGATTATTTTCATTTGAACCTATGTCCAACATTGTTTTAAAAATCACATTAATTTTTTTATCAAGTACTTTTGAAAATCCAATTAGTACCCAGCTAATTTTTGAAAACAAACCAAAACTTTCACGTTACTACCTGTGATGAAAAAGTACTTGGGATAAACTACGACTGAAACTCTAAGAGGTTGAGTGTCTTTTCCTAAACTGGGTCTATTCAGTCTCTACTTGAAAATTTCAAACTCAGAGAAAGCAGAATGTATCCTAAAAAAAACCCACCAAACTCATGCCCTGAGAATAAACACAAAGATAACTTCAGTGTGAGTTTGCATGCAAGCTATATTACTAGGTGAAGTATTTTAAGTTTTCCTTTGTTCTTTCAATGTATCATAGTGCATTTAATTTTGTATTTTTCGTACAAGTACTGCCTCCTGCAGCCCTGCTGCAAAGCAGTCCTTGTATAACTGAACTTCTGGAATGGAACCAGGCCAGGACATAATTACGTATTTCACTTTTTAAGTTATATTGCAGCTGTTTTTCACAGCAAATTAGAAGAAAAATATAATTTCCATCAATTCCAGGGCAAGAATTTTAAATAGATGCTTTATCACTTTATTAAGTACAGAATTTCCTGATGAAAGAACAGCAATTAATGTTAGAACTGACAAGACTGCTTGGAGTGTAGATGACTGCCAATTTTTAGAAAATTACCTCTTTGAATTTTCTTAACAGCTTCTGTGGTTAGAATATAAAAAAAAACGTTCATCCACATTTCCCATAATCAGGCTACTGTTGAGCAGGTTTCTACTGTTATTTACCTGATTTCCCATGTAGAGTGATTTCAATTATCATTAATTAAAAAATAAGTAAATCCAAAAACCTAAAACCCAGAGAGCTGACAGCCTTTAAACTATGTTGGAGCCGGGCTGACTGGTGATTTAGAGTTCATGATTCATGACTGGCCAAGGGGTTGTGAAGTCTCCTCCTCTTGAGAGGTTCAAGACTTGCCTGGACACCTACCTTGTATAACCTGGACTAGGAGCCTGCTTTGACAGGGGGGCTGGACTAGATTATCTCTAGAGGTCCCTTCCAACCCCTACAATTCTGTGACTGTGATATGATCAGGTTTTCTACAGGAAGCCTATGAAGCATGAGGAGATAAATAACTTCCATATATTATTTGGTTAGCCTTTCATATATTAGCTAGTGATCTGGACAATCGCTTTGCTTTTGCTAAGGTATTCTCTACCCATAAAGTCCAAAGGCAGTATCCTCCTAACACAATTAATGACATGCTTTCTGTGACCTAGCACTGGTTGAACAAGGAGCGTTAACTGTTTGTGTTAGGAAGTGCCTTGTATGCATAGTTCTGATCAGGACTTGTTACGCAAAGCACTGTAAAGGCACATAGTAAATGCCTAACATACTCCAACAAAGGTATACAAAGGACACAATAGAAGTATCCATGCCCCATTTTACAGCTGGAAACTGAGGCACACAGAAAAAATTGTTGAGAAGGGACGAGATACAACATTCTCTAAATCTGTCAGTATATGAGGATGAATTCCATCTGGCCCCATGGACTTAATATGTTAAGCTTCAATGTTGTGTTGATAAATCTGGTCCCTTACAATTCTGTTCACCACAGATGGAAGGCAGTGCTCCCCTAGTCATGGTCCTCCAGTACCCCAAATACTGAGATAATAAAAGGCATTAAGCCTCCACCCTTTCTTTCTCCTTACTTTTTAGGTGACCTTCCCCTGCTCTTTCAACCTGACAAACTTCATAAAGCCTTCTTTGTCATCTTGACACCACAGTAGGCAGTGTCAACTCAAGTTGAGACTCGGCATTTCACCTTTTCTTCCTGCAGATGCAAGATACAGCCCTGTACTGCTTTTGTGAAGCCAGGTTTTGCTTGCAGAGGCCAGATACTTTCCAGTTTATTTCCAGGCAGAGTTCTCTGTTCAGCCAGGCCAGACTGCTGCCCCACTTGCTTGACTCTGCAGTACAATGCAATTGTGCACACAGCATGTTGTGGTTCAAAAAAATCCTCAGGTACCCCCTGGGATCATTCTATCTGACTACTCTTTTCTGCACCTGCTGCAGCTGCTGCCTCTGTTGCTACTGCAATTACCAGGGTTTCCTGCAGCCTTCTGCCACTTCGAACTGCTCACTGTAATACACATACTACTCCAGATTTCATGTATTACAATTTACAGAAACACAGAGTACTCACTAAAACCAGACAGAGATAAGTCTTAACCCGTGGCTCATTACTTTCTTTTCTGGGTGACTTCTATGTCATGATGACTGTTCAATTCTATGAGATACACATCACTCAAGATGCTTTTGGTAAAACCAGAGAGGAAACCACTGTTTCAAGAGCTAATCTAGCATGCCACAATAACATCATCCTTTACTACGGCCGATACTCCAATCTAGCAGTTCACTGCTATCAAAGCAGGTCATCATTTCCCCTTCTTTTTCTGCTTCCCACAGATGCTGTGCCATCAGCCTTCAGATGTGTTACCTAATGTTACCTAAATGGACATACACTTATGGATTTTGATAAACTATTTCAAGATGCCTCCAACTTCTAATGTTAACTACATCTGTTCTATTAAGCCACGTGACAGTAACATTTTAAATCAGCCTTGTTCACTTTCCCTTGAGATGAGTATAGGACTCTCTAATATGAGAAGTTACTGCATTTCAGCTGAGGCGCTTGAAAGCATTTTACAAAAATTGCAAGAGTTTTGTTGGTTTTTATCCTAAGGTAAAAGAATCACTCTGATGAACACACTAATAGTTCTGTGAATCTCTCATCCTCTGCTCTGTGCACAGACAGTGGACAGTGTTTTCTCTCACTGTAAAATATACATCTAGCTTCAGTGAAATTCTGCTTATAATATCTGCTACCTAGCCTAATTTGGGAAAACTACATTTCTCAAATTTGCCTTGTCACAACAGAAAATCTTGTGGTTGCTAACTGCTAATATATCCTTGACCTAGATTTAACAAATTTAATATTGTCCAGCACAGCCATGTTTCCAAGGATCAATAAAACTCAGAGGGAGGCATTTGCCATATATGATAAGTATCTGATGTATAAATACAACAGGAGATTAAATTCTTGATTCAGGGATGAACTTACTTGATATGGAAGAGTGACTACTTGTCTCCGGGACACCTGCTTCAAGGGTTGGTGCGGAAGAGGATTCTCTTGGCATTTCCAGAGTTGAAAGTCCCTTGGCAGCAGGATCTACATACAGAGATTGTACTTAAACAGTCATTGTTTAGAATCAATAAATATTTTCCATCTGCTTTCACACTGGATGTCTTTCTCACATTTTTTCAATTATCTATTCACCATCTGGCATTTGCTGCAGTTCTAAAAGGACTCAGTGGTAATGTTTACAGAGGCACAGAGATCTATTACTTAAAATCACTTTTTGAAAGAGATTGGTATATATGCCCATTTAGAGCTCAGAACTAAGAAATGCACAGAGTTTGATTTTGATCCCACTTAAAAATTGATTAACAAGACCACCAACACGTAAATATGTATCTGCTCCATAAAGAGCCTCAGGTGGGAAATTCTGTATCCTACAATTGTGTAGTTGAAGAAACAATCACCATTTGCACGCTTAATTTAGAAATCACTTGTGTCAGAAGCCTTTCTAGCACATAGGGAAGTATAACAGGCTGACAAAGATCAAATAAGACTTTAAACTTACAATCATTGCATTATGATGTTGTTATTAAGCCTACTTAAATTAATTACAACACATGTTCTCAAATAAATTAATCAATAAGGCTAAACAACAGAAAACAGACACATGAGATAGATTAAACTACACAAGTAACTGAATTACATAATTATGCAAACTGACTGTAACATAAGTGAACTTCCAATGAGTCATTGTGACTGGCTTATTTTCAACTTGGATGACATATGTACATGCCTGCCGTCAGATGACTATTGTGTATGATAAAATCCTAGATTCAATACTGTGTTTCAGAACTGAGACAGTCCTTTCAAAATGTTTCAAGGATGTTACTAGTGGTACATACTACCAATTAAAAAAAAGCATTTGAATCTGAATGCTTTTAATGACCATTCTTCTCAAAGAACCTATGATGTGGAAGATTCAAAAACACTTGGCCTTCTTTCATTTTTCCAAAGCTTCAGCAGTTCATCAGCTCACTGGTGCCACAAATGGGACATTAGGCCTCAAACAGAAGTAACAGCACACACTGAATGATTTCTCCTTTTAGAACTGGGATATCATGATTTAAAAGTCAAAAAATTCTGATTCAAAATCAGAAATTATACCATGGTTCCTTCTGAAGTAACTGAGAAATAAGTGAGGTCAAGCATACATATTACTCTTCACTTCAAAGTACTGAGTACTGAGTCCTGATGGATTCTTTGATTTTATAATTAATATATGTTTTTAAAAAGCCTGATAAAAATCCAATCACTGAAAAATCCTGAGAAGAAATAGCCACAGAAGAGGCAGCAGAATACATTTTTAACACTGTTTTTGACACATTCAGTTGAAATCTGATCTGTTAAAATGCACTTTCTCTCTACCTGAAGAACTTGGTAACAGAACCCAGTACTGAAATGGTCTGGAAAAAAACTAAAAACAAAAAACAAAAACAAACAAACAAAAAAAAAAAAGATGTATGGAAATACTCTACAGTTTTCTGCATGCTTGCGCTTCCAATCTTTAGTAAGTACAAGCCTTGTAAACTTTATGTATTCCCAAGTACAGTATAAAAGCAAAACATGAATATCTTTGATACTAAATGCAATCTGTAGTTAATTCCAAGTGCTCTTATCTCTGTTATTTTGCTTTCCAGTTTGTTTTCCACTGCGTTAAGTCTGCAGAAGAAACAAGAGACAAAAATCACTATATACAGAGAAGGTTCAACACAATATGGACTAGATGAATAGGATAAAAGGCACAGAAGAATGACAGTTTTACTGACTCCTCACATAGTCATGGAGTCTATTTCCTATCTTTGATATGAGGGGTGGTGATTTTGTCATTGAGCTCCAACTTCCTTTTCACATGGGCTCTCCCCTGGACATGCATATCTGCATGACTAGTACATTCCTTGTGAAAAACAAACACCTGGAAGTGTTCAGAAAGTTCAGATTGCATCAGATCACATATCTCTCTCTGTACACCCATCTGTTACAAAAAATCTTTACAGTGTGCCATTAAGGCAGTAGCCAAGCTCACCTGCTTCCTTCTGTTCTCCCAGCTTGTCAAGGATGTTAAAGGAAATGTCCAGGTATTCTCTCTGAATAGCACTCACAGCAATCTTCCTCTGCTTCCTCTGTCGAGGAACAATCTGAATCTTAAATTCTGACTCCTCAGACTCCTCTTCTCGTTTTTGTACTGTGTTCTGTTCAGTATCAGACTCTGCGTTGGTACCAAGTTTATCACTTTCGGTTTGGTTTTCAGAATCCTCAGGAACTTTAATGAGGACTGTTTTAACACTGGGACTTGGAATTGCTCCGCTAGGTCTAATTTCTTCCACACTGAGTTCAGAGTTATCATCAAGGGACATTTCTGGAAGGGCAAATGACTTCTGCAGCAGGTCCCTTTTCTGTTTCAGTGTTAATGAGTTCCCACAGGATACGTCATGAAGTTCCTCTGGCTTACCTAAATCGGAAGAGTTCTTTTTATCTTGGGGAGATGTAGAAAGGATGTCCTCTATTCCTGCTGAAGTGCTGTTGCTTGTATCCTTAGAACTAAAATCTTTGGAGCAATCTTCAATGCTGAACTGGACCAGAGGAGTTGTGCTAAGGCTGAGTGCAGAGACATTGATAGGAGTTGAGGGAGATGACACTGTAGTTTTGCCAGAGATCTCATCATTTAATTGATTTGTTGTTTCTTCTTCATCACTCTCCACTATTCTCAGAGGAGGAAGTGGTTCAAAGACTAAAGAGTCACTGTCTGAAGTGGAAAGTACTGAATGCTTTTCAGGACCTGATGTTGAGTCAGAAGACAAATCTATCAGATCTAAATCTTCCTTGGGACCAGCAGGTTTAACTGGAGAGTCCACCTTCACTTCAAAGGTTTCCATGCAGTTTAACCTAACTTCTGGTATGACAGGTCTTCTTGTTTCCTGGAAACTCTCTGCAGAAGGAGGATTTTCCTGTATTTCTATATTTTCAGCCTTAGTAGAAGAATTCTGCCGAGAACGTCCATAATCACTCTGCCTGTGTATCACGTAAGCAGCAGGGACAGGTGGTTTTTCTAAGTCACATCGATCTATGCAGGACTTCCTGCGATGCTCATCTAATGTAAACAACAGGGAGTCTGCATTCCCTATATCAAGAGATTTTTGTTTTAGAGAGCGCAGTTTTTTTTTCTGAATGCTTTCTTCTCTCACACAGCGTAGAATACTGTCTTGTAAGGCCCCCGTCTCTCTATATTCAGCCAGCTCTATTTCACCTGATTAAAACAGAAAGAGCTAATACTACCTTAGTTGGAAACTTCTGCAAGATATCTTCATCTCACAATTCACTGGCATTTCAAATACAAAACCAGTATTAATCAAAACTCTCTAAAATTTGTTTTCACCTCAGAGACACATCACATAGGTTTTTACAAATTAAAAGAGATAAACTAAACAATAATCACAAAAAATATATATATTAAATATTAGGGTTTGTCCAAATTCAACTCATCCTGGATAGATGCAACTTGGAGGCAGGACACTTAATCTTATGCATTTGAATAGAAGATTGCACAGTCAAGTAATTTCTAAGAACATTTGGTATGGCTGTATTAGTTATAAAAGGTAAACAAAGAAAATAGCTACACAGACAAATTGAAGAGGTTTCAAAATAACTTTGGATTACAGAATCCTGGACATGCAGTGCAATAAACTCTATAGATGAAGGTGATAATTTGAAGCTAAGAGTAGGAAATTGTATTTCTGCATGAGTTTATACTAGGGGAAAAAAAATTCATACTTCTCTGAGCATTCATCTCAACTGGCTGATATTTCACCATTTTGCTGCCACCGATTCTTTTCAGTCTTGCAAAGAATGTTTGAGATTCTTTATTGCAAGGACCAGTTGGTGTATCGTGAATGTCAGACTCATCAAAAACACTGTCTTCCTCTGCTGGGGAAAGAAAAAATGTTATTAATCTTATGAGAGTGCAATTCCATGACTGAAAGGCGGTGAACGTGATAAAGCCTCAGCTAAGTTTTCAATTAAACTTGAATTGAAGAGTCATCTGAATTTCAAAAAAAAAAAAAAAAAAGAAAAGAAAAAGAAAGAAAGAAAAAAAGAAAAGAAAGACTACAGGAAATAGCTAGAATCTCTTCATTCTTGTTACATCACGAATTCAAGTCAGAAAAGGCAGAGATAAATGGAAACTGGGTTACAACACAACAAAAGTATACCAGTGCGTTTACCATTCTAAGCTGATATTTCCCTACTAATAGCACAGATTCTTAGGATGAAAGAAAACAATAAGTTTGGACACTGACTTGAGTAAATAACTGTCTATACTGTTCAGAGAGAAACTGCAAATTTCAGGAGATGGGCAATATTACAACTGCAGTCTGTAATAAACAAAATGGGAAAAGAAAAAAACAATAGTCTTGAATGGCTGCTAACAGTAATAGAATGAAATCTAAGAACTGCTAAAATATTGATCTGAGTAGTAATAGTAGAGAATTAGGATTGAATACAAGAACCTGTGGTTGAAATGGCAGAAAGGAAGAAAGATATAAGTCTGTCTATGCACCAAAAAATAAATACATCACCTATATGAAATAACTACTTAAAAAATAAGGAAAGGAAAAAAAGTCCATATCTATCATGTGTCTCATTAGGCACCTCCTTAGGATTCAAGAGAAGACAAATAAATTTTGCCTTGTCAATCCCAGTAAATGGACATGGAGAGGAAGAGCATTTGGTGTCGAGAAATGAGGAACAGACAAATAAGACAAACTGCTGGAATAGCCAAAAACTGGACATAAACTGGACATAAGTATCTTAAGCCTTTAAAATGAGTTTCTACAAGATGTGAACTCTTGAAACAACCATCTGAAAGCTTCAAGGATAAAGAAAACTAATTTATAAGATGAATAAAACATCAAAAAAAGTTGATAATATGAAATTCTGTAGGGACTGATCTGAATAAATCAGGAGACTACTTTTAGCTTAACCTTACACCATCTCACAACATCACCGTACCTCTGTTAAGGCTAGCAAGCAGTAGAGCATTAACAATCAACTGCTGACTCTAAGGGATGAACCAGACTTCTGCCTTTAGTTGTAAGTATCATACATATTTGCAACTGAGCTACTCAACTTTAGCTCTATTTACACAGGCGGAAAAAAAAATAGACTGCTTTCATCATTTCCATTGTTAAGCCTCTACTACTTGATATTATCCTATGCTATTAAAATGTTGTTTTAATTCACTATTTTTAACATCTACATTAGGATGAGATAAAATGCACTCCAGAAGGGCCTGTTTTATCTTAAGTAACTGGATTCTTGATTCTAGACCACTAGAGCATGTATATTTAGATCCATGCTTGGTCAGATAAACTGCACTCCCTACATCCGAAAATAGCAAAAATGCAGTGAAGGCTGGTGGCAACTCTTATGTATCTGCACAGTCAGTTAGAATTCTCATTAAAAAGGCCAAGGACTACCCAAGTGTGGTGACTGAACTACTCAGACAAAGGCACCTTCTCTTCAAGACAAAAGTTAGATTGCTGTGCTATGCTTAAACTACAAAGAAACAGTGAATTTATTTGTGTTGCTATAGATAGCCATAGGTTGTCAGATAAATCAGACCTCGGACTTCATTCTGAGTATTATGTTCTAAATTTCAGACTACATCTGCCCATTTCTACAACATCTGTGGGACTCCATGGCCTAAATCAATGACTATTAAATAAATGAAAGTGTTTAAAGTACCTTTTTCCTTTTCACTGTACCGGCTTATGTTACTGTTGTCACTATACAAAGGACCAGCAGTTGCATGTGGCTTGCAGCTGTGATACTGAGCATTGAGGGTATTGACCGTGATATGGATTAGGTGAAGTACAATCTTGCTGATTTCACAGTCTCTGTAGGGGTACTGTTCAGTGAAAGAGAAAAACTTCAGCTTAAAATTCAACTTCTCTCCATGGATAAGAATTTAGGCAGTAAAACAAAAATGACAAGAATATTGTCAGCTTGAGATCCCTTTGCCTTCCTTTGATAGTACATTCCTAAACATATGGTGAAGAGCAGGGCTGTTTTCAACTTTGTACAGACACTTCAATATATTCCCTATTAAGATTTAATATATTGCTCTGTTGGCTCCTATATGGCAAAACCAATTATTCATAGTAATATGGAAGTTCTTATCCTCTGAATGCTGTATTTCACTTTGCATATACCATTCATTTTTAGTTTCTCCACTTCTTTGCATGCTCTGTAAACCTGCAAGAACTTTGTTAAGCATATCAAAAGCATTCATATGTTTCCATCTGTAAACATCGTATCACAGTTAAGCATGGGAAAAACAATACAGACAGCAGGAATAACAGGTCAGGAAGCACAGCTGAAAACCTAACTACTTCAGGCTCTGAAATTAAACACAAGGAGTAAGGAAATCAGAGTTGTTCTTTACAGTTCTTTTCATTTGCAGTACAGTTAGGTGTTCCATGTAATAAATTTCACATTTAAGTGTGAATTTTAAGGTAGTTATCTCCTCTTCAGGACCACTCACCTTATAGAGAATGACAAGTAAAGCCTTTAACCACATCTGCCGAATGTGAGGTTTGAGGGACCAGAGGGAGCAGCGAGGAGGTTGCTGAAAGTAATGCCTTAGCTGAGGACAAGTGCAGTATTTCAGAACCTGCACCACCAAAGGAAGAAGGTGTTTTCCCAGGTTGATGTTGTAGTCCATTACCTGAAAAGAATATTAGCACAGGGGCTAGCTCACCAAAATCAGCTCCGCTGATGTGATAAAACAAAATAATTGAGTTTAGATACCAAATAAGTGAAAAGAAATACACATATTTATGGTAGTCTTACTATCAATTAAAAACTTTTGCCAGTTTGTCAGGCTCTCATTTTAGCTAGATGGATAAAATAAAACAAAAGAAGATGCATTCTGAAAGTTTTTCATCTTGCACAGTCTGTATACTAATAAATATACGCTGTCATGTCCACAATATATATTATGTGGTTATAATCTATATTATGGCACAAGTTGGTCATGCTTTAACAGACAAAACTATACTACGTGAATCCCATGTTTACCAGACATGATGCAATTATGGGTTAATTGTTGTTGTTGTTAGTTTTGTTTTTTCAATTAACACTGTACTGTTAGTTTTCATTATTTTCTCATCAGTCTTGCAGCAACTCCAGTCCAGGTCTTGTGGAAAGGCTGTGCTGCCATTCAACAAGACCTGAACAGTCTGGAGATCTGGGAAGAGAGTAACCTGATGAGGATCAACAAGGGCAACAATCACAAACTGCGACACAGAAAGTTCCATACTAACACAAGGAAGAAATTCTTCTGTATCAGAGCAAAGGAGTACTGGAACAGACTGCCCAGGAAGGTTGTTGAGCCTCCTTTTCTGAAGATATTTGAGACCTGCCTGATGCCTCCCTGTGCAATCTGCTGTATGATTTTTCTTTAAAGCTGTATGTCCATGAATCAGTAGCTGAATTAGATAACTTCAATCCTTGTCTATGACACTGATGAAGATTGATCAATGAAATATTGTGTCCAGTTCTGGGCTCCCCAGTACAAAAAAGATAGGGATCTCCTCGAAAGAATCCGCAAAGATGGTAAAGAGCCTGGAACACCTCCCTTATGAGAAAGGCTGAGAGACCTGGGCCTGTTCAGCCTTGAAAAAAAGAAGACTCAGAGAGAATCTGACCCACGTCTATAAATATCTAAGGAGCGGGAGGCAAAGGGATGAGGCTGAACTCTTCTCAGCTGTGTGTGGTGACAGGATGAGGAGAAATAGCCACAAACTGATGCATAGGAAGTTCCACACAAATGTGCATGGGAACTCCTTCACAGTGCAGTGACGGAGCACTGGCACAGCTGCACAGAGAGGTGGTGGAGTCTCCTTCTCTGGAGACATTCAAGACCAACTGGACGCCTACCTGTGCAACCTGGGCTAGGGAGCTGCTTTGACAGGGGAGTTAGACTAGATGGTCTCTAGCAGTCCCTCCCAACCTCAAAGGAAAAAAAAATAAAGAAAATGTTTAGGATGGTACAACAGCAGAGCAGGCAAAGTCCAACACATCCCCTAAAATCTATCCCCTAAAACCTTCCTGCAGTTTAAGTGAATTTGGTGTTTTAACAGGGTGCTTGTCCACCTAAACAGACACAGACACACGTTTCACACACATTATCAATTTCCTTCTGGTCATCATTTTTTGGTTTTGCTTTTATTACAAGAAAGGGATGAGTCTAATGTACTAACGCAAAGCTCATCTCTCAAGTTTCCTTCTGAACAAGATGAATGAAGTTTAGTCTCTAAAAATTCTCTAGTTTGATGCATAGCTGTCTCAATTTTTTCTGTTACTTCTGTTATGTGCAGAGACCTAAACAGATGAATGCTACATCTATCCTTGTATGGTTACCCTGTTGAACAGATGACATATGATCACCAAATATGGTTCTTCCCTGCAATGTGCCTTGTTCTCTCAGGATGACATACAATTATATAACACAGTTAGGAAAAATTCATCCATACAAGGAAGCCAGAACTCAGCATTAACACAGCACATAATGCAGTGCAGATGTGTCTTAACTGAGCAGATCCATTTTTTACGATGTCACAGGAAGATCTGGAATAAATGATGTTGCAAACGCTGAGCAGAACTCAGCCTGGGATGCAGAGCCTGATGTGGCACTGCTATGCTCCATCCCTGCTGTACTTCCCCAGGGCACAACTGTACAACATTGCCACCTTGCGGGATAATACTGAACTGGCTTTAAAAATAAAATCGCTTCTGCTAGGGAGAGAAAAGATAGATGCTTTCAAGGATAAAATCTGAGAGCAGCCCTGTAGCTAGAGAAAAAAATCGTCCCAAAATACAAGTTTTTGATGCCTACTACATGGAGGAAATCACAGAGTCACAGAATAATTTGAGTTGGAAGGGACATTTTAAAGGCCATCTAGTCCAATTCCCCTGATATGAACAGAGACATTTACAGAAAAACTGTGGCCTACTGAAACTCCATTTCACTTCAAAGGAAGCAGGATTCAACTATAAAGCTTTTCAAGCAGAAATGGTGAATTTGGCTATCCTGAGACATTTCAAAGGCAGAGGAAGAGGAAGGCAGAGACTGGATTAACTGAAAATCAGTTCAATGTTGGTCACTGAAGTTTGAGTTTCCAAATCTCAAAAAAAAAAAAAGGAAGATATTGTCCAGTGATCTAAATTGCCACTGCCAGACACTAAATAAACCATAATAGTCCTGAAATTAGCTTTACACACTTCAGCTTCAAAACACACAAGTGACGGATTATTCATTAACAATATATAGCAATGATGCCCCAAAACAATGGATCAGGATACATTTGCTGCTGCTTAGTATGCATTAAAAGCTTCTATTTTGCCTATGAAACACCAACACCTGACAATGCTTCACCACAAATAAAAAGAATACTCTGCAAACATGAAACATTTTTCATCCTAGGATCACGAACAGCTCTACCATTAAGAATCAAGCCTTAGAAGAGTGATATGTGGTAAGAAATTACTGCTCTTTACTTTGAAGATGAAGAAGGCATTATTTTGGTACAAATGCAGCTGTGCTATCACCACTTCAACAACAAAGAGAAATAGCAGAAAAAGATAGTAAGTGCCTTCACCTACTTGTGCTATTCCAGCAATGAAGGCATTAAAGCAAGTAGAAACACGCATTTTTTGTGGTGCAATCATGAAGCATCCTTCCTGCTGATCATAACCAAGCAGGACATACAGATGGCGCTTGACAGTGTTGAAAGCTTTAGCACTGCTGATGTCCGACTCAGCACTGCTTTCATCCTTTGCCATGAACTTCATTAGCACAGTGATCAGCTGGTGTACAGTCTGGTGATCAATCCCAGCATCCTCTGGCAGTAAGTCTTTTATTGTATTATCATTCTCTGGGGAGGGTTGTCCTATCAACACAAGAGAGACAATGGTCTTGGGTACAGTATAAAACTGCAAAAAGAATACAGAATATACCATAAACTTCCAGAGTTAATTGCTCCATTTCCACATGGATGAAGTCACAGAAGAGATAGACATGCATTTCTGAGGGCACTGACCCACTGCTGCTTCAGTATCATAGAAAAATAGAATCATCAAGGCTGGAAAAGACTTCCAAGACCATCCAGTCCTATCTGGATGACCGCAATAATATCTACTATGCATACCAAATTCCATTTCTCAGCTTTTCTATATTTAACTGAGCTGCTTATCTTCTCATTATAGAATCATAGAACGGCTTGAGTTGGAAGGGACCTTAAAGGGAAGGGTGGTTTCTATCTAGTTCCAATCCCTACCACGGGCACAACTGCCACCTGTTAGATTAGGTTGCCCAGGGCACCTTTTGTGCATCTCTGCCAAACTGAGTATTATCACACCTTTACACTGATGTTCATTAAGAGAGAATAAAATCCCATGGCAACCACATTCTATTCTGGCATAATTTTCATCTTTTCTTCAGTGAAGACTGGACATTAGTCTTTGTCAGTAGAGAAGGTATCAAATGTCAGAAAGGAGATGAAAACAGTTCTACCCAATAAAAATAGTTTTTTCTTTAATACTGAGTCCATATATTTCTAAAATAACTTTTGCCGAATTTAGGAACAAATATTTATTAGGTTTAACACGCTATGTCGTATGTCATAATCCAGATGACTTCTTCCCAGAGAAGACGACTTACTTGATAAATACTAAATAAAAATAACCAAACAGTAACACTCAGCCATTGTAGTCACGTGAAAGACTAGAAGATACTTACTAAGCACAAGGAAGCTGGGGTGCTGGATCTCACTGTCCAAGCAGAGCAAACTTGCTGAAAGTAACAGTCACCAACTGGACAAGTATTTTCATTTTCAAACTCAAATATTTTTTTACTATAGTATTTCCAAGTCCTTTTTAGACCATTTGTCCTCACTAGAACTCTCAAGTAACTATCTTTAGAGTTATCCTCCTCCTTCTCACTATCACTGTAACATCTTTTCTATGACTAAAGATCTTCAGCAGTGTTTCCTATAACAACAACTGAGTTCTTGAAAAGCACCAATTATTTCCCACATCAATGTATCAGATTCTTTTATTAAATCATTATGAATATGTCTATGGCTAAACCACAGTGAAGAACATTATTCTAAATTATTCTAATTTAAAATAAATAAATTATTTTATAAGTAATTTATAAGTAATTTAAATGGAATGTTTCTGTATAAATAAAATGCATTCTATGTGCAATAAAAATTATTCTGTCTGGGATAATGAAGAAAGAACAGATAATACTGTTTTGACAGCATCAAACAAGGAAACACTAAAATTAAGTTTTTATAACATCACTGTTTTTAGTTCATTCTTAAAATACTATTAGTGTTTACCACTAAAATTCTTAAAAGTATCAGATGTATTTTCTGATAAATGGTTAAAAGTCTGTCTAACAGTGAATAATCGTGATAAAGCAAGTCGATAAAAAGCAGAATTACAAGATGATCTATTTGTACTCATTTAATGGATAAACCCTTTCAATTATTGTAAATAGCCTTTAATGTTGCAAGAACTGTTTAAATTGAAGTTTCTAGGACAGAATCTACAAGCAAGATTTACTGAAAGTATGATCTTGTACTTGCACTATGCAAAGACTAGTTTTAAATCTATAAAAAAACAGATGAATATAAAGACTAGATCATTCAAGTGGTATACAAAAAAAAAAGAACAAAGACAACCTTTTCTACAACAGATGTACAGACTGTGTTTAGGAGTAGGTTCATTCCTCAGAAGATATACTCAGTACTGCCAATGCAAAGTGTTAAAAACCACGAGTCAAACATTCAAAAAATAAAACTAAGACTTCAGAGAAATAATAAATACTGCTCAGGAGAAGAGGGACAGCCATTTGTCTTCTCGTTTCCAAAGCATATGTGTTAAGCTTGAATTACATTATGAGATCTTTTCATATCAGTTTTTGCTAGCTGCATGCAACATTTCATATACAACTTCTGGTGAAAACTGAGTTTGCAACTCAGGTCACTAATTAGAAGAGCCTGGAACTCAAAATCTGAAAGTCTGAAATAACAAAACATATCGAACAAAACCACAATGGCTAATAATGCTTACTGTGAGACTGAGACTTCTAATGTGACAAGTTTATTTAAGCCCAACCCATAGAAGGTGAATGGTGCCATTAAATGAGCAACAATAATTTGCCAATACCTCTCCTCTTCGCACTATGATTTCATTTGCTCCTTCTGTGAGCCCGTGGCAGCCTGCACACATGTTCTGTAATGAACTGGTTGATTTCTAAGTCTTACTTGGGTAGCTTAATAGTACTATAACCAGTGCTAATTCTGAGACTCTGCCAGTCCAGTCCAGTCCACAGCTCTTGGTCAGCAAATACAGTGGCAAGATTCTCCTGTTTAACTGATCATCTAGTAAGGAGATAGATCCAGTCTGATTCTGAAGTTGTGTTGGTTCAAAATATTGCAAGTTCTAAAGAATTAATGTGAAAAGAGATGAATCTGAGGATTTTCACTTCCAGTGGGTCAGTCTACAAAGGTCTCAACCAGAGCAAGAACTGTCAGCAAGTCATACTTGTTTAAAGACTATTTACATACCTGGATTCTGCCGAACTAACTATTCAATGCATGTCTGAGAGTAGGGCAGCATCGTCATGAAAAGTTTTCATTAAATATTAAATAATGGACTTAGGATGTCTATAAGTATACAGCAGGGAAAAGAGTAATAACTGCAATCAAAAGCATTCTTCTACCATCTCTTTAAATGAAAATCTGAAAGTCAAATGTCTGGCTGAACACACATAACCCATAGGGCCACCATACTAAAGATACGCTTGTTTTCAGGGGCAATGAAACAAGAGAAAGAGACACTGGCAGCAATAGATGATTGACTCTGAACAACCTCCCTCCAGCCCTAAAGTATGATGAGGGGCTGTTTTCAGTACATGTCTAGACCAAAACAAGAAGTTGCACCCTTTGGGACCATGTTGTGCCTTTTAGATAGCTTACAACTTGCACTGGGTTTTCTGAGCAGCCAGCAAGAAAGCCAGCTCTTCATTTCCCCATTCCACCTAAGCACTCACTTCAAACCCACCTGGTGTTTGCTCTGGTGTTCCGCCAAGTGCTGGAGCAGACTGCTCATGTCTGGTCAAGCTCATAGCTTAAAAAATTAAAAAACGACAACAACAAATAAAACAACAACAAAAAAAACACAACTGTTTAAGTAAGTAGTATTCATGTCTTAAGCTTCAGCATACATTCAGTGCTAGCATATTTAAGTTCATTTGCTCATGCACTGTTGCCAAGACAATGAGTGTCACCATTTGAAATGTCACTCCTGTGCTCAACAGATTTTGTACACCATGTTCTGTAACTCTAGTTCTCTCCATCATTCAGCTTTTCTGGTGGAAGTGTCATCACACAGGAACACCTGTGCAGGATCAGAAATCGGTCAAGAAGGATTATGTAGGAGTCCCAAAATACAGTGCTGCCAGGTTTGGAGAAAATAAATCACAGTTCACTAACATCCAAGTCTGAACATTTTGTATGTTCCTAATATGTGGGTAGAAGCAATGCAAGAGGTTCAATCTGAGTATAAGACAAATGAATATTTGCAAAATTCTCTAAGAGAGTATGCTCAAGCTTTAGTTTTGCTTGGAAAAATAACTGTACATAACATCGTAGAGGCTTAAGATTTCCCATAACCTAGGCCCTCCTACACAAGCTGGCAGGAAGGATGTGTTGATGGATATGATGTTGTTATTTTCTTCACAAAGGAATTCTGAAGATTTCTAACAGCAGTTGTTTTTAAGTTTCCTATGCTGCATACACTGATGGGTAATTACAATTAACAAATCAGTAACAAGTTATTTTTTCCATACATGTATCAGTTTTAGTCAAAATCACTGCTTATTAACCACAAATAAAAAGTATGATGTATCCACAAACTAGCTTTGGAGCATTTTTTTTTCTGGCATTCTAAACAGAGCATAGATGTCATGTTTGTCTAAATTCCTTGTCAAACTCACTAGTAAATCTTAATATTGTCCAGATCGGACAGAAATCTAGCTTTGCTATCCTGTTCGGATAAATACTGACAATTCCGTTGTGTACCCAACAATAGGATACAGTCCTAAGGGAGACAAAAACATAAATAGATACTCAACGAATTTTGGTGGTTAAGGTTTCTGGAAGGGAGAGCGCTCTCTTTGACTCCACTGGTCCCTTCACACTGTCCCTCAGGGAACGCACACTCTTCTGACGATTACGTGCGAAACGAGCCCTCTTGATCTTCCACATTGCTGCATCACTGAGGTTGGCGACATTTGTCCGGACAGCAGTGATAGCTTTGCAAATGCAATTGACCAAGTTAGGATTCATTCCACAGCATGGTGAGGCCCTAGTGCTGCCAAGTGCCAAATGCAACTGGGCCCCCAGTCCCACTGAAGTCAAGAAAGATTCATATGGGTTCAAGGGGTCCATCTGCAAGGAACTCATCTGCATGCTCTCATTCTGAAACCCATAAAACCCCAAAGAGCTTAACTGCATTTAAAGAATAGTGATGTCCCCTCTTTCTTCATTTAGAGGTTGGAAAAAGACTCTTGAACCATTCAGACTAAGGGAATACGGGAAGCTCCCTATTTAAAATGGCAGAAATCTCACAAGTATGGATCACATTCTATGCAGTCTTACCAAAGGTGGCATATAGTTTTGCCTTAGACTGACCTCATGTCCTGTCTACACCTGTCATCCTGGATCTGAACAGTTCCTCCAAAATTCTGAGAGTGATTATGCTTTTATAGTCTCGTTAACAGAAGTACAATTGCATGTCTTAATGAAATCACTAACACTTTTCTATACTTCTATATGTCTGTAGTGTATTCAGACACTGAGGTTTATTATATGAGTGATCAAATCCAGTGACCCCATCTCTTGCATTACTTACGTCTTTCAGAAGACAGAGAAAGACTGAAAGTGCTGAGATTCCTTTCTCAGGCCTCAGCCCCCTGCTTTGGGTCAAGCTACTCACATACAAAGATGAAAATACTTCTGTAATTCTACATTCATTACATGAGTGCAGTAGCAGCACCTGGGCTTTTTTTTAGGGCTTCATATAAGTGTTGGAGAAGGCATTAAGCTTCTGAGTGACACCTGCTGTCCAAACAGCTGTTCCCAACTTCCTTCAGACAAATCAGACGGAAATAGATGTGCCACATCATCCAACATTCAGTTAAGGAAGTTTTCAATTATTCAGGACATTAAATAGTAATGCACAAATTATTTTTAACCCCCAATAGTGAATGGGAAGAGACCCAGTATTCATCAAGAAATCAAGTATGGTCAGGACAAATATTTACAAAAAATTGTGTTAATCACTACAGGGATAGCTAACCAAGCACTGGCTCATGTACCTCTTATACTGTTCCCCAGGGCATTTGTTTATGTTTCACGGACCACACAACTCCTGGGGCTATCTCTGTATAGACCGTTACAAAGCAGTGTCAGGCATGACCTAGGCCTTTGAGAATAGCATGTTAGCATAAAAACATGCACAGAAGATCAAGTGGAATAATGCAGTTTGCAGTTGAGTGGCCACAGAAACAGAACATGTTTGAAAAATTACCAAGGTTGGCAATCAGATCCTAGTGAGAATAAAATATGAAGCCCAAAGGCACAGCGAAAGATAGCCTTGGCTGTATTTAGGCAGTCAAAAAGCACTCCCTTTGAGTTATTCTCTTCTAGCCTGAAAGATTAGTTAGTTTCAGATAGCTCAGACAAGTGAGGCTTACACCTCTCTTAGACCCTTCCAAGCAGTTGAAATTCCAGAAGCTGATAAAAGGTTGTCAGATTGATTTGGACTCTGCTTACTTGTTGGGAAAGGAAATTCTTTGTTGCAGTCCAGATGAAGCTGTGCTTCCAGAGACAAGGTCTCAAAGCGATTCACAAAGAACTCCCAGCTCAAAGCTGGAATATCCGCTTTTAGAAAATGAAGTAGCAAAAGCTTACTAAGAATTGTGGGCCTGTCCTTGACAACTGTGTCAAACTGGAAATCAAGGCAGAGACAAAGACCCTATGGAGAAAAAAAAACAACACAAAAACAGTACTGAGATGTGAAGATTATATGCTTTTTTTTGTTTGTTTTTTTAAAGCAAAGGGATATCAAAGCTCTAATTTCTGACAATTTGTACAGGATATACAGGCTCCTTTCTCCTGCTTCTTTAAATGAGGACTAATGCTTCAACTATCAATGGAAAAGTTAGTATGTAAGGAGATAAATAATATTTAGAATGGAGAAGTTTCCAAGGTTTTGAGGAATACAAAACTATAGGTAAATGTTCTGCCCTACTACACATTTGATACAACTACCCACAAGAAATTTGGAGAAGTACTAGCAATGACTGTGACATTGTACACCTGAACCACTTCAAACATTGCGTAAAAATCCAGATTTTGTTTGAATGCAGAATTGTTTGAATATTTTTCCATATAATGAAACTACCTGCAAAGCTGGCCTCTTTATGGTGTCAAGTAATAATCCAGCTCTTGTAGCTACTGCTGGGTTGACATCTTCCACAGCAGTCAGGAAACAGCAGAATGCATGAGCCAAAGAGTACTTCAGTAGGTGGTTTTTTGTCACAGAGTGGATATCCAAAAATCTGCACAATACTGCCACCTTCTCCACTGTAGCGGCCCCGAGAGAAAGAAAGTACAAATATTAACTTAGGCAATGGCTTCTTTATGTCTTTTGTATTTTGATTAATATACCTCTCCTAGAAATAAGCACATTTTAGAAAGTAACAACAAAAAATAGCTGGGAGATGTTACTGTGATTTCATTTTTGTTTTTATTTATCCTGAATGCCTTATATTCTCCCTTATTCTTGTGCCATTGTTTTGCACCACACTATCTCTCAAACTCTACAGTCCAGCAAATAGATAGTCTTCCATTACCTGCCACTTACAGAAGAGAAAGATCTACCACTTCAGCAAATAAACAAAGATCAGATAGTATGTTTCCCAGGCCTACCTGCTTCAAACCTTATCTTCCAATCTTTGCTGTTGAAATTGCTGTTTATGATTGTCCAGAAAATGTCAGCTCCATGAGGAAGAGAAAGTGCATGAAGAACAAGTGGGACTGCCAGGGAAGAAAGCTGAGAGAACTCAGACTTCACAACTCCCCATAAGCTGGAAAGACCAAAAATATGAAGATTGCTTATAGGAGCATTCTCTTGACATCCTTTTTGTATGCCTGTCCACACTGTATTGTTAGTGGGAACCCATTTTTCATTAGAATCTTTGTGAACAAACCTAGATGTTTATGTGAACATTATAGAGTTGCTTATATGTGAATAGAGCTACTTGGAAGTCTTCAAATTCCACATCTTTTCTTGAAAAATCCAGGCCTACAAATTCCTTATATTGAAACACTTCAGATTTAACAGAACTTTAAGTAATTCAAAGCATTACAACCAAGGAACATAATCTATGTTGTGAATTATCATGAGTTCAGTATATGAGCCATGTGTACTGTCTAGCCATCACGAATCATGTGCATCCACAAACCACTGTGATGCAAAATTCTTTCTGCAAAATGTATATTGTTTGACAAAGTTTTCCTTTTACTTTTTCTTCTTGGAGAAAGAAAACAAACGAGAAATCAGTCTGAGATTAAGTGGCTTGTAGAATCCATTTTAAATCAATTTGAACCATCAGTGTGAGAGTTGTAATACATAGACTACATGCTGTCATTTCAACAGTGGGCTGAGTGGTCCCACATTTGGTTCCTTTGCAACGCTTTGTTCTCTCCTTGTTAAAATGTTTCACTACCATTTTTAAAGTGTGGCTATGGCCTGAAAGAAAACTCGGACTAACTACTAGAATTTTAATCTTATCTCTCTTTAAGTATATAGCATGTCAAACAGACTGTGAACTGAGCTATAGCACCAGATCTTGCTTCCAAGCAAATGCAGGACAATATGAAACACTTATCAATATTTTACTAGACTCCAATACTTTCCTATTTCCCTGGGAAAAAAAAAAAAAGAAAAGAAAAACCCCACTTTAATCAAAATAATTACATTTTTTATTGCCCAGCTATATGTTCACCTCTGATAGGGCTAGAGATGTTCAGGTAAATATGGATCTGCACAAAACAGCGTATCTTGGTTCTATATGCAGCCTCGTAAGAGCAAATTATATAGAATGTTTACACAGCTTCTTAACCTATTCACAGTTCTCTAACACACTTACTTAATTTTCCCTATTAAACCTGTAAATTCTTTGCCATCAAAATGAATGTATAGTTGGGTAATCAATTAAGTGTGAAGACAAAATATGCGCTAAAAGCCTACCTTGAAATCAGCATGTGATCTTGAATATAAGCAAGAAATTGTGGATGGTCCTTTCTTGCTATATACAGGCATTCTCCATGAAGACAAAGAATCTTCAGACAGTTCAGCATGTTAAAAAGAATGTCTGGTTCTTCAAATCTTGACATTTCCTGTGTAAGAGATGCAGTACCCTCAACATGGCAAAACCACTTAAGTGAAAATTCAAGCTAAAAAAACAAGTAAATAATTTTACCTGCAATATAGTGTATATGAGCTTCAAGGTAACTGGAAGTTGCTGATAACAAAATTTTCTTTCTGTGTCATTCTTTATTGCTGTTAAAAATGTAAGTTACATAAATTGTAGTTAAAGTTCTCTCATTTGCAGATTCAAAGTGAAACTAGAGTGTGAAAGTAATCAGAAGCATATTGATTCTAGCCACAGTAACACTGACATCAGTAAAGTTACAAATGCACATAATTTGGCATGTAATGTGCTACTTGGTATGTTCTCAAAGCCAAGATTTCTTCCAACGCTTTTTGAGTCAGTAACACTCACTTCAAACATAATACAGTCTTCCTGCTGATATGCTGAAAGAATTAAATGCATGAAAAGAAAATTGACTATGTATTGCTGCTCCTGAAAAACTGCTTCAAAACTCTGTATTCTGTATCAATGAAACATTTAATTCAAGGCCTTACTTAAATACTCAGTCTTCTCACTCTGAACCTACCAGCATTTTCTGTGGTCTCTGTGTGATTCCCTGGGTTCTCTCCATGCTTTGGTACTGATTTGTCTTCTTCTTCTCCTTCAGTTCCTATAATAAACTCAGGTCTAGTATACAGAAGACTATCCTCAAGGTTATCTGTGGGCTCCTTTGAGAACATAAGAAGTTAAATTAATTTCTTGGTGTTTTCTAAATACATTAGGCCATATCTTGTCGTTTAGTAACATTTCATGCAGATAAACTGAGCCCAAATGAGGGGAAATTATCTAGCTTCCATGTAAACTTGTCTATTCAGATTATCTGTACAAATAAAATCCTGCATCAGCAACTGCATTCTAACAATAATATCCTGTTTCGAACATGGATTTAAGTGATCACACTTCCCAGCTGCACACTGGAGCTGAGTAGGATTCTCAGGCCTCTGGATTCACCAAACCTGTCTTCTTTTTTTCTGAGCATCAACAATCACAAAACAAGTAAGACTTTTCAGGTTACCCACTGACAACTCTTCTACTTAAAATCATTAACCATCTGGAAGTATCTTCTCTTAGTCTTCAAAGCAAGATGAAAAACACTAAGTATTAATGTTTCACATTTTATTTAAACCAGTATCTTGGGAATGTACTTCCAAAGTGGGCAGCATTGACAGGGAGAAGAGTTCACACTTGAATGAATACTGCCATCTTCCCTGTGATCTCTGAATAAATTCAACCTTGGGAGATTTTAAATTCAATGGCATTTTTTCTTTAACTTCCAAACATTCCATGTCAAAGGTCAGTGCAGCTTTGCTCCCTTGTGCATAATGTAATAAGCAAAACGAAGATGAGTTTCAGCATGCCAGTAACACAGGTTCTTGCAGTACTTACCACTAGCCTGATTTCTTCTTTTGGAGCAAGCTGTTCCAGCAGCTCAAAACCCAGCTGGTAACACAGAATGCTGGACTGACACAGACCACATTCAACTGCTTTTTCATCTTTCTGACATGTGTGAGAACCACCCCAGGGTGCCTGGAATACATTGTTTATGATGGATATTATGTCTTTTGAAATGCTATTCTCTAAGCCCAAAGTGACACCGTCATCCTGGAGTTCCATCTGAAAAAGTGAAAAGAGTAAGGATTTAAAATTTCTTTAGAAACCACAGCACTATCTATTCTGCCTATTCCTACATTTCTTCCAATGTTCAAGCCCAAGACTGAACAGATAGAGTAAGGTAGGTTTTGAAGGTAAATAAACAATTTCAAGTGCAGGATTCATTAACATTACCTGGACACTGTTAAATAGTTGGATTTGAATTCTCAGTGTATAACTTTAGCTAACCAAAAATTGTGCATCTAATCTAAGCCTAACAACAAACTTCTAGCCTGTAGGAAAAAAAAGAAAGAAAGAAAGAAAAAGAAACAAAACCACATCTCCAAAGTTCATTTCACTCATATGAGATACCTAACACAATATGGAGTTATCTACCTTCTATTCATTGACCACGAAACCTTAACTTTTATATAGGTTAAAGCATGTGAAAGCTGTAGAAAAATTTTAATGCTTTATATTTTGTCATAGTCCTTCTTCAGAAAGGGTCTCAGTACAGGATTAGAGAAACAAAAGTGACTACAGAACGTCTGTGTCCCTTAACATAGATATTTTTCTTCCTTGAGTACCTGCTTCAAGATGAGGTCGAACATCAAAATGAAGCAATTAAGATTCATTTCATCATCCTCACAGTCAAAGTCAATTGCCTTTCCACTAGGATGTCCAAAGTTCTTGAAGGGACTTTGAAAAGGACTACGTATAGGACTCCGAAATGGGCTCTGGAAGGGGCTTGGGAAAGGACTCAGCATGTTGTGCTGAACTCTGCGCCCAGGGTCAGAAGCAACGCTTACCTGAAGATATATAAAGTAAACATGTTCAAATGAATGCTAAGCATTTAAACAGCCTTATTCTATACAAGACTGAGGAAAGTGTCAAGAGTTTTGAAAGCCTTACTATTCCTTGTGGTAGCTTTTATTTACTTTTTAACCTTCATCATCATAAACAAAACAGAAAATTGGTGCAAGTAATAAAGTGGTCATCAGGTTACAATGGTTTGCCCCATGACTCAGGGATATCAACTTCAATAGCAGGAGTCTAATACAGCGTATCTCAAGACAACAGTATAACTATGGCTACACCAAGAATATGGGTAGCTGGTAAATGAAACAGGCGTAACAACAGTAAGATGTGCATTTCTGCACAAGTTTATGCTCACACCACCACAGGCCACTTACAACACCCTCAGAACCTCTAAGTGTTTCAAGGAAATATATGGTTAGAGAACACAAGGACATCTTTAGACAACCTGTGGTCTGGATTACCACATTGCCCAGTTCTGTTTAGTTTAGAAGTGGTCATGATCAAGTTGTCTAAGAGCTCTCTACTGACCTACATCAGAGCATAGGAGGACTACGCATGAAGAATCATCAACTGCTTAGATGCTGTAGGTTGATAATCTAAAGGTATAATCTTTTAACACTGTATCTTCTGTTCTCAAAGCACTCTTTAGAAGACTACTGGGAAGTAGTCCAGGTGTGTTAATGCCCACCTATTTGTAAACATTGTTTCACAGCTTATAAGCTTCTGACAAATTAAGTTTCCTCAGATATTTTTACATCTTTTGGAGGTGGCAAAATACAGGCAAAAAGAAAAAAAAAGAAAATTCTGTTCTATCATCTTTCCAAATCATCCTAGACAATCAAACATATACCAGAATAAAAAAAAATCCCTCTGGGTGACCTGTCCATAGAAAATATTGTTAACAGACATTAAAAGTAAATGAAAGAATGAAGAACGTTGGAAAAGATACCATGAAAATGCTCAAAAAATATCCCATCTGAGCTCACCAATGAAAAATTGCAGTTAATTCCTGCCTGCATTACCTTTAAACTGACCACATGGCAGAGAGGTATTAACTGAAGAAGCCATAGTAATTTTCTTTCCCTCTCAAAATTTGTATTGGGGTTCCAATCAAATGTTGCCACATTGAAAAATATCTTTAATTCTTCCTATTTATTCTATTAGGATAACTGTTCTATGAAAAAAAACAAACAAAAAAAAAACAAGCAGCAGAAATAACCCATTACCCTCCGAGCTGCAACATTTCCTGCCAGTTCACTGACTCTAGATTTCCTTTGATTTGCTAATTCCTTCACAGAATTAACTCCATCAGAAAACATGCTGATCAGTAACTGAAGAGGAACAACAATGTCAAGTTCAGATAACACCTGAGGAAAGACAATAAATTAAAAAAAAAAAAAAAAAAAGCCCATGAGTTTCAAGACTGATAAAAAAATACCAGCTATTCTATAAGCATAGTTATCACGTAATTCTCAGTTTAGCAAGTTGCATGCACTTAAGTTTGGAATACAGTGAAGTGAGCTGTGAATTTAGGTTTCTGTTCAAAACAAGGCAGAAGAGAACTGTAAAAAGAAAGCATATTTACTACATATTCGTTCACATGGTGCTTGGCATAAATTGAGGTCAGTTTTATGCACAAGACAGGTATGTGAAGGCTGTTCCAAAAAATGTTTCTGTGAAGCAAAAATATTAAAAATACTTGTATGGATAGCTATTCACTATCTTGATTATAAACTTAAATACAATTCCTATATTATAAGAATTCATCCAGATTGCCTATGGATATAAACACACTGACAGAACTGGTTATCCGCATATCACTGCGGGATGAGTATCATTACCTACTTTGTCACCTAATACGAGTTAATCTGAACTTGTCATAACTGCTAGTAGGAGTAAGAGAAAACTACAAGAATCATATTTTATTTGAAAATTCTGGATACATGATTACTCAGGTAAACTGCCCTTTGCTGACTTATTAAAAGAAGACATTTACATGCAGCCAAAGCAATGCTTGCTCTTGCACAGAGGCTGGATACCCAGTGAATCGACAACTGATGAAGCCAAACATCTCTTCCATGGTAAAAGGGAGAGGGCAAAGTTCAATGTCAAACATTTTGCTGAAAAGTAGGACAAAAATATAGCATCAGTGAGTTATCATGACATGCTGTCACAGTAAGGTATAACAGAAAACTAGTAGAAAGGCAATTGCACAATTAGCACTCATGATCCCTCTGGAATCTTATTGGTATCCTCATTCCCCAGGGAAGCTGAGCTAGGTTGCTGATGCCACCCATTCTGATTGAATCATATCATAGAATCATAGAAGTGCTTGGGTTGAAAGGGATCTTAAGACTGTCTAGGGCCAAATTCCCCACTGTGGGCAGGATTGCCACTGCACAAGATCAGACTGCTGAGAGTCACATCCAGCCTGGCCTTGAGAACCTCCACAACTCTGCACAAGATGTCCTAGTGCCTCACCACACTGAATTTAGTGATGTAGCTTAAGAATTTGCATCGTATCTTATATCATGCCCAGTTTGATACGATTTCAATACTCAAGTTATAGGAAAATTTCACATTTCACCACTCCACCATTCCTTATTCTCACTAAACATGTTTTCATTGGTCCCTACAAATATAAATTTAAAATCAATTTCAGAGTCAGACAATGTGAAGCTTTATTGCCAAGGGCACCCAGCAAATATGAAATTATGACTCCAACAGTCACCATTTTTATTCTGGCACTTTCTTTGCTCAGCAGGGGAAGATAGCAGCTAAATAATTAAAAATCAACCCTTTTTCAAATCCAGCTCTACTAATCCCCAATATTTCTCATCAACAGCTGGTCAGGAGGAAACAAATTTCCTCCATCATGCTATAGGACCGTACTGAAAGTGTGCCTTGCTTAATAAAGTAGCTGATTCAAGGATACGAATCGCAATAAAATGAAACTTTCTCAAAGGTTAAGTGCTCTAGTTGAAATATAATTCATAAAAAATTTGGAAGTATTCACTCATTACCATCTACCTGCACAAAGGAAAGTAGGCTGAATGATGCTTTTATGTATTTCCAATATTTTATTTCACTTATAACCTCAGCAATCAACATATTTAATAATAAAATGATTTATACGTATGTTTTCATACCTTAATACTTCCCGGAATTCTTTCAGTTGATTATCAGGCACTTCAGTCCTTATTGCTTCCAACCACTCTGGCATGATACATTCCCACACTGCCTGGTTTATTACGTTGTAAGGAATCAAGCAAAGGATTCGATTCAGGCCTTCTTTTAGTTGGGTCACAGCACTACACGATTTGTCCCAGTATCCACCAACCTGTGGGCATTTCCAGGAATTATACTGATGACCACTACATGACCCATATAACTGGTCCAGCACCAGCACAAATTTTCTTAGTGTGTTGCAGCCAAGAAATCATGAGGAATGTTCATAAATATCCATCAGCCTAAATTTAGAATTCAGACATGGTGACTGAATTGCTTTTTCTCTCTCATTTGATCTTGACAGTCCAAGATTTAGAATAATTTTGCTCACTTCCACACCATCACATGGAATAATGTCCCATTGTTTACAGTTCTCAGTGAAGGTCAGATTTGTTTGCTCAGACATATACTTTCACTTTCAAATCTTTCCTCTGGATCATGATCTACAGTGCTGGTTATTTATTTTGAAATGCTTGGTCTGAACCAGGTCTTTGGTTCTTTGTGTATGGGACTTTTTTGCTTACTTATATTTTGCTTCTTTTTTTTTTTTTTTTTTTGAATAAAACTTCTGCGTGACGGGAGCCAAAAAATATACTTCCAAGTAAATAAATAATGGTCTATGGAGACTAATTCTTCTAACTGACCTCAGTTCACATCTGCTGTTTCTTACTAATGACTCGAGATGCCTGCTGTTTTGGCAGCAACTACTAGTACTCTCGGCCAGCAAAATATTTTTAACTCCATTCATCACAGCTAATTTCATAGCTATTTTTTCTTATTGTTCTAGTGAACCCTTGCAAAACTGGTGAGTTGTTAAACTCATTCTCAGCACTGCAGGGGAGGTTGCAAAAATTTAAGAAGGGCTGGATACAAGACAAGGTCCAACAAGATCCAAGGAAAAGGTCCACAACAGACTATAGCATAAGTTCAGCCCTTCCTCTCCTCTTTAAACAAAAAACCCAGATCTCTCAATTTCTAACACCCAATGAATCTGTTCACCTCCCAGATTCCCTCAGCTGCCTTCCAATCCTCCCACAGCCAAGGTCTACCTTCAGAGTTACACACAGGGTGGTCTGCACATGCATAGCAAATTCCATATATGAAACACACTTGATGATGTGGTGAATCAAGTCCACATGACACTTCCTACACTAGCCACCAAACTGTAGAAATCAAAATGAACTTGTCCATCTGATATTTTATGTAAGAAGATCATGAAATAAAAGTCATCTCCAAATTTTACAAAAGAACGAGTATAGTTGGCAGTGAAAATGTTGAAGAAGTCTGTCTGACACCCCTTCCAAACATAACATTTCTATTTTAATCCTTATGTTTAATTTTCTACAGACGAATATTCGTGTGACTAATTTTGATGCATGCCTTCAACTATTCATTTTAAGGCAAGTTCTGTTTCTTAATTAAAGAGCAGAAAGTAAGGAAGCCCCTTGAAGGAGTTATTCAACCAAGGGGTTTCCTTTATGCCCCCTGAATGACCAATGACCTTCCAGATAAGTCTCTCTCACTCCATTAACAATAATGCAAACCATGGCAGATGAGTCTCCTGAGTCACTTAAAACAGAAATATCACAGTAAAACAGACTAGTAAAGAAGAAGGTCATACCTGGAAGCTGTCAAGTGACACCTTATTTCTATAACGTATGCTTTAGTGCATAAAGGAGATGTGCAGCTGTTGAAAATGCACAGTATATTTCAATCTCTATAATATTCTTCCACTTTGTCTTCATATTACTGTAAATAATTCCCCGTTTCTGACAGAGAGAATTTTAAAAGCTATGAAGACAAAAAATTCCTAAACTCTACTACTCCTTTCCCAATGTGATTTCTTCTCTCTTGATAGAGCTGAGGGAGAAATAGTCTTTATCCAGTTTACTTTAATGACTGTGGCAAATAAATAAACCTTCAGATAAATTATTCTTACCCTAGCAAACTCCATTGGTTTAGGAAGAAGGCACATAACCATGACATCAAACCGGACATCACAAACTGTCTTCAACCACTTGGTAACAAACTGAGGTTTGAGCTTTTCAACAAGGCTACCAACTTCATCATCCATCATGTAAGCTGTAGAGTGAAACCACTGGAATACCATGCTAACCAACCTTGCTAAACTCTCTGTGGGTGTATTCTCACTGGGTGTGCAAAGGCTCACCTGCAGGACAAAGATACAAATAAGGTTTCTCACTTTTAATTCTAGAAATGGAAGTATTTCTCTACTATATTTGCATATTCTCAGAGACACATGGATGCAGAATAAATACAAAATATCTGAGCTGATCAGTTTTGAATTTGGCACATGACAATTAACAAAACATTTCCACAGCCAGAAAATAACAGTAAGAGGAAAAAAATAAGCATATTTTTTTTCTCCATTTCAACAGTGAAAATAATCAAAACAATGTTTTGACAAACTGAAACATTCTGGTTTGAGTTTTAAAATAATTTCTCTTTTCTAAATGTATTCTAATATCCAGTAAAATGTATGACTCAAATATAAATATATAAAGCACAGACATTAAAAAAGAAAAAGTAAATTAAAAGTTAAAAAAAAGGGAAAGAAGATATTTAGTTGGCATAATCAGTGATCTTGGCTTTACAAGTGGGTTCCAATTTTGTTTTGTTGTCTCATTTGGGGCAGGAATATTAGTTTTAAGCTTTCAAAAATGCCTGTAAAATCATTAACAATAATCTGTTTCCTGTGTCCAAACTTTCCTTTTTTTCTAGAATATCTGCACTGTAAAACTACCCCAAATCAGAGACCAAGTTTGTACCTCAGTTCACAGACCAGGCACATTCTAAGCACTTAATGACCTGCTGTTTGAGCTTTTGCTACCTTCTGTGGAGAAGTGAGAACATTTCAAGTCAGGTTACTGCACTGAATAAAACAAAAATAAAAAGGAAAGTAACAGGTGACAGAAGATTTAGGAAGTTCCTACTAACCGCCAAATAGCTGAAGGTTGCCACTTCTTAGTGAAAGCTATATTCTCAGTATTTGATAACCTGAAACCAGTGACTCCTACTTTGCAGTAAACAAACAAAAGAGCAATATTTCATGTAAAATCTAGGAAACATTTGGCAGTACTGCCTTCTAGAGAAGGCAAAATAGTGTATTAACAAGTGTTTCTCCTCCATATTTTCCTTGGGATGAGGTAGCTAACAACACTGGAGAGAAAAAAAAAAAGAGAGAGAGAGAGAGAGAGAGAATTTAGACTTCAGAAATAAAAGAACAACAACTTCTTACCAAGAACCAGATTCCAAACTGGCTTAGGAGGCGTTGGTCGTGCTTGTCATCATCTTTATTATCAAAGTCTGTGTTGTCCAGGGAGTGATGGGAAGAAGTAAGGCCCATCTGCCTCCTTCGGTTGAGTTCATGCTCCCTCTGCTCAGCATGGAACTCTGCTTCCTTCAACAAGCTATAATACAAGTTTGTAGTCAGTGAAGACATTT
Organism: Cyrtonyx montezumae; assembly: GCF_038088225.1. Lineage (NCBI taxonomy): Eukaryota > Metazoa > Chordata > Aves > Galliformes > Odontophoridae > Cyrtonyx > Cyrtonyx montezumae. The sequence goes on from NW_027071826.1 coordinate 14,159,234, forward strand.
TGACAGCCTTCCTGCACTGCACACAGATATCTGATTAACCATGATTAGATATTAAGACATTTGAAGTCAACATTTTCCCAGAGTATGTAATAAAATAAAATCTACTTCTAGGATTCAAGGCTGAATTCTTCAATGAGTACAAAACTCAGAGCTGATAGGTACTAGAGCAGCAGGAGTTCAGAACCCATAAGTTACACAAAATCTTGATCCTGCTTTAAATATAGATGTTGTATACACTACAATATTACCTGATCACAGCTTCTACAGTACACACAAGCTCCTCTGCCCCACACTCCCGTGTATTGATAGGAGGTGGTGAGGTCTGGTAAAGGTGGGTTTCTGCTGCTGCCCCAACTTCACTGCTGTGATGATTTGAATGGCATCTTTTGCAGTAGCGCACTGGCCTGTTGCCATGGCGACCACAGCATCCTGCTGAGAAGCACGTAACCACAGCTCTTCTGACATGTGAGCTACAGTTCTGGAAAATGAATAGATTTTATTAGGCCACAAGTATCAGGCTGTGGAACTGAAAGCTCTAATGAAAATTTGCAGTGAAGAACTGGCTCAAGTGTAGGCCGTTTGCAAATCACTATGTACAAGCACAGATGTGTACAAACTCCTGATGCCAGGTGTCACTGGGCTTTCAAGAACATGAGCTCAGGCCTGGACTTAAATGTCACAGTTGTTCTTTCAGAGCAAGCCAAACCAGTATTTAAGTCATCTACTTCAGGCTTGGAGCAATCTCTAAAACTTACAACAGTTCTCTTAACCCTTGCTTGTACTTCAAAACATCTCCTCAAGTTACATACAGCAAACCAACACATCCTTGGAAGTGTCATCAATGGTGCCACATCATTTTACTCTATGAATGAATCTGGCTTATCATATGTAACTGTTCAAACCCCTCAAGTACGTACTACCTTCATTTTTGTCCTCTGGTAATCTGGCCCAACATAAAAGCTTGATTTATCACACAAGACCTAGAATATGTTATATACTGTATCCCTGTTATTACAACACACTAGCTGGTATGTTTTGCAAGCAGATTCTTTTTGTCAGCAATTTTTTAGACCACTGAATACATTCAGTCCATATATTTAAAGCAATTCACTGCTTACAGTAGGGGTTCTGGCCATTTTCAGATGAATCTAGGACTTCAGGAATACAAGAAGATATAAAATACTTAGATCTAATATTTATCTTTTGCTCTATCTACTTCATAAGTGGATATAAAATTACAACTGTGCTCAGTTGCATAATTAAATTGCCTTACTCATTACGTCTTGAACAAAACCTACAACTCCAATCAAATATCAACAGTTCAAACAAAAAGAAATCTTACTACTAAATAATTCCCATCTCCAACAAATGCATTCATGGATAAACTGTGAAAAATTGGAATGGTACAAAAAAGAATGCACCACAAACTAATGGAATGACATTACACACAACACCAAATCATGCCTCACCACAGAAATGACTTAATCTTACCTTCTTCTGACATATAGCAGAAATTTCAGCTGTAAGGGGAAGGCATACAACACATCAACACAGAATGATGATTCTTCTGTTTTAATATGGCAACCATGGGAAAATGGAATAGCTGCAAGGAATTCTCTGAGGCTGAACTTGTACTTCCCGATACTACTCAAATCTCTAAGTCTCTTGGATTCCAGAGGTTTATGGAAATGAAAGAACAGTCTTGGTGCATTAAGGGTGGTGTGCTCCTATCCCCTTTGCCTCACAGAAGGATTTGTAACAGTGGGCCTGTTGGCAAACTAATGCAACTGGCATACTTGGTAGGCAGTGTTTATATATTTACACTGCCTGCAAAAGCTGGTAGTATTAGTGAATTTAGATTAATAATGTAAACATAGCCACTACATCTGTGGTCCCTAAGACCATACAGATTCAACCTGTAAGCAGTACCTCTCAGTCTTTCACCCCAATATCTGATTCAGATGCTTCTGAATCCCTGATTCCCTTAAAATAAATGAAAAATATATTATAATTCCTTTAAAATAAATGATACATACTGTAGTCTGGATTAGATTATAACAGTAAGGAAACAGCAAGAAAAAACTCCATTGCCTAAGGATTTCCAGTTTGCTGAACAAAGAGAAAGTGAATGTCTTTGCTTTGTCCTTGAAACAGTATTCTAGAGAGCATATGGCTATCTGACCATCCTTGTAAACTCAGGAAACTCTACTTAGCTGTCAATAAGTTCAGCCTGCTTTATGGCAGACAGTAGAATACCACACATACTCTATAGCCAATGGACCATGATTGGATCAATAAACAGATCACTGAAAAAACATGTTATGTCAATTTCTGACATCCTTTACAGCTTCCTGTTTGTAAACTAGATTTTCAGAAGCTTGTAAAGGTTTAAAATCAGAGCCAGGTTATCAGAAGCACTAGCTTCTTTTCTTGGCCAAAATGCACTTTAAAACTTGGCTCCAAAATACACGCTTAAAGAATTTAAAATCTGTTCAGTTACCTCTATTTCCTCACAAATACAGGGCTGCATACAACTTCAAGTATGAACTATTTAATGCTTAATAGTGCTTTAAAGACATTGAGCAGAATTAAGTACAAGCTACTTGAAAATTCTACAATACTTTTTTTTTTTAAATAGGATGCAGCATTTCAAGTAACACAGTATGCAGAAATACCAATAAACATAGGGCTGTACAATTATGATTGGTTTGTACCTACCCTTACAATGCCACTTACCTTGTGGTAGAAGAACATCAATCAACCATTCACTGTGATCCCTATAAAAATTGTACATCTAATTAGCTTTCCATTTCTTTATTTATGTATGCATTTATTTTTGCACTGAGGAAAGTCATCTAAGTTAATGTGGTAGCACTGACATTACTCTGAAGCAGTGTTTTTACAAATATAGTTTCTTAAATGGCAGGCTGCTTGATTTTACTTCTTTGTTGTCCCTGACTTACTCCAAATTACCACTCTCACATGGGTACATCATGTTTAAAGCTTTCAAAAACTACTTTTAAGTCACTAATTTATCAAATGAAAACTGTGTGCTCTGGAAGTCTGATGGGTAAGAAGTAATAGTGAAGAGTGACAGATAAATATGGAAAAAAAAATTGTACTAGTACCACTTACTGTGAGCTTCCTTTGAAGCTCTGGGTCTAACAAATTAAATTACTTTGTCCCGAAGCTTTAAATCAGTGATTTAAACACTAAGATGACTTCTACAACATGTAATTGCTTTTCTGGCAGCTGGTGTGATATTAAGATGGCTGTCAAATTGAGGATGAAACCAAAACAAAAACACATAGCTTCTGAACTAAATGTATTTTTGTCTATTTGAACTACTGATTGAAAGTCCCCTTAACTGTTAGATCTCATAAAGCACAAAAAAATCAATTTAAAAAACTGAGGTTAATCAGATTCATTCATCTCAGGATATATTCCTTTAATGCACTGGACAATCCTGGACCAGTTTTAATTCTTTACTCTGCTTATTCATGGTATGTATTAGAGAACAATCTGAAATGTATGCTACAGAAAAGTAACCAAGTCTCTGCAAAAGATCTTTCATTGTAATATCCTGCTTTACTGACATTCAGAGGATGAGGAGAAAAAAAAGTTAACACAAGCAAAAGCTTGTACTATAGTAAGGTTCCCCTACCATAGTCAATACATCCCATACTCTAGTCATTCAAAGATCTTAACTTCAACACTCACTACTGACCCATTTAAAAGTGCTAGTCATTTGGGTAAGTTTCTGTAATCCTTGTTCACTGCATTGCACTGTGCTCCATACACTTCAAGAGAGTTAACTATACAAATTATGTGCTAATCACACAGTAAAAAAAGCTTAAGAATCTTCTGTAACAGACTGTTCTGAACTGTGGAGTTTAACTGACTGTATTTCCTCATTCTCCTCCTTAGTATACCTACCCTGCAATTCTCTGGCTGCATTCTTCACAAAGATATAGGGGAGGTGGTTTATCACCCAAAGCCACAGACAAGGATGGATCAATGCACATCTGAAACATAGAGAAGAAAATAAAATTAATATGTCTGTCCATGAAGGTTCACTGAGAATGTGTTCAGTGCATTAATGCAAAGACAAACTATACAACATGGCTTTGACAACTGCTGAGAGCATTAAGTATTCTGAAAAATAGTACTCAGGATCTAGCAGTCAACGATCTCAAAGTATTTCTAACAAAGAAGGTAATGAGTCTGGAAATGAGAACCTGTGTGAAAAGAGCAATTTGTGTTCCAATATAAGCATTTTCATTCTTTGAAAGACAAGTATGTTTTGTGTTACACATTCACATTCATTAACATTGCATAGCCACAACAGACTTTTTGTTTCTTCCGAATAGTCACTGAGAAGACCGCTTAAGAAAAGGTAATGTAAAAATATATTCCTCTCACAGTAATTTCCCTTCTGGCAAAACCTAATTTTTGGTCATCATAGCTGTTAACTATCCAGCACAATTCCAGTGATAGAATGACAGCTGTGGATCTGTATCTCCTTTGGCAGCATAGGCTGCTATATCCAAACTGAAAATATAAGGCCTCATTTAAACAGAATGTTCTTCGTCTTGCCTTAGCTTTTATCTGTCCACATGTCAGGCAATCACAGATTGATATGAAAACACACATTTGTTTATGCACTTTCTACTTCTTAAGGAAAAGCTGCATACGCACTATCTCAGCCACTTAAAATGTTCCTTATTCTACCCAAGTGTAAGATCTTTTTTACAAAAACTGTGCACATTTCTCATCTTTGTTAATCACCTTTACATTTCATCTATCCAAAAGACAACAGGGTGTGTCTTTCTGAATGGTGGCAGCTTAACACAGCTTCTGTCATAGAATGTTGAAGACACTGTTCAAAAACATTCATGCATTACATCTGCACAGCTTGGAGCTGTAAGTTTAATTTACATTTTGCTCTACTCAGTGATTAGTTTGAATCTAGTGATTGTAACTACTTGAAGCAACATTTCCCAGCTTTGTTCTATGTGAAGGGATTGTTGAGAATGACTGGAGTGGCCAGGGAAGGCACTGAGGCAAGTGTCACCACCAAATCTAGTCTGTGGAAAAGGTTTGCTGAAGAAATTTTTTACTCATGTAATTGTCTAAGTGCATGAACTTATGCCAGGAAAATACATATTTAACTAACTAGTATGACAAGTCATGCTCTGAACTTGGGATGCTATTTTTATCTCTGACACTGAATTGCTCTACGATCCTGTGCAAACCATTTTACTTGTTATTTTTGTTTGTAAACAAGAAAGCTGTCATTTGCCTCCTCTTGAAGCAGGCTGTAAAAGTGATACATAAATCATTGTTGCTAATTGCTTCAGAACACATCCCAGTCAAAGGATGAGAGCACAAGTACTGTACATCAGTCTGATACCAAAGTGCAACTTGCACCTATGTAACTGACATATTTCATGTATATGTGTAGATTCCTCTGAAAGTAATGTCTCCTACTTATTTCCTTATGGGAACTACAACAGATACATAAAACACAACAGCTCTCTTTGATAGAGCAAATTTTCAGCTATAATATTTACATAAACACACATGTTTAGGAAATTATTCATAAGCCAGCATAGAATTCTACACAGTGTTTTGTAACCATTCTGACCATTGTTAAGACTTGACTTGCAGTTATTGGAGGAAATACTTCAACTTGCTTTAGGCATTCAAAGAAAACATTCACAAAGCTCTGACTCCTTTACTCTTGAAAGGTTTTTCTATTCTCTTAGCTACCCAGCTTCCCTTAGTCACCTAAACATCACCAGTCCCTATAGCTGGGGCAAAGTGCAACCTCTCCCACTTCCAGATACTCAGGTTTGACCTCTGACAAAATAGCAGTACCTTCACAGCTGGTTTGTTAATTGCATTATGGCATTCAATATGCTGGCAATGAATAGGATTCCAGGCTGCAAAACCAAAGCACAGGAGATTAATAAACAGGCAGAAATTATTTATAGTGATGTCAATAATGAACAAGATCCTCTTGTGTAAGTACTACGTAAATATGAAAGAAGTAATTCCTCAGGAAGACTAATTACTACAACGAACAAAAGGAAAAAATAAGACACAGACATTCCAATTGTAGATCCTTCCCGTTCTCATTAGGTTTTGAATTACTTTGTAATTCTTCCCTCCCCAGAGCAGGACAGTAGAAGTAACTCAGTACATTCAAAAACATTCATTGGCTAAATGAAAATACAGCTGTAATACTGAAAAAACACTCTAGCCACAGAAGAAGCTGTTGAAGGTGGGTTCAAGCGATATCAGGTGGATGCTTTATGGAACGCCCTCAAGTAAAAGTGCCATGCAACCAAGAAACACACAGCTCACTGTGGGATGTATTAGTAGAAAAGTAACATAGAGAAAAGCTATTCCAGTCTGCCTCATGTTAGTAGTCAGACTGCATGTCATGCTTTGTTCATAAATCTGAAGAAGAGATGCAGAGGAGTACAGTAATAGTTATTAAAAAAAAAGTCAAGACATGTTTAAAAGAGATCATACAAATAGCTATAAGGAACCTTCAAGATGAACTTGAGTTAGTCTAGAGGGTCTTCGATCCTTCATTTTTATTATTTAAATTGTTGCATTCTGGTCCAGAAGTTTTAAACATGAACACAACCTATATGACAAGGATTACTTGAAACAGACAGATTGAGACAGGCATGCAAGTAATGAATTGCTGCTTGACAGTCACAACCATTAAAGCAGAATCCCCCCATTAGGTAGTTTGGTGGACAGAGGATTGCACATCATTTGCTTTCTCAGCTCTATCTGCATGGCTGACATGTTCACTCTGCAGTCAACCTTGAGTATTTATCCATTTTACTGACAACACCTGACATCACATGACTTCTTTGACAGTAACAGTCAGATAAAGAGCCATAGCAAAAGCAGCAGTGATAACAGCTGGCACAGCAAACAAACCAAAGTAGTAAATGAAAGAAACATAAGCCAGAAACACTGTGAAGCTAAGAAAGCAGTTTCACAGGCAGTTTGAAATGCTGTACTTATTTCTCCTTATCCCTTTAGACAATATTTGCAGTAATACAATATAATCATTAGCCATGATTTTTAATATATATTATTTTTATAAGATCTCTTGCAGAGACAAAGTGATATTGTATATATTTATGAAAGCACCAATTCACAGAATGAAAGGTCTTCAAAATACATCTTAGAACTGCAAGCACACAATTAACACACTGCTGACAATTTACTTTGTATTTATTTTAGCTTACACAAAAAACAGTTGCACTGACCTGTGTACTGCAGTCCTCTGTACTCACTGATTGCCCCAGGGGGTTTTAAATTGGGCCAATAGTGAAATAACATTTGTACTGCTGGGGGTTTAACTTGAGATGGTCCATAGGCTATGACATACAGCAAATCCTAAGGAAAGAAATACAAGTTTATTTTGTAAGGCAAAAAATTCAATTCAACATTTATTATTTGCTTTCACTTAACACATAAAATATACATGTTTAGTGCCCTACCAATTATCTTTTGTAATCTCTTAGAAGTAGATTTTATATAAAACTTAAAAAAATACGTCTATGACTGGCTTCTGTGTATTGTCAGAATATCCAGCAACTTTGATCCATCCCACACAGTATGTCAGTACGCATCACATGAAGCCTTTGTGTATTCTTGGGGCAAAAAGATGTCATATAGCTAAATAAATGGATCCAGATCAGATTTAAGACAGTGTTTACACAGAGTCCTTGGGAAAGTTAAATATCATATGAATGGAGAAAATTGGTAGTTTTTAAAATTTCTGCCACTTGGAGCCACAACTATCTAGTAATTAGGCAAGAGAGGTCGGTTCTATAAAAAAGTATAGTTGATTCTGTAATGTAAAAATCAGGACCTTTCTCTTCATAATTCAGAGGATATAATCAGCTCAATTTTCAAGCCCTCTGGTTTTCATTACCAGCAAGTCACTTCCACAAAGTACATATGATCACAAACTTACTTTCCATACTTCTTGTTTATATTTCATGAGGCATTCCAGTAACTGGCAGTGATACACTGAGAGAGAAAAGACAATATAGGCATAACACTAAAATGGAAATTCAAGTTACAGAAGTGGTATAATTAATCAATTGGTTTTGCCTTGTCTACGTTTAATTTAATTACCTTTTATTTTAAAAGGTTTGCTGAAGGATCATTGTCCTGAGGGTTATCATAAAATAACAGCCTTTAAATACTGCTAGCTTTTTTTCTGTCAAGTAATGCAGTACAAAAATGAGCCTTATGAGGGTACTCATAGAATACCTGCTAATTCACTTAAAGTTTGTTTCTCTGGCACTATATAAAGCTGTAAACGGGTATTTTGTCATTTTACGGTGAGACAGAGACAGAAACAACACAACATTATTCCTTTATATACCAAAGAGTATAGAAGCCATATTGTATTAAACACGAGAGCCAAAGGAAGCCCTCAGCATTTATCTGACTTCCTCAGAAACAGAGGCAAATTTTCCTCTGATGGATGGAACATGAACTCACAAGCAAAAATGCAAGATTTTATGAAAAAAAGTTTAACAAATACCTTTTAAAAATAGCGTACTCTTTTTATTTACCACTGAACTGCATTAGCATGATGCGACAGTTCTCATGCACAGTGCGAGGTTCCTCCTCACAGATACCACCTACCATTTAAGTATATATATGAAATAGGAGATAAATAGCTTATTAGCATGAAATACAATAGCTCTCTCAGGTAAAACTTTGATTCATTTTGCCTGATTCACCACAATGTGAGAGAATGGTATTTATGCTCAAGTACTTCCAATTACAATCAAATAACAGCTCTTTTCTGAGCCTGTAGCCAGCATTATCTGCCTTCTTTAAAAAAAATAGTATCAGTTGTGATCTCAGTGGGATATAAATAATAAAATAAACCTAATTCTTACTACAAAATCCAATATTATAAATGAACACTGTTTCCTAATGTCAAGCAAAGTAGAACATTCCCTCCTGGGCCCAATCCTATGTCTTCATCACAGTGAGATCTCCTATCCGTATAATGATAACTTCAAGCACAACACTCAGAAATGCCAGTTTTGACTAAAGTTACCAATTTTTCATCCTGTATTGGATAGGAAGATAGATTTTTCACTCATCTGAACTTATTTCATTATATTTGACACAGAATTTCATGACTCTGAGTTTCACAGAGAATTATACCACATTACACATTTACACATACCTGGGTTTGACGTGTATTGCATTGCAATCATTAGCATTGATGATGCAGATAGATTGACATGAGCAGGAACACCTTCCCTTTTCGAGGAGCCCACTTAAAAGAAAGGATAAAAAAAATCAGCATATAATGAGGAAAGCAGCATATAACTCTGGTTTCAACTGATAACAAATAATGCAGATTAAAAAAATAATAATAATCCTGAAGTACCACATCATTTAAAAAAAAAATGAACCATTCTGAACCATTTTGTATTGTTGGGGATGAATCCCCTGGAAGAAAGAGACAACTAAGAATATGATATCATTTCACAGAGCACATATTTTTTCTCCTAGATAGGTAAGATTTCTTTCTCAGAGCTGCGCTGACCAAAGATAGTGATCTCCTCAGGCACACTCCATCAGAATCCACAGTCTGGTCACCCATATAGTCACACACACCTAGGACTTGGGTTGTAGGTAAGGCAAGGATGAAGTAGAAAGTAAGAAAACAAGGAGAATGGAAAACTTTTGATGTGTACTGGCAAAGCCACGAGACTAGTGGTGGCTGGTGGCATACAACACAGATTACTTCTCAGGGACTACCTGGTATGAATTGAAGTTATGACTATCTACCACAGTGTGATTTAAGATAAGGATGAACAGTAGTAATGCAGTGTAGCCAAGGTGTTGTAAATTTGACCTCACACATGAAGTAGCTAGAGTTCTTTCTAATCTCCTATTGTATATTTACTATAATTTACTATACTTGGAATAACTGCAGAGTGTAGGTGCTTATTTGCAGAACTCCATCGTGGCAGAGTATCTTTATCGGCAGCCACCTACTCAGGAGGAGATGTGAATCTTCTCTGTTCATGTTCTACAGCTCTTTCCCAAACCTGTATGTCAGGACCTCTGTTTGGGACAGAACATAATAACAGCTCCCAGTTCAGCAAGATATTTTCATCCCTACCATATGGCTCTTCAGCTGCTTATGACATCTCTGGTACCCTTCCTTTCAGTTTGATTCAGAACTCAACACCAGGAAAAAGAAAGGTTCTATGCTTGCCTTGCAAAGGAACAGATTACTCCCAGTGGAGAAAGCCTAGGACACACATTTTAAAGAGCACAAAAAAAAAAAAAAAAAAAAAAAAAGGGCAAGGTAAAGGACAAGGGAAGGGAAAATAGACAATCATCTGGTAGCTCCCCAGACACCCCAACATTAAAGTTCAACAGAGAGATAAAGCATTCTTTTTTGAACTTCATCCACACAGAGTATGGAGTTGCGAATATATATGAGAGCCAGGGATTTGGATCAATCAGTTCTTTTGGAGAACAGTTTTAGAGATCTGAAGACAGGTAACCTATCCGACCCTAAGTACATCAGTTTTCTTTAACAGATAATATCAGTGGAGAAAATAAAAGTTTAATACAACATTCTGCTCTTAACCCAAAGAGAAAATTTTTCCAAGATCACTGACTGAAAATATTTAGGTGTAAATTTCCACAAAATCTTAATCTTGTAACACTGGACCATACTTCTTCCCTTGCCCTAAGAGGAATTTCTGCAGTCTTTATTGACATCAGTGTAGATCTTTATACACAGAACTTTTGTGCTTTTTTTCCATAGAGGCCTGCAACGCACATAAGGAGAAGACATTCTCAGAATCACAGGATGGTTGATGTTGGAAAGAACCTCATCTTGTCCAACTCCTGCTCAAAGAAAGGTCAGCTAGAGCAGGAACTAAGGATGATGTCCACCTGTGTTTTGAGAATCTGTAAACTTTTTTGTAGACTGCCCCAGTGGTCAACTTCACAGAGAAAGGACTCCTGGTTAAAACTGATTCTTAATATCAACATTAATACCTTTCTCTACAGAAAATGGTTAACATTCTTTCATCAAGCTTTTAGTCAGGTACAAAGACAAGTACACACTTCGGAATTCAAGGACTCACAATCTACAGGAATTCTGGAATTAGGTAATCACATCATACATTCAGGGGAGAAAATGAAACTCCATACTCCCCTTCCCACCTCATGCCCAAAAAAAGGCAGCCAATGTTATACTCTGTCTTAACAATTACAGATAGAAGACACTGAAGCTATTTAGTACAGAAATTAAAACAATAGAAAGAGATGGAGGGAGAAAATTGGAAATTCATCATAGAATCATGACATTGAAAAGAACCATTATTGTACATCCAAGTTCAATACAGATGAGAAAAATTATACATCATATGCATACTGATATTGCATGCATCATTTAGCAGCATTCTGCCCATTAATTCTGTAATCAAGAAAAAAATCAAATAAAAATTATAGAATTATTTTCATTTAAAAATAGTCTTTTTATATACATACAGTACAACATTGCATAACAATTCTATGACATAACTTTGGCTCTTACAGACTGATATTGTATCAATGAATTATTTTCTGAGCCATAACAATACCAGAATAAAATCTACTTACAGATAGCCATAGGCAGAAAAGATGTGCTGAGATATTCTATAATATCCTTGTGCAGAAATGGTGGAAAGGTAGCTAATGTTGAAATCATTGTATAAGGTAAAGTACTCAAAATATCATCATTGAGAAAAGGAAGCAAGCATGTAGTAGTGTAAAAAATTGATTGCCCAAGATCTGTTGAATAAAATGAAATAAATACAGAATCATTAAATTGGAAAATAATTACAACTATGTACTTCTTGATTTATGAATCCATCAAAAGTTTGCATTTAAATTCAAGATTTCCCCTCAAAGTGTTTCATAATTAATTACTTTATTACCACAGTCACAAATAAGTGATATCACTCATCATTGAAGCCCTTCCTAAAGTAGAGGGAAACAACTGTTCGACAGTATCCAGAATAGTTTGGAGGGAATAAGAATACTCCAGACAGCAAAATGAACACGCCTACATAAAGTGGCCTGCTTTTAAGCAGAGGTGTTATTAAATTCAGGTTTGAGAGGTACTTAGGTTTGAAAAAGCCCCCTTTCACAAAAAGTATCACAGACTATCTGCCAAGAAAACTCAGATTTTGATCTTAATTACCCGTATGACAACTGCAATTTGCCTCCCACACAGAGGTTAGGGTGAGCATTGCTGCATTTTGCAAACAATATGTGATTAGAAAGGATCTTGTTTTCATTGGAAGCCACTGAAACCAAGAATGCCCAAGGCTTAAAAAGAATAAGATAATTATAAACATATGAGCTTCCAGACTAGTTCTAATTAATTGCAATACAACACTTTAGAAGGGATACTTAAGAAATTTTGAGGTCTAAATAGAGCAGATATGTTACTGTGTACGTGGGAACTGTGATGTCTTCCAAATGAAGAACTTAACTGGGGCCAGTAACCTTCCAGGAACCCAATGAACTCCAGGTTTGAACCTGTGTGGTGACTACAATATATCATAAGGCATTATCTCTGCAGGAGAGGGAATTTTTTGGTCGCTGACTCCCTCTGTAATCTGAATTGTATTACACAGGTCTCCAAACTTATCTGTACACCTAGGATTACTTGAGTGCTCAGAAAAGCCTGCACTTCATTTTTTGTGTATGTAGTAAGACCTCTGTGCAACAACTAGACTTTTAATGCTAGAGCATGCTTTCCTCTTCCAACACATATTTACCATCTAAGTATTTGACAATTTGGTATAGTCTGAAGAGATCCAATCTGAGGACCATCTAGTGTACCTGTTGTACTTACCCAAACAGTATGGATTGTTCAGATAAAAAATAAATAAATTATTTTTGTCGAATGCTATGTTGAGGGAAAAATATATAAATAAGTTCTGTCACAAAATTTAGTTCTCAATACACAGAAGCACAGGAAGTAATAAGTGAAGCCCCCTTGCCTCACACATGAGTCATCCATATTATTTCTGGCAGAAGTTTATCAAATTTGGCTTTAGGAATCTGCAAGATAAAGTTTCACTCCCTCATCTGTCAGTTCTTAGCCTTTAACCATCCATATAATAAAAATGTATTGAATTTTTTTGTTTTGATGCTTGTATTTGTTTTATTTTTGAAATTTCTTCTGCTGCAGCCAACTACTTCTAATCCTGCTCCTACATAACTGTAAACACAGTTTATTTCTCCTTGCAGCCATCTTTAAACAATCTTTACATGTTTGTAATCATAATTCCATTCAGTTTTCTTTAAGCCAATTTCATAATGGCTTTTGCTTTCTGTCCACATTCTCTAGACTTCAGATCATTCTCGTTTCTTTTTCCTGGAGACTCCTCCCAGATGATTTGTGCATTTCTTAAGACCAGATGATTAAATTCAAAAATTTTACTCCAGCTGATATCTTGTTTGGAGTATTTGAATGAAAAATAAAATGAAATGCTTTGGATGTCTGATAAAACAGATGTTTACATATTGTTAGTATTAGTATATTAATGAGTCACGGTCAGCCTCTGATACACTATAACACCCAGATCTTTGTGCAGTATGACTTCCAAGCTAATATTTCTCTTGTTCAAATGCGGTATTTTACATTTCTTCTTTGATCACTTTTTAAAATAGTCTTCAATTTACCAAGATGATTTTGAATTAGAAATCTTTCACATAAGGGATGCTACCTTCACTAACTTGATACCCCCTGTAAAACAAAGTGCTGTGTCTCATTGCTGTGTCTCATTGCTGTCACTGAGTAAAAAATAAAAATATTTAATAACACTAGATGCAGCACAGGCTCCTGCAAGGTTCCCACTTGGGTACATCCTTCCAATTGACACGGGCTTCTGGAGTGTTTTTCCTCATTCAAGTGAGGATTATATGACCCAGATTGCCCACATGGATGTCAAGTAACACAGCAACAGTCTGACTAAGCTCCAGCAGAAGAGCCATCACACCACCATAAAACAAAATCATGTTTGTTCGGTGTTATTTGTTCTTGACAAGTCTCCATTGGTTTTTAATTATCACCATGTTATCTACTTAGAAAAATATTGTTTTGATAATTGACTTGGATTTCTGAAAAATGGTAAAGTCATCAAGTCTATAATTCGCTAATAGTCCCCCTTTTCTAAGATCCCAGTGCAGTAATCATTGAATCAAAACATGTTGTTGCCAACTCAAAAGTAATTTAGCATTTAACAGAAGCAGCTTTCCTGCTAAAGAGTTTAGCAGTGAATCAGACTGATGACAGAACTCCCTGTACTGAACTGCATAAGCTCATTCTGATATAATACACCCCAGTACCATGGTGAAAATTAATATCTGGCTTATGTAACATAAGGAAAATACTGGGCTCCAAAAGCCCATTATGGGAAGCCACAGATTAACAAGAGAGATAAATGCAGTACTTGAAGATAAAAAACAACAACAAAAATACACCACAGCCACAAAGAACTTGAGATGAGCTAGTTCAAAACCTAAGAAAACACTGCTTTTCAGCACATCATACAGAGATAATGGCAACTTTTTAACCTGGAATGTTTTAAAGCCATCTCTATTGTCATTGTTTTTCTTCAATCAAATATATACTGTGTTCTGTGCAGAGATGGACCTTCACCAAAATACTAAATCTGCATATTCCTCACAAGATAGGTATACATATTCAAGTAATACCTCTTTAAGAGAGCCACATCAAAAAGACAAGCCTGAAGATATCCCAACAGGTTCATATTCAACTTCCATATATTTTTGATTCACATTTGTATTATTTTGGTTACATATTACCAACATTTCACAGAAAATCAGACAACTTCAGAATTCAAACCCAAATTCATGGTTCACAAAACAAAATATCTTTTATTTCAGAAAAGAAACCAAACACTTTGATATAAGTACATCCCAGTAGATTTGACATCCAGATCCAGATCAGTTTAGGCCCATCTCTTCTATTGTATTTATGCATCATTCATGGATTCACGGCACTGAAGTTAAGCGTACTGGAAGGGTTCAAGGGCCTGCTTACCATGTTGACCATGTTGTAGCAATGGAACTAGATCCAGCAGTGTCACCAGTGTCACGTAAAGTCCTTGATAGTCCAAAGATGGGTAGTCTGATAACTGAGCATCACGACTTTGCTGGCCACGTTCTGATGGAGCATCTCGCAGGACGCTGTAAAGGAGGGAGCGAGTAACAGTAGGGTTGATGGAACTGACCTGTGGTCTTAGAGATGGGGTGAGTGGGAATGGCACAGGAAAAAGACACATGGTCATGGGCACTGTCAAATTGGAGGCATCTTGATTCTCCTTCTTCCCTGTGCGGGACAAAATGCTGTTGGGGGGACAAAGAAAAAAAAGAGACAACAAAGACACAAAGAACAGCACATTACATTGAAATGACACTATAAAACAAATAATAAAACACCAGATACATCCCACATAAGATGCAATTGCTCCCAAAACCAGTGTATCTACAAATCTAGTAACCATACATTTTCATGCTTCAAGATACAGGAGTTAAAATTGACATCTATGAATATTTTCATTGCATCTCATGTGTTATCTGGTTCATAAGGAGCAAAAATATAAAAATGCATGTTTCAGTGCCCTACCCATGTTTCACAGTTAAGATAAATTCTAGGTATTAAAATTCTAGGTCTGCTATGTAAAAATAGCTGTGTCAAAACAGATTGGTATTTTGCTCTGAGATTTTGAGAGGTTGTTGGATTTTTTTTCCCCTCTATGAAATCTTTTGAACCAACTGACTGAAAACATGTAAAATATAGGTGTGGCACTTGCAGAAACATGTTTTAGCAAAGAATAAACATGTGTGTTTGTTAAGATAGTCTTAAAAATCACATGTTTATTGCATTAAAATAATGTCTATGTATTTTATGATACTGTTTCATGACCACTCAGTCAGTATCATTTGAGATAATGGTTTAAACAGGCACATGGATTTAGAAATAATATAATATTTCTAAAATGTTAACTAAACTACATTTGGAAGAGTTATAAAATAATATATAGTAGATGGTCTTTAGCATATGTTTGTGAGCTAATGATAATGGTTGTTTATGTGTTTTTAAGTTTGCTCATGTTTAAGGAGGAAACATTTTTCTTTATGAATACAAATGTTCCTTGGGTAAATAGCTACTTTCAAAATCTAAGTGCTAAGCAAGCAAGACCAATAATGTAACTGCAGATCAGACAGTATGTTACCATACATTCCTGCTGCTACTTACGTTATTTATTCAACAAAACTCACTATAAACTAAAGGAGAGATAATTTCAAAAAAAATAAGAAGGATTTAGTGGGAATCAAAATAGAAGCTATATGTCAACCACCTTGTTATGGAGTTTTAAGAATGATGTAAACATGTTAATCTAATTTTCTAAAAAAAAATAATAATAAAAAGCTACTTTAGATATAAATTGTCACTTAAGCATTGCTGCATTTTAGTTATCAGGAGATTATAGGGTTATCTCAATCTTTGCATGTGCCTAGAACACAGAATACACCTTTTAAATATATTAAACCACACAATGTTTCTGACATTTTGCACTTTTTTTTAAGCATATGTTGCACCTCTCAGCAATCAGTATTCCCAAAAGTAACTCCTATTGGCCTAACTCCACTCCCAAAGCCAGCATCAAAACTTAAAACAAGACAAGAGTGTAGCATCAAAATTTCCACTGACTAATGAAGAGCAGAATTATGTCAAGAGGGAGACTTCTGGAAGTCTCAGTTTTCTTTAACAGAACAGACATTCCTCCCAGATAACCACCTTCACACAGATGCATCTGTGTCAATGCAACAGCTCAGAGAAGTAAGCTGAACTCGTGCAAAGGTGCTTATAAGAAGAGATGCCATTCACTTGCTAAATATGTAAAACACTTTCACAGTTACAGTTGAATGCCAAGTGGCTTCTACCAGGTAAGTCTCACAACACACTTGCAGTCAGAGTTTACAGGCATACTGTCTATTTTAAGAAACTACATTTTTATTATTATGCCCTACATATTCAGTAGATTAATTTGATTTCTGTTACCCAATGTCCAGTACAAGAAAGGTAATGACTGCCATGACAATGTTTATGAAATTGCATCATAAAAATCACTAGGATCTAGTATGACTTTAAAAACAAATGATCAGAGTGCTGATTCCTTTTTTCCTCTTAACTTTTAATTTGCTTGATGTTTGCTTGCCATAATTTATAGCTCTTGTTTACAGATGCGAAGGTACTAAATTATATTTCACCTGTGTCTACTAATGGATTATAACCAATTAATCATCCCTGAACTTGCCAGAACATCGCTTCAATCACTCCTGTTTCTAAAAAGAAAATTAGTATATTACTCAATCCTTGCTTTGGAAAGTGTAAGGCAGTGATGGAGAGTTTGCACTACAGACTTCTCTTTTTTGACATGGAGCTATGGCTACCTGATTAGAAACCAAGGCACATAGCCTTACATAATGATTGGGTCATCCTTCTGTTCACTCCAGGAACAGAAATGAGGTCAAAGCTGAAAACAGATCCAATCATGTCAAATTTAGGTGGGGAAAAATACCTAAAACATTCAGACCCAGATTTGTACCTGACCAGTATGTTACAATGGCAACAAATTAAACAGTCAAAAATGAAAATCCAGGAAGTCCCCTAAGACTAAGATACAATGGTTGCAGTTTGTTCCTGTTCTGCTCAAAGCAGGTAGTGAGAACAGGGACTGCTTTCAGATCATAATTCCATACTAAACTTGCTCCATGACAGGCAAGAAAACTGTATGGGCCTGCTTCAAGATTTGTATGCCTCTGTTGCAAATTTATCTCAAAATTACTGTCTTTCAGGAAACATTTCCTAAAATGTCTACAAGAGATCTACAAGAGATTCACCTATGGGTGAAATGCAACTATTCCTTACGTAATATATTTTACCTAGAAATATGCATGGAGACTTTTCTCCAAGAAAATGTGAAAGAATAAGCTGTCCTGCAAGATGTTTAAGCCTTAATATCATTCCTCAAATGAGAGAGAAAATACTGAAAATGAGCAGGGCATGAAACAAATTCATGCGGTAATGTAAGGAAATGCTTTTGTCCAAAGAGAAAATTAAGGAAGAACTAAATGAATCAATATGCTATGCATTGCGTATGGTGACTTTATGTGATGTTTGTTCATAGAAATAAGGAATTAATTTTTTTAGCCATTCCACATCTGCTCCCCCCCACCCCTGAACTTGTACTATACTGAAGCCATGTACAGCGCAAAGGAGCAAACTAATCCCTTGTGCAGTAACTAGCAGAATGACACCAGATATGAATGTGATCCAAAATAGTAGGCATACCCCACTGAAAGCACATTCAATGTGCCCATTATATGGAAAGGTAAAAAGTATACTAAGTAATAAAATCTACACTTGTAAAACACAATAATATGGAATTTCTGTGACTGCGCACTATTCCTTTTCAATTCCTTTGATGACATATGTTCATCAAGAAAAGTTTGGCCTAAAAATCATCTGCAAAAAGAATATACATCTAAGTAGAAAGTATTTTTTTAAGTTATTTTAAAATTGATGATTTCAACCAACTTGTTCCACAGACAAGATGAATCTCCAGAAATCTATGGGCATGTCTGCTGTTCGATCAGTACTCTTCCTGCAGCCTGAATTAATTACATATGTTCTGCCACAAGCTAGAAAGGTTATTCTCCATCACATATTTCTAACATCGATGTTAAACCTTACACAACACAGTATCAGTGTAGGAGGTAGATAGGAGACTCAGCATGGAAAGAAATTTTTGATCAGACTGTTCGAAAGACAAGTTCTTAACCAGTCTGCTTAGTTTCAGGGTAAATCTTAGAGATCTGCATAAAGTGGGTGGGAGTTTCCTCCTTTCCATCTGCCACACTAAATACAGGGTATGTTTTGTTTTGCCTCTTTAACCAGCTTCTGTCTTAGTATCAGCCAGCGTATAAACTTATACTGGTTCAACCATAGCACTCAGGCTCTCACCCACAGTTCAGATTCCCCAGTTACAAGGATTTGACCTGGCTGAATATTAGAACTCAGGCCATTTAATAAATTTAGATCCAGGTCCTGACTGCAATCTCTGGCACCCCTCTGCCTCTGAGGTTGATCATATCTGAGCTCATTAAGGACAAAGCCATTTGTGAACCATGTAGATCTATGTGTTTCATTATCAATACCACTTCTGCCTCATGAAGTGAGCTTCATCAACAAGAGGATTTTGGTTCAGTCCCATTCCAAGCACAAAATAAAGAATTGGAGTTGCTCAGTTGTGCAGTTGCTATTCTGACTCTAAACTGCTCTCAGAGCTGGCAATTATAAAATTCCTTCAGTAAGCCTTAAAACATCCCTGCACGTGGACTATGAAGAATTTGTCACACAGGACATACAGTTGTACTGCTCAGGAAGATTAAGTCAGCAGGGTGGTACAAAGATATTTTCTTTAGAAACAGCTTCTAAATTTGTCCTGTTCCAGTGGACTTCTGCCCAAAAAGAAATGGATCTCATTGTAGCACTTGCTAGTTACAGCTGAGAGACAAGATATAAAACATTCAAGAATAATCGGTTAAAGCAAGAAAGTCAGGCTTGAAGGCTCAGAGCATTTAAATAGAGGCTTTTTAGTGAAGAGCCTTCTTCAAAGTGATTTAAGTATTCGTTGTGTAAAACAAACCATCAAAACACTCTGGTGTGGGAACAAAGTCCTATTTCAGAGTTATTTTCAATGTGTCTTTGAATACTTTTTTTTTACTGCTGCTGTGATATAATGAAAAATTCCACATACCAATCTTTAAAAAAGCCCTACTGATAGCCTTATTTTTATTCAACACTTCAAATACTGAGGGAAACACATTTCACAGCAGTTAAATAATTCTAGTCTTGAAATTTTCAGTTAACAGAAGGGCTGGGTTTCTTTGTTTCTGTATGTTTGTTTGTTTTCTCTTATTTTTTGTTTGTTTTTAACAAGTGAAATAGGTGTTCCACTGATAATCAGTACTTCTGTCTACGTATCTTTCCTTCTCATAGGTTTACAAACAGGATCATGAATCTTGTTATATTCCATGGGTTTTGAACGAGCGTTAGAAGGAATTAATGTCATTCTTTCTGGTTAAATTCATGCTTCTCCACTTATATGTATCAGAGATGTGTGTACAAATACATAGTTAACTGTAATAAATTACTATTTCCTCTGGATGTAAGACAAATGGCTGTATTTCCTTGCTTCTGACAGAAAGGAGAACCATCCCAGGTATTCAGAAGCCATACAGGTTAATGCAGCATTAACAATATTTGTTTTGTATATGAAAATTAATGCCAGCTAATTAATGCGGCAGAGAAAAATCAAATCTTCACTGTCAAAAGCCATTTTTAAACGATTTGAAAATATGAAACCACTAGGCAGCACTGTGGAGCAAAGCAGAATACACATGCCATTCCTAATTAAGCCTCACAAATTTTTCACATCTTTTTAGAAAGCCAAGAGGTAAAATTTCCTATTCAAAATATATTCTGTATTTATATGGTATTTTGCACTATATATTGTCACTAAATGCTGGATCAAACTAGATCATAGTCCTGGGTCACAGCAATCCTGATGTCTTGCTGCTGCCATCCAAATCCAAATCTGTGTACCAACTTCACAACTACTCATATTGTTATAAGGGACTGAACCAGAACCCAATCTGAACTACAGCACAGACTCTAGTCCTGCTTGTCTGGCTCATTGCTCTACCATCCCAAAGCACCAGGATTGGTGAGTAGGTCCTGAGTGTACACTTCTACAGCTCTGCAGGTCACTAGCTCTTTTCTTCATGGGTTCAGTATGTTTGCATATTCATCTAAGACTTAGAAGGACAAAGCAAATGTGTAAACAACCAAGTTTATTTTAGAATCAGCCACTCAATAAGCAGCTCAACTGGGCAAATTGGGCAACAGCCACTGAAGAGATTATTTTATACCATTCTTTTCTTAAATTACGTTCTGACTCTTTCTGGTAGAGCATTGACCCATTAAATCCTGCAAACAATTCAAAGTCAATGAATATCCCCTACAATACTTTAGCAGTTTCTGGTTATTTCTTCAAGAGCATTTATTAAAACTTACCTCAATAACGTCTGAGAAAAGTATTTCAGAGTATTTGCAATGTCAGTTCCAGAGGGCACAGGGTAAATATTGTGGAGAACTCGATTGTGGTATTCTTGAAGGTAACGGATTTTGGAAGCAACTACATTAAAAAAAAAAAAAAAAAAAAAAAACAAAGACAGAAACTTTCATTCAGCTTTTTGCAGATGTTGAGGGATTCACATTTGAACCTACCACAACTGATTTTTTTTTTTTTATGGTTTAACTCTTAAATTAAAGAAGTCTTTTCACTCTTTTAACTATTTATTCAAATACAGCATTACCATGCCTGAGTGCTAAGGGAAATACAGGAAAGGCAATGAATGTCTGCTTCTGCTTTAGATTGTCTTTGTGCTAGCAAATGGGAAAGGAAAAAGAAAGTTGGGAAAAAAAGCACTTATCTGTGTCTCCAAAAATCTCAGGATTATTTATAATAAATGAGTCACTGGATAACAGCAGGTTCGTGTGAGGTGGTATTTCTATAGACAAAAGGAAAAACACAAGCTAATAGAGAAAGTTAATGTTATTCACTTAATGCTAGAAATGTACACTATACAATGAACTACAAAAACAAAAAGAGCTGTGCTGTTACTTCAAGTGTCTCAGGAAATTTGATCAAACAGGTGAGAGCATTTCAAAGAGCAGCAGAAGCTCTACACCTTCTTTGAGACTGTTTGTTTCAGAAATAGCACTCTTAATTTCTAACAAAGCTCCATGTTCAGTACTGGAAGAAAAATGACCCAACATAGCTACAAAGCCTTGCACTGCCTATATGACACAGGCCAGCCTCATGCAGAAATAATCAAGCATGGCCTGGACACTTTTTGCTCTACTCAGTCTGACCAACTCTACTGAGAAACCCAGACTGCTGGCCCTCAGTCACCTAAACTGTAGAATTCTGAGAGTTGGAAGGAATCTTTAAAGATCATCTAGTCCAACTCCCCTGCAATGAACAGGAACATCTACATGTAGGTCAAGATGCCCAGAGCTTGGTCCATCCTGACCCTGAGTGTGGCTACTATGGTTACTCGCTGACAGATATCTGTAAATGAAATTAATTAATAAAATTTAAAAATTATGGCACACCTTTCTACATCTACTTCCTTGCAATAAAGTGGATATATATTTTTTCTATTAATCAGCACAGTCATGCAATTGTGTAAGCTGAAATAACAAAACACTTTATTTTGACTTTATAAATACTTAGCTTTAAGCTCAAGGCTTTGGCCTCACCTCTCAGAGCAGCCCAGAACACTGACCATTGCAATACAGCATCCTGGATCACTAATGACCTTCAGAAAGAAAGCTCCAGAGCAAAGGTTTATGAGCCCTGAAGATATTGAAGTGTGTGAATGACCTGAACACCCAAAGTTACACTTCAAAATGTGGCATCACTCTGTGTAAATAATTCCTTTGCCACTCTCATAGGGTCATCATATAAAACAAATTCAAAATTTAAAATAGAAATAAATAAACAAAGCTATTCTGAGGCATTTTGCTGGGTCTCTCTTTAGTATCTATACAGACCTCATTAAACTTCCTAGCTTCCCCATAAGCATTTACTGAATTGAATGAAACTATTAAGAGCTTTTAAATATGATTTTGGTTGTTACGCTATTCTGGAGAAGAACACTGTGGGCAGCAGGCTTTCCCAGGACATTACTTACTTCAACTAAATACCATTTAGTGTTATTCAAGGTGAAAAAGAATAAATTCCCCTTTGATACAAAGGCACACCTCATGCATGCTGTGGTGTGGGTCAAATGACAAAACCCTCTGTCATTATCTCCTCATATGAGAAACAAAATGAAAGCGGTTACAAAAAAAGAGAAGCTTCTCAAGACGATTTCCCAGACTGCTACCATTTTACCTGCTTTCCATACAACCTGCCAAAGTGCTGAGGGCTGGCCGTGGATTCATATTTAGACCAGTGCTTTCTCGCTCTTCTCAACTGGTCAGTCCATTTCCACATTTGTAGTGGGGCTTTTTTCTGTTTCTTGGTAAATTCAGATTCAGTATGACTTGTGACTCCTCCTTGACACATTCTGGTTCTCACTAGTCTGTCCATGAGGGCAGAAGCAATGGCAGCAACAGTTAAAGTCTGAAGTTTGCCTGATAATAATGCATGTACATCAATATAATCCTTGTTGGAGACTGTCGAAACACTGATCAAAAATTGAAGGTGAGTGGATCTTAAAGTTATGCAAAGAAAAAGATATTTGGTAATGCCGTAATAACTAGACAGGGGAACAGCCTCAGTAAACAAGATACATTCAGTAAGTTAGAATGCACAGGATATGCCTGCTAACTGAACAGAGTGCATTGAAGTGCCATGAAAAAGTGTCAGGAAGAGGAAAGATCTGCAAACTGGATCCCAAGTAAATCTTTAAACGTAAAGCAACATGGACACAGTAGAGCCAAGATGCAGTCTCCCAGATAGTACAAGGGGATGAAAAGGAAAAACACCTAAGGAAAAAATATGGAAGAGAAGCTCACGCAGAGAAGACCATAAGAATTAGGAATGCAGAAATAGAGGAGACAAAACAGAAAAGAAGGAAAATGCCAAAGACAGAGGCAGCAGAAATTCTTCTGTAGAGTAATGTGAGAGACATAAAAATAATGTATCAGAAAGAAAGAGGAAACACATTCAGAACTTGGGTGGAAGAAAGGCAGAAAGAAGAGAGCAGCACAGATGTGAGCATTGCACACCCAAGGCCTGAGGTACGCTCAGAACACTGCCTTTCTATTTATGAGCCCCACAGTAGTAAATTCGCATCCACACAGTATTATAACAGAGGCATCATCCATTACTGTAAATAAGTTGCAAACCCTAGAAGAGAAGTTACAAGTAATCTCTTCGCTAGAGCAGTTCAGCACTGGCTTATAAAAACAAAGTCTTCTCCCAGTGAACTAAGAAGCCAGCAGGATGCAGAGGACAGCAACCATCCTCTGAGCCGTCAGATCGCATCATGTAGTCACGGCAGGCATCAATCCGGCCTGCTGCTCACAGGCTTATATCCAACACCGAGCATCGGCAGTGCCCTCGATGCGAGAGGCCAGCCCATCATCCTGCCTCAGCGCCCCGGCGGAACACCAGCTGCCATCAGGAGCCACACACCCGCGGTGCAGCTGCAGCCGTCCCAGCCACCATGTCACCTGGCAGCTCCACGCACGGAGCCAACATGGTGGCTGGCACATCCCCGGCTGCCAGGAGACGCGGCGGGCTGCGGGCAGGGCTGGCGGCAGCCGAGGGTCCTGCAAGGCGTGGAAAAACACGGCAAGGCGGCGATGCCGCCGTACCCATCGGCACCGTGCGCCTTCGTAACACTGCGACGGCACCTTCACTGCAGCAACGCCAGGAGCATCCCCGGGCGGCACGTCGCCGGGACCGAAGCCGGAGAGGCCCGATCCCCGTTCCATCCCCTCCGCCCCAGCGCCCAAGGAGGACGGACGCGTAGCATCCCCGGGAAGGCCGCCTCGCCATCCGCACCACCCGGCGGAGGCAGAAAGAGCCAGAAGGAGGCGTCCCCCCCACCCTCCACCAACCACCCCTCCCGCTGCCGGGATGCTCGACAACGCGGGATGCGAGCTGCCCCGCAGCGGGGAGGCAGCCCCCGTGTGCCCGCTCCCTTCGGACTTCACCCGGCCCCGCCACTCACACTGCTCCGCCTTGGTGGACATGCTGCCGGCGGGGCGGCCCCAAGCGCCTGCCCCGGCTCGGCTCGGCACCGCGCTGGGGATGGAGCCGCTGCCGCAGGGACGCGAGCCGAGAGCGGCGGCAGCGGGCGGGGACGGGGCGGGAACGGAGAGAGAACGGAGCGAGTTCTTAAAGGGAACCCGCGCGGAGCAGCCCTGCTGCCCGCCTCACGGCGGCGGCTCTGAGGTACCTGCCCCGAGTGAGCGCCTCGAAGGGGCTGCGCGAGGGGGATCCTAAGGTGGGCCCAGGAAAGTGGTGATGCTCGCCCATGGGGCTCTGGGGGTGTTCGGGGGCTGTCTCAGGGTCACGGGAAGCAGCTTTTCGTCCTTAGAGTATCACAGACTCGTACAACCGTTAAAGTCAGAAAGACCACCAAGATCACCCAGTCCAAGCACAACAATTGTTGTGCCCACTCTAAACCATGTTCTTCAGTACCACATCTGTACGTTTCTTGAATATCTCCAGAGGCGGTGACTTCATCCCCCCCCCCCCGGTATGCCAGTACCTCATCATTCTTTCTGAGAAGAAAGATTTCCCTATATCCAGCCTGAAGCTCCACTGTGCAGCCTAAGGTCACTATCTTTCACCTTATCTCTGTTGCCTAGGAGAAGAGGCCAGCCCCTTATTCTGGATAAACAAGCTGCACTGCAGACATACCTGTATTTTCTAACCAAACCCTGTTGCACAGCCCTTCCAGATTCACAATGAATTACTTCTTCTAAACTTTCAGGAGGATATTAGCAATGCTTATAGACTCCTGTCATGTGAAAATACGGAATGGTTTGGGTTGGAAGGGACCTTAGAGATCATCCAATTCCAATCCCCCGCTGTAGGCAAGAATGTCATAACATCATAATTAAAGAAATTGCATTTACAGAAGTGGGGAGGGAAACAAATGCATATTCCCCTTTTCCAGGAAAAAAAAAAAAAAAGTGAGGGAAATTGAAATAATAACTACTACTTTTCAGGGTGATAAATACATACAATTTAGTGTACACAAAGTCGTGGATGTGTGTTCAAATCCAGTTTAAACAGCTGACAGTAGTACACAGATTAAGAACCCTGCAGTCCACAGCTGTATCCAGTAGCTTAGTATCCAAAGATTGCTCAGCTCACTTGAGATTTGAATCCCCTTCCAAAGGAGCTTGTCTTTTCCTTTGCAGGGGGAACCTGTGCTTTATGGGAGCCAGCTTAATGCTACAGGTATGTTAAGGTAGGCATCTGGATTGTGACAAGTAACACTGTTCCAATATAATCTCTGCAAAGGGCAGAGCTGAATAAGATGAGGAGGCCCACAGCAGCCAAAGAGAATAGTGCTGTGTAGGTGGAGGAGTACAGGTACATGTTCTGGTTCATCATGCAAGGCAGTGCCTTCCAGTTCCTGCTGTCCAGATTGGAGGGTGATGCACATTCTGTGACAGGAACGGCAGTGAAGGGGCAGATGCTGTTCCCTGATATTTAACAGGTTGGCTTTTTTTCCTCAGTGATCTTCTAAAAATATTGAATGTGCAAGATTTTTTCCAACACCACGCAGAACTTTTATTGCCTTTTCTTGAGGCCATCTCAGCCTCCATGTAGTCCTTCCCACACTCCCTGCTGTTGCAAGCCCCCAAGAGAGGGAAGCCAATGATAACCACTACCAGTGGCTGCTGTGAGCACATAGTGGAACTGAATGGCAACAGAAGGATGTGAGTTAACTAGGGAACAAGCTGACTCTGAGTAGTCCTTCACAAAAGCAAAGAGCTCTGAACTGCTCCCACATGTGCTTTACGTTTTCCTCACGCTGAGCTGTCTGCAAGATCTTTATAATGCTACCTGGGCAGAAGAGGTGAGGCAGAGACTGCTTATACTTCACTCTTTTATTAGACACTGATATGTGATATCAAATCCTGCTGAAGTTAATGAGAGCTTTCCTACTTATTTACTGTAATGAAGTACCCAAGGAGGTCACGTGGAGCTACAAGCCTCCCTTTCCCAAGCCTAAGCCACACCAAACAGAACATCAGTGAGGAAAATAGAGACTTCCAGAATATAGGCTTTCAAACCTCACAGAAATAGGCTGTTGAAGTCAGGTTTCATCTTCATCTTGAATTTCTGTCTGTTGTTGCAACAGATCATACTGAAACATTCTACCACGCATTACAGAACAATAGGGAACTCTGCAATGAGAGGAACTGAGCTCCCTTGGGTATCCCTTACAATATGCCAAGTGTTCACACACCACAGTGGTAAGCCTCCTAAAACACTCAGCTTGGTAAAGCAGGCATACACTGAGGAAATGTGAATTCAGTTTCTTGTATAAAATATTTCTTTGGTTAAGTGCCTGAAAATTGGAGTTCTGCCTGCATTTTCTGAGCAAGACCCTATAGAGTTCAGCATGTAACTCAGGTATATGGGAACAGCTTTATTGCTTATGAGTCCTTGTACATGCCTAAGCAAAACCTAAGACCCATAGTGTGTTTGGAATTATTTTCCAGGATTATTTTCCCTTTTCCAGGGATCAAGATAAGGTGCAGCCCCTCAACTTTATGGAGCCTTCTGCTTCTCCTTCTTGAAATTAGGAAGGGCATTTGCTTTCTCACTTCTCAGGACTCTCCCCCAGTTCCCTCACATTTCTCAAGGCAATCAAAAGCAGTCCCACAATGACAGCAGCTAGCTCCCTCAGCACTTAGGCATGCATTCCTCTAGTTTTCATAGATATATGTATGTCTGGCTTGTTTAAATGTTCCCTGACCTCATTCCCTCCTTCTTAGGAGTGAATCCTTTGTTCTGGAATTTCACACTGGCCTCAAGGCCTTGGATTCCTGAAGGCGGGCCCTATCAGAAAAGGCTAAAGCAAGGAAGACATGGAGTATTTCAGCCTTTTTCATGTCCTCCGTCACCAGGTCCCCTCACCAGGTTTTTCTTAGCCTTCCTCTTACTGAATCCTTCTGATTGTGCTTTATTTTTCCTCACCAGATTCAACTCCTCGTGAGCTCTGCTTTTCCTAACTCTATCCATCCCTTCACACTCAGACAATCCTGGCACACTGTTTCTTTATTCCTTATAGGTTACCTACCCTTGCTCTCACCTCTTGTACACTTCCTTTTTATATTTGGCTTTTGTCAGAAACATGTCTTTCATCCACACAAGCCTCCTTTGACCTATGTTTGACTTCATGTTATTAGGAGGAACCATTCTTGAGCTTGATGAAAGTAATTGCTGAAAATCAACCAGCTGGATGTCTGGATATTAAGGTGACACAATATATTCAAGAGGGATACAGAACACACCTAGCTCAGAGGAAATAGTTATAGCCTACAATTGTTTTCCAGTGATATAGGAAACAATTTTCATGTTTCCTCCTACTGTGCCTTTTGTAGGGTAAGGCAAATAAGATTTGGAATAGATGGGGAGTTTAACATCTCTGTGGATTTTGCAGGTTTTGTAATTTTACTAGCCATAACAGTGTGAATTGCAATGACAACATAATTCAGGAATAAAAGTGTGTGTTGTTTAAAATAATGGATAATAAAATACTGTAAGAAGGCTTCCAGACATGAGCTGTCTCTGAACAGAGAAAGTGTAGGTTTTGGTTTTAATCACTGAGATAAAAACAATCTACTTTTAGAAAGGTAATCCTTTTGAAAAATATGAAATTGTAAGCTCTTCTACCATGAACTGAAAGTGGAAAAATTCTTAAATTGTTCAGAAATTAAAGTAAACAAAACATATATAAAAATACATCTACTTATACATGTATCTGTATGTATACAAACATTTACACACATTTATAAATCTGATATGATCACTTACCAATTCTCAATGCATTCCCATGATGCTTTCCTTAAAGGCTCAGGGTCTTGAGTGAGGGAATTACATCAATATCTATTTGAATTTAAAATAAGAAGCAGTTCTTAGCTGTCACATTTAGAAATTCAGATGGAGTACAAATATTGTTCAAAACAAATGTGGATTTAAATAGGGAAGAATCAAAATGCTTCACAAGCTTTATCAAACATCACAAAACAATACAAAACAGTCAGTTTAAGTTACTGTAAGCCAGTGTCTCCATTTTTTGAGGCTTGCTCACCAGTTCTGGCATGAAGCCATCATGAACAGCGTTGTGATGGGATTATTGAGCCCCACAGTAGAGGTGGTAAAACAGAGGATGTCTCAGTCTCTTGCTTTAGTCACTACAGGCCACTGAATTGAAGGCTCTGTCATGAAATGGAGGAGAGGAGGGAAAGGAATCTGACTGATGAACCAGTGACAACCCCAATAACAGAAGCAAAACATAACACCTCCATCAGAGCAGAGACAGGAGAGGGTGAGCTTCTTTGGCCTTAGGGCTTTTCAACCTACACTCTGTTCTCTGGGCATCCAGCATTACCCCCAGGATAATGTAGCCCAGATGTCAGGTGTTAGTACAGAACAGTCCTTCCCCCGTCAGATTCAAACAGCAGATGGAGTCCCTCAGGCTCAGACAAGTGCATTTTACAGTAAGAGTTAGACCACATTAAATTTAATTTGTCCTAAATCTTTGCTCTCTGTAAACATTAATCTTCATGAATGATGGTAAAATAGATAATCGCTAGAGGAAAAAGTCTATTTGGGATTAAACTGAACCATTAGGCTCAAGTCAGACGTGCTACATCACATGCTGGTTGACACTGGATGATTTCTTAATATGTCTCTCAAGGCTCAGATACCTGGGCTAACTGGCATCAGCCAGGACTCAGCAAAATGAGACAGGCACCTCTTCTCTTTCACAGAAAATTGCATCTATGAACAAAATCAAGTGAGCTTGTGCATTACCTCTGAATTCAATCTTACTGAGAGTTTGTTAAGTCTTGTTCTTCTATGATATTGAGAATTAATTTCTTCATAGAGGAAGAATATCCTATCTTAGCCTCTGTGTTTAGACTTAAGAATACAAAAAAAATAAAGCTTACTATCTTGTTCGCAGCAATGCTAACAGAAAATATTCAACCAGTCCTCCTGCTGTAGAAGAAAATGAATGTAGCTGCTCTGAGGAGGAAACCATAGAGTAGAAGGAAATAAATTAGTAGTAGGATAGAAATTAGGAATAGGACAGGATAATAGATGTTGTCAGTCATGGCAGAAGTGATTGTGATGTGTTCAGAGGCTTGGCTGAAGCTACCAACATGTATCAGTTATGGCACCTGGCATGTGACAAATGCATTTCAGTCATCACTGACTTGGGTTCATTTAAAGCAAGAGACCGAGTAGTAAAGCGCTCTGGGCCTCATTATTACCACTGTGAACCCAACAGGGTAGCCAGCTTGTGATGTTAATGTTTGTTCTTCTCCTCCCAAGTATAGAATAATTAGAATAATTAGGACTTTAGGGGAAAAATTATCATTAAAAAATGCGGTGGTTGTTTGGCTGTTTTAAATCTTTTTTCTTATTCTGAGAATTACTTCAATTAACTATATGGATGCTATATTTATTTGTCTGTATCTGTCATTGCAAAAAATCTAATAAATGCCCATGATTTTTCTTCTAATCTCATTAGCCTCTAAATGAGCAAAATACTTAATTTGTTGCCATAGCAGTAAAATTTAGAGAAATAAGTGGTGACCTGCATAGAGAACCAGAACAAACCTAACAAGCATGAACTAGGACTATTAAGAAAATTAGCAAGCCTCAGCCCAGTGACAACTAGTGTTGACTTACCTTGCTTATGTTCATAAAACTGGCTGGGAAGCCAGCCTTTAAGTCAGTTCAGTAGTGTTTCCTCCAAACAATGACATCAGATTGGCTTGTTCCAGAGAGGAGCCCAGGAATTACATACAATGAACTGCAGGGAAGATTATCAAAGGCTGGAGTCCTGGTGTCAAACAAGAATTTAACTAAATCAACAGATTAGGGGCAGCCTGTAGGAAAGCTGCTGCACTTTAGATAGGAATGTCCACATTTTTCAAATCAGTAGGCCACTAAAAATATTCAAGTGGATGTACTGTATAATCTATAAACCAAACTGAAGTCTACTGACTGTTGGATGATATACCCCAGCTATTATTTTTGCAGACACAGTGAGCCTGAATATCTCCAGTTCTCTTAGAATTAGAAATTAGGAGAGTGAGCTCATGCAGAGTACTCATTCCTGAGAAGAGGCAATATGGTGGCTGAAAACCATTACAGCCATTTCTCTTTCTACTTACTCAGATCTATAATGAGTATTTAACATTAATGTGCACTACAACATATAACCATTACCATGAGCCAAATATTCCAATGTTTAATCCAGCACAAACCCAGTTGTCTTAGTAGAAATTGCTGTTATGCTCCTATAGAAGGACAGATTTCGGCAGCTGATGCATTTGCATGGATGTGTTACCTGTGCAGTTACTTGTAGCAAGTTGAAAGCTAGCCCTGGTACCACTGAGAGAAACACAAATCCTTGCTGTAGATACAAGATGAGAAACAAAGCAGGGACTCTTCCTCCAGCAGTCTGCTTCCACCTACACCAACAGCCTCCTACACCAACATAACCTCCATTAGAGATAACACGATCTTGGGCAAGCCCTTCATGCATGGTACTCTCCTTAGGTACTGTCACAGGAAGGGGACTCCAGCCTCTCTTTGCATAGCTCTCTGCTTATGCCTGCTCACAAAGCACACCACCATTGGCTGAGCCCTGAGCTAGCAGTGAGCCACAGCACTGTGATTTGAAATCCATCAGTGAAAAGATATGCATCAGAAGAGCATTATTTTAAAATATCTGTGAAATGTAATCCACACTGCTTTTAGGGAGAAATACTTGAAATTGACTAGAAGTCTGAACAACAGCAAAATAAAAGTATGCTATGTAAATACTTCTATTTCTAGCAGTCTTTTAGGTAAGGAGTTTCTAAAAATCATTCCTGCTTCAATACAAGCATCCCTACATACCTGTATTGCCAAATGTCACACAGTGGATGACTTTTTTTAATCACATCTCTTCTAGTGCAATTCTCCCTGCATCATTCACACTCGTTACTCATTACAACCAGGAGAAATCACTATTCATTACCATAATATAAAGAGGCAAGTACAGCAGCTGAAAGATGATGTGTCTTACTGATTTATTTAGCTATTGCCAGGTGAGACATGGATGACAAAATTGGGTGCAGGACAAGCAGGCACAAAAATGTTCAAAATCATTTTTTAAAGAGGACTCTGCAGAACCTAATTGATTTCAGTGGTTATATTCATGGCATGCAAGAGCAGCGTTTCGCAGAATGCTTGTCTGGCTTCACTTCACTTACTGGCATGGATTTTTTCTCTGGATAGGCCCTTATCCAAAACTCATTAAAATCTTTAAGAAAGTTTCCAAATGCATAACTGGGCCTCAGATCAAGATGTTGGATTCACTGACAAAGCTACAGGTACGGGGGGGAAAAAAAAAAGATACCACTTTCATATCTTATTAAACTTCAGGCATCGCAAAAGGTTAACGTTATATATATTTTTGCAAAACAGACATGAAACCATTATTCTTTTATAACACAACATGGCAAAACAAATATTATTTAGAATGTTTATTTGAAGCACAGTCTAGATTTCAAGGTACTTATCACTTTAATTATTTTAAACAGCAAACAGGGCAAAATATTTCAAATGTCACAAATGCTAATGATCAAACAAAATAAATTTCAGCATTTGACAATCATTACCAACAGAAAAGCACTTATCCCGGTAGCAAATTAAATTGGGTGGGGGGGCACCAAAAGAATACATTTAAAGGTCAAAGATAAGACTTCCAAGAAAATTGTCTTAAACACTCAGAGCATTTGTTTGAAATGAGTACAAATGAAAGCACTATAAACATCATTCCTTTATATTTTCTCTCATCTGTTTATTAGAAGAATGGACCCACCACTACCTTATCTCACTGCACCTTTTAAATCAGGATATATATCTACAATTTCTGCAAACATCTACAGCTTTCTGCTCAGTGTGACCTGTCCTACAAGACTAATCAGTGTGTGCATCCACAGTTCTGCAGAGTGAGAGAGTTAGTCATATTCTCTATGTGGATCTTTTCCCATTCAGAAGCAATACATAAAACTTGAACTCATTTTGCAGTCAATTTATTGAAAACTGTCCCTCAAGTCCCTGTTTTTACCCCTTCAAGAGATTCCAAGTCAGGTGTATTACAGCATACCGCAAAGGGATATTTTTATTCCATTTTATAGCTTGGAAGATGGTACAGGAACCAGCCAGCAGGTCCAAGAACTGCCAGTGAAAATGCAGAGAATCCAATGACCGTCTCCTAAATGAAAGGAAATATGGTTAAATAGAGCTAAATAAACCACAGTGCTTCCAGGATAAGCAGTCTATTGCCAACAAATTATGTGACATTATTGAACTTCTGCAGCTATATTTCCAGAGATGTGAAGATTCCTACAGAAAAATAATCCACAGAGGATTACTTCAAGTTTTGGACTAGAAGCATAGCAATCTGCATCAGCTAAAAAGAAATTGTTTTAGTCCACACCATGCACAAGCACACATAAATACAGCACATTTAAAAGCATTCAGAAGAGGTGGCAAATTTCTCATTTTCCTACAGAGTTAGTAGATCTTGTGCCTACTTATTAGTTTTTTTTATGTGCACTTTGCTTGGTAATTCCAGTAGCACATCTTTGTAACAGTCATAGATGAAAACTCCGAGCACCTACTAACACTAGGAGATCATACAGCAGGGCAGAGTTGCTGGTGAAGATTTAGTGATAAATTAAATGCCTTCTATAGTCTTAGAGTAGTTTTGCTGGGGAGTATAATCATGGCTTATAGAGAGAATCATAGAGTTTTAGTTGGAAAGTACCCTTAAAGGTCATCTAGTCCAACTCCTCTGCAATGAGCAGGAACATCTACAGCTAGAGAGCTGTAAATGAGCTCTCCACAGAGACAAGAGTTTTGTCACACGCCTCTGTAGGATGCTGTGAGAGCATCTCAGTTCTCCTAGGATGGAATTTGCTGTCCAGGAGGTGGTGAGAGAAGATATTCTGGGAGTGCAGAGAAGATTCTGGGAAGCTCCTGGTCTACTAGTAAGGATGTGGGGCAGGTCTAAAGAAAACACACATTGTCTACACAGAAAAGAGCAACAAGTGGAAACTTCAGAGAAGACTGAGCTTTAGCTCAAGCTAGGGGTGAGGAAAGAACTGGGGGCACAAGGAACTTACCACTGGTCCCACTTTCCCCTCTGGTGGGGAGCTGTGGATGCTGCAGCTGTTCCAGCGGGCAGGCCTGAGGCGGCAGAGCCGGGATGTGTGGTGCATTGCCCAGGCCATTGCTTTATCCCAGGGAGCAGAGAGAAGCGTGGGGAATCCTGAGCAGGAAGCAACTACTGCTGTGAGATGCTTTGCAGTCCTTTCCTGTTTTCTACTGCTCAAAGCCTGTAGGATGCTGAGTAGTGTTCGGTCCCACTTGAAAGTCAAGACTTTTTATTTTTAAGTTGAATGCATCAAGCACCAACTTAAGCAAGACTACAGTAGGTAGCAGCTACCTTGGGGTCAGGTCAGCAGCAGTGTGTGTGTGCTGCTAGGTGGGAGAGAAGCTCTACAGATCACGCAGGCACCTCCCAGTGCTCAGTTGATGGGGAGGTGCCTGCCTGCTGCAGCACAAAACAGGGAGAAATGTTGGTCTTCACATCCATGGGGAACTTAACATTCTCCCTTTCCCCATTATCACCCAAGCTATTCACACAGCAAACCACATGCTCCAAAATTCCCATGTGCCCACACTTGTCATTCATTTACCACCTTCATGGACAAAACAATTTGACCAAAGACCACTCCCAATCCCCTCTGCAGAGCACCTCACCTTCTTCCAAATCCTACCCAGAATGCTACTGATCCAGGTGCACTGAGCGGCTGTAGAACAGCCCGCTGGGCTTCCATGCTTTCACAGCAGGGAAAGGATCACCTACCTGCATGCAGCCACCTGCCCAGACCCAGTACCAGGGTAGTGTGCAAGACAGAGTAAGAAGCAGGAGAGGAACGATGCCATCAGCATGACACACAGGGGGACTTGCAGGGGACTGTTCGAGAAGATGCTGTGCAGGGACACATGCCCACTCTGCAATCAG
Source organism: Cyrtonyx montezumae (assembly GCF_038088225.1). Classification (NCBI taxonomy): domain Eukaryota; kingdom Metazoa; phylum Chordata; class Aves; order Galliformes; family Odontophoridae; genus Cyrtonyx; species Cyrtonyx montezumae. Next base: position 14,194,289 of record NW_027071826.1, read on the forward strand.
AACAATGCTGGTGGTCCAAGCTGAGGAGCTGTTAGTTAGCCTGGGATTAGTTCTGTGCTAATTTGTCAACTCAGCTTGCAGCTAGGGCTGATGAATAAGTGGTCACCAGCAGCAATCAAATCACATCTGTGTAAAATGTGTTTCTTTTACACTCAGAGGTAGAGAGGCAGATAAGGAAATAACTCACCTCTCTGCTACAGCATACCATTTCCATTCAAAATATTTATTATAGATGAAATCCATCTCCTACATGCAGATATGAAAATGTTCACTCAGTTTAATGAGCATGCATTAGATTCTTTATTTATCTGACTAAACACATCTTATTTCTTCTGTGCTTTCTCTTGCCTTCAGTTACCAAAGCTTGCAGCTGACAAATATGTAATCCTTCTCCAGGTTTTCACCAAAATATGTAGTCTGAGCTGACCTCCAAGGCAGCCATCAGGAAAGGTGGTGGTGGGGAGTACCTCAGCTTGAGTTTTCGACCACACGCAGAATATGTTAGCAAGGTGTGAAGAACAAATTGATGGCAGTCCACACAAACAAACAATACTGGATCCCTGACTGAGCAGACAACTGGTGTGAATATTACCAGTTCCAGGGTTTTGTTATCTCAGTAAATTTACTCAGTTTTATGGAGGAAGGGACAAAAAGGATTTACTACAGTAAATCCTATTCATTCACTAAGCATCCTATCTGAGCATAACAAGTAGAGAAATTGTCCATAAATAAATATCTCAGAGGCATGCACAAAGTAATTAGGAAGCAAAAGACCAAAACCAAATTGCACTCAAGAGCTGTACTGATACCACATAAACATGCAATAAATAACCCAAATCAACCAAAACTCCTGAGCCATATCCTCTAAAATGCATAGGTTGTAGCGGGCATATAGTCTTGACACTTTTAGAACAGCAGTTGTCAGGTTCTTCTACTTGTTTACAGGTATTTATCTTTGGGGGTTCACACTTCCTACATGAACCTCACTTTTGTCTGTAGCTATGTTGATCAGAGGCTATATAAACTGAGATTGTCCTTCCATCTTCCAGCTATCTACCTGCACAAACTTCACCAGAAGTACTTGAACTTAGCAAGCTTGGCAATTGTTTTCCAGATCTCTACAGGTCCACTAGAAAATGAGACAATCATATTCCTCTAGCTAACCTTCAGACTACTCAATGAATCTTACCATTACTAAAGACCTCTGTTCACCATAGCACTGCGCCCTAGCAGCTAGGGACAGCCTGTGTGTTTTTACATAGGAGTGAATAGCATTTATCAGGCTTTCCCTAAAAAAGACTCAGCTGTTCTTGACTCAGCACTTTCTCTTTGCCTTCTCAATTGGTCTAGGTCTCATTGCCTGTGTAGTACTCCAGCCTCACCTGTAATCCTGCTTGCATTGTCCGAGCTCCGTATAGCACATACACATAGCTCCTGAACACTATTTTTGTCATATTATACTTAGGTTTAAAACATTTTTTGCCATTCCCAAGTTTGTAACTTCTACCTTCAGGACCAGGAGGACTCCTAGGCTATTCTGACTGGCACAGATTATCTAGCAGCCTTCTTCCCTACTACCTTAAAACTATAACTCTATTTTTTTGGTCCCATAGAACAGCTCCTCATTCCTTTCCTATTTATTTATTTGCTCTTTAGGCTGCGGCCATTGGAATCATTCAACTCTGATATACTGAGGTTCCTTATACATTCATTAAATAGGGCCATTTCTTGCCATGTAGCTGAGAGGTCAGATCACAGGTGGTACAATCCCCAACAGTGCACCAGCAAAGTGTTTTCACGAGACACCTGCAGTGCAGCACTAACCCTCTAGTGCTGTAGTTCATTTTCTCTCTTCTCTGCTCCCAAGGAAAGCTACAGATAACTGCATAAAGCTGTTTGAACAGTTTTACGTCAGCATGAAGCACAGTGTTTATTTTATTAAAAAAAACTGAAGCAGGTGTGCAGGAAGTTAATGCTCATCTGTATTTTCCACTGTACTCAGCTTCAGAATATCACTTGAGTGAAGAAAACCTGCTGCACAGAGAATCTTCAATTACCCTGGACATTGAAATCTATATTTTAAAAGAGAATTAAGATTTATTATTGCTTACAGGAAAGCAATATACACAGAAGAATCAACTAGATTCCCCAACCTTGGAGGAGAACCCTATGAGAGAGCCAGAAAATAGATCATCCTGAGTTAAACTCTGCACCAATGCCTTTCAGACTGTCCCTGCTGCTACTTTTATGGGCAATCACATCACTGTAACATGCAATCACTACATGTTTCTAGCCCTTTCAATAGGTGAAGTGATTTACTAGACCATGCAGAATTACAACTTTTGTTGATATTTAACTGAGAAAGTAGTCTTCAGGACTTCTTATCACCAATCTGCAGACCTGCGAGTTTTTCAGACCTTGCAGAATATAATGAGCAATGTCCTCATTGGAGAGGGATTTCTTAATTTTCTTTTAAATATTTTTTTCTGGTTTATCTATCTTTAGTAAGAGTCTCGCAAATAAAATCCTTCCTGCTGTATTTGAAAGTCTATTTCTGTCTTTGCTATTTCACAGATGAAAACACTGCAATTGCACTGAACTAGTTCCTGAACTATTGCTATGATAAAATATTAAAGATGCTTCAAAAAAATAGAGGAATCCAAAATAGTTGTTTTACAGCAATGTACATTTAGAACAGTTATATTGATGATGAGTGGTATTTAATCAGTAAAACTGATTAAACAATTTAAACACCCAGTCTTAAACTTCTGGATACCTATCTGTGCAACCTGGTCTAGGGAGCTGTTTTGGCCGGGGGGTTGGACTAGGTGATCTCTAGAGGTCCCATTCAACCCCTACAATTCTGTGATTCTGTCATTCTGTGATTCTGTGAAATAGAGAAATTGTAATTATGTTGGTGGGATTTTTTGGTGCTTTTTATTTGCTTGCTTTATTTTGTTTTTAAATACAGAGGAGTTGGTGTTGATTTTCTTCTTAGTTACCTCTTCAAATACAGAAAAAACACACGCTCCAATTTGCAAATAGAATCTATTCTGAAGTCTTTTTAGGCAAGATTTGGTCTAGATACATTTTAACATAATGTCATGATCTCTTCATTCTGAGATTTATTTGAAAGTCTTGTTAACTCTCAGAGGCTCTCAGAAGCAATTCTGGGAAAAATGCTGGAAGTGTTTTTATGAATGCAGCAATGTGACTTAGCCACACTGACTCCCAACCTACCTAAGCATAGAATCATAGGCTTACCAAGGTTGGAAAAAACCTCTAAGCTCATCCAGAGCAACTGTTTGCTTACCGACAATATTTCCCACTAAATCATGTCCCTCAGTACAACAGCTAAGTGTTTCTTGAATACCTCCAGGGATGGTGACTCCACCACCTCCCTGGGCAGCCCATTCCAGTGCCCGGCCACTCACTCAGAGAAGTATTTCTTAACATCCAACCTGAATCCCCCCGGCACAACTTGAGGCCACAGCTCCGCTACACATGGATCACTTGGATCTCTTCGAGCCACAACCTGGACTTTTCAGTGCCTATACTGCCACCTAGGGTCTGTAGAACTGAAGCCTATTCCAGTTTTTAACTAGAAGAGCTCATTAAATATGGTTCCTGAATTACAGGGACGTATGAAAGAAAGGAACCAGGTGCTGGAATCAGATGCTGAATAATACAAAATAGACTCATCAAGAGCATTTCCAAACTGAATTAAGTAATACTCAATCCATCATTACATTTGGAATTAAAAAAAAAAGTAAATCTATACATATCTATACACAGTGAGAAAATATGCCTTTGATTTTGTCATTGTATTATTGTGAAATGATGCAGGAATCACTGACATAAAGAAACAATGGCTCCAGTCACAGAGAGTTTTAAATGCTGGGGAGGAATGGAGATGAGGAGAGCTGTAAGGAAGGCAGGGAGAAACCTTGACATCAGAGCCCACTGCTTCCTATTCTCAAATGCATTTTATTTGAGGAATACAATTAATGGCATATGGAGAAGTCATTCTATGTCAGTGTCTCACAGAGACCACTGTCAAGAGTTTTCCCTTGGGTATTCAGGCACTACAGAAATTGTAAAGCTGCGCTTGCTATGATTCAGTCTGACCACCAAAATCTGTGTTTAGGATGACTTCACATCCAATTGCCAGAAATTAATTCTACATCCCAAATTGTACTCATGACATACAAAGGCTGAGGAGCAACTAGGAGCAACCCTCTCATTGTCAACCTATACAAAGGGAGAAAGAAGAAGTGAATGACTCAGTTCGTCATACAGAGAATAACTGCTTTCACAGAGCACAGTAGAGAAAAGGTAGTGGAGAGGAAATCAGCTTTGAGAGAACCTCCCTGATGGATATCCTAAGGGGAATAAAACGTCATACACTTTGATCAAAAGCAAAACATTTTAAAATGGGCAACATACTTTTGAGTTTTGAGTGAATGCACTAACAAGGAAAACTCCACAAATCTACCAGTGGCCTAGTTGTCTCTTCCTGGAGTCTAGGTAACCCCTAGTGATGATACCACAGAGCCAAAGAAAATTGTGTTGTTGCCTATACTTTATTTTAAAAGTGTACTTATTTCTGCTGGGAGAGTGCTGATTCTGTTCAAAATCACTGTGATAGTGCTCTGTTCTTGATTTTTGACAAAAGCAGAGTGGATGATATATCAATATTTCAGCTGTTGATGAGCAGAGTTCACACAGGATCAAGGCCTATAGTCTCATCTCTAAATAATGTCTCTTGGTGCTACATCCACACATCCCTTGAATACCTCCAGGGATGGCAACTCTACCACTTCCCTGGGCAGCCTGCTCCAGCGCAGGATCATCATCTAATTTTTCATCCTGCCTTTGTTTAGTCTTCCTAAGGTATTTCATTGCTTATACAGCTTTGTTTTCCCTGTAACTTAAATCTCTGATAGTTTCTGGTCTTCAAGACCCATTTTCCACTGTAGATGGCACTACATCATTGCACAACAAAAAGCAGACTCACCTAAATCTGAGTATGTAGCGACTTTGCTCTGTTATTCTCCCAAAGGATAAGAATTTTTTCCACCCTACTAAGTAGCTTGAAAAGCAACATAAACCTTCTTGCAACCAGTGATAAAAATATTCTTCACTACACTTTTTCCTGACACAATATACAACATTTTTTGTTCTGAGAGGTGAAATCATACAGTCCATCTGGAGGAAAAGCTGGAATACTGAGATTGCTTGATGTCTAGTAATCCTTCCACTGCCTTGACACACATGAATGCCAAAGTCACGATTCAAAGTCTTATTCTAGGAATGCTCTGGTGCTGTAAGACCTGGTCTCAAAGGCACTGAGCAGCTGGCAGGCAGTCTCACAGGTAGGACTGCAAATGTGGCTGCTGGGTCAGTGCAGAGGTAATTACAGCTGATGCTGCTCTCTGTTTGACTGTAGCTGTTTCAGTAAAAAGAAACTACTTCTGAGGAAGGCTGCATTTGGTAAGCTATTCTGGCAGATATTTCTGTATATACTAAGGACCCAAACTATCGTAAAGAGAAGTAGGAGGCCACAAAGTTAATCAATATATTGCTAAAACTGGTAGCAGCAATGAAATTCTTCAAAAGCACTGTAATATCACTGGGGAAGAAAAAAAGACTTTTAATAACAGACCTTTATTTCTATCTGGGCATTCATCCTATATCCACCAATCAGTGACAATGTTCCATTTGCTTTAGTGGAACAAAACCAATAAGGTTCTCATCATGAAAATGTCAAGATTTTATACATAATGTATTTGATTTTCATCTCCTATTTAAGTGAAGATGAGACTCCTCCACTTTCCTGTAGGGAGCTGTAAGTGAGCTAAATACTACTTATATTTTTCCCTTGGAATCTGATGAATAAGCAGATGATGGTCTGGAGCTTCGGCTGGTATGAGCTGACATTGTACAACTGAAGACAGTGGCACTGGGCCAACCCAGACAGAGGGAGGAGACAACCCATGGTATGATTGTTCAACAAATTGTATTTTGGACAAGAAAAACACTGATCCCTATGGCTGGTAGTCATTAGTCAGAGGCATTCTTGCAAAAGCAAGCAAAGCTTAATACTGTTATTTGCCCAATTTGGATAAAAGTGCTGTCCCTACTTTTAAAATCACTGCACATACTGTTTCTTTTTTCCAACAGATTCCCCACAACACGTAACTTTTTGGCTTATTCTTCTGTTGCAAATAGGCATCACAAAGTAATTGCCATGTTCAGTTCTGGAGACTGATGTTATTCTAAGGCCTAGTACAGAGCCAGGTCATTAGTTTCTCTAGGTGATATTTAACATTTTTTTCTTCTCCCTGTAATGCTTATTTTAATGTCCAAAATTTGGTCAAAGAATTACAGACTGAATTTTGCCCATAGGAATGTAAGGGCATGCCTCCTTTGTGCAGCAAAGAAATGTTGTGCCTAACCCTAGAGTAATCTCCCCAGAGAACAGGTTTAATTCATCAGGGCTTGAACTACCAATACATGTTATGTCACAGCACTACATGTTATCTATACAAACCAGTACATGAGCTACACTATAGTGTAAAGGAGTCAACTAAAGTAACTCTTTAGGAAAAAAAGAGAAAATAAGACAACAAAGGGGAAAACTATCAGAAGTTGACATTTCCTTTCTCTTCTCCAATAATTGGTGGAATCATTGTCCCAAGAAAGTCTGAGAGGCCTATATACATATCCTGAAACACCACTTGCAATAGCAGTTTCAAGAGAAAGACCAGCTCCAAGCAAAGCCAGTCTCATCAAGGTACTCACCTTTTGGCACGTCAGGATTTTTTTTTAATGGAAAGGTTGAGTCAAAAGTAAATGTACATGTTACTGGAAAACTGAGAAGGAACAAGGAAACTGTCACATGCAGTACAGCAAGCAGTAACAATGTACCATTGCTAAGATTCATAACAAAAGTTAATTTTAAGGAGGGATTTGAAAGATGTCTTTTACACAGATCTCCTCCCATGTACATGGGATTGCTCAGGGCAGAGGATGAAAGTGCTTGAGAGAAAAAGATCAGCATGCACTCAATGTTAACTTCAAATGCAAAAGTGAGGTGGAGCCAAAAGCTTGAAAAATAAGCAGAACCAGATTTTCAAGAAATTATTAACCTAAACTACTGTGAGGTTCTATCTATTTAAGTTTGATTCATTCAGGGTTGACTTCATCTGTTAGATCTGTACCATATATCCAAAAGCTCTTGAATTGTCAGTCAATAACAAACTACATCTGACACAATACTATTTAAAAGGGGCTTCCAAGGCAACAACCTCATTTAAGTAATTGCTGTAACTCCTGCCAACCTGAATGCTTTGCATAGGACATACGCATACTGTATATTCTATGTACACAAGCACATTAGTAACACAAATTCTAATCCATGATTCTGGCAATTTGGTGATACAGTCTATTATAGACAAGAATCACCCCATGAAGAAAATAGGACCCCACTGTATCATACAAAAGTTCATGTGACCTTCTCAGACCTCATCTTTATATTTAAAAGCTGCAACAAAATCAAGTATAAATTTGTGTAGTATTCTACTTTTTCTCCTTTTCTCTCCTAAGAGAAAACTTCGCTCCCACTTTTGATGTTATCTTAGATCCCACAGTAGGAGTCATCGGTTTTCATGAGCTGTTTATTAATAAAAAACTTAACATTGTTTATTCTTGAATTGTCTTGTTGCTCAGTGTGGAATTATACATCACCCTGGTAACATCAGCATCACTGTTGTCCTGAAACAAAACATCAGTCAGTACCAGTTGTGGGACAGTCACAGTTTGAGGTCCTCAGAAGCAAAAATCCTCAACCAATGTCTTCTTCCTTTCTTGCACAGTTTTGGAATACCTCAGGACATGAATTCCTAATTAATTTTTCTACTTCAGTTCTCCTTCTAAAATACAGCATACTGAGGAAAGCTGGCCAGTTGCAGTAGTCTGCAGAAACACCATCAGCTGGGGTGAATTAGCTGCTCTCCTAAGATGCCAGATGCTTTCTAGGTCAGAGAGCTAGGCCCTAGGGAGCAAGCAGGGATTTAGCACTGACAGTGAAGGAAGGAAAGCCACGTTCCTCAAAAGATGACAAAAATGACAACCAGAGAGGAAACAAAAAATTGCAGTGACTTCTCCTCCACTGGGCAGACTCACTGTCCTGTTCTGTCCTGCTCTCCTATGAGAAGTGCTTTCAAACTCCTGGAAAAAGAAGGCAGATTCTTGCCAGTTCACTGATTATTTTCTCATGTTCTTAAACCACATGAGTACCAAGAATAGTGCTATGAGACAATCTGAACAGATAGATGCAATTGCAAAGTGCAAAGAGAAGGATGAGGCAGTACGGGATTCAGCTTGTAGTCTTTTTTTCCAGTTATGAATTCAGGTCAAGGAAGTGAGATACACAGATATGTATTCACATGCATAAATTGCAGCTGCAGAAGGACCTTGGTTCTGAGAACTGGAACAATTTTCTACAAATTATTGGATAGGTGTTCTGTTGATCTTGGACAGATCTTGGGAAGCAGTGCCTTTGCTTTGGTTAAAGGATCAGAAGAAGGATGGTCCAAGTCAGTCAGTTCCCTGAACACCCTGAATATTCATACATTAACACAAGAAGCACAGGAAATAAATACAGTAACCCAGTTATAGCTCAATTAGCACAACTGAGAGTTACTGCGTTATCAGAATGCTAACATACAGGCAATGATCAAGGAGGAAAAATGCACAAGAGTGGTGTCACAGGAACACTAAGCAGGGAAGATCATGCAGACAAAGCTTTTTGAGAGCAACTAACAGAATCAGCCAATGCCCCACATTTGGAAATAACAGACTGCCATCTGCACACACAGACAAAAAAAGATACCAGATTGTCCAGCTAACTCTTGGAATGCATTAGTGATGTGTTTATTAAGAACACAGCTAAAAGGGAGCTCATTCTTCCATTTAATTCCAGGCAACAGGAAGCAATTAGCTGAGAAGGAAGCTCATTCTTCTATTTGATTCCAAGCAACGGGAAGGAACCAGTTGAGAATGTAGAGGGGAAAGGTGGGTGAGACTATGAAGTAAGTGCTCCTGTTTTTCATGAAGGAAAGGAAGAACAGTAAAATAAAGTCAATTAACTCTGCTTTCCTAAAGTTCTATCAACTCAGGGATCCTACAGAAAACATGCCTGAGAGCAGAAGGAATCTCAGGCAATTGACACCTTTTTAGAGAAGAAGTATGAATGACACAGTAGCAAAATAGAGCAAGACAGGGAGATACATATAACAAGAAGGTAACTTGCCTCAGTCACAATTCAGCATAAACAAGAAGTTCAGTCAAATAACAAGAGACAGAATATTCAGGATATTCCAATAGCTCAAAACACAAGATAAAGATTTGTATTTTGTAGAAGACAATGAGAGACGCACAAGAAACTAGTGATGGTCAACATTATGCTGCTGTAGAAAAAGGTATTTGGATATAAACACAAACACCATCTGTAAAGTACTCGAAGGAACCACCTCCAGTACATGGTACTGGTAACACCTGTGATACAGTGTGGCTTTCAGACTGGGACTCTACTTCAATAAAGGTATGAACTAATCAGAAAGACAACAAAATATGTGAGGGAAATGATCAAGAACTACAGAATATAGCTACAGTGAATGAATCCACCATCAGCACTGAAGAAATCAGGACTGTTTCATCTAAAAAAAGAACTGAGGCAAGTGACTGTCTTCTAAGACTTGTTCCATGAAAGCAGGTGCAAAGTCTGAGGAAAAAATCTGACTCCTGTGCCCACTGTTGACAGAACAAAGAACAGTAAATCTAAATTAGAGCAAGAGAGATTTAGATGTGGCATTAGAAAATTTCTGCTGATTGTGAGCAATCCTGCAGAGTGCTCAGCTCACGACTGCTCCTTTCAGGGCTGTCTCTCCTTCTGAGTACTAACTACTTTGCCTGTTGCTCTCTACTTGGTACACCAAGGCCTTTCAGCATCTGAAGGTGTTGTTAGCATTGCTCTTTCACTGACAACGACAGATTATCTCAATGGGTTTCTAACACTATATTTTTCAGAAACCAGACTTACTATGTCTTGTCCAAACAAAATACAGCTTGACACTACCTTCATGATCCAGGTTTTGTTGCTAAGACAGTAGAGAAAGCAGTAATAACTTTGCAACACTGGTCCATCATGATCAAATAACATCTCAGGAGGGCTATAATTGCATCAACTTCAGTCCAATGAACAGACTTTACATACATGTCATCATTCCTTCCATACTGTATCACATATTCTCACTGCTCAACAACTATCACCTTTCTAGCATGAATTTGTCAGTTAGTTTATCCATACATTAAGCACAAATTCCAGCCTGTGCTAAGTATTCAGCTGATGCTGCATAACTTCAAAAGCTGTACCCGGATTCCCATTAATATTTATTTTTAACATAGGTAACTGCACTATATGGCACCCAGATCTAACTGGGTCATAGCATGGTCTAACCAGACAGGTGGCTTAGAGGAGACATCTGTTCTGGGTATAAATCAGGTCTGTACATAAGAAAAAAATGTTGTCCACATGTTGACCTTTGCTCAGCATACTGCAAAACTTGGCAGGTGCAGGTGGCACAAGGCAAGAAGTCACAGGAGTAGAAAGAACTATCTCATAGCTAAGTACAGGTCTGGGAATCCAAACTTGCCTCTGCCAAAGGATTATATCAAAATAATGAAGTGATCACTTACACTTTCCATAAGTTGTGGTTAGCTGTTTGCTTCTCATGTTCAGAGTGCTTAATTTGAAATTTTGCTGCCAAATTTGGAGAAGGACAGACTTCACAGCTGCAAGTGAACTGAATGGGAAAAATTAACTGAACATAGCAAGTGCAACAATACTGGTAAGTACCTGTGAATCTTAGCCAGACCTTAACAATTTGCAGGTTCTCCACCTAAATAATTCTATGCCTCACCTTCCAGCCTACAGGGTGTACTCAATGAACTGTTTTTGGAAAATGCACTGGTGTATGTAAAGCATTTAGATTTCACAGAGAATAAGTTAGTAACTGAATTCAAAGCAGGGGTTGAAGAGTGTACAGTAAAGTTGGAATAGTCCCACACACTGAACATAGAGATCGATACGTTGAGTGACTGCTCAGTCAGTGTTCCTCTCACGTTGTGTGTACTGCTCACAAAAACGAGTCCTATTAAAAAGAAATGCCATCATTTGATAAAGTACAAAGTGACAGAAAAAGACCAGCCGTGCAGACATCTGCAGCCAAAGCAAGCAATTGAGTCCAGCAGCAGCAGTTTGGGTTTGGCATCTTTCTCTCCACTGACAAATTGCAAAGAGCATTACCAAGGAATGCAGCCACAGAGCAGCTGATTATACCCTCATCAAAAAGTCTGTGTCACAGTACCATTTGTTGTCACAGATGGTAAACATATTAAAAACATTTAAGGACCTAACTAAAAGTCAATTCAAATGGCACTTGAGTTACAAGAGAATAGTTCTCTAGGACATGCCTTTGTGATCAAAGAGTTGGAGATTTTCCCTGTGCATGGGCACAAGTTAGCTGCACAAAGGTCACAAAGACAAAACAGTTATTTTTGTGTGCTTTGAGATCTCAATTGTAGCTTCCAATATCAGTTTGTGTTTCATGCAGTGTAGCACAGCTCTTGTTGTGCATCCCTGACTGTAGAAATCCAGTTACTGTATGCTGCACATCAGCTCCAACCTTTCCTGTGAGGTGCTGTAGGATATCTCATGAGCAACATGTGTGAGTATGGTGAATACTCTTCTAGGAAATTTTGAAGTACATACTGATAAATGCTCAGATAGTAAGAAGGAAAACAGACAAAGAATAAAAAGTGTTGCTTACAGCAAAACAAAATTGTGTTCTCTAAGTAACACAGCTGGCAATATTTCTGTTAGGCAGCCAGCTATAACTTCTGCAATGTGGGGTGTGCCCCCAGCTCTCCCTGAAAACTATGCACATCCAGTTCTCCCAGTGGTTTGCAAGAGCATTTCTGTACACTGTATAATCATACTTTCCAGTTCATTTACAAATTCTCTAGAGCAAATTCTCTAGAGCATGTACTGGAATCTGAGTTTGGCCTGCCATCCAGTATTGTGAGACCCCAGGTTTGATTAGGGCATCCACACAACACAGCAATACAAATACATCATTAATAGTGATAATCACTAGACATGTACATTTGGAATGAAAAGAGAATGAAGCATACAGTGTCTATGAAATGAACCATGGGCAGAAAAATGAATCAGTGGAAATGAAGCATTCTTTTTTTGCCAACTGTTTCCTCTTCAATAAAATCTGACTAATATCCAGGGGGTATTTCAAAGCTTGAGCCTCCTAGTGCAAATGAAGAGTAAATGAACCACAACAGACATTTGGGTTGGTTTTATTTTTAACAAGTGGTGGCACATAATCAATTTTTCCAACTAGCATTCTTGATTTTGGAGATAAAATGTAATGTGTGCATACAGTATTTCACAGAAGACTTTGCAAAAAAATGAATAAAGTGTTACATCATCCTACACAAGCAGAGGGACTGAGAATTGTTGTGCAGTTCAGGCAGTATCTATATCTGTTTTGTTTGTTTAAAGAGAAAATGTCATTTTACAGCATTTAAGGCATACATGAGATTTGGCTTATTAGGACATCAAGAAGTTATATTAAATCAGTCAACATGAACATATCTCACTCATGCTGAAAATTAAAGATCAATTTATTTCTGAGCACTGAGTGAAGATTATAATTATGAGATCATAGAGGTGATGTGGGTGCAATATGCACATGCTCTGGAGGTGTTTGTCAGATGGTGCAAAACTCTTATGCTCTCATCTCAGAAAACATATTTACCTGAAAATAAAACCAACTATCTTCCATTTCCTACTCCTCCACAGCAAGATTTGAATCTCAGTGTTTTACAGAGAGATCTAGTCAGCTTACTTTTGGCCTGCTTCATAGCTGCCTACTGCAGGAGACCACACAGTCTTCCAGAGACAAAGACACTGCACTGCAGGCAAGGGGTAACCTCAGTGCTCTAAACAGTCTGAAGCAAAAGCAGAAGGTGGCCTTCCTCACTTTCAACCTGCCAGATGTCTCCCTAACTTGTTAATCAACACACCGTTTGTCACTGAGACATAAGCAAGGAGGCTTACTTAAGCAAGGATAACCACTGCAGAGCAAGATCTTGGCACTCCAGTCTAACAGCCATTTTGACTACACTCTCTTTTATTATATTAGAATAATAAAAATAAGCCAACAAAACAAGCATTCAGCCTGCAAGCCTTCATTTCTTTCCCTTCCCATTTTCATTAGTTGGGAGATTATAAGCCAGGCTTGCTATAGGGAAAAATAGATTTCCTTAATCTATTTCTACATTGTTGGCAACAAATCCTAACTAGTTCACATCACCTGAAAAACAAGCTGGCATACTGCATCCCCTCAGTCTAAAAGACTTGTGACCTGTTTTTTACTAACTTCAATTAGTTTTTTATTTCTGTGCTGATCTCAGTAAAGCAATATGAAAAATGTAACAGATATTATAGACAATGAATAATCTTCAGAAGCATTGTCTCACAGACACATTTAAGTTAGCAATTCCACATGCACTAAAACTACCACAGATTAGTTCCCTATAGATCTGTGTCTCTCAGTTGCTTGACTTCGATGGTTAAAACAAATAAAGCCTTTTTTGTAGCTACAATGTTTATAAGGACCCAAATAAGAAACTGATCAACAAGTACAAAAATTTATATGTACAAAAAGCCTATGATCACGTGCCACATTTCTAAAGGAATCCAACCAGTGCAGAACAGAAGCAAGCACAGCATAACACAGTATTCAGTGCTGTGGTACCTAACAGCAGGATATGGGAAAGTAGGTACAGGGTAAATAATACCCAAAGATGGTACTCAAAAACAGTACAAAAGATAGCACATTTCAGTAGATCTATATAGGTGGTACACAGATAGCAAACAAAAGAGGATAGCTCACCTTTAGGATGATAAAGGCTCACTGTGGACTCCACGCAGGAGGGAGCTCCAAGAAGAGATCCTTCCCTGGTGGTGGTCAGCCCTTAAATGGGGTTTGGGAGAGGTGCAGCCAGGCTCCACCCCTTCCAATCACACAGGTATATCACCTTCACCTGTGCCCCTGTGGCTGACTCGGTGCTCTCCTCAGGTGACCAATCAGTGGTTCAGGCTGTGATTCAGCAGTTCCCATACAGTGGGTTAGGGCAGGCTTAAGAAAAGGAGTCAGAAATTGAAGAGGAGAAGGCTTTAGGAGGTGATAGCTGGAAGAAACTGAGCCCTAGCTGCCAGTCAGTTTGATTAGCTCTTCAGACAATGATGGCAGTCACAGACACGCTGTACAGGATATATTCTCCTCTGAACATATACAAACATAACCTTGAGAGTGTGAGTTTTATCTAATTGGCAATACAAAAAATTCCCAACTCCCTTTGGTACTGTGAGGATAGAGAAGTCAAAATCCTTGTTTCTCAGTTACTAGTGTATTGGGCTACATATAATTAACTAAGATGATTAAACAAGCAAGGAAAGCAAGATAATATCCACCGACCCAACTAACTGTTTCTCCTCCACTTTTTGAACATAATTCAGTCCAAGAACAGTCTACAGCATAGCCAAATGTATCAGAAGGTGTATTTTTATTTAGCTTCTTGGTAAGCTGATTGGCAGTCTGGAATGTTATACAAAGTGGTAGTTAGGGAGGTCTGCTGATTACAGAGTGGTTGGAGGCCAGAGTGATGCCAAGTGAGAGGAAGGTTCCACTCCAGAATTGGAACGCCAGCAATGGCAGCGGGGCATGTAGTCAGAGCTTGCCCTTATCAAACAAGAACGATCACAGATGTGGCTTCCAGCTCGCTTAATATTGTCAGCCATGAGAATTAAGCAGATTTTTGACCTGTATGTGAAACTGTAATCTCAGACCCTCTCATATACAAACGTACAAAGTTACTTTAGAGAGCAAAAGTGGTTTGATTTACTTAAGTGGTTTCTTACTGTAATAAATCTTTGGCAAGTATCGGTAGTGACTCAGAAAACAGTGGTCTTACAGGCTGAGTGGTTGATATATGAGAGTGGCTGATATATTTCGAGCACCTTTATTTCAAGGAAAAGTAGGAGTGGAACCAGGTGTGCTGGAGGAAAGCTACAGACCCTTTCACTACTGACACTTACTTTCACTCAGGTGTGTGAAATAC
Organism: Cyrtonyx montezumae; assembly: GCF_038088225.1. Classification (NCBI taxonomy): domain Eukaryota; kingdom Metazoa; phylum Chordata; class Aves; order Galliformes; family Odontophoridae; genus Cyrtonyx; species Cyrtonyx montezumae. The sequence continues at coordinate 14,209,553 of NW_027071826.1, forward strand.
TAATTCACAACGCCAAGAGGGAGAAGGAAAGCAGTGCACGTTTATTTCCAGGTTATTATACACTTAAGCATGAACAACAGAACTGGAATCCGTGGCCTGTCCATAATGAGCTCACCGCAGTTGGGAAGCACAAGGAGCGAAGCTCACGCTCGATGACAAGCAGCTTAAGGAAATCTCGAGGATAAAGAACGTGAGCTGATAAACCACCTCCACTGGTGCACCTGGGTACAACCAACGCACGAAACCCATCACCCAGCCCAAGCTACCTCTGCACAGGCGGGTAAGGGCTGCCGCGGGAGACCAAAGGCGCCGCCCCACGTGGGGCTGCGCGCCCCCCCACCCCCAACCCCGCCCCTCCAGCGTTCCACGTGACCCCGGCTCCGCAGCACTGCCGCGCATGCGCCGTGCCCGCTCCCCCTGCCCGGCCGAGGCTGTGAATCAAAATGGCGGCGGCCGGAGCGGGGCCGGGAGGGAGCGGGCGGCGTTGAGCGGGGAGGATGGCGGTGGCGGACGGCTGCCGGAGGTGAGGCGGCACGGGGAGCCGCGCGGGGAGGGCTGGAGGGGCGGGGAGGTGAGCTCGGTGTCCGCGGGGCTCCGCTTGCAACAGGCCGCTCTTTCGTAGCGCTGTCGCCGCCGTGCGGGTTCGGGCTCGGGCTCCGCAGAGTGGGGGTGAGTTCCGGCAGCGCGGACGGGCGCTGATGTAGGATACAGCGGGAAGGCCGCGGAGTGCTTGTTGAGGCCGTGGTTTGCGCGTTCACTTTGTGTGAGAACGCAGCCCCGGGAACGCGACGTTGCTTGAGGTGTTGCTCCGAGCCGGTGTAATGTAATACGCGAAGCGTTTGGCAGATGCACCGCTGAGATGCGCTCAGCTCAGGTTCTGCCACATATTGCGTGCTCTGTTTTCTTTTGGAACTGAGGAAAATAAGAATAGAACCTAACGTGCGAAAATTTCAGTGTTTGTAACTTTGTTTTGAGGCTCTGAGCAGCTCAGGGACTTAAAGCTTCACTGGCATTGTCTGAAAGATGCTAAAGAGGAGTATTATTTTTCTGATTTTATTTATTGCTTCAGGTGTAGACCTCAAACCACCTTCTCCATTTCTCTGTTAGTATGCTGTTTTGTGTGTGTGTGTAGGGGGGAGGTGATCCCGTTTAGATCCCTCTCTACTTGAGCCTTTTGATTTAAGGAAGTGAGACAGACACTTCTTTTTTCTGCCCTCCTCTTGGCTAATAGTCCTGTGCCAACGTAACAAAATTAATTCTACAGAGACTCTTTCTGAGGATGTGGAACAAGTGTGTCTTATTTTGCAGACCCTGTTGACTGTATGGTTTAAAATGAAGAGTGTGTACTGTAAAGGCATGGCTTGTGTTGTGTTCCCTGTTCACAGAATAACTTAATGCTAAGTTGTCTCAGTTCATCTACTGCAATGTAAGTGATCCATGTAAGAACTTGCCACTTTGCTGCACCAAGTAACTTTTTATAAATGTTTGCATCAATTCATGCTTACATGTGAATCTCTGCCTTGGTGAATAAGGCTTGTGTCTTCAGTCTGTTTTTGTTCAGATTGATTAGACTTCTACAGCTGAACACAGTTCAGCTGATCTCAGAAATACAGGTAAATATTTCACATAGAATGTGCAGCCAGTATTTTTTTCTTTTTTTTTGCTTTTCTTCTTTAGAGACAAGGGGGAAGAAAAAGAAAGTATTGAATCCTTCTTGTTTTGGCTCATCTGTACTACCCATTGTTTTTCTTGCTTTCAGTCTTAGCCAGTATGTGAATGGGCTTGATTCTCTGATCTAATTTTGTGTGTTTAAGCGTACAAAGAGCACAGGCACAAGTCATCTTGGTTACCTGTTTGTGGCATTATTGTAACTGGTGGTTTCTTAAAATCCTTTTCTCCTAATAATGTGAGGGAATTTACCTCATATTTCCAGTTTCCCTTGCTGAGTCATAGATACAGTAGTGTTGTAATGCTTATAGTTGGCATTGACTTACTTGCGAAGAGTCATACATGAAACAATTATTTTTATAATTGTTCCTGGAGGACCTGCGTGGACATGTCATTGAGTTATTTATTTATTTTCCTGTTTTTTTAAGCTTGTCTGGGATGCTCAGAACTTTTCATTATGGAGGCATGTTGCTCATTCTTTAAATGTAGTAGAATATGCTGTCTTTGCAGCCAGCTGTTTGAATCTAATTCAGTGGAACTGTCAGAGCTTGATGAATAGAATAACAAAATAGGGAGCTTGGCTTTGAAAGAGCCTTTTCAAGTTGCTGCGTACATGGTATCAGGTTTACACTTGTCACTGATGGTAACTAAGCCAGAGGTTTGGACAACCATCTTCCTCTGTCCTCCTTTTCAGGTTGTATTGGTCCTGTGGTAGCTTGTATGTGGTCCTTAGTGTGGCTGTACCAGGACGATTGATGCTGGCTAACCCTGCTGACCTACTAGTCCTGATGTATTGGACCACATATAAAAAAAGCACGTGCTCTGATGCCCCCACAGTGATGACAGAGGTAGTTGTGGCTGCCTTCTAGAATCTAAAAAACGCAACGTCCTGTGGGCATCTCCTGTGGACTGCATGTAGTTCACGTTATTCTGTCTTCCAAAGAAATAAGTGCTCTTTTTACTAATAAAAATCTGACTGCTCTTGTGGCAGATCCTGATATAAAACTACTAGGTTCAGTCTTAATTTTTTCTTTTTGCATTTCTGAACACATTTACATTAATTTTTATATCTCTTACTAGATCGCTGACTTGTACCACTTTGTCAAACAGCAGGACTGGAAAACCTGTTGTGCAGTCTGGGAGTCCCTGCTCAGATCTAAGTTTCTAGTGACTCATATAATTACTATATTTCTGTTCATTACCCAAGCTCTTTCAAGAATGAGGCTTATCTGTATCTTTGAGTAGAAGTGACTATGGCTTTTTGGAGCATTATCTCTGTTGTTGCTTACCAATGTGCCTGAACTGTAGTATGCAGGTACTGTAGATGCAAAGTTTGCTCGTCTTAGTTTTTGTGTTTATTCAGTCTGCCCTGCACATATCCCAAGCAGGATGCCAATTGTAATGGTGCCTTCTGCATAATGAATAGGTGCTAGGAGGTCTGAAGCATGCCTTGAGTAGATGATGTTAACTCTGTCATGGTGAAAGTGGAAATGGGCAAGAAGAAAAAATTGATGGTAAAGAGCTGAATGCCAGTGGTGGTATGTGGAAGACATTTCATAGCTTACTGCCTCCAGTTCGGTGTAGCTTAAGAACGTGTTGAAAACGATGCTGACTTTCTGTCTTTTGGTTTGATTGTTGTTTCTTTTTCTTGTTTGTTTCCAGTGTTCTGGCATGAGGAGATCACATCAAAGATTTTTACCTGTGGCCAAGGTGATCTGAATGCTCTCGATTTCTTGTCCTTGGGACTAGAACTCAACATTCTCTTGCTTTATTGGGATGTATGTGAGGTTCTAGATGGAGTTTTAGCACAAACACTTGTCTGCAGACACATTTCCTGCTTCCTGCAGTCTCTTCAGCTGCATTGGTAAAGGTGTTTACATGGCTTCAATCTGGAACTGATGTTTGGAAACTGATGTCTGAAGGATAAGTGACTAAAACACAAAACAGCTTTAGATAAGGCCCTAGATCTGGAGCATCATATTTCTGTGGAAAGCTTGCTTACTTCCATGGTATAGAGGCAAGGCCAGATAGGTAATGTGGGAGTGTGCCTAAAGTGTGTTGGGTTGAAGTACGCATGTAATTAGATAATCAGTTAAATTTCAATCCGATTTGATTACTTCATTGTGTGCAAATGCTGTAGGAAGTTAAACCAAGAAGTACCAACTGTGTACTTTAACAACTTGTTGAACTTGTGAGCTTTTGGATGACTTTTCAGCCTGCTAGGGTTTTTCTGATGTCTGTAGATTTAAATTATTCCTCTAAATGGAAAATAAAAATTACAATGTTTTACCAGAGTGGTATAACATCCAAAATATTTTAACAGCAGTCAAACCTGATTAGGAAGAGAGAGTCTTTAGTATGAGGAGTGTGGATGGGGGAAATTGGATGGGTAACAGTTACAGGTAATGTTTTTCTAGATAGATTCCTTAAGTTTCAGAAGTATCTTCAGGGCATCTTGTTTTGTTTTTCAAGCTTGATATTGGAACACTAGCTGTTATCTGTGTGTCTGATGGGTTAAGTCCTGTTTGATCTTTGTGCACAAATACTGTCTTGGGTTCTCACTTTGTGTTCTGAATAGTGTTCAAACTTCACTGTTCAGTTGTTCCTGTATATAAAGGACGTGATATTTTATCTGTTCTTTGGTTTATTTGTTTATTTTTTATACCTGTAGTGGACTGACAACATGGAGTGAATTTATTTTTTAAAATCCCTTTCTATGTAGTGCTGCTGTTAGTACCAGACTTTAACTGCCCTCTTTGATATGGGATTATTTTAGAATACTGTCTTGGGACTTTTAAGGTGAATCTCCCCTTTCCGACGTTCTTTATTGTTTCATATCTTGACTGTCTTCCACTGGGGAGTGCTTTGGGCACAGATCAAGCTACTTCAGAGAGTTTGTGATCCCACTAACTTGCAAACCTCATCCAAAGTCTGTTAGAACTGTTGCACTGTGAAGCAGTTTCATTCTTCTACTGATGGGAACTATGGTGACACTGTAAAGGTTTGCTTGAAACAGTATGACAACTATTGCCTGATCTTTTTATTAGGTGTTTAGTGACTGTACTTGGAGCAGCTCTGTGTGATCAGTGGAGCTGCAGAATGTCTGTGTGCTTTTGAGTTGGTTTTATAACATTTATTCATAGAACTTAGTTTAAATCAGAGAAGACTCTTTTCTTACAGTCCGGTGCTGAGATATGAATTAAGGTTTGGAATACAGGGAGCAACAGTACTGATGTCTAGTGAAAGCATCATACTGTAGTAAAGTTGCACCTCTTCACATACAGGTCAGTGTTTTATGAATGAGTGCTTTGCAGCAGGGAGAAATTGGAATGCTGCTTTGCTTATCATGTGCTACCTAGAATGTCTGTACTGTAGTGAAATATGTAAAACACTTCAGTGATAGGTAGGCTATTCTAATTGCTTTTACAGTTATCAACATAATTAATTGAAGTTCCTTTTCATAACTTTTCCTGATGCTAAAATTGGAAATGCTGTTTTGGAGCTGAAGAAGAAACCATATAAAATAATAAACCAGCTAGATGCTGTTTTCTGGGCTTGGGCTACCTCATTCTTCATACTCTTTTGATTCTCTTCTGTTTTCTGTTTTTCATGGTGATTTCTGATGTGTATAGGTGAAAAAACTGGTTCCTTGACTGTTGGAACTAAAGAAGTAGGTTTGCTGTCTGTTTCATGCTCTTTGACTTTGTCAAAGAAGATGTAAACCCTCTTTGAAGCCTTCCTGCTGCTATGACTGTAGCACTCATCAGTGTAGATGCTGTAGTGTTTAACAGGAGTCTGTGCTGAAGTGCTTTGTACGATTGGAGGCATTTAGAGGATTTCTCATCTACCTAGATGTTTGCTTTCTTAAGTTATCTTGAAGGCTAACTACTTCAGAAGCTGCTTTTGATATTTGGCTGAATAACCAGTGCATTTTTGTCTTGGAGAAGGGAGGGATATAGACATAAACAAAGTGAAATTTTCTACTCTACATTAAAAAAAAATTCAGCCCAAGTGTACTAACCATCTCTCTCTTCTGTAGTTTATTTTCCTTGCATGATTTGGGTATTTAGCTTTTCTAAATCTTGGATAGGAATGTGTTTACTGCCTTAGCTGAGTTGGGATCTGAAATTCTAACTTCTATTTTAATCAAGGTGATATTTAATATGACAATTTTCTCTCTTTTAAAAATGTAATATGGTTTGGATCAGACAGTGTACCTGCTGCTTCTTGATTGTTAAATCTCTGTAGGTTTTAATTCTTTATTGAATGCTTTTGGAAGCACAGTGCATTTGGACTTGAAATACCAAAGTAACTTTTTAGTATACTAAGGCTGTTACACAGTACGAGATTATCCCTATTGTAATGGTGCTTTGTAGCTTAAGATGCAAAACTGAAGACTTGATATCTCTTGGTGAAGTGACTCATATATATATTACCACACTGGATCAAAACAGCTGCTTCTTTAAGTAATTGAATTTAAACTTAAAAACTAAATTAGATTTTGCTGTAGCCTGGACTCTTACTAAGTTGCTTTTCAGGCTTAAACTACAAGGTTTTCGAAAACAGTAATACTCAGAAGTGCAGTCCTAAATCAAATTTTCCAAAAGGCCTGTCCCTACTGCTTAGGGCTTTTCCATTTGAAGGAAAATGCTGTTTGTTTGGCCTCACTGCATATTTCTCAATATACTCTAGTTTCTTTGAGGATATCTAAAGTAATTATGTTACTGTGTAGTTACTCATTTCATTATTGGTTCAAAAATTACCAGTGTGGAGTAACATGCTTGTGGTGATGTACTTCTCTGTTGCCCTTAGGGATCTTTCCATTTCTGCTCTGCTTTCCTCCTCCTGTCATTCTGACTTTTCAGCTCCCAACTTTATTTTTCTGAAGAACTAATTTAGAAAATGGCACCTTATGACTAGGCTTTGCCTTCATCAAGGCTGAAGTGTATTAAGCCCTTGGTGATTCTCAACAGTCTCAAGAATGTTTATATAAACATCTTGTGTATGAGTTTCATCCAAATTTATTGGATGGAAATATAATGTATGTTTTCCTCTCTATATAGGTGTATCTGTGTGTGTATAAGATGCATGTACAGACAGCTAATTAGATAGAATGGTCATTTGATACAGATGGAAGACTGTTTTTTTTAATCCCCAGTAGCAGTATTGAATTTTCATACACTGAAGTCTTCAAATATGAGAAGAACTGGAGAAGTTTTGATAAGTGCAGCATGCACTGGCAAAGGCTCTTCTTGTATGTCTTAGTTTGAATGTGCAGGAATTGTAGTATCAAGGAAAGATGAGTGAATTTTGGCAAAAAAAAAAAATGAAGAGTAAAAGGTTGTTTTAATGAAATACTTCCTCTACTGAGTACAAGCTATCAGTTTTATTTTTACTCTTTAATTTTTAATTCATTTATTAGGAGAATCTTTTGTGATGTTCTAGAGCAGCTGAACTGTTTAGTCTTATGAAAGGAGAGAGAAGAGTTAAGGCGTATCTTCAGTCTGCTCAAAGGGCAGGTTTGCTTTAACAGATAGTTAAACAAAAAGCACACAACGAGCTCTTGTAACTGCCATCTTAATGTCTGTACGTGAGGTATATGAAACTATTGCTGAATTCGGTCAATAAAACTGAACGAATGGTGCATCAAGATATGCATCACTCCTTTGACTCTTCTGAAAAGCTGCACGTTCATGTCACAAAATAAAAAAAATGAATACTTTAGAGTTGCAGAGAGAGTCTGTGGGAAATCTGGATGACTTTACTTCCCCTTTTTGCCAAGAGGAAAATGTAAAGAAAGATCCAGCTTAATTGCCAGCTAACTACTAGACTGCTTTTCTGACCAAGCCTTTCCTTCTTCAGTTGATGGCTTTTATTGTAGTGCAAGTCTTTTCTGTTTTATTTGAAACAGATTTTTTTTCAATTTTTTTTAACATCTGGGGAGAACAAATGTTGAATTTTGAAGCATGTAGTTCTGGCTGTGGTGGTGTGGAATCGTGTAGGTACTAAAGGGGTGGGGTAACATTTTTTCTTGAGGATTTTGATACTTTGTGGATGTATCTGATGCTTCCGAGGAGAGACACTAGTGCTACTGTCTTACTGCCTGTGCTCTTATGTGTGTGTGCTACAATGTTTTCAGACAGCTGAAAACTTTGAAGTGTATGGCGTAGGAAAAATTCTTGGCATCAGATGTTATAATATAAATGTTAAAGTTAGCGTGGCTTTTAAAATTCTCCCTTGATAGAAAAGTCCAAAATCTTCTAAGCATGAAATCTTTTTAATAACTGTTTAAAATCTTCTATTCAGCAATAACTATATGTACAAACAGGTGTGAGATCGCCATGGAAGTTGTATTTTGGTACTTCAAATGTATCTAGGGAGAGGAAGGAGAAAAAGAAAGGAAAATAGCCTGTGTTTTTTGACCTGGAATATCAGACTTTCTCAAGGCATCGTTGATCTGTAAGCAGCTGTCAAACTCTCAGATGATCGCAGTATTTATGCAGTAATTGACTCATCTTTATATTGCTGTGTCCTCCAGTGTGTAGACCAGACCTGGAAGAGGCTGCCATGGGCTGTTAAGAAATGGGAGAAGAGGCAGCTTGCTAACACCAAAACCCGAGCCTTGGAAACAGCACAGGAGTGTTCAGACCCTGCAGCGGGGCCAGGCAAGTCACTTGTAGAGGCTGAGCCTGAGGTCAGAGAATTAAATCAATGACTGAGGACAAAGCGTTGCGTTGCTGTGAGGCAGCATAATAGCAATTGTCTGCTCCCTCTGTACTCTGGTTTCTGTTACATTTGTGGTTGACTATCAGACCTGCACTACTCTTTTTTCTGAGTTACCTGACACACCCCATGAGGTACTTGTGTGATGGATCACTTGTCTGAAATGGCTTGTTCTGGGATCTGTGTGTAGGGAAGCACAGTACTGGGGCAGAAGAATGAGGGAGGGTGTGGCACCTTCTTTGCTTGACTTTGGTGGTAGTGCTGGATCATCTGGGTATCAGGATCTGATGGGCAGGGGACCCTGCATATTGGCTTAGCTTTTCCCCAGCAGCAGAAGAATTTGCTGGATTGAGGAGAACATGAAAGTTTGTATTTGTATTCTTCATATGTGGCTAATACACAGGTGCATGTGTTCTGTTCAGATGTTAAATCTTCCAAGCCTTGAAAATAGCTGCCCTGGCTCCCTCAATAGGACATCTTCATCAATGGTAGCTACCTAACGACTATTAACCACAGTCTAGCTGAGAAGAACAAATTGTATGGGTACAGAGCAAGAGAAATACAAGCCAGTTCAGTTTTTGAAGGTTGCATCAATGGAATATTAGTCAAATCGGATGTTGTTTGGCTATGGGGAGCAGGAAGCCTTCTGATTACTTCTTGCTCTCCTTACCTCCTGTGACACACCTGTGATCGTTCAGAAAACTGACACAGGGAACTAGCCGTGCTGGGGAGGAAAACCCTGTGGAAGAGATTCTCCTTATTTGGTTGCTGACAAGACGGAGGAGCTTTATAAAGACGACATTAGTAGCTGAGATGAGTGCTGCTGAGGAAATGTGTATGGGACCACAACATCAGTGAACCAACTTTTTTTCTGTAGATCATCTTGTGTGTTTTGAATCAAGAATGGGACTGTTTTGGCTGGAGCAGGTACTTGTTGTGGCTTGTGACTGTTACTGTAGAAACTCTACTTAAGTTGCAGTTGAAATGGCTGCTTTACAACTGTGCATTAATCCTTTCCCAAACAAGGAAAAAAATCAATGTTATTTTTAATAAAATACCTGATGCATGCCATCAAATGGACTAGACTCAATTACTTCTTGAGTTGTTCATAGGATTTGTGTTCTACCTTTCAGCTTTTATAAGTAGGTGAATCCATTAGTCCCTAAAAGCATAAGAAGTGGTGTGTTAGCAATTAGTGCTACAAACCTCTTATATCAAAAAGCAAAGACCATGCAGGGAAAGCATGCTGCTGTGTAAGAACAAAAAGATATGCGGAAGGGATGGTTTTCAAAACAACATAATGAGAGTATATTAAGAACTGTGTAGATGAAATTGTTTTGAATGCGCTGCAGTACTGTCAGTAGCTTTTTTGGCCTCAGGAAGAAGACTTCCGTGGAAGTACTTGAGATCCATATTCTGTCACCAAGCATCTCATAGAGGCATGTGCAGGAAGGAATATGGTTATGCAGAAACACTGTTTATGGTTCTAAGCTGCAGAAATAGCACAGGATGAAATTGTAACTGGTTCGGTGGCACTGGCCGGTAGGATCATGTGCTGACTGCAGCCAAAATAAGGCTGTAGAGAGAACTTGTGAACTGGCTTAGGAATGGAGTCTACTCTCATAGGAAGGCTGACTGATATGTGGATCCTAGATTTTCTGTATGCTTTGATATTGTGATGCTGAAGTTATTGTTTGGCAAACCCCTGGTAGTGTCATCACCAGAGGCTTCTGTTCCTGTTAAGGATGTGGGATTTAGTGAGGGAACATAGACTGTAATCAAAAGAGTGCTGTTTTTGAAGGCAAAATGAAAATGACAAATTGTAAAAGACAGGTGCTGCTTGCTTGTTATATCAACGCAGGTAGGCACAGAACACATAGTGTTTCAGATGGCCTTATTAGTAACCTCATCGTACTCTCAGAGTTGTACTGAATGTGAACTGTGAGTTGGATTTATAGGCACTGTTGTGTACAGGAAGATCCCAGATGCTCATTCAGAGTGAATGACTGTTAAATAACTGGGCTTGGAATAGAGGGAAAACATCTCCAATAGGATGAGACTATAGGGTATATCCCACTGAGATGGTACTTGATGTGAGAGGCAGTAGTGCTAAAATCTGGAGACGGATCTTCCATATGGCTGGGGCTTGAGCCAAGATTTCCCTGTCTTAGTAGACTTGCTAATTTAAAACAGCATCTTGTGTTCTAAGTGGGTCACAGCTCGAGCAAGAGGAGGAATTCCTTTTCTGAATGAAGCAAGGGTCTTTATGTGGAAGTCTCAAAGAACAATAGAATAGAGCCACATAAATTGTGAGAACTGTACAGGTTACCTGCTGTTCCTCACGAAGAGCACCAATCCCAGTGACAGATGGGCTACTTGAATAAAAACACTTTGAAATAGAACAAGTAAGGATTTTTACCTTTGTTCCACTGCTGTCTTTTCTCTGGAGGAAGAAGTCTCTCCCAGAGTAGATGACTGAGGATACCTTTCACTGCTGCTGTACAGGATGGGCAGCTGGAAATTGCTGCCTGGCAAGATAGTTGAATGCCTTCCAGTACTTGGATAAATGTGATAAAGCTTCATCTGTTTACTTCCTTCTCCTGGAAAAAAAAAATTGTTCACAGTATGTATTTTGAAAATCTTTTTGATTCCTCAAAGTGTAACGTGATGTTATGTCAAAGTAACATGCAATTATTCTAGATGGGCTAAAATGTATTCTTCTAATTTTCTCTGTAAATAGGTGTGTTTATATCTAATTGCTCCATTCGGTTATGTTGATAAAAATCTGGATGAGATTTCTTTTTTTAACTTTATTCTGGTCTGAATCATGCTGATGTTCCTTTCAAGCAAATTTCTAAAAGTTGAAAGTCTGTTAAGAATACAAGCAATTATTTTACTTCAAGAGACTGAGTTCTTGCTGATCTTGCTAAAAGAAGTATTTGGAATTGAACTTACGGGACGTTAGGGAAGTCTGTGATGTGAGTATCATCAATTCATTAAATCATCAATTGTCAATGATTTAAGGCTACCTGCCTTTATACTTCGTTTGAATATAATTCTTCTAACTTGTGCTCCCATTCCCCAGAAGACATGCTGAAAAGTAGTGCGGGTTATATTATCATTTTTGAAGCTCAGTGCTGTGAGTCTGAATAGGTCTAGGAAAAAAAAGGCTAGGACTACTTCTCTTTACTGAGCATGCACAGTACTTTAAAGCACTTGATTTTTCATGAAATTTGTGGTCAACTTTATTAAAGGACTCTCATGGTAGCTGGAATGAGTGATTTGACAAAAAGGAGATGCAATGCAGTTGCTTTTGCAATCTGGTTGTATCTGTTTTTTCTTGTCCTTTAGTATTAACTGCTGATGTGACTTAAGTTCTGTTGTTTTGCTTACTGGATTTTTTTGTCATATCCACTAAAAAATATTTTCCTAGTCTCTAGTAATGAAGAACACTATCTGTTTCTTGCTTTTGTACAGTACTAAACCACGTTAGAATCTTTCAGATGTATTATTTACATCTTGCTATCATCTGTATGTTGGGTTTTTCTGTAACAATAAAGGTTGTTTGCTTGACTAGTTTGGGAAGAAATATCAAACAGGATTCTGTATGGGTTTGCATATGTGTCAGTCTGTGGTTAATTAGTCCTTCAAAATTTCCATTGCATTCAGCAGGTAAGGAGATTAAAGGCAGGAGTGGGACTAAGCTATGGAGCCGTAGGGCACAATATGCTTCTGAACTAGGAATTGTTCAAGATACAAAATGCTCTAGGGAAGTCTTCCAGTATCTGGGTGTCTGTGTATCAAACAGTGTATCAAACTGCTCTATTTCTTGGTTGTGTTCTTTACCCATCTTCTGAGGCATCCTTCTTGCCAGTGGAAGAAGTTTGAAGTTAATATCTTGCATCTTGAGACTTATTTGCATATATTATGTTTGGCAGTAAAAACAAACAAAAAACTTATTTCCTTTTTTATTTTCGACTCCTGGTGTCTTTACCATGTCAGGAGAAGTGTTAGTAGATATCTGATGGGCAAGTTATCACGTTGCAGATGGACACTGAAGTGGGAAGTAGAATGGCAGTGGCATTATTCCAGGATTCTGTCCAAATGAACCAAGTCCAGTTTTAGCTGAGAAAGGGGAAGCTGTTGGGCTATCTACCCAAGATACTGGCCCTTATTTGTAAGACTGTTGGAACTGGAACTGAAAGACTGATCCTATCTCCACAGCTTTTGCTAAATGCAACTAATTTCATATAGAAGTGGGTGTGAATTCTACACAGCAAAATCTGTGTGGGTATACAAATCAGGAAAGTTGTTGCTTAGATGAAGTCTATTTTCTGTGTGATTTTTTTTAAATCTTTGGAAATTTTCTTGTGTGGAGGTTGCATCCATATGAGTGTCATTATTCTAGAATAACAAGCTTATTTTTATACATAGGTGTGAGGGGAGAAAAGTACTGAATAAGACTGAACTGATCCAACAGCTTGTTTGCTGAGATTTGCTGATGTTGTTGCCCATTTTGTGTGTGTTCTGGTTCCAGTTTTATACTGATTAGTCTTACTATGCCAGCAGAAAGGCATTTTATTTTTCTTGACCCATGGCAAACTGAGTCTGCTTTGAGACAAGGCCAAGAGAAGAACCAGGTAATAAGCAATTGACACCTGACTGGATACAGGAGCTCCCACTTTTTGCTTTGGTGAGCCTGTGGCTGGGCTGCAGTTGTCAATGTGCAGTGCTGGTAGAACTGCTGTATTGTTGGAATTGTCTTCTGCCTTTGTGGAATTTGGATAGCAATAATGGGCTTTGTGAGGCAGACTTGGATTGTAAGCCTTTTCACAGTAGGGATTCTGTCCATGTGTCATGTCTAGTGTGCGGCATTGTGGTTCTGTCCTGAAAATACTTGCTGACCACAGAAATACCTCACAGCCTGCTCCTGGGAACTTTGTTCTTAGACAGCAGATGGAAATAATGCACCTTGTTGTAGTTGATAATACATCAGTCCTATGTTGATATCTCATCCAAACTCTTCTTCCTCATGTAAACAGCCCTCAACTCCCATGATGCTTGTTTTGACCTCACCCCGTGCTTACAGCAATCTACAGCTTCTTCTGGCCTCTCACTTTCTGTTCCTCACAGTCTTTTCTGCATACTGCATTTGTCTGAGATGCCAGGTGTGCCTCTAATTAGCATCATATCTCACTTCTCCAGCAGAACAAAAACTCCCACTTATGAGCTCATGCCAGAAGCAAATGAATTATTAAGGCAGGGAGAAGAGCACTGTGCTGTAACTTCCTTGAAACACTGCTCTTGCATGGAGTGTAGCTGTGTGGTTTGGCAAACTGGATAGTGTGCACATGTTCAAATGATTGAAAAGGTGCTCTACAGTTATAGTTTTCACTTCTATAGCATCAGTGTTTTACCACAGTAAATATGAGAAATTAGGAAGTGCTTGTTCGTATATGTGACACAAGTCCTTGTTCAAGTTACTTCAGCGTTGTCTTCCTACAATGTTTTCTAGTGCCTAATAGAAGAATAGTTAAAATTTAGGTAACGAGTAAATGGTTACTTTTTTTTTACTTCTATAAACTTACTTCTAGGCACAAGTTTTGACTTGAAAAGTAGGACTGAAAGAGAGATACGTGGCCAGTGTGAAATCTAAGTCCACCTGAATGCAGTACTGATGTTATGACTTTCTACAGATAGACGTGTTCCTCTTTTCCGGTCAGAAGACTTGAGCATTTTTTTATAGCAATGTATAAATGCTTCAGCATGCACAAAAAGCCTTTCTTGGTATAGTTAAAGGAGTAAATTCAGTCTAGACCATCTCCTGCTTTGAAGTCTTGTTAGCTAACAATCCTGTTGTTTGTTGTATTTTATCATGCTGAATTGTCAGTCATTTGGAAATTACAGAATTCAGAAGAAATGTATTTTTGAATTTAGCTTTTTTTAGGAAGGATTAAATAACATTTAAAATAAATCCTCATGTTTGTGTGCTGGAGTCTGAGTTTGTTTCATCTAGAATGTGTAATATTAAAACAAAGGAACTTCTTAATTTTGTTTTTCAGAAATGGAGGAAGAAAATGCTGGATCTGGGACTGAAGATTTATAAGGGATTATGGGCTTATACACTGAAGAGCCAGCAGGCGGAATGCCTGAGTGACTGAAGAAAATGGGTGCTAATGCATCTAACTACCCTCATTCATGTTCCCCAAGGGTAGGGGGAAATTCACAGGCACAACAGACATTCATAGGTAACTCTTCTTAGTTATTCTGTTGCTCGTGTGAATGGCTTGCTGGATTGTATGTGTACTGTATCTGAATTTCTTGTAGTGATACCATGCAGTTTTAATTATTTTAGGTCATCAGCTTGTATCTGCTCAAGCTCAGTAGTGCATGAAATTTGGTACTGTCCAATATCTGTTTGCCCTACGCAGGCAATAAGTTGATCTGCCAGTTGCTAGTAAACAGATGTCAGATTATTTATAAATCGGTGCTTTTTGATAATTCTGTCGTAAAGGGAAGACTAACATGTTCAGGGAACAGTTGCTGTCTGTTAGTACCTGCCATTTTGCATTCTTCCTCAGATTTTCTATGTAATATTCTCTGAGCACAGAACACTCCTGATCTTCAGTGTTTACTGTCAAGATGTGTAGTAGGAGAAGGGATTATTTATTGCCAGATAGGTTCCTCTTGTAATAAACCTGTTAAAGTAACTGGCAATCTTGAAGACAGCTTTTTTTTTTTGGCCCTTCTCCTGTTTCTGGAAGTTGGGTTGAAGAGAGGTGGTTTACTTAATTGTCCAAACTGCTTTGCTTACAGGGGAGGTTTTTGCTTAACTAGAAACTTCATGAAGTGTGCTCTTAAGAAATTATTTTCTCATCCCAGTCATAAGTGGGGCAGATACTAACTTTATATGCTGCTCAGTCTAGCGCAAAAAGACTTTGGTGTAGATCTAAGTACTGTCATGATATAAATAATAAATAGTTAAGTGATGAATCAAAACGAAGGCACTGTTTCAGAAGACATAATCTCTTTAAAAACAAAAACAAAAACTCACCCTGACAGCCTAAAGAATGATCTTTGCTGTAAATAACATAAATACTTTATAAACACTTTTCTCCTTTATGCCTTGCCTTGCGACTGTGAATCAGTTCTTAAAAATATGCAGTGATTCTTCTTAATCACCACTGAAAGATCAGTGACATCCTTAGCAGAAAGAAGTTTACTTGCTTTGTAATTTTTTTTCTCAGCTTTTGTGTTTTTTCTTTTCTAGAGATCTGAGTAGAGGACAGCACACAAGCTATTTTATATTTATTTTATATGAAGAGTGCTGCTCTGGGCAAAAAACTGCGTATGTGTGCTTGTGCTGTATCATGGAAAAACTTAAGGTTTTATGTATCTTCCGTGTATCTTAACCAAGAGTAGTAAAATATTTGTCCTGATTTGTACATGCATTCTTTCTAAAATCACAGCCAAGACTTTCACTGAAGTTCTGGTCTGCCTTTATACTGAAGAGAAAGCTCCTGCAGATCTGCAGGTCCAAACAACTCTTAAGAGGGTGGAGTTCCAAAGGCTTTATTAAATTCCATGGGAAATTTGTCCTTTTGTACATGGAAGCTTTTGGTAATTCTCCTCAGCGTTAAACCCCAAATAGAAACCTGTTATTTAGTACTTCTCAAATCTGTAGGTCTCATTACTGACTGAAAAACTGAAGTAGAGTCTTTTTTGATAAAGGTCTAAGAGCATGTATTTGTTTCCTCTTAGGCAGTGAAGTATTCTGATTTATTTAAAAATAAAAATTAATTCTTCATGGAAATCTTCTGACGCTATGGTGGCACTTCTGCAAGTGCACTAGTAGAGAAACTGTTCTTTATATAACATTGGCAGGTATCCCATTGTCCTGCTTTGTGGTCATTGGCTCTTTCTTGGCTCTTGTTTGAAAAGCTGGCTTGTTGTAGCTCTCAGTATGAAATAGTTTTGGACTAAAATTGATGGCTGAGATTTTAATCACTTGTCAGAAAACCATGCTTTTTCTCTATATGAGCTTTTTCAGATTATTCTACATGTAAAAGGCACTAGACCTGCTTACTGCCCAAAAGAAGAACTGGAAATATGAGGACTATTGTTGAAAGAGCTCCATAATGTGTATTAACTAGTTGCCTTAGTATCATAGAATCATACATTCACTAAGGTTGGAAAAGACCTCTAAGTTCATCCAGTCCAAACATCCACCTATCACCAATATTTCCCACTAAGCTGTGTCCCTCAGTACAGCATCTGAATGTTTCTTGAACACTTCCAGGGATGGTGGCACCACCATCTCCCTGGGCAGCCTGTTCCAGCACCTGACCGCTCTCTTGGACAAGTATTTCCTAACGTCCAACCTTAATCTCCCCTGGTGCAACTTAAGGCCATAATTATTTCTGGGAACTCTACTCTGGCCTGTGGGTTTGTTTGTTTTAGGTGTGCTGCTTTACCATTAAAGTTGCACTGTGCTGTAATATAAATGTAGGATGAACACTGAAAGCAGAGAAGTGATCTGACAGCATGGTGTTTTTATAAGATGACTTCCTAGGTTTGTTAAATGAATGCTAAATTTGCTTGCAGATTATGAAGAGGAGATGAATAAAAATAATGGAGCGCTCACAGTAAAAAGAAATACTTTTGTTTTAGCAAAAGCTTACTAGTTAATCTCTTGCTGTTTGTGTACAGCGTTCAGATCTCATACTATTTTCTAGGGCAGTACATCTGTTCAAGATGTTAAAAACTAATTATAGAGTTGAATTTAAAAATAAACGTGATGGCATGCGAAGGACTAGACCAATCTTGTTATTCATCAAATGCCCAAGGAGTTTCTCTTGGTAGTCATCTGTTTCTTGTAAGTATTAACTGTTCAAAACTAGGTATGATGTAGGGTGTTTTTTAATAACATTTAATAGATTGCTGCATTTTATTGTAGTAACAGGGAGTAAGTTTTTACTTCCTAATTCTAATGCTTCTGCCTTCTGAAGGAATACAGGTAGGCCAAAAAGGTTCAAAGCTTTCTTTGAGAGAGACCTAATCAGCAGCTATTGGAAAGCAGGAGAGACTGTGCTGATCTGATGCACCTCCTCTTCTGCTTCTGGCAAAATGCAGCTGTGTGACAGCTATATTAGCAGCAGTACTTTATCTAATTGTAGGAGTTAATAGTGCTGTTTGCAGTAACTCTGAAGTCAAATCCCGAGTGTATCCTGGCATATGCATAGGTTTGAATGGTATTCTAGCATCTTGTGGTGATTCAAGCACAAGTAATACTTGATGGCAGCCTTCAGGGAGGAGAAATTGAGACTTCTGGTGTCCTAGTTCTTGTTCTTCAGAACATAAGGGAATACTGTACATATTCAGGTTCACCGTTGGAATCCAGAATACTTAATAACGAGCTGCTTCTCAGAACAGAATCATTATAGAGTGTTCAAAGTGTAGTTACACTTCTATTGTGAAATGTAATCCAAACTTTAAGAGGAGCAGAAATTCTAGGCTCATTTCAACCAGAAACTGATACTACTCATTTCTATTGTAATATCTAATAAATCACATGGATAGAATGTTTATGGTGGATTTTGCAGTATGATTTCTTTGTCAAAGTAGTTCCAAGTTACTAGTATATTTATTTAGATTGATTTGAATGTCTTGAAATTTCCATATTTGTTGACATGTTGTTTGAGCAAAACTTAACATAACATGACTAAAATGGTCTTTCCTCAAAGTCATAAAGGCTTATTCCCCAAACATTCACTAATAAGTGAATTGTAAATCTATTACATTGGATGATCTGAGGGAATTTTACTTAAACTGATTTAAAAGCCAGTGTATAGCTTACTTAAAAATTATTGAGGCTTAAGAAAGAAGACAATCTACTGAAATCTTAAATTGCTAGATTTGCTATGTTCTCACATACAACTTTGAATTACTCTTAATTTTTTGAAGCTGGAATAAAACATCTGAAATAATGTGGTAACTAAGAGCACCATGTATACTTTAATAGATTGACCCATAGCATCACTGTCAAAGTAGCATCACATAGGTATGCCTGAAACAAATGGACCAGAGAGAAGTAGCTGAAACAAGATACAGAAGATCACACAAACTGTGTGGTGGTGAGACATGCTTTAATCTTAAAAACTTGAAAAAGAGAACAAATAGTAAAACTGTTCCAGTTTATTAGAGGAAAAAAAACCCCACAAAACTGTTAACTGTTCCCAATGGAAAATTCAGCAAATATATTTCAGATCAAAAGCAATTAGTGTTGTTTATACCATTTGCTAATGTCTTATTTTCTTACATTGTCTGGAAGTTGTTGGCTTGTATGTTTTTTTCCCTGACAAGTCTGAGTCTTCCACCATCTGGTTCAAGTGAAAATTCTGTAAATTAGACAAGAAAATAGCCCTTTAATATGAGTCATACTTCTATTTAAACTGCTGGGTTTTTTTACTACTTTAACAAAAAATCACGTATAACACATTTGTTATTAAAACTGTAGCTAGCATTGGAGAATCAGCAAAGGTTCTTCCAGCAGAACAGGTCAGATGTGCAAAGAAGATAATGTTGGGGGGATCTATTTTTCTTTTCTTGACATGTTTAGATTACAACATAACTTACACATATATGAACTGAGGAAGAGTAATTTATGTGCATTGTTTTAATTGCATAATGCTCCATTTAAAGCAAATCTTTGATAACAGTGAAGTTACAGAAACTGGCATCTGCTCTGTGAAAAGAAGCCTATTTTATATTTAATTTTCAGCATTAGTTGATAATAATACACAGGATTTCTATTTCCCTGTTAAAATTTGGACTGACATTTGGTTAATTGTATTTACTGTTCCTGACTGTTTTAGTGTTGTATTCTCTTGTTTGTTTTGTACTATTTTTTTCTTGTCACTGTGTTAAGTATCTGATGCCAAGCATGCTTTTCTTATTAAAATTATTCTTAATGCTAGAAGAACTGAATTTGGAAATTACTTTGAAAGATGGGGTGCTACTATTTCCTTAAGTTCATATAGGCTTTCAAGAAAGCTGTATTTTTTTTGCTTCTCCTGCAGCTAGTACAGTAAAACTTGTAATATTATGACCAGTTCTCTCTTCCTCCTTTGGTAAGTGTGTGTGTGCTATAGAACTACATCATTTGGTGCTGCCTGGCTCTTCTAATTTAGAACATGATAGTATAAGCTTTATATAATAGCTTACTTAGTAACTTTAATAATGAACATCAACTTTATTATAATAAATATAAACTCAGGAAAAACTGCATAACTTGCAGAGACCCTGATGTTCGGGTATGACAGTTTCATTTAGATTTAAGGAATAATATGTTTTCCTTACTTTGCTTTCAGGAACATCATCCTATTCTCATCAAGGTTATGGCTGTGAATCAAAGCTCTATAGCCTTGACCATGGCCATGAGAAACCTCAAGACAAGAAAAAGAAAACCTCTGGCCTTGCCACCCTCAAAAAGAAATTTATTAAGCGTCGGAAATCTAGCCGATCTGCTGATCATGCCAAGCAGATGAGAGAGCTCCTCTCGGGCTGGGATGTCAGAGATGTTAATGCATTAGTAGAAGAATATGAAGGGACATCAGCCTTAAAGGAACTTTACCTACAAGCTAATTTGGCAAGACCTGAAGCCAGGACGCTACAGAAAGACATGGCTGAACTTTATCAGTACAAATATTGTACTGACGTGGACTTAATATTTCAAGAAACTTGTTTTCCTGTGCACCGTGCGATATTAGCAGCTAGGTGTCCATTTTTCAAGACGCTGCTTTCTTCCTCACCAGAATATGGGGCAGAAATAATAATGGACATTAACACAGCTGGCATAGATATGCCTATGTTTTCAGCTTTGTTACACTACCTTTATACAGGAGAGTTTGGCATGGAGGATTCAAGATTCCAGAACGTTGATATTCTTGTGCAGCTTAGTGAAGAATTTGGGACACCAAATTCTTTGGATGTTGACATGCGTGCGCTGTTTGATTACATGTGCTATTATGATGTGGTTCTTAGCTTTTCCTCCAACTCCGACTTAGTTGAAACTTTTGGTGGAAGTCAGAACTGCCTAGAAGAGGAGCTCAGAGCTCATAAAGCTATTATTTCGTCACGATCGCCGTTTTTTCGTCACTTGCTGCAGAGGAGGATACGGACTGGTGAAGAAATAACAGACCGAACTCTACGAACTCCAACTAGAATTATATTGGATGAATCTATCATACCAAAAAAATATGCTAAGGTCATCTTGAACTGTATGTACACAGATGTGGTGGACCTCTCAGTTTTGCACTCAAGCCCTTCAGTGGGCAGCTTAAGTGAAGTTCAGGCTCTTGTTGCAGGAAAACTAAACATGACTAGGGCTGAAGAAGCTATGGAGCTTTACCACATAGCACTGTTCTTGGAGTTTAACATGCTTGCACAAGGTAGGTAGCACTGTTCTTTCTGTAGAATAAATGATCTTATTAGAACATTTTTTTTTGTCCTACAATTCACAGAATCATAGAGTGGTCTGGATCGGAAGGGACCTTAAAAATTGTCTTGTTCCAGTCTACTTGCTAAGGGCAAGGATGCCTTCCTCTAGAGTGGTTAATCATGATTAGCTTAAATGTTTAACTTCTTCAGTACTAAATTGCATCTTATTTTCTTTTAACATTGACAGCTTCCATGGTAGTCCAAACAGTAGCTTAAATAAGAAAGAAAGGGAAGAGTTGTTTTGTTGTTTTTTTTTGCCTCCTCTTGATCAAGTCGGTTTTTTCACTAGCCTTACCTACATAGCAGCCAGTAAACTGTCAGTGGCTAGTCTTTAGTCTTTTTCTTCATTTGCCTTCCAGTAATTCTGTCCCTATTTTAGGGGTAGAGGCAAGATGTGCTGTGGGTATTTCGCCTGTATACCTCCTGGCTTCAGAATGGGAAGGAAGTGAGAAGCACTTGCTTCGATCTCTGCACTGTTCCCATAGTTGGATAAAATAACCTTCTGCAATGGAACTTGGAGTTCTATTCACTCACATTTCTAGTGCCTCTTTTCAAAATGTAAATGTGTGATAGCTGTAGTCCTCTTTAATTAACATTTAAATACGGAAGTATAGATAGAAGCATTCTGTGGGATCCAGGGTTGTTTCTGACCTGAGTGCGAACGCACCTCTGTTAATGCGTTGCTTCCATACTGGAATTCCAGGTTAGCTAGCTTTATTGTGGAATGTGGAGAGGAAGCGTGCTGTTGCTGCAGGGTGGGAAGAGTTTAATTTATTTGAGCTTCTCCATTAACAGAATTAGATGTTTTCATTGAGTGGTTCTAATACTCTTCCTACAGTAGCTCACCCTGTAGCCTGATCAGCAGATGTATTTGTGTCATTTGTGATGTTTGTCTTCACAAAGAATTGAGAAGGCTTGAGCATGATTTGTAAGGTTTTGAAAAATGTTAGCTACTTAATCTGCAGCTTTTCAGTCTTTCATAGTGTGTATTCCTTTCTGAAAATAAGACCCTTTACTATATTCACGGTTTAAAAAAAATATAGAATCATCAGTTTTCTTTTTGAAAGCCATTAGTTTAAGTCTTTCATTCCAACTACTTTGCACTGTAAGTGTGCATAATGAGTCTCACTGTCAGTGGTTGGCAACATACTTGAAGAAAAGACATTTTTCCCATCTGTAAGTTGGAGATAATACATCTGTTTTTCAGGGATAGAAGAAATGCCACATGAGCGCTTTTACTGTATTGAGTGTCATTATTGAAACATGGTGTTTTTCAAATATATCTAACAAGTCTTGGTATTTCTGATCTTTATCAGCTTTTATTTACAGTTCCTTATCTGGGGCTGTGATGTGTGGGGCAGAGGATACAAGGGTCCTTGTTGAGAAAAGGAATTACTTAGTGTTGATGCCAGGTGATCTTGTATGTTGGCAAGCTACAAACTTGAGTTATTACTTCTGTAGTCTGTGTCAAAGGAGGCACACCAGACCTGCAGTCTTGCTGATTGAGGGTGATGTTATAACTGTACGAATAGTGTGGGACTCTCAGCTCTTGGTAAGTTGATTCCAGCACATAAGGGCTGGCAAGTTGCAGAGGCTGGAGAGCAGTGGCTGCTGAGCAAATGCCTCCTGTGGTTGCAGGAGCTTTACTCTTTCACCTGCTGGTGTTTAAGCAACTTAGTGGCTAAACTAAATGTAATGGGTTGTTGCATTTGCTTCTGACCTTGACCTTGGTGGTGAGGAATGGTAATTATACTTTTGAGGTGATAAACTGAGAATGCAATTCACTAAATCAACAGTGGGATTTGCTTAAGTTAGTTTTACACAAAAAAAAAAAACTTCTTACAGTATATCTGTACATCTGTAACTTCTGGCTATCAAATGGAATATTGTAAGCTATCAAACAGCCTTCAGTAAAAGAAAAAGCTTAAGGAGATGAACAGAAAAAAGCAGATATCAGCACTACAGAAAAAGATACGATTCTCTTACTTCAGCCTGTTAGTGGATTTTCTTAAGAGCTGTGTGAAACTGTGAGTGATAGAAGATATGGGGAAACTAATTGGTAACTGTTTATATTCCCTAGAGGCTGGTGTTAAGAAACTAATTTTCACATGGTGCTGAAAGTTGAAATAATCCTGCTGAAACAAAACTGTCATGAGGCAGGAGATTTGTTCTGAGGTACGCTGCCACAGGAATGAGAATGAGGTGTTCTTAAACTTGTTTTTGTTGTTGTTTGCCTAGAAGCTTAATGTTTAAGTTGAGTGCAGAAGTGTCAAAAAGTTTTACTGTAGTGGAAAGTGTTAGATTCATTCCTGTACAGCATATTAGTTCACACTACTTGAGAGCAGGATAATTCATAGATCAACTGAAAGCAAGAAAGGAAAATGAGTTGAAATGGAATGTGATGTAAATGTACAGTTTGTCAGCATCTGATTATTTTGGTGCATACACTCATACAAGTGCTAAAAGGATTAGTGTGCACAGAGAATACTTATGAGGGAATTAAACTGTGAATGAAACCTGCACTAAGATGCTGAATAGTTATGTACCGTTTCATAAATGAATAGGGTGTCATTTTTTTCCCCTTAGACTGGAAATCTAAACTGGAACAACTGAGGAATTTGAAGGTGCTCTGAAGAAGCAGTGTAATGTCTCTCAAAACGGATCAGTGTGTACTAAGTTAGCACTCTTCAGTATTGCAGAATAGGTCGGTGCTGCCTTAAAATATATAGTATGAGTCAGTGCTAACAAGGTGTTAACTTTTTTTAGTTGAAGGGTTTTTCCTTACTCTAGGGGATGTTAGTGCAGCTGCATTAGCACCCAGGTGGCTGGAACTTGGTAAATGTGTGACAGTAAGGGATGGGAGTGGAGAAGCACAGTAAAACTGGGGAAGGATCGAAATTTATTATGCAGCCTCAGTTTACATTTGCTACTGTTGCTTTCCCTACCTGTCCACCCCTACAGTCACTGAAATTCCTTTTATTTACTTGAACTAATTAGAATGTTACAGGTGAGTGCTGTGTTAGCTAGGTATGGGGAAAAAACAGTGAGCAGTTTTAGGAAATCTGTATGTGGCAGTGAAGTCAGTATCCAGTATTTTCATACTTAAATTGTTAAGTTCATGCTTAGATCACTGGTATTCTGCTGACAATAAAGAACTGCTATAATAGTCCTATAATTGGAATTAAAAGGAAGCTTATTTGATCAGAAAAACTGTATGGCTGCACTTGGCAAACAAATCACTGCTGATAGCAATTTTAAGCACTCCCTCCTTTCTTGTTTCAGTACATACTCTAGCACCTTGTCCTCCTCTAAGAGTAGTAATTCCTTAATGTGAGGTAGGTGAATCCTCATCTCAGTAGCATCCCTTTCATTTTCCCAGTTTCATAGCTAGCATACTTTGTGCTAGAAGCATGCAACTTCTAGACACTGCAAAGGATGATGCTAGAAGAGGCAAAACTGTGTTGTTAGTTGTTAAAGTCCATTGAGCAGGCAGTCCTCATGAAATCTTAGCTTGGTCCTCTGATAGTGCTTTTCTACTCTGAGCTGCAGGCACCCAGTTTGACCCCAGCTCTGTCACCAGTCTCACTGGTTGGCTTTTCCAGTAGCTAATTTAATAAGAAGTCTTAGTTTCTTCTTTAGATTTCTACATGCTCCCTTGCTCAGATTTTTTTATTTGACTCACTCGAGCTGGCCAATTCCAAGTGTGCTAAAGCTTGTCTCCCTGGTTTCATGGAAAATATTTGGGTCTTGATATATGCAAGTCTGGATGCTCTTTACAACTCATTTTACTTTTGGCTGGGTATTTGTAGTTGAGCATTAAGTGAAGTTGATGTATTTTTAAAAAAATAGTTGATCAGAAGTTTATTTTTTTTATTCTAAGTGATTTTAGTTTGATTTGTGTACAAAGCCCTTTGTAAGCATCCAGATGTTGGTTTTCATCAGTTTTAGCATATGGTTCAGCTTTGACTCTTTCTGTGAAATCTTCTTGCTCCAACACAGTGATAAAGCTGTGTTTTAATAGTTTCCTTGTGATTGTCAGTGATGATTTGGGTATGTGAGAGAATCTTTACTGTCCAAGTAAAGCAAGGCTGTTTAAAATTTACTTTGGCTTCAACTTGACTTAATGGTCAGCTTAAACAGATCATTTATCTTCTGAAAGAAACTGAACTGGCTTTTTGAATTAACTGATGTGATAAATGAACTAATCAGCAAGTATATTTCATCTATAGATCTGATCTTAGCAAAGCCCATTTGTACCTAATAATCCAGAAACTGTTATTAAAGGTTCTGTAGTATTTAACCATCAAGAAGTAAAGCTCCTTACTGCCTTTACAGAGGCTGTGAGCATTAGAGCCTTTTCCAGAATGCTCAGTCACATCCCTCAGGAGAATGTTGCTGCTCTGCCTGTTTTCTCTTTTCTTGCTACCTTGCTGCTCTCTAAGACTGTACTGGTGATTATTTCAATGTACTGGCTCATGAAATCAGGTGTAAAATCACTTATCCTTTCCTCTTAATAGCACTGTTATTAAAACCAGATCTGCTCCCTAATTCTGTTTGCTGTGCATGGTGAAAAAAATCTTCCCTTCTGGCTTTACTGTGCTGCCACATCCACTGCAGTTTCAGAGAAGTTTGACTCCAGTATCTTAATTGTTAGTTACCTTTACTGAATGTATACATTTTGGCCCTGTTGCTTACTATCATGAGTAGTCATGTTGAGGTGGTGGCACAGTGTCTCTTCTGTTGCAGGTTTTTGCCAACAGTCTTCTTGCCTGGGAATCAGGAGGTAGAATAAAATTCCAGAAAGTTTTCTAAATAAATACAAGGAAAAAAAGTAACAGGAATTCAGGCTTTCAACTGTGCATTTCCTTACTCTTCTTTTTAGGTATTTACTTTATCTTTGACAAGAGTGAGAATAAACTTTTAAAATAAAGTCATATATTTAGTAGCACAGTCTTTGATCTAGAGACAGATATCATCTGACATCAAAAGTACCCTTGATCTCAGCAGGACTGAAATGCTGGAGCACCAGGAAGCCCACAGTAACAGTATTAAATACACACAAATGTATTGTGGGAAGGTTAGAGCAAGTATGTCAGTTATCACAATGCAGTATGAATTCTCAAAGGATGTAGTCTAGCACTTCTAACTATAAAATAAATCGGGTATAATTAAGTAAATGTTAACATAAACCTGACCTGTTAAGGAAGTAACATAATTCACTTGTACTCAAGTCTGAAATTACTACTTAGGTTTTATGTTATGAAAATGAAGGTGGGAGAGATCAGGAAGTAGAAACAGTCTTTCTTATGGTATTGTTACGTGCTATGGCTATATGTAAAGATGAGGAATTCTACCAAGTTGTGCGATCAGAGTTGCAATTGGGCATGTAATTGTGATATTGCAAACAAAGTTTTGCAGAGAAACAGGTTTGATCACATGTTTTCTAGGAAGTATGCAGCTGAGATTCTGACTGTTGATGGCTGGTAGCAGCCCTGTTGAGTATCAGCTCTT
Source organism: Cyrtonyx montezumae (assembly GCF_038088225.1). NCBI lineage: Eukaryota > Metazoa > Chordata > Aves > Galliformes > Odontophoridae > Cyrtonyx > Cyrtonyx montezumae. The sequence goes on from NW_027071826.1 coordinate 14,235,953, forward strand.
TCTCCCTCTCCGTTCATTGTTCCCATGTTAAGTTCCTCCCTCTGTTTTATTGTGGCTAAGTTGGCAGCTCTTGCTTCTGACCCACGATTGTTTCCTGCTTAAGCTGGACCAGCTAAGCTGCCTGCTGCTGAATGTGCTGCTTAGGAATGCTGACGCTCAGTCGAGGGCCGTTATCAACTGCTGACTGTCAAAATGTAAATGCAGATTTCGGGTTCTTAAATCCATAGATTGTGCTTATGGTAGGAGCAGGAAAGTGTATTTATTTGTGTTGTTTGAGAGAGGAAACATTAGAAAACATTTTGCCACAAAATTTGAATGCCTTAAACGTGCAGCAGTTGTCTTAAATTTCTTGCTAATCTTGTAACTTCAAAAATCCTTTTGTTAATGTCTCAGTTTTGTTAATGTCTCAGATGACTTAACAGCTATATAGTTTAACAGCAATGTTATAAAATATTTTTAAATTACACAAGTCACATTGTTTTCATCTGCTCTTGCGTTTATTATTTTAAACAGCCAGATAATATGCTGTGTCAGAATCTACGTAATTTATTGTATTTTCTCAATGTAAAGATGGTTACTATGACACAAAATGCTGCCTAACCTTCTGTTCATGCTTTGTTACTGCTTTAATGATCTGAAGTGCTTTAAAGTCCTGCCGACTCCATATTTGGACTCAGCAAATAATGCTGTACGCATTAACAGATCTATAATGGGTGTACTTTGAATTCACCTTCTCAAAGATGGAAAACATGAATGTTTTAAATTCTTTTTTGTTTAGAAAAATCATTGGAAGGATTAAAGTAGCTTGGAAAATGTACTGCATAGACTTCAGAATTGACTGCTCGTGTCCTTAGACACCTTGATGTCCAGTGCTACTTCAGTTTTATCTTCTGCACAATGATTGTGGGGTTTTTTTTGCCTTTGAGAAGCTAAAACTTGTTTGTGTCTGAAAGTGTGAAGGGATAAAATGCACCTGTAAGGCATGGCATTGGTTAATATTCCCTCCTGGCAGCACTGGATTCTTTTGAAGGAATGCTAGAGGTTTCTTGCTACTTCAGATTTTAGTGCTCTGCTTCAAACTGAAAATTGTACGATGAGATGAAAGTAATCAACTGGTGAAGTCAACCTGTTGAAACGATCTTGTTTTGTAACTACTGGACTAAACAATGGGTCCACAATGCAATTGTGGTAAAGTACAGGTTGTTACGCTGCCTATGTGAAGCAATAGTACGGACAGGATACTACAAGTTTTTAGCCTAACTCTTCTGCTTTGCTCTTACTATTTCTGTAGGTGGTACTTGTATTGCTGTGTCTTGAGTTTTGAAGTTACTGAGATCTGAAACAGATGCAAACCCTTTTTGGCTGCCAAAAGGGTTTCTACTACTATGCTACACTCTTTGATCTCCTTGTTCCAGTTTTCTATGCTGGTAGTGGATCCCTGATTGCACAAACCCTAATGTGGAATCATATTAGACAGAAAGGAGTTGAGTAGTACACTGTGTGGCCACCTGAGTACTGCCATGACACAAGAGCAGGGGGTTTGAAGAGGAGAACAATCTTATCTAGTTCAGCTGTACAAGGAGGTTAACTTTTGTGACTATTTAAGCATCCTACAAATGTGAGCTTCCTTCTGAAGGCTTTTCTAAAAGTACAGGCCATATTTGCATCCTTGGGTTTGTAAGACACGTAAAGGAGGATAAACAAGTCTTTCTCCTTTTTCCCTTCTCTTTGCACTTGGGACTTGGTTAGAACAGTAAGGACACCTATGGATGAGAAATGCTTCTCTGCAGCTTTTAATTACATGGTATTCCAGACTCGCTGTAAATCATGACTTCAGACTGTTTTCTGTGTGCCAGCAGATTAAAAAACATGGATCCCTGATGCCAGCATAGTCTCTTCTAATGTGACAAAATTTAGAAGCTATTTAATAGCCTGTAGACTTTATTTCCTTGTCAAGATGAATTCTTAGTTCTATTTTTTATGGTGTGGTGGTATGCATGAGTTTAAGGGGAAAGATCTCCACCACAATACGACTTAAAATAAAGCTAACAGTTTTGTAGTCAAGATTTTGCTTTATCCTGCTTTTGAAACTGTTGAGGGCACTTTTTTTTTTTTTAAGTAGGTTTGTCAACTGCCTTGACACAATCCAGGCTGCTGGTTAGTATGGTGGATGTGGGCTCAAGCTGTTTCTGCTTGCAAGGGGTGTGGAACATTTGAGAGGGAACTGGAGAAACAGGATTTGTTTGTAGGTAGGACCTAAGGCCAATGGCATCCAGCATAAAGAGGACATGAAATAGATTCGTCTAAAATGAGATAAAGTGATCTTTAATTTCTCCAGACTCCAGGCAGGATCTTTGAAATATATTGATGGTCTCAGAAGTTTGTGGTAGAGCACTTGGGGATATTGCTAATAGATCTTGCAAGGGCAGTTGTTGCCTGAATATTATGAAACAGTACTCGTAGGAAAAAAAAACAGTCTATTCCACTGTAGGGAACAATGCTGGGGCTATTAGATGGCTTTTTTTTTTAACAAGTGACTGATTCTTAAAGCAAGAAAGCCTTTGGCTAAGGAAAAAGAAAGATTGTATTCCTTCCACAGCCAAAATAGAGTTGTCCTAATTTAATTAGATGTTCAGAAAAACACTTCTCTATTACCTCATACTTGCTTCAGAAGAAATACTTATAATGCCCACTGTTCTGACACATTGATAGAAGTACTTGGGAAAAGGATTGTTTCATTAACTAGCTATCCTAAATGAGCTTTTCATCTGATGTCATTCTGCTGGTAGTTGTACAATAAGACTTCTCAGAAGAACTGAGGCCAGACTGATACTCTGGTTCTATATATCAGTAGAAATATCAGTAGAACTTAGATATTCAGAACTGTATTTCCATGGATGTGTAGCTTTCTCTCTTTGCAACAGGAACAGCTATTCTAAAATAAATACTGAATAAAGAAATAGCATGAAAGACCTTGGGATAAGGCTATTTGTGCTTACAGTTTTTCTCATGTCTGACTTCAGTGAATGAATCTGCATATTGCCTTTGAAATGAAACGATCCTTAGATGTAATCATCAGAATTCAGGGGATGTAATCAGCTGCTGAAACCAGGTTGTATGCAAGCAGAATAATGAGAACGTACAGGAAGATAAGCTTTTAGCAGGTTGAGACACAAGTGGCCTTTCAAACAGCTGTATGCTTCTCATTTAGGAAGGTTGCTCCTATTTGCAGTGTACCTTAACTGGGCATCCCAGTGAACGTTGTTGGCCTTGGCAAGTTTGTTGTGAACTTAATGTTTTCCAATTTTTAGAGCCCCCAAAGGTTAGATAAGAGGGTTGGCTGTGGGGGAGGTGGAGACACAGTGCAATTCAGTGCAATGTCAGTCATTAATGGTGCAAGTAAGAATGCAAGTAGAAATGGATTCTGAAGTGGAAAGCTTCCAGACTTGATTTGCTCATATTTTTGAAGTGCTGAAGAATTTTGAGCTTATTTTCAAGGTAACTTTTTTGAACTCTAGTTTGCATTCTTCAACAGAATTTTTGAAGAATTCAGAATACAGTTAGCTCTCTAGGCTTCTAAAAGATTCCTACATTTGAGGAAGGCTGCTTCTCTGACTCGTACCAAAAAATGAGAAATGTATTTTGGAGGATTGTTCTGATCCCCTGTTCCCATCCAGGATGCTGCTGATTAGACTGATGCTCCAAGTTCCTTTAAACAGGTTGGGCTGCAAGTTCGCAGCTCACTGGAGGCTGGTTTTTGCTGTGCAGGTTAGAGGTCACTGCCTATAGTGAGGAATCTGCCCTCTTTTTCCTCATTCAAATGGTTATAAAATGGTTTTGGTTATAAACGTGGCTTAATTATTTTACTTTTGGGGGACAGCATTCCCATAAATTGACTTGGAAAATAAATAAAAACTCTTTGAAACTGTGTTTGTTCAGACATTCATGGGATTTGTTGTAAACATTCTCTGAGTATTGTTTACATGTACTGTAGTCACTGTATGTTTTGTACTTTTGTAATCACCATGCTGGCTGTTATAGTATGAAGTAGAATTGCACATACTTAATAGTACAGGCAAGTTTATGATCTTTTTGTTTCAACTGGTGCTTTCTGTTACCTTCTTTCCTTTACTACTTAAGCTTTCCATTTCAGTGACTGCTCTTTTCTGTGTCAGTTTTCCACAGCATGTTCACTCATTACTCCAGAATGACATCTCATTAGTGCTGTTGGTTGCAAGAGATACAGAGTTGACACTTAGTATGCTGACCTGTGTAGAGAAAGACATTCTTTTTACGCTATTAGTTGCTGGGTTTTTGTATGTATAACCAGTTAAAAATCTGTAGCATGAGGAGAGTCTTTGTGTTGACAAATGTTAATATTGCTACACTAAATGCTTTCTTCATCCAAGAGCTTGGCAAAGAAATACAGCTCTGTAAATAAGTCAGCTTTTTTTCTTGTCTGCTACAAGGATATTAAAAGTGATGCTGTATAAGAAGTAAAATAACTGCAGTGTAAGCATGCTGCTGTCAGCCATGCAGGGACCTCTCGTGGGCATGAGTACAGCTATAATTTTGTCTGTAGTGGCTTGAGACTGGAATGTATAATTGTACAGTAGAATTTCTCAAATTGCTATCTTTATAGTGCAAATAGAAGTCATTGTGTGAGTATGTAAGCCAGATGTAGAAATGAAATCAGCACTGTGGTGCAGTCTGTGAGCAGGGTAATCCCAGCCCTCTGGCACTGTCTCATCTCAGTCCTTCTGAGTCTAGCCCACCTCCTTTCACGATGGGAAAGTACCCTGTCTTTCTCCTCAGAAGACATACTTTGAAAAAGAGTAAAATCTAATGCAGCAGAAGCACAGAGAAGCTGTAGCAGACTTGGCTTGAGGCAGAGCGCCTGTTCCTCACACGCTTTCTCTCTTCTTCCATGTCAGAAAAGGTGCTCTCTGTTCTGGCACCCCTCTGGTCTTGCAGACTGGGATGATGGCCTAGAGCAGCTGCTCACTGCTTCCTTACTTTGCTGCCAGTCAGAAAACTATGCTTTGCTGCCCTCGTGCTGTGCTGAGGAGCTGAGGATCAACAGTACCTCACAGCTCTCATTTCTGATCCTCTACACAATCTGTCTCAGAGTCCACATGAAAACTGACACCAGCAAAAATCCCACCTGTGCTATGGCTTTTGTGCCTTTTCTGAATCTGCTGTAACTAGCAATTGCTGACATTGAAACCTGCAATTTTAAAATGAATTAAACACGTTATCTCTCTGTGTTAATCAAAGGGCGTTCTAGTGTGGCTGAAATAGCTTTCAATTGTTCACCTTGGCATGCCAGTAGAAATAACGTTTCATGTGGCTATAATAGGTGAATGACTTGAACAGTTAGAATCCTAACCTGTTTAAGTTTTGACTGAATTTTTACTTTGTTTGCAGATCTTAGTCTGTAGGACATTTCTGGTTTTATTCTCACTTTAACTGTGCTGGGAGTTGTATAATCCTTTATATTACGTGTTTTGACACTTCAGGGTCTATGTGCCTCTATAACTACTATATTGATTTGTTTTGTTTTGCTTTTGTTTCCCAGGCTGTGAAGATATTATTGCTGAGAGCATCTCTCTAGACACCTTAATTGCCATTTTGAAGTGGAGTTCTCAGCCATACGGTTCAAAGTGGGTTCACCGTCAAGCACTGCATTTCCTCTGTGAGGAGTTTACCCAGGTCATGACTTCAGATGTTTTCTATGAACTAAGCAAGGACCACCTGCTTACAGCTATTCAGTCTGACTATTTACAGGTAACCTGTAAATACTTTCAGAATATGGTGATACATCAGTAGCACTCCTTATAATATTTGGAGCAAGCACTACTAGCAGGCAAAATAACACTTATTTTGCTACGGTTGTTTCTTTTTAGCTATGAAAGGTGTGTATGTGTGTTGCTTAAACTAATCATATATGGATTGCTGACTCTCTCTTTCACTAGGCAAGTGAACAAGATATTCTTAAATATCTAATTAAATGGGGAGAGCACCAGTTGATGAAGAGAATAGCAGACCGAGGTGAGGATACTTCTACACACATGCTGTTAAACCAGATAAACCATAATGTTTCTTTGGCTTTTTTTCTGTGAAATCTGTAGTCTAAGAACTTTGAATCTAAGAAATCTCTGCTGCTCATAGTGTGGTCAAAACTAGATGAGCACTAGAATGTTTTGAAGAAGAAAAATGTTGTCTAGAGGGGAAAAAAGAAAACACTGACATTCTCAAAGAGCTGAGGTTGTTCAGCCTCAAGAAGAAAGGGCTTAGAGGGAATCTTAGCAATGTCTGAAATGTCTTATGACAGTAATGACACCATGGCATTAATTTCAGCTTTTTGGGTTTTGGTTTTACTATGAAATAGAGTCAGACAATGCAGCAGGTCCCCCAGGGAAGTTATGAGGTCTCCATCCTTGGAGATAATAAGAATGTGACTGACTACGAGCATTCTGTCCCACCATACCTGAGAAGGAGTGGGGAATAAGATGGTCATGACTTACCATGTTTTTGAAATCTTCCGTTACTGCTTGCAGTACAACTGTTTTGTCATGGATGTGTTGGAAGAATTGCAACAACAGTAAAAAAAAAAAAAAAAACAGTTAAAAGGTGTAATTTTTTTTAGTGACCTAGGTACCAGACTTCTGTTTTATGTTTGATTTATATGTGTTGGAACGTAATGGAGTCAGTTAAGCTCTAACAGAGCTGAAATGGTGGAGAAGCTGTTCATTTGGAGTAATAGTGCAGCTTTCTGATCTGTGGTGATCATCAAGTAAATAGCTCATTCTGTTTCCTGGGATCATTGGATAATGTGATGCACAAAAGCAGAAATAAAAGCTCTGCCAAGTTCTGTCAGACAGGGCCAAAATTTAGTCCCATAGTTTTGTCTAAATGTTAGATACTTGCAACAGTGATTATGTGGTGGTATCGGTCAGCTATTGGAAAGCAAAAAATGTGGCCTGGACTTGAGCTACCTGGACTGAATGGGGGATGTCTGACAAGTTTCCTCATAGGCTGAAGTTAGTCAAGTTCAGGTTGGGCACAGTAATTAAAATACAGGTGAAAGTAGGTAGTTACCTGGGAAAGGAAGATCCCAGAATGTCATATGGTGTAATTATATAGTCTTCAGGAAGATATTCCACTCCTGGCATAAATTGATGGCTAATGAACTCGAGAGCTATTTGAGTGGCTGTGACACAGCAGTTCCTAGAGTGTTTTTTCCTTTGAGGCTAGAGTAATTACACAGTCTCTTCAGGCCTTAATTTGTAGAAAATTGGTTTCTGAAAGCTGGTGGGGGAGAGAAAAGGAACTGCAGAAGAGAGTCACTAGGGGAGCTGCAAGGCACAAACATTTCTATATCATAGCTCTAGGTAAAGCTTTATGAATGTGGAACACAAACACTACTCTCGTGCATTTCTTCCTGGCTTACACTTTGAACATGACAGCTGTACAAATGGCCAGTGGTCATATAACCTGGTCCTGAGTCTGCTGATGTTTTGCATCAAATTGTAACATGTAAACTATTTTTGTGGAACAATACTGATAAACGCCACTTTTTCTAAATCTTCTGTAACTTCCTATGAGCCACATAACTTATGATTTCTTATCTGAACGTTTTTCTTGTATAAAATTACTATTTTTTTGCTCTTTTCTACAGAGCCTAATTTACTGAGTGGTACTGCTCACAGTGTGAACAAAAGAGGTGTGAAGAGGAGAGATCTTGACATTGAGGAGCTGAGAGAGATCCTCTCTCCACTTCTACCCTTTGTCCGCATAGAGCACATCTTACCCATGAGTAGTGAAGTACTGAGTGATGCAGTAAGTAGTTATCTCATACAAGCATTATCTCTGGTTTTGTATTTTGTATTCTACAGGAATCTATACGAGGTCACGTGGCTTTCTGCATTTTTTCTTTTTTACTTCAAATCTGTCAGGAAACTAAAAAGAAAACAAGTGGTGTAGGGATTCAGTGTAAGAAATACACTTCTTTCAAGTTCTTCTTGTATACTTATTTAGTAAAATGTTAAATTTTGTCTTCATTCTTCAAGATGAAGAGAGGCCTGATTAGTACTCCTCCTTCAGACATGCTACCAACATCAGAAGGTGGAAAGTCAAATGCCTGGCTGCGACAAAAAAATGCTGGAATATATGTGAGGCCGAGACTGTTCTCACCCTATGTGGAGGAGGCTAAGGTAATGGTCATTAACATTTGACTGTTGTTACGCTGAAGTCATATAGGGGGTTTCTGTAAACAGGGAAAAGTGTTGGTATGTTTTGTCTCTCTTTGCATGTACTGGCCTAAAATACTAACATTTTCAATTTAACAAGACTTACAAGTTTGATCATCAGGCTCAAGTCTCTAGAACTGATCAGAAAAATTTCAACAAAATTTTTTTTTGTCGAAATTGAAATGTTTGCGAGACAGATCTTGATGAAATTCCACCGGAAACAAAGCAGCGTTCTGAGGGAAACCTCCCTGGTTTCCAGCCAGTTTGCCGGCCCAGCTCCTCGGCAGCCCACCTGGCAGGCGGATGGCAAGGTGAGAGCCTGAGAGTCCCAGTCTGCAGCTATTCAGCAACCGTGGTGCCAGGTCTTTCAGGCTCCCCAGCTCACACTAGAGCTGGGTGGAGAACCTCTATTCCACTGGGCAGAGGACTCCGATAATTTATATTCTTGTTAGAATCCAAACCAGAATTCTTTCAGTCCTCTGCAGAGTGGAATAAATATCTTGTGTCCAACTTGACTACAGTCCTTCGTGTCCCATTCATACAGTAGTTTCCTTATTCAGTATCTTGTATGAGGACTTTAAAACTGAAGACCCCGTGCCATATACTGTTTGACAGAATGGGACCCTTATGGATGGCTAACTAATGACTTGAGGCAGTTCTGTCTTCGGCCATGGGTTTGTGAGTCCCAGCTGTGCAGGTGACTGGCAAGCAATAGGATAAGGTGAAGCTGTGCATATTCATATAGCCTGAAAACTCTGACTGCTTTCAGATTCAGATCTTTCACTCTGTACTTAAGACAGAAAATATTTTCTAAAGTCTGAGTGGTGACATCCTTTGTGAGGAGAGGGGAGAAAGAAAACTATTTTGCATTTTGAGCACAGATGAGAGCACCAGGTGGCACTAAAGGAACAAAGGAAAACTAGCCAGTTAAAAACTTAGCTTTGTACCTTGCACTGTTGAAACTAACAAAAACGTGTTAAGTGTATAATAAAAACGTTGACACTCAGTTTTCAAGTGTGTGTTATGGGAATGCTTTAGCAGTAATCTTAAAGTTCGTTCTACATGTTGTTTTTTGTCAGGAGTCCAATTTGTTTCTGTTAGTGTCATGTTTTGCTGTTATTAGAAGAAATGTCATTAGTTGTTTAACCTTAGGGGAGTTATTCTTGTTCAGTATCTGGTAACTATTACTTCAGATAAGTGACTTCTAATTTATTTCCCTCAGCCTTATTTTTGAAAAATAAGGGAGTTAGAATCTTAATCAAAGGTGTACATAAATCCCTTTGTCTTTTTTAAAAAGATCTGAGGGAAACACATCTCATTTTGAAGGTACTATCTTCTACTCAGTGGTACAGAGAGCTGAGAACCATAGGTTAAAGCTATTGTCTGAGGGAGCGTCTAGATTTGCCTTGAGAAGAATACTTTCAGTGTGACATATATGAAGTAAAACAAAGCAATTTTCCCAAACGTTATTCTTTGACTACTGCTGGCTTTCAAAGGCCAATGCTAATAATGTCTGGAAACTAGAGTAGAAGATGGTGTGGACGTGTCAAATGCTATTTGGGACCTGCTGTAGACTCTGTTAGAATTGCGGCCTTGGAGCTGTGCTTGCAGCAGCTCGTGGTGGCCTTGGGGCAGTGCTTACAGCAGGTCCTGGTGGATGTGTGCAGTGTCTTCATGAGGGCTCTAATGGCTGTCGTTGCAGTCAGTACTGGATGAGATGATGGTGGAACAAACCGATCTCGTTCGTTTGCGGATGGTCCGAATGTCCAATGTGCCAGATACCCTTTACATGGTAAACAACGCGGTGCCACAGTGCTGTCACATGATTACCCACCAGCAAGTTAGTACTAACCAGTCCAGTCCTCCTTCAGTCATAGCCAATGAAATTCCAGGTAAGGCAGCTAGATCAATGGTAACACTGCTTGTTGTCCTGTGAGTGACTGGGGGCTTTGGAGCAGGGGAAATGAATGTGTCACTGAATACTATGCTCTCCTCAGAGAGGAGTACTTTGTCGTTTGTTTCTTCCCATCCAGCAGTAGCATTTTCTGCTTTTATCTACTCTGTGATTATTTATTATGCCTTCCATATACAGTTATTAAGAAGGTGAGCTACTGGAAGGAGTAGTACTTCAGCCTGCTTTGGCTGAGCAATTTGAAAAACCTTGGACTTGTTAAACTTACTGTAGAATATTTGCTGGACCCTGTCTCTCTGTTCTCAGAAACAGTTGTTAATCAGATTTGTACCAGTCCTCCAAGACAGATAAGATCCAGAAGAGTGGAAAATGCAAACTGTCTTCTAAATATCTTCTAAAATCAAAAAGGCAGATGGAACATAACTTGTAGACAGTCAACTTGACTCAGTTTTCCTGAAAAAAATATTGAAGTAGGCACTCAGAACACATTTTCAATCTGTTTACCAAATCTATTTGAGCTTCGAAGTCAAACTAAGACAATTCCTTGCATAACAGAGTAAATTTTCTTAGGTGGAAGTAGGTACTTAAGTGCTGACACTCGTAGGGCAGCCGGAGAAATAGTCATTGTGATACATTGTCATTTACATATTTGGTCTTTCAGTGTCAAACTAAAAGAGAGTATCAAGTGGGATTGCGGAAGTATCTTTGTGTGTGTGGTTAGTAACTCAAAAAATATTTTCATCTGTGAGTTGCCAGTTGAACTGTGAGATGTGATTTGGACAACTTTTTTGCCAGATCTTGGTTTCTGGAGGAGTTGACAAAGGAAATGGATTCTCAAGGTCTCCAGCATTTTGCAGAGTTTCTCATAGTCGGAAAAAAAAGTCTGACTTTTGGGGCAGTGAGGCATTTTGGCCAATTGGAAATTCCACTGCAACTTGATTCTATACAATGTAATATTTAGGAATTATTGTCCACCCTTTGATTTGAGCGTTGATGTGAGCTGTGATCCCAGCCAGTAGCTGGAGCACAGGTACTGCACACATAACTGCCTGCTTTGCTTTGTTCTGTAGTTATGTGAAATATTGATTGTTTTGCCAGTTCCCTGAGGTAGGAAGGATAGATGAGAGCCAGTTTGAGGAGATTCAGGCAGTACCAGACCCTTATCTTATACAGGAGTCTGTCCTTGAAGCCCAGATGCTGCACAGGAGCTCCTGTAAGGAGAACCAGGCATTGTCAGCTGTGTGCCTCTTGGTCTGGGCCCTGGGACAGGAGCTTCTTTGTAGTTTAGGTATGCTCCACCTGTTGCTTGCATCTTGCTTGTACTGTTTCCAACTGACTTTATTTACATAAAGGACATTGACGGTGTCTTGGTACTCCTGTTGCAATTCTACTCTGAATTCAGCATCTGCTGAAAGTTCTGCATTTTCAGCATTTGTAAAGTGCTGAGTGTAACTGACATCTGATTGTCAAGCCAGGATTAAGAACAGTTGAAGTGTATGGAGCATAGAGTAAAAGACTTATTTCTGAGCCTTGAAGACTGGATAGGATAACATTTTTTTCCTAGTGCAGGAACTCAATTTGGAAGGGAAAAAGAAAATTTGCACTACTTAAGTTTATTACAGGCACCAATGCAAATAAATTTTGTGGAATTGGGAACAGTTGTAGTTTCACAGTGTTGGGTTTTTTCCTTCTATGTATTGCAAATGTCTTTTCACGCTGTTCTTGCTGCCTGATCTGCTTTGTTTTTGAGCTTTCACTATGGACATGTGGTCGTGGTACTATATAGCCCTTGTAAAGCTGGTAACAGATCAGATGCCAGGACTTGTATATTCAGAGATCTGGACTTGTATCCTCCCTCAATGGGCACATATTTTTCTGAGAACAGCAAGACCGCAAAGGAATATAATTCATCATCAAACGTCAGTGAAGAGTGGCATGTGAAAGCTTTGCAACAGCATAAATACCCCCCAAATTATATATAATTTCCTTTTGGGAAGGTTTTGTTTAATGCTTTCAATATGGCTGCATAAAACAACATCATTTAACGGGTTTATGTTGGCATAGTTTGTGTAATTTTTTTTGAACACTCTTTCTGTAGTTACATGCTGGTATTATGGTCTTCTGATTACAGAATTCCACTAGAAGTATAAGGTGTATGCCAAAAAACTCAGTGAGTTCTTGGCCTGCATTATTCATGAGGAAATGGCCAGTTGTTATTTAAGATATTCTGCCCCCACCTCAAATCATAAAATTCCTGCATTATAAAGGTTAAAAAAAAAAAAAGCTGTTTGTGGTTCACCCTAGCAGAAGCTGGAAAAAATGGAGTACAGCTTGTATGATGCATGTATATCCCATAATGAGGTTCCAAGGAACATGTGCATGTTGAACTGTGCCTTGCAGAATGTTTCTTTCTTTAAAAAGGAAAAAAAAAAAGACAATCATCCTAGCATTAGGTTTCCCATCACAATTAAATCTAAACACTGTCATTGAATTTGATGTCTCAAGTAATCTGTTATCCTTAATTCTGGTGTCTGCTGTCCCACCAGTTCCCAATCTGCTTGTTGTAAAAGAGATGATCAAACGGCTGCAGGAGCTTCGTCATACTGAGCAGGTGCAAAGAGCATATGCTCTTAATTGTGGAGAGGGTGCCACAGTCAGTTATGAGATTCAGATTCGTGTGCTGCGGGAATTTGGACTTTCTGATGCTGCTGCTGAACTTCTGCAGGTATGGAAAGTTGCTGTAATAAGATCAGAAATCATTTCATTCATGTTCTGTTCTGATTATGAGTTGACTTGAATGTGTAATCTGCAATGAGGGAGCTACTTTGTGCATGTGGACAACTTCTCTCAAATGACCTCATAACTGTGGAACCATCCAGATGCACATTACAGTGAGGCTGTTGCATTCATTGATGTGACTTCATAAATGTATAGGTGAACTGAATAAATATTTTTCCCAAATGTTGTCATTCAGGTTGTTTCTACTGCCACAGAGTTTGGAAACAAGGTCAAATTTCATATTTAAAGTAGACTGAGATTAAGGGGTTATTTTTCAGCAGTACAAAGCAGTATTAATATATGCTGCCTTGTTCTTCAATGAAGCACCAGGAGTACTTGGCTTTATTTCTTTCTTTTTAACTGAAGGCCCTGAAAAGCTATTTTCTAGGGAAGACTGACTTGACATTCTTCTCCTTGTTTGAAGCTAGGTGATGAAATGTTACAAAACATTAGTTTATTGCTCTGCTTCTAGGAACTTGGCAAATAGTTCCTGTATGTTAGGTTTAGCATGCAAGTGATGATGTTTGCATGCGAGTGACTCGCTGCTGCTTCCTTCTTGAAGTTCTGTATTTGTCACTGGTCTTTTGTGTTTGTAAACTTGAATCATTAATGTGTGGAAGAAATAAATTAAAAAAAATAAAAGGTATGGTTTAGCTGACTGTAAATGGTGCATAATCAGAGTGAACAATATGAACAGCTTAAATTCTTGCTAATCAAGAGGCAGTTCTTGAGACTAGTCAAAGCATGACTAGAAGACTGAATTGATCTCTCCTGGAATCAGGAGAAAACAGCTTAAGCAATTTGGTAGATCTGCACAGAACGTATCAGGACTGGGAAAATGCAAGTGCCACTTCTGTTTGTTGTTATTCAGCAAATTGCATTTGTTGGTCATCTTTTTTAATGTATTGAATCTGATGCCACTTGCCTTATTTAAAAGTAATAAATAATGCACTGAAGCTGTAATTGCCTTGAGCTTTGAGGTTTCCTATGGCAAAACTGCTTGGTACAGCACTAGTAGATTGAGTTCCTATGTATGTCAGTTCCAGATTTTTTTCTGGATGACTTCCTACTTTGTTTTATGGGTTATTTTTTTCCTTTGCAGAATCCTCACAAATTCTTTCCTGATGAGCGATTTGGGGATGAAAGCCCTCTCCTGACTATGAGGCAGTCTGGACGATGTCGTGTTAACAGTACTCCCACTGCAGAAACCCTGTTTACAGAACTGGATTCTTTTGTGGCCTTCCATCCACCATTGCCCCCTCCCCCACCTCCTTACCATCCACCAGCAACTCCTATTCACAATCAGTTCAAAGTGGGCTGGAAACAAAGGGTGCCAAGCCAGCATCCCTCCCGGTCCTTCTCTTACCCATGTAACCATTCACTATTCCACTCCCGAACAGCTCCTAAAGCTGCACCTCCTGTCTACTTGTCCAGTGTGAAAGCAGCCCCCCCCGATTGCACTAACACTACAGGTCTGGGGAGACAAACTGTGGCTGCAGCAGCGGCGGTGATGGCAGCTGAGAAGCAAGTAGTAAGTATTATATTTTTAACTCCCTATCTCTGCCAGTTCAAAGTAGCTTGTGGAGAGAGTTTGCACGATGTTGTCACTTGGCTTAGTCAAAACAGCAGCATCACTGCTGGTGAGGAGACTGTCAAAACCAGTCAAAGTCTTCTGTATCTGAAGGGCATAGTGTCATCTGTGGAAGACTGGATGCACCAAGGGCAGGAGTGATTCTGGAGGGGCAAGCAGGACTTGTGAAGCTTCTGAAATAACATAGTTTGCTCCATGTGAACTTCTTTGGTGTACTGTGTGCTGTAATTCAGAGGTAGAATTAGTAAGAGTATTTTGACTATTCACAGATAAGCAGCCTCAAACTAAACAGGTGTGCATAAAGGGAATCTGTGGAAACTGGGAAGGATTTAAGCAGAGAGGATTTTAAAATGAGTAGGCAAGCAGAAATTGGTAACTGCAGATGTGTGGGAGTTTGTTAGAACATAATTGCTAAACTGTAATACTGTGCAATAATAATACAGTGAAAACAGTTAACTATCTCAGATACTGAACTGAGAGCTTCGAAGTTGTAGGAGAAACTAAAAGGAATTTGTGAATTAGTTTCTTCAGTGAAAAAACAATTTCAGTGCACTGTTCTGTCATACCGAAAGCTTGTTCTCAGAATCCAGATTGGATGAGATGCTCTGAATAGAAGTGTGAATTTATTCTTTATAGTGATTGTGTTGAATATATTGCACCTCTGTATTTTAAGTTAAAATATTTTAACTTCAGCTTAGATTTGTTTGTCTGTTCAGGGGTTTGATTTGTTGTATAGGCATCTTTTTTTTTTCAGGGGGGCGGGGGGAGCGGAATACAGACTTAAAGGACGAAGCCATATAGTGATGTTGCTGTGAGAGCTGATTTAAGTTTGAGTATATTCATTGGTAGCTTAGAGGAGGAGGGAGTAAAAGAGGTTATCTTAAACTAGCAGAAGGGTGGAGTTTGGAAAACACATGTTCTTCAAACCTGCAGACTGATCAGTCTAGGCAGAGGTAGACCAAGGAAATGTAACTTTGAATTACAGGAACTGTCCCAACTAGTTTGTTTGGCTTTTGCTTCTTTGTTTTTGTGGACTGTTTTCTTTTTCTTTTCCAGTGCACTCAGCCCTTGCTGAACGAACTGATGCCAGATATTGCAATGGGGGTGTCAGCTATGTCTTTAAAAGACAGACGACTGCCAGAGCTTACTGTCGATACAGAGCTAAGCCAGACGGTTACAGAGGTGGGGCCTGGTCCACCCCAGCACATTTCATGTATTCAGAGCAGACACATGCCTACTTCTCGAAAGAAACATGCAATAGAGCAAAAAATAGATGCTCGAGAAAATCAGCAGGAATATCCTGACTTCTATGACTTCTCTAATGCTGCATGCAGACCTTCCACTCCAGCACTGAGCAGGCACAGTCCTTTGCCTTCGCAAAGCATATATTATGGCCCAGATTTGTATAGCCACAATAAGGCATCACCGAGTGGCTTAAAGCCAGCTTATCTACCTTCCCAGATATCTCCTAAGAAGCAAGAGGATTCTAGGAGGGAATACCTGATCTCCCAGGATGGGCATCAACACAGACAAAAGAATGAGCCAATACACCTCGATGTCTTAGAACAACCTCCCCAGCGACTGGACTTGGCATTGGCTACCCAGGAAATTGCTGGCAATGGCCCAGTTCACATCAGGGGAAGAACAAAAATGGAAACTGACTTAACCTATGGGCTAACCTCCAACAGACCTTCTCACTCTGCATACACCTCTGAAATGCAAGAAGAGAGACCTGGTAGGAGAGTGGCGGATGATGAGCCGTTGGAACATGGAGCACAGAGAAGTGCAGATTTGGAAAGGGAAGATGCAGTAAGCAGAGGAAGGAGGTCTCCAAACAAACCAGACTTCCTGTATAAAAAATCTGCCCTATGAAAGCAACCTCCACTGTTTCTCTGTGCCTAAGAGTTGTAAACTTCCCGTTCTTTGCAACTTTTGGCCTGACTTCTGTCAGACAAATTCATTCATGCCAGCAGATAAATTTAGCTTCATCCTTCTGTTTTGTACATACACTGCTTTGTTAGAGATAGCATGCTATCAGATTTTAATGCTGCTTCTGGTTTTATTTTGTGGAAAACCATCTTTTTTCTTAGCAAATTTAATTAAGCCTTTAAAAAAAAACAAACTACAAACTGGTACCTTTTTCTACAACCTGGTAGCCTTTTGCACCTGTACATCTATTTTAGTGTATTAGTTTTGTACTAATCTGTTAAACTTTATTGTCACATTTAAAGGACTGTATTTTCATACTTTTTGCATTTTCCTTTTCACCTGCCACTTCCCTATGTGCATTGGGTTGCACATTATGAAATGTATTTTCTTATGAGATAGCAACAACGTGTTTATTTTTTAATTATAGGAATTCCAAAGAACAGCACATCAAAACACTACATTTTTTAGTTCGATTTTTTTGTTTAGATCTGAAATCTTCCTGATTTTATGACTACAGCAAGAATCCAGTCTAATGTTTTGTTTGAAAGGTTCTGGCAGCTGGTCTTACTTACCTTATAACGAGCTCACCCCAAGAACTACATGAGATTTCAAGTATCCAAGGGGATATTTAGGAGTCCAAAGTCCAGTTAAATTTACCAGGATCTGTCTGATTCTGTTTGCTTTGTGCTTAACTGCAGGGAATTTGATGGTCACCCAAAAGCACTTATTAGCCAGACTAGAGTTGTTCATTTGACCATGCAGAAATGAATCTAGAAATACTGTAAGAAGGACTTGTACTTCCAGCTGCCCATACTGGGGGTGAGTGAAGAGAGGAGTTGAGGATTCACACTGCATCCTGGCGTGTCAGTAAGACAAGGCATTGTATCCTGTGCTGTTTCCTGAATGGTGACTCTCTAGTTGAGAGGGTTCTCTCTCCAGCAGAGGTGCTGAAGTGTCTGCTCATTGCCTTGCTTTCTCCCGCCTATGATTTTAAAAAAGGGCTTCACTCTTAGCAACGTTGTTCAGTGTTCCTTTATCTGATCTGAGAACACAATCAAAGTGAAGAGTAACTGCTCCAGCTTAAGTGTGTGAAGCTTTGGCACTTTTAAATTACATTTTTCATCCCCTTACCTTGCTTTTTTAAAGAATAGAAATGAGATTCATCTCATACTGTCATATAAAGAAGGAAGGATTTGGGGCTGGCTCTGTACTGCTGGGTTGAGATTCACTGATGCAGCTGTGTATCAGCTGTAATTGAGTGCATTCTCCTTAGTACTTGCTGTTTAGTTCTTACCACAGCTTCACTACATGTGGGGTGAGTGGTGCCACTGCAGTGTAGTGATTACTGGTGATCACCTGGTTGGTGTGGGCTTTTTTATTTTTTAATGCATCTTCTTTCATGAAGAATTTCCCATTAGCTGGAAGCATTAATCCTGGGTATGACCTAAGAACTGCATTAAGGTTAATCAAGGTTAGGCTGTTTCCTGCCTAACCAGCTCAAAATGTTTAATACTGCAGCAAGATTTCTCTGAATAGATCTGCTTTTAACTGATGGCAGTTTTCCTTACACATCTTGTTTTATTATAGCTTGAAAGGCTTGCCAGCCACAAAACAATTTCTCTGAAATATATTGAATACTGCATTCCAGAATTAACAGGTAGCTTCTAGAGAAGTGAAGATTTGGGGTTTTGAGCCAGTAAATCCTTATGTCTCCTCCTTACGTACGCCTTCTGCTGCTAGGAAGGCTCTGCAGATGCTCCTTCTGAGGTACAGCCCTGAAAGGCACAGTGGAGGGTTGGGAGAGAAACGTTGCTGAACTGTGCAGGTCATGTAAGTGTTTTGTGGGTGAGGAGAGATGTTTTTTTTTTCCTCCATTAGCCTCTTTAAAACCATTTTATTTTACCACAGTTGAAATGAGACCTGACCTTGTCACTGGTGCATGTTACTTCTGTGGGGCTGCAGTGTAGAATGCTGTCAGATGTGAGAAGGTGCTGGGGGGAGCAGTGCTCTCGTGGTTAAGGACTGAGGCTCCTTGGAGTTATGCTGAAGACTGAGCACGGTGCTGTCTTACCTTGTAGCTCTAACCACACACTCCAGTGTTGTACTCGTGAGCACTAGAAGCATTAACTTGCATCAGATGTAACTGAACCTGAAACTCACTGCATGTGCTTCATATATATGTTGGTAGCTTAACTGCTGAAGCATCGGAGTGGGTTTCTGAGGACAGCTGTCCTGAATGACATGTTTTATTTTTTTACCCAGAATTCATAAATACACTTTTGAAAGAAACTAATCTGTATTAGTTTGTGGCACTGTGTGCCTGGACTGAGATGGGGCTGAAATCTAACTCCTGAGCTTGAAACCTATGGGTGTGTGGCTGATACAGAGAAGTTTTGAGGTTATGATGTGAGGGAAGTAACAGGATAGTTTGGCTTTGGAATCAGCTGTGAGAAATGCCTTTCTGGAGTGGGAGACAGGTCTGCATTTTAGAATACAAAATTGTTTCTGAAGTCTCAGAAGCTGAGCAGTATTAAGGAGAGAATAGAGTATTGAAAAGTAGGTGCAGAATAAAAGCTGAGTCCTTTTGAGGCCACAAAGACAATCAGGCCATTCAGACAATCTGTTTTCACTTGTATATTTTGAGTTAGGAAGAAAATAGCAGCTAATGGTGGCTGTTCTTAAGTTGAAAAGAAGGCTTTATCCAATTAGTGGAATTGTGTTTCTGTAGTCTGGGGTGGGATTTCCTACTTAGTCGGTTGGGGGAGGGAGGAGAGCGAGACCATCTTTATTCTTCTTCATGGAAGCACCAATCAGAAGCTCATTTTGCTGCATTTTGCTTGCAGAACACACGTACCTATGCTACCTGCTACTTGCTGTTCTCTTTCTACTGAAACTTTGGTGCAAAAGCTCCTTGTTTACATGAAGCACTTTCTGATTAGGCTGGAAAGTAACATGTTTTCCTCCTACAGTCTGGTGGAGATATTGGATTAGTGACTACGTGTTGCTTTAGGATAGAGGTATGAACATTGAGCTTTCTTGGATGAGGATGATTCGTGCTCCTTATTCTCCTAAACGGAGAGCTCAGACTTTGATGTGGTGAGCAACATGCAAAAACTTTTTTTCCCCTTTCCCTGACCCCTTCCTCTTTTCCTTAAAGTATGGATGAATAACTTAATTCCTGAAACAGATTCTTCCTTTGAAATGTTTGATTGTTACTGTAGTTGCGTGTTAATAACTGCTGTGTTGATTAGCAGTTTCTTGTTATATTTTTCAGTTCCAGAAGCTAAGGCTGTGGCCACCCTTACTTGTAAGCCTTGGTTTTGGGTCCCAGAATGTTCCAGATGTTTGTCTTCATGGGTTTCTTTGGTTTGGGGTTTTCTGAAAGCATACGTGTGCTGTTTGAGGCACTGTTATTTCTTCTAATAATTATATGCTTCTATGGTAGAGGTGGTGCTGAGCTCTGCTAAAAGCAGGGAGCAGCTGAGATTCAACTGTAAAACCGTACGTGGGTTTTCTGTGATGGTGTGTATCCCAGGGGGCAGCCGTTGCCTTCCGCAGCGTCACCGTTCTGTTTCTCGTCCTCGTGTTGTTACTGGTATAAAGTCAAGTGCCTTCAATGCTAAAGGCTCAGAAAAACTTTCTTAAACTGACTTCGTGTCCTATGCAAGTGTTTTTTTCTACAACCTGCATAACCAGTACTTTGTAAAACTTGTTTACGCTTCAATTGTACATAGTGTTTTTTAAGGAAAAAAAAATAGTATTTTTATTTAGGTACCTCCAAACTTGAATTCTAGTCCTGTGTGATACATTGTAAAACAATACATTTCTCTTTTGAGTACCATTACAGTTGTAAAAAGGTTTTCACTGGTTCTATTTTTCTACTGTTGCTGAGAAGCATGTAACACTGACTTTATCCTACGTATAGTTGGCATTTCAAATAAATGGCTTGTATAGAATGTGCTCGTGTGGCTCCTTCATGCCAGGCATGCTGTGGCAGCAGGTGAGGCTGTGTGTTCTGTGGTTCTGGGCTCACACACTGCTCAGGTACGAGCCAGAAGGTGCCCTGCCACAGGAAAGGCTCTTAGGAAAAACAAGGTCTGGCAGTTCTTCTGGAAGAAAGTTGCCATTGAACAAGGATATAAACCACTGTAAAAATAGGAATTGAAAATGAGTGGCATCTTTCAATAGATGAAGAAAAGCACTTCACTGAGATTTCAGTGAGTTCTTGTGGCTTGACTGTGACTATTCTCTGTCCATGGTAATGGGGACTATTCAAAGGCAAGGCAGCGAGGCTGAGCCCTGGTTTTAGAAGGTATTTTCTCAGAGCCAAGGACTAATTAAATACTCAGCACTCACATTCTTCTCTTGAATTTTAGTTGTTCCTTGCCAGCTGGATCTTCCTTAAATCTGTTTCACAGGAACAACTGTTCTGCTCCTTCAAAGAGATGAAGTGTTTTAGAAGGGTGTCATCCAGCAGGTGGAAACGACTGCACTCCCACTCTGTACAACAGCAATGTACTGTGGGTTAAGTCCTGGCTGAAGAGGAGCAGGGGGACATGATGGAGGCAGGGAGGAAAGGTATGTGTGATCTCAAATACTAATTGACATCTTTCTCCCACTCTCCCCAGCTACAAAAATATGACTTTTAAGAGTAATGTTCTGAACCAGTATTGAATTGTTGCAGGCTTTGCTACAACAGCAGCTGAACTTCATGGAAGACCTTCGGGGCAGCCTTTGGGAAGAGCACACACCTGGATTTAAAGTCTGAAAGGGAAACTGTCTGCTTCTGCTGCATCCAGGTAGTTGATGATCACTTCAGGTAATCTACGCTCGCTTACCTTAGTGTAGGCTGCTGCCAAAAACAGGCAATTCATTGTGTGAAACTAGGGCTGTGCTACCTCATTGTTCTGGAACTTGCAAGTTCACAAGCTTTAACTGCACCATAGCTTTAATTTCTTGAGCGCAGTGAGTGCTGGGACTGGGTCTTGCTGCAGTATTACCTGTGCTGTGGCAGCTGTTGTTGTGTTTTGCTTTGAAATATATATGCTAGAGGGAGAATAGCAAATGGTTCAAAACGCATTCAAAATGTATTCTGGGTGATCTGAACTCAGAGATGGAACTGAGGACAGCACTTGCTTCTGTTCCCACTCCTGTTTAACGAGTTACATGTTGTAAGAGGTGAAGTTAACAAAATGCCAAATGGTATTGTTAGGTGATATATTTTATAGATGGTGTAATTAGCAAAACTATCGGGATGGAAAAGAGACGATCAGTATAAAGAGAAATGCTCATTTATCTCTGAGGATTGTGGTTCACAGGGGAAAACTCCACAGGGGAGGGATCTCCCACAAGAGATCCTTCCCCAGTGGTGGTCAGCCCTTAAATGGGGTCTGGGAGAGGTGGAGCCAGGCTCCAGCCCTTCCAGTCACACAGGTGATTGCCTTCACCTGTGCTCCTGCAGCTGACTCAGTGCTCACCTCAGGTGATCAATCAGTGGTTCAGGCTGTGATTCAACAGTTCCCATACACATGTAAAAAAACAGAGGATACAGATTTCACTGCTCTTTTCTCCTGCTTGAAAATGTACATCCCTGCGTGGCAAACTGGGTTGGACCTGGGAGCAAAGCTCTGAGAACATCAGGTTTGGCTCAGCCCAACCTGAATCAGCCTCCCATATGGTTGATATAACTACTGTAGTGGTGTTCCATGTTCATCTGTAACCCAACCAAACATTATAACTGCATTTCAAAAAACAAGACCCTGCAGACAGAACAGTTACTTAATTTTTACGTACTTTAATTAGATATGCAGTTAAAGTCCTGTAACAGTTGCTACAAAAAAGCACATACAATACTGAGTTAAATTTAAAAGCAACTATCGTCTTGCGTGGAACAAACTCATAAACTGAGCCTTTGTTAGAACTAGCTTATGTAAATGAAACGGTCAAAAAAAATAGGGAAAATGATAAATGCCTGATATTCTTCTAAAAAGCCTCATTAATGAGGAAGCAGAATAGTACCCCAAACAAGTCCTCCAACTACAGAAAGCAAGAGTTAAAAATTCCTAAAGCAGGATTTGGGTTTTGTGAGTATGGAAAATAAAACAAAAAAGCCCTACGTTAGGCTCAAAATAACTTAGGAAAAATCAAAACATAATTGCAGTTAAGTGTGGATTCTTGAAAAGTCAGTGAAACCTCCTGTTCCTTGATTATCACAGTGATTACAAAAAGATCATCCCCTTATACTGTACAAAACACCAGGATGCAGCAGTGTCTCCAGGAACAATTTGAAGTAGCAGTTTTTTAAAAAGCAAGCTTGTTAGAAGTGTTCTAACAACACCCCCCCTGCTCGTTTTGTCACTTAGTACCTCTTCCTCAATAGTTTAGCGAGTAGATAAAATCCACGTGACAAATTGCTGCGTGTAAAACATCACAGTACAATATTAGAAACAAGTTATTGAGTTTATAAAAATCTGCTGCATCAAGACTAACCCATGATTTCTCACTTTTCCCCTGCTTAGGGAGCACTCCCACAGCAGTTAGCGTGCAGTACAGCACTACCTAGTTTACATGACATGAACCAAGTTCTAGAATGCAGTTTCACCAACCGTGATTAAAACCAACAGACACTGTAATGTGCCTGCTTGACTGGACGAGGAGCCACTCCTCCCTGTGTGCAGGAAACACAAGCTTATTTTGCACAGGGAGCACCTGCAAGAATCACCACAACCAGAAGAGATGATACAGAACCAGAGCAGGAAAGCAACACACTCCAGTATTGAAGAACAGATTGCGTATGACACCCATGTTTTAGGATGCTGCAGAGCTATGGGCACTGAAAGTAAAATAGGTGAAAGGAGAAAGGGAATAAACTGCGGTACAATGTTCTTCCAACAAGCAATCTTCCTCCTCGAGGTGAGGCCAGCTTTCAAAGAACATCAGTGATGGTGGAGGCAGTTTCTTGAATAATTGGATTTTGATGAGAAGCTGAGTACTAAAACGGTCTCTTCTGTGACGAATACTGTTTTCCCAGTTGTCCTTTCAGCCTCTAACTACAGTAGTACTGCATCCTGTTGGTCCGTCGTCTTTTCCTTGACTGAAATTCTTCAAAGAAGTGCTGAATGTCTTCTCTTTTAACGACCTTGGGGAAACAACAGGAAACCCTGAGTTGTGGTACAGTATTTCACTTCAGCTGTCCTACTTCTTATGCCCGTTCCGTAGGTAGTGCACAAAGCATTTAGAAATAGTTTGAAATCTGATACAACTACAGCAAAGCAGCTTTCCTGTCTTACCAAAGGGAATGGTTAATGGCCAGATTTTACTGCAAGAGAATACAAAGAGGGAAATTAGTTTCCCAAACGTAAAACAAGCACAGGGAGCAAAGCTCTTCATGTTCTTAATGGTTTGCCTACTTGCTTTTATGATTAAAATAATTAACACAAAGCAAAAATTGACAAGCTCACTTCAGACACGCCGTAACTAAGTGGTGGTTTAACAAATCTGTGCCTTCATATGAGTTTTAAAATGCTTTTGTTAATAATGGCATACAACTTCCTCAAGGAAAACAACCTACAAGGTTTACTGTATCGTTATTGTCAGCAGTGTTACAGAAACAGGATTCTTGAATTCCAGTTGAATCGGGAACATCCAGGCTCTACTGCAGTAATGGCAATTCCATGAAACAGAAGTAAACCACTACAGTATAGCACAGCACTCTCTAAAACCCTTCAGCGATACTTTAAACCATTTCTAGCATCTAGGTTCTTCAAATCCTGCACGCTGCAGCTTACCGTTCCCTCGTCTGCAAATCTCCTGAGATAGTCAGTCAGTTCTGTCTTTAGGTCATTGTATTCTGGATGGAGAAGTGAAGGAAAGAAACGAAGAAGAAAACAAAACAGACTTAGTACACAACTTGGTTCAATAAGACAACCTGTTGCACTTCCTCTGTCCATTAGCTTTACTTGAGAAATCTAGACTTGAACTGGGTTTTAAGTTAAAGAAAAAACCAAGAATGAAACAAGTCTGGGTAAACAAGCGCTGCCTGATACTGATCTGCCTGGCCACGGAGGATCTGCTCAGGGGGCCTTCAGAGAAATGGGCTGTAATTCAGTGTGCTGTGCACAGCAGGTCCCAAAGACCAGCCTTCACCACAGCTTCACCACAATGGGCACCGCCCTGACACCGAGACACGGCCAAAACAGCAGAATGAGCAAGGGAAAAGAAGCCAGAAAACAGAACTGTAAACTAATGCTTAAATACTCATAGTGGAAGATGTTACCATCACTACCATGCTTGAGCTGGTTAACAGCAGAGTTTCCATGCCATCTAGTTTGTTAATGTAAGTTCTAACAACCAGCCCGAGAGGACAAACTTTTCCACAGTTACACTGACTGAGGTTTGCAGTCTGTCATAGTCTTCTACATGTTGATTTCACACTCATTTTGAAGTGCAAGATCTGGTACTGACCAGATTGTAAAAAATGAATGCTTTTATATTTACCACAGATGAGTTCTACTTGCTGGACTCTGTTCATGCTGTTAAGGGTGTCCATTAAAGGGTCTCTCCTGTCTGTTTCCTGATCGTTGGTGCCTTTGTTTTCGTAAGCCAAGACAGTGTCACATTCATCTGTCAGGAACTGGACTTCGAGCTCTGCATACATTTTCTGGAGAATAATGTAAAATTTACTTCAGCATTACAAAACTTCTCAGACATTAGCTGCTCTCCCCTACACCTTTTTGCGTTCACAAATTAAAATTTCTGTATTGTGTGTTTTGGGCACTTCCCCATGCTGACTTCCAAAACAAGACTGGCTTGGAGCTGCAAAGGAAATGCAGATGTTTAGGAGCTTGTCCGAGCTGCATTAGTTCCACAGGGTCTGGTGTGTTTATGTCACGTGGAGGGACTTTATGTGTTTATAATGCAGCATAAGGACATTCTCACAGTCTCCTATGTGTAAGTTTCTCTTCAGAGCTTCTTTGGGAGCCCCTTCCTGCCTCTCCCAACTTCAGTGACTACAGTGAAAGCAGAATACATACCAAGCAATCTTCACAAGTGCATAATTTGCTTCTCCAGTTTGATGGCCAAAAGGTGGCAGTATCTTTCTTTAAAACCTGCTTGCTTTGGAGCTCTTTCAGCTTGCAGCCTGATTCTTCACTCCTAACACCCACCTGAATTGAAAAAGATCACTCAGAGCTCTGCAATTCCAAACAACGCTGTTCCTTCCAGCACACCATTTTCCTTACACAAAATTTCTCTGACCCAGTTTTGTTCACATAAGGGTTCTGGTGTGGGTTAGAGATTTCCCCTGGAAGTACAACTGTTCTTTAGAAACTTACAGCACAACCCATAAATGTTAAAGAAATCTGAGCAGGCGTGTTGTGGAAATGCAGTTACAATGCATAGCAGCACTGTACCGTAACAAAGTCAGAGTTGCCTTGTGGTGAAGGCAGAAGGGCTGACCAGCTGGGATGCACCTGCTCTACACACAAACACATCTTGCACCATTATCTCCCCTGCTTTTACAGGCAAGTTCTGTAGCCTGGGCTGTGACCCACTGAGACCACGGCTGTAGTGTCAGCAACTGAAGAGGAACGTGGAAATTAGAAAGCATTCACCTACTCAGTGAACCTGAGAAGAGGTGAGTTTTGCTTCTTGCACCATGAGTACAAAGATGTACAAGACAGAAAGGGCAGCACAGTTTACCTCCGGACAAGCAGACCCAGAGCTGGTGGATGGTTCATTAATCTGTTCTGTTTGCTTTTCCTCCTTTATTTCTTGGTGTTCTGGTCTACTTTCCTTTTTTATTTCTTTCTTCTGCTCTTCGCTTTCCTCAACATTCAGGACAATCCCTTCATCTTCAAGAGAGTTTGCTTTGGTCAAAGCAGGAACTGGAAGACAAACAAGCACAGAAGTAAAAATAATACCATGCCAGAAAGTCACAATAGTTCTGTACTGAAATGCTTGTCCTTCTTAGCACTCCTGGCATGTTATCACAGGTTCAGTAGCTGTCACATACCTTTTGCTGACTTTGTGGTGGAGTCTCCCAGTTATTCTAGACAGAATTAAAAACAAAAAACCCACAACGAAAATGCATAACCTTTCTGAAGCATTCACAGACGTCTTTCAGCTCTATATATAGTTTTATAAGGTGTCTGTCTGAAGCTGGGGGATGAAAGGATTGAGTGCAGCCCTGCAGAAGGAGACCTGGGGGCACTGAGAGAGCTAGGGCTGTTCAGCCTGGAGGGGAGAAGGCTGTGAGGTGACCTGACAGCAGCCTTTCAGTATCTTAAGTGGGAAAGAAGGGGACAGACTCTTCAGCAGGGTTTGTTGCGACAGGACAAGGAGAAATGCTTACAGAGGGCAGATTTGGGTTAGATATATGGAAGTCTCCTACAGCGAGGGTGGTGATGCACTGGAACAGATTGCCCAGAGATGTGGTGGATGCCTGGAGACTTCCAAGGCGAGGCTGGATCAGGCTCCGGGCAACCTGCTCTAGCTGTGGATGTCTCTGTTCATTGTGGGTGAGTTGGGCTAGATGGCCTTTAAAGGTCCCTTCCAACTCTAATGATTCTATGACTCTATCTGACATAAACAGAACTCCGTGACAGATCAACTACCTTAACCACTTCCTTACATAAAACACGTTTATGTTTTGACGTCAGTTTGTGTTCTCAGTGACACAGCTCGTTACAAGAAGAAAACCCAAACATACAAAAAAACCAAACAAACTAACATACTGCACTGTGTTCCCATTCAAGCAAGCAGAAACTCAGGTAAGCCTGCCAGGAGTCCCTAAAAATTTCCACTGAAATTCCTGGCACATGACAGTTGCCATGAGCAACGCTGAGGAAACAAGGCTACATGAAGCCAGCTTTTTCCATTGGACTCAGCTCATCTCCCCTTCTGATCCCACAGGGAGCACATACCAGAGAGATGCCTGCTGTGACCAGAAGGAACACACGACCTGAGCAGAGCCCCGACTATTGGGATCAGCGTTTTACACGTTCCTATCGGGACACTTTTTCTGCTCAGAGCCTCTCAGACTCAGCTGTTTTCCCTTACAATGCCTCTTCAGATCCTGGATTCAGGTTAGTCCCTCAATACCAGTACTAAATATACATCCATATGTATGCTAGCAGTTCTGTGAGGAAATAAATAAAACAGTGAACTCTCTGAAATTAAGATTTAAAAGTGAAAACAGCTACCCCAACCCTGCACGTTCCACTGCCCAATACAAGTAGCATTTCTCCCACCACTTCAAGAGTATAATGTCATTAATCAACAAAGCAGGAGAAAGACATACTAATTCAGCACTGTCTCAATGCTATTAGTTTTGTTCACCTGCAAACTGCGAAGCATATGCCCACAGGAAATGGCAGTGTTTCATGCAGGCTTGGCACACCATTTCGTGGAAGTCTCCGCTGTCAGGGGGTACTGCACCAAGATGCTGTTGAAAAGAAACAGGCATGCAGCAGTTGAACGTTCACTGCAAATTAATAGGTTCAGCTCTAGCTTCAGATGAAGAAAACATCAACTGCCAACATATTTTCCACACGAGCATACTTTCCCGATAACTCTGTGACAAATATCAGTGTAACGAAGACTGGAAATAGTTTATATAATGTCAACATGTTTATATCTATATAAACAATTCTATCTTTGCTTAGTTTACAGTCCTCTGTGCCTTCTACTTACCCAGAAAGCTGAGTTCTGTCTCATTCCTAAACACTTTTTCTAAACGCTGCCCTAAACGTGGATTAATAAGATACCTACCACACACTTCAGGCACCTGAATAACTTTTTATGATTGCTTATGTGTGTGTACTCTAAGCCCTCCTATCATTTAAACACCGGAATTGAGAAGAACTACATCCCAAGCCTCTCTGTAAACCACCAAGAAATAGTGAAGCAATTAAAAGCACCACCTGCTTTCTTCTGCAAAACATTCATACAAAGCTCAGTGTGCAGCACAGTGTTCTTAACAGGCACATTTACAAAAAAATGCCATAGTCCAACATCTCCATGAACTATAACTGAAGCCAATCGTCCTTTTTTCTTCCTTGATCCTTCAACTTCAAACGTTTTACTTTCTAACTGCCCACTGTGGAACTTCCCTCGTTCCCCTGAAGGGAGAAGAGGCTGAAGCCCTAAGTGCTTGGCTGCTTCTGACAGATCTTCCTGAAGTTTCTAATCAGGAACCAACAGTGCCATTAGTTCCTTGCTACTTAAGGTAACTACGGTTTAAAAGCATTCTTCTGAATGAGCTACTGGGGGAGGTGATGGTGTGCCTCAGCAAGAATCTTCTTATCACCAATTCTAAGGATTAGATTTTCTAATTAAGGAGCCTGATACAGAAGTCATTGCTTTATTCTGCAGAAGGAACCTTGCAGTTGGTAGTGCTCATGCTAATGTTTTTGGACTGGAGGGAAGGACAGTGCAAGATTTAATATTCCCTTACATTAAACAAAAAGAAACACCCCAGAACGTACAGCAGAGCTTCCCGAGTACTAATTAACACATGGACTTACCTGATGCTAATTTATTTCTATGCCAATGGCAATTCTGCTACTTATAGTTTCCTTACCCTTCCGTGGAACCAGTCTTCACACACTATGCACTGGATCATTTCATCTGGGATCTGGAGGGACGGTCACATGATTAGCATTAGCCTTCAGGATCTTCCCCAAGCCTCACACTGCAGCCCTGTGCAGAGTGAACTGCACTTCCATCCCCACCCACCCCCCACCCACAGGAGCTGCCATTAATGAGCAGTTACAGTCAGCTCGCTTCCCTGAAGTTACACAGCATGTGCAATCTGTCATACTGACAAGCCCATGGAATTGCCAGTTACTGTCACAAAACTTGTTTCCCCAGTAGAGCAAGGCATTCTCACACACAGGAGTGGTTAACACAGTGTTGGTATCTTTCTTCCAGTGAGCAGAGAGGCACGAGCAGGCAGCTGAGCAAAAGATGCTGACAGGTGATGCAGCAACGCCACAGTCCTGACTTAGCCATCCGTGATACAGTGTAACTCAAACCACTTTGGTAAAGAACAGTTAATCCTGATTTCTTTAAAGGCACTTCATGGAGATGAGTTTAGATTATCCTTTTTCCTACTGAAGGAGACATACGCCTTCCTTACTGCTTAACTTC
Organism: Cyrtonyx montezumae; assembly: GCF_038088225.1. NCBI lineage: Eukaryota > Metazoa > Chordata > Aves > Galliformes > Odontophoridae > Cyrtonyx > Cyrtonyx montezumae. Next base: position 14,265,564 of record NW_027071826.1, read on the forward strand.
TCTGAGTGTCAACACAAGCGTGTGTATGCAAACCCAGTACTGTTTACACACCACACAGAGGAAGAGCTGTGGGTGCCACCAACACTGCTGCTATGGGACAGACTCCTCAGAGCAGAGCCCTGTCATAGCACTGCTGCAGGCAGGAGGGAGCAGATTCTGCTCTCCCTTAACATATCTGTTTGTTCCACACTTACAGTGGACAATGAAAAACGCATCCTCTAAGAGAGCTATGCAACTTTGTAAGGAGGAAGTAGAGACAGTTGAAGCAGCATTCCCTCCCAGTGCTGGTTTGCCTTCCTCGTCTGCCTTTAAGGCATAAACACGTTCTATCACTCATAATTCTGTCCTCATGGTTTTCTTTATACCACACATCACAACCAAAACTGATACGAACAGAAGGTTCTCAAAGTGGGGTCATCCTCAAAGTGCATCTCACGGGCCACCCCGTGCACATCCTGCATTACCAGCAGCTCTGCAGGGTCACTGCTGGGCTCTGTATTTCATACCTCATCTTCAGGATCCGGGTAAGGTCTTTTGCAAGTACAGTACAAGCCGTAGAAATTGTCATTGTACTTATTTCCTGAATTCACCTTGCCCTTTTCCTGCAAGGAAAGGAAAAAATGTTTCAGTATACAATGAGGTGAAAAATGGGACAGAACAGCTGCGGAGCGTGGAATAACACTGCACCTCTCTCCTGCTGCCTGCCAGAAAGGTCACAACTGCTGGACTACCTGCGGCCACCGCTGTGGAAGCACAGGGGAGCTCTTCACAGCCAGCCTAGGTTCAGTCACGATGGCTCACGTTTCTAGCTGCAGCCATGGGCGGAGGAGGGCAGGGAGATGTCCCCGCTGCTCTCTGCACAACGTTCAGCCCCAGGTTTCTGAGCAGCTCTCCCACTCAGCCAACGTGCTACCGCGGCCGGGGAGCACTGACCTCTGGGGGCCGCCGCTCCGTCCCTGCAAAACCAAACCTCCACACTCACCGGGAGCAACTTGCACTGCAGGTTTTTGAACTTGCTGTTTCCACAGTCACAGCGGAAGTTCCTGGAAAGAAAACAAAAGAAAAACAACCATAGAATCGTAGAAGGTTTGGGGTGGAAGGGACAGCAAAGCCCACCCGGTGCCGTGAGCTGGCTGCCCCCAGCAGAGCAGGGCCCAGCGCTGCGAGCTCCCCCAGGGATGGGGCAGCTCCGTGGGCAGCAGTGCCGGCAATGAGCGAAGAGCTCCCAGCTCACGCCCTACCTGCAGCTCCCCTTTTTAGTTTAAAACCACTCCCCTTTGTCCTATCACTACCAGACCGTGCAAAAAGTCGCTCCCCCTCCCCGCCTATCGGCTCCCCTCGGGTCCTGGAAGGGAAAAAAGAAACACACACACACGCACACGCTCGGCACAAACCCCGTGCCCGCCGGGCGCCGCCGCCCGCCCCGCCCATGCCCGGTACCTCTTGGTGTAGAGCTCGAGGAGGCGGTGCGAGCCGTGGCACTCGTAGCTGCACGCCAGGCAGATGCCGGCGGGCTCCGCGCCGGGCGGCGTGCAGGTGCTGCAGGCGTACAGCGCCTGGCGCTTCACCGCGCCCTGCGGGGACACAGCGCGGTAACGGACGGCCGCCGCCGGGACCCGGGGGGGAGGGGTGGGGGGGGGGTTGAGGAGGGGGTCCCGCTCCCGGCCCCGCCCGCACCTGGGAGTAGCTGCACCGCTCGTGGTCGCTGCCGCCCAGCACGGCCCGCGCCTCCTTCTCCAGCTCCTCGTTCTCCGCCAGCACCTCCGCCAGGGACACCACGGGCTCCTCCGCCGCCGCCGCCATGGCCGCGGACGGACGCGGAGGCGGGAAGCGCGCAGCCCGGGCGCCGGGCGGCGCCACAGCGGAAGCGGAACCGGGCGGCGGGAGCGCGCGTCACGGGCCTCAGGCGCGCGCCCGGCCGCCATGGAGCTGGTGGCGGAGCTGCGCGCGGGCGGCGGGCGGGCGCGGGAGGCGCGCGTGCGGTGCGAGGCGGAGGCGGGCGGGGAACTGCGAGCGCTGCAGCGCGGGCTGAGCGAGATGCAGGAGCGCGTGGCCGAGCTGTTGGCGCCCCTCGTGCTGGAGCAGCGGCGGCGCGGAGCGCACGGCGGCGGTGAGCGAGCGGCGCGGGCGGCGGCGCGGGGCCGCGGCGGCGCGGGGTGATGCTGAGCGCCGTGTGCCGGCAGGTGGAGGCCTGAACGAGGACGGGGAGGACGAGGAGGACGAGGAGGAGGAGGAGGAGGAGGAGGAGGAAGACGAGAAGGAGAACGGCGCGGGCGCGGCGCGGGCTGAGCTCCCCCCCGCGAAGCGGACGAAGGTGCAGCCGCCGTGCCACGAAGCGTCTGAATAAAACGAAGCACAACGCTGCCTGCAGTTATTTCAAATAGCGCGGAGGGTTGGAAAAGGGGTCCGGTGGACGTGCGCTGTACTTATATATTTATACGCAGCGTTGGAAGCGGTTTATCAGAACGGCAAAGGCAGCAGTGTGCTGGGCCTAGAGCAGGCACAGGGGTTTTGCCTTTAACAGTCATTTGCAGTCCTTATTGCAGCCACACAACTCTTGAGGAATGAAAAGGGCACGGGGGCTCCAGCAGCGCTAAGCTGTGAGCTCCTGACAGTGTAGCTCGTGTAACTGCTGGGCGCGGACCCACTGCTCAGAGCTGCTCCAATACACAAAGCCTGGCTGAGGTTTGTTTTCGTGTCAGTCTCCTCCACACTGCGATTCTGGAGCATGACACAGTCTGCTGTTACAGCTCTGAAGAACTGAATTTGTTGATTCAGACAGCTTTGAGACTAAATTCACTGCAGAGTGCGAGTGTTACGGGTTTAAAAAACAGTTTGAAAATACATGTGCTATTTATTGGGCACTCGTGTGGTTTTGTGAGGGAACAAAATAAAGCTCAGCTCTACTGTGCTGCCAGGAGAAACGTTCTCTGTAAAAAACAGACTTTATTGGAGCTCACTTGGAGGGCTGCAGCCATACCTCACTGCATCTGCTGTCCCCCTGGAAGAGGTGAAGTGGCTCAGCAGTAGTTACAGAATGCAGCAGAGGTTTTCCTGTGATGGGAAATTACTGTCAGGAGGCAAGGCAGTTAATGACACTGCCAGCCAGGCTGCCCGGGAGCAATGCTCGAGCAATCTGAAAAAGCTTGATCTTGTGACACAGTGGGAAAAAAAAAAAAAGCAGAACGAGTGGCACAGAGATAAATATTAAACCCTACAGCCACTCGCTTCCTCAGCAGGAAAAAATAAAAGCTCGGAGTAACTGCTAGGCCAACAGAGGTTAATTATGTTTCCTCACGACTCATTACTGCCTCTGTTTTCACAGCTCCTGCTTGAGAAAGCTGTTCAAAAGAGAAAGAAGTCTGAGCTAAATCTTTTTTAGTTAAGAAGAGCTTTCCCACCTCTAACTGAAGTTGCAGCAATTATTCTCCATCCACTTGGAACAAAGGTTGGTATGAAGAAAGGTTCTAGTATAGGCAAGTCACATCTTTTGGTAACATTAGCATTAACACTATCTAAAAAGCCTCACTGTAATCTGCTTTAATTTCACAGTCTCTTTCACAAGTAAAAGCAGTCTAATCGTTGCTGTCATTGTTTCTGCATGCTCTCTTAGGGAGACCTCACCTGTTTATGTTCCGCTGGTGCCAGAAATGCTGGAAGCACCAGTAGAGCTGACTGCCTTCTCCCAGCCCTCTCACCTGCTATTCCTATGCACTATCATAGTGTATACTGTTAATAGTTAATTTCTATTGCTGCTTCCCACCTCAAGCTGAGATCTTTACAGATGTAGCACTGGTTCACTCTGCAGTCACTCTGCAGTTAGCTGTAAAACCCATGCTTTCACACAGCTTTAATAAAAGCTTAGTGGAAAATTCTATTAACATGAACCACCCTCTGTAAGTCACGGCCGCAGACAGCACGTGCTCCTCGTCCAGGCCGCATGGTTCCCACTATCATTTTCCAGTTTTGGTGCTTCCTCTTATGCTCCTTCCTAAATAACTCATTGCAGCAACGACTCACTTAAAAAACAGCATCCAAATAAAATCCAGCCAGACATCTCTGGGTTATGCAGAAGCAGAGAAACTGCAAAGGAATCAGATTCCTCCAACCCAGCTGCAGCCAAAGGAGTCAGGACACAGAGAATAAAAAGACAGCACAAACAATCAACCACATCTGCACACAGAGGAGTGGAAAGGATAGCAATGAGCCACAGCTGCTGACTGCCAGCACTGCCAACTAAAAGCAAAGGGACACAATGAAACACCATTGATGTATCTCTGCATTAACAGACTTCTGTTTATAAACATTGAAAAGTTTTTATTTTATAGATAAATAAGATGGTGATTTTTAGAGTTAAGAAATAACAACTTAAAAGCTCTGACTCCAAAAGATAGGAGCAGTTAGAGATCATTCTTACTCCAGCATATTATGATGGCAGCTTCCTCCTTTTCATATTGCACTTTGAACATAAAACCTTCTTGTAAAGGCTACGTCGTGTTTTGAGGTCCTGGCACCCCTGCTGGGATCTGAAACCACAGTCCAGAAGTATCTCCAAATGCAAACAAAGCTGAAGGTGTTGTAACTACCACCCTTTATCACAGCAACACATTCTTTCCGAAGCAGGAAAATGATACAGTCCAAGGTTCCCTAAGAGTTGTCAGAAGTGGATTAGCATTTGTGATGATTTGGTACTGACAATTACATACAATCAAATAAAAAATGATAACTGAGAAGAAGTTCATCTCATAATTGTTTTGGGCCTACTGCCTCTGAGGTCCATACTTTGCAAAGTTTTCACATTCAGAAGGTTACTGCCACCATGGCTCAAAAAAAATTTTTTTTTCTTAAAGATTAACTAAAAATAAAAAAACAGGACAAAACAAGAGATTTGGCATCACTGAAAACACACAATCCAGTAGTTAGGAATAAATGCTATACCAAAATAGCACTGAAAACCAGAGGATGAAATTATGGCAAGAAATTTCAGCATGACTGAAGAAAACTGCATTTCTTTCAAGAACGGGAAGAATGGGACTTACTCCCATCTCTGGAAGAAACAGCACCCCCAGCTTGGTAAGAGCTACACAAATGTAACATCTTAACACATCAGTACTCACAGAACACGTTTTTATATCTCTGGAGCAAGGTTAAAATAGAAGAAAATTCCCATTTGTAATTTTACCAAAGGAGATTTCTAAAGGAAGAAGAGAACACACAGTTCTGTGCCTGCAATATCCCATCACCAGCACTAGCTGCTTTTGATATTGCAAGGAAGAAATTTAAAGCACCTCCAGGCCTGTGCCACTGCTCCCTGCTACGGCGTGGTATTCTACTGCATGGAGAAAATAAAAGTATGATACCTCAGAGAAGAAAAAAATCTTTCACTTTCCCTTCAACGATTTGCACATTCTTTATTCTTTGCTTCCTGCATTTCCTAAATCTGTATTTAAAAACTCATTAGAAACCAGCACTGATGTAGGTATGAATTAAAAAAAAAAAACTGTTCGAAGTGCAACTTTTATAATCAACTTCTGATCTTTTCCCTTTTACATTTATCACAGAATTATCCTTTCATTGATTTTACTCCAAAGAAAAACAAACCAACTCACTTTTTTGTGTGTTTGTTGTTTTTTGGGGTTTTTTTTGCACAGAGGAGTAAAGTCACAGACCAGAAACTTATTTCCCCAAAGAACATTTCAGATGGAGTGTAGCAGTTTTGCATCATTAAGGCAAAATAGGAATACTTCCATCACGTGTCACAGAGAACTCCCCCACTCACGTCATTTTGATAGACTGATACTTTAAAAACTTTTGGAATTATTATTTTTTTAATAGAAAACAGTCACTGTTCATTGCTTAACAGCTTGAAAGGAAAGGCTCTTTCCAGCCCTCACTCAGAACTTCAGTCTTGTGATTAGATCAGGCATATGCAGTTGCTTCAGCACAGCTACGGAAACTAGAAATCGAGTTAAGTGTCAATCAGCTGTAATCTACTGATCTGATTAGAGGCCTTCACAAATGTTTGGTGACGATTGCAAATAACAGCCAAGCAGATAGGAATGATGCAATAGCCAACAGTTTTGGGGTCAGCTCTTGTACAGGAATAGAGGAACAAGAACATCTGTAAATATGGTATTAAAAAGATTATAGTCCACAGCCAAAAAGGCAACGATAGCAGTCGTACTTTTAAGGAGTGTGTCCATGTGGTTCCTTCCTGTGGCTCCTTGGGGTGCTGCTGAACGTGCTCCAGTGCTAGTTTGTTGTAAGTCTCGTTGATTTCAAAGACATAATAAAAGGCTGCAGCACTCGCTAGCAAGTACAGCCCCACACCAATCCATCCCATCCTCTGGCGGAAGTTCATCATTCTCCATGCTCTGCACCTGTAACACGAGAAGTACAAATTCAGTACAGTTTGGAGAAAGGGGGCACAGCCGACGCTTGGTTTTCACAAACTAACATCTCATAACTTCCCGTGACACATGAGGAAAAGCAGTGCACACACCTATTTCTAAAAATCCAAGTTCCCTCTACAGCAGAGGAAAGCTGTATTCCTGTGACTCTGTAAACAGCACCGTCACAAGTTCTGAGCAGCTTAGGGCCAGCTACGAGGCTGAAGTCAAGCAGCGGGTTAACAAAACCGATGTCGTGGTTTGGGGAAGTCACTCACCCCATCTACCATCGGTGCCTCAGCCACAGGCTGAGACAATCCAATTCCCACAAGTTCGGAGACATCAGAGCACTTCTGAAAATTCTAAGAGCAATACACATGCAGCCAGCCAGCCCCACGAGCAGCATGGCTTGTCTGCAGCACACCAACACCCTGTTTTATCAAACTTTACCTACGTCTCCATCTAGGGATCACACTGAAAAAAAGATGTTTTCAGTTGATGCGTGGGAAGATGCACATTATGTGTGTGCTAGCATCTGTGAGCCTGCATGCCACGTGTAACTGAACTACACAAAAGTTTAACACAACTGACACCAAAATCATTACACCTTTTGAGATCCCCCTTCCCAAGACCGAACCACTGCATCTGGGCACTGATTATAGAAGAGTTTATGGTTTTTCATTCCTGATGGATATCCTCAACCCTGACCAGGGCAGCACTGGAGAAGTGTTCTGTCCTTGACACTGCTAAATGTAAGGTGGCCAATGCAGCCACGCACACAGGGGAAAACCAGAGAAAGCTGCTAGTTATGCCTGTGACTTTTGGTGTTTAAATTGTAACTTCTACACATCTTAGCAGTACGCTCCCGTTAAATACATTAAGTTAATACTTTTACCAAGACAGCATGGAAATATTTAAGAAACTGTTTGGGTAAGAATCTATCAGACAAACCTTAAGCATCAAAGTCCACACTTACCCCATAGTTGTTTGGGTTTTTTTGTTTGTTTGTTTGTTTTCCAAATCTGGACATATTAGAGAGTGCTAACAGTACTCAGAAACAAAGCCTTCAAAGGGAAGGCGCGCAGTAAACGCACAGGCACCGTTATAACAGCAGCTGAGCAGGAGCCGATTCCCTCCGCTCTTGCAACGCAGAAAGGCCTGACCCAGGCTGAAAGAGGCGCAGCCAACGCTCGGTTTCTCCCTCGTTTTCCCTGCCGTGCCCGCCTCCCCCCGCCCCCTCCCCCGCGATGCGGCCCGGACACATGAACCCTCACATGAAAAGACGGGGCGACAGCCCCCTCAGCACGCCGCTCGCTGTCCTTCCCCGCCCAGTCCCGGAGCCAACGCAACCCCTAACCTTCCTCCAGCGGAGAAGGAGGGAGCGGGAGGACGGCGGCAGGCGGCCCGCTCCCCTCAGCCCGCGCCCCGGCACCGGGAGGCGGAGAGACCCGCGCGCCCGCGCCGCCGCTGCCCGCCCGCTGCCATCGCCACCCCGGAACGGCGCCACTTCCGGCATCAGGGAGCCTCTTCCGGGTCTCAGCCGACTGCTTCCGGAACGCGGCGGGGTATGGCCATAATGGTGCGGTTGGCTGGCGGCCATCTTGGTGCGGGCCTACCCCCTTTGCGCTCTGACCTCGCCCGAAATGGCGGTGGAGGTTCGTGGTGGGGGCCCGCCTTTCTCTGTCGGCCCTCAGCTACCGCCCCGACGCCGAGGTTCACGTCTGTGGCGTTAGCCAGGTGCGGTGCGCTGAGGGGAGTGCCGAGTCGACTGCGAGTGGATTTCAGACCTGTCTGTTTTGTCACAGCTGTGACTGTTAGGCACAGTTCGTGTTGGGCATGGCTGACCCATGTCCACATGGCATATGCAGTTTGTCCTCGCATTAGTGATCCAAGTCATTCAGTGCAAAGGAAATAAGGAGATCTGAGAAATGTTAAAAAGGAGAGTTGTGGAGGAGCATAATGGCCACGGTTCATATGCACCCAGCTATAACTAGGAATACAACTACAGTATTTTAAGAGGGATATCAAGTGCAAGTAGCTAAAGCAATGTCTTTTTTCAGGAGTGTAAATTTATACACATAGGATTAGGGGGCAGAGTTAAGTGCTGGTGAGGCTGTATATAAAGCTACTGCAAAATTAAATTTAGTTTTTCACAGAATCACAGAATTGTAGGGGTGGGAAGGGACCTCTAGAAATCGAATCCAGCCCCCCTGCCAAAGCAGCTCCCTAGCCCAGGTTGCACAGGTAGGCATCCAGGTGGGTCTTGAATGTCTCCAGAGAAGGAGACTCCACCACCTCTCAGTGCAGCTGTGCCAGTGCTCCATCATTTGCACGGTGAAGAAGTTCCCATGCACGTTTGCACAGAACTCCCTATGCATCAGTTTGTGGCCACTTCCCCTCATCCTATCACCACACACTGCTGAGAAGAGTCCATGCTATTCTTGGTGTTTAAATGAAAAGTGCAAGAAACTAGCGTAGTGGATTATATGCAGCCCAGCTAATGACTAAAAGCACGGTGTTCAGTTGTCACTGAGAGAAAGAAAAAGACACCTGAGAACCCACAATAGTCAGAAAAGGTCTCAGGCGTGGAGCACTTGACTTCACGCGTTGTCCTCCGCTGTTCATTCAACGAAGCTCGCGGTCCATTTGTAGGGTCACTCTGAGGGCCACCAGGAGGCGCAGTACACCGCAGACAAAAGAGCCTTTCACTCCCGTGCTGACTCGCAATTCTGAAGAGTTTTTGTACTTAGGTTTATCTGAATGAGGATTTTCAACATCTTTAATGAAGTTTACAGTTATATACTATTAGTTTAGTTCTGATTAGTAATGTTGTAGGCATGAGTAACTACACACCATTGGGATGCTGTTTTTCATTAAATGCCATTCTTAACTTTCTTACAGGTAGTGATATCCCAGCTGATCCAGGATTAAACCTTCTGTTTATGCATTGATTTCTTCCTGCTACCTTACAGGTAACAACAGGAAATTGAATAGCTATGGCATAGAGCCTCTTTCCTTAAAAGTGCTGTTGATGAGGAGAACAATTCATATTCTCCATTTTAAAATGGGGACACATTCATATTGAGACTGACATGTTTAATATTCAGGCTGTAAACAAGAGAAGATAGAGGCCTGCTGAATCAAAAGGAATTAACTTTTAATGGTCAACTCCAGAATTTGAAAGTTTATTTATTTATTTATTTATTTATTTTTAAAGAGGATCTCAGTTTTTACAGTCTTGTCAATAGCTCTCATGCCAAAACAGGTATAGGAAAACTAAGTTTACTTTGAAAGTAAATAAAAAAGCATTGAGGGCTGGCCAGTTAATAAAAGTTGGAAGCCAGATATGATAACAAAGCCAATACATCAGGACCTCACTGCCAGCACACCTCAGCAAAGCAAGCAGAGCAGGTTAGCTTCAGCCAAGGGTCTGGGTCACCCAGCAAGCAATGAAGTGGGTCTGAGGTTAATCTGGGAAGGCGACCACTTGTTAGCCTCAGGTCAGCTGAGGATAACTGCAGTGGAACAGTAATTACCAGGCACATCCCTACTAATAAGAAAAAACAGAAGTTAAGTTTGAAAGTTAGGCTGTATGTCAAGGTCCTGATGAAGAGGGCCCCTGTCTAGGCACAGCCAGGCTAGCACAGAGACTAGTACTCCTCCAGCATGTCTCAGATATAAAGGCCCAGGGCTCAGCTTAAATGGGGCTCCCTGAGCTCATGGGTGGGGCAGGTGAGGCTTGTTGGGGTCTCTTAAGGCCTATTAGTTCACTCAGGACCCCCACAAATTATTGAGGACTGACAGAAAGAAAACTGAAGAGTTGGTTGTAATATTTGTATCAAAACAAGGTTTTCATACTTACAGTTAAATTAAGGTCTTCACTGGGTGTTCATAAGTAGGATAACATTTTTGAAAAGCAATCAAAAAGTGAGATGTTAATTACAGAAATGCTTTTTTTCTTAAGAAGTCATCTACTTTTTACTTTGTAGGACACTGACTTTTGATTTGTCAAGAACAGAGTCTAAACCAAATTTTTCATTAGAGATCTGTGATCTCTGTGGAATCTGGATATGTTGGGCACCCAAAGAGAAAAGTGGTATGAGCCTATGTGCTAGTCCTTTGGAGATGCTGCATAACCTCAGCCAAGAAGGTTAGGCTAGTTTTAGAGTAGGTCTAAGCTTCTGAGAAGTGAGGAATGAAGCACAGAGCTCCTTCCAAATGCATCCTTTTATGTTACAAAAAGACTTAGTACTGTGTTCATAAATACAGAACATAAAGGGCATTTTTTTAGTGATTTTTGAGTAATGTGTACACATAAAAATAAGGCTGTATTTTGGTGAAAGAGAAGGCTTTCAGTTGTGTTCTTTTTAATTCTCAAAACAGCGTTTCTTGTACTCACAAGAAGTTCTGTCAGTGGGTGAAGGAATGCCAAGTGTTTTTGCAGCTTGTAGAGTATTTGTTGTCTGTCCCATGTAGTTGTATTGAATTTCATAGTATCCTGTTGTGTTGCAATAAATTGTTTTGATCAGTTACACTATCATTTGTTGGGAGACAGAAATCGATTTATTTCAGCTTCAGTACCATGTGGTTTATTTCATGTTTTATGAACCTCTATTTTCTTAGTTTATAGCTTTTATATCTTTTGAAAGCATGACAGCCTTCTGATTCCTTTTATTATTATTATTAAGTCGTTATTTTGCCTTTCCTGTCGCCTTTCTTTGTACTTCTCTGTTGGAAACACATTTTCATATTGGGTGTATTGCATTCAGTATTTTGGAGGCATGGATGACTCTTGTGGATAATCTGGCAATTTTGTATTTTATTCTCATTTTGATTTCGAATATTAGATTTACTTGTTTTGGCTACATTGATTGTATGAAGCAGCGATCTTTAGTGAGCTATATATAATCCATGGTGATCCTTCCCTGCTCTCAGTTTCTTCCTCTACTTTGAAATGCTAGGACCTTCAATTACCTTGATTCTGTGTTCTGAAATTCTTTGTTTCCTTGCAGCAGACACATCTAAGTGAAGCTTCAAGCAAACCTGTTGTCCAGGTTTTCTGGAATACCAGACATACTTTGTTCTTGGTTTTTCTAACACTATTTAGAAATACTTACCTACAAACTCTGAAGTTTTGATATTTGCAAGTAGAATACCAGTATCATTTTCCTAATCATCCACAATAAACGTTAACCAAAGGTGGCACTAGAGACCATTATCCCTTGTCAGAATGTCTCCAAAGAATTGTGCCTTTTGGGAAGAAGTGCCTTTGCCTTTTAGATCTTTCAGAACTTTCAGACTTGATTATAGTGATAATCTCTGATATAATGTTTTCTTTTAACTTATATTTATAGCAGTACTGAAGTGTCTTCAAAGTTTAGCAAGAACTGACAAAACATAGGAAAACAATACCATCAGAGGTGGCTGGTGACTGAGTATTTATGGCAGTTACTCAAGCAGAGGACAAATACAGTTTATGCAGAAGCAACACAGGTGTAGGGAAGTAGGTCTCACATCTGCATCAGTATGATCTGGCCATGTAGTGATTAGTAGGAAAGAGAGCTAGCCTGAACAACTTTGAACAGTTCTCAGTTAGAAACTGCATTTCACCAAAACCATTACTCATTACAGCTTATTGATGTTAATTAAATCTCCACAAATATTACTCAGCAAAAAATCACTTCCAAGACTGCTATTAAACTGCTGAGAAATCAGAATCAGCCCTTCCATGGTTTCAGCTGGGATCCGTTCATGCTGCCAGAAAGGAACAGTTATTGAATTTCCATGCTGAGCTTGCTGCTGCCAACAGGTTTGTTCATGTAAACAAGTTAACTGAAATATCACTCAGGTTAGGAAGAAAAACATATTTAAAACCAGGAGTCTGGCAGACCAAAGCTGCCAGCCTCTGCCATTTGGCCTAAAAGAGTAACTTCTCAAATGTAATTGGAAAAAAAGTAGAAAAAATAATCATTTCCTCTAATGGTCACCCAGTAGAAGTATGCACTGTCCTTCCTCCTTTCTTCCATATACACATTCAAAGGTAAACATCTGACCACTTGAGGGAGTGACAGCTCTACACTTGTTAAAAGAGGTTGTGATTACACACTTTTTTCTTTTTTTTTTTCTTTTGTGCACATTTCTAATAATTATCCTTTTTTGTTTGTTTGTTTTTGTGCAGGGCGCCAATAATATAGCATGAGTATGAAGAGATTTAAGTTTTCTCTTCTGAGATTCCCAGTTCCCAGGCTGTGCTTGTCTTGCATAGACTGAACCATGTGCAGCATGTATCGAAATGTGGATTCTTGTGAAGCATAACTTTGGTTACTAAACTAACATCTCACAGGTCAGATTAGTCCTTTCCCACAATCAAATTCTGTTCGCAAGAATCCCAGCTGTTTTGCATAGATCAAGATATAAGTTTGGGGTGATAGAGAGGATATTCTTGCTGAATCTAAGCTTTCGTTTAAGAAAAAAATGTTTGTGTTTTGTGTGTTTGTGTTCTCTTAAAGAACTATTTCTATTTTCTAGAATCACCTGGCATCTAGCTACTTCATAACATTTTATTACAAGATTTTGTATATTGTTTTGTTTCTCAACAATTATTTTTATGGTTTATTTTTAAAATTGCTTTACATATTATTTGCTTATTCCTTAAGCCCAAACTTCAGGGCTTTTTGGGTATAAATAATGGAAATGATTGTATTGAGCACTTGAGAGTGACTGGTGCCTCAAAATGTTACAGTCTCATTTATTAATGCTGCTCTTTTAGTCTAACCCAAACTGATAGCTCTTCTAGTAACAAACTCTATGTGTCAGCTGCCTGATGAGCTCTTCCTGGTACAGCAGATGTCCTTTACAGTTCCTCTGTGATTTGGTCTCTTCAGTATTTGTTCATAGTCCTGGCAGAAAGAAAATCCTTATGTAGATCCTCATGCAAGACAGTTTTTAAGTTCTTACCTAGGCACTTAACTGGATTTGTCTTATAGTGAAGCATGTGTAGGAGGCCTGTACCAGAGATCCTGAGTCAGGCACAGAATGCCAGGTGAATGGAGGCATCAGCAACAGTTGGTGGTTACTCTCAAAGGGAGAATTTCGTTAATGTATTTGTTAGCAAATGTTTTTATTTCATTAAAAAAAAACATTCAGTGGTATTTGAAGATCTCTAAAGCAGAAAGGTATGATATATTTCTTCCTATTTTCCTTATTTGCAGAGTCTGTAAGCTGCCATTCCTATGCCTATTTGAAATTAGATTTCAGACTGCAATGTCTGCATCAGCTTCATTGTAAAGCTGCAGGTGAAATATTTAAATACGTTTGCACACATATTACAACATTTATGGGCATTCTTACAGAGGTAATGCATCTGTTTTTCCACACGAATGTGTGTTCTGTTTGCCTTATATCAAAGGAATGTAAACATAAGGGGTACAATATGAAGGTAATTACAAAGTTAAGAAATATGCTTGACGGAGACATTAGTATGTCTAACTGCAACCAAAGCAAGGCCTTCTCCACATTAAGAAGTATTTAGCTTCAGTTAATTATCTCACTGTATGTGTGCTTCTTCACTGCTTTGTGTAACAGAGTGCACAATACCTTCCTTGGAAAAGATGCCTCTACATAGCACAGAGCTTGTTTGTGTTATGTTCATAGTGCTCTGAGTAGCTGTTCCCAGCCAGAGGGTTTCACCAGTTCAGTAATGCAGCGCAGTGCAGTAATGATATTGTTTCAGTGCACTGTGATACAAACTGAAACCTATTCTAAATTGTATGTTGAAACAGAGTGCTTACAATCTTGATTTTTTTTCTCATTCTTTCTCTTGTCTCTTTTTCACTACCCAGTCAGCATGATGTTCAAGTTGTTCTGCTTTCACACACATTTTCAGAGTGCTCCTAATAATATTTCTGGAAAAGCAGTCTCACAAACAGTGGAAAATCTTCGGCCTGATAACCACCATGATAACATGTAGAGATGGAGGATGAGAGTAAAATCAAGCAGCCTGCTAATTTCAGTGGTTTCATATGGTGAACCTTGGTCAAGAAACACTGTGCTAGTGGGAGAGAACAGCCATGCTAACCTGGCTAATGAGAAAGGACAGCAGAGCATAGGTTATTGATGACATTTATCTGGAAATCTGCACAAATGTGACTCTGAGACACACACATTAGCCAAATACATGAGAGCTTTGTCACTGTAGAAATATCTGGTACCTGGAAGCTTTTCGTTCTGCAGCTATGTGATGAAAAATCAGTCCTTTGAGACTGTTGTCACCGAAGCAGTGATTAATAACAAACAAGATCTCAGCTTTGAATTCTTGTGAAATTGAGTATTCAGGATCCATTGACAGGGTCTGAACGCTTAGCTATCTCATTCTCTTTTACTTCATCCACATGTTGGCTTCATCATCTACAGAAGAGGTTGTGGGTGTAGAAATCATTGTCAGTCTGTCTGGCAGCTTCACAAACATTTTTGCAGAGTAGGCAAAAATTAACGTGAAACCACTACCAGTTTTACTCTGAAGAGATCTAAGTTAACTTTGTTTTCCTAAATTATGAAATTGTTTTTTAGAGAGAACTCTTTAGCCCACGTAGCTGTAAAATGACTCTAGCATATGTGTTCATGAAATTGTGAAAATATGGGAAGGCATTTTAGTGAAGGCTGAGGAAGAGGGCCAGGAAAGACTTTCAGGTTGTTTGGATTCTTTTTTTGACAAGACAAGATGCCTGCCTCTATGAAAATTTCCTGTTCACCAGGGATCCAGAATTGCAGAGCAGGACTGTGAGACAGGAAGCTACTTACTCACTCAGTGTACAATTATTTAAGTAATGCCTATGACATAAAGGGAGTACACATCTATGAATTTACACTATTATGCTTATGCTTTTAGGAAGAATTGTAGGCAACTCTTTAATAGAAAGTTTCCTCAGTCTTTGGAGGCCTAAGGATGAGGTTTAAGTGCAAGTGATGGTGTGGCTCTGCAGGCAACATCAGGCTTTATCTTTCCTGTATTCTCAGTTGTCGCAGTTTAGAAGGTTCGACCATATCCAGAAACAACTCAGGGAAGTGGAGGATCACTGAAATGAGAATATGTATTTTAGATCATCTGAACCAATGTGTTCTTAACTCAAGAAAGGGACAGATGCTTATGGAATAATAGTGGTAGGACATGTATGTTGTGGTCCCTCTATACCTATGAGTTCTATATCCATCCCGGTCTTATTTAAAAATTATTTATATTGTTCTAAAAAATAAAAACATTTCAGCAACATACATTATATGATTGATTGTTCTGCTGGAAAGACAAGACAAAGACCTCTAACTCTGGCAGAGAAAGCCTCAGTATAGCCCAAACCCTATCTGTGCCACTTCTAAGTCTAATGCACTGTCAAGATACCCAAATTCTTCAGAGATCAGTCTCAGGGATTAATTACACACATCGTTTGAATGATTTTGACTATCAGTTGAGTAAATCTCTCCATGTATTTGTAGCTGAAGAGTGAAAGAGTTTGCATAAGAATTATTTCCATGTAACTCTCTCCCATGTTAAAAGGCAAAAGGGCTTCAGCAGTGTGTGACAGCACAGTCAGTACCTACACTTGGGATTTGACTAACAAACATAAGTCAGTTCAAGAAGTCTACTCCAACTGATATAGTTGCAGTGGTACAGGACTTCTTCATCTTTTGCATCTTGGCTGCATGTTTTGTGGTTCCACATTCTTTTTTCACTGATGGTATGCTTTCCATAACTTATGATATCAAATACAAAGCCTGCATGCAAAGTGTTACAAGGGCAGTGACCAGGCTTTTGGCAGCCAGACCTTTTCTGTCTTCCCTTCAGAGCTCAAAATAGCCAAACTGTTGAGCTGTACATAAAGCAAGAGATATTGCTTGTAATGGGGGCTTTGTTGCAGTTTCAAAACAAGAATAACACCCCAACCCAAACACCACTGGTTCTTTTATCCTTATTGGAACATGAGAGCTTGCTGAGCTGCACTGTAACACTGTACAACCTCAGTAAGCAGCTTTCTGCTGAGCCTGCTTGGGAGTCACTGAGTGGCATTGCATTGGCCCAGTAGGACGGACAGGTCAACTCCCAGGCAACCTTTAATACTCTCTTTTATAATGTTTCTGAGCCCTTATTGCTGAACTCCCCCTTCTGTTGTTTCTACAAGATGCTAGAAATACTTAAGGATCTCAGACAGTTATCCTTTTTTTTTTTTTTTTTTTTTTTTTTGGGAAATGGAAGTACTGCAGTATAAACTGCATAGGTTGCATGGGGAGTGAGGGAGTAGTCATGTGGCTTTCACCATCCTCTTCTGCTATGGTAAGATGGGACTGCCACCAGGCAAGGCAACTGTGTGCTTCCTCTTCCTGGCCTCCTCCTTCCAGCCTCTTCACGCCTTTTACCAGCATAAGCGAGTAAGAAGCAGTTCAGTGAACTAGATGGGGGATCAGTTTTGCTTTGGGTTAACATCAAAATATTTTTTGCCTACTTTCTGAGTTTGTTCTAAACTAATCAGTTCCCAGCTCCCCACACCTCTGTTGTAAAGGAGGGAGCAGTAGAAGGTGAGAACAAGTGGCTCTTTCTGGAGGGACTGATTCTCTCAACAGCAACACCTGGTTTAGCTGGCTGTAAATTATAGTTAGATTTTCAGCAAGCCCAGCTCAACCTGAGCTGTTACTACACACAATGGGGCATTCAGAGAGGGCTGAAGCAGCCACTAGAGGGGCCTCCCTCCTCTGGCCAGCTGTAAAGGAACTCTGCAGAGACCGTCTGCAGTTTGTGTTGCTGGGAGTTAACTTGTGCGGTTTGAATACAAAAGTCAGAAGTGAGCCTTTATCCCTCAGTACTGACTTCATCTGGTTTGTCTTTTAAAAGCTGCTGGTCCAGAATTCTTTGGGAGTTTCCAGACAACAGCTGAGGTTCTCTAGTATTTTCCCCCAAGCTAGGCAAAAGAAAACCAGAAACTGGAGCAGCTCTACTTTCCTCTACTGAATCACTGCAATAAGAAGTCATACCTGGCCCTTTTGTGAATCTTGCAGTAATGAATCAGTGATACACATGACACAGACCTGAGGAAATGGTACCCCACCATGTTTCTAATTAATTTCTCTCCATCTCTGGTGGTGAGCAGTCCCGATGCTGAGCAGCACCAGGGCTCTCCTTTCAGCCTCTCAAAACCAGAGAAGCTGCAGCACGATGTGTGTGGGGGATTTTCGTGCTCCCCCCTCCCTACAGCCACATTCCAACGGTGCTGTGTTAGCACATGACCTGATCCAGCAGTGAAGACTGCAGAAAATGAAGGCCTGTCCTGGTAGGCTCAGTCCTTCCTCCTGACTGCACGCAGCAGTTGCATCTGTCCCGAGGAATAGAATGGCTTTTAAAAGATATATACATATATATATATATATAAACAACAGGCAGTTAAAATTATCTCCTTTCTACTTTTTGTGAAAAATCTTATCGTGACTTTTACCAGGTGAGGAGAAAATTACTCATAGTCATTCATTGAGGAAAATATATTTCAGTAGCTAATGTAATGAATGGAGATGCCTCATCTTATTACAAAACAAACTCCCATGAAATTTCAATATCTTATACTATGTGGCAACTGCATCTGGGTCCCTGTACTTGTTGGAAATAATAGGAGACAAGATGTGAGAGGCTCCACCTCGACAAGGTTAACAAACCTGCTTTGACCTGCAGCAGGAGTTGAGATGAAGAGGAAGATAGTTCTGACTGCTGGAGGGCTTAAGATCTCAATCAGCCCTCACCCCTTTAATTAGCACGAAGCAGCTCAGGAGTTGCAGCTTACAGCACTGGGCCATAGAAAATCACAGGAATAATCAGCCTGCAACTGATCAGGAATTGGGTAAACACTACCCTGGGGCTTCGTGTGGTCACAGATTTGGCACTGCCTAAACTGGCTCTGCAGTGTAAGCAGAAAAATGTAGTATTTGGCAACATCATGTGCAGCAAGATACAGTACAGTGGCTCACTAAGCTGAAATGTATTTCTCATATATGAGATTGTTAAAGGGTTAAGTTGAAAAACCATGTCTCAAAAGATGGGAATTTACAGTTCAATTTCCTAGGATTGAATCTTGTCTCCAATATATGTCATTCAGTTTTGCCTAAACTGGAGAAAAAAACATGCCTCCTTTGTAGCAAGTGTGTTTCATTGCTATAGGAGCCAGGAATGGCTCACACCTCTGGGAACCTTTTCCCCATACCTGGGCAGAAGTTCATAAATTCTTCTGTCTCTGCAGACTGTGCCTTCAGTTAGTCTGAAACGAGGACATTTATTAGAGAAAAAAGAAAAAAAAATCTGAAAGAAATCATTCCAGAAGAAGGCTTTGGTTGTGTCATGTGACAATATAACCACCATGATATAAATAAGTCCATAAATAAATCCAGTGAATTGATAGCTGAAGTAAAACATTGATATAAACAACATTAACAATCCAGATAAACCACTGCCAACAAAACAAAGCAACAAGAGAGTCAAGTTGTTGGGATTTTACTAGATTTTGATGGAGTTGGATTAACCCTTGTGTTTGGGCCTTTTTGTGTTACAAGTTCTCCTGAAGTTACCATGCTTCCTTGAGAAGGATAAATGTCAGAGAAACATTGTGCAGCAGAAACCATATACATTGATTTATTCTAATTACATTAGTTTATGAACTGTGAAAATGTGTGATTATAATTTGGATTTAAAAAAAATGTTCTGAAAAATAAAGGTGATAACGTATTAGTGGCAAATAATTTAAGAAATAGAAACTATTTAAGGAAAACAAACATATGTATTCCTGAAAGCCGCCACAAATGGACAAAAAGGACATTTCCAAAAACACAGCGATGGGCTGTTGCTGCCTGATTCCCCGTCCTGTATGCTTGCCAGGATATCTGGGGCTTGGGGTGACCTCACTGTTAATGTATGTAAGTCACTCTGAATGTAATGCTTCGTATTTATTTCCAAGGAAACTACAGCGGATACAAAGAGCACAGTAACACTATTTGACAGAGCAAATTCTCAGCTACAGTGCGCTATTTTTTGGCATAGTCAGCACCACGAGCTGTGCATTTCCACCAGCGATGAACAAGAGCCTGCATGCTGCGTTATAACAGTCTGCACCAGCAGAGCTGACCCACTGTCACTGTCACCACTGCAGAACCGCACCACCCACCGCCTCACAGTGCTCGCATCCACCGCTTGGTCTCCACGAACGTTCGGCAAGCATCAGCGGTGTCAGTGGGTGCCATTTTTTCCACATGGAAGAATGAATGGACACACCTTTGCTTCATCTGCCCTTCCATGGCAGACACCGTGCTGTCACGCTGCCCCTCTGCTGCCATCTGTCTCAGGGCAGCCAAATGGAACGGAATACTGGTGGGAAGGAATACTGGAGGCTCAGCCTCCACTGCCGTACCGCCAACATCCACGTCGTGGGCAAACGTAGTAACATGGGAGGCGTTACTTTCGGAGCAGCCATTGTAAACACCGAAAGGAAAGCAAAGCGTTCTCTGTACCCACTCCCTGGGTCAGTGACCCCTTCCTATTTCCTAAGGCTTCCTCGGCTTCCCCTTTCTCGGCCCCGAACAGATCCCCGTGCCGCCCTCCTGCCTCTTCTTTGGGGTTACGGAGCCGCCCCGTGAGTCAGCACAGCGCGGCTCAGCTCCGGGCGCATCACCCAAAGCGCTGCCCCTGAGCCGTGCCGCTCCGACGGGGTCAGCGCTACCGCAGTCAGAGAGAGGGGGAAGCGACAGAGCGAGGAGAGGACGCTGGGGCTGTGTGTTTTATACCCGAGTGGGAAACAAAGATGAGAAAGCGGTACCCGGGCGGTGAGACCCTCAGTAGTGCAGACGGGAGGTGTTCACCCGAGCCCAAGCCGAGGAGCCGCAACACCCGAAAAGGGAACGGGCGCTGCTGCTGCCGGCTGCTCCCTTCGGCGATAAAAAAAAGGAAGAGCTGCTGTCGAAACTTAGGTGCAAGTCCTTACAGACACTCGGAAGGAGCAAGACGCTTCGTTTCGGAGTGAAAACTTCCCGTTACTGGAGCACTTTTTTTTTTCTGCGAGAGATGCCCACCCACCTTTATCCCGACCAACCATTGCACGAGCTTTAACAGAACCGGCTTCCCCGGAACCCGCACCCCGCAGCTGCCGGAGCTCCCCGCACACTCCTGGCCCGAACCGACCCGAACTGAACCGCCGCGGGCCGGGGAAGAGGCGGTGCGGGAGGAGGAGGCAGTGCTGCGGGCGGGGCGGCCGCCGCGGGTGTGTCCTGTGCCGTGGGCCGGGCGGGCGGGGAGGAGGGGACGGGCCGGAGGAGGAGGAGGAGGAGGAAGCGGAGGCGGCCGCGGGTAGCGGGCAAATGGGGAGCTGAGCGGCTGCAGCAGTAGCGCGCAGCAGCAGCAGCAGCAGCAGCAGCAGCAGCAGGAGCAGCAGCAGCCGGCGACGGGTCCGTGCTGGCGGGGGCGCGGCGGGAGCTCGGCGGGAGCTCGGCGGGGGCCGGGCTGGGGCTGCGGGCTGGGCTGCGGCTGCGGGCAGCAGCTTCCCCGGCAGCACCGCGCTGCGCCCCGTGAGGCCGGGCCTGCCGGGCTGCGGCCGGCTCGGTGCGGCGGGGATCGCCGTCTCATTTCTTCTTTTATTTTTCGTTTCTAAAGCCGTCGCTCCGCGGACGCCGAGCGCGTACAGCAACCGAGCTGCCCCGGGCCGATCCGCCCCGCGAGCGGGCGCCCGCCGCCTCCCCGGAGCGGCACCATGCAGACCTTCCTCAAGGGGAAGCGGGTGGGCTACTGGCTGAGCGAGAAGAAGATCAGGAAGCTCAATTTCCAGGCCTTCGCCGAGCTGTGCCGGTAAGGAGGCGGCCGTGGCCTGCGCCCGCCCCGGCGCCGTGAGCTCCGCGCGGGGTTCCCGCAGCCCGGCGGGGCGGGGCCGCCGTCCGGGACCGATGCCCACGCGGGGCTCTCCCGGCCGTGCTGTGGGCGCACCTGGGCGGCGGGCGGGGTGGGTGTCTCGGTTGGGCGCCTGCTGAGGCTCGAGGCTGAGCGGGAGTAACTTGCCTTCGTGTCGTGCTGAATTACGTAAAGCAGCGCATCTGAACCCGGGAGGGGAGCCCGGGCTCCGAGGAGATGATGGAGACGCTTTCTGTGTTCTTTGCTCCCGGAGAGGTTTGATAGGCTGCCATTAGGTGTTATCTGGATAGTTCGGATTGTAAATGTGGTCTATTGCACGCTCAACTTTATTGCTTAATTGTAAACTTTATACAATGACACGTATGAGGCTGAGTAACAGCTCCCTATTTCTTGCTGTTAGTGCAGTAATACCTAGAATGTAAGAAACTTTGATAATGCTTGAACTTTGAAAGTATTGTAAATAATCATTGTTTCTGTGCAGCGTGTTCAGGCCTTACAGGACACATTTTATGAAACTTTAGATATGCTTTATTAAGTATGTCATACTGAAACCAACAGTGCCAGTGTACTGACGTCCCTGTTGGCAGCACTGAGAAAGGAGGCAGAAGAAGCAGAAAACTATTTGGATAAAGCAGCAGGGGATTTTACATCAGCTGGCATTCTTGACATTCTCTATCTGCTCTGTCAAGCTTCAGCAGAACTGCCAGTATCTTTTAAAGTATAGAAATGGCCCCAAGCTCTGGCTTAATTTCTTCTAAAATTTCATGTTGTTCTCAAGCAAAATACTTCAGGATGAATAATGCTAAGTTCTGAGTCTGCATAAGAGATTTTTATTTATTTATTTATTTATTGTGTGCATGTTGCCCAAAACGTAGGCTTTAATAACTGTAAGACTGATGTCATTTTTCAGGGCCCTGATATCTGATATAGTTTGGTTTTCATGAGCAGAATCTCAGGAGAATCATAGAAAATACATAACGAGTTTCTCCTTGTGATTTGTTTTTCATTTCTGGTATTGTATGCTGCACTTTACATTTAAGGATCTCCAAAGGTGACTTTATGCCCTCCACTGTTCTCACTTGTCTTCTGACTGTCTTATTAGCCTCATTTTCACTACTTCAGAGATGCCTTACACTTGTGTTTCACAACATCAATACACAATTTCTTTGTGTACTGTATATATTTATTAACAGTTCTAAATCCTGGTAGTGCTATGAAAATGGGCCCTGAAGTTTCTCTCTTGCTGTGTTTCCCTAATTGTCTAATGAAGAGTAGGCTGCCCGTCTCCCTCTGTACAAGTGAAGTTCACTTTGTATCCAACCTCTGCAAATGCTACTCATACATGTGTTCAGCCAGGCCTCAATTATTTTCTTTAAAAAGCATCTCATGTTAGCCTATTTGTAGAAGGGAGGTTTAAGCATCAGTGCAGCTCTGAAGTCTCGGACGCTCTGTTTCCCATCCCGGTAACTTCTGTTGATACTGATGGTAGGCTACATTTGTTTAGGCAAAGACTTCAAGTATTTAATGCATAATATCTACTAGATTGAGTTCATACTTCTATGATTTTGTTGCTGCAGGGAAAGTAGTGCCTAGCTCAACATACATCTTACCAGGAATATTGTGCACAGTAAGAAACAATGTGAGCGTACTCATTCCTGCACAGTGATTCATGTGTTAGAGTGGACTATGCGTCTGTCTGTCTACTGCATGCATTTTATGGTGGCTGTTACTTGGAATTTATTTGCCTGTTGCCTAGGGATATACTTTCTGGATGACTAAAAAGTTCAGTTTTGTTTGTATGGCTTTGCAGCAAAGCCATTATGTAACCCAGGAAAGTAACAGAAGACGCCTAGTGAACTCCTGAAGCGTGCTGGTTTTAGACCAAGAGTACTGCTTGGATAAGAAAAATCTTAAATTCTTTGCAGCTTGCCAGTGCAGCCAGTACCAGTGTAAGGCACCAGTGCCATAGAGGGATCAGGGACAGGCATTTCAGTTTGAACCATCCTTTGGGAGATAGATGGTCTGAGTGCTGAACTGCTTTCTTCAGAGTGGCTTCAGGCTTTGTCTCCAGCAGCATTCCAGAGCTGAGATGTCATCATTGTGCTGCTTGAAGTGAGATGAGAGAGTGAGTGGGACAGCAGTCAGGTACTGCTCTGGGGCACAGCAGTCCTGTCTTCAGGCCTGTGCAAGGCAGGTCCTATAAATACCATTCTTGTGTTTGTATCCAGTATTGGGGTGCAACTTAGGCTGAGTTTCAGTAGGTTTCCCTGTTAAATTTTGCCATCTGAATTGTTCCAAGCAGTTTTGTGGCTGTAGAAAGGATAGACACCTTTCTTTTTGTTTGAAAATTTTTGCTTGGTGTTATAAAGTTCTGGTAATTCGTGTGTCTGAATCAACTCCTGTCCTTCCTGAACAGAATTTGGGGCTTTTGCCTAAGTCTTGCATTCATGAGACCTTGTATCAAAGGCCTTCGAGCTCCCTTGTGTTGTGGTCCTCACTGTGGCACAGTGCAGTCCTGCCCTGAGGGATACAGCAGCTGCTCAGCTGTAGTCCAAGGAGGTGAGAGCACTGGCAGTGTGGTATCTACCTCCACATTCACAGCCCTAACAGTGATTCCTGAATTAAGTTATGTCCAACTGCAATGCAACTCTAAGGTGTGCACAGCCCCAGGGCTGTGCTCAGGGAGTGGCTGAGTGGAGGACAGAGTCCTTGCCTGCTGGGGGGCCTGGTGGGGTCCTTCCTTGGATTCTGGTTTCTGCTTCAGTGCATGTCCATGCAGAAAGGATCCTGTGTTCCTTGGCGCATGCCAGGAGGGAGGTTTCAGGAGGGAGCAGTATGCCCCTGTTGGTCTTGCTGATATGAAGATATTCCCCTGAGAGCTGCAGTATGGGACTAAGCTCCTATGTGTGGAGAGGGGCACTTGGATTAGGCTTCTTGTCCTCTTTCAGTTTGTTACTCGGGAGGTTTCTGAAGAAGCTGCTGCCACTGCCGAACTGACCTACGCTTTTGTGTGAGAGCTGTTGGGTCACCATGCCACATCTGGAGCTCAGTATCAACTGTGTGCTACTGCATATACTGTGGCTCTGTGACCAGAGCCTGCTCTGGGTATGCAGTGTGTGCTTTCCTTGGGGTTGTGGTGTTCAGCTCCTCCAAGGTGTGGCTTTAGGTAACTGCCATTGGTAAAGTGGTCTGCTGAATATCTGTGATCTTGCTAAAAAAAAGCCAGACAAGGTTTCTAGAGACTCCTTACTGTTAAGTGAATAACCCTATTTTCTCTCTGTAAAATATCCATAGATGTACTGCCAGGTCTCTTTGGGTGTTGGGAGCAAAGAGTTGTTTCTTCATGCAGTATGCTGAAGGACAGTGGTGGTGGTACAGAAAAATGCATCTATCATCTTAAAAAATGAGTTGCGTGTGTTAGGCACCATCTCAGATTAGCGAGGTGTGGCTGTTTACAAGTGGCTGTTGTCCCTCTAAAAGCCTCAATTTCCTTGATGATAGTTCTGGATGTCATCAGTTAATATTGCCTCTTCAGGAGCCACAAAGATGTGAGGCAGTAAGGTTATGGCTGAGCAAGTAAGTTGCAGTGATGAAAGGTGAAATACCCAAGAGGGAATAATTCAAAGTCATCCCATTATTCATAATCTACTTCTCAGTTGTATTGGGTAAAAAATCATTCACGTGTGCAACTGGTAAGTTTATGTGGTAGAGTGTTAGCTGTTCTGTGTAACTGTTTAGATACTGTGTCAGTTTATCCTTTTTATAGCATGCAGAAAATGTTGAGCAAAGGAATTGAAAAGTTGCCCGAGGTTGTAATTTGTCAAAATACATTCTGCAGTTTGACAGACAGCAAAACTGTGCTTGTTCATCTTAATGTCCACATTATTTATGGTCAGATTTTATTGCACTGTGTTTTTTCCACAAGAGATTGAAAGCCTGAGAGGAACAATTTCTCAGGGAAACCTAGAAATTCTGAGAAGCAAATTCTGCCCACCAGAGGAAGAAATGAAGGCAAAGTGATACAGAATGCCTTACAGTGAAGATTTGCTGCCTTGGTCTTTAGTGAACAAGCCCTGTTGTCATCCTTCCTTGAGAAACTGTCCGTGATAAACTTATTGCATTAACGCACATGAAAGTAAGGCTGCTTGGTCTGGTTTGGGTTCCTAGGTGATACCCATTGCTGAAATCTGCTCTGGAACTTGAGCGCAAATTCTTGAGCCACTGTCTGCATTAGTGCAGTGGTTCTTGTTTTTATGCAAAGAAATATACTTTCCTTTGTATATGTAACTCCTGTTAGAGCACGTGTTGTCTGTGCTGAAGACTGTGTGGGTATGTCTGGTCGCTATGGTTTTTCTGGTTTTTATTTTGCTGTTATGTTGAAATGACTTTGCAGCTACCTGATCATTCTGCTGAACCAATGAATTTTCAAGCCAATGTATTTTTCATGTCATAACATTAGTATGTGTAGTTTAAGTTTTTGTATGACTTGCACTTGTTTAGTTAATCAGTGCCATAAATGGGTAAATGCTTTGATCAGTACTGTAAGTCTCTGTGGTTCACTTTTTCTCCTCTAGACTCTGTAGTGTAGACCTTTGTATGCTGGGGTCTGTTCACGAGAACCTAAACACGAGTTTTAAGATAGTGCTAGTCTGAGGACTTTAAAGTTAAACCTGTTTCTTTATTGGAAGCCATGAATTATGTCTGGATATACATATATATATATTTTCTTCTCCCTGCCCCAGAATAACATAAGGGATTTTCTTTAATTCCAGTTTGCCACAACTACATGAATATGACTTCTGTTGAGTATCTGGCTTGTGCCAGTTAACTTTTACTTTTTATTTTATGACTTTTAAGTCTGTGTGTGCAGTGATCAATAGCTCTCATTGTTGGTTGTGTTAGTCTGAAATACTGTATCATGAGAAGTAACTGGGGCAGAGTGGATAAGAAAGTTCCTTTGACATCAGCTCTAACAAAAATCTGCAACAAATGAAATGGTACGAATGATAATAAGCCATGAAAGTGTGTTGAAGTCAGTAGCAAAAATATAAATATTTCTTGGAGAAAAAGTTAATGTTTTTCTGAGTTGCTGCTCCTTCATCCGATGCCCTTTAGGTGTGCATACTGCACATCCCAGGAGCGGATGCGTGTGTATTTGCTTGATCTCAGGAGCAATGACCATCAGGCATCCTTCTCACGAAACTGTACTGCACTGTGTGTGGGACCATTCCTTGGGAGCACGGAGCCCAGCCATGAGGCAGCTAAAGCAACTTGAACAATAATTTCACGGTGACTCTGTTCTGTGATCTGACAATCATTTACCTTGCGTTCAGGAAGTCTGTGTCCTCCCTGCAGAACATCCCTGTAGCACAGCCTGTTTGAGCTGATAGGCAGCAATGAACAATAGTAACCTTGGTCAAGTGGCAGCTCTTTAGGGAAAGATCTGGATTCTGCTGCCCATCACAGACTGAATGCGAACTGACGGTGTTGCCAAAAAATAAAAAGTGAGTGTCATGTTGGGTACATAAGCTGTAACATGGTCTGCCAGGCACATGGCCTATCCACTCTGTGCAGTGCAGATAAGGCTGCTGCTCACCCTGCTTTTGGTCTGGAGCACTGCATTTCAAGGGAAAGGCAGGTCAGCTGGTAAGTGACCGAAGGAAAGCAGTGGGAAGCAGCGGAGGTCTTGTAAATACAGTGTTATTGAACGCGAAGAACTGGATAAATCTTTGAGTAGTTTAGAAAGCTGTTTGGGGGAAAAAATTAGTAGATCTGTGATTGTCTAGGTAGCCAGTGGATTTTATTGCTCAAAACTTCTAAGAACAGCTAGACGGACATCCCAGGAATGACACATGCCTGTGGTCCCATTTCAAGGCTGAGTTGCTGTCCTCTCCTGATATCAGTGTTGCTTTGTTCAATCTAATAATTCAGAAGATGTCCAGGAAAGTTCTTTCTGTACATAAAAGTCTGAAGTCCCTTTAATGCTTCAGGAGTCCTGTCCTGGGAAGCCTAGACATAGTCTAAACATTTAGCTTTTTCAGATATGGGGACTCAACCTGAAGGGGTTTCAGAGCTGCCTTGTTTTGCTCTGCCTTTAGTGTACTGCATTTGCAAAGCATCAATTGACGGTGTCTCATGATATTGTCCAGATAATGCACTAATTATCTCAGCATTTGACACCTTTTCATGCAGTGACATTCCTGAGTGTGTTCCAAGGAAACAGGGCACGTGAAAGACACTAAAATAATAGATAAATATATAATAATAATAGATAAATATAGGTAATAGATAAAATAAGTACCTTTGTTGGGCACATCTCTGCTGTAGTGCTGTGGAAGAAACACTCTCCTGTATAGTTATCTTTTTTTTTCATTTTTGAATTCAGTGTCCAGTCCTTGAAACAATGACTTGTTTTGTACTGATGGAATTTAGCTCTCTTCAGAAGGAGTTGTGCCCTTTATGTGATCAAGAAGGAAACTGCTGAAGTTTCCATGCTGTTCCAACACTGCACAAATACTAGCTAGCATTCTGTTCCCTCTGCAGACAGAAATCACCACTGAAGGACAGCTGCATATTTTAAGAATGCCTTTCAAAATGATTGACTTCCATTTAAGGCAGTCCTTTAGTTCCAAGTAAAACTTATTTAGTTGTCTTTCTCTTCTCTCCTCTCTAGAATGCTTGGGCTGGCTATCTTACCTGAGGTAAATGGTCAGAGGGCTCCTAGGAAGCCTGTTCTTTCCTGTAGTCAGGTTGTGGTAGATGGCTTTGAGCTTACTGAGGTCACTGGAGGCTCCCAGGGGCCTACTCTGTTTGGAGGGAGAAGTTCATGTTTCTAGATCTAACTGCTTTTAGGAAAGCAATTAGCAGAGTCAGGCACCGGACTTGGAAGCAAATTCAGTTCACGTTGAGCTGTTTAATCTCATGCTCTTGGATGCTGGTTGGCAAAGGTTTATAATGTTATAATGCATCTTGTTTTGTTGTGTCACTGCTGAGTCATGCTTGCTTACTTGGAAGAGCTCGAAGCCTGTCCTTCCTCAAAAAACAAACAAAAACCCCCCCCAAAACTGGAATATATTTTTTTCTCTTCATCACACTCCTAGCAGGCTTTTTTTTTGCCCTGCCAACAAGCCATTTTCAGCCTTTTTCACTCTGTAATGTCTCAGTTCTGTGTATTCAGTTTGGGTCTCTGGGCATTGCCTCATGAAACTGGATTCTTCTAGGTGCAGCAGACAAAATACTTGAAGGAGACGTGTCTGTAGCAGGAGACGAAATGAAAAATCTTGAACTTTGAAGCTGGGATGCTCCTGGCAGTTTTTCTGAAGACCCATTTTTGCCTTGTACTACATTTCTGCAAGTACTTTGTGAGAATCTTTTCTGAAAACTGGTACTTGGAGTGGCCTGGCTCTCACTCAGTGTTTTAGCTGTGAGCAACATTGTTCTCCCTTTCTTCAACTTCCTGTAATTCCCCCCTCTGATGTCAGGTATGGATAGTACGTGTGCGGAAGGAAATAGTTCAGAGGGTTCTGCAACCGTAACCCTCTCTATAAGCACCACACCATGCACTGTTGTGTCCCACAGTGTATGGTGTGGTGCTTATAGAGACTTTCACTGCCTAGCCTTGATAAAGTTATCTGTGTATTGGGGTAACTGGTTAATAGCTGATAGAACAAATGATGTCTGGGGTGATTAATGGTGCTGGAAGGAGGTGATATCATACAGGTCCATTTGCGATGTGCCACTCCTTCCCCATCTGTGCTGGCGTGGCCCTCCTTTCTCCCCACCACTCCTAAATTACTTTTGTGGTTACAAGAACTGAGGTAATGACTAGGCATATTTTTATCTTGTCAGCTAAGTTTCATTACAAGGGCGGAAAGTGTCATCATTTCATAGAATGGCTTGGATTAGAGGGGACCTTAAAGTCCACCCACTTACAGCTCCCTGCTGTGTGCTGGCTGCCACCCACCAGACCAGGCTGCCCAGCACCCCATCCAACCTGGTCCTGAACACCCCTAGGGATGGGGTGTCCACTGCTTCTCTGGGCAGCCTGTGCCAGCGCCTTACTACCCTCTGAGTAAAAAACTTCTTCATATCTAATCTAAATTTACACTGTCAGTGTAAAGCTGTTATCCCTTGTCCTGTCATTACATAACTTAACAAAAAGTGCCTCTCTGGCTTTCTTCTAGGCCCCTTTTGTGTTCTGGAAGGGTACACTGAAGTATCCCTGGAGCTTTCTCTTCTCCAATCTGATCAAGGCCAGCTCTCTCAGCTGGTCTTCTCAGGCAAGGTGCTCCAGCACTCTGATCATCTTTGTGCCTTCTTCTGAACCTTGTCCAACAGCTCCACATTCTTCTTGTGTTGGGGGACCTGGGCTCCGACAGAGAACTCCATGTGGGGTGTGGGGCCTCGTGAGGGTAGAGCTGAGGGGGATAATCCCCTCCATGTCCCTGTGGCCAACTCCCCCCCTCCCCCTCCCCCAATTAATGCAAGCCAGGATGCAGTTGGTGTTGTGCGATGCAAGCACACACTGCTGGCTCATGTTGATGTTCTTGGTACCCAGCACCCCAAAGTCCTCCTCCGGGCTGCTCTCAGTCCACTCATTACTCAGCCTATATTTATGCTAGGGATGTCCCTGACTGGGTACAGGTCCTTGCACTTGTTGAACTTCATGAGGCATAGGAGGGCTGTGAAACATTGTCTCTTTTAGCAGTATACTGTGTTCTAATGAGTCAAGTTGTGAACACTTAAATCCAATGTATGTTAACTATTACACCTGTGTTGCAGTGAAAATCTTGTTACTTCCTCCTAGTTTAAAAAAACAAACATAGGGCAGAATACCACCAAAATTAAATACGGCTGAGCATTGGCCTCTTGCTCCATCTGCATGCTGTACAGCTGCACATAGATACTGCATTCTGGGCTGACCTCAGTCATTCCATCGTGTGACAAAACCCCCCTCAGAGTAGAGAGCCCTGTCCCTCTGCCTGCCTTTGCAGTGCCTGGCACAGCAGCCTGAAGCACTGGGGTTAGCAGAGGGCAATAGTGTGGCAGCTCTGGTGTGGGCTGGTCCCTGTGTCTGGTTGCACAGCAGACAGACCCACTGCGGAGGAAGAGCTAGAAGCTGGGCACAGCCTAGAGGCCAGCTTTTATCTTCATGTAGTGCATACTGTGACTTACAGCTGATGGCATAGGGTTTGGTGGAACCTGACAACCCCTTGCAGTTTGAAAAGTGTCTGTGTGTGCTGCTTGACCAGGTTGCAGTTAGCTTTCATGGGAGCACCCTCTGAAAGCGGGTGTGTTCTCTGGAGGAAGCAGCCCCACTTGCATGCTAATAATGTGCCATCTTGTGATGTTTCCATTGCTGTGGCTTTGCCACTAGTGACCTGTGTGAGATGCTTGGGGTGAGCCACGTCATCGGGGACTCTGATATGACAGAGCTGTGTGGAACCTGGCATATAGATGTGCTTGCTAGTTGGTGAGTGGGAAGAGTAGGACAGAGGGAGCTTGTTCTGAGGCTGCTTGTGGTGCTGCTCTTACATTGCCAACAAAGAGGGAGCTTAATTCACAGGAGTTGTCAACCTGGTAGTTTTCAAGCAATGAAAGAAAACTCCTTTAAAAGTGTACATAAGTGCATGGGAGGGAGGAAAGCAAAAAAGAAACTAAGAAAGTCTACTATTTTAATGAAAGGATGGTGACCAAAACAACAAAAAATAAAACAGTAGTACTTGTAGTTGTTGACCTGCACTGTATCTGTCAGGAGAGGGGAGAAGTATTATTGCCAGCACACAGGGTTGGAGCATCATGTGCTGTGCAAAGAGTATGTGGTGAAAAAGTATAAGATAAAACAGCACCCTTTGTCACTCACAGAGTTTTCCTTATACAAAACTTCTGTTACCATGTGCGACCTGGTGTAGGAAACCTGCTTTGGTAGGGGGGTTGGACTCGATGATCTCTTGAGGTCCCTTCCAACCCCTGTGATTCTATGGTTCTATGATTTAAAGTTGGTGGAGGGATACCTTTAGCTGGTCACGTGGCCTGCAAGAAGGATCTGAGGCTTCTGGAGGAAAAGAGGCCGTTTGCAGGTGCATAGGTACTGGGTGGGTTGTATTCTGATGTTAGGGTTTGACATCTTGCCGTTACTTTTCCTTCTATTCTAAGGCATAGATCAAAGTCTACGTTGGAGTGAATTTTAAAGAGATTAGGGTTTTTTTTTTTTTTATATTTTTCTTGGCCTCTGTAGGGCTAAAAGTCTAACATGCTTTGAGGGAGAGAAAGTACAGAGTTGTTGATAGAAGGCTCTGTTTTCTTTTTCTTTCTGGGACTGTTTTAGGCCCTCAGTTTTCAGAAGGTGAGATCACTTGTTCTTTAAATTTTGTTTTATTTTCAGTTGAGTAGAGAGAATTTTTGGTCACAGTCTTATCACCAAGCTTGAATTAGTTTTGTCTATGGCTAACTGTATTTCAAGAGCTCCAGCTTGTTCACCTTCTGATTCCTTTGGTAATGCAGCATGATCATAGCTCTGCTCTTCAGGTGCGCTCTGAGGCAGCGATGTTCCACACTTTGTTGCTTCTAAGCAGTGGACTGCTTGTTTGCAAACTGCACTTCACCTCAAGATAGAGGTGAATCAGAATTTGCCTTTGTGCATTGGTAACACTAAATGTTACTGTTGTCTGGTCAGCTGCTGCACTTTAATTGTGGGAGTTTTTGAAATACTGGTGGGATGTAAGTGCTTTTATGAGTCAGCTAAGAGTCTGCTCTTTGAAGTCCAAACTGATGCTGAAAGGAGCCAGAAGTGGTGAATGGAAGAACATAAGGCTATTTGGGGAGTTTGTCTTTTCCCTGAACTAAAATATCTTGGGTGCGTAGTACGGAATTTTTGTGTGCAGCTATTGCTTCCATGTGTACTGTGCAAACCACCAGGTTTTCTATAGTGAAACCTTTTTTCTCATTTTTGCACCGTTGTGTTACTGTGTTGGGCTGTTTCCTGACCAGCACAGTACTTCATCTTCGTTCACAGTAGGTATTATTAGGAGGCTGACACGGTGTGTTTGTACTGTGATACGATCTCTTTGAGTAATCTGTTAATATGTAACACTTAATCCCATTCCTTTTTGTCAGCTTTTTCCTCAAGAATTGTTACAACGGTAATAGAGCTGTAGCTCTAATTGCAAGAGATGTCTGAAGAAAGCCAATCTTTCGGGATGTTTCTTTTTCATCTCTGGCTATAAAGCACAGAATCTCTGGCCACATTGCAGGCAGGAGCCTGATCAGGTTGGACATCGCGTTAATAGAGCTTCCATGATTCTCCCTTGCTCCTTGAGTTTCTCTTCTTTTCCTTGTGATAGAAGAAGCCCGTAGAACCAAACAGCAAAGCTTTCTTCTAAAAATAATAATAAAAATTGTTTCAAAAACCACTGAACGTGTGTAGAGCATTTGCTTTACTTAACATTTGTAA
This sequence comes from Cyrtonyx montezumae, assembly GCF_038088225.1. Classification (NCBI taxonomy): domain Eukaryota; kingdom Metazoa; phylum Chordata; class Aves; order Galliformes; family Odontophoridae; genus Cyrtonyx; species Cyrtonyx montezumae. The sequence goes on from NW_027071826.1 coordinate 14,298,322, forward strand.
TCATTTTTAAAATGATTTTCCTTTCTTTGTCTGTCAGCTTTTGTACCAGTGGACTGGGAAAGTGTTCTTCATCCCTGCCCCCTTCTCCAAGTTACAGGAACTGCCATCAGCAGGCTTAATTAAAACGCTTGTTTAGGCTGATATGCCCAAAAAGTTCCTACTCCAGTTCTCCTAATTGCAGTGAGAGCTGAAGGTGTTTGCAGATCTTGGCGTAATCCAGCATCCCCTGGAAGCTGTTGGAAATCTCAGTAGTTGAATTCCCTGGGGACCGGATATACTTGATGTTTCGTTTATTTTCTTTGAAATGGAAAAAGTGGAGAGTTGGGGACTGAAATTGAAGTTCTTCACAGTGGCACAAGTTCAGAGTGAAACCTGCAATTAGCAGCATGTGGTCTTCTGCTGGTTTGTTGTTCCTTTGCAGAAGAAATACTGAGAGCTGGTGCTTAAGGAGTGTAATGACTTGAGAACAGTGATTGATGGCCAATAATCAAAAGTGTGGTAGGTAGCAATTAAAACATACTACTGTAGTGCCATTGGAAATGTGTTGAATACCTCCTTGATTCAGAAAGAACCTAGTAGAGTAATTTGAAATGTTTTTGGAGGACCTTTTCTTGCAGTGACTGATAAGTGAGTGTGAAAACTCCCTCTAAGAATAGATATTTAGCACGCTTGCTGCTGATGATACAGTGAAAGCTTAACACAAAATGTCTGTGGAAAATGCTTGAAGTCCTTATAAAATATCCTCGTTCCTTCTCATCTGCCCCTAAATCAAAGTAGATTGCCAATTTCTGGGAACTCATTCAAGCAAGATGGAGCAGACTAGCAGCACTGTGAAGGAAGGTTTGGGCTGGAGAATGTTTTTGGTATTATTTACTCTTTTAAGTGATAATGTTTGCATTGGAGTGTTTTCAGCAGTCACTTTGGCTTCAAGGAGATAACTATTGGAGCTGTCTAAAAATAAAAAAGGGGGGGTGAGAGTACCTCTTTAGTTAGACATGACCTGCTTTTGAAGAAATAAAAACCATTAAAGGGTTAACACCTCCACCACTGTCTTATACATGTTTTCAAATGCAAGATTTTTTTCCCTGGCTTTTTTCATTTCTTCCAATAACTTCAGGAAATCAAATAGTTTATTCAAATGTCTGATGTCTGTGTTAAATGGCTACCTTAGCTCAGGAGCTCGGACACATTCCTGTGAGGCAAATCCCAAAAACCTGAGTGGTAGCTCTTTTCCTGCTGTACTGTAAATTCATGGTTTGACTGCCAGAGGGTTTTGAAACATGCTGCCCAGGCAGCTTTGAAATATGAATGAAGTCTGACTTGTACATAGATGAGCTGCAAGTGAATTAAATATGTTTACATATTTGCTGCTGTCTTCCATGCATTCATTGGGACCTAGAATTGGAATGTGGGGGGGGTATTAAGGAAGTTTCCAAATCACAGAATTCTCTCTGATTCAACAGAGAGGAGAGTCTCTTGAACTGAGCATTGGTCTGGCAGTCACAGTAGGGTTTGTCTCTGAACTAGGCTCCATTTATAACTCAAACTAGTCAGTGAATTTCCCAATATCTTACTTTTCTACCTGTCAAATGCAGTTATAGTAAAAACTCATCACAATGTTGATGTCTATGAACTGGTAACAATTTGCTCTAGGATTGTTGGATCTCAAAGGGGATCTCAAAGGAAATCTGAAGTGTTTGTTTTGTCTTGATATTTACTAGCAGTTCTTCATTTGTTCCTATCTACTCCAAAGCACCCTTTAAAATAGTCTGAGGCATTAACATTTGACTGTTCCTCGTGTATGGTTTCTATAGGAGCAGCCTTGAGGACAGTTACTGGGGACTCCGTCATGGTTTAAAAATTTTAGCTCTTAATTGTTCTTATGTCTCAGACCTATTTAACTAGTAAGTACTTGTTCACCATTTACAGGTGAAGCGATTACTCAGCTTTTGCAAAGTCAAGATTTAGTCTTCTTGCACTGACTTTCCTAATCCAGTCATATGGTGAAAGTGTAGCACCATATACTTTGAAAAGCAGAGAGGAGTCCTGAGGCCATGTAGCAATCAATCCTCTTCCCAGACAATAGTGGTGCTGAGGGCTGTTTTCTTGCTGGACTTCTGTCTGGAGAAGAGAAGGTTCTGGGGGGGGACCTCATTACAGCTTTCCAGTACTTGAGGGCAGCTTAGAAAGAGGATGGGAAATGTGCAGTCACTGTCAGACCGTGGCAAAAGTTAAAGGGGAATAGTTTTAAACTAAAGGAAGAAGCAGCACGTGGCTGCTGTTTTCCAAGGATGTACAGAACCTCATGAAACAGGAAAAAATGAGAACTCTGAAAGTGAATGTGTGCCCAATACTAAATCTGCTCCAGCTAATAGGAGTTAATTTTCATGACAAAATGATTACCAAACACAGGAAGTTTGGAAAAAAAAATGCTTTTATGAAGTATGAGTCTTTAATAGCACCTTATCTTAAAAAGGTGCTATGTAACTTATTAATCTTGCTGGAAACTAAAAAAAAAAATAGCTTCTTGGAAGTGATTCATTTTCTTTCACATCTTCAGGGTTGTTTTCTGTGGCTAATTCTTCAAGAAGTTTTTTTCTTTGTTTCAAGTAAAACTGTATATAATAAACACAAACATCTGAAAGACTGGAATGATTGTCTGGCTGAAGCTTGTATTGGATGTGGGTAGCACCCTGGTTTTGTGCTTATTCAAAGATGAAAAGATGAGGTGCTTGGCAGCCTTTTTCTAGAGGAACTACCGTTCAGCATTGTACTGAGGAACTATTTTTTCCCCTCTAAATGAAGTGCAGAATCTCCTAGGAGATTTTAAGACTGCATATTTATTGTTTCAGAAATAGAATAGTTTGCTACATCTTTAAAAGTGATGCTTGAGCAGTAAGATAGTGTCTTTGGGAAGGGACTGGCAGGCAGCACTAGGAATAGCTGAGGCTGTGCAGGAGCAAGTGGCTCGCAGGGACCTATGGGAGTCCCAGCTGGATGCTCTCAGGTGAAAGCAAAGGAAGCTGTGTGTTTGCTTTAGGTGTAGCTTAGTATTTTAAGGTGGACTCAGCTTACGTGGGTCATCTCATCTACAGGGCTGAAAACAGTTTCCATAGGGACAGAGAGGGCTCTGCAGCTTCTGTTGTTTGGTGGTGGCAAAATTTTCTTGGAAAATCTGTTAAGCTAGTTATTCAAAAATACCTCAGAAAACCTCTCTGTGGCATCATTCCTGGGAAGTACCTGTCATCTGTGGCATGTTTACGTAAGGTGGTGTGTGGCAAGTGGAAGAGTCGATAGATATAATACCACTGCTAATAAGATCCTAATATGTGTGTGGGAGGAGCGGTTTCCTAGCAGGCTCTTTTCCAGGCAACTCTGGTTAATCTCTCTGTACAGGTATTACGTGATTTGCAGTTATTTTGCTTTCATTGTCATGGAATCAACAACAGAGAAGGATTGCCCTTATCCCGAAGTAAAGCAGCACTGCACTGGAATGGCTCTGCCTGACTGGCTGTTCTGATAAGGAACTGCAGTGAGAGATGGCAAAAATCAGAGGATTTAACATTTAATTCTTCCTCGTGGAAGTTGTTTGATTCCCATGGAATCAAAGCCTGCAGTGTTAATCCTAAAGCTGCCTAGTACATCTGCAGACTTGCGCCATGCATCTCAGGATAGCACCTTAAGGAAGAGCTTACACAGCAACTCTGCAAAACCCAAAACCAGAGCGAGACACACTGCGTGAAGTGTCTGTAAAATGTCCACAGCTTCTGTTGCCCATACTCTCCTAGCGTGTTCACCAGCAGTGCAGGGGTCTGGTGCTTGGCAGTGTGAGCATCCCATACCTGCTGCTAGAGAAGTGCCAGGTGAGTTTGGCTTAGTGCTGTTAATGCACAGCACAATGAATGTATTGCTGCAGGTGACTAAAGACACCAGATAATGCTTTGGGGAAATCTTTGTGCCCAGGCAGTAGAGGGGAAAAAGAAAAAAAAAAGAGGAAGAAGTGAGAAGAAATTTGATCTCTAATATTGTGTTCTCTGCGTAGTTCTTTCTCTTGTGCAAAGGTAGAGCTTAATGGCATGCTGAGCACACAGGTTGTCTTCAGAAGCACCCATACATGGTTTGTTGGAGCAGGATGCAAGGCTGTGTGAGTCACAGCCTTAGTTACAGTGAAATACTCTTCAGGCAAATGCTTGGAAAAAAAAAAGTTTCTGTTTTTAACAGTGTCAAAGCCTTAGTTGTTGGGTTTTTTTAATTTGTTTTACAAAAGGTTTCATTCTCAGTCATAGCCTTAAATAGCCAAAAAATGCAGTTTTAGATTTTCATTTCATTTCCTAATTGTTTGTGCACAGACTTTTTTTTTAGTTTATTTTTTTTTCCTTGGGGGAGAGAGAAGTAATTACTCACCGGAAAAAGTCTTCCTGAAAAATTCTGGTCATGGCCTTCCTTCCTAGCAGTTTTCAAAGGAGAACATCGCAGTGAGAAAACAGTGGTAGAAAATCACAAAGAAATTGTCAGTTGTCTTTCCAGCATTGGCTCTGACTGAACATTCCAAGTAAGAAAGAAGGTGATGTAAATGTGTAAATGCAGCTGAACTGCACCTCTGCAAGCAGGGTCTGTGGTTTTAAAGTGCTCAGGGGCAAAGAGCTTCTGTTGTAAACACCCTGAAACTGGTAATGGGAAGGGTTGCTGTTATGCCTCACCTAAAAGGCAGGCTGTGCTTACGAAGTTGGCCTTAGACTTACAGTGTGTAAACAAAATTTTTGTTGGTTCCAGAAGTTTGCACTTGAATGGTGCAGGAGAGGGTTCTGCTGCAGAGCAGAGGCTGGGGCCGTGCTGCTGGCGGGCTGCTGGTGAGCTGTGCCTTGAGGCTGCGGGTCTGGGGTCTGCAGCCCTGCAGATCTGAGAGCTGCCTGGGGACCCTTGGGGCCTGGGGTATGGGCACATGCAGGCTAGTGGAGAGGACATCCTTTGCACAGCGTGCTTGGTAATGTCAGCTAGGATTCAGGGGAGGAAAAGTATTGGTGACCAAATTATTCTTGGAAAGGAAAAAGCTACTGTGCTAGCAAATTTTTTGAGCTCTTCAGTAACTTAGTAGAGAAAATAATCAGGTGTGTAGTCCAAAGTTAACACCTGTTTATGGTCTCTTTGAGATAGTGCAACTTTCTCAAGATTTTTAGTTATCTTTTTTAACTGCCATGACTTTGTTTTTTGAGGACTGTGAAGGTTTTTAAGAGGAACATTCTATTGAAAGAGAATAGTTTCTGCTTTTCAGAAGGTGCCTGTGCACCTTGCAGCTTTCTGTGGCATCTTAGCCATGTGGTGGCCGAATGCAAAGCCCTGCAGGTCCAAGGGGCAGAGAGCATCAGCCCCACACCCATGTGCTGTCAGCAGGTGAACTGAGTGCATGAAGTCTGTACACGATGCTGGGTGTGGAGTGACTTGGTTCCTGGTGAAACACAGATGACTGGAAGGATAGCATGACTCCCTGTATATTAGTGTGCTGGAAGGGAAAGGCTTCCTGGAGCAAAGCATCCTGCTGCTTCAGGTGGATGTGCTGGTGAGGTCTAAGAACAGACACTTGAATAGGGATTTCCTTTTGCTTTCACAAATGGGAATTCTTGAAAACATTCTGACCAAATGATGTTTTTATTTGTTAAGAGACTGAGAGTCACATGTGCATTTTTCTCGGCAGAGAAGTCCTAATCTTATTATGTGGCTCAGTCATCCTCCTTACCTGTTACTTGATATGTCTTAAGTGAGAGCAAATGGGATGAATGAAAATCACTTTTCGCAGTAGATGTAGTCCTTCAAGGACCTATCTACGATTTTCAACATTGCCTGAAGATACCGCGTAACATGAACTTCATTTTTCTAAATTATATTTCTTCAAGTCCTTGTATACATCTCAGAATTACAGCAGTTTGAAAACTATAACCTTTCTACCAGTTCCTTTTATCTGCACTGACCGTGTCTCCCGTTAACCTATGAAGTACTTTGGCTGTACTTCTGTCTCTGAACTGGATCCTGTTGTCAAATGTCCAAGCCCTAGGAAGAGAAACCAGGCAGTTAGCTGTGCATACATGGTGGTGACATGTAGAAACTAACCAGCAGGAGGATGGGAATCATTGCTTTCTCCTTGCCTTGTGTCATACAGTCACCTCTTGTCTTGAAATCCCACTGTGTGGTATAGCATCATCTCTGGAGAGCCTTATCTTTCATGTCTACATGCTAAGGAAGTGAGCAATAGAAAATGAATAGACTTGTCCAAGGGAAATCTGTTCTGTGATCCTATTTAATCAAACATTTAATCAACAACTTGCATTTTTTCTTCTAATTAGTTGCTGCCAGTTATTGGGATTGAAGAGTGAGTTTCAGGGCGGAGCTGGACAGAAATAACCCAGAGGAAAATGACAGGCTGTTCTTCACCTTTGTCTGCCTGTGCAGCTCCTGCTCAGAGACTGCATCAGCTGTTAAGTGTCCACCTCCTTAGCAATGATAAGGACAATAGTAATTTGGTGGATTAGAATAGAAATTGAAAAAAGATATATAAATAAATATAAATATATCTATATTTATACATGTTTATGTATATATAAAGAGATTTTGATTCTTAAACTTATTGGCATCTTGTAATGGCACCTGCAATGGCAGATACTGGGGAGCCCAGATAACTCCATAAAGGGAAAAAATGTGAAAGATGCCACTGAACTGCTGGCCTCAGGCTGTCCTTCTGAAAGGGAGAATGATAGTGCAAGTAGCAGAGCTCCTGAAGTGTTTTGCTTGTTGAGGCAACTTCTGGAAGACCTGGGGAGGGCCAAGGCTTGTCTTATTCTCAGCTATGCAGGGCTTCCAGCGGAGTCAGGTCTGGGCTGCAGTGAAGTCCAGTTGGGACAGGTAATAGCATTATGGGGGTTGCATAGCAGTTCCTGTGTGCCCTGGCCAAACATGGGAAAGTTGCAGTCTTGGAACACTTAAGCTGATGAAAACAGTGGATTTGACAGCTGCTGTCTGGTTACAAAAACAAACAAACAAAAAAAACAAGGGCAGGATTAATTAGTGAGCTGTATCCGTGTGTTGTGTGGGGAGGGATCAGCAGCAAGAAGTGACATGGAAAGTGAAGTGCGGGGATGTGTGCTATGAGCAGTGTGCCTGAGCCCAAGGAAGGGTGCTGAAGGTGACCAGCTGGTAGAAGGGCTGAAGCTGGTTGGGAGGAATGGCTTGGTTCAGCTGGAGCAGTACTCTAAATTTCTTGTAAGCAAGCAGGATTTATGTTGGAGAACTCCCTTACTCCATAATTCTTCTTTTTTTTTTTGCATTATGGGTTAATATGTGTTGTCTAACAGCTTGGATCACAAGCGAGTAGTAGCTGTTTAAAGTGACTTATGGAAGTAGTAGTTTCCTCTTATTGCTCTGTAACCATTCCACTGAAGCAAATTAGAAAATGGGTGCTCTGGCAGAGCTGTGCTTACACTGCTGCTCAAAGTAAGAAGCCTATGGGCTGGAAGAAACAGGGAGAACTTTCATCTTAGTGTAGCAACAAAGTTCAGTGTAATGTAAAGCAGATAAAATGTCTGGCAAAATAGCTGCATATGCAGTGTGCCCACAGATGTGCATTTCTGAAGTGGTCTAGACACCACAATGGATTTTCTCCGGCTAGGGTGGAGATTTCTTGGAGATCCTGTTTTGTCTTTTTCAGGTGCAGGAACTATCTTGGGTGATAGAGACTTTGTCTTACTGTCTCATCTCTGCTCCAGCCTCAAATATGCTCTTTCTGACTTCAGCTGTTCTGTACAGAAGGAGCCTATATCCCTCACTGCACAAAGCTTTTGGTAGATTTCCATGAATCCTCTTGATCTAGAGGGCCTTGATATGAAAAGGTTGAGGGCAGTATGTTGTTCCATATGTTGGATTTCTTACTCCTGTCTAGAAAGACTAGCAGAAAACTATTTTTCCCTCCTAATGGGGAAGAAGCTATTTATTCCCACTTCAGCCATTAGTAGTTTTCTATATGTAATGCAGTTAAAATAATTCCTTAACTAGCCATCTCTCAGTTTAGATCCTTTTTCCCTGTGAGAAGAATCATGCTCAATTACTGCATGTTGCCCGCATTTTGATTTCCAGAATCATGTGTAATTTGTGTAGAGCGCTAAGATAATTTTCTGCAGTGCTGTCAAATGCTCCGTCCTATTTCTTCTCAGGGAATTTGGCTGCATGTCAATAAACAGAATGTTTTGAACAGCGTGGTCATCGCTTGTTGGTAGCCAAACTTTCGTTTTACTGCAAACCTTCCTAATGAAGCTTCCAAATAAAGTAAAATCATTTCTTTCATCTACGTAGATGTAAACTCAAGCGGAGGAGTAAGTTTCAAGGGAAGGAAATTCCATTTATTGGTACTGGCATTTGAGTATGTTGAAGTGGAAAAAAGCAATTCAGTTCACTTTTAACATGTACCGTGCTCTTTCTGCTGAGTACCTTTTTCTTCTCATAAAGGGAACTAGACAGCAGGGTTGCACTTTCTGCATTCCAGTTGGATTTCTGTGTGCTGCTGACATGGTTCCTACAGTATTTGGAGGGTACAGGATTGGGGGATGGTGCACAACAAAATAGGGGTGAACCCCAGTTTTGTATAATACTGAACTGGTGGAACTGCTTTTTAGCCAGTTAATAATTTTGAGCTAAAACAGTTCTCTTTAAAATAGTAGCTGTTTTCAGAAATACTCAAACAGAAGGCTCAGGCATGAAATGCATGTCAAAGGCAGCAAGCAAACCAGGAACTGAGTGGATGAGTTATGTGAGTCTGAACAGGTGCTGAGCTAAGGGTGGAAAGATTTCTAGGAGCATCTTTTGCATTAATTATTTTCTGTAAGCCCTCTCCCTTGATATGTTTCCAACCTGATGAACATCAAGATGATGGAAGTTCAGGTCAGTAGCAATGACAATAACTTCTGGGCATAGACTCCTCTTGTCAGCTATGGCCGAGTCAATGACATTGGTTCTATACACAAAGAATAAAATTTGTTTCTTATGTATATAAACAGAGATCACTTGGTAAATGTAGGAGATGAGAAATCACAAGTATTCTCAGAGCTAATGGCACTTGAGGAAGATGTGAGGTCTGAGTTGTTCTGTGCTAAAACATTGGGGCCATCCTTTATGCAAAAACAAAAAGTTGCAATCAGGTTTCTGTGCTGAGTAGACATGCTAACTGTCTTGTCTGTATATTGAAGTTTTGCATGCAGGAAAAAGCTCCAGGCATCTATATGTCTTACTTGAAGCCTTGCTGGAAATGAATATTTTTGCATGGCAAGTTGCAGAGTTTAAATTAGTCTGTAATTTCTGCCAAAAATACCCAGTCTCTTTCAGAGATCCAAGTGGAAAAAAAGCTTGCATTACACATTTCTCATGCATGTCTCACTGCATGTCTGGTCTCTGTAAAACTCCAAAAGGTTTATCCAGGGCCGTTTGCCAATGTCTTGGGAAGCTTCAGTGGAAGTTCAGAGTTGGGTTTCAGGGTTAATGGAATAAAAGCCGTTTCAGTATGAAAGCTTGCCTGGCAGAGACATACTCATCGCTCAGTGCCCCATGCCTGTATCAGGATGGGGACGCATTTGTTCTCCCTCACAGTATGTGGGGCCAGCAGGGCCTGGTCTTGCTGGCCACGCTTGGCTGACACTGTGTGGAGAGCATGGGAAGCTGCTTGGAATGCAAGCTCCAGCCCCAAGCTTCTGGAAGGCTAACAGGCTGCTTTTGTTCAGGTTGGAGTTAGAAATCCAGATAAGACTTGAGAAAGCTGGGAAGCAGTAGCATGCTAGAGAGAGGCGGAGAGCAGACGAGAAGGCTGTGTGGAAGCAGCCCCTTCTGGCTGAGGTACCAGTCTGCTCAAAGTACCTTCTTTTTTACCTTGATTTTAAGAAACTCATCAGTTCTGTGCCTTGATTAGTGTGTGAGAATTTAGCAGGCGTTCCTGTATGTTTTTTGTTTGTTTGTTTGTTTTTCCATGTAATACATGCCTTGTAGATAGGTGTTGTTAAGAGGATTTCCATACCTCACACCTGGATACTCTTAATTCAGAGGATTATGACAAAATTTCATCTTCAACTGCTGCACTATTAGAAAAGGTGACACCAATTGATGTTAATAGGCTGAGCATCAACTCTGTGGGAGAGCCATAAGCTCTCTGCAGACCTTTCAGGGCCTTGAGTGAGATACTGTGGTTGTGAATGGGCTTTTCTGGTGGGGCGGATTGGTGTAACAGTAGTAGCTCTCTGGGTTGATGGAGTTAGATGCTTTGCAAATGCACTGCCCAGAGGGATTCTGGTCTGTGTAGGACAAACTGTGGATAATGGTTCTAATAAATAAGTGTTCCTAATGCAGTTTTCCTCAATGAATTTGCCAGCTAGCTGTGTGCAGGCAAGCTTGTTAAAGATGACTGCGGCAGATGCCTAGAACTGAGAGTAGCCCTGAAAGGGTCAGACTGTCTCAGAGGACAATTACCAGATGCTTTCAGAATAGTCTGCTTACTGTAGGAAAAGACAGATGAGGCAGTCAAAATTGATATGTGACCTTGGAAAACCAAGCCAGTTCACCTTTTGTCTTTCTTTCTCTTCTGTTCTCTTTCTCCTTCTGAGGAAAAAAGAAAATAGACAACTGGTGTCTGTGGCAATGCCCCTTTTAGGTGAGCTTATCAGATGTGTTTCTTCAGTTTGATTTCCTTACCCAAATACAACAGGCAGTCAATTGGAAGATTTGTATGTAGGGCACAACATCAGTATATTTAATCTAAAGCTTTCTTTCTGCAGATAGGTTTAGTGAGATACATAGATAGTTGGGTGTATAGATAGACACAGATATATTTGCACTAAGAACTGTAATGCATATCAGTACAGATTTTAGCCTTACCCGATAGCTGGTAACAGTATGATATTTCTATTAAGGGTGAACCAATGATTCATGATTTGGGTAGCTATCTGCAACTATAGGGAATAATTGTGTTTGATGCCTAAATCTGATTGATGGTGCTTAAGTCTAAAACTGTTAATGAAACAACTTTGTGGGTGTCTTAATGTACATTATGACTGTGTATTGTCTAAATGCAAGGAAGTATGCATGCTGTCTCCATTTAAACCTCATCTTGCCTTATAAAAGCCCCAGAAGTGTTGAGTGTATTTGTTAACCAAAACATGGAAGACAGTTGTTTTAATAAGGAGACATTGACAGCTGTTAGAATTCTCAGAGAAAGCTGCTTATAAAATATGTATGTGGGTTTTACCAGCCTTGGTGTACATAAGTTAAAAATTAAAAACTATATTGAAAATAATTTTACATTGTGTCATACTGAACAGTGAGGCTGAAGCCTTAAGGAAGCCTCTGAATTAAAAACAAAAGAAGAAGCTTGCTTACATCTGCCTTAAATCTTTTTTTTTTTCTTAGAGCTGCTCTCCGCCTAGATGAAAATCGGTAAAAGCATCATAATTTTGTTAGCCTCCTAGAGAACAGGCCTTTCTACAGATGCCAAGGGAAGTTTTTTCCCCCATTCATTTTGACAGCCTTACCTATGCTGGAACAGAACTATGTATTCTTCTCTGCCCTTCTCATCTTATTTTACATTTCCAGTCAAAATGGACCTACAGTCCAGCCTAGCTTTTTCTGTAGTATAAGAAGAAATGTGTGAGGTAGTTTTCAAGTACGGGAAACTTCAGCAGTGAGAGATGGAGTACAAACTACATCCTCAGGTGAGCATTGTGGACTGCTGGAGTAAGATTGCCTGTAGCGATTGAACTATGGAGTTTAAGTAAAGGTAGGCAAGGCTTTGGTTTCTAGGTAGGTAGGCTGGAGTGCAGGTGCATGCCTTGATTCAACTTTATCTGCATTTCTCCAGCACTTGCTAACTCTTTATTCCTGTTGCAAAAGATGAGCTCTTTGAAAGGAGGCAGGCAGGAGGCTTGGTATCTTGCCTGATGCAGTTCAAAGATTTAGTGATAAAGCTGTGTTGGTGGTGCTCAGAAGCAGCTCAGGGGCCCATGTAAGTGCAGGTAGAGTTTGGAGGAGTCAGCTTGAGCTGACCGGATTTGATGGTATCAGACTGAGAGAACAGGCATTTGACACAATGCTTTTTGCCCGTTTTGTTTGAAAGGTGCCTGAGCATTAAGTTAGAAAGACCCATTCAAAGACAGGAATTTTACCTATCACTGGGGGCAAAGCATACTGAAGGGCATCACCATGCAGCTGGCATGCTGCATAAATGGAAAGCTATAGCCATCTGTCACTGTGGGATTTGTGAGCTGCTAGTTCTCCTGGCTGTGGCAAGGAAATTCCCAGAGTGGTGATGCTTTGTAAGGGGGAAACCTGCAGCCCAAATAGAGCCTGCAAGTCTGCACTTTCAAGCTCTTTTGTAGCTGAATGCACTGTTTGCATGTGTGTTCTCCTGGGGGAATTTTGCAGGAGAAATCTGCTTGCTGTAGGCACAGGAGCTTCACGGTGCTTCCTGAAAGCAAATATCTCTAGCTATAACTGCCAGCAGGGTTGCCAACTCTTTCTTTAAATTCAGCACTCTTTGTTTTGTTTTACAGTTTGTGACTGACCATCCTAACTTGTTCACATTCTTAAAGCAGAATTGTTCTGTCAACTCTTTTAAATCTCATTTTGCACAGTGGCTTAGCAGTACATTGTCCTTTTCCAGCACATAATGTGCGCTTTAACTTGCAATGAAAAATGTGATGGAATGGGTTTCTCAGAGTGGCCAGTGAAGGAGCAGTTTAATAATCTGTGTTGTCTGGGATGTGGAGCCATTGCTTTGAGTGGTGTGGCCTTGGTGAAGTTAATTATGGAAGGTCAACTCCTGTCACTTGGAAAACTGAAAAATTACTTGCTTATTGGATCCTCACCTGCTGCAAATGAGAAGTGGCAGGACCATTTACACTAGCCTTCAGTCTAGAGCACTGTTCAATCTAGTTCTAGCAGTGTTACCCAAACATGACGCTGATGAAGTCTTTGTCAACGTGAGTTTTCCTTTTGGCTTTACTGTAGGTGCCTTTTTCTGGCAAGCCTTTCAGAACGGTTTTAGTTTCTTACATTGCAATTTAGTACTAGGGAAGTTGAGGAGACACTAATGCCTGTCTTCCTATTCCAGTATAATAGCTGATAAGAAGTTTGAAATAGTTTTTCCTGCATTTTGACAGTGTCTGGAAATTCGGGTGTAAACAAACTGCCATTCAGCTAACCAATATGCCTTCTCAGTAGTTAGGGAATTGCCCTTGTTCTCTCAAGTTACATGACAAATCTCAGGTTATGTAGAGAAAATACACATATGTGATTTCAACAGCTCTAACGTCAGTGGAAAATGGAGTTTTTGGGATTCTTCTTGCTGCCTAATGACTTCCTGATACAAGAGAATAAGAAGCTATTAATTTTTAAATACTGACTTAACATCAGAGGAGAGTAGCTGAGAACGATAGAAAATGTAAATTTTTAGAAGCTTGAGAATGAAATAAGTCTTAAAGTGCTTTATAATTACAGTACCAAGCAGTTTTATCACGCACGTAGAAAACTTCTGCCTCAATGTATGCTGTATTAAGCTTGGCTCGTTGTGTTACAGATGTAACACTTAATTGTACCATATCATGGTGCTGCGGAGGAAATGTGCAATACCAAGTGTTTTTCAAAGCATAAACCTTTTGGTGTGAGGTCATTGCTCATTTCGTTTATAAAATGTGGATAGGTCTGTGTGTGTCTGGAAGCCTGTTACAGCTTCTGCACTGAGTTTATAATATATATCAAAGATAAATAGTGTGTCCGTACTCAGTAGCGATGCTGTCTTCTGCCTTGGGATTCTGTCTACTCTTTTCAAGTCTCTTTCAGTCATCACAGGTGCCTTGTGACCTTAGAAAGACTATTGAAAGGGATGGGTCAAGTGTTTGCTTTTTGCAGAGGGTCACATTAACACTAGGGTGACTGGGATCATGGAGAAACAAAGGGAGCCTGGCACAGGGAGGGCCTACGTGCTCTTTGCAGCGCTGAAGGAGTCAGGCAGTTTATTGAAGCCAAAGGGTGGTGCTGGAACAACTTAGTGTGCAAATGTGAAGGACTGTGACCTTTGGGAAATTATGTCTTGTAATGGAAGATACAATGCCAAGGCAGCTCGGTTTGAAGATGATTTTAATAAGTTTATAGAGAGAGCTTGTGGTGTGGCTGTTTGCCATAGGTGGAAACTGGATCTGATAAGGTCTGAAGGTCTTACTGGTGTTTGCGTGCCTATGGTTGAAAGCTAAACCCTGCATAATTGCTCATAATTGCCACCAGGTACTAAATATGCCTTTGAATGTCTGGTAGGATGAATAGTTCATTGTCTGAAATCATTTTTCTGTGCAGCTGTTAATCGTTCCTTCTTCCCATGATTGCACCTTTTTTTTTATTTTATTTATTTATTTTCCTCACTACTGTGGTTTTGTATCACTTCTGAGAAAACAGAGCATGGACTCTCAGAACCTGAGGTCACTTAAGTTCCAAGAACATCATGCTGAATAAGCACCACTGATGTGTCTTAAATGTCTACTTTAAAAAGAAAATAGAAGAAAACAGATGCTTTCAAGTTTGTATTACCGAAATGTAGGTTTAATATTTAGTGTCCTAAGGTACTTTATTCCCTGTGGTTACTGTTCAGAGTGTCTGGTTTTTCTTTTGTGGCTTTATCCTCCTTGCAGCTTCAACCACTGAAGTTTTGATATTGGATGCTTCAGTTTGTTGTTGGTCTGGAAGTGAGAGGGATTAGCTGGCTCTTTTCTGGAAGGTGTCAGGTTATATCTGCCTGTGTTGTGGTGGGAATTGGATGTGTGTGGAAGTATTGTGGTGCCTCAGGTAAATGCTAGTGATGCTGCTGCCTGCTCTGCCAAAAAGCTCTCCTATTTTCTAATCCATTTCCTGGCACCTTGTTCTAATACAGTTCTTGAAGGAGCAGTTTTATAGCTGTAGATGGGATGATATAATGCTTTGAAGATGTGGAGAAGATCAGATGGCTCTCCCAAATGTCACGTGGGATGGCTGCATGAAAACTGCTTGCCATGTTGTAGCATCAAATCTATGGAGTCTCCTATAGATAGGACTGTTCCCCATTTTAAAAAGAATGATGAAAAGCACGTATGTAGCTATCCTCCATGATTTTTTTTGTCTGTTTAAAAGGTCCTCAGTGGCAGTCAGAAGTCTGATTTTTTTCAGCATGTCTAAAGAACACTTATAACATTGCAGCATTATCTTTGCTACCTGTCTATGATGGTAGACTTGATGGCCCTTCTCCTTTGGATCTATGATGCTTTACAGAGATATAGAAAACCAAGGATTTCACCCGTCCCAAATACCAACTTCTGATTAATTTCAGTCATAAATCTTTCAAAAATACTGATGGAGGAAGAGGAAAACCTTCCTAAAAGGAACCAATAGCTGGATTTATATTAGCAAGATTACCTCTGATTAATTCCCTGCTTAATAGATTTGGGTGCAAAGCCAAAACAAACCACAAAAACAAAGTTCCTATGTTGCTTCCAAGTCTTGTAGATTTTCAGGTGCTTTCAGCTAACTTCAGTGTGAGTCTGCAGCTCCCAGCAGCATGCACTTCTGCGCTGGGGCTGCTGTCTGGGTGCTTCTCTGGTGGGCAATAAGGGATGTCTGTCAATGAGGAAAGGTAATAAAAGCACGGATCCTCAGAATATTCCCTGACAGAAATGCAGGGTGCCTTGCTGATGGAAAAACTTGTGCAAATTAGCTGAGCTGGTCTTTGTGCCTGGGGGATCAAAACAGGATGTCTGTGAGGCTGTGGATGGCTGGTGTTTGCTGATTTTTGCACTTTGCTTGGGTATTTTTTGCAGGGTGCTGTCCTCAGTGCCTGATAATTTCAGGTGGAAAATCTTACTGGCTGCTGTTTTTGCTCTGGTTCATTAATATTTATGCAACTCCCTTTAAAAACGAAAAATGTTTTTGTTTTATGTCAAAACAATATGTTATTATTTGCTGCTATTCTAAGTGGGACCTTCCAAAAGTGAAACATTCTCATGTCTGAGAAAATGAACTTTGCTGCATGCATTAATAACTGCTTAGGCTATTAAAGCAAATATCATAATTGCTTTTTAGTTCTCAGATTGTAAATTGATTGCCATTTTTCAATCTGTCACTCAGACCAGACAGCAAAAATACGCTACTTAATTTAACCCTGGCTGTAATATATGACATTATAGTAATTTTTTTTTTCTTTTTAACTGTCATTCAGTACAATATTTGAGTCGTGGAAGATGCATGGAATTGGTCTGAACTGTTTACTTTGTATGTTAAACCAAGCAAACAGCCAAAACAATTCCACCTAGTTTGAGGCTGTGGTAGAAGGTCAGTTCTAAAACTCCAGTTTATGGGATCATATTAACTTGGTACTAAACTCTTTCCTGAATCCATAGATAACTTCATAACTTCATAAAGTCAAGTAGCATGTTAACAACTTTAATCACTGCTGCACATGGTTGTAGAGTTGTCCATATGCTTCAGGTATAGGACTGAGTCATAATGGGCTTATAGGTTTTATTCAGTATGGGAGATAACTTCAACTTTTTTTTTTCTTGAAGTGTTGTAGTGTCTGATTAAATGATACCTCTGTGCTGAAGGAAGGAAGGATGTGCTAAAGCGCCAGTCAGAGATTTGTGATGCCAGTGGATAGGTTTCCATAGCTTTTGACAGACAGGACCAGTTGAAGACATTGAAGCTTTGGTGTAAATTAGGTGTTTAGGTTTACCACTTTCAACCACTTTTTTCCTTCTCTTTTTCCTCAGAGAATTTCTAGCATTTGCTACTGCTTTTTTTTCCAGGCTTATGAGTTGCAGTATAAGGTCTCAGTCTGGATATTCTTTAGTATGATACTTGCTTTAAAAATAGTGGCCTTTAGGAACGCTGTTTCAGAGTAACCATTTTTCAAGCCTTTGCTCAAGGAAGGCAGGCAGGCAGTCTTTATTTGATGTGTCACATCTTGGGAAGGAGAAGGGAAATAGAACTAATGAGGGTCATTCTCTCCTCAGAAGAAAAGGGTTGTCTTGCATAGCTTGATTTGGATCCCATGTAGGTACTTCCAGGAGGTGTCTAGACAAGCTAGGAGAAGCATCCTTCCTCAGGCAGGATGTGACTTGGATTCAGGCCACATGCTCACTCTGTCAAGCACGCTGATTTTGCAGCTACTCCACCCCACCTGCACACCCCTCATGGGCAGCCCCTTGCTGCTGAATTACTCATTGCCTGTAGTCTTCTTTGTTCTGCTTGTTGATCTTTTTTATTGGGGGGGTTGCTCCTAGACTTTCTCATGTGGGGGACCATCTTGCTTTCCATTCCTAAGCCCTTTCCCATGTTATGTGGAACAGCTGGTGAGGTGACATGGTGCTTTGTGCTTGGCTTTGGAGCACCCATCTTGGTTCCCTGTGCTCGTGGCTTGGTGGCACAGCCAGATGGTGATCTAACAGAGAGATGAGGCTGCTTGATCTCCTGGTTACCTATGGTTCTTTAAATTACTTAATTTCAGGGGAAAAAATAAAAAAAACTATTTTGGTAGAGGGTTTATTCCAAATTACCTATTCCACAAAACATGCATGCTTCTATGGTTTCTTGTCTCCTGAGGTTAAGTGTAAGTAGTTCTAATATTTCAGATAACCAAAGGGGAAATCCTACAATAGAGAAAGAGGAAGACCCAGTGCTGCAGGCCAACCTCGCTAATCGCTTCCTCCTTCTTGTAGCCACTGAGTATGTGACAGCATCTTCAGCACCAGGCACTTCTAGCTGTTTGTGTGCTAGCATAAACAAAAGTCGTAGGCTGGGTTCTACCTTCTGCTGGTGCAGTATAATCGGTTTCAGTAAATCCCAGTAATTTTGCAAAGTCCATTTTGGGGTGATTATAGAAAGCCTGTAGGCCAAGTTCTTTCTCAGGTAGCTTCAGCAACCAGCTTTCAAGTATTTTTCTTCTTTAAAGTAGGTCAAAACTTATTCAGTGTGTGTGTAGGCATGACAAAAAATGCAGCCTTTTCCATCAGATCTGTCCTTCAAGAAGCTCTGGAGTAGCCCTTGCTGAAGCCTGGTGTATTTTTATGGCAGTTTTGAGTTGTTCTGTTTATTCCAGGGCAGACACTGCAAAAATGTAGCTGGTTTGGTTATTTTAAGTCTTAGCTTACAGTACTTGGAATGCCTCCTGAGTGGGCTGCTGCACTCATTTACAAAAAAAAAAAAAAAAAAAAAAAACACTTCCTACCTAATATTTCTTGTTTATCTCGCTTAGCTGTGTGAAAGTTATTGTTTCAGCAATTTGGCTATTAACTCTTTCTCTACAAGAGTCTTTTTCTTCCCAGAGCATAATTGGAATGAATCTGGCTAGCCTAGCCTCAGGTGCTGTTCTGCAGCAATGCTTCCCACACTCGAATGGCAATACATCAATCACCCACCATTTACAGGCCGCTGTTATTTGCAAGAGGGCTTTGAAATTCTCTGTAAGAGGTGCTTAGTTTCATTTTCTTTTTAATTTCCTTGCTGAGCAACGATGAGCTCTGTTGTGGCTGTGCAGTGCATGCATGCTGCTTTTCAGCCAGAGAAATTCCGGGCTTGTGAAGTGCAAGAAGGGAGAAATTTATGTCATAGATGCTGACGGATTGCCTGTCCCTTTGGGCATCTTTGTAATGGCCTTCCAAAAGAAAGACGTACTGTATTTGGAAGAAAACTGGAGGAGCCATTGTGCATTCAGCAGCGTGCAACAGTTGTGACTGTGGACAGCAACACAGGCACTCATAGATAGAAGGGTGCTGGGGACAGTTGGGCAGCACTTCTCTGTGACCTCTCCAGCAAGGATCTTTGATTTTCACATTTGAGGTTAGTGGGAATGAGAAAAAGTGATTCCAGTCATGTCCTTGCTGAGGCTTTTGATTCTTAAATTATATTCCTTATGTCTTCAAAGTGAGTAGAAGTTCATAATGTATTTAAATAGCCCACATGTAGTGGGAAAGTGGCATGGAATAGGAATGACTGGGCTTTGTGCCAGATACTTAGTTCTGCTCTTCAGACTAAAGCAGAAATGGTTTGTTTTCCTTGATAACCTGTCAAATACAGTGACTGAACATTGCTGGGCTGCTTGTACCTGAATCTCAGTTCTCATGCTAGCAGAGTAGATTGGGCTGAACTGGCTCTACCAACTTCAGCTCTCAGTGTTTTGATATATGATGAGAATTGAGATGCACTCCCCCTCACATCACCCACTTCCCTCCTCTGCCCACTGGGCAGCTGCACTGGTCCTAGCAGGGCAGCTGCTCAATGCATGTCCTGTGTCCCTGCTGAGGCCACAGTGCAGAAACTGCCAAGTTGCTTCATAGGCAGAATAGAACTGAACAAATGCTTTCCTGAATTTGAATCAATGAGTGCAGATTGTGTTTTACTTTCTCATATGAAACAGTTTTTACTGTTAATGTTTGTTGTGCATTTTTCCTACATTACCAACAATAACCTTTTTTTTTTTTTCTTTTTCCAGGAAAAGAGGAGTAGAAGTAGTACAGGTGAGTAAAAACTACTCAATTATTTTTCTTTCTTTTCTATTCACTTCTCTGCTATCAGTACTGTTTTGGGGAAAAGAAATGGGTCCCCTTTTGTATGTATCAAGTATGTATCAAGACCAGCTAGTACAGGTATCTAACTGAAAGCAGAGATTAAGTTGGCTTTTCTTGTATCTGTTAATTAATAAAATTTGACAGTTGATAAGGTGATACTAGTCTGTGCTTATTTTATTTAAGAATAGTCAGACTTAGCAGAAGCTGGAAGTAGCCTTTCAACCTGAGCTGTGGTAGTAGTGTTTTTGCAACCTAGAGAGCAGAAAAGTGATACTGGAGTGCTCTGAGGTTTTAACTACAGTTAAGTATAAATGTTAGATATGTTTGCTTGTATCCCAAGTCTAAATAGTTGTATTTCACATAAGATGTTACTTAAAGGATGATGCCAACTTGGGAAAGGAGTTATGTTAGTGTGGCAGCTGTGTTGCTGTTCCTACTACCTCAGAGTGCTGTTCCTTCCTTCCGGCCTGTTTTGTGTACTTTGAAGAGCTGTGTATAATGAGTTTTACTCTTCCTGGTGCTTACCTGATGCTCGTTTTGTACTTTAAGGTATGCTTAGTGTGTTCCTCATGCATAGAATCATTAAGGCTGGGGAAGATGTCTAAGATCATCTAGACCAGCTGTCGACCCATCACTTCTGTGCCCACTAATCTATGTCCCTCAATGCCACGTCTCTGCATTTCTTGGACGCCTCCAGGGATGGTGACTCCACCTCCTCCTTGTGCAACCTGTTCCGATGTCTCACCACTCCTTTTGTGAATAAATTCTTCCTAATACCCAAACTGAACCTCCCCTGGTGCAACTTGAGGCTGTTCCCTCTTATATCCCAGTAGCAGTGATGAAATCCCCTCAATAGAGAGGAGAGCAGTGTTAGTCACTGATAGTTGATGTTGCACTTACTTCCTTGTGACTCAACACCGACAGGGAGTAGGGACACTTCAAAAACTTTATAAAAAAAAAAAAGTAATCCATCTGTAATGTCTTGTCAAAAAAAAAAAAAGGTGTTTAAAAAATTCCCCCTACTAGTTAACCTTGAGAATCTCTTTCTAGTAGTTGTGGTTAGCTGAGAACTGCATGGTATTATGAGTAACGAAGGCACGTGCTTTACTGGCTGAATTTAGACTTAATTCTAGTACTCTTTCACCATCACAGCAGCATCTTCCTGCTTTGTACTTCCTATTGCTCAGAGCTAAGAGCAGCTTCTTTTGTAAGTTCTGATAGAGCACCTCCAGGTTGATAAGTAGAGCCAACACGTGTGAAGTACGGCCTTAACAAGCACTACAAGGAGAAAGCTAGCCTGTGTTTGTGTTGTTTGTTTTACAATCCGATGTCTGCATTTGTTGTACTTGCCTAGTTCCTGCTCTATGCACTTAAACTGTGCCTGTATGAAATGAATTAAATGATCCTATGATAAACAGAGCAGATTCTGTTTTACCTCTTGGGCTAAAGTTGCCGTCCTCGAAGTGTTACTTGAGTGAGTCTTTGCTGTATCAATGTATGCAGGATGCACAAATGCATTTATTTAGACTTTTTTTTTGGCTGATGTTTATGTAACTTTGTGGCTATTCATTAGATAAACACAAAATAAGTGAAAAGAATTTCTGCCCAAATGCTCTTCCAGTAAATAAATATACAGGATTTTGTAGAAATACTTCAAATTTTACAGCATTGTCTAGATACCACACTAACTAGTACTGGGAATCTGTGCCCCAAAGACATACCTGGAATATCTATGCCTGATGCTCTGCTAGAGCAGGATGAATGACCATGTGTTATCACTGCTGGTTTGCATGCATGTTGCTTTGTACATCCTAATGCATGTACTTGTAATAGCAGGGGATGTGTCAGAAATCTGCTCTTTTTCCACTCAGTATTCGTAGAAAGCTTGGCTTTTGTCACCTCGCACTGACTGTTCCACTAGTGCTGCTTCTAGATGGAGAGTACCTTGGTACTGCTGAACAAAGTTTATCTGACAGGCAGAATGTTGCTTAGCTATGTTGAGCCACAGAGTTTCTTTGACTTTTTTTGCCCTTCTCCTTTAAAGAGCTAGCTCTGGTGTGAGCTGTCTCAAGAGAAGGCAGCTCTATGCATGGTAAAAGACAAGTAACTGAAAATGCAAAATGCTGCTTACCTGTTTTCCTCTTTACATAAATTCTTATTTATTTATTTATTTTTCCTGAATGCGTTCACACTTTCCAATTAAAAGTAGCAAGTCAGGAGATAAGGTTCTATTATTAGTTTCCAGGTACTATGATGGGCTGGTTTGTGTTGACTTCTGTGGACAGGTAACAGATTATTCTTTACCAACGATGTTGCACAAGAGCAGGAATGAGTTTCCTACTACAAAAGGAAAGTCTTCAAGTAAGCACATACATGACTTCTATTTCCTTCACGCCTTGACTAATCTGGGATTCTCTAATTTTGTTTACTTAGGGCTACTTCCACTGTACAGATTTTCTGTGAGCTGATGTTAGATAACAATCAAGATTCTGTGACTTGAATACAAGTTCTCTGTTTTGTCTTGTCTCAGACTTTGTTATTGCAGAAAGGGTAGTTCCAGCTTCCTGTTTTTATTGAGTTGGGAGACATGCACATCCTTCATAGAGAAATAGTAGAAGAGTAGGACTGGCTAATAAGAGTGGGATGCTAAGCAGGCATGCTCCTTTATTCAAGGGTAAGAAATTGTTGAAGTACCGTATTGAAAACAAAGTAATTCTCAACTCATGAGGTGATGAATGATTTTGTTTTCTTTGTTATTCTTTATAGAAATCCTGATTAAATTCTAACAGTGAGAATTCGCTGTTGGCTTATATGCATCGAGTTCAAATGCATTATGTTATTTAGTGTAACTGAGTAACTTCCATCAAGCTATCTAGCTTAAAAGGTAGTGCAGGAGGTGAATCAAATAAAAAGCTTTCAAAGTTACGAAGCTTCCAAAGACTGAGCTTTTCCAACATCTGAGCCTGCAACCAAACGTTTGGGAGCTTCAGTCTGAGTAAAGCATATTTTAGGTTTGGAGGTGTTTTGCACTTAGATTTGCTTCTTCAGGCTTAAATCCTAGTCAGTGGGGCAGCTTCAAACCATTATTATGTCATAAGGAAAACCAAACAGAAATCTCCCTGAATCAAGGACTGTACTCAGTCTCTTACCTTGTGGCAGGCTGTTTACTTGGTTTTTAAGTAGGCATCACCATCACCACATTAGGGTGCTTGTTCTGCTTGTACACAAAGAAATATGGAAATGCTGTTGTTCCATTTTTAAGATGAGAACTGGAGGGAAAGAAAAGAAAAAGACTGAAAGCTGTGTGCAAGCTGTACAGGAATGCTGTTGCTCTTCCAGCCCCAGTGGTGTTCTGGCAGCTGTGCTGGCAGGGCTGCATGGAACAGGGTACAGCTCAGATGTTTGGGGAGCTGTGAGTACTCAGACCCTGGGCTATTCCCTGTCATCCCCTGATTTTTTTCTCTTGCCAGTTCCCCCAGCCTCTTGCAGCTGGAGCCACTTGAGGAGGTAGCCAGCAGTGAGGTGGCAATGCCTACATGGTGACATGTCCCCAGAGTCCCAGTAGTGCCGTGGTCTGAAGGCCACTGGGCAGGCAGCAGCTTTGGTGCTGGCAGTAGGCTGCCAGGGCACTAAGTGCTTCAACAGTAGCCCTAATTTCTTTCATCACTGTTTCAAGGGCAAGGCTACTTCTGAAGTTATGCAGTGATTGGCTAATTAGGCATTAACAGTAATAAATAAATCTTTTCTGTTAATGGAATCTAGCAAATATGGGTTTTGAGAAGTTTCTAAAACACAAAGCTGTTCCAAACTTTTTTTTTAAAGCTTGGTTTTGTTCAATTTCACCCCTCAAAATTTATGTAGGGCCAAATTTAGAGTTGCATACTGTCAGCTTTTCTTCAGCCAGTAGAGTATTCTATTTCTTATGACTGTGCATTGGTGAGGAAAAGAAAGAACATCTCCATATACCTTGTTTTTCAGGAAAAAATCTGTTTGGCTTAGTTTGAAGAATGTAAGATTGAAAACATGTGCAGTGAAGTGGAAATCATCACAAGTACCTCAGATGGGGACATGCATTTATTTTTGTTTCACAAGCTATGCAAATCCAGAATAATTAGCTGCAGCCCTTTGGCTTCTGACAAATTGCCAGTTCTGTCTTTGTGTGACAAACTTTGGAGCCTTCGTATTTCTCGGGACTTCAAAGCCCTTTTGAGCCCTTCCACGCCCAAGCTTTCCTAGAGCTCTAGCTCATGTTTTTTCTTCTGCATTTTAAAATAGTTAAGATTTCCTATTTTCCATGTGTATATTTGGTTCTAATGAGCACTAATGCTCTTTTTTATCCTGGAGAGATGTTCTAGTTGGTTGGCTATAGAAGTGGGATTAGTCATTGTATTTCAAGCTGCACATTTTTTAATAGCAGTGGGATATGGAGGACAACATGTTTTTCAGCGTGGAACAGCTGATTGTAGTAGTTACAATGGTCTAGTCTGCTGTTTTGTTTTTCCTTTCTTTCCCTTCAGCCCTCTGGGAATTGAGATATTTGAAATCTTTTACTTTTGAGAAGAAAACTGTCCTTTGGGCTGTGGGTTTTACTGATGGCAGCAAAGGAGAATTGAAGGTCTCTTCCCCCCTTCCTAAATCTTCAATCGAAGTGAAATACCAATGGCAAGAGTTTCCACTAATTGTTGCCAGGGAACAGTTGTTTTCTTGAAATGCAGAGAGGTTTATTTTCACATGAAGTATTAATGGAATAAGCTTGGAACAGCAGCATTCTAACGAGAAGAGAGCTTGTAAAGCATATATCCAACAGCATGCACAGAAAGATGTGACTGGAAAGCGTCCAAAGCAAGCAGGTTTATTGAGATGTTGGAGAGCTGGCTCTGGAGTACAGGGAGAAGAAAGTTTTATTTTTACATGCATGCCAGCCCCTGTTCTCCTCAGTATGGCAGTCAGCTTTGTCTGTAATGCATTTTTGTAAAAGATGTTATGAAAGCCCTCCGACCCTCTTTATTCTGGGTTGTCTAGGTGCTTTGCAAGTGCTGAGAGACCTGAGCCTGTTCAGCCTTGCAAAAAGACGATTCATAGGGGATCTGATCTGTGTCTATAAATATCTAAGATGCAGGAGGCAAAGGGATGAGGCTGAATTCTTCTCAGCAGCGTTTGGTAGTAGGATGAGAGGAAATGAACACAAACTGAAGCAGAGGAAGTTCCGCACAAATGTGCATGGGAACTCCTTCACAGTGCAGTGACGGAGCAGTGGCACAGCCGCACAGAGAGGTGGTGGAGTCTCCTTTCTCTGGAGACATTCAAGACCTGCCTGGATACCTACCTGAGCTGCTTTGGCAGGGGGGTTGGACTAGATGATCTCTAGAGATCTCTTCCAACCCCTGCAATTCTATGATTCTGTGCTGGGAGGTGAGGGCAGCTGGTTAAAATCTTGAAAAGATTGTAACACAGAAGCATACAGTGATACTGCTTAGCATTTTGGGTGCCTCAGAGTGGGGTCTTCAAGCAATAAAAAGCTACAATAATAAACAAAAGTTGTAGCTTTGTCCGGGCGGGACTAACAACTGTGGAAAAACAAATTCTAGGCCTGCCTCTGATCCTTCTCAGAGTGGGAGGTCTTTCTATATGAGACCATCTTGGTACTTAAGGAGCAGCGGTGCCCAGCAGCAACGGAGAACAGGTTCCAGAACAGGGAGAGATGGCTTTGGCAGGTTGCTAGTGTTGCATCAGCAGGCTGGTCGCAGAGGTACATTATGGCCCTTTCTGGTCCAGTGGGGAAGAAGAATAAACACACGTCTACTGGGGCAGGAAAGGGAGGGAAAAAAAACAGAACGTTTCCATAATATGGATTAAACAGATTAAATAAATAGGCACTTACTTTGTCTAATTTTTAAGAGTTAAGTCAATCAAAATGCAGTTAGATCTTTATTCTTGGGAGTGAATGTGAGATCTGTGAGCAAGTATTTGTGGCTCAGAGATGTACAGACTCTTACCAGCTGGTTGCATTGCTTTCTTTTGACTTCGGATCCCACCAACTTTGAGTGAGGTGTGGGCTCTGAAGTCAGTTGACAGAATTTCTTGGCTGAGTGAAAACATTACTAAGATTTCTAAATCTGTAGTGAGTAGCCTTCAAGTTTGAGTTTGCTCTGCTTTGGTCCATGGAGCCAGCTCTGGTAAGCTCATTTGTCTTCTCCCATTTCCTGGATATGTCATGATGAGGCTGTGATGCCTGACAGTGCTAAAAGCTGGGAGCTGGGATGTCCTAGGTGGAAGTCCAGTCTCTCTCAGAGCTCTGCCAAAGGTTTATCTGACTGTAATGGGACTGAGATTGCAGTGGGGAGTTGCCCCACTTTTGCAGGCACTTTGAGCATTCTTAAAATAGTCTGCCTCCCCTTTCTAGTGAAGATATCTTTCCATTTGCTGGAATGCCATTTCAGTTGCTTTCAGCTATCTGAATTGAGCAGACGTAGAGTTAGATGAGCGTGTAAAGGAGAAGGGGAGTAATAATGGGTGCTGGTGGTTTCTGAAGGTGCTGTGTACGGTACTCTTTCAGCCATCAGCATGCATCTTCCCAGATACTTACGCAAATGGTAAAGTTTCATAAATCCATCCTCAGGAAACAGTACTGAAAAATGTAAGACCTTAATGGAAATGCTGTTTCTTATGCTTGGGAATAAAACTTCCTATCTGCTTGCTTTTGTCTAGGAATATTCTGAAGTGTAGCAAAATAGCATTGCACAAAGTGGCAGTTAAACACTCCTTTTATTAATCATGAGTACTGCATTGGTAATTCTTAGGTGGATCACCTAAGAAGAAATTTTAATGTTAGGCTGCATTAAACAATTGGATTATTTATCTCACTGGATGCAAGTGCTACGATATGGTATCAAACCAGGGCAAATGGAGTGTCTTTTAAAACCATCTTATGTCTCATGTGTGACTTGCTGACTTCAACTGTATTTGTTAAAAAACAAATATGCACGTGGATTCTTCAACATTTTTCTTCTGAAGTTTTTTTTTTCTTGGAGTAGAAGGGAAAGGGAACTGTTTTGATTCGCCAAAGGTGACTGTACCTCTGATCCTAATACTGATGTCTTCTCTCCACTGAATAATAATTCTGTGACAGTTTTAGGAGTGAAGTCATTTGGTTCTGCTCAAGCAGAGCTGCAAACTTACTCCTGTGATGGTATTTCAAACCTTGTCTTCAGTCTTGGGGTTTTGTTCCACAAGGACAGGGAACAAAACAAGGAAGTGTCTATCGTCTCCCACCATAGCTAAGACTTGCTTCAATCAAAAGCTTTATAGTAAGAATATCATCAAAAGAGTGAAGTGTGGGAAATTCTTTTGCTGTATGTTGTTGACTCTTTCTTTCCTCAGCTTGCAGAAATTACTTCTTTGATCTTAGCTGCGATCTGAGATGCTTGCATCTGGAGATCCATTTTATTGCATGCTTGTTCTGTCTTGTAGTGTTTCACAGTTAAATGAGAAGTTCATTTCTGTCACAAGATTGAATGATGAGCCAGTGAAACATGGTATTTAAAGGCATCAGGCCTAAAGTTTCTTAACTTCTTCTGTGTTCGATATTCAGCTTTGTTTTTAATCACTGTCATTAGCAAATATTCTCAAAAACTATAATGACCAAAAACAATGCAGTCAGTAGCTTAGAGTGGGAGTTTTTGAGTCTGAGGAGAAAGGAAGAGAGCCAATAGAAAGAGAAACTATACTTATCTTCATAAAATGGGGTGGAAGCGTATAATCCAAAATGTTTCATTGTAACATGAGGTCCCATTTATGGAAAAATGGAGATTATTTTTTTGTTGTTTTTTTCATCTCTCTTCTCCCATGCGACTTGTCAAAAAGGGTATGGCTGCTTCAGTTTCCTAGATAGATGAATATGGTTCTCTGTTGGCTATTCCAGGAGTGAGGGTGGTCCAGCGATGATTAGTAAATGGATTGATTCATTGGATACCTAAGGAGAGATCATCAGTCTTACGTGGCCCTCTTAGTAAGCAGTGGAAATAGGGCCCCTCCTTTTGAACAGCTCTTTTTGCAGAGTGGCTTCAGGTCTGGAGTTAAGTTTTCTTTCATAAACTACGGAGGGAGCCTAGAGACAGAAGCCTCCTTCTGTCAGGTTTGTAGTAATTTTGTATCTGTTGCTCAGATTCACATTGGGGATTACACTGTTAACATATCTGAAGATGCTGTGCTGCTGACAAAGTAGAGGGTCTGCGCTATTCCTGCTAACACTTCCATGAAGCTGTATAGTTTTCTTCCTAGGAGGCTTAGTTTTCACGTGCCTTCTGTGATTCAGCTGTCCAAGCCTGTGTTCAGTCTACAGAATAGATCCAGGATTTATCCTGTTATTTAGGATTCAAGCTGCCAGACCACTCCATTTCACTGATCGCAACTTTTCGACCTGAGGTTGCTTCAATAAATTACATTATTTTCATTTAGTTTCCCAAGAGGTATGCTTCCCTGAATCAACGGGGCTTTTTTGTCCAAGTTAAGGTCGCTTTTTGCATTAGCATACATGGATCTCGTGTCTTTGTTTGAGTGTTTATTCTTACATGGGTAATTACTTCAGTAGTTAGTGAAGAGTTTTTACTTTAAATAAAACTTCCCCTGCCCGAGTGCAAAAAAGTTTTAGAGTGTTTTGACAGAGTCATCTGGAGATGGGGACAAAAAAGATGCCACTAGGGCTGAGCTAAGAGACTGAGATGTAAGGGAAGCATCTGTTGCAGAGGAGTTTCTGGCTGAATTTGCAAACAGAAAAGAGTTTTTGAGATTTGTTTTCATAGTAAATTGTTGATTGGAGCCAACAGCTTCCTTTACTCAAAGGTCTAAGTGCATCTGAAAATGTTTTCTTGCACAAGAATCTTCATTGCACAACCCTGCTGTCCTATAGCCTTAGTAGCGCGGAGTTCCTGTGTTAGGATTGTTCACTGCCTTACTGATGGCAAAGATTGGAGGACAAGCTAACTGCAATCCATAGAGGATTTATGTTGATGGCAGAGAGATCGTTTTACTTTAGGCTAGGTTGGAAAATGTTCTTTCTTGTGACCTAGTTGAGCTTATCTTGTAATACCCCGTCCTTTATAGTAATGTCCTCAAGTGGTTGAAAAAAAAAACAAAAAAACAGCAGCTATAAAGAGGAAAGCAGAAGTTTTTTCTTTTGAGCTGTGAGTACAAAACAGTTTGAAATGGAGGCAAAGCAGATTACATGTTCCCTAAGCCTGCTGTGGTGAATTCATGCCATTCAAACCATTCAAGCGTAGTGGCTGACTTAGTGAACCAAGTGACCAAAAATGAGCTAGAGAAAGCATTGGCTCCCTTTTGGTGGCAGATCTACCCTTGTGCTTCTGCTTCTCTCAGCTGTAGCCAAAAGGGCAAGATGGAGCTCCAGCAGGTCCCAGCAGCAATGCTCCCATGCCAGCTGGAGGACCTGGTTGCTCTGTCCCATGCCGCTCCTGGCTCTTGCCATGCTAGAAGATCGGACTCAGCTCTGGGTCTGTCCCAGCTCAGAGCCCAAGTTCTCTTCCACTTGCTTTTGCTAGATACTGTGATTGCTTATCTTAGACATTATTGGTAGCTAGGTCTCTTCTCAACTAATTTAAGCTGCTCAAACAGTTAAATGAGTTCATCTGGATCTATTATGCATCTTTTTGACTGAGTCTGTAGAACTGCTGAATATACCCAGTTTTTAGGATGGTTTCTTTTATAACTGCAGTCAAATATTCTTATGGAGTCTTTACTCTGTTTACAGCATATGTATGTTGCAACTGATGCTGTACTGACTGTTTTGCTTTCTGTGTAAGGAATTGCAGGGTAATTGTTATGTATGAAAATGGTCTGTCCACAGAGATTTTGCCTTGAAGATATCCTTCAGTAATGCCCCCGCACATCTGTATGTAGCCAAGTTTTAATGCAGTATTACCATCACATTAATATTTAAAAGAAGAGCTAATAGAGAATTTACTTCAGTTCCAGTAGATAGGCTTATGAAGTATCACTGCAAGTGATTGTGAATTTGAATTTCTTCTGAATTTTCTTAAGGTGGTTTTCTTGGTACAACTTTTATTCATTGAATCTATTAGGGTTGTTTTTGCTTTTGCCTGAAGAATTTTGTGTGTTTGCAAAGGGTCATTTAGCAACCGTCTGTGGCACAGTGAAGTTGCCTCTGACTTGCTCACGTTAGTACGGTGAACTTTAAAACAAGAAGGGAACACACAGAAACAGCAAGTAAATAGTAATATACAGCAAAACACAGCAGCTAGTGAACTGAAGAGCTCCATGTTTCTGTGGGACCCTGTCTGTAGAATTCTTTACCTTTAGGTCATTGTTTATGCTGCTGTCACCCTGATTCAGTGATGGATCCTTGCTTCTACTGATGTTCATGTCAGTTATGCAGATGTTGTAATGGAGCATCTCCTGAGTATTTATGAAAGAAGCAACTCTTCAATATTAAAGCAACTCAAACTTTAATCTGTTAAATATTAACTAGTCCTTCACCAACTGATTGCTAAGGTGTAGAGGTTCCCAAGTCTTAATTTCCTTACATCGCTGGTCATTTATTATTGTATACTGATCCTGAAGAAACTCTACCATTTCTTGAGCCATTGAAGAAGAAGCCATACTGCAGTGTTTGCATTTATATCTAGTGTTACCTGAGTTTTATGAGTTTGGGTGTGAACGTAAGTTTTAATAGAGAAGATGAGTTTGGGTGGAATTCAGTTTGTTGATCACTACATTCCTTCAGTCACCTCAGGTTCTTATCTTCATGACCTTCGATTCAGCCTTTTCAAGGAAGAGAAAACAGTACGTTACTATTTGCCTTGAAAAAAAAATCTTATAAAATTCACTCTTGTAGCATAGAGGATATGAAGATATAGTGCTGAGCATGAACATGATGTTCTTTGCTAAAACAGGGTGGTGAACTTAACAAAGGACATCACTTTTCATTGATTGCTAATTTCTTCTGCTTAAGGTAACCATGTGAGTTGGAAAACCAGCAAGAGAGCAGTATGTGGAATTCTCTGTCGGTTTGCAAAACTGTAACATATTTAAGCATTGGGATCTGAGATCTGTGGGTGTAGCATACTTCGCTGTTTTGAAGGTTGTAATGCCACTCACTTACTTTGTTCGTATCGCTGCAGGTGTTGAAAATTGTGCTTCACTGGTCTGTCAAGGTTGTGGGTTTATCTAAGATAAACCAGCTTTAAGGAGCTGGGGCAAGCTATGCCTTTACACATGCCAGCTGTTTTGGGGAGGGTTATCACACAGTTTGTTTAACCTGGCAGCTGAGGTCAAACAAAACCTGTCTTGGTTGTCTTGTTCTGTTCATTGCAGAAGGGGACTGTCTAAAGTTGTGCTGACCTTTCTGCAGGTCTTTGAAGCAGCCAGTGATTTGAAGAACCTGTGTTTGATGGAAATGAGAAACTATAAGTTAAGTGGTTGTGGTTAGAGCTTTCACTTAAGTGCTCTTATTGCACTTGTTTACATACAGAAACATGTAACAGTGTGTTCCTGTGATTTCAGACTAGTTTTTGGAGCTCTTTAGCAGACACACCTCTCCTGTCTGACTTCTGTATTGATCAGTGGACCACTGTCTACTTGAACATCTATCACCTCATATGTTTATCATTTCATCTGTTTTAAGAGCTATGCATCTGATTTTAAAAAGTGTAAAAGGATAGATGCTGTACAAGCGAATTCTAAAACAAAAGACCATTAAAATAATCTTTGTGTATATGCTTTGTTAAGGTTAGCACTGAAAACACTGGATTACACTTGGTGTTATAGCTCTGGAATAAGATGCTCAAAATGTAGCAATAGAATGTCTACAGAAAAGTTCAAGCTTCTTGATCTCCGTATTGGAAGCATGTATTTACATCAAGGATACTTACAACTTGCTAGTCATTGCTTGCATATCGTCTTTTTTAGAGTCTTACTGGCTCATTTAAATTTTGAATATGGGACTTAGCTTCCTTTTGACTGAATGCTTCTGCAGCTTACAGAGGCAGGATAAGCCTTGGAGGAATTTCGAAGAGTAAATTTCAAACTTCAAATCACTCTTACCACTGGCTCTGCATTCATCTTTGTTCCCCTTCACAAATGTCTCTGCTGGGGTGTTCAGAACAAGCTGTACTGAAGGATATGTCTTTGGGGCCTGCCCTGTGCTTGTTGTTGAAGCTGGCTGGAAACAAGCCAGCTCTCCGTTTTGAGGTTGCAAAACCGTGCTGGTGTGGTAGGGGACAGGCTTTTGTTTCTCAGTGGGACTTGCAAGGCTCCTGAGCTTCCCATGCCACGCTGGAAAGCCACAGCATCCCTAGGAGAGCCAGATTACAGCTCTATTACAACAGATCAAGCATGTCACTGCTTGCATGTGACCACAAACCTACTCAAAAGCTGCTAATTCATGCAAGCATAGTTGTTGAATTGGAAAGGCTCCTCCAGCATGAGGAACTTTCTGTAGGGATCATCCTCTCCTGCTCCTTGCTGGCTGGGTTTCAGCTCATGCTGCTGTGTTTCTGTAGCACCTTGTTTCTTGTTCTGAGGCAGACAGAGTGCTCAGCACCTCATTTGTTCCCCGTTACCACATCCTGGGCTTGGAAGCTGGAGTGCTTGGTGGTAACAGACGGTGGAAGACTTGAGCGTGCTAATGTTTGTGGTAGTGTTGAAACCATCAGTCTCCTTATGGAATATTGAATGCTTAGCCAATACTGAATATCAGTGCTAAGAAGGACCTAAGATGTTTCTATATTCTGGATATGGCTGAGAGAGAAAGGTTGAAATACAAGATTTATGAGCATTGCAATGGAAATGATATATTCTAATCAGGGGAAAATAATCATTTAAAATGATTACTTAACCTCAAGTTAGCTTCCCAGTTAGCTGAAGCTAATCAACTTGAAATCTTTTTTAGTTTTTAATATTTCTACAAAGTTAAGTGTTTTGACAGTTCGCTGGTAATGATGGAGTTCTTGGTAAGGGGAGGTTCTATGGTTTGTGACATAGGATGGATCAGATGGTTATACTGGACTGTTACCTAATCTGAAATTGCAAATTAATGAGCCTGTATTTCAGAAGTGCTGACAGCTGCGTGGAAAATGCCAAATGCTCTAGTTGTTTCCTTTGGGTGTAAATATGAATGCAGAATCCACATGCCCATTCTGATCAATCTTGTGTGCAAGTCCTGTCATTTGTGTCATCCCCCCTAAATGTTAGTTGAAAATCTTTCTGAGTGAATTCCAAATACTGACTGCACTGCTTCTATTTGGATTGCTGTAGTATTTAATGATGTGAGCAGCTATGGGAGACTCCTGCTTCTGGGGCATGGGAAAGCATTACCACTCAGATCCCTGTGCTGAAGATATCCCATCGTGTCTTTCCCTGTGTAAGCATTTGGATAAAGTTGCAATACTTTTATTGCCACTTCTGGGGGACTTTTTCTATTTTGGTGGACTTTTTTAACTTGAGACCAAAATATCCTAAATTCCACATGCAGCAGCTTGTGTGCCATCAGCGGGCTTGCAGTCTCAAAGATTATTGTACAGTTATGCCCTACAAAACCATGTGATTTTGGTGTTTCTTTTTCATTTCTCTATTTATGAAAAAAATTGTGCTTGTAGATCTACTGCTTATTGGTAGTGTAGTGTAAGAAAGTTAAGTTTACAACTTTTTATTTGCAGAAGTTTTATTTATTTTCTAGTAGTTTTACAGAACAAAAAAAAATATGTTAATGCTTCAGTGACTCTACACCTTTTTCTCAGCATCACATTATTGCAGGGATTGGAAGGGACCTCCAGTGATAGAGTCCAAGCCCCCTGCCAAAGCAGCTCCCTAGCCCAGGTTGCACAGGTAGGAGTTCAGATGGGTCTTGAACGTATCAGGAGAAGGAGACTCCACCACCTCTCTGTGCGGCTGTGCCAGTGCTCTGTCACCTCACTGTGAAGAAGTTCCCATGCACGTTTGTGCAGAACTTCCCCTGCTTCAGTTTGTGTCCACTTCCCCTCATCCTATCACCACACACTGCAGAGAAGAGTCCAGCCTCATCCCTTTGCCTCCCACTCCTTAGATATTTATAGTTATGGATCAGATCCCCTCTGAGTCTTCTTTTTGCAAGGCTCAACAGACCCAGGTCTCTCAGCCTTTCCTCATAAACTCCAGGCTCTTTATCATCTTTGTGGCCCTCCTCTGGACTCTTTCAAGGAGATCCCTTCTTTTTTGTACTTTTTTTTCTTGTCAGTTAGCTCCATACAATATGCAAAAGGAACCTATGTGTTTAAAGTATGGACTAGCTATGTGGAGGGGATAGGAAAGAAGGCAAGTCATACAAATCTCTGGATTAGCTCTTTTTATGAAAGTTAAAAACAAAAACAAACAAACAAAAACAGTTTTACTCCAGATACTTAAAATATCTGGGGAGAGATTTTGGTTCTGTCGAAACAAGTCAAACTCAGCAGAGGCAAATTTGGAAACCAAGTTGTGAGATGACTTGCAGATACTCTGCCCCTCTAAAGAAAGTACCATTCAGGCAAGACGGTACTTTGCTGCTCTGTGTTGTAAAAAGTGCACTGTTAATGTGCTTTTTTCTTTTTGTTTTTGAAGGGATGAGAGCTTTTTTTTTTTCCTAACCATTTAGAGGTACATCTTGTATCAATGCACTTTTGCAAACAGGGTTGCAGCAGGATGTTTGTTGAGTCCGTACCAGGGCCTAGGAAAATTAGTAGGAAGGATCTTAAGGCAGTCCTCATTGTGAAGTCAGGTTTAACGTCTTCAGTCCCCCGTGTGGGTTGTTGCACAGTTTGGTTTTGCCTGCAATGACTGGGCCAATTGTGTAAGCAAGGCTGAGATGTCAGTGCTGATACCTGTGCAGATCAGTCTGCTGGCATGTACCACAGCTGGAAGAGGCAGCTTTGTGCAGGACCTGTGTGGGGTAGCTGGAAAGGTGGGAATGCATTGTTCACTCTGAGAGGTGTTAATAGTGGCATCTTTTCTACCCCAACTGCTCAGTCTGAAGGAGAGCATGAGATATACAATTATGGTGCTGATCTGGACCTAAGTCAGTGTAACCCTGTCCTTTTTGCTGCTGTTCATTTCCCTAGGAAGATTAAGGCTAACGTGTTTACAACATATCACTGTGTGTTGTAGACACAGCAGTCCCAGCCATGGCTGTGAGAATACCACACATTTTCTCCAAAACTCTGAGAACTTTCTGATTCTGAAATAGCAGCCTAAAATCACAAGCTTGGTATGTGTAACATAAAGAAAGACTGGGAAAGAAAAGTTTTATTACCAGGAAAACAGAGGTCACCCCTCCTGCAGGCACAGGATGAAGTGGAGAAACTTTTCTGTTCCCTGGTTAAAAATAAATAAATTAAAAAAAAAAAAAAAAAAAAGTTCCCTTACTGGTCATTCCAAAAGTGAAATCCAACCAAATCAAGGAGTCCAGAATAAGTCAAATGAATTGCTACTGTGCTGTCATCACCTTTGTGTAATAGATTGTTAACTTATGTATAGTCCTCTTAGGTCAATTAGAGATTGAAGTAAAAATGCAGTTTATAGGATGAGCTGGAAATGAATTGCTGTTGGGTCTCAGTTTTTCCCATCATGCTTGCTGGGAACTTCTCCCTAGAAGGAGACAGCTTAAAGGCACCAGTTTTTCATAAGCTATTTTTAATACTTGAAAGTTACTTGAAGCACTTATTTGAGACATTTATTTTAGGCAGAAAAGAAAACAACTGAATTCTTCTGTATATATTCTTAAGGTCTGGTGGGTGAATCTTCAATCTTTTTGCTCCTTAACAGGCTCCGTATTTCTGTCTCCCATTTGTCTTATGGAGAGTTAGGATTTGAGAACTTTACCAGAAAGAGAAGGCAGAATGTACTGTCATCTTTTCTACAGTTCTTACCTTTTGATCCATATCATAATGCCATTTTTTAAGTCAAACCAGGTTCAAATCAAACAGGAGAACATTAGAGCAAGTTGCCTTTTACAAGCTTTAGTTCATTAGTCTGCAAATGCAAGGCTAGGAGTGGAGGTGCCCCTTGCAGTGACTTGCATCCTGCTGGAGTGAAGTGAAGCACATGTTTGGGAAGTCAGGCCCTCAGTATGGCAGAGAGGTCACACACTCACACACACAGAATTATATGGGTTGGAAGGGACCTCTAGAGATCATCTAGTCCATCCCACCTACCAAAGCAGGCTTCCTAGACCAGATTGCAAAGGTAGTTGAACCAAAGATTAAAAGCAAATGACAGAGATGGAGAAGTTTTCTGGAGGTATCTATCCTCCTACCTCAGCTGTGGGTCCTGATGTTCTCTGAAAGCAGCAAACAGGTGGCTAAGGGCAGCAAAACAAAACCCAAGCTAAAGGTGTTTAAATTTGCTTGTGGTGAGTGTTCTGAGCAGTTATCATACTTGTTCCCATTCCCATGTGGGAAGCTTTGGGTAACTTGCATAATTCCTGTGGACCTTATTTTGGCCAACGGGTAGTATTGTTCTGGACTTCAATGGGGATTTAGGAGACTGGAACTGATCAAACGGGTTCTAAGGTTCTCAGTGTAGTAGGGTAGCACTTCTCCCAG
Source organism: Cyrtonyx montezumae (assembly GCF_038088225.1). Classification (NCBI taxonomy): domain Eukaryota; kingdom Metazoa; phylum Chordata; class Aves; order Galliformes; family Odontophoridae; genus Cyrtonyx; species Cyrtonyx montezumae. The sequence goes on from NW_027071826.1 coordinate 14,334,512, forward strand.
CAGAACTGTTGCATAGTTATATTGTTCTGTGTTCTGTAGCTTGGCACATCCCTTTGCATGGTGAGAGCTTGTTTTCTCTGGTTGCTTCAGCATTCACCCATTGCTTCAATGAAGTTATGGGGGTAAGTTTCATGGGGCCAGTGTGTCAGCTGACCATGGGACAGCTTGGATGTGACCAGAAGGGAAAGGAGGATCTAATGTGGAAAGTAAACTACAGTGATGTGGGGATTAATGTTCATCTGTTTTCATTTGTGTTTGTTTTTTTTTTTTTGTTTTGTGTTGATTTTTGTTGACATCGAAAAGACAGTGAGAGATACCTTATGTGGGTACATATATTTTGTTAGGTTTAATCACGGAAGAAATTCCTGCTGTATGTTACTTGATAAATGTAGTCATACTCAGCATATTTCAGCTGTTCCTCAACTTTGCTTATGCAGGCAATAAAGCATTTGAAATTGCCACCGTTGGCAGGAAGGCCAAAGGTTGACCCTACCCATGGCACAGTGCTCATTACCAGTGCACAGAGGAGATGACTGGGCTGATGCTTTTCTGGTTTTATGATGTGTAAAGGAGGGAAGGGCAGGAAAGATTAGAAGTTTCAGTGAGGCTGAGGAGCCTTAAGGTCTGTCTGTCACTTACTCATTGTGGTAATAAATATGACAGAGCATCCCTTTCACGACAAACCTTTGTCTCTTGCAGCACCTTTATGAGATATGGGTGCGAGTGGTGCAGAAATGCAACATAAGATGTGCCATGAAAGTGCACATTCCTTACCCTGCTGCCTGCTGAGCCAGTGTCCCCTGTGTGCTCTTATCAGGCAGCAAATAACATTGGCTGTATTTGCACAGGGCGTTCCTCGCTGCACTGGGAGCCCATTCCGTGTCGAAGTGCACATGCCCTAGAGACTAGGAACTTGCCAGGAATTAGGCACTTCTTTAGGTTTCCGGGATGAAGAGAGAAACTCTGGTCCTTTCATGAAATGAACTGGACTTCTGAAAAGAAATCCAGTTTGTTGGTAGATGATACAAGGAAGTGCCTGAAACCACAACATACATTACACCACACAGCACTTCGCCAAAGTAGGTTTCATTTGGTACGTCCCTTTGTAAATAGCTGTAGGTCACAGCTAACAGCACAGCAGTTGCTGCAGGGCAGCTGTCTGAGCTCAGACTGCAGTGGATCTGCATGTGTTGCTGTGTTCAGATGTGCTGCCTTTGTACGTGCTGAGCTTTGGAAGCACTTGTTGCACCACAGTGCAGGTGGAATGTTCCTGTTCCAGTTAGAGTGACACACATCGGTATTAAGCAGTGTGTATCAATATCCCAAGATACTGGCTGTGCTCCTACCTTGCTTGTGGGCATGGCACTCTACAGAATGGCTTAAGTCATTTTCAGTGCAGGAGAGGACCTGGTTATGAAAAGGCCTGCATAGAGCTTTTCCAGTTGGTTGAACTGAGGCAGGGGCTCTTTAGGTGTGGAAAAACCGCCCCTACATTTCCCTAAAGTGCAGGATTCTGTCCTGTATCTTTTTTCTATTGTTCAGTGTATGGTTGTAGGGTTTTTTTGTTTGTTTGTTTGTTTTTGTTTTTTTGGTTGTTGTTTTAAAGTTCCTAAGATCTGTCTTTCTGCAGTTCCTTTGGGATTTTACTCCAGAATCTAAATGCTTTGCTGCCAAGAAGTCTTCCTGCTAACCAGCCCATTTGTTTCCTTTGTCCTTTTCATCACATAAGTCCTAATTAATCCTTCTTGTATGCTTCTCATCTCAGGCATTATCTCTTTCTAGGGCACAGCACCTTTCAGATGCCAGTGCTTCTTTCCATACCACAAGCTTACTGTGGGTAAAAGCAGGGTTAACCCACAGCTAGTTTGCCTCAGCATTGTTGATGGGCTGTAAATCCACAGACTTTATCTTATGGTAACTTGTTTGTATGGTTGTAAGCTGGCAGTTTTAAGCTAAGCACCCAGGACATGCTGGTAGCAACTAAACTTAGCTGTGACCTGGGAACTTGGAGCTGTATGTTGCCTTCCAGCTATGTTTGACTTTTCTTTTGTGGGAATTGAACCTTTTTTTTGTTGTTGGTCGCCATGTACCTTCCAGCATTGTGTTCTTTCTCCTGGCAGCACTGAAAAATGCAGAAGACATTGTTTCCATTCCATGTCATCAGGGTGATATCGTGTATTGATTTAGTGGTGCTTTAGGGGCTATAATTTGCTTTATATTAAGCCTGTTGTGATACTGAAGAAGTTTTTTACTTCCTTCCCTCCCATTTGCACTTTGAGAAGTGTTTTCTAGTTGAGCTTGCACACCTTGCAGCCAAAGAGCTTCCTCTATTGCTCCTTCTCCCTGCATGTTTGCACAGGGGTCTGTTTTTGAGACGCATGCACTTCTGCTCTTACGTAGTATATTATTGAAACAGTCATCTGATGAGTGAGCAGTGGTAAAAAAAATAAAAATAAAAATGCAGCACTTTGTGGCTTCCTGGAGTGTTTGTGCCTTGCAGGTTCCGTGTTGAAAAGAATTCTGTTTTTATTCCAACCTTATATTGTAGTACCTTTCCCCGAAACACAGATTTTGCTGCGGAGTAGTTTTACAGGTATTAGAAAATAATCAATTTTAGAGCAGGTATTGTGACAAAGCAAGATGATGAAAACTTCTAGCTGAGTTTTTGCTTTTTTCTGGCTATGTTGTATATGTATGGAATGCTTGAGACACTTTTCAAAATTGCCCTGCAGACTCTTAGTAGTATTTCAAAGGGTACACAGTCAGTCCTAGAAAAATAATAGTATTTCCACAAAATACCATTTTGGCAACTCTCTTGTTCTGGGTTCTGCCCTCAGGGGTTTCTTTGGAGGTTTTCCAGGCTGGTTCAGATGAAGCCTTTTGCATGTCAATTCATTTTCGCTCTCAAGTAAATTTAGGAAAACAGTGTTGGCAGGATTTTTGGCATCCTTAGTTTTCCTACTTCTATAGAACATTTGGCCCTCTCAAATAGCATTCATCTAACTTGTCATCTTTTATTCTTATGTATTATGTTACTCCTGGGAGTCATCCTCAAGCTGTAGTGCAGTGCTACTTTATCCCCCGAGTGGCATCCCCAGCTTCCACTTGCCTCTGGCAAAGAAGACAAATGCTTATTGTGTTTTGGAACTTGGCCAGGTCTTTTGCATCTCTACTAGGTCAGTATTATTGTGTTTTATGTGGAATATAGTGGAGTTTGAATAACGGTTTCATTTTAAGCCTTTCCGTCTCCTGCCTCCTCCCATCGATCTGTTGTTGAAGATGTGGTCCTGCTAAAGAGTCCAGTGTGCAGGTTGGTGACCCAAGGATGACATTCTCTGAGCTATTTTTCCTTCTCCACATTTGAGGCTTTATAGTAATTATAGGGACGATGTCTAAGCTTTCGTACAAATTCCTGAAATGAATTTTGTCTTTAGTTAAACTGTTAATATCAGAAGAACTTTAAAGACTTAAAACTGTTGCAGTCAAACTACACATAGAGCTCTGAGAATTAAATGTCTCAGATAGACTTCCGTATACACCCTTCGATATTTCTTTCAGATCACACATCTTATTAAAATCAATTGCTTTTCTGTTTTTTTTCTGTTCATCTTTAACACGTCTGCAATGCTGGCATCAGCTATGTGACTGCATAGGTCTGCCCTCCTCCCTGTGAAAGTCTTGCTGTCCCACAGTTGCACCTGTCACCTCCTTCCTTGCAGAGAACATGGGTGCCAGGTGCCAAGGGCCACGTGAGTCAAGAGTTTGCTGCCATGGGTCTCTGTAGTCAGCAGAGATGGTGTGTGAGTAACGACATGGCCAAGCAGGATAACCAGCTCATTTTGTTAGAAAATTGAAAATGCCCTTTAACCATTTCCTTAGCCATAAATTAGAAACTGTTTGGTGTCAGTGTCTGAAAGGGCGCATTCGGTCAGTGTATTTTAAATGTTACTTGGAGGATATGAAAACTTTTGAGCAGCTGAAATAACTGGAGGAAAAATATGTAATAGGGAGAAAATTGAATGTCAAAACTCAAGATCAATCAATACTGAAATGAGATTCCTTCTTAAAATACACAACTGAAAATGCCATGTTGCCATAGATATGCAAAATGTAGTTATAATTTTGTAGTTGCTTTGTCTTCCCAGCTCAGAAGAATGTCTGTGGATGACTGTATAGAGATGGGAACTTTTCAAAAGCACTTTGGTTACCTAAACAATAGGAATAACTGCCTCTACCAGCAGAATCTTTTAGAACATGTTTTCACTTCTGATTTTAACCTTGTAGCATTACTTTAAATCTGTGCTTTCACGATGGCTTGAGCTTAGATTTGAAAGATGGTCTGTACATCCATAGGGAGGCTGACCCCTGCCAGCAGCTAAAGCCCCTTATCTCCTCCTTTCCCCTAACAGCTTGCTTGCTCTCCTCTCACAGGAAAGGAAGGAGAATCAAAAAGGCAAAAGCGAGGAAAGAAATCTATGGGCTGAGATAAAAGCAGTTTAATGAGAGAAAGAAAAAAGGTTTAGAAAAAATACATAAAGATGTAAAAGGAATTGTGCACCACCAGCAGAGCAATGCCCAGCCTGTCTCTGAGCAATTTTGGAAAAAACTTCCCCACAGTTTTATCATGTAGCAGGACTTCAAATGGCAAGCAACATCCCCTCAGCAGTAGCTAAAGCATTGGTGCACTACCGGAGCTGCTTTGGTCAGCAGTTTTAGAAGACTCTGGAAGCTTAGAGCTGAAGGGCACTCCCAGTCCCTGCAGCCACAGCTTGGAGAACGCCTCCATTGTTCCTGATTTGTGTGTTTTTCTCAGGACTTGGCCTGGAGTTCAGCAATTCAGCACATGCATGTGGATCCGGCAGCACTTCCTGTTTTGTGGCAGTGTGATTTTCCTTACGGTGGAGGTCTTGTTCACATTAAAGCTTGCTTACAGCTGCACTTGTGCACCAGGTGACAGAGGCACAAGGGTAGGATACCTCTGCTGTGTGGGTCTCAGCCTGTTTCCACTACACCTCTCTGCCACTATGCAAGTAGAAGGAAATAGGGTAGAAAAGTGATGATAACTCACTATTTGCTCCTCAATCATGGGGGAAAAAAAATCCTTTATTAACGCAACATATGGATGAAGTTTCTTGACACAAGCAGATTTTTGATTCCTAGTCCTCCAGCATTCCCTGTTCCAGCTCAGAAAGTGGGTTATTTCCTCCCAGCAACAGATGCAGAGGAACAATGGGAGCCGTGGCAGTGTTCCTTCCACTGGGGCCAGCTGGGTCGCACGCCTCTGTGCTTCCTGCCCAGCAATGGAGGACCACGGTCATGGTTCTGGGGATGCAGTGGTACCCAACTGTCAGATGGATGGGAGAAACATAGGGTACTTGTAGGGAAGCGTGAAGCAGTCAAGAGGGCAGTGATGGTTGGAGGATGACTAATGCTTTTTTGGGTCTTCCTCTGGTGACTCAAATCAGGAGTTGGACAGCTCTCTGCTGCCGGCGAGCTGCGGGAATTGCTGGAGGGGCTCAGGAAGCAGACTGTCCCGTTTGCCTCCAAGCTCGTGCTGCAGTGCACTGGGCAAACTTCATCTGCAGGAGCTCCACTTGTTGGTCTGAAGTTGTGAAATTGGCTTTTCTGTGCTAGTGAATTGAATAGGTACAACGAAGCGGGGGATGTGATGAGTGTGAATTTTTGTTTGTTTTTCCCAGCATGGTCCATTAAAATCCTCATGAATTTCATCTTCCATGAAGTTTTATGAAGCAAATGCCCATGTAAATCTTAAATGAATCCATAAATAAATAAATCCATAAATGAAAATGGAAAGCTTGTTCACTTCTTTATTTTTAATAAGGAAAGTGTTAATTCATTTGGAAATTGAAGTTTGGCCTGGAGTTTCAAGCATACTTGTGCCCAAAAGGTTTCAGGGTATTTTGCATAGACTAGCAGCAGAGACCAAAGAGTCCTTCAGGAAACACAAGGAAAGATCTTGTCATAAGACAGGCTCTTTTTCAGTTAGATGTAAAGATGCCTAGGTGTACAAGTGGTGCCATAGGTGAAATGTGTGGTCTCCATTTTTCCTGCTCAGGCAACTGGGAGTTGACAGCTTGTGCCATGTGCTTGGCTTTTGTGCATGGGACGGGCACAGGAGGAGTTGCTGTTTGTGTTGTGGGCTGAAGGGCCGGTGTCTGAAAGCACTTCTGAGTATGAGGCTGTGTCTGTTAGCTGCACTGTAAGGTTTTCAGCTTCCCTTCCCTCCCCACAATGGAGATGTTTTCTAAAGGACTACATGGGTGGGAATAGGCCAGGGGGAATGCATGAAGCCCAGCTGAAGTTTTGAGTCTCAGAAAGTGGCAATGTGTGGACACTTCTTCTTTGGAGGCATATCGTAAGGGAAAGTTAGCCAGCTCAGAATGGAAGAAGAGAAAGAAAACATGTATGAATATGTGAAACGTTTATGTATATTTAATTTTTTTTATGAACAAATTTTTTCCTGAACAGATGTCTAATTTTAGGTGAGATGCCACTCTGCTCAACTGACCCCTGTTAATCTTACTCTGCTGTAGTAGTTTAGTCTCCTTGATGACCATCTGGAAGCTGTGTAGCACATTAATTTAGGTTCAGTGTTGCACCCATGTGTATTTCTCTGTGGGATTAATTAACCTTATTCCAAATATAAGGATGGCAGCAAACATTGAAGGCTTGAATTCTGTCAGGAGTGCAGAAGAACAACAGTTCATCTTATTATGTTGCCTGCGTGGAATCAACACTTGGTACATCTGGAGCTCAGGGGCCTTGCTGCCATTGCTGATGGACCTGGACTCCTGAATGCTTGTTTGTGGTGGGGCCAGCAGATGGAGTCAGGCAGCCCTCTGGAGAAATGGAATGGGAATGCAGGCTTGTAAGACCCAGTGCTTCAATGCTCTTGTGCTTTGGCAGCCAGACTGGTGGGTGCTTCACAAATGTGACAAGGGAAAAAAGCATCCCTGCAGAATTCAGTGTGAGACCAGGGATGGCAGATAGGTTCTGAAAGGTAAGGGGCTGACACATGACAGTCTTGGTTATTGTCACGAACCTTTTATTTTGGCTGTTTCTGAAACAGGGACTTGATGCAACTTCAGCAAAAGTTTTGTAGTCAGCATGGCAAGGCAGGAATTGGAAGAAAGAATACAAAGTCTAACAATGACAGAGCTCTGTAAATGCCTGTGAGGAACTTAAGAACTTCTCAGAAGTGGAAGTGTAGAGATGGAAGAAAATGCAAAGGCATTGATTGGATATTTGAAGTTGTGGTCAGTGGAAGTTAGCTCTCTGAATGAGAGGTGGGAGATAATAAGCTTGAGAACTGAGGAGTATTAAAGGTGAGCACAGGACAGCTTTCCTGTGATTGAGAAGAAGGGTTGCATTTTAAGAGACAAAAGATATCTGCAAGATCTGGTTTGGAAGAGGGGAAGGGCTTGAGAAAATTTGTCTTCTAAACTGTGGTCCTGGCAACTAGGTGATACTATTTAGAGAGTGACAAAAGGTGGGAACTTGCAGAGAGCTGGGACAGGAACAAAAGCAGAGGTGAGACAGAAGTAGAAAGCAGAAACTATTATTATGAGCTTAAGGTTCAACTACAATGAAAAGTGGAGCTGAGGTAAGAAAAACAAGTTAGCAGAGATGGGTATGTCTGAGAGTGAGATATCTGGGGGGAATGGGAGCAGGGATGAGCCCTGCCTGTTGGCTGCAGAATGGATCCTGCCTGGGGGAAAGCATGGAGAAGAGGAGCCAGGATAGCAGGAATGAGTCTGGAGCTTTGCCTGTGCAAAAGGGTGGAGAAGGGAAGAAAGTGAGAGCAAATAATCATCAGTTCTGATTGACTAGAGGGTGGTAGGAATCTGTTAGGGCATCCAGACATACACTTGGGTGGCCATCAAGATAAGTGGCTTAGGATCAGAGCTCAGGGAGGGAGTGCATGCTGTCTTGCTTTGAAAACTAAGTTATCAAAAGAGACGTTCTAGAATTTCTTCTGATTCTCTGTCATGAGGTTATAAGGTACAGACAGGCTTTTCATGCTCTAGCACTCTTCTTATATTTTAACTATTTTAACTACTTTCTTCTATATTCACCTGTTAAAAATTGCTAAGGCTTGGATTTAGCATCTGTTGAAGGCATACCAACAATTAATTGAATTTTCTGAGGATGTTTTACCTTGTGCTGTGACAGGAACATCTGAGATTCCTGTAAAAACAGTTGAGTGAAGAAGTACAATTTCAGCTGTTCTTCTTTAGCCCATTTAATTACCATTGCATTCACTATCTTCCCTGAATAGGAAGTCATTTTCCTGTTCATCTGAGCCTTTCAAACAGTGAAAGGGAAAAGAAAATGAATAGTAGGGGGCGGGCAATGTCATTTTAAAGCCTTGACAATTAGATGATAGGCTTGGTAGATGGCACCTGAAACTGTTATTAACTAATTAAAATTAATTTCTGACCTAATTTCATATGGTTGATTTACCTTTAAGTCAGGGCACCCGTTATAAGGAGAAAAAAAAGCACACCTGCAGCATTCTTGTAAGAAGTGCAGTGAGGCCTTCTCAATCTGCTGAGGAAGACTTCAAGATGGATGTGGAGAGAAATAGGGATTATGGAGGGGGACAGACTTCTTTTATGGCTAGATGACAAAGTACCTTTTCGCCTGCTTCCTCTGAATGATGGTTCTGATGGTCTTTTTTTTTCTCTCCTCTTGCTTATGTGCTACTCATTTAGCACTCCATTTATAATGTAAGTGAAATGTGAGGTTGAGTGAATAATTTGAAACTTGAGGCTTTTCCACTTATCTCCATTACTGCACCTCTTTCTCCTTTTGTTCCTAGAAGAATTTTTATGGAGCTTCTGAACCATTTGGGTTTCTGGGTGGCAGATTTCTTTGTCATATTGCATATCCCAGAACTCAAATGTAAATGCTGATCATCAATTTTATCCTTTAAGTGCAGGCATACTTTTTATGATCGGTAAGCATTTTCTTATCAGAAAGTCAGCAATGCTCTAAGAATCTGTATTAGCTCGAGTGCTCCTATGCAGTTTTTAAGTCCCATGATCATGGGTAAAAAGAGTGGAAGAAGTTTCTAGGTTACTGAGATGAGTTCGTCCCTCCTCAGCCCCCAAGAGACAAATATTGTACACACACGGCGCTCACATGTATATTCTAATGCTTGGTTGAATACTCAATCATTTAGTTTTGTTTTCAGTTTTTATGTCCATATGTGAATGACCTATTCTGGGTGCAGCTGTTCCATTTGGGGTCTCACTAATGCTTTATATTTCAACTTACCTTTTACAAAGCTCATCCAAAGTACATGTTTCTGGTCTTGGTGGCATTGGTTTTATCTTTGCCACAGACCTATTTCAGCAATGATGCTTGCCCTGAGAAAAGGGCAGATTGGTGTTTTTTTGTTTGTTTGTTTTTTTTTTTTCAATCATTAGCCCAGCAATGTGTAGCTTTTCATTTCGTATTTAGTCATGTACCATTTGTCCCATTTTTTTAATTCACCCTTCTGCATGATATTCCTTTCTGGGTGGTGGTGTCACTTACGCTTGTGGGTAATTATTAAGGTCTGTCAGTAATGTACTTACTGTGCTTAAGGTCACTAATGAAGGTATTAAATAAAATGATCACAAGACTAGTGCCCAAGGAATGCCAAGAGTGCATACCATTGCTACTGCTGCTTTTAGCATGCTAGCAGTTGTTGTCTTGTATTTAGCTCCCCTTTCACCTTCCTATTCTTCCTTTAGTCTGTATCTTTCTCTGGTTTGCCTAATGGCATGCTTCACTGAAGTCTGAGGGGTGAGCTTTGCTGAATTTTCTATGTCTAGAGGATCAGTGGTCATACAGTGAGAGAGCCCTGACCCATCTTTTGTAGATCTGTGTCATGTTACACCATGTTTGTTTGCTTATTTTTCTTTATTTACCTCTGGATACGTGATAATTTCCCAACATCTTCTAATGTGGTATAGTACTAGATCAGCTGCATTGTCCATAGCTGTTATTTTTCCCTCCTCCTCTTTCCTGGAGGAAACAGTTGGGAAGCATTCTGTAACGGAGACACAGTTATTTGGAACCCTGATATTGCCATCCTGTGATTTCATATGCTTTGATTAATTGGATTTTGTTTTCCAGGGTGTTTTTTTAGTTATTATTTGTAAGTGTCCAGTTACAGAAGAGGGATGCTTTCCCCTGACCTCAGCATGTTATGCTCTTCAGAGGCAGCTGACATCTGTGCTATTCAGCCAGGCTCCCTCTGGTCAGGTACATTTCAGGCACAATTCCTCTTGTCCTAGAATAGGAATCTAAAGCAAGCCAGATGAATTTAAAGCCTCAAGGTATTTGACCACTTTTAGAAGCCTATACTTAAAATGTAGTTATTGAATGTTTAAACTTAGGTGAGATGATCTCACTCCATGACTTGGGTTTTGACCTACTGTTATCTCTGTACCTGTCTTCACTGCCACCTTTGTTCCCAGTCAGTATCATTGTTCTTGCTGAAAATGGAAGCTAAAATTTGGTGCCATTCCTGTTTTTAATGTAAACCTTCACTTACTGGAACAGAGGTTCTGTATTTTTCTTCCTTTCTTTATATATTTCCTAAATTTCACTATTTCATATGTGCGTAGGAAATGTTAAGCCTCTTTTACATTCAAATCCTTGAGCCTTTCACAGCTCAGCTGTCTTTGCTAATTACTTCCCTTAACTTATAAATTCGTCATCCTGAGATTGTGAAAAATACTTGGCTATACACCCTTTTATCCTGTAATTTAAGCTTATCCAGCTTTACTGAGTATTTCTGTTAGTAAATTTCATATTAGTTATTCCTGCTTGGGACTACCCAGACCATGCTCTTGCAACTGGTGTTTGCTCTCTTGAGTCTTGTGAACAAATTTCTCTTAATTGTACAGTTTTGTTTCTGTTAATATCTGGCTATGGCTAAACAATACTGTGAGACTGCCCATCCTTCTTAGCACTGCAACAGCAAGACTTGTTATCACTCTTGTTTAATGGAAATTTGACCCCAAATGTTCTCTCTGTGCCTGTGGTTCTCCATACATTTTGGGCAGGTGCCATGTTGGAAGACAGTTCACCTGGAAAAGATATTGTGAGAAAGTAAAAGCAGAAAGGCCTAGCAGTTGCTGAGAAGCATGAACTCTTGGCCATTGACTACTGGGATCACATCCTCCATGCCATGGAGTTTGCTGAAGCAATGAGTATGCTTTGCTACCTTCTTCTTCCTCATGTTAGAGCCTTTTTGTATCCCAGCCACTTTCTCCTGACTCTGCCCTCTGCTCCTTTGTGCAGTATTTTCCTAGCACTGCAGTGGATAGGAAGGTGATCTATGATGGCTGTGATCTTCACCCATGCTCTTCTTCCTTGGTTTGAAAAATCTGAAGCTACTTTATCTTTGTGATCATATGATTACGTTCCTATCAAAATGCCATAAAATGAAGGACCTGTCCTTTCCAATGAAGAATTTAGTCTCACTGGGAGGCATGGTTTCAAGCGGAAGTAATATTTTGTCATTGAAAGGCAACTTCACTCTCCTGTAAATAATACTCTCTAAAACAGGATGGATGGAAATATTGCATTCTCTTCCCAGTATCTCTTATTTCTGTTCCTACAGCATAGGTATACGAGGTAGGTCAACCTAAGCATGGCTTCTCCTTGTTAAACATAGCCTTACCTTTTTTTATTTTCCCTTTAGGTGCTCTCTTAAAGCTGTTTTTTATCCCCGTTGTATTCGTATACTTCTTCCACCTCTCTTCTGTGCTGTTATGTGAACATTACTAGGCACACAGTACTCAGGAGCAATGCTCCAGAGTGTGTTTGGATGAAGGAGGACACTCTGCGTCATCCAGAGCCTCTTTAGTGTGCTAAATGCCCTCAGAAAACCAGGTGCTCTGGTTCTGGTTATTTGCAGAAGAGGCTGGCAGAGGCCAGGCTGTGCCTCATGCTCCCCAGCTGGGGCTTTGTTTAGAGAATTGTGGCAGACACTGGCGATCTCCCAGAGGTGCAGCCTTGCACCCAGGAGCACCTCCTGTCAGTGCTGGTTGACAAGGTGAGAAATTGTCCTGAGGTTGAGCCTGAGCCGTGTGGTACAAGTCCAGATCTGGGTTTCCTCAGCTCTAGGGATAAGGGATGGTAGCCACGCTTCCTGGTGTACATTTCTTTGCAGATCAGCTTTTCTACTTACTAATCCCACTGCCAAAAGGAGAGAAGTTACGCAGTGCTTGTTTACATGGGTCTAAGAGAAACATTCAGAAGTACACTTTTCCTTCATTTTAACTTTGTCTGTATCCAGTAGTTACTAAAAAAAAAAAAAAAATAAATATTTGCAGCAGTGTCCAGTCTTTGTTTTGAATGTTTATTCAGTGCTATAATTAAGCACTAAAAGCTTCAGAGAGCTGCCCCCACTGCCCTCCCCTTGCTTATTCAGACTGCTGCCCACAGGGCTGCAGTGTTTCTATGTTCTGGGTTAACTTGGGCATTCACTGAGGATGGCATTTCCCTTCCACTCCTTCTGCAGTGCCTGCTCTCCCACATGATTGATTAATAGAGCTGTCAGCTCAGTAATGGGACTAGAGCTGACCCAGTTCACTGAAGGAAACATTAAAAACCTTCCCTGTGAAGTCTTCCTGGTCTTTCTGGATCTCATTTGCCAGCTCAGAAGCTTTAAGTTTCAGAAGGGACCTAGACTTTTTCTGAATGACTATAATTTTCCCCCATACCTTCTTCTATTGGGATCTCCTATAGGGTCTTTTAATCAGCTGTATGTGAACAACAGTTTTTTGACAGGTACAGAAAAATAAAGCAAAGCAGTCTTAGCAGCGGGTTATGACTACTGTGAACTCTACTCAGGATCTTGTTTTTCTGTAACTTACTTTTCTCCTTCAGAGCACTAATCCCTCTGTGTCACACATTTTCTGTTCAACTTTTCTCCTCTGCTAATCTCTGGATTTGTTCTGCTGCCCTTCCTAATCCACAAGGGTATTTATGACCTCAGAAGAAACCCTTGGCAAGAGGCTTTTTTTGGATTTGAGTAACATTGATTATTCTTCCTGCAGTGCTGAAAATCAACAGTTGCCTTTCAGACCATCCGTAGACAGGGCTGAGCTGCTTACCCACTTGCTGCCTAAAGTCTGCTTACTGTACTTCTGCCCTAATGGGATGTGAGCTTGCTTGTGTGTAGTGTTGTGCTCAGAAACAGCTGTTTTTGCATCTTTGCAAGTTCTGGAAAGAACTTTCTGCAAGTGCCAAAATATTGTACCTAAAAGGAGGAGATAAGCCAAGCTGAGGTTTATTTTTCTTTCTTGATATTTTTTTCTTTGCAGGGCTCCAAATCAAAAACAGTAAAGTTACAAAGATATATTCTTGGTTATAAACAAAATGGGAAAAAAATACTTTTCTGGAAAGCAATTTTGTACTGAAAAGAGCTTTTTGCGTAGACCAAGCATGGTATTTCTTGTATTGTTAGAGGGTGAAGGGGTGAACATTGGTGCTAATGGGGACAAACATTGGTGCTAATAGGAGAGTAATGCTTAGCTGACATTTGAAGACCAGGGTCAGAACATTGAGGGGGAGAGAAAGGAGTCACTTTTCCCAGTGTTCTTCAGGCTGAAGAGGAGCCATGACTGTCACTTGCATTGCATGGCCCAGGGCAGCACTTGCTGGCTGCTTGCCCCTGCGGGAAGGATGCCAAGGAGGCTGCAGTGAGGAGATGGTGTTGTCCTGGTGAGCTGAGTGACTGCCTTGAATCACAGAATCATAGGATGCCTTGGGTTGAAAGAGACCTTAAAGGCTATTTAGTTCCAACCCTCTGGCATGGATATGGACATCTTGTGCTATATCAGGCGACCCAGGGTCCCAGCCAGGCTTGCCTTGGATGTGTGAGTACTGTTCATTTTACATAGTAGTTAGAGAACTCATCCATAAATGATGTCCATGTATATTATTAGTACTTGCTGCATAAAATAAAAAGTAATTAAAAAAAGAAAGCTCTGAGATTTCTCTGCCTCTCTTTATTTAGAGCGCAGCTTCTCTCTTCCCAAACTTCCCTGAGGTCATACCTGTCTCCAGGGCAGCGCCAGTGTCTGCCTCCTGGAAACATGCAGAGTGCTAGCACTCTGGCAACTTGTGCCAAATGCAAAGGAACTAGCTCTGGCATCAGTGACAGAAAATGCTGAGAAACCATCTGTTAAACCTGGAATCTTCTCCTCTGGTGTTATCATTTCAGTATTTGAGAAAATGGGAACCCAGCAGGGTTCATAGCTCACTCTGTGCTGCTCCTCACCTTCAGCTGCATCCTGCTGCTTGGGATAGAGCTGGCAGCTGAGGCTGTGCACAGTATGTCTCAGTGTGGGGGCTGCTGTCCTTTCCTTTTGGGGTACTCACAGAACTGAGCTGGGTAGAGTAGCAGCAGGCAGCCTGCAGAGTTAACATTCTACAGTGGCAGAAAGGTAAGCTCTGTAACAGGTCTTCAGCTTCCTTGATTCTGAGAAGACTAACAAAAAGGTGCAGTATTTTCAAGCTACATTTCCTTCCTACTTAGGAAAGTTCCACTCTGCCATGGCAGCTGCTGTTGGTACTGCTATGCTATCAGAGTGAGGGACAATAGGAGAGCTGGGGAAGTCTCGCTGTAGCATTTCTTGCCCAAAATTGCCACTGCATCACAATGCCGAGGCTCACAGCACTGGAGAGGTGACAGAGAAAGTAGATCCTGCTAGAGAGCTTTTGGCTTGTTCTCTGCAGCTTTTGTTGGCTGGGATTATTTGCCCTATGCAAAGGGCCAGAGATGGCAGTTCTTCCATAGAGGTTTGTGCTTGCTATTCTCTGGCCCCAGATGCAGCAGTGAGTGTTGTGCAGGGACAGCAGAGGTCATTTCCTTGTTTGGCCAGAGAGAGGAGGGAGGAACTCTTAAATATTTAAAAGTTTTAATATTTATTTAGTTTGAATATGTAAATATTTGAGGAGGTGCGGAAAGCCTGTATATCAGTGACAATACCTGTTCTTCATCTTCCAGATAACGCAGTGTCTTTCCTCGTGATATATGTGCTTTGTCACCTTCTATGGGCTTTGGTGTGGAGTCCCACAAGCCGGCTGTCTCTGCATGGCCACAGAGCGTGTAAGAGTGCCATCATGGCAGAGGGCCAGGGCCAGGGCAGCTCCCTGTGTCTGGGAGCAGAGAGCAGGCCTCCAGCTGGCTGCTGGGTTGCTGCCCCAGGTTGTGTCCACATCTCGTGTGGGTAGACACATGCAACCATTTTTCTAATTTCTATCCCAATGCTTTGCAAATGCAAGCACTTTAACTCCTGTAATTAGGCTATCCTGTGTATTTTTGCTGCTTTTACTTGTTACAAGGAAAAACAGTGAATGTGACGCTATTGACTTATGTTTCCAATCTTCCCTCTCCAGAACTCTTAAGATATTTTTAGAGGCTTTCATCTCTGAGCTTTTGGGGAAGAGAACAGCATACACCGACAGATCAGCTGTCAGTTTTCAAATTCCTGAAGACTTGGCTTTCTAACCCAGAGCTCATGACTGTTTTTGAGCCTGAATGTGCAGCACTGGTGTGCAGGAAAAGGAAAGAATGGGAGAATCTTAGGCTTTGTTTTACAAGTGTTTTGATATAAGCTATGTTAATACACAGGGTGGAAATTAACTTCAACATAAGAATGTGATTACTAGCCTGAATACGTACATTTGATGGATGCTGAATTAAGTTCGAAATAAATTCCACGTGTTTTGGGATCAGTGTAACCTTATCTGAATATTTGAATAGCCTGCTACAGAGGATGGTGTAGAAAACTCCATCTATGGCCTCAGTAGTCAGGGAGCAGAGAGGTCAAGTCAAGATAGTGCACTGTGTCTAGTTCGCAGGTAGCAGAATTCAGTGCCAGAAAATGGTTAGATAACCGCACAGTGACTTTTGAACTCTGATTTCTGAAAACACCTCACAGAAGGTTGATGGATCTCTATGAAAAGGGAGAGAAAATTCCATGAATTTTTACCTTTTGTTGCGTTTAATTAAACTTTCTAGCACTTGGGATGATGTCTGATTATTTGGTCTTCTGTCTGCCTACTGAGAAGGCTCAAATCAAACCCAGCATCTCTGGTGATTTTTTCTTATCTTCATTCACCTCCTTCAGGTGAAATTTCCACGAGATTTTTTTCTCCTCTGCAACAAAACAGGCTGCTACAGAGGAATACACATTCCTTTTCTAAGCAGGAGATCAAATAAAAACAAAACCAAAGCCAGAATTTAGTGCAGCATTCTAGTGAACACAGTTTGTTAGCTCTTTGGAGTCTGGAACAGAATGCTTAAAGAAGAGATTTTATTTTTCAGTAGAAATACATTAAGAGAATTAATGAAGATAAGTGGAAGTAGAGAAATGTGTTGTAAATTCCTCAGGGATGTAGCAGGGAACAGATCTTGTTTTCAGTTCTGAGAACAGGATGGTACTAAGACTTCATTTCATGTGAATGATAATGCAAAAATTATTTCTGCAAAAGAGCTTTAAAAAAGTTATCATGTGAGCCAGATTCTGAAATGCAGTTGATGGTAGCATGAACTGGAAACTCTGAGTCAAATAAAGAATGCTTGCTTATTTAAAATCATTTAGATAAATGTTTGTTTGGTTTTTGTGGGTTTTTTTGTGTTGCTTTTTTTTTTTCTAAATCCAACGTTTGCAGTGTGTTTGACAGTGAGTGAATACCCACCTTTTTTTTGCTTGGACCAAGTTTTATTTTTAAACCCTGCTTTTAGGAGTGCATGTGTGCAGGACTGCAGTTAGGACCACTGGAGAGCAGTGGTATGCTGTCAGGCATCTGTCCCATCTCCATAGTATAGGTGGCCTGCCAGTGTTCTGGAGAAAAACAACCCCATAGCTTTAAACAAATTATGCTTAATGGGAATAAACTTTTTTCTTTTTTTCTTTTTATTTTTTGCCTTGCTGTGTAATGGCTTGGGAAAATGTGTTGGCTGTGTGCTTGGAGTGGGTAGAGGAGGGCAGAGATGGAACTGTATGCTTGCTGGTGGGTGCTCTGGGGAGACTGTGGTGGGAGTGACTAAGGAGTTTCTATGGCATAGAGTGCTTTTTAACTCCCCACCAGCCTTTCTATTGGAAGGTGAGTTGTCTAATGATGAGAGCATTTATCTAGTGGTTTCTTTCTTCCCTATATGGATTTTTAAGATCTGGGAAGGCATACGCCTCGTATCTGGTATTTTCCAGAAATAATGTATAGCTTTAATACTGTCTTCCATGTCATTCACCTGATCTCTGCTGAGTTTTGGTGGTAAATACCAATGGCATGAAAGCAATACTCAGATTTTTTCCTAATTCTATTTTTTGAAGAAGCAGAGTAGGCAATACAGACCGTAGCATACTTCACAGAAGAAAGCACACCATGGCCGTGGTTTTTATTTCTGTTTTTTCAAACTGGTGCTGATAAATCTTTGCTCTCACTTCTGTTGCTATGGTGTTAGCTCAGTTCGAAAACAAACCTTTGGATAATCATGTCAAATGCGAAGATGTTTGGAGAAAGAGATGCTGAAAGAGAAGGGAAGTAGGAGGGCTCAAATTCCAGCTGATGATGAACAATGAATCAGTGTTTGTCTCAGCAGAGGGCAGGCAGAAATTTTGCGCTGTACTTTCACTGAGTTGTGATTGGGTCCGATACTCCACTTGAAAAGGCTCTTTTTTTCCCCTTCCAACCTTTTTTTTTTTTTTTCCCCTCTTTAACTTCTTTTTCCTTGGTATATAAAAGGAAAGTGGAATACTTCCAAATTCTGCATGGCTCAGAAATATTTGCTTTCCACAGTGAGGCCTAGAACACAGAGAACTTGTTCTTGCGAACAGTTTGATCCTCCAGTTCACAAAATGCAGGATCAAATTTTGTAGGTTCGTGTGGCTGAAATGTACCTGCTGCCCCTGCTGAGCCACTTAAGTACTCATTGCACAGCCCAGGAGCAGCTGCCCAAGCGTGCTGCTGTTCCTGGATTGTTTCATTCACAAAGCAGGAGGCAGAGCACTGTTGCAGGGCCCTTTTTAACACTTTCTGGTTTGGCTATGCATATCTTGTCAGGTGTGTTTTGTTGACATGCCCAGAATAATGTGACTGTTGGTTTTAGCTGACAACAGTTGTTGTGAGGAAGTTATGTTGCCCAGATGTCTTAAATTTCTGGAAAACACTGTGCTGAAAATGCCTGGATGTGCCTTGAAGGCCGCTTCTATCCTGGGTCAAGGCTGAAAGTGGGGAC
This sequence comes from Cyrtonyx montezumae, assembly GCF_038088225.1. Taxonomy (NCBI): domain Eukaryota; kingdom Metazoa; phylum Chordata; class Aves; order Galliformes; family Odontophoridae; genus Cyrtonyx; species Cyrtonyx montezumae. The sequence goes on from NW_027071826.1 coordinate 14,352,786, forward strand.
TGTTTTCTTGTTTTTTAATGTTTCTGTGCAGATTGATGTGCAACTGCTGTAAGAATGTGGTGGGGTAACCAAACACCAATACTTGCTTCTCACTGTTTTTCAAAATGGAAGTCCTGAAAATGGATTAATTCACTTTTCTCAGTTGCCAAGATAAGAAAAAGAAAAAGAAGAAAAAAAAAAACTTTCTGACCCAGTTAAATGGATCCCTTTTTTTATTGTTTCCTTCTAGATGTGATAAAAAAAAATCTTAGGAAATGAAGTTGGGTCATCTGACATTTCTCTTAAGGCTATTAACTAATTTTCTGGAACTTTTGCAGTAGATCCTCTCCTTCCCCATCCTTAGCTAAGCTGCATTTCACTTCATTTTGTCTTGATTCTGCAGACACTTATGTCTGCATTCAGTCTTCTTTCTGCACTGCTTGCAGGAATTGAAATATGGGTTCAGCACGGCCACCCTCCTGCAGACTGCTCACCCACAGCTCGTGGCCCACTGAGCAGCCCCACTGGCTCTGTTTGTCTTTGCCTATACATCACCTTTGCATACAGAGAGTTGCTGCTCACATGCAAGTGGAGTCTGCTGATCTCTTCTGAAATTGTGCCATATTTTCCAGTTGCACTGGGTTCTACATGAGTACTTCAGGGATGGTACCACAGCCTCCGCCTGTAGCTGTCTGCAGTAGTAGACTGTAACATGCAAGCAGAGAAGGGCTTTGTCATTATGTATTAGTTTGACTCCCATTTATTTTGCACAAGCCTAGCCCATATCAGAGCACCTATAGAAGAAAACCAGTTCATCTGCAGGGATCAGTGAGATTACCAACTAGCATATTATTATTATAAGGCTATGAAGTTTCTATTGCTTTAGTTTTACTGGTGCTTGAGCTTTGTCCATCCTGTCTCATTCATACCTTCCTTAAAGCATAGGATGGGAAACTATGTAAGATGAAATCCAAGGTGATGAGACAATGGAGGCCAAGCTTAATGCTCCTTGAAACCCTGTCTTGGTACTGGTGATCCAGCCCCTGTGACACATTACTACTAATGGTGTGCCAACCACGCTGCCTGGAGCCAACCCCGTCCTCAGTATGTGTTCCCTTACTTGGCATCCTGCTGAACCACATTGGCTGTGCTCAGGGAGCAGCACTCCTCCCTTCCAGCTGGGTAGCTCTCCCTGCAACAGAGGAATTTGCAGAGATCCTGAATTGTTTGATCTTGTGTTACCTGTATGACCATCCTGGGTGCTGTTCTGTGCAGGCTCAAAGGGCAGAGGGCACAGGAGGTGTTCCTTTTATTAGTGGTGATAATTTTTGTTGGCTCAATCTTTTTGGTTGTACATGTAAGTACAGGGAGGAGTGCAAAGAAGGAGGTACTGGCTCAAGGTGAAGAAGCACAAAAAGACCTTTGGAAGAAGGGTGCTTGGCAGCAATTTCACTGCCTTTTCATGGAATTAGATGTACACTGCTCAGAAATAAATATCTGAGTAAAGTTTCCTGGCAGCCAATGAAATGTCAGTTGTCAGGGATTTGGGTAACGTATCAAGATTAAGATAGCGTGTAAAGCAAGTGCCCTGTGTGATGGCTTCACATCTTCCATATATTGATAAAAGTTCTCTCTTATTGTTGTGGTTTTGTTGGTTTTTTTTTTCAGCTTGACCTCACCAAACCCATTGAAGACCAGGGCCCTTTGGATGTGATCATACATAAACTGACAGATGTCATCCTTGAAGCAGACCAGAATGACAGCCAGTCACTGGAGTTGGTACAGAGGTTCCAGGTATGTGGTTCTTCTGTAGCCCTTCTGCATTTCAAGCAAGAGGGTGATCTTGGTGAAGCAAATTCCATCTGTTGTCTATGCAGTTGATGATGTTTGGTGAAAAGAGGTCTCTGACACACTGTTGCTCAGCCCTAGAGCCCAGAAAACATCATTTTGTCAGTCTAAAATGAGCTTTCACCTCTGGATACATTTTACATTGTCTTTGTAAGTTTAGTAGTAATGGGTTTCCCACCAAATGTTTGAATGTTATTTCAAGAACACTGCTGTAGTCAACAAAGAACAGGTGTTTCCAGAGTCCTTTACATCTCTGTCTCTCTATGACAGAAGCTACTAAAGTAATTTGACCCAATCCTGTCTTCCCACTTATTGGAATGCTAAGTTCTGTAACATCAAGGATAGTATCAGTATTTTTGTCCTCTGATAGCATCCTGATTTGCTTTTTTTTTTTCTTTACAAGTTAACATTGTTAAGTCAGAAATATGCAGGGCAGTGGTACAGAGAACTGTTTTCCCAAAGAATTCCTATCATAGTCTGAATGTTGCATTTATCATTTTAAAAGGTGGCGTTTCTGATGGATAGTTTTGATCAAAGGCGTGAAATTTTCCAAAATTCATGAAATATGCTCATGCCAGGTAGAAGAACAGTTCAGACAGAGTCTGCAGTTTTCACAACTTTGCTGTCTTGGGAAATTATATACTGCTTCCTTATAACGCAGAAAATGTTCTTAGTGGAGAAAATATTCTCTTTGCTTTAGTTAGAAAACTTCTCTGCTTCCTCCCACCTACCTGTTATTCAAACTCACACAGGAGATACGGTTTAACTTGTGGGTCTGGCCCTCTGGTAGCTGAAATAACAGTTCTCTGAAGAATATATGACTGTTCATCACTGAGTACTATCGGCATCCACATTCCACAGCACTTGAAATTTCAGATGCCCAAAGTAGGATACAGAGAGATGGACTTCAGGGGCCTTCTGCTAAAGCTCACAGTCTTTCCTTCTTTCAGACATTAACTAATTTGCTTTGATAACAGACATGTTATGTTGATGGGAAAAAAATGATGCCCAAAGAGAGAAAAGGACACATGTTGAGGTGCTCACAGCTGTGTAAAACTCATGAGATTCCTGGTCCTTTGTTGATTGCATTTCTGAAGGTCTCTATTTGAGTGAGGCACAGAGAACTCATCTCTGTGTAATGCTGCAGTACCTCCTTTGTCCCTGGCAAAACATGCTGATAGGGAATTTGTGCAAGCATTGGAAAATAGAGTGTAGCAATACAATTAGTATCTAAAACATTTCTTTTATTCCTGAACGAGAACTCACAGAATTGTAGGGGTTAGAAGGGACCTCTAGAGATCATCAAATCCAGCTCCTCTGCAATGCAGGCCCCCACAAAAAGCTTATCAATGGGTATTGAATATTTTTAATAAAAATTTCAGCTAGTCAATTTACTGTATTTAATTACTGGAGATCATAAGCAGGTCCTTTTTCAAATGTCTAAGTGAGGTTTTTAAGAATCACTACTGAGTTTGGAGGATGTAATTTCCTTAATCTGCACTTAACCACCAGTATGAAGTTCAGTATGGAATAGGGCAGAGCACTTTGCAAGGAGAGCCCTGGCTTTGGCTAAGAACTTAATGGGCTCTTCTTGGTGTGACAGCTAATGCATGAGTAGAATGCTATTACAGGTAAAATGACCCACCAAAGCTAAATGCTTTGTCCTGATAAATTTCTTAAAGTAATCACAATGTACCTTGACATTATTCTATGCATCTTGGTTAATATTTAAATAAATTAGTCCATTATTTTTGTATAGGAAGCTTTGTTTTTAAACCTGCTTAAGTTAGAAAAAGTTTTCACTGAAATTTTCTATTTAATGAGTCTGTGGGATCAATTCTGAGATTGGTGAGAGATAAGTGCTGTATATTTATGTGTTTATTCTTTTGTTTGGGGAACTTACTTTTTGTATCTTTTTTGATAGCACTTGCAAAAGAGTAAGATCACCTGAATTCTCTTTCTTATAAAGAACATTGTCATTTTCCTGTAAATATCAGTATTTAGGCAAAAATAGTGCTGTGGTCTTATGAAGATAATTAGCAGTAGGCTTGTGGGAAGTTGAAAGCTTTTTATTCTGATAATACTGGAAATTTGGATTCTGCATCAAGTGTTGTAGAAAGTAAAGTTATACACAGCTGGGTCATATGCAATGTCTATATCAGAGCAACCTCAAATTGCCTACTTGCAATTTGGCATTGCTGAGCTTCCAATGGCAAGTTTTGGCCAGGAGTGCTCTGAACGGCTGCTGCAGGGATGCACTAAGAAACTTGTGTTGTTCTTACAAAATGCTCGGATACAGCTGGCCTTCAAGGGCTTCATAGTTAGCAATGTGAAATTTAACCACAAATGACAATAATAAAAAAGCCAAGAACGTTCGAGCAGAACTTGATGTTCCATCTTCTTTTTCTTTCTCTGTCATCAGTCCTTGGTTGTTCAGTAAACAGTTACCAATCATATCTATTTTTTGAGGATACCATCTTCTTGCAAAGAAGTGTAATGTAGTGCCTAGAGAATTAGAAAGAAATTCTGGGATGTATGTTCAGTCCACAGTTTCACTGCGTGATCTATACCATCCCATTTGCATCCCAAGCTGTAACTTAAGGGAAATGTTATTAACTCCTTTTTGAGATTAGTATGAGCTGATAGTGCAAATAGCTTGTTCCCTTATTGCTTATTAAATTGACCTGTGAGATTCTGATCAACTTCATCTGACTAAACAGTCCAAAATTCAGCATGCTAATTATCCTGCTACTGAATATGAATTTAACATTGAGATGAAGCCCGGCACTTGGCTTATTGGTGGCTCCATGGAGCAGTCTTCCAGGAAGCAGAGAGCCATAGAAGGAGGAACTGTTTGCCAGTCTGCATTTCTGACCTTTGGAAGAAAAACTTATTTCAGAGCTGTACTGTAGAAGCCTTGACCATCTCTTCTGCAAGAGCTGAGGAGGAAGCTGGGTCTGTGTACCTGCTCTCTGCAGACTGTAACAAATGCTTACAGTCTGGTGCCAAGCACTAGCTGGGAAGCCTCTTTGCATGTCATTTTTGTCTTGCTGTTTGATGACTGTTCTCAATTGCATCGTAAAAAAAAATATTGTTACAGCAGGCTCTCAAAATGGTGAGGAGGAGTTGCGTGCTGCTGGTGATCTTTTAACTGGAGAAGACCTTTGGGACTGAGCCTTCCAAGGTCTTTGTGCTATTTGGATGAGGACTGGATTACAGTTCCTCCAGAGAGCACTGGCAGATTTTAACTGTGCTCCACTGCCCTGAATATCAGTGCTGAGTGGTTAATGATCTTCTCCAAAGCCTAGATGAATACCATGTGCAACACCTAGTGATTTGCATGAAGGACAAACAGAGAAATTTTTCCATTTGCTTCACAAGATACTTCAACCTTTATTTTAGAGAATGTGGAGTCTCCCTTCCTACCCACAACAACGCTGGACTGAGCTGACTTGAATATAGTTTATTTGTCATACAGTAAAACCAACCAAACAAAAAACCATAAAACAGCACAACATTGAAGTCCTTGACGTTTCCTTCTTGACCAGGGTAACATGGGAGAGAAGTCAGGTGTGAACTGTACCCAAGGTACCATTTCACTTGCTGTTCCATTTCCTTTGTCTTGGTAAGAAAGAAAACCAAGCTACCCCAGTTCCTGACCTCCAAGTAAAGTTTCTGGCTTTGAAAATTGAATATGTTTTGGCCGCTGTAAGCCACTGCTGACTAGGAAAGTTTGTTAAGCTCTGGTTATAGCAAAATTCTCTCTGAATAGATGTCTGTTGTAGCTATGCAGGGGTTTGCATAGCTCTATTCATTGCAGCTCCTTTCTGTTGCATTCAAATTGATGGCCTTAAGGGATGGAAAATCAATAGGATTGCTAATTTGTCTTTCAGAGCTTTTGAGAACAGTTTCTCTTTGAATTAGCCTTCTTGAAAGGACATCACAAATAGTTTTATTCATAGGCCTGTGCTGTCAGGTTGATGAAAATTGAAAATGCTCCCTTACTCTGCTCTTTATCCTTCCCATCGCTGGCCATGTTTCCTACTTCTGACTTTCCTACTCTGAAGTTGTCTAGGATGAGCTCTGCTATTAGAAGGGCTTGGGACTGGGATGAAGGGAAATTAGGGAAATATTTCAGAAGGTGAGAAGTTAGGTTTTTGCTTGTGCTGCAGTAATCAATTTCATCAGGTATCTGTGGGTACTTATGGAGATGAGGAGATGATGCTGTGGATTTTTTGTGGTCTTTTTTGTATTTTTTTTCTTTTTAATGTACTAGTGCATTCTGTTCCTAGTTAACAGATTTATACTCTGAAAGTGGAAGAGCTTCCCAAGGATAGGTATTTGCAAGATAAAGCTGTGGGGAATTCTTGAAACCAAGAACTTAGAAATTTGCTTTCAGATGTGGAATGAATAGAAAAGGAACAGATAAGGTGTGTGCCCACTGCCCCATGCTGCCACCAGCATCCTTCCCAACTGCTGCAGGGGTCTCATAGGTTTAAAGAGACAGACAATTTTGGGATGGGTATTTGTTGAAGATCCACCTTGCCTATAGCTTTCCTTCTGGAAGGAGGTGTCCATGCACGGAATGCACCACAGCACGACACAACAGAAAGGAACTTCTGTGGTTGAAGTCTGAACCTGATTCAAGGTCACTAGATGAGTTTTGTTTCTGTCTCTACATGTTTTCCCCTTGGAAAGCATTTGTTTGTTGTTATAAGCAGTCATCTCCATGTTTCTGTACATAAGAAAGCACAAATCCAAACACTAGCATTGTTTCATTTGCTGACATTTTTATATGCAGTTTTTGTTTAATATTAAACAAAAGGTTACAGAAGTTTTATTACTTAGTAATAAAGTCAAGTCAATGAGTCAGTGAGTGTCTCTTATCATCTAATAACCTAATATTTGCAGTAGATACTGTATCAACTTTCTGTTAAAATATTAAAAATAAAAAATAAAAAAATTACCTTTTTGGGTAAAGGGACAATTATTTTCTCATCTGTATGTATGCTTCTCAAGAAGAGCTTTTAAAAAAGAAAAAAAATTTGGCGATATCTAGAGGTATTTAATAGGGAACATGAAATACTTTGTCTCTCTTTGATTTCAAGTTTCATTACTGGCCTTCTGCCAGTAGCAGGGCTGGTTCAGAGCATTACTGAATGCCAAGCCTGGAATAGAAACAAAGGAAGATCTGCTAAAAATCTTGTTTTTTTAAAAAATTTTTATTTATTTTATTATTTTGTTGTTGTTTGCATTTATTGTATCAAAGATTAGAAAGAGGAAAACATAAACATTGACTGGGTCAAGCTGAACTGTAGCCCAGGGACAGAGCCTTTTCAAAATACTGCTGGAAAGTCTAAATATGCAACAGATTGTTGTCTGGGTTGCTGGGAGTCTGAAGCAGGATACCAGTCTTTGGTAAATCCACCAAAGGAAAGCACAGAATTGTTTTGTTGGGATGACTAGAGAAGAATTGAATAGTAAAGGTTGATAGATTGTACTCTCCCGAAAGCTATCTTTTGGATTCAGTTATTCTCCTTCTGCAGCTGCTCCATTTTCAAGTTCATATTTGTAATAGTTCATCCTTTTTTTTTTTTTTCCTAATAAGGGAAGGTTGTATTCAGTCTCCTGTGTGTGTTTGAAGAGGTTGTCTTCTTACACTATTAAGTCCTCCAGGCTCTAAATGTCATCTGGGAAACAGCTCCGACACTTGGTGGTGGTTTCATGTTTGCCTTGCAGAGCTCTTGGAGTCTCATTAAGGGAGCAAGATGAGCAGTCAGTCACTGGAAAGTCAGCTGAGATGCTTACAGCTATTGAAGCATTGCTTGGTGTAGAGTTGCCTCAGGATCAGACCTTCATTCCTGTTAAAGCTTATTATGCTGTGTCAAGCTTAGTTCTTGGATCATCTTCTAATATCATTTAGAGCTATTACCATTATAAATGATGTGCCTTGAAGTTCCTTACAGAAAGCATTAAAAAAACAGAACTCTTTCTGGAGTTAATGTGAGCCAAACTACTGTGAAGTAATACCTGAGCACAGAACAGTGAGGACTGCCATTAATAGCAAGCCATCATCAGGAATATTTGCAAGCTGCGCAAGGAATGGAGATAGGGAAAAATAATTTCCTACTTGTGGGAGAGTAAAGGAGATGGAGGCCAAAGGGAGGAGGAATTTATGTGTTGGGGAAGCAGTCAATTATATACAGAGTGGGCTTAGATGGGCACTTGTGGAGCTTGAGCTCAACATGGAAGCAACGTGGTCAGTGTGGAGGGGCCATCACCACATTACCACCAGGAGAGACACTGCAGGATGAAAGTGTGGTACTTGCAGCTGCAAGCTGCAAATGTAAAATGGCTTTTGAAAGCAGGGTTTAAGAAAGACAGATGCTGGCTTTGAAAGTGTTTGTCCTAGTCTGAATGAGGTAAAATAGATTCTTGTTTCCCCATTTACTGTAATTCCAGCCCTTATCAACCAGCTCTTAGCACTGCATTTGCAACAGCTAGAGGACAGTTTTTAATAGCAGCATTAAGGAACCCAGGTGTAGTTCTGAGCTTAGCTCAAGCAGTTTCTGATGTTCTTGTGTAGTAATTCAGTGCAGGTCTGACCCTGAGATAGCAGTGTGTCATCTTTCTTCTCCTTAATTGCTTTTCTCTGCCCTGCTCGCAGCTGTTATGTGGCACTTTGCCACTGGCTCGTTTCTGAGTGCTGGAGTTGCAGCACAGGTTTCACTGCTGATGGTAGTCTACAGGAGGAATTTGCTATTCTGAAGCAGTTAGCTGTCACTTTTATTTTTGTTTCAAATGTCAGCATCAAGTCTGTCTTGTCACATCCTGCATTGCCAGTGTCTGTTTCTGTCCTGTAGAAGAGAGGTTGGATGTTGACTCAGGTTTTAAATTCTTTCTCTTTCCCATCTCACTATTTTCCACACTCTTCAGCCAACCTCATGCCTTTTTGTTTTCTTTTTTCCCTTCATATTTGTTTTGCAGGAGTATATTGATGCTCATCCAGAAACCATTATCCTGGACCCTCTTCCAGCTATTCGTACGCTTCTGGACCGATCCAAGTCTTATGAGCTCATTCGACAAATAGAGGCATACATGCAAGGTAGGCCAGTCACCTGCTGTCCCAGAAGACATTTTATTGTGATTTGTAGGGAAGGAAGCAACTGGCTTCTGGAGGTTGGCTGGGAGCTTTCCAGCAGTGGCTTTAGTCCCCTTTAATTATCTTGCACTCCCTGGGAGCGCAAACACTGAAGAATTCTGGTGATGTGGGATAGCACTCTGGACCCCAATGCTCTTCTCTTTCAAAGTATGTAAAGGAGGTTTGGATCTGATTAAAAATATGATGTGGGTTTAATGGGGAGCATATTTACTACAATGACTGCTCACAGAAATCTTCAGAAAAACATTTCCTTCTGTGGGTAAATTGACATGTCTCTAAAAACTTAACAGCTTGTCGTAAGAATCCTGAAGCTTCAATTTGGAAATTTATGAAAGAAAGAAATTTTTTGAAAGAACTGAAAAAAATTGTTAATAGAGCTAAGATCCTTGAGAAATGATGGAAATCTGTTGCACAAGTTAATTGCTAGGGATAAGTATAAGTGGTCTACTGTTGTTGGATAGCTACCTGACATACATTGTTGCCTTTAATTGGACTCAATTGGATTCATTCCTATATTAGGAAGTCACGTTTCTTAAACCTGAATAATTCTAGTGTCTTACCATCTTAGCTGTTAGGTTAAGTTAGTCTTTCATTCCCTTTCTACTTCTTTTACTGCCATTTTATTGAAATATTTATTTGATTTTCTGTTCAGTTTTACAGAAGCTCTGAAAGAAAGTGTTCCTTGTGCTAGATGACTAAATTTCGGGGAAATTGCATTTTTGAACTGTTTTCTATTGTGGCATTATTGCAGTTTTCTTTATGATTGCATTATTTCTATTTCATGGGCACAAAGGAAACTCATCAATTTGCATTTTTATAATTTGGGGTTTTATTGACATACTGTTTGTATCTGACTTGCCTGGCCCCAGTAGTTTAGAAACTCAGTAGTTTCTTTAGTAGTCTCTCAAATATGTAAAATGAAGACTAATAGCAACAGTCTGCCATGTGCTTTACGAGAAAATGTTCAATTACTTTAAAAGGATTTTGTTTTGAAGTGATTATTGCTGTATGTGAATGAATGCTGTATGGGAAAGAACTACTGAGGGAAATCTGTGCTCTGAAGATGGGACTGTTTTTTTTGTTGTTTTTTTTTCCCTAGCAACAGAGAGATTTGGGGGGAATTATTTATTTATTTATTTCCCCCTTACATTGTTATTGATATTATTATCCTTATTTCTCTACGGTAATATCATGCTCAGGAGAGCTTCCAGTTTTTGCATATATTTCAGCCTCTACTGGTCATACTGAGAGGAAAAAGAAAAAAAATAGAGAGGGAAAACTACTAAGGAAGAAAAAGGAAAAAGTCGATTTTTATTCACTTATAACTGACAGAGAAGCTGTTAATAAAATTTGGGAATGAGGCAAGAAAAAGCCTTACCTGTTTTCATAGGCTGTTCTAATATTAGGTGATCAGAGCTATGCCCCCAGGTCTCCCAGCCATAGCTCAGCTTGTTTTGTTTCATAATCAGAAGTGTTATGGCAGAGACCTTGAGCCACCTTTGTTTTCAGCAGGGGGAAATCTCAAGAGAGATGAGTAAGTGGCTGACTTCTTGTTCTGGCCCAAGCAGATCAGCCTCTGTATTTCCACAGTAGAGTAGAGGAGACCAAAATAGCTGTATCCCTCTAGACAGAGTGGTGGTTTTTTTCCCCTCCTAATTTTCACCTGCTAAACAGTGTTTTCTGCTCTACAGCTGTCACAGAATATCCCAAGGCACTTAGCACTTAGAAAGCTAATACAAGAAGTAATACATCTGTAAATAGCATAAGGTCTTTAAAGTCACATCTCTTTTTGTTCTGGAATTTAGAAAGGAAGTCACTACCAAGAATAACATCCTAGAATTTAGTAGTAACTAGAGAGCCCATTTTATCATAGGATACAGGTTGAATGTGGTGGGTTAAGCTTAGTGCAAGGGATTCTCTCTTCCAAAGGAATGCCGTACTCTTGGGACAGTTCGTTATTTGTGTGAGGAGAAATGCTCTGCTTTGAAAAACCATTCAGAGGGCAGTTTTGGATTCAGGTTATCTTTGCCTTTGAATTTTGTTTCAGAGGAACTACAAACAAAGTAAAGTCTTACTTATGATCTTCAGTTTGAATTTCATTTCAGGCTTGTTGAGAAGAATATAATCAAGGTTAATCGAGGTTTTTACCAGTTGAAGGGAGGATGAACACATGTTTTGGTCACTTGCCTACATCTTCAGAAACGTTGGATGTTGCTGGGGTGACCGTGTTCTGCAGCTGTAGGGCCTGGTGTTAGATGAACAGCTTGATGGTATAGGTAACTATCATTCAGATGTCCAGGTTGATGCCTTTTAGCAATGAATTCTCTATATGGCACAATAAAAGGAATCACTCACTGTATGAAGTGCCTAAAACTGGCACGTGGACGTTGTTAAGCTTTCTGAAAGTTCTGCAGGATGCTCTTTATGAAGCCAACCACGTGACAAAAAAGCATTTTGATCTAGCCTAACAAGAACAGGTTGGAATAGGCATTTTGTGGTACACACATTGTCTCTGCTATTGCAGTCTGTAGCTAGTAAAGAGATTGAGGTGGAGAAGAACTACAGTTAAGTAGGCAGGAGTTACTCATGCAGTTTGGTGTGAAGCGTAGAGTTAAACCTGAACTTTCTACATTGTAGACTGACACTGTAACCACTCAGTACTTGTGGGGTTCACAGACTCATGGCGGTTGGAAAGGACTGCTGAAGATTGCCTAATCCATCTACCTGCTCAGAGCAGGATCCTCAGGTTCCTCAGAGCCATGTCCATCTGGATGCTGTGTGTCTGCGCAGATGGAGGCTGCACGACCCCTCTGGGCAAACCTACTCCAGGATCACTTTGAACCAAGCCATGCTAGCATGTTGCTAACAGAGTAAAGTGACTTGCAGAAATCCAGTTGGTTTTTTTTTTTTTTCCCTTCAGTTAGTAGTATCTTCTTTGGAAGGAAATGGGGCACTCTTCTAAAAATATACATACATCTATGTAAAGCAATTTTAGCATTTATTTTAGTGGTTTCTTTTTTGGAAGAAATAGCCGGGTCAGGGCTGCGACTTCTTTTTTCCTGTTCTCTTTTATGTTGAGTGCAGGGTCAGAGAGAACTAGTCATTCTGAAACCTTCACTTCTAAGTCTTTTGAAAAAAGTTTGCATTCACTACTCATGTCCTACATAGCTGGCAGGTCTATCTTGAAATAAATCAGTGAAAAGACTGTTTTTGGTACGGCAGTTGAGTTCTTTTGGCAGTTACATTGCTTTGTTTACTTATCTGTGAAGAATGACTTCTGATATCAAAGTGCTCTAGAACAGATTCTGTAATGTTTGGTGAAAGATTAGGGACATTATTTAACAGAAGTTTCACTTTTGCAGAGTAGCATGTGGTTGGAGCTGGGTCAGCCTTTTTGAAGCTTCTGCCTCATGAAAGATAACTAGATTCTCTGATGCTGTGTTGGAAAGCTGTGATCTTACAGCCTCAGAGTTCAAGATCGGACTTTTTAAATTATGTTTAAGGTGATAGTAGATAATCACTGAGTTGGCTTGGCAATGAAGCCTTTTTATTTTGAAGATGAAAAGCTTTTAACATTTCTGAAACATATTACACATAATAATCTAAACAAAAAGAATTAAAATCAAAACTGTGACCAATGTGCTACACACTAAGTGTTCTTTCTAGTTAGTGCCTGCGTAGAAAACTCAGCTTTCTTTTCTGGCACCTGTACAGTTCCTTCAGTACTTGAACAGTGCTTGAACTTCAGATACTGTGGACCTTGGCGTTCATTCCTATAAACATTTCTACCTGTTGTTGGGTTTTTTTTCATCATTCTAAGAGAGTTGATGTGTGGACACAGTTGTGAGTCCTGAATTCCTCTTTCCTTGTTTGAAATAGAAGAACTATGCCCTAAGGGCAGACAAAACAATATAAAACCATTTAGATGTGATATTTTCATCAGCATGTATTTGAAATTGTTTTTTTGATTGCTTACTGTCACAGGAGGTGCTGTTGCTTTGTGTGCATGTCATTCTGATTGCTTGCAAAATTTTGGAACAGAACTCTGCACCATTCTCTCTCCGCTGCATTTCTTTTTGTTAGATTCTATCCCTGTCTTAGAAATACTTCTTGAACTGCGTATGTCATTTGGGCCTAGGAGTGTGGCTCATCATGATGTAGCGGATAAGGCACTTTACGTGTTACTCCTGGTTTTCTGCTGGTGTGACCTGAGGCACAGCACCCTTGTGCATCGCCTTCTCCTGACACATCTGCCTGTCTCACAATGCCACATTTTTCCAGGCAGAAACCTGTATTCCAAATAGATGTGCATATGACTCTTTTATACTAAGTGTCTGTTGCCAAGCAACATGTGATGCATTTTATCCAAAATCATAGTTCTGCTGATGAGTAGAAAACTGGGTTCTTGTAGACTAACAGCAAAGTAGTCTGCCTTTCCATTTTGGAAGTCATGGGGGATGTATACTCCTGGAGCGGTGCATACTCAGAACTTCTCAAAATTAGGCCACCCAGATAAAGTGCCTGAAAATAGCTTTGTGTACATAGTTCTTTATGTTCACCTTTGGAAACTGGTCACCGTGGTCTGTGGCCTACTTTAGTTAGCAATTTTGGTCAGATGGGAGGGAGAAGAATATTCACACAAGTCAACTTTAGGAACCTTCCTCCATATTTGATGCTCATGTCAAATTGAAAGGGAAAATTTGTTTTTAATTTAAAGGTGCTAAGTAATCCACCCGAGACTCTTTTGTGTAGAAGCATCACTAAATCCTCTGAATTGAGGGCTGATGTTAGCTACTGCAAGAACTGCATTAGTTTGGGAAGCAAAAATCTTTCTTGTTGATTTTCTCTCAAGAGCACATGCAAACTGACATGCATCACCTCACTCCAAGGGTGGTGCATGTTCATGCACTGTGTTTTAATTTGTCTGAAAATTAGAGTACAAGTATGGAGGGAAATAATTGGAATGAAATTAATATTCTCAAGTAGGACCTTGTCCAAAGAGCATCAGCACACAGCAGTGCTGTGTGTGTGACAGCACCGTGTACTCAGGCTGTCCAGCCCTACTTCACCAAACTGGAAGGATGCTGGGAATTCTGACCCAAGGTGATGCCATCTGACATCTTTGTCATAAGAGCTCATTGTTTCATGTAGGATGTGGTTGACAGAGGCGCATATTGGTGTTGAAATCAACAAGGCCTGGCTTTTTTAAAGTGGACTGCGGCTTCCAAGGAACTAATCCTATCCTGAGCTGAAGCAAAAAGAGAAAGGGAAACCACAAAAGGAATCTGAAATCTCTCTTGTACAGTTGCTTGCCATTGTCAAGGTAGAAAGAGCAAAAAGAGTGTTAGAGTCAGGAGGAAGAGTGGTAGTATTATAGGAGTATGTTGCATCCTGTTGTAGCCTGTTTGCTGGGCAGGGTGTACTTAGAACATGTCTCAGAACCAGTGGCATTTGTAGAGAAATAAGCAACATGTTCAATTGAAGCTCTGTACACCAGGAGTGAACCACTGCTTGTTAATCAGGATAAAATAATCAGAATAGTAGAAATTGTGTGTATCCCAAATGGCACGGTTTGTCTCTTCAAGTCATCTGATCTGCTGAAGACCTCTGAAGTTATCAGCTAAAGTTGGGCTTGGTGGATTCTGCATTTAGATAACTTTCCATAAAAAAAAAATCACTCCTTTGAGAGCTGATGTTAAGTAAACTGAAACATCAAGTGCAAGACAGAGACCAAAGACAGAGAGAGATAAGCAAACTGCTTCCAGTGTGGCAAGCCAAACATCCCATACCAGCACTGTTCCAGGGCATTTATTAACCACTCTGGAAAAGGCAGATGAACACAGGGCTGAACATTTTTCAGATAAATCCAAATTGCTTAGATTATTTTTTTTTAATGCAATGGGAGACAGGAATATCAAGTGGGCCTAACAAAATTTAAGTGGAGACTCGGTGTGATGGTAGATCAAATTTATTGTAGTCTCTTGGGCCCATAAAGAAATAATACGAAGCGTCACACATTGTTAATTTCTAAATTGACTCACTGCTCAGGAAAGACCTCGGCGTCAAAGTGGATAGCTCGCTGGAAACTTCTGCCCCCTCTGCCTCAGTGGTCAAAGAGAACGTGCCAGCAGAACCAAACAAAAATCTTACGGTGGCCAAAAATAGCATTAAAGATACTGAGCGTTCAGTTGTGGAAACAAAGTATTTTATCTCCCCAGAAGACTGTTTTCAGTTCTCCTTTCCTGAATTTAAAAGTATGTGTTAGAAATGATAAAAATGCTGGAGAAAAGAGGCATGGTAAGGGCCAAGAGACAGCCATGCAAGGGGAAGTGAGATGAAGCTGGGGCTGTCAGAGATGGAATAGAGCCCGAGCTAACAAACTATGAATAAATAAAGAAAGATAAATGTTGTCCTTTTTCCTGCCTTGTCAGGATAGGGTTCCACAGAGTATCTATGCAATTTCCATAAAACATCAAGTATGAGTGTAACTAGATTGAAAAAGATGGGAAATGTTTACTGTTGTGTTTAGAAGACTTACAAACTGTTGAGCATAGTCGTGACTGGTAGGTGCTAGGGAGAAATTTCATTTATGAACTCTGAATTCCATAACTTGAGATATTTTCAGAGCCAATATATTCATACATTTCCTCTAGTCTGAAGCTCACTGCTGAAGAACAGAAACTGAGGTTTCGTGGTCTCAGCTTGACCTGTTGTCTCATGTGGTTTGATAATTTCTGTCTTCTGCTTCTCACCTCCCATGAAATAGGAGTGCCTGAAACTATGGTGATGATTAAAAACAATTTTTAAGTTTGACATATGTTTTAAGCCTAGGATAAGTAGTAATATTTCAACAGTATTACTGTCTTGTGAATAAAGTCTTGAGATTTCATATTAATTAGTCTTGGGATTTTGTATAAATTATTATCTGCGCTTTTCATCTTAAGTGGGAAATTCAAGTACAGCCTTATGTGCTAAAGTGTTAACAGAAGTGCTTTTTCTTCCGTAGCCCACACTAAGCTGTGTGGAGTGTGGTAGGGTGCATGTGTGGAGGCAGAACTGTGACACAGCTGAGCAGATACTCATAATATACACCAGGACATTCCTGAACACACTTGAAGGAGTTTGTCAATTACCTCTTGTTTACTGGAGGATCAAATTGTTCTTCCTTCAAGTCACAGTTGTGCTTTGTCTGGGACAGAGCATTACTTACAACTCTGGGACCTTTCAGTGACTTTCAAAACTTTAAATGTTGTTTTATTTTTTCCCTTGTTGCCTAGCACAGTCACGAAGAAAATCGACAAGCTGCAAAATGCACCTCCCATGTAAATATGAAAATGAACAAACAGGATTGTTCCTGTTTGTGAGCCTTCACAAGGCTCACCCTCCTGGTTGCCTTAACAAGCCTGGTCCACCATTGGAATAGTTGCTGCTTTTGCCCATGCTGTGGCACAGCTGCCAGCTTATTTCTTGTCTCCTGGGCTAAGGAGGAAAGTGAGAATTCAGCTGTTAGTGAGCTTGTTAGCTTCAGATGCGGCATCGGGATTCCTGTGTGGGGGAGTGTTCATATTCCAGCTTCTTCTTTACCAGCTTGAGGATGCTATGGGGGTGTTTGCTCTGTCAGACTGAGTCTCAGTGAGCAGCCAGCAATGAAGTCTACCCTGCAGAGATGCCAAATGTCAGCGGCACAGACATCTACCCACCACTAATGAAGCTAACTGATAAATAGTTAGCTTTGTGGCAGCCTACATGCAGCATTGTCAGCAAGGCATGTATTAAGGGAATCTCTGAACCTGCCAGAACGTAGCATCGAAATTTTGGGAGTTGTAAACTAGTGAATGCAGTTTTGTTGCAGCCAAATCCGTGGGGATACCTGAGTTGTTTGAATGGTCCTGTTTGACTTGCACAATTTGATTTTTCTGAAGAAATGCCATGAATAGAGCCTGGGGGTTTGGAACCAGCCATTCTTGATCTCTGCTGTTGAGATTCAGGGCTTTGAATGCAATCCTATTTATTTTTTATCTCTAAAATGCCAAACTTCCTTGGTTGCCAACGGGTAGCTTCTCAGAGTTTAGACAGCACTTGGGGAACCTTTCAGTGCTCTATTTGAACACTGGGAGGAGAAGGTAAGCATGATAAGGGTTTTGATCACTAAACTATAGTGCTTGGACAAACTAATAGAGGAGCTGTGATTTGGGATGCCGTGAGGGAGCTGTAGTCTGTCTGCACCTGTTCATGTGGGCATGGTGCAGCAGGAGCAAATATTTCTTCCCTGGCAGAGAAATCTTTGGAATGAGTTTGTCACTTGCTTCACAAGGGTGAGGCAGTTGAGTGATGCATTCCTGAATCAGCAGGCTCCTCTTGCCCTGTAGCATTAGTTAGGCAACCACATATTAAATCTAAAGCTATAAATTGTATAATTTGCATAAGATATTAGGCAGAGCAGCACAATGGAAGAGCTGCTAATTGCTGATTTGGGAATTCTTAGAAGAATTTTCTAGGAGATAAACTGCAGTTACTTCAGAATTAGGCAGTTAGTATTGGTTTTCTAGGAGAAAAGTGTATCCTATCAACTAATTTCTTGTTCTTTATAATTCACTGATGCACTTGTTGCTCCTGGGGGCAGTGCTTTTATTCCCAATTAAGAAAATACATTTTTTAAAGAAATTAACAAAAACTACACATATGAGAAGAGAAGAAAAATGCCACCAGCAAAAAAAAATAAAAATAAAAATAAAAATAAATGAATTTTGGCAGAAAGCAGATACAGTTCAGGAGATGCACATTCAGTAAGTAAGCTAACCAGCAAATGAACAGTGCAGTGGCGGAGCAGTGGCACAGCTGCACAGAGAGGTGGTGGAGTCTCCTTCTCTGGAGACGTTCCAGACCCGCCTGGACACCTACCTGTGCAACCTGGGCTAGGGAGCTGCTTTGGCAGGGGGTTGGACTCGATGATCTCTAGAGGTCCCTTCCAACCCTACAGTTCTGTGATTCTGCAGGGAAATAAGTTCTATTACAAACTCTTTGCATTGTGTAGGTCTGGTCTAGGTTAATCTTGCAGTTAAGTTAGATTGCAGATGGGTTTTTGTTTGGGTATTTTTTGCTGCCTTTGCAGCATGATTAGAAAATTTTAGTGTTGCAATCATGAATTTTGACCAAGTATTTTCCAATCAATCCTTAGACTGCCACTTAGTTAAACTGTTAAATCTTGAAATGTGTTTATCTAGGTAGCATATGTGTTTAGGGACTGTAGAACTCTGCATTAGCTAGTTTTGCACCAAGTCTTGTGTCTTCCAACACCTTCCACAATGTTTGTATGCATTCTCATTTTAAGAGTTGTTTATAAAATACAGGAAGTTCTGCAAACTTGGTGCTTCCCCTCAAGGTCTTGTGCTGTGGGAAAGTGACTATCTTAGGTACCAGAGCTGATGGTGAGTGCTTCTGTTTTTTCAGAATTTCGAAATAATATAGTGTTATAAGAAAGAATATCTATTTCATTTTCACTGAAAAAAAATGCAAAAAAAACCCAAAACAAAACAACAAAAAAGACCTCATTTATAATTAACTAAGGAATAGTGATGGAAGGGGTCAGCATTTGTGAGATTTTAGAATTTGAAGAGGAAAAAGACCTCTATCTCGCTCCTTCTTCAATCTGTAACTCTGGCCAAAGAGTTCATAGGAGAATGATGATATGTTCTTTTGGACACCAATGAGGTGAGTGTAAAGGAGCTTTGCTTTATGCTTCATGGCAAAGCATTTTGCTTCAGAGCTATGATGAAAGTGTGAGCCCTATTGCAGGCATTTTGGCATGCCCTTTGTTTTGAACTTAGCCATTAAAGACTTACTATAGCTGTAATCTAGTTATATAGTTGGAGTTTTATGAAAGTCAGATTTAAAATGGTTTTGGCTACATTAGGTGTGTTGCTTTTCATTCCTGCCAGCAAATGACAGCTCTAATGTGGATGTTCTTACATAACTTCCTGCGTGGGAAGAGGGATAAACTGTGTTAGAATAAAGCACCCTTCCAATCTGTATAACATCAGTGCAGGTGTTGGTGTAGAGTAACCCTTCAGGTGGTAATTGCACCTCTGGCAGAGATTTCACTGTGGATGTAGTGCTCTGCAAGTGCATGCTTGTCCTGAGCCAAGATCACGCAGTGCATTGCCTCTTCCCTCCTGTCTTATCCTTAGACTGATTATTTTTAGAGATGCTCTGTGAATTAAAGACTCTGTCAAACAGGCTGAAGACATGTAGCCATTAAGAGGTTGGAGCTTTTAAAATTGTTTTTCTAACCAAGAAACTGAAACAATAGCACTGTCTGTGCCAAAATGGCATACGTTACTCCTTGAGGGCATGTGGGTGAGGAATCTTAGGTGGCTGGTTTGTGAAGATTTGTTTACCTGGGGTTGGCTTTGTGACCAGCTGCAGCAGCTGCCTAAACTATTTTTGCTTACACATGTCCCTACACGATGATATGCTACCAGCTCACACCAGCCAGCACAGACAGTTGATGGGCCAAGCAGTGGATTAGATCCATTTTTTAGTACTTGCCTGTGTCCCCCAGTCATTATTTTACTTTTATTCTGGGTTGATTCCCTGGTTTGTCTTCCAGCATGGCCCAACAAATGTATGTCCCATTACAACTTGGTGACGTTATGCCAGGGCTTGAAAGCAAGAACAAGCAAGTGGGGCTCCATGTTTGTGGAGTCGTTGAATGTAAGAACAAATACATGTGAAATTGTTGCTGACCCCTTCCTAATGTTAAAGCTAGAAGTCACAGAAAGGCCAGGGGAGCTGAGGGAAAGGAGTAAGAAGTAAATGAAACAGCTTACACAAGTGGTACGTATGTGCTGAGGAGGCTGCTTCCTTCCTTACAAAATACAAAGAGAAAACACCAAGACTTTATACATACCAAACTGTTCCTTTTTTCATTCTTCCTATAAGGAAATTGGACGTTCTGGATTAGTTCAGTATCCAGGCTTATCAACACTTATCAAGTCCCATCCTGCCTCTTGGAGGTAGTTCATTAGGCAGTCTATTTCAGAAACATGAAGGTGAGCCAGTGCAAAGAGCAGGCAGGTTCCCCTCCAACCTTATTTCTCTTTCAAGATGTCACAAGAGCCTGGATAGTGAAATAGCAGAGAATCTCTTCTAATTGTCCAAATTGATTCACAGTCAGTTTAACATACAAAAGTATCATTTTAAGAGCAAAAAGTTCATCTGCATTGGCCAGTGTACCTATTGTTGGAGCCCTGAATTTTAGCACAAAGAATAAAACAACTAATAGAGACAGAGCTGGGATTCAAAGTACATCAGGCAATTACTGAATGATAATAACGTCTAAACAGGCACATGCATCTCTGAATCTGGTAGCACTCGTCTTATCTTTGCTATATAACCTTTAGTTTACCAAAACAATTTTATCTTTAGAAGAAATGTTCATGGTTATCCCTAATCCTAAAATCACGTTCATTGTTTCCTTCAGTTTTAGGAGTTTGAATGAATTCTAAACCAAAATATATCCCTTAAACCTAAATATACCTATTTGTCTTTGTATTTCTTAACCGATTCTTGGTAAATTGCATTAAATCACTAGTGTTTGTTTAGTTACAGTGAAAGTAAAAGCTTGCCTGAAAACTGAAGAGTACAACTACATTTCAGGTTGAACTGAATGTGTTCAGTCACATGCAGCTGGTTTTGATCCATTTTCCTTCTGCACTCTCATGCACTCTTTGCTTTTCTTTCTGTGCAAAGATAATTTATTTTAATAACTTTCCATTCCTGGTTAGCCCTTACAGGAATTTTTTTTTTTTTTTGTACAGGTAAATCCACATGCACTGAATGTTTTTGGGCTTTATAGGAAAGCTTTCTCTTTTGATTATTTTTTTTTTAACTCAAACATTGTGGCCTTCCTCTTCTGTTGTTTATAAAACAACAAAAACAATAACAGTCAAAAAATGACAAAAGCCCACAGAGCAAACAAACAGTAGAGCCAAATCCTTTCAAAGCAGCATTTTCTGATGCAATCACATTGGTTTAGTGCTCCAGCATCATGTGGCTTTTGGATAGTGAATGCCATGCAGTGCTACTTCTAGATTAAAGTGCAAGGTTTTGATGCAGGCTGTAGGGCACACAGTGTGAATCTAGGAGTGAACCATCATTAGCTCCGTTACAGCAAGGGCAGCGTGTCAGGTAAGCAGGTTCCTAAAGATAAATCTGTAGAAGAATTCTGTGTTGGGACTTGCAAAGCTTGATCCTCTTCCGAGCCTTTCCAACACCATCTGAGTACATTTTCATCCCTTCGTTTCTTGGTTTCATACCTCTATCCTTCAGTAGTCCCATTTGTATAGTTTGAGGCTTCTGCAGCATAGGCATTGCCTCGTCATGGATTTTACACAGTCCTCAAAATATCCTACTGCAATACAAATAACCCTGTCATGTTAGAAGATAATAGGAGGCCTGCCACAGTGTCCACGTAGCTTTTAATTATTCCTGTGTACAGAGGAAACACTTTGAAACAGCACTTAGTGAAAGCTGAATTCTGCACTATGATCTGGTTTCTTTAAACATTCAGGTTTTGTCATTATTTTGAGGTCTGTTATATCTGATGCTAAAAATACACTGTGCTGAGCTTCCCACGTATAGGTAGTTATATAAATCTTTCCATAAATCATACTTGTTCACCAGATCATTATGAAAATGTCTCATGCAGTTTATAAGGGATTTGCTCAGAGCAAACCAAAACTGAGTAGAAAAACACAGATTAGAATATGAGAGTTCCTAGACCTATTTATATCCTTCCCTCTTTCATAGCATCATTTCAGTCCTTTTGCAGCCTGCTTTGCCCTTTCCCCAGTATACAGGCAGATCTAAAGAGAGCTATGGAGAATCCTCCTTCGTTCTTCAGTCAGCTGTGAAATGCTAAAGGGCTGCTGGTCCACCTTTAACATTGTTCTCCTAAGCTTCATATCTTACTTGTACTGTTAGCAGGAGCATAGAGTTGAGTATTTTAATCTTTCATGGTTTGGTTTTCACAGACATGATTATTGGATAAGTTTTGGGGAAAAATGTCTTTTATAACTGGGAGGGGAAAAGTAAATGTTTATAAGATGGAATTCCTTAGGACAGCAAGGTCTGTGCTGTATGTAATCTTTGAATCGAGGTATCTTGACTAAAACAAAACAATACTCAGGTGATACGTCCAGGTGTATTTGAATTAAAAAAAAAAAAGAGAGAGGTTAATGCAGAAGGGAGTTTTCTCTGAACATTGGGTAATTGTGAACAATAATTCAATAATTACTAGAATATGAAATCTTCTGTTTAGGTATTGAAAAAGTTGAAAAGCAGGATTGTACATCAGGAACTGCTGTGAATTTTGTCTGTGAAGAAGCAAAGCTGCTGTTTGTTGGAGTTGATACCAGTAGCCAAACTCCATAGAACCTAATGCAAATCTTCACATAAAACACAACAGTTAAGAAAACTACAGTGCACAGAACAGCAAAGCAGGAGTGCAGCTCCAGAGGAGTGAGAACCATCTCCCGTGTATGGTGGTAGGATTTAATGCTTTTAGGTCTTTTTGACCTCAAAAAGACCAGCTGATCTGCTTTCTGGGGCCCTTGCACAGCCCTAATTATGGTAAAATAGAAAGGGAAGGAATGTGTATTGATTTTTAGAAGCAAAATAATTGCAGCGTTCATTTTAAAAGTATCCCTTTTTCTTGGTGGTTCCTCAGTCTCACTCACTGGTGTGGGTGCAGTAAGAGGTAGTTCGCCTGTTTTACCAAAGGGAAATGAGACATGAATGGAGTTATTCAGGGCATCCTGTTTCACCCTCAGCAGTTCTCATCCGGCTGATTTGATCTTATGTAACATTTGTGGGTCAGCTCTGAGGGTTCATTGCTTTTTACTGTAGAATGGTGTTACAGAAGGATTTCAGATTTCTGACCTTTTGTTCTTTTTCTGACATTGTCTGCCTTTTTTTTTCTCATTCTGGGTACATCATTATGGAAGTGAGATTGAGCAGTGCCCCTTCAGAAGGGTATTTCCCTAAAAAAGGAAGTATGTAACATGAGTGAAAGAAGGCAGATTCAGAGGAATAGGAAATTCAGGATGCGTACTGGAGGTTGCATTAATAATGAGATTAGATTGCTGGTCGTAGAATCATCTAGGTTAGAACAGTCATAGTATTCATTTTTGAAAGGGACACAGTAGAAGAAGGCAGTAATTCCAATAAAAGCACTTTTAGGTTTTGTGAAGCTGTTTGAAACTTGGTTATTCAACAAATCATCTTATAGACCTCACTGTCAGTGATTATGAAATAGAGGGAGAACAGATATTTAAACATCAGTATTTTACTGTCGGAGTATAACTGTAGCACCTTTGTAGGAGAACAAAACAAGGAAAAAGATAGCAAATGAGGATGCTGTGTGTGGTTTCTCTGTCCATATGAAATAGCAAAATGCTGAAAGAAAACAGAGCAAATGAGCAGTTTTTGATTGTTTATTCTCAGCTTCAGGTATCAGCACTGCAGGAAGCAGCTTTTCTCACCCTGGTAAGAAGGAAAACATAATTACAGAACATCTGCCCTCATTCAACAAAGGCGAGCATCAAACAAGGTGATTTGTAAGAGAATCTGAGGCCTCCTGATTCCAGGTAGTACACATGTATAAGACTGGGGCATGAATTCCACTGAAGAGTGCTTATTCTTAGGAGAAAAAAAAATACAACATAAAATGTGCTATCTGAGTGCAGGTGCATTATGCATATGACAAACCTGGGGGCAGAGCCTGACAGACATTAATTGTCTTCTGAGTGTCTGGAAATTTGTGCACGTTCATGTCGCAAGTGAGCCTGAGTTTCTTGCTGTCTGTCACCACCTTTCCCATTGAGCCTGTGAAGGATGAAGTAAATGCAGTTTGTGTTCTTTTATGAAAAGTTCTTTAAAGATGGAGATCTGTGGGTGACAGTGGGACTGCTTCTCTGGGCTCTTCTGGGCACTTAGGCATCACCTGCACTAGGTGCTATGGCTGCCCCCATGTGAGGTTCTCTTGACAGATTTGTGTGTTGTCACCTAGATTACAACTAGGCTCTGAGTTAATGCAATGTACGTGTCCTTCTGTGTAGCAGTAGGTCAGTAGTAATGTGTTAAGCACAATGTCAAATGCCTAGTGTGCTGGTTTTTTTATCTGTTCATATAGTGATGTTTGTCTCACCGTTTCAGAATACTTGACAAGCACAGGCAAGAACAGCAATAGAAGGTACTATTTGGGCTTCAGCAGTGGTTTTTTCCCCTCTTCATCCATCTTCAATCTTCTTCTGGCCCGTTTTGGTCTCTAGGGAACTTCTTTATTCAGTCAGCCTGAAGCTAAATGAAAATCAGAGTGTTTTATGGGATGTAAATGCCATAGGAGACTTGGTAGGACCGTGGCTACCTCTCTAGCTCCACATCTGCTTCTTCAGTGTTAAATTAAGGCCAGTGTCAGTGCAGGGTTTTGTTGACGGTGGAAAGAGAGAGGAGGGGATGTAGATACTTAGTATGGGTTGCCATTCAAGCTATATTAAACATGTTTAATAAATGAGCCCTGGGGAGTGAGTGTGAAGAAATTTGCGCTGTGAACCACCTCTCTTACGCTCACTCTCCACACGAGCTCACTCTCCTTCTGCTTCACTAGCTAATCCCTCTAAGTATGTACTTGCTGGCTTTCAAGTTTGATCAGATTGTGAGGAGCAGCCTCTTGGAAGATGGGATCAGAGAAAGATTAGCAGTGCTGCAAACTTGGTGTTTATCACTCTGGCCATATGTGATTTAACTTTCTCCTTTATAATGGTTGTTATTGGGGTTAAATAAATGTAATAACTTTGAAAAATGGTCCAGAAGAAGAGAGAATGCTTTGTAGTTTGAAACAAAACATATCTTCAGGGCTGGTCAACATATCAAGAATTTAGATGGCATGATTATTACATTAAATTCTCATTAATTTTAATTATCTTTACCCTGTAGGAAAAATTGTTTGCACAAAGTGAAATGCTTCATACGTTCAAGTTGAAGTTTGATGTTGCAGAGGAAAAGTCTGTGGGCTGACAACATGTCACCAAATGTAATAAACCCGACAGTATATAAATATTTTAGTTATGTTTAATATGTGTGCCTGTGGAGAGCTGCAGCTAAACCTTGGTAGACTTGAGTTGACCAGAGAACTTTTACTTCTGAAATCTGATTTATCTGTTAATTTTCTATTTTGTTTACCCCCTGAGACCTCTGTGGCTGATGGCTGGCTAAGGTGATGTTGGGACAGATGTGCTATTTGTTCTAAGATTTACTGAAGTCTTTGTGATCTTTAATGGTGCGGAGGAATTATGCTTTTAGGAAAGATTTTTCTGTACTGAGGATATGTCCACATACAAATTCCCGCCATCATCCTGCAATGTTAATGAGGTTGGAAAAGACAGTTTGCTTTGATTTTCAGCTTCCTGAAGCATTACGCTTGATGCAGCAGGCAAAGCCTAAAGCAGGAGCAGCAGCTCTCTGTTTCCAGGATGCAGAGCTTGCTGTGTCACGTTGCAGGGGCAGGTTATTTCTGTGTCATGCTTAAATCTAGCCTTGAGCATTGCACGTTGCAGGAGAAACATTTTTTCTTCCAGGCCTTTTTCTTAGTAATGAGGTAGCTCTCATTGCCAGGCACGTGTTAGCTTAGAATCATAACAGCCTCTGAATTTACAGCTCCTTTTCAAGGTAAAAGAAAGAAGATAAGTTATGGAAGTGATTTAAGCAGATCTGGTTCATTTCACACTGCAGTGGGCTGGAGATGCCTGTGTAATCAGCTGAGCACATCTCCACTGAGAGAGGAGGGAGAAGGAGAAAGGAGGCTGTATGGGGTTGCTCTAGGATTCAAAACCAGCATCTGAGCAGCCTCCTGAGCCTCAAAGCAAACACATTTCTTGTTACAAAGCGAAGCCAACCAACAACAAAACAACCTAGCTACAGAATCTGGTTCTTAAGTTTAACTTAAATTAAATCTTACTTCTAGTTATATGTTATTTCCAATATTCCTAATTGGACTTTATGAGCAGGATAAGCATGGCACGGCATTTTCTTTCTTATTTTGTATGAACCAAGAGTTGTTTTTGTTTATTTGTTGGGGGGTGGGGAAGGGGGGAGCACAGGGTGCATTTAGAGATGGGATGAGTTAAGCAAACTGATTCGTGGCAGATACTGCACTCAAATGTTGTTCCCTGCATTTGAGAATTAAGTACAGTTGTGGATCAGTCTGAACAGCACTACCAAATGGAGCAGAACCTGCAGTAGTTTCTGGGAAAACATATCTTCTCCCTCCTTCTAAAACAAGGTGGGAGGATTTATAATCTGAGTTAACTGTGTAGGTGTTACAGAACACCTCTGATGGTGGTTTCTGACCTATTTTCTAAATTGCACAGAAGGAATGTAGTGTGTTTTATGCACTGTAGCTGTGTAAACACAGCTTCTCATCTTAGTTAAAACTGCTGAAAGGTGTTCCCTCCTGAACTAAGCAAATTTCAGTAAAGAACTCATGTCTGAGTATTTCATGATTTTTTTAGAGT
Source organism: Cyrtonyx montezumae (assembly GCF_038088225.1). Taxonomy (NCBI): domain Eukaryota; kingdom Metazoa; phylum Chordata; class Aves; order Galliformes; family Odontophoridae; genus Cyrtonyx; species Cyrtonyx montezumae. The sequence continues at coordinate 14,379,348 of NW_027071826.1, forward strand.
GATCTTTAGTTCATAGTGACTAGGTCTGTTGTTTTAGTGTACTGAAGGTAGGAACTTTGTATAGGAGACATATATAAGATGACCTTCATCTACGAGCATAGCATTCTCTTGCACCTTTACAACTTTTCCCAAATGAATAGCTCTTGTTTTCTTTCAGACCATGGCTGTACTAGCCTTGAAAGGGCTATATAATTATAAATACAAGCTCCAGACTTGTTGAAGGAGCTGAGAGAGGGGTGCATTGCAGGTCTGTATGAATAAGGAGTAGCATGCTGACAATGAATGGGAACAGCAGTGTGTTGCTTCTTATCGTAAATGTGAAAGTGGTAGGTGGTAAACTTAAAAAGTAAAATGAAATTAATACCACGTAGCTAAACACAAACTCAGTGCCACAGGATGCTGTGAATGTTTATTTGGGTTGGTTAAAAAAAACCCAATTAGATCAGTGGCAGAAAAACAATGAACAGATAAGCCGTTTAATTTCCTAGAGTCCCTAAATGACAGCTGCAGTGGAGTATGATTTGGAAAATGTCATTCTAAGCTTTCTGTGTCTTTATGCTATTCCCTAGACACTTGCCACTAGCCTTTGTTTCTGCTGATGAAGCATCATAGAATGGTTTGGATTGTAAGGGACCTTAAAAATATTCTAGGTTCAACCTCCTGCTCTGGGCAGGATTGCCAACTGCTAGATCATCACCCTGATTCTGGTTTAAAATAAATAAGAATAATGTGAAAAAGATGTACAGAAGGTGCTGAAGATGTCCCTGACAAAGACTGAGGGTAAGAAAGTGGAAAAGTTAATAGAAAGGAAAAATGCAAAGAAACTAGTGAATGCAAGGAGTTGGTTCCTATGGTAGTGTGTGAACACGGACTCCACTACTATAGATTATACAGCTGAATTTCCTTCTTTTGGGAGCATCACAAGGCGCAGTATACATGGAATACAAAGGGTGAGCCTTGATGGAGGACCCCACTGTGTGCTGAGAAGCAGCTTTGAACTGGTCCTGAGCCGTATTCTGAAGAAGAGGTCTGAAATTTGGCTGACTGCAGTTTAACCCCAGATTTTGGCAGCTTTGTATAACATGGAACATAACAAACAGACTCGTGCCACAAATGTGAGCACTTTTGAAAACAGATGCAAGGGTTAAAAATAAAATGAAATTAAAACCCTAGGTGGTTGGGGTTTTTTTGCTTTTTTTGAGGGAAGGTGAATTAAAACGAGCATAGTGCCTTGTGCATGTGATGGTGACCTGTAATAAATGAAAATCCTTTAAAAATCCTGAGCTGGTTCTTAGAAAGATGCATTATTAAATGTGTGCACTGAGGCTTCTCTGGGATTTTCTGCTTAGTGGGAAAAACAGAAAGTGGAGAGCAAAGGGTAGGAGCTTTATTCATACCTGGTTCTCAAACTGCTGCAAGTGAAGTAAAGCTAACTGCCTGTTGGCGATGATGTCTCTGGAATGCTTTATATTTCAATCTGCTGTGTGAACATCTATCCCGCTATCTTTCATGTAGAAAATGAATCTCTCCTCATCTGTGGGAGACTTGTGAAGTATTTGTGGGGGGAGAGCTATAAAAATACACCAGTATTACAGAAAATAGCATCAGTGTGTTGGCCAGCTGACAGGAATATATTTATGGAATATTCTGTTACCCAGGCAGGCTTGAGAAACAGACATTGAGAGGAGGACATTCATTTCAATAATAGAACTTACCTATTGGCAAAAGAAGTGTAATTTCTGTTTCATGGTATAGAGAGTAGGGGTCATACTGCAGATTTGAAAGCAAATTCAAGTTAGCAGCTAGCTCAGCCTCAGGAAGAAAGGCCAAGAATGGAATATAGCACATGGAGTAGAGGAGGAGGTTGGATTTCGAAAGACAGTGCGTGTGGCTCTCAGCTATTATCAGTCTGGCTTAGAGGTGCCTTCAGCTTTGCATTTATCAGCAGCAGTCATAGCAGTGACATCGTTCTCAGGGTTGCACTTTGCTCCTATGATGCTGAGGTTGGATCTGTCTTATTAGATTTGGCATACCTGCTCTTTCCTTTGCAGTAAGATTCAGTACCCACAATGCAGGAGGATCAAGCCCTTGGCTCCTCCAGCGATTGAGCTGCATTGGATTCCCAAGCTGGTTGTCCCAGCAGTACACTCGTGTCCTGTCACGGATAGCTTACAGTTGAAGTAAGTGTGAATATCCCAGGTGTCCCCTGAGGACAGCACTTGCCATCTTCCTCTGCCTCATATCACCTCCGTAAAATGGTGGGTGAATGAGGAGGGCTTGCTGGGAAGGAAGGACAATTTCTGTTTGGGGGATATCTTCCGTGATGTGTCTTGGAGCCAATACTTACCTTCCTTTAGTCCCCTGGAAATACAAGCCTGTGTCCTTGTTCCCCAAGTAGGACTACAGAGGGAAATTAGAGTTCAGATCTACAGGGAACATTCAGTTGCTGCTGCCTCCAGTAATGATAGCAGTCAGTGCTCTAAGCTAAAAGGCATCTCTGTGAACTCTCATTTAGAGGGAGCAGCAGTGGGAGTCCTGTTAGCTTCATCTCTCTGCTCATACCTGCCTGCTCCCACCTGGGAGCTGAGCTGTTGCTCTCTGATGGATGAAGTACACAGGGTGCCTGCTCTGTACAGCGCTGTGAAAGCAGTCTGTGAAAGTAAATGTCATGAATGTGTGAAATGAAGTTGCAGCAGTGACAGATCTTTTGTGTGAATGAGGCAGGCTTACAGCTGCGTGCTCTTTGTTGGGGCCCTGATTCAGTGTTGCCTCAGATATGGCTGTGTGGCGTTTTCAGAAGCAGCGACAGAGCCTACGCACAGCCAGCACCTCAGTAGTGTCCTCTGCAGCATTGCTGAACCTGCAGTCTTCTTTTGTTCACAAAAAGCTTGGTATGTTCTCCACATCGAGTAAAACACCAAATCTCCTGCCCGATTCCTGCCTTTGTGCTCCTCTATAGGCCATGCAGACAATCCTCAGGAACCTAAGGAGACTGCTATTGAGAGCTTGATGGAAAAGACTGAAATGTTGATGTTACATGCCTGAAGACAGGAAAATATTGGCATCTGCCGTGATCCTCTCATTCTGCACTCCGATTTGTTTCTTCTTTCTCAGTTCAGCAGTGCAATCAATTTCTCTTCCTACAGACATGCGTGAGGAGAGCTTGCTGTGTTTCCTCCTGTTGTCGTGCCGGGACTCTGGGCTTCCCAAGGCTGCTTGTCAGGCTGCAGCTTCATACACTCATGCCTGGTGCCAAGTTTTATGGTCCCTCTGACTCCTATTATGTGTTGGAAACAGAATATTCCCCCTGCTCTCGGAGGGAGAATCCCCCCTCAAGCTGGTAGCACGTGTCATTTGGCACGGGGTGAATGAGTTTCTGGAATCGTCTGTACAAGTCTCATGTGTCCAACTACAGCGTTTGGCTGCTGTGGTCAGAGCATAAATGTGACTAATAGGCTTGCTGGAACCGAGCAGAGCCTGGTACTGCCCGGGTTTATGCCCCTGTAGGGTGCTAATGTGTCCTTGTTTAGAATACATAGAATTCCTTTCCTAGTGTTTTTCCATTTGTTCTGAGCTGAATTTAGCAGCACTGAAAAGCAGCAGCATCCTCCACATTAAGTTGCAGAGCGAAGCTGCTGATGTTGTGTTTTGAAGGCTGTTCCTTGTGAGGTAGAAATGCATTGGTGCTGCTTTTTAGTGCAGCATCGGCTTGTGCAGCATCCTGACTGCAGTAGCCTGATTCCTTCACGTGCCCTTTTCCCCAGTAATGGGAAGAGATGGTAATTAACTAGAAAAGCTGTATACATTTGGTTTTTCTGCTTCCCACATGGCACATGGGTTTTTGCTAACGAATGGCGCCAGTGCTGGCCTCAAGGAAGAGGAAGAAAAGCTGAGATGGTCTTGTCAGGGCAAATCTGTGGTCTCAGAAGTCTGGTGTTTGCATAATCTCATCTTCTCCAAATATGAGCTGAAGTCACAAAGAGCAGGCTCCCTGCTCCAGTGAAGTGATGTTTTGTACAGCACGTGTCAGGCTTGTTTCCGAAGTGCAGCTCCTTGTATCTGAGAATACAAGAACTGAGCGTGTTTATATGCCTGCATCATGCTGGTGACAGTTATAATTACGTAAATCATCTGTGTGCGCAAAGACCAAAAAGCTGCTGTGTAGTAATCACAGCAGTGCAAGAACATGAAGTGAAAACCTAACAAATGAGCATGGTTTGAGCTTCCAGAAATAGGAAAAACATCTTATATAAGGCATGCCGCAGTGATTCTTTGTTGGGTGTCTTTGCAAATGTTAGTATTATTCAGGATCACATTCTGCATTTTTTAATGAACTAATGTTTATTACATAAACTACTTATTCTATGTGCTGCTCATGGTTTTATAAACATCTTCACTGCACTTTTTTTACTTCAATCTTTGTTTCCTTTCTCTGCATTTAACTGCCTCAACAAATGCTGTTCAGCTGTTGCATTGTGAGCGACTGGTGGCTCAGGCCCAGGAGCTGAGAAGTTCTTGGTTCAGGTGCAGTCATACACAAAAGATGAGTTCCACCTGTCTTGAAATCTTCTTAGCATCTTGTCTCCTGTTTTGTGTCTGTGGAATGGAGTGGTGATGAGTAGTGCCTTTGTAAAAAGTGGAGAATCTCTCCGAATGAGAGGTGCTGTGTAAGAACTTGATGGAACTGCTGTTATATTCTGATCCTAACCTGATCCTGAATCCCTTTGCTACTCTGTTCAGCTTACTGAGTCTGGTTCAGTTTCCCTGATAGTAGCATGGAAGTCCTGTTGGATGGTCCGGGGATGTTGAGGGAATCTTTGATGCATATTAAACTTTTCCCATAATTTGAAATTTATATGAATGAAACATGCATCACTGTCAGAAGCCTGCATTTTCCATGAGTATTCTTGCATGTGCATTTTAGCTAGCTGAAATGTTTCATCTTAGTATTTTCTGTTGTTGCATTTCTAAAAAAAAAAAAAAAAAAAAGCATTGCAAATACAAGCCAATTCTTTTCATTTAATAGGAGTCAGATTAACAGAGTTTTGAATGAAAGACATGACTGCATCTCTCAGAAATCCACTAATTGCTGTGAAAGTATTTTGCTTTCCCAGAGCTACAGACATGTTCCACGTTTTGGAAATGCTGTTGCCACGAATGTCTCTCCTATCACCCCGACTTTATTCTAGTGTTCTCAGTCTGTCAGAAAGCAAAAGACTACCCAGATTCCTGAAGCCTGGAAAATGGTCATTAAATACATTAGACAAAAAGGAAATAGCATGTCTACTAAATCAAAGATGTTTTATATAAATCATGATGGGTCATGCTGAGAGATGTCTCATTTGTTGAACTTAGCAATGTTTCTCTCCTTGAAAATTAGCCAAGAATTTAGCTCTTTCCATAACTTTCTAATCCACCTCCTCAGCAGAGTTCAGATTCTATAACTGACATGTTGTAGAAATCCAGTATTTTTTGGACCGGATAGTCCTTAATGCTTGTTTGATTTCAACTTAATTTAGAATAGAGTTTGACCTGTGATTTTACTTATCCTGTTAGTAACTTGTAAATTCTTTTGTGCAGGATGCGATCATCCTGTGTAGAGCACAGAATTTCAACACTTTTTCTTGCCACCCACAAAAATGTAGGTGGGAAGACAGTCAACGAGTGTGAATGAATTCTTTGCTTCTCAGTGAGGTGTATTTCCTGAAGACAATGGACGTCTTTTCCTTTGGAAAAGAATTTGGTGAAAACCAGGAATTGACACTGAAAAGACGTGGAACTTTTCTCTTCACTGATCAGGTACTCTGATCATACAGTGGTGTTTCCTAACAATGTCAGCTTGGCTCAAGGGTTCTATTGGGTCCTTCTCTAGATCACTATCATGCATCCTGCCAGTGGGCATTGTGGAAGGAGAAACTCTTAGGGTTCCCAGCCCCCTTTGTAAGGATTAGTTAATCATTGAAGCATAGAATGGCTTGAGTTGGAAAGGACCTCAAAGATCATCTAGTTCCACCCCCAGACTTGAGCAGGATTACAACCGCTAGATCAAGTGCTAGATCAGGCTGCCCAGGGCCCCTTCCAGCCTGGCCTTGAACACCTCCAGCAACAGGGGTATCCACAACCTCTCTGAGCAGCCTGCTAATGGATGAATATGAGATAGGTTGTCCACCTTATTTCTGAGTGTAGGTGCAGAACTTCTAGGGAATTACGGATAGTTAGCCACAAATTCAAAAGCTTCCCACACTTACTCATCACCTTCAATGTTTTAACATTTCACTCTGTGACTATATTGTAGCTCAGTTTTCTTTGATTCCTTCCTGGTATTTAAGGCTTCTTCCTCTTGAGGTATTATTAATCGTTTTCATATATACTTCTTTGAGAAGGCTTGTGTACTTCAGACATTTCCTTACATCTTTCAAACTATTAGATAAAAGAGACGTGAAAGAGATCTACCTACACAGTTGGAAAGGGAAGAAAGTGGATGTGTAAGCCTGAGTTTTGACAAAGGGGGCTTGAGGAAACTTGGTTCTAGAGCAATCTCAGAGTTTATCCTTAAGGAAGTGCTTAAAAAGGTGGCAGCGTAGACAGGTAGGGAAGGATCAGAAATAATGTCAAGGGTATGAGCTGTCAGTCAGAAGAGCAGGTGAGATGCTGGAGTGAAGGGTGCTGGGACTGAGGGAGAGGGGGAAGGAGCTGGAGGTCCCCTATGAGGACAAGGCAGGTGCAGTGTGAGGACAGTTTATTTTACCAAAAGGAACCCTGGGTTGAGAGAGCTACATTTCTAACAGCAAGGAGGAGGATGAAAACAAAGAAGAGGCAAATATATGTATAAAACAGTACTTTTTAATAGTGTTGTAATCCTTAAGAAAGAGTACTTCCCATACACCTTGAATTCTGGCTTGAATTTGGTTTTTTGCATCACAGAGAGAGCTCTTATATCAAGCCTTAAATGGGTGAACCAGTTCCAAATATGTATATGCCTCAGTATGTTTGGTCCTTATGTCAGCAGATGGGAACTACTTGCTGAAGCTGGTATAACTCCTCCAGCCTAATGCTGTACAAAGATACACAGACAAAAAATGATTCCTACTGCTTCAGTCCCTACCAGTCAGTTATGCATGAGGTGTAATGCAGGATTAATATGTTACAAGCAAAAGATTCAATAAGCAGCAGCAAGCCTGTGCAGAAGAGCCTAAGATTGAAACCACAGAGACATACACTCAGATGGAACAGGGCAATATTTTCATTCTCTTTTAAACAAGTTAGATTGTACTAATAAGACTATTTGTAGCTAATCATTGCTGAAATGGAGAATGTGATTCAGGAGACTGTTTGTCCTGACTAGCATTGCTAGATATAAACTGAGCAAATCAGCCACAAGCTCTCTGTCATTCCTGGGCTTTATTTCAGGGTGTTTTTGTGTATGGATATCTCCTCCACTCTTGCTGTCATGATTCTTTGACAGAAGGTGATGGCAGGTTTTGTGAATTCTGGCTTTGTGTGGTAACAGACCAGATAAGAGTATGCATTTCTTTGTGTATTTAGAGTATACAGGGCAACATTGTTTAGTGCAAGACAGAAATACACGTTGCACTGTCTGCATTCTTCTTCAGTCTCTGGCAGAGATAGATATGACTGTGAGTGATTAATCTCAAGCTATTGAACATATAAGGTAAATAATAGTTCATGAAAACACAGTGGCTCCTGGGGTAGCCAAGGACTTTGATCTTTGCCTTCCAATAGCTTCACTTAGTTGCACAGTGTTTTGATCATCTGGGATGCAGTGAGGGAATGCTGCAATGTCTACCCAGAGTGTTTTGCAGTTATTTAGAAAAAGAAGAGTGCAGGGCCATCTGAGGATTTCTTAAGGGAAGAAATTAACACAGTGTAAACAGAGTGGTGTGTGTGCATTCTTTTGCTGTATAGTTATACTAACATAATTATAACAAAAAAACATACACCAACAAAACTTTCCCATGTAGAGAAGTCTTTGCTTTTTTTTCTTTCTGATGTTAAATAAAAATAGCCATAGCTTGTTTGTTTAAAGTTATTTCTTCTTGGTGGTTTCAAAGTGGGCCCTATCCACTCCACTTTGGAGAAGCCATCAAGTTTCATCTGTGCCTAGCAGCCTTTGGATGTGAGCCATGTTCAGCTGTGCCCATGGCAGGCAAGTGCAGCACAGGACCCTCTGAGATGAGAACCAGTGTTCTGTAAGGAAAATAATGTTTTTTGTTAAGTGTTTCAGAATTGCCTATGACCTTTTTTCAAATTTTTGAGATTCAAAAATACAAAATATTGATTTGGTTGTTCCTTCCACCCCACAGAGTGAACTATGAACGTTGTAGAAGGTAAACATTCCCCATATGTTTGCTAATCTGAGTAAAGATAGTGTTAGGACAGGAAGTTACGTTTTTGCATATGTAGATTTAGGGCTCGTGGTCATTTGCGTATGTTGTTGATTTGCTTGGGTTTCTCCATCCATGTTTAAGGATATATTTGTTTCAGACTAAACAGTTATATCCCCTGTTGTTTCTGAAATAGTATGTTGTTTTCTTTCATTTTACCATGCAGTGAGAAATCCATTGCTGGCACGCACTTTTGTTCTGGGAATCTGCTTTACGTAATGAAACTCAAATAAAAACAGTGGTCACCATGTCCCTGGAAAACCCTTTTGGCCTCACAGCCCCATGTTGTTAGATTTGAGCTAGACCCACAAAATGTCTGACTGGAGACACTCTGCTCAGTAGCTGCCAGTCATCACTGGTACAATGATGGTGATGTGCCTCTCCAAATAGGGATATCCCAAGGTCTTGATGCATTCTGTAGATCTGCATGTAAGCTCTTGCACTGCATGGTGTGCTCATACACACGTGAGATGGTGAGGCAGTAAGGACTAGGCAGTTGCTCACATTTTCACCTTTGCCAGTTGTGCAGCCTGGACTAGAAGCTGAGAGCCACGTTCTGCCTGCTTTGAGCTGAATCAGAGCTGCTGCAGTGAGTGTCTCTGATGTCTTCATCTGGCTAGTGGCTAGTACTCAGCATCGCCCAAGAAGACTCTGCCTTGGTGAAAGTTGTATCACTGGTTCACCAGCCTTGGGGCTCCTGCTTTGCCTCTGACCCAGCACATACCAATTGGAAATGATATTTACGGAAAGCATGGAACATACATTGTATAGTCTCTTACAGGATTTATCTTCCAAAAGCTCATTACACTGATCTGGTTGTAAAGGCCATCAGCCGTGTTAGATTAAAGCTATAAAGAACTCCTCTTGACTCTCTACTCTTCTGGATACTCTAATGTCTGCAAACGAACTCTGTCATGGACAAGAAAAAACTGCCTGTGTCATGGCTGGCATCATCCCCCCACCATGAATATTCTCAATGGTAGTTTTATTTTTTTGGTAGACAATGTAATTTGTGTAAGACATGGAGAGATTGATTCTGCAGCCAACTGAAAGTAACTCAATTAAGTCAGTAGAGTTACATGCAAATAAAATCAGTAAGGAATTCAGTGTAGGGCCTTCAAAGATCACCTTAGATCCCTGAGTGTGAATAGCAGCCCACTGCTGCTCTACTTTGAACCGGATTTTTTATTAGCATCAATCCACTGTGAGGTTCCTTGGTGCTATGTTATCTGTTCAAGCACATGAGGACCCTTGTGTTAATGCCCTTACTTCAAGTTCCAAAGTGTAACAATATATTTACACAAAATCTGGTGCTCCCTGGCCATGTTCTAGCAGTGAGTGGTTATACAGGTGAGTACAGACCACCATCTGCTGCTTTCACCCACCATCTAGGCCAGAGGGGTTCAGTCCAGCATCCCACCAGCTCCTGTCCTGAAAGTGTATAGTTCGAGGATGGGAATTTGGGTTGGAAATTGTTGCGTATTAGTCTTAAGTTTTTTGGCTCAGTATTTGGGCAGTGGAAGCTTGAAATAAGCTGCACTGAACTATCAATGCAAGAGGTATTTCAGAGGACAGAGCTGTAATTGGACACTAGCTCTTGGTTCTGAGACACATTTTTCATTCTGCATACTAAGGTAACATGTTGGTAAGAGTGCTAAACTTGGAGACTCCTGTTGCTTCAGAATGGGAGTCATTACTGTGACTAGGCTACATGGGTAAGTATGTGACATCACTGCTTAGAGGCAGCTGAGTTGCCTTTAACTGGGGTTCAGGTATTCAGATAGAACCTTACATTTACATTTTAAAATAGAGAAGGCTTACAGAGCAGATTTTGCATTGTCTCTCTTCCAGAAATCCCTTTAGGGTTTCACAGTTATCAGTACTTCCAAAGCTGGGGTTCTGAGTAGGACATTATTGGGATAAAAATGCAGATGAATTCTTCTTTGAGACTGCCAAGTAATCCTTTTGTGTTTTTTTTTCTTGTTGAGGAAAATGGCTTTCATGCTTCCCATATCACTGGAAACGTTCCAGCCTGTAAAATGATCCCCTGACTTTTTAGTACAGCTTAATCACTCCACAGAATAAATCTTATAGTTTTAACATAAGTGGGTAGTTCTAGCAATTTTTTCTAGGCTTTTTGATTTATCAGAAATCTTTGCTTAAGATTGTTCTTTACACAGCGCTTTAGAAGCACCAGAAGCTTATATTCTTCTTCTGGAAAGTGAATCCATTTCTCCCATTTTTGTGTAGCCAGGTATATCCAAGTGCCTCCCTGAGAGCCTCCACATGTGGTGCTACTGGGAAACCTAAAAAGAAGAAGGGGGATGAAGCCTGTAGGTAGTCTACTTCTGGTTAATCCTCCTACATTGCTGGAAACAGACTTTAATTCTGAAGTACAGTAAGCATATAGCATATCCAAAAATACTGCATTTTTCAAGCACCTGAAATAATGTATTTTAAAAATAGAGAGAAGAGAGTGGAAGTGGAAGTGTAGAAGAGTTGAACTTAAAGTTGAAGTTAAACTGCAAAGCTTTCTGTCCCTTGTGTTTGCATCGTGGTGGGTAACTGCTCTTACCCACTGAAAAGTTAGGTAATTTGATGATCGACACACATCTACAAGTTGTTCCTCTGATCTGTCTTCTGAATGGGATGAGATAATCTTTCACCTCTGAACTTGCTCCATTTCTGTGAGCTCACACTGTCGGCGAAGTCAATGAGCAAGTTTCACCACATGTCTGTTTTAACTTAAGGCAAGTCTGTAGCTGCACTCCAAATGTGCTTCCAAATACCCTTGAGGCTTAATCACAATGAGTAAGCTGAATGTTTGTTTGCAAACTGCTTCTTTCATCCTAACTGACCAAGAAAGGTGAATTCCTTTCCTGGGAATCAGGAAGGAGCACCCTTTTTAACGAGGAAAGTGGGCATAAGATGAAAATCTAGATATAAAATATTGGAGAGGACACTGTACAGACCATAGCTTTGTGAAATGGTTATCTGTGAAGAAGGATTGAGCAGGGGAACCTGGGAGAACATCCATCAGGCTGCCTTTACTTTGACTTTCTCCTTTATTTCTTAACTTCTATCGTTGCTTTTCAGTGTGAGCTGAATCCATTGTTTTCAGAAGCTTAACTAGTACTGCTGAACTGCATGTGAATGGCAGGTTCCTTGGGAGCTTTTGAATACTTATTTGTATTCAGTTATTAGATTTCCTCACTCACAGCCCAGCTGCTTCAAAATCACCAGTTTATTAGACATGAAGACTGTTGCTTCTGCAGATGTTCCATTTAGCATAGTCAGTGCACAATTCCTTGTATTTAAAGCACTGGCAAAGTTAGTATCATGCCCCAGAGCTAAGTTTCCTCTGCCCTCTTGTGTCTTTGGAATACACTGCTAAACACACCCCAAATACAGAAGTTTCATTATAAGAGCTGGAATTTTCTCCATCCAGACTTAAAAGTAAAAGGCTTAACCCATGCTTATTGAGCTATGATTTGAATCTTCAGTGATATGTATGGATCAACATATATTTGAGCTAAAACTGCTCTGCCAGTATTTCACACAAACATAAATTTCTGAGGGGAGGCATAAACAACTTGAGATTATTTTTAGTACAAGAATAAGCCTGATAAACACTATGAAATTTTGATTTTAATGAAATTTCAATTGAAAAATGAAGTACCAGAGAAAGCAGTGAGAAGGGGGTTATTTGAGCATAGAAGAAGGAACAGTTCAAAGCTCTAATAATTTTACAGAGATTAAAGACATTCAGAAGACTAAAAACAAAAACAAAAAACAAAAACAAAAAAACCAGTCATGTAGTGATTTAAATTAAAATACCTTTGAGTTCTTGGTTGTTTGTTGTTGTTGTTGAAAATGAATTTAGGAGATGGGTGAGCTGGAAGTTCGGATTTTCTCCCCTTATTGTATTAGGCAAAAAAGGTGTTGCACTGGCTGCACATTCTCCTTTACCCGCAGGACTAGAGTGCAGCAGTGCAAACTGGTGGAAGCTGCTGTGAAGCATGGCTTACTGAACATCTCCATTTATTTTTTTAGAGATTTAAGCATCTTCAAATCACAGAGCCAGCTGTTCTATTAAAGGATGGTTTTTCACACTAGAATAGGAAGTTCAGAGTTTGATATGGTCTGCTGTAGATCTTTTAAATAGCTTATAGCTTCACATTTGCTCTGTGAGCATTTGGTGGTGACTGATCTGAGCCAGTCCTGATTTTGACACAGGTATTGTTCTAGTTATCTTAATGAGTGTTTACAGCAAAGACCAGCACTTTTCAAGAGCAGCTTTGTCATTTCTTTGTAATTAGTTATGTGTGATATGGAGATTGTGCACCTCATTTCTTCAGAAACAAACCTGATAGCCTTTCCAGCCACAGAGAGAAACTCAAGAGTGCTCTATTTGTAATTGCTAAACAGAATTAAGGGTCATAGCTTTAAATGCTTCAGGACAAGTCTGTAACATACCCAGGGGACTCCAGGCCTTCCCTTGTGCTGTGTTAGCAAACTTCTATGTCCCTCCACCTGCTTCAGAAATTTATTGCAGCAACTCCTTTTACCCTTCGCTTCTTATCAGTGTGCTCCTGGTATCTCCTGGTTGTAAACAAAGATGTTGCTTCTAAAGTGCCTGAAGAGAAGAGAAGACATTCCTGAGTGAACGCCTTTTGTTTTTCCAGTAACTCTCTCAGAATTTTGGTTGCTGATGTTCAAACTGAAGCTTTGAACAGTAGTTAGTTCAGCTGATGCCTTGGTCGCATCAAAAGATTTTTTCCTTTAAACTCTCCTTAGTGTAACTTCAGGAATCATTCCAGCTCTGCAGAGAGGCAAAGTCTTCTCCTGCTTTGCAAATAGGGATTTTTGAGATGTGACTGGTGGTCATGGTCTCATGGCATAGAATTGGTGGTGTTGACAGTAAGTATCTGTTCTTCAGCAGGTGTCCCTACATTAGGTAGTGAAAGATGATGAATGACTGGGTAGGGATACATGTTGAGAGAATTACAAGGTAGCAACCAGAATTGAAACTGTAATTCTGAAGTTGAATAGGTAATAGCACCCTTAAGGTTTCAGTCCTAGCTATGAGTTTTGAGCTACTCTCACAGCCAATCTGTGAGCCTGAACTGTGTTGGGTTTTTTTTTTAACCTTTTTCTGAAGAAAAGGGAATGCATTTTTTTATTTATGAATACATAACATGGGATCTGCAATTTATTATTTGTTGTCTTAGATCTCCAAAGTTGTAAAGACAACAGAAATCTGAATAGGAAAATATTTTATGGTTTGTCTTGTTCTTGTGGTTTAGGCTTTTTTTTTTTTTTTTTTTTTTGCAGCTGCCCTATGTGTCAGTACTTCATAACCATCTATAGTGCAGGGACCATCGATCCTTATCGAATATCATCCGGGCCTGTCTTGTATGGTGCTGTCACAGTGGTTTCCATTTATTACCATATAAAGTTTGATTAAACAGAACATCCATGTTTTACTCTTATTCTTCCTTTATCTGATTTATCCACCTGCTGCATGGCAGTGTGTATTCAGTGCTGGACTTCTCATGCCTTCTTTCTTTCAGGGATTTGGGTACCTTTTAGTTGTTTTTCAGTTTGTATGCAGGTCACCAGTGGTGCACAGAGCCTGGGTGGGGGTCACTGCTCAACACCTCTTGTTAGAGCAAGCCCCAAGCATTAAGGTTTCAGCCAGTTCTCAAAGCCAGAAAACCTTATTCCCCAGCCAGTATTTACTCTGCATCTTCCACTCTTTATATCCCAGTCTCTCCTATTACCCTCATTGAGCTTCATCCAGAATAATGCCCTCGTTCCATGAGATTGGAGCACTGCTGTGGCAAAGTTCATGTCTGGTGCCCCAAATCTGCACAGCAGGAGGCCATTACTGCCTGGCCCAGCTATCACTCATGGCCTGGTGATGCCTGCTTCCCTGCTGGCTTCAGAGATCACCCGTTGCTCTGTGTTGGCAGTCAGCAAGATCGCAGCCATGGTCTCCATGTGAAGGTGAGGAAGGGGGGGGTTCAGTGTTGGTAGCAATAGAAGGACAGAAATGACAGTTAATAAACACAGAGAAGAAATTGGGATGGGACGAGATGGGAGAAAATGCAAAATGTTCACAAGAAAGGAAGGAAGAAGTAGGAAGCCACCTGAGCTTGTACAATCATGAATAAAAGAGAAGAATTTAAAGAATATGAAGAAAGCAAAACAGCACAAACTATATACCAAGACATGCTGTAAAGATAAGGACAAAGATAGCAGGAGGGATATAGTGATATTTTGACCTTACATTTGAATGTGATGTGTTGTTTCTAACAACAAAAAACGCTACAGATATTTTTGGTACTTGCCTGAACCAAGGGCTGAACCCTGCCAAGTCTGAACAGTCCTTATTGCTGTCAGGTTGGCAGCTCAGAGTTGACATGGCCTACCTCTAGGGCAGTTTCCAAGGGCAGGTCTCTGACAGACCACCAGACACTTAGAAAAAGTAAAGAAATACCACTTAGTAAATGCACTACAAAAATATGTAACCTCTTTTATCACTGCAGTCCTCTGACACATGGAGAGATTTTCCCTTCTGTGATATCTTTGTTCATTAAAGGCCGCTTGAGGATGGGGCTGATAACCATGGTTATCTACTGGTTGTGTGACTCAAAGCATGCGTGCACTGTGAGGAGGAAATGCCTGAGTTATGCTTTCTGACCCAAACTGGAGAGTATATAAATTGTGTTTCTAACAGTTTCCTGAGAACTAAGGACATTTGTGCATCGCCGAAGGTGGAAGATGAGGTAGCCTCTTCCAAACAGACTGTGTCAACACAGAGTCAGTGGTAGGGCCAGACTCCTGTCTCTCATTCTCACCTATAGACTGTTCATTTGTATGTTTCCTGTTTCCTTTTTAACAATGGTTCACCATGGTGACTGGTCACTACTGGCTTGGGAAGGGACAGCAGCAGTGGCCAAGCATTCTGCACCCAACTTGTAGGATTTTGCTATAGCTGCTAACTGTTGCAGGAGATGAGGGGAAAGTTACGTGTGCCTGTGGCTATTTGTTGCACCACATAGAGTATATGGTGTAATTTTGTGCTGATTAAACCCAGTTTTGAGACTGAGCCTCAGACATAGTATTGTATGTCTATCCTGGACCTCTGGGCAGAGAAGGTGTGCTTAGACTCCACTCACTTTGATAGTAGGAGCTCAGTGTTGAGTGAAAGCTTCAGAGTTTGTTTGCTGCCGTTGGAAGGAAGAAAGGATCATCACTAACAACTGGAGAACTTTTATAAACTGACAGCCACCTTCAAAATTGCAGTGTGTGCAGTTAAACTCCGAGCCGCACTTCTAGCTGTAGGCTGTACTGAAATCTTGGGTTGAGTGAGCATTTGTTTGGTTTTGGGTCTATCTGTGAATTAATGGTTTGTTCTAGCAGCTTTAGTGGGCTAGAATTGACTTATTGGTGGAGAAAATATCATTGCTGTGCTAAGTTCACAGGAGCACACTGAGATGGTAAGAGTCTTCTCTGATAATTTTTGTTTATCCAGGTGGTCTTTTCTACATACAAAGTGAAAGAGATTACTATTCACCCCTTCCTTCATCTCCCTATACAAGTGCAATATAATTAGCAGGAACACTGAAACTTTCCTGTCTCCAATTGCTGTTTGCAGGAGAGAGCAATGGAGGAAGGTGAGATGGAACCATAAGTCCCTCTTCATTTGCACTCTGAAGGCAAAGTTTTTTGTGAGCCTTAAGCATATGGGTGGGAGAGCTGCCAAGGCAAAGTTGCTCCCAAGTATCTGTAAACTAAATCTGATTCCTTAAATTCATCCAACTAAGGAACTTTCTTTCACTCTGGCAAAGGCTTGTAAATATTGCAGTACCTGTCACTTTTGGATGCCGCTTTCTGTTTTCGTAGCAGCAAACTGAAAACTTTGAAGTCTGGGATGTTTTGTTTAACTTTGTAAAGGCTGACCTCAAAGCGTCGATATTTCTGTTCCTTTTAGGAGGTATGAAGATACTCTTTTCAGAGAAAAATTCTTGTAGCAACAATATTGCTAATGGCTAGAGTTCTTAAATGATCTCAGAGCACTGAAGCAGCTATTGAGATCTGTATACCAAAGTATAAAAGTTTTGCCTCTCTTTTATTTTCAGTGTTGCTATTCCTCGTCTGTATAAGAGAAAATGCATAAATGTGTACTTAAAATGAATTGAAAAGCATTAATCCTGATAATGCTTTTAAGCAGCTTCTAAATATGCAGTACTCTGAGAGTGTATAGTTGATTTTAACTGGGGTTTTAGTTTACATGTTCTTCTTAATATCTGCATAGCATAGCCTCCACCTGTTTGGGTTCTCTGTACTTGCTGGAATGATGTGGGTGTTTGCAGGGCATGTTTTGCTTATTTTCAAGAAAAATTGTTAGCAAACTCAAGTCACAGGTTTGTATTAGCCAGGTATAGTTGTTCCCATCATGTATAACGGTTTCACGTGGTGTCCCTTGAAATAAATCTTATAAATGAGTTTTGGCAAACCCATTCTGAGCTATGGTTTCATATTGTCAGCTAACTTGAGTTATAATTCATGACTCCAAAGTCATTCTGGCCACAGTTAAAACATAGTGGACATGGTATTTTTAAGACTGTCCTCTTTGAGGAGTTTATTAAATGGTTACTCTTGTTTGTGTGATGTTCTTGATTTGATTTTGTTGATGTGTGTCTAGCTTTTGTCTGAAAATCTTTGGTCTCTAACCTGTTGCAGAGCTGTAGCTGAAGCCAAGGTCCTCTTTACACTTGAAGTTTCAACCCAACCCTCTTGAGAGATGGAGGTTTATGGCTGAACACTTTGAATCCTACTGTGCCTTCCCTACATTCCTGCTGCATGCCTAGGGGAGTTAAAGTTCTCCTACAGGGAACAGGACATAAGTCTTAGAGCACTTCAGTCTACTGAATCACTAAGAAGGCTCTTTTGACTTCAGCCATCCCACAACCTCATCTGAACAAGCACAACCTGAACAGCAACACCTTGGAGCAGATCTACTCTGTTAAATTTTACTAGGGTTTCTTTGTTTTCTTCTCTTTAATCGAAGTCCACTGAAGAGGCTTGCCAAGGTGTCTCCATGGAAAGCAGAGTTCTGTCTCTAGATTTGCTGGACCAGATGAGCACTGCTTTCATGGCAGAGATGTTTCAATGCACAGTGGGATATATTGTGTATCTCTCACCTTGTCTGAAGTGCATCCACACTGAAATCTGCTGCGTGAGTGGCCCTACAGTAATCCCTGCTTTGAGAGACTGCTTGCTCCCACCACACTTGCTACCATACAGGTTTCAGTAAAATGCTAAAAGCTAACATCCCAATGGCTTTTTGCTTCACAGGCTACAACTTATGAACTTATATATTTCTGAGCAATTTTTTTTGCCTACCTACTCGAGTAAACGTGCGACTTATATTTCCATTTTAGTGTGTCCAAAATTTAGCCTTTTGTCTTCTGAAATGTTTCCAGAATTGCAAATTCCTGTCTGGCTGATAGTCTTCCTGATGTTTTAGTATCAACTGGTAAAGTATTGCAGACTACCAAGAAGCAGTTGGTTTGAAGAGAGCTTGTTAAGATGCAGCTGAGAATTAAACCCCTGATCTTAATTTGGGCTCTTTTTGTCTTGTAGATGAGAGGATCTGTTCGCCACCCTTTATGGAGCTGACAAGTGCCTGTGGAGAAGATACCTTGCAGCTTATAGAGAAGAATGGTCTGGCATTCCCATTCAGTATGTATATCGTTTTTTAATTGGTACTTCAATTAGCTTTGGAATATTGCACCAAACCCCCCCAAGAACATCATGGCCAACATTGCAGGAGAGTGTATTTCATTGCCAAAGTGTGCAGGCTGTTAAAACCTTCAGATTCTCTGAAGCAATCTGATTGGAATGTGGAATAAAATCCCTCCCTGTCCGCTTTTGTTTTGCATTTTATTGATGTTCGTTACTTTAAACACCTCTACAGTAAATATGTGTTCCTGGGAAATGCTAATAGTTGTAACAAAGTTAGCCTCTTGCCCTGAACTTGTGCAAGAGATTTTTCCTGCCAGCTGCAGTCATTATTTTTCTTGAGAAAATCATTCCCTTGCTGACTGCCCATTTTTCCATCACCCCTCCCTTTCCATGGATCTGGCTGCAAATTATAATCTTAGAGAGTGAAAGAAAGTATAAAATATATATCACAGGCTCCAAAGGCCTACAGTCTCAAACAGCTGCTGTGATCTTTTTGTGCTTTTTAGTGGGTTTTGTTGTAGGGCTTGTGCTTTAATTTATTCCTTTATTTGATTTTTTCCAGTATTAAGTGAGTTGAATTGGTTAGTTGGTGTTTGTTCCCTTGGTGTTTGCCTCATCTGTTAGGTTCAGAGGTAAAGTTGCGTGGAAAAAACATGTTTTGCCCTTGCTGCCATCACTCTCCTAAAAGAGATAAGACCCCTAAAACTAGAAAGCAGAAATTTAGAGCCCACTGAGTGGCTTTGACACCCCTTCCTGATCCCATGTGCACTATGTTCTTGTCTCAGTACAGGCTGGCTAGTGCTGATCCTGTATTGTATCAAGCAGCATGGTCTATGTGTTTAGAAGGCCTGAGTCAGTTCCTCTCAATGATTATACAATAAAAAAAATAAAAAGAGTGACACGGTGGGAGTGCTTTTTCCTGATTCTTATATTTAATTTTTTTTCTAAATTCTCCTGCTTTCCAAAGCATGTATCTATGAGGCATCATGCACCACTTTCCAAAATGTCCAGTTACAACTTATTTTAGACTCTAGTGCAGGCCATCTACCTTTATTCTTTTAGCAGCCCCCAAAGAAGTCTTGTCCTGTCCACCTCCTCACTACATGCAAGTTTTTTATCTCCTCTGCGTAACATATAAGTAATATCTTCTTTGCACATTGTGTGGCTCCCAGGATCCTCAGCTCCTTCCTGGTTTCATAATGGCAGGAACATTTTTTTTATTCTTCCCTCCTGCCAGTTTAGAAATGGAAATGGGAACCATGTAGATATGCAGAGCAGATAAGGAGTATGGAGAAGAAAGAACTGCTGTGTTCTCTCGCTTTTTTGTTCTCATCCATGACTTCCTGTGAAAAATGTGCTGTACCTTAGTTTGGTTCAGACCGCTTGGTCTCCAGCCCTTCCTTAGGAACAGGGAAGCAGGAAAAGCAGTTGGTTTCCAATGTGTCCCAGCTCCCTTGTCTTCAGGACAGTGGTTTTTTTGTGCTACGTGTAAATCTCTTCTGCCACAGGCAAAACCACAAAGCTATGGAGAAGCCTCTGAGTGGGCAGGCTGGCAGTACCAGTGGTAGTACTGACTCTTGAGCTTTCCACCTCTGTCTCATTCCACAAGTGACCTCTGTTCACACCTCAGTTCCAGGGGTAGGTGGGAGGGCAGAGCTTAGAGCAAGCTAAGCTTTGCAGTGATTGAGGATGCTGTTAAAGCAGTGGCTGTCAGTGTTATCTGGTACAGTCAGTGCCTCCAGTGTTTGTAGGTGTGGGTGGGAATGGATTTGTCGATGTTTTGCGTGTCCTATCTCAGTGGTGCTTTTTTCTTTGTTTTTTTTTTTTTTTTTTAATTTAGTTTGTAAAACCAGAGTGGCCCATGGAACCAACTCTCATGAGGTGAGTTAAAAACTCTTGCAGCTCTACTTCCACTCCCCCTACGGCTGTTTGGTTGGTGCTTTCTGATCCATTAGGAAGTCAGAATGGGGGCTGTGCCCAAACCACTCACATTTTCCCACACATCTCATTGGTTTAATAACACCAGTATTTCTGGGGTTTATCTGAAAGACAGCCAAGTCTGTTGTTACCCTCCTGACATAAAGCTCATTGTAGCATTTTCGAGCTTCTATTATCTAATTTTCTTGCTTCCAACAGTTTGTAGTCAAGCTCTGTCTGCAAGGTGTCTCCCTCGTCAGGCTCTCTTCTGGTGGGAAGTTACACCAAGGGGTGGGGGTTTCTGCTCTACCATGCTTCCCCTCCAAAATTTATGTGGTGCTGGTGAGAAATGGTTTTTGCTGCAGATGAAGCAGATGTGAGTAAAGGCAGGCTGGTTCCTACTGGAGCCATAGGAATAGCAAATCGTGTCTGTTTCCAGGCATGTCCAGTTGTAGTAGTGTGGTTGAAGCTGTGGGAAAAAACAGATCTGGTAGCATTATCTGCTCTTCCTCATTCCCGTAAGGCAATTGCAGTTAAAACGGTTATGTATTCCTGGAAGGAGTGCATTCTCTATATGAGCTTAGCTTCCTCTAAATTTAGGCAAGTTGAGTCCTGATTTAATTCTTTTCCATTTGTGCTTCTTGCCTTCCTGCATACCACAGCTCAGTTTTGAGAATCCTGTCCTCCCTGCTGGCTCCAAGAATGCCTGGCTTCCTTTGTTCGCAACATGGTCACTGTTCCAGGTTTCCCAGCTGCTCCTGAAATGTGCAGTATGTTGCTGCAGCATCTCTGGGAAGCAAAGGCCCTAAAGTAAAGTGCCAGTCTAGATGAACAGAATGCCTACAGCTGAACTTCTGAATGGACAGCGCTTTTAAAAACACAGCTAGGTTTTTCATTAAGGCTTAGCTTGGATCACTTTACAGGCATGACAGACAGTTCTGTTAGTTTGCTGGAGCAGCTGCTATGAATTTTTGCTGTTATTCTTGAGAGCACTTGGGACTGCATTGTTAATGAATTTAAGACTCTGGTTCTCTGTTGATTTTTCTGTGTAGAGTTCCTCTGCAAGTGCAACCTGGAATGTATGAAGCTTTCAAGGCCTGTCCAATTACGCCTTGTCTTACATTTCCCTATTGAATATTTCCTTTATAAAGCACAGACATACCATTGCCTCTGCCAGAATTCCATTTTCTCAGCAAAAATTAGACTAAAATATAATTGTTAGCTGCATTTTATCACTTGAACTTAAGACTAGAGCCAAGAAGGGTCCCCTGAAAAGAAGCCCAAAGTCTAGCATGGCATTTTACATATTTAGTAGTAATAGTTACTTTTGAAATTGCTATGTTCTCAGGAGTGATCCAAAATTATATTTATAGATCCAAAATTATATTTCTAATCAGAGAGGAACTGTCTTGTAAATGTTATTTTATGGGTAGTAATGGCAAGGGAAGTGTAGAATAAATAGTCTGCTTACAGTACAGTCTGTCTAAAAGATAGTAGCTCTAGAAGAGAGAAATTGTTACTTGTTTTATTAATGGCTCCTCCTTTGGCTTTTGCTAAATTGCTTAATTCACTGTAGAGATATTCCCACTGCAAAGTTGACAACGAAACTAGAATGCAATCTGGTCACAAATCTGTTTTTCTTCATAAGATGACTATTCAAAAAGATCAAGTGCTGGCTAACAGGGCCAGCTGAAGGTACAGGCTTGAATTTGGGCTTGGTGCCAGCCTTGTCTGGCAGACTTCATATTTTGCTGTGAAAACATAAACTAGTTAGGTCAGGTGCTGTTAGTATTCGTGTCCCACGGTTCCACATGGCTTCTGCACTGCAAATTGCATCAGCCAGCTCAGCTCTTGAACCCTACTTTGCCAGCACCATTTCTGTTAGAAATGGAACACAGACGATGCCTAAAGGTTCTCCTTCCCTGCTGCTAGTAGGTCAGAACACAACTGTCCTTTGGTAAAGTTGCTCTAAGACATCAGTGGGACCCATGATGTGAAAAAAAACATGTCTAGAATGTGTCTTTTTTCTAAATACTGAGCAGACAGGAATAAAAAGCAGGGAACCATTGTGTTGGTTTTTTTCAGACTGAATTCCTTAAAGACATTGACATTAAAGTTTTTTGCTGCCAAATATTTTGTTTTGCCTTCAAAAGAGCTCTGCCTCTGTTACAAGGAATGCCATTTGGAAATTATGATATAAAATACAATTCCCATGTTACTGCCAGACACAGCAGGTCTGTGCTAGATGACAAAGGGCAAGTACACCCTGCAAGCAAATTCCTGGATCTGTATTCATGCATGCTAAAGGAATGAGACATCCCAGTGAACCAGCGTAACACAGCACCACGGGAGTTTTATGGGTTATATGCTAGTCCATGGGGCTGTCAGCACAGAGCAGAAGAAAAAATTCATGTGGTTTCTATGGTGGGTCAGTTCTGTGCTGAGAATATAAACTCCCTGAGTTTTCACACTTGCAAAAAAAAAAAAAAGTGATAAGTACCTGAAGGAGTGGTTTCCAGGAATTAATTAACTAATATTTGCAGAGAACACTTGAAGGACAGGAATAACATAGTTTTTGCCAGTATAATATTGTAGATATTATAAAGCCAACTGTCTGTGCACAAGGAGAAAAGAACAGTGGTTCTTGTTCTTGCCAACAGTGGAAGACAAATGAGTTGATGATATTGCTTTGATTCAGCCTGATGGACAATGCTGCTGGCTAGAGTAGGTTTCTTGCAGAGGTTATCACCAGTCACAAATTCAGCCTGTGTGTCAAACAACTGGCATCTGGTGTAGTAGAGACAGAATAAGAGCATCAGCTGCAAGTAGACACTGAATGCTTACACTGACTTAACTTAGAAAATGTTAATCTCCTGAGTCATCATGCTTATATACAGATGGTTCTGTGATACTATGTCATCTACCAGATAAGGTGCAAAGCAGAATGTTAAATAGGTAGAGAAAATACATGCTCAGACCTTTAAATGTGTAGTCACTACATCATTTATGATGCCCGTGTTTTTGATCAACGAACATCAGAACACTTCTCTGCACCTCTCAGCATCAAGTCCATCGTTTGAGGCAGCTGGTGTTCATCATTAAGGCCCTATAAATGACTTCCTTTTGGGCATATTTTTTACAGTTCCTTCAAGGGAACTGTACATTTGGAATAATGGGTGAAAACTGAAAATCACTGGCCCCAAATTCTCAGTAAGAGATACTGGGTGCTGGAAAAAGTTATTTGATGACGTAGGTGAAACCCCATTGCTTACAACACAGGAAATACAGCTTCAGAGACAAGCATATATTGATAGTACACAAAGACCTACACCTTCACACTTCTGTTATTCTCATGATACAAGCTTGTATTTGTTCAGACTGGTTGGCTGTATTGGTCAAGTATTTTATCATCTTTTTTTCTTCTAAAAACATGTGCTTCCAGTAGCATTCTTAATAGAATTGGGTAAATGAAATTGTGAAGGGCTGAGAATAAAATTTTCATTAAAAATGGAAGTTATGCTGCCAGTTGTATCTGAAGAGTTGTGTGCCAGTGAAATGTAATGAAGTAGGACTGGCTGCTGAGAAGGAATCCACCTTTGGTCAATAAATATCTACCAGTAGATGATCCCCCTCACTGGTTGTTGGTAAATACAAGATTACTGATGGATTTCTGTACAACTGTGTGTTTTCAGATGGCGATCATCTTCAACCAGGAGGGTCTGAAAGCTGTCCGTCCCCCTTGTGTCATTCAAAGCTTCATCAACCACAATGCTGTGCTGTATAAAGTGTTTGTAGTTGGGGAATCCTACACAGTGGTGAAAAGACCATCTTTAAAGAACTTCTCTGCTGGAATCTCAGGTACGTGATGCTGATTTAAAATGATGGTTCTTAGAGCCTTAGCAACAAACAGCTCACAGGAAGCTCAAAAGAATCTTTGAGAAGATTAATTAAATGAAGACATCTGGTTCTTATATGTTACTTCTTCTGTATTATTTCAGTAAGAAGGGAGATAACTCAAATGCTCTGGAATATATATGAATGACATCTATATAGTAAATATTTATGCAACAGTAAATAGAGTCTTACCTGTTAGAAACAGTGTTTTGTGTAATGTGGAAATGTGGAGAGAGAGAAATTCTCTGATTTCATAGTAAGGTCACATCATTTGTTCCGGAGTTTGTTTATAAATGTGCTTTGGAGAGGATTTCCTGGATTCCATCGCTTCAGAACTTCCTTTCCTTATTTTTACCTTGATTATATATGTGTGTGTTTAAATTAAAAATCACTTGTGCTTTCCCCTAAATATGAGGCCCATTGTTGTAAACCTTGGTGTAAGTGTCCTTTGTTTTGTGGATACCAGCTGTTTGAGAACAGGAGGAGTGGACTTGTCAGTAAGGACAGTGATCCTCCTGTATGTTATGAGATGGCAGTCGCATGAAAGGTTTTCATTAAAATATTGCTAGAATTTCCTGTGTGGAAAAATAATTCAGAGCTACATAACTCAGAGCTACATTCTGTGGGATATCAGAAGCAAGAAGGAATTAGGAGGGCTTGGATCTCCCTATCAGCTAGCAGAAATATGAATGGACAGGGTTCTTCTTAGGCAAAGGTATACGCTAAGTGTACGCAGGCTGTGAAGGTGCTTGGTTCTCCCTGGAGCTCACAGTGGACGGAGTCCTGCAGGTGGACAAATCTAGCAGGTAGCAGAAGGAGGGGAAGGGATCAAGTTGAAGGAGATGAACAAACAAGTTCCTATTTCTTGTAACTTTTCGTAGTGATTTCTGCTGATCTTAATATATCAATATGTGCTCGCGATCGCATTCCATGCGCAAGGATATTGTTAGTTTATGTGGAGTTCAGTAGGATCCTATGGTAAAAGACCTTGTCTGTAGGTATATGTGGCAATAGGTTGGATATATTTACTTGCAGGAGTGCTATGCATCCTGTTCAAACGAAATAGCCTGAACATATGGGTGTTCATATAAAACACTATGACGGGATGTGGTTTTGCTGGATGAGAATATGTTAAAGCATCTTTTTAAAAATGCCTTTGCTAACATCTCATCCATTAGTGTAAGACCTTAAAGTTGCCTGGAAGTTTATGTAAAATAAGTTGGGTAGGCAGATTAGGGTAAGTATCTGGCTTTCTTTCCCATATCAGTAGAATTCCAAGGGGGCCAGGCTACAAGGACCTCCTTAACCTACCTAGCAGGCCTGCTGGTGGTGCGGCACTCCCTGGAGCTGACCGAAAATACAGGGCCTTTCTAAATGGGAGGAAAAGCAAGAGCAGTACATGGTGGTCTCAGAGTTCAGAGTAGATTTAAGTTTGCTTTTCACAGTTCTCCCAACTTTATCATACATGGCCCTGCGGTTGCTCTTAAATGTCATGTCAGAGGCCAGCACGCCTTCTGATCTGAGCAGTCTTATTGAGTGTATCAAATTGGTAGAAATTAACTTCACTATTAGTTGATTTTGCTGGATGGATGAATCAAAACTAGTTTTTTTTATTAACTCCTCATAGTTAAAAACGTGGCCCAGGTGGGGCCACCTTGTATTGACCAGGACTGGATTCCGTGGGCTGCAGTGCCACCTGCTGTTCCTGGACTCATCCTTTGGAAATTAAAGTCCACTGTACAGTTATTTACAGCCTTCTTTTAATTCCAGACAGAGAATCGATATTTTTCAACAGCCACAATGTCTCAAAGCCAGAATCATCATCTGTCTTAACAGCGGTAAGTATGCTTGTTCTTTTCCCTCTAGTGGAACTGGAAGACTATCTAGTCCTTTCTTATCAAAGTGCTGGTAGCTAGCAGCTCTCCTCTGTTTATCTGCTTCCATGTTGCCAGCTGAGGTCTGTTTGGTATAATGAACCAGCATGGCTGTGTGTCCTTCTGGTATTCCTTACCAAGCTCTGGTGTGGAAGCACTGATCAGCAGGCCTGTCTGCTACACACCAAGCCTGAACTCCCCAAAGCCAGTGCAGACCGAGGGAAGAAGAAGAGTCTGAATGCAAGTATCTGCCCATTCTCTGTCCAGAGAGCTTCATAAGCATAAACCTTCCTCAGTTCTGTGAGGAAAGACAAATGTGGAAATTCAGAGAAGTTGCATTGGATAGGGCCATAGAGGATCAGTAGCAGGCTGCAGTGCAGGCTTTGCTGAGTGACAATCAAAGGACCATTTCTGGGGGTCTTCTGAGTTCAGCCGTGCAAGCAGGTGGCACAGATTAATGCCCACAGTAACAGGCCTTTTAATAACCTTTGTACATATGAATGCAAATAAGGCCTCGGGTACTCAACTACTGTGAAAGACACTTTGAAGGACTGAGTCTCCAGATTCTTCTCTGTTTCATGAGCTCTATTTGGGAATAGTTTTGTAGTCAGCAATTATTAATTTAAATTGCAGGCAAGACTGATGTGCATGTAAAATTTGAAGCTGTAATTGTGCTAGTCACAAATCCCTTTGTGGATAAATTTACTTTAAAGTTTATGTGGAGAATGTGCTCTTGTGGTTTACCTGCCACCTCTCTCATACACATACATGTTCCATGCACACTTCTGTAAGCATACTGGTGTGCTTCTGCTGCATAACCTCTTGCTTAAAACGTGAACAAATTACATCTTCCAGTCACAAGTAATCCAAATTATTCTTGATAATACACGCCTGTAGAATAACTTATAGATGAAAATTCACATGAAAGCTATCCCCTTTGAATTAACTGCTCTCTTGAAGATACCAGCAGAGTTGTGTTGTACAGTTCAGATGAAGCTAGCAGGCACAAGTCTGTCTTATCAGTCCTTTAACATAGGCAGGCCGTAATCTACATTGTAATAACAGAACTGTATCCAGAACAGCTTCAGCACAGGGCTAAACAAGCTGAGCTTGTTTTTCTAAGGTAAAGATTTAGTACTTAAAATAGTGATTCCCCATTTATTCCTCCACTGTCACACATTTTAAGGAACTGCACCAATGTGAAACAAAGAACTAGGTGCTTTAGAGTAGGGGAACTTCTGCTGTACATAGGATTTGAATTATGAAAGAAGTTTCTATTTGTTTCTCCTTCGTGTCACCAGTTCTCTGAAGTTTGGTGGACTTAGACCCAGAAATGACATTTTTTGCACTTACAAGACTGTTTCAGAGTCTGTTAGTAACGTGTCTTTTTCCTCTGTAGCTGGATAAAATCGAAGGAGTATTTGAGCGGCCAGATGACGACGTCATCCGGGAAATCTCTAAGGCACTGAGGCAAGCTCTGGGAGTTTCCCTCTTTGGAATCGATATCATCATTAACAATCAGACCGGGCAGCATGCAGTCATTGATATAAATGCATTCCCAGGTGAGAAAGGCATTTCTGCTCATACTATGGAGAAGCCGTGCAGTGTGTGCTCAGTGTGAAGTTTTGCTGCCAGTGTCTCATATAATTATTTCTCAAGTGAGGAAAGGGAGAGCAGCATGCAGAATTCTACCAAAATCAGACAGTGTTTAATCTAACAAGGACAAAAGCCTCATCTGGATATGGAATGTGCTGCTGAAACAGTAGTTTTTGGAGATACAGTCAAAGATTAGTGGCCAGCTGTAATGGAGGTTTCATGCTGTTGCTCAGTAACTGAATCACAGGGCTGCGTGCTGGGGCTTGAACTTTCTAGGTCTGTCTCTCATTCTGGAAATGAGGAGAGAAATAATGCATTCTATTTTAAGAGAGCCTCTAAGATTATTTTTCTCCAGACTCTGTACCATTTAAAGTGTTGAGGGGGCGGAAGTAGCAAACTGTTCCCTTGAAAATCTCTTCCTGTGCAAATTGATTCCCGCGCGGAAACATGTTTTGTGCAAAAGCAACACCAGGAATCTCAGGAAGATAATAAAACTGCACATGCAGAATTGCTGCTATGAAGTTTTAAATATCCTTGTGGGCTATCGTATGTGGATCCTGGAATAAAACAATAGAATGCACAGGTGAAAATTTGCCTATTTTTTTAGTGCACCGTATGCCTTGGAATCATCTAAACAAAATTCTTGACCACTGAAATTGTTAGAAGTTACAAGCATGTGTAACAGGAGCCAGTAATGCTTTGTCACTTATGCTAGATTTGGTAGCCTAACATAGGGAAAGATTATATAATCTCTGATGCTGTTTTACATGGAATTTTTCTCTTTGAAAATATCGTATCATTACCCAGACTGTCTTTGTTTATTTTCAGAGACATAGGCAGGCTGTTACATGGTTTGCTTAACCTGTCATCGAATTTTTAGTATGACTGAGGTATCTTTACATATAGAAGTCTTGCCCTAAATCACCGATCTTCTTTATCTTTCAATCCAAGTCCTCAATCCCAGTCCTCCCTATTGTGCCTCACCTGTCCGTGACTGGCTTCCTCTCAAAGCTCCAGGCCTGCTATTCACAGGTCACTTTGCTGCTTGGTTCTACCATGTGGTGTTGATGCAGTCTGCAAACTCATGAAAACAGTGTTCTGCCAAGAGCAGTGAAACAACCTAAATTAGGTGTCAGATGAAGCCAAATCAGTTTTATGAAAAGGTTTATATTTCAGTCACTGGATATTGAAATCAGTGGTGCAGGACATCTCTTTGCAATCATGCATTTTGCACTATTTTGCATCCTGTACTTTTAGGTGATTTTTTTATTCACAAATATTGTTTCAGATTTGGTGCTTTGCACAGACTGAACTACGTTTCTTCTGATTGAACTTCATTTCTTGAAACTTTTCATTAAGTCCAGACTAGGGGACAGCTCGTGGCAAATTTAGCAACTTACAGAGATATAATGTCTCCTTGTAGTGGCATCAGCTTGCAGAACTGCCTGCAGCCTTGTGCTCTGCAGTATGTCTATCCTAAAAGCAACAGTTTTTGATATTCAGTGCAAGTTCTGCATTTCAGTCTGCACAGTAATTGGCCTTTTAATAGACATCAACTTAATATTCCTTTCAAGATGCTTGAGAGCACAGGAAAGCTTCTTGTGCACAGTTCTACACTGTATTACACACAGGATTTTTTTTTTTATAGTGACCATGTGAGTAGTGAAGATAGCTACTGGCTTTATCACCATGGCACAGTGTGTTGAAAACTAGTTGGAGAAAGTCTAGAGGACAACAGCAGGGACAAGACGTATGGAAGAGAGAAGGCTCTCAGTAAACAAAGCAGTATTCAAATCTGTAAGAGGCAGCAGAACTGAGAGAGATGAGCTGCTCTTAAGGCTGCTGAGATCAGAGGTGATCTGTGAGGCTGCTGAGATCAGAGGAGAGGGAATGGAGTAAAATTTGGCAAAGTTTACATCTCACAGAGATGTATCCCTTTTGCTCAAAAGCACATTCAGCCCAGGCAGATGCATTTCCCTCTGTGGGCCAGTTTGATTCAAAGATGAGCAGCTGCAAGGACTGACTTCATCAATGGAGCCAGCTCTTTGTTAATGAGAAGCTGAAATTAAGCACTGCTCAAAGGATTCCCTGATGGGCTGTGTCAGCAGTGGGTTCAAACTGTGCAGTTCCTGGAAGGGCTTTCCACTTCTCTTCCACAAGTCATCCTGTCCTGGAAGGATTGCAGTAGAGCCAAATGGAAGCCAAGTTAGACGCTTTCGGGACCTGAAGTACTGCCACTTGGTGGTGTGGGAGAGGGAGAGGTGCCCTTTCAGGGGCATTTACATATTTACAGCCTCCTTCATGGAGCTCAGGCTGCATCTTGGGACCAGGCCTGACCAAAGTCTTGTCCAGCTGCCTTAGAGGCTTGGCTTCCTTTGTCTGTTCTCTTTCACGTCTAACCAGCTTGGAGCTCAATTGAACTCACCACTCTATGGATGTCATATTGAGATTAATTTAACATTAGAATTTAGAGCAGATGTACCTGGAGGAGGATGTTATTTGTTATCTTCATTTAGCATTAGTGACACTTTGGAAAGATGTTAACGATAAATGTCTAAAAGCCCTATTGTGTGTCCTGTTATATAGAAAACTGTCTGAGTTATATTTAGCTGTAGTTACCAGCTGAGATATTTAACTGTAGTTCTGTCATGTAGCATGTGAGTTTTATGCTTGTCTGACCTCAGGTAACAGAGAAGAGGCTCCATGCAGCCTTACTGTTGCATCACAGCAGCTGCTTGTAGCAGGCTATGAGCTATCCAATTCTCTTTGCCCAAGGGAAGATGCGGAAAACCAGGGTATGTGTCAGCTAAAAGTCAGGAGTGTAGCATCTGTAACACTAGCTTAAAAGGGTTTCTGGACACTTAGTGGCTCTGCAAAGCTCGGGTAGTCAGGGTGCTTGTTTTCAGTGGATTTTCTGGATGGACTTCCTTCTTATCCATGCTCTGACTGAGAACACTGGAGTATATTTTCATCATGGCAAAATAAAGACCTCACACAGACAGGTATTTCCATACTGATTTCAGAGGCTTATGCGAAGGTAGAGCTAGCAGCAGCATGGTCCATACAGCTTGTGTTTTAGGTGTGGAAAACTTGGGTCCCCTGATTCATGAGCCCCGACTTTGTTACCAGTGATTTCTGAAGCTATAATTTAAGTTACCCTTCTTGATGCCTTATTGCTACAGCACAGTGATGTCCCACAGTTGTTGTTTTGAAAGACGTGCAGCAGCAGCCAGGGAACAGGGTGAGCCAGTATCCACAGTTTGCAGCCATCTCCATCTTGTGGATCAGGAGCTGAGACACACTGGTCACTCATACTCCCTTCCCTGTATTTTTTATACTTTTTTTTTTTTTTTTTTTTTTTTTTTTTTCTGTATGAATTTTCTTCTCAGTGACCAAGCTGGCATAGAGGGAAGTTTGCCTGAAATGTATAGCTTCCTTACACTGTAACATCTGCTGATGCCAGGACCCTGTAACTGGCTGTCTTATTCCCATAAAATATTTAAAGCAACTTCTTTGTGAGTTTACCATGTGCCCTCAGAAAAGGCTGATTTGTTTTCAGCAAGCAGACATGAAGCCATCTAGGATCTATGGGTCTCCTCTCTGAATATTAAAGCTGTTTCTATGGAGATGGCTTATTCCCAGGGAGCCAGGAGCACTCTGAGTAGATTTCTAGGCTAATCCCATGCCTTTTACATAAGCAAGGAAGCATTACAAGCACCTCTGTCAGGGAGGTGAAGATCTTGTTCTGGCACCCATGGCCAACTGGAAGAGCCTCAGTGGTCCCCAGCTGATGGGTGGGTTATAGAGTGGGTCACTGGCCACTGGAAAGTTTTAAATGGCTAATTTAAGTTTGGTGAATTCGTGTAAGGGTTACAGGAAAACCAGGAGCTTATGTCGCACAGACCAGCAGGGATATCAGACCTGTTTGGGAGTACCTAAGAGAATTATGAGTGAGTGCAGTAAAATCCAAAGCGTTGTGGCAGCCTAAGTAAGAGTTAATTAGTTATGTGTGGGTTATAAATACCCCACAAAACCACCACATTTATCTCAAGGGTAAATTGTCCTCTTACCTTGTGTTTTTCAGGAAGCTGGTTTCTTATTGCCAAAGGAATTTGGCTTTCACAGGAGAAGGGAGATTCAAATTGAGTTATTTACAGCTCTTCTGCCATGAGCTCACATAACTTAATGTGTTCTAAAATGTGCATTTAGTCGTGGTCTGCAGTTCTGCTCTTGTGCTGATCTGTGTGAAGGTTTTCTATTCACATGGAACTTTTAAACTGCCATTTATTGCTTTATGTACTGCTCCTGTTTTAATATTAGGTCACCTTCAAAACACTTATGTAGACATTCAAAAACAGTTAACCTAGTCCATTTCATACACTAAATGTCGCATCAACTCTAAATACTAAATCAAATTGATACCAATTTCAGCTTATGCAATAGCAGCTGAGATCCATTCTAAGGCACTGTAGAGATGTGTCGCGTGTCTGATTCAGTTTTAAAATGAATGCAATAAAACCGTGTCTGTACCAGAGTGTTTAAAGTGAACCAAGAGCTCTGCGCTCCTGCCATCACGAAAAATGTAGTATGTCCTGGTATCTGACCATCTGTTTTAGCCAGGACAGTTGTTAAACCCTGCACCACGAATTGTCTGGAATCTCTTAACAAAGCCATGCAGAAAGGTGGTTTCAGTACTGCCCCCAAATCCTGCTGTTTCTACCCAGTGCTGTGTCACTGAAATATATTTAGTGTTCCTTGGCTGTTTTTTCAGACTTTGTTCATAGCAGGGGACATGTTTTAAGTGCCAAGTTAGGTTAGATTAGGCACACACTGTGTTGCTTCTTTCAGTCAGACTCTGCCTTTCTATAGGGGCAGGGCCTGCTGTGCTCCTCTTGTGGCTCCCCTAACTGAGAAGTTGCTGGGAAACTGTAAGAGATCTGAGCTTTAGAGCTAGTTTCTTGTTGCTGGCAGAGTGAGGACAGCCTAAGAGATAAAGTGGGAGAAGAACCATTCAGAGACCGTGCAGGAACTACTCAGCTGCATCGTCTTCCTCTTTGTTCTCCCCCTTTTCAGGTTACGAGGGCGTTTCCGAGTTTTTCACAGATCTCCTGAACCACATCGCCGCTGTCCTGCAGGGTCAGGCACCTGAGGTGACCCAGCTAAACCGCGGCAAGCTCCTGGCTGAGCAGAGCAGCGGGATCATGGACGAGCGGATATGCTGCGCGAGCACGGGCTGCCTCAGCGTCATGGGAAAAGACTCCTCCTGGATTGTGGAAAACGAGACCAACAGCTCAGTAAAACTGCAACACCAGAGACTAGGCTGCAACTCAGCAGTGTCCCCCAGCTTCCAGCAGCACTGTGTCGCCACGTTGGCCACTAAAGCTTCCTCCCAATAACTTGCCAATGCCATGGACTGAGGAAAAGCCACAGGGATACAAATCGTGGTCCCAGAACCAGAACCAGATCAGGCTCTAATAGTACAATTGCAAAAAAAAAAAAAAAAAAAAAAATTAAAAAAAACCACCCACCTTCCATTTGATTTAACCTGATTTGCTGATGAAATGGTCTGAAAAGGGGGGAGGGTGAGAAAGTGATTCAGATCCACTTCATCAGATTCCAATTACAAATCTGTAGTGAGTTTACACACGCGCGTGGGATTTAACACTAGACCTTTCATTGTGGGAGGGTTGCTCTTTTGTTTCTATTGTTCTTTGTAATCACTGGTGACCAGCATTTTAAAATCGGACCTCATGGTATCAAGGAGATAATAATGTCGAAGTGGAATGTATAAATGTAACAGTGCTAGAGATTTTTTGCCTAAAATATTCCCATTCCTTTTTCCAGGTAGGCCATTGCAAAAGAAAGCTCAGAATACTTCAGTATCGCTAAACCAAATCTCTTGCAGCACTGTCAGGGTGCTGACAGGGAGCTTGCTGTGAGCCACAGCACTTTGATGGGACCGAGCACGCCGGTTGTTAAGGGCTCAGTACGGAGCAGCTGCCCCACGTCCTGCTTCTCAGCTTCACCCCAGGCCTCCTTGCTTTAGTCACCAGCAGCTTCTGGCTGCACTCGCCAGCAGTGAAATGTGTCTGATCCAGGCAGTCTGGAGGCTGAAATAGGGGTGCGGGTAGTTAAGTTGTGTGATTTAGTTGATGAAATAACATTCTTTCCATCATCTTCCAGGAGAGCAGCTCATCTCTGAGCAGAGAATTTGGTTCTCCCTACATTGCACTTGTGAGGATTCTGGGACAGCTCTGCCAAAAGGTCCTCCAACCAGGGCCACACATTCTCCTTACAGCAGTACACCTGGTCTGGGTGTAACACAGTTGCTGCCTTCCACAGATCCAAGGTGCTGCATTTTTTTTTTCCTTTTGCAAATTGAATATAAGCAGATGAGTACCTTTGTGTGAGACAGCAGTATGCAGCAGTTCTATCTAGCGTACTGTGCTCCAGGCTGCCAGGTGAGGCTGTCAGAGTGCTTCATGCTATCTGTAAGCAGTAGCACAGCCACGTTCTGCCTCTGGAGATGTGCAGTAAACCTGCAGTGTTCACCTGCTGTTGCACCTCCTAGCATGGCAGCATCTTCTGCTGCTGAGCATTCCTGCAGCTTTTGCCAATTCTGAACACTAAACTGGAAGCACCCAACTCTATCAGTGCTGAGAACGTAGACACTATTTTGGTAGACTAAGTGGCCTTTTCTTCCCCATATAAGCCCTAAAATGCATTTAAGAGGGGTGGTGGTAAGAAAATGTCCTTAGTTCACCTCCTAGCTTTTAGGTGTGGTAGTCTCCAGCTTTCTACAGTGGGTATCTGTAAAGCACCCATCACTGCAGCATTTAATGCCAGTTTGTTGGTATCCTGCATTAGATCAAAAGGAAATGTGTTACCACTCAAAAGGAAATAATCTAGAGCTTAAAGCTTGGGCAGACCACGGAGAGAGCAGTGAACTGTGTAGAAAGTGTCACCATCCTAACCTGGTGGTATAGGTCCTGGAGGGGAAGGCATTCCGAAGAGCGTTGCATAGCAGTTATTTTACACAAGCTCATTTTAATCTGAGAGAGATTGGGTTTGTTCCCCAAGTGCCACCCCAGGGAGATTTCTGTAGCTGGGATTGCATTTCTGGGGACAGTCTACACAGGAGAGGAGGGCCTCTTGAGTGTGGTATCTGTAGAACTCCAGGGTGCACATAATACAGTATAAATAAATGCTCTTCTGTTCAGACCAGCCCCGAGCTGGGCTGTCTTGGCAATCCCTGTGTGCTTCGAGGCTGCTGAACCCCACACTGAGTGCAGCTTGCTGGCCTGGGTCGTAGCAGTGTGAGTGAGTGAGATGTTCATAGGTGTGGGTTTATACGAGTATTCACGATAGACCAAACCTTTCATAAAGCCGTGAATGAAACAGAATTGACATCTACAGTGTGAGGTTTGTTTTTGTTTGTTGAAAATAAAAGAAGTGTTTTTATGTTACGTGCGTAACAAAAGATACCCTCAGGAAGGAATTTGCCAGTGCTTATTTTTGTATGGTACTTTCTTGTAACCAGCTGGTGGAGTGTTTGTAGACTTGCCTTTTGCTCCCTTAATTATGGCTCGGGGTTGTTTTGTTTTGATTTATCTTGTTTTTAATTCGGTGTTGGGGAAGAAGCGATGGTGTTAAAACTGGGTTAGTTAACTCAAGACCTTTCAAACTAAGTATGTTTACATGAATCTGAGTGTCGGATCCAATTGAAATGTCTGTATGCTGTTTCCTAGTTAGAACATCAGATGAGAATTTTATTTTCCTGGCTGCCTTCTGAATTTTGGTTGGCCTATTTTGCACTGCTTTATTTCTCCAAAATAAACTACTGAAATATAATTGTGCATTTTAAACTTGTTTACAAATGATTGTTAAAAGTTTATTTTGTAATTCTCTGAAGGCTTACAGAAATGCTATATTTAAATATTACTCCAGACCTTGGCTGTAACTAGAGAAGAAGTTTAGGTCATTGGTGTGATCAGTGACATTTTTCCCATAGTCTGTAATTTATTTCTTATTTATCAAATGTGTCTGTATCACTTTAATTGACCAGGTGCAGATATGCAAGTACCTGTTGTGATGTGGCATTATGATTGAGTTTTCTCATAAATTACCATGCAATTGCTGTACTGCTATATTTCCTTGCAGAAATTATTGTTGTGGCTCGTGGATTAGAATGTTGCCCAGTCACACAGGCAAATCAGGAGACCAGTTTCTAAAAGCCAAAACTGTAAACTACCAAGTGTCCAGTCAAACATTACTGTGAAACATTCGAGCGCACGAACGCTATTAAGCCTGTGCTAAAGTGCTTTTCTGAATTGCTGCCTCATTTGATAAGTTTAAGATAGCTTTGATTTAAGATAAGCTTCACAGTAATTTAGTTCATGATCTATAGTTTATTTGTTTTTGTTTTTTAAAGTAAGGAAATGTAGTAATGTTAGACCATACCATAATACCCTCGCTCTTAAAATTGCAGACAATCTGAGGGAGATTTTCCATAATGTCTTGTTTGAATTCTCTTGTTGTGGATTAGAAAAGGTTTTGCTGTGTTTTCAGAGGCATAGCTATTGCTGCTGTGTTGATTGGAGCAATTAAGTTAAAATGATGTGGTCACCAGTTAGCTTTCTGTTCTGCTTCACTGTTACCGGTATCCACAAGATCTCCATTAGTTTGGCTGGAATGTCTCCAGGTTTACTGTCAGCGTGAGGGAGATTTGACTGTGATTTCCACTGTAATTATGTAGTTGACTTTGATAGATGAAGATATCCCCTATAGAAGAGAACTTAAATGGTATTATTCGTGCCCGTAATGCAGAGCTGTCACCATCATCCTCTCCCTGTAGCTGATATTGCCATGTTACATTGGGTTTGATGTGACTGTCTCAGGGCATTTGGGTCATGCAGAAAACCCAGTGCAGAAATGCAGCCTGACCACGTATGCCAGTGCTGACATGCTTAGCCTGCAGCTGTTCTGCCTTTGGTAACCACATGTCTGGCTCTTCCAGACCTATTCACACCACTGGAATGAGAAATTTGCTTAGAGATCCCCATTTGGAATGTGACAGTGTTTGTGCAGAGGAGTCTGCAACAGCTTATTCGGATGAGAACCATCAGCTTCATTTGCTGTCCTCCTGATGAGTACAAACCAAGAGCCGCATTCTGGGGCCCTGGGAGAGGAGGGAAGTCAGGAGGATGGCTCAAGCTGAGGGCTGATGCGGCACAGCACAGCCCAAGGGCAACTGAATGCAGGTGGCCAGAGGTGCTTGAATTGACCGACCAGAAAAAGAGCAAAACAAAGGAAAGTGGGAACTTTTGTTTCCGTCCAACAAATTCCAGGCTTAGCAGCTCTGAAGCTAATGCAGGTTTCCCAAAGTTTTGGTGCGGCAGCAGTGACCTTGGTCAGACTTCTTCTCGCTCACTTGGAGCCTTACCTTCCAGAGTGGTGCAGAACATCTTCGGGTTTGGTTTGTTAGTGCATAGAGTCTATTTTGAGTTTGTAGCCGTCTCCCCATGTGCACACTGCAGGAGTTCACTTGCATTACTCCACTAACTTTCATTTCCTCCCTCCTTCCGGTCAGAGATGTATTGATTTTTGTATTCAGTATACAATTACTTTATGGTGTTGCAACCGTGTGCTTCGTAATAGCAGGATGTGAAAATGCTTCGTGTAGATTAAAATATTTCCTTCAATATAATGTCCTCTGGCTCTCATGTGTGGCACAGGCGTTGATGATTTTATTTGTAATATTGCTTTAATACCTATTTCAGAGGAATGTAACCTCCAGAAAAGTACTTTCCATATCTTCACTACCTTTCCTTCCCCTGTTCACTCTGTGTGGACCCAGGCCACCAAAAGTTGAGCTTTCGACAGGGTGGGTCCCGCGTCCTCTGTGGATTCTGTCACGTTTACATGACCATGCTAATTGCTAAAGACTGTTGAAGTTTGAGAGGTTCCGGGTGCAGGTGAAAGTGTTAAGAGTGATAGTTCCTCAGCAACACAGGCACGATAGGATCTGTAACAAGCAAAGGCTCCAAAGTGTTCTTGCTGTGTGTGCCGGGGACTGCTGGGGTCTGGTCCATCCATTCTCTGTCAGTGCATTTTCCCTGTGGAAGAAAAAAGTTATCTTTTCTAAGAAAACATACTCTATGATGAAGAAGAAAGGTGAGAAGAGGTAGGTGGAGATTGGGGTTTAAGTCCTGGCCAGGGCACACTGCGATACCAATGGGCCAGGAGTTGGCTCCGTTATTCTTTCTAGCAACCTGGGGAGATGTTTTCTCTCCAATTTTCTCACCCTGGATCCACTGGGGCTGATGCCAGCAGTTGCCCACGGGCCGTGAGCTCAGTAGACACTGGCCTTGCCCAGCGTGCCTGGAGTTTGCAGAGGGCTCCCCGAGTGTTATGAAGTTCTGATTGATGGCCTGGAAACCTCTTGAAACTCAAGAAATAGCTGGAACAGTGAAGGGAGTTTGTGAAATCCGGGTCTTCCTCTTCTTTTTAAAGAAACCCACTTTTTATTTCCTCCTTCATTCTTTACACAGTAGTTTTTTAGATATAAATTATTTTAACATTTTTTTGTGTGAAAAGTCATATATACATATATAAATTTATTAAAAGGTTGAGCATATGTTGAGTATAAAATAGTGACTTCTTTGTTTCGGATGTTAGCAGCCCCTAAAAATAAGTTGTTTATCCTCTTGTAAAGTCAGTGCTGTAAAAAAATAAATAAATAAAAGCTGTATTAGATGTATCTTTTATTATTTATTTCTCATGCAGTATGTGATACGGCTTTGTGTATACCTTTGTGAGAACTAAAATGCAGTCGTTCTTAAAATCAAGTAACAGTAGTTCCTTGGGATCCCAGCAGTTCTGAAACAAGTGGCTCTTCACATGTGGATCGTGTTGGATATTCTCCTTCACTCGCCAGCTGTGCTCCCCACTTAAGCATGGCTGAAGCCTGGGGACCATTCTTCATCTGTGCCAGGTTTCACAAGTTCGTCAATATCCAGGTTCAAATCCAGCTGTACAGTGTTAACACGTGTGTCTTGTGATTTGCTTCAGCCCTCTTCACTATGATTTCTGAAACGTAATTCCATTTTGTACTTAAATTTGTCTAGAATGATTTAAAAATAAAACCCTTAAAAATAAAAATCATGGTTTACTGTAAAAAAAATAGAAGTATTTGCTGCTCGGCATCTTACTTCAATTGCATGACTGATCAGATCTGACAATGGAGATGGTGCTTTCATCTAACAGCAGTGATTTTGATGGTAATATATTGTGGGTTTTTTTTTCTTTTGCCAAGCACCTGTGATGGACAATGTTTTGGTTTTAACAGTAAAGCAATATGCAGTAGGTATTGTGGCATTCTCTCTGTACTTGTTTTGAAGACAGAACTGTCCCTTTCCAACACATAATGAAAATAAATGCCTTATAACAAGTTTTACTTCGCCTTCTCTTTATGAGTGGGTAGGGGAGTGGTGGGAGCAGCTCAGTATGGGAAGCTTACTCAGTGTCATTGTTTGCAGTTAGTTACTTTGGGCTTATACCAGCTCTAGTGATGAACACGGCTGGTTAGAATCATAGAATGGCTTGGGTTGGAGGGGACCTTAAAGATTATCCAGTTTCCACCCCCTGCCACGTGCTGGCTGCCCCCCACCAGACCAGGCTGTCCAGTGCCCCTTCCAACCTGGCCTTCAACACCTCCAGCGATGGGGTGTCCACAGCTCCTCTGGGCAGCCTGTGCCACTGCCTCACTGCCCTCTGCGTAAAGAATTTATTCAGAACATGTAACTTATGGCTCCCTTCTTATAGTTTAAAGCTGTTCCCCCTTATTCTATCAAGGTTTTGTTGGTTTGGCTTTGATTTCTAAGACTAGTGGGAAGGGAAGTAGGCTATTTATATAATGACTGCGCAGCACATCTAGATGTCACTGGGATTCAGGCTGTTGCTGTGCTCAAGGATTTATTCCTAGTGCTGCCTTCTGGGCTGATCCTGATGGGGATAGGCTGATAAATCAAAACCTAGTGGGGTCTTTAACCAGGATTGTGTTTTGTCTAGTGCAGGAGTGATAGATGCCTCACCCAGCAGTATTAAGTTTTGCTAAGCAACGGGCAGGTTCAGGAAGTGGCCCCATGAAAACACTGCCTGCAGAGCAGCACTCTGTGTCAGATCCAAGGACAGAGCTGCTGCTGCGACTGGCAGCAAGCATCTACCAGCTGGACAGGTGTCTTGCCCAGCCCTGAGCTCTGTCCTTCTCTTTGAAGAAAGTCTGTGGGTCCCAAACTTTTGCCTGGGCAGACAGTAAGGAGCCAATCATCCCAGCTCAAGTTCTCACCCAACACTTGGGCTCCTCAGCCCTGTGAGCCATGCAAGACTGTGCTGAAGCTGGGAGGGTCACCAGAGTGGGTGGTAGTGAGGGGATGCAGCCCACTGACACTGAAGTCGGCAAAGAAAGCAAGGAGCCCACCGTGATTTTATTTTTCCTTAGATAAATTTTTTTTATATAGAATATATTACAGTCAGAGTTCTCAGCTTTTAATCAAAAGGTAACAAGTTATTGCAGTTTTACCCAGCGAAACTACCGGTGGGAGGAGAGCTTCCTAGAGAGCCCTCCTGTATCTTAAAAAACAGAAGGGAGGGGGGGGAATAAAAATAAAAATAAAGAAAAGAAAGAGAGAAAATACAGGTGTAGGTCACACTTCTTGGCTACGGTGGCCCGGTGGGGCAGGTGGACATCCGTAGGGGACAGAGGAGCATGGGGGCAAGAAGCGGTGATGGGCACAACACTACTGCGAGGGAGGCGGGCCTGGCGCTGTGGGCCGACATCCGAGGCGCGCTGCTTCTGCTCATCGTACTCGGCATGAGACTGGGAATGGAGACCACGGTGGGGAGAGGCTGCAGCCAGCCCTCAGCCCCGCCTCAGCTCGTGCAGCTTGTGGGCCACTCGCTCCAGTTCAGCCTCGATGGCAGCCAGGCTCTCCAGCTCCTGGTCCTGCAATGAGAGCAGAAATGGAGCAACGGGGAGCAAGAGAGGTGGGAAAGGTGGCTTGGAGCCATGCCACCGATTTGGCAGCAATGGAAGTTATGGGTGCATTCCCTCCGACCCTGACAGTGCACGTGGAGGCATTTGGGACATCTGGACATCCTGACATTTTCAAGAGCAGCGGGATAGACCTGCTCCATACAACATTCACTGCTTTTGACCAAGAAGGATGAGGTGCTCCCAGAGCTGCTGTCAGCTCTTCAGGGTAGGAGGAAGCAGCCTTTTTTGGGGGAGAGGCCTAAAAACCCACTCTCCCACCACTGTTGTTCCTGGTTTGCCTCCTCAGGAGGTGTGACACTGCTTATCCTACACCTGAGGTTGGGACAGACTTGACTGTCCCACGACTTGAAGGGTTTTAGACCCAGGCTAGTTACTGCGTCCAGAGTGGGCCAGCACAGTGCTCCTGTCACATTTCTAAATCTCTCTAGGGCAAGGAATATTTTTGAGCTAATTACTAAATCTAGGAAAGAAACAAAGGCACAGGCAAGTGGAAACCTCAATAATACCTAAGTCTGAAAAACTAAAAGATCACCAAACATCTCCTTAATGTCACAGATAACCAATACGAGCTGCATAACACTAAGATATCACCCTTATCTCCCATTAACACAGTTTGGATTCCCAAATAATAACCAGACAGGACTTATTCTTAAGCCTGTGTACACCAACCTCTGTTCTCCTGTTAGCACTGCCTTCCTCATCCTTCTTTTCTTCAGGCATAGGAGCAAGCGGAAATCCTTCACTGCTGTCCTCCTTTGAGTGATGCTTCCACGACCTTCTCACATCTTCCTCTGGGCTACTGAAGTCGTACTTGTGAGACCTGAATGCCATTTTCATGGACCTGTCTGGGTCTTCTCCACTGTCATTTTCCTCCATGCGCTTCTTTGATGTCAGCTGCTTGGCCAGCTCATCCATTTTGTTCCACCTTTTGGAGTCTTCCCACTCCCTGGAGGATTCATCCTCCATCTCCTCGCTTTTGGCATCTCTGGACTGGAACGTGTCCTCCTCTGCCTGCATTCCCTCATCCTCCAGGTGATGCCTTCCTCGTCTCAGTACACGTGGCTGCTCTTCCTCCTCCTCAGAGCTCTGCTCATCCTTGCCAAATCCCAAAGCATCATCATTACCTGAAAGAGCATAATACACAGCGGTGAGCACAAGCTTTAACCTGGTTGAGCTCCACCTTTGAACCAAGACTTCAGAGGTGATGAAAGGTGACTTAGTCCCCATTTTCCCAGGATTCTGGGATATCCACTCTCAAATCACAGTCTCAGTAATGAGGACTGGAGTCAGCAATCAAAGTCACAGAGGATGTTCAAGGAAAGGCAAGGAATTGTCCCCAGGTGACAAGCGAGCAGAATGCAGCAAGGCAGCTGCAGTGTCCGTGCTACTCACATGCATATGCCCATGGTTCAGGTGCTCAGGGGTTCTGGGTAGCTGCCACTGAGGGTATTTCTGTAAACCTGATAAGCACCTGCCTGAACTTTTAGGGCCTAAAGCCTCTTATCAGCTTGTCTGAGCACCCTCAGCTCACCCTGGGTAGGTAACAGCACAACCATCTGAGATACATACCATCATCTTCCTGCATCTCCTCGGCCTCCCCGTCCTCCTCAGCTAAATCAAGTAACCTCTCTGCTTCGGTAGGATCCTCCTCTCCAGGGGCATCTTCACCATCATCCTCCTGCTCCACGTGCTCCTCCACTGCTGCCTCTTTGCTGTGCCTGGACGACTGCTCTCCCTCCTCTTCAAGCTCAAGGCTGTTCCTGGGTCCTCTGCGCTGCTCCTCTCCTTCCTCTTGCTGCTGCTGCTCATCCTCACCCAGATCTTTGTCAATATGGTTGTTCAAAGCTGCTTCTCCCTTGCCATCCTCTGCATCCTTGATGTCGTTGCTCTCTGCTTCCTCCTGGTCCTCCGTCTCACCAGGGCTGGCATCCTGCAGCCTAGGTTCCCTCACCTCCAGGCTATTTTTTCTTTCTTCTCTCACATCTTCCTTTTGCTGGGTTTTCTGTGCTGCCAGCTCAGCCAGGGACAGCTCAGCTGTGGGCTGCTCCTCCTCAGGGTGCTGTTGTGCCACATCTGCAGAGAAGAGCAAGAAGCAACACCTCTCTTAGCTCATTTCACAAACAGAGGTGAAAAACTATCGCACCCCTCATGGGCATCTCCTCCTCCCAACACAATGAGAGCAAGGTAACCCTTCCTCCTGCAGCACCACACACCTCCAGATGGGCCAAATGTGCAGGGACCATAACCTAACGTCTTACAAAGAAGGCTGTGAGACAGGCCCACATTGCTCTTGTATCTCTTTCAGGACAGGGATTCCCTGGCCATGACTCATCCTAAGTATGCAGCGAGGTGGAGGGAACCACTGTCAGGTTGGTAACTTGAACGTCACTGGTTACTGCACTACCGCTCAGAAATCCCATGCAAACACAGGATTGCTGGTACGTGTCACACCCAAGGAGGGAGGCCTGGATGAGGAGCAGATGGACACACCAAGGCTGGCAGAAAGAACATCTTCGTTTACAGCCTGCCTGGGTTCCCCGGGGGGAGGTTGACACTGACCTCTTTGCTTGTTCTCATCATTCTGGCTTTCAAGGACCTCAGAAAGTTCATCTTCAAAGCCACTGTTTTTCTTTTGCTGATGAGTTCTCTCATTGGCAC
This sequence comes from Cyrtonyx montezumae, assembly GCF_038088225.1. Classification (NCBI taxonomy): domain Eukaryota; kingdom Metazoa; phylum Chordata; class Aves; order Galliformes; family Odontophoridae; genus Cyrtonyx; species Cyrtonyx montezumae. The sequence goes on from NW_027071826.1 coordinate 14,422,502, forward strand.
CTGCGTCAGGTAACAAAAGGTAGCACCCTCTGTACTTTCAGCACATACAGATAGCAAAATAGCTGTGCTCTTTATAATTCTACGCAATAGACAAATCTGCCAAAGGGGAGCTGCAAGATGTGGGATGCATGAACCAACTGCGGTAACAAAGCCAGCATCAAAAACATTATCTGCAGGAATGAAAAGGTCTCTGTGAAAACAGAGAGGCAATGTTGCTAGGAAAACAGCAATACTGATGGAGAACTAGGGAATAGGAGATGCTGAACCGCAGCACAGAGCGGCCAACAAAACACTTATAGGAGTACAGAAGGGTAATAATTGCCTTCCTTCAGATGCTGCCCACGCACCTGAGGAGCCTCTGTGCCCTACCATGTGGTGATGGGACCCTTCTCCATCAGTGCTGGCTTCATGAAGGCATCTGAATGCAGCTCAAGCTCAAGGACAGAGCATGGGACCACTGCACAGTTGTCCTGGCAAGCAGTGCTCCCCAGGCAGCCCCATCCTAATGGGATCTGTGTACTCAGTAATCCATGCCTAACCAAGCTCACACCCTGCTTCTACAAATTAACTCAAAGGCCAGAGACAGTGCTGCTGGCTCAGCTATCTCTGACCTTACAGGGCCAGGGCTGCAGGGTGTGGACTCTTCAGGCTGATCAGGAACAGCTGAAGGCAGCACACAGGAGAGCGAGGAAAGGACCTTTGTTTCTCCCCCAGGTTCCCGCTCAGTCACTGATCAGTTAGTGAGAGCCCAGGTTACCTCATTACAAAATGGTGTGATGGGCTCAAGTCTAGGAAATAGAAGAGCAAGCAGGAGCTGTTGTGTTGCATACAGTGTGGATGGCAGTTGAACACACCCCACACAACCTGGTCTGCCTGGGCAGCAACCCAGTGCACAGAAGATGCTCGGATCTCTTTCTTCTGGATCATCAGAGCACCTCTGGAGCCCAGCTAGGTCACTGCCTGCTGTCCTCACACAGTAGGATTTAGGCAAGGACCAACCCATTGCTTTGGGAACTACATGGAGCTCTCTCCTAACCTTCACATGCATTTTCCCTCCAATTTCTCCCTGCTGCCTCTGTGGCTTCCCCACTCCAAAGGCAATCTGGTGGCAGTGACTCCCAGCCACCTCTGGCTGCTGTGTCACCAGGGAGCAGGGCACGAGGATGCCCTGGCACAAGGACCGCCAGCTGGGTAGCCCATGCAGAAGGAGAAGGCAGGCAGGCAGCTGCAGCCTCAGCTGGACCACCTGGCTGGGATCCTCACCAGCTTTGAATGTGCCTTGCCTGCAACCTGCAATCCGTGCTGGGGACCTGTGAATAGTTTTCTCCCACACCAAAAACGTGCATACTGTCTAGGAAAGCTCTATATGGCCACCAAGTTACACTGCAGGTGATTTAAGTCATGATACATACTGGAGTTACTGTAAGAAAAGTTTCCCTACACTTGCAGTGTCCACTGGAAATCCTGGAACTATGTTCCCTACGGCACATTTTTATCATGTTGAATTAACATAAAATAAAATTACAAGAATTGTATAAGGAACCACAACTGATGAAATCTATCTTCCCAAACAACTGTAGTAAAACTGTACCTTGAGCCGCAATTTCCTGAAGTTCCTTCAGTAAATTTTGGTGGCGAAGGATAGAAATGATCCGTTCATCTGCAACACGAGAGACTTGGTACAGAAAGTGATCAAAGACAAATTTCCACCACCCTTAGGAAATACAGAAGTACTCTGAATACCATCTCCATCCTCGTTTACTCCTTCCTGTCCCCTGGCCTGATTTGCTGCCTCATCTCTCGGCTCTGTGCCTGGAAGGAAGGAGGCTCAGTGGGGTGACCATGAGGATGGTGAAAGCGTTGGAGACTCCTTTCCAGTTGCCAGAGTATGCATCAGGCTGGGCCACGGAAGCAAGACCCTGCTTCTCTCTCTGCCTGATCCCCGCTTACTGATACCCAGAATTAAATTTACATCTTTACCTCCTCTGAGTGTCTCTAGGCATTCCTCACTGATCGGCAGTGGGTTTGGCTTTGATAAAGTGTCAGAGATGACCTCCACAATGCATTTCATAACCTAGAAAGAGACAAAATACAAACTAAAGCACTGCTTCTTTGATTACTTACTTTTCTTTCTTTTTCTTTTTTTCTTAAATCTATGTGTTATCTAGGCTGAAATGCAGCAGATGATGGCACAGATCCTTTTGCCTTCCTGGTGGAGTCAGAACAGAACGTTCGGTTCCCATTTTTCCTAACACAAGAACAGAAGGTGCTTCCCGAAACTGAGAATTGAGCAAATGACACATGGCAATACAAAGAGCTACTCTGACACAAGGTACACTTCATCTGAGGATCTCAGACTCCAGCCCGCCCCATAGGCTGCACACAAGGAGTGATGAAAGAGAAATTCAGTAGATGCATACTCAAACTCACTGTTTTTAAAGTCAGCGTGCCTCAACTTGCAACTCATAAAAGAACTCAGTGGGAGGCCATAGAGTGTAACAAGTGTTCATAGCTATTCAAGGACTGAGGAGGACATTCTGCTTAGGCTGAAGCCAGGCACAGAGAGTGAGGAAAAACAAATCATAATCCCAAATGCAATCGAGAAATGCTGCTCTAAAGGCCTAAAGAAGGGCAACCTACTCTGCAGAAGTTCTTGACATCCTGGATGAACTCATCTCATATAGACTGGAGGAACTGAACATGGGGTCAGGTCATCTAAAGGCAAGGAAGTTCCCACACATTTACTACTGCCTGAGGCAGCTTCCCAGTCTGGACAGATGCTGAGTCTGCCCTCTGCAGAGCCCTTTTCTTCAGCGTATAATGAGAAGGCATCATTTCTGTCATCCCCACTCTGGCCTAGCTCTTCATGCAGACAGCCACCCAGTGCTGCATGGCTGGGGAATCTGATGGTTTCTGCAGGCAGCCCTAAGGATCTTCACCTCCCTCACAAGGTGCCATTCTCAGGAGAGAAGAGCACTGTAGCTGCAGTAGAAATTAGACACCAGCCAGCAATTCCCAGTCAGCTACAGTGTCGCTCATTCAAGCAATCGGATATCTTTATTGACCAGCCAGAATGGGCAAATTTTCATCCTGTATAAGGACAGAATTCTGCTTTCTCAGGATACAGACAAAATCTTGAACTCTTTATCTATTTGGACATTTTGAGGGGATATATTGCTGAATTTAAAATGTTGCAGGAAAGATGTAATAAAAAGATAGTAGGATAATTTCTCTGGTATCATTCTCCTATACCACAAGAAGCCCATTAATATTGATTTTAGATGACCTAGTGACACTTCAATCTACCATTAAATAGAAGAAGAAGAAAAAACACAACAGATTCTGAGACTTCCTTTCTGCATTTCCCAATCTTAGGCAGTTGCTTGTCATTACAAATAAGAGCCTGGCCCAATGAAACACCCTGTACAAGATTCCTGAAGATTTCTAAAATTATTCCAGGTGTCATTGTCAAAGCACAAAGAAGTGCAACAACCACTACAGGTATATGGCAGCTCCACCAAGAAATAATATAACTTAATGAAATGAGGAACTCAGTCATCCCAACACTTTGCAGAACTTTTTGTAAGATCAAATCTTGCAGAGTAAGGTTTCACAAGGTCATGACAGAACAGCCTATACCAGGAAATGATGGAGAGCCTTTCCAAAATCATAGAATGGCTTAGCCTGGAGGGGATCTAAAAGATCATCTAGCTCCCACTCCCTGGCTGCCCCCCACCAAATCAGGCTCCCCAGGGCCCCATCCAACGTGGCCTTAAACACTTCCAGGAATATCGCACCAGTACTTCTCTGGGAAGCCTGTGCCAGGGCCTCACCACCCTCTGAGTAAAGAATTTCTACCTAACATCTAACCTACATCTCCCCTCTTTTAGTTTAAAGCAATTCCCCTTGTCCCATCAATGTCAGACTGAGTAAAACAAAACAAAACTCCATGCCAGTCCCCCTCTTGCCTGTAAGCTCCTTTAAAATTTAAAAGAATGAATTAACCCAGTAGAGAAATTCAGACTGAAATTTTCACATAATTGTCCTCTAACTGTGAGCATGTAACTAATCCTTAAGAGTTTGTCATGCCGTCCCTTCACAGAAATTTTCACAGGAACACAACTTTTCTAGAAAAGACTTCACATTTGAACTCTACTATGCTCAGGCCCTTTCTGAAATGTATGCCTACGACTGAGAAATACTGCCTTTTGAATGTAAGAGCAGGCATATGTCAGAGGTTCTGTAACTTCTGCAGTCATGTTCAACTCCCTTGGTGCAAGGAAAGCCTAGGTATTCTTTGAGTTTTCTCTCAGATCAAACCCACATCAGTGCAGCACCCAAGGAAAGGGCAGGCCTGGGACATAATCCTTCCTTGGGGGAAGATTTCCATGGAGTTGCATTAGTTTTTGTAAAAAGTAAATGTAGCTTACTGGGACTTGCCATGTTTTACAGATAAAGCATACTGAGGAATGGATTTCTCAAGGAAAATTCTGGAATTCACAGATTTTCCCACATAATGCCCAACAAGCATCCTGCTGTGCCCCAGCCCACTTTAAGGGGAAAGCATCTGCCTGAGCCTCCTTTCTCAGTGCTCGGCCTGAAGCAGGCACCCAATGGCTCAGCCCTAGGAAGGGCTAAGCAGGCTAAAGGTCTTAGCTGGCAACAGCTCTTCAGGCCCAGGTGCATCTGACAGGAGATGAGGGAGTTTCTCATGGCACTATGAAAATAACAGTGAGCAGAGACCATACTATAGAATGTGTGTCTGAGAGTGACATGAGTATGCTCTCTCCTAATTCTCCCTGCAGAAAATCCCTATGCAGATTGAAGATTTCAGGAAACAAAGAGGTTTGGGAAGCAGAGGAGAAAGGGCTGGTGTTTGCTTTCTGTACATTGGCTCCTGCAGGGGTCTTAATTTGGGCAGTAAAGAGATCAACTCATCTGAATAACTACAGGTATTATAACATCAGGAAGGAGATGGGAGGATTCTGCTGCATATCAACACAGGCAAACACACCTATCCAAGCATTCAGCTGCCAAAAGCCAGTTAGGAGTGCACATAGGTGTGAAGTACACCAGAGATATGCATGGATGTAGGCACAAAAAGAAGGCTGTAAAGGTCAGTCAAGTCACACACAGCTTGTATCCATTCAGACAGAACGAGTAGTAGCTGAGGACAGATCGGCACACTGAGAGTATCCAGTTGCCTATTTTTCAGGCATGTAGAGAAGTAACACGACATACATACAAAGGCAGGCAGATGTATACACGCCCCCAAACACACACAGTCCCATTCCTGAATCATATCTTCCCCCCTACTCTCCCCTGAGTCACCTCCTGTTGGAAGCTTTGAAAAGCTGGGAGTAGGAGGACCAGAAAGGGTCATACCCAACCTCCATGCCCAACCTCACCATGCCCAAGTACCCAAAAGTGGAATTGCAAAGGGTAAATCCTGGTAGGAAGGCAGTTGGGGAGGATGGATCCTGATATGGGGAATTCTCATTCAAATCCCCCCCAGCTGTCACTTCCTACAGGGTGTTTCAGTAGGAGCAGCCAGGTAAGTGAAGGTTAGACATCACATCCTTCAGCTTTGCTCCCCTATTCTACTACAGACTTAGTCTTACCTTAGTGTCCCCTTTATTCATTTCATTTGTCACAGGAAGGGAGATAGCTGCAAAATGAGGAGAGGGCAAAAAGAAAGAGCTCATTATTCCCTGCCTCTGGGAGACAAGCATAGAAATCCCATCCTGCTAAAAATGGGAGTGGTGCAGGAGGTGGGAATCTTCCCCTCATGGAAGTGGTCCCTGGGTGTGCACCTTGTGCCTCCCCCCTATGAGGGAAGGGAAGGGAAGGGAAGGGAAGGGAAGGGAAGGGAAGGGAAGGGAAGGGAAGGGAAGGGAAGGGAAGGGAAGGGAAGGGAAGGGAAGGGAAGGGAAGGGAAGGGAAGGGAAGGGAAGGGAAGGGAAGGGAGCCTGGTGACTGGCACAGGGGACAAGCAGGGCTCGGTGCGGCCCCCGGGCAGTGACCTTGCGGCAGCCGCTGTCCGCGGTGCTGAAGCGGCCTCGGCCGTCTCTGTCCGAGGTGCTCAGGGGCGTGCTGCAGGGATACGGAGCGGTGGGGGCGGCTCCGACCGCAGTGCTGTGGGGCCCCGGAGCGGGGGAGGGGGCGCGGAGCTCGCTCAGCCCCTCTTACCTGGCACGACCAGCAGCAGGACGGCGAGAAGTCTCGTGCTCATGGTGCTGGCGGGGTGCGGGGAAGAAGACGAACAGAGCCTTAGTCTGGCCCTTGAGAGTTAGGCGAGGTGCTGGAGGGAGACCAGCACTGTGTCTGCGCCAGTGTCCTGGCTAAAGATCCTAGACGGGCACTGCAGCAACCGGCTCCTATATATATGTCAGCCCCTCGGAAATGGCGTCAGGAGGAAGCCACCTCCTCCTTTCCCGCCTCCCCTCTCACACAGCCTGCCCATCAACTTCTACCACCTGCCGAGTATTGGATGAGCAGCCACACTCCAGGACCCTACACAGCTGCCCTGATTCCCCTGGCTGCCTGGGAAAAATGTTCCAGTAGCAAGATGTCAGGTTCCAGTTGCTCCATCTTCTTCACATGCAGCGGGAGCAGGATGATTATGAAGTGTATTTCCAAGAAAGTGATAAGGGTGAGATGCATCTCAGCCAACAATGGCCATTACAAGCAGCTCTAAATACGTTTTCCTTTTTGTACATACCAGTAGTCACATGTAAGAAAGGCATTCTGTTTATTCCAGCAAGCACAGCCAGCTGTAGATGGATTTGCCCATTTGTGGTGCCCTTGACTTCCACTGACCACAGAGAGAACCTAGATGAATAGCTTAGAATAGATGTTGACATTTTCAGATGGCTGATAGATGTCTCCACAAAAGATAGGTGTGCCCAGAAGACCGGACAGTAGCCAGAGAACTGGTCACCATAAAGCCAGTTTGCCAGTCGAGACAACATGTCCCAGCTAATTTATGAAAGTAGTAGAATAGCAAAGGGCTAATCAGCTGAAGTTGCTGAGGCTGTTGCTCAGCTACTGTGATTCTGTGAGCAAATTTTAATACACTGATATCCTTTGTTTAGTACTTAACAACAAACTCTAACATCACACTATACTCTCACTGAGCACTTGCAAAGTTGGATTAACCAAGATTACGTGATCACAGGACAAAGGAGGGAGAGGAAATAATGAATTGGACCATTCTCTTAGTCAGAAGCATTACTATACCCCTGGCAAAATGGCTGTTTATTCTTTGGATGTGACAACTATCAGAGCTGCCCTTTGAATCTCTTTTGAAAGTAACTTCAATGTTTCTTTAGGAAATGGTCAGAGGTTTATTCCCTCTAATGTGCACCCCTGACACTCAGTGTCAGGGGTTAACGTTATGCAAGGGATTATTATCCCTAGAGCAATTTCAGAGGTCAGAAAAGCCCAAAACTTTTATTAGAAAATCAAGTTCAGAAAAGTGCACTACCCCGTTACACTCACTGAAGAGCCCCACAGTCAAAGAGAAAGTGAGAACATACTTGTTCTAAGATGACAAAAACTGTTCTACAAGACCAGAGAGTACATGCATTTCCAGAATGTGCACGGAAATGTGTTCCCATATGAATGTTTAATGTCCTCTAATATCTGATCCATGACTCAAAAGGCAGATTTAGAATATAGAAGCCCACTCATATGTAACCAAAGTTCCCCTTAACTGTTGCAGTTTCTGTTTAACAGCAGAGAAAATGAATTGATCTTCTGAACAGAGTTTTGTGGATGACATTGACTGATGGTTATATGTTTATAAGACCATGAAATGAGCACCCATGACATTCTTTTTGTATGGGGAACTTGAATCCTCCAGGAACAACAGTCATCCTTTCTGTATGTGTGTGCATTTATTTACATACTTGGATTTATTAATTAATTTATTATTTATTGTCATATTCAAAGGCCTTACACTTCTTCGGGGTACACCAGAGCATTTTAGTCTCTGATTATAAAATACTGAACATTATTAAGCTCGTTAATTCCTATATATTTCTAACAGAGAAACAGATGGATCTGTTTATCAGGCTATATTTACCTAGTCAATATTTACTTATCCTTACACATAAATATTGATCTTATTAGGACTATAAATTATCTCAGTTCTAACCAAGTTGCTAATACAAAGCCTTTTTTTTCCCTGGGGCCCCTTTTTTGATAAATATAGTAGAATATGCATGTGACTATGACTATACATTTTCCTCTCCCAAGCTGCAGTCTTGTATCCTTTAAGCTTGCTGCAATGGAGAAACTAAATATTTTCCAGGTATGGCATGAGTTTTCCCACTGTAGTAGGAGGCTGGATATTAATTTTACTCTTTATTGCTCCAGGGTAATGGATATGAAACTGTTAATCCAGCAATCAGTACTTCTGCTATTGGAATTTGTCTCATTAGGCACAGCTATATTAGGAACAGTCAAAGTAATACATATCAGGGAAAGAATTATGTCAAAGAGCAAAAGTGATCAAATAAAAAGTTGGAAGGTATTCTGCCACTCAGAGAAATGCAATGCCAGACACACACTTCAAGAGAAGAGCAGGTTTGTGAATGTCTGAAGTAGTTGGTATTTTAGTATATGGAGAACAGGAGTAGGTCCTTAGTGGCTGGTAGTGATGATGGTAGGCATTTCTGACCAATTGCTGTCTTATATAAAAGGCTGTTTAAGTCTGTAGAGAGAAATAAGTATTTTCCTTGTAGCTGTCTGATTTCTGGTACACGATGTGTGGTGAGAATATGGAGAGCTATATGCCATTACCTGCCTACAGTCACTGGCATAGTATGTGCAGATAGGCAGGGTGATGAGTTATCATGATAGGAAAAGGATATTTACCCTGCCAGCCTGGAAGGTGATTTGAGAAGACAATGTCCGAATGGAGAGAAGTAGACAACCAGTGCTACAACATCATCCATGCTCTGGGCTGAGCGAACAAGAGGACAATCCAAAAAGCCATATTGGTATATGAACATCTTCATATGAAAAATATCATTTGGCACGAACACTGTTCTCAGTCAACACATAAGATCTGTCTCTTTACCTAGAATTTAAGAAATAAAGCCAAAGATCTGGGGCATGGCTCACTCTGAGAAGTTTTGAAAGCTTAGTTCTCTAATTTCTTGGCTGAAACTGGAGTAAGAATTCACCCTTCTCTGTTACTTGGAAGTACTGACACCACATTTCAGGCTGTGATTTTACAAATCTGGAAACTGAGGCAGTGAAACAGTAAAAAGTGTCATTTTGACAGAGTTTGAAGCCAAGGCAAAGCTATTACCTACACCTGGGCCAAACTTAGCAAAAAAATAACAATTACACTCTTGTATATGAAATCAATCGATAACAAAGTGAAAATCTGAATGGAATCTCACTGACAAATTAGTAGCAAGGCCTATTAAAAACTCCACATCACATCTGCCCTACATTAGTCAGCTATACTCACCTCTCACTTCCCTGATACAAGCCACCCTTGTCTGCCTGTAAATAGAAACAAGCTTCAAAGCTCAGATTGCTGTTGTGAGTATCCATATACACTGTTAAAAGGCAGTCCACTCTTTCCAGGTCAGAGGCAAACTAATGTAGATTTACTTTGTTCTTCTTCTAGGCTTTGATTGCACCAACCTGAAATTAATTAATTTTCCTGTTCAAAGTTTTACTTGCACACAATCAGCAAAGCCCAACACTGTGCTCAAAGCTAACAGTGGCTGCTGCTCTGCCTACCTGTTTCCATCCTTGCCTGGCATAAAGAGCTCTCACTGGTGCAGATGAATTATGTTCTCTATTGAGAGAAGAGACTTCTCCATAGCAATCAGAGAATACCATCTAGGCACTCTTAAAAAGAGCTTAGATTTCAATATAGTTTTTCTTAACAGCATTCAAACACCAGTACTTTGGTCAGTATTTCCAACACTTACAGCAAGACCTTACTTATTCCTGTAAGCCCAAGTGAATCAATAAGTCAAGCTGGAAATGGGGGTTCTCCCCATCCAAAATAATCTCCAATAGCCTCCTCAGGAAATTACTGATTATTCACATGGATATGATTTTATTTGACTTGTGACAGTGAAGTTTGTGTCACACTAATGTAAATATTAAGGAACTGAAAATGATTTTCTAGTTCTAGAATGGTTTTCTACAACTTTATGAGAAGACCATTGATATTACTTAATGTTTACTTATCTCCAGAGTAAGAGACAGATAGTCCTATTTACTGTCCTCAGGCACTGACAAGGTTTATGAGAATTAGTGATTCCAAAAAGGCATCAGAGTTAATTAGTTATAGGGTTTGATTTTCTATTTATTTGTCTGTTAACTTAAAATAGAAGGTAAAAACTGCTCCTTAAATGGAAAACATGGAATTATAGATTTGGAAATGAAAAATGAACATAGACTTAGCAAATTTTTTTCCCATTTTTAACCATAAAATCATATGAAAAAAATAATAAAACCAAACACAACAAACCACAGTGAGAGTGATTCAGGTCTTTGCACCTGCACTCCTATCCAGGGAGTCCATAAACTGACCATATTTTGCCACCACACTGCCTTCAGCTCACAGCTAAGATAATGGACCCACAGTCAGTACTGGCATCGTCCTAGACAACATACATTAAATGACTGTCTGGTATAATTTGTACTGATTAATCTTACGCCTTACCTTCTGCCTTTAAACATCTACTCCTTCATTCCTGAAGTTTCCCAGGCTGTTCATCTACTCCAGGTCAGTCACTCAGAGAACACCAGCAAGGCACAGGGGAATGTAGGTCCCATGGGTTACACTCTGATCAAACCAGGTGAGCATGGTTGCAGTGTTTCTGGGGTAGTAAATCATGCTAACTTTGCCAATCCACATAGATCAAGTGACAATCTGTAATTAAAAAACAATTATGATAAAAAGGACATTTCCCTGACAGCAGGTTTTAGGATTGTGAAACACTCATTCTAGGTGCTTTCTTTGATCTCTTAGGCTTACCTTGGAAATGCTGCGAGTGAGGAGATGAAACACAGCTTGCTTTCCTGCTGCTGCAGGAAAGAGGAAAGTAGTGGAGAACAGTCACCTGAGTTTCTGCTTCCTGCACCCCTCTGTCCCCCAAAAGTGCCACCTACAGAAGCCAGACAATCTCTTTATTCTTATTCTCTATATGGCTCCTTAAAACTGGGCTACTAGACAGTGAGTCCTACAGGCAAGTTACCTACAGCATGAGTAGCATAGTGAAGAGATGCAGCTGTGTCCTGCTTTCCTGGGCATTTTTAGCCTTCACTCACTTTTGCCAAAGAAACTCTGTAGGGGATGCCTGAAAGGCTTGTTTTCATTTCAGCAATCACTGCACACAGGTGCCTCAGGAGTCTATATGCCTTCAAGATATATTTATTCCCTTGTATAAAGACATCATGGAAAGACCAGGGAGGGATTCTGGCACTCAGATGTGCCAGCAGTAAGGCAGTAGCAGAGCATGGTCTCAGCCTGTATCATGCAACCTGATAGGCTGCATGTGGCAAGGAAAAGTTCCCACAGGTGCTCCATTCTCCTTGTTGGCCCCTTGGTCCCTGCTCTCCCTCTATCCATTCTGCTCAGCCTGAGAAGTGCTGTGAGCATCCTTTACAGCACAGATGGCTCTTCCCTCAGATGTTCTGTTGATAAGGCAGTTTTTGAACACCAAATTGCAAGTTAACGCCAGATAATGAATGTTCTCTCTACAGGCAAAGCAAACCTTTCCCTGATGTATTAAACAGAACAGGAGGAGGCAAACCTTCAGATATTAAATTGCCTGAAAGCATCAGCACAGAGCCTGAGGAACAGCCAGAGGATCTTAAATTACTGCTACTGAGCTTTTCCTCACCACACAGGAGCTCTGGTTTCCTTCCTCACCAACACTTTAGCTTCCTGGGGGTGCAATGTCTGTCCTTGGGGAGCAGTGACTGTCTTCCATAGAGCAATGGACAGCCACGTGCTGGGTTTGGGATTCTGCCACTGTCCTTGTGCAGATCCTCTTTCCCTTTGTGCTAAGCTGAGTTCAGACTCAGTTTTGCCTCTAATTGTTTATGTTTCAGGACAAACCACACTTTCTACTTCACTGGGAAGAAAAAGGGAGGAAGGAAGGAGATAAAAAGAAAATCTTGGTTATGCGATTCTCTGTTTGTAGTATTTTATTCTGTTTTGGTTTGCTGAAAAAAACGTCTGCTGACTTTTAACAGCTTTTTGTTTCATGGAAGCAGTGTGATAACCACAAACACAGCATAATCCTCATATGTATTTCATGCTGCGTAAGAAGCAACTGCTGTTGTGTAACCTCACCAGAGCAGAAATGGAAGACGGAGAAGATAAATGAGCATGCTTACTTTACATTTAAACCTGCAGGGAGTACATGACTTCCTGCGCTGAAGGGAATGTTGCAGCTGTGTTGCTTGATACAGGTTCATGCAGTGAGCCCCTGGGTGTGTAGGGAACATATTCACTATCTACATTTCTAAACAAATCATTAATTAAAAGCCTGAATCCAAACATACACAGGTCAATAGGAACACTCCTCCCCATTTCAGTGAGTGTGGGGCTGAGTCCTGCACCTGGCACTGGGGCTATTGCCCCTTGCAGGCAGTGCTGGCCTCATCACTGAGCACCTGAAGGTGTCAGGCAGCCTGAGTTCCTTCAAGGAGATGAGTTTGGGTAGCACATCCTAGAGGCAGGTCTGATTAAGGAGTATGACCTCCCAGAGCTTTCAGGCCACGACTCTACACATTTGCCTTTGGGAGACTGAAAACAAAGGATTATATGTATCAGTTATCAACAAATGAGCTTTCTTGTTGATGAATACTGCTGCTATGCCCACCTGGGAGGTTTTTCTTCCCTTCTCCCTTTACCTTTGTTGTAGAGCCCTTCTGTCACCAGATTTCTCCATGCATGGAAGTGGAGTATCTCTAAGCAGTTTTCACGAGAAAGGTGATTTCCTTCCACAGTTGCTTTTGTGTTAAGGATGTTCCTGCAATAATATAAATCTAAACTATAATTTATGGTGCCTAGAAATTTCCCTAGCCATGGCAAACATAAAACAGAAAGCCCTGAGAGATCTGAGTGTCCATCACAGAGGTGCCATTATTGACTTCTGCTCTGCTCCATACATAGGTGGTATCTACCGCAGCTCATGATCCCTTAAAAAGCCTCAACAAGAACCTCCTCCTTCTTGACAGAAACCATAGCAAAACAGCACACCTATCTGTGAATGCCTCCTTGATTTTGCAGATTTATTTTAGCTTACCACTGCTGTCCATGCCCATGCTGGCTGCTTTCTCTTTCCCCTGCTACTAGTGATGGGGATGATGTTCACTGTCCACTACAATGGCTTTGGAGCTCTGAAATACCAATCAGGTGATGCTAATAGCTGATATATTAGAAGTCAGAGCAGGGGGTACAACAATATACGTAAATAGGATCTGACTTGCTTCGAATTTCTTGACAAGTGTACATAAATAGCCACAAACTTAACATGGAAAAAGGACCAAGGGGGTTGCAGGATCACACCTCTGAAGAGAGACTCTGCTCCTTCCTTGAGAACTCACTGGCAGTCCATTTTACAGGACATTTGAACTGTGAGAATTGTTAATAATAATTTTTGTGATATTTTTAACAGATAACAGCAGAAGTGAAACTAAATCTTCTCTCAACTTAAAAAAGAAAATCTAAGAATGCATATTTCAAACCCTTTGATTTGAAAGCAACTTTGTCTATTCTGCTTTGCAGAAGCATTTTTCCATATTTTGATCAGCTCTATTTATAACTGTCCTGAAGTCCATTTTTATCACCATCAACTGGTATGTTTATAGCCACCTGGATCACAGGCTACTCATGTTTCTAACATGCTTATTGCATCTACTGATGGTTCATTAGTTCTTTATAAAGAGCAGGTATACAATCACGACAACAGCCACAGAGAAAAAACAGGTGTTCAGCCTTGACCTTCCCACCTTTGCTTACACAAACCTGAGTATCACAAAACCTTTCATTTTACTATTTTGTTTCATTTCGCTTATAATTTTTACATATAAATGCTCCAAATGATCAACATTCTGGAGTTTATTCCCTGATACAGAAGTTATTTTTAATATCCTGAGAGCATTTTCATTAATTGGAACTGTAGAGGGACCCCTTGGAAATCCACGCTGTAAAAGGGGAACCAAGGCACGGAACTGCTCCTGCTCTGCTCACAAGATACGATCAGGAAAACCAGCAGCCCTGATTGCCCTTGCAGTGGGCCCCAAGCACAGTGCAATTAGAACAGCTGCTTGCATTCTGTGGTTAAGGAAAGCTCCCAGGGGCCAGAATATTGCTGTTTGATTGGAAGAGCACTCAATTGCCTAATGAAGCTGTTATCTTCTATTTAGCCAGAGATGAGAAAAGGAAATCTTTATGTACCACTCCTGTGTAACAAAAAAAGGTAATCAGAGAAGTCTGACCCTCAAGGGTAAAATAAAACCACCATGGAACAAGGCAGTGGTGCAGTATCAGCGAGCAAGAGCCTTGGCTCAGCTACATCAGCTGCTGGGTTTGCCCAGTCCAGAGGCAGCAACATTCCTTCCCCACCCCACCCCCCCCGCCCCAAGTCCCTCTCTACCTATTCCTCAAGAAAAGGTATTTCCCCATCTGAAGGGTCTTGTTTTGTAATTTTCATTCCCCATATTAGAAGTATTGCCTTACCTCCAGAGATAACCTGAGAATGTACTTACCACTGCTGACAAGATCGTTGACTGAATAACTGCATGCTTTATGTTCCATATAGTTTTATTTTCTGTGAGACTCTCTGTTAGGACCTCACTTCCGCTCCTGAATTTCACAGGATTCACACAGACTTTGGAATCAGCTGGGCACGAACTCTTCACTCTGACAGGACCAATGAATGGCCTTTGATTCAAAGCCTTCAGATACATCATAGAATCACAGAAACACCAGGATGACCTTACCCAGAGTTCTTCTCCTCGCTGATGTCCTTTGGTGACATGGCCATTTTTCCCGTATGTATTAGTCTGAAACTTTCCTTTGGATCATTAGAGCTGAATGATGAGTTTGTACTCACAGGAATGTTTGTTCTGCTGTCGGTGAATGCTTGCGGTTTACGGTACCTGAGACAGTGATAAATGGATGTTTAAAATAAGGAACTTCCTAAGACAGACATTCATCCAGCAGCAAAGCCTCCATTTTACAAAGACTAAGTTTTATGAAGTATTTGTAAATTCCTCGGTATCAATCTCATTGTGCTTATCTTAATTTTCTACTTTCAATATACAACAATACTTCAGCTTTGAACTGAAATTGAGGAGGCACATTTCACAGGAGCAGTCTGTTGAGGTACGCAACAGGGTGGTCTGGCTGATGTTTCTCCTTGTGCTACGGGAGCTCATGCAGTATGCAGAGATGGTGCTGGGCGAGGATCACAGCACCCACGCACTGTGATGCTGGGCAGAACCACTCAAACCTCTCCGTTCCTTTCAGTAATGCCCATTGCCCATGTCTTCTTTTCTCCTCTCCAAAATATCCTAGCTGGCATCTTTATTTGCCTCATCCCTGCTATCCATCCGCTTTTCTCTAAAACCACTGACCCAATTCTTTAATTTTAATTCCAGAGGGCTTAATTGCATCCTGCATTTACCCTGCACACCATGTCTCCACAGCACTTCGCCAATACCAGACAAGATTCACCAGCTTGAAGTGTGCAGCTTTACCCACCTGTCTGCTCCAGCTATCTTTTCTCATTTACAGACAGGTGGGTACAGTTACTCAACTTGGCTTATCCAAGTCTTTGTAGGGGATTTGAATGTAACAGAGACCCAGATGAGGATTTCTTGAGTTGAAGATTCTTTGTCCTCTCCAGGAGAATCTCTGGAACTCTGCTGCCAGTCTATCATCCATTCTGTGAATATTCACCCCCTCTTTCCCTTGTGCTTTGGCAAAAAGGGAGATGTTTCAATAGACCTTGGTTTCCTGTTTAGTATATCATAGAATCACAGAATCATTAAGGTTAGAAAAGACTTTTAAGATCATCTAGTTATCACCTAGATCATCTTCCTATGCCTTCCTGCTTGAGCTGTTTGCAGTGAATCAAGGCCAGAGAGCAGGGCACATCTATGATTCTATGATCTTCCCAGTGCCAGTCCTTATCATCAAGAAGATTGCACACTGGAAATTTTGCCAGATACATTCCAAAGGTTCCCCATCTCCCATATTGTTCATGAGGCCTAATTCATTTTATGCAATTAAGTCTATATTTGCCACTAGTTACATTTCTTGAATTGCAAATGTTAAAGAAACCCAGAAGTCAGTCTGCTGTCCTACTTCCCTCTATGGCCTTTGAAATAGCTGCTGGCATCACTGGAGCTGTGCAGCAAAACAGAACAAAAGCTCTTTTTCCTAATGACAGCCAGGGATGGGGAGGACCTATTTAACTCCTCTCCCCATTGTGAGAAAATTGGCTTTGATTTCCTACTGAACCACAGTGCTCATTTTCCCCTTCCAGAAGGTACTTGGGCTCTTCCAGAAGTCGTCTGCCAGCCAGCAGCAGCAGCACTCACAGCCAGAAGAGGTACTGGGCTGCAGCAGGAGTAAATCTGTGTGTAGGGATCAGACAGCACATTGCACAGTTTGGCTCAAACCAGCACTAACTGTGCTGGCTGCAAGTCAGATAACAGGTGTGTCAAAGTGGGAAAGGTATTTCAGCTTGTGATAAAAAATTAGGGACCTGAATCCTACACTCAGCTTTGCTATTCCCTTCCAACAGCTAACAGCTCACAGTATTCCTTGGAATAAATGCTGGTGGTATATCAATGTCATTGGGGAGAGCTCTGAGATACAGGGATGCAAACCCCAAGAAAACACTGACTATTCATATTCCATAATGTTCCTATTTTAAATGGATTCCTCGTGCTGTGTTTTGGATGAGAGGGCACGCAAATACCTAAACAGCATCAGTGGTGATTTTGGCACAAGGAGCGATTCAGGGTTCAGCCAGGCAGGCTTGGTGCATGCCAGCACCCCTCTGCAATTAGAGGAGCTTTTCCTGCTAGGAACCAGCAGGAGCCAGCTCCTGTGGAGAAGAAAGAGGAACGCCTAAAATTTTAACTAACTGCTCCATCTCCTGCTGCTTGTGCAGCCTCACTGATCTAAGTACAACTCTGCATTCCAGAAGAATTCCAGCTCTGCTTGGGAAGCAGAAGCCCTGCGTACCCTGGGAATCATCCTGAGCTGCACTAGGTAGGCACAGCGCTCCTGGAACACAAGAAGTTCTGCTAGAGGACGGCAGGCAGGGATATAGCCCTCCAGCTCCCAGGCATGAGGATAGAGTCAGTGTAAAGGGAGCTTGGAGCACATTGGTACCTCACAGCTTCGCCACCTCAGTCAGCCATCTGCTCAGGGTTTATTAAAAGTGATGCACTCTGCTGGGAGGATCAGGAAGCATCTGCTGGTACATTTACATTTAAATCCTCACAGCAATCTCATCCTTTTTTAATTAATCAAACCCACTTTTTTTTTTTTTTTTTTTTGGTGAAATCACACAGATAAACACTTCTTCTGTAAATGGGAATGCATGTTATGCTAATGCCACTAAATAGCTAATATGCAGAAAAACAATTTAGTGCAAGTAGCAGCATCTATCTCAGGATTTAAGAAAGCTGTTCTGACAGAGATCATGCCTGTATAAATGGATCACCATCTAAACCTGGCTTACGCTATCGCAGTTTCGCTGCTGCAGAATTGCTAATCAGTGGCACAGAGGCAAGAGGGAGCCTGAAGCAAGGAGCTGAGGCACAGGTGTTGTCGTGCTGTGTGTGCATGGCTGCAAGGGCTGGAGGGTGGGGGGGGGACCCAAGATCCCCCTTCCCCAACAGAGTATTTGAATGATGCAGAGTGAGTGTAGGTCTTGTTTGGCTGGCAGGAGATCCACAAGCCACCACTGTATTACACAGCAGGTGGCGTTCACAGACCCCCCTTTGCAGATGAAGCTCCAGCTTTTCCCAGAGGACAGTGTATCCCCATCTTCACCAGTGGGTACAGCTCACTCTTCTCCCATGGTCTAGGGAGACATAAACAACCTCCAGCTTGTGGTTCAAGGGGCCAACCCATACTGCTGTCCTGTTTCTCCCATGACACATCCTTCTTTCTAGGCTGAGATCCATGGTGCTAAGAATTTGACTGCAGCCAGTATTCATAATGCCTTTCCAGACAGGCCCTCCAAGCAATCTAGGAGGTTTGCTGTGCAGCAAGAGCGATCGACCTTCCTCACAGCCCTACAGAAGGGATCAATAATGTCAATGGCAACACTGAAGGCAGTGAAAAAGCAAGGGGGTTCAGCAGTGAGAATAGCAGTCCTTGGGGCTGTTGGAGTGAATTAGTGCTCCTGAAAAACGTCCTTTCAAAACATGCAAATAGATGATTGGGACACACTCAGAATGGGGGGAGACGACCCAAATTTACCCTGCAACAAACAGAGACACCTACAGCTCAGTCAGGTTGCTCAGAGCCTGGTCCAGCCTGATCCTGAATGTCTGAAAGGACAAGGCATCGCTCATCTCTCTGAACCTGTTCCAGTGCTTCACTACTCTTATCATAAAAAAATGTTCTCCTTATATGCAGTCTAAATCTTGCCTCTAGTCAGGCTGTACACATGCAACCCAGCCCTCGCCTTCCATCAGCACGCAGTGCAGTTGGCTGAGCCAGTCTGCCACAGGCCCGCAGGGAGCTGTTTCTTGCTTTTCTTCTTCCTGTTATCGAGGCTGGCTATTTCTGTAGTTACATTCTTTAATTGCGAACACTGTTGACTAAACTGCAAGGCTGCAGTCCAGAGATTGAGCGAACAGCATCTGGGGAACTGGTGGCTGTTGGCCTGGTGGGGACTGTGGAACAATAAATATGTGCATGAAACAATGTTCAGCAATTACAGGGCTGGAAACAGAGTTAGTGGCAGAGATAGTGTTTTAATGAGCAATGGGTCCTGGAGGGTGCAGACCAGATAACAGAGATCTGCAGATAAGGACAACTGTCACACAGTGTCCTCCGTACCTCTCCAGAAGGGACTCATTGCCCACAGCCTGCTTTGGCTGCACAAATCGTGCTGTGAACAGCAGAGTTAACAATCCTGTGATCTCATAAATCCCTCCAACAGCCCCACCTCAGTGTCCAAAACTTGTTGGTGACAGGCCCCAGTGCTTCTAGCACTGTCAAGCTAAGCAGCAGCACAGAGAGAAAGGCTCACAGCCACCCAGCCCTGACCTGCCACCAGTAGCCAAAATGCTCAGAAAGAGCCAGAGTGGTGTTTGTGTGCTGAGGACCTTCCCAAAGGAGTTTTCTAGAATTGCTTTTTGTGGTATTTGTGTCTGCAATGTTGCAGCAAGCAGGGGGAAGCCCCCTTGGCACATCTAACTTGGTAAGGCTCACAGCACTGGGAAACACAAAGCCTGCTATACTCCTGCTTTTATTACCTTGTCTCTTTCATAATCCCCTTCTTGTGGTCATGCTTATTCTTGCTTTATTAAATAAACACAGGTTTCCTTTAGTCAGTACTATTTATTTGAGTTTCTCCAGCAGAGTGTATTTAAAGCCATTTATATATCAAAATAAGGTGGAAAGGATGGATTGCTTTTTGATCAAAGGGATTTGGCTTTGAGTTTCTTTGTAAACTCAGAAAAGGATGGAATTATCCAATAGTTATATTAAGCAAAAGCACTACAAGGCTAAATCCTTTGTCTGGAGGAAACTTCTTGGCTGATGTCTGGATTCCTTCTGTCTCCCTGATGATCCCTTCCTGAGGACTCTTCTTGCTGATAGCCACCACATTAAGCAAAAGAGCTGGGTGAAATGAATGAGGCACAAGAAATATAATGTTTTCACAGAAGGAGGCAGATGGTAAGAGCAGAAGTGCCTGAGAAAAGCCCCTCTGGTTATCCACACTGCCTGTCTTCACCAGAAAGGTCTGACTACAGGGGCCTTGTTCACTCCTCAAAGTCTAAGCAGCTCCGTTGCTCTCCTACCCTTTTCCCAAACCATTTTTATTTCTAAAAACCCCCACAGTTATTAGGGAAGAAGCAAAAATCCACCTGTGTTTGCACTGGTAGCTGCAGTGCCTGTGTGTGGACAATGCTGACAGACTATTTGGGATCTCCTGTGCAGGTGCTGAGCATTTGCTTGTGCATTTTTACCCTCATGGCACACTGAGGGGAAAAGGCAGGAGTGTCCTCCGCTTGCTGTGGCTATTGAACATACCTTCGATTAAAAGGCAGAAAACTTCAATTTCTTCCTAACAGAGGACATCTGCAGGAACTGGAACCTTCCTTCAAAGGCTGGGAGGAGATTAAGTGCTGCAGAATAAAAAATACAGTCTCTGTGTAACAGGAACATTCCCGAAGTACCAGGGACTTCAAAGTTGAGGGACAGTGCTGGCTTCACCTTCCAATTAATGACCTCTGAATAATTAGCAGAATAATCTTTTTAGAAATGCTCCAGTGGCAGTGCCCCTGATTGTCAGATAAACAACGTCCTGGAGAGGGAAAGCTGGCAGTGATGAACAATGGGCTGAGGGAGCAGCAAGGGCACGGGCAGTCATTAAGCCTGAGAACATTCATCAGCCCATTCAAAGCTCCAACAAGTCAGAGCTGTTTCACAGTGCAGATTAATTGAAGAAAAAAATTTATTAGGAAAGTGAACGGAGATCATTAAACACTGCAGTTTCAGTCTTGGAAATAATAGAACAACAGTTTTCCCTTGACAGTTGTTTACTGTTAAATCCTGGGTTCCTTCTCCCTTCCCCAACCTTCAGACTCTTTGTGGGAATTCATCTTCCCAGTGATGATGGTGTGCCCTCTCCCTCACACCCATCTCCTTTTCCCTGCCATTCCCTGCAGTGCCAGTCCTTACCCTTCAGGGACTGCTAACTGAAGAGATACTTGTAGGTACTGGGATTTTGAATATGGTCACCAAAGCAAGATTTCTTTAAGCTGTGTCTAAAAGAAAATAAGGAAAGTAGTAACACATCATTGTGGCCAGGGACGGAGAGCGTATGGGATTGTTACCACCTGTGCTGTCTGGTGTGTGAGCAAATTTTGAGACAATACCACCCAGTGCAGGTGTGGGGACTGGAGGAAGGTGAAAGATTCACCTTTAAGCTGACAGAGACCTCTTCAATTGGACTCAGGTTCATAGCACACAGTTGCAGCCTGCTTTTAGCACAGCTGACTCACAGAAGCATCAGGCTGAAGGGACGTCCTGAAGACCACAGAACCTGCCTGTGGTTTCAGAGTGGATTAGGCACCGTGGGATGTTCCCACTGGAGGAATATCCCTGCTGCCCCAGCAACCATGTGGCTAATGGACAGGTGAAGGTTTCACCTTGTGGTATTCTAAACTCAAAGGATCTTGCCTGAATGATTAGCTATCCTTGCTAAATTCCATTTCATTTTTTTTAGCTGAGGTTGTCCAACAGTGGGTTTAGAGAACAGCTGCTAACTCCCTGCTTTTCTACTCCCTCCTCTTTTCTATTCTAAATGAACAGAGGCTCTCCTTGAATTCACTTTTTTTCCCACCTTTTTCTCATTCATGTTGTTGTATCTTGTCCTAGATTGCTCTCCACCTCTTCTGTCTTCTACAAAGTGAGGTTCCTAAGGCTGAACACAGCAACTCCAGGTGAAGCCTCACAAGATCACTGTAGCCACCACTGTACCTTACAGAGAATCACATGGAAGATATCAGCAAGGAAGGTCCCAGCTCAGCCAGCCTGGCGGCCTGCAACCACCCCAGGTCCCTGCCTGAAACTGCTCATTTTCTTTCTGAACCAACTAAAGATTTTCTGATCTTTGCACATCTATTGAAAAGCCATTTCAGAATTTCATCCTATGATAACAGGGTGTTCTTCTAGTTTTCTAGTACTTTGATCTTATTACTTGATGTCATCTTGAGGATTTCAGAGCACTTTTCTCAGTCTTCAAGATCATTTTGAATGAGCCTCTCTTCCAAATATCTTGCAAGCCCTATTCACTTGCCTTTCTTCAGACGTCTCATAACTGCTCTCCCTTCTTCATCAACAAAGCTGTTCTTTCACAGCCTGGCCAGATGTGGGCTGAGCACACCTCCCCTGCATCTCACTGCTCTGCCCCAGCTTTCACTATTCCAGCTTAGCAGGTAGCCAGGCCCTGCTCTCATGGTGAAGCCAAGAACGTTTCCCTGATGGACAACTGCGCATGTTTTGTATGAAACTGCCCAAAGTCTTCCTAAAATTAAGTCTGTGTCCCTTAACCACTGGGACAAATAATTAATGGTTTGCTCTTGACCAAATCCTGCAGTGTATTTTGTATTGGCTGACTAAACTGTGGCCAACTATAGCTTGACATGGTAATGATTTGTTCCAGAAATCTTTCCATGAATCAGAGTTAGGTGTATTGATTTAAATTCCTTGGCTTTGCTTGCAAGACAGGTAATAAGTGTTCCCCTGTTCTTTCCCTCCTGCCTCTCTTATTCCTTAGCTACCCAAAAGCAATAATAGCTCAGGAAAGGCTTTCGATGGGTTCTTAAGACCTTACAGGTGAATTTTGTTTGATTCTGCAGGCTGGAACATGTCAGAACTATCTAAATATTCCTTAAGCTCTCCTTTCCTTATTCCGCTCCAGGTCTCCAATCCTCTTGTTATTCGTTTCAATTCTGTTCAACATCTGGTTATAATTATCCTTTCTAGGAAGTTTGAAGCAGAAAATGACAGCAAATATTTCAGCCTCTGCTGGATCATTACTTCTCCAGGATACAACTTTTTCCTCTGAGGTATTTTCTTTTCCTTAGCAGACCATAGAACCATTAACCCCTTCTTTACAGTCTCCTCAGATCTCCTTTCAGGTCTTAGGAAAGGTGAGATGTTAATGTTATTCAGTAGAAATCCCACTGTTATACGAATGCAACAAAGTCAGGAAAAAAACAAAAAGGTCTTAGGTTCTACCTGAGCTAATGTACCTCATCTCCACGTCCATAGTCATGGAGCTGCATGTAAACATTGTTTAGGCAAGGTTAGAGAAGCAGACAAGAAAAAGTGTCTGGAGCTACATTCGTGAAGACTATATCATTTACTTTCCTTCCATGCAAGGGCTATCTAGAGCATCAACAGCAATCTGGAGCCTGGGAGTGGAGGTAAGTACAATGAATGAGTCACTGGACATATACACTGCCACTTACAAGAACACTGGGTTCAGCAGGCAGGTCACACAAAGTTGAATGAATTTGTTTGAAAGGAATGGGGTAAGCATATAAATTCAGAGAAGCTCCTGCAGAGAGAGAAAGACTTAACATGCGACATTTGTGCTGGGAAGCTGGCAAGTGCTGGGTTGAAAAGC
The DNA here is from genome assembly GCF_038088225.1 of Cyrtonyx montezumae. Taxonomy (NCBI): domain Eukaryota; kingdom Metazoa; phylum Chordata; class Aves; order Galliformes; family Odontophoridae; genus Cyrtonyx; species Cyrtonyx montezumae. Next base: position 14,445,892 of record NW_027071826.1, read on the forward strand.
AGGATGAAGAGACAAAGGATCTGCTGCTATTTACTACTGTGCTAGGTATAAGCAAAGATTTGCAGTGGTTCATTCTGTGAAGACATTCCTCCCAGTGGTTCAGCTGATATCCCTCAAGCTCTTTCCTGGGTGACAGGCAGAAAGAAAACTTGATGTTACATCTTGTATTCCCAGGAAGCCACGACTTGTGCCCAACTTGTCACCGCAGCCTGCTGCTTCACCTTGTCTCTGATCATTACCAAAGATTTCACCTTCTTGAATGATTTTCAATGCCACTTTACCTTCCAGCTTGCCTACTGTAAAAGCAAAGCACATCACTTCTGTGGAGGTAACTCACCAGCACAGGTGAGTACAACAAACCTGCTCTCCCCTGGGACCCGCAGCCAGGGGCTCCCAAGCACATCTCTGTCAGCAGGGTCCCCGTGGGAGCTGCTGTGGTTGCTGGGCAGAGGCATGCCAGCAGTTCCCCTAGAGAGTCACAGCATTCAGCTTTGACTGGAGTTTCCAACTCTCCATTCATGCTTGAACATACGAGAGAAAGCTCCCTGCTTTAAAGCTGTAACTGAGAATGCTCCTCACTAGGAAGTGTGCATGGAATATTTATTGCACATTGTCTCTTTTATCCGGACCCTGCAGCTCTGATCACAGAGTGTGATGTGTGTGTCTGGGGGTAAAAGCAGTTATTCCAGGGAGCTGGGCAGGTGTGTGAGCAATCTTCCTGAAGCATACATGCACCAGAAATCTTTTTCAGTACACATCTACTTTCATTTTGTTCATTGCATAGGCAGTAATATCAGCAAACTAAAGGGACTATATAATAAAATATTTTGCTTTATGAGCATTTGTCTAATTAATTGGGGTGTGAAAAGATAGATACGAACTTCATTGGTTTTCAGAACACAGAGTCACTTGAATTAAGCCACCTTTTGCAGTTTGTACAGGGCACGTTAGTCCAAGAAGCCTTTCAAATCCAATTGCTGCTGTATGCTTACAGTCAAGCAAACATGTAAAATAATTTTGAGAAACTAGGGCAGAGCTGTAACTACAGTTTGATGCACACATCCCAGCCCATATCCAGTCACACTCCATTTGCCACAGCCAAAGCCCACAACAGCAGTGGCTGCAATGTGATTTGTGCCTCCTGGCTGACATGTAGGTGGCATTCCTGCCTGAGGAAGTCAACACCGGTGTAGGTGTTCCAGCACTAAAACTATGCTCTAGGAGGCAAACTGTTCCTCCTTGTGCCTTTCAGAGGAGGGGTTAAAACAGACCTACCTACAATTAAGACAGCTGGGTAATCAGAGCCACCACCAGCCCCTGTGGCACACCGCACTGACCTCCATGTTCTTATTCAAGATTCGCTGCATGTGAGCAGCTGCTCCAAACCTCCCACCAGCACTGTGCTCCTGCTCCGCAGAGGACACTCACACTTTGTTCTCCAGCAGCTGTTCTGTAACTATATCTGGCTGCAGCCCTCCCTGAGCCATGCTGCGTGTTGTAGGTGATACAGCAGCGAGAAGGAATCAGGTGTTTCAAAAAGCATATCCTAATTAATTTTTTAATGCTCCTTTTCCCTAGCACCAGCCTCATTAGGTCTGTGTGCATGAAATATTTGATCAGGTAGGTATTGTGCTGCTAATCATACACAGATGATGGGCTTGTTGCCTGGATACTTCAATCAAGCCACAGTGTCACGACTACAAACACAGAACTGAAAACCAAGTCACTCCTTAATCTTCCAGATTATCTTGGGGTGCTGATCCCTGCACTGCAGGGATCTGTATTTCCTGAGCAACACAGAAGGGCTTGCTACAAGTGATGTATCTGAATGAGAGATTCGGGTCATATTTTAAATTTATCATTCTGGAATTGTCTTTTCTAATTTCCCTGAAGTTTGAAATGTCTATTTGTCTCCTTGCTGCCTTTTGAAAAGGAAAAAGCTCTCCTACAGTAGTGGCATAATGAAGTAGGGTTCAGGCTGTTATCACAGCTTTGCACACAGCTGGGCAGCTTGCACAAGCTCCCCATGAAAGGAAGACCCTATGTCTGATCCCTGTCCTGCAGCTGCGGAAACAAAGAGAGGTTTCCATCCTAAACTGCGCCTCCATTGACCCTATTTCTACATCCAGACCCAACAGTTTTTAGCCACTATATGGGCTAAATGTGAATGGAATTAAATTAATGTGTGCTCAACAAGGAAAACCTCAGGCTACATGGTACCTTCATAGACATGACTTTGGAGGACAGGCTCCACACAGCCTGCACTGCGCTGTCCGTGGGACATTCAAATTCAAAATGTCAAATTCAACACTGTATTATTACTAGCTTCAGTGTACCTAGATACACATTTTCAGCAAGATGCTTTTCCTAAAAAGTGTTGTTTAGCTCCCAGGAGCAGAGTGATTTGAAAGCTGTGGGACAAGGAGAAGTTATCAGTGAAAGATCTAAATAGCCTTCATAGTCTAACTAATACTCTTCTACAAAGCCCTGCCATTTCTCTTTACAGATGTATGAAACTTTGCTGAAACCATTACACCTCTAATGGACTTGGTGCTTACAGCTGCTATAGTCATTTCTCCACAATTAAATGCTGTGGACAGTGATGGTCTTCATCTCCCTTAGGGGATCTTCCACAAATACGCACTTGAGTGCCCAGGGGAGGTGAGATCATTGCCTGCGTTGCTGTTTAGGAAGAGCTAGACAGTGGATAATATGGCAATAATGGGCAGCAAACTTGGAAACAGAGCATGTTGCTGCAGAAAATGGTTCTTTCAGGACAACATTAAGGGCTAATTTCTTGTGTAATCTTGGATTGGGTCAGAGATGGAGTTTTTCTAACTAAAATATAGATGCACTCTGGAAGGGAAAGGGCAGCAGCCATTCTTTGGGATTTGGGAAGCTCGATTTTTGATGTGTGCCTGACTCTTTGTTGCTTTGGAAGAGCAGACACTAGAAAAAGGAAGCACCTCGGGGAAAGCACTTATAATTTACATTCACAGACTGACCCTTGGATGGGGCCTCAGCTTCCCCATGTAGCCAACAGAGAATAACATCTCAGCTTTTCTCCTGACTCAGTTGCCAATTTGCAGAATGAGGCTGGGTAAGTAACTTAATTTCTCTTTATTTGTACCTGTATCTAGCACCCTACTGTGCTTCTGAATAAATGGATATGTCAATATACAGACATATATCTCCTGCATTTCCATATAATGCAGTTTAATATTTGATTTTTAAAATGTAATAGGATTCAGTGCTCGGTGTCCTTGCAGAACACTGGTGTCCTAATGCTTAATTCATGCTCACAGAATAAACCAAAGGCAGATGAGGAAAGATGAAAACTTCCAACCAATGAAGATTTCTGCTGAAGAGGCTCTGTAGTGGCCATGCTCTGCTGGGACAGCTCAGCTGCTGGGGACCCTGTGCCTGCAGGAGGGGAAGGTCCACATCCAGCTCCAGAGAGCTGAGAACCCCAGGGGCAACACCGACCATGACTGAGTATTTGGGGGAAGGACGAAGACAGAAGACTGACCCCATTGCTGGGTGAACTCTGTCCACAGCACAGGGTCTTCTTCTAGCAGGAACTAAGCTGATTCAGGCTTGATTTCAACAATGCAAAGCCAACACCCTTCTGATGAAACCTGGCTGCACACAGAATTAGCATTGGCCCTGGAGTAACATTAGAAGGACACAGCAAATGGGAGTGTGCTTAATTAAAGTTGACAGCCATAATGGCACTGCCTGTAATAGTATCAGGAGATTATCATTTACAGGACAGTGCTACAGGCTCTGTGACATCCCTGCCAGGGTGTCCCCCTTATGCCAGCTCTGTCAGGACAGATTTTAATTTCTGCTTATTAATGCTACACATCTCACGTTTACAGGGAAGCGAAAACAACTTTTCCTTCCTGGTCCCCATTTCCAGTTGCACACTGTTCTGTGCAAACAGCAATCATCAAGAGATCCAAGTTATGGTTTATCTGCTTGTTCTTTAATAACAAGTAAATGAACAAAGGTTAGAGGAGAAAGCTTAGCAGGGAGGACAAGGGATGTCTCTTCCCCACTTCTGACTTTTCAATTGAATTACTTAATTGAGGGGTGGTTTGCAGCAGCTCAGCTTAGAAAATGAAAGAAAACCCAGTGCTCATTAGAAAGTCTCCCTGAGAGACAGTGCTTCAAGACTTCAGCTGCTCCACACTGGGTTTCCCCCTGAAGTCAGCACTTCCGTTGACCTCTCTGGGTCTGGCTCCACACTTTTCTTCCTAGGAATCAATGATGTGTGCAGCACTGCTCATCTGCTTGACAGGAAAATCAAATGGAGCTGCTGCTGTTTTACAGGAGCTGAGAGCAGCTCTCCTTCATTTTACTTTGTTTCTCCTCCTTTTTTAAAAAAAGCCCTGGGATCTTAATTACAGCAACATTTTCTGCCATAATTAGAGCACTCTGATTGAATAGGGTAATGATGTGCACGAATTAACACTGACACGGACTTACACTGCCAGTCAATATCCTGATATCCCTTGAAGTAAGTACATTTTAACACTGATCCCAGTAGAGTTCGGTATATGTGCGTGCTGCAGCCAGATGGGTCCAAAACCTTCCCAAGCACGGGGAAATTGAGTGACAAAAAGAAAATTCAAGAGATTCTCAGAAAAAAAAAAAGGTAATAGCCATCAAACTGCACTAGGCACTTCCAAAGAAAAGCAAGCACAAGGAGCCTCTTCTTTCCTAGGTGACATTCAGGTTTCCCAAAATAAATGACTTAGGACATTGTGAGAAAAATCACAGTCCCAGTGATGAGCTAACAGAAAAGCCTTGGTAGCAACCACTATTGGGTGGAGGCTAATAACAAGTGTCACTCTAATAAAGGGCAGAGGATTAGGTAGGAGAAAGTGGCTCTACTCCACTTCAGACTGTGCACCCAGTAAACACTACCAAGAGTGAAGGAACAAACTGCAAAGAAGTCAAAAGTCTTGTAGGGAAACAATCTGAATGTCAGAACACTATATTAAAGAAAATAACTGGTAAAAGTAACTTGATTTTAACCAGGATCAAAATACCAGGATAAACTCCTTCCTGCCACAGGGAGTAAACATTGTACTTGAGATGAAATCATACCCACAAGAAAGGAGAGAGATCAGTCCAGTCTAGCAGGGACACTGGCTGTTTGTATGAATGCACTGATGATATCCCCAAATTATCCAAAGTATTGGCTGGTCTGTGGGATTCTTAAAACTCACATCACCTTTTTATATGCCTGTTTGGACGACACAAGCAACACAACTGCCTCTGACATGATCAGAGGGCTCAGAAAGACAAGCTGTGTGCACTGTAGGCTGCTGCAGTCTGTGCAGCAGCAGTGACAACACCTGCAGTGCTGCAGTTGAGCTCATTTCTGCAGCCTCAGCAGAGAGAAGGCAGAAAGGCTTCGTAGCATCAGGCAGGAGAGAGGTCCCTGGGCAGAGGGCTTCTTAGAAAGAGGCTGGGACCTCTCTGCTGGGAAAATTCCTGTCTTGTGCTTTGGACTTACTGATGCTGTGGGAGCAGGACCTGTGCATACTTGCAAAGCCAAAGGATGTGCCAAGAAATGCCCAGTTCTGTCCTCAGTTCCTTTCCTAACAGATCAACCAACATCTAAAAAGCTTTTTTTAATTTGCAAATAGCAGCTGGGATTCAGGACATCATTTGCCTGCAGGGACCACGCTCCTTTCTGACAGGGAGGGAAGCTGCTCAGTGAGATTAATAGTGCCTGGAGCCTGTTTTTAACTATCAGCCTTGATTCTGGGTGCCTCCCTTTCTAGACACTGTGTCCAGGATCCATTAGGTGTGAAGAGGAGCCACCAGGCCAGAGGAGGTGAGCAGTGAACCTGCACACCTCAAAAGTGGTAATACACTGTGCACTTCAGCTGGGAAAATTAACAAATTAACTTTGATTTATGTGTTTTCTCCAACAACATAGGCAACAAGCCTCTTGGTTCTTATTTTGAGCATGTTGCTGCAGAAGGAATTTCATTAGGGTGTTCTTCCTACCAGAGCTCCAGCACCTATGAAGCGAACAGCCACTTAAAATAGTCTGAAGTGCCCACAGAAGGGCTGCGCCCCATACCACTGTTCACATGCAGAGCTCAGACGGTCTCAGGGCTGCTGTTGGAACAGTGCTGTTTCAGAAAAGCTGCTGAGCTCATGCTCATCGAAGCCCACATTTTTAATCCCTTTGGCAGCTGTGTTAACTCAGTGAGGGACCCAATGCCTGGCAGTGCTGGTCAGTGTGAGGAACTGCAGTGCTTTTAATGGGCTGCCAGTCACTCAGGTCCCTTCAGAACTGTGCTGAGATCACTGCCCTCTGCATGGTGGAGATATTAACACTGAGCTACTAATGAGCTCATGCATATGGCAGTGGGTTTTCTTCTTTGCTTTACATTCCAGTTCTTGCTTCTGAAGATCAAAAGCGGATCCCCAGCCATATGACGCCATGCATTAGTGCTATGGTCTCCTGACAGCACAGCCGTATCCTTTGCCCACACCCTGCCATCATTTCCACTCCTACGGTGCTCTGGCTTTGTGCATTTACAGGATTGGCCACACAATGTTGCCAGGCCTGCAAGCATCTGTCATACAGGCTGCTCTCAACAAAGTGAGTAGGAAGTTTGGGAAAGAGAATGTCCTTTCAACTTTTGCATGCTCCTGCATAAGCCCCAGTGAAACCAGAAGCTGCCTGAGAGCCAGTGGGATGATTGGGGTAAAGGATTAAAAGTTCTGGGTTAAATGAGACCATTAAATGTGTCTCGGAGAAGCAGCTCTTCAAAAAATTATGTAGCTCCCCAAACTGGCTTGGGCAAACCATGATTATTCAGTTCAAAGCACCTGCCAGATTATATGGAGCACTTTAGAATTAATTTCAAGCCAGAATAGATAGTGGCAATCAGCACTAACATGTGCTTGACAGTCCTTCAGGATATTAAAACTCAGATACTCAGGAAAGCAGCGCTCCAGAACACCAGCTGCCACCACTGCACCCTTCAGAGAGAGCAAAGGAGAAGGTCTGAACTCTGTAAATGCATAACAAACTCATGATAATCAAGTACAAAGAAAGAAAACATCTTTTTAACTGGGGAATTTTGCATCAATGTGTCTACTAAAAGCATAGAAAGTCATGTCCCTTCTCTACCTCATTTGTATTGTCAAGACTCAGGTGCTGCAATACAGAAGATAATTCACTTTCCAGGTAAAGGTCATGATTAAAATTTTGAACGCTAGGAAATACTGGTTGGTTTCTTTCATCATCACCGTGAAGAAATAAAATTGAAATATTCATGTCAGTTAAGATATTTAAGAGACAGTCCTTGTCTATAAAAGCAAAGATGAGACAAGTATTGCTATTATCCAGGGATGAACTCAGCCTTCCCATTTCCAGGGTATATTGCTGGACTTTCACAGCCAACTCATACTTCCTTCTCCAAATCCTTTGCTCAGGCATTGCTGCTTCCTAAACACTGCAGATATTTTCAGGTAGAGGAGTGTGCCATAGCATTGCAAACACATGTGGCACACCTCCACGTGTTTGCAATGAACAAGCGCACACACCAGCAGAGCTTAGAATCGTAGAAACACAGAATGGCTTGGGTTGGAAGGGACCTTAAAGAAGATCCAGTTCCAACTGATTGTTGCAGGGTTCTGATCTTCCAAACTTCCACTTGGACCACGGATCCAGACTGAAAAGTACAGGACCCTAAAGACCTTCAGCATACATTACCATCCTCTCCCATGCCCTAAGTAATTTTTCTGTTATTTGACTATTGCTGTTGCTTTTTGGAAGACAGTCAGACTTTTCTTCCAAGTTTGCTTTTTCTGCCCAGCCCTGTGTAGACAATGACTAGAGGCTGCATGAATGGAGGAATTCATTTCTGATAGGGTCAGTCCTGCTTTCTCCTGTAAAGAAAATATTTTAATTTACCATGGTTTCTAGACCTCCAGGGGATAGATGTAATGAGAAAAGGCACTGATATTTCAGAAATGAGTTGTTGTTTCTTTCCATGTGACATTTAGACATTATTTTCTTTTAAGATGTTATACTTCAGGGGCCAGGGTTGAAGAAGTGAAGGACAAGTGTTCTGCCTGGTCACAGTGCCAAGGGCTGAGAAAGCCCCATCATCCTGGCATCAAGACAGCTCATGGATAATGCTAAAACAGTGCCAGGACATGGGGTGAGCAGCCCAGGAGTAATCCTTTCTGTAAGCTATGGGTAAATATGTTGGTAAATAAAAGCATCCTAGTTTTATTAGCTTTGTGAAATTACTGCTCTTAAGAGCTGCCCTTGGGATGGTGTGGGAGATCAGCAACGTGTTTGCTATAGTTGATCATGTTCCATCAATATACAGTCACACAACCAAGGCGCTATTTATGAAGGGAATGATCTTAAAGAGGCTCTCCAAAGGCTGAAACACAGGGGATGATTTGATTATCTACTATTTTATTTTATTCTATTTTTTATTTCTAAAAGCTGCAGACCCCAGGAGAACTTGAAAGGACCATTCAGCTTTCTAGCCATCACTGGGTCAGGTCACTCTGCTCTTTCTGGGCAGGCAGCCAGATCTGTCTAGCACCATTATATTCCTTTCTCTTTCTGATAATGAAATACAGAATCAATTTACCTAACTGTGAACACTTAACACTGAAGCTGAGCGGGAGGAGCTCAGATGAAGCAGTACTTCAAGATGTGGAAGGGACAATAGTCAGAAATCTGGGTTCATGGTCAGTACAGCAGAGGAGGTGGAAGGAACTGCCAGCTGCTCAGAACTGGCAGGCATTTGAGTTCAATGTTCATCTTGGGCCAAAGTTTCAAAGAGAAAACTATAGATACAGGGTGCAATACAAATGGTATCTATGGTTGACTTCGACTAGAGCTGAGTTGCCAAGCTAGAGGTGAGACACTTTCCTACCTCCTTCTCTTTAGCCCTCTGCAACACACATAATTTTCTTTGCTGGTAACTCATCATCCTCCCAAAGAATCTTTAATGCCAAGGCAATTTTGATTGTCTTATTAGTCACTATATTCAAAGAAACAGTCTGTTCTCAGGCACTAAACTGTTAAGAAAGGGGAAAAAATAACAAAACAGTAGCAGTTGGTAGTGCAAGCACCTACATTTCCTGTCTGTGTCTTGACAAAGCCGCAGATTGAGTCATGTTTCCTGACATATTAATAAAACGGTTCAGTGTGTGGGAAAGGGGGAGCTGGTGGTGTTTGTTCCTGCAGAGAAAAAACAGAGAAGAACCTTGGAGTCCACAGAATTTTCCAAGCCCATTCCTCTTTGCTTATTTAAGAGCTTTGTGTTTTTTGTTTGTTTTTTTTTTAAATAAAGGTGAGTTTACAGAGATAGGAAGACAATAAAAGCCACTGCTATTTCCTTGCTTGTTAGCCCTGCATCAAGGTGACATGCTAAACAAAATCACCCATATCCTCATAATATTCCTAGTTTGATTGCTTGCAAATAAAGTAGTTTAATAAAAGCTCAGATATACAAATGCCACATGGCCATATTGACAGGAGCAAGGGAAAGAACACAGTAATCATGTTAGCTCTATCCCTCAGATTAATTAGCTAGATAAAATGCGCATTTACCTCATTCTAGACAGAAAAAATATCATTTACCTACCAGCAATTTAGACAGGCACACTACTGCTAAAAGCCAGACCCAGCTGATCCTAATTCACTGGGAAAGATGAGCCCTGCAGCCTTGCAAAGGACAAGCTCCTCCTCCACAACACCAGGTCATCTTCGTTCATCTCCAGAGGTAAGGGAACTGCTTCAGGAGAACATGGATCCTGTAACTGTCCCTCACAGACCTAAGTATTTTTGCACAGGACTCAGCATACCTGCAGTTAAGAAAGTCCACAATCTGGGATATTTGGTTTGGTTTCACTGTACTTGCACAGCTTATGAAAGAGAGCATTGTTCAGAAGTTCCTTGAGTTTTGACATCTCCAGACACCTGGGAACGGGTGCCACATTCCCCCAGAGAGGTTAGGCATTGCATTGCTAACAGCTGTCCTGATCCCATCATGGAGAACTGAAATCAAACTTCTACGGGTAGATGCAAACACATTTTCATAGCTACGGAGGAGTTCAAAGGAAAAAAATACATGGAAATTGATACTTCTATATTGCTGCTGACCTGAACCCATCATCGATGAAAAATGAAGAGTCATGGAATCACAGAATCATTTGAGATGGAAGGGACCCTTAAAAAGTCACCTAGTCAAACACCTCTGCAATGAATGGGGACACCTACAGCTCAGTCAGGTAGTTCAGAGCCCTGTCCAGTCTGACCTTGAACATCCCTAAGGACAACCTTGTTGCTCTTTTACAGCCCCATGCAGGTTGTGCTCACACATCCCCAAACAAAGTGGCTTACTTTTATTAAACTATTTTTTTTTTTGCATAATTGATCTCTGTGTAAACCCTTGTGAAACAGCAGATGCAGGAAGTTCAATCCAATGCTTTCAATAACTTGGGATTAACGATAATCATGTATAACTGGTGCAAGAGATCACAGAGCTCCGTCTGCCTGTCTGAAATAATGGCTGAAGTTCCTGTGTGAGCAGCTTGTGGCCGGCTGAATGTGTTGCCAAGTTCAAAACCGTGTCCCACCAAGTCTGCAGGGCCCAGGGGAATCAAGGCTCTCAAAAACAAAACACAGACACTTCCCTTCAGTTGCACAAACAGGTGTTTAGGAGGTACTGCTTGGGAAGGCCTCAGTCTGCATATCCAACTTGGAGAAACCAATATGCAGTTCAAGTTAGGCTGGCCTTGTTGTACCAGGAGGTTCTGAACATCAGAATGAGCAGCTGGGAAAATACTCAGTTCTGCTGTTGGTTTCATCTGCTACATCTGTGCGGTGGGGAGAGGAGGAGAGGGAAAAAGCCTGTAGAGCTGCAACAGCAGGGGAAACACAAGGCTCCCTCCCAGGGATGCTGCCAGGAGATGCCATGCTGACAGGCAGGGGTCTCCAGCAGCACCCACATGCTGCTGTTTCCCTTAATTAGAAAATAGAGTATGTTTTCTAATTAAAAATTAAATATTAATTAGGAATTGTTATGCTTTCTTGCCACTAAAGATATGAAAGCAAACGCTTTCAACAAGCTTCTTAATTTTGTAAATAAAGTAATTCAGGATTTAATTATTGCTTGAATTTGCAAACAAATAATCTATATTCCAGATTTCTACGAGACACTGGTGTCGAGTTGATAACTTTCTTATAAGCTCTTAAGAAAACAAGTGCATTAGCATAAAACTGGAGAAGGTGCTGTCTGTGATAAGGTTCTTCTTTGGCATGAGTCCCAAACCAGACTTCTTTACCTCATGAAAACAAACCAAACTAAACCATAAAACCATCATGCATAATACCTCAGTCCTAAAAGCCCATATCTTTCCTGTATCACATCAAGTATTTTGCTGCAATTGATCAGTACCTAGGAAAAGAGAACATTTTCTTACCTTTGTCAAGCACAACTGCTTGGCTTTGCAGAACATCCGGTGCCCATCACCTGCTGTGACATTGTTCAGGCTCCTGCTTGCTTGTGTCCTCCTCCAGCTTCTCTTGAGTAAATGTAGACTCAAACTATAACTTGCCTGGTTTGACATGAACCTGCAAACAAAAAAAAATTGTATATGCAACATCTGTCTGAAGTGTTATATTTCACTATAGGTATGAGGAAGAGTGGATTTCAGAAGAAAATCTACCCACGTATGATTCCCTGATGAGAGAAGTCTTAAATCACATCTCAGAAATATCCTTCCTTCTCTATTTTTCCCACGTGAAGTATCTTACATGAGATTGGTCCTGTTAAAATTTCTAATCTCATTGTTAAGAGAGCTCATAAATCACAAACACAGTAGCTTTGTTTATCCTCCAGTTTGAGAAAGTGTCTCTGTGCTCCCAGCCCAAGCTTTTTCCTCAATTTGATTCACTTATGCCTTAGATCTGTTCAACAGACTGTGGTTTCCCACCTTCCTCAAGCTGCCCGTAGCGTTGCATGTGTTCTCTGAAGAGCTGGATAGCTTGCTTCTTGATGCGTATACATTTATTTCAAGCAGTACTGGCAGAAAACAAGTTTAGGCAGGGAGAGCTCCAAAGATCATTTGCAGTATTTGTGGAAGCCAGTGGAGGGTCTGGTTCTGTCAGTAGCCCAACTCCAGGTCCCTACAAGACACAGATTAAGCTGATGAGTGCACATATGGAGGAAATTGTATCTAAGAAGATGAGCTGTGTGAGTGCATGCACATAGAAGCTTGTCACCATCATCCAGGTAATTTTGTGAGCTACTATTTATCTGATATAATTTCTACAGAGTCACAGTGGGTTGAGTGCTCCATAGTGTGAGAGTCCCTAAATAAGGCTCAGTGCTTGGAATATCCTTCCTTCACTTAAGACGTGGGCTAACAGAAGCTCCTTGTTCATGCCAAAGCCATCTGTTGGGGCACGCAGCCTCCTGACACCATTAGAGAGCAGCTGCTGGCTGCTGGCCTTACGCTGCCTCTGACCCGGTGCCCCAGCACACTCAGCACAGCCAGCAGGTGACATCAGGGACAGGCTGCTAATCCCAGGCAGGAAGCACATCTTACCCTTCGACTTAAAATCTGACGTTTATAGGCTCCGTTACAGGGACTTGTATGCTCTTGTACTGCACCATGCGCATCTCGATAAAATGAACCATGGGGGAAAAAAACACTATTTAAAGAAAAACATCAAGGAATAGTCTTCTGTATTTCTTGTGTAACTCCGAAGCAGTTAACTCTACCATAAAGGCTTTTCATACACCTCAGTGAGTTAGAGTTTTGAAGGTATTTACTTACACAAGCGTAGCAGTGCAGGTGAGCTGTTTTCTCATCCCATGTAACCCTCCACACCGAGCAGCCCTTTGTCTGGAAAGGAATTCTGACCATCACCTGCCAACTTCCATCCTTCTCATGGGGTGGGAATGTCCGGACTCACAGTTGGATCACATCTCTTTGAAAAACAAAATATATTGGAGTACCGCCCTCAAAGTGCTATGCTCCTCTTTCATGATTTCAAAGATTGTTGTATGTAATTTTTGAAGGGGGAAAAAACAACCCACAAAAAAACACGCTTTTGCAGAAAAAGGTTTTACAAATGTCCATACCTGACTTGCTCCTACAGCAACCTGGCTCTTCCCAGGGCCCAGGAGTGGCTTTTGTGTCAGAACTGACAACGGGCAGCAGGGTTTGAGAGAAGTGCAGAGAATAACAGAGGGCAGGAACAGCTTTCTGGAAAATTCTCTCTTTTATTTCTTAAACCATCAAAACATTCCAGTTTCTCTGCAGGACCTGAATCAGGCACTTTTCCACTGTAACATTTTCACAGGAGACAGCATGACGGGCTCTGCGCGCAGGGCCAAGGCTTAGCGTGTTCAAGTCATGTGAGAGCTGAACTATACTCAGCAGTGACAAATCACTCATCCTCACATTACTCAGCTTTAGCACCACACAAGAAAAAAAGTGACCTTGTACTGTGGTACTATGGGATCAAGAATTGATAGTTAAAGATGCCTCTGCCTAAAAACAGAACTATTACAGGAGGTTTGGATTGAGCTTATGGGTTTTACGATAAGGATTCGAGGAGGTATGTTTATTATCACATTTGCTAAGTGTTTAGACTTGATAATCTTTTGACATCATACAAAAATCACGGAAATAGTTTAATTTAGGTATCTAAAGGTACAGAAAATAAATATTTCAGTGAATATAAGATCTGATTAAGACATAGAGCAATAAGAGGTATACAAGAAAATGCAGTTAAAATACATAAATCCCAAGTGGAAAAGGAAACACCATTTTTCCTGAAGAGTTCGAACCTTCCTTCTTCAAATCACTGTTCATCTCTCTCTGATAAAGCTCCAGTATCAACATTTAAACAGGCAGCCCCCACCATTCAGCTGACAGGAATACATCTGTTGCACTAGAAGTACAAAGCTAAGAAGAATGCATAATATTTTATTTTTCAATGTATTTACAAAAAGATATTGCACCGATCCAGTCATTTTTTTCAGTTTAACGAGTTAAGGAAAAGCCTACTATTTACAAAGTTAAAAACAGAAGTGCAAAGTAACACTGAAAGAAACCCAGAAAGAATAAAGTTTATTTAATTGCTAAGTACAGTCTGCTACCTGTCCATAGCCCACATCCTGCATTAGCTAAAACAGTTTGTACCTTGTCTATCTGTAACTCAGAAATCCTTGCATTTCTCTACAGATGCAAGCCAACCCTTCACACTAACTGTGAGAAGGTTTATGTCAAATGTAAAGGCTAAACTTAGCTTAATATCTTTATTTCACCAGTAAAGGGATGCTCTTTTAAGTAAAGTGGTAAAGCTACATAGTATTACGTGTGTATTTAAAAAGTAGTGATAAATCAGGCATGACGGTTTTCATTCTTTGTAAACACCATGAAGAAGTTTGCCAGTACATGTGGACTGATTATCCTAAATACACTGCCAGTCCCGATTACATTAGCACAGCGCATGGTCGTGTCTCAGTCTATCTGCCACTGGGACTATCGTGATGCATTTCTGGGGTGTAAGTAAGCAGAACCACCATGACCCAAAGATGAAGCAATGCCTGGGAAAAAAAGAAGTAAAAATTAAACTTAGCATGTACAGTCGTCGTTTATGGCAACATAAATGTGTCGGTGAAAGCAGGAAAAAAAGTGGATGAAAAATATTTAAGCTATATAATTCTACTATTTTTACTTCTAATAACGAATTCTTAGATGCTTAATGAAATGCCATGCAGAATACATTTCTCTGGGGTACAACAAGAGAAATAACTGATAATACCTAAGGCACATATCCTTAAAAAATAATAACCAAAACCTGAACGTTAAAATTACAGAAGTCACAGCCAAGATTCCAGCTGAAAAAGGCCCAACATAGGCCTCCTATGCAACCATTATTGAGTTGCTCAGGCACTAAAATTCTTCAGTGTCTCAGTACAAAGCATTTTATTCACATATTCTGAAGTCTTAGTCATGAGTAGGAAGAAAGAGTGAAGTCAGGAATTAAACATCCCTGATTCTTCCATTACTTAATAGGGTAGAAGAAGAAATTGCAGGGGAAACCTGTCATTTCCTTTATTTACATCCATCTCTCTGCTTTACTCACTGAAATAGTGACAGCTGTTCTCAGAGACTGTTCAGAAAAATCATTGTGTTCTCAAGCAACGTATTTTCTTTCATTTCAGACTCAGAGAATACTTTCAGTGAGGGCAGACTGCACACCTACCTTGCTACAGTTCATTTCCACTAACAGACATCTGCCCCCCAGTGGAAAAGGAAGGGAACTCATTTCTATGGATTGTATTTTCATAATTCTTTAATTTGATTAATTTTTATCACCTACTTTGGTAATATTGTATGATTTTAGTAAACAATTTATTTTTTCAACTAGTAGAGTAGCATGGTTATTAATTACCAAACAAAAACTGGAGGGTCAAGTATTAAGGAAACCCATTAAAGAAGTCAACTTTCCAAAATCAGAGCATGCAGGTCAATATTATTTTCAGTTCTCACTTCATTTTAAACGATCTTTTAAGTAGTAGTTACATAACTGTCCTTAAGAATTCCACACTAAATTCATTAGAGAAACTGAAAACTAGCAAGCAACATGATTCCAAAACGTTGTTTTGTAAGTACTATTTAGTCTACTAAAAAACACAAAAATTGAGTTGTTAATTACAGAGTACGTTTAAGATGTACTTCATAAACTAGCAATAGAAGTCTTGAATTATATTCTTACTTTAAAGAAACCTTGCTTACCATATAAATTATTACAAAGATTCTTGCTATAGGATACCGCCTTAAAAAGATTCCCAGCCGAATGCTATGCAAGAGAAAAAACAAAATGCACAAGTCAGCACTAAGCAGTGAGTTCTTCTTCCTCTCGTTCTAATAATCACAAACTCAAACTCCACATTTGTTTCTGACCACTTTATGTATTCCAGTAAGAAAATTCAGAATGCAGACCATTAAATATCCTCTCCTAATCCACAAGATGCATCCTCTTGTCATGCTCTTACCTAAACTGATCGATGCTACTAGCAGCTTTGCGAACTCTCCCATACATCCCTGCCACGTTGGTATCCACCTCACTGAAAAGGACAGGAACATTACGCATACGAGCACCTATGTGAAGGGAAGAGACAAAAAACCCCTCAGTCTAAAACCAGCTGGAGTTGTTGTCTAAGTATACAGTAAATTATGGTTGATAACAAATTTATATTAAAAAAACATAAAAATATAATAATACAATATAATACCATAACTGATTCACCTGATTTGTTATTGTTATTTTGCTGGAGGCAGGGAAGTATCAGTAATCTTCCCCTTACAACATAAACTTACAATTGACTCAAGCATCTCAACATAGTACATTCAAAAATTTGTTTAGTCAATTGAATGGACATCTTGGTATTGAATTCTACTAAGTAATAATAATGCTATTATTATGTGTACAAGACAATGGCTGTGTAAGACGGTGAGTTCTTCCTCTTTTATTTCTCACAGTAAAACTGACAGCACTCCTGATATTAACCTGTATGCTCCAAATATTTATGTTTTATTTACACTTATACTATGCATCAACTTTATTTAAGAAAGATTCTCAGACTGCTACCTTTGTACAACTAAAAACAAGCCAAAAGGAAATATATTTCAAATCTGCTCAAGCTCCTGACATATTAAATTCAAGGTCTGTCTTATACAATAAAATAAATTAAATTCTAGATCATCATTTTCTATCTCTTCTGCTGCTTTTCAAGAAAAACTGGAATAAAGGAAGAAATTTTGTTCAACTCTGAAAAAAGTGCCCAGGCTCTATTAGTACCATGGTATTAAGAATTAAATTGGCTTTATTAAGTTTATTTCTTTTACGGACTAAAAGGAGCTTTTATTGAAAAAAAAAAAAAGCCTCTGCTATAAGAACCATATTTTCAGACTTCTCTTTTTCCTTTATGAACTCAGACCTTCAGAGAAAAGCATTAGGAAATACAGAAACCTGCAACGCAGGAAGGAGATTTTTAAGTGTTATCATTCCTTATTTACCTTCAGTACCATCAATTCCTGCCATGTTAATGGAAGGCCCGTTAGTACTACTGCCTTGGAAAGCCTTCAGCTGATGCTCAAGACGTTCCAGTTGATAGACAAGTGAGTTTTTCTCTGTGCTCAGGCTCTCTAACATGGTCTGCTTCTGAATAAGCGTTTCTGTCAGCTGATGAAGGCGATTTTCTAATTCAGTTTGACTACTGCTACTTAGAGCCTTGTTTGTGAGCTAAAAACAAAGCAAAGGAAAAATCAGAACACGTTCAAAATCTGACCAATGTGACGTATCACAGAACTGATACACTCCCAAAAATCTAAGCCCCCAAGTACAAGTTATCACATTTGCAGGATTTTTATGGGATAATAATATCCAAACCATCACCAAAGAGCATAACGAAGAAGCAGCTCAATTTCAGCAGTTGTCAAAACAAGACTTTTCATGGAAAAAAAAGCTACTTAAAAACGTATTCATATGTTTTCCACTTCTAGTTCTACGAACATTTCTGTATGTTCATAAGTTTGATCACAAAAATCAATGCTATGACCTGAGTTACAATGCATGACGATCAAGATAATCAAGCTCATCATACTTACAGCTTCACAAAGCGAGCACATAAAATATTTTCAAACAAGGAAGGGGATGCTCAGTACCAACAAGGAGAATCTACACAGAGAGGCTGGTAACGACTGACACTATCACAATGTTCCAAAAGGGAGTAGACCAATTTAAGGGAAACAGTTCATAAACATGCACCAGAATTAGGTTCTCTAATTTGCCTAAGAAAATCACAGATGCTGAGAGAGTGCATGTGTCCAGTGTCCAGGCTCATACTGCCATTATTTAAGATAAAAACCTATCAGTGAGCAAGGTTGGTAATTACTTTGAAGGACATCTTAAGTTTCTATGACCAATTAAAAGAATCTCTGAAGAAACGGTCACAACCAAACACCAATGGCATTATTTAGTTTCCAGGAAGGAGCATTTATTCAGCACCACAACAGGTCTAGTTGGATCCCAGGTTACCCTCTGAAGACAGAAGCACATGTAATTGTAACATTAGACTATTTACTGTTCCTTGGTTCCTTTCCTGTTGACTTTGCACTTAAAATTCTACGCTCTATTGCAAACAAGCACATGCTAACTCAATAGTAGTCCCTATGTGTCTTTTGTACAGTTTAAGCAAAATTAATAATTTTCAGCATCATTTTCGTAAGTGAATATAATACTTATTTTCTACACAAATACAGTACCTGATTTCTGAGCTTCTGAATTTCTTCCTCTCTGTCTTTTATTCTGCTTTGCAAAGTATTCTTTGTTCTATATAATTCTTCCTCTGTGTAACGGAGTTCCTATGACATAAATCATAACCAAATATCTTACTTAAGTACTCTGAAAGACATTCTATTACCTAAAGTTACACATTAGGATAAGTAACGTAGTGTAATCAGATATAAACCAATATTAAATATAATCTAGAAGTGGCTAGCTAGTACTAGGAAAAAATAAGCTGAGTATGAAGACAGAATCTTAGAAGATCATAAAATCCTTTTGTGAAGACTTAACACAAATACTATCAATCATAAAACAAAATAGGTATTTTCAAATTTTAAAAAATCTTGGTATATCTGCCTTTGCCTTTATAAATGTCACAGACCGTGGTTAAAAGTTTAAGATAAAATAACATAACAGAAGGAAAAGCAGTATTAGCAAGAAATAACTTACTGAACAGCAAAACTAATGAAGTTTTCTTACCCCCGGGATTCAGTAGCTATGTGAACCCCGTCTTAAAAGATCTACCATACTTATCTATCCACTTACAACTGCCTTCAAAGTGCTGTGCCACTTCAGCTATTAGCTTTTACAGAAGACAGATGATTGTATTTTTCTTTTAAGTCACCAGACATACAATAAATGACCTCTACTTATTTTCCAACATCAGCCTCAGAAACTTTACAGCAATTCTCCAATAGAACAGGCCACTGTTCAATTATCAATCAAACTGTTCAAGTATCAATGCAAACGATTACTTTAAAAGCATATGTACATGTATGCCATCAAAGGGAATATTTTCTGTAACAACTGATAATGCTTTTTTTTTTTTAAAGGCTTCACCTCATTTTTTCCTATACATAGCATTAAATCAAAATATGCCTCTCAGAAGGGCAGCAGTAATGCGATACCATCTACCATCTGCTTTGATATAATAATCATCAACTATCTATCAAGAGCAGACATCAACTTCTGCCTTTTAATCAGTTCAAGCTGCTAGCACCTCATTCAAATATGACTTCTGAAAGGACAGATAATCCTATAAGATAAACTGTTCCCAGCAAATAGAGTACACTTCACCTGCTTTCCACGTTAATACTCTTTACATGAGCTTTTTTATTTTTAAAGGATTTTAATAGGCTGCAAAATGTTGGTCTGATCTACCTAATATTCTGCTTGTTCACACATAACACAAGAGTGAGTTTTTTTCCCCTCTTCCTAGCACAGAACTGCTTAAAAAGATGATACAAGCTGGCAAAATTCACTAGCACTATTTTATTAGCGATTCTGTCTTACACAGTATTTTGGAATCCTACAAAGAGCTTGATCACAGCAAACACAATTGTAATCTTCATTACTGTTTAAGTTTCTTGACATAAATACAAGTTACTGCTATACTTCTGTTGCTGGATTGTTACCCTGCTAAATAAAATTTATGATCATGATCAATTTTTTCACTCTCTCGTGCCTTGTTTATCCTTTAAAAAACAACTGAGATCTCTATGTAGTCAGGATAACTGCTTAGTACTGGTTGCCTTTTGGTCTTATGATGACACTCACTAAAATTTAGGAAATTTCCTTGGAATTCTAGAAGAAAAAAATAACCCAAATACCATATAAGCTACTCCCTCATTAAGCCAAATGCTTTACTCAAGACAACAAATTGGCCTAAAATAGGATCCATCAGCTTTCAAGCATTCTTTACCTGCTTCTGCCGCTCTAATTCAGCTTCTGCATCCTGCTTGGCCATTTTATGTGCTGTTATTTGCTCTTGTAGGTCTTGAAGCTGCTCTCTCACTGACTCAGCTTCACTTACCTGCTGAGTCTCCATATCCTGAAATGAACAGAAACGTTAGCATTTCGCTAACATTCACACAGAACTGTAATCTGTCATAGGAGACTGCAAAAAGTGTCACACCACCAACACTGCTTCCAAGCAATACAAAAAGGAGGGTCAATTAAAGAGGTTTGCTCATTTTATATTGACATAACAAAAAAAATCTATAAGATGAATGCATTTTGTAAACAGGAGAAGCCTTCAAATGATCACTTTTTCCCTTCTGCTGTCTAGAGGCTAAAACTGTGCAAAGCATGCTTGTGCACAGCTGCTCGGTTGAGCCAACTATGCCACAGCCAATTCAGATTACAGTTGCTTCAAGGACTAGTAGCAGCTCTTACAGAAAAGGATATAGGTGAAATCTACAGAAGTAACCAGGCTTGTTTAGAGAGAGTTACTTATTTCAAAATGAATGCATAGTAGAGTGGGAAAAGAAAATGGTATCAATACTACTCCTCCCCCCACCAGAAGAGAGAAAGTGAGAAGAAACTGGATACCTCTAAGCATTTACCCCACAGCTGAGCAAGAAGTGGGATTGGTTTCAATAGTTGTTCAAACAAATATTAGAAGTGACAGCCCTAAAGCACACAAGAACGCAGTTTTTTGTGCATGTCTAACTACACGTAGGTGTGCACATAACCACAGCTACCTGCAGCTCTGTTCTCATCTGCTGTATTTGTCCCATTAGCTTTTGTATTTCTTCTCTTTGAGTGTCACGCTCGTGCCTCAGCTCTTCTAGTTCCATTGTGCTTGCAGTCTGGCTATCCAGACCTTCAATACCAGAGCCTTCTTTTAGGCTGTTTATCAGCTTTTCTTTAGACTGAAATAATAAAGACAAAGGTTATTGATGGTATTATTTCACAAGTGCTCAAATAAAACCCATCAAAAATTGCTCTAAATTTCCTATGTAGATTTACAGTAGAACTGCTTTATCTGTACTTTCAGACAAGTTAAAAATAACTCTACACATTTTAAAATGGAAAATGCTTTCCTACTGATAATTTTTCTTATTTTCTGTATGTCACAAGACAGGATGAAAGTCTGTGTTATCAGAGGAAGAGTAGAGATTTTCTCTTTAGAATTGTATGGAATGTTAAATCTGTTGGAGATAAAAATTCTGCCTTCCCAGCTAACATAAGAGACAATACAGACACTGAAGACAAAGATTTAGTCCACCCTTTTTCCTGTCAACAAAGCTAAATAAGAACCCAAAACACCAACACCACTTCTGGGAAACAGAATAAATATTTTTATTCAAAATTAACCTGATGTTAGCTTGAAATTGATTTCTGATCTCGTGCTTCTTGCATTCATCAACATGATTCAAGTCATGGTCATCACACTAAATTTATTCTAAACAGGTAAGTTTCTCTTTAACAGTCTGCTAACTTCTATAAACAAAACTCAAATTGAAAAAGATCAGCATTGGCACTTTTAGTAACTTAAGAAGTAGGTAACTGCACAGAACATGTAATTGCTTACGTAGTGTTAATCACACACAGTTTTTCAGAATATATAAAAGTATTTTTTCTGGTTTACACAAGTATCCACCACACTTCATACTCAAACAGAATAAAGCAATCTTCCTGACACAAGAACATTGGGTACAGATAAATTGTAGCTTACATTTGTTTATCTATCTGTTTAAGATCAGACTCTGGGATGTGGAACACCATGACAGATGTTATAAAATAAGTGCAATGGTTCACTTGGATTTTTCTTTTAAGTTCAGGGCCTGAACTTCGATTTCATTATTTAACTCAATCCATCAACACACATTTTAGGAGCTACAAAAGACAGACTAGTAGCTGTTATAAATAGGTATCATTACTGACTCAGCCCAAAATATATTACAGATCACATGGAAAAAAACTGGATTAATTTGCTTGAGGAATAACATCCTGAAAAATCAAGCACACAAATCAAACTGAATGTCTTTAAAATAAATGCTTACTTGGAGTATGCGAGTAGCTTTTTGTTTATAGTCTGCCAGTTCCTGTTTTGCAGATTCTAGCTGGTTTTTAGTTACTTTAACTTGCTGCTGAAATTCATCAGCTCGCTTTTTCTCATCTAAATACTTTCTTTCTGCAACTGTTATCCCTTCTGCCAAATTCTGACGTTCTGCTTCCATTTTACTTAGACGTGCTGCAAACTCGTTCTATTAGGAATAAAAAAAAAAAAAAGATTTTGCATATCCCTCAACAAGAATAAATCAATTATAAAGATATTTTCATTTAAAGAAGAAAAAAAAACAGTAAAGATTGTAAAAAATGTTATTATACACAAAGGCCAAGCTAAATGCAGAATGCATTAAGTCTCTAGCAATATAAGCTGACATTTACCAAAGAAATTACCACCCAGTCTAATGTACTTAAGATTACATATTAAAATTGTGGGGGCAAGGTGGAACAACATTAAACTGACTTCTGATTTAAATGTCATCATAAAGCTTTCAAAATAGCAAAAGAGTAAACTAGCATCGCAAGGATATTTAGCGTAGTAGAAGGCATATGTTTCCCAGCGCTTAGTACCCTGAATAGGAAGGAGTCAAGGGTAAAAGAGAGCAGTTAGAACCTCACAGATTTGATCTCACAAGCAGTCAAACTCCTCCTTAGTCTTCCCATCTAACCTGCATTTGTTTGTAACTTTCTTGCTCTCGCTTCAGTGCAGAGTCTGCATCACGCAGCCTATCCTGAAGAGTCTGAAGGGCTTGATTTTGCAAACTGCTCCCTTCACTGAGGTCTTGTATTATTCTGAAAGAGTGATATACATATTAATTGAAATTAAAAAATCTAGTATGATTTTAAGGCAGAAATATGACTACCTTTTAGGAACAGCTTTGAAAATTTACCCAGTAAAAATTAGAGAACATGGCTGGCTAATAACATGCAGCCCCATTCTGGAGTATCCAACTGCAGATTCATGGCCCAGTAAAAAGACAAAGAAGTCTTAATATCAGATGATAAGCAAATGTATTTTTCAAGATAGAAACATTTCTTCAGATCTCTAACTTCAAGTCTCTGACAAAAACATAAATATATTGTATACAGTTTGTTTCAGTAATCAGGTGACAATTGCTGTTATTCATTGTTCAGTTTCTACTGCCAGCTATGATGTAACAAGCTCAGAGCAAATTCAGCGTTCATATTTCAAATTTGGATACCATCTCCCCATTCATTTTCTGTTACCCTTAAAGAGACTAAACTACCTACACTGAATTTTCAAGCTTACTACTATTTGCAAAGTTGTGAAAGCTGAAATCATTAAGTACCGTGATTTCTCACTCTGCAATGCTTCCAAAGCTTCTGTCCGAGAACTTAAGAACTGGTCAGCTTCCTGCAACCGTACTTTGAGCACAGCTAGCTGGGAATCCTTGGCACCAACAGCTTCTGTCAGGTCATCAACTCGAGCTTGAAGTTCTCTGACCATTCTGTCATTCTTTGAATGGTTGACATTCCACTTCTCTATTCTTTCCTGGGATTTGTTCAATTCTACAAAGTAAAATGTTTATTTGAAGTTTTTAAAAATAGATCATGACAAGGTTTTTTAAGTGGTCAGGACGTGCACGATACACTTCCCAAAGGAAGACACTAAATACAACCAAGGTAAAGCAATCCTGAAACTTTAGGAGCTACCAAAAAGTAACAAATGCCAGACTTTGGCTGTCAGATCACTACTTATTGAAAATAAATAAATAAACAAAACAAAATCACATGATCTCAAAACACGTTTGCACTCTTCAATGCAGCTAACAATCTGACTTTACCCTTGCAAGGAACAACTGCTGAATAGCCCTGTGTGAACATACCTTTGGAAACTACCATAAAAAGGATCTAATTCAATGCTAATGGCAATAAGACTAACTTAAGTAACAGCTGACAAATACATGTTAAAATGATACCTGAATATTTACTGAGACCTAGCTTTTAATCAAAGATAACAATAAATTTAAGTGGAGAACAAATTCTACAGCTTATACAACTACTTAAAAAAAAAAAATACAGTCCCTCAGTTGTGTGGCTAACAGTAGGAGTTTGCCAGGTATTTTATTATTTGTTTTTATATTGACACCTGTCATGTCATTTCACGTGGCTTTCAAAAAAAAAGATAGCACAGTCATACAAAAATACTAAATCTGAGATTTTTAATTATCAATTAACTACAGACTGAAAACAGATTTCAAGTATTTAAAAGAAATTTATTCATCACTATTTTGCAAGACACTTTAAAAGGCAGAAAAAAATAGTTTCACACTTAATCTTTGTTAGTAGTAAGATGTAAGTGTTGGAACTAACTCAACTACATCACTTTCATTAACATTTGTGTTATTTTTGCAGTTGAACAAGACTTCTAGTTTCTCTCAGCTCATTTAGAAAACCAAGAATCATCTTGCTTAAGTCATACGTGCAAATTTATCTATGAACACTTCATTATAAATATAAAACTCTAACATAGATTTAGCATTGCTTTCCAGTTTACTGGTATTTCCACAGTTTAGTATCCAAACTACAATACCTTCTTGCATTTCTTTGGATCTCTGAATTAACGAAGCCATTTCTTGATTTAAAGATTGCACTTCATTCCGCAACAGCTGATTCTCTAGACGAAGGTTGGATAGCTCGTGTGATTTTACATCATCATTAGCTGAAAGGCTAGGATTAGTTACTGCACTTGGTGATGAATCCTTCGCACCATCCACTTGTGTTCCCAGTCCAGAATCTGAGCTGCCAGGAGTTTCTGTACAGAGAGATGCAAGTTAGAAGTAATTTATCCATTTCTATGTTTGCATCAGTGGTTGAACGCACTTAATCTAATTACAAGAAAAATGAATGTAGAGTATGTAATATTTTGATGTCAAACCTAAATATTTAACTCAGCCACAGAGCTGTACATTTTAATTATCTTTATGTAAAAGAGCATTTTAAGAATCTTCAGTTGAAACATCATCTTACTGATAATTCTGCATCAGTAACAATCTCTCAAAACATGCTTTTAAAAAATCACTTTTATAAAGCAATATAGGAATTCCTGACTAGTCTGAACAAATGTCCCTTGCAGGCAAGGGGGAACCTATTGCCCTTCCACAGCACATACATTAGGTACCGGATTAGTGCTCTGAAATTAATGCAGCCACTCTGACAGTCTCGATTGCTATGTGCAGAAAGCTGGGAGACTTGAGCCAGTATTAACAGAAAGCAACACAGCATACAGTGAGCAACAAAGCAAACAATCCAAAAACATTACTTCTGAATTCAGTGTGGATAACTGCTGAAAATCCATGAGGACAGACTAAATCAAATTTAATACCAGACTGCAGTTTAGCTGTCACAATGTCATTCACATCACTGTGTGATTATCAACCTATCTGCTCCACCTTCCTAGTTACCACTGCAACAGGTCTCCTGAGTCAGAGCTCATCAAGGAATTCCTAGTCTGCCCCATCTCCTAACAGCATACCAACAATTAACCACAGCGACTGTAAGATTTGTTCCAGGCTTTCTCAAATCCCTTTCCTATTTAAACACTTAAGAAGTGTTGCTTCCTTCCTTTTAGTCCATTTACATAATTTTGAAATTATCAGACTATCTATCTTCATTCCTTTATCTGGAAAACTCAAGAGTCTAATGAAGCAAGAAATTAGCTATTTATAGCAGATAGTGATTTGCATCCATGGCAACATACATACTATAACATTACTTACTTTTGTCTGTAACTAATGGACCATAAATCCATTTCAGTAGTTGTTATTTGGACATTGAAATGACTGATACATACAATTGACTTTGAAACTAGTGTGCTCAAACTACATATTAATCATGTGCTTCCTCACTTGGTAGCTCCAAGATGCAAACTCCACACAAAAATCTTCAGAAAAAAAATCAATGGACCACACTGAGCAAAATAACTATGTTACCCAAGCATTAATTACCAAGGTGCAACATACCTTATACCTAAGTTTAACATATTTGACCTATTACTGTCAACGTTATTGAAAAGTTACAGACCCAAAAAACCACATCACTGGAAATGACCCCTTTTTACCTGTAAAAGTTTTCAGCGTACTTAATACAGTCAAGTCTTTTATAGTGAGGGTGATGAGGCACTGAAATAGGTTGCCCAGAGGTGTGATGAATGACCTGTGAACCCTAACCCTAACCCTGGATCAGTGGTTGAACGCAAGGTCAGGCTGGACCAAGCTCTGAGCAAGTGGATGTCCCTGTTCATTGCAGGGGAATGGGATGAGATGACCTTTAAAGGTCCCTTCCAACTCTGAGGACTCCATGATTCTTTAAGCCAAAAATTGGCACAGTGCTTTACAAGCACAAAGTACTGAAAAACAATATTCCAGCTACACTATTAGGAATACAACTATTTGCTTCAATTTAATAGAAGAGAGACTATAAATTGGAGAGCCAGACATAGAATAAAAGTTTCTAACAGGTCCATTCTCCTTAGTAGACATTTGAGTTTTGGCTTGGAAATTATTTCAGGTGCCTGCAGCAATGCACTACTTCTGGCAAAAAAAATAAGTTTTATCTATGTCACTCTCTCATGCAGCATACCCATCTTCACACTATCCAAGCCAAGCAAGTTTGACAGCTTCCCCATCTTCCACAGCAGAGCAGAGAGAAGCTCACCTCACATCAGGTGGAGCATTGGGCAACAGCCAGCACCAATTACCAGCTGTAGTGTAAGTCACTTGCTCACATATGAGGCATCACAACAGGTAACAACCCCCAGGCAGGGGAACAAATACAGAAGAACCAGAACCCATACTTCCAACTAGGGACGTACAGGTGCTGTGGCAGCATCAGGTCGTGTCTGGGGCAGGGTGAGGCGAGCAGTAGCAATGAAGCAGATAAAGAACACAAAGGATTTAAGTGTTATTTAACCTGCCAAATTACTGTAGTATCTAAGATTATTCCAGTGGTGAAGAATAGCAAGGCCCAGGCTGTACTGTACATCTGACATACCACTGTTCTAGATCTTTCATGAAGTGACAGAAAATCCATTACCTAGACTTACACCAGACATACAAGGGTTTAAAATATCTCTAGACTTAATATTGTTAAACTAC
The DNA here is from genome assembly GCF_038088225.1 of Cyrtonyx montezumae. Classification (NCBI taxonomy): domain Eukaryota; kingdom Metazoa; phylum Chordata; class Aves; order Galliformes; family Odontophoridae; genus Cyrtonyx; species Cyrtonyx montezumae. The sequence goes on from NW_027071826.1 coordinate 14,473,183, forward strand.
CATTGCTTTGGCTCCTGATAGAATTATCTTCAGTAGTTTTTGCACTCTGCGTACTAGCAGACATTGAACTAATGCTTGAAGTTCGAGAGTGATTCTGAACAGGTGCCTTGCTCTTCTCTTTTTTAGAGTCCATCCTTCCATTAGGCTCTTTCTCAGAACTGTTTAGAAAATCAAACAGCAACTCATCATCAGGTTCAGACTTTTTTCTCCTCACAAAATGTGAGGAAGCTCTGGATGTGGAAACGCTTTCTACTGAAGAAGCAACTTCTGAATTTGTTCTGCGCGCTGGTTTAACATTTGCTGTTCCTGCTAAGATTGTAGCTTTTTGGTTTTTAATGTTATCAGCTGCTGAGGAGATGTAGGCTGCTTTGGATGACATCTGATATTTCAGTTCTCCTGTACGCTGGGACAATTCAGAATATTCATTGGCAGAGTCCAAATTCTTGTTATCATAAAACGCATTGCTTGCTGCATCTTTTTTGCTCAGAGCCGACGCAGCTCCTTGATCAACTCTGTTGAGAAGATCCTCCGCCTTTCCAGCCAGATCAGCAAGCCAAGACATGGTAAATGTCTGCTGATTGACTCTAGATCAAAATTACAGGAACATATGCTGCAAAAGACAGAATAATTTAAAATCAGACAGGCATTGAGAAGGCAAGAAGTGTGGGTTACTGAAAAACTGCTGCATTCATCTATTATTGCTGTAACTATCCTATTGCTGTAACTGTCCTACTAGCTTCAAATTGTTTTAGTAACTGATGGAAATAAAACAAAGTAGTTTCTTAAGAAAATATACTAAAGCACATGTCTGGCATCAAATCACATCTGTTCCAAGCATCAGCACCTGCTGATCCAGTCCGTCAGCCAGCGGTAACAGAAAATAAAGTCTACTTGCATCTGACAACATCCAAACCCAGGTGAAGGAGGAAAACATGTCCACATGTACATTGTAATAACATGAGACAACCATGCCTTGGATTCCTGACCCGCAGATTCCATCACCTAGGTCAAAGGGAGGAACTTCCCCCAGAACAAACCGCTGCCCCGAGGTAAACCTTACAGCAACAAGAGGACGAGAAACACCTCCCCGGCACTCCATGTCTGCGACAAGGCCCCTTCACCCGGGCCAACCCGGGGTCAGAATACCACCATGCCTGGCAGCACAGCGGCCGTGAGGAGCTGAGGTGGCCTACCTTGCTTAGGCCTGCCCCCAGCCCCCAGCCCCCTTACTCTCAGCCGGCAGCCCGCAGGAGCAGCGGAGGCCTCAGCACGGCGCAACCTCACCTCCTGCCAGCACGGGGATCCCAGCCCGGGCAGAACAGCGCGAGGAGGCGGCACACCGCACGCAGCAAAACCCGGCCCGGCGCCGCTCAACTTCCGGCAGACGTGGCCACCTTCCGGGCCGCGTCGCGCGCATGCGCAGTAGGCGAGAGGAGAGGCGGGATGCGGTGCGTCACTGAGAGCCCCGCCCCTCCGCGTAGGGGGCGTGGTCAGTAGGGAAGGGGAGGTGCGGGGGCGTGAGCGCCGGCCGGCATTTGGCCACGCCCCCCAGTGAAGGCGGGCTGCCTTGGTTGCACCTCGTGAGGGGAAAAGCGAGCTGGGGGAGCTCGGTCAAGGCGGGCAGAGCCCCGAGGTGTGCTTTCAGACATCTGACGCGTTGTGGTGGTAGGAGGCGCTGCAGTCCCGCTGTGCGAGGGCTCAGGCTCAGGCTGTTCCGTCTTGCTTTGCTTGGCGGAGTTAAGAATGATGCTATGCAGGAGGCTGCTCGACAGGTGGCATCCCCTGATACCCGGAGGCAGCTTAAAACACCGAAGAATGCGGAACCGACAGGGTATAAACCCCTCCACTCTGCCGGTGCAATAAATGCAGATAACTAGGTGTGTTCTGCCCTCTCGACTGCATGTAACTGCTGTCAGAAGCCTGATGCTCACCCTCATCCTCCTGCAGCAGTCCTTCCCACGCATTTGTCCTGCATGATAACACTCAGACGACCTTGTTTCTGCTGAAATTGCTGTGCAAGCAGTGCTGGCTCCTACTTGGATAACAGGCACAAGGTTGTCTTAAGTATTTTCTTTTAAGATAAAGTTTACATGGGATATTGTGACTAGGCTCAGTGGGGACATGAGGTCAGCCCAAGGGCTTCCCATCTGCCTGTTTCCACTCATAAGAGAATCCTGGGGCTCCCACTGGTAGATAATCAAAGCACTAAGTCCTTGTATTTTTCCAGTCTTCAGCTTCCTTTTCATTGAAACTCTTCAAGCTTTCTTAGGCTATTTCATGGGTGAGACGTGATCTTTTCTGATAAATTAAAGCAACCCATTTCCTATTTCAAAACACTGTAATTTGGAGATTTGCATGACAAGAATGGCTCTTGTGAATGCTTTAACCAAGAGATTTGATATAAAGAAGAACTTCAGAACTCTTTCAGTAGATCTGGTCTATTGAGCAAGTTTCACTTCCACTCAAAGGACGAAAAAGATTTAAAAAATGACTTTCATTGAATGTAAGCTGCTACCATCCTAGAACCAATAACATACTATTCCAACAGTGAGTGGAATATTATGAAATTTTGGAATATTTATTAACAAGTATACAAAAGGCATGTTCAGGAGAAAGGGATAATTCTGTCTTACCTTAAAATTAGGAGACTGTTGTGTCTGGCATTGAAGTAATTTTTAGATAGTTTCAGAAGAGGTTTTGTTGTTGCGTAAGTAAAAAAGCATGCTTATCCCACAATGTTGTTTCATTTGTCTGTAAGTTACTGCATTCATTAGCTAAAGGGGAAGTAAAGACCAAGGCACCTGTTCTGAGTGTTTAACACATGATGGTGAGCGAAGAGAATGAAAACTATTTTTTTTTTCTTGTAGAAAGCCAGATAATTGTTAGGTCAGTTAAGGCAAAGGTTGGAGAAGTCTATCTCAGAAATAGAGTTCATGACACATTCAGAAGAATAATAATGAATTTTCCTTCACAATTGCTCCAGACCTAAAAGCATGTGTATAATATGGCAAATTCACTGAACAAGATGAACTTCACATTTATTTACTTTTAACAAGTAGGCATGCTCTAAAAGATAGTTTTTATAGTAATTGTCAATTACGATATCAAGGTGAAACCTTTTTGTGGATGCCAGATTTATATACAAGATCCTTCATGTTCTTTTCCGTATACATTCTATTTAGACTCTCTCAGATGAAGAGATAACTTGATCATCAACTCCCACTTGTCACATTGCTCACTGGAGTAGTTGGTGACTAAAAGAAAGGCATCTAGCCCTAAAAGGAATATCTTTTTCCATCCTTTCTTCCTGCCAGGATGTGCAAGGCCTTGGAAAAACTAGCTGTTCTGTACTTACAGCTCCTGCTGTTTCAAATTCCTCTCCATTGAGGACCTGTTATTGTCCTGAGGTTCTGAGTATAATGCCGAATAAACAGCTGGTGGCTTACATTTACATTTCGCCAGAACTTTATATATTATCTTGTTAGATCACATCTTGCAAGTTTTTTCCTCAGTGTTATCAAGAACATCCTGTTCTACAGAAGTTTGCCTATATTTTATCTTGATAATCTTTCCATATGGAATCCACAATGTGTGGGAAGATTATGTAGCATTATGTAAGACAAAGGTACCAAAACATAGGTTCGTAGGTTCATAAGGTTGGAAAGGACCTACAAGATCATCTAGTCCAACCGTCCATTCATCTGCAGATATGAATTATCAATTTCATTGGGCTTCATTAGGAGTTAAGCCAAAGGAGGAGATATCTGCCCTGTTGCCTGTTCAAAATGCACAGAGTTGTTGTGTTGTGAGTTAATAGAAAATAAATTCTACCAGATTAAGCAACATACTGGAAGCAATAAAGCGAATCGGTTCACAACCTTTAGCTTGCACATCATGTGAATCAGTATGCTGAACATCACCATTTCAATGTAAAGTGCATTTACCATCTCCCCAGATACTACTTAGAAAAAAAGATTTCAGGATCCAGCAGAAGTCATGTTATCTTTAAGAAGGAAGGAACAAAAAGACTGTAAAGGATCTTCTGTTAATGTACTATTTAAAACTCTAAAAAACATTGCTTTTAACTGTTGACAACTGCTTCTAAACACCCTGCGCCGGCTGGGCTGAGTGACGAGAACGAATATTTCATTGTCACAGAGGGCATACAGTTTCATTAACTACTGCTGACAACTTTACAGTTTACAGGAGCCCTCCCCAGATTCCAGGCTCTGATCGGATGTGCCCTATTTGCTGCTACATAATTTGAAAAGTTCCGGCAGCACTCCTCTGTATACAACCATGAAAAGTAAGAGATTCACAACTAGAAATAGATGACAATGTTAGACTCACTATATAACGCCTTTACATCCCTTTTCCTATTCAAACAGGAAGTACTTTTTAGCAATAATTTCACTCACTTTTTTCCCTATTATAACTTCTGTTGTAATGAGATTTCAACAAGAAAGCTGAAAAAAATCTGCCAGACTAACTGTAACATCACAGCAAGATTGTTGCTTCCACAAAATTCATGGCAAGAAAATAATAAAGGCTTTCATTTTGGTTTTTCTGTTTTAGTGAAAAAAGACAACTGCTAATTTCTCTTTAAGAACTACTGTTCTCTACTTCAAGCAGATTTCCAGGTTTTTCATTGTTCAAGTGTCATGTAATCTTAATTGGCCATGTAATCTTAATTGGCCATGTAATCTTAATTCAGCCCTCTTTTGTGTATGCGTCCTGTTACATTATTAGACAGCTATCTATCTGGCATAGAGCTTTTGTTTCATTCTGGATATAGAAAGTACACCAAATATCAGGGTTTGGGGGAAAAAATGTGATAATCACTGCATGAGTTGCTATTCAACCTTTTGTTTATTCTCAGTGTGGCCGCAAGCTATTGTCCACTTAAAAAGCATCTTTGAATAAAATGTGATTAACATTCCCATAAGTCTATGTATAACTCATCTATGGATTTCCATGACTGTATGAGCAGAGAAATCAAATACCGCAGGAAGAGCTAAGGTGGAAAGTAACAGCTCCTTGTTGGCTTTATCTGCTCAAGCCCCCATGCTTTCTCTGCAGTAAATGAAGGCTCCTAACTCTCTTCAACTACCTTGAATGACCTCAGCTACCCCTTGAAATAAGAATGTTTTCACTCAAGTTGTCACACCAGCCTATGACATGTGGTTTGTGCACCCACAGAAATCTCTGAGGCAAACGGTGTTTTTATCTCCACACTCCAGATGGAGAATTAAAGTACAGCAAGGTGAAACTGAAGAGGAAGTCCTTTTCCACACCTGATTACAGCAAAGCAGATTCGGTCAGGTCAAAATGTACAAACGTGGAGGATGGGTCATCCTAAGTGCTAGTAAACTTCTCAGAGAATTTATCACCAGTCTTCAGCGTGCTTCTGCTGAGCATATGCAGCTTTGAGTTTTGAAGATAACTCGGTGAGACACAAGTGGCTTGCCACAAACCAGTTAGCAAAATACAGCAAAAAACCCTGGTACTGGATTGAACATAATGGTTCTCAGTTCTATTAGTGGAGGGAACTGTGCCAATCAAAGCACAGAGAACAGCCAGTCAGATCACAAATCCCTCCCTGAAAATCTTCAGTTGAGGGTGAAGAAGGAATTTATAAGAACAGGTCGGGAGATGCTGCTCAGTTACACTCTCCCTGAGATTTTGACTCAGGGACCTGCTGAGTGGTGGAGTCTTTGCATCTAATGATCCTTCCAAGATTTTTTATTTTAATTTATTCAGTAGCCAATATAACTTTTCAAGCTATACAGGTATGAGAATATCTCAGCTAAAGAACTTCTAAGTGGAGTCACAGTTCTGTTCCCTTTGCCTGAACACACATTTTGTTTTCCTTAAAATGGCTGAATGATTCACAAACAGAAAATGTTCAGAAATCTAACCTTTCATGAATATGTAGCAAGGAAAATGTTAGAGGAAAATGGCAGGGGCTTGGGAGGGGTATAGAGCTCTATTTTAACATGAAATTATGGAGATTCTTAACTCCATGTAATGACTGTAACTGTGAATGAATGAGTGTATATCAAGTGCTGGAGTGCAACGCATCAAACCCAGCCTATGTCAGGCAGCTACTGTCTTAGAGGCTGGCTCATGACTAGAATACTTCAAGTCATACTACTGCTCATTTGAGGCTGCTCTGTCTCCACTGTTGTGTTCTCAATTACATCAAAATGCAGTATACAAAACTAGAGTGTACTTGCATTCCTTCTCCCACACTATAAATTAACTGCATTATGTGCACATACACACACATACGTATTTTCCCAATCCTTCTATTACTGCTTTCTTTTTCTTTTGTTACTCCTCTTTCTTTTCCTGTAAAAAATCATGCTGAATCCTTTCCTTTGGTGTCCTCACTGTCTTATTTCCTTTTTTCTCCATATGCAAATGTCAGCACTAATTTATTATTCTTCAAACGAGAAATTAAGCCAGCCGTCTTGATAGTCTCTGAGGGAATCATCAAAGTTAGGAGACCAGAAGTGACTTGGTGACATTTTAAAAACAGCAGCTTTTAGAATATGAAGTCTGGAGAGTTCGAGGATTTGGGGGGTAGGGAGGTTATTTGCATTCAGCCTTTCATAATTTGAGTTCATTATTTGTTGAAAAGACCCCAGAATATTCAGAACAACTCTCTGTTAGGTTAGGAGTCAACTTTCTCTACCAAGAGCATGCAAATCCACGTAAAGAATGAAAGGCAGCTGACAATTCTCTTAATGCTTTTTTTGACAAATGGAAATGTACACAAACATTCTTCAGTACAAATATTCAAAGGAATTTAACCCAGTGTACCTCTTACATCTGCCTTCTCTCACAATCACTAATTCAGTATTGAAGCCATTCCTCCATTCTCTGTTTCAGTAAAGATATGTTTTCCACTTTTGACAGTACAACTGTGGAGGACAAGTTTGAAAAGTCTTATTTGCCCTGGAGTTGTCCAACTTTGCATGCAGTTTGCCTCTAGAAAGTTTTTTTACTGATAAATCTTTATCTTTTATGTACACACTGTCACTCCCGAGGATGAAAACTCAGTGACTTTGGTGCAATATAATGTCTTTAGAGCTTCATAACAACTCCTGGCTGAAAAGGCTCTGAGAAGTTTTGTAAAGCTCACAGAGGTGATCCTGACACTAAATTCAACAGGCTGCCAGCACAAAAGTCAAGTGCGTGTGGTGATATGAGCAATGAGAAGAAGGTCTCCACTGGGCCAGTTTGGCAATTCTGTCTTCACTGTGAAAAACATGGAGAAATCCTAGAGCTGTAGATATGTAGATCAACTAGGCAAGGCTGAACCTAATACTGTGGGAAATTTCTTTTAACCAGCAGAGAGAGAAAAGAGCATTCCTCTTGAACAAGGCAACAGGTTACTCAAATGTTTGGAATCTGAGTGCAGATGTCCACAGTGATGCTGCAAACACATCACATAATTAGACATTACTGGTGTGTAGGAAAAAAATAATTATCAAGGAGATGCATGCACTGATGTTAGGAAGTCAGATATGAGGATTCCCACGGCTGTCTGAGATGAAGACTGAAGACAACACAGGTCAAGCTTAGAGAATCCTATTCTGGGTATATACACTTCATTGCTGACACTGGTTTTCACAGATTTCAATGGATATTTTATAGGTATGAAAATGCCATAACTAGGACTACATACTTGCAAGAAATAATAGCATTAAGATTACAACTGGTCGTTAACATATTCCACAGTTTTTGAATCAGCACTCTTTATTTGGAAGCCTGCTGTCAGGAAGGATAAGTTAGCAACCTTTTAACCTCTAGTCTTCTTTCCTTTTTCCCTCCCCCATATTTGTTTTCCCTAGTACACGTTGTTCTTCTTTCGAATTTCCTGGTCATGAGACTATCACCTCACACCTACTTTATCCTAAATGCTTGTTTTTTTTTCCCTGGAGCAATCCACTTAATACATGGGTACAGAGGTAGGAAAGCAAATCAGCTGCAGAAGAGATGCATAAAGGGATAGAATTACCTTTTGTGTTTTCTTGTAGAAATACAAGTTCTTCCTATCATAAGAAAATGTTTTCCACTCTCTAATCTACACATACTTGTTGCATTGACTATTATATCTTATTGTCTCCTGGAGATGTGAAAATATTATCTTCCTCTTGTTATGAATCAGAAGCATGTTAGAGTGGCTCCTGGACCTATGCTTGTCTATGCTACATTGCCCTAGGTCTGTCAATGTTTTATTATAAGTTATCTTCCTGAAGCCTCTATTTGCTCTTCTCTATGCTACAGTGCACTTAATTATTTATTGACACAACACACACAAAACCTCACCAGGACCCACTTAGGGCTGCATTCACTGTTTTTCTGTGATGATGTCTCAAGCCTCTCCCCTCCCCCAGGCTACCTATTCCCAAGGAAAATACAGGAAAACAGTATCTAGAACATTGACAAATTTAGTTAAATCTGTCAGAGTGGTTGAAGAAAGCAAGTGTTAAACTATGGGGATAAAGCTTCCCCTCACTCCCTCTCAAAATTTTTGTGTATGTTCACACAGTGATGTAAGTGAAACAAACTGCTGAATCCCTCTCCTTCCTTAACTTGCTTAACCTTGGTTTATCTCCATGATGACACACTTGCCATCAACTTTCTTTAAGAACTGAGATCACTTCATGTAAGTCTCTTAGAATATTCTTCCCAAAATGAAGACATTTGTTGTTTTTTTTTTCCTTTAATTTCTTGATAACTAAGATCACCCTCTTATTAATGTACTGGTTTTTCTAAAATGCAACTAATTTTTCTCTCTTCAAACATCTGGGTTAACCATGATGTTTGCTTTTACAAGTCAGCTAGTCACGTACCATTGCAATTCTGTCAAATCTAATCTGATTGTTGGGGATTTTGAAAGACCAGGCTCAGCACATTGTTTCCTTAGCCATAAATGTCTCTCACTCCTTATCTTCATACTAGCTATTTTTTTCTGAATTTCTTTTTCTGTCTATCAGTGAGTTAACACAACTATAAAGAATGAACAATTCTTAAAATATCTTCAAAATATCCTTATTTTCTTTCCTTTATTTCAGCTTCTCCCATAGGGGGCACATTAAGAAATGTCTGGTGTCAATTTTTCCAAGAAATAGAAAAATTACCTTAAAAAAGTTCCAAGAAATCTTCATGAAGTGCAGTCTTTCAGGCAGATTTTGGTTCATTAGTTGTTATTTAGTCTAACAGACATCTGCTTACATTCACTTACTGCAGCCTGTGGCTTGCTGATACGTGACCTACATATGTGTGCTTCATTCACCAGTACAGTCCATTTGCTCCCAGCTAAAACTGTCCTAATTATTAATCAAAAAATAAATTCCTGATCTATTCAGATGTTGTATTTTCCCAATCCTTCTATTACTGCTTTCTTTTTCTTTTAAAAAAGGAGAAATAAAATATGCAGCCCAGAATGGTTTCCTGCACCACATTTTCATAAATGTATTTAGCAGCGGGTTAAAAGCAAAACCAATGACTGTTCAGTTTTTGTCAGCTGTAATGTTAGCAGCATGGTACCACCAATACACAGGTTGGCACATCTCCAGACTTCAGACAGAGATCTGGAAAACTTCTTCTGGGGAAAGCTGCACTTTCCTAGCACTACTGTTACCACGCAGGCTGTAGGGACACAAATGCCATCAGAGCACTCCTAGCAAAACAGAATCAGAGCTGAACTACACTCACTGACTGTGCAGCAGCCTTGTGGTCTGTAGGACTTTCCATCTGTGGTTGGTTAAAATCTCGATGTTAAGAAAGCACCCACCTTATCTGCAGTTTTGTAAGTTTCATATGTGGGATTTTGTTGCTCTCATTTGGTCAACACTTTCAGAATTTGCTAGCATCTCAGTTCTCATTTGTGTTGTGTGGCTTTGGCGGGTTGGTGGGAATACATTCAAGAGAGACTCAGTGAGACATAAGGGTGAAGGCTACTTTTGCTTTCTAGAGCTGTCAGAGCAAGAGGCAAAAAGTTTCATAAACACATGATGTTTTTGCCTATGTACATGCTTTTCTCTTTCCAAAATTTTGCATGCATGTTTGTTCATGTGTCTCTTCTCTTGTTTTTGCTTTGCTTCTATGTATGGCAGCAGAGGCAGTAGGGATAGTGCTGGATTCCTCCTGCAGGAGACCTGGGCACTTCTCTGGGTAACACAAAACTGTATCTTCATCTCTGAGCTTGCTTCAGATCATGCACCAAGCAACACCATCCATATCCTTCTCACCTGATGCAAGGCAGCTTGTTAACTTGCTGTTAAACACCATCAGAGAAACGATCACACTTGGAAGTAAAATCTAAGCATCACTTGAATGTCTTTAATACAACTAAGTTTAACCAAGATGCAGGATTCCTGCAGTGATCCCACCTGTTATTTTTCAAAGCAAAGATCATCCTGTTGATGCTTAATGAGTGTGCAATCCAGGCGCAGTGTTTTGGCAATTACATCACTTGACTTTTTGAAAATGATGGCTGGCTCAAGGTATGCTCACCTCACATAGCCCATCTGTGACAAACAACTTGAAAACACCTTTGGACTTGGATGATGGGTCAGCAATGCTTTTAACTGATGCAGACAGCTTTAAGGACCTCTGGATTACACTCCAAGCACAGGGACAACTGTGTGGTTACTAAACTCAAATTAGATAGAGGGGAAGGGGAGTTTTAGGGACGTTGGATACACAGCAAGATGGACTTTGTCAGTTCAGAGGCCACCTCTGAGCCATCCCAAACCTTAACAGTGTGACATGCCAGGAAGCCACATTTCTGGGACACACTTCTAGACGTGTACCGATGATTAACCAGCACTGACCTTTCACATTTATTATCATAAGCAGAGCTGAGACACACAGATAACTCAAATGTCAAACTCAAAGCAAAACCATGAGTTTCAGCAGCCATTCAGAACCATGGTTGGTTGACAAAACATTGTGGACTTTTTTAAGATACTCAAGAAGCAAGGCAGAAGGTGTGTTCCTGTTGGTGTGCTTAACTGGACAAAAAACAGGTTTATTTTTGAATTTTAAGAAGGATTTTTGTTTCTTTCATTAAAGACGGAGGAGACTTCACAGCTGTGTTTCTCAGCCTTTTTTTTTTTTAATTTTGTAGTAGAAAAATTAATAATCACAACCAAAAAAATAAATAAGAACAAAATGCCTCCCCCTGCCATGATACACGCAGCCATGACGCGAAGCAGTGAGGTCAGGCACAGACTGCTGCACGAAGCCTGCGTAGCGCAGGCCGACGCTGACAAAACACACGAGCGCGACGCCGACTTTCTCGCCCGATTTCACGGGTGATCTTTCGACACGCTCCTCCTCCCGGCCCTACCTAACCCCCGTGCTCGTCCCGCCCCGAAAACGAGCGGCGGACTACAACTCCGCCGGTGCTTTGCGCGCGATGCCCCGCGGCCCTTAGTGCGCGGCGTGGCGCGGAGGATACTGGGACGCGTAGTGCAGCGGGACGCCAGTTCGGCCGCCCCTCCGCGCGGCCGCGATTGGCCGGGCCCCGTGTCTGCCCGCAGCGGCCCGCGGTCGTTTCGGCCCGCACGGCGCAATCACAGCGGCCGCGACGGCTCCGGAGCGGCGCGGTCAGGTGGGCCGGGGCCGGCCGGGAGGGGAGCGCGGCGCGGGGCGGGCGCTGACGGGTCCGGAGTGCGGGAGTTAAGCGGCGTAATCTCGCCTCCTGAAATGGCCTCGGGATGCGCTCGGGCTTTGCTTCGGTCAGACGTGGTGCCGTAGCCGGGCAGCAGTGTTCTGTGGGCACCCGCTCAGTCCCGTGTTCTGTGGGCACCCGCGTGTCGTGGCAGGCAGTGTGCGGGCACGGTGCGCGACGAGCCGCCGTGACTCGATTCTGAAAACTGGAAGGCAGTTCTGAAAAATAAAGGTCGTTAAGTGCGCAGGCTGGACGGAAGGAAACAAGGTAAAGTGATATTTCCAAGAGTGGTAAGCTAAAGCTGTTACTCTTCTCCACGATTACTGCTAATTCATAGGAAGGGAAAATACCTTGATGGTTTGTTTGTGCGGCTCTGATGTGTTTGGAGTTCAGGTGACTGAATGTGAGCACCACTGTAATCTCCAGTGGAAAATGCTTTCTTCAACACAAACTGTGACCTGGCATCTGAGATTTTTGGTCCTAAGGAAAGGTGGGGGGTGACACACAAGGAGCAGGCTGCTGGCAGATGGGATGTAAACTCTCTCAGCAGGTTGGAGGTGTGCGCAGGGAAATGGCTACAGAAGCTTGGAAAAGAAAATGCAGAAGCTGGGAGCTGGGCAGGTTGCTGTGGCAAGGGCTGCCTGGCCCTGGACCCTCTCCTTACAGGGTCTCAGCAAACTGTGTGCTATGGTTCTGAGTGTGCATGGTCGCGTGCTGTGTCCTGACACAGTCTCCAAAGCAAAATTAGCTCTTCTACTAGAAAAAACAGGAAGGGGTGATGAAATCATCCCCCATTGTGTTGGGGTCAGCCTGAGCTCTAAAATGGTTTTGAGTTTTCAGTTCTTCCGTGTGCAGGTTGTGTTCACACAGCAAGACTCATGTTCTGCGTGTGTTGGGAATGGCACGTGATGTGTTTTATTCCTTGCTCTCAGAAAAAGCTGTTTACGCATCTATGGTAAGCTGGTCAGATGGTTCCTAAATGTGACCTGAAGACATGACATGTGACGGGAGCTTTCTCTGCTAGACTCTGGGTCAAGCACTCATAGAACGCCCCAGAATGCAACCCTTCAAGTTGATGCCTCATCAGTCAAAGGTTTTCTTTAAAACAAGCAGAAATATGTACTTATTTTAGTCTGGTATTTGGAAACAAGCAATGAAAGACTTGTTCCAGCAGCACGTGTGTTTAATGGTTAAGCCAATTTTAAAAGCTGCTCAGGGAACCCTGGGGAACTGAGCATCTATTAATTGTGGCTTATTAGGGCACCAGGCATGTGCTTTTTGGTTTTCCTTTACAATGTTAATTTCATTTAATTATAGTAGAGGAAAAAGATAAGTGGAATTATACATATTCAGAGGTTATAAAAGATGAATTTTATCCATTCTAAATAGCCTGTAACAAAATGTGGCTTTCTAATAACATAGTGCAAACCCTTCTTGGCATCTTTTTTCCTTCATTTCTGTATCATTCATGACTTTGTCTCAGCAGAGAAGGGAAATTGAAACGTCCATATATCCCAGTACCACACGGAGGGACAGCCTGTAGGGCTTGCTAACTCAGTCTTCATTCATTTCTGGTCTGGCTCAGGCTCCTATGCTGTGGCAGTGGCTTTTCCATGGGTTTGATGTGCTCTGCCCTGAACTAGCTGTCATGTTGTGCTGCCCAGGGAGCAGCTGGCAGCAGCACAGCTTCTATTGATGCATAATGAATCTGAGTTAATGATTTACATCACTAAGAACTTATAAGCATCATGTGAAAGGATCTCCAGTAATCATTCCAACCACTTATTTCCTCTTTGTACTTTTCCTGTAAGTATGAGTGATTTAAGCTGGAGAAATGAGTTGTACTTTAATTAACATCGAAAAGATTTCTTCACATGACACAGATACTGAACTTCGAAGGATTTGCATGTAACTTGGCTGTAGATTCCAGTAAGTCAAAATCGGTTAAGATTTCAAAGTAGATGGTCTAAAATTTGTTGCTTTTCCTTTCTTTTTTCTTCTGTCCAGTATTTAAGGAGTTAGATACCCCCGAAACTGAATAATGGGAAAGAATAGACATGTTATACCATGGCATATTTTGGCATTTGACAGAAGTTTTGAACAGCTTGTTCTCAGCTGTAGGCTGCTTTTGTGGATGTTGCATTGTGAACACAGTACCTCTGGAAGGCAGTTGTTAGTATGCTGCCTGTGTCAATCGTTTGAAGAAGTGACAAGATAGACGAGGCAGATACGGAATGCAGGGCTGCTTGTTACTGCTGATTCCTTCATACACTTTTAGCTGTGCAGGTAGCTAGTAGGTCAGCAAACAGTCTATCGTTAGTTTTCCTGTATTCTTGCTCCAAAATCTTTTGCCTACAGGCAGTGCCAGGAATGGTTTATTGCAGAAAGATGTGTCCTAGCTGAAGGTGAGTTTTTGAAGAAGCAGTGTCACAGCACTTTTAACATTTGGTTCTGTCTTTCCCTCTGTTCTGGAGCTCACTGGTGTGGTAATAACTCCTCTTGCAGAAACCAGTGTGCTAACATGACTTCCTTCGCTTTGTGCTAGCTCTATTGAAAAGGGAAAAAGAAAAAAAACCCAAAAACCTCTTACAAAAACATTTATAGTTTTACTTCCCTTGAACTGCCTACATGATTTAGCCTTGGTGCCAAGAAGATCTGGTCTTAGAAGCACCCAAACTGCATTGTGTTGTGAGTCCTCACCATACACAACCTAGTATTAAGTCACTTCTGTTTCAGCCTAAGTTGAGAGTGTGGATGTTTCTGGCTGTGTGGAACTGAGCCTAACTTGGATGCTTGTTAGCTGTTTGGCAATAGTGGCAGCTATGACGTTGTACTTTCTGATCAAGCAGTGTGCTTTGGGAGTTTCCAATTTTATCCCAGAGAAAACTATGCTAAGTAGACTACTCCACCCTTACTGTACCACTCATATATATTGATTGAGATCAGCCTCCAAAATCTTTTTTCTTTAACCAGGCCGGTGTAAAATCCCCCTCCAAGAGCACGCAGCTCTTCTGTGGCTGTATTTCTGAATTTGTGTTCACAGTCTCAGACCTTATTCTGTCCCTGTGCAGCTTTTGCAAACCTTTAACCATTGTGCAAAATAGATGAAAGTACCTCTCTTTCATGTGGTGCCGGTTTGCTTTCCACCAGCATAGGCTGCACAAATAGCACAAGGTGCTCGCAGCCCGTGCTTCCCACCAGCCCCAGCTGCATCTCACACAGATCAGCAGCACTCTGGGCTCTCCCTGCCCTCAGAGAGCTCGTAGGGTGCTCTGACTTTGCAGCTCTTTGAGCAGTGTCCCACATCTGTGAGACTTTGTGTCTGCATCACCGGGGGTTGGACTTGATGGTGATGGGCTCATTGCCAGCACATAGAACCAGGGAGCTACCCAAGCAGAGACTGAGAGAGCAGTGTTTCTCTGAGAAAGTTATCTGTGAAATACTTGACAGTGATGCTTGTTCTGTATTTGAAAACTTATTCACTGCCAGCTACTGCAGAACAAAACAACCAGAGGGAGCTGAAAGACTTGGTTGTCCTGCTCAGAACTGCTTTCAGTTACATTTGAAAGCTGACAGAAAAGTATTTTAACTAGCAGCAGCTTGGTGCTAAGGGATGATATGACCAGAAATTGTGCAGTGGGTTGGACAGTCTTTGGAATACCAAAGCAGCCTGCAAGCAAGAGGGGCTTCTAGTTGTGATACTGCTGGTGTTTGCTTTGTTTTGTTTTAATTTTTTTTTGCTTGTCTCTCAAACTTTTTCATTAGGGATTTTTTTCTCTGTCCCATCTGCGGAATACATAAAGAAGGAAGATGATATTGGAAGCAGTTGTGCTGCTGAGCTGCGCTCTGGGCATCAGCGCATTCCCCCTGGAAGAGCCTGAAGATGGAGGCAAGCACTGGGTGGTGATTGTTGCGGGTTCCAATGGCTGGTACAACTACCGCCACCAGGTAAGGGCCCACAAGGCCACCACACTCCACAAAATGCCTGCTCTGGGACTCGCAGGGAGTTGGCAGCTGCCTAGACTAGTTCAGACTTAGGTCGATTAGGCAAGTGTTTCTGCTTCTGGGCTTCCAGGAGCACGTGCAGTATTGTAAAAGAATAGCGACAATGTTCATGCACAGTCTGGCCTTGTCTTGTTATTCTCACCCAGTAATTACCCTTCATTTTTCCACTTATTGTTTGAGTTTTTTTGTTTACAACTTTGTTTGGCCTTTCATCTTTTCAAAAGTTGTCATTAGCAGCAGGAGCAGTATTCTTCCTCTAGTCACGCTTCTGTACATTGTGAGACCTGTATCATTTGGGCTAGATATTTTATTAACATGCTAGAAGGTTTGACTCCAACTTGCAGATAAGTGGTATCTAGAATTAAACCTTATTTTGAGAGATGTGTGTTTCTGTCTGCTTTTTCTCATAAGCTTAATTACAAGAAGAATCTTCCATTCTCCACAATTGAAAACTCAGCTAAAGCTATATATACAGTGTTTTCTGGGATTTTGTGGAGGACAAGGATTCCTTTAAGCTTTTTGCTAGCTGTATTCTACAGCATGGTCTCAGACTTATGCTGTCACAAGAATACAGTGCTCTGGGATGCAGGGCTGAAAGGAGGAAAGGAAACAGGAACTCCTGTGTTGTCACCCCTGGCGTGAGCAAGTGTCAGAATGGATGGGACTGTGACTGATCAAATTCAGGACTTTTGTAATTAGCAGTCAGGAGACTACAGTATTTTTTCCCTTTAGGGAATTCTTGGGCAATCCCCTTAACAGGTTCATCTTCATTTAAATGTGTCCCTTTAAACATAAACAGGGACCATTTAAACAGGTCCTTGCTTTAATCTTGGAACACTTCTCTTGCTTCCTTGGAGAACACGGCCAATTTTATAATTACTTAGGTATACATTTGTATGTTTTTAACTGCTAGAAAAATATTTTACTAGGCTGTTGCTGGTTTTGACCTACTAGTGTGCAAAACCAGTATTTTAGAATTTAGGCTGCGTTAAATAGACTGGGTACATCTATCAAAATTGACTTTCTGAAGCCAAAACTTGTTAGGATTGAACATTTTTAATTGAGCTGCCTGTACAAGCTAGATAGACCTTATCTTCTCCATTTGTTGAAACCAGGAAAGAAACAAGCCTATGTGTTGCGTGCACTGGGCTTTGTGTTCATTCCTCTCTTCCCTTCAGCTTGTAATCAGTCTGATGCTTTCAGTGCAGTGATGAGATTAAAGCCAAGTGAACCACCCTGACGACGTTATTACATTTGAGGAAGAACCTGTTACTGACAAAAGCTGGCTGAGTGCTTGGACAAACTGGTTTTGGGGGTTGTGCCAGCTTGCTGCTCTGTAACAATCACTTAAGGTGATTCCACGGAGGTGGAATTAAATGTGAAAAAATGAGATTTTTAACAGTTGGAATTTCAACAGAAAGCAATTACAAAAATACAAGTGTTGTACTTGGTCACTTCCCTTCCTGGCATGTTTAAATGTAATTATTCCGAGGTAAGTTACTGGTATTGTGTATAACCTGTCTCTCTGGCTCTCTTCCATGAAGGGGAGTTAATACTGCAACATTAGTTCTTTGTATAAAACTACTTTTTTAAAGCTGTGGTTCATAGTAATTCCTTTTCTACAGTTGCTCTGGCATAGAGCTTTTAACGTTTCTGCTGGTAGGTCTTCAGTACTAAGTTTATCTGCTCTGTATAAAGGAGTAATGAAGATGCTCACCCCAGTATTAGTGTCCGATGATAAGTCAGAATTTGACATTTACATTGCAGGCAGTTAAGTACCTTTTCGAGGTACTTTGCAGTCAGTTAAGTAACCTTTTCAAGGTTAGAAAGCTAACAACAGAGGTTTTTTGAATGCCTTCAATTAAAAAAGAATGTCAACTAACTGCAAAATATCTGCAGTGTCAGATACCCAATTTAAACCTTAGAAGTATCTCTATTTTAACCTCTCCTTTTGTTTCAGGATTGGTATTCGTATTTGCTAAATAAATAAAAAAAAGGAAATAAGACCACTATTAGTGATCCTGTCAGAGTTACGAAATCAGTATTAGAAATTTGTGAGCAGGATCCTTCAGAATCATATTGAGTTCTGGCTTACCTGTTCTGAGTGAGACAGTGTGCCTCTTATACCTGTAGTTTGTTAGAAAAGGTTGAATTCCCAGAGGATGCAGGCTGTCTGAAGCCTGTATGGTCTTGTCTAGCTGCATCTCATGTCCATGGAGGGAAGATGTATGCATACATCCAGTAGTTAACTCATGGGGAATGCACTGGGTACATGCTGCAAAGTGCAGTTCAACAAGGGGCTGCCTCGAGTATCAAACATTTAAAACTTCTAAAGTAGTAAAGAGGAGGCAAAGTACTAACAGAGACCTCAGGAGTCATTACAGACTTTTAGACATGATATGCAGGCTGATTGTTGTGCTTTGTGTATGTTAGTGCTCCTGTATTTCCAACTGTGGATGCAAAAGCCCTCTGGTGAATGGCTTGCTCATCACATGCAGGGGAACCATGAATAGGGCTTGAACTTCCAGTTCATGCTTCACCCATTGTGGAAATTGTTCCAGGGTGAACGTACCATTTTCAGTAGAATAATACTTGTGCTGACAGAAACTAAGCAGTGCTCCAGGATTACAGATTTATTTTTTGCCATTCTTTCCAAATTGCAGAAGAAAATAAATCGTACTGTAACACGCTTTCCTTCCACTATCACCTTTCTTCCTCAGAACCTCTCTGTTCTAGCTTGTGTAAAAGTAAATTTGTAGATGTGAATCTTCCTGCAGGTAGTTACTCAGTGTTCCAGTTGCTCATTACCAGTCAGGGTGCTATTCCCTAAGTGTCCCTTGTGATAAGCCTTTGTAACCTGAGTCCAGGTGGGCACATGGCTGGGTTTCAGTTGCCCAGTTCAGCTCTTTGGGGCACAGTTAATAAATCATGCCATGTGTTTGTGTTACACCTTTTGTTTTTGTTGCTTTGTATTCTGTCCACACACAGAAGTCTGTGTGCTCTCTGTTACCTTCCACAGTAGGAACTTGGTGGCAGGAGCTGTTCCTGTGACCACACGGGTTTGAATTTGTGGTCCTTGCTTCCTCCTTTTACACATCTAACATCATACCTGAAAGTTTATAGGGAAATGAGTCCATTGTTGTGCACTGTACGCATCATCAGCATGAAGTCTGTAGAGACTGTGCAGTCTGTGAACTGTGAGTTTGTACCTGGAACTTCAGCAAATCCAAAACTCCTAAGGCTTCAGCGGTCAGGATCCACTCTGAGCGGTGCAAACCTCAAATGCAGGCAAATAAAGGAAAATAAAACCAAACAAACCAATAAACATTGTTTGCATTTATCTGTGCTTGAGATTCATGCCTTGCAGGCACTTGTTTTCTGTCTGATGCCTGAAGTGAGATGGTCTCCAAATCAGGATGATCTAAACTTTTCTTTTGCAGTTATCTAATCGAGTTCCTAAGAAAAATGTTAAACGTTTTAAATAGCCTACCACAATGGCTGAGTACTTACTGTTATTGCAAGACCAGCCTATATATAGCTTTGTGCTGGTTATTAGAGTTGCTTGGTTGTTAGAAGTACTATGTATATACTCCTCCAGCAACTAAAGATGGTTTCAGAAGCAGATCAAGAAAACAGACCATTACTTTCTGGATGCTCCAGAAGCCATAAATGAACATTGTCAATAGTTTGCAATGTTGAGTCTTACTAAAGATTGAGCATATACCAGAGGAGAAAAATAGCTTTTAAATCTGACAATATTAAAATGCTGAAAATTAAAACATTTGTGTGCTTCTGTTTCCAGCCGTTGTTTTCAGCCACAATTCATTCATCAATCATCACATCATTTACAGCCACAAACTGAAGCACAGGAGTTCCATGCAAATGTGCCTAAGAGCTCCTTCACAGTGCAGTGATGGAGCACTGGAACGGGCTGCCCAGAGAGGTGGTGGAGTCTCTTTCTCTGGAGATGATAGAATTTCTGTGTAACTTTGGCAGGAGCAGTGCCACTTAGCAGCAAAGCTGGTGGTTTGTTACATGTGCTTTTTTAGCAATGGGTTATCAGTCCTAAGACTAGCTGTATCTAATTGCACAAAAGTCAGTGTTGTTTTTTTTTTTTCCACTTGGAAATATTTGTGTGGTTACATACTATGAAACAACTTGATTTTTCCAAAAAAGAAAAAAAAAAGTCTACTCGAAAGCTGTGTTACTTGAATTTAAGCTTAAAGAGCTCTGTGAAAAAGAGTCAGGGTGATTGGCATTTCTTGTTTTCATCCCAATAAAGGAGAGGGATTCCACCTGTCTGGCTTGCTTTTAAGATGCAGGAGTTAATTATTTAAGTGGATTTCAGCAAAGACATTAGGTAGGAATTTGCTGATTTAGCAACAAGTTTAGAATAACATGGGGATACAAAGTCTGAACCATCCCACTAACAGTTTCCATTACAGCTGGCAGCTGGGCACAGTTGAGTAGTAGCAGCTGTATGATTGTACTTTTATCTCTCATCTTTGCCCCTAGCCACACGGAATTATGATCACAAAAGCATGACTTGCTTTTAGTGAATGATTTTATACAGTAAGTGTTCATAGAATTCATACCATGTACTAAATTAACAAGAATGACACCAGTAGGAGACCTGGAACAACATTAGCTGTCTCTTTTAGAGTAGTTTACATGTTTAGCTGTGCTACAAAAATATTTCTGTAAGAAGCAAGGCTCAAACAATGATACTTACAGGCACTTACTGATGACAGGAAATACTGTAGGTTCACAAATGCCTCCCTGTTCTAGCAGCTGGCTGTTTCTATTCTAGTTTTATATTGTTTTTCAGCATATGAGAGGGAAGGAGAAGAGCACGTGACCAACATCAAAGGTGTCCGGTCTGGTCAGCTAACTACACACACAAAAACATTTCCTCAAAACTATTCTACTTAACATAAGGGAGTTTTAACACCAAAACATATTTTTGCTATTATAGCCTCTGTTGGTGATATCACTGTACTGCCAGCAGACACGCTGTCTCATAGCAGAAGTCTTAAAAGGTTGGGCCAAAATCCAAGCAGGCATAAAATAAGGTTGACAAGAATTGAACAAATTGGATGTTTTCCACCTGCACTGAATAATTGGACCCATTTAAATTTAGCATCAAAATCTATGTAAGACGAGGTACATTGAGCAAATAGTCAGTGTATCAGAATGAAGAGCAGACAAAGAAAAAAAAGACAATAGCATGCAATTACAATGCTGGGGGCACTTTGGTATTGATTTAAAACACTGCATAAGCCTCTACAGGCCAGCCATATTGTCTGTAGACACTTGTTGGTTATGTTCATATTATGTAACATGCCTAAGCATTTCCTTGTGTTGCTAGCCTGTAGCTGTGTGTATCAGCCTTGCAGAAGACATGTACTACGTCTTTAGGGTGAGAGGTCTGTGATCCATCTACTCATCAGTTCACACAGAGATGCTTCATTAGTGTTTTCTACAATTTTTGCCTGACTTGCTTCTGCAAATCAAATATATGTTTAGTCAAGTCTGCTCTCAGCTGTTTTGTGTTGCATGTGGTACCATCTGTAACTCAATTTAACCTGTGCCTTTGACTTGTTGTGGCAGCAGCTTCCATAACGCTGAGAACCATAAGCAGTGGAAGTAGCTTGAGACAGGAGGGAGAGAACCTACCCTGACTTGTGCTGTAGGAAGTAAAACTGCTTAAGTATAGCTTAACACCCAGAGTTAGTCATGTGGACAGATTTTCCTCTGGGAGAGTTCATTAAGATTGAATGTGCCTCACCCTTTGTAGTCTTGCACAACTACCCTCTTCTTCCAGCTACATGAGACGAAAACAGCAGGATTTCAAAGTCCTTTAAATTAAACTAGTGGAAGTCAGTAATGCATCTAAACAAACTAAACTTATGGAGGACCTCTTATGCCACTTTAGTTTGGTGTGTAAATTAGTAAATTAATTGAGTTTAGCAGAAGTAGGTTTTAAAGCTTGTTTCCAGCTTGCATGTGAAGTTTGAACTTTTTTAGGTGAGATTTCTCCTGTTAAACTTGCACAATTTTTCTTGCATCTGATGGGTTACAGCTCTGGAGTTAAAATGCAATTGCTAATAACCCATTCAGTCATTGACAGACTGCAAGTCTAAAAGAAAAAAAACCATGTATTTTCTGATAGAAGTCCATACTTTACTGTAATATTGTTTTAATGAGCGTTGTTATTTCTGTGCCATCAGAAAGTAGTTCTGTAAAGAAAATCTGCTTATTCACATCCTGTATGAGTCAGGAAAAGAGCCTGAATTCTGTAATTCTGGTTTCTGTGAAAATGTTTCCTTGCCCTGAATATACTTCAGTGTTACTGTACAAGAAATATATAATTAAGAAGGAATTGTTGGTTAACCAATTCTCATTTAGTAGAGCAAAAGTCTTTGCAGAGTTGCTCTTAGTAAGCTATACGTGTTTCAGCCACGGATAGTTTCTGATGCTTAGCCATGCAGGCTTGGTGCAGGACTAATTGAAATTTGTGGAAGTCCAACTCTTTCTCTGCTTAGCACACTCTGGATCTATCTGTCTGTGGGCAAGTTTTTCTTTTAGGTTTCCTTGCACAACACAGAACGCTGCTGAGGACCTTTTGTTAGATTTTGTTGTCTTTATTCATTTGCAAGTAACTTCTAGATTGTGTTTGAATAGAGATTTTAAACCGGTAAGCAGGAGCGATTTTAATCCTAGTCTTAATTATTACTACCACTGTTTCTAGTAATCCAAAATTGTTTTTTTCTCTTACATCTATGCATTTCAGTCTTCTAGCAATACTCAATCCCTTATAATTGAAATGAAAATACTAGGGCGGAATTCCTTTTGAACAATAGCCTGGTCTTAGGTCCACAGAGCCATTTTTCTTGTTTTTGATGTGAAGTCTCTGTTAAAGACATTAATGAAAACCTGCTTTATTACAGGCAGATGTGTGCCACGCTTACCAGATTGTACACCGAAATGGAATTCCAGATGAACAGATAATTGTCATGATGTATGATGACATTGCTGATAATGATGAGTAAGTAGTGAATGTATGCTGCTAACAAACCATGTTTTCTTCAAATATGCTATATTTATAGGGATATATTTTGAGTTTGTAGTAGTTTTATAAGAAGAGCTTTTAAAACTGCCTGAGATATGCACAGAGATGTTTTGCCTATCAGCTCTTTAAGTCTGCTTTGGGATATACATGTGAACTTTCCTAAGCATTGCTCCACATCTCAACATCTGTTATGGCTCTGAGGACTTTAGAGCATCTTGTCCCTTCTTCACTATTACGAAAGCAAGGGATCTTGCCTCCCAGGCACAACAGTTTACAGCAGATAACCTAAAAGCATGAATGTAGGGAATCTCTACATCCTTTCAAAAAGAGCCTATGAGTCACATATCAAATCTCCAGAAAGTGCACTGAATGGAGAAATGTACATGACCCATCCTCGACCACTGCCTGTACAGCATATCATTTTTTATGTGAAACTGTTTGCTTATACAGTCTCTAATTCTGAGACAACTTCAGCAGACATCACATGCATAGCAGACCTGGGAGCAGAGAATAAAAGGAATTAAAGGAAGGAGTGATAGCAGAGGGATGATAGTATAACAGACCACCTGCCTATGTACTCAGATTAATCTACACGATCTGAGTTAGGATACTTGCAGGTACTCTGAGGGTAAGGACACCTAAACTGAACATATGAAGTGAATGAAATGAAAAGGCCTTTTTATTCTGTGATCATTCAATAATACATGGTACTACTGTTCATACTCTCTTGAAAGCAAGCTGGCCTGTAAGGACATTTTAAATGGTTTCCTAGTTGTTATGGTCCTAGTTATGGTACATTACTAATTCTTGGTATTTATATTGCTTTAAACTTTCAGAAATCCAACAAAAGGCATTGTCATCAACAGACCTAATGGAACAGATGTGTACGCTGGAGTGCCCAAGGACTATACAAAGGAGGTAGGAATGAAACGCCATTTCAGGGAAGCTAAAGTTCAACTTTAACCAACATTGTGGATAAATACTCTTAATCTGTACATTACATATGAAAATGCATGTAGTATAAAGCCTTCAGCTTACTCATCTGTGTGGTTTTGCATGAAGCTCATTGTTCATAAGGTAAATGTAAACACTAGGTGTTTGGAGTAGTGGTCATAAAAGTAAATCCTCACATTGAATTAAAACATTTTTGTATGAAAGACAATCTAAAGAACAGCTGTACAAGTCTAACTTTCATTACATCAGAAAAGTAATGCAGTCACTAAGTGATTTTGTGATTTGGTATCTGAGTGAGTCATCAGTGGCTAATATGATCTATTCATGCAACCCTGCAGTTAGGGTGTTAGGTTCAAGACTGGAAACTGCTTCTGAAGCTAAAATTAATAGCAAATGATGTCTTTTGGGATTTTTTTAAATTCTAGATGATACTAGTATATGTTTAAAAAAAAACCCCAAAAACAGCACCCAGATCCAGAAATAATTTTACCAATGCAATGCAATGGCTGGGGCCTGGATGGAAATCTGAAGAAATGGGTGAAAGTTGGTGGTGAAGGCAGGGGTTTTTAATTTGGCTTCACCCTCAAAACATAAATCTCAAGAAGCTATAACCATTGAGCTTCGTAGTAGAGGTATGACTATATTATCCCTGGAAATCTAAGTAGGAACAATGACAAGGAATTCCAGTAATAACTATACAGAATGAGTAAATCCTCATTCTAATACAAGACTGCATTTTGAATTTGGCTTGCATTCTTCTTTTAAACTGCTCGAGTATCAGAAGGCAAATTACTTTCAGAATATGAACAATACAGGAAATGTTCTCTAGTATATGACCAACTAAACTTGCCAGCCAGACACAGATTACAGTTTGCAGAAGCTCTCTTACTGAATACAGATTTTGTTGATTTAAAAAAAAAAATCTCACTTAATTTAAGTCCTCTTACATTTTTAGGATGTTACTCCAAAGAATTTCCTTGCTGTTCTCAGAGGGGATGCAGAAGCAGTGAAGGGGGTGGGATCAGGAAAAGTATTGAAAAGGTAAGAAAAATTTCATTCAGAAAATAATTGCATGTATATTATACATCAGTATTGATTAAAAAAAAGGTGAATTAGAAGTGATGTTTTACTGGTAGTGAGTCTAAGATAGATGAAGGTGTAAAAACTCTTTTGACAACACTGTCAGCTCTATTAATATATTAAGGCATATACCATTTAACTGCTTTTTGTTTGTTTTTAAAGATGATCTATAAGAAGAGAATTTTCATAATGTTTGCAGACCTCTGAAGTGAGTTTGCTAAGGCTTGGTTTGACATACACTAACAGTTTTATAAGTGAAGTGGTAAGAGATAGCAGTCAGTGGCAGAGGAGCATAGTTCAACAACTCATTAGCTGAAAGAATTGCATGCTTAATCCCAGCCTTGACAGATCTAGAGATATTTAGGCTTTGAATGTAATGAAATGGAATTATGGTTTATATTTAAATGCAAAATGAGGCTGAAAAAGTTGCATAGCCTTACTTATTAATGGATTTGTAGTTTAAAGTATTTGTCAACTTAGTTGGACAAACATTCCTATGTTTGGCAATATTCTAATATATGAGCATTAATAAATAATAGACTGGTCAAGTAGAATATCAGCAATTAATGAGTGTAGTTTATAAAGGCTTATAGGACGTAGTTGAATCAATAATAAAGCGATCTATTTGAGGGCCTAATTGGAAGACCTTTTAAAAAGACACCTGGTGTAATTCATTTATCTTGTATCTACAGAGTGTAAAATAATGATGCCTATTTTCTGAGATGTATTATATTTCTGACTGAGTACTGCTAGTGATATTTTTCACATTTGTCATTTTCCTACATGCCGTATTTCTTGTAAAAAAAAAAAAAAAGAGTTAAATTTAAATTTGATCCTCTGAAAGAACTAGCCTGATTAAATAAAAGTTGTATAAGTGCCTGTCTTCATCCAACAGTTTGTTTTGGAGACAAAGCAATGAAACAGAAGAGTTCTGTTCCAGAATTGTGAAAAATGAAAGCAATTAAAGAGCAGGACAATACTTGAATAATCTACTGCTCTCAATTGTTTATATTCCTGAAGAAGTGAGATAGAAAATATATGCAAGTCACATAGGCAAGAAGTTAATAAATTGCTGTACAGGTACTAGTTTGTTCATTTCTAGTAGCTGGAATGAGCCAAGCAATGAATATAAAGCACTCTTCAGCCTCTTAAAAAAAAAAAGTGTACTTCAGAACACACCTCACTTGTAAAATCCTTAAGTTTTAAATCACATAAAGGAGTGGCTATGCAGAGGGCCAAGGACACTTAACTACTCAGGAAGACAGCTTGAACCCTGATTAAAAAAAAGTCTTAGTTATTTACATTTCATCAATTCTTGGCCCTCAGAGCCAAGAGTGGCACACAAATACCTCCCTAACCCTTCTTTGTTAGGCTTTGTTGTGTGAATTTCAGTCAGTACCCTGACTTCTAGTCTTGGATGGGACTCAATTATCCTCTGCTCAGGAGTCTTCTAGATTGTTTTCTAGGTTGTTCCATAACCAGACAGTTATTGGCCAGGCAGAAACCTGGCTTGGGGACTTCTTCCAATCTGTTTGTGCATTTTATTTGAAACTGTCCCTGAATGCAGATTAAAAGCAAAATCCCTTTGCAGATTTTGCTGTTAGAGCAAGAACCTCACATCAGCCAAACTTTTATCTGTTTGATTTAGAGAGAAATAAAAATCTTAACTGCAGACTTCAGGGAATCAGCACTCATGAGCATGCAATAGGCAAAACAGTTGTACTCCTGCCAACTACCAGCCCCAGCCTAACCAGCAATTGGTTTATGATTTGAAACATGAAGTCTAATTAACCAACCCTGTGCTTGTGGGACTGCAGAACCACACACACTACCCATGTATACCTGATCTTAGTCCTCTTCTAGACACTCATCTCAATAGCACTCAGAGTAGCATGTTTTGGAAGGAAAAATTGCTATCAAGCACATAAGGTGTTTCAGATGCCTAATTTTCAAATGTTGACATGCCTTGGTATTGAGCAGCAGATGATACTTGTTGTAGTAAAGATTAGGTTGGAGTGCTTAAAATGAATTTGTTTTATTTTTCTCTTCACAGTGGTCCCAAGGATCACGTATTTGTTTATTTCACTGATCATGGAGCTCCAGGACTTCTAGCTTTTCCTGATGATGATGTAAGCATTTAGGGGGGATTACTTTGGAGTTTGTCATAAAAAAAAACATCTTTCTAGTGACGTATTAAAATACTAAGTAATACATCTAAAACACTAAAGTGTTCAATGCACTGCCACGTTAGGGACTGGAGGGAGAAAAGGAGCAATGTTCTCTTCATCATCCCTGTTTTTGTTTCACATAGTTAGGTCTTGCTTTCCAGTGCACTGCATGAATCTAGTGTCATTTGGCACCATTAACCATCTTTTCCAGTGGTAAATACTACAACATTTCAGATGTACAAGACACTGGATACGTTAAAGGTGAAGTGATAAACATATTCCTAACAGTAGTTGTGTCTATTAAACGAGTTGTGTGTCTGTTGAACGTCATTGATTTTAACAGAAGCCTTCCTATCTTACAGCTTCATGTGAAGGACTTGAACAAGACTATCTGGTACATGTATCATCACAAGAAGTACCAAAAGGTAAACAAGCCTATTAGAAGTTGTATGATTAAATGAGCAGCTGCTATGGAAGAGAGATATTTATCTTCACTTCCAGAGTAATTTAAAGCACAAAGAAGTTGGTGCCATGCAATTAAGTCTGTATTAGAATTTGTAACTGATGGGACTGATCCTCTGCACGTTTTCCCTTTCTGTCTTTACTGGATGTTTGCAATTGATGCAGCACAGATGTAGTCCAGACACTTACCAACTTATAACCAACAGGGGAGAAGCAACGTTTCTAACTGTCACATCTTCATAATGAGGTCCCTTCCAACCCCTATGATTCTATGCATATTGTACTACTTCAGACTGCTCTGTTACTACAGGAAGTTTGTATATGCCTTCTTTTTCCTCTATCAGTTGCTAATATAGCTGAAAGACTGTACCTCTTTTCAGAAGATTCTGTGTATTCACTTCATTACAAGTAGTTTTAAGCAGAAAGACTAGCCTTTAACATCTAGTAGTAACATTTTTTAAAGCAGCTTATTCTATATTTAGAATAGTTGAGGGTATTTTGGAATGCATACATGGTTGTTTGTTACAGATTTATTACATTCACTAGTGGTACACTGCCTAGGCCTTAAGGATTGACTTGTGTTTGATACGTGCTTTGTATGTTAGCCAGTAGATCCCTATGGATTCTATAGAGATTGATAGCATCTTTCTGTTGCAATTGTTTTCCCTTTTCCACATAGTTTAGATCTACCTCCAAAAGAGAAAAGATGATCTATTTACTTTTTATTTTGTAGCGTTACAAATAGGTTTTGTTATTAGTTCAGTTAGTTTAACTGCAACTGAAAAGCACTGAAGGACTTCTCTCAGTTTCCCTGTGGAATTTATTAAGGTCTCTGATTTATTTTATAGATGGTGTTTTACATTGAAGCATGTGAGTCTGGATCTATGATGAATCATTTGGCTGACAACATCAATGGTGAGTTAACCATCAGTTAACTTAATGGACATAGATTTCTCAACCTGTCATAGGCAAGACCTAAACAGATACTGTATAAGGAATAGGTTCAAATGCCATGTGCACCCCTAGAAGGGTTTAGAGAAGGTTATATTCTCCATTTATGGGAAGTTCCATTTAAAAAATTTCCAGAGTCCTACAAAGATCATCTAGTCTTTTTGTTTTCTGCAAATGAGAAGTTGAAAAAGTTCTTTTCAGGAACTGCATAGTGGTTACCAGTTAAGGACAGCTAAGGTTTCTTAGCTTCAGCATTGTTAACAGTTGTTCCTGCTGACAGTTTCCTCCTCTAACACAAATCAGGATATGACAGATGACAGATGATTTTGCCACCCTGATTTGGGCAATATACCAGGAAGCAGAACTCCCAGTTCTTCAGAATTACTAAGCTACAGAGCTGGGAGCCTAGCCTTCATTAGTATGAGGAATGGGAACCTTTCCAAACTCCACTGCCACAGTTAGGAGAGCAGACAGTGGCTTTTTCAGCATCGTGAAGCTCTAATTCCAGGGAAGACACAACCACCTGCATATCATGGCTTCCTAGGACTTTGGCCCTGGAGTAGCCTGGCTGGCAGCCACTGAGACTTAGAGCCTTGTCAAGAATTTACAGCACATTCACACAGGATGTTTCGTAATGCTCAGTGAATCAGCATGTTTTGAAATGTATTCTATTAGAAATCTCCAGTTTGGTGATTGGTTTTACTACTAGCTCTACCACTGATTTACAAAGGCAGAAAACTGTCAGTTGATGCTAGAACTTGAAACTGTCCTTGCCAACCTTCAGCTGTGAGCTTACAGCTTACTTTGAACTTCAAAATTTTAACTGAGAGTAACCATATAAACTACATGTTGTTTCTTAATGAGCATGTTAAAGAATGCTAAGGGCACTGTTTTAGCACGCAGACAACATTTAAGACTTTTGACTTTTGAACTGTGGCAATATTCTGAGTGAAAACAACACTAACTATACATTAAGCATGCACAGAATTTTTCATTTTTGAAACTTGGACTCCACTCATGCAAGTATGCCATGAGTTGACTTTGACAATATGCCAAAACAGCTTTTGTTTTTGTATCTGTAAAGGTATGTTTAAAATACTTGTTGTGTAAGAGAGGGCTGACTGAGGAGATATTGTTGGAGATGGATTGTGTAGAGGTTGTTTGAGCTTTTCCCTCAATGCAGAACAATTTTCTGGAGAGACTATTACTTAGAAGGTAGCAAAAGATTTGTGGGATTTATTCCAAGTTTGGGAACAAATCCTCATTTCTGTAAGCAGGAGTATGAATGTGTAGACTGTGACTGCACAATATTGTCAGGCAGTTATTTGAAAGTACTCTGTGTTTTTCTCTCCAGAAGTGGATGTTCTTGCTTAAATACTGCAGACCACATAAGAAGTTCTTAAAACAGCACTAAAAGTGACTGAACAGAATTACTAATAAGCTTCTTCACACCACTTAGAAGTAAATGATAGCCAAAATCCTTAAGCAGATGTATCACATGCACCAAAGTGCTCAATTGTGGAGTAAATGGGATGTTAAACAATAAAAAAAACAACCAAACAAAAAAACTGCAAAAACTACTTTCCATTTGTCTTACAGTTTATGCAACAACTGCTGCCAATCCCAGGGAGTCATCTTATGCATGTTACTATGATGATGAAAGGCAGACTTATCTTGGTGACTGGTACAGTGTGAATTGGATGGAAGATTCAGATATGGTAGGTTGATAGATAAGATTTCTTACATTTCTATGCACAAATATCACTGGGCTTTAAAAATAGTTGTTTTAGGGGATTTTATGTTTTTATGTGAGACTGAAGTCAACAAACTGAGTTTGTAAAAGCATTTAACTGCTATTCAGAACTATATAATCCTTGGGCAACTAAATTTATTTTAGAAACAAGCTCCCTTTTATTAGTAAGATTAGAAACCAACTTGTTTTTAGTATCAAGTTTGCATCACCTTAATTTACTAATCTGAGTTAGCATATCTGAATTGGTTAAATTTGGCAGGTCCGTATGTTTCATCTGTGCTTCAGAGAGCCTTAAATACTGAACTGTGGCTAACCTGTTTATTAGCACAATGGAAGACAGTAATAGTGAAACAAGTCTGAATTCTTACACTAGTCTCCTCCCTTCACGCCCTTTTGCTGGGAATTAAGAAATCACTAAGATCAGTTTGGGAATATCCTGGCAAATCTTCATTTCCATTTTTTACTTCTACGTGTTTGGAAGTTTTCTTAGCTCTTACCCTCTACTTCCTTCTAAAAACTGTTAGCCACAACCTTTTCCAGGGGTTTCCACACAGTTTTGAATTTACGTAGCTGTGATCACATGGAAGTTTCTTTATGCAGGAGGATCTAAGAAAAGAAACACTCCACAAGCAGTTTCAGCTGGTGAAGAAGCGCACCAACACCAGCCATGTGATGCAGTATGGAAACAAAGTATGTATTCGAGTGGGCTTCCTGGTCAGATAGACCTTAAAACCTTTTCTGCCCTATGCATTTTTTCCCTTTAAAACAAAAATAAACAGCAGTCTGACAAAGTTGATTTGAAAATGAAACTGCTCATCATACACAAAAAAAGCCCTGACATCAATCAAGTGCAATATCAACAGTTACCACTTCCAAGTACATTGTTCCCTTGAATGGGATGGGCCATGAGATGACATGTTATTTATAATAGTCCTGTTATTCAATGCGTTGATAGAAATGCATTGACTAATTGTTTAAAAAAATAAATCAGGTCATTTAACCTGACTGTTCTTTCTTCCTCTGATATTTGGAAATAAAAGTTCCAAGATTTTTGGCAGCTTTGATCTTATGAACAGATAATCAGAAACAAAAACATTTTCAAGCCTATGAGTTCCTTTTTTTAATAAAGGAGATTTAGAGAGTTAGATTTGCACAGCAAAGCAAAGCGTTCAACTGGAAACGCTTGATGGTTTATTTATTTACTTTCTAACTTTCAGAGCATCTCCTCTATGAAAGTGATGCAGTTTCAGGGCACGAGGAAGAAGGCTGTCCCCATTTCTCTGCCACCTGTAGAACACCACGACCTGACTCCTAGTCCTGATGTGCCTCTTGCTATCATGAAACGAAAGCTGATGGCTACCAATGATGTGTATGAGGCTAAGAAGATTGCTGCTGAGATGAAAGCACACCTGGAGGTATACAAAACAAAAACAAACAAGCCCAACAAACAACAGTAAAACCTCACTGTGCCAGGTCAGATTTCTGTCCTTAATAAGAGGTCATACTCCTGATCCAATGGGAGTGTTTCCAGTTTTTAACAAAATTAAAATGCAGATTGCTAACCTCTAGCTGATAGCTTATTCTTCCTTTAAAATTTAGCCATTTACTCCCAAAGGCATTTAAAAGAGTGATTATAAAGATAGAGGTAAGCAAATGCAAAACTCAGGGCATTTCCAGTCAACAAAAGGTGTGATGCTTTCTCTATCCATAGAAATTCTTGCTGGCAGGAGTTGCCCTTTGATATTAAATAAACTTGTCACAGTAGAAGCAAAGTCTCCCACATCAAATAGCTTCTCCAGTAGTGTGACCACTATCAATACTGTCTTTCTTCTGGCAGAACACCAGAAGGAGAAGGAGCTATTTTGTGCACCAGGAGTCTCTTTGTCCTTAGCTTTCTTTTGAGCCAAGGTCCAAAATACTGTACCAAAAATAGGAGGCAAAATTGGTTTCCTTAAAGATTTCAAGAGCCGAGGGCAAAGAGATTTAAAGAAAAATTCCATTAAAAGTCTTCAAGGTTAAAAAAAAAAGCACATTTTAAAGTTTTGTATTATGCACAGGCTAAAGAATATATCCAGGAATCCATGCGGAAGATCATCACCTTAATAACAGGATCAGCAGAACTGACCAACCAGATTCTGTCAGACAGACTGACCATCAGCAATTATGACTGCTATCAGGCAGCAGCCAACTACTTCAAAACTCATTGCTTCAACTGGCACTCTCCCTTGGTAAGGCAAACATTAGATGCAGCCTGATAAACGTACCGGTAATGCTACAAGTTCAGTTGTCATTGTGAGGTGTCCGGGGCAGTCTTACAGCTTAGTTTTGGATGAGTAATGTCTTTGGAAGAGGGAAACTGCTTTTACCACACTTGTAGATTAAGATTACAAAAAATACCTTCAGTAAAAAGCAAACAAAAATACGAATTTCTACTAGTTAGAACTATCCCTTCATCTCCTTCCCCAGAAATCCAAATATTAAGCAAGTCATGTATTTTTGGTCGAAGCGTTACTACTAGAAAAACAGTAACATCACTACCTCTTTGAGTTCATAGCAAGTTCAGATTTCTGTATTACAATTGCACATTGTGCAGTTCTTTTTCATAACCTCATTGATACTGTCACTGGCTCATTGAATCCCTGAGAGTTTTTTTTTTATTATTTTTGTTAAAGCTGCTTTATTATTGCCCATTCTTCCTGAGATCTCACTTGAGGACCAAATTTTTCTAAGAGCATATAGCAACAGAACAAGGGGAAATAGGGAAATAGCTTTAAACTGGAAGAGGGTATATTTAGACCAGATACTGGGAAGAAATTCTTTACTGTGATGGTAGTGAGTTGCTGGAACAGGCTGCTCAGTGAGGCTGTGGATACCCCCTCCCTGGGGGCATTCAAGGCCAGGCTGCCCAGGGCTTTGAGCAACCTGGTCTAGTAGGAGGTGTCCCTGCCTACAGCAGTGAGGGGTTGGAACTTTATGATCTTAAATGTCCCCTCCAGCCTAAACTGTTCTGTGATTCTGTGAACAATTGTTGATTGTAGCAGAAGTCAGTGCAATTATCTGCCAATTAGACAAGATGCAAGTACTATCTGAAAATCAAAAGCAGAGGCACTTTCTCAACTGGAGCTTCTGTTCAGACAGGCTATTAGGAGGCCATGAAGCTTTGTTAAACTTCTAGTTCCTCTCTTGTGCTTTTTAGGGGATTTTGTTTGTTTTGGTCCTTTGTGTTTTTTATTTGTTTCTGAGTGCAAGTGGTTAGATAGATGAGCCTTGCCTAAAAGCTAGTGTGCAGAAACAGCTGAATTTACCTAACAAACTTAAAAGAAAAAAATACACAGAAGAGAGACCCATCTAGCTATTAGTATTAGAGCATTCAGACCAGCAAATAAGTGCCTTGAATGTTAACAACACCTTTGAAGTATTGCCACAACTTAGCTTGCATTAAAAAAAAAATCTCCTGTTCATCCCTGCAATTATTCAAAATGTTTATTTCAGTACGAGTATGCACTGAGACAACTGTATGCTTTGGTCAATGTCTGTGAAGGAAGATACACTGTTGACAGGTAAGGAGGTTCTCAAATACTCCATGTTGTTTTGTCTATGGCTAAAAAAAAAGACAGCACTAATAGAATGATGAAACCTAGCACTACAAGCTTTACAATTGCTCTCTCTTGGCCATTTTGTCACTGAAGTTCCAACTCTAAAGCTTTATGTGCTAATTCTAGAAAACACATCCTGTTTAGTCTCTCCCACTTGTAAGTGTCCAGACCTCCAAGTCTTTAATTTGCTTGTTGGAAACCCTCAGGTAAAATTAAAGTCAATCAGAAGATCCCACTGCACAGCATAGCTTCCAAACAGCACAACAAGTTGGTGTTAGAGGACAGACACATAGTTCAGTAATTTCTGTGTGATGTCACACTGAAGCACAGTCAGGAATTGCTGTTTTCTCCTCGAGCCCTCAGCTGCTGACTCAGACCAAAGCAATTCTGTGTTCTCATCCATAAGCATGTGGGAGGAAAACAGGAAAACAAGGGTCCAGGCTGAAGTGTTGTGGTCAGGGCAAGGAAGTGTTGCTTTGGAATTCTGACTTAAGGAGGTTGTAGTTCATGGGAGAGGATGGGATGCTAGCTTGTGAGACACTCAAGCAGAAGAGGGAGGAAGGACTAATAGTTTGGGCAGAGCAAGCATGCAGCTGAGGTGGTGAGGAGCTCCTTTGCATCCTACTACAATCAGTTTGGAAAACTGTTTGAGAAGAAAGCACATGAAAAGTTTCTTATTGTTACTGTTCTCTGTTGCAGAATATTCTTGGCCATGGATCAAGTGTGCCGTGGGTACTGATGGAAACAGCAGTCTAATGTAACCATTACAGCAAGTGATAATTTCTCGTAACTGAAATAATCCAGACTTTACGTGCATGTAACATGAAGAGTCAACCACTGTAGTGAAGCTGTGCTAGGAGCTGAGGTACCTGCCCAGCAGCCTGACATCATGCGCCAGCACTCTCCCCCCACTCCACCTGCTGACAGCCCAATGGTTTGACAGAGCCATTTTATCAGACCACATGGAGCTTTCAGGATGGGAATCTCTGGATGAACACTACACACCATCAGCAGCAATTCTAGATCTATGCTAAATTTAAATATTGACTCAGATTACGGAAAAGAAAAATTATAGCACTGCTAACCATTATGGGTTCTTTTCTTCTTTTAAGTGATAATGAATGCTATTACAGTGACTAATTTGCAGATTGGTTGAAGGGTGATGTAACCAAAGTTTTGTTTCTTTTTTTAAAGCTTTAACAGTTTAAAGAAGCAAGTTGTTGCATTCAAAATCTATCAGATCTTAACAGCACAGTTCAGCTATCAACAGTAAAAGCCTTTTTTGGTAGAAAACACTGTTTTCCAAAGAAAAAACAGAAGTATCTAGTGCTGTAAATTTAGCACCAGTAGGCTGTAACTATATGTGTGTACGCACAAATGTGTGAGAAGTCAGAGTTCAAGAATTGTCTGTGAATAAAAATAAAGTTGATGGTTTCATCAACCTGCTAGGCAATACAGCATTAAGCATCTCATTTCTTGAAATAAATTGAGAGCTAATTCCTTTATGACAGTGCATTAAGTGGCTATTTAACCTCCATAAAACACACCTCATCAAACAAGAAACACAAAACCCCCAGATCACATTTGAAGGCACATTCCTAAGAAATGTTCAACAAACAACAAGCAGGAAAGCAAATTAGAAGCCATGAGGTGGTTCCAAATAGCTTCAGATTGTCCATACCTTTTTACACGTGGATATGGTTTGCAGAAGTACTTCAAGGATCTTCCCAGTGTTTGAAATTAATAAGCAAAATTATCTTCATGAGAAAAGATGAAACATCAGGTAAAACTAATCACAGCTCTGCAAGATAGTGAAACTTTAGGGTAGTTCTACTCCCAGGAGCTGAGAGTGGAAGGAAGAAAAGCTGAACTTTCATTTACCTTAAGAATCAAACCCAAGAGCATTAGCGCTTTCAGCTGTGAATGTGAGTACAATTAGCTTCAGAAAGGGTGGGGCAAGGCAAAAAGCTGTGAAACACAGCTTTACTGAATCAAGAAATTAAAGTTTATGCCTTGAGGGTTCTGAAAGTTTGAATATTTGGGTTTTTGATGCAGCTTATTTCTTTTCAGTTGTAAAACTTGAAAAGGATGGAGGTTTACAAATAAGAGGTTGTGAAATTCTGGAGTACTTAATGTGTTGCAGATGTTCTCCTGAAGACAGAAAGGAGGTTGAACAGGACAGCACTCAGGCAGGCTTTTTGTCTTCTGTTTTTTATGTCTAGAATCTAAAGAGAAAAGAAAAGCCCTCCAGGTTCTCCACAAATACTCTGCTTTGCTGTCCAGCCAAGAGACTCCAGCTATGCTGAGTGGAAAACAAGTAAATAAAGAACAAACTGCTGGCACAGATCTGTTCTCATTCTTCTGCACACTTGGAGCTGTGAGGATGCAAAGCTGAAATGTGGAGGTGCCTATCCAGAGTGCAGTCACACAGGAAACAACTCAGCAGAATGAAAAGATCCACAGCCTTCGCCTGCACTGATCGATACGTTTATTTTAAGGTCTCCAAATAGCATCGTATTGACTTAATGCCTGTATGGCAGGCTGCTTATTCTGGGATGGTGGTAGAACCTGATTAGAAGATGGTTTTAGGATTGTGCAAGGTCAGTCTTAAGAGTCGTTTATGGTGCATTGTGCAAGCACAAGCACCCTTACAGCTCCTTCGGGCACATGCTTGCATAGGCTACAATTCCTAGAACGCTTGGATGTAGAAATAACTACTTCAAAATAAATAAGGCTGCTGCTTCCCAGCAAATTGTCAGCATCCACCAGAACAGGTCAGGGTGTGTTGTCCACAAAATCATCCTGTGCAGAATAGTTGTGTTTAGCCCTGACCTTGGGAAGAGTGCCAGGGTGGAATGTGGTGGGACAGGTGGGGTCTTACACCGGCTGAGGACAAGGAACACATTTTTCACTGTGCATGTGCTTGGAATACTGGAGCAGGGCCTCTGAGGGGCTGAGCAGACTCCAGCCCTGGGACCTGCAGCACAGAAAGGACAGGGCCCTGAGCTATCCTGGGAGCAGCCCTGCTTTCAGCAAGGGTTGGGCTGGATGGCCCTGCCATCATGAGTCACTCCTGAAGGAAAATAGAGTCCTGTGCAAAGTATCTGTCAAAGTACAGGTTGGTGAATGATGCAAGCTGATGGCCACAGCTTCTGAATTCAGCAGGAAAACTGCCTTTAGTTTCAATGACTTGTTTCAGGTCATACTTGACCTGGCAATGCAATTATTTCCGTGAATTATTGACAGATTTCATTGCCAGGCACTGTATGGCATTAAGCCAGCTCTGGGCACGCAGTGGCCACTTGGGCATTTCGTTTTCTTTTTTTCTAGGACTTGCTAGGTTCAGCAGGTCTCCTCTCTCTCATGCGAGGATCCTTTGCCTATGCATACATGAGTGGTGGTTGCACAATCTTCCAGTGGAAATAAGTGTTTGAGGAGACCTTGACCAAATGACACAAATGTACTTGGTCAAAGTCTCCTGAAATGCTTGTCTGCTGACTTCTCATGTGAGCTCCAGGGCATGAGTCATGGTGTGACCATCTTGACTAACCAGAGGAGGACACAGATCTCCAGACTGAACGCACCTCTTTAACTGCTTGGTCTGTAGCAGGAGGAAACGCTGCGGCAAAGCCAATGAACAAAGTCCCAAAGAGTACTTAAAAGTGCTAATTTCATTTGTGACATTTTTTTTTCTCGCTGCCTGAAACATCAGGCACCAGCTCAAAGTGCCAAGAGATCCCAGGTACCAGCAGCCAGAGGGAGGATGTGCTGACCTTGGCTTCTGAGGGAGACCCTCTTCTGCTTCAAGCTCCAGTGCAGGGATTTCCATTCACGCAGCTCACTGCCAGACACCGTAACTTGCATTGAAGAGATTAATCCCTTGAATTCAGGGGAGAGGGGAGTAGTCCGTGCATGTCTTTGCAAATCTACTTAGACCTTTTCAGCTGTAATACTAGAAGAAAATTTTGCATGTGCAATTTGAGGGCTTCTGTAGAAGCTTGATTCTCCTTCTCCCAGTCCCTCTCCTCTCCAGCAGTTCTGATTTCAGGACTAGAGCCTGTTTGCCTTACAGTGGTTTGGCACAGACAGGGTTTCCTCGTGCTTGGCCAGCCAGCCGTGCAGCTTGTGGTGCACCCTCGCCCCAGGGCCTGTGGCTGATGGCCTCCTCCAGGCATTGCCAGGTGCCTGGGGCTCTTTGTTGCATAACTCTTGCTCATTCCTGTCTGGTGCTAAGTCCTAGCTTAACTCCTTGGGGTTCAGCACCAGGACCCTGTAGGTGGGCAGCCCTGAGGGATGGCGGGGGTGCTAACAGCTGCACGTGAGTAGCAATGTTCAAATAACAAGAACTGCAGAGTCAGTTCCCTGCCATTGTCACATGCCACAAGCTCTGCATGTGATGGCCTCAAAACTGAGACTGCTGCTATTCACTGTTCCTCATTCTTCATTGTCATCTCTTCCCGACAACATAGGCACACACCCCAGACTGGCGGATGCACAGATGGTCTGGCATCGTGATGCACATTTGGCTGTTGCATGCTACGGCTCGAGCACAAAGACACGAACATTTCAAGCCACAGGGACTGAGCACAACCAGACACATGCAGTGTCATTTTCCCTTTGGAGATTCAGGCATAGGGCAGGGACCTCAGGCA
Organism: Cyrtonyx montezumae; assembly: GCF_038088225.1. Classification (NCBI taxonomy): domain Eukaryota; kingdom Metazoa; phylum Chordata; class Aves; order Galliformes; family Odontophoridae; genus Cyrtonyx; species Cyrtonyx montezumae. Next base: position 14,511,568 of record NW_027071826.1, read on the forward strand.
ACTTGGCCCAATATGTGCCAGTTGCATTTCCGGATATTAATGAGAGAGAACAGCAGCAGTTCTGAACAAATCCCACAGTAAAACATGACCACCTTTCTAGTGAGAGCTTTGCTGGGCCTGATCCCGTGTTTGTCTCTGCTGTGAATCTTGCCTGATGGAAGGAACCAAGAAGATAAGGATCTATTTTGCAATTAAGGCTCCACTGTCATTATCCAATACTGAAAAGTTGCTTGCTAATTTCACAAAATGCATCTTTCCAATGTTTTAATTAATTTTGTGGGAATTCAGGCTGCAGGGAAAATTAAGTTTGCAGTGACTGAATGACTGAAAGCAGAGATAGAGAGAACTGGCAAATTCTGTCTCAAATGCCTGAACTGACTGAAGTATCAACCTGGTGGGACTTGCAGATATGAAAACACTAGAGAAAATCACATCTGGGTAAAAAGGGACCAGCATTTTATTATTGCTCTCATTTTAATCTACTTTGCTACATTGGGAAAATTATTAAATTCTTTACAAATTCTTATTTTAAAACAATTGCACCATATCATACATAGAAATAAATATACAATTAGACTATCATACAACTAACATCATTTGAACAGCTGTATATGTAACATTGGTGGTGAACACTTTCAATCTTTTAAGAAAAGTACACTGATGAGAATGCCTACGTCGCCCAACTTTAGGCAGAAAATATTTTCTTTGTCAACGTATGGGATCCTCTTGGTTGGTGAATAGATTTTAAAGGCAATTTTGTGTTGCAGACAGAAAGATGAGTTCTGCTACAGGTGGCAATTCTGCGCCACTGAATACATCAGCCAAGACTCGGTTTAATCAAGCTGAGATAACAGATATTAGGTGTAAGTGCAGTCTTACCTCCAAACAGCATTGAGGTGTGTGCAGACCCTTCAAAGGCCTTGTGCACAGAGGTGATTTGCACCTGCCATCGTTTATTAAGGAGTAAACGTCCACTTCTCCACAAGAACTCTGAGATCATTCTCCTCTGTCCATTTACATTCTGTGACATTGGCTGTTGCCAGCAGGAGGCTCTGTGGTTTGATACTTCAAGTTTTCCAAAGGATAATGTTCTCCTGAATGCTCCTTTTTGAACTTTGCTGAGAAATGCCCTATATTCAGACAGTATCTACAATTAGCACATCTGCCCTGTGGCGAAGGCCAAGCTCCAGTGACCTTCTAAGATCTGCAGATCTCACAAAATAAGCTATCCAGCCCTTCCAGGATGACAGCAAACTCAACAAAAGAGCAGCACGGCCCTTAGGAAAAGTCAGACTCTCTGACAATTGGAACTGGTGGATTTTTGTACTCTATTGGTTTATAAATAAAATGGAAATCTTTTTTGGTTTCGCTCTTCAGCAGTGAGGCTTTGATACGGTGAGGGAGGGCCTCTTTGTCCAGCTGCAGCCACTGGCCATCGACGTGAACAAAGAGTCCATAGATGTGAGGATGAGAGACTTCAAACTTTTCAGCACACTGCTGGCACAGCTGCTCAGTCGTGGTGTCATTCCGTGAGGCAAGTGTCCTTGACTGAGCTCCAATCTCCAGGAAGGTAATGGAGATGAAGTCCTGAAGAGAAACATGAGGATAGACCTTGCAGCTAGCACAGTGACATAAGGCAAAAGAGGCAAACTCAAGCCCCAAATCTCAAGCTAAACAGAGCTCCTAAACACTCCCAAATATCCAGCCATCCTTCAATGCACGTGTTTGAGAGAGTGTCCTCCAAATTTCTTTTCATCAGGAAGGAAACAGCAGATGTTGTGCTGAGGAGGCTTATTTACTTGTACCCTGTTTCAGGCAGTAAGAATTGGTGGGATGACCTCCCTCTGGCTGAACCTTGGAGGAACAGAATCTAGTGAGCCTGTAGACAGGGAGGGCTGTATCTGTGAAGTTTAAACAATTCCCAGCCATTTCTATCTGAATATATTCAGGCTCCCCAGAAGTGAGAAAGGTGCAGACTGTTAGACTGTATAAATCCTACATATTTGCCAAGTATGTGGACTCCAAGCTGCTTTTGTAGAGTATAACTGCAGGTCAGTAAGGCAGCCAGTGGAAGGTGCAGGGCACACAGAACATGCCAAGAAGCTAATTACCTCCACCAGAATGGGCTTGTGTATTTCTCATCATCCAGAGGGATGGAAAGCAACACTTTCACTGCTGGAAGCCGTGGAAATCTTCTGAAGGAAGTGTGGCAGTGTGGCTATTATGCTCCATGCTGAGTAGTTGCTATTGAGCTACTGCCAGAGAAGCACTCAGAGGCGGATGGATGTTTGATGTGTTCCATCTATCATTCATGTGTTCTGAGAACATTAGGGACATTTATGACTGCAAGATGGAAAGGATAATAAACATTCTGCTTCTATGTGGCTATTTGGACTCCTATTCTGAAGTCTTTCCCCTGGTTTTCACCTCAGTGTTCTCAACGTTCAGTTTTGCACCTCAAAGCCACTGCAGAACTGAGAGATGGCCTTTGCTGCCTCTCTGTGAGTACAAACTTGACCGCAGGGGCTGACAGGGCAGTGTGGTTCTGTCTCCTGTCCCACCACGGCTGGAGGATCAGAGCACCCAACCACTGGTGCATAGAGACACTTTCACCGACCCAAGCACAGTGTGTGCCTCACAGCTAACAAGCTGTTGCTGGGCCTGCATATTATGTACTCTCCTTTTTAACAGTGATTTGAGTTGGTTTTGTCTTAAAATAATTATCATACTTAAAACACGTGAGTATGGACAGGAGTCATCCATCTCCCAGGCTGTTTCCCCACCAGTAACACAGGGTACCTGCACTGATGAGCGGGAAGCCCGGGCCTTGTTCAGCGTCCTCCGTCGCTCCCAGCGGTGAATGGAGTCCTGTACCTCCACGCTCAGCTGCCGTGTGACGGTGATTTTGTCATAGTTCTTAATGTGCTCCAGTGCCCCGTAGGTGGTGGTCAAATAATAGGATCCTGCAAAAGGGAAGGGTCTTGTTGCATGGTCACACATGCAGGGCCAGTCATTTCCATTTCCATCCTGCCTGTATCTCCTGCACTGCCAGTGCCTCACCTCAGGGAGTGCGGGGTTCTGGTGTTAGTGCAAGAGGAAGGAAACCTAATGACCACGGTGTTTTCCACCCTGCTCTGCTTCACAGAAACATCAGCTGTCCAGGCTGATGCAGTGGTAGATGCATTCCCCATAACACAAGGAAATAGTGACAACCCCGCTGTGTTCTGTAGAAGAAGTACAAAGCTTGAATTTCCACTCTGACTTCAGCTAGAAAGAGGTCTTGGACCTACAAGAACAAGTCACCCTGGGCAGAAACCCAGATGTCTGGCTGGGACAAATGCCTGGATTCTTTAACATCAAGTGGAATAAATCTTGGTAATCCAGAGGAAGAGGGGATGAAGCAGTAACAGCCTGCAGTCAGGCCCAAAAGGAAGAGGCTTCAGGGAACCACTGGTGCTCGTGACACCTGTTGACCCCACGTTGAACCAGACCCACCACCTCTGCCTCCCTGCAGCCTCCTGCTGCTTCTCCACTCCGCTCTAACCCAGCTGTAGAACAGGGCCAAGCAGAAGTTGCCCATAAACTGAGCAGTTATTACTGTTTTGTCATAACTGCAGCTGCCTCTGGATGGCGCCAGCACACCGCCCAACCAGTAATCAACAACACTACTCATTAAAATCCGCTCAACAGGAAATTTTTAACGTGTAACCCAGACCTAAGTGATTTTATATTAGCCTGATAGTTTTCTGCCTTCTTTTTTCCTTTTATTTACTCCTATTTCTGTGCCCAAATCACCTGTTATCACTTGACATTGAGAGACACAAATTGAGTTCAAGCATTTTACGATCTCTGAGCTGACTTCACTGAGCTATTCTTTCTTTTTCCTCCCCCTGTATCTGTGTTTACTGTCAGTCTCCTTTCTGAAGTGATTACTCAGCCAGTGTGATCTGGAACTTCCCTACTGATTTTTCCCTTTGGCTGCAGTATACTTTTCACGTAGGCTTTGCATCTTTGACTTGAAAGAACTTCCAGCAAGCTCTGCCTTTGATTTCCTGAGCTCCTCAATCCTGCTGACTTCAGAAACCAGCTTGGTAGCATGCCCTTTGGAAACAAAGAACCTGTGGGCAGTGCAGTTACCAAAACAGCTCATTATGTCAGCTAAGTGCTATGCTTAGGCTAACATTTTTTTTGCTAACAATTTTCTTTTTTTTCCAGCAGGAACATCAGTCTGTGCAGAAATCCCTCACTAATGCAATTGTATTGCTACTGCTCCTTCTCTTAGTACTTACTTTGCTCCTCTCTGCTCCATGATGGGTATACATGCTCTTTAGCTACAGAATTACACCTCAATTTAATATAAAATTATTTTGGTCTGCCCTTGTTTGTCTAGGACTCCTTTCTACTATTCAAGACTTCAAAAAAAAATCTAAAACAAACCCCTTTTTCTTGGTTTAGTGATTACTTGGTCAAAAATGATCTGTAATTCGAATTAAGAGTGCATAACCCTGTCTGTTAGTAGCATTTGCTTCCCTGGCTGTATTTGAAAAGCGAAAGGCGTATTTACTCCTCTAATAGCAGAACACTTAATCCATAACCAAAACCAGTATTTCTCTCTAAGCTTACTGTCCTTTTTCTGCCTCACTGCAGTACTCAGCCAGAGAACACAGTCAAAGGAGCCACTCTACTCACATACAAGGTATGAGGATCAAATATGGCCCAAAGCACACTGTGCAGTGTAAGAACTGTTCATTTTTCTCAGTGGAATAAAGAAAAGTCAAAGAATGGATTGCAGAAGTTCAGTTTTAGGCAAAGACCCTCTGTCTTTTCAGCCTTTCAACCACAGAGCACTAGATGTCCCTGTTTAGATTACTAATCCATCAGATTTCATTTGTGCTGGGCCTCTGCTTTTTTATTTGGTATCAGAGGTCACTGCACTGAAGTGTTTAACAGTCATTTTAAAGCTTCAGATTTGGAAGGCTTGGCCAAAGCTTATTCACAAAATCTAGCCAGAGCCTTGCTGCCCTGTCTTCACAAACATTAAAGTGGGGGAAATAATGAATTACAAAGAAAATATCCAAGGAGTAAACACAGTACTCTACCTTCACCCAGCTGCAGAGCAGGGTCCATGAGCTCCATCATATACTCTACATTCAGAAGGACTTCAGTCAGGTTGCTGCGGGCCAACACATACATGAGCACGGGGAGGAAGTCATCTGCACCATATGGCTTCCCTGAGCAAAGAGAAAAGCGGAGTGGTCCCAATAAACTCTCCAGAAAGGCACATCCCAACACAACAGTGAGCTTATCAGACTTTTATCTTTGACTTTTAAGTTATCTCAGGAGTTGAAGATCAAAAAAAAAATGCTGGAAAATGGAAAGTTAGTTCACTTAAAAAAAGTAAGTCCTAAAAAACACTGTCTCAAATTCCTTTTTTTTTTTATCTCTTCAATCCAACACATAAAGTAAGCCTAAGAGAATAAACACTCTTAACATCATACTCAAGTTTTTCACAGGGCAAATCATTGCACTATGCACTCTTAACTAAACGTCTCCCAATAGTTAGAAACTAAAAGGAAGTTTAATTCCAGCCACAGCTTCTAGCTGGGAAAATAAAACCCCCTTCGCATTGACTAACTAGTTTTCAGTCTCAGTACTCAACAAGTAGTACAGAAACAGATCCTCATGGGCTTAAGACTCCCTGTCCTTAAAAAAGCAAAGTCACGAAAGTGACCTTATAAGTAATCAATAAAAGCTCTGAGGACAAAAAACTACACGTTAATTGTTATAACAATTATGAATAATTACTACTTAAAGTAGAACCCAAACGGAAGATTTACCACATAAACTGCAAAGAACACAAGGACAACTTTCCTTATTCCAAAGATTCCTTTGTGTGGATATGAAGATGATGCTTTCATTTCCTACCAACATGTCACATTTATCATGGGCAGCACGTTTCTTAACAAGCCTGTTTTCCCAGCAGTCAGGCTGATGATTCTTCTTAACCTAAAGCCTACTTTCATTCTGACTGTTCTCCCTCAGAGGGTGGGCAGTTTTCCTCACCTGAAGTGCTGGTTTCATCAGTTGGGAACTGACTAGATGTGTCTCATTTGAGAACTGCTTGCTTTATTTCAAAGAATAAAAACTGTCACTGATATAGCTTCAGTGAAGTTACGCTCTGGGTATTTTTGGCCTCTAGTCCACATGCCCTTCCATGGAGGGGAATGAATTCCTGTTTCTCAAATGTTCCCACTGACTTGTTTCAAATCTTTGCCATGAGTCAGCTTTCCTTTTTTGTCATTCATAGCTGATGCAGATTCTCTACTGGCAAAGAAAGATATTCTTTTGAAGCCCCAAATAAACATGAGCTTAACCTCCGATTAAAAAAAAAATGTGGCTTTAAAATAAACCCAGTAATATAACTAGCGAACAGAAAGTTGATCCAGTTAAAACAAAGTGTTGGGAGGATGAGAGATTCTCAGATCTGTAACTCAATCTGTTCCTAACAGACAACACACGCCACAGCACAATTCGTTTAATATTTTAAAAGCTGGATTAACTCTTTCAGTTCTGTTTGCTCGATTATGGCTATCCTTAGTTAAACAACAGGGCCCCAAGCCTTCACCTAAACTATATTGTTGTCTCTATTGTTTCATTAACATCTGGAGGGACATTTGGTTTGTCTGTTGTTGTTTTGGCTTGTACATCTGAAAGCCTCAGCTCAGTGATGGGTTCAGTTCACTACTGTTGCATACTGACACAATAGAAGCAGCTTAGTATTACAGCTATTTAAATAATAATAATAATAACCGGGACATTAAAGCATACTACAAAAACTGCACTTGGAAAAGCCCTATTTTCCTTTTGAGCTAAGTAAATCAAATGGCAACAGATAATTCTGTACAGACACAGTGTAAAGGAAGACAAAATACCAAAGAGCATGCACGGCTCTTTTTCCTGCTTTAAAACCTTTTTCTTACTGATGTAGCAGTTACTGATGAGTGATGTGGGTCTGGTACTCCTGATTTCCTGAACGCCAGGAGTGGATTTCAGTGCAGTGCACACAGCAAAATTTTTATCTTCCCTACCATTTCTTTTCCATGATCAGTTCATGTTGTACCTACTGCATCCAAAGAAGCTGCCAGTTCACCACACGAATTCCTATCTACTGGGAAAAACAAACAAAAAACTGCTACCTTGTTGTTTTTGTTAGTTTGATTATTTTTAAAGTCACTGAATGAGATCAACAAACATCCAGCAGACTGGTTGTCAACCAAAGCTGAGAGGAAACAGCAATTTGCAATCTACCCATTTGACATCCCCAGCCATCATCTTTTACTGTCAGAAGAAATGAAAGTTAGAGAATGCTTTCCAAGAATGCCTACAGAATCTCTATTTCTCTTTTGTTAGCTGAGAAGGGATTTTATTTACAAGCAGGCATTAAGTCCACTATTTTCCACTGCCTTCTCATTTAAGGATGTCTGAATCCAGTAATAAAAAGAATAATATTTCCTCATATGTTGTATGCTCATAAACTGCATAAATGAGTAGATTTTGTTTTAATCCACTTCTGTTTGTATGATGCCTGATTCTTAAATATGTTTGCCTATAGCTAAAGTTGAAAACAGCAGAAGATGAGGGTGTTAACAAGAGAGAAGCAGAGCTGCCATCCAGGATCTAATTCTGAATCTGCGTGTTGTCACAGACTTCTGGTGTTGCCTTGGGCAGGTCAGGCAAGTATAGTGCCTTCTCCTTAAAAGTGCTGCAGTGACCCCCTGCCACTTGACTGTGCATGGACACAAGGCTGGGTGCCCTCCTGGCCTTAGATGTCACAACAGGCACAGGCAGTATCTTGAACATGCTCAGCAGGCACCCTGTATCTTAGCCCCTTCCATGAGGGTATGGGTAGTATCAGCAGCTCAAATATGACCACAAGCAAGAGGCACAAAGATGCATGAAACAACTCTCATGAACCAAGACACTCAATCAGTGGTTGCTGTTCAGTATCTTGCAGCTCACCTGTCCCCAGCACCAGGACAGCACCGTGGTGGCACTGCTGGCCCTAACCACTGCCTACCCTGGGGCTGCAGCAGGGCTGCTCCCTGCAGGCTCCACTTTCAGTCTGAATCAGAGTCAAGTCAGGCTTGCATGCCCAGCTCAGTCTGTGAGCTCACGGAGCAAGTTTGCAGTGACAGAGTTAAATCTAGCTCTGACCCTGCCACTGGTCTCAGTGGCATTGAGAATGAGCCTGCTTGCTCAAGGTGGTGTTGCCCTACTCCAGATAGGACTTGCTTGGGTTTTTTCCCCCATCTTTCCTGCAGGATCAGGAAACATTTATTTCATAAATATCTATAAGAAGCTTAAAATAAGCCTTCTCTTCTACCACAAGCCCATCCTATTATGTTTATACCAAAGCAAATACCACTTCAGCTCCTGGCTGGGATGCAGTGCTTGAATTGAATGGATATTAATTAAATACGTGATTTAAAGCAACTGGAATTTTGCCCAAGCCTCCATAAAGAAATTGTGTCCTGTTTTAGCATGTTCATGTATTTCTTTTCCATCTGTGGTTATTCTGATAACCAGCACACAGTGATGATGCTCCTCATCTTGTTCTAGTAGTTTACAACCAGTGGAATGATGTCTAGCTGCAGCTGTTCAGGAAATATGAATTTTAGACTCCGTTTATGGCTGAGAAACCTGAGGCACAGAAATGTTAACTGGGATTAGTTCACTATCATAAAAAAATGTAACCATCCTTCCACTCACTAGCATTTTGATGTCTCTTGTCCATCATATACTACTTCAACAAGGTTTGATTTTCAGTACAGTTAATTAAGAGAGTTAATACATGTGGACTGCATGAATCCATTTCAAAAACATGTTTTACAGATCAGATAAATTAATTTTCCTTGAAAAATTTGAATGTAGTCTTAAATACAAGTGTAGCAACTGAAGAAAGAGATAAACTCTACTCTATTAACCTTCATTAAGAGTAAATTAAATAGAAATATCCTCTTTCTACAGACAGCAACATAATACTTTTATGTATAACTTTATATTCCTTCTGAGAAGTGAGATGTGATAATGAACAGTGGGATTACTGAGATGTAGTTTTAACAGCTTCTAGAGTTGGTGTAACACTGACTGAGGTCAGTTTTGTCTTCTTGTTCAGCTATCCCACTGAAGGCACACTGCTTCATGTCTATGCCTTTGTCAGCTTTGTTAACATATGGGAGCACATCAGGGCAACCAATATGCAGCTGCTCAGTTCCACAGAGGATGATAAATTTCATCCTAAAATCTAGGGAACAGAAAGATGCCAGTGGAGTATATATTTATCCTATCTATTTTCTTCTTCTAAAAGAAGCTTATATATTAACCATACAGAACTATGAAGATAGAAAGTACTAAATGAGATGTTTTGGGGCCAGTCACCTTGCCAACACCATTCACAGTATGGAATAGTTTTTTAACTATATAGTCCCACACTGTGCAATTCAAAGATACTCCACTAATGAAACTTCATAATCTCAAGTAGTCCACAATTTTAAAAAACATTGCAGAAGGAAAATTGTTCCTCTGCTTGTTCTTCTTGAATTTCCTCATAAGATAGCCTCCACACCTTTCAAGGTTCCAACTCATGCTTAGTGCATATCCGTGTTTGATCTTCTCTGCTCATACATTGACCTAACTTAGATTGTTTGTCTCACCTAGCATTTCTTCATAAACTGATGGCTTGCCCTGTCTGTTTTTGCTTTTCCATCAATTCTATTCTGCAGAGCAGCAGCTCCCAGGTAGCACTGGGCTAGGAGCTCCAGTCACTGCTGCCAGTACGCACCACATACATTGCAAACTTGCGTCTCATTATCACCCCACAAGCATCACTTGTGTGTTTGATATAGCAAAAAGCACAGATTTCTACCATACAAAACACCTTTGACATTTTGCCTGAGGAAAGATATTTCTAGAAGATGAACAAAAAGCAGCTCTTTCTACAAATGATTATAGTGCTTCTTCATTAATGAGATATGCACCCAGATCTGCTTGTGGTTACCAGACCGTGCCTTTGAGATGTTGGAGCAGCCAGATTGCTGGAAGCTTACAGTGCCCTCTGAGTTCCACCTCTTAATTCTTCTAGCACACACAGCAAGAAATGCTGGCCAATTTGCAAAGGGAATCCAAACTCTCCTTCTATTATTTTAAGTATGTAATTCTCCCTAATTACTCCTAGTAATTTTAGCAGGAACGCTACATATCTTTAAATTGGAGGTTGCATTTTGAAAGCATATGCTGCTGTTATTTAAATTTTCCCAGAACTTGGAAAAGCTTTGTGAGACACTTCTCTACTACCATAATTGTCCCTTCTGGGGGGATTCACTTACTAATACCACTGCCTACACTATGCACAGGAACACCTGAACCACTACCCCTAAGCTCCTTTTATAGGCAGCAATGAACTAATCAATATCATCAGAGAAGCTGTGAATCATCTTATCTTAAAACAGACACCTACCTCTCACCAGATGAATCAACTGAACTTCACCTCCTAAGTCCCTGTGGTTTATAATGAGAAGTCGTATGCGATACCCATCTGTGCCACCTACAGCTAGATATAGCTGGATATGAGTCCTGTTCTAACACACATCTAAATCTTGTGGCTGTTCTCAGAGGTCTGTTAGAAGAAAGGTGTACTGGCAACAACTGTGAAACTGCCTTCTCAATTCCTTGTGATAAATTGGATCCATAAGTAGATTGCTTTCTTGAAGGAGAAACGTCGCATTGTGCCAGCTGAGAATTTGACCTATCCAGCTCAAGGTGTCTAACATAAATTATCACAGCCATTTATCAGAGGTATTTTGTCATGTGATATACATTTCATTCTTCTATAATAACTCTGGCAACCAAGCCAGCAAACTCCTCTTCTCTCAAAACAGCAGCATCAACATGGAGTCAATCAAGGGTGACTTCAAAGTTTCATAACTCTTGCAACGGTACAAAGAGGAGCACTGCCATAGGGACACATAGTCCTGATTATTCTTAGTTTCAAAGAAAACTTGGTAGCAACTGGATATCCCTGAACCTCCGCTGATATACATGGGTCTCAGTACATTAAAAGTCTTGTGTCTGAAAAAAAAGTGTTTGATTAGCTTGTATTTGTGCTTTTCTTTGAGATATGAAGCCATATTCTCAGGTCAGCTTGTTTTGTAGTTGGCCTAAAGTGGATAAATACCTGATCTGAACTTCCCAGTTGCAAATTAAACCAGACAACATACGTATTTACAGCATAACTGAGCAGATATTTTTTCTGTGAGAGGGGGAAGGATTAGTTTTGTGTTGCACGTGCTCCGATCTTGGAAGAGGAGGGATCTCACCAATTCAGCAGTGAGTAAAAGGAGCTAAAAGAAGAACAGGCAATTGCACAGGAAACAGAGTGTGGCCTCTACTCTTCCGGTGCAAAGAGCAACACGCTGTCCTGGGGCTGCTGAAAGCAAAAAGGGCCCTGGACTGCTGCTTCAGAAGCAGGCAGAGGAAAGAAACTTGCTGAAATCGAGTCTGAGCAGCCTGCAGCATGCTCTTCTGCACAGCAACAACTGGGAATCTTCCATCAGAAAAAAATTTCAGTTTGCTGAGCATTTGTCTTAACCAGGTGGAAAACTGAAGCTGGTGATCTAGGGTGTTTGACGTGTTTTTCTTCTAACTGTGTCTACGGGATGTCCTGCTGTATTTGTCTCTGAGTGCTGCGTCTGCTATGACTTAGACTATACCATTCCTCCTCTTCTGGGCTCTGAATTCACAGGAGAACATTTCCTAATGCCAGGTGTGTTTCTTTCTGACTGCATGCTGATGTGCAACATTGGTTATAGGTGCTGGGAATGGAACTGGCTGCATAGGAGAGAATTTGGCTTCTGAACTGCATCTTACTCACAGCAGTACTTGACATAAGAAAAACAGCTGAAATGGCCAAAATGAAGTGCTTTGGTTAGAACAGCAAGCCACAATTAAATAACCTGTTTTTTTTTTAATGACAAACATTTTGATCTTTTAGGGTTTTTTTTATGGGTTCTCTGGACCATAATTTCTTTTGCATAAAGTGATACAACAGCATTTCCTACAACAGAGAAATTCTAACCCTGAGCTAGCTGAGGTGTGACAAAACATACCGCCAGCATCAGAAGGAGACAACGTCTCCTAGGTGGGTTTTAATGTGACATTTGAATCTTAGAACTCCATCAGATTTTCTTTCAAACTTAATATAACATAGCTGTTTATTTAATGGAGTTACCTGGTGCCGGGAACCTGCTTTGGCAGGGGGGTTGGACTCGATGATCTCTTGAGGTCCCTTCCAACCCCTGTGATTCTATGGTTCTATGATTCTATGAGATCCAGCAAATTCCCCTACATGTGTCCAAATCTTCTCATAGGAGATGAAGGCAGCCAGAAGTCCTGTCCATTCTGCAGCATAGACTCAGCCCTGCTGTGGCTTTCTGCTCTGCTGTTCATGTGTCTAGATGGGTTGTTGAACTCTGCTGCATACTGTCCAAGGGGGGACACCGAGATGAGGCTCAGAAGAGACGTAGTCCCTATGTGAATGCCCCATGGCTGTTGTCAGTGGGAAATAGAATAGAGCTAAATAGCTAAAAACATTTTTGGAGACTCTAACTTCTGGGACAAATGCAGGTCATTGCAATTGAGCACATGGCTAGTCTCCAAATTTGTGCATGCTTTGTAATCCACTCTCCAATATACAAAGAAAGTTCTTAAATTGGCAAGGCAGGCTCCTAGAGGAAGGGGTTTACTGGTCTATCTGCAAAAATGCATCCTGTCTGCAGGACAAGGGCTTAACGTGCATTTAGTGGTTGGCCTCAAGTCCAAGTTATGCTCATACACAGAGTACAGTTTTCCTCACACCAGAGAAGCTTAGCAGTAACTCTTGGGAGTTTTACTGGAACATCAGAAATTATTTACAGGAATTACATCACTGCTATTCTGCTTCTCCTCCTCAATTTAGGCAAAACTTCATCAGAGCCAGATCAAGAGACATTTCTCAAAGGCCTATTCCTAGAGTTTGCCATTAAACTGCTACAAGCTGGGACCTCGGAGTTAGGGAGATTAAAGTTAACCAGGAAACTTGTACCAGTTATCAGTGCAGAAAACTTCACAGAACCTAATCACCCCAATCTGAACACAACCTATGGAGAGCTGTTAGCATACACACTGACTGTTGCAGCTATCTCCAATCTGGATATTACCATACTGACTATAACACAAACCCTGCTCCTGTGGTACCTGGGAAAGGACCAGTGAGGAGTATCATTTTTGTAGGAACACTGTACCTGGGTTTCCCTGAGACATGGAGTCATAGATGAGTTTGCAGGACTTCAGCAAGATGGCAATCTTCTTTTCTGGGGAGTAGGCCTTGTGCATGGTTGTGAACTTGTGAAGGATCTTGTCGAGCACAACAGTTTCGGGCACACTGGTCGTGACACCTAGGTCAGTGGTAGTTGTATTTTGTATCACAAGCTGGTTCTCTTTTAGCTGCTGTAAAGATCCATCTTTATTATGGATTTCTTTTAAATAAGAATTGATGGCTTCTTTTAACGGTTTCAGGACACATTTGTACAAAGCCGACTCAGCAATCACATCTGCATAGAGAAGGGAGAGCGCAAAAATCCATGATAAATAACCAGTACTGAGTGCAGGTGTCAGCAAAACTCCTAAGAAAATGTGGTTATTTAGGTACTGTTGTATAGCTTTGAGAAGGGAACAGAATTTGCATGGAATCCTGGAAAGACTCAAGGCCATTGTGAGAAACACCAACATTTGGTCAGAAGTCTCACCCTTCCTACTCAAGTGACTCTAAATTACTGATATTTAAGTTAACTCTTATGCTGCTTGTGGAAGAGGAAGTTGTGTGGTCTGAACATTTGCTTAATATTCAGCAGGAGAGAAAAGGAAGCAGGAGAGACTGTGAGAAAGTGCCTTTTGTTTGTTGTCCGGACCCTAGAAACCAGTAGCAAGACCAGCAGGAGTGCAAGGATCATTTGTCACCCCTACATTGTGGCAAATAGGTCACAAAAAAGTCCATTTACTTAGACAGAGAGGAATGAAGCAGAAGGCAGTTACTTTTAGGTATATAAAGTGTAAATTTTTTAAGGATTCCAGTAAATCAGCCTGAGGCAGGAGGGATTTGAATGGTACGCCTTCTGTGGCGGAGATCCCTGTCTTCTCCAGGAGCAGTCACCTCCTAGGCTGGCAGAGATGTACTGTCCTGCTAAGGAACCACAGATGAGCAGTGCAGGATCTAATCAAGCATATCTGTATGAAGGTGGGCTAATCCTTGCACTCACACAGCTCTACCAAGCAGAAAAAAGGGCACTTTTTTCTGCCTCCTTTCCACCTTCCATAAAAAAGATTAATGACAGACTTCTCTGTACTGACAACCCCTCTGTCTCCAAGAAAGGGATTACTAGGGTAAATGTTGTAGGTCTTACATGGGATGCATGAGAAGTGAAACTGCAGCTCCTCTCTCCAAGGTGTCAGGGGTTGGCATAGGTTCACTCTGCCAGAGAGGCTGCAGGGTCACCTGAAGCCTTTGCTAGGTGAGAAGGAAGTCAGCAGGATTTGCTGAGACCAGCAGCTGAGCACCTCTGGGTCTCAACTTGTACTGGAATGGCAGGATACCCTGGACACCCTGGTCCCTGAGACGTGATGGTTGGCCATGTTCTGGGGTGGGGGCCAGCTTAGGAATCTCATAAATAGCTTGACACTGGTTCTCAGATACTCAGTAAACACTTCTATGTCAAAAGAGTGTGAAAGTACATGTAGGAATGTTTTGTCTAGCTGCTCTGTTGGATCAAGATCCTGCAGCTCTTTGATTGATCCCTCATGGACATACTTTAAATTTAGACCAGTCCATACTTCTAAGCAAGGAGGGAATGGGCACATTATTTCTCTCAGCAAATGGAAGAAACACCCTCAAATGGCCAAAAAGATTATCTTTCCTCCCCAGAGGTAATTAATTTATTTCATGTGGAGACATGAATTCTGCATTTCTGGGGCCAGTGGTGGTCTTGGAGCAGCTTTTCCCTGCCTTGAGGCTGAGGCATGCAGTCCTGGATCAAGTGATTCCTCCAAGCTGCCACTCCAGGTGGTTGCAGTCTTGTCCCTCCTTGTGGGATAGCAACCAGACCTCAATCAGTGCATCATGAGCAAGGGGTTCTCCATCCTCACCGCAGGGCCTGAGGAAGGTGGCCAAGGGACTGGGCCTGTGCAAGGGCTTGGCTTGGAGAGAGCTCAGCTTTCCGTGTATGTATCCCATACCTATATATGTGTATATTTTTATGCATGTATATGTGTATCCACATACATATATATGTCTCACACACACAAACACACACCTCTTCTACTTAAACCTATCTCTCAAAACATTCAGAATAGGACTTTTCTCCTCGTTGGACTCCTAGTTTTTAGAAGTGCTTCTCCAAACGTTGGAATCATGGAGCAGACATCATTTCAACCCCTTCAAATGTATAATTTCTGTAAAGCAGTACCTGTGTCTGCATGATCTCATTTCCCCCCTTACCTTCCCAAATCCTTCCCAAGAACAAGTAAAGTACAAAAACATACCTAATTGCTCATCGGTGTAGGCAGCTGGGTCTACCAGAGATTTCAGCTCGGTGCTCTGCACTAAGTAACTCTTCAGCTGTGTCATCATCATTCGGATTTCTTGTAACATCTCTGTGCTGGAGCTTTGCTTTGCCATCATCTCCAGACTGTACACTCTGTAGTCTTGCACCAGGTTTCCAAAGTATGAGTCCTTGTCCTGCGCCAACTCCACTATCTTTTTCTGCAGCTTTCTATCATTAGATAAAAAGACTGTGAAGACATTGGAGAGGCTGACAAAGGACAGCCTGTTCTTGGCCTTGCCCAAGATCATGGAGGGTGTCTTCTTACTGGACGAAGTACCCAACATCTCCAGGTCATCCTCGGTGCTGCTGGTGGAGTAGGAGTCTGGTTCCGATGCTGATGTCTGGGCGAGGACACTGCCTCCCAGGCCCTCCAGGGACAAGTGTGAGCCCTTCAATTCAGCCAAGTTCACAGACCTGCGGTCACGCCCCTGTTTGGTCTTGGTATTGGTGCCAGTGGCAGCACTTGCTGCTGGTGCTGGGCTGCCCGTGCCCTGAGCCTGAGCTGCAGCTGCAGGTTGCTCCACCATTGTTCTGTGTTTTGATAGGCAGGAGCTGGGGACCCGTGGTGCCTGGGAAAGCCTCTTCCTTCTGGGTGGAGGGACAGGAGGCAACTTTCCTTTCTGAGTGGCACCTCTTTGTACCTCGGGTATGCCCGCCTTCTCTGCAGGTTCGGGTTTTGCCTCCTGAAACCATGACACAGCCTGCTCAGGAACCTCTCCAGGCATTCCTGCAGCCTTCCCGCACAGCAGCCTTTTACCTTCTCTCTGTGTATCCAGCTCTTGTTTTTCTTCAGCCTGTTCCCCTTTTGGTGTTTCACAACTTGCAGGCTTACCCGTGCAGCTCTCCTCCATGGGCCTCTCAGGTGGCCGCCTCCGTGGGGGCACAGCAGGCTGGGGGCCCTTCTTGAGGCTGCCAGCTGATGGCTCCTTGTCAGAGCAGCTCTGCTTCCCTTCCTCACCATCACCGCCCTCGATTTTCATTTCCTTGATGCTCTTGCCCAGTGGCTGAAGAAGCTGTGTTTCTTCGCAGGCTGTCATGGGTTCCTGTGGGAGCTTCAGGGAAGACTTCTGCCCCTGAGAGTGTGGAGGGGGCGGTGGAGGGCGGCGGGGCGACGTGGTGGTGGCAGGGGGAAGGCCAGAGCACACAGCATGGCCCTTGGGAGGAGGTGAGTCTGGAGGAAAAGGATTACTGCACTCTTCTATAAAAATAGGATTCACAAACCACAGCCTGTCATTTCCTATTGACAGCTCAATTTCACATGAGCAGTGGTTTGCGCTACTTGCAACACACTGGGTAGATCTCAAACCGTCCGCCTGGGCTGTGCTGAAGTCAGAGTCCGTTGCAGGGTGGGATAATGCCCCTGCACTCATCCTGTGGTTTAAAGAGGAATCCCAAAAGTCTGCCAAAAAAATTAAAGAAAAGAAGAATGAAAAAAACGCAAAAAAACAACAACTCATGGAGAGACTTCTAGCTGCTAACTGCATGTGCAAGTCCTACATTTGTGAAAAGAAATAGTACACTTCTTTCACATCTCTGCACAAAACAGTATGAAAAAAGGGTTGACACTTTGTGCATGTCGTATACTTCAAAGCAGGGGATGATCTCAGAAGGGTCACCACAAGAATTCTTGGCAGCTTTTTTGGACACTCTTCTAGTGAGAGCTATTCATGCTGTCCTGTGTGAGCAGAAAGGTACAAGTAGTAAATATGGCTATTTGAGCAAAAGAATCAATGGTTTGCTCAGTGATCTCTGCCCAAATTGCAGAGATGGGTGGGTGGATGCAGTCTCTCTCTTGCTGGATGAGGGAAGGTGCAGGGCTAGGTCAAGCAGCCCAGATCCAACATGTGCTGGGAGCCTCAAGGGCATCAGGTGAAGAGGACTCTGCTCCACAGTAAGTTCACGTAGCAGATCCTGCTCTGCACAGAGCTCTGATCCTGCTTTGCACTACAACCAGTCTGAAATTTATGACTTTACTATATCATTTTATGTTATTTTGATGGATTACATTTATCTTAAACTCCTACAGCTCAGATAATCATTGTCCCCAGCCATGCCCAGTACCTGTTTTGCACCTTGCCTCAAGACTGTCCACCTGCACGTGTAAGAGAGGAACGATGAAGTACTTTATACCGAAGAACTACAGAATAGTAGTTCATCAGCCATGACTGGGAAAGGAAGATGATTCATATGCAAGAAATCATTTTTGTATGTTACAAACCTCGTATTAGACTTCGTCTTCCAATAAATAAATTGTTTTAAAGCAATTTAAAGTAGTGGATTTTTTTTGTTTCTTTTTTGTTTCACAAATTGTTCTTTGAACAATTTCAGTAAATTTTTACGCTTTTTCCCTCCCTCCAAAGGTGTGTATTTAGGCCTTACTGGTCCGAGGGAGCCTGCCTCGGTAGGGGGGGTTGGACTAGATGATCTCTAGAGGTCCCCTCCAACCTCTACAATTCTGTGATTCTGTGAATGCTTTTAATCATTCCTTGAGCTGCTAATTCAGGATCCACTCCTGGAAGCATCTGGAAACAGAGGATCCTGCAAACTCAGTATTCTCTGACCAATAAAAAAGGGCAAAACTTCTAAGGGTATTCCGTGGATGAGAATGTGGGGAAAATATGAAATCCTGGAAACATAGAGATGCAGATAGCTAAATCAAAGTACTCTGGCATGCCTCGTGGCGAGTCTGAAGCTTTGTAAGAGTTTGGTACCACTCTTTCCTTTCATTTTTATCCAGATAAAATTGATGAATTACTAGCCTAGGCTAGTACTCATGGTTAATTCAAATTTAGGAACACTTCACCATATTTTCTTTGGGATGCTGAGCTTTACTCTCTGATTTCCTACTAAGAGAGGGAGGAGAGAAAAGAAAATTTAAATGAAAATATTACCAGGAACAGCAGCTCTTGGGTGCAGACATTCTGATGCAACATCACATACACCATCATGCTGCCAAGCCCCTCACGTCTGAGACTGTCTGGGTCATGATTTCCTTTAAATGCTCTAAATCCTCTGAGTATCAGCAAATACAGGGCAGTGGAAGTCAGTATATAATGCTGCAGAATCTCCTGGGCTGAGAAAATGGTGAGTAAACCAAACTACAAAAGTGAAGTTGGTTATTTTTCTCAGTAGCAGGCAAGGATAAAGTGCTGTGAAGCAAATGTAATGCTCCACTCTGCTTGAGAGGGTTCAAATGAGGCAGTGGTGCTCTTACCAAGGGCTACATAGCTGCTTCACAGAGGTGATCCCTAGTCAGGCCACTCTGTCTGGGCAGTCTGATCCTTCCGCTGTCCTGGTTCTTCCCTTAGCTTACACTTCAGGTGGGACAATTAAGAAGTTCCTTAAGACTGTCTCTTCTCTGAAAATACATGCTCTCTGTGCACTGCAGTCATTCTCCTGGTAAAAGACTTTCTGTACCAGGGAAGTCATGGCTGGAGGACCTGCACTATGTGCTCTTTGATAACATATGTCACAACCACATCCTTCATAGAACAATCCAGCTTGCAGGTAAATTTTTGCCTCTCAACCTCCCATCCTCCCCCCAGCCCACATCCATTTGAAATGATAGAAAGCGCCATACTAGAATTTCAAGCAGTGTCAAGATCCCTTTGGAAGAGCCCCACCAGGAAGCATGTGTTGTTTCATTGTATGTATTATATGTATAACCAGCACTGCTTTGACTCTTGTGCTTTAGTTAATCCTTCCTTTCAGAAGTTGCTGACGGTTGATGCCAGAATCATAACCTTCTCTGCTGGCTCAGATTTCAGAGAAGGCTGGAGAATCATGACATGCTTTGTATTTTAATCCAAAAGTTTACATCTGCTATAACAATAAAATCAGTAGTAAGTTTGCAGCTTGTTATTTCAAATTGCTGGTTGAACACCCAGATTCAAGAATTGGAACATACTCAAAATAGAGGATGCTGAAGTGTTAAGAGGCAGATCTGCTTGGTCAAATTCAACGAAGCTGGCTGAACTGAAACCAGAGGGGTTTGCCCATCTGTTCTGGGAGGTCTAATGCAGAAGATTCTAAAATAGATCCCAAAAGTCCCAAGGTGCTCTTTTGAGTATCTCTAAGTGAGCTAACTCTTCTGCTTCCAGCATTGCTTCATTGTTCTCAACAGCTGAGTGAAAACTGAATAGCAAAGGAACAC
Source organism: Cyrtonyx montezumae (assembly GCF_038088225.1). Taxonomy (NCBI): domain Eukaryota; kingdom Metazoa; phylum Chordata; class Aves; order Galliformes; family Odontophoridae; genus Cyrtonyx; species Cyrtonyx montezumae. Next base: position 14,531,413 of record NW_027071826.1, read on the forward strand.
AAGAGACACTTCCTAACTGTAACAGCCATCTCAACTGGAGTGCAATTAATGGGAAGAAATAGGAAGGAGAGAGCTTTTAGTAAACAGAACCACATTTCCTAACTCTGTAAGTGTATACTTCTGATCTAAAATTTGTTCATTTGGTGTTGTCACTAAAAATAATATTCCTTACTGTATCTTATTAAAATGAGGCATGCTGGGATGCTACACACTTCTCTACCAACTAGAATATCAGCAATAGGAAGTAGAAATACCAAAAAATAAAAATACTACATTTCCATCAGCATTGTCCAAAGGGAAACTGCAAAGGTGTTTTCTTTTTTTTTTGTATACCTCTGTTGTCAAGTACTTCAAGTGTGTGTAAGCTATTCTGAGAGGCTATGCCACCTATTCTGTGCTCCAGCTGCTGAAATTTATGCCCTAGCTTATACAGTAAGGGTGTCAGTCCCACACCCTGCATAGAAGTCCAAATGTAGTGGTGTAGCCTATTTTTTTCAGCTTGCTTTCAAAAAGACAACAAAAGTATTCTCACTCATATCAGGCTTCCTCACCTGCTCTGAAGACAAGAGCTTATCTATTCACCTTTGCACTGTGGTTGTCACAAGCCTAAGAGAAACCCATGGAGCTTTGAGGGACTTACCTATCCCCAGACTAGAGATAATTTCAAGATCTTGAAAGCTACTGGCTTCTAATATTGCTTGTGGTAGCTTGAGGGTGAAGGGTAGCAAATCCCTGTAAAAAAAGAAACACAGCAAAAAACTAGTGGAAGAGTAAATCCTTCAATTTCTAGGAACTCCAGATTTCACCATTGCTTTAGTGATTGAATTAGCTCACAATTTCAGTCCCGCTCTGAAAGGTACTGAATGGTGCCAAGGGCCAGCAAGGAATCATGTGCACTGTGCCAACCTGGGCTGCTCTGACTGCAGAAGCAACCACCAGCTCCTGCAGCGATGCTATGTGCCCCACCACTGGATTAATCACTATGCCTTGGCTTTCCTCTCTGAAAATAGCAGCAATGTCACGTTAGGGGACATCACAGTGTTCATAATGCCTTCCCATACAAAGAGATGCAGTTTCTCAGAAGATGGTAACTGATTTCATTAAAACACACCTTGAGTCTGGGACAATTTAGTGGAGCTTTCAGGCTGGCAGTGAACTGCTTAGATTTGCCTCTTGCTCAATGACAATTTGCTAAACTTCTTCCTACCTCAATTAAAAAAATGATGGCTATAACAGTCTCCAAAATATATCAATAGGGCAGAGGTATTCGACCTTAACAGATTTTAATTTCCCATTTCATTTTCATGACAGATATCAACAGATATCAGTAGATATCAGGTTTAGAAGGAGAAGAGGGTTCCCACAGGACTTCTCCTTTCTTTGTTGCTGTTATGGGCATGACTCATTTGTGTTCTTTTTCTTCTTTTCTTTTTTTGGAAAACTACATCTAAAATCAGAAAACATGAAGATATTAAACTAGTAGAAAAAATGATATGATTTTATGCACAGGCCAGGCAGCTTGTTGACTAGCTTGTTGACTACAGGTGTATTTTTTGTGATATAAGGTTATTTAGTCATCATGGAAGAACAGGCCAAACATTCCTTTGGAGGGAGCCTGAAAGGCCTGATAATCTGTTTCCAGCTATTTGTAGCTGAGTGTTTACTACAGCCCTGAGAACAGTCTCTCCACTCATTGTCACTGAGAGCTTCTACAAGCTGCCAGGGAAGAGCAGGACAGAGCCTAAGCCATGTTTTTATTCCCTGATTCTGTCAGGAAATGACTCCCGACTCACCCTGTCTTTTGACAACACACTAAGAAATCACTTAACTCTCTGAATGCATATTTGGCATTCAGAAGTGACAGGAACTGATAGAAGTGCTTTTCTGTTTTTCTGGGATTTGTTCTCAATCCACAATCCCCTCTGCAGGGAAGCAGAGGTGAGTGGACTCTTCCCTCCCACAGGCTATTTGGATGGAAATGTATCCCTGTATGCTCTTTTATTAAGACAAAAATTTGTGTGGGTTCAGGGTACTTTCTGTCTATTCTGTAGTGTTTATATCTATCTAGATGACTAAATGACTTCACTGACCAGGGCGATATACAGCCTGGCCCCATGGATGTGGCAGGAGCACTGCTACAGCAGCAGAACACAGCTGGCTGCAGAGATAGCCCCCAGAATGGTGCAAGTCTCTGGCTGAGTAAACTGAGCATGCTGCATCATATCATAGACAGTGCACTGCTACTGTGTAAGCTGAACAAGACACTCACAAAACTGCCCTGTAAGCATATCCCGAGTCTACTCTCCTCTCTTACTTGGAAACAACTGTTTTAAGAATCATCTGAGTCCTTTTAAGGAAGACTAAAGGATTATGTCCAGCTCAAAAACAAGTCTGCTAAAGCAGGGACAGACAAGATAGGGTGTGTAGGTAGTGCTGCAATGGGCAGCCCTGTCCTGTTCCTCACTCCTTTGTGAATGCAGCTCCATTGTCTTCCCCCAGACAAAGCTTCCAGCAAACTCAAGAACAGAGGTGGTTGTGCACGAGGGCACAGGCAGTTGAGAGGGAAGAATGGAAGCAATGAATCCAACTCACCTACTGACACAGTAGAAGGCAACCAGCTTGAAGACATCCTCGAATACAAGGACAGATCCTTCCAGATACAGGACTGGTAAAAAACAAAAATGATAGTCAGCAACTGTACTCTTTAGGCTGAAGGGTAAGAAAAGCTGGTTGGGTTTACTTCACATGTCTTACAGTCTGTGATTGCCCTGCCTTTGCATGGAATAGTAATAAGAAGAGTGAAGAAGAACTGGCTTCAGACAGCCAAGCACAATGTTCTTCAGAGAAACACAGCCTGCTTCCCTGAATGGTTGCCTCAATTTGTCAGAGCATTGTGATAGTAATAGAAACAGTGGGGAGAAACAGAACAGGTCACAGCCAAGTAGTTCATTACAAGCCCATCTGTCTCTGAGAAACTGCAGATCCACTATATATATACAGGCTGCCCTTGCAGCTCTCCATGCTGCAAACTGTTTTAGTCTGGACAGACAAAGTGCACTGAAGTTATCTCCCCTGTCTTCTCCCTTCTTTGTGTTATGTAGCAACAGCAGTTTCCTCCAAATGCACAGTACAACCCCTGCAGAGCTGTCTGAGATGACCTGCCTTACAAGAGCATGCTATGGAACCGAGCAGGCCAAATCTCACGTTGTTACAGAGATTTTGGCTGCTAAACTAGGAAGAAAGTTCCCTGAGCAGTGGAGAAAAATTCACACTGACAGGCAACCCAAGGCATGGAGAAAACGATAGATCTGCAGGATCTGTCTGCAGTGCCCTTCTTTGTGCCTGCACCCCACACTGCAGCTGTCTCACTGCCCTTGGCTCTGCCTCCTGGGCCACAGCTCAGCTGTGGGCACTGACCTCAGCTACCTGAGCTCACTGACCTCAGGTGATTCAGCTTTTTCGGTGTTCATGAGTCACGGCCCCGTGAAGCCTCTTCAGCTTGTTGCCCTCCGTGGTAACCAGTTTCCCTAAAAAGCAAAGATGCCTTCGGCATCTGCTGAAGGGGAGACATTCATCTGGTTCCCAGCTCCACCTGCAGGTGGGCAGAGAGACTCTGGTTCTCCTTGTCCCACGAGCAGAGATTCCCAGAGGGAGGAAATGCTCAAGCCTTGTCCCTTTGGTTCAGCTTCACAGCTCGTTCCCCAAAGGCATTTCCTCTTTTTACTTCTCCCTTTGTCCTAGCCCAGGCTCTGCAGGTTCCCATTTTGTGCTAATACAACAATGCAGGCATTTTTTGTAAGGCACGATTCTCAGAAGCTGTTCAGTGTGTGCTGGATTAGCATGAAGGAGTCAGCCTTGCTGTGAGCACTCAGACCATACAGCAATGTGGACTTTCAAGCATACTTTGGGAAAAAACAATCCCTTTCCCTTACATTTCTCTCACAACTGGGAAAAAAATGCCTGGCAAGGTTTTTTCTTTTTTGTCTTAGTAGGAGTCATGTTGCAGTCAAGGATTTCCATTAAACATCTACAAAGAGCAATTTCAATCGTTTGAAATACATCTGCTTTGCAGCTCTAACACAGGAAACTAAAATAAAGACAAAAAACTCAGTGCTGTTCCAGAGAATTAACGAAAACCCAAGAGTCTCTGAACTCACTCGAACTTCCAGCAATTAAAGAAAGCCCTTTGTGCAGACACCAGTTCGAAGGACTTTGTTCTGAGAAGAACCACATGTTCGTTTTGGCATCCCAAGTTGCAGGTGGATGTAAACTGCACCTGTTCATGTTTACAAACACTAGCAGATTGTTCAGATTTAGTCTAATGATTGTTTCTGTGACAGAGATCTGCTATTGAGGAGCCTGAATTTTAACCAAAGATTAAATCAAACCCTTGAGCGAGAGAGGAGTATCCACATAGAAATGCCTTGTCATTGTACAGTTAAAACTCTTCCTATACTTAGTTAAACAGCATAAAATGCCACAAGTTACCAGGCACTATGCAGCCAAAGCAGTCTAATTACAAAAAAAATCATGGTACAAAGACCCAGTGGTCTCTGCTGACCCCTGGGACACAGCCTCAGGGCTCTCTGAGGAGAGGACAGGAGGGGAGGTGTTGATGCTTTTCACTGGCTGAGAACACATTGTGAGGAGCTGGGAATGCTTCTCTGACATGAGCACTGCTGCTCAGGGAGGAATCATGACACTATCACGAGGAGGATCTTATGACTTTTGCCAAAGCTACAAGCAGGCATTTTTCTGCCAGCCCGGTGTAATCCTGCTGAAAGCTGCAGGCACAAAATTCATCCGTCTCAGCTCACAAAATACACCCAGGGCACAGAAAGAACAAAAAAATCTTCACCTCTCACCAAAATAGTGGCAAAATGACAAGAACATGATGAAAGCAATAGCAAATACAGGGTGGGTTCTGTGAGCTGGACAAGTTCATAATCATAGAATGGCTTAGGTTGGAAGGAACCTTAAAGATAATTGAGTTCCCACTCTCTGCCATGTACTGACTGCCTCCCACCAGCTCAGGCTGTCCAGGCCCCATCCAACCTGGCCTTGAACACCTCCAGGGATGGGGCATTCACAGCTTCTCTGGGCAGCCGTGCCACTACCTCATCACTCTCTGAGTGAAGAATTTCTTCCTAACATATAACCTACATCTCCTCTCTTGTAGTTTAATGCCATTCTCCCTTGTCCTATCATTATTTGATTGTGTAAAAAATTTCTCACCTTCCTTCCTATAAGTTCACCTCAAATACTGGAGGTGCTCCAGCCCTTGTCAAGGCATTTTAGATTTTACCTAGTACATAGAAGCCCACTGAAAGAAGTCACCTAGGAAACCCAAGATGAAATGTGGAGACCAATGTTCAGTTCTGAGTAACCCAAAACAGCGTTACAATAATGGTAACATTTTGGGGGTTATTGAAGCATTAATAACACACAATAATCGTACTCTGTTAACCATCACTCAGTAAGTGAGCAGAACAAGGGCAAGTTACAAAATGCTATAAATAGTTGTGATTGATTTATCTTTCCTTTCACTTTACCAACACACTCTTCAGAATGTCACCTTTTGGCATTGACTAGAATCTGTCCACAAGTTTCTTTTTCTTGTTAGAGTTCCCCATCGTTTCTCTATCCAGGTGATGATGTTTTTGAGTCATACTGTCCCTGGGCATTCTGCCTTTCTCTTCCCTTTGATTTTTCCCTGCAGATTTGCATTTGCAAGTCCTGTTGTTCTGATAACATGGACAATTTCCTCTCTTCTTACTGCTTATGCAGGCTCATGGGACCCAATTACCTCATCATCTTCTTCCCTAATGGAGCTCTTAGTCCAATTCACTGTTTTTGATTTCTGTGTAATCCTTCAGAGGCATCTGAATTCAAAGGTTTGACTTCCATATTTAACAGCAGTTGCATTGACATGGGTTGACATGGGACTGCTGAGAACACAACCACCTAGAAAGTCTTGCCTCCATGTGTTTGAGATCTATCTCTTATCTTTCCAGATTATGGCTATGACATTTACTATCATGGGAGTCAGTCCCCTTTTTAATCACTCTTCTAAAATTTATGATGATAACTCCAGAGTCTTTGAACCAGACCACTCACTGGTGTTCCCTTTGACCTCCCTTGTTTGATACCCCTGTTGCCATGACATGCCTTGCACTGGCTTGGCAGCAAACAACTCTGGCTGGCTTTGCTGCTTGTCCTGCTGCCTTCAGCCCTTCTCCACTTGCTGGGAATGTGGGATCACTCCAAGGTAGAGGGTATCAACTGTCTTTCCAGACTCCAATGTTCCTGTGCCTCTAGGGTAAGTCATAAACATGGCTAGTGGCAGCAGATGCACAGGCCCAGCTGGCAGACTTGTCATGTTTTAATGAGATAACGTATGATGTAACCACTTCACATCATTTTTCTTGTTCCCTGAGCCCTTCTGGCTCTTATTCATGCACTAGGCTGGTGGTGATATTAAGTTGAAGAGTTTTAGCTAGAGAGAGGAACATTTAGATTACACTGGTAGAAGTGGTTACAGTGTTCATGATGTCTTTCTGCAACAGCTCTGTCTGCAAGTTCCTTTATGTGTCCCTGTGTTTTACTTTTTGATGACTTTCTCAGTGGTATGATATGACCTGTTTTCTTGTAAAGCATTGTCAGTATTTATCTGTTTCAAGGCTTTTTCATCTTTGCTGATGCTTCTTCCATTTTTCCATGTCTAAGATGCATTCTTTTCTCTGTTACACAGTTCTAGACTGTCTTGGGCAATGCAGGCCTATTTCATCTTTCTTGTCTCTTATAGTGACTCATTCATGAAGCTGTTGGTTGTTTTTGCTGTCTTGGTATCTTTTCTCCTCTTCTTCTCTTCTCTTCTCTTCTCTTCTCTTCTCTTCTCTTCTCTTCTCTTCTCTTCTCTTCTCTTCTCTCTCTTCTCCTCTCCTCTCCTCTCCTCTCCTCTCCTCTCCTCTCCTCTCCTCTCTCTCCTCTCCTCTCCTCTCCTCTCCTCTCCTCTCCTCTCCTCTCCTCTCCTCTCCTCTCCTCTCCTCTCCTCTCCTCTCCTCTCTCTCCTCTCCTCTCCTCTCCTCTCCTCTCCTCTCCTCTCCTCTCCTCTCCTCTCCTCCTCTCCTCTCCTCTCCTCTCCTCTCCTCTCCTCTCTCTCCTCTCCTCTCCTTCCTCTCCTCTCCTCTCCTCTCCTCTCCTCTCCTCTCCTCTCCTCTCCTCTCCTCTCCTCTCCTCTCCTCTCCTCTCCTCTCCTCTCCTCTCCTCTCCTCTCCTCTCCTCTCCTCTCCTCTCCTCTCCTCTCCTCTCCTCTCCTCTCCTCTCCTCTCCTCTCCTCTCCTCTCCTCTCCTCTCCTCTCCTCTCCTCTCCTCTCTCTCCTCTCCTCTCCTCTCCTCTCCTCTCCTCTCCTCTCCTCTCCTCTCCTCTCCTCTCCTCTCTCCTCTCCTCTCCTCTCCTCTCCTCTCCTCTCCTCTCCTCTCCTCTCCTCTCCTCTCCTCTCCTCTCCTCTCCTCTCCTCTCCTCTCCTCTCTCTCTCTTTTCTTTTCTTTTCTTTTCTTTTCTTTTCTTTTCTTTTCTTTTCTTTTCTTTCTTTTTTATTTTCCACAACAAGAAAGAGCAGAAACTTCCCTGTTTTGGACTTCTTCCAGAGTCTTCTGTTGTGCATCCAACTCATGCTTTCTCACAGGATTACAATTTTATGGTTTTCTCTAGAGTTTAATCTATTTTGGCCATGATGAAAAAATCACTGCTGGTGGCAGTTCCTGTGAAATTGAAACTAATGAATTATGAAAATGATGAAGTGTTAATGAGCTTGGGTCTAGAGTGTAAGAAAAATCTGCCTTTCAACTTTGTTCTTCACAAGATGTAATAGTATGAAGCAGAATGAAATTTTGAATATGCAGTGCAAAAAAGAAGGTGTGAAATACAGACCTCTACAGTCTTCTCACACCAGAGCTGAATGGAGCAAAGCAGACACTTTGCAAAGTGCATAGTTTTCCTGCACACTGCGTGCTAAGAAAATGGGCTGTCCTTTCACAGTCACAGGGGTCTTGGCCACTCCACTATGCTTTTGCTCATTCACGTTCCCCCATGCACAAGGGCAGTTCCTCAGTGGACACTCGTATTTTATGCCTTCATTTAAGCATAAACTCCTGCTGCTGTCTAGATCTATTGCCTCTGCTTGCAGGATGCTTGAGCAGAAATGTGCTACGGTCACTTCGCTGCTCTGTTTCCTCCTTATTGTGAATTGTATTTCAGCAGGAGCTGAGAGCATACTTCAGGTTCTCAAGGGCACTTCAAGAATAGCTAACTTTGCTGGAAAAGTGCCTCAGCTTGTTGGTGCTTTGCTTACAAGTACCCATGGTGAACAGGCTCAGCAGGCCCAGGGCACTGCCCATCCTGCCAGGGATTAAGAGCACAGAACAGTCTATCTGGCGAATGGCTGCCAAGATTCAAAGCACTTGCCAAGTCTTCACTTCATGTTTCTTTTGCAGTGCTCAAATTAGCTTCTTGAAGACTGTAGAAAACTCATGCCTGGTTTGCAATGCTCCTCTCCTTCAGCCAGAGACTAGGAAGATCCATGACTGCTTCCCATGACTAGATGTCAACACATGTTTACCCAGAGTTGTAGATGTCGCCTTGAAGAGTCCTTGAAGGACACTATTATTTGAAATTCTGGGACTTTAGTTCTTTGTAATAGTTTTCACTCTGTGTAGAATCTTGATGAAAACACATTATGATACATATGCACTATTTTTTTCCATTTACCTTGGTGAAAAGTTTATTTCATCATGTATGATGAAATAATGCAGATGCATCATGATGAAGTACAGTAAAGCTGAGGTTAATCATATAGAAAAAGGAAGTTTTTAAAATGTTTTAAAGGAAGTCATCAGAACCAGAACCACACTGCATGAGAGACTTCCAGGAAGAAGGGTAATACTTTCCAAAGGTTTGGAGTAAAGAAAGGGACTCTGAAATGTAAGATGTCAGATGGGCAGGCAATAGAAGGAAAGATTATACATCTGTTTCCAAGGGCAGCCTAATTGCCAGTCAGGTTGAAGATGGTCTTCAGATTAAAGCATTCAGTGAAGTAGATCGTAAACTCACTGACTCTGAGGGTTCTTGCTGCCCTCATCTTACTATGAGCACCTCTTATTTACCTCATTTGCAAGCCTAAATATTTGTTTACTGAGCTTTTTAACATCTTCATATGGCAAACACTGTCCAAAGGCAAAAATAAACTACAGTCTTTTCCAATTTAGCCACTGAAACAAGGACACTGGTACTATGGGTACAGATTTAGAGCTTCTCTTTTAAAACCAGCAAGCTTTTTGAGTTGTGTTCTAGTTACCAAGCAGAAGAGAGTAAGACTTTGTCTTAGACCACCATGCATAGTCACTAGCTCTGATTACATGTGCATTATTCATTCTGCATCTTAGGATTGAAACATAAGGAAAAAGGAAGCCAAAGTGAGGATTAACAAAGATAAAAAGATCCAGAAAGCTTATTTCCAACAAGCTTTCCCCACAATCCTATTGGTTTAAAAGCTGAAAATGAAGGTATCTGAATGGAGAACAGGAAGGTAACTCTTCAGGATGCTAAAAACAAAGCTTTTTAAAAATAACCACTACAGGCTAGCAGAACATTTCCAAAACAACTTGTAAACCACACAGAAAGCTGGCAGTATAACCTCTTCAAAAAAACAGCTGTACAAATCTTTTGTTTAAAATAAGCAGTGTGTCAAAGAGACACAGAACTCAGCTCAAACATGCGAGACTTGGTGAGACTTTCTGTTTTCATTGTGCATGCTTGCAATTAGAAGAGAAACGATGAACTTGCAAAACAGGTTATAAAATGTGTCCTCATACCATGTTTTACAATATCCCCCAAGCCTTCAGTTACTGCTCTTGCCAAACCATGACCTGGTCTCACGCTTCAGAGTGGTCTTCAAAGTGGGAACTCCTTGAAATCAAATCAGTTTTCAGGGTTCATAATGACAAGGTTAACAGAGTGCCTGGCCACAGACAGGCTGAATAACCTGAGGAAGATTTCCAGGACAAACATCTTAAGTGACAGAAAACATTCAGTTTCTCTTTTCAATCAAACCAAGGATGGTGGTCCAGAAAATGATGATGTCCCTGTGTTCTTGGAGGAGCCTGAGTAGAGGTGGCTTTGACCTCCATGCCAGTGGAGGTAGATGAGATCCTGCAGAAAGCAGCTGCAGAACCACACACCCTGAGCTGGAGGCAAGGGTCAGGACCAAGCTGCCCAGTTATGCTATGCCATGGGGCAGACTTGCTTCATGTTAGGCTTTTTATCTGAAGAAGATGTGTAGATGATAGTATGCCTTTCTTGTTAAAGAGAAATGTGCAAAATGGAAAATGCTGAGTCCTGGGTGATGCAGGCAGATTGTTATCCATGTTTGGGCAAGGCCAAACTAATGATAACTAGGGTAGCTCTAGCTCTTCAGAGCTGGAGTGAAGACAAACCATCAGCAGCAACAGGAACCACTAGAAAAGAAAACACTCAACAGGCTGCTCTCCTTGCTGGCAAGGTGCCTACCGCACTGAACAGCAATAATTTACTACAGGGAAAATAGGATACCAGCCTGTATCCCGTAAGGCCTCCTTGTAGGCAATTAAACTGCTTAAAATCTGAAGCGTAAGGTTAACTACATCTTCAGCCTTTCCAGCTTCCACTACTAAAAATACTCTTTTATTATTCTCTGGATATTCATTGGAAAAAAGGTAGTCTTGGACAAGTTCTTCTGCAGAGATGTATGATTTGCTTAATTGAGATAGAATTAAGGAAATAAGCACATTTTGGTGAGAGATGGGCTGAGGGAGCTTTTCACCCAAGGGCTTTGATAAATCTATTATTAATTTTCCCAGCACATTTCTGCTTTTTTTCAGGTGAGTCAGGTCCAGAGCTGACAATATTTTCATACTTTGTCTCAATCATGCAGTTCATCACGCAGTAATAACAAGACACATCTCTCTGAAGTAAAAAGCAAATATTGGCATCACTCACAGTGCAGCAGCAGAGTTCCCTGTCAGGGCATAAAGAAAGAATACAAAAAAAGCCTGAGCAACAGTGCAGGTGCCCTTGTGCTGAACAAGGCAGGGTTACAAAGCTGAGTGCTTGACAGGCAAAGACCTATCTACAGCCTTGCATATGCAGACGTGAGAGTGCTTCTTGTGACAGCAGTGTTGGCACACAGGTTACAGCTGAACTCACCTGAACACCTGGCTCCTTCCTTCCTTAGATTCAGTGCCCCTAGACTCTTCCCTGTTTGTGGTCATGAGACTGCAGTACCCTAACTACAAGTTATCGGGACTACTGATATGTTTGTTTGCTTTCCCTTCATATATATATATATGTTAAAATCACATTCTACACTTAACCTGAAGTTGAAGATGCCTGATGACCTTTCTAGCCAGTAGAGAAGTACCCAGGTTGGTTCACGAGGTGGCTGCCACAGCAGTCTCTTCTTCGTATGCTCTATCACTGAATATCACCATGGGGAATGAATATAAATAACTTTATCTTTACACTCCATAATGTCATGCTTAGCCTCTGATCTATTCAGAGGAAATCAAAACTATAAATAGAACTACCATGGTTTTCATGCTTTAGTTTACAGTATTAGGAGTTCTTTTTTCTAGTGCTAAAAGCTGCAGGGTTTCCATTGAAGGAGGTCAACCATTTTGGTTAAAGTGACCATTTGAAGAACTGGTGGAAAAAGAAATAACTGAATGTGCTTTCTGATGGGCCTTTCTGCCTCTGAGCCAGAGGCTGTCTCCAGAGGTCCAACGTGCAAAGGGGATAGGATGCACACTAACTTCTTAGATTTGCCTGCTTCAGCTGAACAGTCCCTTCAGCACTTGCTCAAAAACAACCCAGAAGCATTTCATTCTATTAACTCCATGTGATGAAGTCTACCTCAGGCTGCAGGAAGCTTGGCTCTGCAAGAAGCTGCATCTGCGGGACATTATTGGGTATTTTCATGGAAATATCTATCTATCTATCTATTTATTTATTTTCCACCATCTCCCCATAAACCTCAGCAATATTTCTCCCAGAACATGAGTCTTAAAGGGTAGGAACTTCTTTTGCTGCTCATCTGACACATCCCCATTTAGAAGTGCTATATGCCCTGAGCTCACTTGAGGATGGACTCAGCCTCACTGGTTGGTCAGTTTCCTCCCATGGGACTTTGGGTAGCCGCTAGCTCAAGACCCTACTCAAAGCTGAGGTCAGACCAAGTTGCTCGAGGCTTCATGCAGCCACATCTTGTAAACATACTGCTTTGCTTTCAGTGAAAACCTGCAAGTGCGAACTCAGGCTCCATTTTATAAGTCTTAGGGATGTGAAGTTTTAGGGACATGGATAGTGGGCATGATGGTGACAGGTTGACAGTTGGACTAGATGATCTTAGTAGTCTTTACCAACAGCAATGACTCTGTGATTAAATTCACTGTCAGGAATATGATCACAAACTTTGGTTCATTCACTTCAGCTAAGAAGCAAAAGATTCAGTGCTTCTGACCCCACTCAGTACCACAGATTTCCATCTTTCTGCCTTCAATCCAGATTAGAAGGCATCAAAATTAAAATGAATGAAATTAAAAAGAAGGAAAATGATTTTTTAAAATGAATGTTTTCATATAGCCTATTTTTCAATATATTCTGAGTCTATAGCTTGCATCTTTTAGTTTTTCCCTGCAGCTGTGAGGGTTATAAGCCTTTTCTCTGTCTGAAGAAAAAATGAAAAAAAAAAATTCTGCCTATTTCCACTCTGCTTCCTGATTCCAGCAGGCAGAGTGTTAAGAAAAAGTCTTGCAAAACTGACAAGGCTATTGCAAAAGCTGCAAACACTTCTACGGATATATTCATATTACAAATATCATATGCGCAACATTCCTCTCTCGTTAAAGAAACTAAATTTTGAGTAGGCTGCAGTGGCTGAGATATCTTCCCCTTTCTTCTCATGACCTCATCTGAGCAATACGTTAAAGGAGATGCTGTGAGAAGATACTGCTGGTCATGCTGCACCATATTAGCAATGAGGACTTTATTCTTGGAAGTTGTTCATCCCGCCTCAGCAGCATGTATTAAAAAGAAATTTTAACAAAAGAGAGTAGGGAAATCTGACATAGTGGAGAATGTCTAGCCTGACTTCTCTTCCGTGCTATGCTCAGTGGGTGCCCTCACACCACTTGTACCTGCCAACCTGCAGAGACATGAGGAGCATTTTGCAGCCCTCATGTTTAAAAGCTCTTCTGCCGTGTGCTAGTCGTGCTCACAGCCCTCACCTCAGGCTGTGTCACAGGACTAGGGCTTCCAGCAGCTTTTCTTGGAGCTAAACCTGCAAAGATGTGCAAAGTCTATCCCCACATTACTCTAATGTCCCTCTGTAAACACACTGCTGCCTTATTACTATAGCTTAATTACCATCTGTTACTTCTACTGGCCAGTCAGAACAACTGTACATGCTCCCCTTATGCTGCGTAAATGCCTTTGATCTAATTATCAAAAAGTTTTGCCATCTGTGCTTGGCAAGGAGGAATGAAAATGTAGAGGTGGCTGAAGTAACTTGGCCAACGATGGACAAATCTGGTTGTAGAGATTAGACAGGCTTTCATGGTGTTAGAGATTGCATCTAATTGGCTCCATTGAGACAAGAAACTAGGTTGTGAAAGCTTAGCCCTAAATTATCTCTTCCCTTTTCTGATTGATTTCACCCTTCCCAAAATTCTGTGTGCACAGAACACCTTTTCTTGCCTGCGTGGCTGCTTTGACTCCCCAGCAGGGCCTGCCATCCAGCTGCCTCTAGGTCTTTGTTTCTGAATGGCCAGGGTTCAGGAGGGGGATTACAAAGCTGTCAGGCTCTTGTGAATTTTCACAACCAACAGGTTTCTTTTGATCAAAGCAGACAGAGAGTGAACTAGGCAGATGAAATACCGTGTGTTTTACTTCACACATTTTAGTCAAGATTTTATAAACCTCAGCTGCCCGCCTCAAGCATTATATAATGGATCCAGCCTACGCTCCCTGTGGTGGGTTTGACTTTAAGAAAGACCAAATAAGGTGACCAGGATAGGACAGTGGATTTCTTTACCAACATCCTTTTTGCTGCCAGCCTCAAAACTTTGCCGTAATATTTAGTGATTGCTCTTAAAATGCTTTTGAGTGCAGTCCTTGACTGTATTCTTTCTGTCAGGGTATACTCGGGGTCCTCATCCCAAGCCCATACTATGTAACTAAAGTATGACTTCTGTCCATAAGCCAGAAATTAAATATAATCCACAATGTCCAACAGAATCATGTGGAATCTTTCATAGCTTTATTAGCAGAATTTTCTTTCTTACTACCTGGATATATATGTATTATTACCTGGGGATAATTTATTTTGGCTTTCCTATTTGACTGTTAAGATTATTTCAAACCTCAACTGCACTCTAGCTCATCGACTTCTTGTCTCCAACAAAGCCAGATGAGTCAGACTAGAGACAGTTTTAATTTAAGTCTCAGAATCTTCCTGTAATAAACCAAGTAACCAGTCTACAGACAAAGCTTCAGTACATACTCCTCCTTGGTTGTGTGGTGTTCAGTTCTGGGGACTCATCCCCACCCTGGTGCAGCCCGTTGGAAGTTGCTTCTAAACAGCCATGTCCAGTGGCAACTTGTCCCTCGTGGGTGTAGCTTAAAGAAGGAAGAGGGACAGCAATTCCACAGTGTGAGCTCATGTAACAGCCTCAGGAAAGTACATCTGGAAAGTAAGGCTGATGCAGTGCTGGGGGAGAGAGGGGCTTAGATGCCTGCTCAGTTACAAGAGTGAACACCCTTGGCAGGATCAGATCCCTTAGGACATGAGCCCAAGGAGTTCAGAGGTGCTTTGCCACCAGTCTGATACAATCATTTGTTCCTTGCATCACTCCTGCCTTGGTGGGAACTTCTCCTGGGGCGAAGCCACAGGCTGCCAGTGAGATGTCACGGTATGGCATTTTTAGGAGAAGATTCAACAAGATGCTCACAGTACTCTCTATCAATATGGGTGAAGACTGAAAAATGAAGTATAGCTGTTTAAATTGAGCCTTAGAAACCTAGGATCCAATTTAGCATCTGCTCCACAGCTGGTTAGTCTTAATGTAGTGTGTCAGGAATACAGAAACTGACTTGGGAACCTGAATGGGTAAACCCTTGCTAGATTATGCTTACAGTAAATTAAATTCATCATATATGCTCATCTGAGAGTTCAGCACTCCTCTCAAGACCACACTGGGAATTCAGAGTGGGTTGCAGAAGGAAATAGCTTGGAGGAATCCACATGGAGTCAGTCTGTGGCACTACTCTGCATGTAGTTTAACACCTCTGAAAGAATTTTTCCAGCAGAGAGGTAGTTTGATTTTCACATTGCATCACTTCACTTTACTGTCTAGCATTCACTATGCAGTACAGACTTGGCAAATTAATTCCATATTTCTGTAAAATATTCTAATAATATGGTCTTTCTTATTCTATACAGTTGCAGATACTTCTTCTATTTACCTTCATTTTGCATATCTGGAAAGGAATCACATCCTCTTTTGTTGGTATGGAAGTGTTCGGAAAACAAATTCTACACATCACACACCAAAGGACAGATACAAAACTCCTGAGAAGTATGTAGCCAACTCACATTTTTCATGAAATCAAATTAATTTCAGTTATTATTCACAAGATTTCTCAGAAAAAATTGAAGCATTGCATCCAGTATATGGCACTAGAGCATACTTCTGTTGAAGGGCCTGTGTGGCATGTACATTCATGCTCCATGTGAAAGCAAAGTTATGGTCATTATCTGCACCAAGTGGTCTATCATACTGAGGTACTTTCTTCAAGTATATATTACTCCGACATGTTAACAGAACCATACACAGTGGCTTTAAATATCCATTTCTTTTCTTTTAAATAGTCTTGCAGTGTCACTGTTGTGATGTCAGTGGTATGATTTCTGTCTGTATATACATAACAGGGAAAGAGAATCAGGACCTGAGGTTACGATCTGCTAGGTGAGAACTCAAATAAATGAAATTACAGCTGAGGGTAAGAATCAGCTAAGGAAATGATGCTCAGATCTTGAGTTACATGAGGCTAAGGCTCTGTTTAGGTATGAAGCAGAAGTAAGGAATGACTCTTAGAACTGAAAGCATCCGAATCAGTTGACCTTTCAGCAGAGTTCAAGAGATATCTCTCAAAGTTTCATCTCTAAATGGAAGATATCTTGTGGAATCTTCCTTCTGAAGGATTTCCACTACACTATAATGTATCTGAGCAAGTAGTAAGGGAACCCTCAGGCCAAGAAGTAAATCCAGACATCCAAGACTTTGAATGTTGATGGGTTTCTCAGCCTTCTGATGAACTACATGCCATCTGCTGTTGGCTCACTACAAAGACACTCAGAAAGACAAAGACAGAAATGAAAAAAAGCTTAGACAAGGCCTTTGCCTTTCTGTCTCTGAAAGGACAACCAAAGATAAAGAAACAGATGGAATTTTTTAAAATTCAGTCTCTTTGTTCTCTTATTTTATGATTTTGAGAGCTACTTCATGAAACAGGTGAAAAATCCCTATGAAAAAATGGAAAGACATTTGATGTCATGATCCTTGTGTCTAGTGGGTTATTTGGGGATTTCCATTAAATAAATAAATCAATAAATCACAATTAAATCCATGCTTCCCCTCAAAAAATGGTACTTCCCTAAATATTTCATCAAAATGTCAACAAGGCAGATCTGATATAGGGAAAGGGAAGAGCAAAACAATGGTGCACCATTATTTGGCTAGGAAACTACTTCTTTTGCATGCTTCAGTGAATGGCCATTTATGTAAGGATCCCAGAGACTAGGCAGCATCCTTTGCATCATCATTACAATACTGGAGATAACCTCTTCAGATACAATTTGGAAAGTAAAATGGAATGAGAGTGGCTTTTTACAAAGAGTTGAGTACAAACTGCTGTTCAAAGTTGCATGTAGTAAAAATAAGACATGGACATCACTGTAGAGATGGCACAAAGCCATCATACCAGTGAGTCTGATTCCTCCTTTTAAGGGGAATGGTATAACTGAGGAGTCTTTATCTTTCTGAAGCTAAAGATGGGGTACCTGGAGAAACCCTTCCAGTACACAGGGGTCTTTGTGTCATACACCTGGCATATTTTACGCACTCTCAGGAAAGCAACACTGTTTTTGCAATAAATATGCATCACAGAGGAAGATAACATCTTTGGTCTGCAGCTAATCTCCATGTGCACTCAGACATCTCCTACCCCCACACTTACAGCATACTACAGAAGAGTGAAATCAATTTATTAAGCTAAGGCGATTCAAATACACCAAGGTATTATCAGGGAAGCTCAGATGCTACTTTAAATTATTTTAAAGCATTCTGAAAACTTATAATTTAATTTATTTTTTTTCAGCATGTTTGGAAAAAACTTGGAGTTACGTAGAAACAATGCATCAAAACTAATGCACTAGGTTACCCCAAGACAATGAAGATTTATTATCTCTCTTTGCACTAAATATATCCCTTTGGCTTTACAAACAGGAATCCATTCTGTTTCCTCTAAGCTCAAAAGCCAGGCTACTTACCTGAAATGAGAAAGGAAGCAAAAGCATGATTATTTGCTTGCCCAGAGTGCTCTTGTCAAAGTGGTGCAGTATGGAGAACTGTGAGGCTTTCTAAAGCTCAACACTAACAGTATTCAAGATAAAACTAAAGTGAATGCACCAGCCTTGTGGCTGCAGTGATTACTGAACATGAGATAGCAGTTCTCCTGGTCTTTGGAGAGCTATTTTTTAATTACCTTATTCCACTTACTTTGCAACTTATATGAAAGTGGTGGAAACTGATTTTCATCTTTTTTCTATCTGAAAGCCATGCCTTTGAGCACATGCTTTGTGTTAAGCTAGTGATAAATGATAAGTAGCAAGCAAATAAGTTTGAGAAACAGCATGAAAGTCCTTCTAGCAAGGCTTGCTGATGGTGAAATACTTAACCTATACTTCATTTTGCCTGTGTTCAAAGAAATCAGATATTATGGCACAAAACATAAGTCAAGCAGGAACATTTCTGTATATGACATTTTTAGGATGGCAGGATTCAATTTTTCAACTTTTATCCCCAAAGGAAAAGCAATTCCCCATCTTAGAAAACTTAAGCCTTAGTTTCACTTCAAAACAAGGAAATAAAATTGTTTTCACATCCTGCAGCTAACTCCTGCAGGATGTGCACCTGAAGTTGTGGCAGAAGTTCTTGTTCTTCCACCTTCATTCAGGAGCGTTGGACACATGTGGCACCTCTGCAAGTGCTCCAAGATGAACACAGATGAGAGAGAAAGCTCAGCAGGCAGCTGTGCTCTGTGCAGGAGCAATGATGTGGCTACCTGTGGCCTATCACAGAATCATGGAATCATTAAGGCTGGAAAAGATCTCAAAGATCGTCTAGTCCAACCATCAGCCCATCAACCAACTAAACAATGTCTCTCAGTGCTGCATCTACCCTTTTCTTGAACACTTCCAGAGGCAGTGACTCCATCACCTCTCTGAGCAGCTTGTTCCAATACTCCACCAAATCAGAGTGGTTCAAGAGATACAGCTGTCCCTCTGGCTTCAGCATCTCTTTACCGTGCAGAGATACATATGGAGAAATGTATGAGAATGAGCAAGGTCATTTGAGCAAGAAGGAATGGGGAAGAAAGGATCCGAGCACTGTAGAACATATACCCCAGGGGGGACCCAGACTCAGAGGCAGAGTATTTGAATGTCTTCATTAAGATTAACAACGTAAGCCATTGTGATGATTTCTTCCAAGGGCATGGTTATGTGACTACCCTAAAATTATTGTGTTTACAAATGTTTCTTGTAAAGTGGAAATCATATCCATAGCACATCCACCGAGGGCTGCATCAGCTGTGCCTGCCTGTGACCTGGGCTTATCCTTGCTTGCTCGTGGCAGACTTGGCTGTCCCACTGGGAGCAGCACTGCTACCACCAGGCCCAAGACCCAGCTGCATCTTAGAAACAGCAAGGCACTGAGCAAACAGTTTAGTCAAACAGTTTAAGAGTGGCCAGCTGTTTCAGAGAACTGTATGAGGTGTGTGAAAAGCGAAAGTAGCAGATGTTAGACAGCTGGCAGTCAGTAATCTGGTGGCAGAAATTGAGACAGTTGCTGAGTTAAGAAGGCTCAGTCTGTCAGAACCCTACGCTGTGCTCAGGAATACCATTTGGTGAAAGGCAGCTCCTCATTAGATCAAAGCACTGGCCTGCTCACCTGGGGATGCTTTACTTTCCTGTTGCCTGTCTGTAAATAATAACAGAAGGTTCAGAACTGCAAGGGAGCTGAAGGGAAGCAGCTGCAGGAAATAGTAACTGAACTACACTGTGGAATCAAGCTCATCAAAAGAAGAACCTGAGCACTGCAAGTGAGACTACGTTAATGCTGGTGTTCACAAGAAGATTCTGTGTAATAACCAGAGCAAGAGGAAAGACCGTAAAGAACTTACTTGACTTTTCTTCTTTAATGTTGTACTCCAGCACACCAGGAACATCGTTTTGGACAGGCATGCGGACCACAAGGACCATGTTGTTCGCATTACCCTCTTTCCTGACCAAGAACATCTGAAAAGGGGGAGAAGGAATTGAGCTTAGCATCATTAAATGTGCTTCTGAACATTATTTAAGGACATTGACAATTAAATTTTTTATCAGTTCAATCTGTCTTTGAATGGTCATATTTTAGTTCTGTTTCTCTTGGTCAAGCTTTACATTACAAATAAACATCTAAAGGGACACCAGCAAAACTTCTATGCATATTGATGTCCCACTTAAGCCCAAGGCAAACTCTTTCACTAATGGAAGAATATAAAGCTACGCTCCCAATTTGCCAAGTGATGCTCCTCATGTAAATGCCCTAAACCACAAAGTTCACTCTAGAATGTCCCAGTTGATGCCCAAAGCAAGGAATTCACTTGTAGATTGAGAGGGAAAGGATTTAAGTGTGGAACTCAAGGCCAAAGACTCTGGTAGCACCGTATCCCATAGCAGAGTTTTATCATGGGTACAGAAGATCATCCCATCTGGTGTGGGCCTCAAGGGGGTTCTTGTCCAGTCCCCTGGGTGAAGCTATGAGGCCAGACCAGGCTGCTTAGGTCTTCTCAGGTCAGCATTTTGTACACTTGTAGCTTTGGTGCATTTTGTACATTTCATGCCAGCTCCAGCCTCACAGTTTGCCTATGTGGATGGTAGCACCCCTAAAGGATAGTGAAATAACAAGAAAAAAAATAGGAAGAAAGAAGAAAGAGAAGAGAGAGAAACAAAGAAGAAAATAAAAAGAGGAATAGAAGAAAAACAGAAGAATACAAAGAGAAAGAAAAAAAAGTAAAGAAAAAAGAAAGAAGAAAGGAAAGATAAAAGAGGAAAAGAGAAAAGGAAAAAGGGAAAAGGGAAAAGAGGGAAGAGGGATAAGGGGGGAAAGAAACATACCTTGTTCTTGTTTTTTGCATTGCATGAGCTCCCAAACTGTGTTTCCAATTAGAGCTCATTGTCAAGGATATATTTAGCTTGTACCTTGAAACTGTAGATACTAAGTAATCTGTGTCCTTATCTGTTCTTTGATAGTAGCTTGCAGCAGAGGGGAGTCAAAGCATTTTCATTAAAATGGAATTAAAAATTGGGCCAATTCTAGAGTCTGCATATTATTATTAGAAATAAGTTCGAGTTGATAAAATGATTAATCAATTATAATGCATGGGAAATCTGCCAAGAATACATTAATTTCTTGAAAGAGGAATTAAAAAAGAACTTGTCTTGAAGCTGAGACCTTTCTCTGTATATCTTCCAGTCATAAGGGCATCTCACGTCGCTTTGAAGCAACCATGCCAAACACACAGACTTGATGCAGATTTGCAACTTCTCAACTTCATACAGTGCTGTGGTCTTGGCCTCTGACATTCCAAACAGTTTGAGGCTCAGGCTCAGGTCCATGGACAGTGGAGAGAAAATCCAAATAAATGCACAACAAATAGGTGCATGACTGAGGGATGGCTATTTTTAATGCTGGGCAGCTCCCATCTGTATAACAGAATGTCCACAGGTTGGAGTTCCAGAGGTTCTCCCTTCCCTGGATCTCACCACCTGTATGGTATAGTCCCTCTAGCACATATCAAGAGACTACCATGGCTTTGGGTGTTAGACAGCACTATCTCATGTCACTTTGGTCAAGCATTTCATTTGAAATTAAAGGAGAGAAGTGAAACCTGGAAATGAATCACTTCTGTTTTCTGAACATTGAGCCTGGTTGCTATGACTCCAAAGGCTAAAATTGGACCATGGATGTTAAGATGAAAGGAAGGTGGGCTTTACTGAGCTGTGCCTAACTCTGATGGCTGGATCAGGACTGGAACACCAATGAATCTCTTCCATTTTCATTGGGAGAGGCATGAAGCTAATTCAGCTTCAGATGTGCTGAGGAATGTGGTCAGGAGAGCCAAGACAGTACCAGCACATGCTGCCCAATGCAGTTAGCAGCCTAATTCTGCTGTGGGGTGCTCAGATGTGCCAGCTTGTCACCTGAGCATGCAGAGCCACAGCCAAAACCATGCTGGAGGAAGATGTGAGGAGGTGCACCCAACCATACACAGGGCTGCACCAGGCCCAGCACTGCCAGCTGGCTGAGGGGAGGGATTGTCCCACTCTGCTCTGCACGGTGCAGCCTCACTTTGAGCACTGTGTGCATGTTTGGGCCACAATATAAGGACGTAGAGGTGTTAGAGCATGTCCGAAGGAGGGCTAATAAGCTGATAGAAGGTCTGGAGGGCAAGATGTATATGAGGAACATCTGAGGTCTCTTGGTTTGTTCAGCTCAGAGAAGAGGAGACTGAGGGGCGGCCTGCAGCTCCTTGCAGTGGACTATTAAAACAGTTCGTATGCACACCTTCCAACATGATTCCTCAGCTTGGTCTAATTGCTCATTTGCTGATCCACTGCATCCTTTGAAGTCCTCCTGCATTCCTGATAGCTTCACACACAAGCAAAGGCAGCTCTTCCTTTTCCTTCCCTCTAGTTCTCTGAGCCAGAGCTACAACTGAGCAGCCACAGTCCTGTACTCCCTCTGGATAATCCTTGTGGGATTAACTATGCAGACAGAGGTTAGTGAAGAATGATTCTTTCAGCTCACTCTGCACCAGGCCAACATCCACTCTAAAAATTTCAAGATCTTGGAGATCTTTATGGCTTTCCTCAATCCTGATTCAGCCTTGACTGGGAAGCTTTCCCTCTTGAAAAGTAAGGCGCTTTCTTTGTTTTAATGTATACCATTTACTC
The DNA here is from genome assembly GCF_038088225.1 of Cyrtonyx montezumae. NCBI lineage: Eukaryota > Metazoa > Chordata > Aves > Galliformes > Odontophoridae > Cyrtonyx > Cyrtonyx montezumae. The sequence goes on from NW_027071826.1 coordinate 14,553,786, forward strand.
TTAAAACTTCTATCTAGAAATAAAATGTAAGAAGAGCTGTAGGTTAAATACTGCAGAAGGCCAGATGAGAGGGTGTCTGCAGAGAAGTGAATGCAGGAAAAGCCAGGCATGGGTATCTAGTTTTATGGTGAATAGGATGGTATTTCCATGAAACAACATGTTAAGTAAATAAAAACAGACAAAATTTCTTGCTCCCCAAGGCCATTAAGTTTGTTTTGTGACACTGTGAGTGGTTAAAGCATCAGAAGGTAGTGGAAACAGAGAGTGCAAGTTGCTAAATGTTTTTGCTTCCACATGAAAAGAAGCACTGTTCCCCTAACCAGCTCTCCCAGGGGCAGGAAATGCGGCCGTCTGAAACGAAACCGCTTTGGACTTACCCCTGCTGCTTCTTTGCCAAGAATTGCCGCAGCTCTTTCCTGGTTCATGTTCAGCTGAAGCCAGACAGGGCAGGTCTTGATAAGTTTATCAAGGATGCTGACTCCTGACAGTGAGAGGCATTTTCGGAGGGAAGAAGCCTGACAGAAATGTGTCTCTTTCCCCTCTTCGCTGGTATCACAGCTGGGGCTGGAACACAGAAAGGGAGACCCTTGTGAAAGAACTGCAGGTGGAAAATTTTGAGGGAGAAAGGACTACAAACACAAACATGCAGATACCACACACCATGCAAACACACACACACACACAGGGCACTTAACATCCAGAGAGCTCCTTGAGAGGCATCAGACTAAAGATACCTCAATTTTGATAGAGACAGACTGGGCACACAGCTCCAACAGACAGATAAGCCCCATCCTAATGAACATGGCCGCAAGCTAGCGATGCACGCTGCATTTCAGACCACAGGTCTGCAGAGTGCTTTCTGCTGCGACCTGTGGGTTTCAGCTCATCTGCCTGCCTCGTCTGAACGAGGTACTAGCAGCTCTCACTTTCTGGAAGCCCTGCTCTGCACGCAGCCAGGCTGCCCTCAGGTAATCTGCAGAGGCAGACCAAGACATTTATCTCACTGTTTAAATCAACAGCGAGCACTTCCTTCTCACACTGCCGAGGCTGTGCTGGTCATAGTGGCTGGTGGCCAAAGAGATGGATGTGTCTCTGACTCTTATTCTCAGCAATGTGCAAGAACACAAGAATATTGAAATTTCACTGTTGAGAATACAAAGGATATGGGACATGCAGTCCATTATATTCCTGTTCTGGTCATAGAGACAAGAAGTTAATACTATTCTTTTTTTAGTCCCTGCAGTTAAATGGCATGAGATGCTGGTTTCTAACTGTGGCACTGATTCAGCAAAGTATTTACACTTGTGCTTAACACTGCAGTCAGTGGAACTACAAACAGGTCTGGTTTCAAGATCTCTGATGGATAAGGCTTATAGATTCATGGATATGGGCTCATCATTCATTCAATTAATTGATTCTGAAAGTAAAGAAAATAGAACGTACACACAGTAATATGCTTTTCTGCACCAGTTTCGCTGCTTAGATGCAAGAGGTAGAAAGAGCAGGGTTCTCACTTTTGATTTGCTGTTATTTGAAGACTTTTTCATTTTCCTTTTCTTTTTTTTTTTTTCCTTAAGATACAGATCTTAAAGTAGTACGTTTAAAATGAGGTCAAACTTGAACTACTGAAAGAGTTCCTTCAAAGGCTTAATGTACCACAGCATGCTTACCCCTAAATTTAGTTTTTATAAAAATAGTCTTTCAAATCCCAAAACCAAGGGTGAGATCCAATTTTTAGAAGTTTCTTTCCTTAGAAAATGCATGCTCCTCTGCAATCCCAATTGCTGATTGAGGATATTAGTCCACGCTCCTCGACTTTAATCAATTCATTTTCAATGTCAAGGCAAAGACAATATAAATGAGAGAACTAACTCTCATTTTAAAATATCAAGTGCTTTAAAAAAGCCAAATAGAAATAAATGAAATGCTTTCTTCTTGTTTGTGATAAAAGTCATTCTTGTCGCATAGGTGAGGAAATTTCCTTCATATATGATAGAACACAATTTTATACATTATAATTTCATTAAGCAGTAAAACAGTGAATCGCTCTCAGAAGGAAACCTGTTTCATCTCCGGCTTTTCTTTCATTACAGTAGAAACTAAAGGAAACATCTAGCAACCATACAAAAAGAAAACGTGCTAGATGGCAGCTGAAAGAAAACCAAGATGAGTTATAGAGAAATGGTCCATCGGGTTAAAAAAAGCTGCTCCCTGTATTAGTCATCCAAGTGTGAATCTGATCATGACAAAGATGTGTGAAACCCAGGGTAGAAAGAAGCTGATGCTGGAAATGCCTTGATCCATCAGCAGGACATGACATGCACTGGACCAGCTCCAGTGGTGCTGAACTTCATTGCCCTTTAATCATGTAATGGGAAGAGGACTAGCAAAACACCAGCACTCAGGAGTATCATCACCTGGTGGGAATCAAGGGTAGCAGCAAAGGCCATGAAAAATCCCAGAGTGGCTTGACTTGGAGATGAGCTCACACCTGGCCTTCCCCATGGGAGAACCCAGCTGTGAGGTGGGCAGAGGCACTCACCTCTCTGCCAAGGGCATGGCCCAGCTGGGGTCCTGCTCCTAGCACCAACACGGTCTCAGCAGCAAGCGCAACCTACCCATGAGGAATACCAGCAGAGCTGAACTTGTAAAGCATGCAGCTGCATACAGGGCTCATCATCTAAGCATTAGAGAACAGATGAGAAAAAGAAAATCATTCCAGACTTGACTTACAGAATGGAAGTTGAGCAGTCAGAAAGTATTTGTTTTAATACATCGCATGATTTGAGTGTGGGGATTTTCAGTGCAGATAATTAAAGGCAGTGGATGAGGCTTTTTAGTAGAAAAGGAACTCAGCCTTTTGGGGGCCCTCAGGGAGGAGAGTCCTTCTGGGTGGAAATGTGCCTCTCAGAATCCAGCCCAGCAAAGAAGAATGCAGGCTGTGATACATGTGCAGGAACATCCCAGCAAAAAGGGAGGCTGTGATAAAAGGGAGAGGTAAAAGGAGTAATTACTGAGATCATGTTAAAACAGAAATATTAGGCTAGACACATTCTTACAGTGAGTTATAACAGATGATGGGTAAATTCCCAAGAGAAGGGGGAGAGAAATGCATTGCCTAAGTCTCTTAAAATGTCACGTTTAGGGTGCTAGCAAACACTCTATGGAGCCAAGTCCTGTGCTGGTTAAGAAATGGGAGTGAGTGACTGAACAGACCTTTTTCAGCTGTAATACTGAGACCCACAACACACCAGTTGATGCAGTTATGGCACCAGACTTCTTTCCTGGGTACAGCTGTCACAAGGATCCAGATGCCAGGCTGTGGCAGTGCTTAATCCACCAATTCAATCTGGCTCTGCAGGATCTCTGGTGACTGCAGAGAGAGGAGGGAACATGAGCAGCTCCCAGATTCTTGCTGTGCTGCCAATTGAAGGGATTTGTGGGGCCACTGAAGTGAGCAGCCAGCCTTTGCTTATTTCTCTTGCTCAAAATTCACTCATCAGATGATTTGTAGGCTCACAGTTTTAAGAAATAACATGGTGCTTGGCTAACTCTCTCTTCCTTCTCTTACCATCCCAGAAAAACCTTTGACTGATACAGGTGCGCAGTTCTGTTACATGTGATGTGAAGCTGCCTCTAGAGCTGCCAGTTTTTCATTTCTTTATTGAGTTCTTACTGCAAAGTGTTTTGAAATCTTGTAGCCACTCTGCTAAATTGAACTCAGCTGAAATGCAGGAAACTGTGTGTTACATACTGATTGGCAACACAGATTAGTTAATTGCAGTGATTATATTCACACACCTGCTCCAGTTTGGCAGAAGGAATCAGATTGCTAGCTTCTAAGTAGTCAAAAGGACAATGGTGATTTGAATTACTGCACAGTGACTGCACTGAGGTGATGACACCATTGTGGCTCATTGCTTTAGGAATTGAGAGCCACACTTACCAGCTGAATAATCCTAGAAATCATCAGAATTGCAAGGGGATACTTTCCACCAAGTTTCGTGTAGGTCTGGGCATGCCTTTGCAAGGGACTTCAAAGAAAGTTGCTGACACTTGCAGGCACCAAAGTCTTCCACAAAGGCTGCACAATGTAGGCCTGGTCACTCCACACTGCCCAGATGCAGCCACAGTGCACAAAAGCTGTGTGCAATAGCAGTGGGAGCTGTCAGATGACCTAGGTCACAGTTTCCATCCACATGGATGTATGGAAAACATTCACTTATGTGGAAACTCTGCAAGTGTGGTAACACACTTTGCAGAGAACACAGGAGCTGAAGGAGATACAGCTAGAATCTCTCAAAGCAGACACATCAGGCATGGTGGAAGCAGACAGATAGCACTGCTAATTCCTTAGCAGGACCCATGCTACATACATTGCTACCCATTCTTGGTTTAATATTACTTCTTGTTAAATAGAATCATTAATAATCCCTATCCTGACAATCGTGAATTCAAATGCTATTACTTACAATTTACTGAGTGGGGAGGAAAGTTAAGCAGTGCTCAAGCTAACAGACATAGATCTTTATTTAACTTCTATCTTAGATGTGGTCATTTCTCAATGCCTTTCCTTCATTCTCCTAAGTCAGTCAATCTTGCTTCTTTGGTCAGTTTAGATCAAAGGAACCCAAAATGAAAGAGTGAGATTCATTTAATTTATGGGCCTTGCTTAGGTGACCTTGCTTAGGTAACCTTGCTTAATTTTTTTACCTACTTCCCAAAAGCTGAGAGAACAGAGATCAGGATCCAACTTAGAACTTCTTCAGCTATTTCATCACAAAACAAACTACTGAGAAAATGAGGGGGCCAAAAAGCGACCCATGGAAAGTCCCACAGCACAGTAACTAACCTTATCCACCAAATGTTGGCATTCAGACTTTACTAATTTTTTTTTTTTTTTCATAACAGAGCCAGAAGACCAGACAAATCAGCAATCAGAAAAAAAAGATCCTCAGGAGGCTCCAACATTGCAAAGTTCTGAAAACTGGATAATGGAAGTGATGCTGAAGGGCTCGGTATGTCCTGTGAAGCAGGCTTTGCTCCCTGTCTTGCAGTGCACTGTGTTACTGGTCCACCTTGGTACTGTTTGTGTAGCTCAGGAAGCAGTGCTTCTCAAACTGTGGTCTGCGGACAGCCTGTGGTTGGTAGTGCATTTCCTCTTGCTCACTGCTCTCCTTGTTTCCACTCTAGCTTTTATGTCCACCCTTCATCTATTTGGTCTCTGAGCCAAAGTTGGTGCCCTGCATGTCCCAGCCTCCCCGCTCAGCCCACAAATCACCATGCTGAATAGCATGCAGCAGCTGTTCCACCTGCCAAAAGGTGAAAGGTAGGATGAATCCCTTAATAGCTCAGCTATTGCCTCTGTTCCCCACTTAGTTCACTTTCTGTTACAAACACCCTCAACTTCATCAATGAAGGTTTGCACCTTGCAATTAAAGGCTCACTTCTGTAAGCTCTTCATTACTGACCAGGGACTTCCCAACTGCCCACTTCTGTGAACACACAGGCATGCCCCTCTCCCAGCTGCACCCCATCTGGTCTCAAGTACAGCAAGTGCTAGCCCCTCTGAGAGCTCTGCTGGTGGGCACAGGGGGATCAGGTGAGAAAGAATTCACCTGCTGTTAAATCACTGGAGACAGTATCAACAGAAGGAATCACCAACGTGAGGAAGTACTACTGTACTCCATGGGGGAGCAGTATAACCACTGAGGTACAGGTGGAAGTAATTGATGTATCCAGCTATCTGGTATAAGCAGCCACAATGAAGCAGTGGCAAAACCCTTATCAGAGCCTCTGGTTTGGCCCCATCAACAGCCTTGTACTGCTGGAACCTTTCAAAGAGGAGAGAGGTGTACATAAGTGCTTATTAAGTTTCTAGTTTTACTATGTTTCCTAGATCCTTAGGTCTGACTCTCCGTTACAAACACAGAGATAAGAAGGTATGTTCACGAGAAAAACAAAAATGTGAATGAGTTCACCTGACTGCTAGTATCCAGCTCAGCTCTACTAGCAAACCAGCAGTCCCTCACTGACAGCCATGACTTGGGCAGAAACAAGATAAATACAAGCATAAAAATTCCCTAAAGGAAGAGGCCCTCTTTTAAAACCCTTCTTTTCCTCAGCCCAGCTGTTTCCTGCATTCATGAATCTAAAAATGAACACAAATGGCATTTGGTGCATATGAGCATCACATGGAGCTTAGGCTAACGTATTCTATTGGTGCAACGTGCCTCGTACTTCACTAATTATACTATTAAGGTTCTTTATTTAACCTTGAAGACACAAACTTCTACTTTCAACAACTTGTCTCAAAACATCAACTTTCTAGTCAGCCCAAACTCACATTCCAGCCTTAGCAAATTACCCCTGTACGAGACTTGCTGGCCTTCTCCTAACTAACAACAATCAGCAGTTGTCTTAAAGATAAGTTTTTCTTCCCTGTATTTGTAATCAGAGCTCTTGGGTTATTTGTCCTTTGCCTGTTTCGAACCCAAATAATTCTCTTAGGAATTTCAGCATATCAGCAAAACTGAAGATTTTTTCTGTGTGCAAGCAATGAAGGACAATTTGTGCTTCTGCAAGGCACTTTTGCTGCAAATAAAGCCAAAGAAAGCAAGCTTTCCTTAAGAAAAGTATTTGCTGGAGAATTCTGCTTTAACCTATCTGAAAAGGTTTGAGAGGTGCAGGAACTAGAAATAAATGTTTGGAAGAAAGGAAATTCAGCAACCTTTCCCACTCTGTGGTGTCAGGGCACTAGAAGGGCCCAGCAGAGACATCACCTGCACAGATGGATTTCTTCCATGCCTTTCACAAACGGGTGATGTGCTGGAAGCTCAAAGCACCCCCTCTTTGGCTGCAAGGCCATGGCTATTGATGGAGGCTTTGCCTCGCTGTTTCCCAGTTTATCAAGCCAGGAAGGAAGAGGGGAATGAAAACTCTGGGAATATTTTTTTTATGTATTGCATTCAAAGAGGGGAAAGGGAAATGGAAAACAAAGGAGACTTAATTAAGAATATATTCTAACATGGCTTACATAAAACCATTCTGTTTCAAACAATATGTATTAAAAGAAGTTGCATGATGTGCCAGAGAGAAAAAAAAACAAAAAACAAACAAAAAAAAAAAAAAAAAAAAAAAACCACACACAAAAAAGACCCCAAACCCCAAAAAACCTCTAGCCAAAATATTAAGAGTTATACAATGTTATAAATGTTGTAAGGTAAATATAAAAGCAATGGCTTTCCTCACCTTGTGAGTGGATTTAGTGTAGACAAATGAGACACATGAGCAGTCTTCCCCTCTTCCTGAGAAAGACCAGTAAATGTTTATGTCAGTCATGGTTTGCAACTAGAAATGGCCATTTCATAGAGGGAAATAAATCCACTGAACTTTCATCATGCAGCATCTCAAGGAGCAGAGCAAAGGCCCTCAGAGGCACAAGGATGGTGCTCTTGTTAGGTTAAAAGCCTTCAAACCAGTCATTCAGTCACTTAAACATGAATATTCATATTTTGGGGAAGATTTCCTTCCAGCATCAGTGTGAATGCATTTAAACACCTGGTGCTGTTCATAAAACAAAAATCAAAACCTCTGGGCCTACTCTTTATCATCACTTATCCTTACTCCAGCAGTTTCTTACTGCACATATTTAATTTTGATTAGGCACTGGAAAATAGTGTTTACTTTGTGCTTTGTGATCTGACGGGATCTCTGCCTGCATTCACATTGAGGCGAAGTTAGAGATTGGTTTCCCCAAGGGAAGAAGACAAAGAAGAAAACAGCTTGTTGGGTATTTCAGGAGTATGGATGGGTGGTGAGAGGCACTGGTCCCCCTGTGCAAAGATGGGAGTTCTGGTTTGCTGGGCTAAGCTGAGTGATGTGCCTGCAAATGGGTATAGCCCACATTGTCATCTGCTGATGGGACAGCCTGGGACCTTTAGGACTTGCTAGAGCAGGTGTCAGACGTTACCAGCTGTCTTTTAGTCAGCTTGGAGCTCAGCATGTGACTACAAAACCTGCCAGGCAGGAAGGTAAGCCTGTCAGCTCCCACAGCCCCAGCTAAGTCATTGACAGGACCTCAAGCTCGTTCTAACAGCGTTTACAGTCACTTGACCATCAGAGCTAAGATATAAAAAGACCATGGCCCAAGACTGTGCCTTTACAACAGTTAAAGCCTGTTGCCATAACTGCGTCCTCCTCAAAACATCTGTGCTGTGCCATTCTCCCCTCTGGGCTGCCATTCATGTCTGACATGAGGGGTGCAGGGCCTTGCTAGGCACAGATCTCTCTGACCCAGCTCCCTGCTTTTTGTCTGGAAAGCTTCACAACAAATTCCAGTCAAAAAGTGTCTTGTCAGAGAAAGTATTAGGATGGGAGTTCAGTACAGAACTCCCCAAAATGCCCTATGTTACATGTTTGTCCCCTGGACAGGAAGGAAAGGAACCCAAAGCCAACCTCTTTCCTGCCTGCTGATTCAGCAGGAGAAGCTCTGAGCTTTGCACGGTGTCTGTTATTCTGTGCAGAGCATTGTGACAGATTCCTTGGAGAGAACTCAAGGGAAAAAAAAAAAAGGAAAAAGAGAAGAGAGAAAAAAAATCTTGGCAGGCAAGATGAAAGGTTGGGCCAGGTCCCAGTCTGTCATGTAGCCAAAAATGTGGGACAACCTTCTTTTGCCTGCAAGTCTGCTAGCAATTTGCAGATCAGGGTTGCAGGTAGCCAGCAGAGCTGTCATTCTCCAGGCACTGCTATTTTTTGGTCTCTGTTTCCTTGGTGAAGTTTCCCAAGCAGCACACAACTTAAGCTGGCTCACAAGGGGCGGCAACAGCTTCTCATTCTGCCAAAAGTTGGTTTTCTCCAGAGGGCCATAAGAGGAGGGCACCTGAGTTGTGCAGATTCCCTACAGTTGGCAAGGTTTCCCCAGCATCCAAAAGGCTGAAGGTATGTATTTAGTCGTTTTGAACAAAACACTTGAAATTCCCCAGTGATTCCTTACTCTTGCAAAAGCAAGTAAAGTACCAATTAATGTGGTCAGGGGACTATTTCAAGTAGCAAGGCAGGTCTTTCCACCCCACCAGAAACAACTCTGCCCCAAAAGTATCAGAGAGCAAATACCAGCAGCCCCAACCCTTGTAGGACCAGATTTGAGCCAGAATTGCAGTCCCTCCTCAGAAAACAACTCTCAGGGCATGGTTTCATACTTTTGCAAATCCTGGGCAAAGACAGGACACTGCTGATGGCACAGACCCCTGATCCCACTTGGACATATTCCCATCACTTCACTTCTGTTGCTCCACTTGCCTCAGATTGAGAGGCTGTGTCACCTCTAAGGACATTGATTCAGCGTCCTAATCCTGCAGAAAACTCACCCACCAAATAGAAAATGCTTTCTGAGACTTGGATTCTGTTTCTGGCCTTACCCCAAAACCTTAAGGATGGTCTGGGGAAAGGCCAGGGGTTAAATGCTTAACAAGAATCCAGGGAACTGGGCTACAGAGTGACTATAACCAAATCAGCTCATGCCTCAGTTTCCCTACCTTCAGCAGCTATAGTAAATATCTATCTTCAAATGGCTGTTGAGAGAATTAATGTTTAGGAAACACCCAGTGTATAATAAATAAGAAATCCTCTTTATACATGCGAGTGCTTTATGTTAATGACACAGTGTCATCACAGTCCGTTAAAACATCTTGCCTATTTTAAAGAAGTCAGTAATGCAGAAAGCAGAAGTCCTTTTCTCAGACATAAATACACTCCCTGTTCAGCTGAAAGGTGATGGAAAGTTTGGGAAAGGCACACTGCAGTGTGTATGCATATATTCATCTGTTTGAAAAGAGCTGCATTCTTTAGCATTCCCTGGCTCACGTACATCTAATAGAATAACTATTTAGGAAAATGTGACTAGCATAACCAGCTATGCAGTGTTCACATCTGCTAATCCTTTGCTGCTCAAGTAATCATCTTCACTTGCAAAAAAGATTAATACTATTCTGGGTGCAGACAAAGAGGAGCTAAGCACTCCAAATTTCTTGCAGCTGAAACCCCAAGGGAAGCATTACCTTAGCATCCCCACTCTGGCAAGATATTCTGACTGAGGGATCCCATTTCTGGACATGGGTAGAATTACCTTGGATAGTTCAGAGAGGTACAAAACAGTCAGAGGAAAGGCTTGTAGCTACAGTATTTACCATATTGGTTGATGCCTGTTGTTCTATTATACTTGCACAGCTTAAACAACACTGCTTACTTGACTGCAGCTGCTTTGCAGTGCTATTTATCCTGCTACACACATACACACATACAAACTTCACAATCAAAAACACCAGATGCCTTGTCCCTCTGAAAAGCAAGCATCCAGAAGCCTGGGATGGATTTCTAACTCAGTTCCTCTCAGCTGCAGTTGCTCTAGATTGACACAAGCACATAGCTCAAATTTAGCCACATGCATGCTTGTGTTGCAGGGACTGCCTAAAACAGGGAGCACAGGATGGGACAGCTGTGGTAAACAGGTAAAATCAGCAAGGAAGTCTTGATTTTTTTTGGATGATTACTGAAAATAAGCACCATATACTTAGTGGTCTACTTGTCTGCACTGCAATAGTATCCCTAACCCCCTGTAAGGATAAAGACATGCTCGTGGCTGGTTAGAGCCCTTACCTCAAATTGTTTCAGTGATGCAAAATACATTGTGGCAAATGGATGTGGCTGCATTGCCTTTGAGGAGAAATCCTTCGGAAATCCCACTGCCTTAGGGGTTAGCTCTGGTGCGAAGAGCCAGCCAGACGGAGTCCCAGGGGTGGAGAACTTGGCGGAGGAGGCAGGTGGATTTTGTGCTTGGTTACAGAAAAGTGACTCTGTAGGGACCATAGCCAGATGTGAGAGGTCACAGGAGCTCCTTTGAACCCCACAAAACATGTGTGTGTGTATTGGGTGGGGTGGACAGATGTTGAATGAAAGACAACTGAGTGACCTAAAGCCCTGAGATGTCCCTGAATAGATGCAAGATTTGCCACTTAATTGCCTTTTAAGCATGACTTCTCATTAACTGCTTCCACTGGTTCTTGATGGTCTTCTTTAAGCTACTCTTCCACAGAAAAATGGTCTTCATCTGTTCTCAGTTTTAATCCATAGTTATTCTCTGAAGGTAAATCTGAAGTCTTCTTTGCAGCATGAATACTTCAAACATAATCTTGGGAAAATCTGTTGAGACTTCAGGGACATTGCGCAGCTTTTAGCGACCTTTGATGCTAATACATATCCTCTTCTCACAGATCCATCTGTGGATTCTGTCACAATTCTTGTGGTAAGAATTTGGTCAGCCATCCTGAACAGCTGCCTTTTCTTTCTAGTTACCCCTCCAAAGAAATATTTCTTTCTATTCCCAAATGAAAAAACCCTCCTCTCTTCCAAAATGGCTAAAAGTTTGTGATGGACACTGTTGGCCTAGTTTCAGTAACTCACTTAAGTTTCTGTGCTTTTAGCAATCAAAGCAGGCAAGCACATAAAGCTCTGGGAAGCGACCCCTGCTGCAGCTTCTTTTTCCAGTAGGTGGGATTTAATTATTTACCTTTCATGTCTGTTTTTTATTTTTTTAATTTTTTTATTTTTTTAGTTCATTTCAGAAATCCTTCTGAGTCTCACAAGCCTGTATCATCGAACTCAGAGAAGACATCTATATTTATTTATGGATGAATAAATGGACTAAATAAATCCTCTGTGAGATATGTTAACTATATACATACGGTGTGGTAAAGGTTGAAGTGAATCCAAATTTGTGCCAAGCAATTCTCAGAGCTACTCCCCAGGACACACTGATCAAGGTGAGTATCTGTAAACACACAGTAAAACAGGTACATGCACTTGTGTTCATAGCCTATACTGCTTCTAGTTGGAAAGCCAACAGTACAAAACAGCACATACCCATTTAGGACAGGAAGTGAGAAACTATCTTTAACTGAAACTGTAGTGGAAAGGAAAGGAGACGAACAGAAGGCTGTTTACATTCGTGCCTGAATTTCTATGAATACTTATATGGGATTGTCTGCAGTGATGAGGAGTTCCCTACACAAGGACAGTATTTCCAGCATGGTCTGTGCCCTAGCAAGAGAAGGGACAGTTGTCTTCTGCTCTAGCACCCTGTTGCACGATGTACTCGAAGCAGTCACTCGGTTGGTGGTGATCTCAAGACAAGTGAGCAAACATACTTCTCTTTTAAATGAATTCCAGGAGATTTCAAAGCCATTCTCTGAAGGGATCAAACTTACATGTCTTTAGAGAGCATCTTTGTATCTTTACAGTAATTTCCTGATCCTGGTGCAACATATAGCCATTTCCTTCCCAAGTGTCATCGTCTCTGGGAATGGAATATTTCCTCCTTTATCAGAGCTTGACAGAGTGATCTGATGATACTTATTTGTTTCCAGCTGCCTGAACTGCCCATCAGCCCCCTCTCCCCCCCCCCCCCAAAAAAAAAAACAACACTGCATTTCATATGTTCCAGGTTGACGTTTTCTTTGAGCAGCACTTTGCATTGTGCCCAAGACATCCTGGGGCCAACACTAATTCAAATCTGTTTAGTTTATAGCTCTTCTCATAAGACAGTTCTTGAGAAAAGTTATGGGGTTTTTGTTTGCTTTTTACTTGTTTTGTCTACAAATGTTGGCTTTAGATTTATTTACGTCACTACTTGTAGGAGAATCACTTGATATGAGACATTATCTAAAGATCCCATTCCGGCATAAACGATGGGTTTGACAGGGTGTTTACCAGAATTGTTCTCTGGTCTACTCCACACAGGGGATCAGATTAGATAATCAGAACAGTCTTCTTTGAAGCTGAAATCTGTGAGCCTATGTGAGACGTTCATTTCTCAGACTCCTCCAGTTCTTCATCACTTGATTCTACATAAACTGTATGAAATCACCGTCAGTCATGATGGTAGACATGTCTCAGAAGAGATGTACAACCATAGCTTCATTAGCTAGCCTGGTGACCCAGAAGTAGGAACCACTGTAACTCATCCCAATGGCCTTAACCAGCCACTATTGTGAAAGACTATTTATATTTGCATATTGCAGGTGACATCTGTCTCAGCTCCTGTCTGCTCTTCTCATCATCTCCTCCATACATTTGCCAGATGCTGGAATGGAGGCATATACCTTTTCATGAAATCATGGTCACCAGGCTCATTCAGCTCACGTTTCTCCAGATGTTTTGTGATCTCATCACTTATTAATGTTTCTAGCTGAGTTAGCTTGACTTTAGGTCAGGATAACTGGTTATAACCTCCTTGCTCCTCACCAACTCGTTCTGGAAGAATTCAATAAGATTGATTTCCATCAAGCTTTTAGTTACCCTTCTCCCCACACTCATGTCTGCAGAGTTTTTAGTTTTGGACATAAATTTCTCCCCAGAATCTTATGGCCATTTCAGAGGTGTAAATCAGCAAAATTTCCCTAGTGATTTGTTACAAGCAAAATAGACCTTTCAGTCGTGAATAGGAATAGATAGATGGATACCTTCCAACTTGCCAAGATACTTCTATAACAATTTGCACTGTTGTAGTGCTGTGTATGTAAGAAAGCTTTCATGTTTAATTAATACCCTGAAGACGCAGGTGGACAAAGGTACAATCTCAGCAATTACTCATGCAATTTTTTGTGCTCAGAATTTTAAAACTGGGCCCAAACTCTCCATCAGCACCTTACCTCTATCACTGTCTCTTTTGAAAGCTAACAGTTTTGTCTACAATTCTCTGTGAAACTGGTGCCTAATTGCATGTGACCATAACAGAAAATTAGTCAGGAGTAATTCTGTAATGTGTTGGAGGCTATAAAGTGTGCAAACTGAAGTGTGATTCTGAGGATCTTCAGGAATACTGTGGCACGTAAACAGAGCTGAATCAGAATTTTTAAATAATTCTTACTTAAGAGCGGTAGACAGTGCATACAGTAGAACAAAAAGAGACAATCAGTTACTGAAATAAAGGAATGTCATTAAATTATTCAGATTATCACATATTTATGAACCACGCGCACCATGCCCACTCATACTTTAACAATCCTGTAACCATTTATTTACTGTCCAAGTCTAGGGCTTACGGCTTATTATCTCCTGCAGCTCTAAACTGAACACAAATCTTTCAAATGTGGCTTCTTTCAGCCAAGCTGAGAAAGAGATAAACAGTATAAATCTCCCACTTTCTCAGTCCATGGCATCTTAACTATCACAAACACAGGGAATATCTGCAAAGTTCAAATTCTTTGGATTACTGAATTCCTCCTGTCAGCCTACTGAGATTGGCTTCTTTTTTTTTTTCCTTAAGGCTGTGTGTGTGATCTTTATCCTTCAGTGTTTGACATTAACTGAACTGAGTAATTGTACTTTTGAACAGGCGTGACATTGTTCCTCGCAACTCAGTAAAAAATGTGAAGTCAACAGCAATGAAAGCAGGGTTTTCCCTCTATCCCCTTCACTCCATGTGTGCACTTGGCAGCAGGGCTATGGTGGGGCTATAGCTGCCTGTCAGCAGCATTTGTATCCCCTTTTTGAGTTGGACTTGCAGCATACTCAGTGACTGAAAACGCAAGCATAGCACATCCATCTACCTATACAGCTTCTACTGCACCCATCACAGACACATCTGGGAACTCTTACTCATGGGAAAGAGGCTGCCTAAGTGTGTCAGACAGATAAAAACCACTCTTATTATCTGGTGTTACATGCTTTTCCAAGGAAGGTGATGGAAGTTTTCAGCAGCTATGTCAATTTCCCCTGATTGTTTTCAACAGGAAACAGAAATGCTCAGCTTCAGGCATCAGCTTTAAGATATAAGAGCCTTGGTCAGAATCCAGCCTGATCCTGGAGTCCCAGCAGCTGTTTGTCCTCCAAATTAAAACCATTCTCTCCCCCACCACGTTTTCACAGAGCATGAACCTGCAAGGTGCAACACCCGTCCACCAGGAGCAAGGAAAGCCTGGAATCTTTTCTTGATCAAAAGTACACCTGAAGTCTCCTGGGAGTCTGCGGACACGGTTTGTGCATACCTCTGCTATGCAGAGCTGGAGTGACTGCCAGCTTGTGTGGACAAGCCCTTACCCAATACTCAGCATTTCAGCAGAAATAAAGCAAGTCTCCCAGAAAAAGATTTGTCACATTTCCAAAAGCACAGATCTCTCTTCTTCCCATTGCCCTAAACTACAGCGCAAAATTCATGCTTATTCTACCCTAAATAGCTAAGATTCAAGCTAAATAAAGGTACTGCTGTTTGTTTTCAGCTGGAACTTGTTAGCTAAAGGACATACTGTAAATTACAGCATGAACATGCCACACCAGTGTGAACGTACAGCTGATAGCTCCCCAGCCAGCTTGCAAATGCAGTCGAGAGCTCTTTGTTAAGTGGCAAAAGCAAAGCAATGTAGTTATTAGAAACAAAGTCATGTAAGTTTCAGGACTTACCCTGAGTCATCCCTGGCTCCCTCATCTCCGACTGATGTTTTCATCATTACAGCAAACTTTAAGACACTTTCTGTTTCACAGTGGCTTTAGAGTTCCCTGGTAAAGAAAGCAATTCCTTTCCATCGCTGAGCAGAACATCCACATCCTTTGGCTTTGTACTGAAGATGATATTTCAAGGGGCAGCAGGGGGGAGGATGTTTAAAACCAACTTCAGGCTCAGTAGTACCGGAGGGCAGACGACTAAACAAGCACTGAAATGAAAGCAAACTACCAAGAAGGTCTGATTTTAGCCTCTCTTATTTCTACTTCCTGTATTTATACGAACGGGGGATTTCAGGAAGAGGCAGTCTTTGGTGGTCAAGGGTGTGTGTGTGTGTATTAGAAAGCCATATTTAGTAGTGAAGGCAGGTTAACCTCATAAGAAAAAAGGGCCTGAATCTGTCAGCTTTGAGTTTGTTTCCCTAACTTAAGTAAATACAGAGGAGTTCGTTTTACAGACTACAGGTATACCAGTAGGCAACAGAGCATGGTGAACTTTGTAAAGGATTTTATAAGGCAGCAAAGCATTAAGTCTCCGTCTGCAAATTCCTGAAGCATGTGTATTTCTATTGCTTGAGTAACTGGAACCAGATGGAGCTTGGAAACCTTTATATTTACACAGGACCTGGGAAAATGAAATGTCTAACACAGGCAGAGGACAGTTATGCAAAGAAGTTAATGCAGAACGTAATGATAAGGCTGTAAGACTGCTAGTAAATGAACAGCTGTCTGTTTGACCTGGAGTTACTTAAGTGGTTGAGTAGTTTGCTGTACTGAAAACCCAACTGAACACAGACCAGCTGTGGAGGCTGGGAGCTGACAGATGTGCTGTCAGGCAGGGCTAGTGGCACTCCTGCTTGGCAGCTCTGTTATTCAGGAAATATTTGATGTTGGAAGAACGCATAATGGAAAAAAGCAAAGTAGAAATATGGAGCAGAGGCAGAGAAGAGCAATTGCATGGAACAGAGAGGGAGACGATGGTAACTTGTTTCTCCTTTTATTTTTAAAACATATTTCTAAGCTTTCTAAGATATTGTCCAGTAAGTACTTCGCCACGTAGCCCACCTTAGAAATGGAAACCTCAGGCAGCTGCCAGTGTATCAGCATGAGAGAAACCAGACTTGTGTAGAACACACAGCCTGTTCTACTAGAGGAACCAGGGGAACCTTACTGTCATCTAGACCCACTTGTGTAACTCAAACTTTTTTCAAGGGTTTTTCAGTCAAACCTTGAAACTCTGTTGGCATTAGGAAACCTATCTGTCTATCTTCTAGCTTCTAGAAGGATTTCTCTTAGAAAGTCAGCCTGATGGAAGGGCTGCACAATGGAAAATTCACAACCTTTCTACAGGTGTCTTACTGTTTAATTATCAATATCATCCGGATTTCAGACCAGACTCTTTGCCTTGAAATCTTAAGATTTCAGTTACTGTATCTCGTATTCTCTTCTACTAAAATTAAGGGTCTCTTTGTTCCAACCCATGTTTTCGGTTTTAGACAATTACAAACTCATTCAGTGTTGCTTTTACCTCTTAGTTTGGTTGGCTGAGACTCACTCATCCCCCTCTGCAGGCTTGCCATATCTCAGCAATGAATCTTTCTGTTAACTGAAATGCTGTTGGTTCTGGGCATAGAGGTCCAAGAAAAAGTACATTCCAAATTTGTCCACCAACTTGGCACCTTCGAAATACACCTTGGTATTAGCGTAAGAAGTTTCTAGATGCATTCCACAAATTCAGCCCCATGCCAGGATTTCACTTCCCTATGGCCCAGACCCACTGAGTTCACCCTTGCTTATTTGGGAAACAAAGACAGAAAGCTTTAAAGGAGAGCAGTTCTGCATTAACCTGCCCAGATGGAGAAATCTGTGTTCATACAAAGATGCAGCCATAATTAGCAAAGAAATAAGATTTTGCAGATGAAGATCAGTTTTCAGCAAGAGATAGGTATTTCCAAAGATGCTGTTAGGCAAGAAGTACTATTAAAAACACACAGAAAAAAGTGCAAAAATACAGAATACAAACATTCAGTATTGTGGTGAACTTTCAGTTCAACGTGCTTTGAGAAAAGCTCTGAGAAAAGCTCTTTTTTTGTTTGTTTGTTTGTTTCTTGTGAAATCTTTCACACAATTCATAATGTACAGGTTCAGACATTTAAAATTTTGAAAGTATTTGTTTTAAAGATAATGGGCCAAAATTACTGAAAAAGACTCATTTTTTTCACACAATGTTTAGCATCTCTGCAGTACAGTTAAGCATTTCTGTAAAATATACAAGATATGGAAATTTGTCAGAGCTTTTCTGTGTGTTTTTCTTAAGCCAGAGATCTGATAGGATTGGAGTGAGACACTGTGTTGTAAGATCAGGCTGGGCAGTACACAATTACACAAAAGCTACACGACAAAGAAATAGACAAACACTACAGAATGCCACTTCACTGAGATACATCCGTGTCAAACAGGTTTTAGAGAAAGAACTGAGTATTTCAATACTTTGAGAATTATTTAGATGTGACGTTCATGAAACTACTTTTCAGCCTAAAAGCTGCTGCAATTTCAGAGTGAGCTAGAAACAGGGAGGGAGGGCGAATTCTTTTCTTCTTTAGGGTTGATTCACACTTTCCATCTTAAACCACAGCATTTGGCAGAGTTGGGAAGGTTATAAATGGTTTGTAAGACAAGTCCTTAAGTGCACCTTGGTTTTACTAAAGTGCTTTCAGCATATGCACAGATTATTGGACAGTTTTGCTTTCCACACAGTAGGATGCAGTTGCATCATGGTCTATTCCTGCAGGAATCGTCATGCCTATTGTGTCACTAATCCACAGATTATGTGCCTTTTATAAAGCCTATTACATAACAGATCATGATGGGTCATGAGGTCAAACGTACGGGGGATTAAAAGAATGGGTACTTTCTACAGTCAGATTTTGATTCTTAGAAGTTAATTCTATAGGGAAGAAGGAATATTTTCCTTTCCCCAGCTTAGAAACAACTAGCCTAGCATATACAAAAGAATGAACCCTCATGCAAAAGTCCAAGAATGCTAGATATTGCTTATCTCCACCTCACAAGGACTCTTCTGCAGATACACAAAAACACAGTGGCTAACTGCAGGTTTTATACAGTACAAAGATTCCAAAAGCATGCACTGTGGTTATGAAAAATAAGGTCAAACTTCTACTTCTATCTCTGTCACTTGGAGTATACTGACAAGGAGTATTAATGGGAAGAGTCTTGCCTAATGAAATAGTTAATCAACCATTATATGACAGTAAGGTAATTCCTTGTTCCGTCATCAAATAATTGAATTTAAAAGCTTTCCTCTGGCTCAGAAGGTACAGCATCAGAGACTGCGGACCTATTCTAGAAGTCATCTGAGACCCTGAGATAGCTGTCTGTCTACCTTTTGGGAATAGGCAATCAAGAATAAGAGGGACTATTTTTTCTCTTCGCTATCTCCAGAGCCTAGGTATCTGGGAAGGTGAGAGAGCACTATGGGGCTTTTAGACCTTGCTTCTATTCCTTTTTGTCAGCAGTCAGTACCCAATGCATTCTGCGATACCATGGGGCCGAGGTACTGTGATCAGGACATTTCTGAGACTGCCATACTTGTTCTGGATGGGTCCCTCAGTTCAGCAGACTATATTCTCAGCAGATCAAACATTTATAGTCCCAAAAGACCAAGTCATGCATTTTGGAATTGATGTGAATTGAACTGATACACTAAACTCACCCCAAAATACTGGCTTGATCCAAATGACATTCCCTTGAACAGATGAAAACATGGGCCTTCTGTCTCTCAGTTCAGCAGACTCCGGATTTCAGCAAGAAAGTACAGGCACGTATCCTAGTTGGGTCCTGAAATTTTAGATTTTCAACAATAAATAAGAGAACACTTCATACGATCTCATCATCTGAGAAAAATACAGCAGACGCTCCACTAGTTCTTATATAATTTATTGATAGTGTACATATGTTGATAATATAGTGCATTACAATACTGACTGCTAGAATCTTTCATAAATGTCTATTTAACTATATTTCTTTTAATTTTCACAACAAAAATAATGAAATATCATGCCAACATTTTGTAACAAATTATCACATTAAATCCATATGGATTTCTTGACATATTTATCTGTACAAAGGACCCCATATACGCAGAGCATTCACAGTGCATAAGGTCACAGTCATTGAAAAAATAAATAACATGATAAATAGAATTTTGTTATTTACAGTTTACAAACTCATCCCTTTCTGTTTCAAAGTAAGCAGTTCTAGAAAGTTTAATATTTAAAGAGGTACTGCACCACCTAAAGGTGCACTGCAAATGGCTGTAAGTGTGAAGCACAGGGAAGTTTAAAAGGGTCAGAAGGTTACGTCAGCAATCGTAAATGATTTCAAATACTTGCTTGCAATGGAGAAGATAGCAGGTGCCAAATTCCGCTCTCAGTTCCACTGATGAAAATTTGTGCCAGCTACCAGGACATTAATGAGCACTGGCATCGCTCCCAAGAACTTGAAGGCAAGAATTTGGTCGTATCTTCGCTGAGGAGTTTCAGCCATTTGGAACATGGATGCTGCTGGGGAAGCAGACTTATGAGCGTTCTTTGTGTACCCAACTGATATGAGTATGAAGGCAATAATCTTTTCTGCAAAATCTTCTGAAAAGAAGCACCACATTCTTTCCAGAGACTTTACCTGACTGGTTTTGAGATATTCAGATAACCTTCAGATTTTGTCACAGTTCCCTATTGCTATAAATCAATCTTTATATTTATTTTTCAAGTTTACCAAGATCATCTCAATGATAAGACAGCAACAATCACATACATTCTTTGTGCAATTAAAAAAAAAAAAAGGTGTTATAGTGAAACTGGTAACTGTTGTAGGAAAATATCCAAGTGACATTAATTTCCTATGCTTTTCCATTTATTTCTGAAGTTTATTGTATGTCAAAATTATGGTAGGAAGTAGAACATGAGATGCACCAACTACCAACTACCGTAACCATTATTCTCAGCCTGTGGAGCAGGAGCTACTCATATTTCAAATTTCAAGATAGGGATGTATAGGAACTCACAGCTTTCTTAGGAGAGAAAATAAGATTACCTAACAGATGAGGAAAGAAAATACATGTTCAATTTATTCAAACTGAGGTTTTTAATCCTGTGCACACTAGGTCAAGAAGTGGAATGCACATATGTTGAACAACATTCTTTTTATCACAACATACTCGCATACAGAAGGAAGCAGAAAGCGGTAAAAGGGGGCTTGGTACAGAACTGGTACAACTATATGCTGACATTTACCTGCGTAACCATCATGTAAATCTGATCACTCAACAGACTGAAAAACCTGGACTTTGAAGGAAAATAAAGGAAAACGTGTAGTGAACGTCTGAGCTGCAGAGCTCTTCTTGTGAGTGCTTAAACACAAATAAGAGAAGGATCTGAACCTTGCGGTGACAGAATATTATGTCCAAAGGTAATGCATTTCAGTTCGGGAAAAAAAGATTCTTTGGTTTCACCTGGCTATCATTGTTACTTTAGTGTCTGTTTCATATTATTACATTAGGTCAGATCTTCCCTTGGCATGGATAAACAGGCAGTATTTATACAGCTTAAAGCATACTACCAAAAAAAAAAACCAAACCAAAAAACCCTAACAGTGGTACACAAATAAATGACATTACAATTGCAAGAAATCAAAAAATGGAGGACACCCAAACTCACATGGGATTTGTGCAACTAGAGCAAACAAAAATAAAAACAAGCGTGTATAATTAAAGCACAGTCACAAAGGAAATCAAAGATTAGAGTCTTCCCTATAATTGCTGTGTATTAGACTTGGAAAGACCTTTTCCATTCGCTTACACATTAGTGGAATGTTTACTAATTTAATCTAAAACCAGAAGTGAATTGTATGTTAGTCATAGCTGCAGGAAACATAACCTAAAACAAAATTGGCACGCCAATGTCTGAGCCAGGAGAAAGATGGCTGACTGCTGTACATGTTGGGAAGACTGAAGGTATTCAGCTAGGCTGGACTTCAGCCTTCAGCAGATCATCAGTCATTTTAAGGTAACTATAGCTTCTTAGATTTAGGCATGTAGATCCCAAGCCTGAAATCTTTACCTGGGCAATATTTTCCATGAATCAGTGGGACTCAGAGTACCAAATCTGAACATTTATGACACAAGTTTATAATGCAGTACAAGAGTTATAGTCTATATGGAATCAGACACTTCTGAGTTCAGTGGAAACACTCCCATGCAGACACTATAGATAGGTCTGCACTCTGTGGACCTACTGTACTGTACTACTCCAGTGGAACTACAGCACAGAAGAGCTGCTGGAAGCTCTGCTCGGCCAGCTGTAATTCAGTTTCGATGCTATTTGTACACCAGGAAAGGTACACAGTTTTGAAACCTTTGGGACAGGGAACTACTTCTCTTAAACACAAGTGGAAATCCAAAGTGGTGTCAACAGAGCAGAAGTAGATTCTGGCCAAACCTTTCAACTTCAGTGAGAAATAAAAATTGTAGACTACAAAACAAATAACACATGAAAAGATCTGAGTGTGATAGAAAGCCCAGAAATCTTGCTCAGCTGTCATCAACCCAGCAAGGCACTTAACTATATGTTTACTTTTAAGCATGGAACCAAACTTAATGAAGTTAAGCTTTGCTGGATAAGGGCTATCTCTTTCTGCATTGTATTATACTTCCACATAAGTAGGCTGGAAATTTTCAGATCGCATCCACAAATCTTCTTTTCACTTTTGAACTGAATGTTAACTTACACAACACTTCGATGTACATTCCGAACTCAGCCAGCTAACTTTTGCAATGGTTAGTAAAACAAAATGGCTACAAAATTTTGCAAACCCAGTCTGAACAGACACAACATAGAATGGTCGAAACTTCAGAGAGCCAAGTGCAAATCATTCCTTTTCTTCATTGAAAAACAGCAAAATCTGTAACAGTTTCCTGACACAAGAAAGGCACTAGTCTGCTATTACTCAGCAATATTCTCCTGGATTACTGACACATTCTGAAGTGGGTATCTGACATACAGCAATTTGTCAGTTAGATCTTTCTCAGTGCATTCAGTATATCTGCATGGCTTGCCTATAATTACCATCTTTATTTATTTTAGCATATTGGTAATGACTACATGGGGACTCTAACTACTTCATATGATGATGTGTCATCAAGACCCCAATACAGCATCTAATAATTCTTTGGCAAACAATAAATCCCTGGTCATACGGTTGTGTCAGAGGAGAATCCTACTAAAGTTACTTATAATGAAAAGCATGGCATGATACCTGTCTCGTAAGAGATGCATGTGAGACTGCCCCAGAAAATGCAGCATTACAATTCAAAATAAACTGTCCTGAAGTTGAGTCTACATTTTAAGGAGGGCTATACAGTGACAGGACCTGCTATGCAATTTAAGGTCAGTGATACTTTCCAAGACTGCCTCTTCCTACAGCAGAACGCTCCTGTTTTTTTTGGTTTATTTTTGGAGCAGGTGATACTCAATTTAGGAAAAATAAGTTTAAATAATGTCTCAAGGATTCATGGCATTAGCTAACACAATCTCACACATTTTTGAGCTGGGAATCAGCTGCTATGGAACAAATTTGTGTCCCTAGTCTTTTGAAGTTACCTAGCTCAGATATATGAAGATACAGTACAATTTGCTAGATCTGGCGCTGTAAACATTGCTGCCCTTATCACTGTCAACTCAGCTGATCACTAGGCAGGCATTCAAAACTAGATTTTGGAACTGCTATTAAGTATTGTAAATACATCTGAGTTGCCCAAACTGCACAGAAGAGGAAACGTTTGCTTGTAGGCAACTAGTTCTCCAGGCCCAGCCTCTTATCTCTGCTCCTTTCAGGCTCAAATCAAAGCCATCATGAGAGTATCAGCAGCATATGGTCCTTCAGAAAAATAGCAGAGAAGACAGGGAGAACAGAGAGGGATACTTCTACAGTGGTGCACTTTCACAACCTTTCTGCAACAGAAGATTTAAAGATGAAAATGAACCTCTTCAGATTTGCTGCGGCACTACAACAAATGTCTCGAATGCCAGGAAATAAGGTAATCTATATAGCTGAGGACAAATGTGTTTACTGTCATACTTGGCTATTCAATAAACCATTTTAATAATGCTGTACTTATTGCCACCTTAAGACTAGCTAGTTTAACTACCCAACTACCTAATTAAGGTGAAAAACCCTAATGGGATACTAATACTGACATTTATCATGAAGTGTAAAGCAAATAACCAATATGCTGCTCCTTTTCCTGTAGGATTTCATTAGAAGGATCCAATTGCTAAAGAAGTTCAACAGTAGAATCCACTCTTTTATTTGTATCAAAATAAATTTTAAATAGCCTTAATTGCAAACACATTGCCTGGTGTAAACAGTGTCCTACACGTGAGCTGGTTGAACTGAGTTGTTTACCAGGTAATGCCAAGACAAGGAAATTAGAAATTTAGTTCTTACTTACTAAGATTCTTTAGTACGTTCTCAGTGACACAGTAATGGGAAGTTTACATATATTAATATTTTGCACTTAAAACTATTTTTAAAAATGCATCAACTTTTAGTTGATATTGTTTTGGTTTAAAACATTAAAAAATTTAAAAAAAATCTATGCATAAAGTTAACTGTGCTTTTTTAGAAGATCTTTCTCTCATATACAGCTTTAAAATTTGGTAGCAATGTAAAATATGCACACTGTCCTGGTGATTTGCAGTCTTATGACTACTACAACGTGGAATCTTACCCATTGTTTTTAATAGGCTGGGCCATATCCTGCTGTCATTTACATCTAGTTATTTCTTATATCAGGTTTATGCTGGTGGACAATATACCAAAATCTGGCTTCTACTGGGGCTTAAAAAGAAGCGCACCATATTTCAAAACTTGTATAAAATCAAATCAAGGGTCATAGTCTCTTGATAGACTCATTTGTCTATCTGTATCTTATATGTACTACTGAGTGTGAGACACCCATCTTCATCAAACTTCTGGAAATTATAATTTGAAGAATAGAGAATGTATTAGCTTCTTGACTAATAAAATAAGCTTACTTCCCTCACTAATTAAATCAAATTAAATCAGAACCAAGTGGATTTTGTTGTCAGACAGTTCAGATTGTGTCTGGATACTGTTCTCAACTGACAGCAATAATTGAAAGTTACTGAGCACCCAGCTGAATTTATTTTAGTTTCTTCTAAACTTTCAAAGAACCTTATGAGGGCCAACAAAAAATATTTCTCATGGTGTAATATTTCACAAATTCTCATTTATATTTACATATACAGCATTACTCATTAATGATAAAACATTTTTCAAGTATGAGTTTCTGCATGTAATCTTCTTCTTTGCAATGCAGATAGTCAAACTTTTAGTGTGCATCATCAGAAGTGATACAACATGCAACCATTTCCTCTTCTTTCTCTGCCTCACTGTTCATCGTCTTTGAAAAGAATGATAAATATTCAACACTGCCATCAAAAACTGTCATTGTAGTTTCTCTATAAGCAGAGCACTTGAAGGGGGAAATGATGTCCTCAACAGTGCATGCCTGATATGTGCCTTGGACTTTCTGGTCCTGTAGTTGAGATATTTTGACAAAGCCAAGAAAAGTTCTGAACTCGCCTCCTTTCCTTCCATGGAAAGTAATCGTCACAAGCAGAAGAACTGTAAGGATTTTTCTCCAGTCATCTTGTTAACCTTGTTGGTAGTATTTTATTGTCTGCAAAAGGAGAATGGAAAACAGTAGCAGAAAGTCCCATAAATTGGGACATTTGAGGGTACCACGTAAGGTCCACACAGCTTCATGACTGAGCAGCAATATCCAAAGAGGAGTTAATGCTTTGGTTGCCTTGAGCTAGAAAGGTATGTTTTCCTTCCACATAGGTAAATAGTTGCAAGAAAGGTATGTTTTCCTTCCACATAGGTAAAAGTGCTTGGTAGTTGATGAAGCAGGAACGACACTCAAATTACTGACGGAAAGAAGGTAGAAATGTGAAATGTCTTCTATCATTTACAGCACAGGTAATCAGAAGAATTGCGGTCTCTCTCCTTACGGTGGTTTAAAGTCCTTCTTGGCACATAGGGAGGTTGACAAAGGTGAAGACATTAAACTCTATCAATATAGAGAAACACAGGAAAACAGCATAAAGAAACAACACGTAGATGCCTAATTTCCTGTCAAGTTTCCACTTATTTACATGGATCCCAAACACCTGCAAGCAAACAAAGTGTCAGTTAATTAAGCCCCACAGGAGACTTTTGGAAACAATTAAAAGCTAGAGTGAGAGCCTCTTGAATTAGTGCTCCTGAACCAAGATAAAAAATATAATCTTGGTATTTTACAGATTAAAAAGGCAAAATATGTTTTTTTTGATCAAGAACGTAAAAGCCCAATCCAATAACTTGAACTCTGGCCTTACTCTCAACTTGTCTAAAGATCCCTTTACAAAAGTTTAAATGAATCCTCTTTTAAGGCAACTTGAGAAGTACTTCATGTAACAGAAACAGGCCCTAGGTGCTCTGTTTCAGAACATGGTGCGTTTTCAGTACATGGAACTCATTCCCTGATAGATTATGTACTAAGGGAATACACTGAATATGCCTCTCCTTCCAGTGTTCCCTTATAGACCCTTTACATCGCAGTAGAACATGAGCACCTAATGTTCGTTCATTCAACAGCTTTGGAAGAGTTTCATTCTTTTGATATTTTACTCAGCTCCAGAACTAAGGGGAGATACAAGTTACAAGCAGTAAAGCAATTAAATCCACATGAAGGCTCCTATTTTCAATGCTTCTGTGAGTCTCTGAACTGTTACTCTCCACTAATTTTTGCTGTGGGAAGATCTTGGGGAATCAAGGTATCCGGTAGAACAAATGAGACAATGGATGGCTTGAACTCAGATGATATGGCTGTAAAGTCTCTTCAAAACTTCCTGAGTTGATAGCTTTGTAACATATCTGCCTAATCCTCCCACATATTCAGAAGTGCTGGTTACCAATACCCATGCAGCAATCAATATCGGACACAAATATCTAAAGAATGTTATTGTTTCACAGGCACCGTGCACTAGGGCAGAACTGGAGGTAGGAAAAGTAAAGAACAGGCTCCCACAGCTTGTATTAGCAGATGCACCAGGAAGTTAGTAACAAAGTGAACAGACTTGGACATTCTATCATTTAAGTCATGCACAGGTGATGTGAATGTTTCTAAAATCTAGCCATGCAGCAGTGTAGCATCTCCAGTGATGATCCCCTCCTCAATAAGAGTCTCCACAGGCAGTGAAAAGATATTAGTATTAAGTGGGTATTTTTATACCTTTGGGTTTTGATTCTTTCCACAGTTGCCTCTCTGGGAGTCAGCAGGATCACTGTACCCTAAGTATCAGTAAAACTAACTTTTGAAGCAGAACCATTGTTTCACCTTAACAAGTCAGTATTATAAGGGTGGAGTAGTACTTAACACGCCTATTCATATCCTGAGGTACACAGCCCTTACAGACTAATTTTTGTTAAGGGTTTAATCTACAGTGCATTGTTAGTCTAAGCTGGTTTGAAAATCAGAAATAGAAGGATTAAAAGAGGGATGAAGCATACCTGGGTCTTCCCCAGCACAGAGTACAGACAGACCTAGAGTATGCAGCTGGACACAGGACCAAAGGAGTATTACCAGATCACAGTGTCAATAATGTCACTGAAATCAAAGGGATCTACACACTTCAAGCAACTCTTCTGCACCAAATATCAGATTTCAGTCCTGTCATTGGAAGACAATGGCAGCTATTCTACTCATGGTATGATTATAAGAACAGTACTTTAGAAGAATCAGAACTTTGGGGAAGATGACTACTTCCAGTTTTTCCTTTTAGAATATGTGAAGTAAATATCTGATAATCATATTTTGTAATCAGAATAGTCTGAAGAGTCACATTTAGAAATATGCAAATACTTACAGTCAGTGCCACTGATCCTAATAGAAGTGCAACTGAATAGACCAGTCCTTTACTGTTTATCTTAACCTGTGTGAATTAAACAGAGAAGAGACCTTTAAATCCCCCAGAATATAAAGATTGTATTTTAGAGATCAGAAATCAATTTACTGATTTATGGTAGACCACCTTCTGTCTTCAAATGTAACAGACTTCTTTTAAACTACGGAAATCCACAACAGATTTATAATGGAGAAGAGAAACATTAAGGATTTAAAGCAAATCTGTAAGGAATTCCACTTCTAAAACAAAAATACCATGTATAATGGATTGGCAAGTTAAAAGATTCTCATGAGAGAAAGAGATGTTAATTTCATCTTACAGAAGTACTACAGTACAGGGAGATAGATAAGCTTGAGGTTGTGCAGTAAGAAAATGACAGTGCCATGAAAAGACTTGTATGGTCCTATTTCCTGATATAGAACGTAAAGTACTCCATTTGACAAATTGGGAATTGCAGCTTGTGGAAGGAACATTGCTTCTGCAAGTCCTGGATCACTCAAAAAAATCCCCCAAAACAACACCTTATTTAGCAATTAATAGTTTGATTAATTTTTATTTGCATGCTTACTTTTTAGGATATGATGGTGTTTTTTTTTTTTTTTTTTGTTGTTGTTGGTTTATTTAAATAGAGAAAAAGAAAGCATTAGAAATATGCCCAGCATACATACAGTTGATCCATAATCAATCGCCATAGTCTGCAAACCCCACGGAACACCAAGTCCCACAAGAATGTCAAAGACATTACTGCCTATTGTGTTGGACACTGCCATGTCACCAAGGCCTGCAAAAGAAAAGCAAGTTTCAGGTGAAAAAAGAATAGAATCAATACTCTGTTTCTAGAGGAAATTAAAGGGGAATGATTGGCATTGACCAAAGCCCTCTTGGACTGGCTTGAGTATCTGAGGTAAGGAGACAATTTTCATAATTGGAAATTACGTTTAACGTTGGCTGCCATTCTGCACCAGTACTTGTGAGGAAGGCAGAATCCTCTCCCTTTGCTTGTTTTCCTTAAGCACCAACCTAATTTCCACAAAATGCATACCAAGAAGGAAGAGGAACTCTGATGTAAATGGTACAAATCCTGCAAATACTTAAGAGCACAGAGAGCAGAGACAGACACTGCCAGATCACAAGTATAGTCTCTACTTAAAAGGAGATGCTGAAAGAAATAGCATGCTTTCAATCCATTTTTATGGCAGTAGCCCTCTCTACTTTTTAGAGGATTTGTCTGCAAACTGCCTTGTAACCATCTTTGATTCCAAGTACTGCAAAAATGGTGCCTTTCAATGAGAAAGGATGTTTTTCCACAAGCTACCACTTAGCTTCACTTTCAGAGGAAACAATCCTTAGAGTAGTTTTGCCTAATTATAAGGAAGAACTAATCTAAAGCAGCAGCCTGATCATTAAAAACAATTCATTTTCCTTCTGTTGCTTCAAAGACCTGTTTGCCTAGTACTACATATGAGAATAATCTAGTAGGAAGGTAGTTCCATAAGAACCTTGAATACTTCTGTGAGATTCAGTGCTTTTATGAGATTTTTTCCTGCACACAACAGATGACATAATTACATTTAAGATACTTCATTCTCCAGTTTCCTTTTAACCAAACAACATTTAAGAGCACTACTTCTATCTCAAAGGTGGTACATTTGAGTGCTTAATTTATCACTTCAGAACCCTTGCTGTTTGCCCAATTATGTGTTCTGGAGATCTCATTAACTGGAAAAAAAAAGCAAAAAAGACTACAGGGACTGGAGTAGTGGAAAAGGATAAAATTAGGACCTGTTCTTATTCTACTGCAGTACAGGAGATCATACTTTCAGATTTAATGTTTTTCAACAACAGGAAGGCATGTGGCTACACACATTTCACAAAAAAGGAAATGTAAAAGGCCTTCACAGAATGTCAAAGATACATGAGAAAAGAATTTAAAATTTCAATTGGAAATGATAGTCATGCCTTCAAGTTTATCTAAAACCTTCTCCAGTGCTACTTTTCATATGTCCCAAAGGAAAAGAGATCTGCCTTTTGATGAGAAGCATGCTTGGTGTTACACCATTTTTGGTAGATCATCTTAGACAACTTCACTTCCCTGGGTTCAACAAATCTTCTAGAAATCAATACAAGCTTTTTATATGGATCAGTGCTGATTAGAATACATTCCTCAATACAGTTGTCTAATAGCTGATATTTCAGTTTTGTCTACTACTTTCATCTTTTTACCCAGGTTGACATATGCCATGTATGAGATAGCTAACTGTTGAATGACAATCTAGAATGCTAGGCTGTGCCCAGCCCCAGTAAGTAAAAGAAGGGAAGATTTTTTGGTACACAGTATTCAGCAAAGTGTTTTGTTTTTCATCTAGGCTCTGAAGCAGCACAAATAAAAAGAATTAAGAATAATAAAATTGCACTGAAGGTTTATG
Source organism: Cyrtonyx montezumae (assembly GCF_038088225.1). NCBI lineage: Eukaryota > Metazoa > Chordata > Aves > Galliformes > Odontophoridae > Cyrtonyx > Cyrtonyx montezumae. The sequence goes on from NW_027071826.1 coordinate 14,583,757, forward strand.
TGCATGGAGGTAACAATTCACAGAGCACGTAGCATGTATGTAGGATTGCAGGTATTCTCCTGCACACAATACCTTGTCGCGCTACTATCAAGCTGGCCATGCAGTCTGGGACGCTTGTTCCTGCAGCTAGGAAAGTAATGCCCATGATCACATCGGGTATACCAAGGGTGTATCCAATCACAGTCACCTGAACAGTAAGAAAAGGAGATAAACCTGTCACATTCAGAAAGCCTCCTCAACTTAAGTTTGATTTCAGGTGTAGACCCTCAAAGAATTAGACTCAAGATCCATTTCTGCAAGTGAAGTGTGGAATAACTAGCTTAAAATCAACCTTGTGAAAAAGGAAAGTATCTTGGACATAGTCTTCAGTGTTTCTGAGCAAACAATAAGCTTCATTTTCTGTACTTCTAACAGGATGTATTGATCTTTTAAAGAGGAGCACAGACAGAGTCAACCTATAGCTTTGTTTTTATTCTTTATAACAGCAAGATTGTTACTTCTCCTTTTTAAAAAAGGATTGGAATCAGTTTATAACATGATACAGTGTCAGAGACATAAAGAACTTATATTCCAGCATATATAGAAGGAAACAGTATTTTTAGTAACTCCTGATACAATCCCAAAGTGAGCAGCTCCAGCTATATTTTCCCATGAGAGTCCAGATGCAGCTTTACAGCTGTTAAAGGAATGACTGAAGCTTGTAGCAGAACTCTTGGAGAGTACAGGGAACATTATTTAACTGGAACATCCAAAGTTGACTGAAAAAAAGTGTATGGAAAACAAACACTAACAGGCAACTGTGCTTGAAAAAGAGTGTGAGAAGACCAAAGTGGGAAGAGGCAGCTCCTTCATTGCAGAGAATACCAAGGGTGACAGTCTTCAAGTTTGTGTTGTTTTCTTGAAATAGCTTGCCAGCCTCATACATGAGGAAAAGGGGATTTTCAGAAATCCACTCACAAACCTTTATATTTTCAAAGGCAAGCTGTAGCTCAGAAGCAGGAGCGGGCATGATTCTCCTGTTGTAAATGGTAATAGTATTAAGGTTTGTCAGCATCTTAAAATTTAAGTGGTAGTCTAGCCTTGGCAAGCACGTCTCTTGCTTGTGAAGGGGACATCTACAAATGGAACCAAGGTGCAGAGCATGGTCTGACAAAGGACATATGGTATGAAATGAATGTGTGGTTTTGGCACTATTATACCAGGCAAAATGAGTGGCTGGCATATGGATTTTTCAACCTTCAGGGAGCGGGGGATTACTTTATAGTGTCAAATGTTATGTATCAAGTGTCTATTAAAAACAGAAGGCAGCATAAATATAAAGCAGTCTGCAACAGTCTGCAAATGTCTGACACATTTGGAGAAGATATGAATGTTCTCCACCCAAAAAAATGTTTTGCAAATAAGGAGTTCAAGAACAAAAAGTCTTCCATATATATAACTGTAAGAGTGTATATATATGGCTATGAGTGCATATACTTATAAGGCTATATATTCTCCCACACAAAACAAGCTGACTACTTTTTCATTATATTTTTCTTTAAGGGGAAAAATGGTAACAAAATTCTTTGGCAGCACGTCCTACATATCTTCTAGCTACAAGTATATACATTTTGCACCTTTTAGTGCAGAAAAAGGTAGTTTTCTATATTTCAAAAGTATAGTTCTCATCACGGAAACAGGCTTCCCTGTTCATGTACCTTCTCTGACTGAAAATGTAAACTGGAGAACCTGAAAGAGGGTAAAAATTAAAAACAAATCTACTCAAAACTTAAATTTGCTCCTAAATTGATCACAGTTTATAGATCTATACCTGATACACCCCTTTTCAAAGAAAGGGTACGTGGAAACATAACAATGTATGATATTAAGTATGAAAGTCCTCCTCTAAGAATTATTCCATTCAGGGTTTCACAGCACTTCAACTTTTGCCATCCATCTGCCTTTTATACATGCTTATTTCAGTATCAGATCATACCACCCAATTTCTAAAGGTGTTTAAGTGTGGCTATTAAAAGCAAAATACTTCCATTTTGATTCCCTTTCGTTATTAGGATGTGAATGACATTATTTGAAAATCAAGCTGTGTTGGGCACTATACAGTAAAGGACCAATAATTTGTACAAAAAAGATTAGCAAAAGGATATAATTTTAATAATTAAGAGTATAACCTGAAAAGTCTGCACTATGATTACATATTTTCAACAAACACACAAAAGATCTGTGATCTATTTTGAGATATGAATTTTACTCTCTATGGCAGGTTTTGCTATGTGCACTTACCATCCACACCATAAAGTAGGAGAACAATGCTATCCAGAGAGTGGATAAGACGAATGTGAACATAAACCAGCTCTCCCAGCGGGGTTTGCTGCAGTTTGGAATGGTGCAAAAGAGCACAAATATCAATGGCCACGTCAAAATCCATTTAAGTTTATTCATTTTTCCATCTGCAGGACAAAAAAAAAAGGAGAGAACCAGTTTAATTTTTTCATTAGTATCACAGGCCCAAACCTCACTGAACACAGCAGATGACAAGATCTCAGAAGGCTGATTACAACTGCATGTCAGTTCATTTTCCAGCATATCTTTTTTATCTATGCTTGCTCTCTGTTTGCACTCTCAAGCAAACTCTGCTCTCGCATGCACATCCAGAATCTTAATGCTAAGCCTGCCAAAGCGTATCTAAATCCAAGTAGGATTTACAAGGATTTAAAAGCATGGCTGCTTTTATAACCAAAATGAACATTCTGGTCTATTGCACTTTAAAATACCTGCATTATTACTAATCCAAAAGCAAAATTAAACAAACAAGCAAACAACAACAAAACAGTATTTTAAAAAGAAGATGGAAAACCTTGTAGATAAAATAACCTGCAGCTTATGTGCAGCAATAGAAAATAATTTCAAAGAACACAGAAGTACAGATCCAACCCGTGAACATGATAAACTGGTTTCACATACCCCAGTGTGGACACTTGGGCAGACTTTCAATCAAGGAGATGCAGATCTGTTAACTCTCTCCAGTTGTACATAGTTCCACCTTGGGTTACTGTCCTATCCTCTATAAATCAATGACTTTCCTTGTACAGCTCACTGAAATTAACAAGTGAGCAATACCAGACCACTGTCACTAATGATGGAAGCAAGAACAGATTTTCTAATTTTTCAACACAAGTGAAGTTGTTTAAGTAAAATCCTAAAGGATAATTAATAATTAGGGAAAACTTCAATCAGCTTCACCAGAAAATTTATTTCTACAAAAACATTGTAATTTAGGACTTGTTCAGTGGGAGTTTTTGTCAGTGAATTCAACTGAATCAGATCTGTGCTCTGTACCAGTGTGCATCAGGCAAAGAAATCAAACATTGAACCTTTTAAAATTAATAATAATAGCTTTGCTATTTATGAGGCTTCTTAGTAGTTATCCAAATGCAAGTCTTCATTTACATAGGTACATCTCCTGGTGCTAAGTTATAGAGGAGTTCCTTGAGATTTCCTTGTAAATTCTAAGATGCCAATAACCCACTGGGAAACCTTAAGACTGTTTGGCTGTTTATTCCCTTTTAGCTTGTGGCTGTGGAACTTCTAACACACACACACACAAAAAGCTATTAAAGTCTCTTCATCCAACTCCTATGTTTTTACCATGACTCTGGGAATATCTCACAGATTTCAAGTCCTTTTCCACGCTGGTTACGTATACCATTACACAAGTTTTAACAACAGTAACTTTTCAGTTCTGTCCAGAAAAAGAAATGACACTTCTTAGCTCATGACTCACTAACTTTATTAATGGTGCTGTAAATATCCTATGGCGTTTTATACCTCCTCCTGTTCAATTTGTTTTGGTTTGGATCATTAGGAGACTACTGCTGATTAATTCGTGCTGTGTCTACCCATGCTGCTAAGCAAGCCTGGGTCATAATCAAACAAATCAGTATGGCCCAGGCAGATAATTTCCTCAGTGTAAATTCCAAATGCAGGGCGAGTGGGCGACTGTTTGACAGGAAAAAAAATATGGAAGCAATTCCGACCTGATGTTGGCTAAACCTGAACGACTTCACTGGTGCTACACACAGGGGATTCAGGCTCATTTGCCTTTCTAATAACATGAAAAAGAAATAAAATTGCCTGGGGAACAAACAAATAGGGAATAAACAGATGCTCTCAGCCTCTGTTGGAGAAATGCATCTTGTCACAGATCCTATCTAATGTACTGAATTTCTTAAACAAACGCTTAACTGTGAGAATTCACAGGGCCTTACCACCAGCATTGCTATGCTTGCTCAAATCCAGGAAAACAGAAATGCTGGTGGAGATCTACTTGCCTTTCTTGTATCTTACTAGTGATGCTCTAGTCTCAAAAAGCCTGGGATAAAACTACATTGTTTTACTACATAGATCATGAGCTACCTAGTTCATGGAGGTGATGTTTGTATTCACATAGCAATGAGGCTTGAGATTTTAGGGATTAAGAACTGTAAATTTGGGTTTTGTTGGCCATTTGCAGTTAACTAGGAATAGTTATCAACTTTTAAATTGGCTTCTCTTCTATAAACTTTTACATAAAGCCTTAAATGTATCTGGCCTCAGTTCTGCCTTGGGCTGTTTTCTTCAGCTCTGACTACATTGGGTCATGGAACTCACATGGCACTCAGTGATAAAGAAGTCTACTCTTATGCCATAACTTTGTAGTTTAATAAGAATGTAGGGCCTTCAGCATCAACTTCAGTAAAGTGCAACCTCTTTTCCTCAGGATCCTGATGCTTTCATTCACTTCTCCATGAATACACAACAGAATATAAACAATATCCAGGTTAAAAAGGTCAGCTGTTTTTAAACTACCTCTTAACACTGCTCTTTTGTTGTTTTTTGACTGCTCACTCTAAAATAGCCACTAAACAAATTGTTGTATGATTGTTGTTTAGCTTCCTAGTACACCTGTAAGGAAGAAAATTCTCATCCTCATTAACCCTATTATTCAATACATAGCTGCTCTGTAAAAATACACCAACAGCCCCTGTTACAGGCTGTTAGCTCAGCTGTTTTACAAGCAGTACCAGCCCTGGGTCTGAAGGCTGCCGTGGCAACTGACAGCTGAGGAGAGGTGCATTTTGCCACACTTTCTCATGAAAATAATGAGAGAATAGGGCTTTATTATAGAAGACAACATCATTATAGAACAGCCTGTTTACCACAGTACTAAAAATGTATTAAGAGAGAGCCCTACAGGAAACGGTCCTTCATTAAATCTCAGCATATTTCTGGGCTTGTCATCTTTTCAGATGTTCTCAGCACTGATCACAAGAACTATTTTCACATACATAAGGGTACTGTTAAAAGAAGTAAAAAAAACACACCTTACAGCACTGATAAGAAAGGAATATTTCCTGAAGGCACAATGGAAAGTGAGTTTCTATAGGAAAAAACACTATCCTATTTAGAACATTTACACAGCAGAGATTTGATTTTTGCACAAAAGCATGAAGTCACACTTGTGTTTGCATTCAGATCAGCATGCTATTCTTGAAATAAATTTCACAACTCTTCCAATTTATTATGTTTTGGTTTTCAAGGCAGGGTAGCCTGGGGTCACCCCAACAAAATTCCATTCGCATATAACTAGAAGTATGCACCTAATGTGCTCCAAATAATAACGAGCAACTTAGTCCATGGGACCATGCTAAAGCTAGCCTCAAAGAGAACTTACAAAAGCATATGGAGTAGATAACCTTAGTTGATAAGCTGCATGAAAATCACTCTCATTGAGTTTAGACAGACTCCACTTGGCCTTCCCTTTAAAAGAATAGCAATCTAGCACAAACCACAGCTCCACGCACAGCTGGCTAGTTCAGGACACATCTTCAGAACAAAGGAATATCTATAAATTTTAACAGGAAAAAAGTATCTCCTAAAGGCAATTTAGTAGTTATATGATCTAAGAAAAAGTTACAAAATCCCTGAAAAGCATGATTCTAATTGGCATATGGAGATTTTAAAGTATGTTTTTATGAATCCCTACACTTTCATAACTTACGGTAACTAGAAAGACAGGAAAGGTTTTCTCTAATTTAAGTTCACCTGTAAAACAAGGTTTTCTAGAGTTTGCTTCTAATTTCAACTTTTCTGGGTTTGTTTTTGTTTTTATTATTTTGACAGTAGTAAAGGTACAGTAAAAATAAGGCATTTCATGTCCAGGCCAGGATATTTATGCTGTACTTCATTATTTTTAGATTACTGTTTACCTTTGTACATCTCTAACATTTATCATTAGTAAAAACATGAACATGTTTTTCCCCCAGTGAAAAGTGATTTTCAAATCACCTCTCTCCTGGGTCCTAATTAGGCTTTATATTAGAGATTATATTTACACTCACATATCATTAGCAACATTAATTCAAATCTTGACCTGAAAATGTGTTATAAGTAGAATACACACCTCCACATAGAAACTTCACAATAATTCAGACAGTGAGTATATTACTGCTAGAAAGTTCTGTGATTTACCAGAGTTAAGAGCGACTGAAAAAATTTAATATAGTAAATTAGCCTGAGAGCTTATTTAATTCCTGAGCACTTCCAAAACACAGCAGTGGAATATCAATTTTTGTCCAAGTATGGGACCAGCACTGAAGCAACCAGAAAAGATGTAAGAAACATTGTGAATTTTCCATCAGAATTATTTTCCACTGAAATTGCCTTTGTTGCAAAATCAAAAATTCTAAGTAAGTTTTTAATTTTCTGTTAGGAATATTAACACAAACTGCCCCTCAGGCTTCTTGGAAAATCCTGATTGATTTCAGCTCTGCAAGTTTTTCTAGGAACTGTGGAAGCAAGAGACTCCCTATATTAATGCACTACAGCCAGCCTATGCAGCAGATAGCAGATATATAGATAGATGGATATAGATACAGACATACACACTATAGCAGATAGTATCCCAGAAGGCCTGGTCTTTGTCAGCCTTATAACTTGGCAGCTGACATATTAAAACATTGGTAATTCAATTCTTCATCCTCATTCAAAGCAGACTATTTTCCAGAATATTAACACGTCTCCCAGAAGTTTCATTTTCCAGAATACAAGTTACAAATTCCAGACCATGAGATCCGTGCCAAACAACCCAAATTTCTATTCTGAGTCTGTGCCTTTACCACTCCTTGCACGTTCAGATTTATGCCAATAACTTTCTCTTAAAGACACAACTTTGGTATACTGGGAACTGGTCCCGAAAAATAAAAGACTTTGCACCATTTGCAGAAACAAGTTTTACTCTCAGTTATTGTAAGTTTACACAGGACAATATTGAGCAAAAATTAAAAGTAATTGAGCAGAGTACTCACTATATCTTGTTTGACTTGGATTTTGGCATAATTTAATTTTTTTTTGTGCTATTACTTATCAAATTTTTAGAAGGTAGAAATAGGATTTACATAATTCCTCAAATTCCTCTTTTCCCTTTCAAAAAGGTGAGCAAACAATAATAGAATTATTAAACTAAACTTGCACCTATTTTTCATCCAGTTTCTCCTGTATGCCTTCCTATGTAGCACACATTAAATGCTCTCTTGGAACATATTTTCTAGTTTTCTTCAAAAGGAGTCTGCTTCATTAGCTCCAAGAATACAATGCAAATCAAAAGGCAGTATATGTGAAAACTGGTGAGATCTGCCTCAGAAGCACACTTCTGAAACAAAATTCTATGGTAGATGCACTATTATACAAACATTATTTAAGAGGAAGCTCTCCCAAAAATACATTTCAGAATACAGCAGTTAAGTCCCAGTTAAGAAGAAATATCTTCTTGGATGAACTTCTCTCTTATAGTATCAAAGAGGCAATGGGAACCAGCTCCTTCCTAATCCAGTCACCTAAATAATGTTCCCAAATTTAGGAAAAAGCACTATAAAGCAGGACAGACAGAGTCTGAGAAATAAACAAAAAGAATTAAAAAATTACAGTACATTTTACTTTAAACAAGTAGGGAGCAGGAAGCATGCTCAGCCAACTTGTGGTCAAAATATAAAAGAACATTGAGAGAAAGTATGGACATTGCTGAGGTGCTAAGAGAATAGCAAAAGGCCAGAACGAGTTTCAAGGCAGTAGGACATAAATGCAGGTTGTCTCATTCTTCCAAAAACTTCTTTATAAACTCATGGTTGGATTTAGAATATTGGGCTAGATGAACATTTGTTTTGTCTGAGAACAAATATTTTTTACATTTTAGCCAATACAATTAATCCCTTTTTGCTTCTCTTCTACATGTTGTCTTTATACTTTGGATCCGTACAAAAATGAGTAGGATTAGTAAACTCCTTTACTGCTATCTTATTTTATCTCCAGGAATTAATATTCTTTTTTAGCTAACATTATAATGACTTACATAAAGCAACATTAGTCCAATCCTATAAAAGATGGAATTCTTCATTTCTGTAAAACAATTAGGAGTTGAGAACACTGTGTTTTAAAGGATCTTGAACATGTGACAATGAATGAGATTTAAGCATCCATTAAGAGCGGCATAGAAGTGCTTTTCTGAGTCTGGGTTCTAAAACATTACTAAGCTATTCAGGGGCTTTTACACATCATTTTGTTGTTAACATATGCCTGCTCAATTTCATCCTGCTTTATTCTAATCCTTTCTTACCCACCCTAAAGTCTAAGACCTGCTTCCAAACAAGCGTACAGTAACAGAACAGTAAAGCATCAAATGAGCCTTTGTCTCAGAAGAAAATTACTTATGCCTTGATGGTTAGGTCAATAAAAGAATCCCTCTTCCAAAGAGAAGACTTCTATCCACAGAGAAACTAGAGACAAAGGCTGTTTTGCATGATAACATGTACTTTCCATAAAAACTACATACTGTATCCTGTTTCAAGACAGGCATGAACCACACCCTGAGGCTGAATAGCATGGAATGTTTGACATATGGAATCTAGGCTAGAGATGAGTTACGACTATTCTCATGTAAGAATGCTTTTCTCTATTTATGTGCACTAAAGCCCTACTTTTATTACTAAGCATCACCAAAGGGAATAAAGGAGAACAATAAGCAAATCTTACAGAAGGCAAATGGTACCTGGGCATGACTTGATGATGCATCTGAACTTCATTTATTTTTATTTTTTTACTTCAGAACAAGCTTGTTCTTGCAAAAGGATGTAGAACATACAATTTGAGGGAGGGATGTCAAACTCCAAAATAGGCTAAAATAAATGACTAAAGAAAGCAGGAAATAAAGGGTTGGGACACATCATTGCCATTTTTGTTGCAGTTCTTTAAAAAAAAAAATGGTGGTGAATTTTCTGCTTATCACACTGCAAGAAGTTGACTTGGATAGTACATTCGGTGCTTATTCTTCATAGAACTCTTAACAGTACTGAAAGCTTGAAAATATATCAAAAGAAAAATAGAAGGGATTTTGGGAAATTGTCTGTAAAACTACCTTTTTCCTAAAGCCAGTTTCAAATGACAGGATTTTTTTTTAGGCTACTGATTGTATCACAGCACTTAAACAACAAAGAATGATGCTGTTTATATTTTCCCTGGAGTTACTTGAAATGTACTTTTGAAAGCAAAAATATAAGACTTTTCCCTCAGAATATAATCACAGAATCATAGAACATCCCCCGTGGGAAGTGAACCACAAAAATCAACGGGTCCAACCGCTGGCACCATCACTCAAAACCCAAATCATATTTCTGAGATCGTTGTCCAAACATTTCTTGAACTCCAGCAGCTCAGGGCTTGTGCCCATTGCCCTGAGGAGCTTGTTCCACGCCCACCACCCTCTGGTGTAGACCCTTTTACTAACACTCAACCTGGCCCTCCCCTGATGCCGCTCCTTGCTGTTCCTTCAGGTCCTTTCACTGTCTCCAGAGAGCAGAGGCCGCCCCTCCCCTCACCCACTGGCAATGCTGAGCCTGATGCACCCCAGGGTACCACCGGCCCTATGGCTGCCAAGGCACACTGCTAGCTCACATTCAGCTTCCAGCTACCAGAACCCTCAGATCCCTTTCTGCAGGGCTACCCTCCAGCCTCTCATGCCCCAGTCTGAACATATATATAACCAGGGTAGGCTCATACCAGGTGCACTGCCCGGCAGTGTCTCTTGTTAAACTTCAAATTGGTTTGTAATTTCCCAACTCTTTATTAGAAAGCATCTTTCTGCAAGATCTCTCTACCTTCTAGGGAGTCAATAGCACCTTCTATTTTAGTAACATCTGCAAACCTCTTTAGTATGCATGACTACAATACTGGAATGGCCTGCCTAGGGGGGTGGTTGAGGCACCATCCCTAGTGCTGTTCAAGAAGCGTTTAGATGAGGTGCTAAAGGACTTAATTTAGTAGTTGGGTAGAGATAGTGATAGGAGGATGGTTGGACTAGATGATCTTATAGGTCCTTTCCAACCTTATGAACTTATGAACTTATAAAGGACTTAATTTAGTAGTTGGGTAGAGATAGTGATAGGAGGATGGTTGGACTAGATGATCTTATAGGTCCTTTCCAACCTTATGAACTAAATAAAAAAATACTGTGTCCCAATCATTTATAAAAAACAATTAAGAGAATGGGCCCTAAAATGGAGTCCTATGGAACCCCACTAGTGACCAGACACCAGTCTGACATAACCCCATTTTACTATAACCCTTTGAACCTAACCCATTAGCCAATTGTTCACCCAAACTGCTATGTACTTGCATAGCTACATGCTGGACATTTTGATGATGAGAAACAGCATCAAAAAGCTGAAATCCAAAAAGATCACATTTACTAACTTCCCTTCATCAACTACAAAGATGATTTTGTCATTGACAAAAGCAAGTTAGTCAAGCAGGACTTTTCTCTCATGAACCCATGTGGGTTACAACCAGTGACTGCACCATCTTTCAAGTGTTTTACAATAACTCCCAGAATAATATTCTCCATGATTTTAACAGGCGCTGAAGTGAACAGTTGAGTAATGACTATTATAGATTATCATCTCCAGACAGCAGAGGAATAACAATAAATGAAAAACAATGATGAGGATTCATATGATGTTAATCCCATTAACAATTTTATGCAAACTCTGAGTTCACACTGAACTTCTGCTCCATTCCAGTAAAACTGAATCATCAGCGTTTCCACTTTGGCCTCTCATACTCAATTTTCTTGAGGATTTTCTCAAAAAATGCAGAAATACTGCATTAAGAGAACTTCAGTGACATAAGTCTTAACACTCATCTTGTTCCAAACATTTAGTCTATTGCGTATGTCACACACTTATGTAGCTCCACTCCAAAGAATGTTTATTCATAGAGAATAAATAATCGAGAATAATTGTCTGAATCTTTAATATGGCAGTTTGATTTCCAGATAATGTTTGCTACATGTTAAGAATTCTGAATTATCCTGGAATGTAAAAATAAGTGCACAATGGTGCAGCCCAATTAAAACTTGAATTAAAAACACTTCATACTAACATCTGTTAAAAAATCATCTTTGCCAACATGTGTATTCAAATCAGCACTTAAGATGTTTTGTTTGTGTTTTGTGCAAAAGTATATTGCTGATTTATTTCACCATGCAATAAAAAGGGTTTTTTATGCGCTCATTATCAGGAGCACAGCTAATAAGCCCACCTGTAGTGTATGAGTTTTCCACTCTAAACCCCAATAAAAGCCTGTAACTGCTGACTACAAGAAGATCCTCTGAAAGAACACAGTTCAGTAACATATTTAAACAGTTTTATCCAGACTTCACACAGCTCAGTTCAGCTATTTTCTCAGTCACAAACTTCTCTTTTAAACTGATAGCAAATGAAGCAATGGAATCTTAAAGAAATTAGAACTGTGATAAGTGGAAAATTCTTTTTCTCTGTATGTGATATTCATCTATATTGCATAATCTTGGGGTTAAACAGTTGGTGTGTGAGAGAATACTCGTGACTACATACCTGCGATAACTCATCTAATCTTTGCTGTCTAATCTCCAAAACATATGAGGGGAGTCAACCTGTAACGTGCTACAGGCATCAGCATAGTGATGTTGGTTATATATAGCCCTTCACACTAGTTACTAAAAAATTTCAAAAGCTTTTAAGAAGTTAGTTTTATTATTAGCATTATTGTTTTAATAATTTTGAACACCTTCAAATATATTAAACATCTTTTCTCTCTAAACCCTCCTTACTCTTTGTCCAAGACTCTTATCTCAAGTTCTAACATACTTCTATACCCAGCTGCCTCTGTCCTAGTAAATTCCAGCAGAGCATTATTAACAGTTCAGAACTGCAATGCAGTGCTTGCTAAGTTGTTGTGTCAAATTTTTGAATATAAACCTACCTTATTTGCTTTCCCTTCACCTCTGGCAAATCAGGACTTCTACGGTGCACGATGGTTGGAAAACACATCCTTAAGATCTGCTTTCAGTCATGTGGCCTCCATATTTTACTGTCATGAAATCCAGCCTCTAGACAGTAAAGTCATATCCTTTCCTCCTCTTCGTCCCCATGTATTGTCTATTCCTACAACCCACTGTTTGGCATTTTAATTCTCGTTTCCTTGCCCTAAGCATCTGAAAAAGTAAATCATCTTACCTGGCAGTGAAAACGGAGACAGACTATCCTGCTCATTTTCCTCCTCTTGATTCACCACAGGGATGTTTCCATTTTCAATATTCTGATGTCTCCCATTCTGAAGTGGTTTGCTTGAACCATTGGCGGACTGGATTAACCGCTGACGCTGCACAGTATCAAAGACAAAACTGCCATAAATTTCATTCTTGACTTTTTTTATGCCTCAGTTTTGCTACCTGCCTATCCCAATTAACATGAGCCCAATTCATGTTTCTCCACAAAGCCTTCCTTTGCCAGCAACAAGCAAATCTGTCTGTGGTCTATCTTCTTGTATGAGGTCAGCATTGACCATGCACCCCAAAATTAGTGGCACGAGTACTACAAGCCACGATCAACAAAGTTGTATCTGTTCTTACACCTCACATTTAAATGATATTGGTTATTCTGAAGCACTTCTCACTAAGCAGTTCCCATTCAAACAAGAAGAAGAGTCATAAAATGGTTTTTACCCTACTAAAGTTGGCTTACTTATCGCCTGAGATCTCTCCTACACAGGAGGAGGATGTTCCTTCCCATCCCCATTTCTTGCAGTAAATGTAAAGGTACTAGAGTACTGCTTCAAAAACAAGATTAACTTGTCCATGTCCAAGCATATAAACTCACAAAGCTCATATATTGCCCCTACAGTCTGTTACATTCAAAATATATATTACAATTACAGTAGAGTATTTATCAATATATATATATACGCTACTTACTATGCTGGGGAATGTGAAATGTAAAAAGAATTTCCTACACTTGTATAAAAAAATAATTTAGTTTGTTAGGTGAGATAATACAGAGTTGATAAATGCTATCTTTTTAATGACAAACTGTTGCACCTTCATATAAACTTCTGATTTATCTGGAAAAATAAAGTAACTGCATGACACAGTAATTAAAAATAGAGAAAACTTTGCAAAACTTTGGCAGTGAGAATACATAACAATATAGATTCAAAATGCCCTGATATAGAAAATGGTTTTTGCAGATGTTGAACAGCTAGGAAGTATCAGCTCCATGGGAACATATACTTTAAGAAGTATTTCATTCTGATAAATAAATTGCTCTAAAGAAACACTTTTATAGAGGCAGCTGTTACTCTGTGCCTTATCTGATCTTTTCCCTTCTAGCTATACTTCATGCAGGGTCAGAACAATGTCACTTGGCTGATTCTGTCACTTCAGCTGCAGAGTGTGAAGCAAGCAATAGGTAATGGTGACAATGCATTAATTAAGAGATAACCAAAACTGTTCAGAGCAAATCCTCACATGAAATGATTTTAGTGCATTTTGAGTCAATGACTACAATGAAGACTACAAGGGCAAGCAAACATCTGTTGTGATTCTGACACACTGCTCATAAAAGAGCAGTCCTTACGGACTTCTGATTGGCCTGCCTGCTATACTTTCTTATTTTAACTGCTTATGTAATGGTCAAGAACAATTATTCTGCAGACAAAATCCAAATGGTGCACATACACGCATACACTGAAACAAACAACTGGCAGGAAGAGCAGGGAATCTCTCCCTGGTGACTGCCCTTCCACTAAGACTGACAGCACAACCAAGTTGGAACTCATCTTCAGTTCTGCTGTGACGTGGTTACTGCAGAAAGCTCTGCCCCACTCCTAGAAACACAGTAGAAACTGAATTCCGCAATCACTATTGTGGTTTGGTATGACTCTTTGGCAACCCCTCTGCCTCACAGTCATTCATTGTTTTCATAACAAACCTACCTCATTAATTATAAGTCGGCTTGCCATCCGCATTCTGGTGCGTGGTCCAAACTTATTTGTGATCATAATCCTTAATCCAGCTTCAGGGAACCGGTATTTTGGGGGACTGGAGCAGATGATCTCATCCACCATCACAACACTGTTTTTGCCATACTGCTGTACACCCTTCACTAATGACCACAAATGGACAGAATTAGTTATAAGATCTACTCTTCTCATTGCCCAGGCTTTTCTCTTTAGGCATGGAGTAACACTAGTTTGAATATCTGAATTCACCAGCGATTTTCCTGCATCTGTTCTTCAGAGGTGCTTATAATTTAGATGACACATTGAAAGGGGATTTCACTCCAGCAAGGCAGCCACCAACATGCCCTCAAATTAGTGGGAGCAACTTTTACACAGACACTCCTGATGTAGCACCATTTTCTTTTCTTTTTCTATGGCTTTGTAAGCCTTCCAAAAGCACATACATTGTGAAAGCACAGAAAGCACTCCCAAAACCTATAAAGCTATCCTACTGGATTAGGGTGTTTAGTAGATACTGATACACATCCAGTAGTCTCTAATGTTGTGTTTACTCCTTTTGGAAAGGAATTCACAGAACACTACCACACCTTAAACATTTCAATATTTTAAATTATGAAAAACAGCAATTGTCCAGGAAAAAAAAAGCATTTAAGTAAGCTTTTGTCAGTATTAAGAAACTTGTAACAAGGTAAAGAGTTCTGTTCTATGATTTAAGAACACAGACAAAAACAAAATTATATTCATTCAATACAAGTACAGGCAAGGACTTTTAAAGGTTAACAACATTCAGTATTCTCACAAATGCTAGAGACTACATACAGCACACAAAGCAAGGCTCAGCAGACAGGAGACATACCCATATGGTGTTAGAAAGCAGGGCAGGAAATATGCATATGACTGCAATAATTATTACACAAAATATTATATTAGGAAGAAAAAAAAGATTGTTTTACAGCTTTCCTTAGCTTGCTTCACCCTCCCACTCCCCTTATACGTTGTTACTTACATTAAGAAGAGGAAGAGAATGTAGGAGGGTAGAAGTGAAAGATAAATATTAGTGTGTGGTTCCAGCCAGGAAGCAAAGAAATCTAAGGAAACATTAAACTCAAGCAAAGGAATTAAAATGGATCTGTTCTACACAGACAAATCTGCATAGTTATTGTTTGCATTGTTACAGCGATGAAATATTTTTGTTTTTCAGGAAGAAGTTTTTCTGGATCCATGAAGACACGTAAAACACATTTTGCAATAAAGGTTTTACTGTCTAAAAGAAGATTCTAACAAAGTTGTTGTAAAACCGAAGAAAAGTAACCTTCCACTGCCATTAAATACAAAAAACCATCAAGCCTCTAAATCATCAGTAAACGGCTACATCTTCTACCCCCCTGCATTTGAGTGTGCTGCTTTGTTTCACTGCAAGTTCTCAGTGCATACATTGGGGCGACCTGAGATACAAAGATCTTTGGTTTCACAAAGAAATATGTCCTCCCCAGAACACACTCTGTAGTCTTGCCTTGCAGTCAAATCTCTAAAGGTGAAGAGAACTACAAGTGCTTTGCACTTGGCAAACATAAAGGAGCAATTAGCTTCCCCCTTCTGACATTTAAAACAAATTAACCATGCCAAGTAATGCAACTGATGATACAAGCAAGGAGCCCAACCATTCTTACAACTTCTATAGTTAGTATAGTAATTGCTCTCAGGTGAATTTTGGTCAAGTTTCCATAGTGCTTCTTTATTTTATCTTTATCATAAAAACAACATGAAAGCATTGCAGTTGCTCCAGAACTGCTTATTAAAACAATAAGGAAACAGTGACAAAACATACTCACCTTTGATAAAAACTGAGTAACAATGCAAAACAAATCACTGTACATAAATGAATAACTGCAGCTGTTCTGACTTATGGCAGCAAATCACTCATGTTTTCATAACAGCTCCACAGTCTCACTCTATATGCCTATAAACGTAGACATATTGGCCCCATACAGGACAAATATGCTCCATCTAAAACTTCAAAAGTCCCAGATCTTCACAAATGTGAAACAGTAAGAATTATTTTTCAATTCTGCTTTGTGACATTCCTCAGACAGATATCTTCTGAGGACAGCTTTTTCTTTTAACAAACTTTCCATATTTCCTGCTTACCATGAGTGTCATTTCCTAAAGCCCTGCCAGAGTCAACAAAAAGCTTCTTGCTGATTTCAATTTACCTCTAGTCAGTCTCTAAGGTATCTACAAATCCACTTTCACTATCCAATTTCCACTATCCAAAAATCCACTTTCAAGAACTTCTGTTTTTAGGCAGGCATCAAATCATGCCACCTGGTGGAAATTTGTAAGAAAAGCCTTGTCTGTGCTTTAAAATAGGAGCATTATTTAAAAGTGCTAATACATCACTTTCACCTGTATGTGTAGGATTTGCCCTTCAAACTGACTTTATTTTACAGTGAAAAGATCTCTTTTTTTTTTCTTTGCAACTTCTTTAGTGTAAATTTTTATAATGTAGCAGTGGAAGCTCTAGAAAGTAATTTAGAAAAAGAGCAGCATATTACATATATACTGTGAACTAGCAGTGCTGCTGTTTCAGAAAGCTACTACTGAAGGAGGTACAGCTCAGCTTAGGAAGCCAGCCAAGTGCCAACTATAACATCAGTCCACTGATATGGCATATGGCACGTGTCCTATTTTGACTAGGGAGAAACAAATGATGGATCTATGTTATAGATTTCCAGCACAGTTTCTTGACACAGTGTATCCATCAGTGGAGCAACTAGGCTGGCACCACCATCTTCCTCTTCCACTACCCAATGCAAACTCCATTATCTCCTTAACTTCTTGTTTATTCCTTCTGTTCTTTATAGGTGAATAGGCAAGCACTGTGCGTTATATCCCTTTAAGATTCATCTCTACAGCCACTCTGTGATAAAAGTATATAACAATATCATGGACTCCTCAGAATTGGAAGGGACCTTTAAAGGTCATTTAGTCCCATTCTCCTGCAATGAACAGCAACATCCACAGCTAGATCAGGTTGCTCAGGGCAACCTGTTCCAGGGCCTCACCACCCTTACTGTAAAAGGGTTTTTCTTTATATCCAACCTACATCTACTTTTCTTTAAGTTAGGACAGGAGGAAAGGGGTTCAATCTCCACAGACCCTGCTAGAGTCTGTCACCTTTTTTTCTTGTAGCTCCCCTTTAGATACTGAGAGGCCACTATCAAGTCACCTCACAGCTTTCTCTTTTCCAGGCTGAAAAGCCCTATCTCTTTTAGCCTGTCCCTGTGGCAGAGGTGTTCCATCAATTGGATCATTTTGTGGCCTTCTACATGCTGCAGCAGGTCTGTGTTACTCCTGTACTGAGGATACCACAGCTAGATACAGTACTCCAGATGAGGCTTCACCAGCACAGAGTACAGGGGCAGGATCACCTCCCATGAACTACTGGCCACACTTCTTTTGTTGCAGCCCAGATTACATCAGAACCCAAAAAACACCTCAAAAATAAAAACCTCTAATATCTGTATTCTAACACTGAATCATTTTTTTCCTATGTTCCCACTGGAATACATCAATTCCCTATCAGGTATCCTCTAAAACTTGTTATGACTGTACCTCCATGTACAAGTAATGGACTTCACTATATCATAGTCAGTGTTCAAGGAAAAAAATCATTGCAAAACAAGACCAAAGTATTTCCAAGACATCTTCACTTAATTGTGCTATTATGAGAGTTACTTCAAGATCAGTATTAAACAGCTCTCTAAACAACATAAATGAACCCAAAGTATACGTGCTATCATTGTATAAATGCAGCAAGTGATACTACCAACTCTGAAGGGATTCTGATTCAAAGCAAAGAAGCAGAAACAAACAGTTCTCTATATCTGCTATAAATTCCTGTTTGACACTACTGTTTAGTGCATGGAGACCTTTCCAAATATTTTCTTCATTTTTGCTGAGCTCAGCCTTCTAGAATGTGAGACATTTGCTAAGAAGATAGCAAGGTGACTTCACTCATAAGGAGTTGCTCAAGCTCATTGAACTATATAGCTGGAGCTTTAAACAAAGCAATGATTTATTTCTACAGAAAAAGGAATGGTAGAAAGAAAGGCAAATAAGGTTAGAAAAGTAAACAAAACAACAAACAACAACCTGGGCATATTTCCTTACCTTCAGTACCTGAAGCTGAGTGTCATCTTCTTACCCTTTATGACAACAAAACAAACCACAAAGAATCTGCATTTCTCACTTACACATATGTGCTTGGCAATGTATGCAGAGCTATATAGACATGTCAAAATAGTCTTCTGAAGATCTTCTGAACTCAACATGTAACCCCTTTTGCTCACTGATCTGCGCTTATCTTTCTATCTACACTGAAGACTCAGCTTTTGGTTCCAAACTAGTTACTCCATTTTTTATTTCCCCCCAAGTAAAAATAACCTTCTTCCTGATAAAAAAAAATATTTCACAGAGTCATAGCTCACCACCAAACAGAAGAAGAAAGAAAAACTTCCCATGTGCAAAGCAATTTATTTTCAGAATCTCTATAGAACAAAATTTTGATGTTTTTCCTCAACTGGTGGTATGACTACCGAATTTTCAAGTCATTCCAATAAAATATCCTACTTAAGATTGAGTTATAAGAGTGTTTTAATCATCATTAAAGAGAAAGAGGGCATCCTGTGAAATATTGTTTTTCAATGTCCTGTCTGCTCAGCCTTACCGTTCCACAGTAATGGAATGGATGGGTCATCACAACTAGAGGCATAACATTTATTACCATCTTCCATCTCATTGTCAACTGTGTCCCCATTTCCAACATTCTTGCTTTTGAGGGTGAAGAAATTTTGCATCTTCACATTGTACCTGAAAATGCAAAAAAGGCCTGGAATGCTGTATTTCTTCACCAATTTTTTAAGCATCTAAGAACAACTTATGCAAGCAAGCAGTAAAGCACAGATGCATGTCCTCTGACAACGAATAGGAAATTAAGAGAAAAGGCTACCAAATCAGTGGCAATATAATAGCATAGCAAGGGCTGTACTTCTCTCATGATGTAGCAGAACGCAAAAAAATACTAGGTCAGATTCAGTGAAGACAGAGCACTGGAGTTACGGATTTTGAAATCAGGACATTCACTACACTATGGTTTATTTCCTTCTGCACCAGCTGTCAATTTCTCTCACTGTTTCCCTGAGTATGGTGTTCCCCATTGCAGGCATTTATTTGGAACTCAAAATTGATTAAGCACAAAAATGCAAGGGGCCATACAAAGGTTACATACATAGGCTGGCTGCACTATTCTCAGGAGGAGAGCCAAGGACAAAACCACACCCAAAGGATGATGGTCAATTAGCATTTGAAGAGAAGAAATACAGAAGAAAGAAGCACTTACTTCATTATAAGTATGTAGAATGAATACATAATGATGAGTATAAGGCTTTCCCACCTCAGAGACAAAAAAAAAAGTATTAAAAGACCAATGAAGCAAGTTTTGTGTAGGAATGTGCATTTAACATCTAGTACAAGTTACATTTGCGTACACAGGATTCATGTAGTTAAGATTCTGTGGTGCCTCAGGAGAATAGGGGAAGCAAAGCCTGTCAAGTTCTTAACATGCAAATAAAATGTAATCCATTTATACTAAAAATGTGCTACGCAGACTGAAACCACTGAGGATCACAACGCCAAGGCATTCTGTTGCATCAGTGCTGAAGCGTAGGCTAGGCACACTTTTAGAGGACTATTCCAGAAGATGCCTGTGATCTTCCACTAGAATCCCACCTTTTCCTATTCTCTGGGACACCTACTATACCTGTAACAAGAAGAATAAGAGCAGCAAAACTTTCTTAGGTGTCAAATCCAGCTGTTGCTTACAGGTTGCATGAAAGAAATCTAGGTATGCTGCAACACCATTAACTGATCAGTCTCATGGCAAATACAGTATGTTAAGGAATAGTCTAGGCAACTTACCATTCTATTTTCTCATCATATATGAACTAGAAAGATAAAAAAAGAGAAACAAGTTTACATTCCTCTCATCTATCTTGAAAAACATTCAAATTTATTTAATAAATATCAGTAATGTCTAGCCAGAAGCTACTGGAGATTTACCCTTTTGACCCTTTCTAACCAAAACTTTTACTGTATGGATTATGCCCCACACAGCTCTAAAGCACATAACTTTTGTACAAGGCTTGGATCCCTGTTAATGACTGTAACAAATATTTAGTAAAGCAGTATGAGCTTGTGAGAGAAATTTCACTTCTACTCTGCATACTCCTTGTGTACAAATTGGAGAGATATGGATTTGAAAGGTGGAGTATTTGGTGAATGAGGAATTGGTTGGACAACCACATTCAAAGAGCTGCAGTCAATGGCTCTAGTCCAGGTGGAAATCAGTGATTAGAGGGGTCCCTCCAGGTTCTGTACTGAGTTCAGTAGTATTTAGTATCTTGATTGATCATGTAGACAGTGGAATCAAGCACACCCTCAGCAACTTTGCAGATGACACCAAGTGGTGCAGCTGACATAATAGAAGGAAAGGATGCCATAAAAAGGGACCTGAATGGGCTCGAGATGTGGGCCCATAAGAACAATGTGAAACGTAACAAGGTAAGGTCAAGTCCAAGGTGCTGCTATGAGTTGGGGCAATCCCAAACATCAGAACAGACTAGGAGATGAAAGGATTGAGAAAAACCTGGCAGTGAAGGCCATAAGGGTACTGATGGATGAAAAACTGGGCACGAGCTCAATTAGTGCAGTAGGTTAGTGTGGGTAGTGTGTGCCTGCAGCCCAAAAAGCCAACTGTATCCTGAACTGCATAAAAGGCCAGCAGAGCAATGGAGGTGATTGCCCTGCTCTTCTTCACCCCTGTGAGACCCCAGCTGGAGTCCTGTGTTGAGTTCTGGGGCAACATGAAAAATGTGGACCAGTTAGTGTAGGTGCAGATGAGGGACACAAAAATGATCAGAGGAATATATCTCTCCTACAAAGAAAGATTGAGAGCTGCATTTGTTCAGTCTGGAGAAGAGGAGGCTCTAAGGAGACCTCATTGGAACCTTTTAAGACTTAAAGGAAACTTGTAAGAAAGATGGAGAAAGGATTTTTACAAAGAGATATAGTAACAGTACAAGCGGTAATGGTTTTCAACTGAAAGAGGGCAGATACTGATTAGATATAAGGAAGAAATTATTCACTATGCGAGTGGTTAAACACTGGAAAAGTTTGCCCAGAGAAGCCGTGCATACCCCCTCCTAGGAAACATTCAAGGGTTGGTTGGATGGGGCTTTGAGCTACCTGGCCTAGTGAGAGATGTGCTCATCCAGGGCAGGATGGTTGGAACATGGTGAGTTTTATTGTCCCTTCCAACCCAAACCATCCTACAATTGTACAGTACATCTTTTAACTTCAGCAATTGATCAGGCAGCTAGTGATCTATACTTCTAGAAATCAAACTAAGTGGCTTCTTCCCTTTCCTGGTGCTATAAAAGAGTATGTTCAGATCTACTTCACTGTTCTAGATAAATAAAGTGATATCTCACTGGTGCTCTATTTAGAAAAATTTACCCAGAATCTGTGAAATAAAACTGCTGTGTAGAAGCAAGACACAGCCACTTTCTCTATTTAAAATAGAGGTGCAAGGTAGAGCTCAAAAATTCTCATACCCAGTAGCAGTCCTCTGAGTCAGAAGAGAGCACTAACTACATCACATACACCACTGGTCTCCAGAACTTTACAAATCATAGGTACAAAATGAATGGACATGGACTAACATGATGGGCACACATTCTGTGAGGCTGTATAAAGTTCTGTATTTGGCAGAATAGAGCTGAGTTTTCACTTCTGGATGGCACTAGAATTAGTTAGGAAAAAGGTTGTTTATCAGCACATATCAATGCTTAGCAGTCCATTCCTCCAAAAATCAAGCAATAAAACCTTTAATTGATAAGAGAGCTACTTACAACAATAAGTATGATAACAGATAAGGTGTAGTACACAGAGTCTCGGAACACAGCCCACTGGGTAAGACAGACCACCTGAAAAATGTCACAGCTTTAGACAACAAAAGTAAGCAATTCTAAAGACAAAACAATGGCTTCCATCTTGCAATCATTTGGATATGTGAGCACAATTATGATTAAAAATTCTGGAACAAATAGTTCCATGCTAACGGGAACTCCAATCGGTTTGTTAAACAATGTACCTATAATAACCAGTATCAATAAAAGTCATCAAGAAACTTCCATTTATGAAACAGATTTCTTACTAATAATATTTTAGTTTCACATAATTTCAGCTGTAAAGTACAACTCATTATAGTACAACAGAGCAATGGCTCCCATATTCTAGTTGTGGACATAGCAGACTAAACATACAAAAAAACATAAGATACACAGTCTAACCACCTACTGAATAGATAGAAGAAATCTCATTACACAGAAGGATTAACAGAGGCTACTGATCCATCTGACTGTGGACACAGTATTGTATGAAGAGGAGTGAGGTTCCTTCCTTTTTTTTTTTTCCAAATAGCTGTTCAAGAAAAATCAATCAAACATAAGCAATTGTGTCCCCAAAGAGAGGCATCTTACTAACCTGTCCTGCAAATAATCCACATACACCAACAATGCAGAGGACGTTGAAAACTGCTGAACCAACAATGGTTCCTACTCCAACATCTCCATGAGTGATAAATACACCTGCAGAGGAAAACATGTTATTAACTCCATCATTTCATTTTAGGATAATTAACAGATAATTAATTAGGACACGTACTACCTAAGAATAACATCATTTCCAAGTTTCACTAAAAGGTTTCATAATGAATGCTCCTCTGTGGACTATTTTGTGCTTCTAGTCTATCTAGCAGCTCCCCATTTTTGTATGAACATCTCCAAATATGTATTTTTATTAAAATTAAATAAATGTCTTAGCCCATTAGTTCTACACTAAGTCCTGTATTTCACACCTTGGACATGACTAGTGCTCCATTCAGATGAGTGAAAAATATCTCCACTCACATCAGAAGCATGAAATTCCTTTCACGCAGTAAAATACAAAACAGAAACCTTTCTCTCAGACATTCAGTATTTAGCAGCTTTTTGGAATGTCTCATGGTACTAAGAGATTCTTCCCTCAAAAAAAAAAAGGTATAATTCTTAGGTCTAGTAATGCATGACTTCTAACTCCACCAGGCAAACATTTCCATTAGTGCTAAACCCACATATGCCTCAAATACTTATCTGTAATAAAATTCTACGAGAATGGCAAAAAATAAGGGTTGGAAGAGAACTCTATATATTATCTAATGTAATCTTCAAGACTGAGACAAGACCAAAGATAAACTGAGTGCACAACAAAGTTGTGTCTTGTACTTCATATCTTTTACTAAAGGGAGCCTTAAAGACTTAGTGGTGTTTTTTTTTTTTTTTGAGATTACCTTTAAAATCATAGTTTCTTAACCTTCTTTCTACATAAACAATCCTTAATAGTATAGAGATTACTTGAAAAAAGTCAGTAAGTAATGTACATAGAATACTATGTCTTTGTGACTTTAGCAGATTTGTTCTTCCTCCATGCTTCTTGTTCTCTTACTTCCTTGCTAACATTAATTTCCTTACTTTATGACAAAAGAAGCAAAAGACACAAATCTCTCTATTTCTCAAGGGAGTACAATGCAATTCTTCTTTTACTTCCAGTGCTCAGAATCAGCCATTCCTCTATGTTTTGAGAGATTCACAGTTTCATGAGATATTTTGAGAATTATACCATGAACGGCAGATTAGCTGACAGCTGCAATTGCTGACTGTAAAATGACAGAACAGTAGCATTTCTGGACACCGCTACTTGACCTGCTGCTGATTTTTTTTAAGAGCTCTCATGAAAGCCAGTGTGTGGGTTCCATACCTATAACAGATGCAAACAGCTCTGGTGTGGAGCTCCCAGCAGCCATGAATGTGGCTCCAGCAACATCTTCACTCAAATGTAATCTCTGGAAGAGAAGCACTGGATATGTTAGCACTGCTCCTCAGTTTACAGCGCACAGTTACACAGCTACAATGATAGAAGTCCTTCATTTTTTGGCCACAGTGCTATTAAAGAATGAGCAGTCACTGTGATACAGAAACAGACATTGCTTCTTGGGAAATATATTTTGGGCAAATAAAACTTAGGGTAAAACTTACTAACAGCAGGCCTATTTCTATCTTCACTTACCACAAGCGAGTCTGTTGATACACACAAAATTAGTCCAATTAGATGCAGACAGGCCTGTGCATGGCAATTAGATCTATTTTTATGACAGTCTCTCTTAAGCTCTAATGGGATATAGGTGTATTACATGCCTTAGACTTCTAAGACCAGCAGAGATGTTTAGCTTCAAAAGTGGGCTGCATCAATTAAATACTGAGGATATTTTCCTTGAACTGTAAAAACAGCTTTTTTGAGACCACCTAGACTCATCATTAGTACTTCATTTCTCTTCACAGGATAGAAAAGCGATTAGTGACAAAAATGACCAATACAGAAATAAATGTATTTCTCAGGCAGTATGCAACATTTTAAGCTGATAAAAATGGTGTGCTATAAAGCATAAAACAGAAACACATGTTCTCATTCTATCACGTGATCTATCAACAGTAATACTGCTGAAAGAGGTCAAATATAAGTGCACTATTTGAATTCTTTTTAGCTGTCTCAATATTCAGAAGAACATGAGATGAAAGAAAGATTTTAAGAAAGAACAACAGATTAATTGGTAGAATACAACTGGTACAACTTAAAGATGGTGTCTATGGAGCATGCTGAAGACAGAAGATCTGAAAAGGGAAAGAATAGATCCCTATTGAATACTTTGTTCGTATTGGTTGTTTGCCTTATTCTTCCATCTGTACCTCTGCTGGTAAGTAGAAGTACATAGCTCTGCATAACATTAATAGGAATTGCAGATCTGTCTACATAGCCATCGGAAAACTGACATTTTTATATTGATAACATGCATTTTTCAGGAAATGGTCACGCACACTTCTGTTAAAAAAAATGAAGATGAGTTTTCCATTTTGCCATCAAAATGGAAGAAAAATCTGGTTTTGTATTTTGTATGTGCTTAGCAATAGTTCACCAAACCCTCACCTAATATAAAAATTTCTCGCAAGCATAGGTTCTAACCTCTCCCGATTATCACTCCTAATTCAAATAATACATGTAATTTTTCAACCTCTTCACAGCAATTATGTGGAATTTACTAATTGTTTAATATAAAAATGTATTCTCATTCCATATAAAATCACAATCCATACTACTCATATACATTCTCCCCTTTCTCCACTTGATCCTAGGCACTTTCGCTGTGTCGGTACAATGGTAGATGAGCAACAGAAGTCTTAGAGCCAACACAATATGGCTATGCATGACAAAGTTTAACTAATGAATCTTAAAACTAGAGTACAGTAAGAAACTCAAATCATCTATATTTCATATCCATCCTACCTACATGCTGCATGTATTCAAGAGTGGATTTCATCAACTGATCTGAAATTTTTCATTTTTGCTCCCTGAATGAGCATGAATGGGGATGAATAGGCCAAGATTACATTTATGGAAAGCCTTAGCCCTCTGAAAAAAGGACTGCATCCAAAAAGCTCACAGAAAGAAATTCCAAACAATGAGGGAACAAAATGTTCACTGCTGTTAATCTCTCTAAATAAATTTTCAAAAGAGGAATAAAGTTCTTTAACATACCTCACAAATTTTCTCTAAGGATGGAACAAAGAAGTCATCACATACTATAGCCAAAGCATAGAACATATACAGAGCCTGTAAGAAAATAAATTCAGGAAATACTTCAGATGTTTTCCTCTGTATAAAAAGAGGAAAAAGGCAATGCTATATTAATTCAGAAGGTAAGAATACATAGCTTCATTTTCTACTCCATTCCAAATAAAAACATCTTTGCAGTGTATGGCTGAAAAGAAGATTCTTATACCTGGGGTTAATTTTGGGACAATAATGGTTGCCAAACCCTAGAATATGAAGAGTGAAGGGCTTGGAGAATATGCCCAACAAGGAGAGACTGAAGGAACTGGGACTGTTTAGTCTGGGGAAAAGGAGGCTGAGAGGAGACGTTATTGCTCTCTTCCAATATCTCAAAAGTACTTACAGCAAGAGCAGAGTTGGGCTCTTCTCACTGGTGACAGGATGAGGGGAAATGGCCTTAAGTTGTACCAGGGTAAGTTCAGGTTGGATATCAGGAAAGACACTTCTTTACAGAAAGGGTTGTTAAGCACTGGAATAGGCTTCTCAGGGAGGTGGTAATATCATCATCCCTGAATGTGTTTAAAAACAATTTGGATGTAGTGCTTAGGGACATGATTTAGTGGAGAGTTGTTAGAGTTAGGGTAGTATGGTTAGGTCGCGGTTGGACTCTATGATCCCTAAGGTCTTTTCCAACCCGAGTGATTCTATGATTGACCACATAGGTTAGCAACATAAAATAATCATGCCTGGAAATAAGTGGACCCTGACCACAGGTCATCGCAACACACCTCTCAGTAACAATTCTAATTTCATACATAATATATTATGTGACCTTGTATTTCCGGCTTGTAAGCCTAATCTTGCTCCTCTCCACCAAAAACATCTCCTTTTTTACTTTATTTTTCCTGAGCTAAGAGTGGAAATCTGGAGCCTGTAGGTCTTGAATATGTTTTCCTTTTTCTACAAAAAAAATCTTAACTTTTTATTTTTCTTCAGTTTTTTTTATTTATTACAATTGCATCTTTTGCATACAAAAGAAAGAGAACCAACAATCTTCCACATCATAAATTGTCATCAACAAAGGAATCCCTGTTTACACAAAATGAAATGCAAACAGATACAAGGAGGAAAGAATCAAAAAATTCATGAAGCCAGGATTTTTATCTCTGAGAGAATGAATATACACACATTTTAAATTCAAATCTGCATAATATCCCTAAATAAATACTATTTATTGAGCATTTATACCCACACAGATATCTGAAATATGAAATCAAAGTACTGGATTCACACGATCAAAAAGAAATAAAAGAAAAAACAAAGATTAAACACTGTAGAAGAAAACTTACAGCAATGATGTGAAGGAGAATCCCTCCTTGCTGCCGTTCTTTATTTGTGAATATATCCTCAGGAAACTCATGAATGGCTGAAACAGAAGTATACAAATTTTATGTATTATCTTACAATATCTACAAACAGAATAGCAAAGAATAAGGATATAATACCTGTAGAAAAACAATGACCAAACATGAGCGCATCTTCCAATTTAGTACATTACAACCTGCTCGCTCAGAAACTCTTTTCTGCTCTGAAGAAAAAACAGAGAACTGATACTTTGGTCTCACTGTTTACCATCATAATAGTCACTTAAACCAGCCTCCAGTATACCAAACATCATATTATTAACATCTTATTTTCAGAATTAACTCACATGAATGCCCCCTAAATATACTTTTAAAGTGGTCAGCACAGGCATTAAAAACACCATCCTGAAATAATAACCTTGGCTATAAGTGTGGCTTGTCCTGAAATATTATGCAATGACTGCAATACTCCATCAAGTTCTTAACTACAAATTTTTACACAACTCCACAGTTTAAAGAGCAAATTCACAAATAAAGTGATTCTAAGAATTTTCCCACAAAGTCTAGTATCTATATCTAGCAAAGGAAGAGAAAAAAAATAGGTGGTGCATAGGAATGAGCAAAGTTATGAGTTTTGGGATTAATTCTGCGTGCCACTGAGGCTGTGTTGAGTTCAGTTGAAGAATTTATGTTAAACACAGAGACAAGAGGATGAAAAATGGATTGAGTTATCTGTAATCACCAAACACACTTGAAATTGTTAGCTGCAGTGAGAGGACACTCTAGTTTCAGACTAGAATTACTTTCCATTTCTGAAGTGTTTGAGTTTTTTTTATAAATAAACCACCTAATCTATACTGCATAGATTCATATGCTTCATGTGTTTAGCTTCATAAAGACTTTTGCGTGCAAACAGGGTTAAGGTCAAGATTTCATAGCCTGTTTTTCATTTGGCGTCCACCACAACAAACATTAACTTAGAATGAATATTTTGGCAGCAGGTGACATTTATACAGAAATCTTACTTTCCTTCCAAAAGTTCGATTTACCATTTTATGAAATCTTCCTAAATACTTCAACCAACTGTTTAAAACCACTATCCTTTGCTTAACACTACTAACAGTCTGTAAAATACTTAACCTGAAAGTTCAACAACAGTGACTTACTGCAATTCTTCTACTGATTTCAAGTATGCCTTTAATTAAGACCTGCTCTCATAAAGACCTGCTGCATCCCAACTGGAATGAGAATTAGAATTCATTTGTTGAACAGAGCTTTCCCAAGATAAAGATGCTTCTTTTCTTTTAAATCATAGAAGACAAAAATTGTTCAAATAGTAAATTTTCTTTAGATACTTCTGATACTCTTAATCCTAGGTAAATGTTATATTCCTAGTCCTCCTTCAGTAATCACAAGGTTAACCTTCAGTAATCACAAGGTTAAATGAAAGCAGCATGGATATAAACTAAATTATCAGTACAACTGCACAATAATAATCACCCACTGAATAAACAGAATGCCATAGTACCTCTGTGCCTAAACATCATCAGAATGCTAATATTCAGCAGGACTCATTTCAAGAAAGTGGGCCCAGGTTGCTACATAACTTGACATCTCAGCCTGTGAGCTGCACTGTGATTAGTGGCCTTACAAAACAGAATTTCTATATAAATGTAATTCACATCATAAATAAAAGACATTTGCCTGTCAATCCAAACAAACTCAAGTACTTGTAAAATCAAAATACGCGAACAAATCATCTTCCTTTCTGTACAGTTTTTCATTGCTTACCTGCAAACAAGGAAAATGACAGCAGAAATATAATACTAACTGGGATAAAACTGGTTGCACTGTAGTTTTGAGATACTGTATTTATGGTGGGCATTCTTACTCACACCAGAAGACAGTAGAGAAAAACCCACAAAGTGTAAGTCAAGATGCAATAATTTGCAATTATTTTATCTACAGAATAATATTTTAAAATACTGAAGGAATCTTATATAAATCTAACAAACAAGCAGGCTTCCTTTAGTAATGTATCACCATTGTATACCACATACATATGTACACAATACTCTAAGTATATACTGTACTGTTATTAGTTATATGCAGTTTAGTAAAATTCAGTAATATAATTCCCTCCATGTGGCAATTAGGGAAGAATATCCTTTTGGAGCAATATTGGAAAGCAATAAAATATAAGATCTTGTCAGCTACACTAGCTGCCAAAAGCAAAATTTCTCAGAGGAGTTATTTGCTGAAATACAGAACTGAAAAATTAATCAGCACCCAAAGCATATGGTTTAAACCAAAACTTTAGCTATTAACAATTAATATTAATTAAAATTATTAATAACTAAGAAAGCTTTAAGGAGCCCTGTCCTTTGGGAGAAAAAACTTAAAGCTACTGCTGCAGACATCCTCCTATACAAGATAGTCCTTCCTGCAATAGAGGCTAAAATACCATGTCCAACATAGTAGTATACAAACCATGTATTTGAAGGACTACATTCTTCATCATACTCCTCATTTGTCTTTCATCTCTTCTATTCAAAACAGGGCTGCAAGAGTACAAGTACTCCAGCAGTAGCCCAGGACAGCGGAAATAAGAGCCCTGGCCTGATTCTCCAGCAATGCTAAAGTAATACCATAATATGGAGTGCATCCTTCCATATAATGGGAAGGTGTGTACCCACCATCACAAGTACCTGTGCAAGAAACACTATTCCCCTGCTGTCACTCAGAGGGAATATGCCCTTGCTGCATGATTTGGCAAAACTAATGTGTCACCAGGGGAGCTATTATCCACCGGTAATTTCTTCCATTTGGCTGTAGAATATTTCACAGTGTAACGCTAAGAGTGGTTGAACAAATATAACTCAAAAATCTCAGAAAACATTAAAAAGAAACACTAACAGTATCTTTCTAATACAAATACACTTATTTAAAGTTAAACGAAATAGGAAATCAGAAGACCAGAAGATGTCAAATTAGGGAAGATGGAAATGAGCCAAGGCTTTCGATGCCAAGGAAAGGCAAACCAGCTTCATTGCAAACCAACATGTTTCATAAATAGACTAAGATGCTGTATTTTTAATAAATAACTACTTGAAATACCTCCTTGCCTCAGAAGTATTTTTATGTGAATAAGCACAAAGGCAGCTTCTCTCTAAATAGAACTCATGCCATGCAATTCTTCAAATACATAGATACTACAAAATCTGTAGTAATCAGAGAAATTAAACAAGATTCTGGACTCTGCTAAATAAGCTTCCCTTCTTAGTGACATGGCCACCTGACAGTGATTTCCAAGGCAAAATCTGGAAATTTTTAGCATAGGCATTTGCTGCCTTCATGATTTTGTTATCCAAATAATCATAAATTTTGAATAATCCTCATCTATAAATTCTGTATTTTTCTTTATTTACTCACTGTATTATATTTTCAAGATTTTAAAACAGAGATCTGTGTTTCTTATCCACTGCTCTGGCAATCTGGTTGCTCAGGAAAAGACTGTTTGGACTCCCTTAAGAGGGAATCTACATCACTTAAGGAAGGGGCAGCAGTATTTCTTGTCTGTACAAGCTAACAAAGGGGATATGTCATTACTGCGGTTTCTGCTCTGCCCACACCCTACAATATTATGGGTACAGGCAGGAGGGCACCACTGTACCTCAGCAGAGATACTTTCTCATATACAGGAGATGTGGTGATCCGGCAGCCTGAGTGGGAGCTGCAACTCCTCAGTTTCCACTGAAAAGAGACAGAACAGATGGGAAGAGGAGCTGAAACGAAGAGCAGTAACATCTAACGGGGCCAACCTTTGCCAAAAAAGGAGAAGAACATATACCAATCATCTTGAAATCATCTTGAAATACAGAAATATTTATCCTGCTGGTACTGTTGAAAACCCATGACTCCTGAAGCTCAACTTATGAAGCACAGATTTATTGAGGGGGAAGGGAGAGCGCAAGAAGGCCAAGTCTATACTGAGACTGTTCTGTAGCTTGCTCCCTCTCTCCAAACATGACATGAGTAAGGGACACAAGGAAAGCTTTTCTAACCACGAATTTGAAGTGGTGATACTGCCGCCTTTTACTCCAAAGGATGACAATATTAAGAATAACTTGATGATGACATGACAGAAAGGATGACTCATCTTTGATAGAAAGCTCTGGCTGAGCTGCCTGTGGCTAAGTAGCAAACGCAAGTATGCAAATAGCATGCTCCAGCCATATATAACAGAAGCTGCAGAGCTTAAGCTGTCTGTAGCTCTGGAATGAAGATCTGATCTGCAGCAGTCAGGGATAACCTAGGCATCCCAGTGACACTCAGCAGTGCTTAGGCTGTTACCAGATTACTTCTGGGTTCCAACAGAGCATTGTTCTCATATGCCCTATCCATACCATGTGAGGCAGTCTGCCAATGAAGTTAAATTTCAAAATCTCCTAAGCCTCACAGAACATCTCAACAACCACGTGGACCTGTGGTTTTATAACCTGCCTCAACACGTGATTTCTTCACCTTATCAGCTCTTGATTTACTCACGCAGGCAACAAACATACTGACTCTTAATGCCTGCTAAGCGTTCAAGCATGTTACACCTCTTTAATTTCTTCTCACTGGAAGAAAGGAGCAGTAGCTATTTGAAAATATACAATCAACCAGCTCCCCTCTGCCTTTGCAATGAAGGTGATCAGGCGAATAACATACACAACTTTTCCTTGTTAAAGTGTTTGGGGAATACTTTCTGCTAATCTACATC
Source organism: Cyrtonyx montezumae (assembly GCF_038088225.1). Taxonomy (NCBI): domain Eukaryota; kingdom Metazoa; phylum Chordata; class Aves; order Galliformes; family Odontophoridae; genus Cyrtonyx; species Cyrtonyx montezumae. The sequence continues at coordinate 14,616,013 of NW_027071826.1, forward strand.
AGTTCACATTCAATGGCATTTTGCACAAGACTGAGTTCAAGAAACATTTAGACAATGCTCTCAGAAACATGATTTGCTTCAGGATGGTCCCATGTGGAGTAGGTCTCGATCCTTGTGGGGTCCTTCCAACTTGGGTTATGATTGTAACCCTGTAATGCCTGCACCTTGCTCCTCCTCTGCCCTGGGTGAACATCAGGATATATTACGTATATAAACTGTGATATCCACTCCTGGCTTTCAGCAAGTGCCTACCATTGGACTCACCCAGGGCACACATATAAGGAGAGTAAGGGTAGGCAAAAGGGAGAATTAAATACTTCCACTTTATCCCCTTCTATAATCATACACATATGCCAGATCAAATATTTCAATTTAGTGCCATTTGTTTAAGCACTGCAAGCAGTTTCAGTCAACTCTGCACTTAGTGTATTTGTATTTATGTGCAAACTCCCACCTTCCTCAGGCCTGGTGTTGCATTGAAGCACGTGCATTTCTGCCTCAGTTATGAAACACCAACTCTCACTGTGTGCAGAAATGAGCTTCTTTGGATATTTCTCATGAAAATGCATGCATCGTTACTAGGCATCAGCAGTAAAATGTCAACAGTCTGTGCACCAAAAGTTGAAACTGTAAGTCTCCTCAGTACTGTAACTTGCACTAATTCATAATTCTGCACCAACATAATCCATTTGAAGATATGAGTGAAAGCCAGGACATCACTCCTACCACACCCACACAATACAGGGCCCCTGTGTCATTTGAGTTGCTCTGAATCAGATAAATATGCCTTAGAATCACCCTTGCTTTCAAAACATTTGCTGCTTTAGCCCACAGTCCTCTTCAAAATCAACACACTGGAAAGATTTTCACAGAAATCAGGTCATCATCCTGAATCAACAGGAGAAGCTCTTCTCATATTCTCTTTTCCACTGTCAAGAGAGTCGGTCCCTTGTTCCATGTCTCAGAAATGACTGCAGCGTGCTCGCTACAGCCCAATAGGTGTGTCAGTAGTCCTGAGGAATGTCATAATCCACTCATCTGATCTTTTTGTGCAACAGCATATTTTCAGCATTCTAACAGCAATTGTGCAATTTAAAAAGGAGCAGGGACACTTTCATTCATAGAAATGTACTGATTTATTTAAGCATTTCATTGATAACAGCTGAAGCCTGAAGATCATAATATCATGCTGAAATTAGTGTACACATATATAAATTGTGACATATTAATGCCTCCTTTGTTAACACTACTTCCCAAACAAGGTACAGTAAATTTTAATAGTTACTAGGAAATTGTGAGTGTGCCACAGTACACTAAAACTACATTTTTACAGAACTACAGGAAGCCTAAACTCATGAAAAACGTTGCACAGAATTCAAACTTAAAAATAACCCCTTCCAACTGCACAAGTTAACATGCTGTTAGCTCTGAAGTGTTAGTGTAGAAAAACAGTAAGTATACTCAAGCAAGCAAGTCCTTTTATACATGAAAACTGTTAACTTTAAAATCTTACAATGACAAAAATAAGAGTGAACAAAAAAAAAATCCGACCAACCCACCATCACAGTTCAGTGATAATCCTGGGTGCCATCCGGAAAAAGAAAGACTTACTAAGCTTTAAGCTCCCATTCCTATTAGACAGCTGTTTCTAGTTCTCTGTAGCAGTATGGCATGTGGATTTTCCCTCAAATACTCAGCTCAGATTCTGTGGGATAATAATCTAGGCACCAGTGTCAAAGCAAATCAGGAATAGACAATTTGAAGAAATACACTCGTTTACTTGAAAAATTTGGTAGGAAATTTGTTTAGAGATAACTCCTTAGTAAACTGTTTTCACAGATGTTCTTTGCTCAGAGATAATACTAACAAAAGTACATGAAATACCACCCAACTTTTTTGAGAGACATTTGTGCATAATCAGTGTAATGCTGTGTGAAGCCAAAGATCAAACTTTCTATTTCCAGACAAAGTACCATATGGCAGAAGGCACAATAAGAATCCTCCTCCACAGCCCTTCACCTTACAAGCAGTAGAAATTATGAGCAAATTTTATCTCTGTGGTATAGTAATTCAATTTCCATTGCTCAACTAAAAGCAGGCTGCCAAATGCGATTATCTGTGCAATGGTAAGTAGCAGCTTATGAAGCAAATAACTGACTCAAATCTAAAATATTAAATCCATTTAATATATATATTGTAAGAGGACTCCGCATTGATGAAATATCCTTCAAAGCTCTCCCTCCATCAATATGACAACTATGAAAACTCCTACACAGGATTGGATTAGCTACAATCAAAAGTATCGTTAATACCTTATTAAACCACAGACTGGTATTTATTTCATTTTCTCTTTTATAAAAAAAGTGAAGCATTTGCACTCATTAATTCAGTGTCAAAGGATCAAATCAAAACACCTTAAAAACTATCTGCAACAAAAAGAAAATCACAGGAGTCAGGGATGACACATGGATGCACAAGTACAGTAAGATGGTGATGCATCAGCACATCAAAGTGCATGAATACATGCATATTGGGCTTTGTGTTAATGCTTTTAATGTCCTCAAGATTTTGTATCATCTATTTTTTCCCCTCATAGCTTCCAGACAATATACTCTCTAGAAGCAACTTTTAAAGAGTGAGAGAACACTTGCTTCATAATTAGTTTTTCTTTCTTTCTGGGAACAGCTTTTTAATCTTATATTACTTTCTCTTATGGATAGCATTACCCTGTTACCTTCACAAAGCTGTATTGCATGTAATAAATCTTGTAAAAATTTCAAGACATATTAACAACCCAGGTTAAAATGAAGCTGCATTTGGCACAAAAGAATGAAAATTTTACAAGAGATAGGCTATAACTCCCTGTTTTTGCTACTGAATATAAGTTGAAGTCTCCTTTCTCTCAACATCCTATGTGCTCCATTTGGCACGTCATCCATTTTAAACCTAATATGTATTACTATTACACTGATGCCATGTAACAATGGGGTCAAACTGGCCTTCAAAGCCAAAAAGAATAGCTTGCTAACAGTAACAGATTTAATATGAAGACAATTATATTTTTGAATTGCTATAGATTGAGTACAAGGAAATAACAGTTTTCCTTCAAAAATACCATTGGCACTGAACATTTCTGCTTATAAATTCATTATAGAAATATTTTTCTACACAATTAAGTTCTTTCTCGTCTTCTTTAGTGATTGAAAAAATGTGCTGCTAGCTTCTTATACTTGCTGAAGAGAGACCTCAAATAATACTCTGTTATGTATCTATGATATGAGGCTAGTACCTTCCTGGTACATCAACATAGGTGATCACCACACTGGACTGCAAAATGACAGGAAAACTAACCTGACCAAGGTCAGACCACAAATAAAATTTATCTATCAGCAGGTGAAAAAAGCTACAGGTTACCTGACAAATGAACAGGTTACATATAGAAAACACTAAAAAAAATAGCAGCCCCAAGAGGTCTTTTGCCAGAGCTTCCTTTCAGAATAGATGTGCACTTCAAATAAAACCATGCTTTTGCACCTTCAGCACAGTTAATGAACAATAACAGGTTTTTTAATCCCTCCTACTTCAGCAAAAGCTGCATTATGGCTGATTTAAAAGCAGCAGTAATGGTATAAAAAAGTAGAAAAGTACATCATAATTTTCCCCTAACTGCATGGAAAAGGAAATCAAATACAATATTTAATATATGCATGTTTTTACTCTTCTTCTGATACCCAATCCAACTAGGAATTTTAACCATCCAGGAAAACTGAGCTATTTTGGAAAGAAGCAGAATTTTGCAAAATTGTTTTGAATTAAAAAAAAATGCCACAGCATTAGAATCTATACAGAAGTCAGATTTCGGAGTCAAGCATTTAATATTTTTTTCCCTATATATCTTCAATCCTTTGAAAAATCTTATTTACATATGAACAAATGGAAGGACAACAGTTCTCTCCCATTAGCCATGCTTACATGGTATAGTCAGTTCTCATTACTTTTTTTTTTTTTATAAACCACGTAGTATTTGCTTTTTTACTTTTCCTGAAGCCAGGCCTTGGAATTAGGCAGTTATGTAAGAATCTCAGCTTTCATTTAAAACAAAAAATACACTTCTAGCTTTTTTGTTTGTGGAAAAAGATCCACATCCAAAAACATTACAAAAAAATAATGAATGCCACAAGTTCCACCTTCCAGCAAACATCACAACTTTGCAAAGTTTGCACTTTCTCAACACAGAAGATTAGAAGCATTACTGCTCTGTTCTTGTGCTTTATCTCAACAGTCACAGAAATGTGCATGTCAGATTACGGTTCACACCATCAAAAACCTTTACACCATCTACCAGTTACAAAGCACACACAATGCTTAAACACCTGCCCATACAGGAATTGTATACTGTATTACTCTTTTAAAATGAGTTGTACCATCTTTGTTTTATTGCATCAGGCAGTTCAGAAACCGTTTCTGCTCTCCTACCACTTGTTTAGATGGGTCAAAGAGGAAAACCCAACTTTCTAATTTGTATTAGAAACACATAGACTATATCTATATTATCTCTCTCTGTATATATGCATTTGTTTCTTCTCAAAACTGTTAGGGAAAAAGCCCACAACGAGGCCAAGAAGAACTAAAGCAGCTACTGGTATTCCTGCTCCTGTGCCAGGAAACAGAGCCAGAATCTTACTAAGAAATCTGATAGAAAAAAATGCTGCAGTAGCGGAAATACAAGATCAGGACAGTGACAAAAAGAAGAAATGCGGACTAACGGGTAGTGAGCACTCAAAGACAAAGGAGCCTCACCAAACGTTATTTGTCTTCAGCTGATGGAAGAAATGCAAATCAAGTGTCATATGTGATCTGACCCACCATATCTCACCTGCCCAGACAGCCTGACTTCACATTTCAGAGGTTATTTATATCCTCATTTTAGATTTCAAGATCTGAAAATTGAACTTACAGTGCTTCTGTGTCACATAACACCAGTCTCTTTCACGGTACAAAGGAAAACTAAACATAAGAAAAGTCCTCACACTACTTGTATATGACCATTGTCCAAGAGTAATCTGAACAGTGCTCTCATTAATAAGCTTTAATTCCTGGTTAGCCCTGAAAAGGTCAGGACATCCAGCTACATGGTCTCTGAAGGTGCTTCTGACTGAATTATTCTGTTCTATTCTATTCTACTCCAGTCTATTCTATTCCTACCTTCAACAGCCTGGATGAAAGCAGCTGATGACATAAGTATTCTCATTTATTTGCACTGAGGAATTTGCACACCAGTTACAAACACTGAGGGACATTACCATCAGAATTTTTTTTGCCTCTTTCCATTTTCCTAGTCTTTTATTCTGTGAAGATCCTTCTCCTATTACTTTTGAATTACCAAATATTGCACATAAAAGGTACCTGACTTGCAAAACAGAAAGAACCAGTATAATCTTATTGCTTAATGATGGATTATGCATTTTGCAGTGCTTAACTTGAGCATGGTAGTGCTTTGATTCAAGCTGGCTGCCAGTCAGAAAGCACTAGTTACAGCAAACATGAGCACATCTCTTTAGTCTCTTACACAATCACTGTGTAGTTATTCAATCATTGCGTGAAGCCCTTGAGTTGTTTTCCAGTGCAGTTACTCACATCTATGTTAAACTAATCTGAAACAGATTGTTCAAGTTAACTCTGCAGTAAAGACACAAGCTGATTTCCCCAACTGTGTGGTGTATTTAATAGCAAAATTGGGGATGATACACACAAGATTGATTTCCAGCAGTTGTTTTATCCACTAGACAAACCCCTTCCCGTTCTTACTGTGAAAGCATACATTGCGGTTTATTTACAAGAATGGGAAGATGACCAAGTAATAATTTGTTTCTTTCAATTAACTTTTTTCCCCTAAATCTTAACAGTTGTGAGCTTTAAAAAAAAAATGTGTCTGCAGAGGAATCAACAGCTTCAGTAGTTCAGTGAACAAAATTATCATATGGATTTTTTGTTCTGTTAACATGGGGATTTTAACATATTTGAACTTGGCAAATATAACAAATTCCATTTAATCTCATTTCAGTTCAATCTCTTCTATTTTTAATTCTCACTTCTTAACCATATTTTTGCTGAAGGGCTAATATTGAAACAAGAAGTATTCCCCACAAAAGTTAATGGAGCTTTATAGGTATACATCAAAGCAAGATTCCCACCCACAATTTTTTCTTTATTTAGAAAGGTCCAAAGGCATAAAAAGCATAAACAATGCAAACACTCAAAGTGCATAATATGTTAATCTTAACTATGAGTTTAGAACTAGACAAAATAATCCTGAAGTTAGAAAAAAAAACATGTGGATGGTACACATCAGCAAAGACAGAAAGAACTTTTTTTGCCTTTCTTACCAACCACAAGGCACAACTCAGCGACCTAGATTCCACACTGGCCACTCAAGTTGTAACAAAACAGTTCTGTAAAACTGGTGTGTTTTTCTATTTTCACTGAAAAATATCAAAGAACTATCAGTGGTAGCCAAAACAAAACCCTGCATATTGGGTAATGTATGTTTACAATACAGCTACCATATATGATTGAGGGCACTGGCACCCTCTCCTAGAGGATTCACACGAGTAAGGTTAACAGAAGTCCAGTTCATGTGGTTATTATGAAAACAGCACAGATGAAAGAAAGAGATAAGCATACAGGCTCAGCTTAGTACAGGTACTATTGAAACATCTCAGTCAGACAATGTTTTTTATTCTGGCTTGTAATCCTGGCATTGTGGTCACTTAGCTCCACACAGCTGTATGGTGAACTAGAAATAACCCCCGGCAGACTTTTTTTACTTAGGTAGTTTCTTAAAATTTTATGCCAAAAGAGCAAGCATACCTAAAATAAATTCCTGTAGAAAGCAGTTTGAATATAAATCCTTAAGGAAACAGCAATAGTGTCCAAGTGTTAGAGAATTCATTCACACACAGTAACATTCACTGATAACATCCCAAGCAACGCCCTATAGTTATGGATGAGGCAAATCACATTTAAAATTGATCTACGAATGGTGAAAATGTAAGGAAAGGACAGATTCTGACACATACAGTAATGACTGTAGATCCTGACAGCTATCAGCAACACCTAGGAATGACAGAGAGGGCTGCAGCCAAAGAACAATGACGTGAACTGTCCACAGGGCTTCTCTGTCACTATATTATGTGGGAGGAAATTTGTTTGAAAACCAAAGGCTGTAGCTGCTTCCGATGAAAGGATAGCACTGCTGTGCCAGCAGGCTGAAGAGGTGGTGGTGGCAGCTGGAAGAAGCTGGGGAGGGGGTGGTAACTGTCTAAAATAAACATTTAAGGAGGGAACAGTGTACTCATGAATAACTGACATGAACAGTCACAAGATGAATATTTTCCTGCCAATAATTTCAGTGACATAAAGCATCAGAACATTCACCTACAGTAAAAAAGCAGTATTAAAAGTTATCTAGATATGGGATACAGAATATAATTAACATCTGTGAAAAAAACATACACATGCATATACACTACTCAAAAGTCACACTTTCCACTAAACTTTCACAAAAAGATCCAGGCAAACAAAAGCTTCATGTTCTTTTGAATTAAAATTCACCTATCTTCCCAATAAATCAAATGAGGAGTAGAAGACAACCACCTGGCATAGCTCTTTGTCAAGGAATAAATATTATAGGAAGGAAACGTCTGCAGGAAATCTGACAAAGCCATTTTTTATGCATTTGATTTAAACAACAGCTTCATTTCTAGGAAACTTTTAAGTGCTACCATGCTGACATCTCAGAGACATTAAAGTGAGATCACAGGCCTGTATGCATTCAAAATAAAGTAATAGCCCAAATTTGCAAGCACTTATAATTCAAATCAAATTAGGTACAGCTGTGAATCAGTGTACACAAAAGTCATCCTATCATTATGGCAGGCCCTACCAGGTAAAGCTGAAGTAGAAGATCATCTCCACAGCATTCTTAAAATTAATTACTACATATGGTATTTGTATGCAGATAATACAAAATATAAGAGCTGATGTTACAAAACAAACAAAAATCATTAATAACACTATATAAGGAAGAGGAAGGAGCTATGGAAATAAACAATTTCAATGAAAAATAGCATGTAACAAGGAAGAAATCAATTTTATGAAGACAAAAAAAAGCTAAGAGGTCTGAAATGAGTACAGAAAATACAGAAAGAAGTACAGAAAATATGAAGTGTGAAATAACACAAAACACTCACAGCAGGGAATAACTACTGAGAGGCAAAATGATATACTATTTTGACCACAGGGATATGCTAATGAGAGAGGAGGACATCCAGGAAGAAATACCTGAAAGTTCAAGATCTGAGGAAAAATGTGTCAATAGCAGGAATGGATAAACATTCAGAAATTACTATCAGACAAGTTATGACTGAACCCATCAGAGTTGGAGATGAAGAAGATTAGGCAACAGGAGGAAGAAACATGAAATACGCCAAAAGAAAAATAAAAAGGCAGTCAGGGACACAACACAAGCAAAATGAAGGAAATCCCAACACCACTGAAGACAAGAGCAGGGGAAACAATAGAGGTAGAGTCTGTAGTATGAGAGGAAGTGTACAGACAGACCACAGATGGTCCTAGTGACCTATCTAAAGAGTTGGACACATGAACAAATGGCAGTTGGGTCACATAATTCTTTAGGTGTGAGCCACGGATGTTCAGAATGTTTTAAACAAAATGGTTTAAATATAATTCCAATTAAAGAATCCACAAATATAAGTATCATATAAACCTTCAGTCAAGAGCAACTTGTAGTTCAGGTGTAGTGCAGGTGATCTGCAAGACTTCAATAATTTACAACATAGACTCCTAAAAGTCAGTAAAATAAACCCAGAGGTATTTACTTAATTCCAATAATTTTCACAGCAGCTTTCCCCTTAAAAAAAATCACTGCACATTTTAGCCTAATTCAACATCATTTTTCTTTGGATTTAAGAATCTTTTTCTCTGCCAAAATCTAACTTTTTGGCTGACATTTTAACAGCATTAATTAATAAACTATAACAGTTTGACTACTGTTCTATTTTCAACTCCAGCAATACTCTGATACATAACCTTGAATAAACCACTTCAGATCATCCACTTCCCTCCTCACTATTTTGTCACTTCTGATGGCTGGGTGACTGAGATACAAATAAGTTTTACAACTAAAGGTTCATTAAAAAGGTTCATTAAGTCTCTACATAAAACAGCAAGCTTAACTTTTTATTATTATTTATGCTGATAAAGTCAGATTGGAAAAAAAACAACTATTTCCCTTGTTACCAGACAAACACTCCAGTAAGAATAAAGAATATAATTTCAAGACATCTGAGATGTAGGAGGCCTGAATCATTTAGATATTTGTTAGTTGCACTTGATATTACTTCAATCTGTAGAAGCTTAGCTAACAATAATCAAACAGACATAAGTTAGCTCTGTTTTTCTCCTTCTGATAAATGTGTCTATATTTACACTTACATGTGTGAATTATATTTGTAATTCTCCTGGAAGTGTTTCAGACGTCAGTGATAATAAACGAAATGGTCTCCAAATTTTGCCCATTTCTTATGTAGAAAATCAGCAATGAAAATAGATACTCTGTAACGTGAATATAAGATCTGCAGAATTAAAAAAAGACATTGTGACCCTAGAGAAAATATTGGACAAGGCTTCATTTCATATTTTGAAGTGTTGAACCCCACAAGTTTTGCCACGGTATTTGATCCAGTTAGCATCTGCCTTTCCACTAGCGAAAAGGATCACCAAACTGCTGCAGTAGAAACCATACTGCTTTTTATGTAGGTGGAGTTGAAGCAAACTCTTGAGAACACTGAATCATGGAGTTGTATGACTGAAAGTGTCCTCTTCTACTTTTGCTTCCCAGAATTGCATGCTCAGATAAGGTATTTTAGCTCAGGTGTGAAACACCTGTGTTACCATATACAAGTAGACCCCTACTCACTCAATCCACTAATATATTTTTCTTTACCACTCAACCATAGAAACTGTGCTCCTCTATTGAAGAGTGGAAAATAGAAAAAAGAATTTGATTGAGATCATGCTGAATGTAATGCAAAATTGGATGCCTTCATTAGCTTTTATTAAAATACACTGCAAGCAATATACTGAAGACATTAGAAGACAGCACTGTACTTATGCAGCTGTAGTTAAGAATAACTTAGTAGCAAAATAAGAAAGAAGGAACTTCGAACATTAATGACAAAGTTCTAACTATTAGAAATCTTGCCTTGCAATTATGCTTACAAAGAAACAGCCCACAAATCCAGCTATAACACTGGATCAAATAAATGTTCATTAGGGGTGTGTGGCAAGTATTTAGATTGGGAGTTTTGACACATGGATCTCCAATATAAGTGTTTGTTCCAGATCAGTCCCAGCAGAACAAACCCAAATGACCCCCCAAACTTTCTTCCAGCTGTACGTTTCTCTGCCCGGAGGTGTGGAAACTCCATCTGGTGATTTATTCAAGTGTAGGTCACCCAAGCCAAACTTAAGCATCAAGATCATATATGCCTACTTGTGAGTAATTAACCAACCTGATCATTTGCTGTCACTTTGTCATCTTTCAGCTTCACATTCCATTCCTGCTAACCATGCTTATATCAGCATCCCCCTTCTGCACCAGATGTGCTCTTTTAAATCCCCCTTCTACTCCACAGCATTCCTGCCTCAGGTCCACTACTTGCAGGAGCTTCCTGAGTCTCAGTCATGTCACATTATATTTCCAGCCCTAATCTAGGAAAGTATCTTAAAGCACGATTGAACTTACAGAATTACAGATTGAACTTACTTTATCTTCAGAGATAAGGGAAGTACAAGAGTGAACAATGTTCCAGGTTCCTTTTCAATTACCACATTGGAACAAAATTTAATTCTGTTAGAAAACATAACTGGAACAAGATAAAGATTTTGCTGCTTTTTGATTTGAGGCTGTTTGTTTTAAGGAACTTTTAACTAACATTTTTCTACATATTCTTCCCATCCTTCTCAATATACAGTTCTCCCCTGTATTACAATATAGCTCTAAATAACAATTCCTCCTTCAAGTCACATCTTTTTAAAGTTCACTAAAACAGTTATTTTAAGGCTACTCTGGTCACAACAGCAACTGAGATGAACAGTTTCTACTCTGTACAATAAAAGCAATTAAGAAGCCAGAAGTATCATTCTTGCTCTGACAAATGGACAGTACAACAGAGAATAAGTAGTAAAAGAATGAAAACCCAACAAGACTCTACTTTGAATGTTTTCAAGTAACATACCCAACTTACACATTTCTAATATGCCGATTACCTTAGATCCCAACTGCAAATATTATATAAAACAGAATATTTATCTCTAGCTGAAAGGCTGCCATATTGACAGCCTACAAGTTCAGCTTCTAACTCTATTTAGAGATCAGAATTCAAAAACTTGATTTTGTTTGATCCATTTCATCCTCTACAAAAAAAATGAATGAAGTACTTAAATAATGAGAAAAAAGTGATAAAGAGAAACATGAAAGAAACAGAGTACTGCAAAACTTTTTCTAGTTACAGAGGGTGTGAATAATATTACTAGGTTGTATTTGATTCACTCTTTTCTAAGATCCATGTTCTCTATGTCATGCAAGTACATTCTCTAATATTATCTCCAGAAGATGAGAATAACACTAATAGAAATAATATCTACTAATTGCTGACATGTCAAATTTAAAACATATTCAAATCAAAGACACCGAATGCAAAATGAAGTAGTCAAAATCCATGTTAAGAGATCTATTCCTTCACAAATCTATGCCTAATAACTGTGCTTCAAGAATCATTTCTAATATATGACCAAGACTCCAGATGACTCCATTAATGCTTTTACTATTTCCCCTTGAGAGAACCCTGAATAAAAAATGAAGTACTAATACATAGTTTATCCTCCCAAGAAAGCAATAACTTCCTAGGAATAAAAATTGCTTATGTATAATAGCACCACCTGGTGTGGCTTGCCATTGATGCAGATGAACAAAACCTACTAGCTCATCTAATTTACCTGTCAACCAGTGTGGAATTCATCACCTCAACATACCTTTGGTGGTTTTCATTTTATAGTTGATTTAAAACTGTTTGAAGACATAATTCAAACCAATCAGATTTCTGAAGAAGAATTGATGCAGAAGTGGCACATAAAACTTGAGTTATGAGATGGATAGTTCAGTTTTAATTTACATATACACTGTTGGTAAACCCCAAGACTTCCTAGGACATTATGACTATCAAGCAAACAAACATACCATTACCTTCCTAGACATTTAATTTTATTACATATTTTAAGTAGAAAACTTGAAAATCTCTACATGAAAATGTAAGGTGGACTAGCAAAGATCAAAAATGACTCCTAAAATCCCATGTGAAGACTTAAGCTGAGTGCCCCTTCATCAGCTGATAAGATTACAGAGACCATACAGCACACTTTTTTTTTTTTGCACCTAGCTGTTTTAAAGCTTAGCTGGTTGACAAAGAGAAATCCATTCATTTCATAACTTGAAAATCTATTCAGCCCCAGCTTACTACATCCGGAACACAGAAATGTCCATGTACTTAGTTTATGGACATCCTATATACTGCCTTATTAAGTGTTCTATTTCCCTATTTCTTTTTCTCCTAAAAGAAAAACGCTATTGTACAGTACATATTATCCAAAAAGCAGAAGAACACATTTACCTCTTGTGCTGTCATAAATGAAGAATAGAATCACAATCATATTCTGAGTTATATGTGTCGAGCCTTGTGGATCCCTTACAACTCTGACTCCCCCACAGGACTTTCCAAAAATCAAAGTACATTTCTGAGAGCACTGTCCAAACATTTCCCAAAATCAACAGCACAAAATCCAACAAAGTGCGGAACTGGTATAGATTAGCAGAAAATGTGCCCCAAACATTTTCACTTCACCATGCTAGACCCTTGTCCTGGCAGACACACACACAAAAAAACCACAATGGTGAATTCAGTTACATCAATTATTTTTAACACTGCACATGCTTTTTTTTTGTCCTATGCTATTGGTAGGGTGTATCATCTCTAGCTAGGTAGAGAACAAGCTAACATCTGTCTAGTCAGACAACGCTGCTGAAATTTAAAACACAGAAATCTTATTTAATCCTGCCAGATTCTGGTGTCTACATATTCAGCAAGACCATATAATCCATTCTACGAACAGAAGATCATTCTTGAAAACCAATCGCAGGACAGCTCTCATGAAAAAGCTGGCACACCTCACCATGCATGTGTACAAAAGAAAAGGTGAAACTAATACTGAAGGATGGATGCAGCTCCTTTACAATACTATCTGCATTCTAGCAGAGTCATTGTCACAAGCTTGGATAAAGGCCAAGCAACTTGCAGGTGGGCTTTTATTTACAATCATAGGCTTGCTAAATTTTTAATTGCCACTAAAACTCTCCAAGACTCTTTTGGCAATTTTAAATAAGTGTTTTTGGTTTTTTTTTTGATAATTGCAATACCACTACAAAAAATAAACCTATAAAGTGACATCACTTTCCTAAATCTGCATGCAAAATGCCTGTGCACACAAACCACCTTTTGTCCAGTAATATAACTCCCTCAAAACAATTAACACTGTGATTCAAGCTGAAACAGCCTAAAGGAAGCAGTAAATCTCCTTTCTTCTGAGTTTAATTTTGAAGAGCTATTACCCAAAAGGCACCACCTGCCAGGCTCTTCTGAAATACAGAAAAGTTTCAGTGGAAAAAAAATGCATGATAGTTAGTCACAAACATACATAATGCTCAACTGGTGACTGAAAATTCAATTTGCTGTTTCATTATCCCCTTCATTTCTCATTTTATGTGTAGATACGTCATTAAAGTTTCCCTTAGGACCAGTCTATGCCTATTTTCTTTTCTTTTAGGTTGAAAGTATTCATTGCCAGAATATCATCAGCTGCCAGCAATTAAATTAATTAAAAGAATATCACACAATTTTGAAATCCTTTTCAAAGAAACAACTCTCTCCACGAGAAAATTAAGCGAGCAAAATACCTGTAACCTCTTGTCAGCCTCCCAAGAAACTAATTAGGTCTATGCTTTTGATTAAGTAAGCTGACAAACACCTTCCACCTCTTCCATAAGATTCAATTTGCCTTGGAAATTTCTGATTTCTCTTTCAGTGTGTCACATGTGATTCATCCAAACATAAAGAAAAAAAGAAAAAATATCAGGTATTTTTAGACTTGTGCTAGTGGATAATGTATATTATTATTCTAGTAATACCATAAGCTATCTAAATACAAACTTTGATGCATACCAGTTTGTCAAATATACCTCCCAAGATACCACAAAATATAATTAAGGATGATCTGGTAAAGAAAGTAGTACGAACTCACAGAAAAGTGGTTTAAATGACAATTCCATGTAGGGTGAATAACTCAAAAGAATAGTATCCACAGAAAATAATGGAGGTGGATGGCATATATACTTATTTGAGTAGTATACAGACAACAAGTAAATAAAGAAAGTAAAGAAAGGCTCACATACCACAGATGGTCAAGGCTCATCCAAAAGTCCACAGGGGAGGGATCTCCAACAAGAGAACCTTCCCTAATGGTGGTCAGCCCTTAAATGGGGTCTGGGAGAGGTGGAGCCAGACTCCATCTCTTCCAGTCACACAGGTGATTGCCTTCACCTGTGCTCCTGTGGCTGACTCAGTGCTCACCTCAGGTGATCAATCAGTAGTTCAGGCCATGATTCAACAGTTCCCATACATCCTCATTCTACTTACTTACCACCTGAATCTAAATGTTTACTAATAAAATCAAATATGTCCAAAAATGGATTTAGAAAACTCTGACTGTCCTTGGAAAAACTAAACATAGGAGTCCAGCTAACTGCAGTGGAATGGTTTTCATGTAAGCTGTCCCATTTGAAACAGGTAACTGTTGTGTTCATAGATTTCAGCTGTTTTCCACATCTGAAAATAGCTGTAATGAAGTTGGATGCAATTAGCAGTATCAGAGCCAGAAGTAGCACAGAATACATACAGATAGGGAATGATAGGAAGGATAGCATTTAAAGACAATGGGGAAATGGTTGCACTCAGCAACTCAACATTAGTACTTATGCTAGGGATACAAAGAAAGTGAAGAAAAGACTGAGAGAATGGAGAAAAAAAAGAACCACAAATGTGCAAAGGAATAGACCTTTACAAACACATTTGGTAGTGTGCATATGCACAAACACTCCTTACTGTTACCTAACAATAATGTTAAAAAAGAAAATGTGCTTGGCTTCAAATCACTTGAGATGAACCTTTAGGTTTGTCCTGAGATGTCACCAATGCTGACAGTGTGAGTTAACAAAAGAAAAAAAGGTTTCCAATGTGTTTAGACAAGAAACAGCTTAGGAGACATTTTTGCTAGCCATCCTTTTGCTATTGACATACTTAAAAAAGCCTTTCTTTTGGTCCTTGACCTCCCTCACCAGATTTAATTCCAAGTGAGCCCTAGCTTTCCTTATCACATCCTTGCATGCCTTGACAATGTTCCTATATTCTTCCCAAGTGGCCAGACCCTTTCTTCGCATTCCATGAGGAGCATTCGTATTTGTTCTTACATTTGATTTTTTTTTCATGTGCTCTTTACTCATCCATACAGGTCTTCTGCAGCTTTGCCTCATTTCTTCAGAATGCACAAATCTGGAGCATGGAAGTGGTGCCTGAATGTCAACCAACTCTCCTGGGCCCCTTTACCTTCCAGTGCCTTACCTATCCATGGGATACCTCCTCAAAGAGGTCAGAGTTGGCTCTCCAAATTTCAGGGCTGCAATCTTTTTTATTGCCTTGTTTCCTCCATGTAAGATCCTGAACTTCACTACTGCATCCAAGGCTGCCCCCAACCTTCACATTCCCAATTATTCCTTCCTTGTTTCTAAGAACAATGTCCAGCAGCACATCTCTCCTCATTGGTTCCACCAACAATGTACTTTTCAGTGACAAAAAAGTTAAGTAGTTCAGATAATATCTAGATGCTTTTTGGAATTAGGCCCTAAGACACTCTTGTTGAGCAGAGAAGACCAATCTTCAGAATCAAAAGACAATTTCATACTAGACTATTCCCAGACCAACATAATTTTAAGCTCATCTTCAAAATAGCAATAATGGATTCAAATCAATTGCACTCTTACCTATTACACATCTAGAAACTTTTTGTTGTTTAGTATTCAGCACTTCATCATGTTGTCATGGAGAATAATGTTTTTCATCTTATGTTCTTTTTCATTTTAGAATCAAAATACTCCCTTTATTCTGCTCGCTGATGAATAAGTTGGGAACAAAATTTCAGCTCGAACCCTTAACACTGTATACAGCACATCTAGTAATCTGCAGTAGCAACGAACAGCAGGTATTATCTTGCCTAGTTCACAACTAGGTATGCTGTTTCAAGAGACATTTGGAAATGGGTTTGTTGGTATACAATTACAATGCTTTTTAGATCAAAATGTACTCTGCAATTTCTTTCCTTTTAGCAGACAGCTCAGTTTTCTGACAAACAGTTATTTAATACTTTTGCTTAATAGGAAAATAAATGAGAAAATACCAGTGGAAGTTCCACAGTAAAAATGAAGTGTGAACTCTTTCAACTGTTGTATTTACTATTTATTAGATCCAAGTGTTTATTATCTGCCCATTTTGCATCACATATGCTTTGGGTAACTGCAATTCCTATTTATTTATCTATAATAAGTAAGAATTTAAGAGATGTGTTAAAATGTTTCACACTACACTTACAAAAATACATTCCAGCAGGACGTCTGGTTTTATCCAGAGGAAAGTTTTGAAGATGCTTAAAAAAAAATTAAGTGAAAAATCAATCCTTCTGTATTCAAACCAGCCATCAAACACAAAGAATTTTTTTCTGAATTGCTTAAGATGAAGGAAACATAGAAGGCAAGCTTTAATTTTGGCCAGAAAAACAGATCTGGTCTTAAGAGTCTTTGAATTAGATGAAGACAACTCTTATTTAAACCCACACGTGGAAGCATGGTTAGGTTGTATGACACTAAACATTACCAAACCATTAAGTACCAGCCCAAGTAATGAGAATAGGGATGTAATGGTACACCAAAGAATACTAGAAAAATAATCACCCCCTTCCTTTATTTCTGTAGTCCATCTCTGTTCTAGATGCTGGTGTTGAAAAACTGTGAGCAGATAGCAACAGGGGTAAGTAAAACTAATTTTTCTACCTACCCCATCACAACTTGCTGGCTGAATCAAGAGCCTACAGAGTAAGGCATCCCTATTGCTTGCTACCTTTCTTTATAAAAGTCCTTTATTGTTGGAAAGATAAGAAATTGTGAACTCTGCATCACACTAAATAGAAATTAATAAACTCCACTTATTCGCATTTACTTTCAAGTACACTAGTACTTCTCTGGCTGCACAGTCATCCAAAAAGGATGGCCAGTCAGCTAGAAGGGTGAACCACAAACTGTTTTCCTATTCTGGGCTAAACTCAGTGGAATTATATGCTCCGAGCATGCCATTAAACTATGCCTGCAGGGAAATCTCAAGTTTGCAAATAGCAAGGATGCAGAACTGAACATAAGGCAATACTCATTATTGGTCCATACCAGAACTCTGATGTAAGTTTTTACACTTCTCTCTATTACTGGGCTCTGTGGATCACAAAATTGTGGGAAAATTCAGGCTGAAAGGGTCCTTTGGAGGTCTTAAGTCCAAACTCTTGATTAATGCATGCTGAGCTGTGAAATGAGACCAGATTTCTAAGTGTTTACGCAGTCACATCTTGAGAAATCTCCAAGAATGGAAGCTGCATGAAATCCTGGGCAATTTGGTCCAATGCTTGGCTCTCCTCATGGCGAAAATCCTTTGCATTACATTTAACTTGAACCTTCCTTGTTTCAACTTACGCGTGAATTCAGACCCTTATGTACTTAATTTTCCTGAGCTCTATCCTGCATCTCAGATCTGCAAAATATGTCCAATCATAGTTCTCTGCCTCTGGGGAGAGTAGAGGTGTTGCAAGAACGAATTGCTTAACATTACTCATTTTATTAGATCTATTAAGTGAAGTGCTTATGCATGAGAATGTTGCAGTCCACTTAAAAAGCAATGGTACTTCAACATAATGTATATTTCATTGAGCTTTCAGGCCAGAACATCTGCTGACCAGTTCTGCAGATGCTACCTGATTTGTGGAGTTACAAGGTAGGGAAAAAAATCAGAGATGAGATCAATAGTTTATGCAAGTAGAACCTGTGGCTGACGTTGTTAATTTAGAACAAAAGAAATGGTGTCATTCTGCTCACTCCATAAGATTCAAAGCATTGCTCTATTTTAGCATAGTCCAACATATGCATGGAACAGATAGTAACTAAAAGTTACTTGTTTCTGATCATAAAAGCAATCTTTATTTTCAATAGTATTATTTTACAATTTTTGAAAGGCTATCCCTCCTCCACAATAACATGAGATCAAATGCAGAAGTTATTTTTTTTCTTTGAGTTGAACAACATTGAAAGTTTCTGACTTCATCAGAACTTATTAGCAATGTGATTAAATGCTCTTCTGAATTAGGACCGTAATTTGATTATGCACTGCATGAGAACAAGCTGGCAGATAAATTTAAAATATTTCTCAAAAACATCCACAGATGTAAAATTATATAATTAAGCTATTTTAGATCATTTAATGAGGTTGCAAAAACCTACTAATAGTAATTTGCCACTTGGAAGCTTGTGCTGTTGGACTGGTGGTTACTAAAGCAGCCTGCCTCAGTACAGCAGAGGGATGGGAAAAAATATCCTTGTAATAAAAACAGAACCTTCTAAACATTTTATTTAACAGCAGTTTAATATGTAAAGCAAACAAAAACACAAGGATACAGTATACCATGCAGGTTTTGCTAGCATTCACTTGAGATAATTTCTATCACTTCTCTATACTCAAATACTGGAAACACTTCATTAGTGTTCACATTAAACAAAACACAACTGTGTATTCTGTTACTGCTTCAGTCACTCACCATGCATTTGTGCATCAGTGTCAACAGGCATACAACACGCACCACGGATCTCTCAACAGGGCTTCTTAGTCCTGAGGGGCAGGGGGAGTGTTTGTTTCTTTGTTTGATACTTATGCCACAGTAACATGACTTGCTCTTGTAGTCTTATCTCTCAGCATTCAAAATTCATGGTTCTTTCCAGAAGAAATTTGTATTTAACGAGTGTTTCAGGGCATACAGCTTACATACAACTGTCCTGAATCATAAAATAATGCTAACCACTGAGTGTCTGAAAAACAGGCTTGGTTCCTCCTCCAAAAATAACAGGACATAATGAAAATGCTCTGCTTTAGCAGAGCACTGGTGCCTGCTAAAAAGAAGACTGTTCTTGAGTGCCTCTGCTCACATGTTACATGGTTCAATTTATTTTTATGAGTTTGTATGGTTGTATATAAATCTGTACTTCCTGTGCTACACAGTATCCATGTGACCAACACGAGGTTGCCTTGCTGCTTTTCACAGAGTGGGGAGAACACAGAACATCATGTAGAGAAGAATAGGAACAAAATATTTCGGCTTTGATTTTTCATTAAATGCGCCTATTTGCTGGCAGAAGTGAAATAATAATTGATTTCTGGTCAAGTAAAGTCAATCATAACATACAAATTCAGTAACATTACTCTACTGCTACATAAACAGAACCATATCAATGTTCATATGTACGAGATTGGAAGGGTAAGGATGCTCCCCAAAAGAGGAATGAGACGTTAAGTCAACACTAGAGGGAGCTGAAAGCGCAGAGGGAGAGATGCACAAACAGCATCACATCAACAAATTTCATACAATAGAATAACTGAATATACTGAGTTGGAAAGGACCCACAAGGATCATCAAAGTCCAACCCCTGGCCCACACAGCACCATCAAAAATTCAAACCCTATATCTGGGAGCACTGTTCAAATGTTTTTGAACTTAAAATGGAATGGAGACCAGATAAATTGCTTTGAAAACTGGAGGGAGAGAGTCACCAGGAAAGTGTGGTATTTCCTCATGATTTACATGAAAAATATATTCAGTTTTACTCCTCTCATTAAAAAGAGATACATGCTACAAAAAGAGCCTCAAGTTTATTACAGTTTATGTTATCTGAATAGAAAAACCACCATGTAATTATGAAATCTAAAAATGAAGGATTATGACATCTAATTGCTACCTCAGTTATTCAGCTGTAGCATACTGAAATTGAGAGCAAGAAGCAGTGATGCATGCAGAAAGCGTGCAGTCCATTCACTTTTTAATGATATTCCACACATAGCAACTAGTGATAGAAGACAGCAAGGATAATGAAAACAAAGTATCCACATGCAGAATTCAAAAGTATGTATGAATATACAATGCTGCTGATAGCAGATCTTGTGTGCGTGAGCAGTAGCTGAACAAGGAAATCAATTAAAAAGCATCCAGGAGGTGCACATAGAATGGTGCACATAACACAGTGCTTAAAGAATAATCTTAGATTCTTTAAATCAGGATTTCTGAAGGACTGGTTCCTTCAGAGCAGGTTTCAGCCACTAGCAAAGAGCACAGCATTGCTGTCCAGAGCATTAAGTGACATGCAGCAACCTGCATGACAGATTTGGTCATGACCAGCACTTGATGATAGAGTCAGTAACACCTACTTGGTGAGAAAGAAGGATTTGAAACACTCTGTATTAACAGGACTTAGTGGGTAAGTTGCAATTCCTGGAAGAGCAAGGAGAGGACAAGTATACTAAAATATTCAGTGTCCAGTAACAGAGCTAGACCCCAGGAGAAAGAATCAGCTGGCCTTTTGAATCCACATTCTCCATATACAAATGATAGCAGTAAATTCAGTACCCTAATTTTTATGTTCTAAACTTCTTTCCTCTGCCATGTGCAATCAGTAAGAAATGAATAATGGGAAGGTCCAGGTATACTACACATCCTGTTGCTTTTTGTACAATGTGACAGACTCAAGCCTACAGAATTACAAATGAGACAACTGAAATGTCCTTCAAAGTCTTGCAACGTCATTTTTGCAGTAGAAGGGTCCTTTAATGAAAGCAATGCACAAAAGCCTAAGGCAAAGAAAAATTAAACATCATGGGCAAAACATACAGAAAAGCAATTAAATAAATTAAGAAACAAGTTGGTCACATTGCTACCACAATAGCTGAGCCTTTACCAAAATGTACTCAGAATCGTGTCTCAGGACAAACTTTCTTTCAGGTAGCACTGAACATGAAGGACACTTGTTTTAGAACAGAAAAGTAAGATACACCTAAATTAATTCAACCTTCAGTACTCAAGGTATTCAGGATGCCCACCTCCTCCAAGAATGAACACAGTCTACATGGCAAAAGCTAATGTTACAAAGAAGATACTTTCATGATAAGTAGCCAGCATGATATAAATACATTACAGAGAGCTAAAATTTTAATGGTGAATGCTCAGCACTGTTCAAAACATGCATTTGACAATTAGAAGAATAAGTCATAGATATTCACTCCTTCAAAAATGGGATTTTTTTTAAACTTATAGACCTAACAGCTAAGATTTGGTATGTCATTTGTCACCTATAATTTCATCATTAAATATTTTGAAGGAGTTACTTCAAATGCAGTGTTCAATCCAAGAAACAATTTAAAAGGTATCATGGGTATATATAATTGTCTAGTGTTTAGTATTCTGTGGCTACATTTGCTTCCATTACTTTAGCATTACATTTCAGTCTAGTGCGTGCAATTTTATTACATTTTTGTAAGAGGAAAGAATACTTTTAGTTAAACTCCATGAATAAGGCTTGAGACATAAATTAGATCTGAATCACCAAATTTGGGGCTAAAATAAAATACTACATAATTTGAGCAATTAAGGCTAAATAAATGGTCCAGAAAGTCTTCACTAGAATCTGCCTGTCCCTGAAGAAACCTGGAATTCAACACCTCCCCTGTTTCTCCTGCGGGTTCCCTAGGCACTTTCACCATCAGGAAAGAGGCAGCCAGCTTTTACCTCAGCCAACACGGATCTCCAGTAACAAGGCAAACAGTATCAAAATCTGCCACAGGTCCCAGAGAGGCAGGATGCATCAAAGTACTCCTTACACATCTGAGTGAGACTGTGTTCAGCACACACCACAGTTTATAAATAAAAAGCTATATGTCTTAGTTTCAGCTGGAATGGATCCTTCAGTTCCCAGACTAGAGATCTCATGTCACTCATAACTAGTTTGAAACAGTACCACCTTTCCCTAAAAAAGGGGAGACAGACTATAATCATTGCAAACACAAACCTAAAGTTGATTCATTCAATATAATAGTTTTGTACTTTTTCACATTTAATAAAAAGTCAGTAAAAAATGAGTGAAAAACCATTGCTAGCAAAACAAATACCTCCACAGTTACCAACCTGCTCCACCAGAGCTACCTTTCAACATGAGTTTTCTCACAGAGAGGTTTGCTCTCTGCCCCCCTTCAATATCTCCTTGCATTTAGTGAGAAACATTACCCAGTGAGGGCAAGTCATCTTTCACACTTGAGGTACTTGTCCAAACAAACAAATGTTTTGTGTTCAAAAATCTACATCAACTTCACTGGGAGTTCTACAGGCACAATTTGATTTGAAAGATCTACAGCATTTCAGAGAAAATATGATTGTTTGTAAACACAGCAATGTTTTCTTAACTTCTCTCCTACTCTTAAAGTGTCAAGGCATTCAGGTACCTAAGGATGCACTCAGTGAGACCACTTAAGTCATCTAACTGTACCTGAGATCCCTTACTCCACGAAGGATTTCACTGTGAATGTCTACATCTGTAAATATTGAAATCCTTAAAATCCCTCTGATACGTTTTCCTTCTTCCGGTCAAGGGAATTTTCCTTACTGATCTCAATGAGAATAGAATCAAGCTGTTTTTAATATTATATCTAGTTAGTTTCCTGGCAGAGAAACAATTTCTAAGGACAAGGTTACAACCCACATTACAATAGCATTTTGCCTTATTAAGCTGCCAATGCCAGTCACATAGCTTTGAAAGCACAGAAATATGTCAACAATTTAATTTGTGAGGGACACATGGTGCTTTTGGACCACACACAACACTTGTTACTGTTATCTGGTGCTTTTCCCAAAGGCCAAGGACAGAAGATAGCCTGAAAAACAGAGATTTAACACTTTCAGTTTTACCAGCCAAAGCCACCTACCATGATTCAAGGTACTTCTATACAAAAGGTATGACAAGAATATCGCCTGGAAGTAATTCATTTTCCTTCACCTCCCTCTCTGACAGGGAAACTTATCAAGTAATGGCTACTTTGCTTCCCACCAGCCAACTTAGTTTCATTGTTATCTTTGTAAGAAATATAACCCATGAATTTTAAACTCGTTGTAGAAGTCCAAGGAAACCCAGTTTAGCATCTTCTGTCCATACTGATTTAAACGTTCTACTTGAATAGCAACAAAAGTAGTTTTGAAACATCCTCTCTCATTGCTCTCCTTCTTCCTCCTACTTGTCTATAGCCTCTCTAAGCATTTTGATAACACAGAGATATTTCAGTTTAACTATAAAATTGAGCGTGTCATTGTTTTCATTATGTAATTAAGCAGGGGAAATATATATACCTGGCTGCAAACTCTATTTATTTAATGACTTACTATCAGAACAGAGATCCATTGTTTGAAATGATGAATAAGCTTTGGCAGACTACTATACAGTCCTGCTGTGAAAGAAAAATGGTTACACAATAAATTAGTCCAAAATTAAGAGGAAACATTAATTTTTTTCATTTATAAGATCTACTGATACCATAAATTAAGAATAATGGCTCTGAGAATGTCAAAATAAATTATATTTCTCTCAGTGAAATTAAGATTTTAATGCTTTGCGTTTGATCTGAGTTACACAGTATTCTTTAAACCCAAGAGCGCAAAATTCCAGACTTCAGTAAATAACCTGGGGCACGCTAGCACCAATCTGTCAACTAATAAATCCCTCTTCATCTCTCCAAAGGCTGCATTTTTAAAGGTCATTAGATGGTCAGCTCAGACACTGAGAAGCTCACGCTCACAGAAAAACATAAAATCTCCATTCCACTTTAGGCAGTGGTTCTTAATAGCATATCCTTTCTGAACTAAAGAAGAGAACCTTCATGCATGTTTTACCTACTGGGAATCTGATGGAATGTCAAGATGAAAAAAAAAAATGCATCTGGGACCACTAACATACACTAGTGATGAAAAAGCCTCATAAGTGGTAAATACACTATTTTCCTAGATAACATAACTGGAGTTTGCTGTTCCAGTTTTGTGCCATTGATAACCTGCAGTCAACACTTATTTTCATGAAGTACTGTCTTTTGACTATTATTTACAGCATCACTGGGAGGAGTTAGACATTGACTGCTCTGGCTCAGTCAGGCCAAATCTTACTGTTTTTAACATTCTTACTTCCACTTCCTATCTATGTAAAGTGTGACACAAACCACACCATGCTACCTCAGATCTGACTAGACTAAGGAATAAATGAGAATCTCTAAAAAGCTGTTTAAAGGACACACATGTACTCTGAGGAATGCTTCTTTCATGATTTGTCATCAAACATCAGCAGAAAGATCTTTGCTTTCAGCAGATAAGGCAGTCCTACGCTGCATTTCCTAGGTATGGAGGAGGCCTACCAACATTAACAGTGTCTTAGAAAGGCACGGCAGGACTACAGCACTAGATTACTTTGAGATAGAACAATCAAAAAATCCCCTTAAAATCCTTGATTCATACATGGTATTTTGATTTCCTATTTTGCCTGAAATATGAATGATTTTTATTGACTGACCCTCAAGGCAGTGGAAGTGTCTCAGCCCAATAAAAGACCAACAACTTTGACATTTCTCATTGCATGTTTCTGATTTTTACACTTGTGTATAAAGGCAGTACTGAATCAGAACATTTGCTCAAGAGAGCTACATGACATCATGAATTCACCACATGTACAGTTAAAAATCTGTCCCTCCAGCTAAAGAGCAGTCTCGGACATTGTACAAACTACCAAGTTTTGACAATGTCATCCCAGAACAAAAATGAATCCACACAGACTGCTGTTTATCTCTGTGCTAGTACCTCCCCTGCACAACTCCATTTCACAGTCTCAGTTTCCAAAATGAACAAGAAGATATGCCAATTGATTGAAAAAATAATCCAAGCATCAGAAGTAAATAAATAAACATCTCTAAATCCAGACATACATTTAGAAGATTAACTTTGAGGGATAGGACTATTTCTGTAATACTGAAGTGCAAGCATGCTTGTATGGGTCATTTCACTTTAGCAGAGATGTCACTTCAGCCTGTCCTCGACACTATGTGGGAGGTTTACACTAATCAGCTTTTTCTAAAGTTTAAATTCTAGTGCCACACCAATAGCTCTTACACAATATCAAAAAAATACTGGCTGTGCTGATTTACAAAAGCCAGTCTAGTCCTACTTCCATGCATTAAAATCACAATTATTTTAAATTATTTTAGAATGTGATTAAAGAAAAATAAATGCAATGATAGCATTATGATCTACAAAATTGAATTTTGGCAAACCTGGAAAAAAAAAAAGAAAGGAGGGGGGGAAATTTTAAACATTTTGTCTTTACTAAATATTTTACAACAGTATGAATTTTTTCCCCTCACAATTTTAATTTGGAGTACTAATCTTTCTGTATCAGTGAACAAACTTGTATGTTTTTTCTTTTTTCCCCCTAGAGGGAAAAAATGATCTCTTTCTTTTTTTTTTCCTCACAAGTACTGACCATAGAGTTCACCACCTGGTAAAGCTGAATTTCTATTCTGTTCCTTTGCAGTAGTAAAGCTGCCTGGCACTCGCAGCAGCATCAGCAGGAATACCCATGGAATTCAAACTTTTTAAAATCTACGAGTGTCTTTCAGTTAAGAAAGATCGCTAAAGCAAGCATAAAAACAGCATGGAGGATGGAAGGGGGGAAGTCCAGTCAAAGCACAAGTCAGACTCCAGGGAGAATCAAAACATAGTGTAATTCTGGCTAATCTCATAATTGCAAGTGGCTTTTATCCATGGCTGTTAAATAATAAGATCTAAGTTGCCTCTGCAAGATTAGGTGTATAATGTCACCATGCAGCTAAAGTAGCAAGTCAGTGAAAGGTTTGCTACACGACTTACATAAAGAACAGAAAGATTTTTTTTTATTATTATTACCTTTATAATAGAATTATCATTGATTCTTCAACACACAAACATATTTACTAACAGAAAATATCATATTAAAGATATATTTAACAGACAGAATGGGAGAAAAAATATTTTTCAAGATCAAAAATATATTTCAAAGCAACAAAAAGAATAATCTTACAGTAAGAAGAAGGTGCTTTATTGACAAGCTACACCTTGTTTACAGTCACTCTAAATCAGAATCTATAACACGGCACCTACATAGATGTCAATCTGCCATTGGGAAATCCAGGATCATCTTCATTCTCTATGAAAAAGAAGACCTATCATTACAAAGATGCTTTCCATATTCAGAGTCTAAGCTAACTGTATAACATTAGTAAAGGATCAAAGGAACTAGGTTCCCAGTTGGAATTCAGGCTTTTTGTTGTTGTTGCTGTTGTTCCCTGGGAAGAAAAAATAAGTTGTTTTGAGGAATAGAGGAACGTAGGCAGAATCACAAAGGGCAGTTATAGATAAAATAGAGAATTTCCAGGTCAATGTGCCATACTGAAACACTGGATCCGGGTCTCCTACATTAAGATAAATAAGATCTATCAAGAGCATTCTCTGTTTACTACGGCTATAGAACCTAGGTTTGTTTTATTTATTTATAATGATGAGCGAGATGGCAATTTGGGGTAAGGTCTGTAGGCCCTCTAGAGTCATGGGTTATTGCACCCCACTACAATCTGAGCACAGTGAGATGTCACAAGACTGAACACCTTTGCACAAACAGGCATACAGCCAATGGTGTCGATCAGCACTTTTTCATCCTACAGTTTTGATACAAGAGGGTCCTTGTCTTTTCCACAAGTTATCAGATGTGTGCAGCTAGACTCCATGGATAAAAATCATTTTGAGAAGGATGGAATTCACCCAGTTGGGACACTATCAAGAAATATCTGGTAGATGTGCAATCTCTCGTCCTCAGAGCTGCTCAGCTTTAATAGTCTGAGTGGGGGTGAGCATCATGATAAGAACAGAATACTTTGCATCAGTTACTGGGTGGAAGAGATGGATTCTAGTTGTGAGTATGTTCGTTTTTCATTTGAAGCACATAATAATGCGTCACAATTCCCATTCTATGTACAATTTCATCCCAAAATACCAGTACCACTAATGACATTTGTACAGAATTCAACTCTGCAGAGGCAAGAATGGAAGAAAACAAAACATTCAACTTGAAAGTGCTCAACAAAACCAAAATATTCTGCAAATAATTTAATGCTGTCTACAAAATCCAACCAATTTCAAAAGCCACTGAACTTGTAGAAATATAATACTTCTTAAGACCCAGAAATGCCGCTGTCAGGTTTTTTGTTATTATTATTATTAAATATCTCTCCTACATGTTCAAACTTTTTTCTACATTCCTCTACAGGTGCCAACTAGTGAAGCAGTTTGCTAAGTAAAGAGAATTTCACAAATATTTAGCAGAGACTTAATACTCCAGTCTGTAGTTTGCTTTAAAAACATAAAACAAAACCAACTGAAGTCCAAAGTGCAAAATGCATATCTTGTTTCAGTTATCAATACTCCTTTCAACATCAATAATCTGCTAGTTGTGCAAACTCCAAGACCATATGAAAAATAACAATATTTCTAGCATGTTAGAAAGTAAAATTCTGACTTGGGTGGGAATCAGCTGAGCCCTGTGCAGCAGGTAACATTCAACAATGTTGACTAACATGCCTTTACCAGTTTGTTGTCATGCAGAGAAAGCAACACAGCTCCAACCTTTAATTACCTAAGCAGTACTTAATAAACTTAGTTGCCCTGAATATCCACAGATTAAAGCAGTTCTGGAGATGATCCCAGACAGTCTTTCCAAGTAAGGGCTCTCCCATCAGGTGGAGTTACACTAATCAACCCTGGTCAACCTCGTAACCACAGTAAACACATAATTGATTATATGTTTTTAATCTCTAACTTCAAAACTGAATTACTTCTTCAACACTCAAATATCGGTTACAGACAATACATAATCCCCAAAGTGAAATATTAAAAAACCTTTCAGTGACACTAAAGCACAGATCTGCTCACACATGAGAAAACATTGCTAAAGTCTTCCTTCTTTTCTTTCCTTTTTCCGTCTGCAAGCAACAAAGGTGTTTATGTCATTCCTAGAATGGCAAAGGAGTGCTTATATTTAATCCAGTCTCTCTCGCACTTGAGTCGCAGCCTGTTTTCCCCTCACTTGGCAATCTTCAAGTGTCACCATAATATCTCCATCACCATCATTCAACAGTGAAGCAGTTCTAGGCACATAATTGCTCTATTTATACAGGCAATGAGTCTTGGTGTTCCATTTATTCAGACTTTGTAAAACATTTCTCTTGTGGAAAGTTATGTTTTTCATTGAAAGAAAAAAAAGCATGAAATAGAAGAGTCAAGATACTACAAGCTGATCAAGTAGGAGGAAAGAGAGGTGATAATGGTAGCAGCAAAAGCTCCTCGCTCAATGAACTTAACTGTGGCCACAATTTAAGGGAAAAAAAATTGCAGCTTAGATACTGACCCTCTCTGCAGACTTTGAGCAACTCACTTTGCCTTTTCTCCTTGTCCTATGACCATGTCCATTGCACACCCTTTGACACTGCCACCTCATCTCTCAAGGACAGGCAACACTAGAGTTTATAAGGACCCTCCTCTTCCTTCACTCTCAAGTGGCAGAGCCTCTGCATGTGAATAAAATAAAACTTATTACCATCATAGCTCCTACTTGTTCCCACCATAACCAATCCAGGCTGGCTGATCTCCAGAGAGCACCTTGATACTCGTGGCTAATGAATAGACTCAAAGTAGGAAAGAATTAAAATTTTCCTTATAGTTTCTTTTACATACTAATTTGTGAGGAACAGTATAAAGGTAGAAGGAAAAGGAAAATGTACACTGAAAACTCATCTGAAGTATCAGTACAGGTAAAGGAAGCAGATAATGGCTAGCTGCAACAGGAAAGGGGATGGCTTATGAAAAGCCAAAGAAGGTGAGAAAAAGCCTTATAATTTTAGGCAACACTAGCCAAAGATCCTGCAAAAGGCTTTAAAGAGATATGATAAAACCAGGCAAAGAACACACCTCTTATGAAAGGGCAGAATCTATTTAAACAGAGGAGATTCTAACCAAATAATTATTATGTTCAGATAACTAAACCAGAAACAGTATCACACGATTCAGCAACAAATCTGCTGAGCAGAATCTCAGCTGCTACAAACTGTCATGGCTGTAAAGACATAATGGAGGTAAGTCTGTGTACACCACGCTCCCAGTTGCCTTAATGCACAAATATGTCTCTCTTCAAGTTCATAAGTTCATAAGGTTGGAAAGGACCTATAAGATCATCTAGTCCAACCATCCTCCTATCACTATCTCTACCCAACTACTAAATTAAGTCCTTCAATTAAGTTCAAGAATCTATGGTTTGAAAATTAAGTTCAAGAATCTATGGTTTGGGCTAGAAAGTCACAGCAAATGCTGACTCACAAAAAAAATTTTAAAAATAGGTATCTATTTTTCCCATTTCAGTCTTTGAGCTTCTAAACATAATTTCATCCATTTTAACTGTACAATTCCCAAAGATGGTAAGTTTTTTTTTTTACCATCTGTGAACATTTATGTCTTAGTTTTGAAAAGATCCACTCACACTACCCTCAACTTACTAGAAGTAAAGACATCAGCTTTCAGCAACCTCTGAGAATAGTCCAAAAAGCAAGTATGAGAGCAAAGGCAGTCTGAAACATCTTGCACACTAGAAGGATGTAGGCATATTGGTCACTGTTCCCCTTCATGGACAGAGAATGCCACTCTCTTAGGACTGTTCAACTGGCACCTGCCATTAACTCAATGTTGTAAAAAAAAAAAAAAAAAAAAGAAAAGAAATAATTGAGCAAGCAGATAGACACACAGCCTGCATTCTACCTGAAGTGCCTGCTCTGCTGTACTTCAACTTATCAGCAGAGTCCCAGCAGGAATGAATTTGACTCACACTTTCTAAGGCTAATACATTTTCTACTATAATGTCTTCAATGTCTGTCAACTTTAAAGAATAAAGGAAACCATCAGTCTTTATTGCCTGAGGGTTTTGCCTTTCAGTAGAACAGGAGTGATGCCAGATTAACTGTCAGCAGGTTCCTGGAATATTTTCAGCCTGCTAAGGTGGATAACCACATCTATTAATGAATACAGTGACAGAAATGTTCAAGAAAATTATGTAAGTTCTGAAAAAATAATTCAATTCTGAGAGTTCTTGTCAAAACAGAACAAAGTTTAAAATTAATTTACTGTAATGAAATTGCATGTTGTGCCAAAGTATATTTTTAAATCAGTAATTCCGACCCTACACTGAGGTTCAGAGACAGAATTGAGGCTCAAGAGCATCTGGTCTTGGTGAAGCTTTTTACATCACTTTATATCTGTCTAGTTTCATTAATACAGGCTATGAAGATGCCCTTCCTTGATACCCAACTGATGCCAAAAATAATAATAATAAAAAAAAGGATATAAACTTTCCAGCTTTATGTGCCAAACACAAAGCTTAAAACAGCCCTTCAGCAACTTCAGCTCTTTTTAGAGTCTCCCATTCCTTTTCTTTCTGGACTACTTGCTCAACCAAAACTAAATTTCTCACTGTGCTTTCATTTCCCTTTCTCCTTTTACCACTTTCTCTACTTATTAGTTCCCAAGGTCAGCTTCTCTGCCCTGCTATTACCAGGATGCTCATGGCTTTATTATCCAAAAATTCAGCATCTCCCATCTTTGTTTTTGCATCCTTTCACTTATCCTCCAACTTCAATCTCCAACTTGGTCTTAGTCTCCATCTTAGTCTTCCTACCACCCATCTCTAAATCTCAAGTTTCTCAATCCCTCTTTCAGCTTCTGGTGACTATCTGCTACTTCCAGCTGCATGTTCACAACCTAATTCCCTGCAGTTCTGTGCTTGCCCCGTTTCACATGAATCTGCCACACTGTGCAGTCCAAGCTACAGATGGATGAGATGCTGAGAGCACAGAGATAGAGCATTGCAGAGAACAGAGATGCTATAGTCTACTGGAGTAAATATAGATACTATAGTTAGTCTCAGAAGTGTATCAGAAGAACTTCCAAGCTGATATTTTTGACAGTTTTTGTTCAAAACTATGTCTGCATCAGTAACATAACAAATGGTTCTCTACTACAACATTTCTAAAATGCATAGGGATTTTTAGGGAGAAGAATGGGAGTTGCTTGCTTGTTTTTATTCAAGAAAATAACATTTTTTCATCTGTATTGTTCAATATATTGGATTATTCTAGCATTTATAAAAAGACTGTAGAAAATCTATCAAGTTGGCCACACAAAAACAGACAGATGTCTCTTAGATTGGTAATTTAATAGAAAATTTATTTGGAGCACTCACCCTATCAGCTTCAAATATTTTAAGTTTGCCAAAACTGCAAGCAACTCGAGCAAGTTCTTGCAATGGGACATGTCAGGCAACCTGAAAATAGCTACAAACCACAGCCAACTATGCACTGTTAGTGCCCACTTAAAATTTCCAATGAAAAAATGCTGCCTTTTCTTTCTCTTCAGCCACTTTTAAAAATTATACTATTTTTTAACATTTATCAAACAATCAGATCCTCATAAAGGCTCTGGCTCTGTCCTAGGTCAATCTCAAGAGTGGGGATTAATGCTCACAAAGGCTGATTTACAATGCCTTTTCAACCTACTTCACCCAACACTAGAGCGAGGTATGGTAATAATTGAGTATGACACAAAGTAAGATAGCAGCTATTTCAGCTGCAGTTCATGGCAAGACAAAATAGAGAATAAAGTGAAAAGAAAGGAGTGAAAATGAAACCCCAGGCCATGTTGAGCTTACCAATTAAGACTTTTCATGAAACAATAGGGTACAATGAAATTATTACTACCACCACCTTAAAAATGGGACTATTAGGCACTTATCCCCATAACAAAACAGAATTTGACCTAGGGAAGATCATGAGCATATTTTTTAATGAAATATTTATTAGCAGAGTGTTTAAAATAAAACCACAAAACAGAACAAATGGAGACATTCCATCTGCAATGACAGTATGTTTAGATTAGCACTTAATATACAAAGTTATGATCTTATACATTAAGGTGTCTATTAGGATTAAGAAAAAAAGAATATATAAATTCTGCATATTGAGAATGATGCATTTGACTAAGCGCTCCATTTTTACAATAAAATGGATAGATAACAATGCTTCCTATAGCGTCTTGACTATGAATGTACAAAAAATAGCTTTTTCTATCTCTTTGGAAGATTACTTGGGAGAGTCAGTACTTTCTCCTCCAGTCAGCAAGAGCATTATTCATTGATTTTTGTAGAAAAAGTAACATGCTCTTGTATTCTCTATGGTGCCTTAGCAAAAAAAATGCCAAAGACATCCAGAATTTCTCTACAACACATCATATTCTACACGAGTCCCCAAGGTCTGAATAACTAGCAGTGTGAAATATACACAGACTTAATGAATTTTGATCCTGACTCTGAACTCAAGTGACACACATACTGCTGGAAAACTCTTTATTTCACCATAGGTGACTGATTCTTTTTCTCTCACAGCAAGAACATAGTTGCTACAATGTGGCTTTTAATTCTGAAGTAGAAAAGGCAGCCTGACTCAGAAAGAAATGCTAACCTCTGCCTTCCTCACAGCCCCCAGCTCACCCTTTCCCACTGATAACCAATGGGAGGAGCATGCTGGAACCAAATCCCTGGCCACTGAAAATCAATGTAGCTCACGAACTGCCCACAGCTGACAAACGTCCAGATAGGAAAGCCCACAGATACTGCCAATTTCTAGACAATCTCACTGACTAGCGTCAGAAAACTGTAATAGAAATATATTTTGATACATTTCTAGTTCATGGATAGTCATTATTCTCTGTAGTGTGCACATAGATTATTTGAAAATATTCACAATGGAAAGCAGTCTAGATCAATTGCTTTAATAGTCTAACATAATCCAGTGGAGTCACATGGTTAGAAACACCGTAACATCAAACCACTCCTGCTTGTAACCATCAAAACATTACTCAGAGTTCTGGAAGATGAGGAGATCGTGGGAACATTTTGAAACAAGAGGTGAGCCACAGTAGCAGAGAAGCTATATAAATCAGACTCGCTGGGCAGATGGCACTGCAAGCTAGTGAGCTGATGGCAGATGGAACTGAGAGCTTGGATATGGCAAAAAAAATTGGTTGAAAACTAATGAGATCTATTAAGATACTAAAGACAACAACTCTCCCTTTCTGTTGACTCTTCTTTAAGCCGGGGTCAGATGAGCCCCACCTTCAACACAAATTTACCCAACAGAAGTTTTCAAAGCCATACAGAAAAGGCTCCTTCAAAGAAAGAGATCCACAACAGTCACTCACAGTTACTCAATACAAAATAAGCAGAAGATGCATAATTTGAAAATCATAGAATCTCATGAAATCTTGGAGGCGGGGTTGGAAGGGACCTCTGGAGCTCACCTAGTACAACCTCCCTGCTAAAGCAGGTCCTCCACAGCAGGTTGCACAGAGGAAAACATCGATGTGGGTCTTGAATATCTCCAGAGGAGACTCCACAGCCTCCTGGGCAGCCTGATCCAGTGAACAGAGTAAAGAAGACTTTCCCCATGTTCATATGGAGCTTCCTGTGCTCCAGTTTGTGCCTGCTGTCCCTTTTCCTGTCACTGTGCACCAGTGACTGTATTTTTCATGGCAGAGGAGCTTCCAACAAACAGGGAGTTTCAAGACAGAATCATTAATGGAAAACAGCTACGTGGTACATTATCTTTGGTCTTAATTCAGAGTAAATTGTGGTTGGCCAGGTGCTCACAAATGCTCTGTCTCCTTCCTGCAGGTTCCCTTGCTGCTGCTATGGGATCAGTAGCATCTATAATTCCTTATGACAGCAGAATAGCTACCATCAGTAGAAGTGTGTAGCATTCTAAGATATTCATCAATATCAGTCACTTCAAACATCAAAAAAAAACCCAAATCCTTTCTCCCCTAGTTCTGCTTTGTTAACAAATATATTGCTCCCTTCTCCTCATCCTCTCTCTTTCTTTACATATACACAAACACACCCATACGCACATACATGTATTTTCCTTCCTTTTTTTAGAGCTTCAGGATTCATGCTTATAGAAGCATTGCTAAGACTTCAAAGGTTTTTATTTTTAGTCTGATACAATGGTCCCAGAAGCATTAATACTGTTTTCAGAAGAACACAATACAAAATGATCTACTCCTGTAAATGAGACAATCTCATACAATATTGCCCATCCAAGCTTCTAGCAGATAGCAGCTTCCTAAAGACTTCTAACATTGCTGCCTTAAGCTTACAGAGTTTTTTTTCCCCAGACACATTCAACTCAGGATAAGTGCCCTGTCATGAACTGAAAGGCTTTCAAGGTAATACAGACTTCTATAGCAACTTCTGACAACTGGGGATTTTCTTTATTTGCACATAAACAAGAAAAGAGGATGAAGTGATAAATAAATTAACTTTGTTGAAAGCCTTTATGAAAAGAGAAGTAAAGCTGCAGACTTGCGTGGGAAGCTAATAAAAAGGGAGCAGAGTAACCGCAGTGCAAAGACACAAAAGATTAACAGGCTCCCAGCAAGGACTTGCATTCCTCAAGGTATGAAGTTCTTATATCCTAAACACGTAGAGAAATATTCACATAAGGAAATGGCTGTGTACCATATACACAACCATGCATCTGTAGGGCCCCTAAAGCTTAAAGAAAATACAGAGCTGACATAGTAAGAATACACTCTTTCCATAATAGAGCCTAGAGCACTATATTCATACAGCATGTGTATTATCTATCTGTTCTTAAAATTAAAGAATAAAAACCAAACAAACACGAAGTCCAGACAAGTTAAAAACTTTGACAACACATTCCTGAGAGTTTTGTTAAATCGAGAAGGGCAGTTTTCTGGATAAGTGCATGAATGAAAGATCAAATGCTGCAGCTAAAAATCCACATTTTCTCACCAGTTTTCTGTGATCTCAATGGAGTCTCTTAGCCTTTCCTGTGACTGCTTTCCCCAGTTGCAGTCACTGGGTTACACAAGCTACCTTCTTATGGAGATGAGCTATGCTTGTTTGCTCATTTTTGATAGGTTTACCTTCTTCTCATTACACTGGAAATCCCAATCTCTGCCTACCACACAGGAACAAAACAAAAATACCTGCAAAAATTACTACTGCAAAAGCAAACATGGGTTCTTATAAAATCATTGTCATTCAACAAACATCAGTTTCAGATATTTCAGACGTTCCTTTTACATGCAGCTATCTTACATCTAACAACTCTTGAAGCATCCAGATCCCCACATCAGTGGGGGAAGATACAGAGAGATAAGATTTACATAGCTGCAGAATAACAGGAAATGACTAAAAATGTCTCAACTTCAATTCTGTGACGTTTGATTTGTAAATGTGTTCTAACTGAAGATACTCCTATTAAAAAGAAAGATTAATTCCAACCTATGCCTAGAAATCACAAGTTTAACACAAGCCTTCTTAAAACCTCAGCACTTTGGGGTATACTTGGGCCTCCCAGATTCCACGTGCCCAGCTCCTGTGCTTAAAGAAAAAAAAATGCATCTCAACAACCTGAATTTCATAAAGCAAATTAAAATGATCCAATCGTACTTATTTAATACTATTACTCTTAAACTGTTCTTATAGTTTTGGAGGAACAGAGAGAGTTGAACCATTGGACAGGTACGGGTAACCTGATCCAGCAGAAGCATGTTTATGGCAGGTAGGTTGGAACTAGATGATCTTTGAGGTCCATACAAAGCAACACATCCTACAATTCTGTGTTTTCTTCTAAGCATCTGGAGAAGTCAGCATTGCTAACAATATTTCAATACACATAAGCACACGTTTTCATTAGCAGTTTTATTGTATCATTGTAAAGTTGTCCTTTACCCTAAGTAGAAATTCCCACCAAAAAGGCTGAGAGGTATCTCTCTGATTCAACTTCAACAATTTTTTGGTCTTAGTTGGCTTGGCTTTGAGTGTGCAGCCAAGTACGTGTTCACACATGATCACAATGATACATCTACATACACAGAGGAAAACGAGGAATCAGAAAGAATCATATTTTCTGACTAGGTATCAAGAATAACTACATCTTTTCAGAAGGTTATTTGTTTCTTCTTTCTCATCTCTGAACAACTTCTACAGATAAATCAAAAGTATCATAAGGTTACAGGTACAAATGTCAGCAAATTAAGTCCTTAAAAGAGAAGTCTGTGAACATCAGAAAGATACACAGTTAAAGCTTTTGGATACACGTATTTTGACCAACGTTTGCCCACTCCTTTCATAACACATAAGCACAGTAGCAATCCTCAATCTATACAGGAGAGGCATCAGTATTGTAACAAGGACGTAACCTAAAGGGTGGAAGTGCCACTCCAAACTCCTCGATCCCAGAGGTTGACAGTATCCCAGAACTCAAGCTGTCACGCTTCGCAAGAAAGTACAGACTCTGCTGTCAGTCTCTAGTTGATCAAAGAATCATATTGCAATAAATAAATGAATCTGAACTTTAAATTAATTTGGCTACTGCCACTGGCAAAATGTCTCGTCTCCCACACACCATAAACCACAGAAAGTCAAGGAGAAAGAGAGAAAGGAAACATACACTGGAAAGACAGATGGGAAGATGAAAGTGTTGTGGACTAACACTGATATTAAAATGTGTCATCTATCCTTGCTCTCAATCAATTATCCTCCAGCCAGAACAGATATCTTGAAGTAAAATGGGTTCCAGGGTTTCCATATTACTTACCTTATCATATCCCTCCATAAAATATGAACTCCCTATCCATAGACACAGATCATCACTAAACTAGCAAACCATGATTCAGTTTATAACAGCAACCAGTACAAGCTGCTGTGCTCAGACAATATCTCAAACACTGCACATTTAACCCACAGTTTCAAGAAGAGTGAACTTCTCATAAACACTGTAATATACACAGCTCAGCTAGTCAGGAATAAAGGCCAAAAGAAATGAAAATTGAGAAACTGTCAACACAAGTCTCATAATGACCCTGAACATACTTAATATCCACACATTAACTTTGCACAGCACAATGCATCTCAAGAGCTTATAAGACATCAAAGTTTTCCTATCTTACCTGGCTCTGTACAGTTCTTTCCTTCAAGTGTCTCATTAGGTAATGCCATCAATATTCTATTCCTCCATGTCTCTGATGAAACACGCGTGTCTGCAACACTTGAATCTCGGCCTAAATGAAATAGAAAGAGGTGATATCCACTGTCACTGAATTTTTCCTCTATCATCTTCACAAGACTTCATGCCCCCCACCAGCTAGGATCATGGGCAGACCACCAATATCAGTACGTGGACACAGCAAGATGAAGGTGTACCTCTGGCACATGTCAACAAGACTATGAGTGGTGCCCACTGCTACCAAGGGCAAAACTAGCTATGAAGATGGAGTATCTGAGCTGTCAGCATGTTCTGGCTATCAGAGTACCTGGCTGTGACCCATGACAGAAAAATAATTCTGTAGCAAGCATAAGTTGAAACCTGTACCTGTGAAACTCAACACTTACACATCCTATATGTGAAACCAGCTCAGCTACACTGACAGGAACAACGATCACGTTTTCATTTAGTCATCTGCATTTGCAGATATTAAATTATGCATTTATATTTTGCTTTGGCTTAATCCAGACCAAGGGGATGGTCTTTTTAGCATAGGGTGCACTTGGTTATATCAATCCCTGAAGAATTTGTTGAGGAAAATGAAAAATAGCATAGTAAAACTTCACGAGAACTAAGAAAAGCAAAACTTCTTCAGAAATCAGTGGAGGTTTAGCATGAACTCATATTCCAGAAACAGTCTCCATA
Source organism: Cyrtonyx montezumae (assembly GCF_038088225.1). Taxonomy (NCBI): domain Eukaryota; kingdom Metazoa; phylum Chordata; class Aves; order Galliformes; family Odontophoridae; genus Cyrtonyx; species Cyrtonyx montezumae. The sequence goes on from NW_027071826.1 coordinate 14,654,262, forward strand.
GAACTTGTTGACCATAGTAAATTGCACTTGAGGTAAGGCAGGGTACACGATCACAATAACCAAAGGAAGAAGAGATTCTCTTAAATTGCTTCCATCTCAACCACATCTATTTCAAATTAAGATTTATAACAACAATCTTCCATGCTTTATCTTAGAATTAATACTTGATCATCCTGGAATGCTTGTGGTTTGCCACAGTAACTCTTGCCAGAAAATCTAGTTTGGAAATTGGGTAAAATATTTGCTAAAATCATCTGCCATCACAATTATAAGAAACTCAGAGAACAGATGGTCAGTGTTTATGGATATAATATACTGTAAATTAACAGGCTGAAAAAAAACCCTACCTGATGGGGCATACCATCAAAAATCAGGTTATCAGGGATTTAGTTGATAACCAAGGAGATTAAAAACTTTCATGACATTTTTTCACGCAAGACCAAAAAACATCTGGAAACCCCTGATCTGCAACAAAAACCTCAAACCATGTAAATGTAGCTGTACCCCAACCAAGCTGCCTTCACAAACCAGCCCGTTTATGAAAATATCTAGCTACTGAACAAAAAAAAAAAAAAAAAAAGAAGTCACAGACATGACAGACAAACAGTACAAAATAAGGCAGTGCTACGCTGTGAAACCACAATTTTAAAAGATGTTGAAAGTTTTAAGACAAGCTACATGCTAATACAGCTTATAAATATACATACATAGCACTGAGCTATTAAATCTGAGGATGGCAACAAGGTACCTGTGATGTTTGAGGTATCCACAGACCTCAAACATCACAGGTAAATGTGAGCATAAGAACCTTAGAAAGCATGAAAAGTTCCACAGATATTTTTTTTTTTCCTGAAGTGCACATTTCAGCTTCAACTTATATAGCAGATGACCCACTCTAATTACAATAAACATGGAGATCGGATCTGGGCTTAGTTTTATTTTGTTCTTAAATCCTCAGGGAATGTTGGCAGTCCTACCTAGAAGCCTACACCTTAGGTTTGATAACTGGGGGGATGGCAAGGCAGTGGAAGCAGAGAGCCTCCAGTTGTACATCAGCAGCCCCAAACGTGCAGGCAAGCAGAAAGCAAACAAACAAGACCGCAACAAAAGAAACAAACGAACAGAAAAATACTGTGAACAACGGGATTGATTATAAACGTATCAGTCCACCGATACATCGCATAAAGGACGCAACGGACTCTTCAAAACATGAGGCCGGCGCCGCTCCTCGCCTATCGAGCAGGACGTTCCGTCAATCCCAGACTGTCACTTAGGGGAGAAGATGGAGAGCTGTTGGAGCTGACGGAGGTGTACAGCCACAGGTTACCAACGAGAGGCGGCCGGAGCCTCCCGGGGACCGTGGACGGCCAGAGCGGCCGCAGCTCGGCGCGGCGGGCACAGGGGGCGGTCCCGGCTCGGCGCCGACCCGAAGCCCCGCACCCCTCCGCTCCGGCACCGCTCCCCGGCCCCCCGCTGCAACAACTCACCCCGCCTGGAGAGCAGGCTGGACATGCACCAGACGAAGAAGAGGATGGCGCAGATGAAGCCCAGCTGCTGCAGCAGCATCTCCCGCCGCTTGCGAACTTTCCTCAGCAGCAGCGGCATGGTCTCCGGGCGGGCGAGCTGCGCTCCGTCCAGCTCCACGGGCGGCACGGCTCGCTGCGTGCGGGGCTCAGTCCTGCCGCCTCCCCGCGGACGGCTCCATGGCGGGCGGCAGCGCGGGGCGAAGCCGGTGCCCGGAAAGCAGGGCGGCAGGTGGAGGCGGGCGGGGTGGGTTGGTGGAGGTGGGGGGGGGGGGGGTGGTGCGAGGCGGCGCTCTCAGCGGCCGGGCTGAGCCCCGCTGCCCGCACGCACCATGGCCGGCGGCGGAGGCAGCAGCGTGCGGCCGGCTGCGAGTCAGCGCAGCAACAGCGGCAGCGCCCGCGCCCGCCCGGCCAAGTTCATAGTGGAGTCCTCTCGTCCCTCCCTCCTTCCACCTCTCGGGGAGCAGCGACGGCCGCCTCGGAACCAGCCGCCCCTCAGGCTCCAGCAGCGGCGACGAACGGATGTTCAACCCCAACGGACAGCCGCGCGCCCGGCCCGCCCCTCCCCGGTAACTTTCTGGGCGCTCCACGGGCGCCCATGGCAACGCGCAACGCCCACTCCCACCCCAACGGCTTCCCCAGGGAGGGGCGGAGCACCCAGTGGGCAAATTAAACCTTTCCCCCTCGCGGGGCGGGAAGCGGCTGCTCCGAGTGCCGCGCGCGTGGGGCAGTGCTCCGCGTGTCCCCCGGGACCTCTGCCCTTGTAGTTCACATCGTGGGATGTTTCGTGTCTGCCGTTATTCCTACTGGTGCCGTACTAATAAAAATAACCTACCGAAACAGATCTTCACGCACAGAATCCTTCGTGTTTCCCCTTCCTCCTGCAAGTGTGCGTGGCCTGCTTTCTTTTTTTTTGCTTATGAACTATTTCTGCAACAGTGAGAAGCAGCATCGGGGCTCAGGGTGCTGTGCTGCAGGCGCGATGTGCGGTGGCTTCGGACCGCTGCCCGTGTGCCTCGGTGCAAAAGGACTGCTCAGGCTGGGCAGCCAGAGGAGCAGTTATCTGAGCCTCGTTGTTCACTTGAATGCACATATCTGCAGAAATTGGAGCCCTCACCGTTCATGCTGACAGGGCGCCTAGGCTTGGATGGGCCTTAGACTTTCTGGTTGACCCTTAAGTGTGTTAGAAGAGTGGCACTAAGACACGTGGTGATCTTAAAGATATAAAGAGAATCATCTCTTTACCGCTGCTGAGAAAGCAGAAGTAACAGCAGACTGCTAGGAGGATGGCAGAAGAAAATATTACGAGTCAGCTTGTGCCTGGTGTTTCTCTCCATGGCCACGCAGGACATCTCCCAGTTGAACCCAGAATGAGGAAAGCCATCCCTGACCAGCACAATGTAGTCTAATTAGGCAGCAGAGCCACAGGAATCTGAATAAAGGCCCTAATAACACCTAATTCTGTAATAGCTATTCTCACTTAGGTATCCTTGTCTCATAACTCAACGGAAGCCTTCTAACTCAGGACGATTATAGCATATGTTTGTTTGTCAAAGACCTTTATGCTCCACTGTACTGTTTAGTTGGCCTGCCAGCAGAGATGGTTAGATGACACTTTTGCCTCTAACTGCTATCATAATGCCTGAGCACTAATTCTTCATGCGGCTTTTTATCATGTCTTTACTCAAGCCTCCCCTTTTGCTTGAAATGGCATCTGCCATCCACTTACTCAGTGGTTAAGAAGAGCTGAGGTGCTGACAAGAGTGTAGTCTTCTGCATAAAGATTATATCTAGCCATAGCAAGGTTGTGACAATTGGAAGGCATTGCGGAGATTCAATGTTTTCTCAGTAGCCACTTGTCATAAGCTCATTATCTGCTTCGCTGATAACGCAGATCAGAGCTGTGGGCTTTGGAGGCTGTTCTAGTTGTTACGTATGACTGAGGTTGCCTGTGCCTTTTGAATTTGCCAGGTTTATTCTCTTACTTGCTCTTTAGACTGTGGACATATTCTTCTGCACTATATCAAAGTATTGTCACTCCTGATCTGAAGAATTGCTAACATTAAGGCATTAAACTATTAGTTTTTTGGAATTGAGGTAAAATTGGGTATGGAGGTAATACCGTGACTTCCAGATATTTCATATTTGTGTCTATGGGTTTTACCCAAGGAGCATGGAACTGAAGTATTGTTAGAAGTCCTGAGTTTCACATGTGAGGGATTTTCATTCAATCTGTCAGGTCCTATGAATATCACATGGATGAAATCAAAGCACATGGTCAGATACAGGAATGCAAGTGCAACATTGCCTTTTTGGACATGGGTTGTTTTGGAAGTGGTGGAAAGTTGGAAGTGGTCTGTTTTAGGTAATGATTACAGAAATCCTAGAGCCATCCCTTGAGGAATTGAAAGAAAGAAAAAGAAAAAAAACCCTTTTAACACAAAAGAAATCTGCTACCTATGAAAGCAGTTCTCAGAGTGACTGTGTGTGTCTCCTCTCTCTGAGTACACAAATGAGGCAGATCAAAGTTCAGACTGTACTAATCTCTTAATCATACAGGTTCCTGATTAGCATTTTTAATCAGTTTGGTGATCACAAGGCAGCCTCAAAATTGCTTTTGAGCACTAAACTTTAAGAACAGAATTTCCAAATTACTTTTAGTTTGGTGCTTCCTATTAAGAGTATGGGATGTCACAAAGAGAAGTGTGATACAGAATTCAGACTTGGTTACCTGTCCTTCAGCAGCTGGCAGCACCCACACCTCTCTGGGCTGCTGGAACACATTCAGGACATTCAGATGGAGGTAATTACTGAAATGATGTTGCAATGCTTTCTTCAGATTTGAGATATTCATGCTGTCTGTGAGAGAACGATGATAATATCGGGGCAAAAAAGAAGGAAATACTTAGTGGATAAGGTGATATCGCATTCATTAACATTCATTTTTTAAAATCTTACATTATTCTTGTCTCTTAGTGCAACTGTTCGTAAATTCAGTGGGGTCTTTTCATTTCCAATCTGAAAAGGAATGTGAAAATAGTAAGACACCCCCTGTAGTTGTCTGATATGCTTTGTAGAGAGTGCTTTGGTGATATTCCAGATGTTCACTGTCTTCATTATAATTGCAAAAAAATATTTTCCAGGTTAGATCTAGGAATATTCCTGAAAGAATTACATGATAGAAATCAGAGGTATTTGGGAAGTATCATCAAAACAAAATGAAGAGGAAAATATTAAATAGCACTTCACAGCTTAAACTAAGTCAGACACAAGAAATTATCTTTAGCACTGCACTTACCATTGTTATAATTTAACTTTCACGTATGTCTCATACTAAAATGTCTCACTGAAAGCACAGACTAATGCTAGCTGTAGCTATCTGCTGCAATTAGAATCTTGAACTGAGTAACAGCCGAAAGGCTTTGAATTAGGGAACAGTCTCACAGGAGATTCATAAAATCAGCTGATCTAAGGGGAAAATATTGATGCTGCTGAGAGTCAAAGGAGAAGTGTAATGCTTGGACTAATTCTCTGTGTCACCCCCTAAAAGGAACAGTGAAAGCTGCAGCAGCACAGCAGGGTAGCTGGAAACAGAGATGCTATTAGTCGGCCATGCAAACTGTCACACAGAAGAGCTGAGGCTGCATCAGCTGAGAAGCCTTGAGGGTTAGCAAGTGATCATTTGTGATAGACACCCAGCCAGCCCTAGGAACGAATGCAAGGCCAGTTTTCCAGCTTATAAAACCAAAACCCCTGTATCATTCCAGTGACTCCAAGATCAAGAGATAGTATCAAAGAAAAGCTAACACTGTTCCCTCAAATAAATAGTAATAAAGAACCACCAGAAAATTTCCCTTAAGCCATAAAAACTAAGATGAGAGGAAAAGGAGTCGATGAGTGAGAAGGCTGTGATCCTGCTTCTGCTGTTTGTCTCAAGTGTTTCATAGAGGGATACACTGAGTTTGATGCTGTCTGTAACCACCCTCCTGTCAGGAAGGGAGCAATCCTGTGTTCGTTCAAGACCTGGTCTCCAGGAAAGAACTTGAAAAACAAGCTTGCAGAAAGCAAACATTGGCGTATCAATATTTTTATGTTCAACTAAGGCCACCATACATTAAGCAGGTATACTTGGATGATTCTTTAAGATCTAATGAAAGGTGCTTTGCTGAACCATACTTGAAGTTTACAAAGCAGATCTAATACTGGGATCAGCACTGAGGGTTCTTCCTGAATCTCTGCAGTGAATGTACCCTAAATTGAAACTACTTGTGGATTAAGAGAGAAATTCCAGCTGCAGTACCCATCAGAGGACTCATCTGTGTGCTAACACCCCCAACATTTCTCTACTTGCTCTCATATCCATCTCCATCTCCCATCCATTTTCCAGTTCTACTGTGCAGTTGTCATTGTGTTATCGTATTGTACTTTGCTTTAAAAGCAGAAGGGGGTTTTTTGTGTTTTTTTTTTTAATACTGAGTTATTTCTGTAGTATTACTCCGACTTTTTTTTTTTTCCCCAAGTCTATAAATAACTTAACCTTGAATTGGAATTTAAATGCTGTAGAGAAGACGTCGATCTTGCGCCATAATGCTTTAATTTATCCAAATTCTCCATTGTACTTTTATGTCTTGCAGTTTCCTACTGTTGATTTTTCTTAAATAACTTGAAGTAATGCTACTTTCGGGTGAGCATCAGTGGTCATGCCTCACACTGAACACTTAGCTAGCAGACACACACTCACCCAGACCTTACTTGAGAGTTTCATTTAACAGTAATGGGATTTTCCCACAACACGCTGGAAAGTAAGAGTTCCTCAAGCAGTTCCTGCCATAAAAAACCTCACATAAGCCCAGTTAAGTGCTGCTACGCAAAATCCTGCTATACAAGAAGAATAAAATGTAGCAATCAGAGCTACACTCTTAATGTGGTTTTATTTCAAGCTACAACAAAATAAAATCACTTGACTACTGATGTCCCACATATGCTGTTGACACATTGTAATTTACATGCAGTGGCTCTATTCATACCTCTAAACAGATAAAGATGTCTCACTTGTTTCTCTACCTGCCACTTCAGATCCAACACTAAGCTTCTCAGGAGACAAAGACTGAAAGAGACATGGTAATAGAGGGTGGGCTGCATGTGAGCAAGGTGAGGATGTCAGCTGCCAGTCACACCATGCCTCAAATGAAGGCAGAGAACTGTCTTCTTGCAAGAGAAAGAGATACATTATGCATATCAGTAGGATTCAATCTGTTGTTCTTCTGCCTAGAAGGTTTTGATCAACATATAGCTTTAAAACAGTTTGTCTGAAAAATATCAGTATTTGTCTCCTTAAATCTGCATCATACGAGCCCTCCAAATTCATCATAGCGTCTACGTTTAATGCCCACTAGATTTCTCAGGGATATAAGGCACTTGCTTATCTACTTGCCAAATGTGAAGAACTCTGGTACGTGCATAAGGCTGTATCAAACTGCAGCTTAAATTACACGGCCTCTGTTACACAGCATATCCTTTCTTACACACGTACCATTTCTGTCTCTTTCAGTTTCTCATGCTTGCTACCTCCATTGAATCTGAGTCTCAATTGATTTTGCTGGTTTTATATGTTGATAGTGAACTTCTGTTTCGTCTGCACTCATGCTTACTTTCTCTTATGGCTATTTCTCTGCTTCCTCTATTTTCTCTTCCTCTCCATATGACTTTGACCCCATCTCCTGATCTTCTTGGCACAGTATACATTTTTTTAAATTTGTTCCACTTTCTGTAAACAACACTTCCCCCTCTTCAAGTCTCCCTGTAAGCTCCCTGAGTTTGAGCCTATTATTGATTCTAAAGACTATTCTCAGAGGCATGTGGAAACTTGCCTGTGCTTAACCATAACTGAGGAATCTAGTTAGGTGGCATCGTGCTGAACATGAGTGATTCTAACTGGTTAAAGCTCTGCAGGTTGGCTGCAGCACTCTCTTCCATCACTACAGAACACCTTTTATTTGCTCTCCATAATCACGTTCCTCTCCCATATAAAGAAACTAAATTCAGTTCTGTAAAGTGTTCTCCATTTATTTTCTTTCTGGAAAATTTTAATATGTCTGTGAAATACAGTGACATTCAAATCAATTACTGAAGAGACATCTTCCCTCACCACAACAACACTTTTCTGCAGCTCCCATACCTAATGGGATCTGTTTCCAAATACCTTTGCTAGCTTCTCTGATTGAGAAGAATCATTAACTAAGCAAAAATTGATTGATTGCAGTGAGAAAAAGTGTCCGTGGCTAAGTATTCTTAACCCAAACCACAGACTGCTCTGATCTTAGGAACAAACAGGAGAAAGCTGTGGATAATTCTCACACACAAAAAACCCTCAAATGATGTAAATGTTTGAAAGCCTAGGGGCTGAAGAGGTTCAGTGCAAGTCCTGTTGGGGTAGCTGAGAAAGATTCAACAGGGCAGCTTCTTTCTCTCATTAGATCAGTACATCAAAATCATTAAGGAAAGAAATATAAGCATTCATCCTCTGTGACTGTGGAGAAAGACAGCTGTAAAACCCTGACTGTATACAAGCAAGTGCAGGAATATATGCCCTGGCTACTGATGTCCTTGAAACTACAATATTAAAAAGGTGATTATCATCTTTATTCAGAGACATATGGCACATATGTTTGAAGGAACTCTGTGAAATCGTCCTGTTCATTCTCTTTTGCTAAAGCTGTATTCAACTCTCCCTAATGTTGAGTGGGCTTGCTCTGAAACTTTTTATCCATCTTGATACTGAAATTGCTGTATGACTGCCTATCAAAGCTTTTAAAATAAAATGATGGTGAATAACATCAAGAAAATTTACACCTCCCACTTTGGCTGACATCTTTTTTTAACACTGTGATTGAGCAGAGCTTGGAGAGTTCTGGGAATTTTTCCTCTCATCTGATTGCAGATTTTCAAAAAGGAAGATTTTCAATAGAACAAATTTATTATGTTAAAGCTAAGAAAAATTGTAGCTGTCAATCAGAGAAGGGGGACAATATTCATATTGTTTATTTCTGTATAGCTAGTAGAAATCATAGACAAGTAGAAAGAAAACAACCTTGCCCTGGGAAGATAAATTCAGTGTGTAAAATCATACAAAATGATAGTCTGAAGGGAATGGCAATCAGAAAAATCAAGTGAGCAGGAACAGTGCTCAGTGGAGTGTTTTGTATGAAGAATTCAGGTCATTTATTTCATTGCTGTTTCGCGTATCTTCTGAGGGAAAGATAAGAAAGGAAGATTAATTTGCCCCCATTACGATCAGACAAGAGAGGGGAGAACAGAGAAGGCTGGTTCAGAGTCCAAGTTCAGAAGAGTAAAGTGAAAGGTGTTTGTCTAAGGAGGCATTTCAGGGAAGGAAAGGAAAAGAGCTTTGGTGCAATAAAAATGATGAGAAACTTCTGAGCAAATGGGTTAGATGCAGTACTCCATGGTGGCAGACAAAAGGATCATTAATCTAAGTGGGTTGGAAGGGCAAGTGAAAAGAGCTGAAACAGGGACACGAGTAACACTATCTCCACTTTTGAAGAGCAGTTCTTGTAGTGTGAACTTGAAAAGGGTTGGTGAAGCAGACAAGAGAGACAGCTGTAGCTGCCTTGCTTTAAGAACATTCTCAATAAGAGCATCATTTGAGTCTACAAAAACTGAGATATACATCACATTCTCCTCCAAGTCCTGATAACTGACACTTGTTACAGTTGATGAAAAGTCATAGTCAAGGCAAACTGTGGTGTATTTTCAACCATCTGCATTAACACTTTTTACAGTACTTCCATATTATTTCTAACAAGCATCACTGGCAAATACCAAGACAATAAGTAATTATAAATATTTTTCACTGGCAAGTAATAAGTTCAGAACTCCTAAAAATTAAGTTCCTTGCTGACTTGTTGCAAAGGTTGGCAGCAGACAATTTGAGTTGGCCTTGGTCATAAGTGTGCTCAGCTGCCTCCCAGCCCAGCCCAGGTTCAGCCCAGCTCTGAGCTGGCTGCTCTTTTTGGCTTGCAGTGGGAATACAGCAAGGAGGGCACTACACCATAGCCCAGTTTAATAGCAGCTATTGTGGGTGTCACTTACCTGTCACGTCTGACTCACTCCACCATCTTTTTGTTGGTTTCATTTATATATTTAAACACTCAAATATTCCAGCCAGTTTACATTTCACCTCCTCAGAAAGGAGCAATGTTTCAGAGGTGTTACCATGGAAACGATGGAGCAAGGAGACAGCTAAACATGAAAGGAAGTCTTCCAACATTCAATCCAGAGACATGCTTTGGGGGCTTTTGAAATTAAAAAATGTACAATTAATTGTGCTGCTACTGAGCACACGTTATTGCTTACTGCTGTCTTACAAGCAACAGGAGGCCAAGGCTGACTTTTTGCCTATGACAAGAAAACATTTTCCCTGTATGGAATTTTTAGTCCATAAGGTCCTTTTTGACAGAAGAGATAATGCCACGTATTGGAGATGACCACCAGAGTTAGTCCAGTTATCAGGAAGGTCAGACAACTGAAATAGTATTATTAAGAATCAGCAACACTAAGAATCAAACATATTAACCCCTTCTTATAGCAGCAGGTTTGATCATTGGAGAATTGTGTTCCAAGATGCTTGAAAAGTTTAATCAGGAAAAAGAGGATTAGCATTAGTAGAAGTAAAAATGCAGCTAGATATGGCATGCCCCTTCCAATTATACAAATGAGTACACAAAGCCATTCTGCTCTGAAGTGGGTATTAAATTATCCCCATGGATAAATATAAAAGCATAACTTTGTCAATCTGTCTCTCTATATCCTGAAATACCACAGTCACCTCCCTGAAGCTTGAGAAGGAATAACTCCTGACTATTTCCTGTGCTCGCATCATGAAATAATTTCTGCCATATCTAGTGATTTTACAGAGCTTTACCAGGCTATATGTCCGTAGTGAAGGTAACAATGGAAAATCTACTGTTTCAAATGTGTTGAAGCAAGAAAAGCTTAAAAAAAAAAAAAAAAACAACCACCAGTAATGATGACCATTCACACATTGGCAAACTGACCACAGAAAAAGTGTGCCTAAATATGCCACACTAAATGTTCAGAACAGAATCAGTACATCACAGACTTGAATTTTAGTTGCACTCCACGATGCTTTGGATTATGCTCAAAAATACTCGTGGGCAAAGGAGGGGTTTCAGGAGATGTCTACAACTGTTTTGAGGGCTAGAATATTTTTTTTCTGATTAAAAGAACAGTTTTTCTGACTGGCAATGGGATACAACTCTAGCAAACAAAGAACTCAGCTTTGCATTGTGTGACAAACACCTGGCTGTGGGTGCCCTGAGTAACCTACAGGATCCACTGAGGCTGCCCTCCTCAAGAAGGTTATTCTAGCACCTGCTCAGAGGAACCCCTTTGCCACTGATTTATTTGTTTTAGTTTCTCAAGAGTCCCTCAATTAGTAACAGAATGTTTTTGCTTGCTTGGTGTTTTCTTTCTGCACATGAAGCACAAAGGAGATGGAAGAATTGCAGGTGGATCTTCTTCACAGAGCTACCAGTCTGCTCAGTGCAGGTGAAAAAAATACCAGTGCACATTAGGAGGATTTGTGGGAGAGTAGCAAGCCAGGTCCTGCTGCTAGCTTGAAACACTGATTTAACTACACGCTGTAGAGCATGCTGTCCTCCTGGAGGAGTGAGCAGAGGGTCAGATGCTGTATGAGATGTCCAAGTAGTCCATGTGAGTGAGCCTAAGGGAAATGGTCCATTGAGGGATTCTGGTGTGGCTTCAATGCCAACACATAAAATCCCAAGCAGCAGATTCTACCCGCACCCATCCATCTTGGAAGCATGAAGAAGCCAACAATGAGGCCAATTCACTACAAGCTGGCAGAACATCAGAGCATCAGGCAATCTGTAGTGGTCATCACAATATAGATTCACATCTTTTGATAAAATTTGTACCGTTCTATACGCAGAGTAAATGATTTCAAATCTCTTTGAACAAGGAAGACAGTACAGCTAAATAAATGTTTATCTGGAGAAAACTGATCGTCTATCCATTTCAAAATCATTAAAAAAAACAACCATTGAGCTACATTCAGACTTGTTATGCTGTTGGCATTGACTGTGCAAAGGAAGAGAAGATACAGGCTATGTTTTTTGCAGTGTTCTTCTCATTGTTTGAAGCCTACCATACTATTCCTGCCCAAATAATCTAGATAATTGATAAGCTGGAAATAGATCAGATAATTGATATGAACATTGCATGGCAAGCTATTGTATAACTGAACTGTATTTCCTATCTTAGCTTTCCAAACACAAACAAATTATTAAAGGAAAAGAAAAAAACCCAACAATAATGGTAAGAATTCTGGAAGATTTAACTAGCCTTAAAATTTGATCTTCAGCTTTTAAATTAATTCTAGTTAATGAATCTTTAAATGTATGCAAAGCAAGACCACTAAATCTGCAGAAGCTCAGCTGTGACTTTGCCATGAAAACTGAGCTAAAGGACGCAACTTTGTTTTTGCTGATTTTGTCCCCCCGGAACAGATCACAAACATCCAGGGAGAGGCTGCCTCCTGCTTTCCTTCTGTTCTGTACCTAGCACAGTCTGTCCCCACCATGTGCCACTGCTGCGTTCACTGCCATGGCAGACATCCCATCATGCCCACTTGCTCGAGGTGAGAATGCAGCAATCCCCAGCCTTCAGGCTTTGCACTACTGAACTGCTTGTGACAGGCAAAAAGTGAATAAGCACATACACTGCTACTCTTTTGTGAATATTTACGTCAGCTACCACTCACGAACAAACATCCATTTCATCTCTCGCCTGAAAAACCTCTTTTTATTTGTGTTTCTGCGTTGCTTCTCACTGACTCCAATCTACCCTGGACCAAGTACAAAGAAGAGAGATCTTTCATCATCAAGTATCTGAAAAAGCTGGTGATCCAGAAAAAAAGAAGGGCTTTTAAAGTCACTCACAGAATAATAACCACGTGTTCATTCTGATCCTTTTTTCCATGTTTCAACAGGTAAGTGAACTAACAAAAATGAGCACAGTTACACTGAATTCAGGCTCAGTTTTCTGCTCATTGACCTAGTACCCCTAGCTTTGAACTCAGTGGAAGGGTATTGGTACACTCACCAGTGATTTCTAAATGCTAGCTTAAAACAGGTAAATGTCCTAGTTGCAATTTTTCTTATTTACAAACTGCTTAAAAAGAAAAATGCCACACAGAGACCAAGCACCTGGAACTGCTATCACAGCAGCATTTGTACTGTGTCTGAATTTGCACATGGCTTAGAGAGGAACCTATACATTCAATGAGGCAGAATACATAACAGTCCAAATGCGAGACTGGGGGGTAAATAACTCCCCAGGATAGCACTTTAAAAAGAAATAGTATAGATGATGGTATATTTTGAGAAGGTCTATATAGATAGTACACAAATAATACAAAAGAGTAGATGGCTCACCTTTAGGATGACAAGGCTCTCAGGGGGCTCCACACAGGAGATATCTCCAAGAAGAGATCCTTCCCTGGTGGTGGTCAGCCCTTAAATGGGGTTTGGGAGAGGTGCAGCCAGGCTCCACCCCTTCCAATCACACAGGTATATCACCTCCACCTGTGCCTCTGTGGCTGACTCGGTGCTCACCTCAGGTGACCAATCAGTGGTTCAGGCCGTGATTCAGCAGTTCCCATACAAAGATGAAAAAGATGGAAAAGCAGAGAGAGACAAAAGAAGAGTCAGCAAACAGTGGACTGGAGGCTCTGAATGTTACAGATTTGTCCAGTAATTCTTTCTAGGAAGCTTCAACCACCTGCTTCAGGATGACATCTTCCTGCAGAAATCTGCCAAGGCCGACTGCTTTCCTGAACAATCTATAACACACCTATATATCAGAACTAGGTGATCTTAAGGGCCATTTTAAGAGTCACCTAGTAGATCACTAGGTGATCCTAAGGGTCAGAAAGGGTTGGTGCATCAGAGAGTGGGTCAGCATTCCTGATCCTAAAAGCATTGATACTAGGAACTGTGTAATTCTTGTATTTTGCTTTATCATGGTTAGTCATGCCATAACTGAAAAAGAGAAATATACACTGAGGAAATTATCACTGAGCCTTTGTGGTTAGGAAAGGATGGGTGGGGGTGGAGTGCAAAGGACTGTGTTCTGGGTCGTTGTGAACTTGCCCTCTGAGCAAGTCAAAACCACGCAAGTCAAAAATTCATGGATGTTTTTCAAATCCAGTTGGAGAAAGTTGGAAAATAAAATATCTGTGAGTTGTGTTCCAAAAGTAATGCCTCCAATTTTATCATATTGTCCCACAATGTTAGAAATGGATGTTGGTGATACAGCAGTCGAGGTTGAACCTTCCTGTCAGTATTCCGTTATGTTTTATTGCTGTGTGACAGATGGCAGCAGAGGGTTAGTCTGACAAAATGGTATCTAACATGGAAGCAAATATGAAGAAACGTGGAATAGAATTACTTCATGCAAAAAAAAATGGTACCCATTGATATCCATCAACACTTGCTGATTGTTGATGGTGGCCAAACAGTGGATGTGAGCACAGCAAGACAGTGAGTGGTGCATTTCAGCAGCTCATGCTGGTGATCATGCTGAAAAATATTTTTTTGTGACTAAGAACTTGCTTGATCAAATTGCGTTCTTATGCTTTTTGTATTTGTTGTAGTTCCCATGGAAATAAATAGGAGACATTGCTTTCAGAGGGACATATGTGTGTATATGTATAAATCTTTCTATTTCTGGAAGCTGCCTTTCTCATCTTATTACCCATGCAATTATACATTTTAATCCTGTTACTTTCCATTTCAGTACACAAACTGTGCTCAGATGCATTTGCCTCTGGAATCCTGATCTTACCAAACCTTGCTGCTGTCTCCTCTGCTGATGTCATTTCAACTTGGAGCATTTAGCCTAATATGTTTCATGAATACGTGCAAAATTCACAAACATTTCAGAAGTTAATTCTGGACCCAGAGCTAATTGTTACTGCTAACTTCAGATTAATCAAATACTATAGCTCAGTGATATACCGAAAAATCAACTTATTTTCCTGTCTCAGAAGATTTTACCATTTTCCTTGTTAAAATCTCTACAAAGAGTTCCCAGTCCTATCGTATATGGTCTTCTTTTCCTTCCACACACTTTTTGCAGTTGTCAATCTGCATGCGATATTTTCTAGATTTACCTACAGTCGTGAAATTCTGTCCCACTGATCACATAAGAACCCCAAGCTACAGCCTGCGAGTTCCTTATACAACTGAAACTTGCCTTTCTGCCTAGTCTACTGCCAAAGTCTTTCTCTGTGCCATACTTCATGCCCTCTGGCACACCGTTTCTTCATTTTTCTCATCCTCTACACATGATTGTACTCTTTCCTGCTGCTCACACAGAGAGCATCTATATTCACAGTTAGTCCCCAGGCAAACACTCATTTTTGACCAGTCTTGCACATCTGTGTTCATGCAATGTCTCCCATAGTTCCTGCTATAGTATTGTGCTAAGAAACTTAATTGCTTCCAATACTTCTCCCAAATGCCCTTTATCATAACAATAATATGAGGGGGGGTGATTTTAAGCTCACACTCATGTTAATGAGGTTTAATTACATAGAGGCTGATGGAAGCAACCCCAAACGAACCCAAATGAACTTCTTAAAACCCTTCAGTTTTAAGAAGTACCACATAAATATCTCTCTTTCACTCCTTCCCATCAGCCCTCTTGTCAGAGAATAGAAATATTAGCAGGTATTTTCAAACTAGTCACAGGCAAAGGTGTTATTCAGTAACATCATTAAGAGGTACATCTTTATGTTTATGATATAAAGAAACCATTTACCTTTTCAAACATCTTACTTGCCTTTGCTGGACTAGGCCTGTTGTGCAAGTAAGTAAGTAAATAAATAACTAAAAATAGCCTCAAGGCAGATGCATTAGTCTCGGCATCTGTATCAGTTGCTCTGCTTTCTCACAAAAAAAGTCAGAATTAAAATGCTTTCCTACAGAAGACACAGAAACAAGAACTGTCTGCTTCAAAATATAGCTGGGACTAAGAATCACGAACAAGGCTGATATTTTTAATTGATCCATATAATCACATACACATATGAACTCTTGCACGCAAAGATGTAGCCATAAAAAGCTCTCAGTATAATGTAGCCAGCAGAACACTGAAGTTAGAGTGGAACTCAGCCTCTATTGTAATATTTATGAAGAATATAATACAAAGTTTTCATTTGTCAGCCCAGCAATGCTTTCGGCTCTAAGCATTTGAGCACTATTTTTATTGCTCACTGTACCAGTTATGCTTATGTTATGATCAGGACCTGGTGAGACCATGACTAAGACGAGGAACAGAACCAGAACCAAGTTCTGGATAAATCAGTGTTCGTTTTGTGGTTTTTTTTCCCAACTTCATAAGAATCAAATCTTTTCCTTAAAAGACAGCTATTCCTAGAAGAAGAGAATTAAGAAGAACAAGAGTAACAGAAGAATTCTATCCAAGCATCATTATCTAATCTATTACTTACAGTCATCCCAGGAACAATCGGTGCTTTGAATCAATTTGAAAGCTACTCTCTGCAGACAAGCTGAACAAGAGAAAAGCAAATACTCTGAAGACCTCAGGTGATACTAACACCTGATCCAGGTGTTCTGAAATCACAATCTGAGTAGATAAGCATCTACACTTTTATTTATTTATTTACTGAGAAACCTTAGCAAATCCAGTGGAATGCACATGGAAAGAAGCTGTGTAGTTTCATTCCCTCTGTATATCTGATGAATTCCTTGAACAAGGACTTTTTCCATAACTACAAAAAAAATGATACTGCTTGTTTATATGGTACCTTCCCTATGCATTTCTGCAATGCTTGTTTCATGCTTTACCTAAAGAAGCAAAAGTTAAGTAAAAATATTTTTTTGAGAAATAAAGAAAAAAATCACACTGAGACCAGAGCAGCTGCAAAGAAAGGGAACAAAACAACTACTACAGACAGTTTGCACAGCTGGGAAAGAGAGTTGTTTTAGCCTGATAAAGTTAAATGAAAAAAAAAGACCACTTAAACCAAACAGTGATGTCACTGCAGCCACCAGTGAGAATGGCTTAGAAAATGGACTGGATATTTAACAATATTAAAAAAAAAATAAATAAAAGAATGAGTAACAAAGAACAAACTAGGACACTTATGACATGAGTCTGTGCTAGCTAGCAGAAGCCTCAAAGGAAATGTAACTATTCCCCTGAAAACTGGACCTCATTTATAGGCTATGCAGCTAACTAATGCAGCAACTACAGTGCATGAGAGGAACAAGACTTTCCAGTTGCATGAACAAACAGAAAAGGAGAAGAAATTCTCTTGAATATTCATCCCTTTCCGTTACATTTTTAAATTCTAGCAAGAATTATTAAATGAAAGGGAATATGGTGGATTCCCCAACCCTGGTGACATTCAAAGTCAGGCTGAATGGGGCTCTGAGCAACCTGATGTAGCTGTAGATGTCCCTGTGCATTGCAGAGGAGTTGGACTAGATGACCTTTAAAGGTCCCTTCCAACTCAAATGATTCTGTGAAATAAATGAATAGATGTAAAAAAAAACACCCTAGGAAATCAACAGCAAGCACGAATGTGCTCAGTGCTGCAGAAAACACTTAACAATTCTCTGGTTACCAGGACACACATAGCAAGTTAACCTTTTCTGTTCTCGTGCTGACTACTAGGCAGTCGGTGATATGTGCTTATCTACGTAGGTCCATGGAGGAAGTATGGGTTGGATGATTACAAAGTGAGAACAGCATACCATCTGTCTATCTAATACTACCCATACTGCAAGCATGTCACTATTTTAAGTTTCAAACTTCTCAGTACCAAGAAGGTAGAAGGCGAGTGTAGCCATTACATTGTAGTTATATTTATGATGTGTGTACAATTTGCCTTGAAGTGCAAATTTAAGAACAGCAGCCAAAAATATTTGAAGAGTTATCACAATAGGAGTGCTTCAGGTTTTTCACTACTCTGATAATTCATTATCCAGAAGGAGCTAAACTGTTACTTAAAAGTGGTATTCTTACAAAATGCAAAAGATGAATTTTTGTCTATATCTATGAAGATTAAGCTAAAGAAAGAGCTGCAGAGGGAAGAGCAGCCCAATGTCACAGACATAAGAGGCCAGCTAAAACCCGGTTCAGCTGGTGACAAATTGTGTGCCATGTTGGTAGGAGTATTCCATGTCCAGAGCTCAGGAAGGAATACACCCACCCACTGTAGTCAAGAATGAGTTATTAGAAGGGAAATAGCAAAACTAAGATTATATGAAAGGGGTTGTATGTGAAAGGAATTAATGAAATCTTATAGCTATCATTCCAGGAATGTGTAATGTGAGGCATTCTGCATTCACATATATACATATGTCAGCTGAGAATAAAATAATGGAATTAACTAAGCCCTGACTTCCCTTAGCAACAGAGAGCGTTTTCCTCTCAATTTAGAATAGTAACTCTTTCATACTCCACTACCATGCAGTTTCCAAAGAAGCTACTTGGAGCAAGAGTGCATGTCTCCTGGACTTGAAGGAAATCCTCAGCACTCATCCTGCCTCAGAAGTTGCAGTCTGAATGCTTCCTCCAACAGCTGTTGTTTGGCCTGTGCCTTAGAGCTGCTGTATAAATCTCATGAGAATGAACATTTCACCATCTTCCAGATTCATGGTTTTGCCTTTTGTCTGTAATGACTATACATATTCTTTGAATGAATGATCTACGTGGAATCAGTTAGACTTGTACAGATACTGCATTCATCTCGCTGGTTCTCTGAAACCTCAGTAGAAAGTGGTATATTTATTGTTTTCTTAATTTAACTTCAGCTGCCGCGCTTTCATGATAGAAGGCTGCTTCAGATAAGACAACACTTGACCATTTCAGTCCCTTCATTATTACAGCCAAGTTGCAGCTCCAGTACATTCAACAAAAGCAACTTGAGTTCCTAGTGGCAATGCTGAAGTGTTCTGAACTGCTCCCTGTCCTTAGATGTGTATGTCTAGCACTGAAATATACTACTGCAGGACATCTCCATCATGTCAAGGGGAATTTTATGCTATTGGCAATACCTGATGTCTGTGGATGTGTGTTCAGTCCACACAGTTTTCTGAGCATTCCCAATAGACAGATTTTATGTGACTATGATAAAAATCTACCCATCCTCTCTGAGGTCCAAAACCTTTCTTACTATATTTTTCTCTCCGTTACTCATTTTGGCTGGATGAAAATTCCAGTTTCTCCTCTTGATCCTGAAGATGCTGTTAACTCTCTTTTGACAGTCCGTGGATTTTGCTTTGTGTATTTACATTTAAGGCCAGTCAGAAGTTTGAAAATTATTAACCTTCCATCATATCGTATCGTATCATATCGTATCATATGTCTTATCGAAGTAATTGGCAAGTTAATATGGTACGTTAAAAATATATGCATATATATAAAATCTCACCTTCAAAATTAGTGGTTTTTTGGTCTCAGTGTGGTACTTCGTTTTTCATTTTACTTATTTGTCATCTGCACAATAATTATTGCATATAGCCGAGCATGCAGGACATTTTTCACTCTCCATCATATCTTCATGTTTTCTTTTACACTGTTTATTCCCTCTGCCTTTTGCATTTGCACAAATATTAGTTTATTCCTTGTTTTCCATTGAAGTTTCTCTAAGCTCATGTCCAAGGATCTGCTCACCATTATCAGTTAGAGGGATAAATCTACCAATGAAATGAAAGCTCAAGTTAGCAACATTGTACAGAATTACGTTGCAGCGGTGGTGGGTGAGTGACTCTGTTGAGACTTCACACGATTATGGCTGACACGATGTGGAGCAAAGTGAGGCTGTCTCTTTCAGTCACCAAGACAGCCCACAGGCAGGTGTTATGAGAGAGCAACTCACACTGGAATTAAAGCACATTAAATTAAATTCTGGGACAGTCAAAGAGCTCAGTGCACATCTGGACAACAGAAAATGAAAACAACTTCAAGCTCCCTTCGCTAAGTCAGAATCCTAAGCCTCTTGAGCAGCTATTCAAGACCCCAGTCCAACCTTCATGCAGAACTTATTTCTGCTAATGGCTGACAGTCAGGTTGTTTTTTTTGTTTTTCTTTTTTTTTTTTCCAGTTAGATTTATTCAGAGTTGGTTACTCTTTCTGTCGTGACTTTCTTTTTAGCCTTTGAAAAATAAATAGTTTGTGCCTGGGGTACACTGCAACTCTGCTACTTCAGAGATGAGTGTAGCGCAAATCCTTTCAGCAGGTGGTGATTGTACTGAGAACACGCAATGACATTAATGTTGCTTAAAATGCTGGCATTATATCTGGGTGTTTGGCTCAGAGGTAATATGAATCATGACAGGAAAATCAGACTGAGGAAAGATAAGGAGTTTTTAGGGAGAGGAAGATGTCTCAGGTGGCAGGTAAACATGCAGGACACACAATACTCTCCCAGCACCACAGAACTATGTGGGGTCCCACCAAAAAGCCAAGGGGGTGAATAAGGGAGATAGAGCACATCTACCAAAGAGTTACTCCTAAAATAAAGCCACAAAATAAAGAGCTTACCACTTTTTCTGTGAGATTTATATTCGTGTAGTTCTCTGTGATGGTAATTTGCTACTGGCAATAGCTCTTCATGTGTTCCAGACAGTTGTTTCACTGTGAGCATCAGCAGTAAAGAATTTTTGTCATCATTAACTCCTGACGAAAGCACTAATTAGCCTACAGATTCTAGTAATAATTGATTTGGGTAAGTGATGTTTGAATGTACCAATAACCTCTTCAGTGAGCTGTGCCATCCATCTGCAAAGTCAGAAAAATAATCTGGGAAGGAATATATTATACTTTCTATCAAAATCCCCTTTCTTCCTCTTGCAACTGTAAAATGGGTTGAGAAAGCCTGTTTTCATTTTCCAGGATCGCCTTTTTGTCTTTGAAGTCAGACTCAGGCTACCTAGTCTATATTTGCTAAGCAAAAAATGAACACTGTTCCATCCTGTATGTGTGCTTTCCTACAGTTCCTCTGTGGTTAGTCTGTGCTGTGGTCCAGGAGTGCTTGCTGACAGCCAGTTCCCCACAGGGTTTGGCACTATGAAACAATGACCATCAGATTTGCATACCCAAAGAGAACAAGAAGAACAAGACAGCTGGTGAGATACATCCAGGGAGGAGAGTAGAAGGACATGGGAAGCAGCACTAGGCAGTATGACAAGTATTGATTAAAGTGGCAACTTAGACTGATTATTAGTGGCCTTGGTCCTTTGAAGGTGTTCTGTGTGCCAGAATCCCTGTATCTACAAGGTGGTTGCTGAGACTGCTGGAGCCCAGGTGCAGGTTCTGTGATCTTCACTCCAGAAGCAACTTTCAGGATTTAGTCCTCAGAATGCAGAAAAGAAGAACATAGAAAATCTCCCCAACCTCCTTGTGACCTTTAATTGGCACATCAAGTTTGCTGTGTAGCTGAACGAGATATTTTCTTGGGTTGAGGTGAGGATGCTAAAGGCATTCATTTTCAATCACTATGCTTTTGTAGATGTCTTAGTCCACAGTGCCAGTTTTTCAATAGTCCCTAAAGCCTCAAGCCATCCCTCCTACAGTCAGAAAACTTGACAGCAGGGAGATTCTAGAACGAGGAATTCAGCAAGTGAATCTTCCCCACCTGTGGGTATCATATATATTACAGTGACTATTAGATGCCATGAGCTAGGAAGAGCACTACCTCATGTTATGAGGTGTGGAATTATGTCTGATCTTTTATGTCAGCTCTCCTACTTCTAAAAGTTAAAAATACTTGAAGTACTATGGTCTGTCTGTCTATACAAGAAGCAAGTTCTCTGTTAGCACCATGCAACAATGAAATCTGCAGTGTCCTTATTTTAGTATGCTTCCTGGTTCTCTGTGATACAGACACTAATGAACTGTAACCTGGGAAACCACTGAAAATCTGTTGGCTTAATGTATGTGAGAAGCTTTTCTAGATTCAGATGCCTTTCAGAAAATTGTAGAGACCTTCATCCTCCCACAGCTTCATGGTCTTCAGACTGTTCCCTTATACTAGCAAAGTTTCTTGAACTTCATGGAGGTAGTTTTATCTTTTTTACCTGTGATGAAACAACATCAGGAGTCAGGAAATGGAAAAATCTCTAGTTAGCAAAATAACTTATGAAAAGTGGGAAGGATATTTTGCACTTTGAGAACAGGATCATGCAGAAGTTTCTAAGCTCTGTACATGCTTCTGTTAAAACTCTTATCAATCAATTAATGCTAACTTGACCTTAACAGATAGCTGAACAGCAAGAAGAGAGAGGATTCACTCTAAGCTATACTGTAAAAAGGACTCAAACTAAAACTGAAGGTTCCAAACTATCCTTCTGGCCTTTGTCTACAATCATGCTGTCCTCCTTCCATAACACGGCAGGAGAATTTCTCCATAAGTAGTCCTGCTTGGTACTAGTCTATACAGCTAATTCCTGTGGGAAAACTTGCTAGGAAGCAACTCTATTTGGGGCAACATCTCTCTTTGATTCTACTCTGCTTCTGTCAGCTCCTTCCAACAGAAAGCTAGAGAAGAGAGGGAAGGAGTGGGCAGGTGCTGTGGAAAGTGCAGTAAAGTATAAGGCCTTTGTTGTCATCACTCCCACAAAACATCTGCTACCTGTTGTGGCTGGCCAACCTCTGTCCTGTAGGACAGCCTCTTCTCTGCATACAAAAGGCCTCAAGGGTCTGTGCTTCTGCTAAAACATATCCAGCAGAACTTGGCGGGACAGAAAAGAGAGAACGTCTGAGGGAAAAATATGGCAGCACTGTGCTCACTGGGATGTCTAACAACCTGGTTCAAAGCACAGCTCAGGACTAACTGAGCCAGCCACCTCCACCACAACCTGCCAGCTATGCAACCTAACAGCTGAGCCCACTTCCCAGAGCTTCATCCATGTTCTACTCTCCCTGAATTCTTGTTCCTAGGTAATCTCCTCTGTTACAAGCCAACACAAATCATTTGCTGTCTTTGTGTAAATATTTGACAGATCTATTACTCTGTCCCACCTAGGTCTATCTGAGTGCAAATCCACCTCTGTCAGTAGTACTTAAATATCTGTGATTACTAACCTAAAGTCAATAGAGTTACAGTCTTTCCTACCACATCTTCCTCTTCTTTAGTTTAGTTGGGATAAACTTACCTAACCCTGCCACTCTGAGTCTCACTTTCTGTCTTCATGCCCAGGATACTTCTCAGCCTGGCAGGATGTTTTTACCAGTATCCCTGCTAGCTACTTGTCCAATTCAAAATCCCTCTTAAAAACCATTTGCTGCTGCCTAGATACTTAATTTTCTTTTCCTCTTGCATTTCATGAATCTCTTCTCTTTCTCATCTTTTCACTCCCAGCTCTTCAGCCTTAGATTTCATTGTAGCTCCTACATTCATTCTCAGAGGGCTCAACTCACGCTTCTGATCAAAATCCATGTCAAGGTCTACTTACTTGAAGCCCTAATACTCATTGCCCCTCTGTACCTTGTCCCTCACACAAGACATCAGCTCCATGAAGTTCCACAAAACATTTAAATTCCTTTTCATCATGATGTCACTAAAATGCTACCAGCTATCTAGGCTGCTGGTAGCCAGAGCCTCATGTCTCTGATAGTAAGCCTAATGTTTTCACTGGATCCCTTGTATTCCTATTTATAAGTTTGCATAGTTTTGGTTCTAATTTCATTATTTGACGGCAAGTTTGAGGTTGGGTTCAGAAATTGCCTTGTTTTGTGCTTGCAGAGTACCCACTGCACTGAGAACTTGGTCCACCACTCCTGAGTCTTTGTCATCAAGGTCAAAAATAAGAATGAAAATTACAGTAAAAAGCTGTCACATGGGGAGCCAGTGGCAGCACTGACAACCGAGCAGAGGCACTCTGCCTTCCCTTCTTGCTGCTCATGTCTCACTACTCATTTCAGTGCCTCTGTGATTCTGCACCTGCACACATGTAGCCAGCAGAGCAGTAGGAATTGCCAGCATCTAGAATTCCCTTTCTAATTATAAGATCATGTGGCTTTCTGCCAGCCAAATAGTTGTAAGCTCTTCATATGCAAGAAGCTTTCACTTGAACAGCCACAATCCAATTTGCTCTATTGCAGTAAGGTTTAAATTGTTCTTCCTGTTCATTTTACATCAGCAACCATAGAAGAGTATGTTTTGAAGATGTAGATATCCCATATGAGAGATTTGCAAGGGGATGTGGTAAGGTTTTGATTTTTCCCCTTTAAAATGTCCCTGCAAGAGATACAACCAAGTTTAGATACATGTTTCTCTCATACCTCTCTGCAACCAAGCTAAGCTGATTTGCAGCCTTGGACACTAACCATCATTCTACTTCCAGGTTGCTGAGGACTGGATGCCAAAAGCTAGGTTGCTCCCAAAATAGAATATGCTTTCTGATTTTTTATAGTTAAAGCAGAACAAGGTGAGCAGAGCCAGTCATATTTACAGTGGAATACAACAATACATGGGAAAGAAAAGAAGGTGGGGAAAGTCAAAGTTCAGTGTTGTGTAAGAGAAGATCTCTTGTTTGTATTGAAGAAAAGGGACAGACAGAATTAAGATGTAAGAGGTTATGTGGAGGATAAAAAAAAGAAGTGCATTCACCCCAGCTTAAAAGCTGTGCTGTAGACATCAAATAACCTCTATGCTTTATGTGTAATGAATATTTTTCTTTGATGTTTCTTTAGAACACCTCATCTAGGGTGCTGACCACTTAAATAAACCTCTTAAATTTCAAGGGCTATTTTTACAATCTCTTTATGATTGGAATAACCTCACTTAAAGGATTACAGGGGTTACTTCATGTCTTTGTAACCAAATGCATTCTGGTAAAGGTCGGAATGATCCAAAGTCAACTGTTATCTTTAGCTTTCATTGTCAATCATTCCCAAAACCTTTGTTCCTTAATTGTCACTAGGGAATCTTATATGCAGGGTTCATTAGTTAGTGCCCAGCTTATCAGCAAGATGTGCTTTATCAGATACAGAAAATATATCCCTGATGTTGCTAGGAACCTGAAAGTAAATTTTAAATAATGTTCACTTGATACCCACAATGTTATGCTCATTTGCTTATTGTTTGTAACTGTATTATAGTAAAGCTATTTAAAAGGGAAGGCATGTGGTGTGCTCTATTTTAAAAAGGATGAATGCTCTCTAAGTAAAAGAATTTACAGTCTAGATTGAAGCATTTAAACAAAACTAAAGACAAATGAACAATGTGGTGTATTTATGATTATTTTGTGCCAATCCAGTATAGAAACAA
The DNA here is from genome assembly GCF_038088225.1 of Cyrtonyx montezumae. NCBI lineage: Eukaryota > Metazoa > Chordata > Aves > Galliformes > Odontophoridae > Cyrtonyx > Cyrtonyx montezumae. The sequence continues at coordinate 14,679,153 of NW_027071826.1, forward strand.
TACACACACTTGCAGATGTCATATTATATAGCAGGTCTCAGCGAATTGTTAGCAAACATCAGAAAATGCAGTAGTGATTGATTACAATCCTATACTAAAGCTCTATACTGCTTTGCATGAAAAATGTAATTATAGAGACTGTAGTTTGTAAAAAAACAGTTCAAGTGCCGTAGCATGAAGTGCTGTAATGTGGTAATGGACTATTTATAATTTCTTTGCACGGCTCTCCCCTTCTGTAAGACTGCCTCACAATATCTTTTTGCACCTTGCATCATAGGACCAGCCCAAGTGTCAGCTGAGCTTCACCTTTTGCTGAATTGCTTTAAACATTTTCCTTTTGAAAAGAAGAGGATGCAAGATCCCCCGTGCTGCTCTCATGTGGTCCAAACCAAGGTGTGCTTCCAGGGGAAGTCGTGGGTGGCAAAGGATGAGCATGATTGCATAACGTGTAATCTGGCACCCAGATATGCTTGTGTTCATCTGACAAATCTAATTATAGGCATTCTTCTTCCTGCAGGTGGCTCCTTCACTCCCAAATGTCTCAGGTAAATGTTTCCTCTAACTTACTCCAGTTCATACATTAGTTCTGAGGAAAAAAATTACACCAAGAGATTGCTCTCCTACACTGAATTATCTACAGTGAAGGTGTTCAACTTTAAATTTGAACTTTATGAGGTTCCTGTAAGCACATTTTTTCTTCTTGTTGAGGTCCTTCTGGATACAGCACAACCTCCTGGTGTATCAGCCACTCCACAGACTTGCTGAGGGTAAACTCCCCCATCATCAAGATTATTAATGAAGATGTTGACTGGAGTTAGACCCACTATTGACCTAAGGGGTACACCTTTAGTTACTGGAGGCAGCTATCTCTCTTTGGGCCTGGCTATTCAGCTGGATTTTAATTCACTGCACTGTCTCATCCACCTCATCATCACCATCTCCATAAGGGTCTTCTGGGACACTGTGCCAAAAACTTTAATGAAATCAAGGTGAACAACATCTATTTCTCCCAATTCTCATGTACCAAGACTGTCATTTCATCACAGAAGGTTATCAGATTGATAAAGCGTGATTTCCCCTTGTCAGATTTTCTCCAAGGTCAATTCATTTGTCATTCAAAAGTATTAGTAATACACTTTCCTTCGTTAAGCACAGTTGGATCAGGCCTTTTAATAAAGACCATTCTTTTTCCTGCATTCATTTCTCCCTTTGTCAAATCTTCCATGTTATTGCTATGTTCTCTATGACACCCCTGTGAGCTATTCTGGTCTCAATGGCAAATATCCAATGAGTAAATTTCTAAGCTGTCTTTTATTTACTTAAGAGGCTGAATCTTTTGTCAATATGTACTTTAAGCAGGTTTATCATCCAAGAGACAGCAAGGTTCCAGCCTCATAGTTAAATATGTAATTAAGAAGCTTTTAAAGGATGGCTGCTCTCAATTCACCTTGGAGGTAACAGATGCTTCTTAAACAAGACCAAGAGGTAGGAACTAGGAACATTACAACCTATTCGTTCAATATATTCTGTTGGTTATTTATATAGTTTTTTGAAAGGTGATTTCTTTGTAATGATCAAAAATCTTTTGCAAGCCACTTGCCTCTTGTGAGGGCCTGTTTGTGCAAAGGAAATATATATAGATAACAACAAGCTTTTCTGAAGTCCCTCCTTGTAACAGGAAGATGACCTCACTGATGAAGCAACCCACAGACTCTGCATTAACATTTACTTTCTGAGAGCTAACCTTACTGGCAGCACACCACAGAAGTCCGTTAGATCAAATAAGTCCAGATGAGTGTAAACTGTTACTAATTTATCTCTAACACATGGATTTAGTCTGTCCTTGACCCAAACACAACTATTACTGCAGTAGCTATTATCACTTTATTTGTGCTTTTATCTTGCTGCTCATCATTGTAGTATTCATATCTCACAAAATATGCAAGCTCTAACAAAGTCCTGAGGGGATTTAAAACTCCTTTTCATAGTATTTAAACAATTCTATGGCCTCCTTTGAGAGTGCAATGGTTGCTTACCGGTCAAGAACCAAATTCATTTTTTGCCTTTAAGTTTTAGTACAGGCTCCATAAGTCATTATAATCATTCTCAAGTGTGCTCTTGAGACTGCAGAAAAGCAGACAATAAAGACATTTCTTACCATGTATTTGTCATGGTTTATCATCATAAAGCTGTTAAGATAGTGCTTGTGTACCAAAGATATCTAAGGACTGATAAATGCTGTTCTAATTTTAAAGAATTCAAACCAACTTAAAAATTTTTTTTTCACTCATCACTAATGTCAGTCAGATTTGAATACTGAAGGAGTTTTGAAAGCAGTTTTCTATCAGGGATTTTGAGGCTGTGAAATAAAAATGGTCATAATTTTCAAATGTAAATCTACCTATGTAACCAGGATACCTGCACTGGTGCACAATTGCACTGGCTATGTCAAAGAATGCATTGGCTTGTAGCACTGTGAAGGCATTATGCACAACCAGCACCAAACTCTGGAAAAAGCAGCTTCAGCCCAGCGATGTCACACCAGGATGGGGACAGGTATGTTTCATCTTGAGAAGCTATGTTTCACACCTGCTCCCACCAGCTCACTTGCCTTCCTGCCCTGTAGGTACATTGCTGCTAGCCATAGCTGCACCAAAATTGCAGACCTAAATCTCTTGCAATAACCTGAGGAGAAAACCTCAGCAGTGTAGTTCCACCTTGCCCATGTGTCCATCCTTTCATGGTACAGGTGATGCTATTCACAAGATATTAAAGGGTGCCTCACAGGGAGACTTAACTCATCTTCCTGTTTTCGTTTATATTCAGCACTATGAACTGCCTCAGAGAATGGAAAAGAGCAGCAAAAACAGGGTCATAGTACATTCCTTCAGGCAAAGAAAGAACAAGAAATCAGACAATACCACCAGGTCCACTGTAAGATCCTGTACAGCTTCATCTGAATTGTAATTATAGCAGGTGGTGGTCTTCTGATGCTGCAAAGTTTGTTTTACGTACTTAGTTTGTTCTTCCCACTTTTTCTGTCCCAGTTCTCTTTGCAGCCCTGTATATGTGAGATGTAGCCTATGGTAAAGAATAGGCAGAAACAAGTAGCACAGACTGCTTCCCAATCTTGAAGGCAATGCCCACATAATTGCTAGTCATTGCCTATTGTTGTCAGCATTCTGGATCAGCAGCACAATTTGAACAGTAAATTAAGTTGCTGAACTGTCGTCTGCCTTGCAAGAGCAATATCTTGTCCAGTCACCTGTGGGATTCCACAGAGCCAGTTCTCTTGAATGCTTTCACAAATGCACTGGATACAAGACTTGAGGGTACCACATTCTGAATTGCAGGGGTTGGAAGGAACCTCCAGAGATCATGGAGTCCAGCCCCCTGCCAAAGCAGCTCCCTAGCCCAGGTTGCACAGGTAGGCGTCCAGTTGGTCTTGAACGTCTCCAGAGAAGGAGACTCCACCACCTCTCTGTGCAGCCTGTGCCAGTGCTCTGTCACTGCACTGTGAAGAAGTTCCCATGCACATTTGTGCAGATCTTCCTATGCTTCAGTTTGTGATGATTTCCCCTTGTCCTATTGCCATGTGCTGCTGAAAAAAATCTGCCTCATCCCTTTGCCTCCCGCATCCTAGATATTTAGAGACATGGATCAGATTTCCTCTGAGTCTTCTTTTCTCAAGGCTGAACAGACCCACGTGTCTCAGCCTCTCCTCATAAGAGAGGTTTTCCAGGCCCTTTATCATCTTTGTGATCCTCTTCTGGACTCTTAAAGGAGATCTCTGTCTTTTTTGTACTGGGGAGTCTAGAACTGGACACAGTACACCAGGTGATGCTTCACCAGGGCAGAGTAGAGGGGGAGGATCACCTCCCTTGACCTGCTCTTTTTAATTGACCCCATGATGCCATTGGCCTTCTTGGTCACCAGGGCACACTGCTGGCTCATGGCCAACCTATTTTCCACCAGAACACCTATGTCACTCTCCACAGTGCTCCTCTCCAGCAGGTCATCCCCCAACCTGTACTGGTGCATGCACTTATTCCTCCCTAGGTACAAGACTCTAAACTTTCTCTTGATAAATCTCATCTGGTTCCTTTCTGCCCAACTCTCCAGCCTGTCCAGGTCTCACTGAATGGCAGCACAGCCTTACAGTGTGTCAGCCATTCCCCCCAGCTTCATATCATCAGTGAACTTGGTAAGGGTGGACACTATCCCCTCATCAAGGTCACTGATGAAGACACTGAACATATAGTAAGTATACTAAGTAAGTCTGTGGATGACAGTAAACTAGGAGAAGTTGTTGACTCCCTTGAGGGTAGAGAGGCATCACAGAGAGACATTAATGAATTAAAAGGCTGAGCAACCACCAACCACATGAAGTTTAACAAAAGCAGGTGATGGATTCTGTGCCTGAGAGGGAACAACCCTGGCAGTATGTACAGAATGGGGGATATGAGACTGGAAAAGTGATCTGCTCATTCTGGTAGATGGTGGCTGAACATGAGCCAGCAGTGTGCCTTTGCAGCCACAGGGCCAACAGTACTTTGTTGTGCACCAGGCCCAGAACTACTAGTGAGAGAGGGGAAGGATTGTCCATGGTGCTCTGCACTGTGCAACTTCACCTTGAGCACTGGGTGCCGGTGTGGGTGTCTTATATTTAAGAAGGACATAGATTTATTAAAGAGCATCCAAAGGAGAGTTATGAAGGCAATAAAAAGTCTAGAGGCCAAGGCATAAGAAGCTGCTGTGGCCCCTGGGTTTGTTCAGCCCAGAGCAGAGCAGGCTGAGGAAGACCTCATGGTGGCTACAGCTCCTCACAGGGAGCAGAGGTGCAGCACTGAGCTCTGCTCTCTGGTGACAATCACAGGACCTGGGGGAAAGGCATGGAGTTGTGTCAGGGGAGGGCCAAGATGGGTGTTAGGAAAAGGTTCTTCTCCAAAAGGCAGAGGGCATGGAATGGGCTCCCCAAGGCATTGGGTATGGCTTTGAACTGCTGGAGTTCAAGGAGCATTTGGACAGTGATCTCAGATGCAGAGTTAGTGTGGTGCAGTGCGGAGCCAGGGCTTGGGCTCAGTGATCCTTGTGGGACTCCTCCAACTCAGGATATTCTGCTGTTGTACAATTCTGTTACACCAACCGGTCTGTAAAAAGTAAAGTTTGATACTTGCAACATAGTTGACATCAGAAATCTGCAGATAACTGGAGCTTTATGTACTAAAGTATAGGAGGAGATACAGAAATGCATCCCTGGGATGTGAAATCCCCAGGAGATGGCCTGAGCAATAACATGCTACTTGTGTTTGGACTGGGCAGTGACAAGTGAAAAAAGTCATAATCATAAACTAAAATGTTCCATGCTGGGTACCAAGGACTGGGTAAATTCTGCTTAGATTAGGAGTAAATAAACCTCTGCTTTCCTGATGTTTATGCTCAGCTCCAAGAAAGTCTCCAAGGTGTAATTATTCAGGCCTGTCTCATGTGAGCTGAATAGACTAAAGCTGCTCACACTCCCAGAGTGGGAAAAGAAGGTGGATACCAGCAGCACAGCAGGACAGGCACTGCCTGCACTGCCAAGGGATGGAGTGCAGAGGGACCAAATGGAGTTGAGATGCTGAGCAGAGCAGGGCCAGCATGTGCAGGCTGGAAGGCAGAGATGAGGCTGAAAGCTTTTCATTTAGTCAAAGCACTTCCTTTGCTGCTTGTTAAATTGATTACAATTTGTTGCTTTGTTGGAGTTAGTGCTTTGATCTCAGGTTCAGTATAAAGGAAATAAGACAGGGAAACTGTTAGTTACTATGAGATAAAATGAAACAGTGGAGCTCAGTGAAAATTCAAAGGCTTCTTTTCTCTTGGTGTTTGACTTAGGGTAATGTTGCAGATGGATGTTTACAAGTAAACAATTTCATTCAGACTCAATTATATAGTAACGGAATCTATCTAAATAACAGATTTTAGTCACCCTGACACTGCACTGTCCAGGTTCTCAAGCTGTATTTGCAAGACATAGCAAAAGAGCAGAGTGAGGACCCCTTGTTTCCTCTGTTGCAAGCCATACAGCAGCAGTCATTCCCTGACACCTCAATGCAAAACTCATTAGCTTTGCTTAGGGAGATGGGTCCTGCACAGCTCCAAACCTGCACGACCTTCCTCTGCCTTTTATGCACTGAGTCCTCCTCCATGCAGAAGCTCCCTGCTGCATCCTTCCCATCTGTACTTGGGGTTAAAAGCATTTCCTTATTTGGTGATAATTATACAACTGACAGGCAGAAGTAGCATTTAAGAATGAATGCTTAAATCAAAACAAGATTTAATACAAATAGTCTTTTAAATACACAAACAAAATTAGTGAGAAGTTTATATGTATATGCAATTAGAACATTAGAGCATTGCCACAGGCTTCATATTTTAGAGGAAATTCCAGTCTCCAGAGGGTTCACTCTGCCATTTGATGCATAATTACTGTTACAGCCTGAGGAGCAGTAAACATCCTCCACACACTTGGATGTGCCAAAGAATTTTTTTTATCATCTGACACATTCAGGATAATAACAGAAGTTCTCAACCAACCAGCCAACCAACCAAGATGGAGAAGATGGAAGAGAAATATTAGTAATGTATGTATCAGATTCACATTTCCAAAGCATTAGCTGCAACTCTGAGTATCAACTAAAGATGCAGTGGATTTAAACCCTCAAAGCATAACTCAGAAATATAGATATAATTCAAGCATTTCAGCTGTGAGGTTTCAGCTCCAGCCTACTCCTGCCGTTCAAGATAACTTTAACAGAAATAATCACTGAGTTAATGTCACAGAGGTTTTGTTTTTCTCCCAAATGCTGAAATTAGAGAACAAAACACAGGTTTAGACCCTTAGTCCAGAAGAAGTGTATTTGTTGATCATTATCAAACAGCACACGTGCTCAGAGTCAAGCAAAAGGGCATCATGACCACAAAACAGGTGCATGTAACATCAGGATGGCTTCTATTTTTCATTAGATGGAATTCGGTTGCATGTTCAGCACTGCACACTCCCAGAGAGACTCAAGCCACACACAAAACTTGAGAAGAAAGATTTTAGTCAGATATATTATTGAGAAAGATTGATAGCAAAGATGGACCATCTGTTTGTGTACTTCAGTCACCAGAAAAGTAACTTTCTTGTTTGCACTGGTTTTCACTGAGTATCTCTGAGTTTTTATGTACTGAGAGCCACAATTGCTGAAAGAACAGAAAGCCCAATAATTCTAAATATGTTATAGACTTTGCTGCTATCTGAATAATAAATAACTTCTAAATAAACGATAGCAAAAAATAATCTGACCTGGCTGAAACTCTGGTTATTCTAGTACTGTCTGCCTTACTGTCCAACTCCTTGTGAAGCAGAGGAAACACACAGAGAATAGACAATTAATATTTCAAAGGTCTACAGTCAGAACCAAATCTGACTTAAGAACTGGGAAGTAAGAGTCAAGGAGTCAAAAAATTACCAAAAATCTCAAAGAAACTCGTGGTTAGCACAGGACATATCCTCACTAGACTTAACTTCACAGCTAATTAAAGAGACACGAAACAGGGGCCATATCAACCTACACTGGTGAGTTTCCTGGAGAGTCTTCACAGCGATTTATACCCTCGTAAGGTTACAGTCAGATTTGTTTGCCTGAAGAGGAAAACAATCACATCTGTTTACTCTGCAGGAAGAACTGATTCAATTTAAACCATCCACAAACACACAGCCTTTTCCTGAACCCAAATGCAACTCTATGGGTGATTTTAAGTAAATACTACAATCTAACAAGCTAATTAAATGAAGATATTACCTTCTATAGTTTATCACTAGTTTATTACTAGAATTTGTGTGCTTTATTTTCCAGGACTGCTGACCAAACAAGAGAAACTTGTCCTTTCTCCACAAGGAGATAGTTGCCCAGAGTACTGAACACGCAGCATGGTTAGCAGTGTCTTGCTGTAATTAAGAGGAACATAAGCCTCCCGATTTTTGTAAAAGATTATGTTAGATTTAGCACAGATAGAGGATTCTGGAGAGAACTTTGAGAATGCAAAAGTTATTATCAGGTCCGTTAACTCAGGAGCTTCAGTCTCCAACCTCCTCCAGTGTAAAGAAAATTCAAAGAAAGTTGAACAATACAATGCATTAATCTTTCTAGAGACCTACTTTTAAGCCTAAGGTAAATCACAAGGAAGATAAATTGGATACTTTAACTTAAGGACTACATTCAAAGGGGAACTGATTAGTCAATTAGTCAGCAGCAGACAGACCTCACAGTCCTGGGGAGAGTGTTGGGTGTTCCCCATATAATGCCACAGAAAGTAGAACTGGGTTCACAGGAAGTGGGGAAACCAAGCAAAGGACTGTCTGAGCATTATCAAACAACAGGGAAGACAAACAAGAAGAACCTGTAGTTTAATCTGGTCAGAAACTTCAGCTGGGAGCTCATTTTTGAGTTTGACTATTTAAAGTCAGAAAGAAACAACTGTCCATCTGAATAGTGAAATAATTTCAAATCCTCTATCACCAAACATTTTCCCTGCCTTATTAACCCTTAAACAAAAGGCTGTTATATTTAAATACCCCAAGTCAGAGTGCAACTCTGTGGCTTGCTGAGGAGATCTATTGCACGGGTAGACAAGGAAATCCCCCACATCCTGATCCCTGCTCCAAGGCAAGGAAGAAAGCCAAACTAGTAAATTCCCAACAGGGTAGAGAGGTAAGAATTTGAGTCCTTTTAGACAGAGGAAGAAAATGAGCTTATGCTACAGGCAAACACTCCAGCCACAAATGGAGAAATTCTGGCAGAATCCTGCTGTATACGTGCTCCAAGGATGCTGCCTCTGGTGGGTTAGCAGAGTCCAACAGTGGAACTCCCACCATCTGCTTGCTCACTCTCTTCCTCTACTCGCCATGGGAAGATGGAGAAAACTGGAAAAAAAAAAACAAAACATCAAAACTTAAAGGACACTAAAACTTTCGGAGTGAGATAAATGCAGGGAGATCCCTTACCAATTACTACAATGGGAAAAATATACTTGAGGTGGGGGGAAATTTCTTAATATATTAGCAATTATAATAGATATTTATTTACTAATTCAGGTAGTGAGAAAGGAGACAGACACGAAGCCTACACTTTTCCTTCCTCCTTTCCCAGGCTCAGGTTCACTGTTTCACTCCAGACTCCTCCCTGAGCACCGCTGGGGAGTTTCTCTGCTGCTCTTTCCTTCTCTCACTTCTCTACTCTGATGTGCATTCTCCATTGGCAACAGTGAGACCTGCTCTCGGAGAAACCCTCTTGATCTTAGCATTCCTATTCCTCTCTGTAGCACTTTTTCCCCTTTCTTAAATGTGTTTTCACAGAAGAGTGACCAACTTGGCTGATGGGCTCAACTGTTTCACATAGTGAATCCATCACAGAACCAACTACAACAGTTTATGTTCAGCACAGGGGAAACCCCAAACTCTGCTCACAGAGGCCACCTCTGCCAACTCCCCAGTACAAAACTCTTACCACCTACACCCAATACACCATTGGAGCAAGCCTCTGAGCAATCTGGTTTTCATAGCAGCACCATATGGGCTGCCACAGAGAAAATCAATTCCATTCCAGTACAACTTGTCACATAAGCTAGCAGCTTTCTGGTTTAGCCCTAGCAAAAATAATTTTTGAAGGTTTGCGTAGAATATCTTAGCAACAAATGCAGTACCTGTGGAGGTTAGAAACCTCCAAGGTTAAGAAAGAAGAGGAAAAGGAGATACACCCCATTCCTGCTGGTTGGAAACTAGGCACCAAAATTCTCCTTGCTCCTCTTTGAGTCTTGACCCCTAAATCACTCTTCTGATGCAGGGCTTACTTGTTAGAGGATGCTTGTGTAAATGCATTAAGACATCAGACTCTGGTATTTGCTAGCCTATCAGGGAAGTTATTCTGGCAAGTGAGGCTCAGAAACGGTGCCAGAGTGAAGTGCAGAAGTAGATGAGTTCTGCTCAGCCTCATCTGCTGTGTCCTGCTCTGATGGGAGAAAAGCAGACCCCACTCAGCCCAGGACCTCCACTGTGGCAGGCAGCACTGCTGGCCATAAGGCTTGGCATAGAGTTTGAGCTACAGCTGGACAGTGTCTGTGTTATACAGATAACCTGATGTGGAAACCTCTGCTTGTTTTCTGCCTTCTTTCTGTGAGTTTGAAAAGCTTTGTAGCTATTAGAAAATCAAGCTCCCTTGAGAGGAAGGATGTGAATGTGCAAATGTCTAACTAAAAATAAAATCTAATTCCTCTTCGTGGTGAGATGAAAAGCTATTATTTTCTGTGCTCCTGAAGGATGCATCTCTGAAGAGGAGATCATTTTATGAATTGTCTGGAAGGCCTGCAAATAAATTGCTTGGTTTCAGGTTTCATTACAGTCTTGAGGTTCAGTAGGGAGTTGCTAAAATATCTGAGCAATGCTGATGGCACATCTGAATGAACCTAGCAGAATTTGGATTATGAATGAAAATCACAAATGTTATTCTCATTTGACTTACATGAAACAAATGCAATAATGGAAATGGCTTTTCTTTTTACCATTGTGGACCATATCCCTAGGGAGCGAGTTGCTGTATCTAGACAATGAAGAGAGCAAGGCACATCCAAAGGGGGATTTGTTGAACCTGCAACTGGGCTGAGTGGAAACCCACTAATAATCATCTAACAGATGATGCTCAGCACAGGAATACAGATGCGATCAAGGTTATGGCCCTTCTCATTTAATTTCCTCTAGGTGAATCCCATGTGCAGTGTGAAGGAAAGGACAACCAAGCTATTACAAAGTAAGAACAAGGAAAAGCTTTCTCAGCATGTGGGCAAACAACTCTTCCCTCAAGATGCAATCTGGATCTTCCTGTCAGTTAATCTCTTCTGCAAACATGATCATTCACTGTCTCATTTTGCAGACAAGGAAATGGAGTCACAAAAGCTCACTACAGAGGTAGAGTCAGGAATAAATGATTAGCATTCAGGATCTGCTGATGGCCCAACACTGTATTCATTAATTGATAAGAGTCTCCATTATTTCCAGCTAGTAGAGCCTAAGGCTAAGGGCTTACTACTGACAATGTCAGATGTGCCCCCTGGTGAGCCATGTGATATGAATGCACTGGGTTTTGGTACTGTTGTGTTTTACAGATGTCACGTCTGGTTTGCAAGATCTGTCAGCTGAGAGCTGCTGCTGGTTCCTCACAAAGCAGGCGAAGAACAAGCACCCACTTCCTGCAGGTACTGCCAGAGCCCTGTGCATGAGCCTCAGTAGCTGATTTCTGAACACTGCAAGGCTGAAGCACTAAGGTTGTTTTTTCCTCCTCTACATTTATTGCACCATTTATATTTAGGTTCTAAAAATAACAACAGAAAGCAGTAACGATTTGTTGCGTGTGAATAACTGTGGTTACAAGGAACACAAACCACTGAATTTACAGAGGATGTCTGAGCAATAGGTACTTCCCATTTTCTGTTTCTGTGGGGAAAAAAGCCTTACAGATTTACATAAAATAATCAGAAATAATTAACAAAAATAACTTACACTGCATTTAATTTTGGTACCAAATGGCACTAAATCAGGCTCAGGCTGTCAACTTTCCCCACAAGTCCTGGCACAAAGAGGACAGTCATTTGTTCAAGTGCAGCGATCTACCTGCCTTCAGGATGTACCATGCTACCTATCTAAAGATCTTTTGGATTCCAAAAATAAGGCATACGATTCATGCAGCCTTTTCACTAGTCAGCAAGCTGCAGACCTGCACAATCAGTCCTGTCCCAACAGGCAATGGCTGCTCTAAACTTCCCTTCATGACATGGCTTACTGGCTGTACCATCCATTTGCCTAAATCCCAACACTGCTTGTCTCTTGACCCAGAGAAGAGCCTCTTGCCAGTACCTCTGTGCTTCAGATGGATCTTCACCATCTGCTCTAACCAGCAGGAACTCCCTTGGCTCCAAGTCTGACAGCACCAAGTCTGCAATCCAACACTCGCTCCTTCTCTACAGAAGTATCCAGCTCCAGAGCCCCTCTGTCTGTGTTTGTGCTGCTCAGTAGCAACAAGACTGATGCCAAGTCTGCAAAACTTTGTAGTCTTAAGACAATGTTGGGACAGGGAGTTGTGTTTACTTCAAAATATTTTAAATCATGGGACTTATGTTATTTCAGCAGTGATAATTTTAGAGCAAAGGCATAGAAAACGTGTCATACAGCAGTGTGAGGACATGCAGGAACTTTTGAGGAAGCAGGGCTTGCTGGAGCGAGTCATAGGACTGAGGATAGAGCCAGATACTGTGCAGCACCTTCCACCCTGATTGCTATGGATAGTACCTGGAACATCATCCCTCAGACACACAGGCTGCCAACCACAGCTGGGAGGAAGCTGCCAATTAAGTGATAAGGGTAATTACAATCCAGTGCTTAAGCCCACTAACGGTTGCTGTTTTATTTAGCTGTATGGACACAGAGCCTCACACCTAAACACTTCCACTAAATATATCTATATCTCAGCAAAGGATGGAATAGCCCTAGAAGTGCAGATAACCTTATTACCCAAAGAGCTGAAGGTTCATGGGTATTTTTACCCTACTTCATCCCTTCTTCAATTTCTTTTCAGCAAAATCAGGATAATAGAAACCCTTCATCACTTAGGGATGGGGCAACCACTTCTCTTCAGTCCACAGAGCATGGAGAGGGCAATAAGCACCATGAGAAAACCTGCCCAGAAGATACTAGTTCTGCTTTCAGGGGGAACTTGAAGATTGAACAGGAAATAAAGCTGCAAACTTTACTGTGAATAACAAGATCAGACTTCAACTTACGAACCAGGTTCTGTGCCCTGTGATGCTGTTTTTAACTCTAGTATAGATACCCAAACAGCATGAAGCAGTAACCTGGATTCACTCCACTGCACTTCAGCCGTGTGACTGAGTGAAATAAGGTAGGAGTACAATCAGGCTTGACTTCTGCTAATGAAAGGAATGCAGCACATCTTTATAAGATCCACTTTAAGATCCACCTGAAATCCCCATTAGGTTAGATGGCAAAAGACTTATTCAGAACTGAAGGGTGGTTGATTTTTGCATATGGAATGATCTTTTCAGGTTGCTTTTCTGAGAAGAGTCATAGCTGAACAACAGCAGAACCAGCAGCATGCCAGACACAAATGTGCTGCTGTGTGTAGCTCAACAAAAGAAACGCTTTTTTTTCCAGATGTAATGTAAAAGGCAATCAGAGAACAGAAAATGACTTTCTCACACAATTCCACTTTCCATAATCTGAAAAACTATTAGCAATTGCAGGCCTTTACAAAACCCAATGCTTTCTCTGTGATATATAAAAAAAGAAGTTGTAGAATAGAGTTTGCAAAAGGTTTTGAGTGGTCCTTTACTTAAGAACATGCCCAGCTCAAAGCAGAGCTAAGTAGGTTGCTCTGCTGCAGGTTGTCACAGGTTTCTTCACCTGATGTCACCTTTAAAAAGGCCAAAAGAGGGTACTGCTATTAACAGCAAATAATACATGTGGATGTTCCCTGCCATCTTTTTGATGTTGTTCTTACAGAATGATTTCTAGAAAAAAAAAAAACAAAAAACCAAAAAAAACCCAGCAGAAATCTTTTCAGAGGCCATCTCTGCAGAACTGGGGCACTGCACAGCTGATGGCTGAGAACAGTCAGCAAGGCAGAGTTTTGGGTGCAATGCATTTTTACATTTTCACCTAAAGCTTTCAACAGATTTGTGATGGATTAATGCAGTGATTTACAGCAAGATGTTGGGGGAAGAGGAGAAAAACAAATGCTTTAATTATAATAATTCTTCATTTTCTGGGAAAAATATCAAGCTACTAGATTAGTTTCTGAACATTCAGAAATGTGTTTTCAGTGTGCGCATTACAGGATCTGCTCATCTACTCAAAGATTAACTGCAGAAAATGTCCTTGTTTAAGACCAGCAATGCAGGACCTTCATCACCAGTGACCTTACCCTTACAACTCAACAAAGACTGGATTGTTTTTCTACACACCATGGGCTGAATACATCCTTTCACTTTAAGTCACGTATTGGATGAAAATACAAGCATTTAGTGAGGAATTCAGATTAAGAGAGAAGCTGGCCCCATGACTCTCTCACTAGGTTTTCTAAACTGGATCCTGGCTGTCAAAACAGTACCTGTACACATCCCCAGCAACAAAAAGAAAGTGTAAGCCTCTGCCCAGAAGCATTACACACTGTCTTTGCATGGAAAAATCTCCAGGTAGCGTTGAGAAGTGAGATGAATTCTTAGGGCTGTTAATACCCAAGGTACAAACCACACAGGGAAAAATGTGCTTGCAGTGGAGCCCCTGGGGAGATCTAACCAGCGTAAGTGCGCTGCTGGGAGACATCATGAGCTGGGACAAGACTGCGCAGCACAGCCGCTTTACACTCAATGGGAGAACACTTCAGAAGTCACGAGCTGTGATGGGCCACCCTCATGCATGGTCAGCTCCTCCATCAAGCACAACTCAGTCTGAACTGACATCTGGGTCTTATGTTTTCATATCTCCTAGGCAGATTGCTTCCTTACTTTTAGAGATACAGCACTCAGGCACCAGAGGTATACAGTACAGGCGAAATGCTTCAGTAACACGTGAAGCTGCTGCAAGGAAAAAGTGTTGTGTGAAAAACCAGCTGACATCAGAACTGCTGGAAGAACGCTGCTTGCTGCGGTTCACATTCAGCCCAATAGTAAAGGTCAGGCCAGCTACAGCGCTGAGCATAAATGCTAAGTCTGACACAGATCTTTCAAAACTTTTCAAGTGATAGTATGTTTCAACTAAATACATTTCTGGATAAATCTCTGCTCTTCCGGAAAATATATATCCATACATATTTTTTTTTCTTGAAAATTCAAAATACAGATAGACTTGGATAAAGTGAATAACTTGACAGTTTCCAGAAATTCAATTGCTAAGAATGAAATAACATTTTATGAATTTTATTTTTAATTAGAATTTAAAAGAGATTGTCACCACATCTGAGCCAGCATTCACTTACCCAGAAGCCTTCTGGTTCTGTTCTTCCCACTACTGCCCCTCTTTTTCTTCTTCCGCAACCAAGACGGTCACACAAACTTGTGGAAAGTAGATACCAGTGAGACTAAGTAGGGGTTTTCTTCTGAAAAGCCATATGTGACAAAAAGTAATACTGAAAAAAGCAATAAAAGTGAAAAAAGAAGAAAGAGCACTCACTACAGCACAGATTCCTACACGCCTTTGCACATAGTTGCAGACTGAAGCACTGCAGCACTCCAGGTTCCTGGTGCATACGTGCAACTTCCATTTCTGTTATTACCATTTTGAGGATCTGTGAAGGCATATTGGCACAGCTTCATCTCTCAAAAGTGTAAGTACAAGAATATTCTAATTTTTTTTTTCCCAGGGATTCAAACAGTGAAACCTACATGAAAGAGAAAATGTTTCAAAATTTGCTGCAGTTCAAAATACGCAGAAAGTTTAAAAGTGCCAATGGTGCTAAATGTTGTTCTGATGACCAAACAAGCAGAGAAATTTACACCATTTGGAAAGCTATACTGTGAGTTTGGGAGAGCGATACAATCAAACACAACATGACTATTTTACCTATGTTTCATGTGGATGAATGAGCAGATAGCTTATAAAACATCACAAATATCTCATGATCTTTCAAGTGGTCAGGCTCTCTTTCAGTATCACAGCATCATATCCTCAGTGAGGTCAAGTCCACAGGGCCATACCCTTTCCTTGTTCTTTCTTCTGTAAAGCATTTTCCATCTGATACCAAACTGTGAGAAGAAAAAGTGATTGCCTTCTCAGTGGCTAACAATCTGTTCCAGATGCAAGCAGTATGAGTTAGATCTGTGGTACTGGTGAGTCCCTCCTGAATAGAGATATTGAGGGATAAAGCTCTAAAATAGCATCAGAACAGTAATATTTTGCGTTACCTTCCATACAGCGCTTGTGGCACAAGGTACAAGGCTAAAGTTTAGACAAGAACATACCAGTGACAGTTTTTCCATAAGATTTTATCGCCCTCATTTTCCAAATTCAGCATATATTTTTTTTTGTTGCTGCTTTCTCCATCAAATAGTAGAACAAAAATAAGACCATCCTTTTCTGCTGCTTAGAGTATAACCATGCCTTTGCACCTTTCTTTTAATTCTTATTCATAGGAGCACAGAAAGAATTACCTAGCTTAGCATTGGGAAGTGCTGTCGCAAAAGCTACAAAGATTTCCTCATTCAGTCAACAGGGACAGCGGGATAAAACTCAGGAGCTCCCAACTCACAGCAGCCCCACATCAAATGGAAGTAACCAGCAAAGATCAAAGAGCAGCTAGGATCTCGAAGTTCCATTTAAAGGATGTGGAAGCACAGCTGTGACATGGCCTACAAAGCTTCATACAGCCACTCAGGCCATAACTGAAAAATGTGAACAAGAGACTGACATGGGCTTTGGGGCACTAAACCTGATTTCCTGTACTTTATCATGTGAGAATCAAGAGGCCATCCCGTGACTTAGGAGCCATGACACACCAACCATCACTGCAAAACAGCAAAGCACACATACATACATATATGTATACATATATCTTGGGTATAAATATATTTATCTCAGAGCAACAAAAGCCTGACTGGATTTCAAAGTAATTGCTTGCATGTCAGAGGGAACACATGCTCAGGATGGACTTGGAATGTGGAACAGCAGAAGTATTGCAAATTGCTGTTGTAACAACAAGATTACACACATCTTAGTTACTACTGATACATATTTTGACATCTCTTCAGTATAACACATTTCAAAGGGGAGACAGCAAGTCCCTGTCATAATATCAGATCACCCGGAGCTCACAAACAAGGAGGCAGAGTCAGCAAGTGATAACTACAGGAAGTTTGTGGACCAACTTCTGCACTTGGTGACAATGATGTCAAAGCAGAGAAATTCCAGCAACTGATTTCCACAAGCACAAGGGGAGAAGCCCCCTCGGAGAGCTGTATTGCAAACTCTGCTCCTGCCCTCCACTCCCTTCTCTTCTTCTTCTAGTGGAGGGAAACAAGAGGAAAAGTAAAATATATATATATATATATATATATATATGTCAGGCAGATAAAACTAGATCCAGAGTGGAGGCTGATGATGAGAAACTGGCAAGAGTGAAGAGTTCTAAGGCATCTATTAAAAAGGAAAGGAGGAGGCTAACAAAGAAATGTAAAGACAGTTTGAGGTGTGAAAATTTGCATGTCTGTACATTTACATAGATGATATTAGCAGGATCTAAAAAGGAGGAGAGAAAGTTGAAAGTTTCAGCACATGTTCCAGAGGATCACATATTCCCAAACTCTATAGTGTACAAGAGGTTTTGACACTGTTAGCATCTCCAGAAGCAAACAAGTTTGGGAGTATTGCAAATTGCTGAAGTCCCAGTCAGACAACTGAGCAAATGACAGCTGGCTTTCTCATTAAACATTATGTAAAACTTTTAACACATAGGCCTGCCATATTAAATCGTCCTTCAGGGTACATGGTTACGTGTGTAAGCCTAAAGCAGCTTTTGCTGGAAGTAAATGAAGCTAGCAAATCTATCTCACAACTACATCAGAAAGCTAAAATACTAATGAGGCTCTAGCAGATGCTGCAATCAGCAACAGCAATCAACAGACTGCCTGATCTCTCTTCCACTCAGGATAGCTTTTGGACATAACAAATTTGAAAAAAAGGGACCTGCCTGCAGCAGTGTCAGAGAAGAAAAGGTCCTGATACACTCGTGATACAGTGAGGGGGCTGTTCTTTGGATGGTTCCCAACACTCAGGTCTGGAGCAGACAGAAAGGGAAGAGGGAAAGGGAAGAGAAAAAACAGTTAGTGATGCCAGGCATGAAGGAGGAAGAACATAGCACTGGGAAATCCACATTACTGGAGAGAAAGAAAGCAGGAGGAATATCCCAGCTTCTTATTCAGAGACATAGGGAAATACAGAGAGAAATATGAAGAGATCAAAGCATGGCTTAAAAGGAGATAAGTTTCTCCAAATTCATAAGCAAAGTGAGTAAAGCACAGATCCCTTCTGGTTTCTAGCCATAAAGGAGCAGGCCAACCTCTCCCAGGCAACCTCCTGGAAGCCTGCATGGCCTCTAGTTGTTCTTTCAAGTAGCAGGAAGGTATTACACCTCCTCCTCCTTTGCTACAGTAGTATTTATCCCAGATCATGAACACAGGTGGCTGAGAAAGAACTGAGACTCGCTCTCCTCATTTGAAATTTCCAGCTAAAGCTGTAACAGTATAAATACCAACTTCTGCTTTTTTTATCTCCAAATCACAAAACATTTTACAAAAGGAAGGTAACCACCTATTCCCAGACTGTATATACAAGCACAAATTAAAAACTGACTTTCCTAAAGTCAACAGAGCAAGCAAGGAGGCAGAAAGAAAGTCCTGCTTCAGGACCACCTTCCTACTCAGACAGGGGGCAAGGGAGAACAAAGAACAGACTCACACACACCCCTGCCACTTCCACAGCAGGTTTTCACAGCTTTCTGCCTGCAGGACATGATCAGATACGGTAACAGCAGAGCCTAATTAAGCATAAATTAAGTTTTTATATCAAGGAGTACACCTTTTGAATAGAATTCATATTACGATTTTGCTGAGCAAATATTTGAATGGAGTGAAATCAATTGGCAACTGTCATGTGTTATGTCATGTGTTATTTGCAAGTGAATACACCAGATCTTTCTCTGCACTGAGAAAATAAATAATCAGACCCCCAAATTAATGCACTTTCCCTTTAGAAAGAGCCACATTGTGTTGTTACATCAGCAATTGAAATATGACAGGGTGCCTGTGTTTATACTCAGAGAATTCATATACAGATTCCATCTGCTCAACATTTGGAGCAAATTTGCAGTGATTACTCAGGCTGAAAATTGCTTTGGAGTTTTGTCTGCTGTTGCTGTATTTGAAATAAATCACTGATGTGGTACCTCACTTCTGAGCATACTGACGTGCGTGTCAAAGTGAGAAGACAGCAGCAGAACTTTGGCTGTTCTGATTTTCAAGACAGTCAGGTGTTGACATTCACAGGGTGCGTTTCTCATAGGCTGTGAAGAAACCTAAGAAGAGACAAAGCTGTTGCTGAGGTGAGGAATTAATTTCTTGAAGTTTTGTGTCTTCAACCAAAGATTCGTTTCACACTGGATCAAGTCCCTCCCATTCCATGGGCTCTAGGCCAGAGCTGCCAATTGTGAACATCACTTTAGCTTCACAGAGTCACAGCATGCACTGCCAAAGTGGTTGCCCAGTTGTCTGACAGAAGTCTCAGTTAAATCAAGGTGCAAATGATTCCCAGCCATTTGGGTTGATCAGGTGCAGGCTTACAACCAAGCTTTGAATCAGCAGTCTCTCTCAGAACCTGGTATAACCAAGACTAGATTTCAACAGTCACAAGGAGAATTAACAGACATTGGAGCTTGCTCCAGTTTTAGAGATTGGGCTCTAAGCCAGTGACAGAGAAACTGAATTTCAGTTTCAGTCCTCCTACAGCCAAGGTGGAAGCCACCTTGGAAACAAATGAAACTTCAGTCATTCAAACGCAGTTGAATATGCTCAGCTGCAACTTCAGGGGAAAAAAAATCAGAGAGGAAGAATATAGCTGATTGGATTTTTGAGCCAGAAACAACTCCTATTAAAATGCCAGATGTTCAACAGTAGTCACAAATAATAAGGGTTAAGCTCTCCATCACCATTATCCAATCCTTCAAAATCCTTGACTAATGGGAAGCTTTATATGTGAAGGTTGGCCATTCTTGCACTGTCCTGCCTAACCCGTGAGATCAAGTGGAGTAAATCAAGATGACTAGCTACCTTAGCTAACAAATTAGCAGGATGAGAGAATGAAAGCATGTGTTGCTCTGAGAATCACAATAATGCTGGGGGTGGCAAAGGATGGGAAATGAGTTGCAGGGAGTTGGTATGCATTACCCACCCCTGATCCTCTGCAAAACTTGTTGACAATGGTAGTGCAGCCAGGCAGCTTTGGAAGATGAACAGCTTGGCTCATACAAAAACCTGTTCTCTGGGCACCCACGCTGTGGAAGCAGCAAGCAGTTGGCTTCAGATGGATAAAAGGTTATTTCTGTGGATGAAACACCCTCAACAATTAAGGGTAAAGTGGCAACGTTAGGCATCAGCTGAGCCCTAGCTGACACCCAATGACTGTAGCGTGACTTGTGAGACACTGACAGCATGACACCATCTGCTTATGATTTATGCTGAACAGACTACATATAGAAACAGACGGGAGGTGTCAGATTTGATCAGAATTGTTTTGCTGGTGACTCCACAGAACATTATATAGCCCAGAGCCTTACTTTCCCACACAGTTCTATAAAGTGGAGGGGATTTTATGGAGCTCCACGTTACTCAGGGAATCATTCTTGCTGAATTTGTAAAAAATGGAGTCTTGAAAACTTCTAGATCTGGAGACCACACAGACTCCCTGGGCAGTATGTTCAGAAGCTGAAATGCTACAAGAACACAAACCATATACTGTCAAGCCTGGTTTATGACACTTAACACTAGCACTGAATACAGATAAACATTCAGGAAGTCTTCTAGTATAGATAACAGACTACAAGACCAATAGTCTGTGGACTTGTACTGAAATAATACAATGGGAATCAGGCTTCTACCATGCAAATTAAAGCACACATGATACTTCTTTAGACAGCATCATTTGGACAGATCCTGGGCTGTCTAGTACATTTCCTTAGGGCGCACAGTTGTTAGAAGATACAAGCCAATAAATATTATTACAACAAAAAAAAAAATCACTACACAGGAAGACAACTGTTAAAATCTAAGCTAAAGGCTGAAAGTTTACTTTATCTGATTATCCAGAGGCATTCTACATGCAGCAGTGTGTTCAAAGCTAATTGCACTTAAATAACAGTGAACTATGTCCTGTAATGAATGGATCATAACACGGCTATGAGAAACCACCGCAGTATCACATGATGGTCTGTCACTGCACCTCAAGCATCAGATCAGGATTTAAATGGGTGAAATTATGGTACCATTCTTGCTCAGAGACTGAGTGGAACAGAAGATCTTGCTCACTCATGCATTTACAAACCTGGGTTAGCTCTACCACCATCGGTGCCAATGAATATAGGTAAAGTGAGCACAAGGGTGGGACACACCTTCCTTGTGCTGCTCATGGCATGTGGAAACAAACAGTCCTTGCAGATAAAGTGTAACCCCTCAGGCCCCAGGTTCTGAATCTGTGATAAATAAAACACCTGTGTGTGCATAGCTGCTGAAGCACTACATAGTTCTGAGCCAATCGGTGAAAATCAGCCCTTCCCTGTGCCAAAGGACACAGCCACATAACTCAGGCACATCAACATTCGTGCCAGATTCTCAAAGGTTGGGTAAGAGAAGAGACATAGGTATGGACCATGTTGTGGGGCAAATTCTCACCACCATGAAGCAGAAAGGATTGTGAAAATCACCTACCAATCTGATTGCATCGACCTTCCAGGGCAAGATCCAGTTCTGCACAGTAGTGACTTAGAACCCTGGCCAGGTTCCACGCAGACTCAGCAGGAGTACAGGGCCTGGAGGGCAGGATGTTTGGTGGTGCTGGCTGGCAGCTGCTGTCCCAGCAGTCACCATAGGAACTGGTTTCCAGCTGGGCAAAGAGCCACGGGAAGCAGAGACTGGCAAGGAAAATTCCTCATGTGTTTAGAGGGAAGGAGGCTGCGGCCTCAGGACAGATGTCCTCCCTTTCTGCTGCTTCTGCACATAGTGCCTCTGCTGGTTTGCTTCTCCCTTTGTAAAGGCTGTACCGATGGACATGGAAAAGGGGTAGTGTGCAGTGCTCTTGCAGTGCTCTGAACAGCACTCTGAACGTGATGGGGAAGCAAAGCACTCTTCCATTCTTTCAGCACCATCCAGTTCCCTCAGTTAAGCTATACTGTACACCTGCAAATAGAAGTAGCACAGTCTCTGGACATCTACACAGGGACAGGCAGCATTAGATGGTAAGAGCTTCTTCTAGCCTCCTCTACACTTGTCGGGCATCTTGCAGTCAGGTCAGTAGAGCAGAAACTTGACAAGAAACAGTTTTACACTTGGCCAAGTGTTGGAGCGGAAGGAAAATGCTTTCATTTCTTAATTTTCCCTTAAAATAACGTGAACAGTCTGTTCCAGGAACACCCACCCAGTGAAAATCCCTCCAGAGGCCGCCTGCCAAAGCCTGTGAAAATCCCTTGTCCGCTATTTCAGACACAGCCTGTTCATAGGAACATAAATCTGCTGTCCTCACTGAAGAAGATTATTCGAGCTGGATTTAACGTGCACAGGCACATCTTTCTTAACTTGGCTAAGACAACCACCTGCTCCTTCACGTGCATTCCTTGCTCAGTACAGATCTCCAAATAGCATCACCCATCCCACTGACAGCAGCTGCAGGGCTGCCCCGACGCCTGGCACAACCCATGCGCATCATTGATGTGGAGGAAGCAGCCTCTGCTCTCCGCTCCCCCTGAGCACTTTACCTGGGGATTCTGTCCAGCTGAAGCACTATCTCAGCTCATCAAACGTGGCACAGAGTACATCATGCTTAAAAAGAAAGTAAAAGACAGCATGGCACAAATCCCACAACACCTGACAGATGACACCTGTTGAAACGACATCTGTAGAAAGTTGTGAGCATAAAAGACAATGGGTTTCTTTTACTGAACTTCTGTCTGAAAGACCATACCAAGGGCAAAAAAAACCCCAAACAACCTAGGAAGAGAATTCTGAATTTTATAGGACCATTTTCTCCAATATTGCAATTCCTATAACATAAAGGCAGGAGAAAGCAGTAGGAATAAAAACCCTTTAGCACCTTTTCTGCTGACACTGAAACGTTTAAAACAAAATAAATCCCCACATTTTTGGGGATGCCAGAGCATTGGCATGCAGAGACCCTTGTAAGGCTTGGCATGTGATGATACTCTTTTCACCCATACACACGTAAGAGAGCTGCCCACTGCCAGCAACTCAAAGCTCACTGCCACTTAAACATGTTGCTGGCACCAACTCCACCTGCTGGAAACAACCTAGCACCCCAAGTGATTTCAAGTTTACTTACAGTGGTTCTCTGTTGGGAGAACTTCACTAATATCCTTAGTGCACTAAGTCTCACTTTCGCCCCAGAATCAACCTTAATGTCTTAGATCTTTCTGAATGAATTGCCCAGAAGTCAAAAACTGCTCTGATGCGAAGACTTAACTGTTAATGCTCTATATACATCATAGTTCTCTTTAACCACATACATCAGAAAAAGAAGCATAGCAAAAATAGTTTATCCTATACTCTTCAGTTATATATAAGGATTCATTCAAACTGAATTAGTTATGTAGTTTAAGGTAAAGAAGATTAAATAATTGCAAAAAAAGAATTATTTGTATCTCATTACAAGCATTAAATCGCTATACATGCTCACATTTTCCTACTAAGGGATGATCAGATACCACTGCCTTACAGCAAGTACTCACGTACACATTGAGAATTTCACACAGTCTTTTAAGTTTTAAATCCACTACTTAGACTAGGGAGTTTGAGGTGTAACAATCTTCCACAAGATAGTCAGCTTCAATTTGAAATTCAGCTCAGTAGGAAAACTACCCTGTCAACAGCTATTGCACTCTGTTGTTAATTACCTTCAGCGTTAACATTTTGCATCTTACCTCCAGTGTTATTTCATTTCTAAGAGATGATGGGCTATTATCATCCCTTCAGCTGCCAAGCCAAGCACACTTTATTAGCAGAAGTGTCACGATGTAGATGTTTATTAGCTGAATAAATTATCACTTAACCTTCCCTTTAAACTAGCCATATTTTTTTTTAATCACTCTTGCTTTCCTATTCTCCAACAGATAAAGAGGAAAAAGGGATTTGGCTGAAATCTAAACAAGTCAGTAGCAGAGTCAAGCACACCCTGAAGGGCTCTCGATACTCTGACCTCTGTCACTGATGCTACATTCTTCTGAGCATACACTAGCATTTCTGCTTTTCTCTCAGTGCTATTTAACAACAGCACAACAAGTTGGTGTATGTCTGAAAACCCAAACACACCAGAGGCCAGAAGCTGGAAGGAAGAGAAAAACAATATTTAAATAGCTAGGAATTTGCTCAGAGGAACTAATAAGGTATCCTGATGTGTTTCAAAAGATAAAAAATGATCATTATAATTTTCCCAACATATTTTTAGTCACATCAGAACTAATTATTTGCAGAAACAATTATTTGATTCACTAATCTGAGAATCAGAGGTAGCATTGGGAGGGTTTAAGTTATTCTCCCTGCTGTGTGCTCTATTTCCTAGGTCTCCTTTAATGTATTTTCTGTAACCAAAATCATTCAACCATTGGAGATACTCGAAAATATTCAGCCTTCTGGGGCATCTCCCATCTCTCAAGTTTTATCAATATTGAAAAAATATTGACAATTCAGCAAGGATTTGTTATTGTTTGGGAAAAGGGAGCAATAGATGGAAAGTAAACACCTAGCAAATGGAATGAAACACACTCTCATCATGTGCAGTATGTGTTAAGATCACCCAGAGGATCTGTTGCAGATTTGCCACTCCGTATATGCATGTTTCAATTGCGGGTTACAGAATTTCTAAAGTTAGTGTTTATCATGATCTAACTCAGATAACAGCTACGAAATTATTTGCTCATCAGTCACTAAAATACAGCATCACACGCACATCAAAATCCTAACATCCCCAGCCACTGGGCATTTTTTTCATACATATATATGTATGTATATATATGTACACATATACATATATGTGTATATATGTATTTGTGTACGTGTGTGTATTTAACTTTAAATCCCCTTCCTCTCTCTGCAACACCCACCTGGTGACTTTCTTTCACTTCATTCTAGAGGCAACTCCTCCCCTCCAGAACAGCACCTGGAGGAAGAGGCACACTGTGTGTATCAGCATCTTTTCCTGTTCACCCACTACCCACTAAATGACTACAACAATGCATGAGGGCACAAGAGCAGTTCACTGCAAAGATGTTAAGTATGTACTTTTGCACCTGAACATCAGATGAGGTTCTTTTGTAGCATAAATAAAAGGCTTTGAGGTCCTTTTTCTAAGTAACATCTATCAACGTTATCTACCAGTTGAACAAAAAGGTTCTACATAACATTCCAAACAGCTGCTTTTTGCCAGCCAGTTGCTCAGCGAGTTTGAAGTTTATTTATGGAACCATTAGGAAGTATCTGCTAACTTCTTCATGAAATCCTTAAAAATCCCTCAAACAAAACCAGAGAACAGAGAATGCAGCAAATGTGCAGTTTTACACTCCCATTTTCTGAAGTAACCCGCCTGATAATGAGCTTCCATTACATGTTAATAAAACACAGGTTACATAATTCACGATCCAGCACAGACTTAGTGGGATAAAACCAGATACTAATGATGGTTTGTTTGGGATTAATGGTAAGCGTTGGATTAGTCGAGGGCTTCCTGCTATCTGCAATTCCCGTCTCTCAACAAAACTCCAATTGCAACAGGCTACTGCCACCTTTAGATGAACATTAGTATGAGATCTCTTGACAAAAGCCATCTTTCACTCCTGGATAATATTTTGTCACACTTTCAGAATGCTCAAGGAGACAGCAGAGCTTTCTTCTCTCTCTCACCTTCCCCTCTTTTCCTCTTACTCAACTTCAATTTTTAAACAATAGAGTAGTTCCCTCAGTGCTCACGTTCCCTCATCTCTTTGAAGTTTGTCTTCAGAAATCTATCAGAAAAATCTCTTATTAATCATCATGACATTTCATTAATGCTCCTTTGTGAGTTATTTTCACAAGGCTGTTAAAAAGAAAAAAAAACATTCAAGCAGAGGAAAAAAGCAACAAAACAAGCAAACACCAAAAAGCAGTGAAAATATTTACCTAAATTTAGGTAAAGGCTCAGCTAACTTCAACTCTGTTATCTGTTTCCAGTCTAGCCTTATTGTATTTTGCTGCCCACTGCCATAAATGTTAATATCCTCATCAGTCATCAGACATGATGACACCTAATTCCGCCAACAAGAAAGTTTGACAGATGGTGTCCACATGTGGTGTGCTGGGTCCAGTTGGAATGAAGCCAACTTGCTTCAGAGCAGACCATAGGATCTGTGTTTGGGGCAAGGAACCAACCTGTGTGGGTGCTTTGCTGCTGGGCGGGGTCAACCTACAACACGAGGGGCTGGGAAACCTCAGTCCCCAAAATAGGCATCCGGAAGCATGCAGTGTCATATTTCTTAGGGCAAAACAGGACAGAGTTACTGACAACCAAATCTACATTTGTGTTTAGCATTAACCAAGAGCGGAGACTGTAAGCTGAATTCCCAGAGAGAGAGGGAATGACACTACTTGCTAATTGGATTTGGTTTTCCATCTCTGTGTAGGTTTTATAATTACATGTAAGCTTCATTTGGTTTCAAGGGCTCTGCTTTTATACCTAATAGGAGCACTTCCCAGTTTATATTGGCTGGCCCCCTGGAGACCTTGTGCTAGAAAAGAAACGTGATCAACCAAACCCTTCACTTGATATGCTCAGGCACGCTTCTACAGCAAAATGGAACAGATGCCATTCACTCTACCACACATACCAGCAAGTGACAACTTGAGAAAGGCAGTCTGGAATGAGTCAAATCAGAAAAAGGGACTTTTCTGGATGATTTCCCAATGCAACCAATTAAGTCCACTCTCTGCACACTGCACAGACTTGTTTTTCAATTTTTTACGATTTCTTTTTTTTCCTAACAACTCCCCTTGTTCCCCAAGGAGTGAACCAACAACTGTGTGCTTCCTGCTGAGGAAATGCTCTGACATCGATGTCCACATATGGTCATCTTAAAGTTTCCAAGTACAGAGTTGAGGACAGTTTGACTTTTTTGGTTACTGTTCCCCCACCCCACCAACAATTTCATAGAGTTACAGAATCATAAAGGTTGGAAAAGACCTCTAAGATCACCTAGTCTAACCGTCCACTTATTGCCAATATTGCCTGCTGAACCACATCCCTTAGTTCTATACCTACCCTTTTCTTTGAACACCTTGAGGAATGGTGACTCAGCCAACCTCCCTGGGCAGCCCATTCCAACTCCTGACCACTCTTCTGGAGAAGAAATACTTCTTCATACCAATGCGAACCTCCCCTGGTTCAACTTGAGTCCCTTCCCTCTTGTCTTATTGCTAGTTATGAGGGAGAAGAGGCCAAACCCCACCTTGCCACAACCTACTTCCAGGGAGTTTGCCATTTTCTACCATTCTTAAAGAAAAAAAATCAGACCTATTAGCAAGAAAACAACAAAACAAACAAAAACCAAAACAAACCAAATGACAACAACAACAACAAAAAAAAAAAACAAAAACCACCACAAGAAACCCTACAGAAGTTTCACACAGATTAATGGGTAATTAAGATTAAATCACTAATTCCATATGAGCCATCAGATAATGATGTACCAGGGAGAGGGCTCATGCTATCAGTCCTATTTCTGTTAGCATTTGTTGTGTTTTCTGCACATTTCGCTTATAGCTGAATTGCTGTGATACATCTTTGACAAAGGGTTACTCACCATACCTGATCTTAAGACCCTGCTGTGGCAGTAGGAATAAGGGACAACTTTTATGCTCAGACCTCACTGTACCTCATACCTGCTGGTCCACACCAGGCAGTTCACTACAGACTCCATAACAAGGTTTGCTCAGAACAGATATCTGATTAGAAAATCTTATGGGGGAAAAAAAGTAAGCAAATGAATTAAGAAATTCGTGTCCATTTAGACACTAACCACAACACAGAATAAAAACACACCTGTAACCCATCACTATCATCATTTTGTTCAAGCTGATTTTCACAAGCCTGTAATTTTTATGTGATCATTGTAAGCAGGATCGTTTATGTTGCACCACTAAATTGCTGATCTGTACAGGCCATTTGCAGAGGCCACGAGTAGATGATTTAATAAACTCAATAAATCCATATTTTCTCTCCCTACCCATGTTGTAGTTTTCCCTTCTTTTATGGAACCACCAGAATCGATCTGTCTGCACTGCTATAAGTAAAGGAGAAAAATTGTGCAGGCTGGAGGCAGGGGTACACAGCATAGCCACTGCCATCCTGCACTGCAGACTCCATGTAGGATGAAGTCTCCCCTTAACAAGTTCTGGCATTCCAGCAGCCAGATTAACCCTTCCCACCTCACTATCCTACCTCCCCTAACTGCAGCCCCAGGAAACCACCAGATCTTTGCCCAATAAGTTTACACCAAAGGGAAGCATCAGTAACAGGAAAAATGCAAGAGATGCACAGGTAATGTAGCCTGATGTTTAACAATATAGTAAGAAACGCAATTCAGAACGAGTAGTAAGACACACCATCATACAGAGAATTCGCATGAGCCAAAGATTTGCTCGCATAGAAACACAACTAGATCCCTAATGTCTGAGGCTCTAACCAGCTCTATCATGAACACTGTTGTTTACAGAACTTGGGTGTGTGTGTTCCTCAGTTCCATCTCTTTGCCATAACAGTGGACTGCAGCTAGAATATCTCTGTACCCCTCCTCCAAAGCACACACTGTGCTGCATATGCAGCCTAACAAGAACAAATAGCAGTCACACCTGATGCAGAATCTTAGAATGGCTTGGGTTGGAAGGGAAAGATGCTTGTTCTGCATATGGTTACAGCTCACATTTTTTGTTAGTGTCTGTTCCTAAATGGCAAGCTGCTCTTGATGCTAGCTGGCTCATGCCTGCCTAACCACAGCACAAGCAACATGACTAAATTAACAGTCATCTGGTTCCAAAAAATTCCAAAACTTCCTTATCTGCAGAACAAAAAAAAATAAAAACATTACACACTGCATACCCTCCTGACAGTTTTATAGCAAATATGCTGTATTATGAGGGCTGTAACGATACTAACCACAGACACTACTTCAGACACCAACACAAGGCTACAGCGAGTGGCTGGTGGGCCTGCAGGGCCTCATCCACCCAGACTGAGCTGACACTAGCCCACATCTAGCGAGGTTCTCTCTGTTTGGTTAATCACCAATTAACTTCTAATGCAAGTACTAAGAAAAACAAAATGAAAGAACCAACACACACAAACAGCTCTTCTCTCCACTTCTGGTTTCCTACATCCACAGCTGGCAGTGGCACAGCTCACCCCATGAGCATCAGCCATGATCTGCTTGCAATAGTCACATGAAGCCAGCAACAGCTGCCACCCGCCATGGGTGGGTGCTGCCTCTGCCCAGACCCAGTGCAGCACCTGACCTCCACCAGAGCTCAGTTGCCATAAAACAATGTTTCACACACCTAAAACCGTTACAGGTGAACTATTAAAAGAAGAATCTTTGTCTACTCTTGCCTTAATACCACTGGATAAATCAAAATATTGAAGTAATGTTGAAGCAGAACAGCACTTAAGCAGTCTTTGACTTGGAAACATGGAAAAGCTGCTCATGATTTATTCCAGATTTGTTTCTCTTCTAGATTTGGGATATCTTACTTTCCCCTGCAAGTTTCCGTTTGTTTTAGCATAGATACAAAGAATGGGTTGCTGCTGCTATGCAAATTGTTTCATTCCAATTCCTTCTACAGCTGCCTTTGTTTCAAAGGTTTACGCAACTTGATAAGGAACTCATGCTTTAAATATACATATAGAAATAAGTTTGCTTTTCCAAAGCAGCTTCCTTATGACCACACTGAACTATATCACTCATATCCCAGTGTGGTCTTCACCCTCAGGTACCCAGGCTTGTAAGCAGAGGCTTCACATTAACAGTGCTGAGCAAACCACATTGCAGAGGCAGAAAAGAAGCCCAAACCTGGGGAGATGGACACAACAGACAAGACACCACAGCCAGACATGGCAGACAGAGAATTGAGCTGGTGACACATGATAGGTATTCGTTCACCTCAGCTCAATTAGCTTTTACTTCAAGCTAGATGTAGAGCGGTTATCAGAACTGTCCTTTCAAAAAGCAACTCACAGGATATAAGATGCAGGGAAAGGATAGCAGATAAGCAGTCCTAAGTGATCCAAAAAAAGGAGGATGGTCATAATCCAGCTAAAGAAAGAAAGAATTGCTTATCTACCCCAAGAGCTCTGATCCAACACTCCAAAAGGGGGGATCTCCAGGTAGAGATTCCACTAGAGGCAGCCAACCTTTAAATGAGGTTTAGGGAGGGGTGGGTGGAACCAGGCTCCTCTCCTTCCAGTTGCACAGGTGAATTGCTTTCACCTGTGCTCCCAGGGCTGGCTGTGCCCCTTTACCAGGTGCTCACTCATTGATTCAGGCCGCAACTCAGCAATTCCCATACATAGAAAGACATCAAAAATTTTATTTTTCATGCTCTATGAAATCACAGCCTGAACAAAAAGTCAGAGACTTTGCATTATGGCATGGCAGTTTTAGCTGACAGCACCATATTAATTCCATGGTAGGTAACTAGTGATGGAAAGATCTAATCAACTGAACTGTTACAACCAGCAGCTAACTATCTTGTGCTACTGTTGTACAAATTTACTTAACCACAGTTTCAGAAAACCATTAAGTATTACAAGGTTCATGACAACAGAGGTTCAGGAATACTAAATCAACCTGATTTGAAAGTTAGCCTTCTAAAAATAACCTCACTATACAAATCATTTGACTCCTTTAAGGCTTGTTATGCTGACACGCACATCTGCCTTCACTAAACTGAAATTAACACACAGCTTTTCGTTATGTAAAGACAGAACTCTAAGAAAATGTTATTACAAAAGGTGTGCAAAGAACTCTTTTCTCTCCAAGCACTACAGTAGATTAAAGAGAGAAGAGATGCAACTCAGAAATGAAGAAAATGCCCCGTGTCTGAGGACACAGACTGAGTATTAAAAGCATAAATCACAAATGCTGCAAATTAGATGATCCAGAAAGTAACCCTTTAGCATACTCCACAGAAATATTAGACAACTGAATAGGAATCTGTCCATCTCCACCAGTTTCATCTTTTCCCCCTCATCTTCCCTGAAGCACACCATTCTGTCAGCACAGACATATCCAACCATACTAGACATCAAAGATGCCTTGCTAGATAATTCTCAGCTGTCCACACAGAGTCATAAGTTGGTTACCAGCTGCAGGGCTAGGAATTTACTAGGCAATGACAAAAGATGTTGGAGTCAAAGCCAAGAAGTTGACTTGACATTTTTCCAAATGACATAACCAGTATTATACTTTAGCATTTCTCATTAGTCACACGAAGGAAGTCATAGCTCTGTGCAGTAAGATGTGGGCTGCAATGCTGATAGGAGAGAGATTTTACCTTTGTACAAAAAACAATATATATATAGCAGACTTTCAAAGTCTGTTCAGAAACTTGCATGTATCTGGCACTTCAGAGACACAGAAGATATAGCAGAACACTTGCAAGTATTGCTAAGAACAGTTTTAGTAAGCTCAAGGATTTTCAAGAAAGGTTAATTATCATGAGAAAAGTCACTTAATACAAGGAAGATTTTTCAATATTTAGGAGTTTGACCATCAAGGATTTCCCTTCATTTCAGATTACATATTATCACATTGCATGTGCTTGATCTATTGACAGAATGTTACTGATGAGAATTGATGAAAAAAGTATCTTTGCTTATTCAAAAATTTACAGACTAATGTTTGGACCAACAACAGTGAATGGAGTGCCACATGTTTTAAAAGTTTATGAACAGATGAGAAAATAGTGCCTTGTAACTTCTAGTTGTTGGTGTCAACTGAGTAATGCAGTTACTGCATAAGTTGCAAAGAACACCCCTGATTTGCCAACAGAGCTCTACATCACTTGTATTGATCAGTATCAGCTATTCTAGCTTTGCTCACCATAAGGCTCTGAACAAAATTTATATTTGCAGCCCTGGTGCCCTAAATTCTCTCTTTCTTTACTCTATCCATACCTTATTTCCAAACCAAGAATATCAAGGCAGCTATCCTTCCCCAGTCTCAAGGAGATAGTTTCACCCACCAGCTAGGAGTTACTTCAGAATGATTTCAAAATTGTTAGAGCACATGTTCTATAAGGTAACTACGTACTTTGGAAGTTACTTCTTTCCTACAAAACAATTGGCTGAATAGCCTTGCAAATGCAGGAGTAAAATTAGCAGAAGCATGAAGCACTCAAGTTCTGTATTCTTTGGTATACAGCTATTAACTATAGTACATACAGCTCACACAGTGCTCTCTCTTCAACTGTTTCTGATGTCATGCACAGAAATGTGAAAAAAAAGCTTGAATTCTATGTTAAAGCTATCATATAAATTATCCATTTCTGTATATAAGCTTAAAGGCACACAGTTTTAATATATAATTAACAGCAAAAGTGCTTGTCAAGTTATTCCACCTTTCTGAATGCTGCCTTGAACACAAAGCTGATTAGTTCCTTCACTGCACATCCTAATACCAACCAAGGCACAGTCAGACTGTCTTTTGTAAGCTGGCTTTCTACAGCAATCCATCACAGAAACAGATCTCGTGCACATGTGAAATTAACACTATGGGTCTTGACTGACCAAAGGTAATGCACAATATTGAAGGAAATAATGTCATTAATATACAACAGCGAATGTGTTAAAATAACAAGAACAGCCTACACAGAATGAAACCAACAGATTATTTTTTCAGGATAAGGCTGTTATTCTGATATTTTACAGCAGTTCAGTATGGAAGGTATTGACTATATATGATTTCTATTTAAAATATTCTATTTTAATAGTGAGCTCAAGTTTATTTCCTTTTGCTTGTTCTGCACAAGAATTTAACACAAACGTCAACAGCACCCCCCACACACACTTCTGGAAGAGAAATAAGGACTACAAAAAGTCATGAATTGATAAACACAAGAATTACCTATTCAAGTTATCAATTGACAAGAACACAAAAGCTCAGCTGAAGAACTGCTGCCAACAGCTCCACAGGAAGCAGATTAGGATCATGGTTTGCAATATCAGAGTGTTTTTTGACTGTAACGGACACTAAATTTAGACCAGGTTACATAAAAAATACTAATAGCCTTAACACTTTTAATCAGCATAAGAGGTTTAGAGATACACAAATGATTTGAAGTCTGTTGACTAGTTTTATACTGCATTTGCAATATTGTGCATTAGTAAAATCAGAGATTATGAAAGAAATACTGAGGCATAATAAAATTACATAAAACATGAAAAGCTGTCTATACAGAGCAACTCTGAACATTGATAATAGTAGAAATTTTACTGGAATACATCAAGAACAAAATTTCTGCACAGATTCCTGCAGCGCAGGGGCAAACCTATCCAGGCAACGCAACAGAAGTACCTCATAGGTTCACAAAGCAGATTGGACTACTTAAACACAACTTTTAACTCGTGATCCTACAGAGGGCAACAAATAAAATGCTTACTACTATCCTCATTCTGTCACATAACGCTGATCTGTAACTAGCATGACAGCACAAAGCAATCTGGCAGACTTCCAAACGCCAAGCCTGGCAAGGTGACGGGCAATGTGCTCTGCCAGCTGTGCAGCTTCTTCAGAAGCAACAACATGGCAAAAACTGAGTCCCTGGTTATTTTTATGACACAGATAATAACTATGGCTTGCACAGCACCTGCCAATGATTTACAAAGTTTTGATCACATCATGCTCTGGGTTTGCCCTCCCCCAGCAGCTAAACATATTCCCTGAAAACAAGAGAAGACAATTACTTGTATCAGGGTTGATCTGGACAGCTAGAACTGCAAAATTCCATAACAGAGGGCAATACTGACCTATGTTTGCTTCCCATCTTTTTAGAGAAAAGGCCACATTACGAGAACACTCTGAGGTTCCCATCCTGAAGCAGCTGGTAGCAGACCAGTTAGCCATGTACAGTGATTTTTTTTTTTTTACTGTTTTAAACCTGAATAGCTCGCCCTATGTCATCAGAAAGCACACCTTTAAAGCTGTTTCTACCGCCACACACTACTGACAGAAAAATGCAGCAGGTGACGTTTACTGGATTCCAGTGATGTCTATCTACATCCCATTTCTCTCCAGAATCTTTCAAAATCCTTCATACAACTTTTCTGCACTGAGTATTACTACTGATAACAAGAGATTACCTACCCTTCTTCGTAATTATTTCTGAGAAACACCGTGAGGCAAGTCACAGCTGAGACAAGCACACTCCACAGCTTATCCAGACAGATTAAAAAAAAAAAGAAAGGTCAACTTGGAAGCAATGACTATTAAATATATTTTGAGGTATTATCTTTGATACTAGGAACTTCTGAAGCCAACTGTTCTTTCTGCTGATCTAGAAAGATCAGGAGAGGAAGCAGTAATTTCTCGAGATTAGACTAACTGCAATAGCATTACATAAAAGCAGAACTTTAAACAAACCTTAATAAGAAATTGGCTTTCAATTTTTAAGCCATTAATCATTTTTATTAGCAAGAACTCATTTTCCAGTGATTTAAGCTGGCTCACTCTAGGGTTCTTGTTCAGATTTATACAGCTGTAAAGCAGACAAGAAAACCACTGTCCTGTGTCACAATTTTATGGTTTAGAGCTATGGTTTAGGCTCCTTGAAGAAATAGCAACTGAGTTAACTCTAAGAAGGCACTGATGAAGCTACCAACTTGAGAAACTGTTTGCTGCAAGTGCTGTCACTTCATATGTGTTGTGAAGCTCAGCCTTTGTCAGTTTATTAATAACATACAAATTATCCCTGTACTTACTAGCTGTAGAGGGGAAAAAAATTGACTTTAGAACTGTTTGTAAAAAATAGCTCTTAGAGAAGTTCGTGCCACTTCAGAAAACCTCTACTGAAAACAAGTACCACGTAAGAAAATGTTATACTACTGAAATCAATTATTTGCTCGTTACTAAAATTTGTGAACACCAGACTGCAGTTACAGACTATATTTTTGGGCAGCTGCTTTGCTCATTATCATTCAGCTGCTGAACCACAGATCCAGCTTGCACCACCTAAGAGGATTATACAACAATAGGCAGGTTATTACCGCTAAAGCTCATATGCCAAACTTGCCTCTTCATAACATTTTGAGCTTCCAGTGATCTTTCATTCAGGGAAAATAAGATACATGGCTTATTGGAAGTCCTACTCAGAAATGCTGTAATTTATTTTACTTTATATCACAGTGGTAATTTTATAACCTCTCCAGGGGAATACAATTCACAGTGTATGAAACAATTCTCCCATATCTTTATACCTCCAATATTTATCGAACTTTCCCATTCTCACTGTGCATAAGAAAACACATTTGTCAAGTCATTAATATTTAAATATTACTTTTATATTCCTCTTCCATGGTGTGCATTATAAAGCTGAAAATAACGATTGTTCAACCATCACTGAAGTGCAACCACTCCTCAGCGGAATTTCTCTGCCAGAAACACATCTACACATCCTTCAGGACAAGGAGTTAATTACATGGGTAAAATGTAGATAACTTAGATCCAAAACAACAGACTCTTTCATGCTTATGTTAATACTGATCAAGCAGTGTGACACAGACTGAGAGTTCACAACATACACTGTCTAAAAACTTAGGGAGGGTGAAATTTCAGGCTAGACATAAATCCAATGAGAAATCTACCCTGCCAGCAGACTTCTTGAGAGATTATTCTGTAAGTAAATTTGTATTGTAACAGCAGAGAGAATACTCATTTTTAAGACTAGTACTGCTCGCGTTGACATAACTCCTGTTTCCTTATTCCTATAGAACAAGGTATACACAATAGTGAGTCGCTTCCATGTTATGAATCCAATTTTAAATACCATCAGATTCTTAAAAAGCTTTTATATATCTAAGATCTAAAATTATATTTACTGGATACCTTTCTTTATCAGCTTTAACAGTGTGATCATCTTTCACCCCACCATCTTTTAGATGGGCATTGACTAGATGGTTGCACTCAAGAGAGTTGTGGTCAACAGCTCATTGTGGCATTCTGCAGGGACTGCTGTTGGGACCAGTGCTATTTAACATCTTTGTAGGTGACATGGACAATGGGATTATACCCTCAACAAGTCTGCAAATTACACCAAGCTGAGTGGTGCAGGTGACAGACTAGAGGGAAGAGATGCTATCCAGATGGACCAGGACAGGCTTGAGAGGTAGGCCCATGCCAACCTTATGAAGTACAAGGCCAAGTGCAAGGTCCTGCAGCTGTGTTGTGGC
The DNA here is from genome assembly GCF_038088225.1 of Cyrtonyx montezumae. NCBI lineage: Eukaryota > Metazoa > Chordata > Aves > Galliformes > Odontophoridae > Cyrtonyx > Cyrtonyx montezumae. Next base: position 14,715,478 of record NW_027071826.1, read on the forward strand.
AATCCCAAGCACAAATACAAGTTTAGCAAAGAATGGCTTGAACAGCCGTGAGGAGCAAGATTTACTGGTGTTAGGTGATGAAAGATTCAATGTGAGCTGGCAACGCATGCTTCCAGCCCAGAAGGTCAACCATGTCCTGGGTTGCATCAAGAAAAATGTGACCAGCAGGCTGAGGGAGGCAATTCTGTCCCTCTACTTTGCTCCCGTGAGACCCCCACCTGGAATACCGCATCCAGTCCTGGGGCCCCTAACACAAGGACATGAATCTGCTGGAACAGATCCAGAGAGCCGTAAAGATTATCAAAGGGCTAGAGAACCTCCCCTGCAAGGACAGGCTCTTCAGCATAGAGAAGACAAGGCTCCAGGGGGACCTTACAGCAGCCTTCTAGTTCCTGAAAGGGGCCCAGATGAAAGCTGAGGTGGGACTTCTTATAAGGGCTTGCATCAACAAGACAAGGAGAAATGGCTTTAAACTGGTAGTAGATTTTGACTAGATATTAGGAAGAAATTCTTTACTGTGAGGGTAGTGAGACACTGGAACAGTTTGCTCAGAGAGCTTGTGGATGCCCCCCACCCTGGAAGCGGCTCTGAGCAACCTGGTCTAGTGGGAGTTGTCCCTGCCTACAGCAGGGGGCTAGAACGAGATGATCTCAAAGGTCCCTTCCAATGCAAACTCTGAAAATTAGACAGAAGTTCAATTCTTGTTTAAAAAAACCACATTGTTTAAAAAAATAAATTAATAACATAGCAGAGAATGGATAGCAGAATAGATAGCACTCGTGGGAATTTGTTTCAGTTTCACACTGCTTACAAATAATGAATGCATAGCCAAGAAGCACACACCCATTCAGAGTGCAGCTGTAGCCTGTGAAGTGACCAAACACGTTCCGTCTTCCTCCTCCTTCCTCCCATCAGAAACTGCCCACAAATCCAGATGCCTATCATCCTACATGCCAGCTTCCACAGACTCATTTCATCACACTCACGCTGAATAAACTGTTAGCTGTTTAGCTCATACTTGAGCCTTTTTCTAAGTGATGACACTAACTTGTGGTTCTCATCTTTAACAGGAGGCTTGGTAATAGAGCACGCTAAGCTGTTAAACTCAGTAGAATTAGAACCAGATTTATGATTGTGCTGCCTTTTCATTATCTCTTTCTTAACAGCATTATTTGTAGTTTGATTCCCATTTCCTAAGTTTGCCATTTTTTGTTACTTATTCCAGTACTGCCTTCAGTGACCTCTGCCCACCCCCAGACCCCATGTTAAAAGTTCTAAGGCCAGTATTATTATGTACCAAGTAATAACTTTATAAAAGTTCATTAGTATCAACAATAGTAATACAATAGTATTAAGCAGTAAGCATCCCAAATCATGTAGATTTACATAGCATTGCTACAAAACAGCTAAAAAAACAAAGCATTTCTAAGAAGTTCTGGCTGTCAGTATAATTGAAAACATTTTTCTATACTGATGCCAAAGAAGTGTTGAGCTTTTAGTCAATCCCAGACAAGAAGTTTTGTGTAACAAAAATACATTCTCACTCAATATTTTCAAGTGTTTTACATTTTTAGTATCTAGTTCTAGAAGCTTGGGTATTTTGTACTTTGCTTTTTTTCTCTTTGAAATGTGGACTTTAATTTCAAGTTACTATTTTACCCAGAATATCTTGTAAATCAGATAAAAACTATTAGCTGAAAAACAAATTATAAGGCAAATTACCTTTTCACTGATAGCCCACAGGGCTGGGTTTGTTTGTTTCTTTGCCCCTTTGCCAAAATATTTTATTTAAACATAAAGACAGAGAGCACACATTACATTGCTGTTGTATGTAAAAACAAGCAAAAGGTAAGTTGTAGGTAAAGTTGTAGGTAAAAACAACCTTCCACTACCAAAATGGGTGCATCATAGGTGGATGGGGGAAAATGGAATTAAACCCTCAAGAGGCTATTTATATGCATAAATTAATTTCTGAGAAACTAAATCAGACAAAACTGCTCATCTTTGTTAGGTAAAGTAAGTTCATGCAACTAGTATGAAATATGGCACAAATGCATTAGGTATACCCCATGAACTCAGATATCAAGATAAAGGATCCTGAACTTGATTTATGGCACTCTGAACAAACAGCAGTGTGTACACAAAGGCTTCAGTGTTCAAAGCTATTAAAAATAAAAACAAGATATTTTACAGTTGGCATAACTCTGCAAAAGCTAGAAGGTACAAATACAGTAAGTTTGTACAGAAGTTACCCTGAAGCACATAACTGCCAGATTTTAAGATGCCTGACTACAATCTTCTGTCTTCTTAACTTACCTTTTCAAAGTAATTTTTTGATCCTGCAGATTTAATACTTCATACAGAATATGAAATGCTGTACTGGAACAAGTCAGTAAGAGGAGACAAGAAAGATGCAGTCAGATTAACTCTGGGGGAACATACAGGTAGACAACTTTAAGTGGGTTGTTAAAAATGTATTTTAACTGAACCCCATGTAAAAAAAGAAAGAACAAAAGAAACCACAAGACAACTCAAGGCTTTTCTGTAAATCAAACTTGTTGAAACAAAAAATAAAAATAAAAAAGCAAAAACAAGAAAACAAAGATGTCACAATTCCCTACCTAATCTTATTTGACAACAGAAGAATGACTTGTCTATTCTGCAGTCTTTGGCAGGGAATCTAACAAATCAAAGCATGTTCTATCAAGAGAACCCCTCCTGAGAAACATGGTCATAAACTCATTTGTAACACGTTATGTAGAAGACAAGTAACTAGTTTGGAAGTCGAGAACATGGAACGTACCAACACATTTACGAAGAGCAACAGTGGCCGTTATTTACATGTTCAGGAAAATTAACTGTTCTTTATGAATTACTTTTCCCCTGTATAAATTAGAAAATTACAAAAAGTCCAGAGAGAAATCCTCCGCATATTCAGAAGTTCAAGAGAAAACACCTTTGAGGTGCTTCCTTTAGACAATGGCATATTGCTTATATAGAAGTTCTCTTATCCTATAGAAGTCCTGGCAGAGACAGCCTTCCAATCCAATGCGCCCCGTTTCAGTCTGAAACAAAAAGACATTTTAATGTAATATCTTTACACTAACACGAAACTTAGTTTTCATTTAGAATATTATTTACCCAAGATTTTAAGACACAGATCACCTACCCTCCGAACAGCCACCATATTGTTGCACACAAGCACTCCTCCTACGAACTCAGCCTGAATTCCTTCTCGCAAGAGAACTTGCTTGAAGTCAGACAGTCTTGGCTCATTCATAAACACAGACTGATGTCCAGGAACCTTTAAACAACATACACAGTTTTTATCTTCTGCTACTTATTACCTTTCACTTTTCCAAAGATCTTCTCATCATTGTGTTGGCAACAGCATGGCCTATAGACAGACCACAGAACTACAAAGGAGAAAATCAGTTCTATTTCTGTCCACTTGCAGCAAGACAGTTCCAGGATGGAAAGCCTTAGAAGTCATCTGGCAAGAAGAAGACTTCTTTCTGCACTCACGTACTTCTGTGACGGTTGTCACCAATCTGAAGAGACTTTAGAGATGTCTCATGTTTACCTAGCTCCTGGAACAGACTACATTCAAGACTCTGCAACCATATATTAAGTAATTCTAGGATTAGAAAGTACTTCATTCATTAACTGAATAAATTAAATTCTCTATTCACACATGCAAGTATTTACATTTAAGAGAAATATCATGGAAAAAAAAAGAGCTCTCAGATCGTTCATAGAGGAAGAGATGTGCGAATTTCAAAGACATGTATTTCTATTTAAGTAGACATCTCCCATAGTATCAACAAAATATAATAGAACCCAGGATGGACTAAATATCAATTGATTTAAAAGTCTAGAAGTATTAATTATGAATATGGAACGTTAAGATCTTATATTCACAAATAGATGATAACAGCACTATTGGATGAAATTGATTATGCTTGCTGAAAAGCTTAAAATCTGAAACAATAGTAACAGTACTAGAATATGGAACTCAAAAAAAAGTCTAATCCAGGAAAGTTTCTGTACCTCATGAGGTGGCAGAGGTTCCAAAGTAGGAATGATTTCACTCTCCTCACACATCTCCTTATCATCGTCACCAAAGAGACTTTTCATAGCTTTCTGCTGTGCGATGACACTAGAGTCTGAAGAAGGCATATCCACTTGCATCTCTACGTCCTCATCTTCCCTCAGCTCTCCCTCTTCCAAAATAACTCCAGTATCCACTTTTGAAACCCGCATGTCCAGGACACCATCTATCCAAGCCAACTCAGCATCCTTGGCTTTACAGAACTGAAGTGAGCTGACAAGGGAATCTTTTAACCTGACCTGGGTGGCACAAAAATAAAAGTGGTATTGGTTTGATGGGAAAAACAAAACAGATTCTTATTTCATGCTTTTAAAATCAGCTGTTTTTCTTTCACTGTCTCTCTACATGGGTTTGGTTCCTAGTCTTTTGGGGAAGGAAAGAAAAAAAATGCTGCCTTTGAGGCAAGATATCCTACACTTACAAAATATAATTGGTATAATCTCTTATCAGCAGACAACCAGTAGAAGTACACCTGCAAAACAAGTCAGACTCACTGGATAAACTGAGCCTGTTTTCAAACTAGTGTGTGTGGCCAAGGGGTTCTTCAGTTGGCCTGAGTAAATTTAAGGAAAAAGTCTAAAAATACATCCAAGGTTACTCAATTTCAACCTTCTAAAAAACAATATTTTATTGCAAAAAGTGACAGTGTTGATATCAGACTTTAAGCCATCAAAATATTATTTTACTCTAATTCCTCCAGCACATTCCAAGATGTGAACTAATTAAATAAGCCCTACCCTGGAAGGCTGCTATCCACATGAGATGGTGTACGATCACAATAGAGGAATCAAGGCTGCCACTGCACAAATGAAATTGCAATTCACTATCTGCAGCACAATCCAACCAAAAGACATCAGGATTCTGATATCCAGCTTTCATCTATTATCTTCTAATTCAATGTCTCCAGAGCACTCCATCTGCTCAGACAGCCTCCAACAAGGAAAAGATATATTAAAAATCCCCGAATCTATGAAGATTGAATTTCTACTTCATGAACAACAACAAAATTGAAATGAAATATAGAGCTATTATAGTTTAATTCAGATAAATACTTTGTGAAAAATTGTAACTCTGTCATTTCTTACACACTAGCAATACGAAAAAAACCCCACGAAATTCTGCAGTCTTAAGAATGTCAGAACAAGGTAATTTTGAAAACCTTGGAAGAAGAAAGTTCCAGTTAAACAGGTTTTCATCTGGAAAGCGCCAAAAATACCCCTTTCATTCAACAATTCTGGTGATGCTTTCAGATTAATTTTAAAAGGATAGAAGGAATAAAGGACTGATGCCTCAACTGCATGCAAAATGCTTTCCTCTAAACTATTTGGGTACAAAGAGTCCAATATATGGATTTTTATTCTTTTTCTCTCTAAGGTTTCTATTGAAAATCCAAAAATAAATTCAAATTTCAAGTCTCATACAGCAGTACTTTAAATATAGACATGATAAAGCTATTAAGACTTGAGTGAAACAAACTGATTCTCCCATAGACATAAGCATGGCCTTCTGCACTACAGGTTACGTTTTGTTTTAAACACTTATGAGAAACATTCACTTGAGCATAGGAGAACGCTTACACGTGAAAAAAAGAGCTGTTAATGTCAAAATCAAGTTTTGAAAAATTTTGCACATGAAAAATTTTGCAACTCCTCTAACCAAAAACCTGAAGGCTAAATAAACAAGTCTGCCACTACAGCTCTACTACAGTGCCTAGTACTTGTATATACAAGTAACAAATTCTAGTACCCTACCTGGTAAATATGAGTTTCACTGGTTGCATCTACAGTTTCATGTAGTTTCGGCATGTACACTTTAATATCTTTTCCACCAAAAGCTCTGCAACATTCTGCAAGGTCCTGGCTGGCTTCAGGTGGTCCGTGGACAATGATTAGTTGTCTCGGTTTCATTTGGTTAATTATTTTTTTAATTGAATCCCCATCTGAGCGTCCTTCATAGTCGATATAGGTAACCCTGGCTCTAGTTTAAAGAAAACAAACCACCAACAAAAATGGAAATGAACAAAATCACATATTTTAAAAGATAAATGTTTTTGAGATAAATTTAAAAATGAAAAATATTGCAAAAAATTATTCTACATCAGAATAAAATGTCAGCAAAAGGTACATTATAGATCATTAAAATACAGATTCGTAAAATATCAGTAAGTATACACACATTTAACACTGTAAATGCCCAAAATTTATTTACATAGCTAACAAAACACACCTGAGAGTAAGTACAGCCTTTACCAATAGACTATATTTGAATATTTGTACTGTTGCATCACTTGCTTTTCCCTTCCCCACTTGTCCTCACACAGGGAACAAACTGCCTACTTCATAAGAGAAGGTGCCATACGATTCTCTAGCATACTCCCAAAAAGATCAGCAAAAAACTATTTATTATTAACCTAGTGAAGAGCAGGACCATTTCCACTTCCTTAACTCCAAACTAGCCTTTTGCCCAGTTTGCACAGTAGTATTCACACCACCATTCTAACAGAATGCATAAAGGCTCATAAAACTCAAGACTCACTGGGTACATTCACAGCTGCATGCAATTCAGTACAGCACACAACACTTCTCCGAGAAGAATTCTGCAGAGCTCCCTACAAGGAACAGTATCAGCACACACAAAGTAGCTCCAAATAATCCTCTAGTAGCTGAGACTGGAGGAAGGATTCAGGAGATGTACAGTACTGGAATTGACCCATAATCCCTTTTATAGCACACAGGTAACAGGTAGAAGAAGAACACAACAGAAGCTGAAATACATGCATTATTAATAGCCCAATACTGTGCTAGCATAGATTTCTTTCTAATCCTGCAGAAGACACTCATGTTGCATGAAAAATATAGGGAGCTGCTATCTAGTCTCACAATGTTATTAAAACAAACAATTTCTATTTTCTTCTCTTGGCTCTGAAATTACTAAAAACAAGAACAAAGCCACTCACTTAATTTCCATGGACTCTGTTGCTGAAATACATTTGGTAGGAACATCTGATAAATCCTGGTCCATTGGCTCCTCTCCATTTGTCAAACCAGATTCTAACTTGCTTTTTTCTTCTTCTGTTGCCTGAAGTTCTGGAACAAGAAAGTCTTCGGGTCTAAAGGAAGGAAGGCATTCTGCCTTTAACAGTCTTACAGTAAATCCAAAGCACTACACAGTATAGAAACAAGCAGTGCTGACATAACTACTGAGTTAAAATTTTTAATGTTAACAATCGAATCATGCTTTCCTTAAATAATTCCACATATGAGCTGAGCTCATTTGGAAAAATGTCACCTTTGTATCTTAAAAGAAAAAAGAACTTTGATATCTTGCAGAATACTATTAAGTTAAGGGTTTCTACCATTATTAGTCATAAAAATAGGACAAATGTAAAAATAGGACAAATGTTGCCAGATCTTTCTAGCTTGCATGATGCTCCTTAATGAAATTCCATATGTTTTTCAAAATTATGTGGAGTATAAAGCAGAAATACTTTTGAACTACTTCACAGCTATTATATGTTACTAAGCATTACCACTGCTCTCCCCACATACTTGATAATCTCGCCATATTCATCCCATTTAATTCTTTCTTCAGGGGCTGGAAACATTGGATAAGATTTCTTTGCCTGTTTGAAGAAGCTTCCTTTCCGGCTACCTTCACCTTTCATCATCAAATCATGTTTGGTCTTATGCACAGTTGGCTGATCAATATCTTCTTCGGCATCACTCTCATCACTGGAATCGATATCTGCCCTGAAATAGTATTCCAAGAACAACAACTTTGTCTTTTTTCTTCAAGTTTAGTATTACAAAAACACTCTGACTGGACAGTGATAGTTAATAAGGACAAGGGCAGTAAATGTATCCATGAAATCATTCACAAAGCTCAGACAAAACAGGTGTATAGTAAGAGCAGATTAAAGACAGCCACTGATTAAAGACAACCATTCCTGAGTCCTTGATGCACTCAGACAAACCTATCAAAACTATGATTTTCACTTATCCATGTAAACAGCTGAAACATCAGGCTGAACATGCATCTCAACTCTGACAGCAGCAGAACACAACAGCTACTATACTTACTCTTTAGACTGCTCTAACTTCTTCGCTGCTTCTTTCTTTAGTTTCTCCTTTTCTAGGTATTCTTCAAGTTCTTTTCCTTCCAACTTAACACGTCTTCTCAACTTACAAATAAAGTAAAAATCAGTTTCTGTGAGTAGCTGACTTGTTTTTAATACTTCTACACACTACCAGTAAGATAACAATTATATTTAAGTGCCAAGGACAAATACAATCTTGTCCTTTATGTAACAAGTTACATAACATGTGGCACCCTAGCATGCCAACACCACATTATCAATTAGTACAGACTATACGAGAACGTAAGATTACTTCTTAAGTAAGAAAATCAACTCATTTTACAATAGTTCCTTAAAATATCCTGAGGAAATATCTCCCTTCTTGAGGAAATATCTCCCTTCAATAACTAAATGCAAATACTTCAAGGTGAGCAGTTACTTTTTGACCTTTGTGTCACTAATGCGAACAGAAGAAAGTGGCAAAATTACACAACAGCTGGCAAAAAACATCAGCCCTTGTTTCTTTTTTTTTTTTTCAGAACAAATTAAGACCACAGGTCACACCAGATAATGTTCAGTTCTAGTAATACTGTAACTGAACCAAATCAACCTAAAACTGAAAGCAAGTTGCTTCATCAGGACTGAAATGATTACTGGGATCACAAAGGACTCCCAGAAATCACCAGTATTTACTGGAGTAAAGCAGGCACAGCTATACTATTTGAACATAATTTGATAGCATATAATTGATAAATTTCACTTAAATCTGGTAATATGCACTCATTTGATTCGATTCTCCCCTAATCCAAAATCAAAGCAGTTCCCAGAAAGAATAATCCATCCATACTGGGATCTGCATCTAAACTGTACACAGAACTTTTTATAACATAACAAGACAAAAAGCATTGTCTAAAGATAAATGTTTAAAAGCAACTCCAACCTCACCTCATTATGCACTCATTCAATCATAGCAAAAAAAAATTTTGCACTTTCTACTAAGACTTGTCTTACATGAAGTGTTAAGGATGAATTCATCTGTGCAACATACTCATTTCAGATTTCCTTCTGCCACTAGAAGCATTTTCAGCAGGTAACAAAAAAGAACTAGATTCAATTTTACATATAATCCTCCAGATAGTCCACCACAAAAACTTTAATTTTTACCTCAATATCTATAACTTTTTCAGAAGGATTATCAATCAGGAACCGTGCTAATGTTCCAGGTGTGGTACGGTAAGTTAAAATTATAGAGTTCTTGGAATCCTGGCACCACTGAATGAAAAGATCTCTCGAAAACCCACATTCTAAATCAGGCTGGCTGGCAAGGACAACTTTTGGACTCGGCACTCGAGCCAAGTCTGACAGACTATGACATAAGGAGAGATGGCGGAACTGGAAAGGATTGTTTCTCTTGTCTTCAAAGCACCTCATCAATTTATCGCTCATCCATTCCACCTAGAAAACAGTATTAAGACAAAGTTACCTACAGGAATACAAGCTAGGTAAAAAATGTACAACCTGACATGAAGCAGAGGAATTAAATACTCATGATTACAAAGTTTCTCAGCATGTGCAGAAATAACACAGGGTAAACAACACAAATCTAAATCCACCCTTTTCATAGTTATAAATTTTAACAAGTTTGGGGATCAAAAAAGAAAACAAATGAATATCAAGAAGTATGGCAGTAGCCATGACTGGACTCTGTGTAACTTGATCAGAAAGAAAAATACTCACTTCAGAAAAACACCCACAATAGAATAAGGACAACACCTTTAGCCACTTCTTACTGCTAAAAAGAAATCTAAAATTAAAGAACTCTTGAATACACATCCACAAGATGTGCATCCCACAAGATCCACATATGCTACCACAGTCAAAATTTATTTCAAAATTAAAACAAACCTGTGATTTAGAGAACTCCACGACATTGTAGCTGACGTTATTCAAAAGTGCTAGAGAGTAGACTCCTAATCCTGCATCTTTCGTTCTCCAGATCTGATCAAGAAGCTGAGCAAGTTCCAGAACTCTGCCAGCTGTATCCACAGCTATTAGCACATTTCCATCACCTCGTAATGTCTCCAAAACATTAGCTAAGAAGAGTTAAAATGGAAAGAACTACTTATACTTTGAACCACAACTAGAGCTCTGAAGATCCCACCACCTTGATTACTAACTTTTAATATAAACAAATCTTAAAAACAAAATCAGTAAAATGGAGATTAACAGAAGTGTATGCTAAGGAAGGTCATTTAGAAGTTCCTTAATGCAAATATTAATGGGTAAAATCCACCATTTCACATACACCTCTATATAGGGTGCAATTCATAGTTTTTATGAAATCATTTTCCCCCCAGGATTAGTACCATCAGGAAAAAGCAATTCAGTATGATATATTTGAGTCAAGATCCTTAATTTAGATGTCAGTAAACATCTTACAAAAAAACCAAACAATTTACAGTGGCTAATAAGTCAAGTTACTGCTATCTTGAGCCACAAACAGAATACATACTCAGTAGCTGTTCGTCCCTTTGCTTCCTCCTGGGTTGTACATAAGTAGCATTAAACGAATCCGTAATAAGCAATGAAGGCCTACTCAACATTTCCAATGAACATCCGTTGAGATGGCTGTGGAAAAAAGGCCAGAACTCACTGTCTGCATTTTTATTTCACAAGGAAAAAAAATAAGACAGCGAGCATCAACAGTTTTGCATGTAGGTGTCAATAGAGGAAAAAAACAGGGTCTCACAAGCAAATTGAAGATCTGCTTAAGGAAAATACTTCAGGCCAAGAATAAGAAGACAATCAAAGTCTGATTACATAAGTAATACCGAGGAGGTGAACATAGTATAAATATTTACATTTGATAATAAATACTGAAAATTTCTAGCAAAAACAGTTTCAGTTGAGCCCATTTTTCTCCCTTCCTCTTTTCTCACTCCCTGAAAGTCTCTTTAAAGTAATTTCAATTAAGGCTCCCCAAGACTGTGGTCACAACACCAAGCATGCCAGGGTTCAAGGAGTATTTGACCAAGCTCTCAGACATGGGGCTTGAATGCTGGGTGGTCCAGTGTGGAGCCAGCAGTTGGATTCAATGATCCCTGTGGGACCTTTTCAACTCTGGTTATTCTGCAATTCTTTTCTTCAGCTTAAATTGGGTAAGATGCATATTACAAACCATAGTAACAAATACTAACAAGTATAACTTATTTCAATATGTGTTTTCTTGACTTTTTTCCTCTCCTAAATAAGCATCTTATGGGAGGAAGACAGGACATGAGAAGTATCCTGTCAGTTTTCTGTCTAAGATGGAAGAAAACACGTATTTTTCTTTAACATTCCCCAGGAATTTCAAAACCATAAACTTTCTTAAATCTTAAATATCCAGTAGTCAAGCAGTAATTTATAAGAATTCAACACTCATCAACAACTTGATCTATAGCCCCCAGGATTTTTTTTTAGAAAGTAAAGACTGTGTATCCCAACCCTAAAAACAACTACACTGTATGGTTATATTACAAATTCCATCTTAATGGATTGAATTTGAGTACATTTTTTTAAGAATTCCTCTTTTTTCTAAGTCAAGTAAGATCCTGAGAAACAAAAAACAGTTTGTAGTAACTGTTTTCTACAAGACAAAGAAGTTGTGTGATTTTTCTTCTTAAAATTACAAGAAAAGTCTTTCAAAATTACATGATACAAATGCTTTCTGAATGTTTCTTGCTTCAATTTAAAATAAATATTAACAGAATGAAGAAACAGGGCTAAAGCTCATTCAAATTCACTGATACAAATGCAATTAAAATTAGTGGTGGTCTTATATCTGAAATGGCACTTACATAGTTACTTATCACACCAATTATGCACACCTAACACATCAGAGAAAGATAGATGGTTACACTGAACTTACATCTCCCTCTTGTGGTTGAAATCAACTGCATAAACAATCTCTTCCTCCCCATCTTTGACAATCTTCCAAATCGTGCCTCCTATCATGTGACCTGCAGGCAATGGAGTGATGGACAGACCGTGTCCTTTGCCTACAAAAAAGAAAGCTCTCCTAGATCTCTCTCAATATCTCATGCAGATCAGATCATATGTGAAAATCTATTATGCTAAACAATAGGTAGGTAAGTAGATAAACTGCAAAGCTATCACTTGGAAAAAAGTCAAATGAGGTATGAAGATCAGTAACATCTCCCTCCTTCTATCTAACCAGGAACTTCATGTTACAACACTTTTTTTCCAATTCATTTCTACTCTGCTTCCAGAAGAAGAGAGCCAAGTGAATATCACCTCCCACCAGTACCGGGAGGCACTGCCAAGCTGCTCTAGCCACATAATCTAAACAGCAGCAAGTTATGTCAGAAAACAAATACATCACGTGAAGGCAAGTAAGCTGGTGAAAAGCTGACTCTTCCCTGGTTAACAATTAGAACACAAAATACTATCTTAGATGCACCAATCAAAGCTAAGTCACTTCCACTAAATAGGAAAAAAGTGTTTTAAGCAGTAGTTCCCTAAATTGCCTATCAGACATAAAAGTTGGCAGCACAGACAAAGCATTGCTACAAATACTTTGGAAAAGGTCAGCAGCCTTTCAAGAACGGCATCCCATTTCTACTTTTCCAAATTACAGGACAAGAATTCCAGCAAGCAGCAGCATTCAAGAACTGGGAGATACTACATCACAGAGAAAACTGATCAGATTACTTGTGTATCTGGGCAAGAACAGGCCTCCATTTCACTCTGATCTTTAAATTCAGCAAGAGTGTAAAGATGCTGATTCTCTGGATGTCACTGTACCAAACAATAAGCTACATTAAGTATGATCCAGAGTCTGCGAAGTCCTCAATCAACCACACGTTAAAACTTAATACCCACACATTTTCTTATGTGTTAACAGTTCCAAAGTATGAATAAATGCCTTCTAGAGACGAGAAGAAGTTTCAAGAGAACCCATCTACCTTGGCATAACCTTCTTCTCATTAAATGGAAATTCTACAGACTGCTGCATTACTGAAGCAAATATTTGGCTGATGTAGACTGATACCTACTGAATTCAGACTTGCAAAATGCACAACATTCAAAAAACACACAGCTTTTATAAAGTTAACTAAACTATTAGTGAAAGGGAACAGAATGACTAAAAGTAATCTATCAAAACTTTTGCTGACAGAACTTTACCTTTCAAGTTGACAATCTGAGAGAACTTTAGCTGTTGTATCTTATCAAATGCTGCATCTACATCATCCAAAGTAAAGAGTGTGAAATCTTCAGTATTATGGCGAGACTACAACAAATAAGCACAGAACATTGAAAAACTTGAGCCCTCTACCTTATCAGCAATGCTGAGTATTAAAGTGTGAACCTAAGGATACCTGATAGAGATCATACATAAACATCTGTCCCATTTTATACACAGGAATAGTTGCATAAATGGCACAATTCAATCCCATTTTTCCAACTGCATATGGAAGAGCACCAAGGTGTAGAGGGTCAGGATGAGAAAGGAGAACAGCATCAACCTGGTGTACATGTCTACAAAAGAAGGACAGCAGAAGATGGTGAAGAGTTCCATATGGAATGACATACTTCCTACCATGACTGCTTTGAGATCAACTGCACAGTATGAACACCAGTCACAAGTTGGGCTGAAGGACTCAAAGCTTTCTGGTCCCTTACATAGTAACTGGAGCACACACATTCTTCTTGCTGACTACTATTAAAAAGGGAATTGTATTTAACTGCTTCTAGGTAAGACACCTGAGACATCTTAGAAGCTAATACACAATAATCCTCAGTTCAACAACATCAAATTCAAAGAGTGTTAGTGAAAATATAAAAACAGCATCACAAAGCTTAGTTTTGTTCTAGAACTTCAGTGTTTCAGTAATTTACCCATAATAAACTGCTGTGATAGGAAAGCTCAAAAATGTAAACACAAAAAGCTAAGCACTGACTTCTATTAAAGTTTATTTCACGACTGGCTGAGATACCAGCAGAAGCTGGTTTTTAGACTGAGCAAGCAAGCAAACCAATACAAAACAACCTATCAAAGCTCAAAACAGTTTGAGAGCTAGTAAATAATGAGTCACATTGAATTTTAAAAATAATAACAAAATAAATAAACACTGAATATACTTGAGCAGTATGTATTTTATACATAAATATATAATCCCCTTCACGCAAAACATTTTTCAACCCAAGATCAACTTCGGGTGTAAAAATACATATGTCAGAAGTTATTTTGAAAGCTTTCAGGAAACAAAAGGCACATTTAAAGTGCACAAAATACTCACTTCTTTAGGGAATCAATAATATCCATAGAAAAGTTCTCATCCCAGCCACAGTCCAACAGAAACCGAAACTCATCCACTTGCAGTAGGTAGCACAGGGCAGACTCCTCCTGCACTCCCGAGAGCGTGGTCAGCTTGATAATGGACGTCATCCTTCAGTCCAAGCGTCTGATCCCGTAAAGAGCTGATCTGAGCGGGGGAAAACACTGTGTTACTGCGTAACTCAAAGCTAAATATTTATTCAGAAAAGCCAGAAATCAAGAGATAGAGCTGCCTCTGCTAACGTTTCTGAGGGCATACATGACAACGGCGTGATGTTGAGTACAGCAGCTGGATACCTATCGATAAGTTACAGATAGGATCCTTGAGGGCCTTCCGCTATTAGAAAGGGATCGGAGTTTATCAGAACTTGGCACAGAACGTTAACAAATGACCGCAGACGGTGCGGCGCTGCCACAGCCGCGGCCCTCCAGGCCCTGCGGCAGCCGGACAGGGCCTGCCGCTCGGAATGGGCCCTGGGAGAATCAAGAGCATGAAGAAAAGGACGAGCGTAGCGAGCACCGCTCGAGCTCTCCACCGCTCGGCTCCGCAGCGGTGCCATCTCCCCGCCGCTACCTGCCTCGCACGGCCTCACTACGCGCACCGCAGCGCGCCAACACAGCCACCGCCCGTCGCGCTGCCGGCCGCCATCTTGCGCAGGGCGGGCATAAGGAGGAGGAAGGGGAGGGGTGAAAGGACGGCACCATTCCCGGGGCGGGAGGGGGGTGGAGGCGGCTCCCCCTGCTCCTCCGCTGCCGGTGGGCTGTCCCTAGCCGTTCGCACCGCCCTTTGCCCTTGGGGTGGCCGCTGCGCGGGGCCCGGTGCGGTGAGCGGTGGTTGTGAGTCCCGGTAGGTTTGCGGGCTGTGTTTTGTGTGCAGCCCCATTCCCGAGGGTCGGTACTGTGAGCGTAGGACGCCCCGGGAGCTCGGCTCGGGCGAGGCGGCTGAGGGGAGGGAAATGTGCAGGAACACGGTTTGTGTCTGCCCGCTGTCATCCGGGCTCGCAGCCGCTCGCCGGGCCTTCCTGCGGCACGCCAGTGTGGTGTTTTGCACGGGGGTTAGGGAAGGCTGGCTGGGTTTTGTGAGCTCCTTGTCTATCAGTTGGCAGCTGACTTCAGCTTACGTCTTGTCTGTGATAATAACACCTGCATCCTGTAAGATTGCGTGTCATGAGTGTGTTTGTAATGTTTTGTAGAGCAGTAGGTTTCTGTATAATAAGTTACTTTAATGAGTACGTCGGTCTGGATTACTTTAAGTATAAATTTCACCACTACCTGAAGTGTGGGAGTCAAATGGATGGGTCCAGGTGCTTTCCAGCAATAGCACAGAGGGCGATGGGCACTAAGTGCAGCACAGGAATATGCAAAAGAGCTTCATCACTGTGAGGGTAACAGAGCACTGGAACAGGCTGCCCTGAGAGGTTGTGGTAATCTCCTTCTCTGGAGATACTTAAAACCCATCTGAAGGCTTTCCTGTGCAGCCTGCTGTAGGAATCTTCTTTAGCAGGGGGGTTGGAGTAGATGATGTTCAGAGGTCTCTTCCAAGCTCTATGAATGTATGAAACGTGTGTCTAGTTGGAAGTGTTTAATGGTTTATATATGTATTATCCCAAGGTGGGGTTCTAGTAAGTGATTCCAGGCATGCAACAGCTTCTATGTACAGATTTATTGCCAACTCTTACTGTGATACTTTTTCTTTTCAAGCAGCCATGGTGAATTTTGTCCAAGCTGTGCGTGACCACTGGGTTCACATCCTTGTTCCCTTGGGATTCGTGGTTGGATGCTATCTGGACAGGTGGAACGATGAGAAGCTGTCAACCTTCCGAAACAAGAGCTTATTGTACAAGAGGTCTGCTTTCTCATACCTTTTAAATATATATATGTTCAGTTATTTTTCCAAACAGACTTTAAAAATTGCTTCTCTGTTTGTTGTTAGCATTATACGTATGAAAAAGAATCCTAGTAAAATAGTGAAAGGAAAAAAGTGACCAAAATTTAGCAAGTGTTTGTGAAGGATTTAAGGTCCCTAATGTCCTCCTGCTATCTGGGCTTTAGGACGCATCTTTGTGTTCTTGGCCACGAAGGAAAGTACATGTAGTTTTCTGTGTTTGATCGTATAGCCAATATAATTGGTTTAAAATGATTAATCCTACCAGTGAATCAGAAGTATTGATTTTGATAGATCTGTGGCAGCTGGATAAATGCAGACTTCAGTAATGTGAAGGCTGATTTGTATCCAAATAAACTGAATAGAAGGTGCTCTTTCTGAGATCAGAATTTTAAGTATACACATTAATGTGCAGGTGAAATCATGCTAGAAAATGCTAGGAAAAAGTCATCTTAAGTAAAACAACCATTTGTTGTCAAGTTCTTAAGTCATGAGATGTGAAATTTTCATTCTTAGCTTTTCAGTAGATTATAGTAAGCTTGTTTAAAATCAGCATAGTGCTTACTAAATAATTAGGTGAACGTTTTATTAAAAACTATCAACTTTTTAAAAATTAATTCAGCATCTTTTAACGTTTATGTTAGGAACACCTAAGCTAATTCTTGGTTAAAAATTAAGCTTATGACAAAATGCTTGCTGCTATTATATGAGCACTTTTCTTATTGCAGTTGCTGCTGACTTTAGGCTATTTCAGCATCATTGTGAAAACCTTTTTCGCTTTCATCTCTATTTGTCTTTTTTTTTTTTCCTTCAGAATCCCATTATGTAAAAAAACAAACAAACCACCCTTAACTCACTAGGTAGCTAAGGACTCAATCCATTGATGTTTTGGGTTGAAAAAAAAGTTAGGAAAACTTTACAAGTCCAGCTATTACAGAATAATTGTAAAGGTATGTTAATTATTCCATGACATGTATCCTAATTTTACCCTCTACCTTTTTTTTTCTTTCCACACAGAGAGCTGAGGCCTGGGGAAGAAACAACATGGAAATAAAAGGCTGTCGATGAATGCTGAGTTAATCACATGCATTGAAAGAATAGGATTATGCTTTTTTATCTTGAGACCATATCAAGCTACAATGAGTAACACCCCTTATTTGTCACTACTACTTTAATTTGCAGTGTTACTTTCTGGAAGGCGATTTAGTTATGTGGCTAATTTGTATCTGGGAAGCCCGCAAACGTTGAGAAATGTCTGCCTCAAGAAGTACCACCCTGAAGTTGGGGGCGAAAAGACTTAACGTAATAAAGAAAAAGCTATGCAAAAAATAATTTCTGTTGTTATTAATCTGTATGGTGTGGAATTCACGCGTTTATCGCTAATTTGTGAGCTGGCCTTCGAGGGAGTAATTAACGCAGGATGCTTTAACTCGGCGTCATTTAAAGACAGGGATGCCGGAGGGAGCGGGGATTTCCGGCCGCTCCAGAGCGTGGGCAGGCGCGGGGCGTCGCTGAGCTGGCGGGACCTCCCGGCCGCCGGGGGGCGCTGCGGCAGCCTGGTCCAGAGGGGCCGCGCGGAGGCGAGCTGCGATTGGCTGCGCGGGTCATGTGAGACGGAGGCCGTGCCGTTGACAATAAACATGGAGTCGATCTTCCACGAGCGGGTGAGTGAGCGGTTGCTGGGGGCTCTGGCGGTTCTGTGAGGCGCCCTGCGGGTGCGGCGCTTTCGATCGCTGAGCGGGGAGGGAGCGAGGTTGCTCTCTGAGGGGGTGGTGGTTGTATCTCCCGTCTCTGGTCTCTGTACTGCCCGCGGGGCAGCCCTGGTCCCCCTGGGGCGTGCCGTGCCGTGCCCCCTGCCTGGTGCAGCTAGGCCGAGCACCGCACGTTTCCGAAGCTGCCGGCCTGGGTGTGCCGGCCGTAGGGAGCGGCTCGCTGCTAGGGCCGGCCTGCATCGCGTGTCCGTGGTGCTTCCTGTTTTGGAGAACAAATCCTTCTGGAAACTGCTGCGCTTTGTCAGGGCTCGCACGTACGAGCTACGTGTGCCGCTCTGTTATTAACAGTATAGTTCTCTGTTTCACGTACTTTGGCGATGTCTCTGCGCCTTTATTGCGTTGTAGGTGATAGCGGTTTCTATCCATTGTTCTTATGCATAGTATTTGGTTTACTTAACAAATAGAGAATAGTCTGTATAGTTCTGTTTTTGTTTTTAGGAGTTATTTTTAAATCATTAGTAGAACCTGCAGTTCTTTCAAGCTGTATTTGGGCAGCAAAACTTGGCAAGCATTATTGTGCCAAGCAGCTGCTGTTCCAAGGGTAAGAGTTGGATTTCAGCCATTATAACCTATGCTGCAGTAACCTCACCTTCGAATTGGAACTAGAAAATGACTTCTAACCAAGAGTGCATACCTTCCTTTTGTCTTGGCTAAGCCTCTCATGTGCCAGCATGGCAACTGAAAAAAAGGTTTATCAGTAAATTGCTTTGTAGTTTTTTAATAAACTGTTGTACGCTTGATCATTTCAATTTCTTGATTCAAGGAATTGGTGTACCTTCAACTAAGCAAAACCCTAAGCAGTGCTGTGTTTGTAATGGGAGGATGACATTAGCAAGAAATAGGACTACTGCAGATTTGAGCCCCTATTGTAAAAAAAACTGTCCTTTTCTCTGAAGGGATCTGAGTGATTGAAACCACTGAAAGCAGGGCTGCTGTTGATATCAGGATAGGTTTCAGGGAGGGAATTTCAGATTATGGAAAGATACAGTATTCCCTGCACAAAAATAGAGCAGTTCACATTAATTACAAAGTGTAAGGTCAGTTTATGTACTCTCAGCACTGTACAGATTGTTATTTTAGTTTTTAGAATCTTAGTTTTTAGATGATTTTTTTCTGGACAAATACAGAAAGTCCCTTTCAAATTAGGGATTAAGCTTGAAATGGGACTCTTTTTTCCAAGGACATCCTGGGATTGATTTGTCTCTAATTATATGCTTATGGTGAAAAAGTCTGTGACCTTAAGCAGGTTCCCATGTTTCAGTTGTATCGCAGGATTGTACCCCCAGCAGGACAGGAGTTTCTGTTTAGTCTGAAGTTTCTTTTTGTGGGATGAGCATGAGCTGGAGAAGCTGTGGGCGATGAGGTTTTTAAATTACATTGTGCTCTGGCTGTACAGCTGGTCCAGCTTTAACTCAGAGCTTGGTTGAGTGGTGGCACCCTCAGAAAGTTTCGTTGTCTGAAGTTTCAGGGCTCTAGCTGTAAGGAAAACCACAGGAGATTTGTGCACCTGACTTGTATGTTGGAAGTCTGGACACTTAAAGAATATTCCTACAAGGCATGCTTTTGTATTCTTACTTCCCGTGGGTTTTGGCAGAGGTGCAGGGCTGGATTTCATTCTTTAAGCACTTTGTTTTGATTTCAGTGCATGGGACAAATGCATGTTCTTTGTGTAAAAGTAAATAAACACCAATTAAAACAAAGAGGAAAGCTGCTTTTTATAACTGATTTTCAACTTGTCTTACACTTGTAGGTTAGTTATTTTTTAGAGAAAGATTGCTTCTCATGGGTAACTAATTTTCCTTTTGTAATGTCCCCTTTATTTTCAGAGTCTCAATGCTCTGCTTTCCTTGAGCCTGATTTTTGATAAGCACACATGGCAGGGAACACAAGTTTAACAAAGACCGTGTCTTTCATATGGTGATGACTTAAAGAGGAGAAAATCCATACTTGTGTGACTTGGTCAAGTTGTAGGCAATTTTTACACTGTTTTCCTAAACGTTTTCACTTAGAATTTATTTTCTTCCAGGAAATATCATTTTTAATTTCTTTTTTACTGTCAAATTTATAGAGTGGAAGAATGTATTCTACAGCTCACACTGCAACAAATCTGGGAAAGAATACAGTATTCTGAGAAGGTGGGAGCTAGAAGGGAAGTTTTCCAGAATAAAATCATTGAATGTTTTTTGCAGAGCACATCATTAACATCTATTTGTTATTGCTTTTGACTTTATTTTTTTTTCCTTTTCCAACATTAGCAAGAAGGCTCGTTATGTGCTCAGCACTGTCTGAATAATTTGCTACAAGGAGAGTATTTTAGTCCTGTTGAGTTATCTTCCATTGCACAACAGTTGGATGAGGAAGAAAGAATGAGAATGGCAGAGGGAGGAGTTTCTAGTGAAGAATATAGAACATTTTTACAGGTAACATTTTATCTTGACATTGTTTGATCTTTGCCTAAAATCCAATATTGCGTAGCAAAGGCCTGCTATGCTTTCATAGTTAGTGAAGGTTCATTTCCTAGTGGAGATGTTTTGCAAGGTTGTTGATATTTCCATTCGGGCATTTCAGGTTTGAGGTTTTAAAATGTTCGTTGTACAGCTTTACAGTACTTCTCCAAGAAGCTACATTATTATCATCTTAAGGGCAGGAAGGTCAGTGCTTTAAGCAGTAAGTGTTTGCAGTTTAAAGGTTTGAGTTATTAATGAGAATGCAAATCTAGGTGTTACAGTCAGCATAGAGTGGAATATGTTTAGTTGCTGTTTTATGTATGTACAGTCATTTATTTTAAGTGAAATTCTTTCTGAACATTTATGTTTCCACAACTTTTTACTTTCCTTCCATCAACCTCACGCTGAGCAGCAGCCTTCTGTAAATATGGATGACAGTGGATTCTTCTCAATTCAAGTAAGCATTGCTCTGTACTGGCACATTGTTTTTTTCTTTTTGGAGTGCGTGTGCTGCCATATAATTTAAATGACATTGAACTCTTATTTAGTTTCTATTTTATAGGCTTAATGGGTTGGACTTCTGAATCTTAAGTGTACATTACATTAAGAGCAGTAGTGACTTGTGTTTGTTCTGTAGGGCAGTGTGGTTTGTTTTAAGGGTAGTATGGTTTGGTTGTTTTTGGACTTGATAGAAGGTCCTTTCCAATCTGAGTGATTCTATGATACTGTGATTCAGTTTTTGGGCCTTTAAATAAAAGAGTTGAAGCTTAGAATCCCTCACTTGTGAAGTCACACCTGCTAGCAATAAGCTTGCTTTCCAGATTGCTTTTTATGGGCTACAGGTGAAAAAAGACACTTGAGATTGTCTTCTCGAATTATAGACTGCAAAGTCTTTGGCAGACATTACAGGGTTGTTGCTGTCAGTTGCAGAATGGGAGAAGCTGCAGTGTCTGTGTTCTAGTTTTTATAGTTCTCTCAAAGCACTGTAGAATTGTGAGGTTTTTTATTTATTTGCTTGTTTGTTTTCCTTTTAAAGGAAGATAATGGGAAAATAATTACTAGGAAATACTTTAACCAGGACAAAAACAAAACAAAAAAAAAGCTGTATCAATCACCAAACTGGGGCTTGTGTCTAGACTGGAGCTGATAGCAAAACTTTGCACTTTTGGCTGTCTCTAGCTTTCTGAGGTGCTTTTCAGTGTTGCAAAATCCCTTGAAAGCCTCTCTCTTCCTTAGCATTTGTGTTAGGGTGGGACTGTATTTCTGCTGTATGACAGTTAACAGTTAGTTTAGTGTTTATGTATTTTTGATTGTGCTGCTGCAAAACTTGAAGCTGAAAGTAATGCTTCCTTATATTCTGTACCCTTTCATCCTGCCACTTCTTAGCTTGCTTGTTAAATAGTTGGCTGACTGAAAGTGAATTGTTGGTTTAAAAATAGTAAAAAGTTGAGAAAATTCTTATTTCAAAGCCTTAAGACATAGTAACTTCCAGGATTTTGTTAGAAGTACAGTACTTGCTGTACAGTAAAAACAAATTCAAAGCCTTCAGATTGATCAGCAAACATTGATGGACAGCTTTTTAAAATCAGCTGAGTAGTCAACCTTAAAAATGCTAGCAGTAAACCAATACTAATGAACCTGACTTAATGCTGTGACATTCCAGTGGTGCAAATCCCAAATAGTTACTGTGGGGATAGATGACATTGAACTACAAGGAGAGGGCAGACAGAGCAGTACATGGAGAAGAGAGGAATGACAACATAGGTGGTATCTGTGGGAGGTGAAATTACAGCTTTGACTGGAGCAGTAAGTTTATTAACATGTCTTAGTTAAATTAAAGCTTTGTTACTCCCCCTTAGATATGGTAGGGATGTTAAATTTGCTTGTAGATTGATGATGGTGGTGCTTTGAATAATGCAATTCCTAATTTTCCCTGCAAGATCTTGAGATCAGAGCTTTATGAGAACAATGTTAAGTGTTTGTACTGGCTACAATGATGCTCTTGCTCAAGTTGGATTGGATAGGTGTGACTCATAAAAAGTGCTGCTTTTTTTTTTGTTCATCTGTTTGTTTTGACAGGTTATAAGTAATGCCTTGAAAGTTTGGGGTTTAGAACTAATCCTCTTCAACAGCCCAGAGTATCAGAGGCTTGGGATCGACCCTATGTAAGACTTTCTGTTATGATTATTGTTAAGGTTATTTTTTATCAGTTTCCTTTAATTTTAGGAAAAATACTGCAAATCAGTAATTTGTTTCTTTAAGATCAGTATTTAAGTTCTGTTGCATTCTAGTGTTTATTTTCTTACACCCTGATCCTTTGATTTTTTTCTTCTTTTGAGGGTGTATATGAGCACCTCTCTTCTGTGCCTTTGTGACATCTCAGTATCTGTGGCCTCACAGATATATGAGGTTTCAGTAATGCTGATGTGATGAAAAAGACAATTTCATAAATATAAGTTATAAAAGCAGTATGAGTATTCTGTAGAATCAAATCAACAGCTTTATTACTAAAAGTTTGTTTTGTAAGTTTAAATTAGTGGTGGCAAAGAACTTAAAACATTAATATGCACTCCAATATTATTTAATTTTATCTATACCTTTTGTTTTTCTTTTTACAGAAATGAAAAATCATTTATTTGTAATTATAAGGAACACTGGTTTACAGTTCGAAAGTTAGGAAAACAGGTGACACTGTCTTTTTTTATTTAAAAATTAACTTCAGACTGGGGGTGGAAGAAGTGGTTTCAAGTAGACCATGTGTTGGCCTTTTGCAGGCTTTTTCTGCAATTGGATTTAATAGTAATTATTAAGAAATGAGTGAATGTTTGTTATATCACGGAAATGTCAGGCAGCTTCCCCTGAATTTTAGCTTAGGGAAACATATTAAGATCAATTCCCTGATGAACCTGTCCTATAGGAAATTGTAGCGGGGGAAGTCCTTGTGCCCTATTAAGTTCTCTTGTTCTTTCTATGTGAGGAAAAAACAGGAAAAAAAAAAGTAATTTTAAAGTTCCATTGTAGTAATGAACATTAATTGTTGCAGGTATTTAAGGTAATAATAAGGTAATAAAGGATCAGGCTGGGGAAGGTAGAATCAAAACTTTTCACTTGTAGAACTCTATCTGAAGTGGCTGTATTATAAGCAGGAAAAAGCTATAAAGGTGAAGGATGGCTGTACAAATGCATCATACCTATATAATAACACAAATCACACACAGATCTCTTGTAATACCAGTGCAGTATTATTTCAGTGGCCAGTTGTTGTTCTGGATCATACTGCATAAAAGCTCTCATACAGCATAAATTAGTTGGTTTGGTGTCCCATAAAATCAGGTTTTAAATTCTAAAAGACCAAGTAGAAATTGTCTTACCCATTTGATTTTCCAGGTGGTGACTATTGATGTTGTCATCCAGTTTAAAAGGAGTATTAATTTTGCCTGTGAATAAGCAAACTAAACTTCACAGTTCTGGTGCAGTTTCAGAGTTTGGCTGATTGTTGTTTACAGGCATTTTTTTTTTGTGTATTTGAAATTGAAAGGGTGAATGTCCTTTTAAAGGGTTGCATAAGCTCCCTTTTAGAATGATAGCCATGTGAGCTGAAACTTACTTAAGATACCACTCTAGCGTAAAACATGTTTAAATGGAGGGGGGTGTATATTGTTTTCTCACATGGTTTGTAGCCAAACAAAGAAAATACAAGGTTCTGAGAGAGACAAAACAGATTGACTTAGTGCCTTTACCTTCTTCTTTTCTGTTACAGTTAAAGCACAGTTAGTTCATGAAACCATACTCCTAAAAGTTTGTTAGTAGTCTGTCACTTATGTTTACATAACCTTTTTATTCTTTCCTCACTCCTATGCTGTTTGTTTTCATTACCTCATTGTAGTGGAAAAGGGGCTTTTGGCTGACAATTTGCGAATGGTAGATAGTCAACTGTGAATTTGCCAGGTGAATTACAGCATGGCTGTAACTGCAAGTGTAAAACTGCATATCTGGCAGTTTGGGCAGATAAATGCCTTTTTGTGATAAAGTATATATAACCCTTGTGTGAAATGGTATAGTCTTGTTCAAATTGGGTAATGTTGAATGGGTATGGAACATAAAAAAAAAAAAAAAGTCTTAAAAATGATTGCTGTGTAGATGGATTACAGCAGGTACACCATGTTGCCATATGTATTGAATATTTTCTCCCTAGTGGAAGTATTATAGATAGCAAATTGTCTTTGGCATCTGGAAATAATCTGTATATTTATTTATCTCGAGTGACCCATGTTGTAACGTGATGCTGTATAACCAGCATATTCAATTTTAAGTTAATTTTTCTAAGTTTTTAAATTCAACAGTCATCTCCCAGAGATGTAAACAGTAGTTTGCAGTATCATCATCTATTAAAGGCAGTGTGTTTAATTAATATAGTAGTAAGAATTCAATTTCTGTTTCCTGTATCTAACGTATTAAGATACAATCTTAACTTTTGGAACTTTTTTTTCTTCATGAATCTCTGACAACTGTGCTTAAAGTGATTCTTCTGCCATCTTTAGATTTGTGTTTTAGTCTGTTTGCCTTACTGAGTAATCTTTATGCTAATTTATTCTCTCAAACTTTTTTTTTAATTGCAGTGGTTTAACTTGAATTCTCTCTTGATGGGTCCAGAACTAATATCAGATACATACCTTGCACTTTTCTTGGCACAATTACAACAG
Organism: Cyrtonyx montezumae; assembly: GCF_038088225.1. Classification (NCBI taxonomy): domain Eukaryota; kingdom Metazoa; phylum Chordata; class Aves; order Galliformes; family Odontophoridae; genus Cyrtonyx; species Cyrtonyx montezumae. The sequence goes on from NW_027071826.1 coordinate 14,740,811, forward strand.
GAAGGTAATAGTAACTTTCAGATGTAAAATCTCTTTAACTAAAAGCAGGAAATCATTATTAATTAGAACTTACGAATTCAGTTTTGTTACTGAAATAGTGAAATAACCCGAGTTCTTGTAGTGAGAGTTTGAGCGTTATATTTTAATAAAATGCTCATCATTGTATTCCATATAAGTTTGCATTTCAGATAATTTATGCATGCAGCTTAATGCTGTAGACTTACAATTTCTGCTTTACAGGTTATTCCATATTTGTAGTAAAAGGTGACCTGCCAGACTGTGAGGCTGATCAGCTGTTGCAGATGATTCGAGTACAGCAGGTGCAGCGACCAAAGCTAATTGGAGAAGAGAGTGCACAGTCAAGAGACCAGAGGTAAGGTAAACAGATTTCCTTTTAATAATATTCTGTATGATTTGTTTCCATGATTAATGCCTACATGGAGACAATCCCTTTAAGGTGTAATTAGAAGTACCTCGAGTTCAGTGTCTTCTGTTGCACACTATAAAACCAAATTAGTAGATGACCTAGTTTCAGCTGGGATGGAGTTGATTTTCTTCATAGTGTATGGCATGATGTTATGTTTTGCCTTCAAGAGAAGAACGATGATGGTAACACACTGATTTTTTTTATTTTTTAGTTGTTGCTGAGCAGTGTTGCACAGAGCCGAGGGCATTTCAGCTTCTCATGCTGTCCTGCCAGCGAGGGAATAGGGGGAGGCTCAAGGAGCTGGGAGGGGACAGAACTGAGATAACTGGCCCAAACAAGCCAAAGAAATATTACATATTATATGACAGAAGAATTCAGAAGAATTAATTTAGAGGAATGAATTCATTATTATTTCTTCCACTTCATAAAGTAAACCACAGTGTTGTAAACCAATGTAATAAATGTAGTAAACTACTTGGCAGTGATGTGAAATTACATATAGTCCACAGAGGACTGGATATAATAGTATTCTCATCAAAGATTCCTGAGGAAGAGACCATATGCACTTTCACCTGTGGGTATAACTGTCTTACTTGTAATAGGTTCAAATAAAATGATAGCTTCTATACACTCTTGTTTTTGAAGTTTCTTCGGTGAAGTTGATTTTCATCAGCGTATATATGGTTTTGGCATTTTCATTTTTAAGGCTGAAAACTATACATGCAGTTCTTTCAAGCTTTTTTTTTTTGCATAGGAATAAGAAAATATTTATCTGATTATCACATTATCACTTTCTGCTGAAGTTCAAAAAAATAGAGTTAAATCAACACAAACTGCTTTAAATCTCACAATAGGAGTAAGCAATTACAATTTGAATGTCATAAATGTATCAACTTTGCAGGCTACCTAGAAGTGATGTGGACCAAGCAATAGAAGCTAGCCATCCTTTTGAAGGAACAAACATGTTAGATGAAGATGAGGAGAATTTTCAAAGAGCTCTGGCTCTAAGTAGGCAGGAAATCGATATGGAAGATGAAGAAGCTGATCTTCGTAGAGCCATTCAACTCAGCATGCAAGGTACAGTGCTTATTTCAGTTTTACTTGCTGTGTTCATGTTGCTCATGTTTTAGCAGCTACTGAAACCAGCTTCAGTCAGTTGCTTACAGCATGCTTCGAGCTCTGAAAAGACTGGCTTTGAGACACAGAAGGGTAATGCAGACTTTCTTGTAGCTATCTCCTTAGTGCTGTTTGAAAAGTTACAACTTCCAGACTAACATTGATCATTAGGAGGCAAGAGCAAGTAGGCATAAGGTGGCAGGAGGGAAAAGAACCAATTCTTGCTTTTATTTTAAGAAAAGAAGCTATGCTGTAATTTTACTGTAATCAGTATGATATGGCTTTTTCTGATTTTAGGTAGCCGTCAAAGTGAGTTTTCAAACTCGTTACCACAGAATGTTTCTCAGCTGCCACACACGAGTCAGACAGACTGTCTTTCATCAGAAGATCTGCGCAGGAGAAGACAAGCATATTTTGAAAAGTAAAGTAGCCGATAGAAAACTAAAACTGCATTTGGAAGTAAATGTCTTGTTCAGTGCTTTTGGGCTCTGGGTGGGTTTCTCATAGAGGTCCAGCTTAATTTAACCCTTAACCTGTTTTCATAGTAGTACTAGAATTCTGCTATTCCTGTGCCTTCCTTAAGAAAGAAAAGCAAATACATATGTCAGAATATTTCTACTGCTGAAAATAATTTCCGTAATTATTTTCCTGAAGAAAAATACTCTTCCTCTAAGACTTCTGGTAACTGTCTCTAGTGAACATCTCACAGAAATTTTCTAGTGGATGCTTCATTTTTCCTCTTGGAAGTGCTGCCTTAATATATTATTTGTGGTCTTGTTGTAGTCTTTACTTGTCTCTATTTCCCAGTGATGGAGGAAGTTCAGATAAGGGAGGAGTGCTACAGATAGAAAGAGGTAGTTTTTTTTATATCCATGAGAGGATAGTAATGCAGAATGCCTGAATTCTGTGAAAATAGGAGTGTAATCTAGAATATCATGTTGGGACATTTGAAACTTAGCAAACAATTGAAGAGGTTTTAGATAGTATGGGTGGGTTAATCTTCCAAACAGCAGCTTAGATATCTAACTCTTGCACTTCCTTAACAATGAGATAGACTTCATATAGGAGTCATACTGATGTTAATTCTATTCTTCTATAAATCTGTTAATTATTTCAGGCAGCAACAGCAGCTACAGCAGCAAGATCTGACCCTGAACCTGCATGATAAACCAACTATAAGCTCAAGCACTCTGGAAGCTGATCCAGGTATTGTTTTTTGAACTTATTTCCAACACTGAAATATATTATTTATTTACCCTTTTGTTGTGCAGTACTTCCTAACTTTCCTTCCCTGCCTTATTTTTGACCCAGCTGCAGTTCAGACTGTGCAATAGTAAGCCATTACTCTTGTTGACAGTGAGGGAAAGGATCACTTTCTTGAAAAGTCTGTTTTGTTGTGAATGTCAATACCCTGTTCCAGGGTGAACTATTAGACTGTTAGAGTTCTGGTTTTGCTCTTTGTTGCTTGGCTGGGACAGGGTAGGTATGGACAAAAAGAAAAAAGAAAGCAGGTAACTACACTTGAGAACTGAATCTGTGCATTTATTACAATTTATATACATCTGTTTTCTTTAGGAGGTGATATGAGTGAGGAAGACATGCTTCAAGCAGCTATGAATATGTCCCTGGAATCTGCTAGAAACCACTTGAGTACAGAAGAGAAGAAATGACATCATAATTTTTTTCCCTTCTGCTGTCAAAACACTATGTCTCCATTAAATTTTTACTGTGTGGATGTTGCACGAGCAGGGTTCATTTCAGAGTTATGGAAGCAAGGATGAAAGGTTGACTGGAGCTCAGAGTTTAGAGGGAATCTGCAAATACCAAAAAGCTCTCTCTAATTTAAAAACCATAGTACTCCTACTATGAGAGTAACGGTATTGAAATTACTGAAACTACTCGTGATCAAACATATATATGTAGCAGCTGTAACTTACATTTAAAAAAAAAACTGTTTTGAAAAATTCTGCAGAGAACACAAAATGTGCCAAAAACTGGTATCAACAAGTTTTTTTTCTGTACTAGTACAAAAATAGATGGAAGTAATAAGTTGTGTTCATAAGTTGCTAGGTATAGGGAAACATCTTCAGATGGGGAGAAAAAGATAAATTCTGTTTATCTTAGGTAACTAGTTTTATGATTCATTCTTTGAGTGACTAGATGTCAGCTTTTTGGTCCTGCTATCCACTTCTGAAATGACCCATTCTGCAGGAGAAACAAAAATCTCTAAGTGTATTGCTTGGCAATTAAACAGAAAATCTCCAGTGTACTGTAGACTATGACATTCACTGAAAGATTCCAGAGTACTTCTGACCTTCTAACACTTTCTGGTTTTACTTTTGTTTTTGCTTGTAGTTTCCAAGTTCATGTTTGAGGTAGGGTTTTTGCTTTGCCATTTTGTCCTTTGATAAATAACTCACTTATTTTCTTTTAATGTTAGGTTTGGGTTTTTTAATACTCTTTTCTGGTTAAGCCACTGTTGTTGTTTTTTTTTATCATGAAAGTATCACAATGGGTTAAGCAGGTTTTATTTTATATTTCTCCTCCAATATCTTTTCCTTTTCAAGCTCAACCCTTCGTTCTGGCCTTTCAGTATCAAAGAGCTGTAACTGAGTCTAGGAGAAAGGAGAATGGGGAAGATCTGTGTGCCATAAAATCAGTGCCACATACCTAAGTTGCATTCCTGCAGTCTGAAATGACCTCTGTGCAAGTAGCTCTCCTAAGAATGAATATTTATGTCTGTGTGGGTGCTCTTTCTGAAATGCTTTTTGACTGTCTGTCAGAATGTTGTAGCTTTTTCAGGAATGGCCTTTATTCATGCACCTTAAAATTTTTATCGTGCTGTTTCTGATGCTGAGAGAAAAAAAAATAACAGGGAGCAAAGAATGGGAGATAGCTTACTCTGTTGGTTGTAATGCGTTTGTTTTGATACCCAGGATGAGTGTGTGATAGGGTGACCAAACTTGACTTTCAACTTAGTGCAAAAATTGATGTTTCACTTTAATAAATGGTGCTTGAAATTCAAATTCTGTTTACATATAAATTATATGGAAATATGTCGTAGATACAGTATGTAAGCCGCATTCAATGCATCAACAGTTAGTGCAGGCATTCTAAGAACAATCTTTTGAAAATAAACCTAAATTTCTTTATCAGTGTAGTATCATTGCATAATGGTGACATTTAAAATTAGCATGAACTGAATGGTAGTTAGATGGAAGCATTCAGCATCAAGTAGTACTTACTTGAAAGGGCTCTTACCTCTCAGTAAATATTTGTTTACAGCAATGGCTTCTTGATAGGTTAGAGTATGATATTATGCAGAAGTATACTGAATTCTGTTTTCCTGAATTTCCCCTGACGGTATGTGTAGATTGATGTGAATTTTGACATGACAGCACTACTTTTTAAAATTTAAGATTTTTGTTTTGTAAATAATTCTATTGTGCACATGTAATCTCTGTAACTGCTGAAGAAATGCAGCCAAACAATAGTATTGAGAAGTCACTTGTGTGCAAATGCCATTTTGAAATGCTATATTTTTCAGGATGTAGATTTCTGATTGAAATTTATATGAAACTGAAAACAGGAGTATGTAAAGCACTGAGTAATTTCTTTGTTTGCAAATTATCCACAATTTTAAATTCCCTTCCTTTGTTGTGCCATAAACTGACCTTAAAATGTTTCTCCTTTTAATAAATAGATATAGGCTGGCAGAGCTTGTTAATACTTACTTGATACTAGTATTTGAACTTGGACCTTTTATCTTCTGTTACAAGAGTATCATAAAAATATAATTTCTGTAGCTATGTAGTGTAGTGGTCCTATATTTAAATTTTTTTAAAAAATCCCCTTGAATTGCATTAACTAACCTGTGACAATTACATCATATAATCATAAAGCTTGGAAAAGACCTCTAATTAGGATCATGTAGTCCATCCACCAATGTTGCCCGCTAAACAGTGTCCCTAAGTATTACATCTGCCTTTTCTCTTAGCACCTCCAGGGACAGTGACTCCACCACTTTCCTGAGTAACCTGTTTGAATGCTTCAGCACTCTTTCTGAGAATGAATTCTTCCAGCTATCTAATCTGACCCTCCCTGGTGCAACTTGAGGCTATTCCTCTCATCCTATCAGTGTTAGCTGGGAGAAGAGACTGACCCCAGCTTTGTCACAACCCCCTTTCAGGGAGTTGTAGAGGGCAATAAGGTGTCACCTGAACCTCCTCCAGAGTAAAAAAAATCCCAGTTCCCTCAGATGTTCATTGTAAGACTTGTGTTCCAGACACCTCACTTGCTTCTGTGGACATACTTGAGGGCTCAGATGTCTCTCTTGCAGAGAGTGGCCCAAAACTAAATGCAGTGCTTGAGGAGCGGCCTTGCCAAAGTTGAGTGCAGTGGGAGGCTCACCTCCCTGCTCCTTCTGGTTACACTGTTTCTGATCCAAGCCAGGATGCCCTTGTTTTTCTCAGCTACCTGAGCACACTGCTGGCTCATGCTCAGCCGAGTGTCAGCCAATGCTTCCAGATCCCTTTCTTCAACATAGCTTTCCAGCCTGTAGTGTTGCATGGGATTGTTGTGACGAAAGTGCAGGACCCAGCACTTAGTCTTGTTGAGTGTCATCCCATTGGCCTCTGCCCAGATGTACAGGTCCCTCTGTAGGGCCTTCCTGCTCTCAAGCAGTTCGACTCTTCCCCCTAACTTAGTGTTGTCTGCAAATGTACGGATGGTGCACTCAGTTCCCTCATCAAAATTATCAGTAAAGGTATTAAATAGGATGGGCCCCAGTACTGACCTCTGGTACATTTTTTTTAATAATCGCTGAAGTGTGGAGGTTTGCATTTGAACTTGTTTTGTAAGTTACTTTTACCCAAGTGTTTTAACAGGTGAGGCTTATTAAGTTCAGTTCCTGAAAAGCACAAATATGTAAGTCAGATCACAGGGCTAACCATGTTTCTTTCTGTGCTGAAACAGCATCACTGTACAGATATCAGTTTGACATTCAGAGGAGTGTCAAGTTGGTGCAGTATGCTTAACTGCCTAGTCAGGCAGTTCAGAGGTAACAAAGCTAAAAGTGCCAATTGCACCATCAGGAAAGACTAATTCTTGACAGAACATATTTTTTGACCCAGTTCTGAAGCTCAAAATGTGTAGACCTGCCAAGTTGTTAATAAAAAGCTGATCTTGTTTTCTTTGTGTGCATTCTTTTAGTGCTGAACACTTCTCATTGAACCATGCTGATAAATGTGGCATTTACTAATTCAGAGCCTATTTCTAGTTAAACTGAAAGGGTTTTGTTTTGTGGGATTTTCCCATGTTGTAGCTGTAGGCCGAAGTCCTATTGTAAAGAGAATACATTTATTTATTTACTTTGTTACAGTAAGATACTTAAAGGGAATTCAGACTTCATGTGACAGATGTTTACTATTTTCCTCACAATCCATCTGATGCTATTTGTGTCCTTCTGCTTATAGAAATCAAAGAGGTAGGAGAATGAGTGATACAGACTTAACGTGGAACCTATCTAACATCATTCTATAAACTGTTCCCATGGTTTTGTAACGAGGACAGGATGAAGAAGTGAAACAGTCATGCTTGAATGCAATTCTTGTTGGGTGTGGTATTATGGATATGAATTGAAATTGTCAAAGTTTTCTGGCCTTGGAGCTAATCTGATACAATACTGGCTTATTCCTCCTATATTTGAGCTCTTTGTGCTATTCAAACATCAGAAAACATGAGCAGTGGGTTTAAATGTAATTTTCAGCTAGTGTTTACTTTTTACTCTTTCTTGTACATGATTACTTTGCGGACTTCATGCTATCAAGTGCCTATGAATTTCTCAACTGGAATACTAAATACCATTGCAAAGTTAGTGGGTTCTAATACTGGACTGTTGCAGCAATGTGAAACTATAATATATTGGGTGGTAGATATAAAAACTGCTTAAAACAGCATCCACTCAAGTAAGTGGTTCTATTTCCTCATCTTGGATAAATACTGTTGTTTGCAAGCTGCTTTATTATAAAAGTGACAATTCTCCTTTTAAAAAACAAAGAACAAAGTGTTACAGTTATTCTAGGCAGAATGAGAATTCTTGAAGAATTTAATAGCTATCAAACATACAGATGACAGTGTACAAACGGCTCTTTTACTGATAAACATTATGGAGATATAGGTTTGGGAGCACCAGAACTCATATTTACAAGAAGTATAACTGTGCAGTTCTTATTACCAACTTACCTTTAAAGAAATAAAACATTAAAAAATCCACGAGAAGAAAAAAAATTAACTGGAAACATTTTAAAGGGCGTAGATAGGAAATGAATTAGTTCATTTCCTAAGCTGCTACTGTCTTACATTAGGAAAGGTAAACTCTTGAGAAACCTTTGGTTACTCATAAATCATTTAAAAAAAAAGAAAGTCTAAGAGATACTCATTACATGCACACACACAATCAGCTGTTCAAGTTAAGACCAACCCTTCAGAAGAGGTCCAAATATTTTGTCGTTTAATTTTGAATGAGTAGCATTATTGTGTCATATCCAGACTCTCATGAAAGCATAAGCTGTTTCATAATAAACTTTTTTTTTTTTAACCTGCATACATACTTTTTGCCTTACCTATGTTTCTGGCCTTAAAGAAATCTTTAGTATTCAGCCTGGTCCTCCTTCCTCAGTTCTCATTCTTCAGACAATGTTTTCATTTTTCATCTCTACTCTCAGATCTTCAGCATTGGATTCCTCTGCTGCTACGGCCTCTTTTGTGTATGTGATATATTCAGTAGCAAATACTGAAGATTTAAAGCAAGAAACCTTTGTCATCGTTTTGAATGAGACGGCAGCACACTATGGTATTTTAGGTTGCTCTGGGAAGGAGCGCTGAAGGCGGTGGAACGGGCTGCCCGAGGAGGCGCTGGAGTCGCAAGGGGCGCTGCCGGGCTCCGCTCCGCCACGATCCCGGCATGCTCCGCCGCCCGCCAGCCGCCGCGGGGGCGCTCTAGCCGGCCGCGGCCGCTGTCGATGGTGCGCCGGGAGGCGGTGTCATGGCGGCCGTCGAGGTGGCAGTCGCCGGTGCTGCCGGGCGGAGCCGCTGAGTCGGGGGGGGATGCGCGCGGCGCCGGCGGAGGTCTCGCCGGGAGCGTTCTGCTGAGCCCGCGGAAGAGCTTCGGCCTCCCCGGCGAGGACAAGGGACCAGGAGGCCGCCCGCTTCACGGAGCCGCGAGCAGCTGAGCGCGGAGGCCCGCGGCCGGCCGAGCCATGGCGTCGTGGCTGGGCGGGCTGGGCTCGGGGCTCGGCCAGTCCCTGGGGCAGGTGGGGGGCAGCCTGTCCTCGCTCACCGGGCAGATCTCCAGCTTCACCAAGGACATCCTGTTGGAGGGCGCGGAGGAAGTGGGCGGTAAGAGGGGCTGCGGGGCGGGGGAGAAGCGTTGGGTTGTCCGTCGTGAAAGAGCGCGGCGTTATTCTTTCATTGCGTGTGTTTATATCAGACCCGGTTTGATGAGCTGCTTTTGCGGTGACCTCATCCGACTGCAGAGCAGCAGCGTGTGCACCGCTGTTACCGGCTCTGACGTGTCACTCAGACGGAGGTCCCGTGTTTTGGTTTTGTTATGGATCGTTCAGCAGGGCTGAGAGTAATCCGCAGTGAGCACAGAGAATAGCAGGCACGCAGAGCTGCTCACCTCAGAGTGAGGATTTCAACTACCGTACCTCGTTTGCAGCTGTCAAGCACCGTGAACGCATTGTGTAAATCACCTTAGTAAGCAGATGCTGGGGGGTCTGGTGCAGATGGGGCTTTTGGTGTGTGGGTAAAATGCTTAGAAGAGACATCCTTATTCTGAGAAGGAATGTTTTCCTCACTTTTCTGAATGACATGCTTTGAATTTTTTTATATTCTAAATTCTATTTCTTTGGAAATTTACCTTGTGCTGCCAAGCTGTGCAGTCATCTGGTGGGTTTGTTGGCTAGCAGAGGGAAAACAGTGATTCTGCTTCACAGATGTATACTTCCGTTTGTGCAAGACAGAGCTGTTGAACAGCAGTTGCTTCCAGTTGTACTGACTGCTAGCACTGCTGGGAACAGCTTCCATTTCCTACTAGTTTTGGAGCAGTGCGTTTGTGTGGGGTCCTAGCTTTACTGACCTGGGGTGTAAGTGTAAAAATCCAGCATCATCTAAGTGCTGTTCTGATCCCTAAAGGGCTTCACATACCATGTGGCCTTAAGAACACTTTTCAGACAGTTCCTTTCCTTCCTCTGGCACTGGCACAGGCTGCCCAGGGAGGTGGGGGAGTAACCATCCCTGGAGGTTGAAGAAATGTGTAAATATCACACTGAGTGATGGGGTCTGGAGCAGTCACTGGCATGGGCTGGTGGACAGACTGGGTGATCTTAGTGATCTTTCCAACCTTAATTTTTTTCTTATCCTAACTTTTAATGTTATTCACTGTTTTGGCTGCTGGCCCAAGTAATGATGGTGTTGGTGGATTACAGACGCTAATGTCTTCAGTTTAATGGGCGTATTACAGCCTCTGCAGCACTTGAGCAACATCAGTTTTAAGCAGCATGTAGGGAACTATAAAATATAGCACACTTGTGTTTATTTTGAGTTTTGAAAAAAAATATCAAGGCTGACTTCTAGCCAATTAGTTGTGATTCCTGAATAATAAAAGAAAATGTTCTATTTATACACATTAAACCTGGGAGAAGGGTGAAGTAAAAATAGATTATTTGAGGAAAGTTGGTCTTAAAAGGATCCAGGATGCAATTACTTGTATTAGATAAACTGGTGTGGTCAAACTAGGTTGCCTTTTTAAGACTTGTTGCCTTTTATAGGGTTTGTGCCCCCTCACATAAAGGGTGGGATCAGTGTTCCCGTTGTGTGGATCTTTTAGTTGTTGGTTTATGTTTGCTTTTCTGACTAAATTTAGTCAGTCACCTTTATGTGTATTTTAGGGAAGTAATCCTTGTTCTGAACCTTCACATGAAATTATTGAGAAATAATCACACGCAGTAGTTATTTTGGGGACAAAGTCCTAAATGAGAACCTGACTCAGTGACACGTAACTGCTCAGTGAAAACTACTGTTACAATTATTTTTAAGCTTTATTTCATACTTTGTTATTAGTTCTGTGATCTGACTTAAAGACTGGATATGAGAGAACTAAGTGAAGGTCCAGAAAGGTTCTGGTTTGAAAAATAATCCCGATAGCATTCTGATAAAGGCAACTTTTCATGTTTATGTACAAGCAAATGTTAAAGCAGTCTAAAGAAAAGATGTTTACTAATAACTGTGGTCTTTAACTAACATCTACTCAGCATTTTAAAAGTTAATAAAACTGAAAATTTTCACTTTTCTTTCAGATGCAGCAACAGAACTACATGCATCTAATTCCAGACTCAGAGAAATAGAAAGTATTAATGCAGCACAGAAGTCAGAAGTAAGAAATTTCAGAACATTACTGTAATTAAAAATATAAATAAAAATTGTTTTTGGTAAAGATGAAATTTTGCACCAGAGCTGTTCAGCCTTGTGAAAATCTAGAACTAAGGGTAACAGTGGAATTAGAATGTGCCTCTTTCCTTTGGTGACTAATTGCCATCGTGGTTAGGGGAGCAAATTTATTTACCAGAATATGCATGTGGTGCATGTTTTCATTGTGTGCTAAGTAACGTTTTGTGCAACTGTTCCTACTGATTCGGAGACTTACACTGCAACAATAGACTGGTTGTAAAGAGCTTGAAAATGCAAAGTTCTTGTTAAGTTTTGGTAAAATTTGGCTGGTGAAGGCTTAATTGGTTTATAATGTTTTATATACGTGACTGTAAGTCTACAGTGTCCAGCCATGTAACAGCATGTTTTTTGCTGCAGGCATTGAAGTTGGGTGGGTATCTGTCTGAGCTGATGTAGTTCTCCTTCTGTTGCACCACTTCATTGTCCTTTTGACATAGCTACAGATGCTTATGCTTTTCCAGTGTTTCTTACAAAACTCACATGCTCTTGCAGAAAGTGACCTGATGTACTTTTACAAAGGACTTGTTGGTCTTGTGACTTTATGTCTATAAACCAACCACCTTCTTTATGTCATCTGCTTTCGAGAACACTGAAAATTAGATAGTGTTTTGGAGAAGTACAATTCCTGCTTCTTTTTCTTAATTGTTGTGTCTGTTGTTGACCAATGTTAGAATAATGAGGATATTAGTCCCAATTTATGCTGTGTGGCTAGTTTTAAGTTCCACATATAAGTCAGCCTTGATTTTTTTCTTCTTGGCATTTACCTCTGGTCACCACAAACTACCATAGTATGTAAAAATGGAAAGATTGGGTGTGAACCTGATTTTCAGACCACTTGGAAGTTATAGTTACTGTTTGTTTTTAGTGAAGCAGTGTGAGAAATCTGTACTGTTTTGTGGTTTTGGGTTGTTTTTTTAAGTCTTTGTCAAGCTTTTGCTTTTCTAGTTCCATAAGAACTATTCAGAACTTGCTAATATCTATGACATTCTTCCTAGAATGAGAGACTGAAAAAAGTTTGTAGTGATTTAGAAGAAAAGCATGAAGCAGCAGAGCTTCAAATAAAACAGTTATCTGTGGAGTACCGAAATCAGCTGCAACAGAAAGAGGTATGATGTAGAGTAAAATATGTAAGGATAACTACTATGTATTGTATTGCTTTTGTTGTTGTTTAGTTACAGTATCTATGCCCTTTCAGGCAAAATGTTAAGTCACAGTTCTGAATTTAGTCTTACTGTTTGATTGTTCATGAATATAGAAACCGAGAGACTAAAAGATGAATTTAATCGAGTCACATAATGTAAGCAGAGCTGCCAGCAGATGGGAGAGAGAACTCTCTGGAAACATTATGTTTGCATCAGAATTTCTGTAATCACTGAGAAATGAAACACTGACTGCTATGTGTTTCTAGTTGTTATCTTCTAAAGGTACAGTGGCAGCAAACTCTCAGTTAAATAGTCTGTAGATATTGCAGTTGTTTATCTTAAAGTGTAAAATTAAAGGAAACAGGGCTATCTTTCATTATTTGAGAAAGTGTCCCTTTAGTGTAAATGTACCAGTTTATCACCCGCTGTGTAACATGAGCTTTCATAGCCTTGTAAATGAAGAGAGCTTCAAGTATGCCTAGAATATTACATAGAACTAGTTTTATTTCAGCTTGATTTGTAAATGCATGGGTGAACAAGAGAAAACAGAATTTTGAGATGTATGATCTTAAAATATAATGAGATCCTGCTCATTAAGTATAATAATGGAATTCTTATGTAAATATTACATGGAGTTAATTTTAGTTTGTTGTAAATAAGCACATTTGCAGTACACTGAAATGCTAGGCATAAAATAAATGTTACCACGTTATCTTGAATCAGTGACTTGAGCTGCATAATACGTTGTTTAATTTTCATATTTGAATTAACTCTTGATATATTTTTCTGTGGTGCAACGTATTAGCCTGAGTCTTGATATATTATAAGTATATAGGCATCTGGGTACTGAAAATTCAGCAGAAACTCCCACTAATGTACTTCTGGAAATACTTACCCAGAAGAGTATTATCACTTTCAATATGTGTCTTGTGTGCAATAATTTGTAACCAGTCATCTAAGACTGCTTTTCTCCTTCTGCAAAGTGTTAGGATTTTTATCCTTCGTTTTTTAGTGGCAATGATTATTGTTTTATGCCTGGAGGGAGTTATCTCATTGCTCTTTCATAAGAGTACAAATAGAGTGTATTTTGATATTCTTGCTGAAACAGTGCCTTATATTCTGTATGTTCAGGTGGAAATCAGCCATCTAAAAGCTCGACAGAATGCATTACAGGAACAGTTGCAGAAACTTCAGACTGCTGCTCAGTCAGCACAGTTAGGAAGTGGTGTTTCACAACCAGCCACTATGTCAGCCTCCTTTGTTCCCGTGGTTAGACATTCCTCAGGTTTTGAAGGCGATGACATGGATTTTGGGGATATAATTTGGTCTCAACAAGAAATAAACAGGTTATCCAATGAAGTTTCTAGACTTGAATCTGAGATAGACCACTGGAAGCAAATTGCACAGGTGAGTGATTTCCCTTCTTTCTCCCCTCCAAAATGCTATTTACATCATGTTGGTATTGTTAGAGTGGGTCTCTATTCATGTGGTAAAATTGGTAGAAATAACTTGATGTGGTGAAAACTGAAGCTTGATGATAGTCTTTTTTTTTTTTTTCCCCCAATACATGACTGGAGGGACATCCAGTTGTCATTTTCCCAGTGTCTTTTCATGACACTTTCCTATCAAGTTAGGAAGAGGGTGTTATACCCATTCTCATAGAATATTCATTCTGATTAAGGTTTTTATTTTTATTCAGCCCTTAAAACACTTCTGCCTAGCTGTGCTACTGACTACTTACTGACAACAAAATACTATCAGAAGTGATAGTTGGATGTTGCATACTGTTTATACCCGCTTTTCTATCAGTATTTGATATGTCAGTTGTAATTTATGATTTGCTGAGACAAGGAAGAATATAATATTTCAGGTTGTTGTTGATGTGATCATTTCTCAGCTATAGCCTGATTTCAGAGAGAGTACTTTTTTGATATGGAAATACTGAAGTAAAAATGGGCAACACTGTTACTTTACTAGATTCAGTAAAGTCCCCCCTCCCAACTGTTACACACTTGTATGTAATATTAAAAAATTGAATGGAAAATTGAAAAGCGTTTTGTTTTGTTTTTAACTAAAATGCCCTTCTTCCAAGGAAAATTGCTCTAAATTTGAAAATTAGCAGCTTCATGTTACCTTTGTTTTTTTTACCTTTCATTGCCAAAAAGGGAAGCAATTATTTGAAAAATGTGTTTGTATTTATCACAATTTCCACTTGGAGGTGTGATATTTCTTTTCTCAGTCTTCCAAAGTGCAAGGAACAAATGATGCTGAACAGAGTGAAATATGCAAACTGCAAAATGTCATTAAGGTAAGGTGACAACTCAGCTTCAACAAACTTGCTTTAGCTTATACTTCATACTTGGTGGTTTTGTGTATTGTCACATGATATGAATAGTTAAATATATTGTAACACTGGCATGTTTTCTCTTTTAAAAATGCAATTACATAACATGAGTATGTAATGTAATTGTATATACTATTGAATGAAATGTGCTAGATTTTAAAACAACCTAGTATCCTGGGAAACCGAGGGTGTTTCTGCAATTTGATAAACTTAGAACCTGAGCTTAAAAGAATGCCATAGCATTTATGAGGGCAAATCACTTTCAGAAGCTGTTGTAGCCTTGAGAATGAATTTTGATATACAAAGTAAGTTTTTGATTCCTTCTGATCTTGCTCTTTTTTTTCAATGGGGGTGAAACATACAAATTCGGATGAATTCCTGAAAGCTATTAGAAATGTCCTAATATATTCACTTTGTTTGGAAGCAGTTGTAATGTTTATTCACTCTAATATTGAATATAAATATTCTATATTGTTTTATTTCTATAGCATACTGTTTGTGTACATATGTATTTAAAAGAATGTCTTCTTAAATGTTTAAAAAAAACCTTGATCTTTTCTATGAGCAATCCTTTAATAAATATTTCAATTTTACTAAGGAAAACATTTTTTGTTTCTTTTGTGTTCTTTCTCAAGCTTCTGTATTGTATTTTACCATTCTGTTTCTCTAACAATGTTTTTCAGGAGCTCAAACGGAACTTAAGTCGAGAAATAGATGAACATCAACATGAACTTTCAGTGTTGCAGGATGCACACAGACAAAAGTTAGTAGAGATAAGTCGTCGACATCGAGAAGAGCTGAGTGAATATGAAGAGCGAATTGAAGAACTGGAGAATCAGTTACAGCAAGGTCGTTACTGCATGCTTGCTGTTGAGGTTCCTTTCTGATTTAATATGCAGTGAATTGTGGTTAAAGCCTAAATTACACTAGGAACAGTGTAATAATTATTATCAAGTTTAGAAATTTGAATTTCAACTTATATTCAGTTTCACGTTTAAGGCAGGCACGTGTCCTAGCATCTTTTATTCACTGTGGCTGGGTTGAACATCTGAATTAGGATAGCAAAGTTGGAAAATCTCAGCACAAAAGTAGTGAGAAGTACTAAGTGCCATTTTGGTTACTAGATTAAAGCTTTGAGGTTGCCAAAAGAACCACACGTGTGTCTGTGGCATTAATAGATTGTAGAAGAAGCTCAGTGGTTATCAGAAGGAGCCTTCATTATATCTTGAAGGTACTCTGTATTTCATAAGTAGTCACGTCAGTTAGGATCTGCTCTAGGAGCTTCTCTGCCCTTTAAGCCTTTGTTTTATAACCTGATAAAACTCCGGCTTCTGAAGACTATATATTCTGCTTTTGGTGAGAGAGATCAATAAAGATAAAGAGAGGAAGTATTTTTGCAGGTGTGTAACTTTTAAGGCAGTGCAGGTAATTTATTTCTGAAAATCTCATGCCTGTAAAAATTTAATCTGTCTTCTATGTATACTGCATATATACATATCAGTAGGGCCCACTTAATGAAGTTAGAGACAGGAATCACATCTTTTCTTTGCAAGTTATCTGTAAAATAAGTGTTGCTCACAGCTTTCAAATTATTTTAGAGTGTATGTGATATTTTGCTGGTTCTGTTTGAGAATATAATATGGACAGTGGGGAGGGGAAAGCTGTCTGAGCTTACACTTGTGTTCTCAGTCTGTATTTTCTTTTTTCTTCTATACATTTTTTTATTCTGCCTTTTATAGTCTATAATGGACCTGGAAATTTCAGTATTAGGATTGTGCAGAACTATGCTATGATTATATTGTGGGTCTGTAAAAACACATCTGCAAAATGAGGTCTTTACGTGTAAAACTTGGAGTGCCATTTGGCATATGAGGCTGTCTAATAATCTGTAGTTTTTGCAACCAGTTAAACTGACAGAAAAAGCAATTCTGTCATTAAGATTTATTAACAGAAACGTATTGTATATGTGAAGTATTGTACTCTGTGACAGCCATTCAGCAACCCTTTGACATTAGATTATAAACAGTGGTTTTGCATCAAACTGAATTGGATGGGTTTTGATAAATTAATAACAGACAGATTGTGTGTCCTGATAAATTGGCTTCTTTCATCTTTCCTACCCTTCCTGGTCAAGAATATGTTAATGAAATCTTCAATGATGTGTGTCCTGCAACACCTTTTAAAACTTATTAGAGCCAAGGAGATCTAAGTATTTGAAAAACAGTTTATCAAATTAGTCATATGTGTGACATTGCTTAAAGCGTTAATTCTGTTTAAGTTAGTCTTCTGTTGATGATCATGTTTTTGTTTTAGATTATCCCTCTGTCAGGAGAAGGGATGAAAGAGATTTTTAAACAAAAGTTCTACAGTGTTGGCTTTGGTTAGTACTGCAAACTCAATCTGTTTTGCTTTTTAGATGGTGTAAGCACTGATGCCATGATTGACTCTAAAATTAGTGAACAGAAAAAGAATGCTCAGAATCTAGAAGGAAGGAAGGCAGAAGACTTGCAAATTATAAAGAACCTAGAGGATGAAATCAGAAAATTAAATCAGAAATTATCTTCTGCCAAAGAAGAAAACAAAATTCTTCTGAAAGAGCAAGAGTTGTTAAAGGTAGAAAAAATCCAAATAACCCAGGAATATGAAAGTCTAAAATCTGACTTCAGTGTGCTTCAAAGTTCTGTTGCAGAGCAAGATGCTCTCTTGAAAGAACAAGAGAAGTCTCAGTCCAAGACACTACTACCGGAAGATGTTGTCAATCTGCAACAAGCACTGTTAGGTACAAAGATGATGTGGGTTTATTTTACTGATTTTGATTTTTTAATAATATGTTGTCATAGATTTTTAACGTTAATACTCAGAATTTACTTTTGTAGAATGATGGAGTTGTATATGTTGGAAAGGACATTAAAGATCATTTAGTTCCAACCTCCTGCCATGGGCATGGACACCTCCCACCAGTTCAGGCTGCCCAGGGCCCCATCAAACCTGGTCTTGAACAGCTCCAGGGATGGGGCATCCACAGCTTCTCTGGGCAGCATGTGCCAGTGCCCTCACTACTGTCATAGTAAAACATTCCCTTTTAACATCTAGTCTAAATCTCCCCTCTTTGAGTTTAAAATGATTCCCCTTTGTCCAGTCACTATGCTTTGTGATACGGAGTCTCTCTCCAGCTTTCACATAGGCCTCCTGTAGGCACTGGAAGGCCACTATATTTTAAGAATTTGGAACAGAATATTGAACTATGTACCTTTAAAAGGTGGTGCTTTAAATAAGCCTTGTCCACTGAGATAAGGGCAAGAGAATGTAGTTGGCCCCAGAGTGATAAACATAGAGGTTTCTGATTCCAGTAGTTACTGTGTGTGTCAACCGTTTGACAGGATTTTTCTTTCTTATAAAGGAAACCTGAATAGGTGTTTTATTTAAATTGTAAAAGTATGCTTTTTCTGTGATACAATGTGGTACTAAATTCAATTGTAAAAGTGAACCTCTGCTTTGTAGCGTGAATCTTTTACAACACTGATTCCTAAAAAAAAAAAAAAATCTCATGATGCTATGAAACTTTTCTTTTGAGCAGCAGAGTTCTGCTGGCCCAGTTGGGGAGGTGATTTGGGTTGTTTTTTGGTTGTTGTGAAAGTAGTAAAACTATGTTTTGTTTTCCATTATAGAAGCAGAAAGAGAAATAGCAAGGCTTTCAAGTTTAAATCAGGTAAAGCAGTTTCTGAATTAAGCTAATAAAAAACAACAGTAACTTGTAGAAAATACATGTTCTTGATAGTATATGTTCTTGGAGCATTCACGCTGTGCATAAATAACCTTGTAATCAAGGAAGTAGATTTAGATTGATTTTATAATTGCATATGGAAGTCATGGTAACAATACATTTTGGCTTGTGAAACTTTACAGTATACTCTACTGAAGTAAACTAGTAGAGTTCCACTTATCCTACTCTTACTTAGACTGCTGTAAAATATATATTTTTAAAGTATTGTACATAAACTTCCCTTTAAATTACTAGAAAAACAGTACTTTAAACAATATAAAGTTGTATTCGTGTCAGGTGTTTATTCTTCCGTGTTCCTCCACTAATATTTATTGATAAAGTTATTACAGGTAGTGCGCTTTTTAAATGCCCTGGATTCTTACCTTAAGTATTTCACTATTTAAATTCTGTTTTTGTAGGCTGACAATCCTGTTCATATGGCAAAAGATATTCAGACTTCTACATTAGATCTTCAAGTTCTTAAAGAAGAAAATCTTAAACTTAGGAAAGAAAAGGTATGTTAGATTTCTGAACTTTGGTGTTTACATGTTATTTTCTATGTATTGGTATGTTTAGTATAGTTTTGACAATGTTCTGACATAGCTTTTTCTTCCATGTAGTGCTGTAATTTATCTTACTGATGTGGTTAATGTATTTTTTTTTAAAGCAGCATTCCAGCAAGTCCTATATAAATTCAGGCTTGATAAATATGACTTAGTTTATTTTTGCATCCAGTAGTTTTTTCTTGAAGTAGGATCTGTTGTATATGTTGCATCAATTAAAGACTTATCCTTAAGAGAGCTGTAATGAAATTTTTCAGTGCTCGATTCCTTTCTCACAATGCATACTGTATGTTTGAAGTGTCTCTAGAAGACCTAATAGTATGTTCCAGCTGTGGATCTGTACCTCAGTGGTGGACATAACCATGCTTTTCAGGCCATGACTTTTGTGAACTTTGTAAAATGCACTAGTGAGCATAATGAAAGAAGTAATGACGAACACACACAAAAACAAAAACAAAAAACAACGTATATATGAATGTTAAAGATGAATACTTCATAATAAATAATTTCTAATTGGGAAGATGTTCATGTAGCCTCAGAGATGGTACCATAGAAATGCATGCTCTGCTTTTATTTTTGAGAAAAAGAAAGCATTTCACGTTTGGACAGTACAGGATTTGTCAAGAGTAAATCTAACATGTAGATTTGTTTGACTTAAGGAGGAACTCGAGAAGGAACTGCTAAATGCACAGCATAAAGATGAGAATATTATTTCTGCATATACTGAGGATCAGAATTCAGAATTAAAACAGTTAAAGCAAGATTTGGAAAGGAAAGAACATGAATTAAATGAAAGTATTGCTGAAAGAGAAACATTAATAGCAGAATTGGAAGAACTAGACAAGCAGAATCAAGAAGCTACTCAGGTAATAAACATTCAAATTACTTGTTGAATTTCAAAAGTATATGTTTATATTTGTGTGTGTTTATCTTTTAAGTTGATCTTTGCAGATAGGTAAACTATCTCTGTGGCAAGTAAATAAATAGATTTACTGGGGCCAGTATTTCACCATCTTGATGTAAAATTCTAAAATGTAAGAAACTTGCTTGTTACAGATTAAGAAATATGATGTGTTAGCTGCCTGTAATGCATGTTACTTTCTAAAGTCCTAATAAATACCACATAAGTTTTATCTGTATGTAGTTCAGATGTTTTTATCCTGTTAATACTTTCTTATGAATAGTATAATTAGATTAAGATGAATTAATTTCAAAAAAATTTCCTCTTTTCCTTTCATTAATTTTACTGAATAGTTAATCTACTGCATCTCAACTTCTTCATAACATGGACCTTTTTGGAGCAAAGAAGGTTGTGTTATACATAATGAAAATAGAATGATACCTTTCTGTCACTGTCCTGTTATACTGAACATTAAGGCCATACATCATTTGAGTGGCTGCACCTTGAGTACTGCATTCAGTTTTAGGCCCCTCTCTACAAGAAACACATTAAGGCCCTGAAGTGTGTCCAGAGAAGTGCAACCAAGATGTGAAGACGTCTGTAGCCCAAGTCTTATGAGGAACAGCTGTGGGAACAGGGATTGTTTAGTCTGGAGAAAAGCAGGCTCAGGGGAGACCTTATTGATCTCTACAACTACCTATAAGGACATTGTAGTGAGTTGGGAGTTAGTGTTTTCTCCCACATAACTAGCAACTAGTCATTTAGAATTGACTACTTGATGTTACTTGTCAACTCAGTTTCTTAAGTAGGAAGCATTTTCTGTTTCCTGGCAAATTTTTTAATTGCTTACAGGATGAAAGTTTAATACACGTTCCACTGATTCTCCTTCTTTTCTAACAAATTCTTGTTTGTGTTAATTTCAGCATATGATTACACTGAAA
Organism: Cyrtonyx montezumae; assembly: GCF_038088225.1. Lineage (NCBI taxonomy): Eukaryota > Metazoa > Chordata > Aves > Galliformes > Odontophoridae > Cyrtonyx > Cyrtonyx montezumae. Next base: position 14,761,518 of record NW_027071826.1, read on the forward strand.
GAGAAGCTGTCAAGACAACACATAGAAACTGATAGCGTCACCAAACAGCTGAAATTTGACATAGATGTTGAAAGAAAGAAAGTAGCAAAATTAGAAATGGAGAAGATGGAAACAATTAAGGAGTTAGATAGTCAGAAAGAAAAACTAAGCCAGTGTTCATATGCACTAAATGATTTGCATATAAGTAAGCAGCAGCTTCAAGATAAAGTTAGAAACCTTGAAGAACAATTGAAGAAGGCCCAGGACTGTAACTTGCATAATAAAAAAGAAGTTAGAGAATTGCAGCAAAGACTGAAAGAAAAAGAAGAGGAACTTTCTCTGTCCTTGAGCAAATTAACAGAAAATATGAAACAGGAATCTAACCACAGCAGTCAAGATCTGATTCTGAAAGAAAGAGAAATAGAAATTGCAAAACTACAGAATAAAGAACTGGAAAATAAGCGACTAAATGAAGACTTAGAGAAATCTCTGTCTGATCTCAAAACAGAAAATGGAAAGCTAATGGAAGCCTTTGAAGAACTAAAACAGGAGTTAAATGATGCAATTTCTGAGAAGAATAAAGTTTACTTAGAAAAAGATACAGCTGTGGAAGCTTTGAAATTGGAAAAAAGGCATTTAGAAACAGAATTGAACCAGACTGAAAAACAACTTTTTGAACAAGCAAAGAAGTATGAGCAAACTATTGAGGAATTATCAAATGCACGTAGTATGGATACCACTGCATTGCAGCTTGAACATGAGCGCCTAGTTAAACTCAATCAAGAGAAAGACTTTAAGATTGCAGAACTCAAAAGGAGCATGGAGCAGATGGAAGTTGACCATCAAGAAACAAAAGAGATGTTGACAACTAGCTTAGGAGGACAAAAGCAGTTGACAGAACTCATAAAAGAAAAAGAGGAATTTATTGAAAAACTTAAAGATCAAGCCTCACAGGTGAAGCAGGAACTTGAGGAATATATGGAAGTTTCAAAAAAGCAGGACATCTTAAAACAAAATCTAGAGGACAAAGACAAAAGTCTTGCTATCATGAAGGAAGAAAATAATCATTTGAAAGAAGAAATTGAACGTTTTAAGGATCAGCAAAGTCGAACTACACCTGTGGTTGAGCCTAAAACTCTAGATATTATTATTGAACTTGAAAGTGAGGTGACACAGTTAAAAGTCATAAAGAATAATCTTGAAGAAGAAATACAAGTTCACAAAAAAACAATAGAAGACCAGAATCAAAAGACAGCGCAGCTTCAACAGTCCTTGCAGGCGCAAAGAAAGGAAATAGATGAGTCAAAAATTCAGTGTGAACAAATGAATGTCACACATGAAAGGCTCTCTTTAGAGAAAGATGAGGAAATAAAAAATTTACAGAAAACAATTGAGCAAATTAAAACTCAGTTGCACAAAGAGAGACAGGTTATTCAGACTTACTCCACTGATCTTTTTCAGGAAACAAAAGTTCAGACACTTAATGGAGAAAATGGAAATGAAAAACATGACTTATCTAAAAGTGAAATTGAAAGACTAGTAAAAGGTCTCAAAGAAAGGGAGATGGAGATTAAACTTCTTAATGAAAAGAATGTTTCTCTAAGTCAACAAATTGATCAGTTGTCTAAAGATGAAGTTGGCAAACTTACTCGAATCATTCAAGAGAAAGACCTAGAAATACAAGCTCTCAGTGCTAGAGTTTCCTCAGCTTCCTATCGGCAGGATGTTCTTGGTCTTCAGCAGCAGCTGCAAGCTTATGTCATGGAAAGAGAACAAGTACTAGCAGTTCTAAGTGAAAAGACGAGAGAGAACAGTCAGTTAAAAACAGAGTATCATAAAATCATGGATATAGTGGCCTCTAAAGAGGCAGCTTTGGTAAGGTTGCAAGAAGAGAATCAAAAATTATCTAACAGATTTGAAAATAGCAGTCAAGATATGTTTAGAGAAACTATTCAAAATTTATCTCGTATCATTCGAGAAAAAGATATTGAAATAGATGCTCTAAGTCAAAAATGCCAGACCTTATTAACTGTCTTGCAGGCCTCCAGTACAGGTACTGATAATGGCTCAGGAGGTGTTAACAGTAATCAGTTTGAGGAACTTTTACAAGAACGTGATAAATTGAAACAACAAGTAAAGAAGATGGAAGAGTGGAAACAGCAGGTAATAACCACAGTTCAGAACATGCAACATGAGTCAGCTCATCTCCAAGAAGAGCTACAAAAGCTTCAAGCACAGATTTCAGTGGAAAGTGATAGTAATTCAAAATTGCAGGTAGATTATAATGGCTTGATTCAAAGCTATGAACAAAATGAGAAAAAACTAAGAAGTTTTAGTCAAGAATTAGCACAAGTTCAGCATACCATAGGACAGCTTCATAACACCAAAGATCTTCTCTTGGGTAAACTTGATCTGGTAACACCGTCTGTGACAATGGCTTCCATCGTTTCACAACCGTCAGTCATGCATAACAGTGCTCCTGAAGTACTCAACGATGAATCCAAAATCCTTCACAAGGAATTGGAACAACTGAAAAAAAAATTGCAAGAAAAAGATTCGACTATTAGGATTCTCCAGGAAAACAATCAACGATTATCTGATTCTGTGGCTACAGCATCAGAGTTTGAAAGAAGGAGTCAGGAAGAAACTGATTCAGAAATGAGGCAGATTAGGGAAAAACACGATGTCTTACAGAAATCTCTTAGAGAAAAAGACATACTGATTAAATCTAAAAGTGATCAGTTACTTTCTGTGAGTGAAAATCTTAATAACAAAGAAAATGAGAACGAGCTTTTAAAACAAGCTGTGACTAATCTCAAAGAAAGGAATTTAATTTTAGAAATGGATATTCGAAAACTGAAAGAAGAAAATGAAAAAATAGTTGCAAGATGTAGGGAAAAAGAAACAGAATTCCGAGCGCTCCAGGAAACTAATATGCAATTTTCCATGATGCTGAAAGAGAAGGAGTTTGAGTCCCACTCAATGAAGGAAAAAGCTCTTGCGCTTGAGAAGCTATTGAAAGAGAAAGAACAGGTATGTGTGTTCATATTTTTTATCTTTTGAAATAAGTTGCATAATAATGTATTTTCATGGACATGTATGCATCATTTGTTTGCCTGAAATCGATGACTCCTTAAAAGTGAAAAATCAGCAGGTGATTGGATTACAATTTTATCTGTTAATTTTGTATCCGTAAACTTTGTATCCATGCATTTGGAAAATACTCATTTACTGAAGAGCTGCTCTGTATTTTGCTTTTTCCTATTCTGCATTAAGTGCTCTATATTATTTTTATTTTAAAAAGCTTGCAGATGTAGCAAGGAGGACAATAATAATTTCTCAATGTTCTTTCCTCAAGTGTTAGTCTTTCCAATGTGATTGCTTCACAGCAAGGAGATAAACGGATTGACACATCTTTCTATAGCTGAAGAAGCATCATTGGGGAAGAAAAACAAAGAATGGTTTTTCTTCACAGTCTTACATATGGGAAAGTAGATTATTTTTCAGTGTATGTTCAGAGAAAGTTTGCAGTAGTTTATTAATAATTATGGAAGAAATTTGAGTAAGCTACTGTGTAGTGTCCTTTAGGAGTAACTTGTATTTCCTCTTTTAGTGATGAGTGGAAAAACTTCAGAATAATATTTTCCCTGAACGTGTTCCTGTGCTGATGGGCCACGTGTTTCTTGCCCGTTTCCTTGTTATGTCAGTATTGTCTTTATGTTTACAAAGACTGCATCTCCTTTGGTGAAACTGCTGTGTTTGAAGTGCTTCTTTATGTCTTTCTCAGGGCAAAACGGGGGAACTGAATCAACTGCTAAATGAGGTTAAATCAATGCAGGACAAGGCTGTTACTTTTCAGCAAGAGAGAGATCAAGTCATGGTAGCACTCAAGCAGAAGCAAATGGAGAGCAGTGCCCTACAGAGTGAGGTATGTCATCATATAACTTAAGAGTTGCAAGAAATAAAAAAAATAATAGGAAATTACATCTTGTATGGGAACTGCTGAATCACGGCCTGAACCACTGATTGGTCACCTGAGGTGAGCACCGAGTCAGCCATGGGTGCACAGGTGAAGGTGATATACCTGTGTGATTGGAGGGGGTGGAGCCTGGCTCCAGCTCTCCCAAACCCCACTTAAGGGCTGACCACCACCAGGGAAGGATCTCTTCTTGGAGATCCCTCTCATGTGGAGTACACAGCAAACCTTTATCATCCTAAAGGTGAGCCATTCTCTTTTTCTTGCTATCTGTACCACCTATATAGACTTCCTGAAATATACCATCTTCCATACTGTTTTTGAGTACCATCCTTGGGGATTATTTACCCTATGTATCTATAATATTTTCTGCATAATTTTTATTAGTAATAACTTGCGCAAAGCACTTGAAGTCATTACACAGGCAGTATGCTTCAAAGTACATTTTCTTTGCTTATGTTCCTCTATGAAAGCTGATAATGCAAACAACTTAAGGTGTGTTATACACAGATGCAGCATTTGCATGAGAAAGAGCAGCGCCTAAATCAGGAACTGGAGAGGTTGCGTAACCACCTTATAGAAATGGAGGACTCCTATACACGAGAAGCCTTAGCTGCAGAAGACAGAGAGACCAAGCTAAGAAAAAAAGTTTCAATTTTGGAAGAAAAACTTGTGTCCTCATCTACTGCAGTGGAGAATGCCAGGTAATCTTTTCATTTATCCTGCAGTGCCATTGTCTGTGAATATTACACTTACCTGGAGCACACTGGGCACTTGAGAAAACAAAATATCTATAAATGACTGTTGTCTTGAATCGGAGAGGCAGTATGAAATAACCTTGATAACTGTAATGAACTCTTTTGTCCTTTTTATAGCAGCTATAGAAATCTCAGATCTTTGACTGCTTAGAACTAGAAAGAACAAAAAATCCTCTACCCTTCAGTTTGTGTGTTGAAGGATGAAAGATTATCTTGCCTTTACAATCAAGATTTCGTTCACTTGGAAAGAGTACAGTTCAGGAGTACAGTGTGCTTGTGGTGGTGTTTTCAAGATGAGTACACATCTTCATACTTTAGTGTAGAAAGGTATACAGTGCTGTAAGTATGTATTCACATTTTTATTATAGTTCTATTTTTCATTCAGAACAATGAAAATGAGAGTATTAAAATTATTCAAGACTTGTCTTTAATATGGGCTTATTGGTTACTTCGGGCAAAAGATCTCTTTTGTTTGGACAGTTGTCCAGGTGAACAGCTGTTTTAATAAAAAAAAAATATGTTGCTTCAGTCTTTGCTACTTCCTTGAATGATGAAGATAAACTTTGCTCATAACATAAGTAAAGAAATTTCTAAGTTGAGCAGACTTTATTGTGGAAAACCACAGAAATTTGAAGAGTTGAAAGAAGGCTGTGTAAAAACTGGCAGAATATATTTTTTTAATTCTTTGTAGGAACTTGTCAAATGTCTTTCAAAGAAGTACAGCCTATTTTTGTACCTGATAGGCACTGTTAAAAAAGGTAACGTGGGTTCGGAGGCTATGAGGTTCATAATATTTCTGTGTAATGGGATATATTAAATGGCTTGTCAGTGGTCAGTAAGGAGCAGGCTATGCTGAATTACCTGTGATTGGCTTTAACAGTAAAAGTTGATAGACCATTTGATTTACTTAGTAATTGAAGCAGGACACTTCAGACAGAAGTTATTGGATTGCAAAAATATTATCAGCAGGCATATTTAAAATGTGTTGTTGGGAGATTTGTGTTTGTTTTTAATAGGAAATCGGGGGGTGGAGAGAGAATGTCTTCATTTTGTTGTATGTTTATTTTCTCTGATGATTTTTGTCATTGTCTTAAATAATTTATTTCATGCTCATTTAAGTCATCAGGCTAATCTGCAGGTTGAATCTTTGCAAGAGCAATTAAACTTGGTTTCCAAGCAGAGAGATGAGACAGTGCTGCAGCTTGCCATCTCACAGGACCAAGTGAAACAGTATGCATTGTCACTGACCAACCTGCAGATGGTACTAGAGCAATTCCAACAGGGTAAGTTTTGTGGAGAAATATCGAAGGTCACAATAAGCATTCTTCAAATGAGATAATTACCATATTTTGCTGCTTTTGAAATACATAATTACTTGATTTTCATTTTGATAGCTTGAATTTTAAAGTCTTCCAACTTTTACAAGATGTGAAAACTGGTGGTCATTATACTATTTGTGAAATTGGAATTCTACCTCATGAACACTAGATGTGATAATGCTGAGATTTTCCAATTGTGTATCTCAAAGAGAATTACGTATAATGAGTAGAGATTTTTTTTCTTTTTGCATTTTTAACTCATTAGAAGAAAAAGCCATGTATTCAGCAGAGCTGGAAAAGCACCAAAAAGAAACTGCAGAATGGAAAAATAAAGCTGAAAACTTAGAAGAAAAAGTTGTATCACTACAGGTAGGCTGACTAATGAAGTTGAACCCAATGAAGTTGCATGCTAATTTGTGGGGTTTTTTTTAACTGCTGCATGAAGTGTTAATTGTCTGTCTCTATATAAGAGTAGCCTGTACAAGGACAGGCTGAGAGAGCTGGCACGTTTTAGGATGGAGAAGAGTAAGCCACAAGGTGAACTGATAGCTGCTATTCAATATCTGAATGGGAGCTACAGGAGAGAAGGGGACAGGCTTTTTAGCAGGGTCTGTGGTGACAGAACAAGGAGAAAGGGTTTCAAGCTTAAAGAGATTAGATTTAGGTTAGATACAGGGAAAAAAGCTTTTACAGTGATGGGGTAAGGCACTGTAACAGATTGCCCAGTGATGTGGTTGGTACAGTGTCACTGGAACTTTCAAGGTGAGGCTGGATCAGGCTCTGGCAATCTGATCTAGCTGTGGATGTCCCTGTTCATCACAGGGAAGTTGGACTATATGGCCTTCAGAGGTCCCTTTGTACTCTTAAGTCTTCTATGATTCTAGATCAAGTTAGGTATTTCTTTCTTCTTCATATCAGGGATGGGGCTGAGCTGGAAACGAAAGGCCAGTGAGATAACATGAGTTCTTCTGGGAATGTTTCCAACCAAGTTATTATAAAAATACAAATGTTTGCTATGTTTGATCTGTGTTGCGTTAACATAATAGTAAAGGTGAACTCCTGTACTTCCCTTCTTGTCCTTTTCCTGCTCACTCTTCAGGAAAATTTAGAAGAGGCGAATGCTGCACTGGATGCAGCATCAAGGCTTACTGAGCAACTTGATGTTAAAGAGGAGCAGATTGAAGAGCTTAAAAAAGAAGGTAACAGATTAAACATTTATAAAATATGTGTACCTTCTACTAGGTGTCTTTCTCTGTTATTCTGATTTCCTTCTTTAGATACCTAAGCCCTTGAATCAGCTTTAGTTTTGTATCTCTTTTAAAAGTTTGTGAAATGTCAATATCAAGTCCTGTCACATTTTTTTTTCAGATTAACTACCATATTTCACATAGACAAAGTTACTGTGAGGTAAAGGATATGCTGTTGCTAAGAGATGTAGAGGGGACAGCTTTTGCACCAATATAAGGCTGACAGAAGAGATTATGTGAAAGGCCTTATACATGTCTTTAGTTTGTATTTTTAGATCTTACGTGAAATGAGTTTCTGGATTGCTCATATTTAGAAAGATGCCTTTCATACTGTTCTCTGATTAAATACTTTGGCTTTTTACAAACTTCTTTAATTTGGATTTGAAGACAAAAATTGGCTAAATAATAAGAGGAGTTTGCCTAGGGAAACTGTTTTGAAAAGGAAGAATATTTTCAGTGGGGGTGGTCAAAAGAACAGTTCACTCAGGGTGGTGTGTCCATCTATGGAGATACTCAAAAGCCATTTGTACACAGTTCAGGACAGCCTGCTCTAGCTGACCCTTCTTGAACTTGAGGGCTTGCAGTGGCCTAGACAAGTCCTTTCCAATGTGATTCTCTGCCCGTGATTGGTTTAGAGATGGGTATTTTCATCTCAGCAATATTGCTGAAATGTAAGATCTGTGATGGATACATAGCCTTCTCTTTTGTAAGCACTTGTAGCATTAAAGCTTTATAGAAAAGCCTAAACAGGCAGTATACCTTGTGCTAAAAACTAATACCATTTTTATGAATTTCTGTTTAGTGGTCTCAAACTTTATTCTAATCAAATGGAAAAAACTAAGTTATTTCTGTATAATGTATTTGAATGCTAAATGTCAGGAAGGTTTTACCAGCTCAGACTTGATTCACAGTGATGCAGTAGCTATACGAATAATATAAGATCACTGTGGCGGTGTTTTTTTCATTAATATTAGCTTTCATGAGAAAGGATTTGTATCATTAGGTAAAGCTAAACTTAGAACTAATAGTAATTGTGTTGGATTTCTGTCCTTAAATCTCAGCCCTGACATGTAGTTTCATCTTCCTTGTCTCCTTGAGCCACAAGGGGAAATGGTCTGTCTAGCTGTGTGACAGTTCTCACATGAGTGATTAACAGTACTAACTGTTGAGGGAGTATTACCTTTTTTTTTAATTACTGTTATTTGTGTTATTTATCTTTTCCTCTTCATTTTTTCCAGCTGAGCTCTGCTTTTTCTTTCCTTCTTTTCCTGTAGGTTACCATATTTTGCTGTTACTGCAGCATCCTTTGTTAAAGTCTAAATTTCAGTTGTATATGTTGGATAAAAATGAACCAAGAGGAAAATTTCTGATTGCTCCCCGAAGGGGATTTTCAAAATAGAGTTTGAAGGGCAGAGAATTGCTCATGCTCTGCAATCTCATACCTTCTGTTTTTGTTTTTTTTTTTTGTTCCCTTCAATATCTCCTTCAATATCTGTTGGGAATATGGGGGGTGAAGTCTTTTAGTTGAGGCTTGCTGTGAGAAGATGCTTGCAAAGTCGTCTTTGCCAGATGCATTGGTAACTCTTTTAGCTTTGACCGCATTCAACTAATTATTGCTGTTTATTTTTAAATTCCAATTTGTTCTTGAAATATCTAATATTTTCTTAAAGCATACTTGCTTGTAATCTTGTAAATAGTGTGAACAGTCCTTTTAAAGCCCTTGCAATTTCAGAAAGAACTCCTCAAAAAAGCTTTAACTTTTTCACAACTGCACATTATTTAAATGTATTTTATCTGTAAGTGCAGTTTGACATCCCAGTGAGCATCGTAGCATTATTTTGAGTTCACGTGTGCATTTTACAATCTCAATGAAATTTCACACTGCATCAATCTACTAATTCAGTAGATCAGGTTTTTTTAATTGTCGATTCTTTATGTTACTGTCTTACTAGAGACATCACAGTGGAAATGTTCAAAGACCCTGGATTGAAAATAATGTGGGCATATGCCAAATTTGCCTTATTATTTGGAGAGATATTATGCTACTGGTTGATTTTGATAAGCTAAGTTTCTTGAGAGCAGAAGGGGTAATGTGCTAATGGACTTGAACTGTGAGAGAAAATGGTCTTAGTCTTTTATCAAACTGTGTTGTAGTGACAAGCAATTTAGTTGTTAAAAATTGAAAAGAAATTGTTTTATTAAGGAAACAGCACTTCAGTGTTGTTATAGGATAAATCATAATTTGTATTGAAAAGGAGACCATTCTATTTTCTCTACTTATACAAGAAAACATATAATGTTGTATTGAAAATTAGCCAAATACATTCCCAGACACAGTTTTGTTGGCCAAATCCTTTGATGGATTTCTTTATGGATTTTTTTTGGCAGGAGAAGTGATTTTAATGGAAAAGTATAAGATGTACCAGATGCAGTTTTGGGGATTGCCATAAATGGTTAACAAATTATTGGAGACTGCTGTAAATGTCTGGTTTACAGCAGTCTGTGCTGAATTTTGGCTCAAGTCATTTTGTTATTCAGTCTTTTTGTACACACAAAGTACACACTTAAGTCCTTTTCAACTGTAAGGTTCCATTTTAGAAGGAAATATTCTATTTGAAAGTCTATCCAAGGGTAGAGCTGTTTAGTCACTGTCAATGAATGTAGCCATGTAGCTGTTCTTAAAAGTTGATCCTCTGATACAAAAACATTCTCAGGAAAAAATAGAAGTAACTTTTCACTTCAAAAACCATTAATTGGTTTGTTTTAAAGAGGTAAAAAGGGAACTTTTTATTGTCATGCTATATAGAGCAAAAGCAAAGGCTTGAAATATACTTAAACCTTGTTTTCAGAGGCTATTTCTCTTTTAATCAAAATTATTCATGTAACTTTTTTTAATTCTCTTTTATTCTCTGGAGACCTAAATAACCACTCAGCTTCCATAATGCTCCTACAATTTCATTCATATTTGGGGATCCTACTTAACCACACGTGCAGAGTAGCATAATATTAAGTAATGTTCCCAGCATGATGCTAATTGGTTTGTTCCACTCTTTACTTTCAAAAATTCATAATTGTGAAGTGTTTATGAGAAGTTGTAGAGTATTTGAACAGGACACATTTCACAGCCTAGCTCTTTGTGTAGGTGCACCAAAACTCTACAGGTTCTGAGGGATTTGCTGCTGTTACCGTGGTGTGGCATGCATTTATTAAAGATTGAAAGTAATGTGGAAACTGGAGTTATAAAACTTCCTACACATCACCTTTCTTCTTCCCTTGTTTTTTTTTCTTAAATTCTTTTAGATAATCACATTTTTCTTAAAGATATCCATCCTTCCTACAATATTTACCTTTAAAATGTGTATATATATTTTTAATCAACATGAGCCCAAGAAATATTGGAATAAGAGGAAATTTCATGTTGGTTGAAATTTTTTCCATAGAGTTTGAAAACATTTGAAGAATTCAGCCTTACAGAGAGAAGGGAAAATAAAACCTCATCTCTTCTTATTTAACTTCAAGATAGCAATTGTCTTTATCTTGAGGATCTATATGTTGTTCAGCTTGTATGTGCTATTATGACTTGTGCTTTTAATAGGAAAGAAGTTTGAAAATAGTATCTTGGAGAGAAGTTTGAAAAAAATTGTTTTTTTTCTGTTTTTAAGCTTATCTACATTGAATTCTCTTACCTTGTAGCTGTTTTGTTTTCTTCTCACAAAACTAAGTGTAAAACTAAGTCGTGTTTGGGCATTTGAGGTTTTTTAATCAGTTTTTAATTTAAGCTTTTTTGGAAGTTTGTCCAGACCTGAAAGTAAGATATTTTTATCCAGTTTTTAACATAGCTGAATTTTATACAGATAAAACTTTTAGTCTTTTATCTTTAGAGTCAGAATGCTGTAAAACACTTCTAGCTTGTAAAACCCTTTCAGAATATTTTCTCTATGGTGGGCTTTAGTTTGAGAGAGGTCAGAGTAAGCTAGAGATACTGGCACAGGATGGGGTAATCAGGTGTATTCTAAATATAAGTTAACAAATAATTTACATTTCTGAAATTTTAGAATTGTAGTAAAATCTGTGCTATGAAATTGCTGAATGAGAGTGAATATATTTAAGTACTGAAATCCAAAGACCTCATGACAACATGATAAAGAGCTTCTTCCCAGTTCTATACAGCCTGAATGGATCAGGGCAGTTACCAAACCTTCTGCAGTTGACTTGCATCCTGAGTGTTTCTGTACTTTAGGTTTAAGTGTTTTTCTGAAAATTATAGCTTATGAATTCAAGTAATAATCACTAAGTTGACAATTCTTGTAAGAAATTGTGCTGATACTAGAAGTACATATATTAGCTTGTCTTTATTTTAGAAGATGTTTTACTAGTAACTTGCTGAAACAAAGTGGGATTTTTATTTGTGTTGACCTAACGTATTATAGGTGAGATCAGAAGAGAAATGTTAGAAGATGTACAAAATAAATTGATGAATCTCATTAACAGCACAGAAGGAAAAGTGGACAAGTAAGTATTTATATTGATGTATGCTTTTGTTCTTTATTCTTTGCACTGTACAGATGTATAACAGTTGCAAGAGTAGTACAGATCTGAACTTCTCTATGTAATCTTGAAATTAGACTTTGATTATTTTGACATTGCTAAATTGGTGATTGTAAATATTCATCTTGATTATAACAAATGCATATAAAAACTTGGATTATATGTTTAAGTAGAATTGCACTTCACTAGCATGAGTTCTGAAAATTGAAAGTTTTTTCTGATCATTTGTTATAATGGCATCTAAGGTTTGAATGGTATCATCTGGATGCTGTGCAGATTTGATCTCTTCCTTAATCACCATCATCTTCTCTATCCCTGTGTTAAAACTGAAACCAGGGTAGGCAAATCGGTTCCCCTGCTAATTCCTTAGGTCTTGGTTTGGGACAGTTGAAAGGTTCTCCTGAGTCAAGATCTGGGAGTAATATTTTCATGCACTGTTCCACTTACATCAAAAATTGCTAACATACAACTTGGTTTCATGTTACTGCATACAATAGTTACAATACTGTCCAAATTACAGCTCAATGGTTAAGAGTTTTAAGTTGGAGAGGAAGGAAATTGATGAGATTCCCTTTTAGTACCTATACTGGATTGTTTTTAGGGTTATTGTAAATTAGGCAAAAGGTGTAAGGAATAAATGCATTAGAATTTCCAATCACTTGTTACCTAGCAGCAGGCAGCATAACAGACTTTGTTCTGCAGGCTCCTGATGAGGAATCTCTTCATTGGACATTTTCATACTCCAAAAAATAAACGTCATGAAGTGTTAAGGTTAATGGGAAGTATCTTGGGTATGAAAAAGGAGGAACTTGATCAGGTAATTCTATGATTCCAATTCATTTGCAGTAGCCTTACCTGAAAATAGAGTGGCTTGCTGCTAAACTAAATGTGATTGTTCTGGCACATCCAGCTGGGGAGGGAGATGTATGCTTTTTGTTCTTACCTGAATTCATTTTTTTATGTGGAACACGCTGATCTTCATGAAATCTTATGATAACTATACTTGACGCACTAGATTTCATCCTGCTGAGGAGTATTAGTGGAGGAAGGAAAGCATTTACCTTTGTACTGTTTGTACAGTTGTATATAATAGCTCTAATATGTCAGTGGAAGAAAAATCATTTAACTTTGTGTACCACGTGGTATTGTGAAGAGCATGACTATTACGTTTTTAAACAAAGAGGTAGGATTTTAGACTTCGTGTTTTCAGGAGGGGAAAGAATAAGGTTTTGATAGCAATTAAAGTTACCTATGGGATTCTGTGTAATTCCCATATGAGTTATAGTGATACAATGAGCGCAGTGCTGCAGGTTTTTCATCTGCTGCTTATTTTTGTTTCCTAACTTTTCTCTAAACCTTCTAGTTACTCTCTGAAGACCAGAGAGGAGTTACAAGATGGGTGACTGGCTGGCTTGGTGGAGGAACGGGATCAAAGAGCGTCCCGAGCACACCTTTACGACCAACTCATCAGACTGGTTTTAATAGTGTAAGAGTTAACCATGTATTCTCTGAGTGGAAGAACTGGAGCAGTTGCATATTACTGCTTATGTTTGGTTCATAAGTACATTGAGCTCAGTTTTTCAATTCTACTCTCTTACAGTTTTTATTTATTCTGTGTAGCTGCTCTAGCATGTTTTGGTTTTGGGACGTGTTGTTCCCTTCTGACTGAATAAATGTATAGGTATTGAAGAAAATTGCATAATTGTAAATGTTGGGCTAATAATACAAAACTACTTACTGTTCCACTGGCTCCTGGGATCACTGGCTTCTTCCAGTATGGACTTGATAATGCAAACTGACAGTGTCAGAGGTTAAATACATGTGGGAGTCTGGAAGTCTGCAATACAAAACAACAGAAAAGACCATAATACTATATTTTCATGACAACGTTTCCCATTTGTCCTTTAAATTTTACTTGTAAAGCTTTTTCAGCTGCTGCAGTTAGTGTCTCTTATGTACAGCATATAAAGTTGATAGTTTAAACTTTCAAATACTGTGAAGCAATGGTTTTTCGGGTATGGTCCATGGGAGCTGTTAATCTGTGAAACTTTCCATTTTGCAGACCACTAAATAATGTGCTCAAGGATTAGGCACTGAGAGATTGAGCAGATTGGATTAACATCATTGGGTTTTTTGTTCATTGAGCTAGACAACAACTCCTTTCCATTATCTTGAAGTGTGAGGATTTATATTTATATATTTTGTCCACTGAAATAATGCCTGCAGCATGTACTTATGATGTCAGTAGCAGCGTAGGTTTCTTGAAACTATTTGCTGACATCTATGATGGACTATGGTGGAAGCTACATGTTATCTTTAAACTTTGTTAGTTTTACGTAAATGCTGCTCACCGAGAGGACAAAAACTTTGTTTTGAAAAAAAAAAAGTACATTCTTACTCATTAAGCAGAACATTTAAGTACCAGTACATGGTTCTTCAGAGCTTGCTGACAGCTGCTTTTATTTAAATGTATTTTTTTAACTTACTGAAGCTCCTTTGAAAAGTATGTAAAATTTAATAACTAGTAACTTTTTGCAGTCTTTTTCAGAACTGTTTGTGAAATTCCTTGAAACAGAATCTTGCCCAAGCCTTCCTCCACCCAAGCTCTCCGTTCATGATATGAAACCTTTAGGAGCAACAGGAACTAGTAAAACTAGCAGTGCTCCGGGCAGCAGTCAGATACCAGGTAACGACTAAAGACAATCTTGGTAAACTTGGTAGTTCTTTCCATTTAGCCATTGAGAACAGTTTAAATCTGGATGATTAGAATTTTGGGGGGAAGGTAGGAAGGAGCAATTTAATTGTTAGATTAAAATCATTTAGGAACAGATTTATTCACTACAAAAATATTCTGTTTTTTTGTGATTTGACTTGTGCTAACACGAGGACCTGAGACTCAGTTGTGACTCACTGTCAGATTTTTACATGAGTTTCCTTGGAACTGACCCTAGGGCAGCTATCCCAGTACAGCATAGAGTAGGAAGCCTTACCTGGGTGCTGTGTGGTAGTGCATGTGTAAAGACTCGTAGGTCTTTGCATGGTGCTGGAGTCAGTGTGACAGACACTTTGTGTTTGATGTCACATAGGTGAAATGAACCTTGCATAGAGTGTTTGTGTTCCACGTTGCAAAAATGCATAGGTTTTATTGGATATTGTGTCCTTGTTGGCATGAACTTTAGAAGAAACTCAGTATGGTTGGGCGTGTCCCGGAAGTGCCATGATTTTAAACTGGTGTCATTTAGTGTAGACATAGGAATTGTTGAATAAAAGAAGCTGTGTGGCAGGTAAGATTCAAGATGGGAGATGACAGCAATAACTATGAAATAATAATACTATGAAAGTATCTTGACACATTACAGGTGTCAATGCCCCACATGGAGAAACCTGGCAAGCAGTTGGAATTTTCATATTGCAAAAGTAACACGCAGTTGTAAAATTTGTTTCATAGCAAATGCTCTAAAACTGGATAGACTTACAGAAACTTTCCAACAAAGTGGAGCTTTTTGTTTGTTTTGTTTCAGATTCTGGAGTCTCAGGAATCAGCAGAAGACCAGATACAAATCCATTTCTAGCACCTCGATCTGCTGCAGTGCCTCTCATAACACCTGCTCCTAGCTCTGGGCATCTACTGATGAAACCTATTTCAGATGCTTTGCCTACTTTTACACCACTGCCAGTGTCCCCTGATGCCAGTGCTGGTGCTGTACTAAAAGACCTCCTAAAACAGTAGATGACCTTTAAACAATATGATGTTGATAGCACTTTAAGGAAAATGAGAACACTATGCTATATATAAAATTTACCACAGTGAGGCCTTCTGTATAAAGTTGTATACTTGTTTGCAATTGTATCTTGTTTTTCCTTTAATTACAAACTAATGTAAACTTGAATGATTGCATGCAGAGTTGCCTTCTTTGTAGCAAATATTCATTTGGGACATAGGTTAGATTTTGTTGCTAGATTGTCAAAAAGCAGTTTGAAGAACTTCTAAACTCTAGTTTTATTTTGAGTCCTTTCAGTTATGCATATGCAGCACTAATTATTTGGTGTTGAGGTCCTTTTTTTTTTTTTCATGAAAATGATCTGCTGTTGGCAGCAGAACTTCAAGAACCAAAATTAAAAAATAAATTAATAGAAACATTTAGCCAAAATTGAGCTTACAAGAGGTGTTGAATTAATGATGTAAATTCCAAAGAGTGAAAAAATGAATAAATGGCAGTGCCATTAATGAGTAGCTGTGCTTTTCCCCACAGAGAATTCATTACATTTAATTGTATTAAGATGTGTATCTCTTATTTACAGGATTATTCATTTTTGGGGGCAGTTTGGGGCATATTAATCTCTTTTGCACGTGGATTTGATTCTTTTTCCCACACCTAATAACTGCTTTCAGCAGTCGAGCCCATCAGCACCAAGGAGTCAACTGTGAGAGTGCTTAATTTTTAGAGGTGCGCATGTGATGAAGAATGGGTAATTCAGTGAAACATAAGTTCATATATGTAAAGATGCTGCATTGTGATGGCCTAAGATGTATATTTGACACACTTTTTATCTTACTGTATTTTGTAGATTCAAATATAGGCTTAAAGCTTTAACATATGTATAGAATTTAAAGGGAAGAACGTGCTTACTTATCCCAAATATGTAAATAGGTCTTTGTAAGACCAAGGCCAAAGTCAGTTTTTCTGTAAATTTTGCTGTGACAATTTGTACACATTGTTGGCAAGTAAGGAATGATGTTGCATACTAAAGGGAAAAATTCAACTTGTAACAACAGTTAATCAAGATAAATCATCTTCATCTTAGTGTGTAATTTCTAAACCTTTTTATATGCTATTGTTTAGTCAATGCTGAAAGATAACTGTTGTGCAGGTTCTATATTAGAACTGTCAACGTTTGCTTCTCATTTCCATTAAGATCCTTGAGTGAATTGTTGTAAGAGGTATATTTAAATAAAATTAACCACAGAAACTTGTACAGAATCAACCAAAACAGTGCAAGAAATCTTTGTGTTTATTATGTAGAGGTCAAGTATTGAATTTCTTTTGTTGCCTCAAAATCTAGCAAAGTTTATTTTAATTACTGTACTTACCTTGAGAACTTGGGTCCCTTTTCTCTGGTATGTTAGTGTTTCATGGAAGGCTTATGAATATTTGGAAGAGACCATGGATTTTTATTTAAATTGTTTTGCTCCCTTAATAGACAGTGTCTGTTGGCAGTCTGACTTCTGACAGAATGGCAGCCACACATAGTGTATCAAAGTAAATTCTGCATTATGTAATAAATGAAATGAGAATTTAAAATTACCTCTTCTGGAAACGTTTCAGTTTGGTACTTCAAATGTACATCTTTATTTAAGCTAATGGACTGCAATAGGTATATATTTTTTCTATAGCAAATATAAAGAAAGCTGAAATCAGGTGCCTTCCATGCGTTTTCTTGTTCTTGTCATCGTGTTTATTTGAAGATGTGCAACTGCTTCAGAATCAAATTGCTTTCGGGTGAGCCAGAGCACAAATAAACACTTCAAAAATCATGTATGTTACATATTACAATTGGAATATACTAACTAAGCAGATCTTAATTTCAGTGTATTTTTTTCTTCAATTACAGGGAACTTAATATGTTCGTGTATCTCTTCCAGGAGGCTTTATGAACGTCAATAAATAAAGTTTGGTGAGACCATTTATTTCAGGATGCTGTAAATCAGCTTCATTTATACAGTAAGTTAGAAGAGTTTAAGGAGGGAAATATAAAACCAAGTAAAAGTATTGAAGAACTTCAGAGTTCTTCATTAAGGTCCTTTGGAGAAAAGGAGAAAATCCTCTACAGGAATGATATCAGATGTTTCAGTCCTTAAATACTAGGAGTTCTGTTGAACTGTGGTGAAAATCTTCCATGGCTTACAGGGTTCTGTTCTAGGGCTTGTTCTAAACTTACGTTAGTAGGTTTTGCTCTTTATTAGAGATGAAATGTTCTGTTTTCCAGCCAGTGCTTCCCGCTGGATGGTGCAGAACTGATACGTTGCCTTGATTCCGATTCTTAAACGGTCTCACCCACTGCTATAAGTAACTTAAATATTTGTTTTTATTGAAAGATTTGTGAAAATATTTTTTTTTCCTCTGAGTTTACTTTGTGCTTGACAACTTTTGTATACATTCGCTTTACCAGCTTCCTGCATTTAAGTATGTGACTCATGTAGTCTATCCCGTTAATTGTGTGGGTCTTTCACACAGCAGAGAGGGTGGGGGAGAAGTCCCTTTAGAATTTGAGCAGTTGCAGTAGTTGAAAATTTTCCTTAACTCATTTGCTTTCTTCTCATTTTTGCAGAGAAAAAGCAGAGTGGTCCTTCTATATTTGGTCTAACAGGCTGTTGCTAATCTTTAGTGGTAAAGAAAGAAAAAGGAATGGATATAGCATACATGGTATAAGGGAAAAAATAAGGGTGATTCTTTGGTTTCCTTATTATGAATGCAGATCATCCTGTGTCACACATTCCCTGCAAAGAAAATGATGTAGCTTGTTGGTCTTTGTAATTACTACTATGGAATAATGCATTTTGTTTTGAATTACAATTTCTTGCATTAAACTGGTCACAGTCATATGGCACACGATTTGTAGCATTATAATGATAAATATAGAAATAATATGATTTGTCTTTAATCAAGCATCATTTCCCAGCCTGCATTTTTTTATTCCTTCTTATTCATATTCTTGGTGCACTTTGCATTAGTAGTTACTTATAAGACAGGCTACCTGGAAAATACGGATATGATTGAGTGACAAAGCTGAGGAGACTGAATTAAGGTTCTTGCCTTGTAAGTACTTCACATTATCTCGTGCTTCACGAGAGCTTTGCAATGTTAAGCTTTGATGTCCTGTTACAGTTTTAATGACTTGATTGTAAAAGCTCAAGAGTTATTTTTCAACTGTCTTAATCTGACATAATTATAAATCAGGTTACAATCTGGGAGCAGTTGTAACTGGAATAAAATTAAATCCTTACTCAGCCTTATACTTGAAGAAAAAACAACCGTTAGTGTAACACGGTGAAACATGAGTGTCCTGTGGAAGTAACAGGGATAAGAGTTTCGTATGTTCTTTCACACAGAGTTTGAGGTAGCTGTACATTATAAGTAAAGCAACCATTGTGTCAGTGTATCTGCTTCAATGTTTAAAAAAGTAAATATGTGCCATACGTATAGTAGTGCAACCAGTAAAGCTTAAGGAATTGAAAAATATTGTATGCATTTGTTTTACTTCTGCTGTTTCCCCCTTCCAGTACAATTTATAATTTGTTTTCATGTACGCATGTGACTTTCAGGATTACAAGGATTAGCAGCCTTAACAATTAATATTGTTATTTTGGTTTTTGCCATTATATCCTACTGAATTTATTTTCAGTCCTGCAGAGCTTAAATATGGAAGCCAATCCGCAATAAAAATAATTCATGTGTGGCATGTTGTTTACAGCAGTAGCAGCAGTCAGTCTTGAGCTTATAGAGCAGTATGGTGTTCTAAAATTCAGTGTCTGAAAGCATCACTTATCTAACTCTTGAAATACATTTTATAGCAAGTAATGGTTAAATGACATTATCGGTGTTAAGTGTGCAAGAAAAGTGTCTGTTGGTTGCAGGTTGTATTAGCCCTGTTGCATAGCTAATTGAGATTAATTTGTTTCGTGTCATGAGTTCAGCCATGCTGCAAAAAGTCTCAGACATCTTGCCAAGCAGAAGAAAATTGTATCGTGTAATTAAAGGCTAATTTTCCTTGTCAGAAATAGTAATGAGAAGATAACCATTAATTGCTTCTTACCTAAAAAAGGGCACTTATCATTTGCTAAGTGCCATACTAAGTAATTTGGAGTCATTCTGTTCCTTCTTCCCGAGCTTGTGTTATTGCTGGTTAAATCTGATTTCTTTAACTGTTCACAGATGTTGTACATCATCCTTGATCTCTGGCAGTAAATTAATCTTCTCTCCACCCTTGTGTTAAGGTTCCCATTAGACATCTCACAGATTTTAAAATTGATATCATTTGCACTCAAGTTTCTGGCAGTCTGTACCAAACTGCCTTTGGAAAGATTACTCTCTGGATCTGTGATGTTCAGTGAATAACTATCAGTGTGAATGTTCACACTAACAAAGAAGTAAAAATAAAACACTGCTTCCCAGGCCTCCTAAACAAGAGGCTGAGAACACCCTTTTTCTCTGTTTTCTCTGTAGCAATTTTGATTTGAGATCTTCTACACAGTATTTTTTTTGTTAATTTTAGTGTTTCTTCTTTCTGGGAACCATATGCATATGTGTTGAGAAAAACACAATGAAGGTAGTAACATGGCCCAGAAGGCTTGTTAGTGATGAAGTAAATTAATTTGATGAATTTAATAAACTTGCATGTTGATCAAATTTTACATTAGTTGCCTTGGCAAATTAAAAACCATTTGTTATGCTCATAATAAGATGCAAGAATAATTCCTATTTTAAAGATACAGTAACTGGGGATCAAAACCTTTCAACGTTAAAAAGAGAAGGGGAAAATTAGCATCTGGAACCTGAGTACACAATTGAGAGAACTTCACAGCAAGATTATGCCTTATAGTCCTGGTTTCTGATCACTGGTGGCAAGAGCTGCACAAGGTTCTGCAGCGGTGTTCTGGTTTGCTCTGGGAGGGGGGGATATTGCCCTAAATTGACATGGGAAGGAGGAGATGTAGTTTCTCACTCAATGTGGCCTCAGCTTTGTTTCCCAATCTGTAATCATAAAGAAGGAATCTCTTGGATCCTTGTGATTTTATTTGCATTTAGGAAAGGCAACTTGCCATTTTCTTAGGCGGCGAGCAAGCTTTGGATCGTACCACACACAGCTTGTTGTGCACATAGGAGTCTTCAATCATCTGTTTCTAGTGTTGCATATTTTAATGAAGTCTAGTTTTGCTCTGGCCAGACCCACCTATGTCAGGACTTAAGCCTCGTGCTCTGTAGGAACACAAGAGGAGTATTCTCTTAAGTATTTTTACAGTAGCTGGCAAGTACTCTCAGAGTCACTGATGAGGAGTTAACATATTTTGCAAAGGGTGAAAGCAAGTTAAACTGACGAGGGCAGATAGATTGAAGATGCCATTGATGAGCAATAGTGAAATGCAGCTGCACTGGTTGTGTGGGGCTCCTTTATTGAAGATTAGCTAAAATGTGTGTCTTGCAACAAAAACTTCAGAGGTGAATTGTTTCTGAAGAAGTGTTTTATTCACCACAAAAAAAAAGTAGAAATGTCTTTCTGGGTTTACCTCACAAAACCAAAAATTACTAATATCATCCAGTGTATACAGTGTGAATATTGTTTTCTTAATAAGAAAAATGGATATCCAAAACCAGGATTTCTTGTGCGTGTATTTTGCATCAAAACGTCAGCTTCACAAACCACAAGCTGTTTTTCATTGTGGAAAGGTTAAGTCATCTGACACAGACCCTGAAATGTCTCTAGAAGACTATTTCTAAAATAGTGAATGTGAAATTCTTGTCTGGATTATTAGGAAATCATGGAAGGGCTTCACTGTCCCATCTGTTCCTAGGTTCTTCAAAGGCACATCTATGCACTATCAGCAAGATGTAGTTGTACTCAAACAGAAATATGTGTGCATTTGGTCACTGCATTTGCTACAGCTGAAGCATGTAAGGTGGGCTGGTGCGATGCTTATCTGTGGAGATATACAGCTAGAGAATTAATGCTTGCTTTTTAACTGTCTGACAACAATTCCCAGGCTTTGAGTAGACCATTCTTTGATCCAAGAAAGCAGTGTTCAGCTCAATCTTGGTGTTTCAGATGTCTGCTGAACCTGGAAGCAGCAGAGATGATTGCATGTGTATCAGGTGGGGACTGCAGTGAAACAAGCTGTATGTGTTTCTATACCTGCAGAAGTGTTTTGAAGACAATAGACCAGAAGTTAAATTTCCCCATGGCTCAGCCTGGATAAACCAAAGAGGTTTTGCAGATCTCAAGGCAGATAGGTAATGTTTTCTTCGTGCTGTTCTCCATCGCCTTTGAGCAGCCTCATCATACATAATGCTTCTTGATGGAATTTTGAGCGGTCCAAGGAGTCAGAGAAAAGCAGTCCGTAACAGGCTCAAAATGGCATGTGTTTTGTTGTTCTGCAGCGTCCTGTGGAGGCTGCTCTATCGAGTGAGCAAAGTCAGGTGGTCGACCCTGACCTAAGCAAAGCAGACAAGTGTTAGCTCCTGACTCCCCAGAATGGGAAACACTACTATACATAACCTTATGAGAATGGGAAGCTGAAAGTAGTAATGCTTCAAATCTAAGCTTCTTTTTAAATTAGCATGCACTTAGCTTCGTGCTCCCTAAGGTTTTGAGAACTTGACCTTTGTATGTTGCCCAGAGAGACAGTCCGGGAAGCAGCGCTGCAGAAGCCAATGTTAAGCTTGCCAGACACAACTGGATTAATAAAACTAAATAAAAGTAACCTGATTAATACAGCTTAGGTACCCTCAATGCAGGTGGCTCCTGAACAGTATTACTGATGAAATTATTTTTACCTTGAACAACAAAGTGACGACTGGGTATGATTGGTACAACAGCAACAGAAAACAGATGTTTTGAGCAGATAAGTCCAGCTGGATAAGAATATTAGTTCTTGACTGGAAATATCTAAAAAAAAAATGAGATTTGTAGATGTTATTTCTCAAGAGAATTAGTAATGGCTATTAGAGTGATCTGAACGTTTTCTGACGCTTGATAGAAAGGGAAATAAAGGATTCAACTTTCACTTAATCATGATGTGAGTGAACCATGTGAAATGTTGTTTGTAAAACTGACTTTTATGTAGAAATATTTGACTGTCTCCTGTAACCGTTTTCTTTAATTTTATAAGGTATTAAAATGCTGTGTCTCAAGTCAAGCTTCTGTTTTGTAATGAGAGAGTGTTTCCAGAATCACAAGCAAATCAGTGAGTTCTTTCTGATCCATCCATATGTTTCAGTTTACGTGCCATACCACAGAACTAACGCTAAAGTGTACCAGGAGTAAAAATAGAGTAGAGAAAGTGCCTTGAGTGGTAGATTACAGCACTGAAAAATATCAAAAACTGAAGCTTTTTCTGGAAATACAATTGGAAACTATTTAGACTGCACTTTGCTCTGTATGCTGAAGTAATGTGTGCCAATAAAAATGTGGGCAAATAGAAGATTGCCTTATTTTTGACAACAGGAGCAGGGATAGATGTGTTTAGCAGTTTTCAGTTAACTTAGGGGAGGATTATTATGAAACTAAAAAAAATTTGAGCACAGGATTCTAAATAAAATGAATGAGTCATAGCTAGACTTGCCAGATCTGTCTGGACCCAAACCTAGACTCTGAATAGTACACTGTCTGCATCGTACTCGGGACCTATAGAGTGCCACTTGTAGGCAAAGATCTAGTAGGTGGTACCTCTGTCTTCAATGGATTGTGTCAGAGCAGTGACTGTGGTGTGCTGCCCCAAATCTGCTTACATAAACTGGGGGATCAAGTAGTCCCTGGCACTCCTGTCATGGCATTCTTCTGAACTCAATCAGTGGCTCCAGTCAGATGCTTTGCAGGCATCCTAAGGCCTGCACTGGCCAAACTGTGACAGAATTGAACCTGTAACTCCAAGAAAGAGGCTTACTTGTACTCTGTCATAGTGATGTTGTCTTTATGCTTGGCACTTTGAGCCCTAGTTGCCCACGTCAATGTATTTGACTACTACTAAAAGAAGTGCCAAGAAGAGGAGATGCATTTGGTGCTGAGAAATTCCATTTCTCTGAAAATTATCTCAGACCATGGAGTTTGAACTTTGAATGTTCTTGTGTGGAGCCAGAAATTGGACTCAGTACTCCTTGCAGATTCCTTTCAACTCATATTCTATGATTTCAGCTGTAAAGGGTAATCTCCAGGCAGAGCCATCTCACCAGAAACCATGGGTGTGCTATCCAGGACCAAGTATATCGCTCTGGTGAGCAGCTTCATTGGCATGTTCTTGTTAATGAGCAGCAGCTTAGAGATCAGACCTATTCTTTTAAAATCAGTTGATTCTAATGGAATCAGAAGCAGTTACAGTTTCAAGATTGTTATTATAGACTCAGTATGTGATTATGTGTTACCTTCTAATTATACTGCAGTGTGGTTTCTTTAGCATCATCTGACAAGGGATTTTGGAATGTCCTTTGGAGATCTCAGTAAATTATATTGTCTCATTCTCTCGCCTGTTTACTTAGCTACCATTTCAGAAAGGTCTGGGGGATTTGTGAAATATGGCTTCCTGTTACAGTTGTCACAATGACTTTTCCTCAGTTTACGTGAGCTTGTGTTCAATATTTCTACCTTTAATTATAATTTAGTACCAGTATGCCTGATGTATTGGATTTACTCTTCCATATTTTATTTAGCACTTAACAGAAACCTGTTGAATACAGAATTTTACTTGGTATCTTTTGTTCTTGTAGTATGGAGGAGCTTTTATGAGTGTAACGCTTACGGCAGTGTACATGCAGATCTGTTACAACACTTCATTTCTAATGTCAGGTGAGCTCTGAGTTGTTAGTTTTCATTTTGTTGATTTGTTCTACAGTCTCATCTACTGGCACTTCAATTTATGCAGGTTCTCCAAAGTATCGTTTTCTTTCTCTCTCTTCCCCTTTCTCATTCCACAATGGGAACCCCTTGAGATTTCTCTAGGAAACACAGAAAAAGAAAAATTACTTAATTTTCTTCTGTGATTTTATCTTTCCTAAGTTCTATTTTTATACCTTGTTCATCTGCTGGTTTTGCAGGCTGTTTGGCAGTTTTCCTGCGCTTGGTGTGTCTGAAAAATAATTTATTATTAACTTTCATGTCTCTTACAATTTCTTTCTCCAACTTTATTGGCCTGCTTTTCCATGATTTTTGCACTCAATCTGTCGGTGTGTTTATTCCTTTCTATTTTCTTTCGGCGCAAATCCAGCTCCTTGATTGTGAATCAATCAAGCATAAGTCAAAGCACAGGGCAATGGGTGAAGAAAAGAAACAATCTGTACAGTAAGTTGTATCCTTTTGCAAGACTTAATGAGTGTTGCACTGCATGCACAGCAGAGCTAGCAAAGAGTAGGAGCATCCCCTGCTCAGTAGAATTCCTTGCAGAAATGGCACCCACAGGACTCTGAATTTCTTCCGTTTGTTAGTCCTCATTGCTGCATGGTGGCAAATAATGAGCTTGAAAACAATTTGTTGACACCATTTTTATTACCCATTTTCATAGCCAATTTGTTTCAAATGGTTTACTTAACTCATGAAACCCCAAATTAGCAGGTAAATTATGAAATGGTGTAATCCCTGCTATGAGAATAGGTAAATTTAAAGAAAGACCCAATTTGATACAATGGAGTAGAAAATTGCTTTTTTAAAAAACTCTTTTATTATACATCTCATCTAGAAACTACTTATTTGAGAACAGAATCCAAAATTACTAAAGAAATTTTTAGAATATCTTTTTAAATGGTAAGGAAAGCAAGTGAGTAAGTGCAAAAGGAAGCCAAAATTAGCCCTTTCTTCACATGGGAATGTTCTGCCAGTCCCACGTCTGCCTAAAACAGTGATTGATAGCTATCTAACACATTAAACCATTAGATAAGGAAAAGTTTAGGCACATTTGTTGATTGTTTTATCAGAATAGATAAAACATATGTCTCTGCTTACTGGTACATATTTAAAAGGGGAATGTTTTCCACTACCTGGCACGAGACAAGCTCTGGAAGAGAGGTATGATGTCAAATATTTTTCTACTCTGGGTTCACCAGCAGGGTTCTGGCAGGTGTCCTTACCAAAATAGTGCGCATACTTGAGAACACTCAAACACCCCCTTTGGGAGATGGCATTTCCACTGACTTGTTTGGGTTTGCTCTGAACCTGAAGTGTTTTAATGGAAAATGCAGTAAGTGCTTGATGCCATAGAGGATAATGTCCTGCTCTGGATTCGAATGAATTGCTAAGCAAACTAAAAGAAAAAGGAGAAAGGATACTCAGCTAAATCTGGGGAAAAAATACCAAAAATGTTAATTTCATGTGATGAAAATGATGTACCTGGGTGAGGAAGGGAGCACAGGTGAAGCTGATACTTTACCAGCATACATGCCCGCAGCACGCAGGCAGTGCCTCTGAGATGGTTTGGAATGGAGAGTTACTGTCTCCAAGTGGCTGTTCTGATGTGAAGCCTGATGCTGCTGGGAACAGATATGCACCACAGCAAATACCCTAAGCATAAGTTAGTAAAGAACTTGAGAAACTGCAAAAGGTGGTGCAGTCTTGAGGCTTTTAAACATAAAATAAATTGGTCCTGAAGATTTCTAAGATTTCTATCTGTATTTCTAACCGACTAGTCATAACTGGAGACTAATGGCTTATGTATCACAGGCACTTGCAAAGATAGGCTTGCTCAAATAGCAAAACAGACTTTACTCCTGGTCCAGAGGTGTTAGCAGTTTTATGTTTTTATTTATGGGAGGTCATAAAGAATTTATGCATGCTTCTAATGGGTGCTGGTAAACATCATAAGATTAAATAGATGCTTTCGACCACACTGTCCAGAGCATTTGACAAAAATGCAGTGAAGAAAAGACTACAGCCTAGATAATCTACATGCCAATCTTATTAAAATAAATAACAAACTGAAATGTCTGTCTACTTTCAAGCAAAATGTGAACTGCAGTTTCCAGAGCTATACTCAAAAATGAGGTTCTAAAGGAAAAAAAGTGGGCATATCCTGATGCCAAGACATAGGCCTGAGCCTCATAACCTCAAATGCCAACAGCTCACGGGGAAGCTGTCAGTTCTAAAGGAGATATTCTGTCCTTGCATAGGATAATGTTCTATGTGCTTTTAACGGTAATATATTTTTAAAGGCATAAATGTAGGTCATTTAAAGATCAAAAGTGAAGAATAAAAGGAATGAATGTTGTATCCTGATAGAAATGAACAGTAATACTGAGGAACCTGCTGGCAGTTGTTACATGCACTAAAATCACTGTGAAAGGGCCTGTATTTTTCCTGGGAAAGTTATCAAGAGCTTTTTGTTTGCTTGTTTGCATTACTTTTAGCTAGGGGAAAGGATCAAAAGGAAAGCATTCTTCCAAGAGGAATGAAAATCTAAGCAAGTGAACATCGAACTTGGTCTCAGTAAAGGTGATACACCTGAAAGAGTTTTGTCTTGCAGCTGATGTAGTTAATTGGTTTTGGTACATACCTGCTAGATCGTATTATTCTTTATTTCATGGGATGATTCATGTGTTTATAGAATAACAAAGTTCAGTCAGAGCCTACATTTAGTGTTGCTACACTGCAGAATGGAGCCAGTGGTGCCCAGGTTTTTCATTGATTACTTCTTACTTAAAGTAAGCATGCTATTAGAAACAAGCATCAGATCAACCACAGACCAGCAGATACACAAGAACTGAGGCAAAACAGAAACTTTAGATTACGTGGTCTGATGGAGTGCTTATAGAGTATTTGCAGCACACATTAAAATGGCATACACACATTGCTTCTGGAGAGCAGTGATAGCAGCAGCAGTACTGCATTACACAGTGCTGTCAGCCCAAGAGAGTGCCTGCTTCGTACAGATGACGTCCCCACAGAGGAGGGAAGGAAGGAATGCTGCACTGGCTTTCTTTTCTATGGATATCTCACACAGGTGGTACCTTTACTGTGCAGAGACAACTGTACCTGCAAGAGATGGGAGTGCAACAGGAACTGTTAAATCTTCTCCTTCCTAATGACAGGAGTGTAACCTGTAGATCCGTACAACGTGACGGGGCATCTCGGAGGCTCTACATTTCCAGTATGTTCTAGTTATCACCAGTCATGTTTTTAAAGTTACGTATTATGTTAATTTTCACAGTTAATTATAGCTTGTGTTGTATTTGGCTAGGAAAGGAGAATATGCAGAGAAATATGCTTCTGAGCTTCTGGTCCGAGCCATCTGGAACAGGTTATTACGTTATTCATGTTATGAGACAGCATTTATAGCTGTATTTCAGACACTGGGTGAAGCTGACCTCAGCTGATAGCATAACATAATCCATCTTTGAAAAGGAGAGGGAAGACTCCCCAAATACCAAGAGTTTGCTATTGGATTCTGTGCTGAGAGGTGGAAGAAAGAAGCCCAATGCCTTTCACGCAGAATTAGGGGTTCAGACCACATGTGCTCAGTGCTATTCAGGTGGCATTGGGGGAGATGTGTGTGTTTCAGATTGCTGCCTGTCATGTGTTACACTGATACATGACAATATCAGAAATTTTCTTATTTAGATATCTCCAGAAATGCTTTAATCAACCTCCAAAGTCTGATCCCAGCCTGTGAAGCTCATTGGTGCTTGGCTGATGTCTAAATGTAATTGTTTCTGCAAATGCCCAGCAGTTGTGCTTTAAGTGTTTTACCAGTTTTTCTGGTAGGAAATTTGGTCCCACAGGGTTTTGTGGAGGAAAAAAAATGAATGTTTTAACCATCTAATGTTTGGACATAGGCCCTTAAAGTGTCAGTTATTGGCAAAGTCCTTTACTGAATTCAGGTCTGCACAAGATGTCTATGACTTGTCATTTTCAGTATGTTTGGGCTTACACACCTATCACTACACGTATCTGTATAATTTGATTGCTCTCACGGTTTGACAGTGTCCTTGGGAATGTTCAGAGAAGGTGAACTTTAAAAAAATTTACAAGAGCTAAGAAACATTTTTGGCTGATATAGTTATAGAGAAGTAAATATAATAGCAGAACTTTAAAAAGAGATGAAGTGTAGTAAAAAAAGTAGAACATGACTTGTATTTGTGAAGCAGACTTTTTGTTCAGGAATGTCGAGTGCAATTAACTCTCACTGGGTACTATGACCTAAATACAGCTTTTGTCTTTGCATTCAGAAGCTGCTGTGTTACATTCTCTGGTGCTGACAGTCACTGTTCGTGCAGTGTTCCACGTTATCTACAGGAGCGTGGCACAATTCATACATTTCACGGTCTCATCCAAGGAGAGTAGAGTTAAAGGTACATAGCTTGTGTGCCCTTTATCCTTATATATTACACAATTTTCAAAACGTGTGTCTTAAAAGTAATTAGAGCTATGATTTCAGCCCTAGCTATGCGCAAAGCAAGTTTTTAAGACCATATTCAGTTACTTAACAGAACCCCATTCTGCACTGTGAACTGTTCTACACCTCCTCCAGAAGACAAAGTCAAGGTAATCTAAGCTAATGGATTTTACAACATGAGGGAACAGTTGACCACTGAAGTAAGAGGGCTGCTCCACCTGAAGTCTCGTCACCATCCTATGCATAAACAGTGAAGATGTCAGTAGGTGGTGTTGAAAGATGCGCTGAATAGTACTCACTTTTACAGGATGAACAGGAGAGTTTTTGTGTACCACAAATGCTTTTCTTTATGCAACTCTTCTTATCAAAGAAAGAGGTGAGTTGGGTGTTGGCTACAACTCATTATTTTGTGGCAGGTCATAGTTACCAAAATGTACTGCAAAAATTACACAGCCATAGCAAATCCTTTTATTTAGGAAAAAAAATTACCATGCTGTGAGCTAACTAAAGTTGTGGTTTGGTACTCTTTTTATACTCTGGATTTTATCCACTCCAGCTGCCTGATGGAGACAGGAAAAATCAAAACATTTGTACAGTGTCCCTTCTTAAGGGAGCCACTTAGCTGATCAAGTCTGGATGCACCTTCTGTCTCCAGTGCTGGAGCACCTCTTCCAGATGGCTGATGAATCAGAGCTATGCAGTCTGAGCCAGGAACAGACTTGTGCTGCACCCATGCAGAGATTCTGGCATGCATTAATGATTTTGCCATGGAAAGTGAGAAAACTTCCATGGATCAGCAAATGAAGTATTAAGAAGTATATGAAACAAGCTCATCCACAAGTGTGGATCTTCAGAGCATCTGCTTTACCGTAGAGTTGTTTCTAATAGCTTGAGTAGACCTTCATACACCTAAAATACAGCAAGCATGGTGACTTATGGGCTTGCTAGCTCTCCACATCATTGAGCAACACTGGTCCTATGTTGGAATGACAACACTACTGACTGTTAACTTTTGCCTAAATGAAAACTCACCCAGTTTTTGTTGGTTTTCTGATCCATGAAAAAACATGACCAACTTCTCCAGAATTCTAGTGTGTGTTTTTGTTAAGCCCAGAAGTTTATTTATAATAAATTAATTGGTTCCTGTTGGTCTGTAAATATATTGACACCCTAGGGGAGAGTTTACATTTCCAGGCAATGTAGTGATGAAAGCACATCACTGAGAGACAAGCTGTCAAAAGCAGCACTGAGCTTCTGGTGCTCTATTTTTGTTGTTGTTGTTACTCACTTGGACAATCACAACCACTTGGTGAGATACGGCGCTCTCATCCCCTCAGCACCAATGTGACTTATTGGTGCTCAGCAGCCCTGAAGCAGCTGAATCTTTGTTTCTCAAGCTGTGTATCCACACTTTGAGGCCAGTTTTAGAAATATCTTTTCTGTTTATCCATAAGTAATGGAAAGATGTGACAGAGATTTTATTTCATCAGACCTTTCAGTTCCTTGGGAATTAATGGTTTTCACAGATGGAAGCTCTACAGAAGTTCAAAATATTCATTTAATGTTTACGTCTGCATTTAATTTCTGAGTTCATCTTTGGGTTTCAGATAATCTTTGCAGCATCTGATTGCTTACCACTCACGTCTTGTACCGAAGTTGTGCCTGGGGCAAAGTTGCAAAACACCTGAAAAGGGACTTTATTTCCTTCCTCTTCAGTCATAGCTGGAGATCTACAAGATATGTCTTTCCTGAGAAATTCCGTTTCAAAACTTCTCCCTTCAGCGCAGGGTCGGCTTAAAAAGGATCGGTGTTTGTAGACAAACCACTTGCTTTCCTTTGAACATTTAATTTGTTTATTCCTGTTTTCAAATAATCCCCAAGCAATATAGTTCCTGTAGCTGTGATTGTCATGAATTCAAGTTATTCACCTCCCAGAGGGTCAGAACTTTCATCGCTATGCCATTGGCACGAAGCAGCGGGTGTTGCATATTCATCGTCCGAGACACCGGCTAGAGGGCCTCAAAAAAGTCTGACTTTTTTGTTCTCAGAACAAGGAAAACAATCCCTTCCTTCTCCAGTCCCCTGATAAGAGTTTCTGTCCAATAACGGTGCTCTCTGCTCTGAGGCACATTTAACTGAGAAGTTTGCAGCGGGAGAGGCTTTCCTTCAAGCTGTTAGTGCTTTATCCTGGCAGGCTCCTCGAGATTGTTGTGAGGAGTCTAGCCAGTTGGTGAGCTTTGTAATCTAAACCAGCTGTCCCAGGCTGAGGCCCCCATTTGCATTGTTTAACATACTTAGAAAATGAAGTGTTCATTTTTAACATTCCTCCTCCAATTGGTTTAATGCTGAATTACAGAAGAGAACTAAGCAAAACCAGGTGCTTTCACTGTATTCTCTCCAGTGTCTGAGGAGGTACGGACTGCTCCCGATCTTCTCCGTTACTTGTTCTTTCATTCTTTGGACTATAAATGACCGAGGAACTGAAGTGCTAGCGGAGGGTAATGTTTGGAAACACTTTCTAGTTATTCATCAGCACAAGCTCTGTTTTTTTTCCACCTTTCTCCAACGGTTTTGGACATGCAAGGATTAAGAAGGTAAGTGCTATGCATGAAACCTCTGTACTTTCTGGAGGGAAACCTACGTGCGGAAAATATCTGTGGAGAGGATTCAGTACGCCAATCCACTTGCTAAAGCCATTTGCACGGAGAGGGGATCTCAGTGATCAGACGTGGGAAAAGATGATATGTCTGTTACTGAAGGTGCGCTGTCTCTGACAATTTTCTTCTTGATCTGTGCTTATATTCTGTACTTAAAGAATCCCAGCATTTGTGGGAGTACTGAATTGCAACAGCAAATGGGTCCCCCAGTTGCAATGATTAATTTGAAGCCAATTAGCTTCCATTGCAGAAGTTAATTACTACTTTGAAATACTTTGCCTGCCGGACAAGCTACTGTGATCAGCTGAATGTAGCACTTGATAGAGTGTGCTGCATGACTGTTAATAATTCTTGAGGGGATTTGAGAGCTCAGTAACGGGCAAATTGTGATGACTGCAGACAGAACACGTATGAGGCAATAAGGTCACCCTCCACTCCAAGAGGGAAGCATATATTATCCTGTAACAACGGAAAGACTGTCTAGAAAAATATGAATTTTGTCTGGCTGACGTTACAGTGGATTTTGTCAGTGTGCACTGCTTAGCAATAATGTGAAGTGCAGCCCTAGCTATGTGAGGCAGCTAGGTGTGTTAGTGTTCAGCTATAACCTGCTGTATTTCCTTCTAGTGCTGTTCTTGCCATGTGCAAAGTGAGGGAGCAGTCTTTGTATCTTTTGCATGCTTTAAAATGACTTCAAAAAGATTTAAGGAATGAAGAATGAAGTGCAAGTCTAAATGGATAATGTTTTACTCGGAATGCTTTACTTCAAGGAAAAATCTGTGTAGAATTTGCTTTCCCTTGTCACTCAGAAGCTGCCAATGAGGACAGCAAACCTCCAGAGCACTACGAACAACCATCTTAGAGTTTGTTTTCACTTTCCAGAGTTTGTGTGTGTGTCCACACTCAAAGCAAATGTGTTCAAATGTTTCCATCTCTGTTTGTGCACAGTTTTGTCTGATGATGCATTTGTAGGTCTCGTTCAGCAGCTCAGTTTGCACTGGAAATCAGAGGCAACTCTAAAAGAGAAAGTTGGCAGCTCACTAGAATCGCAGAACCTAAAACATCTTGTGATTCCTGTGCTGGTTTGTGGGAAACGTGTACAATTGCCATTCAGAATTTCAATCCAAGCTAAGCAAGATTTAGGTTTAACTGTATTGAAAAGAAATTTTATGTAAGGCAGAGGTAAAACAGCAAAACCCACAGCGCATAGAGGAAAATCAATTATTGCTGTCATTTCCTGGTTTTCTGTCAGTGAGTAAATACTTGGGGGTGCAGGTTAGCTGACCAAAGAATTTGCATGCTCCAGGTAAAGAGCCCTTATATAATAAATCCTTTAATTTCTGAGCCCTTAGCCACAAGCTCTGCTATCAAGGGACCCTCTTCTGTCAGTTGCAGCAAGGAGACCCAGCAAGCCCCAGTAGGTGCTAAGGTGAAACAACAGGGAGGGCTGTTGTTGCCTCAACACTGAGGATAGCAACTTGCGGTACCTGATGACCTGGCACAGTGTATCTACTTGCAGAGTAATGTATCACTGAAGACTGGGAAAAGGGACAGAATCTGACCCAAGGAAAATGGATTAATCTCAAAAATTGTCTCCTGGGGCTGAAGTGTGGTTTAGCGGTTAGTGCAACTGGCTTGCATTCAGGACCTCCTGCATGTCATCTCTGCAGCCCTGCCAACAAGTTGCACGATGAGCTTAGGCATGGCCTATGCTCTAGTTTACCCATCTGTAAAATGCAAATAATGTGCACGAAAAACTTTGATATTGTCAAAGGAAAGGTGCCACAGAGGTGGCAACGACGCTCTATTGAATATTATGCACTTCCTCATCAAACAGCTTCTCTGCTGAACGTCACAAAAAGCAGATTAGTTAGCTAACATGTACAGTCTGATTTTAGTCACAATTTTATAAAACCATGGTAAAACTACAGACCGAGATCTGAATGTGGCCCACAGTTGTATTGCTCCCTCTTCAGAGGCCAAATTCATATTAGCAAAAAACTCCGGAATGCACTGAAGTGTCACTAGAGATTAGTTTGTCTGTGTGTATTTAATTCTGTATAATGAGCCTGATTATCAGAAGGTTTTCAGCCTATTTTCTGTGCACATTACAGGATACTGACTGCTTTCACACTGACCATCTTCCTTTCGAATCCTGGAAAAGCACAGGTGAGAGGTGTACAGAGAAATCTGTGTACTGTTATATACTAAAGCACTATATGGCATGAGATTTAACTGGCAAGCAGGTGAATAGGAAGCTCTGTGGTCTGGGGTTTACATGAAGAGGAAGCTGTGTGGTCTAAGGGTTTAGAGGGGAGGACTGGGAGCCAACAGGATTCTGGAGTTGAACAAGGACTGAGTTTATTGACTCATCCTTGCCAGCTCAGCAAAATATCCCTGCATAAACCTGGACCTCTCTAAAAACCCAATTCTGCTTCTGAACTGAACACTTCTGAAAAACAAAATAAAAGTCATCCCAAGAGAGAAAGAACAGCTCGGATCTGTAGTGGGGAACACCCAAGTTTGGAAAACTTATTCATGTAAACAGGCATGTTCTGTGCATAGCAGTCTGGCAGGCTCTCGTCTTAAGACCTTTTTTTTGGACTGTGAGCCTGAATGACAACATCCTAGGTCTTCACTTTAATTTCTGCCCAAAGCCATCTTTGTTCAAGAGGCAGGGTAATTGAGGGTGGGTGGAAGTAGTGCAGTCCAGTTCTTGAAATAGCATAAATATGAGTTCTTTGTAGTTTTTTGTGTTTTCCTCAGTTCCAAGTGGACTTCAAATTAGGAAAAACCATTCCCAAAGGCGCGTTAAGCTTGGATTCCTAGTTGATAATCCAGATATGTTCAATATCCAGAGCAGTGTTTCTAAATACCTTTGCCAAAAGTCTTTGAAATGTAGTTGTGGGTTTTATTCTGTTACACTAAAAAATTCCTGCACATGGCATCTTTAATGATATTTCTGTGGGAAAAAAAAAAAAGGAATCGTGAATAAACTCTATTCCTGTGCCTTCTGGTTACATCAGTGCTTCCTATTCTCTGGATGCCTCTTGCTTACCTTCCTTAGCATAATCTATTTTACTGGAAGGATCCACTTGTGTCAACTATGTGTCCCATAACTAAATTGCTGGAGGCCCAGTCAAAAACAAGGGAGAGCAGGGAATCATTTTGATGGGTTTTGACAGAAGTTGCCATTGTTGTCACTGTTTTAGAAATGCTGAGGGACAATGATTACGTGCAAAAGACTCCAGGTTTCAGCCCTGATGACAACCAGTAGCATAGGATGGAAGGAACAAGGTTTCCAGTAACCTTGCATGCATAGAACATATGTTGTGTAAATAATTATCGGAAAATTTGAAGGTTTGCTGTAAAGGAAAGCCTTACTATTTTTTAGATTTCTAATGATTTATCTATGGCCTCCATTCAGGTCAGATGGCTAACTTGTTGAGAAGTACTGAAACTTCCACGTGCAGAGTTCCAGAGTGTGTTAGGGAAGGTAACTAGTACCTTTAAACTGAGTTCCTTTGTTCTGACAAAAGCAAAGATTTATTTTGTATTATTCTTCTCCAAATGTTAAGGATGCTACAAACTGTACAGCATATCAGGTGCTGGTTATCCCAGCAGAGTAACAACCTAAACAGTCACCTTCTGTGAGAATTACATTCTGAGTTAAGGGGCTGTCACATGGGCTGAAGATCTCAGGTTTATGCACTGCTGTCTGTCCATACTTCATTTTGGTGTACAGAACTTTGTGGTGTAGCGCTGAACAACTGTACTAAGCATAATAATGTAGATGAGCATTTGACTCTGAAACATTCTCATTTCACAGTCACTGAGTGTCTTTTCTTTCCTTCTCATTTTAGCAGCAATGCACTAATGGGTTTGACCTGGACCGTGCTTCTGGGCAATGCTTAGGTAGGACTTACATTAAATAAACAAATTTAAACTGGGGTTCAGAAACAGTGACATTATTGAATTAACACTGTTCTGCTTTTGGTGTGTTTTAGCTGAAAAGTTCTCACTGTGTGGTAAATGTGTGTGTGTGTGTGTGTGTGTTTATGAAGCCCAAGTATATATCTAACTTTGACAACTGAGAAACTGACTGGCTCAGGGCTTCTCAAATGCCTGTGATGCATTGAGATGAGTTGTGGAGCTCAGTCCAGTTGCCAAATGGCAAGGACTGTACATGCTCCTTCTCTTTTGTCTCTAAACTCTGTATTCACTAATTTTGTTGTCAGCCTCCACCTGGAGGCCGCAGGTCAAGTCTATCACTGCTCCATGTTGAAACTTTAGGTCAGTCATTGAGGAAGCTGTAGGAAAACACCTACTTTTCCCTATGGCGTATTTTCATCAATGAATGTGAATGGAGGCTTCCAGTCTACAGGGCAGAATTTTCTTCATGAATTAAAGTCACCCAAGCAATTACGAGGAATAATGGCAACAGACAGTTGCTCTGTCTCAGTAGCCTAACACATTCGTGATACAAGAGCCAAACAACTGTTTGGTTTGGGAAAACCAATTGTAACTTTCTAAATCTGATTCAACGAATATCTCAACTGGAACAAGGAAGATTGCTAACTCACGTCTCCAGATTGAACATCCCTAACTTCTTCTATGGGAGGGAGCCCAGGAGTTCTAAATCAGGATCCAAATTTCACAGCTGGGCAAACCAAACCACCAGAGTTTGAAATCCTGATCTCCATGTTGTGGTTTGGAGAGATCCACTAGCAGGAATAGGCAGTAGCATGCTGTAGCCACGTGTAAATCAGAGTTTAAACTGAACATTTACAAGATAAAAAGGCAGGCATTCCTCTTCCCCTCTTCCCTCTAATATTCAATTAAAATAAGTACAACATAGGATATGTTGATTATATGGGATGTTTCCAATTTTAGTATGATCTATCTTCAAAGTGAGACTCCACAAGGAAAAATTAGCTCTTCTGTTCAGAATATCATTTTTTTTTAGCAAAGTCTTGTGAAAAATACGTTAACTATTTTTTGGATAGGTCACACTAGGAAGCAATCACTCATTTATCATTTACAATTTTCCTTCCAGATATTGATGAATGTCGGACTATTCCTGAGGCCTGTAGAGGAGACATGGTGTGTGTCAACCAGAATGGTGGCTATTTATGTGTACCACGAACAAACCCAGTGTATCGATCACCGTATCTGAATCCTTATTCAAATATTTATCCACCACCCCCAGCACCAGGCCCTGTTCCTAATTACCCTACCGTTACAAGACCTCTGATTTGCCGATTTGGTTACCAGTTGGATGAAAACAATCAGTGTGCTGGTGAGTAGTAGAAATCTTTTATGCTTTTCATTCATATTAAAGCTTGCCTGCAATTGTAGAAACAATTGTCCTGTAAATGTCTTATAGTTATTCTTGTAGCATTTGACTCTAACATATTGAAGTTCAGCTACCTTATTTTCAGGCAGTGCCTTTCAAATAGTCATTATATAAAGCAATGTGTTACTCTGATTATTTAATCAGGTAACCCACTTTTACAAGATAATTAAGCATTCTGTGGTGTAAACATCTACCTGATGGCATACGTCAGTGCATCGAAAGCATACTCTTTATGCTTACGAGTCTGTCTTCGTGAGAGAATATAGTATGCATTTGAAGCGTTAGATTGGGATTGATGAAACTTTGATTCAGCTCTTGGTTGTATGTGACCTTGTCCAGATTTCTGGACTCAGTCTTCCACTTGCAGATGGTATAAATAAGAGTTGTTTCCTCCCATGATTTGCATTCTTCACTTGGACTGTGAGCCTTTTGAAGGAAAGCTCTTCTAGGGGGTCATACACAACTGTTGGTGACTATAGAATCAGTGCCCCAGCAGAGCTTTGATACTGGGGGAATATCAAAGTCTTAAAACAATCTCCAATTTCAAAACAAAGCAAATTAACAAAAACTCTGAAAATTTTCTTGTGTTGGTAGTTCTTTTTTTTTTCATCTTTTGGATAGATTCTGATTCTACTCACTCCATTTTATGCCAGATTTAACATATATAAGGTATACCTGTGTTGCTCAAATTTAAGGAAGATTTAAAATATATCCCTTTAATTTCTTTGCTTCTTATCATGATATGTTATGAAGGAATGGAGAGAAAATTTTCTGGACTATATCAAAGGAAATTCCACTAGCCAAAATGTGACGACAAACCTGGCTACAAGAGATCAGGATCAAACCAATCTCTGATGACTGCTCAGGGTAAATGCTGGAGATGTAGTTCACCACTTATTTCTATGTCTCAGTTTTCCTAATGATAAGGTCGTTTTTGTATGTAGTTAAATTGTTGTAGCTAATTTGTAACAGCACATCTAGAATTGACTTGTCTTTTGGCCAGATTTTGCCCTTTTCTCTGGAATTTCTGTCAGGACTTGGTTTCAGATGATATTCCTCATTCGCTTCCCTAGTGAGGAGACCAGAGAGGAGACCATGGGAGATGTCAGAATGTAGACTCAAATTCAGATTCTTTTAGGCCTGTCTTTCTACACTTGGAAAAGGTTTTGTTTTGTTTTTACACAAAAAGTTTTAAAACCCTGGGATGACTGGTATATTTGCTGTAAAAATAGACCTACTTACTAACGAGTCCTTTAAAAACTGCAACTGGTCCTTCTGATCTTAGCAGACTGATCATCCTAAGTTACTATGTCTATTGACTTGTAGGCTTCCAGGAGTGTTTTCATTTTGGTATCTTTGATGTAGATGAGTCAGGAAATGGGACAGTTAATAGAAAAGAAGTGCTGAAATCAAAGGGGAAATGAAACCTCACTCTGGCTGGCTTGCTGTGCAGAAAGCAATGCAAATCAAAACAGGTGGATTTTGGAAACTTTTATAATGTAACTTCCTGCCTATAGAGGTTACGTGTGTTACTATTCATACTAGCAGAAATGTGAGGGCTAATTCCTTCTTCAGTCAGGTCCGTTCACTTCTGTCACTTTAACTTTCAAGTATGTCAGTGTAATTGGGAAGGAAAGTTTGACAAATAGAGACGTTAGTAAGTATTGACTGGAAAAGACAGACTGCCATTCGAGGACCAAAGTTAGCTGGAAGAAATTTTTGAATGTCTACATCAGGTTTGAATTCGGGCAGATGATAGATAGATCATATTTGTGTTAGAGGAGGGAAAATAAGACCTAAAGAAAATGAGACCTGCCAGGTTGAAAGTGCCTCTGCTGAGCTTTGTTCTTATTTTTCGTTAGAGAAATCTTGTGGAGGCAGTCATTGTCTTAATGCAGTATTTATTTTTGTACCTGTGTGCCCTGAATGGAAAGGTGAAAGGCATGAATTACTGCATGTCTCAGTTCAGAGGTGGTGAAAAAGCCTAACCCCCTGTTAGCAGGATTTTGGCACAGTTAATGAGAGCGATGTGAAAGCCATAGAGATGAGGAACCATGGAACCTTGAAAGGGTCCCCGACCAGCACTGAAACTTCAAGTCATTCAAGAAAGTCTTAATCACTGAGTCATGGTTATGTCTTATAAAAAGCAAACTATAAGCACTGCTTATGCCAGTGGTATTTCAGTTGGTTGCCTGCTTGTCAGTATTCAGCATGCTGTTAGGGTATGCAGCACTTCAAGGGTTAATTTTGTGTTGGAATGGTTGAACAGAGTGAACTGGAAGATATTCTACCCAGTAGCTGAGCCACTGTATAACTTACAGGTTTCTTATGCTGGTGTTCTGGCATCTCCTTCCAAGAACTTCTTTCCAAATAAAAAATTAGTCACAGGTATTTCCATTAAAGATGATGAGGCTTTTTGCTGTTGGCTTCGGGGGGAAGCAGAGCTATTCTAATTCCAATGTTTCTGAGAAATATCCAGTTTTTAACAGAGTACACATTTTTGTCTGGTCAGATATGGGGTTACAGGTCTGAGCCATATTTTCTATTGCTAGGCCAACAGAAATCTTTACTTTCTCTTTGAATTCCAGTCAAAACAGTTTATTAAACACAGGAACCTTCCCTGGGAGATTTTCAGCCTCAGCTTTGAAACACTGAGCTTGTTCAAGAGGTTTCCAAAGTGAAACAGGATAAAAATCTGATCTAAAAGCACGTAAGAATTGCCAAGGTCTTTTTTTTCTTTTTTTCTTTTTTTTTCTTCTTTTTTTCTTTTTTTCTTTTTTTTCTTTTTTTTTTTCTTTTTTTTTTTTTTATAAGAAGGTCACTCTGTCCCTGCCTGGCACCTGGCCTGCCTGCCAAGGCCCCACGTCCTTGGCTCTTTGAAGAATGTGCACCACAGGTGGTTCAAATAACATTCCCCTTCGTGGGGGCTGATATATTCCAGCTTAGCAAAAAAGAAAGACAAACATTTTTTCTTCCCTTTCCATCTCTTTTGGCTTCGTCCTTTCTGAGTAGTATGGTCACAGACAGGGGCTGGGTGTCCATGTGCCTTTGCCATCCTGTTTGCTGCTCACTCTTACCAAGAATCTTTTCACTTACCTCCAGATCTTTCCTGGCACAAATGCCTCTCGATGACACCTGTTGCACCTGATTTGCCCACCCCATTCTCCTCTGCATGGTGGAGAACCAGCTGTAGCCATTTCTGGCAGCTGGCAGAGAAATATTTTTATGTTAATTTCATTTTAAATCTTCTGTAGGCTTGTTACTTTTACTCCAGAAGTTGCTGAAGGCCTTGTGCCTTGTATGTGTAAGTGTACTATGTTTTCAACTGCACGAAGTACGTGCAAATTTATTCCAAAGGAGGTCAGGAATGATTTACAGCCATAA
This sequence comes from Cyrtonyx montezumae, assembly GCF_038088225.1. NCBI lineage: Eukaryota > Metazoa > Chordata > Aves > Galliformes > Odontophoridae > Cyrtonyx > Cyrtonyx montezumae. The sequence goes on from NW_027071826.1 coordinate 14,801,828, forward strand.
GTAATGCTGGAATGAAAGGCCACATAAAGGAAAAGCAGTGAGCGTTTAATGCAAGAGCACTGCTTGAACTATTTGTCTTCTAATGCTACTTTTCTATAAATACTGAATGTTTAGTCTTTCTAATGACTTTTTGTTCATGGCACTTGATCTCATAACTGTTGGCAAGATTACACGGGAGTGAGGGCCCATGTTCGTGCACTATGCATTGGTAAGCCCAGAGTTCTTTCCAACTTCCCCTTACTCCACCTTGTTGTTTCCTGATTTACAATAATCTTTAAAACATGCCTCAAACACAGATCCTTCTGGGCATTGGAAAGAATGTACTACTGTAATGGGTGGACTCTGAGTTTTGCTTTTACTCCCATTAATTACTGACAGTGTGAGGAGACATTGTAGGTGGGAAGGTATCTTAAGATATGGTTGAATGCAGGCATTTGAGCAAGTAGACTGCTAAAACAGAAGTACATGTTTGGAAAGATATAAGTGTCAGGCAAGTTGAGTACGACCTAGAGATGGAATGGAGGAAGGACAGTGGAAGAGTTAATTGAAAAAATAAAAGAGGGGAGAAAAAAGACATCATCTTCATTTTTGAAACAAACGCTAAAAAGAAGCTAATTGAAACTACCTAAAAAATTACCTTTGTATGCATGGATTTTACATCATTATCATTTATATTATTGCAAGTATACCTAAAACCCACATCCAAGCCTGCAATCATACTGACCTGACCTGTGCACAACCTCATTATGAACAGCTTATGCCTAGATGAGTTTTCAAGCAAAATCATGGAACCAGATGTGTGTATCTGGGGAAGAGGAGGAAAATGAATAAATAAGAAAGTGAAATGAGGTGCCCAGGTCTCGCACCAGGACCATGGCCGTGTTGGGACTGGAGCCCAGAATTCCTTATCCGATACCTTAGCCACTAAGCCAAGCTCTCTCCTAATAGTAACATTTCTACAGTGACCTCTTTGACGTTAGAAACAGGAAGAAAAGGAGGGAAATGCTGCAAGAAGATTGTGCCCTGGAAGGAGTTCTGTAAAGGAAAAATGAATTGAATCAACTCCTGCTATTGTCTTATTTAACTCTAATTAGTACAGCTCATTAGTTTTGCTATTTCAGCAGCCAGTTCTTGAAGGCTGTGCATTATACCTGCTAGGCAGCACGGCCATTGTGTCCAAATTAACTAGAAACAGAAAGATTGCATGAGAATAGGTTCTGCAAAAGACTCACGGCAGCCTCCTGAAAAGCGACATAATTGATGACATTTCCTGATTAAATTAAGGGCCATGATGTTTAGCCTTAATTCCTAAATATTTTTCCTCTGACAGCTATTGTGTGAGGGAATACAAATATGGACCTCATACTACCACTGCAATGGAAAATTTGCCTTTAATAATCTCAAGAAGCTGTAGCTGATGACTAAAACTTGGGCTGGAGCTTTTACTATTTTGTTCTTGACAAATATAGCGTATATGTTGGAGTTCTGGGTCATTTTGCTTAAACTGAAATAATTGTGGGTTGTGAATAATTTCACAATTGGATGATAGCTGCTGAGGTAGATTCCCAACAATTATCTTTAAAAAATAAACAAATGTAAACAGGCAAAAAAAGGCCTTGTTTAATAATCCTGCAACAGTGAAGCCCAAAGTGAGGCAAGAGGAACTCCCCTCCCTAGTGCATTAGGCTGGTTAGCTATCACTGGACATTTTTGTTTGTGTTTCTGCACAGATCAGAGGAGTGCCAGAGGCTTTCACTACCTCCCATTCAGTTCAAGTATATCTGTGCTACAAAAGGTTGCAGTGGCAGATTGATCCTGTTATTTTGCAGCCACCATCTACTTATACTGTGCTCATTCATGTTCTAACAAAACTCAAGGTGGCTACCCCTTGATTATCTAACACAATGATGAGACAAGACAGGTAAAGTAAAGATGTTGAAAATATAAACTGTGTACTTTAAGACAGGGCACTATACACCAGGGGACTTATGGAAAAAGGGTCATTAACACTGAACATGGATATACCTCTAGCAGATAAACCTACAACATGCAGCTCCAGACAAACACAGTTATTCTTCAGGGTCCAGTCTCAGTGCCTCCAGTATGATGGTCTGATCGATTCACAAGGCCAACAGTCTTTCTGAAGGTAACTGTGAGTTGTACATAGAATCATATAATCTTGTTGAGTTGGAAGGGAGCCTTAAAGGTTATCTATTTCAACTCCCCTGCAGCCTAATCTTGAATATCTCTGTGGTTGGGGCTGCCGTAAAATATTAATGGATGGAAACCACTCAGAGTTCCTTCTGAAACCACTCAGAGTTCCTTCCTCCCTTAAGAAACAATTGTACCAGTGCAAAGGATGAGCTGGGGCTGAGGAAAGGTAAGTGTCAGCTCATACTTACAGTAGTGTTAGTTAGGAGGGTCACTCCCACCAAAACTTCAACGAGTATATCCTACCCAGCAGAATTTAAAAGGGGAATAAGTGTGAAAATGTTGCTTTTCAGTGAAGTGTGCCCATTTGTGGTGGAGGGGTTCACTTGATAGAGAAGGTTGCTGTATGTCTCTCTCGGTTAAACTGAGTCTTCTGTGGCTTGGATTATTTCCTTTATTCCTGGTGAAGTGCAGTGCAGAAAGAGCATGGTCTGGTGGTTAAAGCACAGGAAAATGGTTAGTTTATTTGTGAAGCTTCTAGTGCTCAAACAGAGTTGAGTAAAATTGAACCAAGAAACATATAAGCCAAGAAACCTGGCATGTTATTAAGAAAACTGGCATTTCTTTGTTCTGGAGTGAAAAATAAGGTGCTCCTAGGTATGGCAAAGCAAATAGAAGGTGCACGTCTGTCACTCTGCACATCAGTGCCTTTCAGGCATCACTGATGGACTGTATTACCATGCAGTGATGTGAGAAGGGAAAATAAAATAAACATGACTATATCATAGCCACAAATGAACTTGACTGAACTGCAGTCATACTAGTTAAATTGCTTGATAGTCAGCAGCTCAGGTTCAGGAAGGCTGGCATCTCTGAAGTCTGTGTCTGCTCTGTTTCATGATGTGTTTTGGCTTTCTCTTTTCTGTGAGGTTGCATGATATCTTTGGTGATGAGGTGGCAAGAGCTTAGGAATCTCATCTCATGTTCACTTTGAGGACTGCAGAGGGAAAGAGAATCCAAGAGGAAGAGGTTTAACCTATTCACTGAGTTGCGGCTTGTTTAATGGCCTTGGTTATGATCAGTCTCTGAAATGGGGAGTTATTGGTCAACTGGGCTCCGAGCCAGATAATACACAGACTTCAGCTGTCAGCAAGAGCTCGTTGGCAGGATGTTGCATGTGATTCATTTCAGAGGAGCAGTACTTGTGCCCAGCCTGCCATGTCCTCAGGCATGTGCTGGCCAGCACAGAGCTTCAACCCCATGTAATTCCTTCAGTGCTGAAAGAGGGTTGATATGTGGGGCTTTGTGGCTGCCTTGCCATTATTATGTCTTAACTTCCAGGGATTCCAGCAGTGCCAGATCAGTTACAGCCACAATGCACTGATCAGCTCTGTCTGCTTTGGAGCAGACTGAGTGAGAGCTTTCCTTTGTGGGATAGCTGTCATGACAGGCTGGCCCACAATTACAGGACTTTAAAGAAAATAAGTCACTTAATGGTGCTGGAAGATTGACAGACTACACAAGTACTCTTCCTCAGTCTGTTGGCTTTGTGGCTTGCACCCCTTCCACTTTGCTGCAGGGTCTGTTTTGGCTGTGGGTGACAGTCCATTCCTAGCATTCTGCTGGGGGCCTCAGGGTTGTGTGCTTCCTTCCCTACATCCCTGGGGGTGTGCAGCATGGTGTGTAGAATGATAGAATGGAGTTACTTTCCTTAACAGGAAAGTTTATTTATTTTCAGTGCTGTTAATAGAACCAGCATTCTGCTCAGGCTTATGTTAATCTCTGCATGTATTTGCAGCACCCACAGTACCTAGAGATGGCAGTGTTCTCAATGACTTAAAAGTCACCATTTGTCTTGGCGTCTCACTTATATTTCTTGGGTGAGTTTTGTTTCTTTTTGCTTGGTTCCAGCCTGAAATTGGCCATGGCTGTATGTCACAATCAAGATGTTAAGCCAAAATATATAGAAAATATGAATTGGCTTCTTTACCAGTATAAATCAGCCACATGGGCGGTATGTTTTGCCAGACTCTATAGGCAGAGGTAATGTGCTGGCATTGCTCCCTTGTCTTGTCCTTTGGACACTGGACCCATGGCAGAAGTGCCATGCTAAGAGCTGCCGGACAGTGTGTGAAGTTTAGCATGTTCTGACCACTTCATCTGCCAATTGACTGGTTTCCCATTTTAGTACTTCAATGAAATAAGAGAATCTCTCAAAGAAAATAAAGCCACCAGAAGATGAATGGGAGTTACACATCCCTGTTCCATTTCAGGGGAGCAGTTTCAGCACCCTGCTTCTTGCCTGGGGCGTGCTGACCATTGGGGATGACGAAATGCACTGAAGTCCATCTTCAGTTCTAACACCACCAAGACTCTCTCTGCTTTTAACTCATTTCAGCCATGAGTTATGTTTACAGGTGCCCAATGATGTAAGGCTGTGCTGCAGAATGAGGACAAAGACAATCCTGTTGATAGGTTGGTAGTATAGGTCATAGGACAGCTGAAAAGACAGCTGACCCAGGTTCTTGAGGCTTTGTTAGGCCCTTTGCTCTCACTGAGCTCAATCCCTCACAGAAGTTGAACATGTAAACGTCCTTTGGTCTGTCTTCCAGCCCTTTGCCACTGGCTGCTAGTACAACCTCTAAGATTTTTGCTCAGTATTTGTTTTCATTATTAACCGTGTGCCTGAGGAATACAGTATCTGAGCATCCAGCTGGAAAACCTGGTGGGATATAGGCCTTCAGGCAGAAGCATTCAGCACTTTCTGAAACTCAGGGTGCATATGATATCCTCATTTGGGCACCTAGCAGTGTACATGTACAAAAGCACAGTGCCTTCTGAAAAAACTGCTGGTCAGATCAAAGGCATTAGCAGGTTTTGTGGTGCAAGCCCAACATACCTGTAGACGACAACAGAACAGGAAGATTAAATCCTGTTTAGAAAAGCTACAGTTGTGGTCAGGAAATTAAGAGATTGGAAACTCAGAAGTAGATGAAAAAATAATCTAAATCATGGCTCTCTGGTGAGAAAGGAAAAGTGAAAGACAGTAATATTGAGAGCAGCTAGCATTGAGCAGTTTCTCAGCATTACTAAGACTTCATCTCAGAGCACGGAGGGAACTGTTCTTTGAAATGTTTCTGATGAGAACCACCCTATCTACTGACATTAAGTGTAAATACCTTTCTACCAGATAGATGTAGATATATTTATGGAAATCTCAGTATAGAGCAGCAGTAAATTAGAGAGCACTAAATAGGATGATTTTGATTAAGACCATTAGGTGTATTGTAAGGCTGAGGCTCAGATGGACCTGCAAATATCAGAGAAACAGTTGTTTATGGTGGGTGGTACAGAAGTGCTTATTCCCAAGTAAGGTATAATTTGCTAAAGTGAGGGAAAATTACTTTTAGACTGAACATAGTAAAATCTCTCAGAATACAATGATGTATCAGGTTATGCAGTTGGACACTATATATAATGTTACAATGGTAGAATAGTATTGAATGTCTCAATAGAAAAATTTAAATTCTGACTGAAAAAAAAGTTAGTGAGAAAAGAGTCTTGAATATTTGAGGGTGGGAGAGATATTAACGGGTAAATTTTATTTGTATTTTTGACACCTATCAAAGCACAGGTGTCCTAAGGCGAGCTCAGGGAGGCCAGAAACCTCATGAGGAGCAGAAGGACAAAAGCTCACTCGATCTTGATTTTCAGTACTGATATGTATGGAGGTGCAGAAGAAAAATCCTAGGTTTATCTAGTACTGTAAAGCTCATTAGCATGGGTAATAGCCTCCACCCATTAAATAACAGTTATTGTCACTGTGGTGAAGGAATGCAAAACTGAGATAGCTTGGATGAGCAGCTTAGGGCTCTCTTTCAGAAGGAGGGATGTTGGAGGAGTGCAAGGTCAGTTTGCCAGACTGTCACTCCTTACTCCTGGAGCAGGAACCAGGCCAGGGGGAGGAGGTGTGCTCCAAAAGCTGAAGCATGCTGCTGGTTTCCTGCTATTGCAACCTCTCTGGGGAATCCCAAGCCAGGCATAGGCTGGAGCAGTCTTGGATCTCACATGTATTTCAAAGGCAGAGTGCAGCAATGTATACTAGACTTGCTGCCAGCAAATCACTAAGTATTGCATCTGGAGTTTAATCCAGAAGCAGACTGAATCTTTTTTTAATCAAAATCAGAGTTGACACTGATGGAATAGTCTATGCTGATAGCTAACTGTTGGTTTTATGCAGTCTTCTGAAAAGATTTTAGGATGCCAGCTTTAGGAAGAAGGTATTCTTCCCTTGTGAAGACAGCTCTATTTGAAGCTGTAGAGCAAAGCAGTTGTATATTACTCAGCCAGTAAGCTACATTTTGGGGCAAAATTTTAAGTGAAATAAGTATGTTCTGAAGCTGATGAGGATGTCTATCATCACAAGATATAAAATACCATCACACTCTACTCCACTAAAATCTCAAGCTCACCTCTAAAAGCTTGGGACATAACTCTTTCAGAAATGCACACTCCATTGATAGATCATCCCCTCTGACCCAGAGAAGGCCTTGAAATGCTGTATTGAGCACTGTCTGCTGTATATGATTGAAGATGGTAAGAAATACTGCAAATGGTAAAACTCATGCTAACAACTTGTTGTGCTGAAGGTTGTGCCTCCCAGAATGCCTTTTGGTAGTAAGTGGCTAATAAAGGAAAGCATTATGATAAAGGAAAAAACAGGATTCAGCTTTCTGCTGGAGCAGGTCCACATGATGGGAAACTCAGAGTAAGAGGAGAAATTTGCTCCAGGAATAACCACAGACTTTAAATGTTCCAGCTGGTTGAGAACATTGCCTTTTTTTGTTTATTTATTTACTTCTCTCCCTCTTTTTTCTTTTTTTTTTTTTTAATATATATGAAAAGAACATGTTTTTTCAGGCCAGGCCACTTGGAATTGAACCATGTTGGCTTGAGAAAGTTCAGTGTGAACACGAATCTTTCTGAGCTTTCATGGGGCTTGTGAGAGCTGATGGGACTTCCTGCGACATCCATACGATGACCAGCCACATGTCCAGCCCTTAGCACTAGCTGGAAATTTCTGAATTCTGGGCAAAGAGGTTGGACTAGCCTTGGAGCTTAGGAAACAAAAGCATTCAGATCTGTATGTGTGAACAAGGCAGTACATCCGATGAAAAGGTTCATTTGGTGGGAAACCACCTTAACAGTTTCCAGTAATTTATGCAGAGATTCATAAAATATTGCCAAAGTGAACCACACTGAAAACAAGGTTTACAACTACTCTGAATACAAGCATTTTAACAACAAAGTTAAATATGTTTATATTAAGATCAAATCAGAAGTTGAATTTGCTGGGAGCAAAAATTTATGGATAATGAACTTTGACTTCAGTTGATAGTAGAATTTAGACTTTTAGAGATAAAGCTTTTTTTTTTTTTTGTGGTAAAAAAAAAAAAAACAACCAAAAAAACCAGAATCTAGCATTGCATCCTTGTTACATTAAGATGTTTGTCTGAAGTCATGAGTCTTCTCAGGATCTTAGGGTGGGGGTTTACTTTGGGAAGGTAAGGCTGGCAAGGGGATATTACTTCTTGCTATCTTCTACTGTCTAATGTGAGGTGTGGAAGAAGCCAGATTCATTTCAAAAGTGCAGGAGCCTGCGTCTGATATTGGATGTAGCCTTTGGTTTATCTGTGCTTCAAAATCCCTTTGAGTTTTAGCACTGGTTTATGAGGGACTTCAGGCTTTAGCATTGACTTTAAAGTGCTGTAAGATCTTTGAATGAAAAATGATGGAGTGAAGTACAGAGAAGAATCAGAAGGGAAGGGTTTTATTCTCAGCAAAGTGAATCCTTCATTTCACTGAGTGCAAATTCAGTCAAGGCCATCCAGATCAACACATTGGATCTGTGGCAAAAATCAGTAAAGAGGAAGAATATCTGCCCATATCTTCTTTGATTTATTGACAGGAAGGTGGGGGTCAAGACTCCTGCAAGTTTGAGGTAGTTTTAGGAGATGTTTCAGCCCCACATCTTGACTTGCCTGGGAGTTTCACGGCCATCCAGAACTTGTCATGTTCCTGCTCATACCTCACAGTTCTTGGAACTAAACAGAGCACAAGTCACTGTCCCTAATGGCTGGGCACATCTGCTTTGAGCTCTTTTCCCGGGATATCATAAATGTTGATTTTCTGTACTAGTTTATGTTTTGAAGGTAATTGAATGAGATTAAAAACAAGGACAGAAAGAGGATAGGAAAAAGCTCTTTCAGATGAAACATCTTTTTCTAGAGAGCCATGAACAGAGAGTAAGGAAGGCAGGAGAATTGCCAGCAGACATCCACATCACACACCAACTGGAGCAAACTAAACCTCCCATATCCACACAGTTTTCACTTATCTGGGAAGGACTGCAACCCAGTTGGACAGCAGCAAATTTAGAACATTGAGAGAAAGAATTCCAAGGAAATGTGGCTCAATCATTATAAAACAGCCAAATCTGAGTTGAAGCCAGTTACTTGAGCAGGGATTATAGGCATTTTCCAATGATCACCACTACAGAATTAAATAAATAGATTACTTGCTATGTATGCACTCAGAGGGAATGTTGCCCAACATGCATAGCTCTTTGCTGTTAACAGTAATAAGAACACAGCTGTCTGAGGTTGGAAGCCAGTATTTGCAAAGGATAATTCTCAAGGATTTTTATTATCCACTGGCTTTTGTCCACTACCCAGTCTTTGCTTACAAAAGAGCCCAAAAGGCCCTAACATTTATACAAGAATTACCTCCGCTTTGCGGTACTTTTGAGATTGTTATAAAGCATGCTGTCACATGGACAGCTTTGAAACTCAGATGAAATATGAAAAACAAATTTCTCCCCTGATAAGCTGCTCAACTTCCTTAGTGCCAAGCACAACACTTTCTTCGCAGTCAATCATGCCGCCTCCTAGAGCAACTTGCAAGGGTTGCTGCCATGGGCTGGGATGTGAAGCTCTCCCATCCCCAGGAGTACACAGCTTCTAACTGCCTTCACAGCTCATGTCTGAGTCTGGCCAGACAGTGATGTGACTTGAGTCAGGTATAACTGATCAGCTCTTTAGAGCTCCTGTAGTCAAGACAAAACTTCTCTGCTGTCCATGGGCACATTCTGTTAGAACTCTTACAGGCACATTATTTTCCGTGGTCAGCTAGGTTCAGGGGGCAAGGTATTTGATTTCTCAAGGAGGACAAAACACAGTCCTTGTTATGTGTGCTTTCAACTTGCATAGGTTAAGAGATATGAGACAGTCTACATCCATGTCACTTCCAGCAGGAGTCTCCTTGCATTCCCAAACCAAACTATTTTGAATCCATTCCATTCCCAAATGATATGATGGTGATGATTGCTGGAGATTGGTGTGAGATCAGTTAGTGATTGATCTCTAACACTATTCATGTTCCCCATAATGGAGATCCCTTGCATTTTCAGGTCTGCAATATTTAACTTCCACAGCTGCCTTCACAGCATGCTTGATTGGTGGTTAAAGCTTTTGTCGTGTTGTATGTCAGAAGAAACTACACTTTAAAATGGAAAAAGCAACCTTTTCAGTAAAAGTTTCTGCTTACCCCACAGGTGGAGATTTGCATCTCTTTCATTTTGACTTTAATTTCTGACTCCATTTGGATCCATTTCTTCTGCTGTATTATAAGTAGGGCTGTTCTCCTCTTTACTGGTTATTGTGGTATACTTACAGACTCAGACCTCTTCGGCCTGCCAAAACATTTGGAAAAGGAGCTCTTAATGACTCAGTTAAAATGTACGTTCAAGTTCACTTATTAGAGGAAATGTAAACTGACCACCAATTGGCTAAATCAGCTGGCTGGACTATTTGTGCTAGTGATTTCTCAAAGCTCCCTGGGGAGTGAAAGCAGGAATAGCAGCTCTCTTCTTTTAGTTCTCTCATGCTCTGTTCCCTAACAGAAAAGCCTCTGAAAGAATTCGTGGAGGAAAAGCCAATAGCATTTTGCAGATGTGTTTAAAAGCTTTATAAATAGTGTCTTAAACTCCTGTACTTTTAGTATATTCCTTCTGAAAGTGTCTTTTAAAACTATTTGAAAGGAAAAAAAAATACAGTTTAGCTGTAGAAAAAAAAAAATCACTTCTTCAGTGTTAATGGTTTGACTTCCATGAAATTTTGCAAGCTTTTTTCTAGAGGTTCTTATGCGAGACTATTTCAAGCAATACAGCCAAAGGATGACTGCAAGGTCCTTTTGCTAGAAGTACATCTTCATGTCTCAGTTGTCTGTGTATTTGCTGGCTCTGACTGCACTCCTTATTCTCTTCCATTGCAATTCTAAGCGTCACTTACATAACCTCCCAGCAGCTGGGAATATTCTCAGTAAGCACTCTCGCCACCATACAAGCAGATCTCAGTGTAGTAAATGATCATACAAAATAGGTCATTTTGAGAAGCAGATAATACAACAGTAACATTCCATTTATACAGCTGAAAAATATGTTTACTGCCAATCAGGATGAAACCAGTGATGTGAGCAGCAGCCGCTTGGTACCTCCTAATTCAACAGGTCCAGCGTAGCCATTGGAATTGGAATGCTAGCAATTATTGATCCTGCTCCTGCAGGATACTCAGGTCACTCTGATTCTGCTGCACACAGCTATTTGGAATAGCATTAAGTGCAACAAGAAAAAACCTGAGATTCCCAAATAATATACGTTGACCAAAAATTTTGTTAGTTTGGCAGAGTGTTAATTGGGAAATCATAGGTACGGAGAATATAGTTATACTCCAATCTGTTGGCTTCTCACGTTTACGCAAAGCTTTTAACTGAAAGTACTAGTTTTGCTTATTTCCAATTCCAAAATTAACATGCAGACCATGTTTTCATGCAAAGGTTTTCATGGGAACAATCTATGCAACCAACTGTGATCTTAGAAATTGCTGGGAGTGAGGAGCTACGAACGTGCAAGGTGATGTTGAGGCTGAATCATGCACAGCACTTTTCTGAGCAAAAGAGAAAGAGGCTGCTACCTCTCTGTCCCCTTGCTATATACTTCATATGCATTACTGTCCTACAGACTTTAATCACAAAGGCAGGACTGGAACTGTGCTCAGAGAGCAAAATCCTTTCACAGTAAAGCTGATGTTTATTATCTTTGAGCAACGTTAAAAGCATGCTAGCTACGGAAATGCTCCGATAGCTGGCAAGAGATCTAGAACCTGTGACACATGTTGAGCAACTTTCATATCAGGCAGGAGTACACATTTGTGGCTTGAGTTTAGTATCCCCTTCCAAACTGACCATCTATGTGAAAAAAAGCTCCTTAATCCTTGTTTAGATGTCAAAGAATAGCATTAATGCATGTGGGATGCAAATAGAAAATTAATCCAGTGATCAATGTCCAGTCCCCAGACACTGAAATATGCAATTAAACAGGTGTTTAGGGAGTTGATCTTGGATCATGTCCAAACTCGGCAGGGTCAGTTGTCCTTGGAAAAAGCCACTGACCCCACACAGCAGCAGTTCGAATCTGGCTTTGGTCTGCACTTGAGGAATGTGGCATTGTTATTTCTTTCCTTTTCTTATCAAATATAATTATCTTGAGAAAAAAAAAACTTTTGAGAAAACATGTGATTTCACCAAGTAAAAATCTACTACTGAGGAAATTATTTCTCAGTGTCCACATAAGGAGTGGGGGAGAACTTTGGGGAATGTTCTCTGTTCCAAATAATTTTGGAACTAATACCCATGTTACTGAGCTCGGATGTTTAGTCCTGGCCTGTAATTACTCCTACAAAAAATAGACATCCAATCTTTGTATTATTTTAAAAAGGAGCCCTGAGGGTTATAAATGGCTGAATGAGCTTTAGTGTTCGAGCAGACAGAGATTCTGGAATGAGCTCACAGACCTGAGACTCTCTGCAAGAAATTTGTATCTCAGGAGTAGTGTGAACTCCTGAAGTTGTGTTGGTGTTGGTACATTGTCAGAACTAAAATATGAACAGAACAAACAAAGAAGGATGGCCCCCAAAAGAATACCTTTTGGTAGAAGGTGAAGAAAATTTTCTTCAAGACCTGTGCTCTTACAATTGTTCAGCCTTATTGCATTGAATCCTTCGGTGCTAATTGCTTTCAAATAATTGTGATGGTAAAAACTCGTCCACATTTGTCAGTTGTTGGTCAAAAGAATGCAAACACAGCCATAGCGACTACTGTGACCCACAGAAATTTGTGGCATTATTATCAGAATTCATTACTTAAGAAAGGAAGTCATGCATACTAAATATGTTCCAAATAGAACAAAATGTAACAGTCCATCTGTGAAACAGTGCACATTGCCAAAAGCATATCGTCTTGGAAATCTTCTGTCCACATTGGCATGCCTCTTGAATACAGTGTCCAAGCAAAGTTTCTATTCTATTCGCCAAAGTCTCCAGTACTGTAGTTCTAGCTCAATGGTAAGCCCGTGTCCATCTGTGATAGATCCCCGCAAGGGGTATTAGCACTGAAAGGGACCATCACAAAGGGAACGCATCAGTTACAGCACCCTGAGCATGGACCTCACCTGTGAAGTGTACTTACTGCCCACCGCTATCAGCACAGGTGGATGGATAAGATCTTCATGGTTCCTGTAGTGGGAGCTGCTGGAACAGGCTGCCCAGGGAAGTGGTGGACTCACCACCCCGAAGGGATTTGAGAAAAATGTAGATGTGATACTGAGTGATGTGGTTTAGTGAGCATGGTGGGGATGGGTTGACAGTTGGACCAGATGATATTAATGGTCTTTTCCAACCTTAATGATTCTATGATTCTTGGGATGGAGCTTCTTCAGTAAGCTGTAAGCTTTCCAAGTCAGTTTTCTTTGTTACCTAGGATGCAACCACAAACTCAAAAAATCCAAAATAAAATTCATCAATATATTTTACTTTTTTTTCTTTTAAAAGTATTGATTTCTCAATGAAGTCTTTTCCCGTAGGACTCTGGTATAGCTATGTCTCAGCTATCTTTAGGACTGTTGTCTGCTTTATTCTTAATGCCTGAAGCCCTGCTTCTGAGCACAAGAAAGGCAGTGTCTTTGCCTACAATTTTTGAACCTCATTTTCCAGAGAGATATATGTTCTAAGAACCTCTGTTCCTTCTCTTCTTTCCTCCTGGCTTTCCACCTCTTAAACCTATTCAGCATGCCAAACAATCTCCTAGTTCCTGCATGTCCAGTTCCACTAAGCTACAATTTAGTCATCTGTGAGCTCTTTGACGGAACAAATTACCTGGGGGATAACTCACATTTTTCTCTTGCACTTGCTTCGTGCTTTATAATGATGTAATTATTTGGTGTGTCCTGAATGAAAGGTGATTGGCAGGCCCAGCATCTGGAGGCTGACGACTAAGCATCTTCTGACATAAGAAAGTTAGCAACGGTTTCTAAGTTTTCAGTATTTTTTCTACAGTTGCAATAAACACCAGATGTATAATACCTCACATTAAAAATTAAATATATTTATTTATATATTTATTTATATATTGATGAAATTGCAAATGAAAATTTTAATGAAAAGTTGAACATGGGTAATTTTAAAAGTGAGAAATAATGAAGTTATTCTTCTCTTTTGCAAAGGAAAAATAACTTGGAAGAAATCAATTTCTATTCTCCTTTTCAGTAATTATGACCATACAACCTCAGGCAGAAATTGGTGTTTCAAGTGCATTATTTTTTCCTACTGCACATTTCAGAGAATAAATACTGTTCGGGTATAGGGCCCTAAAGTAATGGAACATCTACTATGTGTTCTTCTGTGTGTATTTCAAATGGTTAATCAGTAGTAATGCTAAAGTTTGTGCCTTACGTTTATTTTGAATGTCTTCTAAATGTGTAAGCATTTCAACTCATTATCTTTTGCTAGCTATAATGACCATCTAAATACTTTGTTTCCATGCAGAATTTTATAGATCACTGTCAAATATACCATGACTCTTTTTTTAAATAGATTAATAAAAGGAACAATATCTTGCTGTGACAAAGGCTTTTGTGGCTTTTAAGTACTCTTTGGAGATTTCATAGAATCATAGAATCATAGGGGTTGGAAGGGACCTCAAGAGATCATTGAGTTCAACCCCCCTGCCAAAGTAGGTTCCCTACACCATTTCCTGATCTCTTTACAATATTGCTATTTGACGTGCTGACACCAGAAATGTATTTCAGTAATTACTTTACTGATGCAATGTACAGTGGTAAGAACAATTTCCTGTGTCTACTCAACATTCTCATGTTTATGTTTGTATTTGCATTACCGTGTCAGGAAAAGTTCATGTTCAAATGATTATCTCTAATGACTCCAGAGTTATTTTCATGACTAACATTTCTTACTCTTGATATATGACCTTGCATTTGTTTGCCTTGAAATTAACTTTCAATTGTACCCACCATGTCTAGCAAATTATCTTTACTATAAGAGTTCTGTTCCCTTTTTCAGTTCTTAACTCTACCAACTTGAGATCCTCTGTATTTTACCCTAAATGTGGAAGAAACTGGACCAAAACCAGACCCTCAATATCTTGTAGACACATTATGATTCTACATTTATGATTCTCTCTAGAGTTTTCTAGTCTTCTAGTTTTATCCTTTCATATGGTCAGCATTGAATAAGTCTGGTTTTAATTCAGTAGGCTGATGTATTGTTTTACTTCTTACGCTGTGATTTCTTGTATTGTTATTGAATCAGTATAAAAGATCACTGTGTGTTAGCCTCCCTGGTGAAATGTGGTAGTATCTTGCAGTTTGATATCTATGTTTTCTTTCCAACTGCCCTGTTTTTCATGTGTGGCTTTAAACTGATTTTTAAAGTTGTTTATTTTCAGACATTGAGCTAAATATTTCTTTCATTGTTCTATAATATGGATAAATTCAAAAGAACCTCTGAAGATTATTGCTAGCTTTTACAGATTATAAAACACGAAGCTAGTAATTTGCATGCTAAACACAATTAGTTCATTTATTTATTTTGACATGGTAAATGATATCTATCCTGTCACTAGGCATCTTGCAATCCATTAAAAATACAATCTGTACCAATATAAACAAAGCATCAACATATCACATCCCACAAAAAAAAAAAAAAAAAAAAAAAGAAAACAGCCAGTGAACTGTAAATGTAAAAAAGACAATCTCCACCCTTCTATCCCTAAAGGGAACCCCAGTGCCCCAGCCATCTCACCTCTGTCAGGATGTCAAGTAAACAAAACATCACATGCCAGGGTTGCTAGACCAAAGCACCACCAACATAAATTCTTCAGACAGACATTCTGAGAAAGAGAGAGATGTTGGTGAATTATGGAATCTTTGGGCTCAGGTTCATGCAGCAAGAGCCTTTTGACAAGTGTGTGCTGAGATTCCTCCTACCTATTCTCCCATTCATTCAGTAAATCAAAGATCTTCAAAACTCATGGGTTTGAGTCACGGTGCTCAGTGTTTGTTCAGGATGATATTTCTTAGAGGAAGAGATCATTGGTCTGGATGGGCTGTGTGGCTGCTCTCACTATTCAGTTGGGAAGTAACTGTGAATTGTTTCCACTTCAGGTCAAATTTTAATTTCAGTCTAGACTTCTGCCCTGTAACTAGCTGTGGGAGCAGCAATCCCAACACAATAACCAGAAGGTCAGATGAGAGAATATAGCTGACTGCTAATTTGATAGGATACAACAGCATAACCAAGAGACAAGTCAGGGTCAGCGTAGGCCAAGCATGACTAGTTTTCTTTCCAGTTGACATAACTTCTTTTTCCCTCCCTGTTGAACAGCTAATTATGATTTTATTAACCACACCAATTCTCATTGTATTTTGCATTGTAAATAGCCTTAGCAGGACACTGAGTCCCAGCTTGGGAATTCTCCAAGAGGGTACCTAATGATTAGCAAATTGTTGCACTAACATTTTTCTCACTGTTCAGAAATTGGCTTTAACTTAGTAAGCCCACGTAATGTAAATAGCTCTCAGAATTATTGACCTGATTGTGTTGGCTGAGCCTATCAGAGTTTAATGGCACATCACTGTAAGAAACTGTCTTAGAGAAGGACAAGGACATAATGGAAATACTGTACGCATTCAGGATGAGGCAAAAAGTTTTCAGCAAGGTATCAGTAATGCTGTTGATGATTGTTGCATAAAACTTCATTAATGAAGTCAGTGAAGTATTACTCAGTGAAAAATGAGGGGAAACAAGGTGTTTTGAAAGGAAAACTTTGGGCTGATCAGATTTTTCTGAGGCAGCAGAAACTCCACAGGTATCCCCTATTGTAAAAATTTTGCATTCAGATGGAAATGCATCTCCACTACCATTGTGAAAGGTGAAGAATGGGACTAAGCAAGCAAACATATCACAAAGACGGAAGCTAGTTGAAGGTTGGTGGGGACCTATGGAGGTCATCTGGTCTGGCATGCTCAAGCATGGCCACCTAGAGTCTCCTGCATATAAATATGTACAGAAGGCTTCTGAACATCTCTGAGGAGGGAGACATCTGTCTGGTAGCAAAGAAAAAGAGGAGTGATGCCTTACTGAGTGACTATCACTCATGCAACCACTACAAAGATGGCTTTAGGAAAAAAATCAGATTGCACAGCTACCCATTGCTTTCTCTGTAAGCCAAATGCACCAGAGCCTAGTGGAGGATCTGCAGTCTTCAAACAGCATTGCTACCATACATGGCAGTAAGACTGAGCCTCATATTATCTCCACTGGGTTTCACCTATTTATAACGCTGGAAGCGGTGAACATGGAAAATTAAAATCTCTTCTTATTTTTAAGTTTTTTAAGTTCAGGAGAGACTAGAAACAGCAGGGTTGGCTAGACCCCAAGGGCCCACTCTTTAAACAATAAGTAAGCGTGACAAATAGAAAGTTTTTTCATTTAAAAAACATTAATGTGACTCTTATGAAATTTATGGTAAGATAATATCTGTGTTCAAATAGTATCAATTATGTGTGATTTGCTGTATGAAGGGAGGATCAGAATATTAGCCCAATCACAGAAGCAATAGGCGAACTGCGTAACATATTTATGTATCGTTATAGTCTAGACTTCTTATCTTACTGCTTTCCCACTTCCTCCAACATTTTGCCAATTTTTCCTCTAGCTAATAAAGACGTGGGAACAGATTTCTGACATAGTTAATTACTTCTAACTGTGCACTCTTGTTATCTTAACAGCTTTAACTCACCATAAATTGCTGATACAGATTTTTGCAAGATAAGAACTCCAGACTCTCTGTATTTGTGTAGTATGTAGGTATTTATTTGTATATCAGATCATGTTAGATATGTTGCTGTGGTAGACTAGATCAGTTATTTCATATTGCTAGGATTTTACTGCTCACTGAGGTATAATTCCTGCCCTCTTCTGCGTGCTCCAGCCCAGTTCATTTGTGAGATATTCTCAATCATAACCCAGCAAAAGTCTGGGTTAATGAGAGTCAGGAAGTGATAAAGGGAGTAACATTGCTCAGATGACATAGGACTTCAGCAAAGGCCAGTGCACCATATGCTGGAATAAAAATTAGTTTAGGTATCAATAAATAAAACATAAATATCTGTGTTGGCTAGAAAAATGAAACAGTTTATCTTCTGACATTTCCATTTCTGACATCTAGAGACAAACACAATGCCAGAAACATCAGGGAAAAGACTGAGCAAGGAAGAATTCAGATTGAACTTATGACTCCAAAAGGCATTTTAATCAGTTAGGTTCCAGTGTCCTGGCTTATATAAATGTAGGAATGTTATTCACCTCCTCTGAAAAAAAAAAAAAAAAAAAAAAGGCGCACAACAAAGCACCCTAAGGGGTTGTAATAAAAAGCCAAATACATTCTAAACAATAGGGATGATAAAAAAAAAAAAAAAGGAAAGAAAGAAAAGTTATATTTTCAGGAAATTGAATATACATTTTTTTTTCTCAGGTAAAGGTTGATATTGGTTGAACCTTCAGTCAGAAAATTTGCAGTGAGGTATTATGTGTTGGTGGAGGTAGGAAGTGTATTTTGTATATGTTTGAGCCTCGTGATGGTTGTGTTTGTGTGTATTCCAAGCTCCTGCTCAGCTCTTGCTGCACAGTTGGATTACATAGCCCATATAGCAGCCATTGCCCAGAGCTGAACACCCTCCCAAAGCATGGGAACCCCAATGCAGTGACAAAACAAATGTGGAGGTAATGAAAAGCATGCCCTATCTGGGGCACTTTGTGACACACTGGGTCATCTGCAGAAGGAACAGGTTTGATGAGCACACTTAGTTCTCACTGCCCTCAAACATTTATTTTTATGAATTTACTTCAGGATGCATTCATTCTCTGTGGTTCACTGCACACTGTCTCCTCACACAGACCTGGTGTACACATTACAACACCCTGCACAGTTTGAAAAACATTTTGTTCTCACTTCTAATATTAATCACTGTACTTCTGTGTTGCAGATATTGATGAATGTGCTTCCGATTCTCACCAGTGTAACCCCACCCAGATCTGCATCAATACTGAGGGGGGATATACCTGTTCCTGCACTGAAGGCTACTGGCTGCTAGAAGGCCAGTGTTTAGGTAAAGACCTCTTGCCTCATGTGATTTGCTTCTCTGTTTTTGTATATCTGTACCTGTGAATGACTGAACTAATTTCAATGAATGTCTTTGCCAAGTACAAGAGTTAAGGCTATAGCTGTGCAGAAGATAATGTCTTCCATCTTTGCAAGCGCCAGCAGTACGCATGGCAGAAGGATTCCTTGATGGAACAAAATGTAGATATGAGTGCCGTATGACAGCAGCTATGTTACACATGGGAATTTTATATTCCCTTTTGTAACAGTCACTGGGATGTGTACAGCACTTCTTCTCAAACAGACATTTCCTTTTCACACAGTTACAGTGCAGACCAGAAGAGATAACTGTAACTATTCAATACTAAGAAACAAGCTCACAAGTCCCTAGATTAGACCAACCTTTTATGTGGGGGAAATAAAATAACTTTCATATAGATTTTATTATTTTTCTTGCAGCAATGTCCTGTTCATTCTTGTAGCTCAGCCTTGCTGAAAAAGCAACACTGAACAAAAAGCACAAGAAAGCTTTCTAGCTCCCCTCTCCCCAGGCCTACATGTCATTTGACATGCCCATGGGATGACGAAAGAGATGCTGATGTTAGGTACAGCTCTTCAAGGGAGTAGGACCCAACAGCTTTATTAGCATTTGCTCTTTATCTTTTTCCCCTGGGCATGGGCTGTTTGCCTGCCAGCTTTCCAAAGCTGGACCATTCTGTCACAACACCTCAGCTGGAAGAAGAATGGGGCTTCCCTGCACATTCAGTCCTGGAGCTTCTCCAGCCGTTTTCTGAATTTCTCCTCTTCAAAAGTACCAAAAGTACTGAATTTCTTCCTCCTCAAAAGTACCAGCTCTAGTGCAGGACTGTCCTACCACTGCTTTTCTAACTACTGTAAGCTGCTGCTGCCTATCTCACCTGACAGACATGGTGAGGTTGATGGGGACAGAGCTGATCCTAAGTCTGCACAGCTGCAATCACATCAGAGAATCAGCATCATGTAATAATGAAGGGAAAGGAAGTCTCCAAGCCTCCTGTTCCTTAATCTCTGGTAACTCCTGATAAAGAAAAATAGAAAATAAAAAAAAAGTTGGAAAATAACAGAATCATAGAATGCATGCTAACATGCATTATTAAATAAATAAAGCAGGCTGACCAGAACGTCAGTAAGGAGCCATTCTGCCAAGTTAGAGGAAACTACAACCAGCCCATACAGAGAGCCACTATATTCTCTTGTATACACTAAAGAAACGGAGGTGAGGAACAGCCTGAATATATGTATGCATGGAGCTAAGATTGTGCTGGGGTTTGCACAGGTATACATGGTGGGGAAGTGGTGAGAGAGGGCAGGGAGGGGGGGGGTTGATTTACACTGCCTGTTGTATTAACAATTTACTTAGCCTAGTTACAGCCCAAACTTAAGGACTGTGTGCATCATTCAGGACTTGGATACGTATCTAAATCACTTTGCTGCTTGATGAATTTACCAGAATGCTGAAGCAACTGTTTTGCTAGACTGATTTTAGAATCTGCTTATGCCATTTAAAATAAGCATTCCACTGGTGCCCACTTTATGTAAGCATGAGGTGAATTATTTCAAGGCAATGCAAAGAGCTAGAAGCGGGTTTTGTTTAGAATCTCTCTTTTTCTTTTTTTTCCAAAAAGCCTGTTTTCCATACTTTCCACTGGACTTGAAGAAGTGATTTTTGCTGGCATAAGGTAGTAAAAGACCATTTAATGCAATTGGAGGACTAGCTTGAGTTTTTAGGGACAGGTTTAATGGAGTATTATGGAATATTCTTATATATCATACTTACAAAAAGCTACAGTGCTGTCTATTGTAATTATCCCAGTAATGTTTACACAGCAAGAGTCAGTACAATAGAGTCCACAAGAGCCACCCACAAGAAGTAGTCCTGTAGAAGTCCTTCTTCCCAAAATGCAATGCTCTTGAAAAAACAGTTCCATCAAATCAAATGCTTGTATTTAAAGTAATGCAATGTGTCAGTGAAATGAGATATTAATTTACTTAAAACCAGTGTTACTTTTTGCAGAGTTTGGGCGAAGTCTACAGCTGTTGTACATACCACAGCTGACCTTGGACTTTAGGTTATCTTGCTCTTTGAAATGCAGTGGGAAATAAAAGCTAGTAAGGGTAAAACCCAGTGTCAATGTCCTTGCTATTTTACACAGTGAGAGCATTTCCAATGCTTTGATATTTTTAGCATGCCTTCACAAGTGTCTCTATGGCAAATCGGTGCCATTGAGGCCAACAACATAAATCTGAATTACAGGATGTAGCTTCTTATACATCAAATTCAAAATGATGTTTTTATGGTATTGCCGCATCATGTAAAAGTTCCTAATATAAAACAGGAAGCATTTAGCTAACAAATAATGAACTGCTGGAATTCATGCAGATATAACTGTATGCATGTAAATCGTAGGGAAAATACTGTCATTTTGATTTACTTGTGCATTGGAACACGTGATGGGGGTGATACTACCAAAACCTGTGCCCTTCCTCACAAAACTTTACTCACAAAACTTCATTTACATCAAACTGTATTACACTTGGTTGGTCTTCCTAGCTTAGCACTGATTGAATGTTCTTAATTCCTACTCATTTGAGAGTCTTAGGAATGCCCATTCAAAACTGTCTTATTGTGTAAGTCTTTCAGATGGCAGCGCTGTCACTTTTCCAAATTACCCCCCGTCTTTTACATCATTACAGTTTTTCCATACACAGTTCTACTTTCAAATTGGAAAAAAAATAATAATAACATGCTGTTTCAATAAAACAGTCTCCCATGGTCATACAGAAAACATTTTTAAAGAGAAGGTCTTTCAGTACCTGCTTTGTCCTCTGCTGTCATTACAGTGGCCCTAGAGATTAACAATGTTGGGTATTGAATGAGGGGTAAGACTTGCTCTGAGATCTTATTTTAATTGCCCATAAGAAGAATCTGAACAGGAACTTATGTTTAGTATGTCACTGGAATGCTGCAAAGCTTTGAGAGCAGCTGTTAAAAAAATCACCATAAATCAAAAGCCAATTGATATTAAACATTACAGCAATGGCAGTCATTTTGTAGGATCTGCTGTCAGACGTGGAGAAAAACGTACTGCTGCATTCTTTCGAGCAAAAATACATTATAACTGTAATTCAGTCTAAACACTTGCAAGTTTGACTGTTAGATCTTTAACCAGCACCCTGTGTCACTTCTCTGTTATTGGTGCCATTGATTCAGTTTGATGCTTTATATTTGCATGTGGAAATGCCGACCATTCTGCTTGTCATCTTTCCCATTCATAGATATAGATGAGTGCCGTTATGGCTACTGCCAGCAGCTGTGTGCCAATGTGCCTGGTTCCTACTCCTGTACGTGCAACCCAGGCTTCACACTTAACGATGATGGAAGATCATGCCAAGGTACTGTTTGTGCTAAATCATGACTGAAATATTTGGTTCTAATCAACAACGCTGTTAAAATGTGCTTAATGCACAAGTAACTGTCCCAACACTGCTTTGAAAATGTTGAAAGGTGTTTCTGAGATAAATCCGTAACTCCCATGTGAACATATGTTTGCTACCACAGTACATAGGAGGGGTACAGGTGCAACCTGAGCAGTGTATCCATAGAAATATGCAAAGAGACCCAACCCCCCTAGATTCGTACTGAAATTACCAAGATCTGGGCACTGAAGCACTTCATTTACTTGAAGACACTGCCAAAATATTTTATTTCCATGCATGCTGTTTCCAACATGTTCTTTCTGGCATCATCTGGTATCTCAATAAATAATACTGACTTTGTTATGTTTCTCAGAACCAATTATTTTTATTATACAGGTAATCTCTTTGAAATGCTTTACAGTAATGAACTGAAAATAGAAACTGATGCACGTATTGATTTCCTGTAGATGTGAACGAATGTACAGGAGAAAACCCTTGCTCTCAGACTTGTGTAAATACCTATGGCTCTTTTCTCTGCCGCTGTGAACCTGGCTACGAACTGGAAGCTGACGGAGTTAACTGCAGTGGTAACTGTCTTCAGTTATTTATTGTTCTTGTTTCTTTAATTGTATTGTGTTTTCATTTTCCAGTGTACTGTTTTGTACATGCTTTTCTAGAAGCCTTCTGCTTTGGTCTATGATTAGCAGCAGGATAGTTGCAACCAGTGTGATTTTCCTTCCAGATACAGTGCACAGCAAATGTCAAGCAAATCACAGAGGAGGAGGGTAGCAAAATGTTGTTAAGAACTAAGCTAAATATTAAAAAGCTCCAAGATAGCAGCAGAACATAAGAAAATGGTTTCCAGTGCTGGATGAGAATCTTACTAAAGCAAGTAAACCAGGGACAGTCCTAGGACATTTTTCCACAGTTAAAGAAATACTCGTGCATAAAGCACTTTTCCATTTGTCTGTTGAATGCATGCACTCTTCTTGCTCTTATGATTTCATACTTCTCCTAAACCTTCCCTATTTTTCCCTGCATGGCTCTGTCTGCCCTTCAGAAATAATGTACAGTTTCCTAGCAGAGCATTGCTGATCTGTTCAGCTCATAGCAGATGAAATTGCTTATGTTACTCTTCTTTTTCCTCTCTTGTTTTTATTTTATTGCTTTAGTTTAATTGAAGATGAAATGTATTTCTGTGCTTAATGTTCCCACAGCTTGATAAAATTAGAGAATCCAGCCAATATTTCTTGGAAGGAAAAACACTGGAAAATGCTTGTTTTTTAATTTACAGTAAACAGATGTAACATGCTGTTTCTGAGAGAGAAGACGTGATAATTAATATGTGTGTAGATTAGAATTTCCAAAGCTTCTTTCATACAGATCTCCTTATTCTGAGGGAAGGTACAAAGACCTAAATCTTGAAAGGGTCATAATACATATATGTATTTAGAGCTGAAGCACCTAACTTAAAATTTCTGTTTTCTAGTGATTTTTTTTCTTCTAAGTTAGACTCCTGTGCTCTCATCCATGCTCCTGAGCTGTCTGGGGGTCTAACCCTAACCCTAACCCTAACCTAGTGCCACTAAAACATTGGCAGAACAAAATAGCAGCAATAAAGGGGCTTGAACTTCATTCATGGCTGAGAGTTAAGTCAGCAAAAAGGATTTTCCACCACTCAGATTTAGAGCAGAAAACCTTCCTTTGACCATCTATGCCTGCGAACACTTGTCACAACAGGTCAAATTCTTCTGAATGAGCTTCTTTCACCTCACAAATGATCTTCAGACATCACTGAGGATCACTAAGGTATTGGTCCTGGTGAATATAGATGGCAGCACTGCAGAAGAGTTTAGAAATAGCAAAGGTATCTGCCCTGTGTCATTCAGAAGCAGAAACATATGGCCCTTGGGCCTTTATCTCCAGCATTTGACAGCAGCTGAGCAGAGGTTCTATGAATCTGATGGTGCTAGAAGGCTGAGCTAGGAGACCTAGAGGACTGAGTAGTATCTCAGGCTCTTTATGGAGGCAGTCCCTCGTCCATGTTTTGTCAGAAAGGTGATTTTTTTAGAGAACTCGCTGAAGCAAGTGACACAACAACAGGAGTGTGTAGGTGTAGAGTTCCCTTCATCTCTTTTGATTATGTGGCTGTGGACATAAAGCTATTTTAGTATATTTGAACTTCAAACACTTTCCAGTACATCTGTACAAAACACCAGAAGTGGATAAATGGACTGAGTCCAATTTAAAAGAATGGGAAATTCAGTCTGAAGAGTAAAAGTGATTTGCTTGAGAGAGTCAATGTCAGAGCTGGGAATATGAACTTGGGAGTTCCTGGCTGGGACTCTGTCCTTTGTTTCTCTCTTCCCCTGCACAGAAAAAGAAGGAAATGATTAACAGCAGCCTCCCTCATTCTAGCGCCTTTGCGTGTGTTTTTCTCCAAGTCAGCCATACCTCCATTACAGCTCTGAAATTCATCTTTCTCATTTGAACAAAGTTCCATGGAATATGATTTCTGGTCAAATCATGAGTAAAAGGGGAAAAGAGATCACACACTGCTTTTAATCACAGATTGGACAGACTGCTTTGCTTCCTTGGTATCCGGGAGATCACTTGGCTTTCCAGTAGGTCTGACCCAAGCTGGGATGAGCTCTGAAGTCTTGCTAGAATGCATTACAAGTAACTGGCTAGAGGCTAAGAAACATAAAACAGCTAGGGCTGGCTACAGGATTTCTACTGGGACCCATATGGCCCTGGGAAAGGGACGTTTGCTTTCCAGATTAAAAAAAAAAAAGGAAAAGAAAAAGAAAAATACCATCAAGTCTCTCCTTACAAATTACAGTTGCAGCTTTGTAGCTATAGTACTTCTATCTCTGACGTAAAACAGAGCTGAAAATACGGCCAACTGGTGGCAGGTATTAAAAAAAAAATAGATAACAGCCGTGCATTTTGTTGAGCAGCAGCTTTGGTTTCTCTAAGAAAAAAAAAAAAAAAGTTTTGCCAAGATCTTGTTTAACAGCACTTTGCCAGGCTGCATCAGAGCTCCAGGAGTTGGAGGATGCCAACCTCCAGCTGGGGAGATAGCCATGTCTGGATGGCCACATGCTTGTGGGACTATGCTCTGTGTAGCCAAAGATTCTAAACTTTGTTTTACCACCACAGACATGGATGAATGCAGCTTCTCAGAGTTCCTCTGCCAGCACGAATGTGTGAATGGGCCTGGTTCTTACTACTGTGTCTGTCCTTCGGGCTATAACCTGCTTGATGATAGCAGAAGCTGCCAAGGTAAGAGCATTCCAGCACTGATTAAAACCCAGAGGGACTAGAAAATAAGTCCAGTGTCTGGAAAGAGGTTTTCAAGAACTCAGTTTCTTGGTCTTGGTATTGCATAGTGACATACTCTTAGGGGCCAATTATGTGATTCTGATGAGAACATCATCACATGAACAATCCCACAGAGGTCAACTGGCGTGATGGTATAAGGAAGTAAAGTTTTACTGACTAAGAAACAGATACACACTAAGGCACCAAGATGTCCCCTCTGCTGCATGTCTCTCTTTAGTTTTCACTTTCTCTAAGGTCAGAGAGCTTGAGCATCCAATTTCTTTTTTTACTTCTGCAGTATTTTGCGTAGGTGAGCTCCAACAGGGAGAAATGAATGGGGTAAAAACTGATCTTAAAAGGGGGGCCAGTTATCAAAAGCCACTTCTCACAGTGCAAGAGGGAATTTTTGGTCAATTCCTTACAATGGACATTGGACAGTAATAGCTGTCTTGAGCATAAACCCCTATTTTAACTTTTCTCTTGTTTCTTGTGTTTTAGATATCAATGAATGTGAAATTAGAAACTTCACCTGCACTCTACAGCAGACATGTTTCAATATCCCAGGAGAATATAAATGTTTAGACCCAGTAAGATGCGAAGAACCTTATATCCAGATTAACGAGAAGTGAGTAATACCCACAGCCACAAAAGCAAATTCTAACTGTGTGAAGCATATCTAGTGAAGCAAATATGCTGCTTTTTGCAGCACTGCCATGAAGTGTGTCTACAGAGCTTACCATTAGTAAGCTTTATACAAATAATAAATTGCAATTCCTTACCAGGTCACCAGGTGGGATATGATATGATACTCAGATGTGTGGGAAGTTAGACTGGAAAAACACTTATCAGTGAGTAGAGGAAACAGCAAGGTTCATAATGTAATAAAGACACTTTTAATTATGTTACTGACTTCATATATGCTTAAATGCAGCCAGTTTGTTTATGTATTTCCTGTAAATATTAACTAGCTCATGTCCAGGAAGTGCTTTAAAAACATTAGATGCTAGTTATAGCAGAATACAGGTAGTTTCCTACTGCTTAAAGGCTAGACATGTGGAAAAACAGCAGTCCACGGACTGATTTGTGCTGTCTGAAAATTGAGAATGTCTGAATTGGACTAATAGCACTGTCAGTGTTTAAACACAGAATCATCCGGGCAAATATATCTTGCAAGGCAGGGGAGAGGGTGGTGGAACCCACATTTCTAACTATTGCCCAGATCTTTTACATTTTTGTTTGTACTTACCTGGGGCTTAAAATGTTTCAGCCCCAGCCAGATCTCTATATAGCGAAAGCCATAAATTTTCATCCCTGTTTGCACTAAATACAGTTTCTTGGGGTTACTTGGTAGCCTGAAGTATTTTATAGAAAAGCAAGAGATGAATAATTCACTGCTTCCCATGACAATGCATCTGTGTCTTTATATTGCTTTCTAGACTAGGGCAGCTGAGGAGTGGATGATTTCTGTTCTTCCATTTCTGGGGCTATGTATCTTCAGAGGTGGTGAAATCTTAAAGCAGAACTTGAAATGTCTAAAGCCTCTGTATTCTTCAGAGCTCAACAGTGCAGTACTTAGAAATCAGATTGCACCTAAGTTCTTGATCTCCAAGCTTCGTATTTGGTGGCTTTGGCTCATATCTAGATGTGACTGCATTTAATTAGTGGCATATGTCTAGAAGTGGTCACTATAAAAGCCAAGCAAATTCATCGCGTCTGTGTTCTCTGTGGAAGGAATGGGGTGTTCATAATGCCAGGAACTGTTTTATGGAGAATTTGCCAGAGGAACTGTCTGAAGCTGGTGTCAATGATGGAGGTTATACAAAAAAATAGACAAAAAACCCTTATTTTCCTTCCAGTAAATTCCCCAACATGGCTTTTATAAAGGGATATCCTGCATTTTATTGGAGTTCTCTGAAGATATTAGCAGCTTGTGGCTAAGGGACATGGTTGATGTGGTCTGCTTAGGTTTCCAAAGGTTTCTGAAAAGAACCCTACTACAGGCTTCTATGAAAGTTAAGCAGCCATAAGTAAGAAGTCCCTGGCACAGATGAATAAGAGGTTGAAAGATCAGTAGAGAATTGCAGAAGGAACCTCAATGATTGTGCCAAATTCAAATTCAGTGTAGATGAATGTAAAGTGTAAAAACAATCCCAATTTCACAAGTTAAATAAAACAAAAAGCAATGATCTGATCATAATCCCTCCAAAGGGAGGTTTGAGGGTTGTTCCAGAGGGTTCCATGATCTGTAGTACTAAGTAGAGGTCAGAAAAACAATCTGAAACTGTAGTGTAGAATATCCTTAGAGCATGTGCAACTGTGTACCTGTATCTTCAAGATTATCACCAGTTTCATCACCTCCTCACAGGAGCAGTGTGATGTAACTAGACAAAGACTCATGAAGTATGGCAAGGACCATCAGAAGTAGGGAACAGCTTCCTTGTGAGAAGCATCAAGGTTAGGATTCTCCAGCCATGAAGAAAGTTGACTACGAAGCCACAAGCTGCACATGGAGAATGAGCAGGAGGAACTGACAGTCTGCTCTCAAGGACTGAGAGGATCAAAATCAGCAAGGGGCAGTACAGGAAGGTAGGCAGGCAGGGGCCGTGGAGCTTCTGGCCGCAAGGTGTCATGGAGGTGTAAGGGGAAGCTGGACACATCAATGGGTAAGAAACACATTTCAGGAAGGCAAATATACAGAAGACATCTTTGTTTTGGGAGCGTCCTGAGGTCACAGATGATTGGAGGCTGGTGGTAGAGATGTCATATGCTTGACTTGCTGTTCTGCTCTTCTTTAGAGCTTTGTGATTGATCGGTGAGCTTTGATTTCAATCCAGGAAGTCTCACTGTTTTTATTAAACCACAAATACAGTATTCATGTCACACTGCTATTGAAATGATCCATAATTGCTAGTTTAAATTACTATCAGAACGAACATGCACAAGGCATTCAACACCTGCAGAGCAGTCTTAAAGAAAGTATTGATTTCTAAGTGATCTAAGGACAAATACAATGCCAAGATATTTTGGCAAAACCTGGAAGACAAGAAAAAGAAGGCAGGGATGAAGGCAAACTGGAGTAGCAGTGCAGAGAATACTATCAGAGAGAAAATTCATTGCAAGCGAAACTGGTTCTTTTTGCTTGTTGGCAACTTGATTGATTGATTGGTTTGTTGATTAACTGACTGGTTATTTGCAGCTGTATTAGCATGCAATGGATGAAGTGTTACAGGGATTTGTAACCTCTGATGGCAATCCTATCTGTCTATTAGCCGCTGCATGTGTCCAGCTGAAAACCCCGGCTGCAGAGATCAGCCATTCACCATCCTGTACAGAGTCATGGACGTTCTGTCTGGGCGGTCAGTGCCTTCTGACATCTTTCAGATGCAAGCAACAACTCGCTACCCTGGAGCCTATTATATCTTCCAAATCAAATCAGGGAATGAGGGCAGGGAGTTCTACATGCGGGTAAGTCTGGCACAGGCTGGGAAAAAACCTGGAGTATCTTCTTGGTAGCTAATTTTTTTCCTGACAGCAGAACTCTGTTTTTATTTAGTGCCACTTCAGTATGAGACATGTTTACACTCAGTCTTGGAGAGTAGCAAACTGGGCTGTGGGAGCTGCAGTTGTTTTTTTGTTCGTTTGTTTGTTTTTTCAGGAAGGTAACATCCAAAAGTGAATGCACTCATTTTATGAGGCATAAGGCTCACAAAGGTCTATGGTTGTACCCATGTGAAAAAGTAGCTGTTTCCAGTGTTCAGGAAAAAGCGTTGTGCCAAAACTTCTTAAAATTTGGTGGACTACCAGTACTTATCAATTAAAGAGTCAATGCTGCTCAGTTGTTTCAGACTCTCCACTGGCAATTGAAAAAAAAAATCTTTAAAAAGAAAGGCAGTAAAAACCCCTTTATTCTAATAATTGACTTTCTAAGTTCTTTGTTTTCATTTATGCACTTGCTTGTTGGTGGTGGGATTTTGTTTTGTGTTGTGTTTTTGTTTGTTTGTTTACTGAAAACACACATTTTAAGTAGACATTGCTAGGGAAAACAGAAATGCTTAGTTTAATCTAAATTTTCCTCAGAAGTCTTCCTTGTTCTCCTGTCATCTTTACCATCACTAATACAGGGGCAATGGCAGGCACCTGCACAGAATGAGGCACAACCACCAAGGATGGAGGTGTTCATTATGCTGATTTTTAACCCTCGGCAAAACCTGGCTCTCTTCTTGTACTCATTTATCACATAGCCGTTCATTTGTCGCCTAAAGTACACTGCTGGCACAAGCTGTCCTTTTCCTTCCCTGGCAGTACATTCCCGTGCGGGTGTGTAGCCAGCAGGTGGTGCCTGTTCCTTGCTCTGCACCCAGCAGGAGCGGGCAGAGCTGAGGGCATGGGATGCACAGTGCCCGGGATGCTGCTGGCTCTCCAGGCAGCTCCTCCTCACCACTTCTTGGGCTTCTCTTATCAGAGGTAACATAACCTCTTATCAGAGGTAACATCAGAGCTTCCTTTCATAGCAAAACAGGTCCCACTTTATGTACATCAGCTATAGCTGGAAAACAAACTGCATTCCGTGTTAACCTCAGAAATTAGTTTTTAAATGCTTATAGTCCACTGCTATGGACAGGCCTTTCAAAGCTCTGCTTCCACTTACTAACAGACAAATTTTGTAACGTGCCTTCATATCTTTAAAGCTCTCTTCAGAGGCTGAGGTTTTGTAATGTTAACATATGCAATTATACAGTAATGGTTCCACTCCCATAGCTCTAGTAACATAACCCCTTCCTGGAGTTTGCTGCTTCAAAGTAATAGTAGTTTTTACATCAAACTCCTCAAGAAACAAGTGACAATTTATGTGCATGCTCTAAATCCACTTTTTCATCTTTTTCCATTCAAATGATAGCAAATGTCTTTGCACAATAGCTCCCTTTACGTGCAGGGCTCCCAAGAGCTTTAAAAGCCGTAGAAGGTGATGGTTCATACAAAACAGTAAGATGAAGCCAGACGCTGAAATGAACGGGAAGACCATGCACATCATGTGGTCTCACTTGAGATAGCAGTTTTCAAGAAGTGCTGTTGAAAATTTCACCTGCTTCTTCTCATTCTATGCACAGCAAACAGGACCGATCAGTGCTACACTGGTGATGACCCGCCCCGTGAAAGGGCCCCGCACTGTTCAGTTGGACTTGGAAATGATCACTGTTAACACCGTCATCAACTTCAGAGGAAGCTCTGTCATCCGGCTGAGGATATTTGTATCACAGTACTCATTCTAAACCTTGAGTTGGTGCCCTGTAAACATTGAAACCAAAGACACGGTTCCTCCTCTGCAGAACCCTCTCCTCAGAAGCCAGTACATATAGCAGCTCAAAACCAAGTCAGTATTTCCTCAGACCCAGTGACCTACGCCTGTCTGAGGAGGGAGGCCTCTTCATACGCACCCCTACCAGGATGCAGACCTCTGACGGTGTATCGGCAGCAGATTCCATATGATTCTTTATGTGGTCATACATTTTAAGGACTCTTTTTTCCACTGTAAACATTTCTAGGGTTTCAAAGACTGTGAACCTTTGTAGCTCCAAGGCTGCTTAGCAAAAAAGCACCGAAGAAACTGCAGAAAAAGCTGGCTTTTGCAATCTTGCTTTTTTTTTCATTATAAATGGAAAGCTGACAAACAAGTGAAAATCAAAGGAAAAAAAAGCCACCTATAGAAACAAGGGATCTCAGAAATGCTAATTTACGTTTCCAATTAACTTCAAAATTATCAGTCAAGCACTTTGTTTCAGTTCACTCTGCATTTGTCTTACTTTCACCTGCTTTTCTTTGATTTTGTTTTATACTTAAAATTCATTGTAAATTCATTCTGAAATACTTGTTGTACTATGTAATCTTCTGCTTTCTAACAACATGTCATATCTTCGGGTTCCTTCCTGTATTAAATCTTTCTGTATAACAGAGCTCATAGAAATCCATCACTGGATGGCATGTGTTACACTGATTAAGGTGTTACTCTTAGTTACAGCCAGACTCTTTGACACAGGTCTCCACTGCCAGAAATGTGTCCAGGGACTTCAGAGCAGGTGAGAATCAGAACTTTTTCACTGTTTTTCAGTGTAATAGTTGTAAACAGTTTGTAATGGTTGTAAGGTAACAATACTAACTCTGTAGTTAAGGCTTCAACTAACCTCTTGTTCTAAGACCACTCCGTTCAGATGTGTCCAAATTCCTTCAGGAAAAGAAATGATCATTATTCTGTTTGCACAGAGTGTCTCTCCTACATTCCTAAAATTAGGGAAAACAAGCTGAAAAGGACTTGAAATAGTCATTGTTAGATGACTATTAGAATAGAAATTGTTCATGCCTCTGCTACAAATCAGTCCCTCCTGTGCCAGTACCCAAATCTCAAATGATGGGATCCCACAGTTTCCATAGGTAATGTCTTCTCAGGTTTAACTGCTGTAACCAATAGAAACTTTTTCCTGAAGTTTAATCTGGGTACCCCCTGTTGTAATTTCAATCTATTGCTTTTTAGCGTACTTCCAGTAGAAATAGAGAACAGTTTATCTTCCCCTTTGCAACAGCCTTTAACATGTCTGAAGACTGTTGTCACGTCTCCCCTCAGACCGTTCCTCTCTAGTCTAAACAAATCCAATTCTTTTGGTCTTTCCTCATACATCACATTTTCTGGACCTTTGATCATTCTTGTTGCTCTCATCTGGATTCTCTCCAGTTGGTTCAAATCTGTCTCAAAATGCAGTGCCCAAAACTGTGAAAAGTATTCCAGCTGAGGCCTCACAGTGCTAGACTAAATATATATATATATATATATATATATATTTAGGTGTTTGAAAATAAAATTAATTGTATGGTTTGGAGATACTGTCCTCATGTCGTTACAGTCACTGGCACTTCGGTGTTTTATTTACTAAGGACAAGGCTTCATATGCTTTGTTCTAAATTTCTCTGAAACAAGTACTTGCTTTTTCCCCTTACTTTTTCTTTATTGTCTTACTTGCTCTCGAGAGTTGCTAGCACAAAACAGGTAACACCTGCTGAGTCTTTTTGAGGACTGGAATTGCTTAGCGCTACTTGGGAAAGGGAGTTTACAAGGATTATAGTATGAAAAGACTGCAGCAGAGTAGAAGGCCTTTATTCTTACATGGAGGTCTTCACTTAAGTTGAGTATTAAAGGGGAGAACAGACTCAGAAAGGTTATCACAACTCAGGCAGCATGACACAAAAAGAAAGCTGACTCTTGTTCTCAATAAGCTCTTCAAGTTAGTCCAGGGTTGTTTTTTTTCTCTAGGTGTAAAAGTGACTGCTCTATTTACTAGTATTTAGCTTGAGGAAGTCCTGATGAAACAGCCTACAACAGCTAAATGCTGAGTTGAGCAGCTTCCACCTCTTAATGAAGTTTTCTCCTCACTGCTGCAACACACTAGGCTCCTGTGGCTCAGAGCTCTGCACACAGGCTGACTTCTACTATGAAAACAGACCAGCTCGAGACTGACTCCAGGCTTTAGGGAGCTAAGCAGAGGGCAGGAAGGCAAAGCTTGGAGGGTACAAATGTAGAGGAAACATGCATGGACAGAGAAATATCAGGAACATACTTTCTGAGTGTACTGATGCTCACCGGATGCCAGCCTTGAAGGGGAAAATAGAAATGATCGAGAAGGAGGAATGCTAATTTATAATTCATGGGTCCCAGGTTATGGAAGGCAGACATAAGAAATGAAGCTCCAGTAGCCCAGAATGCAGGCACGGGGCAGGCAGTATCTTAAACTAGACATGTTAAACTCAATGTGTTGACTTTTCCAGTACATAAAAGCCTTTCTTCACCCCTTTTGTACTTTTATGTTATCACTTCTTCATGTCCAGTGAAGTCCTTTCTCCTCCTGCTGTCACATCACCTCCTGGAGAGGAAGTGCACTCTGTTAGATATCAGACAGTTCCTCACTTTTGGGCTGTTCTCCCGTGGTCCTCACATACCAATCTGGTTTAACCCTAATTTAGAAGTTAAAAAAATAACAGAGGAATTCCATTATTAAACACTTTGTTAAAAGAGTAAGGCTTGAATGCCTGGTTTCAGCAACAAATATTCATGAAACAATATTACACTTTCTATGTAAACATTTTGTGCCTTAAGGAAAAAAAAAAAAAAAGGAAAAGTCTGGAAACAAAAGAATTCAGCCACTTCTCAGCCGCCATAACATCTTTCATCACTCACTATCACTCCAGCCAATGTTAACTTTGCCAAAATATATGCCAATCTCAAAATAATTACTTACTCGCAGTTTGTAACATCTAAACTCTCCATTTCCTATTCAAAGGTCTGTTTCCAATAGATTGTTACAGGCTCGTGCATTACAGCAATTCATGCCAAATAATAATAAAAAAAAGGAATATGCACGTCAGGGTTTTACAGGATCCAGGGCTATAGAGCTAGATGGGTTCTATCTGACATATTCATCTTTGAAATATTTTTAGGGGACCGGCTTTTTTTTAACACAGACAGCAAAATCTTACTTCACTTTGGAGTTTGATGGATCCCACAGAATCACTTTTAAACTTGTGCTTCTCTGATAACAATAGCTTTGGTGGGAGTAGCTCAGCTTTGAGCACCCGTGCACCCACCATCGCTGAGGCAGCATCCTTTGCTGTTCATGTAGAACCAACAACTTTCTCCTTTTCAAGTGAGGAGCCTGCACCCATATTTTCTTTTTTCTTTTTTTCTTTTTTTCTCTTTGCCTCAGCCCTTTCAGGAGTCAGCTTTCATTGTCTCAGAAACACGGTCTTTACATTAGCACGACACATGTATTCACTTCTCTCTGACTAGAACAAGCAGAGCAAAATAATCGATACATTTTGTGATCGCTCAAGTGATCCAGCTTGGTTCATTAACAGAGTTTGCTACTGGATCTTTTTTGTAGCATGTAGCTGTCTTGGAACCCAATGAAAATTTCATAGTGCAAAAATGTTTCAAAAGTAATAAAAAAAAATAAAAAGAAATGAAAGTATGCCCTAACGTTATTTAAGCCTGAAAGGCACCATTGTTGAAATAAATCTGGATGGAAAAAACCCTCAGCTGGTGTTAATTTGCATGACTGCTGCTCTTCAACGGAAAGATGAAAAGTATACTGAGGACCTTCCCTATGTGTGCATAAAACACTATGATGTATTTGTATACAAAGGAGAATTTATGGAAGCTAAAACTAACGGTAATGTGGCTTTGCATTTGGACGCTAGAGCTGTTAGATGACACGACAGAAGCAAATTGTGTATTCTTCTCTGACACGATCATTTACAAGTGACTTAAACACATCACATTCTGTTGCTTTATGTCTTTGAACCATTTCTGACTAGCTCAACCCAAAAGCAGGTGCCATGCATGAAAACTGAGGTTGATAGTTATGAGACCTTCAGAACATCTGCCCAGAAAGGCAACCTGTGCTCAAGAGTCTGTGTGGTAAGGGAGTGTAATGGCCCAGAGGTATTTGTGTGGGGCTGCCTCAGATCCTGCAGGTGTCCTTTTCCTCACCTATTTCACTGCAGGGTTCATCTGATGTTTCTAAATCAGAGGTGGAAATCTCACCAACTGTAGATTTTATTTGTTCAGACCTCTGAAATCCCTGTAGTGGTTTCCAACGGGCAAACATCCCTGAGTAACAGTACCAGTGAAATCACATGAGGTAGATACACTTTTACATTGGTAAGCAAATAATGATGCTGAGTAGCAAAGGAATTCTTAGACAATACTTCAGCAACCAGAATGTCCCCAAATATTCAATCTCTTTCAATTCCCTACTGCTCCTCCATGCTCCTTTGTGCATTTGTCCTGGACAAGTGATCTCATTATGGTCATACGCTGCAAATGCATGCTGAGGGAGATGCACCTTTTCTCTAGCATTACCCAACATATTTCATTCTGCTTTTTGGATATGAGTTGTAGGCTTTGTGTCCTTTTTATGCTCTAACTGACCTTTGTTGCTTTTCTCCAAGAGACTCTATTTCCCTTCCAGGTTGCTCTGCTCCCACCAAAAGAGCAAGTTCTTCATGCATTGCTGGAAATGTAGACACGATGTTGGCCCACCTGCTGCTTTTGCACCCTTCTCTCTGCAGTGTCATTAGTCACCCTTACAGCAAAGTGGATAGTTGAAAGAATTGCCCAGTCTGCTGTCAGAGCCTGGTTTCACAAAAAGGATTTGAGAAAAATTAGCCACTCCACAACTCTGGAGGTATCAGAAGCTCTCTTAAATCCTGATGAGTCACTTTTCCTGAAATTGAATCTGTATCACGCTGTCTTTACAGTCACAAAGCTTCTTAGGATGTCCTGTAAGGACATGCTTGTGAATACACCCTTAAGACTCTTCACACCTCAGATGGGGATTTCTCGGTTTCCAAAAACTAATTGTCCCAGCTAGAGAGAGTGCAATGTGATCATGACTATGCTGAAGTCAGTGATTGCTACCCCAACATCAGGTCTGGATTTAGCCCAGTTTTATTTTAAGTCTTGAATCTCAGTGTCAGTGGTATATATGTAAACAGATATGTATTATTTTGACAGTAGACTTGAATGATTGTTTTCAGTAAATAAACAGTAGTATGACTGCACTATCTCCTTCTCTGTGGGAACTATCTCTGGGTACTTCAGTATTTTCTGAGACAACCCTTCGGCACTTCAGGATTTTCTCTGGTATTTCAGGCCATTCACTGATGAGTTTCCATGAATGATTCCTCACCCCTGGTGTTTAAAGGCCAACTCAGGCACTTGACAAATTTTTGAACTATCAAGCCCCATGCAAGCCTTAACATAGTCACAGCTCACACCTTCTTCAGAGAAATTGTTCCTACAATTATCTCTGTAATCTGTGAGGGATCGTGCTGACTTCCTCAAGACCCTGCAGTGTTCATAGTGCACACACGTGTTTCTCAAGACTGAGACACTGGTCTGGAGATTGTTCATCATCAAACTGCCACAAATGCTCTGTATTTGACATGTGAAACCATGGCTACAAAGGTTAGTTTTGACAAAATCCTGAAAACACATGGTGGCGGGTGTTTTTCCTGTCTGTCTATGCATTACAAAAACACAAACAAGTCCAGCACAAGAATTCTCTAGTATGCAGCAGAAATCATTGCTTCTAATGATTATTTCAGCCAGTACACTCATTTTGTAGATAATGTACAAACAGGGAGGTGGAAGGCCTGCCAAGATTACACTGATTTGTTATTTGAATCAGTATCCCAAAGAAAACTTAAATCTAGTTCATCATTTAAAAACATTCCTTTGTACTTCAACATCTGTTGTCACCCAGGTAGGGAAATGAAGACAGAAATACTGGCTGCTTTTTAAAGAAAGGCAGCTGCTCTGCAGAGATCCTGGGACAGCTGCAGCAACCAGAAAGACTTGCCAGTCCTAACCTGCACCCAGGTCAGTGAATAAGGCACAAAATTCATAGAGACCAGTTCTCAGGTGGAGGAAAGAGATCTTCATTGACTTGTTAATGATGTCAAATAGAGATTTACTAGTAATGCTGTAGTAGAAATGCTAAGTCATGGCTTTAAACAGTGATTGAGCACTTGGTAGGAAGGCAGGGCCAACCCAGGGGAACTCAGGTGCATGCAATGCACCTGGGTGAATGGAATGGGTGAAGCCAGGATCCACCCCCCTCCCAGACCCCATTTAAGGGTTGGCAGTGGCAGCAAGTCTATTTTATTTAGAGATTCCTGCATTCCTGAGGTCTTCTGAAGGTAGGCAACTTCTTTCCCTTACTTCTGTGCCTACAGCTGTTGCATTAGAGCAAATCCCTGCTTGTTGTAGTCTGGCACCTTGCTACTCTGCTGTCCTTGCTGTGCTTTCCATTACACTACAATTTCATGCACAATTTTTCATTGTGCTTATTTGTATATGGAAAACTTTAATTGGTATTGCCAAGATTTTGTCTACAATGCACGTTCTACTTGCAGGAAGCTTTGGTATATCCTCCTGCCATTCTTCAGGTCTGGGCTCCCTTGGAATTGCCCTTCTTATTTAGTGTGTAATAATAGTGAGACAGTTGTGACAGCACTTACTTGCATAGATTAAAAAGAGAATTATTGAGGGATAAAGTTACAACTCAACTAGGAAGCCAATTAAAAAGAGCTTGATCTTTAATTATCCTTCAGTGTTATGATGTCATTGCTGTGGACAAAAATAATCAGTCAGTAACCCAAAATACTAAAATGGAGATTATCTCATTAGAAAGATAGGGGCTGAAGTAGTCTATGGCCATCCTATGTAAAGTCTGGAAAAGGAAGAATTTTCTCTTTGAAATGAAGAGTACTTGTCTTGTACTAGTAGGGTTAAGTATAAATCAGCCTTACCAGTGCACAGACTGAATGGCAGGCTGATGGATGGGTGAAGGAAAAGGCCGTCATGGCCAGAAGCAAGGGAAGGATAAACCAAGACCATGTAGAAGTACTAAGGAGTGGTCTCAGTACCCAGGATGCCTGAGACAAGTCTCTCTTCTGCTGTACTCTGCAACATTTTAGCTTTACTTAGGCCTTTGAAAGACAGATAAGAGTTCATAGTCACTTCAGTTAGAAAAGGGAGGCAGTATTCATCTGTTTGAGTACAGCACCAGTTTTCAAAAAGCTGTGCTAGCGTGGCCAACTTGTAACCCGATGAGATGCACTGGACAGAGGAAGCCTGTAAGTGTAGTATAAGGTATAGAATGTAAGTGTCGGCTTATACTAACAGTTTCTTGTACAGGTGCCGGGAAAAGGATTTGCTTGCCCATCTTGATGAATGCATCACAGAACTCTTGCTTAAACAGTCATTTCCCTCATCCCTACTTGCTGGCTGTTCAGATTAATAAACAGGTTATATTTTGTAGTCACCGTTATTATCAAAAGAGGAATGCTGTAATTTAAAATGAATGATTTCTTTGTCACCCATCTGGTCATTTTAACCAAACACCATTGCTTCATTTGCTGCAGAAAATGAGCTTTCAATCTTATACTGTTTTACAATTTGTGAACAATTTATATTGCATATACCAGTAAGGATTGTGGTGAAGGGTTTTTTTAATAATTAAAATTATTGCTAACAAATTCAAACTGAATTCCAGTTTGTTTTGGTCATTTTCTGGTTTGAAGGTAATTGTTTATCATCTCTGGAAGCATTCTTGCCAGGATCATATACCTCTCTGCAAGGTCAGTAGAACGAGTGTCAGTGATTAAAAAAAAAAGTTAATAGTCATAAATCTAAAATATGTATGTAGTTGACAAGAAAACTTCAATGTAAAACGATTTATTTGTAAACTGTTATTTTTCTTTCAAATATTTTAATGTTGTAATCTTCCCCATGCTGGAAGTACATGCATGTATTTTAGCCTTCATTTCCCATTGGGTTTATTCACAATAAGGCTCAATTTAAGTTAGATTTTGCTTTAAGTATCTACTTCATCTGTACATGGAGATTGATGTATCCTGAGCACTTCCTTCTACTGGAACTGTGCATTGGAGCAGGAGAGGCTCCTTTGCCAGGCTCCTCAGACACCAGTTAGATATGCCTCACCTTGTATGTGTTTGGAGGGCATGTCAGGGCTGTGTGTTCCTGGATGACCCAGCAGATGAGCTCTCCTTCCAGACCAACACAATGCCAACCTCTCTTCCCAGAAGCCCTAGATTCTGGAGGCACAACCTGGGTGAGTGAAGGCAGGGATCTGCCTTTGGGCAGAATTTGAGCTCTGCAGAATAAGCTGGTCTCCTTAACAAGCAGCATTAATATGAAATAATTTGGACTGAGCTAGTTTTCTTATTCGTAAATTATTAACAAGTAGCTAATTCTCATTCCCACCTGCAGGACATAGCTTGTGATTTTAGTACAAGAATTTTTTTCCACTCATACAATACTCAATCATCCATGCATAATGGATGTTTGGTGTTTGTTGGTTGGTATTTCAATCAAATGTTCTTTTTCAGCAAATTGCAAGGGCAGCTGAGTCTGAACCAGGCTTGCTATGTGGGAAGTGAAGGAATTTACGTCATACAGTTGCTCTCTCTTATTTCC
Organism: Cyrtonyx montezumae; assembly: GCF_038088225.1. Taxonomy (NCBI): domain Eukaryota; kingdom Metazoa; phylum Chordata; class Aves; order Galliformes; family Odontophoridae; genus Cyrtonyx; species Cyrtonyx montezumae. The sequence goes on from NW_027071826.1 coordinate 14,841,378, forward strand.
ATTGTAGTTAACTGCAGAGATGAGGTAGGTAACATGACATTCATGGAGCCTGGTGTGATTTACAAGCCACTCAGAAAGCTGATAAAGATCTGTTTAGCTATTTTGAACTCAAATGAACAGCTGAGGCTCACTTAGAGTTACACAAGGACACTTCAGTTCCCCTCACTGTATAGAAAATGTATAATTTCTGAATCACACGTGCCATAAAAATTGCATTGAAAAGAAGCAGGCTTCTACACAAAGAGGAGTAGCTGAGTGCAGGAACTCTGGGTTGAAGAATTTTAACCAAGGAGCAACCAAGACTCTAGAAAGGAAAATGAGAAAGCATGTCTGCAATCCATGACCAAGGACTTCTGGGTCTTCAATTCTTGCTGGGAGATGCCTTGGTAGAAGTGGGATGACCAGCCACACCATGAAACTGACAGGACTTCCACTCACTTTGGTAGAAAAAAGATACAATACAAAACTGAATTATTCGCATTCAGGGACTGGCATTCAGCTTCAGTGATCTCATTTGAGTTCTCCAGATTTGAGCTTCTGCATCCTTCTCTCTCTGTTTCAAGTCTGTTTTTCAGGCTGATCTTATTATATATACAGTCATGTTTGACTAAGGTGGAGTTTCCTGTGGAATGGAACAGTGTCAATCCTTCCACTTTTTTAGGTGTTTTATGTTTTAATATGAACCATATTCCCTTGAGCAGTCCCACAAGCACTTTTCTGTGCACCAGAATTCCTATTTTTGGTGGTATTGGTTACTCTTAAGGCCTGAAGTTGCTGCTGAACACTGTTAAATAGCTTTCCATGTTAGTCAGAACACCATGACATTGGTGGTAGAAAAAACAAATCTTTAATGGCTATGACAGTGAGCTAGAATTGGTGGTTCTGCATTTTATACAGGTGGGCATTTTCCTGCACTAGTAACTCATTTAGGACAGCATGGGTAAACCACAGCTCATTCACAGTACTGCACAGCACCACCATAGCCTGTACCATGACATACCTCTTCATGAGGACTGTCCCAAATGCAGACTGATATACTGATTTTTAGCTGCGCTTTTGTGCCATTAAATGTCCTTTTTCCCTCTAGTATGTTCTCCTTTTCCTGGACTCTTGTTCATACTATTACAGAATGATCACCAAGGTCCATTAAATCCAGTTCTGAAAGACAGCTCACATCTGCCTGTTGATGATAAGCTTTGTCAGGCATGAGAACACTGGATGAGTTTAGCTGAGGGCAAGCAGTTTGCGGCCACCTGTACACTGTCTAAAGAATGTTTGGTTAGGCTTTCTAAGATCTTGAGTTCAATACATCCCTGCTAGCTTGAATGAGTGCACCTTTCACATCCCACCGCATTTTTCATTATGTCACTTGGATATAAATGCACGTGTTTTTAATGGGAAGTTAATCCCTGAACTGCAGTGGAATGATTAACCTCTTACCCTTGAATTCCTCACTACCATATGATCTAGTTCTTATGGAGCTAAAAGTTAAAGCAATAGAGACAGCTGAGAATACTTCAGGCAAGTGGATGTTTGCTCACCGTGGAAGACCTTAGTTGTTCATGAATGTGCTTTTTCTTGGCTTGGGGAGCAAAGGTAAATAACATAGCACAGCTACTGTGTCCTACAAAGTAATACCTGAGCCTACTGTTGTTATTACTGACTCAGGACTCTTCAAAATCTGTCAGGTAAATGACATGAAGAACTGATGTCACAGAATTGTAAGGGCTCAAAGGGGGACCTCTGAAAATCATCTAGTCCAGCCCCTCTGCCAAAGCAGGCTCCCTAGACCAGGTTGTACAGGTAGACATCCTGCAGTTTGCAGCAATTTAACTTTGAGTTGAAACAAAGCTTCATGACACCTACGGCATTCTGCTCAGATTAGAGCAAGTTGTACCGAAAAGGTGCAACCCATCTCAGTTTGCTAACGCGACAGTCACTGGAGCAACGGTATGTTCTTATCTCACTGGACATTTACGTATAAAACCAAACACAGAGACCTCTTCCTCATAGTGAGAGTGTAAAATCTCTGGTGACACAGGTTGGGGTTTTGACAACAGCATGTTTTTTTTCTCCATGACTTGCAAGTGGGTAGCAGCCAATGCTGCACAAGGATCTGGAAGGTGAAAGCCAATTAAGGCTCTGCTTTATTTCATGTATCTTAAGGATGTTGCATATTGGTGCGCCTGTCTGGGAACGTGGCTGAACTCCCTACTGCTGAGTTAAAGTGTTAAAACTAGAGTAAAATGTGCTGGTAACTTCTGGTTCTGATAGTGTTAGTGCCTAAGTGGTTTTAAGCCAAACTGTCCTGTTTTTATGTCCTTGCATCTCCCTGGGAAATGTGGGCTAAAAAAAAAAAAAGCTCTAGCTAGAAGGTCAGTGTGTTTGCTCCCACACACCAGAGAAGCAGCCTTCCAGTTTCTGCAGGTGACCTGTTACTGGCTTATGTCAACATCCCTTCAGGCTCCCTCGTTCCTGTGATGCCAACAGCCTTCAAAGCAGTGTGATTTCCTGGATGCTTTTTTATATATCTAGCCCCTTTAAAAGAGGTAAATGAAACTTGCTTTCACATGGAAATAGAAGTTTCTTTTTTTAATTTTTTAACTTTTTACAACTTGTTTGATGGTGTCTTTCAGGAAGGAGCTTCTGCATGCTGCCTGTGATCCAGGATGCAGGTGATGTGTGGCTCATGGCTGGCCCCTGCATTCCAGGGAGAGGAACATCAGCTTGGCCTCAGGCAGACCTCTGTCTGATTGTGGGAGGAGAGATCAGCTCTAAGCATACCCCGGAGAGATGGTGGTGGAAAAACAGAGTAGGATAGTGGCATCTAGCCCTGGGGTCCCAGAAGAGTGAGAGGAGGCAAGTGTCTGGTAGCACCTAGCCATCTGCTGCCTGTTCTGCTGTTCGCCTGGGCTTGACCGTAGCTGGGCCTAGAGGAGAGCAGAAGAACGTAGTGAACTACTTCTAGTCCTCTTTTCCATTTTGAAACGGGAAGTTCTGGGCAGTGTAATAAGCAAGTGGGACTGGAACAGTGTTTGGGGAGGCACCCCAAATGCCAGGAGGTGGCATCATCCAAGCCTGGTGGGAGCATACCTCCTGGGGTGAAGGGGACTTGCAAACAGCCCTTCATCACTGTTTGAACTGAAAATGACTGCTCTTGTGAGGTTTCACCAACTTAGGCCAGAGGGGGTATTGAGGGAGATAGTCTGTAGGAGTGATGGCCTTCAGCTGCCCACAGCTTTGTTTTTTCTTGTCCTCACTGAGGTGCTGGGACAGCCCAGAGTGACTTGGCTCCCACTAGGCCCTGTCTGCCTACATGCAGTGCTCCCTGCCAGCTGTCTCTGCCTCCCTTCTGAGTGGGCACGTAGTAAAAATATGTACGTGCAGTTAGGTTCTTGCCTGCATCTGGACCTTTCCTTCCAACTAATTTCCAAGTGCAGTGCTGAAAAACCACAGGTTTTCTCTTCTAGCTGGTCTCAGCTATTGCGCCTTGATGTGTCCTTGAATACGAGGAATGAAAATAGTTCTGGGAGATCTATTAAGTCTCTGGCTTGTAAAATACAATAATTTCTTACTAGGTTACACTAATATTTCGTAATTCATTCTTAATATTATTCTTCAATAAAGCTCTGCACAAACAGTCTATCCCACAGGAGAAACCTCTGCCAGAACCCAGATGTCAAACACATTTGCTTCAAATACAGGAGTTCGTGACCTTTTCTGTTTGTTAATGTGACGCCATGGAAATTATTTATAATAAATAAGTGTGTTTTGGAGTCAGGTGCCCCACCGGGCCTTTTTCAGAGATACAACAGCCCTTCCTGAAACTGGTCCTTCCTGTTTTGTTTTTGTCCCCTAACAATGAGGTCTGGGGAACAACTTGAAGCCCTGTTGCTTAGCCAAGTCCAACTGCTGAGAGGTAGATAGGAAGTCAGGGCTATCTCAAATTTCAAATCTTTCCTGAAACTGGTGACTGATAAAGTTCTTCCTTTTTCTTTTATCCTTTACCCTAAAAACTCAAGTTTCAAACAGCAGGCTGTATAAACCTAAACAAATTCTAAAAATATCTGCTTAAATCACTATATCAACTTGGAAACTATTGGAAGGAATATCCTGGATTCAAATGGCAGATTTGAAATGCTAAAGGTTATTTGCTTGTTTAAAGCCAAGGTAGTACCGTCCACCTACAACCTTCAGGTACAAGTGCTCCAGAAGTTATCTGAAGGTTAATATGTTGATAATGTATTTCCATTTTCTTTTTCAGCAGTTGTGACAATGTTCTCACAAACATGTGGGACCAGTGCCTGGAGTAAGAGCAGCTGGCTCTTAATGAAGCCAGGGCAAGAAAAGGATACAATTGAAAAACAAGAGCCTTGGCTCTGCTTCATCCTATTGTTAGCTGTGCATTATGGTTTATAATGTCTCCTAGGTTTGTTGGATTCACCATCTCAAATTCCTAGACAGTAGCAACAGCAAGAAATGTCTCCTGAGGAGGAAGCTGAACCTTTCTCTCCTGCATAAATGTAGTCTTGTAGGCTTGTCACTGCAGGCTGATGGCAGGAAAACCAGTTCAGGGCTAAGACTGCACCCCCTTTCTCACTGGTTAGCTTCACCTTGTCTTGTGCTGGCAGCCATTTACAACATCAGAGGTTGACAAGTAGCTGAGAAGCAATTGTTGCAGGCTACACAGGAGTCACAGATAAACCCCTGTGTGCCTCACTGTCTTTGGTGTGAAAGATCCCAAGTGTTGTGACACATGAAGGATGAGTCTACTATGGACTTATTCTCACAGTGTATTAATGATGTGTTTGTGCACAAGGGAAAGCTGCCTTATAGCACAAGGAAAGACAAAACAGGCCAGCAAACCTCTTTTCAAATTCACAGTATATCTGATATAAATGAGAGAGAGTTTAATTTGGTCAACAAAGTATTTTTGCATAATTTTTCCTCTAGACATCCTAGCAATGCTTTCAAAAGATGCTAGACATAGTGCAATAAATCTGTTCTTCTACAGCACCGTGGGAAGAGACAACTGGCTGCAGTCTCAGGTGGTAGACAAAATTCCAGCAAGTTATGTCAGGAAATGACATTGACGGGACATTAGAGGGAAAAAGAAGAAAAACATAATAACACAAACTGAACAAACTGCAGCTTTCTACAACAAAGTGCGTAGACCCCACCCAGAATCTGTTGTAGAGGAAGGAAGGTGTCTGTTAAACTCAAAGGTTGTAATGGGAATGAAAAAAGTCAGTCTCCAGCTGAGAGTAGGACAGGGAGGGTGAGGTATACTGTTTAATGTTTCTCCCATCAAAAACCTCAGGGGATAAAGATTACTGCTGCAAAAACTTCCATGGTAGTAAAAGCCTCTGGCTGCAGAAGTTGTTTATAACAAAGGTGTGTTAGCAGCTTATAGACTTCAGCTGAAAAGAACTCTGATGTTTCTCTGAAATCTGAGTTGCAGAAACCTTTTTTCTCACAAAAAGCCTCTGCATACAAAATTTTTATTTAGTGGTTGCGCTGGGATTTTGGCTGTGAGATGCCATATGCTGTGTGCTGGCCTTGTCCTGATAACACCCTGCTTTTATGTCCGGACAGCTGAGCTCATCGTTTGGCTATTGCAGTATACATCACGTCATGTCAATTTCTGAAATCAAAATATTTTAGACACAGTGGAGTTAGATGGTTACTAGAGCTAAAGGACTCTCCTCGGTTGCTTAACTGGATTATATATGTTTCAAACAAGGCAAGAACTATTAACTAATGATGTTTTCCACAGACATTCATTTTCTGGCTTGAAAGGTTTGGGTGTGCAAACGTCATTCAGACTCTGAACTGCTTGATATTTCAAATCAAAGTTGGCATGATTCATGAACTGTGCACAAGCAGTGGTGCTGGATTTCTGACGCAAAGGATTGCTGGGGAGAGCTCAGGCTTGAAACATCTGTGAGCATTCCTACTCACAAACTCATTCACTGGCGTATTTGCGCAAAGTGGAGAGAGAGGGTCAGAGTCTGCTTGAAAGCTTTTACAGACATGGAGGAGTACTCAAGAGCACTTGTGTCAGTATTTACACAAGGGCTTTTTACTGTTTCACGCCTACTTCCTAAATGGTTGAGGCCAAAGAGGATAAAGCTCTCTCCTGCTTGTAGCTCCTTTCTGCAGTCCTCTCCTCTGGCTACTCCTTCTTCAGCGAGAAAAACACCGGCAAGTTGTAATTCAATAGCATAAACAGATTCAGCAACAAATGAGTAGTGTGCTGTGCAGAGGTTGAAAACAGATGGGATAGGCCTCACTGGGGGATGTGTGAGGCGAAGTGTAGCCCAGACTAATAAATTCTCCTCTGCTGGCTCTGCACAACACTGCTCAAGAGACTCAGCACTTCGTGGAGCTCAGTGCTGTGGTTTGGCCGTGACAAGCCCAGTTTATTTGTTCAGCCTTAGCACCGGGGTGCCCTGGGCGAGGCAGCAAGAGGGGCAGAGCAGCTGTGCAGCCCAAGAAGGTGGGAGGGTTGGGTGGCTGCACTAATTCTCCTGGACCAGAGATGGGGAGAGAGGGTCTGAGAGCTTTAGGCATGAGATCAGCACCAGGTTTCTCAAGTGAGGTGTAGTTACACAAAGATTAGCAGCCACTCATGCAGCGCATGGGGCACTGTATGCTGGCAGGAGGCAGGCAGGAAGGAGGAATATATCTGCAGCAAGCAGAGGCTTAGGCAGCAAAAAGCAGAGGTAAATCAGTTTCATTGCTTATCTTCATGCTTGATTTCACTGGGACAAAAATCTTTAAGGGAGGGGAAAGGCTCATCTACTATTGCAGTTAAAAAATATATAGCACAATTATGTTCTCTGCCTCCATGCAAATGTTCTTTCTCTCTGTTCAAATCAGGTCAGTCACGTCCCTTGCCGTGTGCAGCTGAACTTTGTGTTTATTGAAACAAACTGTCCAATTTTCAGGCAGCTGAAAAGGAGAATGGAAGGTGTGTCCTCAGGCGTCCAAGGAGCCCCAGGAATGTGAGAAGAGGCCCCTCCAGTCGCAGGGGATGGCCTTTCATGTGCCTTGAGGAAGAAGGAAGATAGTCTGGCGAACAGTATTTTTCCCCTATAACTTCCTCATTAGAAATATGGTTTTTATGTCCCTTCTCCACCAGCGACGTGAGCTGCATTCCTGGCGGCTGCCGGCTCCAGCAGCTGGAGAGCCACTCAGGCAGGGCTGCAAATCATTGCAGAGCCTGAATAGCCCTTCAGCTTTAAAATGGTAACCCGATAGAGGCAAGTGCACGCGGGGACTGTATCAGTAGTTAAACAACGTTCTTTTATGAAAAGAGCAATATAGCTGTTCACATAACTCATTCATGTAAGTGAGATGCCTTGAGATGTGTGCTTAACGCGTACCTCAAAGGAACTCGGATCAGTTTTGGAGGCTTACCAGTTACTTGTTTTGCTTTAAAGGGCTGACCACACATGGTCTCATCAGCTCCCTTTGCAGGAATCAGAACCACTTCACTCTGTGATATCCCAGGCTCCGTGCAGGGACTCACAGAGGCTCTTTGTTAGCTCAGATACGCTTTTGGCAAAGGCTCTCTCCTCACAGCAACTCTAGAGTTTGAAGTAGCCATGCTATGGTGCAAGACTGCAGGCACACAATACATAGTTAGCATCAGGTCTGCTATTAAATTAAAAAATAATAATCATAGGAAAACTGCAATCTCAGTGGATGAGGAATCTCTGAAGGCTGCAGCTCAATAGTACTCAGGATGGCTGTGCAAAACCTTGACCTAAGTTGGAAAGCACCCAGAAAATACACAGAACTTCCCGGAGGAAATGCTCCTCCTTTTTCCCACGAACGCAGTCCCACTTCCCGCTCACAGCTGCCTCAGTCGGAGCACAGAGGCCGCACACAGCCACCTGGAGCCTCCCAGAGCCTTTGCTTCCTGTAGATTTCTGAACCACTCTACCACGTGCGGTTGCTAAATGAAGCTACAAGTAGAGCAGGCTGTGGCAGGGGCTCTCTCTCACGTGCTGTACATGGTCTCACCTGACAGGGACCAGCATCTCAGCTGCAAATGGTATTTGCTAGAACAGTACAGAAATTAAAGCTTTGCTTTTCTCTTCAAGAGACGGGCCCGGTCGTGCTTTAGCAAAGCTTTAGCACTGACTTTGCTAGCGTAAAAGTCCAGCAAGCGACAAAGAAAAGCCCCCTGGAAACTGCTTAAGGACATCTCTGTCCCTGCGCGTGGTTTCGCCGGCGCGCGGAAGCAGCCAGCAGGGAAATCCCCTCTCCGCGATAGGGATCGGTGACGAAGCGCCGTGCCGCTCACCTGGCGGCCGCGCAGGGACGCAGCTTCTCCCCCCTCGCAGGTACCGAGCAGCGGGGCCGCCCCTGCGGGCCGGGCCGCGGGGAGGCGGCGCACGGCGGCGGCAGGTGCGGGAGGGCGGCGGAGCGGAGCGGAGCTTGGCGGCGGGGCCGGGAGGTGAGCGCGGGCGGCGGAGCGGAGCGGGCGGGGCGGCTGCGGCCGTGGGAAGCTCCGGAGGTCCCCGGAGAGGCGGCGGCGGGAGCGCTGCGAGCCCCTGCCCGACCGTGGCCGGGTCGGTGCGGACGTGGTGTGAACTTCTTTGCTCGTCTGAAATACGAGGTCCGGCGTTAGGCTTCCAGGAGAACCGTTGTACTGAGAGCATCCTCTGCAAGCGATGAACGGGAGCAGAGCTTGGTGTCGGTCAGGCTGTGCTGCTGAGGTGACCTTAACTCATGTGGTTGCATATAACGTAACTGTTTTGCGTATCGTTGCTTAGAATGTTTCCATACAAATATATGGTAACGATTTTGCAGTTTGTAAATTAGGATTTTTCTCGCTGTGCATGTAACTCCTGGGACACAGAACCGCTCTAATGGTAACTTTTGTAAACCTGATGTTGTTTCAAATGTTCGTGCTTACAGAACATGCGTTGCCAAAGGCAGTGCTGTTGGGCAGTTTGAATACAGGTGATGCTGCACCTGCATTGCCTTGCCATCTCCCCATCCTGCCTGTTGGGGGTTTGGAAGTGAAGACCTTCTAGCAGCAAGGGTTGGCCTCTTTACGACTTTTTGAGCATTAACTTGGCAGCCTGCTTCCAAGATTAGGTTTGGAAGTGTGTTTTCTAACAAGTGGCAGACCTTGAGAAATGGAGGTAGGTAGAAAAACAGTAGTTTCATTCAACTATTACAGAATTAAATCTTCATATAAATTAGGTCCAACATTAGGTTATATTTTAAACAGTCTCAAACTGGTATTGCTATAAGTAAATGCCCTTGTGCAATCAAATTGTTCTTTGTGAATTAACATCTAAGCATTGTTATGCCACGCAAGAAATAACTGAAGTACCTAGATCACCTTCTGCAGGTATGCTTCAAGTAGTCAGTCAGAGGTTAGCCAAAGCTTAAGTGGAAATCATCTTGCAACGAATTGGTCTTGTAACTTTCTTTCAGGGTGGAAGCATTCCCAGTGTTACACGTGATGCATTTCTCTAGATAAGCATGGGAAGGTAGTTGTCATGGTCGTTTCTTAAGTTCACACTTCCAGACGGTACAGTTGTGATTGTGCAGAAAGGGAACAAGATGTCAAACAGCAGTGTGCTGGATCAAACTTGTGAAACACCTGGGCATCTAATGATCCTGTGGGCAGCTGCGTTGTAGGGCTAGACATGTGCAGTTCTTACCTTCACACTCTGATCTGTGTAGGCTCAAGTTTTTCTCAGTAACTTTTGCTGAATGCATTAAAGTCTACTTACTGCTGTGGCTTGAGTTTTGTTAGTGTTGATTAGTTAGGTGCCTAAGCTGTCCTGGCATCCACAAGTGAGTGGGGCATTCCTTGACAAATTGTTCTCATAGAGATCAAGTATTTTCAGATGACACTTAAATGATCACTTAAAATACCTGCAGGGGAGTATACCACCATGCCTTTTTCTCCCCCCTCCTTCCTCCTTGCTTCTTATTCCTTAGGTTTTGTCTAGAACTGTTACCAGACATGAAGAGCCAAGTTCTGAATTTGCATCTTACATTTCTCAAGAGTGCTTGACTGTAAACTTGTGTCTTGCTCTGGGCTGGTGATCTCTGACTCCTTCGTTATGAAACCGTTTTGCCTTGTTTTCAATGCAGAATTAGGTGAGCTGTGAGCCTATAATTCTGTGGTTAGGGCATGAAGCCAAGAGTGGGTAATTTTGATTTCTAGACTCTTTTCCATCTGTATGTCACATGTTAAAATTTTTGTGGAATACATGTGGTTGAGCAATATTGAATTTCAAGAAAAATACATGTGTTTTTAAAGTGTCTCTTGCTTCTTCTAAATATGTGTGGAAGTCACATCTACACTATGCCCAAAGGGTATGTTGGACCCCTCTGAAGTCCCATCAGTTCCACTGTCCTTTCCTGCACTTAATTTTGGTGATGAATCCACAGATCTTCCTATGTAATGGAAAGAGAGAATGTTGATGGAATTGTTCAGTCATGTGTGCATAAGCTATTAATTGTGTTGATGAAAAAGTTCTGTCTTCTTTTCTTTCTCCTACTCATGTGGTTCATTCACCTCACTTGTTTGTTCCAGCACTTCTGTGTCTTACCAGCTGATTTTCATTTTCACTCAGCCTGAGTTCGTCTTACTCATAGGTGTTTAAGTTTTGGATTTACTTTACCCCAGAGCAGTGAGTTGGCTCTGGAGAGGACTGTCCTGCTCTGGCTGCCTGTTTTCTCAGTGGTGTATTCTCACTCCACTCTTGTGCAATCAAGTATTGGAAAACTTTTTTTTCTTATATTTTTAAGCATATTTGTTTATTCTGTTGGTTTATGTTTCCATCTAATCGGTTAACTGGGCCAGCTCTTCAAGCAGCTGTGTATTTATTGGATCCAGCATGAATGGTTGTTGGCATGGGAAAGCAGAACTGCCCTTCTCAGTAACAGCCAACAGCCCCTTTACCATCCCCATGTGTGGTATTGCATTTATTGTGGTGCATATCCAAACCCACCGTTCCCTTGTTCAGTGTGTTTTTTTGCTTTTTAATTTTGTAAAATAACTATTTTGTTTACTCTGAATTGGCATCTCCTTAAATCTAGTAAATATTCTCTCTCTAGTCCAAGTAGGACAGCACCCAGTGTCTGTCAGCAGAGAGCTTAAGATCTCATCTCTTTGAAGTGAAGTGCAAAGTGAGCTTTGACTTCAGGTAGGAAAAGCTGAGTTTAGGCTAAGCTGTGTTGTCATTCTGGTTAGAAATACAATTTGGCCTTCTGAAAAATTCTCTGTATGGAGAAAAAATTCTTTTGATCCCTTTTGGCAGAAGGGATAAATCTTCAGGCATAAACTGAAGAGCCTTGTCTGCGAAGAGGTTCAAATCTCAGATTTGGTTTCAACTTATCTGTATTGCATCATATCCTTTAATCACGTTAATACATCAAGCCATGCAGAATTACCAAGGACACTTCTTTGAAGCTTAGTATGAGTGAATGTTTGCTTGCCTGTCATCACAGCTGAAGTTTACATTAATTCAGCATTAAAAAAACCCACAAAACTATGTCAGAAATCCGATGCTTCTATTTCCTGTAAATTGTTCCCTGGTGATTCTGTTTCAAAGTTTTGTTTCTTGGTTACCTAATAGCCACACTTAAACTGGAAGGGACATATCATTCAGCCCTAAACTAACCTCTCTGTTGTGTGAGGAGTTCTTGTGGTCATGGCAATGAGCTTTGGATCTGGGCTTGAGAGCAAGAACTAGAGAGGTGGCATTGACGATTAAAACAGCTTCAATGTCTAAGAAAGCAATCCAGAAAGACCATACCCAAGTGGCCTCAAAACCTGTTAGGTACTTAAACTGTTTTGACTCCTCAGCTTGGGAGTCTGAAAATTACATGTGGGCTTGGATGGTGAGCTGGAGCACAGGGGAGCAGGTGCCTCACTCCCTGCCTGGTGCTGCAAGGTGGAGGGAGGCCTGACCCCAGAGGTCTCATAGGCCTGGTGTCCACTGGGTTCATTGGTGCGCACAAATAGTTTCATGGTTTCATCTGAAGCATAGAAAGGAGGAAGGCTGCTTGCCTCTGTACCTCCAGACCAAGGGGGTAGAGGTGGCCCTCTGACCGCTGTTTATTGAAGCTGGGTCTGTGTGCATGGTTGGACAGTTCACACAGCCAGAAGATGGCCAAATTCTCGACCAGAGTTTGGCAGGGAAAGGGGACTGAGACAGGCTCTCTGCCAAATTCAGACAGCAAATCTATTTTGTTACAGCCTTCCCTACAAGGGAAGAAGGTTTTAAAGGTAGCTGTACCTATCAGTGATTCCGTGGTTCACAATGAACTGGTACAAAAACAAATGGAAGGGCACTGTATTTAGGATAAAGCTGCTAGATGACAACAAATCATTTTCAAGACCATATTCAATTCCCTGTAGAGGAGAATTCAAATGTTTTTACCTTTTTTTCCAATTTATTTTTGAAAAATGGGATTGACAGCTCTTTAATTTTCAGTTCGAGTTCACTCTCTGCTCAGCAGTGAGTGGAATCGCTAAAAATCTTCCTTCTGTAAACCTTGACCAAACCCGGAACATCTCCCTGTGAATCATCCTAGCTTTTGTTCAGCTCAGTGGTGTGTTTACTTCCAGATCTAGTTTCATCAATGTGTGAAGTGATAGGTTAGAATCTCTTGTGAAGGGTGTTGATTTGAACTCAAGAACATAAAAAAATGTACATTCATGGTGTAGCCATTGTGCACTTTGTCTTGAGAGAGGGAAAGGTAATGTTGCCAGCTCATGCTCTTGGGACCTCTGTACCCATGAAACAGGGTGGGCCCCAGTGCCTTGCCCCGTCATTGTAGCAGCATTTGTCCAATAATAAGTGCGATATTAGATACTCCCATAAAATCACAACAGCTCTGATTTCTGATTGGCTTCTTCCAATGTCTATGTGAAATTATTCTAAAATACCTCCCTTATGCAGAGCCTGGATACCATTCATCTTCCTGGGCAGCTGCCAACTACTCCATCCTTTTCACATCTCTCGAGTGAAACTGCTGGGGCTGTTAAAAGTCACTGTGGGCCACTGGTGTGGGTGGCTTTAAAACAAAACAAAACAAAAAAACATTTATAAAGACAGGATCCTCCTGGACTTTTGAGTGTGGTTAGGCAGCCTGTGCTCAGTACATGTGCCCTGTAGAGCCATACCCCCCAGTCTGGTTTGGATTTGAACTACAGTCCATTCGCATTTCCTCTTCTCTCATCATCCATTTAAACTGTTTCCATGTATGGTATGTATTAGAGTCCTCTGTTTCCTTTCTTCATCCAGCCATAGCATTTTAATCTTGATTTATACCATTTACATATTTCCTTCCTCTCACCATATTGTTGTAACTGGTTAAAGGCTGTGACAACGAGGAGCAGAAGTATTGAACAGGGAATTTCCATCACGTGGAAGCTCCGTAAGTTCAATTTTTTGTTTTCATCATGAAACAGGATAATAATTATACACAACAAAACTATCACATAACCAATGTAAAATAGCATATGAAAAACTGCTTGATCTAAAACAAAGTACTGGATATGTGTGTGCAGTTATATATAAAGAAATATTCCACCTTGATTCTTGTAGGTCAGCAGCGTTCCCCTAAAATAGTGTTAGTGGTAAAGATACAGTATTTTTTTCCATGTGAGATTGTTTGGATTTTCTTCATTTTTCATATGTACAGTAGGAGCTATTTTTCATTAGTTGTCTGGATACTGTATGTCTATCCATGTTTTTTCCATGTGATGCTGTGGTAATGGCAGATGGCTGAGACTTTCTGGATGCCATTCAGTGTTACATTAATCTGGTATCTGAAGGCTATCATTTCACAGCTAGACAAGCTTAACCATACTAGGGAACCCCAGTGCACAGACAGATGCTCTTGCCTAAGTACCTTCTTCTTGGCTGTCCTGTTGAGGAAAAAAAAATGCATCCAGATGTTTCCAGTTCTCTTTGGTATCAAGGCTATGAGGGGGACTGCTGACAGCTCTATTTTTATTGCTTTCTGGCATTACTGCAGGAGAAGATATTGGATTAAAAACTGACACAGAATACATAAAGTCTTGAGCATTAAGTTAGATTATAAAGTAACCATTGGTGATTGTCATGACTTTTTCCTAATCTGCTTAGAGCAGAGAACTTATCTTGAATTAAATTCTTTCCGTGTTCTTGTAAAAGCCAAGTTCTTTTTTTTTAACAGAGATTTCAGTCTCTCCATTTTCTTTTCTTGTGTCCTGATTTCAACTCTTGTTTTGCTGTTTTCCATCTGAGTCCAAAATGATCTGCAGTCCAACATAATGGATTTATTCCTTCATGTTTACTGCCCCAATACATACCATATTGTACATATCTGTCCAAGTCAGTGAATTTATCTACAGTTCACAGGAACAGTATTGTCAGTTCAGTAATTGGATGAACTGGTTGCTTGCCTAATGCAGCATTAGGAAGAAATACTATCTCTATCAACTTTTACAGACCAGTGCATAGGGGATTCAGCATATTAAAATTCCAAGTTTTAACCTTTATCATGGGATAGATTTAAAACATTCTCTTCTTAATTCAAACATAAATCTCTCATGAGAAAAATTGGCTCAGTGTTATGAAAACTGTGCTTTTGGCCCTTGTAAGTGCTATTATTAATCTTCAGCATAACTGGGTCAGACTTGGATTGAGTCTGCACTTAAGAGCTGCAGGTGCAAGGCTATAATGCTGAGAGTCAGTGTGTCCCTGGGGGCCGTGTGAGAGGAGCGACTTCTGATCGTGTGCTCCTGCCAGCCCTTGTTTCTCTTCTCCAAGGGGTGTCTAAAGAGCAGAGGCAATTGTTCCTGTAGCGCAATAGCTCAGGCACGCACCTGCTCAGCTGTATTTTTCTTCAGGGAAGTAGGCAATAGCAATTATTTCCGCTTCATGACTTACTCTCAGTTTGGTGGTCTGGGCTAGGGCTGTGGATGCACTGAAGGCTTTTTGGCCTCCCCCAGCCTGAAGCCCTTGGAAGAAGCAGCTGCCGAGCTCAAGGAGACCACAGCTAGATTGCACAAGTGCTCTTCCTGCAGAGTTCAGCTCAGGGCCTGCATGAAGGGAGGCGTGAATTAGATCATCTCCTTCAGGGCAGAAAAGCTGAAGGGAGATGGGATAGTCACAGTGGAACAAGGCACATCTTTCACAACTGCACGTAGGAAGACGTGGCTGTTCCATGAGAAGTTTCTGCCCTGGTTCACTTATGGACATTTTCAGCATGAGAACCTATAAAGCCAGTGGGACTGCAGTATGTGCTTCTTCATTGGTGGCGACAAAAGCTTAGCTAAGAATTTACTTCTGAGGTAGTGTTCTTTGCCTCAGGAGAAGCAAGTTCCAGGTGAATAAGTCATGTTTTTGTGTAGTTGTCACATCCTGACTGCTAGTGGTGAAATGCTGAGGACTTCTGCTCGATGGCAAGGGTTTTAAGCCTTACATGTAATTGTTATCTCTAGGAGAGCCCAACACGATGCTGTGGCAGGCATCAGGGGTACAGGACATACTCTCTGTAGTCTCCCTCCACTTGGTTGGAATCCAATTAGTGTGCAGACCTGGGGGGCCACTCACAGCTTGTGTTCTCAGTACAATGCTTTGGGAATGAGAGCAATCTTCTTGCAAGTGTTACTTAGTGAAAATATTTTCACCTTAGATTATATTGATACTATTGAATCTGAGCTGTACAGTTCAGCTGTAGTATCAGCCTGGAAAAACGAGGTTAGAGAAGTAGGATAACATATTGAGAAGAAATAGCAAATTTGAATGATGTAAAGCAGCCTTAAATTTGTATCTGTGATTTGCCTTGGTCTACTTAGATTACTAAAGAGAAAGATCAGAGAAGATTAGATTCCAATATTTTAAAGCCTAAAAGTTTTTGTGCATTTCCATGAGTTAAAGTTAGAAATGGAGGAGAAGGAAGCCCTGTAGGTGTGTTCACACACCCACTAGTTACTGCAGATATCACTGTTAGAGGGTTATCCTAAAATGGGCGTAGATATGAGCTTCTTATCATGCACCTTGTACGTGTGTGTTGGCATGATATTATTTACTTTTTCTCTCCTCCCGGACAGCATACTACTGCCAAGGTTTATGATGAGCAACAACAAAAGCGTGTGCCCTGTCTTCTTGCACTTTCAAACCTTCTTGAAATGCCTCTGTGTCCTCTGTGGACATGTCAGATCAGACTTGCTTATTATCACCCCCTCCTAAAAAAAAATATTTTTTCAACTTTGTCAGGCATATGCTTGTGCTGCATACCTGCATAGGTGTGTGTGTGCACCATCCTTACTCACACAGTAGCAAAGTACCTGGAGCAAATTTCAGAGAACTATTTAAGCAGTTTTACTATGTTTTATCAGTGTTCACCTGTTTCTGGACATGTTGACCCTAAACCCTCTTCAAATGAAGAGCCCTGCACAGACCAGCAAACAGCTGCCAGACCTTATCCTCCAGCAACAAAACTACTACACAAACTGGCCCTGGAAGTTAAACCATTTGTAGAATGTAAGCCACCAGAGTCCATCTGGCCTGCAGCAGAACCAGCTGTTGCTGTGCTCTGTTTCTTTAATAATCTGGAGACTTGCAGTGGTGTCATTAAGCTCTTTGAAGGGATTTTGCGATTGGGATTGACTGCATCTCATGGGTCTGAAACACAGACAGGCAAGGAGGTAGCAGAAATGTGGTGTTTGGCTGGGGTGTGAAACTGCAAGCCTGAGCTTGCTTTCTCCATGGGAAGTTCCTCAGCTGCTGTTCCTTTGGGGCTACTGGAGCTGCAGACACTTATGTCATTCGAGGATCCGTCCTGGTTGTGTAATAGCAACTGCTCATCCCTATTTCCGGACATTTTCTTTTACACCTCTTGCTTTGTGAGGACTTAAAGCTACTAGAAATAATGCTATGAAGTGTTTCTGGAACACAGACCTGAGAATGTGTTTTATATGTTTATGGCTGGCAATAAATCTCATAATGATTGAAGTCTCTGGTTTAGCCAGCTTTCCCAGTTTGAGATCAGATATTTCACCTTTGTTTCTGTTGCATAGCTCTAAATATGTTACCTGATCAGCAGGGCTCTGACTAAATGCAGCCTGCAAACTTGCTGCAAAATGTACCCCTTCATCATAAGGCAGCAACAATCTGACATTTCTTTTCAGACTTTCAGCTTTTAATATTTTTAATATTTTTAATATAGCACTGATCCATTTTCTATTATGGTCTTGTTATTTAATGAGTTGTTGAAAATATTTGCCTTCTTCTCCAAACATTTCTATCTTGTAGTCATTCTGGTGGCATCTGGAACTGAAGTTTTCAGTACTGTTTATCTGATTTAGCTCATTCAAAACTTCTATCAGAGGAATCTGGAAATCGTTAAGATAATTTATGTTCTCCATCTAAACCCATTAAAGTAATACTGACTCTAATTCTCTGGACTCTTGTGTATGTGTGTGGTTTGCTTTTAAACATTGTTTCCAGTATGTTCCAATAATATTGGCTTTCTACATTAGTGTGGAAGGACGATTGCTGAGTTAAATTTGATCATCTTATTTTGGCTTCATATTGGGGAGAGAGAAATGAAAACACTGAAATAAGAGTGAAGAACACCAACAGAGAGAACCTGAGACAATAATGAGATCTGGGTGCAGTGCCTTCTGCTGCAAGGGATTTGATTTCTACACTTCTTTATTTTTTTTGCCTGAAAATTAGGGATCATTCTCCTTTTCATCATGTCCTTTTCTTGGTCTGGTATCCTCAAAATGAACAAAATATTTGGTGTAAATGTACTAGCAAAAACTGACCCCAAGACTTAGAGTCAGGATCACAGAGTCCCAACTCCTTGTTAAGGATGACATTGGCAGGAGGTTGGTACTTCTCTGGACAAACCTAATACGTGTCTCCACAGTTCTGGTTTATTTGGTACGTTTATTCCCACACGGGTGTACATTAGTACAACCATTTAACAACTCTAAAGTGTTACACTGAAGATTTTTGGGTAGCTGACATTAGCAAAAGGTTCTGGCATATGGGAGGCATCTAACCTTTGATAGAAGTGTTTCTGTCTAGATCAGTATTCGTTTAATCTTCTGCAAGACTTCTGTTCATTTTGGGTTAATAAAGAGAGAATCTGTTACATTTCTGTCCAAACAGTGTTTCATTCTGAACTTTCTTTTCCAAATATTTAATCTCAAAGGGAATTGGAAACTGTATCTGTACACTTTACCATTGGTTACTGGTGTCACCCACCTACAAAGCAGTAATCTGGAAACAGCAATATCACAGTGTACTGTTCTGTTACAAGAGGCAGTGGTGAACTGCTTGTATGTTTGGCTAAAGATAGAAAGAAAGGTATGAATGTTACCTTGCTTTTCTATGGGGAGAGGAGGGGAATATTATGGTCTAAGAATCACAACTTTTTTTTTTTTAATGCAATTCTATATCTTTTGTACGAACTCTTAGATCAACAACAATGATATCAACTTTCTTTCTAAATAAAGCATTCACTCAGTGATGGAAAGGTAACCGCTTGTGAATGATGATTTGCATTTATTTGCTGGCTTACGTGAATGACTGTAGCTACGTAATTCTGGGGAAAGAAAGTAGTACAGTGACCTGAACTTTCTCTGATGTAAACAACTAATTTTTCCTTTTTATGTAGCTGGAGAGCTGGGTGGTTACTGACATTTGCTTCCTTCACTACCAGTAGTCAGGGTATTTTGAGATAAAAGATTGTTTTCCCAGAGCAAACTGCTGCCGAAGCTTAGATACTATTGTTACAAAGCTGAGAGCAAATGCAGCAGCTGTTTCAGCCTAGTTTAAACATGATGAAGGAGAGTAAAGCATATTAACTCCAGCTGTGCATTGATAACAGCTGGGAAGGGAAATCACTGCATGGGAACCTGAAAGCAAACCTTGAAATCTGTAGCATTGGTAACTATTGTGAGAGCACTTCAGAGGGAGGAGCAGCTGTCTTTAGGAATGTGGAGAATTTCAAGAGATTCTTGTGCCTCTTTTCATGTAAAGATGCAGCAGACTCTGTGCTTGGTGGTGTCACCTCTGCAGGTTTGCAATGCTAATAAATTTACTTTCCAAAATAACATGTACCAGTATTCCTCAAGCTTCTCAGGTTTTTCTGTTCAAGTCACTTGCGTCTTGTTCATTTTGGTCTGCTGAACACAAAGAGCAGCATACAATTAAAGGAAGTAATTAAGAATAATTCTGGAAATAGTTATGTATTTACAATAACAAAACTTCATTGTATTTCAAACTTGTATTTTAAAGATAGCAAGTTAGTTCAGGCCTTACGCACGAAGCCACATGCTCTCAGTGACCTTTCATAACCCACAGCTTAAAATACACATAGCAATTCTGAGGCATACTGGTAGGGTGCCAGAGAATGGTCAGTAGATTTTGCTGTGCTTGGTCATTATTTTCAAATTGACGTATCTGTTGATAACATTGGGTTGCACCTATCCAAGGGGATAAGTGATGTTAAGATAGGAAAGCATGTTTACTAAGGTAGATGAAGTGTCTATAGATTAATGTCTTCATTTGACATCCATATAAATCTGGGAAGGGGAAGAGATGACTTACTGAAAGAAAAGGTTTTGGTTGATACTTTAGACATGACTATTATTTCTGTTTATCAGTGTTTCTGTGGTTTCCTAGCTGTTTTCTAATATGCATGCAAACAAAATTCACTGTTCAAACTGTTCAAGCTACAGATGGGAATAGCTTCTATGCTGAAGCATGGATTCACTCATTTTCTGTGACCAAGATAACAAAGGAAACCCATTCGTTTTTGTGTAGCTGTCATCTTCTTTCTTTGCTATCTCCTCCTTTTTCTTTCTTGCTATTTTTTTCCCCATCCCTGCAGCTTGCATTCATGGTGTCTTTTTCTAACCTTCATGGAGCTAGAATCGTATCTTGGGTATGTTCTACGAAGAACCTTGTGTACTTTAGGTACATATAAAATGACTAGACATGTCCAAAATTTTGGACAGGAGGCAACACAACTGTCTGTGTCCCTCTGAAAAGAGAACATAAGCATATGAATAAAGACACTTAAATGAGGCCAGTTACTATTGTCATAAAGTTATTTTAATGTTAACCAGCTGTTATGAACTTGATCTCATTCTTTGGTAGAGTGCAGGCCTCTCATTTTGCTGGAAGCCAGTTTTCTCTATTTCTGTACACAAAGCAGACAATAATATAATAAAACAGGTCTTTGGTTTCATGTGTACACAATTATGAGAAAGCAGTAGTTCCTCAAAGAATTGTCAAAATAACAATCTTGGTATCATTTATGAAGAGTACTTTCAAATGTAAAATACAGAGTGCGCAGACTCAAGGATGTAAATGTGTGTGTATGTTATGATCCTACATGAGTGACAGAGAATAAGAAATGCGATTAAGGGAAACAAACTAAAAAATGCATCCTACAAATAACTTGCCAATGCATATCAAAACAGATATAGAGCTGAGTGAATTCCAAAGCCCAGTGGCCAACACAAATGTGAGAAGAATTTAGTGTTCCTGAATGCTTTGATGTTTTTATGACTGACGTAACTCTTGTTGACCCAGGGACTAAGTGCAACTAAAAATCACATATTTAATGTTGCATTTTAATTTAAATTGTTCCAATCTTATATACTTTCCTTTACTGTGTTTTTCAGGTTTGATAGCTGCAGTTGATCCTTGATCCCCTTAGTTGCAGCACTGAAAACAATGGCGAATGAATACATTAAAAACTGCTGTAAATGGTGTTTTTATGTGGAAAAAGAAAAAAAGAATTGTGAGTTTCAACATAATCATGTTTACTAAAGGTTTTGCTATTCTGGCCTCATTAATTATGAGATTTCCCATTAGTAAAATGACTTTGTAACCCTTGATAAACTTGAATTATTTTACATATCCCAAATTCTTTCTGTTCCTCCACTTGGAAATTGGACACGTGCCTGTTAGTGTTATAAATTGGAATTGGAACTGAAAAATAACTTGTCTGAAGTCTGCTCTTTGCCTGGAATGCTGTCCAAAAATAAAAAATAAAAATCCCAGCCTAAGGTCACCTAAAGGTCTTATACCTTGCAAACTGTCCAAAAGTGAACCCTTGTTCTGTTTTTTGTTTTGCTTGTTTTTTTTTCCTCCAGGATGTTATTTGGTGTCTTAGTTGTTTGCACAGTTGTTCTATGATACAAGTGTATAGAATACCTCTTGTAAAATTGACTTAAGGGCAAGTTAGCTATAAATATACAGCCTCAAGCAGCAGAATTTGTATTAGTACAGACATGAGGATAAATGTCTTTTCCAGGTACACATCCTGAATGCTAGTAAAACTGAATGCGAGCAAAGTAATATATCAAGTGCAGATTCTATTAAATAAAAGAGATCTGTTCAGACTATTGTTCCAAACTTAATGCACATGTAGACTGTCTGTTTTTCTTGCTCTTCATTTTTAGCAGTTTCCATGGTGCAGGAATCTGAAGCTGTACCCGCAAGCAAGCCAACTATTGTAGAGCAACCTCCATTGTCTTCTGTGTCAGTGAAGCGTCAAGTTGGCTGTTCAGAGGATTATCTGCTTTCTAAACTACCCTTGGATGGGCAGGAGGTACCATTTGTGGTACCACCATTCAAACTGGCTTATGTGCAGCCAAAAAGCCTTCCTAGTACATCACATGGTGGAGGAATTCAAGGTAAAATATAAACTATTACTGAAACAGTATGGGTTTCTGTTGGAAAAAGGTGAACAAAAATGATGGTACTTCTTTAGGTATGTTAACCAGTGTCACTTTCTAATCAAAGCTGAAGAAACTTTATTTTAGCAAGAGAAATTCCTTACTTTGCATATTAAAATAAAACAATCTCTCCCTGCCCTTCTCTCCCTTCCTATATATTAATTGTATTTACTGTTTAGCTTCCAGAAATTTGGGGGAGGGCTGCAGGAGTATGTATTTTTGTTTAATCTAGTCTGTCAGTTGACTTGGAAATAGTTGTTTAGTACTTGCTGCTCCTTGAAAGTTGTCAAGTACTCCTACTGAAAGCATGTATCTGTAAAACTTCTCTAGAAGCTAGTTCTTGTGACTTTTCTCTCTGTATATCCAGAGAGCTTTTGGGAAGTATGTCATTCCAGTGTGAATCTCTGTGATCCTGCATGGATGAAATTAAAAGTGTGGATTGCACGCTAGTGCTTGTGCTCAAAGTAATGGAAGACATTGAAGAATCCAAAGCTCTAGTAAAGAATTTATTGAAGTCAAGGAAAGACCTAACGTATTACAGCATCCAGATCACTTAAGAAGAGTGATCTGGCTTTTGTGTTTATTATGTCAATACTTTTATCATACAAACACATCTTCCTTTTCAAATTTCACCAATAGGAAGCATGTGGTACAATTTGGAGGAAGGTTTTAAGACCTTCCTTGTCTTTGAGCCCGATCCCCTTCAGGTTTCCCTGCAGATAGCCAGCAGAAGCAAGTTGCTCTCTGCCTTCCACCTAGCAGAGCTGGGCTGCTGCACAGAGGAATTGCGTTATATACAGTGGCTGCTCTGAAAGCAAATGCCTTCTGTTTTATTACGTTGATCCACAACGTCAGAGGAGGATGTTGCTAGTATACCAGTAGAGGCTGAACCTCCCAACCAGTATTCTATTACATTTTGTTACTGTGTGACAGATGGCAGCAGAGGGGCAATCAAACAAAATGTGGTCTGACATGCAAGCGATTATGAAGCAAAGGTGTGTCACTGAATGTGCTTTATTGAGTAGTGTTATCGTGTTCTTTGTATCTGTTGTAGTTTCTGTGGAAATAAGTAGGAGGCATCACTTTTGGAGCAACCTATGTATACAGTCTTCAGTAGCTAGTTCTTGTAAGGAGTACTTGAACAAGGTATGGGAATGCAGGATATGCTGCTGGTGAAACCCTTTTTTCACAGGGTTTGCATTCAGACTCTGTCTTACTTGGTCCTTAGTATACTGTACAAAAAGGGCTCTGAGGTACCAGAGTTTTCCAGTGAGAAGGAAGAGGGAAGATGTGTTTAATAACCTCTATATAAATGTTTTTTTGGTTCGTGCTGTTCTTCAGGCTCTTGTAAACCAGTGACTTGTCTTCATTGGGAGTTATGTATCATCATTTCTGAAGGACCTAGTGAGCAGAGCGGCCCTTAGGCTATAAAGTCAGAAGCTAATCTGGCAGGATGGCTAGGCAGTTTGTAATTGCTTTTCTTGAGCAAATATTTTAAATTCTTGCATAAATATTTGAAAAGTGGATCTTACGTCAAGTAGGCAGCTTCCATTTCCTTTTAAAAAATAGGTATTCATATTTGGAAATACAACTCCTTAAGACTCACTAAAGCTATGTTTAAAAATGCAAAGTTTACTAAAAAGTAGGGAGATTTACTAAATACAGGGAAGTGTGTTGTCATTCCTTTTGTACATTCGTCAAAGCACTAGCATATTAAAAAAATATATACATTTAGAGTATTTGTTTCTTAGACCATTGTTAAACATCCATAGAAGCCCAAGTTCTAATCTCAGTTCCACTCCATTTTCTTTGCATGTCTGACCATTTTCCTTTATTGAAACAGGACATGCTCAGAGTAAGGTCTTGGCATCCTTTCTGAAAGCAATTAACTTCTGGCAGGACTTCTCAATATTCACTGCAGCATGTCTCATGCTCTCACAAAAGTAAGTTAGCAGAAGGGAGAGTGCTCTTGGGCCAGAATAGTGATTTTACTGTCACCTATTGTATAGCTATTCTTTACAGCTTCATTTTAAAAGTTTAGTCTAACTTAGGTTCTGCTCAAGGCCATTGTACTTGAATTCTGTACTTGAATTCTTCACTTATCAACTCTCATGTTCCATCTCCCTGTTTTAGTTCTGTTTAACTTTACTACCACCTGGAAGAAAGGTGGTTATTGTGGCTGTACGTACACAGTAGTATTTTGCCTCTCATGGCGTAACATCTGCAGAATTGAAGGCACTTTATGTTAGGGTAAAGAGCTATTTCATAAGTAGGCTGAAATCTGGGGAGGTGAACTGAAGGAAGCAGGTGTCAGAGCTTGGCAGAGTCCAGGTCACACCTTCTCCTTTCTCTACTGGACTGTTACACAAGGCTTCTTTCAACTTCAGGTAAAAGGAAGGACTACAGCAATGTTCTTTACTGTTCTGCCGACCAGGAAGTGTGTATCCTCTGAAAAAATTGTGAAGGAGAGAAAAGTAGGGCAGCTGTGCCGTAATGGACTAAGCAAACGGCTGGGATTCAAGCTTGAGACTCAAGTCTGTCTCCTTGTGTCTCAGCCGACAGTTCAAGTCATTTCACTGATTACAGTCACAAGTTGTGTTGACTTTCCATATAAGAACCTCTTGAAGGTCTGGGGGCTTGTTAGTTAAGTGGGAGTAACCTGGGATCACTTAGCCAAATCAGTTAGAGATTTTCTTTATGCACAGCCCTACACTTCTGATGAATTTCCATCTTGGTCTATGTGTTTAAAATCATCTGTATTTTAACTGTTGGGCATTTATTATGAAACACCAAAACAGGGCACGCATGTATTTTTATGGCCAATTTCATTCCAGTATTTCTTGAAATCTGACATAATATATATGTCTGTTTTCTTTGCTTCAATGAAAGGGAAAAAGAAGAAGATAATAATGAAATATTTTGTCCTTTGCCCTGAAGGCACTCAGTCTGCCTTATGAAGCCAGGCAGCATGTGTTATGTCTGGAGCTCTTGCATATGATGTTTATTTGTGCTTCACAGAATCTGCCAGAGCTTCTTTTGGTGACCGGAAAGCAGAACTGTGCGGTGTGTACCAATGGCCCCGCTATGATGTGTACAACCCATTCTATTTGGAGCATCATGTTTCACCAGATCAGATTAGGCGCTTCCAAGCCAAATCAGATAATAGGAAGTTATATGGATCAGGTGAGAAGAATTGCACCCTTTTCTGTCTTTGTCCCTTTTCCAAGGTCTGTAGGTAAGAGAAAAAGCTATTACAGTACAGGAGATGTTTGATGATAGCAGTTCTGAAGTTGGTCTGTATACTGCAGGCACTTCCTGGTAAGTGAACTGATCTGGGAGCTGGCTCTGCTTGATACCGGCTGTGCTGGTACTTTCTATGTTTTAGGGGCTTAACAAGGCTAGCACACAGCACGTGACAGTTGATAAAATGGCAAAGCAAGCTAGGGTAGCCTCTGATCTAAAATGGGGTGCAGTACTGGAGAATCTAGCTACCATTTGAGGGAGAATGAACAAGGAAATAGGGTGGTTTGCTGACTGGAAGATTAGCTGGGGAGTGTATATATGTCAGGGGAAACAGCATTCAGGAGCAGATTATGAGAACGAGTAAAAAACAGGAAGCCATGCCATGTGCCAGCTTTTATGTAGTTTGCTGTTTAAGTTGAAGAAACATCCCCACTCTTTACTGCATAATTATGTTTAATTGTAAGGGAGGGCTGTGACACAGTATCAGTAAGAGTTCAGATACAAAGTGTTTGGCTGGCTAAGTAAAACTTCTGTACTGCTCATTGATATATATATCTTGTCTAATGCATGCTGTGTATAGTAAAGTAGATGACTGTGTTGTGTGCTCTAAGTTTGCTATGGAAACCTATTCAGAAAACTCATACCCTTGAAGAAATGTACACATCTCTTCATCAAGACAGAAGCTGGCAACAGCATGCACTTTTAAAGATATGTTTGACAGAAAAGTATTGCGCGCTTCTTTTACAGCTGGAGAAAATGTTTCAATCAGTGCTCTGTTTTAAAAATAATTCTGAATTACCATAGGAACTGAATTGAAAGACGGTATGTTTTTTGTTGTTTTGTTTTGTTTTGTTTTTTTAAGAAGAGACCAAAGCACATCTAACTTAAGTAGCTTTTTTACACATACAGCTTTGCTGAACTTTTGCAAGTACCTGCAGCGGGAGCCCATTGAGTTTTATAATATTATCTTAAACATCTTCCCTTCAGCTCATCATCTGTTTCTTTTTTTTTTTTTTAAGCTAAGTAAATACTTCACTAGTTTGTCTTAGTAAGCTCAAGCAAGAGAAAGGCCACTCACGTGTGTCTAAAGTACAGAAGTACAGACTTGATTAAAGACAAGGGCTCAAGCATCTTCTGAAAACACTATTTCTGTTGTAGAAGTAATTTTGAGGCAGGCTGTCCATTCTACCAGTGCTGCCAATGTGAACTGGTTTGACTGCTTCAGAGACAGAATGCTCTATTGGCTTGTTCTCACCATTCTGTCATTTCAGGAGACTGTTTTGAGAATGGAAGGTGAGGAAAGCTGGCATAACCCTTTCTTAGTTATCATCTAGTTAGGTTTTATTTCTGCCATGAGTCTACTTAAATTTCAAAAAGTCATCTTAGTATTTATTTTTTCTAGCAATGACAAAGTTTGTGCTGTTCTTTTTGTCTTTTTAGTTAGTGATTTAAGAACTAGTGCTTTGCCTGGATCACTTGATTTAAGTCATTCGATGTTTGATCTCAGAAGCCCACCTCATCGATTCATGAAGGTGAGTATTTCTCATGTCTTAGTTGTCACTTAGGCTGTACTGAAAACTCGGTACATTCAGCATAAGTTCCAGTCATACTGTTACAGAGGAAACACTGAAGGGCATTGTCCTTTGCAGTGAAAGGGCTAAAGGGAAAAGTTCAATGTCTTCGCTGACTTCAAGAATTTATTTTGCTGATGTCTTCTCTGGCTACTGCTGTTCAGGTCCAACAAAGCTGCTGAGAAACTTAAGTAGGCTTTTAGTGAGGATAGGATAAGAGTCTGTGGTTTCTCATCGTTTGATTTTTCCCATCGCTTGAGAAGACGAACATGAGAAGTTTACTTTTATGCACAAAACAATGCTCCATTTTGTTTATTTGTTCCCAAATAATCATCTATTATGTGACATGAGCTTGCATACATACCAGTGAGTGAAAAAATCTGTTGGTCAAATGTGTCCTGTATTTGTTGTTTGCATCAAGATAGTAACTCCATGCTGGACCAAGAGATTAGTAGAAAACAGGTTAAAGGTTTAAAATGTCTTGTTTTGTATTCATTGTGTCTTGTTCAACAGTAGAATTTCTTTGAATTTCTACATCTGTTGCCCTGACAGAAGAGGTGTGTTTTGTTGTTTTTCCCCCTGCAGAGATATGATTCAGTCTCCAGTGTACCTAGCAGCACCTCCTCCAGGAAGGATTCACATGGCAGTAACAGGAGTCTGGGTGATGTTTTGCTTGTTTAACTTGTAATGTACTATCTCCTTCGCACTTGCAACACTGAACTGTCTCTAACACTGATTTTTATTTTATGCATCTCTTCATTTTTGAGATGAATATGACTAGCAAGTCAATAGGGATTGCTTTGCAATTTGAAAGTAAGAGTTTTGGACTTGTGCCTTCCTGCTGTCAGAAGACTAAACCAAATGGGCCTTTGAAGAATGCAAGTTTTCATGCTTTTGAAAAATTAATCCCTGGATTTACCACCCCAGTGAATGACAAAATTACAGATTTTCTGTTAGAATAGAAAGTAGCTCACTTTGGTCACCACTCTTGTCCTTTTTTCATTTATCAGTATTTTTCTGTGGAAGTATTTGGACTTTGATACCTCTATTACATTAAGAACTATGCAAGAAAATTGCATGCAAACTATTTAGTTAGAGATAAATGCTGAAGAAATGGAGGTGGTGCAAAATAAACCTTAGAAATCAAGTCCCCATTAAAGTCTCCCTAGTAAAAGTCAGATTTTCATCCAGTCTCTTTGACACAACGAAGAAACTGGGTATTAAGTGACTCAGAGAAAGGGCTAACAGCAGAATGTTTCCTAGGCTGGTTGAGAAAGACAAATAGCAGGTCAGCTTCTAAACACTGGAAGTCATTAATCTAAGGGCAGTGATAAATGTGTATATATATATATATATATATATGTACTTATTGTATTTTGGGTGTCTCAGGAATATGCTCTTTTTGTTTCTAAATGTGAGCTCCACACAAGTTATTGACTTCAATAGAGATAACTGAGGATAAGTGGAGAATTAAATGCAGGTCAGGCAACAGGTCTTCATGGATATTTTATCATTAAAATTTTCATGTTAGGACATTTCAAACATATGTTCTGATAAATTGTCAATGATAAGCAGTCTTCCTACTAACGAGTTCCTTTATTCTTGGAATGAATTGTTATGATACTACATTGCTTCTGGAAACACTAATTGGCCTTTTTTTTCCCCACAGATACCATTACATTATCAGGTGATGAGCGGGACTTTGGAAGACTGAATGTAAAGTTGTGTTACGTTCCTTCTGTGGAACAGATCTGGATCACAGTTTTACATGTCAGTAAATATAAATAAGCAAATATTAATAATCAAATTGTTATTTACTCAAATGACTATTCTACTGTGCTTTTTGTTCAGTACCGGATAATCAGATTTAGCAAGAATAATGAGAATTAAGGAATACTTTGAGGAGAAAAGCAATTAATACCTTCAAGTATTAATATCAGCGCAGTTCAGTCAAATGTTCCTGTTTGGGGGTGAGAAACTGTTGGACATGGGTAAAGAAGCTGAACAGGTCATAAGACTGATCCTGCTGTAGAAATTTTCCAGTGGAAATTTGAAGACAGTAATTTGAAGCAAATGTAGAGGCAATTTTTAACTGACCAAATCTAATAGTTGTTTCAGGGCAGAACTTTTGAGGATGTATAGTTCTTGTGAGTTTTTTGCTAACTGATGTGATGCTGTGACACTGGCTGCTTTACACATTTCCAGGAATTGTGAATAATATTTAGGCAATGAAACTTTTATTACTCAGAAACCTTGTAACTATACCAAATGATAAATTTGCAAGATTACATAAGGAATTTCATGATTTATCTACTGTTGAACTTCCACATGGTGAAATAATTAAAATCTGCTGAAAAACTTCTACTGTCCACCATGGAAGTGAATTATTGAATATTCTGAAGTGACACAGCCATTACCCTGGCTCTGATTTGCATTCTCTATTATAGGAATTATGAATAATAGTGTAGAAGTGTAGAAGACCTTATGTTTCTAAGCTGTCTAAAAGCTAGTGGCTTGCATTATCTCAACTGAGTTTGTTTTCAATGTTGTAGTGCAAAGGGCTGAGCTGGCCTTCCAGTTGTGGGGAAAATCCTCGTATATATGTCAAGGGAATTCTCACGCTGCCCAAGCCTGTGCAGTTCAAATCCTCTGCCAAGGAAGGTTGCAATGTAAGTAGAAACAGGAAAAAAAGCACCAAGAAATCTTTCTTCTTCCCCTCCTCCCCTCCTCCCCCCCCCCCCAAAAAAAAAAAAAGTGGACCAAATAATGGATTTTTAGAATAGACCAAACTGCCTAGGTCGAGGTTACTATTTCCCTTTTCCTCTCTTTTTTTTCTCTTCTTTTCAGACTTGTCAAAATCCTTTTACAAGGATTGTTCCAATTCCTTGCCCTCCACTGTATCCCTCCCTTTCTCCAAAGTCTGCAGGACAGTTACGGGATACACTTACAGAGTATCACAAACCATTCTGGTCTTGGCAATTGAATGGTAGGGAAGTGGAAGATATCTGAAAATACCAGAAGATGCAAATTCACCTGGGGAAGGTAAAAGATGAAGTACTGCTTCCACCCTTTCACTAGGGCAGGAGGCAAAAATAAGTCATGCTTTGTCCCTGCAAAAACTAGTAAGAATTGGTCACGAGGCACAGGATTCCTGATGGTGGCATTATAGGAAGATAAAGGGGTTGGGGCCAGGAGGAGTGAGGGGAAGCAATACAAACAACACATAATATAAGTCAAAGATGAAAGAATGAAACAAAAGGCCTCAGGACAACTTTCTGTGACGGTGTGCGTATTCTGTTGTAAAGCTGCAGAATTGATGGCAGCCTGTCCTGGTAGTGAACAAGATTTCCAGAGCTTTGTCCCTTGCTGGAGTGTGACAGTGAGATGGACTTCCTCGTGATAACTTAGAATTGTATCACCACAGTGGCCATAGGTCCCCAAAGCCTTTGTTTCTAAGTTTGTGATCTAATGGGAATCTCTTACCAAGGTCACGTTACCTGTGTCTTTCTTTTTAGGACATCGAATTTATGGAAACTTTTGTATTTGCCATTAAGCTGCAAAGTGTTCAAACTGTCACATTGGTATTTAAGATCCAGACGCAGACTCCTAGGAAAAGAACAATTGGAGAGTGCTCTTTGTCATTGCGGGAGCTCAGCTCAGAGGAGTCCGATCATTGGCTGGATATATCTCCTCCTTCCAAAGCACCTGTACGTGTCAATACCATAAACATGTGTTGTTGTATGACCTAGAGAATGCTGTTGGAGATGGAAGTAAAATAATTTGATAGTAATTCAGTGCTATCAACAAAGAGATTGTTTCTTTTTCCTGCTTTCTTGCATGGGGGACATTAGAAGAAGAAAGAAAAGCACTTCTAAACTATGCACATCCCTGTTATGGTAATAAATTACAGTTGTTTCTAGGAAAAAAAGCTTGAATTAGCTTTTCAACAACATGGCCCATGGCTGGAGGGAGGGATATTCTGGGAAGACTTTCCAGGACACTGAGTAATTGCCTTTTCCTACCAGAAAAGCATCAGAAAATCCCCATGTCTCGCAGCAATAGCTCACAGCAAATGGAATTTGATTTTATTATGGAAGAAAATACTAAGATCTTAAGTGGCTTTAAACTTCACATATATACATACATATTATTATTTTAATGTTCAGATTACATGCTGTGAAGTAATAATTCAGACAGTTCATTTCCACTAGAGTAATAAAAACCAGGTGGTTGTCGAGTGCCATTTTCACAGTGGGATTCCTTTCCCCCTACTCCCACTTTGTTTGTTTCTTCTACAGATTGTGTCTAGACATTTGTATTTTTAACAAATTAAACTTGTATTGGCAATTCAAAAGCAAATTTTATCTAAATATGTCTAAGTAATATGAGTGACAGTCTTGATTTCTAGCATGTTACACTTTATATCTGTACTTCTAACAAGTTTTGCTTCAAAAGCATTAACTTTCTACAAAGAAAGTAAAAGATAACTGCTTCATCCTAGCACAAATTCCTGGATCATCCCATTGTTCTTGGTCCTTGTTGGTTTTCCACACCATTGTATCTGAGAGCTCTACAGATGTTGCAGGTCCATGAACTGTGAGGTCTGTGAGGCAGCAATTTTCTCTTACTTCCCAACAGAGCTGAGTCAGTGGCTTGCTCTCTGGTTTCCGCAGAAAGCATGTGGGTGAGCTGAGAATTTGGTGAACTGAATCTGTATCTTTGTATATTTTGCTTATATCTCCAGATTGCAAAATGTAAAAGAGGAGAAGGAGAATTCCAAAGTTTTTTTCTGTTAGTAGAGCGTGCCCATTCTCTCGCTTTCACACCCTGATTTCGTAGAGCTACTACTGCGTTCTGGTTTTCCCTGTATGTGTCCGCTCTCACCACCAAGGAATCTTTCCCAGGTGAAACTTGAGGACTCGATTATTTTTCCAGAGCTTTTGGCTGCTGCCCATGAGGGCCATACGTGCACTGCACATAAGCAGTGCGTCAGTGGAGCACATGTTCAGCAGCTGTGACAAGTGCAAGATGCATTTACTTACTGTGCGTCTGCAGGTTGTATATACACATATTTCTGTCCAGGAAATCCCAGATAGGAACAAGGGAGCCCAACATATAACAGAATTCCTGCATTTCCTGTGTTTATAAGCAACTTGATCCAGATGTTATGACAACATTCTTCTGCTTGTAGGTGTGCCGAACAGAACTTCAAATAGGAACTTGTTTTCAAGCAATAAACAGGAGGATTCAGTTACAGATTCTTGAAGCACAAAATCTTCCAAGTTCATCTACACCGCTGTCTTTAAGTAAGTTAAATCAGCTGTCTAAAACTATTTGTCGCAGGTAAAATGCTGCTGAAATGGGTTGGCAGTTAATAGCACTCCTTACAAACCTCAAACTTAACATATTGCGCAGTAGGTTTCCATTGCCAAGGCTTGTTTCCATAGATGTCTTATTTGATTACATTTTGTTTGGTTTAAAGCTGCGCACTATGTATTCTGGAAGATTTTTATCCCAGTATTAATCCTGACATAGGAATAGCTTGCACTTGCTGTTGGATATGTGTTAATCAGTTCAACATTAGTGAACATTCTCAGTTTGTGTGACTACTCAGAAAAGCTATCATACAGTCCTTTTGGCCACGCTTATGAGAAATTATTGTTGAACCATACATATGGATCATGTCAGTTCCTCTTTGGGTATATTTGTGAGTAACCCTTTGTGTGTTATGCCTTTTTTCTTTACTCTTTTTTTTTTTTTTTTTAACTTTCTGCAAGGTTTCTTTGTGAAGGTTGGAATGTTTAGTACAGAAGGGCTGGTACATAAGAAGAAGACTCGTCTTGTGAAGCCCATTAATGGCCAGGTGAAGTGGAAAGAAATGATGATTTTTCCAGTTAGCCAAGCTGAACAAGGAATCAGTTTTCTCATCAAACTCTACAGCAGAAGCTCAATGAGAAGAAAACACTTTATAGGACAGGTTGGTTTCTGCTAACTACCATAATATTATTGATGTTCTTTACTTAAATCCAATTACAGGTATTCTTTTGTTGTTTTTGTATGAGTTATAAAATACTTTAAATACGGTGATGTATAGGGAAATAGTGAATTCTAGTAAACTTCTGGATATAGCTCAAGAAAAAATGGTAATGGGCTCTTGAAAATCAAGAGCATCAGAGTGGAATTCAACATTTGATTTTTCTTTACGAACGAAGTCCTTAAATCATTTTTGTCTGGAAAGTTATTACATGAAGGATTCATCATTACGAACAGATGTATGATGTTGCCCATGCCTCTAGGTTTCCTAAACATAGCATTCACAGCAGCTCCATGACCCACGGTGTCCTCTACAGAAAGAGGGTGGGTACTAGTACACTCACAAACAGGTGTGAGGAGAAGAAATACAACAGCAGATTTCCCTTCTGAGCAAGACAGAGCTGTACTCAGCACAGTATTCTGAATGTTTATGATCAAAATATAATGTGAACAGTCAGAAAATGATTTTAATAGAATTTTAATAAATACATAAATTAATAACGTGGAGTGATTTTGAGACTCCAGCTGTAAAGTCATTTGCTAACTGAAGGAAGGTCTACTCTGCTCTTGGGTACACAAAATGGTAGTTTCCCATTCTGGCAATGTATTCTGTTTAAGCTGGGCCCTTTAGGAGATGCTGATCTGCTATAGAAATGATGTGCCAGCAATTGTTATGAGATCTTCCTCCATGTTATCGAGTATCATGTCCTATGTATTCTATCTTTGTGTGTTTCCTATTTGTAGAATTAGATTTGGAATGGGAAAAGAAAAAACAAATTGTTCTTTTTAGATGTAATACCTTGGGGCAAAACTAATTGGGTATGATTTTGCAGTCGGTTAGCAGTATGTGAGGTCATCTCAATCTGATGAGTTGCATTTAATCATGGATCTTATTTTTACGGGGAGCAAATGAACTTCTTCTGCTCCTCATTTGTTTGGAAAAGGTTGTTTCAGCTCATGCAGCCAGACATTGCCACATAACACATGAAGACATAAAATATGGCTCAGGGAAAAACGTACTTTGAGCAATTGGCTGGGTAGCTGGAAAAAAGATGAATATGGCTAGATCTATTACCTTCATTCTTCAGAAAATGTCGATTAATCGGATGCTTTTCTATAGCAGACAACACTTTGATTAGGTTGCATTTATGAGCATGTATTTAATCAAGAGCAAGATGTATACTGAATCTCTGTGGATGAAACATCTGTGACTGTGGTATTCTGGAAGACAGTGTTCTCACTTGGGGAATCGTGTCTCAACAGTGTGGGCTAAATGTACTTCATGGTGAAGGTTTCTGAGAAGTATTAAAAGGACTCATTCTTGGAAGTGTGGAGGAAATGTAGTCCCATACATGATGATACCTACTTACATAATCAGAATTCTTTTGGCAGTCAAAGCCAGTGATAATTTTTAGGGGGAAACTTCCTTCTTGTACCCCATTTCCTTTTTTAATGGCTTCTATCCATTAGTTTAATATGAAGAGATGGACTTTTACTGCGTGACTGTGTGTGCTACAGGCATGTTAGTAACCTCTGTGGAATGCAGGTTTGGCCCTGTCTGTTGGAGTGTGTGATTTTAAATGCTCATGAAAAGGCTGGACAGCTAAATCTGGGTGCCAGGTGGCTTGCAGCCAACTGGAGTTTGACTGCATGGTCCGGAGAGTCATTGCTGCCCTCATGGACCCTTGACCCCAGAACATGAATTTGAATGAAGCAAAGAATGCTTGACTGAAAACATTTTGTTAACTAGCAAAACATTAGTGTGTAGTGAGCTCTCTAAACTCCTATTTGTTTAGAGACTAAATATAAACCCAGACTCCCTGCATTCCCAGTTGGAAGCCAAGTTATGTTAGTCTTAACAGAACTGTATTTGTTGCTAATACTTCGGTCGCAGTCTATGTGTTGCATTTCATTCTGCACTTTCATGGAATTTGTTTGGAACTAACATAGGCTGGACTTCTGTGTTACATCCAGGTAAACTTTGTTTTGTTTCTTTCTTCTTGCAGGTCTGGATAAGTTCTGACAGCAATAACAGTGAAGCAGTAGAGCAGTGGAAAGACACTATTGCTAACCCTGAAAAAGTTGTTGTTAAGTGGTACAGCCTTGGTCCATCTTGAAGACTGAAGATGAAACTCAGGACATTTTTGCCACAAAGATATTCTTATGCTGTTTAGAAATGGTATAAATAAAAATATTGTCTTCACAAGCTGTTCAAAAGGACTCCACTGTGTCATGCCACCATAACTGGAAAAAATTCCTGAGGAGAAATACTGCCTATACTATTATGAAGAAGACTTAAGAAATGGGAAGAGCACTCATTTGCTTTTAAAAATTCCACATCTTTTTCCCCTTTCAGGCTCTGTGAAAGTATAGAAATCCAATCTCAGAGAGAACGAGCATGAATCAACGTCATCTTCACTAGTCACAGACTTCCTCTTCACATCTGCAGTCATGTCTTCCCAGCCCACAGGAATCAGTCTGGTCAGTGGCTTGATCCTAGGTACCTTTGACCTCTGGGGCCACACCTGTATTGACAACATTTGACCAGAGTAGCGTGTGCCTCAGCAGGTGGGAGAGCTGTGGCTGTAGCAGGAGGCCTAAGGGGAACTGTGCTAGAATGCAGCACCCAAAGGCTTTTCTAATCTCTGCCTCTAGTGAAGAGTTGTTCAGTGCACTGACATGCCAGCATCTTGGGTTTTCACCCATCCTTCTCTCTATTTTAAACAGAGAAACTAAAAGGTAAAAGTTTCTCTGTCTACCTGTAATCTTCTCAAGTGGGGCCCTCCAGCCTCACTGTTCTATAAATGCTGGAAGGAATAAGGGCAGTACTGTATAGGGATATCAGCTCTGCCCAGGATCAGAGCCAGGGTTTTGGGCTTTTTTAATAAATTAGATTGTTATGTATAAGTCTTACACGTAAATGACATCCTATCTAATCAACAGTGTTTTGCCATTTGCTTACTTTACTAAAAGCCAGACTAATGCTCTTAAGGAGTAAGCAAATATTAACTGATGAAGTATGTATTTTTTGTTTCAAGCAAGAAGAGATTACCATATTTTTAATGCACATGATATTTTTCCTACAAAATCCTAAGATCGTTTTTCTACTAGTCTCCATATTTTCAAGAGTCTATTCATAGTTATTTCTTAAGGGGGGAAAATGCTGATTATGTAATAGATAATAAGTGCATCTGAAAGCACATGTGTCTTTGCACTACATTAACTACTGGATTGAACAAAAATATATTCCATTAAATCCGTCACTTACACATCTGATGTTGGCTGTCTGAGCTGCTCAAGTATGTGTTTGTATAGACACTGAATAACAGTATCTTTTTTATAACTTGGAACACATTCAAACATCTGACACAAGAACTGGAGTGGTGGTGAGAGCAACCACTGCTTGAAGGCAAAGGAGCAGCGGGGGGCAGAGAAAGCACTGAAACAGGAAGGCATGTTGTTTTTAAGCAGAGAGCTCAAAGCTTCTTTATTTCAGCCTTTCTGGCTTCAAATAAGGGCCAAGAAAAGAAATGCAATCTCTTCAATATTTTTTTAATTAGTTGTTAATTAAAACTGTTAAAACTTTAGCCATCTAGGGTTTTTTTTTTTTTTAAATGATTTTTAAAATGGGCAAACAAAAGGGTTTTCCGTGGGTCTTACATGGGCTGCTTTTGGACCCAGTTTTATGTACAAACTGATATGGTTTTTGCATGTTATTTGGAAAACAGACATTGGTTTTCGCTTTGATGGATGCTCCTTACAAAGCTCCAGTTGGCCCAGACGTTCTGAACTTGAGATGTCAGTGTCCATGCAGTTACAGTACTTGGGATGAGCCTGGCCTGTTGGGAAAAATGAAGAAAGGAATTGGACTAAGCTGATGTTCTTGGAGTGTCACTACTTGAATACAGGGATCTTTCTATTCATTGTGGCTGTACTGCAGTAAACAAAAAGTGAGAACTAACTGTTTCCTTATGCAGAACGATGTTCTGTTTGAAAGAGATATCAGGGAATATTCCAGTGTTTTGGAGGCTTCCGTTACCACGAAAGTGGCTCTGCAGTGATTGCCAACTCAGTGGATACTGTGTAAAATGGACTTTGTTGGCTGTTTTAGGATGCTGAGCCTTTTGGAGTCCTAACTAGTAATGTCTCACTTTTCCTATGTTAATATTTAATCTGTGTGTTTATTATAGAAGTTATAAACACAAAATAATCATTTTCTTCAATTATACGTACCAGTGTTTACCAACATAACAAATTGAAGTTCAAGACCCACCTTTTTTCTCTCAGAAAATGCTGAGAATGGCACAATTTTTGATGCAGTGTTGTGTGTGTGAGTGTTGATAGCCAACACCTCATGGATATATATGGCTTTTTCTGTAAGGTGTGCACAGGTCCTGTGAACAATGCACTCTGAGGCCTCCTTCATCCTGTGCCTGTTCCCAGCTGTTGGGGTTTTCTGTATTGCTGTATATTCATGTCGTAATTTCATGAATTCTTAATAGGTGGCAAAAGAAAAATGTTTGTTCCACTGCTCATCAGATCTGAAGTTACTCAACTAGTGTGAAATGAATTCCATCTTCTTCTTCAGAAAAAAGTTGCATTTTTTTCATCTCTTTCTTCTCTACAGATATGCTTCCAACACTGAGACTTAGGAGAAAGTTAAGATTTAGAACAAAGTCTTCCTGGTTATTTGAGATTATCTTAGTCTTCCAGAATAGGAAAATGATGCATTATTTGAGAACAGAAATTAGCAAAGGTAATCAAGGATGCATGCAAAATTAGGAAAAAAAGATCTCGGAGCACTCTTCTGGGAGCAACAGCTCTGTGATGTCCCTAGAATGCATGTTCAGCTACTCTTTTGATGATAGGTTATATCCAGGCTACTGACATTGAAAAATACAGTTATGAAAGCTGTCACTTAGTTTGTATATATAAAGTACTCATGGGTTACAGTTAGATTTGCTGGTGCTTCTAGTTAGTGATTCGCTCAGCTTCTTAAAAATAGTAGAGGTTCAGAAGCTGCAGTGGTTTTATTTAAATCTGCACAAAGTGAGTGTAGGTTAATTGGAACAACACTTAGGATCTTGTGTTATATGTTATTCATAGAGAGGTCTGTGTCGACTTAGAAACCATTCCTAGACTAAACATAATCATATTATTCAGAATGTGTGTGTATAATTGCACTATTAAATTAAACAATTCTGTTTTTTAATTTGTTTATGATTAAGAGCATTCTGTATGCAAACAAGACCAACACATTTATTTTTCAAGTCTTTACATCTCAGTGGCATGACATGGCGTTCCTTTTAAGGAAAAAAAATGTGAGATTCTACCACAAAAGATGAGTGGGTGTAACAGTTTGTAAACCACATTGCCATAAAACTCTAGTTGGAAATTAACTGTATTTGAGTCTATCTTTTGTGATCATAACGCAGATAGTCCCATGCTGCTAAATCCATTAAATCCATTAGACAGTCCTGAGTTGTCCTTTTGTTGGGAGGACATCTGTATAAAACAAAAGGTAATTTTGTTGTTCAGTTAAGCACATGTGCTGTTTGACTTAAGGACTGTCTGCCCAATGGAGGTTGCTTTTGAGTTATGAATTACTTTTGCAGCCAAAGCGTAAGGTTGTCTAGAAACTGGGGGCAGGGCTGTTCCATTTCTTACTTTCATCCTGCCAAAATATGTATGACATGGGAGGGAGGCTGCATAGTTGTGGAAAGCTTGGCATAAATCACACTGGACACGATATACCCTCCTTGTTTTTCCAGCTTCTGCTGTAAAATTACATCACCATGTAAACAGAGACCTGTACATGATCTCATGCTTGGTGTATGGAAAAAGCCATCACTAAAATCAGCACCATGTTCCACAAACACTGCTCCAGCAGATTTATATAATTCTCTCCAGCTTACACCGAGGGTGAGTCCATGGTCTCACAGTCTATGGCAGAACTCCCATTGTATTCAGCAGAAGCAACTGGTCTTCAAGGCTGATTTGGTTATTTCAGCATTGTGATGCTATGATTTATCTTCAAAATGGTCACAGACAGCTTAATTTTCTTTAACATTTTAAAAATAGCTAAAAATCTGTCCATGATGACGTTTCTCTAGAAATTTACTGTCACTGAAAATGGATCTGCATCTCTTACAAGTAATGCAATTATTTCCATAGATTTCAGTGGCTTTCAAACAATTCCTCTATACTGATTATTTTGCTATTTGTCTAACTGTGCCACTTTCTTCCTTTCACTTGCCTGTGGAATGCTCTTCTTGCATAAATAAGCCTTTAAAGGATATCTGCTTCTGCAGCTAACATTCTGATTATCTAATAATATTTTGCTTCTTTAGTTGGTAGCGGGACCAGCAGTACTGCTGCCCTTCTTTTGAAGTTTAAAGAACTAAAAGCATAAGGCTTTCAATCCTAGGACTTGGACCATGCCTGATGCTCAGCATTCCTGAGCTACGTTTGCTTGCAACTTGGATGGGATGGTTCTTTTGA
Organism: Cyrtonyx montezumae; assembly: GCF_038088225.1. Taxonomy (NCBI): domain Eukaryota; kingdom Metazoa; phylum Chordata; class Aves; order Galliformes; family Odontophoridae; genus Cyrtonyx; species Cyrtonyx montezumae. The sequence continues at coordinate 14,880,471 of NW_027071826.1, forward strand.
AGTTCCCCGAGTTCTGTGTTATCTACTGCCACTGAATACAGCAATGGGATAAATCAGCTGTAACCTCTTCTGTCTGTGCTAGAATTTTTCTTCCTCTAAAATTTACCTTAAGAAATTATTTTGAATGACAGAAAGAGGAGGAGTAAGCTGTTTGCGCTTCTGACCTTAGATGACAATCAGGTTGGTCAACTTCCTTTATCTGTGCTCTTACACAAGAGGAAGTGTGATGAGATCTGTAGCTCCAGGTGGAGAGAGGCCTGTGCCTCTTGTGCATATGACCTGGGAAACACGTTAGCCTGGGGACTGGAATGCCAAATGCCAACAGGAGGGGCAGTCACACTGTACTTTCTACCTTTCCCTTGAGGAACTTGCAGGAGGTACAGAGCAGCTAGATGGGGAAATTTCCTGTAGCAGCAGGAATTCCTTTAGCTGGTACGTTTCTATGAAGTAAAGCAGTGAGACAGCTTAGCAGCCTTTGAAAAAATAAGAGTTACAGGAACACTAGTTCTAAATCTAGCCAACCTTTGTCACTTGTCATAGAGAAGAAAATACTCCTAATCTGTGATACAAAACAAAAGAAGAAAATGGCATGTTACACCCTGAACAGGGCTGGGTCTCCCATGTATTAGCACCCATTAGTCTTTCAAATATTTTTTGTGCTTATCTGTTGCTTTTAGTGAAGCAAGGACAGGTTGGCTAAGTGATTGTTAAAGGGAGGTAGTGAAGGAGGTGGAATAAAAGCAGTTTTGTTTTGAAAAACAGTGTAACGTGCCTGTAACTATTGACAAAGCTTTCATTTGACGTGACTTACATAGTTGATTACGCATGTAGCTATTTGATTTATGTTCTGTCAGTACTTCCCTGGTATGAGACTGAATTAATCCTCTATGTAATTAAATAATGTTTCATTCTGATGAGCTCATTGACCTTTGAGCTCTCAGCCTAATTATGCCTGATTGCCTATGGATAGTTCCTCATGGCTCATTGATTTCAGCATCAAATAGAGGTAGAACGTATTAAATCTTTCTCCTGCACTTCAGGTAGTAACAAAGTCTCCCAGATAGATTCTCTGATTTCTAATAAAAGATGAGGTCATGACAGCTCTTCTGTCAGCTGGGAAACTGAGAGGTGAAGCTCCCTTCTCTACCTCAATATTGGTTTGTTATTCTTCTTGTTTTTGTTTTGTTTTGTTTTTCATTAAAGAACTTAGTCAAGGATAATGCCTTTTTTTTTTAACACCCTTAACCTTTCTACGTTTAGCACAGCACTGAGGCTGGAAACCCTTATGTTCTACCAGCAGAGCAATGACTCCCACGGTGATAAGCCTTGGCAGGAGGAGATGGGATTTTCAACCAGGTACTTGGACTTTGTGGCTTGCTTTTGGAGCACATATTATTGAGAATTTGGCCTTGTGGATCTCGATTTACTGTACAAACTGGGTGATTAGATGGTGTCAGTTCCACTTGAAACTTAAATTACTTGAATATTAAGTTTAGTGTTTTTTGTTGTTGCTGTTGTTTGCTTTTCTGTTTGTTTGTTTAAGAGCAGGACAAGTAAGTCCTGGAATTATGGATGAAGCCAATGATCACATCTGAGTTTGTGACTAACATGAGTGGCTTTCAAGACCAAGCTGATATACCTGTGTGGAAAGGAGAGGGTCAGAATGGCCATGAAAGAGAAGTGAGGAATTTCAGAAGCTAAGAATTAGAGCCTTGGTGACAGTAGGGCACTTCACTGAAGCTCCTGCGCTAAGTCAAAGCAGATCTGGGAACAGAAAAAGTTCTCTGAGGCTCTGGTTCTTTTTTTATGTGAAACTTATATTTGTGAAACTTGGCTGTCTCTCCATGCTAAACGTTTTGCAGACCAAATGCAACCCTGCTGACTACCATTCTTCATTGTGGACAAATTGTACTGTGTGTATAAATTATAGCTTTAAGTGTGATGGATTCAAAGGTATACCACAATGGGATTTCTGGTGTTAAGTCTGCTTGTAATGCCAAAATTCACAGAGGACCAAATATGATATAAGTGTGGATTCCATAGCCTCTGACTAGCAACATCGTTCATGTCTTGAGAGTGAAAAAAAATACATATATAAATACCCTTTTTCCAAAAGACAGCAGGTACTGCTATTCTTGTCCAGCTGAGGGGTATTTATGGCATTCATTTGTTCTCAGCTACTTTATTTCATCAGCACTTCATCCCCTTTCCCTGCCTGCACCTCTTCTAGTTGCCTAAGAGACAAAGCGTAGTCAAACACATCCAGCTGCTTTACTTCCTTTCATCAGCCACTGGAAGATCATCAGAATGACAACTTTCTCCTGTGCTTTAGAAACATTTGTCAAATCTGTTTGCAAATGTCCATCCATATAAAGAGATCAAAGCATTAGCTTGGTCCCTGAAAGCAATGTGAGTAACAGTCATGCCAACTGCAGCTGGAATTTTGTCAGAGCAAGCCACGAGTCCAAGGTCCTGGTGCAGGTGCTAAGCTGCTGCGATGCAAACTGGGCTTTGTGTTAGTAGAACTGTGCCAGCTCACCTCTGTCCAGACACACAAGCTACAGAAACTACAGTCTTCCACTCCAAAGTAAGAAGATCATGACTGTTGCTGTTCATCCCTTAGAAAACGTCAGTAGACTGCACCAGAGTCTCAGAAACAAGTGTTTATGGCTGGAAATATTATTTTAGCAGCTAGTGGGAAAATGGGAAACGAACTGATGCAGAGTTATTCTGCATAGTCTTTCATACTCCTGGGGATCCATGAGGTGCTTTCTCCATTCTAATCCTTCCTGATGAAAATGTGGCTTTCTGATGAGCTAACAAGCCACATCAATTAGCATCTGTCTTGCTAGATAGGATTTCTCCATGTGACAGTGAAGGGCAAGGTAGAGATAAAGAATATTCCCTGTCAGTGTTCTTTGACATTCCTGTTAGCTGCTTTTGTACTTCTCAGAAAGATGCAAGTAGGAAGCTACCTCTACCCTAACAGGAAAAGTGAAGGTATTGAATTGCTTATACAACCTCATCTATGTTACTAAATAACTCCACACACATAAAGCAGCAATGATTTTTTCAGACATTTGTTTTTTCTTCATTTGAATTCCTGCATTTCTGACTTATTTCTGATTCCAGGCAATGCCTATATTTATTAGATAAGGACAAATAGATTGCCTATATTTACTTTAAGTGAGACTGAATTTTCTTCGTGCAATATTTGTTCAATAACTGCTTTACTGCAGAGGATGTTTAAAAACTTTTTTGTTAACCAAATTTGATCTAAAATCTAAATTTTTGATTCATTTAAATATTTCACTGCCTGTTTATCTATGGTATGCCAAATGAAAATTATGAGGGTTATCAGAATCAAAGGTGAAAAACATTTATAGGAAGAGTAGGGCTTGAAGTATGCAGAACTGATTACCAAGTTGTAGTTCTAACAAGTTCAAATATAACCCTTGTACATCCCTGAAAGTAGTGCTGGAGGTTGTTCAACAATCTTTGCGATACAGTGCAGTGCTTTATATCCAAGGGTGTCTTCTCTCATCTGTTAAATTAAACAGTGGGGAAAAAAAGAATGAAACTAGCCATACACGTGGGATAATTCCTGAACCGTGGGTTTTTTGGGCCAGGTTTGACACACAGCAGTGAAGCATCGGATTGTGAATGCCTTCTACCCATGTTGTATGAATTCTGTGCCAAATCATAGGACTTTGCTTGCTGGGTCTGTTGCTTGGGACTTAAATCATAATACATAACATCTAATAGCGTGCTTGTAAATAATCTGATAAACTGCCTTTGTGTTGTAGATTTCTAGTTTCTATGACCCTCAGTATTTTACAAGGGAGCCAACAAAGCATGCTTGGGAAATCATCTGTCAAACCCTTCATCCAGCAACCCGCCGGCATGTAAGGAGTTCTCAACTCATGGCCTTGCAGGTACCACAAGTACACAGCCAAGTACAGCTGTGTAGCACATGTTATTTCCAAGACTGGAATTCTAAACTTTTGAAACATTAAAAAATATTTATCTACCCACACTCTGAACATGCTCAGGTTTCAGTCATTTCACATCATGCCTGGGGAAGCAGGAGTTTGGAAATCCTGAATGCCCACAGCCTCCTGAGGGCACTCCTGGCAGTGTGGGGCTTGAGGCTTTTACTGCCTCTTTAACAAGCATGTACCCTCTAATTAGTGTTGATGAATTTAGGCTGCCTATGAAGATATATTACAGAAATACAAGGACCGCACTATATGTCAAAGTGAAATTTACTGAATTCACTATTTTAGAAAGAGAAGGTAAAGTATATTAAAAAGTTTCAATTTAGAGGAGCTCATTGAGTCCTCAAGAAGACACAAATCAAGATTGGGAACTAAAATAAGAAACTGACACTGCTAACTCTAAAATTAACTCTTGGTAAAACCATTTTTGACTTTGTAGAGCAATGGCAGTCATCCAGCTGACAGCAGATTCTGCAGAATGGATAAGACTATAGCACAATGTATGAATAGCTTTTGCATTCTAAAATACAAGAAAAAAGAAAGGTTGAAGAACAAAGGTGTGCAAGAGTGATCAGAGGCCATACAGGGGGAAAAAAAAGTATCTCCCCATGCTGCAGCAAATGGCACAAGCTAAAAAAAACACTCAGCATTTTGATGAAGATGCAAAAACTGCAACAAATTGTGTGACCTCACAGGAGTTTCCTAACACTGGCAATCTGCGCACAGATGATGACATCTCATTGCTGCCACACGGATATTCTTCATGAGGAAAGGACTAGGGCCATGTTGTCTATCTATTGTGAAGAACAAAGGACATGGGGCTCACGAAAGCAGACTGGCTACTGACCGCTAGTACACTGTGTCAACAGAGTGAAGGAGTAGAAACTAACTGCTGTTTACATTGAAAACTAGTATTCAATAGTCTGGAAGTCAGAACCAGATATGGCCATGAAGAAAAAACGTGATACACTTGAATTCCAGGACTGTCACTTACTTGCATGCATGTATCTAGAAACATACTGAGAGATAAATGGTCTTGGCATCATAAGATGTGGTCCTGCTAGTGAGCTTGTTGCTGTGAGCAGAAATTAGCCAACCCAAAAGGAAGCTGAAACGTTCTTAAAATCCAAGGCAGCTAAATAGCACATGTTGGTCAGAGAGCTAGAATTCTTATCATTTCCTTCCATGAATAAGGCATGTTTATAGGTACCACACTGTCTGTCATTCATTTCCAGCTACATAGTCCCTACATATTGATTACTTTTGTAGAAACCTTCTTCAGCAGCAAATCTTTTTGTTACGTTGGCTGTAAATGCAGAAATAAGGTGAAAAATAACATGAACTGCAAAGAGGACTTAGGTTAGTATGACGTTTGTAATGTCAGCTACTGCCACATCTTGCTGAGTTCCAATTGCCACATAGAAAGAAAGCATGTCTTGGTGCCACCATCCTAGTTACAAGAGAATGATAACACTGATGTCATTATGTTTTTTATTCTTTTGACTTTTGAGTGCATAGTTGTGTCCGGAAAAAATTCTACGGTGCTGAAGTACATTGCTTAATTGCTGTTTATTCAAGCTGATTGCAGGCCTCTCAAATCATATTTACTTTAAAAAATAGTGACATATATCCCAATCTCTGTTATAAATTAGTATGCTGCTAGAATGTACGGGAAGGAGGTAGTAAAGGCAAAACTATAGTACAACAGTCTCAATTGTTCATATTGAAGGCAGGAGAGGACATGCTGCAGGCATTCAGTATAAAATAGATATTTTGTGCCAGCTGTGGTCATCATCTTCCAAGGTTTTAAACAATGAAACCTGACCTGTAAGAACCAATAGTCCTGAGTATTTTAGCCTGGCAAAGAGATAAAATTCTAATATGCAATTGTTGAAAAAGGACAGAGAACAATTGTTCTCTGTGTCTACTAGGGATGAGCTGCTTACTCAGTCACCTGAACCCAGCTGACAAAGAAGCTTCACCTAGGAAATGCTGCTTCTTTTTCTTTGACTACTTAGCAACGTGCCAAGGTCTCTACAACATACAAAAGGAAGAACGTGCTCAAGTGTAACCTATGCGCCTTAAAGTTTGGTTATTGTTGAAGGTGAGTGAAAAGGTGGTTTTCTTAACATACTTAGTTTGCTGCCTACAGAAAAAAAAATAATTAAAAGCAGTCCAAAAATAACATATTAAAAGTTTTTAGCAAAACGAAATTCTTTTTCATTTGTCTTTTAAATCATTTTAAGAAAGTATGGCATTTCTTGGACTCAAACCTGACAAGAACTTCAAGTTGCAAAGCAAATGTGAATGACTTTCCTCATTGATGTTGAGGAAATAACCTTATATAATTCACCCATTGGATTTATACATATTTCTGATACAGTAATGGTCCATGTGGTAAATATAACGTTAGCACTACCATAGCTTTCAGCAGTCATATATCTGTATTCTGTATTTAATGCATTAATTCCCCACTGTCTGTTCTACTCCATAGGCCTTGCTTTCTAAAAGCTTTCCATTACCTAAGGCATGAGCAAAAAGCTAAAACATGGGCTCACTGACTTCCTCAGTCATGGGCCTCAGCCATGGAATATGTGAGGTCACCATCTGCCCTTGGGCACCCTTTATTTCAAGGGGTGTTTTAAGTCTCTGTTCAGGCCACCAGCCAGAAATATGGGCTTACAGAGTACTGTAAGATTAGTAAGTGAAAAGGTTTATTAAATGCTGTTTTGATCCCACTTTGGAGGTTTCCTCATTGATTTTAACTGTCCAAGTCCTTCTTCATTCCTTTAGCTGTTAACAGTGACATGTAATGAAATAGGATATCAAAGAGCCTTCCACTAAAATCCTGGTGGCATATAACCGAGATGGAATTCATTCCATTCTCTCTGCTGGAAACAAGCAGGATGGTACAAAATCTGTGGAAATGCTTTTAGTCCTTTTATTTTCCTTTTAAGTTTCATCCCATGACAGCATCATTTTCTTTCTGACTTAACAGCAGGAATCTGATACTTCTGCCCAGAGAGGCTGCAAGGATTTAGTAGCAGTGAAGAGCTAAGCTAATAATGGGGAACAAAACACCGGCAGTGACAAAAGGAAAATCTCCTTATTGTAAAAAGCTCTCTTTGCTTTTAATTGTTGAACTGGTGGCTACGCTCAGCTTGAACATAATTTGACTTATTAAAATGCAAATGTAATTTAAAAGCAAAACAAAACAAAATGCTCTGCATCAATAAGGCACATCCATGAAGTAAAGTTTAATAGCACAGCTTTTGCTAGATCTTCTCTAAAGTTACTGTAACCTCCAGTTGGGAACTGGAGGTTTTTTAAAAATCAACGTGTTTACAGATCAATCCTAGCCAATTCACATTTACAGTGTAGTCTGTATTTCCAGATGAAACTGATTAAGCGTGTTTTGAATTTCAAAGCCCATCTGTTACCACTCCTGTTTGTCAGTCTGACACACTGGCACCTCTTTGCTGGTTCCCAAACAAGCCCAAGTAAAACAGGACTGGGCCTACCATGTCTTATGTTGATTTTCTGATTTTATTATACTCAATTAACACAATGAAACTTTTTTTTCTTTTATTGAGCTTCCTGTTGGCAATGTGACATTGTGTCAATGCCATGTAATCTTGACTTCTTTTACAGTGTCGTGTGGTTCAACGCCAACGTTTTGTTTAAAAAGGGTGTGAAAGGATTTGGCCTATGAAAAAAATGATGCTAAACATTAACTGTGACATCATTTGAGCACCTGCCTCATGAATAACCCTGGATACTCTCACAGAGTAGAACAGAATCTTTTCTTCAATCACTTTCAGCAAGAATTCTGTCATTAAACCCCATGTGCTCTTTTTGTCCTTAGTTACTAACTTCTGTTATAATTCTGTTCTTCTTTTATGAACAAACGAAGAATTTCTGGCTATTGAATAATATAACTCCTAGAAATTACATGTTCTGGAGAAAGACTAACTGTGATAATCACATTTTGCTTTAGTCAGCTTCTAGTTCATTTCACAAACTGTTTAATGTGGTTATCAATTTCCTATCTCCACTTGTGCCATATTGTTAAGCTCTCGCAACAACAGTGACTCACTTCTCAGTTCATTGTGTGGGCTTTCCTCTGAGCACATACAGATTTAAAATGAACAGGTTGTGTTTTAGAAATGAAAAACCACAGTAGAAACTGTAAATGGGGGTTTATGAGATGATCATGAGTATGCAGTAAATCTTGCTTCAAGTTTTTTAATTATTTTGATGTCTTGGAATGAGAGTTTGTATATGTTAAAAAGTCTATCACCATGAGTGCTTCCAGGTTTTGCATATAAAGTAATGCACAATAAACAGAACAGAACTGTGACTTATTTGAGTTTATGCTGTCAAGTTCTCTCACAACCCTTCTCAGGGAACAGAGAAAACAATGTGTTATCCAGCTCTGCTGCTAATTTTTTGTAAAAGGCTTAGACCTCAAGGTAAGGTCTCAATGTGAAAAGCTCTGCCCTTCTATCAGCTCCATTGTTATTACCACATAGGTTTACTTTAAGTACTTCTTTGTGGATAGCTGAGGGGAAGAACCAGAGTTGCACCCAAACCTGCAAGCTTGGGGGTTTAAATATTACATCCCATTCAAACTACACAAGCCCCTGAATTTTAAAGAGGTAACTGAAAAAACTGTGCAGAAATTGTTAAGTACGTCACTCTAATTTCAAAAAAACAGGGAGACAGGGTCAGGGATTTCAAAGCAATTCAAGAGATGGACTGAAAAACTCTGTAGTGAGTGTTTGTTTTTATGCATTTCACAGTAAATAGAAACTTCTGTAGAACTTCCCTCTTTGAAAATAACTTCCAACTCCAGGTATCCTAGACAGAATTGTGATCAAAATTAATGTCAGATGAGTGAGTGCTGTAAGAGAAATCAATATATATGCAGAGATGTAAATACCTGCAGAAGGGCCTGTAGAAGAACCTGGCAGAAGGACTGCAAGTCAGTTGTGTGTACAGTAGGGGACAGGGAAAAGCAGAGAAGCACAGAAGGTAGCTGGATGCTGACACACAGGCAGCTGAGCTGAGCTTGGCTGGATACTTGTGCTACTCTGGCAATACCAAGTGTTTTTGAAAACTATTTGGTTATTCAGTGGGCTCTGGCTGCTTTAAGATGCTCTGGAGTAAATAAAAAAAAAAAACATAAGTTCTTCCATAACTCTCGTTACACCATGAGATAGCAGAGGTTAAAGCCTTTTTTCCTGCTCATTGTTTTCCTGCTACTGTATTTTCTCTATCTTCAGTGCTGGATTTTCATTAACATTAATTCTGAGTTTCCTAGGTTTATCATGTTTAGCTTAGGAATAATATCATCACTATAGTCATCTGGAAAGAATTGTCTGGATTTTACACTACATTATGAAATCCGTTTTCAAGTAGTTGTGTCAGGCAATATAACTCCCAGCATCGGTTGAAACAGAAAAATTAGATTTTTATTAAATGCACATTTTTAAACAAAAAGCTTGCTTTCTGGGGAAAACCTTGTTTTCATTTAAATTTACCAACTAAATACTCAGATCTATTCTTCCAGCTAAAAGCTGAAAAGCTTCACCTTGGAAATGCTCCCCTATTCCCATATGAGTTGTAGCTCTAGTGCCTAGCTGTGCTACGTTACCACTTGCTCTCTCTAACATAACTGCAACTCCAAGGAGGCAATCAAGCCAAACCTGCACCATGACCCACCAGGATGACATTGTCTAGACTTAAACTTTTGGAATTCTTAGGGAACAGCTGGAAACCTGACTTCCTTATGTGTCCCAAGATTCAACACACTTCCTGTAACATTAAATTTCCAAGAGCTGTGGAGAAAAGAATGACAGTTAAGCTCTCTCTCTCTCCTTAGAAATTACTATTATTCACATATCTGAACATGGAAACTACAGAAATTTTGATGCTGTAGGTGTTTGGCACCTGGTTGTACAGGACCCACTGTCTTCCAGAACTGTCAGCTGACGGTTAACTTCAATCATATTATACCTAGTGTCTGTAAATTTGTTTGTGCATAACAATCAGAATTTATATAACCCCTAACAATATTGTAAAAGAAAGTTCATCCACAAAATACCCGTCATGACAGATTAATAAACAGCCTTATCTTCATTTACACTCTTGCAGCCTTTCCCATTCAACATATGGTTTCATTTTGAAAGAGCAGACTTACAGTAAACTATCATCTGTAGACTAATAAATGCTATATTCATAACAGTACATCTGTTTGATGAGGATTCCTCATGCTTAGTGAATGCTTAATGGCTTTCTAGAATACTAACTTCATTTATACATTTTGACATTGAGTAATATATACAGGAAGAGAAATTATGATTCTTACTCATTCCCCCAGGAATTTTAGGTTTTCATCAATTTTATAAGTTCATGCTGGTGTTAAGATACTTAGTAGAGATACTAAGCTCACAAACCTTTAAACTTAAGAGGCAAATGATGTCTTAATTCTATCTCCTGAAGGCATACACCAAAGAAGTGATCAAGAATCAGAATTTCACCTGAAGCAGCTGATAACCATTCTACAATTCTCAACAAAGTACAAATTTAATATAGCTCTAATCAGCCAGAAATTCAGTGTCTCAAATACAATATGGGGAATGGACAGATGTTCTTGCTGACAATATTATGTATTACATTTAAGTCAGAAGATATTCCTACAAAAAGACTGTGAGAAAGTCTAGCATGGAAATGGGCTGAAACATGTCTACTAGGGAATATGTTTATATGAGTCTGCAGGAAAAAACTGCTCAGCATGTAGACCTGATCCCACAGCCCCTGCTCAACATGCTAACTCAGTTACAGTTCAACTTCAAACATGGTGCTACTGAAAAGATATGCTCCGGGAAACAATCTGATCTTCAGCAAAATAAAATCTGTAGGCAATCAGGCTTTTTCTGCTATATGAAAAGCAATTTGAGTAGCTTTCCTCATCAAAGGAAGCAAATCAGCCTGTGATGCAAACTTCTGAAATACACATCTCTTAGAGTGACGAACAGTGGAGATCAGCAATGAATGACTTTGAAACCTGCAGGGAAAAGGTAAACAACTCAAGGAGACGCAGAGGTCAAGTTCACCTTCCTGATGTGAATGCTTTCAGCTGGCTAAGGACTTACAAAGCTGACACAGTTGATTGACATTTCCATGACCTGCTTTGCAGTCATACAAATGGGATTTCTTTTCCTGTTTTTTTTTTCTTCCAGTAGACTTTACTGTAGTTGATAGATTCTGTATCAAATCCTAGAGCATTAAAATTTTGACAAAGCTGAATAAATGAGCAGAAGTTCAGTACAGAGCAATGACTTTATTCACTGCCTCTCTGTTTTTCACTTTGCAGTGCACAGTTAAAACCAGTCTCAAAAGTATCAGCAACTTAATAGTACTGTATGAAAAAGAATACATAAATAAATAGGTCTTTGTGAACTAAGTAAATTTTAATAACTTTGTGTTTTTCTTTCACTTGGATCTTTTACTTGTTCCACTTGATAGTTTAGGACTCCTTTGGCCACTGACAACTGGACTGTGGCTCCTCATTCCACATACACCCAAACTTCTCTCTTGAAGTTCAGCCAGTAGATCAGATGTCCAAGGAAGTAGGGTCAGTCTTGTCATGGTAATTTCTTCCAATTATAGTGTCTTCAGCTGACCAGTATTTAAGCTCTCACAGTTGTAATTTCCTGCTTAGTTGCCACCTGTTTAATCTGTTAAGCCTGCAATCTGTGGAATTTTTTCTTATTGTAAAAGTGAAGGACTTATTGTCTTTGTGCAAGCAGTCCTAACAGGCTAAGCTGCGGCACATTTTTTCGAAGGGTAAGTAGTCCCGTTGAGACTAACGTACATTTTCATATGCTGGAACTATGTCCTATGTCCTATTTTATAGAAACAAGACTATATGCATGTTGCCTTTCACCTCTAATAGCACAGTCTTACTGTAAGGCAGTGCCACAAAAAACAGAAGATGAACATTCTGGCCCTTGAAATACTGCTCTATTTCATAGGTTCATAGGTTCATAAGGTTGGAAAGGACCTACAAGATCATCTAGTCCAACCATCCTCCTATCACTATCCCTACCCAACTACTAAATCAAATCCCTTAGCACCTCATCTAAACGTCATTTCAATATCTTACCTGTCTTACCAGGCTGTTGAGACAGAAGTCTTACCCCAGCAAGGTATAAAGTACATTGATTTCCATAATACGTTTGTTTAAAATTTGAATTATGTTTCCTGAAAGATTCACAAAGCAAAGTGGGTGTTTCATGCTACTGTTTTGTTGTGTTTTTTCCATAGTGTTGCATTCCATCATCATGGTTATTTTCAACACCGTTCTAAAAGTCTGATGTCACCTGAATTGTGTTTTGACACACTGGCTTCAGCTGAAAGGCAGGTTTGTATTGTTTTGTTTTGCCCTTGTCTTTTAGTTTGTCAGTAATTCAGCAAAAGTTCTGAGACTACAGCTTATTTCCCACACTGCATCATAGGAGGCACCATCTTTCCTCTGCAAGTACATGATTACGTCAAGTCTGGACTCCTTTCATAAACGTTAGTAGCAAACTGAAGAATAACTTTTTATTTATGTATGTATGTATTTATTTTAATGCACTTCGAATTTAAACTCGTGGTTCGCCATCCTGCAGCAAACTCCTGGCACACCTGCTCGGCCAGGGGCTCTTATTCCTGCGGCGGGGCTCGCCCCCCCCCTCAGTCACCGCCCTCCCGGACAAGATGGCGCTCGCCCCACACCGGTGGCCGAAGGCTGCGCCCTTCCCTCGCTCTCAGCCTCAGAAAATCATAGCCTGGATCTGTTCTGCCACACAGTGGCTACTATGGAGAACAGCCAGAAATCCATATGATATCTTTGAGCTAAACAAGGAGATTGGAAGGGAGGTTTATTCGTTTCCCTTCACAGTTTTAGTCGCTTCGAAGCACGCCGCACTGTCCCAGTCCTCAGCCCTCCAACGCTGTGTCCATGCTCGCACATCAACCTACACCCGAGAGCCCTCAGCTGTTCCTTCCTCTTTAGGGAAAACAACAACAACAACAAACAGACAAAACAAAACAAAACTAAACTAAATGCACCATTATATCTGGTACAGGTTCATTTGAAAAAAGAGGCATGCTGGATCCTGCAGTGTCCTATGCAGCCAGCGTGGCTGTGCTGATGTCTGCATGCCGATATGGTTATGACGAGGGAGGACCAGGTATTACTAACCAAAAAACACAGCAGCGAGTCTCTTTAACCCACTACCGTGTTGATGCGGTGGATTATGGGTTATGTGACTCTTGGGATCTCAGTGGCATCTCCAAACAGTGCTGGGCTACATATACCAATTTGCTCATTAGCTCCAGCCTCTTAAATGAGGAGCTGTGCTGTACAGGCAATGTTTTAGGTGCTTCCAAAGTTGAAACTGGAGACAACAACTATTTGTAGACCAACCAAAGCATCTGGCAAATAAGGAAGTAGTCTTACATGCTAGGAGAAATGGGCCTTCCCAGGTTGGTGTGGTGATTTTGGCACAGTGTGTTGCTTTCCACTTCGCTGCAAAAAATTCTGCTGTTTTAACACAACTGTGCCACTGTGCATGGGACATCCAGAAAGTTTTTTCTCTGCCATCTGATAGCTGACATTCCACCATTTTTTCAGAGAGGCTATTAGCACTAGAATGAACTTTAGAAAATAATTCCTTTTTAAATCTATGCACTCAGCCAAGCACTTTCTGTTTTGCCTTCACTAATTTTGGAACTAATTATATTTGAATAGAAATGCATCTCCTTAACCTTCGTTTGGCTGCCTGCAGTGATCTTATGTTTGCAAAATGAGATTTGCTGCTACAAATTTAATGCAGGGTCAAGTATGATGAAAAGCTATGTTGAAAGAAAGCCAAAGCCTTCTTTAAACACAGATATCCTAAATTATACAGATGTCTTCCATGCAAGTAGAGTAGGGGGCTGAACAGCTGATGTGTTTGATATTGGCTGATCAGCCTTTCACTGTTTGATCATCAGTCCCAAGCAAGCAAAAATGGTAAGAAATAGCAATTACATGTTTGTATCTGATTGTATGAAATATTTTTGTTAGCTGTCACCCATTTCACAGTGAATAAATGTGCATTTCTTAAAAGCCTGTAGTGATAGGAGAACTCACTGCTTTATCACAGGTACCAAGCAGTATAAACCCTGTTGTCCATCGGGATCAGGTCCTTTAGATTAGGTTTGCTGACAAGCATGTCATTCCTGTGCTGCACTCTGCTCAGGTCTCAGAAAGTATAGAGAGCACCTAGTAGTAGCAAGAAATTTGGAAAATAAAAAGCAAAACCTTGTCTGTGGAAACTCACAGAGATTAGATTCAATGACACCACTGACTTTTAGATGTTCTCTGATGGGAAGCAAGTGTCCTATTTACAGTAATTATTTGGAATGCTCTCACAGCTTCCTTGAGATTAAGAGAAATGGACATGGCAGTGTGTCCTCACTGCAACCTTCTCCAGCATTCCCAGTGATTTTTGTTTTTTCATAATTGACTTTCTGATGAAAACTGAATTTAGCAGAACAATATTGTACCCAATGATTTCTTTCATTTGAATTTAATTTTTTTAATATAAGAGCTTCCTTTCTTTCTGAATTTTTTCTCTTTAAATACTATTTTTCATTATTTTAAGCAGTTGTTGTCATTACTAAGTACAACTTTCCACTGCTTATTTTAATTATCTTATTTCACTAGCCTGCTTTTGTTTCTCCCTTGCAATGTTTGGCAACCATTGCTATCCTGTACTGATAACTTAATTCTATTGTGCTAACAACATAGTCTTATTGCTAAGAAATTTTCCCATGAGCTTCTGTAATACGAAGAAACCGTTATACAGATGACAGCATTGGATTGCAGAAATTTAAATTCTGAAATTTAAAGTGTTCTCTTGGCTATGTCAGAGGAGAAATACAAACATATTGGTTCCTGATACTATCACCTGTGCATAAGCCTTTTCTATGTTATTGCCCTTGGCTAGCTAATAAAACTGCCAATATTAAGTTGCTGTACAGCTCTTTATGGTGCAGCAACTTGCATCCATGCTTGTCTCTGTGTGTTCTCAAAAAAAAAAAAAAAAAAAAAAAAAAAAAGAAAATGAGAAGCATTGAGTTGTATGATAACCTCCTAAACTCATTTCCCAGGTTCATGTCACAGTATTTACTCCCTGTCTATAAAAAGATATACACGAATACTTATGAAAGACATGACATGTTATAGCTTTTTGCTACACCTGGTCTGTATTGTAAGAAATCTGTCATACACAGCTCAGAAGAAATAATGTAGTTCATACTAATTAACAGTGTGATCAGTTGATTGCAAACAGGTGTGTATGAACTGTTCTAGCTGTTCCTCACCCCCTCCCATTCATCTGCAGCATGGAGTGGAAGGTACTGATCCTCTGTCAGCTCTGGCTGACAAGTTTTTTAAACTGCTGAGAGATGGACACTCTTTGTGCCTACTGGTCTTCTCAGGGTCAGAAGTACATTGCAGGTGAGCACAATTTCCATGGCAGCTGGCAGCAAGAAAACAAGTTTATTTTGTCTGCAAGGGTGAAGAGAGACTGAGCTGACAGCCTTCAGCTTGTTCTCTTGGGAAGCTCTGTGGCAGCTGCTTCCCTGGAGCACAGGGGACGGTGGCAGTTACAGCCCTGGTCCTCCTGCTGTATGCACTGCAGGGGCAGTTGGAACTTCCAAGAGATCACCTAACCCAGGCTTTCATGCCCTCAGCCCAGTAAGCACAAGATGGCAGGGACATCTGACCAGGTATGTTCAGGAGAAAAAAGCTATTTATCTTCACTGTCTGTGTTACAGCTGTGCTGGGGAAAAAAAAGGGTAGTGCTTTAAATGCAGAGAATAACAGGAACAAAGATGAAGTGAAGGGGTGAGAAATATTAGTAAATGTGTAAATGAAAAGTCAGTAAAGGAGATAGAGCCTCAGACTTAACGTTTGTTCTATGCTTTCTTGCCTAAGCATCAAAGTGCTTGATAAGTAAAAGCTCTTTTGATGCTTCTTGAGGTTGATGTGCAGCACGCAATGACTGGCCAATAGCTTGCCTGATGTTGCCCAAAGGTTATCAAATGCTGAGTCCCCATTCCCATCTGCTGCCAGTTATTTCTTCCCATTCTCTCCTTGTCTTACTGTGAGTATTTAGCAGCACTGAGCAGTGTTATGTAGGGAGTATTGGTGTTAAAACAGCTGATTGACTTGATGGCAGTCAATGGAGACATTCAAGGTCATGCTGGATGCTCTGAGCAACCTGTGTGTTGAGCTGTAGTGTTCCTGTTCATTGTAGGGGAATCTAATTAAAGTAGATGACTTGTAAGGGTCCCTTCCAACTCAAACAATTCTAGGATTCTATGAATAAGGTGTCTAAGTGAAATCCAGAAGACCTCAGTTCCAATAGAAAGTTGTTGTGGAGTGCTCTCATGTAGAGCTGGTAAAAAGTCTGTTATAGATTATTAACTCTGGAAAATTTGTTGTAACAAATTGAATCCCTGATTTCAGATATCAAAATTGTACAGTTTTAAAGATGTTTCTGCTGTTTTCAGGAGCTGCACATATTAGAACAGGTAAGTTTATCTTACTGAGTTTTCAGTTCAGTTGGTTTCTTGATTAATCAGGACAAGTGGTGTCTCAGAACTGATTCTGTACTACAGTAGTTGAATTTAGCATTTCACTTCCAGCATTTCATTTCCAAAATGTTTTGTAAACACCTTGGATCTGAGGTGAGTTATAACTTCCTTTATAATAAAACAGTGAGTAATATAATTTTTATATAAATAGAGAAGGACACATCCATCGTGAAGATTTTTCTCTTTTAAGGAAGGCAGTTAGCAGAACTGCTGCCTTGAGTTTCCAGAGGGCAGACTGTGGCTTATTTAGAGACCCAGTTGATAGAGTCCCTTGGGAGGAAGTTCTGAAAGGCAAAGATGTCTGGGAAGGTTGGATATTCTTCAAGAATGAATCTTAAAAGTGGAGAACCAGGACATTCCAATGTCTCTGAAGTTGAGCCAGTAGGGAGGAAGAGCAGACTGGCTGAACAGAGAGCTTCTTTAGGAACTAAGGAAGAAGAACACAGGCAAAATTTCCTGATGCACTAGTGTTTGTTTTTTTTATTTGCTTTTATAAATTGTTTTCTTTTAAATCTAAATTTCTAAGCTCACAAAATCAGTATTTGTGAAAAGAAAACTTATCTTCTGTAGAGCTTTGATGCCAGAGTACCTTATGTTACAAATATCACGATGTCGGAATCTTCTTGTGCTTATGTTGTTGTATATATTCCTCTCACCTGTAGTGCTTCACTTCATGGTAAATGTAGATTGATGGACTTGTTAAGATTCACTATGCATTTGTTACAGGTGATAAGTAATGATTACGTGAAAGAACTGATATATTCTGAATTAGCCATAATTTATCAAATTGACTTGTTTCCTATGTCCTTCTTCCAAAATGAATTTACCCAGTGAAATATTTGGTATAATGCTTTAATTAAAATTCAGGCCTAGATAGAAAATTAAGTATATTCTTTATAATTTTTAATACATTTTATAGCTCAGCCTTCCTATTGGGTCTTTTTTTCTTTGTTTGAAAAAATGCACGCCAGAAGGAGGGGAAAAAAAAGTCAAAAAAGCTCAGATGAAATGATTTGAAATGGGAAAGGACATTCACAATTCTAGGAATATTTTATGTAGAAACAAATAAAGGAGGAAACTTTGTATGGTTCTGTAACATAATGAACTACGAAGTAAAGGCCTTTGGGGCATAGGCTTATATAACAAGAGCCCTCAATGAAGAGATTTCTTTTGGTTTAAGTTAGGTTAAAAAATAGTTGTTGACATCAGTATCTCTGTGTGTGTTGAGATGAAAAGTTGTTAGGCTTTTATTTTTTTTCCCTCAAAGGCCTATAACTTTATGTGGACCGGATCTTGGATATACTTCTCATTCTCTTAAGTGGAATTCATCTCTGAATTTGTTTATGTACAGGCATTGTTCCCAGATTATTGCGTAAACTCTTTGGATTGGAAGATATTCCAATCTCTTAACAAGTGATCTCTGCCTCTGAGTTTATGTTGACCATTATCCAGGTCCAGGAGAAAACAGAGCATGTATTCAGTTGACTTTTCTATGAAGGCTTTAAAGCAATCTAGGAAAACATATGTGATGAACTCTTGGTGGAGGCAAAGGATTTGCAAGGCAGTCGCATGAAAAGTAGAGTGGTCCGTAATGCTAGAAGAACCCAAGATGATCACTGAATGTTACCTTTACAATAAGGCAGGCTGTAGAGTCTTCTAGAGAAAGTATTTGTACTGTCTCTGTCCATCCTCACCCACTATCTTTACTTGGCACTGGTGAGTTCAGCTGTGCCTCATAGAATGGTGGAGCCCGTAATAAGGGGACTGCTCCTATTTTATTATATTGGCCCATGACATCAGAGGCAAATGTTGGTGGCAGTAGAGGTTGAACCTTCCCACCAATATTCTGTTCCATTTTGTTGCTGTTTGACAGGTGGCAGCAAAGGGGCAATCTGATGAAAAGGTGTGAAGCAAAGGTGTGTCTCTGAGTTCCCCCACCTGGAAAAAAACTGCATCCACTGACATTCATCAGTGCTTGCTGAACATTTATGGAGACCTAACAGTGGATGCAAGCACCGTGAGGCAGTAGGTGGTGCATTTCAGCAGTGTTGACAGTGACAGTGGGTCACCTCTGCTAGTGCAGATTGCTATGAGCATGGCATGCAGGCTCTTCTTCATTGCAGGTGAAAGTGTACAGTTCATGGTATTGACTGTTGAAAACTAGTCTTTTGTAGCTGAGAATTTGCTCTATCAAACAGTGTTCTTGTGCTCTTTGTTGTATTATCTGTGGAAATGAATAGGAGGCATTACTTTCAGAACTACGTACGTATGTCACATTTCTAGCAGTTTTAGAAAATAAATGTCTTGTTTAATAAATGAAAGTCTATTCGTATGCTAATGAGGGAGAAGTAACAGCCTGCACTTATTCTCTAGTAAACGCCACACATGAGATCCACAGCATAAGTCTCTCATCCCATGGAACTGCTTATTTATGAATGCTTTTTAGAAGCATCTGTCTTTTATGTGATAGCCTATTTTATTAGCACATAAAACTTTAGTATTTAGCAAACCTATTGTGCATATGCTAAAGTGATGTACAGACTGCAGAATCTGCAATCCTGATAAAAGTGACTGCTCCCATCTAATGGTAGATGGAAGAACAACAGAAAAATAAAAGGAAACTAGATTCTGCTTTGCACCAGTAACCGTAGGCAATAATGTTGTAACAGTACAGATTTAATGAAATATTGACTTTTTATCCAGTTCTTATTACAACTTGCACGCGGGTGGAGCTTTGATCTTGTGGTTGCAAAGATGTGCATGATTCTATTCAAATGGTAGCACATGACAGATTAAACATTCAGAAGGGACAAGGACAGAAAAAACATTTCTGAACAAAGTACTTCAGAGATGTAGAAGAGGATATTGTGTTTTGCACAGTATAATTAGGTATGGAAATAATTTGGTATCATTATGATGACTGAGTAAGAGGCTTCATGGAATCATTTAGAGGGAAAAGTCTTAAAATCATCAGATCCAAACATTACTAGAATTATAACATTAAAAATTCATTTGGGAGAAAAATGAATCTTCTTTTAGCAGTTTATTTTCTTGTCTTTTTCACTAGGAGATGCAGAAATTTTGTGATAAATATTTAGAGTTAGTAGTTCAGTCCCCAGTGATTCATCTGAACTATCAAAAGTACATTCTGTAAAAAAAACCAAAATCTACTTCCTTTTCCTTTTCATTCAGAACTGTTAGGTGTTAACTTATTGCAGTGAAACATTGCATTATGAAATGTTAGAGCAGAAATTAAGGCAGAAGTGTTTGATAGGATTTTTTTGTTTAAGTTCTCAACAAACACTGAGAACATTTCAGCTTGTTGAGAAATAGCATTTCAAGAGATAAAAGGCAAAATTAGTTTGTGTGGGGTAAGTGCTCGACCTCTTAAGGTCAAGAAACAGCTGGTTAAGAGTGTCTTTCTGTTTATGCCTTCTGATTTTCCATGTTCTCTCTCTCTTCCTTCCCCCCCCCCTTTGGTTTCTGTGTTTAAGTGCTGTTTATACTTTTTTTTCCTCTCAAGTTCCATTCCTATTTTGTCTGAAAAAGCATGTGTCCTTAAAAAAACAAGTCCCCAAGCAAGATGCTCATGGTTCTTTTTAATGAATGTTGCTCAGGACGTTACTATGAATTCTATTCAAAATGAATAGAATAATTTATTTCCCTGCACAGTATTAAGCACAGGCAGTTTGCATTAGATAATAATCAGAATTCTACCAAGTTTCTAGAGAAGGATTCAAGTTTATTTGACATAGGCTGTTGTTCCATTTGCAAAAATAGTCCGAAGTCATTTGATGCTTTTACGTCACAGTAATTGAAGTTGATTTGTTTAGGTAACAGGAATAAACCTGCATATTTGTTAAGCACAGTTAACAGCAACAGCTGTGACACGGAAGTTTAAAATGAGCTCTCATTTTTAGTCCAGTGCTGTCAATCAGCTTTCACTTTGACTTCATGTAGATCGCTGTTCTATGAAAGTTCTTGTACTGAAGCATTAAAGTCCAAAAAATTCTAGATACAATATGAAAAGAATAAGTCAGAAATTATAGAGTTTTTACCTGAACAGAGGGTGAGTTATCTCCTCAATGAAATAATTTCCCAAAGAGGTCCAGTGTTAAAAGTAAACATTTTTTAATTAATCACGCTGTCATATATATTTCGATCTTGTTTTTTTTTTTTTTTACTATTTTTGGTGTTTATGGAGGTGTTAACTACTCTGGATTTTTTTATGAAGAAGCAAAGTGGTTCAATATGACAAAAAGCCTGTATAGCCACTTGGATGATGGTAAATTTTAACTTTACAATTATTTAGTAAGGTAAGTCTGGGAAGGGGTTTTTACAAAGAAAATTGCATTAAGGAAAATAAAGAAGTAAACATTAGACACAAACTTTCTCCAATGTTTAGAGAAGAAAGTAACATTAAGTGAACCCATTAAAATTACAGATTATACTTGAAATTGAAACTTCACTGAACTTATTTAATCATGAAAGTTTAAAGAAAAAAAAAGGGGAGTGCAATGGTGTATGGATTGTACCAGGGGAACCAAAAGGGTCAGCACATGTAAGCTGCAGGAAAAACTGTTGTGCATTATTAAAATGATATCCATAATTTGCTATGTTCTGTGAAGTTATAAGCTCCCAGCTGCTGTTTCTAAAGATATTTTCTAACTGTCTTTTAACATTCAGGACCAAGGTCCAGCACTTAAGTAATAGTACACAATGCTACCAAAATATTTGTATATTTTTATTGTTTATTTGATTATTAGTGATTGTTTTATCCATATTTTCTGTGTGATAGCATCTGACTTACTGTATGAGGAATGTTGTGTTTCTTATATACTTATGTGAAATACAGAGACTTTGATTATTTATTTGTGGTTGTGGAGAAACTGAACACTTTTTATTATTTATTATTTGATATTTGGTAGGAGAAACAATTTAGTTTAGTTCTTAAACTCTGTAGTAAGCTTTAATTTGTACACTTATTTTAACATTTTGTGTCAAGTGTCAAGTGTGTGAACATTGTATTATCCAAGGAGTGTGTGTAGTTGTATCGTTTCAGCTGTGGGTTACTCTGCAAGTTTATTGCCTGCATGAACTTTGACTCTAGTTTTGATGGGAACTCCTTTGTTTTTATGTGGCACTACAAGGTAAACTTTAGGCTTATTAAATTGGGTGTGAACTCTTCATGATATCCTTTTTATCCTCTTGCTAAGTCAGTGATGACCTGTCATTTGTAAATATAATCTTAACTAATCACTATTTAATTGTCCTCACATCTATGGGCTTATTTATCAGTGAAGACCTATGCCATCCTACTGGGAAAATCCTGAATGTAAGTAACATGAAAGAGTGTTTCTTTAATCTCTTTTTTTTTTACCCAACTTCGCAGGATTCAGTGATAGAAAGTAATGAAAAGTATTTTCAGATGTGATGCTATATATATTCATTTTTCTTCATTCTTCTTCTGAATTTTGTGAATTTTTTTATCTCTGTGTATGTAGTCATCACTGATCTCATCAAGAGAGTAAGTTTCATACATGGCATTACCATATTATCAAAGTGTGTTTCTGAATTGCTGGCATTTTCTTCCAAATTAACCATCTCTCATTCGCATTTTCTTAACTGATTGTGTCATATACAGGACAGGCAATTACGTTTAGAAATTGGAAAGTCCTACTAGTGAGTATGGATAATGTTAACTGTGACTGAATTTGGGACCAGAGGCAACAAGGGTCACTTCGAGAGTGGCTTTGTGGTACCTAAATTTACTTGAAAAAAATAAAAAGTAAATTTTCCATAAAAATAGTCTACCTGTGTTCCTAAACTACTACAGTGACAACAACAAAGCTGCATTAACAGAATACTGAGCTGTGTTAATGTATACTACTGTGCTTTAGTGCAGCTAAACAACTAAGCTAAGACCTAAATTTTGTCTTCTCTATTGCCTATGCCCATGGAGGGCACAAGGCAGTCTAGAAAAATATTTCGCATGCTGCAAACATTTCTGATTCAGCTTTGGCACTGGTTAAAGATTCCTTGATGATTTTTTTTATATTGAAGAAGTATTTTTCTGAGTATATGAAAAGTTATAATTTCAGAAAGGCTTTAAGTTTGTTGTATTGTCATGGGATTGCAAAAAGCCTGTCCGAGGTGGAGATCATCTTTCTGCCAAATTTCAGGTCTTTACAGAAGGCATGGCACCACAAGAGATTTTTAATAGGAGGTTACCTATTTGTTTTTTCTGTGGAAGTCAGATAAAACATTGTATTTCTCCTATCTCTGTTCTTAGATGATTATTTTAGCTGTTGTTTTTCAAATTCTGGACATGTCAGCTTGAGACAGAAAGCTTGTATCACTCTTCATAGCTGGTTTAGAAAAATGAACTGTTCTATATAGATTACTAGAAGATTCTGTTTCCAGTTTTTTAATAATGAACTGTTCCCCTGGCTGTCATTAAAAATGCAGCTTTCACAGCAGCATCTTTTTGGAATTGAGATTCCATATGAAGTATCCAACTGATGTCAGTTGTCCAAGTTGGATGTGTACGAGTTCAGTAACACAGATCATGATTATATAATGGATGTTATTAAACACTTACAAAATTATTTCATTAAAAACAGTAGTTTTATATCTGTGTTCTGGGTGAGCAAGAATAGGCCAACAGTATAAGGCATCATCATTAAAGGATAATATTCCTATTATGTAGCCAGCGCAACCACAGAAATTGTTGCATGACCTGATGAGAAAGAATGAAACAAGAAAAATAAAAGAGAAAAGGAACAAGGGAAATACACAACACCAAATGTTTTTCTGTCATTGTAATCTATAAGTTCTCTTCACTGTGTGCTATTTTTATCCTTTTCTTTCCCTAGCCCTCTAAAGTGAGGCTCAATTGCTTTGAAATGGTAAGAAACCTGGAACTATAATCTATTTTCAATGTTCATGGTTGCAAATCTCTTTATATCAGTGAGTGCTTATTTGAAAGTATTTGTACTTTCTGAGACGAAACAGCTCAACTGCTTAATATCTCAACATGGAGACATTTTAGAGCAAGCCAAGATATTAGAAATATGCAACTTTGGATTGTAGCTTTGGAGTTCAGTTGTAAGTACTTGAATTTGGCTAGGATGTTACCAGAGGTATTCACTTAAGAATGCAAAGGGATGTTTTTAAAGAGTTTGACAAAACAAAGCTTTCATTTTTCTGTGTAATCAGAATAATTAGGTTTCCAGTTGGTGATATTGCTGTTGCTTGCTTATTTTCAGATATTTCACATCCCTGGATAGAATAGTCTATGTTATTTTCTTGGAGTTCTTCCCATGTACTGTCAACTTCTATCAAATATTCCTTCTTTCTTAGCTGGAGATCAGTGAAGATTTAGGGAGCCCAGCTATATTCAAATACAATGGATCATTTGTTTTGTACTTGTATATCATTGAAATTAAACTAGTGTTATTTGCAGGGTGTTTGTGGTTGTTTTGTTTGTTTGCTTTCATGAAAGGAGGTGCAGTTATCTTACTGATTTCTTTTTTTTTTCCTAATACAATGCTTATTTCAGTGCAAGTATATGATATCATCAACAATGTCTAGCTAAGAGAGAGATATGAAGGAAAATACCAGATTTTAAATTTTAGAAGAAGAAGAAAAAAGAAATCATAAGAAAGCACATTGAAAGATGCACAAGTTTCACTTCTCAATCTCAAAATTGTGAAGGAATTTGTATCCCAATAAACTTGCGTAGAATTTGGGAACCAAACTCCCGAGGTCATATGAGCATCTCAATTCAAGTATCTCTTTAATTTTAGATCTATTTTATCTCTTAAATTTCATCATTTTTGTAATAAATCTTCCATGCCTCGTATCTGGAGGAAGGAATGGAACCCTATGATTTGAAAATCTCGCTAAATGTTATGTCAAACTAGGTGGAAAGAATCCTGTGCTTCCTAGCGAGACGCTGCAAAGCAGTAAGGTGTGTTGATAAGAGCACCACCTTGTGCACAGAAAGCAAAAAGCATTTAGTGTCATAATCAATAATGCAAAGCGACTGCTGATGAACTTTGCATTATTGAGATGAATCTACGTGAGCTCATCACAGAAGTGCATGGGAAATGAAGTTATTATTTTAAAAGGTATTTTTGTCACACATTTTGCACAAGCAAGGTAAGATGTTTGAACGTGGGAATGCATTTCCTGATTCTTAATATTGATTTGCATAAATATTTGGATTCCAAGCAGATACTTTTGCTTTACAGATTGAAAACAGCGTATAAGAAATCCATATCACTGAAACTATGGACAGAAGTGAAGTCTACTGAGAGATCCAATATGCAGGGGCTGGCTGCAGGGCTGGCAGGTCTCTGTTCATACAGTGTAGAGCATGTTGAAGAAAACTATTCCTATGCCATAATTAGCCTTTGAATAAATCACAATTCCTTGTCTCATGAAAGAGCTAATTAGGAAAATACACAAATAAGAACAATGCAGAAAAAGCTTTGGGGAACTTCTCAGTGGACAAGAAGGGAAGCTCACCAGACAACAGAGTAAAAGCACGAAAAGGGAAGTTACTTTAGGCAAATTCAAAGACAAGACATTCATACCTTTCATAAATGCAGTGACATATAGATACTCTTCTACAGAAGCCCCTTAACCACTGTAGCAAAGACTACATGGATCATTCTGTGCATATCCTAGTACTAGACTAGATGGGTTTTTTTCTCCCTTTAAATGGCTCATGTTAAGGAAGGTACTGTTCATTTCTTAATATGTTTTTTGTTTGTTTGTTTGTTTTCTCCCCAGTATATTGAAGTACCATAGAGGTCCTAATGTTTCTTCTCAACTGTCCAGAAACATGCTAGTAAATGAATCTTCTTTTGTATGCAAAAACTGTATAGTTAGTATTTGCTGATGCATAAAATCAATCAGTTGTACAATCTGATAAAGATACTATTTTAAAAAACTTAGCACATAATCTACAATGTTTCTAAAGAGGTGTTTATATTAATCAAGATTTCATTTTTCCTGGAGGATATCATTAGTGTCACATTCAACAAAGACAAGATGTGGAGAACGATAAGAAAATAGAGGGTTTATGTGGGCTTCAACAGAATGTAGTATGGTACAAATCTGCCTGGTAGTTTTATAATATTGCTAGCGCGTAAATACTGACACATTCGAGTCCAGGATAAGACGTTTGAAACCATTGTTTAAACACTGCTTTCCAGACTGCTTATCAGATAACTTCTAGTTCAAAATATACTGGTACTAATAACTTTAGACCTGTTTAGGATCATAAGGCACGTGACTGCTGCAAGTGATATATGCTTAGAGTGAGGTCCATGGATCACAATTTGGAATTCTTTATCAAAAAAGAAATCATTATATGTATAGGAAAGCCTACTTAACTTTCACTTCTCAAATTTTCCATCTGCTGGTATCAGACAAATGGTTGAAGTTTACACTGGCTTAAAATGAATGCTAGTTTCTATGCAAGTAAAATTTGGTACTTGAATATGAATGATGTATTACTCTTTTTTTCTCTTCTGCGCTCTTTCCTGTTTCTTGTACATAGTAGCAAGGCAAGTTACAGCATCTCTTCATCAACAGAGTTATTTTTATGCAGTGATTTTTTTTACATTTAGCTGTAAGCACAATCTGCTTCTCCGAGTTTAGATACAGAACTTTTTCCCTACTCTAAACAAACTTTTTTGCCTTCCAAATATAGGAAAAAAAACCTTTCTTGAATGTTACTGTATTATAGCATTACTGTGGAGTGATTGTATTTAATCTGTTAACATAAATGCACGTTTGAGCTTATATACGTAGTATTCACCACTTTTTTTCCAATATGTGCCCCATTTGTTTTATTCTGACTTAAAATTAATTCCCAGATTGTGTTCTTTTATCTATTCATTTATATTGTGGTCTATATAGTAATAGTATAATGACTGTCCAGTTATTGCTTGATGCATTATTTCTCTTCAGAAAAGGGCAGTGGTTACTGTACATGGTACAACAAATCATGAACTCCTTCCAAAAACATTTCCAATGTTCATATTTCCACGCACTAGATTTTTGCTAAATTGGTTGTTTTTTCACCCTCAGAGTAATTTTATCTACACTTATGGAAATGAGGTAAAGGAAGTGATATTGAAGTTGAATGTAATTTAGGATAATATATTTTCTTATGAGGTAAATGATCCCAGTCTCTTTTTAGAACATTCTTCAAAGTTTTTGCTGATTTCAGTTGAGTTAAACTCAAAATGCAGTCCAAATACCGGACTCCAAATACTGTTGCAGGTCTTGTACTACCTCTGTCAGTGGCCTCTTTTAAATGGAGACTTTCTAAAATAAATTAATGTGTAGTTATTCAGCATTAGTAACACTGGCAGAGACTTATCTTAAGTGTGGAAACCCTTCATTTTGCTTTTGTTGAGACTATTTAAGTCATCTGTAAACATTTCGATTATGAGGAACTCCTGAATCAGCTGGAAGACATTTGGTTTCATTATAAACAAGGTTCAGTGTTCTTTAAGTTGGATACATGCACAGTAAGTTATATGTATTTTCTGAAAAAAATATTCCATCAAATTGTACAAACATTTATTCTAATAATGACATAACTAATTAACAGTCTCAGTAGTGACTCTGCCTCTACGGACAGTAACTCAGCAGTGAATATGTATTTTACAGGGGTGGTTATGTAGTGATGGAGGCAACTCTTTCAATTTATTAGTCCTTCTGGTAGATTAGAAGATTCTAAACGTGAACACACGTGCTTACAGTCATTTCATCATATTCATAAGTGGTAAGGGAAGCATTTTCTTAGCTAAGACAGGTAAGGAATTCAAAACTACTTTTGTACTGAAGCCAGGTGGGTCATGAAAATGTTTCTGCATTAACAAATCTTCCATATTAATGCCATTACAGCTAAACAAAAATGTTTATACTTCTGTTAATAAATTATTATTGAATTACCAGGTTAGTGTAGTTGAAAGGAAGACAAGGTTTGTAGAAAGTAGTAATACAGTTATTGGCTGCATATTATGAAGAATCAAGCTTGTACTCACATGCTCATTCACCTCAGTGAGTAGCAGCTGACTTCAAGGACAGTGTTATAATGGTCAGTATGAATGAAGTCAAACAAGGGGAGTGTAGGATGTGATTGTGCTAAGCATGAGGAATCATGCTTCATTACTTGCTAAGAGGCTATCACAAGACATAGCAAGCTGGTCAGACATGCCATATGTTCCTTTTTCATCTGTTGCAGTATGCAAATGACTGTAAACAAGTAGCTCCTATATTATCATTGTACAGATTGATTTGTAACGCATAGACTGTTCTTACTCCTTTTCTGCTTGCTGAAGAGTGGTATGAATAGCATACTGAGATAAATTTGCCTTATACGTGTGATTTCAGGGAAGAAGTTTTGTAGTTTAGCTGCTTTTTTTAATTAATCTTCTCATTTGGCTTAAACAAAGAAAGCCTACATTAAAAAAAAATTTTGAAGTCATTTTCTTTGTGATATAACAGCAATTCATCAGTTTAAGAGCCACGGGCTTCAGTTGAATGTTTTTGTACTATGCTTTGCCATGAAGAAGGCTGTGATGTTTATTTTTGCCAAGAGATGGTCCTGTGAGAATCAAAATTCAGTTTGTTCACTGTTCCAGTTGCACAAAAAGAAAGTTAACAAGTTGAATGTATGTGCATATACTTCAACAGATGAAATGTGATGTGATGTTTTAGCGAGGTGTAAATTATGTATGAAAAGTTAATGAAATCAGTGGGATATTGGCCTAAGTTTTCCATTCCCATAAAGAGCTATACAGCCTAAAAGCTCTCTGTTCCTGTAGGACCTGTCTAATAAATTCAAACAAAAGTAACAATGACCAGTGCAGGATGTTACAGGCATGCTATCATAGGAGAAAACCTTCCATTCTGTTTACTTGGCAATCTATTCTAAAGAAGTTTTTTATCTTCCACTTTCTAGCTTACTGTGAGTATTTCTTCACACAGCATAATATTTTTTGAATTCGAGTTCTTATCTACTGCAAATCTGTACTGATCCATTTACACATATGAAATGCCAAGGTCCCTTTGCAGCCCAGAAATCAGTGACCAAGGCTTTTGTCAAAACCAAGGCTTTTAAGCTCATAACTATCTCAAGTCATAAACATTACACACTTTTTTTCAAGCGCTACATATAGTTAAAGCTGTCTATATGTAAATGTGTCCTAAAATATTATGCTGTTGTTAGTTGTGGTATGCTTTGAACATAGTCATGTAATTACTTTAGGAGCTACTATAATATGTTAAGATTTTAGTGTCTACAGGCTGATTATTGGCATTCCGAAATTGTATGATGTCTTCATAAGTTACTTTAGATGTTATGGAAGCAAAACCCACTACAGTTCCAAGTCAACTGCCTACATTTCAATCATCTTTAATGGTCTTGTTGCAAGTTATTTGTAAGGTGATTCTATTTGCCTTTCTTAATATCTAGTTTTATACTACATATAAATTTTGTTTTTAGAAAAGCTGTCAAAATGAAAATTGAAAAATTCAGAGGCCCAGACTTGGAGTCTGCTGCAATGCACAAAATGATTTCTAGTTATTTGCAAGGAGTGAGACAGACCCAAAAAGCTGCTTCTCTCATTTCTTGCCTGTGTTAATCAGGAAGACAGACCACATGTGAAAATAAAGCTTTGATTAGCCAGGGGGCTTCTGCTTCTGTCCCATCTCTACCTATAGTTAGAGGATTGGATTGGAGCTTTGAGAGGAAAGTGATTTTCGCTAGTACGTTTAAATGAATTATTCTGTAATCATCAAGTTGAAATGAGGTGTTGAACATGGAGTCTACATTTTATTATGATATTACTCTTAACTGGCATGAGCTTGTTAATCAGCGTGGAACTTTGTTCCAAAGGCTTGTTTATAAACACTTTTAACTGAAGCTGTATGATGGATTATGATGACTTGTGGTCTTTCAAATAGTGGGGATAAGGAATTAGTAGAAATACACAGCACTAAAGACTAACAAGCAGACTTTACCTAATGAAAGCAAAGCAAATAGTTTAAAGTTGATTAAGAAGCACTGATGTAGAAAAAAACAGTAATGATTCCACAAAGCAGAATCTTCCTAATCACAATAATTCTGAACAGTGAAACAGCTATAGCAGAGCCCACTATGGGGGTGGGCATAAGGTGCTTTTCAACAGGACATTTGTATCTAGACAGTGGTTCATGCATGACTTTGATGCTATAAATGGAAAAAAAAAGAGACCTGACACTATCAGAATGTGGATAATTGTTACAAAACTATACTTATTTACTGAAGTATGGTATAATATACTGGCATCTGAATGGAACCTACATTTTCAGATTCAGAGCGGTCTTCCAATATACAGGTAGGAGACATTTAGTCCTTTTTTTAAGCATGTACTTTGTATACGATACCTAAATTGTCCATTAGCTAGGTTGTGTTACTTTGCACAGCTTAATAATCTAAGTAAATGTGAACCTTATACGTCTACTAAAATATTTCTTGCTAATTTTCAAAACTAATTCATGGAAAGTATATTCTAAATGCTTGTATTCAGCAAAGAGTTAATCTTAGCAGATTGTCCCTTTTCATTTTTCAGTCTTTTCTACTGAAAAAATGAAAGCACTTTGCTTTTGTGCTAATTTAAAGCATTAAACTAGTTATAAATGTAATGCTTATAGGTTCATCTGGAATTCGGATTCAGCGTCTCAAAGTTAATTTGGGAAGTGGGCAACATTACAATTATTTAATTGAATTATGCATGACTCAGACTTGGAAGGATAATTCTGCAATTGCTGATGTTGAATGGCTGAAGTTGGAGTTTACCTTGACTGAACAATCACTGAAAATATGAACATACAGTAGTGTCATCGGTGCTATTCAAATCTCTAACACAAACAGTCTCTAGATAAGAATTTAGCATTTTAATTCATAAGGACAAAACTCTTAAAAGACCCATTTCCAATAGCTTACAACATTCATGTTGCAGTTGCCTTTAGGAGATTAGAGAGATCTTAAGATCCTCGACCCACAAGGCACGTCTGAAAATCCCACCCCTCAGCTGTAGGGAGGAGGCAGGTCCTGTCCTGTGCCTCTGGCATGACCTGAGCGACACTTGCCTATCTGGGGATGTGGGAAGGAATTCAGGGGATTTGCACTGTTCTTGACACTGCAGTACTTTATCCTAGACTGAGCAAACAACCATCTGGCATTAGGATTTATAGCTGACTGTGTTGGGAATAGTTTCAGGAGGAATTTCTTTGACAGAAAAGGCATTCACAGTCTCTAGGAATACTAACATCCTAATAGGCAATTTATCAGTTTTGAGTTCCGTTATAAGCTTCAGTGATAGCCATCTTCCTTTTCTTCCTCTTAAAAGGAAAACACACCTCTGCTGCTGCCTCTTATACTCCTGTGCACCCCAAAAGTATTGGGGATCTTTCTCTAATTGCCATGGCCTGAATTGTTCCCTCCCATTGCTACCGAGTCTGTCTTCTGTGTATAAACCCTCCAGTTTGGATTCTTGCTCACTGTGCAATGTCTCTGTAGCTTGGTAGCTGCATGTAGACTTAAGAAAAACTATTCTACTGTGTGGTAGTAAAACACCAACTGTGCAGTCTGCATCCCTGAAGATGTTCAAAACCCATCTGTACAAGATTCAGATGGGCCCTTTCTGGTGGATTCTGTTCTGTGCATATGATGTTTTATTCTATACAATTTCCAGAAACCCCTTCTGACCTAGCTATTCCATGGTTCTGTGAGCACTGGCAATTTGAAGACCAAGCAGATGCACAAAGTTCATCTTTAGACTCAGTTTTCACTGTTTGAAAGTCAGGTAAATCCTGAAATCCTGTTTTAAGTAATTAAGCCCTCTATGAGCTCAGAGCAAAGAAAGCCAACTGTGAGGAGAACTTAGGTTAATATATGATGCTATGGAATTCCGGAGATGGGAAGGATCTGGCTTGTAAGAAAGAATTAAACTGGAAAGCTCAAAACAGTGGAGGGGTGTGTGTGTTGGGGAGGGGAGGGGAGGGCCAGGAAATTAAATCAGCATTTTAGAAGTGTGAAGTTGAATGGAAAGGCAGAGACAAAAACGGTCTTCCATAGTCACTTACATCATCCTTGGCTGGAGTACAATAACAGACTAGTCAGCCTGGCAAAGAAACAATTCCTAGAAGTAGGAAGGAATGCAAGGAATGAAGAAATTTTTCCTTTTCCATTTGCATAGCTGTTAATTGAAGCTTTGAAAATCTTGAGCTTGTATTAATTTTTTTCGTTTCTTGCATTTTTCATTACGAAGAATGGAGTACTGATTACATACCTTCACTTTTTTTTTTTCTCCTCAACTTCATAGCCTATTCAGTGTTTGAAAAGTGATTAATAAGCTTTGCTATTGGCAGTCCATCACTACTGGAAATGGCTGTAACAGAGGGCTGGGATGAAAATTATAGTTACACACTGGAACCAGATATGCCTTCTTTCAAAAGAGAGATAGCATAAAATATAGCATAAAATTACGCACAAAGATGGTGATTCGTTGCTTCTCAGAAGTGCAAAAGCTATTTGGTAGTTTGAAACAAACTAAGGAAACACTTTTTTTGCATGTTGCTTAATTGAATTGCTGAATTTGTTGCTGGAGGGAGCTTTGGAAACCAAAAGTAGAGATTTTAAAAGACTACACAAATATTTGGGGAAAATATCCATTGTTTGCCATTGAATTCAGTTGTCTAAAATGCTTTAACAACTGACTGTCAACCTTTTATCATCATATTTCTTATACTCTGTCAAAGTCACAACTGGTCACCATACAGAAGGATGACACAGATGGACCTTTGGTCTGATTAGTTCTTACACTCTTTTGATGAGACTTTTTCTTTGAGGGTGTTCAGTGTCATGCTGAGACAACATACTTGAGCAATATGAGAAGTTCAGTGTAAAAATAACACCCTTTTCAAAGTATTCTTTCCATTTTTATCTACCACCCCTCTCTGCTGTGGCGAGCATGCCAGCAGCTAAAAATACATAGGTCCATAAATAACATCAGGACTGATTATGTGTGGCAGTGATCCACTTGTACTATAGTTCTACACATCACTTCTGTTAATTCATTTTACCAGTTCACAATTCACACCTGCTCCCTCCAAGTACTCTGGTAACTATGACAGTGCCACAAGTACTGGAAACCAGCAAAGTCAGGCTTTGTTAGATTAGAAGTCAAACTCTCAGTTCTTTGGAGATGCCTCACTAAACACATGTAAAAGTCCACATCTAATGAAAAGGAAGATCAATTAAATGGTCTCATAGTCACTTTGAATATGAGAAGATGCAAATGATAAAGATTTTTCTCTTCTAAAACAATTGCTGGTAAGAAAGCTAAGCAGCCATTAGGTGGTGCCAAGAATTTGTACAGAAAGGGAGTTGCTCACAAAATCAGATGCTAGACTGAAGAAGTGCATAAAGTGAGTGTGTGTATATATATATATATATATTTACATATGTCAAAGTAAGAGTTGTCATTTAGATTGAATTAAATAAATAATTAAATGACTACTTTCCATGTCATATCGTCACCTTCCAGGGTTTCTATTTTTCATTAGTGTTTTGCAAAAATGAAAATTTTAAAAAGTTCCCTTAGTATCCCTATGTTATTCTGCTATGACAGAGCTGTTCAATGTACTACTGTTAGAGGAATATCATCTCATTGCTGCTCTGTATACATCTCATGTTTATAGGACTGCAGATTTTATTTGCTAACAAGCCTTTGTTTCATTACATGAAACATCTACATTAAATGAAATGTGTAAATTTGAGTTTAAGCTATTATGGCATAACTTGTCCAGTGTTTAAAGTGCCCATGAACAATAGAACTTGTACCTAAAGTTAAACTCATTTTCCTGATCTTTTATTTTTATTTTTTACCTAAATAGGACATATACTCTGTTTCTCATTAAAACCTTAATAAGAGTCCGTAAAAGTAACATGTGTGCTAACGGTCTCTAAATTTCCATCACAGTGGACTGAAAGCTACTAGTGTCTTCTGCTCGTGGTTTCTGAGCAGTGGCATGTAGGGAGAGATTGCCAGAACATCCTGAGACTTAAAGATCCAGTCAAGAAATCATGGCCAAATATTAAATCACATAACCCACATGAGTAGTAAACACTTGTTGGCTCAGTTATCACTGCTGGAGTGATGGCTAAGAATAGGGAAGGAAAAAAAAATCAATCATTTTCTCTGAAGGGACTCTCTTTGAATGTGAACTGAAATATTTAATCTTTTGTATGCTTTTTTTTCTAAATACATAGTATTTCTTCTGCTGTATTATCCTACAAATAACTTTATCTTCCCTTCTGCGCAATTAATGCACAGTGTGTATCCCTCGATTTTATGCTGTCTTTGCATGCAGGTAAACTACAGACCTTCATCTGAAGGGAGAAGAGATGGTTTATCCAGTGAAAATGTTTATAATGTCGACCCTGGTAAACTACATTATTCTAAGGATTTAAAACTAAGTCTTCTGTAATCATTCCATGGTTACTGAACATACTTATAATGCATATTAGCATCATTTATTTCCTGCTTATTTCTCTTTATTTTTCGATAACTTTAATAGCCAGTGTTTTGAAAAGCAGACTGTACAGACAGGACTGTTTAGTGGCATGTTTGCTGGAGCCTACTTTCTTTCAATTAAGACCATCTGGTTACACATCATTAGAGGGTTTGTTTTTTTATAGCAAGCTCTGAATTATGGGTTGATGTAAAAATCTGAGTATTGTGTTAATGGAGATATGGACAGTGGAACGGATCAGGAGTTAAAATATAAAATCAAGTGACTCCAATGTAAACATTTAAATCATAGTCATTAATGAGGAAAGCACCCATGTCAGAGTTTCCACTTCAAATCTATTATTATCACCTCTGCCAGAAGTACTGATAAGATGTCATGAGTTAAAATAGAAAGGCAAGAGAGGATATCTTTACACCTACCTCTTTCCCTCCCAAAACACCGTTGTTAAAATAAGTGGTATAGTGTACCACTCTTGATCATTCTGAAATTGCAAAACGTGTGGGAGGGGGGAAAAAAAGATTTTTTTAATCAAGAATTTTCTAAATATATTTCACTGTATTCTGAGTCTAAAGAATTAGGAACTTAGGCTGTGCAATCAGCTGGGACTGACTGAAGGAATTCTTGAGTGAGCAGCTGGGGCTAAGTGCAAAAGTAAGTTGCTGAGGCCAGAAACTCATAGGGGCAACAGAGGCGGTTCCCCAGGAATCATCCTCCACAGAAAGCTCCCTAAGTGCCATGGATCTGGACTCACCTGCTTCTACACTTGGTCCTAGAGTGCATCTGCCTTTATTCCTGCTTCTACATTGTTGAAAAGAAAGGCTCACGCAAGCAAAGTTATTCTCCCCAGAAGTGAAATGTAGGAAGTTGGCAATAAAGGTTTGTTTTTCCCATGCCCTTTGTTTCCTCTCTTTGGATTGTGATGGTATCTTGGCGTGGGTAATGAAGCTGGGTTTCTCCAGTGCCGGTCTGTTTAGTTTCCATTGAATCTTGTAGAAATTTCAAACAGTTAATTTTTCTTTTCTAGTGGAACAGTTTTCTACTGGATAATGCTTTCTTACCAAAGCAAAGAATGCTGTTAATGCTTTTATAGAAAATTACTGAAATTTCAAATGTTCAGAATTTTGGGGTGTAGAAATACTATTGGAAATGATAAAAAGCAGATGATTAAGTATTTTTTTTAAAGCCTGAAAATCTTTGGTTTTTTTCTTTATTTCATTTCTGATATAATTCCTTACACTTGGAAATTATTTTGGGACAAAAATGCTAGGTTTAAGCCTGGTATCTGACATGTAGCAAATATTATTTAGAATTCCCCTATACCACGTAGGGATAAGTGTCACTGGTTTACTCATTAGTCATTAGTTTGCTTCTTCTGTAAAGTTTTGTATTGAAATTCTAGTGAGGAAACTGAGCTAGAATCGCTTATCGTGGCCTTTCCACGGATTCATCAGCTTCATAAAAAGTGTGCTAACATGTCATCTCGAGCTGAATGCAGCTGTACCCTGACTGAGAAAATGTCTTTACTGTCAGTTTTCTCAGATTGTATAGAGAAGGTAAGAGAGAAAGCCTAAGTATCAAAATGATTGTCTTTTAAAGTCTGGTACTTAGCCGGATACCCAACCAGTACTTGAGAAAGAACTGCACATAAATAATGTGTTTTAACAGGACTGTGAAGGAGATGTTCTAGATCATCATTTACAAGGCTTGAAAGGCGTAATGAATGTCTGAAATAACAAGGTCAGTTTTTCCTTTAAATGAATCTATATGACAATACATATATTAAATTTCAGGTTCCATGAATGAAGCAACCGGTTTTAATGTTTCCAATCAAATTCACACTTAAGTATTTCAAGTTTATGACACGTTCAAATATGACACTTTACTGAAGTCAATCACAGGACAAGTTGGAAAGTCAAAGGTAAGAATAAGGTAAATTTGATATTATAGAACCATTATGACACCACTGAGTGGATGGCAAAACCCTGTGATTTTCAGTGAAATCAGGAATGATAGAAGATGATGCAGACACTCTCAGCGAGGATGGTCATCTCATATGCATCTGCTTTGTTCAAGGTTCAAAGATTCCTATTCACAGTGGATGCTGCTGTAATCTCGGTACAGAAAAAAATCTGACACTAAAAACAATGAATGTCATGAAAAACACTACAACAATGATAATTAATGTTTCTAAACTAATTACTATACTGAGTCAAATAGTAACTAGACAAATTACTTGGTTTAGGGAATAGCTTCAATAGCTAGAGGCTGTCAGGAGTTGCTAGTGCAGTGATGTAAAGCTTCTTTGTCCCTACACCCAGCCAGTTGCAAGGCTTAGCATACATTCCCAACAGATCTGTGTATACATGAACATGTATATACGCATAAATGCATAAAAACATATATACATATACCTACATACGTGTACATATATGCCTATGATATATGTGTGCACATGGCAGGCTGCAGAGAGAAACACGTGACATTCATGCAAACATGAACAATGTGAATGGCACAATCCCATTCATGACCTTCACTATGGGTTGTGGCTGTAGTGGATTCTTAATATAGTTATTTTGCAGGAATAATTTCCCCCTTCCCCCTCATGCCTTAGGAGAGGCTACACTCCATGAAATGGCTCAACTGTGTGCAGGAATCCCCCGAAAAGTCACTTGCTGGAAACTCAATTTTATAATTAAAATAATTATTCTGAACAGAAATGGGTAGAAACCACACTTCCAGATCTAAACACCATTTGCCTTTGAGGCAGTTTTGATGTGAAAAAATATAACTTAGTTTTGGGCCCATGTCTAGATGGAGTAAATTGAGAGTTTGTATTTTGTGTATCACATAATCTTTAAAGGTAGTGTTCTCAGAGCCCATGAAGGAAACTTTTGATAAATCTTCTATATGTGAGTTTTTTGGACTAAGTTATTTCGAGCATCTTGCTTAAAAACCTTGTCTTTCTCAGTCCAACCATTTATTCTATATGCTGTCAATTAGATGTTTTGCCTATCACTCCTTAATCTGGGTGACTATATTTGACATTTAAATTTTTAGAAGAATAAGCATAGCTCATTTGAATATTTCAAACAATATTAATTGATTTTGAGCCCCTAAATGCATTGAGGGGTGCTGGCTCCTCCTCATGCATTGTCTTAGGGGAAATCCAGTCTAGGCACACACAAGTGCTCTAGATGTGGGCTGTAATGATGAGACTACATCTCCTGATGTAGAATGTGGACCTGCTGTCCACACTGGAAAATTACTCTTTTATTTCAATCTGACTGGAAAGAAAACTTATTATCAATCAAAAAGAAACAAAATATGTGGAGGAAATGGTTACCTAGCTTTTGGTCTGCTTAATAGTCACTGTCAGGTCTTTTGTGAGCACCAGAATGCAAAAAGCCACAACTAGACAAAACTGTTAATCACACGAAGGTCTTGTTTGATTGCTTTGAAGAGCAGCATAGATAAGATCCTTTCTAGCCTTATTTCTTTCTTGATTTTTATATTCAAAACTCATCAATTCTTTTGGAACGGGTTAATCATAGTGTCAAATGCTTCTGCTCAAGAAAGCCTACATCTTGTTTAAATGCCTGGGTTTATTTTTTTTGTTTCTTTGGTTGGTTGGTTGGTTGTTTTTTTTGTTGTTTTTTTTGTTGTTGTTGTTGTTGTTTTGTTTTTTTACAAAACAAATAATCCATCAATGACATTTATTTTTTTTTTTTTCCAAAGGGATTAGATCTCTTCCATTTCAAAGTATCGACTACTCCTGATCTTTCCCAGTGTCAACTACTATCTAATGAATTTCAGGTACCAGAAATAGACTAAACTTGTGTCATTTGTAGTCTCATTGTTTCACTGTAGTTGAATTTTATTTAAAAATAAGAATGACCATAATTTATATGGAAAGAAATGGTTTGCATCAAAAATTTTACTTGTGCATGTCAAGGTTGATCTCTTTTGAGCTACAGTGTCCTGATTGCATATTTAGCCATTTGCAGAATCATTTTCCCTTGAATACTGCATTACAGTTTTTTAAACGTGGTAAGGTGAAGTCATTTAGTCAAATTCAGACTCTTATCTAGACTGTACCTGGCAGTTACACAGAGATCTGGAAGTCCTGCAGCTCTGGTCTTTTCCTGGGGACCCATCACTATTCCTGATGTGGTTCTACCTGGGACCTGCATACATCTTTAGCAGGAGACAATCAGCACAGGCATTGCCCAGTAACTCCCTCTCCAGCCCTATGCCTGCCTGCACAAGAGTTTCCACTGTAAGGTGTTGCAGCTTACATGTACTAGTGGTTCTTTACTATTTTTTACAGTAGGGACTATTTATCCTTGCAGCATTGCTGAGACAGCTTCATAGTGGAAACCTGTAGAACAAAGAAATATAAATTCAGGAGAAGCAACAAAATATCACCATTATAAATTTGAAATACTGCAACTGCTACTTCTGCCCACCTGGAGGAGCAGTGCTTTCAAATGAAATACAAGAAGTTACTCAAAAGATAAATTACTTATTTCCCTGCATGTATAATGAACCTCTTAGAGATGTTTTATGCTATTTTAAAACTACTTCCTGATTTGCTAATGACACGTTACTGATCTCTGGTTTTAATGTTTGCAGTTTTTCCATTAGAACTTAGTTAAAGTTTTGAAATCCAGGTAGCATATATTTACAAGATGTTTTATGCAGCTGGTAACAGAAAATTTAAAGAATTCTCACCTTAACTGCTTCTAGTCAGTACTAAACGCATAGTATTAAAGAGATTGGAGAATCTGTAAAAATGTGCTTAGTCCTATGTTTATTTTCTCAGCTTCAATCACCAATTAAAATGCTAAAATCTTATAAATAAATCTCACGTGTCAATTAGCTTAGACAATTGTGAATAAATATTTAATAATTAAGTAGTTTCTATACAGTGATAAGCTGCAGTGATGTTCAATGAAATAGTGTGCACTTTTAATTACATAAATGCTGATAGCAATGTCCAAGTGTGCATTTGAACTCCTACTTCTATTAGCGTGCACTGTCCACACCATAGAGGCCTTAGGGCCTACAGCATGTATAACTGCATTCACACCCCACTTCTACCATCACTTACTGAGGTGTGAAAGTTGCCATAGCCCCTCTGCACTGCTACAGACCTTAACTAGCATGCACACCATTCCCAGCCCCCTTCCTTCTGTCCATCTGCTGGTAATCCCCACATGCCAGTAATGCCTTTACCCATTAGTCACAAGTCTCAGACTGACTTCTGCTTTGAAGTTACCCATGCTCTCTGCAAAGAGCCTAATAGTAGCTTGGCACATAGGGCTGGTACGTTTGACTTCAGCATCCTTGTCACCTTGCAGCAGTGTTCTACCGCTTCTTTCAAGGAGGTATGAAGACTTCCTTTTGCTTGTTTTGACCGTGCTCTCCGGCTGGAATTATTGTTCTGAAGTTCTTGCATTAGAGAAGATTTAAACAACTGACCCTCACTGACATCAAGCCTTTGCAGATGTCTCCACAACCTATCCGTGGCATGAGCCAGAAAGGAGCCAGTGTGTACAGAAAATCAGGAAAACAGACAGGGAATGTGTACAATTAGGAGAACTTCAGTATTACTATTGAGCCAAAACAACTTGGGCTGCTATTTCTAGGTGACAATAAGATCAAAACTCTGTTTTCACATTTCCTGCCTTAAATACCAGCCTCTGTTACTGCAGAGCTCGTCCACAGATTACAGAGCTGGGTGCCAGGTTCTCACCTCTGCTTGGTAGCTCCATGTGCAAAATGGAAGGTGCTAGTGCAGACTTGGATGATGAGTATAGTAGCCTTTCTCATAGCAGGATGAGCTCCTGATCTGCCTGCTATATATGTTACCAATTTGCAGCTTGTACGATCATTCCTGCTCTGTACAAGTCTGGAATTATTTGCATTTTACGGCCATCATTGTCACAAACACTGAAGTGACTCATAATTTTTTAAACATTTGAGTTGCTGTCAGTATAATGGCTGATGCTGAAATGCTTCCTTCAAAAAGCTCAACTCGCTTTCCTCTTTTTTTTTTTTTGTCCTGAACATCTTTTCAGCTTTCTGACATTTTATTACTTATGTGCAAGAGTACTGTTAGTTCCAACAGCTTTTATCCAGGAAACTGAGCATAAATTTACACGGATCTACACCAGTCATCCCAGAGAACTACTGTAATTAAAGGGTCAAGCTACTGAGACTCAGAATGCATGTTTACGTGCAAGTGTCTGTGTGCTTCTGTCCATATACCTCTGTTTTGCTCTTGCTCTGACCATGTTCCTTCTCCTCTCCTTTCTTCCTCTTGCTCCAAATCCACCTATGTATTTCTTCACATAAACTGGAAAGAGTTTCAACAGTTCACACTCCCAAGATAGGAATGAGGATGCTATTTTAATAAAATGTTATTTTAATTTAAAACAAATAAACAAAAGAAGTATTGCAGTAGTTGCTAGTTTAAAGGTGATTAGGTAGCTACCTGGTAAGAAAATAGAGATCTTTTTTTTTTTCTGGTGGTTTTCAGAGCTTCTTGGGAACAAGTTTTATGATGTAGACGGTTAGCAGTGGGGTTGGACTAGCTGATCTTCAGAGGTCTCTTTTTAACCCCTGAGATTCTGTCTTGTGATTCTCTGA
Source organism: Cyrtonyx montezumae (assembly GCF_038088225.1). Taxonomy (NCBI): domain Eukaryota; kingdom Metazoa; phylum Chordata; class Aves; order Galliformes; family Odontophoridae; genus Cyrtonyx; species Cyrtonyx montezumae. The sequence goes on from NW_027071826.1 coordinate 14,921,426, forward strand.
TCTCATATTTCTGCCATTCTATCCATTGTTTTCTCAAAACACCACCAACTGTCAAGTCTAAGAGTTGTAGTCCAACTAACTGTTGTAGTATGAGTTACAAATAAAGCAGTGGAAATCTTGTGCAAAAAAAAATATAGGGAGGAGTGTACATGGGAGCAAAAAGTTAGCAGTAAGAAGTCTGCCATAGAATAAGGAAAAAAAATATACCATAATATCTTACTAATGAGGTTTAGAAATACAGCCAACAGGCACAGTAATAAACATAAAGACTGAACAATGCACTGCATAAAGACAGCTAAGATAATTCAGATGTCTCTGTTTCCCCTTCAGAAAAATGGGAATTTTCACTCTCAGGTGAAAAACCCAAACACGCCCTCTGCATCCAACATCTTCGGCAGTGCTTTGAAATTCTTCAGTCTTTGATGATCAGGCCTTGTGTTTAGGTAAGTGTAGCATTTTTCCAGAGGGGCATGCAAGCATTCAAAACAAATGCAGCCTTTTCATGACTATGCAGTTGCACATAATTCTTAAAAGGAAACTGCTTGCAAGACCAGGGCCTTTCCAGCACTGTGAAAATTAAGATGTTAGCAGGGGTTGAAGGAAAAGAGATGACATTTCTGTTGTGGGGATTCACATGCACATGATGTAGGAAAAAGAGTTACAGAACTTTAACTGCTGCCATACCCAGGCTCAGGTCTGTGGTTCAGGCACAAAAACAGGGCTACTTCTTCTAAGGGTTCAGTGGCAGGTTGTGAAAACTGAGCAGTAGCACCTGAGACATGATTCATAGGGCATGCTGCAAAATGGTGTGTACTGCAGGAATCTGAGATGTTGGAGTGAGCTAGCCCTGAATCTGCAAAGAAATGAAGTTTCTTAGAATGCTCCTGTCTGCCCCTTTTCAGTTTCTCCAAATCTTTTAACATTGAAGATACCGGAATTAAAGAATGTGGCATTAAAGCTATTTTTAGTCCTGATGTTATGTTCTTATACAGCTTGCAAGTTTACAGTGTACCTGAAGAGTACTAGATCTTACAAACAGAGCACAATGTAAGAAGTTTGTATTAGGTTGCTTCTTCGCTGTGCAGCCTAGCTTCTTTCAGAGCTGCCTTTACATTTTACCTGTAGACATGAGCTCATATTTGATCCTATTTAAAAGGTGTACATCATAGCATATCCAAGACATCTCTAACTGACCACAGCTCATCCATCAACTCTCAAATCTATCTACAGTCTATCTACAGCTCTGAGTTTAAAGGCAAAGTGTCACTTTTTTCCTTAAGAATGCAGTGGTGACTACGTTCAGTAGGCAGACCTGTCTGTTTCTGACCACTCGGTCCTCGACAGTATTTGTAACTCTTTCAGGCTCTCTGTGCTACAGTTTTCATTCAAATAAATTTTGCATTGAATTTCTAATCATTGTAACAAATCCTAAATAGCAGCCGTCCTACTTTTGGTTTCTGTGCAGTCATCTACAACCATCTCTTCTGACTGCTGATTCTGTTGGAGCTATGCCTGTCTCCACACATCAGTCCCGTTCAGTGTGAGTTTTCTTGACACATTACGCAGCCGTTTCTGGAAAAGTATCTGAGAACAATCCAAGTATGTTACACCTGCACCATCACCTTCATGAGCAACTCTGCAGTTTAACAAGAAATAAAATAAACTTGACAAATTCTTTTTCCATAAAGTCACATCAGCTGCTACTGCTGTACTCCCATTTCATAACTCCTTTCATAATTACGTCCTGTATCAGCATTTGTTGTTGGTTTTATTCATGTCAGATAAACCAGTTTGTTATTGTGTCTTCACTTGTCCAAACTGAATAGTTGTAGAGAGTTTTCACGACTTGTGATATTTCTGCAATAATTAGAGCTTTATTAAAAACGTATATGATTTCATTCTTCCTGGGAGACCATATGCAAGCTCCTTTAACAATCAAATGCAAGTTCTTTAGGACTCACATACTTTAGAATATTTCTCTTTCAGTAATGTTGTTCAGTGCCCATACTAATAACGACAAGGAAGGTGCTCAGTCATTTTGATATGCTGTAAGTGCATCATACGTTTTTTCAGTGATAGGATAAAACTGTTATCTGTATTGGATATATTGGCCTACAATACTGTTAAAATTTAGAAAACTAGAGTTATTCCTAGAATTATCAGTCACATTTGTTCTCATCCATTTTTCAATGCTTTATAAGTTCTCTTGTAATGATTTCTGTCTTTTCTACTATTTTACCACATATTTACTTCAGCCTGCTATGTTCGCTTCCTTGCAAGACTTGAAATACATTTTGCTGAGTCTCCCCTCTTTCTTCATGACAATATCCTGGCTTACATCTCTCAACTTCATTTTTAGTCCCCCTACTTTGACACATTATCTAGTTTTTCTTCTTCCTCAGTCATTTATTTTCTGCAGCTTTGAGGGGGAACAAGCCAAAATACTTGCCTTAGAAGCAAGACGTAGCCAGTGTTCACTTGTGTGTTATCTACATGCTCAAGCAAACTCTCTCAGGCTGGTAATTACCTTATCTTTAGCAAAGTAAAGTCTGAAGTTGTTAATTTCTCCAATAGGACCTTTTTTTTTTTTTTTCTTTCTGACAGAAAATCATGAGCTATGATTTTTAAGAGCTCTAGTAATCCTTTACTGCATAGCTCCAAGTTATATGTCTGCAGTTCCTCATAATAACAATGTAATTTTCCTTGCCAAAATGGCTAGTGAGTGTTAAAAGGTGCTCTTTAGTCCTGACTGACATGTGAGTAGTCCTCACTGTAAAACTCTTCTTAGGATTATTCCTTAGTGTATTGATCCATGTGAATTTACTTTTCTATAGATGTGGTAAGTTGAAAACCATATTCAATTTCCTTGTATGTTACTCAGTTCCTGGTGAGCTAAAGTCTCTGTCATGACAAGGTCCTTGAACTAAGGGTGCCTGACCTTTTAACTCAGATAATGACCTCTCACCATCCCCGAAGATATTTCACAATCTTTCAGACCTCTGGAAATGGAGAAGGAATTGAGATGTAACATGGCATGCTTTTGCCTTTTAAATCATGACCCTAAAGAAAGGAAAAAAAAAAAAAAAAAAGTCTCTTTTTCTTTTGCCTCTGCTTTTGAGAATGGGAAGTTGCACTGAATGTGCAGCCTTTCTTCTGGAGTCACTGGGCTGGAAACATTTGGAAAAAAAAAAAAAAGAAACTGTTTGCTAAATACAATGAGAGTTTGGTCAAAAGCTAACAAGTGGGCACTATGGTTGGACAAAGCATTATTTAGACTGATATGAAACTAATATGAGGACAATTAAAAGAAGCTATACTGCAAATTTTCAGAAAGCAACCTATGCAAATTGACATCAATCAAACACACAAAAACACATACGAATCATAACTGCAGCAAACCACAGTCTGCGCTTAATCTGATGCCCACAATACAGTACAGTTTGTAAACTGTGAGCAAATATTACAGTCCCATGGAGATTTCTCTGACATCAGTGTTTTGTGAAGTCACAGGAATGCTCCTGCAAATGCACCCTGGAGGGGCCCTGGCACAGCACCTGCCACAGTGCCCACCTGGGGCCCTGTGGTGGCAGCGGCACTGAGTGGAGTGCTTCACTTCACCTTCTCACACAGCCTAGTCTTTCCAAACCATTCACTGTGTTAGCCAGCAGCACCACACCAAGAATAACCAAAGACAGCTTGTCTTCAGCCACGTTATGGATCTCTGAACATTCTTGAAGTTTGTCATAGAATATCCTGAGCTGGAAGGAACCCACAAGGATCTACCTCAGGAACCTGATCTTACAAGTGCAACCTGGCCTAAGGAGCCTGCTTTGGCAGGGGGTTGGAATAGATGATCTCTAGAGGTCCCTTCCAATCCCTACAATTCTGTGATTTCTGTGGTCACCAAGTTCAACCCCTGCCTCCATATAGGACCACCCGACACTCAAACTCAACATCTGAGAGCACTGTCCAAATGCTCCTCAAACTCCTGCAGCTCGGGGCTGTGTGCATTGCCCTGGGGAGCGTGTTCCATGCCCACACCCTTTCGTGCAGGAATTTTTCTGAACACCGAGCTTGACCCTTCTCAGACACAACTCCATGCCTCGGGCCCTGTCACTGTCACAGAGAACAGAGCTTAGCACTGCTGCTCTGCTCCCCCCACCATGAGGAGATGCGGCCGCCATCAGGCCTCCCATCAGCTCCCCTGCTCTGAGCTAAGCACACCGAGGGCCGCTCCTCATGTATCTTTCCAGCCCTCATTTGGACTCTAATCCTGTTAGGTCCTTCTTACATTGTAGCACCCAGAACCACACCCAGTGCTGGAGGGGTGAGGTTGCACAGCGCAGAGCAGCATGGGACAACCCCTCCCCTCTCCTGCGGGCAGTTCAGGGCTTGGAGCGCCGCAGGGTACTGTTGTCCCTATGGCTGCAAGGGCACGCTGCTGGCTCATCATCAGCTTCCATCTACAAGAATGAGCAGATCACTTTTCCAGTCTCGTATCCCCCAGTGTGCCAGGATAGGCCCATCCCATGTGCAGAGTCCGACACTGGCTCCTGTTAAACTTCACGCATTTGGTGACCACCCAGTCCTCCAATTTGTCAAGATCTCCCTGCAGGGACTCTCAACTCTCAAAGAGAGGGCACGGTACGGAGCATACCCAATACACGATCTTAAACGGACTCTAATGCAGAGGCACATCAGCGGGGCTCAAAGTGCACTGCAGTTAGTGCATGCTTCCAGCCCTGCTGTGCCCTCCACAGGGCAGCCCGTCAGACACGCGCTCGGACGCTGGCAGCAGCAGCAGAACCAGAGACTCAACAGCTTGTTTGTTATTGCAACAGTTGCAGCCTATCCGTGCCGGTGGAGGTCCAAAAGCCGCTCAGCCAGGAGCTGTTTAACTCTTGGTTTTCAGCTACGTTGGTTTAAGAGAAAAAGGAAAAAAACAGTGCTAACAATAAAAGCTTTTCAGGAAGCCGGGTCCACGGAGCACTGACACGGGGTCGCAGTGCAGCGAGGATGGGGTAGAAGCAGCTCTCGAGGAGTGGGACGCGGAGCAGCACCTTCCCACCAGCGCACACACGCGCGGCACCCACGACCGGGCCGGGCGGGGCCCCTCTCCCCGCGCCGTCTAAGCGCGCTCCCGACGGGTCGCTGCAGGACCGTACGGGCACCGCCGGGCACGCGCGAAGTCAGACCGCGTGGCGCAACACCCCCACGGCCCGCTCGGGGCCGCTGGCCCTTTAAATGCTGGCGGGCGGCCCGTGCCGCTGCTGGCTGGGAGACCCCGCGCCTCCAGTGAGAGGTGAAACCAAGATGGCGGCCGCGCAGTGACTGAGGCGGAGACGGAGGCTGTGTGAGCGGGGCCAGACGGGCCGCGTCGCGCCGCTGCCGCTTGCTCCCTCGGCGGGGCTGCGCCGAGCGCCTCTCTGCCGCCGCTGTCGGGAGCGCGGCCGCGCCGCGGTGCGTGCTGAGGAGTGGGGACCGAGCCGCTGCAGCTGCACCGGGAGGAGGAAGAGGAAGAGGAGGAAGAGGAAGAAGAACATGGCGGCGGCGTCGGGCTGCGAGTGAAGCCGCCGCCTGCGACCGGACCTCATGGGGGTGCCGGGGCGCTGAGTCCGCCCGCCCGCCGCATCCCGCTCCGGGCCAGCAGCGCCCGCCGGGCTCGGTCCCGCGGGAAGGAGGGCGGCTCCTTCGGACGCGAGCGAGGGGCTCCGGGCCGCCGCACAAAGAGCCGCGCTCAGGCCGGGCCGGGCGGCCCCGCTCCCGCCCGCCTTTCCCGCCCGCTCCAGCCCGGCCTCGGCGCTTCCCGCTCGGGCCTGCTGGGCCGGTTGCTGCCTGCCGCCCCGGATCCGCGTCTTCTCCGGCTTCCGTCCCTCGCCGCCTCTCCCCGCGGAGCCCTGCCCGCCTTTTGTCGGCCGTACGCGGAGCAGCGCGTGGATATGAGGATCTCATCGGAGCTCTGAGGAGCGGGACGACGAGCTCTCCCGGCGCGGCCGCGTGGGGCTGCCGCACTCCTTCCTGCTCCCCCCTCAGCCTTCGCGAAGCGGCGCGGTGGCCGTGGTGCCGGCGGCACGATGACTGACACCCGGCGCAGGGTGAAGGTTTACACGCTGAACGAGGACCGGCAGTGGGACGACCGAGGCACGGGGCATGTGTCCTCCTGCTACGTGGAGCGGCTGAAGGGCATGTCCCTGCTAGTCAGGGCGGAGAGCGATGGTGAGTGCGCTGAGGTCTGCGGCCTCGTGCTGCCTTGGAAAACCCAGGGCTTAGCTTTGTGTGTTCCTTGCCTGAGTGCTTTGCAGCGTAATTCAAACGTGGTTCCTACAAGCAAGCAGGCTCTAGGTGTAATGCACTCTCCTCACTCCAAGCAGAGGAAACAGAAGGCTGCCATCCACTGCGGGCGTAGCAGGCATTGGGTTCATGGTGTGTACACAGCTTTTCATACAGATGTGGTCAGGCTTTGTTGTGAGGCGTGGGTATCTCGTGATCCGTCTCCAGATGCCTGGCATGCGCCGCTTAAGAACTGATCACTGTGATCTACCTGTCCTCAGATGTTTCTGGAAATGACCCCTTGTGGAAGAAGTGCTCAGGCTCTAGTCATGATTTTTAGCCACCTGATAACCTCTTAAATAATTAGTCTAATGTCCATTTCTTTCCTCTCTTGCACTCTGTCCTTTCTTGCAAGAATTAAGGTGTCCTAGCATCCATCAGCAGTTAGCACAGTAGTTGTAGTAGAGAAGATAGTGGACAGAATGACACATGTTTTTCCCCCCCTCATTATGCAGTATATCTCTTCTTGACTTCACTGTAAATAGAATGATGCATCATCTGCTTCCCTCACTTTTTATGCCAAAATGTACTACAGGCCAAGTAGTAGTGTGTACTATAGCTACATTTGGATTACTCTTGGTTATTTGTGGAGTGAGTGCTACAATCAGAGTAAGTTTTAAGTTATGTTTTAAAATATGTGGCATATAGTTCTTGCTCTAGTGATGTCTGTCACTGCACGCCTTGGTGCTTCGTTAAGAGTACAGCTACTGTGTTTGCAGTGGAATGTGACTGCTAACAGATGACCTTTCATCTTTCTTCCATTGTTTTTTTTTTTTAACTGCAGAAACTAGGATGAAAAACACCTTGAGCATCGTTGATTCTCACTGTTTGTGAGATTTCAGTCAAACTACCAAAGTCTGTGCAGCAAACAGACCAAAAGCCAATGTGGAGGAACGAACTTGACTCTGAGCAGGTTTTTTATGTTTGAGCTTCTGATTAACCATGGATCTCAGGATTTTGTGGTTTCTTAATTATACTTATTGAAATTAATCCAGGGGTGGAACTCGGTGATCATTGAGTCCCCTTCCAACCAAGCCATTCTGTTATTCTGAGGTTTTTATTCATTCATTTTACAGTGAAGGTTCTGTCTTCTTAGTCTGGTCAGCTTTCCAGTGAGAGAAAACGCTCAGAATGGAAAGAGAATTTAATTTGAACATGAGGAAGGGAGGTGAGAAGATTATCACTGTACTTTCAGGCAAACTTTGTGTTGCCATGTATTTTGTTGTGGATACAGCCCTTGCTGTCCCTGCTGCTGCTGTGCTCAGGAGCTTGGTTAGTGATGGTTAAAAAACTGTCATGTCTGTTCCATGCTAATCAGTTTTCTATCTACTTATTTTTGTTCCTATTGGGAAAGAAAGCAGGACTGCAGTCCACAAGTTTCTTGTGAAGGAGTAGTCCATTCATACTAAGATCTCTTCATTGATTTTGAGCCGTAAGACAGATGTGAGCCTCAATTGGGCTGTTGATGCCAGCTCCACTGTTACAAGTGAACAGTCTGTAAGATGGAAAACAGAACTTTGTGTAAAGGATCCCAAAACAAACATGAAGTCTTTGCTATGTGCAGCATAGCTAAGGCCCTTCTATCAGAGCAGTGTGCTCGCACATGATAATTGCTCATAGTACACAGAAATATGCCTGATAGCATACACACATCAGGCTTCATCCAGCACATGCTTCAAGAGGAGCAAATAACATGCAGTGTGTATGTTCTTAATTTAGTCAGTCATATCTGTCCGGCCTGGATAAGTCTGCGCTCTATTAATAGACCAGGTTTTTTTTTCGATCTTGCTTCTGTAAACACCTCACAAAATCTGATTTGTATTTGTTTTGTGTGTCGATTTGTGGATTAATGAAAGCAAATGCTGTCACTTTTAAATGTGAGCAGTTGATTTGGGAAAAGGTGATACCAATTATAAAACCTTGTGTTTCAGGTAATGTGCAGTTTGTTCCCTCACATGCCTTTTTTTTTTTTAACTAAACAAAATTCAGTAGTTCCTGGTTCCTAAAATTGTGTGAGCACTAGGAACCTGGCCTATATACCATTACCTCCATGTTTCCTTTTCGTTCTTGTTATTGTCTCTTTGTCAGCTCCTCCTCTTTCCACAATGAAATTCTTCCTTCCTCCTTTTATAAACTAGCTTTTCCTAGTGTTTGTGCTGAGATTCATCCTGTGCACGTTGCTTGTTCTTGCTGTTGTGCTCCAGGAAGCTGGCTGGGAACCTGGTCTCTGACTGAAGCTGAGAGCTCTGCTTCCTGAGTGGGTCTGTGGGCAGCAGTTCCCCTCTGCACTGGAAATTCCCACTCTGGTTGTACTGTACTTGGGCCAGTGGCAGCTAATCTCATGTGTCTGGCTGTGTAGGCTAGCACATCCTTCAGTCTCCCAGTTTTCAGCTCTGTGGCTGCTTTACGGACAGTTGAGTTTTTATGACAGGGTCAGGGTATCCAGATAAGAGCTGGAGTCATTATGCCAAGTCCAAGGTAAGCTAGCATGCTGAATTGGAGTAATAAAGAAGCCGAAGTTCTACTTGGTTCTTATTTGTAGGGTTGTTGTTGTTGTTTTTAACATAGGCTTAAAAGAATTTAGTGCAGATGAGCAGTTTGAGATTGAGATGTCTGTAATGTTCCCAGGCACTATTGGAGTAATTGCAGGGAATTTGGAGTGTTCTCTTATACATAAAAGATTTCTTAAACTCTTAATTTTATTTTTTTTCTGTAGACTGCTATGGCCTGACTGGTTCTTGAAATGTCTGTGTGCTTCTAGGTGCTCATGGTGTGGTTTCAGATCCCTTTATGTTCTGAGTCCAGATGACTGAGGTGACCCTTAGAGTGAACTTCTGTTCAACTATCTTAGGGTAATTTGAAAGCTTAAAACTTTTAAGAAGTGCTTACCAGTCCAGTGACTCCACTTTGACAAGCCAGAATGAGCTCCCCTATTGGAGGCCATATTGCCCTGCCATCTTCTAGCTGGCTTCCTTTTATACAGACTCAAGGGCTTACATTTTATTTTTATTTCACTTCTTTTAGGAAAGTGACACAGAAACTGATAGTAGTGGATCAGGAATGTCTTACACCTTTCCTGTGTGTTTCTTGTTTTGTTTTTGTTTAATTTTTCTTCTTGTTTTACAAGCATGCTGCTACTGCTGCTAGGGGGGTACTGTTCTAATGCTGAGCCCTAAGCCAGTGAGGCTAGTGTGTAACAGTAAGCTGCCTGGGCACTTGTTCAGGGAGGCAGCTCAATTTTTGAACCGAAATCTCCTGCAACAGGCCTTTCCTGGAAGACTATTGCTTTTTACAGGTTCTGAAATAGCAACAACAAAAAATAGGTAAAATACATCTCTCTTCTTCCCAAGTGGAAGTACAGTGAGAGGGTTGGGGGGGGGGTTCAAGTGCCTCTTTCTCTGCAGTGTTTTTTGGAGCATACGTTCAGGAGCTCTGTAGTTAACTTGTAGGAAGCACCTTCATTTTTAAACGGGGAAAACTAACAACAAAAAAAAAGGGGGTGGAAATTCTTTTTGGGATTAACAATTTTTATTCTGATGAGAGGAAATGTGTGACAGTCTTCCTCTTTTTCTTTTGAAGGTAGGTCCAAATAAGTTTAGTGGGAGATGAGCAATATTTCTTAGCAGTTCTCTTCCACAAGCATTTCTGAAAACAATTCTGCAAGTCTGTTTTTGAGTTCTGCTGCTTTGGGTCATTTGATGTTCTTTAACTATCTTCTAAAATAGCATTGTGTATGTAGTTTCTCTTGAGCAAACTGTTCCCTGTGCACAAAGTCGCATCACAGAATGGCTTTGCCTAAACACAACAAAAACACCAAACAAATATAGCTGTGCTACATTGCATTACGGTGCAAACATTGCCAACGTGAGATCTCTGCCAGTCAGTGGTGGTCCCTTGTTTTTGTTTCAGACACCTCTTCTGCAGTTACCTTTGCAAATTCACTTAAGGTTGTAATTTAGAAAACAAGTAGATCTGTATAATTTGGGGGTGATTTGTTTAGAAACATTGTTTAGGTGAGTTTTCAGGTCTTTATTCTCTTTGGATAAAGTCGTTGAGAAATGAGATGAAATTTTATTGGTCTGAAGTAGATTGGATTGTCCTGATACATTGTAGGATGTTACCAACTGAAAAATAATTGGTTCTGGCAAGTGAAAGACTAAGGCTCTTGATTGGTATTTGGGGATCAGTGCTGCGATATATTACACTTGATAATGTTTCTCTAAGAACACACTTGTGTTACAGGTATCTGTTACTGTTGCCTGCTTCCAGGAAGCAAGTATCAGGCCTATGGTTGTCTCCTACTGGGGAAGGGCCTGATCCTGTAAAACCTACTGCAGGAAAATAGGCTTACTGAGCTAACTTCTGGAATAGCTGCTTTTTTTTTTTTTTTGTTAATTTTTATTTTTTACTTGAACCCTTTCTGGAGCCCAAATTGCACAAATGGAGCATCAATTTATCCAGAAGAATAGACTCATAGGTTTTATGGGCTCTAGAGCATGGCTTGCACTTCAGTACATTTGAGTTCTTATTTTTCTAGTTGTCCAGAGTGGTGAGGAATAAGTTGAATCATGTGGGAGTGAGGAGCTAGTCAAGCCTTATAAGGCTTCATTTGACTTTCCTGCAGGCATCAGGTTTGGAAGGGACTAATGCTCCTTTGTGGCAAGTCCTGTAAAGAAGCCATTTTCTGGTGTCTGCTTCCAGATGAACTCTCTGGTTTGAGTTGTCTTCAAGATTTATTTTTTTCAGTTGTATTATGTCAAATGTGGAATTTTAGTTACATGACTTTATGCTGATTTCAGGATTTCCATGTCTGTACGTGTGTTTTCAGAACTGAGAATGTTAGAATATCAATTGCTTGTAGTTCTTACAGGATTCTCATTCACATTTGCTGCTATTATTTCTAGACAGAAGACTTTCTAGAAGACAGTCAACAAAGTTCTAGAATGCTATCTTGCACTAACTTCAGGTGAAGCTGGGAGTTTGAAACTGAAAGTAAGATGGAAGTTACATGCTTACTGCTTGTAGCTGATGGTGGTAGCAGTAAAGGGAGCATCGTGTATAGATATTCACTAGGCAAACCCAACGTTTGAAGCCTGTAACTATGGCCTGAGCGCCATATGTGTATTGGATTCAGCACTGTAGCTCCTTGAAGTTTTCCTTCTTTGTCTCAACTCTGTAGTTGTGTTTTTTCAGTAGCTGTGCTCTCAGGCTTCAGCTCAGAAGCAGTTTCAGCGATGTGGATTAAAAAATAGAAAAGCTCTGAGAAAAAAAGTGGTACATATTGTTTTCTTGAGGTGGTAGGGTTTTGTTTTGTTTTCCCCTGGAGGGCCATTTAACTTGGTTTTGTTCTTGGATTGTATCTGGATTTGTAAGCTGCTCTTATTGTAAGGGCAGTGTGAGGCAGGTGTGTCTTTAAGCCAGCATCATTCCCAAAGGCTGCTGCTCTGCAATTCTTCCTAAGAAATTAGGTAGAAGCAGCAGTCACAGGTAAGTTTAAAAAAAAAATAAAATCTGAGCCTTACAATGAACATCAAAATTCTTGTTAAAGCTTCGAAGTTCATTAAGTAATAACCTTTATTGTCCGGCAGACAGGAATAAATAATAAATAAATAAAGGAACTCTTCTGATATTTACTGTTCTTTAATGGTCCTCTGTTTCAGTGAGTGAAATTCTGCAATCAGATTTGTCAGACTCTTCCTTCACCTCCTCCAAGCTAACATCTGTTAGGTAGCAGTTCCACGGCAGTGAAGTATATTGTTATGTAAATGTAACTTACAGGGTTTAGCATGGTGGCACTTGGACAGCAAGTGTTGGTTTGGGGGTATTTTTGATGTTCATGAATGGCTGTGTACTTCAAATAGTGAAACCTATTGAGCCATAATCTCTTCAACAAGTTGATTCTAGTGTGGTATTTAGAAATAGTATTTTCAGTTCCAAGTATGTTCTTTGAATGCAAGTCATGCCTTCAGATTCCTGTGCTTCTCTGAGGTGGCTGAAGCATGTTACTTTTTCTATTACTGAGATTTTGTGAGGCTACTTAAGATTGCCTCAGTTGGCAAATGTTCTAGTAACAATTATAAAACTGCCTTAAAAGTATTATGTAACTAAGTAGTTGATAGTTTGAATTTCTATGGAAGAATAAATGTAAACTGGTAAATCAATGGAAAAGTGCCTCTAAGGGATGCCTGAGGCCTTATGATTCAGTTACAGACAGTGCAACGTTAATCTGTCAGTATGTTTGTCATGTATGTTGAATGAAGCTCTGCAGATGTCTACACCAAAGTCGTGGTTGTCACAGTCCCTCGCGTGCTGGGAGGTAAGGTGGATGAGGGAAGTGATGTGTCCACAAATAGAAGCAGTTTTAATGTTTTGTTGTTTTTCCAGCTAAGTCAGCTCTCCAAGTGGGACTTATATTAACATTGATGCTTTTGCAGGAGGAGGATTTATTTCAGAGCAAGGCACAGTTTGAGATTCCAGTCCTCAGAGGCTCCTGAATGTTCTGTATTATGTGAAAATTATCTTTGAGGAATAAAATGAAAGATAGAGTTGTAGAATATGGATTAAATCTGGATGCTGGGAGGGAAGATGTTAATAGCCACCTGAGGGAAGTGTTCAGGAAACTCATGTTGAGATTGAAATTTCAATACGCATGTAAATAAGTGGAACTTCTCTTTCTAGGTTCTCTTCTTTTGGAGTCCAAAATTAACCCGAATACAGCGTACCAGAAGCAACAGGTAAACATGTTTTTCCTTTGCTTTTAAAGAAACAAAACAGTCAAATATATCTCTATCACAGTTGATATTTTATGTTCTAGTAGTTGCAATAGGAAGCAAAGTAGTTCTCAGCATTTCTGTGCATTTTTGTGACATTACCTGTCCTGCTTGCATGCGAACACAGAAATATTCTGTGGGTGAAACAGACAAAGCAGAGTTGTGACAATTAGCTGAGGTTCCAAAGGGTTATAGTATCTGAAGCTTAATAACATCTGGCTTTTTTTCTTAATATTTCAGATACTGGAGCTTTCGATGTAATTTCTATAAGAGAAGACTAGAATATTTTAGAACTATATAGCTCTCTTTTGGCTTTTACTTGAAAGATGGATTTGGGTTAATACTGCTTCAAAGCATAGCATGTGCGTCAAAACAACTTCTCAGCTGTAGCCTGCACCTCACTTCAGTTGTTTAAGCCACACATTGTGAGGCCCCTGAAGAATGCTGTGGAGGTGGATGAGGAGAAGCAGACTTGTAGGTCTTGTATGTAACTTGCTGATCTTTCTGAGATGGATACTGTAAGGTACTCCTAGGAATAAAAATGCTGAACCAAATTGTAATTTGTTGTCTGTCTGGTCAGCTCAGTCTGCTAAAATCCTGTCAGGTGCACTGAATGTGTTAAACTATTTAAGCTGAAGACTGAGGAGTATTTCCTTAGAAGCATGCACTTCAGTTTTGCTCGCAGGCAGTTGCAGTGGTTCGCTGGCTAGAGCTGTTCATAGGTTTGAATGCTGAAAATGAGTAGAATCGGTCAGGGATAAAAGCATCCCTTCTTGGAAATATTTTGAGTTTACTCTGTGTCTGCCCCTTGATGTAATTCTTCATGCACTATGTAAACAGTCAGGACTGAACAACTGATAAGGGCAGTGTGGTGTGGAGAATCAATTGCAGGGTGTAAGTAAGGACAAGACCAGAAAAATGCTAAGCAAACTTAGCTCTTAGTCGTAATCCTCCCTAGCTTGAGGTCATGGTTCTGTGACAGAGTAACTCTTGCTTTAAGGACTCCTAAAATAATGTTGAATATCTCGCAGCTTTGTGGCATAGATTGCTGATCTAAAGTAAACCTGTTTTGCTGGTTCAAATCTGCTCAAAGAGCTTTGAGGGGCTCACTTTGTGTCAACAGACTTTGTCAGATGAGGCGTGAAGCATCCTCAAAGTAGGCATAAAATGGTAAGATCAGTGTAAGCCACCACACATGCCTGTGAGTACAACAGCAGAGCACTCTTCTGCTTATTGCTCGTTGGGGCCAAGTGTGCATTGTAATCTAGTGCTGCACAAGTATGATACTGATGGTTGCAAAAACATGGTTAGAAAAATAAGAATATTAGAATGTGGCTTATTAGACCAGCACTTTCTTTGCTGGAGAAGGAAGAGTGCCAGTCCTAGAGCTTTCAAATGCTATGTAGACAGAAATTTATGAAGAAATTGTTTTCATTATCTAAGCAGTGCAGCCTTTTTAGTTCAGGGTTCTACTCTGTACCTTAGAAATATCAAATCTTTCTTGGTGTGTGTAGTAACCTTGCTTTGCAGCACACTGCTTTTCAGGGGAGATGACTTCTACTGAGCAAAAGGATAAGTACAAGTTCATAATTTAAACATGATTCTGTGTCGGCTAAGGTTGGAGCATGGCTGCTAAAATGAGGAGCTGCTTATTTCCAGCTGTGTTACTCTCAATTCTGAACTGTCTAAACTCACTAAAACAAAAGAAAATCAACTTTGGTACTCCAGTCACGTTTTCTAAACTGGTTAACTCTGCACATCAGCAGAAGTTTCAGGTCAGCTCACACAAGATCCACTTGTGGAGCTGTGCAGTACAGGAATCCTGAGTTTGCAGTTGTCATTTGCTCTCTGGAAATTTCAAGAAAATATAATAGAAACCCAAGACTTAAATCTGCAGAGCAACTTTTCAGTGAGATTATCTTACCAGACTTGATCACAGATGTTTTGTTGTGAGGAGGTACCTACCTGCCTTTCCAATGGGGAACATAGCTATGCATTGAAATTGCTCTTACTGTGACACATTATCGTACAGCATTTCCCTATCTGATGGAATAAGGGGATGAGTTCTGACTTTCATCCAGGCTGACATGAAGCTTGTAAGAAGAAAGTCTGTAATGGAACCTGATTTGTGGTTGGAAGGAAGGAGTGATAAATAAGTATCTGGAGAGTACTTCTTTTGTCAACTGCTGAGTTCTTCGACATGTGTTTAAGCATCTTTAGTGATGAACAGTGAAGTTTTTCCACTAGCATGAGCACCTTCTACCTGTTGTGCAGCACTGTTGTCAGTATGAAACAGATTGTCTCCTCACTTGTATCTGCAATTCACGCACTCAGGCTTTACATATGTATGTTTTGTGGTAACTGCCGCAGCTCAGATCCTTCACTGTAAAAATAAGTATGAAGATCTGAGTACAAGTTGGCTTTGCTTCCTGCTGTCTCTTGGCATGCAAAACGTCCATGGAGACAAAAAAAAAAAAGCGAAGGAGAATGCTTTGCAAATCTGAACTTCAAGTCAAAACTCGTCACATTGTCTGCTTTAGATCTGTTGTCCTTTTAGGATTGTAAGCAGTGCTTGCTATGTATTTTGGCTTATTCTGGTGTCTGTCTGGATATTAATCTAAATGGGTGGTAGATATAACTGCCCACTCTTCTCCTTTGGAGAAGGAGAATACTGGGCAGATCTTGAGACCTGCTTTGGGACGTGCTTTTTGTAAGTCAACATGGTCCTGAGCTACATCAGTTTGCCTGGTCCACAGTTTTCCCAGACTTAACCTGCTATCAAGAGGATTAATGTAATTCAGGACAGTAAGAAAACTTGTGAAATTAATATCTCATGGCTCCAAAAGAAGTTCATCAGAACAACTACTTTTACTTGTGTTCTTGTATGTTACGTTCCATTGGTTTTCTTATTTTAAAATGATATAAATTCTGTTTAGTAACTGGATTTTAACTACAGTATGTGGTAATTTGACTGTATGTTGAGTACTCCGTTTTCTTGTTCTGTTATTAAAAACCATATATAATTTAATTAATATGTATGTACACACAAGTAAATATAGGAAGTAATTTCATTATAATGTCCTGGTAAAGTCTTTTGAAAGACTCCTGCTTACCCTGCTGTTTTTTTTTTTTTAGCGCTGTTTTAAATTTTTTTAAAAGGTGTTAAAATGATATAATTTGGGGATGCCAGTCAGAGAAGCGCTGCTCTCAAACAAGTGGTCCTTACTCAATAAAAATAATATTGCAGTTGTATTTCAGGACATTACACATCTTCCTATGCAACTTGAAGGGAGAATTTATCTAGAGAGAAAGCTGATACAGGGGTTAACTTGGAAATGCATGTTTCAGTGTAGTTTCACAGCGCTTCAGCGGTAGAACAGTAAAGACTTACCTGTACATCCTGTAGCCCACAATGAACTACATGTTGCATCCTTTCTGTGCCTGAAACAAAATTTGAGTTGCATCCAAGAAGTCTTGTTTTTGTACTACAGACTTTAGCATCTCGTGTCCTCTGCTTTGGCAGTCTTCAGTTCCTCACAAGAATACAAAGCTTAAATTCATCCGGAGCAGTATTTACTAGCTAGGTATCTGGAAGGTGTCTACCCTTAGATGATGAAGATTGAACTTCTTCAAAACGAAGATACATCTGAAAAGAATGAAAACCACACTGTTAGAATACTCAAGAGAAGATGAACTTCTGATGCTTGCTGTCAGCAGCAAGTGAACCAACAGCAGAACTTCCAATAAAGTTTGTGCTTGTTGCAGCTAAGATAGTGAGGAAGGATGTGTGATTTTGTGGGGTGGGAGGTAAAGAGAGAGAGGAGTGACTGCTCTTGGTTCGTTCATTTATTTTAAGTAGATGATCATATGTTCTTCATCTTGACAAATTTTCCTCGTGAGCTCTGTTTTTCTTCTGGATATGGCTGCTAGGGCAGCAGATTGAGGCTCTGTTATAAAATGAGTAAACTGATTTTATTCATGTAATTGACCTTTGGAAATGCATCTGTGACAAAGCGAACTGGATCGGTCTAGTATGACTGTTACAGGCCCCTCAGAAACTAATAGAAAACATTTTGCCAGAAGACTGAACGTGGCCTTGATGTGGTATTTCAGTTTTGGGGATAACTAACTAGCACATCCAGATAACCAGGTTCTGCATGAGGAAGTGCATAAAACCTAATTCTGAATTAGCTTTGATTTACATTAATGAGGCTTTTTAACCTGAGTACTCAACTGCAGGCTACCATGACAACTGTGTAAGTGTAACTCGACAAACCTAGGTAGCGCTAGTGGTTTATTTTGTAAGCAGAAAGTTAGGGGCTGTACTTCTAATGGTCAGTAGTTGGGTAGCAAGATTCTAAGAGATGGTTTGTCGTGCCATTTAAATTATAGACAGTGTCCAGACTCAGCAGATAAGGCAGGCTGAGAATCAGGCCGTCAGGGAGGGGAGAAACAGCCTTACTGTGAACTTCAGTGGGGCCTAAGCCACTTGAGGTCTGGTGGGAAGGAATTCATTTACTTCTTTTAAATAAATGATGAAAGTCTGTCCTATTTGGGGCGTTGTTATTTCCAGATAGTAGCGTCAGCCTCACAGGGATGCGCAGTGGATGAGTAAACAGTCACCTTTTATAAATACGTTTTCAGCACTAACAAAAAAGAGCTGCAGGGAAGAAATAACTTTTCTTCATCCTTCTCACATGAGGAGGGAGATCTGAAATCAATCTTCCAGCAGAAGTAACCTGAGATACTAGTTACTCTTGAATTCCTCTGTATGAAATTCCAGGGCTTGCTTTGAAGGATGTATGAATGCAGTGCAATGTATGTGCCAGTCAGCCTGCTAATAGTTAAACTGATTATCAAATCAGTCTAGTGATATCAGATCACTCTCGTGAAAACATGACTTCTGATTAATGTTATGGGGGGGGAAATTTGAGACTGGCAGTGCACATCCAATCACCTTTCTATTACAGAAAATAGGCTTCTTGGAAATTATTTCAACAGGAAATTGTTTGGCAGATGTTAAGCCCTGTCCATTTGAATAAATTATCACTGTTTGCTGGCTTAACATGTTGCAGAAATATTTTTGAAAATCAGCTGTTCAGGAATGAAATTTCAGGTAAAGATGTAGCTCACAGCAGTGGCTCATTGAAAACCCAACATCCTGTTTTTCTAACCACCCAGAGCTTTCTCCACACATACCTAACACAATCGGTGAGCAGCAGAGAAATACCAAATTGTATTTCCAAAGTTTTTATGTAGGCCATATGTTTATAGAGTACCAGAAAAATGAAATTCCCTTCCCTCCTCTTTATGAGGATGTTCAGTGTAGTTCTTCTAGGAAGAAGAACTTTTTGTTTTGAATTCTTGATAAAATTTAGAATTGCAGGTTATTTTTAATGTGTAATAATGTGAAAGTGAAGATGAATTTCTGTAAGCTGTTTTAAGGCAACAACAAATTTTGTCTGTGCTGAGGTAACGATGACACATCCAGCTGGTGCTATTGTCAAAACATTTTTGTAAAGCAGCAAGTGATGTTCATACTTGGAACAGCACACTGAACTGTACATGAGAAGTCTCCCAAGTGTCATAGTATTTAAACAAAAATCTTGCCAAGTGCTCTAATGCAGTTTGAAAAATGTGAGAGGTGAGAATCCTTGGATTCTTTGATGGCAGTTGGAATTAAACATTTCTATGATAAAGTGTCTTACGACTCGATTGACACTATGTATCTGGGGTTTGATATTGCAGTTTCACATTCAAATTGGCGACAAGACGTAAAAACTAAATTCCAAATATTCATTTTAGTTATCCCCCTCACTTCTTTATCTTAAAAGATAACATTTTCTATGTAGTACAGAAAAGCGGGTACATTTATGACCAGACTGAGCCCAAACGGCTTTCAGAGCAACCTAAGATTGAGTGTTTTATATTTATAGGAGGTAACATGCAAAACTCATCTCTTTAGTTCTCTAACCAGTAACCAATGTTAATAAGGGCATTTAGGCACACTATTGTTTCTTGGGATGGAAGAAGCAATCTTAAGAAATTTTGGATGCCTTTGAAGTAACAAGGCAGTATTTGGTGTTTAGAAGAAGCATAGGTAGTCGTGTTCATAGCTGAGAGATCCACAGCAGTTGGTTGATTCAAACTTCACTGTTACACAATTGCAGATGTTGCAGAAAGATTCCTTTAAATAAAACAAGCAGAAAGTTGGCTTTTGATTATGATTTTTGTCTGAGTATATCTAGAATTTCTTTCAGTCACTTCCCTTTAAAATACCTGCACGAGTTTGGTACTGCTTTTATTTTGGATGATTATAATTTCTTTAGGTTATATATAGATAGAACGTACCGGTTTCTGCATAGAGAAAGGAGAGTTAAACTTTGATTCATAGATTATACAGAACTGCAGTGGTTTTTTTTTCACTTTCCTGTGCTCTCTTTTTACAACCCCTTTCAGACAAGAAAGGATATAGAAACAAATATTCTCTTAGTAAAGAATTGGAAGAGGTGAAAGAGTGCAGCTTGTACTTCTGTGCACCTTAGTTGATCTTTTTAAAGAAAAAAGTATTACTGCAGTATGGCCATATACACTTTTGTATCTGTGGGTATAGTTTTCAAAAGTAACATCAGCTGTGTTTCTTCCAGTTCACTCTTTTTTTTCCCTGCCTTTATTCCATCCTTCTTCTTCCCGGGGTAAAAAGTCTTGTGTTGGTCCAGTGCTGGCTTCTTTTGGACTTAGAGCTTCTGTTCATTCAACTGACAGCAGTTAATATAAATAATGCTGCCCTTACTGATAAGAGATTGGCCTTGAATACTACTACAAACACTGATGCCAGGTTCAAGCTTTAGATTTGGATCCTAATGAACAGAATGCATACTGCAGTATGGTACAGACTTTTTATAAGATGGTAAAGTAAATGTGTCTGATGATACATCAGCATTCAGTTTTCTTCTTACCCATTTAATGACCTTCGTTGCTTTGTTTTGTTTTGTTTTTTTCCTTCTGGGCCTTCACTTCCAGTGTTTTTGTAAACCATTTCCCATGCTCTTCAGGCGTCTGCAGAACTAGGTGCTGTCAATCTGGCATTACCAGAGTATTTGCACTGTGACCCGTCTTGCAGAGAATAAACTTTTCTCTGTGACTTTTTTCTTCTTTTCATATTTTGGAGGTGGTCTTCCCAGATTCCTTTCTTCTGTGTACCACCTCATCTTCAGCCCTTTGGAAAAGGTAAACTGTTTGCCATTTGCAAGGTAAGCCACTTAGTGCTCTGTGGCAGTACAGCTGCTCTGCTAATGGCAAATTGATAACATTGTGCTGCTTGACTGAACTGTTGTGGAGCCAGGTGATTGTGCTATTCAGCTCATAGGTAATTTCAGGACTTTTCTTGTAGGTGAATATTGAAATCCAAATGTAAGATCTCTCTTATCTTCAGTGTTCATTTTAATATTTGAAATATATTAAGCTTAAACAGTAACCAGTCTTAAACTTGGTACATGCCTGGCAAAGGAAAATATACATAATGAAGCTGTAAGAGTCTAGTTTGAGATTCTCAGTGAAATGTGATGGCTCTTTTGTGCTAGTGAGTAAATGCACATTTTAGCTTTAAGTGAAATAATGTATCTTGAGGCTTTTTGTATTTAATGTGGCTATATCTCAGCTAACTCTTAGAGGAGAACAGAAGACTTTTAAAATAAAATAGGATTCAGTATATGCAGATTCTCTTCTGTTTTGTGGGTTTTTTAAACTGTCTTTTTGCAGGATCAGCTTCCCTTTTATGTATATTGGTTTTGTATGCAGTTTTTGAAGGCTCTAATAAACTTTTGTCCTATTCAAATAAATAAGTACACAAGGGTTTAGGTTTCTGGGTAGTAAATCTAGCTAAGCACATTTTTAACTACTACAAATCTAGAATGATGCTTCCTTTTGAAAATGTAGTTTTGGCGTGATGTGTGTGGTTCAGTGTATGCAAACTCTTAGACATTTAACTGTGTATGCATGTGTGTGTGTTCAAATATCTGTTCTTGCTTAACATTTGTAGGCATTTTGCAGTTTAGGCAGCTGTTCTGTGCATTAGTGCAGTGTTTCCTGGGGCCTAATAAAAAAAGATCAAAGCAGTTATTTTAACTTTGCTCTCACAAAACATTGCAGTTTTGTTTGGTCCAATTGAAACAGTATAAAAAAAGGCAGTAGTAATGTTGCTGTATTTTATCAGAGGATACATTGAGGATACAAGAAGGTGTTACACATGAGCCTTTTGAGGTCAGCAATTTTATGATTGAATGAATTGTGAACTAAAACTTTCAAAGTTATTTTAGAAGTTTCTTGTTGTGATTCATGCACAAATGTTTTTAATCCTAAGAACGAAGGTAGGATGGTTACATTTGCTCTGCAATACTGTCTGTCCTGTCATAAGTATCAAGCTATGCTTATTTTGGAATTTTACTCTTTAAACATTGTTTAGGCTTGGAAAACATCAATTGCCTGAAATGAAAATGCTCCTCCTCTCTCTGCAGGATACCTTGATTGTGTGGTCTGAAGCTGAAAACTATGATTTGGCACTTAGCTTTCAAGAAAAAGCAGGATGTGATGAAATATGGGAAAAAATATGCCAGGTAAGTTTGATAAATGAAAGACAGACACCAAAATTGTTTTGTGTTCAAAACTCCAAAGAGGTAAATGTGGACAGAGTAGATAGAAAATGAAAACAAAACTGCCCTCTTTTCCACCTTCCCCAAATTTTGCATGCTTGAGTTTGAAGACTTTGCCCCAAAAATCTGATATGAACTTAAATTATGATTTTTTGATCTTTTTCAGATCATTTTTTTCAACATAACCTTGTAGATCTTTTACCTTCCAAGGAAGTTCCAAACTGAGTGCTCAGAAAGTTTCCTAACAGTTAATTTCATAATTAACATTTTTTTCCGCTTGACTAGAAGGGAAAAAACTTCCTTCTAAACTTTTCTTGTGGAGAGAAGAATGTATAAGTTGGTTTATAATGTATTTCTTATGAATTTGACTATTGTTTTTATGTTTCTTTTTCTTCATTTTTCATTCTTTGGATCAATATTAAGTTCTTCAAGAGAAAGTCATGTAAATGTGACACTACTTCTGTTGACTGTCAGGTTGTGAAAGAATAGATGAAGTTGGAGGCAGCTCTTTGCTTCTGTCTTATTACCTCAGAGCTATAATTCATATGGTTTAAAGAAATGGGACAGTTCATTTGTAGCATGCTGATGTTTTACTACTAGAAGATGATGACTATATTGTCACTGAAACAGTATTGTTATGGGATAGCATACTCAGTTATTAACTATTAACCAATACCCAAAAGAATTTAATCAGTATATTCACTGATAGTAGTTTGGTTTGTCATTTGTTGGTTTTGTTTTTATTTTGGTATTTTCTTTTGTTAATTCCAAGCCTTGCAACTTTTCTCAGTTGCTGTGCTACATTAGGTGGAATTTCTCTTTTTTTTTTTCCTAATATTTCCTTCCTTATATGCTCCTTCTTTGTGCTGTTCAACAAGTATATAATTCTCTCCACTTTTTGTCTTCTGTAGGTGATTTTCACTGGTTTCATAAATAAAGCAGGAGAAATCAGGCTTCATAACTGCTTGTGGCTTGATCATTTTTTTACCTGCTGAGTCTTTCCGCTGCTTCACCACTTTTGTAAATAAGTATAGAAGCATTTTCAAGGACCTCAGCTTTTAAAGGTCCAAAAGTTGGGGGCAGAAACAAAATGTGGGAGAAGGGAAATTGTGTTCTTGGGAAACACCCAGATAAGAAAACCAGCTTCCTCAGCCTCTAAATAAAGAGCTAGTATTTTTGTAAGAATCCATTTTCTTCACAATAGCATGGCCTGAAAACAGGATGTATTTTTGTCTTGTGTACTTTCAAGATCTTACGCTTCCTCAGTTGTTACAGCTTTTTCTGAAAGGAAAACTTTGATACCACTGGCACTGTAAATGGTTGATGATGAAGCAGAAGAATAAGTGGGTTTTAACAGCACTCTGGGTTTTAATGTATGTATAGACTTGCTCTTAGCCATGAATATTATTTCTTACAGGTTTGGGTTTTTTTTCTTCTGATAGGCAAGTTTAAAAAGAACAGCACCTTCTGCCCTTTTACGTATCTCTTTTTCTGGATTTGACACACCAGACTCAAAGCAGATATTAATACAGTTAAGATAAAGTGGAAACACTATGATGCCCAAGTGTCTGTCTTAGTTTTTTTTCCCTGATGTGTACTTTGCATAGTTTTGTAACTGTACCTTTAGAGATCTCTCTTGCAGATCCCTTGCTTTCTTTTTCTGAGAGATCCAGATTTTCACTATTTTATTAGTAAATGTTGGTTTGGGGTTTTCCGTTTTTAGGAGCTTTGTAGATTTTACTTAGGATTCTTGGCCTCCGTTGAGTATTTGGGAAGTACACGATAGCAGATTTTGACTTGAGGCTTGCTCTGTTGTCCTGAAAATGTTAACTAGACTGGCCTCCTTACTCCGAGCTTGCAAGAGCTGTGAGACACATCAAGAGCAGATAAACAACCTTAGATGAACATTAACAACTATCACTGCAATAAAGTAATGCTTGTCTGTGTTTGAAAATTTATCTGCAGAGAATGATGAATAGAAATAAGTAGCCTAGCACAGTCATCTATTGAGACTTGGTGGTCTCTACTAGTCATGAATTTCCTTCCATATTTGAAATGCTGCCGATTTTCGTAGTGTTCTATCTGAAGAAATCTTTTCATTATCTCTTACCTTCCAAACCAGCTATACTTAGAGTGAAACATACGTTTGCACTTCTATTTTGAGTACACAAATGAAAGGCACGTGACCTTTGAAATGCAATTTTTTGAAAGAAGGCTGTAATAGCAGTACAGATAAAACTTTATTTTTCGAAATCATCTTGTTTTATAGGTCCAAGGCAAAGATCCCTCTGTCGATATTACTCAGGACCTTGTCGATGAATCTGAGGAAGAACGTTTTGATGATATGTCATCACCAGGTCTTGAATTGCCATCTTGTGAATTAAGTCGACTAGAAGAAATCGCAGAACTGGTGGCGTCTTCTCTGCCTTCACCATTACGCCGTGAAAAACTCGCGCTAGCGCTGGAAAATGAGGGCTATATTAAGAAGCTCTTAGAAATTTTTCATGTGTGCGAAGACTTGGAGAACATTGAAGGACTACACCACTTATATGAAATTATCAAGGGAATCTTCCTTTTGAACAGAACTGCACTTTTTGAAGTCATGTTTTCTGAGGAATGTATAATGGACGTAATTGGATGCCTAGAATACGACCCGTCTTTATCACAGTCACGGAAACATAGGGAATTTCTGACTAAAACAGCAAAATTTAAGGAGGTGATTCCTATATCTGATCCAGAGTTGAAGCAAAAAATACATCAGACATACAGAGTACAGTATATTCAAGATATGGTCCTACCCACTCCCTCTGTTTTTGAGGAAAATATGTTATCAACACTTCATTCTTTCATCTTTTTCAATAAAGTGGAAATAGTTGGTATGTTACAGGTAAGTTTTAGAATTTCACCGGCTCTTTATTAGACCTTGGACAGGGAAATTGGTTAATATTTCCTGGAAAGGTTGAGGCACTTCAGTTATTCTGAAATTTTCCAAAAATAAAAAAATATGTTCAGTAAACCTTCAGTTATTCTAAAAGTCATTTTGAAATACTACGTAAGGAACAGGCATGGAATTTGAGTACTGAGCTGTTAAGTATCTGTTCTTAAATTGCAGATTTTGGGCTGTGTTCTTTTTAACTGATGATTTAAATGGAGCAAACTGTAGGATTCTCTGCAGACTTAGTTAGAATGAATAGTTCTGTTTGCATTTTGAAAGGTTGTTTCTGTTATTTTTTTCTTGTATTTTGGGACTTTCTAGGCACTGCAGTTAAGGATGATTTTACCATGCCAAAAACAAGATTACGTTTCCCCTAGATTTCCTAAATATAATCTCATGCCAGCATATAGCTCTTTCTAATTTTGAAATTAAGGAATTCAGTTGTTTGGAAAATGTAAGTTCAGAACCTAATACTGCCGTAAGTGCTTGAATGTTTTCTTTGTTTGTCTTCTGAGTCTCTAAATAAGATGGCGTGAAATTACCACTTTTCCATGATGTATGCAAGTGTGACAAGATTGTGTGTAACCAGTGCTTTAGATTTCTCACCTACGCATCTGAAGTATTCTGCCCCAACCCATGAAGTTCCTCAGCTGTGAATTGGTGGCACATCTTTGTGCTGGGAGCTTCCTACAGTTTTCAAAAAACTCTGCAAACTGTTGCAGTGCATGTATTTTGTTTGTACAAAATGATAACTGTCATATTTCTTCTAAGTTTCAAGAAACAAACAGTCTGTGTGTCCTTGATGAACAAAAACTACAACATTCACCTGTCTAAAACACTCAGAAAGTTTCAGTCATCTTGTGGTGGCTGGTTTGTGAAAACGTCCAAACCTGGCACTGAGAGTGCTGGAAAAGATTCAGTTAAGGTGTTTTCACCTGAGTATCCTTTGTAACTAGTGTCTCTGTAGTACCTCTACCTACTTGCAAGAATTGCTAAAAGCAAAGTCTTGGGGATGATGCTTGTGGACAGTAATTATTCTGTGTGTCTTCATGTTGGTGGCTGCCATTGGCTCTGGAATGTTGAAAAGGAAACAGGGCTACTAGAAGGGGGACACGATGTTTTAAAATCAGAAAGGGAAAAACTTGATAAAGGTCTAGTGGATGATTTGTTTGTTGTTGTCTTTTTCTCTCTTAAAATCTGTCTTAGTTTGAAACGTGGAGAATAAGCTTGGGTTAAAAGAGATCTAGTACAGTTGCAAAACTTGTCAGTTGCAGTTTAGAGATGAAGTAGTGGTTCCGGTCTGATTTTGATTTGTTGTGTGTCTGCGAGTTTCTGAACCTTATCTTTTACTGTTGTCTGGTTGAGATCAAAGTATACGCCCTGTGTAGTAGAGCAGAAGAATTAACATTGCACAACATTAAGATAAATATTTCAGGTTATTCAGGTGCTTTCTACAGCTTGGAGGAGCCATGAGTGGTACCACATAAGGAATAAACTATACCTGTGGCATATTGTATTTCCTGGTCCTTCTGTGATACACCTCTTACAGCACTGAGAGGGGTCTCTGTAGAATATAAATAAGAATCCGCTTGATAGAAATGTTGCAGATAATTCTTGTTGTTGAGGGAATTAAAAGGGGATATCACAAATTATAAGAACATGACATTTCTAAGATTAAGAGGCTTGACTGATTTTTTTTACATTGTCATAGTGTAGCTGTAAGCCATGGTTTAAACCTCTTTACCTGGCATTTATTTATTCATTTATTTATAGAGCAGTGTGTTGGGTTGCACCTTACTCTTTCTCCCCTTTCTCCATCTCCCACACTCACTGTCCCTGTATAAAAACTGTATGATAATGATCCTTCTCATTTATTTATAAGTAGCATAAAAATAAATACTTAGGTAAGAATTAGAAGACTACTTTTATTCATGTAGCTTCTGTAGCTGCTTTTTAAGGTATTTCTTTTAGTGTGTGGTGTAATGTGTACTTCTATAACTGATTATATCACAATACCTTGATGAGGGACTTAATTCATGAAAGATTAAAATTTTTCTTTGTCTGCACTCTGGCCACTGGAGTTCTGACATTCACAATTTTAGACTTTGGGACATCCTAGCGCTCACTTAACCATATGTATGTACACAAAAAGTCATTCATTTTGTAACCTATGATTATTTTTGGAACGTATCCTGGTTTTCTTGGGAGACACAGATGATTCTCAAGTCCTTAGTTGATGTGTCATACAAGGTTGGTGTGCTTCAACTGTTGACTTAAATTGGCTGATCAGGACTGAGACTGTGACTGAGGAAATGTCTTCAGTTTTATGTCTCAGATTATAAGTAACTCTTCTCCATGAGCAACTGATAGCCTGTGCTGTGCTGCCACTGCTGTGCATGCAGCTGGATTGCTGTTCATTTCTCTGATGGAGGGGAGAAGGAAAACTATTACTTCCATCATGAAAAGATAAGCTCTGGAACAGCTTCCTTTGCGTCAGACTGCAAGGTAACTCAAGTATACTCAAGCATACCTTGGTTAATGAAAGGTGACAAAAAATTTGAAGGTGATGCAGGTTGTGCCCTGTGCTTTTTGACAGGCCAGTTGCTGTACTCAAAATTTTTATCAGCGTTCTGCATAAGGCATTTGGTATCCAAACAGGACTCCACTTAAGGTTAGCTTTTCAACTGCAATTGTTCATTCTGTGAAGACACCTGCTTCCTTTTGCTTTTGATAGTGGGTGACTTTTGCACGTTCTGTGGTAAAACCAAGAGCAGAGAATTGGTCGCCTTTGGTACTTAGGCTTATGAACTGTATTCCTCTTCATTAAGGTTAGTTTTGCTGCAATCTTTATAAATACACTTACCCTGGTGGGCTTTCTGTAGAAGTGGAGGTTAGTTTATTCGTGATGTAATCGTCTTAATATCCATCATTTCAAGTAACTTTGTTGAGATGTCACTTGTTGGTCATGATGATAAACCCACAATACCTGCATTTCCAGACTTCGGAACTAGCTGCTCTAGAGACCTACACAGTTACAGGTTTTATGATATAAAAGATATGAAAGAGGTATATAACATTTTTTTCCAATTTCAGCCCCTCCTAATATGCTCTCAGTGCTTGGGGTCCAGCCCGTTCTAGTCTTGATGTCATAGCCACCAAGGACCTTGCTGAAACATGGAGCTCACCAAGTTTTGAGAGTGGGGGTGGGACAGGTAAGTGGTGTTTCTTACTTTATATGACGCTCTTTTGCAGTTTTAAAAATACACACTAATGTTCATACTGGAGGTCGACGATTCCTTTCCCTTGTATTATTAACCAGTTCTTAAAAAAAACAAAAACTTGCAAAACTGCGCCATAGAGTGAGTAAACACTATTTCCTTCCATTCTCTACCCCCCTTTCTCAATGGCGTGTTCTCTTTGCCAGCAAGATCCTATGGTATTTTTCATTTCCAGGACAGAGACTGTTGTTAGACTCACTTCATAATTGTTGAGACTCTACGGTCTTTTAATTTTAGGAAACTGGAGAGTGGAAAGGGAAGATCTGACATCTATTAAAATCATTCTTGTGCCTAGTAGAACAACGATCACATGGTGTTACTGGTAAATCAGCTTCTGTAATTACAGAAATTGCATTCCTGGCAGTCCCGCACCCTCTTCATTAACTAAAAGATTGAAGACATTTAGGTGTATCTATGTGCTTTATTAGATGTATAAGATAATAAGCTGGTGTATTATAATGGTGGTTTTACAGAGAGTTGCTTGCTCTCGGCAGAACCCCAGGGGTGTAAATGTGAATTGTGTGTAGGTATTCTTGAGGAAGAGTGGTGTCAGTGCATATAGGCAGTTTTGCCCAAATGTGTGGGGATGGGGATGTCTCCTGCAGGTCAGCTGTTTTGCAGCAGTTAGCTCAGGAATAACTCTGGAGATTTACTTTACAGCAAAGCTTTCCTTGCAGTGAAATGTAAACAAATGCCACCTGCTGTGGGAAATGACTTCAGGGAAGAAGTTTGCCTTTTGTGCATGTGAACCATTTCTGAGTTTAACTTCATAGAAGAAGATGATTTTTGATGTGTGCAGAAATTCCAAAGGTGGTTGGGTGGATCCTGCTGCTATTTCAGCACATCGTCTCAAACAGAAATAGCTCATTGATAGCGAGTGAAGGCATGTGTGGGAAGACAGCGTGAGGTAAAGGAGATTGGAACACTTTAAACTGTGAAGTCTTCTGGTGTGGTAGCAGGAAGGGAGTATACATTGGAAACTGTAATTTTCAGTTTGCTGGTAGTATTTTAAGAAACTTAGGCTTTCTGAGATGAAATATTAAAAAATGGAGATGGGAAATAGGATGGAAATTATGCCCTTTTTTAAGCTTAGGTTTTGCTGTGTTTCATGGATTTTTGTATTTATGTTTTGAGAAAGGAATGGTTTTCATAATTTGTGTGTAATCTCAGGCATGAAGTGTCTGATGACTGAAAATCATCTGTTATTCATAGTATAATTTATGCTTAATGCTTTATTAAGTGACTTTTGGAAGGACAAGGGTTTCTTTGAAAGTTAATTCACAAATACATAATAGTATTTTTTTGTGCATGTGTGATCTTCCTTCACTGGAGAGCTTTCCTCTTTTTGAAACTCAGAAAGGACTGATTGGGTATATGACCTGGCTTAATTTCTCTTCATGAAGCATATGAAGCATAGGAGCATCTGCTCAGATGCTGAAGAAGAGTGAATGAATATTCTTTTTGTTCAGCATCTGGATAGCTTAAGGATTGTGAATGTATTAATTTACATGCATAGGGAAAATATAGCTAGGTTGTATAATTACAATAATTGTTTTTGTTTTCCTGGAATAACCACCACTTACTGCATATTGGCCACGTAAGGAATTTGTTGGGTGGGATGCCACTCTGTTCCATCTTCATTCTGCTGAATTTAATGAGGTCAGAGTTGTGCTGGGACCTACACAGTTCAGATAATGGTGTTCATTTAAAAACACAATTTATTTAATGGAATTTGTGAGGGTGGAAGATAGTAGTATGGGAAATGTTCTGTTACTGTGTTTAAAATAAGAGTTGTAAAATCCAGTGCTACAGTATATTTGTGGAGAGCTGGAAAAGGATTGCATACTGAACTTCTGCAAATTATTCCCAAAACACCGCATCAGCAGTGAAGGCTTCCTCAGTGCCCAGTGTTTAGAAGAGCCCTGTGCAAATCACAGCTGTGAGGGGTGCGAGGGCTGCCCTCCACTGCTGGAGGTGGGGCACAGAGCTGTGCTGAGCCTTCAGCCCAGTTCCCCCTGCTGGGTCTTCTGGGACTCTGGTCTCTGCTGGGTCTGCTAGGACTGGGGAATGTGTCCTGGATCTCTTCCTCCTTTCACCTTCTGTTTCAAAACAAGTAGTTTGAAAATACTTGGTCCTTTTGTTTTTTTGCATAGTAGCACGCTCATCATGTCTCTGGTGTATTTAACTGCCAGATTCCCCCCCGCCCTCCCAGTGATTATTCTGAGATATTTTTGTGGTGCTAATTTGAATATACCTCCACATTTTATGGAAGAGGCCAAAATTTTCTTTCACGGGAAGAGTGGAAAATGGGGTTTCCACAGTACAACTGGGTATAAACAAGCATCTTATTGATACCTTTGACAGATGAGATTGGTTTTACATTAGATCAAAATAGCAGTGTTTTTAAATGTACTGCTAATCATGGAGAACTTCCATGTTCTTTAAAATAAATGGTCGTATGCCCTTGTTTGTTTTTTTTTTATTTGCATAAATAAGAAATGCCTCTACTGTAGCTGTATGTTAGCTGTAATGTCTAATAGGTTAAATATTAGAATAGAAATAGAGGAGAATGGAACAGCTGGATAGCAGGTAGACCAATGTCATTGTATTCTTTCATTACAGTTTAAATTGTTTTCATGAAATCAGTTGTTGTAAACATGTATGACTGTTGAAATATGAAAGTCAGACTGTGCTTGATCTTCCAGAGTGAATTTCAAAAAGCTTCCAGTAAGGCCTGGCTTTCTCATCTCTTTCTGTTTGTGTTTCAAAGCAGTCACGCCAATAGCTCCTGAAATTATGACCAGAAACCATTATTTTTTTATCACTATACTGTAGGGTTACATTAGAAGAAAAGTATGCATCAAAGCAAGAGTAAACAAATGCCTTGTAGGGTAGTAGCTCATGCCAGCCTATTTTGGATTGATATGTGGTACCATGTGGGGATCTTGGGTTGAGTTGTGAAGGCACTACAGCTGCATTGGTATGGCATGCCCTTGGCAATGAAGTGCTTCCACGATTCTGCATTTTTCTTGCATAAGCATAAGCCAGGCAACTTGGGTTTCTAGGACTGTGGTTTGGGGATGAACAAAACAGTGTGTGACATTACTGGCTTCCTAAGAAGCAGCTTATCATTCAGGCAGCTTTGTAAAAAATTGCTTTGGATCTCACGCAAAGATATCTTTTACAAGCAAGCACTGTTTCTGTATAAGATTAAGGAAAGGATAGGGGAAGGCTGATTTCTGTTTTATTAATTTTCTAGTCATTAAGATTGTAAAGGTGATGGGGAACTAAGCGTTACTGTTTCTCCCAGTCAATACACGTCTTTAACATGCTGGCTGCTGTTAAATTAACTGTGTGAAAATTAGCTGAACTGACAGGATTTTGGTTGCTGCCAACCAGAATGCCCAATGAGTGGTGTGTGTAATAGAAGCAGTTATTTTGATTTGCTTTTCAGTATTTAACCTTTTCATAACAGTGGGGAGATAGCATCTCACCTCATTCCTGATGTTAGGATGCTTCACCACGTCTTTGGTTTAGTTCTGCTACAGACATCTCTAACGTTCTATAGATGATATGTGTGTAAGGCTGAGTATTACAAGTACCAAATGCATAAGCATTTGAAGCGAGGGTATTATTGTTTGGTTTAGGGGGAAGGATGTTGGACAAGGGAGAAGGTAGAGAATCATAGACAAAATGATGACAAATGGAAGGTAATGCGAGGTGTATCGTAACTGGGAATGAAACTGGCGGTAGCAGTGGTGAAAGCAGACAAACTGCTAATTTGTTTGAAAGAGGAATTAAAAACTCATGCTGTTATGATTAAATATAGTATACAACTGTGTGTTCTCTTTCAACTGCAGGAGGCATGGTTTAGAAGAAATTTATATTACACTTGGATGCCTTTTGATATTGTCAAATAAACAAATGGTATTGTTTTACATTTGTAGGAAGATGAAAAATTTCTGACAGACTTGTTTGCACAACTAACAGATGAAGCCACAGATGAGGAGAAAAGACAGGAATTGGTAAGAAATCCCTAAAATATACATGAAATGGGCAGCTACTGCAGAGTATTAAATGCACCTGTTTTTTTGAATTACTGACTAGCGTGGTGTTCTTGTGTTTCAGGTAAATTTTCTGAAAGAGTTTTGTGCATTCTCTCAAACACTGCAACCTCAAAACAGAGATGCATTTTTCAAAACCTTGTCAAACATGGGCATACTGCCAGCACTAGAAGTCATATTGGTAAGTCAGCTCAGTTTTCTTTGTGGTAACAATTTCTTCCATCTCCAGGGTTGTTTTGTTTATTTTGTTCTTTTAAAATAAGTATGTCAGGCTTCAATCGTGTGGGTTTCTGAAGTGTTTGCTCCGTTTATTTTGTCTCAGCTTGAAATTCAGCACCTTGTAATTATTTTGTAAAACTTGAAAAGCAGTTACAATATGACACAGGTAAGCACCCTAGGATTCCTGTATTTTCCTTTTTTTTTTTCCATTCACATTATCATCTTTATGAGCTCCTTGGTGTACAAGAAAGAAAGGAAGGAAGTAGACAAAAGGACAGCGAAACCACAAAATGTTTTACCCAATAGCCATCAAATATACAAGAAAAAGATTAGAGTCAATTCAGTTTAGAATACAGTTTTAATAATAGCTAGGTATGACTGCTTGTGAATAATAAAGCTATGCGTTTTCTGATTTTCATTCTTTTGAAACCTTTATTTTAAGGAAAAAATGATTATATCTGATCTTCCAGGGTATGGATGATGCACAAGTACGAAGTGCAGCCACAGATATATTCTCATATTTAGTGGAATACAACCCATCCATGGTACGAGAGTTTGTCATGCAGGAAGCTCAGCAGAATGATGATGTAAGTAGAGGGTCGCTGTAAATGCGTGTTTGTGTTTTTAGTTGGGGTTTACATTTCCTGGAGATCCTTGGTAACTGGTTAATGCAGAAGTGTTTCAGCACATTTTTGCACAGAGATTTGTTTATGTTTCCCTGGAGATCCTTGGTGACTGATTAACACAGAACACTAGCACACAACTAGTAGTAACAAAGGTTGTTCCAAGTGATATTCAGTAGAGAAAAATGTTGTCTTGCCATTTCTACAGAGGAGGTAGTTAGTTTTTTTTTTAAATCTGACAAAAGCATGGCAGAAGACAGGATGCTTCTCATGCTGTTCCCTTCTGTACTGGAAGAGAAAAAACAGGGTAGCTGGGGCCTTAGCTGCTGAAAGTGCAACCAGAATGCTGAGAATATGGGGATTGGTTCCAGCCACTTGTGTTGGATAACTGTACGTTTTTATGAGGGACAGCAGTAACTGTAGTATGGTCATTGCTAAGTATAAATATTATTTGCTGTTCTTACATGTTATTCTGGCTTTCTGCCAACTCACATAAGGGTTATTTCCAGGTGAAAACTATTTCATCGTGTTTCATAGCACAGTAACTTTAAGAGTGGTATTTTTGTGGAAATAGAACACTAGTATGTATTAAGATTTAAACTTGTGAACTGTGAAAACACTCCAAAAATCAGTTGAATTTTCAAACTGCTAATTATCTGTCTTTCTGCTTTATTTCTGGAGCTTCCCTTCAGAGTAAATTCAAAAGATTCTTAAGTTCAGAACCATTTTTAGTTGCTTTGAGAGATTATTTGCTACTTGCCTTCTTAATATGGAACAACAGCCCAAAATATGTCACTGGAATACGAAGTTAACTTGTTTCTCCTGGGGTTTCTCTTTTTGGTGGGGAGTGGCATTAGAACTGATAGTTAGGTTTGATTTTTTTTTTTGTTTGTTTCTTTCTTTTTCCTGTTAGGATATACTACTCATTAACCTCATAATAGAACACATGATTTGTGACACAGATCCAGAACTTGGAGGGGCAGTGCTACTAATGGGTTTGCTCCGTACCTTAGTTGATCCAGAAAATATGCTTGCCACTGCCAATGTAAGTAAACACCTCCAAATAAAATTACAGTTGGATGTTTGGTGATATGTTTCCTACATAACATTTTATTTTATTCTAATTCTGTAGAAAACAGAAAAGACAGAGTTCTTGGGTTTCTTCTACAAACACTGTATGCATGTTCTGACAGCCCCCTTATTGGCCAATACTACAGAGGACAAGCCTAGCAAAGGTAATGCTGCTCTGGTTGTTGGGTACATCAAGGACTGTTGAATTTAGAAAGACCCTTGATGTTTAGAGTAAATATCAAAGGATATACTTTGTCTTCTAAGAGTACCTGAGACTATGGTATATAATTTAAAGTGTAGTATTTGCATATTAACTAATCATTTGAATAATTTGTAAGTATAAAATTCAGTAAAGAATCCTGTTTTGTAAGTGAACAGCAATTGCTTAAGCTTCAGCAAAGTATATATATGAATAATATTTGTATTATTTGAGTAACTCACGAGACTGTTCTGTGCCATAGACTTGAAAAGGTGTAGATGTTTTGTTTTTTTTAAGTCAAAGATTACCAGAGGGGGTCCAAAAGCACTGCAGAGAATGTGTGCTGCAGTACTTTACAGAGTAAAGGTATTGGTTCAACATCCAAGTGAGACCGCCGTGAAGTAATAAAGTGCCCGTGCTTGCAGGCTGCTAGCAGCAGTACTGCTTATTAATATTAGAGCACATCTAAAATGGATGCAAAAGGATGTGTGTAAATTAAAAAGACATGTTCCCTAAACTTCTTAATTAACTGTAGACTTCCAAGGAATTAGTTTAATTGATGTGTTGTATCTTAGCTCACTTCCAGATGGTTTTGAAATGAGATTTTTTACTGCTTGAAACACTTGTGTTCTGCAGTGGTCAGTAATCTAGTAATATTCTTAGAAAGGTAGTACTGCCTTTTAAAAATGATTGAATCCAATGTGTTTAATTCATTGTTTCTGTCTACTTAAAACAGAATTTGAGTTACCTTTTTAGTACACTGTTGCGACTGTGTCCTAGAAATCTTAAAAAGAGGCTCTTTTTCTTCCATGCTGCTTTTAAGAGGATTTCCTGCCAGAGCTGTACAAATAGAAAATATCCAATTTGTTACAGGCTAGTTCCATTTGTATTTTAAAGGCTAAACATACCTTCCATCGTACTCCCTATAGTATCTGTGGGAAAATGCAAGAATTTGTAAATGTTTTACAGACTCTGGTTGTATATATGAAATAAACTTCTGAAGGTAACATCCTACGTAAGTTTGATTGGTTTTGGTTTGGTTTTGTTGCAGATGATTTTCAGACAGCCCAACTCTTGGCGTTAATACTGGAATTGCTAACTTTCTGCGTAGAACATCATACTTATCACATAAAGAACTACATCATCAACAAAGATATCCTGCGAAGGGTACTCGTTCTCATGGCCTCGAAGCATGCTTTCTTGGCATTGTGTAAGTTTGAACGCTGAAGAATAAGCTAGGGTTTTGTGAATGTAAATTCTGCATATCTTCATTCTTCTGGAAGAAGACTCTTCATAGATGAGACAGTTTGAGACTAATCATAGAAATCCTGCTGTTTTCCTCTGTGTTTCTTACACAGATTTACAGATACCAGAATTAGTAAATAATTTTGCATTTATAGAGGTCTTTTCTAAGAAGCGCAAGGATTTGATAAACCTTAATGTAGAGATTAACTGAAAACATCAAATCTCCAAGTATCCTTAGAGAACTATTGTAAGTTTTGATATGTTTAGAGTAGAATGAGATACTTTGTTAAAGATACAGTTACATGGCTGCTTTAAACAGTAACTTTTAACAGCTACTGCTGTTCAGGTGCTAGTAGATCCCTGACTGTGTTGCTAACTGTGTGCAGCACAGTAATAGCAAACTTGTGTGACTTAATTGCAGAAGTAAGGAGATTTTCCAAGATTCAATTGTGCACATAGTTAATTTAAGGCTTTGTTTTGTTTTGAGAGTACCATACATTAAGAAGTACCTTTTCAGTTTGTAACAAAATCATCTGAGCCCTTCGAATCATAATTTGAGGAGTAGCCTCAAATTTTGTTTTAAAGCCTTTCAATAATTTTGTTTCAGTTACACCTGGTTGCTAATCAGAGTGTGTACTACCTTACAGCAAAGTGATATTTTTACTTGTATTTATGCATGGGTATTCAGGTACTCATTTGTGCTTTAGAGTTTCAGAATGAGCTTTACAGTGAATGTCAGTTAAAGACAATGTCTTTTACCAATTTTAAAAAGAGATAATTTGTGTCTTAATCAAACAGGACTTACTTAAATGTGATCAAACTTCTATCTGAATAATACCTGACAATGTTCAGGAGTATGATCAAGACTGTTGAGAAGCAGACAGTATATGAATGTGTTTCCTGGTCCTCATAATGCAGTGCTGTTATAAGTGCTGACATTGCAGACTTCCCTAACTGTTACTGAGTAATTTCTTGATAGTTTTTTCTTCTGAATGTATTGTTAGAAACATAGCCTTTAATAACATTTCTGTTTCAGGTGCCCTTCGTTTCAAGAGAAAAATAATTGGACTAAAGGATGAATTCTACAACCGCTACATAATGAAAAGTTTTTTGTTTGAACCTGTGGTCAAAGCATTTCTGAATAATGGTTCCCGTTATAATCTGATGAACTCTGCCATAATAGAGATGTTTGAGTTCATCAGAGTGGTGAGTGCTGTTACGTGCTGACAGTAATTACTGTTTGCTTCACCTTCTAGCTTAAGGAGACCTTTTGTTTGTGCACTACGTTATACTGTCATGCTATGGCATGATATGCCTGTATGACTCTGTATTTAAATGAACTATTTTTCTGTGTTATGTAATTGTTCTTGAATATGTTTAACTATATCTGTAGTGTGGTTTTCGCATAAAGTCATTTTTGCATAAGCTAATAATTATGTTTTCTATTGAATATTTTAAAAATGTCTCCATTGCTTTTTATATTACATTAAGAAAGAAGTTCACTTGAAGCAAAATAAGTCACTTTATGGTTGTTCCATTCTATAGGAAGATATAAAATCTTTAACAGCTCACGTGATTGAAAACTATTGGAAAGCACTGGAAGATGTAGATTACGTGCAGACATTCAAAGGACTGAAACTACGATTTGAGCAACAAAGAGAAAGACAAGATAATCCAAAACTTGATAGGTAACATGCATGAAATTATTTTACTATGAATTGTTAGGGGAATAGTGATGGATTTTTCTGCAATAGCAGGATGAGTAAATAATTCTGACTCTTGATTGTACCTCATCTGCTTTCAAATGTAATTGATTAATAGTGTGATGTATTGCTTCAAACTCTTGATTAAGGTAACATCTGATGAAGAAAGTCTCATTCCTGGGAAGAAATAATGCTGTTCATCCATTTCAGCTTCAAGAAATGTATATTTGTACCCCAGCCAGGCCCAGCTTTTATCTTATTCCTGCATCTTACATGTGGCTTTGCAAGACTTGTCACAGTCGATGTCCTAAATGAAATAAACAGAAGTGAAAATGCAAAAATAACAATAATTTGCTTGTATGTTTTAACAAAGAGCAGTTCAGTCAGTAAGGGGGCCAACATTTACGTTGACCTGTGCCACAGAACTATTCAGAAAACTGCCACTTAAGTAATAGTTTTCCAGTAGGAGCAGAACTTTAATATAAATGCAGTTTAAAATGTTGTATATCTTAAAGATCCAGATTATAGTGTTGACAAACTGCTTATTCAGAATCAGATTTATTTTTAAAAATAGTTCTAGAATTCTGCCTCTCCTAGGGAAAAAGATGGTGGAGCAAAGATAGACCAACACTTAAGAATAAATAATCAAAAAGAGAGGTAAAAGCAGCATTTTGTATCCAAGGCCCTTAAAAGTAGAAAATACTGATATCAAACAAAAGTCATGGATGTGGCAGGAAGAGATGACTGTCTTGTTAACATATCTGTTTTTTTTAATAGACCTGACCTTAAATACTGATGGCTTATATTATGTGCAATGAGAAAAAAATCTGTAGTTTCTAAACTTCTTTTTACAACTTCTTTATTTACCACTGCAAATTACTACAAGTCTGAATGCAATACCTAAGAGACAGTAATTTGAAATAACATCGAATTGTGCTGTTAGTAAACTACAGAATTTTGTACAGTTGGTCTGAATGAACTATTATCAGAGTTGCACTTTATTTAATGCTTCAGAAGAAATCTATTTAATGTTATTTGCATTGAAAATACAAATGAGGTTGCACATTTGTGAATGATTTGCTGTACTAAAGATACTGACTGCAGTATTTGCATCCATAAAATGTCCATGTAAATGTCAAGTACAACTTTTCTTACTCATACGAGCTGATGGTTGAATGAAAGCTTTTAAAATTTTCTGTTCTGCAGCATGCGCTCCATTTTGAGAAACCATAGATACAGGAGGGATGCAAGAACCCTGGAGGATGAGGAGGAAATGTGGTTTAATACTGATGAAGATGATATGGAAGATGGAGAGGCAGTGGTGCCCCCTTCTGACAAAACTAAAAATGATGAAGATATTATGGACCCTATAAGTAAATTCATGGAGAGGAAAAAATGTAAGTGATGGGAAGAATGCTGTATGGCTTACACAGAAAACATAATTTGTATTCTTCAGTCATACTGCAGTGAGGATTTTTATACTGTGTTTAACTGAAGGTCACAGATTTAAAAATTCTTAGACTTAACTGAGGAACAACTGCCTCAAAAAAATTTTCATTGTCTGCGGAGGCAAAATACAAAAGTGTTTATTTCTTAAAGCATCTAAATGGTGATCTTCACTGATAGTCAGGCTTTCCCAAGTTCTATTTAGGCTTATTATTCAACATCTTCCGTGTTCCTTGTGATGTGTTTGGTAGAATAAGGGTTCATTCCTGCGCAGTGACAGCAGCAGCTAGGTGTAGTATAGTAGTAGGAAGAAAATCTATTATCACTCCTCAAGTTGTGCAGAAAGCATTTTCCCACACAGTAAAATGATTGCTGTTAAATGTTACGTTTGATAATGTTGCGTTGGTTTTTGTTTTCATGTTTTCTGTGCAGTAAAAGAGAGCGAAGAAAAGGAAGTTCTTCTGAAAACTAACCTTTCAGGTCGTCAGAGCCCAAGTTTCAAGCTTTCCTTTTCCAGTGGGACAAAATCTAGTCTTACCAGTCAGTCATCTACAAGTAATCTGCCTGGATCCCCAGGTTCTCCTGGATCTCCAGGATCCCCTGGATCTCCGGGGTCTGTTTCTAAAAGCACATCTCAGATGGCAGCTATTACAACTAAGGTAATTGGGAACAGGAGGAGGCTGACTTCATTGTCATAGACCAGGAATATTCTTTAGCATGTTGCTGAAGTTGGTGGGAATTCTGACATACTAAGCAGTCATTGTGTGGTTTGTGCATGCTTTTTGTCTGATATTCAGCATTTTTGAGATCTAGTATATCTAAAAATTAAAAAGTATAAGCTTTATTTATGCCCAAACACTCACGTAATTTTTATACCATGTCTCTCAGATGGTATAATTCCTTAAATATGGGATGAAGTCTTTAACATGGAACATATGCATACAGTATTAGCTTCAAATTTTCAATGGTGGTAGAACAAAAAATGTTCAGGTCACACTGAACATGCGGTGCACTGGAAAAAACAGTAATAAATTCAAACAGTAATTCTTTTTTTTTCAGTGTAACATGCATCGCTCATAAAGGTACTGCATTCACAAACTACAAACATTGAAATTAAGTTTTTCAGTAATTATTTGATCCTCTTACTTTATGCGTTGTATATTCAGTGTTAGCTACACGTGGTGGCACAAAATGTGAGCAGTTTAATAGATGCACAATTGAGCACGTGCAATTTGGTACAGACAGTTGGCTGAAATTTTCTGTTTTAAATGCACATCATCTGTGTATTGTCCTCGTAGTCAAGTCCATGTTAGGCTTCAGAAATCGCAACATACAGCAGTTAAAATACAGACACTTAAACTAGCTTTTGTGAACCCAGACTGTGCTACAAAAGTAACCAAATTGGAAATTCACACTGAAGGATGTTCTGTATTTATTTCTGAAGTGCTTCCAGTCTGCTTGTTGCTGCAATCAGCTGTGCTTGGTGGAAGAAATTTGCACTTTCACAGGCTGAACTGCAGCGTATGTTTAGCAAAATTACGTAATTTTTTGGATTTTCTTTCTGTTATATCTCTGTCCATATTTAAAACCCTCGTTTGGATTTATTCATTTAAATATTTTTCAGATAATATAATTTCCATTTGTACGTTTTGTTGTGCTTGATTCTACCCGAAACATCATGAATCAGTGTTCTTAGGGCAATGTGTTGTGCAAAAATCATTTTCTGATAGAAACATGAAGTGCAAAATATTTTCTTAATTAAGGTAGTTGTGTCTGTCTTTGTAGGGAGGCCTCGTTGGGCTCGTAGATTATCCTGATGATGATGAAGAGGATGATGAAGATGAGGATAAGGAGGAAACTTTACCTTTGTCAAAGAAAGCAAAGCTTGAGTCATCATAATGGCAACTGCTGAAGAACATTACCATTTGGGGAAGGATATTTTTTCCATAGAAAACAACCCACAACAAAGCAGCAATCTTTTGTGAATTACTGTGTATAACACAGATCAACCTATACAAATGGATTTCTGCCAATCAAGTGCCAATTGAAAGGAGCAGAAGAAGGGGAAATACTTCGTGTAGGGGAAAGACTTACGCCTTTGAGCTCTCCAGCTTGGACCACTTGTTGCCCTTTTCTCAGGGAAGGAAATGGAAAACAAAAACAAAAAAGCCAACAGGGCAGGAGTTTTGTTAGTGGAACTCTGGATTGGCTGGTCAGTTGCTACAATCAGAATATGCTTTCTTGGACCATACATGAGACTTCTGAAGAAAAGGTGGTTTTTGCCATAATTCTTCACTAGTTAAGAATGCCAGCAGTTTCTTTGTATAAAAGAGACCTGCCTTTGAAATCATACATTCTGAACATTTTAGTCAAGCTACAACAGGTTTTAAAAACCTCTATGGGGGAGGGCTGAATATAAAGTTTCCTCTTTTTTTTTTTTTTTTTTTTAAATCTGTTCCCTTTGCCCTTTAAACTGCAGATTTTTTTTTTTTTTTTTTTTGGAGGTGGGGGATTTGTTTGTCCCTTCTTGATTAAAGATTGAGTGGAATTCTAGATGTGGTCACTTTTGTGTCATAATTTTTTTGACCCCCTGAGTGTATGCTTAGTTGTTGAGTATATATTTGGGACCATTAAAATTTTTTGATGTAATATAATCTCACTGTTGTGCTGGTACCTGTTTCACCCTGTGTAATTCTGTTCTGCATCACAGTTCTTAATATGTTTAGGATTTTATGGAAGATGGTATAGTTTATATTGGAAAAAAAAATTCCTTAATCTTACCACAGTGTGCATAAAAGCAATACTATTTTGTGACTAAATATTTTATATTAAATTTTACATCAGCAACTGTCTTGCAAAAAAATTCAGGGAAAATAGGATGGAGTGAAAAAATAGTTACCTATAAATATGAAATTAGTATTCCAAAGAGTCTTTGAAATTTCTTAACAATGATGGTAGACTAACTCATCAAAATGGAAGATAGATGATTTAGGAATACCAATTTATTGACTCATTTGACTTAACAAAA
Organism: Cyrtonyx montezumae; assembly: GCF_038088225.1. Taxonomy (NCBI): domain Eukaryota; kingdom Metazoa; phylum Chordata; class Aves; order Galliformes; family Odontophoridae; genus Cyrtonyx; species Cyrtonyx montezumae. The sequence goes on from NW_027071826.1 coordinate 14,962,988, forward strand.
ATAAAAAAGAAGAAGAATTAAAGCTGAAGGAAAATGGCATTAGTGTTTTTTTGTTTTTGTTTTTAAATCTTCTGACTCCCTTTGGAATACAAGTTTTAGAGAATCGAAGATGGTTGCAAAATAAATGCTTTACAAGGATACCATCTTTAGAACTTTATTATAATAATTAAAATACAGCAATTAAACTTCGGATCTAACTCGACGACTACATTTTTTCCCCTTTTTTCCAAAATCTTAACAGTATTAATTAGTAACTGAAGCTAAGTGTTTGTGCTTCCTTACTGTTTTTACAGATGGCTTAGATTGGATGGCAGTGCTTCCATGAGTAAGAGCTTATTCAGATCCCCTGCAAACAAGAGAGCCCTTCTCATATATATATGTATATATATATATACTCATATATGTATATATGTATACTTTCAAGCACTAATTTCCTTTCCAACACTCAAAGCACCAGTGTTGCAAAAATCAGGATGTTACAGGCATTAATGTTTCAAGTACTGATAGAAGTAAGAGTCAAAAGAATAATATAAGTATTTCTGAGCTCTTCCTGAAGCTCTGAAGTACTGGTAACACATATAGCTGTGTATCTATTAATGCTGCCTAACTTGCAGTTGGACAGTCGGCTGTCTTCCAGTTTCCTAGTGCTTGCTGACAGGACGTGTCTACTCTTACGTGATGTACTCATGGAAGTAGTAAGTAGTCAGGAAGTAGGTGAGTTGGGGGCAGCAGTGGGTATGCTCTTGCTCAGTGACTTTCACTTTTTTATTTATGAAAATCTGGAGGTATTTCAGAAAACAAATAATGGGATTGGAAGAAGCAATTAAAAAGTGGACATTAAAAAGTGGGTATGAGTTAGGAAGGCATGAAAAATGATGTTGAGAAACAAGGTTTCATTCTAGAACTCTCTCCCTCCCCTTCTCCCTTCTCAGTCAGTGCTTTTTATTCTTAATACCATTTGCCTACATTCCAAGAGAGCCTTGTGTATGTTGTATTAAACGTGGCTATATCATCTTAATTGTATTTTAACTGTAACTACAGTATGGTTTACAGGATAATACAGAGTATTTCACATTTATTTTGCAGGATAAATCATTAGGTACTTTGAACACGAATGAGATGGAGAGGAAGGAATAATAGTATATTCAACAGCTACTCAAGAATTGTATGAAATAGTTAAGAACATATATCTTTTGTAAGGTAACTAGAAACTTACATGTACTTAATACAGAGGGAGTGTGTTTGTGTGTCCCTGAATGATAAAGTGATGAATAAGTTCAAGCATATACACATTTACGTTTACATTGTATGTGACACAGTACTTGAACCCGGAGACTTTCTCAGGTGTGTTTGTGAAGATAGTTTGCATGTCACTTCCTGACAGATATGGTTGGCAACAGCTCCCCCTGTACTCCTACATTCCTTCCTTAGCTGTCCTAGGGTGAACAGAGCAGTGTCCCTTCTGTGGCTGAGACTTGGTGCCAGTTACTCTCATGTACACTTCCCAGCTTTGAGCCTAGGTTTACTGGGGTTTACACTGAAGATGTTCTCAGCATCTTGAACTTGAAGGCCATCTCCCTACACTCGTGTAAATGAATGACTGTTTACTGACCACAAGGCTTTCCAGCTCACTCAGTTCTCAAGCAGAAACATCTGTGGATAGAACTGCTCACCAAGACCTCTTGAACAACTTCTAGCAGAGTTCACTGCTTGTGGATGTGGCTTATTGTGTTCCTGGGGTAGATGCTGCTCCAATTAGGTTCTTCTTTATTTTTTTCCTGATGGTGATCAGATTGAGTTATGCTGAGCCACGGAGATATTCTGTTTCAGCTTCTTCCTCTAAGTTTGCTGTACCAGATACTTCCCTTGAGGTTGCAGAAGTTTCTCTCACGAACTCCAAACACAGAGTACCTGGACCTCAATGAAGCATACCTCTACACTAATGGAAGTAATTCTGAGATTTCCAGATTTTCTTCTACTGTACAGAGAGTAGCTGTTCTCAGGTAACGGTGCCTGATGCCAGAAAACAGATCTCCTATATCGTAAGGGTGGAAAGATCTGAAAGTTGGAATTTCTCACAGTAAGTTGCCTATAAAACATACCTGTCTGTAACACACCCACCTGGTATATCAGCCTGCTTGTCTCCCACTGCCCACGTAGAGAGGTCATGTTCTTGTGGAATTAAGTGTCAGGTTGGTACAGTCCTTTTAACATGACCAAGGGTTAAACTGTTCAGATAATTGCTGCCTGTGTTTCTGCAACTCCACACATTTCAGAAACTTGGAGAATTGGCTGATGAGTTATACTGCTCCTGCAGTTCTTCTATGGATTTAGATTCCCTTCCACTCAACAGAAGTTACTTAGGTTGCCTTGCTAAATTATGTTTCTCAACATCAGTAAAGCAACCACAGACATTCAGCCCTACCCTTATCAACCGTTTCACAGCTGCAGAGGCATCCTGGAGAAGTGTTGTCTATGCTCGAGTAGTACCACAGGTCTACTGGCTTGAGGATATTGAGACCCAAGTCAGATGTGAAGGCAGGAGGACAGATGGCTTTCTGCTTTGACTCACACACAGCGTGAAAGTAAAACAGAGCAAGGAAGTTACCAGCAGATGAAGTTTTTAAAGGTAAGTTGTCCACATTTATGTTCTGCATCTGTTCTTGCTGCTTTCTCTTTCCGGAATTCAGAAGAAATTGAGGTTATGCTTCAGAGCAGGCAGGAGGCAGGGCACATGGATGTGCTATAGGAGCAGCAAAACTTGAAAGCTGCTTTTTGTGGTGCCTTATTTAACCAAAACCAGAGCGTAAGGTCAGTTAGTCATGCGAGGAAGATGTAACTTGCCATGTTCTTGCAGGTGGCTGGCCGCCTGGCAACTTTGTGTCATGATTTGAGATTTCTCTATTTGTAGTCATTAATTGGAGCATAAATTCTTTCTTCTAATATATAAATTGAAATCAGTAAAATTGTTCAAAGGTGAAATGAAACCCAGTTTTTTTGCTGAGAAAAAGACAGAGGAGAGGGAACATTTAATCTGCTGTATGCCAAGAGTGTTCATGAGGAACATAATACAATCCAGTGGATATTATAAAAACAAACAAACAAAAAAGAAAGCATGTTGAGTGCTACTGGGAAGTGACTGCAGTATCTGCTGATATGCAGTGATTTCAGAGCTTTGCCAGAAGTGTCACTGTGTACTGTGACATCTCCCAGAGGTGGAAGGTGCCGATCTCTCAAAGGATTTTTCTGAAATGGCTCAATGCAAACAGCTCCATAATTTGGGTTCAGAAATTATTTAGCATGAAGGTGAAATTATGCTCACAAACAGAATCTCTTTACAGACAGACTTGGGGTGATTTGGGCCGAACAACATGGATTTTGGTACTCTGTAAGCAACTTTAATGATGTGTATGAAAACGTATCCGGGCTGCCCACCTACAAGGGCTCAGAAGCACTCAGCGGTGAGTTCATCTCTGCTAGCGTTGCTTCTGGAAGTATGTGCATCCTGGAGCCCTTCTGTTATGCTCACGAGTTGTAAGGTGAGCCTAGTCCCTTCTCTTACATTTCAGGCGTATATTTTATTGGCTGAAGTTCTAGAAATCTGGTTTTAATTTATGCATACCTTAGCAAGGCTTATTTTAAACCTGCTGGTGCTGAGAGGCCGTCTGGTAGTGTTGCAGTGGGAGGTTGGTGCTGTTACATCGGAGGGTTCAGGACAGTCTTCCACCTTGTGATAAAGTCAGGAACTCGTTAGGTATGTTGTTGATGCCAATAAGGATCCCTGAAGGAAGCTATGATCAGGGATGTGTGGTATTTCATCTCTGTTCAGGACACGTGGGGGTAATTGTAAGCAGCTCCTAATGAACTGATCCCCAGAAGTCTCTGCTAACAACAGAAAACATGTGGGGGGAACTTAAAAATGTTTCCAGTACAGATGTTCTACACTGCAAGGTGAGAATGACCACAGCCCTCATGGTTCAGCTAGCAGAGCTTTTGGTCAGTTTGCTGAATTGAATGGACTCTCTATTTGGACATCCAAAAATCAGGCTTCCTCCTTGCAGAGTAAGTTGCCAGACTTCAGCCTCTAGGAGCTGAACTCGTCTTTTAATATGTTTACTTGATTACACAGTATCTAATTCTTGTTAATTCTGTAGTAAGAAAGGGCTTTGTTTGCATGAAATTTCCCAACGTTGTTCCCTGTCCCAAGACACAGCTCTCCTTGTAGGATCTCAGATGCACCCAGCCCTGCTGTCTTCGACCTAATGGGATGAGGTTCAATAAGACCAAGTGCCGGGTCCTGCACTTTGGCCACAATAACCCCATGCAATGCTATAGGCTTGGGGCAGAATGGCTTGAAGAATGTAGAGAGGAAAAGGACCTGGGGGTGTTGGTTGATGCTCGGCTCAACATGAGCCGGCAGTGTGCTCAGGTGGCTAAGAAGGCCAACAGCATCCTGGCCTGTATTAGAAATAGTGTAGCCAGCAGGAGCAGGGAGGTGATCATCCCCCTGTACTCAGCTCTGGTACGGCCGCACCTCGAGTACTGTGTTCAGCTTTGGGCCCCTCACTACAAGAAGGACATTGAGGCCCTGGAGCGTGTTCAGAGAAGGGCAACAAAACTGGTGAGGGGTCTGGAGCACAAGTCTTATGAGGAGCGGCTGAGGGAGCTGGGATTGTTTAGTCTGGAGAAGAGGAGGCTCAGAGGAGACCTTATTGCACTCTACCACTTCCTGAAGGGGGGTTGTGGTGAGGAGGGGGTAGGCCTCTTCTCCCTGATAAGTAATGACAGGACGAGAGGGAATGGCCACAAGTTGCGCCAGGGAAGATTTAGATTAGACCTCAGGAAGCATTTCTTTTCTGAAAGAGTGGTCAGGCACTGGAATGGCCTGCCTAGGGAGGTGGTTGAGGCACCATCCCTAGCGCTGTTCAAGAAGCGTTTAGATGAGGTGCTAAAGGACTTAATTTAGTAGTTGGGTAGAGATAGTGATAGGAGGATGGTTGGACTAGATGATCTTATAGGTCCTTTCCAACCTTATGAACTTATGAACTTATGACCCATCCTTGGGCTTTGCTAACCTTTCCTCCGTAGAGTATTCCTTGCATGGGAGGCAGGCCGGCCTGCCTGCTTAACAAAGCTGCCGTGAAATATTGGTCGTGCTTGTCGGAGTGCCCCTCTGCTGCCATCTGTTGCACAGCAACAAAATGGAACAGAATATTGGTGGGAAGGTTCAGCCTCCACACCATGCCACTGCCGTCTGCCTCTGATGTCGTGGGCAAATGTAACAGAACAGGAGGAACAGCTCTTGGAGGCATTACTTTAGGAGCAGCTCTCGTAGTTTTGTTTTGGTTACGCGCAGTTTTGTTTGTGTTTATTTTCATTCACGTTCCTCTAAGTTTCCCTACCAAATGCCGATGACAGCATTTTGGAAGCAGGAACCCCCTTCCCTTCCTGTTGGCGTCCGCCAGCCGCCTGCTTGCCGACACGCTGCTGGACAAACACAGGGGCCTGTTTGATTCACAACAACGCTGCTTAACCACAGGCCCAGGAGCGGGAGAAGAAAGCAGCCCTCTGCCGCTCTCCACGGCTGCGGCTCCCGCCCCGTACCCCCGCCGTCCTTCGCTCCCGCTGAGCGCGGCTTCGTTGGCGGCCGCCGGGGCGCTAGGCGATGGCTGCGGGCGCCCAACCCCGGCGTTAGCAGCCACCTCGGGGGCCCGAACCCAGCGCTCCCTCCGGGGCCCGAGAGCCGAGCGCTGCGAGGCGATGCGCCCTTCGGAGCGGAGGCCGCGCCTGCAGTGCCCGCGGCGGCCGGCGGGGGGGGGGCCGGAGCCGCGCCGGGCGGTCAGGCCGAGCCGGGCCGCGGGGACCCGGCCCCGAAGTTTGGCTCCGCGGGGCCACGTCTGCCAATGGGACCGTCCGTCCTCTGCTGTTAGCAGCGCAGAGGCAGCCTTACTATTTATGTAATGAAATATGTTCTCAAGACAAGAGATCACAGGGATGCCGGAGTTCAATTACAGTGCCCGTGTAGCCGGGGCACGGAGAAATAATGGATGTTCCTCCTGTGCGTACACAGATGGGGTGGAGGTGACCTCCAGAGCCACGAGGGCTGGGGCTGATGGATCCGCTCAGCACAATGCGAGCTTAGTTAAACTGTGCGTACCCAAGTTCCTCAACGGCAGGTTGAGGTCTCAAGAGGGACAAGCCACGGCCGTGCTCAGCGCAGCGTGACACCGCGGTGCACACGGCCCTCCGCGAGCACGTGGCACGGCGCGGGCTTAGCGCGGTTAAACCGGAGACGGGCAGAGGGCAGCACGCCGTGCTGATACACACAGAGAGCCCGCGTGTGCGAGCAACAGATTAATCCTGGGGATGCGTAAAGCCAAGCGCAGTTAAGAAGCAGAAAGAGTAGGTCTGCTACGGCCACAGGAGCACATCACGTTGCCGGGGCTTTTTCCAGCTACCACCACAAGCGGTGCGTGCACAGCGCGTCCCCGCCCTGGGGCGGGGCCGGGCGGGGCCGGGGCCGCACGGCGCTTTGAGCCCCGAACCGCGCAGGTGCACAGCGGGGGCGCGGCGCCACGAGCGCGCCGGGACCGGGACCGGGGCGGCAGCGGCTGAGGCCCCGCGCCGCCTCGCCCCCTCCCGCCCTCGCGGCCGTCCCATTGGTCCGCGCTGTCAGCTCGGGGGCGCCCATTGGCCGCGGACGCCGCCCGTCACGGCGCGGCAGCGGCTCGGCTCTAATTGCCGGCGCGAGGGCGCGCCCCGCCACAGGTAGCGCGGCGCTCGGAGCGGGCAGCGCTGAGGCGGGCGGTGCCGCTGCACCGCGTGCGTTCCGGAGCGGCCCCGCTCCGCCCCCTCGGGCCGATGGGCAGCGCGGGGTCGCCGCTGTAGGCGGCCGCTGCCGGGCAGCGGGGCCATGGGCTCGGCGCCTTTGTCTGCAGAGTGAGCCGCCCCGCCCGCCTTGTCACGGCGACATGGACGTGACCATCTCCGAGCTGCTGGAGCTCTTCCTGCAGAGCCCCCTGGTGACCTGGGTGAGTCCCGCGGTGCTGGGGAGGGGGGTTTGGTGTTGCTCCAGCGGGGCCGCTCCAACGCGCCTCCGCCCTTCGTTCCCCGGCAGGTGAAAACCTTCGGAGCGCTGGGGGGCGGCGGCGAGGACAAGCTCGGCATGTACATGGAGCTGGCGGACGGCGTGCTGCTCAACAGGATCATGCTGCAGATGTGAGTGAGGTGGCTCCGGGGGCGGGGGGTCCGTGCGGGCTGCGAGCGGCCCCTGCCTCGCTGCTGGGCACAAAGGGGAACCGGTCCAGAGCCACGACTTATAGCGTTGGGCTAAATTGCTGCTAAAACTTAGGTATTTTTAAACCACATCCTTTCTTGTTGTTCATCTGCTGCAGGCAGATCCTAGCTGCTTTTGTACAACACTTTTGTACAAAGTGCAACCGCTGGTGGCTTAAAGCTGGGCTGAGCTCAGATGCTTGTGGGAATTTACGCTGCTGTGTTTAAAAGCAGTTATCTTTTGAAAAGAAATCGAGAAAAAGAAACAAACAACCCCCAGCAGTCTGAGGACCCTCCTGCCCCAGCTGGCAGCAGTGTTATCCCTGCTGCTCTGGCTGCCGAGGTAACCTGGGCTTCTCCCCCCCCCATTTTTCAGGTTAGTGCAGTAGCGGCATAAAACAGAGTACAGTGTTACTTGCAAAGAGAAAATGTTGGAAATAGCATTTTCTAAAGAATAATTACACTTCTAAAAGAGAGCTGTCTGCGCATTAGAGCCCGGAGTGTGAACGTTCACATCCAGGCTTGTACCTTCTCCAAAATGTGGGGAATATGATTTTGTTCTGTGACTGTTGTGTTTGGCATGGAGAAAACCACCCAAACTCTCGAGGAGCAATTGTGAGTTGGCTGCAGATTTAACTAACGCGTGAAAGAATTAATTATTTCAAAACAATGAAAGCAAACTTAATGCTCAGCCACTCCCAGTCCTGGTTACTAAATAGGCTGCAATTATGTGGCGATTGAATGACTGTAGCATTCTTAAGTGAATGATATATTTGAGAAGTACTTTATCAGTTGACATACACAATAAAGGCGCTTAAGTATTTTGTAATAGGCCATTGAAATATATGTAAGGAGAGGTAAAACTGTTCAGGTCTGTGGGGCAGCTTAATGTTCTGGGGACAGGGAGAGAGAACAGTAAGATCCCACAGAAATAAGGAATTCACGTGTATAGTCTGGCAGCACTCAGTGACACCGTTTGGCCTTTTGTTGGATGTTACATGTTGATGAGAAATGCCCTGCCATGTTTACTTGCCTTAAGCAGTCAGGAAAATAAGTTTTTTTTCCAGTAACCGTCTCTGCCAGCAGTGTTGCAGGCAGTGTTCCTGGGGGAAGCCCAAGCAGCATGGAGTAGAGAACTATCCCTTTATTCACAATAATTCACCCTTTTTATGCGGCCTTGGCAGCATTTCTAGCGATGGCTAAGGGAGCTTGAAACTAAAGACATTTGTACCCAGAGCCTGGAGCTGTTCGACTGAGGAAGGATCACAACTGTATTTACTTATCCTGACCAAGTGAAGTGCCGTCTGTGGCATCCGCTTTTTCAGACCTAACCTTTAGAAATAGCAGTTACTGCTTCTCTGTAAACTGAGAGAGCCTTTCAAGGGGTGTTTCTGCCTCAAAGCTTTCAAAATAGAAAAAAATGCATTTTAGAAATGCCTGTTCTCATCAGTTCTGCAAGCTTTAAGCCTTAAGGATGATTTCAGTGCTTGGACTGTGATTTCTTCCTGATGAAATGTTATTAATGAGAGCCTTTGGTGACATCTGATAGAATTTGGTGTGCTGTGAGTAACCCTTGCCTGAAAGCACACGTGCACAGGGCAGTAGCAAAAAATAGAGGGGTTCCTGTTGTGGGTAGCTGTCGTCTTGTTAGTTCACTTTTTAGTTCTTTAGATTTAATTCTCTGTTTGCCTACTTATTAGAGCACGAGTTACACAGATGTGTGTGACTCAGGCACCAGTGTAGAGCAGCACTTTGCTCCAGAGCAACAGATTTCTTTTGATGAAGGTTCTTAAAAGCAGGATTATTTGTAATTTCTTTATGAAAACTAAAATGCTTCCATCCTGCAGCCAAGCAGTGTTGGAAGTTTAGTGTGTGACTGGAAAGTCTGGTGTCTCTGCAGAAATCCAGATAGACCTGTTGAGGTGAGACTGCTGAGTGAAAGGAAGGCTGCAGCTTTGTGAGGTGCCCAGTGAGCTGCACTGCTTCTAGCATTCTGGTTTCTGTTGTAGTAGATTGGGTTTTGTCCAGATGCTCTCTGACAACTCAAAACAGGCAAAAATCCCAATTCCTCAATGTTAGGTTTTGTATCAGCAAGATGGACGTGTCACCAGAGAAATGGGAGACTTCTGTTGTGGTGTTTCAGCAGATACATCCATCAGAAGAGACACAACAACTGCATTTGTTTTTCCACTTTTATCTTAAAGACTTTTTTTTAAGGTTATTTTTGTGTTATTTTTGAGTGGTTTCCTTTTCCTGTGTATACCCCAACCTGCTCATGCACGGAGGACACATTGACATTGCACATCTGCAATAGTGAATTGATATTCTGTATTGAAAATGCTTGTGTTAATCTTCAGAGTGCAACTGTTGTGTCCTGAGCTGCTCTGTTTCTGGCAGACAGATGAGTGTCAAGTAAATGAACTTGTCTGTGGACAGATCTAAGATTTTTTTAGACTGTTGTGCGTTGCTCTCTGCTATGACAGAGGCACATGGCTCAGCATAGACTGCTCTCACTGTTATGCTGCAGTTGTGGGGTGACATCGGGAGTGTAAGCAAATATTTACACTGTTCAATCTCCTGTGGGAAGCTTTATCTGGGAAATGATGCAGGAGTTCATACGTGCAGGCACAGCAGTGCTCTCATTGTTCCTAATCCTTCTGACTGTGCTTTTCTGCTAAAGCATTCAGGAAGCAGAGATGTGTGTCAGGAGTACATCTGATTAAATCATTTGTGTTAAAGCCTATAAGTTCACAGTGACAGATTTTTCAATTTCAGCAGCTGCCCTAGAGTATGGTACTGCCAGTCTGACATCTTAAATTTGGACCACGTGATGAGAACAGCCCAACTGCTGTGCTGCAGCTGTGGTTTGCAGCAAGGAGCATGCAGAGTGGGAGGCTAGTGACACACATCCATTTAACAAAATCCCACTTCAAAGTGCACTTCCTACTGCTACTTCAGATAATGTAAAACCCATCCAGCGGATTCATCCCTCTGTAAGTAAGAGGGGGAAGCTGGATGTTGGGAGAGCTGGGTTAACCCAAGGCTAGTGCACTCTGTGCCTGCCCAGGTGCATGTGCTGTCAAGGCCATGGATGCTGGGTGAGCCTGGGCTGCTGATCTGTTCTGATGTTAATGGGCCTTGGGCCTGCTTTGAGGGCTTCTCCCTTATTTGTCTGGATTGTTTGTCCAGAATTGCTCAAATAGGATTGTCCGTTTGAATTTCAGAGGCAAAATGATTCTTTTCCCTTGTTTCATTGTTTTGATTTCATTAATTGATGGCTTAAGGGGGTGAATGTTCAGGTAGAGCTCCTGAGGGCTCCATGCTCCCTGAGCTCATGATTTGTCTTCTGATTCCCTGCCCTTGGTTTCCTCTTCACCTCTGTAAAAAGCTTGTAGAGGGCATGCAAACTGGGGGACTAACAGTGCTTGTGTGTGCAGTGAGGCCTCCTGGTAGCTTGGTGTGTTTTTTCACTTGTCTGTGGAAGGCACATCTCAGTCCTGCTGCCTCTCTCCTATATAGAGTGTCTTTGATACTAGGACTACGTGGTGTTTAAGGAGCAGGCAGACTGTGCTTCTCTTTGTGTGTAAGGGGAAAAACAAATGTTGCCACTGGAGAAACAGCAACCAAACAGAGAAACACAAGTTGCTTAGGTTGCTGTCGGGGATTTTGCAGATACATTCAGGCACTGATTCTTTTCCTTTATCTGGTTACTGGTTTTAAGAAGTAACCCACTTTCATTTTCAGTGTAATCCTGGAAAAGTTCCTGTCAGTAAAACTCACTTACGGAAATGTCACCAACCAAACAGGTGCTTTAGCACACAGAGTGCAGTGCCAACAACTCTGTGTTTTTTAAGGTAGAAGCTTTTTTCAGCTCAGAATTTACCCCTTACTGTGTGACTTTTAGCCAGTTATTTTTCTTTCAGTGGTGCTGCTGGTGTTTGGGGGCTGGTTGGGTGGCCAAGCGGAAGTCTGACTTTGCACAGCATCTGAGGAGCGGAAGGAAGACCGGGGGATATGGAAGGTGGAGCAGCGTTTTAGTTAGGAGGAACGAGTTTCAGGGCTAAGGAGGCTTCTGGGGAAGAGAAAGCAATCCATAAGGGGGTGCCGAGTTGTGGGAACTGTTGGAGAAAGGGGACTCAGAATTAATGACTTCATGCTACCTCTGATGTGTATGAGGTTGGGTTTGTGTGAAACTGTGGGACTTCCTTTTTTTGAACAGTTTAATGTGTGAAAAAAATCGTAGCAGTGTTATTTTTTTTTGTTTGTTTTTCCCGTTGTTTAGTATAGCAGCTGCTGCCAAACAGCTGAAGCTCTCTTCCTGGCTGTAGACCTACATCACTGCCGGGCTGCAGTGACAGCAAGAGCTTGCATGTGGGATTGGAGAACTTCAGCTTGGCCAGCTACTCTGTACTGAAAGCTTCACCCCCCTTTAGGTTTCTAGTTTGCCTAAAAAGGCTAAGCATCTAGCTTCTTTCAGGGTAAAACTGAGCAGATGTTGATGCAGAGTGCTGGAGGCAGAGTAATCTGAATACAAGCCATTTACATTTCCACTGCTTGCTGTGTTGCTGAAGGCCTATTATTGGCAAACAATGTGTGTGGCTTCCACCTTGTTCTGTCTGTGAAAGGAAGTTGTTCACGCTTCCGGTGCTGAACAGCAGAAACTGTGGAAATCCTTAATATAGCTTTTACTCCAAAAGCTTGATAGGATTGCTCCTTTGTTCCTCATAACGAGTCACAGTGCTAATCACTACCTGAAAAACTTTGCTGGTGTAAGGACTAGGGAGAGTCCTGATGGGTTTGCACTGGCAATCTGGGTTGTTGCTGCATCAGTTTGTTTGAACCCTGGCACCACAGTGCTGGGCTTCTCTGCTGCCAAGGCAGTCTTCTTTCTGTGTCTGTAGGTGTGCTTTGAGAAGATTGTTTAAAACATACTTATGCAAACTTCGTCAGATAAATTTTAAAAATAAATATTGGACCTGTTTTTCTCTTACTTCCTAGTCAACACTGGAGTTCAATATTTGGCCCTGGAAGAGCTGTGAATGGCTTAATTGGTGTCCCAAGCAGGGCCCCTGGAGGCAGGTGTAGCAATTGCAGACCAGTTTGCTGATAAGAGCTTTTATTATGAGGGAAATGCTAGGCTTTGATCCACGACTTTGGTAGATAAAGGTTTTTAGGTTTTCTTACCAAGATCAGAATCTGAAGGTACACTTTCATATTGTTAGCAGCTTTTGTGCTCAATTTGATTTCCTTAAAATCACACGAAAGCTTTAGACTTCTTTCCCTGACCTTTCCACAAAGATTTTTCCCTCTGTCATAAAATGTATGCCCACTTGCCTTAATGTTTCATTAAAATATGATGTCTTAACAGCTCTAACTGTACTGAGCTTAAAGTATGATGCGCTGGGTATATGAGAGGAAGGGATTATTGACTACATCTGGTAGTTGGATGCAGTAAATGTTCAGTGCTCCCCTTTCCCTTTGCTTCCTCGGTGTGTATAACAAATCTGAGTTGTTTGCACTTTGCACAGTAATCAAGTGTTAACATTCTTTTCTAGTCTTGAAGTCCTAAAGTCAATGTGTAGTAGTTTTCTCTAGGCTTGCCTTTGTTTGAGTAAGGTGAAACCCATATTAACAAAGACTCCTTTGGTCTAATTTGCACAAACTAAATATGCTCTGTGCCTCAGGGGAATAAAAATAAGGAGGGAAACTGCCTACAATTGCTGTGTGGGTTAACCTAGTGTAGGTGGCATGCAACAAGATCTCTCAGTTACACATAAGTGCAAAGCTTATTGTATCATGAAATGATGTACACACATCATTGTCAGTTAATTTAATGACAGATACTTATGCATTATTGAGATGTTAAGTTCTGTCTCCAAGGAAACAATTCACTTTCTTTTTCCTCTGTTCGTAGAGACCCTCGGCCAACCAACCAACGTGTCAACAAGCATGTAAATAATGATGTCTATCTTCGGGTTCAAAACCTGACCATCTTAGTCAGAAACATTAAGACCTACTATCAGGTAAGATTTGCTCTTTGCTTGTTGATCTGTGGTGATTACTCTACTGATTCAGTTAAGGAAGGAGCTAGTAGCTCAAAAAGAAATGCTACCGGAAATGTAGAGGAAATGGTATGAGTGTAAAAGTACTTCCAACCATGCTTTCCTTAAGAGATAGAAGTATCTTTTCTGCTCTTTGTGTGTTTGGGGGGGAAATTTATGATGTTGGAGTAATGCTTTTGGATGTGAAGCTTGCTTAAAACAATTTTCTCTTAAAGGGGCTGCCCCCAAAACTGCTTATGAAATACTATGTTTGCTAGAAAATAAAATCACAGGTTTGTATAACATGAACTAGGGAAGATGAACCTGTATTGAAGACAGGCTTCCAACACAGTGTACCTGTTTTTAGCTGTTAAGCCAGTTGTTAGATCTGGCCACCTTCTGCTCTAACAGACTTAAATGCAGAAATGACTGCGGCTTCTCACAGATAGTACTCTTCTCAGGTGACATCCTTGAACTGACCGTCAGTGTCCCTCTACTAAGGCAGTGACAGCTGAATGCTTTTGCAGAGTTAACTACATGTTGGGTTCTGCTGAAAAGCCATTGGAGTGAATTCAGTTACTCTAAATAGGTTTTCAGTATGCACGCTGTTGTGTATATTTAGGCTTGCTGAGAGAAGTAACTGTCCTGCTGTTTCCTTTTTTACATATTTTTGGTTTTTTTTTACCAAATTTGAATGATACATAGCATAAACCAGTCTGGAAACACTAAAAACTACAGAAATTCTCTGGTCTCAGGTGTATAATGGACAAAACTGAACTGTGAACATCTTAATCTTGGTTGCGTCACTTTTTTGTACATATAGGAGAGAGGTTGTGTTGTCTTTCTCTTGAAATACAGAGAAGTTATAACACTTAAGTGCAGTTTAGTACTAAGTTATAACTTAACTGCACTATAATACTAGTGCCTTTTGCTGCCATTGTCTTCCAGAGCTGCCTGCTCTGTTCCGAGTTTAATGCCACCATTTCTTTGCTCTGGATTTGCGTGGAGGAGTCATCCATATGACTTCAGGCTTCCCTAAGCAAGTTGAAGCTGCATTAGGAAAATGGAGGGTGTAACTTTATGTTTGAAGTGTAGGAGGACATCATGTGTTTCTGAAAACAGCTGACATGTCTCTTTGTGGTTGAGAACGGGAGAAGCTGATATGATGTGATGTAATTCCTAAGACTTGTGATTTGTAAGGGGGAAATTCCGTTTGGTCATAATTGGAGGCCGAAGTATTTTAGTTTCTTGGTTATCCACTGAACAGTGAAAGTGTGTATACAGAATCTATGAGGAAAAAGGACTGTATTAAAGACAATGTAAAGGACTAGTCTGGTTCTTTAGGTGTTGAAAATAAAGCTTTTTCTTCAAGCGAGTTGCTTGTCTTGATAATCTAACCTCTTTTAGAAGTATACAAAGAGAAAACATATTCGGAGGGAAAAGTGATTCAGAATCATGTGCTGTGTTCTTTGATGGCTTGTTGACCTAGCTGTTGAGCTGTGTAATCATAATCCAATAAAGCTAGGAACCACTGAATACATCAAAGATACAATTTTTAATTGAAAGCATTAGTAAGAGCTCTCAGGAGGCACAGGAATGATGTTCTTGGTGTAGTCCAGAAATCAAAAACAAAGAATCTTGCTGCTAGAAGACTATGTATATAGTGCATGCCAAGAGTAGTCATGAGAATTGATCATTCTTTGCATTTGGTCCTGGAAATGTGTGATTGCAGCATATCATATCTTTTTTGTTTGATGACAGCATTATACAAGAAACTTATTTGTCCTTGTCACGATTGTATCTTCAGGAGAGATGCAAGATCTGAGTGTTAATCCGAATTTCCTTTTGTTGTGATGCAGTGCAGCCTTTCACTGCATGGGATGAGTTAAGGCTGTCTGTGCTGTAACTAAGGGTGGAGTATAGCATTATACATGTACTCATGTTAGATATTTGGAGTGTTTTTTTTGTTGTACAGTCTGAGATAACTAGTTCATTTTGCCTAGACCTTAACATGCAATTGAACTTTTTAATGGGGATGGTTTGGAATGTACATAGGTGAATAATGCCTCCTATTTATTGCCATGGAAACCACAACAGATAGGAATAGCAGAGTAACACTATTTAATAGAGCAAGTTCTCAGTTACAAGGTGCTATTTTTCAACGTAGTCATCACCATGAGCTCTGCATTTTTTCCAGCAACGAACAAGAGCCTGTGTGCTATGCTTGTAAAATAAATAAATAAATAAATCTGCATGGCTGTCTGGAATGTGGCTTGTCTTTCATGCTGCTGGTGCCAAAATGTACCATCCACTGCTTGGTGTCCATAATATCAATGGACGCTGTTTTTTATGCTGGTAGAAATTCAGTGACACACTTTTACTTCATCCACGCTTTGATGTCAGATGCCGTTCTGTCACACTGCCCTTCTGCTGCCCTGCCTTACACAGCAACATGTAATGGAATATTGGTGGGAAGGTTCAGCCTCTGCTGCCATAGTACCACAGTCTGCCTTTGATGTTGTGGGCTGGTGTAATAAAATAGCAGGCGTTACTTTTGGAACATCCATCATATAAGTATTGCTAGGCCAGTTGCTAATATTTATGTTGATTCGCATTTGTTTTTTAATAGCTTGAAGTCGTAGGTGTTGCTTGCAGTGGTACCAATAGGATGGGTTAAGTTGAAATGAGGGTAGTGTCTTAATGATTGAACACTCAGACTGGATTTTGGTTGCAGGCTGGCAGTGGGAAGGGGAAAGTTCCTGACAAACAATAGTAACATGAATCTGCTGCTTCCTCAAGGGAAACAAAAGCTCTGAAAGTACAGCACTGGCCTTGATACTTTTAAGTTCCCTTTCACTGGATGGGCCCCAGTCAAGGTTATAGCTTAGTTTTTGAATTTGATAGGGCAAGTCTCCTTGTGCTTTATAGAGGAATGTTAGTAAGTATGATGGAATAATGGCCCTCTGTGTGTTATGCAGGAACCATCAAGGATATGGCATGGATTTTGCTAACTGAACTTACTAACAACTTCTCAAAGTGCTACCTTCTCAACTTTCACCTTCACAAAACCTGATTGCAGATGGCTATGAATAAAACTGTGAAAGGCTCTTAAAACGGGGGACAACTTTGGTTGCTATGGTCATTTTATTATATGTACATGTATATTATTTATTATGTAAGTAATTGGGCATGTAAGAGTGATTACTTCTGGTAGTGGGCAGACATCTCTGCATTCCATGCTGTCTGAGCAGTTGCGCCTCTGCAGGTCTGTTACTGGGGTGAGAGCCTCTGCTTCGGAAACAAGGCAAATGACTCATTTTGCTGTGGGATTTCTTGAGCATCCAAAGGAATCTGTCATTAGCTGTATTTAATAACTGTTTCAGCCCCTGTCTACTGGAGAAATGGTGGGTCGTAAAACTTCTGGAGTTGGTGCTGTACCTTAGCAAAGCGCTGAGCGAGGCAGAATTCATTTGTTGCTCATTGTATGACACAATGTCTCGTCTTGTTCAGACTGAATTCATATACTTGTCTGCCTTTAAACTGAAATTCAGAATGGTTTTGTATGACGTGGCTTGGTACAGTGAGAATCAGCCACTGCCTTGCTGCAGTGGTGCAATGAGGATGTTGATTGAAGGGATGTTGATGGTAGAGGATGGAACATACTGGGCAAGGAACGCTCGTCCACTTCTCACTGAGGTGGATATTGTCCATCCTTGTCCAAAAGTGAAATCTTCCCCGTGTACTGCAGCTAACCAGTGTTTGTGGGTCTGACTGACCTCAAGCTGTTGTCTGCTGCCTTGTCACGTTGGCACAGTTGGTAATGTCAGTCTGCGTGCCCAGCGTAACAGGCGAGTTTATTTTGCTATTCCTGAGCACTCTTCTCTCAAGAGAGCGTTTCTGTTGTGAGCTTTACAAAGGATCAGGTCAATTAAACTGGCTTGAGAACAGTTCAGGTGCAAGTATTGGAAGACCTAACAATGTTTGACTTCACAGGAATAAACATGCTTGACCCGGGTTCATAAGGTTCCCAGTGTGTTGTTATGGCCCTTAATTGCTCTGGCACCTTCTGGTTCTTTTCAGAGTGGTGATTAATCCCAGCTGTGGCAGCTGTCTTCACAGTGGCCTGCGACAGTTCCTGTTTCTGGCAGTGTGTGCTGATAGGGCTTGTTTGTTTTTAAAGCATAAGCTACAACAAACTGTGATTGCTTCCATCAGTGGAGGGGGAAAGATAGAAAACATAGCTTTGCCATGCTGCGGAGTATGTAAGTCCTGTAGATGTGGGCCCTTGGAATGTCCATATGTGAGGAGCTGCCCAAATTTCTGCAGTGCTTGGACAGCACACTCAAGACTTAGGGATTTGGGAGGGGCTAAGGGCAGGCTGGTGGAGGAAGCTCACGGTGGCCTTGCGCTCTGCTGCTGTCAGTTGATGAATTCAGAAGTTTAAGGAACTAGTGATTGCTTTGATACGAGCTTGTTTTAAAAGAAGGAAAAGCAACCCCCAAAAAACTAAATGGAAAAGTTTGGTTTTTTGTCAGCTCATTTCTTACTCTTCAAAAACACCAGTAACCATTCCAGCTGTATGTACTGCACTCTCAAGCAAAATTTCCTACAGCTTATGTAAAATTTTGAGGTTGTTGGAGAGGATTAAGAATGTTGACTAGTCCGTTGACTAGTCCCAGCATAGCTGCTGTGGCCATGTTGGGAGTATGTGGGTGAGCAGTGCTGTAGGAAGAGGTGAGGTTGAAGCTGTGCTGCCTGCAGTTCTGCAGCTGTGGCCACTGAATACTTTGCAAATTGCCTCATGTTTCTAAAGCAGATGGAAATCTGTTGCCCTTTAAAAATATATATATTTATGAGAGCTCTAAAATGAGTTATGACTATGTGGTTTGTGCAGTTACAATAAAAAAATCCCATTCCTTGGCATTTTTATTAAAATTAGGGTGTGGAGGAGTAATGATGGAGCTATTAACTGAACTTTTAAGGACTTTTATATCACCTCAGTTCCTACTTGCCCTACCTAAACTCACATAGCTCAGCCCAGGTTATGGTGAAGAAGGATGCCTTGCTTTTCAAGGCATGTTTCTCAGTCTGCTCTCACTTGTCTGTTCCATGTTGACCTAGAACAAGTACAAGCAGCAGGACTACTTACCAACTGTGTCGTTGTGCAGATGAACTAAAAGGAGCTAGCAGCCTGTGAGCTGGCTGTTGTGTGTTCTGGCACTGTGGCTGCAGTAGTGCTGAGACTGGGTTTTCCACAGGAGAAAGACTGCTGTTTTCAGGCTGGGGCCAAAACTGCTTCTCCCTGTGGCTCAGTTGGGGTCTTGCAACGCCAGTGGCTTCTGGGTGTGTAAACAATGCCTGCTTCTGTAGTTGGTGCACTGAGTCAGGTTGGGAGCTCTTGGCTGGACTGTGGACATGAATTTGAACTTCATGCTCCAGATTTGGGCACAAGTGGTGAACTGGCAACTGTATTTGAGCTATAAATAAAGTTCTGGAAGTAGAATGTCCTTTTCTGTGTGTTAAAATCTTTCCCTGCTAGGCTTGCTAATTCTAGTGGCCTAGGAATCCACTTCTCAGCAAAGTAAACACCAAAATGCTAGAAATACACTTAAAAGTATGTTTTCTGAAGTAGGAAAGCATTTCTCTCTCTGAGGAGCAGAATTCATTCACAGTAGCCTACTGAGTTAGATGATAGCAAAAATATAAGTTTAGTTCTCTTATTGCCTTTTTGGTGTGTCAGAATACAATGTGTGTTGCGTGGGTGGCTGCTTTTCTTTGATTCCTGCTTGCTGGAACTCTGAATTTAGCAACTTGGCAGTGGTGGGAGGAGCCTTTCATCATCTAGAGCTTTAAATTCCAAGATTATTAACACAGTGTTAAGAGCAAGACATCAGAAGCTTTACAGATAAACTCTAATTCACAAATTTGACTGATCTCATGCACTTGTGTGTTCTCTCCCTTTGCTGTGTGGTTGTGTGAGCTGTGTTTGTACAGACTCTTGACCTGTTTCTGCATCAGGAATTGTCCTGTTGTACCTACCAAATGTATCGTACAGATTATGTGGTCTGATTTTGGCAGCTGCATGTAGAAACAACATTAATCAACTGCTGAGGTTCTTTTTATAATAGGTGTACAGTTAGTGTGACAGGCAAGTCAGTATTAAGATGCTCACTGTCTCAGTGAAGTAGTGAGCCTTACTCAGGAGATGCTGTTCTGTCACTGATGTGACCTGGAGTGTGCTGTTATCTTCTCTGCTTGTTTCTTTTCCTCTCACTGAATTTCATTTGTTAGCTTGAATGTGCTGTAGGTGGAGTGGCTTTCTGTATGTATTTGTTCAGAACTTTCTGTTAAGAGGCTTCCTTAGTTCTGCAGTGACCAAAATATGTTTGGTTAGGTGTGCTGTTCTGCAGCAGTGTGGTCACAAAGCACGAAGGCTATGCGTGAGGTTAACACTGTGAGGGTGTGCTACTATCATGGTGATGGGTGCCAGTCAGTGAGATATACAGGCTGTGGTGTGGGCATCACCAGCCTCTAGGTTTGATATTAGATGAAGTTGCCCAGGACTCCATCCAGCCTGGTCTTGAATACCTCCAGGGACAAAGCATCCATCCTGTAGGCCTGTTATCGAGCACTTCAGTGAGAAAGAAACTGGAACAGGTGACTAACTACCAGCCAGCCAATCTGTGGCCTGTATTTCCCTGGAACTAGAACTTGGTAAAGGGCAGAACAGGCTGGCATGTTATCTGTGCAGCTCTGTCTTCGTTTTCTCTAATAAGCTACAGAGGTGTGAGTTCACAGTGCGCAGATATATAAAGCCCAGCCAAAAGGGCAGAATCCTAAAATAAAAATGTATTTGTGCAGTGGTCAGAACAGCGGGGCAGGGTTCACATGGTGGTTTTGGAGTGTTGCTGTTAATCAAAGGCTGTGTGACTAAAATGTAAATGTGTTAGCAGAGGCTGGGCAGGAAAGGAAGCTGTGAGCTACTGGCACAAGCTGCTTCTTGTCCTGCTCTCTGTGGTTTCCATGCATCTTTGCAGGTTTGTAGGAAGGTTAAGGTAATCC
Organism: Cyrtonyx montezumae; assembly: GCF_038088225.1. Classification (NCBI taxonomy): domain Eukaryota; kingdom Metazoa; phylum Chordata; class Aves; order Galliformes; family Odontophoridae; genus Cyrtonyx; species Cyrtonyx montezumae. The sequence goes on from NW_027071826.1 coordinate 14,983,366, forward strand.
TATCAGTTATTGGACTGACCACTGTGGAGGCATAAGCACAGAGGCAGAGCTGAGCAGAGGCAGTCTGTGAGAATTTCATGGTGGTGTAGTTATTTGGTCCCATACAGCACTGTTTGCTAAAGCTCTGCCTAAATTCCAGGAAAATGTCCAATTTTGTGTTATCAAGGAGGGAACTGAGTTCTTGTAAAGGCTTCCAGTTTCAGATGTAGTGCACTGGATTGACTTCAGTTTTGCTCTTGTACAGTTCTGAGTCAGGACTAAGGCGTGGTAAGGTGGAGGATTGTTCCTGATGTTTCCAGAGATGTCTGTAACCCTGATGAGCAGAGGTTGTCACTGTGCATCTTGTCCAGCAGGCCTGGGCTTTGTGTTCAGTAGCTGTTAGAAAGGCTTGCTACAAACTCACCTTCCCACACAGTGCTTTTGGTAGTGGTTTTGTTTATTTATTTTAGACCTGTAACCAATACTCCCACAGTGTTTTAATCTGAGGCAGGTGCTTGGATATCTTCTAAAGCAGTGGTTATCAGCCTCTTTGAAGGAGTGATTGAGATCTTCCATTCATTTCTGAAGCTGAAGAAGCATCATATCCAAATGCAGAGTTGTATTTACTTTGAAAACAAAACATGGGCTGCATCATAAAGGCCTGATGGAGCTTTATGCTGATCTCCTGTATTTCTGGCATTTGTGAGTTATGTAGTGTGAAGGAGGTGTGGAATGGCTGCATCTGTCCTGCAGAGAGCCTGCCTGGCTCCCAGGCAGGAGCAGAACTGGCTGCAGGAGGCTGCTTTAGCCTGCTTGTTACATCTCTGGTGGCAAACCTCAGCAAAGGGTGCCTTTTGTATTTTATTCAGGACATAGCCTTTATGGCAGTGCAAATGAAGGAAGATACTTGGTCATGAATGCAGTGAAATCAAAATACTGTCACTGACTGATGCATGCATGCAACTTCTATATGCATGTTATGCTGTTTTCTTTTTTTTTTAATCTGTCCTTTGGGAACTCTTTAAGGTGCAGATAAAGCAGATTGTGTGCACTTTTTTTTTTAAACAGCTTTTTAGGTGGGCTGTTTGAGTGTAAGCTGTGTGAGAGCTGGCTCCTCTCCTATTTCATGTGATGAAGGAGATAGAGCTGAAGGAGAGTTGAGGTTTTAGATTCTGCTGGGTTCTCACGTGGCCACTGAAAGTGCCTAAATAAAAACCTGCTCAGCAGACTGAAGGTCCCTGTGGAGCTGTTGCTGTCTGTCCTCTTTCATAGTTAGCGTTATTAAAAGTCTATGGATGTTTATTATTTTCTTTTTTAGACCCAGTGACATTGTTAGAGCTTGTTAAGGGACTGAAGACGTGACAGGCGTCTGCTCTGCGGGGACAGTGCAAAAGGCTTGTGGTCTCTACTATGGGCAATCTTGTATTAAAAAAGTCTTGTATTAAAAAAGTATCTTGGTATTCAATATTTAAAAAAATAGATTACATAGGTGGTGGTCTTATAGCAAAAGATTTCATGTTAAAGATCTTACTGTAAGAAGGCCTAATTTATTTGCTGTAAAGTTTAGAAGCAAGAGTTGTTCTCTGTGGCACCTTAGAGTTGTTTTTACTTCCTAACGTGATCCCATATATAACAAATCCCCTGGAAAGGTAGAAAGAAATCCAACATCAATTTGCTATGCAGAAGTACCTGTTTGTTTGGTGTGCAGTGTGCTCCAGGAAAAGGGGAGTGTTGTACTGAGGTCAATGTCTGGTTTGTTTTGGAGCAGCTGTATTAACAGGAAAGCTGAGTGGTGGGAGTCCCAAAGGAGGATACACGCTTGCCAGTATGTGCTGGGAAGAGGTGAATTTCTTTAATTTTGATACTAAATACAGAGTTGCTATGTATGTTAAAATGACCATTTCTACAGATACAGATTAGTCAGTATTTTACATGCCTTTATTTCACTTCTTGAGTACTTCCAACCCCTGCAATTCTGTGATTCTGTGATTTTTCTCTCAAGATGAGAAAAAACAAGAACAGTCACTCCTGTGGCTTTTTTTTAATTTGAAAAAGTTGTGTGTCAGTATTGCTTTCTGTCTTTCAAGATTTGAAGCAAATGCTTCTCTGAACAGCATGTGGATTGCTCTTTATAGTTGTACATGCAGAAGGAAGGAACTGGTAGAGGAGGACCACAAAAGCTGCCATTATTAGAAGCCTTGCTTACACTTCAGTGCTCTGGCACTTAACTGTGGCTCCTGGATTCCAGTCATGCAGAAGAAATGAAACCAGAGTGCTCCGTTTTAATTCTCAAGCTTGAGTGAGCTGCACTGCATTTCTTCCAGTACGTGTTTGCTTTGTATCCTGAGCCAACATCTCGACTTGAGAAGGTGATTTTCATCCCCCCCCCTTTTTTTTTTTTGCTTAGTTCTTTCTCTTTATAAATTGCTGGGTGTAAATGCTATGCAACTGAGTGATTCAGATTTCAAATAATTCGTTATTGGTTGAAGACTTCTCAATAAGATGCAGCAGCACTTTGGCCTCACTTTTTAAACCTTTTCAGTTCACTTCAGTTGCATTTCCTTTTCATGATGTGAGACCTGATTATAGGTAGTACTGACAGTACAATTTGAGATGCTCAGCGCCTTGCGTGGCAGGGTCTTGGTGGTTTTGCTTTGATACCATATCCTTGAACGTTGTGAAATCGGAGCTGGCTGCCAGATCATGACTTTGTTTTGGCTTTTCTCCTTGACAGTATATCGCAGCCTTTACCCATGTCAAGGGCTTCATCACGCTTTATCAGTACTTGGAGACTTGCAGTGTTTACAGCAACCATGTGAATGCCTGCAGAAGGTTCCATCCTGTCTTGGCTTTATAGGCTTCTGCCCAGCCTACTGGTGAGAGAGATGCTCATCTGAGAGCTGAGCTGGCGTGGCCACATGAAAAGCAGCTGCTTCTGTGACATGCAAACTGAGATGCACACAGCCTTTGTGGTCAGGTGTGTGCTTTGCTACCTATTTATAAGGGAAAAAAATCTTAAGAGTTCCATTTCATTTGCTTATTAACAAGTAGAAATACTTCTGTAACCAATTGCTTCATCTTCGCTTTTTTTTTAACCCTTCTCATGCATTTTGGAAGTGAAAAGAAGTGAAAGGTCTATGATAGGCTCTCTTCTTTGCTAGGAGTACGTGACAAATATCAGGCTACTAACTTAAAAATTCCTGCTTTATTGACAATGACCGTGACTGACTTGCCCAAAGCACACAGCTTCTCAAACTTCAGATGCTTTAAGTGCAAGCCTTCAGTCTGCTGTTGTCTTGTAAGATTCTCCCAGGCTGTTGGATATGCTGCCACTGAGGTGGGTACCCGACACTTCCAAATCAGGGTGTGTGACATAGGGCAGCAGGGAACTCATCTGCAGGAGCAGTGACACTTTGCTGGGGCAGCGAGCTAGGTCCTAACATGTTCTCAAGTAAGGGTTTACCCCTGCACTGCCTGGAGACCAGGTGAGGTTTTTGCTGTCTGTGCTGGTGTCCTGCTGTTTTGCAGCACAAAAGGATGCTCCCCTTGAGTAGTCTTGCACTTAGTAGCTTTAAACTTCTGCAGTGAAAAGGGCCATGCGAAGTGACAGAAACTTTCTTACTTTCTTCCCTAGGGAAGGCTGTTCGGAACAGCAGTCTTGGTCAGCTGCTTCAGCCAGGCTGCTCCTCCCTGCACACACAGATACTAAAAGCCTCATAGCTTAGCATAATTTGTACTGTAGGTATCTGGCAGGCTGGTGTAAGACACTCCTCCTGCTTACTTCTAGTAAGGGGAGGATGCAGAAGGTTTTTATACTTTGGTGCGAATATTAAAGCCTTAAAGAAGTGGCATGTTCATAAAAAGGTAGAATTTGGATCTTGAAGTATTTGCTGAGGTCTTACTAAACATATATTTATGAGAGGGGGGAGGTTTGGGTTTTTTTGTCAGTTTGAATGCTCTCAGTTTAACCATCATCCACTCTGTGATATGGACCCTTTTGAGTTCTGCCTTGTTGGCATGCGCTGCTGCTCTATCAGATATGATGAGTTGTGTGAACTGGTTTCCTGGCACTTAAGAAGCCAAAGAAGCTTGTGGTTAACTGAACCAGGCTGACTAATGCATTAGGGACCTAAAATCATCTTTTTGCAGAGATGAGCACTTTTTTGTTTTTCTTTTAATGTATTGTCTAAACGTTTATTAAACAGCAAAATACCAATTTCTTTGAAAAAGAATTACTATGTTCCTGAAGGATGAAATAGGAGAGGGAAGAGTTTAACTGCTACCTCTCACCTTTTTAATGAGAAGTCATTAATTTTCCTTTGAGATTCAGAGCAAGTCTGTTCCAGTTCTCATCCCAAAGCATATGCTGTATGCCCTCAAGGGGGAAAGCAGTTAAGAATTACAAGGGGTATTATGCATAGTAGAAACAAGCAACCTGCTGAAGTAATAACCTGCTGTGTGCCCTTAAGTCTCTGTATGAATCAGGGCTTTAAAGTGGTGACTGAAATACGAGGAATATGTCATCTCAGAGATTAGCGAGACAGCCTCACGCAGGAGATGAGAAACGTTTATTTTCATGTTCTGTAACACTGATCTTCACGCAGGAAGGCGGAGTCTGGGGTAAGCACTTAAACTGCTGTCTTAGTCCTTGAGATATTGCTCTTCTTTTGAGGCAGAGCAGGATACAGCTGAGCTGAGCATACTTGGTTATGCTGTAAGTTCTGATAACAAAGTCTGATTTCCTGACTAACTGCTTCACATTTTTCTGAGGCTTTTTCTGTTGTGGTGCAGTCTGGTAACTAGTCTTGCTTTTTAGATGTCTTAAAATAACTGTTCTCTGTGACCTGCTCTAGCTTCCTCTCAAGTGGACAGGTGACACTGGTGAAATGTTTCATAGGATGTTTTAGCACTCTGTGGCACTGGAACATCTCCTGCTATACTGTGTAGTTCTTGTCCCTGGGTTTCCTGTGGACTAGTTCAGGAACGGCTTGTGATCGCGGTGATTCACTTGGAAGAACTGCTGTGAATCTGTGCTTTGTGCCTGTCTGGGGCTTGGGATCCAGACACTGTCTCTCCCCCTAACCACTGGGCTGCCGCCTTCAGTTAATTGTATACGTGTGAAGAATAGTGCATCTGATGAAGCAGCTGCATGCAAACATCAAAGTGTGTTTTAGTATTAACTACAGATTTACCTAGTGTTAATTAAGGAATCTTTAAGCATTAAGACTTCAGGATTTCAGCTCTGTTTGGTTGCTAAATGTATTTCTTAAATAAAACCACGAGGTGTCTGAAGAGAAACTAAAGAGCTTACACATCTAGTTCTGTACAACTGAGACATCTTTAATCTGCAGTAATTAGTGGTGTGTTTCAAAGCATTGGAAACCACTTTGCATTGTGTGCATTCACGAAGAGGTGCTCGTTAAAAATGCATTTTTAGTCTCCACCTGTTACTTAATACGATGTGTGCTTTACTGCACTGCTGTATTTTTGTTGCTCTTTTCCAAAGTGCATTATTCATTGCTTTGAACTGTATGGGCAGGAATATATCCTGAACATCTGATTGCTGTACTGACCATTCCCCAAGGAAAGGGTAATGTCTGTGTTTACGACCAGCAAGCAAAACCTTTCATGTCATCTTTTTGCAAAGATTTCATACCTTCTGCATACCAAAGATGCAATTAGGGGACTTGCATCTGTGATGCTACAAGGAGACAGCAAGGGGGCTGTACTTGTGTTCAACAAAGGCATCCTAAAGTGATTAATGAAGACTGACTTGGGGGACAGTGCAAAGCTTTCTCCTGGTCATCTGTCCCCTGTGTACCCTGCTTTTATCCACAGCTGCCACCTGAGAGTAGGCATGTGTGGAGCCAGGTGTATGCTGACTTAGCTGCGGCTAGGTCCCTTGCTTGCTTTTCCTTTGCTGAAAAGGGAATAGAGAATTTCAGAGATATATTTAGCTTTCTCAGGCAGGAGGTTTACAACTGTGTAAATTGAGAAGTGTTAATGTGTGAGAAACTAGGTGTTGGGTTTTCTTTCAAGAAAAAAAGCATCCCCAAACCAATATCCCACTCAGCTTGTTTCCAGACAGCCTTTGTTCTCGTTATCCCCAGGGCACTCCAATACTTGTCTGTCATTGTGAAGCAACGACTACTACATGGCTATACTCTTACCTTGTTAAACCAGTGTTGTGTTGGAATAAAAAATGCCTTCTGAGTTGCTCTTGTTTTTTCTCCCCAGCTACTCCTCTCCAGAATAGACGTAAAGCTGTGAATAAAGAGTCCAAAGCCATGTAGTGTAATATATACATTCGCTCAGTGTTTCCTAGAAGGTGCTTTTTCTCTAATGGACGAGGGAATGGATAGGTGGTCAAGTGTCCTATTAGTTAGGTGTGAAATTTTATATAATGTGATCAGTGGGCAGGTTTCATTCACATTCCTGCTCACGTATCCAAAACCTGCCATACAACCTGATGGCATCAGCAGTCTGCTCGCAGGAGCTTGAAACAGCAGTTGTTCAGCTCGGAGCTGAAATGAGTTGGCAGCACCATTTGAAGAAGTTTGCTTAGTTCCTGCCTGCATTGTGCAGAGCTGGCTTCAAAAGGGCTGTTGCCTCTACATCGTGAGAATGGCTTTCAGTCAGGATTCACAAGGAATCGTGTATCTACTGATCAGAAACACAGCAAATGCTTGTTTTAGTTTCAGTTATGCCTGTTTTTGTAGTGCTGCTTAAAAATTGAGAGTAGTGGCTGGGGATTCACTCAAGGGAATTCTGTATTTTTACTCTTTTGCATCAATTTTGTAGACTCAGCAGATCTTCAGCATATTTACACTGTCAATAAAAGTTCTTAGCTTGGAGGTCACAAGTTCAGACTTCAGTGCCTGATTGTAGGACCCTGTATTTACCCTGGATCTTACTGCTGTGAACATCTACTGCTTATGCTGAGATTTAGGGGGATGATGAATTGAGCTGGTGCTACAAAGGTGCCAGAGTGTCTGGTCTGCGTTCAGGTACCACGCTGTAATTACTGGATTTTCCTTGATTGTGTTTATCAGACTGCAAGCATCTGCTTTCTCCCTTTAAAACTAGCACCACCTGCATGCTTTCTGTGCACTGAGAAGTTAAGCTATTCATTCGCGTGCCCACCTCCAAAGTATTAACTCTTAATGTAGGTTTGAAGAGCACAGATTGTTTTACTGTGACATTTCTTCTGGTGAGTGACTGCATTAATTCCCAAAGAGCTCCAATTTCCAAGCAGCCATTCGTCACTCAACTGATTCATGATGCTCTCAGCAAAAAACAGGTTTGTCCAAGTAACTCAATGCTTTTGCTAAAGTGTATTTAAACAACGATGCAGAGCAGTTTTAATAAGTTGTGTGAAAAGCTGTTTGTAAACCAGAATAAAAGAATCCTTACTGTATTGCTTAACAGTCAACATTTTGCAGTTCAAAATGGACTCAGCGCTGCTTATTTCCCTGCTGTACAGATGAATCTTTTTGCCAAAGAAGTTTTGTGCTTCACTGAGGGGAAGGGTGTAAACTGCTCTATGTTGATAAAATTCTGCTTGTGCTACCTCTCTGATTTTACTGCCCCTTAAAACTTCATCTGAGGCTGCCTCTAGAAGCTGGACTTTCTCTGGACTACCGGGGTTGCTTCAGCACACTGAATACTGCTAGGCTCAGATCCTCTGCAATACAAACTTTAGAGTAATCTGTACCTTGATTTTCTGGTAACTCTTACAGTATAATGTAGCCCCTGTGTGCTCAAAGGTAGATAGACGTTCCTGCTCTCTGCAGCCTGGGGGCTTGAATCACCCTTGCCTGAAGCATTCTTTCAGGTACTTACCTTCTGTCCTTTTCTTTCAGCTAGCAGATGCCAGCCCATGAGGGCTGCACTTCTGTTGTTTGTGATCTGGTGGAGGGTGAGCACGAGTCACTCGAGTCACTCGATCCATCGTCTTGTGTTTCTGTTGATTATGTTGCTTAAAGAGTAAACCTGAGCTCGGCTGATTTAAGGGCTCCACATGTGAGGGAGCTTGGGAATTGCCTAGAAACACGCATGCATGCCACCTTGATGCTGCGTTAGGGGAGTCTGAAGATTAAGAAGGATAACTGAAAAAAAAATGACACTGTAATACGAAAGGGCTTTGGTAGCACACACACAATTTTCTGCTCTGTTCTGCTTTTTCTGTTTGTTCCTTGTGTTTTATGCTATGTTTAGGAGTTACTTGTTTTTTGGAATGTTTTGATTGCGTTTACACTTTGTCTCAGGAAGTGTGGAGTCTTGAAAGTCCTGTTTCCTTTCAGTTATAGATGCTTTTGTATGAGCTTCTTTTTTCAGAAAAAATCCTAGCATCACAGCTTGAGATGAAATTGTTTTGTTGCAGAAGACTCAGTGGTCAGCAGCCTTAAAACTGGCCTAATGGGAGCAGAAGTTAATCTTCCCTGAATGTTAATAACAACATAGTGGCCCAGCTTACTTGTGTTTCTATGACAGATGGCAGAAAGACGGTACCTTCTAAGATGTGTCCACAACCTTTGCATTTTCTCGTGGTATCACAGGTATTCCTAGAGCGCTGTGTGCACTCAGGATGCCATGGCTGCCAGCAATTACTGGTGTGTCAAAAGCAAGGAGAGAAATTAAAGACACGCAAGTAACTTTAAGCTTTTCTCCATCAGAAATGGTTACTGCTTAGCACAGCCTGAGCTGTGTGCTGGTTCTGTTGTGAAAGAGCCCCTCATTGGAGGTCTGATGTTAGGCTGTTGTGGTAGTAAAACGAGCTGAGCTTTGCAGAGCTAATTAATGGTAACTGTTATGAGTTATCTGCTCAATTCGCATTAGATTACAAAGATTGTATTAGGTGGGGCTAATCGGTTGCTTCGGATACCTCGGGAGCACTGTTAAGGACTGGTAAGACATATCTGGAGAAGGTGTTTGGAGGACACGTGCATGTGTGAATGCATAGGCTGGCTGAGTTACCACTGCTAAGTGGACTTAGCATAGTGGCCCCGCGCAAGGATGCTTTGAGCATTGGCTGTTTCCTCTTCTGCATGCTGGTGGGTGAGACTAAGTTACAGACTCAGTGGCTTGTAGAGGGATGTACGTGCACAGCCACGATTAACAGGTCAACGTGTCAGTGTAATTCTGTCCTTGTGGTATGCCAGGGCTAAGCCCAGTCACAAACAGCTTGTGTCTGCACAAGCCAAAAATGTGTTATTGCTTTATTCTTGCAGTGGTTACTGGAAAACTTAAGAAGTGTAATTTTTAACATGCAGCATTCAGCTGTGTTAAAGCTGAATTAAAGTCTGGAATTATTCTTGTTTCTTATGGCTTTTAATGCAATCACACAAAAAAATCTTGATGTTTGTCTTCCTTATCTAATTTTATATTTGTTATCGTTGAATTCCCAAAGAAGGAGGGTGATCTGATCTGGTGATCAGTTCAATGTGTTTGTGGAAGCAGTTGCCTATTTTACCATAGGCTTCCCCTTGAAATTGCATACAAACTATTGCACACATTTGTTGCATCTCTCTCTTTTTCTTGCAACTGCCAAAATTCTTTCACCTCTTTTTGCTTGTCTGGGAAATTCAGATTTCAAGTTCTTCAGGGCAGGCTTCACTTTTTCTGATCTGTTTGTTTTTGGCTTCACACTGGGGGACTTGCATATGTGTGAGGGTCTGTACAACTTGAATGGCAAATTACTACTAAACAAGCACAAATTAGGAAAATGGTTTCAAACTAAAATGGGATGTTTGAAGTGGATGTAAGGAAAAACTGTGTTGGTTTTTTTTTTCCTTTTTAATGAGAAGAGTAGTGAAGCACTGGAACAAATTGCCTTGAGGGGTGACAGTGCCCCATCCTTGGAGGCATTCAAGGTCAGAATGGATGGGGCTCTGAGCAACCTGATCTTTGCTGTAGGTGTCCCTGAGCATTTCAGGGGAGTTGGATTAGTTGACCTGTAAGGATCTCTTCCAACTCAAACGATGCTGTGAAATTGTGGCAGCTGCTGAAGGTGACTTGCACCTTTCTTTTCTTTTAACCAGCTTTTTTTTTTTTTTCCTGAAACATCCCTCTACTGTGCATTTGCACAGATCCTTGTTGCTCTCTGATGTTTGGGAATTATTGTGGCTTAGTGAGTTTTTGATTAATTTCCAATAGTTTTCTGTCTTGCACATGTGTGAAATAGAACTTGGAAGGTGACAATCTTGTGTGGGAGATGAATGGCTGAATCCTCTCTGCTGGCAGCACAGCCAGGCAGCTGCAGTGCAGGTTCTGCCTAGCCTGGCTCTGCTGAAATGCAGCGTATTGCCAGGAAACTCTGTGAATAGACAGTGTCAACTCTAGATGAGTGTATTTGCTCCTCATAGGTAGCTCTCCCCTCCAAAGGGGACACAGTGGCTCTGGACTCGCTGTTAAGCACAAAGATACAGAAGGGGAGAGAGGAGAGGCACAGAGCCCCTCTTGAAGCAGGGTTCCTGCATCTTCACTCTGTTCTTTTCCGTTTTATTTGCTGTTGTCCTGGTGGTAGAGCTAGCAATTAACCCAGTGGATGTGAGAATATTTTCTTTCGCAGTGTGCTTCAGTTACACTGTGCAAGCCACACATGAAATTGTCTGTGCCTTTTTACCTCTACAGCGTGGGAGGATGCTGGATATTAATTCTTGTGCTTTAAAATAATTATGCAGTGGTCAGCTGCTGCTTTGGAGTTCTTGGTGCTTTTTCACATATTGCAGTGTTGAAGGTGTAATACAGATATCTAGCTCTGAACCTTTGAGTAAACCCCAAACCTGCAATATGCTTGCCTCAAGTTAATCATTTTTTGTTTTTCTTCATGAAATAGAAATGCTATAAACAGATTCAGTGTGTTTTACATGAATTAGTGTCATGTGCCCAGTTATGTGTTTGTTTGATGCATCTCTTCCCTGTAAACACACTGGAAAATTCAAGATTTAGAAATATTTGCAATTAGAGAAGTGGTAGAAATCATCTTGCACCTACCTTTCGTAGCAGTCCTTTAGTTTGATGCTTCTTGATGGCATGCTCCATTTTAGTATTGCAATTTTTTTCACTCTAGTGATCAAAAAGTGTAGCAGAGCTTATCATCAGGAGCTCTGCATGGCTAACCTAGTTTAGTGTCAGTCTTCAGCATTAAAAGCTGTGAAAAACACTTGCTCAGTTTTGGATTTAAACGTGTAAACTTTTGGCTTTATTATCCCACTGAAATATGTTCAGACTGTGCTTGGGAAAACTGCTTTCCTTTTAATGTAAATAATTATGCTTGATGTGCTGAATGTCAGAGAATTTGGAAGTGCTTCAAGTCTGTTCTGATGGTCTGCGGTGTTTCTTTATAATGTGTGTTAGGCCAAATTATTATGGTCCTTAGAGACCACCACAGATTAGCTGGAAGTGTGTTGAACAGATGGATTGCATTTTAGCTGGTTATATTAGTAATGTCGAGTGACAGGCCTTGAACACAACACACTCCTTATTCCCTCTTAGCACATAAACCACCCCAGGACAACTGGAGGGTGGAATAAAATACAAGTCAGGAGTAATTTGTCTGAACACCATTACAGACATCTGAACCCACTTGCACGTGATTTGGAGAGAGAAGTTGAGGATAAATCAATAAGCTTTTCATTTCCTCAAGTAGGTAAATTAGAAGGGCTGCTGGTAATAGAAGCCGGGGGACACAGTGTGTTACAATTGGATTTTCTCTTCTCTGGTGAAATCAATAATGCTGCTAGGCCCAACAGTAGAGCTGTGTGCTGTACTGAAATGAGCGGTTTATCTTGGAGTCAGTCAGCTCAGCCTGGGAATTCTGCTGCTAGGTAGCTTATCACAGTTTTGCTTCGTGTTTTAGAATGTCTATTTTTTGTACTGAATCTAATCAGAAAATACTATTTCTCCCACAGCTGGGGGTGGGATCACAGCTTCTTTGTTCTTTATTCCAGTAGGCCTATAGTGAAACTAAGCGCGTCCTAATATTTTTTGCATAAGGTAGCTTTATTTAAGTACACACAGAACTTTTGTTATGGGATACAAGCAATAACCAAAAAAAGTACACTGTGAACAGTTCAGTCTTAAAGCAAATGTTTTTATCATGGCTTGCCTTACTCTCAGATGTGTGGGGTGATTTTGTTCTGTTATTCTGGTGTGGGTGATGTAACCAGTTCATAAAGCAGTGAGAGTGCACAATGGGTCACATTATAACCATGGAATTTTATTTTCATTTTCTTCCTACCTTACCTGTTACTGTTTTCTCATTGGCTTTTTGGTGCCATGCCGGGTGCGTGATGAGCCCTCAGTGCTGGTACTGCCTGCAGTGCAGGAGGTTTTACTTTGGGCTGGGCCCTCTTCACTGCTCTATTACAAAGACCAAAACTTGAGCCAAGACTGTCCTTGATCTAAGAATTGGGTGAATGACTGTTTCTGGATCTGTTTTTTTTGTTTGTTTTTTAATCTATGTGCTGTCCCTATTGCATGTGTTTTATGGTTTTGTTGTTTGTTTAATGGAACTTTATCTAGTTCTTCTGTTCAGTATACTTCTGTGATTTGGCTAGCTCCACACATGTGAGGACGGTTCAGACTTTGTATAATTCCTTCACATTCCCTCCCACTGAGATCGCAGCCCGTGGCTGTCAGAACTGATTACTTTCAGCAGATGAAGCAACAGTTATTTTAGCAGCTTTTGGATTTCCACTTAAAGGATCTTTAGAAACCTGCTTTGTATTTTGCTGGTTTTCAGGAGAAAAAAAAACACACCTCCTTTAAGACAGCTAATCCTCTAGTCTGTCACCTCATGAATACAATTGTTGCAGAGATGAGCAAGGTTTTTAATCAAATTTTGTAGTGTATGTCGCAGGTTGGCAGAGTAACAGTGAATACTGAGTCACTCAGTGTCGTCAGGTGTGCTTGCATGGTAAGGTGCACATGGAAAACATCTCAATAAAAGATCTGCTTGTGTTTCACTTCTTTGTCATCACCCTGCAACAACTTGTTCCATCTTGTCTCATCTTTTGTGGGATCCTGATGTATGGTTTACAGAATCTTGTAAATCATTTTCCTCACACCATCAATAACTTCATGGATAACTAAAGCAAAATAATAATGTTTGTATGCACTGGTTGTTAAATGTTCTTTTTTCTTCCAGGCTGTTTTGTAGCATGATTTCTTTATTACTTAAAAACAAAGCTGGAAACCCCACAGGTCTGAATTTATTCCTTAAAATAGATTTTAATAAAATGTACTTATTTGTTTGGGTGCTTGCTATTAGGAGTGCTGTTTCCAGAAAAGCTTGAGTCCAGCCATCCCCAACTTGGAGCATGCTGCACAGGGGGCACCATCATAACACATTCCCAGTAGTGCCCCAGCTTATTAGCACTGCTGCCACCAGAGGCAGCCAATGGGGGAGTTCATCCACGTGTATAGGGTCCTGCTCTGGGTTGTGCTTGGGGGATCAGATCTGTACTGGTGGTACTGGAGTAGGATGTTGACAGCACTGTACAGGTAGGACTCTGCTGAGCTTTTTCAGCCATGGGTCTGAGCTCAGTTGAAGTGTAAGCCTGTTTCTCTGGCCAGGAAGTGTTTGCTCTCAGTGGCATAAATAAAGCTGAAGATGTTTTTTCCTTGTGGGCATTTCAAGCAGGGGAGCACCATTTGGCTCCCAGTCAGCTGGGCAATTAGCATTTTATAGCTAAGCAATATACTTAAATGGAATGGCTTGGCTTGAGCGTTGAATTACAATGGCCAGTAGACTGCTTTTCTTCTTACATAATTTATTTGTTACTCCCTTCTTGTTCAGGATTCAGGCAGAGGTTAATTTAATTCCACACTAGAAGCCAGTAGTTGCTTCACATTAACACTGCACTGTGGTGCAGGGAAGTGTTTGTGTAAAGCTTGTTTGCCTGGTCCCTAAGCTGTGGAAAGGACAGTTTCATGTACTCCTATCCTGACTGTGTTCTTTGCTGGAGCCATCGGTACACTCTTGTTGGCATTTAAAAATGCAGCCAAGATGGATGCTTCAAGACTGTGTTATTCCACACTTAGACACAAATTTTTAAGGAGCAAATGTGTACTGAACTGTGTGTAGTATGGGCCCAGGAGGCTTTGTTCTTACAGAATTATAAAGGGCCGAATTTACCCTGTTACATGTAAACAAAGTGTTAATATATGACCATGGTGATTTGAGAGCTGCCACTGCATCTCCTCTGATGACCCAAGGCAGACAGCAAACAGCCAACATCCTGTGTGAGTGATCTTAGAAAGATAAAAAGCGCAAGTAAAACATGCCCCGGCACTCCAGAAACAAATTGGGAGCTCTCAGACAGGGGGAATGTGGTTGCTGTGCTATGTTTGTTCACTATGTTTGTTCATGCTCTTATAAGCCTGAGGGCTTAACTCAGTGCTTAGGATTTTATCCTCAATCTCGTATGTGTCTTAATTTTTCCTAAAGCCTTTGACTGATGGAATCAATGTAGGGGAATTTTGGCTTTATTATTTTTTTAAGCTCTCTTCTTAACAAAGCGAAGCCCTTGGTGTGCACTTGCTTAGATGCCAGAAGGCTCCTAGTGAGAACACGGCATTTATTTATGTTTAACCTCATGACTTCTGGGTAGATGAAGAGTATCTTCGTGTCCTTGGGGTGCTGGCTGGGAGTGCCCAGCTGCTCTCAGCAGAGCTGTGTCCCCAGCGGTGTCCCTGTTGCTCAGGGCTGCAAATTGTCTCCACCAGCTCTCCTCTGCGCTTTTGTGGGCAGGCACAGCTGAGAGCACACACTCAGTACGCACCTGCAACTCTGCCAGGGGGGCATTGCCCCCCAGTATGGGGTCATGTTCTGCTGCGTGCAAGAACCTTCGTGGGCTCCATCTGCTGGGTTTTGGGGTCTGCTTCAAGGGTTTGAGGCTTGACTGCCAGTACTTGAGTTGTGATGGTAAGCAGTGACCTAACCAGGAGCATCTGCTTTTGTAGCCACCACTGCTGACAAAGGAGAAGGAGCTGAGGCCTTGGACAAGTTTCAATTTCAGAATATCCTCTCTGGGAGAGGAGAAACACAAGCACCTGCAGGAGCTGCAGTGAGGCCCAAGCGAGATCTGTTTTGAATTGGATTCCTTAAATAAGACTACTGTTACCAACATTTTGTCATGGAAATCTCATTAGCAGCAGTATAAACAATAAAAAAAAAGTGCACAACAATGTGGGAGTAATTATGCTGGCATGCAGTTAGCATCCAAACTGACTGTAGAGTTGGTTCATGGTCTCAGTTTGAAGTTGGCAACTCAAACCCTAATTTTTTTTTAATAATTAGGGAGATTGTTACCATGGGTTATTGCTGTAACTTTTACTATTTAATCAAGCTTTACTTGCGCTGTAAAAATGTTTAAGTGGTCTCTCAGAGGAGAAATTAGGATTCTTGCTTCAATAGTTGCTCCCTGGAGAGCTGTGAGCTTTTGCGGGCAACTGGAAGCATTTGAAAGCCTTGTTCTGCTCTACAGTAGACCCTGCCTTCCCCTAGCCATGCATCCACCCAAAAGAGAGCAAATGTACCATCCTTTCCTCTATTTCATGCCTCAGCTCTTCTGCATTCCATGTGGAGGAGCAGCAGCCCTTACATAGTGCAGTGCTGCTTGCCCCAGGGGGTTGTCAAGATTTTATCTTTCATTTATTTTGTCACTGGGTGCCAGCTGTGTGCCTGGCTTAACCCAGTGGCCAACCTAGGGGAGTTAGTTGGGCCTATGCTCAACCTGTAGGGCTGTTTAGGTAAAAGTTGGAATGTTCTTGACTGCTTTGATGGGAAGGGATTCAGGTCATTTCCAGAGGGAGAGGCTTTAAGCACTGGACCTGAGGCTTCATCATGTTATTCCAAGCTATTAAATGACTGTGTGCCAGCTGAGCTTTAGTACATCGTTGTAGCTATAGCCTGGACAAAAATCGGAGTACAATCATGAGCATTGGTGTAAGAACTTTCAGTTAACACACTTCACCTCACCCCTGCAGCTGGACACTGCTTTGGAGCTCTCAGCTGGTAGCAGGTGTGGTGCTAACCTGAAGGAGCTTTACTTCTGTGACTTGCTGTTTCATCCTAAAAGAGGAAAAGCATTGGCCTTCCTTTATGCAGTGTTGAATCTACTGATGAGCTACTTAACATAGTGGCATTGTCAACACAAATAATCTCAGGTGGAGGTGTTTTGATCAATAAAGGTAGTTACCTGTAATGTATTTTAAAAACAAACCAGCTTATCACCTCTTACAGCTGAAACCTTTCAGTCTGAGGTATGCAATCACTGCACAGCTCCAGGTCCCATCCTAGTGCACTCAGCATCTCCAAGCCCTGCCAAACACAGAGCTTGAGTTCTTGTGGGTGTGTGCTCAGGGCTGTGCTGGGTGGTATGTGTGCAGTAACTGTATGGGGAGCATGGGAATGGTACAGCAGAAAGGTTAGCTGTGGTGCCTTTTGTGGCTTGGGGTAAGTAGCTGACGGGCTGATGATTACACAAAGACAACGTGAATTCTTAATGCATTCCTGCCTCAGTGCCACTCCATGCGCTGGGTGACTGGAAGCAAAATTCTTTCTTTTTTTTTTTTTGCCATGGGAATTGCTGGTTAAAGCCCAATACTTTGCCATATGCAAATTGTGAATTTGTTTTAAAGCCTCAGTGCCACACTATTGTCATAGCAGACATTGCAGTCCGGCCATGTGCTGTTAAAAAGCGATTCAGTTTGCAGCTGTTTTGCTAACAGGTGCAAACAAACTTTTGTTTAAAACATCTTGAGTGCACAAACTATAAAATGCATTTGGCCAATGACTCAGCAAATGACTGGCCCACATCAGATGAACTTCCCATTGCATTAAGATCTGTGAAGTTTGCCTTCTTAACGGCACCAAAAACCCATGAGCTGTTTGATGGGATATTTCTGCTTTATCCAGACTGTTACTGCTGAGGATTGTGTTCTGAGCATGGGTTGGAGGGGAAGAAAGTGAAATATGTGGTGTCTCATTTTTTTTATTCAGTATCCACTATGATTGCTTATCAAATGCTGCAGGTTCTGTGGGATATTTCCTCTTACAATCAGGTTTAATTTTTCCTCCTATGGGTAACTCTGAAAGCAGCAAAATAACAATCCAGTAACTTGGAGAGGAAGTGTTTCTGTGAATAGCTGATTGTTTTAGGAAATGTGTGACTGCCCTCCGTGCCCAATGACAGTGTTTTTTCCTCTGGTGCTGAATGCTCCACCAGAATTAAAGCATGAGCCCTTCCCGTGGCTGCAGGGCAGCCTGGGGTGTGGAGGCAGGCAGGGAAGGGGCACCTGCCAAACACTGGGTTGAGCCCTGTGCAGGACCTTTGTTTCCTGAATCCCAGCACAGCACTTCCATCACACAGCCACTTTCCTCCCTAGCTTTTCATGTGAAACAAATACTTGCAGGCATAATGTTTTGTTCACATCACCACAAATGAGCATTAGTCGCTGTGGGATGAAGCTTGAAACCATATTCCTGCACTCTGTATGCTACAGAAAGTGACTCGAGTGCACGGCAGAACACATTACCGTTCAGAGTCCTCTCTGCAGTATATTTGTTTGTCCACCTTCTGGCATTTGCCTGCCCTGGGGCTTGTAGCCTTTCTTCTCTAAGCCTGTCTGTCATTTCAGAGTAGCTTCAGGCAGCTTCTGACTGAACAACACACCTCTCTTCCCTGCTGTCTTCCAAAATAAGGGGACATTTAAGTTCACAAAATGATTTGCTTAATCCTTTTTTCTTTCTGATAAAAACAGTGCAAACAAATATAGAACTTGCACTGCTTTGAGAAAATTGATTTCAAGCTAACTGTTCAGTAGCTTTTCCCTCACACTCACTTCCCTAGCCCATCATTAGAATTTCAGACCTATGGAATGATTTGTCCAATTATTTGAATTACTCACATTGCACAGCCTGGCTTTGGTGCCTTTGATGAATGCCCTGGAACACAGCAGCAGCTGTATGTCAAACATCAAATGAATGCAGGTCATGCCTGGGGTAAAAGCATGATGAGAAGGTGAGCCTGGTCTGGCACTTAATTTGGTTAGTACCATGAGACCCTCTGAGTTCTCTATTGGCCATTGTTCAAAGAGGTGATCAGTGTATGTTAGCTGTGCAACGTGATGCCATCTTCAAGTAGTGAGATGTTCCTGAAGTGAGGTGTCCTCTTGTGACATCTGAACTAGCAGGATGTTAAAGGTTTTGTAATCGATTGAGCTCTGTTTTCTTTGTGGTGTGATTGATTGGGATTCCTTTGCACTGACCTTTGCTTGTTGTTGTCTTTTGTTTAGGAGGTCCTCCAGCAGCTGATTGTAATGAATTTACCAAATGTTTTAATTATTGGCAAAGATCCTCTTTCTGGTGAGTAGCTTCTTGGATTCTTCCCCTCACCCCATGCTGAATGATAGTTTTATTTACCTTAATATACAAATACAATATCTAACATGTCTTACAAATATAGATTTATATATGTACAATAGTTCTTGCTAAAACTAGAACAGCTACTTGCTTGAAAGTTATATCTTCTATCTTGTTGCTGCAAGTGATGGAGAACAGTCTGCCCTGTGAAACTGTTTGTCCTGCTTTTCTGTCTTGTGTTCCTGTATAATCATTTCAGCTGTGACAGTATGTGCATACCAGAAAAGTGTTGGAAAGGTGTCCTGAAGTGTGAAGTGCAAACGAAGTGTAGGAAGAGAAATATATAAGGACTGAAAAAAGTACATGTATGGAATCTCAGGAAAAAAAGGAGAAAGAGAGAATGGCAAGGACAAAAACATCTGTCTGGTCACTTTGTCAAGGCAAGAGCATCTGTCAAAAGTGGTAACCCATAGAAGATGATTGGAAGCCAATGACCTCTTTTTGGTGGGACAAAATGACAGAGTTTCAGAGCAAAATTAGTTTGACTTCTCATTTTAACCATATTTATGAAGAGGTTTTGTTGCTGTAGTTAATTTGCCCATTTTGCTGTAGCACCGTGCTGGTGCCAAGGACTGTGAATTTGTTTTTACCTAAGAAGGGAAACAGAATGAACCTTGTCTGCAGAGATGGGGAATGATGTGGTAACGAGCATCTACAGAACAAACAAATGGCAGAAACCTTGGCAGAAGATCTCATTTTGTTGCTCTTGGCAGCCATAGTGTATGCACCTACACAAAGGGGTTATATCCAAAAAGAATATTAATTTGCTGATATTGTGCTACAGAGACTCATAGCCTTGACACCTCTGCTGTAAAATCAAGCTTTGAGGGTAAGGCATTCACTCCTTCAAAAATCAAGGTGAAGTCTGCAGTATCAGCCTTAATTCTTCTGTACTGGTTAACTTTATGGCTGGAGAAGAAAAGAAATGCAAGAGTTATTGCTCTCCTCAGTCATATGGACAGTGGACAAAGCCTGACAAAGATGTCTGTGCCAACAAGGCAAGCTTTCTGCTGGCCATGTCACTGGGAAAGGCTGGCTGGCTTCTTGTTGTGGCTGTTGCTGAGTGACAGCTGGTAGGAGGCTCACAATGCAGTAAATGCAGCATTGACTTTTGGGGAAGCTGCACACTTGAAAGCTGTCATGTGCTTATGTATAGCTTCCCACCATTTACTTGCTGCTTGTCAGCACTTTAAGTCAGTCTTTGAAGAAATCGCCTGATACAACTCTTATGGGAGGGTTATTGGCTAGCTCCACTTAAGTACAACCAGACATCTGCTTCACCTTAAGATCTTTGAAATGTGGCATTCTCACTTTTTTTTTTATTATTTATTTTGTCTGTTACTGTCTTATTATTGATGTAATTAAGAACATGAGAGAAGATAAAAGCTTGTGAGAATGCGACAACTAGATGGCTGAAAATAATGGGATGTGTGCATACAAAAAACATTAAGTTGTTGTTTGGCTATATTTTATACTGCTTTTGAGAACCAGTTGGAGCTTTTTGAGAACAGAAACTAAGGTAGGATGTGCTGATGAAGAAATAGAGAACTAGGGGATGTTTCAGAACTGGGGACCTGGCTAAGGGCTGATGGGAAGCCTGGAAAGGGGCAGTAGGGAGGAGAGGTGTGAGGAGAAGTTACCAAAACCAATGGAAGGGAATTCACAAAAAAAACTGAACTCAGCTCTGGTGAATGATGTCCAGGTAGCTGCTGGATTGATGCCTGTGTTGCTGTGCCTTTTTCAGAGAAGGCAGTGACACATGAGAGGGAAAGAAAGTGAAATGAGATATTCTTTGTCAGTGGGAGAGCTAAAGAAGGGTTATAGATTGAATAAAGACATGAAGACAAAGCAGTCATCAGCATGGGAAATGGTGCTTTTGGCATGAATTCAGAGAAGCCCCAGGGAAAACTGACAGAGGAGTGAGGAGGCTGGGCATGACAGCAGTATAGGGACGAGATATGAGGCAGACATTAATTATTGGAGGCAGGTGTTTAAAAATGGCAGTAGTAGAAGAGTAACCTCTCTGTGTCAGTGGCCCAGTCCAGGACAGAGACTGGGAGGGAGGATGAAGCCTCCAGAGGCAGTGCTGGGCTGAGTGCTGCTGGAGCTCCCCGAGCTGAAGGCTGAGGTGTGGGTGGTCAGAAGGGAAGATGGATCTTGGAGGCAGTGGTTGCATCCCAGTTCTTGTTCTCTGTCCCTTGTAGGTAAGGTATCTCAGTGGAAGACTCCCCCTCCCTTAACCAGAGGAAGAGAAATTGATCCCATGATCACATTCCTGGAATAAATAATGGGTTGCTATGTGCTGCTCAAGCTGAGAGGGCTCCTAGTGATTAACTCCACATATCCCAGGCCAGACAGCTGTTAGATCCTTCAGTATGATTCACTCTGTAACAAATGCAGTGACTTCTTCCTTGAAACAAGTCTTCATGGGTTGTTTTTTTTTTTGTATTTAACACATTTTTCAGAGTATTTCAACAGCATAATTTGCAGACATTCCATCCTAAAATACGGTCAAATCTGTTGCTATGTATTTTAAATTTTAAACTGAGCAGCTTTGAAGCTGAGAATGGTGTTCTAACTATTTAACTCCCATTTGGCAGTCCACGATGGGGACTACTCTGGGCTTCTACGGCTGCACTTGGAACATGAGGCTGTTGAGAATACAGAGCTGCTACTACTAAAAATGCTGTAGGAGCTAAGCTTTTTCATAGCATATGGTACATGTCCTCCAGATTCAGGAACTTTATGAGCTTTCATCCTCTAAATCATTTTGTTCCAGGCCGTGGCAGGTTTACCTTTTTCGGTTTGTTTGTCGGTAAGCATAAAAGTTGGAAAAATAGTTTGTGAGATGATGACATCCTTGATTTGTTTTCTAGAATATAGGGAACTGAAAAGAGATCTGAAAGTTTGTTTAAAGAGTTTAAAAGGTTTTCCAGGAATCTCACTTGCAGAATGATGTAGCTGACATTACAGGCCTCTCTTCACTGCACCATGCAGTAGTCAGCTGCTGCCATTAAACTGTTTTTGTCTTCCTCCAGTGGTTTTCTTAAACAGACTCTTGACAGAAAAATCTGCTGCTGCATACCCAGACCTCTGTATTTAATATGAAAATCATCAGAGTATTTATCATCAGTTGTAATTCTTTAGGGGCTGGAGAAGAGAGCACTTGAAGTTTTTACAGAGCAAGAATGGAAATGAGGTCTTGTGTGCCTGTTGCGGTAGGCCTGTTTCTGTCTCTTCAAAACAAACAAACAAAAACTTCGCTATTTAGATCCCTTTTTCAGTTTACATGGAAGGTTTATGAATGAGCGAGCCCCAGATCCCTGCTGGTAAATATCTATAGAAACTGTTTTTCATTAAAATCCTAAAAGATGCATGCTCCCGCTGGGGTTCTTTTTTCATGTTTGGTTTCCTTCCTCATTTTGTTTCACAATCCAGCAGAGACACCGAGGTTCATAAAATATACAGTTAATAACAACACACAGCCTCAGTAGTGTAAATTTAGAAGTCAGGCCTTTCTCATTCAGGATGTAGCTAGAGCTGGGAAGAACAGTGCCTGTGCACTCACTGCTTCTCAGCCTCTCCACAGCCCCATTGCGTGCTGCCTGTGGCACTACACAAACTAGCATTCCCTCTCTTCTGCTGGTGGAAAATCAAAGCAAAAAAGTACCTAAAGGAGCTGCACAAGCTCAAAATCCCTCATACTTAGCTTCATTTTCTCTTATGTCTTCCCTTCCTACTCCCTCTCTTATATCTGTAAGTCTTCTATCCCATCCCTGTACCTCCACCCTCCCCTTCTGTTGTGCCCCCTAATCCCTTTGCCGCCTTCTCCCTGGGCCATGCCATCTGTCTGTCTCCTATGAGCCAGGGCAGCTCCGGACTGCAGGTGGTGGTTGGGATTCCCCCTCCCAGCCAACGCGCTGTGGGAGCAGATGGTCTCTGCACATCCCCCAGGTGCTGGCTCCCTGCAGGCACAAATACATGGCCTGAGAGCAGCTGCCCTGGAATTCTCAACAAGGTGCAAATGCCCCAGTTTTTGTTTGTTTGTTTGTTTGTTTTTACTAGCACCTTTCTGTTTTAAGTGCTAATTTGAATCCAGTCCATTTGCTTCTGCTTGTGGCTACCTGTCTGCCAAAGAGCTTTGCCCTGGACCTAAGCACTTGTGTCCCGAGTTGTAGGAGGGTATTCTTGGTAAGCTCAGCTAACAAGACTGCTAAACGTTAGCTTTGAAGCAGCAGCAGTTTAATAAACTTATTATTACCTCAAGTCCTTTAATTTCTCACTGCTTTCTATAACTCTGGTTTGGCCTTCCCTGCCTAAGGGGCCTTCCATGTGCCCCCTAGATTCTCCTGCTGGTGGGAGAGCTCAGGTGGGAATGAGACCTCTGAGTGATATTTCCAGGCAATGGCCATAATGGGGTTGACCTCATTAAGTTACCCCAGAGTAATAGCTGAAGGTATGGCACCTCACTGGACCAGGCAGTATCACTGATGCACATCTGTTATCTGGGGAGAAAAACAAAGCCTGCTACCTTTGGTGCAGAATGCACTTCGAATGGCTTCAGTGGCTCCCTTGTCTTTAGGGTAGTGCAGGTGCACTTGCTGCTGGAAATTGTGTTTTCTGACCTGAAGAACTCCAAGCCAGCAGGCTCACCTGCAGGACAGCTGTAGTGCACAGAGCATAGTGCAGGGGGCTAGAGCTGGGCGTTGAGTACTTGTACCTGTGACTGGGAGCTTGCGACTGCATGCCTCTCCCTCAATCTCAGGGTGGTCAGCCATTGGTATGTCTGGGAGAAGGAGAAGGTGCGTGAACCCCTCACTGTCTGTCACACAGCAGCTTTTTTTACTCATGTCCCACAGGCATGCTCTGCCTTTAATCTGTAGTCTGGTTCTGCTTTGAAACATATACAGAATGAGTCCAGGTGCTGAAAGTGTAACAAGAACTTAATTTTGCAGGAAGAAAATATGCTCTTCCTAACCTCGTTATCATCTTGAGCTAGTGGTACCCATGCAGAAACTGCTCACATTGTGGCAGATCTTTTGTTGTTCAGTGATTTTTTTTTTTTTGGTGAAACTGCATCGTTGGACTTGAATTCTGAGAATTCCAGCATTGATTCATGCACTAGATAATTTGTGTAGATCACTTGAAACATTTTAAAAATCAGTATTCATAAAAACTGTTGAAAAATTGTTCAACAGTTTGACAAATGCTGAGGGCATTTCCTTTTCAAAAGGAAAGCAGCAAGCAGCCGATTTCCGAAGCTGCCTGCACGCTGCATTGTGAGGTTCCTAGACTGCTAGCAACTCGGCAGTGATGTAGGTCAGTGTGCCTCTATGGGGCTGCACGTGGGCATTGTTCCAGCTGCCTGGCCCCACTCTGCACAGGCCTCTGACCCACAGCCCGCTCAGCTCTGCGCTGTGTTGCTGGAGGGATGTGGTGGGGATCAGCTCTGCTCTGTGGTGGGGGCAGTGGAATTGTGGAGTAAATCAGGGTATGAGGTGGGAATGTTTATCATGTGGTTCCATGCTGTGTGTTGGGAAGCAGTTGTATAGGGATGAGAGTAGTGTACAAGGCCTGTGTTTTTTTCCTTCTCTCCCACTGTGAACAGCACTTGGTGTTATCCCTCCTAGCACACAGGGCGTGCACTTCACAGTGTGAACAGAGTGAACTAGCTGCTAACGCACCTGTGTTAAAGAGAGAATTTGTGTACACAAGATGGCATTAGGTTTTGGAAAGGCTGAGAAGCAGCTACTTTATAGGTGTAGAATTCAGGATGAGTTTGTCCTGTGAATGTAATCATCCTTGAATCCTATCCAGGGTGTATCTTGTTTTGTTCTTGTTTTCCAGTCTTGTTAATCATAAAACAAGGGACAAACTTTGGGAAAAAGGAGGAAAATGTATATTACTGCACTGATTAGAAGAAAACCTCAGAAAATATAGATGAGGAAAAAGATAGTCTTGAATTTTGGGTTTAAAAAAATCCATAAGAACTGTACTGTTAGGTGGAAACTGCAGTAAAAATATAACGGACACATATGAGCAGCCACTTGTTCAAAGAAGAATATTCTTGCTTTGAGGAGGATATTTTGGAGATGATAACTCAGAGGTACTTAATCTATGTTATACATATGTACTAATTCCATTTTTTCCTTTCTAGGTAAAAGCATGGAAGAAATTAAGAAGCTGCTGTTGTTGGTTCTGGGATGTGCTGTGCAGGTGAACCTCATTAGAGGCTTGAAAAACATTTTTATGAATCTGTTGTTATTTCTGGACTGAGAAAATCCATACAAAGATCATTGCTATATGAACAAACGTATAGCTCAAGAGAGCTTGCAAACTAGAACTGTGAAAATAGATTAATAAAATGATTATAGGGGAGAAAGCAGCACAGGGAAAGTAAGTACTCTCTGTGCCACAATTTGTTACCAAATTATCAGCCATAGAATGTATGCTCTCATAACAGAGTGGAAGGAAAAGCTTCGAGTAGTCCACTTGATATCAAGATTGTTGTTGGTTTGTTGTCTTATTTATAAAAAAATAAATCTGTGGTAGAGCACACCTGATGCAAAACAAATAAATAAGCAGAAAGTCTAAGGATCTGTTTGTTCATCGAAGCCTGGTTTTATTTGTGTTACCATTTGATTAAATATTATGTGTAGAAAATCCAAAATGAATAGCTACTTTGTGTATTCATGTGTGGACTTTTATCTGGTGTTTGTTAAAATAAGCGGACAGGCAGTGTGTATGGGAAACTCCCCAGAAATAAATGACAGTTACCAAATAAAGCACTCAGTGTTCTGCCCACCAAACATCCACATGGTAAACAATAGTGATGTTGCAGGCTGGCCTTCCTTTATAATTGACCTTGTTTGTAGGTCTCTAATGTTTTTGTCATGCCTTAGGACACTTCCTCTGCTCAGCTATGTCAAGTCAATTATGTCAGGGTAATGCTGTGTTCGTGTGGCTGCTCGGAACTTGGTCTCTGTGCTGCATTGCAACACAAAGAATAAAGGTCTGAGTTGGCAAGCTGATGTGCATCCTCAGTCCCTGTTTACAGGGCTGAGGCCCTTCCCAGTGAAATGAATGGTAACACTCAGAGGCGGACCCCTAAGAGACACTTTAAATGGCAGAAAAAGCAGCTTTAAGAAACGCTTAATGTTTAACTTCTCTTTTGTCTTCCTGTAACAACTGTGCATTGCAATATTAGTGTACAGTTGTTGATATACTGATAACAGATGTCTGACTCCTTAAAATCCTTTAGTAAAAGATTTACTAAAACCTGTTTGTTTGAATTGTCACTCACTTTTACCTAAAATGTTTTTCATCCCTATTTTTTATCAAAAGCGCATGTTGATTTTGTTCAAAAAGCAAAATCAGTCATTGATGTGAAAATAGTATCTAAGGGGATGCATCCTATTTCATTGCCAAAGCGATGCATAGTGCAAACAGAGAAGCAGAATGATTAAATGATGTAATGTAAATGTAGGTCTTGTACCCACCTGGTTTATGTGTGGCTCCATTAGTGATGCTGTAATGATTTCCTCTGGCTATTGCCCCACCTCTTGTTTTTAAAGAGCAAACCCAGCCACTTAAATTACCCTTGCTTGCATGGACTGTAGAAGACTTTAAATAATTCACAGCGTAATTCAGTTCTTACTTCATATGGAGCAGCAAAGTGTGATACTTTCTAGCATAATAAAGTATATATCTTGAACGTTTTGTTGTTAGCAATTTAGTGATATATATAATTTTTTTTCTTAATGAAAAATGCTGTTTTTTTTAAATTTTAGGCGTTTAACTTTTTTTTTTTTGTTTTTTAACAGTGTGAAAGAAAAGAGGAGTTTATTGAAAGAATAAAACAGCTGGATATTGAAACCCAAGCTGCCATTGTGTCACACATTCAGGAGGTGAACTTGCCAGTGTTTGCTGTTTTGACTTTATGTCCTTTTCTTGACTTAATGTATCAGTGTCTTCATGTTCATTACTTCACATTTCATAGTAGATTCATGAACATGAGAAGAAGAAATGATCTATGAATATGTGTTTTTAATCATGTTAATTCAGTTAAAATAGTAGGTGTTTTTTAAAATGTTACTGCATGAAAAAGTTGCAGTTGCAAATGTCTTGCTTGCTGCTTTTAGAATGTATACAAGATAATGTTGTAAGGATATATGTGCAAAACATTTCAAGAAGTGTGTGTGGTTTAGGAGCTGAAGTCCCCTTTGCAGTAATGATGTAGACGCAGTCCCTTAGTCCTGTGGTAGGTGAGACACAGGCTCCCCAGTGGTGTGCTCTTTGGTCACTGGGCTCCTAACTCAGCTTTGAAAGTTCTCTGCAGTTGAAATTAGACATGTCCTTTGTTTTTTAAGTGAAGCATGATCCAATGACAAGAATATTCTTGGACCTCTAAGGTTTCTGTAAAAGGAAGGACTACATGTGACTGCTAGAAACCAGCTTGTTTTGGAGATCCAAAGAGAAGCCCTGTGCAGATGCCCTTTGTTGGTCATGCCACACTGGGAAATGGGCATTGGGTGAGGTCTGGTGTCCTCAGGTGCAAGTGCAAAAAGCTTGGTGCACTGAGATTTAAGGAACCAGTTACAGAAGTCTAAGACAGGAACTTGGAGGAGAAAAAAAAAACAGATGAAATAAGCTCTTCAAAAGCAGAAATATTATTTAACTGAGCTTGAGATTCTTTTCACTTGCATGATGTTTCTGCTAAATGAATCAGAGGAAATACATCTGGCTGAGTAGTGTTACAGTTTCGATAGTCAATGTCTGTGTTATTTTCTACATGCTTTAGGTGAAATGTGATAAGTTTCTTAATATGTCAGTAGAAGAACCTAGGGGATACACCATATGCAGCACATACATTTACAAGTTAGCTAGTGGAAAGACAGTGTTTTTTTGTTTGTTTTTTTTCCTTGTTCTTAGGTGACTCACAACCAGGAGAATGTCTTCGACTTGCAGTGGCTGGAGCTCCCAGACATGGCCCCAGAAGAGCTGGAGTCTCTCTCCAGGAATATGGTGTTCCACCTCAAGAGGCTCATTGATGAGAGAGATGAGTGCACAGAGGTACAGTGACTTCTCTCTTGTATAGTGCTCATGTGGAGCACCAGTTAAAAAGCTCAGTTCCTTCTCTTATTTTTTTGTGCCCTGGGTTTCTGTTTCTTCTATGTCTTCCTTCTACACCTCAGAAAAATTGTGAAAAGATTTTGTCTTTTCCATTCTCACATAAACACTAAAGTGTCATGAAATGACTGGTAAGAGAAGTGCATGTGGTAAAAGATACCAAAATATTTGAACTTGTGGCTTTATCTTGGGATTTTTGTCTCTGGATGTCTGCTTAGGTGTTTGTTTTAAGAGTTGACTGCTTGCCTGATTCTCCAGTGATACTTACCATTGTGGGTTCCAGTGTCTTTGCTTTTCTCCATGTGTGAAAACAGTCCTTTCTGTTACTGACATGAGTCATCTCACTTCAGTTCATCTCTGCAGAAGACTTCTCCCTTCTTTTTACCAGTTAATTTTCTGTCATGCATTTGACTTTGTGATTGTGACAAAACTGTTAGAGTTTATATGAATTCTCTGAGAAAAATTCTGTTTCATTCATTGGAAGGGAAATGTTTTAGCGGTCTGAACGTGATATAGATTGCTCTCCTTTGTATGGACTTTCCACCTTACTCTCAGTTGAATTCTGTAGAATAACTTAATAATTTTCTATGTTTATACATCATTTTTAGATTTGAAAAACAATATGTAGTCGTTATTATTCATG
This sequence comes from Cyrtonyx montezumae, assembly GCF_038088225.1. Lineage (NCBI taxonomy): Eukaryota > Metazoa > Chordata > Aves > Galliformes > Odontophoridae > Cyrtonyx > Cyrtonyx montezumae. The sequence goes on from NW_027071826.1 coordinate 15,011,547, forward strand.
ACTCTGCATGCTTCTCTGTATTTTCAGGTGATTGTAGATCTCACTCAAGAGAGGGACTATCTACAGTCTCAGCAACCACCAAGTCCTCTGAAGGCATCAAGTCCAGATTGTTCTCCAAACCCAGCCAGCCCTCTTTCTAATGAGGACAAGCAGCACCTTGCAGTTGAGCTGGCAGACACGAAGGCTAAACTGAGAAGGATCCGGCAGGAGCTGTGAGTCACCAGTGACTTGTGCTTCTAGTCAGACTCCTGTATTAAGTCTTGTGTGCCCTGAAAGTGCAGTCGCCTGTCAGCTTTAGCGTATTGACTTCCATGAGGGCTCTCAAAATCATGTTATTCACATTTTTTATTTATAATAGTAGGAAGCTAGAATGAATGTTCTATCATTCTTTTATTTTTTTTTAAATTGATCTTTAAACACAGAGTGATGACTGCTTTTTGTCTTTATCTGTCATCTCTTTCTTCTTCTCTTTAAAATGCCAGTAGCTAACTACACTTTTAATTATTGGTGGAAAGTCCAGAGCAAAGCTAGCTATGATGGTGGCAGCACCAATGAGATTTAAACAGAGATAATGTAAAAGAAATGAAGTTATAATTTCACATCTGTGATGTGTGTTGTATCACAAGAAAATACACTTTTAGGAAATTGTCGTGCCATAAAGGAAACTCCATTTTCAGAATATGCTGGCAGACTTCTGTTTGCCATTATGGTTTCTCAGCAGGATTCATACAATCAATATGGTTTCAGGAAAAAAAAATCTTAAGTTATTTTCTAATCCTTTTTTAGTGAAGAGAAATCTGAGCAGCTTGTGGATTCTAAACATGAGGTTGAGCAGATCACCCTAGAGCTGCAAAAAATAAAACAAGAGGTAAGGTGGACTCATTTCACTGGAAATAACTTTCATTGTGAAGTTTAAAAAAATGCCATTCAGTATTTTTAATGAAAAATTCAAGTTACTCCAGCAAGCTGCTTGACAGTTACAAGTGTGGCATAGTGACGCTACACTTTCTGCTTAACTGGTGAGAACAGTCTCATGTGTTTAGCTTGCAAATAGTCCACTAATGCCTGAAGCTTATGTAATGTCAGACAGTGGAAATGGGAGTCTTGGCAGGCTTTTACAACTCTTAATCTTGTAGAAAATTTACTGGTTAATAGGAGAAATGTATTACTCTTGCTCTGGGAAAAATGTAATTTGCCTACTCTTAAGAAAAAGAAAGTCATAAAGGACATGCTTTCAGTATGTTTTTAACTTAGATTTGTCTCCCTGATTATCCCTCATATCTCTTAGAATATCCACCTGGCCTCAGATGCTCGCTCTGCCAGAGCATACAGAGATGAGCTGGACTCCCTGAGAGAAAAGGCAAACCGTGTGGAGAGGCTTGAGATGGAGCTTGTTCGGTGCAAAGAGAAACTTCATGATGTGGACTTTTACAAAGCTCGCATGGAGGCAAGTGAAAATGAAATGCTGAGTAATCCTTAATGTTTGGCTTTTGTTGTGTTACCAGTTCATGTATCCTTTGTCATTGAGTTGACTGTAGCAAAACATGAGAGCAACTGGAAATTCTTTAACATGCCTTTTTGCAACTCTTGCTTGTAGTAGAAAGAGAAAATCCAAGGTGCCTTGAGCAGGGTATGTCTGTGAGAAATGACATTATTTGTTCCAGTTATAATTACAGTTATCCATCTTAGTTACCTGCAGCTCTGCCCATCATGCAGTTACTAAATAATTTAGGTTAGAAGGGACCTTGGAGATCATCTAGACAAATAGATAGGTTCAGACATGCTGTGAACAAAATTTAGGTCAGGTTGCTCTTAAATTTTCTTTTCTTTCAGTGCTCTGAGCTTTTCTTACTGAAACTTTCAGTAATTAGTGTATGTAACATATCTGTCAAAGTGAAATATCGAGACATGCTAAAAACACTGAGGTTCTGTAGCTGACCACCTTGCTATGGTCAGATAAAATCCCAGGTCTGTGATGCAAGAGCAGTGTTGAAGCTCTAATTTGCTAGGCTGAAAACGTGTTATTTCAAGCCCATAAACCCTACTTCATAGACAAGTGTTTTGGTTTCTTTCCACCAAAGATTTCAGCTAGCTGCTGGTTCTTATAAATGGATTCGCAAAGATGACTGGTTTTGAAATGTAGTAATAGCCAGCAAAAGCCTGCCTACTCTCTCAGGGATTCCCAGTTTATAGTAGAGAGTGTGAAATTGCTCCTCTGTCTTCCTACCTCAAGCTGACAAATCAGTCATGCATTAACCTGGCACACAAACTACTACTGTAGCATCCTGGTTGTTTCCTTTTTGTCTGTGCACTGGAGTTGCTTAGCTTCTACCTCCTGCTCAGAGATTTTACCTGAGCTAGGAGAAGGCAATTTTTAGTCCTGTGGCTATTTCTTTTCTGGAGTTCTCAGCCTCCTTGCTTGTCCTGAACCCAGCAGACACATTATGCAGTCTGCATGCTAATCTCACTGTTGTGAAGCAAATAGACCTTTGCTTCAGTTCCAATTTGCTTCAAACTTTCCTCCCCCCCACCCCCCTTTTCTACCCTGTCAGTTTTTGATGAACGTTTCAAATCTTGGATCTGTGTTGGATCTCCAAAGATACTTCCCTGAGATACAGTAGTAGATAGGACCAAGTATATTTGCCATCAGTATGGCACTTTTCTGATTTTGGGGAACAATGTGGCCTGTGGCAAAAATTGTTGCTGCCGTAGAGGCTGAGCTTTTCAAGTATGTGGCAGGATTGCACAGTTATCTGCAGGCTGTTCTTTGGTCTGGAATAGCGAGAGTGTTTCACATTCTTGCCACTCCTTCCCATTATTGGTCAAACCTTGGCATAGCCATCAAGTGGCAGACTTTCACAGTGGCAGCATCAGGCGAACTGCACTGGTTTCATGCTGATACATTCAGGGGATTTCACAAGGCACTCCTGTCTTTTTTTTATCATCATGGAGTAACATATAGGCTGTTCATAGTAGCCAGTATCCAACTCTCTTCAGTCTGTGGAGTTCTCTGTTAGTGTCTCAAGTCCTGCACCCATCCTAATAAAGGACTAAAGATGGGTTGAGTTCAGTGTCTGCTCAGATTCCTTCCACGCCTTCAGAAACTGTTAGGCTCGCTGTTCCAGGTTGTGAGATTTGTGCAGGAATGTCCAGTTTGTAACTAGTAGACTGTACAGTTTTGGTTCGTCTCGTGGCATTTACTGATATGATTGGCTTCCTGAGCTCCTAAACTTAGAACTACACTGATTTCACAGAGGCTCAGCAACAAGTAGGTGCATAAAGTGTGGAGTAAGTCACATTTCTATGTTACTGTGGTACCTTAAGGTTCATAGGGCTTTACTGAGGTTTTCAATAAGCAATACCAAATCAGTAAGTGACAAGAAAGCTTTTTCAGCTTTGTGTGTCAGTGCAGAAGGTTACTAAGTGGGTGTTTGAAAATCTTTTCCTTCCCGTTGTTCATGTACACCTTTGGTAGCTGGTGCAAAGAATGTGAAAGGTGCTCTGTGTATGACACCGTGACAGGTTTTAGGAATTGTTAGCAAGCTTGTAAGTATTTTCTGAAAGCATGTGATACAAATCAGTTGTGAAGCAGGAAGAGTTGTGTTCTTTTGCAAGAGTGCAAAAGAAGCAAGTCTTTCTTTCTGCGTTTGAATCTAACACATGTAAGAATGTTCCCTTCTCTGTATTTTTTGACAAAGGTATTCTGAAAAGTCATTCTTGTTTGACCATCTTCCAAAGAATGTGGAGATGAATGTTTTCTAGACACTTTCCTGCAGGAACAGCTCAGTGAAGTTTTCAGTATGAGTTTGGAGGGCTGGTCTTAGTGCAGGACTTCCTCCAAGGAGGTGCTTCTCTTCAGCATAAAGCTTCCCTGTGTCATTCCTCTTCATTGAACCTTGCGTGGGTCCAGGAGATCAGGTTATTCTCAGAGGCCGGGGAAGGAGGCCTTGGCTGTTCTTCTTCCTTCTTGCTGCAGTCATATTGCCACACAGGATGGTGGGAGGAATTTCTATTTCATATAAAAAAAAGCAAAAGTATCTCTGATGTTTTAATATAGCTTACTAAAGCAATGTTTGATTGTCACAAGATGTTACTTGTATCATGGCTCAGTAAGGGCAATTTCTGAACTGTAGAAGGGAGGAGTTTGAACTCTGTTTAATAACTAGGTCTGGATGTCCATACAAATTTTCTAGTTTTAGACAATCTGATTGCTACTTTAGTTTCTGAAAATGTCTCTCAGTAGCAACACACCCTGATTGTGCAACCGCTCAGTCCCAGACTAAATTGTAACCATATGAGTAAGTAGTGCCATTCTTAAAGCTACATCAGGGCACAGTGATGCAGGATCAGAACACAATATGTTGTTTGTTTCAGAAATATAGTTACAGAAGCAGGATTATGTGTGTTGGATATTAAACCATCCCAATTTAAGTTGAATCTCTTGCCTGTTAAATTCAGTATATTTTCAAAAATTAACAAACTAAACCGTAGCCAGCTATTATTGCCTCTGACTTAAAATTAAGCTCAGTTTAGAAGTAAACTCAGAGTGAAAGAAAAACCCTTATTTCTGATGAAAACATCACTGCACTGTGACCACCTGCTGAATTTCTGGCCAACAGGAGTGGTTTGTAGCTTGATGTATTATTAAGTTGACAGTCTTCTGCAGTGAGTTCTCAGACATCAGTGCTGACACACTGCACATAGAGCAGTTTTACCTTCAAGGCTTTGAGATGCAACTCTGTAAGATCCCATGGAGTAATTATTTAAATTATACGAACTTCTTAGTGTTGAGACAACCTAAGATCATAGGATGGGTATGCCAATGAGCAATGTTGGCCTTGCCATAGCTGGCATTTTCACTGGGTTATTCATTTAAGATTTCTTCAGAACTGCTTTGAACTGGCATGTCCACCCTTACTGGGTGCTCAGTGAAAATGATTCCAGTCTTCTATGTGTTGCAGCTTTCGGTGCTGTGTGGTTTGTACCAGAGCCTGGATATGTGTTATGTACTTGGCACATAGCTTGACTCTTCATGAATCTCTAAAATAACTAGTTCCTGCTTGGAGTGCACTTTTGAGCATAGTTCTGAGACTGTTTTTGAGGTCAGACACAACCTTCCGTAGGGCTGTGGTCTGAATTGAGTGTGACGGTGTAGCAAAGCAAAGTAAACTGGTCATGTTGCTGTTTCATTATGGATATTCTGGCAGCTTAAACAACACTCAGCATGTTTTGTATTGTGTACTTCCTCTGGTCTGCCATCTGGTAGGTGTCGGCCTTTTTAGTTTGCATACCCTGAAGTAACCCAGATAGATCAGACTTAGCACAAAATGCTGTTTCTGTAAAACTAGTGTTTTGTTATTTTATTTACTTGCATACTCAGACATTTCAGTTGTGGTAGTTGGAGCACTTCACAAGCACTGACAGACTTGTCCCTTTTAGTGCTGCTGTAGTGGGGAAATTATTCCTCTTGTATTATGCAGGTTGGTAGCTGACCCAAGGAGGCATCAAGGGCAGTAGTTTGTGCATGAGGTGGACTTCCATACCATGCCATCTACACTCAAAATGCAGCAAACATTAAGATTGCTATATTAGGCTCTTAAATTGTGGTCCCCTATGTATCAGAAAGCAAGGGGAGTGTCTGCCATTAGACTTTCCTAACTTGTGCTTTGTATCTTTTTTTCTTCATTCTTTTTTGTAAGTTGTGAGCCATGTGAGGCTTTTTAAGGCAGACTCTGCCCCCTGAGAATTGAGAAGGGTGCTGCTGGTTAAGCAAGTGAAAGCATTTCACTCATGCCTGATGGTCTTTCAGGAATCTCCTTGGTTTGAATGCTTGTGGTTTGAGAGAGCAGACTTGAACACTGATGTCAGCAGACTTACCATTTGGAATACTGTTGTCCAGGAGCAATCTTCTCAAGCAATAAGCATTTCATCATTCCTGCATGCATGTTTTCTCTTCATGCATATTTAATTGGAGCAGAGGAAGGAGATGGAGAAAGAGAACAATAGGCAAAAAATAAAAATTAAAAAAAATCTGCTTCTTGACCCATTGTAACTTTCCTGGGCTAAAATCCTTCCTATACCTATTTAATCTTTTAAATGCTGATGTATTCCTTCTGTAGAAAAGAATACCTATGATTGAAGACTTATCTAAGAGTAAAAGCAAACAGTGAGATATTATAAATTGAAATAACACGTAATTTAATAAATGTGTCAAACGTGAGCAAGAATACATGGCCAGGGTTTATGCTTTGGACATCTCATGTTTCTGGAGGGCAGATACTTAAATACACAGATCTGATAGGTTCAAGACCTATAGAGTCCTCCCATTGCCATATGCATGTTTGCTAGCTCGTATGTTCACCTCCTAGTGCTTTTGAATTAAAAAATCTACTTAAAAGACTCAAAATTCACTTGTTTCCAGTGTTATGGCTGCAGTAGAATAAGTTAAGTTTTCACTTGGTAAAAACAGATAAAGAACCTTTAGTGGATCAATAGCATGACTTGTGCAGTTAATGCTCATGTTTATTTTGTGTCTTTGATCTTTTTGATCTAGCTCTGTATGAAGAAAAATTCCATTAAATGTCTAAAATTCAGGAAAAAGCAGTAAGGAAATCATTGCATTAGTTAATCTGAGGTAATTAAAATTGGAATCATTTCCTGTTGAATATCATATTGTAAAGAACAACCAAAAATTTGACAGTCACTTTATGGAAGTGCCTTCATCTTTGAAAAGTCACATTACCTAAAGAAGTTAACGTTATTTTTTCCTTTCTAGGAGTTAAGAGAAGATAACATCATATTAATTGAAACAAAGGCGATGTTAGAAGAACAGCTAACAATGGCAAGAGCTCGTGTTGATAAGTTGCATGAGTTAGAGAAGGAGAATTTGCAGTTGAAATCCAAACTTCATGATGTGGAGCTGGTATGCCCTCTCTTTCTCTTTATGCCATTTTTACTGCATTCTGTTTTTATGTTATCACATAGATTGATGCCACAGAAACCAGTAACAGGTAGATAAATCAACAGTGCTTTTAAGGATATCTAGTTTGAATTTGGTGTACACGCATTCTTGAAGTATATTAACAACATGAATACTGTGAATGTTGCCAGTGCTACTGTGTGAGGCAGTTAAATTTAACTTTATGGCAGGTGCTTTCATGCATACTGACGATAGGGATGTTAATATCTATCAAGTAGAAATCTCTGGAAATCTACTACAGTAAATCAACTTTTTTGCTAGAAAGGAAGCCCACAGCTGTTACGGTAACTAAGAATTCATCACTACTGTAAAAGAGACAATTCTGAAATTTTAGCATTAAATACATCAGAGATATGGCTAATTGCTTCATAGACTGGGAGATCTAAGAAGTGGCAGATTATTGTCTACAAATGAACACTGGATTTTGTAATCCCACTACTACTAATAAATATTCTTTAATTTTTTTGTATCTTACTCAACAGTCCTCCTCTTACAACTTTGCTTTGAATTCTTCTGGGTTTAACTGCATAAGAACAGGATTCACTGGAAACGAGAATGTTGAGGGTGTGTGGAGTTATGTTTAATAACTTACAAATAAAGAATAACATGATGCTTCAGCACTTGAAAGTAGCTGGTTATTTTGCATGCTGCTTTTCTGGGTGGATTTATGAATTTTTGACTGGTGCTTTCTTAAAATTTGATACCATTTAATCTCCTAGAAATGTAAGTGGCCAAAGTGATTTCCAGAAGCTGTGATAGCCTCTGGATTTGTTATTTGGATCATTGAAACCCTTCCAATTATGAGGCAGATATCTACTTGCTACTCCATATGACATGAGTTAAAGAAGCAGTATCCAAGGTTATTTCTGCAGTGTCTCCAGAGTGTCAGTGCATGATGCTACATGCTCTTGAAGAAGTTAGCTTTGGAGACACCTTGCATCCAGACAGCCTTACCAGTCCTGGCTTGTGCTGGCCCTGTCATCGCTGAGCATCTCCTCCCTCCAGTCACCTTCATTTCAAATATATCACGGACTTAGGGCTCCATTTAGCAGTTCAGCTGACAGAATAATCTGAGATAGATAATCTGCATACATTTTTTTCATTTACTCACCTTCCACAGGATCGAGACACAGACAAAAAGAGAATTGAAGAGCTTCTGGAGGAGAATATGGTCTTGGAGATTGCACAGAAACAGAGCATGAACGAATCTGCACACCTTGGTTGGGAACTAGAACAACTGTCTAAAAGCACAGATCTTGCTGATAGTGAGTACCAGCTGGGGTTGCCAGTGTTGTATTTCCATTTGTCCTTGCTGAAAGAGAACAGAGGTCACTTAACTGCAAAGGGAACAAAAGAATCCAAGATTAGGAAGTTCATTTGGAGAATTTCCCTTCCTGAGCTGTCTGACTTTGAACTTACATTTTGGAAGTTCCCAGAAACTATTCCTTTGAGCTTCTTTTTCTTATGTAATTATTAAAATGTTTTCTTTTTTTGTTAGTTATCACTGAAAGTGTGATTCTAAGTGAAATGATAAAATTAAAAAAAGAAGAAGAAAAAGAAAGCTTTGTAAATGACGCAGCAGAAATGTCACACTGAATATGGGATACTTCTAACTGAATGGCTGGGAGGAGTCAGTGATCTTTAGTATTCTTTAATACAATTAGTGCAGACAATTAGCTAGTCTTTAAATCCCAGGAAGTAGTGCTTGCTGAAGTCATTTATTTTTACTGGGTACTGAAAAGTGTGTATGGGTAGAATAGCTGGCTGATTATTTTTTTTGAATGGTTGATTTGATTTCCATAACTACCACAAATGTAACTAAAGGTCCGTTTGCTAGTCAGGTTTTATCATTGTTTTCTGTGTCTAACATCTATTCTGTTTATAATACCAGCCTAAACAACAACGTTAGAGAGAACTTGGGAAATAGAGAATATTTTGTGGTGTACAGATTTTATTGATTTACTTACCCGATTCTGCTAAGAATTGCATATTTGTATTTGTATACCAGGAATAATTTAACTGAAGACAAAGACTTAAATGTGAGCAAGTAGATGGTCTGTTTACAGTAAAGCTATTTAGAAGAATGGATTTGTTTTCTAAAATAAATCTTTTTATGATTAATGTCTACTTAATTGTTACTTTCACATAAAGCAGGTTCACTTTAGCCTTAGAACTGAATGGCAGTCAATTCCTCCTACTTATAATCAAAGGTATTACTGAGATAGTGGGGGTAAAAAGCACTTCTGCCTCAAAACTTAGGAATTTTTTTGAACTTTTTTTAGGGAAAATGTAAAACTGATTCTTTTTACTTGTTTCACATAGCAGCTTTTGTCCTCTTTCTGACTGTAATCTGTTAATGATAAAATAGAAGAAAGAGTGCTACTTTTGTTCTTTAGTTTTTGTAGCAGTGGAACTCCAGATCTTCTGTTAACTGAAGGGAGAGTAAGCAGAGCTGAGAACATTGGTAATCAGTTATCTTTTGTTTTGGAAAAAAAAATTAGTGAAGGAAGATTTATTAAAAAAAAACAACAACAAACAAAGCCAAACAACAAACAAACAACCCTGAACTTTGAAACTTAAAATTCTTTCACAGCAGCATTGTATTCTTCCACTGATTCTATTTGAGAAGTTGCTGTTCAGTTGCAATCCTGAATCCAGCTGTCTTGAAAGGATAAGAGTCAGTTTTCAGAGCTCTTCTGGAAAACCTTCTGTTCTTAGATTTCAAGTAGAGTCTGCAGGGATAGAAGAAAGCTAAAGATTTTACCTGTTAGTTTGGAATCTAATATTAAAATTGCAAAATAATTAAAAATAAATAAAAACATGGAAAACTCATTTAGATGGGTTTTGATTCAGAACAGCATTGAACAGAATTAAACAGCAGGCAGTGCTCCATCTAAGGCACAAATGGGATTTTAACATTCTCAGGAACTTCCCTGTTATAAAATACGCTATTCTTTATGTAACAGTGCTGATTATTTAGCAGACATTAATAATTTACTGAGATTTGAGGACAATGTTATAAGTAAGTTTCATATTAAATGTAGTTTTGTGTTGAAGGATAGCAATTATTCCATGTGGAACAGTGTTACTTTTTTAATTATTCAGTTGCTTAGTAGAAAAATGAGAGCAGTGCAGATTTTGGTACTGGGATTTACAGCAAAGAAGCCGTGGGACTTAGGATCTTCAAACATTCAAAGTAAAATAATAACTCTGTTCTGAAACTTGCAAAAATGTTGTTAGTTCTAAGACTTCAACTGAAGAAAATTCTCTGATCCGCTTTCTGGTAGCTCTCCTGTGCTTGTATGTCCAGTAGGAAAATATTCTCCCCAATTCAGCATATTCTTGATAAAATAGCTTTGAAGGTAAGCTCTGAACTCTATTTTGTGAGAGCTTTTTTCGATGACAAAATATGATTGAATACCTGAACTTCCATTTTCTGCATCATCTTGATGTTTTCACAAACATTTCTCACTGTTTTATTTTCTGACTCTATTTCCTCTTGTATAAGTATAAAAGGATATTAAAGCGTATTTTGCTATTAATATAAATCCTGCTACTGACATAGTTAAAGTAACTTTAGGAGACTTTAGAAAGCAAGTCACTTTAAAAAGGGTTATCTATTCAGATACTTCCCTATTATTAAAGTTATTAGTTATCGTCTGTAGAAGTACACAAATGTTTACTTAACAGTCAAGCTGAAATGATAAGGGTCTGATTGTGATTGTCTTCATAAAAGTGAATCTTAACACTCTAGAAAGAAAGATATTGGTCAGTTGATTAGTGCCATCTTTTAATTCTCATGTTTCAACAGCTAGGAAGTCCTTTGTGTTTGAGTTGAATGAATGTGCTTCAAGTCGCATACTGAAGCTAGAGAAGGATAATCAGAGCTTGCAGAACACAATCCAAGAACTGAGAGATGCCTCCTTGACCTCCAGAGAGAGCAGCCTAAAGTTTGTGGAACTGGAGAAGGAAAATCAACAGCTTAGCAAAAAGGTAATCCTTGGCCACAGGAACATTGCTCTTCAGTTTTGGAGTGCAGTGTCTGCAGGCCTTTACAGCATTCCTGAATGATGAGGGATTCACGATACTCTCTGTAAGACTGGGCATGTTTCTGGCTTCTTCTAGTTAATCTTGTTCTAACAGTAGTATATTCTATTGCCTTCTACTTTACCACCTATTTAAGTACATCATTGCAACTAAAAGTGACTGTTTTATAAAAGCAGTCTTTCAGTGCTTATTTGCCAGTCAAATTGTACTGTTGATTTTGTCCCTTTTTGTTTTCTTCTGGCTCTCAGTGATACTTGCTCTACCAGGTGAGGTTGCCACAGCCATTTTGAAGTTTATTGTTTGTTTGGAAGTTTTAATATTTTCATAAATTCTGTTCTATTTGACTTATAAGTCAGCTTAGTATATTTTTCTTTGCTGTTCATAGTCCTGGATCAGCTTTTTAACTTGTCCTATTGGCCCTTAGGTATTCTGTAGTATCTTCCTCCCTTCAAATATTTTGTTTCTTTTAATCATGGGTAGCAAACATGCCATCACTTTTTAAATGTATTTATCTACATTATGCTATATTATTAACTGCTATTACATTTAGCTCAAATGACAGTTCAGCATTTTTCTGTGCAAAACATAGTGCTCAGTTCATCTCCAACTACTAGCTCCATTTTTGTCTGGCTGTTCTGAACTCTGAGTGGAGTCAAATGGGGAAAGAGAAAGCTTGCTAATCTGAATATTAAAAAGAATTCTCTGTCAGTTTTTTCCGCATTCCTACCTTTGATAAATCACACAGAGTACAAACCCATTTTATCTCTTCCCCACTTCTGCTGTAACGTTTGTGTGCAACACTGAAGAGTTCAATCCCTTCTGGACTGCATGTGGGGTAACCGAATGCTTTAGAAAGAGGAGAAAGAATTTTTATAGGAAATGCTGGTCATAATTTACCAGATTGTGACTATCAGCATGTCAGCTTTTCTGTCAGGGAGAACTGGTATCTCTCACTGGATCACTCCATCTTCTGCAGAGATTCCTTTTGCTGCCAAGTTGAGAGACCAATTCTGCTTCTTGGCTTTGTGTGCAGAGAAAATGGAAAAAATTAGTTCTGCTTACTCCTCCTTCCATGCACACTTTTATGACCTTTTGTGTATGAGTAATTCACTCTAGCTCATAATTTACATGCTTAAAATTTGAGATCAAGAAATATAAAGCACTCAGCAGATACCTGTGGTGTGCAGCAGTTGGAGTCATTTGAACAACTGTAGTCAACCTTTGGCTTTGCTGCCGGCACATTCCTGTGGCACCTCCAGTTATGGCACTGTATTGGTGCCAGCAGCTGTGATTCCAGTATTAGTCTGATGTTTTCAGCAATGATGAATGTGTTGACATGGTGGGGTCACCTACAGGTCTGGTAGTTAAATAGCAGCCAGTAGTAGGGAACGCTTGTGTGGTGTGAAGGGACCAGTGTAGACATCAGGCCAACGAGAGAAAATGGCAGTTAAAAATACTACTTTTAAGAGCAGCTGAAATATGTGGAAGGGTATAAATTGAACTCTATCAGAGAAACACAAAGCATGATGAGGATTGCTGGCAAGCTGCACATCTCCTGTTCTGGAAGATCTGGAGAAAAAAAAACTGTAGCATTCTGTAGTCTGTGGGTGACATACAGTTGTCTCCTAGTGTATGGAGATCTGATACTCTTTATATAAAATAATCCTGGTTTGTGGTGGTTGCATTTGATTATTTTTTAAAATCTTTTCTTCATCAGACCTACTTTTGTATTTCTCTCACAGATGTCTCCTCTTAATTAGAGGATATGACTGTCAACAGAGGAAGTCTATATGATTAATTACAGAGTGGTTACTGCAGTATGAAGAGGAGAGAGCAACTTTGCTCAAGGGGTGTTGAAGGTGCATACAAAGAATAAGAGACATAAAAGTGTTTTTCTCTTGATTTTGTGTGATTTTAGAAACAAGTAAAAAAAACCTTACTGCTATACCTGTAGTACAGTCATTTCACTATCATCCACTGGATATCTGAGAGTTACCAAGAACTGTGACCAGAAGATGCTTGTCTGTCTACTTATTTGCTGTTTGGAAAGATCATGTAGCCAGAATTGAATTAGATAGCACAAGAGGTGGTGTACTTTTTTTTCCTTTTTTTTTTTCTTTTCCACTTTTCTTGCAGTGTTTTGAGACGAGGGTTTTCTGTTATTAGTTCCTCTCAGGCACAATGTTAGCAGCAGCAGACCTAGTAAGTGTTCTCCCTGTGTTCTAAACTTGGACAAAAACAAGATGTAAATAGTAATTTCTTACTTGCCTCCAGTGTTTCGAGAAGATGTAATGAAAACTAGCTATTGCTAAGTTACTGAGATTGTGTTTCTGTCTTCTCTGAACAGCTCCTTTGAGACCAATGATCCTTAACATGGTTACATTTCTAAATGTTAAGCTCTTCTTATCTCTGATCTGGGCAGCCCCTGCTTGTTTAAACACTTCCTGTAATGAGGCACATGTTGATATAGGCAGAGCTCAGCCTCTGGCTATTTCCCACTTGTAAGAATTATTGTTAATAACGTTCTCATTGGTGTTTTCACTGTTGGCAAAGTTCATAATACCACCACCACAAAAAAAATAATAATAAGCTGTAGGATTTCACAGTACTTTACAAGGATAAAAAGGAGTATTTCCCGAACTGGAGATCCTGGTTCTTGGAATGTCTTGCTTCTAAAGAGCTGCTTCTTTACAGTGCTCAGTTCATTATAAGTACAGCTTTTAAAAGGGGAGTAGTAAGAAGAAGGCATCATTCACTGTAGGACTGGGCTCTTGTTCACAAATCATTGCAGTGCAGAATAGTCACCTGCTGGGAAAACAGAGGACCAACATACCACAGGGAGAGGGAAGATAAACTTGGAAACCAGTTTTCTTCTGTTCCTGACTTTCTAAATTCTTTTGCTCGCTGAACTGTTTTAAGAACCTTCTCAGTATTTGCTTGTCAAGTAAGGCCACCAGTGATGCAGTGACTAGGAGGAGACAAGCCCCTGGGAATAGTGAGCATCAGAAATTGTAGCCACTGACAGGAGCAAAATGGTACTGAGGCAGGTGAGTCATTTTTCACCACTGTGCCTTATCCTGATAAGCACAACTCTTTCTTCAGCTGCCCTTCAAGAAGAGGAGGATTATATCCCACAGCCACAGTCCTCATCTTTCCCTTTGGTTGTTCAGTATTCTTTAAAGTGTGAACTGTTATTACATCAAGCTGTGGCTGATGTGTTTTGGTGTGTTCTCTCCACACAGATTGAGAAGTTGCAAAATCAAATTGAAAAAGAGAAGCAAAGTAATCAAGATCTGGAGACATTGAGTGAGGAGCTGATAAAAGAGAAAGAACAGCTACAAGTTGATATGGAGACTCTGAAAGCTGACAAAGACAGACAGGTGCAGACTTCATAAATGTAATCGAAGAGTATATGCCCAGTAGTGGGAATTTACTGTTGCCATTTAGAGTGTTAAGTCTCTTGGGGATACAGGGCATTTTGGGTGCTATATAAATACGTTTAACTTGTTCAATTGTTGGTAAAAAATATTCTTTGAGTGAAAAAGCCCAGTATGCTTTGGTAGCTTCCGTTTTTCCTGTTGCCATAAGGACATCTTCAGGCCATTGTAAGAGTAAATCTTCCTTTAAGGAAAAAAGCCCTGAACTTTACTAAAACGGGCACTGGCTGGTTTTAGGATATGCAGATAAAACTACCTGTTGTTGCAGAAGATTGGTCTTCTGTCAGCTGAGTGTGTTGACTTGTTTGTAGTCTTAACACACTTAGTCTATTTTAAAAATATGCTGAGAAAACATTTACATCACCTGGGCTGATAATTTAAATGTCTTTCAGCTTTTAAATGCTGTGAAGTGCCCTGAAGCCACTCTGTTTCAAGCTCATGACAAATGTCATCTGTATTAAGTAGACTAATGAAGAGAATATGTAGGTACATCACTGAAAGGGAGGATGTATGTTTTTTGTACTAGAATTTATTCCAAAATTTGTGGGATTAAGGTTAAATAATAAAATGTCGTATTTATGTAGTGCATATTTATGTAGGAGTCTTATGCAGACTTCTGCCTGGGAAACTGCACTTTACTGCTGAAGTCATGAGTTTCAGTTAGATCACATATGGATTCTTTGTGGTAACAGCTAGTGAATGATTCATCAGTAGAACAAGCAGTAAAAACAACAGTATTCTCAGTCACCAGAGGAGGGTAGGTTATGATTTTTCAGGCCCAAGTCCTGTTCAGTTTTTGTGGATATTTTTAAAATAAAAATTGCAAATAGCAGTCCAAATTGTGATTTCTTCAGCTGGAATTTGACCAGTTAGGTAAATGCGCTGCTTTTACATGAAGTGTATCCTTAGTGAGATACATAACTGCTACAAATTTTTCATCCTTTCAGGCAGGGTTTCTTAATTCTTAACAGGGAGAATTGGGGTCTTCAGATCACAAAGACAGGGATGTATAACTAAACAGAAAGGTAAAATTTATTAGGAATGATTAATAACAAATAATCCTCAGCAAGATGTTCACTGAAGGCCTTCTGTCTCCTTTATTTCTCTACTTAGACCTTACGTGGTAGGAAGAATACACCAGCATTTTTCAGTTCATTAGATTACCACCATCCCAGAGGTAGCAATTTTCTAATTAGTTTTGGTTGATGATTTAGTTGAGAAATTTGTCTTGTGTTTAATGGATATCTTTATTATCAGGCAGGTAGCTACTTTAGGACTTCATTATAGTGTGAGTTGTAGGATAAATGTGTAGCACTTGCATGTTGTTTTGTTTGTTTTGTTTATGTAGATAAAGGACCTTAAACAAGAAAATGATCACCTTAATCAAGTGGTCTTATCCCTGAGACAAAGATCTCAAGTGAGCAGTGAGGCAAGAGTGAAAGATATTGAAAAAGAGAACAAGATCCTTCATGAAACAGTTACAGAAACTAGTTCCAAAGTCAACAAGCTAGAATTTGAGAAGAAACAGTTGCAAAAGGATTTTGACCAGGTTAAAGAAAAAGTGGAAAGAGTGGAAGAAATGGAGAAAGAGCTCCACCGGCTGGAGAAGGAGAATGAGCAGCTCACAAAGAAGGCAACAGCAATGAAAACAGTGACAAAAAAAGTTGAAGTTCTTCAGCAGGAAAATTGGGATCTGGAAATGGAAAATAGGAAGCTCAGAAAATCCCTGGATACATTCCAGAATGTTTCTATCCGGCTTGGGGACCTGGAAAGGGACAACAAGCAGTTGGATGAAGAAAACCTGGAGCTTAGAAGAGTTGTAGAAACCATGAGATTCACCAGCACAAAAATGGCACAAATTGAAGCAGAAAATAAAGATTTGGAGAGAGAAAAAGAGGACTTAAGGAAGAATGTGGAAATGTTAAAAGTGCTGAGCAAGAAATCAGAGAGGCTGGAGCTAAGCTATCAGAGTATCAACTCTGAAAACCAGAGACTTCAGCAAATGCTGGAGAACGGCAACAAAAAGATCCAGGAGCTAGAAAAAGAAGTACAGGCAACAGAGAGTGAAAATCAAGTCCTTCAGAGAAATCTTGAGGAGCTGAAGATTTCTGCCAAAAGGCTGGAAAGGTTAGAAAATGAGAACAAAGCCCTAGAACAAGAAATATCTCAGCTTGAGAAGGACAAAAAAATGCTGGAGAAAGAAACAAAACGGCTTTGGCAGCAAGTGGAGCTGAAAGATGCTATTTTGGACGATAGTACAGTAAAGTTGGCAGTTGCTGAGAAAGAAAACAAGACACTAGAAAAGGAAATTGCTCAATTCAGAGATTCGTCTAATAAGCTGAAAGAATTTGAAAAGGACAACAAAGATCTCATAAAGCAAGTTACAATTGATAAAAGAACACTAGCTACACTGAGAGAGGTAAGAAAAAATAATACTACTGGTTTTAGTACAACACTGTTTTATATTTCAGCCCTGTGAAGTAGCAAAGGAAGCCATCTGTCCTATGACTATGTAAGAGATCTTCACAGCCTTGCCAGGAAACACTGGATAGTGTAGTCTTGAAAGGTGCAACCTTCCAAAAACTTCGTGCCCACAAATGACAATGACTCCAAATCAAATGTTCTTCATGCGGGGGATAGATTTATCACAGCTTTCACATCATTGATACTTTGATTCTGTAACTACTGAATTGTTCACTTGCTTGAAAGTTCCAGTAGGGGAGGTCTTAAGCCTGGAAATGAGCACGTTTCTTGAGAACATATTAACATCCCCATTCTAAAACAGACTTCTCTGGGACATGAACCATCCCAGGTGACCAACCTGGCCCTTTCATTAAGAGGTGAACTGAACTTTGCTTTATGCATTCATACAGTGTTTTTCCCCCAGAGATTCCATTCAGAGTGAAAGTGTCCTAAGCAGCTCTGTTAATAAGCAGTAGTGATCTCTTCCTGCTCCTCTGTCCACTGCAGCATGCAGTATTCACACTTTTGCTTGCAATCACCTTTTAAAAATACACAGTTTGCATTAGCACATTGGCAAACCAATGATGTGTGTCCCTGAGCCTCCCAGTCTTGCAAATAGTCTGTGAGCTGAATCAGGCTATTGCAGCTTTCTGTTACTGCCTGCTCCTTCTGCTGTCATCCTGCCAGAAGCAGGATTTCCTGTGAAAGAGCATTCAAAGTGAAACTCAGTGTTACAGTAGCTCAGTGGAATGAATAAGTTTATCAAGGCTTTCACAGTAAGCAATTACTTATTTGGGGATTTAGTTTTATTTTACTATTTGAAGCAGTAGTGTAATTTTCAGGATGAAAAATATTTATCAATAACAAGTTGTTTCTATCCTGTTTTCTAGAAAAATAAGTAAAATAATAGCATTTCTGAGAAGACTCCTTTATAATATTCCAGTTCTCAGCCAACTGCAAACTTCCAGTTGTGCAGCTCATGCATAAAAATATCTTATTTTCCTTTTCTCATTTACCTTCTGCAGAAGGAGTTCATGTATATTGAAGAAAGGATCCGTTTACAAACCACAGATTAACATTAATCTTAATGTTTTTCCCTTGCCATTTAAAGGTGTGATTGAATTGATCATACCACAGAACTGTTGAATGTCTATAGTGTGTTTAAGAAAGTATATGTTATTTTGGTTTTATTCTTCTGCTTGGTATTCAGTTTTTTTTTTTTCCCTTCTTGAAGTCCTTGTTGAAGAAAGCTTTTGAGCAGTAAAATGAGCAATGTAGGTCTTTAATGATGTATTTCCACTTCAGAAAATTTTGAGCGTCAGGAACATTGCAACTTCACAATGCACTAGAAATGATTTGTCCTTTTTAAACGTGGCTGGTACTGTCCTAGCTTCTGTTTGGGCTCAGAGAAGTGGGAACTCCCTCTGGTGGTGCCGAGTGCCCTAAGCTGCTCACGACACATGTTCCTTCTGCTGGCAGCAGGCAGGAGTCTCCTGGCCTCATCCCCTCTTCTGGCATGTGGGCAGGATTCCAACACTGGCAGTAGTAAATCATTACAGTGACCAAGACCAAGGTCATAAGAAATGTTCTTCACATTTATTCTGAGTAAGCTATAAATAAAAGCCATCAGTTTAATTCTGCACTCAGCTGACACTGATGAAGAAGTTTAGCTGATCTTCTTGGGACTAGGATTTTATCTAACAACTTTTTTGACTATTCTTGAAAAAAATCTATTGTGCTGGATAATTATCACCATCCTTTGCACAGCAGCTAATTATTTAGTACTGTTACAGGATTTGGTCCTGGAGAAGCTGAAAAGTCAACAGTTGTCTAGTGAGCTGGACAAACTGAGCCTGGAACTGGAGAAGATAGGATTGAGCAAAGAGCTGCTGCTACAGGATGACAATGGCAATGATGACACGTGAGGAAACTGAGTTCTTATAATCCTTCTTTTGAATCTGAAGGCCTTTCCTCAGCTGATTTCTCAAGCCCTCTGCCTTTAATTTTAGTTCTCATCTGTTTCTCTTCAGTTATCCGTACCTATATTTCAGACATGAAGCGTATTTTTCTGTAGTATGTTTGGCAGTATACTGCAAGTTTTGCTAAGTCTTTTCTTGGGAGGAAGGAAAATGTGCCATTATCACTGTCCATGCCAACCAATCAGCAGCTGGATAGCTATTATGGTGACCCATTATGTATATTCCTCCTGGTATTCTTTACAAGTAAGAATAGTGTCTAAGTGTTCATTAGATGGTGTGTGTCATGATTAATAGGTGATCCAACCATCTGTTAATATAAGCACACATTTCCTAAGAAATTCCTCATTCCAAGTTCTGTAGTCGTGTTCAAAGAAACCCCAACAAGAAGTGTGTACAGTCATCTTGGTAAGACCTATTTAGAGAAGCAAACTTACAATTTGGGAGCATTTAGGTTCCTTTAGGCTTACTGCAGATTTTTCTCTTTGTTAAAAATGTATAAAAGAGATATGAGAAGAAATGTAAATTGTGAAATTATGGTAAGAAAAGAGAAAAAATATTTTAAATTATATAGTTGTTAGATATTTCTATAGAATGATGCATGTATGACCCTTACTAAAATTGATAGAATTTTCTTAAAGCTGCTTCCTCAGCTATAATGTATCAGGAAGGATCTTCAGCAGTAGAGGAAGAAGCAAAAGTGTAATGTATCTTATGATGAAACAAAGTCTCCTATGTAGATGGTTTCTCATTTCTTATTGACAGATAGTGGAAATCTATTATCTTGTTTTTCAGAAAATACAGGATTCTGGAAAGCAAAACTGAATCAGCACTGAAAACAACACTAGCTGTGAAAGAGGAGAAGATTGCAATGCTGGAAGCTCAAGTGAAAGACTCTCTGAACTTGAACCAGCAGTTACAAAATGATCTAAATATGGTAAGAGTGGTTCTGCACATTCACTTGTATTTTAAAACTGAGCAGGAACAAGTTATCTGTACTTTTTTCCCCTACCACTTTCACACACCTTGCAAAAACCTTTTTGACTTAATTGCTTTTCTTGCCCGAGTCTATCTAATTAGACCAGTTTCATAGAATTGTAAAATTGCTCAGGTTGGAAAAGACCTGTAAGATCATCAAGTCCAACCTCAACCTGACCATACTACCCAACTCATAGCATAGACCATACTACCCAAGTCATACTACATATTGGGCTACAGCTTGATACATCCTCACTAAATAACCCACCATTAAATCATGTCCCTGAGCATCACATCAGAATGGATTTTAAACACATTCAGGGATGGTGACTCAATCACCCCCTTGAGGAGCCTATTCCAGTGCTTAACAACCCTTTTTGTGAAGAAGTGTTTCCTGATATGCAGCATAAACCTCCCCTGGCACAACTTGAGGCCATTTCCCCTTGTCCTGTAACCTGTCACCAGTGAGAAGAGAATCATCCCCACTCTCACTGCAGTCACCTTTCAGGTATTTGAGGAGAGCAGTAAGGTCTCTTCAGCTTCCTCTTCCCCAGACTGAGCTGCCCAGTCGCTTCTCACAGGGCAGATTCTCCAGGCCCTTCACAAGCCTTGTTGCCCAACTTTTTTTTTCATTGCCACAGTGTTTTCTGTCTCATTTAATGAAAGCATCATCTGAGCAGCAGTGCATTTTAAACTTCCCACCCAAAAACAGCTGCTTATTAGATAACAGTGAGCTTGAGTCAAAGGGCACCTTAAAGGAAGCAAACAGATGTGGATTCCTCCGCCTGTCTATTTCTCAGTTTCCTTATCTGTGAAGTGAGGATAATGGTCTTTCAATCCTTTGAAGTGCCTACAGTTAAGGAGAATAAATGCATGCCCTATATTTGTTAATATAAAATCCTAATGTTAAATCAGTGGTAAAGGTTTTTCCTTGCTTGTTTTGAAGATAAAGAAGGACTTTGATGCACTTCAGCAGAGTCAGCAGGATGGGCAGCAAGCTCAGAATTCACTAAAGTATTCCACGGAGAAACTCATTCCCAACCACCAAATGAATGAGAAATTGGACATTGGACACCGAGAAGCTACCATGGAGCTGCTGAAATTGAAAGACAGGGCAATTGAATTGGAGAGGAATGTAAGCTTTTTATTTCCTGTTATCCTTCAGACTTCCTTGCTACCATGAGTGTGTTGTTGGGACCTGGGTGTAGAACTTGGAGGAATCTGGTGTGTTTTCTGGAGCACCTGATTCTACCAAATTTTTCCAGTATTTCTTAGGACTCCTCAAAGTCCAAGGCATTGGACTTTAGTGTCCTGAGTAACATCTCTGTAGGGACAAATCCCAGGTATAAACATTGGTTATACTTTCATATCTTCTGCCTTTTGATTGCAGACTGGTCTTCGATAAGTAGTTGTCAACTTCGGTAGGACTGCAGATGATCAGGACAGCCATTTGGTTTCTTCCTGTCACCCCTTCAATCCCATCTCTCTTTCAGAATGCAGCCCTCCATACTGAGAAGCAACTACTTAAAGAACAGGTGAAGCATTTGGAAACACAGAATGTCTCTTTCAACAATCAGATCCTGACACTACAGAAGCAAAACATGTTCCTTCAGGAACACAATACTGCCCTGCAGACTCAGACAGCCAAACTCCAGGTCAGGATAACCTTGTACTTCTGTTCAAGATGTAAAGATGAGTTCCAGAAGGTGGAACTTAGATTGAACTATGGATTTCTCCAACCTAGGAGGGAAATTGATTCCATAGCTACTATCTGGATTTATTTTTATTAATAATGTTGTTATTTATAGTGACATTTCTAGAATAAGGTAACAATGAAGCAAAATACAGATGTTATTCTAAAATCTGTACTGAAATAAAAGCATATATGCCATTTTTCTGTTAATACCATATCTGTGAAAAAGATATTGGAAGAAATGGGAAGGGGACACAAGTTATTTTCCAGAGGCATTGTGGCTATGGGTTCTGATGACGATTTTTAGATTTCAGACAATGTGTTAAGATGCTCTTAAATGTTGCTTCTAATTTTGAGAAAAACTATTCAAGTGCACTTTTAAAGATCAGCATTAGATTAATTCTTGTGTTTTTATTTTGTGAATTCTTCTTTCTTTAAGCTTTTAAACATGCACTTTCTCAGAATTTTTGGCTCCCTGTACTTTGTTGTCACTTATAATTGAAGTATGCAAGCGACATGAAACTTCATTTGATTTGAAATTAGGTTTGTTAGAAGTGCAGCCCCTGTACACGGTGATACAGCTGTTTTTTGTTGACTTTTGTTGAACTTAAGCTCTCACTTACAGGTACATAAATAGGCATTTGTACTGATTGTCAGAGATATACCTAAGTTGTAAACATTCTAGTTTGTCTGGATTTTCATGCTCTTGGCCTATAGCAGGCCACTGCTAGCGTGGTAGTGCTTGTGTGTGTATATATAACATGGTGTGTACTACCAGCAATACTGAAGCGATGCCCAAGCATCCACAAATATCTTAAGTCTACAAAGCAACTGGTGTGTTCTTGATTAACTATATGCTGGTATGCTCTGCTACTGCATGGCTATTGAGGAAGCTGTAGGTTTAAGTAACACTTTTTATTTGGGAAACTTTAGGTAGAAAATTCAACCCTCAACTCCCAGAGTGCTTCGTTGATGGCCCAGAATACTTTACTCCAGAACCAGCAAACATCCAAGGAGAATGAGAATGAAAATTTGCTGAAACAGAAGGAGCAGCTTAAAGCTGAATATGAATCATTGCTTCAGGACCATGAACACCTTGCTTCATTACATGAACGCCAGTCCACAGAGTATGAATTGCTAATAAACCAGCACAGCTGCCTGAAAACCTTGCACAAAAACCTGGATCTAGAACACAAAGGTCTTGGGGAGAGGTATGCTCACTTCATAGAAGAGCTGGACTGTGGCAGTGTTACAGTCCTAGTCTTAATTGTTGGCTTCCAATAATAAACAGAAACTACTGCTTTATTAGAGTAACTTTTTCCCTTGAAAATGTATTTTCTTAATCTTGCCATTATTAGGAGGTAGGATGAAAATATATGCAAAGCTGCGGGTTTCAGGCCTCTGAGGGTGGCAGACCACAGACCACTGGTAATATTTAGCAAATGTGAGCTTGGGTCTTGGGGGTGCTTTGTCAGAAGTAGCTTAAATCCCCTTACTACAGCTAAGGATCTTTGCTGTAATAACGTTCAGCCTTAAAAGATTTTTCTAGTCCTAGCAGGTAGCATCTTTTGTAGTCATACAGTGATGTCTATAAGTCAACTGGGTAATTACCTAATTAATGCATACCTTAGCAAGTAGTGTAAATAATTGAAGATTGTGTGTTCGTTCAACCTTATGACAAAGAAGGCTCTCTGAAGGAACCTGTATTGAGCTAGCCCTGAGATAGTGTTGTATTATTTATTTTCTTCTGTCTCTACAATCTAAGATTTGCTTCAGACCTTTCAGTTAAATTGTGAGATAAGTATTCTCTTCATTATTTAGTCACTAGTTACTGTTATTTCTGACAGTTATCCATGGACTGAACAGTATGAATACTGCAGTACTACATAAATGCCACTCCACCTCAAAACCTAAAATACATATATATTTTTCATTGTTTCTTTCCTCAAAATATCTGTATTCAGATTCAGTTTCTGTGCAAGAACACAAGTTGAGTTCATAGTGTTGCAAACCAAGGTGTTTGCCGCGTTTAGCCAAGGTTAACCCAGAGTGACGTGGGGAAGCATACACATACTCAATGTGAGCAAGCTTCAATTTTATTAGCAAATCGGTGTCTATTATATAGTATTTTTCTTACAAAGATCATGCACACCAATGTTAGGGATGATACATTTGGGACAGCATGGTCGCTTGAGCGCGTAGCATTCCCCTAGGGGAATGGTGCGTGCAGAGGAAAGAAGAACATGTACTTGATTTAGCAACCAGAACAAGATCAAGAAAGTAAAATGTTATACCGTGTAGGTCTTAGTGTACTTAAGTGATAATGTGTAACTGTGCAAGTTTCTGTGCAAGAACACAAGTTGAGTTCATAGTAATGCAGTGTTGATCCTAAGAATGGACTTAAACCTGGTGCTAAGGCTCTCTTTCCTGAAGAGAGCAGATCTGGCAATATGTGCTGTAGATTTTGATGAAATATAGAAGTATCATAGAATCACAGTAAACCTATCATGATTAAAATGTCCACCAGGGTTGTGTGATGGGACAGCTGCTTGGCTGGCAACTAAATGAGCTGTAAATGATTACACAGACACGGTTCCTGCTCACCAAGTCTCTCAGACTGATTAATGATTCTCTTTGATACAGGCTTTGCTTAAAATTATCACGATGCAGTGTGTAGGGACAGTTTGTTAGGCGATGTTTATTGATGAGTACCAACCATTAAACAGTTCTGACCTAAGGAGAAGTGGTTTTCTGAAAATAGGTTATCTCTAGTGATAAGTGGTCAAATCACCTTTGTAAATGTTAACCATTTGGAGTCTGTTACTGAGTTGTGACTGTCAGTGAGAGATGTCCCAGCAGAGCAGGTGGTGACCTTCTGTGTACTCAAAGCAGGTTGGTTTTAGCAGTTTTAAGAGTGCAGTGACCTTCATTATGTCAGCCACTAAAGAGACTTGTCAAGGTGATTTGTCCAAGGCACGCATCTCCTGACCATCAGGCAGAAGAAACAAGCAGCTTCAGTTAGCTTTGGGACTCATACCTTCATGTACAGCCAAGATCACTGAGCTTACATGTTTAGGTCATACTGATGGATTCTGAGCGCAGTCAAAATATTTTCTGAACCTGAGCAAACTTCATGAAGCCTTGCTCGGTTCTGTGTGCATAGTGTTAGCCCAGCATTGTGGATTTAATAATGAGTTGTGTATAACTGCAGCAAAATGTCCTGACATAGCCCAGGAAACCACTGAGGGTTTGATTTAGAAGGACAAATATCTTCAGTATGTTAGGACCATTTGCTGTTAATACCATTTTCTTCTGTGGTGACACAGAAAGGCTGGGCTCTTTTACTTGCATTTTTAAAATTGCTTTACATATTGCTCATTACTAAGGGGAGGTAGTAACCCTGTAACTACAATTGATTGGCAGATGCTTGAGCATTTCTTTGTGGCTTACTCTGGAAAGGACTGAAGTCCTACAGAGATGCTGGAAAAATTCATCTCGCTGGAAAAGCAGAATCCCTGCTGTGCTAGGATTTGTTAGTATGTTCACTTTGCCACATCTGGGCAAAGCTGGGTGCTTCTTAAAGCTTTCTCAGTCACAAACACCCACAATGGTATTTCTCTTGGCAAAGCAGCAAAAAGAGTGAAAGCCAAAAGGAGTGAAGAGGAATGTGAGTGTTTAAATCCAGGAACGGGCTGTGTCAGAGCCAAAGAGGAATTTATATGCATGTATAATAATTTTTTCTTTTAACAAACACTCTGTGTGCCTGGAACTGGTGCTTAAAGCAATTGAATGAACGTGTATGTTGAGTAGGCTACAGGCTGAGGTACCTTTCCTGGTGGGTAAAGCTTGTCAGGTTGCACAAACCCAGCTCAAACGCTCTGTGCTGCATCTGGAGTACAGATATGTTTGCCTGGGATTTTCATTTGGGCTCCAGAGGCGCAGAATTGATGCGGTTTTGCAGATGGTCTCTCATTTCTTTCTTATCTCCTGATATTTAAAGAAGCAGCTCTCATGCTCAAAGGAACTATGTAGAGCCAGGCCAAAGTGTGAAAAAAAAAAACAAAAAAAACTGGACCACTATACTGCTTCCCTCTGAGGAGTCCTCATTAAAAATAGATGGCTTGGATAAAAATGAACAAAGTAGCCCTATTGTAGGGAAATGGCAGAAGAATTCACAATGCAGGTTGTGCAGAGGTGACCAGGGTAATTTCTGCCAGGAGGCTGACAGTGTAGTTTGTCTTCTAGGCTCTGGATTGGAGCACAGTCTTCCTTAAATACTTCTTGGAGCTGGATGTGAAGCCTTCCTTTGCTTTCAGGTTCTTCCATTTGTAGTACAGAGACTGAATTTGAAATATCCTGGGGCTGAATGAATGAAAAACAAAAACAAAAAAATAAGGTTAATTAAACTCCACTGCTGCCACAGGGAATGAATAGTAAAAAGCAGCTTTTGTCTGAGAGACAGGTACTGTTCTGTGTGGCCCTTCAATGGGGCTGGAATTTGGGACAGACTGTAATTTGATCCTGGGAGGAAGGGAATGGTAGCCTGAAAGAAAAACAAGCTGGCAGGAATCAGTGTGTTTGGTGCTGTCTGCCGCTTTTGTTTTTGTTTTGAAGATTTAGTGGCTGCAGAGTAACTGCTCTGCATTCATCTCTGCTGAGATGAGAGTTAACAGTGGCATATGGAACACGTGCAGATGATGCTCATTCACTCCAGGTTGTTTAGGCACTGCTTTATCTGTTCACCCAGTTGCTCTTTTAAAACTGCAAGAGCGATGCTTCTCTGTGCCTGGCGCAGGTGCATCTGCCAGGGATGCTCTGGGGCAATATCCTGTGATCTTCTCATAGGAAAATGTGCTGGTGACTTTGACATCCTCTGCACCAGTGTCCCTAGTGGTTTCTGCTGGTGTGTATGTATGTGTGTGGCCACCACAGGAAAAAATCTGGGCACAGCTTGCAGCTCTACAAAGTTATCTCAATCCACATAATATTCTGCGCAGTGTTTCCTGAATGCAGGCAGCTTAGCAGCTCCAGGAAAGCTGAGCCCACCTAATCTGTACTGTGCCACCTGCTGGGGTCTGTTCCTCAGCTCAGTTGATTCAGTGATCCAGAGATGAAAGACTTGCAGACTTAAGGACAAAGCTGTTTCCATTCATACTTCAGCAATCTTCAGCTTAGGTAAATTTTTGAACACAAATTTATACCAAACTAAGCAGACAGGGAGACAGTAATTTCTGACTTTTGTGGTACCACCTATTAACATCTTAAAATAGAGGAAAAGTATAAAAAAAGGAGCTAAGAGGATGCTATTCACTTTTTGTAGATACAACAGTTTACTGAAACAGAAGGCAGAACTGGAAGAGCTGGAAGTAGCTCTAAAAACTGAGAGAGAGGTTCTGCAAGAAGAAAGGAGATCAAATGCAATAACAGCTGGGGAAAATCAGAAGCTGAGGGAGGAACTGGACAGGTATGGCTCCCTCACTATATTCTTGTTACTATCATTGAAAAGTCAGTGATGCAAACTACACGTTTTTTCTTCTGCACTGGATTGTAGCTCCAAAATACTTTCATTAACACATCTGTTATTTTTTCCTAAGTCATATCTTGTAATTTGTTCATTTTGTTTAAATTGCTTTAGGTTATCAGCTTCACAGATACTGTGAACAAAAAAAGGTGTTTCATATACATTCTGGTTCTGGACTTCTGCTTGTTCAAAATAAGCCTTCACTTGTGGTCCTGTTTACAACTCTCTCTGTACTGAGTTTTTTCCAGCACCTGTCTTTGAGTAGAACTACTAATATCCAGAGCTCTCAGTAGAGTTGTGTGAAATGGTCCATGTTATTTTTTTTTTTCCCCGTAAGAAAAACTGCATCATGTTTTTTACACAGGATGCTTTATTTCTGGGAGTTGACGTAGCTGTTTCTTTTTTGCAGCCAGAAGAAAGCTGCCATTTGTTAGTAGTCTAAAAAAAACCACAAAAACCTAGTCTTATTAGTTATTAATAATGGACTTAGTGATCACTAATCACTAGCAGACTGTGAACTCATACCAAACTCCCTTCTTGAGGCAGCATCCATACTGAAATAATGTAACAGTAAAATGGACAACTATTTGTCCAAGGTCTTCTGATGTTCTTCTGGAGCAGGTTCCCCAGGCCAGTGATCACAGTCCCAGGCTTCCAGAGTTCAAGAAGTGTCTGCACAATACTCTCAGACATATGGTCTGATTTTTGGGTGGTCATTTTTGGAACTTGGATTTGATTCTTGTGGATCCTGTACAATTAGGGATATTCTATGATTCCTGTTCAGTTCTCACTGTTAGAGCCAGTTCAGTTCCACTGCTCAAAACCCTTTTGAGAAAAGTTTGTTGCAAATAAGGCTCCAAGTTCAAGTTCAAACAACATCAGCTTGAGCAATGTTTAAACACTGTACCTTCAGTTCAGTCACAAAAGTTTGATATGTTGTCCCAGTTTAATGTACCCTAGCATACTGCTGGGCTCTGCAAACATTGTTTCCTTGAGCATTCTGTTTTCAATCCAGTTTGTCTAGGAACAAGGAAAGAGGTTGTAGAATGTTATTTCCAGTGCTGAATGAGAGAAGATGTAGCTGTCTGTCAGTAGATACAGAATGTAACCATTTATATGTATCTACTAATATAATTTTATGCCTTTGTAAGTAGTAGACATTTTTGGATTTACCAAAAGTTATAAAGGAATTCTGTAGTCTCATTTACAGCATCACAGTCTCACATTTATGCTCATATAATACGTGCTCTTTTTTCATACATCGGGAAGAAAAGTCGGTTAGTACTCTTTATTTATGACAAATTGAGCTGCCTTTATATCAGGATTCTCTTAAATATACCCTGCCTTAGAAATTTATAATATGTTTCTTACACATGGATGAAATAGCATTTTTATATTTTGACTATTTTCTTTTAATCCAATGGAGATTAACAGATATTTTTAATGCTACTATAACTTTTTAATAAGATTTTTTTATGTGACAAGAGTAAAAATATTTCTAGGAGTCTCTATAACCTAACATTTGATTTGGTGACATGTTCACACTTACTTAAAATGTAGTCTTTGAATGCAAGGTGCTTTGTACAAAGTGTTCTTCATAAGCCTGCTGGCTTTTTCATATTCAGGGTGAATTTCTTGCACAGCCAACTAAAGGCAGAATATGAAGGGCTGCATTCGCACACTAAAGAATTGAAAACTTCGTTGAACAACTCTCAGCTCGAGCTGAATCGTTGGCAGGCTCGCTATGATGAGCTGAAAGAACAGCACCAGTCCATGGATATTTCACTGACCAAGCTGGATAACCACTGTGAGGTGAGTAGCAGTAGGTTGGTACACTGCTGGATTTCTGTAAGAGGGCATCCAATGTTTGAAATTTCTGATAAATGTGTGAATAGTCAAGCTATGTGGTTGTGACAGCACATCCGTATACTTTTAAGAGTTTTATCAGTTCATGTCCTAAGTTGCTCTGCTGTTGTGTCAGCTTAATTGCATTGCAGCTCCAGAGAAGCCAAACGTGGGGAAGAGATTCATCTGTCTGTCTTGTTTAATAGCTGCTGTCACGTCTGAAGGGAAATCTGGAAGAAGAGAACCATCATCTTCTAAGTCAGATTCAGATGCTGAACCAGCAGAATCAGATGTTACTGGAGCAGAACATGGAGAACAAGGATCAGTATCACGAAGAACAGAAGCAGTATATGTAAGAAACAAGAATTTTGAATTGTGAACACTGCAAAAGTATTTTAGACAAGCATAGAAGACTGGCCATCTTAGAGTAGAGGAAGGGCCAGCAGAGGATTGATTGATCTACTTGGTACCTTCCTAGAAAAGGGAATATTCAAAAGATTTTCTGTAATGGGATTGTGTTAAAAAATTCCTTTATATTGCCTCACACAAAAGGATATTCAGGAGGTATCTGTACAGGTACAGCTCTTTTCAAATAATACAAATGAATCCACATGGAAAAGTTAGCTGTAAAAGCTGGAATGCTAAACCCATTGGTACTTCTCAAAGAAATCTGAAGAACCTGAAAAAGAGCTGAGTTGCTGCAATAGTCTTGTTAGAGTAATTTTGTGTTTTAGTTTCCTAAGTAAAGCTGTGTTTGTAAGTGATTTGTCAGTGGACTGCGAATAAGAATGAGCAATCTGCAAACAAATTAAAAACAATAAAATAAAATTGTTCTTAGTATCCACTGGCCAAAAGAAACTATGTGAGCAGTTATTGAGTAATCTAACTTAAATCTACTGTTATTCTTTCACCTTTCGTGCTTGTTGTACGGAAGTCACTCAGCAGCAAGTTAGACAGACCTTTTACACCTTTCTACATAGTGAATGAGCTCAGTAGCATTCTGAAGCTTATGTGACAGGAGGATATTTCGGTCTCTTTGCTCTCTTTGGCTTTTTGTGTTTTCATGCACGTAATTCAGAATATGCTTTTTCCTATCACAGTGATAAATTAAATGCCTTGAAGAGACACAAGGAAAAACTTGAAGAGAAAATAATGGATCAGTACAAGTTTTATGACCCTACTCCAAAAAAGTAAGTTCTGCTTGGGTTCAGTTTGCTGTTGATGTACAGATTTGTGAGGATGAGAAAGACTTCTACATAACAGGAGATGATTGGAATTTCATCTGAATTGATGGAGGACGCTCACATCTCACATATGAGATCCAATTGAGCAATGATTGGTGATGTATCTTACAGCTCCTGCTGCTGGGCAGTTTTACTGTCCATCACAAAACAGACTCTTACCTTTGTTTTGAAACTTCTTTGACACCAGCACTGGATTAGTGTCACAGACAATTGCAGGGACTCTCTAGACTCACTAAACCGCAGAAGTTGTTACAGGAGCTTCAGTTTCACAGGAGATAAACAGTCCATCAGAGAGAAAAGACTTGCATGACAACAAGAAAGAGGCAGGTTAATTCCACCATACATAGATCAAACTGGTACTTTTAGCAAAGGGGAAAAATCATCCTTAAAGCAGTTTTCGTTTCTTTACTTCTTGGTCTGTTGCTGTAGTAGATCTTTTCTCACAGTTGAAATGTCTTGTGTTGGGCCATGTGTGTAATTCATATTTCCAGCAGAGGAAACAGTTGTTTTTCTCATATCTCTCATGCTGAAGAAATATATTTCTAAAACAATTTAGACTTTAGGAGATAATCCTAAAAATTCATGGTCCACCTTTCCAACCTGTTCATGACAGCAAAAAGTAACAATTTGTCTTGATGACTTTAGCACAACTGTAAACTTCTTCAGGGAGTATCATATATAGTGTTTTTTGAATGCCGTTCACTAAACCTCTTTCATCAGGAAAAACCACTGGATTGGAGCCAGAGCCTTAGTCAAACTAATCAAGCCAAAGAAGGAGTCTACAAGGGAGCGGTTGAAGCCAGCAACAGAGAGTCCTCCGTGGCAATCTGAATCCCCAGAGACAGTAAACTCTCCATCTGCCTCACAAAAACTGAAACATCAGCAAGAATCTCTGGATAATACCTCTCAAGGGTCAAACTCTGTGGAAGAACGAGAAAACCCTGGAGATTCTTCAACTAAAGGTAAGCAATGCTCAGCCCAAATTGATGAGCTGAACAGGTGCTTTCATATTGTTTTGGTTTTGTTTTAAAACATATACTGCATCGTGTTATTTTAAATCTCTTTTTTTAGTAAGCAAGTGTTTGATTTGTTCCTTTTATCCACTACTCTTCCTTTCAGCTTTTGCACGTAGTTTCATAGTTAACCTAAGTAAATGGCATATTATTGACTAGGGTGATGAAAATAGTTTGTTTGTAGGAACTTTGCAACAAAGCAGTTTAAATAAAGCTGATCCATGTAATTTTATGGTCATATTTATTAACATCTGTTCTTCAAGTAGATAAGGTTGGTCCTACAGCCACTACCAGGAGATGGCGCACATGCAAAAGAAATAATGTACAAAATGCTTGCTTACAGTAATCTTACTATTTTGGAGGATGATGCAATGAGTTGACTTGAGATCAAATTAATAATTTTTAATGTAAAAGGATGAAATTATTTTGGAACATTAAAAAGACCATAGAGACAGAATGATCTCCCTTTCCTTCAGTTTCTTTGTATAGTAGATCAGATTTCTAGTGATGGAATTTGAAAGACAGCTCTTCAAAACACTGTTGTCTTTATTGAAGATAATGTAAAACCAAGTTTTACTTACTCTGTTGAGATCACTTTCATCAGGTTCTGTGTTCAATTTTTTGTCCTCCTAGAAGCAGTTTTGAACATAGTTCTTATGTAGTATTATCTGCATCCCTAGAGGATGGAGCTTATTTAGGAGACAGCAGGTGATAAGCCATGGAGTACAGTTGCTGTTACAAACTACTGCAAAAGTCTGTTTGGTGGAAGTTTTGGGTTTTTTTTTATTGGAGTTTGTTTCCTCTTCTCCATTCTTGGACACCTTTGATTCACTTAAAATAATGCACGTGCCAAATTATGCACATGGTGCTGGAAAATGCTAGAAGTGTGTGGTCTGCATCTAAAGTTTAACCTGGACATTTGGGCTTGGACTTCCACAAAGAAGGCGTTCACCAAGTGCTGGTGATAAAATCAAGAATGGAGCCCTGAGACTTTGTTATGTGCACCATGCCTATGTTCAATATTAAAGCCTAGAAAATATCTAGGAGATCTGAGTATATGATCACCAAGTAGCACAAAGACCTGTCTGAATTTTTATTTTATTTTTTCTTTAAAACATTGTGGGGGGATCTAACAGTCATTTCTTAATGAAGTTGCATATGTTTTGTGTGTATTTCTGAATGTGTTCATTAAGATGAATCAGATTAATTGTGGTTAGTTATGCATTAATCTGAGTCCTCTAAGTAGATATGTTAGTCTTCGTTGATCCTCTGTCATTTCTTACTGGTTGTGCCGCGTTTAATTTGTTTTAAGACACTTAAGCTTTATGTACAAGGGCTTTTTTCACCTTTTTTTTTTCTTCTTCTTTTTGGGATACCTGGGTGATAACAATTTAGCTGTGCAGCGCAGAAAGATTGCCTTTTTGAGAAGCAAAAGCAAGGATAAAGAAAAGTCTCCTAAGTCTCCATCGAATCACCAGTCCCTCTCTAGTCGGCTCCGATTCTGGTCTTCCGACATCCCGCCCTCTCCTAATGAGCCTCTTTCTTTCTCGGAAATGGGAGATATCTAACACCTTTTCTTTAGTTTTTATATTCATTTACTTCTGACAAACTTTTTAAACCCACGTGCCTTAAAAGAACACACACCTTGATAGAAATACTCAGCATGCCTTTACAGTACTCTAAATACAAGCACAGATTAGTGAACATGGACTTAAGTTTTCCTGTAGAAGATGAATCACTATTGCACACTGGATCATTTCTTCAATGCAGCACAATTTTAGGGGACCTCATGGCATACAGTTTGCGTATGTATATTGGCTGTGGTGCATGTTATAAGTAAGTGAAGTTGCTGTGTGCTTGGATATTTTCTTGCAGTCACGTACTTGCATCGTGTCCACTTGAAGTGTTGAACTGATTTGCTGCTGCTTTGCTTTCTGCAACATGACAGTTCTACTAAAATGCAATCATAAGATGTAACCGGTTTCAAATCTTTTGAGACTTTTCCAATGCTCTGTAAAGCTAATTGCTAAAAATGGCATTTTTCTAACATCATTGTCTTCGTATAAGTAGCCTAGCTTTGAATGTAGAGTGGAAGCTACTGGGAAAATTCTTCCCACAAAGTGTCTTGATGCTTGCATCTTAATCTGCTACCTAGAGAGTCCTTAGAGCTATGAAGTTAATCTTGAATTGAGCAGAAAGTTTAAATTTCTACTGTTTCTGTATTGAAAGATTTTTTGAAAAAGTAGATTTGTTCTCCTAAGATTGGGAATAATCTTTGTCATGGATTTGTTGCCTAGAATTCTTACTGCCTGCTAGTCTGGTACTGACCATTAGCTGGTAGCTTCTGAAATGAACTTGTGGCTTTCATCCCTGCTCTCTTTTAAGAGAAGTGTGTGCACCACAGGCAATGTGCTGTGACACATGGGGAGCCCAGCTGAGACCCAAAGGATCCGTCTCCTTTCTCAATCCTACAAGTGATACAACTAAGGGCACTGGCACAGAAGCTTATTGCTGCCCTTTTAGTGATTTTATAGTGGTTTTTTTTCAAGGGCAGCTAATAATTATGGCATCTGTGAAAGATGTTAAGTGCATTTTCAAAGTCAATTAGAAATGTGGTTTTGCGTGCCAAGCTTTAGCTAGTAGTTGTCCGAGGAAGAGTGCCATCAACCTCAATTCTGAGAGAAAGTGCAGACTCTGTGCTATGGAGCCCTCACAGACTATGGGATAAAACATTTTTTTCTGAAGTAAGCTTCCAGGAATCATCTGATGTGACAGTAACTTGGTCTGCTTTCTCTATTACAGCTTTGCTGCTGTTCTGTGCTTTGGACTCTCTCTTGTCTGCAAGTTTATTTTGACCACTGCAGTCTGCTGTATTTTTCAACTTTTAATTACTATAGTTGAGCATGTACTCCTTAGAGATATGTAGGAAACAAGAGCCTTGCATCTCATTAAAGCTGCTTCTATAGTAAATGCCTTGAATTTTGTTCTGTTTTATGGGTGCCTTAAAGTGTTACAAGAAATGAAGTGACCTACCTCATCACTAGGAAAGGTATCTCCAGCTGTCTGAGTTTAAGTAATATTTTAGCAGGTAGTTTTTGTTCTCTTCGTGCTGAGATCTCATGAACTCCATCTAAAAGGCACTGCAGCAGAGCATTGCAAGAGCAGGAGTTTTAACTTTGAAGAGACTGTGCTGTTACTACAGTGAGGATCTAAACCTGAAAGCAGTTAGCTTAATGTGCAAACCATCATAGTTAATTTCCAAGTCAGTGTGTTTTCCTTTTGAACAAGGCACTTTGTCATTATTCTCTTTTATTACTGAAGTGCTTATAAAATGTACCTGTAAGAAATAATGTTATGGGAATTTCTCGCCTCAGTTATTTTTTCTGCATTTGTGTCTGTTCCTTTTCTTTCTCATTTCACAGTAAATTCTGCATGTATAATACCAGCCCTCCCACTGGCACTAAACAGCCCTTGTCACTCCCACACTTTAGAGACCACACGTGATTGAAAAACCGATGGCAGAAATTTGCTGTTCAATACTGAACTGGTTATGGGAAAGCTTGCAAGCGTTGCGCCTCTGTTGTGCAGTTTCCTTGTGCCTGCTTGTCTTGTTCGTATGGGAAGATAAGTACATATCTCCTAACACTATTTTTCAACGGCTCGTTTTTATTTCTCTTTCTCCCCCCTCAGTGCTAATGGATCTGAAGCAAAAGAGGAATTCCCATCATGGGAGTGGTGGCAGTGATAGTGTTGAAATCTCAGCAGACTCTGTGACCAGACACTCCTGTGTGGAGCTGGGTCCCAGGACTTGCTCGACCTCAGCTATTCACCTGCACACTTCCACCCCCATCTCCAGGCTTCCGAGCAGACCAAAAGGTGTGCACTGCATTTGATCTACCAGCTGTTTGTACAAGTCAGGGTACTTTTTTGTTCTTACTTGAGTAAATCTTGACTTCTGTTGACACTTGTGTGAAAACAGTACGAATCTTTTCACTCTGTCTTTATCAGTTTTAATTGATCAGATACAGGTGTTCTTACTCTTCTAATGCCATCAACCTGGGGGACCACGTTTGGTTGTTAGTTGTACTGTGGTTCCCTGCCCAGTGACTCACAGCAGTGATTAGAAATTGGCTGCTCTTCAGTATTGGCTCTAAAACCTGCTTGATCATCTCAGTCTTTTACACCATTGTTGGAGACTGACCTAAAGGATTGATGTTCTTCTGTTTAATACTGCCTTCTAGCTTCTGTGTTCTGACTGATTTGTATCCTTTTTTAGGCTATAATTCAGAAGATAACCTATGTGAACAGTCCCCTGAGGTAGAGTTTGCAAGCACCAGACAGCATGGTAAGCTTGTAGCATGCACAAGTACTCTAAAACCTCTGTGTTAAGACTTCTTTTATTTGCATCCATGTGAGTTATCCTCAAACAGTTTAGTTAACTGTTGTAGGATCAATGCAGTAATGCAAAACTATTTGGGGATTTTGGGTTTAAACATTTATTTTTTTTCTTAAGAAGCTTTTAATGGATGTTTTCCTAAAATAAATTTTCAAAAGTAATGCTGACATTGAAACAAATTGCCTTGTCTCAACAGCAGACTCATTAATGCATGTTGTATGTATTTGCTGCTGATCTTTCTGAACAATGTTGTAAGGAAGTGGATCAAAAATAAATTAAAATACATATATAGTGAGTAAAGGGAGAATGCGTGGTGGAAACAGAGTTGTAGCAGCAGTACTGCCTGCTCAAAGATACCAGCTCCCTCCAAAGAAATGAACTGAGAGACAGACAGCTTACCATATGAACTTAATCAATATTTATGTTTATTTGTTTATAGATGTTACATGAGTGTATTTTTTGTACAAAAAATAAAAGTGAGAAAAACGAAGTCATCCTGAGCAACTTGATCTGCAAATATGAATGATTTCTTCTTTGTCTAGACTTTGTCCATCCTCTGTATATCATGTTAATGTTTTCAGAGTGTCTCAGCTGTACTAGTCCTACTTTCAGAAGGCAGAATGCATACAGCACTTGTATAAAATCAGTGGAAGTTCCGATATGTTTGTTAAATGTTTGTTTTGTGTTTTTCAGTATCCAGGCCAAGCAGTCTAGAGAGCAGTAGAAATGCATCCAGCAGTAGTTCACCACTCAATTTGAAAGGTAAAGCTTTTACAGCTGAGTTCTAACAAACAGGAAGTGAAATTACACAAAATTGCGTGCAAAGTGCTGTTTTCCTTCCAATTAAACTTGAAGACTGTTTTGAAACTGTAATGATTATACAATCTGGACATGGCTGTCTTGGGAATCAAAACACTACTGGCAAGAAGTATTTTTCTAAGATGGATTCTGGCAAGTGGTGACTTTTAAAGCAGGCAGTCTCGTTTTGCCTCAGTCTGACTGGCATCATATTGTGGGAAGTAACAGGCTACTCTTTAAATTCTTCTTAAAGCAGCAAATCTCTGCTCTTCTTCCTCTGCACAGCGTGTATAAGTAACCAGTGCACTCAGACTTGCTAAAATTCTGAGTCTTTGAAGGGTAAATGAGATCAAGTGTTGTGGAAAATTCCACTTTCAGCATTCCAGCCAGGTTTTGGCTCTCAGGTCACACGGTCATGACTGAGAGATCAAGTGGCACAGAGGTGGTAAAGAGCCCCCCCAGATTAATTCTATTACTCCTGTTCTTTGGGCAAGTAGCTGTGCTTGTTTAACATAGGGGCCAAAAAAAAAAAAATACTTTTAAGACATTTACTAATCCTAACTTTTTGTGAGTTCTGGGGGGGAGAAAATAATGACAGAAATGCCACCTAGTCTACGTGGGAATAGCACTGTCATAATGTTTCTACCTCAGTAAATCTATTGAACAGAGGGAAACATTGCATCTTTAATGTTAGTCATGATTTTTTGCAGGTTCTTTAGATCATATCCATGGTAGAACTGAGAGCCTCAGCAGTGAAGACATGGTGCCAAGCAGAGAGGTGCCAGCCTTGCTCCGGGACCGTTATCCCTTTCACTCTGCTTCTGCCGTCATAGACACTAGCAATAGATATGAGTCCTCCTTCCACAGGAACGGTTTGATCTCTTACGATATACCTCAGAAGAGCACTCCATCTCAGTCTTACGCGGGCAGGCAGCGCGCTGCCTCACCCGGCAGTGAGATGGTAACCCTGGAAGAGTTCCTGGAAGAGAGCAACAGGCTATCCCCAGCAAGCGTAAGTACTTCTCAGTGCCACTAAACTGCTCCAAGCTGATTGAGGGGGGTAAGGGCCTAGGAAAACCAGGATACAGAAGGTCGTTGTTTGTACATGCAAAGCTTCCAGAGAACTATGAATTTTGCATATTGAAACTTGAAAATTGACTAGGTAATAAAATTAATCTTGTCTTTATTGTTACAGAGCACTTCTTGATTTATTCTGCTACATT
The DNA here is from genome assembly GCF_038088225.1 of Cyrtonyx montezumae. Taxonomy (NCBI): domain Eukaryota; kingdom Metazoa; phylum Chordata; class Aves; order Galliformes; family Odontophoridae; genus Cyrtonyx; species Cyrtonyx montezumae. Next base: position 15,049,160 of record NW_027071826.1, read on the forward strand.
GGGTGTGGCAAGTAATAGAGATAACTCACTGCAAGTACTGTGTATTGAGCTGGGGCTTTTTAAAAGCACCACTTGTTGAGTTTTTGTATTGTATCATCCATTCTGAATTCCAGCTATTCTTCCTTGTGAATGGATACATTTTCTGTGATTTTCAGCTGCTAAATCTAACTGGAAATGACATCTAATAGTAGTTTTCAACAGAGTATGCAGTTAGGAAACCATCTCCTAGTCTGAAAAGACTATCATTGCATTTGATAATATTTTTCTTGCTGAAGGCAGTTTCCAGTGGCTTCACCGTGCTTTATATGCTGGCTGGCAGTGTTCTGGTGTTCACTGGCTGCAAGAATATGCCACACTCTGAAGTGCTTGGCCAGAAGGGAAGCTTTTTTCTTGATAGCACTGTACAGTAGCGAAGTGGTGCAGAATTAAGCATGTTAATATCTTAAGAACAGTTCCTTGGTAATGTAAGCGAACAGGCGTTGCTGTTTAATGAATGCCTTGGTAACAGTAGATCAGCAGAGCTGTACTGTTCTGTGACATCAGTAAATTCTTGACCTTGAAGTTTCAGAGCATCACTTGAATATTCCTCCTATTCTTTAGTTACAGTAAATTTCAGAGCTTTTAGATGTGTTTAAAATTTTGTTTTTGTTGTCCATAACTACCTGACCACATCTCCATTTTCATCCTGTCATCCTTGTTCCTTTTCAGCGTCGACGCAGTTTAGATGAGAGTGAAATTATTTCATTGCACCAATTTCTGTTAGAAGCTGATGCACTGTATCCATCATGCTACGCCCTATGTCCTTCCCTCCATCAGGAAATTTCACAGTCACTCGAATCGATCCTCATTCATTCATGTCCTGACAGCATGAGAGACAGAACAGACAGGGGAAATAGGAGATTCGCTTCACAGTATATCCCCAGGGTATCCATTGTTCTTGCTATGAAGGCAGCAGCTTCCAACTTACCACAGCTTTTGCTAGCATATTAATACCTATAAAAGCATATTGTAACTCAGCTGTTACTTAAAGACTAAGGCTGCCAGGTTACTTGCATTGGTTGCTCACAAAGTGTTTCCAGTGCTTGTTCATAAACACACGTTTTTGGAGAATGAGCAATTCTGTAATGTCAGTGTGCATAATAGCAGTTCAAAGTGAAGTAAAAATAATCTTAACACTGTAACATTTCATTAAGCATAGAAATCTTCCAGCTGCATTTCAACTGCTTTTACTGTTGATAGTGTTCACTTCCAGATGATGAGTTTTGTGACTGGAAGCAATGGTTGGAACTTTAATTAAATGAATAGATTAAGCTTTAACACACTCCCTAGAGAAGAGTGAAGAAATATGTTTCATGAGCTTGTTTCAGTGCACTTCATGAAGACAGCATGTGCTTTTTAACTATTCTGAGCATGCCTTGTACTAATAGTCCAGTAGCAGCTGATCAAATGTGACCATTTTTTATTTGCATGGACTATCCCCATGAAATATTAAATACATGTTTTCTTTTACTGCCAGGTTAATTGTCTGACTTAAAATTTGCAAGTTAGGTGTGGACAAGCAGTCATTTTTCTGTTTTTGTAATGCACATCTCATTACATTGTACCCGAACCTTTCACCATATATAGTATATAGACTAGGAGAGGAAAATCAAGGCAGAAGTGATGTAACTTTCTTATGATGCTACCAAGGTTTTTTCTTCCTTTTTATATCCATGATATTACAGTAGAGTATTACTCAGAGGAACTGTATTCCGGAAAGTGGGAGAACATCATGGATATCTGCTGAAACCAATGGATGATTTCATTCATATCAGTAGTGATGTTACCATGATAGTGGCTGATGTGAAAGGAAGCAAAAGAGCTGCTGCCCAGGTTGCTAGTGAGGTGAAAATTCTACAGATTTATGACAATTAGCCTGGCAAACAAGGCTGTCACAATTAATTATGATGAGCATGTTATCCCTTTATTTGAATTTACATCCACTGTAAGCATTTGTATCTTCTACTCCACACTTAAATATAAAATCTGTGGTTTTGAGTCTCTTGAAATAAGTGGGAAGGAGGATTGAATGAAAAGCTCGACTTGTTTCTTTGCACAGAAAGTGCTGTCACTAATGTAGCACGTGCGTATTTTTTCACAGGACGCCTCCACTAACAGAGAGGATTTGCTGAGTGATTATTTTAAGAAAGCTAATGAGTCTTCATCTACTGGGAACTCACTGGTTCAACCGTCAAGAAAGGAGGCTGCCAAGATGCCTGCTGGTCGTGTTTCTCCAGCTGTAAAGATGGCCGTCACTGGTGATGAAGGAAGAGCAGCTAAGCCTGGAAGTTACATGAAGCCAAACCTCAGACAGGTCGAACCTGAGCCTTTGGCAAATTCCCAGGAGTCCCTTAAGCCACCTCATGTGCCACAGCAGCAACCTGCCAGTGGCATGCGGCAGACAGCACAGCCACAGCAGCCTGGGTCTATCAGCAGGAGGAGTACGTCGTTGAGCAGGGCGTTCAGCTTGGCCTCTGCTGATCTCCTCAGAGCCACTGGCCCGGAGACCTATAGGCTGGAGAACCCTCAGAAGTCAGTAGGAGACTTGCGTGGGGGCAAGGATACCGCCTGTCAGACTTCAAGAGCTTCTGTACCAGCAGGCTCCCAGGCAACCTTAAGAGAGAGGCCCCAGTCAGCAAAGGTGACAGGTTCCTTGCAGGGTGTTGATTCTCGCTGTCGGCAGCTTGATGCAAGGCGCCTTTCCCTGGCCCCACCAAAAGATGAGAGGCCTCTCTCCTTCCATCAGTTTTCTTCCTCACCCACTGCATCCACCAGCAATCTGAATGTGCAGCAGCAGGAGCGAGTGAACCCTGGGCAGCACTACTCACCCACACCACACGCTCCCTCTAAAACTAAGCCTAAGCTGACCCCTCGTACTGGGGAGATGGCTGCAGTGGGCTCTGCCAGAGCAGTTTCCACCAGCACCGAGGGAGGTTCTTCCCTAGGGCAAAGCCAGGGTGATGTCCTGCTTACCAGGTCCCAGAGCAAGCTGCCAGATGGCAGCTGTGGGGCTTTGGAGGAGCCTGTGAGAGGAAGCAGCTCCAGCAGCACTCCTGGGTCTCCAGACCCCCAGGGGGATCAGCAGACAGTTTGGTATGAGTATGGCTGTGTGTAACCTGTGGGTGCAGCTCATAGTATATGTGTTTGCACTGCCGATGTTGGGTAGTCCTTGTCTAGACACTGTGCCAGGTCTTAAAAGACATTACCTGCATGCTGATCTGAATGTTCTCCGGTACTGTTTTCTAGTTGGACAAAGTATGATTAAGAAAAATAGAGAAACTCCCAGCCCTTCTTTTGACACTGTGCCTGAAACAAAGTGGAAGCTTGACCCAATCCCACAGCAAACTTGAGACCTGATTCTCACAGATGCTGAGCATTTCCCTGTGCAGGAGAAGCTTAGCAGGGTCCTCTCATTGCTGCAGTGTGCATCCCTCCTACCTGCAGTAGTTAAGGAAGAGTTTCACAGGTAATACGTATGTGCTGAAACCAGCTCCCCTGTTGATAAATAACTGAAAGCATTACTGAAAAGGATACATAAAAGACAAACTTCTTCCCGGAAAACATAACCAGACATTTGTCTTAAGTAGCTAAAAGAGAAAGCTGAAGAGCAAAAGTGTGTGGCTTTATCCATGCATTGTTAAAATCAGTTCTTGCCACAGCCACATTTTATGGAGGTAACACACAAAGTTCAAGGATCATATCCTAATCTTCCCCACTGGGGTTGTCTAAACACAGAGAGGGGCCAGTGTTACCACCCCACTGCCTTCCCTATATAGCTCCAGCTCAGTGGATCCTTGACTCTGAAAGCCAAGTGTGCTGCTTTTTGAAATTTTTATGCAAACACTGGAACTTATGCAGCCTTTTCAGGGGAGATGTCATTAGAATCGTAAGAGTGGCATCTCATGTACAAAAGTGACTTGTAAGTATGTATATAAGGAGCTCAAGTATTGTATAGGAATGCTGTGTAAATTGTACTATCACATCTGTGTGCGTGGCAGCCCGCATCCTAAATGACGTGTGGGATTCCATCTCTTCGAAATCTGTTTGTCTCCAAGAACTTTGCTCAGAATAGAAAGCAAAATAATTTTATATACACGCGAAAGAAATATACTTTTAAATCTATTTATGCGCAGGAAAGTTCTTCATGTGTTTCTGTCCAGGGTGTCATCAGTTGCTTATGTATATATGATGAAATGCGTATCTTTTAATTGTTTCATGTTTATAAAGCTGTTTTTTTCTTGGAATAGTCTGAATCCTCCCCTCTCCCCTCCAGTAATATTTGTTTTTCTGGTTCTGATCTAATCTAGTAAAATCTAAAATTGATTCAGCTAAGGATGTTTTTGTTATCTGGTATGTAGTAATCCCATTCTGGAAACTACAAAATTGTTTATAATAAAGATTAAAATTAAACAGATTGATGTACTGTTTTTATCCTTGGAAAATATACCAGATTGACAGTGTTGGATGGAGCTCTTTGCAGTGTTGTGTGTAAGCCTTCATATCTGAGCAGCAGAGTTGCATTTGTTTTTATAACGTTGCCTAAAAAGGCATATCAGAAATCTTTGTTTAATTGTAGCCTCGTTGCTAAAGACTTCAGGAGGACTAGTGATGCAAATTGACTGTTGTGTGTGTTGCAGTACAGTCAGGCCATGAGACTTGTAAGCCTCCCTGATGGCATCAGGCAGCACTATATGTGCTTTCATTTTGACCAAGTGTGCATTTGCACAGTGTTTCATGCCTAACTAATTTCAGGATACCATACAAAAGTGAGAAATAACTCATGTTTGAACATAAAGACAATAGCAAAAGGAACTTCCTGCCTTCTCTGCTATTTTAATTGCAAGCCACGGTTGAGCAACAGTGTTTAAATGATATGTTATGTAGCAATCTGATTTTCTTGGTAAACCAAAATATTCTTCCATGTCAAGTTCAATTCTCAGCCTGGTCCCTGATGTGGGAGACAGGTGTTTCTTTGGTTGCAGCTCCTTTTTGGAGGCATGCACCTGGTTGCCAGCAGGCTGGAACGGGTCTGTGAGATGTCGGTTATTGCAGATGTGATTTGCCGTGAATACTTGCCTGATCACTTAAATGCTAATTGTCACTTTCTGAATTATTTGCAATTATTTACTTCCTCATGCCTAGTGAGTTTGAATAAAAACAAAATTTGTGTAGTACTGTTCAAGTACAGGGTAGTTTTAAGCATGGACTTCATAACACAGATCAGCTGGTTGTTAATATTGAAGCCGCTTTGTCTCCTTGAAGCACAGTGTTGTGCTCTTGGTGCTTTCAAGAACATGAAGGAAAGTTTTGTTACAGGAGGCTGTCCTGCTGTGACATTTGCTGTCGTTTTGCAGTCAGCTCATAGCAGCTAACTGATTTGAACTGTTCTTTGATTGACTTGGTGACTCCCAGGTGGTGTAAGATGGTGGGAGCAGCTGGGAGGGGTTTATCTGGAAGAGAGAAGTGGTAGAGGCAGTTGCCAAAGCTCCTCAGGCTTCTCGCTTCCAAGAAGAAAAGGGGAATGGTCGTGAAATGCTGACAACCTGTCACGCAGAGCTTCAGGAAGTGGGACACCTCTGCACAGGAGCCTGAAGCTGTGTGTGCCAGGCTGCCCCAGCTCTGGGTGGAAAGCAGTCTGGGGTGTGCTGACTGTGCCAAACAGGGCCACAAATGGTTCAGAGTGTAACAATTCAAGTAATGGTGTTTGGTAATGGAGTATCTCAGTCCACATATGCAGCTTGCGAAACCTGTGGACCCTGCTTTCTATTTATGGATGTATGTTTGAAGGGGATCCCATTCAGGCAGGAACCGGTAGTGGATGGGTTTCTGAGAAAGGCTGGGGCCTGTGCTGTTAGCAATACCCCCTTCTCTGAAGTCAGCACATTAGAGGAAACAAACTGCGTGCTGCACGGCAGGGGTATCTATCTGCCTGAAGTAAGAGGAATGGCTGCTGTGCAAAGTACTTGGGGGAATCGTGTTCTGCCATATCTCCTCATCAAGAAATCTGAAGCCCAGATCCTTCTCAGAGAAACCTTCTTATGGAAACCTTCTTCCTATCAGATATTGTTCAGCTGGTTGTGAAGGAAGAGGGCCTTCCTGATTTCACTAAATTGGGGTCAGAGCATGATGTTTCTAGAAGACAAATAATAGAATTTATTGTAAGAAATGTTGAAGAGAACTTAGCTTAGAAAAAAATGATCTATCACTTGCACATGCTGTCACCGGAAATTATTTCTGATCATCCAGATGTTTGGGTTAAAAGGTTTAAAGTTCAGCCAGAGGTGAATGACTTGATGGGAGATGGAAGGAATGCTGCAGGAATTGCTGATTCCTGTGTGATGACCCACAGCCTGGGTGTTGAATGGATGCAGAGAGGGCAAGAGATCAACAACACCTTGCACTGCTGAACCTGAATCCAGCTGGGAGGGAGATGTTTGAATTGTGGTTTTGAATTCTTAGATGAAAAAAATATATAATAGTTTTAAAAGCTTCAGAAAAAGATGTCACAGTAATAATTGCCTTCTGCTTGTCAAAGCTGGGAAATATCAGGTGCTGGCAGTGCTACAGGTGTTTGAGGCAAGGTGAAAAATTGGGAATGTTGCTACAAGCCACCTATGCTGGGCAGAATTGATTTCTGCTGAGGAAAGGACCATGAAAATGTGGTTATTGCACAAAAACTAGGAACTTAAACATGTTCAAAGCAAAGCACAAAATGACACAAAAAATTCTAAGGTCAGCTCTCTGTATCATTCTTGGATGCTGTTCTGATCGACTCTAGTTAAAATATATGTTTTTATTGAAAGATTACAAGCGAGCATTAGCTCAGGTGGTAATGCTGTGCCAAAGTATGTACCATGTGTGTACTGGAACAAGGAAGAGTAATGGGCCCCAGCATTGGAATTAGCCTTTGCAAAGGATATATTGCACAAAGGGATGTCTGTGGTAATCTGAAAAGAAAAATAAAGCAGGCCATTATAGAGTCAAAGTCTAATATCAAATATCATGCTTTTGATATGTGGTATGAGATATTTTATGGGAGAACTAAACTACTGTCATTAGGTAAATTCAAGAAGGCTCCCTTTACTCTCCAACATCAGGATTTGTCCCCTTCAGAGCCAGAACGGAGCTGGGCTCTCATGCAGGGATCAGTGTATACCTTCTCCGTATGAAGATCCATGAAACATACAAAGTGATCACCTCACCAAAGTGAGGTTGGGTCAACTACTTTCTTCATTAGTTGGGACACTATGGAAGCGTAAGAGGTTACTGGCATTTACTTTACCGAGTAAAGCTCTTGGTGTTTGGGAACATGCTGCTAAGTGGAAAGCATGAAAATTCAAGACGGGTATTCCAGATGGGGAAGGACAACTCCACAGGGAACTGCTGAGGCATCTCAGGAGACTTGCATTGGAGGGAAGAGAGAGTTTTCTGCAAGGAGTAGGAAAGTATGACTGGGAAGGACCAAAGTGAGCATTTTGCAGTGCTTCCAGCCTGATTACTTTACCATTCTGCAGAGAGCTTGGAGGGTTAGGGGATGTGAAAGGCTATGTTTCCTTGTTGCTTTAAATATCTCTGACTAAAATTATCTGTTTCTCGTGAAACCCATGAAAATGCTTTTCAGCACCTTTGGTAGAGCCCTTCTTTTTTTCTTCTAGTTACCCGAAACCTGTGTGCTGAGAGCCCACAAAATGCCTGATCTACAGATGTGTTTGCGCTGCTCATCACCCAGAGACGCTGAGCTGCAGCATCTCTGTTTTCTATGGAGACAGAAAATTCCTGTCAGTTTGAGAATGCTTCTGTAGGACCCCTGTGGCCATTTGTGAGTGAAACACTGAGAACAAGGGAAGTGATTTTGAAGGGAAAATCTTGGGAACTATTTATTTTTTTATTTTTTTTAGAATTATAATTTTATCTGAACAAGGATTGCTTGTTCGAAGCAGTATGAAAGGAAAATGGAAAAAAGGGCAGGCACAAGCCATGTGGGATAGACTTTGTGTTGCTTAAGCTGGGATTTAGCTAAAAATAAGTTTGGTAACCTTCAATTTCTTCATATCTGGAATTCATTCATAGTTTTTTTGTCCATAAGAAAATTAGGCAAAGAGATAGAGTGCTTTAGATAACTTTATTAACAGCATTGTCGAAGGGGAAGGACTGTACTGCTTATTTGCTCAATTTCCATCAGGCCTTCTGACTCGTAAAGATGTTCCTCCACTGTGTTAGTTTTAGATCACTCTGGGCAAAACAGTGTTAAATCAGATCTGATGGATTCATGAGTAAGTATGCTCATGAGCAGTCCTGGTGTCTCCATTGATGAGGATCTATATAGTTGCTACTTCTTGCTTTTGTAGTGTTTTCTTGCACCTGAATAGCAAGGGCTTAAAGGAAGTGGGAAATGTGTGTGTCTGATGGAGAACAGTATAATTTTAATGGTTTTGCATGCCCTTAAAAACCACTTCTGCCAACAAAAACTATGCATGTACTAGCAGGAAACTCTTTGCATGCCATCTGCAAATGTAGGAGCCCTCTTCCTGCCCTACAGCTGAGGCGCTGCAACCAGCTACTGCAAGCTGTCTCAGCTCATCTTGTCTGTGCTTTTTCTCCCCTCATGACTTCTCTCCAGCATTATAGATCTTTCTACTCTTCACCCCAGCATTATCATCAATTGTTTCCTACTTCTTAATTGACTTTTTTGTACTGTTTTCTTACAGATCTAGTTCCACTTTTCTTCTTTCTATGCCTGCTTCGACAGCTAAAAGTGTTAGTCATCGACTGTGTGTGCTTGCAGCCCAGAAGGCCAACAGTGTCCTGGACTGCATCAACAGGGAAGTGGCAGCAGGGAAAGGGAGGGGATTCCCCCCTTCTGCTCTGTCCTTGTGAGGCCCCACCTGGAGTTCTGGGACCCCCAGCTCAGGAAGGATGTGGAGCTGTTGGAGCAGGTCCAGAGGAAGGCATGAAGATGATCAGAGTGCTGGAGCGCCTCACTTGCAAAGACCAGCTGAGGGAACTGGCCTCATTCAGCCTGAAGAAGTCTATGAGGTGACTTCACTGCAGCCTTCCAGTGCTTAAAGAGAACTTATAAGCAAGAAGGGGACTGATTTTTTATTCAGACTAATAGTGATAGGACAAGGGGAAATGGCTTTAAACTATAAGGGTGAAAATTTAGGTTAGGTGTTAGGAAGAAACCTTTTACTCAGATGGCAGTGAGGCAGTGGCACAGGCTGCCCAGAAATGCTGTGGATACTCCATCCCTTGCATTCAGGGGCAGGCTGGATGAGACCCTGGGCAGCCTGGTCTGGTGGGGGGCAACCAGCCCACAGCAGTGATCTGAACTTGATGGTCCTTAAGATCTCTTCCAACCAAAGCCATTCTGTTATACTATGATTCTATGATCTATCGATGAGAAGAAAGTAGCACTTTTTTGCCACCTTTTCTTGCTTTTCTTTCCACCCTTGTCAATCTTTCTTATTCAGTCACATTCTGAAGCCTTGAGGTCAATATTTATTCCTGATTCCACCTCATTTTCCGTTCTTAGTGCTTTCTGATGCTTCCTTAGCTATTTCTCTGTCCAACTGTTGACTCAAACATTCCCTTCTCTCTACTGCTTCTTGTTTTTTTTTTCTTTTTTCATTTTTTTTTCTCTTCTCCAAATATTCCTCCAGTGCCATTAATTAGAGGGGCTTTTCTTCCCTCACATCCCTCTCTAGCAGACAGTGCAGTCGCAGCCCTCTCATAGTGTCTGTTCTGCACATCCTCCTTTAGCTCACTTTTACTGCTCTTTTTCACCATGTGTTTGTGACAAGTGATACCCAAGTCTTATGGAGGAAATATACTCTGCTACAAACAACTGTGGGTATTTATGGTGCACACGATGCTCATTTGCATTGAAGTCTGGAACCAAATTCTTCTCAAATCTCGTTTTCAAATTTCAGAGTTTACTTGTTCATTTTTACTGAGATGTCTTTCAAAAATTCCTTCATCAAGATGAATGCAGAATTCTGCTATCTTTAGCAGGGTTTTTACGTAAGGTCTTAGAACAGCTTTTGAACAAGTTGAGTGGATATTTCAGAGCTGGCAGATATATTTGATGATTAACATTCTTTGAGAATTTGTTACCTCTTAAAGCTATTAATGAGTTGATAGATGCATTTTAGAGGGACCATACTTTCTGCCTGTTGAGGCACTATTGTCTCTATTCAGTCTTAGGTATTTTTATCAATATACTTTTCCACATCATTTTCATTGTTTCAGAATTTTGTTCATTACTTATTTTGGCTTGTCAAATTGTTATCCACATGCAGCTCCCATGAGCAAGGATCCATTTCTTTGCTTATTTAAGGCACCTGAGGGCTGTGTCCGCCTGCAGGAACTGTCCAAGCAAAACCTGAGACCTGTCGAAGAAATTTAAAAATAACATGCAATGAAGCAACAACTGGGACAAGAAAAGAAAGAAGAGAAAGCAGGAGGAGGACTGGGAAAGCAGGACGTGTGGGCTGCAGTTAAATGTGCAGCAGTGCTCCCACTTGCATGGGTGGACGATATGTGGGGCTCTGTGGTGCAGCCGCCCCTCAGCAGCTCAGAGACAGGCCTGTGTGGGCTCCACATAGTACCAGGACAGAGGGAAGAGCAGTGGCAGGTCTTTGTTTCAGCAACTCTGTGCTGATCCCATCCTGCCATTAGTTCCCAGGCCCAGAGCCCATACCTCACTCTGCTTCCCCTCCTCAGGGAGATGCCAGGTGCAGTGAGGCTGCCTCTCAGACTGCACGGCTCTGTGCCCTCAGTTTCCTCTCACAGGACGTGCCATCGGTCCTGGTTTACTTTACTGGGCCTCAGAGGAAGGAGGAGGTCCCAGTGACCATCCTGCTGCATTTTTGTGGCATCTGTGACCTCCACAGTGCAGTGCAGGTCCATTCCTTGTGAGGCCTGCTGGCTGTGACTGTGACAGGTATGGATGCCAGTTTAGTCATTATAAACATTAAAATGATTTGACCGAAGCAAGTGAAAAGCAAAAATTGCCACTTGGGCCAAATAATAGCCATTCCTCAGCTCTATTAGCTGCTATATAATTTGTAGGGATAAAAGGCTACAGAGCAGTCAGTTTTCTTCACTTTCAGGATTTTGTATAGATCCCCAGGTGCCGTTGCTGTGTGCAATGAAGCCATGCCCTGCAGCACTTCTGCTGCCCTGGAAGTAAGGGGGAAGAAGATGACCAAATCCCTTTAACTGTATAATCTGTCCTACAGCATCTGCATGCTGAGAAAAGCAGAATATAGTGGCTGGATGAAAGAAAGCCAAATCAGGATTTCCACAGAGTTTGTTTTGGTTTGTAATTTTTGGAAAAGAGGGTTGGTGGAAGTGGCTGATCCTGCAGGGCTGGATTTACCTCCGGTTTTGCCTTTTCAGCATGCTCAGATGGACACACATTGCACCTGGTGGCCAAGGTTCAGCTTTCAGGTATTCTGAGTGCCTGCATCCAACACTTAACAGATAGCTCAGCATGTTTTCAGGTCCGTGCAGGTGGTTTACTGCTGACGGTGACTTTCACTTTGCTTTCTGGAAGACCCCAGTCTATGTGATTTTCTTAAGGCTGAATGCAAGTAAGGGAGGGCAATTGTGTAGTGGTGGTAAGTTTAACATCAAGCCTTCATGTCCTTTAATTCTGGACAGGTGTTCAGTCCCTGGCTGTGTTCCCAGGCACCGTGCCTTACCCATTCAGCCAGGTTTTCTGTCTGCATCTCTCCCTGTTTTTGAGCAGTGCAGTGAGCCTGCCAAGGATGGCTCTGTGCTATTTGCAGCTTTTTTAGGCCGCATTGAAGAATTTCATATTATTTTTTTTGCTCAGAAACTCAGAGAGGTCCCTTAACCCTGCAGATGATTTTAGCTCTGCCAGAGGCCCTGGCAGAAGAAGGCTGCTGCCATCTGGTAGCCTTTCATACCTTGAAGAGCCCTGTGCGTGTTTGCAGTGAGGAGTTATTTTTGATGCCGGTTCTGACGTTAGCCATGGGTACTCCTGGAGCATTTCCAAGTTGTGTAAATGTCATTGTATCCTCTCGCTGTTTTTTTCCTTTTTTTTTTTTTTTTTTTTTAAACATTTCATTGCTTATGTTCCTCTGTACATTCCACCAGGATGGAAATAGAGAACACTTGGAGGACCCAGCACAAGGATCCTCTTTCCAGAGCTGCAGCCCCTGCCTCCCTACAGAACACTGTCACCCCACATAGTGAGCAGAGGGGCACTGCACTGGGCCACTGATGTCCCTCCAGCAGCACAGCAGCACACGGCGACAGGTGAGTAACGTGTCAGTTCCCAACTCAAAGCTTTTGTTTCTAGTTTCAGTGATGTAATTCATGTCTGTTTCTATAAGAATAGTGTATTTCAGGTTGAATGATGAACAGGCTAATACATGTTCTTGGGGGCACCTTTCTGCTGCGGGTGCAAGAGCGGCGATGTGAGTTAGCAGCAGGTCGGCTCCCGTATGTGCTGTTCTATTCCTGAACACCCTTGGACATCCCTTTAGTTTGTTTGTGCCTCAGTCCTTCTCAGTGTGTGAGGTAGGAAGCAGAAGCATCTCCCAGCCCCTGCTCTTGCACATTCAAAGCAGCAGCTTCTCACACACAGATCAGCTCTGAGTTTGGACATCATAAAGGGCTGGTCTCAGAGAGATGGAGGAACTTACTGAAAATCATAGAATCATAGGGGTTGGAAGGGACCTCAAGAGATCATCGAGTCCAACCCCAAATAAATAACACTAATAACTGTGCTAAGGCTCTGTGTACTTAGTAATGCTCTGTGTACTTTGTGATAGTAAACAGTGTGCACAAGACAACATCTGTGTGTGTTGGCAGCCTCTGGGCTTTGCACCAGATGCTGCGATGGCAGTGCTGTGCCTGTGACAGTAGGTAGGAGTGTGAGTACTGCTCTGTGTGTGTTGTCATCTCCATCTTTAGCGTCTGCCTTTGGCACTGTCATCTCTTTTATTTATGAATGAGTGGGTGAGGGAGGAGAGGGCTGGGCTGGGCTGACTCGACTCCTTCACAGTTGTACCATAAAGAGCAGAGGAGATGAAGCATAATCTCCTCCTCCCTCCTGACAGTGTTTCACCGACAGCCTTGCTCCCAGCTGGGAGGAGGACAGCTTCCAGCAGCCCAAGCAGAAGCTGGGAGAAGGGAGAAAGGAACATTTATGCTCTTCACACAGGAGGAAAAGCATCTTTGCATAAACTCTGCTCACAGGTAAGTTTTGTTTTTTACCTATTCATTCTTAGAAGCAAGTTGATTTTCCATCACTGGTTATACTAGCTCTGACTCCTGAAATGGTGGCAGAACAGGTTTTTGGCTAGGTTGTTAGAAGTGAAGCAAAACAAAACAATGAGGCAGTTCCAGGACTCAACCAAAAATTCATACCTTCAAACTAAATTTCCATGGCAGGTTCCCACTGCTAGAAAACTTTGAGTAGAAGCTGTTCTAGAGAAACTTTTTGAACTTCCAGACAGTTGCAAAGAGAGCATATATTGATGTTGTATTGACGTTGTATTGATGAAAAGGAATAGTTAAGGTAAACTAAGAATCTGTCTCCTGTTTGCAGGGGAATAGGGAGTAGATAAACTCCGCTGGTCATTTTCAAAGCAGTTCATAAGCATGTATCAGTTGTCTGGATTCAAACTGCTTTAAGTGAGTAATTAGGAATTTACTTCCCTTGAGGGTACAACCCAGAAGTTGTATCTAGCTGCAGGAAACCACTTAACCACATACCTTGGTGTGTAGGTGTTCTGTGTACAGCCATTGGTCCTTATATCTCAAAAGTACGCCGCTGACGTACTTTCCAAACAGTAACCCATTTTTCCTGCTGCCAATCAGCAGCAACTTGGGAAACTTGAAATGTGAAGGTTTAGAGTGATGAAATCAATTCTGTCAGAAGTTAGTCTGCTAGGTTTTTGTTTTTAAATAGGATTAAAGACATTCGTTATTGTAGGTTATCTCTGGTAGCTGTCTGCTTTTCTGGTTCTTGACAGTCTCTGAGCAGCAAGAAGAAATGCAAATCACTGAAATCACTGAGAGATCTGCTTTCAGTTGTGCAGAACGTGGAGGTGGGGAGTTGAGAAATTAAGAGTTTATAGGAATATTCAGCCTTGTACTGTTCTTTTCTGCTCAGAACACATGTAGATATTACTAAAATTCTCAGGAAATTTAACAGTGAGATGAGGAAAAATGGCTACACACAGGCTCATAAGATGTGATACTGTCCGTGTGAGCATTACAGGACATTCTGAGCAGTCAGTTAATCAGCCCCTACTGTGACTTTTTCCACACTGACATCGTGTATTCACTTTGGCTCCAGCACAGTGTGACATCTGACCACTTCTTCTTTCACATTTATTAGTCAAGAAGCCATTAAGCAGTCAGTCAGTCCTCTGCATTGTAGCACACTCCTGTCTTTCTTTTCTGAGAAGACAGGAATCTTCTACACTTTTCACCTCCCCGTGTTGTCACCAGTAGTTTGCTGTTCCCTGTATTGTGCTGCTTCCATGCATGCAACTGTAAGCTCTTTCCGTTAAATGAAGGAAGAGGCAGAAGGTAGTCCTTCCCAGCTGATCTTATTTGATGTATGAAGCTGTCATTTAGATGATAAAATAGAAGGTAAATCCCAAAGTTTTAGGAGGCTTAGGGTCTGGGCAGTACACTTTGAGCAAGTGCTGGCTTTATCAAATCAGACCAACGTTTTGTTCTGTGATGTGGGCACTGCTGGGAGATGATGATTTCTGCATCACTGCACTGCAATTCGAATATCACAGTTTTAAATGAAGAAAGCTGTGATGATTCCAGTGTCTCAGTAAAAAGAACTCATCTCACTTGGCATTTGCAGTAGGGCTTATTTAATTCATTTTGTAGCTGGCAGAGAAAAAGAGTCCGCATTCCTTGTGGGACCTGATGCCATCCCCTCCTGTGAGCCTGCAGCATGGCCCCTGGCAGAGGCTGAGCAGGCTGGGAGCTTCTTAGCAGTGCTGGAGCAGTCCCATGGGGTCAGGTGTGCACAGGTGTAGGCAGCAGTGTCAGTTTTGCTATCCTAAGCAGAGCTCTGGGTTCTGTCACTCAGTTAACCAGGTGATACTGCTTTCTGGACATCTATTTGAACAGCTGATGGAGAAGGAAAGTTCTTCCTTGCTGATTATGCCAGATCTAACCCCGGGGCATGTTTGCATTTTGCTGGGGCTCTATTGCTGCCAACTGTTCTCGTGTCAGTGCGGTGATAACCAAAGAAAATATTACTTGGGACTCAGAGAGTATTCGTACAACTTTGCTAATTATTTTTAAGTAAAGAACTGTGGATATAGAAGTGCAGATGTGCAGCCTTGTGAGGGTGATTACCTTACAATTAGCAGAATCTTTCCTCTGATTTGTTTTTCCTGTAAGGATTATTTTGAGTGGCTTGTAGCACTTGTTATGAATTACTCTGCCAGCTGAAGCATTTGCAGAGCTGCTGTCCCTGACAGCTGATGGCACTTGGGTTTGAAAAGACACAGAGCAGCTTTAATGTTTAGGAGAAACTGGCCAGTGATTTTCAGTAAAGGTTCAGTAATCAGCAGCAGCCAAGAACAGCAGTACAGTTTGTCCTTTGAGGGATGCATCCAGGGCGATGCCCTTGTTTTCACTGTGAACCACACTGAGCTCTGTTAGTCCTCTGGACAGCAAGGTGACTGACTTGTCACCTCACCTGGAGCTTTAGCTGGTACGTCTGAAGAGAAAAAAGACCAAATAAGGGGTCTGCTCTGCTTGAGAGAGGTTGAGCAATGGGCACACCTGGAAGTATAGAGGATTCTTCCTCCCTATGGAGCGATCCCACCAGAAATTGTTGCGTGGTGACAAATTCCTTTCCAGCTGTGTTGTTGTGGCACTGGATCTGGGGTTGGGTAAGCACAGGTCTGTCACTGCCAGAGGCAAATAGGAACTCTGGTCTGCAAGTAACGAAGAAGGCACTGCTGCTGCTACTGGTCCTCCACAAGAGATCCTCCTGACATTCTCCCCTTGAGAACTGCTGCAGGGTGAGCCCAGACTCACAGCTCTGAACATCACTGCTTTATTCAATGAACTTCCAGGCTTCTCTTCTCTCACATTATTTGTTACTGGCTGAATAGCAAAGACCTAAAAGCTTTGGAAGAGGTTAGATGACTAACAGAGGAGGAAATCAAGAACTGAATGAGTTACAAAAGCAAATGCAATCAAACTATCAAACTTAAGTCACTTCAATGATACCTGAATAAAAGGCAGTATTTTAACTTCTGTCTATGAAGGAGAGAGGGAGAACTTTCACTCTGACAAATCATGATTTAATAGTGCCTTTCCACATTTCCATTTTGAGGATGTATCTATTTCACACTCTACATTTATGGAGTGATTGGACCCAGCTTTCAATATAGGAATTGTTTGGTAGAGTAGAAAACTTAAACTAAGATGCCTTAGTCTATTATGGCATAACATTATTATTTGGAATTTGAAGTTGTGTCCATATTTCAGTGCTAATCTCACACACCAGAGCTGAAAACCAGAGCAGGACCTGGGTTTCAGAGCAGTTCTGGAATCCTGGAGCAGCTTTCCATCTCCTATCCAATAACTCATCAGAATTCCCTTGTAACAACACTTGATTCTCTCCCTTTTCCCTAGTTAGATGAATGTTGGGAAGTGAGAATGGTTGAAAGCAAGGTTGTTACTTTTACTATAGGTTGCTTGTCTAATGCTATAAAATAAGCTTTTTCCATTTCTATACAGCTATGGGTGGTTCCTTAACTATTCTCTCAATGTTTTTTGATTAAACCTCTTTTACCCAGATTACCCACCATTACTGTGAACTGGTTGTTCCTCACCATTTTCCTTAAGTAAAGACCAGAAGAGAGTCAGCTTTTGAGCACATGGATGGTTGAGTTGGTGACTCCAGGGAGGATGCTGTGATACACCTCCCAGGAGGGAGGTGGCAAAGCTGATGGCTCTGACACAGGGGAGGCAGGTGGTCACAGCTCATGTGTGACACAGGGTCCTGCTGTCATACAGCGGTGTGATGGAGAAGGGCTGGAACATTTAGTCTGCAAGGCAGGGTGCTGTAGCACAAGGATTCAGCAGCAGGGTGATGGGGAAGACTTCCTGCACCCTGTGCAAGTCCACATGGGGTATGGAGGGACAGTGTCAAGGCATAAAAGAAATTAGAGGTTGGAGGAAGGGTTTGTGCACGTGACAAGACGGGGACGCTCAGGAGTAATGGAGTAGAATAGAAGGCCAGGCTTTGTTTAAATCTTAATGAAAGCAAGACACAAGTGCTTAAAATCATGTGAGTACTAAAAAGAGATCTTTTTACATGAAAATTAAGGGAATTGAGGAAATGAAAATTCAGGAAATTATAACAGAAGGAAGCCTGCAGATACAGAGACCAGCACTTTGTTTAGAATAATACATCCACTGGGGACTGAGTCACTGGAGCTCTGTATCTTCAAGTTAAAAAACAAAAATAAAATAGGCTGAAGTTTTCTGTGGTATTCTGGGGAGTGAGAGCAATGAGGGGAGGAGCACAGAAGGAAATCTTCTCCAAGGCACACTGCTTCTACAGAATCATCACAAGTCTGAGAATTCATGTTTCAGAGCAGATCTTATGTGAAGATATTGACTTGGATCTTATGGAAATTAGGCTGATTTTCAGAAAGGAAGCTGCAAAAAAAAAAAAAAAAAAAAAAAGAGAGAGAGAGAAGCTTAGTAAAAAGCAGTGCAAAAGGTTGGCTGGAAGAGTTAAATCTCTCCAGGCTAGGTGGGGGCTATTGGAAGATGCAGACAAATGTAGGCACGTCACCCTCCTACCCCAACCCCTAGACCAAGTAAGATCCAAGTAAGAAATACAGAACAGTTGAAAGGAAATGAGCGTGGCTAAGGAGCAGTGCAGGGAAGGGTGGATGGTGTGCTACGTTACAGCTGGATTGAGAACAGAAACATCCAAAACACAATGGGACAGTGTAAGCCAGAAACACAGGCACGGTACAAAGGCATAGAGGAATTATTCCAGTTCCTAAATAGCGACAGTGCACGCGATGCTAGGTGCTTGAATTGAATGGGCTTATATCCTGTGACAAATTCTGTCTCTGATTAAAATAAATCTGAACAGAAGATTGAGAATGAAGTTAAAGAAAAATGAGGGAAGAGTGGGAAAAATCTCCAAATAACAGCTTCTCACTTTCCCTTGTCTTAAAACTTTTGCTGTACAAAATGAATCATGTACTGAATCATAACTGCAGAAAATAGAATTTAAAAGAGAAATGACTTTATTGAATGTATCATTATTTGCTGATATGTGAAACAATGAAAACACTGACAGGAGATCTGTTCAATCTCTTAAGACACAGCAGCGCTCCAACTACCTTTCAGTTAGACCTAGCAAGTCACATTTTTCTCTCAGACAGCCTTTGCTATTTACCAAACATTATTAGTCAAACACTGATCATCGCTGGTCCAAGTGCTGGCAAATCAGTGCTGCCCCTGAGTGAGCAGTGAAGGAGAACAATTGCACAGATTAATGTTTTGTTGCTGAAAGTGGGATTAGCTTTCCAAATTTCTTTCTGTTAATGAGATAGTTCTGTTTGATATTTAGGTTTAATTATACTTTCTTTAGTCTGGAGGCAGTGGCATTATAAAAGATGTCAGCAGAAAGGGAATTTGCTTAGTTTTTGAACAGGTTTTCCACTGTAGCCAGTGGGTGATGCTGGGGAGGCTCAGTAGTGGGACTGTGTGTTGTGGACACCCTGTCCCCTTTCTTTGATAGCACATGTGTACAGAGAGCAAGCTGCTGACACATCAGAGCTGGTGTCAGAGAGGCTGCAGCCTCAGCAGGGATGGGGATACAGGCTGAGAAAATGAGTCAGAAGAGTTAGGAGGGGATTTCCTGATAAAGAAGGTAAAATGAATCAGAACGCGTTTACTTCAGAAGAGACAAGTTCCTACTTCTCAGTCCCAGGCCTACAGTCCAGTTGTTCCTGTTCTCATTCCTTACTGGTACTTTTACACATTGATCATGGCTTGTGTGCCTCCTAATCCTTAAGATCTACTCAGCCTTGGCTTCCACTCCCGGTTGTGGACTCAAGTGAGCCATGCATGAACCCCAGGGAACTGTTCTGTGAGCAGGAGCCAGCTCAGCACTGAGGTCCTGAGGTCCTGGCAGCCACGTCACCCACCTGGCTGCTCTTTAGCAGCAGGAAGGAGGGGGCAGATGAGGGTCATTTTAAAAAGCTATGAGCCAGCTCCTTGAGGCAACTGTGGCATGACTAATTCCTGTTGTGTGATTCATCGCCCCGTTTTTAGTTGGACTGCTTGACCAAAAATACACACTGTGTGAACTTCTTATTACCATAAATAGGGATTTTCCAAAATGTAGTTTCTTTTCAGCACTTCCCTGTGTTCAGCCAGTTCTTACGTTTGATTTTAAAAAGTCCCCAAGCCTGGAGAAAGAAGCTGAACCAGTGTCAGGTATGCAAGAAACTGTTGTCCCCTCAGCCTTCCTTACCCCTCTGTTTGTCCTTTACGTGTGCAGGCCTCCAAAGGTGTAAAAACATGAAATGAAATGTTCCAGCAGCAGATGTCATTTTTGAAAAATCATTTTTGAAACATGTGAAATCGTGTGTATTTCACTTCCATGTAGCTTTAATTTCTAGAGAGAAAAATTAAAAAAAAAATTGAAAATAATTTGTTTAAAAAAAATAATTTGTTTTGTGGAAATTATTTTACTTCATGTCAGGTTTGTACAATTTGTTTTCATGCTGTTGGGTGTCTCAGGGGCAATGGTGAGTTGTGTCGTGTCGCTGAGCAATAGCAGAGTCTGGAATGGAGAGTCTGAGAGCTCTCCAAACATTTCTTTGCCTTCAAGGAGAGGCATTGGCTGAACCATCCTCTGAATGTCTGCCAGACTCTAAGACCTCCAACTTTGTCCCACACACCATCCACCCCAGTGCTGCCCCACTTACCTTTGTCAGTGGAAAGATTTTAGTAGCGTTTTACCCAGTCTCTCATTCAGGCTTTCACAGAGAACATTCTTTCTTCTTCGCTACAGTCATTAACATGTTGGAAGGTTTTTGCTCCGTTTGCCCTCATTATGGTCTTCTTCAGACTAAACAAACCCAACAACATCCTTCCTCAGCTGTCCTAGACCAGTGAATGTCCCCCTGCATTTCCCCAACCACAGCCAGCAGCTCCATAGTGCCTTGCAGTGGTGCTCAGGATCGAGAGATGGCACCCACAGCTGCTGGGACACCCCAGGGTAATTTGCTTTGTTTTCTTGTATTTTTACAAAAATATATTGTTGACTCCAACTCAGCATACGATCACTGCAATGCCTGCATCCTTCCTGGTGTTCTGCTGTGAGATAGCATTTGCTTTGTTAATGACTTCTCATATCAGCTGTAATATGTAGTACCTCATATACAGCAGTTTGCACATCAATTAAGAGGAATGCTCAGTGTTCTAATCAAAGGCACAAAGGTTAGGTTAGGCTGACAATCTGCTCGGTGATTCTGGGAGTTCTTTTTTTCTACTGAAATATTGTCATTTTCCAGGAATGTAAATGTTGTGTTTTAACAAGTCCACCCCTGTGACCTCTCCTAATGTAGCCTGTGGGGTGCTGTGTTGCCATGAATTCCTGCTGGTGGTACCTTGGCTCCCTCATAGCCATTCAGAGCTGCTCAGCTCTGTTCTTTCTAGGTGGATTCCTGCTTAATTGAAAGTTTATTTGACTTATGAATTGAGTGTAGAACAAGTAGGTTTATGGTCCATGCTGGTTCAGCCATTTCTTACTAAGCTTCATGGTCTGTGGGCCAGGGCATGGGCAAGATGAGACTACATCACCATGTCATTGCTGTTGGGAAATGAATATTAGAACTAAGTTTAGAGGTTGTGAAAGTATTTTAATTAAGTCATTTTCTAGTATACAGTGACTAACTCCATCAGCTTTTAGCTGCCTTGCATCAATCCACCCATTCTGCTTACACTAGGCTGCGCAGGTCACATTTTTCAGCTGTTCCGTGCAACAGTTAATGAATGACACACCTGATAGTCTGTAAGGCAGCAAATGAAACCATTCAAATGTTCTCCAGGAGGAGACTGTGTGAGGTGGCAAAGTTAGAGATAGAAGAGGGTGTGACTGGCTACCAGAGGAGCGAGGACTAAACATTTTCATTTGATAATGTATTGCAATGTTTTAATATACACATTTCATATCATACTCATTTGATGTCCGATGGAGTGCTTTTGTCAAACATTGACTTTGCTGTAAGAGAGAAGGATTCACAAATCAAGGATTTTCACATGAAGCTGCCATTCAAATCTGCATTATCAACTCCTGCTGACATTTATGGATCCTGAACTACACCACTGTTGTGGTCCAGATCTGAAGTTTAAGATATAACTTACTGCAGACTGGAGAAGTTTGACGGTAAACAGAAATTAGGAAGTTGAGGGAAATTCCCAAGATATCAAAGTTTGAGCAAGTTGAGTGATTTACCCAGTGCTGTGAATAACTGCATGTCTGTGCTAGGAAGAATTGGACATTGGTGACTAATTGGTCTTTTGTTTATGTGGGTCTGAAAAAATGTTGCTGGCTTCCTTTTTTGACAATAGACTTCTAAATGAAGTCATACAATAATGGCAAAAGTAAAGTGATTTGTAATTATTAGAATACTTCTCTGGTTTCCTCCCTCTGAAGCAAACACTCAGAGGAATAGTTATTGTTGTTTTGTTATTCCATTCCTGTTGGAAGGGTCCCTTCACAAGTTAGCAAGTACAAATGAGTTGTGCAAAGACCTAAATGAAGTTTAGAAGGGAATTCTGTAAGATGCTTTCATGGGTTTAAAAATATAGAGCCCTTCCTTTACTGTATGCCCTGGTGTGACTTTCTTGCAAATAGAGGGACACGCAGAATTTGTACTTCTATTGCAAAAAAGCAGACTGAAAAAAAAAAGGAATTAAAGTATAGCAGAGAATCTCCGAGGTGTCCCTATAGCTTTACAGACAACAAAAGCAGCAGAAAGCAGAAGCAAAACCCCATGCAGCCAAATGCTCTTCCATAGAAGTTTGGCAAAAACATTTCTGTGTGCTTTCTGTTGTAGAGTGTATTTCAAACTCTCAGGGGCCGTGAGCTCTTGTCACGACTGTGCTTCTGAAGATGGAAATAAAAAACAACAGCAAATATTTCAGCCATGTTTAGATCTATAATTGCTGCTTCTGCCACATGCATCGGTATTTCTTTTCTCTTTCTTTTCTTTTGTGGAAGAAAGAATTTGAATATTCCAATATGAATTGGATTTTCTGTCCAGTAGAGAACTGAAACATCCTTTTATTACCTTTCATGGCTTGTTCCACTTTTGAGCCTTTCACATAAGTACTCTGGTTTAATCCAAACATCGCTGTGCCACTTCCTCATAGTCATCCTTAGTCATGCACCCCAATTTCCACTTTGCTCTATAATTTTAGAGGGGATTTCTCCAAGCGTATGAGCTATCTCAAGTAATGAGGAAAAAGGTTAGAAGAAAGAAAAGAGGTACAAAGGAATGGTTGCTCCTTCTTTCCCCTCTCTACCAGAGCATTACCCCATTGAAGCGAGAGCCCTTCCTTCTATGTGGAGGAGGCAGGCAGAAAGCTTCACTTAAAATAACCTTAAAGGCATGGCTCTTTTCTGTGGAAGGAATGATGAGTAAGGAGTGCCGTTTTCCTGCTCCCAGACACTACTGCAGCTTTGGCTATTGCAGCTCTTACGCCCACCCCACCTTGTGCCGCAAACCCTCAGGTGTGGGCCGGCCGATCTCTGCCCATTTGATGTGGGAGTAGAAAGGCTAGTGTTTATCTAGGTAATGATCTGAACCAAATCACTGATTTTGGCTCCAAAATGCACAGCATGGTCCAAGTGCTGCTATGGAGGCTGAGTGACTCAGGTCTGTTTGTGATATGTGACAGGTGGAGAGACAGCAAGAGATCTACTGTCACATAAAGGTACACAACCACATTATCCTTCTCGTTCCTGGTAACAAGGCCTTTTGCAGATGAGACAAGCTGTGTGCTCATCTTTTGCAAATGAGTACAAAGAAGTCCTTTAGTGTATAGTCCCATTCATCACCACTAAAACATTTAGGTCTAATTGTATCAGATTTCCTGTGAGAAAACTGCAGGAGCGTTCACTGGAACTGAGAAAAGCCATGCAGGCTGCGCCATATTGCTCAGCTGGAGCTAAAGAGGCTGTTGGTGCGAGTGGCCCTGGGCTCATTCCTTGGCTATCGCCAGCAGACAGCACCAAAAATGTGAGCTGCTCTGTAGTTCATGGGGTGGGGTGGAAATCCTGGTTTTGTCAACAGGATACAAAAGGATTTGGGGAAAAAAAGAACCTGCTGTTGAATTGTCCAGTGATTAATGAAAGTTGGCTTACTTAGACTGAGAAAAAATCAAGCTCTCTAAAAGCCACGAAATTGTTGACTTAATTCTTTACCCCAAAACAAAGGGAATGTTTGGATCTCATCTAGACCTTGTTTCTTTCTATGAGTGGGGCTTAGATAGGTAGCACAGCACAGAGGTGGGCACAGGAGAGAGAAAAGTCCTGCTGAGAAATGTCTGCAGACTCGTGATACTGAAGGTATAAAACCAAGCTCTAAAAAAGCCACACAGCTGCACTATTTCCATATTAAAGCTGTCTAAATGGAATGCTTGTGTGTTCCCAGCCATAGTTGCTCTCAGCTTAATGATTATCTGCACCCCAGATGTTTTTCTTAGAGCAACTTTTTCATTTTTCTCCTCCTGCTACCCAAGCTAGCTTAGAAAGTAACGTGGGAGCTATTTATCTCCTCTTTCCTATACCCAGCATCACCTTTCCTTTAGTTTCCCATCTTCTAGGGAGCTTGTAAAGTATTGTGTATATTCTTAACCAGCTGTTGAGCACCGTCATCACAGTGTTTTGATACCAGTCTTGAGAAAGCTTGCAGTTCCCCTCCCTGGCCAGTGCAGAGCTGTGTTAGCAGACTTGGTTTGAAGGCAAAAAATGGGGGAAAGGGAAACTCTGGCTCCCATTTGGTCACTGGTTAGGAACAAGGTGGTCAGAAGGCACAGCGGTGTCCCAGGGCCTGCATGTTCCGGAGGCTGAAACAAGGGAGGAATTTTCCAAGCTCACTTCTTCCACAGAGCAGCATAAAAACAGCTATTGTGCAAACAAAAATCTGGGCTTGTGTTTACATAACAGGCAGCCTTCTCTTCCTGGCTCTGCAGCAGCCCACTGCAGCACTTCCTCCAGGAGCAGGAAGCATCGCTGTAATCAGAAGTGTGTATTACATTAGGACAGTTTTGTACCAAGGAGACTTTTTCTGTGTTCTTCACGTTCTGCATTCTGGCAAGACTTTTAAGCTAAACAGATAGGAATTTTACAGTCACATTCTTTGTGACGTAAATGTAATTTAGTAAAAGCATTTTGAGTTCTTACAGAAAAAGAAGCATTTTCAAAAAACAAAACAAAACAACAGTGCAACTGTGGAGTACATCAACTTCTCAAGAACTGTGAGCAGATAAAAATAGTTCTGCCTTTTGAAAACTATAGACAGCTTCCAAGTTATTGTAAGTTGGCCTTAGTAAAAGCTGGGCACCAACTGGATGCTTCTAGTAGTTGGATTAGAGGAGGGATCCACAGATGTTTAGGCATTTTTGGCTGTACATTTGTATGTCAGTCATTCTGTTCAGACAAACTCTTACGTGTCAAATTCACCAAATTATTATACAGAGGTTGTATCAAATACAATCTCAAATACAACTGCACCTGCCCTGGAGCCCTGGATTGGAAAAGTTGAAGAGCACAGTGAGGTTGTCAAAGCTGTCTGGGGTTCTGTGCATTGCTTGCAGGCGTGAAGCCAGACCTTCCATGGAAAAGCCACACAGCAGTCATGCAGCCTCTGGGACAAACATGGTGCATGGGATGGTGTCAGGGAAGAGAGGATGCTCCCTAAGCAAGAGTCCTTTTGGAAATCTGCATGCAACTTCATTGCTTTCTGCATGCATGTGATAACACTCCCCTTATTGTTATTCTACAGGGAAGGTTATGGCAATGTCTTGGAGCAAACACCAAGCTAAGCCAGGATGACCTGTGGCTGGGTCACATTTCTGCTGCTGTGCCTGGTAGAGCTGCAGTAGCAGTTGTGCCATCCTTGGTGGAGGGAGTGATTCTGAGGTAGGTGCACCCTTGAAGTGGCTGCATGAGAACAAGGGGAGCAGAGCTCACGCTGTGCTGGGCTAGAGCAGATCGTGTCGGACAATGAAGGTAGAAATTTCAAGGGAGAGGAACTTAAACCAGCCTTCGTGTTGTTGGAAGAAGCTACCTGAGACCTCCAGGAATCCTTCCACCTAAACCAGGGTTGATATTCTTTTTATTGGCAAGAAAAAGAGGAAAAAGAAAAGAACAAAGGAGAGTTATAACGATTAAGGATATGCTTCTGTCTTAAAGTTTGTTGTGATTTCAGTGGGACTATGGTACACTGACTGAAGCTGAACACTGTACATCTTGGCAGGTTTGGTCAATCCTTTCAGCCTAAAGGAAGTGATTTTCTTTTCAATTCCTCTGGGACTAAAGCCCACCATTATTCTAAAAAACAAAACCTAAAACACACAAACAAAACTGAATTACAACACTTAGAATTTATTCTACAGTTAACATCCTCAAGTGCTGCAGATCACAGTAATTTTACTGTAGCATGGTCATCTTTCCGTAAGGGTTGCCTTGGAAAACACTGTTTGTTCCTGCAGAGGACAGATGATGATTACAAAAACACAGACAGTAAGGACTGTAAATGGGAAACAAACAGCAAAGACTTTTCTCTGTCCCTGACAATGCTGTTTGTTTTTGAATACACATTAAGTTTTGTAGAGTATACAAGTTGCTAACGTTACCCAAGTGTACACTACAACTGTGTATTTCCTGGCAATGGTTTAAAGAATTAAAACTTAAATAAAATTTGCTCTGCAAACCCATTGGTTTGCGTCATCACACAAACGTGTCCCCCTACAGCTCGGGTGCAGTCTTGAGCACTTGTGCCAAAGTGACTGAACATATCCTGTGAGGTGATAGAAGGATGAGGATGATACTTCGTTTAGTCCGGGTTTTAATCCTTGCAAACAAGCTGAAGGCTGAGCACTTTTCCTGACCAAACAGAGTGCTAACCTGTTGTCAGCAGCGGGTACGTGTTTGGATCACAAAAGATTCTGCAGGTGAAAATAATTGTGTTCATTTTCAGTGTTGACTGAAAGATTTCACATACAGATAATACTGGGTGGTTTTCAGAGCCTATGGCAAAAATGGAATCTGCAGTGGCATATTCTGTAGGGCAGAGACCATGGATACATGAAAGCAGATTTTTACGGTGTCTTTCCTACAAACAGCTCACTCACTCTCAGGACTGTGTTCACTCTTAACTGTAAAAGCAGCAGCTAAAAATTCCACTTTCAGCATCCCCATGGGTTGAACTGCATATACCATGATATTTTGTATCTAAAGGGAGATGCAAGAAATGGAAATTGAGAAAGCAACAGTTTTGCATTCTGCATCCTCTAAGGAAGTCTGACTGAACTGCTGCTCTGCCAGAGGAACTTTTCCATTTTGATCAGATCAGATTACTGCTTTTGTGCCTCATCTGCAAAACGGAGAGACATTTCTTCACTGTTTAGATACTCATAAAGCTTAAGGTGACAAATGTTAGTAAATTGCTTTGGAATTCTTTGACAGAGCACGCTCCTAGGGCTTACTGATACTAATCATGATTTCCCAGACAGGCTTTATCTTATATTAAGCACTATAAGGAAATTTAGAAAAGGCATAGTACTGAAAATTGATCATTTGATAATGATATTCCTCCTCAAGATTTTCATGTTTTACCATCAGGTTATTCACATCCTGCAGCAAGACATCTCTTCAGCCTGAGGTTTTTGTGGATGAAAAGTGATACATGAAACTGGATGAAATTCAATTCTACGTCTTCATTTGGGACACTGATTAATGGTATATGTTGAGAGGCAGAAGATGTTGAATTTTACGGAGAATGCAACTGAAAAGTGCATTATTGATCATAATATTCACCAGACATTATCCCCTGTGGTGTACATATTTGTGTTTATCATAGGATTCCCAGCTAACTGCCTGTCACTATACTATGGGTACTTACAGATCAAGGCTAAAAATGAGTTGGGTGTCTACCTTTGCAATTTGACTGTAGCAGACCTGTTTTATGTATTTTCTTTGCCTTTCTGGATCCAGTATGTTTTACAGCATGACAACTGGACCTATGATGAACTGCTGTGCAAAATCTGTGGCATCCTCTTGTATGAGAATATCTACATCAGTGTGGGCTTCCTCTGCTGCATCTCCATCGACCGCTATCTGGCAGTAGTGCACCCTTTTCGGTTTCATCAGTTTCGGACAATGAAGGCTGCTATCATTGTGAGTGCCATTATTTGGACCAAAGAAATAGTGACGTGCTCATTTGTCTTTGTGCATGGGGAGATCAGTATGGATGCCGAGAGCCATGTGGTGTGCTTTGAGCATTACCCCATCAAGGAATGGGAGCACAGTATCAACTACTACCGCTTCTCTGCTGGCTTCCTTTTCCCCTTCTTTCTGCTGGCCTTCTCTTACTGTGGCATTTTACGAGTTGTCCACAGGAGTCACGGCACTCAAAAGAAGAAGAAACTCCAAATCAAACGTTTGGTTTCAAGCACTGTCTTCATTTTTTTAGTTTGCTTTGGACCATACCACATCCTACTTGTAGTTCGCAGCGTGTTTGAGAGCAACTGCTCATTTGCTGGCAAAATATTTAACATTTACCATACTTCTCTCCTGTTGACTACATTTAACTGTATTGCTGACCCAGTATTGTACTGCTTTTCCAGTGAAAGCACTTACCTTAATTTTGTCAAGATGCGAGACTCTTGCTTAAGACGTTTAGGCTGTCTAAGGACTGAGACAAAGGAATCCTATCAGCTGAACGCTCCAGAAACTCCCAGCAGGCCACAGCATGAGCGTGAGCATGAGCCAGGGCTATTACAACCATCACAAAGTGTTATGGGAGTAAACGACTCTTCCTCAACTAGGGCAGGCCATCTATAGCACTCATCAAAAAGGGGACTGGTGTAAATTCTTCCTTATATAACTACTTGTATCCACTGGATTTATCTGTGTATTGCAACTGTTTTACATCCCAAAGTCCTTCTAGCAGAGCAGTACTGTGAGGTAGTCTCAGGAGGTGCCTGGACCTTAGGAACAATCACATTTGCTGTTGTTTTGGTGCCACTCTGAACCCATCAACTGGCATGGGCTGAAAAACCACACTCACAATGTGGTTCTGTTGAAATTGTTTCTCCATGCTGCTCGTCTCTGTAGCAGCTGGTGAAAAAAAATCTCCATAAGCTGTTCAACTGGTTGGGCACAGGACAAATAAAATGCCACCAAAATTAATTTCAAAGGAAAATGACAATGCATTTCTGCAGATTTCTGTAACTCTCCGAAATAATTCCTTCTCCATCAAGTTTCAAGGTGAGCAGAGACGCTGCAGGAGCCAGCCTGCTAAAACAACTGCTGAAGTAACATGGAGTGTTCTGAGACAACAGGCATGGAAACACAGCATCAGATGAGAACTTCAATTTGTGCATTGATTGTTGAATCTCATCATAAGCCTCCTATTAACTTCCAGAGGTATGAGAGCTTTTGGTTCAGATGAGGATAAATAATTCAAGCTGCTGATTTGGAAAAAAAACAGAAGATTCATAGTACATGAGGCACTTTTAACTCACGTGTTTCAATGAGTCACTGTCTTCAAAAGTGAATTTATTTGCACCTAAATTCTACCAGACCTTGCTAAGGTTGTGATTGCGTCCTTCCAGATTTGTGCAGCACAGACCTTGCTGGCAATTAAATAACAATATATTTGTCAATGGAATCCTTAAGCAGATTCTGCTTTAGCTCTGTTTTCACCAATATATATGATAGCTAAGGTTTGCTCTTTATTCAGTAAATGTAATATCACAAATATGCTGCATGAGTGATCTCTGTGGCTTTAAGGGTTAGGCAAAAACAAGATAGAGCAGTAACTGGAGGTAATGGTAGTTACAGATGGGGTTGTTGTGCTCTGTACTAGTTGTTTCTACAACCAATTGCTGTATTTTTTTTATTGTTTTGTGTTTTTTTTATATTTGTTATTAAAGAATGTGAGTCTTGTTTCTTCTCTGTGACCTTACCATGTTTTCTTGTATCTGCAGCTGTTACACCATGAATGCTGCCTCATCCTTTCACTTCTCAAAACCTTTTCTTTAAACAACTCTGTTTCTGCAGCATGGTGTTTGTAAACTGTAGCAGTGTGTGTGTGTATATCTATAGGTATATGTATATTTACATTCTAAATATTCTCTAGACAGATGGTCTACACTGGGTTTCTCAGGTATGTCGCTGTACACAGCTTTGTTATTGGTTTTTAAAAGGTATTATGTTCTAAGAATTTTCTGGAAACCACCCTGAAAGTGCAATATTAAAAGTACTTAGGAAATATGTTTAATAAATAATGTTTTTTATTATTCTCTTCCTGTATTTGTTCACAGACTGTATTCATGAGACTGCAGCTCCTCTCCTCCCTGCTGTTGCAGAAGGGATTTGTGTCCCTCCTCTCAGGAGGGGATTAGGTTTGCTTAGATTAACATTTGGCTTGTTTAATTCTTTTACATTTCTTTATACTTAGACCGCTCTCCATGCTGGATTAATCACCTTGTTACACGCACTTTTCTTCTTAGTATCAGTGCTGTTTAGCTTTGCTTTCTGTCATGTTTCCTCTAGTCCCTGCTGTCTGTGCCAGCTGGTTGGAAGCAGGGGCTCCTGGCTGCTCGTACGTGGCTAAGAGGAGCTCCAACACTCAGACTCCTGTGACCTGACACGCTGCAAGGCATGCACATGGTTTGTTCCAAGATCGACAGCAAAACGAATGTTTTGTGCTTTCCTTCTTTTTGGCTGCCCATGTTGTTTAGACTAGCTGGAATGCAGAGCGTGCCCTATTACATGCAATTGTCATCTAACAGATTAAGGATTACTTGAGTCTGTACTTTGTTGTGGTCCACTTCTGCTCAGCTGCTGCTGTTTAAAATCAGATGGAAACTTGTGTGATGGTCTGGTGTTCTGCTACAGTGGTAGCATCTAACCTGCCGACCATGCAGGGAGGGAAGGGCTGTTGGTTTTGTTTTCCCTGATTATGCAGTCAGTACTTCGTTCTGCATTCTAATTCTTTCTACACTGTAATGTTTCAGCTTAGGCTGTGGGACTGTAACCACCACGGGAGCAATGTAACCCTCAGAGCGTTTCTATTTCATCCTGAATAAGGATGTGAGCAGGGGTTGGTGGAGATAAGCTGCACACTGCCATTGGGTTGAATATGGGGCTTGGGATGGCAAAGGAATAGAGATTTAAAAAGCACACAGACATAGAGCATTTCTTTGCAAAATCTGTTGAAACTTTTATTTTAGAAATAGCAGAAGAGCATTAAATCAAGTTCCTATGACAAAGTTAATGTTTGGAAAGAATGATCAACATTACACCTGTGAGTGTAATATGTCAGTAAGCAACTGAGCATGCAGCCCTCAGAGAAAGAGTTCACCTGCCTCGTTATCCAAACAGACATCTTGAAATTACAGAAATTTCCTTATGTGGGTGCAGTGCACCAGGAATCGTGCCACTTGTTACAACCTGATTTTCTCATTCTCAGAGTTATGTGATTGTTTTACATGGGAGAAGGAGCTTAAAAGTAGATAGAGGACGTTGCTACCTGCTTGCAATACCAATGTCCTTGGAAACAGCAGCAGCCAAACAGAACAGCCATCCTGATCCCATTGAAGCACAACAGCTCAGTACTCTCATTTTGTACCACTGTCATCATTTTACGACAGGTAAAGCATCAGTGTCTGAGAGAGCAGTGTAAAGCATTGCCTGAGCTGTCTGCTGCGGAGGCCAACAGCTGTCAGGTCTTTGGTACAGGCACTTACCTGGTGCTGCAGTGACAGCACAGCTTTAAATGACATAACCCAGCCATAAGGCACAGCTGTTTGTCATGTGCTGGCTCAGTGTCTGTAGGCCTTGGAGATGCACTGTAATTGTTCTCCACTCTTGTCGAGAGCTATATTTCTATTACTGGACTTCATCTAAAGGCTCATATACAGAATTTTATTGTGAACTGAATGCAAATATCCTTTAATTTTGATTGTATTTTAACTTCTAAGCATCAATTTTTAATTTTTAACTCATTTATGGTATTCTGTTGTTAAGAGTACTTCTGTACTGTGCAGAAAGGAACAAACTTTACAAATGGCAAAGTTCTGACATAAAGGAGGCGATCAGTACAGCCTTCCCTTTACACAGAGCATCTGCAAGGCTGCCCTTACTCTCATTTAAGCCCTCTCATCTCCTCACATTTCCACCAGTGACCCACCACCATGAGAAATCAGTGCTAGAAGGGTATAGGAAGAAGTGTACAGAAGGCCTGTATTTAATTTTTACTGACATAACACTTGCTGTTTTTTGTTTTGTTTTGAACACTCCACTGCAGCTGTTCTCCCCACCACAGGGTATTTTTAAATCCAAGTTGCTACAAGAGTTACTTCCTGTTGCAGTTACAAGGTTAGTAAAACAGGAACAGCAATGCAATCATATTTCATTTTAAGGAGAAGTCTTCTTTGTAAAAGCCAGATCGCTGCTTAGTGTGTAATATCTTTTAATATCCATTATAAAATCACATGAAAGAAAGGTAGACTGAATCATCATGTTAGCTCCTTCCCTTCCCATTTCACAGAAATTTTGTAAAGGCATTTATATAATGTTATGCATTGGTGAGACACCAGAGATGAAAAGTCCAGAACTTAAGAGACACAAATTCATCTTTTTCTGACTCTTCTTTTACCTTGCAGGAGCATAGGGTATAAAGAAATAACACAGAATCATCTCCTGATGTAGAAATCACTAGGGAGCAGTCAGTGTTGCACCTCCTGCAGCAGGTTTTCAATCATGAGTGAATGGGTGTTGTAGAAGGGCAGCGCGTCCACCTCCATTTCTAGGCTGGCAGATTTTCCACTGCGGACCCCAAGCTGCACAAGTGCTTTTAGCAGCTTTTCTTCCTTAAAAGAGAGGTGAATACGATACAATTAAAATCCCATATCGGTGAAAAACATTCATCAAGGTCTTTATTTTAAACCCAGGGAGGACTCTGACCTCACCCTCTCGATTTATTTTGTGGACACCATTTTTCTACGCTCCTTCAAACAGCATGACAGACTCCATTCAGAAAAAGGAATAATTTCTGCCTGAACTGAAGTTCCTATATTTGGCACAAATGAGAATCAGAGAAACCTCCACCCAAACTGCTGCTGTAGTTTTCACTGAGCAACAAGCTGCAGGGGCAGAGGTACAGAGGAGGAAAAGGCAATGTCAGAGGTGAAGCTCACAGGCAGAACCTGAGCAGGGTGGTGCCAATGTCCCTTTTGCTTCCTGACCTCCTTTTCTATTGATTTTGAGAATCCTCAAAACCAATAGAAGAGAAAACCCTTTCTTAAGAAAGGTCTGGGGAGAAGAAATGCCCTGAAGTTGCTCTTTCCTGGAATTCTTTGAAATAATGTTTAATTTGCTATGTTTACAACTGCAACTCTGTTTTGTGTTTGTAACAGTTATCTTCTCGCTTAACAGTAATGTAAGCAGATGTAGAGCATGTTCCAAACTGAGCCGTTAAAGGTACACAGAGGGAACAAAATCCTTGATGGTGACCTACGGGTAAGTTAGCATCATGAGATGAAAAGAAGGGATGAAATCAGCCCTAAAAATCCACTAGTTCTATCAGCTAGAATAGAGACAACTAGGATAGAGGTAGCAAGTGGCCTCATGTCTTGCAGTTTTGCTTGCTCACAGAATTTCTTTTGAAAAGCCATAATTTCAGCAGCAGCATTAGTGAGGAGATCCTTCTCCCTTCTCTCTAGATAATCACTGCTGTGAAATTTCCCAGAATCTTAAAACTTTGATTCCTCCCCACTGGCAAATTTTGAGTTTCCTGCTGAATTTCATTGAAGGGGATTCAATTTCAGTTGCAGGGAACTCTGACAGAAAAGCAGGTCATGTGACTGCGTATGCCTTCCCTCCTTGGGGACCAAACGGATTACTTGTGTATACATGTTCATTTTACCATGGTAGTTATAATAAGAAGCCCTTCAAGGCAGTGGTGCATAAATTGTCTATTGTTTAGGTAATCTTTGAGAATTTTGGAGACATCCAAAAAGAATTATTCCTGCTACTTTGCTTTTCGTTTGACGTGAGATGTGCCCATTAAGACTTTATATATGATCTTTGCATCTCCTGTAAAGATAATGTATTCCTCTAATTTTGTTATTAAAAAATCTAAGGAGAATAAAAAGCCTAATCACATCTTAGCTTCCTTCCATCCCACTCCCCAGTAAATTACGTAATACCTTGATGTAGTCTCATATATATATGTATATGTATATATCTTATTCCTTGAGCATTCCTTTTCTTTCTATGAATGCCTTTTCTGGTTGGTTTAACTTCCATTTGTGTGAGATTCTGCTCTGAGGGAAATTGCTACTACCAAACAAAGCCCTACCCCTGTCCTTGACAGACAGCTCTAGAGGCTGAAATACTTCTTATTAGATGTTCCCATACAGTAACATTAGAAATGTCTTTTATATCCTGAACACATATGAATTTCCAAAAATTTGTAATGTTAAAATGTCTAATGTTCTCATGTTCAGTTGTTGCTTCTTTCTACAAAGACCTGTAAGCCATACAGAATAAATTCAGGTCTAAAGCTGTTATGTATCTCTGATGTCACAAAAGAGACCCCTGAAGTGGGTAAGCAAAATTTCATTGTAAGTTCAGATTGTTTCTCCTACCTATTTACATGCTCCAGCTCTTTGAACTGCTTACACGGGGAAAATGGGCTTGCTTACTTAGCATTATGTAACTATGCACGATGTTGTACTCTATCAGCAAACGTTATTGTTGAACTTGTAAGAAACATAAATAACGTGCAGTGTGGTCTGTAAAGTGCTGCAGTTTGCTCACAGCTCTCTGATTAGTAAATGATCATGTTGGGAATAAGGTAACCAAAAATAAAGAACCCCACCAAAATCCAAACCCACCAAATTCGTTGAAAAAGAACTTGGTATTTTGCATTTAATTCATGGAAAAACTCCCTTGTGAATGAAAAAACTGCAAAGAACACTAAAACAAATGACACCTTTATATATTGCTCATGATCGTGCAGAGCACACCTCTGAAAGAGGTACTACATGGTCTTTATCTAACATTAATAAAGAGTTCAGTAGAAGAACTGCCCAATGTATTAACCTGGTTGTGAGTTGCAGGAAAATACAGAGTAGGTGGACATTATTCACCATTAGATTTACTCGTATCCATAAGAATTAACTTCTTTCCCAAATCCACCTCAGAAAAGCACAAAGAATGAAAAAAAATCAAACCAACATCATGTGAAGTGACTCAGTTGTGATCCAACTCCACAATTGTGGAAGGTAAGTAAAACTGCCTAGGTCAAGTTGTTTCTCGCTGATAAAGTTCTCAGCAATCACCAAATGCTTCTCTGTATCTCTTAGTAAAATATATGTAAAGAATAATTTAGAACAATCTTCACGTTCTATTGATCAGAAATAGAGAGCACTGCAGTCCTGAGCTTTGTTACAGTGCACTCACAATTTTGCTTTAATTGCAAGAGAAATAACATACGTTCCAGGGGAAGTCTTCTTCGTTTATCTGCTATGATCTATGGGTTTCATGGAAGGAATGCCGTTTTGGAAGAAAAATAAAACATTATAAGAAAGCAAGCATGCAGATATTAACACTGAGGTGGGTATAGTGGTGCTTTTCATCCCACTAGGGGAATTATTGCAGCATTAAAAGAAACGATTGGTCAGAAAGCAGCTGTAAATGGTATGATTTTATTTTTTTGTACTAATGGAGTAGGTGAACAATAATGTGTTCAAACTCAGGAAATCTTCTGCACTGTTTACTGTTGCATGACTTATAATTAAAGATACAATCTTCTCTTGTCAGACAATTTGTCATTTTCTTCCTTCCCACAAAACTGTTTCCATTAGTTTTATCTCAATAGATTTTGTGCCGAACTCTCAACAGCTCGTTATTGGATTATTATCAATATAGCCAGCTGCATAACATTGTAAAATAAAAGCAAGAAGGATTTCCTGTATACAGTATCCCATTTAATTGCAGTATCTCATTACCAGGAAATATGATCACAGTAGATTTGGGATACGTTAACTTAAAGGGAAAACAAGGAGATGTAAATGGAAAAAGCATTTAATGATCTAATGTTAATTAACTGATCTAATGTTGGAGCTGCCTTATGCTTTGTTACAAGAGGATAAGCAAATTCAGCTGAGCTGGAAGTTGAGATCGGTTTCAGTTTTATACCCTTCACATGAACAATCAAAACAGCGACAAAAAGTATGACCTACTCAAAAAAACCTTGGAATTTCAGGACAAACATACTGTCATCTTAGTGAAAACACTCCAGCACTGCAGACAGTATCTATGCTGAATGTTGCAGCGTGGTTTTATGCCTGAAGTTACAAGGCAGAAATAAATTCATTTCTGGGGCTTTTGATGTTCATACTGCCTTGATTTCTTTATTGATTATTCTAAACACTGTGAAAGCAAGTTAGCCAGAAATTCTCTAAAGACCCCAAAGGAAAAGCAATATCTGGGCAGGATTTAGTGGCTGATAATAGATAGACGACTCACAGCTCCCTGGCTCTCTGGAATTTACCTTTGTGACTGATGGAAGTGCTGAGAGCCAGACTGTCTTCTTCTGTGACTGTGAAAACCCAACAGCTCTCCTCAGATAGCGATCATGTATTTCACAGGTGCTGAGAATATACAGAGCACAAGCAATGGCATAGCCTCCCCAGTTGGAGACGCCTGCAAAACGGAAGAAACAGCGTGAGAACAAACTGTATCAAATAATAACATTAAACAACAGTTACTGTAGACATCCCTAACCTTCAGAAGTCATTAGGCACTTCAGCTGAGTCACACAGCAATGCTGTAATGGAACTGGATATGAGTTAACTACTGACATTGATTTGGAAGATATATTTTAGAAACATACAGTTGTGTATGATATTAAAATGTTTTCATGTTTTGGGTCAAGTAAAACCATGCAAATTTTCATTGAAGTCAGATTTCTTAGTGAAACTCTGCACCATTCTAGAGAGCTCCCTTTTGGTCACAGATAACATCTGATTAAAGAGTTCAGCTATTTTATGGCATACAAAGGTCGGGTGAAACTGCTTGTTGTCTGTGTCTTGATGTATCTTTTGTTTAAATGCTATGTGCAAAAAGACATTCATTTAAATGTAGTCAATATCCACAAATTGTCTGCGTGCTGTGATTAAGTCACTCTATGCAGACTTGTTTGGCAGCTTTGTCAGGACTATATTGGAGAATGTTAGATTTGAAGCTTGCTGTGAGAAGTTCTCTGTGACACCTCCACCCATGATGCAGAATAGCCAAATTTTCAAAGACTGTGGAGGATGTTCCAGTGCATGTAGTGATGCGCTGAGGACGCAGTGCATGTTTCAGTGCATCCTCTCAGATGTCTGAGCATTGCCTTCACTCGCTTTTGGGATCCAGATGTGACAACTGCTTTCAAGGTAGAAATCATTAGGATTTCCACAACAGCCATGTGTGTGTGACATTAAACAATGAGAAGTAGATGAAATTTTCGCTGCAATCTCCTTTCTCCCCTCTAAAATTGCTGTTCTAGTCTCTGCAATGTTGGAAACACATGTGTTCCAACTCAGGTTAGAAACCTGAGCCCAAGGACCACATGGACCATTAAGTTCATAAACTGTTCTTGCTGAATATGACTCTACACACAGGAGTTTATTTAATTCTGGTAAAGATGTTAGAAGAGAATTTTAAGCTGTAACATTCAACTTCTGTTGTACATTAAGATATGTATAAGTATGGCTGCTGAACGAATTTATCTCCTCGTGTAAGAGCAATATTGCTGAATTTGGCCTGATACAGTCACACCCACAGAAGTTCATCAGTTATACATATATAGTTATATGTATAATTTATATACACTCGGACATTTTTCTTCTAATTCTCACATCACACTTCCCTGTTATTTTATTTAAGGTGTGATTTTTCCAGAACATTTAGGATTTGCCCAATTGTTTCCAATTAAATGCACTTTTGACTGAGCGTCCTCAATTTTCAGTCATTCCTAGCTGTATGGTTGTTGCTCAACTGTTCAGAAAATGGACGCAATACAGAGACTGAATACAATCGTAAAAAGAAAGGGCCAATACAAATTACTTGGAAAGACAGACACTTTCTTTTCAGTTCTCTTCACATCAATGACTCTCCCACACACAAAAAATCCCTTACCAGCTACAACAGCAAAGTCAGCTTCAACATCACAAGCTATAACATCTCCATTTTTTATGTGCTTCTTTACAGCATCTTTTACCTTGCCCATTCCTAATTCATTTCCTCCATCTCCAACACCTTTATTCAAAAGAGAAAAAGATAAAATGAGTATGAAGCCAGCATAGGACATTCCATTTATAAAGAAGCCAGAATCTTTCCCAAGAA
This sequence comes from Cyrtonyx montezumae, assembly GCF_038088225.1. Classification (NCBI taxonomy): domain Eukaryota; kingdom Metazoa; phylum Chordata; class Aves; order Galliformes; family Odontophoridae; genus Cyrtonyx; species Cyrtonyx montezumae. The sequence goes on from NW_027071826.1 coordinate 15,086,898, forward strand.
TTTTCCTGCACTTTCAAAGCTCCATATGAAATAATTTATCCCTTTCCACCAAAAACATCTGTAAGCTTAACATCATGAAACAAATAGCTGAATAGCACTTTAGCACAGGCTAACCTGTAAATGTGTGTACACAGTGTATGTAGTGCTAGTGCAGGCAAAAGAAATCAAAATCATCAAGCAATTTTTGTAAGCTATGAAAAATAGCAGGTTTTTTTAAAGTGTTTATATATTTAGAGAGCAGTGCCTCTATTTTTGTTGGTCGAGCAGATATAGTGTGTATTTGTCTTCCAGAAATTCTTAGTAACAATGATTTCAGTAAAACTAGTGGGACTTGTAATGACATGTAATGTCAGAACCCTACATTTTTCATTACGAAACCTGGAGATGAGGATAACACAAGTTAACAGCTTAAAAACTGCTTTTAGTCTCTTACCAGCATATTAAAAAAAAAAAAGGAAAAAAATCCAATTAATTAAGTGGAAGTAAATTGAACTGTTAGTTTTACCTGTTAGTTTAAATGGAATATCCTCAAGTTCATGCTAGTTAATGTCTGTGAAAAAGAATATCCATTTCCAGAACTGTGAAAAGTTCCAAATCCTCTCTGCAATGTATGGCATTTGAATTTCAGATGTAACTTATGCATAATATGTGTCACAGAATGTACAGTATTTGTAATTTACACTTAAAGTGCTGAAAATCAATAAATTTAGCTGCATAAATATCTCACATAACTCTATACTAAACTTCTCTAAGTGAAATTCAGAGTTATCTCTCAGCAGCACTAAGGACAGTGCACTTCTTTCAAGATTAGTACATCACACTTACATTTTCTTAGAGAAAAGGGCCTACTGCACCAGAAGGGACTATGCAGTCTTTGCTCAGGAGAATGTACTGTTAATTGCAGTATAAATGAAGATTGTATCTAGGCTGCTGTTTTAACACAGGTGTAACAACCATAAAATGGTTGCAATATTTCAAAATTCAGTAGTCATTTGCTTTCTCTGCTACCTTTCACCTATAAAATACAGAATGAAGTCAGCGTCAAAAACTAGACTTAGGGGATTGTAGGTAGGCCCACTTATAGGTGTGTAATGCTCACGTAATGATAATACACACACCTGGGCTCACTTATTTGTTCTTAAACAACTCTGAATTCAGTTCCTCTATGGGCACCCTTCCAGGGGAACCTGGAATTTTCTCTAACACTACCTCTTTAAATTCAACACAGACAAACAGCCATAGCCCTCAAGCAGCCATCTCTTCAGCACCTGCCTCCTGCTGCACTTGGCTTCCAGTAAGTTCCTGTTTCTTGCTTCTCTCGCTTTTGAGACTGTAACACATATGCATACGTACCTGTTGTTGTTATTCCTGGAATGGTTTGTGCAGCTAAAAATAGTTCATCTATAGGATCCACTAGATGTTTAATGTTAACTTTCCTGGCGTTGTAGTAATTGCCATCAGCAGCCATCCCAGCACGTTCTATTGCTATCAGGTGATCAAACCTGATTAGAGAGAGGCAGAAAGGAGTTGAAGCTACTGTTCTCCTAAAAATTTCTCTGTTGGCTGTTTCTCCTGTTGCATTTAGTTCTGCTCTTTGATTATTTGGGATGTAAGGTAAAATTTGGATACTGTTTTGTTATTTCTCTGTATAGTTCTCTACAGTTTATTTTTAGAGCTAACCTAGTCTACCTGTAGATTTACTGCAGCCTCCTCAAACTACATTTGTTGTAATAAATAGAGAAGTTCCTGGACTCTTCCAAATGGATGTTTCTTTGGGTCAGTCATCTGGGCTTGCTCTGTTTGTTAAATGTGCAGTGTCTTACAAGCTACCTGTCTTTGTATTTTCAGACAAAACAAAAAAGTCTATTGGATGATTATTTAAATCCTTGGTAGCAAAAATGTAGTCTCTGCTTAAAGATCATTACTTGGAAATTTTTCACTTGTATCTCTTCAGGGAGTTTTTGATTTGGGTGTTCATATGTTGGGGCTGTAGGTTTGAGGGTTTTATTTATTTTAAGTCTACATCAGTTTTTGGCTAGTGAAAGTACACAGATGTACTGCAGATGTCCAGTGCTTTAAGCAGAATTTTAGTTCTGGATTCTGCCACTGAATATCATAATTGAATTATTTTGCTTCCGTTTCTGCAGTTTTACTGTCAAGAGGTTACTGTTCCTGTTGAATTATTTAATGATTTCTGTGTGGGTATCTACTGTGACAGAGGAGACCTTAAATGGTTTAGTTGTCAGCTTTAAAGAAATATTTCAGGGTTTTGGGGAATATGGAACTGATTGAAATAGAAACTGGTTGTAATTAAATTATGCTTGTCTATAGAAACGTACTTTTAAAACAGTACATAAAAATGGAAGACAGTACCATGCTGAAATTATAGCAGACACTAACATTACTCCTCACTACAAGAAAGACACTGAGGCCCTGGAGTGTGTTGAGAGAACGGCAACTAAGCTGATGAGTCTGGAGCAGAGACCTAATGAGGAGCAGCTGAGGGAACTGGGATTGTCCAGTCTGGAGAAGAGAAGGAGCAGGGGAGACCTTACTGCTCTCTACAACAACATGAGGGGAGGTTGTAGTGAGCTGGGGGTTGGCACCTACTCCTTCATGATAGGATGAGTGGGAATGGCTGCAAGTTGCAACAAGAGAGATCCAGGTTGGATGTTAGGAACAACTTCTCCAAAAGAGTTTTCAGGTGCTAGAACAGGCTGCCCAGGGAAGTGGTGGAGTCACAGATATTCAAGAAATGTTTAGATGTTGTACTAAAGGACATGGTCCAGCAGGGAAATGTTGATGGTAGGTGAACAGTTGAACTAGATGATCTTGGATGTTTTTTTCAACCTTAGTGAGTCTATTATCCTATTTAGAAGGAAATGGGATGTGAATAAATTGATGAACCAAATACAAGAGTGAGAGATCTTTTTTATTAAGAAGAAAAGGCTGAAGGTGATGGGATTAAAATGCTGCACACAGAAAGATCAATAAAAAATTAGCAGCATATGCCTATTTAAAGGAAATTTAAGTTGCTTACTGAGTAATGAAATGTGTATAGAGATACTTAGCAAAATTCACCAGTGTGTTAACCTTAATCACGCGCTTCTATACATCTGAATTTCTGCCCAACATTGTATACTGAACACTATGTATGCAAACAGCGCAAATCAGTATTCAGAAGTTGGTACATACATCTATAATTTTGGTTTGGGCTGCCTAAAGGCAATAAGACAATCACTTGCACAGTATTAAGGACACTTGAGGTTTACTAAATCAGACTTGATTCCCCAGTTCTTAAACTTGAACCAAAGCTCTGGAAAGCAGATGAATTCTTTTCCCTGGTCCTTTACTGACTCCACCTCTCAGCATCCTAATTTTTTCCACTTATTTAATGTGGAATAACAGCTGAAAAGCTTTTATATATATATATATATATATATATATATATATATATATATATATATATATATATATATATATTCTTCCCCCCTCAGGAAAAGAGCTGTTGATACATAATGTACTGTTTCCTTTTGTATTTCAGAAATGCATATTCTCAGAATAACATGGAATTCAGTACTCTACATGTGCTTCAGTACAAATGTTCTGATTCAGTTTGTTCCACTTGTTCCAGTTCTTAACAGCTTGCAAACATTACACCTTCTTAGATCATTATTTTTATTACCACTCTACACAATAGAGTTGTGACCCCCTCTCAAAAGCAGAATGAACGTACCTAGGTCTTCCAGGATTCCCATTTTCACACAGAAATTCTAAAGCTGAATCGGCACTTTCCCTTCGATAACTCAGTAAGGGGATGGGTTCCTTCAGGATTCCTGGAGGAAAATAAAACCAATTCAGATGCAAATTTTTTTTTTGTATTGTATGTTCCAGTAACTTTTTTTTTTAAAGGAGAACAGTTAAAACATCTAGAACTCAGCAGGTTTACTTAGTTCCTGATAAGCTTTCTGCATCCTTGCTTTAAAATCAAATAATTTATATGCTAGGCTGTTAAATGGGATCTTGGGATAGAAAGCAGGCCAGTAGAACAAGAACAGACATCCAGAATTCTTCAAAAACAGCTCTCTCAAGCTCACCACCCTGGTGCATAAGCATTAATGTGCTGCCAGCTACCTTTAACTGAACATCATAGCACCACTGATCTGAGCTCACAGGATGAATGCTTGCTTGTTCTCTGGAAAAAAATAAATAAATTCCTGTACTAAGTTACAATGAGATTAACTCAAGTGAACCTTGGCTCAAGTTAGCAAGACAGAAGTGGAAAAATGTCTCTTACCTATTTGCACAGCCTCTTCAATAATCTTTTTATTCAGATCCATGGCTCTCTGATCTGTTACTATGGCTACATCTTTCTCCAAGGCCTGCAACATGGCTGCAATAGCAAGGGCTCCTGGGGGCCCGTCGTTTTCTTCTGGTGGCTCATAATTGAAGTGGGTGGGAAAGCCAGTGGTTACCAACACGGACCGAGCGTGGGACAGGGACAGGCAGGCCTTCAGCAGCTCACCTGGGCGGAGTAAAGGATCGATGCCCCGATTGCCTAGGAAAATATTTTTAGAGACTTGCTTAAGAGAGCAGTACGCTTAAATACATTGCCCTCTTTGTGAAGTTTCTGTCCGGTGAATCCATGTACTTTCATGACACAATATGTGGAGGGGGGGGAAGTAAAAAGAAAAAAGAAAAACCTCTGATCAAGGCAGGAATTGAGCTGATTTCCTCAGGAAACCTAAGAAGGTGTAGGATATGAGTAATGAGGGGAGCGAGCTGTGCTTTCAGGTTAAGAATTTCAGTTAACTGGGTTTTAGAAATGACTATACTAGCATTTCTTGCTACTGGTGTAAACAACATTTTTTTCTTTTTTAAAAAGAAAGTGTTGATTAAATATTGTTTTCCTTCTTTTCACACTGCTTCCCTCTAATCTGTTATAGTCATGCCAGACCACATCTAACTACTGAAGCTAGATTGATACTTCACTTTCCATATTTTACAGAAGATTCATTGCAAACCTCAGATGAGTAAACTTGTTCTTTATCTCCACTTAACTCTATTCCCTCAGAAAAGAGTTAATTCCCAAATAAATTCAACTTAATGAAATCATTAACCACAGCAGTGAGGGTTCAGAGATGCTGTAAGTTGTTGGGAGTCTAGATAAACTCAATTACTACAGTATTATCCAGGTGACTACTGAAAGGTCTTGTTGTTACCTGATACCTGACCTTGACAAATAGGTGCACAGTAGCAGGTCTTTATTCTCTTGGGTCAGTCCTTGAAAAGGCAACACTGTGCACCTTGTGTAACTCTTACACTGGTTCTTATTCCATTTTCTGGGATTCCGAAACACGAATGTGCCATGTGGGCCTTCAGATTTGCTTGCATTCCTGAAAACTATGAATACTAGCACAGCGTACTGATTTTCATGAGCTGATAATGAGAGGCAAGTCCCCACTACTATTTCCTAGTCTCTTCATATCTTAATTTTTCTCACCGTTTTTTCTTCTTCCCTATTGTTAAATGCTGTTTCCTCTGTCATTTTCTCCTAATTCCTCCAATGTAATATATAGGTAACACATGTATAGGCAACACTGGACACAGAAGAAAATTCTTAACAGAATTCAGGTAGAAGCAGGGATATATTAGTCTCTGAGAAGTGGAGTGTTTCAAGTGAGATAAAGTACTGTAGCAATGTAGGCAATCTCTTTTAGCAACAAAATAAGCTAGCTCTGAAGTTAGGTCTCCTATTTCTCCAGAGAATGGCACTGTGCTATGCTGAACTCTGGAATGGATAAAAGGAAGGGCTTTGTGAGTAAAAATAAACAGACCCAAATATATGCATGCAGCCAAACCCTGAGCTGGGGAGAGCTGCCTGTTAGCTATTTTCCACTGCTGTCTGTAAAGGATTTCAGAAAATTCATGGTAAACTGAAATCAGAATTTACAGCAGACAGAAGGGACTAACTCAGTATGTATTTTAGGAGTGGCTCCTCTCTTCTTTTATGTACACCTATGGCCCTACCTTTCAACATTTTCTTGTGATCAGGTCACTTTGGTCCATCACACAGGACCTCAGTGATGAAAATGTCAGCAGAGCATGGTGTAATTCCACCCATTAGAGAAGGATGCTTGAAAAACAAATGCAACTACTAGAATATCCCAGTAAGAAAACATTAGTCATGAATATATTAAAGAAACATGTTGTTTACTCAACAGTGAATACGTACACAGCTGCTACGAGCTCGCTGAGATGCCCTGTACTTTACATATCAATTTCAGATTTATTCAGTAAACATTTCTTATTCCCTGTGGACACTCTAGTCTGCTGTAAACAGAAAAGCTTCTGTGTACTTTGAGAGAATACAGTAATCAAACTTGCATGTTTCTTTACTGGCAATGTTGAATGTTTTAGGTCAAACTCTGGCATTAAATATCATCTTGAAAAATTAAACACCAAGTTATATTAACAATTTTTTTTTTGTAATGTTAAAGTTGCCTTCATGTTCTTATTCCATTCTTTAAATTTGTGGATAGTTATACAAACAGGATCATTCATACCTACCTTATAACAGATCTGTTAAAGGAAGACATTTTTTTTGTTTTTACCTGGATCTGTGCCAACTAGGCTCTCTATAGTCTTTATTTTTTTTGCTGCTTCTGCTGACACCATGCTATAGTGCAAAGGATTTTGTGAAATGCAGTGGACTTGTGGGACTTCTCTTGAGGATCTGAGTGTAGCACTGTCATTCTTCAGGTCAGTAATGAACGTGCAGACAGAATAATGAGTAAAAGCCAACGGAGATCCTAAAACAGATAAAACAAACACCAAAAAAACAAAAACAAACAAACAAAAAACACCCACAAACTTCAATTAAACACTTCGTTATTGCAATCTATCAAAATATCAGAGAGGTAGATTCACAAGAAGATATTTAACAACACAGAATCCCTGTCTGATGAGATACGAAATAGGTGATATTTGAAGATACATTGCAGCAATAAAAACACTTTAAGGAAAGAAATGTGTGCATATATATATATATATATCTATATATATATATATATATATGAGAATGTTTTCACTTTTGAAAAGCTCATGTGGGTAGCTGAGATCAGGTTTTTCTACACTAACATCTCTGATATAAGCCTGAGGCAATTCAGGAACTGACAACTGGTAACCGTTCAAGGAAGCCAGTCAGGAATTGACAAGTCTGAAAACTAGGTTTGGTATGCATGGAAAAGCAGTGCTTTGAGCTAAGAACAAGTTAGTTCTTAAGTTTCTTAAGTTTTCATACTGTGTTGGTGAAGCTGTTCCTGTAAAAACTAATTGTCTAGGTTCTAGACCGTTGCTGTGTCTTTCTATAGCTCTGAACACAATTTCAGTAATGATATGATGAATTGTGTTAACTACTACTTGCCAACAAGTAATTGTTAATTAAGAAAATTGAAACAGCATCTTTGCACAGTATCTTGTCTACCTATCTAGGATAACAATAAATGGGCAAGAAATGATGACAAATTTTCCCTTTGCTAGATTACTAGAAGAGGGAATTTCAGAAGCAATAAATCTCTGGTGAACAACAAGTTTATTCAGGTCTGACAGCATGTTACCTCCCTAATCTGAAAATATTTTATCTTTATATTAATTATGGAAGTCTTGATACTTCATAATATCAACATAATACTTACTTTGCTAAAATGGGCGTTTGTGGATAAATCACAGCAGGCACATTTAAACAAGCAAAACATTGTTAGGATTCTGGAAAGGGAGAAAATAATGCTGGCAGGATCTGTTGGGAATATATGGGCAGCAATTTAAAGGAAAACAGAGATGGACATCACTGAGTTTAAATATGCCTCACCAAGCCACGTGAAAAGACATATTCACGAAGCTAGCAGTGACTTAGATTATAATAGATCGATGACTTGGAGCAATATAATGCTGTCGCTATGGTTTAGTTATGTTTTCTTGCCCTTTGAACTCATGTCTGTTGTAAATGACTGGGTAAAGTGCAAGATAATAACTTTTTACAAGAAGATAAGGCTTCCATTTTATGAAGCGTGTCACACATGTTCTTCATCTTGACACAAAAACTAAAACTGAAATTCTTCACAAAATAATAACCAAATCTTTTCCTGGTCAGTCAATTTGCTAGCTCTCAACAAAATGTATTCCTGGCTGCTTTACTTTGTTCTCCCACTTATTTTGTATTACACTGCTGTAAAATAATAATAATATTTCAAAAGTAAGAAATCAAAATGAGGTTTTGATGCTGTCAGAGCTTTAGATTTCTGTCATCTCTCTCTCTCTCTCTCTCTCTCTCACACACACACACACACACACACACACACACACACACACACACACACACGAAGAGACCAAAGGATGAGTAAGAGTTTCCAAAGACAGTACATACTGCAGCTGATGATTGCTTCTATTCCTGTTACACCACTGGCCCAAAACACTGGAATATCGCCAGGGTGAAGGTGAACTGGATCTCCATAGTCTGGCTTGGAAAGATGCTCTATTCCCAACAGACCTGTCATTGACCAATATAAACCCATCACAAATTTCAGTCAAGCAGTAATATTACAGAAGGTGAGAGGGACCCTGAATACTACCCAGTTATTCTGAGAGAATAACAGCAGTAGTGAATCCACTGAAGTGGCATACTTAGCTTGCTTTGAGCGCATGTCCTCAGAACCTGAACTGTCTCGTCTTTCCTTTTCGTACATAACATCAGTAAAACATGCACTCACTTCATTTTTGCAGTAAAATACGAACAAGATATGCATGCTGAGTTCCCTAGATACTATGCATCTTTTCTCTCAACATAACAATTGCAACAGTGGCAAGCAAGAACAAATTAGTGCAATGCAACACGAACTGTCTCTGGAACATGTCCTCCTCCCTTTAGTTTCCTGCATTGTTTTAGCTAAAGAAATGAGAAATCTTTAACTTCTCTGAGTTGGATAAGTACATCTCACTCTTGGCCAGCTTTCACTAAACTGTCTTTTCCTTTGCTCCAACACCTTCTTGCAGTATTCTAGATCATTCGTTTAACTTTTTTCTGTAAAAAATAAATACACACTGGAGACTCTCACCCAATCTCTACTCAAAGTAATGAATTATCACTAGTTCCTTGGACTTAAGCATTCAGACCGAATACATTACAGCAGTGTGCTGTTACCAACAGCATCATTTTCCATGCCATGCAATGTGATCTGGCTGTGTATGCAGCTCATGAGACTACTGACTGACAACTTTCTGTCATCCACACACATCCACCCATACTTCTTCCCATGCCACCAGTCTCTTTTCTACCCTGTTGCTGGAATCCCTGGCAACAAGGAGTTCAAATATAAATGAAACTGCATACATTTTAGAATAATGCAACTATACTTCCTACCAAATGCACTCTTGATAAATAACTGAATTTAATAATTCTATATATTCCACACATTCAAAATCTACCTTTCTTATTTCTTTTTTCCTTTTTTTTCTCCTCTCATTGAGGTTTTTGACCATTAAAATAGTTAAAATGAAGAAGCATGGCAGGGCAGGTATTTTAGTCTTATCACTTCCCCTGGTTACCCCTCCAGCATTTTTAATTTTTTTAATTGGTAAAAAAGCCCACATGGATTAAGTATGAAAAATACTGACCAGGGTCACCCATGTGAATTGGTGCTCCGTGAGTTTCTTTTAATTCAGATGTTGCTAGCACAGCTGCTTCCAATTTGCTTTCAGGAATTGGTCTCATTGTGACAACTAAGTTGCAGCTAAAAGTAGAAATACTGTAGCATGGTACAGCTGTCTGACAGTTTAAAAAAATCAAAAGTATTAGAAGTAAGGCAGATAATAATATTAATTTCAAATCCTTTGAAAAAAAAATCTTTTTTCTTTTAAGATTTGCAAGTGAAATCTACCATCCTTAAGCTTCTTCATATAGATCACTAAATGCTCAATACCGTGCTTTTTGCTTCAGTACATGCAGTGTACAGGATGAGCTCAGAATGTTCTGAATATTGACAGAAGACAGTTTTGGACACCCTATATGGAAAGTTAAAAGCTAACAAAGTATCATAGTGACAAATCAATTTGCTTTGAATCTATTTTCTCTATTGGAATTCAGAGAAACTATGATGTTCAATAGCACGTGAGGGTCGGGAACTGCTGCAGCTGCTAACTGGCAGTCCTCTACAACAGAAGCTGCATTCTAGTTCTGCACATAAAAAAAAGTCTTTCGTGCCTCTAGGAAAGATCTATGGAATTCATTATCCTTGCTCACAGGGATCCTGAAACACCTTTTCTATTCAGAAATAAAGCAGCCCCAGTTGCTAGAAGTAAATGTCTGATATCAAAAATTGCATTTGAGCCCAAGTGAGACATGTTGACAGCAACATCTACACAGGAATCGTTTGTTAATTTTTTCATAACAATTACAACTGTCACTGAATAAATGCCCTGTATAGTCCTTCATGCTATTTTTGTGCTATAAGCAATGATATTCTCCTAATTCTGAAATGTTATATAAAGATATGTAGTTGTATTCTCTTTTCTTTAAGCTTGGTAGAAGGTCTTGCATGAAACACATCTGCTCCTTCAGTTTGACCAGCAGTACAGTAAAAGATTGCCAAATGATAACATTTATTCACTAGAACAGTACATTAGCCATGTGAAAAAGGCATTTGGATATATTTAAAAGTGTTCTTAATATTAAAAAAATCTACCTTCTAGAGTAGAATTATACTATGAGTTTTGCCAACATTTAAATCTACACTATACATTTTCTTACAATTTTCATGCTATGACAGATGCTTTTCAGGAATAACTGTCCCAGAGGTCTGGGTTCCTAGCACATGTGCAGCATAAAGGCTCTACATCCACAGGAAAAATCCATAATGTGACTGTCATACCTGCAGAACCAACTGTTGCTATCATGGTTCATTACAAATAATATTGCTGCCTATTAGAAATGGTGGAGATAGCAGGACATGTATTAAAGGTGACAGACAGAATAGTACATGGCTCATCAGTTGAAACAAATAAAGAAACTAGGACTAAATTCAAATGAAATGGCTGCAATGGCACGCAGGAAAAAAAAATCTGTAACTGAAAAAGAATAAAATACCTATTCAGCCTCACAAGAAGTTGAGAAAAGCACTGATCTAATGCTGGGCATATTTTATCTCGTATTTTCATGCATTCAGCACTAGTACCTGCCAAAAGCTATTATACAGATGGAAAAAAAGTTCTGAGCGTTTGGTATGGGCACATAATATGAATATGGACAAATAATGAAAAGATTATGTCTGTTTGTTATCCTTACCTTATACATGCTTACATTACATTTTTGTTCAGCATTTCTTACAGGAATACCAGCAGCTTGGAGTACTTTTTCAAAAGAAAAGCTGCAACCTAAATAGAAAGCCACCATATCCTTCAGTTGTTCAGAATAATCCTTTAGACTTTTTAGAGATCCAGTAGACACTCCATACTCATACTTTCTATACTGCAGGCAGTCAGTTCTAGTGAAATAAGAAGTTATCACACTTTAACATACTTTCTGAAAACATGTGTGACAGAAATTTTCAAAAGATGAAATTTCAAAAAATTTTCCTTTTGCTTTAGAGAAATACTTACTGACAATTATGATAATACACTTCTCTAGAACAAGATGATCAGATATTCTGTTATATTCACAAACAGTTTTTACTTAAACGTGCAAGTCTAAGAAAATAAACTGGTTTAAAATGTATATAAGCATGAGCAGGTTATTCCCTGAAATACTGATCTCTCCTAGTCACCATAAGCACTCACTGCAGAACCTTGAGAAATAGTCAGTCTGTATTTACCTGTTATCAGGTTCACTACTCGGAGAAGGACACTTCCATTCCCCTGGTTTACTTCTGTGCAGCAGTGGCAGGGGTCCACTGTTTGCATGGCAGAACTTCTCGAAGTCATCAGCCAGGGACTTGTGTAAAATCAGAACATTGGCCTGATTATAGCCTGGAATTGTGGAAGGTCGAAATGTCTAGTTGTTAATTCATCTCTTTACTTATGAAGCGGTAACATTTCAGGATAGATTTCTGTACGTGCTCTATAAAGATTGCATGAAGGAGATTTTTACTTCAAAACTCTGTAATGAAGTTAGACAGCTTTTAAAAATATTTTTAAAACTGCAGCTAGGTGTAGTCTGCACATGAAATTGCTCACAGCCAAAATACTTGATAGACATGGAAAGTACCAGAATATGAAGATTGCATAATTCTTTCATAAACACTTATATGAATTTGTATATAAATTGAATTTAATATTTAACCTTGAGAAATCAGTACTCTATAAGAATACTTGTGCACAGAGCCAAAAAAAAAAAAAAAAAAAGCTACTGCATACCTTACTCTCACCATTCTAAATGTAATGCTAAGCTGCAAATCATGACACCTAAAACAGTAAAATTCTGTCCTTATGGAGCCTGATTATTACAGCATGGATATACTACCTTTTGGATTGCCTGGGTTAGTGAAGAGAAATTGTCTTGAACCACATAGGAAATACGTAGTAGATTTAATGTATATAAGTAACAGGACTTATTTTTTATTAAAATGTAAAAAAAAAATCCAAAAAATAACATAGAAACAAAAATGTGAAAATAGAGGGATATTTAACCTTGTTTTCATGAATCTAATGTATCAGTGTCTTGTTCGATGGAAGTGGTTGCAATTCTCACTGAGCTCTCAAGATGTTCTTCAGAGATTTTTGATGAAATATTACTTTTCCTGTACTTCATCCTTAAGAACAGTGGGTCACAAGTGTATGTGTTGCCAAAAGGAGATGACATGAATAAGGTGTGATTGTCAAGCAGGGGATATTTTTCTCTTTTAAAGTAGGTCATATCATGTATCTTTACTAGACTTCTGTCAAATTCTTCATTGAGTTGAATGTCTGATTGCAACACTAAATATTCCATTTGAAAATGTGCAGGTAATGCATTTATGTCAACTGAAAATGGAATCACAGACATACAAAAAAATGGATGCTTTTTCTGGAAATCTTGAAACCGATTATCAAATTTGCTTATCAAAATCCAAAGTAAAGGTGCATATTTTTTGCTGTTCACAGGCCTGGGTTTAGCCAACACATCAAAATGCAAGAAATTATTTGCTATAACTTCAGCTTGACATAATTTAAATTTCATTTTGAACTCTGTTATGGTTTGAAACAGATAAGCTGATAACAGATAGCACAGAAGAATTGATTTTCACCTTGAAAAGATGCATGCTTAATTCATTTAAATCCATAAAAAATGCTGAATCTGTGAGCCATTTTTCATCTTCAACTTCTGGCACATATTTTGTTTTTGATTCCAAAAATGACTTGAGTTCATTTCACAAATCATAAAATCTTTTTAGCATTTTATCCTGACTTAGCCACCTTCTTTCAGAAAAGTAAATGATGACCTCATTGTTAGTATCTGTACATTTAAGGAACTCCTGGAACTGGCAATGATTCAACCCATTGGATTTCATGAAATTTACAACTTTCATGATGATTTGCATGATGTTATCTGTTTTTAAAACTTTCACACATAGATTTTCTTGATGTACAATGCAGTGATATTTCATCGAACATGATCTGCCCATGGTAATTTCATCATTTTCTATTAATTTTTTAAGTCCCTCTTTTTAAGCAACCATCTCTGGGGGAGCTATCAGTGGTGATACCAGATATGTTGACAAGGGTTAAAGAAAATGACTTCAGTGTGATTTTTACAGCTTCATAAAAATCAGGAGATTTAGCTGTGTCTTTTAAAGGCACCAAAAAAAGCCATTTCTTCTGTGACAATGTATTAATCACCAATACATCTAATGAAAATGGCAAGCTGAGCCATATCGACAGCATCAGTGCTTTCATCTATTGTCAAAGCACAACATTCAAAATTAGCAGATTTACCCTCCGAAGTTCTTTTGATAGATTTTCCTATTTCTTCATTTTGCCTGGCTGCAGTCTGGGGACACAAACAGATTCTAGGAACATCTGTTTTTCATCAGGACACACTGTATCTGCCATATTTTCCATACATTACTAAAAAAAACCCTCAGCATCAGTAAATGGTTTTGATTATTATTATTATTTTTCCTTTGGGGATCAGATTAGCTACCATGTAACTAGCTTTTATAACCAAGCCCGTTTGAGTTTTACCTTTTTAAAAATGATTTTGTTGAGATGTGGAATTGAAAACAATTCTGTCTACTTTGTCTTTATGAAGCATTCCTTGATGTGCATCAAATCTGGCAGCAAGTTCTTGCACAGTTTTTTCTAATTGTAATATTTGAAAGCTAATACAATTTCCTTACAAATTAAGCACAGTGCCACATTATTTATCTTAACAATAATGTATTTATCTGTCTGATGAGTGTGCACCTGGGCAAAGCTGCCCCCATGATGGCAACGCCTTGGGGGTGGCTGCAGTGCAAGCTGTGCCAAGCCACGTGTGGGCTGCGGGTTGGACATACCTGCCTTAGAGTTTGTTGGCTATGGAATTTTACCTTAACAGACAAAATTACAGCTCATGAATAATCTGCTGCCTGCCACACTGAATCCTAGGCATTTCTACTATTTCTAATTAAAAACAGACACAAATAAATACAAAATCACAAAACAAACAGAACTGACACACTTTTTTCACTTAGAATCAACTTTGACTTAAAAAGCTGCAGACTACTTTCATGCAACAGATTCTAAAGACATGATTTTTTCATTTTAATTTTTTTTTTTTTGCAATGGGTATCAATGTGTCTTGAAAAGATTCTACTGTATCAGACATCAGATAGACAAGAGGCTGTCCAGAAGCTCCCGCTATCCTGAGAATTGTGGTAGTCTGTTGTCCAAGAGGCAATCATTTGGTTGAAATGAATGACCTTTTTTAAAACGTGTAGAAATCAGACAAATCCTACTTCTGACCTAAGCTAACCAAGAAAACAAAAGATAAATCACAATTCTTTGATTCTGTGAAAACACTGTTCCTTGTGGAAAAATGTAAAGCTAAGGCTTAAATTGAGGCAAGCATGCATTTGCATACTGAACGTGACCACAAACTGCTCCTTTGGGAATATTCAGTACAAAAATTCATTTTATTACTAGCAAAAGTTACTAAATACAGAAACAGTTTCTTGCTAAATACAGAAATTTATTTTTGTTAAATAAACATACTAGATTTACCACAGAATACAAGACTACATTGAGTTCCCCTACAGCCTTGTTCCCTGCTGCCCATGTGAAATCTACAGGTACTTTCTGCTGTGCTGATTACGTTCACAGATTCTTAAAGTTATGGCTTCAGTCAGTGAATTCAACTTGGGCAGCACTAAATTTGAAATGCTATTCACTGCTGTCCCACTGAATCTGTAGCCAACCAGGATTACTCTAAGTCAGGAAGCTTTTTTACCAACTTTTAGATAGCATTATTTTTCCTCCTGATAACAGGAGGTATTTTTCACTTCTCTTCAATCTCTCTTCACTTGCATTATGTATCCACCATTATGAATATATTCCTGAACAGGGTTAGATTAGCTGGACACACTGATCAACCAAGACATGAGTTCAACACGCTGTCCCAGTTCAGAAAATTTTTGAAAGTTTTTTTTTGTTTGTTTGTTAGTGTGTGTGTGTGTGTGTGTGTGTGTGTGTGTGAATGACAGTGTAGGCAACAAGAAATAGTTACTCTAGTAGTATAGTGCAACAAATGAAGCAGAACAACACTTCTGTGACCATACATCAACATGCACTAAGTAAAGCAAGATCTGTAGTACATTATGTGATCTTATAAATGTGATGATAATGTGTGTAAGGAAAGCCAGATTTAGTCTTTTCTAATATTTTCTGCACCCGTAAGTTCTCACTGACATTACAGGGAGCTGAAGAATACACTACAGTTTTGAAAACAAAGTCCATGCACTCTACATGTGTAGGATGATACATTTTCTCTAATAAAGCTTTGTAATTTAAGGATGCAATGTCAGGTGAATGCAATGCGATTTTAAAACGACCCAAGCAAGTTACGAATGTAAGTCAACTTGACATTTCTTCTTGTTCACTTCATTGCTTTTGAGAGTCCTCCTTTCCTTGTTAAACATCATCAACAGTAAAAGAAAAAATGTAAAAATATTGCTGTGAATTCAAAACAGAGTCTCTCTCCACTTAGAGCTGTTAGGTCGCCTTACCTTCTGCCATTCCAGAAATATTACTAATATGGACTCTGTTGCAACGAATTATTCTTCTTAGTGCATGAGGAAGGAGAGACTTCAAGCTTCCCGTCCACAGCATCAGCTCAGCCTTAACAGAAAGATGATAGTTATAAATCTAAATTTATTTTTTTTAATTTTTGAATTGCTGGAGAATTTGATCTAAATTTCCTCCCCATGCTCCTGATGAAGATTATTATCAGTCAGAAAGTCTTAGTTAGAACCGAACAGGCAAAACAAAATTAAAAGGTTACTTCATTGACATTTTCTGATTGAATGCAAATTGAATCCTTCAATAAATTTGCCAGAGGTGTGCACATTAACATTCAGAATATAAAACCAACTTTTGCTAGGCTGTAATGTAAGAAACATTTCTTTCTTTGTAATTTTTTTTATCTAGACTATTCACTCTTCTAAAAATTGCTATGTTCTAAGAGATGCCAAAATATAAATAGATTAAGTTAGCAAGCTACATTCTGTAATATTATTTCTCTGTTGAAAATGGTTTCAGACAGTTAGCAATGTAACCCTGTGATAAAAAGAGAGTTCAGAAAATGTCATTTTAGTATATTTCATATCTAATACACCTTCCAAATATTCATTATGTAGAAGAGAATACTCCTATGGCTATTCTTCCACTGGGAAAACAAACATATAGAAGTTTAAGTCACACTTCATTTTATCTGGAAAAGGAATGGAGATAAGCGCCCAAATTACAGTAAATATCTTGCTCTTTCGACATATATTGGAAATTAAAAATGTGGATTTCTACAGTTTTGTTTCAGTGTAAATGTTTTTCTCTTAACCTAAACTATCCAGAAATAAAAAGTGTTTATTATACCACTGCAAAGAAGAAGGAAAATGTATTTCAGAGTAAAATAATGATTTGGCTCCTTATGATTTTAAATTTGGTTGCTTTTCATGGTCTAATTCAGAGGTAACGTTTGTTTATCTAATTGTATGCTCACTCTTAAGAAACTGAACTATTGTCCAAGCAACTAAATTATCAATCTCCAGCTGTTTCTTTAATTCAAGAGAAGCCGTTCTTGATGTTAGTCATGAGACGCAATAACAATGATAGAATACGTGATACTTTTCTAAAAGGTGCCAGTAAATTAATGTGCAATGAGATGTTACAACCTTCTAGCAAAAATTATCTTTGCTGCTAAAGATCCACATTTTGTGTACTGTAACAATAATAGCACAAGATTTCACTCCATAGTGGGGTTGAATGCATTTGAACCACTTATTATGAAAATGTGTACCTCAGAGTAACTCATACCTTAATTAACTTGAAGAAAGAGCAATAATATATTTTGACTGAAATTAAACCCTTATCATAGGTTGTTTGTCCAAAATATTTCCCAAAGCTTGCAGAATTCTGAGAGGCTGAGTTAAGTAAGCTTTGTATCTGGACTTCAAAAATCTTTAATTCTTAATTCTGAAATGTTCATATAACAATGTCAGCCAAAAGAAATAAGTTTGCACTTTTTTTTTGAACTCTAGTTTGCCACTCTCTGACTCATCCCATCTTTTACTCATCCCTCTGCTTTTACATATCAATCTAAATGCCAAATAACAATAGTCTTCATTGCAAAATTGTGAACAATTCCAAGTGCATATTTTAAAGATAAACAGAATGTGAACAGAGAAATGTGGCTGAGTTCTGATCCAGCCCTATAAATGCTTGTAATATTTTTACTGCAAGAAGAATTTCTAACACCAATCTGGAATTATTCGTTCAGCCAGATGTAATCGATTTCTTTATTTCTAAGTATCTTTGAAAACATCTTAAGAACTACAAGTTTACTTGGATTTGAATGACAGTCTGAAGTTCAGAAAATTAGTTTGGGACAAAAGCTGTCTTCAGCTCAGTATTTTGCCATAGGTTCCCAAGTGTGATGTTGGGCAAGCCTGATCCTCAGTGCAGAGAATTTATGCCCATTAGAAGAAATCATAGTGCTTGTGGGATTTTATTAGCAAACATTTATGTACCTAAAAATTTTAGATTCATAAAAGTTTAAGTGGATAGCAAGTTATATGACTGTGACTATCAGTAGTGTTAAAATGCCAGCTTTAAATACCTTATGAAAACATTTGACCTTGCAGTTTCAATCTGTGAACAATGCTCCTAGCTACACAGCAAGATATATTGTTGATGAACTGGTTAGGAAGTGAGTAATTTAAACATTACCCTTGTATAAAAGCAGGATGACTCATCTATTTCAGATGAGACAGAAAACAAACCTTACAACCATTTGTGATCACTGAAGTCTCTGTGTTGATTTTATAAAACTACAGGAAAAGCCTCCTATAAGATAAAATTTGGACCTATTACTTTAGATCACTGTATATGCTCTACCCATGTCAGTAACAGATTATGTCGCTGTGTATTTATTTGTCACTGAACTAGGAGAGACAATAAAACTCTCAGATGCTTACAGTAAAAATGTAGATTTTCCTATCTGATTTCCTCACGAATGGCTGATTTCTGTGTGGTATGTTGCTTCCTTATGCTAGAGGGCACACTAAAGTTTAGAATCCCCATCCATCTCCAAGACCACCTGGAAAACAGCTTGAGGACATGATAACCGTGGCCTGTTTGGGATGAGAGGGGAAAAGTACCAAGATAACTCAGATCTTTCAGAACCTTCTCCACTTTGTCCCATCAAGAAGTCTAACAGGTGGAGAGGCTGTCTACATGGGACTTGCAAGTAGCTCACTAACTGAATGGTCTGGTATGGTTGTTAATCAGCAACCAGCATTTGTCCCATGGCTCAGCTTTTTCAACTCATTTTATTTTGTTCCAAGATAGTTTCAAATAACAGTATCAGGTATCCCATAGAGATGTGATGGATCATGGTATGGATATGACAGGGTGCAAGGATTAGTGTTAAAAAGCCCGTGTAAGATTTTAACAGGGCATGGCTGTTGTGCTTGTGGGAATCCTATGCAGTGTTTCCCCAGGACACTGAGGCACAATGATCACTTTTAAATAACTGTTTTTGAAACATGGTGTCACATCAGAGGAGCAGCTTCATATTTCATGTGTATTTTTAGTTTTATACATTGAACTTAAATGAAAGATTATTAAAATGCTTTGCTGTCTTTATCCATTAAAATGGCACCCGCAGTTGATGTGGGGACACTGCCACAGTCTGAGGTGTGCTCCTGCATCTCAACAAGGATGGTGGAAATGGTATTGTATTTGAATGATATTGTTTTCAAAAAACATCCATGGATTTAGGAAAAAACCTTTTCTCTCCATAACAATGATGATCAGAAATGCTTGGTAGAAGTTCTAAACAGGTCTTAGATGTGGTTTTACTAAGTTTAATGTAAAATACCTTGTGACATGGTTTAGAGGAGATATACTTGTGGTAGGTGGATGGCTGGATGGGATGATGAACCTGGGAGGTATTCTCTGACCTTGGTGATTCTATGATTAAGTATACATTTGTTTGGCACTACTCACTTCAAGTGGAGTTGGGCAGACACACACAACCTGATAATCTTGGCCCCAGTGATTTACAGACTGCCCCATTACCTGGACAAAAAACGATTTTCAGGAGGGCTAGATTTGAAAAATATTTTTGAATACAGATACTGTGATAAATTCTTGCTAAGAGAAACTCCAAGCCATTAACCATTATCGCATGTAGTTTCTATCACCTTTGTTGGGTACTGGTGTCTGTGAGCAATGAGGTGAGCTGCTCATCTTTGTTGACATGATTAGAATGGGTTCTAAGTGTAATAGAGCTGCTTCTAAGAGACATCTTTATCATGCATTGTAAGGAATATGATCTATTTCCATTAAATCTCACAATTCGTGGTAGGTAAAAGGAATGTTGAGAGGAGTGTTACTTTATCCTGCTTAAAAACTTGATGTTCTTCAGGAGCTACCCTTCCTTGTCAGATCATTTAGTGATTCACTAGTTTTTATCTTTAAGCCTTACCTACCATCGAAGTTAGTTACTGTTGACTAAAGTAAGAGTTGCATATTCTACACCTATACTTGGAAAAAGTTACCAACAGCTACCTATTTTTGCCAAATAATCTCCAACCAAAAAAAGAGGCAAGAAAAATGCAGTTATGGATTGAATTCACTAATGAGGTAGTCTAGTCTTTCCCATGGCCTGTCTGATGGACAGAGTAATCTCCTTGTACCACCCCACTCCATGTACATCCTGGGCTTTCTTGTTTCCTCCTCCTTTCTTTTGTTTACAGTGTGTCTCTCTCTGCCTTTTTCCTCCCTGAGCTCAGACCTCTATCTCACAACTCTAAGCTGGGCTGTCCCTTCTAGGGCTTGCTTCCTTGCTCTATCTAACTGCACCTTCTAGCATCACCAGAACTTCAAGGCTTTCTCTTCTTTCACTAGCTCTTTTCAATTTATATCCTCACTGTTTTTCTCAGCTATTTCTCAACCTCTCAGTTTTCATCTTTAAAAGTCACTTTTCCTCTCCTTGTTCTGCAACAATGTAATCTAACTTCATAAATTAAAAAACAAACAAAAAATTGATAAATACACTAACAGTTTTGTACACTTTTAAGATGCAGTCTCCACTGCATCTCAGTATCAGCATCAATATGTATGTATATATATGCTCTATTAATATTACAGATAGGCTTGGATTAAGCATAGTTTTTTTCTACTACACTGCATCTCACTATTTTTTTTCAGCAGAACAATCAAATATCCTTGCAAAGTTATGTATCTTCACATTAAATTGTTGACCAAACTATAATTTATAAAGCATTTTTTATGATCTGTCAAGTATAATCACTTTTGATACTCTGAAAAAGGAATCATGAGTTTTCGAAACAATAGAACGAATCCGTAACTTGTGCAGGTATTTAAATAAGAGTATAGATTCTTTCAAGACCCTCATTGTAAGTTACTCATTACCCAGGAAAATTGAAAAACATCATTTAAGTGCCAGAGAGATTCCATTTTGAGAAGCAGCAGGTGTGAATATACAGCTGTGCTAAACTACACCAGATAAAAATTAAACCTTTTGTGCTGTTATATTTATATTCATATATTCTTCAGAAGCTTCAGTGTGACTGTTTTGCCTCCACAAGTGTCAAGAAAATTTATGAAATAAAATATGTGTATAGTATTCCTGTAATTTTAAAAATGAATCACCTGAGAATCAATAGCCTGAAAAATGTGCTGCTGATAGCAGCAACACAAGAGTCAATTTGGAGACCGGAATGTAGTTTTTAACAGTTTCTGATGTTACAGATCTGCTTTTTCAGTAGTATTGGTGTACATAAGAATAGGGTTTAATACAGTAATTTTTCAGAGCATAGAGACTTGCTTGCAAAGAGCCAAAGTCTCTTATGGAAAATAATCTTGTATTTTTCCTGTAGCCTTTATCCTAATTTCTATTTAAATTTTGACAGTAAGAATGGGTGATAACATGTACAAGTTCACTGGCCAAAAAAGTGCAGAGATCACTGCTTAACAATGTTAGGTAGGTTTTTTAGACATTGTCATGCAGGTAACTTACCCAAAGCTACTGCTGCTTGAAAAGCAACAGCAGGGTCACTTGAAACATGAGCCAGTACATGGGCTGCCTTTCCTGATACATAATGGAAAGAAACCTAAACTAAGTATAACCTATGAAAACCCTTTGTGTACTATGTCTTGCCCTAGAATGAATATGGTTACAGAGGTTTCTTAATGTAAACGTGGCTTTAAAAGATCTGACGCTTAATTATCAAGCTCATCTGAAATTCTGCCAAAAGACATCTGTGAAAAGCACACAAACTTCTCTGAAAATTCATTCTATCTCACTTTCCAAACATGTCTCACAGTTATATTTGTAATACTTTATCTCAAGAACCCGTTAATGAACCTTTTGCTCCTCATCTGCTTTGAATCATTTCAAAGCACAGAAGTGCTCTGTGTATAATTTCAAAGAGGAAGTGCTTTGTGTATTTTCAGACAGTGGTTCATCTAGCAAATTAAGATTTTATTTTACATTTGAAATACGAGGTATTTGGCTTTGAAGCTTAGGAACATTAAATAAGTGCCACAAATAGAAATTTAAATGAGTTTCTATAAGTGTTCTCACTGCTGCCTAAAGGAGTTAGCCTATACTCATGACCCTGAAGATTGTGTCAAGAAAAGCAATTGGTAAGAGAATCAGTGCATCTTTGGTGCAGTGTTGTTTACTTGCTAAAAGAAGACACACAACGTTTAGTTTCTCCCAGTATATTAAGAACAAGCAACAGAAAGAAGTCACCAGTTCCACAGCAGCCATGTCAGACAGCACCATATGTTAGTGTGACACATCTTGTACAGCACTCGTCCCTTAAATTTCCAATATGTTTATATTATTTTACAATTAGCTTCTGCTCTGGGACAAAATAAATCGTTTCTGATGTAGGGAAATCTGGGCAGAGGCTAGAGAAAAGTTCAGGCCCTGAACTGTTCCCTAGAGACCAGTTCTCCAGAGAGTAGAGTTCAGGCCCTACCCCTGCATGGACACAATCTACACAAGATTGGAATTGTTTAGGCTTTTATATCCTTTTCATAGGTGGTTTATATCTTCCTCATGGCTTCATATACCCTTCCAGTTCCTTGGATCATATCTAGTTCTTTCATACCTCCCGCATCATCCTACATAACCATGTGACCAACAAGCTCTGGAAAAGATACCTCAATTTATATGCAGCTTTAGCAAGATAAAACATGCACATACAAGAAGATAAGAACCTTTACCGAGATTTAAAAATACCACTTTCGTGCCTTTGACTTTGCTGACAGGAATACTTACCAGCTGCAGTAAGAAGAGAGAGCAAATGAGCAAATGATCTACCAGAGGTTGTTTTCGTTTAAAATGACATGAAGTGCTTATTCAGCTTCAAGAAATGTAAAAAAAGCAAACACGTGAGGGTGGAATTTAAATACAGTTGCTCAATTTACACTGAGCAAGAGAAGAGGTTCAAAACTGCTCCAAAAATTCTCCAGGCTGTGTCCAGTCATGAGGTCTTCATCCAGGCCCCTTCTTGCACTAAGGCAGCCTCAAGACACAGGAGGGCTGTCCTCACTGACCATAAATGCCAGTTCTTCATTCCAGCTTCTCCCCTAACCAGCAGAATGCTGCATGTTGGAACCAAGGCGATGAGCATCGGCTGGGAAAAATTCCTGAGGTGAGGAAAATTTTTCTTCCAATCTTACTCACGTGGAATGAAAATGGAAGTCCATAGGGCAAAGTACAATGACTTGTATTGCTTTGTTTGTAAAGCAGCAGTCATACATACTTATCTTGATAACAAAGTATGCCACCGCCTAGGTTACACCCAGTCATGTCATGTGTGATCATAGCACTGACAGGGTGCCTTTTCCTTCTTAGGAATTCCATCCAGTTGTAAGTAGGTGAGTGATGTTCTGCTTCCTACACACCCTAAAAATAGTACCATGCTCCCAAAAAACAATGTTATGCTCCTGCTGTACGGGTCATTCATATTACCCCCAGGATTATGCCATTTCACATAAGTCTGCTGGCAGCTGTTTAGTTACTGTATCTTTCGCTTCTCACCAAGCAGTTCTCAGGTATGGGGACTAAAGGTATCATTATAACCTAGGTATTTGCATAAAGAGATCCTTTTTGAAATGCAAGTATCTCAGTAGGCTGGATCTGGGGAATCTCTGGTGAATTTTACCTCTCCAAACACATAAACGTTTTAGCCTCCACAAATTTCTCTGATGGAGAGACACTGACAACGCTTGTTTGTTCCACTTGATTCCTTAAACTCTTAGAGCAAGGAGTTTTGTGAAGAGCCCAAAAGGACCAAGCATTACTTCCCACGTGGAACCCTTGTCTTCTTAAACAGCACCATTTGGATAACCAGGTCAGTCAGTGGCAAGCTGTCCAAGAATATCTCATGGCAGCTTCCAGGAGGAACTGTAGATGAATTGCTGCCAGCAGCTGTTCTATGTGACGGCAAATGGTATGCACTTGGAGTGCTCTGGAGGATTCACACTGCCCATGTACTAAATGGCAGTTTGCATTATAAGGGTGCCTGGACAGCTCTGTTCTGCAGCAGTCATTCTGATTGGGAAGGCTCCATGAAGTTTCAGATAAGTTATGGCCACATTACTATATTTCCATTGCTGCATACCTGAAAGCTGTGGTACTCTTTCACAACTATGTCTGCCGTGATGATCTGGAAACTGCCTTTGATGGTTTGTCTGGTGCAGCCAGGAACCTGCAGACACATTTGTATTCTGCCTGTGCATAGCCTAACTGACAAACACTGATTGAGTAGGGCAGCACGATGAAAAGTAATAGTGATGAGCAGCAGAATCAACAATGAAGCATATTCTCTTAGGCTGGCAATGATCACATTTGTCATAAATAAAAGGGTGCTAGTTTGTTCCCTGTGATGATGCCCAATCTCTGAAACCACAGAGGTTACATACTTAAACATACTGATGGCAACACAGAGACCATAAATCCTTGAAATTGTGAATAAGAACTTACAGGATTAATTAATTATAATCCTGAATAACGCTGATGAAGTCCCTTGTGGTGGGACTCAAATGAAGATCTGTACCTCATCCATAGCTGTTTTTTCCCATACTTACATAGCGACAGTATGAAACTATGGCAAATGAATGTGTGAGGACCTCTTCTTTCAGAATCATGATGGATAGAAAATCTGGAGGATGTGGCAATTCAGTCAAGCAAGGCAGTTTTGCTACACTGGCCTGATTGTCCACTTGTCTGTAGGAGTCAGGAATTAGCAAGATCAATTAATGGCAACTACAATGATTCTAGTAAAAGATGTTCTGCAAGTAGCGTGTTGGTGCCACAGAGCAGGCATCAGAAGTTACCTCTGTGTCTCCAGTTGTTCTCTCCATAACTTGGAGCAGTCATTCAAGACTTGCATATAACGTAATCTTCCCACTGGGCAACTTGTGCTAGTCCACCACAATCACACTTGATGAAGTAGAGAATGGCATCCACTACAGCTGCAGTGGTGAGCACTGTCTAGGAGAAAGACGGTTTTGAAGTGAAGCTTCCCCTATGTTCTGTGGGTAAGTAGAATAAGATCTGCAGGCTTGCCACCTTCAAACCTTCTATCATCACAAAACTGTTTTTTTAAAAAGCAGCTCGGTGTTACAGGGATGATTCATAATGCTGCAGTATCACTTAGCTGACTTGAAAGAGATGTTAATGTCATCATTTTGATGTTCACTTCTAAAGAGTAAGAAACTAAGCGCTGAAAATGCCTTATGTACCTATAGCCTTGTGTTACGCTTCTAAAACACCTGGACTACAGAGGGATTTTCTTACTATGGTCTCCTTCTGAAATTCAATTTTTTAATAGAGAACTGATTCTGTATTTTTTTATAGAAGGAGGACAGAACAAAATTTAAACTATTACTATTCTTTATTTATTTATTTTGAGTTTTGTTAACAGATTTGGCTAAGGTTGTATTCATAAAACCTTGTCTCTGAGTTTACAGTGTAAGGACTCAAAGCTATACTACTTCTGTGAATATAAGTAATAGAGATAAGTAGTCCTGATCTGTTTAAGGACAGATGAAGTATTTAAGCATTTGCTGTATTGTATTTCATCTATGTAAGTTTTTGCAAACAAGCCATATATATATATACACAAATTTGAGTCAAAGAAAGCTATGCCAGGGGAGAAAAGTTAATTTAAAGTAAATGCAGAAGACACAAGTAATATATTATATAGCTTTTATAAATACACGTATATGGGACAAGATAAAACCCTTGATAAAAAATTGAAATTAGTATTGCAGAACCATACATTATATATATTTATATTTTATGTACAAAATGTAGTTTTCCAAAAGGTATAAAAAGAATTATATATATATATAAAACTTATATATACTTATATAAAACTTAACAAGTCTGTGCTGTCCTAATCAAATATTAAACATGCTTTTTCTTTTCAGTTACTGGAAAGTTAAATCACTAAGCATTCTGAGTAGGTCCAACCACAGTCTGGAAAATATTACAGACTATTTTCCACTCCTTTTGAAAGAGGAAACCGCTGTTATCAGTACCTGGCTTCAAACTCTCATCAGAAAAAAAATTCAGAATATGTATGTACATATGTATGTACACATGTACATGTGTACACACATATATATGTGTATGAGTATGTAAACACATGTATGTAGGCATTCATTCCATGGTTGGTCACATAAAAGCAAACTGTACTCCGTTAAAGAGAGTTATTTCAAGACTGGTGTTTCAAGTCACTTTAAAATGAATATCTTAAAGTTCAAGGAATAGTATGATTTTTCTATACTTACTAAATATACAAAAGAAAATGTGAAACACAAAGCATATTATGAAGGCTTTGTTTAGGATATAATCTATGCATATTAAAAATAGCTAAGAGTATTAACAGAAAGGCATCTTCAGTCACCTTGAATTCAGAACCCACAGATCTCAATTGTCTTTCTTACAAATAAACTGAAATATAGACTATGAAAGAGTGGGCAGGTGCAGGAATGGGCTGTCCAGGGAGGTGGTGGAGTCACTGACCCTGGAGTTGTTCATGGTACGTTTAGACATTGTGTTGAGGGACATTGTTTAGGAATTGTTTAGGGAATTATCAGTGATGGGTGGACAGTTGGACTGGATGATCTTGCAGGTCTTTTCCAAGCTTGGTAAATCTACAATTCTATGCTTATATATGGACCATTTAGTTCCTGTTAGATGGGCACTTTTGATGGAGAATCAATGTTTGGCCTTATTTAGTAACTATCAGGTTCAGTGAAAAAAAAATGATTTTCCGTTTTCAGTTGTGCTTTAAAGACTATCATCATATTATACTAGGGAGAAATTTGGGGGGACATCTTTTTTAGTTAGCATAAAGGAGTGTCAGTCTCTAGGTAGGGCTCTTAGCTGGAGCTCTTCAGTATTACTGCAATGTGATGGAACCTTTGTCCTGTGACTACAACCATAAGATTAGATTTTCAATTCTAGAGTGAAACGTCTGCTGAAAATAATCTCTGATGTATAATACCATACAGAAAAAAGATTTAGAATTATTTCTTTAGACATCTAAAGTAAATTTGAATAGATGTGTGGCTTCTTTGTGTACAAATATTGTTTTATGAACATTGTAGGTAACTGAATGCTGAGAAATTAATTGCATGAACATACTGACTTAATACCTAAATGCAAGACAAACAATCAAACTGGAGAGACAAGAGAAGAGCCTCAATAGAGTAAACGACCAACAGAAAGCAGTTAATGTTCTGTTAACAAGTGGTAGTAGGATCTTAAGAGAGATTGATAGCCAGTTTCTTTAAATGTTTTGGGTTTGTTGTTATTCATGTGAGGGCTCTGTTTTAATAACACTATATGATTTCTCTATTTGTCACTTTCAGTAATCTCAACAGGAATGAAGTTTACAAAACCACAGACCAACCAACTAAACAGGACTGAAACAGATTGTTGTAACACAATGCTTCATCTACAGTAAGAGGATGGATGCACTGTGAAGCTTCACTGCAGATAGGTAATAGCATTAATAAGAGGAAACCAGTGGTAATATCCAGAATCACCTGGAACTATGACATTAACATCTTTGAATCTGCAATTGAAGACAAATGTTGTGACAGCAGCAGAGGCAGGAAGTCTCCAGGGGTGGGGTGAGAGTGCAGAGAAAGAGAGGCACTGGGAAGATTAGGACTGAGAAGATTATTGCCTTTGAGAACGAATGATAATTTCTTAATGGGTTTCCTGAAGTCAGAAAGGGTACATAAAAGACTGCGGAAAACACAACACTGGTTTGGCCTGAAACACAAGATTAAATAAGGGATTAACATTCTGTTTGTCAAAAGGGAGGGATTCGTGATTTTTGCAGAGATCTCCTTCATCTCCTCCCTATAATCAAAGGATAGCACTCCAGGACAGCAGTGAACACTGTGGGTTCATGTTCAATCCAAAGAAATCTACAGTTCTGTTATATTAATACTTGCTATCAGGAAGCATTTTGTGTAACGTATGAAGCAAACAAGTATCTCATACTTGCACAGTCTTTAAAAACATAGTTTTCTAAAAAGAAATACTATCACATAGAGGAACAGTTTTACTAATTTATAATAAAAAAAAAGAAATATGCATCTCATTACCTACTCAAAGCAAATGTTTTGATGGGAAGACATCATAAGGGCACACTGTAAATGTGCAAATCTATGTTGCTCAGAGAACGAGTGGTTAAGTCCAAGTTATACCCCAACTCCACTGTTAATTGCAAAGAGAGCAAGAGATAATAAAATGCTAAGAGTTGGTGGGGGTCATCCCATTCGACTTCACATTTTGAAAATGCAAACATCCAGTGCATCTCACTAGAGTTGTAGGAAGGCAACACTGAGTCTAACAAGAAACAAATAACTTACTCCAGAGTTTCTGTAACAACACAGCTGGATCTCGTGTGATAAAAATCTGGCTGAATAGGAATGTGTTCTTTTGAAATTAGAGAGAGACTTTGTATTAGAATCAATCTTCAGTAATTCCTTGAAAATGCTAGGGGGCTATAGGGTACTGAAATATCTGAGTTATTTACAGTGTCAGTAATCTGTATGGCTATAATGTTACCTACCAATACACTAACAGGCAGCCACCACATACAGACCTTCTAAATGACAGACAAAGGAAAATCATTTCAAAGGACATTTTTGTGAACACAAGGTTCATAGTTCAGAGAAAATACAAATCTTGAGGATTTTATAAGAGGAATGTAAAATACCTTCTGCCCAACAGGGCCACCCCATCCATTCAGGGGTGGATGTTAGGAAGAATTTATTCTCTGAAAAGGTATTCGGGAAACAGAACAGGCTGTCTGGGGAAGTGGTTGCATCACTGTCCCTGGAGGTGTTTAAGAAGTGTTTAGATATTTTAATGAGATACATGGTTTGGTGGGGAAATATTGGTGGTAGGTGGATGGTTGGACTAGATCATCTTAGAGGTCTTTTCCAATCTTGGTGATTTGGTGATTGAAACTGTCAGTTCTATCATCTCTAAATAGCCAATATTTCCCTTTGAGTGTTCTACCTGAGAGAAATGCAAGTGTGGCTATATGTGGATTACTGAAATGAAAACTCAAAGAACTGCTAATGTGTGATTCATGTCCCCTGCCCATAGCTAAAATTTAACTGGACAATATGAGGTGAGGAGACGTGCTTCACGTTCAGGGTTTGAATAAGAAATAGTGGCAGATGCAACAGAAAAGACAGCATTCCATGCAGGAGATAATAGGTAACAATTCTTCACTTTCCTCCTTTTTTAAGATTAATTAGATTTTTTTTATTATCTATTATTATAGGTATCTGTTTATCACCTGATTTTTCACAGTAATATTTTACATCTGCTATGTATTCTTAGAATCATGTCTATCAGCTGTTTTTATAATCAAATTTCTAATCATTTAAAACTAACGTGAATCTCTCAAATCTTTCCTCAAAACAATTTCCAGGCCATTTTGGAGAGTTTTCTTTTCAGCTGTAATGCTGCTTATATTATGCTATAATATATTACACTAAGCTGAGAGTTGCTCTCCGATTATCTAGTACAATACCTGCAATTAGGGGTTTTTGGATTTATTCTGAAGAGCTCAGTAGTTCTACTACAAATTCTTTCCAAATGCCTAGAGATATACCAGCCGGCTCTGGAATATAGTTCTCTCAATTTAGTCATCTCTGCTACTTCAATTAAAAGGCACATCTTATATTTTTAACTTTAAAAGAGTAGTTTCAGAACCAAGAACCATATAACTTTTGCCAAGGTAAAGGAGAAAGTGACTTAGGAATCTCTGAAATATTAGTCAATTCATTAATTTTTATTGTTCTATGCTAATTTAACAAATGCAATATCCTCAAATATGTAAGTAGAGAAAAAAAGTTGTGGAAATTATATTATTATTCATTTATGCTTTTTCTAAACTGCCTTTCCCTCTTCATTAAGCAATGCTTTTCTTCACTGTCTCCTTTTTGGTAGGATCTCTTTAAGAGCTACAGTGCATACCTTCAAGCTCTGCCTGTTATTCACTTATTTTTCCCCCTTGTGTTTTTGCTTCCTTTTTAGGGGGTGGAGAGCAGATGCGTGGCTTCTGCAACTATCAAGATGTACATGTGGTCTCTGTGCTGAGTTAAAAGTTTTAATTTCCTCATCTGGAGCTTTCAGATCATGTCGATTAGCTTCTCCTTTTTTTAAAGTACCCATCTCCAGGATTTACAGATAGTTTTCAAATTGTAACAAGTCACAGATGAGTATTCTGAGAAGGATTTTGGGTTTAATTACACTGCAGTCAGTATTAGTCAGAGATATAATGGCCTTAACGACAAATTCAAAAATAGTTTAAAATTGTGAGTGAGGATTATGACCCAAAAACCAATTTCTTGTATTAACCAGAAATTCTATC
The DNA here is from genome assembly GCF_038088225.1 of Cyrtonyx montezumae. Classification (NCBI taxonomy): domain Eukaryota; kingdom Metazoa; phylum Chordata; class Aves; order Galliformes; family Odontophoridae; genus Cyrtonyx; species Cyrtonyx montezumae. The sequence goes on from NW_027071826.1 coordinate 15,117,581, forward strand.
CCTATCTAGCTTAAGCATTTAAGTAGATCAGAAATCAAAACAACCTTCTACTTTTGTTTTAATAGATAGCATTGCATTTTTAAATAGTGTTCATTAATTTTTTATTTTTATTTTTTGATTTTTCAAAGCAAAAAAATGCAGCATTTTTAATGATTTGTCTTAACATTCTTAACAATTAAATTTTTAAAACTGTTGCTAGGAAAAGTAGACATGATGTAACTGAAGAATAAAATAAATGAATTTTCAGTGGAGAAATGAATGCTAACTGAAGAAGGACTTCATTTTAATCATAGAAATTCATTTTGATGCTGAGATATAACCCTAGAGTCAGTGACATATCTTCATCACTTATCATTCACTCTTTAAAGAAACAATCCATTTCCTGACAAAGCTGTACCACTTCCGTTAAAAGCAAGATTGGGCTTGGATGCTTAGCATAACTTCTCCTTTCATGGTATGGCATTAAATGGTTTTACATAAACCCGTTGGCTGGAGCTCTTTCATACAAAAATGCTTTAAACAGCAGATTTACCTACTCTATCTACTTTTTGACAGTTATCAACACAAAAGTTCAATTGCAGATTCAAAACAACACCAACACCAGCAGAGCACTTAAATACAGTTAAAACTACAAATTAGTACTATTACCTTACTAGAATTGCACCCAAATTATTACGGCTGCCTTTCATGGGGAGTCCTTCCTCAAATTTATTTCTTGCTTTCCAAAATTTGATTGCTTTTTCCCTTGCTGTGCAAATCAGTGGGCTGATTAAGGGAAACACTTCATATCCAGCTTTCCAACATTTGTACTGTGAAAATAGCACCTATATTTGTAACAATTCAAAGCCCACAAGAAAGTGCTAGATGTCTTCTTAGCATCATGTAAACTACTGTTTCCATATGCAGCTCCACTTCAGAAAGTAAGTAAATCAAATATCTCGATACCATAAAGCAGTGACACCCTGGAAGTAGGCAGATACAACATGCATTTTCTTCTCTTTCTCCCTCATTTCCACTCAGAAGACTGCATACAGAGCATCTCAATTTCACCTCAGCTCTCAAAGCAGCTTGGCATACCACCTCTTTTAGAACCAAAAAGGAAATGCTGTGACACTTAAAAAAAAAAACTTTTCAATTATATCTTTGTGTGATGTGGGTATTTCCCATGACATTTTTCCTCTCTCCTTTCGCAATTAGGAATGGCAAGTGAATATACATATTTTTTGAACAGTTGTGTTGTGGGGTAGGGAAGGGACATCTATCTTTAGAACTCTATTACTCCATGTTCCCAAACTCGTAGCACATGCTCAGCCCAAACACTGAACTGTTGGTTGATTGATCTGTCAGGTTGCTCTTATTGTACACAACAGTATCAGCTTGGCTTGAAAATACTGTGCAAAAAAAATACATCTACACTACGCTTCTCAATACTTTGTAGTTTTTAATTGTCTTTACATCAAATATTTCTTTGCCTTTCAACACTGGAGAGGTAATGTACTGAACACACAGCTATGCCAAGTAATATTTTTCCTTCAGTATCATTGCACACACCTAAATGGTTATTTAAAATGCAAATAACATTTTCAGTCAGTTAAATTGCACTCAGAGAAGCATTTATAAAAGCACAGTTTACACATCATGGGTGGTTTTACTTCTTCAGACTATAAAGAAATTTGTTATAGACCATTCTGTACTCCCTGTGGGTCTATAGCCCATCATTGTTTCTGTACTTTCACATGCCTGCTTCAGTTGCAGGCTCAAGCCAGTTTCCTCCCTCATCTGACTCTGACTCTCCATGCTGGTGATTTTAATGGGACAAAGGCAGAATCTGAGGGCTGGCAAATGACTGCCCACTCTTCTGACTGCTGGCATGGCACAGTTGGGCCCCTGACTAGTACTCTGAGTCAACATCCTCAAACAAGCTGGGGGCCAGCATGGCTCAGAATCTATTTACAGTCTGTATGAATCCAGCAGACAGTATAGAAAAGGCCACCCTGTTTGGAAGGGTAAATAATGTAGTCGTATACATGCCAACTATGCCATGCTATGCCATGCCACTCTGCTTCATTTATTGGTACAGATAGAGTCTGTATATTTCCTGTAAATCCTGTCTACCTTTAAGGGTCAAAAAACTGTTTCCTTTTACAAATAACCACAAACCACGTGATGCTGCTTCAAAAACAAAAGGGATGATGTTAAACTGCTGGACCATTTGAACGAAAGTATGTCCAGCCTTAAATCATGCACAGGACCAAGCTTTATTATCTCTTTCTCCTGAAAGTTTGGTTGAAATGAAATCTTAAGCATACTCTTCTGAAATAGGCAAGAGGTTTCTTATTTCAGTGTCAGCATGGTCCTTCTGTCATAATGTATGCCAAGAGGTGGGATTGTTTCCAAACATTCACTAGAGCTGTTTTGCTGTTCTTGAGTGTAATTGGAGAATCCTATTGCAATTATATATATATATATTAACATTGGAAATACCATTATGCAAAAAGTCTTCATGTGTTAATATTTGGCTTTGCTTTTGCCAAAGTGCAAGCTAATCAGAGGTCTCTCAGTGAGAACAATGAACTTTCAGGTCATGCAGTACTCTTTTCCAAGCCCAGACAGAACTGAACCTAAATATACAGAGCAAGGAGTGTGTTCGGCTGTAAGAACAGTCAGCAGCTACCATAATAGGTCACTAATCTTGGTTCATTAGAATTATCACTTCACTCTTTAAAGTTGCTAAATCATTTAAAAGGAGAAAAGAGAATATCTCAGCATGAGGAAAGTAAGCAGATGAAGTCTGTAAAGCAATGAACATCTGAAACGGAGACTGTAAGCAACTTTTGCATTCCTTGCCAGGTCCACGCGCGCTTGGCGCTCGCAAAGAACAGAGGGGAACCAGGTTTCACTCTGCTGAGGCTGCCAGGGCCCTCCAAAGCACCGAGTGGGAGGACGTTGTACTACTCCCTAAAACCTAACAGCTGGGAAAGAATAATCAGCAGTGGTTACTCCTCCTCGAGAAGTAGACACCCCACTCAACACAAGAAGGAGTCACTGGTTACAAAGATGCAAAAACGTAACAATAATCTCTATCCATTTATTTTGTATCCTCGTTACTTGCTCGGCTATAGGGGAAATGATGAGGAAACATTCGCTACCTCTGCAGCAGGGATGCAGCAATGTCAGTTCGGGCATCAAGCGGCAGACGTTAGCCAAGTCCAACTCTGTGGACCAGCGACGTCGTGAACTCTTATGTACCCTTCTGAACTTCTTACCTTTTATATCAGCGATGACCGCTGTACCGGAATTAAGATTTCACGTATAAATGCTGTCGTTCATGACACGGCGTTAGGAACTTGCATCCTGCAACGCAGCGTCTAAAGCCGGCAAACAGCAGCATTCACAACAAACAAGTGGGCCCAAACACCCCCCCCCCCCAAAAGCACGGCGGGGCTCCGATCGGATCCCCCCGCCGCCATTACGAGGGGGGAAGCGCACAGCACTCCCCCCCCCCTTCTCCCGGTACAGCAGAACGGGCCTGCAGTACGGGGAAGAAGGCAAATGATTGGCAGCCTCCGGCGCCAATCAGCGAGCTTCTTTTCCTCTAGGCAACGCAAAGCCCGCCCTCAGGCGGGATGGGGGGCATAGGAGAGGCGGGAGGGAATGTTTACAAACAAGATTAGGGAGTAGAGCGATGGCGGGGGAACGAGGAGGCGGGGCCAGCGATTGGCGCAGCCGCTGGGCCAATCAGAGAAGGCGCCGCTCGGCGGAAGGGCGGGGGGCGGTGCGCGGAACGCTCTCTGCCCAACAGCCGCCGGCGCTCTCGAGTGCGCGCGCCAATGAGCGCTGTTCGGGCAGGGAGGGGGCGCCGAGAGGGCTGACCGCGGCTCTCGCTTCCCTCCACCCCGTCCGCCTTAGCTTATCCCGGGCTCGGCTCGGCTCGGCTCGGTTCTGTTCTCTGCTGCTGGGCGGCTGGAGCAAGGGGAGGGGAGCCGCAAGGACGTGGGCCGGCTCAGAGGGCCGGAGGAGGGCAGCCTACGTGTGTGCCGCCCCGTATTTTAATAACCGTTTGCTGTCAGGTTTATTTATTTATTTTTCTTCGCCTTCCCCCCTCCCCACCTCAAGGCGGAGGGAGAACAGCCCCCTCCCTCCCTCGCCGTGCGCCTATGGCTCCCGCTCCTCGAAGCGTCCCCGGGAAATAAAATCCGACCGGGGCCGGGTGCCGCCCCCCGCCTCCACGCACACACCCGCGGGGAGCGGCCGGGGCGGGGGAGCGCCCTCCCGGGAGAACATGGAGGGCCCCTCGGGCTCCGCGCAGGACTGCGAGCGGCCGCTGCTCACCGTCACGCACGAACTGAGGAACGGTGAGCGGTGTGGGTATGGCGGCGGGGGGGGGTTCGGGGAGGAGGAGTGTGTGTGTGTGTGTGTGTGTCTGGGGGGGGGATGGCGGCTGGGTATTTCTGAAGTATTTGGGCCACAGTTGTGCGCGCTGGGCTCCCTTGTCCCGCTTCCCCACTGGTCCTGCGCGCTTTTGAAGGAGATAAAGGCTTGCAGATAAGGGTCGCGATTTCCCTTAATTGCGTTCTTGACTTTTATGGCAATGGCAGCGTGGAGGGGAGGCTGCCCGCTGCAGCCCTCGGCGTTGTGGTTTCGGTGACAGCTCGGTGGGAGGCCGGGATGCACGCAGCCCTCGGCCCGGCCCCGAGCGGCCCTTCCCGCGGCCCCGAGCTGCGGCCCCGCACGTGGCCGTGACCGACCCCGCGGGGACGCGGTGCTGCGTGAGCTCTCGGGAGATGTATTTTTTTACAGGGGCTCTGTGCTTCTCTGAAGTTTCCAGGCAACTTGAACGTTACCGTAAATCTAGGACTTGCTGTTAATTCGGAAGTGTGTGTTGCACGTAGTCGGGTTATGTGTTTTCTATGTTTTTTTTTTTAACAGCATGTAACACAGCTATTAACCCACGACCTTCGTTTCTTTTCATCATCTGTTTCTCATTTCTCTGTGAGTAAAAGCAACTATAGGATATCATTCACCCTAAAAGTTTGAGCAAAGCATCCCCGTGGCTCACTTAACTGGCATCCTATGCTGCACTGTCTGGGAATGCAGGTGGTATTGCTGAAGTCCCCTCAGTACTGCCTAGCTTTCTATCCCAGTGTCACACTGGTCCAGGGGCTCTGTAGATGTACCCCAGTGGAGCATAGCTATCACTGCAGCTTAAAAAAATAAAAAAGAAATTAAAAAAAAAAGCTCTTCCTGCAGAAACCAAAGGAGCTGTGGTTTCCTTCTTTGTAGAGCAACAACAACAAAAAGAAATGGTGGAATACATATTTGTCTCATTAGGTATTGCTGGATTTCAGTATGTGGGAGAGAAAGAAGTAGGGGAAAAGGACATGGATTGCACTTATTCCACACAGGACTCTAGCTCTGTGAAGGTTTCTTTTATAGACATCGAGACTGCACATATCCCTGTGGGACAGTCATTTAGAGATACTTGGAGGAATAACTGTGCTCACTGACACTAGAAAAAGAGCTGTATAACAGCATAATACACAGTTGGTTTTATCTTGATTTTTAAGCTTTAGAGATTTCAGAAGCCTCGATACTTTTAATTAAGAAAAGATCAGGCTTGTTTGTCTCTTTTAAGCTTTTGAATTATAGTTTAATGGGAATCCATTGCTTCTCCTCTCCTTATTAAGTATCTAGAAAACTCTGCTTTTAGAAAAATGCTTTCTAGCAAAGGCTCATCTATTTCTGGAACATTAGGGTGGAGGAGGGAGCTGCTCTGTCATGTACTCCTGGGAGACTCCTACTCCTGAAGATGTCAATAGTGTCATTGCTATGCATGGCATAGCAAGAGATTGTCTCAGAACTTGTATCTGCACAATGCACAAAGATATGATAATCTGAGGAGAAAAATTGCCCTCAGCTCTTTTGTGTAGAAATGTATAATTTATAACCTCTAGGATACTTTGGATGCTTTTCTTAGTTTTTTGCCCTCTGTCTGACTGTGTGGGTGCTTTAGCTGCTGCCTGGGGTCAACCCACCACAGTTCTAAAACATGCTGCATGATTATTTATTTTAACTTCATTTTGGGAAAGAGGGTGAGGGCATTCCTAAAAGCAGGAATTGTAGCTGTAAGAATCTTTGTTGGTCTAAAACACGGAGGTTGTGTGCCATGAATATCCTCTTAATGTGTGATTTGTTTAGATTCTGGATTCTCTTCCTCTCTGTGTTTCCTTTGATGTTTCTAGCGCTGTGACTAATTGAATGATTTACAGAGTAACGTATCAAAATTAGCTGTCAGTTGGCAGATGAAAAAGAGGTCAGTCTCCACTGTGCTTCAGAAGAGTGTACTATTGTGGTAGAAATTAGTGGCTTCTTTGAGGAGGGAGTGTCTCCTTTTCATGTTGTGGAAGTTGTTGCTTGAACCTCTTGATAACAGAAGCTCATTCAAAGTGGGAAGAATTGTGTATTCAAATCAGTTAAGTGTAGGTGAGCCTCCAGTTGTGCTTTGCAATTACTTGGGTCATGTAATTGTTCTAAAAATATGAAGTTGGTTAGAGACTGGCGTTGACTGCTGTCAAGTGAGTAAGTGGAACTTACTATGGAACTTGGGTATAAGATGAAACAAATGTCTTCAAGAATAAAAGAGGTGATTGCTTTTTACCTTCAAGCCAGTATTGTGGTGTATGAAAACGCACAGCTAGAGGATATGTAGTGTCATCTCTGCACTGTAGGTATTCTACTTAACACCAAGCAACAGTTGCTTGTTAGCCTTGTCATATCATGGTTTGACTTCTTTTAAACTTTCAGTTTGAAATTATAAATGTCTTTTGGAATCTAGAGTGAATCATAATTTTTAACTCTACATCCCATGTTCTTAGGGCACTGAAACTCATTCTCCATTGCTTGAGCAAAATGCAGTTGCTGAAAATAACATCAGTTTGTAGATTGGCTCTGTGATAGAGAAGGAACTGTGGCACTTGAGTGCCTGTGAGATGCCATGTTCTTTGGTAGACTGCAATGACTGAGCACTGCTCTGTGCATATACGTTTAATTCTAATGATTCGTGGAACCAGATTTTCCCCCTATTACCAGACAAACTGTATGTGTGCATGTACTCAATGATAGTTTCTTTCAATTTGCTGTTTTGTAGATTAGGCACAGCAGTGACTTTTAGAACACATAAATTATTGAATTATTGGTAATTTTTTTCTCCTCAGTGTATTTGGCTTTTTTTTTTTTCAAAGAGATTGTTACAGAAACCAACAAATTCACAGCTCAGCCACTTGAGAATAGTTACCATGTCCTTTTCCTTATATTGTGAAGGAAATGAGCTTGTGGGGAAAGTGGAATCCCCTTCTCTTGACAGGAAGTATGAGGAAGAAAAAACATACCATAGATCAAATTATAGGAAGTGGTGACTGTCTTTGACTCTCTCTGCAGCTCTCAGTGGAAATAATAAGAAAATGAAATTTTCAGGATGAGCCATTTCTTGTACCTTGAAAAGCAAAAGCTGTGTTATTAAAGGCTAACCTTAGAATTGGCAGAATTTTGCATATCATCTGGAGACCTGAGAAGCTTTGTATTCCTTTCTGTAGAAAAAGTATTATCACCTCTTACTGTTTTCTGTTTCCTGGCAGTGCCAGGTAACTGCAATAAGACAAATATAAAGACTATTGGAGAGTAATTTACATGAGGAAGGATACGGGCAGAGAAAAAGAGCTGTGACATAGGAAGGCAAGAAGGAGGTAAACTGCTAACAGAATTTTTCCCTCTTCTTGTTTTCTTCTTTCATAAATCTTCATTTATTCATTTATTTTTGCATGTTGGGGGTGGGGGGAGGGTGTGAGGGAAGATTAAAGGATTCTGAAGCTCCAGTGCATGTGTCTAGCTGGGATGTTGCCCATGTCACTGTACTGTATTACCCAGTGCAAGGTGAGAATGAGCAGAACTGGGAACTTGAGACAAACTTGTGAACAATAGGCAATGGGCATAGTCACTTTGCTTTAAGACACTGTTCTTTTCTTTTGGGCAGTCTGTTTTGAAGAAGATAGTTGATTCATTGTACCGTTGTCACAAACTTTGTACTGAAGAACTTGCTTTAGTTTGTACTTGCAAGGGAAAAGGTGTGTGAGGCCCAGAAGTAACTTAGCAAAGGGCCACAGGGTTCCAGAGGCAGAACGAGTAGAAATTTCAACTTGTCAAATAGTTTTGTACCAAATTATAAATTATGACAGGCTTAAAACAGTTTGAAGGATTTAATACTATGAATTCTTACTTACTCCTCTTGAATGAGAACTTGAAGAAGAATAAACTTATCTTACAGCTACATATAGCTTTTTGTTTGTTTGTATTTCATTGTAAGGCATGGAAAGAATCCTGTGCCTAAGAAAGGTGATGAAATCATAAGTAAAATAGAGAATTCAGCCTGTGCTATGGAGCCACACCTGTCACCTCTACAGTATTGTTTCTTAATTATTTCTAGTAGAAAACATTTTTCTGTAAGCTTACAGATATAGTTTTTGTATCATTTAAAATGTTTCTTACACAAAGCATCTGACTATTAATTCTGTATATTGCTTAGATATCAAGAGGTATTAATAATTGAATATTTCAGAGCTCTGATTGTTTTTAATTCAGTTCAACTTTTCTGGAGCACTAAAATATACGTGCTCTGGTATTGCTTTGGGGAATACAAGGGGAGTTTGTACAGAGTGAGTTTATGAATATTCCTTAATGCTACTTAAGTCTGTGGATTCCACTGTTTGCAGAATCAATGCCACTGTAATGCATTTTAGGATCTTATTTATGAAGCAGTTCAGAAAGCACTTGACAGTTAATTAAACTTCAGCAATAGCCTATGTATCCTAGTGTGTGATTTGTAGTTCTTGATGTAAATATTCCCATTGGATCTCCTTCATTGCTTGGTGTCATTTGTTTTCTGTTAGAAGTTCTTTATTTGTATGATCATGTAGTCATAATGATGAGGTACAAACTCTTAGGATCGCTTTGTTTCTGACATCTACTGTACGTAGGCCTGCTTTATGAAGGTTTTACGCTACAGTCCTTCTACTTTTTTGTTTTCTTTTGAGATCTATTGGAGCTGTTGGCATTTGTAAATATTTTATGCTGGTTTGAACAGTTGGTCATAAAATTTTCACATGAAAAAGGATTGTTCTGAAAATAATTCTTAAGCTTTCCTAACTCTTGTCTGTGTAAGCTAGAATGTAAACACCTTCACCTAGAACTTAAATTTAGTTACTCTTTTGTTAATACTTAACCTATGGTATTGCTTTAACACTGTATCAAGAGTTCCCACTTCAGTCACGGCTGTGGTGTTTTTGTCTGTTTGTTTCGAGTAAGTGGTATGCTGACTTCTGTTGACAGAGAAGGCCAAATTTCGTTCATACCTTGTTCTTGGTAATGATGTCAGGTTTAAAAAGGTGTGCGCAGTCTTTAGACATCTCTTACTTGGATGTGGCTGTTTCAACTCTGGTATTTGATTATAGCAACTTTATTCATTAACATGTTACTTAACTTTTTTTTCCTATCTGTTATGTGGTGTGTACTGTTACTGCACGCTGAGCTTGCTAACCCTGAGATGTTTCTGGGCTGAATCTTGGTGACCTCATAGTGATTCATCGCACAGTAATGACAGACTTCATAGCAAAATCACTTCTGTAATAGCTACTGCTGATTAATGCAAATGGATTTTAACATAGGGTGCTTTTTAGCTCAGACTACTGTGAGTTTGGGTCATTAATCTGATATCGATGCTTTTATTTTTATTTCAGCTTCTGATATACAAATGATGACTATGGTAGGGCTCTGCAGTTTCAATCTGTGCTAATAATGGCAGTGATTCTTTCTTGTTGTTTTTTTCACAGTATTTAGTGCTCCTGAATTTTCACATGCTGTATTACACTTATCTGATACTTCATAAGATTTTTATCATCATTGGCTTTGCAAAGCTTTGGTTTCCAGGCCTACAAGATTGGGATCAACAGCTTTCAAAACCTGAATATTTTTCAGCTCAGATGATCTGTCTTAAACACCTGATATTATAGAGCATGAACAGTTGTCACTGCAGTTATCTTAGGTCTGATTCTAGAGTTCAGAGTAGCATGATTTGTAGCTTTACTTCTTCATTGTGAGTGTTTGGTTTTTTTTAGCCACCTTCTACTTGTATTTTTCATAGGTGTCCTTTTGAGAATTTGTTTTTATGTTTGTAAGATGGTTCCTTGTACTGGTTTGATGAAACTCTTGTTTGGTGGCCTGACAATCATTAGTTGATGATAGCCTTTCAGATAGAAAGGACTGTGGAATATTTTCCACTTGTCTTCATGTTAGATCTCAATTGCTGAAATGAGTTACAGTCCAAGGTGTAATTTCATATATATACATATAACAGAAAACTAGTACAGCATCCTAGATGTTTTTGTCAGTGTCTAATGAACAACTGTTGTGTGTGGCTTTGGTTATGTGCTGTGGTGGTGGTTTTTTTTCCTCCCCTCGTTTGTCTGGCAATAGTGTGCGAGTTTTGCTTAATCTCAAAGACTCTAAGAAAGTAGTCATTCTGCTTCATCTTGCACAGTTCTCAGTTCACACTGGGCCATCTCAAAGTTCATGTATAATGCAGGTGACAGTGTCAATTTGTCATCTGGGGGTACTCCATCAAGTAGAAGCATTTTGTCCTGATTCCCAGAATCAAATAGACTGCTCTGCTTCCAGAGTGCTGAGAACAGCACTACATGCTGCTTCATGCTTTGGTGTCTCTGCATGTGGAGGTTTGCTTTCACAGTGCAAGTCTTCCTAGACGTTTTCTTTTATCAAAGGTGGAAATCTGGACCATTACCATTGTTTCCTGTTTGCTTTCATGGATGGCTTTGGTCTGGCCTTTCCTTTTATTGTTTCCTTGTTTCTGGGTTGATCTGTTGTATTTTGGCATCACCCTCAGCTCTGTGTTCTCCTTGCTGTGTTGGTCCAATGCTAGATACCGTGGTGATGTACCACAGAAAATATATAAATAGGAACTTTTCCTAATTGGGCACCTATGCGGTTAGCTTATTTTCTAGAGTATCTTGTGAGCTTACTGTGCATGTGTGGTTTTCCTTTGCTGATGTGCTCATGTTATTTGTAGTGGTGTGCCATGAATGGCTTCATGTTGTTTGTTGAGAAACTATGGTCCTACTGACTTGGGTGGTACTTTCTTCATGTCCAAGTTTTGATTCCCTTTCTTTGTGCTCTTCTGCTAATGAAGAAAAAGGGCATGGAGAAATAATTCTGTTTCCAAAGCTGCTTTCCTTGTACTTTCCTCTTAAATTGAGCTGTGTTTGCAGCCACTGTGTCTGAGTGGCATCATTGCATATACTGAGATGTTGTGATACTGCAGCTGGATGTACTGATGACTGTACATCCTGTTGCACTCCTGTCCTTGTATGAGTTGCACAGGTAGGTGTTGGGTCATGTTCTCTTAGTAATGCTAGCGTGGCGATGACTTGAGGATGGGAGAGGTTCTGTTCTGTCAGTGATTGTGAAGGCCTTCTTGTTGCAGCCCTTTAAGGACTCTTGGACTCTTAGGAAGTTATCTCTTAATTGCTGGAAGCAGTGCTTTTGGAAAGTCATCAGCAGTCGATGTTTGGTTTCCTTAGGAGTGACTGGTGAACGTAAGGACTGATCTTTGCGAGCAGTACTTCTCAAAGCAAATTCGAGGAGATGTTGTAGTTCTGGTGGAAGCCATGTCACATCTCAGTGTCAAAAGTGTCTTCCACTTTCAGGAAATGGTGATGAAATGTTTTAGTGAGGTCATTGGAAAGGATGATATGGGCACTACAAGCTTTTCAGCTTTTCAGCTTGTAGTTCTTAGGTAATGATTTTAGAGAGGGATTGAGGCCGTTGCCAGAAATGGCTGTGTTGGGAGGAGCACTCTCTAGAAATTGTTGATCTTTTTCTGAAGCTTTGAAGATTTATTATTAACATTTTAGATTGAGGATAATTTTACTGCCTTTTTGTGTGGAGCCATAGAAAGTGTCTTCTCATGCTTTCATGTGTTATGCAGCACCTTTAGCTGCCTGGTTTTGAGCAATGTCCTTTTTCCTCAGTATAATGCCAAAAGAATGAGGGAGTACTTCTTATAGTGGAAAATATGCTTATTTGTGAGATTCTTTTCTACTTCCGTTATAAAAATAAAATTCCAATACCTTTCAAGACATATGATTACTTTTCTAAAGCGATTAAACTTCCAAAATGGAAGTAAAATGGGATTAAGTGGGTAGTGCAAAACTACAGTTCACATTGCAACAAGTACATAAATGAGTTATCATTCATCTGCTTACTGTCTAATCTCATGACAGTGGAAGACATTTCACTACTGTTATTTAATATGGAATGCGAATTAAAAGGAGTTTAAGGTACAACTCATTAATGGGTGGAATTCAGGACTTTATCCCTTTCTAGGACTATAGCCAGCATTACAAATCATCAGCATGTTATCGGAGATGTAGCGTTTCTCTGTGTTCTAGTCTTTGTCATCTTATGCAGTTCCAAGAATATGGCGTTGTTAAATGACTGTTGTGCTTTCTAGAAGAGTGTTTAATTCAAAAGCCTTCTGCTGACAGCTCTTCAAGTGTGCGAGATGGTGAAAACCTTTTTGGAATACTGCATAATGGAATTTGAAATCAGTGGATTTTAAAGTGAAAAAATTCTAACCAGTCTGGGTTTAACATTTATTTAGGTGGAGTATAGAGAAGTTCTGTCTTGAAGCTCTGTCTTGAATTTCTTTGACTTTCAGAGTGAACTATGTAGATATGTACTCACTCTGGGTCTGCCTTACTTATTGGTAGATGGGTACATTATCTGTACTTCTGACTTTAGCAATTACTGTAATATAGCACTTGCCACTAATAGTACTGCAAGCTTCTGTTCAATTCATGTGATGCATATTAATTCACTGATTTGTAAATGGTTCTGGCACTAAATCTTGCCTACCACATGTATTGCTGTGTTTTATTTTGTGATCAGTTCAAGAATAATTTCCTTATGATCTGTTTTTTATTACGTGTAATATTAGGACAGCTTGTAGAAGTGTCAGATCTGCAATGTCATGTACTACTCATATGAGAAAAAGTTACTAAGAGATTAAAAAGCCTAAAAACTTCCAAAATTTTCTAAATGTTCTTTGCATTTATTCCAGGCTTGATTAATTCCTCATAAAAATGGATGTTGGGAATTGAAAATGGTATTTCAGATGAGATTTCATCAGTTCTTTGCTTGAGAGCACTGTTAGCCTATCCCCAGTGGATGCATTTGTGTGTGTTTACAGATTCCTAGGATTGTTGGAATAAGTGATGAGTCTTTTTTTTCATTTATTTAGTTTTTTTAGGCTTACTCATTCTTTGCTGAGATGTCTTTCTGAAGTTTAGTTTTCTATTTACTCTGTGCTGTTGAAATTCAGCAAATGGCAAATAACTGAATTTTGATAGTGAATTCAGAAAGCACGCGGTCTTCATGAAGTTTCTCAGAGATATCTCTAATTTGTTTTGAATGGAGGAAGCTGATTTCATTGTCTTCTATTGGTTTTCCTTTTTATTTTTCCCCCCAAACCAGCTTTTAGTCGCTTTGAGGCATTCTTTTAGCTACTATGATGGTGTATGCAACTTCTGCATCCCTAATTGCACTAGTAAAACTGTTCATGGGATTATACGGTAAAACTGTAGCTGCATGTTGAAGTGGATCATGAACTGAATTTGGCCTGGAATAATCAAACTTATTTACTTTTTTGGCTTCCTACTTTTAATCTGGTTCATTTCACTGATCAGCTTTGCTGCATGTGCTGCAGTCATGTTAATAGAAATAGATGGCTAATATTATGGTAGGAATGAGAGATGGAACGAATTGGAGCTACTTGAGGCTTTCTTTCATCAGCTTATTAAAAATAGAATTATAAATAGGGCTTTTCGTTTCCCTGCTTAGAAAAATATGTTAGATGAAAAATACTCAGTGGTATAGAATACAAACATGGAACTCTCTTCCCAGACTCCCCAGCCAGTGAAAAAATATTGTTTCAGCTTAGGTTTTTCCAGATGTGTTGGCCTTGTAGATTCAAGGTCTTTCCCTTACAGTAATAGCAGAATGCCTTTGTAGGTTTAATAATTCTGTGTTAAATAAATGATGTAAACAAAGGTCCAATGGCTTATTCATCTTAAACACTGTGTAATCCAAGGACATGATAGTACATAGGATGTTAGGATCAAGGGACGATACCATTGTTTCTAGAAGTATAGGTTAAAGATTGCACAGAAAGCAGTTCTAGACTTTTTCTCAGTTGCGTGTGGTGATAGGATGAAAGATAACAGGTACCATCTGAAACTTGAGAAATGCCTATTATATATTAGTGAAAGAATATGTTATTACTGGAGTGGATGGGTGCCTGGAACAGTTTGCCCAGGGAAGGCTGTGGTTCTTAGCCCCTGGAGCTGTTAACGACACGAGAACCTGAGCAGAAGTTTGGACTAGATGGGCTTCAGTGAGAATTCTATGAAGATGTAAAATATTACTCTCCCTTGCTTTTCAAGTTATAGTATGATATGCTGTTGGAATGTCCTTTTCATGCTGTTTATTTCATTGAGTTGCTAACTTGTTTTTACTAAAGCTTATATTTATAGAAATAAATATAGAATTTAAAATTTATAGAAATAAATATATTTAAAGCTTATATTTATAGAAATATGATATTTTGGTGTATTGCATATCTGATGTGTTTTTTTTCTCCTTCAGCAAATTTGACAGGCCATGCAGAGAAAGTTGGCATTGAAAACTTTGAACTCTTGAAAGTTCTTGGAACTGGGGGTAAGATGCATTGCTTTTATAAATCGAATGTTGGAAGCATTACTTTTAAATATAGTTTTGTTTTGTCGTTGAGTTTTTGGTAATTGGAATATTCTTTATGATGATGCATTGACTTCCAGCAAATGTAGACCAAAATTAGAGGTTGGGTATTATAGCTTGAAGTATCAGCTGAAGATGTAAATTCCAAAAGAAGAGAAGTACTTTCTGTTGTAGTCAAGCCCCGTTAATTTTTAAGATTGAAAATATTTACTGTTCTACTGTGGATTTTAATGTGATACTGGAGATTGATAGGATGCCGTAGGATTTCCTTTCTGTAGCCAGCAACATGTCCTATGTTGAAAGCCTTAAAACTTTGTTTCCCCTTTGTTGAAAGGATATTCACAGGCATGTATGCAAAGAAGTTATGGCTTTCATTACTCCTGGCATATTTACATATTTTTCAATATTGTCAGTTGTACCATATAAGAGTTTATCAGGATAAGCATTCTGGTGGACTAATGTGAAGGTCTTTACATACTGTAAGTTCTGATACTAAATTAGCAGCTAGCAGGGAGACTCTAATTGCACAAATTACTCTTTAGAAAGAGCTAAGATGTTTGATGGTCACATTTGTCATGCAGATTCTTTATAAATTTATTATGCCATTAGATCACCTGACATTGTATTTTTCTATTTCTGAAGCAATTTATTTTTTACTTTTAAACTCAAAAGGCTTGACAACTGAACTCTTGCTGTTCACTTTCAGTAGTTGGTGATAGAAGGAAATAAAACTTTTATATTTGTGTATGTAAAGAACACAAAGGGAGCACATGTGCCTGTTTTTGTCACACTCTAGTAGTTAAATTGCTCCAGAAATTGTTCCATCTTGGTGAGCTTCAAAATATGTTGAGAACTGACTGAAAGATCCAGGCAAACTTTAGGAAACCGAGGACACTTGGCACTCTTTAGGGATGTTTTGTAGGGAATATTGTGTTATATTTAGGAAATCTGTGTGGCGTTGTTTTAATATGTAATTTCAATATTAGCTTGAGATATGTCCTGAAGAAGTTTTAAGAGCATTGGGGTAAGGGGAGAAAGTTCTCTTTGCTCGTCCAGGAAGTGACTATCTGGAATTTCAGTGTTTGCAGCGATGTGGAATCCCTGTGAACAGGACTGTAATGGCTTTGAAGAGGTCCTCACGTTGTTTGTCCCAACGCACAGTCGTACTTGCATTGTTCCTGACAGATTCTACAACCTGGATATTCTTGTTGAGGATGCTTCAATTCCTATTGAGAAGCATTGTGGGGATTGCAATAAGCAAATATTGCTCCTCATTCTTGCAGGAGGCTTCTGAATGGATGGTATATTATTTCACAACAGGGTATACCAGTGCTAGGCATTTCTTTTTTAAATGCTGTCAACAAATCTTTGCAGGTCTGAACACCATCTTAATTTTCAATGTATTTATGATTGTTACAGCCAGAGTAGTTTGTGTCCTCTTTCTTGAATTAATAGAACAGAACGAACTGAAATTGGCCAGTAGTCTAATAGGATCTTGTAGTGCTCTTCTGTGAGGGCTTTTTTCTTTTTTTGAGAGTATCAGGGCTACTATTACAATTCTACTAAGAACTTGCACAAGTCTACTTTGGTCCCGTTTTTTTAATAACATAACTCCTCTGTAACCTTTTTTTTTTTTAAGGCAGTTCTAGAATTTCTTTATCGTTGACAAGAATCATTGTGCCAAGTGCGTGCTCCATCTTAAGCATGGAAAACCAAATGCTTTCGATCTTGTGGAGTTATCTGCTGCATGTGAAATGTCTGGGGATATGCAGTCACTCAGTATATTTAGCTATCGTACTGACGGTATTTTTCTCCTGTGCTGCATGCATTATCTTTTCCCCTGCAGCTTCTGTAGCAGAGAGATTATTTTATCAAAGCTGTTACTAATAAGGATCTAACCAAGTGTTTACATGCAAACTTTGCTACAAGATCTTAACTGTCTAGTATTGGGAGTTGTGAGGGTCCTGTTTAGGCCTGTAATTTCTTGTTCTGATACCTGAATTGAGATTGGAGAAATGAATGTGACTGCTCTCTTCCGTTCTTTGTACCAGAATATGTTTCCTTGACGGAACGATGAAGAGCATGAAAAAAACTATGTATAATCACAGCATGTCAGAAGTATTCAGCGTGGCAGGCTGTCTTTGGAGACTAGCATTAAATTATACCCAAAAAGAGTCAGCCTCATTTAAAATGTGACCTCTGTTGTTCAGAACTACTTGTCTGCACTTCTGCTGTCATCCTTAGAATTATTTTCCAAAAAAACAAAAAAGAGGAAAATGATCAAAGGGTGTTTGCGTGCTTTTGTATTGATAAGTCAGAATTACTTATTCTCATGGAATAAAAAACAGAAAAAGGAGGATGTTTTCTTCAATGTATATTCAAGTAAGTTTTATCTGTGTGGTGTTGGCAACCTAATTCTGATGAAGCTAAAATGCCATTTAAGATTAACTGCCTGTTGACTGTGGTGTAAGCTACAGGTGTTTATTAGGTGGCTTTTATCCTTTGGGGGGAAATAATAAGTGAGATGTTTCATTGTTTGAGAAATCTGAATCTTCAAATGTTTTTCAAGTGGTGTGGGGTGTTTGCGGTGGCAGGGTGACAGTAAACGCTTGTTCAAGCAGCTTCTGTCTTTTTGTTAGTGACTTGCCACCGTAAAAATATAGATGAGATTGGAGAAGTGTTTTTTGTGTTTTTTCTTTTTTTCTCTTTTTTTTTTTTTTTTTTGCTGTGGGGGGAAGTTTTGGGAACTGCTCTATTCTTTTAACTTGCAAGTTTTATGAAGTTGAAGATGTGGGTAGTTGTCACTTTAGACAAATTGTTTCTTGGTGACAAGAGGGCTACTACTGTGTGTTTGGGAACAAATTGGAGCGAAAGGAAAAAGAGGGGCATCTCATGGCTTCTGTTTACATGTTGCTCTATTTTTACGCAAGAGCTATCTTTATTCTGGCAGTTGAAAAGCCTTCTCCTGATGTGAGCTTTGAGGTATTACTGCAATACAGCTAATGCTAAACGAAAGCTGAGTTTCTGTTTTTAAAATCCTTCTCTGTGGATTTAAGCAGAGTGCACTGTTTTCAAAGTAGCTGATGTACTCTGCTTTGCAGTTATGTTATGTATTGAAGCCTCCCAGGCATATTAAGTGCTGTCTGTAGATATTATTTTTAACTAATTACAATATTTTAAAGTGCAGTTTGGTGTGAGGTCACTGTAGTAACTGAAGATGATACTCGAAGTACGTTAAATTACATGATGCTTAAGTGTATGTGATTGTGGTGGTTTATAAATAGGTTTGGTGATGTTTTTTTTAGATGGTGATGGTGAGGGTTTATTTGAGGGTTTATTTATCTTGATTGTTAAGGCTTATTTTTTATAAGGGTCATTTATTAAAAATATAATAAACTAAGTTATTTATTAAATAGTGTTGTATTCGTGCTATGGCTTAATATAATTTCATGCTTTCTCTTTAATTTGCATTTCTTTCTTTTTGCATTCCTGCATGTCTTGTTTGTTCTTATACACACAATTGGCAGTGTGCTGGTTATTGTTTACTTTTTGGTCTCAAATGGAAGCTATATACATCTCTTTTCACTTCACAGGAAAATTCAAGGAAACCTGAGCTAGTAGCCCTTTAATCAAAGTTTGAGCCCTTTATATTGTGTTAAATAGCTATCATTACAATAAACTTGTAATAGAAATCAGTGAACCTTTACATCAGTAGAACGAAATACACAGAAATGTGCCTCTGTTAGTAAAACTATTAATAATGTGCTTGTTACTCTGGGACCAAATTACTGTTTATCTTCTCTGCCTTGTCTTTGTTCTATGTAGTATATCCTTTCTGATATTCCAGATTCTTTTTGTTCTCATTTAAATCCTGTTCTTCAGCTGTTTCTATACAACCTTGCTGATAGGGAATTTTCACATTTCCTATCCATTGAATTAATGTTTCCAGCTGTTCTTCCTGTCTAGTTAAAGCTTTTTTTTTTTCCTGAGAAATGGGAAACTGCCCATTCTATAGAACTTAATGGTTAAGTAATCCATTGCCCCCTCAAGTGTTTTTTGAAGGGTTTAGTACAAGGTGGCTGCAGTGGTTTAAGTACTTGGCTTATTTACTTAATTCTAAAATGTTTCTTAGAAATAATAATAATTTAAAAATGTATTATTCTGGGTCATACATTTTTCTTCATGTAATTATTCCTTCTTCTTCTGCTCAGCTGTTTCTGCTTCTGATTTCAATAAATGCCACTTTCAGTTAGGTCATCAGTTGTGCTTGAGGGAGAATGCACGTGGCTCCTGAGCATGAGCCCTGGTAATCTGGTGTGCTGGATGAACTACAGCTTCCCTAATGAAGATAAATGAGAATAAAATTGTCATGCATAGAAGAAAATATTTTCTATGTAATCTTCTGGAATTAAATGCTTATATGGAAATTGCTAACATATGAGAATTTTAATATATTAGTCTTATGTGGCTAAATGGTACGAATTAACAACCATCTAATCATAAATACTTATCCAAGTCGATTTCCTTGAGTTCTTGAAATCAATTACCCCAGGGTGACTAAGCTGATTTTAAAAGATGCGATGAAAATACAAAGGTTTTCATTTATAAGTTATGATTGATATTATAAAACAAATAAATGGATAAAAAAGCAAAAAGCCTAGATGTAAAACCTGTCCAGGAAAACAAAAGAACTAGATAGAGAATTGCATCTCGGACTTGCATGTGGAGGATATTTAGAATCTGATAGATACTTTCAAAGTAAAGGAGATAATTGGTAGGAACAATGTTAGATTTTGATAATCAGTTCAAAATCTTGTGAAAGGAAAAGGAGTACTGTAGTTCCATCTGAGAGGTCCATGTGTTCAGGGAAATCTGTTTGTGAAATCGTCTGATCTTTCAAAAAGTATTGGAGAGAATGTAGCAAATCCTTTTCCCATAAAATTAAAGGGAAGAGAAAGAAAGATGTGGGTATACTGTGCGCAGAAGAAAGACCAAATCAGAGAGTGTCTTCAATTAATTCCAAACTAAAATTAATATTTTACTTCAGCAGACAACTACAAGGTATGTTGAATGGAAAGTGGGATGGTTGACTGGAGATAATATTTAGGAATAAGAAGTAATTTTTCTGTACTGAAGGAACAGACAGAAAAAAAGGAACTGTGCTCATTTAAATAACCTGAAACTTGGACAACTGAATCCCATTAATCCATCAGAGAATTCTGAAAGAATTGGGACGTGAAATTGGAGATTAGTAGCAAAGATTCTTACTGGATCTTATGAGTCAGAAGTCATTCAGCGTAATTGAAGAAGAAGAATAAATACAATCCTGAGTTTAAGAAGGAAGTATAAAAATGATCCAGGCAGATACCAGTTAACTGATCAGACTCCAGCAGCAGACAGTGCCTTCAAAGAAATTTTACAAAAAAAAATTCAATTTTGGTAACAATGCAAATTCTTTGTTCACTTGTACATTCTGTCTCATTTAGGAACTTTCTGGAAGTGAATTAAAATTAAAAATAAAAAAAAATAGACGTTGCCTGCAATACCTGTTTACTAGAACAGCTTTTTTCTTTTAAAGCCAAGTAAAGTGAAACAAACAAAACAAAAGAGAACATGCCACAGAAGCAACGTGTTGGTAGAAAGTACTTTTCAAGATGCAGCGTACCCTCTTCGTTGCTTTCTGTGTTTGTTTATTGTCTGCTTGATGGAATGAGGAATTTGTTTTTTATGTTGTTGAGAATAGTCTGTTACAAACTCTTGCATGTCTGGTATTTAAGGAAAGATGGCAGAGAATGCATTGTCTCTGGTAATTTAGAGGTGGACAATGAAAATTAAATATGCTTCTTCAGAGTACTGTTGTTCAATCCTCGAGGTTTTTGCTTTGCTTTTTTTTATCCTTATGTTTTATGTAGCTGCTAGAGCTGCATGCCTTTCTGCCTTTGCTGTGTCCTGATTTTTAATGTATGTAGGCAAGTTCCTGCACAGTAAGTGTTCTATCAGAATTCTTTAGTTATATTAAATCTATGTGCTGTCAACAAGAAGTTCAGAGGAAATCAGTCAGAAGTTATAGAAGAATAGTGAAATGTATTCAGATATTAACAATCTTGTTCCTCTGAGCCCTTTACTGTTGCTGTATCATTATTATTCTTACACTGACAGTAAAAAATGTAATTTAAGTGTATTTTGTGTTAGCACTTAAATACTACTTCAAGCATTTCTATATATATAAATGTCAAGTTTTAGTGGATTTAAAAGACTGCAAAAACAATTGTGTGCTATGAACAGTAGGAATTGCTTGTCTTTTTCTTTTTGTTATTAGAATTAGCTGGCATGATGTAACAGCTTGATGTCTTTCACATTTATATGGACAGAATTTTTTTTTCTAATTCCTCGGCTTTCAGTATGTGACTATTCTAATTACATGCTGAATTGTTACGTACAATAGTGTATTACTAAGTACTTATTCATGAAAAGATATTTGTGGAAAAGCGAGTCTTAACCCCTTTTTGTATAAGAACTGATATTCATATCAATCTGCAATCATCTTCATTATTTGTCTTGCTCCTCTTAATAAACCATAAGGATCAGTCTTATATAGTTCATATATGCATACTTTGTGTAGTCTTTTAGTTCCTCCATAGTTTAATACATTTCTAATTTTTTGGGGGATCGAATATTTGTTGAATATGTGATTTTCTGTGGGGAATGTATTGTTGGCTAAACATTTCTGTCTTAAACTGGTATACATATCAAGTATTTTTGTGAGAATGAACATCAAAATGTGGCCCTTTGACAGAGGTAAAAAGCTTTTCTGAAATAAGATTATCAGGTAAGAGCATTCTCACAAGAGGCTTGTGTGTCACTCACGTGACTGTTACAGTGCTGTCTTTTAAGTAGATTTCTCATGGTAGTACTGGAGATTCTGGTGTTGAATGTGTCATGAGTCATTTGATTAAAATAGTGCTACTTAAGGTTTATTCTCATGAAAACTATTGAGAGCCCTCATTGTGCTGTCAGTCACTTTCAGATTTCTGAAGAAACAATTTATACCATGGTAAAGCTCTGTATTGCTAATTCTTTTGACTTAACACTGGTATATTTTCTAGAGACTTCCATATAGCTCATACATCTACGATTTTCTTACACGTTATATTTAAAACCGGAGAAGCGAACAATTAATACACTACTAGCATGTTGTGGCTTGAGATGCATTAATGTATATAACCAGAGGTAAAAGTAGTTAACAGTAAAATAATCAAAAGTGTCCACATTTTAAATGTACTGTAACCTAACATTCTCCAGTGTTTCTGATAGAGCTGTTGTGTCCTGGGAACCTAGGCAAGCTTCTGGGTCATGCTCTAGCCTGTGCTCTTTTTTAGAGTAATGGAAGAAAGTTAAATATCAAACTCCAGCTTGAAATCAGTGAAAATTTGGCCTGTTCCCTTAAGCAGTTGAGTAACATAAGCTAAAGCCTTTCTTGACACTGGATTTTGTATGTTGAGGAAATACCTTGATTTTTTGTTTGTTTGTTTTGTAGTAATGCAAAAAGAGATGTCAGTAGCTATTGTAGCAGCAGTTGCAGTGGTTTGGGGTTCAGTTAGCTTTTTAAAAGCAGTGCTATCAACTATAGTATCTGTTTTTCAGATGCTAAAAGTAATTCAGCATTCAATATCAGAAAGCAGGTGAATAAGATGTAAAGTGCTGTGTACAACCTTGATTCAGATCGTTTGTCCCTGTACATCATGAGAAGATATATGGCACATGCCTGTTTTCCTACAGTAATCTTATGGATCTGTGGTTACCAGTTTCTTGATGACCTGCTTGGATGCTGAGCCCATCTTACAGGCACACTTGATCTCAGAACTACAGCAGAAGTTGGGGAGTGCTGCGTAATACTGAACAACTTGGGGGGCGGAAGTCCTGCTATCTCATATCCGTCACCTACATCAGTTAAGGCTTTAAACTAACCTGTTCTGGTTCTTTCTGCCATTCTTAGCAAGTAGAGATAAAAATAAGTACTTTATTTATAAGTACTCTATCCAGGAAGAAACTGGATTTGTTCATAGTTGCTTTTGGGGAGCTGTATATGCTATGTTGTGTGCTCTGTGTACAGCATATATAACCTTGAGATGCTTGAGGGCTCTCTTTGGGAATGTGATGTGAAGATAATGGCCCCACAAGGGTTATGCCAAACACTCTGCTGGCTCAGGTTTCTGTCTCTCGTGACTCTAGAAGAACATGGAGAGGCATGCAGTGATGGTTTTTTTTTTTTTCCATATGCCTGTAGCAGGCTGCAACTTGGGGCCTGCCTGAGCCAGGTATTCTGTGTTCTGCAATAATTTCTGTAAATTCCTCCTCCTTTAAGGATTCATATAACCTTTTTGAAGTTGTCTACGCTTTTGACATCCATAATATAACATAACATATTCCATAGCTTAGTTAAATGTGTTGTACAGTTCTCGGTTTTGATACCTGATTTTTTTATTTGTAGTTATTTTCATTGTAGAGATAATGGAAAATTGTTCTCTACTCACCCTCTTGCAGGTTTTTGATTCAACTTTTTATCATCTTCAGTACTCTACTTTTGTCAGGCTGAATAAGAAGTCTTTGTTCAGTTTCCTTTGTACTTAGAGTAATCTGTATAATTCTTCTCTGCAACTTAAGTTCTGTACTTTTTGTTTCTGGGGGCAGAAGAAAGGAGGACTGAAATAGTGTGCAATACTCAAGATGGGAGTGTGTAAAGATTTCATACCACTGCAGATTTCTGGTTTTCTATTGTTTTGTGTATGTTTGCCTTTTTTTTTCCTTCCCTTTTAGTTAATGTACTTAACTTGAATGCCTTTAGGCTATCACTAGCCTCTGGGGTCTGGTTTGTCATTGCAATTCCTATAGTAATGCCAGTTTTTATTTTTAATTGTTAGAGAACTATGTACAATTGTTAACTATCTTCACATAGATTACTAATTTTACTGGCTTGGAATTTTACCTGCCGTGTTATTATTCAACTACTTATTTTGATATTTTTGTGGTTTTAGCAGTCAGCTTTGATTTCTGCTGCAGTACTTAAGAGTGAGGAAGTCAGCACTACTTCAGATATGACTGAATCATGCTGGAGAAATTCTTGTGGTGTACTCTTTTCATCTTTAAAAGCTGAATATTTACTTTTAACCTTTTGGGTTTTTTTGTCTGCTAATCTGTTCTTAATTGACGAGAAGCCCTCCTCTTTGAACTGGCAATTATTAAATATTTTTAAGATTCTTTTGTGAGGAAATGTATGTACTTTAGGAAGTTAGATAAGTTGAGCACATTATGGTTCTTTCCTTGTGATTCCTTTAAGCAATTTATTAATAGAAGTAGTAATTACATCTTTAAATGTAACTTGATTCTTTCTCATGTTGCTCGTGTATGTGCTAATTCAAATTTCTACTCCTCTTACAGCTTTGTCTTGTAGTGCTGACAAATGTATTGATCTATAAGAGCCTTTTGATTAAAAAAAAAAAAAAGAAAAAGTCACTGCTTGATGACTCCGGTGTGGAGTGTCTTTTTAACCAGTATGTAAACAGAACACTTAGATTCAGAGCTTTACAAGTCTGGAATGACTGTCTTTTGGTTCTGGTGATTTTTTCTTTTCCTGCTCATGTTCAGAAAACATACTTTGAGAGTGTTCCTCCAGCTTACTCTCTTTTAAGTCCAGTACAGACTTAAACTTCATGTGTTATAAATGCTAAAGGGAAGAATTCATTGGCTTCTTGAAAATGAGCTTTTGAAACTTCAGTGCTGGCATAACAAAGAATAATTGAAATAAGGACCAAATGTGAAACACTGTGTAATGTTAATAATTAGCGATAATATATATCTACCAGTTCTGCGGTCTTAACTGTTTTTCTTCCCACTCCTTTTTTAAGCGTATGGAAAAGTATTCCTAGTAAGGAAAGTAAGTGGCCATGATGCTGGAAAGCTGTATGCCATGAAAGTACTGAAGAAAGCAACAATAGTTCAAAAAGCCAAAACAACTGAGCACACAAGGACAGAACGACAAGTATTGGAGCACATTAGGCAGTCTCCATTTTTGGTCACGTTGCATTATGCCTTCCAGACAGATACAAAGCTTCATCTCATTTTGGGTGAGTAGTTTTCAGTATTGAACTATGTTAATGAAAAATAAAATACGGTAATTAAATATATAACCTATCCTTGTATCTCCTGAATGTTTTTGGGTTTTTTCATGTGGTCTGAAGTACTGTGTGTTTGGAGGTTGTAAGGGAGGACAGAGGAAGTAAAATACTATTCGACTTCAACAGTGCCCTTATTTGTGGTTTTCCTGTTTGAACTTCAGTTCCCTACTGTGACTTAAGTGGGGGAAAAAATACATGTATTATACATCTTTTTTTTTTTTTTGTATCTAAGGCACTGATATGGTCACTGTCTAAAGCAGAGATGGAAAATTACTAAAAATACTGTTTTACTGCACTTAGCTGCAGTTGAAAACATTATCTTCTAGGTTTTTTGACCATTATAACACTGCATTAGTTTTCTGTGAAATCTCCAGTTGCTACTACAAATGAAAGTGTTTTTATGAACATTACAATGATACTGTTTTTCTGTGTCATGCTGTTGTGTATATGGCACAGAGATTATTGATAATCTGTGACTGAATGTGACTCTATTTCTGGGGTCAATTGGTAGAAAAGGAAAAAAAAAAAGTATGCTCTCAGACATATGGATGGATTTTTTCTTTTTTGTTGATCCTTTGTGGTGCCAGGAGTTGGAATGAATCCACAAGCCTCCTTGTGGGTTCATCCAACTCAGAACATTCTGTGTTTCTATGAAAGTAAAGAAATAGTAAAGCAACTGTGAGCCTCTAAGTTCACACTGCATGTTTCACTCTGAAGACAGTTTACAATGAATTTTTAACACTTGGAGTTTTTGAAATGTTGCCATCTGTTTGAGAGGGTGGAACTGCCTGGCACTGTGCTGACCAGTTGGTGCTCCAGTAGAACTGAACTGTTCCAAATGGAAAGATTCCTTCAGTCAGGATTTCTTATCTGAGCAGATGCCCTTATAATGGGGTAATTAACGCCAATTAAAGATGACTGTGAATTGTGCTTTTATTTATTTATGGTCAAATTCCTTACAGTACTGAAATCTATAGGTTGCTAGATTTTCCTGCTTAAAAATGCTGGCAAAAATACTTTCATTGTGGATTCTTAGTTAATAAGCCCATACTGTCTTTAACCTGTTACTTGCTTTTGTGCAGTGTGATACTTTATTTTGGTAAATTCTTCATGTAACTTTCATAAATGCCCATTTACAAGAAGTGCTTGATAATGAACTACGGTATAACAAGATTTTATGTTTCTTAGAACACTCTTCTGTCCTTGCCACTTTGCTTTCCACATCTATTTCTCTAGCACTTGCAAGTGTGTTGTATGCATCCTCTCCCACTAGTTGTCAGTTCTTAGGAAGGTGTTGTATGTGCTTAACCTTAGTTTCGTATATTACAGTGGGATAAAACTGTTGCCTGAGGAACTTGAGCTTAAATGCAGTATTCACTGGATTCTTGTTGAAAAGCATGAGAATGGTTTTCACAGATTCCTTTGAAAAGGCCACTAAGGCGAGTGTAAAATATTGTCAGAGGCTGGAAGATGCTAGAAAGCAGAAATTGGAAATACACAAATAGCTTTGTGATTCCTGATGTTAACCTTTAAAATCGATGGTATCATCTTCAGTTATTGTGGTATTTATGATTTTTTTCCAAATATTTATCTATAAGGGTAAGAGTTGTGAGAGAAAATATGAAAACATATTAAGGGATAATCAGAAGGTTAGGATTGAGTTGTCATTAGTGTTCTCATTAGAGTGGGAATCCAGAACATCATGCAGTAGATAGCACAGCTGGGCACAATGTATTTCCTTCCCACCATAACACAACATCAAGGTGAAGCTTAAAGCAAAAAACTCAAAGCTCATGTATAATTAAAGGCTTTATTGTTTCTATTTTTCTATTCTACGAGGTCTATATGAATCCATTCCCAGAGTAACAGTTGCTCTATAACTCTAGAAATATCCTTTTCTTTTTTGTGTCCTTTTTTTTAAGTAGGAAGTGAGAATAGTTGTGTTGTCCAAAGTGTCTTTTTTTAATCACCCACCCACCCTTCATATCAGTAAAAACAAAACAAAAAACAACCTAAGAAACCTATCTAGTATGGCCTAGAGCTACTTTAAAAGTCATCTGGTCTTTGACAAAATGATATGTATGACTTTCAAGAAACTGTTATAAATATTTATAATTAGAACTCTGTGATTCTGTGACCTCTGAATTTTCAGGGCAACCACTATCTGTGCTCTTCTACTCAAGTGCCCTTGGTGAATGAGCAACATTTTACATTCAGATTTTAGAGGTTTTGGAATTGGTTTCTCATTGCAATACTTGACGTAAGTCTGCATGGTGCTGGATTCCACAGCAGTAATTAAATCTGAATCAATTGTAGACATGCAGTTGCATTTCTAACGGTTTTCCAGAACGCAGAATTTGGAGGTGATTCAAGTTTTTATATCAGCATATATGAGCATAAAATGGCTTGGGTTGAAGAGGACCTTAAAAGACCATCTAGTTCCCACCTGCTGCTGTGGTCAGGGCTGCCCCCCACCAGCTCAGGCTGCCCAGGGCCCTGTCCAACCTGGCCTTGAACCCCTCCAGGGATGGGGCATCCACAGCTTCTCCAGGCAGGTTGTTTCAGTGCCTCACTACCCTCTGAAAGTTTTCACATCTAATTTAAATCTTTCCTCTTTTAGTTTAAAACAGTTCTCCTTTTCCTGTCACTGTCAGGCCATCTGAAAAATCGGCCTCCCTCCTGTTTATAAGCACCATAAGTCTACAGTGAGATCTCCCTGGAGCCTTCTATTCTTCAAGTTGAACAAACCTGTCTCCCTCAGCTTGTCTTTGCAGGAGAGGTGCTCCAGACTTCTGCTAATCTTCATGGCCCTCTTTTGGACCTGCTCTAACAACTCTACACTGATAAATTATGAATGGCTTTAATGTACTTTACTACAATTAGTGGGTTTATGTCTAAGTAGGGTTTGTCTTACATTGGAACACTATTTTTCCCTGAGTGGGAAAACCACTGCATCTTGTCCTGTGAATAATGAAAGTGTGGTTTCCAGATGAGAATGTATGTGGAAATAATCTCCTTGAATAAGTTTTGCTATAAAAATTCCACTTGTGAAATGTAAAATCTGTAGTTACCTGTAGCTGATTATTTCACCCAGTGTCTGTTTTTTTAATTGCCATTTTTAATATCAGTCTGTTTTGTTGCACTTAAATATTTCAGAAGGATGTACAAATATTGACAGGTATCATTGATATTCTGTTCTTTTTTTCTCATTTTTCTGAATAACTAATAGACTGATTTTTGACAAAAGAAAAAAAAGAATCTATAACTAATGGATAGTTGAGCTTCACTTTATAGTTGCTTATTTAAGTTGGCACTGTTCTATCACTCCTCTAAGAAGGACATTGAATATTGTACAGCATGATGAAATACTACAGTTGAAATGAATACAATAAAAGGATCTCATCCCAGAACATCATCTTCCAGTATTAATTGGTGCTTTAAGTTATTTAATAAGAAAATTAAA
This sequence comes from Cyrtonyx montezumae, assembly GCF_038088225.1. Lineage (NCBI taxonomy): Eukaryota > Metazoa > Chordata > Aves > Galliformes > Odontophoridae > Cyrtonyx > Cyrtonyx montezumae. The sequence continues at coordinate 15,146,099 of NW_027071826.1, forward strand.
TTGTCAGGAAGTGAATTTACGTGTTCTTTGCTCTACTTTTTAGACTACATAAATGGAGGAGAACTGTTTACTCATCTTTCACAAAGAGAGAGATTCTCAGAAAATGAGGTGCAAATTTACATTGGGGAAATCGTTTTGGCACTTGAACATCTACACAAGGTAATGTAAGTTTATCCTTTTAGTGGATACTGTGAGCTGGTTTTGTGCTATAAGTGTATTCTTTTCACACCATATAAAGTTAGGATGATTTATTTAGTCTTAAATTCAAAGAAATTTTATGAATGGAACAAATTAGTTGAATCATTAAAAATACTTTCCAATAAAATGTGTATTCATGTCCACCAGACTAAGGCTACACATCCTTTTTTACTATGTGAAAAGAATCATTATTGATAAATTATGCTTTATTTTTATTAATCTCTATCAAATGGTTTAATATGTCAGAAGACCTACTTTATAGTAAGCATAATCAGTGTTTAGGTTGCACTGTTCTTCGGTTCTTGTTTTGACTTAATTAGCTTTGAATTAAATTTTGACTTAATTGCCTTTAAATTAAATGACTTTTTGAGAGAGTTTTGATGCTGAAAAATGTTTTCAAAAGCAAGTAGTTAATTATTTCAGGATGCAAAGGATATATTATGTACTTAAGTCTTCGAAATTCTACCTAGTGTATTAATTTCTGGAAATTGACAAGTGTGTCAAATTTTTTTCTTCAAAGGCATTTTAAAATTCTCTTTTTTGAGGGCAAACATTGAGATGTCAGATTAAATAATGGGAATTTCATTAGCTTAACCTTTAAATTCATTCAGTGTCTCTTTGACGTGGTTATGCTTAATTGGATATACTTAAATTCTGTTTGCAGTTGGGAATTATATATCGGGATATAAAACTTGAGAATATTCTCCTGGATTCTGATGGCCATGTGGTGCTGACAGACTTTGGTCTGAGTAAGGAGTTTCTTACTGATGAGGTGAGTATTTGAATCTCCAGAAGTTGAAGGCAGAATCCAGCATGAGCACAAAATCAGATTCAGTCTTCCTGAAATCATAATAATACTGTCTTTTCCACACTGTCTTTAAAGAGCATCATTTAGTAATCTTTGTTTACAGGGTTTTAAGCTTTCAGTTCCTTGCTCTTCGACTTGCCAGTGTTTTTAGACACTTTTGTCTGTTCTAGTCTTCCCTGAGATGTCTTCCTGCTCTCTTGTGTTACCATTTATGTGCAAAAGGAGATGCACGGAAGTTAGAAAAAGCCACTCAGGTTGTCATTTTTAGATGCCTTCTTAAAATGTTTGTCTCTGCTAATACTTTCAGTGATTAGGCAAATGGTATGCTGTGACTCTTACTTAGCCCAATGATAATTATTGTGTTATTATCTTGTATTTTTCTCACGTATGTGTCACTTTTGATAAGCTTAATTGCAAGCTTTTAGGTTGAAAGCTTATCTTGTACTAAATACATGCATAGTACCTTACGCAGCGATCGCTGACTGTTGACTTTATTTGTAAGGTATGGTTTTATCTCCAAATACGCTCTTTAAATCTTAGGACAAAATTTTGCTTTTGAGATAGATATTTTCTAGCTTTCACTTCAGGTATCAGAGATGTTGAAATATTGGACTGCAAATTTGAGTCTTTGTTAGGTGCAGCAAAGGGGTTTTCTGAAAATAAGTAGCTGGTAGTTTCCTCTAGAATATTTTAATTTCTAATTGAGCTTGATATGATTTGGAGGGCACCATTTTAAAAGACTTGATCTTAGTTCTGAGTGGAGTGATGGTGTAGATGCTGTCAGTATATTCCCCTTAATTTATGGAGTGAAGCCAAGAGGATGGATCAAGTAGCACAACAAAGAATTAGCAGCAGTTTGTCAGGCCAGTGTGCTTCCAGCAAGGAAGTGCAAGAGATGCAATTTTAAGCAGAGACAAATGACAGCAAGAGGTGTGGCCCAAGAGAGTAGAGCCTGCTCAGAGTTGAGAAAAGCTATGTAATAGGTGTAGGAGACACAATACACTGAGTTGTCCTCTAGACCTTGAATGAGGTGGAAATCTTCTGTTTGATTAACATATATCATAATGAATCAGAACCTTCTAAACAAATCTGAGAATGGATGGCTTTAAGTTTTCTTATTATCTCTGCTCACCTTTAGGATGTTCTTAAAACAAAGCAAGAAAAAGTGAAGACTTGAGTAAGCATCAGAGATACCTGCCATTTATTCCTCACACTTTGAATCTGGTTCTTCTTTCTCCATAATTTAAAGTATAGTCTTGCTGCTTGGTCATTTATTGTTTTCTGACTGTAATTTGTTTTTCTTTCAGCCTATACTGAAATGAATTCATTTACCCATGTTTTTTTCTTATTCTGCCTTACATATTTTAATCTTCCCTGTCAATAAAATGAAACATTTCTAGTGTTAAAAGAAAGGAGAAATATAACCATGATTTTATTGTTAGTTTTCAAAATCTAAGAAGTTACCTTTACTTGACTACAGTTTTAATGTTTGCTATTGTAATTTTTAACAGAGCTCAAACGTGATTAGAATGTCCCATTTACACATAGCAATTGATAATTCATGTTGTGATCTGTATACGATTCAGCCACTCCTTGAACAGAGTTCACATTACTTAACAGTTCAGAAGTATAAATTAACAGATGAACTTAGAAGAGGTAATTTTTGCCTGTGTTAATTGCATGGCTTTGTACCTATTTTCATGCTGATTGGGTAGCATACTTATTTAAAGGTCTGCAGCTTCCTGAGTCAGATAAGACGAGTATGCTCCTGCAAATGCATTGCAATGCTAGTATGTTTTCCTTTCTCTGTTTTCTTCACTCTTTTTGTAAGTTCTCTACCTCTGCAGAAGAAAGCTTGTACAAGTGGAATTCATTCTAGTAACTCCTCCCACTTTGGAGTATTTAGGTTACTAAGAGTATGTGCAAGTTCAGAAATCATACATACTAGATCTGTAGTTGTCAGAGAATTGTACTACCAGACATGTACGGATTTCAGATGGTTTGGTAGTTGGAAGTACTGTCTAGGAGGCATCATAGTTCAATGTTTTCTTGATTCCTCTTTTAATCTGAGTATTGTTATACATTTCCAGTTATCTAGGCCAGTCTAGAATCTAAAAAGCTTTATAATAAAAAATGTACTATGTCTGGGTTAAAATAACCATAGCAGATTAATCGCTGTTTGAGCGAAAGGAAGTAAATGTGTGTGGCTTCTAGGAAAGTCAGAAGCCTGTTGATTTCTGCCATATAGAAACTGACATCTAAGTATGCAGAGTACTCGTCTGCACTGTCAAGTGTTCTCCATTTCTCATTCATTATGAGAAAGTACATGTAAAAACTACAAGTTATTTAGGTGTGAAATAATTTCTGATATCCAAACAATACTTCATGAATACCAACAGCTTGACCAGTCTAACCACAAAACGGGCTTAGTTAAAAGTTGGGGAAATTGGAATGAATAGTGACTTTGCATCATGTACAGTCTTAGCCCCATCTTAGTCTTAGTACCATCTGCAGTGGTGAATGGTTGATCTTCCCAATTTTAAGTCTCAACTAAATTTCAGAGAAAACTTTGGGGGGAGGGGGTAAGGCACTTCAGCCTCCTGCTTCATTGCATCTCATGTTTAAGTGGGATGAAGAATTTATTTTCAGACTGTGCTATTATAATTTATTCATCTTGAGGAAAAGAAAATAAGAGTAACATATTTTGTATTGAAATGTCTTCAACGCTATTTTATCTTGTTGCACAGGTGCAATCATGTTTGTGTTATGTATTGTTTTTAAAACTTAATTAAAAAAATGCCTAGATTTTCTATTACTTGACATCCTATTGTGCAGTATGTTAATCTTCAGGATTACTGACTTAGTCATTTTAATATACTTCTGTCTTATTTAATAGTTCTACTTGAATGGTGGCATTACTTTGGTTAATATCAGTTTAGCCTACTAATCAAATTTGATCTTCATTTTATTGTTGAAGTGCTAATTCATTTTTAATAAATTCAGTTTAGTAATTATCTTAAATATAATGCTTTAGAATGGTACGTACGTAGATGCTTAATTTGAACGTATTCACTGAACTACTCTAGTAGCAATCTATTGGATCATGCATCACAATAAGCGTTTTTCTAGTTGATTAAATCCTTTCTGTTTTTCTTCTGGAGAAGCTCAAGTTTTCTGTATTATCTTAGATTTGTTTTGAATTTTTTGTGTGTACTCAATAAAGATGAAAGGAATTGTGTAGCAAATAACTGAAGGTTGTCAATCTTAAAACAATGTATCTGAGTACTCAGAACACAAATGCCTTAGTAATTACTAAGGTAGGTATTTTCTTTGAGGGAAGATTAAGTTGTCTGTTTCCTGTCAGTTGAATATCTGTGTAGTTATGTTTATAATATTTAGTGTGACTAGTGAATACAATTCTGTAAATAATTTAGATACACAGTTGCTTTCTCATCTGAAAATCTTTTGATCAAATGTAATTGCAACTGTTAGATGCTCTTCACTATTGAATTGGTGTTTTAGTTTATTGGCTGGTTGAGTGAATGCTTGTTCTGGAAGAAAAATTAGTACGCAGTCTTAAAAGGCTTCATTAAAGGAAAAAGAATGGAAAGGTTGTTAGTTTCCTATGGTTTTTGGTAGATGATCCAGGAAGTTTCATGTGCATTCCTAGAGCACTGCAGATGTAGTCAAGAAGAATGTTGAGGAAACTGACTACAGCTTGATTTGTGTTTGGTGCCGTACGTATTCACTTGAAGGACCTGGTGGATCAGCTGTAAATTTCATCATGAAAATCTTTGTAATTGTCCCAGTTGAAGTGATGATGTCTGATCACTGAAATAGTGAATGCTCTGAACCTTGAGTATTCCCTTGCAAAAATGAGTTAAAATAATCTGTACTGCTAACAAGCAGTTGAGAACACAGTTTTGCTGCAGCATATTTACCTAGATTAGGGTTCTGGACAGATGTAATGTTTCTGTAGTACAAATATCAGCATTTGTTTGTACCTAGACATGCTCTATCACTTCAGGCATTTCAGGATATTCTAAGAAATTGATTATATGTTGCTCTTGAAGGGACAAGAGCGTGACTTCAGTTGATAGTGTTAACCTTCAGGTGGGTTCTTACCCTTAGGTTCTTACCCTTAGTTACTCCTCTCTTACTTCTTAATGCAGTGCCCTTATATCTTTTCTAGCCTTTCCTGTCTGAATTTGTACGTTTCCCAACTAATTATGGAGCTTACTGAAGAAAAACAAAGTAATAGTGGAATGATTTTGCAGTCCCTTTCCAAATATGCATTAATAAATTGAAAAGATTAAAATAGACTCACTTAATTTTTTTCTGGTTAACTGAAAAATTGGTAAAACCTGAAAGTGAAAGGAAGAGTCATTGGCTGTACTGCTGATGTTGGAGCTGTTTTAAAATTGATACTAATAAATACTCGCACAGATTGTAGAAACGTTACAGAAATCCATTACCATTATTCTTCAAGAGGATTTACTGCCTGTTTAGCATGTTTCCAGTACAACTACCTCTTGCTGCCATTTTTAGTTTGAAATTGGTGTCTGTTTCACTGTCTTATCTATGTCAGTGGGGCGTTTCATTGGAAATGTAAAGTGCAAGCTTAATTTGGGTTGACCTATCCACCACTAGGTGAAGCGCTGTTGCTGAACTGAGTCCTAGCCTGATATCAGTTACATGTATTTCCCCAAAGACTGCTGCATATTCAGTTTTTATTAGTACCAGGAGCTGTTAAAGGCTCTAAAACTAAGGTAAGTACTTAGTATCTTTTGGGACAGGGTTCCTCTCTGTGACATTTTTTTTTCACTAAAGCTTCCATTAAAACATCTGAAAGATGGTAGTCGCCATCATTCTACCTTGAAGACAGAGTAATTCAGTCTAGCATATGTGTTGTGGTTGAGCAGACTGTATTTACTTCAGTAGGCTTGTCTTATAGCTTATACAAAAGAAAGAGTAATCATCAAAACACAAAATGGGCACACTGTGATTACTGAGTTAAAAAAAAATAAAAATATTTTGTGAGTTTCCTGTTCAGAATTTTTATGAGGCACTTCTTAGTAGGTAGGGGCAGGTAATGTACTGATAACCCTACCACAAAAGGTAATAGTTGTTTCAGAAACTGTAAAAAAAAACAGTTCTGAATTTGTCCAATATAAACTTGTAGTCTGACAGTATCTAGGATGATTCACGGTAGCCTTTCTGCCAACATCAGAAATACCAAGTAAAGTCTGATCCTGTGTGAAGAATCTGCTGTGTCAAGTCACCTTTTATTGTATTATTAAAAACAACTGATGAAGCATTTTGGATGCATTAATTTTTGTACTTTTTTGTACATCAAGGAAACACTTCCTGGCATAGAAAGTGCAATATGCTATGCTCTAGTCTTACTGCAGGAGAGAGATAAACTGCCTCTGGTTTCCTTAATTATAGACTGGAGGATTTTCCTAGGAAACTTGAATGTGACTGCAAGAATGAAAAATCTTTGACATTATAGGAGTTAGTTGCCATCAGGGAACCTTTGACTTGGAAATAATAATGATTTGTTGCAATCAAGATTACAAATTCTGCATTTTCTAGAATACTTCACTAAATAAATGTCAAAACAAAGTCTTTGTTTTGATTATAAATTGAGCTCATACAACTTACATGTGTACGCATTCACTTGAGGCATGATCTGCTAGGTGACTGCTTAGAGAGAACACTGAAGGTACAAAGAGTTTTAGCTAAACTTATGATTTATCATTTATGTACCTGGTTGGTATGAGAAATTTTGTTGCTCCTGTGATAGGGATTGACTCACGTTTAGTAGAAAGACTATATTAAACTTAAAAAAAAAAAAAAAAAAACACCTTTGTTTAAACTTGCTATGCAATTTCAGGTTTCTTCAAACAGCAACAACAATTAATCTTGTCTTGCTGGGTTAGTGCAGTTTGAAACCTTCATAATGGTGAAGTCAAATTAAATGAACAAAGCATTTCAGCTTGCCAGCTAACGAGTTTGGACAAGACAAAGAATTCCATTGGAATGTTGCTGAAATCTGTGGAAGAACCACAGCCAAAAAATACATAATAATTCTATTATTTCTCCACTAAACAAATATGACAGTTCAGTAAGTATTTCTTGTCTGGTTTGGAGAATTAAAAAATAGGAACCAAAACTTGTGAAAAGTCAATATTTAGAGCAGCCTGCAGCACATTCAGCTGGCTTCTTTCTAGATTATCTGGTTCCCTTCTGTTGCACCTTTCTGCTCTGTGTAACTCAGTGTTATTCAGAAGCAGGTTTCACTCACAGAACTGGTACATAAAGCACTGCATTGCACAGCAATACTTTTCTTTCTTGACAAGCTGCTTATTTTCTGAAATTTCGTTTAGTCTTTGTGCTTTTTCATAAGCGTATTCTTTTTATCAGCTGTGAGAGATACCACAATTACTGTGCCCCTTCTTTTCAATTTTTTTATTAGTTGGAGTTTTTCCTCCAAATTCAGTGTTTTGTTTGTACATAATATCCTGGACAGTTGACATGAAATTTGTCAGTCTTGTCTTTAAGTTGTTATCCTGTAGCAGCTAAGCTGTTTTGCCAAATATTGAGAGTACTGGCGTCACTTTCACAATCCAAATATAACCCATGTTTTGTGCTTTAGTTGTGAATCTACCAGTGGAGGTCAAGTGCAGAGAGCTCTTTCACTTCTGTCCTTGCTTGGCGTTTATTAGAAAGGCATTCCTGTTAGAAAACAAGTATGTAGTCTGAAAGAACATTTGTAGAAGACTAGCTTTCTTTAACAACAACAATAAAACAAATACTTGGAGAATTCATTTAAGGTCTCAATTTTTATATCTTATAGGAATGTGATATGACTTCAGAATGCATCACAGCTGATGTTTGGGGTAGAAGTCCATCTTGGTTATAAACAAGGCACATGAAATAGCTGGAGAACAAAAGCAATCTGTTTTTCTGGCTTTTTTTTGTTTTTTTTTTTTTTCTCTCAAAGATGACCTTTCATGCAGCTGGAGAAGTGGGTCTTAATTGTGAACGCTGAAAAGAATGGCTTCACTGAATACTTGGCCAATCCTTCAGCTAAAATATGTTTGCACAAAGGCTGTTGTGAATAAAATAAGCCGCAGGGCTGTAGGAGCCAAGTGTTCATTGGAGCAGGGGTGCATGTTGTAAAACAAATCTGCAACTGAGAATGACTGTTTTAAGACACCTGAGATTCCTTCCTCTACACCCTCATCTACCCTTCAGAAGCACTCAGGCTCAGGAGTATGTTTTGTCAGAAGTTGTGAGCGTGCTTATTCTCTGCAGTCAAATAGCATTTCTTCCTCCTGCTCTTTTGCCAGATTTAATGTGTGCCATTTCTTTTGATTGGAGAGCTTATCATAGATCTCCAAAGGCCACAAGCCCTCTTTCTGTAAGGTGGAAGGTTTATTCTTGTCTCTTCTGGATCTGGTAGTTCTAGTGTCTGCCTAGCATTTCTTGATTTTTAAAGCAGGGCAAAATGATGGTACTGTAAGGTCAGCAAGAGCATCATGTTGCATGATCTCTCTTCTTCTGATGGCACTTGAGATTTTTTATTTTGTTGCAGTGACTTTTCCAGATTGAGTGATTACCAGTATTGCACCTCTCCATCTTGACCAATCACAGGGTTCTCTATCCTTTAAGACAGCAGCTTTAGCTGCTTTGTGGCTTGGTGGTAAGAATGGGTCCTGGTAGGAAGAGAAATATGGTGTTTCATTTTTTGATCAGGGAAAATGGAAACAGGATGCAGAAATATGTATTCCAGTGGAATATGCAGTGCAAATGTTGCAGACATTGTGCAGATGGTGGTGCTAACAGTGTCTCCTTTATTGCTTCACTAAGACACTCAGATTAGGTAGAATGATGGCAAGAATCTTAGGGGGCTGCTGAACTTAGCAAAGAAAAGAAAAACAAAAAACAAAAAAGAATTATGTAATGGTTTGGATTTGAAGGGACCTTTGAGATCATCTAGTTCCACCCTCGCGCCATAGGTGGGGACACCTCTTACAAGACCAGGTTGCTTGAACCCCTGTCCAGCTTGCTTCCTGTCCTTGAATGCTTCTGATGAGGTGCCATCCATAACCACTCTGAGCAACCTGTTCCAGTGTTCCAGCACTCTCACAGAAAATAATTTCTTCCTAATATCTGATCTAAACCTACCATCTTCCAGTTTAAAATTATTTCCTTTTCCTGTTGCTGTATACCCTTATAAAGACAAGTCCTCAGCTTCTCTGTAGCCCCCATTGAGGCACTGGAAGGCTGCTATAAGGTCCCTCTGGAGCCTTCTCTTCTCCAGGCTGAAGAGCCCCAGCTCTCAAAGTCTGTCTCCATAGGGGAGGTGTTTCAGCCCTCTGGTCACCTTCATGGCCTCCTCTGGACCTGTTCCAACAACTCCATGTCCTTCTTGTGCTGGGGTCCTCAGAACTGAATGCAGTACTCCAGGTAGGGTGTCTGTGAACTTAGAAGCACTGCTGTGTGGTGGTGAGCGTAATGAGATGCTTTCAATGACAAAGTCAATATTTTTATTTCAGTTATTATAGGTGGGTTAACCACACTTCTTACTTGCTTTAGTGCCTAATTGCTTGATGTTCTGCTACTCAGTGGAGGGAACCACAGTGCTTAAGGCATGTATGCTGTTTGAGGAAAGGAGTTGCACAGTCTGCCTTATGCAAAAAAAAAAAAAATTAAAAATCTTGCAAGTATTTTTAAGATGTTCCTGTTCAATGAGAATTTGTATGTGGGCAATCTAAATTCAGTTATTGTTCAAGAACTTGTTTTCTTGTGTTACTGTATGGGAACTCACAGCCTGAACCACTGATTGGTCACCTGAGGTGAGCACTGAGTCAGCCACAAGGGCTACAGGTGAAGATGATATACCTGTGTGATTGGAAGGGGTGGAGCCTGGCTGCACCTCTCCCAAACCCCATTTAAGGGCTGACCACCACCAGGGAAGGATCTCTTCTTGGAGATCCCTCCTACATGGAGTCCCCTGCGAGCCTTGTCATCCTGAAGGTGAGCCATCTTCTCTTTTGTATTATTTGTGTAGTATCTATATCTATATAGACCTACTCAAATATACCATCATCTTATACTATTCCTTTTGAAGTACTATCCTTGGGAGTTATTTACCCCAAAGTTACTAACAGTTTCATGTTGTCAGATGTAATGTAGATTCTGAAGTTTTAGCTATGTCATAGTGTTGCATGACTGAAAATTTGTGGTGGGCTTAAATTACAGAATGGAATTTGGGTGTACTTCTGAAGTATTTTGAGACTGCGTATTTGATTTGCAAGTGATTTTTTTTTTTTCAAATGCATCGTAAAATGCAACTTAAAGTGACGTTTTTGTCACAGAGTGGTTGAAGTTGGAAGGTATTTCTGGAAGTCATCTCGCTCAGGCCCTGCTCTTGCAAGGCTTCCCAACCCAGGCCCACATTCAGCTTCTCGGAATATCTCCAAGGATGGTGACTTCACAACCTTTCTGGGCAACCTGTGTCAGTGCTCAGTGACCCTCACAGTAGAATCATTTTTCCTTGTGTTCAAACAGAACCTCTTGTGTTTTGTGTTTATCTCCATTGCTTCTAATCCTGGCACTGGGCACCACTGAAAAAAGCTTGGCCCAGCTTTACACCCTCCTTTCAGGTACATGTTAATGGGATCCCCCTGAGATGTCTGTTCTCCACGTGAATGAACAGTCCCAGATCTCTCAGCCCTTCCTTGTAAGAGAAAAGCTCATACTCTTAACTGTATTTATGGCCCTTAACTGGATGCTGCCCAATGTGCCCATCTCTCACTTGTACCCAGTACTGAACAATAAAAAGGAAACTTGTCTGACTTGACATTCTTTAAAAATGTCTTTAAACTCACTTGTAACACATACTAGTAAAGGTTGCTACTGACTCTCAATGACAAATTCATGTAAGTAATCCTAGTGAAATGTAATAGTTGAACAGTTTGTGTAGTAACAACTAGAGGTAGTTGTTGCTGCTTGTAGTTTAACAAAACACAACTTATCTGGAGAAGTGTCTAACAAAAATTATTCACATCCTGTGACTTCAGCTGGCTGAGGACAGTACTTTCTTTGGTATCTTAGGAAGGCAAATAACTGTCCATTTTCATTGGAGGTGGAACGTTTCCCTTTTTGGAATCTATTCTGTGGAGTGCTGGAGTCCTCAGTGTGGGATTTTATTTTGTTCTTTTTTTTTGTGTGTGTTTGTGGTTAATTAAGAAATGATGAATAGTTGGTATCAGTGTTTTGTTTTTCATTCTTTAGTTATGGTCTCCCTGTAACAGTCAGAAGTTGTTTCCAACAGAGGTTCTGACACATGAAAGTGTATTTAATGACAAAATAGTACTGATTATGAAGAAAATGATCAGTGGATTGTTGTTTTTTTTCCCCCTTCCTAACATTGGCAATTTTCTATCTTATTTCTTAACTAGAGCTGTCCTTGTAATAAACATCTGCTTTCCTTTTCTTGGCTCTGTTCAGCCTTTGAATTTTAGCACTCGGCTGCTGTTAAACTGAGAAGGAGGCAAGGTCTAAAGGATAAAAGTATTCACCTATGTGGAATGAGAAGTTGAGATTGTTATTAACCTCATTACAGATGTATCCCAGAGTGTTTTCACTTTACAAAGAACTGTTTGTGACTTACAGTATGACTTCTTTATATTGAAATTCAATTATAAGAAAAAAATTATAAAGGGTACAGATATTTAAACTTTCAAAATTATTTTGGATGTTCAAAAGATTGAATTTTCCAAGAGACAGCAAAAAATACTTGAGACAAGCATTTAAAAAAGAAATAACTAGTTTTCAAACATTGTTTTAGAAATTCAGTATTTCATATTAAAATATAAACTTTATTTAAAAACTATTTATTAAGGCACTTTTTATTATTTTTGATATTCTAGACAAAAAGCCAAGAAGTACAGAATTACAATTTGTAATTCTTATATGTTGTAGCTGTTTCTCAAAAACGAGCAGTAATAGTTCTGTATATTCTGAAGTGTTTTCAGTGAGCCTTCTTACCAGCACAAGGTATGTTCCAGTGCTGGATACCGGAGATATAAAGGTTCTGCTGTACCTACGTTCATATATGCATCCCCAGTCCTTCTTTCATAGGACCTCAAAGCCTAGCTTTACTGTGATTCAAAACCATAATTTTGAAGAACAAATGACTGAATTTGCAGCTAACTAAATGATGATCATCAATTTATTTGAAGTGTAAACATTATAAATTGTTTTCACTAAGCTCAGCTTGGCTGTCTTGTCTTTACCCTTTGGATAGGTAGCACATGAAGTAGCATTTCATTCTTTTTTAGTCTCCTTCCTTTTTCTTCCTTCCCTTCCTCCCTCTTTCCCTTCTGCCACAACTGAAAGAACAATAAACAGAGCTATATGTTAATAGCTTCATGTTGGCTACTGCTGAGGTGAGGGTCTTGGAATTTCTAACTTTTTGGTTTGTTTTTGCTTCTGGATGTTCCGTCTTGATAACTGGTACTAAGAAAGATGATAGAAGAGAAACAATACTCTTAAGAAAGAAAGTGGTATCATGAAAAGTTTATTATTCTTATGACTTTGTTTCAGAAGTTAGTATATCAATTTAATATTTGAGCCAAGTGAGGGCCAGAACTACTTCAAGCTGAGAATATTAGCAAAACATGCCCCCCCACCAGTCACAGTATATGTATTTTAATAAACACAGTTTAAGAATATGCTGCTTGACTGTTTGATTTTTTTTAAATGCCTCACAATAGCACTGAGCACTATTTCTAATTTTAGAAACTTGCTCTCATTAGTGCAGTACATTCTTTTATAGCACCTGTTTTTAACTCCAAATCTGAATCTACAAGTGTAAAACCTGACTTTTGAAATATTTGCTTTTTTGAACACTCTTCTTTAAAGGACCTGTCAGGATCTCTCCCCAAAATGCTAGAAGCATGAAGGATAAGGGAGGAACAAAGTTGCATGGCCCAAACACATGTGCTTTCGTCATTAGCAAGGTACAGCATGACCTCATGTTGACCTCAAAGGTAAATCGCTAACAGGGAACAATTATACATGCCTGGGAAAGCAGCTTAGTTTTGAACATAATCAGAACAGTAATTTCAGTGTATGGAATAAAATTAAATCTACAGCTCTTTCTGTCTTTTGCTTTCTCTCTCTTGTCTCTCTCCAAGTCTCTTCTTGAGAGAATGTTGTGGGTTTTCATGCGTATTGCTAAAGGAAATTACTTTTCTAGGGGTCATAATATCATTCTAAATGAGAAACCCAAAGGATCTTTTAAACAATTTAGTCATGTTGTACGTTTTGCAATGAATTGCTCCCCGTTACCTAAATGTTTCGTTTGTTGTTGAGTACTGATTATTGTAGCCTTCAGAATGTCTATATTGTATAGCTTTGAAATGGAGAGATCATTTAGACTAAGGGGAATATTTTTAAAATATTGGCATATTAATTTTTTGTGCTTATGTTAGACTACCACACAAACTTGCAACCTTTTTTTTTAGTAGAAGACTAAATATTCTGTAGTGTTGTGTGATATAGCTCTATATGTTGTTTAGCTAACAGTTCTGAGCTATGTGGAGAATTGCTGCCAACATCTTGGAAGATTAGCCGTATTTGTCCCATATGATTTGTACAATATAATTATTTGATACAAGTTTATTTATTTATTTTTTAATAGAATGAGAGAGCATATTCTTTCTGTGGAACGATAGAATACATGGCTCCAGATATTGTAAGAGGAGGAGATACAGGACATGATAAGGTATGTTCTATTTAAGTTCATTAATAGGAAGAAGTTATTCAGGCAATGCTGTTCGTTCTGAGGTTATTTTTGATATAGAATGAGGTGATGGCTTACTTAAGACTGTGTTATTTCAGATTGTCCTAAAATTGATTATTTATTGCCTTTATTTAAAAACATCAGCGTAGTTTGTTTTTATTCTAAAATTAGTTCTTAATCTAAGTAGAAGGCAAATTTCTAAATATATAAAGGATCTTTTTGATTTATTCATATTTCATTCTAAATGCACAGTGGGACAAAAAAATTAACTTATGCTTCCTTTTGCTTAAACTGTTTACTTAGGAGTGGAAAAAACAACTTTTGTGAGTAATTCTCATACATTTTTAAAATTGTACGTCAAGTAAGACCATCTTTGAAGAGGTCTCAAGGGAGTTATTAATGTATGTTCAGGGAGTGATTTCAGATTATCAGGAAAAAAAAATCGGTCTAGCTTGAGGCACCAATTTTAATAAGAATTTGCCATTAATAACTGGCATTGTAAGCTTAAGATGACCGTTAGTCACAGGTGGTATGTGAAACAAGAAAATCCTTGCCAACCCTACTCTGCAGACAGAATTTTACAGTTTTTCTAGATAAATTATTCTGATTGCTTAGTATACTGAAAAACATTTGCAAATACCTAATCTCTGTTGTTTTGCTGTAGATTGAATTGATTTGTTTTTCTTTTGGGGATCCTTGAATATAGTTGATCACAATTCTTATAATAGACACTTTAAGCACTGGAAAATTTTACATCACCCTGCATTTCCTTTTCTTAAACTGCAGGATTGAGTTTGACTTTGCCTTAGAAGGTTCTTTCTCTGTTCATTCTGCTTCTCTTTTTGTCTGAATTTGCACTACAGTGGGCACAGTACTTCAGCAAAATGTTGGCAGTTTGAAGCACTGCAGATTGATTGTCTCCCTGATACTTTTATTAAACATGAAATAAATTGACTTGTCTTTTCTTTTAGTCACTGTCTCACACCTAGTTGTGTTCCATTATAGCATCTGCATCTTTTTCCTGTATTACTGCTTGCTTAATTGTTATTAAAAGTAGAATTTTTCAGATTTATGAATCTAAGTTCCATTTTCTGCACTCTGTATTTCCCCTTAGTTTCATCATGCCAATTTCAGAGCACTTCTGCAGTGTTAGTCACTTTTGAGTTGTGATTTATTTTTTCTCAAGCACTTACAAATTCAGTTCTGCTCCTGATTTTAAAAGCTATCTCTGTTCTGTTATTTTTGATGAATTCTACTTAATACTTTCATGAGATATTGAGCTGAGCTTATAATATACTGTAAGAAATAGTTCAGGAGTTTTATGGCAAATTATTGACAACTGCAGGGTAATTATTTCAGTTGTGTATGTGCTGGTAATAGTTTACATCACAGATTCTTGGTTCATCCTTGGTTTTATGTGGCATGGTGTAGAAGGTTTTTAGAGTATTTTGTATTTACTGCTTATTTAAAAACCCAATTTAAAAAGAGAAAATGAGATTGCATTGGTAAGCTCTGCTATTGATAAATAGGGGTTTTGTGTATAATATCTAGATAGCTATCTTGTTTGTATTAAAAACTTGCCTCAGTATTTTCAAGTTTGATTCAAATTCTGCTGATCTTTCTTTTCTCACAAAAGAGAAAAAGAAAAGGTATTTGGAAAATGAACTATTATTTTTAAAATTATTTTTGGAAGCAACACTGGATATGGGAGTGCAGAAGCATTTAGAGCGTTTTACCTCAAAACATTCTTTCCTTTTAGAAAACCTGTTTTTTGCTTCCAGATAACTATCTATCCTTGAAACAATATAGCCTGCTCCAAACATTGGAATAGACAAAATCAGATACAGTGTAGCTATGGATGTCATTATCCAAATCCAAAAGAACATTTTAACATGCAGCTACTTAAAAAAAAAAAAAAAGAAAACAAAAAACTTGAGGATCAATGATGTGAATAATACAATTAGTATATATGAAGCCAAAAGATCACATTACCATGGAAAGCAAGGTGAAATTCTATAGCATTTTCAGATGTCCTGATTCTGTTATCTGAGGCCTGTTGCTCTTTGAAAAGAGTGCTTTTTCAAAAGTTCCTGAAGCTCAGTTCTGCTAATTCTTAGTGAGCCTTCAGTTCCTCTGTTACTTTCATTTCTCTTATTTCACAGTTGTAAAAATGAAAACTAATTCTGGTGAAAAACAAAATGAAACTTTATTAGCCAATGTTAAGACTTACTTTGAGAAATTGGTTGGTTTTTGAAAGCTCTTTGCTCACCTTCAAGTTATTTTAGCATAGGAAATAATTAGTCATTACTGCAATCCTTTAAGCTTTATTGTGTCCAGATGTGTCTTCACAGAGTTAGGTAGGCTGTTCTTTTTGCTAGCTATTTATTGGCTACTTCTTTTGTATCTCCTTTTGTTAATGTTTTTATTTCGTTGCATCTTAACTTACATCATTGTTGCTGTTCTATAGGCTGTTGATTGGTGGAGTGTTGGTGTCCTTATGTATGAGTTGTTAACTGGAGCATCACCATTTACGGTTGATGGAGAGAAGAATTCTCAAGCAGAGATATCTAGGTAAGTTTCAGAACAGCACCTCCTATGTGCTTGCTCACCAAGTGATGCTTGTGCTGTAATACATGTGAGAATTTTAATCTAAAATTGAGGCAGAAAGATCTACCAGATTAATAATTAATGTGATTTTGCTAAATAGAACCAGAACACATCTGAAAGCAGATTGTTACAGAGGTTAAAAAAATAAAAATTACTATTATGAAAACTTTGTTTAAGCTACAGTGGAACCCACAGTTCTGTCTGTCCAGCCCTGTTGCGTATTTACAGTTGAATGTTTCATTTTATTTCCCTTTTAACTATACATAAATAGAATTACTACACTCAACATCTTGATACATAATGAAAAATATTTAACTAGAGAGATTTATCAGGTCTTGCTAGACTGTCCCCTTGCGTTTATAACTTTAAATTAAAATGAGGATGAACCTTACTCTCACCTTTCTCTCACGGGTAGTATTTATTTTGTGAGTGTATAACTTGAAATAAAGAATGTGAACCCTCTCTAACTATACTTAGATTTTCAAGAAGAAATGAGAATGACACATGGAAATGAAATAACCTATACCATTAATATATTTTACATGTCATATTTTCCTGACTGTCAGCTTCCTTATGTTTGGTAATCTGTACTCTTCATATGGTTACTGAAACCAAATCTTTAAAAACGCCCTGGAGTACTTTAAAAAGACAGTACAATAAGATTGCCCCAAATACCTTACTGAATTTTCTCCCAGAAGGGTTTCCTATGACTATTACTCTTGGAGAAGAGGGAGGTGAGGGCTAAAATTGTACAAATTCTTAACAGCTGTTAAGATCAATTTGGAAGTCTAGATAACAAAGGTCTTGCTCTTATTTGAATATGATTACTGTGATTCTGACTCTCTGCTGAGAAATCTAAGTTTATAATTGGGTAGGAGAAGTTACATCAGTCATGTAGATGATTTATCAGCTTCTGTTATAAACTCAGAGCACTTAATGGAAGGTTAAGATTTGCATTTTGTTTTCCGTATCTCTATCAGAACAGAAAACTCATAGGACCACCTGCAAAAGTGGGGAGAAGAATCTGTTAACAAAACAAATTTCTAGGTTTCACTCTATCAATCACTATGGAGTTATACACAAATTAACTCTAACTCATTTGAATTTGGAAGTTTTGTTGATTTCTCACTTCTGCTGTGTCTGAATAAAACTCTGAAGAAGTCTTTTTTAAATTATTTTTTAAGTAAAGCCTTGACTAGAACTTGACTGATATACTTTGTCCACAAAACAAGGCAACTTCTTAGGTGCTTGTGCTACTGTCTTGGTAGGTCCTTATGAGTTCTTGAGTTCCTTATTTTTCTGATCACTTAGGATTAAATTCAAAGTTGCAAGGCTGCTGTCATCCATAGCTAATATACTAATTTCTGACCTAAAGTTAATTGTGGCAAGTTTACTGCCTTTTTCTACCCACATATTAATGTTGCTCTTTGGTGTGCATTTTTTTCTGGTTGATATATATACACTACACATTTGTTTATACTACACAATCTCTCTCCATGGATATTTTTGATCTTTCTAGTTTCATTTCCTCTCTAAACTTACAAAAAACTGAATTACCGATAATGTCATCAGTTATCTGTAGTTGCCAGTAGTGATGAAATGACTAGAATTAACACAGAGATACAAGGTGTTAGCAGTTTCTTTATCAATATAGTTTTCTGAACAGAAATTGTATTCCCTTAGAGTAGAAGTAGAGAATTATTCTCTTATTTCTTCTTATGCATATAGCCTTTGGTTTTTCTGGGTTTAAGGAAAAAAAACCTCTTGTTCTAAATTAATCTAGATCTTTCTCTTATTTTACCAGGGTGGGGAAAAATCTAAGATATTTTTATATTGAAATGTTATTCCTGCGTGTGGCATAAACTCTCTTCTGTTAAGTTTGAGCTTCGACTTTTGTTATTAAATGTTATGAACTGTTCAGCTGTTCTGTCAGAAATACTCCCTGTCCTTTGCTTTTTACTTCTGATGAGAGATACTGTTTAGTTCTTTTATCGTAGCCTTTTTAACAGCACTGTGGACTTTCCTTTCATGGCAAGTGCAATTTGAGTGTGTACTTAATTTCCCTTGTATTAAAGCCTCTGTCTGTGAAGGCTCTTTGTTCACATTCTTGGCATCGTGGATCACTAAACTTGTTAGAATTTTTTTTTCCACAAAACTATTTAATTACATGTCTTTTCCCTTTCTTCCCACATCTTTCTTTCCTTTTGGAGGATTTCAGTGCTGCAGAGCCATGAAGGGGCCCCATCTTGCAAAATGATGGTCAGAGGCTGCGTTTCATTCTAACTGCGAGTGATTTGTAGTTAGGGCTTCAAAGACAGAAGCATTTCAGAATGTTGATTTTTTTTTTCTTTAGTACCTTGCCATATATGCAGGTGCTTAAAATGACTATGAAGCTTTTGGAGCACTGTTTTGCTACTGTGAAACAGCTTAGAAAACCATACCAGCTTTGGGGTGTTATGTATGGCTATATAAATCTGTATAACCTGTAGAAGCATGTGACACTGTTCTAACACAGTAGTACTAATGGTGGCATATGCTCTCTGTCATAATTTGTTAGAATTTATTTATGCTTCAGAGGGGATGGTGGAGATTTGTCTGGGTTTCATAAAGATATTTTATCTGCGAAAGATCTCTTTGTTGTGAAACTGGAAAAAGTTCAGCAGGTGTATATTGGGATGGCATTCTACCTGTAAAGACTTCAGTAATTACTAGATCTTCTCAAGGAAAGAGCAGTTACTAAATTGAACTTCTGATTTGCATAGCACTTCCTGGAATTTTGTCCTCGTGTTTACAAGCAGGTAGAGCTTATAGCTATTTACCTACAGTGCACAGGATTGCTACGCTTTGTTGGGAGCTTGGAATCCAAGAAAATGATAGGACATAATGCAGTGATGCTTTTCTAACAGGTAGGAATGTGTTAGATTTCTTCTGCAAGAAGAAAAGACACTGTACTTAGGCAATGTCACTGATGTGATTCACACTACATATCAGTTCAGCCTTTTAATAAAGCAGACTGTTTTGAGAAAGTTGTAAGTATTATATCTAGGCCTCTGACTTGTGTAACTTTTATTAGAACTAGGGATGTACTATTCTGTCATCTGAAAGATGGTACAAAAGAATCTGGCATGAATAGTTCTGAGGTGACAGGATAATCCAGTGGAGTTGTTCTTAAACCTGAAGATGAAAGCTCTTCTTTGGAAGCCTGTTCCCATACCCTTTAAATTTGCAGCTTGGGGTTACTTTGTTATTCTCTATGAGAAATGGATATGTATCTTTTTGGTGATGCATGTGATACAGTTGTAAGAGCACTGATGTGGTAACAGTTCTTGCATGAGCCTAGTGGTCAGCTGTGGTGATCCTTTCAGTTTTCCATAACCTGAATGTTTCTTTTCACCAGGTGAAATAGATAAACTTTAGGTTCTGAGCTTTGAATCTTTAATTATCATGACTTCCATAGTCAGGTGCAGATATCTACTTTCAGGCTAATCCCAGAGGCAGGTGAAAGATAACTTTGATCTCATAATTACGTATTTTATGTTTCTATCTTGACCAAAATATTTTTTTCTCTTTCTCTGGCTTGTACTTAAGTTCCTAAATGTTTTCTTCCTTCTTCCTTGTTAGTAACTTTATTTCTCACTATCAGCCATGCAATTTTTTAAAAATTCTATGATTTCAGTTAATGAATTAGCATTATTTTGTTCAGAAGTCCCATCTTGACTGTTTTTCAGAACTTATGCTTTGCTTTTCAAAGTGTTACCCAGTAGACAACATGTAATCACAATTTTTTTGCAATATAGTTTATAGGTTGGTTTATAGAATCTAATGCTAGGAGATAAATAGATCACCTTGGCTAAGAGGTCAAATTTCCAAGATCATCCTATTGACAATTGATGTTTTTATACTCATTATCATAAATTGGATTTTTTTAGCTATTTAATGCATAAAATTGTGACTAGCTTAGTTGTTTGCAGAGTTAACTAAAATGAACAATTGAGGAAGTCTCTTTCCATTGCTGGCTTATGGCATGTTTTCCCCTCTCCCCTCTGCTAGTAGAAGCAATCTGTTCTCCATGTTGTACACCTCCCTGTGACACTATTTGTTTTCCTGAGGCCTTTATTGAGCATTACAAGGGCATTCCTGCTTTGCTTAAGTCCTTAAGACTGTAACTCCATGCCAGTGTTTTACGGGCTGGTTCGGCCTGGTTCTGTGATGACTGGGGTGGGGGACCCACACCCTGGGAAAGGGGAAGAGGGGAAGGGTCAAAAGGAAAAAGGAGATGGGTCTAAAAACAGAACATCGGCAATGATCTGAGGAGGAAAGCTAGTTTACTAAATAAGACATCAGAATGCAAAATAATACAATATAATTGGAATTGAAGCTAATCAAATAAAATGAGCAAGACAGAGTGTCTGGTAAACCAAAGGCCTTACACTGAAGGTGAGATGGAAGCAAGCACCTGCTGCTGGGTCAGTCTGAAAGGGAAGAGCCTGTGTCTTGTGACATACCCAGAGCTATCAATGATCTATGGAGCTGGACTGTTAACTCTTTAACTCCCACTGCACGATGTGATGTTATGATGTGGAATATCAATAACAAAAATCATAAAACCATGACACTCTGGTTCAAATGTGGTCAGAATCCTCTTCAAATTGTATTCACACTGACATTTTAGTATAAGTCTTGTACATGCAACTTTCACATTTGTGGTTGGTTTTAAATACTGCACCTTCTCTAGAAGAATGTTTTCTTCTGTCTCCAGACACATATCCTGACATTCTTGCTTTAGTGAAGTAGTGAAGAGCATGTGAGAGACCTGTGCTTCTGTTGATGTAGTTTTTAAACTGAGAGCTAAGAAAGATCAATGCTTGTAACTCTTATTAATTTTTTGTATCAAAATCACAGAGTTCCTTGGCTGATGTTTCAGGCTCATCAGTGTTCGACTCATACATAAGAATGGTTCTGAAGATCAGTAGCATTTAGAGGTTAAGGAATTATTCCCTCATTACATCCTCCACTCACTAAACATCTCCTCACCATCATTTTTTAGTGTCTCCTTCTCCTCATCTTGTATGCTCCTTGTCTGTAGTTCTGATGGAAGAGACTCATCAGAGTTTAAGTTCCTGGAAAACAATGCTAGTAGTGTTAACTCTGAGCTCTGCACAGTCTGTCCTAGAGAAGGATAAGACCAAGTAGTGATCATCTTTCAGTGCTTGGAAGTGATCCAGGACCTTGAAGTGATAAACTCCTTGTACTGTGCAAGACATATTTCTAGATATTTCTCTTTGAGTGTTTTGAGTACAGCCAGAACAGGGACAATCTCAGTTCAGCCCAGTTTAGAGGGAATGAAGTAGTCTAGGAAGAGCAGAAAGTACAGTAGTTGTTTAGTAGCTTTGACCACAGGTGCCACTTGAAATGTTTAATTCTTCCTGCTTTCTCTGCCACTATTAGTGGATCGCATAAATATGTAATGAAAAAGAGGATGAAGGTGATGTAGAAAAGAAAATGAAAGTTGATGCTAAGGGCCATATCTCCTTGTTAGAAGTACAGATATCCCAGGAATGATGTACTCAGCTTTCTTGCATGAACACATTATGGGTTATTGTTACAACCTTGAATTGCTTACCTGGACAGACTAGAGAAGTGGGGCTATGTAAACCTAATGAGACCCAACAGAGGTGAGTGCGAGGTGTTGCACTTGGGTTGGGGCAATCCCAGATATATGCACAGGCTAGGAGAAGACCTCCTTCAGAGCAGCCCTGCAAAGAAGGTCTTCGGGGTCCTGTCGAATGAAAAGCTAAACATGAGTTTGCGGTATGCACCTACAACTCAGAAGACCAACAGTATCCTGAGTTGCATCAAAAGAGGGGTGGCCAGCAGGGAGGACTTGATTGTCCCCCTCTGCCTTAATGATGCCTAATATGGAGCACTGTGTACAGGCTGAGAACAAGAATGATGTGGAGCTGTTGGAGTGGGTCCAAGGAAGGGCTACAAAGATGATCGAAAGACTTCTCTATTGGGGAGATAGTCTGAGGAAACTGGATTGTTTAGCTTGGAGAAGAAAAGGCTCTTGGGAGGCCTCACCACAGCTTTACAGTACTTTAGGGAAGGATTATAAGCAGGAGAACTGACTTTTCACATGGCCTGAAAGATAAGGGAGGTTGGCTTTAAACTAAGAGGAGGCTTAGGTTAGATGTTAAGGAGAAATTCTTAACTCAGAAGGTGGTGAGGCACTGGAGCAGGTTGCTCAGGAAAGTTGTGGATCGCCCATCCCTAGAGATGTTCAAGGCCAGGTTGGATGGGGCTATAGGTAGCAACCCCACCCATGGCAGGAATTTGAAACTAGTAGATGATTCTTATGGTCACTTCCAACCTAAGCCATTCATGTCCTTTCAGTACAGCACTTCACTAAGGCTTGACTAATTTATCTGTCTTTATTTAAGCTACATGATTAGTCTTCACTATTTTCTGCTTTCTCACGTATTGATTCTATGTTTTTTTCTGCTATGTTGCTTTCTGTACTAATTAATCTGAATATAGTTTCACGTAGATTTCAAAATTGTAAGTTCTTCCTGAAACTTTTAAAGAAATTAGCATTCTTTTCCACTGCTTTATTATATTGATACAAACAATTTCAGAACATTGTGAGAATTGTTTAGTGATTGTCAACCACAAGGCAGTTCCTGGAGGCATGTCAGTGGCCTGTATTCAGGCACTGGAATAGTTTCTCTAGGGATGCTGTTGCTGTTTGAGTTCTAGAAGTGTTTGAACAATGCTCTCAGACATTTTGGATGATGCTGTGTGAAGCCAGGAGTTGGAATTAGTGATCCTTGTGGGTCTCTTCCAATTTGGAATATTCTATGATTCTGTGAAATGCAGTTTATGTGAATTTTTCTTGTCCAGCATAGCAAAATGTTGCCTTCTGTGCTCTAGGAGAATCAAGAGATGGAAGATATTGTTGTACATAACCACAGCTTTCTTTTCACATAGCTAAATATGGCTATGTTTTTAATACTGCCAACAAAAAACATTAATCTTATAAGGAGGCAGGAATTATTGATACTATTGCTTCAGAAATTTTTCATTAGGTGAAATAGTGTTACATCAAGCTATGTCTGGCAAAAGTTATGTGGTAGTTGTTTTGACAGTTATCATCTTTTGAGGAAATTGCTTCCCCCAAGAATTTCAGGAGTGATTTCTGCTTGAAGAGCAGAATGTCAAGCAGTGTGAAAAGTTGCTTCACAAACCTGTCTCAACTCCAGCTGGGCTGTTCTGCTCACACACTGCGTCAATGGTACAACTGATTGCCCTTTGTAGGCTCTTTGAAAATGTGTAATCTGCTGTTGGAAATTTGCAGTTAAAAAGATTAAACTTGCTGGCATTGTTACTGAGGAAGCACTTTTTTTGGCTAATAATTTTCTGGTAACTTTGTGATACAGGGTCATACACTTTGCACTACATGTGTTTCCGTTTCTTTTTCTTACATGTAAGTTTGCATTGCATGTTTCTGGTGCAAATACAAGGAATAACCTTAGTTAGCATTGTTACAGTAGTCCTCATTAAAAATTGCAATTGTAGTTATTGGTTCTCTTTGTTAACCATGCTATCAACCGTCTCAATTCAGTATCTTTTTCAGAGAAGTTTTCAAATTTTTGTCTGATTTGGCCATCTCTAATCTTATAGCATTCTTCTCTATGAAAAAAATATATAGAATTTATCTTTTGGAGACTGAGAACAGCCCAGTCTAAAGCCCATTGCTTTAGAAATCAGTTTGAAAAATACTGACTTAAGATGTTTTGTTCTGTATAGTTCTGAAAGTCTTGTCTCTTCTTGGGAGCTTTGTCATATACTTTTTTTGATTCTCTCATCAGAAAAGCTGATAAGTACATTTCATTGGATTCTTCTAGCTGAGATGATTTTCAAGCTAAGAAGATACTATAGGTTCTCGTGACCTTTTTGTAAATCAAGTAATTTTGCTGTCAGGATGTGTCTTAGCTTACAATAAGAAAGTTTTCTTCCCTTCATATTTGATCCTTTTGGGAACTGGATGATTTCTGAAGAGATTGAATCTTTCCTTCTTCTCCAGGCTTAGTTTAAGATTCTTGTTAAGAGATAGAAGCAACCAACAGTGATGAATTTAAGTTGATGTCTGTTTAAAATGCAACAGTGAGATTTCTAGTGCTGCTACAGCTTTATGTTGCTTCAATCTCACAGTCTCTCTTAGCTTTGAAATCTTTCACTATGTGCTTGCTGGAAGCACATTAAGTCCTCTACATATTGTACTGCCTGAAGTTACCTCAGTGAGTGTGCATATAGAGGCAATGTGCTTGTCTGTCTTTTTAGAACTTAATATATCCTTGAGATATGATGTTTCCGTATGCATTCTTAGTTTTCCTTCTTAGTCCTTACCTTTTGATATGTACTTCTGGACTAACACTTTTGGTGTGGAAGTGTGATTCTACTTAGGTTTCCAAGATGTTGAACTTCCACTAACTTTATTTGACTTCTAGTCCTTGTGTTGCAAGAGAGAAAGTAGGTACAGACCTCACTCTTTTTGCCATTCACCATTTTCAGGGGAATACTATGCCCATTCATCTAAATTCTTTTTACTAAGTTGAAAAGTCATAGCCTCTGTTGTTCTTCATAGGAAACATATTCTGTATCTTTGATTAATTCTGTTACTCTTCTCTAAAACTTTTCCAGTTGTAGTGTTCCTTTTGAGAGGAGGGCCCAGGCAATGTACACAATGTTCAGTGTGCTAGCAAACCTCATGTGGTATAAGTGTATTTTCTTCTTTCTCTTCACATTGGAGTTGTGGTTTTTGACTGCTGTCAAGCATGAAGCTTTTTTGTGGAGCTATAGTGTAGCTATGTGATTTATTTTGGGCAGGAGCAATAAGCTCATTATGTATGAAACTAGGATTGTTTTTCTCTTGTGAGTTAAGGTTCTTTCTTACACTACAAATTTCTTGCCATTTTTATTGCCATGCTTCATGAGAACCTTCTATAACTCTTCATCATCTGTCCTTGCCCTTTAGCAATTTATGAGACAATGTTTGTTCATGTTACTTATTGCTCAGCTTTTTCTTCTAGGATAGCTATGAGCCTGTTCAACAGCACAGGCCCCAGCATAACACCCCTGAAGTGACATCTACTCATAAGTCTGTGTTGCAAGAGTTGACCATTTACTCTGACCCTCTGTTTTGTGTCTTAACTGAATATTGTCTATGCAACGACTGTTCTCCATATCACATAGGAAATTAATTACCTTAAACATCTGAGTGATTTTTTTCCACTAAAAGCCTTTCATAAATCCAAATGATGATTGGGATCATCAATCAAATCACTCTGACCTACTTCTTGTCTCATAAGGACTCACGAGGGACAGTTCTTCCACAGGCTCCTTACAAAAGCTAGGCTCACTTTCTGCTAGTGCTTGTCCGTGTGTCAGTGAATTTGACCTAATTTTTTGCTTAATTTACCACCTGAAGATGTTCTGTTTACTTGTCCTTTTTTCCTCAAAAATTATTTAAAAAAAATAAGTCAAAGTTGGTTCAGATTTATCATTCTTCTGTTTCTAGGTATGTAGTGGAATGTAAAGAACTACCATCAGTATGGTAACTTCAATGCATTGAGTAATTATCCAATGTCATTTTGTTTCTTTTGTAGGAGAATATTAAAAAGTGAGCCACCTTATCCACAAGAAATGAGTGCAATGTCTAAGGATATAATTCAACGCCTTTTGATGAAAGACCCCAAGAAGAGACTAGGTTGTGGTCCAACTGATGCTGATGAAATCAAACAACATCCCTTTTTCCAGGTAAAGAGGAAAAGAAATTTCCCCACACTACTCCATGCTCCATTACTCCTTTGAAATCTAAGTTTAAAAAAAAAATCCATTGTTTTGGTAACAGAGCAGCTTGTGTTAATTGCATCAATAATTGCATTGAAGTTAATAAGGATATCCACGTGCTTGTATGCATGATATTTGTACTCACTTTAGCAAGGACATAGTAGATTTTCTAATTTCTTCTTTATTCATTTCTAACAGCTGTTTGAAGCAGCCAGGAGCCACATTACTCAAACCAGAAGATTTAATGAAAAACTCTTAAATTATTCGTTGTGTATTGTTTTGTAAAAGGAAGTTTCCACTAACGCTATTGGAGAATTTGAATATTGGTAGAATTCACCATTAGTGATGAACTCCACTTTTGTGTTTTCCTTTGCCTAATTAAACCTTTAGTCTTGTTTAGTAGATTTCAATTCAGTTCAGATTTCAGTGTGTTGACATTTCATATCAAGCAGTGATGTAGGAATGTGCTTATGTGCAAGAGCTGTACTGTTCCATACATCGCTGCTAAAATTGTTTTCTTTGAAAAATAGATGTTTCTCTGGTGCTTCTGAAGTTAAATATATTTCTAACTAGTATAAATTTTGTAGTATTTAAATTTGATAGTATAAGTCAGATATTTCAAGTAAATATATTCAGTGTAATTATAACATTCAGTATGAGCATATTGGCTTTTTGACATTTGAGTTTCTTCTCATGTCTTCTGTGTTTCCTTCCCTTTATGGAAAATCTGACAAATGTCTGTGTAGCATTAACTTTTTATTCAGCATTCATTTTAGAAGATGAATTTTTTTCATATAGTACTTCCTGATTTTGATTTTATTTCAATTCCATTCATTGACAGTGATAGGATCATTTCTTCCATAACTACCATATCTATGCTCTGTTTGTAGCTGTTTATTTAACTAGGCCCTTCACCGCAGGGCTTCGGAGGTTGAGATTCCTAAATAAGTATAGGAATTAGCAATGAAAAGCTCAAGTTACCATATACTTGCAGTATGGCTTACAAAAATAAGTGATGTTTCCTGTGAAGTAGAGTAAGAAACTTAAAAGTTGTCACACTAGTTGTTTGGCTTATCTCCATGCCTGATATCTGTTGAATATATATATTGATAAATGTTAAAATTTACCTCTGACATCTTATGGTAGGATTTTTTTGTGACTGAAAGAATATACCCTAGGAATTTAGCCACGTATAATCTGAATGCTTTTTCTTCTTGTGGAAAGTAGCGGGTTAAAGTAGGACTGTTTGGTTCTGGATATCTCTTTCCTTTATGTTATCTTCTGTTAAATTTTCATTTGATTCAAACTTATTTTCCTTTTTTATTTTTGTTTAGAATATAAATTGGGATGACTTAGCTGCTAAAAAAGTACCAGCTCCATTTAAACCAGTAATCAGAGATGAGTTGGATGTCAGTAATTTTGCAGAAGAGTTTACAGAAATGGATCCAACTTATTCTCCTGCAGCAACCCCTCAGACTTCAGAAAGAATATTTCAGGTATTTTAAAAACTCATTTAGAAAAAAAAGAAATATCATGTATTGAGCAATTTCAAGTATATAGCTGGATTTGCTTTTCCCACCTTCTATGTTATTGAGAATTTTCTGTGCCTGTTCCCAGGTCTGTTTGTTCAGTGATCCCAAAATTAATGGAAGCTAACTGCAGAAAGTAGGTCTTTCAATTACTTTGAGTGCTCTGATTAATAGACTTCCACATGCAAATCAATAACATAGCTTTCTTTACCGTCTCCTCCATGCTACTAAAGAATGATCCATACTTGGACTACAGAGTCTGAATGTCAAACAGGCAAACAGCTCAAGTGCAGCCTCAAATTTGGAACTAAAACTTCAGTGGTCACCAGCAGTTCACTGTTTTCTCCACCCCCTTTTTTGAGCAACTTAATGCTTAGTGTGAAGGAATACAGGGTCATATTTTGGAAGTGATTTGTACTGACTATTGAAAAGCCTCGAGGTATGTCGTAGTAATAGCTGACTCATCCTGCAGTGGAAGTCACAGCTGTTCTTGTTATGCCTAAACTGGGCATATCACTAATATAGAGCTTATTTTGTCTTGCCATTTCAGGCTGCTTGTTGCTCATATCACAACGTAAAAACTGTTTCATACCTTAACTTATGGATGTTCTGGAAAGCCAGCTAGTTCTAATTATGAACCTTTATCACTACTGCAAAATAATGTAAACAGCCAGATTTTTAGCATTATGTCCCTGAATTTTTGTATTGTTGCTATTTTATTACATCTTTGGAGAATCATAAAACTGCTTTCAGAAGGACATCTGTTCATGTTGAATGTAGTAACAACTACTCATCAATTAGCAAATTACAGTTTCTGTATCAAACATTACAAACATTTTATTTTTTTTAATTCTGTAGAAACTTCTGATGTTTAATACACAGTGTTATGGTACGTGTGCAACAGTTTCAAGATTTGTCCTTTTCTGATGTCTCTAATTTAATAGGGATATTCTTTCGTTGCACCTTCTATTTTGTTTAAACGCAATGCAGCTACAGTAGATCCTGTTCAGTTTTATGTGGGGGATGAGCGGCCTGGAACTACAACTATTGCCAGAAGTGCTATGATGAAGGTAATAATAATATCAAGAGCTAAATTAATTTGGTTAACTTGGAACCGCATATAACTTTCAAAGTAGCTGTGCTACGATTTACAAAGTAGTCATTATGTGTGTATCTTTTCTCTGTAATGGCTCCTCAGATGATCCAAGCATATAATTTGCATGTGGCACTATAAAGAAGTGGTTAAAGTTTAGTCTGAAAAATGAGATTGATTATCTAGCTTTACAGAAGACCAAGTATAATCATAATAGTAAATTGAGTCCTGATGGTTCTAATCCAACCAACCATTGTAGATATTTTTGAAGCTACTTTAATTATGCTAGAATTCCTCCTATGATGTATTTGCCCGAAATGTGTATATAGTTGTGTGAAGCCTTAGATGAACACACACTATTGTGATGTCTTCAAACTAGCACAGTTTTGTGAATAAGTATATGTACAAGCTTCTTTGATCTTCTTTGTCTCGCCCTTTTGTACCTTAAGCTGTTGTTGTAGTAGTGATGCTTTATTTAGTGACTGTTTTTTAATAACATAGGAATTATTCTTTGTTAAAATAAAGTTGATGCATTTTATTAAATTGATAAAATATAAATCTTAATTTCTAAACAAGAGCTCTTTTCATCTACATTTAAAATTGTAAAAATTCTCACAAAACGTTACTCTTTGTCTTTGACTGTGTATACTAAAAGTATTCTGCAGAACTAAATACAGACAGTTTCCTAACAGGACTCTCCATTTTTTCAACATTATGAACTGGATCTGAAAGAGAAACCATTGGGAGAAGGAAGTTTTTCCATTTGTCGAAAGTGCTTACACAAGAAAACTAGCCAGGAGTATGCAGTAAAAATAATTAGCAAAAGGTATAAATATTCTATAAGACAATAAAAATATTTTCTTTGCTTACTGTCACCCATGGATTAGAGTAATGCTCGCTACGTTTTTTTAAGGTGAAAAATTAGCTTTAAAATAATTTCCTCTTTGACGTACCTCTGCAGTGTCTACAGAAGCATGTAGTAACTTTATGACCTTTAAAAGATTGTGAGAGTTTTTTGAAACAAAATGTTGTTGTTGTTGGGGAGAACACAAGGAGAAGGGATTTTTCCTGGTTCATGCTTATACTCTACCACTAATTTTGCTCCAAACCAGAGTAAGGTATAAGGTCCTCCAGTCTTCAGACCTAAGTGAACTAAATGTAGGTTTATGGTAGCTCCCTTTTTAATTTTTTTTGACAACTCAACTGATTTGCCTAGGCTGTTGTTTTTATGAAGTATGTGTAGTTTGATTTGTCTCAGGTCTAATTAATTTGTGTATGAATTGGTGTGAAAAATGTAATTAAATTGTGGAGTTTTGCTTTGCATCTGTTTCCTGGGTGTTCTGAAGGCAGCACTTCAGTGGAGATAGCTGATTCACTTTGCTCATGGATACTGTATGATCTTCTTCCAGAACAGATGCCTCTGGCAGTTTCTGGCTAGAGGGAAATAAGGGATTCTTTGGGGTTTGACTATACTTTTAGCTTCATTTTGCTCAGTATTCATGATTAAATGTATCCCCACCACGATGTACAGTGCTGGCAGAAAAGGGAAGCAAAATGTGTAGATGTATCCACTAATTCATGGTAGTCTCTTCCTCCAACACATTTGACTGTACCTCTGTTTTTCCAGACAATAGGAACAGCTGTCCACTAGATTTAAGTGCTTGATCACATGCTTTTTGAATTGGATGAGGGTATGGGGGCCAGTTTTAAGGTCTGCTATGATTAATGGGAACATCATCAGAACTATTAATGAAGCCTACAGAGAGATTAAAATGACCAGGCAGCAGCTGTGGGATTCAGTTACCTAAACACAGGCATCGTTCTAGTACCATTTTAACATCTAATGGTGCCTTGCGAATCCTCAGTCTTGTGACTGCTACATTTACATAAATGTTTTCCAGGCTCTCCTATGCTCAGACAATCCTGTTTGAAGTACATATTTTGGAGTGGGATAGTTCACCCTGTAAGCTTCACTAACCAGAATTTCTCTTGTCATATTGGCACTTTGTGTGTGCGGTAGGCACCTTGATTGGATATTTTAATCTATATTTCTGGCACTCATGTACATTCAGAATTTTTCCTGTGGTGCATGCAGAGCTGCTGATCAGTACTTGCATTTCATCTTAAGGAAAATCCATCTTAAGCATTAGAATTATTATTTTTGGATAATGGTGATCAAATTAGTACTGACTTTCCACATAGGCCTAATCATTTAGGAATGACAACCCTAAATGATATTACTCACAGGTTCTTTTGCTCTTTTTCCTCCATCTTGGTGGACCAGGCTAAATGAAGGTAAGAAGTGGTCTGTGTACAAATATTTTTCAAGATTGCAGGCTGTAAGCAGACTCAGAGCATGTTTATGTAGTTTTTAGAGGTGGTGGTAAATCTGTACCCCATATGACTAGACACAAACCAACCTTGACTAAGAAACTGTTAAACTATAAACAATCCTGATACTAAAAACACACTAATAACACTTGCTGATAGGTGAAGTATACTAGGTTTCTAGTGTCTCAAAGTCAGACAGTCTTTTACTCCTGTCCATCAAAGATATACAACCTGAATCCTACATCTAGGCAAACCATTTCAAGGTACTTGGGATGAAAGCTAAAATGTAGAATTCCTCAGTGGCTGTGCTTTGTTGGTACAGCTGGATCCATCCAATTTTTTTTGTTTGTCTGAAGCCCGGTGGAACAATGGGCTGTAAACTTACTTGAGTTACTGTTTCAGAGCTTCCATTTGTTTTTTGTAGTACTGTCTGTCTACGAATCAGAGATGCTAACTGTTTATAGAAGGGAAGCACTCAGAAAAGTGCAGACACATATTTCAAAGGTTTGTTCATGTTCCTGAGTCCCTTTAGCCTGTTTCCTAGGTCCACCTTCTCCTTGTAATTTCTAGAAGGAAAAGATCATCTAAGACAGTTTTTTAATATGCTAAAGACCTGAAATCACTTCCAGTTTAAACAAGAAAATCAACAGAGGTACAAATGAAACAGCTTAGTTCACTTTTTGATTATATGAAGCCTGCAGAAAGACAGAATTCTTCTGAGCAAAATTCTCATCGTGGTTTGCAGCAACAAAAAACCATTTATGCAACCAGAAATGCAGAATATGCAATGAGAGAGATTCTACCTGTGTTATCTGTAAGGCCATTCCCTTAGTACAGGGCTAGTCTTTCTTACTCAAAAAGAGAATGTTTTGGCAAAAATATTAATGCATTTTTTTTGCCCAAAACATATTGTTGTATATATTAAGAGGAAAACAGGATGTTCTCCTCAGTTGCTATTCACATGGATTTTTATGATGTTCAGCACATTTAATTTTTTTTGCTATAAATATTAAGTACTTGAAAGAGAATTGACATCATATTTCTTCCATTTCATATTTTTATGGTCATCTGTTTAGGGTTTCCTATGAATCATGTAGTTCCTCTATAGATTGTTACAGGTTTTATCTTTATTAGTAGGAGCTCATTGTTTCCACACTGGAGTGGCAGTATTTCACACTGATAAAAGTGGAAAGAGTTGGGGTCTTTCAGTCTTCAGGATAAAGCTGAGCTAAGAGATATTTGTAGGGGCAGAGGTGAAATCAAACTGCCCTGGTCTAAGGGAAAGGTTTGATTTAAATAGAAACTGTTTTGTAATACCTTTTCAGCTTTCACTATAGTAATTTATAGTTGCATCAAAATGCATCATCTGATTTGGGTGTGGTATTTCTTAAATGTCCTAACTTGCAGGGTTATGTGGATAATTTTGCTCAGCTTATTTTGAATGTTTTTAATTACATTCAAGCAGTTGTAATGTTCAAAAATCTGGATTGCAAACAATTAAAAAAAAAAAAAGTAGGTGTTACACTTTGAATGTGCAATTTGTTCAGTAAAATTGGTACAAAAGTTTTTCTCAATTTTTTCAGGATGGAAGCAAACACGCAGAGAGAAATAACAGCACTAAAACTCTGTGAAGGACACCCCAACGTAGTGAAGTTGCATGAAGTTTATCATGACCAGGTATTTTGAAGAAGCTATAATCAGTATTTGCCAAACGCATTACTTTGTGTTTTCCCAAGTATGTCTGGAAGTTAAGCATACTATTATTGCATAGGGAACTTTTTTCCAGGGCTTTTGTCCAATTTCAGACATGAAGTGTAAATTCTGCATTCAGGGAAACTAGCATTTATTGCAGATCAAAAATGTATTTGGAAGGTATATGGTATATGTGGCATTTTTTTCTTGCATGTAATTTTTAATGCAAATAACCAAATGGCTTGCTAAGTTACTGAAAGTGAAATTAGAACTTCTGTTTGAATATAGACTGAGATCAGTTTTATTTAGTCAAGCTCCACAGTGTGTAGTGGAGATTGGCCCTGGTTTCAGCTAGGGGTTTGTGATAGATATTCTACAGAGGTCCCTTCCAACCCAAACTATTCCATAATTTTAGTCTGCAGCCTCATTGTGGCCTTCCAGTACTTAAAGGGAGCTTGTAAACATGAGGGAAATCAAACTTTTAACGCCGGTAGATAGTGAAGGGACAAGGGGAGAATAGTTTTAAAGTAAAGGAAGACTTAGATATCAGGGGGTTCTTTTACTGAGAAAGTGGTGAGGTGCTCAAACAGGTTGACCAGAGAGATTGTGGATGCCCCATACCTGGAGGTGTTTAAGGCCGGGTTGGATGAGGGCTGTTAGGTGATCTTATCTAGTACTTGATCTAGTGGCTGGTAGAGCTACTTGTCCACAAAGGGTTGGAATTTGGTGGCCCTTGAGGTCCCTTCCAACCCAAGCCATTCTGTGATACGATTGAGATTGGATATCAGGAAAAGATTCTTCACCAAGAAGGTGGTCGGGCACTGGAACAGGCTCCCTAGGGAAGTGGTTGTGGTACTGAACTTGCCAGAATTCAAGAAGTATCTGGACAGTAGTCTCAGACACATGGTCTGAATTTTGGGTGGTTCCATGTGGTGCCAGAAGCTGGACTCTGGTTCTTATCTGTCCTTTCCAACTTGGGAACACAGTATTGAAGTCCAGAACTGATTGAAATTGTCTAGTCTTGACATATCTGCAATTCATTTAAAGAAACTTCAACTTTTAACTTACAGAATTTGATCAAACTGATATTAAAGTATTAGTGATCCAGACTATTACTTAGTTATATTTATTGAACCACAGGAAGTTTGCTAGTGAAAGTATCCTTATTCTTTTCAACTTTCAGCTTTTCTCATGACACAAAGGAAAGTTTCAAGAAAGGATACCTGAGAAGCACTGCTAGCAGTAGGACTAATAGACATGTTTGTTCTTCTGAGAAGTCTTGCTGTTTTCTGTACAGTTATCCTTCTGTTCCTTAATAAGTAAATACTGTGAATCTTCTTTTCCTGTGTATTTCTGTGAAATTGTTTCTTTGACCTCTTCCCTTGAATGTGTTGTTCTTGGCTTTCAAATGTTGCATTGTTATAGTATTACAGGGGAAGGAAGTGCTGGTGGCCATTGCAGGCCTACACCCATTGACTTGAGAAAGCAAATTTCACTTTCTGAGAAGCCTACTATTTGTTCAATGGCAAGACATTTGAATTGCAGTAATTGTGTGCTAATGTGTACGTTTCTAATATCCCATTGTTTTCTTTATGGTTTTAGCTTCACACTTTTCTGGTAATGGAATTACTGAAAGGAGGAGAATTGCTTGAACGTATTCAGAAGAAGCAGCATTTCAGTGAGACAGAAGCCAGTCATATTATGCGCAGACTTGTTTCAGCAGTGAGCCATATGCATGATGTAGGAGTAGTCCATAGAGATCTGAAACCTGAGGTATAGTGATTTCCTTATGCATGTTTCAACATTAACTTAATTTTTTTCTACTGTTGTTTCTTAATTTTTTTAAAATAAAATAATATCCTTTCTACTGAGCAAATTCTATAGGTATTTTTCTGTTCTTAAGTAAAAAGTAACTGTTGGGAAGCATTTTAAGCTTTGTTAAAAAACAACACTTTAATATGATTGAAAATATTCTTTGCCTATTTGGGAAACCGTATTTACTAATGGTAAGTATGCTTCCTATATGAAGGAATTCATAAGGAGAGATAGGCTTCTTGATTGCTTTGTGCACTTTCAACACTGTTCCTTCTAGGGTTTTGTGTTGTTCATTTTTTTTCTCCAGCAGTGGGATCATAGAGGTGCTAGGCTTGTTAGTTTTATTTAGCCTAGGAAAGGTGCAATTTCATATTAGTTTGTCCAGTAAGGTCATTACATTGTATTGATGATTACAGTCAGCATATATCATTAAATAGTTATGCTGTTTGTATCTGAAGTTCAAAATTATCTACGATTCCTACTGTTGTTTCATCCTTTTGTGACACACCTTCTGATGTTTTACAGATCTATCTCTTTTCTACTAGTTAGAATTCAACATGTAAAGACGACTTCTAGATGCTAGTATTTTAGTGCTAAACCTATGTTTTAAAGTGTCTGTACTAAATCAGCAATGAAATGAAGAAGAGCTGTTGTGAAATTCTAATGTGTCAGTTGAAAATATGACTCTTTGAGAAAGTTTTTGCTTACACCATCAAGGAAACAAAACAGCTTTTGAAATAAGTCCTTCTTGAAAGAACAAAAAATAGAAATCCATTCTGTCTTCCTTTTCTCCCAGTTTTACTCTTATCGCCAATTTGAATACAAAGGTCAGATTCTGTAAAGCAGGGCTTCTTTCAGCTGTGTTGTAAATTAAGCAGTCTTTGCTTCTATATCGTATTCAAGAAGAGAAGCCTGAGAAGTCCAAGTAATGAAGGGTTAGCAAACAATTTATAGAATGCATTTACTTTACAGAGTTGGACTTAACCAACCTGTCTCCTTCCTGCTTTTTGTTTTGAAAGTTACTGTTTTAGGTTCAGGCATGAACTCTGTATGGGATATGCAGGTTTCCCAATATAGATGTGGTTAGTGCACCTTTCTGTAAAAAGATATATAGAAAACTCTGTTGCACTTCTAACATCTCCAGTCAGATTTGTTTGATGTTCAGCTTTGGCATCTGAACTGTTACTGGTAAGTCTATTTTTAAAAATTTAACTGGTTACATGTCAGTAAGGATGGGGCTTCTTATTACTAGTGTGGGCTGGAAAGCTTTTCTGTTTAAGTTGTAGCAATTAGATCACATATATTGCTTTACAAAATGGAGAAGTGTGGAATAGGAAAAAAAAATCAGAATTCACAGAAGAATTGGTGTAGAATATGTGACTGGTTGGAACCTCCCATGTGGAGGATCTGGGGATATTTTTTCTGTGAAGTAATCATTAATGTGTGAATTTGGCTCTAAGGATATATACCAAGGCATAACTAATCACAAGATTATAGGAATTGGAATGACCCTCTAGAACTCATTGAGTGCACGCCCCAGCCTAAAGCAGGTTCCTTAAAGTAGGTCACAGGTGATGTGAACTGTAGCTTTCAGGTCTTGGCAAGGTACAATTTATTTAGCTAATCCATAAAGGAATATCAAATCAACTTAGAACATCTGCACTATATCATTCTGTACTTAACCAATTTCGTTTTCAGGTCAAGAGAGATCTTTTTAAACCAATGTTGTTAAAATTGAAGTTGCTGCATTGAATGTAGTATATGTCATCTTTTATCGATAACAAATGCTCTGAGGTTTTCCTTGATGTGCTTGCAGTCAAGGAAATGATTTTTTTTCTCTTTCTAATGAATTTGAAAGTAATTATTTTATGTTCAGTGAATCACCTTTTGTATTAGAAAATTTCATAGGACTGTAGGCTTTCTTAGCATTGAAGAAGAGATCAAACAGCGAATGTAACCACCAGATTTTTCTTCTCCTCTCTCAAAAGTTCAAGGGAAAGTAGAAATCAGTAGTAATTAATCTCTGCCTCAGATATTTTTCCGAAGCTTTGCTTGTGTATCAATTGAGAAATACACACAGAAAAGAATAGATTATCTTAAATCTTCTGAACTGACAACTTGTATAGCATCTCAGAATTGAAGAAAGACTTTGTATGGAAAGCTGAAATTCTTGGGGACAGCTGAAATCAAGTTTAATTACTTTTGTTTGATGTTCTGTTCTGGGACCTTCCATGCCTAAACACCACACATCACAAGTCTCAAAGAAGGCATATCTCTGTTACTTTTGAGATCTATGCCAGACATGTGCTAGTGCATTTTCTAATCCTCTCTTTTACTTTCAAATTATTATTTTGTGTTATTGAGCTGTCATAGCAATATGGCTTCAACGAGTTACCACATGAGGACCAAAGTCTATACAGTTGCAAGACAAGGCATGCAAGAATAGTTCCACACACCAGAAAGTGATCATCACAATATGCCAGAAGAAAGTGGAAGCTTTAAAAAAAAAAAATAAAATTCCACTTTTCTCAATGGAAAAGTAAATTCTTCATTTCAAGCTTTTATCTTTGATACTTTATGATGGCTTATGTTGTTGCCTTTACTTTTTTTTGTCTGTGTTTACCTAATTATTTTTCTCACTGGCCTTTGCTGAATACGTTTTCATTAGTAATCCCACATGGCCAGCCAGGCTACACCTTGCATTTTCTTCTATCTCAGAATACTGCTATTTGTGCTTTTCAGATTTTGCCTTTGTTTCCCAATACCCTCCTACATAATGAGAATTTTTCTCTAGTAATAAATGCAGAACAGTACCTACTAAGGTGTTCTGAACAATTTTCTAACTAATGCTAATTCTGATATTGCTTGCTTTTCAGAATTTGTTGTTTACAGATGAAACTGATAATTCAGAAATAAAAATAATTGATTTTGGTTTTGCTCGTTTAAAACCACCTGACAATCAACCTCTTAAGACTCCATGTTTTACTCTGCATTATGCTGCCCCAGAGCTCTTTAATCACAATGGTTATGATGAATCCTGTGATCTCTGGAGTTTGGGAGTCATTCTGGTAAGTGAATGGGTTTTTAAACTGGAACTTTATTATACGTGTTTACTTTTTACTAAAATGCAAAGGATTTGATGCTATTTCAGGCTTGTATTGGGTAGACAGTGCATTCAGGTGAGAAGATACTGCTGTTCAAATAATAGATTCCAATGACAGATACTTTATAGGAGTTAAGATTTTTTTCCCTAAGCAGTAGATTGAATTCAGTACTTCTGGGATTTGAAAAAATGCTGTCTCATTCTTAAAAAGAAACGTTCTTCTCAGGATACATGGCTCCATATAGTCTCTTTCTCTGAACTAAAACTCTCAGAAATCAGCCTGTATTCTGATATACAGAAAATTATTTTCAAGAAAAGTAAGCTTGGTATAAATACCATCATGTTTTGACTGACTTCCTGTAACTTTTTCTAATACTAATATACTTTTTCAAACAAGGGCTCCATTTAAAGTCTTGTGTGTTTAATGTTTTCTATAGCGTTGAAAATGTGCCAGTCAAAGTTCTGTTCTGCTAGTGCTGCCATATAAACAACACTAACTACCTATGTAGGGATTTCAATGAATGCGTTCTTTGTTAATATTATTTTGTTCTCCCAACAGTATACGATGTTATCAGGACAGGTACCGTTTCAGTCTCAAGACAAAAGTTTAACATGTACTAGTGCATTGGAAATTATGAAAAAAATAAAAAAGGGGGAATTTTCCTTTGAAGGAGAAGCTTGGAAAAATGTTTCTGAAGAGGCTAAAGAGTTAATTCAAGGTAAGAATTCACAAATACTTTATTTCTAAAGGTAACATTTATGGCACTATCTAATACCTGATGGAATAACCTGACAGAGTGGTGTCCACAGCTTGAGCAACAAGTTTTGGCTACAGTTAGACATACCAAAGTGGGATTCTGAATTTTACTTATGCAAGGCAGAGAGCTTTCTAATGTAGTAAGATGTTGATAAGTTATGTGTTTGCATTTTTTGGGGTGGGATATAACTGAAGAGCTTTAGAAAAGGCGAAATCCTTTTGAAATATGTTTAAAAGCAGAAAAAAATTATTATATTTTAGTTTTGTGAGAACACCGAGTTAGTTGGTGAGGTGTGTTTTAAAAGTAGCATTTTCAGAAAATCAAGGAAAATACATTAACTCATTTAACTGTCTTTGAATGAGTGCGTCAAGACTATTGTGTCTCTGAGCTGCTTTGTTTGTGTTTATGTTATGTTCCCTTTAAGTGTTTTACCCATCTAATTAAGGCATTCTAAGACGAAGTTCTGAATGTGTAGAAGCAGGCTTAGGAGTCTGTGCCAAAGATGTTGGCGTATCCAGCTTCTGTAATTCTGGGGATTGCTTTCTTAGATTTCACTTTAGACAGGTTTAAAGTGACTAAATCCTCTTGTAGTTTAGGTTCATGCAAAAAGAGATGAGTTATTAAACATATAACTATTTCTTTTAATGATTCTGCTTGAGTGAATGATGGCATAACATTGTGTGAACTTTATCTAGAATAAGCATTGGCCTATCTAGGATAAACATTGTTGTTACTTAGTTATCAAAGCAATGCATTATCTCTTAAAAGAGGACAAACAGTTCAAAAATGAAGAGAATGTAATGTATTTCTATTAGGACTTCTAACAGTGGATCCGAACAAAAGAATCAAGATGTCCAGTCTGAGATACAACGAATGGCTTCAGGATGGCAGCCAGCTGTCATCAAACCCTCTAATGACTCCTGATAACCTGGGTTCTTCAGGTGCTGCGGTGCATACATATGTCAAAGCCACTTTTCATGTAAGTTCCAAAAAATCCTTTGTTACATGATAAATGTTGTAATTTACCAAACTAGATTTTTGCGTGTTTTTTCTTAAATAAAAAGATGTATTTTTCCTTGTAATTCACTGATTGCTTATGACTGCTGTTTTCTTCTCTGTACCTAAAATATACGAGTAAATACAGAAAAGTATGAATGACAAGACTAAATTTCTTGAAGACATTTATACTAATGAGGTTTTTGGGGTTGAGAGACAGCTGTTCATGAAATAACTGTAAAAATATTGTGT
This sequence comes from Cyrtonyx montezumae, assembly GCF_038088225.1. Classification (NCBI taxonomy): domain Eukaryota; kingdom Metazoa; phylum Chordata; class Aves; order Galliformes; family Odontophoridae; genus Cyrtonyx; species Cyrtonyx montezumae. Next base: position 15,185,950 of record NW_027071826.1, read on the forward strand.
TTCTTAGAGAAATGCATTGAGACCTAGGAGGTTTTGTAGTAAGAAGCAGCTTTTCTATTTAAGAGACTGGAATTTTTATCCTTCTCATGGCTACAAAAAGGTTATGTTTCTTGTATATATGTATTTTGTATTTTAAGTAATGTTTGAGTAGTATTTTAAGACTTACTCATCTACCAATATATGTTTACTAAATAAGTTCAAATTTCAACTGTTGTACAAACGCAGTGTTGATTCTCATTATTCCTTCCACAATGAACTGAAATTGGGTGTTTTTGTGCTGAAGTACTTATATACACTTATTACTGAGCAGAGAAAAAGTTACTTTGAGAGTCTCAATAATGCAAAATAATTTCATCTGAAGGAAAAAAGTTTTAGTTAACTAAATGTAGTTTCTGAAAATGTAGTCTTGATGTAGTTTAAGTCCCAGAAAAACCTTTTAAACTTAAAAGATCAGGGAAGGAAAATTGCCAGTTAATAATGTTACACGTTACTCAAATACAGCTACTGGCAAATTGACCCTTAAATGTACATAAAGGCTATTTATTGCAATTATTGATATAGCTAAAATATAATTGTTAAGAATCTGTGAAGAAATTAGTTTATCTTATGGCTTAACATTGAGCATTCATTATACCATATTAGCCATAAAATGTCTTAAACCTCTCAAAAAGCTTAGAAATTCCTTTTACTTTTAAACAGGCCTTTAACAAGTACAAAAGGGAAGGATTTTGTCTCCAGAACGTTGACAAGGCACCTCTTGCAAAAAGAAGGAAAATGAAAAAAACAAGTACAAGCACAGAGACACGTAGCAGCTCCAGTGAAAGTTCACATTCTTCTTCCTCTCATTCTCATGGTAAAACTACGCCTACAAAGACACTGCAGCCTACAAACCCTACAGACAGCAATAACCCAGAAACCATCTTCCAGTTCTCTGACTGAAAAGCAGAGAATATTTTGTCTTGAAGATTTGCGTGGTTGTAAACTGGGCAGTCCCTTTGTCTTCTCCCACCCTTCCTCCCTGTGGCTTACAGGCTACAGAAATATGTCCGTCGCTTTAATGTGTTTCAGTCATACCTTTTTTGCTTCATATTTCAATACATTTCTGTTTAGCATTAAGTTTGGTATCACTGGATATGGCATAATACTATAATGCAACCAATATTATACTCACTTAGGGATAAATTGCTAGTCTGCAGTCAAGCTCCTCCTGGTAAGGAGCTATTCTGCCCTTGGTACAGCTTGGAGGAAAGCTGTTTCTCAGCATAAGAATCTTCCTTCCAGTTTCTTCTCCACTGTTAAAATAAAGGAAAGCTCTGTAAAACATAAAACTCTTAAATCTTCTGCGTATGTCCAGCTATGTGAAGAATCTCATACATTGGATTCTTTCTGTACATAAGGAATGATTGGTACAATCCCCCAAAGAAGTATTCAAAAGCCTCTTAAATTTGTTAATACATTCTATCCCATTTATTTGAATTTTAAGAACAAAATGAAGTGTTATGCAACTCTTAAGTTACTTTAAAAAGTTGCTCCATATATCTTGTTTTAAACAATTGAGAATGTCTTCGATTTTTTAATTTATTTTATTTTTTAGAAAACATCTAGAGTGAAAGATGTCTGATAAGGTGACGTGTCTAGTACTGTGATACAGTAACTTTTATTCTTTTTGAAGTTGATAACTTTTAAAATGTTTTACAGATTCTAAAACAATGATATTACAGAAAGTGAAATTTCATATTGAATGTTTGAAAAATGGTCACAAGTTAAAATATCTATTTCAAGATTAACTATTATTTATATTTTCTTTTTATATTTACACAAGAACTTTAAAATACTGAGATTTTTTGAGAGATGCAAAAACTCCAGTTTAAGCATTTGTTATTATAGGGTCCATACAAATATATACAGAGTTATTTGAACTTTGCATTGTGCAAATACATCAGTATGATAGTGACTGTAAAATATTAGGATATGTTTTTTCTTCGCACTTTATAACATCAAAATGTGATGTTTTATTATAAAGTGCACTCAGATTTTCCTTCCTACAAGGTGCTGAGCACTGTTTTGAGTTGAGTGACCTGAAATCCACATTCTGTGGTGGTTGAGGTCATTGTGAAGGAGAATTCTGTACTTTACAGGAGTGAATCCCTGTATATTATTTGCTGTTTTCATTCCTTACTTAAAACTACGAAACTCTTTCTATCCTGCTTTTACGTTGTATATAACAAATACTAGACCTGGGCACCTTGTGTGTAGTGTGGATGTTAACAACTTATGCACTGGGAATACTAAAGGGAAATTCTATTGAACACTGTGCTTCACAACTTGTTCACTGTGGTGTTCTACAGTGAAGTATTTCCTACTGTGATAGTATAGTATGTACATAACTGTTTGGAATCATAAATGTGACTTACAGAAACATCAGCATAAACTTTTAAATCAGCATATTTTATAAATTTATGGAGAGCTCTTTTATTGCTCATATTCTCCATGCCTAGAGACAACTCCAGTTTTGCAAATGCTTAGCTGTGTAAGTTTCCACTGAAGTCAGAGAGATTCCTTGTGTAAAGTCAGTTAAATGCCTAAATTTCTGTGATAGAGGAATAATTGACATGAGGAATTTGTTAATGGCTTGTTCTACTTTAAAGTAAACATAATCCAAACCCTATGCAAAAAATATATATATAGGAATTGTTTATATCAGTGGTTTTATTTATAGAATTACATCAGATATCAGTATTGACAAATACAATACATCCATGTTTACAGGGATTACATGTATCAAAACAAGGCTTTGAAGCCCAACATGTTTGTTCTGTGTTTCTTTAATATTAACAATGGCATTCTGAGGTTTTGGAATTGCTCATGTGAAATAGTTTACTACTTTCTTGATGTGAATGTCAACAGTGATTGCAGCATTACTTTCAGGTTGATGTGAATATTGAGATTTGCACTGTTTATGTAGAGGTAGTATATTTAAAGATCAGTATATGTGCTAATAACGCAACCGATTTTAAGTGGCTGATGTTAAAATATTGAAAAATAATTGTCAATGTAATATATTCAGGTTCGCTTTCTGAATGCTCTCTTTGGAAGTGATCTCGGTAGTAACAATGGCTCATTTGTAAAAGAATACTTTCCCTCTCCCCAATAAACTTGCTGTAAATACAAAAACAACAATCCACAATTAATACTTATTATGTAGACTGTACAAGTAAATTGAGGGAGGGTGAGAAGGTTGTTCTTAAATTTTATACCTTAAGGAGTTCTTGGAATTTATTGTCTTCATAGTGAGAAAAACAATACGATTTTGGGTTTGATTTCTTTCAAGAGTAACAGAAAACTTGTGGATATTGAATATTTCTGGAATATTGTGACCCTTGTGAAATGGCTTTTTTAAAGTTAGAAGCATCATACATTTGTTTCTTTCTTGGGAAATTTAATCTTATGCCTGACAAACTGATGAAACAAGAAAAGAAGATTCATACAAGAAACTACGAGTTTCAGGTGATGGCTGTATTGTCAGGTGTTGGGTTGTTGTTTTTTCCACACAGGCTTTGCGAGATTGTTGTGAATTGCAAGTGATCTATTATAATTTTTAATCAATGACAACTTTTACTCAACAAGATTTCTATTTCTTCTAACAGTAGTTATTTAATAAAAATAAAATGGGGTGTTTTTTTGGTCTGGTAAGTACACTTAACTGTTGACTTGCATTTGCTTTGAACCAGTTAACTGAGGTAGCTGAAATATTATCGCCTCTGGCTTTTTACTGCCTCCAGATAACGGACCTCTTGTATTGGACATTAAGCTGCTTGGATTTATTGATAGGCATCTTTATATAAATGACTTCTGTTTACACTGATGAAACTGGATTTCCAATCTAGGCAGCTCAGGAGTGAGTTCAATTTTGTTAGGATGCAGGAGGCTATTTACTTGTGTCAGAAAGATGTTCTATCTCTGTTGCCCAGCCTGGCACTCAAGGTATATGATAAACATTGGACCAAATTTTTAACACTCAAACCACTGTTTCAAATCTGAAATGTACAAGCTAATCTTTATTATTACTTAAAATACTTTATACTGTCATCTTAAAGAGGTATTAGGTTGTAAATTGTTTATACTCAAATTTCGTTTACAGTGCTGCTATGAGTCAAGCAACCTTAATGTCTAGTAATGACCTTTCTTTACTGTTATCATATGTGGCACAGTCAGCAATGTTGTAGGCAGATTTCTTTGAAAGATTGAATTTCTTATCAGTGAAGATGTTTATGTTAATCTTAGATGTACTAAATACTATGTTGATAAAGCTATTTCTTTGTAATATTTCTTGAAATGCAAATAATAATGTTAAAGGTGTTAGAGAAATACGAAGAAGGTAATATTTTTACTGTTACTCTGAGGTTTCTACCCTTTTATGTAAGGAAAAGCAGGTGAACTATTTGTTTAATAGAATGATCTGTGCATTTGGCATTTGTATTGTTTACTGCTACAGAAAATATCGTGATTAAAACACTTATAATTAACAACTTTGAGGGGAGCATAAAAATACAGTACTGCATCAGAATGTTTTGAAACTTGAGTCGACGTTGCTCATGTAGGTATTTTTTCTGCCCTTTTCCATGGCTACTTTTTGGAACAAAATACCAGTACCTTCACAGCCATGTTCCCTAGTGCTCATCCAGGAGTAGAATGCTGTCTTGGTTAAAAAAAAATAATAATAATAATCATGTGAGGGTTTCTTTTTACTATTATCTTACATGTTTTATCAGTTCTGATGAAGTGTTGTAGAAGGCTCTTACATTTTCAGTATGCCTGTGTTATGTGCATGTGTGTAGATTCACGCTGTATTGCCCATGTCTAGGCCTCTATTGAAAGTAATAAGCCTTTATTAAGAAAAAATTTACTGAAGTTTACTTACTGTGTGAATTCTTGACTTGAACAGATTCAGAGAAGCAGACAAGGGGAGTGCTGCAGAAGAGGAAGAAGGTTAAGGCAAATCAATAATGAGTGGCTTCAGATGGAATTATTTTGTTATTCATCAGGTATAATTCCAGGTATATTAATAACAAAACTTGCTTGTCATTCTTTTTCCCCATATATAACAGTCTTTCACTGCTCTGAATTTTTCAGTGCAGAACACTGCATTCCCTTCCTTCAGGAATAGCATGCCTCTGCTATAGATGTGTTTTGATCTTTACCTGTCAGAAACGGTTCTGAGTTAGCTTCTTTGACCCACAGGGCACTGGAGTCTGTAAAAATAGTAATGCGGAGCTGTTGGCTACTTCTTGCCTGCTGTCATTTTTATTTGTCACTTTTTCAATATATACTGGGAGTTCAGAGAACCTACATAGGAAAGAAGATCCAGGAATCAGGATGATTCCAGAACTGTGTACTAGGACAGAAGTAGTGATGCCCTTAATTACACAGACCAGTGGGAGCAGTCTTGTTTGTCGTGTCTGGATGCAACAAGAGCACAGAAATGTAAAACACCTTGAATGATGTAAATTTGAATAAAACATCGTTGTCTTTTTTTTTTTTTAATGGCCTTTATGTTCTTTTTGGTGGAAAGGGAAATTTCAAACTTCTTGGGAGTGAATGGTAAGTGAGATGAGATGGTATAGACTGGTGTGACAGCCTCCTGTCACCCCCCCCAGGGCTGTTTCTGATCCTTCTGGGCCCCAGCTCTGCTCTTTCACTGGTTCAGGTGTTATCACCTCTCAGCCAGCCTGTGTTCTCTCAGCTTAACTAAGGCATCTTGTCTAGCACTGAGAATAAAAGAGATTAATTGATTTCAAAGTAGCAGTGAAACACTGCAGAACTTAATGCATTACTGTGATTTTGAAAGCGAATATTCTATTCAAATGTGGATAGCAAGGACTCCTTTCTACACTTGTTGGCAACTTATCTGGCTCCATAAAAAAAACAAAACAAAAAAAACCCATGCTAACTTCTTTTGAAATGCCAACAATAAAGCCAAGAAAAGCAGAGCTCTTTAATTGCTATGAAACTGTTCCAAAACCTGACACAGATGGAACTGCAAACTGATTGCAAGCTTGCTGCATTTGTCTCAATACAAACATAATTTTACTCTTGTCAACAAATCAAACTTCATCATATCTTAAAATTGGGATCTCATTTATGTTTGTTTGACTTCCTTTGTTGTTGTTCTTTTAAAACACACAATTCTCCTGGTAAAATTGTGACAGAAGGCTTATTTTCATAAGGGAGAGAAAAATCTGAGGTTTTAGGAAAAGGCCTTGTGAACAACCAAAATAATTACTGGGAAAGGTAATCGCTGTCCTTAGCTTGTTTAGTTTTACATATAAATACACTGCTGCTATTTGCTGACCGTAACAAAATCTACCTTAGTATATTTTGTATCAGTTACGAGTGTGATCCTGCTTGACACCTGCAGTTATGCTAAAGTATCTTTCAAATATAAACTAGTTTTTGTATTTCCGGCAAAGTGAGAAGAAAGGAAGAAAAAACAGTTTGCATACTGTGATGCAAAGAAAGGACAGTGCTGAAGGTTTGCTCTGGGTTACGTTTACAGGGGAATCAGAGTACCATTGTATGGTCTGAAGAAATGTACTCTTAATTATGTCTTTATTCTATTTTCTTTTCCTCACGATACATTTATTTTAAGATAATCTAAACTAGTTAGTGTGTCAAAGCTTCTCTCAGAAGTCTCCTTAGTGATTTCTCCTTCTTTCAATACATAGCTCGGCTGTATGTAATGAGTTATTCTCTTGAAGCTGTGCATCCCTGAGGAAACAGGATCTCATTGTCTAGTCGTAAGTTCACTGTACAGTGATCATGTGAATCAGAACTCAGGGTGCTATATCCCTGCTGCTTTAAAGGTCAAGTGTTGATACTGTTCTGTATAGTACATATTGCCACATCAGGCTACTTGGTTTGGTCTAAAGGCTGTCAGTTTGGAAGGAAAACTTGATTTGTTTCACAAGAAGACCATAGTGAGACGAAACGTACCATTAATCTTAACTTACATTTGTATTTCAGATGTAAGTATAAGTTTGGCGTTGGCTTTCAACCTTGGCAGTCTTATCATTGTGGTGCTAGTGTGGCAAATTTTGTTGCTTCTTAATGTCATGGAATCACCAAGGTTGGAAAAGACCTCCAGTGTCATCCAGTCCTCACTGTACTTATCTCTTTCACCTGTAGAGAAGAAAATCTGCAATCTTGTTTTTTTTGTCAGGAAAAAAAAAATGGTCTTTTACCAGTGTCTCAGTAGATTAGATCCTCCATAGTTTCTACCTTAACCTTTGAAGCTTTAAATGCAGGAATTCATTAGAGAGGAGTTCTGACAGCTAGCTATGAAGTAGCAGGCTGTGTTAGTTTGTACTAAGTGAAGTAGGATGTGCTATTTCCTCTTTCAGTGTGGACAGGGAGGGAGAAGAGGCAAAGAAATGGAAGAAAGGAGTACTGAGCTCATAATTTACAGGATGTACTGATGTCAGAGATTTGTTCTTGAAGAGTTTTCCCCAAAGAACTCCAGTTTGGAAAAATATTTGGTAAAAAAAATACTTACCAGCATTTTTCTTGCAGGGGAATGTGCCATTTTCAAACTTCTAAGGCAGCAATACATACATGTCCAGTCTTGATTTCCTTAACTCATTTAATGCCATTTTTTAACTTAAGTATGTTATGCAGTTTTGGGACCCAACTGGATTGCTGAGAGGTTGAAAACTGTTCCTTAGAATCTTCATTCATTAACATTCATTAATTGTGATCTGAAGATAGAATGTTAAAGCCCACAGAATGCACATTAACTTTCACTAATGAACTGTAGTCACAGTAACACTTTTGCTTTTTATGCTTGCTTTTATCAGTCTAAGATATTCTGTTCCCATGTGTGTGCAATAGGTAGATGTCCAGAGCAGTGAAGCAGATTCAAAATTACCCATTCTCAGACAAACATTAGGCCTTTCAGAGACTTCTTTTGATTGTGTTATCTATTGGTGTATATTAAATAAGCTATGCATCAGTCCTTATTGTTCCCTGATTCAGTGGAACTTCTTGTAGAAAGGAACTACTACATAATGCAGTACATGAAGAGAGAAAATTGGTGGTATCTGGAGAATCTCAAAAGGTGCAGGCAAAATTTGTCTTTCTGTTAAGGACTGTAAGTTTTAAGCAATAGAAATGTGAAAGGTTGAGGAGGCTGATATATGTTGCTGTACTCAGTTGTTTCACACTGCAAAATCAGGAAAATACCCCACTGAGCCAAACTACTGAGGCCAGAAATGCATGCAGCACCTAAGCTATGTCCATGCCATGGTGTGCGGAGCAGCAGAATGTCTTGGGAGCCTTTCTGACGATGGCAGCCACTTCGTAGACTGCCAGTGCACAACACACCAATGGCTTTAGGGAACTGCTTGTGATTTATTTCTGACACCTTGTGTAGAAAAGGTTGTCAAATGTATATTGTATAAGCAAATAACTTTAATTTCACCAGTTCATGTTACTTAAAAAGCATACAGTCTTGTTTTGGAGTTGAAGAATCCACCATTTCTTTGATATTTAATCAAATAGTTCAATCTCCTGATAGCTTTTTTTTAAAGCTATCTGTTCTATCTATAGCCGTCAACAGATCTATGTATTTTACAACCATTTCTTCATCACAGTACCCCGAATTTGAGTTCTTATTCTCTCTATTAATCTGTTTGTAAATGCCATGTCATTTATATGAAGATTTATTTCCAAAACCTAATACCAGTAGTTTGGTGGTTCTGCCAGTTATTACAGTCAGGGGCAGACTGACTGGCCAGGTGTCCTAACTGCAATGCAGAAATGGCAGCCAGCACTTATTGGGTCCACGTGCTGCCAGCACCTAGTGTTCCCGACCCATCTGAAGTACAGCTCTCTTGGAATTTACCCAGCTGATTCTAGGAAGCTTTTTCCTCTCGCTGAAAAGAACCTTGCTTTTGGAAAATCATGATGTAAGTAAGCATGGATGTGATTTTCCAGGTTTTTCCCCTAGGGTCATGTCAGGCCACGTCTTACTGTGGTTCTGTCTTCCTTTTGTGTGACTGCAGCCTTCTCACGGTGTGTCTGTGTCACTGGCATTCCCCGAGCTCATCAGAGGGATGTGATGAGACTGAAGGTGACAGTCCTTTGTTTTAGGTCTACTATGTACAAGACTTTAAGACTTCTCTCCAATTATTAGCATTACTGGGAACAAAAGCCAAAGCAATCTGCTTTAATTTTATGCTTTTCAAGCACAGAAAAATAATATTTGCTGAGAACAAGCCACATTTCTCCTTCATTTTCATAACAACGAACGAGCGAGGTTGCTGGCGTTTTGTCATTTTTGTCCCCAGCAGCTGCTCATCTCCGGGGATTCCTCTGATTTATTTAGTTTTCCTTACCCATTTGCTGTAATACAGCACAGGGCATTCTCCATGGATGTTTTAAACTGCAAGCCTCGGCTTGAGAAACTCGGAAGTTATGTAGTTTTTTACTCCCTCTAGTGGTCTAACGCTGCAGTTTGTTTAACTGCTAATACAGTAACAAAGACCGAGTTGCACTATGACACTAGATCCTTAAAAATTAACTACCATTGCTTTTCCAGATGTATTTAAATATCAATGTGGAAAATATTAATGCTGCTTAATATACATTTTTTTATTACTAATAAGTAGCTAGGACACATTTGAAAACAAATTAGCAGAAATTCAAAGCTTTTCTTCTGTATAACAAATGCGTATATTTAAAAGGTTTGAAATTAGGAGCTGAAGAAAAGCTGTAAGCCAACTGCTGCACTATGCTTGCTGCATCAGTAATGCTAATGCCAAAAGCACATGATCTTCATCTTCCCTTAAAGTGGGTGAAGAAGTGCCATTTGAAACACCAATTATCTGAAGGCAGTCATTCCTGTAGCAGTGGAAATCGATCTTGGAACAAAACCTAAACATGGTTTGAGCTAGTGATGTAATGAAATCGAGCAACTTCATGATAATACAAAAGAGCTGCTTCTGTTGTTTTCCTAGCTGAAGAGATCCTGTTCAAATTCACCTGAAGCTTCGTATCTACTGAAATACAGTCTCCTAGTTTCCTAAAATGTAATGTGTATCTTGTTACTTTAATAAATAGCTTAAAATAGTACAAGATGTATATTCTGTGCTGGATAGAAAAGAATTAACTGAAAAGCAGTGGGATAACTGAGGTTTAACAAGGTTAGCATTTTTCCAAAGCCACATTTATTTAATTCTTTGTCCTTCCATTCTGTCCAGCTTTTGCATAAGAGAGTTGAAAGAATAGGAAAACATCTTTACGTTCACCTACGTTTAGAGCTTACTCGACCCTTCCCTGAGGTTGGAAGTAGCTCAAGCATGCCTTTGACATCCTTAGACCTTTACAGAAGGGTGGAAAGTTTCACATTTTGCTCACATTTATTGTGCTAAGCTAACTTTGTTCCCATTTTGCTTCGTGTTAGAAACTAAGTATTTCAAATAGCAATTTTACTGGTGGTGTAATAATGTAACTCTAAAAATACATTTGTGGATCAAGTAATTAAACTTCAGACAAAAATACATCTATTAAGTCTACCAATAGTAGTCAAGTGGGTTTTTTTAAGCCACGTTTCTCATGTTTCTTTGGATGTTTGTGTGATGCAGAGGATTTTTTATGACAAATGTTATGACAGGTTTAAAATACACTACAAAACATTTGTCTAAACAGCATAATTGTGAAAATACACTGCTTATGAAATTATATTGTTTGTTGCCCTTTCATTGCAAGTGCTGATTCCCGTTTTTGGTATGAGTGGCCATGGAAAGGAGATGTTCTGGAGTCTGACTTCTTATTTTTTGCAGCACCATTAGTTATTAAGCTTCAGATTCAGGCTGCCAGTGCTGATGATTGCACACACTGTTTTTCATTAGGTACTAAAAGTAAAAATCAACTGATTTCATAAAATTGTGAAAAATAAATATATTTGATTGTTAAGGCATGCTTTCCTTTTCAGGCATCAATTATTCAATATATCAAATATATATATTGAAAAATGCATTAAGGTTTGATACAGAAAGCAGTGAGTTATGAAATCAAAAGTTACTGTGGAGTGGGGAAAAAAAATGTTCTATATTTCTAGGCTTTCCGAAATCTGTGTATGAATTTAACTTTCAAACAGCAGTAAGGGCTTTATGGTTTACATTATGTACATTCACAGATGTAATTATTTTATCTTTAAGAAAATAAACTCATAAAAATCCTTGAACTATTTTGTTACGGTATATGTCATTGTGCATTGTGGTTGCATTCCTTGCTCTGAGGCGTGGCAGAAGGCGAGTTGCATGTAGTCATGGATGTAGCCGAAATGTTGGTTTTGAAGATGCTGCTAATTCTTACTTTAGTTACCTTTATATTGCATTTTGATACTCCTAAAAAGTAACCAGGTGTCCCTATGAAAACTGTCAGAGGAAGTGATTTTGTGTGGACCGTACTAAATTTCATAGAGATGACTGGCTGCAGTAGGTGAGGAGAACTGCAGTTAGTGTAACGCCGAGTGAAACTAGGTAGCTGGAGGAAAAAAATGGCACTTTACACTTGAGGAAGTGGTAGCTAAATAGCAGTTGAATGTTTTCTTTAAAATACAAGTAATATTTGAATTGCATCTCTGATAACTTGCGATTGAATGTGTTCATTATCTTGACAAATTAAAATGTTAATCTGGAGTGAAAAATAAGATATTGGTGAAATAAACATGTGTTGAGGAAAAACTTCTCTTTTTAATATTGACTTTTTAATTCCATTTATGCCTTGTAGAGATAAAGGAGGGAACTGTCTTTTGTTACGTTATGTTCTCCAGGGATCAGTCTCAGGGATAGAGTCCACTCTCAGCAAGTTTGCTGATACAAAGCTGGAAGGAGAGCCTGACACACTGGAAAGCTGTGCTGCCATTCTGGACAGTTGAGACAGGAGGAATATGATGAGGTTTAACAAGAGCAAGCGAAGAGTCTTTCACCTAGGGAGGAATAACCACATACCCCAGTACAAGCTGGGGGATGACCTGCTGGAGGGGAGCTCTGTGGAGGGGAACCTGGTTTTTCTGACGGGCAATAGGCTGGCCATGAGCCAGCAGTGCTCCCTGGCGGCCAAGAAGGGCAAAGGTATCCTGGGGCACATTAAAAAGAGCATGGCCAGCTGGTCGAGGGAGGTGATCCTCACCCCCTGCTCTGCCCTGGTGAGGCCACATTTAGAGTACTGTGTCCAGTTCTGGGCTCCCCAATATTAAAAAGTCAGGGATCTTCTAGGAGTCCAGTGGAGGACTGCAAAGATGTTTAAGGCCTGGAGCATCTCCTGTACAAGGAAGGACTTGAATAACGGGGGTCTGTTCAGCTTGGGGAAAAGAAGACTTGGGGGGGGGGGGGGGGGGGGAAGGAAATTTGATTAATAATTTTATTAGGTTTATTTTTGGATTACCTGAAGTATCAGAGTGAATATCATGGTGTTCCTGTGGACTGAAAGTTTCTGTTTCTCCTTAGCCAACTCATATAATTGCACTGAATGCAGTCAAGCATTATTTCTCTTATTGTCCTGTATTGGAGAAGATTTAAGACTGAGTGGGAAGGGGGGTAGCATGAGGCAAAGAGGTTGGCTAGCATCATGCATGGAAATAAACAAGGTTATGGTTTGCATAATTGTCAGAAATCAGATCTCTATTCATCTTTTCTGGCTAGCCAGCTCACTCACTGTACCTGCAGTTTATTTCAAGTGAAATGAACACATCAGTCCATACCGGCAGTTTAATAATGGACTTTCAGAAATCAACACAGTTTTGGTTGGAAAAAGCGATTGTAGTTGATGACATAGAAGATCAGACTTGTTTTTTATATCACTTTTATACTATTCATTCCAGGTTCATTAATGTGGTTATGGGTCATCTACGATGGAATCTTAGAGCATCATGGGTATGTGGAAGTTTTGCTAATGTTAAGGCACGTTTCCTAATTTTTCCAATACATTTCAAAATACATTAATTTCTTTTGCATAGAAGTCTCACTTCATAAATAGTCACTATGGAGGTAATAAGTATGAACTGTTATGTAAATATTTTCATACTATTACTTTGCTGGTAGCTTTTACTGAAGTGATGTTATCAGTGCAAACAAAATGTGTTAAAACTGCTATGAATAAACATAAATAATCTTTGTAAGCAAATTAGCTATTTGGGAAAATTAAACTGTCGGTTTTCCGCCTCTTCCTTGAACAACCAGTAGCCATGACATCAGGGATTTCCTGTCATTAATTTGCTGCCTCATTTTTCATTTAATCCTTTTATCTGGCTGTTAAAACTCAATTCTCTGATCAGTTTAATGTCCTCCAGATCTTCTCAAACCTCACTTAAAACAAGAAATGTTCTATCACATCCTTCTCCTTTCACTTTTGTTGCAGTACTAAATCTTCTTTCTGCTCCTGTAGTACTCCACTGTACTTCTTAAATGCTGTTATGTTCTTTGTTTCTGTTTTGCTTCTTTAAATTTGAAGTATTTGCTGCTTGAATTTGAACTGAAGCCTACATGTACTGTAACAGCAACTTGGGGAAAAGACAGATAAAAGCTGAATTCTTTATTATTACATTTTCAATAGCACTGAGAGTTAAAAGTAAATTAGTTGAAACACTGAGAAGGGCGTTTGTTGTTACTGCACAGAGCTGTGAGAGCTGTGGTCTTTCAGCTGATGATAATAATAAAAATCAGCAATTGTTCCTAGTGTTTGTGATACACACATGAATTAGGGAATATTGCTGAAATTTTGCTTTGTGGATAGCAGCTCTACCAGTGCCCATAGATGTGTTTGCATTTAGATAAGATATTTAACAAAGATGGCAGGTAGTGGTCCCTGAGAGTTTGAAGATCGTAATTCATGAGGTTTGGGAAACAACAAGTACTAAGATAAGGATAGTGGTTGACCTGTTTCTAACACTCGTAATGTTAAGTTTGCTCAACTTTGAATTCCACATGTGGTGTTGGTGTTTCTGATGTCTAAAATGCATTAGATCCAGAGTAATGCAATGTGTACAGCAGCTCTGCACCCAGCCTGTGCTTTGAATGTCTGAGCCAGTAAGCAGGCAGCATTCCTCACAGACTGAGGCGAATGCATATTGGTCTTAGTGCCTTCTTTCTGTGGATAAAGAGAATAAATTGTGCTAGGCTGCGCTTGGACGCGGAGATGTCCAAATCATTTCAATTTGTTGTCTAGTGTTGATTGTCCCGCACCCTGTGTAACCAGTTCTTCTGTAAATGGGGGCTCTATCCTTATTTTGGGAATGTAAATAGCAATGGGCAAGAATAATCTTCAGTGCAGTCTTTGTGGTTTTGCTGTGTGTTTTCAATACAAGTCAGTTGAGGCAGCGTTCTCCTGAGGTCCATGTAGGTTTTATGGAACCGGTGTGTCCTGTAGGAGCAGTAACATCTGACACAGAGACATGGCACTTATTCAAATTTGTTTTCGGCTAGTGTTTGCCTTCCACAAAGCTGCCGAAAGGCATTCCTCCTGCTCGGGGGAGGTAGTGGACTGCATGCACACGGCCCGGACTTGCGTTACAGGCGCGCTGCTGTACCCTCTGCTTTCCGTGTACCCAGAGGTTGAGCATCCAGCGTGAGGAGGCCGGGCTGAGGTCCGCCCCCGCGCTGCCGGGTGCGGAGGCGCGGGTCGGCCCCGCGGCCGCCTCCTGAGGCCGCGGTTCCGCGCGGGGGCCGCGAGGCGGGGCCCGGCCGCGTTACCGCCGCCGCCGCCAGGTGGCGCTGTTGGCGGGGAGCGCCGCGCGGGCCGCAGCCCTCGGGTTCCGCCGCTCCCGGCGCACAGGCGCCCGGTGCCGCCGCCGTCCTTTCTCCGCCGCCGCGGCCCCCTTCCCCCTCCGTCGCCCATCGGTGCGGCCATGGCCACCAAGAAGGCGGGCTCGCGGCTGGAGACGGAGATCGAGCGGTGCCGCTCGGAGTGCCAGTGGGAGCGGATCCCCGAGCTCGTCAAGCAGCTCTCGGCCAAGCTCATCGCTAACGGTGCGGAGCGGCGGGCCGCGGCGGGCGGGGAGAGGAGGGGAGGGGAGCGGAGGGGGGGGGTGACCGGCAGGGCCGTCCGCGCCGGGCTCGGCAGGTGCAGCCGGTGTGCGGGGCCTGCGGGTACTCGGGGCCGGCGGCGAGAGCCGCCCTCCGCCATGGGTCGCGGTGGCGGCGCGGCCCTCCGGTCCGTGTCCGTGCGGGCGGGCGGGAGCACATGCTGCCGCTGTGCGCGGCGCCGCGCGCGCCCTCGTGCCTGGGGTTCGTGCGCGGCTGGACGTCACCCTAAGGAGCGCGGCTCGCGAAGCCTCCCACCCCTGCGCTTACAAGCGAGCGCGATGCCGCTTCGTTTTGTTTGACCTTAAAAGCTGCGAGCGATTTGTTTGGCTCTTTGTTCAAGTGCGTTCCTCGCTTTTAAACGTTTGGAAAAAGCAGGTGAAAGCGGCGCTTCCTTCCGGGGTGCGGGAATGGAGATGCTCCTCTCTTTAGCTGCAGTTCCCGAGCTCGTTTCATTCTGTGTTGGGGAAAAGACGTGGGGGTGGGGTCTGAGCTCCCTCGTCTGTGTGTGTTGGGCCTGGGGGTGTTTTTAGGGAGACGTGAGGTCTGGGGAGATGCAGCCTGGGGTGTCTGCAGGGCTGCTAACGGGAGAGAGGGTCGGGAGAGAGCTGATGGGACCGGGAGCGGCTGGACGGGTGTGTGTGTGTAAGGAAAACAGCGTGGTTCTGCTCTCTGGAAGCACAGACAGAAGAGCAAAAGCATGAGTCAAAATAAAAGAAAGAGAATTTAAGGTTGATGGACTGCGAGTAGATGGACTTACGTGTCTTGGCCTTTAAAACAACTGGGTGATGATCCTGAAACACGCTGGTATTATACTGCTCAAAAATAGACATGAATGAAAGGTACTACGTTTAGTTTAAAGGTGTCTATTACTGAGTTGTATCCTATGGGCTAGTTACAGATCTATTCAAGTAAAGATGTGCTTTCTGTCAGTCTGGCTGACAAGAATGATCTCTGGTTTAAGACATGTGAAGGTATCTCAGGCAGGTAGGGACAGCTGGGCAGAAGGTATCATTGGCAATTTTCAATTTATCTGACCTGGGTGCTTCTTTTCAACTGAATTATATCAGAGAAGATGAAATAGCTTAACACTTCAGTGAGTATCCTATTATAGTACCTTCCAAATTCTGTACCAGCTAAAGTACGTAGTATTAGAACATCTTCTGATCTTTTAAAACATGCAAAGGTATCATGTGTGTATTTCTTCTCTTTCTGCTAGTGTAGAAATTGTTACACCAGTATCCAAAGCTTCTGAGTTCTAGCTAAATGAGGAGAACATCCACGGTCAGTTCTGTGATAACAATCCTCCTCTTTAATGGAGAGAGGCCGAAAGAGTATTTAATGAAACATATTTAATGAAATATGTGCCTTGCTGTTGAGGATATGTAAAGCTGCAGGTCTGTGGTCTAGGTCTGGGTGCAGCTAATAGGCTGAAGGCCAAGGTCAGCAGCTGGAGACACTGCTGAGAGGGAGGCCTCTGTTCCACCTGTGGAGGTACATGGACTGAAAGATGTTTTGATGCACATCCCTGTTAGTGGATCTGAAGCAATTCATTTAAGAAAAAGTACTGAGAACTTCACTTACTCCTTCTGCAGCAATGCTCAGCTTTGCAAATCAGCTGGGGAGTGATAGTAGATGTTTTTAGCTAAGAAACAGTTTGCTGTAGGACAGACGTGAACAGAAAAGAAAGGAACAGAAGGGAAAGGGTCTTCATTCTGCCCTTATGTTCTGTGTGTTTGGCTATGACCTGGGGGTGCTAGAACATTTTAATGGGCTGTGAGTATTCCAGGGAACAGTGCCTGCTGCTGTTGGACACAGAGGGGGGGATCTTTTTGGGGAAGCCCTTCATTCCTGCACTGTTTCCATAGAACAGTCTGTTACTTTAGCAATTACTGTTTCTCCTGTTACTGTAGTAGGACTTGTTTACTTTCCTGTTTGGAAACCGACCGTTTGTGGGTGAGAGAACTTGACAGAAATGTGACGAGACCACTTTATTATTTGGGCTGTCTCGCATGGGCTCAGTATTTCCCATATCAAGTCCTCTTGAAGCCTGCAACCTATTAAGGAAGAAATAACGGTGGCAGCTCCCAGGGTGAAGCTCGTGTGTATGAATTAGGCAGTGTTGTACAGAAGTGTGGCACTTGAGTGGTGCAGTATTTCGAGTGGGCTTAATTATTGCCATGGTGGCTCTGCTCTGTGTACCAATGGCTCCTATCTATCTCCCCTTAAAACTGGGCATCTGTTTGAAGCCAGTGGTTCAAATGTGAATGACAGCTTATGTAGCATTTGAGTTGCACAAAAAGGGCACTTACTGGAACTAATTTTTGTACAAAATTAGAGAGCTTTCAGATAAACAGGGAATGGAAACATTAATGGGAGTGGTCACTGCCTGTGGTATTTTATAAGTAATAGTTGTAGCTTGGATCATAGAAAGTTCTCTGTGACTTGCATTGGTTTTGCACAAGGATAAATAGATGAAGAAAAGGTCTTTAACCTCACTCAGAATTGTTGGGCACGGAGCCAATTTGTACTACATTTCTCTCCATCAGAACTAGGACTCAGCAGCAGTAATAACACTCATGCTGTGTAACACAAATCTCTGTCTGAGCTCTTGCTTCATCAGCATGCTCAAGAAAGGTCAGGCAGAACTGCAAGTTGAGGTGGGCTCTCCCTGTCTGACAGCAAGCACCCACCCAGCATCTCCACAGCTCCCTTCCTTAGGGGGCTGGGACAGAACGTAGGATAAATGGAAAAAGATGAGAATGTTGCTTATGAATTTCTACTGCGGGCAAAACAGACTCAATTTGGTTCAAAAACTCAAAACAAACTAATTTGTTGTTGGTAAAAATAGATTCAGACAATGAGAAACAAAAACTCAGACGCTAAAAGAACAGTTTTCTTCCCCCCTTTTCCCAGGCTCAGCACAGTTGGTGGGGGCAGTTCCTCTCTGCTCTTCCTTCCCATGCTTTGCCTTTGCCCTGGTGCAGGCAGAGCCCTTCAGGGAAAACATCTGCTTCAGCTGGGGCTTCCCACAGACTGCAGCCCTTCGGGGCACATCTTCCTGCCTGGACTGCAGTGACATCTGCTCTGGCACCTGGAACATCTCCTCCTACTGTGACCTTGGTGTTCCCTCTGCTGATTCTTGCTCTTTCTGTTCCCTTGGCTTTGTTATTTATTTATTTTGAGCTTCCTTGAGTATATTTTCCCAGAGGTGCTGCCAGCTTGTCCTGCAGTGGGTCCACTGAGTCCCACTGTGTTTGGCCTACACGCACAGGGGCCACTCCTGCAGTCCCTGTGCTGCCATTGCCTTGCCACACATGCCTGGTGTAGAGGGATTTATAAATCTCTGCTGCTCTGAGGCTGGTGGAGGTGGGGCAGTGGGTTGGCTGTGAGCGGCTTGATTGTATCAAGGGTGCCTGTCCTCACAGTCCACATCCTGAGTGTGACTTATTGAATGGAATAGAGACAAACCCCAAGTTGCTAGAAATAAGATTGAGAAGTAATTTTCACTAAGGAAGCTTTCTGTGTGTTTCCTGGTAGTTTAAGTGGAAAAAAATAACAACAACAACAAAACCAAAGTTATTTTTAAGAAAATGACCTAAACTTTGATGAATTTTGCCTGAAATAGGGAATAAGCAGCATGGTAGTGAAGTGCTATCCTGAGAGTTAGTAAAAGCTTCAAGCATGGAATTGCTGGTTCTCAGCTTATTGGAGGAAATAAAATAGTACATGTTGAACACCTAATATTAATCAGGATGTATTTTTAAATGTGCCCACAATTGGAAGGCATCAGCTATGCTATTTTTTTCTACTTGAGACTGATCTGAATGGGCTACTTATTAAATAAAGGCCTTGATATATAGGAGAATATACGACTTTGTCTTGGTAAATTTGATTGGCATCAGAAGCTCAGTTGCGTGCATGAAATGCAACATGCTGTAAGGGATTCTGTTCTTAAATTAAAAGCTTATTTTTTAAAAGATCTTTAAAGTTGCTGTTCTCGAATATTGGGAAATGAGATTTATGAAATACTAGTGATGATTCCTTTTCAGTAAATTCAGTGCAATGTGTTGATCTTATAGGCAGTCTGTATTTTAGTGCAGAATTCATGTTGATGAGGATTTTAATTTTTTCTTTTTTAATAATTACTGCAGTATTTTTAATGAGATCACTGCGATCCTCATGGTTTTGAGAATTGGGACTTTCAGAGTGTATGGAATTCTGTGGTTCATATGTTAATTTTGGAAGTCAGTGATCACATTTCAAAGCTGCTCGTAAGTCAGCCACAAATTTGTGATGAAACAGTCTCATCTGAAAGGAAGTAGCTGTGATGGACTTCTGCATGAAGGCTGCAGCTGCTCAGGGTGTTCTCAGAACATCAGCGCTCAAATATTTGCTTTCAATCCTTTGAAAACACAGTGAGGAAAGCTTGGGTCTGTTCAGAGGCAAGCTGAATGGATGAAATAAATAATCTGTGAATTAGCAGGGATGCTTCCAGCCATGTATTGTTGCTACAGTTGGAACGTAACCTTGCCCATGTTCAGTGAGATCTGTGTCTGCAAAAGCACTGAGAAGGTGAATTTATGTAGTTCAAGTGAGGGAGATCAACGTGGTTCTGCAGAAACCTTTGCATGTAAAATACTGCATTACTGTAGGGGGAGAATACATGCCCCAGAAGCTCACTGATCTATATGTTACCAAGAGCATTGTGAAGTTGCCATGAAAATTGAGCATTGCCCACAGCTTTGCTGATGGAAATACACCATCCTTTTAATGCGCTTCTTGCTTGCTTCTCATTGGATTTCTTGCTATCTTACTGCCCCATTTTCTTCAGTTTGTTTTATTTTTTCTCTACCTTTTGTTCTCAGCAGCTTGTTTCTGTAGTTTGTCTTTCCTCACTTTCAGCCTTGCAGAGTAAGGGAGCAGAGAGGAGTTAGGAGCAGAGTGACTGAAACAAAAGGATCAGGAAGTATTTTCTGTGTTTATTTTTTGCTTGCCACTTTCTGTGCTTTTTCTTTGTAGTTCTAAGTAGGAAGTAGAAACACTACCAGTTTCCATTTGTTTTGCTCTCAGATGTATGTTTAAAGCTTATCCTTACAGTAACCCGGGGTTTTCTAAACCTCTTAGGACTCTTGTCCTACTTAGGTGTTTATCAAATTTGTTTGTTTGTTCTGTGCATGCAGTTTGAAAGCAATTTATACATGCAGAGCTTTCTGAAGAGCTCTGCGTCTCGCACAAAGCAGAGAGCACAGAGCACGGCGTGACACGCCTCTTGCATTCCCACAAAACACAGTCCTTTCCCTTTGTGTTCTTGTCTTCCTTCTTGTATTCAGTGCGGTATTTACAGAACAAACATTCTAAGGACACACATTTTTCTGAATGAAGAGTGAATGTGGTGGCAGTACTTAGATGCGTTGCCTTCCTTTTGACTGACAGCTTTGTTTCTGCAGATAGCCAGGGGTGTTACAACAGTGCAAGTGATGATGTAGACCTGCTGCTTGTATTCCAAGTGGCTTATCATCTGGAAGAGAAAGTGATGGCCTAGGCAGCCCGATTTCACAAGTAGCCAAGCTGGTCTAGCACCTTGCTGCTGCTGCTGGAGGAGTTCTTCCTGCTTTTGCACCTTCCCTGTGCAGTTTTTCCTCTTACTTATTTGTCTCTCCCTGTGCTGAAGAACAGCAGAGGCGGTGCTTACTCTGCTGGGCCAGCAGAATGCGGGTGCCCTATCTGGTTTTGCTCTGGGCTGCTGATCTGAGCTGCATCCCAGGGGCCTGCTGTGGGTAGCAGCAGGTGGAAGAGAATCACAGCTGCTGCCGGTGATGGGCAGAGCAGAGGGAGAGGTTTTCCTCTTGTCACTGCACTGTCAGCAGTCTTTCTGGTGTGTGGAAGCATGAAATTGGTCCCCGTGGAGTGAACTCGATTCTGCTGGGTGTTTGGAGCTCATTGCCATTTGTGTTAATTTATATGGGATTACGTGTACTATACGTGTAACTGAGAAATGTCATTCACAACTACTAATGTTGGTCTGGGTATACTACTTCTTCAAAAGTTAGAGGAAGAAATAGTAGCTTGACTCATTCATGTGTTAAAACTGCTATGGATTCCTTTCAGTTAACTTCAAGGGTTAAAATTGAGCTCAACTTATCAATGAGAAAATATACATTAGCAGAAACCCTTGGTAATCAACACCACTTTTGTTTGTGCATGGTGGTAGAGAATAACTGTGCTAAATCTGTCTGGTAAGCAGATTTTAAAATTTGGTGGTTACATTCTTTGCAGTTTTGTCTGCACTGAACACTATTTAATTGGTGATCTAATAAGGGGTGACTGGAGACAACAACCCTGTAAAAAGCAGAGAAGCAGAATGTCTATAAATATATCCAATTGGAGGATGTTTGTTCAGTGCTGCAGCGGTTGGTGGTGGCAGAACCTGTAATTGTACTAATAATTTTGGTTTCTGCTGTAGACTCCGGAGAAAGAGCTGAATCTTTGTCTTTTCTCTGTCAGCTCACCTGTGGCAGTAAGCTACTCTGATTAGAGATGTTATCAATTACTCTGTTGCTTCAGGAGATGCTGCAAGAGTTTCTGCAGCCTGCTGATGATATGATATGGATTATGAAATCCATAAAATCTGTAATATCGTAGTAGGAAGAAAGCTTTTACTTTAAGCACTCAGTTGTTACTAAGGTTGTCACCCATGGTAGTATTCTGAAGATATGGCATATTAACAGTCATTAAACAAAGACTCTACTTTTGATGCAGCTCTCTTTTCACAGCTCGTGTTTCTGCTATGTAACACATAAAAGGTGATGAAGCAAAGGAAGGATTTTGAACTGTGTGCTTGTATCTCTGGAAAAGAGAGGATCAGGACTTGATTATAGCAGATATTTGGGGGTTGTTTTTGATAGTGAAGTAGGTCCTGGATGACAGACATCCTGCACTGAAAGAAAAAAGGAAATAAGAGAAGGCTTTCATGGGACAGTATTTGCAAAATTGCCTGTTTAAGTAACTAAAGAGTTGTGTTTTTACCTGTAAGCTGAAATTGTACTTTGTTGTTCTGTTTTTCTAGCTGCCTCAGCTTATCTGGGTTAGAGCTCCAGCTTGATCAAGGGGAATTCTCTTTACTATAATGGGGAGAAATATTTTGCATTGAGCAAGGCTTCAAGGGGTTTGTTTTACAGCTAGATTGAGAGAGAGGTAAAAACAGGAGACATATAGCTTTTGAAACAGCAGACTGAATTTTTAAAAGTTGCTAAAAGAAGCTTTATGCCTTAAAAGTTGTGATTATTTGAGACAGTAATCTTTGACAGTGACATGCATAGGTTATAAGCTTTCAAGTACTGAGGCTTCCCTGATGGACCCTGTGAAGTGGAAAGAGGATGAGATGAAGCTGCTTTCTGTGGCTGTCTGCCACTGGTGCATAGTGAAGAACTGCTGTATCTGTTACAGTGGGTAGCAGAGGCTCGTCTGCATGCTTTCTTCCAAGCTTTGGGCATTTGATCATCCCCCTGGAAGAAAAATGCCTCTTTTCTGGCCTGGCAACTAATCCATGATTAACACAAAGAGGTGGCCTGGCAGTGAAGGAACAAAATCCCTAACAGATGAGGTTTAGGAGTAAGAAAGTGTGCTTGGTGAATGTGATGCTGGGTGTAGTCAGAGTCTCCTCAATCCCTTCATTCTTCTTTTGTATCAACCTACTTTTTTTTCCTTGACTTGAGAGAACAGAAGTTGGATTCTGTTGTTGCCATCTCAGATTTGCTGCCTTGTAGCTGTTTTATAGAGCATGGAGATGAAGGGACACTGCTGCTGTGACGTGGTCTGGTTTTGCCTTCCATTTAAATATTCTCTAGTCTTTTCTTCCTTAGTAGCAACAGGAAAAGTGACTTCCCCTTTCAGACAAAACATGACAAGAAGCAAGATTAAAAGGAATTTCTATCTGACATGGAATGTGCTTTTTTCTGTTTTCCAAGTCATTCTTTAATTGTCTTTGTAAGCTAAGCAAACATAGATAGAAATAAGCTATTTTTCTAATCATATTCCTTTGGTATGATCTGTAGAAGAAAATTTGCAATCAAATGAAGACACGTGCTTTCTGTTCCCAAAGGTAATGATCATGATGGTGAAGGTCCTGCTTGCCACACTTCTTGCTTCCCTATCTAAGTTTTCATTTCTTCTTCTCTGGAGTGTGTTCAGAGAAGGGCAGTGAAGCTGGTGCTGGGCCTGGAAAGTCTTATGAGGAGTGGCTGAGGCAGCTGGAATTGTTCAGTCTGGAGAAAAGGAGAGTCTCAGTGGAGACCTTATCACTCTCCACAACTCCCTGAAAGAAGGTTGTGTGAGGTGAAGGTTGGCCTCTTCTTGCAGGTAACAGCAATAAGAGCAGCAATAACTGCCCAGGGAGGTGACTGAGTCATCCGTGGAGGTGTTTGAGGAAATAGTGGATGGTTGTACTGAGGGATATGGGTTAGTGGGGGAATATTGTTGGTAGGTAGGACTGGGTGATCTTAGAGGTCTTTTCCAAACTTTATGATTCTATGGGTCTTGGCTTTGTATTGCATTTGACTGAATGGCCCAAGTTTAATTTAAACATTCCATACCTTTCAATAATCTAGATGATGAAATGTGGCTGCCCGGTTTGTTATTTACTGTTCTGGTGATCTTAATACTTCACAAACCCGGGAGCCAGACTTTTTTAAAAAGCAGAGAAATAATACAGTTTGAAATCATCGTTGAGGTTTCCTTTTCTTAATATATATATATCTCAATGAATGTAGTAGTGTTACTGTAGAAGTAAACTTGCTTAATATGTAAGTGTACGTATGAATACTCTGGGATTCTGTAATATTTTTCTTCAAATTTTGGATGTCAAACAGGATAATTGCATAGATGCCACAGAACTGCACAGTAAAAGGGTGCTGTTCTCTGTGTGCTTTAGCGTCAGAGGATTGAGTGACTGTGTATAAGTAAAGATGATAATGTGTAGAATTAAATTTCTTTGAACAGCTGACAGTGTATGTTGTGCTTCTAGCTTCCATATATGTAAAGATGACCAGATGAGATCCTCTTTAGATCAACTGAAGTTGGAGCAGATGACCTCCAGAGGCCCCTTCCCACATCAGTTTTGTGAATCTTTACTACTTAAGATTCAGTGATAAAATTATAAGTAGCGTGTTTATATTTACATATTATTTTTACTTTCTTTAATGTAAGCCTTCACATAAATGTGTGATTTAGCACTCAGTGTATTATTGGAGACTTCTGCTAACATTCCTTGTCAGGTACAGCCATTGCTCTTAACAGGCTACATACGTCACAAACAAATCTCTTCAAGTGTACTGTCACCGTGTTAGAAACATGAGTTTTATGCCACTTCTGCTAGGTGAGTATGAAATCAGTTCTGGATCCAGGGCTTCCAGATTCTCCTCTTTAGAAGAAACCTCCATTTCAGAGTGATCTTCTTAGTAAACGTACTCTTGGATGTCGTGAGATTTTTCTTCATCTGTTTTTATAGAAAGTTTGCTCAGAAACTTTTGTCCAATTAACATCTGGAGAGCTGACCTCTTTAGGAGCAGTACCTTTAGAGAGAACAAGAGGAGCTTCCCTTCACACTCTCCATGCTAGTTTTCTTCTTGGAAGACTTGAAGTACCACAACGTATATTACAAGGCAGGAATGCTAGAATCCCACATGTCAACTTACGGTCCCATTTGGAGTACTGAAAACTGATCGTCTCATACGTGTCCTCTTTGCCCCTCTGGCCCCTTTCTCACCTACTTTTTTGTGTTTTTTTTTTTCTTCCTACTTTCACCTCTTGGGCAGTTTGGAGTTGAGAGCTGTGGCAACCTTCTTTCTTTCTCTATCTGTAATCTCGTGCAGCACTGGTGAAGCAGCAGTGTCTTCTGTTCTCACAACTCTACACTAGATCTAATTGATCTCCCCTCTTTCAGTGTCTTCATTTTCAACTCTCGATAACAGTGATCTTTCAGTTTCAACGCATTCAGATAGTTATGCATTTTTAACAGTCTGAAATATGTTACCTGAAACACTGAAGACTTTGATGGGATGAAAATGAAATGTTGCAATATGCTTTTAGCTTTGTTATCTGCTTACTTGCAAAGAAAGATGAATTCTTGCTTGGCTGGTCACCTTAGATTCTTTATCTATTTTGCTTGTATTTTCTATTCCTAAACATTTTCTATTCAAATTCATATCCTCAGGGTTTGAGTTTGAGCCTCTTTGCTTAAATCTTTGTAGGAGATTTTCATTCTGCGCATTTTTCTTGCAGCTGCGTAATTCAGAAGAGGGTGAAATGGTACTAAAAATACTTCTTTTAATCTGTGATCATTTAGCATCTAAAAAATAAACACTAATTTTAGGTTGTTTCCTGCCCAGTACTCTTCCTGGCTTTAGACGTTGAGCTGTTGAGCTTTGTAAGATGTAACTATTTTTGCTAGCATGGGATCATAAATATTCTTGCTGATGTTCCAGTGGTACACCACAGATATTGAGTTGTAGAGGAATACTGTGTGCATAGAGACTTGATACCAGGAGCTAGACTACTGATCACTGCTGCCAGAGAGGTGTTAGCTATTGCAAGAGGTACTTCCTTGTGCTGTTAAAAATACAACTGAAGTAAATAATTATTGTGTCCTTCTAGGTTTTGTGGGTTTTTTTGCATGAAAGCAAGAGCATTTTACAATACACAAAAACAGTGGTTGTGTGGCCCTAGATAACATTCATATTTTTTATTTTTTTTTTCTTTTAAATCCAAGGCTGTTGAACCACCATAGGAGAAGTAATACTTCAACAAAGCAGTTGTTTGCTGCTCAGTAGAACAACAGATTGATTCATTACATTGGAAGCACTTAATCGTACACTATAGTTTTGTCTTGATGTACTGTGGAATTAAGTAAAATGTTAAAGTCACCTCTTGGAAAAGCAATTCTGCATGTGGGTTAAACAACAGTTTATCATGTTCTGTTTTCAGTTTTTGTTCAGATGGCTATTGTTTGAGCTGTGGTCAGCGTAGCCATCCTTTGCCTTTTCTCCTAAACTAACTAAGGAATGCAGCAAGAGGTGTTCCTGCCACACAGCCTGCTAACAGCTCTCTAACACTCTCTCTCTCCTCTGCTCTTTAGCAAACACTTGGAGGTTAGGGTAGCATTCTTCAGAAAACTGATCGTTTTATATTTTATAATGTAATTCAGTGGAATGCTGAAGATAGACCGTAGTAAGTCTTTAACTAACAGCAGTAAGGATACTTCTTCATGTGAGATCCAGATAAGTGAAGAATAGCCCCTTATAATTCAATTTGTTTGTTTGTTTTTCCTGTAAATGCTTTGGATCTCTTGTGATAAGAATTTTACTTCATAAAGTATATGTTTAAAAACTCAAATTACAAAGCAGCTGCCTTGATATTTTTAGCTACTGCCTTCCAAAGATATGTTAGTGTTGTTTTGTTCTCCTGTCTTTATGCCAGCCTTTTTTCTTAAGATGGTCAAGGTTAATGTGTGTTGCAGAAAGGGATAACTGTGCTCACGCAAGGTTCTTCTCCAGATGCTTTGTATGAGTATATCTAAGCTGAAAGAAAACAGCTGGTCTGTCTTGAAGCATTCAGATTTTTTGCTTTTTCTTTCTGTGCTAACAAACATGGATTATTTTACCCAAAGCATCCTTTAGTGTGACTTGGATTTCTGAGGTGTTCAGACTTTGATCATAATAGACTTATCTTTGGACAGGTTCCCTAGGGCAATGGGCACAGTCCCAAGCTGCCAGAGTTCCAGCAGAGTCTGGACAACGCTCTCAGACATAGGGCTTGAATTTCGGGTGGTGCTGTGTGGAGCCAGGGTTAGACTCAGTGATCCTTGCTGGTCCCGTCCGTCCCAACTCAGTATACTCTATGGTTCTATAGTTACAGGCAGAGGATTTCATATTAGAGAAGTGGAGATTATCAGTGATTCTGTGATGGGCAATCTGCGTTGTCCTTCCCCACTCAGGAAACTGTTGTGCTTTGCAACTGTGATGCATAGTATAGTTATTGTCGATGGACTTTTTAGCTGAAAAAAAAAGTCTAAATATGCTCCTTTGATTTTATATTGATCTAAAAGTATCTCAGTCTTCTGAAAGTTACAAACCAGTTTCAGTTCATGAAAACCCTTTACTGACAGGTTTTCCTTCTGAAATATCTATTTAGATGGAACAAAACTGGGCTTTAAGGTGTGTAAAATCTTTTTGCAGTTTAATTCTTAATAACGTGTTTCATAAAAGAATGTAATCTAGATGACTCATTGTGCTGAAAGAAAAAGTAAGTTTTCCCTCAAACTTTCTTTGCATTATTTCAGGATTATTTAAGGAATACGCAAAACTGATTAAAATCACTCCCCTAGAGCTATGGTATTCAGTAAATGGGTTGTTTTAGAAATGTACATCTTGCTGGAACTTTGAACCTCCATGGTGCTTTTAACAGTCTTATTTGCATGGAACAGTTGACAGATTTCAAGCTAATGCTTTGTCAATAGAGCATTCTTTCAGTCAGAATTTAATTTAAAAATTTACTGCCAGTTTCTCACCCTGACTCACTGACTTAACAAACGAGTGACTCAATAAGAACCAAATCCAGCTTTGCAGTGTTTTTTATAATTTGCATTCTGTGATGAGTGCTCTTCTCATGTTAGTCATCAGCAACTGTGCACGTGGAGCAGCTCTGTGATGAAAGCCAGTCTGGTAGCCACTGCTCCTCTCACGGAACTGTGTCGTGTTCTATAGCAGTGGTACAGGGAAAGGGGGGTGTCGTGCCATATGTGGGCGACCTGGAATAACAGTTTCTGTTTGGATGCTTAATCAGATCTATGTATAAGTTGCAGCTGTTGTTTCCTCCTCTCCCATCTTCCCTCTGAAAGAAAGCATGTGTAGTTTGTGTTGCTGCAGTGTGACTGTGTCTAGCTAGTGTATGTGTTATTTGCTTTCTTAAGTTGCAACAGTGATGGGAACAAAATATCCGGGTGCTGCAGACAATTTCGATTCTCATGTTAAGGTGTCTGGATGGTTTCTGTGTTATACACCAGCATGAATTTAATCTTACTGGTATTAGAGATGTGATGGGTTAGCACTTGTTATTTCCTGGACCAGTAGAAGCGGAGACATTGCCTGTGCATTAATGAATTTGAAATGGAGAAGCAATGAAAAGCTCAGCTGAGGCTGAAACTGGTAAGAGATATAAAGGGGAACAAGGAGGTCTGTATATGAGTATGGTGTCAGTCAGCAGGTCAATGTTTTGATGCTCTATGGGGTTTGGAAACCAAGAGACAAAGGACAGAACGGATGCCCACAGTGCCCTTGGTGTGCTGCCTGTTCTGATGAGGCCAGTCCTCTGAGGTGTTGGTTCCTCAGCAGTGGTAGAGGCTTGTATGCAGTTTGAGGGCTATTAGTGTTCCCTACTGTTAGTCACTTGTGACACCACATCTGCATCTATCTTTGGGATTTCCATAGCAGAAAGGACGTTGGTATAGTAGAGTGAGTACACCACTATAATGGGATAGAGAGCATGACCTTGGAAAGCAGCTGAGAGCCAATTTTGCTAAATCTTAGAAAGCTAAAAAGGGATCCCTCTGTTGTCAATTCTTCTTCACCCCTTGACTGTAAGAGGTAGCCTGTTCTCAGAGTTGCATAGTGAAATGTAAATTGCTTCAAAAATTCCTGGATATACGCTGATAATACCATGACTTTATGAGAACAGCCTTTGTTCTTCTCTACTCTTAGTTCCTCATGGATTTCAAACTTAAGGTACAGTGTAACAGAAGAAACTTCAAATCACAGGAGCTTTGATTGCCTGTCAAATTAAAAAATAGCAATTGTGCACAGTGCAGATGGGAGTAGTATGGCCCAGAACTATAATCTGAATACAGAAAGTGGGATATACTTAGCTGTCTCTCCTGCTCCTCTTCAAAGACTGAAGTGCAACATTCAGCTGTAGCCAAGCTCAGCTGGGCCTTCAGGTGGCTGGGAAGCTGGTGGGAAGGCTGTGGCTGAGCAGGCTGCAGAGCAGCTCTGGTTTGATTCCTCTCTGCACGCACTGCAGGTAGTGGTGGGGCAATGGCAGCTGTGGTGTGGGATTTTGAGCCTGGTGTTGGGCCCTTCTGGTGCTTTTGCTGATGGTAACCAGTAGCTCTCCCTGCTTTCTAATGTGTGGGTAAAACTTATTTTCCCCCTTCCTATTTTCTAAACACAGGAAACATTCTACGAACCACGCTGATTCAAAATGTGCTGAGCCCTGACAGACAGACCAAATACAGAAGTCCTCTTTAACTCATTTCCTGCTAACATGACTAAGCTGGTTTCTTGTGCATTACCGAAATAATTATTATCCACTATAGAACTTTCTCATTCTAGTTCTGTTAGGAAACATTAAATTTCCAGTGTGCAAAGAGATCAATTAACCTTCAGTGTTGCGTGCTCTAAGCTGTATGTAAAATACTGTAGTATACAAACCCAGTCTTTACTTTTGTCAGAACTTACATTTGACAAATTGATGTTTTTTGTTTTTTTTTTTCCTTAAACTGTCCTTAAGTGTATCAGATGTTTAAAATGAAAACCTTTTTGGTCAGGATTTGTGAAGTGGTGGACTTCTTTGTCACGTCACGGAAGTTGTATGCTGGACCTGCGGATGCATGTCAAACTGTCATTTGCTTGTTAGTACAGCTAAACAGCTGGAAATTTTGCCATACAAGCATTGAATTGGCAAATAAAACTTTCCTTTAGATGGCAATTAGTGGCTAATAAAGTTTTATTATTATCTTGGAGCTATGTTGTTGAATAACATTGTTTGCTTTGGCCCAGGAATTGTATGCCTTTAATATGTGTTTGAAAGACATTGAGTGCCATTGCTTTGTAGGATGTCTCTATAAGTAATGTTGCTCCAGGCAAATACTTCACTTTTCCATTCTTTGTCTTTCAAGAGACCAGTGTTTTCAGTAGCGTAAATCAAAGCTGTATGGGAAGGCCCTCATCATCGTGAGGATAAATTGAAGAGGAGGAACACTGTTTAGGCAAAATAGAACACTTGAGAAGGTATAAAGGTGCTCCTAAAAGAAGAAAGTATAGAAAAACACATGACGCTTTAAATTACTTGGTGTAGTCTGGTATAAAGATGAGATGGCCACCAAAAGTATCAGGAGTATCACTTCTGTTTGGTGGGCAGAGGAAGTGAGTTGTTACTGCAAACCTGAGTACTGCAAATCTTACTTCTGTGTTCTGAAAACCTGAAAACTAAGCAGCCTGGTAACTAGACTGCATCTGTGGCTTGTCTCATCTTCATCTGGAAGCTGAGGTCTTTCTGTTCTGCAATACTGTTTAAACAATTAAACATGTGGGTATAGTGTTGAGAACACATAAGTGTCCAGATCACCATGGATATAATTCCCAGAACATCAAATTAAAGTTGTAACTGGAAAAATAACAAATCGTTTGATTTCTCCACTATTTGTCAGGTCTCTTTAACTCTCCTGGAGAACCTTAGAAATTCTAGATTTAAAAATCAGCAGTAAGCTGGAGTTTTCATGGAAATTTTTTCCAAGATTTTTGTATTTTCTGTTGATAATCAATTACAGGGCAGGACTGGTCTTTGTAGCTTACTATATGATGGCATTGTACATAGGTCATGTATGGTAGTCCAGCTGACACAGTGCTGAGAATTTCAATGGAGGCAATGGTAACTGCATTCAAATACGTGTGAAATGAAATGATTTATAGTTGTTATTCTTTTAAATTTATTTACAGATGACATGGCAGAACTTCTTCTCGGAGAGTCCAAACTAGAACAGTTTTTGAAGGAAAATGCTCTTAAACAGAGCAGTAGTCCACGGGGCCCCCGGCCAAAGCTAACTGAGGTCAGGAAGCATCTAACAGCAGCACTCGATAGAGGAAACCTAAAGGTAGGTTGGTCAACCTGGGCAAGAATTAGGGCAACTGACTAGGTAATGTTGATTATGGAGAAAAACATGGGCAATTCTTGTTTCTTTTTTTTTTAATCATTATTTCCATAATTAGTGCTATGCTATTTTGCGTCTCTTTCTTTCTTCATCTTTGTTCAGGTAAGATTTTTGCCTTCCTTCGCTAGAAGAACAAGAAAATTATTGTTGACTTCTGGAAGGCTTACATGAAGAGCTTACAGCTTGTTTTGTGGAAGTTTTACATGGAGCACAAAACTAAATCATTGTTTGCAGTACATTAAAAAGAAATGCTATAAAAATATGGAATATTTCAACATTTTTTTGTAATAGTCTCATAAGTACTTAGGAATGATTTTTTAAGTTATATTTGTGGAAATAAATAAGGTTAATACTTAAGAGGAATAATTACGTCACAATCTCGTGATATTCTTAACCATTCTGCTCCTTTCATTATTTATTGCTGTAGCTCCCCTGCTGCTTAATGTTTCTATATTCATGCCCATCTCTTGAGAGATGAGAACCTTTCTTTAGCCATCTCTAACTTCTTGTTTTGCATTTTCTGTGATTCCTGGGAGAGTTATTTTCTCTTCCTTTTTTCTTTCATTCTTCCATAACTCCTTTTCTGAAGACCTTCGTTATACCTTGACACTCTGAGATAGTGCAGATTATGTAAATAAACACGCTGTCTTAAGTTTTGACACTGTGCTGTGCTTATGGTGTTGAAATCATTGGGGAGGTTGTAATGATAGGCTACCTTTAAATAGTATTGTCACCTGGCAAAGCTGGAACTTAACAGAGAGGTGTTTCTCGTGCATGTGTAAGTAAATATATGAATATGTAAAATGCCTGATAATGCTTTTCAGTAACTTGATGGAGTGTGACTAAATGGATTCAACCCCAGCTTCAAGGTTCCCGAATACTACAAGGAGTTAGAATTCTGGTGGGTTTTTGCTCTTTTACAAAAAGTATACTTACGGTTTCCACAGTGAATATATGCAAAAAACAGGCCAAATATCTGTCAGAAAGAATTCTATTTGTTTTGATCAGGAATAAAAACTTTCTTGTTCCTATCCCTTCTAGCCAGAATTTTTACAAGAAGCTAACCTAATTATGGCAAAGTTGAACTATGTGGAAGGTGATTACAAGGAAGCTCTGAACACGTATGCCAGAGTTGGAGTTGATGATTTGCAGCTAGCTGCTGTGCCACCATATAGGTTACGGATGATTGCTGAAGCATACTCTACTAAAGGTAAGATTACTATTTCCAGTATAACATTGTGGAACAAGTATTTAAGGAGTTAAACCGTGTCTTGTCCAAAGTTAAAGAAATTGCTAGCATATATATAATTAACACAGTGGTAAAGTGCCATACTTGCAGATGAGTAAGAAAATTGTTTAGCTTCTTTAAAATAATCAGAGTTGGTCTAGGTTGACAAGACTCTCTCCTCTATTAAGATTCCCATTTTAACAAATTTTTAGATGTGTTATTTAAAAGTCTGTGAATATCTGAATGCAAAAATAACTGTGAAAATATACTAGAATTATTAACATTGCTTCTGAAAATTAAGGGTTAACTAAGTGCTGTTTTGCAATTGTTGTGGATGGAATTGAAGAACCCAGGTTCGTATTGCTTTTGTAGAGAATGTTTGGAATTCTTGGCTGAGGTTACATTAAGCTAATTGAGAAAATTAGCCATAACATGATAAAAGGACTTGAAACGTATTTTTGTTTGTCAGTTCAATTTTTCAAAACTTTAAAAACTGAGTATGTTAAAAAATAATTCAGAAAGTGAAGTTTCTTTTTTTTCTCTTCGAGGAATGCAGGATAGTGTAAATTGTAATGCTAGCCTGATGTCTGAAGGTGGCAGTACCACTTCATGTTAGAAAACTAAAGGACTGTGACCTCAGTGTTTAGAGGAAAGTGTCAGTTTGTGTGCCATGGATTTATGAGAATTTCTTGTGACTGAATGTTTGCTTTGGTCGGCCATCTTTAATTTTGGGCTTGATATGTGTATATACTTTTTGTTATGGTAAATAAAGTGTCAAAGTCAACAAATAAATTTGGAAAGGCTTTGGTATAGCACTCACTGTTAACTGGTTGAGGGTTGATTCAAACTGTCGTGGAAGACATTGATTATTTTCACTAAAAGTGGAAAAGAAAGAACATGGGAATTTTTTACATAATATAGTAAACCTGCTCATCTGTGAGGATTTGTGTTGGATTTGTCACATTTTTCCTATGAAAATTTATTTCATTTTATCAACTTCATGTGCATAAATTTGCTTATCTCCAAAGAATTCCATGCCAATAATTTAACTGAGTTTTTTTTCCCAGGGTTCAACTATTTTGACTCTGCTTTATTTAACCTCATGAAAATATAGTTGAAACAATTTTGCAGAAAGGATGGGTATTATGCAATTTATTTGATTTAAAGTTAATTTATTAGAAAATACTATGTGTTGCTTCTTGCCTTAATTTCTTCAATACCCTGGAATGTTTTTCTTGGTTCCCCTTGAAAGGGAGAAAAAAAAAAGCATGTCTGCTGCCCAGATATTTTAATTTTGTTTCTGATTTCAAGTTTTCTATTTAAACACTGAAATCTGTGATATCAAGCCTGGTCTAATCTTGGTCAGACCTCACTGGTTTGGTCCTTTCTACTTGGTGCCTGCTTGCCAGCTTACCTGGGCAAACCTTGTGACTATTGCTTTTCTGTTGTTCTGTTTGTGTCTACAATTGCTGCTTTGTTTTTTGTTTTTTTTTTCTTCAAATATGTTTTCAGTTCAAAAGGATGATTAATGAAACTTAACATCCCTCCCCACAGTAGTGAGCTTGTCATCTCCTCTGTGTTCTAGAATAAGGGTGAAATTGCAGAGCAGTCTTAATTTCAGTATTCAACATCTAGAAATATTTAGAGTAATTTACAGCTAAACAGTATTTATCAATTAGCAGTAGTGTGATTAATTTTCTCCCTTTCCTCCTCTCTGAAGTTTCTATTTTATTCTTGTGAGAGTGGACTATAAAAAATTACAGTCTGAAGAACCTCTTTAGAGGTTATTGGAGGTTTGTATTTACTTCACAATGAAATACAAACTATTCTTGTGGGGACTTTATGCTTCACTGCAGTTTGTATTTCTGTTTGCAGGCTCAAGGATAACCTGAATATGCAAAGATAAAAGTTTTCTAAGCCTTTAGCTTTTATTTCTTTGGCAATCATGAACAGATGACTGTTATTTCCAAGAAATAGGGAACTGCCCATGTGCATGCATCCACCTGAATGCAAAGCTCAGTGCAGCAGCCT
This sequence comes from Cyrtonyx montezumae, assembly GCF_038088225.1. Classification (NCBI taxonomy): domain Eukaryota; kingdom Metazoa; phylum Chordata; class Aves; order Galliformes; family Odontophoridae; genus Cyrtonyx; species Cyrtonyx montezumae. The sequence goes on from NW_027071826.1 coordinate 15,220,271, forward strand.
GCAGACTGGCAGTAAAAAGGCCAGCTTCAGTTGCCTCATGTCAGTCCAGCTTTGGGCAAACTTAGCACATCTGGACTTACTGTCAACAGAAGATATGTATCCTACTTTATACTCATCTGTGTAGAACTGAAAACAGATGGTAGTTTTGAATTCTCCTATTTACACATTTTTTTCTTTCTTTTAGGGTCACCACAAATGCTTATCGCTCTGACTTTTTCCCTCTGTAACTGAGGTGACAGGTTGAGTGAGGTGCCTGAGCAGAAATGTTGTTTAACCTTGTGCAATTTTGACAAGGTGTTTAAATGAGCATGTAACTCTGTAACCCTAATTTAGTCTCCTCAAGCCCTTAGAAATGACTTGCTTTGCACTTGTGTAGTCTTAGCCTTGCTCTGAACATATGAAGCATTTCTTTCAATTCTTCACTGTGAAGGAAGACTCAGTGTATCTGTATGAATAAAATGAAGTGCAAAAACACCCCGAAGGTCAAATCTGAGCTGAGTTTTGTGGAGCTTTATCTACAGATCCCTAGAAAGGAGGGGAAGAGGAAGAACAGTAGTGGTGCTTGTGGGGAGTGGAAATAGAATTGGAACATGGCAGGAGAAGCGAGGTCTAAAATTACTTGCTGAACTGTGGAGTATATGTATTCATGTGTGTTTATATATGCGTGTATGTGTATACACAAATATTTGAGAGCTTACACATTTATTAGCATATGTGCATGTGTTTTTCAGCTGTTAGAAGGTAAGACATGGAAAAAAAAATCAGATGAGTTCTTACTGCCACTTCAGTCTCTTCAGAGAAACTGTCTGAATGCATTATCCATAAATTTGTTTGTTTTTGTGTTTGTTTAGTAAACTTCACTGGAAAAATGTTCGTTAAATTACAGTACTTTTCTTTACTCAATTTTGGATCTTTGTCCAGAATATGAAATCCAGTGTCTCTGCACCCCTGCAGTCTTCAACTTGAAAAAATTCTTTCATTAAGCAGAATTTAGTTCTTTAGAACTAAAACAATCTGCTGGCTGCAATGCATTCACAAAGATATCCTCAAAACTTTATTACAAAAATGAATTACATATGCATAAATATGCTCCAAAAAATGCTTTTAAGTCTAAGTGCTGCACTTAGCTTTAGCTGAAGGCATGTATTTTGGAGGAATATAATCAAGAGGTGTACTGAGTAAGCCAGAAAAGGCACACAAATCCAGCAAGGAAGGTTAAAGTTTGATTGTTATTCTTTTCTTTACAGTGTCTAATTAGTGATATACTGTTTCAGAGCTTCCAGAGAAAGCATCTCATTAGGTTTCTCAAAATGCAGCAGTGTTAAAATTTCAACAAAATGAGAAAAATCCTATTGTGAATGACCTTTGAAATCTTTATTTCCTTTGTGCTTTATTCTTTCTTGCTCTGCGATGTGGAGTTTCGTGAACTTGGGAACCAGAGGCCTCAGTGCACAAGTAATGCTGCAAAGTAGTGCCTGGCTTTCATTCCTTCAAGGGAAAATGTTCAGAATTGCTAGTGTGATGATGAAGTATGGCTAGAGTAGAAGAAAGATGGAAGAGGGATCTGATGAGAAGTTATGTTTCTGTGTCTATTCAAACAGCACTGAGTAGACTAGCCAAGTGAGTATGCATGATGCAAAGTTTCAGAAACCTGATTAGTATAGGTCAGGATTCAGCACTGCGCTCTCTATGTATGTGTAGCAGGTGTTGTATTGGAATAGCTGTAGTATTAAATATCAAAACTGCAACTTTATTAAGACATGATTTTCTTAGATTCTTGAAGTCAGCAGGGTGGTAATTTTCAAATGAAGTATAAAAGATAGGAGTGAAAAGTTACAGCTTTCCAAACCTCTGTTACAAGAGTTTAATTTTGTCCCTTCATTATCATTTGTTTACTTTCTTCACTAGATTAATTTAATTGGCAGTGCTCCATTTTTGAGAAGGAGGAAAATCTTAACATATACAGAATTAAAATAAATTATGAATCCATAAAGGAGAAACTGAAGATTGTATATGTGTCCTTTTTGATCTTGCTTTTTTAGGTTCGGTTTGTGTACCTAAATCCAGCTTTTCCTACCATGTTTTTCTTAAGAGATGAACCAGAAAAAATTTGGATGTAACTATTATCACATGGAAGCATATACTTAGAATCTATTTCAATAATGACTGCAATATTCTCCTAGGGATATGGTTTCGGGGATCAGGACATTCTTATGAGGGATTCAATTATTCAGATATTTGTTGGGAAGTGGCCAGGCTTGCATGTTCCAGTGCAGTGTAGCCTATCTTCATTTCAGCAAGGCATTTGACGCTGTCTCCCACAGCATCCTTATAACAAAGTTGAGGAGGTGTGGAATAGATGAGTGGATGGAGAAGTGGGTTGAGAACTGCCTGACTGGCAGAGCTCAGAGGGTTGTGATCGGTGGTGCAGAATCCAGTTGGAGGCCTGTACTTAGCAGTGTTCCTCAGGGATCAGTGCTGGATCCGGTTCTGTTCAACATCTTCATCAGTGACCTTGATGAGGAGATAGAGTCCACCCTCAGCAAGTTTGCTGACGATACAAAGCTGGGAAGAATGGCTGACATGCCTGAAGACTGTGCTGCAGTGAGATCTGGACAGACTGGAGAGTTGGGCAGAGAGGAACCAGATGAGGTTTAACAAGAGCGTGTGTAGAGTCTTGCAGCTAGGGAGGAAAAACCACATGCACCGGTACAGGTTGGGGGATGACCTGCTGGAGAGGAGCTCTGAGGAGAAGGACCTGAGTGTCCTGGTGGATGACAGGCTGGCCATGAGCCAGCAGTGTGCCCTGTTGGCCAAGAAGGCCAATGGGATCCTGGGGTGCATTAAAAAGAGCATGGCCAGCAGGTCAAGAGAGGTGATCCTCACCCCCTGCTCTCCCCTGGTAAGGCCTCACCCTGGAGTATTGTGTCCAGTTCTGGGCTCCCTGGTACAAAAAAGACTGGGATCTCCTGGAAAGAGTCTTGCAGAGAACCACGAAGATGAGAAAGGGTGTGGAGCACCTCCCTTATGAGGAAAGGCTGAGAGACCTGGGTCTGTTCAGCCTTGAAAAAAGAAGACTCAGAGGGAATCTGATCCATGTCTATAAATATCTAAGGAGCAGGAGGCAAAGGGACAAGGCTGTACTCTTCTCAGCAGTGTGTGGTGATAGGACAAGGAGAAATGACCACAAACTGATGCATAGGAAGTTCTGCAAATATGGGCATGGGAACTTCTTCACAGTGGAAGTCTCCTTCTCTGGAGATGTTCAAGACTGGACGCCTACCTGTGCAACCTGGGCTAGGGAGCTGCTTTGGCAGGGGGATTGGACTCAATGATCTCTAGAGGTCCCTTCCAACCTCTACAATTCTGTTATTTCTGTGATTCTATGACAATTAATTAAGTTTGTGCAAGTTTTCAGCAGTATATGAATGAGGTGATATTCTGGAAAGAAGACATAGGCATTATTCAAATACTGCATGTGGCAATATCTTCTGTGTTTCTAATCAATTTTTGTTTGCTTATGGAAGCGGAGATGGGATGCTTGTATAGTAGGATATTGTGTTAATTTGGGGAAGTGCAAGTTGTGACTAGTGCTCTAATAGCAAGTGGATATTTAACTGGGAAATAAACATTGAAATCTTAGGTAATGTGATTCTTCTACTGCTAAAGAAGTCAAGATGATTGAAAAATGAATTTACAGTACTTAGCTTTGCACATCAGTGAATCTTTTACAGATTCTCAGAGATGAACGTAGCAGTTTGTAAGTCTGATGTTTCTTCCAATTTTCAGCTCTGTAAACTTTTGATTTTAGTTAAGAAATGATGTTCCTATTTACTGTTGTCACAGAAGAGTAGACATAGGTATCTGACAAGTGAGCTGTGTTGCATTACAGTTACATTCTTGTTAAGTACGTGAGATATGTCATGCAAGTTAGAATGTGACATTACAGGATTGTAGCTGTATTGCTGCAGGCCATTTTTCATCTCATATTGCCTGTACAAATTACTGTGTTTATATTTAGATGATACGTGTTGAGTAAGGTGAGACTGTCTTTACTGCTGCTGACCCACATTCAAATTTAATGCTGCATTCACCAAGTTAAGTGACTGGCTATTAATTAGTTCTATTTACAGAAACATGGAAATACTCATTAGGTTCAGTAGAAGTGTCAGATGCATGTTAATTGCTTCTTTGCAGTTAGCAAAAGATGCTGCAATATCTTTAATCATACACAATTGTAATGAGATCCTATGCTAGCCTATTTCAGCAGACACTGGGAAGATCTTTGTGGAAAAATACTAAATGAAAGCTGTTTTAGTTATATGGAGATATTTAAGACCCATCTGGACGCTGACCCGTGCGGCCTATTGTAAGCAACCTGCTTTAGCAGTGGGATTGAATTTGATAATCTCTTGAGGTCCTTTCTAATCTCTGCAGTTCTGAGATTCTGTGCTTTTAGAAACAGTGTTTGAAACCTGAACCTTGAATGTAAATAATTTGATTCTCTACTAAAACAATTTTTAAGAACTAAGTTTTAGCATGTTGACTTTTTATTTGATTGTTTATGTAGAATCATAGAATCACCAAGGTTGGAAAAGAGCTCCAAGATCATCCAGTCCATCCACCTTACACCAGTATTTCCCACTACACCATGTTGCTCATCGAAATGTTCCTTGACCACCTCCAGGGATGTTCTGGTTCCTTGACCACCTCCCTGGGCAGCTCATTCCATTCCTACTCTATTCTTAGCCTTTCTTCTTTCAATAATTCTTAACGAATGTCAGTAGGAAATTGAAAAGGAAAATGTTTATACTTTGCTTTAAAAAGAAATCATTATCTATAAACAAGTGGCAGTCTTTTACTGAGGACTTCTAGAAATAAGTCCTTAAGTGAAATTAGCGGTGTTCATTCTAAGTTTAGAAATAAGCTGTGGGAGTTCCTTGATAGTAATAAGTAGGGTTTCGGTCTTTTGTCAAAAATTACAAATAAGTGCTTGCTGTAATCCATACACTCGATTGTTCTAAAAATATGGGCTAAATACAAAGCGACTTTAAAAGGAGACATGAAAGGTTGGTGGGTTTTTTTGTGTGTTTTTTTTTTTCCCACAGTATTTGGAATACTTAACAGTATTGCCTTGCTTATCATATGGAAGAATAAATTCTGTATACTCAGACTTGTGTTTTACGTGTCTAAGGAAAAAGGCAACCAAACCCAGGAGCTCTTTCCATTGTTGCAACTCTTTCCCATTTGTAAAAAATAAAAGCTGTTAATTAAACAAATCTATACCATGGGGACTTCTTAAAAATTGTTAGTTTGTTGCTCATCCTAATCAAGAAGCTATCTTTTTTAGATAGTGGTTAGTGTGTGTGTATATTGGTTTGCTCTTGTATTATGTTTATTAAAAATAAATTAAAAAGTTGAAACAGTTAACTTCACACAACCTTAATCACTCATCTGAGGCTGTAGGGACATGAATGTCACTTGGAATAAGTGATAAAGCTATCTACCATTTGCTTTCTGAACCTTACACACAAAAAAATTATAAATTATCCACAATTTAAATATTTAAAGTGTTGCTATTTACATGTAATTGTAATATCAGGCATACCCTTTTCTTGTTCCAAATACTGTTCGTTGTTCTACTGTTTAGACAAGCAATTGTAGAGTTACTTTGCAAAGCATAAAAGCTTAACTAGTATGGACATGTATTCATTTCGCTGCTTCTCACTTTCTTTTCCCTCAGGAGTCATCTTGCTCGATATCAGGACTAGATATGTATGAGATAAGTGTCTTCCCAAAATAAAATTGACCCAGTTTGTTGGAAGCTTTTACTTGTAGGTGGTTTTGACTGGAAAGACTTAAACTTAAAACCCATGAATATCAAAATCAATTTGCATGATACCAACAGGCATGACATTCTTGAAAGCGGAATAAAACAAAATAAAGTCTAAATAAAGAATTAGCTATGAACTATACAATAAATATAATAATGTTTCATGGAAGTGGTGTGCAACTCTTTGCTAAATATCTCAAAAAAGTTTATAAATAGTTAGAGAAATTCCTGCCCTTTTGAGGGAGAGAAGCAGAGATGATTGGCTGACAGATGTAGAAGCAAATACAAAGGGGAGAACTGACTTGTCCAAATATATGCAAAAATTTCAGCAGATGATTTAAGGTGATAAATGTCTGCATGTGTTTTTCAATTCTGTATGTTGCCACTTATTTATTTTTCACAAGGCTAATATAATAATCCCTTATTTTCATTCACTGTTTTATCTTCTCACAGTACTCTTATGAAGGAGTGGCCTTGTATTATATGGTTGTTATTGCTATGTTTCTATTTTTATCTGTTTCAAATTAAAAATATTTTCCTGTATTTTGATGCATTATCTTTTACACTTCATTAGCTGCACTTAAAAAAATATATATATATTAAAGGTTTTTCTTATAGTTTGCGTGTTTTTGTTTTTGATACAGTACTGAATTGTAATTATTTCTTGTGTTGTCAAACCAAATAAATCAGTCTTAATAAGTAGTCATTTCATGAAGGTTCTCTTCCTGTTCCAAAGCACTGTGTGCTTAAAATATATTTTTTTTCAGGTTGCAGTAAACATCCCAGGGAGAGTACACTGAATGTTAAGGTTACTATAAGAAATAGTGTTGACACCGTTCTTGGAGATTGGACCCCTGAGAGCTAGTGATTTTCCACACTAGGGTCACTTCCACACAGACACCAATATAGAGAAGTAGAAAATGGCGTTCAATAAGGCACAGCAGTTCTTTATATACATATATCTATCATCATCTTCGCCCCTAAGCACGCGTCATTAATCGATCTCAGAGCGGGGGAGGTCCTGTTGCGTAACATCCCGATGTCCCAGCCATGCCTACTACAACATCTCCCCTTCAAGACCCAAATGCTTTTGGGCTTAAGCACAGCAGTTAGTAGTAACATCAGGATTTTGTCTGATGTGGGTGTGTAGATTGCAAATAGAAAGTGTGGAATTATATGTTCTAAGTGGTAAAAAAAAAAAGGTCGCCAGTGAGCTCTGGTGTAGATTTAAGTCATCCTCGTGAACAAGAAATGTGGCTTAATTTAATTTTTCTTTTTAAATAAAGATGAGTTATACTTCTGTGGGGAGATACTGAATGTTAATAGATATTTTACAAGAACGTGGAGTTCACAAATATTGTGTGTTTGGAGTTTATTATAATATATAATCTCCAGATTCCTTAAGTGTCTCTTCCGAAGATGTTTTAGTAAGAACAGTGGAATACAAATGAACCTTTGTCCATACCTTACAGTAATGATGAACAGATATCCTTTGATTCTCTAAAATGGGGTTTAGTACTGCCTGGCATTCTATAAACATCTACCCTATACATGTAATTATATGTAGTGGTTTTGCCTCAAACAATGGAATTAATGGTTTCTAAAAGCCTTAGATGATGAATGGAGAGTATGGTCTTTTAAATTGTGAATTATACTAATATGTGAGCAGCTGGACACTCTTTAAGTTCAACATTTAGTACTGACAATCTGAAAGAATGACCTGAAATTAGTCTCTTAAGAATATGTGAAAAGTGATACCCTTCAAATGCAAAACAGTATTTGAAAAAATATTCACTGGGTGTAACTGAGGAGGTTTGTGTGATTGATCCGATGATCTGTTGCATATTTAAGTGGAGAAGGCACTAAAGTTCTTTTCATTTGTATTAAGAAGTATCCTATATTAAATGCAGATTTTTTTTCATCTTTTCTGCTCAGTACTGTGTAGGCTTCAAGTGGAAATAGTAGAGATATGTATCCGGTTTTGGCTCAGTGAGTCAAGATAGATATAACCTGTTGGAAAGTGTCCAGAGGTGATGAAAATGATTAGCTGTCAAGGCAGTATGAAAAGAGTGAGAATTGATGTTCCTTGTAGCAGACATGTCTCTCTTTTTCTAGAATGACATTTTAATAGAGGTTTGTAAAGAAAGGAATAAACCTTGTGAAGAAAACTAGCAGTAGTTAATGTAGGGAGAGGGGCTTAAACATCAGGAAAAAATATTAACAGTAAGAATAGTTGAGTTCTATAATAAATTGCATAGGAAGGGCAAGGCATCCCTAGAGTTGGGGGCTTTAAGAGCAAATTAAACAAGCTGGGATTGGTTGTTTCCTTGGTCAGGTGGGTTATTGTTCTCGAGGCTCTTTCCAGCTGGTTTCTCTAATTATTTTGAAAATAACTGTAATAGAAGTGGCTTGTATAAGAGACATAATTGGGTTGGGTTTTGATTTTAGACAAGCAAAATGTTTCTTTTTTTTCTGTCAGAGCACCAGATAACATTTTTGTTGGATAAATCCAATAAAGTCCTGCGAGGAAAAAGGCTTCTGTGCTTCTTGATGAGTGAGATACTTTTTAGTAAGATTGGTTGTACTGAGTTGTTTTGTATATATATTTGGATATTTGTCGCAACAATTTCTACTTGTCACATGGCTCAAACAGCTAACTGTCTGCTTAGTAGCTTTTGCTGCATTTATTTTCAAGGCAGGACCTAATGAATGTGCATATGAAGGGAAATTTAATAGGAAGTTGCCAGTTCCTTTATATCTGCGTTCACTGAGGAAAAGTGAAGAATGTATTCAGTAATTAAAGCTAATACAGAAAAACATTGGATACTTCTTTGGTAGACTGTAATAATGTTCTTCCAAATCAAAGTTGTAAAAAATTATTTCTGGTTTTATTGAGGAGGCATCGGTATTATTTATTTATCTGTGCATCTGTATCAGAGGACCACAAATTCATAAGTTTTTAATTTATTTGTGCCATTTTTGTTTCTTCCCCTAATTGAAAGGTCTTAGTATTATGTAGTAGTGTAGTATTGATGACATTAGTTTTTAATTCTTCTTATGAAATTGTTTTATATTCAGGTCTCTGTCTTGAGAAGTTGCCAATTTCTTCTTCAGCTAGCAACCTCCATGTGGACCGTGAACAAGAAATTGTTACATGCTACGAGAAAGCTGGGGATATCGCTCTTCTATACCTTCAGGAGATAGAAAGGGTAAGCTCATTTGTATAGCTGAAGAACTGAGTGGTTCATCATTTTGGTTACTCATCTGAAAGAGAATGTCTGATGTTTTTTATCTTAGGACTTCACTGCTTACTTCCTATTGGGCAAATAAGTCAATGTGCCTTAATAGATGGTCATTTTTTATTTGTTCAATTTCATTTTCTGTAGTGTCATTGCAGGTTGGCCTTTCTAAAAACTTTCGCCAAATTCTTAGCTTCCTTTTGTTTCAGTGACTGATAAGTAAATGGTTCATTTATCATTCTTTCAAGCTTTCAATTTCATTTAAACCCTAAACTTAAATTTCAAAACTGGTTAGTTTTTCCTCTTTTGTACTTGTAGGTAATTAATACTAATATACAAAACAGAAGCCCTAAGCCAGGGCCTACTACACATGAACAGGAACTTGGTTTTTTCTTGGAAACAGGACTTCAAAGAGCACATGTTTTATACTTCAAGAACGGGTAAGATTTGATTCACCATTTTTGTTGTTTTTGTTTAGGATTTCTGTTGCTTGTTCTTTTTCTAAGAGTGTAAACATTTTCAACTCCTGTGGGTAGTGCATCATGAGGCCACTTTATTAATAAAGTGTTAATGTTTTGTTTGAATGGTGTGACTGCCCATTTTGTATTCATCTACTTGTTAATAGATCCTTTGATTAAAATACATGTAACACAAACTTGTGTTAAGCATGAATTCTTCTTTCATATTGTTTTGTATTTTACTATTAGATAGTACATGTTAGAAAGGCAGTGTTAGAAGGTGACTGGTAACATATTGAAATTCCTGATATTTATAATGTTGATTTTTATAATTTTTTTCCAAATCTCTTCAGTTATCACTTATTTTAACATTATGCTGCAGGATAAATGTGCATGAAGACCAACAGTATGTATTCAAGTATACAATCTCCATTGTACCTGCTCTAGAGATCCTTTTAGATCCTGCATGAGAGATCCATTATGATTTTAAATAAGAATTCTTTTAATAGACTAATAATGAATTCAGTCATCATTTAGAAGATGAAAAAAGGAATATCTCTATCCATACTTGAGAGCTTCAAAACTTTGCACAAGTGTTTAAGTACATTTCTGACATTTGTTATTGAGAGCACACCGCAGGGCAAATTGCTGTTTGATTGAAATGTTGGAATTCTAGATAGGGATAACATTTTGTACTAAAAACGTGTATTCTTTCACGTACATATACAGGAGGTGAAGGTAAATCATACAGTGTCTGTAAAGAGTTCGAGATTTTCATGTACTGATGGTTGGCTGACAAAAGGACATCCAAATTTTAAAACTATTCAGAGATGTCATCATGGGAGTCGTCGCTAGGCTTCTCAAAGTGATGGCGTAATGCAGCCGTAATGTGTGATATGAGAATTACATCTGAGTTCCTTTTTCATCATTTAATTGCAAGAGGAATAAAATGTTCTATAAGTTCATATTTTTCATTTACCAGAGCAACTCTTTTCTCATCTGCACAAAAGAAAAGTAACATTACACATATTGAAAGAATCACAGTGGCAATCTTTGTAAAGAATAAGCTAAATTCCATTTTAAATAATTTTGATCAAAGGCTGAAAATGGAAATGGTCTATTTAATCTGACATCTTAGTGCTTGTAAGAAATCAGCAATAGACATAGCAGATTAAATAAAACAAAACAAACAACATGAAAAAAAGCAGCTCCCAACCAACCAACCAAAAAAAACACTGACAACCACCTCACAAAAAATGTGTTTAATGGTTCACTAAGGAACATCTAGCTTATAGAGGAATTAGTTTTTTCCTAGTCCATATCAGCTGGTCTGGAATAAACTTCAAAAATCTGATTTTAATCTGTGTACACCTTAATCCTTCATAGTAAAGCTGTTGGTATTGTCGACTCCCGCATGAATGTTCAGTCTTTTATTCTTTTTTCCATTCTTTAGTACAGTGGTCACTTGTAGTTTACAAGCTAATTATGCATTATAGATTTAATTTTAAATGTCATCTACCAATTTTATTGGCCAGAGCTAGAAATAGTAGAAAAGGGAAAGAGGTGTTAGGGAAATACAAATCAGTGCCAATCATTATTTTACATACTTCTACCATTATATCCTTTAGCTTCCTTTCTTAATTTAGAGCCAATCCCAGTTCTTTCAAGACTGCCTAATATGGTCAGTGTGCCAGGCTTTTAGTTATTGCTGCTTTTTATGGGTCCCTTCTCTTTTTGTGTTTGTTTTCTCTTCATTTTACCAGAACAGAGGACTGCTACGTTAAATATTTATATGTATATGAATAGTGACAGATTTGTGGCATACTTTATGATAATTTGTAATACTTGTTTGTTTATTTTTAAGTTTAGCATGTATACTGATATTTCGTTTATACAAATTAGGTACAAGATCTTTCCATTCTGGTTTCCAGTGTACTTGAAATTTTAATTTAATATAAAAATGTAAAGATCATTTGAAAATTTTCAAGCAGAGGAAGTATAGGTATTTTTAACCTAGATATTTTTAATATAAGTTAGAAACTGAAACACTTTAAATAAGCTTTCTGCAGTTGAAGCTGTAGAAGTTAAAAGGGCATGAATCCTGTGGAGGAGGCAAGAAGTCACCCAAGCTTAGCTGCCTGTGAGTGAAGCAGAAAAGTGTGCCTGTCTGCTTTTGCAGATGGGCCAGCTCTGGTATTCACAAATTCCTTGTGTATGTTGATGAGATGAGGTTGTGACACTAAGGGAAGTTAAATCCAAAATGAAAGTTCCTTCCACTAAGCTATAATTGGATATTTTATTGAGTGAATTCAGTTTTTATCTTATTACTACCATCATTGTGATTATAGTATTTTATATGCTAGAGCATATAAATCATCATATAAAACATCTGAGTATATGCTTAGGGATAAATGGTATTGGATTTCTTAGCTTTTATTTTTAGACTTCAGTTCCATTCCTGTAATTACTTAAAAATCTTATAAAATCTGGAGTGCTGAATTTTCTAAAGTTCTTTTGTGGTGGAGTGTTTTATTGTTGTTTAGTTGTGTGTCTTTGTTCACTTGGTTAGTCACTGCTTATTCTTCATCCAATATCAGTGGAAAATCCATTCTTTTTATGTCAGTTACAAACTAGAAAAGAGAATAAGACAACTTTTACACCACCCAGAAGCATATATATTTAGCAGTAACACAGGGAGTATGGCTGCATACCTAGAATTGGTCTGCTTAAAAATTTCTTTGTTCACTAACTTTACAGAGAATTTCTTATCAGTCAAGAAATCAAGTTTTTGTAGGGAATTAGGTGCGTATCTTTCAAGTATGCATTCACTTGTATGAAAAAAGTATGAAGTAATCTGAATCTTCAGAGCTGCTAAGTGCTAGTGTTTTGAATATACATGGAATAGCACTTAAGTAATTCATATATATGTATGTAAAATAAAATCCAGAAAGCTTGCTTTGGAGCTGAGGAGCATTTCAGCTTTGCTATGTATAACAAGTTAAGGAAGCTATTCTGAAACTAAAAGGGTTTATATGCCTTCAAAAGCAGACAGACAAAAAACAAACACAGCATTTTGGAAAATGTGTAACTGTAAATGTCTTTCTCGCTGATTAAGCAACCACCATTTGATCAGTAGTAGCTGCCATCAAGTAATCGCATTGCAATTTGAAATTGAAAGAGTTCAAAGACTTGATTTTATTTTGAGGAAAACAATGTGTTGAAACTTTGACATTAGTACTTCAATGTAGCTCTTTTTCAAGAATGGTGTTTGTGAGAATGGACAGCAGTAATCCTTCTGTCCTTGTATTTGCTTAACACTATGCTTTAATTTAAACAGGACATGCAAAAATTGTACAATACTTTTTAATAGAGTTCAGAGATGTACTATTTGTGTAGGTTGGGAAAAAAAAAAAAGCTTTTTGATTAGAATCTAAAATCAGGTAGCTGTCACATTAAAACCAACCCTTACTAGCTTTCAAATCACTCCTGCCACTTCTCCTGTATGTCACTCCCACTCAAGGATATTGGTGTATCATGGGAACAGTCTAGGATCCAGACTGTAACGTGGGCTAATTTCCATTGTTGATGACTTGCTAAATTGAAGCCCGGAGGAACTGGATCTAGTCAGTATCCATCATGGTGCTGGTACCTGTGCTGATACCCTGATACAGCTGCAGTGAAGCCACACCTTTCCAGCCCTCTCTATAAAGACATTGCTTGGTTGGCAGCCCTCAGTAAAGACACATAAACAAAGAAATTGTTTGAAATCGTTTTTTCTTTTCTTTTTTTTTTCTTTCTCTGTGTATAGTTGATTTGTATTGGATTACAAAATATCTGTCAAGCGTAACAAAAAAACTTCTCAGAATTACTCATGTGAAGGAGTTGCCTCTGTCTGGATAGGAGGGGGTTGCCTCCGCCTCCATGGGAGTTGTTTCTTTTATTTTTCTTTTTCCACTAGGCCACTTGTAGAAATATAGTGAGGGAGAGAAGCCAGTCCTTAAATGCTTTTGATGTGTGTGTGTAAATGTGTGTGTACAAACACATGGTACTAGTGGAAACTCATTAGCTAAGTATTTGAATAAGTTTGGCAGGGAGGGACTCTTATCTGGATCAAAGATAATCGTTTTGTAATGAAAGAAATTGGCTCTAGGAAAACTAGATGACTAAGTACCTTCAGAGATGTGAAGGACTAGTTCTGAAAGGTAACTCATCTTCATTTTAATTAAAAATAACTATTCTGAAACTATTTTTGCAAAAAGTTAACAAATTCCATTGTTTCACTTGTCAACTCTGTTCTTGAAGTTGTAGGCAGTGCAGCAGGGGTCAGATTGATTTCTGGCTACGCAGGCTGCTGTTAAACAGAATGCTGGTACTGTGAGTGAATACCGTGCAGGTGTCTGTTTTCATTTATTATTAAAACTGATGGCATCTGAAAATTCATCAGTTCTTTCAAAGTGTCAGTAACTCAAATTGTTTCCTTGTTACTAGCCAAACAATTTACAAAAAATATTTCTAATTTTTTGAGTGGTATTGAATTGGCTCTTGTAAGAATCAAAAAGCGTGGCTGCTGTGAGAACTTTGGAAACAAGTGTGTGTTGCAGAAATTCTGTTCAGCTGTTGAAGCTTGAAAGGCAGGTGAGCTTTACTCATGATTTCAGGTGAATACTGGGAAAATCCCTGTTTGCACCTCCTGATTTACATATCCTTTCCTTACAAAATATGTAACTATATATAATGTGTTCTACAGCCAGCTTAATGGAGAATGCTTAGTATTTTTGTTGACATGCAGATGTTTTGTTTCTACTTAAATATATTTTCTTGTTTTCTGACATCTTAGGTTTGGTAGGCACAATCTGATCTTTTCTGCCCCCCAAACTCTCCATCCATTGCTGCCTGACTTTTCCCAAACAACTTTCTTCTCAATTTCTTTTTGATGTACTGTATTTTAGATGCGAATGTTTCTTTCTCTGAATGTGTGGTAGTGCATGGAGCATTTCTCTTCCATGCATAAGTGTAAGGCATATTTGAATGTTTTTCAACATGTTTTAATGTTTTTTTTGCCCAGAGAAGCCATGGATGCTGCATCCCTGGAAGCATTCAGGGCCAGGTTGGGCAGGGGCCTGGGTGGCCTTATCTGGTGGGGGGCAGCCTGATCTGGTGGGTGGCAGCATTGCCTGTGACAGGGTGCTGGAACTGAATGGGCTTTGAGGTCCCTTCCAACCCAAGCTATTCTATGATTCTACTCCCATCAAATCCCTGTGGAAATTTCATTTGGAGTTGATTTAGAAAAAAGTGGTTCCTTAGAGAGCTGCATTCAGACAGACATGTAATAAGCAACTCAGCAATGAAATCATCTCCCTTATTTACTTTACTCTGACATTTTTAAAAGACTATCAACAGTATGTTTTTAGAGGTCAGATGTTCTGTTCCCTCAAAGAAGCATTCCTGTAAGCCTCATGCTTAGGAACACTGTGTGAATTCTTAGTAATACTGAATAAACAGAGGAACAGTATAAAGATTAGTGATTACTAATACAGATTCTGCTTGTTTACTCTGAAGCATTTGCAGTCTTTTCTGTTCAGAAAATATTGTACCTGTTTGTGAATACAACTCATGTTTTGTGTGCTGCATATAGCATGAATTTTGAGACTCTGGCTTTATCTTCCAGCCTTTCTCCAAATTAGTGTATTCAGTTACATGGCAGCAGTGTTCATGATTAGTTTGAAGAGTATAAAAATAAAAGAAAGTTTAGTAAGCGTTTTCAAATTTCCTTTTGGGATGTAATAGAGAAAAGGAAATCTTGTTTCTGTTCTACTTCATTTTGGTACAATGGTCCTATAGCAAAAACAAGAGTTGGGAATAAAAAAACAAAACTCTTAATAACTGTACTGATGAATAATGGCACATTATTCAAGAGAACTTCAAGAAGTGGAAACAAGGAGTTTTCTTCAGACATCACTATCTTTAGCTAACCAGAAGCAGTAAGTTCAAAATCAGACTTCTTCTGGATTAATGAGTGAGAAAAATCAAAGGAGAATTGATAACAACAAATGGCTAAAGATGTTATATATTCAGATGGATACATGAAATTGAGTTAAGTATATCTTTGCTCATTTGCTAGCATTTAGCTTTATTCTTTCTTTCAACTGCCCTACTTTTTAAAAATAATTTTTAGTCTGTATTTTCCTAGATTAACCAAGCTGCGCTCTAATTCAGTTCTCAGTTAATGGATTTTGTTGCCCTGTGTCTTCTTCAGACCTTCCTGTGTTTTTATTCTCATTTTGTGCGAGTTCTTAGGTACCTACTGGAAAAGCATTAGCATCTAATGGAGTTTTATTTACCGTGATTTGTTTCCTCTGGTTTATAGCCACCCTGATTGGAGAGCAGTGGGAGGTTGTGTTGCTGCTGGGGGCTGCATAAAGCTCCTGTCACTAAGGGCTCATGGGTTTCTCTAGCTCCTGCATTCTGTTCCTTGTCAGAGAACTGGGCACAGTCAGCAACAGGTGCGTGGGGCAGTGGGTCTCCCTCACATCTTGGCTCACTTCTTCAGAGGTGTCAGCCATTGTTTGTGTTAATTGAAAGGATGCCTCCCACTCCTTTCTCTTCTGCATCTCCACTGGGAAGACTGAACCATGCAGAGTCCTGAGAACTGGGCTTTGTTTGTGTTTTGCTAATCAGTGTCACTGTCTAAACATTTGATCTGTTTCTTCATCTTAGCTCACTGAGTTCTATCTGGTCTTACATGGATGTATCCCAGCTGTTAGGTTCCTGTAAAAAATCCTGTATCTTATCACAACATACTTCCTTCATGGTTTCTGCTGCTATTTTCTGACCTTTATTATCTTTAAGACAGGTTATAAAACAGTGACTGTATTGTTCTGCCTACTGAAGTTCCCCATGGTATTATTGTGCTTAAGCCAGGTGGCATCCTAGAACTTCAGTTTGTTATTCTAAACAAAAGCATTGTTACTTTCCTCCTTCTACTTTTGTGGAATTTTTATATTTTCTTCTAAATATAGATATAACATAATATATAACTCTAGATAAAATAATAAGTTTATGACCATACAGCTTGACTGATGTGTAATTCAAAATTAAATATTTATCAGAATAAATTCTGTTTGCCTCTTTCCATCTGTTAACTTATTTCATTAGTGAAGCTTTCTGGCACACAGCACATTTTTTTCTTGTGAATTCAATAACGAGTCTTTTTGCTTACGACTTTCTGTGGGTACTGTCTTAATCTACTCCCATTTCTTCTTCACTGTATCTCTGCTCAAAAAGATAAACTTGCAAAATAGTAAGGGGTAAATTGTGAGATGTTTAATCCACTTTGTCCATTCTTTTTGTGAATCCGCTTGTTGTACCTTGACAGTGTACTTTACAGCAATGAATATCTTGAGAATCTGAGGAGTAGCTGAGATAGTGATGTCAGAAGAACTAGAGTTGCCAGCTGTCATCTTACCTGTGCCACACTGCCATGCATTTATTTTGTTTTATTTTATTTTTTCTGATATTTTTTGGCTCATTTTGTTCTCCAGAGAAGCAGCAAAGAAATCACAGCTTTCTTTAGTTTTAGTGGGCTGAACTGATTCACCAGTATGTGTGATAACAGCTGGTGACTGTCAGAAAAGAGACAGGGCCAAACAAATGAGAGGAGGAAGATATGAAGGTGGGAAAAGGGAATAAATGCCAAGAGGAGAATGGGGAGAATGAGACCTCCTACTTTTGGTAGGGAACTATTAGCTGGGCACAGCTAATAGTGCAGTCTAGGCAATAGATTTAATTTCACGTTCATGATGGTTATGGTCTTCAGGAGAAAAGTAGCTGAATATAAAGTGAGGCTATTTGGATGTGTTTTGTTACTGTGTGTTCAGAAAGAATCACAGCTTGATTGGGCAGTTTCAGATACTTATGCTTATGAAGCAGTAATGGCACACTGAGGATATTCTATTTCTAAGGTGAAACTTCAGTGTAGAGCCTTCATGCATCAAGCAAATGTGATGTGCTGTAGAGAATCTCAAATAGCAGAGATTTTTTATCTCCGCATGGTTTATCAATAAATAAAGTAAATGCTTTGTTATTTTTTTTTAATAAACTTTAAAAGTTTTACTAGCTTAGATTGTGGAAGAAAATGAATGGTTTCCCACTTATAATTTGGAGATCAATAACAGTGATAATTAATGCTTTGTGGAAATTTTACAATAGTGTGAGAATATTCAAAGTATGAAAGGAATAGAGAGATGTGAGAGGGAAAAAAGAACTGTGTGAAGTAACTCTGCTGCCTTCTAGAGATGTAGCTAGACCTACCTTGGCTTGTTTGTTTGAATTTATTTGGGTTGCATTAGATCCATCATTTTTGTAGCTGTAAGTTAAAATTGTTCTTTTTATCCTCCTTAAACCTGAGATAAAATGGACACAGGCATTAGTTGCAGCTATCTGAAGTATTGTCGTTGTGCAAGAGACCTGGCACTGTCTGTTTGCTCCAGACCCTTAGTAACGTTGACAAAGGTGTAGAGATTTTGGTCTTTCATTTTTGGCCTATTTATTTATTTATATGAAACAGCAAATCTTTGTCATGTTACATGAAGCTATTGCTCTGGTATGGTAACTAACATGCCTCAGAGCATTAAGGTTTTGTTCTGTTAGTGTTGAAGAGTGTATCTGAAACTTCTGTTCTGTGTACATGTACATCAAGAATTTTGTCTACCCCTGTTCCTTCCCTCAGCAGAACAGCTATCCATGTTTACAACAAATCCTTTTGTTCTTTATTATTTGAGTTCTTGGAAATAGCAGCAGCAACAAATTTTTAGATTTACATGTATCAGTGAGTTAATAAATGTTGCATTTGTTTTTCTGGATAGAGAGGAAGAGACCATTTAGAAAATGGATATAATTCCAAATGCAATTTCTTTTATCACTTTGTTCAAGCAATTTAGATTTCGTTGTTGGGTTTTGTCTTTTTTTTTCTTGGTCTACGCTCACTAAACAAAAATCTATTCTAATTCCATCTTTAATTTATGGAAGTCAGTGAGTTAGACTAAATATTTGTATTTAAAATGATAAACATAAGGGGAAAGCACAACAGGGCAGTTTTCATGGTAATAGAGAATATATTAAAAAATATTGCAAATAAAAAGTAGATTAATCCTATCAAACTTTCTGAAGTTTAATTTGAAGCACGTTTGTCCTAATTTCGAGTGCATTGGGAGTATACCTCACTCTCCTTGTTGTAAGGAATATTGTCTGTTCTTTTGTCCTGACTTTCAGGTATGGACCTCTACTCCTTGTAGTTTTTTTTCTTTTTTTCATCATCTTTTATTTTGTGTGTTTAAAACAGAAAGATAAGATATATTTGTCTGGCTTGTGAGCTTTATGCTGGCCTACACGCGTAGTAGTAATTTACCTGATTTTGTATTAACAGTCTGCCAATATTGCCTCTTTTTTTTCTTCCCACACTTGTTTTTTGCTGTCACATCTCTCCTTCTGAGTTTATTGCTTTGTTTAAGAGTGAACAACCTAATGTAGATGCAGTTAAAATATTTCCATTATTTAAATCAGAAATGCTGACAGAAATTCTCAAATGTGCATAGAAGGTGATCTTCCCACAGATTAGTTAATGAGATTCTGACGTAAATCTTTGGGGTTTGGGGCATTAATAACTAGACACAGGAAAACAAATATCTCTGAGGACATGTATCCATGTAGACTTCCAGAAATGAGCGCCTTTAATATCTTAATGCCTGGTCTTTAACTCATGTGTTGCTTCTCTGTCTATTTAGTAGCAAGGCAGTTATACAAACAAACGTGGAAGTAGCAGTGTCTGTCTTTGTCAAGTATGAAATCACAAAGTCTGTCAGCTCAGAGTGACGGTTAATGTACCCTAAAATTCTTTGCTTCAAGAATGGAAAGAATCTCCAAGTCTTTTACAGACACTGTGAATCATTGCTTTTAAAGTTAATCTTTCTGACAGTACAAGTAGAACTGTTAATGTGAAGCTTAATCTGACCTTCTAACCTTTTCATAGTGAAAAGCGGGTAGAAGGTATGGTCTGGCTAGGCAGGAATAGCTACCACCATGTTCTCCCAGGAATTACAGACACCTAACAAATACAGGAAATGTACTTTGCCAAAAGCAATGCAGTGTGGGGATCAACCATACTGTTCATGGTTTTTTGTTTTTTGGTTTTTTTGCTTCATTACTTCTCTCTCAAAGCATTTAACTCAATTTCCTGGTTTAGATTGTAGTTTTGAAGTATTCTTTGGTTTTGGGTTTTTTAGTATGCTTTGTATAGAAGATTCTTGACAAATCTGTATTGTGTTTGCGTTCACTTGTGGAGTAGATCAAGGTTAAATGCTTTATGAAGCAAAACCTAATTCTGTATGTTAGGTTTTTTTTCTGTACAATCTTGTTGCTTTTTCAGTAGAACTTCAGTCACAAGTTTAAGTCCCTCACAGATATTTACTAAAATGTTGTAGGCAAGTAATGACAGTTGCATACATCTTTTTCATAGAGGTCTTCTTGTCACACTTCAGAAGACATAAATGTCATCTGAAGTTTTAGGAAACAGCTATTTTTTCCTCAGAGATTATATTATCGTGATCTGAAGTTCTACTGTGTAGTATGTTTCCTCTACTAGGAAATCAGTATCTCACATTTTGTTGTTGGTGGGGTTTTTTTTTGTTGTTTTTTTGTTTGTTACTTGTGTTCCTTTGATGATTTTGCAGTCAGCACTTTCAGTTTTGGTCAGAATGGTTTTTTGTTTAGCCCTTTTTAATTACCGTTTACATAAGTATTTTTAAAAGATGAACTTGTGTTAGTGAGACATACCCGTGTGCTGGAGACTGCAGGTTCTGAAATAGATTGATCATCCTTTATTGTATGTAACAGAAGAGAGATGACCTTTGTCTTATAATCTGAAAAGTAAAAAATGGGTCTCTAGCTAAACAGATAAGAGTTTTTCAGTTCTGTAAAACAATCTCTTCAAACATACTAATTTCAGGAACTCAGCCACTAAAATTAAAGAAAACATCTGAATATAAAATGCTGTGTTTTGATTATTTTTTTTAGGTTGCACAAAATTACAATTTAAAAGATGTTTTAATAGGATTAAACATCAAGGAGGAAGGCAATTTAGCTTTACATCGCAGTGCTACGGTGCTTTTCTTTATGTAGAATTTACACAAAATATAATATTTCTCTTGAAATGAACTTTTGAGCCCAAATTAAGTGGATATAATGCAACTTGCATGTAAAACCACATCTTAAGATAATACAGGCATAAATTATAACAACAATAATTTAATACAAAATGCACCCTGGATCGTGTCAATTTGTTTTTGTAACTGAATTTCAAATCCAGAAAAACCCTATCTGTTTCTAATTTTTTTTAATGCAATTGAAAATTAAAACTTTTGTAACATCCTGACCAATCTGTTTTTGTTTGTTCATTTGTTTTCCTTTTGGACTGATCACTTGTTACATTTTCTCTTGAGCTATTTACTGATCTGAAAATGTTTGGGTTTTTTTTGGTTTTTGTTTTTTTCAAAACACTGGCAGTGAATATTCTCTATATCAGTGATGGGGTTCCCAGATATGTATATTTGTATTTCACAGAAAGGTGATGATGAAAAAAGAATGAGGAAAAAAAATAAAAATTGATAGTTTGGATTTTAATGAATTTATCAAATAATATATTGAGGTGTTGCTATTATTTAAGTTGGAATGCTGTTAAATTTTATGTTTATATATAGGAACTTGACAAGAGGAGTTGGTAGATTTAGAGAATTACTAAGAGCTGTTGAAACAAGAACTACACAAAATCTGCGAATGGTAAGTCATTAAACCCTGCTCCTATTGCAAGTTCTGAATTCTAGAGGGCAGATGAAGCAGAAATATAAGTTAGCGACGAATAATCAAACTACAGCATATTGATCAGGTTCTGTTATCTACTCCTTTGTAAAGGTACATTTCTGGGTTAAAGTGGATGATTAAAAGTGGAATGCTTGATGCCGGATCTTCCCTACTTCTTTCCTACTTGTAGTTATGGCCAAAACATGATTGGTCTCTGACCAACCATGCTTTCAAGCTTAGTCATAGCTGTCCAATTTGTGATTTATGCTACTTTCACCAGGATATTATTTCATCTTTCTGTAATGTAATGAGATTGAGGACAGAGTGCAGTGTCTTGAAGTGTATTCTTTTAAGTTGGAAACTTCGAGTTATCATTTCTTCATTTTCATAATAAAACCTTTTCAAGGGAAGGAAAAAAAAGGCAAAATCTTTAATATTGATACGATCATAAAATAAACCTCTACCAAATAAGTGATTTATCTTTTTTTTTTTGCATTTTTTTGGTATAACAAAGGGCCAAGGCTCGCATCTTTTGCTCTAAGGTAATGATTTTTAAGATGTCTTAGTTTAGTATTCTGATACTACAACTTTTCAACTTCCAAAGTGGTAATAAGGTACTGTGTTTCTTAATTTAATAACTGATTTCTAATGGGAATATTTAAATTATTGAATGGCAGACTTTCGATACAGAAGGATAATATTACAAATGTTAGTTAAATAAATTATATAAGAATTAAGGTGGAAGATGTAGATCATATGCTGCTGTTCATGGCTTGAGCATCACATATCTGTTCCTGGGAAATGCTGACAGTTCTGATTTAAATGTAATGCTTGCCTGTTTTTTTAACTTGCTGGTACCAATCTGAGTTGTCATCATTTTCTTATGTAGTCATGTAGTTCGTATGCTACATGACATTAAACATTGAAGAGACTAAATTGCTAGTTAACGATTGTAGGATGACTGTTGGAAGCTTTAAATTATTACATATAATAATTATGTAAGTATTTTTGTAGTTAAATATTCAATACTGGGAATAACTGGTCAAAGTAAACTTCTGTATGCTTATCTGCAACTTGCTTTCACTCTTGCTGAACCTTACCAACAGAAACAAATGCCAGCACCTTCAAGCCCTAGCTATCAGAAGCCCAGATCAGTTTGGGTTTGGATAATAGCTGTTGTGCGCTGTCAAACACCCACGTGGCTGCTCTCTCACTCTTCTTTATCAACATGACAGGAACAAAAAGATAGTAAAGTTTGTGGGTTCAGATAAAGAACCCCAGTGTCATTGACAAAGCAGACCTGATTTTGGGAAAATTAATGGAATTTATTGTCAATTAAAATAGAATTGGATGGAGAGAAACAAAGGCAAAACCTAAAATACCCATCACCACCATCTTTTCCCAGGTTCAGCTTCACTTCTTTCCCAACTCTCCTCCCTTAGCTGTGCACAAGCAGCACAGCTAGAAATGCAAAGGGGGGAGCTGCAGTGTGTCTCCAGCAGTTGCTCTGTACTGCTCCTTCTTCCTTGCACTTTCCTAGCACTCCTGTGTGGACCCTTCTACTGTATTTCAGCAGTTTTTTCAAGGAAACAACTCCCTACTCCCCATTGGCACCTCTAAAGATTGCAGTGGGGATACCTGTTCCACCACCATCTGATCCATAGGCTGCAAGGAAATACTTGCAGGCGTTGGGAGTAGTGGTAGAGTTTTTTGAGTATAAACTATCTGAAAATATACTTGAATATGCTCTGCTTGTAGGAGCAACAGTCATTGGTGTTGCTAGGTATGCAGACTGTGATAGGTAAAACTGTTGCTGTCATTTTTAATTTGCATTTGGAGAATTTAATTGGGTACTTACGGCTTTCAAACAGCAGATTGCCTCATGTTTTGGATGTTTTAAAATAAAAGAAAATAAATTCTACTTGATTAATATGCATTTAAAATAATCCATTGTTTTTGAAGAGACTACATTCAGCATTTCAAAGGAAATTATTTGTCTCCCACATTTACAGACAATAGCAAGACAACTGGCTGAAATTTTGTTACGAGGCATGTGTGAACAGAGTTACTGGAATCCACTGGAAGACCCTCCTCACCAGTCACCACTAGATGATCCACTTCGGAAAGGTTCAAATATGAAAAATTACACACTTAGTAGAAGACCGCGGGTATACACTGGAGAAAAGTACGTCTGAGTTCACACCTGTCTCTTTTGTTTCCATAATTGCAATTATTACCCTGTGCACTAGGTAATTTAGTTTATATTGTTGAAAATGCAGAAGGCATTGGGCAGTGTGAATGCTCTTCAGGTGGAAGCTTGCAGTGCTCTTGTTCTCAGTCCTCTTAATACCTTTTTGTTCCATACTGAGATACGTGGTAGAGTCACTGTCCTATATTATCTCTGAGATACACAAGAAATTGTAATATGCATGGCTATCTTTCTGTCACCTTGAGCTACTCAGCTTTGTGCTCTTCCACTTCTTCTGCTGTATTTATCACAAATGATTTTTCAAAATTGAAAGTTTTTGTGTAAATTTTTAGAAACAGCAGAATTGCAGCTTATGCCTGTGTGTGGTTTGGTTGTTTCTTCTTTTACCCCAGAGAATCACCATTGGTAGTAGTGTTAAATATGAATAGCCATTTCTTAGAATCTGGACTTTCTTACTAGTTAATAAATTGTTTATTTGTATCTCATGAAAGTAATTTGTATCCCCTTTGCTTGTGTCAAATCAAGTCATGAAATCTTAAAAATTTGGTAGTCCTTTTTATTCATTGATACCACGTTTGATCCAGTTCATGTTTTACATGAAAAAAAAAAAAAGGTTTTCATCCTTTTCATGTTTTAGATAATGTGCACTATAAGTTTGTGCATTGATTACAAGCAGAGCTGTAAAAAGTCCTTGAGGGATCACCTTATTTAATATAGCCAACAACCACTGCTTACTTGCTGTGATTCATGCTGGAAGCACCGTGAGCTGGAAAACTGAGAGACAGATTGTAGCAGTGTAAATAATTGTCTAGCTGACATCATAATTTCTTCTAGTAGGACAATTAGTGTTTTAATTTTTAGTTGAATTTTAATTTAATTTGATTGAAATTCCATTTGAACTGAAGAAAATATCCTTTACTGAACTAGAAGAGGCTGTAGAGTCTCCAGCGCTAGAGAGGGCCAGAATTCAACTGGACATGGTCCTGAGCAATCTGCCAGATGACCTTGCTTTGAGCAGAAAGTATGGACTAAACAATCTCCAGAGAGACCTTCCAATTTCAGTGACTCTATGAAATAGGTGTGATTTGGGAATTTCATTTGAGTAGGCTGTTATCTGTTCCATGTGAAACTCTGGACTTTCTTTTCTCCAAAGAACCGACTCAGGTTTAAAATACAGGAGTAGTGGGTTCTTGAATTTCAGACTTGTCTGATTATGTCTTGAATGTGAAGTCATTAAAAAGCAGTGTTTTGAGCTTTTATAAATGATGCAGGCATAGAGTTGAACATGCAACAATTACTGTGTTTCTCTGCCAGTACATAACTGAAAAGCTGCGCATGCAACTGTTTGGTGAAATAATCACTTGTTTTATAGATACACTCGGATTGCTGCATTCAAAAATTATGCATTTATGCACAATCACTTTTTTATTGGTTATTGATATGCCATAAACATGAGATGATAATGCAGTTATATCAGTATTTGCAATTAAATGTGGAGATGATTAATCCTCACCAAGAAAGGCTAGTTTTAGTTCTTAAATTTGTAATGGTGAAAAATAGAAAAGTTCTTCATAGAGAATTATGTGTAGTTGCCATGTCTTAAATACTTTCTTAGATTGAGAAATTTATTAGATTCAAAATAAATTTTGCCTGTAGTAACAGATATGGAGACAATTCATTGTTCTTACATTTTTTTATCACAAGGCAAACAAAGACCAATACATTTCACACCTATAGCTTTTACTTTTGGTGCCAAAGAAATTTTTCAGCCATCCTTTGATTTTAAAAAAGAACAGAAACTCCAAACCATAGATTAAAAAGAACCTTCACAATGTTAAAGTGTACTATTAGTTTTCCTGATTTCCTTTATGCTGAATGAAAGTTGCTTCCAGAACTTGGAAAATAACTCCAGATGGTTCATGCAACAAATAATAAAGATTAATTTTCTATGATAATTTCTGCATAATATTTTTGCAATTCATTTCCTGCTACTCTGAGTTACTATATAAAGAAACCTTTTATATCAGGTCACACATTTTCCCAAACATTCAAACAACTATTTAGCTTTCCAATTAAAGAGAAGTCAGTTCTTCTGTCACAGCATGTAGTTAATATTAAACTGTTTTCCCAGATGGTGACCCTTTTTATTATTAGCTGCATTTATTGGAGATTTTCTTTTAATACTTTATAAAGCAGTAGCCCCAAGTAATTGTGACACCATACCACATTACCACTATGAAGTAGAATGGCCTTTGTCTTCAAAGATTTCTTGCAATTTTGGTTCCTTGGACCAGAATACTTACAGAATGCTCCGACTCAGTCTTTCGAACTTACTTCTATTCTTCATTATCAACTTTTTCTTCTGTAGAAACACAGCTCCTTTCAAAAGCGTGTCTTTATCTACTATAATTTTTTTGTTCTTTGGAAATGTAAGCAAGGAGTTCCACAATTTCAGCAGAGTGTGTAATTAAGTGCTTTTCTTTGGTCACATCAAAGCGATTAATACCAGATTAGACGTTGTGTCTAGCTTAGTATCTCATCTCCAGTGGTGATAAAAAGCAAGTACCTAAGACTACAAGTAGCAGGGTATACCAAAAGGAGACTTCTTCCTACATGTTGCCCTGACCACCAGCTGTTTTAGTCATGTACTGTTTTGTTTTAAAAACGTTAATAAAATGCATTCGATTCTTTTGAAGACAGTGAATGATGTTTGAAGAATATCGTTTATGATTTTATAGATATGTACTCCCTCTTTCAGTTTTCTCCTGAGAGTTTGTTGTTGCTGTCCTTTGAAGCAGCGATGCAGATTCAGTTCAGATAGCTAGATGCCAGCAGCTAGTTAAACCACAGGCTAGATTTTTACAGTTGTCAAGTTATACTCAATGTTGGGATATTTGGATGTGTTCTTTAATCCTCAACAGCCATGGTTGTTGTGTTCTCTTACTGTATTTGCCAGCTTTTCTGAAATGTAAATGTAGAGCACTGCAGATAAATTAATTTTAAGCAGTTTTTAAAATGTAGCTTATCTATTCTCTTTTCTGGATTTTTCCAGTTTTTGTGGTATTCAGTACACACTGTTTGTGTAAGCTACTCCTAAGAGTAGTATTTTGTGCTTAAATAATTAAATTTTTGTTTTGAACAGCATCTTTTGTCCTCAAGAAAATACAGAAGAAGCCTTACTGTTGCTACTTATTAGTGAATCTATGGTAGGTAAAACAGTGAATGTGCATATGTTGCATGTGTATGCATGTATTCCATTTTCTTTTATAAATGAAAGCATTTTTTGTCATGCCTTGCTTTTTGACTTGTGTTTTGTTTTCTGTTAGGAAAACAGGCAGTTACTTCTGAAACTCAAGCTTCTGTTCATCTGAAGCAGCAGGATGAGCTCTGCAGATGTTATGAATAGGAGTTTTTAATCCTGTAAAGTGACTGAACATAGCCTCCTCCAGATTATAGGCAGGTGAACACAAAGCCAGGTCTTTTTTTTGGTACTTATCAGTATGAACCACAGTTACACCAGCAGTTATCATTCAGACATACTCAAAATGTAAGTTATTTTTTGTTGTAAAAGCCAAAAATCAAAGACTACTAGGTAAGCTTAAGAAGCATAGCAAAAAAAACCAACAAAATTCCATTGTGGATTAAAACTCAAATGTCAGTCATATTTGTAAATTATTATTATTTATGCAGGCATTCAGCCTTTACTACTGGATTATATTTCATTTTTTCAAGTCTCCTGCTTTTCCCCAGTAGGTGATTCCTTTCAGTGGACTACTAGTGCCTCTTATCAGTTTTTCATATTTTCCTGTAGCATTATTTTACTAAGTCACTGATTAACTGCCATGTACTGACATTCTCATACCAGGTCAGTTCTACTATATATTCTCAAATAACAGAAATGAAAAGCTTAGGCTCAAACCCTTGCTGAAGTTCTAGTTGGAGGAATGGAACCTCTGGAATCTCAGGCATTGTATATGCCCAGCTCGAACTTAGACTGGCTACTGCAGTAAAGGAGAACAGGGAATCCTTTTACAAATATATTAACAGCAAGAGGAGAACTAAGGAGAATTTCTCTCCTTTACTTGATGAGGCAGGGAATGTAACCACAGAGGATAAGGAAAAGGCTGAGGTTCTCAATGCCTTCTTCACATCTGTCTTTAATAAGACAGAGCAGTTATCCTCCGGGTACTTTTTGCTCTAACCTGGAAGTCTGGGACGGAGCGCATAATACACCCCCTGTGATCCAAGCAGAGACGGTCAGAGACCTACTCCTCCATATGAACTGCCACAAGTCCATGGGACCAGATGGGATCCACCCAAGGGTGCTGAGGGAGCTGGCAGAGGTGATTGCCAAACCGCTTTCTACCATCTATCAGCATTCCTGGTTATCTGGAGAGGTCCCACA
Organism: Cyrtonyx montezumae; assembly: GCF_038088225.1. Classification (NCBI taxonomy): domain Eukaryota; kingdom Metazoa; phylum Chordata; class Aves; order Galliformes; family Odontophoridae; genus Cyrtonyx; species Cyrtonyx montezumae. Next base: position 15,248,268 of record NW_027071826.1, read on the forward strand.
AGATTGGAGGCTTGCCGATGTGACTCCCATCTACAAGAAAGGCCATAAGGAAGACCCGGGGAACTACAGGCCTGTCAGCCTGACCTGGGTATCAGGGAAAGTTATGGAGCAGATGATCTTGAGGGAGATCACACGGCACGTGCATGGCAACCAGGGGATCAGACCCAGCCAGCACGGGTTCACAAAGGGCAGGTCGTGCTTGTCCAACCTCATCTCCTTCTATGACTGGGTGACCAGACAGGTAGATGAGGGAAAGGCTGTTGATGTAGTCTACCTGAACTTCAGCAAGGCCTTTGACACGGTCTCCCACAGTATTCTCCTGGGGAAACTGGCAGCCCGTGGTGTGTACAGGTTCACTCTTCTCTGGGTGGAGAACTGGCTAGAGGGCCGTGCCCAGCGGGTAGTGGTTAATGGAGTTAAGTCCAGCTGGTGTCCTGTAACAAGTGGTGTCCTCCAGGGGTCGGTATTGGGGCCCATCTTGTTTAGTATCTTTATTGATGACCTAGACGAGGGGATTGAGTGTACCCTCAGTAAGTTTGCAGATGACACAAAGTTGGGAGGATGTGTCAATCTGCCTGAGGGTAGGGAGGCCCTTCAGAGGGATCTGGATAGGCTGAATAGCTGGGCTGAGCTCAATGGGATGAGGTTCAATAAGGCCAAGTGCCGGGTCCTGCACTTTGGCCACAATAACCCCATGCAATGCTACAGGCTTGGGGCAGAATGGCTTGAAGAATGTAGAGGGGAAAAGGACCTGGGGGTGTTGGTTGATGCTCAGCTTAACATGAGCTGGCAGTGTTCCCAGGTGGCCAAGAAGGCCAACAGCATCCTGGCCTGTATTAGAAATAGTGTAGCCAGCAGGAGCAGGGAGGTGATCATCCCCCTGTACTCAGCTCTGGTACGGCCGCACCTCAAGTACTGTGTTCAGTTTTGGGCCCCTCACTACAAGAAGGACATTGAGGCCCTGGAGCGTGTTCAGAGAAGGGCAACAAAACTGGTGAGGGGTCTGGAGCACAAGTCTTATGAGGAGCGGCTGAGGGAGCTGGGATTGTTTAGTCTGGAGTAGAGGAGGCTCAGAGGAGACCTTATTGCACTCAATCACTTCCTGAAGGGGGGTTGTGGTGAGGAGGGGGTGGGCCTCTTCTCCCTGATAACTAATGACAGGACGAGAGGGAATGGCCACAAATTGTGCCGGGGAAGATTTAGATTAGACCTGAGGAAACATTTTTTCTCTGAAAGAGTGGTCAGGCACTGGAATGGCCTGCCTAGGGAGGTGGTTGAGGCACCATCCCTAGCGCTGTTCAAGAAGCGTTTAGATGAGGTGCTAAGGGATTTGATTTAGTAGTTTAGTGGGTAGGGATGGTGATAGGAGAATGGTTGGACTAGATGATCTTGTAGGTCCTTTCCAACCTAATGCACCTATGAACCTATATTAGTCTGTGTCGCTGAACACCAATGGCATTTAGTCTTTAAGTTCTCTAGGTGAGATCTTTTTACACTGTGGCTTAATTTCTGGTGTTAGTTAAGAAAGTTCGCAACGGTTTATTGAACGTTGTCCAATTTGAACATTTTTATAGTGCAAATTACATTTCTTATTTCTAGTGAGCTGCATTGCGATGTTTATGACAGAATCTTTCACTATAAAACTAGACTTAGGAAACAATTTCATAAACCGTGCATTGCTTTTGCTGCATCTGAATGGGAGCACATTTCCCTTTAAGGTGCCTGCACAGCTGATGATAACATAAAGAAGAACTCTAATGTGAACTGTGGTCATGGTGCGAAGCAGTCCTCCTGCAGCAACATCTGACTACCAATTACTTTATTTGCAAGAGTACTTCTTCGCATATCAGCATTAAGTAGTCAAAAAAAAGTCCTTAACATAATGCTTTTTTAACTATTCTTTCAGGTAACTTACAGCTTTTCCTTTTTGAATTAGATCTGTCTAAATTGAATGCTTATCATGCATTACACTCTTAGCAAGCTTTCAGTAATTTTTTTCTTGACAAGTTATTATTGCAAGTTATCTGAGGCAAAAGTGTTAACCTCAAAAATATTAGTCACTTCAAACTTGTCCTTGTGAGAGTTGTTTCCTGAGAGAAAAGAGCTCTTCATTTAGTGCTGCATGCTGTCTAGCTATAGTAGTTATAAAGAACAACATGACTCATGATTTTCAAACATATTTGAGTAAGAAATTATTACAGAAGACTGATTTAACATTAGTATTTAGACATGGTCTTGTATTATCAGCATGGTATGATCTTGTGAATTATTAAAAATGTAAATAAGGCTTCAGAACTTCTGTCCTCTATGAAATTAAGAAAATACTAACAAACAGAATGTGAATCTGATATAAGTAGCATTTTGTGTAAATAAAAATAATCAAATCACTGTGTATATGTAATCCCCAAATCATGCTTCTAGTTTCAGTGAAGTAATACACCCTAACATCATAACTTCTTATATGGATTAGATCTAGTGCAGCATATATCCAGAAAATTGAGTTCCCTTAATTTCTGAATTCAGAATGGATGCTTTGATGGGTAAGATTTAAATTATAATATTTATGAAAGAAATTATCTGGGAAAGATAGTTCTGTGCTTTTTAAGTATTCTAATTCTCTTATAAGTACATTTCAGAGTACAAAATGTCTCTTTTAGGCACATGACTGCTTCTGCAGTGTATTGTCATGCATAATGAGAAAAGTCAGCTGCAACTCTGTCATCACTTATTGTAAGATGTTATTGTATTCTAGCTGTTATGCCTACAAAGTCCAGATCAGCCTTTTCTTACCTAAATTTGAATGTGTAGAAGGGTAGAATTTGAAGGACTGGGAGCCCCCAAGTTACAGTGGGGGGCTACATGTTACTGCATGTCAGCTGAACTATAGTAACAGATCACAGAGTTGTTCAGGTTGGAAGGGAACTCTGGAGGTCATATTGTCCAGCCTCGTGCCCAGGGACAGCCATCTATAGGTTTCCCAGTACCAAGGCTTTTGAACAGCTGCAAGAATGGAGTCTCTTCAGTCTCTCTCAGCAACCTATTCCAGTGTTCAGTCACAATCACACTAAACAAAGAAAGTGTTTCCTAATGTTTGGAGGGAACCTTCTTCGGTTCAGTTTGTGCCCATTGCTTCTTGTTCTGTCACTGGGCATCCACTTTTCAACGTAGCTGTGAGCCTGTTTCTCCAGCCTGTCTAGATCCGTCTAGTAGCACAACCCATTAATAGATCCAACTCCTAATTTTTTATCAGTAAACTTGCTGTGAGAGTACATTACACTCTACCATCTATTTTATTAATGAAGGTGTTGAGCAGGATTGACCCCAGTATCACTCCTTGAGGCACACTGCTTGGTGCTGAGTAGATTTTACTTGAGTGATGCCAGCCTCCTCCTACACCTGGCTGCATGTGTTTATCTTAGCTCATACAGGAAAACAAAAGTTATACTGCTCATATTTGATTCAGGCTTAAAGTGCGTATAGGGTAAATGTCGCATACTGCAACTTAACTAATTTCACTTTCATCTGAGACTTCAGCAGTTCTAAAACACTGCACTTAAGTTTCTAAGTACATTTTATTTTTATAATTATGCAGCTAATCACTGTTCAAATACACAGCGTAATTAAAACTTAGAAGGCATCCTGTCCCATAATACTGCTTTGGAATTGCCACCCTTTTTTTCAGAAGTGTTAGTTTAGGGCTTGTTCTGTACTTGCAAGGAATTTAATCAGTGATTAAGCATGCAGTTAAAAAGGAAGAAGTTCTTGAAGCTGACCAAATATTTATGCAATGTGGAAAGGAAACACCAAAGTCGTCTTGATCAAAAGAAAGCACAGTGTCTTTAAGTAGTGAAGTTCAAACCAGTCAGTCTGGGGATTGTTCAGCTGATGAATCTTGAAATGTCTGTGCATTTTACACTCCAAGTATCTCTTCAGTTTTTTCTTTCTATATTTATCTATACTGATTTTAAAGATTTTTTGAGTATGTTCAGAGCTTGAAATGTTCTCCTATTAAAGCAAAAAAAAAAATTACTGGTGCTTAATATGTGGTACTTCACTGAAAAAGGGATGGAACAAGCTCTCCATTTGAATTTAATATATTTTAATAAATGTGTAATTATAAAAAAGGCTGAGAGTAGGTGAAGAGAGAAGGACTGACTTCAAGCAAACAGATATAATAGCATTTTTGTCAGTAGGAGTATTAACAAGCAAAAAATCTGGAAATAGAGAAGTCAAGATATTTTTGGAGAGTTGATGGTATAGTTGGAGAAATACTGAATAATTAAGCCTTAGCTCCTGGGAGACTTGAATTTTATTTTTTGTTCTTTAGCAGGATTTCTTTTTGAGTATGGTCAATTCATTTAAACAGTTTTAGTTTAATTTATGCCCTTCTGAAAAGGAAAAGCAAGGTCTTAGACTTGTAACGTGCATTTCACAAAAGACTTGAAAGTACAAAGCTTTATTGCAAACAAGAGCTGAGTCTGAACCTGTGCTTGGATCAAGGGGCAGTTTTCATTTCTCATTAATAATTCCTGAAGGTGATGGAACGGTTATCCTGGGCATATAACCTGAGCAAGTGAGAAGGTAGTTTCATAGTGTTATGAAGATAAAAGAAATTAATTGCTTTACTTCACAAAAAAAGATGGAATAGAAGATTCAAAGAGCCTTCTCATTTGTTTTACTTGCCTACAAAAATAAATTTTTAGAAGATGAGTATACATTATATTTTAAAACATACCTTCTTTGGTTTTTGAAAACTCTCATAATGGTATAATTTACCTAATTTATGTAATAAGAATCAAGTAATTAAAAATAAATCCATAAAGAAACACAAATCTTTCAGCTAATGTAACTGGTGTTTGAGGCTGTCTGTATATCAATAGCAGGTATTGTCTCTTTGTACCAACTATGCCAACTGTTAACTGTCAATCTGATTACAGTAGTAGTTACCTGAGCAAGAATACAGGTTGAATTCAATGTTTGACTTGATTTCTTTTTGTTGCTATGTTTCAGGCTAACCGTGATGCTGTACTAAGCAGAATACCAGAACACAAAAATGATCGTATCATCAGTTTGCAAAGTGCTTCTGTAGTATATGATTTACTTACTATAGCCTTGGGAAGAAGAGGCCAATATGAAATGCTCTCAGAGGTTTGTCCATAGCAGTGAATATTGAACTGTGTCTTTAATGGATTTTTTCAGTTAATTATGTTAATTGTATTAGTACTTTAGGACTAAACAAATACAGGATTCTGACTATTGTATAAACAGTGGGTAATTTCCACCCCAGGATGTTTACTATCTGAATTTTCACAATGTTCTCAAGCACAGAAATGTTGGAAGATGTGAGAAATGTAAAATGGCACAGCAATTCACATGCTTTTTAAGTGGGGAGGCACAGGATCTGCTTAAATAGATGCACGTTAGGTAGTTCAACTGGCAGTGCTGAAGTACTACAAGGAAAACAGTGTTCATAGACCTTTGCCTTTTGGTTCTTCCACTTCTCTCAGCCTAGAGGATTTATTTGCTTCTTATTTGGAACTTCCTTTCAAAGTTAGAGGATACCAAACTTAATTTTTAATCTGTACTTATTTAAATATATTGCCATAAGATCTAAATGTTACTGGTTAGATTTTTTTTCTCACCTCGAACATTTTCTGCTGGGTAGGTCACCAGTACTAATACCTAGAAAAAGGATTTGTGAGCATTTCTTTCAAAACAAGACTTACTTGTACATCTCATAAAATTTGGAGTATTTCAACTTCCTAGTAGTTTGTAAAATGATTTTGGAATTAATAAAGGGGAATGTATTACTTTTTTACGTCAATAGGAAAATGCATTCCCTGCCACAGATGTCTTCAGCATGTTAGACTGTGGCAACTTAACACTTTAGGAAATTTTTAAGTACTGTGGAGAGTTTATAGCTGAGAAACAACCTGCCCAATAACACTTTGGGCAGAGCAGGGCTCCTGCTGCTGAAAACAGTGCTTACCCAGCAGCAGAATGCTGTCACTGCCTAGGATTAGTTAGTAGGATCTAGGAGTACTTGAGCATGTGTGGTAAGCAGGCATACTCAGGAACTGATTTCCTAAGAAATCATATATTTTAAATTTATTAAAGTAAAATAGAATTTAAATAGAATTTTAAGAAAACTTATTTTAAATAATAAAAGTTTTAATCATAAAAGTTTTCTTCTGAAGTATGTTGATAGTGGTCTGCATCTACTGTCATTTCAAGTTCTGAATTTGAGTAATTTTCCTCTTGAAAGCATTTTATAGTTGCATGTTGTGTGTTAGTACAATAGAAGTTGTTTTTTGAAACTGAGGAATATGGAAGTTCACAAAAACTCTGATCCTACGATAGAACATAATTGTATTACGATGTCCTGAACCAAGGGGCAAATTTTATTTTGTGCACATATACTCTGGGTACATACAGCTCCAGCAGGAACTTGTCAGGGAATGATTAGGACACCTAATTTGTTCCAGTTCTTGTCATCCAAAGAACAGAGAAAATATAACCTATAAGAGGATGTTAGAACTCAGTGAGTTGTTGGAGTGTAACTGCCCTTAGATACTGTGACCCATAGTCTGAAACTTTTATAAGTATTACAATAAAAACATATTCAGAAGTGTTAACATAACATTGCTAAGTTATGTAACAGGAATGTAATTTTTTGCCAGCTTTATTCTCTGTGAGCTAGTAATGATAGTTCTAGTGGAGCAGTTGCAGCTCCACATCAGAAAACACTGTTAGTCTATCCAACAGTGGAAACTGACCAGTTCTAGTATCTTGTAATCAGCTACAACCTAACCAAAAGATTACTTATAGAGAAAAAAGTACAATGCAAGAACATTAAATGACCAAAAATTTGTCACATTTGTATTATTCTAGTAAGTTATTCTACTATTCTAATGCTGAGTCATGTTCATGGTTGAGGAAGTGTTATTTCTTTCTGGAGTTTGTACTAGACCAATAAAATTTTCTGCTGTCATAAATCTCTTCTTAAACACAGGAACTCTGGGTGTCATCAGATTGTTTTTTAAGCTTGTTAGGATGTGACATGTTGAGCTTATCAGTGTCTTACTAGAGAAGAAATTTTCCAGACCAGAATTTTTCCTAGATAGTCATCTTTCAAATCCCTAGCTTCAAGCATGTCCTTTTTAGGAGACCATAATGCTGAACAACAAAATTCAGTAATTGTTTCAACATTACCTGTCCATATAGTGATGTGTGATTATTTATAAGGCAATATCAACAGCTACGTTTCTGCCTTTCAGGAGAGGGATTATGCCAAATGTTCAACTACTTAACCTGGTTGTCATTATCTTGAAAGCTATCTTTACTTTGATTTTTTTGGGGTACTATGGCTTAATGTGTATTTCTTGACTCCTTCATGTATTCAATTCCTTTGAATCTGGGATTTCTTGGTTCAGAAACACTCAGTTTAAGATGTTTTAATGTTGCTGGATAAGTCACATATGTAAAGTGATATGTATACATTACTTAAACCCCTTACTATCATACCACTAGTTTTGTGAAATAGTGAAGACCACGTAACATGTAAAATTTTGTACCAGACTCAAGTATATAACCAACATTTTAGTTTCTAACATTTTCTTCTTAGATAGTACTTCTGTACTTCTGTCTAAATAAAGTCTCTGAGGTAGTGCTTGCTAGAGCCATCTTGAAAACCCCTTTCTTATGTCAGTATGGGATTTTCCTAACATGGCAGATTCTTGCTAACCAGCAGACTGTTCCTAACACAAACACATCAAAGATAATGATGGTATCCTGGAATTAATGAATATATTTTAGACTTAGGTGGGAGTATATATGATTTTTTTTCCTGTAGCTGAGAGTTTTTTAAGAGCTATTCCCTATGTGGATTGTCTGATGTCCATAACTGTTGTGGATATTTCTGGTTTTGTTATCAAACAAGGATCTCTTATAGGTCTCTGTCTCCTACCTCTTACCTTTGTGGAGTATGCAGGAGGTTAAAAGGGAAGGACAAAACTGTTAAGGAAAAGTTAGATCTTTTTTTCCTATGTGGTGAGATTCAGAATTAGTATTCATAGTTCATGGTATTTTTCCAGCTATTTCTTCCAAAATGTGAATAATTCTCATCTGATCTGTCTACATGGTGAGAAGAATCATTGATTTGATTTTTTGCTTCAATTGTCATAGATAGTTTACTATTATTATTATTGAAATTGAGTGTTATTTTCTAAGTGTTGACTGGCTTATATCAACATGAGCACAACCTAAATATTAGATTAAACTGATTCTTTAATTTCCACTCACTGGAAAATCCTTCAGTGCTCTCAGATCAGTCAAGAAGCTTCATAAATCAGATAAATGAGAGGCAGAATTCTCTATTTTATGTATTTCTTCCTCACTTCCTCCTTGTCACTCTCTTCCTTTTGTACATGTTCCCTAAAGAAAATAAAAGCAGTTCACAATAGAAGGTTTCTAAGGCAAACTCAGAAAAGCAAAGATAGAAGCCTTGGGTGTTGAGGTGGTGTTGGTGATGAAGTAGATGAAATACCCTCTTGTTCTTAGTGCATCTAGCAGGATTGTTTCTAAATGAAGGTGTGTTAATACTTCCAGAATGGATGTTGAGCACAGTCAAACACAGTCAGTAGAAGTATTTGTTTTTCTAACTGCCACTATTTTTGCAGTCAAAGACAAGTACGTGACTGAATTGTCAAGTGGTGTTAGCAAGAAGCTCCTGTCCAGTGTGTCAGTATCTGCTCTCACTTTCTTAGTCATGTCTCCTTAATGTGAGAATGTTTCAGAACAGCAGGGATCTGGATGGAGGCTGGACAGCCAAGAGCAGTAAATAGTTCATTATGTAGCATATTGAAACACAGTCCTAGAATTCTCTACAATGGAAGACCTTTGTGTTCTGTGTTCTTATGCTTTATTATTTTATTATCAAATTCTATAACTTTTATGTCTTCTGTCAGTTAAAATGGGCAATTGATTTTCAGTTAAGCAAAAAAAATTGTATTTGAAAAGAATAAGCTTGAGTTCATCATTCTTACTTTAGAAGCATTCAGGACAGTAGTTATTAGTGGAGCTAGAGACAGGTTTAGCAACTGTTGTTTCGTGCCAGCTCCATGCATGGAGGCGGTGGATTGTGCCTCACCTAGACATCTCTGTGAAGTATCCAAAGTAATAGGAAATGAATTCACATGTAACTTATTTGATTTCTGCTCTTTGCTTCCAATGGTGAAAAAAAAAATAAATGAATGGGTAAATATTAAATGCATTGTCTTAATAGACATCTAACTTAAATCACACACATGCTAATGATGAACTTTTTGCAACACTTAAAGTGTTTAAGAACAATTATTTAATAAAAATTCTGCTTAGAAATAGTCTTGATGCTTAACACTATATAGTAGCAAAAATTCTAGCTGACTTTAGTTATGCATAGTGAGTAATAGTTTTATTTTCTTGTTTTTCATCTTCAGTGCTATTCTTTGCTTCAGCTCTTGTTATGTGGCAGCACACTGCTTTAGCTGTCCGTGCTGAGTTTGAATGCAAAAAATAAATCATAGTATTGCTATTTAATATACACATTACAACTATCAGAGCAGAAAAGCTGTTTCATTAATTGGACTTCACAGACGAGAAAATTCATTGCTAAAACAGTTTAATCCAGAGAAATATTCAACTTTTCAACTCTTCGCACCTGATCTGATCAGTTAAACTGAGTCTAACAAAGTGAAATTGTTCTTATTGATAGCAGAAGATATTAAACCTTCAAACTTAACGTATAATATTAATTTATAATATTTAATCTTAGTATAGTAATAATAAATTTCCTTTTGGCATTCTCTTTTTAAGTCAAGAAATCATCAGAATATTGAGTATGATAAGTTAAAATTCTTAGAAATAATATTCTTAAATGAACCTTTCCTTGTCTTTTAAGTAGTACCAATACATATGATGCCACTGCTAGACAAGTGCTTCACAATTTACAGTATGTGTCCATGTGCAGTTTTACTTTTCATTTAATGCTTCTCTTGCCTCATGAAGCTTTCACTCCTAATACCTTCATGTAAGAGTAAGCTGGCTGAAATTTCTCACTTTCTCTCAGACTAAATAGGATAATACACTATCTTTAAATATACCTATCAGTGTGGAAATTTTTTTTTCAGATTTGTTTGTTTTTCAGCTGTTTTCACTTAATTCAAATTCTTGATTTTGTGGGGTTTAGGTATTTATCTAAAGAAATTTTATATTGCTATATCTTAGAAATCAAAGAATATGTCCTTAATGAACTATGTTCCCCTCAAAACTAGTGTTTAGAAAGAGCCATGAAGTTTGCCTTTGAAGAATTCCATCTCTGGTATCAATTTGCATTGTCTTTGATGGCAGCAGGAAAAGTAAGTCTTAATTTATTTTTTTTATGGCTTTTGATAGCAATATTTGGCACTTGCATTATTTTTTTTATCTGCAGTGGTTTTGAAAATAATTCTGTAAATATGCTAACTACACTGTATTTCTGAATTTCTGCCTAGTGCTATGGAAGGAGTGTAAAAATCCTTTCAGTAATTTCTTACTTATGAGGCCTGAGATCTGATGATCAGAACCATCTTGGCAACAAGCTTGAGCTAACTTAAATAAATATAGTAGTGAATGATACCAGATTAGATTTTCCAGTAATACCTTGGTTCAAGCGCTGTTTTAACGAACACAGGTTATGCCTAGGTACAGGTGATTGCTGGTTTGTGATGCTTCTGATCTTTTTCCTTTGTGAATTTTTTTTCTGACTTTCAGACAGTGTATCCTATGCAAGTAAAGTAAGATAAATTAATTCTTAAACCTAGCAGCTTATGTTATCAGATGCAATTTGCCATTTTCAGTTCATTTTGATTAAATTTTCTTGCCATTCTCTGTTCACTTAGAATTCTCTTTAGAACTCTGAATGGATAGAGGAAAATAAAGAAAGAAGAGTAGTGACAGTCTGTTATAAAGTCTTGTCCCTTGCAAGTTCACAGGCCTAGCAAAGTTTTAAATGCACCCATTGAAATTACACTCTGAGCAAACATTTCTCCTAGAATGTGTAGTCAAATTTCATAAGGGAAAATAACTAAAGCAGTGATTATAGTCATGTGTTTCACTTGCATGAGTTGTGACGCATTTTCAGTAAAATTTTTGGCAATGACTCCTTCATATACAGGAAAAATAAAGACAGTAATGTAAATAGAATCTTATATCTGTGAAACATATGCTTTTGGTAATTTCAATGCTTCTAACAGTCTGCCCGAGCCGTTAAAGTCTTGAAGGAATGTATACGTTTGAAACCAGATGATGCAACTATTCCACTCCTTGCTGCAAAGCTCTGTATGGGATCTCTCCACTGGGTAAGCCTTGCCTCTGTTTGTTTCTTCAGCAAAAGCTGACATTAAAGTGCAACAAAATCTTGGATTAGAGGTGTAACAGATACTTTTGTGCAGTGGTCATATGTATTAGATCATCACTGAAAATGCTTAACGGATAAGCGTATGTTCATCCCTGTTCACATAACTTTAAAGTACTTGACAACGGTGGGTATGTTTAGCCACACAGCATATTTTGATACTGATCTAAGGCATGCCTAAAGTGAATTACAAATTGAAATGTTGTTGGCATACAGAGATTAAAAATTTAACTGACTTCTGTTTCTTCTGTGCAAGAGGAAAATAACTACCTTGGGAAGTGAACGAGGCAAATCTCTCCTAATTTTTCAGGAAACTCTACTGTTGATACTGTGTTTGGAGATAGCTGATGTTTATGAGTTCTTAGAAGATGTAGTGTCTTTTTAAAAAGAATTACCTTGAAATTAGTGTATCTCTATGAAAAACATTCAGGTGATTGAAGATGTCGTATTTCAAGTTACACGTGAAACTTTCAGGATAATATTTCAGAAGAATATTTGAGAAGAAAAAAGAAAGGTCACAAGGAGAAGAAAACAGCACAGTAGTTTATATGTAACTTGTTCAGACTGACATAAGTACAGTTTTAGTAATTAATATAGATCCTAGTTCTTTAATTTATTTTTGTTTTCCTATGGATTGACTCCATATTGAGCTTGCTGTACTTAGCATTTACATTTACTGGAATAGATTCAAACTTTTTTTTTCTTTCCAAGACTGTTGAATAACATGGTAGTCTGGATATGTAGTTAAAGCCCTGGTCATTGGCATGTTTATTGCTGTTATTGAATACGTTCAGTAATGCTGTATGTGATGCTGGGGTCTGCTTGATACTTTTTCTGCAGAGTTGAGGCCTTGGCTTTTGTAATTGATTTTCTTAAAAAAAAAAAAATTGGTAAAGTAAAAAATCTCATTGAATATGAAGTGCAAAAGTTGGAGATTGAACCTATGAACCTATGAGATGGTATATGTGGAGCAGAATTTCTATTTTATTGTTTAAAAGATGAAAACACTGTGTCTGGGCATTATGTACCAGTAGCTATTTCAACCATAAGAGTGAGTGTTTCTGCATTCTTAAATCTGCATTCTATATTGTGGATTTAGCAAGAAATCTAGGTTTAATGAGAAGTAAAGTCCTTGTAGTGATTTTGACCAACAATCTTGGTGAGCATAAGAAACATGCTGTGCATTCTCCTTATGTAAGCTTCAGCTAGTTTTAGTCTTAAATTGATGTTTTATACTATTTTCAGTTGGAAGAAGCAGAAAGATTTGCCAAAACAGTTGTTGATCTTGGAGACAAAACATCAGAGTTCAAAGCAAAGGGATACTTGGCACTAGGACTGACTTACAGTCTTCAGGCTACTGATGGTAAGATACAAATAAATACATCTGGAAATTCCCATGTTGCTTAAAGAAGGACACCTAGCAGAGAATGCTGAACGTAATATTAAAACTTCTGCATGCAACCATTTTTCTCAGTCCATGTATTATCGCTACTTCAGTAATCATGTGGAACATAAACTCTTGATCTTGCACATCACTGATTAAATATATCCTTTTCAGCATCTTTGCGAGGGATGCAAGAGGTCTTGCAGAGAAAGGCTCTTCTTGCATTTCAGAGGTGAGTGGGTGTTAATCTTTTCATTTCATTCTTCGTAGAGAAAAGATTTATTATGTGCTAGAGAAGGACTTGTAAAAGACTACGGAATGCGATTTTCACCTCTGGGAGTTTGTCTTCATGAGTACAGAATGTATTTATTTAACGTTCACTTCATCATTTTCTGCCAGAAATATCTAAATTGATTCATAAGGATTTCCTTTTATTTCATTTTAAAGATGACCGTGTGGTTCTAGTATAAAGTATTTACTTGAAGGAGTATTCTGTTCCTATCGAGAAGGGAAAAATGGGATGATGCAGAGTTTTAAGTCATGGTTCAATGTGAATGTTTTTAGAAGTGGTAGTTGCTGATTAGATTATATAGCAGGTTTTTTAAATTCGTGCCTGTAGAGGCAGAATGACAACTGAGGCCCTGCTGCTGTGGATGAGAGGGGAAGTGCAAGTAGTAAATTAGGAAAATTATTTTTTTATGTGGAGGTTTAATGATGTAGGCAATGACACTGCAAATGCACTCATCTTCCAAGTGCGTTAGTAATGCAGATTATCAACAGTTTGAACTCTGCAACCAATAAACAGATGAATAGCCTAGTTATAGAAGAAACGAATTGTGATGACATAACCAGTAGAAGTGCTGCACCATGTGAATACACCACTTTTTATATACTAGTCTCTACAACTGAACAAAAAACTTACTGATTTCTTCTTAACTCTTTGGTTTCTAAGAATTTTTTTAAGTACCAGGTGAATTCTACAAGCATATCTAGCTTCTCTTCAGTTAACCACTACATATGTTCTCTAGCTATTTAGGTTGAGTGTAATTTTCATTTTGTAGTGTGATACGGATCTTTGAAGTATTCTATTTAGAAGAAACCTATGTATGTGAAAGTTTTAGTAGCATGGTGATTAATAACATCTGCTTTCTTTATTTCTTTGGGTTGATTTTTTTGTACTTTTTTTCAGTTTGTGCAACCCCCAGTAACACTGTTTAGTATTATTTAAGTGAACATTATTTATGTATGAGGCATTCATTTATTTTTGCTGGCCTTTCTTACACAGACTTAATTAAAGTATCTTTTGGAGGTGTTAGTAATGCACAAGGTATATATATATATATACTTTTTGAAACTGTAGTGAGTTATTGATGTTGCTGCTAGTGATACTGCTGGCATGAGTAGCTCATTTTCAACACACAAAATTGAATAGAAATGTTTGACTCTTGAAGGCAATGGAGTTTCTTCATCTTAAAAATCCTGAATTTTCCTTCACTGAGAAGGGGCAGAGTGCGTTTTGAGAGGTGTTAGTTTTGCACATTTACGTTTCCCCACTTGCATTTATAGAGAAACTAATAAATCTGCTATTTTGGAAATACGCTTCAGCGTGGTTCATGGTATTCCTACTTGCTTGTGTTGATGATGTAGGTAGAGGATGTTACTGAAAATTTGCTACCACTGAGAATAAATTATGCTCTACTTACCAGTCATGCCCACTTTCTCTCATGTTTCTTTAAATAAAGATTATATAAGGAGATGAAAGTTGAAATTCTTCATTCACCTTCAATACAGTTTACAGAACAAGCAACTGTACTTCGAACAGTATTTAGATTTGTCAGAGTGTTAGTTTTGTTTATTTCATTTTTGTGGTGTTGATTTTTGTTTGTTTGCCTTTAATTGCTTATGTAAAGGACCTATTCTTGAGGAAATACAGGTTTGTGCTGGAAACTTTTTTAATACTGGCTTTCAAGGCCATCAATTTCTACTGTTCATTTGAGAGTGCTCTTTTTGCTGTCTTTATTCACTGATAAAGGGAGTGTTTGTTTCACTGACTTCTTTTGGAAGACTTTCAGTGCTTTTCCTGTGAATAGTGTGAAGTTTCTCAGAACTTGTGGATTTTATGATAGATAGTAACAGCTTTATTCTGCCATTTGCTGAAGCTTGGTGACTGAACTAGTACTCTTCCAGATACAATCTCTTCTTTTCAGAGTCACTTCATTTAGATTTATTCTTGAATTAAAAAAATAAAACAAAAAGTAACTGCAATAACCATTGCTGGTTCTTTAGAAGAACATTCAGTAAATTAAGAAGCAGTCCCCTAATAAGCTAAACAATTTCAATATGTGCTGACATAGTTGCTAACCTAAAAGAGTTCTCTCTCCAGACTTGAGAAGACAGGATTGCACAATTCAGAAGCTAGAAGTTTCCATTTGTGATTGTAATGTATTATAAAGGATTTTGTTCTCTCCCTACAAAGAAGATTGATAGATATTCTGAAGATGATCATTACACATACTAGCTGTTCCTGAGCCTACATTATAGGAATGCATTGAATATAAATGAAAAGCAGTTCCAGTCTTGCGTCTGAGTGTTTTCTACATATCATTTTTGAATACAGTCATCAGTTGTTTTGTCTCTATGTTAAAGCTCCCTGACTCCTACCAAAAGAATTAAAAAAAAATAACGTACCTGTGCTCAATCACAAATGCCTTATCTTGCTGGGGAATTATTGTATTACAGTTCAAAATGTAATGTGTTACAGGACCATTTTCTGTTGAATTTGTGTTAATATGAACAATTCAAATTCGACCTAAGCATTCAAAACAAAAACAAAACAAATATAATAAGAAGATTTCAAGAAATATTTCTTTCTTTTGGTACTTAAGGTTACTCGTAACTACAATAATTAGCAATACGTTGGGAATGAATAAGCACAGAAACACTGCTGCTGTTGGAGAGCTCAACAAAAGCTTTTTGGGGACAAGAGTTATATTTATAAAATGATCATCAGCATAGTTTTCTTCATCTGACCTTCAAACATAAGTACACGATGAACCATCCAACACAGATTTCTTTTACATTGCTACATAGCAAGGTACTCTTCTAATTTAGTATTTAAAAAAAATCAAAGCCAGGAAGTAGCTAGCTTCCTGGGATGCTTAGAATGCTGAAAATGTCCTTAAACTTTGGGAGTTTAAAGAAATGAAATTCAGATCTACTTTACTGCTCTTGGTCTTCAAGTTGTTCCCATCAGAACCATTCTGGTTAGGGTTGATGCAAATGATGAGCAATTCTCATGCAGATTATATCATTCTTGTCCTTGAAAGCACATCCACACAGTATGCATGTGTCTCTAACCTGTATTGATAGGAAAAAAATTACTGTTTTGTTTCTTTACTTTTTCAGGGCTCACAGTTTGTCTCCAACAGATCATCTGGCAGCGTTTTACTTGGCACTGCAGCTTGCCATATCCAGACAGGTTAGTTCTCTCTTGAAAGCGCAGCCTCTCATTACCACATGAACATTAAAACTTATATCTGCTGATGGATACAGGTGAAGATTTTTTTTCCAATAAAATCCTGGATTTCTTTGTGCATATATATATGTGTGTATGTATATATATGTTCAAAGAGAATATTTCCATTAAAATACGTTTTATTTTAATGGAAATATTCTCTTTGAACACCTTTGGTTTTATATTTCTCCAGACTTCTACCACAGTATTTCCAGCCCTAGCCATATGAAATTCAGTTTATTTTCTTTTCAGGATTCATATTGCTCAGCAGAGAGAGGGAAAAAAAATAATCAAATTTTTGCCTTATAATGTGTAAACTGTCCTTATAGATTAGCAAGAGAATGCAACTATTGAATCTGGCTTTTAACAGTCTATATAATGCTTAAGTCTGCAGTATCTGCTAAGATTTGTGTATTTTCTGGGAACTTGTTAGAAGGTTTGTGAACAAAATTACAAAATGTGTTTAAGATAACTGGAAATTTTTTAAAGCTATAAAAAAGATCAGTAATTTGAACAGCTCTTCAGTATAAGGAAGATAAATGTTCTGTACTTCTCACATGAATTTGTATAACAAGAAGTTGCTTTGTGTATGACATAAGTCTTTCCTGTGTCAGTTTTATTTCAGGTATTAGTAATGTAAATGGTAGTTTATACAATCCACGTGACTGCTTTTTATTGCTAATGAGTAGCAGAGACATTAAGCAAACTCAGAGTGAAATGGATTGACCCTTTAATATCACATACTATTTTTCAGTAGCAAGCTATGACTGTATTTCTGAATTCCAAATTTTTTATGTTTTTTAGTTAAATTTCCTGGGTTTAATAATTACTTATTTCGTGTAGTAGATCATGAAATTCTATATGAAGGAAAGTTACTGTGGCAGTGTAGATGTATGTTTTAGTGTATTACAATTAAAATATTTCAAAATCATATTAAAATATGATAAATATTTGAAAAAATATGTCTAGGTTAATGTTTTACAGAATTAAAGTGAAGAGCTTTTTTATAACTTGCAATTTATTTTCCATAGTTAATATATTATTCAATTTTTACAGTGCAGATTTGAGTATTGAGTCTAGTTTTAAGCTTCTGAATAGTGTTGTAAAGGTGTCTGTAGGAATTCTACATGATATCTTGGTGAACAATGTGAAAACGTTAAGTGCAAGTAATGAAGTATTAAGTAGTGTTTCTAATAGTTTTGTTTTCTTTTTCTGCTTTATGTTGATTTTAATCAGATACCAGAAGCATTGGGATATGTTCGTCAGGCTCTGCAGCTACAAGGAGATGATGCCAACTCTCTTCATCTCCTTGCACTTTTGCTGTCAGCCCAGAAACACTATCATGATGCTTTGAATATCATTGATATGGCCTTGAGTGAATATCCAGAAAATTTTATGTGAGTAAATGTCACGTTTCCTTTCTATGCTTTTTCTCAATTTTTTTTAATATTCTTATATCATTAATTTATTAGTCTATTTTTTACTTATTTTTCCCCAGTGTTGTTTCCCCCCGCCATGTAATGGAATAACAAACATCCTGTTCCTTGATGTTGAATGCCTCCCTTTTGTTGTCTATATTAAAGTATTGCTGCTTTTTTCTTAATAAATTTGACCAGGAGCTCTAATTATATCAACTCTCCTCAGAAACTCTGTAGCTCATCCCCTCTTCTATGTAACTGCCTTTTGTAGCCTTCTGTTGTTTTAAATTTTCTTCTTCGTTGACATTTGTAGAAATTGTCTGTGTTCTTGTTAGTTGTTTCCACACATACTTCTTGATTTCACAACTATCTAGTCATTCTTCTCCTAGACCTTTCTGTACTCTGAGGGATCTCTGTCAGTAAATCCTGGTTTGAGAGGCAATTGAAGTATCAGCTGCCTAATTTTATATCATACCATTGTTTAAAAAAAAAGCAAACAAACAAGAAAATATGTCAGACCACAGTGCTTTGATCATCTTCCGCCTGTTGTTGGTTCATCTTCTGCTATGTAGTGACACTGCTAAATTACAAAGAACAAGCTGCTATCTCTCTCAGAATAATTAATGATCTAGAGAAAGTATTTCTGAAACTACAGTCCTCTCTGTTTTGGTAAGAAAACAAAGATCATTCAGATCATGCTTATGGGCTGTTCAAGTATGGTTAAGATCCTTTCTGTACTTGTTTATAACTACGTTTTGTGGTTAATCCTGTTGCCTGAGTTGTTGTCTGATCTTTTTAAAGTTCTGATCTTTCTGTTAATGTAAGTATGTATGTGAGTGATATGGGTTCATAATGATGGTTCTAAATTATTAATCTTGTGTGATACGATCACCATGGTAAGACAGTGTACTACCTAAAAATCTACTGGTGCACTAGAGAGGAATATCTTTCTAATAGTCATTTCCATCAAATATACAGCAATTGCTGGAGAATTTAAGGTACATTTCTAGGCATCTTCCCTTTAGTGCTGTCAGGGTTTTTCTGTCTCCTGAGAAGTCAAGGATATGACTGAGATTTCTTGTGTGCTATTTGCAATTGATGCTGACAGTAGCCAGCCTCATCTGGTCAATAAGACAAATTTGGATTGACTTCTTCATGTAACCTGATTATTTTTGCAAGGATTTATCAACACAACCTCAAGTTTACAATCTGTTCTTGCACACAGTATCTGGTGCTCTTGATATTGTTCTTGACATGTATGTGTGCACATAGAAAACATAAAATACAGATGCTTATTGTTGAGTCTATTTTCTTAGACCGCAACTTCTGATTAAGTTACAATCTCATAGTACTTCCAAGCACACTGAGAAGTGATTCTCTTGCTTGCTAATTTTTATTTAAACTTTTGATTATTTCCCTTTGATGTTCACTGGCTTTTGTAAATGTTCCAAATATCATCACGTCTTGCCTTTTGTCTTTCTGTTATGTCTGAATCCCTGCAAGGTGCAAGGCTTTTCTTGGCATTCTCTGTATTTAGTCAGTATCCATTATCATAGTTTTTTGCAGATTTATACTTTTGTAGATTTACAGTGTAATGAATCACTGTTCTTTGAAAACACTGAAGTAAAACATAAGGCTTGTGCTTTGTGTTTCTTACTTCTTCTAGTGTTATTCTTATCCACATACCTCTGTGTGGTATGCTTGCATTGTTTCACTGTGTGTTCCTCTGCCCTCCTCACAGCTGTATGTTCTTTCTATTTTGATCTTTTTGGTGAAAAGAATCTAAACTTTCAGGGTCTTATTGATGCTCTGTATTTGTGAAACGCTGCACGTAAGGAAGTAGTAGAACAACTGTGAGTCATACTGACAAATTGATATTTTAAAGCACTTTTCTGTTGTAGTCACTTAATAAATATCTTATCTGTCAGTTTTTAACCTTTTAGAGCTGTTATTCCCAGAATTCTTTCATGTTCAGTATTTGAGGCATATTGTGGACATGCCATCATATCTTAAATTATTATTAACTTTCCCATACCATAGAATTTGAGAGTTGCTAAACAATATATAGCTTGATACTGATCTGATTCCATGCATCTTTAGGTAAATAAATAGAAAGGAATTTCTCAGAGCCAAAGACTTGTGCCCCATCATAATATAAAGGAGTGGAAGATATTAACTAATGTCACACAATGCTGTTAATAGCAAGATATAGATTTATTTTTCAAAAGAGTTATGCGTTCTTCCTTTGTCCATTATATTGCCATCGTAAGCACACAGTCTGCACTGAGAATTTAAGGAGTAAGGGAACAAACTATTGGGGAAAATGTAATAAACCTGTTAATGTGAAATAGGTATGTAGTAATGTTTTCCAGAAATAGTCAAAATACAAGATATTTGCTGAATTACTCTAGCACTGTTCATTCAAATTTACTATAAACTGTCAGTTTACTGTGAACAAGACTGAGTACCTTGCTCTGGTGTGATGACAATGAGTAAGGTGCCAGCACCAAAAAAAAGTTAATCTCAGTCAGGCCCTAAGGCAATGTTACGCTGTTTTTTTTTTCCCCATATATCATTAGATAACTTTTCCTTGCAGTAGAAATGTAGGGTTCAGTTCTCCTTCATCTTGGCAAGATGTATACCCACAGATGATGCTGAGTCCTAGCCACCAAACTGTACCATAGACTGGTGAGGTGACCTTCGTAAAACAAATAAAAACATGAGAGCAGGTGAGAAGGATCCACAGTATATCCTAAACGACTAACTTAGCTAACTGTGAGGGTGTTGGTGAGTTTTTTGCTGTTTGGATTTAACTTGAATTTTATTTATTTTAGTTTCATTATTACCTACTTCGAGTATATTAGCAGTCCCAGAGGTGTGCATTACAGTCTGAAGGTGTATTCAGTACGATGCAAGCTAGTGCTTGTTGAGTTGCATTGATACTAGGCCTGCTTCTCTTCCCTCCATTTATTTCTCCCCAACACGAACTATGGAGCACTGCTTGTGACAACTGCATTTTTGCAGTTAAACCAAAAGGGTATATAACTCTTAAGAGTTCCTTAGTAAGACTCAAGGTAATTGCTATACTTAATTATTTCAAGACTGTCAAGATTTTCTAGAATTTCAATCAGAAATTGGCTGTGGTCATGTGTTATAGCTAATATACTGAGTTAACTGTTTTGAACTCCTGAAAACTGACTCAGAAAAGCCAAAGTGCTTTGGACACTCAGTGTTGGTACAGACATTGACTTACTAAACAATGTCTATATTTCTTGGGAAGAGAGCATTTTGGAAGTAAGTCCAATCCTTCAGTTGTTAAGAGATTTCTAGCTTTTTATGTGAGCATTGTTCCATAATGAGCTTTTGTATCTCATGCAACATATATAACATAGTTACCTGTGCTACCTTGAGGAGACTTATTTGTGAACTCTTTTCCAGGATACTTTCTTGTGTTTTTATCCTACTTACAGGGAGCCTAAATCTTAGTGCCGTTTTATTTTGAGTAGTATGAAATAATGAAATAACACTTCTATCTGTTCTGTCTCATGGTTAGTCAGAAGTAGTTTTCCAATAAACAGTGAGAGAGCTACGTGACATGTTTATGGTACTGTTTTCTTTGTCATAGCTTTTTGAGGTTCTGTAATTATTTGAAGTGTTGGTGCAGTTAAAGATAAGTTTTGTGCCTGAAATTAGTGTAACAAAGCAAAATAAATATTGAATATTAATTAATAATTTTATGCTGAAAATTGAGAACTGCAGTGGATAACAGCTGACAAGCTTTTGAAGTAGGAGAAGTAGGGAACAGCAGATGGGTTATTTGAGGAGTGTAAGATGATATTTTAACGTTAAGTACACTCAAAAAGGAAAGACATACGGTAACAGGTTTGAAGACAAGTAAAGACTAAGTTCACAGTTTAAGCACTTATATTTGTTGAAGTGTGATGGACTATTTTTTTTTCTTCCAAGAATCTTTCATAGAATTATTTCATGAAAATAAAAAATACAAATCCTTTCATTCCTGACCCTCCAGTACTCCTGAGCTATAGTAGATATCCCAGAATTGCAGATCAATTAACAAATTTCTTGTTGTCCAGATGGGCATAATATAGAGCTGTTGGTACATGTAGTGTATGATGGTATGTACAGTCATAGCTGTTTTGTGGGACATATGTATTTATCAATGAGAGGGAATAGATTACACTAGACTGTTTTGTCAGGCATATTAATGAGGGCATTATTCAAGTGCCTCTTGGACGCTTACAGGCATGAGCCATTTGCCACCTTGCAAGGAAGCCTGTGGCCATGTCTGACCACCCTCACAGTAATAAGTGTTTTCTAATATCAAGTCTCAGCCTTGCCTTGCAGCTCTGTGCTCTTCCCATTCTGCCATTGATTCCCAGAGATAGAGCCCAATAGCTCCCTCTGCTTCCCCTCCTCAGGGTTCTGGAGCGAGCAGTGAGGCTGCCCCTCATCTTCTTCTCCAAAATGGACAGCCTCATGTCCTCAGCTCCTCATCACAGGACATGCCTCCAGCATTGTCAGCAGCTTTGGTACCCTCCTCTGCAGGCTTGCAAGGACCTAATCAACTTTTTTGTATTACACAGCAAAAAACATTCAAGGTGAGGCTGCACCAGCACTAAGTATAGTGAGAGAATCACCTCTTTTACTGAAAGACAGTTTCAGGGCTCCTGTTTTTTCTTTCTATACTATCTTTTTTTGTTTGTTTTGCGGTGGTGTTTGTTTGGGTTTGTGTGTGTGTGTGTGTGTGTGTTTTATATTAGCTGTTGTTATGTGCTTTTATAGAATGGTCCACTAAACAAGGGACTGATGATAGGTAGATGTTCCTTTATGTAACAAATTGGTCATTAGCCTAAGGGTGTTATCCCAGACTGTTGCTTGGCATGGCTAGGCTGTAGGTACTTCTCTGAAACTTGATTGAAGGAGTCTCAGTTTGGGCTACGAGCTAGCTGCCGCAGGCTGTTGAAGACAAGAAAGCAGAAAGTTTTCAAGTATAACTAATTTGTTCTGGCTTTAGTCAGAAACTATCTTCATTATAGTTTATGGATTTGCATTTCTGTAAGGAGGTTGTGTTCCAAAGATGGAATACAGCATGCATAAACTCCACCAAACATCACAGAATCGACTACTGCTTCTGTCTGCTGAGAAACAATGCTTCTGCACTGTGAATTAATATATAGGGAAGCATAGTTCAAAGACTGCAGTGGAGGCTATCCCATAATAAAATAGGAGTCATTACTTTTGTAATGCTTTTTTTGTGTTTTAGAACATTTAAGCATTTTTCTCCATCTTTTCTATGGTCTATCCAAAGCATTTCATTTATAATGATAGAATTGATTTCCATCTGTAATGTTTTGTTAATCTGCATTGCCTTTTTATGTACTACTTTTTGTGAAAATATTGTTTTCTGTTCTTTGTGTGGTGCTTGTCCCATCTGTGTTTGTACATAGAAATTGTATCTCTTTTGTTTTGGTAGACTGACTGCATTAAATATTTTTCATGCTCTGAAGTCTCCAGTCAGCTGATAACCCGCACAACCTTTCTCTGCAGCTGCCCCAATTTGAAGTTTTGTGTGTGTAACTGTTATAATGAGAATTGTTATAGTGTTCCAGATGGGGCCTCACAAGGGTGTTGTCCAAAGGTAGTTTCTTTGTTTCTGCTTCAGCTATTGCATTCCGAAATTACATCTGCCCTCTTGACAGCAGCCTCACCTTGATGAAGCTGGCCATTAGGCAGCTTTGGTTTGGAATAACTGTTACCCAGTCTGGTTTCTGCAAACTCTCCTTACTGAGTGTGTGTGATGATCTGTCTTGCTGTTTCAGTGTTATTTAATCCTACTGTCTATTTTGCATAGTTTTCTGTGTGTGATTAAAATTAATTATCTGTCTGTATCTTCTCTTAAAACAATACCAGCAATACAATTGCCGTTCTTCAATCATACTCACAGATATGATATTTTCTTTAACTTTTTTAACATTACTTTATTTTAACATAACTTTAACATTAACTGCCTGAAGTCTTCTGTATTATCATTTCTACAGTGCTGAGAAAGGGACTATTTTTGTATGCATTAGCTTTCTTCTTGTTTAAAATGTTCCCATTCCCTATTTGTCTTTGTTTTCATAGCAGAGATGACATAAGTAAGAATTATAGCAGTTGGGGGTTCATTCCCAAGTATTTGTTTATTTATTTATTTTCCAGCCTACTTAGGTATGAAAAAGCCTTTAAAGACTAATTCTGTTGTTGTTTAATATCCCTAGTTTAGCTTTAACTTTTACTGTGCACCATAGATGCAGTTTTCTCTATTGAATTTTCTCTTTCCCTATTCTATTCTTCATAGAATCTCTGCAAATTTCTGGTATCTTGTGCATTTTTATTGATGATTGATTTGTCAAGCATCAAATTTTACCCCTTCAACTTGAGATGCAAATCAATCGTTAAGTGTTGTAACACTTCTGTGTTGAAGTCCAGACTTCTCTGGACTTAATAGATATCTTTGCCAACCTTCACTATTGCATTATTTCAGCATATCCTGTTAAAATTCAAAGATCTAATTATAAACCTATTAGGGATTTCTCATTCTTTTTGCTTAAACAAAAATCCAGCAGTATGTGGATTAGATTATGAGGAACTGATTTATAACGTCCTCATTAGCTACTGAGGACAGTCTTTAAGTAATGGAGTAATTTGCTGCTTCAGTAACTATTTAATAAATTGATCAGCCATTAGCTCCAAGTATAATAAAGCCTTTCCACTTAACTGTTTTTGTTCTCCATTTTGTCTGGATAAATAGAGTCCTACAATGATGCAGTTCTCTTTATTTTTATTTAAAGATCTACATCCATATCAGACAGTGATGCTGAAATTAATTTCTTTCCAGTCAGATATCTTTAACAGAACCTAGCCTGTCTTACCTACTTTTCTTCTCCAAAGGATTTGACCCACGCAGATTTATCTTCTTGTCTGTTGATTCCAGTTTCATGCATTGCTGGCAGATACTGTTCCACACTTCATGAATGTTGTCTATTCCTCACTACTTTCATTCTTAATCATGAGTGCTGTTCCACCATGACATTTGTTCTGCACTGTGCCACTAATTTAAACATTAGCCTCTTACGAACAGGCAGAACAAAATGGCTTGATAGTCTTATAAAATGTACAGATTGATTTTCATCATCATACCTCTCAATTTATTTTTTTTTAGCATATTAAAAACGTGTGTGAAAATTACTTGGACTGTTCCTTTTGAAGCTTTTAACACTCTGTGTCAGTAATGCAGGCTGTGTTCCAGAATAGTTGTTTCCACAGATGCTTGAAGTTGGCCTTTCTAAAAAATCCTTTTTCAGATATACCTCATGGCTTCATAACCTTCCTGGTAATACTTATCCCTGAGCCACTAGTTCACGTAGTTATTGACTCATTTCTCCTGTAATGTAATCAGTTTAAATGTTCTATATAGGTCCCCATGTACTAAAATCTGATTTACTTATGATTGCTTTGTAACATTGGATGAGCCTTATTATGCTTGCTCATCCACAGGCTCTCATTCCCTTAACTAATGCAGTGGCCTGCATTCCCTTTTCTTCTCAGTCCCAGCAACACAGACATTGTAGAATTAATTTTTAGATTTATATGCTGCTTATTTTCTGCAAAGAACATTCAACACAATGCTTTAGCTCTAGCTACAGTGCATGCTGAAGCACTTGCTATCATTTCTTGTTCTTGAGAAAACCCTCTGGCAGTGTGCAGTTGCTATTAGCAGCCTCCGAGTTCGTATTTGGGATAAGAAAGTTCTGAGCTTTCACACATGCCCACCTTCTCAGTCTTCCCACACAAACCATATGACCAATCAAATAATTTTTTCTCTTAGGATGATTGAGGTTATACTGGAATAAAATGCAGAAGTATACCTGGATTTAAAAACGGAAAGTAGGCTAACAGTTTTATTTGTATCTTCTCCAGCTTTGTGCTCTTTAATCTTGCAACATACTAAAATCAGCTTTTAAATTAGTGTTTTTCTAGTGTTTTATCTGTTCCCAGATGTTGTGACATCTATAAATGTGTATACCAATTGACTAGCTGCTTCATTGTCCTGTTGCATTCATATTCTTTAATTGTTTAGAAAGGTGTTTTTCTAAGTTAGTCTCTGTGAAAACCTTTGTACTGATGCATTAGTATGTGGCATGTAAAAGGAATACACAATTATCATCTTATGAGGTTATGCACATTGTCTGTGTTTGCTGCCTTAAGAAGCATCAACTTTGAAATTAGAATTAATTTGTAGTGGCTTCCAGCAAATGCTTGCTCTCCTTAGGAACAGTTTGCTGTGTACCTAATGAATTATGTGCTTTCTTCAGATATTCAATTTAAAGTGTTAAAAATCTTCAGTGCCTGCTAATGGCAGCGTAATATAGCACGAAGCTGCATTTTAATCTTACTAATGCTGATAAACTCCCATGTATCTATCTGATCTAGTGGTATCTTTTCAATATAGCCTCTTCCATTTCCTATAAAAGAAGTTGATGTTAAAAGAGTTCATATATTATAGGCAAATAGTATCAGTACTGATTTGTTTTCCTTCCTGAGTTCATTTGAGCCAATGTAAGAAAACCACATTCCTTTCTCATAAATGTAGTAAGGATTTTCCTTAATGGAGACTTTTCTTCTCTTCAGCATACACAGTACTCTTTTGAATCATCCTTTTAGTTCCTTATATAAATATTACCTTGTTTAACTAAAAAAAGAAAAAGCTAAAAAAATAAATTTCTGTGAGCTGTTGCAGGCCATCTTGCAAGAAGTATTATTACTTTGATGCATCATTTCTTTACACAATTCACTTCATGAAACAAAGATTTAAATTAACACCATCTTTGAATTTATTTCCCCAGTGTGGCCTGAAATTGGATATCTTTAAAGAAGTTTTGCTTGAATCTCTTTTCTTTCTCTTAATTCTTTTTCCTTTTTCTCCAGATTACTGTTTACAAAAGTCAAATTGGAATCCCTGTGCAGAGGCCCAGATGAAGCACTCCTTACCTGTAAACATATGCTCCAGATTTGGAAATCCTGCTATAACCTCACTAACCCAAGGTAAGGTGCTGTAGAATTCTAGACTGTGTAACATTAGATAGGAGTGCTGACCTAACATTGCCCTGCTTTTACTTGTTCTGGTATTGTGAATGAACAAACTCTTGGGTGAACTGGAAGTTCAGAGACATTGCCTGATGCTTAGGCAGGATCCACCTAGAGTTCTCTGAAGTAATTTGTACCAAAACTAATATGCTCTGCTGTGGTGTGAACTGACTGCAGAAGGTGTAGAAGCCCATGACATTCTCTGTGATGTGGCTCTATGTACTGGTATTGTTTTGTTTTTCCTCCTGTGTAAATTTAATTTCAGTGAGGCTTTATGTGTACTCCACACAACCTCTCATCTTTTGTTTCTCTCCCATTCTTTACACAGATCAGGACTGTAATCATAGGTTATCATTACTTTTCTGTTGTTGCAGTGCTAAGAGTTACTGTGCCGCATTAAGTACATATTGAATAATGCTTCCTTCAGATGTCGGCAGTGATTATGAAACCCTCATCTTTAACTGTGCCAGTTTTGAACTCCAGATTACTTTGTGCCTGATAGTTTCTACTGCTCTTTTTATCTTGATGTTTAGACTTTCTTGAAGTTCTGACTCATGGTGACAGAAATTAAAATCAAATTGATAATGAAATGAATAGAACTTAGATAAGGGTAGTGATGAGTTTCACGATTCACACACTGAGAATTATACCAAACAATGCAGATGCCAAACTGCAACCTTTATTGGAGTTGTTCGTGTGAAATTTAAGAGCCCAATACCATCATGTTATGCCACAGTAATCCAAATCTGTCTGCCTAGGAAAAAAATTATCACTCTGACCTGAAATGTGATTGCTAAGTTTTCTTTCAACTGCTCTACAGATAAAGTGAAGAATACTAATAATTCATGAATCTGGTGTAAAATCATTTTTTTCCCCAACATCTAATTTTAACACAAACTTTATTGTGTTGAAAAACACTGTTGGACAACGTGTTTACCACTGGAAATAACTGAAGCCTTTTTTTCGTAGTTCTTTGAGATAATAAAGAAGTCTCTTAATCTTTTGAAACAGTTTTAGAATATTTATTTGCAAATATTTAAATATATATACACTACAGGCTCGTGTAACATTTTTTTTATTGTGACTCAAAACTAATTTTCATGTATTATTTTTCCAGTGAGATAAGAATTCATCTTTCCGATAAGCTGATCGATGTCAAGTATTTCTTCTTGCAGTTAGTTGTATTCTGTGGTATAGATTTGGGTTCAGTGTCCTCAATAATCTTTTACTAATGAAAATACATTTTGAACAGCTAGATATACCACACAGTACATGCTAAATGCAGCATTGCCTCTGTTCAGTTAATTTACAGTATTTTTTCTTGTCTTTATTCAGTATGCACAGTGTGTTTTTCTCATTAAACAGTTTATTAAGAATTACAAAATCATTTTGTGTTATGAGATTCGGAATGTGTATGAAATAAAGATTACATCAGCCATGTTTCTAATTAACATGCTCCTTGGATAGTTGAATTATTTTCTAGTATGTTTGCCTTAAGAAAAAAGAAGAAACCACAGTGCCAGTAATGTGCTTAAAAGATATTTATGCTAAGCCTCACTTTCCTTGTCAGCAACATTTGGCATGTCATTGCTTGTGGATTGAGGAAGTAATTAATGCAGAAACTATGCAACTACTGGTGTAACAACTCAAGCTGATAGTGTGTGTCCTAGAAAGTCCCCTTCTGTTTCCTGTGGATTTCTATCATGGCATCATTCTGTAAGGAAATTGGTCTTGCAGTAATCCTAGTATAATGCAAAGTTTTATTTATATCATTTTAATAACAGCTGTACAAAGAGAGGAAGTTGTCTCATTGCTTTTTGAAGCGTGCAGCTATTAAGAGTTGCTGAAAGGTTTCTTGCCTTTCAGCTCAAATTTAGAAAGACATGATTAAAAAATTAGGGCAGCTGTAAAGATTAAGGTCTCTTGGGTCTTACTTTAAGGTGGGAGGTTTTTTTTTGTGTGTGTGTGTGTGTGTGTAATAGAAGAATCAGGTAAAACTTTGCACTTTGTTAATTTGTTCTAACAACCCGATTGCTTTAAAGTCCATTATTTTAAAGTTTGTGGATTGCTTAAAAAAAAAAAAAGGCTTTTGTCAAAAGTATTAGTTGATAGGAAGTGGTACTAATTCAGAGTCCTAAAAATGGAGTTACTGCATTAGCTATTAATTCTCCTGCCTCTCTTCTTCTGCTGAATCTTTAATCATAGTTCTAGGACCAGTCAGTTTTCCAGCAAGTCTATCAGCAAGAAGCCTGAGGGTCAGAAAGTGACTTTCAACTGAAGTAGAAATTGAGTTTATTTGTCCACAAGAGCTAACAGGGAAAACCTGTGGAAAGAGCTTAGGCACATGATCTGTTAAGTGTCCAAAATATTCCTACTGCACAACTGGGATCACATTCAACATTAGATAGCTAACATACATGTTAAAATCAAAACAAGACACAAATACGATGCCTCTCAAATCTCTAGAGATAAAAGTGCTGCCTTTTAATTCAAAAGTGATAGCATCTTTACCTAAAATTGGATGTCTCAAGTTCAGTTTTGCTCTTAAGTATGGGAAAAGTGTATTTTCAAACTCGAATCTATAATCTCGGGTTGCTGAAAAAGCAGTACCTTATTTTACAGAAAAGTTTAGGGTACAATAAGCCCTGTTTGTATTCTGCTTGTTATAAGTCATGTTAAGTCTGTATTTGTTTCTTGGTTGTACTAATTATGACAACAAAGTTGCTAAAGTAAATATGGATTTAGTTTTGCTCAGCTTAATTCTGTCCTTGTGCATCTGGCTTAATGTACTGTGAGTGGTTAGCGATGCTCGGAACTAAATTTGTTCATAGCAAGAACCTTTATAGCAAGAACCTTTGTGGGAGGAGGGCAGCATGCAACTTGTATCTCGGTATATAATTTTATATTTTAATAGCTTACAATTTTTATACTTCATTACAGTGATTCTGGACGTGGGAGCAGCCTGTTAGACAGAGCTATTGCCGATAGACGACAGCTTAATACAATTACATTACCAGACTTCAGTGATCCTGAAACAGGTAAGAGCTGCATTTAAGCTATAGAATGAATAAAATGGACTTCCCATAACTAGACTTTTTTTATTAGATTTTTGTTTTGTAAAATGTAATCATGTATTGTGAAAATGTTTTCATTGTCATATGAGTTGAAATAACTGTATTGCAATACAAGACTATTTTCTTTTTCTATTTATGAAGTACTTTTTTAGTATGTTCACTATAAATTAAGATTTCTATGGTCTGGATCTTGCTGAGCTCAGTAGTATATGTATTTTTGTAAAAGCTAACAATTAATGTGCTTTATTAGCCTAATTTCTGAAGTCCTATTCTTCTCTGTCCATTAAGTATTTGTCACATATTTTCTTTTTTAAAGAAAGCATATCAAAATAATGAAAAAAAACTAAATCTCAAGAAAACTCAAGACATGACTCATTGAATTTAAGTTCTCCAATATGTATATTAAAATAGGATTGCATACGTGGTTACTTTAGAAATAACTTTATGAAAAAAATGTTTATTACAAATCATATATACTGCAAAAATTGTACTTCGCAATAGCATTACATAAAAGGTATGATTGTTACATAGCAGTAAATATTTACAATATATAAATTGTACATTTTAATATATTAATTTTTACAAGGCAAATTGATGTGCCTCTTAAAGCGATTTAAATAAAACAGATGAGCCATGCATTCTGCGAGAAACAAAGAAATAATTAATGTGATTTTACTAGATCCAAAGACCTTTCTAGTACATTACCTACATTCTAAACATCAATTTTTGTTTATTTTTCCCTTTTTCCTGGGTTTTATCTCCAAACTGTATCATGCTTTTCTTGGCATCATTCAGATGTCAATTTCTGCTTAATCATACTTCAATACAAACAGCTTATGTGCAAGTTTGTCAGCCTGTGAATTAGAATACACTGACACATAAACTAAGATGCACTGAAACGGATTATATGTCTTTGGTTAATATTACGATTGTGCAGTAGAGAAAAATCCACTTGTGATATTCCTTGTCTGAAAGTTGCAGTTGAAGCTCATGTTCTACAGAAGAAAGAGGTCTGTGTTTGCTACTGGGGCAAGCAGTCTCAATTACAGTCACTTGGTTTAAAAGAACTGTAGTATCATGTGTTCTGAAGCATGGCATAGTTCATCCTGTTTGCTTCTACTGTAGGATTTTTTGTGTTCTTGCAACTACACCGTATAACTTGTATTCTAGTCTAGCTCACTGTTTTGTTTGAAGGAGCTAACTAGATTTTCAAAGTTTCATGTATGTAAGGGTTTCAAACAAAATTTATTCTAAGCTTTTCAGAAAAGGGAGGATTGGAATGTCATTTTTTTTGTTGCTGTTCTTTGCTTGCAAGTTTTCCATGGGGACACAAAGCTCTTGATTTACACCTCCAAGGTGTCCTGTTTCGTATCTGCCACACTTCAGAGCATAAACAATTGGTGACTGTTAAATACTTCATATTCCTCAGAGCTTTTAAGTACAGATAAACGTTCATCCAAAACAGTGAGCTTTTTAAGAACTTTCCCCAGATTTTTCTCAAGGATCCAGTTTGCCATTGTGTACTGAATCTTATCTGTGGTGTTAGAGCTTATCTCTACAAGAGGACAAGCTTGGAAATTAAAAATATGGGGTAAAAAAGGTAATTATGATGGTTGGACCAGGGCTGGTCTTTCATTGTTTTTTATTTTTTGTTTGTTTTGGTTTTGTGTTTTTAATTTTAGCAGAAGAAACTGTGTTACAACGCACATACTCAAATTCCAGTAAGGAGCGGGGTTTTGTTACCTACACAATAGCGTCAGTGTAGAAATTTTATGTCAGAGTTTGTCAAAAATTCCTTGTCCAGACGAGCATATAAAAATATGGTGGAAATTCTGTTACGATGAGATAAAAATCCAAGCTTATCATAGTGTTTGAATATAAAAGAAATTGCAAAAAAAAAAAAAAACAACAACCAAAACAAAAAAAAAAAAAACCAAACAGGTTATAGATACAATTGATGATCCAGATGTTAAATCTTCATCAGTTGAAAGATCTTATGTCCAGTCTTTGGGAATACAGAACTAAATTAGCATTTACAGTACTTAATTGAGGTATACAGCAAAGCTGTTGGGGAGAGAAATCATTGCAGCCTTTTATGGAAAACAATGCCACCATATGTATGCATTTTTATATGTATATACACTTGAAAATGTGAAAACCTTCCCTTTCCATCTTTGATTGCCATCTGCAGAAATGATGATCTTTCTATCTAGTCACTGTTAGACCAATCTGAGTATCATGAAACGAGACCTAAAATTCAAATGTGAAGTCTTTTATGTTTGCAACTTTTTGTTTGTTTGTTTCTTCAAAAAAAGAATTTTTTTAAAAAATTCAGGTAGCAATAAGGTGGTGCAGTAAGTACACGTTCTGTATCTTTTACAAGGCTAGGCTGTTGATTCCATTGTTCCAATCAAGAAATGCAACAAATCTAGTCTGAGCTTTCATTGTGTTTGAACCAGTTTGCTTTGGGTGGCATATATGCATTTGTATATATTACTCAAATACATAAACATGAGGGGGGAATGAAAGATTTTTTGAGTCATTCACTGAAGTAAAATCTCAGAGGGAGGCAGACAGATTTCCTTATTAATGGTAGATAAGAATGTAAAAATCACTTGAGATTTGACACTTGACTGTTTTGTTTAAATAAATTGCACTCAGTCGTTTCAAAATCAGATCATTCAGTGTGTTGTGTAGTGGTTACAGTCCACCTAGTTTGCCGTAGAAAGTAACAGTGGTAGCTGTTTTAAAATTTTATTCTTTATTTACTCTTAGGTATACTATACAAACTCATGCGTTATAACAGAGAAAAAAAATCAAAACTAGCTTAGTACAGTAGCAGATAACATTATGAGTGCAACATTCATCTTTTGTTTATGTTTTCAGAAGAAGTACAATTTAGTTCATGCAGGAGCCATTTCCGTCTTACTGAATGGGGAAATAAGTGCTTTGCATTTTTTGACACCCATTAATGAGTCCGTTAAACCCTGTTCTTGGATCTATTTCTTTCCCACTCCTCCCCCACACCCTTATCATTCTCTTTCTTTCACTTTTTAGCCTCTGATACTTCCTCATCTTCTCTCTCAAGAACAGAGTCTCCTCTCCAAGTGTTTGTATCTTCTCATCTTCCTCATCCTAAATCAGATACCTTTGTCTGGCCCCATGCAGCCTCTTCATGCTGTGACCAAGTTCCTGAGCCCTGTTCACCTTCTCACTGTAAATTGGTTTTCTCTTCCTGATGGATTTGTTTGTGCTGTATTTTTCTGATAATCTTCATAACTGATAAACCATGTTTAAAATAATTTAAGCTTCAACAGAGTGTTAGTAAAATCTGGCCCTTCAGATGCACGTAATTTAATACAGATTGGATTGTAAGAGTTTGTCAAGAACAGACGCTTTTATTGGTCCCCAAAGATAAAAAGTTACAGACTGATTTAATAAGAGAGGCTATTGGTCGTTACTGCATTGTATCATTTACAGCTTTAATTATTTCCACTGCTGGCATAATTTGTCCAAAAAGTCTGCTCGTTCCAAAGGATTCCCTTCTTAGTTCTTAATGATATCTAGATTCTTGATGTTAAAGCCTTTAGCTAACTGTATACAAACCTTCCCTGAAACTTCATATGAAGGAAAAAAATGCACTGAATACCAGCATATGTTTTCATGGTGCAGATAGGGTAGGTAGTGGAGTACTGAAAACTAGCATTTTGCTCTCCCAAATCAAGAGCTCTTCTCTTCATTGAAGTTTAAACATGCCATAAAATCAATCCATATGTTTAAATACAAATGGTGGACTCATAATGCCAGCGTAGTGCAGGTGATAGTATAAAATTAAGTTAGTTTTCCAAGTATTTATTTTAATTATTTTTTTAAGTTGTCCTTCTCTTGTGGATTTATGCATAGTGCTGTGTTTGCTACTACAGTTACTAATCCAGTCTTAGGAAGTTAGCTTTTGACACTAGCTCATAACATGAATTATGTCAAAGATATTCCTAACAAAATCTAGGGAATAAATCTTTTGCTCATAAAGCAGCTGTCTTAAGGCTCAAATTTTGATAACACTACCTCATAGATAAGCCTATGACTGGAAATTCGGGAGAGCGCTTCCTTTTGACCTCAGGAAATGTGTCCTAGAAAAGTTTGATTAAGTCTGACTCTTCTTGAAGCAGTTGAATAGCTGATTAATTTCTATCACACTCTTGAGTGTGGTTGAGTTGGACTTGCTTGGGCCTACGCTAGAAATAGCACAGACAGTCAGCATTAAATTGCATGTTCTTTGCAGTGCTACAAGAGAATAAACTTTGCTCAAGAATGAAGGCAAATGGAATGAATGTAAAGTCAATCCACCTATACCATTATGGAAAGCCCAAATTTTCCATTTCAGACGAAAGCTACTGTGTCCTCAGGGAAAGGAGCTTTCAACATACATGAAAAATACTGGAACCATGAAAAAACATATATTGGAGTCCTTTGTATAGTGTAAATAATATATGAAAGTCAAAGCTCTCTATCTTTGAATAAGTAAGTTTAGAAGTTTGCCTAGATTTTCATAGCTTTCTACTATAGTTAACAGGGTTGAAAATGCCATGTTCTCTTAGTTGTTAGTTTTTTTCTTCCCTCCTGGTGGAAGAGCTAATAAAACTCTTTATATAAACTTGACTTCTGACTTCTGTTGAACAGGAATGTGATTTTAGATGTTTAGCAAACATTTTATGAAAATATTTACGGTAAATAGTAATACCCTTACATTTTTTTTTTTTTGTTATCATTTGGAACCCTGTAACCCTGATTTACAGTTTGAAGATTATCGGAAATCCTCTGGCTTTCTTGGAGTTCATGGTTTTTACCTACTTATTGTCTTATTTATTTATCTCCTTTTTAGCTTGGATTTTAATTTGTGGTTTGATCTGTTTAAAGGCAGTCCATCAGATGCTTACTTTCATGGTTTTTACTCCCTTTTTTCAGTTTGTAAGTAGTATTCACTCTGAAGTTTCATTAATTTCTTAAGGACTTAAAATCACCCTTTCCGTCACCACAAAATGTACATGTTTTGTCCATCAGTAATAGAAGTTAATAGTGTGTAAGGCAAGGCTGATGCTCTTTGCTCATTCAGTCACCCTGTAGGCTGTAATCTTACAAGATCTGAATGCACTCAACTAACATTTGCATTTAATAATTAAAGAGGCAGTATTCATTTCTAGAGGACTGCAAATAACAATATTGTAGGAGTATCTTGTGTAACACAATGGCCAGCTGCCAATATGTTGTATTGTAGGAGATTTTATGCCACAACTGTGTTGTGTTGTGTACACAACTGTTCCTAAGGAGCATGTTGGTCTAAAAGGCAACACTGCAAATTTAGTCATGAGTCATAATAAACTACTGCTTTCTCTTGTACAAATTTTGTTTGTAGAATAAATCTCATAAGTGCTTTAAAACAGTGAAATGATGCAAACAACTCACATTAGAGAAAATCAAGAGTATAGATCAATAAAAGTAATTGCTTTAACCTGGATGCAAAAACAGCATTCTTTCCTTTTAACCAGTTATATTATGAAGCTGTACATTTGGCCTTGGATAGTAAATTTTGAATTTGTTTCCCATAAAAATGATAAGAAGAGCTGTATAACAGCATGTTTGACAGTGATGAGGCACAAGAGCGTTTTTCAGAGAGCTGGAAGAATACTCTGTAAATGACATCGTCCATACCTCCTTACCTCCATATGCATACTGCATATCTCCATCTATAAACATATCAAAAGTTCAAATGGATTAGTAATCTTTTATTTTGAAAGATATCTCAGACACATAATTAAATTTGATATGAAAAAAATAATTTGGACTAAACCTGCCAATTTGTTATATAAAATGAGTCATTTCAGTGTTGTTTTCGTCCTGCAGAAGGTGCTGCCTCTTTCTATCATCTTTGCTTTGTTTAGCACAGTTCTCAGTATGCCTCACCACTAATGTTCCTGCTGGCAGCTTTGTGTGAATGTAAAGTTGACAGTCACATGTTTTTTTTCCTTCTCACTCCTGCATGAGCATTGCTGTTGAAGCATTTTTCCTTTAAATAAATGCTGAAACATTGATGAAAACATGTGATAAATGTAAAACTGTTTTGCAATATACTTTTGTGGTATAAAAAAATCCTTTTTTTGTTTTTCTTGTCACTTGATATGAATCTGTTTTGTGAAAGATAATCATCCATGTGTTGTTTCTTTTACTCATTCTTAGATGGCAATTAATGATGCAAATTGATCTAGTGACTTTCCAAGTGCTGATCGAATCTATATCTTAGTTCATAACTTTTAGGTGACATTCTTAAGAATTTCTTGGGGAGTGACCAAGGAAAGAATGAAAAAAGGCAGAACATATTTTCTATTTACATTGTGTGAATTATGGATGATGTTTAAAAGATTGGTTTTGCGCAGACTTTCCTATAATATTTATCTCGAGAAAAGCCTAAAGAGAAGTAAATTGAGCACTTTATTGTTCACAGAAATTGAACTGTAGGTATATCTTGGAAAACAAAGGATTCCATGTGAGACTTTACTTCTCAATTAGATTTTGCTGTTGATAGGTCTTCTGTTTATATTATTGAATTGGAACATTTGCATAATAATAGGTTGTTGCAAATATGCTAGTGTGGTGAGCAAGAATTCTGTGAATTCTGGCTAAATGTTACAGGAAACTTTTTGATTTAGAAACATTTTGTTAGGCAAATGAAGACGTTTGTTGCACATTGCAATGTGCAATGTAATTGTTATTCCCTATGTCAGTCAATAAATAATTTAAATCATGCATGCTGGATTTTGCTAAGACAACCCGTTACACAATTGTCCCATTTAGTGTAAGCAAGCCCTTGGACTTGAAAGGGAGTAAATGGGATCAATTTTAGTGCTATAATTACTGTTTCCACACCTCATACTTCTGCATTATAGCAATTGAAGTGAAGATATGTTTGAAAGTACAGACCAAGATAAGAGGCTTGGTTGAGACTCTTGAAGCCTAATACTGGGACCTTAAAGCCCACCCAGCTCTGGCCCTCATCCATGTGATCAGGGCTGCTCCCAACCAGAACAGGCTGCCCAGGCTTAATGATGCTCTGATGCCTCCAGGGGTGGAGCATCCAAAGCTGTTTTGGGCAACCTGTGCTAGATAGTGAAGAATTTCTTCCACAGATTTAATCCAAATCTACCCTCTTTTAGTTGAAATCTGTAACCTAACAAGCTACGTTAATAATAACACTTTATGAAAGAAATCTTACAGAAATATATATACATATTTTAAGAGACTTTTTATTCCGCCATGAAGTCAAGGATAGTAGTTAATTACCATAGAAAAAACTTGGTATCCACTTTGTTTTAGCTCCAGTGTAGGTGGAGATACTTCAATTGCACTGCTTCTCACTTAGAAATTTCTTCACGCTATAATTCTTTTTATATAGAACTTTATATACAACAAGTTACAATAATATAGTACCGTATAAGTTTTATGTCTAAATACATTATGGATACTTAAAATCGAGCAGCACTTCTGGACTGATTAGCAACCAGAGTCCATGCTTTAGATTACAGAAAACAGATAATCTTTTTTAATAATAAATCAAACACTTGCTTTTCAGAAGGAAGGGATTAGATGATATCCTTTCCACAAGCAAACCATACCTTTTGAAAAAAACAAAAGAAAACACCTGCTGAATTGCTGAGGAGACTCTTTTGCTATGAGTTGCACTGCAGGTGTAACAGGTGACAGGCTGCAGTGGCATGCATTTACAGACACGGAGGGGAGACTAGAGCTTATTTATGGTACTTTTGGTTGATATTTCAGATATGTTCCACATGCTTCTTGCTTAGGCTGCCATTTTGCCTTTCATTGGAAGCCTTTAAGATAAGTTATACTGTGAGTGAGTGTTCAGGGTTGCAGACTGAAGTGCGAGTTCTCTCATCAACCAGCAGAGGAAAGCAAACTCCACAGCCAGAAGCT
Source organism: Cyrtonyx montezumae (assembly GCF_038088225.1). Classification (NCBI taxonomy): domain Eukaryota; kingdom Metazoa; phylum Chordata; class Aves; order Galliformes; family Odontophoridae; genus Cyrtonyx; species Cyrtonyx montezumae. The sequence goes on from NW_027071826.1 coordinate 15,286,222, forward strand.
CTTTCATATCTCTAGCAATTCCTTGTTCAAAACAGCATAAGAAATACGTGATGTGTGCTTTCAGACCAAATTTCTCTTCCCACTGATCTGTGTACTGGGAACTCCTACTTTTGTAATCTGCTGATATATCTCACATAAGAATGCATGTTTCGTGTAAGAACCTCCTCATTAAAATTCTCAGAAAACATGTGACATCAAGAGTGAAGTTTTTATTTACTGTTACAAACTGTTAGTGCTAATCTTGTGGCATGTGCTTCAACCTGTATAGGATTCTGTACTTTAATTGAGTTACCTGCCATTGTTGACCATTACAGATATGTGACTGGGCTTAGAAGACTTCTTACCTGAATCAGTATGGAGTATTTTACTTCAGTTATTTATTATTCAGGCGTAGTCAATCTCAGATTATGTGAATTGTAATTATAAAACAACAAGAGGTGCATTAAGCTTACTTGACAGAGTATAGCTTAAAATATCCATAGTCTTGATTTAAAAAATAAATAAATAATATGAACCTGTTTTTATATCAAAACTAAGAACACTGTCAATAACTGGATATACAAAGTACCATTGTCATTAGGTATTTTCTTGTCATAGGAGAATTTTTCACTTCTTGTACTTGGAAGTATTTGCCAGTGATGTTCTAATCTCACTTGTAAATGCTTGGTATTGAGGGAATCACCCAAGGCAACTTTGGGGATGTTCTTCCTGCTAGGGATTTTTTGCAGGAAGACATTTTAATTCAGTCTCCACGGGTAGCTAAGGTTCACATTCAGTGCAGTTTAATTGTGTATTTGTGCTGGGATTTGTTGTGATCATCTTGTATTTTAACTCTTCTTTTTAATGCTATTATTAGTCTTACAGTAGTCATCTAACTGCACTCTGTGGAAAGACATAGCAATTACTAACATCAAAGTGCATGTAGCAAACTGAAGGTTACAGTGTACGATATCATCACAAGCTTTTTTTTGGGTCATAGGTTGCCATAAAAGAGACATTGAATTTAACAGAGGATATCCAGAGCAGCAACACAAAAATGTGTCATGTTCAGCATGTTTTTAGTGTAGAATCCCATGGAGCAGTATAAAAGATCTTGTGACAGGGAAAATCAATCTGCGATTTTGAAAAATTCTCCAAAATGAAATATGTGAATTGAATGTAAAGGGACTTTTGGGTAAAACGTTATGAAAATGTGTTTATGCAGTGTGTTTGACTTCTAATCTTTTTCTGATTTGTAATTTTTTAAAATTACTTATACAGGTTCAATCCATGCGACTTCAATAGCAGCTTCCAGAGTGGAGCAAGCACTGTCTGAAGTTGCTTCATCTCTGCAAAGCAGTGCCCCTAAACAAGGTCCTCTGCATCCTTGGATGACTCTAGCTCAAATATGGCTTCATGCAGGTACCATGAAAGAAAAATACTTATTGTTCTTTCCTGTCCTATTTATTGCTAACTCTGTACATAACAGAAAAAAAAGAGTAGTAGCCTTTTACTATCAAGCAACCTGTCCACTGCAACTGTGGCAATGAGCTGCTTAGTTCTCTTCCTTCTGACTTCATTGGTGTGAAAGACCCAGAATTGTTGGTCAAAATGTGGGGTGATCGTGAGTGAGTTTGTTACTGTTACATTGCTTCCAGCGTCAGACTACAGGGTAAGTCAGTATCACAAGTGACTGTTGTCTGAAATTTTAGTCAGAAAATGATGATGTGTATTTTTACAGTTACTGATGTCTCCTATGCATTTGTTTTGATTGATACTTGCAGCAGAAAGGTGTTATTTAGAAATCAATCAGCAATTGTTCTATTTTATTCTGTTCTCAGACTTGAGCATTTTTCAGTGACAAATATTTTTTCATTATATTCACTGTATACTGACTAGACATGATACATTTCCTATCATGTTTACTATAAAAAATAACCATGTGTTAAAAGTCTCCAAGATATATTTCATCTTGCTAAGCTTCCTTTTGAGAAGAGTTGTATTTTATTTTCCAACGTGCTGGAGCTCAAATCACTCAGGAATTACTTCTAATAAGAAATCTTCATGTTTACGTTCTACATACAGTACTGCATTTCTTGACATTTTAATTTACGTGTTTTGCATTAACAGTTCTTTTTATGTGAAGGTCATTGCAGAGCCCAGACTCTCAGTTATTAATTACTGTTTCAGGGCAAAAAAGCACCATGTGCCAACAGGAGATTGGACAGGACAATGATAGTGATTGATAACTGACCGCATTTGAAGGAGGGAATGTTCTTCCAAGGCCACACGGATTAAAAACAGAACAAGGGCTCACCAAGGCATGCTGTAGTCACCTGCCTTGCAGCACAGCATTACTGATTGTAAATATTTATAAACCATCACAGATGGCCATCTACAGTAACTCTTAGCATCTGCAATGCTGTAATTCCTCATCTTTCCATGACAACTTATTCAGTCCACACAAATGACTGCTGTTTCCTCCACAAAGGAGGGATCTGGACACTCTTTGCTGATTTCTTTGTAGTCTGCAGCTTGCAGCCACCTTGGTCTTCAGCTGTCTTGTGCAGTCATAGGTTAATAGATTCATAGATACATTAGGTTGGAAAGGACCTACAAGATCATCTAGTCCAACCGTTCTTCTATCACCATCCCTACCCACTGAACTACTAAATCAAATCCCTTAGCACCTCATCTAAACGCTTCTTGAACAGCGCTAGGGATGGTGCCTCAACCACCTCCCTAGGCAGGCCATTCCAGTGCCTGACCACTCTTTCAGAGAAAAAATGTTTCCTCAGGTCTAATCTAAATCTTCCCCGGCGCAACTTGTGGCCATTCCCTCTCATCTGCTTTCCCCTCTTAAAAATTCCTGTCTATGTGAGCATAGTCTGTAGGCCATAGTCTCATCTCAGCAGGAGGAAGCCTGGGTGTGAAGTGGGAGAGGAGTGTGGAGCAGAACAAAATAAATACTAAAGATCCAAGGAAAGGACACAACAAAGTAGAAAGAGTACCCTAACTCTTGTTGTATAGGGATCAATGAAAGGAAAAAACATGCATCTAGAAATCAACCAAGAGATGAAGGACACTTTCTTTCAATCTTCAGAGAAGGTTCTTTCTTGTAGGAGCATTCATTCAGACTGAAGTTTATTCCAAGAAGTACAATACAAAGCAGATAAAGATGTCTTCATCAGTATAAATTGGATATTTTCATAGGAAGCAGCCATAAGACTATTTGACACCAAACCTGCAACACATGTTCTTTAAATTAAAATGAGGACTTACCATTGGGAAATTGATTCCTTTTTGAGAATCATGCCATGTTTAACTGTTTGACACCCAGCGTGAATATGGATATATATTCTTCTACTTCTTAACAGGGGGAAAAAAAAATCTTTAATGTCATTTTTTTTTTCATCATGGTGTTGGATTATAGAGACGTGGAAAATTTATATTTATGAATAGTAGGTATGACAGGTTAATTTAAGAGGCATATATTTACCTGAACAAATAAATATGATGTTGGAAGGAGTGAAAATATTTTTTCATATTGATTTAGACTGTCATTCCAGATGTCATGAGTATAAAAGAGTGTGGCATTCAGTCTAAATAAGCTGATTTTTCAGAGAGTAACTAGCTTTAGATTTCTCATCTCGTGTTTATGAACAAACTCCTCCAACCTTTCATCTCTGGACAGACAATGTAAAAGTGGAAATTCAGACTTATTTTTAATATGACAGCAAAGGAAAACTTTTACAATTAGTACATTCTTCAGTGTAATGGTATTAGAAACAGATCTGTCCTTAAATGATCAATGGCTGTGATGGTTACTTGAGAAATTTGTCAAGACTGAACTCAGTATTACTATAAAGCTTGACTGAATTATTTTTTTTTTTTGCCAGTACAATAGAAGCAAAACGCTGGAAGGGTTTGAGCTGCAGGGGGTTGAGGGCATTCTCTAAACAGAGAGTGCAGATTCTGAGAAGTGGATGTCAGCCTTGGCATCTGGTTTCTCACCAAACTGCTTCCCCTCTCTGAAATTTTCCTACAGAGTCATCTGGCACTGTCAGTTTTCTGCAACTGATTGATTTGAAATTACCATGTTGTTCTTTAACTTTTTTTTCTCAGTTTGAAGTAATTTCTATTTAAATAAACTGCTCTGTATTTTAAGGCATGTCCTTTGTCTTGTATACATCACATGAAATTATCTTGAAATAAACAGCTCTGGATTCAGAAATTTCCCAAATGAACTCATATGCTTAGCAGCTAGCCAGAAGTTCTACATTCTGTTTATTCTTCCATAGTTTTCCAAATTTCCCTAAAATTTGGGGCATTGTATAGAAAAAGCGCTCTGTATATTTTGGCAGAATTGTAGCAGCATAAGTTAAGTACCTTTATACAGAAGGGACTTATTTAAGTAATTTCATTTTGGGCTAGGTAGTAATTGTCAAGTTACACTGCTATAGCTAATGAGCAGGGCTGCAAAATCTGTATTACAGTACAAGTCTTTATAAGCAGTCTTGCAACCTCCATTGGCTAGTGTTAAAAGTCAAATTGCTTCTGTACTTGTATCCCCTCAAGGAATACTAAGGTACAACTGCAGTCTGTTAAATTAGTGTATATTTTTCACTCTTCAATTGTTGTGGCGGCAGATGAAAATGACTTTAAGTGATTAATTTCTGTATGTTATTTGCTGATTTTTGTGGCTTTTACTTAGCACCTTTTACAGACTGCTCCAGTGGGTCTCTGTGCATGCCTCATGGTATGCTTCTGCTTCCTTCTCCCTCATCTCACAGCTGAAAGTATGAACCACAAATCTCATAAATGCACTAAGCACTCAGGGTGGTGTTGAATAAGTTTTTTTTTTTTTTTTTTTGTCTTCAATCAGTCACAATGTATAAATGACATTTTTCCTAACTGTATTTTCATCAGCAACTTGAGAGCATTTATTTTAAAGTGTTTCAAGTCTGATACTGGAGAAGGGACAATAAAACAATAGGAGGCCAAATGGATGGTACTAAAATAATATAGTGTATTCTATTCCCACTAATATATTGTTCCTTTTGTAGTAACAGTGACATGTAGGTTTTGGAAAAGCACTTCAAAAATGAACCACGCAGAGCTTTAAAGAAAAATTTATTTGTTTTTGCTTTATATATATATATAGATATATATATATATATATCAACAATGGGACAACCTCACAGTAGAATTCACATTTTATTCTCAAATTATGGCAACAGCTTCTTTTTTATAGTCTATCAATGGTTAGAAAAGTAAAATCCAAGGGGGAATGAATTTCTCTCAGCATTAGCTTTTGACTTCCAAGTTCTGTACCTTCATTATCTTCCAGGTTTGTTCTTTTCCAGTTATACAGTGCCATCTCTGACTACATCTGGATCTTCTGTTTCTGGATCTTGTTTTCTGTGTTATTCAGAGTAGTTAAGAGATTTTTCCATCAAAAATAATTTTATTAACTTGATTTTGAAAATATACTGCATTCATTCATATGTCCACATGGATATCCTATTTATGCTAGGTAGAATGTGTTCTGTGAAATCACTGAGTCATCCAGGCAGCCAAAAAAGAATGCTCTTCTGGTAAAAATGTCTCTTCCATCTCAAGGTGAAAAACAGTAATGACACCAGCAACTCTACAGACATCCATGAGAAACTAAAAAATGTGTAGGAATTTTAATCTGTACTTATTCACCAACTGAAAGTGTAGTTCTTGTAGTCATTGTTACAAATGAGTTCTTATTTTAAATGTACATAACTAGAAATATATATGTATGCCAATATTAGCAAAAGATAAAATTTAAGTATATCTCATGGAGGTGATACACTGTGCTGTACTGAACTTGACTAATTACAGAAACCAGCTAGCAAGTCTGTTTGATACAGTTATCTCAGAAGGAAGCTCCTTCGATGGCAGACCAACATCAACCCTGGCATATCACGCCTGATATGGAATCCAGGAAAGCCCATTATTAGTTCCATACTTTTACGTTCTGTCACCGTTGGGCTTACTGTTCTTTAATTGTAACAGAAAATACTGCAGTACTCCTGTTTAAAAATAAAGTAAAAAATCCCAGACTTCATTTAAAAATAACCACAAAGAGTTTAAAAAAGGCCACAAGGAGTTTTCTGGTGTTTAAAGAAGCCATTTAAAACAATTTGTGTAATAGTTTCTCCTAAGCTGAAAAATTTATTGAGGAAAATGGCCTTTGCCTGTTATGAAACAATGTGTACAGACACAGCACTTGTTAGCACATTTGGTCATGGTATGATGGTATGAGAATCATTCATTGATCCTCTCTCTTTTTTTCCACAGCTGAGGTCTACATAGGAATTGGAAAGCCTGCTGAGGCCACTGCGTGTACCCAGGAAGCAGCTAATCTCTTCCCAATGTCACACTACGTGCTTTACATGAGAGGTCAGGTGGCTGAACTTCGTGGAAATATTGATGAAGCCAAACGCTGGTATGAAGAGGCCTTATCTATTAGTCCTACTCATGTGAAAAGCATGCAGAGGCTGGTAAGTCTTGAATCTATGTTGGTAGACTCTTCTGTTGCCACTAGTGATATTGGATTGGGAAACCATAACGAAATTGGTATAGCTACCACATAGCTTATATAAGGTTTGGATCTAATTAGGATCTATATACTCTTACTGTCAAAATACATACATCAATCTGAAAGTGATTCCTCCTATTTATTTCCATGGAAACTACAACAGATACAAAGAGTTCAATTACACTGCTTGGTAGAACAAATAAAAACCTACTATAAAAAACTACTTTTCAACAGTCACCACCATTAGCTATGTATTTTTGCCAGCAATGAACAAGAGCCTTCATGCCATTTTTATAAAAATCTGCACACTTCTGTCACTACTGCTGGAACACACTGTCCATTGCTTCTTTGTGTGCACATCTACTGTTAAATCTCCATAAAAATTCAGCTAGCTTTGATGAATATCAATGGGTAAAATTTTTCTGCATGTAGGAATTCACTGACACCCCTTTGCTTCCTATGCACTTCAGTATCAGATGCCATTTTGTCAGACTGCCTGTCTGCTGCCACCAATTTCATGGCAACAAAATGTAACAGAATATTGGTGGAAAGGTTGGGGATCATCCTGCACTGCCATACCACCAACATTCACCTCTGATGTCGTGGGCCAACAAAATAAAATATGACACATTACTTTTGGAGCAGCCCTCATAGTTTTGAAAACAATTTTCTGGCTTTTTATTATCTTCCTCTGTGTTGAGCATGAAAAGTATCTGGAGGCAGTGAGTATTTATGTCCTAAGAGACAGCAGGAAAGAGAAATTATTTGCACCTATCTAATATTCACAGAATAGGTATCGTAGAATCATAGATAAGATATTTAGAGCCATTAAGAAATGAAAGCGGATTGTGTCAGGAGAAGAGTTAGGCACTGTGGTCTAGAGGAAAGATCTGTCATTCTAATTCCAGTCTAAAAGTGGAATTCTTCACATTGATGCAATGTACACCTTTGCGTTATGTGATTTCTTAGATCTTTGAATTGTAGAGAATCGATCTTGTCCTCAAAAAAGCTTTAACTACAAAGGTGCTTTCACAGTATGACTGTACATGTTTGTTTATATAATTCTATACAGACTCACGCATTTATTCTCACCACAGTAGGACAGTTTCTTTCTCTTTCATCCAGCAAAGCAGAATAGCTACAATCAGCATCTCTTGCTCAACATTTTTGTTGAGTGGTAGAAGCTGGTTTCTGCCTAGGTGCTTATGAATTATTCACAGAAATTTCTCATGCATCCCCAAAGAGAACATATGAGACAAAAGATCAGATAGGAAGGCAGAACAAAGAAAGTTTTTTGTTTCACCTTTTCAGCATTTCAAGATATGTGAGCCTACTGACAAATGCTGAGGTTAATTTTTCTAAAGAAAGCAGAACCTAAACCAGTCAACCTAAACCAGTGCAGTCCAGTGAAAATGAAGGCTTATGTTTTTCAGAGTAGCTTTTGCTCCTCCTCTGTATCCACCTTGTAATAAATAGTCTGCAAACGTTCAGTGCTGTTCAAAATAGCTGAGAAATTAGCTGCTGTGAGAAACTTGAGAAATGAAAAATACTATGCTTTCAGACTGGAATATCTTCTTATTGTCATTTTGGTTTGAGATGTATGCAATCCGGAAGAAATCTATTCACTTAAATAGGTAGAACTCTGTTTAAGCATTCTCATAATTTAAAATTTGCTTTTTTAAACATTCTATTTCTCTAGACATTTTCTGTATTAAGATATTGTTCTGAATATATGCTGAGAGATTTATGCTGCTTAGATATAAATATTAGAGATGTCCACTTTTAAAAATACCAGTTTGTATCATTCAGTGCAGGAAGAAGTACAGGAATCTGCATGGTTCTTTTCTTTTGACCATTACAAAAATATTTTTAGCAAGACATTTACAGTGTTTACTCTTGCAATGGTTGCACGCAATGCTACTGTTTCAGCATGTCACTTAGCTTAGAGCTTAGGTTTGTTAAACAAGCTGTATTTATAAATTTTAATTTTAAAATTTATTAATTTTAAACAATTAATTTATAAATTAATTGTTTGGCAGATACCAGTTGTAGGTCATAATGGCTTTATTTATAAAATACAATAAGAAGGAAATGAGATGAATTATGATGCAGGAAGTTCACACGTGTACCATACACATCCAGGACTAAATCTTCAAGTGACATACTTTAAATAGTTAAAACTTTAAGCCAGATTTGTAGTTGTGTTTTTTTTTATTTTATTTTATTGTAATTACAATTTTAGAATGATTGACATCTGATATATGGTTCAGTTTGAAAAAATCTTGATGTTAATGTCATTCTTTGGTTTGAGATACTCCAGTTGGCTGGAGGAAAACAGTAATTGCTTGTTGGGAATAGACACGATTTCTCCTTTTACAGTCTCCTTTTAATGGTACATTACTGTGGTTAAAGATAAACTAAACTGGGGATGATAAATAATACTTATAAGATTTACTGTCTTCCAGTGCAACTTTTTTTTTTACTCTATTTAATACACATTCCTGAACATAGTCTACTGAGAAAGCTTCATCATCAGCTGATAGAAGGATGATTTAATTGATATAATCTCATTTCTGGAGTATAGCAGTGTTCCTGCAGCACAGTATTCTGATTCTGCTGGATTAATTCAGACATTGATCCTTCTGCAGGGTGTGAGCTAAATGCTTTGTTGCTTGCTGGTTTCTTCATCCCTCCCAAAATGCCCACGAATGGAGTGATCTGAGTCATCACCTGAAGCCTCAGAACTATCAAAATTTGTCCCACAAAAGAAACCATTTGCTAGTTTTTAAAAGGATATTTATTTATTTATTTTGTCTCATGATTCACTTGCCTTTTCAGCTACTGTCTTTTGTGTTCATTGATAATATTTCTGAAATTTGAAAAGCACTGATAACCTATTTTGAAGTTTGATTTAATTCAGGGAATTTCTTCTGGATTTAGTAATCCGTAAAGTAGATAAAACATCTTGAATTGGTAAAAATTGCAAGATCATCTTTTAAATTAGAGATCACATTGCTTGTGAAAGAAAAAGTGTCAGAGAATTAGAAACAAGTATCTAGGAGAAGAGAAATTCTAACTGGATTAGAATAAGAATTGAAGGAGTAAGAAGACCAGAAGGAATGAGCAGTAGTGTGGAACTGGAGCAGTTAAGAGTGGGGGAAAGTGTTCACCACTGAAACAGTAATGATACAAGAGAGGGTTTGGAAGGAGAGGTTAACTCTTGCTAGTATTTGCCTTATGAGTGAAGTGCCTAAGGCAGCATGACGCAAAACGGTGGGAATGTGCTTCGTGTTTGCTGTGTTGCATTCATTTAAGCTTACTGGGAAATTGAACTGATGGGATTATGTTACGTAAAGCATGATGTATTCTAACAGAAACCTGGCTGCAGGGGGCAGTGTGTTTGTGTTTGTGGTCCTCTTTTAGTCCCTTCCAAAGTGCGTTTCCAGTTCAGTCGGTTGAATAACAGGAGCTATTCTTTCAAAGGGAAATATTAAAATTATCTTCAGTTGCTTGTGCATCTAAATTATTGCCAATACAGTTAATGTTTATGTCCATGTATTAATTAACTGCATTCTGTTATGCAGTTTTCATTTTATGATCTACTTTGCTCTCAGATCCAATTCTTTACCATTTGTCATTAATTAAAGTTTTCTCTAAGCCTGGGATTATGGCAGCTTGCTATTGTACTAGATCTAACTCTTGCAAGATGTCATGTCTGAAGCAGTAACATGTCAGTGTCACTTCAGTGTACTCTGCAGAGTGTAACAGCAATGCACTTGAACAAATGCAGCCTCCTTTCTTGTTTTTAAGGGTTGTAGAATGAGCTCTCTGAACCAGAATGAAGTTGTTTTCCAAAAGTTTGAAATACTTCGGTTTGTGTTCTAGATTTTAAATAACTTCATATGAAACCCACCGCAATTTAAAATGTGTGTTTAATGATGAAAAATGATGTTTCACACTTCAACTAAATGTCACATATACTTGGTTGTCACCTGTCTGATTTTGGCCAGGATGAATTTCTTTGAACAGCTTTCTCTATTCTCCCTATCCTTTATCATTCCCTCCAGATTTCTGCCTTACTGCTGCCTTCCTGCTTTTGTCACTCTTTTCCTCCCTTGTGAAAAAGGAATAAACAGTCTTTTATCTCCAGCAGTCAGAGTGCTGTTGTGGAAAGTAGCCCTAACTGATGACGTCTGAAAAGTCCTGAAACAGGCCATCACTCAGTAGTGCCTGAAATGGCAATTAATATTTCAACTCACTGTCCAGGAAATAAATCTATGTATTCTCTCTAGAGCTGAAAAATTCTTAGCTAAATGCAGCTTTTACATGAAACCGTTTTTCTGGCATCTGTATATCATTTTAATCCCAGAATTTGTTTTGAATATTTATTAATTCATCATAGCACTTGCCAGTTAATCCTATTAGTAGCTTAGCTTCTAAGAGCAGAGAACTGAAACAGAAAGGGAGAAATTACTTATCCAAAATTACTCATGTAGAAATTAGTTTTCAAAAAAACATTATCTTATTATTCTCAAGGCTTTCCTTTATTTTACCACTGGTAAAAATCTGCAAAACATAAATTTTGATTTTTCCACCCTCGATTACATGGTGCACTAGCTATCAGCAGTTATGGAAGGTACAAAGATCATTGTATTTCTTAACACTGTTCAATCATCTTACACACGTATGTAATATAGACATGTATATTTACATATATTCTGTGCTACAAACCTCCCTTCCTACTATTTTGAATACATTTTACTGTCTTTATGGTCTTAAAGTGTGGTGGTGCCTGGTTGTGTCCATTGTTATCTGCTGGCATTGCAAGCACTCTGCGATTCCATAAAATTGGCCTCTTTTTGTGACAGCCAATGATAGTTGATAATGATTCCTTTTCATTGTTGACAGCCTGGTATTTTTATATGCTTGGTTTGGCAATTTTTAGATACTGGAGCTTTAATAATGTTTGAGTTTTTTATTGGTGGGTTTTTTCGTTTTTTTTTTACGCATGCAGATAAAACGCAGCTACAAGAATGGCCAGTTGATTGCAAAATATTGCCACTTATGCTTTGAATTATCTTTGCATTTAATAGACTTCATGTGACGTAGTTGGGGAATGTCCACATAAAAATGTCAAAGACAAAACAACACAACAGAAAAGCCTCAGTTGGAACCTTTGCAAATTAAGTTTTGGAGCTTCCGGATCTATCCTTATCATTTTCCCATGAGAAGTTTCAAGGATACCCTAATAATCTATGTTAATGCTTCTGTAGACAAACGTGTCAAATATTACAGCTTAATATTATAACTTAACGTACGTTGCGACTTTGTACCGTTGTTGGAAGGTACCTCCCTGTTCCACAGAACGAAGTAGAAACGGTGATCATACCAGTAAGCTATTAAAAGCATCTTAACACAAAATAAAGAAAAAAAATACTTTTTTAGTTTTTCTGTGGATTCTAGAACAGTTCTTACTGAAATCTTTCTCGAGTCCTTCCATATCCTTACGTATTGCCCTCCAAATATCTTATTAACTCAAAATTGCGGTCTCTTGGGCTTCCTTAGTATCCAGCATCGTCTTTGTTCTTTCTTACATGCCTTTTGTTGGGTTGTAGATGATGTATAAGAGGATGGAGATGAGAAAAAAGCAACCATTTTTAACTCATGAAAAAGTACGAATAAGTAAGACTAATACAATAGAATGAAAATGTCAGTAGTCTCTAGACCTACTAAATCAGAATGGGGCCAGCAGACCTTGTGTCAGTAAAGTGCTGACTTTACTGCAACTAGTGTTGGTAGTTGCTTGTGATATTCAAGTTATTTTCGTGTGTGTTTAAACAAAGAATAAAGCAGAAATGAGGTCTGGATGAATTTGAAAACGTATGCTACACCCTGTCATCCTCTATAGTTGATTGCATCCCTTCTCACAGGTACTTGATTGCACCTTTTTGCATAGGTTTCTGAACTGCTGGTTTTATTTTTTCTGTGTAATTGCTTTTTGATATGAGAATTGCTTTGCAAAACACTTTTTAAAATAGGTCATTCTGATGAAGCATGCGCTGGGCTAATTATGATTATTTTGCTTCCCTGGTCATTTATGTACTTCTTGAATATATTAAAGTATTACTTTATGGCTGGATCTGAGGACTTGCACAGCAAGAAGCTGCCTGGCATCTGTTATGTGTGGCTCTCTTACCTGCAGTCTCTAAGGACTTTTGCTTGTAGCCAACATCTGGCAACTAATAACATAATTTCCTATAATTAATAAATACTTTTAAAGTTTTGTTTTGGGAACAATATGAAGGATATGAAATGGGCTGGAGAGAGCAACTAACCTCAATTTTAAAAAGAGAATGAATTCTGTTGCAGAATTCTGTAGGTAAGAATTCATCAACCACAGGAAAACATTTGAGCGATGAAGTCGCTTGCCCATGTTGTCTTTTTTATTCAGCATAACTTTGCATACTTGTGAAATGGAATTGAATGCTTTTTGCTTTATGTGTATCTCCTAGAGCCTTAAATTGTTTTGGCATAAGCCATAGTAAAAGCAGACCATTCTTAAGAGAACCAAACGTTACCTAATCAATGATGGTGAATTGTTATTTCTGACTGGGAGCTGTGACTGCTTGTTTGTAAAATAAATGAAAAAAACAACAAAAAAAAACTCACAAAACTGTATCTTACATTCATCAAACAGAAACTGCCCAACTCAGAATAAAACTAGAGATTTGGAAGCAGCTGTCCCTCAGGACATTTTTTCAACATTTCCTTGTGCCAGGATTGTCTCAAGCAGCTGCATTGCACAGATAAGTTGTCCAGTCTGGTAAAGAATTTTCTCTGCAAATCCCCAGTCTGGAATAACTTTTTTATGACTCTTTATCTCTGCAGCCCATCTCATTTTAAATTTCATTTTGAAGTCCTTTATTCCATTTACTGAAGGTTTACTTCCCTACCAGTCAATATTGCATTTAGTTCTTCTCCTGATCCTGCTTCTACAGTTTGCCCAGAGAGATGGTGGTGCACTATCGCTGGAGACGTTCAAGGTCAGGTTGGATGGGGGCTCTGAGCAAGCAGAATGGGCTTGAGGTGTCCCTCTTCATTGCAGGAGAATTGGACTAGGTGACATTTAAGGGACCCTTCCAACTCAAATGATTCTATGATTCCATGATTTAAAGGTGAGATGAACTTTGCACTGGGTAGGGATAGATGAAGAGCATAATAAAATTTGTCCAAGATTAGATTTCTTTAAGTATAGACTGCATTTTCTAGTAGTTATCTGAGTTTAGACAGAAATAAAGAACTGGCGTTTAAGCTTAGTGCCAACAATTTTTTTGTCAGGAATTTTTTATTACAAATAGTCAAACTAATAGATTAAACATTCACTTCAGTTAGATTTATCTCCATGGGAAAATTTGAAGCATGTTTCATCTGACTCTGAAACTGTATTTCTTTCTAAGGTTTGATTATTTTTCTCCATTATTCTTCATATCAGACTATATATTTGGGGTGAGGAGTAATAAACTATGGAGAAATGTTCAACTCCTGTTGGTCAGAAAGGTGCCATCTCCTGATTACGCAGTAGGGCATCCAGTGTCCAAATGCTCCTTGAACTTCAGCAGCTTGGTGCAGTGACCACTGCCCTGGGGAGCCTGTTCCATGTTCATCACTTTGTGGTGAAGAACCTTTTCCTAACACCCAACCTGACCCTCCCCTACTTTGCTGTTAGTTCAAGCAATTAGTTCTACAGCATGGTATTTTATTTTTTTGTCTATTTGTTATTTTTATTTTTTGTAATCAAATACACTATTGGGATTGCTTTCCAGTAATGAACACATACTGTTTTTTATTCTACTTTTCCCTATCACGCTACCGTTAACCTTTTCTTCTTTAACATTTGTTCTAAGGACTTGCAAGTTATTTAAGAAAACTTAACTCATCATTTTCTTTCTGACATGCAAGTGGCAAATCACTTGTTGATAGTAAAGGTGACTAATATCAACTTACTAGACAGTTTTTATGTTTTGTATGTGTCTTTTGTGTCCTTTTCTGGGATAGAGATAATTCAGTTCTCAAAATATACTGATCTCATTCCATTTTTTTGTTGTTGTTGTTTATACGTTGACTTTAAGAAGAAAATTCCTTCCATTTCAAAGGTCCAGGTGCCTTTTTTAATCTGGCTTTCTGCTGAGCACAAGGGATCTTTTCATGCTGCTGCTATGAAGTGATGCAACATTAACATCTACACTGAGATTGCAAGCCATTGTCCTGGTAAACTGGTATTGGTGCTGTTATTAAGCATCTAGGCATGTTTATAGAAGTAAAATTGTACCTGGCTGCAGTGAACAGCTGTAGATAGTATGGTAGCAAAGGCACTTGGCATGGCAGATTGTTAGACAATTACTTAAGTCACTTTTACTCATTACACTTTTTTTTTAATCTAAAGTCTAAATATCTTTAAAATGTTACAGTGTTAGTATTTAAAACAGCTCTGAGTGATTAACATGGTAAGTTTCATCTGTATTTTTCTCTATAATTCTATCAAGTCTATTTCTGGTCAAGAAATATAGAAATTGAGGTACAGAGGCTGCAACTTACCTTACTATAAATCTGACATAAGCTTCCTCATTTCTCATTCTGTATATTACATTCATGAGACTCATGTTTAATTCTCATGCTTATTCTTTCCAATACATTTGAATTCTGAAGAAAATTATTTTCTCGGCGGGGATCTCCGCTGTATCAGTCAATCTTGACAGGGCAGCCTCATCTGAAGGGAGCCTGAGGGGGGCTTCTTTGGGTTTTCCTTGCCAAGTGTTTAGCAGAAATTTAGGGGTTTTCCCTTATGATATTTATTACTTTGTCATAGATGGACATCTTATTAAAATCTAGATAATCGTTTATCAATGAAAATGGTACTGTATATATTTTAATAGTTTTTGCCTTTGCACGCAGTTCAAGTGAAGGGACACATGGCAGCTCCTTGATAGCCATTTTAGCTCACATAGAGTCAGATGAGGCCATTGCCTCATATTCACTGCAGAACTTTTTATGTTCTTCAATAATAAATAGGTCAATTTACATCTCTTGTTCCCACAACTATCCACCTTTCTGGAAGAATTGGTGAACGTTGTCTTAGATTTGCTTAGTAAATGCAGTGTTTCCCAAATAATTGCAGCTGAGATAGCTGATGAAGGCAATAGGTTTGGACGATAGACTAAGGTTTATCTGTGGCATGAACACTTTGATTCATATTTGATCTGATTTTGAGAGCTCAGTTAACTTAGCACCATGTTATAGTAAAGGCAATAAATGTAAACAACTTTCATAGATCTTTTGTTTCTTATCTTGCATTATTTCTTTGTGGAAAGTTCAAAATTCAAGAAGAACCAACCTCAAGCAATGCTAAACCTGAAGGCTCTTGAGATTTGAAGGAAAAAATTGCTGCTTTCATTATAAAGGGCTTTTAGTTTTTCTCAGATATTCTGATCCAGGTCTATGCTTTGATGCGCTCTTCTATCTTTCAAATCAGATTCCCACCTGTGTTTGAACAGAGAAAAGCTAAGGGGAAAGCTGAAAGAGAGTATAACCCCTAGTGTGAACTTATATAACTTTTGCATATTTTCTCATGAGTGGGATTCAAAGAACTAGTATTATAAATATCCTTTGGAAGTTTTGTTTGTTCGTGTACTTACCATTATATTACCATTATAGCCTTGTGTAAGACTTCTCAGACTAGCTTTTTCCTATGGAAGTGTATAATCCTATGTTAGCTTGGTAAGCCGTAACAAACCACAACTCTGTTTCCACTCTGTGATTAGTGGGAGATAAACTAGAAAGGGCAGTTCTTAAGTTTCTCAGAATGCTTTGTAAGTACTCCTCATTATCCAGATGCTGAGATTGAATGTAGTTTTGTACATGTTGTTTTAAAATGCAGTTATCAATGACTCAGGAAACTAAAAATGCTCTCTACAATAACAACATATTTTGACCTTTTCCTGCTCATCTCTGACCTGAGTAGTTTTGGCTGTATTTGACTTTTTCACACAGATTTGTGAAACCTTACATTATAGTAGATGCTTGTGTGGTGCTTTAAGGAAGCTGGTTTTCAAGGAATAGCCCTCACATTACTTTTTGAAGTCCTTTTTTTTTAAACTTGCATAAAGCAGAAGTGAGAAGATTTACTAGCAAAATGTTCATATGTTAAAATGAAACACTTTTGCTCTAGAGCCACACATCTTCACATAAAGCATTTGATCTGGAAGAAGTCTTCAGCCTTACAATACTGACACCTGAATGGAATGAATGAAGCAGAGCAATTAATTAACAAAACACCTAATTGGCAGAGGTAGGGAAGCATGAACGTTCACCACACTAGTAAAAGCTAAGCATGCAAGGAGAGAATGCTACTCTAAGCATTTAAGCATCATAGCACTGTTTAATAGCCTCATTAAGCTATAAATGATATAAACGTTTGATTCTTTTCTTTTCTAAATGCCCTGAGTTATTGGCGTATAATACAAATAAAAATCCCAGAGTTTTTAAATGCTTCCCTATTACCCCAGGAGCTAAACTTCATAAGAAGTTATTAATGTATCTTAAAGGATGTGTCTGAAATTAACATTGCAGGTCAGTGTTTTTGCAGGCAGTATTTCATTGATCCATGATGCTGGTGAAATGATTTGCTGCATCTCAGCACCGTCTCAGCCACTACTGATACTGTTTACTCTGCACATCTTGAACTTGCTATTTGCTGATATCATTATTGGTATGTGTATATGTCAGCTTCATAACTTCTAAATTCTTCAGCCAATTTCACGTGGACAGAGAGGAAATGATCTGAAGTAGTAGCAATAAAAATAACATTTAGCTTACTGCAAGTTTTATGGAAATGGAGGTAAAAGGAAGGATTACTGGGGCTATTATATGATCTTAAATATTTGATATCAGCAAGCATGCATGAGACTTAACATTTCTAAATTCCCTGCTGCATGAATATAAGTCAGTGTCCTTGGAAAACCAAACCAGGCTTCCTTATGGTCAGTGCTCATGGAGCTAGTTGTTAAAAGTTAACTTGTTACAGTTATTTAAGAACATAATGCAGTGTATTATGAGGGTTTGCAGCATATCTTTGCAGCATAGTGTATTTAGATAAAGTCATGCACTGTGTTTAAAAAAAACAACAATACCACAACAACAAACAAGGAAACACCAGCCAGTATTGCATTCTGTATAGCTTTTGTAGAATACACAGTGTGAAAATAGTTTCAGAGCTCTAAATCTATGCAGACAACGGTTGTGTCAAGGAGCACTGTGGAAAACTGCTTTTATGGCCTGGGAGATATGACCTACCTAAAAAGCAATTGCTTTTTGCTATGGTTTCCAAATAAAACTTTCTCTGCTGGACAGAGGGAATTTGCTGCCTTAGAATAGATAACTGGAAACAAAGATGAGGTTTTAAAGTACCTACTCACAATTAAAAACAAAGCCATTTATTCTAAATGGGGGCAAGTATTACTTGAAAACAGATGTTGTGAAGCAGTTAGAAATGCTCAAAAGATGAGCAGACAGACCCCTGTCAGCTGCAGACTCATTTCAATTTCCAGTTTTTTCATGCTCTGTGCTACACCTCGTCCTGACAGCTGACAATAGCTTCTCTGGGATTCTGTCTGGATTTTAATTTATGACCATTTGAAAAAGTCAGAGCCACAGTGGTATTAGAACAGATGGTATTATGAGGGTCACAGACCTGAAGACTTACCAGAGGGCTGTGAAATGCTATGACACTGATGCAGTCTGTGATGATGCTTTGTCATGTTAATTGAATGGCTTGCCAGAATTTGGTAGGTTACAGTTGCCAGAAATAACTGTTCTTGATGTAAAGTCTAAAAAAGTATGAAATGCTGTCAGATCTATTAAAGTAATTGATGCATTAATCGTAATTTTCTTTAAAACTGTGATATGATAGCATAAGCAGATGGTGATCTGTGTTGAAAAAAAATGATGTAGCCTAGGCATCCAAAGTCCATTTGCTTCAGAATCAAACCTCGTGCTTCCTAAAATCATAATATGTATTAGTAGGTGCAGTCTTTCTGTTGTGTGTATTTCATTTGATTTAATACAACATTTACATCTAAATATTTTTTGCCTAAGATAGAATCTTTCAGTGTTAAACACGATAGCTGGTGGGATAGATTTTCATCTCCCTCAGTTGCTTGAAGTTCCAGCATTCTCACATGCCCCATTAAAGCCACGCTGCTGCTGTTGTTCTTATCTTTGAAAGTGGAAGCTGCCACTCTGCATTTCAGCTCTTTTCTCGATCATCAGCTTCCCAGTTTGCTTATTCTGATGGAATCATAGATTTGTGTGGGATTGCCTTTTCTGTCATTCTTGTGTTCTTCCTGCCAACTGTGCTCCAGTGAACTAGAAAAGTGGCTTAAATGGCCAAAATTCTGACACTTTTGGAATCAGGAATCAAATCTGATTCAGTAGCCTGTCAGCTGGCACTGGCAAACCAAAGGGATGAGCCGAAGGAGAAACAGCATTCAGAATTACATTTGTTTTCTCTGCAGATTTCGGCCTTGTGTGTTATTACACAGTTCAGATAATGGATTCAGAGCTGTGAACTATCAGCAGCATATGATTTCATGTGCTGTGTCAATCACTGCAGTGATGGAAAACCATTTATAAAACTCCAGAACCACATTTTGCCTCAGTCTGTAAGAGGAATGGGTTCTTTTAACCATGGATGACAAAAGTAAAATGAGTAATATCTAAGTGGTGTAAGCACTGGCTGGTGGGAGGAGTATGGAGGAGCCAGACAGAGTTCTGGCAGAACTTGTACATGAAATGGCATCAGTAAGATGTCCAGCAAGAGCTGATGAAACTTAAGGTATAAAAACATTGTAGAACGGTTGTGGATCTGGAGGAGAGCAGTTACAGAGAAGGGGTCTCAGTTTGGTCAAAAGTGAGACCTGGAGACCCTTCAGGCCTTGGATAACAGAAATATGATGTCACTCACAAATATAAAATGCAAGAGCAAGGCTGGAGCCTGTGCCTTTGGGGCTTGGGCTGTAGACTGATCTGTGCTGGATCTCCACTGTTGATGAGCTGGCCAAGCCACTACAAGACATCATGTTCTCTGCTCTTACCATGAGTTCAGTGAGGCTACAGGTTTTTCCTTCCACCTGGAAAGGTGATGTTTGTGCTTTGCACATTACCTCATGACCCCCAAATATGCAGTAAAAACAAACAAAAAAGCCCAGTAAAAGTACCTGAGACTGACCAAACTGTGGGTTTCAGTTGGGTTTCCTCTCAGGCTAGCCCTATCCTTCTTTTGTAAGAAGTGACATGGCTGGATGACAAAATGAGACTGTAGCTTTATATCATGCTTGTTCTTATCCACAGTGAGCCTTTAGGTGACTGAACTGCAGCTGTGTAAAATCTCCAAAGGATTTCTGAGAAGTGTTGCAACAGGATTAAACTGAAAATATTTTGTTAGCAAGTTATATGTAAAAAATGAACACCGATCCACAAAAAGACAGATGTGAGAAAATCGGATAGATTTATATGCACTTGAAAGATGACAGGTAGGTCACATTAAGCTGTATTTACCTGTTTGCTTCCAAATGAGAATTAGAAAAAGCTAAGTTGTTGAAATGTGGTATGTTAAACTTCTTTTGTTTTGTTTTATTGGGTTGTGGATTTTTTTGAGATTTCTCTCTATAAATTACCCAAAGTTTTTTTCTTAACTATCCAGAAGGTTATATCTTAAAGTATATGAAGCTTTATGAAAGTATGCAAAGAGGTATTTCACTTCTTTTTCTTAGTGTTAAAGGCCTTTTGTTAGCTACTGATTGCAGTTTGATTCCTATGATCTCTGCCTGATGATGGTGCACAGGTGAGAGGGTGTATGGCTTCCATTGGTACTGAAATAGCCATCCCTTGCAGATGGATCTGCTGGTATCTGTTCTGTCAGACTGACAGTTTGGTGGTTTACCACCTACAAGTGCAATCTTTTATTGAACAATCTGAGGATGCGAAAGTGAGTGAGCATCCCTCAGATGCCGGAAGCCTCTTTGCAAAACACCAGTCACTCTTCATTGCAGTGCATTGGCCTGAGGAGCAGATGGCAGCGCAGCATCTGCTTTGGTGTGGGCACATGGCTGTTGCCTGGGGATGTTGTTGGAGCTCTCTCAGTCTCTCTTCCTAGGCCAAAGTGCCAAACTCTTCCCAGTGGCTGTTGGCTCAGTGAAGAACTCTCCTTTATTAAAATTAACCTTTTGTTCTTAGAGATGATTGCAATACCAGTCTAGTATGTGCTGCTATGGTGTCATAACACTTCTGAAACAATGACCGTAGCCGTAGAGTTAGTTACAACAAATGCATGCATGTATGCAGAAGCCTCTGGCTGGGGGTAAGAGGAAGAAAAATGTCAATGATGCATTTAAATCTTAATGTTTATATTTGTATTTTATTTTTATAATAAAAAGACTGGCCATCTTTTATACTGCAGTTCTGACACAGTATTTAATAGCATTTGCCAGAATATTTGAGAGAATTATGTATGCATAAATGCAAAAAAAAAAAAAAAAACCCTCTGGAAAAGCTTCATTCACTTCTTATGACCTTTCCATAGTCTCAAAAGTTTATATAAGTACTAGTATCTGTAGTATTAAGTGTGTACAAAAATGGAGTAGAAGTAGCCTTGAAATTAGTTATATTTTGGGTAATGATTTACAAAGTTATTGATTTGAAGTATTCTAGCAATTCTCTTGACTGTAGATTTTAAGCACAGAACCTTGTATTGGATTTACAATGCTTTGCTTTTTTCTCTTTGATATGTCAGGTATTCCCCAGACTAGATTGGTTTTTTGTTCTTTTTTTTTTCCATTAGAAAATGGGTTCAGTTTTTCTAATTGCTATTTACAGAAGCTACGTACCACTTGTAGGTTTGTTATGATTTTATAGAAAGCCTTTCATTAATGTAGAAGTGCAATATAGCTTCTAAAATGTCAGTTCTCTACTTAATATTTCTTCATTAATGGTATCAGTGGTTGACCAGTGTCACGAAATTCATGTTCTTCTGTCCATTACTCACAGTTTTGCGTGGGTCACAAGTTTTGAAAACTAGGAGTGTCAAATGTAGTAAAATAAAATCTAGTCTTCAGACAGTGGAGTACACAAACTGAATTCACAGTATCCTTGGGTCCTATCAAGCTTTTGCTCAAGTTTTTGAATATGGACTCAGCGAGCTGATTCTCAGGCCTCCTCCCTTCCATAATCTTGGTCTGAGTGTTTTTTTTCTAGCCTGTTGTAGCATGTTTGGAGGATTTGTTTGTTTGTCTTCTTTTGGCAGTTGAAAACACCTCTATCTTAGCTCTGTGTCTTGAGTAACAGAACCTTATACTGTTTCTCACTCTTTGACTCAGAAGTTGGAAGATAATGTTATCAGTGGCACCTAGGAGACTCTGTAAGTAGCACGATGATGCAGTAGTAAATCCAACCTTGCTTTTCAAATCAGGGAATGTCATAATACAACCGCAGATTCTACTGATAAAATGTTAGGATTCTAATAGCGAATTATAACGTAACGAGGTCATGCACTTGTATCTATAAAATGATTGAGGAGGAGAAGAGTCATGAGCATATAAGTGACATCCAAGAAATATACTGAGTGCATGAGGAAGGTGGGGAGGCGCTGATATCACAGCTGGGAGGAAGTGTAAAGCATTTGGCACCAGAAGGCAAATACTCCAAATTCAGAACAGATCACAGTCTGAAGGCTGAGGCTGTACTTCATTGTTCCTGATCAGCAGCACGGTACAGCCACGGCAGTCCTACGGCTGGAAGGAGAGCCATTGCATTTTCAACGTGCGTAGACAGAGCGTAGTAAGAGCCTGAGTAAGATCCAGAGAGCCTGTAGAGAGCCTGTAAGAGCCTGAGTGTGATATCCAGATGGAGGTAAAGCATTAGATTACCTCTGAAGCTATGAGTTTTTCCACTCTACCAGTTAGGTGTCTTAATTGCTTCCAGTGCTGTTGCTGGTGTCAAACCAATCAAACCATGCAGTGCTCACTATATAGCGTGGTAGTGATGCTACATGTTTATAAGCTGATATGAAGTTCAGATAAATTGTAAATGAAAACTATGGCAGCCAATTGTATGATTATGTTATCTTACGAGGAAAAATGTCCTCTGAGAGCTTCTATCTCAGTAGGAGACTGTGATCAGCAAGTTAAACAAAGCCAAACAAACTTTCCATTTTGAAACTCTGCGTTACTGGCCGTGAACAGTAATGAACTAAAAGGCAAACACACTCCTGATACAAAGGTTCAGTCATTTTCGAGGGGTTATAAATACACAGATGCACCAACAACCACGCATGTTCATTATTTCATGCTGGCAATGGAGAGTTCAGTAACAAAGCCCAAGTTGTTGTTTCACGATTCTGTTGCCAAGCAGTAGGTTTTCTCCTAGCAACAAGTGTTTTGCAGCAGGGGAAGCAATTGGATCCCCGAGGGGGTATGTTGGGATTGGGGGCAGGGTAAATCATAACAGACTGGGGCTGGGAGCTTTAGTGGTGACACAAAATACACAGCTAAATTCCTGGGTGTGCTGCTGACTGAATAAGGCAAGTGAGAGCGGCAGAAAGGAACGTGAAAAAAGGCAATATTTCAGCATAGGCAATGAGCAAAAATGTTGGCTGCAGGCACAGATCTGCATTTGTTCATCAGTCACTTTCCCTCAGTGAGTGATCAGCTGTAGTGCTATCAGCTGCCTGTCCTCATAAAATAAATCCACACAGAGCTGCACAAGAAATTCTTTTTTCTGCATATTCAATTTTTAGTTCTTCAAACAAATTTCATTTTTTATCTCTTTTCAAATGGTTTCATGTTCTGCATCGTCGAAACAAATGACCTGTACATTGCATTTTCCTTTTTGATTCCAAAAAAATTAGATATTAAATTTAGAGACAATTATCTTTACTTGTAAGTGTTGGTCGATCCAGTTGTTCTTAAACCTTACAGTATGGACACCCTTCAAAATCCCTACGTTGAAATGCATCTGTATCTGTCATAGCAGACATAGAGCTATGCTTATTTCTGATGGAATGGCTCATTTCAAACTGATATGCAATACCGGAGCATTTTTGTACTTGCAGAAAATAGCTACTTACAATGACTAAACATGTAACTGTTCCTGGTACACTCCTTCCTAAGAAGGTATTAATAAACAGTTCTTTGAATGAAGTGATACTTCCAGTAGATGGACATGTTACAGTACAAATTCATCAGCTAAAAGGAAAACAGGAGAGTGTAGTGTATAAATAATGTGCTGGTTCACTCTACGTAATTGTGAATCAAAAAGACACATGGAATAAAAAAAGAATATTTATATTGGTCATAGAATGCACTTATGAGCATTATCTCACAGAAGATGGGAAACATCACAGAATTTTACTTATTTGTATCGTGAAAATAACTCTTAGTTTTCTCTCACCAGCACTTCTGTTTCATTATTACAGCACAACACTGCCAAGTCTCTGGTAAACTTTAGTTTGATAGATTTGTTTGAAAATAGCAGCCACCTTAACACATGAGAAATAGGCTGAAAAAGCAGCGTGCAAGAAGGGGCAGTTTTGTGATGCTAAAATTACAGTGCATATGGATACACTATGCACGCATTGCATATTAAGCTTTAACTGTTTATAGTCATAATTCTTCAAAATTTTAAATAAGATTGCATGCTTCTATCATGTCTTTTTGTATGACAACGAATTCTCGTTGTAGGACTTGAAAAAGAAGCTTAAATAAAAAGAACTGGGAAGCTTACTGGGGATGTGGCAATTTGTCTAAGTCTTTTACAGTAGCTTCTAAAATCATCGTTTCCAACAAGAGTATAGCTCTGTATCTGATTATACATTTGCAGCTTTTAGCTTATTGGGATTCTGTGGGTCATCAGTTGAATTAGGCAAGTGGTATTTTCACTGTACTCTCTGTCCTTGTTAAAAGCAAAATTAGTCCACTTTGGTTTTCATATTCTCATATGGTTTTGTTATTGTTTTTGCAACAGAAAATTTTAGCTCTGAGAGATATTTTTTGATAAGAAGGCACCAAATTTAGAGAACTCTTGTAATAGATCAACCTAGGAAAAAATACGGTATGAAAATTTTATCTGGTAGAACTGAAATTTCCATGTTTGAGGGTTCTTGTAGCTCAACAGGCAGCAGACTGTCAGCAGATCTGATGCCTTTTTTGCATGTTAAGTGGCTGCATTTCCTCTGGTACTCTCCATTTCTCCCACTTACCAATTTCTTTCTCTGCAGAGAGTGTTCAGTGCTGAGAGTTCAGCATCAACTCAAGAAGGCTAAATTGTGAATGGACGTATGGTCCAAGATTCCATCTTTTTTTTCCTGCTTTGAAAAAAAATATATATTTTTTTTAAGAGCATCTCCTACTTAGAGTCTGTGTTTTTTCTCAAAGAAAATCAAATTATTCCTCTCAATCTCAAATGGGCAAAGGAAGACAAGTGGTTCTTCTGTTCAGTTTGAGAACTGTTTATTTTCCAGGGGTAGTGAATAAGCAGTGAGATGATTCAACCTCTAGAAAAGCTCCTGCTCATTTGAGCATAGTTTTAGTCACATAGGAAAAAACACAGTGATCTTTATAGTGCAGGGGTTTTTGTTTGTTTTTGTTACTTTTGTTAGTTATTTCAAATAATACATTTGGCATGATAAAGCTCTGGTTTGCTGAGGCATATGATGAGTGATAATTACAGCTATTATTTTTTAAAATTTAGTTTCATAGAAAAAAAATTACAGACTTTCATTTCCCTAAAAACACATAAAAAGAAGTGACCTTCCTAGACTCATCTAAATAGCTAGTTCTAATAATGTTTTCAAAATCAGAAATTTGTTATTTAAGTGCATTTCCATTTCTGTTCTGTGTTTATTTTTCTAGACGCATGGTTTCCACTGACTGTTTGGTTACTCATTATGACAGGTTAATTTGCAAAAGAGAAAAAGCCTATTTGCTGAAGATTCCCTGCAGTGAAGATACACTGCATGCTTATTTAAGCTTTATACAATTGCTTATTGTATCATGATGTTCAGATTGAGTGATATTCGTTAATAAATAATGGTACGTTTGCTAGCTGAAGGTTTTACATGGAGTCTGTGTCAAGCTGCATTTGGAAATTAGAACTAATTTGAATGTTTTTCTTTTTTAAAAATACTTAGATTTAGCTAATGAAAAATAACTTTAGTACATTGAAAATGAAGGGGGAAAAAGAGCTATATAAAATATAATTTTGGCATGTCAAAATATAATTTTGGCTTATTAAAGCGTGTACTAAATTTTGTGATCGGTTTTGTTCTGCTGTCAGCGTAGCCCAAATTTTGAAGCTGTCTTGTTTATGTTGGGTCCAGGTGGGTACATAATGGCTTTCTGAATGTTAACAAGGCAGACTGAAGATTTAGTCCTATTGAAGTCAGTGATTAATTAAACATCTTGTCCTACGTGCATTTGAAAATTCCATTGTGGATCCTTCTGTGCCCAAAAGACAATATTTTGTCATCTCAGTTTCCTTTCAGAAGTAAGTTGGGTATTCTACCACAATTTTGCCTTGTAGTCTTTGTATTCGTTAATTGGACATTATTCTGTATTTGCTTCTTCAGTGTAACCCAAGGAATTAAGAGAAAGTTCGTCAGACAGCAGAAGCATCAAGTCATGACATTTGATAAGCACGGCATTATTGTCACTCACTTTCCACTAATGACCAGAAGGAATGTGGGAACTCAGTTGATGGAAAACCTGATATTGGACCAGCAATAGTGGGGGCTTATGGTCATCTTCAGAACTGTCAGAGGATGCAAGCCCTTTCCATAAGCTCAGCCTCAAACATGAGTTGTTTAACACCCTGCTGCTATGAGCAGAAGGCTGTTGCAAAAACTCCCTGCTCCATTTGCCAGGAATGCTCACACCTTATTTTGGTAATCTTACTCACAGCCAATTTATACATATTTATTCTTCTGCCAACATTATTCTCTAACTAAAATAGTTTTTCTCTATTCTGTTCTACTGTGTTTATAACAAGTAACTTCATCTCTCGGTTTTTGATTTGCTAGGTTAAACAAACCAAGTCTGCCAGTCTTCTCTTGTAAATTAAGATTTTTACTGATCATCCCAATAGTCTGTGCCTGTTCTAGTTTGAATGATGTTTGCTGAACAGGAATGACACAAAGTGACAGAGGATGACTTCGTGTCGTTGTGTACAGCTTTCTATCCACTGGAAACCTGTCCTGATGTCACCTGTGTTTTCCTCTTCCACACTGACACCTTTTCACACTGTCATGCTATGGTAGCCTGATCTATCCAAGGCATTCTCCCAAGCTGCTTGCAGTTGACAGGCTTACACCATGCTGCAGACCTGTTTTGTTGCTGCCCTGTTATTTTCCACTTGTTGTTAATGACTTCCGCTGTAGTTCTGTTACTCCAGTTCTCATGATCAGCCTGTTGTTCCTGTACTGTATCCTCTTAGCTTTATCATCAGTCTTGTAATTCTTGTGATGTCATTAATTAGAACGTTAAACAAGATTAGCCCTCAGATGCTATCCAAAACACAGAAGATATAATCCCTGTTCCATGATATATGCAAGATAAGTATAAATGAAGATTATTCATCCAAATGTTTTGCATGGGACATTACAATATTTCTGTGTATTCAGACTCAGTAGCTGTTGTTAATGACTGTGTTTGTGCAGGTACCTAGGAGATATTGAATAAACACAAATGAGTTATGTTTTGACAACAGTGCTAAGGACCCTCAGTGAGGGTTGGGCCCTATTTGGCTGAGCATTATGAAAGCAGATGTTCTTGAGAAATGAACAAAGAATAGCAGTTCTTCATGTGGGGCAATGTGCAATGAGGTATAAAGATGCTGAGAGAGGGAACAAGCACATCTGAAATCATTAAATAAACAAAGGGAGGCTTTGTGTCTTTAGATCGAGTGAAGGAAGATCTGCAAGATCTCGAAAATAACCTGTGGCAGAGAAGAAAACTGGAACCTCTTTTTCTCCATTTTTGTTGATTCCTGGTGGATTTTTTTTTCTGTTTTGACATGAAGCTTGTGTAGAACCTTGTTTTCCAGTGACAAAAGTATTTCCCCATCATGAGCAGTACACAATAATATTCTTTTTTAGGAAGTCAGGCCTTGTACGCTCTTCAAATGGTTACTCCTGTCTCTGAACCCCAGCAATGGCCTGGGCATGACCAAGGGCCAACGGCCTCTCCTAATGCAAGCAGAATCTGAGATCTGTGAATGTCTGAGAGCAATTGATTGTCTGTGGTGACCAGTGCAAATGGCAACAAATTACAGAAACAGGCATGAAATACTACTTGGTGTGCAGTGGTGGCACAAAGATTCCCTTTACTTTGTCTATGCATTTTCTGATGAAAATTTTCTATTTGTTTTTGAGTTACACATCCAAACTCTGCATGTAGAACTGGCTAAAAGGAATGATAGGGACGGCTTTCGTTTTTGCTGAAAAACAGCCACCAAAAATTGTCAGAAAACAAAAAAAATCAGCAAAACAAACAGGGAAATGTTTCAGATAAAATGTATACTGAGCTGCAAATTGAAGGAACCCACTCAAAGTGGAGGCTTTTATAATGGTATGCTAAAAGCAGATGTCATAAATTTATCACTTTCATGTGGAAGAGATGCAATGGGATGCTCTGTCTTAGCAGAATGTCAACAGTTGCATTAAACACCTGTCAAGTACTGTAGCTTTTTAAAATGTATGGAGAACAAATAGGTTGGGCATATCTCTGCAACTCTTGAGGAATTTACTAGTTTTGTTCTGTATTTGTGGAATAGGTACTTTTCCTACTAATATTTATTATTATTATTTACCAAAGTGATTATATAACAGTTTGTAATTGATTCAGGTTCCAAAATTGCTGTGGAATCTATTAAAGTGTGTGTGTGATTTTAAAGTACTGTCTGCAGGTGTGAGCCATATGTCACTGAGGTACCCCTTAGAGTTTCTGCAAGAGCTGAGATGTTCCTCAGGTTCATCTCAGTCATGAAGTGAGAGATATAGCATTACTCTGCACATGAATGTGTCTGCACACTTACAGCTAAATAGGTAATGGCCAGCACTAGTAGCTTTGTGTCTTTATTTCCAGTTAGGAAGCAAAGGAAATGTACAAGTTAAGGACTATTATAATTTGCACTGACTTTTGGGAAATCTTGGAGGAGTTTTTTGTTTCTCTTTTTTATGTTTTTGCTGAAGAGTTGAGTACAGAGGGCAAGGGTATGCTGACAGCTGGTAGGTTGGAGGCCAGTTTTCTTGGCTTGGTGATGTGGCAGGGTCACAGCAGGATATTGCTGTGTGATAGACGTGCCTGCTCCTTTTCCCTATTGCCAATAGTGTAGTGCTTGATAAAGCAAAGCCAGGCGAGGACCACAGACAAAAATATTCTGTGCATCAGAATTTTAATGAAGTCATTTGGGAAGGAGGTGCGAGCTGGACTCTGGCTGTGTGTGACATCTGACCATCATTCTGAGGGAGTATTTAAGTGAGTCAGAGGATATGATGCCTTCTTTCTCTAAATCCCTTGCTGAGCTCAGCCCTCAGCTATAGTGACCAAATGTCACTATCCTTTTGGTGCTCTGCATGGAATGAGTCTAATTTTCTCTCCAGTTGCTCTTTGGAAGCAAAGCTTGTCACCCAGATGCTGCTACCCAGAGCAGGATTTCTCCTGTCATCCCAGTGATAGGATATCTACCTGTGATGCCAGTGAACATCTGGGTGTCAGCCTCTAAAAGGCTATGGCCTCAGAGTCATGAGGGAACTCAACCTGATTGTCCACACAAGAGCAGTTCCTTCACAAGTGCTTTGTGGCTCATATTCCTACTGAAGTATGGCAGCCATCAAGCAACAACTATTTACTCATTTTCTGTCAGCTGTCAATCTCCACTGCACTTCATCTCCATACAAGATTGAGCTGATTTAGCATTGCTTACTTCTGTTCTAGTCAGCAGGCTTATCACTGTAAGATCTGTTTGCTTCCTTTGGTAGAGCAGCCTTAATCTTCAGCAGGTGGGGAAATTAGTCTGGTATATTTGAGGAAAAAATAATTTGCAAACAACTCATATATTTGATTAGTATGAAATGTACAAATCATCATACAAAAAAAAAAAGTATATATATGTTGAAAATGAATTAGTGATTCAGGTGTTGAAATCAGTAATTAATCAGTTTCCTAAGGGTTGGATGGTTATACTAAACTGACTGCAATGCAAACCATATATAGGTTTCATATCCTTGCTTCAGTTTTTGTAGTTTCTTACCAGACACTAGTAATCACTTTCCTGTGGGGAAAAAATACCATCTCTGAAAGTTATCTGAATTTTATTTAATTGAAAATATTCTTCACCCACTCTGGAAACACTGACTCACTTGGCAGCTCAAAGAATTCATGACCAGGAAAGCCCTCTAGTACCTTAATGACAGAATATCTGCTAGGCAAGTCAGCGTTTGTTGCATTTATTAATTTACTTACCAAATCTATACTATGTTCTTTATGTGGCTGTTTTGGAGTGCATGATCTGTTCTGTTGCTCTGTAAGATGCAGCTGGCAGTCTGTGCCTGCTGTAAGCCAGCCTGGTGAGCAGAATTCCAGAAACTCACGGGGGACAATTCAGGGTTTGCATAACATTTCAGTATTTTCCAATTATCAGTTCTTGGGAGTGAGGATTTGAGGGACAGATTTACAGAGAGAAAAAGATTTGGAAGTCTGTGGAGTGGGGGACTGCAGGTAGGGAAGTTGCAGAGAATCTATAAGCTTGTAATCAGGTCATCTCTCTGGTAAAAAAAAAAAAAAAAAAGATTTGGTCTGTATGCATTATGCAATGCAGTGTCCAAAAGTAAAAACGCATGACAGGGTTACAGTTGTTATAATATTGGAATAATGCTCTTTTATTGAGTCACTCTGAAACTTTTCCTGCACAGTGATAATAATGAATACGATGGATGGAGAAGTCTACAGCTTCATTCAGTCTCTATCATAGTGGACACTCCTGGATAGTGTAGTGTTTGCTTGGATCCAAGCCTTTAGAGGAAGACACAGAAGCTGTATCTAGAAAGTTCCTCAACTAGTTTTCTGCTTGCTGGACCTTTATGCTATTATGCAATATTTGTCCCAGGACACTTCCCATTCTGCATGTTGAAACAAATGCCATGGCTGTTGCCCATAAATCTAAACTCAGTACTTTCACTGTCGTAGCTGAGAGCTAATGGTGCCAAGTTCCCATCTCAGAAGTTGCATGACATGATCTGGGTGCTGAGATAAGCCTTCAGGATATGAGTACTTCAGAGCACACACCTTAAAAAACCTTATACAATCAAGCTTGCTACAAAAGCTCGGCTACTTACTGGTTTTGACAGATGGGAGGAGATTTTGTTGTTCAATTTGTTTTTTGCATTCCAGTGTCTGTTTCTGGTCCAGAGCCATTTGACTTCTTGCTGAATAGCCTGCTTCAACCCTGCTTCATATTTTTAAATGAAAAAGATGCACATGGTACAGTCTGTAGCACTCTGAACCCATCCACTACCTGCGTTTACTTAATTGCTGCAACATATCACTTGAGCTTCACGACTGTCCCGCTGTGTCCATTCTCAACCACTTTTCTGCTGTGTGTTTCAGGCACTGATACTTCACCAGCTGGGGCGCTACAGCTTGGCTGAGAAAATTCTCAGAGATGCGGTGCAGGTGAACTCCACAGCCCATGAGGTCTGGAACGGCCTGGGTGAGGTGCTGCAGGCTCAAGGCAATGATGATGCCGCGAGTGAATGCTTCCTGACGGCACTGGAGCTTGAAGCCAGCAGTCCTGTTGTCCCTTTTACCATCATCCCGAGAGTTCTCTGAGAGGATGTCTTCACCAACTTATTTCGGTCTGACTTCTGGGTGAGGAAGCCCAGTGTTTCAGTCTGCCTGGTAACTGATTAGTTTGAAAAACCTTAGAGCGGCAGGTAACGACCTCCAATCTTTTGTGGGAAAGTGGCCAAAACAGCATCATGATGCATTCTGTTGCTAAACTGAGAGGACAGTATGGCTAACCAGAGCCAAACCAGTCATATCGCCAATGTTTTTACCCTGGTAGTTTTGAAACTGTGTTATAGTGTTCCTGAATGATGTGCCATATTTTGTTAGTGATACTTGAGTGTTGCATAACATTATAATGGAATCAACTACCAAACGTAGAATAATATATTCAAGTTAAAATTCAGTGGCAGAGCAGACTATTTTTAACAAGGCTGTTATGAAAAGTGTTTTCTTCCTGCCTCTCAACCTCTTTTGGCCCAAAGTCAGAATGCGATTTTTCTGTTTCCATCTCTATTTTAGTCCAGGCCAGAGAATCAGTTGAGTTCTTGTTCTTAGTTGTTAATAACTGTGATGTGTGGCTAACTGTTATCTCTATTTAGAGCAAAGGCTGAGTACAAGAATATTTATATTTTACCAATGTATGCCTGGTACAAGAAAGATATTAGTTATTTAAGTTTAACTTTTTTATGTGAATTCAGAGTTTATTTATCAATGGAAATATGTACAAAGAACCTCAAATGGAGTATTTACCGACATTCCTTATTCATGACCCACACTTGGCTAAATGGGAAGATTATGTTAATAATAAAATGATTTTTAAATGGAACCTTTTCTGTGCCCTGGTTAAGAACCTAGGGGGTAAATCATATCCTGTGAATGCGTGTTCTTGATGTGGTCTGTGGCTGGCTGGCCTTGATGATCAGCAACACCAAACTTAAATGCCTTGATAACTGTCTAGAGAATAGAGGTTGCTATGCTCTTTGCCAATACTACAGTTATTTGAGATTTCAGGCTTCCTTAATCTTTGCTATTCCTCTTTTTCCCGCTCCTTCCATTCCAGCTCTTGTTGAAGCCATTATTCTGCTTCTACACAACACAGGGACTTTTCCGTATATGTTATCAGTGTTTGGGAAGAGCACGTTAAATATTTATGCGCTATTCTCAACATCTCTCACTCTTCTTTCCTTGAAGGAAAAGTTGCCTGGTAACATTACTGCCATATTGTTATAATAGGGCCAAACATTTAACAGGTAAATGCTTGCTAGAGTTTTCCTGGGATGCACAGATAAGAGTCATTTGTTGTGATGAGCATTTGGGGTGTGCAAGCCAGGGCAGCCTAGTGTCTCCTCACTTAAATAGTGGGCTTGTGGAAGCTTGGAGGATTTCCAGACTCCCTGTTAAAATGAGCGCTCATTGGTATGTGCCTGATGTGTCACAAGAAGCAGTTTCAAAATGCTCACTGCAAGATAGCAGATGATTCAGAAAAAATGGCAAACGTTTTTCTTTGCAACTCACTGTCGAGATTACTATCTCAGAAGCTTAGATCCCACTGTGAGATGTGCTCTGTGCACACCAGTGAGAATCTTTCAGTGGCAGAATACTTAAACCTGGGGGAGGTCTTCACTTCTATCTCTTTTTCCTTGGCATTTCTTGTGCCTGTTAGACTAAGGCTACTTTCAAGTTGCATCTGCTTAATGCTGAGAACATACATTCCTTGTAAAATGGACCAAAACACCATTATAGGCAGTATTTATAAATCTATTTAAAGAGTAGCAATTGTCATCTTGCTCACCACAGAAATATAAAGATTCCCTTCCCCTTCCAAAGTGCCTGTTCTACGTGCTTTCTTCACGCTGTCCTTGGTGTTTATATTCTCTTTTCTATTTGCCAGCTGTTCTCTCTTTTCTAGTTCACCTATGTGCTCTGGGCTAGCATCTTTTAGTATCTACTGTGCAGTTTACCAAACGTATTGCAAAACCTTCATTTGTTTAATTCAGTTCCTCTGGATCCTTTCTGCTAGCCAAATTCAGTTAGATTTGTTATGCCTTCCACAGACATGCTCCTTTACAACATCTATTCACCTTTTATTATAGTATCAAAGCGTTTCTAATAAGGCACTTTTCACACAGATCTGAGAGCGGTGGTCTTTCTCAAGAGAACTTTGAACAAAAGTAGAGTGTAAGAGAATTCTCTAATAGCACAAGTTATTATTTGTTCTTATTTAATTTACAGTTCTGTCCTCTTTTGATAAACTCCCCGGGTGGAAAGGTTACTACTCCAGAAGTGTCACGTCTTCCATTTGTGGAGCATTTGTTGCTGCTGTTGTGTAGATCAGATGAACCTGAATATGTTTCATTTTCCTCACTCTGAAATTGCATTTGGTGTAAATCCACAGCCTTGCACCTCCTGGGAACAGCCTTGGTAAAGCTCAGTTACCTATTTTTAAGAACGGATTAATGGAGTTTGGGATAAATATGATTACGTTTGGGAGTTTTCAGGAAAAAGTTGAAGTCCTTGCAGCACATTAATTAAACAGCAGCACTTGTTTAAACATAGTTTTCACCTTAAAACAATGTTACTATATGTTTTGGCTGTGTGATTTCTTACCCCCCCCCCTTTATTTTTTCTTCTTCTATTTAATTAGGAAGACCAAGAAACTCTCCATACTCAATATCCATTTTAGCTGAAAGCTCTCTTTCTCAAGCTGCTCTTGTACCTCAGTCCATGAGTGGAGCTCAGAGCAGTGCCAGTGTGAGCATCTGGCCTGGGGAAGCACTCCCGTCCTGCCCTCAGGTCAGTGTCCTCTGTGTCAGGTTTTGCTCTGTGGCTGAATCTCTGTGTGGATGCACAGAGCTGCCTGTAGTCTTGCTCCCCCAGCCAGTATCAGAAACAATAGCTGCTCAGGTGAATTATGAGACAAACTGGGGAGTGATCCAGCTGAAAACTCATCCAGCCCCTTTCTCTGTTGCCCCTTGGAGTTTGACTGGCTTTCCAGGTAGATCTTCAGTCTGACCTGCTGCATAAGGAGTGACATGAACAGAAAAGAGGAAAGGGCATTCCCTCCAAAAAGTAGCCTGCACTTGCACCAGTTTAATGTCACTAATAAAAGGCATTGTCACACAAGCCAGCTGTATGTAACTAATGGCAGGGTGCACAAGCTTGAGATCTCCAGTCTTTGGACAGGAATGGGGCATTCATCCAGAGACCTCTTCTGTTCTGGAGCATCCTCGTGCTTCCCTGAGTAACATTCGGTGCATCAGCACGTGCTACAGTGTTGTACCACTCTCTGTTGCTCGTGATAGAATGTTTGAGTCTGCAGTGCTTAAAAATAATTCCATTAATTGGTTCAAGTTCATCTCTAATTTTGGTATAGACAACCATTTTTACTTCAGGTATTATTTAATTGCGTGACTGAGAGAGAACCACGGGGATGTGAGGACCAATCCAACCGTACCTTTGAAGCCTTTTGTCATTATTTTTATGCATTTTAAACATCAAAGGCTATTTTTTTAAATGCTATAGTTTTCCTTGACAGCATTTTTTTCCTGAATAGATGGTTCTACTCTGGAATGGTAGTGTAAGCCTGTCTAGACTGGAGTTGAAGATTTACCTCTAATTCTTTTCAGTTGTCAATTCAATTGCCACTTTCCTTTGTCATCAGCCTGACAACCATCCTATCCCTCTAGCACTAAGTTAAAACCCCTGTATGCTAAAATGCTCTTTCAGCAAGTGTCCTCCAGCATTTCATCCATTGAACCTCATCATCTCCAGGCTGCATTCTCTGACTGCAGTAGAAGCTATGCTGGAATGTGTTACATTCTGTGTGGATCTACGTCATCACAAAGAACGACCTGATATGAATCTTACTCACGGCCAGCAGGGCAGATAATGAATATTCATTTCTTGCATCACTGTCATTGCTGATTATGTGAATCTCGATCGGAATCCTTCAGACCTGTAGAGGCAGCAAGGGCTGGAAGAGATGTGGCAGAAGATAAATCTGGAGTAAGTAAGAAAGAAATGCAACCCCAGCTTTTGGGAAGAAGAGAGTGTGAGTGTCAGGGTGGGGCAGGGCTGTTGGTCAAACCAAGATTTTCCACATGTCAGGGATGTGTGCTCCTGATACACAGGTTTGTCGCAAGCTTGGTCACCTGGCCTTTCTAGTTCCCTAAGAACTAGAATCTTTGTAGTCAAAGAAAAAAAGCCTCAGCTCCCTACTTATTATTTCAAAGAGGTCAATCTGTGTCTTTTAATTTCTAAATCCTTTGAAAAGATATGACCACTTCTAACCAGATCCTATTCCATTCCAGCTGTGGAGCAGATGAGCACAGTCACCAGAGTACTGCTTCTTATGTCTGAAGTTTTCAAAGTCCAGCAGCTGCCATGATCCTTCGCATGCGATCCCTGAGGCACTGTGTTCCCTGAGGGAACACAAAGCAAAGCTCCCAGAGGTAGGACAGAGAAGGCTTCTGGCTTGACAAATCTTCATTCACTTTAAAAACGTGCTTGGAAGAACTGAGCGTAAAAACCTATTTTTGACTTCAA
Organism: Cyrtonyx montezumae; assembly: GCF_038088225.1. NCBI lineage: Eukaryota > Metazoa > Chordata > Aves > Galliformes > Odontophoridae > Cyrtonyx > Cyrtonyx montezumae. The sequence goes on from NW_027071826.1 coordinate 15,322,207, forward strand.
AGGGTTGATGAAGTGTGTCATTTTGCTGCATTTCCCATTGTGTCTTTAAAGCCAGCAGGACTATCTTTAGGAGAGCTTGCCCTTGCCTGCTTCATCCAGGTATGAATCTTCGAGCCTGCTCTGGACCATTGGGACGCACTCCCTGCTCTCTTGGCTCCTGCTCTGCCTCTAAAATTGTCTCCTCATGAAAGTGACACTGAGTATGAGGTTGCCATTCCAAAGGTGCCTGATCTAGCTGGCTTGAGAAAATAATCAGTAGGCGATAGGTAATGATGATATTTGTTGGTTATTAATATGGTGATGTGGCTTTAAAAATGCATGAAAGCCATGCCTTTCAGTTTCTTCCTGGAGCTGAGCACCCTCTGACATGAGTGCTGGGGCTGGGCTCCTTCCTGCAGCCCTGGATGGGTGACACAATGGGACAGAGCCAGACCAAGCAAAGTATGGTAGGGTACAGTGGGGACACTGTGCTTTCCTTGCCACGGAGGGGAGACCTGGGCTTATTCACTGGTTTTACTGCTCCAGCATGTGCTCATGTTGCTGAAAGCAGTTACAGACACATTTTATACTCCCAGGCCCCTCCCATCTTTTTGCTCTAAGTTCCTCTGATGGTTCACTTCAGCTCTAGCAAAGCTCTCCTCTACAAGCAGGTTTTATTTTTCTGATAGAAAGCTGGAGATAACAAAAAAAAGAAATTCTGACCCCAGTTTTTACTTCCAGTGTAGATCAGATGCATATCAAAAATTGAACCTGAGACATTATCAATGCAAGCTTTCCCAAGGCTGTTTTCCAAACTGCTAGCACAGGACTGGAGGGGGCAATAGAGGACATAAAACACGACTGCCCCAGTTGCTTCCTTTTCAGCTGTCCTGCATGTACAGCTCTTTACCTGTAGTAGATGAGCAGTATTCTGAGTGATTTCTTTTTCTTAAAGATCCTTTCCAGACAGCCCTTGTTTTTCTTTTTTTCTCTTTAATTGTGCAGGCAAGTGTTTAGGGTAACAGCTAAACTCCTGCCGGAAAACAGGAACATTGCCTGCAAGTGCAGGGCAGGTCCTGTAACCTAAGCAGCAGCAGCTGCGCTTGCTGCCTGACACAGGACCCACACGCCCTTCAGCCAAATTCACTTCTTCCATACATGTGCTTCAGGAAGAAGTCCTGCCCTCACAGATGAGCCCTGCTTCCATGTTACTTCATCACGCTTGTGCCCAGACTGCAGGAAGGCAGCGTTGTGAGTAGGTGCAGAGCTCCTGCCCCAAGGCTGCTGCCTCCTGTGTGACAGGCCGCACGCTGGGCCGCTTGTGGCAGGCACTGTGTGAAGCCCAACACACCTGCATGTGAACAGTCACCCCACGGTGTGCGCTGAGTCAGCCAGCACGGCATCTGAAGGATTTAAAATAGAAAAGCAGTAGGCACTAGCTGCCTCTGGCTTATGAAAAGCCTTGGAGGTGGCCCGCCAGAAGATGCAAACAAACCCTAGTAGGATTCTCATCTTTTGCTGTCAGAGAACTGCTTCAGATTCTTGATCAGCTGTTGTAGGTTAAAGACTTCACCTGAAGGATTATCTACTGCAAGGACGAACTTCAGTAACATGAAGGCTTAACCGAGGCATGGGTTGTGTATGCCAGGTTAGTGTGCAATTTCATCTTACGCCTAACCCAAAATACGTATCTCACTGTGCATCAGCCTCACCCCGTGATTCTTATCTCTAGACCTTGATTCCCAGTTTGTAGAGAGCTTGAGTAGGAAGCGATGCTATTGCACAGCTATTTCCCTTCCTGGCCCCAAAATGGACTTCATTTGTGATTCTTGGCCTGTGCTGCATACCATGGGTTGCAGTTTTTTAATCATTCTCTTGCTTATAGGTCTGAAGTAGGCCAATAGTAGCATAGAGTGCTGGAACATGATGGACTGACTGTACTGACAGTCTGACTGTGCTTGTGAGATACCTACATCAGCATTCAGCCTTCATAGACATTTCTACCTTGATTTCAGCAAGGCATTTGATACTGTCTCCCATGACAAATTTACCTGGTGTAGGGAACCTGCTTTGGCAGGGGGATTGGACTCGATCTCTTGAGGTCCTTTCCAATCCTATGATTCTATGATTCTATTAGGATTTCCACTGAGTGTGATAAACAGCAGCATTTGGGATGCAGTCTTGGAGCATTTAGAGGACAAGATCACCTGTGGATCTTATTCTTGCTTGAAAGAAAAAGGACCTATGCCATTACAGTAAAATGTTTTGCCTACACCAGAGGTATTGTCCAGGCACACCTGGTGCTCAGTGAGCCTGCACTGTTGTGCCACCCAAAGGATCTACCAGCAACAGGCCCTCCTCTTGGTCTGTCTGTTTGAACTCATTTGCCCAAAGAACCTCACTCTATCTAGAAAATTCACTTAAGGATTCAAACAGGGCACAGAATGCACTTAACTAGCAGTTAAATGCCTAAAAGCTCTAGCTAAAGGTGAGAAAATAATAAATTTTCAGAAGTATCCAGTGTTATCTCCAGACTGTTTCCACTGAATGAGCAGGTACAGTCATGAGTCAGCTGATGAGAGCACCTGAAGACTGGCACATGCTACAGAAAAGCTGGACTTTCCACCGTCTTGGAAAAAGTGAGTATTACCCTTTTCTTATGCAATTCAAAATCAATGTAGATTTGGCCCCCTTTTTTATTCCCAGTATGCATTTACCTATGCCCTTGTCATTATGCGATGCTTCAGAGCCCCTTCTGTGCACAGATCAGTGACAAATGCTGCCTCCATCCTGCTCCCTGTCCTTGAATTTCCATTTCACTGGTGAGTGGCGAACAATGTGCACCGACAGCTTTTGTGTCCTGATTCCTAGAAGAAAGCATCCTCCCGAGAGCGGCCTACCAGGCCCCAGAGGCTCAGGCACAGCAGCAGCTGCAGCCTACGTGGAGTGGGGGTGGTATAAATAGCTAGCTGGAATAGAGGCAGGATAATTACATGGTGTGGAGTGATGGCCAGAGCTGCAGCACTCAGGTTCAGCTTGATTTTGTAATAAGCACTGTTTCAGCCAACAGCAGTATAGTATCAGGTGGTCCTCAAATTGCCAGTTTTTCTCATTTGGTATAATTCAGCTTTTCTGAATATTACAGAAATTTTACTGTGGTATCAATCACTTTATGTTTTATCATAATCAGTCACTGACTTTTACAAAAACAACAAAAAAAAGTGTATCTATTCCACAAGTCAGGGAGCCTGCCCTCTCTATGCTTCACTCGCCAAGTGCTGGTGGGGGGATTGCTCTGTATGCCATCTGGCCTTCATGAATCCTATCTTCCTTGCGGGACAGCTAGCTTCAAAAGGGGAGTGCTTTCTACTTAACTACCCTCCTCCTTACCCTGTCAACTGACTGCCCTCCACTTTGCCATGGGACCTATGGGTGAAAATGTTCATCATCTAAATTAAACAAGACCTGGACAGTCCTATTTACTGGGCACAGGCTCTAACCTTTGTGCCTTTGTAGCCCAGTGGGGCTGGCAAGGCGTGTTGTAGCCGTGCTGGAGTGGTAATTAGTGCTGCTCTGGTGTGCCAAGTTGGGCATGGTCTGAGTACATTGGCACACCAAGCCTGATGGAGCTGCAGCAAAGCAGGTGCTCACTCATTGCTCCAGAGTGAAAATGGCAGCACCGGATTGCCTGACGCTTTGCTTGTGCCCCAGAGGGAGGTGCTGGCTGAGCCCGGCCACTCCTGTTGGCAGTACCAGGTCCCTGCTCAAGTGCCAGAGGCAGACAAGCTGCTTCAGTATTACAACCTGCTGCTAGCCTGCTGGTGATGATCTGTGACTGCCACTGCTCTGTACAGATCACTGTCAGATAGATGTATAGCACTCATTAAAAAATCCCTCATTCTGAATCCATCCCCTAGCAACAAACTCCTCTGGTGCTTTTGCTGATGCAGTGGCTGAAGATTGGGCACCTCCACCATCAGAGTTGCATGACACAAACCCCTAGACCTGAGGAAGAAGGTAACCACGAATGAATATAATGTCATGCACGCACAAACAGGCCATAGAACAATAGAATATCCTGGGTTGGAAGGGACCCACAAGGACCACTGAGTCCAACGCCAGGCTCCACACAAGGCTACCTAAAAACTGGGTCACCAGAGAGCAGAGCTCAGCGCTGCCTCTCCGCTCCCTGTGAGGAGCTGCAGACACCATGATGCTTCCCCTCAGCTCCTCTGCTCTGGGCTGAGCAAACCCAGGAGCCTCAGCTGCTGCACTAAGCTATTCTTTACAGCCATTTACTCCAACATCTCAAGCCCCCAGGACTTGGTAAAAATGAAATTATGAACTATGAGTCCTGATTAAATACAAAAGCAATCACAAATATACTGAAGTTATATCAGCTCTTTCTTGCCCATATACAAACACTTGTTTCACCACTACTGACAGAACACTAGGTCTCTTAAATGCCATGTATTTGCTGTTATCTCACATTTAACTAGAACCATTACTGGATAAGATGGAAGATGCTAACAACCACTTTTGATAGCAAGCCGGACCGCTGCCTGTTATTTTGCATGTCATTGGACCAGAGGGAGCTGATGTGCAGTAACCAGACAGAATTCAGTATGTGCTCAGTGCAGTGTGCTGGCCACAGGAACAGATTTGTTGACAGTCACTAAACAAGGAACTTCAAGAAGTGCATCAAGCCACTTATAAAAGAAAGGCTTAAATTTTGTCATCCCTATATGGTATGAGCATGCCACACCTACTGGACTGTGAATTCGCTGTCTCTCTTGATAGTGAATAGTCTCCCAGAGTAAGATCTGAGAAATCAGCCCTTCTAATGACTGGAGTGAGATTCAAGAGGCCTATGAGAAAGATCCCCACTTGCACAGCAGTGTACTGAGTTGCATCACCAATAGCCCCAAAACATTTCAAGCATTACTGCTGAGTGGCAGACACTTTCTGTGATGGCTGACATTAAAGAAAACCCTGAATATGCATGTTGTCCTCTCTGCTGACAGCTGGGTCTCTGATGTAGTGAAATGCATAACATCTGCCAAAGGAGCAAGCCCTCCAGAATAAATTAGCATCTGCTTAGGATACAAGCTTGGACCCTTTGACTGGCTGAGACCAGTTAGGAGACCAGCAAGGTAATGTGGATATCCATTCTGCACAGAATGCCTGGTAAAAGTCAAAATTCTAAGGCACACAAGAGGGCAGGGATCCCCATGAGCATTGCCAGTGTTCAGGTCCTTTGTGGCAGCATGGAGTTTGTTCACAGCAATTTGCAGGTGATCACAGGAAAGAAAAGACCCCAGAAGATAGAGGAAAAAAGAAAAAGAAAAGGAAAAGGAAAAGGAAAAGGAAAGGAAAGAAGGAAAAAAAAAGTCTATATAGTGGTTTCCATCAACCTACACCAGCAAAATATAATTCCTTCTGTGCATCATTGAAAGGCTGCAGGTGTTAGCATGCAGTGCTGAAGGCATAACCCGACTGTCTGTGTGCCATCACTTGCTGATGCCACACTCTTCTGCATTGCTGAAGGATGGGAATAACTGTCAGAGAAACAAACACCCCAGTACTCAAGGTCTGCATCAAGGAGCTGAGAATTCTTCTTCGACTGCAAAAGTGATCAGCAGGAGCCCTGAGTGCAAATTTAAGGCATTTCAGGCTGGTGCAGAAATGATCAGCAAAGAGACGTCTGCCTCTTTTTGAGTCTCCCCTCACCTGAAGTTGGAAATCTGAAGCTGAAGGAGACCTTGGCATCTTGCACCCCTTTTGTCCATTGTGGGGCAGCACTGCCTTTTCCTTGCTCGAGAGACACAGCGAGGTCCTCAAGCAAAGAGGCTGCTCAGATCTTCCAAGGAAACAGGCAATTCCCAGAGGTTTGCCCTTCTTCCTTCACAGAATTTATTGCTCAGGCTGCGGCTCGGGTCACAGCCCTGGCTAGCACAGCTGCCTCCATTGACTCAGTGGGACTGCTTCCTACCAGGGAGAGGGGGAAACTCACTGCATTTTAATAACATTTTTGCTGCCGATTCCAAGGCCAGGAAAATACTTGTTTACATGATTAGAAACAACAGCAATTAGTGCCTGAGCATAGGCGGACAACCTCCTGACTGAATACAGTGCAAATCCCTTGGCTATGACATTCTGGCACTTTACCTCCAGGACCCTGGTGTTGCCACACCTGCCCCTCTGGCACTCAGAGCTCGCACAAGGGAATTCTGGGCTGATTTCCTGTTTTGACTAGAAAAAAATAAAATATACTGGGGAGCTAACAAGCTCTTAGTATTAAAAGCAATTAGAAGAAAGAGGGAGCCTGTGTGCATCAGATGGAGCTGTGAGTTGGTTAGGGACAGCTTCAGCTATCCAAAAGGAGCAACTGAATGGAAGTCAGTGAGCCAAAATGCTTCAGAGGAAATCAAAACCAAGTTCCTTGTGTCCACACAGGGCAGAGACCAGGGACAGCCACAGACTGCGACACAGGCAAACACCCAGATGTGAGTATTTTGCTGACAAATCCCTGCCAATCTGACTGTAATCTCTGCAAACGGTAGCCATGGAGGGCTCAGAAATGCAAACCACAATGCAGCTGCAGTCCACTTCTTTAATTTCTGAGAAGTTTCACAATCTGTGACCCTCATCACAGAACCAGGTGGGTGTTGGATCTCTGTCCTTCACTCCACATCTCTCTTTAACACTGGGGAATCAATTACTTCAGCTTTTACTTGAGAGATCTATAATACAACTGTCTAAAAACAGCCTTCATTAGTGATGTTGCTTCTACAGGTATCTTTTGCAGCTCATAACCTATCGCACAAAATGCAACATATGTGCTTTAATTCTGCAATAACTGGCAAAACCCTCTGCTTCCTCAATCTTCCATAATAAATTGCAAGTATCTCTGGATAACTTGCAGACAAGCTAAAAATAGGAAAAGCCAGCCACTGAATTTAATATTTTGCTTTTCTTTTCTTTCTTGGACATGCTCATTATGTCATGCAGTTGCATTTCCTGTTAGGTCAGGCACTAGACAATAGTTTTCCAAGAGCATGGAAACAACAGAAACCCATGAAATAATTCCACATCCAGAAGCATGGAGCTGCTGGCACTCACTGAAAGGTTGGCCCTGGCAGTGGCCTGCATTGTCTCTCAGTCTTCTTTATACTGATATTTCTTTTCCAATTATCTTCCCAAGCTGTCTGCTTATATCTGCTCCTGCTACTTACTGAGCCTTCCCAGTTTTCTCAGGCTGTGCATTCCTCAGTGTCTTGCTCCCACTCACTTCTGAGATTAACGCTGTGTAATATTCCAGAGCTATCACATTCTGTTACTTGGAGCTCATCTTGTTCTTTCTAAAAATTGAATTTAAATTAAAGAAATATTGAAAAGCCTGTATATATAAGTGGATATACACATCTAGGATCAAGTTGCACTGGGGGGTAACAAAGGGGTGGCCACATCAGACAAAATAGTCACTTTGATATGAAAAAGTATTCTCCGCTTTATTTAGGTGTAGGCATGTGACTTGTGTAAGCTAACACACGTCAGCATACAGTGAAAGGACTGCCTAACTTGGAGCACCCATACCTTTGGTTGCCCTGCAGGTTTCCTGACTAGGTGAGCAACGAGGCAGGGACTGCACCTGCTCGAAGCCTGAGGGATGTTAGGAGGTGGAGCAAAGAGGCCGTCCCGCTTCTCAGACATGCTATTGATGATGGGTGATCACCTCTAGGTAAGTCTTGCTGCAGTAAGATGATGCTATGATTCACCAAGTTAGGCAGGGAGCCAGCAAGCTCAACAGCACAGAAATCAAATTCTTGTGCTGCTCGGGACGCAGGTAGGAGGTAGGTAGGAAACTGGGCACGTTTTGGTGGTGAATAACTGACGAGTGTCTTGATGTGTCTTCCTCCAGCACCTGTAAGGCTCTGCTGAAAGATGGGCACCCTGCTCATGTCTGCTTCCCAACAGGGCTGGATCTGTCCTTGCCTTTCCCCACAGCAGAGCACAGCAGCTGACTTCACCAGGCGTGGATAAAGTAGGCACTTTCTACCCACATTTGCACTTCCCCTCAAAACAGATGTTGCTTCTCTGCCTTTCAATGGAATAAATGCCATTAAGTACTACAACAGGAGTTAAAAATGTACTTCAATGCTACGTCATAGAAGAGTGGGCTAATAAAGATGACTAACTCCAGTGCTTCAAAGTGAGGGAAATGAGTTCCCTGGAAGAGCAAATTAGGTGGCATGTTGTTACCAACTGTTCCTACAGCAGCACAGTGGGTAAATGGCAGTTTGCAGACAGGTCTCCCCATCTGCAGAGAATAATGCACTATTATGTAGTTAAGAGTGAGGTTTTCCCTTCTAGGAAGGGTAGTTTCTGTGGGCAGGAGTTGATGACATTTCCTTTGCTCTGTACCTTTTCTGGTCAGTGCTTGGATGGACAAAGCTCTCTTTGCCTTGTTGGAGAAAGAATGAATCACTTCATTCCTGTACCTGTTGAACTCTTCTGCTACCCAGTTTTTTGCAATAAACTGAGAACTTCTAAAGTCTGGCTGGCTTGAGAGTCCAACAAAGAGGTCAAAAAGGAGAGAAGCACTCTGTGCTCTGCTGCAGAGTGCTGGGATATTTGCCAAGATCAAGCACAGTTTTTTCTCTACCCAGTCAAGGGACACAGAATCTTTTCCAGATGCTCTTGTCCAATTCAGAACAGTTTGGCCAAAAGCAATATTCTGGAGGAATCCGCTCTGGGCTGAATTTGGAATTTATTTTTAGTCAGACTGTCTGTCCTTCTTTGTAAGGAAGAAAATATCATGCAATCCATGCTTGTGTATCCACAGAAATATTACTTTGAGATGTACTGCAGTAAGAGCAATCCCCACCACTGATCCTCCTGCACTTATCAAAGTGAAGGATCTGCACAGTCATAGTGTCCATCATCTGTTTGTATGGTGTCCAACTCATTCCAGTGTATGGAAACCTCAGTTTCCTGGCAGTGGGGCTCAGTCCTCAGCACCCTTTGACGCAGTCTGGCTTCTGCAGATGGTCACTTTTCTGCCACCAGGGTTAGGGGGAGGCAGCATCAAGCAGCAGAACTTCTCCTCTGCTATCCTGGTCCTGCCTGATCTTCTCCTTGGCACTAGACTTCTCTGCAGAAGAACTTAAGTGTCGGTGCAAGCAAGGACCCACCATCTATTTCTGCAGTCATTTCTGCTGCTTGCCTGTGATTACCAAATTTATTCATGTTGGTGAATTTAAACAATGTGCTTGCAAAAGTAATAGGAGGAAAACAGAAACACGTAGATTTGTGTGTGAAGTCCCTTGGAACGTGTCACATGATAAAGACTACAATCCCAGGGCTTTTTGATGGCCAAGGCTTTCCCTCAGTGCAGCATCATATCCCAGCACTGATCACATTCAGCTTTCACTTGCAACCACAGATACCGCTCTGCTCCTTTCTCTCCCCTGCCCTCAGACCACCATTCAAGGATCTCTAGACCCTGGTTTCATTCCTCTCTGAACAATGCTACGAAAATCAGCAGGCTGCCTGGCTTTGCCAGGCTGCCCTGGAAGACCAGTGCATTAGGCCAGCTCAGTGTCATTCAGAAATATAATGAAGGTCTCCTTAGAAACACAGTTTCAGGATAGATTACCTGGAGTCACAGAGCCACAGTGCTCTGGTCACAGACTAATCCTGCTTATGGAAAATCTGGGCAAAACAGCAGCAGGGAGGGATGCTGCTACTAAAAACTATAATAAAGCCCAGTCTGATATTTTTGTCATGTACATCTTTTCCAGGTACTAGCTTTCTAATTGCTTTCTTCTTATAGAGGAGTCTATTTGTACAGCTCATAGAGAATGACAAGCTTATCATAACGTTCTTGTACAGGCATCTGACAGATGCAGAGTAGCAATTTCCTATGACTGCTGAGGCTCAGTGACAGATCTCTGTGCCCATTGCTCTCAGTGACACTGTATCTCATTTCACGGATCAGATGAATGAAAGAGAGAGTTTCAATACAAGAACTATGGGCGTCACATGGACTTTTTGCCCAGAATCTGGGCCACACCCGATCTTTCAGGATGCAAAACAGATTGGATATAATTTATCATAATTTTACTTCTGCTTACAAACCAGAATGCGTAGCCTCTGTTTCATTCCTCAGTAATAAGTTAATTGCATGTACAGGCATTTGCAGACCATAATAGACTTTCTACTTTTCTAATGCACCACAATTGAGTGGTCTAAAGGTTTAGCTGGGATGAGAGCTTGAATTCTCTGTGTAAAAGCTTTCATAGTGAAGTAGGACTGAATACATCAAGCCGATCAGCTGAATGAGCCCACAGTGTCTCACCTGCAGCTGGATGAGTTGCTGCACTGGGATGGCTGCATGCAGGCAAGCTCCCAGCAGCGGACACACTGAGCCCAGAGGATGTGCTGCTGCCAGATGCATGCAGTAGCAGCAAGGAGCTGCCTCCATTTGCCAGAGCTACGCTTTTCTCTGCTGCTGCTGGTTCAGTGTCCAAGTGGCAGAAGCAGCTGGCCCATCAGCCCGCCTTATGGGATAGGAGGCACCAGAGAACGTTACCTTCAACAAGGTAAGACTGCACTCAGACTATGTTACCTAAGACCTCTATCAGCATTAGACAAATAGATCTTGCAAACACAGGAAGCAAGAATCCAGTTTCATTCTCACCTCATGTGAGTATATAGACCCAACAGTATTACAGTGTATACAAAAATTGACATCTTTTAAAATGATTTTTAAAATTATGTGATTCCTGTAATCACATGAAACTCATTTTGTATTACTACCTACCTACTTCTAGAAGGCACCAGTTTAACTGAGGACTGCACATAGCTTTGAGAATCCCAGAATAAGACTAACACCTACAGGGAATTGGATCTGGCATCCAAAAACATTGAGCAAGGGTGCTGACAGATGGCCAAGGTGATGAAGACATAGGTTTCTGAAGCTGAGATCTCTCAGACATGTATGTCTGCACTAAAGCAGCCAGAAATCCTGCCCCTCCCACCCTTCTGCCACTCTTTGATGGGTTACTGCACACACAGCTGTGTTGTTTTCAACACCAGGGCAGACAAACCCTTTCTCCTTGCCCTGGGCCCTCTCCCAGCCAGGTGCAGCATGCTGGCTGCCCAGGGGATTGCTGCTGGAAACTCCCCTCATTCCACTCCTAGCTCAGACCCAGTGACACATGGAGAGTCACATCCTTCCTCCCCTCCTTGTGAGCCAGCATTACCTGCAAACCTTAGGTTCTTACCACAAAGCTTCCTTCCTCAGCAGGCTGGAGGCAGGAAATGCTGCCTTAGGTGCTGCTTACAAAGCACGCACGCATCCAGATACGATCAGATGAGTGTATCCTCAGCCATCTCTTCCTCAGGAAGCTGCCCAAGAATTACCACACTTCTAATTTGGCTCCTTGCCATGTCCCTCTGTGCCATCACTTACGGTAACAAGCCCAAATTTTCCCAGCTTGCAAAATGGGATTAAATCATATTTGCCTGGTATCATGCATGAATTTACTGAACAGTGAGCATTCAGCTTACAGCAGATACGACAATAATTAAAGCTAACAATGTGCATTGTTAAGGCATGGTGATCTGATAGGAAAAGTTAAAACCTCAGCCTGAAGGCATTGTATTTCTCACCTTTCCAGGAACCATCTGACATCATAAGGGATGGGGACAGAGCTGAGAGTAGCCCAGATTTAGTGATACCCCAGAAATACAACCTGCAGCTTCCCCAGGTGAAGCAGCAAATGGGGTTTGGCAGAGAGCATTCTGGGGCCTTTAAAGAGGCTCCTGATGGAGCAGGGAAGCTTTCAGAGTGACAGAAACACACGACTGTCAGAGACCTTCTGGAAAGACTCAGGAAGGAAGTGGGAGTGCCACTTCCTACTCAGGACAGCAAGATTCGACCGCTGTTCAATTTCCGTATGACTCAAATGGTATTTCTTAAAGCAGTCCTCCTTTTGGTGACTAAAAATTTGCAATTGCTAAACCAGAGGAAACTGCTGAGTAATGCTGCACTAGAGGATGCATCCTTCTCATGAGGATAGGTTGGTACAAGCACCAATTGCAGGATGAGAAGGACAGGGCTTCCAGGGTTACCCCATCACAGTCGTTCCTATGCAGAGTGTTTTCTAAAATGAAGATGACTAAAACAAGGCAACTTCTGGAACTGTTCTATTACTGTATTACCATCTACATTCACTGGCAAAATTTTTTTTGAGTCCTCAGATGAGAAGAGAATGAAAACCTTGAGCAGAGACCACACGCCTTCCCTGAATTATTTTCACTCGAACATGAGCACATTGTTCAGAAAAACATTCCATCCCTGTGTAGTGTCCAGTGATCACAGCTTTTGGTAAGCAGTGACAATGGGAGGTTTCTCTGACCACAAAGACTTTGGGATTTATTTCCAGGCTGAATGTGTTGAGATAGACCTTCCTTCCCTTTGCTGTTGCTGCACAGCTTTTTCTTGCCAGACTGAGAACACCTACAAGGGTGTGCTCCTGACACAGGAGCTCTGGTAGTGACTCACTCTCTCAACCACTGATCATGTTCCACTTTAATTACCAATTTTTCTGCTATCTTTTGTTGTTGTTGTTTTAATGAAAATAATGTGTTTTCCCAAAGCAAATGCCCGAATGAAAACTAAACTTAAATATGTTACTACTTAATCTTTCCTATCAATATTATAATCTCAATGAAGAAAAGGTCTCCAATCAGTTTGACAGATTTGTCATTTATTAGTTGCCCTTTTTAAATAAAGAATATCATTTGGCTGTTCCATTATTTCACCTGGACTTGAAGGTCATTAAGGGACAGCTTGTTTATTCTTTTTAAGTATTAGTAAAAAAAAAAATCTTTCTTCCACTTTTTTTTTTTTTTTTTTTACATTTCCCCAGTGCTGCTAGCAGTGCAGATCAGTGCTTTCACTTCCATAGTTTCTGTTCAAAAGCCTTTGGGGCTACTCCTGGACCAAAAAAAACCCCACAAAATAACCCATAATTTCCTTTCCATCTTGCAACATTTATATCATCAGTTAGCTTTCTCTCTCCCTCGTCCTTGATCCCTTGCCCTTACCAGGAACTGTGCTGAGTGTTGGTATGATAACACTGTTAGAGTTAGTTTTGTCCTGAAGTGTGTTTAACTAAACCTCCTCAAAGAAAATCCTTGCTTTCTTCACTGGGCTCGGTCTGATTTGCTCATTTGAATTTACCTATTTGTCACCTTTCTGCTGCAACAGAATGTATCTATTTGCCACATTTCACCTGGTGACTTCAGTGGTCATCTTTGTGTTGGGGACACGTCCCTTACCAGGGAGTGCCCATCCAGAACCTCGGAGGAGGAAGGTGGTCAGCAGGTGCAGGTGGTAGTCACACCGGGAAAGGGAGGAGCCCAGGGTCAGGAAACTTCAAGCTACCTCAGTCTCTTTTAGTTAATAAGGAGCAGACCTCCCAGGGAAGAGCATATTAGTAACCAGTCTTTGACACTGTTTGTCTTTCTTCTGATGGATGAGCCAGTTTTTCCCCTTTCTTTCAGACTAATACCTGGCTATACTTTCCTTTTAATGAGCTTTTGGAGCAAAGCTGAAAATGGATCCAAGACCTTGGGCTTAGGAGGAAAGAGAGGACACATAAACCAAACATTTGTGTTTTTTCTCTTTTTCTTTGCAAACATAAATTGCACCTTTCATTATTGAGGTTAATGTCAACAAAGAGTCTTGGTGCTTTGTTTCAGGTGCAGAGGGTGACCTAGCTGCCATTTTACCAGTGATGGATGTCAAGCAGCAGGCAGGTGTCAGAGAGACCTCTGGAGAGGGTTAGAGAAAGGGTGACTGCTGCGAATAGGCAGCACTTGCCTTTCTGAGCAAATGCATCCCTGCCTGCACAAACACAGCAGCCCTCGGGGGAGAAACTGAGGGAAGGAAGATGAATGGGTGATTTTCTACTTCTTGTGTGACATGAGAACCCTGGTCTCAAGGTGGCAAGAAATTGCAGCTGTCAGGAGATAAAGGAGCAAAGGGCAGGTAGGAGAAATCATGTCAAATCTCCATCCTTCCTTCCCCACGTCCTTGAAGTGTGATTAGCAAAAGTCCACCAGTGATAGCAGACAGCTTTGAAATCAGTGAGTGAGAAGCTCCCCTACTGCCTGGAGCTGTTGTTGCTCTGACAGCCTAGTGCAGAGTACAGACCTAAAATGAGGAAACAAATAATCCTGCAAGGTTAAGACCATCAGGAGTTAGCTGCTACATCTGACCCATTTTCTCCCTTTTTCAAAAGAAAGCTTTGCCAGGTATTTGGAAACTTCAACTTGCCTACACATGCCTACCATAAAAGGGAGTTAAGTGAGAACAGATATAAGGCTGAGGAAGCTGGGGAAGTACAGGAGAGAAAAGATGCAGATCATCCAACAGAAGCAGAAACAGCAGTAGCTGTAAAGAAACTGCTGAGCCACACCCCCTCCAAAGACCTGCAGCCACTGAAGAATGGGAGGATGACTGTGCCAGGTGGTGCTGGGCCAGGAGAAAGGTGAAACCCCCCAAACTCAGCAGAGATTGCAGGGATGCACAGGAGCTCTCTTGATCACAGCGGCTGAGCTGCTGGGATGCTGCTGCCTGGGACAAGTGGTCAAGAGAGCCCAGGTGTGCTCAGGAGCAATGAGCACCACAGGCAGCAGCTGCTGGTCAGGTGATGGGGCAACCACCTGCCCCTAGATGCCACAAGACCTTCCCCTGGGGTTCAGACAGAAGAAAGGCCATTTCTAGCACAGCATGAGCCAAGCATCATTTCATCAGGCTTTAGCATGGGGGTTTTTTTGTTGTCAATAGCTCTCCTTCTTTCCAAAAGTTCCCCCCTTCTGCCCTGCTTGCTGTGTACTTGCAACACCTCTGTTACACAGAGCTGCTGTGGCATACTCCAGATGGCAACTCAGGACGGTGGGATTAGCTGCAGGAAACAAAGAGGTGGCCAGGTTTATTTGTTGGTGACTGTGTGCAAAGCTCGGGAACATACACGCTTTGTTCTCTGCATTTCCTACCTTTAAAATGTCTCTTTGCAGTCAGCAGAAGACAACTGCCATGCTATGTTCAGTTTAGTCCTCCTGTTGGTGGGGGAAAGGAGGGCATAGACTTGTATATGTAATTCTCTTCCTCCTCATTTAGTTCTCTTAGGGTGAACTTGAGCCATTTGAGCCGGTAGCATAAATCTGCTTCTGATTTACAAATCTCCTTTTTACTCCCAAAATCTGGTGATACGAGTGATTAAAACAGAATGGTAACAGCCTTATTTCTGCACTCTTCAAATATTAGCTATGCCAAGTATCTAAACACAGAAGAAACTTAATGAGGTTTCATAAGACACAGGGTGTGAAACACACCCAGGAGTAACGTGGCAGATACTAATGGACATTCCCCAGAGCTTCTGACTCATGGATGTGTTCAGTACTATTTCTGTAAGGCAAACAGTAAGAGAAGGAAGACAGCCACTAGCAGAGGTGTCTGCAAGCCGACTGCAGAAGTCAGTAATGTCAGAAGACTGGAGAGTGGCTAATGAAGCATCTCATTACAGAAATGACAAGGGGAGGCTCCAGGGAAGTGCAGTAGTGACCTACATAGAGCAAAAGGATATAACACAAAGGCCTGGAGAGGTGAGGCCAGCCAGGATGAGGCAGAGGAATTCTCAGGGCAGCACAAGAAGACAGTAGCTATATAAAACAGGATGCAATTAAGCAAAGGAAAGCATCCTTTTTACTGTGATGTAAACAGCCAGAATGCACTCTCAGATGCACTAATAGCTGATGTTCTATTGTTGTATTAAAAAAATACTAATATGAAAATGCTAATACAATTTCAATTTGCATCTACGTTGAGAATTCAGGTCAGCCACAATGAAAAAACATAACTATTTCTGGCAAACCAGAATGGGGGTAATTTTTTGTATAAATCCAAAGAAACAAAAAAAGTGCCAGAATGTTTTGTTCGAGCCTTCAGAACAGTATAGAAAATTTCTGAATGAAGCACTGCTTCAAATATTTAAAAGCATCTGAGAAAAAAAAAAAAGTTATATTTTAAAAGGCTTTTTCAGGATTCCTTCCCACTGAAGAAATTAAGAAAAATTGAGACTGGATTACAAAATGTCCTCATTTACCTCATTCTACATATTCTGGGAAAAGAAAAAGCCACAACCAGGAGATGTTTCTAGAGTTGACACCCAAAGCAAAACAAAGTATCTTGTCTCCCTTGAGTGAATTATTGTGAAAAAATCACCTTTTTCTCCACAGAAACCACACAGAAGGTTTCTTAAGTAACACAGAGAAGTGGAGGGAAATGTTGTGGCAGGCGAAGAGCTTGGCCTACAGCAGAGGTAGAAGAAGGAGCCCTGTGAGCAGCACCCTGGTTTGCAGAAGGAATATGAAACAAGTGAGCTAAGGTGGGAACAAGTACTTCCTGCTTTTTCCTCTTCTGCTATGAAATAGCAACTTCTAAAAAAGGGGTGCTGCAGATGGTGAAGTCTTAAATTACCATGGTGAGCTTTGCCGGAGAGCGTCTCTAGTCCCCTTAGATGGAGCCTGTCTGCAGCTGATGCACAGAAGGTCACGTCTGCCTGTCCTGCCCTACTCCTGAGCTTACTCATGTAGTCAGCACGGCTGACAGGGATGAAAGAGCGGAACTGCTTGAACACATTTGATATGGCTCTAGACAGGCAGATTGATTTGCAAACTCAAAGCACAGGGGAGACTGAGAGCTATTGCAATGGATTACGAATTAGCTCGGAAACACAGACGAGAGGCGTGAGGGAGGAATGTGGCTGGAGCTGAGTGGGTGAGTATCCTGAAATGCTTTCCAAACCTCTCTGCCCCTGCAAACGTCTGTTCCATTAATAATTTGTTCTGTCAATTGATATCATTTTGCAAACTGAAGTAGTTCTGCACACTCAGCAATGAGGTATTCCTACAGCTCTTGGGTATGTACGCACACATACCATTGCCATGGGACTGCACACCAAGTTTGATTTTGAATGTGAGCGTAGTGCCACTCTGGGGTATGGCACCTCCGCTGGGAACACCTGCAGGAGCTCAGTGCCAGCTGCTACTTCCACTGAGCTCTGTGTGAGCCCCGTGCCTCACTCTGTTTGCTTCTCACCCCAGCAGAGTATTGCCGATCAATCAGCTGACTGCTTATAGATATTTCTTGCTGCAGACAGGCAGCATCCCCTCGATCGCAGGTTACTGCATGCGGCTCACTGACAGCAGAGCAGGGCTACAGCAAGCCCAGCTGAGTGCTCAGTGGGATCTTTCACGCTCCTAAGCAAGAGGGCAGGATCCAGCCTCCTGCATCTTGCTGCTGGGTCAGAGGTTGGTGACTGTCTCACAGCCACATGCCATTCCCAGCCAGATAAGGCTTCTTAAGTCATCACCTTCTTGGGTCTGAACTCAGAGGCCCTTGGTGTAAGAAAAGCCTCCCTGTGAAGGGCAGCTTGGCCCTTGCCAAGCTGAGGCTCTGGCCAGTGCTGGGAGCCAGGTCTCGGATGCACCTGCTCCCTTCAGGCCAGCAGCTCCTGCTGATCTCTGCAAACTTGGCCTTCCACAAGCACCAGGGGCATTGCATAGGAGTGTGCTTGTGGAAACGTGGAGTACAGATAGATATAGACCCTAAAAAGGTGTGAGGTATCAGCCTGGTTCAGCCTTGTATTATGTTCCTCTTCTTGCTGCTTCAGGCCCTGTGGCTTGCTGCTTGCTTCTCTCCTTGCAAAGAGGCATGGAATTGATCTTAGGTAGGAGCCTCAGGCAACCTCCATCTACCATTTAGCTCCTCTTCCTTCTTTCCTGTCTTCTTACTTGTTGCACTTCTCTGAGCTGTTGAATCGGAGTCCCCAGCTAATACAAGTACAGTAAAGGCAGGTAGGACTTCAAGAACTTGGGGACTGGAAAAATCTCAGTTGGTTTGTAAGGGGAATCCAGGAAACAGCCTGGCCTAGTGGTTGGTGACTCCGCCCACAGCAGAGGGGTTAAAACTAGATGATCTCTGAGGTCCTTTTCAAACCAGGCCATTTTATGATTGATTCTTTTCACTGGTTAGAAATTCCTGAAGTATAATTACAAAACACACTGATGTAGAGGAAAAAAAAAAAACAACACACTGAAATGTAAACTGCGTAGTACAATTGTGGCACTGCGCAGAAATCATGGCAAAACTTCTGTTATGAAAGTACAAGTGACAGGCATGTTTCACTGAAGATCTTGCGGTGGTGTTGCTGTCATTTTCTGTCCAGGCTATCAGGACTGTAACATCTATAGACTTGTTTAACACAGTGGGTGGTAAGCTTGATAGGTAACTATAGATAGTGTCTGACTACAGTTCTGTGTACCATCCAGCCCTGATAATCTCCAGCAGTTGTCATGAGAGGATGTTGAGGAAAAACAAAGCAGGGCGTGGATGGAGCAATCCCTCTGCAGCAACAACCTCCTGCTTCAGTGATGAGCAATTTAGGAACTTTCTGAGCTGCATGCTGCTGCCAGGCTTTGATATCTGATAGGCACTGACAGATCTACCCTTCTTGAGTTTGTCTAATCACTTTCTGAACCGATGTGAACTTTTGAACTCCACTGCAGCAATGAGTCTCACTGTTTCGATATAGAAAATAGCATGTGGAGGTATGGTGCGTGTGGGGAAAACTGACTCCATTTTGTTTGTTTTGTATCTCTCAGTGGATAATTTTATTAGCTAACTTGTGTTGCAGGGGATAGCGAATAAGCATTTCCCACTCACTTTCTCCACAAAATCTGTGATATCAAATCTATCGCCCCAGTCATCTCTCTTTTAAAATAAACAAACGAGCAAAAATAGAGGCTGTTTGATTCTCCATGCAGATAGCTGTTCCTCATGTATTATCACCCCAGTTGCTCTACTTAGTTCATCCTTGAGTCCAGCAGTTCCACTGAGGAGCAGCAGCATCACAACTGCAAGCAGAGCTCCAGACAGCAGCTACATATGGATCTATGAAATGGTGTGGGTGTGTTTTGTTCTTGGGTCTTTCTCTAGTAACACCCATGTGTGTTCTGGCAGCTGTTGATCTTGGTGCAATTTCCAGTGAAATATCCACTGTAACATAAAGATATCTTTCTTGAGTTGTGCCTGTTAATTTAAAGGTTATTGCTGTCCATGCAAGGCTGAGATTAGTGTTAGATGATATAGTCCTCTTGAACTATCTGATGTTAACCTCTTTTACCAAGAAAGGCAAATGTTCCTAATGATAAACTTGTGTGAGAAATTGCTTCCTAAAGGCACTAGTTAGAAAAATTGGTATGAAATCTCTCTTTGGTATGAGAATAGCATTCTTAAGCAGAACATGGCAAAACTTGGAAGCTAATTCTTTCTTTAATGCTCATTTATATGGGAATTCTAAATACATCCAGGATCATTGTCTTATATCAGCTCCGTATCACAATGCAGCTTATACTGGAGGCTGAAAGTCATCACTGACAGTTGTGAAACAAGTTACTATCTTTAGTACATTTCAAAACTCCCATTAGTTTATCTGAAACACGTGCTGAAATCCTCAAAGAGACAAGAACTGAATCAGCAGGGAGAAGCTGTTTTTCCTGCTACCCTATAGTTAAATCTGTGAATGAAGGAATTACTGAAGGTAGGAGACTGTGTAGCTGCCTTTGTCTCTGTGCATACAGGAAGAATACCATCTAGTTGTTACCCTTTTCCACAGCCTTATCGTTCATCAAAAAACATGAAGAGTAGAGCTGAGGTCCCTGAGTGCCTTACAGATGCTCACAGAACTCAGCAAGCCATCTTTCATCAAAGCCATGGGCTGCTTTAGAGATTAAGTTTTTTCTTTGAAAAATCAAGCCATCATCTTCCTAGGTATTAATACTTAGCTCACATTTTCCTCTCAGCTTCTGTCCCAGTTGGTCTAACATAATCTTCCTTGCTTTGCAAATTGCAGATAGCTCCCTTACACCTACCCTAGCTTTCAGCTCTGTTTTTCCTACTGAAACTCTTCTGGAGAAGGGATGGGGGGGCTTGTTTCCCCTGTCGAAAAATAAAAAAGGGTTTATATGATAAAAGAGATGCCTGTTGCATGGTAGCTTAAACAAAAGAGCCCTACCGAAGAACCATTTTCTTCTGTAGTGCAGAGCAGCTTGGAAAGCTGTATAATGCGTCTTGACAGCAATACAAATCACTAAAGGTCAAGGGCTTGGGGATTAACCACATCCTCATACAATAGGCTGATATAGAAAGGGCAGGACCATGAGCATTCAGCTTCAGAATGAAAGATTTTGAATAGAGATGATGAAAATGGATTTGTGGAAAGGCGGGACTAGCAGCTTGAAACCTTCCTCTAGTCAGGCAGAATAATAAGATCTCAGTGCAGAAGCATATATATAGTGCTCTCTCCCCTTCCTTTTTTAATACAATCAACATCTGGCTATGAGGATCGTACTCTAGTATATTTTTTCTCCCTAGATTTACTCTAGCTGCACATGCTCAATTCAGTTACAGATTTTTCAGAGACCTTTTCTATTTCTGAAGCCTAGGTGAGATTCCACTGAAGATTCCACTTCAAAAACCACTTTTCATCCACAGGGACAGGCAAGCTACTTGACTAATTTCTGCCTTGGTCTTCCTATATAAAATGGAATAAACAATGTTCTCAGAAACACTGGTAGTTTTAGTTCTTGCAGTTATACTGCTATAATGTACAAAGCATTATGAAACAAACAAACACCTTGTATTGACAAATAACGTCTGTTTCCAGCATAGTAGTGAAAATTATTGCTGGCACTCTTGCCTTTGGAAAGCCTTGACTGGACTGAGGCAGGGGATTTGCAACATAAAATGCTCTCAAGTTAAATCCTATCACTGATGGATATTTTCAAGCCATTCCAGTTAAGTTAGTTCTTCAAGTAAAATGTTGGGCCTCAGCTTCGGAAGGTGATGATTAAAAACAATAATATCACAGAATCATAGAAGGATTGGGATTGAAAGGTACCTCTTTAGGTCATCTAGTCCAACCTACCCTGCTCAAGCTTCAGCTAGTTGTCTATGACCATATCCAGTTGGATTTTAAAAATCTCCACAGATGAAGGAACCACAATCCACAGTTTCTCTGGGCAACCCATGCTACTGTTTGACCACCTGCATAGTGAAATGCTGGGTTTTATTTGTGTTTAAATGGAATCTCACACATTTCTATTTGTGCATATTTCCCCTTGTCCTGTCAGTGAGCACTGCTGAGAAGTGTAGCTCCCTAGTTGTCATTCCTGCCTGTTAGATATTTATACACACTGATAAGATTCCCAATTAGTTTTCTCCAGGCTAAACCATCAGTTCTCAACATATGAAAAGATAGAGGTAATTTAAGAACTGGACTGTGACCTGTATGGGACTCACTCCAGTATGCCCATATGTTCACTGGACCAGAGAGCACACTATTTCAGATGAAGCCGGATCAGAGCTGAGTAGAGGGGAAGACTCACTTCACCTGACATGCTGGCAATGTTCCTCCTAATGAAGCCTAGGATAATGTTTTCAACACAAAGGTGAATTGGTGGCTCATGGTGAGCTCAGTGTTCACCAAGACCCCAAGGTCCTTCTTAGAAAAGCTGCTTTCTAGCTGATCAGCTACCAGAAGGCAGACCAGACAGAAACTGAGAGGAAAATGTGAGCTAAGTATTAATACCTAGGAAGATGATATCTTGATTTTTTCAGAGAATTACACAAGTGTGTTTAGTTAATCATTCCCATGTGCAGGATTTTAATTTCTCTTTACTGAACCTTACTAAGAGAAACCTCTGCCCAGATCTCCAGCCAGTCCAGGTCCACTGAAAGGAAATAATACAACCACTTTCTATACCAGCCACTCCTCCCAGTTTTTTATTACCTGCAAACCTGCTGAAAGTGTACTCTACCTTATCAATCATCCAGGTCATTAATAAAGTTGCTGAATAGTCTTGGACCCAGTATTAAGGCCTAGGGTACATCCTCAGTGTCAGTCCGCTTTCCCAGCTCCTTTTTTTCTCCATGGTCATATCCTATGGAATTCTTCCGAACAAGTCTCTGAAGAGGTTAAAGTCTGTTCTCCCAAAATCCAAGGCTGTTGTCTTGATTTTTGCCCTGCTTCCTCCTCTTGGGATCATGGCATCTATCATCTGATAGTCACTGCAGCCAGGGCTCTCTCCATTTTTCACATCCCTTATCAATTCTTCCTTGTTTGCACATAGCATGTCCAGCAGAGCACTTTTTGTTGCATCTGTCCATGACAGGATGTTGTATTACAGTTTCAGCAGATATCAGGGTGGTTAAAGTCCTTTGCAAAGACAGGGGCCTGTGTGAACCTGAGGCTTCTTTCTGTTCTTTGAAAAATGCATCATCCACTACTTCCTGTACATAGAACTTTGAAATGACTAAATGACCAGGTACAATCAAGGAAATAAATTATGTGATTAGAGGAAAACACGTGCAACCAGAAGTCTACAGGAGATTCCAATATAGCAGCACCCAGGTCAACCTACACACTTAACTTTTACCCATAAGCTCTTGCCTCACTCCTGACGTCCCAAAGCAGAGCTCCATACATTATGGCTGTTATCTCACATAAAGGGCAATGCCCTCTCCTCGCATTCCCAATCTGTCCTTCCTAAAAACCACTGCACTCCAGTCATGTTAGCCATACATCCTCACTACTCTGGTGAGGTAATATCCCTACAACTGCGTACAGGCTTCTAAATTCTTTTGTAACTCTAACAATTTGGAGGCTACTACACCCAGTGTCCCAAATAACTGCTGTATGTAAGCTACAGTCTTCTACAGTGTAATATAAATAAATGCTCCATACTTGCTTGTGGGGAAGCCATGGATTTTAGAAACAAAAAATGGAAGTTACTTATGATTTCTCACAGCTGTGTTTTTGTGTTTTTTTTTTAAACTACCACACTCATTTTGCACTTGCAATTTCCTCCAGTCCCATAACTCACTTCCTTATTTATGCCTGGAAAAATTATTCACTTCAAAGATCACTGCACAATT
Organism: Cyrtonyx montezumae; assembly: GCF_038088225.1. NCBI lineage: Eukaryota > Metazoa > Chordata > Aves > Galliformes > Odontophoridae > Cyrtonyx > Cyrtonyx montezumae. The sequence goes on from NW_027071826.1 coordinate 15,345,260, forward strand.
TGTAGCTGTTTTGTTGAGAACATAAAATTCACCTGGTTAATAATTATTTCACTCCTTTTTGTTTTATGAATTTGAAAGTTTGTTCAGCTCCTTCCATTCAATATTCAGGCACTGAAAAATTGTTTATATGTTTTATGGCTTGTTATAAAGTGGAATGAGAGAACTGATTCAGATTACAATCCCTAGAAAGAAAAAATTCATCAAAGATGGCAAATAAATGAATGTGAGGTCACAGGGAAATAGTGTGATAAAAAGTCTGAAGCACACTTTGATGTAGGATTAGGAATGTACCGCAGAAGATACCTTCAGATATATTTTTACAAGAATGTTCCAAGACTAATTGCATACAGATCTTAAGACCTCATTTTAAGGAGAAATCTTTAGGATAGTGCTGTAATGATCCAAAGAGATGGTTCCAGGAGCATAGAAAATTATTTTGAGTGGGATGCAAAGAGCTCTATCTATGTATCAAGAAAAAAAAAAAAAAAAACAACTGAGATTTGATTCTAGGATAAGTGTACATAAAGAAAACAGGCACCAAAGGACTCTTCACATGACTAAATGTCCCATAAATTAAAGTGAAGAATAATGACAGTGTTTTAAGAAAGGAAGAAAGAGTGAACTACTCTTGTAGTGGCAGATAATCTATCATCTGATGTTTTCCCAAGAATACTGAACTTCTAGAAGTGATGTTTTGACCAAGCTGAAATTATACCTGCTTGTAAGAGAAATTATTAGCTATTTAATGCTTGTAACATACATCTGCAGTATTAATTTTATGACAAAATGATCCCTTTAACATTTTTCACTCCTGAAGAATTTCCAGGTCCACATGCAACCAAACCTACCTATTCTGTAAGAATCTGTATCACCAGTTGAATGAAGTCTTTGCATTTTTAAATCTGATTTAGAAGCACTAAGTCACCCCTCTTAAGATGTTAAGCTATGGAACATATCTTCAGATATTTGGTCCCCTGAGAAGAGAGATACTCAATGAGAGAGATACATAGTTGTATTAAAGTTTCTAACTGTAGTTTTTCAAAAGGCAGGCTGCTTTGTTCTTCAACTTTGTGAAATTAGTAGTATGTGTCAACTGCATTGTCTGAGTTTTCTGTGACATGTATGCACAGCAAATACAAAACACCTCAACTGACTCTTCTCTGCATAGAGATCAACTGTACATCAGAAGTTGTTTCTTGTATTAGAGATCAACCAAGAGGACTCTGTACCAGAACAGCCTATTGAAATGATTTTTCTTTCTCCCATCAATGAAAGTATTTTTCCCTGAAATCAGTAGCAATGACATTGAGCATCAGTGAAGTGTTGCAAGGACAATAAAGCTTTCAGAGAACACTTCTTTTAGCTACACTCGCTGGGTAATGAACGTCAGTGCTCTTTGCCAAAGGGCAGGGCAATTTTTGCAGCTCTCATTTCAGTAATTCTGCTATGATACATATGCTCATTTTTTCAAATAAAAGCAAAACAAGTCAAATACTATGGGCTATATGAACTCTGCATCCCACACAACCCTGACTGACAGGAAAGATGTCACTGAATGCCAGTATTTATTAGTGACGTGGCTCCATGAAAGAATTATTATGTGGGATTTTTATTCACTAATTATGTGCTAAATTACATTAAATTATCACAGTAGTGCCTCATAATTACAGTTATCATGAGAAACACCAAACAAACGAGCAAAGGAGTGACCTCTTAAATTTGAAAATAGGCACTATAAGTAAGTCCCTCACCAGTGCCAAATTTCTGAATATGCAGCATTAGTGTCAATTTTCATTTGTGATTTGCAATTGAAAGGACTTCTTCAGTTAGCTTTTTTTAAAGCCTACTGCACGGTGAAGGTCTCCCCTGTTTAGTTTAGACAAGAATAGATAAAACTTTTCCCATTGGCTATCAGTCATTTCTTCATCCACCTTCTAGGTGGCCTCCCCTATCCTATATAGTCTATGGCATAGTACTCCACAGTCCTCTTTTTTTGTGTTTCAGAAAATCACAATAAATTTACCCAATATTACGTAATTTAAGTCCAAAATTCAAAAGATAGGGCCCTTGTGGATTTTGATTATGTTTGTGCTTTACCTTGGTTGCCTGGATCTAACTACTACAAATCCAGGTTAGTTTTCAACTCATATTACCCTACACTGCAATTCTCACATATCTTTCTTTTAATCCATGAGTTTTTCTGAAACAGGATGCTAACTTAGACTGGCTATGAATGTAATCTATTGTATTTCTTTTTCTTCTTCTGTTTCTGTATCTAATTCACAGAAAAGTTAAAAAGGTACACTGAAAAGAAATTACAGAGGAGCCAGCCTCCATTCCTATGCAGCTTATAACACGTTTACCAGCCATACATGATGTTTCTATTCTATTCAATGACTGTTAGTAACACAATGAACAGCTTACTGGCATATTTATTTCAAGGAACTGTGAAATTCCAACAAATATGTATTGTTCCTACAGCTAAGATAAGGTTAGGTCACGCAGTAGTTACTAGCACAAGTAAAAAGAATGCCTGCATATGACTGAGAGACATGAGTACTAAGTACTTGTTATTCCAAACACACAAGTGCATACACTGAAATGGCAGCTCTTTTATATTAATTCAGTGTAGGCATAGAGATGCTGTTCACTGACCAGTCCTTTAACTAACAGCACCCCAATTTGAACAGCAGCTGTCCAGACTGTAATTACTGGTTGAATAATCCAGAAGAAACTGATTCAGTATAGGCAAAAATGATAATTTATACTCATTAGGTGGCATTTCTTATTAAAGATTTTGAAGAGAGGATCAATTCTACTCTATCCAGATTGACTTATATGCTCAGAAATATTATATATATTGTATAATATTATAATAATATAAATATTATATATATATGGCTATATTGCAGAGCTACTTGAACATTAGATTTCTTTTCTGATAATCAAAAAATGTATGTCATGCTGTGGCTATAGTGAAATTTTGAAATACATTAGCCAAGTGCTTTCAACAAATACCCAAAGTTACAGAGACTTGGACTAGTATTCTTTAACCAAATTTTAACACAACAGTAAATTCCAGTTATACAACAGATTTTATCTCAAAATGCTGTATAATTCACGTGCACATAGGAGGTGTGAGCTTGTCCACTTACTTTTTTAGAACAGTTTCCTCTTACCTGAATATTTTGGCTATGCAGACAGCACAATGTCTCCACTCATCATGGTTTTAGAGCAGGAAACGTTGAGGCAGTGAAATAATCAAAGGAAAGAGGACCCGGTACTGTTGCCTTCAGTCTGATTTGCCCATTGAAGGCTCATTTAGCTACAGACCTGACTAATTTTGCTGAACTCGTCAAGATCATAGCCCTAATCCAGTATCTCCAAACCATTTCTATCTATTTTTAATAGAAAGGAGAATCTTCTTTCTTCCCTGACTGCTTCCCTGTACTACACTAAAGGTTTATCATGGTCACATTCTCCAAGTTAGAATATCAGAGATATTTTCATTTGTTTATAGAAAGGTCTATCTGAAACAGAATAAATAGCCAGAACTGAGCAAAAGACTGTAGCTGGGAAACAGCCAGAGTAAGCAATACAGTTCCTAGGAGAATTCAGGGTGGTGTTTATTATCTACTGTTTATCAGCTTGTCTGAAGTATGTACATTTTATAAATGCCACACAATCCCATTTGGTATATGTTAAAAATGCAGCCCTATGTCATTAAGGTAGAGTGTCTTTTATAGAACGAAAAGGGAATTAAACTTGTAAATAATAGCTAAATCCAACAGCTTGCTTCACTGACATACTGTAAGGTAGCATATAATATTCCTTATGTACATGCATACAACTTTTCAGCTTGCCTATCTTAAGGATAGTGTCTCACTGCACTAAACTTGGCACACATTTCTCCTTCCAGGGACAGTCAATATAATTTTCCACTCAGCTTAAGTAATGCATTTAAAGAGATGTTATTATTCTTGTAATAAAAGATATCACTGAATACACACCTGATATTTCATTACCACAATCAAGATGAGATGAACCAGTCAAAACCTCCCTAAACTCTAGTTGGCTCATCACTTTGCTGAGTGGTTTCACCTATTCTTGTGCTATTATCAACAAGTTTTTATAAAGCAGTGGTCAGAACTACCATGTCAACACCGTATTGCTGCATTATCCTGATCTAAACTTGAATAGGGTTCATCCTTCATAGTCTCACTGACCTATCTATTTATTTGTAGGTCACATTTACATTACTCTAATATGTTGTACTGAATACCTTCTTCCAGACTGGAATCCCAGGTAACTATTCTGCAAAGTCATTTCAAACAGCTACACAGAGAGCTTGTTCTCAAGTATTTATAATTTGCACTACCTCACTGTTAGAATTTTGTGTTGGAAGACTCCCTCCAAACCTACTGTCTACATCAATGCATTTCACCACTTTAAGGAGCACTTTGGAGCTCCAGAAAATTTTTACAGCAGTTATTTTTCTAGTTCTGTGTTTTACTTACAGATAATCAGTCTTAGTCTGTGCTGTTTACTGTCAGATTTTTTTTCTAAACACTTACTTATTTTCAGCATCTATACTTGGGTCACAGGTAAAGACAGCATTTGCTGCCCTTGTCCACATTACCAGTTAACTGTTTGCTAAGAATGACACATTACTGACCTTTTAAAGTGGTATACTCTTTCAAACATGGCCGAGGATGCACTTTAGATACTTAACCCTGAAATACCCCCCAAAAATACTCTAGCAACCAAGAGGTAGGTGTGTTAGTACTCAGCTGCAGAGATTAACAAGAAGGAACCAGCTCATCATCACACAGCAGTACCAACTCTGTCAAATTATGACCCTTACTCAGCAGGCTGTGCAATGTCAGCATTTGTGTGATGGTCAAGCAACAGCCTTCGAAGTAGTTAGTAGTCTAGCAGTACTGTGAGGCAGGTTTGTTAACAGCATCAAGGTCTGAGCGTGCTGTGATGCCCGGGGTAGTGCTCAAGGCAAGAGGTGGCAGGGGAGAGGAAAATGGGAAATTCACAAACATCTTTCTGTCCTATTCAGCTGATAAAGGTACCTGTCTACTTTCTATCATTTGCTGCCTTTCAGAATGCTTGTATGTTACTGTTTCCCAGCCATTAGCCCAATCGGGAGGTATTTCAAGGGTAATAGAAATTATCTCAGCTAACTGGAGAAATACCTACTTCTATGCACCAGGTAACTTCAAAGATAATTATGATGTCAACAGGGACAGCTTATTTCCAGTGAGTCTGAGACATTTATAAGTAGTAGGCCTGCACAGTCCATGCCCACTGGAAGCTCAGGAAGCAAAATACAAGGTAGAACACTGCCAGCTTGTCAACTGTAACATGCTGATGTGCCTGTGTTTCTGGAATGGCTGATATTTTCACAGCAGAAATGACTGACAGAGTGACACTGTCCACAGCTTTGGGCTGCGCTGCTACAGGATGCATTTCAACAGCTCAAACTACTGTTGAAATCACTTTCGCTGTTCCATCAAGAAAGACAGTGGTCTGAATTTAGCTAACAGTTTTTAGGCCACTCTTATACTGCATTCAGAGAGCATTGATTGATTTATTTATAGCACCAGTTCAAAATCAGTTGGGTTGGAAATTTCCTTGTCTTTCTTGTAAACAACATCAACATAAATGCTAAGAAAACATCATCAAAAGAAAAAAGGAAAAAAAATCTTGAATGTTCGTTTTACTTTTCAATTTCATGTTATAAATGTCTAAAACAGGTTGTAGAGAACTTCTCTCCCCAGGCTTGAAGACTATCTGCTCTGGAACATCCCTATCAACAGTGAAATGCACAGATAATAATAATTTAACTTTTGCAGTTCAGGGTGAGAAATAAAAGAAAGGAAAAAATTCCTTCCAGCTAAAATTGGTAAGGAGCACGGTCATATAAACAAAATAAAACCTTAAAGCCACTCTTGGCCAGGACACCAGGCCTATTGATTTTGCAGCTGTGAACATGCAAAGCCAGAACTTCAGAAAGAGATTTTTAAAACCACAGACCAAAGATAAGAGGCTCCAAAGTGCTAGGCCCTACAGACTCTATACAGGACAGTTATTTAGGGCAAACTTGAGTGCATAATTGTGAAGGATTTACATCTTGAACTTTCTTCCAGTACTGTTCTCATATCCCCCTCTGTTTTTGTCCTCAGAAAGATTTATATTCCTTCAACTTAGGTGGTACCTGGGTGTAGAGCAGGTAGCTGACATGGCCATGAACAAGACGGTGAATTTAGGACAAATAGGCTGGCTCTCCACTGCCTGAGGGCTTGGGTATCAAGAGGTTTGCTTTGGAATTAGACTAGTCTTGTACAACCCCCTACTTCTTTAATTTCTTACACAGATTCATTCACCTTTTATCTTGCATGAAATACAGGGGATGCTCTTGGAATGCCAGGGCAGCCATTGAACAGTATCGAGGAATACTCTGCAATACCAATCAGCTTGCAGAGAAAACACAGGCTCTGACAACAGGGAGAAGAGACTACTCCGCATCTATAAATATTTAAGATTACTCATCAGTTCTTTTCATTCTGCAGGTCCTTTCCTCCTGTGTCCTCATAGCTTATAGTCTCCGTTGGACTGATTCCCAAGGAGCAGTCTTTCTGCAGGTGCAGTGTTGTAACAGCTCTGAAATGTTAGTCACCATTTTATCAGTGTTAAAGCATTCTCGAGACAATCCTTCTAAGAGTACTGTCACTTCAACTAGTAATTCTAAGGCAACAAGTAAGAAGATTAAATAAAACCTTCAATTCATGTTGCTCATCTCACCTTGTTCTGCACCCAAGACTGGAGATCAGTAAGTGAGGAAACACCTCCTTGTTGTAAGCTGTTTGTGTTTATACTGCAACAGTTCGGTAAACCTATTCAGCTTACAGTAAGAAATGCCTTTGTTCATGGCTCTAATACAGTAAAACTGCCACAGGATTCTACAGAACTATTTTTTAAGATTCATTTCTGACTTAACTGATCCATTAGGCTGACTTGATGTAAAATCTAGATTATATTTCCATGCAGCAATGATGTGAGCCTTCTGAAAACTTTGAGGAGTTAAGGTACACTTATGACAAGCCCTGTGTATGATAATTTACTTAATGAACATACTGATGCCAATGTTATCACAACTAAATTGAGCAGTCCAGTCTATACTCTGAATACACTGAAATATCTACAAATATTTCCATCAATATAGCTGACTCAGGATTTCACAGAATACATATTTATTAGGGACTGCTGCTAAGATAATTACCCTGTGTTTTAAACCAATCTGCAGCAGTGAATAATTAATACTCAGAAGAATTTCAATATTTCCTTCTGCAAGTAGGCCAAGTCAGCAGCCTACTGGATTTGAAGATGCAGTTCAAATGTAATAATCTCCTATTTCAACAGCATTGCCTGAGCTTGCAGCAGAGCATTCCACACCAACTCTCCCCCTTCCTTGCCTCTGTAGAGTATCTTTACTGTGGAAAAGAGTTACTATGTGTGTTTGCATACCAGAAGCAACTGCTGTCAGGGTAAAAGGTGGAAGGAAGTGATGAGATCCCACACTGCCCTGGAAGATAAGGGTGCTAAGAAGAAACATTTATCCAGAAAAGTTTTTCAAAGGTAAGGGCATAGGTAAGACAAAAAACAATGAAGAAGAACAGTTCGGAAAGATAAAACATTAGTTCCAGCCCAATCTGCAATAAATAAATATACATCTCTAACTGCTGCTTATGACTATCCACACAGAGGAACTGTGTGAGCAGGAGGGGAGCAGAGCTATCCTCACCTCAATGCTTGCTTCTGCTCACAGTCATGAACATTCTCAGTTCAGATGAACTTCATTTTGTGAAACTAAGAGTCCTTTCCTTGCAGGAAGATATTTTTGCAATTAGCCCTTCTCATGTAGAATTTAATCTAGCTCTTGGTGGCCTACATGTTCAGAATTAATTTATAAACTTTTGTGTTTTGTAAAGTTACACACTTAAGACACAGAAAAAACTCCAGTAAAAGTAAAAAATACTCACTGACTTATTATAGGACTTGAGAGTGCAACTGTAGAGAATCTGTGTGTAATTCAAGGAGAACCACCATGCTGCCTTATAACTGAAAGGTCATTTACTAGAGTTTTATCCTGTTTTGAGGCAGCTTTTAATTGACACTTATGTCTTGTTCAAGGCCCTGTCTCTCTGCTATCCTATATTACAGACAGCAGTGTGATGGCCTCTTTGGAAGAAATAACTATTTTGAAATATATGCTTTCAAGATAACTGGCCTTTTTGCTTTCACTTGTGGCTCAAACAATGTACCAATTAGATTATTTCAAATAACAAACATGCTATGTTTAATGGGATGGGAGACTAATTACCTGCGAGAAATGGCAACCTGTCATAGAAATATTTTCCATTATTGAAAAGCATCATAAAATATTAGTCAGCTTTTAGTGTAACGGTTCAATAGTGAATAAATAATGATGAATGCATCAGGATGCACCATGACAAACTAGACTGTTCAGGTCCTGAATGAGACAAGTAACTGAGGTGTGTGCACCTGTGAGAGGGAGGTGTTCTATTTGCAGAGAAAATGTAAAATAATTTGAGTAGCAACAAGAAAAAAATAACAAGTGAGATTTTAATTTAGCTTGATGCAATATAATGACTATAAAATTACTATAATATTTTTTCCCCTCAAGCCACAGGATATCAGGCCATTAAAATGAAATACACATGCTCTCCCACACTTGGGTATCATCTAAGTTATCATCCCTCAAATAGCTTAGATCAAGATCACAAGACTTAAGCATACAATTCACTTTAAGTTCTTTTAGATTATAGATTTCACAGGGCACAAGTTGGGGTACATTTTATAGTTAACAAGTTTGGCTGTGTATAAGTTATTTGTTTACTTTGCTGTGTTTGGTTTTTTTTTTTTTTTTTTGCTATGTCTAAAAATCAAAACTAAATCACTCGTTTTCATTTCCATGTTCTCATTTGTTAAAGTACACTCATTGTTCAAGCTGGCAATACTTCAGACATTAGAAAGGCACAAAACCAGACTTACTATGCAAACAGAGGGAAGTTGGGGACAACCTGTGGTATTTGTTACATCCGAGGCCCCTCCTACTTTGTACACTATGGCTCTTTTTCATTCCATTACCTTTGCAGGTCCAGGAACAGGTCTGCTTGCCTCAACAAAAGGACTCTTTGCAATATGGTGACCTGCCCTCACAACGCTACTGACAGTCTGGGTGGTAACAAACAGGTTTTCAAGCAAGGAAACAAGCATTTGGTTTGCAACTTAAAGATTCTTAATAAAAATCAGAATGACTAAAGCATTTTCAATCTTTACACTGTAAATATTTTACAACTAAAAAACAAACCAAAATGACAACATGTAATACAAGTAAAATTGGAAACCCAGAAGAGAAAGCAAAGTGAGTCTAAGATGTAGTTCAATTTGTGTTCCACAGCATTAAAGTTAAAACTGTACAGGGAACAGTAACAGACACAACTATATTTTGTAATTATTGGATATGTCAGCATATTGACTACATGAGCCTCAAGTGTATTCAGTTTGCCCTGGCTGTTGGGAGTTCACTACTACTTAACTTGCAGATTCAATAAGAAAAGGATGTTTCTTTCCGAAGCAGGTGATAAAGCTCCAGTAAATTTAGATCATTCTGTAGATAAGGTGAGAGTAAACTCCAGGAAAAAAAACAACAAGCAAAGTATAACACTAAACTTGGCTCTGACTCTGCAGTGGGAGCTGTGCTGCGCTGGGAGCTAAGCACAGTGACAGAGAATTTATTTTGCCTTAGGTAAATAGTAGCCAGCATCTAAAAAATTTAAAAGCCATTATTCAGAGAGGCAAGTCACGAGCACTGATTTCAAAGGCAATCATTTTGTATGGCTGTATTCTGTGCTGCATCTACCTTCTGTAATCTTTGTCCAGACTCCTTATGCCTTTGCCTATATGTAAATGAAGTGATTTAGCAGATATCAACTTACAGCTTAGCAGATCCTTCAGGTACCTACTCAGCTCTGCCCAGACTTTGTCTCTTGCTTGGTACCTATCTACCTCTGCTGGAAGGAGCCCCAAGGTCTTCCTTACTGTGTCATCCAGGTAAATAAAGGTTCACTCCTCATATGCAGCTATGGTGTCCGCTGCCAGCGAGACGAGCATGTAGCACAATAAACCTGGAATCACAGAAATACCTGTCAGAATATGCATGTGTTTTGGGTAATGCATGGAGACATAGGGAGAGAAGAAAAAGGACACAGACTTCCATACCTTGGAAATTCTGCTACAAAATCCTAATACTTATCTGATCCTACACAGGCAACAGATCAGCCCATACAGTGAGAAGTTCTGCTCATTTTGGTAGTGGAAGAAATAACTTGTGCAAATGATCACAAGAGCAAGCAAAATGAATTTTAATAGTAGTCTAAATATGAACGGACATATTTGGATGCTACTTCACACACTCCTACAGAAGTCACTCTGACTTAATCATTATACTAAGAATGCATCCATGCTTCAGTAAGACCAAGGATGTTCAAATACAAAGCAAGAGTAGGGTCCCACTTCCCCAAATCCATTTTGCAATACGAGGACTTCCATGAACACATATCTGAGAAATACAATGCAGTAAGTTAAGCCAGCGAGCCTACTTTTCCTTAAATTCCTTATGTTTAATATAAAATAGCTATTTTCCCCCCTTATTCCATGACCTGATTTTGCTACAATTCAGGCCAAATTCCAGTTTGAAGAATTCCTGTTTGTCTGATTTCTTTCTCCAAAATCTGGAGCAGCAGCGGAGTTTTACCTGACAGCAGCCTACATCTCTGAGTAGGTATCTCAAAGGGATATTGTAAGCAAATTGCCTTGATACAGAAGTCAAGCATCAGGAAAAAAATACATATATAGCTTTTATTTTGCAATGTATGCAAGTACCATTTATCTAAGCTTAATTTAATCTAGTTTAGATGGTATTGAACACAGAAGAGTTGTCAGGTCCTACAGTGACTATTTTATAGTTTTATTTTAGTGGCTCTCAAATCTACCTGCAGTCGATAATACTACAGCAAGTGACCTGCAAGTGGTCTACTGAGCCTCTTTAAACAATGAAAATATGATGACCTCGATCAAATATCTCAGCTGTGGTGAACATTAACCAGTAGAAACTGCAAAGGCTGTCAATGATTTGAGGGCCAAAAAGGCTGCAGAATTTTATATCGGTAAAACTCTGAGAGCTTCAACAGTATGCTCTTTGTTTAAGTTGGAATAATTGAAAAATTAATCTCATCTCCTACATATCACCAGAAGAGAAGAGAAACAAACCATCTTGGAATTTGTGGTTCACTATATTCTGAATTAGAAAAGTCCTTAGAGAAATCCAGTCTAAAGCAACGCCAAACCTCAGCACAGCATTAGGAAACAATAAGTATCCCTGTGCTATGGACCAGCTGTTATTCCAGAGGTGCTTCCTGGTTGAAGCACAGTTGCTTTGTTACTCCATGGTCACTTGTGTATATACAACAGATCGGTATGCATTCATCTGTAGCCAGAGTTTGAGGAGATCACTCTTGGTGCTTTGTCCTTCAGTCTGGTGAGATGCATTTCTTTTTACTACTGAAAGCTCCAAGGCACAGGGAAGTCGTAAGGCCAACCACCAAACCACTGGAGGTACGGAATCACTCGCAAACATCCTCTGTTTCACCTCCAACATCCCCCACTCTGCAGAAGGTACTTTTCTGTGCATGACTGAGGAGCTGCTGGAAGATAGAAAGGGCCTGCCCTTCAGCCACAGGGATGATACCCTTCCAGTGCTGCTCTACTGGCACGCAAATCCTCCCATGATCCTTGTGCAGATGGTGGCCCAGGAAGGAGTCAGCATTGCCTCCAATGGAACAGTGAGCTTCAGGCTGATTTAAAAAAAAAAAAAAAAAAAAGCTAGGATTTCCCCTTCGTTTCTGCCTTCCTGAATCCCTGGTTCATATCCTTTAAGGTTTCTTCCTCAGTCAGGTTCTGTAAGGGCCTTCTAGCAAAAAGAGTAAACATACACACACGTGCATATGTTTACTCTTTTAATACATACACATATATAAAGAATAACGTTTACTCTTTTTAGGTATATATATGCATGTGTGCATACATGTACATGCAATTATAGCACAAGTGTGTGGAGCATGGCTGACTTATGTACCTATGCACTGGCATCTCCCTTCAGATGCAATTGCCACGAACCCAAAACAGGGCCCGTTTTCTCATTGCCATGGCTACACCAGGTGAGAAGCAGCACTTCCTATAAAGGAAACGAGATCCTGCTTGGCTGAGGGTGAGTGGGGGCCAGGAGCAAGCTGCTCCCTAGGGCAGCCCTCACATGTTTGCCTTGCAGCAGCCAACACCATGACCTCACCTGGAGGACCTCAGGCACCAGTGCTCAAGTCTCTCCAGGCCTGGCCCAGCGTGGGCTGGAGGAAAGCATGGCAGCTGCGTGGGGAGGCTGGCAAAGCTACAAGGGCCACCCCACAGGGTGCAGAGACTGAAGAACCACAAGCTGCTAGCTAGCTGCCTCCATCTGCCTTCACCTGACCCACCTGGAGGAGCTCTATGATGTGGGAAGTGGCGCACATGAGAAAAAAAACAACATAACCAAACAAAACCAAACAAACAGTTGCCAAGTTTTTGAGCATGCTGTGCCTGGAGGCTGAGCAAGCCTTCTCTGAAAGAATTGGTTTCCTCCCTGTAACTTTGGCAGCTAAGATTAATGCATTTTAAACAGCACGTAGGTTCACTTGAGTTATTTTTTACTTCCTCCTCTTCTGAATAAAATCTGACCACAGTAACAGAAAATTTAAAACCTCATGTTAAGTTTGCTTTGAGGCACGTGCACAAACCTAAAACCTGGGTAAACAATGAATAAAAGCTTGGCCACTCTCTATTATCCCAACCCACTTCTGTGTCCTTGAGAGTCTGATCACCACTATAACAGCATTAAAACGAAACTGACTGTGACCAGGTATAAATATCTGGTTTTAAATTTGAGTTTTTCTTCCCTCGAGTGAACATATCTGGGTGTGGATGATCTGGTATTAGCAGGCAAAATGGGTGGTCAAGTGAGAAAATGCATTCTCACAGCTATCTTAGACACCACTTCAGAGAAAGCCTTCATAAAAAGGTGTGGTATACAGAAAAACATCCAAACTATGGCAGCTATCTGGTGACTAAATACAAATTGCCTGTTCAAAGCAGATCAGCATCAACAAACTGCTTGTTTCTATCCATTCTCCCTTAGAACTTGTTAGTGCTTCCATTGAGGTGTTCACAGGGAACTCACCCAGAAGAGACAAAGGTAGCACTGAACAACTTGGTACCATGACATCCAGCTGCACAATACAAATCTAAAGGAAACCAAGCTTCATTATCTCTGTCACTTTGCAGATTTTGTTTGCTTGCAGATTTTGTTCCCTTCCCAGGCATCTGTATTTATCCCTTATTTAGTTAAGGACATTGTCTTGTTTTCTTGGCTCTATTTTTCCATGCTTTTCCAACTCTTCAATGTCTTTCATCAGCCTCCTGACCTCCTGCAGCCCTGCCTCTTGCCTTCCATGGGGCTCTTGCCCACATTCTGCCCCAGTTTAGCTAGCAGTTACTTTCTCCTCAAATACAACTGTGAACAGTTGGAACAACTCCTTTGTTAGAGAAGAACACAACTGTGATCTGTACTTCACTGTTCAAAACTAATAGATTCATCCTGTAATACATAAACTAAAAAAGGCACAATATCCTACAGATTTATGCGTCGTAGTTGGTATATCTCATGTTTAATAGACACAAGCTCTAAGCAAAATTAGCTTCAATTGCAGGAAATTTGCACTGCTTTTTCCAATGTGAATTCTCTGGCATACAAAATTGAGGGTTTTACAACACAATACTTCTTCTCATGGGAAACTTAAATACTGTCTATCCCCTCCATGTGCATAAAGAATCACTTAGGGAGTTCACAATATTTAAATTATATATCAACCGTGTCACATTGGCTGCAGTTGGACATGGATTAAGAAGCTAGACAGGGTGAACAAAAAAGACAGCCACTCACCTCACTTTATATTCTTTAGGAAGTCCAGTTGACATCTAAGGCCATAAGCTTGTCTAACGTGCCCTATAATAACAAAAGCAAAACTTACCAGAGATTGATAAAGGGCCTGCAGTAATGGCACTCTTCTGCTGAACTTCACTGATGCCAGTATTACTATACTTTTTTCAAAATTTAAGCTACATTGTTCTCAACTATTATGTATATTTTTTAGAAGGGAATACAAAATCATGGTTTGTAAGACTAAAAAAGGCATAAAAATCACTGCAATTGTCTTCTGGCTAAGATGGCCAGCTCTCAGCTCCTCATGTTACATTTTGTCATGGACTTTATGGGAAGAGAGAGGAATTAATTGTGACTCAGACTCATTACAGGTTTATCTTAGAACTGTGAAAAATTTCATGAATTTAACAGAATTCAGATTTATACTTACTTTGTTATTGCCTGGATTCTGAACCATCAGCTTTTAGCCCTCTTTTTTCTCCCCTTCATTTTTTTTCTTCATAACTATGAAAGCTAAACATTTATCTTAAAAAATCAAATGCTGAGGTTCCCATATAATTCAAAGGCAGCAAAACTCATGTCAATAATAATAAACGATACCAACAGTGAATTCCCATCTACTTTATAGATGGCTTTGCCTAGTGCATTCTAAGAAGTCAGCTTCTTAGATGTCTAAATATAGCAGAAGGGTCAAGAATCACAAAGTGATTTCCTGATCAAAGATGTTTTAGATGTTCCTGAAAATAGATTTCTTGAAATCACTGTTCTTCAGCAACAGAGTTCATTGACAACTTCTTTCTCAAACTGGGCACACAGCTAAGAATTGATTCTTTAATCATTTCCAAAAACTTATGCTTTAAAAATTTCTTCTTTAGCTTCTTCCAGAGAAAATGTAGTCTCACAAATTAGCTGTTTATGGCTTCACTGAATCCTAATCATGCCCTGTCTATGACATTTCACAATTCTATTTCTGCTACAATGCTCCTGTTCAGGAGGACCTTTTCCTCATATATTTAAGTATACACCACATCGTTGCCAAATAGTGATTTTCAGGAAACACAAAGATGTTCTTTCCTTGCACGGAGTTTTCACACATGCTGTTTTGATACAAAAGACAATCAGACCTAATCAAGGACTGTAGACAACTGAAATTTCACCAAACTGCCTTGTGGTAGTTCTCAACACATATGCAATTTTTTCCCCTATAATCTAAGGATTTCTTACTGGTAAAACACCGAAATGATAGATCCCAATTCCTTATCATCACTTGAAAGTTTGATACGCTTAATGGCCAAACACATCTTAAAGGCAGCCAAACCATAGCTTCTTCAATTAACAATGGCTTTTTCCGGATTTTTTTCCCCCGTCCATCAATTCCTTTCAATTATCTTTGTGAGAGAATACAAATAAATTAATTTGAGGCAGTGTACAGTCCGATAATAGCGACTGGCTGCCCCTCTACTTGACTGCTGAACAGCCTTGAAATGCAGTCAGGAACTCAGTTGCCTGTTGTGACTTACACAAGCTTCATTCCAGAAACCATATTTTCCAGGAATTACAAAACTTTTAAAGGCTAAGGTTAACGTTGTCTCCTAATCAAGACAGCTGATGGAACCCCATCCAGTTATTCCTGCATTGAGGATAGCATCCTGTGGATGCATGAGATTAAAAACAAATCCAGTTTATCACAGGGAATCTTTAAAGCATACTTACCTCACCTACTGCTTCACAGTTCCACTCAAAATCACCAGTTCTCCCATTTAGTGCTACGCTAAGAACCAACGGTCCTCTCTATATATACTAAGGTTAGGCTTTTTGCCTCATCCTCTTTGTAGGAGACCCCACTCATCTGGCTATCAGTGACGACACCTGAGGAACTTTTAATAGTCAGAACTCATGTGAGAGCCTTTTAATATTAGAGCTGAGGTTTTAATCCTTCATTATCTAATCATGGCCTTGCTTTTAAGATAAAGGCAAAAGATTCTAGAGTAGGTGTGCATCATATTACTTCTGCTTACACCTTCATTGGACACTTAGGGATTATGAGTAATTCTTTGCACCCCAATAAATATCTACTTTCAGCTAAGATAAAAAATCATCAGTTAAACATATTAAACATCTTCTCTTTTTCAATAAGTCTTCCTACTCTGCTTAATACATTATTGTGAAGTACTCATAGCAATACACTGTTTAGAATAATATAGTCTGACTCAGTGTAGAACAGACTATCAGAAGTCTACTAAATTCTGTTGCTTGAATGCAAGATCACTTGAATGTTTCACTGCAGGGCACCAAGTCATCACAAGCCATCAGCAACTGTTAGCTAAATCCTTTCAAATGTATCAGCACAACATTAACCTTGTTTGAGGTGGGATTGTTCTAACAGCAATTTCCTCCGAAGGGAATTGTACAAGCAGGTTAGTCCAGCAAATCTCATAATAATAATAATAATAATAATAATAATAATAATAATAATAATAATTCCTTCTGTAGCAAATAAGCCCTCGCTTGTAGAGATGACTAATGATGAATTTGAAGTGTCACTGGCAACAGAAAAGCCAACATTTATGGTTCATCTGGCTCATCCCTGATGAGGCCCAGACTTGATAGCTTTCCAGAATTTCTTAGATACTGGTTACAAGCAATAAATATTAATTTTAGTAATATTAATATTGTTTTCCACCCCTCCTCTTTACTGTCTTCTGTTACCAAGCCTTTGATAACCAGGACTTGGGAAAAAGGAAAGCAATCTGCATTCAGCAGCAATAAGAACAAAACTTTTCACCTTTTGCTGACAAACAGCATGACCAAGAACAGCAGTGAGAAGAATTCCCATGAAAATTACACAGATCCAAGTAGAAAACTGAAGAGCATTCTCCATCTAGCATGCATTCAGCTCCTCAAAGGAGCATAACACCACACTGATGAGTTGTCAAGTGTGGCAACTCCTCTGCACAGGCACTCAGTAAGCTGAGTCAGTAAGTTTTATTTAACTGTCAGCCCTTCCTACTGCACTGTATCAAAGTCAAGAAATGAAGCTTTAACCTCATCTGACTCCCAACAAATGCTGGTTTATGGGGTACTTCAGGGAGCAAAAAAGTAAGATGTAACATTAAGAAAATTAGTTGTATATTAACAATGCCTGATTTTTAGAACGAGCTGAGCCCATCCTAAGGAAGTGAAGACCCTCTGTGGGTTGGGCCAGAATAATCAATTACATTTAGTCTTGATTTTTTTCTCTCTGGAGGTTTGTGTATATTCTGTGGATAAAATATAACTCACTTTAGTTTACTTTGTTTCCATTTGCTTTCTGAGTAACCTGTTGATACTCAGCCTCAAAACAAAACTGATGATAGTGGCAGTCCTCCATATAACTAGGATTTCACACTGAGAGACAGAATTATAGACTGTCCCATCAGCATTTGAATCAATTTCTAGTGCTCAAAAATACCAATTGTCTGCGTTTCCAGCATTCTATGCTGTTAGCATTATCTTATACCATCTCCCTCAGATGTACCCATTACAAGGGATGTTGCCAAAAAATAAGAAGGAAAACAGTCTGACAAACTGTTCTCCACCCCTTTCCTCCATCAGGAGAGGAATGCTGGTTATAGATGGGTTAATTACTACATTCAACATTTTCCTCCAGGGAAGCAATGGCAGGCCACTTTCAAGAATGTTACAGCTCTTCCACTTACCCAACAGCTACAAGTCTTTAAGTGGCTCCCCCCTGAGCAGCCTTTTTGAAGACTTTTTCAAACATAACTTTCTTCATTTGGGTGAAATCCTTTTCTTTCTGACCAGGACTGTTTTGAATTTTATTTAGCTTGTTTCTGTGTTTAGCTGCCTTAAACTTCTGAACTGTTAGCCTGCTATTGCAGATGCCATTTTTGAAACTAGATTCACATGCAGAAGACAAAATCTTCAGGGAAAAAATAAATAAATAAAATTAATGTATGCCACAAATACATATTTTATAAATACGTATAAGGCACATAATTACCCTTGCAAATTTCAACATCTAGATCATAGAATGGCTTAGATTGGAAGGGACTTTAAAGATTTTTGAGGCACAACGTAATTAAATACATTACAAACATTGAAATCTATTTCAACTTAAACTGTCTTCAGCTCCACCAAGTAGGACCATGTCATAACTGAATGATTCAGACAGTCATTTCTTGCTTCAGAAACTATCTCTGGGCAATGGTTTCAGAGAAAGGAGAAAGACTAAGGTGCTAAAATAATTTGGATACCCATTGATCTAATACAATTTAGTTAAGATGGACCCAAAACTACCTACCTCTAGATAAAATTATTAGTAATGAAATGTATTGCTAGTCTTCATCTTAAGCAGGTATTGTGCATACATGCATGCTTCATTTTACCATATAGTGTAAAGGGAAGTAAAGAAGAGGTCCTTCTCCTTAAATTAATGTATTGCCACTACAGTTGAATGCATGGGGGTACAGATCTCACACACCCTGCCCACCAGCCCTTGTCTGAGACCCCACAGCCCTGTGGCTAGAGACGTCTGACAAAAATGGTGGGCACTTCACCTGCACCTCACAGAGGGAGGCAGGAGAGAGGGCAGCAGGTGAGATGATCAAGCTGAGAGGTGGGGGGGGGGGATGGAGGCCATGGCAGGTCCCCTCCTCTGCCACTGCTGCTGCCTGCACTGAGTCACAGTGCTCCCACCTCTGCACAGGCTTACTTCTGAAATAGATGACTGGGAATATGTGATTTTCATACTGATGAGCCACTCTGACAGACCTCCAGCAGCTTCTCTTCCCCCTCATGTTAGCTGGAAGCTAACATGAAATGAATTATTAAAACCTGTGTTTAAAAGTGCCTCAGGAGTGCTACCAACTCTGCCTTAAACAAACATGGAGGGCAGTGAGGCGCAGACACGGCTGCCCGCTCTGTGGTCTTCCCAAATGGATCCCCTGCTTCTGCCATTCAGCGTGGCTGACAGAAGCATGGCACTACTTCTTGGCTGGCAGGTTTTTTAAGATAGGTTGCAAATATTTTTCTCCTTCCTCCATTTGCTTTATCAGCACAGCTCTTTCATGAGTACCTCAGCCCATAGCCCCACAGAGTCTTACAGAGACACCACACTGCTATGGCCACAGGTCTGTGCCCCAGCCCCTCTGACTCCTCTGCCTTGGCTTAAAGCTCTTTCTTCTTCTTCTCCTTCTTCCTTTTTTTTTTTTTTTTTTTTTTTTTTTTAATCTGAATATCAGCTTTTTGATACTCATTTGTATTTTCTGAAAGCAAAAGAGCTATTTTGACCTTTTGATTGCATGTTGTCTATGGAAACCCAAGTTTTACAGTTTAGTTAGAAAGGACATCCACAAATCCACAGTCACGTTAAGGTTTAATAAAAGGCAGTTTTCTCAGTTTCCTTGCACAGACTAGAAAAGCTTCTGCATGCTCTGGCTTTCTGCCATAGATAAACATTAATCTGAGTTTTTCCACTGCTTACAGTACAAGTTTTTGCTTACAGAAATCACATCCTTGTTCATGTTTTCCTTTTAGCCACTGCTTTGGGCAATTGCTTCTGTTGCTTAAGTCATCTTGCTCAACAAAGGGGCCTTGATGGCAAATGTCAAACAAATAACAAGGCAGAGGACAGTGTTTTAAAAATACTCAGGTGCTTGTGAATATGAAGTAGCACCAAGGAGGATTTTCAAGGAGAAAATGTCCAGAGTAGAGCCTTGTTCTTTGTACATAGAAAGCCCAAGTGCTTTGATGAGACACAGAAGTCAGATGGACGGTCTCCCTGTCCTGCTACAGTGGGCAAAATTATTAAAGAAAGGATTCTGATGTAGCTCTGACAGTTATGAATAGGAAATACACTTCTGTGAATATTCTAAATCACTAAATTAAAAAGAGCTATATTTGTGAACACTTTTGACCAGGAGTCTTTTTCTTGAATATTCATTGATGATGTGAAGAAAAAAGGCATGATCAGAACTTATGGAAATTCATTTAACATCTGAAGGACTAAGAATGAATGCTTGAGAACTTTTTACTATATTCATTAAATATTTCTTACACATTTTTTTATTTCTAACGCTGGTGTGATTACCTAAAGATAGAAACAGATACACAGGCACTCACATCATAGAATAATTGTTCGGTTATGACTATAACTGATTATTTACATTATATGAGATCCCTCTAGATTTCCTCTTAAGTGAGTTTGCATCAGTCACATTTCAAAAACCGCTGGAAATCCATCCAAATGGTAAACGTTTTCTGCCCTAGGTCTGGTCCTAGTGCACATCACTAAGAGAAGAAAAAGATCTGTAGCACATGCTGCTCTGGAGGCTGTGGGGATGATATGGGCTGTGGAAACCTCTCTAATGTATGCCGGTGCTTTTTCTGGTCTCTTGTAGAGCCTGAAATCCTCAGGCAAAATGATGACTTAAACTTCCCCCAGATCCCTAGGCAATGAAATGATTACCCTGAAGCATGGTCCCAACTCAAGAATCTTCTCTTACAGCACTGGGATAATGCTTAGAAGAACTAAGCAGATATCTCAGGGCATTTGAGCAGATCCTGGAGGACTCAGACATCAAGTAAGGACAATGACAAAGCCTTCTGATCTTCTCACTCTATTAAACCACACTCTTCCAGAGCCTTAAATAGCAAAGCAATGCCTCAGGGTACAATGGGGAGGCCTCTACTGGGATTACAATGCATCAGTTATTTCATTATTCTTAAAAATGCATAAGAAGACCAACCTCAGCACAGCTTGGTATAAAAAAGGGGGGTAAATGAAAGGAAAAAGGGCTTATAGTTATGCTTTATTTTACACTTCTATCTTAAATGTATCGGTATAGTCTATGTTTCTATCAATTCATTATCCAGAAACTTAATCTCTTCAGGTGCCGGTATAGTACACTGGACTTCACGGGACTATTTACAGCCTACATTACACTTGCATCAGATCTGCATTTGTAAGAAGCACAGTCCAAAGATATTCCTATGAGCAGGGCCACAGGGTGCTAGCATTGCATTGGCAGTAATAGCAGTAGCCAAAGGGAGGACATCTAGGCCATTTACCTAATCTCCTCTAAGGGCTTACTGGGGAGGCCAAAGCCATTAGTGATAATGAAATGCATCTGAAGGAGGTGCCACGGGAGAACAAAATATGCTGTAGACCATCCCTGCCCCCAGTAACTTGCTGGCTTAGGATGGGAATAGGACCAGAGTCCCATTATTGCTCCCTCAGTTCCCTTTCAGATTTTAGGCCACACGTGGTCCCATTCCCCTACAGCAAATAAGAGTCCTTCTCTGCTTTGGTTTCTCTGTAGGGAAAGAAGAGAGTATGGCATAGCAAGAGAGGTTAAACTCAGTGCATTGCCCCACATTTCCTGGAGGGTAAGCAGCAATAACTGTCATGTCAGACGTGGACTCTTCATTTTGTGAATGCAGAGAATAAGACAAATTACAGTCTGACATGAATGACAAACATGTCCACAATTGTATTAGACAGGATTAAAAATATTTAAAAGGGCAATTCATTCCTGTGTTTTAAATCCAAGCTAAATACTAAGTAGGAGTAGAAGAAATCTCTCTTATTGGCAGATTATTCTATACTGAATCAATGTGTTATCTTACAACTTCCCCCGAGGGAGCTGATCTTTGGATGAGGATATTCTCAGAAGCGGAGTACTGGCTAACGCTGGCTCTATGACACAGAAAGGGCTGTCATAATTTATCTGTGATTTCTGTTTGTATTGTACTGTTCAAAAGTCAAACTGCAGACTTCATCAGGCTGATGGGCACATGTTCAGACAGCTATGCTGGCTGCTACTTAAAGCCTTTCAATACCCAAGGACAAACTGAATGCATTTACCAAGGTTAAACAGGTCTGACTGCAATCATTCTATCTGTCTCTAACATGTTATAGGATTGCAAAAGACTAAAGAATGTGAATTCTTACGTACTCTAGCACCCCAGCTATATATATGTATTCTGAGGCTCGCTAAAGCTTATCACAGATGGATGCAGTCAAGGAGAAATACTCAGAAATGTAGAGCAGCTTGAACCGTAGTTCCTGCAGCTCTTGGTGATGAAGAGACTAAACTCCATTTCAGGGTCTGTAGGTCCAGCTCTCCTGTACCTGATGCCTGTCAGAGGAGAATGTGGGCCCTGAGCAGGCACCTCAAAGCTCTCTAAAAATTGAGGCATCCAAGATGTGTAGTCACTTCTGAAAATCTTGTCACTGGAGGAGACAGAAATGCACCAACACATGAATGTAGAAAAGGAATAAAAACTGGGAGAACTGGCTGCTATACAGAAAGCTTCTGCTTTTGAACTGGGAAGTTCTTTTCTATCAAGATACTCTCCAAAACAACTGTAGTTAGGATGAATTGCTACACCCCTAATTAAGTTACACAAAAAACTTTTAATCAACTCCCTAAATATATTGGTGTTTGTCTGACTAGGCATAGAAACCAACCTCATCTAAGATCCACAATTTATTGGTGTAAAAACATCTATCATATCACATATGAGTAGTCCACATTCTTTCATGTTCTTATTCTCGCAAAAACCTTTTAAGAGAACAATATGATTTACTAATGTATAGAGGTTAAGTGAGATATCCAAGGTCACTCAGCTGTAGCTCGCCAGGAGTATTTTGATGATCCAAGTTACTGCTCTATCAGTCAACAGTCCATCCACAGAAGCATCTTATGTTGATCAGAAAAAATAGATGTAAAAATATAATAATCTGCAAATAACTCCAGTTGATGTTCTCCTCTACCAGTAACCAAAGCAGGTAAACCAAAGGCATACTTCCTACAGATAACTTTTAACAAAATCTATTTTAGGAAAAGAAGATCTGTCAAAGGAAAATGAGACCTAGGCCACTCTTAGGAGCTTCTGGAAGCTGTGGTTGTATGCTTGCATTATGTGTTGCTATAGTAATATCCCTTTTGCATTCAATATCTGCCCCATGCTAAGATCCCAATCACAATAACGGGCTTTGTGAATGCCCACCCTTTGTCTTTCCATTTTACAAATAAACATGTAGCTCAATGCCAGATGTGTTGTACCTAGCATCCCACTAAGAATATACTGAAGAAAAAGAGCAGTTATTTCCTTAACAAACACAGTATTTAGCAGCTAGGAATTTTTAGGAAGAGAAAGTAATACCTAAAGATCAGCATTCACTTAGTATCTCACCCTACTCATCCAATCCTTTGGGACAGTTTCAATTTCCAGGCAATGCAAACTGCATTGTATGGCAGGGAGGCGATGACGGACACTGCAGATCACTATAGCTACCTGGCACTGCCAGCATGTTCTTACTCATTCTTGTTTGCTTGTATAATGTGTACCCTTAGCATTGCCAGTGAGCACTGCAATAAATGGCAGAAAGAAGACTTCACTGAACAGCCGTGGGCTGACATTGAAGAAGGTGTCTCCCCAGACCAGCATGGAGTCATCTGCAACCAGAACTATGATAACTTTGCTTCTGATGTATTTATTATTATTGGCCTTCTGGCATTGATGCCCTGTGGATTGCGGTTGTCCCTAATGCTTTCTGACTGGTGGGGATCCCTGCTGAGGGGTATTGTGCAGGCAGTGTGCTTCCTCTCATGGAGTGCACTTCCTGATGCAGGGTGGGTCTGGGCTTGGTGCTGTTTGTGCTGTCCTTGCATTGCAAAGGTGGGTGGGGATAAGATACAAAAAAAAAATTATCAAGTTTTGTGTTGTTCTGGTGAGGATGGATAGAACCATTCCCAAAGTAAGCCATCTCAGATAAAAAATTAGCTCACAACAGAAAATACTTGTTTCAATCAATTGAAAAGAGAAGTACAAGGTAATTAGTAATGTGGATATAATATAATGTTGTATACATCATATATTTTCCAGCTAAAAAAGCCTAACCTTTTGGGCTCCTTCTGTCTGTGAATAGGTTTAGCCTAACTCTCATGTGAACAGCTTACATCAGCAGAAAGCCTGGCATGGAGTCCTAAGAGGAGTATTTGTGTCACTTAGTGGCACTATGTGTATGCCATCTTAGAAGTTGTCATGTTTGTTACCATATTGTATCATATCTCTTCTATTGCTTCTAAGAGCTCTGGACAATGCTTGGATTCATTCCTGTGGAATTAGGGATTACATTACTAACATTATTCTTAGGTTGTCCACAGTGGTATACTCAGTGTTCCCAATGATCCCATCACTGGCAAAAGCTGCAGACATAAGGCTAATTCCCTCATGGAGGTGCTAAGACATGGCTATTCATGATAGAGGACATAGAAAACTTGCCAGTTCAAATGTTTCTACAATTTCAAGTATTTGATGATAATCATAAGCTCGGATTCTGCTAATTACCTACACCTTGTTCTTTCAATCTGTTGCTTCATTATGAATCCCATGCAACAAAGCACATCTTCAACTTCATGCAGATGAATAAAAAAATAAAAGATCTAATACTACACTGTTTTACTTAAAGTTGATGGAGTTGCTCATGTACTGAATGCAACAATCAGTTTGCTGGGTCTCTGCTCTATCCTGTTTCTGTTCTTGGTTTTTCTTCTTTGTTGTAGCTTTTTGCTACGAGTTGTTTGCCTTGTAATTCTGCCTATTGTTGAAAAGAAAGTCCTGATAATACAGCCTAGTATTTCAGGACCTTTCTACATTTAAATATCCTGGTTGATGACAAGGACACTTTGCTAAATAATAATAATAATAAAAAAAGAAAAAAAGCTGTCAGGTGCCTTTAAGAAGTAGCTATGTCCTTTTCAACATGTTTATTTCTACTTGTCATCTGGAAAGGACAAAACATGGTAGGTCTCTTTTTCATCTATTTCACATGCAATAGGTTCTGAGTGACTTGTTATGTAAACTACATTTTGTTTAAGTTCAGCTTTACAGTAAAGGAAAACTAAGCAAGTAAGTAATAATTTAAATGAAGAAGGAAACTTAGAGCCTTACAGGAAGTACTACTGAATGATTAAGACCCCCTAGCAGAGCGATCACACTATGGTGCAGGGAGAATACTTAGAAAACTGATCAGAAAGCCTGTGTCATGTACGTTTAAATGAAAAATGTCAAATTTAGTATGTAGCACAGAAAAACATCTGTCAAAAAATAAATCCCCAAATCACCCAGTCCAACCACGTTAAATTAAGTTAGCAGCTTCAGAAAAATGTCTGAGCCTGGCATAAGGCTATGCCACTAATAGGTTGTTGAGACAGGCTTTCTTCCAAAGACTCTTTCATGAAGCTGCTGCACAAGCCCTTTTCAAAATAAGGAAGTCTACCTTCCCTAAGGACATAGGCATTAGACAGCGCTGCAAAACTGCACACTGAGCTCAGCATTATCCACAGCCCACTGACACATTCCCTTGCTCATATTCGCTTCTTTGTGTCTGCTTAATATTCTCCCCAGGATGCCTGGTCTGATTCTGGGGAGGGGAGGTGCCAGGGTACAGTTTTGCCCCAGATTTGCTCTTGTTTCACCCAATGGTTCATTTGATGTCTACTGGAAGAGTAATGCTATGTATGTGAGGCTCCACTGTGTGGACAAGGCTCCCAGTTTGAGCAATTGGCAGAGTTTTAGCTTCATTAATCATAACCCATTCACGTCAATAGTAAAATTCTTCCTGACCTCTGTGGAGCCAAGATTTCAATCTAGACAGCCTAAGCCTGATCAAAGCAAGTGTACATGAGACAATGATCATCAGCAGAAAACAGCTGGCTATGGGTTCTTCTTGACCAGACAAAAGAAATTGTGAAAAATCTTGAGTGAATGCCACTAGAGGCAAGAGTTCAATCTTGTGTTCTGTCACACTGAGAATTCATGAATTTCCACTCAATCCTGAAGAATTAACTACTGTGCGGCATTAGGCAGATCATCTAAATGCCATCCAATACCAGTTTTCCACCCATAAAACAGGAATAGTTACATCTGAGTATGTCCTTTATTCCTCTGAAAATCAAGAACACGGCGCAAGCTTTGTGTGGTGTAGGTGATGAGCTGTGCAAGATCTCTTCAAGCCAAGCCTGCTGTATCAACAGTACCCTGCTGCTGAAATCTAAGCTCTGCAGAATATACTGCAATATACTAACTGGATTTCAACGTGTAGAGAAGGCAGCTTTGTACATATGCAATACTAAAATAGAATTCAAGCAGTGTTATGTTAGTGTCCTTAGCTAATCAGGTCTTCACTTAGCAGTTAATAAGAAATCATGATGCAAAGCTGCATGTTCCCACCACTGGCGTTTACATCTTTCTAGTTCATTTTGCCAGTGTAGTCTAAATGTTTGAGTCTTTAAATGCAGGAAGGAACTGCAGTTGAGAAAAACATTACAAACACCTTGGCAAGCCCTGACTCATTATTAAGGTGTTTTGGCTTTTTTTGTACAGAATTGTCAAAACTGAAAGAAGGAAACTAGAGGGTAAAAATACAGATATAAACCACCATTTCTGACTTTACTAACACACCAGGTACAGATCTTTGCACTCCTGTGGTCCAAGCTACAGATTCAGATGCTTTATGTTACATGCTGGTATAAATCCATCATGTCTCACTTGAGATTTCACTAATGTTAGTGCTGCTACACAGCCATTAGGAGCTCTGCTGGCTCAGATATCACATGTGAACAAGGGTTTCTATCTGATCTGAATCAAATGCAGACCATGATTAGCACCACTGACAGCAGCTAGATTACATATGCACAACAACACCCCAGTCAGTCACTCCAATCTACACTCTGCACATAACAAAATTGTTCCATCGGTTGCATTTCAGTTATGTGTTATTAGAATACATTCTACAGTATATAAAGCAGAAATGAAAACAAAGGATGATGCACAGGGGAAGGAAAAGATTTACACCAGCTGAATATTATCATTAATAATCCTGGTCCTAGAAAGTGATGGAAAGATCTCTTTCTTTTGCAGAGCTTTAAGTCCTCCATCTTACCCCTCCTTTGTCAACAGCTCTAAAAAAGTGCGTGAATACCCAGAAGTAGGTCATGATTGCTAATATCCAAGGATACCATGTTTCTGTGGTTACCTTAGCGCTCTCTTTCTTTTTCCTCCTCCCTCCTCCCTCCAAGCAAAGCACAGCCCCCGTTCTGCTGCTCAAAACCAATGCCGCATCACCAGCTGCAAAGCCACTGCTCCTGATCTACACCTGCACTGCACAGGGTCTGCACCACATCCCCAGGCTCATGTCTGCACCGGCAATGCCCATGCAGAGATGTGGGAGCTGCAGGGTGCTGGGACTGGGTACTACACTGTGTCACTCAGGCTGTCCGTCCTCTGTCTAGACTGCATCAGCACCTTCTTCAGGTGATGGACAGGATGCAGCAGCAGAGACCAGCCCTCCCAAACCTGCAGCCCAGCCACATCTGATAGGTGGGACCTGGGAACAAGTGGGCTGACAAGCATTAGGACATCCACCTCACCCTAGGACATCACTGATAGTCAATCTGAGAAATTAGATGCAATGCTACAGCATTACTGAAAGCCCAATGCCCACCCACATGGCTGAAGGGGATGTTTCTCTTGCACATCTCCCAGCTAGTATGACACAGAATAGGCTCAGGCTGTGGACATGGAAACAGAGAGGCAAAACTCAAGGCATATACACAAAGCAAATCACACCATGGCAGCTGTGTACAAAACGGGCTGGCTGTGCTTTAGAAAGCTTGAGAAAGGAGCAGGCTGTGCGCAGAAAGGCAGGCTTCTGAGATGTGACAGTTTTAGCACTGATTCATCACAGGGTAAATTTGCCACAAGTGGGGCTGGGCCACAACATTTAAAGGGCTCCATACTGACTTGCATTTGGGCAGGCTTTGTATCAGGCTTTTGTTCAAATGGGATGTTCGTTTCCTTTCCTTTCTTTCTTTTTTTTTTTTTTGGCAGGACTCATGGAATTGTGGAAGTTACTAAGATAGACAGCTTAGCAGCTGTGGTTCATTTTCAGCAGTCCTACAATGTACAGTGACAAGCATTCTGACTCTAAATCTGGGACATATTTGCCCTTATTTTGTGTTGACACCAACATTTGTGCCCACCAGCTCTCCTTTTATACTGCTCAGAGATTGCCCACAGAATTGGGAAACATACTGGTCAAAACAACAGTGTTTGCAGCACTGGGAGCAGAGCTCCTGCTGGTACACGCCAGCAGTATTTTAGGACCATATGACAAGAAGCAACTGAATTACTGAATTCAGTCATGGTTACAGAATTCATGCAATACTTGTTTAATCCAGAAGAGTCCAGACGCCACCTACTCCACTCCAAGCAGTTTGCAGTGCCCTCTCAGACACTCTCTGACAGTATTTGCACAGAACTGTGTCTCAGTTTTAACCATTTTCTGTAACTGTCATATTTTAAGCATCTTCCTACTTTGTTAAATGAACAGTAATGTCCAACTTTTACCAAACTCATATAACCTTCCTATCTGCCTTCCTGTGCTGTCAGACCAAGAATCAGCTCTTGGAAGTCAGTCTTGATTCAAACCGAAGCTGTAAGCATTTTGACTTTTAATTATAGTTATTCAACATATGTACTGGAGGATCTTCAGGATTTGGGCCCTGTGTGCTAACTGCTCTGCAAAACAGAAGCTGGTAAAGAAGGAAGTCAATACATAAAGTGGGTATAGTAACAACATTCAGCTATTGTGGACACAAAAGCTTTTCAAGGAATTCTAGGTAGAAACAAGTACCATATTATACCACAGAACACTGATTTCCACCCAATATCAGCTATGTTGAAGCTCCAAAAAATAATTTAAAAAAAGAGCATATTTAACTGAATCTCTTGGAAAGGAGTTTAGCCCTGGTCTTCCAAAGATGGAGGATTTGGCATTTAAGGTTTGTTCTAGTCAGCAATCATTCCTACTGTTAAAATACAAATTCTGCCCTATTTTTCCATTTAAATTTGTCTGGTCAGTTTCAGTTTGCAACTACTGTATCTTATTATACTTTTCTCCACTAAATTAAAATGTTCCTTAATACCTGGTATTTTCTCACCTTGAATATACTCACATTGTAATCAAAGCACTTCTCAATCAGAAGATTTTTGATAATCTTAACAAGTTAAGCATTCTGAGTCTCTTACTGGAAAGTATTATCTCAAACAGTAATTCTAATTTTCACAAAGTGCTTTTGGAACTCTTTCCTGCAACCTCATCATTTCTTCACCATCCTGCTGAAAACGTGGACTCTAGGGCATTACCCAGTAGCCCACTAGAGCTGTTGCCAATGCCATTTGCAAAAAGAAAAAATCACTTTACCGCAAAAAGTTATTATTCCCCTTTGTACTCATCCAAGAATCACATTCAGCCCTCTTTTTAAATTAACATGTGTCAGCCAATGAATTGTCGGTCCAGTTATTTATGGATTTTTATTTGTGATTTGTCTAGATTTACTGATTTAAAACGTCAGCTAAGTCACACACACATTTAGACAACTCCAAACTCTGAAAGTCAAGTAGTAACTTTAAGGATGCATTTTCCCATATAGGTATCTATAACACACAAACACGTAATGGTACATGCCTGACAATCTGTCCCTTCTCAGATCATACAGTCCACTGTCCCCACCACAACTGAGAGCATCCCGTGTGTGCTTTCCAAACCAAAACCCAACAACAGCTCAGTGATAATGCAACTTTTCAAACTGCATGATTCTGGTGTTGCACTGAGTCACTGCATCTCAACCAAGTTTTGCCTCATAGAAGGTGCCACGGGATGCCCTTTTAAAGAGCACAGGATGACGTGGTAAGCAAGGAAGGATGCACCTTTCATACAGAGACACAGTAAGGGAGCTGGACAGAGGGCCAAAACGTCCAGCAGCATCACTGGATGATGAAACAGAGGCAGGAGACATGCAGGCAGAGGAGCTGTTGTGCTGTCTTCTTGTGCAAACTCTTTTTTTTCACCACCATCAGCCTCTGTTCTTCAGCTTGTCACTGACAAGCTTTTCCTCTATCCTACTCTCCCCTACAACATCCTTTCTCCTTATGCTTTTATTCTCTACTGCAATTATTCCCACTCACTCCCAATTAAGTTCACGCTCCCCTGCCAAACCTCTTCCTGGAAACAACATTTCTGCTGCTGCTTTCACACCCTTCTCCTGGGTCCCATGTGTCACCCCCTTGCGCTGTGTCCTCTTCCTCCAGAGCGTTTGAATGTCTCTGGGGGAGGGACTGCCTGGAGCTGTGTTCTCCAGTCCCTGTGCAACACGGCCCCCCTATTTGCTAATTTTATTTTAGCTAATATCCTAATAAACATGACTAATTGTAGCAGTGCAATGATGTCTAGTAGGAGAGACTGATGAAATAATTGTGTAGTGGGGATGAAACAGCCAGGCTGATGGCGAAGCAGAGCAGGCATGAGCCGTGCCAGCCTTACATAACATTGCAGGCTGAGTGAGAAGCACCCAGAAGGAATTCATTCCTTATCTCACCCCTTCCTCCCCCTTTATTATTAATATATATATATATTATTTTTTTCCTACTGCTGCATGCCTGGGTGCGTGTGCCCAGGCTCTCAGTGGGGCAGGAGAGGCAGCAGCTCTGCACCAGCACAGCACTCGCTCCTGCTCTGATCTCACTGTTTGCTGGTTGCAGAGTCAGGTGTCGCTGCTGAAAAATGGTCCTCTACCTTCTAATTCATGACAGCTTTTTTTCTGTCTTGCAGCAGATGAGAAATATAATTTGAGTTTCAATATGTGGCTAGGGGTGCTTCTCTTCTCTCGTTAATTAGTTATAACCCTTGCCTGGTGCTGACGTTGACGTCACTCTAGATGGCTGATATCTGCTAACCACCTTTCTGAAAGATTACAAAAGAGCCACAAAAATGAGAATGGGGGATGGACGGATGGATGAGGGATGCCTCTATTACAAGGAGCGAGTACAGAAAGCTTGGATTAGGGCGAACAGCTGGTGCGGATTCTATAATCAACTGCTCTGAAAGAAAAGCCTATTTTTTCTCATCCCATGGCATTAGAGAACAGGATACCAGAGCTGCCAACCTTACAATTGAAATCTGCCCACACAGAGTAGCAAATTCCCCTTGGCTTGCATTTAAATGCTCCTGGCTCATTATAACTCCATACAGCCTTAAACATGCACATGCGGTCGGCATATTATCCTGCGCACAGAACGCTGCACTGCTTCTCTCAGCACGTCTCTGCCTTCATTTTGACACCAAAGGGAGGGACAGGGCGGGGGGAGAGAAAGGAGGACAGGCAGCTTATCGAGTTTACAGCTGCTGCTGGGAACATTTGTTTGATCCTCGCTGCTGGTTAGGATTCGTTTCCACAGCAGGCAACAGGCAGTGGGTTGAGGTGTTGAGCATCAGCTGGACGGGTTCAGGAGGTAGTTCCTTGGGATAACAGGACCTGTGACAGGCCACAGGGAGTCACCCAGCCTGCACCCTCAGCTGCCAGCATCCACACAAGGAGAGTAGTCATAGTCAGTATATAAGCCTGCATCTGAAAAATAGGCTGTTTATTTCCCCAGGTACTCTAGTAATGCTAAACATGGCAGGGTTACCAAGGCTTCCTCCCTGCCCTATCAGCATGAGCAGCAGCTACTATTCACTGTCATTCTGCTTCCTAATAGCAGGACTCCATACTGGCCCAGGGGTGCAGCCCTAGGGGCTGAGATAAACCCCCCACTATGCTCAGTGTCCTTGGCTGTGGAGCTGCCCAGTGCTGGGGATGGGCTGCAACCCACAGAGCAGGAGTCCACGTGAACACAACAGTGACAAACAGGACACCAACCAGCTGCCAAGCAGGAATGCTTCTCACTGCATCCTGCCAGACACAAACAAGAGGTTAAAGGCTCTATACATCATGCTTGGTCCCATGAGCCAACCAGTCTCTCAGCTTTTCACTAAAATTAAAGGAAATTTTATTTTTAAATGCCCTCTTTATTTCAGAGCATTGTAACAACTGGAGTGGTCAGAATCCTTGTTATTCATGATTTCAATCTGTAAAAGGATACTGAATATTCAAGGGGGAAAGAACCTGAAAGCTTGGACCACAATCTTCCCTCAGACTCACTACTGATAGTCACACCATGTTCCTGTTCATTCACTGCCCCTTTTTTTTTTTTTTTTTTTTTAAGGGAAAGCACTGCTTGTCCCTGCTGCCCCAAATGCAAGGAGAAGAATGGAAGGGGCTACACTGAAGTGTGTCAGCCTGAGTCCCCCCTGTGCTTCTTGCCAAAAGGAAAGGAAGATATTAATGCAGATGATTTTGTTACATAAATACATGTTGTATCAGGGCCATTTTTAGCATTTGTGGGGGTGTGAAGTACTTCTCCAAGCTGCGTATCTATTTCATAGGATTCAGCTGAACTGAGGAAAAGGACAGAGAGTTTTAAGGTAAAACATCAAGATACATTTTGTTTAAACCCACGCAATTCCGTACAGTGCTCCACATGACAGAAAAAAGATTTCTCTAGCACCTCTCTGGCCCTAGAATTGCTTTGTAATGTTCTGTAACAGAAAGACCTCTTAATATAATTGGATAAAATAAAGGACAAATTTGTCATCAAATTTCAAATAATAAGTCTGCCATTTGGCATCAGACATTTTCAGTTTCTTTAGATTCTGCATGGCTAGAGCACTCAAAATAGAATTTGAAAATCCAGAAACTAATTTGTTGTTTAATCTCAAAGTCATTTAGACTTCAAATAGATAGATTTCTATTCAGGAAAGAGACTGTTTTTGAATGAAGAATAAAATCTGGGGGCATTTTTAGCAAACCAGGCTCACAAAACTTCTCTTTATTTCTGAGCAGTTTTCTATCATCCCTTTCACCTCAGCCTCGTGTTCATTCTGATTCTGGAATGAACATGGTTCACAGTGTCTCTGATGTGTTCATCAGTGCAGTAGACAGAGAGCTAACAGCAGCCTCACTATGGCTGTGCCAACTGGGGACACGTTACATCCACCCCAAAAATATGTTAAGTTTCTTCTGAGGGCATAAGTTGAATGTGGTTAAGATTGGCACTGGCAAAATAGGATTTTGTGCTCCTTCCACTTGGAAGTGTCCAGCAACTGGAGCAGGAATGTGCCCCTCCAAGTGTTTTTTGCCTGCAAATGTTTTTGAAAAAAAAATTAAAAAAATCTTGTTATCTACATGGTGCTTCTAAGAACATTTTCCTTCTGGACAGGAATGTTGCTTTTGGAGATTGTGTGTTCCTTAGCGAAAGGCATTGTCAAAAAGAAGTTTCCATGGGATTAATGAGCACTGCAGTTTTTGTTTCTCGAGTTCCAAAAGCATACAGTTGTTTGGAAAGGAAAAATACATAAAAGGACAGAAAAAGCTAACTTCCTATAAGTCATCTGAGGTTGGAAAACTGGCTAATTTCTGAACAGCGTCTGCACACCGTGTTTTTTAAATCCCAACATGCAGCCCACAGAGAAGACTCTGACTGGGTCACTGATAGCTAGCTACATGGTGCTCAAAACTAGAGGAGGAGTTACCTAAAAATAAGTCTAATTTAGTACTTGGCACATCCCTGACAGCCTTGGCCCAGAGTATTTTACAAACATGGAAAAGAATGTTAGTTCAATTTCATAAAATCAGACTTATATCCATATTTTAGTCACTTCACATTTTAGAAACAACTTTTCTGCAACAAAGGTCAATTTCCTCAAACTTATGCTTTAAATCCACCCTGAATCCACTTCCCCATTTAAATTACTGCCCTAAGAAATCCATTCAGACCACTCCCTGAACTAGTGGTTTGAATGGAAAGCATGTCAAGAATTCATTTTGCTAGCTAAAATAGTGCTTTCTGGTGGTACAGTAACAAAGAGGATTCAAAAGCCCCCATGTGCTCCAAATTTGCTCCTCTGTACTCTGTCTCCTCATTCAGTTGATCATTTTACCTTAGGTTTACTCTGGAGAGACTCAGCTCTAGCTGAAAACCAATTCTGCACATAAGGAGAGAAAGATTTACTGTTACTGCTCAGCATCCATCAAAGAAGGAGACAAGGCAGATGCAATATATCACAGCAGAAAAGATACCTGGGTGACCATATAGGCTCTAGGGCCCAACTTTGGTAGTGGTGTTAACAGCAGGAGGTCATTCAGGAATTTGGAGAGATTTCAGACAGATCATAATCTGTGAGAAACAATAAAGCTGCTAAAACCATGCTTTGCACAGGCTGACTGACCCAGATCACACTCTCTCTTTTTGTAGCAGGAAATAAAGTGAAGATCTTTGGGATATGCATCTTCAGACGAAGAGCAATATCCATTTACAGTAATAACACACTCAGCATGAGAGAAAATCAAAGTAAAATAAAGGAAGTCTCATCATTAGGAATACTTCAACCTGATACAAAATAAAAGTAAGATGCTTCCATTACCAATTGTGAGGGCTGCTAAATGGATGGGATAATACACTGAGACAGATCTTTTCTACCTTTTGTTTTCATTGGAAACATAGTATTTCCTTGAGACCACATTTTTCTCTAACTGCTTGCCATCCATCTTTTGCACTTTCCAGTATCAACACAACATCACAAATGCTCTTTTCAGCTGAGAATAAAGACAATTTTGTAAAATCCAAACCTTACCAAACAAGTCACTGGCAAGCAGGTTAAAAATGAGCAGGAGCTGCAAAAACAATGACAACGTCATCTCAGAGTACTGCTCTGCATTACAAAAGAGAAAACAAGCAAGGTACAGAAAGAAGGGAGAATGTAGTTCAATGCTTTCAGCACGTGGCTTGGAAGCAGGATCAGATCAACACTGGAGTGGGTGAAGATTTCACTAAACTGAGTATTTGTAGCAGCAGCCCCAATGGGATACAACACGTGCAGGCCAGCTGGAAGCAACTGTGGGCATCATGTTACCACAGGCACCTCACCAAGGTCTTTCACCTAAGGTGCTCAAGTTAGCTTTGAAGTTCTTGGTCCCTCTTCTAAGCAAGAGAGGAAAACTGTACATGAAGAGGCATTTTTTGCTTCGTTCCCATAGCCATTTTTCCTGGCAGCAACAACAGCATGAGCAGAAATCATGCTTTTTTTTTTTTCCCATACCATCCCCATGGAGAGCAATGTAGTGAAATGGATCAGAGCCACATACTGGGTTAAAAGAAGCCCTCCCAAAACAAAACCAATCAAACAATATCTATAGATACTGGATAAAGCCTAACCAGTGTAGAGGAGGGAACAAGCAGTACCCTGACATTGGGATCATTTTTTCTCCAGAGAAATAATTCATGTGTGAGTTTCTGTTAAGCATAGAGAGGGTAATTGAACAATTCTGGAGAACTTTGAAAAATTTCTCAGGGGCTGGGGAAGTCTGAAGGGCAGCATGAACTGACACCAGAGGGAAAAAGAAAAAGCAGGTAAGTCAAAGATTCATAGTAGATCTATGAGAAATGGAACGATCTCCCCTCTTTTTCCCTCATCTATAATTCTTAAAAGGAGAGAGGAAAAAATTTTTTGCTATGCAACTTTAGATCTTTTTCAACAGACACAATAGAATATATTTTGCTGCTGTAAACCTATGGTCATCAATGGTTATCTTTGTCCTAATCTGTTGCACTGTAAAAAAGTGACATTATAAGGACAAAGACAGACAGTATTTATTTAATCACTTTAATTCATTACTTTCCTAATGAGAGGTGTTCCAATGTGCCCATGCAAGAGTTTAAAGTGGAAAGTTTCCCTCAGTAAACATCTTCCTCTTTATTCTCATGCTTCTATACTAGATCCTTAAGCTAGATGTTAATCTATATGAATAAACTCCCATCGTGTTGTTTTGCTATTGTCATACATGGCTGTACACACACACTTTTGCCTCATCAAATACAGCTGAGATACTGTTTGATAAATATTGCCTAAATTCTTTTTGATAAACACTCCCTCTAAGATCTTTCCTCTATAGCGTGAAAAGTCAATGCCCTAATTTTAAGCTGCCCTTTGAAAGCACGCCAATATTCAGATGGATATTGACTCTGGGCCTGCTGGTTATTCTGCAGCAGTATTTGGAAGGCTTCTGTTTTAGTGAATGTGCTAACATTTGATACACACACTAACAAAATCAATAGCACTATTTTTAAAAAGCATGTGGCTTTACTAAGTACATTGACAATACCCTGTTGTGCACAAGTTTACTAGAAACCTCCCTATACGACTAAACTGATGCATCTGGCTCATTTCCCTACTTGCTTGCCAGAATGCACCATACCAGACTTCAAGGACATTCAAAGTCAGCCTCTGCTGCAGAAAAAAAAATGCTTAAGTTTGAAGTGATGTGATAGCCTGTACCTGAAACTCCCCTGCAATTGTCACATTTTCCTCATTTCTTCCCACTTTTGACACAGAAGAGACCAAAACTTTACTGGTTCTGTAGTTTCTGAAGGAACACTGTGACTATGGGCAGAGAATAAAATGTACTTATAGCCAATGTTGAACGAAGTCATTCCTGCTCTTTTGTCTTCTGTAGACAATCACATTGAGGTCCTCAAATCCAAACCTTGGATCTGCCATAGCCCATCTGCAGTCAGTAGCTGTTTTCAAGCAGTGTCTGAAAATATCCAATCTATGTGACTGAACAGGCTAGAAACCTTGAAGGGAGAGGAGTGTGCAAGCAGGAAATCCAGATGAAATTCTAATGCTGTGCGTATTCACACACTTCAAGTCATACTGACTTGGCTCCAGGTCTGTAAATGTGTCTGCTCTTTAAGGAACTGATTCAGTGCCATAGCATGAGGGCATACAGTTTATCTGGAGACTAAATATAGCACTAAAAAGTCAGCAATTAGGGCAAGATGGAAGATCAATCTGGTAATTTTATGTTCAAAAATGTCTTCTTTCTCAGAAACATTCCATAGTCCAGGATTCTAGAACTATGCCAATCAATCAAAATTAGTTGTTCCAACAATTTGAATCTTCAGTGCTAGTTAGTTACCAAAATACAGCATCAGCATCATCAAAAACGAAGAGAATTTGCATTTGTACATGCCTATAACTTGATTGGCTAGGAAAGGAGAAAAATGCTACAGCACAGGAAAAGTTAAAATTTTAAGGTTTTTCTATTATTTTGAGCTAGCATGAGCTTGCTTGGGAAGAAACTATGACTTTTCTTTTTTTTTTCTTAACTTCACTATTCCATTTCAACAGTGAGGCTCCAGAAAAAGAAAATAATACAGGAAATTTACACAGATACTGTTCCAGAGTCCTCTGGAACTGATATAAAATTTTAAAAGAACTATAGAAAATATAAGGCATTCTTATCAGAGTTTCAGAAGATATTCACTAAATCAAAAGTTTAGTAATTGAAAGCTTCACAAACAATATTTTTTCACCCAGTGAGCAATTAGACAGGGAAAGTCACTGTCACAGCCTGTTAGCCAAGTGAAGAGTAGAAGATTCAACAGGAGACGAGTTATTTTAATGTGTTAGAAATATGGAATAAGCACAAAATAATTTTGGAGTGAATATAAATTACATCGCATGTAATATTACCATGGAGCATTAGGAAAGAACTTTTCTAGGTTGTATATTATCACCATTTACCTTCTACACTGTTGCTTCTTGCTTTGTCCTTCTTAACAGCCTGGTGGGGGGCAGGGGGCCTAGCCAGGCAAAACACTGGGCAGTCTGGGTTTTGGTCACCAGTTTACTGCAGCAGCTCTACCTGCTCAATACACTCCTCTCTTGTGTAAGAATAATTCATACTACACAGTTTTAACAACAGGTTCATGCCTCTGACCAGGCAGCTAATGGCTATGTTGCTCTCCAGGATGTCCACAACCCCACTGGCAAGGCATGCAACTAAGCCCGTGCTACAGCTGCATCTCTGCAAATCTTCTGCCTTGCTAGATAGCGCAAAGCCACTGATGATACCACGGCTGCAGCAGTCAGCCTAGACTTGCCATGATACTATGCATTAAAATGCCACTACTCCCATTTGAAAGAGACACCTGACATAAACAGAAATGAATTATTCAGCTTATCTGTAAAAAGCAAGGAACCAATGCCAGTGTTTCTGAGCCCTAATAAACTGTTTTAATCCTACCTTCAAAGACATTGCAAAATTAGACTGAAGTAGCCTCTCTGCATCTATAAACGTCTGATACTGGGAACACAGAAGGAAAAAACTATTCTCCTCTGCACACCCAAGCAGCATCGTGCAAACAGGAAGGAGTGGGGAAGCAATCTCCAACACAGGTCTTTCTAATGAAAATGTATTTGTGAAACAACCCAACAAGGGGTTGGCAGGAGAACACAGGAAACCATCTATCGATCCACAGCTCCTTTGAGCCCCACATGATTCAAATGGAAAGAGCAGCTTCCTACAAGAAGCTCAAAACTGGTGGACAAAAAGGAGTTATGCCATAATGTTGTGCAAACGACAGAGTGGTGGGGCAGTCAGAGGCAGCACTGACCATGTCTGGAGGAAAGACCACAGCAGATGAACTGAAGCTGGTAGAGTCAGAATAGTTGACAGTGTCACTGCAGGACATAGCAGCAGAGAGAACTGCAGACAAACACACCTATAGCTGCACCCAGATCAGCTCACTGAGTTGTGAACATTTGCTGAATTTTTCCCCACACTCTTCTGTCTCACATTATTTAATCCGCCTCAGTAAATGCAGCCTTTAACAAAAAAACTCAAACTATTACAGACTGTTCTGTGGCCTGGGCATCACATCAGGGTGTCTCGCACACAGATATTACGTTAGCTTCTGGGCAGGTATTCATCAAATCTAAATCTAACCTGATAGAGTACCAGCTAATTTTTCTCTTCAGCTGACATGCCTTTCCACATGTAAGCAATATAAATGTGTGCATTTCTGAGCAGATCAGTAGCCAATATCACTCAGAATGAAAGCTGTGCTGAATTTCTGAGCTCCTTCCACTCCTCAGGCAGTTTGTTCAATCATGATTCATTTTAAGCAGATGTTTTCCACCATACTGGACAATTTCTTCCTTTTTTATTAACTGATCTTTCCAACTATAGAGGAAATCTTACTATGATGAAAAAAATAACGTGTATAGATACATCCTACAGGTTGTTATAATAATCCAGAGGAGTTATTATCAAGGAGATCCCAGAAAGGAAAGAACTTCATTACTTATAGGCTCAGATTTTTATGAGAAGTACATCACAGTTGATATTGATTTCACTAAGACCTGATACGCATACTTTACCACTGCTACAAGAGAACCAGTAGTGGAAGGCATTAATGCATCTTATCTAAAATCACAGATTTGATGAAAGCACTAAGAACATTTCTTTCAGGCTCAGTTAAGACACTTTGTAGAACAAAACACTTAATAACAGTGGTAACAATAGTAAGCAATCCAACAAAATGAGGCCTAAGGACAGGATGAGCATAGGGATTCTGTGGCCCAAACTGGCACAGATTCAGTGTTGCTAGTGGAGGGAGGATAGCAATGGGCAATGTTGCAGGAGTAGCCCTAAGGAGGACTAAGATCCATGGGCACAGAGTAAGGCAGATTTGGATGTGAAAATGGCCTAGATGTAGTTTGTTCAGTTATAGAAACAAACAAGACTTTGTGTGCACTTGCTATAAGTAATATTACTTTGCTCAGAATAAACCTCTTCCAAAATGTTCTAAAGGAGAAAATAAAAAAGGAAAAGTAACCTGTAAGGACTATGAATATTCACTAGCTATTCAGAGTAGAGGAAGCACAGTGCCCAGAGGACATCTCATCATAACCCTGTGCCTGCATTGCCCTTCCTCTTGGAAGCCCTTTCACTTCCTG
Source organism: Cyrtonyx montezumae (assembly GCF_038088225.1). Taxonomy (NCBI): domain Eukaryota; kingdom Metazoa; phylum Chordata; class Aves; order Galliformes; family Odontophoridae; genus Cyrtonyx; species Cyrtonyx montezumae. The sequence goes on from NW_027071826.1 coordinate 15,385,138, forward strand.
ATGGTGAGGGGGTACCCATGTAGGATCCGACATTGTTCGGTCCTGCAGGGAGCATGCTGCTCTGGGATGAGCAGGACAGCAACACACATCTAGTGCTGCAGTGCTGAGCACTGAATCCAAAAACTACAAGGAAAAAAAGAAAGACCCCGGGTTTCCTGTAGATTAAATATTTCAATTTGCAGAATCATAAATCACCAAGTTTGGAAAAGACCTCCAAGATCATCTAGTCTAACCACTCACCTACCACCGATATTTCCCCACTAAACCATATCCCTTAGTACATCTTAACATTTCTTGAACACTTCCAGGGATAGTGACTCAACCACCTCCATGGGCAGCTTATTTCAGCACTCTTCTGGAAAAGAAATTTTTTCCAACATCCAACCTGAACTTCCCCAGTGCAACTGAAAACCATTCCCTCTACTCTTATCACTAGTTAAGTGGAAGAAGAGGACAACACTCACCCTGCCACTATCTCCTTTCAGGGAGTCGTAGAGAGCTATAGGATCTCCCTTGAATCTCCTAAACTAAACAACTGCAGTTCTCACAGCCACTCCCATAAGGCCTGTGCTCCAGGCCCCTCACCAGCTTTGTTGTCCTCTGAACATACTCCAGAGCCTCTTTCTTGTAGCAGGGGGCCCAAAACCGAAGAGAATACTTGGCCACCTAGGCACACTGCTGACTCATGTTTGGGCAAGCATCAACCAACACCCTCAGGTCTGTTTCTTCCACACAATCTTCCAGTCACTCTGCCTCAAGCTTGTAGCTTGGCCTGGGGTTGTTGTGGCCAAAGTGTAGGAGCTGGCACTTGATCTTGTTGAGCTTGATACGTAATGCCTGATGGCCAGGTTTCACCAAAAGGAACTAAAAATACATCACTGTGGAAATTAAGGAAAGCTGCAGCAGAATCACCCTGAAGCTGAAGTAAAGCCACAGGGCTCCTTAAATCTGTTCCACACAACCTGTGAACAGCACATAGATGCTTTTTCTCCTCAGCAGCCTGAACCCAGCTAACTTGTGACTCCTCCAGCTTGGCAGCCCTCTGGCCAGCTTCTGTGACTTTAGACATGCTCCCCTTTGGCCTGGCAGAAAAAAAAGATGTGACTAGTTTTGTGCCAGCTCTGCATGCTGAAATAGCTGGGCACCAGGGCTGACAGCACTGAAGTGATTTGAGGGAGGAGGCAGGGTGCAACAGCAGGGGGGGAGAGAGAGAGCATGATCATGGCAACTAGCCGTTACACAGCTGAGGCTATTGTAGAACTACAGGCCAAAATGTGAAAAGCAACAGTTTTCTTTTTGTGAAATGAAGGCACTAATGCCAATTAATAGAGATATGGCAAAATTCCTGGTGTCTGCCAGTGACCTAAACATCTGTTGCTACAGCGCAATAGAAGAAAAAAAGTTATTTGGACTGTCTAGCATCTAAATTACTTGTTTTCTTGTTAACAGATTAACTTCTTGCAAGATATACTTTCTTTTTATAGAACATCATATTGAGAAACTGAAGCAATTCTTCTGCAAGCCATAATATACAGTCATTGCAAGTGGTGTATAGTGCAGAAGAAATAACACCCCCTGACAAATACCCTCTCTTTTTATTAGCAATTTCTTAAAACAACCTGCTCTCTGTGAGTTGAATTTCAGGTTCAGGTTTGAGTTGGACACTTAGAGTGCTACTGGAACCGCAGAGGAAGCCTGCCACTGTGCTGCACCACTGCAGCCCAGCTCTACTGAGCACAGGAGGAGCAGACTTCAAAACTGGCAGATACTCACAGATGGCACTAATACCAGGGCATTACACAGGCACTTGGACATCCCACGGCACCTCTTTATCTCAGTGCATTTAGCTTCATAACGCTGTTCTCAGTTGGATACTGCACTGGTTTCCCTAAGCAGAAGTCAGATATGTTGCAGTGAATGGCTAGCCAAGGCACAAGTGTGGCAGTGACAAGGCAGCAAGGGGAAAAGCCGTGGCTCCTTGTAACAAAAAGGAACAGGAAAAAAAGAAAGAGAAAAGGAAAGAATTGTGAAAGGGAAGATCAAAATGAAAGCAAGCATGGAAGGTAGGTGGAAATACGTCTCCTAGGTCCTCATCCCAGGTTTCTCACTATCCTAGCAACTGTCTCATGCAAATCTCCTTAAGCTCCATCTCACAGCTCTTTACTTATTCTGAACCCCCCTACTCCCATTGGAAAGTTATTTTGAAAGCCCACTTTTCTTGTGGCTAGAAGCCTTTTAATTTCCAGCCTAATTTTATTCACAGCCATATGTCCATCTGTTCTTGTGCCAGCTTTGTACTGTAGCTTAAATACTTCTCCCACAATGATGTTAACCTCTCAGTTCTAGTTTCATGCTCATCTCAGCTGGTTTTGCATACAGGCTGCTGCCAAGCAGGCACTCCCCCACCTCCCTGCACTTGGTGGCATCGATGCATTCTGCATCTCTGCCCATGACAATGGAGTCATGCTACCGCCTCTATACTGGCACCAAGGCTGCTGCCAACAAATGCTACCACTAATGCTCATGCTACTGTTGACCTGATGACCAGTCAATTAAGAAAACTTAACTAGCAGAAAATCAGCCCAGAAAAGATCCCTCCCTGATCCCAGTCATCCAACAACCGGGATAAGGGAGGTGTCAGGAATATGCAACACAGAAAGGTGAAAAACCTAATGCTGACAGCTTGGACACTGATCAGTGCTAATCAGTTGTGAATCCATACCTAAAAAAAAGCAAGAGTCCATTCTTATGCTCTCACATTGCCAGATAAGAAGTCATACTTCTAATTTCTTCTTGTCAGGTACTTTTTGTCTGCTCTCCCCAGAAGGCCTCTGCATTTCTTCCTGCTGGAGAATGCTGTGAACTGACCTGGACATGCTATTCTGGAGTTGATCTCACAGGCATTCGTACTTTTCCTTTCTGAACTAGAAAAAGCTTACCTGACTTATCCTCAGATTCCATTGAGGAAGACAATATATGAGAGATCAAATGGGGAGGGCAGAAAAAGAGGGCACAACTGTCATCTGGGATGAAAGCGGAGCCCAGGAATTTCTGACAGTCCTGGGGTTTCATGGAGCTGCACCCTGCCCAAATGAATTCTTGGGACCTTTACTTTCCCCACAGAAGTCCCTACCTAATTAAAAACTTTTCCTGTGGTCTGCGCATCACAGTAGCAAGTAGAGAAAGATGGACCAGGCAATGGCAGTGCCTGAGCTAGTGGCTTTCTTACATCAGACACATGCCTCTGTTGTTAAGCACAAGAAACACCTAACCACTTACTGTGTGCACTCAGGCATATGTTTATGCCCATTGTTGACACAGAGCCCACAGGTTCCTTCAGATCATATTTTGCAAAATGCAAGAGGCAAACAAACAGAACAGACCTCAGAAGAGTAATAGACAGAAATATAGGGAGAAAACCTTAGAGAAACAAGAAAAGAGACTAGGTATTTTTTTAAACAATTTCATGTTTCAACATCGGACAGGTTAGCTGGTCTCAACCATGGTCATGCAGCACAAGCGATATTTCCCTGTGGGTCCTTTGTTTTCAAGGATGTAGAATTCCCAGAGTACCTCTGAGAATTCAGCACTGAATCACTTCACACCTGATGACAAAAATACATCCAGACAGGATGTTCTCCAGCCAAAGGACATCCCTCTGCCTAGCAGCTAAACTGTACAAACCCCATGGCAGCTTTGACACAGGAGCTGTGTGATAGAGCCCACCTGAGGCCACAGACTGGCAGCATAATGAATCTGTAGTCTCTGTATGCCAAAGTTTCCTCTCAACCACGTCAATCACACACGGAAAACACAACCATTTTCTTCCTTTTGAACCCACAGAAAAGGGCTTGCCAGTGCTGGGCAGAGCTCCTGCAAAGAGGCCCAGACCTCCTGATGTGTATTGTGGTGGCTGCACTGGGCAAGCCACATGGCAGAGATACTGCATGCCTACAGCTCACCCAGGCCTTTTGCATGCAGTGAGTCTTCCCTGGGGGACACCTCAACTACATGCATACATGCAGTGATGCTGCTCCATGACTATTTACAAACACCACTGCCATCTGGGATTTCAGGCATCTTATTCTGAATGGTAAAAGAGCATGCTGGGGGAAACATGGATGGCTCTGCAGTCAAATGTCTGCATTCAGGTTGTTCTACTGAGGTTTTGCCCTTCAGAATATGAGAAAATTTTCCCTTACCTTTGCCTGATTGCAGAACTAAGTATTATTTCCTACGAACAACTCCCCTCATACATGCAAAAACAGGAAGACAGCTAAGAAATATATACGAGTTACTTTTAATTCCATTTTAGAAAACCCTACAAATGTGAAAATAACCTAATCCTTAGATTAAAGCCATATTAGAGGACCAGAGAGATACATAGTTGCTCTGCTGTCTGGATTATCTGATAAAGTAAGGGCCAGAAGTACCGCTTGCCAGCCACATACATAAACCTGGTTTATCACATCCTCAACAAAGTAGATTATATTTTTGTGGTGCCCTTATCCACACATTCAAGCGTTAGGACTGCATTACCTTTCCCAGTGACCTTCCTATTGCTCTTCCAAATTAAACAGCTAGGCAATAGTCCCCAGCCTCAGCTCAGGTGGCTGGGGTGTAGGTGGTGTGACCTAGGGCAGAGCTTGGCAGTAGCAACAAGCTCACTTACCTCAGAGGAGATAGGAAAAGCCCCAGCAGATACCTTCACTTTCAACCTGCTGTGCATCACCACAAAAGCTTCACCACTTGGAGCACTTTGAACTGAACCAAGGTCCTTCCAAGAGCAGCACCCAAGAAAACAGAAAGGGAAAAGAAACAGCAGAGTTTCCCCACTGCTGCTCTAGTTAAGTTGTTAATTAGGAATGTGCAGGTGTGGATAAGTTGCTGCAGACTGAGTTTGAGACCCTAGTCCTATTCAGAAAAAGGACAATGGAACAGATTTAAGTTCAGTTTGGAATCTTAGGCTGGAATCTTGCTTTTTGATCTAGTGGGGATTTTCTCCAGTGCTGAAGGACTTCAGCAGTTTTACAGTTGTGTAGGACGATGTAGGGTGAATACCTTGAACAAATAGTACCCAAACAGCATAATGAAGATGGACAGATTGGATGAATCATCCAGATGGCATAATGACACCTGATAAATTAGGAAGGGCTCACCTGTCACCAAATGCCAAGGCTCACCTGGAACTCCACATAGAAGGGATCTCCAACAAGAGAACCTTCCCCATCAGTGGTCAGCCCTTAAATGGGGTCTGGGAGAGATGGAGCCAGACTCCACCCCTTCCAGTGATTGCCTTCACCTGTGCTCCTGTGGCTGACTCAGTGCTCACCTCAGGTGATCAATCAGTGGTTCAGGCCGTGATTCAACAGTTCCCATACAGGGTGTTACAACTCGTCTCCTTGTTCTCATCTGGCCTCTCAAGCTGTCAAATCTGGGGCAACTGTGTCTTCTGTCTACTAATCCACGTCCCTTTGGCAGATTGTGCTTTCCCAAGGTAGACTTCAGATCCAAAAGAAACCCTCAGAAGGTCTTTCCTGCTGAGTCCTAAAAAAATGACAAACTACAAATTTTCACTATTTTACATTTTATCATGTATATTAAAGAAGAGGAATGTATTTTGAATGAGCTAAAAACTGTTATTTTAACATTCACAATAGTTGAACACTATGTTATAACAGAGATTTCTAGATATTTGTGAGCTCTAACCATATTGTCCCAGCTGTGTTATCTGTAGAGAACGTGATACAGCTATGTAAAGCTGCTATGATGGCTAAGTATATTCAATTATCTCTGCTAGTTTTGTCCCTCCTGCCCATACTCACCAATTTGTCTCAGCAATTGCTAAATATTTTAAGCTTATTATGTTAATCCATGCATGCATTACAAATAAGCATGTTGGGAAAAATATAGCTTTTTATCTACCTCAATGTATGAGTGCAAAAATACCACCAATCTGTACACAGCTGTAAGACATGGTGTTTCTCCCCTTACCCTCCCCCTTCCAAAAACAAACATTGGAAAATGAGTCATGCAAACATGGGAATTTCTACAGAGAGCTCATGGAACAATGCATACATTTGCAGGTGCACAGTGGGCTCCCATTGTCTTTTTCTCAAGCGCATAATAGGAGCTGGGCAGGTAGGGAGGATAAATGGGGTACAAATGGATGGACAGTAAAGATGGTGGTGGTGGAAAGATCAAGAATCTCATTCTGTTTCTGTTTCTTTCAAAGGTTTGTGCATAGTAATTCCTCACCATTGTGATATACAGCATATATATGCACGATATGCTTGCTAAAGAAACCCTGTGTCTGTCCTTAGCAGACAGGCCTGCATAAGTGCCTTTATTCCAAGAGCCCATTGGAGTTGAGACAATATGGCATCCATGAGTGGGGAATAAAAACACCAACTCTTATGGTAATGAAGATTACAGTGAAGAATGGATTGGATGAATGCCTGGTGGCTTATCCACTGACAGCACTTCAGAGGATTTTCCCTTACAACAGCAGCTATAGCTAGGTTTCACTTGAGTTTTCTCTACAAACTACCTTAGAAGGTTCACAACCAGTTGAAAAAAATCATGCCTCCAAGCAAATGTTAAAAAGAGCCCTTGTTTTTGTGTGAAACACTCAGAGGTAAAACAAGTAAAGCCCTGCAAATACACAAATAAAAAGCTATATAGTTAGAGTCTGAGTTGGTACACACTCCAAGAGCTAGACATAAATCAGCTAGATTAAGTTATTTTACCCAATCTGATAATTAGGCTTGTAAAAATTGACATCTATTTTCTAGCACTTTCAAGCCAGTTTATGGCAATCTGCAGAATATATATATACACACATGTTTTCTGTTAAGTACTATGGGTCGTCTCTAGGACCTGATAAGAGGTCATTGGTCCCATTCACTTCCAGAGGACTTCTTCCTCAAGAATTTAAAGTGGCAATTGACAATAGTAGTTCTTCCATCCTTTCCTTTTTTCGGTCTCCTCCACAAGCTCTTTGCATGCAGTGAGGTTTTGAATACTCCTCTTGCTAGAAGTCAAGAAATAAAAGACATTGCTGAAGTACTTGTCACTTGTCAGACCATTTGTCAGTCCTGACAATATTTTTGGTCTGGGAAAAATATAAATTAAATTAATTCTTTTTTCTCCTGATATTTCATTTTCATAATTCTTGACAACAAGATCTATTCCAAGTTCTTGTACCAAGAATTTATTGAAAACTACAAAAGGCATTTTCATTTTGCTGCCCTGGGAGGTGATGGAGTCACCATCCCCGAAGGTTTTCAAGAAAAGGGTAGACATCACACTGAGTGATATGATCTAGACTGGCCACAGGCATGGGCTGATAGCTGGACTGGATGATTTTACTGGTCTTTCCAACCTTAATGATTCTATGATTCTTTGATTTATAAAGTTATTTGGAGAGCAAGACAATGTTTAACCCATGTGTTACCTCCAGCTCCACCCTGAGCTCATGGTGATGGAGCATTCATCTTTACCATTCGAGGACGTGATTATGGCCTTGCTCACAACCTTTGCCTTTGAAGATGTGAACCTGAAACATTGCCCCCTCTGAGAAAGAGGGGAGATCATGGGGAAGCTGACAGCACTGTCAACATTCTACTTACTGTGAGGATGAAGCCTGTCTTAAACATAGGAAATTAATACCAAGCATCTCATTAAAAATGGCATTTTGTTTGGGACAATAGACAGGAAGTATAAACATTGGTTTGGTCTGTTCATCACTCACATGACTGTGCCCTTTGTTTTTAGCCTGTGATGGGCAGTAAGGATAGAAAATCAGCCCCAGCTCTGAATTTCCTGGCTTTTGTCAGTTTATGTCACACCCATAATATTATTCAAGTGGGGGGTTTTGTGTGTAACAGATAAATGTTGACAAAGCCCCATCTAATGTCTTTTAGGTTGCTAGGAAACCCGACTTTGTAGCCACCACAGAGATATCTCTGGCTGGGGGCTCAGATAAGCTCTGACTTGTTTTGATTAGGTGAGCTTTATTACAGAAAAGACAGCAGCCAGCCTGACATCATAAAAATGTAACCTGATAAAAAAAAAACAGTGGTGCAAAGATCACTTACTGCTCTCAAGTTGCATCCAACAGAGGACACTATAAATACTTTTCTAGCCTACCAAATCACTTTCACCCAGAAAAATCCACATTTCTTAATAAAGGTTTCCCACAGTCCCCTAGGTCTTGGGGCGGATGCTGCTAACACCTCTGTGTTGAAAAGTCATTAGTAGTCTGGTTTTATTTCATGTGTCAGGAGAACAGCAGTATTTGTGGTCAGCTGGGTAGAGGAGATAACTAAGAATTAAATACGTTCTTCCCTCAGCTCTGTAATTTAATGATTTCATTTTAATTTAATGATTGTGTTAGAGAATAAACTTACGTGAGTTATACCTGTGTCAGACATTTATGCAACCCTGTTAACGGAGGAGGCAAAGTGATGTGCCTTTCAGCTGCTGTTTGTGGTGACCTGGGGCTGCTCAGGGGCACTGATACTCTTCTCCTTTCAGATTGAGTTTATCTCTGGCTGCTCATGTTATACCAGTGTCCTGCCCCTACCTACAACACGTCCAACAGGCATTTGGTGGAATAGGTTGAACACCACACCCTCCTGGTTTTCTTCCTTCACCTCCCTTACTGATAGAAGGTTTTTCCCATGAACTATACCACTGCAGTTCTAGCAACTTGTACTATTCATTGTGCACAGGTAAGTAACAGATTATTCCTTCCTCTCTGTAGCAAACTTCTATATATTATCTATCCTCTCTCCCTCAGCCATCTTTTCTCTAAATGAAACAGGCTAAATTTTCTCAGTCTTTTGTTATAGGCCATGTTTTCCTGCACCTCTTTAACTTCATGCTGGTTGCCTACGAAAACAAGGCAAGTATTCTCCAAGCTACAGAGCTGTGAGTTATGCAATTTCTGTCCACAATGCTGGCAATAGCTTGGGATCACATAATCTCACCTTTAATCAGGAAGGGTTCAAGCCGCCATATCTGATGATATAAAGGATTGCCATCGTGTAGTTCTGTTGAGTTGAAGAGCAGCTGAAGCTGTGTGACAGAGACTTTGGGACCATGATGTAAGCACTCTCTGGATTTTCACTGTGGTCTAAGTTCACATTTACCTATTTACATTTATTGACGTACATAGGTCCTTGAAGTACCCTCATGTGACAGATGCAAGTCGTACCAGTTAACAGGCAATCCTGCTGAGTTGCTTGTGGGATGTATAAAAGCTCTCCATAAATTTATGCCCAGTTACATGAAAAGCTTCATTTGTTCAGGAAGTATAATCAGCCAATAATAATGGCATTGTTAAAGAAATCTCTATTCATCAATCTATCACAAGTAAAGCTATTACGGGAGGTAAAAAGTGATCCAAAGGATGAAAACAAACAGACTCTTTCCAGCTAATTGAGAAAGTAAGTTTCAGAATAATGAGTTCTGTGCCAAGGACTGTGCAGCTGAAGTGTTTCAGTTGGGAGAGTTCAGTACAAACAGGTACCTTCCACACCATTCAATATATAGGTTAATATTAACATTAGGCATTGCACATTTAACTCAATCACCTAGGAAGCAATGATCTGGTATGCTTCCCTGCTACCACTATTAAACCTTGGATCTGTGTACAGGATTTGAACATACCCTCATACACTGAGAACCTGCCAGAGTGGATACAAAAAGCCTGCTTACACTCTTTGAAGCTTGCTCTCAGAGCAGCCCCCAGTGCCCTTGCGGATCAACCACACAGCCCCGCTCCAGGATTGAACCTGGCATCTTTCCAGTCTCCGCTGCTGTCTGCAGCTGGGGCTGGGCATCTCTACACCTCCCCAGCACTAAGGTCAGAATGCACTTGCTCCATGCACAGCAGAGAACCATGCTGGCCTCTTCCTCAAAAGGTGACCAAGACCAATGAAACGTGTACAAAAGCTGTTCAGCCTTTGTTGCAAAAACACACCACCTGCTTCTGCTATGACAACTTCTGCTGCCATTGCTTCCTCAACACATGCTGTCAGAGCCCCACCACAAAGAAACTTACCTACTGGGGTGTAGGAAAGACAAGCTCAAACCAGGGCTATGGATGGCTACACACAGTAGCCCGTCAGAACCAGTTTTGCTCAGATGGTGTTTGTTGAGCAGCACTGTTGCTGCAATTATGTTCCTGTGTCTTAATTACCAGCCAAGCTGTGACATAACAAGCTGCTACATGGTAGTGCTCTTGGGCCAGAGTGTTACTGTTGGCAAACAAGGATGGGAAGCCGCTGGTGGAAAAGGCTGCTCATGTACGTGTTTGTAGCCCTAGAGAATCTCACCTGTCTCAAAGCTTGTTAAGGTCCTAGACCTCTCAGATTGAGCATTATGCTCCAGTCCTAAGTGACAATGCAGCACAAAATTTACGTAGATCCAAAAGTAGCATAGCACGTGACAGAGGCACACATGTCAAGCTGCACCAGCACAACAGTTGCCAGCACAACTCATTACATGTGCAACCTTTGTCTTGATTAATTTGAAGTCAAATTACTGCTGCAGGCCCAATCCATCAAGCTGAACTCATACCTACTCAACTCTGTCTCCTTCAGCACTTCCTGAGTCTCAGCTGAGGTTTCTGAATTCCTTCTTGCACCTCACAGGCTTTCAGGGTTTTTTAATTACAGACTTCTCTACAAAAACTCAAGTGGTCAAATTACAAGAGGACGGTTTTAGAGTCCCCAGACTTGCACTCTTCATGCCAGCTAGGGTCTGACAACTGCCAACACTGACACAGGGTAAATGGCAGGTGTGCACAGCTGGAAAGGCAAGAAGTCAGAGAGATCACTACCTCCCCTTCCAGTGGGGGTGTGCCATTGAATAAGCTCATTGCATCCAGCAGGATTGCACCTCTCTGTGATTTGGCCATGCACTGAACACATATGCTGTCAAGAAATAGTCTGGGGGACATTAAGCAAATTCCCTGTCAGACAAATTAACAAAAAGTACCCCTCACAATTCATCTTTTTACACAAAAGCCTATGGAAAATACAACAAAGTCTTAAACTCAGTGATAAGATGGATCCTGCCATACTGTTAAGATGAACATAAATAACTGGCTTTCTTAGCTATTTGTCCTCCAAAATAACACACTCTCCCCGTATTCCTCAGGACTCACTGAAACACAGATAATCACAGATTTGCTATATACTTCAGCTGTGTTTTTCAGCCTTTTTAGCCATCACCTCACCTAAATTGCTCAGACAGCAGAGATGCCTGTTGTCAAAAAGATCACAACATTAAGTGGTGATTTATCATGCCCATTGATTCAGCTCTTCTTTCCCTAACTCAAGTATCATAAACACAGCTCAGGAATGGGACAGATACCTTCTGGAGAGTTTCCACAAGCCTAAAAGACAGGATCCAACACAGCATAAATGGCTGAAGCTCCACTCAAGTCAGTGAAGACTTTGCCCAATTTAGAAATGGAGATCTCAGGGATGACAGCCAAACCTATCCACATTTGTGGAAGAATATCTGATTTACACACTTCCAGTGTGCCTGATATTACTTCTACCATGAGGATGAACTTTCAAATGAGATTAATGAACTCTGGGTCACAGTGATCAGAGATGGATAAGGTCCTCACCAAAATCAATTTACTCTTTCTTCCTACCAAGGTTTGCTGCCACTCTGCTGCATCCCAAACTAGGTCACAATTAAGACAATGTAGCTTGATCTGTTTTTCCCCGACTAGATGCTTTAATTCAGTGCCTACAGTTTGTTGTATACAGTTTTCTGATAACCTCAAGGGAGACTAATGGTAGCAGTGCATTAACCCGCTGATGCTAATCTACAGGATCAGGTATCAGGATATGCAAATGAATTAAACTAGATCTTGTTTTCAGAAGGTATCATAAGATGTCCCTTGAGCTTCATGTGCTTTTGAACATAATTTGATGCATTAACATTTAATTTCTTCCAGGTGGGGTTCACCTTCCCCTGAGGTAAAGAGCTTACAGTATGACACAGATCTTGTGCCTGCCTTCTTGTTCTTCTAACAAGAAACACAAGATCCAGTTTCTCTCCCCTCTTCCTTCCCCCACTATTTTCCTCCCACAATGTTTTAAAAACCTGACAGTAATGTGAGAAAAGTTGTTTTGCTCCCATTAGGGCTCTGTTCTCACTCAGTGACTCCCCAGTCACATTCGCTACCTTGATGTACCAGCATTGTTGGGATCTAAGTATCAATTGCTTTTATTTTTCCCCTCCCTTCACCCTGCTACTGCCCTGGGACACCTATGTTAGTTTCTTCACTTGAACATAAGAACAACTAAAAGAAATTCTCACCAGAGAGCCAGTCCAAGGCTCATACAGATCCCATTAACTACTGGAGCAGGTTTGGGAGATATTAGACCATCCAGTGGGAACATCTGTCCCATGCAGGCCCTCAGGACAGCTTGTGGCTTTGCAGGTCTCTGCACTATTTGATTTATGGATTTCCATGTGACCTGGGACAACAGCCACTGCCAGTATCTAAGATCATATATTTTAAAGGTCAGTAAGGACCACTAGCCTTCATTATTCCAGAAGCCAAATAATTTAATCCAGTAAATCCTGCCTCAAATCCATATCTTGTGGTTAAGCTGGAACATACATTTTCAGAAGCTGCTACAAAGTCAATTTAGAGATTCATTTTAATGAAGTATCCCACCGAGCTCTCTGCAACCCTGTGTGCAGCACTGCATACAGTGTGCTCACATCTCCCTTCACATAGCTGAGTTTCGCTTAAAACTTTGGTTAGAGCAGAATTGTTTACTGAGTGCTACCAACGTGTTCTGCCTCACTTAAGTAATGGTTTTATGATTTAAATTAGACAGATAATACTATTCATAAATGATACTGCATGATCAGATGGCAGACTAAGCTTAGTGAGATAGAGATTTCCTTTTTAATTAAAACTGCAACACTTCTGTGCAGTGGATTAACACTGAAAGGGTCACTGGAGGAAGGGAATTAAAGTAGGATTTGAATGATGAGAAAGTGGCCATTTCTGAGCAATTTAACAGCGTAACAACTGTGTCACTTCCCAACATCTTCCTTGTGGGACTTCTAAGACTATATTACCTTGAGTTAACCCTTAAAAATCCTTGAAAAGTAGTAACATATAACCCTAATTTAACTTTTATGAAAATTAGGATGTAGAAAGTTGAAGTAAAAATGAAATAATCTTTGCTTTCTCTTTCACAATATTCATCCTGACAGTGAGAATTTCTTTTTAAAAGGAGCAGGCACCCAGGTTCCATCGATCTCTATTGGAGTTGGGGGATCTCCAACTGCTACAAGAATTGAGCTCCAATCATTCTTTTTGAAGTCATGTTTTTCCATCAGACAGTGTGTGCATTCAACAATTAAGCCACCATACAAACACTGATTTTTAATTTCCACAACACCTAACCCTGCTGGCTGGCTGGTCCCAGGGTACTGTCAGTAACCAGCATCCACACGTCACACTGCACTTAAACATCCTGCTTTTTGATGAAAGAAACGCTCTCAAGCTACAAGGATTTCAAATCATACTGCTGCATGTCCACCTTCATTTAGGCCTCAGCACGAGTTTCTCCCAGTTAGATTTTAACTGCCGTAGAGCTGACATCTGCTAACAATGCAGAGAATAATGGGTGGTTAACTTCAAATCTAGAACTTGCACATGAACTCTTCTGCTAAATACCCTGCAATTAGACATAAGCTGAGTAAGGCAGAGACTGCAGTATTGTATCACTAGGAAACAAGCAGGGGGAGAAATCTGAGCTGCACTTGTTCCATTAGAAAAAAAAAAAGCTGAAATACTTCCCTCACTATTCCTTAGGTATATAATAAACCTTGAATCAGCCACTCACAAAGCTGTTACAATTAAATTTCCACACTGCCTATTTACAATAGACTAAAACATCTACATATTCTTGAGCAAATATGAGCTTCCTTCCAGAAAAACTGGCTGTTGGAAACAACAAATCCAGCATGGTTACAGACAACATACAGCAGAGCAGCTATTCAGTATTAAGCCTCAATAAACAATTTGGATAATCAAATATATCTGTGCTGGATCACTCCCCAAAAAATAAATAAATAGATAGATAGATAAATAGATAAATAAATAAATAAAAGTATAACCTTACAGATAGGATTACTGGGAAGATTAAAAAAAAAAACACTAAAAACCAAAAACAAAAACACCTCTCAACTTGTCACCTAAAATTGGCTGTGAGAAAGTGACTTCATCCTGCTGAAGCTTCTGTACAAGGCTGTCTACAGGAAACGCAAAAAGCCTCTAACAGGCTGCTCAAAAGGGGCTGAATTTACTCCAAATTCTGCCACAGAACAACAGCACCATCCTTCTCACAGAGGATCTCTTAACAGAGGTGCAGTAGATTTATAACAACAATAAATTAAATTATTCTTACCCCATAGAGAACCTCAAAGGAAATTAGTTTGAGAAAATAACTCAATGAAAAACCACACTAGGCAGCATAGACCCCTCAAGACTAGTTAGAAGCAACGCTAGATATTCACACATTCAGGAGCTGGAGAGAGAGCCCAAAGCAGGCACGCTTCACTCCCAGCTCTTTTCAAAACCCGCATTACAAAAACGATGAGCTTGCAGCTGCAGGCAGCAGCGAGAGGACCTGCACCTCTACCTGCACTCACCTACCCCCATCACTTCGTTGCCAGCAAACCCTGCAATGCAGCATTGAGCACTCTGCACTCGGCTAAGTGTTTGCTTGTCTCCCAGTGCCTGTGCCAGTGAATGTGCGCAGGGAGCTTTATTAAAGCAAACTCTGCAGTAGACTGCAGAGCAGACTAACAAACCGCTCCAGTAACACTGAAATGTGCCAAAGCTCTCTGTCTCCCCTCCCCCATTCAACCTATAAGGCTGACAGATTTAAGCTGTGACCAGCATCAGGTGGTTAAAATACAGTTCATTAGCTCACGTTGCTTGCTGCCTGCTTGCTGTGGAAAGGCTGCAGGAGCTGCTCATGATGATCACATGCTGAATGTGTTTACTGGAGTTCAAAACAGCTTGTCTCCCTCATGCCAAGCCTGCCCTTTAAAATGATATTAATTAAGCAAATAGCTTCAATGCAACAGGCAAATAGTATGTAAACAGTGATTACAGCAGCAGGCAAGGGTGTGATTTCACCAAGTTTGGGTGAGAAAAGGATACAGGAAGACTTGGTCTGCATGGCTGGGGGCTCCGATAGTCCTGCTCTGCCCCTTATCCCTGTGCTCCCAGGTCCTGACAGTGTCCTCATGCTTTGTACCAATGCCTCCAGGGAGACATCAGGGCTTCAGAGAAAATCAGTTTCCCCTCTGTAAGAACCCATTGAAGAAGGAGATGAATTTCCCAAACCCCATTTTGGGAGCAAAGGAAGGCAGGGCAACGTACCTTCAGCAGGACAAGTCACAATCAGCCCAGGCACCAGATGGGATGGTGAGGAGGTGGCTGGGGCCAGGGCAGCACCCAGACACTGATCCCATAGAGCTTACCCAGCTGAACATTGTTTACCAGAATGAGATGGAAACCAAATTAATTAATTGTCCCAACTCATGTCCCCACACTCCCACTTGGTGTGTTTTCTTCTTTCCCTTCTGTCTTTGCTCCTACCCTCCCACATGAAAGAAGTAAAGTTATTTGTTTATCTTTTTTGGAGTCCTTTATAATGCCTTATAAAACCACTACCCAGACTTCTGGGCCAAAACCCCATATTACAGCTGTAGAAAATGCAGCTCGGAGAGGCAGGGTGACTCAGCCCAGATTTATAGCCAGCGCACATCAGAACTCGTTTTTGGGATGTGTTTTCTTTGGCTCTCAAAATGAACCTTGCTCCATTGTCACCAGAACTTTCTATGTAGCCCCAGCTAAACCATCGCACTGAAGTTTCTATCTTTATCCCCTCCAACATGTATTTACTCTTTGTTCTTCAGTGTGCTGGACATTGCAGGATGTAAAGCAGAGTATATAGCATTGTTCGCTTCTGCTTTGTACTGGTGAACGAGCAAGCACAAAGGAAAGAGAGGAGAAAAGGGGGCACTTTCTTGTATAAAAGGCCCTGAAATCCCATATGGAAAAACTCTGTGCGAGTGAATAAACGTGATTCTAAAAGCCTATTGAATCTGAGAGAGAATGATCTCCTTCCCCCATGGTTTTCAAACAGCATAGAGACTGATGTAGCATTTGAGCACCTAGAGAAAAGAGATCAGTCTCTTTTCAATTCTATGGATTTATCCATATAAGACTATTGCTTTCATTTCCACTAAGTACCTTATGGAAAAGGCCTAGGGAAAAGGGTGAAAAGATAACTAGGAAAACAATTTTGGTTGGTTTGTTTTGGATTTTGAACCAGTTGCAGAATAGCAAGTGTTGCTATTGCTTTCTTCTCCTGATTCTCAATGGTATTAAATTTTTTTATTTTGTTTATAGGCATTTCTGTGGCAATTGTCATTACAGCATCAGGCAGAAAGTTTTTAAAATAGTGTGAATGCTTGCCTGGATGTCTTTCTGAGATGAGTGCTTTGCCTGAATATTTATCTTCACTATACATGCAGGAGGCTGTGCTCAGAGGAAGGCAAAGTGAGTCTTCATGATCATTTAACTTGTTGGATGAGAAAGCAGCAGCAAGTGAAACAGTGCTAAGTATTGTATCATCCAAAGCCTCTCGGGGGGAGAGGGCTGCAGAATGCAGGAGGGCCTTCTCTGTGAAACAGCTGTAGAGGCACAGTTGGTCTGCCAGGAAGGGCACAGCTGTGCCAGATGTGCAGCAACACAAGTGCGATGAAATCCAGCACAGCATTCAGGTAGGCTGATTTCCTACACTGCATTCAGCAGAAATGTTCCCCAGCTCTCCTGCACATATGTGCATTTGCGTAGGTACATTACATAAAGGCCATGCTTACCCTGGAAGCCCAGAGGGAACATTAAACGACCGCATGCACTGCTGACGACGGATGGTGGAGTGCCTGAAGGCAGCCTTTCTGTGGTAAATTTATGTCAGATGTTATATACTGCAACATCTGGGCCAAAAGTTGGAGCTAACGATCATATGGGACAGCTTGGCTATGAAGTCACTCCAATATCTTGACCCTGATCATCCCCCTTTCCTTCAGACAGTACCAAGCTTGGCCTGCTCACTGAGGGACTGCTCACTGCAGCTGTCCCCAAGCTGTGTGGTCTAGCTGGGCAGCAGAAACAATTCCCCGATTGTCCAGAACAAAGTGTATGCAGGAGCACTTGGAAATGCTGCTTAAAATAGTCTCTCCTTTAGTGCACCATCTTCTCAGCTACCCATGCTGCTCCCATCCCAGTGAGAGTTCCCTTTGCTGCTGTTGGTGGACCACACAGTTCCATCCCTTGGGGAAGCCCCTTGTGTTGAGTGACAGGCTGACGGACCAGAGATGCCAGCTTGCTCCTGGGAGATCATCTGGTCCAGGAAAAGCCACTCAGGTGAACAGCAGCAAGAGGAAAAGGGGTTTCCCTGCCCTGTTGTGGTTATTAAAGAGAAAATATGAGTGAAAGCTTCTGAACTCTCTCCGCAGCGAGTTTCCTGTTCACAGCAGCAAGCTGCGGGACTCATCCCAACATCAGTCTAATATTAGCAGGTCACTTTCTCATTTTACAGACATCTGCACCTCAGAAATTACTCTAGGGTTTAGGTTATTCCTTCTGAAACCTATTGACCGAATGCCTCTTTGCAGCATAAACAACCACTTTGTTCTTTAGGATCTTTCACACACTTTGAGCTTCTCTCCCTACCTCTGCCCTGCCGACGCTTCACTCTTGGCTTGTAAAAGCAGGGGTTTCGTTGTGAACGTGCACATTATTGTCTCACCTTTGGCAACCTCCAGAGGATGTCTGCATATCTCATCATACAGCCTGACACAATATCCTTCCCAGATGGTCCAGATACAGCCTAGTTTCATTAACATGTTTCTTGCTCTTGCCAGAGCCCAATAGAGTTGTAGAAATAGTGGCTAGGGAGTGCAAGAGGCAGTAATGAGATTTTTCTATGTGTATCTTAATGGAATTGAAGAGCTTTACATATCATCTCTCTGAGCACTGCCCTCGCTCAGGCCACTGTTGGTGATCATGTTCTGTCTGGCTCCTACATCAGCCACAGCACATCTTGATTTTTACTTAAATCAGTTTCCTACCATTTTAACCCCAGCAGCCTTTGAAATCAGGAGGCCACTGTAACAATAGGCAGAATTTATACAGTGATTTTCATCTTCACAGCAATTTTCAAACAAGAATGAATCAATCTTTAATGCTCCCCTATGCAGGATATGACAAAAGCCCATGAAGCTGATTTTACAAACTGGAAATCTGAGGCTCAGAAAACCTGAGGGACTTGCTGAAGAAAAAAAACCCCATGATCTAAATAGCAAAAGGAGCAGAGGAGATTGCAGTGTCCTGTACCACATTTTTACTCCCATGTCACGTTAACTTATGAGACAGCTCATTCTCCATGCCCTGCATTGCACCACTAACTCTAGAACCAGGACATTCACTGTCACCTTACTGTGTCAGTGGTGCTCATTGATGTAGCATGCTCTTCCAGTGGAAAGGAAATTAATTATTGGAAGTTACAGGGCATGTAATGAACCAGTGCCTGGCAACGCAGAATGCCATGCCTGAGTTCAGGATGTATTCAAGGCTATTCACAGGGAAAAGCCTTCATGTTGAAAATGAGTCCGAAAGTGTCAGGAACACTCCTTCACTGCTCTAGAATGCTACTGACCAGTTTCCCCATTTTGCTCAGACTAATATTAGCAGGTAGCTTTCTCATTTTACAGACTAAGATACATGTAGCTGTACTAGAGTACACCTTAGAAATTGCTCTTGGGTTTAGGTTATTCTTCCTGAAACCTCTCAACAGAATACCTTTTGCAGCATAACCACACACTCTGTTCTTTAGGATTGAAAACATTGGTTATGAGTTATATTGTACATTACTGAGCTGAATCTGCTCTGGTAGGTCTGAAGGTTTAGTTGAGCTAGTAAAGTGATAATACAAGAAATCACACAGATAAACCATGGCTTCCAAATGTGAAGGATGGCTGGAAGTTCCAAAAGGTAAATATGGCTTAAGTCTAGGAACACGTCCTATTGACTGTAATCCCTGACCTGACACCAGTATGGTCTATGAGCTTGGATAAAACAGTTACTATGCTTCACTGTAATAAACTTCTGAAAAATAAGTTCATCTTTCTACAGTTCAGAAGTCGGCTATGAGATGAAAACAATACGTGTTCTTAAAAGTGTTGCTACTATCTAAAATGAAGAGTAGACAAGCAAAAGAACATTAGCCTTCAGTTACTCATTAAAAATCCCTACAAAAACAAGAATATAAGCCCAAGGAACCTCAGCAGACAGGGGCTTGTAACACAACTTCTTCCTTTAACTTGCACTTGGAAGTAAAAGGACCCATTTTTACAAATTCTACAGCCTCTCCCTTGAGTATTTTTCCAATATCCCCAAATAATGGGTGTCAGGAAGAGCTGATGATGTTCAGAAACTGCAGGTGCATCTTACATTCTGGCACAAGTGCAAATGGTCTGTGAAGGGCTCTCTACAAGGTTTTTCCTGAACAGATGCGACCCCGTGTTTTCATTTGGGCAAACTGAATCATTCCAGAAGAGAAAAGGAATTTAACAAGTACTCCAGGACAAAAGCGCATAATTTGCTAGAAACTAATGAATCACACACAGTCATGCTTCCCTTTCATTCTCTGTATTAGTGCCCACACCACTGGTCCCCCTCACTTCAGTTTATTAAAGATCAGAGACCCTCTTTTAACTTCAAAGTTAGGGATATTAAAAAGACCAAAAGCCATTAGCAAACACTAGAAGAATGGTATTTCATTTCCTCATTTAAATTTTTATTTGCTTGTATTTTTTTTCCTATTTCCCATCAAAGCTGTGGGAGGCGGTGATGCCGTTGGACTACTGCCCTATATCTTTCCAATCTGCCATTTTTGGTCCTTTCTGGCCCATTCTGGAACAGGAAAACAATGTGGGTGGCAGAAGGGCAGCTTCCACCACTCCATCAAATCATCTTTTTTTTTAATTGAAATGTCTTGCAGAGGCTCTCGTTATACTTATTAGTATATCACCACACACCAGTCATAACGACATTTATATTCAAATCCATGTACTTTTGATTTTATACATTAAACCTATCTAAATCCCCATATATATGTCGTTGCTCACTAGCTGGTAGCTGAGTAACATATCTACATCAGTGATGTTTTAATGAGGTATTGTTCTAATATATTACTGAAGAGATAGCACTCATGATAGATTGGTGCCATAGATCACTGTAGCAAGGCATTTTTTAATGATGTATTATCCCAACAGTGTCATCGGAAAGGAAGAAAAGGCACATAAGAATTGGTAGGTTTTAATTTACTGCATTTTAAAAACTCTTATAATATTCATAAAAGCTGACTTAGTCTGAAGTAGAAGGGACATATCAAGAGGGAGTTATCTCAGATGCAATCCAGTGGGTCAGAAGGCATCATGCAGACTCTTAAGACATATCTTATATCTACTTATACCAGCAGATGAAAGAAAAGAAAACTGAATGAACAAGGAACCGAATTTTTTGTTTTCAAAATGTACAGAAGTCTGATGAGAAAGGTGAGGCATCTCCAGATGCAGGCAGGATGGATTCCTTTACCTAACAGCTCCAGCTGATTCCAGCTGCATGAATCCAGGAAACCCTCACTGTAGCTGGCAGCCTTCATTTTGACGAGTAATTTCTTGCCAAAACCCAGACTTTTTGATTAAGCCAGTGTGGTGTTTTGGCTGGTATGACTGTCAGCATCCCATATACTTTGTAGGGAGGGAGGGATACCAGTTGGTCACGCTTCTCAGTTCACCAACAGAGGTATGGTTTTGCAGTCATGGACCATTGGCTGAATCTCTGTTGGAACAGAGGGACATATGATCGTAGAACTGCACTCTGGATGCAGGCACTCAGTATCTTTAATGTCTCCAGCTCCTTGGTGAGACTGACAGGCAGTTGACTTACAAGAGTGGGTCCCAGCATGCACTCATAGCCTCTGTGAATCCTGTGCTTCAGGGTTTGCTGAGAGCTCCGGTAACTGGGCACCCAGAACAACAGTGCAGCAAGGGTACCAAGAGAGAAAGAAAACAAGTGCAAGTAGGCTGAGCACAGGGCCAGAGAGCACAGCAATCCCTGCCTCCTGCCCACTTCTGCTGGCTCTGCCCATGCTGGCACAGTCACACACCTCTCTGACAGGTGCAGTTGCAAAAGCAAAGCTTGAAAGGGAAATTCCTTCTCCTCCCAACTTCCCGGCTGAAGCTTGTACTAGATAATCATACACCAAGCAGAACTTCTGAGAACTTTGTTCTTCAAAGCGTTTCTTTCATCCCATGGCTGCTTATAGAATCACAGAATGGCTTAGGTTGGAAGGGACCTTAAAGATCACCTAGTTCCAACCTCCTGCCATGGGCAGGGCTCAAGGTTATTCCTTAATGTCCCAAACATAGATGCTGCAAGACAAGAAATCACATACGCTACCTGAATACCAAAACTAGTGTTGAAAAAGCATGTGTTTCCTCAAGAAAAAAATACTGCTGCACATGAAATATGAAGTGCCTTGAGATTCTTGAGATCCCTGATCATCCTTTTCCTGTATATGTCCTTCCACTGACATCAGCTGGAACAGTGAGTGAATAATAAAGAGAGATATTGGTATTAAAAAACAATCTCTGCTCACTGTTAATATACGCAGTAATGTAGTTAACGTGTATCTAATGTAGGAATAAAGGCACTGAGTCGATATTGCAGTCCAGGTAGAAAATGTTAGACTTTAATTAAATGAAGTAAACATCTCATTAAATGCCTATTTTTACAGATGGCATTGAGTCTCATCACCCAAGGGGTAAACAAAACACAGCAATGAATAAGGTAAAATGTGTTCCTCAAGAATTTTGAGTAGTAAATATTTTCTGTGATCTAACAAGTTATAATAAGAAATCCTACTACATTAAACTACCTTTAAAGATGTAAGAAAAACGACCTCTGATCAGGCCAGTTATAAATTAGACTATACGTTTCTGCTTAGATTTTATACCTCCTACCCTGATTATAATGCACCACTGCAGAAGATAACGTTATTTATTTTAGGGTTTTTCACACTAGAAGTGCAGAAGCTCTCAGCTGCAAGGCAACGCTGAAAAAAGGTATAGAGAAATTTCACCAATAAAGACATCACTTTTAGAAGTTTTCTTTAGCTTTTGCTTATACTTTTTGGACAAAGCAGCCTACTTTTATCCAACCTCTTTCCATAGGTTACACAGTGAGATCTGTATTCATCATGTTCTCCTTTGCCCAAAGCCTGTTTGTCACAGTGCTGGGCCTTCTCAAGTTCTTCATTTTCCCCATCTGGTATGAGCCCCTCATACCCATTGCCTTCAAACTATCTCTGAGGTGAGCTGTCCTCATACTTGGCCCACCTCATTGTCTCTCCCATAGCATCATAGAATCACTATGTTTGGAAAAGACCCCTAAGATCATCTATCCCAGTCATCAACCCATCACCACCATGCCCACTAAACCATCACGTGACCCCTCAGTGCCAAATCTATACATTATTTAAACACCTCCAGAGACTGTGCCCTGGGCAGCCTGTGCCAATACCTCACTACATGAGAATAAATTTTTCCTCCTATCCAACTTGATGCTTCCTTGGTGCAACTTAAGGCCACTGCCTCTCATCCATCTCTTCCTCCTTTCCTACATAACTTTTCCCACCCTCCCAGCTGATTTAATGGGTGCCTCAGTGTCCATGCCAGACTAAACACCCTGCTTCCTGCCATCCCTGCAGCCCCTTGCCCCAGGGCAAAGCCATCCTCCATGCCCCAGTACAGTGCCATCAAGACCTGCAGCACATACACCAGGGCTTTGACATGACTTTTGCTCCCTGCATGCTTCTCTTGAATTGAACTCGGCCCTGTTGTCTGCTCTGTCTATGATATTAACACAAGGATGCCTTGAAAGCCTTATCTTCAGACCCTGAGAAACCCAAGAGATATATGTGTTTCCATCCCTCATTTGTCTTCCCAACCAGCTCCTGGATGAGCTTTTGATCAGCCATAATACTTACGTACAGAAGGGGGTGCAGCTTTGTACACACATCTCACATTATTCATCAAATCTTGCCTGTGTGGTTGTTGGTTATTTACATCTTGCCCTTCTGTCATGCCCAGTGTTTTTCTCTGAGGCATCAGCAGACATTGCTGGAGGCAAAATGTCCAGTACGGTGATCAAACCCTCTTCTGTCTGCCCTGGAAATCAAGATCAGTCATGGCTTACAATCCTGGGAGCCAGATGGTTAGCGGGTCTGTTGAATTCATTTCTTGGTCTTGCTGTGCATAAATCCAACAAAATGCTTTTGCCTTCCTACAGCTGGCACATGTGCCTTACGATTTCATCTTTTGAATTTTAAATATTTATTCAGTATTTAATTTAAGCCCCTGAGACTAATCCTAGTGTTTTAACTTAGCCCTCAACTAGTTTCAGTGAATCATCTCTGTCACTATTCAGTGATCTTCAACAAATTGGCTTTATATACTAATGGGGCACAGTCCTTAGTCCCTTCTCTATTTGTATTTTGGGGGTATTTTGGAAAGAGCTACTGGTGATTTTTGAAGTATTACAAGGCATTAAACTGTTGTTTCTGTCTTTTAAATTATAGATGGTCTCCATAGAGACATTGAAGTTCTACATTGCTCTCTTGAATTGCCTGAAGAAGTGGCACTTAGAATTACATTCGGAACAATGCTAATTAGCAAATGCTGAATTTTAAACAAGCTTCACAGCAAGGGTTTTGTCTGAGAGGAGCAGTAACCAGCAATTGACTGACCAAACCAACAAAGCTGAATTACAGACAACATGGTATTTAATTATTCATTAGACAATTCACAGGGTTAACTATAATAATAGGCACCATTCCCTTTCTGAGGAGTCACCGAGCCAAGCATAAGTGCCTTAGAAATCCAGCATAATAAACAGTTGGACAGAATAAGCATAATGAAATCTGCTTCCTAAATTATAGAGTTATTGAGGAGGGAAAATGCAGAAACAAACCTCTGCTGCCCCTGGATGAGAATGTCCCAGTGCATGTACAGAATAGAAACAACCTGTCATGAACACAGTGCTGAGCCTGCAGACACAGCTACTGTCTGAGGAGCTTGATGAAAGAAACCACTGCTGAACAGAGACAAGGAAGAAACGCTTGTCCCTGTTCTAGAATTAGACTTGGAGGGTGCAACTGGGCTATGTCTGGCAATTCCAGGTGAAGTAAGATCCAGCAGAGCCTGGCTGCTGTTGTTTATCATATCAGATGGACACCACCCCTCATGGTGTCATGGTGGAAGCTGAAGAGGAGATGCCCAGATGCAGGACCTGCACACATGGCCCTGTGTTACTCATGGTTAGACCATAAGCCTAGTTGTGAACTAACACTTAATTTCAGAGTGCATTACAGACCAGGTTAATAATTTGGGGCCAAACTTTGTGCCAAGGTTTATACTTGGATGAGGGCAGGCAGGCTGTTTGTACACTATGCTCATTCTTTGTAAGGTAAGAGCGTGGAGTAAATAACTCCCAAGGATGGTACTCCGCAAAGAAATAGTATAGATGAAGGTATATTTTGAGTAGTTCTATATAGATAGGATACAAATAATACAAAAGAGAAGATGGCTCACCTTCAGAATGTCAAGGCTCACAGGGGACTCTACATAGGAGGGATCTCCAAAAAGAAATCTTTCCCTGGTGGTGGTCAGCCCTTAAATGGGGTTTGGGAGAGGTGGAGCCAGGCTCCACCCCTTCCAATCACACAGGTATATCACCTTCACCTGTGCCCCCATGGCTGACTTGGTGCTTTCCTCACGTGACCAATCAGTGGTTCAGGCCGTGATTCAGCAGTTCCCATACAAAGGGTAACAAAGATTGCTGGGATTGCAGGCAGGAAACTCAGTCAACATGTTTGTATGCTGGTGTAATTGATGTTTGCGGAGAGTAGTGATCCATAGAAAAATAGATGGATGAAGTATTTTTAAAAGAGTACCAAAGTGATAGTTCAACTTCATCAGTAATGTCATGCAGTCTCCTAGTGTCCTGCATCAGACTTTGCTGGGAGTTTGTTGAAAGGTCCTAGGATGATCAGTGCAAGCCTCAGTTTGTGGGGCTAAATCTTCTTTTAATACATTCAGTGCTCCTATTACTATCTCAAATGCTTCCCATGCACAGCCAAGGCACCACTGTTGATGATGGATCTGAACATAAAGAAATAAGCACTGCCACAGATCAGGCTCCTTTGCATGCACACTTCTCTGCAGCTCTCCAGGATGGATGTGACACCTCAGTATGCAGTTTGGTAATGTGACAGGCATGTTCTTGCCACCTGCTCTACATCAGGAAAAATGTAGGAGCAAAATGGAATGACTCTGAAACACTGCACTCTGCCTTGGCTAGGTCGATGCTTTGTATGTCACACATCACAGTAAGGGGATTGTGTCTTTTGAGATGAGGCAAACGATTGAGTAGGATAAAACCTTCTATCTAATCAAAGAGAATCAGTTTAACTGGTAACACCATCCACAGCGACGTTGGTACTTTACTGTCCTTATTCTAGTATAACTACATACATACTGGCTAAAAATTTAGTATAATAAAATCTATCTAAAGTGATTCACAAACTGTAACCAGTTATTTTCCTACTTCTGCTTTTTCATATAAGTAGATGCCATTCCACAAGTACTTGAATGTTCTGATGTATGAGAACTTTCCAGTAATTACTGTGCATTGCAGTTCTGGTAAATAATATCTGTGCTGAACCTGAAAACAAGAATAATCTCATCTCATGTATTACTTTCTACACAGCGTCCATCATTATTAAGACTGAACATCCCAAAACGCAAGCAGGGCTCCCCTAAGCATGCAATGACTTCCCTTCTCCTTTTAGCCTGCATGCTGTATTCTTGCTAGTTTCTTGGTGTAACAAAAAAGCTAGGTGTTAAGTCCTTACAACTTCTTATTCTCTCCTGGAGGTGAACTCCACACTCATCTCAGAGAGCAAGCAGTTTCTTTGCACATTTCAACTGAGGAGGGTGATGGCATAAGAGAGAGCCTAAAACAGAGCGAGTTACTTTGACAAATGGGAAGCACACAGATGCTGGGTTGCCACTGTTGGTGACAAAGATTGCTATTCTCAGCAACATCCAGGCATATCTGCTGATCTTAGCACACTTGCATAGGTTTTATTGAGAGTAGCTTTGCCTAGTCACTAAAGGTTTCTTAAATGATCACACAAAGACAAAAAAAAAAAGAGGGCCATAGGAAACTGAGGGAGCAGGCACTGGTGGAGTGACTACAGCTGGGGCTGACACCCTCTCCAACCCCAAAGATTTTAAGGGTGCAAAGCCCCAGTGAGACTCAGCTCCCTCCCTTACTTCCCAGGGTAGGAAAGGAAGGATCTGGGCTGGATCATTTGACTGAATGAAATGAACAGAAATGAGAAGGAAATGTTTGTTTAATAGTTTTATCCACTTTAATGTGTTTTCCTGTTACCTAGGAACAAATTAGCAATTATTTCAAATCTGATATCCAAAGAATGCACCTCTGGAGCTGACCTGACTGCATGAGTTTTGGCTGCACCTCAGCCCGCATGTGTTTTTGAGCAGTTTGGTCTGAGTCCAAAAGTAATTTAGATCCAAACAGTGCTCGTTGTTTTATGAGAGTGGCTCCGATTGCTGAATTAAACAGAAATATGAAAAATAAAATGAGAATCGGCAAAGGAGTTTTTAACTGCTATAAAGCCCATCTGAATTTTCCATATGTATTATTACAGTGGTCCATTACTCGAACAAATCATTCCAATCTACATTGGTCCAAGAACTATGAAGCAACAGTACTTTCTACCAAAAGCTGTAATAAAGTCCATTATCCAGAGAGCTCACTCTCTCAGAGCTGAAGATGTCTCTTTAGACTAATGTTCAGCTCCTGTATTTTCTGGCATTTGGCTGATTTATCCATGCAATCATAATATCACAGTGCTGCAGACTTTTATGTTTCATTTCCCAGCTTTCTAAAGGAAGCAAGAAAAATAAAAATGTAATTTAATGCACTCCACAATTACTATTTAAGCATGACATCATCAGAAAAGCTGTCACTAACTAGTAAGTTGTCTCAATGACAAGACAGAATTACCTAGCAACTGCAGAGAAGCAATTAACCCTTTTTTGAGTATCATATGGAAAATACTTTGTAGGGAACAAATGTGTATGCCCAAGTGCCTGAAAAATACCATCTTGTTCCATCTTGTGATTACGGTGTGAACATTTTACTCTGTAATTCTGAGAAGATGCCCAATTCGGTTCTGTGAAAGAACATATGAGGACCAAACGGCTTTGAAGGCAGCATCTGAGAAAGTCGGGAAGCACAATGAATCACAAGAGCTCTGTGTGCAGACACAGGGTGAGACAAGTTTAATTCTTTAACCTGAAGGACAGCTTGTTCAAATATTGCCACATCTCAGGAGGTTTACAATTATTATTTGCAGAGCTCATGGGTCTTTGCAACACTTCAGAATTTTGTCTGGTGTTTTAGGAAGCATGTTATGTTCATCCTATGTTCTGCAAGGCAGAAAGAGACAGAATTATCTCTAAGTTTCAGATTTAAGGAAGTTGTATGTAAAGGGAACAAAATTACATCTGATCTCTGCCATGACTTTCATGGGAATCAGTAAACCTATGTGTCAACCCCTACGTGACTAAAGAACGGAAGGAAAAGGTATGCGTACTCTCATTCCCACCCCCAGCCTAGACAGGTTTCCATGTTCTTTGCAAAAAGCTCCACAGGGTCTGATCAGCAGTCAGCAGGCTCTGTCTGTCTTCAGACACTTTCTTTCATTTACAACAGACTAATCTGTAGGCCGTTTCTAAATTGCATGGCTTACAGAAGCCATGAAAGAAAGCAAAGGAGTGGATCATGAACGTGTGTGGAGAAGAAGAAAAAATGCAAAAGAACAGCAAGGAAAACACACATTATTTTCTTTTCAAGTATGAAAAAACATCACTCTAATTGGAGCAATTATTCTGTAGTTTATTCCAAATAAATAAACTGTCCAACTGTTATATATGATGTGTCATATTTGTTCCAACAGCCTTTAAATGGGTACCAGGACTGCACAATTTAATACATTTCCATTCCAGATGACTAAAGGTTCTTAAAACCCACCTCCAAAAATATAGTGTTCCACTAAATTACTACTCCAATATGGATATAAAAATATTGTCTTTGATTAATGTATTACTTTGTCACAAGCAATAATAAAGAAGGACAACAACTGGCCAGCACAAAAAAAAAACCCAAACAACCAAGCTTGAAAAAGCATAGAGAAGCAGCCAAGTCCTAATTTGCGCTCTGTAATGGCTCGGGCCAGGAGCTGACACTCTGCCTCTCACTGACTTCACTAGAAATCTCTGAGCGTCTCCTAGACTCACTGAGCATCTGGCAACACCAATCTCATCAGCACAGTTCCAAGTACTCAGTGACTACAACACCTGTTAACATAAATTATGGTCAAGGGGATACAGTATTTGTAAGAGTTGGTCTAAACGCTGACGAACACCATTACTATTTCACCAGCTCAAAAATACTGCACTCAGTCAACTCATCAATATGACTATCACCAGTCAGTGATATCAACTGTCAACGGGATGATCAAGCCATGTACACAGATTTTTCAGTATTTTCATATCCTAAAATACATATGGACATTAAAGCCTCCTGTCTTGTTGCCTTCAAACCACATGCACAGCTTTGTGAACTAGCTTTAGGACTTGAGCCAAATCCCTGAGCCTGATCCTTCTTTGATGTTATGACCCCATTTCCTGCAACCAATTCTAACTATTTTCCTAATCTTAATTAACCAATTTCTTAATAACAACAAGATGCTGTATGTATTTCACTGTGAGAAAATTACTACACCAATAAGTTTGCTAAATTCATTTCATCTATGACCTTGCATCCTCAAACCCCACCAAGTGGGCACTGGATTTACAGAATAGCACCACATCACCAACAGCATGCAGATACCTAAACCTTGCACCTCACACAGAGAAACTCATTAGAAAACTGGCCAGAGGGAATAGAAACAAATTAAAACAAAACTTGGAAATTGTTATTTCAGAGTGAAAAGTGGCCAAGAAGAGGGTAATTCCATTAGTACAGTTGCTAACGTAAGGCAAAATGGCAACACTAATACAGACTTTCAGCAGAAATTATAAATGAGCAATGAAGATGCTGGTCTTTTCAAGTGCCACATGGTTCAGCAGAGAACTCACAACCATTTAATGAACAGTTTGTCAACAAAAAGAAAAGAAGCAAATTTCACAGTCTACGGGATTGCATGTGTAAGTCAGCAATAACTCAAAGTGACATTCTTTTAATAGTAAATATTCACTGAAATTCTTCAGTAGTACACGTGTTGTTCTGATGGATCATTTTATTCTCTGTGAGTGTACAATCCTCTTTTTTCAGCATAGCACTTCAGATTACCTAATCACACTGAGAAAAGATACACAACTTTGAATTGCAGCATCGTTGAGAATGTTTAAAGCTCAAGATGCAGCAGCATTGCCACCTTAGCAACTTTACTCTGAGGAGCAAACTTTTAGAGAGAGTGATACCTCCTCTATTCCCCAAGGTAAACCTTGACTACCAAAGCAAGAGGCCAGATTTCTCTAAAATGCTTGTAGTCCTGGTTCTCTCTTCAACTGAGCTAGTCAACTTAGAAAACTTGGCCTCCTGGACAGTATGGTAGGAGTTAAACTGATATTATTTCATTTGACTGCATATTAAACCTATCAGAGAGAAATACAAAATGCAGTGTCAGACAATGAGGCCATTAGAAACTTCCCTTTTGCATATCCTGGCATTTGCTAACTTGAACAGCTTGCATTTAATTTCTTCATTTGTTTTCATTTCAAAGGAAAAAAACAACCTTGTGGGTGAAGACAAAAAGGTGATAGTTAAACTTCCACAAAATATTATTCTTGGGGAGCAACCAAATCAAATATATTTGCTTCAAAGCTGTTGTTTCTATTTTTATTTTATTTTATTTTCTAAGATAGGAATTGCGTGAGAAAAAGAGACCATAATGGAAACTGTTTTTAACTCCTGACCATATCAGGTAGTGGCAAGGTCTCACTATGATTTATGTGCATGCATCTTGTATTTCTTTCTCATATATTTTTGATTGAGTTGGAAATAATTCATATAGAATGGCTGGGTGAGTAACAGAGTTTGTGTACCTCTGAAGATTGAAATCTTCTAATTACTCAGAAACAGATATGGTTTGGAAGTGGTAACATGAGATTTCCTTACCCCACATATCCATGGCGCAGAGCTCATCGCTATGCATGAACCCTTTGGTGTCCACCTTCCAATTAGTTCTCAGCTTGTCCTTCAAGACATCCTACAAGGCTGACAGCAAAGATAACATTCAAAAGGGGCCACACGCCCTCCAGGAAGTCAGCTGTCACTATCAAACTTGTTGCAATAAAAAAATTAAATGTTTGGTGTGTTTTAATGACTTAATTGTCACTACAGCTTCAGACCAGCTTCAGACCAATCAAAAAGAGGTTAAAAATTGCTTATTCTTTCAGCCTTAGCTCATAAGCTCACTGACTTGAGTACATACTTCTGAAATTTTGGAAGTAATTTAAAAAAAAAGATAAAAAGAAGGCAGGCAGAAGCTGAGTAAATCATTTGGACATACAACAGTAATTTGGTAGTGTTCATATGGAAGCAAGCAGTCCAGTAATGACATTGCTGCAAAGCACTCAGAGGTTTTTAACTGGAAAAAAAAAAAAAAAAAAAGAATCTGCATAAGTTTCCCAGAATCTAGCAGCTTTGACTGAGAGCTTCTCTTCTGTTTAGTTTGTCGTGGGCATAACAAGCAGGATCTACAATTGATGAAAAAAATAAAAAACTACATCACATGCAAATTAAAAAAAAAAGAGGGAGATATTCAGTTAGGATTTGTACAGGTCAAAGAAACAGACTGGACAGGGAAAAGCCATCCATTTTACTGTAAGACTCCTGAAAAGCACTATAATAGACAGTTTTGGATATGTAATCCCACTGTGTTGCACCATTATGCACCACTATGAACACAACAGATAGGCTTTAGGTTCTGAGAGTTGGGCAATCACATCATCTATTCCCTTCCATAAAGACTGAGCAAAAATTCGCCGACACTTATCCCATGGTTACTTACAGAAAAATGGCTCCACAGCTACACTCCTCTGATACCAGGAAACCTTTAATTTCTAGTGTGTTTTTATCCTGGGCCCATTCTTACCCATTGGTTTTACTAGCACAGTCTTTAGCTTAACTTCTTCCCTGGTATTTTTTCCAAATGATGGAAAACATGGAGAGTAGTCTTAAAAGTATTTAAGATATTCATATCGATCCAGAAAGGCAAAACAAGGAACAACATATATATCATGCTGTAAAAAGTTGAAGAGCAGGAGGCTTAAAGGTGTGAAATTTCTATCTATATCTGAATTTCAAACATGCCATGTTAGGAGCTGTTTCCTTTTGTTAAAAAGAGGCACCCCTCTCAGAGTTTAAACTTCAAATTGCCAAAGTGCTGGAGAGCTGGGATTTAAGTACTGAGTGATGATCTCTGGGTATGGCCCACATCCATCCGTGAGATGGGTGAACACATACATGGGTATGTGTTGTATGTAGGGCAGTGGCAGGAGGGGCTGCTGAGCAGGGACCAGCTCTCTGAAGCTTGCAAATTTCCCATCACATTTCCCTAGGCCATGAAAACAAGTCCCTAGTGCTGTACTGGGGTCAGCTCCAGGCTGGTCATTCAGGATCCAGCCTGATGGCTGCTCTCCCCTTGTAGGCATGGGAATGTTGGGTTGTGTGGGAAGGAACCAGCCCTGAGGCTGCTTCCTTGCGCAGGGAAGCAAAAGCAGCAAACTGGGAGCTCACACAGGCTTCTTTGCTTCTACAGTAATACCAGCAGTAACAACAAATCCCTTTTCCTAATCTGGCTGTGACTGAGGGTAGGCTCAGAAGATGCAATCCCCAGCAGCTGAAGCACGGTGCAGGCCTCTCCAAGCCAGTTTAAGTCAGGTCCACCAAGCACCAGCACTGGCTGAGGCAGCAGAGCGTGCAGCACAGGCTGCCAAACTTGCCAGGGAAGGCAGTGACTGCTGCATGCCTCAAGTCAAGGCCTCACAGCCAAGTGTGGACACGAACACCATGAAGTTCCCTC
Organism: Cyrtonyx montezumae; assembly: GCF_038088225.1. Classification (NCBI taxonomy): domain Eukaryota; kingdom Metazoa; phylum Chordata; class Aves; order Galliformes; family Odontophoridae; genus Cyrtonyx; species Cyrtonyx montezumae. Next base: position 15,417,522 of record NW_027071826.1, read on the forward strand.
TAAGGCTTCTGGGTTGGTCGTGAGGATGCATGGCAGTCAGCACTGTGACACAAAGACACACTGGGTCTCAGCCTCTGCATGCAGGGTTTTCAGAGGCAGGTGCTGGAGCCTCAACACCGTGAGCCCTCAGCTTGCCTGCTGTGAAGTGAGGACATCTATTGCCCTGCTGTCAGCAGGGCCTGGGAATGGAGATCAGCAGCCACTGCTACTTCCATGGGATGAAGATGAAGTTATAAACAAGGCTAGCCTGTAGGCTGCCAAATGGGCTTTTGCCAGCAATAATTGTGTTAGCTTCTTGCAGGTCCCATCTGAATCAACAAACTCATGTTGAGTGACTGTACCACGCTCCTTTCTGTAGACCATTTGCTAAACTACTTAAAAGGAGGAAAGTGTTTGCATTTGAATTCACTACAAAGAGTTAACTTGGTGCCTGTTATACCCTCTTTGTAGTCTTTTACTAGTTCTAAGACTGGTGTGATGAAATAAAAAACTAGGGCTACAGGCCAAATAGAAGAGCTAGAAAATATCCTGTTGTATTTTGAAACTTCACTATTGTTTCAGATATGCATTAAAGCCTTAAATTCCTCTTCAGATGCTATCAATTGACTATTGGAATGTCTGTTTTTTACAAGGAAGGTTTCTGTGCTCTTGGCTATGCCCGTAAGTGCCTTGACTTCAGTATCTATAACCAGTATAGCCTCTGCCCCCCAGGGATATCTACAGTAGGGTCCCAAGTGTTACTTGATTCAGCAGCCACTCTTGGAATGAACCTAAGAGGCTTGGTTGAAACAGTCCAATTTATCTCAGTGCTTCATACACAGAAGAACAGGAAATAAAAGAATGGACTGTACCACCTTTTCCCCAGCATGAATACACTCACAACATGAGGCTGTGAGCCACCATGAAGCTGCTGCACTCAGAACTGAACAATCAAACATAACAGGAACAAAAATGTCTATAGAAACAAAGTCACTGGTATGAGCACGTGGGCAGTTGGGCTGCCTCACAGCAGGGGTGTATGGATGCAGACACCAGCCTTAGGTCCTCTGACAGCTTTATTACTGTGAGTCCAGCATTGCTGGCATAAATATTTGGGAGGGAAGTTTCCCCTGTCCAGGGAGAGCGCAAAGTGAGGCACACATGCTCACGCCTAATCTTTCCCTCTGCACCAAGTGGTGTTTACTTCCATGTGCAGGGTGGGAAGCAATGTGATGGCACAGAGAAGCTGTACCCTGTATCACAAAAAATCACCCAACAGTCATGGCCCTGCCTGCAGTCAGACTCAGACCACTGACTTCTCCCACAGTGCAGATGCCTTTTTGCATCCCAGGGTGAAGTAGATGAATCCTAGAGACTGAAAAAGCATAAGACAGTCTCTGAATATGGTGATGACCTGGTGGAAGTGACCCTCAGCATGGCCCTCAGTTACTCACCTTTCGGAAAGGTAGGAATAGACATGGCATCAGGCAATGCTTGTATATCTTTCCAAGTAGCATTCTGGCAGTTATTCACAGCTTTTTCCCAATATCCACATTAAACAGGTTCCTACTTGAGCACATTCTGAAACTTCTTCTCTGCATCAGCTTTCCCATCTAAACCCATGCAAGGAGTCTGGGAGATTAACACATGTATTGGCAGTTAATGTTTCTGTGGCAGGGCCACTGCAATTTGCAGTGGGTTGCATCTACAGGGCTGTTTCTATGTTTCATCTTTTTTAGATCTTCCCTCAAACATTTCTTCCCTGGCTTGCCTCTCTTCTCTGCAGGGATTCACTCTCCCAGGGCTGGCTGCACTGAAATCTCTCATCATCCCTAGCAGAGCTCTTCCATTTGAGTGCTTTGCCAAACACATTCATCTTTTATTCCTCCCCGAGTCTATCAGTTCAGCTTTCCTGTGTTTGCCTATATCAGCAACATCTTTTTCCTTTTAAACCTTTTCTCCTTCTTTTTTTTTTTTTTTTTTTTTTTTTTTTTTGAGAGAGAGAGAGAAAGGGTACAATGAAAAATTAAATGAAACCACTAAACCTCATTTCATAAAAGTTGGTCACTGGTCTGACCTAAATCTCCAGAATCAAAGAAATTCTGAAATAATGATGATTCTGCCCTGTTTGTCTAATCCTATTTAATTGCAGAGCTCATGAGCATCAAGCTGGTAGTATAAGAACAGAAGATAATTGTAGGGTGATGCTTTTGCTGTTTCTCAGTGAAAAAAAAGAAAGGTTTTTTTTTGTATTTGGAAACATAAAATGGGATAAAATTCTCAGTAAGATGAAAAATCTGCAAAACGGGTCAAATGCCAGACTGAAATATTTAGCAGCAATGTATTCACTCAAAACAAAGTTTACTCAAGTCACTAGAAAATCTGTGTATTTTTCTTGGACAGCTTGCAGCCATGTCCAAGAACATAGAAAACTTCACTGGAAAAAACTGTGGCCAGTAGTCTTCAGGGTGAGCATGGGTCTTCAGCTGGTGAGCAGGGGTTTAGGGGATGTGAGTTGGGAGTAGTGGGACAGCAAATATTTTTGTGCTTTTTATTTTAGCAAAAAACCTTTCCAATCCAATACAGTATGACTGAAGAGATGAAATACATTCCAAAACTAATAGTCAACAGTATGCAGTCAAGCCCTAAAAAAAGTTCCATTTTATCAGCAATTCAGTCAATATGACCTTAATGCTTGTCCCACTTATTCTTGTCTTAACTGATAAAATTAATCTGGAATTTGATCTAGATGGCCTTATAAGTCTGTAAATCACCAAAAGTTTCCAAACTGCCACACAAGTTGATTCTATAATCTTTGGTAATATCCTAGGAACTAAAGCTACATGTGAATTTAGGATACTTGTGAGACAGATATTAAACAATCTACAAACTGATTAGTTTATCCTTAAAGTGAAAACATCATTTGACTGGCAGTTTGATGTCATATGTGAAGCATATTAATCATGAATAAGAATCTGAATTCTTCCCTATCCTGTTGAAGCCAGAAGCACAGAAGCACATTCCATTATTTCCTGATAAGCAATGTAATCTACCAAGGTGTATATACTACTAGATTTCAGTTTTTCATTTATACATATTCACTAATGGCAATAGCTTTGATATGAAGGAGTTTTTTTGCCACGTTGATGAAGGAAGGTTATTTTTCCCCAGATAGTAACTGCCTACTATATTGAAGCAGGCCTAATGTGTCTAAGTACAGAGTACTAAAATGGCATTATTAGAGCTATTGCTTCATAAAACTTCAAACTACCATAATAATTTAATATCAGTGCAAATCAGACTTTATGTGATTTTCCTGCAAAAAAAGCTTAGCTGAGAGCTTTCTAACTTGTAGCTCTTGCATGGGTGTACTCCTACAGCAGTTTAGCATATAGTATCTGGTCTCCTCATCTAGAGATGTAAGTTACCAGAATTAAGTTCAGTCAGGTGCTCTTTGCAGAGAGGAAAGTTGTGGCTCTGAGGAGTTGAAATGGAGGCTGTGTAGCTGGTAGAAGGGAAGACTTGGAGGCAGAAAGAGGAGAAAATAGGTGGGAAATGAAGGTAAGAAGGGATCTCAGTGTTTGGGAACAACCTGTCACTGGTTCAGCTTTCCCCACTGTCCCTGACTGCTGTCCCTGACTGCCATCTCCTGAATAACGTTATGGCCTCACTTTCAAAACTTGATGCATTGACCTCCACTGGGAACAGCCTATGTACAAAGATGGTCCCTTACAAATCTACCACACTAAAGGCTCAAAATGGCTGGATGTCAGTGGCAAGTGAAGCAACTTAAATTTACACATAGTCTGATTCTGTTCAGGAGAAGCGGACAGATAATCTCTTTTTGATTATATGAAGATGTGTGTATGTGAGAGGAAGTAGTGCACTTTGTTTCCAAAAGCAGAAATTCTGCAACAAAGGCTGCATCTCAGGCACGGGGAGGAAGTACAGCACATCCTCAAAGACCCACTCACTGCCCAGGCAGACACTAACAGCCTGGCTACCCCAGACCACCCCCAGCCTGAATCTCAGGGACGCGACTGCGTCTTGTGCAGTCACAGCTCTCTGCTGGCATGAGTGCTGGGCCTGGAGGCAGAGGCCTGGTGGTGGCTCAGGGTGCGTCACTTGGATGCTTCACAATGGAGTTTCCTGTGCTGGAAGCACAGTTCTGCTTTCATGCTGCTGTAATCGTGTAGTAAATCACAGGACTGAAACAGCAGGGAAAGGACAAAGTTAAACCTCAGAAACTGCCAGAACTGAGTTTCTTTAACACTTTTCTTTGCCTTCTTCCCTACCAACCCCTTTAAGATGTGGTTTTAGCATGAAATCCTATTTATTTCAGCTCCTTCCTCTTTCCTGGCAAAACGGGAGATTTCTGAGCATGAATCGGGTTGGTGCCACGACAGAAACACTGTGCAGTTGATCCCTTTCTTTGTGTTTTCTGGTGAACTCTGCTCTGTATGTGTGGGCACTTCCTCTATGAACATCATTCAACAACTGCCTGGTCCAGAGACTTAAATGGATTTTCAGCCATGAAAGAAGCTTGCTGGTGCTGACGGGATCTCTTTTACATGAACAGCTCATGACTATAACTGGAAAATCTAAGTCTCAACCTCTCTGATAATGCCGCCTTGGACTTCAGTGACTGTACCTCAGTTCTTCCTCTTAAAGGAGGGTAAAACATGTTCTTACTTTACTATGTGAAAAAGAAGCAGTGTGTGTTGTAAAAAACAAAGTGTTATTTGTGGATACCTCAGTGCCATAGAAAAAAAGAATGAAGAAACTAGTAATTCTGACTTCAAAACAAGAGCCATGTGGTGAGTAGTGACCTTAGTGTGAAATAATGCATTCAAAATTAAAGATGAAATGAAGTGTTTAACAATGCAAAAAGTCCTGTGGGCAGCATAGTATGAGCCTCTATGAGCCAAGACAGTGTCATTATCTTTTGCAACTACATTTGCAACAACCCAATTTGGCATTTCACAGATTACCTTAGTTGGGTATTTTATAAATTTTGAGTGCTTAGTTTTGCAACCTCAAGGCCATTATTTTGTCGTAATATTTTCTGCATACAAATGTGTCATACAGAAAATAATAATACAAAAAAAGAAGTCACAGACTTTCCTCTGTGAGTTAATATGACAGAAAATAAATCAAGAAGGCATTCTTCACAATTTAAGTATGCTTACGTTCACTATGTGCTGTAGAACGTGGTATCTTCCTAGCCAGCCTGATCTAGTGGGTGGCAGCCCTGTCCACTGTCCAGTTCCTGTTGGAATTGGATGAGGTCTCTAAGGTCCCTTCTAAACCATTCTATGGTTCTATGAATCAGCAGCAGTGAAAAGACAATTTGCTTGTTATCTGGATGTACTGATTGAATTAACTTGTCTGCAGTTCAGATGTGTAGGATGGACAGCACCATACTCATAGTGGTTCTGATTGTCAAGGCATTCAGCATGTGTGTAGGAATCTTCTTAATATCCAAAGAAACAAATAGGCCGTTTGAAAATATCCATTAAATTTTATGTCAAAATCCCTGAGAAACTGATTTTGATTCCTATGGAGTTAAATATTCTGTCTTAATATATTAAGAGATTCAGTAAAAAACTTTCTGAAGTCCTAGTTACATTATGTGTCCTACCAGGATGTCTGACAGTCTAAAAGTGTTCCTTTTAATGTATTTTAAAAGAGTGCTCAGAATAAGCAGAGCACATCTGGCAAGTTCTGAACTGCAAAAGGCTTACAGCTAACTGTCCTGGGTTGTATATTTTTAGGTATACATAGACCCAGTGGCCTGGTTTTTCGTTTTGTTTTGTTTTGTTTCTGGTGGATTCTTGTTTGTTTTTGAGAGAGTAGTGGTGCTATGGAGCGTGGACAAACTGAGTGACAGCACCACCACTAGAAAAACGTATTGCCTAGAGCTTGCTGTCAAATATTTATAAATTTGTGGGCAACAAATACTCCATGAGACAAGAAACCAAAGCAGACCTCTGCTCAGGTATGCTCATTTTCTCACATCCTATCCCTTTCTTTCCCCATATTCATTTTCAGAATAATTACTGTACTGATATGCACTCATTGAATTCGACAGTCATTAAGGTTGGAAAACATCTCTAACATCATCAAATCCACCCATCAGCCCATCACCACAGTGCCCACTGACCACGTCTTTCAGCTTCATATCTATGTGTTTCTTGAGTTACCAGAGTGATATCACTATTGCTTCGTTTTCACATCTGACAAATCAGTGTCAGGTCTTTCCTCTTCCCTGTCTGGTGTAGCCTCTGTATCTCAGCTCCATTATCTTTGCCCAGCAAGTCATAGTCTCAGATTCTAGATGCTCATTTCGTTCCTGGTCTCTCCTAGCTTTTCAGACTTCTCAGTCCCAGCCTGCATTTCCCCATCCTTTCCTGCTTGTTCTAGTTTCTGTTGTATTCAATTCTACTTTTCCCAAATAACCTCCCTCTATATGCATCCTATCTTTTATCCACTGTGCTTTGGCTAAGCAAGCAGTTAGCAAAGAATAATCTGTTTGAGTCCAAAATTACAGCTAGTCCAATGACAGTAATTCTGAACTATCAATTCCACCACAGTCTAACAAAATGGGGAATGATAAATTTAATATATTTTTTTTATGGCTTGCTCTGTTGATTCAATTGGTACCTATTCAAATATTGTGTTCATTTCAAATGCTGAAAATGGTAGAGCAGCTTTTGTTCAAAAACCCTTTTTTTTCCAAGCATTTCCAAGCATTTTAGAGATAAACTATTCAGATAATTCATTTTTAGGTGCTTAGCCCAGTTCTCACATTGTATTTGAACCACTAGTTATCTTGGGAAATGTTGTTGCCAGGAAGAGGCTGTGTTACAAGGAACTTTTTCAGTATTTCTGCACATGCTGACTTCCAGGGCAAAGGGAAGTGATATGAAAGTGACTTTTCCGAGATCTGAACAAGATTTCCCTGACAATTAAGCTTCTGTGAAAGACCAGAGCAAAAAGTTAGGACATACAAGGCTGCAGTATTCATTGCCAGATGCAGCCAGCTTTGTCCCACACCTGTGGTGTCTGTGATGCTGGATACAATTACCTGTAACCTCTTTATTAGATTCTTTGAAGGAGATGCTGAGAGACTTGTTTCTAAGCATTTTTCTTGTAACACTGCTGGTATTGCTCCAACTACACAGGAATCTGGGAGAAATTTAACCCACTGCTGCAGTAGGCTCCTTTTTTGAATCAAACGTATTTTCCTTTTTCCTGTGGAACTGAGTAGCTGGATGCCAGGGACATTCTCACTTCTGAAATGCATTCTTGCCTCTGCAGAACGAAGGACTGTAAGTGATTCAGCCTCTATGTAATTGGCAGCTCTGTCCTTTATGCAAGATATTTGGCCACTTCATCTAGAACTGAATTTATTAATACCAAACTTAAAATCAATTATAAACTGTTACAAATATCCTCTGAAAGCCTCCCTGAGATATTTGATGATAGGGGTTCTTAAAAATCATACAGTATTGATCTTCTAAGTACTCAGTGTCTTCATACTAATTTTCTATGACAAATAACATTAGGGTTCTTTGGAACTCCAAATCCATATGCAACTCATTACTCCATTACTTCAAAATCCTCTACTTGGATTTAAAAGCAAACAAACAGAAAATTCACAAGTTTTAATATTTTGGAATTGCAATCCTCTTCTGTGAAAACCCCCCAGATAATACTACTTGTCTTACAGATTTTAAAGTTCCACCTGTTCTACTCAGGAGTAGATTCAGATTTTCTTTCCTAAATGTCAGTCGGGGAAACATGGCACCAGCCCTTATCACCTATCTTCACTTGACTGCTAGATGTCAATGGCCAGAAAACATCAGAGTCTCACCACAGTACCTTCAGTCAGATTTCACGTTGAATTTAAAACAAATTAATAAACAACTCAAACCCTAATTGGATTTTGGTAAGGTAGGTATTCCAGTTAGTTTTCGCAGGAGGAAAATGCATGCTGTTCAACTCCATTATTCTTAATATTATTCTTTATTATTCTTATTCCGAGACTTTTAGTTTAATGTGGTGTCACCTGGGAGGAAGCATCTGCACTGATATCACACACTGCACTACAGGGACCAAGGCATGGCCTCCTTCCCCTCCCACCAAGCTGTGCAGGGCACAGGGGTGTCAGCTGCACCATGCACTACCCCACAGATCAGACCTGCACCCACACAGGCAATTAATGAATCAATAAGGTGTAGGCTAACTTCTTGATCAATTCTTGGCAGCATCAGTGTTTCTGAAGTGGGATGAATCGTTGCAGGGAAAGTTTTCTATCAGTGGTAGCCCCCGTCTCCCCCTTCATCCCATCCCACCCCAGCAAACAAAGGAATGCCCCCATACCTGGAGACGTTTTAGGATATGCGTGCCTGAGTGATTAATAAAATAAGCATGATAATGAATAATCTATGTTAAGCATTTTCTTACCCTTTATTTTTTCATTATGATCAGAAGAGGAATATGATTAACAGCAGTTTAGCAGTACAATTTCAGTATTAAATATAAAACTACACTGCAAGTTGATGTATTTTAAAAATGGTTATGTATACTCTAGCCTTAAATTTATGTATCAAATACAACTCAATTGTTTCTTGCCTTGACAATTAACACATCTAACAAGTTTCAACAAGCCAGACATCCATCTTTTCCATTAAAAAAAAGTAAGCAAGCACACCAACTCTTATTCATAACAAGGGGGTGTAAAGATTCAACACTTTCCTGAGTGTTGTGCAAAGAAAAACATGTTTTGAGAAAGTTAGTTAAATAAGTGTAATGACAAATCTGAAGCTAAGCTGGAGGACCTTTTGATTAACTTCATATTTCATATATTACTTGCATCAGTTGAGAGCAACATGAGTTACAGAACTTCCATGAAAACAAGCCACTTACAAGCAGGTGGTTAAGCTTGATCAGTTTATTAAAAGGATTATATGACACGGTTGCCTGCAAGAGCAGGGGACTGGATCTGATGACCCAGGAAGTTCTTTCCAGTCCCATGTTTCTAAGCCATGCACCAAGTGTATCCAGCCCACACTTTCACATTTGGAAAAAGCCAAAGCCACACACACACAAACACACACACCAAAAAAAAAAAACAAAACAAAACAAAAACTAATTCCTTGATGACACCACTTCTTCTCTAGATATTCACTATGCAGAAAGGAACAGAGCTAAAGTCCTGTACAGAGGATACATTTACTCGAGGTTGATGTGGTACTGAAGTCAGTTAATTAGATACCTCCAGGCAGATTCAGTTACAGGGCATACCAACACTGCACACTGCCAGACAATTTCTAATCAAGCCAAGAACCTCTTGCAGGAATGAGGTCTCTTTGCTAGCAAGCACAGAGCACACTGAATAAGCTAAAAGCAGCTGTTCTTAAATGAACTACTCTACCAACCATGAGTGAATGACAGATAGATGGTAAGAAGTATTTACCTACTAGACAAGATCTCTCCACACACTCAGGCATAAGTAATTAGCTCAGAGCAGGAACCACTGCTCCTACTTTGCCTGCCTCTTAAGTACATTCTCTTTAAAAGCCAGTCTGCAGAACCAGCGCAGCCTTTCTCAAGCACTACCTAAGCAGCAGTTTGCAGCTGCCATGCAAGGTCTTACTTCCCAAATGGTACTCAGGCATTTTCATCACAGCAGCCAGTTTATGACAGCATACTCAGCCATAGCAAGAGCATTTACGACTAGAGATCTTCACTACTGCCTAGATTCAGCCCATCTAACTTTCAGGCACTTGGTTAAGTTATCTGGGTACCTAGTAACCCAGAACCACCCCCTAATACCAACCAAAAAAAAAAATAGAAAAAAGAATCACTGAAGGCAGATAACCTTAATTGCCTCCTGGAGGTGTCCCTTTACCCCCACTGAGTGAGGCTGTATTTCAAAGCAACCAAGTTCTTAACACAGGCACCTCAGTTAGACAGGTTGAATGGAGACTCACATCTCTCTCAGGAGATAGTATCAGTACTCTCCAAAACCAAAGGCAATTAATCAATTTAGGTTTGCAACCCCAGTTACATTTGGAACCAAACTTATGAAGCTGTAGTCCCTCCCACCCAAGCATTAACAGCCCTCCACATGGAGGCTCTGCTACTATAAAAAAAAAAGCATTCTTCTTTCAAACAAAGAGCAGGTACAGCTGCTTTGCCACTCATTCATGGGGATGCTGAAGGATCAGAGAACACTTACTCAAAGACCTGGAATGACTAAGCATTGCTAGTGCATGCAAAGCAGAAGTAACAAGACTTTTTAAATTAACCCTAGTCCTCTTCTCCACCTCATAAAATTCATGCAAGTGTTTGAGAAGATAGTCAAGACATAATAGCCCCAGTTTCCAAAAATGCTTTTTTTTTTTAAGCATATAAGAGAAACGTTCATTTCTTTCTGTGGGTAGAGAAATGCAGTTTTGGCATGTTCAATAATCATAGATCTCTATGAAGCCCATGGTGTCCTAGTGCTCCAACTGGTTTCTATAACCTGTCAAAAAAAACCATAGCAACCTATCCATGTTTCCCCCAGTATTGACATGCACGCTGAGAGCTCTCCACTTTAGTGAAATGAGGTGTTACTTCTGTGCTGATAGTTGACGAGTCAGCATTACACGACTTTAAGACCAACTAAATTAACATTGTCGTAATATGAAAGGCAAGCACAAGTTCATTTATTTATAGCAAAGGTCTTGGGTTACAGGAGGTCAGTTCTTGCCATCTTGAAAAGATAGGGGATAACTTATTGCATACATGTGCATTATAATTTAGCAGCAAGTCATTCATAGAAACGCTTCCCTCCTACTGCTTTTTTTTGGTTTATTATCTCAATTATATATATATTTTAGCTTTACAAAGCATTTAACACCACCTTTAAGTTAATGGTCTTTTATTGGAAAAAAAGACTAGCATTTACAACTTGGAATGGACATAAACTGTAATATCTTGAACAGCAATGTTGATAGTTGTGCTGAAGTCCACAGGCTACTCCGCCAGCTCCAAGTCATGGTACAGAAGGTTTTAAAAATATGAGAGTCCAAAGATGCTCCCTTGGTGAAGGTTTCTTTTAAAAATTTTGTGAACGGTAACAGCCCGACACCCGTTTCACTATAGTGCAATGCAGACAATGTTAAACCAATATTTTAACACAGACATGCCATCCATAGTTAAGATCATCATATTTTTGGAGCACACTGCTACGTACAGGAGAACCATTCAACCTTTAGGGCATTTTCTCTAAGTTTTGCATCCTTCAACCATTTTTGCTGTATACCATCCTGAGGTATAAACCAATTTTAAAGTAAACCAGCTATGACAATTTATACTACAAATTGATCTAGAATCCACTGCTGAACAAAAGAGTGGATCTTTTAGTTTTTTTTTCCTTTTAATACAAATGTCTGACTGTGCTCAATTGTCAAGCTGCATGCATGAAAAACTGGCCAGCCCAAACAGTGTAATAGTCATTAGCAAATGGAACTTTCAAGTTCACTAAGTGCTTCCTTTTTTTTTTTAATTTATTTTCAAGGTAGTACAATTAATTATATTGTAAAACTGATGTTTAACTTGATCTTTTGGGGACAGGACCACCAACCATTACATGCAGTTTGTGGACAGAAGGTATTTTGACATTCAGTTTTGCTATACAGAAACAGAATGAATAAATGAACTTTTTTTGCAAGAGGTAAGTAAAAGATTCAATTTGATTCTTCTAGAGGATAAAAGGTGTAAAGGAGGTCTCTTCACTTTGCAGTCATCATCTGTACGAATTCTGAAAAGATAAAAGGTCACCGATTTATTGTCTCTGAAGTAATTTCAGCTGTTACATAAATCTCTTAAAATTGGCATATAAAAACTTCACTGCATCTGACTTTTGTCTACAAAAGTAGATGCCTGAATAAACCAGTTGCTTCCAAGTACCAGGATACACATCCTATCCAGCATACATTCATTAAATCTGGCCAGTGGTTTACATCAATATAAGTATCTGTTACCTTCATAGTTGACTTGCCCATCCCCATCAATGTCTGCTTCTCTGATCATTTCATCTACTTCCTCGTCTGTTAGCTTTTCTCCTAAGTTTGTCATAACATGACGTAGCTCTGCTGCACTGATATAGCCATTGCCATCCTGTGGGGAAAGTTTCACAAGGTTATGACCAACTCCAATAACAATTAACACTGGAACTACACCTAGGTTTCCAGAGACTGCTTTCAAACTAGCCTTACAGCATGTGAAACACATCCAGCATACTGCATAACCCTACAAGTCCCATCATCTTATGAAGCTTACATCCTACCAAATCCTTCTCTAATTCTTGTACTTAAAAGAAATGCAGTATTTAACAGCATGCTACAATTGAAACTGTGGTAAAACCATTTTTAATACTTCTAACGATCTTTCAAATAAAAAAAATTTTCAGTTCATTTCTGCCCCCTAAATAGGAAAAAAAAAATAATCAGTTCCCCTACTGGCAAGAATAGAGATCACCTTTCTATTCTGTATAGCACTGCTTCTACGAAGAGACTGCAGGCAGCTATGTTAGGCTTCTTGTTTAAGATTTAGAACAAATCACACTTTCAAAAAAAGCATTTTAATTCTACTCTTAAACAGATGTGAAAAGCACAATGGCTAAAAACAATGATTCTAAATCAGCATTCCCATTAGTAACATCCAAATCTAGAGCACATATCTAGACACCTCAGGAATGGTCCCCTTCTGCCTACATGAAAAATACACTAGCTTACAGCAGGGGCTTTGATGGTGTCATACTTGCCACCGCTTAAAATCTAGTCTGCAAAAAATAAAATTAGAGGGGAGGTTAAGTGCTAACTGAACAATCCAACACTTCCTCTAACATGTTTTCTAGTTGAGAATGAAAGACTTGCATTTCCATAAAAAGAAACAGTAAAACCTTTGGCACGAGCTGATCAGCTGCATCAGCCACTGCACAGTAATTCCCTTGTAACACCTGAGGGAAACCCCTGCTCTAACAATAGCTCATCAAAATTTGTCATGTACATCCAGGTATCCTTCATGAAGGTGGGATCTGAGCTTAAGTTTCACTGAAAGCAACTTCCAAGTCCACACCCTGAATGCAGAAAATGCAGTACTTCACATCCCTGTAAATACTAGTGACATCTTGCTTCAAAAGCTTTCAGAAAGAATCAAAATCTCACACCCACTCGAACATTTCCCCAGTTCCCCAAAGTCAGTTAAGTATAGAAGATTTAGAAGACACCCCAGGCATCAAGTTCTGCTCATCTCTGCTGCTAAGGAAAATGGAGTATGCTTTCTTCTAGAAAAGCCTTAAGTTCAGCCCTGCTGTATAAGTCCATACAATCACCTTGCTCTGCAACAGGGGAGGGACTACTGCTGCAAATCCCCAACTTACACATTACTTTTATACTAAAGACCTGCTTCCAGGCAAAAAAGCACTGAGGAAAAGATGGGCATCATTGCTGCTTCTAAAGATATTTGAAGATGTAGGAATACCTTGTCAAAGACCCGGAATGCCTCACGGATTTCTTCCTCGCTGTCTGTGTCCTTCATTTTTCTGGCCATCATGGTTAAAAATTCAGGAAAGTCAATAGTGCCATTACCTTAATAAAAAGAAGTTCCCAAAAATTAAACTTTCATGCTTGTTCTTCAGCAAGAAAATCTGGCATTTAATTTAGCCACAGATAAAAATAGAACAACAGGTTCTCTACATCATTCTTCTATAAAAACCTTATGTTTTCCTAAATTGTTACCACTGCCTTTTTTCTTTTTACAATATGCAACAGTCACTTCCACCCCAGTGTTTTGTTCACAAGTTCTAAAGATGCCTTCTCTCCAGGACAAGCACTACCTTTTAACCACCCAAGTCACAAGTAAAAGTGCCAACCTGATGCTCCAAGGTTACAAAGTTTGTGAACTCATCTGCTTAAAGTCGGTCCCCAAAATTCATTATTCAGTTTGTTCAGCTTCTTTCCAAATGCCATGCAACTTTCTAGAAGAGCAATATAAATCCACAGCATCTAGACTTTGAGGAAGTTACTTGTTTAAAATCAACTTAATTAACCTGCATTGTACACAAAAGTAATGCACAATTTTAATGGGCAAAAGGCATCTGCAAACCTGGGGAAAGCTGACATTATTTGATATTTCTCATAAGGTCAGCAGTGATACATATTTCACTGCAAAAAACTTTAAATCTGATTTTTCTAAGGATTCGAACTCGAGACCACTTCAAAGCCCAGAACAAAGTTCCTCCAAACAGCACCAACCAGGTTAGTATTCTCACAATTCAACCCTACACGCTGAAGGAAAACATTAAGTAGCTCACTATTCAGCTAAGACCTATCCATTTCTTATTAAAGGAAACAAACTCATCCAGTAAGTATAACAAACCAGGTAAAGGCAGTTTCAGAAAACTTCCACTGTTTAGGGATTCTAAACTGAAACATAAGCAGCTATTTATAATGGCAAGCTCCATTTACCAACTGGAATACAGGTCTTGAACAAAGCTTAAAACTCTCAATGAACTGTAAACTATTAGTAAAGCATCTTGCCATAAAACAAGTTTAAACATACAGGCAGGGCATACTTATTTGAAATTCCCAGTCTTTTTTCAATTTTAAAAAACCAGTGCAATACAGCAGAATGGTGCCTGAGTAAGCCACTATACACATCCTCTACATATCACTGGAAAGCCCAAATATCAGGAAGTTTCAGTATCTGCAAGGACAGCTGACAGTTATGGTCAACCACCATTTTTCTTCTAAAAGCAACTTTAATGCAAGTCTGACAATCAAGTCACTTGTGCTCTTGCCTATGTACTTTCTACTCCTCAGGATATCGCAGAAAGCAACTATCAGCCAACATGAGATCAAAGCCGTGGCACCACTGAGCATGGGAAGCATTTTTCCTCTTTTCCTAACTTCCAGTCCAAGTCTCAGAAACAAAAACTTGTCATTAGCCCTTCTGGAATCCACGTGAAGCGATTCTGATCAAGATTGACATAAGGTTTTCCTACTTCTGCAAGTGATAGCCTACAGCCCCACCCCCTATTAGTGACCCAATACACTACATCAAAGTATGCAGTCTCTCCCTGTTACACTTTCAACTCCAGAGTTCAGCACTATTCCATTCTAATCACATCTTTGGCCTTAAGAGAAAACTAGACATTAGCACGTAACAACATGGGACAATGAAACATGTCTAGAAAAGCTGCATGGGAACACAGGTTAAATGCAGGTCAGGGTAAATTGGGCAGCAATAGGAAGCCTGCAGCCCATAAAATATTAAAGACTAACAGCATAACTTTGTCTCTCCTCATCCTCTTTCGGATCCTCACTTAAGACTGCCAGCACCTTTGCTGTGCAGAGAACACAAAAAAGCAGGCTCCTCTCATTTACTTTAGCCAGCATTTTGAAATGTGGCTTCAAAAGAACAATGTCACAGCAACTTCTTTATACAGCCTGGGCATGGAAGACATACTTGGAATGCCCACAACACTAGTACCATCTTTCTAACACTTACCATCAGCATCTACCTCGTTGATCATATCCTGCAATTCTGCTTCTGTTGGATTTTGACCCAGCGACCTCATGACAGTTCCCAGCTCTTTTGTTGTGATAGTACCATCACCATCTTTGTCAAACAGGGAAAAGGCTTCCTTGAATTCTAGAGGCAGAAACAGTCCCATTGTTTAATAACAGTGGCAACATAAGGAAAAACTGCATATAAAAACACATTACAGTAATAATGTTTGTTAATATTTTAAGAAACAAGCCTGCCCATAGATCACTACATCAGCATTTTCAAGTATTAAGACAAAACAGTTACAGTACCAACTATAGCTTGCATAGTCACATGACAAACTTCCATATACTACCATCACATCACAATGCTGATGCATTTCAACACCTTGTTGCTCAAACCACTGCTGCACCATAAACAGTTGTGCAGCATAACTGAAGGGAACCCTATAGTTTTCCCTTTCACCATCAAATGGTTTACAAGAATAGTAAGAATATGCGTAAAATGACTAAAACACAAAGAATTGGTGTTGACCTCAGGTGGGTGTGACTGGTCTCCAGAAGGTCCTATACTGCTCCTCTCATTTAAACTCAGACATACTCTTAGAAATTAATAAATGAGTTTAAAGCTCATTCATTGCCATTTCAGTTCAAGTTTATAACCACATGAAAAAAATAACTATTTCTGCCTTGACTTCAAGCAGTGCAATCAAGATTCTAGCAATTACTTGTATGCAAGAAATCTAGGTAGGCCTGGCTCCAATCATCTCTAGTCCAATAAAGCAGCACACATTAGGATGGAATCATCAGTTAACTTCCAGGATTTTTAGAAGGGAGAGCTTTTATTTTTAGAAGTGCTAGTACAGATTTGAAACTGCAGAAAGACAACTCATCTTTGAGATTATTTTTTTCATTCACAAGAAATTAGCCAAGAAAAATATTTATCAAAACACTTACCAGCAATCTGCTCTTCGGTCAGCTGGTCAGCCTACACAAAGAATAGAACATTTTAGAAAAACATTTACTTCTAGCTATGTCAAGCCCCAAGACACTTCCTTTCAATGTCAGTAGAAATTTATCACCATTGAAGTCATTTTCAGCCCCTGGAAGTCTCCCTCTGCCAGAAGATCCCACTCACCTACACAAAACAGCCACTTCCGAAGACACAAAAGCCACCTCACCTCAGAGCTGCCCATTAAGAATCAGATACACCACCCTTCAGCTCAGAGAACCCAATTTGGTCAAGTGAAGGACATCAGGCAGGCTCCTTGTAATTGGTTAGAGTGGCATGAAATCCTTAATGACATGTGTTTAGAGTTTCACATCACATCAGATGTCATTTCTAGAAGCACAGTGCCCTGATCAAGCGCAGGGGGCACCTAAGCACTGGTGGGCATAACAACAAGTGTGCCACCTAGTGATCCTCCACAGGCCCCTCCTCCCAGCACAGCCTGAGCACGAGCCTGCAGTGAGCTTTGCAGAAAGGGCTGTGCTGAAACAGGAGGAACTGCTGCTCAGTATCAGATATTTTCACCATCTGACAGAAATAAAGTGCCAATTCAAGCACTGTGTTACTCCTTCACCCAACCAAGCAACATAAAAAGTCAACCACCACAAAGACCATTCTGTGCATCCCTTCAGGTAGGGGGATGGAAAGCACCTGCTTCTGACCTCCTCCTGCTCAGAGAGGCTAGCACTGCACCCAGAGGCTCGGCAGGCAGGAGCACACCTGCAGCCCCTAACTGTGCCAACCACATCCTTCCAGAAGGCTCTGTCAGGATGGGCAGGGCAGCACTCACACCTCTGGCCCTTGCACTAAGGGAGCTAACCAGCTCTTCGGAGAAAGAATGTCAAGAAACTCCTGTCGTTAACAAGAAAGCAAACCTGAAATGGGATTTTACATACACTGACCTAGGTACTAGAGAACACAAGGTATCAACTCCTTTAAAACCCATTTTATGAAAAGCTTGTACAAACCCCAAGAAATAATTGCACAGGTCAAAGAAAGGCATCTTGTAACCCTATTGTTTTGAAATCCCACAATTCACAGGTGCAACAGCCAGGTAACTACAGCAGAGAGCAACAAACGCAACAGAAAACTCCCAGGTTCTATATCCCGTTAACACTCGGGAGAATAGTGCAGGGCTGAAAGCCTAATGTATACATTAATAAGCAAACAGACTGTACGTGCACTGAGGCAGAGAGCTTCTTCACTTTTTTATATGTTAATGATTGTAAAGAGTGAGTGACCAACGCCATGTAAGCGGGTGGTTAAACCCAGCAAAAACACTCGCAGTTAAAAACAGAGCTCGATTATCTTGTACCGAATAGCTGCAGAAAACGCATACAAAACGCACCTCGGCTTCCCACTCTTTCTGCAACTCTCCAGCAAAGGCGAGATTTTACAGCTCCCCGCCACACACAGCAGCCGCACGGCCCGCAGGCAGGAAAGCACAGCCGACCTGCGGCACCGCTCCGTTCCGCGGGGCTCCTTCCTACGGCCGCGCTCAGGGGCGGGGACGGCGGCTCCCGGGCACGCCGCGCCTCGGCCGGAGCCGCACCGCCCCGCCTCCCCCCCGTGTCCGAGTGATGTCAGCGCTGCCCGGCAGGAAGGCGAGATGGAGAGACAGCGCCGAGCTACACCCAGATGGCCGCAGAGCGATTAGAGCTCAGGCGCGGCCGCAGCTCTCACAGAAACCAGAGCCGCGGGGAAAAATAAACCCGAGCGCTTCCCCAGCCCTTCCTCTCCCGGGGAGGCCGCGCTGGCACCGAGGCGACGCGTTTCCACGGCGGGGCCGGAGCAACAGGCGGCGGCCGCGCTGCTGCACTGCGGCCCCGCTCTGGTCCCCGCGGCGGGGGCCGTCCCTTCCCCCCGCCGCCAGCCCCGGGGAGCTCCACCGCCCCTCCCGCGGGGACGGGGACGCGAGCGAGGCGCGCTACCCCCTCCCACCCCCGCCCCTCCACAGCCGGGGGTGCGCTTAGGCTGGGGAGGAAGAGGAGGAGACATGATGTAATGCGGGCGGCGATGCTGCGTTTTTGGGGATGGGGGGGCGCGAGGGCGCAATAGCCGCAGCGCGGTGCCCTCCCCCGGCCGCCATCCCCACCCCCCCCAACCCCCGTTCTCTGCGCAGTGCAGCTGTGCCGGGCTCCCGCCGCAGCCCCGCGGAGCCGCGCCCGGCCCTTCCGGAGGGCAGCGCGGGGAGGGCGAAACAGGAGGGGAAAAAGGCGGGCGGCGCCGCACTGAGGGCCGGTGTCCCCGCTCGGCAGGGCCCAGAGAAAGGGGAAGGGAGGAGAAAGTAAAGGCCCGGCGACCCGCGCAGCACGACGGGCGGAGGGGGGGGGGGGAAAGCGCTGCCGGGAGGGAAGGGCCGCGGCCTCCCGCCCCCGTTACTGCGGGGCTCCGCCGTTACCCCGCGCACTGCCCCCCGAAGCACGGCCGCACTACGTACCATGGCGCGGCGGCGGAGGGCCCTGCGGCGGCTGCACGAACTGCGCGACCACGAGCGGCGGCGGCTGCTGCCTCCTCCCTGGCGCGGTGAGCGAAGTGCTGGAGGTGTGAGCCTGCGCCGCGCCGCTATATATGGAGCGCTGTATCCCTCCGCCGGAGCGGGGCCTTTTTCTCTCCTCCCCGGCGCGGTATGGGTGAGGGTGACTGCGGCGAGCAGCCCTGCCCCCTTCGCCTCCCGGCCCCTCCCCCCCCGGCGGCCCGCTCCCACCCCAGCAGCGCTGCGGAGCCGGGGCTCTGCGGTGCCCCCGGCCCTTCTGTCCTCTCACGGCGCTGAGCGGCCCCGGCTCGGAGATGCCCTCCGGAGGGGCACAGGTGCCCTGCGGTAGTCACGGCGCGTTTGTCGCCGCCAGCACCCGGAGCGCGGCAACGTTCAGTCTAGAATTAGACGGGCAGCGGCTGACGTGTCGCTTCGGTCCCTGCTCAGCAGAACTACTAGCGAGGAGCTGCACCATGAGCGTGGCCTAAAGTCAGGCGTTCCCTTCACGTCCCTTCTCGCTCGCCCGCGTTTTGGGGTTTTGTCCACTAACCGATGACAACCCGGGTAAACACTGAGGCATTCACACTGCGTGTTCTTCGATAGGTACAGAAGCCTGGATGTACGCTGGGACCCAGCGTTCTGTTTCCCTTCACCACAGCACCCTCACATCTCAGCTCCTTGTAGCCGAGATGCTTTCAGCTAAACCTGTGTACCATGGGCCTCTCTGTGCCAGAGGCCAGCAGCAGCACCTCCTGCCATAGTCCAGGTTTTCTGTTCACAACATAGCCATGATCTTTTCAAAAAGCATTTTCCTAATTTTTTTTTTTCTGATACATACTTCCAGGTTTGAAATACAGACAAAATAGGTTGTGTTTTTGTTTGCTTAACAATTTCAGTAGCTCTACCAACAGAGTTGCAATTTATTTGCTAGCCTTTCTGGGCAGGGTGATAGGTTGGCAAACACAAACATCCACTTCCCATCTAGAAGTATTCCCACTGAAAACTACAGCATATCTCATGTGTCATCATTTGGTCCCAAAACCACGCTGACATCTGTGTAAGCAGTGTACGAAATAGTGTCAGAAAACTGACTTGCAGCTGGCTGGTCTGCAAATTGTAAGCTTATGGACTGCTGCCATTTTAGACACAGAATTGCTGCCTTGCTGTATTTAATATATGTCTACTTACACAGAAAGCACCGAGGCTGAGAATTTTGTTTACATACAAGAACTTGCAAATTAATCTTTTGTTTTTAAACCAGACCAACCATTTTAAGCTCTTATTTTCCCAGTGTAATTTCTTTCCAGCAAAAATGACTCAGTGTTCATTTATTGTGGGCCACAGGTGCTTTGCTAGGAACTCCCCGAGTCTCGGGGTGCACGAAGAAGAGTGTCTATGTACAAATCATTCACTTTGCTGCGCTGCCCATACATAGGTGAAATGAGAACTCTATATAGAAATATTAGGGTAAATGCATACAGTTATCGTGCAAAGATAAATAGTCACTGCTATCTCATGTTCTTTGGCCAAAGTGTTTCTAATGCAGTTGGTTGAAGGTATTTTCAGTAGAATAATCTCATCAGTGCTAAATCCCAACAGTGTAGAATGTGAATGCCTTATTTCAATCTCTTAAGTTTGTTATGAACATGTAATACGTTCTTTCATTGATACAAAGCCTTCGCTTGTTAAAAAGTGAAGGGATTAGATTATATCTACTGAAGAGATTATAAGTAATTAAACTTTATGTATATTCTTTCATAAAATATCAACATTACAATGTTTGTACATATGTGAGGAAGCCTGGCAATGTAGAACAGCCTCTTGGTCGCATTCAGTGGATGTTGCCAAGGATTAACAGGACCTCTGCAGGGAAGGATTGCCGTGTACTTGTTTCCTATTTCTTCTTGTGTGTGTTGTGTGTAACTACTGCTAACTCTTGATGGTTTACACTAATAATTCATTTCTACTAAAAATGGAATTTCCAAATAAAATTACTTTTTGAGCAGTTTTGAATATGGTCTCATTTTATATAAGAACAATTTCAGGATGATCAAATAAGATACCACAGATCACTTCTGCAGTAGTTTCTGCTAAATTGCATCATTCTGGACTTGAGAGTATTTCACACCCAATGCTCCAAAATAGCATTCTGACTAAGGGAATTTTTTTTTCCTAGTTTGACATATGACAATGATGAATGTAAAACAAAACAAAACAAAAACAAAAACCCCAACAAGAATATTAATGTTTTGCTCTTTATTTAATGTAGAAAATCTCATCTAGACTGGCATCTGCCTGTTCCTTTTTAAGCTTGCTCAGTTGTATACTAGAGTTTGATTGGTATTTGTTCACTTCAGATTGACATTCTGTTGTAGGCAAGCAAGAATGCCTCTTGTCATTCCAGTGACATACGATGTTGAATGATCTGCCAGGATCTTATACAGTCTCATTCAAAATCTCCTGGATCTCAGATGGAGCTGGACTGGGCCATGGAATTACTCAGTATTTGTTCCTAAATGATCAAAGTTGGCCATGCCATTGCTCCTGAGCTTTTCTGTGAACAGGGGGCTGTGCAGTAGCTGTTAAGATGAATTTCTAACTGAGTATTTCTAGCTAGTTAAGATTCACTGTTCTAAATTAATTTCTTCCCTATCATTTTGTTGTTGCTGTTGTTGATTTGTGTTTGTTTAAGCTGTAATAGTAACCAAAAATTAGTTTACAAATTTATTAGATCCAGTCAGAGCTGCAACCTCTCTGCCTGGTCCTTTAACTCTAAAATTAGTCTTACTGTGATCCTAAGGTTACAGTGTTGGTCTCTGTTTCTGTAGAGATTTATATGTCCGTTCTTTGGGAGTTGCCTAAGATTGGATAAAGAATTCTATTAGGAACTCAGATAAATAACTGAGCCTTTCCATGTACATGCAAGGTGTGTTTTTTCAACTTTAGCTTTATCAATGTAAGAACTGAAGAAACTGATTTCACACATATCAATTGTTTTCTCATACATACATAATTTAAAAAAAATCAAAATAATTCATGCGCATCTGCCTGTGGAAAAAGGATGTGAGAACACATCCTTTTAAGATATAACACACAACTGGGAGGCTGATATCATAATAACCAGTATACAATGTTAGACGTATGAGAACTCAAGATTTTGTATGAAAGTGCATGCAGCACCTGTGCATCTGAAACAAATCCATAATTAGTCTTTATTGATATATTTCCAGTTATACATTTGAGCTACCTAAACTGGGGTTGAATTTGTTGTGCTCCTTTTCGAGTCGATTGGAATTCTGTTGGTATAACAGAAAAGAGTTTCTTACCCTCTCACTAAAATTCTGCTCATATAGTCAACATTTCTTCGGGAGACCATTTTCCACAAAATTAATGCTTCTAAATGCCATTGGCAGCTGTGAAAAGCTGAGCCTGTATCCTTATAAAAATGCTCTATAAGCTTCACTAAGATTGCACATAAGTGGGTGGAATTCCATTGAAATAAAAGCTAGAACAGAATTGAATTTGACCACATTTATACAAGATGTAAAAATAAAAGTTGCTTTAATCTTAACATCCAGGTTTCCAGGCCTGGTAGCTGTTAAATGGGAATATACACGTTCCTGTAGATTAGTATTTCTTTTCTGAAAGAAGGGAGGGGGAGGAAGAAACTCCACGTTTCAAATGTTCATGATTTCTTTATATTTACTGGCTTGTATAAAAATCACATACAATTATGGATCTCCTCTGAGCATTAAGAGTTAAAAGGCCATCTGTGTAATTGTATAACAGTAGTTGTTCCTTATGTTTAGAGCCCATTGTCTTGTAAAGTTTTAGATGGTGATATAAAACTGTTTTAGCCGGTGGTTAGAACTAAATTATTTACACACCGTAATTAAATTAGTGAGTACTTCTCTACATAGCTATGTAAATTGGCACCCTTAAGGCCCAATAAAGTGAAGAGTTTTGTGTTCCAAAGGTAGGGAAGATTGAGTTGGGAACGTTAAAGATCCTATCTTAAAAGGATTTCCACAGATGGGAATTATAAAGCTGCTCCAATACATAAGCTCAAGTCATACATTTAACAGATTAAACATTGTAAGATAACTATTGTAAACCAATGTACTTTTTCCTACTCCTAACATTTGAAATGTAGAGGGAATTAAGAAAAAGAACAAAACTTTTTTTTGCATAGTCTTAAAAACATCCTTTCTTCATAGCCCTAAAAAGAGTTTGGGAGAAACAGAGTATGTGAAAACAGGATTTTCCTTCTCAGGTTCTGTATTTGCCATTTTCATAGAAAGGTAAACATTGGATGATTCATGACATAAACAGAAGTTACTCATTCCATTTGTTCTATTGTTTATGTTTTGTTATTGTTTGCGTTTTTGTGGATAAAAGCCAGATTGTATTAGCTATTTTTTTAAGAACCAAATGCAAAAGACAGAATATTCATAAATGCAAGTTTGTAAAGTATTTCATATTTTTTTACATATCACTGTCAAACATACCATTTCCTAGGTCATGTTTCTTCTCTGTTGGTTACATTTATATGAACTAGATTCCCTGACAATGATCAATGATTCCAGTTAATGTATCTGCCAAATAAAAGTATGTATATACACACTTAATATCCAAATATATTTAGAAATATGTATGGGAATAGTCATTCTAATGACAGGAAAAGTTCAGTTTCTAATTTCAGTAGATACAGATTAAGTGACAATAGAGCAAACAGTAAAACGATTCTTAGTCAAATTCACTTTACTAGGAACAAATGGCTTGAGTTTGCATTTAATTTTTCAAGAATGTACTGGAAACCTGCATGGGCCAAAATCTGGTTTACCTTATGAGTTCAAATTTCTGCTATAACTAATAGATAAAAGCTGAGAAGTTGGTGCTCTTAGCTGCAGATTTTCAAGTGACATGCTAACCACTAAGAAACAAATGTTGCAGAACTTCAGTCCTGGAGAAAGGTTGAAAATCAGTTTGTTCAACTCCAGTACCTACCTTTCTCATTTCAGCTTTTTCTATTTAACATATTAAAAAAAATAAAATAAAAAATGCCATAACTTCAAGATTACTTGACATTACTTTTTTACATAATGGAACTGACTAAGTGAGCTGTCTGTATTGCTTTTTACAGCTTTCCCTTGTCCATGAGCAATTCATTTACATCTGAATATTCCCATGGGTCAAACTGAGATGTGAATTTTGCAATAAAAATCCTAGCTAAATTTCTTGAGCAATTGTGCTTAAAGTAGGATTACTTCAAAAAAACTTTCATTTTGCATAGGCATATGACTAAAAAGTTACAGAATCAGGCTCCAGTACTGTAAAGCCGTAAGCAAAAGTGTTCTATTACATTTTGCTTGTTTGGAATACTTTGTAAGCAAACATACAAATATATATTGCACAAGCAGATGGATATGTGAAATCCAAATACTACTGACGGCCACGTCTCCTTTATTTAACCTCATATCATAATTCTGTAGCAGCTCTATGTTAAAACTTCTTACTTGAGTGAGGTAGAAAGGCTGTCATAGGCCTTCTTACTACAACTAGAGGTAAAAAATTCAACAAATGCAAACATAGAGTTCAAAGGCCATAGAATCATAGCTTCCAGTACAGATTTCCAGCAAAAGCAAACATACCCTGAAGTTGATAAATCCACTTTAATTTGCATGAGATAACAAATTTCCTCTTCTCTTCATTTCTCTCATACATATGAAACACAGTTATCGGATTCCTTGCAATAAGCAGTGATGACATCAAACTCACTCAAATTCTGCCATCCAACTGAGAAGCAGATTCTCACCCACCACAGTATGGAGCGAGCCTCAGGTGAGAAGTATTATACATATGTCTAAATTACAGATGCCAGAAGCCAGCATCCTTGACAGGTGATACTCTCCAATTGTTTAAGTACTTAAAGGAAGTTGTGGAATCACCACACTATTTTATGTAGTTTGTGCCTGCATCATTAATAAACCCACCTGAAAATGAAATTACTTCTCCAACTGCCCAATCGTCATCTTTAGGGGAGAAGAAAAATGAAGTTTTCCAACAGTGTTGAAGCGAAATTGTATTTCTACAGTCAGTTCAGAGGAACTATACCAATGAATTCCAATCTCCGCGACCTACTGCTGGAGTGCCAACAGACTGCCTCTTCCCTGGGAATGTGGAGTGGCACTACCTAAGAAATCCTCTGCTGAAGGCTTCTATTTTTTACAGTCTCTCAGTGAAGAACATTTTTAAAATGATAAGAATATATGATGCCTCCAGAATACAGCCTCTCTCTTCCATGATAAGGTTTTTCTTTGATCCTTCCCCTTCATTCATATATTTGTGCAGAACTTTGGATTCTTGCATTTAGGGTCATTGGCACATATGAAGTCTGGCCTCCTAAAATGTCTGATCCTCAGAGCATGGGCCAGCCTCCACTCTGAAGGACCTCAGCTCATTGCTGAAATTCCAAAAATGCTACTAAAGAGAAACCTGTTATTCTCTGTAAACCAGGAACATTGAGCTGTGTCATGGGGCCTGCTATGCTTCTCAATGTTTTTGTGAGGGTACAGTTCACATCTGCTACCCAATTAAATCTCTCTTCTGCCTGTCTTAATCTGAAGCTGTCAGCTTCTGTGAAATAAGTGCAAAATTCATGTCTGTCCCAAGCACTCTGTGCACACCTTTCCTGGCAAGCAGCGCTGGCCTCCCCAGCTGGATGGCTATTTGTTATTACTTGTGTTGTACAAGAAGTATGCAGGATGCTAATGAAGCACTTATATTTAGTAAGCACACTGTTCTGTGTTGGCTGCGAGCAGGCAGCAGCGTTGTTACTGAGCACAAGCCTAACACAAAGGTGCGCTGCACCCGGAATGGGATTCTATGCTATGTAGAAGGGAAGTACATGTAATGAGTTTATTTTAGTTAGCCCTCAGTTTGGTTCAGGGTCTGCCAATACTGACATCATTTTTCCAGGCAGGGAGCACCGTCTAAGATTTTGCATCGCTATCCGTGGGGTGGGTCCGTGTGTGGGCTGCAGCAGCACTCAGCACTCAGATCATTTCACTTTGGCATCCATTTGGCTTCTGCTGTCTCTATCTCCACGTTCTATTTTAGGTGCTCACAGAGCACCTTTCTCCTTAACTAATATGCAACGAAAACAAGGCATTCTGCATCAAACAAGAAAAAAAAAAAAAGAAGAAGAAGCAAAAGACCCAAAATTGACTATTTTGTTATTATTATTTATGGGGTTAAACACAGGTATCTTCCTCCCATTTCTCCCACTTTCCTCACACAGTGAGTGCGCCTCACTGCTCTCCTCGGAACCGCTGGCTTCTGGAAAGTGAACCATCACGTCTGTAGTGTGATGGATCCACGATGCCAAGCACTCGTCCCGCTTCATTCCCACAAAACTTGTCGCTCCAACGCTGGGAGGGGCCGGGGGGGTGGGGAAGGGGAGAACGTTAGCTGGCCCTGCGGCAGCAGCCCACGCCTTGCCCGCTCCCACAGCACGAGCGGCACCGGCACCGGCACCGGCACCGGCACCGATCCACACCGTCCGGCCGCAGCCGGCCGCTCCCTGCGCCGGCGGCACGACCTATATCCCCTCGCGGAAGGTTACGGCGGCTCCGACGGAAGCGGTGCTGAGACATCTGAGGCAGCACTTTGTCAAGGGAAGCCTGATTGGCTAACGGGGCTCTGCAATGGTTAGCTGGTAAGAGTCAAGCCCTCTGATTGGTCGGGCTGTACCTGCAATGCGTCAAGTGAAAGATGCTGGGGTGCGTGTGCTGGAGGGCTTCTGCGGGAGCGGCGGCTTCTGCGGCCCGCGGCTTGGAGCGGCACCAGGCTTGCTCCGGTCCGCAGAGCTCTGAGAGCCCCGCAGCGCTCTCGGCCTTCCTGGCAGTGTGGCAGCCCTCGTGCTAGGTTTCCCGCCTGTTCAGCAGAATTGGCAGGAAGAAGCTTTTCCTCAGTCAGTTATCTCTTCAGTACCGGGCTTCTGTATCAAAACCAAGCAGAAAGACAAAGTCTCCATTCTCACTGCTGCTCTGTCACGCGGGGTATGAGGGGCACAAACCGGGGCGGCACAAATGTGCGTGTTCTGCCCTAACACAGTTGGCATGAGCAGTGCCCTTCGGATGCTGCTGGGAGCGGCAGCAGGAGGGATGGTTGGAGTGCACAATGAAGTGATGAGTGATCTCTGAAATACCGTGCTGAAAGGCTGCAGATTTCTTCAGCACGAGGAGATGCTTCAGATAGCCCCCAGGTGCAGAGCCGTGCAGAGCTTGTGGTGCTGGCCTGCTGCCCCTTGCAGTAAGCGCATGGCCTTGTCCCCAGCCCTTGGGCTGCTCACAGCAGAGCTGCAGGCCTGGTGGGTATGCTGCCGCTGCTCATGTGGGTGTTCTGCCCGTGTCAGACTGACAGAAGCATCCGTACCCCAAAACAGAGCAAACAATCAGCAAAGCCTTCTCTGAACGAACTGGAGGCGTATACAACCACTTGGAAAACGATGGCTGTACCAAACCAGCAAATGATTCGTGGCACAGCTGCAGAGCTAGGTACAAGACCACCTTACTGCAGAAGTGGGTTACAGATGCTCTCAATACTATCTACATTCTTTGGCTTTTGCTGCTGGAGTTGCTCTTTTTCAGAATCCCCTTCTGGAAGAGTGAGTCAGCAAGAAGGCTGTGAATGTGTCAGTGTTTTAAGTGAGGTTTCATTGCTAAGTACTTATTAAAGATCAAGTTTACATAGGAAAATTGTCAAATCTGAATATGAACATAACAGTCTGATTTCTTGAGTATACTGAAAGTTTTCTTCCTAACTACACTTTTCAGGATAACATTCCCAGTGTGCTATGGGAAGACTTTTGGGTTGAAGTTCATGTTAATTTGTTGCCTTTATTCTATTTGCTCGCTAGGAAGTAGAACACTTTTTATTTTAAAATTGTCGTAATTTCCTTTTCACAGCCTTGCTGAGCGCAAACTGCTTTCCTGCTGGAATGAGCACTTCTTGCTGACTTTTTTTTCCAAAGGAATTCTTTCAAAGTATTAAAAACAATCTAGGCACTTTCAGTGGTAGTCCTAGCCAAGTGGAACAAGTGGAATAAAACCTTTATGAGAAAATTATATGCCTATGTAATTATAATTATTACATTTATGTGTGAGGGCTTGCTAAAGTGAAACATAAAAGTGAGATTACTAGCTCATTCCATTTCTTACTTGGGCATTTAAGGTATGCTAGCATTTCTGAAAGATTCATTTTTGAAAATCTTATGTCTAAAACAGTTTGAGGTCTTAACAAATGGAAGGGAAAGCGGTATACAGCACTGGCAAAGTGTGGTGACATACCCTTCTCCAGAACAACCTCAAATGTTTTTGATTAGTCAAAAGCTAAATCTGTGGAGTTAATTTATAATAATGGCCATACAAATTATAGAACTGCATTTCTATCAGAGAATCTGAAAAAAGTATTTAAAAGTGGCATAGCCATTTAATGGGGAATAAATACACCAATTTCAGGGTTGACATTTAAATTGTTGTCATTGCCTAAAATAGTCTCTTGTGAAGGAGACAATTTAAAAGATAAACTCAAGCTTCAACGTGTTCAGGACAGTAATTGTACTCTAAGAATTAGTTTATTTTGAGTGCAGGTTGCTAGAATGAATCAGTGGGAATAAGTAACAATTAGGTGTTTATTAGAAAGACCGATCAAGTTAGTTTGATGTCGAATCAACCAATTCTGGATGATGGTGGTATATTTTTGGTGTGTGTGGGCCATGTCCGAAGGCATCAGTAACTACAGCAATACACAGTAATAACCGAAATTAATTGTAGTTCCAAATATATCATGTTCAAAACATTCTGAGTAAAAAACATACACCATTCATTTAGAGCAACCATTTTAAAAGCATTGTATTTACAGCAATGTCATTACAGTAACATCTGTTAAATATATGCAGGTCTGCCATCTTATGGAGCTTGAATGGTACTACCAAATACAGAATGTGGAACTACATGTTCAAATTAGGAGAATGGTCTGAATTTTCTCCTTTTCAGGTAATGTATTCTTTTTTTTTTTTTTTTAACTTGCAGTATTCTGACTTGTTTCTACCTTTATTGCTTTTATGTGTGTATGCAAGTGTACACATACAAACATACTGTGAAATAAAGTCACTGCAGTTGTAAATTTGGGCTCTGAAAAGCTGAGAACTGTTTGGTTACATTATATGACAGCCTTGAATGACGTCATCATGCCACCATATTCTTTCCTGCACAACCATTGTCTCATTCAGCATTCAGGTTGGGTGATACAATTTAGTAAATGGCTGTTCAGAATTTTGTTCTAGCCTCATTGCTTGGACTTGTGTGACTGTGCAGCAATCTAGTCAAGATCAATTCTGAAGACAAAATTATTAGTTGCTCTATGGACTTCTCTGTAGTTGTTATTACTAAGAGTATTATTATGAATAGTTTTGATCTTTGTACAGGCCAAAGCAGACAATCATTGTGGAAATTTTCAGCCCAAGTGCTTAAAATTTGGCAAAGCTATTAAAGCTGCTAAAATGATGCTTGTTTATTTTTATTTTCTATTTCAATAAAAGAAGATGTCATAAACTTGATAAGTGACTTTTAGGACAGCCAATAACAAGTGGTTCTTGTGTTATAATTAGTGCATCAAGTATGTATTATTACACATCATTTTCTTTTTAACTGGTGTAAATTTAGTTTGAAAAAGATTCCTCAGGATGATCTTACTACTTTGCTTTTGAAAAGTTTGAGGTGAGTTTGAAAAGTGATTGCTCTCAGTTACTGTGATACCATTGTGTATCATAGCTGAGTGCACTCAGTGATGTTTTACAGAGTTCTTTTTGCTGGAAAAAAATATGATTTGAAAGCTAAAACCTTAGAAGACATCTGACTTTACTTTGTTGTACCTGTACTAGAAAGTATTCTCCATTACTTTTTCTGCATCCAGTCGTATTTGCAAACCTTTACATTGATCCTGATGCTTTTGCCAAGAACAGACACTGAGTACAAACTGCTATTTAGATTACTGTCAAACGAATTTGATTATACTCCCTACTACCACAGAAAGTCTTGGCACAATTAGTTACATGCAAAAACAAACAAGTCTTCACCTTTTCAGTTGTATCGTATGAACAACAACAACAAAAAAGGTTTTCCATTTGGGTCTGCTTGATTGTGAGATCGTATTTTCATATGTGGCAGTACATTGCTCTCTGAGCAGGTTATTCTAGATTTTCCACTCAAAGTTCAGACTTCAGGAGAAGTTCCTTTACTGTGAGTGTGGTCAAACACTGGCACAGGCTTCCTAGTGAGGTGGCTGATGCTGTACATCTGTCTGTGTTCAAAGGACATTTAGATGATGTGCCCACAAATATTCTTTTGCTTTCAGTTATCCCTGAAGTGGTCAGACAGTTGGACTTGATGGTCTTTGAAGGTCTCTTCTAAACTATTCTCCCTCTTCCTCTCTTCTCCCTCCTCATGTTTAGTATCTGTTTACTTATTTGATATATTTGGCATTACAAGGGATTTTGATTTAGAAGGTTGATATAACAGTCTACTGAAATCACAACACAAGGATAATGTTGCAATTGCAGTATACAGATAAATGACAGTAAAAACATAATTCCTGTTAGCAGTCTCTGCATGCTCACTGTCACAGTGCTGGGCATTCCCAGTCATCAGGAAGGTATATGTTGTTTGAAGCCATATTATGCCCATTGTTTTCTCCAAATTTCATTCTGTTGGTTGCTTAGTTTTTATATTCTGTGTTTGGCTGAGCCACATATGTGCTTGCCTTCTGCCACGTTTGCTTGGCTAGCTCAGGAAGAAGTTTCTCTTACCTGATTTATCTCAGGGAAGTGTGTTTATACAACTTAAAGACCCACTGGCACTGTTGTATCTCTAAAACAAAAGTATAAAGATATCTTTTAAAGACATCTTTAAAGGCTTTTAGAGATACACCAGTGAAGTTCATTAAGACTAGTTTCAACTTTTGCTAATCATCAGTTCATCACTTCAGTCAGATGACTGATAAATAAAACAGTGTGAAATAAGATTTTGTTCTGTCGTGTGTTTGGATATTTGGTCAAAAACACATCACATTACAGCAGCTAATGTTGCTAGGTCCAACATTTAGATTATCTTCAAACTAAATGGTGTTGAAGGTGGATACACTCAGATGCTCAAAATCATCCTTGTAAACTCTGTCTTGTTACTGTAGATGCACAGCTGGGTGCAGATACCAGAGAAGTGTTTCACCTTGCATAACTGCAGCTCTAGGCATGTGGTAGGGTCAGGTCCATCCTCAGCTTCACAGACAGTCGCTGTATTGTTTTTTAATTTGGTAACTGGCATGAATATTACAATGCAAATAATCTACTCCTACTGCAGGTTATCCACATATTCTCATTGCAGGCTAGGAATGACAACAAATTGGCACAAAGATATCATTTCTGTCCACTTCCTAGGCAGTGCGATATTAACTCCTCTGTAGCTGCATAATAAGTTTTCCATAGTTTTAAGATATCCTCCTTTGAATGTGTGACAGCTCCTTCCAGGCAGTAAAGAGGGCAGGTGGGAGTATTACAGAGGCATCCTGATTTGCTCTGTGCTCTCTGATAGTTTATTTTCTATATTTGTGCCATCACTTGTCACTTGGTGACATGTATACAAAGCCCATTACCACAGAGCAGTTGCCTGTGCTATCACTAAGGCTTACCAATTAAAACTGGTTTTAAAATAGGTACATATAGGTATATAACTTAATATCCTTATTTTATTTTACTTTATTTTAATTAATGGCTTGATAGTTACCAGCCCTTCATATACAATTAACAGGACTTTCTCCAATGCGTTGTAGCTGGGAGCCTAGCCACAGTTTGGAGCCAAAGGTACTATAGGTAATCTTTTTTATCTTGCACATCTTGTTCCCATAAGCGTGCTTATACCTATGTCCACCACATATTGAAACCCCAACCCTTGCTTCTCTCATCTCCACAGTAAGAGGTCAGCTCCTTTCCCTCATTCAGTTCCACTCCATCCATGTCACACGTCCTATCTTATCTTTCACCCAAAGCTTTGGAAAAGCTGACTTTTGTGAGGCTGCTGTGGCAGAGCAGTGATGCTGTAGAGACAAGAGGTGCTGGCCTGGTCAGAAGTGAGTCACTGCCCATCTTGGCTGGTGTTCATCACTAATATTACACTGCTCCAGGTGTCCAGTAGCTTACCCCTGGGTTAGACTTGTTGATTCAGAATAACCACTCTGTGCCAGCACATACTGGAGACACAGGAAGGCTTTGCAGTAGCAGTGGTTAGGGACTGCTTGGAACTACTTTTGTGGTGGTGATTGCTTCACAGCTCCAGTGAGTATAGGCCTGCCAATTCTATCGCTCCTTGCAAGTTGAAGAGATTTTAAAAAGTAAAAATAGTATTTAACTGTGTTTAACGCATTGTTTGTGTCTGAATCTGAGAGCACTCAATGTTTAAAGCCATACTATTTTCCTGTGCTTAAATTGATCAAAAGCCAGTCCCAAACAGGGTTGACAGAAGAACATGGATCAAGTTTGTGTGCAACAACGTATTTAAACAAACAAAGAAACAAACAAAAACAAAAAAAAAAAAAACAAGTAATAATGCTTCTGGAATTATTTTTAACAACTGCAGCTTTGAGTAGTTTGTTATTTGTGTACATTTTAGAATTTATTTGGTTCTTGACCTCAGTGGGTTTCTGTAACAGTGTGTTTCACCATGTAATTATTCAGTGATTCGACGGACAGTAATCAGGTACATCTACAAAAATGTAAGGAATTTTATGTACTGTTGGAAAGGAGACAACAGTTCAACTTTTTGATGTTTTGTCTGAAAACACAAAGTAAACATCCTTCAGCTTGACTGCATCTTTTAGCTTAGGAAATCATATTGGAATTCCAGTGTTAATTCAGAGTGTCAACATGTCTTAAGCTCTTGCTTAGTGCCTTACTCAAGCATATTGTTTTGTGGATTTTCTAATAATTCAAAACAGCTTTACTTGTTATTTTAAACTTTCCTAATTTTTCGTATTTTTTACCTATGCATTTTCACCTGTATTTGTATATTTTTACCTATATGTTTACCATATATAAACAAGTATCATTTCATCCAGGATTTGTTTTACTCCTGCTTAACAGTAGAAGCCTGCACAGATGGCTGCAAAACAGAACCTTCAAACACAGCCAGATTTGTACATTTGTGCTGATTTCTTGCTTAAGGGAACTCAGTTCAAAATGATATACTGCCAAATCCATCCCTGCGGTAATTCTCTTGGCTTCATTGGATGGCCACATGGGATTGCCTGGGATATCTAGCTAAGCCAAGAGATTCTGTGCAATTCAGAGAGGATTTGTTTGACAATACAAGGAAATGAAGTCTAAAGAACATGCTACTGTGTTGGGTGTTGTATGGTTCAACCGTTTTGTTGAAAGCACTGGCCATAAGAGTCACTTTCTGTTCAGATGACACAAGAAGCAATTAAAATGTACCTTTATGTAGGTACCAGGCAAGAGAAAACTGAGTCTTGTGTAGATACAGACAATAGGAGAGTCAGATACTTGAAGTGGTTTTCTGAGGACTTAGAAATAATTTCAGAACTGATCTGAAAGCAGCTGTAATTCTGTCTGGGTGGCATCAGAAATGCTGGAAGGAAGACTTGCAGAATGCAGCTGCCTACAGAAAGTCTGGGAGCTAGAGGTAAACAAATTGTTCCTACTCATCTAAACTCCTTTTGTGCTCCATAAAACAGAATGCTGTGTCCATTCTTCCTAAGTAAAGGAGATCATACCAAATTGCATCAATTTATTTTCTAAGTGGCACCAACCTTAAAGATGCATAAAACTGGCTGACTCAGAGCCAAAAACATTTGATATTATTAGAGAATATGATACCACATAAGATTTCAACAAAGAAACACTGCAATAGCTTATTTGGCTTTGTTGGTATTACTTCTATATGGCAGACAAAATGCATGTGAAAATCAAAGCAGCAAAGCTAACTGTTTTAATAGAATGATGCATCTCATCTGAGTTTTTGAAAGGAATTGAAATCATTAGTTTTGAAATTTTCTTATGTGCTGTTAAAGACACTGTGATAGCTATTATATTACAGTGAAAATACTCCTGTTCAGCTGGAGGTTGGGTTGCTTTTCTGTGTCAATTTGTATGTTTTTAAAATTATCCCAAAAGGTAAATTCATTTATGGTGCAGTTTAAATGATACAGAATAGCCAGCTGCAGAGCCACTGTCTAATACTAAGAGATGCTTACACACTGCAAATTGATTGTTTCATCATAGTTTCAAGAAACTATTGTACTTGTAAACTTTGAATAAACACTTCAACAGACAACAAAAGGAGTCACCTTATAGCTTCAGCTGGACCCTGTGTCACTGAGCTCAGTGAAGTTGGAGCTGAGCCACAGAGGGAATACTTCTGAACATCCTACTCATAATTGCAGTGTTTCCTGTTTTCTTTTGCAAGTAATACTCTATAGTGTAAATGCCTCACTGGTGGTGTCACCTATGACATTTTGGCCTTTTCATTCTGCTCCCATACTTTCCTCCAGAAACTGGCCAGGCTTCTTGTTGCTGATGTTTCATTGCTATCTTCTTCCTTCCCTGCAGGAGAGCTTGTTGGGTCAGATATCCAAACTGGATCCCTGCATGTGTATCATATTCATCTGACCAGCAAGGCCACCCACAGACCCATGTGCTGGGGATCGTTTCAGCTGTCCCCACATGAAGTCAGCTGCAGCTGGCCCAATGCCCGAGGCTGGATTTGATCTGTTTCTGAGGGAAGCAGTGAGGTGTGACTGTGGCATGCTGTCTGTCACTCTTCAGTCTGGGACCATGCTGTGGAGAAGATTCAGCTGTTTCTTTGCAGGGGCAACTTTGCTTCAACTGAATTTATTCTCTCCAGCTTTGTCTTGCATGGTGGTCACTGTAGTTTTCAGAGCAGGGAGAGTCTTGCAGGCAGCATTTGTACAGTGCTGGGACTAATAACGGCTGAATGTTAGATGGTTTTACATTTGTGGCATGAATAATGTGCAATGCAAATAATCTAATCATAGATAATTGACAATTGGTTCCATGGATGTTACAAGTTGACTTTTGCTTCTTATCTTGCACAGGCTGTTATTTTACTGCTGTTCAAGGAGCACTATCAGCTTGAGGTATTCCCACTTCCCTTTTTTGTTCTCTTCTATCTGTGGCATGCCACCCATTCAGCTGTGCGAACACACCTTGTCAAAACAACGCTTTTTTTTAGAATCAGCTCCTTGGCTTAATGCTGACTTTTTAATGAGCCTTATTTAAGAAGCCCAATAAATAGCTTTGTTGGCACCACTGAGGAGCAGAGGGGGTATTAGGAAGCTTTAAACTACTGTTACCATTTTTTATTGTGAAACAGTAGCCACAGGGCAGCTGTACTCCTCTAATTCCACTAATAGCTCTAATAGCTATACCATTGTAAATTAGGAGTAATCTCAAGTAAAAGCAATGCTTCCAAGATCATCGACTGTGTTTGCTCTGAGAAGGTGAAATGTTGAAAAATGGTGGGAGGTTAAGTGGAGATTTGAGGAAAGGCTTTTTCTTCCTTGCAAAGAAAATAATTTAGGAATGGCATTAATGAATAGAATGATTTCATTTTAGTACATGAAAACTATAATCTCTTTGTTTTAGTGCTTAATCACCATTTAGAATACTGCAGGGCTGCAAAATTACAAACACAAAGTACTCTGTACAAACTGAGGGGCTTCACCAAGACGCATAAGGCTGTACACTTTGTGGCTTGTTGGGAATGGAAAACAACAGAGCCTTGAGGGAGGCATAGGGACCTTTGTCAGTGCTTTCTATGTGGAAAAAAATGAAGTGCCCTCAGGGGCCTCTTTGTCCCACAGTCACAGTGTCAGAAGATTAGAAATTGCAGAGAAATCGCTGCTTGTCCTTGCTGTTTCCTCCTCTTGATCCACTACGCTTGTGGGAGAAAAAAATGATATTTGGAGGGAGGATAGGAGGAAAGATAACTTCAGAAATCAGTTCTACGAGTGGCATGTGAAAGATTTAACTGTGACTTTCTTTGAGAGGATGAGATCCTTTTGTGCTGAAAATTTCATTGAAAAGTGAAAGAAATCCAGACGAAGGGAATAAAATGCAGAGCAAGCACTTTGCCAAGGAGCAAACAAATTCCCTTGACAAGCAGAGGAACTGATGGCTGTCAAGCTGTTTCCCAGACAGGAAAGAGAGATGTCAGGATCTGCCTCTGGAGACATCTCCCACCCAATCTGGCTATCAAAACACAGCTGGCAACCCTGAGGAAAGAGATTCCCAAACAACAGAGATCACCTGAAAAGACAGTGTTTCTCCTGACCTGAGTAGGACAAACTCTGTTACTCTGCTGGGCTACAGCTATTAGTTTACAAATGGCATTCAGCAGCTCTCATTTTCTAACTGTAGTCCTTCCTATCACTTTCCTCCTTCCCATTCCTCCTCATTTAGTTTCTCCCTGCCCCCACAACTTGTCTGTGTTCCTGACAGCTCGCTGGATATGTTATGCTGATCGCCAGGCTTGTCTGAAACTGCTAATCCTAGAAATTTACCTTTTTCAAACAGTTATTTACTGAGTAGTAATACAAAGTAAGTACTTCCAGCAGCTGAAGAAAATCCCTGATGTTAGCATTTTAAGATAGAATGTTTTCTAGTCTACATGTTACACTCTTCAGGGTTCATATTCGGAGTTCCTAGTGTTACTCTAGTACAGCCTGGCCTCCAATAATGATTACGGCTATTCGAACACTTCTGTAAGGTAACAACACTGGAGATTTTTTCTGTCCGGTACATTGCTACTGATTTGTTTGCTAACAAGTTTGGGATACCAACTCACAAACCCAAGGTATGGTTTTTCTATAAACTTAGATGAACCTGGCAGAGCCTGCTTTACAGCTCTTCCCAAACAAGCACTGCTTTGACAGTGTTTAGAGATTCCACGGTTCATACAAGGCTACATAGCTTGCCGTGCGTCTGCCAGCAGCCCTAACATAGTTTGAGGTGGAGTACAGCTTCTCTGTTTCACTGTGTAGGTGCCAGAAAGTTTTTATTTAAGTGGACAGTGTGCTGTCTTTGTTAGAATGGCAATGTGCTTAGCTCTAAAGTACTTTAAACTAGAACTCACTGGTGCCCTTTTGGTAGCAAAGGTGGTATAGCATTGTTTCAGTGTAATTTGGATGTGAGGATTTTGAACAGTTCTAAATATCAGGAACCAAACATTGTGATTCCTGGAAAAAAACACTGCTTGCAGCACAAGGTTTGTCTGCTGTGCTTGTGCTTAAAAGATTAATGAAGTTATTCTGGATATACTGGTAAGCAGTAATAATAATTTCTTTGTCATTAATAAATTGCTTGAATATAATCTGGGAAGTATCTCAGTGTTAGCTGCATTTCTGTGTAGTTTTGTATGGATTTTCTATTTGCCTTTAATACATTATTCCTATTTTGGAATAACCACCTAATGTAATTGCTAGGCTAAATCATACCAAGTAGTACAGACAATAATGAAAAGAGCAGATAGAAATAGCTGGGCTAAGACTCTTTATCAAAGTAAAATATGTAGAATAACAGACTATCAGAAAAGCACTTTAAGGGTTCTCTGTATTTGAAAGTTACTCTTCCAGTG
This sequence comes from Cyrtonyx montezumae, assembly GCF_038088225.1. Taxonomy (NCBI): domain Eukaryota; kingdom Metazoa; phylum Chordata; class Aves; order Galliformes; family Odontophoridae; genus Cyrtonyx; species Cyrtonyx montezumae. The sequence goes on from NW_027071826.1 coordinate 15,455,277, forward strand.
GTGCAAGATATTTTGGACAAACAATACTAAATTATACAGTGCAAATAATGCACTTGATTTTTACATTTTTTTTGACTGTTTTACCCTTTTCTGAGCTGTAATTATTTTTCACATACTCTAGTGTTGCTCTAAGAGAAAAACTTTATTGCCATTTTAACATTCCCCTTGCAACTCAATTCTTTCTCTTATGATTTTTGATCGAGAAGGATAATACACTTTGGGTACTGAGAATTTACTGCGTAATTTTTCCAGTACTTCTCCTTCAGAAAACCAAGGCTTTTTACTTTTTTGAAGGAGAAAAGAGATCCAGTCCTAGAAGAACTTTTTAATTAGTTTTCTGGTCCATTGTCTAAACCACAAACAACCTCAGTCCTATAAAATTCTAGAATCAATCTCATAGATTTCCACAAGTGTTTAACCTTTATTAGGATAAATTTTAATCCTTTTGTACACTGCAGTATTTCAAATAACAGAATGACTTATTTTTCTTCAAATCTATGGTCATGAGCAAAATAACCTATGAAGAAATAATCAACAATGAAAAGCAACCATTAATGGGCACTGAAGCTTTAAAGATCATCTAGATGAGAAATGGGGCTCTCTGCATTTGCTCTTTTTTTTTCACTTATATGAGTATATATAAGTGCTATAGGTTTACCACTTTGTATCCTAAATTTATTAATAAATGAGTTAAAATAACTCAAGAAAATAACTCATAAAATAACTCATTTGAACTTCCTGTTTAAATAATTTGAACAGGAAAGTTTGGTAGAGTTTTAATCTATAACAAGAAAAGAAATGCTAGAACCACTCCAGTCAAAATACAACTGAGACTGTGTTCCTGAAGATGGGTCAGCAGCACACTGGAAGTATTTAAAACATATTGTCTTAGAAGAATTCGAGGCAGAGTGTACCACATTACTTCAATCATAACTTAAAAACATTTTTAACCAAACAACACTTGTATGGACATTAATCTTCTGCCTTTTTCATTCATAGAGTCACTTGTTACAAGTCTTGGAGCATTTTTTTTTGGCCACAGACTTTGATTTCTAAATGACTAAATAATTAGTCCAAGGGCCACTACGTGTGCCTTCCACCTTGCTGTTTTGCAGAAATGTTCACTATACTTGGAAAGCTGAGTAACCACAGGCGGATGGACAGATACAAATGAAAAAGAAGAGCATACTCTTACATATTCCATATATTTATCACATTACCTCACAAATCTGAACTACACATAATTCTTCTTTTGCAAGCTGTAGTGGTGTGGTGATTGTTCCTTTGCCTTAGTGATCTCTCAGTTGCATCCCAGTTATAAATCCAAGCTTGTATTTCTGGGAGTAGATTTTATATGCTACTAAAAATGAAGTCATAAAAATTGGTGAGAAGTCCTCTGGCCAAAAAGGACTTACTTGTGGCCAGATGGTTAAAGATCATTTTACATAATGGCTGCGCTTGTGAAAATGGGCTCCAGGTTCATGGATACTCAGCAGCACTGAACAAAATTGTTGATCTGAGAGAAACTGATAGTGACTCTGAGGGGAATTGAAAAGAAAAGAAAAATGTATTGAGGGGAAGTGGAGTATTTGGGATAGACAGTGAGGTAAACAATTACTGTATGCTGCTGAGTGAGTGGAAAAAGGACAGAGCAATATGTGACTGACCATCTGTAAGCAACTGGTCACGTGTAGTGATGATCGTCCTCTATTTGTCTATGAAAAAGGAAATATGTATACAAGTGAAATAGATTTATGCTGCAAACTATTTTACAGAGCATTATCTTCTGGTTTTGTGCATGTCTGGATTTGAAAAGGCAAGTGTGGGAGAATTATGAAGAGGGAGAATATATTCAGGATTGTAGCACAAGTCAGAGTGGAAGAACTTCAGAAGCTCATTTAGTTCAGCCTCTTGCTTTTTGGGGAAGGAGATTGTTGAAAACGTTAGGAATGTACATATATACAATATATATATACATGCATACATACATGTTTGTGATGTAGAGTGAGTAGTAGAGTTTTTACATAATTATTTTTCTTGCAAATTTACAAATTTCCAACCACTGCACTAACTTATGAGTGCATAAAAAAATCTATCAAACAAAAAATTATATAGACATATATGTTTCTGCTCGTACCCTAATGAAGGTACAAGGATATTCAAATTCTTCTGTCCTACCTAGGTTATTTTATTGCTAAGAACTAGATTTGAATTACCATCAGCCTTAATTTTCCCTTAATACATTACCTGCATGTACTGCTGTTTCTTATTTTTTTCTTCCCAGCCTTCTGAGCTAAAAAGAACTGTTTTTTTATGTAATTTAATGGATGTAGGAAAACACTGAAGGACAGGTAAGACGAAAAAAAATTGCATGGAAGAAGCATAGCCATACCATTGAGGTAGGACTGTAAAAATGAAGATAATGTCTTTTCTTCACATAAAAATTAAATTCCCTCATGCTGTAATAGTGCTCACCAATTGTGCTTGCCTATGCATTCCCTTTGCTCCAGGTTGTGCAGCGTATTGCTGCTCTTCAGGTTGAAAGTAACAGCTCTTCAGTAGAATAATTGCAGTTTGTATAAAAGGGCTTTCACTGCTTATAAAACAAAGGTTTTCATTTTAATAAATATCTAGTTGATCATTCCTAGCTAATTTATTATCGTGACTTAGTGATTATGTCCATGATTTAGGTATGTCAAGCTGGTGTTTATATATATATATATATGCATAATAATTCTTAGTGTGCTGAAAGAGCACTGAAATTGTTCAGGTCTGCAGGATTCTTGTTCTTTATGTTGTAGTTCGTTTTCACTGTGTGTATATCAGCTACTTTCAATTCTGGTCATATTGACTGTCTGATGACAGCAAACAGCATTCCGTTAGAGAAATGACATTGAATACAACTCAAGCATTATACAAATTGTTTGCTAATACATTAAGTTTTCAATACCAATAATAAATACATATGTAAATTTTTTGTGAATTTAAGTTTTTTACAAAAGTCTGGAGGAAAGTTTGCTATCCTGCTGGCAGCTAATTGATGGCATTTTGCAGCACAAATGAAGACTGGAGAAAGGAAAATTTCCTGAGTGAATCACAAACGAGTTGGTGCTGAAACAAGGGGATGAGGCAGATTTCTGACCAGGTTAAAAAAGAGACTCAAAACCAAAGATGTACAGTGAAACAAATGCACTACTAATACTAGTACAGCCTGGATATTTGAGCAAGTGACAGTCAAGTGTCTTTTTACTGAGCAGAAACTGCTGGTATTCCAGACTAATGTTAGAAAGGTAGTGATAGTGAGGAGAGAGCTAGCTGTATTTAAAATAAAACCAGAGCAGTTTCCACTCCATTCCTGCCTGATTGAAAAGTCCAAATAAACTGGGAGAATGAATAAAGCTGTTTCAATTCTTAAAGTTTTAGAGGGTATTTATAACATCAGAAAAACAATTTTTTTGTAATTTGTAGAGGTATTTGAATGGGCTGAATAAATCAGCAGCTTATAGTTGATGGCAATCTGGAATTTATCTAAATCAGAAATGCAAGAACAGTCTGAAATTTACATTTCATTTGTGGAGGCTGGATGAGCAACCACCCCAGCAGTGAAAGTCAAAACAAGAAAAAGGTCCATTTGGAATGAAGAATGGAAATTAATGAATGAAAGAAAGCAATAATTTGGAGACATTGAGGTGCAGGAATAAAGGAAGATTTTTCAAATCAAACCCAGAGCTAGATCTTTCAAAAGTTAAAGCAAAAACGGTAAGACTACTTAGCAATGCCAATAGCACACCCTAACTAACACAAAAAGAAGGAGGAACCCCAAAACACTGAGGTTGAATACAAACTAGCTACATTCTTCAACCCAAGAATTATATTTTGCAATTTTCAGGAGGGACAAAGATGTAGAAAGGAATATCAAAAGTAAGTTTGCTGTTAGAAGAGGGTATACACAGGTGTAAAGAACCATGACATGGAAACTAAGCTAGGAGAGCTCAACTTACTCATCTGGGGAGGTATCACTGACTAATGGAAGAACCAGTGCTTGAAGTTTTACTTTTTGCAGCAGACTTCAATCAACCTGTTGCACTGTGGTGATGCTATATAGCCAAGTTTCACTTTTCTTTTAGTAAATGTTTGAAGTATTAGCAGTTTTACTTCAGGCTACAATAATATAAGAGGCTTTAAGACAAATTTGGGAGAAAAAAAAAAAAGATAATGTTGATATAAATTGAAGATTATATAAAATGCAGTTCAAGTTTACTAAAGGCAGATCAGGAGTATACTTCAATGACAGCAGTATTTTTTGGATAGAAAGCTGGTAGTTCCAGCTGATTTTCTTCTCAGTAAAGCACTTGAAAATGTACTTGTGAAATTATCAGTCGAAAAGAGAAATAGCACAAAAAAATGTAAGTTAGATAAAGAACTGCATACAAGAAAAATGACAATAACTCTGTCCTGAAAAGGGCACTGTGAGACCAGAGAGGGTTTTCAAGTGGAGTTCTTTATACCTACATTTGGTACAATCATATTTAAAGGCAGTGGCACAACAATGAGAATGTGCTAATTAAACTAGCTGATGACAAAAAGCTGAGAGGCCTTTCTCATAAAAAGCAATAACAAGACATTCATTCCTATAAAACAGTGACCTAGCAGGCTAGAGTAATAGAAGTAAAATGAAATATAATACAGAATACACGAGGCTATGTCCTTAAGGATTAATAACAAGATTTTCTTGTACGATAATTAAACCAAAGGAAATGATTGGAAAAGTTCCAGTGTAGTGTTCAGTCACAGTATGCACGAAGTACAAAAAGTGAACTGAACAACCATTCTTATGAGGAAAGATTTTAAAAATACTTAACAGGAAGAAAGACTGAGTGGCATATGATATACATAGATGACACCCAAGTTAGTTCCCTGGTGAAGGAAGAGTTATTTGAAGTCATAGCACAGTGCTATGATCAGAATCAGATGGATATAAACAGAGATGTGTCTAAGCATCAGAAAATCAAGGTCCTGGAACTGTCCTGCAACAGGAGTTAAGAGTAGAAAAAAAAACACAATACATTTCAAAATACGATTCTTGAGCAGAGTTGTATGTAAGGGTTTCTGGAGGAGCTGAACTCAGTGAATTATACGTAGGTATATCACATGCTTACAAAAGGTTTGAGACTAGGCATAAGTGGTTTGATTAATGTTTCTGGAGGGAAGGGAGGGAGCCAGACTAATGACAAGTTGTCAGGTATTTTGCCTAAGAAATTGTGTAACACAGGGAAAATATAGAAGTGCTGCTAACTGTTTCCAAAAGAATGGGTAATAGGACATGAAAAATTCCCTCATATAGACAGTGGAGCTTTTATTATTTTATTATTATTATTATTAAGATACAGATTTTTTAAATGTTCTGATTGTTTCATATGATGCCCTTGAAAAGTTCATCATGGGTGTTACCTCTCCCTCAAATTGAAATATCTGATCCTGGGATACTAGGGCACCAAAAACAAAAACAGAACAAAACAATAAAACACAAAACCCTACAATAACTAGAAGCATCATCTATGAAAGTCACAAAGTTACCTCAAAATTCTGCAGTAAGTCAAATGTTTTCTGTCAAAGCGCATGTGACATTTGTTTTGATTTGAGGATGAAAGAAGAATCTGAAATACATTTTTCTTACAGAAAGATCTATTCATCTGTCATTTTTAGAAGATGAATAGTGAGCCTCTAGGGCACAAGGTAGATAGACAGGCCAAAAATAAGGGAATATTTATTTATTTATTTATTTATAAGAATAAACTTCCTTTATTTCTTTACAAATGAAAGTAGATAAAATTGCATAGTTTCATGTCTGTAGGAAGTTCTGATCACTCAGAACTTCTTAAAATTTCACCTAGTTCAGTCTTCGCCCTGAGAAAGCTTGTATAAAATGCTTATGGACATTTCTAGCAAACTGCTTATTCCTGCAAAATGCCTCCTTCTGGGCATAATTTTGTTCACAACAAAATTCTTAGTAAGTGTAGAGGGAATGATATCAAGATCCTCATTCTTTGTAACCTATTTAGAAATACAGATTTATATTCATATATTGCACTTACAACAGAAGTAAAAATATTTTATGTCTGACATTTATACCTAAAAACCTAATAGGCATGTGTAGAATATCACTCTGAAACTAAACTTTTTTTGTATTATTTTGATTGCTGTTTCTGTTTAACGTTACAGATCATCTTTCATACGTGCATACAGAGGCAGTCAGACCATGGTTTTAGCTGAGAGTTCAGGGCCAGAACAGCCTCAAATAATCAAGTGCAAAAGTCTCCTTTAGGGTATGTAAAGTATGTAAGTATGTATATCAGAAGTATCTAAGTATGTATATCAGAATGTATATCTGAACGGAACCAGTTATCACAGACATACCTGTAACAGCTCATCTACTTAGCAAGCATTTGATAAGTTGCTAATCATAAGAAAAGCAGAAAGAGAGCACTTACTAAAGAAAGAAAATAGCTTCAGGGAACTTAACAGAACATAATTCAGATCCCGAACACATCTTGCTCCTGAAGGAGATGATCTTTTCTGTGTTGTTCTGACAAGACCCACCATGGGACATTGCTTGGGTCACAGCTTGGTAGCACTGCACAGCATCTGGTGGAGCTGGAACAGAGCTGTCACATGCCTGCCTGCTGAGTGGGTCTCAGTAAAAAATTAGCACTTGGTAAATTTAAGCAGTAAATCTCAATGCATTTGAATAGCATTAGCATAGACAAAAGGATTTCTTTCTGAAAGAAACCTGAGAAGAGCCTGGAAAATGTAGAGGAAGCTTGGAAATTAGACACACTATCAGAAAAGGAATTTGTGTTACTAGAAACCTCACTGTGTTCCATAGGTATCCGCTGAGAGATGCAATTGTAACACCCTTCTTTTACATTTGCCCAGTTTCTCTCACTGTTGAAACACTGTAAAAGTGTTGTATTGAAAACACACATTTTTTTTCCTGGAGTAAGCTGCAAAAGCATCGTTGAAATTAGAGAACTGCATGACCATGCAATGCTAGCAGAACTCAGAAATGTGGAAATAAGGTTTGGGAAGGCTGTTGGAGCACAGAGCTGGAAGCTGCTAACCTATCCTGCAGGAGTCATTCAGGGGAAGCAAAGAGAATCTATGTACATGTATCCAATTAGCCCTCTTGCTCCACTGCTGGAATTCATTTTGTGTCCTCCCTTATGTGACCTCTAGAAAATTTCAAATGGTTGCCTTTACTTCTAATGCTTTTGTTCAAAATGCCCACTGTATATGCTTTAATTTACACTGTTAATAGTGCTATACTGCAAGGTTTGTTCTTTAAGCTTTTGCACATGAGAACAAACCCTTCTTTGTAAACTTGATGAACTCCTTACATTGTCTAGAAGGAGTAACCTAATCTTTGTAGGGGCTCCTCAGTTACCAGAGCATGAGAACTGTAGATTTTACTACAGATGAAGTAGAAAGTGTGGAGAAAATAGGAGAAAACCAAATGGGCTTTGAATATTTTCCTTAAGAAAATTAGGAAATAACTATTTAGTGGTAGTTTTCCTAGTATTGAGTTTTGCAGAATTCATGTTTACGTTAATAAGATTATAACAAATATTTCCATTAGCAGGAATGTTCTGAATGAACTTTTGCAGTAGTTTAGACTCTCAATAAGAACTGCTCACACTTTGGAGTTTTCCTCCCACTGAAAATCCTGCTCTAAATTGCCACCTGTTTTCGTGTAATTTGCAATAATGTAATAACCTGTAACCTCCAGTTAAATTTGGTTGAAATTGGTCATGAGTTCTAAAAATACCTGAAGAAATTATACCAGGCAGACAGAAGGACAAGTGCTTGTTCAAGTAGCATAATTATACAGGCTCTTTTTCTTCCCTTTTTTTTTTTTTTTTTTTTGTTTCCTCCCACAAGAAGAAAGGATTGAAATTGCATGTGAAAAAGTAATTCTTTCTTGAAGTTACCCCTTCAGAATTTGTTCAGAAATTGGCAGTGTGATTCTCTAAGATTATTCTTCCTATTTTGTGTATTAGTTTCAGGTAGATATATATTTTTATATGTATATTTTATATACAATTATATATATATAGATAGATTCATAGATTCATAGATACATTAGGTTGGAAGTGACCTACAAGATCATCTAGTCCAACCATCCTCCTATCACTATCCCTACCCACTAACCTACTAAATCAAATCCCTTAGCACCTCATCTAAACTCTTCTTGAACAGCGCTAGGGACGGTGCCTCAACCACCTCCCTGGGCAGGCCATTCCAGTGCCTGACCACTCTTTCAGAGAAAAAATGTTTCCTCAGGTCTAATCTAAATCTTCCCCGGCGCAACTTGTGGCCATTCCCTCTCGTCCTGTCATTAGTTATCAGGGAGAAGAGGCCCACCCCCTCCTCACCACAACCTCCCTTCAGGAAGTGATTGAGTGCAATAAGGTCTCCTCTGAGCCTCCTCTACTCCAGACTAAACAATCCCAGCTCCCTCAGCCGCTCCTCATAAGACTTGTGCTCCAGACCCCTCACCAGTTTTGTTGCCCTTCTCTGAACACGCTCCAGGGCCTCAATGTCCTTCTTGTAGTGAGGGGCCCAAAACTGAACACAATACTCGAGGTGCGGCCGTACCAGAGCTGAGTACAGGAGGATGATCACCTCCCTGCTCCTGCTGGCTACACTATTTCTAATAAGTTGGCCTTCTTGGCCACCTGGGCACACTGCCGGCTCATGTTAAGCCGAGCATCAACCAATACCCCCAGGTCCTTTTCCTCTCTACATTCTTCAAGCCATTCTGCCCCAAGCCTATAGCATTGCATGGGGTTATTGTGGCCAAAGTGCAGGACCCGGCACTTGGTCTTATTGAACCTCATCCCATTGAGCTCAGCCCAGCTATTCAGCCTATCTAGATCCCTCTGAAGGGCCTCCCTCTCCTCTGGCAGATCAACACATCCTCCCAACTTGGTGTCATCTGCAAACTTACTGAGGGTACACTCAATCCCCTCGTCTAGGTCATCAATAAAGATATTAAACAAGATGGGCCCCAATACCAACCCTTGAGGGACACCACTCGTTACAGGATGCCAGCTGGACTTAACTCCATTAACCACTACCCGCTGGGCACAGCCCTCTAGCCAGTTCTCCACCCAGAGAAGAGTGAACCTGTCCACACCACGGGCTGCCAGTTTCCCCAGGAGAATACTGTGGGAGACCATGTCGAAGGCCTTGCTGAAGTCCAGATAGACTACATCAACAGCCTTTCCCTCATCTACCTGTCTGGTCACCCAGTCATAGAAGGAGATGAGGTTGGACAAGCACGACCTGCCCTTTGTGAACCCATGCTGGCTGGGTCTGATCCCCTGGTTGCCATGCACGTGCCCTGTGATCTCCCTCAAGATCATCTGCTCCATAACTTTCCCTGATACCGAGGTCAGGCTGACAGGCCTGTAGTTCCCTGGGTCTTCCTTACGGCCTTTCTTGTAGATAGAAGTCACATCGGCAAGCCTCCAATCTTGTGGGACCTCTCCAGATAACCAGGAATGCTGATAGATGGTAGAAAGCGGTTTGGCAATCACCTCTGCCAGCTCCCTCAGCACCCTTGGGTGGATCCCATCTGGTCCCATGGACTTGTTCAGATGGAGGAGCAGGTCTCTGACCGTCTCTGCTTGGATCACAGGGGGTGTATTATGTGCTCCGTCCCAGATTTCCAGGTTAGAGCGAAAAGTATCCTGAGGATAACTGCTCTGTCTATTAAGGACAGATGTGAAGAAGGCATTGAGAACCTCAGCCTTTTCCTTATCCTCCGTGGTTACATTCCCTGCCTCATCAAGTAAAGGAGAGAAATTCTCCTTAGTTCTTCTCTTGCTGTTAATATATTTGTAAAAGGGTTTCCTGTTCCCCTTTACTGCAGTAGCCAGTCTAAGTTCGAGCTGGCCTTTTGCATTTCTAACTTTCTTCCTGCAAATCTTGGCCAGTTCTCTGTAGTCACCCCAAGTAGACTGTCCCATCTTCCAGAGGACATAGACTCTCTTTTTCTCTCAGAGTCTCAACAAAAGTTCCCGGTTCATCCACACTGGTCTTCTTCCCCTCCAGCTCAACTTATGGGACTCAGGGAAAGCCTGCTCCTTAAGATTTCCATCTTGAGAAGATTTCCATCTTCTTCCTCTGTGCAGTATTGTATTTCCAGCATATATCAGGGAAGTTGAAGTCCCCCATGAGAACAATTGCTGGCCATCGTGCAACATCTACTAGTTGCCTGTAGAAAACCTCATCTATCTCTTCATCCTGACTAGACAGTCTGTAACAGAGCCCCACCACGATGTCACCCCTAAAAACCATTCCCCTGATCCTTATCCATAGACATTCTACTTTATCATTTCCAACCTCAAGTTCTTCAATATCAAAACACTCTTTGATATAGAGAGCTATACCACCAACCTTTTTTCCCTGTCTATCCCTTCTGAAGAGCTTGTAGCCATCAATCCCAGTACTCCATATATATATATACACACATATACACATATATATACATATACCACACTACATTTTCCACATTCTTTGAAAAATTCACCATGTTTTACTTCAAAATTCGATAGATATTCACATATCTGAACAAAGCATTGCTAAACACCAGCATATGAGCATAAATTTTAAAGTCTGTTCTTTCCAAGTTGGCAGTCAGGGCCTGCTCCTCTTAACCACACACATTTGATAACTTCCAGACTACTGGTGACGATGATTGCTGTTTTGTTCTGAATCATGCCCTCCCACTGTCTCACATTCTTCTCTCATGTTGATAAAAAATGAATAATACTTCAGAGAGTAACAATAAATTAAAGGTCGGAAACAAGGATTAAGAAGTAGTTTTATAGTTTTCAGAAGGAGTAAATTACCCACAGAATTCCCTGGGATCTGACCCTTCAATGTTTACAAAAGGCTGTGAAAGGCAGTGAACATAAAGTGGGCTAAGTCTGCAGATTGTACGGAAGGATTCAGTATAATCAACTGAAATTCTGATTGAGAGAGGTGACTGAAGTATTTCACAAATGAAGTAACAGTAAAAGATGAGCTGTTAATTGTAAAGTAGTGCATGCAAGACAGTAATCCTAACGGCTCTACACCATAGACACTTAGTATCTATTAGTAACTCAGGAGTAGGCTCATAAGAGATACTGTAGCTCTGGAGAGGCAGTGAAACAGAATCACCCAAAGGTGAACTGGGAAAACAGTGGAAACCAAATGGGTCATTATAGTTCCCTATAATACAGACATCCTTTGCATTCATGTATGTTATGTAGAGCTTAATTACTGCATAAAATTCTGAATGGGCAGCAGGACTAGAGTAGCAGTTATAAAAAGTAAAGAAATACCAGTAAAATCCAAGGACAACAGTATGGAGTGGTTTTGGTAAGCAAAGAAAAAAGGAAAAAACAGAGTTGTTTGCCCAGAAGATAAAAAACAGAAGTATCTTAATGGTGTGTAAAATTGCATGGAGAAAGTGAAGAGGGATGCTTGCATTTTTCCTCACAGTGTGCACAATTCATAATTATAACATTATGGTTGAAAGAATAAAAGTGTTCATCATTTCCCCATCTCCTTTACGGAGGGCTTGCTCGTTGATGCTACTTAATATGATGAGATGATGAGTACCTCTTCTGTTTAGAAAACTATGAACTGCTGAACATGGGGATATTTACTTTTCCCCTCTGCTACTGCTCCCACCACTTGGGATTGGCTCTGTGGCCAGGCAGTCCTACAAGTCAGCGTTAGCTCCTAGCGTGCTGCATGAAGGAAAATGGGGTGTTGGGGAAGAAAAGACTGTCTCTGGCTATAGAAACCTCATCCCCGACTCTTTTCTACGGGCAGGACAGCAGTCCCGTCAGGAGAAGCTCGAAGAACGGAGAACACCCGCAGCACCAAGCCCGTCCGCCTTTCTCAGCAATTCCCGCATTCCCGCCGCCATTTTGAGAGCCCAGGCGGGCGGACTACACCTCCCAGCATGCCCGGCGCCGCAGCACCATCTTGCTCCGCCGCTCCGCGGGGCACGCCGGGCAGGTGCTACTAGCGACGAGCAGGGACATGGCCTTGTTCCCGGCTTTCGCCGGTGCCCCAGAGCCCGGGGAGCCCCCAACCGGCAGCAGCGAGGGCTCTAGGAAAGGTAAAGTCACGGGAAATGCTGTTCCTCCCAGCAGCGCTCCGCGGCCCGGCCGAGCCCTTCCGCTTGCCCGGGGAGCGCCGTGCTGTGGTTGGGGCCTGTGCGCGGCACCCGGCAGCAGCGCTCTGCTCGTAGGGTCCGCGGGCAGCGCAGCCGACACCGAGAGCGCTGCGCTGAGGGATGCTTTATAGGGAGGGCCCTACCTCGCCCTTAGCTCCGCCTTCGCACAGCTCCGACAGAAAGCTTGCTGTTTACGTCGGTTTGGATAAAGTCGTCGTGCTTCTGTGGAATAAAGTTACTTTTTCAGATGGAAGTTTTGAGAGAATCCGAAATAGGGACGTCGCCGCAAAATGGTGCCGGCCTCTCGGTAGTTGTGCTGTGCGCTCTGGGTGTGCTCGGTTTGAGCCCAGCTGTTCCTGGTGATGCTGGAGGTCCGGCTGTAGGAATGCCCATCTTTGGACAGTAAACACCCATCAGCTCTGTATGTGGTAGAGAAGGTGTAATTTGTTTTACGCGGCAAATGAGTGTTTTTTCCCCACAATCCTGGATAGCTTAATAAATAATGCTTGCTGTGTTATCTCAGTTTCCTTAGTCTTATGTTAAGCTGCAGAGAATCGCTTTTGGAAGGTTATTACTGAAATAACGATTCACTTTGTATTTCTGACTGTCATGGCTGCTGTTTAGCAAGTTATGCTTCCATTAAGTGAGTTAAGAACTATATGGCGAAGGGGAAGCTCAAAGACAATTGTTTGTCTGGGGTAAATTTCTTGTACGCTATCATCACGGTGAGTTTGTAAGGTTTTAGGAATACAGGATGGGTTAGCTTCTTGACAGGTCCTTACCAGTTCTGTGTTTCCCTGATGGCGTTGCAGCTGTTGGTACAGCAGTTGGTACAGAGATGCATCAGTCATGCTGGGGAGCTTTTCTGGTAATTACATTCAGTGCAGGGAAGAGTGGTCTGAATAAGATCCCAAATTATAGCTTCCAGGAAGAGAGGAACTGCTGTGCCAAGCAGAGGTGCAGTGAGATTTCTCTTAATAGTGAAACCTCTGCTTAAATTTTACAACTCTGACAGTAGATCCCTTTAGGTTTGTCATTCAGAACGTGTCACCTCATACTGAACATACACAGAAAGAAGATGTTGAGGAGATGTTGAGGCCTATTTTCAGGTCTATAATTCTTTTTTTTTTAATGAGTTATATTTAGGTCTGCCAGATTTTTTGTGTAACTTTTGACATAACTTTAAGGACTATCATTTGTTCATTTTATGTTTTAGCCTCTTTTGTACTTGGTTTTTAAGTATCATGTTTAAATATAAGTTATAAAAATTAAGTATTAACCGAGAACCACATTTATGGTAGCATATATCAAATTTCACACGTTCAGCTTTTGAGAACTTGAGAACTTGATGGGCAACTTCAGTATCTCTGATAGATGGCTCTGTTTTCTCAGAGCTGATATGAAGCCAAAGTCCATCATGATACAGAGATCACCAAGTATGTGGTTTTTAATGTGATACATTCAGGACTGCTTAGTAGTTTAATCATAAAAGCTGAAGTTGTAAACATTTTTGCCCTGTTTTGTTCTTCTGACCTCTGTCTGACATTGTTACAGACTTTCATAACCCATTTATATAAATTGAAGTGCTCTCTGATGCAGAAGTATGGCTGTACATTAGTCCTGTCCTGCTAGATGGCTGAATTGCAGCCATTCTGAAAGAGTTCCAGGGAATTTTGTATACATTTTCTTAGAATTATATTGTCAAGATTATTTAGTTTTTGGTAAAGGTTTGATGACAAATTTATCAGCAGCTGTACTGAACGAAGCAGTGGTAATAATTAACCCCACCAACAATAGTAAGCATTATGCACAGCATTGTTTACAATCCTGAGTATTTTATAGTTAAGATGCTGCAGTGATGTTTGCTAAAAGCAGATTTTCAGGATTATGAAAGGCAACAAAAGGTCTTTGTACAACTCCGTAACTCTTAAAAGTTGCCCCTGCAGACATGCACTGTAATTGCTATTATTTTTTATTATTTTTTGGGAAGGTATGAAAAATGCCATTAGATTGCTTCTAGAGGAATAACAAATGCATCCCTATTATCACAAAATAAGTTTTAAGTCTTTTATTTGTTCTCTCAGAACATAGGTCTGTTTTGTGAGAATACTAAGCTTTTTTGACAGCTGACAAGCAAAACCACTGAGATGGTGGGATTTAAAGTTTGGAATCCATTTTGCTGTTTGAAATGTTTGTATCCAGCTAACTGATTCACTAGAGAGATTTACAAGGAAGTTTGGGCTTGCATGTTGTGTAATGGAAAAAATGGTTCAGTTCTTTCCAGAGCATTAGGTCAGTTTGATTAAATTGTTCAGAAAGCACTGTAGTTGGAGAATTCTAACCATTTCCCCGATGTGTCCACAGAGACATGTTGACTGTGCTACAGGGCTTTGTGCCTGCAGTGTGATTCTTTAATATTTTAAAAACGCAGCTTGATATCATCTGTTCAGGTAGAACGAAGCTACAGGCAGACAGGGATTAATGCTTATGACCCCATTTCTCAAGGTGAGTTTTCTGTAAGGCACTGAAGCACTCATTTGAGCTACCAACAATGAAGGTTTTTCTGCTTATGCTCACTGCTGTAAGCTTATTGCACGTGAGTGATTTCACACTGGTAAGGGAGTAACAGATATTCACAGGTAAAGCTAAGTCAAAATAACATCTTAGAAGTTTGTTAATAACACTGATGATAGTAGACGTTATTTTGCTATATTTAATGCAGATTTCCTAGGGAAATGGATCTCACGTTTGCTGTCTGCTGGCCTGCTCCCTCAGTATCTCTTTTCCTCCCCAGGAGTTTTAAGCCGTTCTCTAAGTTCATTGTGAGTGGGAAAGAAAAGCTCCAAATCCAGAGATTGACAAAAATCTGCACTTGCTTAGAAAAGAGAAATCTATGCAGGTGCCACTGCTGCAAGAGAGGCTGTAATGTGAATCAAATTGCTTGGCCAACTAATAAATCATACATGCTTTGGCCAACTAATAAACATCTGGTATGGCACAGGCTGCCTGCACAGCGGTGAAGGGATGTGGGGAAGTAGAAGGGTATGGAGAACCCAGGTAATTCCTGAAGCTGTGGCAGTAGTGGGCAGTGTAAAGGATGCAGGATACAGCTCAGAAATTCAGGCTTCGTTCTTTTGTAAGCTGCAAGATTAATTTGCTGACTTTTGAAGGAGGAAAAGTGAGAGTTTCACCAACTCACCCTTCATGCAAGAATGTGATTCCTGTCGGCCTTCTAAACAGAAATGTAAAGATAGGCTTCCACTCTTCTGCCAGATCAGCTCCGGGTGCTGTTGGGGCTGACTTGAAGACCCCAAGAGTGTGTAGTGCCTCAGGGAAATTTATATGGTTGGTCAGCCCCAGGTTTTATTGTTTCTTTTAAAGCAGCTGAAACTTTACTACTTTCTTGATTAAACTGATAAAAAGAACAGAGATTTAACAAATAATGCAATTAAAGAAATATGTATATCGGTGCATTGTGGTTTTTTATTTGTTTATTTTGTTTTAGTTTTCAAGACAGATGCTCTTAGTGCTGCTAAGGACCTGTATCTCTATTTGAAAATTATTTGGAACCATAATGCCCTAACTCTCAAGGTTATAAAAGTTAACACACTTCTTGTACATGGACAATTTTTTTCCTTGTTTGGACATTCTGCATCTACTATGTAATATTAGTAATAATAAGTAATACTGAAAAATGCATTGTCTGTGTTAATTTTTGGAGGGCCAGATAACATGCTTTTGAAGTCGATGAAAAACCTGTTTTGTGATGTATAACAGGTTTAAGATCTTGACCTAACATCTTTTAACATGTTGTAGACTTTGTTTCTAGTGGTCTGGATACTGTAAGTTTTGAATTCTGGGTCTCATCCCAATAGTTGTGTGCTTAAAAGAAGTTATTTAACTTCATTTTGCTTTGGCGTACCTTTTTTCTCTGACAAGCTTAAGCCAATGTTTTATTAAATGTCATGAGTATTGGTATTGATATATTTCAAGTGATTTCGAACCATAATACTTCTTTCAGATCAGTACAGAACTATATTACAATGAACTAATTCCTGCCAAAATAAATAACACTAGTAAATGACATTACATATTGGAAAGGGAAACAGCAGTTTATCATATGCTACAGAGAATATTTTCTTGCCTGGAGTACATTATTAAAGATCTGGCCAGTGACAAATTAGATATGTTCTGCATGTCTTTGAAATAGATGTAATGATTTTGAGGAGGTCTGTCTGCCTAACGAGTTGCAGTTTTGTAGTTGTACGCCTTTACACCAGTGTCTGCCAACCAGTTAATTTTCCTGTTTTGCTGTGTGGATCTGGATGATACCGTGCAAATCTAAACAGAGATGGATTCTTTTTAAAGGAATTGGACTTACCCTTTATTTCTAAGTAAACAAAAGGTCTTATGCACAGCTTAGTTGTGTTTACTTAAATCTGGAGTGCTCTGGGCTGATTTACCTTCTCTAAATTTGTCTAAGTAAGGAACACCAGAGAGTTGTCTCTGATGTGAGACAGTTATTGAATTATCTCAGTTAGGGATGTAGTTTTCAGATGTTAGAATTTCAGTCCTGTGTGTTTCACATATGGAACCATTATGGAATTTCCTTGGAGGGAAATAAAAAACGTTTCTTGTGCTGATTTGCACCAAAGCACGGCAATATTTGCCTTAGGAGTGGTGATTCCAGTTGCCAGGCAGAAGGACACAGTCACATTAGACTGAGTTTTTATCATTCAGTCTAACCTGTTAGGTTTTGGTGAGCTGAGAACAACGGTGCTGTGCAGTGGATTGGGTCAGACTGGGCAGTGCAGCTGTGTCCCAGCACCCCAGGGCAGAGGTTCAGCATGACCTGGGAGGAACACTTCTTGGGGTGCTGCTGCATAGCTGGGCCTGTCTCCTGGGGAATGAGGATGGAGCTGTGCTCCATTATAGGGACTTGGGAGTTCATCTTAGGTTAGCAGGCTGCTCCATAGCTTGCTCCATTTTAAAGCCTTTTGTGGACAACAATTCAGGGACATGAGACAGGAGAAAGTGCCTTGGTATGAAGAGATATTTCTGAAAGAAATACTGTGAAGGAGAGATGTATGGTTTGGCAGACAGTGAGTTAGTGCTATTTAAGGATTAGAGGTCAAAAGCACAAAAACAAGAATGTGACAGGAACAACATGGAGGCAAAAATGGTTGTAATGAGCATGGAGATGAAATGCATTCCTCTTGTTGTCTTCTCCCATGGAGTGGCACTGGCAAGGCTGCTATTAAACACTGCTTCTGTTAAATAGCATTCCTTTTTAATGTTAGCAAATTTCACACACACAGACATTTCTAGGGTTCCTTTATGAAAATGGTTATAGAAGTTTTAGTATCAGCAAAACTGTGGCAAAAGACACATCTTCACAGCTGGTCAGCACCCTATCCAGTGACTGTAATGGTTGAGGTCTAGATACTGAATGCTGACTAAGGCGTCCAGATGAACATCAGTTAGTCTTTTCTCACACAGTTTCAAACAGTAATGGTATTACAGTACTTAGAGAACTGAGAATCCAGGGAAATGTTTTGATCTTGCATAAAACATTTGAGTATTCTTATCAGTAATGGTTGTCCCTATCAATAAAATGGTGTTAAATGTATTTTTCATACAGTGAGTAAAATTTATTTTGTAATTTTCTAAGTTTGCATGTGTTGCATTACATTCATTAACAACACCTTTCAAGTAATTACATAGTTCTCATAGTTCATGTTTTTTTTCAAATCTGCTCTCAAAGTTAGAATCTCTGTATGTTAAATGAGTATGGGAGAGATTCTTTTTTCCAAGTATATAGCAGTGTATGAAATGTGTTATCTGCTTACAGTATGAACTTGTAAGTATTGTTACATAGCATCTTTTTAACAGCTTAAATTGGTGTCACAAGAAGATTCCAGCTCCTAAACATTTTACCATGTTGAAACCTAGCGTTCTGCTAAGTGGAAATCTGATGGGCTGCTTTCCAGTGTTCTCAACTATCCCTCATGACTTAGAGATATTTCTGCAAATATAGCAGCTGTCTGTTGACTAGATTAAACTCCGAACTTTAAAAAAGCACAAGTTAGTTAGCACTGATCTGCTTTTTACCTGCAGAATTGGACTGGCTTAGTAACCCAAGCTTCTCTACGGAAGATGCCCTGTTACTGCATCAGCGCACTACAGAAGCTGCAAATCTCACCCCTGAAAAGTCACCACTAATAAGGTAGAATATACTTCAGCATATCTTTAAATAGCCTCTTTCTTATGTCCTGGTTATCCTTTGTTATGTGAGACCAAAATCAGGAGCTTTTAGTGCCGCTTTTCATTCCACTGTTCACTATTTTAAAAGTCCTGAGCTGAGTCATATATAGAAGTATGAATAACACTTCCATGTCCTTTAAGTTAAAATAATGAGAAATTGTACTTACATAATTACATTCCCATTTTCGTTTTCTCGCAGCTACATTTAATTCTTTGTTATTTTGGCAGGGAAGGGGGGCTGAGTGATGATTCTTCATTAGCTTCTGAATGTCCCGTGACCCTTGAAATAATGTAAAGATTAAGGATCATCATTGTGATTATTCAGTGAAAACCAGTTCAATCAACGATTTCACAGTCGTGTATAGGAATTATTTTACTTTTTAGAACTAGTTTAAGATGTGAATTAATGAGATATTACATGTATCAAATTGTGCAGCTGTGTAGAGCATGCTCATCACTGAAGTGGCTCATTTTATTATTTTATAAAAATGTGCTCTATGCACTAAGTTTCCTGAAGGGCTGCTTGATTTCAGTACCTTTGCTAGAATAATTGCAATACTTGACATATCTGGACTATAACTAAAGCCTAATAATATATGGAATCCAGTTGTAGTTGCCAAGTATGAAAACTTAGTCGTGTTTAATTTGATACAAACTCCCGCATTTATGTTGACTGTTGGTGGAAATGAGACAGAATGTCTTTATTGTAAAGAGTCACAGTTGAATGCATCTTTCCATATGTTTCTGCTTACATTTGCATGTGTTGTTTGAGGTAAATGCCATCACAGCTCTGTTTATCAGTCGTGTATTCTATTTTTTAATATATTTTTGGAATTTTAATGTCACAAAAATAAGGAATTTATAGATTACCCTTCAAATAGAATGATGTAATAAACTCACCATGCTTAATTCACCTTTGCAAAATAACGTGCAAAGAAAAAAATCTTGCTGCCTATTACTGTGCAGATTTATTGTATTTCATTGCATGGCTTGGTGATAACTCTTCTCCAAAAATACAGGCAGAATAAAGGTAAAGGGTAACATAACCACGAGCTTTCTTACTGTGATACCTCTTTACAGTTTTACTACTCTAAGTATTTATAGCTACATACGCTTTGTTTCCAAGCAGGAGTGCTTCAAGATCAGATTTATCAGGGGAAAATGATACAGATGAGAGTCTGAAAAAGTCAAGTAAGAAAAGGAAAAAGAAAAAGCATCACCGCTATAAGACAAAAAAGAAAGCCAAGGGCGACTCCAGTAGCAGTGAACCAGACCTGGACACTAAGTGCATCAAGGACAAAGCAGCAGCAAAGTATGTACTTAACTAAAACTATACAAGGTGTAAATCCATTGTATTTTTTACTTGCTTTTTTTCTGCTTAATGAATGAGATGCTTACCTCTGGTATTTGTTTTGCTTTGTTTTGTCCTACACTTTAAGTGATCAAACCTATGTTTGAAGTAATGAAAAATAGTTGGAAACACTTGTTTAGTCATTTCTGAAATACTGTGACTAAAATATTCTGTTAAGTGCTATTCTTTAAAACAGAACATGGTCGTAATGAAACAATTTGGAAAGTGTTTGGAGACATATTTTAAGTATTTGTAAGCATCTTGAAATGTTTGAAAGCTTCTGAGGGCTTAAAACTCATCCACTAAGATACATAGCTGTGTTGAATTCAGACTGGAAGCTCATCGTTTCCTACAGTTCTCAAGGAGGTGGCAATTTCCACTTAAAATCACTTATGTACATAGGTTGCTTAAAAAGTTATGCCTCTTATTCATTAGTGGAAACGAAGAGATAAAAAGAGCATAAGAGCACTGTTCATTAGAGCAAATTCTCAGCTACAAAACACTGTTTTTCAGCCTTAACTGCCATACCACCTTTCTTCTATAATCCTTATATAAGTTATCCTCTTTTTCTTAATTGTAGCATCTTACTAAGACAGTTAAAATAGAGAAGCAATCAAGTATTGGTTTAAAATCATAATTTATCAAGAAATTAATTGGTTAAATCTGTTTATTACTTTTCAGTCCAGTTCTTGGAAATGCTAGAAGTGTTTGTATTCTTTTTGGATGGCCCTATTAGTGTATTTGTGCTTGTTTTTTTTTCCCCGTGTTTGACTGACTTTGCAATAAGGAATCATGCAGCATGACTTTGGGTATATTAGGTTACTGTGAACTACATCAATGCAATGCTTCTTGTTTTTGTAAAGGATGAATATGCACATGAATAATTGCAATATACTTCTTGTTTTCATCAGCCTAGATGATAAAACCAGCAACCGCTATGTTTGGCTTGATGATGTCCAGGCTTTCACAGCAGAAACTTTCAGAATAGACAAAAAGTCAGACCCTGCAAACTGGGCCTACAAATCCCTGTATCGAGGGGACATTGCAAGGTACAAGAAGTCTGTTTGTACTGGTATTCAAACTGCCGTGGAATCACTGCAAGGCTTGTTAAATTGAGACTGACTGTCAAGTATTTGACATTCAAATTTGTATGAAGATGAGCAAATATCTGAATACCTTGTTTCAAAGTTTAACTTTGCATTGGGTGGAAATATCTTAAAAGATGCCATGAAATAATGGGAATAAAGTACATTTTCATACTTTTCTTAAATATTCGTTTTGTTGTAGACAAGATTGTTCATCTTTGTCCAAGATTTTCTACGTGGATGGCTTAAAGTGATTGGAGGAAAAAATAATTTTTCTTCTGCAAGTATAGTGTTGAAATAAGAGGTATCTTAGAGTGATAATAAAATTTCTGATGGCACTGCAAAAATAATTATATTAGAGCCTTAATAAGGAGAAAGTTGCCAAGTTCTTACGCTTTTGAAGCTCTATGCATATGCTATTTGAGTCAATTTGAATTTGTGTACTTCTTTTATGTTTTCTTTCAAAAATGAGGCTTTTTTTTTCTAATGTGTCTTTTAGAAGGTGTTTAATTGTATTTTTCCTTCTAAGATACAAAAGGAGAGGAGAGTCCTGTCTTGGCATAGATGCAAAGAAACAGTGTATAGCTTGGGACAATACGAAATCAGAAAGGAAGCAATTGCAGAGGCGACCTGAGCGCTACTTCTCAAAGAACAATGTGAGGACCCTGAACATAGATGGGATTCCTGTTCGCAATAAAAGTTCTCCATGTGATCCAACTGCTTTTATACCAGTTTTCCAAGTGGAAACCAGTGATCCTTCTGACACAGCAGAGGTAAATCCTCTTGGAATTTATGATCCGTCAACTACAGAGTGGCTACAAGGAAAGGGGCACAAAGGTGAAGAACATGAGCCTGTAAATACGCAGCAGGCGTTTCAAGAGTCTGAGATAAATGTTAACCCCATTCTAATGACTAAAGTGGAAGAACATAATAAGAAAGTCAGAGAAAACCCAAGAGATATTCAGGCTTGGATGGAGTTTGTTTCATTTCAGGTATGTATGTTGACAGATTGCTTATTTCAGAGTAGTATACAAACATTGTATTTCACTTTCCTTTGTTTAGGACTATGAATCTTCTATACAGAATGAGCTGTTAATTCATTCTCACAGGTGCCAGCATTCTTCTTGTGGTTATTCTTCCTAATTTTGTCATGATGTTTGTTTTATTTAAAGGATGAATTATTGAGAGGACCTAGCCCTTATGCCAGTATGGGAGAACAGGAAGTAAGAAGAAAATCACTGAAGTTAATCTTAGAGAAGAAACTAGCTATTTTAGAGAGGGCAATTGAAAGCAATCCAAGTAACGTTGATCTGAAACTCGCCAGGCTGAAGGTTTGCACAGAATTCTGGGAACCACCAGCTGTGATCAAAGAATGGCAGAAGCTAATTTTCATACATCCCAATAATCCAGAGCTGTGGAAGAAATATCTCCTGTTCTGCCAAAGTCAGTTCAGTACCTTTTCTGTTTCAAAAATCAATAGCCTCTATGGAAAATGTTTGTCTACCCTGGCAGCTGTACAGGATGGCAGCATGGTATCACATCCTCCACTGCCTGGCACAGAAGAAGCTATGCTTGGTAAGGTTCTTTCTCTGTTTTGTGTTACAGTTGGTAAGTTCTTCATAGGAGTTGACTATATTACCTAGAAGAATAGATTTTCCTATCTATTATGGGAACTTTTTTTCCTCTTCAAAATCTTGAGTTCTTACCTGAGAATTAAAGCAGATATTCCACCCAAATATGGATGTAGCATAAGTTCATAAGTTCATAAGTTCATAAGGTTGGAAAGGACCTATAAGATCATCTAGTCCAACCATCCTCCTATCACTATCTCTACCCAACTACTAAATTAAGTCCTTAAGCACCTCATCTAAACGCTTCTTGAACAGCGCTAGGGATGGTGCCTCAACCACCTCCCTAGGCAGGCCATTCCAGTGCCTGACCACTCTTTCAGAAAAGAAATGCTTCCTGAGGTCTAATCTAAATCTTCCCTGGCGCAACTTGTGGCCATTCCCTCTGATGCAGATGCTTCCCTTCCCCAAAGCAGATGCTTCCCTTCCCCAAAGAGTCTGTGATATAATATCCGGAAAAGTCTAGTGTGCTGAGTGGTTTACAGTGCAAATGTCAAGGCTGAAGAAATGCAGTCAATAGCCAAGAGATGTGCTTTTATCTTTAAAAAGTGTAAAAAAGAAAAAAAAATAGAAAAAGGTTGGCTTGTGAAAGAAACAATTCCTTTTGTTCAAAAGGTTTCTCATTAATTACTTTAATACAGAAAACAGAAGGGTAATAAGAAGTTTTCTTGAGAGTCCCAATTAGTAGATTCAGAATCCTGAGCTGTAATACCATATGATCGTTCCTTTTGTATTTATTATGTTTATCTACAAGTTGAAGTTTATTATATAACTATCCCTGGAAATAAAGTTATTCAGATGGTTAGGATGCTGGACTGGATCCAGGGAAGAAGCAGGTTCTGCTCAGTTCTGGCACAGCCTTTACATTTATTTGGAGCCAAATGAATGCAGCATATCTCATTTCAATTATGCTTCTCTACCTTGAAGGGTCATCACGATCATTAATCTATGAATACACTGAGGAGGGGAAATAACAGTGTCACAACCAGTATAGATTTATTTGTTTACTGTGGTGTAGTCCATGCTTCTTCATCTGTGGCATAGTTGAAGAAATCTCTATTTTTGTCCAAATTCCGTTTGAGAAATAATGCTGTCTGTTACACAGCATTCAGTCTGGGATGTTAAGATTGAGATTGTTAAGATTGCTGGGCTACAAACTATTTTCAGTTTCAGATCTCTTATGGTTTTCTTCTGATTCATCTTGGATCAAGCTCTGGAAAATGTGCTGTAAAGCAAAAGTCCTGTGCTGGCAGGTGGCTGTTGTATTGCCTGGTATTTTCTAATTGGTCAGACTGTCTCTGATTTCTAATATTTCTTTCACTTTGTATGACAATTGCAGTGATTGTTTCTCAGGACAAATATTTTATCCAACCTTCTGTATTTTTCAAACAGAACAGTTTTTCTTTCATTTTTGGCCCGTGCAGAGCATGTTTGACTTGGTAACTGCTATGAGAAGATTTTTTTTATACTGTCCCTTTAACTAGTTGAATATTTTTATGTTGATTGCCTGTTTTCAGAAATCTTATTTTATTGACATGTCTGCCTTTATAGCTAGTTTGAAAAGAAAATCAACTCTCCCTGTGTTTCTGTTCACTCTTAATTCCTACTTATGTATTAACACTGTAGTGATTTGTTTACAGGCAGTGCTGAGGACTTATCCCCCCCTGGTTTTTTTGCTTTTTGTTTTTTGCTTTTCTGATTTGCTTACTTCCCCCCCCCCCCCCCCATTTGCACTTTGGAATTTAAATAATAGGAATGGAGAAACTTCTAGCATGGAGTTTTCTTGATCTGACAGGTGCTTTGGTTCTTTGTTTGCTTGTTTTAGTATGACACCTATGCAATTCTTGAGCTGCATTTGAGATGAGAGTATACTTACTAGGAAAATCAAAATTTTATTTATTTATAATTAACATAAAAGTACACAGATTAGTTATGAGAGGAACAGCACTGTGGATGTGTGGTAGATGTACATCTTTGACCTTTGATATTGATAAAATGCAAGAGCTGATTTTTAATGGTGTTGGACTATGCCATCTAGTGTTCAGTTCAGAGCAGTGCATAGGACTATGCCTGGAAAGAATTTTTTTTTTAAACATTAAATTTAAGTAAGTAGGTAAGATTTGTTTTAAAATTATAGGCTGGTTTTCAAAATACCTAATATAATTTGTTACATTTTAAATTTACTAGTATCTGTTAATGTAAAGCAAGTGAAAATAAGCATTCTGAGGTTTTGCTGTGGCAACGCAGACCCACTTTTAAAATTATATGTACAGGCTTGGGCAGAAACATCCATATCTGCAGAATTATCTTAGCATTGTGGACTAAATCAAATACCTCTTCACGATGTCTTCAGCATTTATCACCAAAAAATGCTAATCTTTGTTTTTCTTCAAATATGTTTTTCTTTTACTTATCATGCAGAAAATCTTAGGCATTCATTTATTTTTGGCTTCAGTTTAGCAGTAAGTCCTGATGAGATAATCTCTTCCATCAGAAAATTTTAATCAAAGTTCATTAGCAAGGAAACAACGTTTTCTTTTCCCAGTGGCAATTGGATACCAGAATTGATGAGAAAATAGTCTAAACTGGTTAAAATACTTTGGAGGGCTTGTTAGGTGCAGACACACACTTCTTGCTGTTTAAATGCCTTCAGGAATCTTTTTAAGTCTTCCTTCATTATCAGAAACAATTGATGGCTTTGCAGAAAAAATTATTTAAATGCTTACTCTGACTTTCACCTGAATGCCAAGTGTTGTGTGTGTGCATCTGATGTAAATTTGAATATAAGACAAAAGGGGAAAGACGCTTGCCATTTCTTAATATAAATAGATCAAAGAGTCAGAAAATTAACCTGTGTTGTTACATGTGTATCTAGACGTGAAATTGAGAGGTGTTGGAGCTGATCAGGCCAGAACAGTTTTGACATGTGTTGATGCCAGTTATTCCCATCTTTTGGACTTTTATATCGTTCCAGCACTATTATGCCACACAGCACTTCATTTATGTTTTCGTATATTTGTGGGCTGTAATAAAATATTCACAACAAAATCTCTTTGAAGTATTAACACTTGATCTCCTTTACTTCACAGCTATCTTTATTCAGCAGTGCCACTTTCTGAGACAAGCTGGCCATTCTGAGAAGGCGGTGTCATTGTTTCAGGCTCTGATAGACTTCACCTTCTTTAAACCTGACAGTGTAAAAGATCTGCCAACAAAGGGACAGGTAGTGATTTCTATTTAAATGAGTTCATGTCCTTGTGCATTACAGAGAATGGTACGGCAGAAAAATGCTGATGAAATTTAAGGACTTGGGAAAAATATTCTGAATCACAACTTACTTTGTGGTTCTTCAAAGTGGTGCCTGCATTGGAAGAATGCTTGTGGGTCCTCTGGAACTGCGTGCCAAATTGATGCTTCCACTATATATAATGGAAGCAAAATAACCAGTCATTTCTTGTCCTCCTTCTTACTCATAAAGATGGAGAAAATTCAGCTGTCTGACCAAAGTCTGGGTTGTTAGTGTTTTTCCTACTTTTCCCCAAAGTAGCTGTTGTCTTGTTATTCTTGTTGATGGAGAAAGCTGATAGAACCTATAAATTAGAGCCTTCTGCTCTAGGAAGTTCTTGTAGCCTTTCTTAGGTCCTCCTTTGTATGTTCTCAGTAATTCTTTGACATTTACATTAGGAGCATCTTCATGCTTTAAAGTATCTTTTAGTTGTCCCATGATATCCCATTCAGTGTATCCTATGTAAGTATTAAATCACGTTTTCTCTCTTGATTTGCACAGGAGATTGTTAGACAGAGGCCCCAATAGCAGTCAGCATATATTCCAAGAGTGGGCCATTGCCACTGTAGCATCATCCTGATGAATCGCTGGGAGCTTCTTCCTTTTTAACAGGTGGTGGAGAGAGGCACCAGCTATGCAGTCAGCCTGCTGCAAGCAACAAAAATCAATATTAAAAATCCTTTTATTACCCCACCTTCTCCAGCATTTGCTACTTAGACACCAAAATGATTATGTTAATGAGCACAGCCGATGACAGTTGTGCTGTGCCACATGCTTAACCAAAGTATTTGAGTTGCTGCAGGTTGTTAAGCATCATCTAACAAAATATTTAGATACAACCAAAGTTGATCCAGTCAGTGTTTGTACGATAGCAAAAATTATTTTTCTCAGTATGTTCTGTTCTTGTTCCCCCTGCCCAAAACCAACAGGTGGAATTCTTTGAACCCTTTTGGGATAGTGGAGAACCACGAATTGGAGAAAAAGGAGCAAGAGGCTGGAGAGCATGGATGCACCAACAAGAAAAGGGTGGCTGGATTGCTGTTGACAATCCTGGTACGCCCACATCAATATGTGTAGTTGTATGTCCATGTGTTCTTCTAAAAAGTTCATTTAGAATGATGCAAACTATTTCTTCTCATGTTTTTGTGTGGAAGTATTATCAAGCTTAAGATGAACTGTATCACACTTCCTGAGAAAAAAAAGCATGTTTCTGAGTGTTTTCTGTCCCATATTGCTTATGGAATGCTGTTTGCCCTTCCTAGGGAAAAGAACTCAGGGGGAGGGGATGAGATATCCTACACTGTTGTGAAAGGCATGTCTGTTTGGTTTAGACCTATGCCCATCTAAAGTAAAGGGAAGATACTTTCCTTAAGACTCTTTTATCACAGTGATAGAATGGATAGGATTATTATATTTAGATAATGGTTGCCTATATATTTCCTAGTTTGTTTGTAGGAGTGTGTGAGATTGGTTTCTTACAGCAAATAATACAGTAGCAATTAAAGGAAAACCTTGCCTTTCCCTGTGTAACACAGAGAATAAACAAATTGCTTCTTCAGCTGACAGCAGTATTTCTGGGACAGAGGACACAAAGAATCAAAGGTTGCTACAACAAGGGATGCAAAAAACGCCTTCTTGCTGCTTAGGCCCACCCTGTCCTGTCACCTACAGTGCTTTTCTTCATGTCAAGGGCTATTTCTTAAACAGATACATCTTTTCCTTAACTTACAAGTGCTCATCAGTTACCGCACAGAATTAATGTATTGCTATCACAGCAAAAATACTCTAAAAACATCTAAGTGTCTAAGATCATAGTAAAAGTGGGGTGTGGTTAAACACTTTTTTATATCTTTTTGACCACATCGGTTGTTCCTATTGCGTGCTGCTGAGAGTTTTGAAAATACTATTTATTTATTGTAAAGCAGCATTGCCAAGCATAGTTTTTAATATTTGATATCATCATAATATTTTTTACTTAAAGCATTCTGAGAAAAATGCTTTGTGTACATGAATATTTGAGACAGCACACAGTATGAAGTGAAGAACCTAAATTGCCTGAAAAGGTAGCTACTGGCTCTTGGCTGCTGCTTGTAAACTGCTATTGTCAAGAGTTCCACAGCCCGTTTTTATTATTTTATTATTTTATTTTATTCTCTATAAGAAAGTTTGAGTGCTGATGTTGCTTCACTGGTTCAATAAGTTTGGAAACTCTTACAGAGTTGGTGTCAAAACCCAGAGCTCTGAAGTGAAAATGTTCAGCTCTGTCATACGTCTGGTTTATTAGCACTGTATGTGTTTGCATTGTTAAAGTGGTTGCATTGTATGTCAAGTCTGCTCTTCAGATTTGGTAGACTAATTTTTCTTTAATAATAGTGTGTTGTGCCCTGATTTGTTTTTAGATGATGATGAAGAAGAAGAGATAGATGAGGATGAAGAAATAAAGGATAAAACTCTCCCCAAGTGGCGCATTTGGATGGATATTGAATATTCTCGTGAATCAAGACATTGGTTACCTTGGCGGCCAGACAAGACCAAAAACCAGGCAGATGAAGACTGTGAAGATCCAGAAAGACAGGTCACTATAACAGAGTAGAACAAGGGATGATTAAAAGATTACCCTTGCATTTAGGTTCACTGACAGTGGGTATTTTTAAAGGAGTAATTCTTTTTTTTTCATTTATTTGGAATTCAAAATTCACCTGAGGTTTGGTGCTAACTCTGCTGAAATCCTTGGGGATGCTATGGTAAACTCTGCAAAGGGCTGTAGGCAAACAGTCTGTCTTTGCTGTTCTGTGATTTGCTCATCTGTCACAGATAAGAAATGTCACGGATCTTGTGCTTAAAAAGATACCTGCCCTAAATAAACAAAGGTTTTGTTGCCTGAAGTTACCTTCAAGTCAGATAGCTGGAAATTTTCTCTTCTTGGGCTCAAGTCAGACATTGATTTTCAAATAAAAATGTGTTAAAATGGCCTAATCAGTATCTTTTCTAGACTTATGTTGCATAAGGTTTCTGTAGAGGACTTTGATAAGGCAGGACAGAGAAGTCTCTTGGCAGCATATTTACCATCCGATCAGAAGAGCACATTGCTTGTTTAACTTGTCTGTCTTTGATTTGATTCAAATTCCTTACTGTTTAGTAGTAATTATAAATCTTTATTGGCTTCAAAAGCTTCTTTAGTTACATAAGTCACAGGCTTGTTGAATTTTGACTGCATAAATTAACTGAGTTTGTTCTGAATTTTATTTTTAGGTATTATTTGATGATCTTGGGCCATCTTTAATCCAGCTTTCTAATCCAGAAATTCAGCATCAATTAGTGTACTCATTTTTGCAATTCCTAGGAGTTCCATGTATAAGTAAACTCTTTCCTCCCAACCTATATATTGCCATGGATGAAAACAACATCTTTGACAACGTGCTTTCTGATGAAAAGCCCCTGACTTCTATTGATACACCACTATCTGGATTCAACAGTATTGGTCATATGGACACGATGCTAAGGAGGAGACATCACATAGGCCACCGTAAAGATGGAGAGGAATTCATCCAGAATGTTTTTCATGTTCTATCCCCACTGTTTTCAGGAAAGGAAAAATCAAACCTGTCCGTTTGTTGGTTACAGTATGAAATATCTAAGGTAAGGAAGAATCTGCATATAATTGCTTTTATGATATTTAACTTTCTTATATGTTTACATTCAAGTAAAATAAATACTGAGGAAAATTTAAGTCTTATAGGACTGAGAATTCAAGAAAACAAAAGGAAACAAACTCTGTTCTTCAGTCTGCGTTATATAGGTGCATATTTTCATGGAATAAAATATTTTTTTGCAGTCTTGGATAGATGTTAGTATATTGTCTCCTGCTATGTGATACTTAAGATGCTAGACAGGAATGGATGCAGGTTGTTTTTTACAAGGCAAAGTGTGTGAGCCAAGTACTTTCATCGGTGTTCTTCAAAATACCACGGTACGATCACCTTGTCAGGAAACCCACTACTTCCTAAACAAGTTACATCTGCAGCGTTATTGGAGGCAGTAACACCTTATCCCTTGAGACTTGATCCAGGGTTTAATTGTGCTGGTTATAAGGTGCATCTGTCTGCATCTCTTATTTTGTTCTGAACCACTGTGGGTTAGGAGCTCCTGTTCTGACTGTTTGGCCTTTTGAAGGAGTGGAATTCGATACTATTTGATATATGCAGTGCCAGGCATGAGAACGATAACCCTGCATAATTTGGGTGTGTAGAAGGGAACTGATGACACACTACTCTGACGGCTGTACTCAGCAGCAGCAGATCTGGCCAGTGGTGAAATGTGGAATGACATGAAATCAGAGACAGCAATGAAATAAAGAAAAGAAAATACTGTGAGGTTTGACTGTTTTCGTTTCCCCTCTCTAACCTCTTTCAAAACGTGTTCTGTTTATTCGCCCCTGCAGGTAGTTCAGTGTATTCAAACAAAAAAGAAGAAGAAGCTAAAAGCTCAAGGGAGGAAAAGTAAAAAGTTGGCCAAGAATCTCCTTAAAGCACCTGACAATCGAAACAACCTCACTCTCTGGAAACTCTATGCCTACCTGGAGTGGCTGCTTGGTAACACTGATGATGCTAGGAAGGTGTTTGACACAGCCCTTTGCACAGCAGGAACGGGAGGACTGAAGAGCTCCCAGCTGTGCAGCCTTAGTCTGCTTTATGCTCAGCTGGAAGCGGAGCTGCTGCAAAGTCTAGAAGGAGCCGTTACCTCACGTGCTGTTCATATATTGACCAAGTTGGCTGAAAGTGGACCATATGTACCCTACAATGGACAAGTGTTACCCATTAGTGTCTTGAAAGCTCGTAAAACATACGAGCATGCACTGCAAGATTATTTAAATAAAACTTCAGTTTCTGATCAGGATCGGGCCAGTAATTCTAATCAGCTGGTTAACTTAGTTGGTTGTTACACAATGTTCCAGTATCTGACTGTTGGAATTGATGCTGCAGTATTCGTATGTGTGCAGGCTTTGGAAAAGCTTGAAGCTCCTCATCCACAGAAATGTGAAAATACTGCAGAGACTTCTAGCGTTCAGCATTTCCCTGCTGCTCTTGAGGCTGTCACACTGCTGCGTGCAAATCTACTCAGATTCCACATGAAAATTAGCGTTTATCCTTTGAATCCTTTGCAAGAAGCACTAACAGAGGCTCTCAAACGGTTTCCTAGCAACCAGGCTCTATGGAGAGCATACATCCAGAGCCAGAGGAAGTCTCACAGTGCTAGCAAGGCACGAAGATTTTTTGATGGTGTCACAAGGTCTACTACCTCTTTAGAGCCGTGGCTGTTTGCTATCCAAGCAGAGCAGATGAGAAAAAAACTTACTGAGACTGTGCAAAGGTAAATATCTTGCATCTCATTACAATTATGCTTTTAACGTGTCTGTTTTACAGAGAAAACACTATTATCATTCTCATTTTGCAGATGAAGAAGCTGTGACAAGGCAGGGTGCTTTGTCCAAGGCTGGATGGTGAGACAGAATCCTGAACAGAGTTACAGGCCTAGATTATAGCCTCATGCCCTTTCTGCTTGTTCAGATGGTGTATTGCTTATGTTTGGTTACTTAGCACTGACATCAGGATGGTAGACATAAGCTTAGAAATGGCTGTGTTTCAGTACATCCAGCAAGAAGTACCGTAATAGAGAGCTGCATCACAGCTTCCTGCTGAGCTCACCGCCCTGCTTCACTCCTTTGTCACAGCTCAGCTGTGGCAGATCTGTTTCCATAGTGAGTACTTGAGAGTACAGTTCTCATAAGGGGTTGTTGCTAGGTAGAAGAGGCTGGAAATTTCCTGAATTTGCAGTGAGTATGGTCTGGGCTCAGATATTTTGCTCTTGGGAAAGGAAGAATAGAGGTGTGCATTGATTCTTAAGGCTTGGTCTCCTTAAGTTGTCTGCCCATTGCTCGGGGGTACCTTTCTAGTGCTACCTACATACCCCAAGCATTGGCTTTGTTCTTTGTGTCTGCCCATAGCAGCTGAGATTTCTAGGAAAATGTTATCTTGAAGCTTCAGTAGCTGTAAACTTCCGATCTCAGCACTCAATGAAACTACAGAATTATCAGAATACTTTAAAACGACGGTGTGCCCACTTCATGCTTTGCCTGGCAGCAGACATGCACTCACAACAGCAACATTCCTGAGCTGTCAGCAAGAGTGATCTTAAGTTGTAATTAGAACTCTACAGCCATCAGATGTAAAGTAGGATTATAATTTGATTTACTGTTAATTATAGACTGACACTGTGATGAATTTCGTTATTGCTACTGGAAACCCAGTGTTAAAGTCCCAGAATGGTTATTTTCTCTGGGACAGTTAGTTCTTTTTCTGGATCATTGTCTGTTTGTATAGCTATTCCCTTAGATCACATTTCTAGAGGGACAAGTTGGATGTTGCAAGAGTAGAGCTGACCTACTGCAAAGATACAGATGACCTCAGAGTCAAGGAAAACACACAGAGACAGAAGTGATACTGCCCTGAGTGCTACAGGATTCTTCTTCCAATGTCAGCGTCAAAAATAAGGCAGTCTGTATCAGCTGAAAGTAGAAAATAATGTGAAAAATACATGCCCTCTTTTGTTACACCTGAAAAACGTAGGATTTGAAACTGTGAGAAATAAAATGGTTTTCTATTTAATCACAGTTCAGATTCAGAGGGTGTCAGAATGAATCCGAACAGACATCAAAAGGCAGTTTGCCTACATGGGCTCAAACTTGGATCACCGTGCCAAGTTTCAAATGATGCATCACCTTGAAGGAAGACTAAGATGAGTGGTTTAAGATCAGATGATAACAGATCATTTTCTCAGAGGAATTTTCTCCTACATTAGAAGGAGCTATTCTTTGAATACTGAAAAACTTTCATTTATATGCTTTCAATGAATTTTCCTACTTAGAAAATCATTGATTAGATTAGCAAGAGCTACAACTATGTTTTATAATGTTCAGAGTTTGTAGCATGAACTAAAAACCCCCGTGTACAGCATTATGTGAGCAGAGAGAACCTTGATTTTTACCCTCTTTCATCTGGATGTGGTCTGTAGCTTGTGTTTAATGACTGTGTTTTTCTTCCCCGCTCCCATGTTTCAGGGCAGATGTTGGCAATATATATTCCACTATTCCTGAAACTGGGTTAACAAATAGGATTATCTCTCTATTTGAACATGCAATTCAGAGTGAAAATGGTACCCACTGTCCACTGCTGTGGAGAATGTATTTGAACTTCCTGGTAAGAAGCATGTCTCATTTTTACTATATTTTATCATACCTGGAATTTCTCATGAGCACAGTATATACAGTACCATATAAAAAAAAAAAGTATGTGAAACAGTGCCTATGCCATTTTCAAGGTGAGATACTTTTGAATTGTACTGCTGCTTATTGTTTGCTGTACAAAGGAAAATGTAATTCTTATGGATTAGAAGGAGCGATAGCTTCTGACAGTATGGTTTAATGTAGGTGCTAGCAAGTCCTTGCCTTTCCAGGCAACCCTTCCAGCACTCAGGCATCTGCACAGTACAGAAGTGCTGCCTGATGTTCAAATGGAACCTCCTATGTTCCAGTTTGCACCCACTGCCTCTTGTCCTGGCACTGCTGAAAAGAGCCTGCCTTTGCACCCTCCCTTCATTTATTTGTATGCATTGTTAAGATCCTCCTGAGCCTGCTCTTTCCAAGCTGAACATTCCCAGCTCCCTCAGCCTCCCTCATGGGCAGAGATGTTCCAATCTCCGTGCTCCTGCATTGTCCCTCTTCAGCACATCCACATCTCTGTTGAGCTGGGAGCCCAGAACTGGCCAAAGCACTGTGGCCTTGGCAGCACCATGTCAGCAGCTCAGCCAGGTTTCAGCACAGCTCTAGGAGTGGGGCTTCCAGTAATTAAATGCATTGCTATTCAGCAAAGGGAGAACAGAACACCAGAGCTAGTTTCTACAACCAACATGTCAATAACATGAGAAAAGATTCCTGGATTTTAGATAGACAAGGAACCTGGTTTTTTAGCAGTAGTCAGAGCAAGAGAAAATGGGAGCTCATAACTAAAGAGCTCTTATTCTCCAAACATCTCAACACAT
The DNA here is from genome assembly GCF_038088225.1 of Cyrtonyx montezumae. NCBI lineage: Eukaryota > Metazoa > Chordata > Aves > Galliformes > Odontophoridae > Cyrtonyx > Cyrtonyx montezumae. The sequence goes on from NW_027071826.1 coordinate 15,489,226, forward strand.
TTGGGGTATCTTCACTGTCTTGGAATCAACGCTTTTTTGGAGTTGTCATAAAATCCCACATTTGTAAAGTGTTTTCGAAAGCAGCCCAACTCAAATGATTTCAAGAGGTTGCAAATACTTGAAGGTAAGCAGACTGGCTCAGCATTCTGAGCTCTGCTGCCTCTCTTTAAAAATAAAATAATTCACAGGTGTGTTCTCCTTACCAAGTAGTTGAGTGGATCAAAGAAGTTTTAACTCCTTCCAGACACATAAATTTAACTTGCCCATTTTCATATATAAGTGGACCCAACCTTAACGAGTTACACTGAGTGAGAAGTGCTTGTGTGTATAATCACTTCAGTGCGCAAAAAGAATGCATTATCACCTCTGTTGTAACTAAGATGCTCCTGTGTGGTGGAAGCTTTGGGTTGAGAATTTACACTCATGTCCACTGCAAAATTATTGTCAAATTCAGACAAAAGTGCCAGCTTCAACTGAAGTACGCAGCAGAGGCTCTTCCTGCTGCTCTTGGTTCTGCCATTTGTCTCACAAGTGAAGCACTGAAACCCCTTCACAGCTCTGATTGCAGTGTGACCTATCCACCTGTAGAGCTGTTACGGTGCATAGCAGTAAAAGCTCCTCAATGGAGGAGCACCGAGCTTTACAGTAGCAATTCCCTTATCTAAAACGGTTGTGTTTTTATTTCAACTATTACTGTGTTGAAACTTGAACACTTTTTTTCCCTCAGGTTTCAGTTGGAAAAAAAGAAAAAAGTAAAGGATTGTTTTATAAAGCCATTCAGAACTGTCCTTGGGTAAAGGTAAGCACAAGAAAAAAGCCTATTACTACTCTAATTTCTGGAGCTGTATTTTCTCTTAACGCAGTCATTTAGTAGTCATCATAACAAGCAATACACAAATGAAAGTAGACCTTTCTGAAGAACAACTACTGGAAGGTTTCCTGCAAAAAAGATACACATCTGAAATGAAGACAGTGGTCAGTGCTGTTCACATGTCAGCACAGAACGGTGCTGTATGAAATGAGGATATAATTAATTCCTCTCTGTGTGGACACAGCAGCAGCTGTACCTTGCAAACCATGTTTTATCATAAGCACAACTAGCAGAAGCACACAGGCAAGTTAAAATGCATTTAAGGCCTAGTGAGAGAAATTGCTCCTGAGAGATCTCCTAGTGAGAGAAGGAGCACCTGCAACTCCCCAGCAGTGTCTTCATCTACTGCAAATGACCCAGCAGCTCTCAGCTGATACTTGAGCACAATTACTCATTAGAGTTGAAGATGCTTGGTTTGACACCTACATTCCAGTGAATGTAGAAGTACTGTTGTTTGTATTAATTTTAATAAATGTGTGGTTCTCCTCGTGTCCCTGCTACAGGATTGTTTGCATATCTGCCTACTTCTCCTATGAGTGTTGTTGCTCTGACAGAATGATGGCAGATGAGAAGTTCTTATTCTCACATTGCCTTTCTAGGTACTCTACATGGATGCAGTGGAGTACTTCCCTGAACAGCTGCAGGAGACACTTGATCTCATGACCGAAAAAGAATTAAGAGTGCGGGTACCTATGGAAGAGCTGGATCTACTATTAGAGGTTTAAAAGAAGATAAGGATGAATACAAGGCCAGTTCTAGAACTAACACTTAGAACTCTCTTTTCAAACAGGAACTCTGCTGGGGCTTGAGTACTGTGTACTTGCCCCCTAAGTTTTTACACAGATTGTCACCAAAATGGAGCTCTCCCAGCTGCCAGTATTCTGGGATCAAGTACTGCACTTTGCCCACAAAAATACATCCATGCACTGAAGCAGAGCTGACTCGCACAGGACGCCCTCTTACAAACATAGTCCTGTTCAACATTGCCCACATTTTTAATCTATTGTTTGAAGTTACATTCCCTAGAGTTCAGTACATGCCAACTATGGCTCGGTGAGCAGCACAGGAAATAAACATCTGCTCAATGGGTACTCCACTCTCTTGCAGTTGGCAGACCTTCCTTCAGCTCAGTATGTGCAGGTCTATAAGTACCACAGCACATAGCAGTTACATCTGTTCATAAACAGTTGGTAGAAGCCAAACATTTTTTTTCAGCAGACATCTATTATGGACTTGTGTTGGTATGTTTTGACAAATGAACATTTTAATACGATTATTTATGAAATATATACCTTAATTTTTATAATTGAAATGGAACTGGAGTTATTTTTTCTTAATTTGACTGTGAATGTAAAAGTGAAATTATATCCATAGCACATCTCAGTGCAGCCCATTTTTAATCAAGACTGTGTAATTGATTACTTCCTCGCAACCCAAATACAGGCAGTCATCAGGAGAGAAATAGAGGTCTGTTCTGTGTTGAATCCTCACCAAAGAAGGCAGAATAGTCAAAGCACCACCTTAACGACTAGTTCCTATTCCGAGAAATCTTAGGCAAGCTCATGGATAAAAAGAATGAAATGCAGTAATGATTTAACACTATAATTATGTTGTGCTTGTTTTCTAAGACAGAATACATGAAAATACATGCAGACTGCATTTAGCATCCCTTCTCTCAACATACAAGCACTCAGAAATTAGATCACTATCTGAAACAGAGTACCTGCAGCTCCTGAGTGCCCAAAACTGCTTCAGAGGGTCTTAGGACAGAAGCAGCAGCTGTCAGTGAGAGCACTGAGATGGTCAGGGGCCACTCAGCTGCTGTGATCCAATTACATGGAAAACTGAGACAAGGTCCAACAACCCCAACCTCACCTCTGCCTCCAGCAGCACAGCACGAGATGTGACTGAGGCTGCAATTCATTTATTCATCTTTCTAGAAGTATTTTAAATGTTACAGGAAACATACAGAATTTAAGTAGGATTACAGCACTTCCTAAGAACCTCATAAGACCCTGGTAATTGTAGGTGATATGCTTTGCTATAACCTTTGTATAAAAAACACCCTGTTCTGCTTATGAAGATGCAGAATCGCTTCTGATGGGTTCTTAGCAATAGCAGGCTAAGTATTCCCAGCTAGGCCAATAGTCACATACAAAGAAGAAAGGAACTCACCCAAATGGTGCAAGGGCTCTCTGGCCACCCAGCATTCCTTCACAGGAAGCAGCTGAAGTACAGGAGATGTTTCCCCTTCAGTGGCTGGCCCCTACGTGAGCCCAGGGTGGTTTCACCCTGGATCCACCCCTCCTGGTCACATGGGGAGCACAGGTACAAACAGTTTACCTGTGTTCCCTGAGCCAGCCACACCCCTTCACCAGCTGCTCAATCACCAGTTCAAGCTGTGAGTTAACAGTGCCCCTCAAGTATGTACTTTTAAAATTGACACTTCTTTTATATAAGATGGAGCTCCCAAATTGGAGGTAGGAATTACTTTGTCCACCAAATAAAAAACTGTGGGTGTTCTGTTTGTTCCTGCTCTCCCATCAGAGCAGAATGCCACTTCCTCTGAAAGCCTGAGAAAGGAAATGAACGTGGGGGTGAGGGGCAGCACAAGTGCACTCCTGCGTGTGTTTCTTTTTTCAGGCACTTTTTCTTCCATGCATTCTTCCCTTCAGGAGCCGCTCCTCTCCTTAGCACAGCTGTTCCCAGTGCACTACTCATGCTGCTCACTAGAGCCCCTGAAGTTAAGTCCCACCTTCAATTCAGACCCTGCTATGTTGTTTTTTTTTAATACAGGAACGTGCTGGCTTTATTTCTTTCATCTTAATTTTTTTTCTGCTTAAGTTCAGAAATACTGGACAAAGAGGCTGAAGTTAAATTCTGCTGCAAAAGAATTAAATTTTTCAAACACACAGCTTCTTCAGCTACTCTTGTGGCACTCACCCCATGAGAAAACAGTTCTAAGTTTTGCACAACACAGTGCAGCTTTTCTTCTCAGCTGCACCATCCTCTCCATGGTTATTGCTTCCAGTATTAACAACCATATCCCCCTCAAAAATAAAGCCTTACTTACCACATGTTGTAGAGCCCCTGAGCTCCTCAAGCAGTGGGGAGGCCAGCTGTGACAATAAGAGCTTGCCTAACACGTCTGTCTTCTTTTTTCCAGTGAGACAGACCTCATCAGGTTTTACAAGAATCAGTAATAATACTTTTTGCCTTTCTGTTTTTCTCCCTTTCTCTCCAGCTGAAAACCAACTCTATTTCAGGGTTCCTCTCATCCACATAAACACTCCAGTCATACGCAGGGTTAGTTTTCAGCAACAAATCACATAATTTTAACACGAAGAACCATCATCTCTTGGCCTTGCTGCTGCCATTGTTGTCACAGCACTGGCAGCTATCACAGGGAGCGCTTTACATGTACCTTCCTCATTCTATTACTGGCCAGATTTTGCTCCCACAGAATGTTTCCACAGCAAAGACTGCATTCTGAATACCAAACAACTGTGTCACTAACTCCTCATTGCCTCCAAAGCACTTCAATTCAAATAAATGTTTTATTGGGAAACAAACCACCAGGCTTTATCACCTCTTCAAGAATGAGCATTAGCTGGACTGTGTGGTTTTAGATGAGATTTAGATGAACCAGCATTCCCCACAGTCCCCAAACAAAGAAGACTTAAAGATACAGTCCCTCTGGGGTTCCCTCCTGCTTCTTATAGAGAACGTTCTCTTTAGACTTCTTGAAGTCTTCGTTTGTTACTTTCATTCTCCGTTCCCTCAAAGCCATCAACCCAGCTTCTGTACAAATTGCCTGCAACAGATAAAGCCAAACAAGTTACTGCTGTGCAGCCCTCCTGACAACAGTGTGGAAGACATGTGAGCTATATGAACATTCTGCTGAGTTTGTAGTACTGGAAGACCGTTAGCACAATTTACAGTCTTACATTTTGGATAGCGGTCAGTGGCACTGAAGCAGAAGCATGTGCAACAACATGGACAAAGCTACATGTCCTTCTGTGAAGTAATGCTTCCACGGCAAAAGAATGGCAGCACTGTAATTAATACCATTTCCCCCCTCCCCAAGGAACAGCTTTCAGCAGTGGACTGCTCTGTTTTGCAGGGAGGTGATGGAGGTTAACATCATGGGATAACTCTGACAAGAGCCCAGTTTGCTTTACATACAGGAGCTGCTTGTCTCAACCTTCCTAATCTACAACTGCATTTCTACTTGCTTGTAATGTTGTCCTAAAGATGCTGCTTCTCCTGTACTATCTTAATGTTTAACAGTATCATGGATGCTTCTGTAAACTTCCTCTTCTAATTTCCCCCTTGCTACTTAGAGAATTTCATATTCAGGTCACACAGGTGTGTACGTCCATCAGCACAAGCTCCCTGGTAATGGTGTATTTGGTAACACCTCCCCACTTGTAAAGCAGAGTGTGGGTCACTCAGAGGAGGTATTTTAGAGCAACTCAAACGACCCTCAGGAATGTTACCACAGGAAACAGAAAGTTTCAACAGACAAAGTTCTGGATACAGTAAAAACAGGATTTAACCAGTGGTGACATACACACCTTAATATCTGCACCACTGAGGTCATCTTTTGCCATTATCAGCTCGTCCAAAGTGACATCATCTGCCAGTGTCATCCTGCTGGTGTGAATCTGAAAGATTCGTTTCTTGGTCTTCTCATCAGGCAGAGGGAACTCTATTTTCCTGTCAATACGTCCTGCGCAGAAGAAAAGTTCACTCTTAGGGTTTTTTGCATGCAGCTACTGGAAATAGAGCCAGAAGAACATCTCTAATTTATACTGACAACTATCTTCACACCAGAATCAATCACATTTACAGAAGGAACTGTGATCGATCACAGAGTTATGCAGTACCCTAAACTGAACTGAAGAAAGAAGGCTTTGCAGAGGAAGCTCTGCTGGAGGTTCCTACCAGGTGTTTCCTTTTTGTCAGCTGGGACTTGAGATGTTCCAGCTCCTATGGTTCCAACTTTGCACACATTCTTGTCAAAGACATTTTCCATCTCCACACTGTGCCTGTTTTTCTCTACTTTGACACTATCTTTTCTGAAAGCAGTCGGTGGTACCAGATGCAGTACCCCAGACAAACCCACACAACAGCAAATGAGTTTACCAGGCTGCTGGAAGTGCCACGGTTGCTCAAGCAATGGCAATCATTTAAATACATGGTAGAGCATGGAAATTCCCTTCCAATGAATTTCAGATCACCCTATAGCTTGTCTTTTAACATCAGTATAGGAATTTCTGCTCTGTACTCAGGCAACTGGTTTTGACACAGAGGGTAAGACTATGATGGTCATAAAAACTTGTTGAAAAAGCACAGAGCAGCACCTCAGCTGGTGTTTATTCTGCTCCTTGGGTCTGCACAGAGTACTGACTGCTCAGAAGTGTTCTCTAACAAATTCATCTTGAATTATATTTGTTTTCTAACTTACCTCTGCTATCCCAGAGGAAAAGAATCTTAACAGCCCCTCCAGTATTTGAGACTGACTTGAGAAGGCAACAAGCATGCGTTGCGTTCATTCTTTCCTTTGCATTGCTTTCTGACTTCTGGTTCAACAGATCCAAATGCTCTTAGTGCAGGTTGTGTTTCGGTACATTTTTACTGGCCATATGAAAGTACTACTTGAGCCTTTTTTCAGCTCTTGGTGCAACATGTAATACACATATCAAAATGGGACATTATTTCTCTTTTGCTCATCCCCCAGGTGGCAGAATACAGCATCTCTGCAGGGAAGCAGACTGCTTTCCTTGCATTGAAATCTAGACTCGTTTAGGATTATAGTTCTCATCTATTAACCTCAGCTGGTACTGCCCTACCTTCCCAGCTGCTGCAGGTATAAACCTGTGTGTGTACTCTCCATTATGTACCCTCCTTGACAATTCCTTAAAAAGCACCTGTGCTGTCTTAATACAAAGGAAGAATATTTGAGTCATTTACAGATACAAAGTCTGTCTCCCATTCAGAAACTGTTGAATGGGTTCTGATTTTAACAGATACTTTAACACAGCTGAAGTGGTGATTAAGGACAGACTGCTGACACGCATCCTTGTGTGAACAGCCCACTTGTTTGATGAGCTGCAAGTCCTTTCACCTCTGTTTAAGTGCCTTAAACAGAGTGTGAGAATGCCCTTACCTGGCCTAATTAAAGCTGGATCCAGCGTTTCTATTCTGTTTGTGGCCATGATGACTTTAACGTCCCCACGAGAGTCAAACCCATCCAGCTGGTTCAGCAGCTCCAGCATTGTTCGCTGGATCTCCCTCTCACCCCCCGAGTTTGAGTCGTACCTTTAAGAGAACAGCACAGTCACAAAAAGCACTACGCCAACTTAAGAACACACTTCACTGACCTGCCACAAATGGCAAACAATGTGTTAAAACAGGCTTTTCTGGTTTGTTATTTTAAGTTTACCCATAGGAAGCGAGGCAGATTTTCACATCTAGTTACAACACAGCAAATGAGCACAAGCATAAAAGAAAAAACCTTAGCTTTTTTAAAAGGAAACATATCAACTTGAAAGCGGATAGAGCCCACCACTTGTTTTCTTCATTTCTGAATTTCAGAGGTTCTACCTTATGCACACAGCTGTAACTTATCCCTTCAGCTTCACTCCCACAGATCCCAGTTTTACTCTGCCCTTACTGAAAAACAAATGCGAGGGGATGCACCTTGGTGCTTTTTGGTTCAGTCATTGCACTTTGCAAATATCAGACCAGGTCATTTACATCCAAAAAAGCCTCAGCCATGTTTATGAACAAGTCTGAAGCAACAAAAAACATTTATGAAGAATTCTGAGTGTTCGCCATCAGTTCAATCTGTTCTATATGTGCTGAAATACATGGGGGAGAAGCTCCCTTCTATTGGAGATGAGGCTAGTAACTGCAGTAATGCATCATTTCATTTACTTAAAGAAATACACTCAGCTACTTTAAATACTCTTTCAGTCGGACAGCTCTGAGCAGCCTAAGGAATTCTCAATGTAACTTAGCTACAGGCCGAACGATGGCTTTATGTGACATGAGCAATGCCCATCAATTCCACATCCATGACATTACACTGTGTTACTTATCATATAACATTGACATAACTAAGAAGCTTCCTGTCTGGAGAGACAGCCGATACATGGACACACTGCATTACAAACGCTGCTTTGCCCATCAGTCAGTACCACCAGTTACTGTATTTGGGTACGCACTGAACATGTGCCACGTGAACTTACACAGTCTTCCAGTTTAAGACCTCCTGTGACAGCACCAAGTAGCAAAAGAACAGAGCTTAGACCTCTGCCCACATCTATAATATGAAAAGGCTGTGGTATATTTTAGTCTCAAAGAAGCTTTGTAAAACAAACTGCTGAGATCAACAGTAATACTACAGAAATGGTTACCAGAGTTCAGAAGCTGCGTAAGAAGAGGGGCCCGTACCTCTTTGTACCAATGGCATCGATCTCATCAATGAAGACGATGGACGGCGCGTGCTCCTCAGCCACACGGAACAGCTCTCGCACCAGCTTCGGGCCGTCGCCCAAGTACTTCTGGATGAGCTCTGAGCCAACTACTCTCAGGAAGGTTGCCGATGTTTGGTTTGCTACTGCTTTGGCCAATAAAGTTTTACCTGTTTTTAATTGCAAAAAAAATTTGTAATCAGTCTGCAGGCAGAAAAAAAAAATCATATGAAATCAGAGACAGACTTGGCAGTGGTTTAACACTAACCGAGTGTAACTTATTTAACTAGAGCTCGGCACGGTGCTGTACGTACCTGTGCCAGGTGGGCCGTACAGAATGACCCCTTTGGGTGGCTTTATGCCCATCTCTTCGTAGTACTCAGGATGGGTGAGTGGCAGCTCCACAGACTCCTGCATCAAGAGAAAAACACACCTGTGTTTTTACAAACACTGCAGGAGAACTGTGGAGTTCTTAAGGGCTGCATTCATACAAGTAAGAAGGGCAAAAAGAACCAAAGTAATTGGAAGACAAGCCTTGAAAAACATGCCTCTCAACTGCCTGCAGTTCTAAGAACTACCCTATCCTAGAGCTGCCCTTTTATTGCTTATTCTCCATGTGACAGGCTGAAACGCTCAGTGTTCCCCTTCCTCCAACCTCAGGCATTCAGGGATTTGGCAGACTGGCTCCCAAACACTTACAGACACCTCAGAGGGGCCTCTGATAAAGGATGCTTCCCAGTACGAGCTACCAGATACCACAGACAAATATTTTAAGAGCCTCTGTGACTCTGAATGCCTATCCAAAGTGAAAGAGCTGAGTTTTCACAGAGTTTGGCAAGAGCTGTGCTGGCAGGAAAACAAAAACCCACCAATCCCCACATACAAACAAACAATAAAGCCCCACCTTCCAAACCCTTAGATCACATGTTGCAACAGTCAACAACTTCACAAGACACACGCTGCAAAATAATAATTACTGCAAAGGTTATGAGCTCAGTGCTCCATAGATTCCACAACTGTGAAAGGTTTCCACCTACACAGTTTGTCAACAGGGATGCTACTAACTTAGAAGATCTTTTAGGTCCAAGCACCTGCCTAACAAAACTGAATCGAAAACTGAACAAGGAAGATGCAAAACAACACCACAGTTGGATCTGCTACTTTTCCATACCCCCATCATAACAGCTCGGTTTAGAGCTTAGTTAAAAATGTAAGTTAGCACGCATGATTACCTTGATTTCCTGAATCTGGTTGTCAAGGCCACCAATGTCAGCATATGTTTCTTGAGGAGCTTTCTCAACTTTCATCACTGTAACTAGAGGATCTGTGTCATCCATCAGGACTCCGATCACAGCATGAACCTAATCCAAGCATGAAGAGTTGTCAGAGAGCAAGCAGCACTATTAACCCCAGAACAAACCTAAACCCAAAGGCCGTATGTTTAGGTGCATGAAATAAACAGCATTAATCTCAGACCATGTGGTCCTGTGATTCTCAGAACAGATGCCAGTTAAAAATAGCAGACCTTGTGCTTCTTTTTTTCATCTCACATAACTCACCTTATGATTTAGCAAAACAGAGCAGCCTGGCTCTAGCAAATCCTTGTCCACAAAAGACAGAATGCTGACGTAGTGTTCTGATCCCACTGACGTGGACACGATGGCATGGTTGTCATCAATGATCTCCTCCAAGGTACCCACAGACATTGGCGTTCCCCTCAGATCGTCCACCTTTGATCTCTCTTCCTGTTGTCAAGAATTCAGGAAACAGCTCAGGAACACAGGCAGGAACACCACTGCCAGGTTGCCCCAAATCTGTGTTACCTTCACATGAAGTACTGCACCGTCAAACGGTGGCAGCACTTTTAAAAGATTCATTCTGCTTCTCCATTGCACAAGCATTTCAAGTCAAGTTACCCCAGTCTTAGACAACATTAGCTCAACAGTTCACACCAAACAGAAGAGAAGCTGCTTTTGCCACTTTTGTTTTGCTGCCCCAAAAGGCACAGAAGCGTGGCCTGGTAACAAAATTTACTATTATTTTAGTCCTATGGACATGACTATATGGATGGGCATAACAAGAATATTCTTCCTTTCTCTATTGCTCGTGGACAGCCTACTAAGTAGTCAAAAACCTCTGCTGCCTCACCTGTAATAACCTACACTTGGACTAAAAGCATCAAAACTCTTGAAGAAAATCCTGCTTGCCGAAGACTAGTTATACTCAGTGAAGAATTCTAATGCACGTAATATGTTTGGGTTAACTTACATACTCAGGACACTTCATTTCCATTGCCTTCGTGCAAAGCAGTTTACATTAGAGCAGTCATTTTAGTATTAGCAGTTCACTCAAACCTCACCTCTTGTTTTTCTTCCAAAGGTTTCATTTGTTCTTGATTTCGGATAAATTCTTCCTCCATTAGCAGGTAATCTTTAATCCTCTCTAATTTCAGCAGTTTGAGTCTGCACTGTGTGTGAGGAGTCACTGTAATCAAAGTAGAACCATCATGTTTTAGACCAAGTATGATGAGCTATCAGCTACTCATCAGTTCATCAGAATTCCTGCTTCAGGTTCTGACAATAACTTCTACACAAACAGCAATCACTAAGAAAAAATCACTACGTGATTCTTGTCAAGAACACCTTTTACAATGCCATCTCCTCTCCTTTTCTCCTCATTTTGAAGTCTCTCTTTCTCTCTTACATGGGAATCCATGGAACTCATCCTGTGTAACAATCATCTTACCTTCTCTCTGTGATGCTTGGCCTTGCAGTGTATGTATTTGTGCTTTGGGCCCCAGCTGCAGCCAGAGCAGGCTGGGCTCTGTGTGATGTAGCACGGGCAGCCCACGGGGCCCAGGCAGGCTGAGCACTTACCCAGGGGCAGCTTGCTGGCAGCATCTGGTCCCTTTGTCTTCTTCTTCTTCTTCCCAACTCTGGTTGGAACCGGAGGTTCATATTTCTTCTTCTTGTCCTTATGTGCAGAGGGAATTCCATGAACAGAAATAAAACAAAGTCAGGATATGATTAAGAACCTCTGAGAAGAAAACAGAGAGATGTGAGGTATGCAGGCTGACAGTGTAGCTGAACAGCTGTGAACCAAAGCTGCCTCTTTCACAACACAGAGACGAGCCCAGAAGTAACATCACTCTTACTTTTAAGAGGATTTGAAAATGTCTTCTCATGCTCAATGTGTTTCTGCCATTTTTCAGTGAATATGAAACACAGGAGGCAGAAACCTGAACTACTTACTGGTGCTCTTCAACATCTTCATCAGCGACACAGACAGTGGAATCGAGTGCACCCTCAGCAAGTCTGCAGACTACACCAAGCTGGGCAGTGCAGTTAATATACTGGAGGGAAGGGAAGCCCTCCAGAGAGACCTGGACAGGGCCCGTGCGAACCCAATGAGGTTCAGCAAGGCCATAGTGCAAGGTGCTGCACTTGGGCCAGGGCAATCCCAGGTATTCATGCACACTGGGGAAGAACTCCTGGAGAGCAGCCCTGCAAAGAAGCACTTGTGGGTCCTGGTGGACAGGAGCCAGCAGTGCGTGCCTGCAGCCCAGAAGGCCAACTGTATCCTGGGCTGCATGAAAAAAGGGGTGGCCAGCAGGGAGAGGGAGGTGACTGTCCCCCTCTACTCAGCTCCTGTGAAGCCCCGTCTGGAGTACTGCATCCAGGCCTGGGGCCCTCAGCACGAGAAAGATGCAGAGTTCTTGGAACAGGTCAGAGGGCTGGAGCACCTCTCCTATGAGGAAAGGTTGAGGGAACTGGTCTTGTTCAGCCTGGGGAAGAGAAGGCTCCAGGGAGACCTCATTGTGGCCTTCCAGTACTTGAAGGGAGAAGTATCAATAGGAGAGGGAACGACTGTTTGCATGGGTTGACAGTGACAGGACAAGGGGGAATGGCTTTAAACTAAGACGGGAGATTTAGGTTAGATATTGGGAGGAAGTTTTTCACTCAGAGGGTGGTGATGCACTGGAACAGGTTGCCCAGAGAGATTGTGGCTGCCCCATCCCTGAAGGCATTCAAGGCATTGCTGGATGTGGCTCTGGGCAGCCTGCTCTAGTGGTTGGTGAAACGAGATGATCTTTGAGGTCCTTTCAGCCCAGGCCGTTCTATGACACATCACATGAGACAGCGAGGGTAACACGGGGCCGAACGTTTCGGATGCATCCCCATCCCTATGTGACACCGTTCGGGCGCAGCTCGCGGTGCTCCGTAAGGAACGCGGCCTGCTCGTGCCCGCAGCGCTGAGCAGCGCAGTGCCGGCAGCCGCGGACACCTCCGCACCGGAGCGGAAGGGCGGCGCGGCGCGGCACGCGGCTGCAATACCTTGTCGTCCTTCTTGCCGCCGCCGGGCCCGTGGCCGCCGCTCTGACTTTGACCCTAAACGAGAAAAAAGCACAACGAGCAATTAAACGCGTCGGCACCGCGACCCCGACGCCGCCCGCAGCTCCGTGCGAGCCGCGCTCACGGCGCTCCCCCCCGCCGAGCCCGGGCGGTGAGTCGGCAAAACGCGGCGCCGGAGCGCCGGGCTCCGGAGCGCCCCCGCGGCCCCGCGCTCTCACAAACGTCCGCCCCGCGCCCGCGGCCCCCGGCGCCCCCTTCGCCCCCTTCGCCCCCAGCGCCGCGCCGGCCCCGGGAACCACCACCGCTCACCATCGCTTCCGCGCCGCACCGGAACCGCCGCGCCGGACGGGACGCGGAGCTGGCGTCACTACCGCGCGCGGCGACGAACGGGTGCCAGAGGCGGGCGGCTGCGCCCCCTGGCGGCCGCCCCGTGCAACGCCGCCGTGCGGTTGGCGGGAGCGGGCACGGTCCGCGGCTCGTGTCGCTCTTCACAGAGCCCCGAGGCTTCGCGGTCACGAGCAGGGGCACAGCGAGACCCGCAGCGCTGCCGGCACATCGGGCACGGGAGCGACACCGAGGCTGTCACCGAGACTGCCGCCCGACTCGTGCACTCCTGCGCATGCTGGGCGACAGCCGTGGCAGAAAACTGGGGCAGCAGGGGGGAAATACTGCGGGTTTATAACTGATTTCCTGATGTGGGGTCATGGGGCTGTCGGTGCTGGGTACTGTTAGCGCGGAAGGAGCGTGCCCCGGCAGCCTGGTGCTCGTGGCGGCTGCCAGCACCCCAACCCCTGCTTGATTCACAGTGTGGGTAAATACCAAACTAGGAAAGAAGAATATGAAGAATAAACGTGTACAGTGATCGGAGGGGTCTCTGATTTTTGCCATCACTGGGCAGAACAAAAAGGTGAGCAAAGCGGGGGCACCGGGAGAGAACACGAAGCCCTTCGTTTCCTAAACACGAGCGCTGCCTTGGGAGCAGCAGAAAGCAAGCCGCCTCCCCACACCCGACAAATGGGCAGCGCCGTTACAGTGCTCCAGCACTTCTGCCAAGGAAAGCTGTCCCACTGCCCACGAGCTGGCACGGGGCAAGCAGGAGTCAAAACATCCAAAGTCCACGGATGCTCTTGAAAATAAAATCCTTGGGAAAGCTGCAGTGCTGCAGGAAGGTGGTTTGCTTGAGCAACCAGTCCTACGTATTTTTATAATACAGCAGAACAGGTCATTACGTTAAAGGTAATGCTTGTAACACACCGTGTCTTCGTGTGGTCTCACTGGAAGTCTCAAAGCAACGCAGCGTTGTTGCTGCCCATAGGCAGCACCCACCAGCTGCAGGGAGATCACTTACCTCCATCGGATTCACCTCACTGACCCTGCTGCCAGGGACACTCCTAACAGCGATAGCAAAAGGTCCAAAGGGCTCCAAGGAGCGAAAGGTGCATGAGAGCAAAACGCATCCTCATCCTAAGCCCAAGTGAATGTGAGTGGAAAAAAATGTCTTTTGTCCCCGTTTTAGAAACAGTGGTTGGCAAAATGCTAGGCACCGTGTGGTGTGGCTCCTTGGTTCTCCTGTTTCTATAAGAGAAGATCTGTTGTATGAGCAGCAAGTGAAGAACGGTGATGCATTGGCGACCTTTGGTTGTGTGATGGGCAAATGCAATCATGAGCTGGTTTGTTTGTAAGGGCCAAGATAACAGCCTGTATTCATAGGGCTGCTGGTGGCTCCATGGGAGCTGATGAGATGGACGTCCTGGTGAGGAACTGCTACATTTGTGGGAAGGAGTGGAAGGGGAGGGATGAGATATGGAGGTAAGTCACTTGAATGGGATACGGGACCCTTCACCTGGCCTGTGTAACTGGAAGGAATCAGCCCAGATCCAGCCCTCTGCCAGCCTAGGATGGCTTCAGCAAAATGAATGCTTCATCATTAACTACATGAACATTCACATACATTGAGTTCGTTTCAGAGCTGCTTTGCAGGACGCACTGAGTGATGAACTGAAGAAGACACACTGAAATGATTTCCACAGAAAGAGGAAAACAGACAGCCCGTTCCCCTTCACTTCCAGCCAGCAGTATTTCTAAAGACACATATGGATGCTTTCTAAAAACTGTAGTGACTGCTTAGAGTGTGGGTATGAGATTCTTAGACAGCAAAAGCTGCCTGGCAAGGCTGTGTGCAGTTTATGACTGAGAGCTCAGGGAAGCAGAAAGCAGGGGGGGCAGAGAGAGCTGTTGTTGGTGTAGGAGAATGGGAAGTCACTGAGACATGAGAAAAACACACAGAAAAATCCTAACATCCCTGATAACCTTGGAGTCACCAGCTTCACCATGTTGAACTGAGATGTAGGATTGAATCATTCCTTGCTGAAGTCCTGGCTCTGCATTTATCTGCTGGCCATGGGCTGTAGTGTAATCACCCCTCTGTTGTTTCCTGCAGCTCTGTAATCTAATGCTGCACAACTGTCTCGCCGTGTTCACATCCTCTATTGAATAACCGTGGCTTCAGTTTCCTGATGCACATTCTGCTCCATCAGCCTGTACTTGCAGTGCTATCAGGAGGCAGGGCCGATATAACCATGTCACTGTGTTTTCTGTTAATAATGCAAATTGAACCTGCTGAGTTAGTCAAATCCGTCATCCTCATTTGCAAACAAAACTTCCCACCCATGATTTCTTCAGATGCTGAGACTGCTTTTTTGGGTTCTCCTTTGCTCGCTCACTCAAAGGGCACACTTACTGAGAGAGAACTTCAGAAACAAGAGCCAAAGCCCCAGTACAGGGCACAAGCACTTACTACAGAGGCCGTCCTATAGAGGATGTTGGTGGTACGGCAGAAGAGGCTGACCCTTCCCACCAATATTCCGTTCCATTTGGCTGCCCTGAGACAGATGGCAGCAGAGGGGCAGCGTGACAGAACGGTGTCTGTCATGGAAGGGCAGATGAAGCAAAGGTGTGTCCTTTAATTCCTTTCCATGCAGCAAGAATGGCACCCACTGGCATTCATTGATGCTTGCCGAACGTTCGTGGAGACCAAGCAGTGGATGCGAGCACTGTGAGGCGGTGGGTGGTGCGGTTCTGCAGTGGTGACAGTGACAGTGGGTCAGCTCTGCTGGTGCAGACTGTTATAACGCAGCATGCAGGCTCTTGTTCATCGCTGGTGGAAATGCACAGCTCGTGGTGCTGACTACAATGAAAAATAGTGTTTTGTAGCTGAGAATTTGCTCTATCAAATAGTGTTCCTCTGCTCTTTGTATCTGTTGTGGTTTCCATGGAATAGGAGGCATTACTTTCAGAGCAAGCTGTGTATATGAGATGTGTGTTGGGATCACAGCACAGCTGTGGCTGCAGGCACCCTGCAGAAGTGTTGCTGTTAATTAAATATGAAAAGGGGACAGCAGTTGTAGCAATATCAACATACTCTGCTGTCAGCTCTCAAAACCAAGACAGTTCATGGCAAAGCAAACCTCCCCAGCCTGAGAGCAAAAGAAGCAGAAGTCTGCTCAGTGAAACAACATTCCTCTGTGAAACAAAGAGTTCTACCTGGAATGATATGTTAAAGTCAAGGTGCTGCACCGTAGGCAGTTTATGCAGGACTGTAGCTATCTGATTGAATAAGAATTAGAAAAATTAATGTTTTCTTATCACCAATTCCATTTTTATTTTCAATAGCTACCTTTGTCAGTGCATGCCCTTCACCTACCTGTGCCTCCCTGTTATCAGTTGCAAAGGCAGCAAGGTGTTTGCCATATATCACTAGCCTGGTGATGAAAGATTCAGAGTGGAAAAACAAGAACAAATGATGCAGTGTGAGAAAGAGGGCTATGACAACGTGACAGTATTCCTCCACAGACACTCAGGTGAGGATTTATGGTTAGAAATAACATTCATGAAGCACTTCAGCATTCATAGATGCTTATTCTCCTGTCAGTGATTGTGGAACAGAGTTTTTGTCATCAGGAAGAGGTGCACTTTGCTCCAGGTTATCATGGCTTTCCCCATTGTTGCTCATGTATTGTTTGCTGTTGCTGTTATTGATGGTGCACATCTATGCAGTGGTTGTATCATCTAAGTGTCTCCCTAAACAGAGAGGTCACAGCTGCAGAGGAAAATGAGTGAGACCCTTAGAAAATATAGGGCAATTCAACTCTGCCTTACCTATTGATAAAGAGAGCTAAACAGTGACAGAATGGGATGTGATAATGCAAATCACCCAGGAGGAAATATTTAACATTGCAAATCCAATAATAAACAGAAAAGAAAATACAGCTAAGCTATGTCTAACTACATACCAGGCGTATGTATGGCAGGGCAAAGAACAGTGTGACAGTTCATGAGCACTTGAAGCACATAGCCACCAAGAAGAGAGGGGCAGAATGTCCTTGGGAATGCCAGGGTAACAGAACATAATCGTACTGCTCAGAAAGAAAGCAGAGATGGGACTGTGGAACAGTCTTCTGGAAAGAGTTTTGGAAATCCAGATCCTAAAGACGTCTGAGTGCCAATGAGCCAAATGTTTGGGCACACACCTGGTCACATCTGGCCCTGGCACTGAGTGGCTCTGGGCACGGGGCAGGGTCTCCCTGCATCCCAGCGGCGTGCCACCTCGCTTCCCCTGCTGAGGCCTGCTTTGCTGCCACTCCCACATCGACACTGACTCACTTTGTGACCTTTGTAGCTCAGGATGCTCCTTTTGTAAATGCACAAAGTACATGTAAGATCTGAAAATGGATCTTTTGAGCACATTTAACTGAGAGCGAATGCAGCACTGCTCAGTGAAACACGTAGGTCGCTCTGAAAGTAATGCCTCCTCTTTATTTCCATGGAAACTATATAGTTACGTTGATACCAAACTGCTAATACACTGCTGTTATAATACAGGGAATTTTTAAAAGAACCTAATATGACTCATTGCCTTGCAGGGAGACTGTATCTTTTATTGACTAACTGCAAACTGTGTCTCCCCACTGTAATTGGACCGGCTGAGCCATCTTTCACCTTGTGGCTGGGGGTATTGGTCGTGTCACAATAGGATAAATAGCACCAGAATAATGGCAGGCAAATGTTAATCTGTACAGTGAATGGCAGCCCTGTTAATTATGGTGTTTGTGGACTTCACTGAATGTCTGCAAGTCATTTAGCATCATCTGCAAGACAAGCTCAAAGCAGGAATCTCTACAGCAGGTGGACTGACTGCCCCAACCAGAAGTATTTTCCGGTGATCCTACTGCCAGTTAAAAAGTGATTGGCCATGTAATTATGGAAATGGTTGTGAATATTAGATCAACAGGCTGAAAAAATCATGGTAGCCAGATTTTAGTCTCTGGCACAAATGAGATTAACAATTGAGAAGTCTACTCATGGAGACTAACCAGATTTCCTGTACGACATAAGCATTCTTTATTAAGCTTGTCAAAGCAAAAGGCCACAAGGTATCCTGAAATAGCAGTTCCAAGAAAACCATTTCATCTGTTTTTCTTTCTCTGAATAGGTCAGCGTGTGGCATTGCCCTGAAAGTTTGCTCTGTAGACTCTGGTAGCGTGGAATGACAGCCAGGTCTGAGCAACCCAGCCCGGGCAGGTAAGGAGGCAGGGCTGGATTGCTGCTAAAGATCAGTGCCTGAATCTGGATCAGGGCAACTCTCTGGGGTTCATGGCCACAGCAGTGGGATGTGGGTGCGAGCACAGTTCTGTACAGCAGCCAGGTCTGAACTGCCATATCCAGAAACCTTTGATGTCCCAGGCCAAATGGGCAAAGGTTCTGGCCAAAGGCAGCACAGCCCCTGGAATGGCAGCCAGCACCGTTCCCTACACTCAGTGGGTTCATAGCACTGAGTGCTTTCCATTCCTGCCAGTCTGCAGAGTCCTGGCACTCTCCCCCTCAAGGATGCTAAGAGGTTCTTCTCAAAGCTCTCTGCTGTCTCCTCCTGGTGAATTTTCTGTGCAGGCCGATAATCCAGCCCTGTGCTAACAACTGCTGGCTGTGATGCCTGTGAGCAACACAGGCAGCACTGCCAACCCCAAATCCCCAGACGTGCTGTAAACATCAACATGAGAATTGTGAATTTTTCTGTTATTTTTAAACTCACATTTCAACGGTTTCTCTGCCCTCAGCTTTATCACACTTACAGCTTGCACCAGAACCTTTCCTGTGTGACTGTGAGAGTATGACTTCGTTTACAAAAGGAGGTTGAAATGCTCCTGGATCACAGTAAGGCATCAACTGGAACTTCCCAGGAAAAACTGGAACTTCCCAATAAAACCAGCAGTGCTGACTGTGTAACCTGTTACTGTGTAACCCTGATTACTGCCAACTCCTCCAGCAGCAAAGCAGAGACCTTGCAAGACGATGATCTAACAGTAGGAGCTGCCTGGCAGAGGGCAGCAGCAGCAGCTGAAGTGATGAAGAGAGAGGAAGAGCCTTATGGTGGCATGCTGCCTGGCTGCTGGCTGACATACTGATGGTTTTCAGCTGATTCCTGTCGCTTGTAACCAGAGAAGAGATTTCCTGAAGGAGACATGTAACAGTGAATAGAAAGAGATGGGACCATCATTTCCTTTTCACCATTAGCTTGTGGTAGGAGCATTGGGAAGTCATGGTTTACATACACCCCAAAGGAAAAAAAAGAAGTGTTGGACAGAGGTCTGACACATCCTAAGTTAAAACAGAACCAAAGCTAGCAGGAATGCAATGTCTCTGGCTGTGCTGACAGACTCCTGGAGGAGGAGAGCTCAGGGGAACCCTTCACCTCTAAGTCGCATTATAGTGCCTTGAAGTTGTAAACAATTCTATTCTTCCCATGGTAAAAGAGAAGTAAGGGAGGAAAACAAGCTCCATAGCTGCATTTCTGTGGTGAGATGTCCTGTTAATACCATGTGTCCTTTAAGCCCAGCCTAGGCAGGCTCCCCAGAGCCATTGGCTCTTGGAGTGCTCCCATGTTTGCTGATGGCAGCTGAAGGACAAGCAGCCAAATGGTCAGAACTTCTTTTTTCCATCTCCCATTTTCCACATATTACAGCTGGAGATGCTCACTGACAACCTGCTGAATGAACATTACCATACATGCCAAGGACAGCCAAGATCTCACCCCTACCTATGCAACCTCAGGAGAGGGATACTCTCCCAGACCTGCTGAACAGCTCAGTTTTGTTGACTCAGTCTTTAGCATCTCCCCACAGCTCATGTGATGACCAGGCATCCCACCCACAAAGCGTCCTGAGGCAGGAGCACCAGCCCAAAGGAGCTGGGCACAGGTGAATCACTCACTTCCCAGAACAGGTGCTGAGGAATAATCCACTGCTGGGAGTATCTAAAGCCTGCAGTCACATAGAAGCTCATGGTGACCAGCCCAGAGAGAAAGTCACAGGCTTCCACACTCACAGTTCTAGGCCTTCGTAAGACGTAAGCAGTAACCAGTACTGGAGGCTTCCCCCCACATAGGCCATTTCTTTGTTACCCGAAGTACTGCACAGGACCTCTCAAGTCATCCATTGGCACAAGCTAAATGGAAATGGACAGTAACTACCCCCACCTGAGCATGAATACAGTGCTCAGGACCAGAACAGGTTCCAGCTGTTAAGTTCATTAAGCTTGCTGAACATAAATCTAGAGCAGGTCTGACTGTACAGGCCTTGCCCATGGTGAGAGGGGGCCAGGTCTGAGGGTTCAGGTGGAAGCCCAGGAGCAGTAATAATACAGATATTGAAGGATCCTCACTTCAAAAAGCAGAATTCTGTTAAGGGCTGTACATTCTTTTTGTTTGGCTTAGGCACATGAGACCAGAAGCATTTTATGCTGCTCAAGGATTATGTTACTGAACAGCTACTGAACAGTGACAATTAGCCTTAATGGAAAAATTCTTTTTAAAGCATATTTCAGTTCCTCGTCTGAACTCTGCCTTTAGCTCAGTTATTCACTTCCTACCTAATTACCAAGCCATATTTCCTCTTTGCTACAAATCCCCTACTATTTTATCCCTTATAAAGAGCTAGTCTGAAATGTCACTTCCTTGTGCTATACCTAATGTGTAAATTGCTTGGGGAATTCAGCTGGGATAGTTTGTTAAGCAAAGCTCATTAGTTTACTTGCCTGAATTGCCCACGCAGTTCTCTGCAGCGGAGAGTACGGGTGGGTGCAGAGAAACACTGCTGATCCCTTCTTACCAGAAGCAAGATACTGCTTCCCAGCACACGGCCCTACCTTCAGCCTGGTGCTGCTTGGCAAACACCAGCACAGTGCCTTCATTTGTGGCTTCTCCAGAGAAGGAAAATATCACACTGGCTTTGAGACTGGACTGATTTATCAGCAATATGTGTGTTTCCCCTAACTGCAAGGTGACATCATGTTTGGGAACTACAGGGGAGATTTGCAAGACTGAGGTTGATCTGCAAGCCAGTAGAAGCCATTTGATGCTCACCTTTCCACTGCTCACTGTCCCTCCAAGTTACACTGCTGGGCTCTGTTTCTGTGCTCCTTTCCCAGATTTCTGGAATGTGGGGCATCTCTGTGGTTTCCACAGCAGAAGTACACAGCACTGCAGCATACGGGAGATGGGAAAAGTTACCCCAGTTGCCAGAGCAACAGAGGGGCTTTGTGGGGGAAATGTGCCAGTCTGATCTAGAAAGCAGCAGCAGCTCACTTGCCCTTCGGTTTGGGTTCCAGTGTGCAGAGCCTTCCTTGTATTCCTTGGGGACGGAATCCAGCAATCGCTTTCTCCTTGAGCAGTGCCCGGGTGGGTCTGTCATGCAGCATGCCTGCTGCCTTCTTTGTGCCTCTAGGTGTGTCAAACAGCTTCTTACCCAAACACTTTGCATTGCAAATGCCAGATAGTTTACTTACACTTAATTTGGTTTTTCACAAGAAGCCTCAGCTAGAAACCACATCTCTCAGATGAGAGAACAGGGTTGCATTGCTAATTAATCCCCTGCCAGTTGATTGCACCCAGCACAAGAGGCCACATATTATACTCTGCCCAGGAAATCAAATAGAAACTACACTGGTTCTTTTTTGAAAAAGGGAAAAATTTAATTAAAGTAAATGTTAAAGATACTCTGAGGCCCTCTGCTGCTTTTAACAGTACGTTTTTCCCATTGATTCATCTAGAGTGCAAGAAGCCTGTCCAAGCTACAGCATGGAGCAAACCGATCCTCCAGACTTTTCTTTTTCCTTTCTGCTCTGAACACAAGCTCCACTGAGCTGAGCCAGAGCTTGCCAGGTGGCATGCCCCTTCCTAAGGCAGGGTCAGGGCAGGCAGCCATCCTGCAGCGAGGGGTGACTTCTCATTAGGGTGAAAAGCACAACAGTGTTAATACAAGGACTTGTACATTTTGCTCTCCCCTGACTTTGCTGCCAGCTGGGGAGAGCTCTTCTTTGGAACATCTCGGAGGGAGTGCAGTGGCTCAGCCCTTCAGGATGGCCACCAACATCTTGCACCCCAGCCCCCAGCTGTCCTGCTCACTCTCACAAGATGCTGTGGTGTCAATCCACATTGCTCTGTTTTTACAGAAATAAAGAGCTCCATGAACAGATGGATGATGCTGGAAAGACAGTTCTGTTTTGCATACCCAGTTTCTAATCATTGGAGAGGGTTTTATACACCAGTATAGAGCTTTGGATTCAGGGTGGAGACAGGAATGCTAAAAAGGGATCAGAAGAGCACAACTGCCCATAAAACTGTAGCTACACTGCAGTCAGTAGCTAATGGTGCTGTTGCTGGAACAGCGAGGAGAAAGGAGGCTTTTAGAGGGAGGATCTCCCTGCTCAGAGGCATTAGCATTTCCTTAGATGACTAAAAAGAGCATTCATATCAATCTGATGCCATTATCTTTAATGGAGCTGAATGTGTGACTTCTGCTGAAATAAAATAGTCTTACAGCAGTGGGAGGAGAGAGACACACACATTTTGCATGGTAGCAGCCTCATGGGACAAAGAAGGCTACAGATGCTGTCGGGCTAATCACAGAACCACGATTACTTTGTGCATTGCAGAAGGGAACACGGAATGGGTACTTAGATGAATTCCCCAGGGAAGGTGAGAGAGGCAGACAGACTTCCTGCCGACACTCCTCTGCTAGCTCCTCTCTTCTCTGAGATTCCTCTTTGTTTCCTCCATTTATCAGGCTTGGAAACTGTTTGATTCATCCCACAGCACAGAATTCTTGTGCCATCTGATTACTATAGATTGGCTCAACACCACTGTCTCACTTCTATCATTTGGGGCTCATTCATTTCAATGACCAGAAGGAAAAGGAAACATTTTGTATTTAAATGGCATCATTTTGGGCCCAGTTCAGAAGAGCATTTAAGTCCATGCCCATGGCCCAGCAGGTCACTAGGACTCAGCACGTGTTCCAGCAGATGAATGGCATGCTGCTGTGACAGGGCAGGACCAGGAGGAGCTGTATGAAAACAGTGTATCTGCACCTTACAGCACACACCACACAGGAGAGCCACAATGCACCTGCAGCAAAGCTGCTTATCTTACATCACTACACAGAGCCCAGCAGCAACATGTCCACAGCCAGCACCCTTACTGGCAGTCTGGGTTCTGCACAGCTGAGCTGGGAAGGGATAACTGTGGTGCTCAGGTCTCCAGAGCAAACCTGGAGCTATCAGATCTCCCTCAATGGAGTGGAGTAGAAGTTAATAAACTGTCTCAACAGTTATACTCATTTGGAAAGATAATTTCCTTGTCTTATAACTTGTAATTACTTTCGGGTCCAAAAAGATAAATCAAGAACACTTAATGCAGTGCATAAAAGCTGCTTATAACCAGTGTTTTTCTTCTGTAGGTCTTAGTGTGTCCTACAAAAGTAAGCTATTGCAGACCATTCTGCTTTAGTAACCTTCTCAAACCATTGCTCTGAAGCAATGTCATCCAGACAAACTCCAGGCTTTGTAATCCCATACACGACGCACTGCAGTGCACAATGCACTAATCATGTATAGAAAACCAGCTGAGCTGTGCTCCAAGTCAGAGATTTCACATCTCCACTTGGAACCTACACTACCATTTCCCAAGCCATGCGTGTACTGGTGTGCTCTGGGTGCTGGAATTTCACAGCTGAAGGCCGTGGAATGCAAAGCGTAGTGCAGCTTGAATGCTGAGGTCTAACTTTATCTGATGTCCAGTCTTTCCAAGGTCTGAGATCAAAAAAGGGAATGAAATGAGTAGTCTGAGTCCTGATCTGGGTCTGCACATCTAGAAGTGATCAGTCTCTAAAAGATGCATCCCAAGTTGCATGCACTTTGAATTGACTGAAAGCCAGCTGAGATCAGAAGATAAATCTAAGGTTGTGGTTTTTACATCATATCCAGAGCAAGTTAAGTCCTGGCTGACATGATATGTGACCTGCCTGTGTGCTCCCTGCCCCTCATTTGTTCTCACCAGTCCTGAGGCTGCAGGGTAAGTAGCAGTGCTCTCATTGGATCAATGAAATTGATACTTCTTTTCTTTTTGGGAGATTAGATTAGAAAATCTTATTCCATTTATAGCTTTTCCATTGCTAGCATGATGCAAGAAAGGCAACGAGCACCAGTAGGCCACTAGCAGCGCCTGCGTAATGCTATAATGCGATGGAAAGTACTGCAATAATAGCAGTCTTTGGCTACAGCAAATTAAGGAGCTCAAATACAGCAGCCATGAACACAGAAATGAAGGACAGGAACCGCTTACCTTTAGAAGGCCTCAGATAGAGAGAGATCTCCAGCAAGAAATAACCTCTCCTCTACTACCCTTCAGTGAGGTCTAGGAAGGGGTAGATCCTGGGTCCACCCTTTCCATCACTCAGGTACACTACATGCACCTGAGCTCCCCTGGGTTGGCCCTGCCTTCCCACCAGGTGCAGAGAATCACTGTTTCAGGCTGCAACTTAGCATTTCTGCTACAGGCCTATTTCTGGGCAGTAGGTCCAAAAGCAGCAGTGTGGCTTTGCTGTCTACTACTGCTAATCTCCTGCACCTGCTCTGCTCCCCTCTCCTTCACCAAGGCCAGCTGAGATTGCTGCTACTCCAGCAAAGGAGGGATATACCTTCCTGCTTCCCAGTCACCGGAGCACAGACAAGAGCTCTCCCTTCCTTTGACAACAAACTGTGTCTAAGTGGTCCTGTCAAGCAATGTCCAAAGACAGCCTGCTCTTTGCTGAGTACAGGTTGGTTTATCTGTTGTCTGTTAATGCAGAATCAAGCATGAAACAAACCAGCAGTCTGGTAAGATTTCACTCAGATAGCTGAAGTTCCTTCAAAATATTATAGCAAATAAATAAATTTGCACTGGGAGGTTTGCCAACCTTGCATTTTCACCTCCACGAAAACATAAAACCTATGTAAAATTCTTACTCTGTGCTTTAGCCTTTGCCAGTCCAGGGCTGAAATGTTACTGTTTGAGGTGTTAATGTTCACAGACTGTGACTGTGGGTTTAATTGCAAGAACACCTCTTACAGTCTCTTCCAGCTGCTCAGTAAAGGTGATATCCTTTATTTATTCAACAAATAAATGGTTAAACTAGGAGAGCTAATATGAACTCAGATAACTGTAAAAACCTTTTCTGTTTCACCTTTTTTGAGGATGAATCTCAACTTGTAAAAGAGAACCATAAAGAAGTCACACAGTCAAAATATGTACATTGATTTATTCATTACATGGTGGGAATATAAATACTCATCTACTTTTATATATGAAGCTTCATTAGAAGTCTATTCACAGCTACTCAAAGTACAGACTCAGCAAGAGTTGGTGTACTTCAAGGGAAGTGTAAAAGCCATTGTCAGTCAGCAAAGCTACAATGAGTCACCTCTGGTGACTAATTGGCAATTACATTGTAATATTTTTGTTTTTTTGAAAATACATGGCAGCCTTAAATTGATGAAAAGCAATATTAGCTGTGATCTTAAGTTGCTGAAATACACTGATACATTCTGGTATTTAATGTTATCATTTCTGCACTTGTTTGAAATCATTTCCTGTCTATGACTTGCTCTTGAACAGATGGCAGGAATTTTTGTTTCTGAATACTGCCGTGGTGACAAAGGGTCGTGGATTTCTCAATTACAGTACACCTTTGCAAAGTGCAACACCAAATGGAAAGAAAGTGGGTTGTTTTCCTCTTTGGCACATGCAACCAACCAGCAGACCTAGCAACTTCAGTATAAGCTGGAGCAAAACACCCATCCATTTCTGCTGGCTATGCGTGTCTCTTTTACTCCAGAGGTTAATGAGGAAGATGGATATACAGAGTGAGCTGACAGGATAAATACATTTGGGTTGCATAACTAGGATATCAGTTCCAAGGCTTGATTAGAGACATCTTGTTTGGGCAATGCTTGTTTTTAAAACTGAAGATCAGCCCTGTCAGTCACAATAAAATCTTGACTTAGTCATGGATATGCCCAAATATAGGTGCCAAGAAGAGGATTCTAAGGATTATAAAATGGGACCCAGTGGGTGACTCATTTGTATATTTGTTAGGAAAACATCAAACGTTTCTGATTAAAGAACACCCAGTATTATTGGTATTGTAGGAAATAACTGCCTAGACAGGCCCCATGGATTGTATCAATGTGACAGCCATTATTATTTCACTGTGTATGTTCTGCAATTTTTCTGTATTTAAGTGTCTAGAGCCTCATCCTCCCACCACAGCACCCTGATCAAAGCTTGCTGCTCTTTCAAAGTCTCCTCCTACCGTATCTGCTGTCAGCAAGCCTTGTACCAGTACAGGGCATTCAAATGTATTTGTCTAAGGACAACACTTCTCCCTTTTCATCAGACATTCATAGAGCAGTCTACACAAAACCACAAAACAAGAGGTCTGAGAGCTGTTCCTAGGAAGGGCAAGGCTTGCATCTTGCTAGGCACACACACACAGCTTCACCCATCTCGCCTCATGAGCTGCCTATAAGCCAGCCTGGGTTGTTTCAGAACCTGATAAGTCCCACATGTGACAAAGTCATTCCTGTTTCTTTGTCATGCTTCATTTGCTCCAGTTTACAGGAAGTATTTAGATGTTAAATTTGATTTGAGCCATTGTGTTTCATTTTTATTAAGAATCTTTGGCTCACCCTCCATTTTGCTTCCCCAGTCGCTTGCACAGTAGGTTGCCTATTGCTGAGGCCTCTGAGCACCACATCATCAGTTTAAAATTTGGCTGACAGGTGAACTCCAAAAGCCAGGATACTTTACCAGATGATTTATGTTGTAGCTGACAACTTCCAGCTGCTGCTATTTGGAGTTTTAGTCCTTTGTATTGACAGCACTAACGTCTCATCCAGTCTTCACCATTTTATGTAATAGAAATAGAGACTCCCCTGTGTATCATACATTGTATGTGCAATTAACTATAACTTTAAGTGGCCTGGGGTGGAGAAGTTAATGTTAACTAAAGTTAATTAGCCTATTAAGCCTGTGCAGTAAGTCTAGAGTTCCTAAGTTCAATTTGTCAATCAGCCTTTGTAACTGAAGCCTTTTCTGGTGAGGGTTTACCAAGAATAGACATCAAATGGAGAGGAATTTGCAAGCCTCTGTGCAACTTGTTTGCAAGGACACCTTGTTGGCAAGCCTCTTTTATCTCACTCCCAAAGAGTGTGATGGCCCAAATACCCTGAACCCACATGTGAGGCTGTTCCCTGCTCACAGGGCAACACCATTTCATCCACAAGAATCAATGCTGCAGGGGACAAAAAGTCAATCAGATGTCTGCATAGAAGGATCTGGCTCCCAAGAGTTGCATATATTTTATAACACAAGTACTAACCAAGGTATACAGCTGTATATGTCCCTGCATAAATGACTTGCAGGATTGGGCCCCCAGTCACTCACTTGGTGTTGGAAGACTTGCTTGTCACTAAGCCTGAGTGTCCACTAACTCTGACTTCCTTTTTAAAAAATGACATCATTGCATTTAAAATACATAGGGAAAAGATGATCTAAAACAGCTGACATTATGATTTGAAGCATAATTAATATTAAATTTGTACAGGATGATGAAACAGAGCAGAAGGAACTTTGATTTTAAATAAATTTGTTTTCTGATATCTCACTCAGAAAGAGAAGGGGGCTGAAAACCACGTTCTTCAGCTTTTTATAGTGCTTTATTCAAAATGCAATTCATTTGCAGCTATTTCCAGGCACACAGTCCCTGCAGAAGCCTGACCATTGCTGGCAAAAAGTGAAAATCCATTTTGTGGCCCCCTCCCAGGAAAGGCTGCAGAGAAGGTCATGCTCTTTCTTTAATCTGGTTATTTCACCAGCCATCCCTAGGGAAGCAGCATGATTTTTTTAGTCCTAGCTCTGGGGTATTAAAGCTACCACAGGGAAAAATAATTTTATTGGATAACTATCCAACAAACAGCTCAAGTGGTTTTGTGCCTCTGGATCTGTCCACTTGCCTTTCTCAAATTAACAGCTTCTCAACTCGATTAAAAATATTTCCTAGTGTAAAATCCACTTGTCCTGTTGATTCATACCCATCAGTGTGAATAGTTCGCTTTGTAGGCTCAAAAAAAAGAAATAACTGTAAAGGAAATCATCATCTGCAGCTGGACAAATGTTGCCCCAGGGCTCCCTGAAAGTCTTTTCCATCTTTGTTGTGAGTCACAACAGGTTTGCCTTACCAGTCAGAGCTGGAGGAGGCTCTAGAGGTGTTCACAAACTAGCCACTAGCTCATCAAGCAAGACTGGGGACAGAGTTAGATGTCCACTAAGGGCTGGGATGTTCCCCTGAACAATTAAGGACAGAGTTGGGCAGTGCTCAGTGTAACATTGCTCACTGCATCATAGTTGTCTTTTTCTCTTTTCAAATCAAAAGTACAAACAATCTGGAAAACGCAGTAAATTGGTCAGGAAGGACATCTGCCTGCCAGGAGGAAGTAGAGGAGAGGCCGTGCTCTGGAGCAGAAGCCAGGTCACTTCACATACAAGGAAAGCCCAGTCTCTCATAACCACACACAGCACTGATTTAACTAATTTTACAGCTAATCTTGGCAGTATTCACTTTTAAGATAGTCTTCCTAAGCTTTGGATTAACTAAGCAGAAATAATAAGACCAGCCATTACATTGTAAATTCAAAGAAAACTCACTTTTGGCCCTACATTAGCTTTTAGAGGAGATTGTGTAAAACAATTTCCATTTAAATATAGAACTATTTGAATTCCTGGTTATCTGATTATTGTTTTCTTATTTGTGTGCACTAGGCTACAATGTTTGATTTTGTAGGGGTTCTGGAAGAGTTCAGTAGCCTCAGTCAGAGCCCTATCTCTGCAGATGAGCATCCAATCTGTCTATAAGTACTTAAAAATGAAGAGCAGGCTACTCCTCTTCTCCAAGGAGATGAACAGAGGCCTAAAAAAGTATGTAAATTGTGTTACAAAAGTGGACCTTCTAGCTAAGGGAGAAGACACAGATGACACAGTTTGTCCCCTTAAAGCTCTGTTGCCATGTTTTCACAATATTTTCATAGACAAACTAGGGAAATGTGGCCTAAATGAGACTCCTTAAAGATGAATTAGAACCCATTGAAAACTGTTTGAGATACTAGTTAAGGTCAAGAGAAAGGGCTTGGTATGTATGGTTCTGTATTTTCACCAAAGAGCAAGACGAATTTAATATTCCATTTACTGGGATGAATTCCATGGATGCCATGGGATGTTTCTGAATAGCAGAAGAAGCCAGGAGGGGAGAGAAGAGGAACTGAGAGAGGGGTGAAATCACATCCTGAGTTCTCTAGAAAGTGCACCATAGGATTCCCATCTTACTGACAGTGAAAGTAGCTGCTGCTCAAGGAGAAAAGACCTGTGCTGCAGAAGGAATTGTAAGATCATTGAAAATTTTAAGACTTTTCTTTGAATATAAGAAATTTTGTGTTCCACGTGTCAGGAGTGATTACATAAACTATGTGAATGATTAGGTCTGATCAGTGACTGCAGAGCTTTGCTGCAGCTCTCTCATCTCACTCTATTACTGATAAAATGAAATACATTTTCAACCTATTTCTCCTCCATCCAGCTTCAAAAGCATAGCTAATGTTTTATGTAACTAAATTCCTTAAGCTTAGAGGGTTGGATCCCAGATGAATATCTTAAAATTAGGTGAGATCATTAGAAAGCATCCTTGCACCATTTTGGAGAGCCAAGTTTACGTGGTACAACAAGCTGTGCATGTAATGCTAAGAGCATGCACAGTACTCCACAGAGGTACATCATTTGCCCTGCTGCTCATGATGGCATACAGTAAACACAGTTTGGGAACTCCTGGAGTAAAATTAAGGAGTAGAAGTCCAGGCTAACAGACTGCAATGCTAATTATGCTCATTAACACTTCTTCCTCTATCATTTTGCCTACAGTAAACTATGACATATGGCAAGCACAGGATGAAATTTAATGAACAAGAGCCAAAAACTCCCCCTTCCTTCATGTTAAAAACAGAAAGATGAAGTGGTAAGCACTGACTGTATAGCTCTGGGGACTCAGCAGGGATATATAACACTACGTCTTTTCACCATGAACTTAAATTCTCCTTGTTGTACTTCCATTAGTCATCTGCCAATTTCATCACCCAGGAGCAAAATTCTGAATTGTGTGTGTGGTTTGGGCAGTAATACAGGGAGCTTTTACAGAACCATTAATGCAGTATTGATCTACAAGTATTTTGACTAAGAACTTTTCACAACAGCCAAAGCTGAGAAAACTTTCCTGAAACCAAGTACTGATGTCAGATCAACCTCAACGCACCAACACTGTGAGAACTGGTGCTGCAGACAGACATGATTTCCAAGGTGATCCTGCACTGCCTTGAAATGTCTTATACTACAGTGTCAGCTTCTGAGACTTCAAATTACTCATAGATTATATTCTGGGAAAACAGTCAGATTTCTGTACTTAACAAGTACTCAGAAGCTACCAAAATTGTTATTTTTACTATTGCAGGGTAATACTGAGGAGGACAGAAGACCTCGACTTCTGTGCTGTGGCAGGTTTTATATAGATTCTTTCAAGAGCACTGTCACATCCCTCTCAGTGGGCCACCTGCACCCTTTCCCCTAGCATGTCCTGTTACTCAGAGTATGGCTTTGCCATACACCTTCGCAGTGCAAAAAACAGGGTTTTTTTTTATGTTCAGGTATTGATAGCCTCAGCTTGCATGTCCTTGGGCAGCCCAGCAGTGCACTGCAGACCACAGGAGAGGCTTTCTTAACCTCTCAAACACTATGGTGGCAATTGCCACCAAGACACCAAACCATAAAACAAAACAGGACTAAAGCGCGTACACATCAAAAGTAAATTCTAGCTTTCCCCAGCCTCTCGTAAGATTACATACATCAGTGTATTGCTGCTTCCCCTACACTTGAATCTAATGGTTTAATGTTCACCATGCTGCTCATTTTAGACCCACTAGCACCTCCAGAGAACTGAGGTGGGCAGAATGAGAAAATGCAGAAATGACTGTTTCAAAGCAATAAAACTATCATTCAGATGAAGAATGTTAATCTATTATACTACGAGAAAGCACAAAGCAATAATCCACTGTACAGACAGGCACCTTAACATAAAATGATTAATAATTTAGTCAGAGTTAATTAAACTTAGGTAGTTTTCCATGTGAGGAATGCTTTAACAGAAGACAGAAATACCTTTGTTCTTTTTACTACTGGTATTATCATTTTATTGAAGTAGTATCATATGGCATCTTACCTTCTAAGAAAAATGAGTAATTTTTTCCACCAACTGGGATGCGTTTACTCAGATGTAATAAAGAGTAATTTATTAGAAGTGAAAACTAAATTTTTCCTGTACATTTGGAAGAATGGAGAACAGGCAGACTAGTTTGGGGCCAGCTAGAATGTTGTATGATGACAGGAAAGATGGTGAAGGTGGTGAAGATGGGGAAGACAGTTCAGAGACAAAAGTCTTGGAGAGTTTATATTGGAGGCTGTTCTCCAGAAACATCCCAGTTTTAATACCATTGGTCTTATACAATTTTGGCAGATGTTTAAAATGTTCCGTTTGATTTATGAAAGTCTCAAGTATGATTTGTTTCACACAGAACCAAACAACACAATTATATCCATCTGGACAGGAACATTCAATGTTAGATGAACTAATTATTTTAGCAACATAAACTGTAGTGTTTCTGGCCACAAGCTACATGTTAAGTGAAAGACATTAAAGAGAACTTTCCCAGACAGATAGATTATTTCATAATTCTCCTTTAATAGAATTCAGGCAATCTTATCTAAGGCATCTTGCACTAGATTCTGCCAGACACAGATTTGAATACACCATTACTGTGATCCAGTATTATACTCTTATCTTTCCATAAAAAGAAATGGAAATCCTAGTTGTTTATTCTGGAATTCTGTGGGTGGGTGAGTGTACGGAATTAGAGAGGGTATTAGAGAACTTAAGGTCTTGAGGTTTTTGCCACAGGATGCTCCCTACAGCCTTTCAAATGCATTACATTTTAAATACATGTAGTTTAAAGACATAAACTACAGTTCAGGGAAAAATAAGTGACTTTAGAGAAGAAATGTTATTTGTCAGTAATACAGATTTTCAAATCTGCAGTTCTAAGTTAATGATAGGCAATGTAGCACTCACCATCACATTTCAGCTGCCTCTGTATGAAATTGTATTTGCAGAGTCCAGTTAGTTAATAGGCCATTCACAGACAAGAGTCAGAGGGAAGGAACAGTTTCCTTCTGAAGTGTTTATGTGAGGAACAGAGAATACAAATGAGTGATTCAGTGAGAGGTGGAATTACCTCCCTCCCCTTATGGCTCAATTTTATTATTGTCAAAGGCAGCCTGCTCTCTGAAGTCTCAATGTATCATTGTGTCTTTTTACTGGACTCATATAATTTTTGCCTAGAAAATATTCAGTTGAGCCACTTGCGATTGATGAGATTTCTGATTTTTGTCCTGAAGAGATTCAGCTGCTATACTTGGTGAACAGAAATTGCAAGGTCTTACTTAGATAAACCAAGGTAGTGCAGGCTGATGGGAAAAAAAAAATCATTTCTATAGCTTATTGGCTCCAAAATGCTTCATTAATAAATGCAGTTCTGAATTTCACTTGCTTCATATTCAGAACAGATGCTTTGGCAAGGCCTAAGGATGTTTAACTGGGTTCTGTCTTTCCCACAGTGGTTGTGCTAGTGCAACAATTAGTACAAAGTCCTGTGTCCATTTTGAGATCTGATTCTTGCAGTGGTGACCTTTACTTTCAGTGCTCTAAAAGAATTTTCCAATTTCCTCCAGATGACCCAATACCCAAAATCTTGTCCACTGCCCCTGCCCAAGTTCAGTATATCTGAAAGAAAGGAAGAAGTCTGATATAATTTCTACTTCTCTCTGACCAATTCTGTTGGCTTGAATGATTCCTTAACAACTCTGAGCACATCACAATCCAGAACAGTAAGAAGTATGATGTATGTGCAGAAGTCTTAATATACTTTATCCAAGTATGGACATAACTATAGCACATAGCTGAATTTAATTCTCATCTTCCAGAAGAATGAGGCAAAGAGGACTGGAAAGCAATGTTCTCAGAAGAGATTCACCACAGTAATTATTAGTGACAGCAAAGAGAAATATCTTAAATACATACCCGCACTCTGGTGCTTTATTACAGCACTGCTAGTAAGGTGTCTAAACTAACTTGTCAAGAATCACAGTATCTATGAATTACCTTGCAGTTCTATGACATGTCCTCAGAGTATTAGAGTTATTATACATCAAAGCTATTTTAACAAAACGCGAGCTTAATGTAGTGCTGTTTCGGGGATGACTGTGTGAGTACAATAGGGAAGTCTAATTAGATGCTTGATACAGGTATTCTTGTAACACTGGAAACCGTGCTGGGCTTCTCTTACCTTTTTGCTGCAAATGGAATTGCTTGGTTGTCTGCAATATTGATAAAGCTGGATCGAAGTTAACTCCTATTTCTTGAACAAATGCTAAGTCGCTCTTGAAGTAGAATGATCAGATTTTTGTCCACTCTCAGCGAGAGTTTCAGGTGACCATGACATGCTATGAGGTAATATCCACAAAGTGCAAGGTGGACATGGATTTGTTAAAAGCATCACAGTTAAATGAACCTGTCATCCCTTTTTACTTTTGCTACTTTTTTTCTCCCAAATATGAAATAACAGAGTAAGTAATTTAAAATATTTTTACTAGAAGAGGCAAACAGTTCTATAAATTGGGAGAGTGGCATAGCAGTAACAACAGCAAAAGCATGAAAAAGAATTAGGAATAGTGAACACATTAAGATATGTTTAGAGCTAATATAAGGTGCACACACGCAAGCAAGAAATGAAAAATGCAGTTTTCGAAGGATGTTTAGCTGAATATATCTCCAGGACACACCTCAGTCATTCCTCTTGCACTATGAGGTTTTACTGGGAATTTCAGTTCAATCCAATTTCATAGATTGTTTAAGATATAACAAGAAATAAGTGTTGCCATATTCAACTTATGTACATGTGTGCATGTAGAGCAATCACGTGGGCAGAGTCCCTAGTTGCTCTGGCTCTCAGCTCACAGATCTGTACAAGCCTGCTCCTCTGCTGTAGTCATGCCTGATACTTCTTATCTGAACTCTGGATTTCCCCAGTGTTGTTAATTTTACAGTCACTGCCTCTTGTGGATTAAATAAAAATATCCAGGATTTTGATCTATGTGCACACGTTTGCACACCTGAACTGAATAGACAACCTCACCTGTAAAATCAGCAATTCCAAAGAAAAACACTAAACTTTTGTCTAAGGTAAAATATGAAGTATATGATTTAATATAATCTTTTCCTATTAACAAAGAAGAAAGAAGTATTCTGTTCTTCTTGCAAATTAAGCATGGAGAGCAGAAGACTGTTTTCTTGTTCCTTTTGAGGTCATCTGTCTCATCACAAATTTCATTTAAACAGGCTACAAGAACAATCAGAAAGAAATGAAACCCACAATCATCTCCATTTCAGTCAAACATTTTAATTCAAAAGTAGAAAACCAAAGTACAGGAAGATATAAAAGCTCCTTCTGCTCCTGTAGATCAGATAATTAGCTCATAAGGATGCTACATCGGCTATTTGCAGGGGAAAGGGGGAGGGCCATAAATGCAAAGAAGCCAACCTAATAAGCAAATTTCCACGAGTGTCCATAGATTTCTATCAATCTGCATATGTAGACTTCCTCTGAGTACAGCTTCTGACATTCAGGTCTAAAATAACGGCGAAGAGATCATTTAAATTTATTTTCATCAGCAACAAGTGGCTTTAAACTATCACAGTGGCACTGGCACACAATGAACACTTTTGAGTCAATTAGGAAGAAACAGGAAGTAATCACTAAATTCTGGGAATCTTAAAAATAAAATGAAGATAGTTTTAGCAGGAAGGTCCATGGAACTTGACACGGTGAAGATTAATCTCTTTCCCCCCAGCTGCTCTTACTTGCGAAAAAAAATGTGTTGGCAAAAGTTAGTATACACTAACTTTCTTGGCTACTTCATAGAGTAGGAACAAGAGTTTCAGAAAGGATTAGGGTAACCAAAGAAGAAAATATCCAAACACAGAAAACAGCCAAATTCTACCTCAACACTTCAGCAGGGCTACACTAGTAAACACTCAGAGAAACCAGACACCCTATAAATGTCAAAAGTAACATTTTTAGTTGGAAAAAAATGGCAGAACTTGTGGTTGTTTCATCTGAAGAATGAGATTCTTAGAACTCAAAGACCAAAAGAGAACAAAAGATTATTCACTAAATAAAGTCAGAAGGCTGTGATGGTTTAGCAAGGCTGTACAGCTAAGCACCTTCATGCCACTCTCACTCTCCCTCCTCAACAGAAGAGGGGAGTAAAATAAGATGACAAAAAAGCTTGTGGGTTGAGATAAGCACAGAGAGATCACTCACCAGTTACCCTCATGGGCAAAACAGACTCTGAGTAAAGGAGACTAAAGTAATTTACTGCTTGTTACTAACAGACAAGACGAGTGAGAAGCTAAATTAAACTAAAAACACCTTTCCCTTTCCTATCCATCCCCTTCTACCTCCTGTGCTGAGCAGCCCAGAGGAACAGAGAATTGGGGCTGAGGTAAGTTCATAAATCTTCATCTTTGCCACCCCTTCATGGTTACTCTTCATGTGGGGTCCATTTCATGGGATGCCATCCTTCCCAAACTGGGCCCACATGCACACAGGCTGCAGCTCTATAGGCACTGTCCCTACATTAATTCATACTATGGGGTTCACCCTTCCTGAGCAGAAGTGTCCAGCACAGTTCTCCAAGGGTGGCAGGTCCCCCAGCCCTCCTGCCCCACCACAGGCTCCTCTCCCACAGGCTGCAGCTCCAGCCCAAGGCTGCTCCTACAGGGGGTCTCCATGGGCCATGGCCTTCTCCAAGCCACATCCACTGCTGCAACATGGATTTCTCCATGGCTGCAGGTAGAGATCTGCTCTGTGTGGTGCCCATGAGATGTAGGGGAACAGTCTGGTCCTCCATGGGCCTGTCCTGCTTCCTTCTGCTCCTGCTCTGCTTCTGCTCTGGAGAACCTCATACGCACCTTGTGCACTTGTTGTAAAGGGGCAGTATTCTGATCTTTAATACCCCTAGCTTCCCAGAAGCTACTCTAGTCTGGTTGGTATTGATATAAACCAAGGGTAACATCAGGTAATGACAAGCCAGCAGTATGTATTCAGAACTATTAATATCAAACAGTCCTACTGTTGACTGTAAAGCACAACACGCTCCTAACAGAGTGCTTTTGGTTTATATCAAATGCACTGAAAATAAGGAACAGAGAAAGGGAATGAAAATAATATTAATTTCAATAAAGAACAACAAAATTCACACTGACACATGCATTCATCCTTTTATCTCAAGTTGCTAACGTACTTCTCAGGCCTGCTCTATTATTGTGACACAAACAGTGGTCTACAGTGAAAATGAAAATGGCACTTTGTTTTTTCAGCTAGCACAGAAGAGTCCTTAGTCACTCACACTCTTCATTAAAACAGATAACAGTGAATTTTTTGCATTAGAACAAACCCTCTCTTGGTCAAAATAAAAAGCAAAAACAAAAAATCCAAAAACAAAAAACGGCAGTGGTGTAATACCTCAACTGTGACATTACTTATTGCATCTCCTCTGTATAAGCATGCTAGAAAGACAAGGAAAGTGGAGGTGTGAAACATGCCGAGTTTTCCATTGTAGGACTGAGCTCTCTGCTGCTGCCCTGGTCCCACAGCTTTCCCTGGCCATGCCTCAGTAGCACATCCAGAAACTGGGTTTGATTTACACTCATCTCCACTTTTCCTTCAAAGGTAGTATAAGCAGTAGTGAAGAGGGTGATCTGATGTGAGCACCAACAAGTCTCCAGCAAGGTCCGGTGTGCCCAGGCCCTGGACCACACATTACCTCTGGGGTTGTCTGCCCCTTTCCCAGCAGGGCTGGGCTCCAGCTCCCCACAGCCTGGCTCTATCAGCTATGGGCTCCACAAAGCCAGGCTCACACACAGGCCATCATTCTGGCCCAGCCCTGTGCCTGCATCCATCCTCAGGTCTGTGTCCAACACCAGTTCCCCTTTGCAGGGTCTCATCCAGACTCCCTGTGCTTTAAACCCTGCACTGCCCTGGCTCCTTACTGCTCTAACACATCTGACCCATGGAAATGCTTGTGTTTTCTGTTGCAAAATGCAGAACTCTAACATGATCCCAAGCCACCCACCATAGTTCTCTATGCCTTGTTGCTCTTCCCACTTTTTGAGCACCCTGCAACGATGTTTGGGGAAAAAACAAAACAAAACAAAACCACCATGTTTCTTAACATTTGGAGTAATTTTGGTCAGTGTTACCTTGAAAGAAATATGCACACTTGTGATAACATTGGTGTCCTTTATTGAATAGAAAAATACTGTCATTCTAACTCCTAGAATGTTTACAAACCAGTTCTGGTAATGAAAATGAATGGGTAGTATGCCATCAGGTACTCACACTTTTTACCTGTGGGAGCCAAAGCTGGTGACAATAGCGTTCCTATAGGGTTAGTTTTTATACTTCCTTATTGCTTGCATCATGTTTCACCAATTTTCTAACAGCATCTCAGTAAGAGAATATTTCTCAACGAGAAAATGTCAAATGAATAGGTAGTTCAAGAAATAGTGAAAAAATCCCTTCAAAAGACTTCAAAAGTGATTAAATGTGAGTTTTCAATGATATTGCAGTTGCCTGTCTTCCTAGAACATTATCCTGATCCTTGATCCTTTCACACCCATTCTCATTCTCTGCAAAATGTAAATAGCTTGTAAGTAGAATATGATGATGGAATGCAACGCTTAAAATGCAATTTAAAAAGATTCATACCACTATATGTATTAGTACACTAGCAATTATTTCCTTATAGGTCTTGTAACATAAATGTACTTCTACATTTTACCCCTACTGTTATTCCAGTATTCAACTGCTGCATGAATCAGAAACGTGGGCCCTCCAGAGGTCTTCAGAGAAAGCAAAAATTTAATAAGAGATAACTGGCCTAATATTTTTCTAAACATTTCAAACATGGAAGAACAAGGATTCAGGAACGTTATTTTATATTATATCACACAATTATTTATGTAAACATCCATTTTATAAAATTCTGCTATGCTCTTTACATGTTCATTGATCTGCATCTTCTAAACACAATCTGAAACATTCATTTCTTTCCTTTTGCCTGCTTTTCTTTTTTCTTTTTTTTTTCTTTAAATTTTAATCCAATTCAATCCTTATTAATTCCCTCAGTGGAGATAACCAAATGGGTCCCAGTGTTTATTCATCCTGTGGTCATGCTGCAATTGCAGCTCAGGACTCCAGTGAGAAATGTGAGCCTGAGACAGAAGAGATCTGCCCTCCTTAGTCCCTGACATTGCTCCTGCTGAAGGGCTGCCTTTTCTCAGCCATGCATTTCATGTGCCCCTGTTTATCTTCATACAGGTGTGCCTTAGAGGTGATATCTGATTTGAAATTTTTTAATTGCTTTTTCCTGGGCTTTTATCTTTCCACATCTGCGATCATCTTTTCATTAAGGTATTACCTTATTAACTAGGATGAAGACATACATCTAATCAGAGTATTACAATAACTGATTCTTATGCTACTTCTTTCTCTGATTGATGTTACACCTTGAGCAGATGTTGTCGTTCAGCTGCCTTTGGAGATAAATTCAGAAACCACTTCATGCAGTTTAACGTTCTCCCTTTAAAATAGAATATACTCAAGTGGTTTGTGATATTACATCCACAGAAACACAGTATTTCTGCAATGCCCCAGAGTTGTTTCTAGCTCATTGTATGTGAAGTCTTATTCTTATTTAGATTTTCCACCAACTCTTCACCCTGAGTTATTCTGATATTCATTGCTGGAATACTGAAGATTCTGATTAATTATTAGAGTATTATGTTGGCAGCTGGACTGCGTCAGATCCAGGTTACTTTCCCTCCATCACAATACCTGTTTAGTTTAGAGGTTTGTTATGTTTACTGGCTCCTGCTCACACTTTTTGTCAGTAATGAGCTGGGAACACAACTGTTGGGATTCTTTGAATGTAAGCTTTGCAAATAAATTATTTCAGAGGGAGTTATGTACTTAGGCATTTTTTTAATCTGCCAATGACTTCTATGCAAAGGTATAAAAATACTTTTGAAAATCTGATTAGTGCTGTGTTGCCAGTAATTAAAGACCCGTGGTCAGAAAAGGGCAATAGGAAGTTTGGAAATGCAGACCCCTTCAGAAATGACCAGGCTTCCAGAGTTCCTTCCTTTTCATCTTTAATCCATTTATCTGGCAGTTTGACCTGAAATAACATTCCAACTTTTTGGATATTTTCAACCACACTAGGTGCAAGGGGAGAAATCTAAAATATATTAAATGTCTGTAAATTTCTTGAAGATAAGTGACCAAAAGAGAAGTATACTTGAGGGAAGGGCTGGAGCAGGCTGATCCCTGGCCTGTCAGCAGCCTGCCCAGCTTTGGTTCTGCTGGGCAGAGCAGGAGGCCATGAAGGAGGCAGTGGTATATAAAATGAGGAAAAGCAGACTATCACAGTAGGCTTGCAATGAATACAGGAAGAAGCTGAGACTGTCTGAGTATGAGGGTGATTAGGTGGAGTATCACTGAGAACAGAAGGAGGGAGACTGGACTGCTTTGCTGGTTGTTTAAAGAGTATGTGGATGTTAAATTCATTGGAGGGAACATCAGATAGAAATTTGTATGAAAACTATTAGCTCTGCAGCTCATGGAAAAAAATGCTTATGGGGATTTTTGCTAATATGGAAAGCTTTTTAAGTAAAGGCAAGTCTGAGAAGAATCCTACAACTTCATCCTAAAGCTCTCACAGAACTGCCCATCACTGTGAGCAGCTCCCCATGGCCGTGGGCAGCAAAACCTTTGGTGGTGGTTGGGCAGACAGCCTAAGGTGATATTTGTCAATCTTTCAGCTGAGGAAATGAGTGAATACCAAACGATTCTTGGAGTTCATTCTCAGAGATAGCAAAAAGACTCATAGGTCAGGCTGATGGTGGAACTCGATGATCTTCCAAGTCTTTTTCAACATACATGATCAATTTTGATTTCTTATAAGCAGACTATTATTCTGTAGATCAAATAATGTCCCCTGAGGAAAATCCCAGTGCACTACACAGTAAGGCACAAGCAGAATTAACATTTGTACAGCTGGTGGTAAAGCAAAGCAAATAATAGTCAACTTTTCTCTGGATTATTTTGTAAAGTGAAAATACTTCCTGTGCTATATACTAGATAAAGAGCCCAGTAGCAAAGTCTCCATTGATTTCACTGGAGCTGAATCAGTTTCTGAGCTGAGAATGCAACCAAACCCCACGTGTGGAGCCAAACTAAGACTGTCTGTTATTTGCCAGAAGGGTAATACCCTGATTATGGCTTAGTGCTGGCAGGAACCAACTGACCTTTTCAATCCTTGCCATCTCTAATAAGACTACCAACAATAATGATACCTAGGGATCAAAATACCATCTGCTTTGTATTAGGCTGAGAAAAACAGCTGCTTAGATGCTATTTACAAAGGAATGTGTTAAACCTAGACCTAAGCATTTGCCCAAAAGCAGTAGCTACTGAGGAAGGGCTGTCACTTCCTCTTGGTAGGGGAAAGTGGTCTGTATTTCATGGGAGAAGGGCACTTCCAGGACACCGCAAATAGAGGCTACATGTGGAAGGAGGATTGCCCAGCTGCCTGACAGGGCAGAGATGGACAGGAGCCAGCTGGACTTGCTTTGATCAGGGATTTGGGCTGGATGGCATCCACAGGCCCCTTCCTGTGGATTCACCAAATAAATTATTTGGTGATTCTCTGAACCAGTGGGTCTGGAGAGCATGATCTGTTTACTTCTGTTCCCATACACAGGATGTAGATAGTGTGACATCCCAAGTGCCAGCAGCCAGCAGCTGCCACTGCTGCAGCAATCTGGTCTCTAACGGTCCCCAAGTGTTTCCCTGCCTGCTGTGTAGATCTGGTGACCCCAGTCTTTTTAATTCTAACAGGCTTAGCATAGCACCCACTCCTCAGATCACCAGCTCATTTACAATGTTTAAAACAGATAGAACAATGCAGCTTTGAAGTTCTTTTATTTGAATTCTGACTATTCAGTAGTAAGACCAAACCTCTTTTGTGGTATTAAACTCTGACACAAATTTCAAATTAACTGATGTGAGAGGACTTCAGCAGCTCCAAGTAGGTACATTTTAAGGTTATTTATATTTTTCTTCTTATGCATCTTTTCCTTCTAAAGGTACCACAGAACAAGATTAAATTTCTCAGAAAAGACCACAAACAGAAAAACTGGCAACATTCCATTGCTTTGAGAGGAGGAATACCTTTGAAAGGTATTTCTTAAGAAAAAGTTTGAAAGCTAGGGCATCCTGCCTTCCTCTAGCAACTTCTGTATGGTCACCTAATAGGAAATCTATTTGGAATCCAGAAAATTGCACACTTGCTTGGAAAGCAAGAGTATTAATCCTTCTTTTAATTAAATTTTTCCTTTATAAAACAATAGACAGAGTGAGGAAAAGCATATTTCATTTAAAAAAAATCCTGCCTGCCTTTCAGAATCTTAGAAAATTTATATTTTATATGATTGCAAATAATTTCAAGTCCTGAAAACTGTAGGAAAACATTAGTGCAGAACTGTAGAAAACAAATAGAAATTAGTGTGTCTATTCCACAAGACTGTTCTTCTATTTTTAACTCCAGGTATCTGCAGTGACTGTGTTTTAATCTGGTTTCACATGAAATGGTTATATATACATGGGTTGTAACAAAAAGCTTCTGACTACTCGCTATATTTAGCAGTATTTTTGCCCAGTGGAAAGACACTTGGTGAATCTCCACAGCTTGTAAAATAAATTTTACAAAAGAACTTTACTACTTCTTGAAGGAGTCCAAGAAATTAAGGTGTTAGCCAAATTTTACTAAGCTAAGTCAAAATAAGAAAAGATGCAAACTGAGCTGCTGTTGCACAAATAGGAATGTTGGGGGGGTCACAGCAAACAGCTCTACTTCCACAGCCACAGCCGAGGAGCCAACCAAACACCCCGTGGAAATTCATTCAAGTACAATGTTAATCGGAAAGTGCCTTCCCCAAGCTGACCTCTTTCTCTTAATTAATTTGGTCTGAGAAACTGAGCCAGTTCATTTCTCATGCTCAGCCCAACAACTTATTTGCTATTCAATTTCTAAATGTGTCAAATAGAATTAAAACAGGCAGAGGCCAAGATTAAATCAAACAAACTGTAAACACTGCTTGTGCTATTGGGTTGATGCAAAGCTTTCACCATAAAAGGCTTCTAAATAAATGAATTCAGCTATTATTGTGTGGCAGCACCGAAACCTTGCTGCTAGTGTTTGAACTTTTCAGGGACACTGTCAGGTCAGCTTAGATTCAAAACACAGAACATAGCTGGGTTCTGAAATTGCCCAAAGGACATGGGTACCTGACTTCTGCTGAAAGTCAAAGTGTGGCAAGAGGTGAACTGACTTCCAGCAGGAATTAGATCCCTTTGAAAAGCATGTTCATATCCTTGTAAGCAGAGAACCATGTCCTTTGCAGAGAGAGATGAGTGTAATGCCTTTGCTACACATTGAACAAATTTTTCAAAGCCTAAGACCATCCAAAAACCCTGACAGCTCCCCTTACTGAAGATATGCGATCATATTTTTTAGCATTAAATATTCAATTTTACTGTGAAGTAATGATATTTCACAAGAACTATATTGTTACGGTGTGGCATAACTATAAGGCCAACTTCCAGTAAATTAGTTCATCAAGGACTTTCAGTCTGCCAGCCTGCAACTTGCTGCTTACTCCACTCACTGTAGTAGTACACCTGAAGTGCAGATCCAGAACCTCAATACAACCAAGATTTTCATAGAAACACTTTTTGCATTAAAAAAATAAAGCCTACATCTCATTAGCCATAATGCAAATTCATATCAGGAAATGGGGAAACAGTAATTCTGAAAGCAGGTTCCTGTCTTGACTGAGATCTTAGTTCTAAGCAATATGAATTAAAATTTAAATTAGCTTTCAAAATAGATCCGTATCTGACAGTATTTCTTTTAATTTCTCCTCATCGCTGCTTTCATTTGTAAGAAATGTGATGTTGCCTGAATTTTTGTTGTGGTTTATTTATTGCACATGATGAACACTTGGAACTCCTGTGACAAATCCTTTTTTTTTTTTTTTTGGCACATGTA
The DNA here is from genome assembly GCF_038088225.1 of Cyrtonyx montezumae. Classification (NCBI taxonomy): domain Eukaryota; kingdom Metazoa; phylum Chordata; class Aves; order Galliformes; family Odontophoridae; genus Cyrtonyx; species Cyrtonyx montezumae. Next base: position 15,532,684 of record NW_027071826.1, read on the forward strand.
TACTTATATCTCTTTAAAATCCTGATGTTAACATTATGAACTGAGCTTTTGGGGATTTCATCCAATGGCTTTAGAAAAACAACTGCAGTAGCACCAGTGTAGCACAGTCTGAAGTTCCCTTTCCAATTTTGAAGGTTTTTTTTTTTAATCCCTAATATTCTCTAATAATTCCTTCAGCCTCCCAGGGAAAGCATTCAGCACAGGTTCTAACTGATGAAGTCAGAGGTGTTTGGGGACAGCATGACTTCGTGATACAAAGTGGCACAGTCACAGAATGTACAACCCTTCATCTCTGGAACAGCAATTCACATCTGAACAGAGGTTATTAGACAAAACTAGTGCACTTATTCCCCCTTTATCTTCAGTGGACATGAAATTTGACCACAGAACCACTGTAGAGTGCCTTACGATGGGCAGGCTTGGGTCACATGAAAGCCATATGCTCAGAGAGAAGGAGGTCAGGGGTGATGAGCAAAGGCAGAATTAGTGCATGACAAAAATCTCTTACAGCCTTAACCAAGGCATTTGCTTGATCCCCTGCTTTCATAACTAGAGGTGGTTTCAGATCTATTGAAAGCAGCTGATAAAAGTTTTCTGTGTGGTGTTGGATAAGAAGGGGTCGGTATCCCAAAGAACGGGAAGGAGCAATACAGCTGGCTTGCATTTTGGGAGCAATGGGGATCACCCTAAGACCATCCTAACAATCTGCTACTGGGCTTTGTCATATTATGAAAGCTGAATAATCTCAGCTGAACTGACTATGCAGGTTGTAATGTTTCCCTTATTTCCATTAGAGCATATGCATTTCTCCCTCCTTCAACTTGCTTTCTCAACTATTTGCTACAAATATTGCCTGAAATATTATTTCTGTCGTCTCACTGTGTTGTGCTTATATCTCCAGAACAAAATTCTGAAAGCAAATTAGATATGGAAGGATTGAAGTTAAAATCCCATATGGGATGCTGATCACTAATAACGATGCAGAACTGTAGAATAAAATGGACTCAAGAACTTGCACATTTTGGTTATTTCATGTGGTTTTGGAGGAGCATTGAGTATCTTCTGTCTACACTGCTCAGCAAAATCTGACATTTTCAAGTAAGATTTAATAACCAGCATAAATGGAGATGTAAGCTGCACCTTCCAAGGTTGTGGCTGTTCTGATCAGGACGAGAGCTCTGGTTAAGCAATGGGCGAAGTCCTAAATAATTTCTCATAGTTGGCAGCATGAGGAATTCTGTAACACTGAAACCTTAGGGTTACAGGCAGCGAACAGAGACAGTGCTGAATGAAGTCAGAAAGAAGGCTTCAGAGAAGCACTTTTCTCTTTTTATATCCAAGTACATTTATTCAGTAAGGTTGAGACAAAGCCTTGGAAAGGAAAAAAAAAATAGCATAACAATGTAATAGATTTTGGATACTATAATGTAACTCAAACATATCAGCTGCATTTTCAGAAAACAGTTGAAACCACCGGAGGCGAATGCAATTGCTTTTCTCACCAGAGTTAAGGTTTGTGAGCTGATCTGGATTTTACATGAAGGCAAATGCGGAGGGACATTTCACAGCTGTACAGTTGAGCTGACTGACAGCAGGCTTTCAAGTAATGGCTGCAGCTCTCCTTGTAACTAAGGACACCAAGAACTGACTTTTAATGAGAATGTTTTAACTTTAAAATGTCAGGAAGAGCTTACAATTCTTCTACACAAGTTGAGTGCAGTTGTTTATTTTCAGATTTTCCTTTATTGTATGAAAGATTCGAAGAGGTATGTTTTCTTTTCAATTCAAATATTGCTTAAAATGACTATTGAAATATTACCTTATAGTATTAGGAACCTAAATAAGAGAACTTGGAGGCAGAATGAAGAAAAAGGATAGGATACTATTCTGTAAACTGAAGAGGCTATCTGCATTGTTCCATATGAGAGAAATTACAAACTGCATAGGGCCCTTTTAAATGCCCTAAAATTGTAGTATTCTGGAAGGCATTGTAACTAAACAGTCCTGATACATGTACTATTCTCTTTAGGGAGAATTGGATCAGGTTTTTGTGACCCATTCAGCTTATTTATACTCATATACTGTTTAGCTCTAATGCACTGCATGGTTAAAGAAGAACCAGGAATTCAGCCCAGACCTCCTTAAATTCTCACTAGACACTAGGTTAATTCAATCTCTTATTTCTCCAGTTATCTAATAGAAACCATGATTTCACTGCCATTAAAGATCACCCAGTTTCCTGTTTTCATATTCTTCTTGCTGTTATTATGCTTCTCATTGAAGTCTCCTTTCAAGTCAGAATGGACACTCAGAGGATTTCATTGAAAAAAACAAGGAATTAAACGTTTTCTATTTCTCCAATCAAGACTCCATCATTATCATTACTGAATGCCAGAAAACAGGTGAAGAAAGACAAAATGGCATGAGAGGTGAATAGGACATTGCTGAAGTGATTTTGTGACCACAGTCACTTACAATAATGCACTGAATGTTGGCATGGCAATCTAATTGCATAACGATGCCAGTTCTGTAAACCCAGTTAGTAGTTACATTACATAATGCTGATGCTGAACTGCTTCAGTCAGAATTGAGCATAATTCAAACAGAAATTTGTAAAATTCTCTGGTTGTTATTGTACAGTAATTCAAAAAGCTTTTCAGTATGTCTTTTTTTTTTTTTTTTCAATTAATTGGATATTTTTTGGAACAGAAAACCATGATTCAATTTCTGTTTCAACAATATAAAGAAAAAAACAAAAGTAGGCTAATTTTTTATTTTATCACTTCTGGCAGTATCCTTTTAAAGGGAAGGCCAAAATAAATTCTAAAGGCCAAATTCTCCTCTCATTCAAATCACAATAGCTCTGGAGTACTTAGTTCACCTTTCATATAATTGCTGCAGATTTATACAATTTTAATGGCAGCAGAACATGGCTTTTCAAGCCTAGCTGGTTCACAATGGGGATACATTTCAAGGAGTGATATTTAAAAGAAAATATATATGACTTTTTTTTTTCTATTTTCAGGGTTTTTTTTTCCTATTCCATTAAATTAGATCTAATTAGATCTACATCATGACAGAGAAAGGCTTATAGCGATTCCTCCCTTTGTTTTTAATAAGCTACCTTCAGAAAACAATTATGAGAAGAGTAAGACAGAAAGCTCAAAACAATCTTTGAATTAAGAACATGTTCAGAAGATAGTCTTGATTTGTTCCAGTCCTACAGATTTCATATCCTGAAATCTATATTTCACAAAAGTGGAAAAGCTGATGAAAAACTGATTTGAAGGCTAAAATGAATTTCTCCAGCAGTGGCCTGTTGGAGGCACAGAAGGGAGGGGAATAAGGAAGGCTGAGACTGGTGCAATTCATAGAGCCATGGTATTAAGTGATAGCCCAAAAACATGTGAGTGGTCTTCCAACAGAAAGTATGCTTCTCACATATACCTCACCCTCTCCCTAGGACAATACTCTTCCTATGCACATCCACATGATGCACATTGTTTTTGTGCATGTTGAAATGCTTCACAACGCTTCGTTGTTATTCCTGTACTATTTTGTAATACTGTTCTGTATTGTATTACCTATCCACACTTGTTTCTGCCAGTCTGTTATTCATAATTGCTAGGGCTCCAACTCCACCAGAGAACCCGTTTTGCTTTGAGCTCATTTGCCGTGGGTAGCCATTGGCAGTTTCAGACAGCTGTTTCTGCATGATGGCCAGTGAAACTTTGTTGGAGGCCAGGAAGTCCTTCATCGAGATCATCTCTCCTGACAGCCGGCGTCCATCTGTGTCGCTCTCGTTGATGACGTCAGTCTCGATGGAGATGTTTCTCCGGCTGCGCACGTTTCCTGGCATTACCACGTTCCTCCGCGACCGAAATAATTTTCTTTGGCATCTATGGCAGCACCTGCAGTCCAGCTTCTTTAGTATCCAGTTTATGGATTGTTTGATGACAATAGAGATCACGTTAAATAAGGAATAGATGCAGCAAACCCCCATAAGTATGAAGACAAAATTGCCAAAGCGGTAGAGGCCTTGGCTCTCATAGTGGGTGTTCTGGCTGCTGACCAGATCACCAAAGCCAATGGTGCTGAAGGCCACGAAGCAGAAGTACAGTGAGTCAAAGTAACTCCACCCTTCAATTGGTGTGTACATTGCTGAGGCACAGCAGGAGATGATGAGTGATGCTACGCACAAAATCAGCATGACGTAGTACACTGAGGGCTTCCAGCCTGCCAGGCTGTCTGCCTCTGAGGTCCCTGAGCCTCGCCGGCCGTCGTTAGGGAGGATCCCTTTCCTCCTCAGCTGTCTCTCATGGCAGGACTTCATGACATAGGCTATGACAGTGATCAGGCGTTCCAGGAACAGGTTAAAGAACAAGATGGTCCCTGCACATCCTATAAGGCCATAAAATATAAGAAAAATTTTGCCTCCAACGGTGGCTGGGGTGGTCATGCCAAACCCTGGAAGACAAAACAGAAGGGTTTTTAAAAAAAAAAAAGCCATTAGTTACTGAACAGAAGTTTTGTCCCAGTCTAGACAGAGGTACTGACAGCAACTCCCTGTAGTACAGCCAGCTCTGCAGGAAATGGAGGTCACTCCCCCAGTCCACCTCCTGCTTGAGCTTCACTGTGTCCCTGCAGCATGGGGAAGGTAGGTCATGCAAGTCTTTCCTTTAGAACCAGAATGAAACAAAAAGCAAGCAAAAACACAGAGGAAACAAAACAGAGAATAATGAAGGCCCGAATTCTTGTCTTGTTGGCAGGCTCACTCTGCTGCTGCTGTTGTAGAGTTCATTCCTAGCTTCAGGATTATTGCACTCACTACTTCTTTCTGAAGTTGTTCCACGCAGGGGTCCAATCCAGGGGCAGCTATCACCTCTCAGACACAGTCTGTCCCCACCACAGTCACACAGCCCACAATAAAGTTTCCCTGTGCCTCACCAAGCTGTGGCTAGGGAATGGATGGCACATGGTCCAACATCCAGCACGGTGCTGTGGCCTGGCCAGGGAGCCCAGCAGGTAGAGCACCTCACAGTCCTGCATCTGACCTCATGTCATTATCAGCCTCTTTTAAGTCACTGCAGAACTTTTCTTGTTTGTCCACATCCTGCTCCATAGCTCAAATCTGTACTTGGATCTTAACCAGCATCTCCTCTGGTCTCACTCCAGGATGAGGGATTTCTCAGGTCTGAGGTGCTCCAGGTTTCTCTCATCTCCCACCCTTTCTAAAGCTTGAAAATACTAGCTTTATTTTGGTTAGACCATCTTGTCTTAGTATGAGGTTACTGAAGAATAAAAAGTGAAAAAGCACGTCCAGAACATTGAGCGAATTAGAGTAATATACATGCTAAGTAAGTTTGCTCCTGTTTTAATAGGATCTGGAGAAGATTAATCAGGGATGAAATAACTCATCAATGAAGCCAATCTTGCCAGGAGAATGGAGAAATCATATTGGGCAAGACATACATTTATTTGTTTCCTTCTCTTCATAATTTTGAGATGTTAATTATAAAATAAAGAAATGAGGCTCTGAAAAATAGAGGAAACTATATTTGTAGTGTGGTATATTTGTGCTATGAAGACAGACAACAGCAGCGTGAAGAAACCACATCTGCAACTGCACTCTTTCCACCACTGGAAACCTGCTACAGCACAGCTCCCTCATGGACATGGCTTCTCCTTCTGCACATAGTGACAGCCCCCAAGCTCATCTCACTCCTGGCTAGGCTGTGGTGCTGCTGAGCCACCGTCCTGCTGAGCTGCAGAAATCCAAGATCGAGAACACTGATCCAGAGCGGCAATGAGCCCTACTGTGGCTCTATCACATTCAGCAGAAAACGCAGGTCTGTACTGTCATTCTCAAAGCACTGGAACACATACTACATCCCAATGCATATCTAGGCCTTTGTAGTTGTTTGGCATTGCTTGGGGGGAAAAAAAGAAATAACTATGGACTTAGAAGCAATTGACATTCTTTGCTCCCCAGCTCCACTGCAGGAGGCAGTTCTCTGCTGGCTAAGGATGGCAACTGCCTGGGATCAGGAATTCGAGCAGGGGCAACACAAACTGCAGGTTCATGGCACTGCTTGCTGGGTTATAGCACTGATCCTGACAGTGGTGAACAGGCAATGCTCAGAGAAAGGGTATAGGAAAGTATGAATAAAGAAGAAAGTATAAACAGATGGTCTTTCCCTGGTACATATCTTTATTGGAATCTGCAGTTCAGAGGCTTTCAGGACATTGTGTTTAATAATTTCTCCATCAATCTTGTCAAATCTTCTTTCAAATCATTTACGCTTTTGGTCTCCTGAAGCAGTAAGTCCTACAATTTAATTATGCTTTTCCACAAAGAAGTCTTTGTCTAACTTGCTACCCCGTCAATTCATTTCAGACTTCCTACTTTTTGCTTTGTTAGCTGTGGCGGTAATACTATTCACTCATCTTCTCCTTTCACCTTTCCCTTTCCGGGTTTATAGACTTCTATTATTTCCTTCTTTCTCATTTCTTTCCCAGTATGAGGAGGTCTATACTATTTAGACTCTACTTTCTCTTTGTTAATACATATATCTAACCAGTACTATGGCCTTTCTCGTTTCTTCTCTACCTTATTACAGTCCTTCAGAAATAAGGAAGCAGGACAAGAACTATATGCAATATTTTAGTAAGCTTTGAAAGAGACTACCCAGACATGAAGTATTAGAGTAGAAACTAACAGAAAAATGTACAGATGGGGAATGACTTAGTGAACAATTAGACCACCTAATCCATGGAACTGAACAGGGAAAGAGCAAAAACTTAAACTGCAGACTCAGAAGCAAATACAGAATAAAATTATGAAATCATATAAAAGAGGAAATAAAAGCAGTGGCTGACAGTTGGAGATTATTTGAAAACACAACAACACTTTTTGTGATGAAGAAATAAAAACAGGAAACAATTGCAGGAAAAAACTGCTAGTGATATGGAATTTTTATGGTATGAGAAGTGCTGGTGAAATGCAATGAACGTCATTTTACCAGCTGAAGAGAGTTATTTCATGTGGAAATCAAGATGACAGGTAATCAAATGGGAATTAGGTCATTCTGAGTTGGAAAAGCTGAACATTTTTAAACTACTGGAAAGTGTTCCAATTGATTTGTTGGATACATCTGTGGATATAACTCTACCTTATTAATGACAGATATGCATTTCAAATTCTACACAGCAATGAAGATGGCCTTCTGAGTACAAATTTCAGACTTATCTTCTGAAATCAGTACAATACGGATTTGCCTGTGACCCATGATCTACTGATTACAACAAGCTGGCATTGTATTTCACAATATTCAGCTGGACCAAACAACTACATCCCTTGTAGCTTCATATTTCTATCACTATTGACTTTTTTTTTTTACATACTGCTCAAAAGAGAATTCTGACTCATTTCCTGAATACATGAAAATATCTTTAGCAGAGCTAAGTTTGCAGAAGCTGGAAGGAATTCAAACTCCAGAGTCAATAAAAGTTTTCTAAAGCACTGCACAACTCCCACTCAAAACAATTTTGCAGATTTTGTCTTGGTAGTGAAACTTGTTGAAGACTGTTATTTCAGAGTGCTCTAAAATCCACCTCTATGTTCAGGATGTACTGTGTGCCTATTCCTAAAGGATGTAAGAACACAAACTAAAGAATGTTAAAGGAAATATAAATACATCAACTGTGTAATGTAATCATGTTCCATGGTTTTATGAAGCAAGTAATGAGTCTAGTCAAAGAAAAGCAACCTAGTGTAGTCCTTACTACAATTACTACTCTCAGTTTGAGAGAAAGGACTGATGTGTAACAAGAAGCCCTCCTAAGGCTGTACAGCAGTTTCACCCAGCCATCCTCATCCTGCCTGCATCTGCCAGCCCCATCTCATCACATTCTCCCAACACATCTGCACAACATGGCCAAGGCAACCTGTGTCCCCCTCACCCTGATATCCTCAGGAGGCCATGCCACACTGCCCCAGGAATCCAGCTGCCTACTGCAGGCAGTTATTATGTCATATAATCCTTTCTATTGTAAACTACTCCGGAGCTAGCAATCACTGTTTCTCCAGGTCACTACAGACACTTACTTCCTCTGCCTGGTGGTACAGTTCAGCATGTGCTCCTAATCCTGGATTTTCTGTCATTCACGTATTACTTAAACTTTCCGTTTTCATTTCCTGGTACGCTTTCTTTGTATTGTGAAAGACTGAGAAGCAGTTCATCAATCCTAATCCTTCGTGAATGAAGCCTGGAGCACTTAACATAATAATTGTGTAGGAAGACTAGAAAGACATATAGATTTCATGCTTCATTTTGGTTAATGAGATTGGGTCTTTCTATTGTTTTGCAATATATCACTTTTTTTTTTTTGAGAGGCTTCATTTCCCTTTTGAAAGTACTTGCTTCTCCTGCCTTTCCCACAAAGAGGTGGGTAGAAAGAGAGGGTAACACTATAGCAACAAAAATAAAACACTGCAATGCTAGGAATATAATCATCAAATGGCTTTCCAGTTCAACCAACAATCAGAGCTGTTTGTATGGTTTCTATATTCCTGTTGCATTTTCTATTTATTTGAATAATTCTTTCCTTTGATTGTCCCTATCAGCTCTAGTTTGGTCATGATTCATCAGGAAAACAATGAATTTCACTAGTGGAACAAGAACAAAATGATTGAGGACCACAAAAGGTGTAAACCAAACTAAATATGACCAAGAGACTCGATTGCAATGAAAAGATCAAGAAAACTAATCACATAAGACAAATATAGGAAATCTAATTGCATTAATTTTGCATTAATGCAAAGTTGCTGACCCTCTTTCCCCCCAGTACACATTCTGCACTGATCTATTTATGTGAGGATATTATGTGCTTCTAGAAGAAAGGCATGAAAAACAACTTTAAGAGAAGCTGTACTTGAAAGATGTTATTGAGAAAATGTCCTGCACTGTTCCCACAGTGTGCAGACACTATTAATTTGGCAAAATTCACCTGTCATGATAGTTTATTCTTGTGCTCTCTGAGCAGGACAAGTAGTTCTACCAAAATTCTAGTTCTGATAGAATTATCCTGTCACCAAAAGAAACTCTGCTAGGAACAGCTAAAGCACTTCAAATCATCCCACATCACTCACGTTGTGACACCCCCCCACCAGCAAGCTTATAACAGTAGCCTTGTTCTGAAAAGAAAGGAGACACCAAGTCCTTCCCAGTAAAAGAAGGAGAAGAAACTGTGTAGAGGACATGTCCATGGGAACAGGCATAGGACCGTCAGCACGCTACCTGCCAGCTGTATGCTTGGACTTGGGTCCAACTTCAAATATGGAAAACACCTAGCACAGTTTATCTTCCTAGCTGTATGCAGGCATCACAAACATGCACATGCACACATCCTACTTTGATTTCACACCACTGGAAGTTCTGCATCTGAGCAGAGTTTATCTGGTGACACACTGGTGGTCACACATTGCCACAAATGCCTGTTACATCACCGTAACCATTTCACTGACTGCAGGGGAATAATAAACTAGCTGAGTCCCAAAACCCTCCATTGCCGCAACAATTATTTGACAAAATAAGATTTTCTTATGGGCAGCATGGTATGCAATGGCATCCCTTTCACTGGCACTGCTACTCTCTTGAACTGATTGATTCGTGGTGGAGTTGTACTCACCCTGCCAGGAACACAAGGGACCCGTGGCTGCAGCAGCTCCTCTACGCTTTCCACTCCTCCCCTTTGTGATCTGCCTGGGTGCTGCACCAGGGCATCCCCAGCACTCCTTGAAAGCTGTAAATGCCTCCAGGGCTATTAGAGCTTAGTCATAACTGCAGATCCAGCACTATGCTGAGTGACCAGCTGCTTGGTGACCTGGGGCACTGCCTTGAGTGGCAGTGCTGCTGTTCCATTCTGTGCCAGCCTGTACCCACAGTGCCATGCATGCAGCACATATGCATGTGTATACATATTTCAAAGCCTTCCCAAGCAGCAGCATGAGGGCAGCTCCGCACCTGACAGTCAGCCACAAGAGCACAAGGAAATCCAAGACACAAGCTTGTCCCCAGCAAGACATGCACACCAATGAGATCCAGAAAAATTAAGACAGGGAAAAGCAAGCGCTTTTAGATTATGCTTTCTGGAGTCCTAGGTCAACAGCCCAAGTTGTGCTTTTTTCTGCTTTGTGATTTCTCATTTTTCAATTCACACACCAGCTTTTCACCACAGACATTCAAGATTCACCTCCCCTTCATTAGTCTTCTGTGCAAACAGGGTGAACACATGGATCCAGATGTGCAGACCAAAATGGGCATCCTGAAAACTGAATCTTGTAACACAGTTGTCCATTAGTCTCACGATGAGCGTGTGAGTGAAACCTCAAGGGCAGAAACAGCAAATACTTGAGGTTTTCAGTGACTTGGTTTTGGAGAGCAGAAGAAAAACTGTTTTTGTGTTCAAGTATATGATGCGATGTCTGTATTTAACACACTGAATTTAGCTCACAGTGAGTCACTGTTGAAACCTGTCCACGGAGCTGGATACCTGTTACTGCTTCTCTAATTTGAAACACGTAAACTGCATGTTCTATATTAAAAAGAAATCTAGCTCAAGAAAAGCTTTTCAGTTTAAGAAATCTAAAAGGCTTAAATCAAATAAACAACACTGGGAGTAAAACATAATACAAATTCAGTAATAGTAGAAAACTTCATGGGTCTGTTGATACCTCAGTTACAAATTCTTTGTAGTCCTTAAATAATGCATGACCCTTTCTGAGATGCAGCCTCTGTAATTTTCATTATTTTAAGTTGTTTTGGTTGTTTTTTGTGTGTGTATGTTTGGTTTGTGTTTTTTTTTTGTACAAGACAATTCATGCCATTCTGTTTCATGTAACTAAGTTTATATTTTATTTAAGGTTCGTGCTAGGTCTTGTATAACAGAAATACACAGCCTTGTTACAGCTCCATTGCTATCATAAATCCTATGTATAAATATTTTACACCTACCTTCTGGTTTCCCTTTATAATTTTATGTAGTTTCTGAAGCCTGAGGTGCTATGCCCAATGACTTTCCATCATCCCCTGATAGATTTGTGAGCCTGCACACTGTTGGTGTTACTACAGGACTAGAACAGAGCTAAGTTCTGAAAACACATTATGACTGTTTTATAGTTACTTTTTAAGACTTGCTGAACATTTAAGGCAGATGTAATTTTTCTGTATTCTTAAAATACAGAAAATCAATGTTAGGCATATAATTAAGATTTTATTAACATCCATATTTAACTAGATATCATTTTAATATTTCATATCAGAAGGTACCGAAGATGTACGGATGTGTGTGACACTGTACCTGGCCCAAAATGCTCACTCATCAAAGGCAGCTATCAACACTTTGGCAGGCTCCAAGAGGCACAGTAATGGCCATGGCTCTACTGGAGCAAGAACCCAAAGACACCCACACAGTAATCTCCAGCCTTGTACAAATGAGTCTTTGCTGCCTTTCCAACTGTGTATGGACATACTGCAGGCACCAGTTCTCCAGAGATGTTAGAGCTCTAACACAGGTAGCTATGGACAAAATTCAATGAGTAGAGCAGTTGGCACTGCTGTATCCCCATTTCAGGCCTCTCACAAAGGCTGCAGCCCAGCTGCTCTACAGAGGAAACACTCTGCATTTTATAACTGAAAAACAAAAGTTCTACTTGATATCTTGACTGGCATTGCCAATCAGGAAAGGGAAGGGATTATCCTGGTCTGAGCTGGTACAGCCTCGTCTCCAGCACTTTGTGCAGGTTTGAGCTCCACAATATAAGAAGGAGATAAAACTGTTAAAGAGAATTCCCACAGGAGGGCTACTTGGATGGCAAAGTGTCTAGAAATGGAACTTAAAGATTAACAGTCACATACATGCTACACTGTAAAATAAATGCAATTTTATCTGTGTCAGTTAAGCATGTACATATTCATCATACGTGCATATGTATATGAACCTTTTACTCTGTTGAATAGCCTAAATTGCTAACAACAAACTGAAACTTCAAGCCATAACTCACTTTGGCACAATAATACCTGATCAGAATCACAAATGCAGCAAGCACTGCTTCAAGGGCATATTTTCAAGCAATCAGTCTGTGTAATTGGAGCAATTACAGAATAGGAATAAAATGCATTCCATAGGTTTATCTACACTAAAATGTTCCTTCTAAGCAGTACAAAATTATGTATATTTAAAGGGTTTTCTGATGTTTAAATTTTCTTACTTTTATTTTTGGCATGTGTACATAAAGTATCTGATTCTTCTTGGAGGAAAATAGCATTTATGCATCTCCCAGAGGGATTTTTTCACCTAATACTGTAGGAAAGGTACACATGTCAGTAGCTCCTGTGATTTGCTTTGTCAGCCCAAGAGGTATTAGGAGAGCTTTCCTCTTGGTATACAGCTTTAGTTTTTCCTCTCTTTTAAAGGTAAAGCTAGACACATTTTTGTTTCCCCACAGTGAAAAGAAACAAGCAAGAATATGTGGTGTGAGTTTTTCCTCTTGAAAATAAAAGACTGGGGAAACCACGTCAGTGGCTTTTAAGTAAAGTGGACTTCATAAATTTAATGTTCTTCTCTGGCTCTACATAGCAAGATAACCGCAGCACTTTTATGCAACAGTGTTACTTGCAGTTCAGCTAAAGAAGAAAGGCCTCTACTGTAAACATTAAGCAAAACAAAGGAAAAAAAGGAAAGAATAAGATGTCTCTGACATAGGCTGGAAGAAAGCTGGACTCAGAGAAGATACTATTTGTTACAGTATCAAAAATAATATGTGCATGTGTGTTCATATATGATCACATCTTCCTAACCAAATCCAAGCTTTGTCCTCGTGACAGAGAGGCAGCTTGGGAGGAACTGCTAACAGAACGGCTAACCTCAAAGTAACAAAAAACCTAAAAAAGTAACTAATATCAAAGTAACAGAAAACCTCACCCAGAAAATGAAGGTAGCCTGATGCTTACATATATCAAGCACAAGGACAGATCAAAGGAGCAAGTGTAAAAGACTTCACAAACATCACCCCAGTTCCTCAGAGAGGGGCAGAGCCAAGAAAGCTTTGAATAAAGACAAAAAATTCACAGTTACAAAGCAGATGTTTTAGGGGCTACAAATAAAAAGCATGAGGTCACATCACAAAGAAAAATCTACTGTCGCAATTTTCTTGAAATAGAAATCTTGAAACAGATACAAATATTGTGATTAAAATTCTGAAAACTGGTAGACATTACTGACAGTTATGTTATTAGAGTCTGTGATGAGTGCTTGTCACTGGAGAATTGGTGACAGAATTGGCAATTATGTAAGTGCTCACTATGAACATATGAGGAAAAAACAAACTCCTGTTTCATCAGCTTTTAACTTCTTATACATCAACTTCTATAAGATGAGATTTATGAAGGAGAAAAAATAGTTTTCATAATTTTTGACATTTTAAAAGCAAGAAATTATGCTAGGAGAACGGATTTTTAGACACTTGGGAACAGAAGTTAAACCTGTGAACCAATGTCAGGCTATTCTAAAGAGTATATCTCCTACAAAAGAGGTATTGCTGACAGCAGTTGCAAAAATATCGACAAACTTGGGTTTCTATACAGAAGAAAAATAAAGAAACTATAGGTAAAACGGGACACTGCAACTGCACAGCTCCCACAGCACGTACCATTATATTCTAAAGCTAAGCATCAGCTGCCTTACCCATACAAGCATTTGAAAAACACCGCCACAAGTACACAGAAGAGGGTAGAATCGAATTACACTACAAGAAGATGTTAAAGAGTGGTTAAAAGCTGCAAAGTTGAACTTTTTTTTGTTGTTGTTGTAAATGGACAACTGATGGAGGATATCCCAAACCAGAGGACAGTTGAGACCGGAAGGTTGGCTGCAGTGGGTGTCCAGTGGGATGTAAAATTATGCAGAGGATAAGAGGAGTGCCTGGCTTTTCAACCAGATAATTCTAGATTCATGGAAATAAAACCATACTTTTACTGTGTCTGGAAAAAGCAAGATGTTCATTTCTAAAAGATAAAACTGGAGTAAACTCTTCTAGAAAGAGAACTGTGAAACTATTTCTGAAATACTTTTCATCAGGTGAAGCACATCTAATAGAGACTTTGAGAGACCTATAGAATCTTTTTACTTGCTTTTCATCTGCTCTGTAATGATTCTCTCTGCAATTTTAACTGAGTTAACAGCTTTTGTTTATGAGAAAGCACTGCACTATTGCTGGAAACACAGAACATTTCCAAGAGGAGCTCACCTCTGCCCATGGGCACCTATTGCTGCCTGTCCAACAAACCAGATAGCTACCAAAGTTTGGTATTCAGAAAGTTCAAGAAAAAGTGAAATCTTCTGAGTGATTACTTTAAGAGACAACAGTCACAGAACTGAAATCATAAGGCTGAAAAATATAAGAGTAGTAACTCTTGGGGGGAAATGCCCATCTGAACTTTACAGATATTACAGCAAATTTGGAGAGCAGCACACGAACCAACTTTCTGAGGGTTTGCAAGATCTAGTTGAGGGATATTTTCTGGTCCCTGTGTTAAAAAACAGTCACATATGAAAAGTCCATCATTTGAAACATTGGTATTAAAATAATTGAAAACATTTTAAAAAGCACAGAGAGAAATTTCTCAAAAGAATAATCTCAGAGATGGTTTAGATTACTGTGGAGGATGGCTCCTCTCAGTTGGTACATCAGGTAGCAGAGCAGTTCAACTGCTGGCAGCCTGCATACAGCACACTGCTTTGTAAATACTTTTTCCACTAGGTATGGTGGTTTATTTGATACAATTAATGCTAATTGATTTAATAACTAGTTATTAAAAATGATTGACAGATTCTGCTTATTGCAACAGTGAATCTAAAAATGCTTTTGCTACATATGTATCACTAGTTCATAATGTATTCTGCCAGGGAAAGATGCAGGGAAATAGCAAAACACTTGGTTCATTTAAAAACCCTTGAAGAAAAGCTATCACGAAACAGCAAAGCAATGTCCTGGCTTTCTCCAGAAGCTTGGAAGATGTCACCTGTACTGGTAATAGGTTTCAATGTTTCCACCTTCACCATTCACAGTTCCTAATAGCATGGTTTTCTTTGGAAAAGAAGCACAGAACTAAATAATGGGATTTCTTAGGAGTGTAAGTAACCAGAGCTGTGTCTAACTGCGTGAAAACAAATCTGAAACTTTTGAAGCTATTTACTAACTCCTTTCTTACCTATAATGAGTCCGCACAGCCTTGAGTCTCTCTGTAATTGGCTTCCTGGCAGCCATGTCCAAAACAGTTTGCCATACATGAAAAGGAAATAGTGCTTTGATACAGCATATAACGCACATGCTGAAAAACAGGTAGAAAAGCCTGTGTCACAAAATAACATCTTTTAGAGCAAAAGCATTGTCAGTGAAATAACTTGAAGGGAGTTTATCAGACTTACATTAGTAGACTGCTTCCTTCTGAAAACAAGGCTTGTCAGCTACACCTTTTTTATTCCTTTTTTCCTTTATCCAGCTGAAGAAATTAATGGTTTCAAAGTCACAGTAACTTTAAACTTCTTTGCTGTTGTGCTTTCAGAAAGTTCTCAACATATATGATGCTGAAGGGGATAGACTTTAAAAGTAACCTAATTTCAACAATAGGCAGGCCATAACTGCCAAACTCCCACAAATGCAGTAAGAAAAATAATAAATCAATAATGCTGTTATTAGGAGTGTAGTATGTCTTCAATGTGTACTAATATTAAAATGCTGAAAGATCATGTTCGTTGTACGAGTATAAACATATTTAATGAAATAACATCTACTGACTATTCTTGAACAGTGGAAGCTAGTTAGGAAGAGAGGAATGAAAATGCCCAGATGAGAGAGCAGCAAACTTAATAGCATCCATCCCTGTGGAGGTGTTCTGCCAGATGAGTCCAAGAAAATTAAGCTCTTCATCCCAAAGAAATCGGCTTTCTTGTAAGCTCTGCTAATCACATGTATAACAGTAATGGAGACAAAGGTGTACAATCAGAAAGATCTGAATACATTCCAATAACCACTATTTAGCAATGGCAGCTGGTTCACATGTCTGTTACAGCAGATGTATTCTTTCTTGTATCTTCTGGCCTCAAATTGTGGTTATGAAGATCAGAATCTTCTCGGTGTCTATTTACAAGCCACACAATACAAGCCACGCAACTGGTAGCACAACATTTAAAGCTGAAGATATTTTGGCAGACCTTATACTGAAGATAGTTTGCAAAAAAAACAAACCTGGCAATTAGCTTGAAACCTCAATAAACGTTGCTAACTGGCCTGGGTATTTGAACATCTAAGTGTCATTACCATATACCATATATTTAATGGGGGAGGAAGGCCGAGGATACCTTCACCTTCTTCCCAAATCCTGGTGTGAGAGCAGCCTGCACTTTGCCATATTTGCTTAGCTATACCTAATCAAGCTGGTGAGCTTATTGGAAGTCATATTTAAGTTTCTACATTTTCTCTCATATATGCAATAATATGGAGTTTAAACACTTCCCTACATCTGTTATACTGACAATTGTTCTGAGTAATTTGTTAAGAAACACTTTTCTTCTCATTTGGAACACATTAATCCCTCTCTTGTCTACGGCTAAGTAATCCTCCAGTCACAAAGAAGTCCTGTTACAACTACCCTATCTTTATTCAGCTCCCCATGTCATACTTAAGATACCATTCACAATGAATACTAGAGCAGTAAACATCTGTTCAGAACCATATCAAATACTCCTTTGATTATAGGAAGACAATTCAAATGATCTGTCTTTAAAAAAAATTATAGACAGGGCAACTCTTCATAAACTATATGGATGCTCCCAGAGATGTCAGTATTTGTGTGACACGTGGTTTGAATACTTCTGCATTAAAAGCTTTATCAACTTCAACAAAATATTTCACAGCAAAAGGTGCTATGGATCAGAAAAAGCTTCCATATCCATGGATGATAAGCTCTGCTTAATGGCTGATGAACCAAAAGCTTTTAACAAACTGCTTCACAAATTATCACAATTGTCCCCTCTGTTGAAAGTTGTTTTTTGAAGAACACAGGTTTTGTCCGTCAGACCAAAGGACTGAGCTTACCGAGAGATAACATCTAAAATTTCACTCTACATTGCAAACTATGTTTGGTGACTTGTCAGCATAGCTGCCCACCACTGAATGTCTTTGTTCGAAACATTTTGAGTTTGTTTGTGCCAGCAGTTGCAGTGGAAGCTACCTGTATTAGAAATGAATTTGTCACTTGCTTGCCCTTCTGGGACACGTTTTTTGGCTGCTAGTGGAAAAAAAACAACAATGTTCATCATTTCAAAATTCCCACTTCACCTAAGTAATGGCACATTTTGTTTAAAAAAAAAAAAACCACAATCATAAAATCACCAAGAATGGAAAAGACTTCCAAGTTCATCCAGTCCAACTGGATACCTACTACCAACATTTCCCCACTAAACCACGTCCCTTAATACAACATCTAAAAGTTTCTTGAACACTTTCAGGGAAGGTGATTCAACCACTTCCCTACGCAGCCTATTCCAGTGCATAACTGTTCTTTCAGAGAAGAAATTTTTCCTAATACCCAACCTGAACCTCACCCAGCACAACTCAAGGTGCAGCCTCACCAGAAGTGAGTATCCTGCTCTGGCTGGCAACACTATTTCTTATACATGCAAGGATGCTACTGGGCACACTGCCAAGTGTCAAACAGTACCCTCAGATTCCATTTCTTCCACATAGTCTTCCAGCCTCCTATGATCCAAGCACTGTTTGGGGCTTTTATGCACAAAGTGCAGGACGTAGCACCTGGTCCTGTTGAAAATCATTCAATTGGCATCAGCTCAGTGATGCAGCCTGTCTGGATCCCTCTGAGGATCCTCCTAACTTGGCATTATCTGCAAACTTAATGAGCATGCACTCAATCCCATCACCAAGATCATCAATAAAGATATTGAATAGTACAGGCCCCAATACTTGACCCCTAGGGAACACACTTGAGTGGTCACCAGCTGGAATTCACCACCACTCTAGGTCTGGCACTCCAGCCAGTTCTTTACCCAGCGAAGCGCTTACTTGTCCAGACCATGGGCTGCCAGCTTATCCAGGAGAACACTGTGGGAGACAGTGTCAAAGGCTTTGCTGAAGTCTAAGTAGACTACACTGACAACCTTACCCTCATCCATCAGGTGGCTCACTTGACCAAAGAAGGAGATCAAGTTGGTCAAGCATGATCTGCCTTCCATGAATCCATGCTGACAGGGCTAATCCCTCAATGGTCCCACACATGCCATGCAATGTAATTCAAGATGATCAGTTCCATAACTTTTCCTGGCCCTGAAGTCAGGCTGACAGGCCTGTAGCATCCCAGATCCTTCTTACAACTCTCTTCATAAATGAGACTTGCATGCTTTCTGCATGAATGCACGTGGGAGCTGAAGTATTGTCACCTAGTGAATACCTATCAGCTACATAGATTAAATAATACAAAAAAAAACTAGTTTAACAAGGTGATAATACATGGTGATCCAGAGCTGTCAGAGAAAACCAGATCTCTTCCAAATTATGATAATAGGATGCTTGAGATAATTATCATATCACTTATTTCATACTCTTGAGGGCCTGTGAGTGCTTCTCAGCACAGCCATCACTGGCTACTCAGCAGAGGCACAGCAATGTATTGGCTCCTCAGACAAACAGGACTACCATCCTCCCTTACCTTTTTCCTAAGGAAAATGCTCTCAAGGACCAGGGTGACAACTACAGTACAGGTGTTAAAGAGCTAACTGAAAAATGTTTGTTTTGTTTTTCACAAATAAATGCATTTCTTCTTTTCTCATAGATCATGACCTGATCTTTATTCACACCTAAAAGATGGCATAAAAACAAACAGCACACTGGGAACTCCTACCTAGTTTCATTTCTTATCACTGTGCATGAAGTGTCACACCCAGAATATTCTTATATTCTAATTAAATATGATAAGTATGTGCATCCTGGATTTAATTAAATACAAACATCAATGTCACGGGAAAGATAAGTGAATTAAATAGGAAGACAGAGCACAGGTCAATAGAACTATAAGCATGTGTAAATCCCTCCCCAAAAAGTTACTGAAATTAAGTAAGGGAAGAAGCTAGCTAGAGCTTTCAATTTAACAAGAGGCTTTGACATCAGCAAATATTTACTGTGTTCTAATCTGAATTATTAGCCCTTCATTTCACACCTGCAACCCCTCTGTTACTGAAGTACATCTATATAAATAGTCTTCGCCATCTCCTCATCCTTGCAAGAAAAGCCCCATCATCATCATAGGACAAAAGATATTTCTTAGAATAATGTTAAATGCTTCAATTCAGTTGCTCATTAGCTTTATTCCAGCAGGCAGGAGTATCAAAGAATTACAGGGGTAGGAAGAGACCACAGAAGATTATCTAGTCCAGCCCCCCGCTAAAGCCGGTTCCCTAGAGTAGGTATCCAATTGGCCAAGCAGTAATTACACAGTAGTTGTAGCCAGATTTCTGCACTATTTGTACATGACAGGCAAATCCACTGGGCTGTCCAATTTTGGCCTTGATACAAAACACATGCTACAAATTAGACATAAATCTATTACAATAAATGGAATTATATTGGTTTTGCAGCAATAAGAGTGAGGTAAAATTTGATCCATAGCCCTGGGATTCAGTGGGAGCTGGCTATTTGTAATAAAAGTATCTTAAGATGGAAGAATAAACGCTAAAAATACAATTGGTTATTTTTGCCAACATTTCATCTCATCTAGAAATTGGGGTTTTGCCTGCTGCTGTTGATGTGGAATTCCTGGAAATTGCTACTCTCATCTTCAGAAGGGAAGTTTTGCCATTAATTTTTGCGTAATGAGAGCAGATATTGTATTACAGAAACAAACCACAAAAAAGCAAAAGAACAATGGAGACTGAAAATTGTATATACTCATGTCATGTGCTACTTTCATATTTGCCTAAGTTCATACAATATTGTTCCAGGGCATTTCACTTAACACCTGACAGACAACTTTGAGGAGCAAATAAGAAAGCTGCATGACATCTTGTGATGATTTGAGGACTGTGTAAACCAAGATAAGTAAAAAGGGTCCAAGGTGTCAAGAAGGTTACTAGAGCCAGGAAATAATCAGTTTGATTCCTTTCATTCTCAGGGAAGGAACAACATACAACAGCAGGTCCAGCAAAGAAGTTGAAATTATTTTAAAGGGGAAAAAGATGACAAAGGCAGTCAACAGAAGAGAGGCCTTCGTGTCCTCAGAGAATAGCACCTCCAGGGGAACAGAAGGAGACACATTTATCCGCAGAAATCACGACAGCTAGAATCGGAGAAATCTAAATGGAAAGATGAGGAACACTGGAGACACAGTAGTGCAGCCCATTTAACAAACAC
This sequence comes from Cyrtonyx montezumae, assembly GCF_038088225.1. NCBI lineage: Eukaryota > Metazoa > Chordata > Aves > Galliformes > Odontophoridae > Cyrtonyx > Cyrtonyx montezumae. The sequence goes on from NW_027071826.1 coordinate 15,553,166, forward strand.
ATATCTCATCTGTTTGATTATTTCTTCCTCTCTTTAGTGAAAACCATAGTTGGTTTAGAATATCTCAAGAGTTTGTGTGATACAATTCGGCACGTGGCCCTGGAAAAGTAAACCATGGGTCAGAGCTCAATGGAGCCAGGGGCTCAGAGAACGGTGGTGCTTATGCTAACAGTGTCTCACAGATCACAGTCAGTCCTGAAAGCCACAGCAGGTAAGCTGTGAGTTCCATGAAATGAAATCAGTTTTTGCCTAGAAACAGAAACTTTAGCTCATGAAGTTAAAGCACAGTGTCCATGATATAGGGTCCAAGCACTGCAATTTAGTGAGAGTACAAAGATCATTTAAAGAGAGACCTCACAGGCTGATGATTTTTCTTCAAACAAACGAAAAAGGATGTTCAGTTCTTGCATTTTTGTCCTTCCACAGAACATTCACAATTCTAGTTAGAGACTTTTCTATTTTTATCTTGCAACAATTGAGTCTAAAGAGACATCTGATGATTCAGGCAAAGACACCATTTGCTTGGTGGTGCAACTCAGCACAAGGAATAGTAACTGCTTTTTTCAGGGACTTTACTCAGTGAAGATTTATTGACAGTGCTAATGTCTATGGTTCTCTTTATTTAATAACAGAAGTCAAACCTAAAAAAAACCTAACAAACCTCAAACCCTGCCTCTTTTCATAGATGATTAAAAACAAAAAAAAACCTGAGTTACAGAATCACTGTGATTGGAAAAGACCTCAGGAGACTGTCTAGACCAAACGCCTCCTAAAGGGTTCCCCAGGAAAAGTTACACAGGCAGGTCTTGAATATCTCTAGAGAATGAGACTCCACAACTTCTTTGGGCAGTCTGATCTAGTGCTCTGTCACCCTCAAAGAGAAGTTCTCTCTTATATTCATACAGAATGTTATATATTCCAGTTTGTGTGCACTGCCCCTCGTTCTGCCATTGGGCACCAGTGAGAAGAGCCTGGCCAAAATCACTTGACTCCCAGCCACTGGATATTTATAAGCATTGATAAGGTCCCCTTTTAGTCTTCTCCACGCTGAACAACCTCCAGGTCTCTCACCCAGCCCTCATGATGCAGATGCTCCAGGCAACTTATCTTTGTGGCCCTACACCACTGGACTCTCTCCAGAAGATCTCTGTCTTTCTTGAACTGAGGAGCCCTGAAGTGGGCACAGTACTCCAGATGTGGCCTCACCAGGGCAGGGTAGAGGGGAAGGACAGCTGAGGGAGAACTGGCTATCATGATCAGTAACTTGGTGAGCAATGATAAACCTTTCTCACATTTAACTGAATGCAGTTATTTATTATTTCCATTTTTTAATTTGGAAATTCACATTTAGTTCCTCCTCAGGCACCTGCAGTGTCTGACAGCCACTTACCAGCTTTAACTGAGCAGTTTGCAGGTCCAGGAGAATGGGTAATCCTCTGGGCCACCCCCTACTAAAGAAAAATGTTTTTTCTGTATTAACATCAAAAGTGGCAGAAATTGTTATTACATATTCACAATTAAAAGTTGACTTTCACCTCCTGCTGCTTTGCAGTTATATGAAGAACTTATGAGGGAGTGACATAGAAAACGAAATTCCCAGTTCACACCTCATTGCCATTTTTTCAATTAAGGATGATTTTAAGCAAGCCCAATGTTAGTAAATGGAACTAAAAATGTATCAGGAACTTTTACATGCTCAGGCCTCCAACTATTCTCACACATCATTAAACAGGTACGAAATTTGCTAACATCTGATGGAAAACCCTAGGATGTCTTCTCATTAGGCACAATTCTATCTAAAGACAATGTTCCACTCTCCTAACTGGCTTCTCTCTTCTTGCACTTGACACAGGCACAGTGCACTAGAAAGCAACAGTCACGCTTTTTCAACATTTCAAGCTTCTCTTCCTTTCTATTTTAGTGCATGAAAACTAGCTGGAACATCGCAAGAGAGAATGATAGTTTAGCTTTGCAAAGGAAACACAGACCAGGAGAATGTTTCACCTTAAAGCAGATGTACAACATGCATGCACACACACACACCAATGAAGCACTGTGCTCACAGAATACTCTTCGCTCCCCTAACCCTCCAATACAAGAAAGTTCAGAAGAAATTCAGTGAATTAAACTGAAGTATAACAAAAAAAAAAAGAGAGAAAAATAAATATATCCTTTTTATGTCTCCTTAAGAGATCTGTATATCATTATTTGCTTTTGGCAAATGGTTATGATGTAATTGATGGCATCAATAATTACTAATCAATTTCTAGCAAGGGAATCTAGTATTAGATATTGTAGAACACCTGAACAATTCCATTAGTACAAGCTGAATCTTACCAATTTAAAGTAACAAGATGCAGGGTACTGCCACATTTGCTCCTCATGGAAAGTTACTTATGTGCATAAGAGCAACGAACACTTTTGATTCTTATTCCTAAACTCTGAAATTCCTGTTTCTGACAATAATTCTTACTGCCTTCAAGGATGTACCCCACTGAACGACAAAGAGCAGTACTGAACTGCTATGAAGAGATGTTTCTCTTAGCTTGACTGATAAAAATTAAAGCCTTGCTGTGAAATGTGCACAGATGGTGAAAGGCTCATGCCTTGAAAAAAGTGAAGTAGTGACAGGAAATGGGAATTTCAACTCATTTAAAAACACATCTTGACAGTACATTCAGATAATAAATGAGCGTGCAATGTGTGCAATAAGACTGACTCAAACACACACATTTTCTTCCCTTTGAGTTTGCCACCAATTGGTGAGTGATAGAAAACACTGTCATTACTTAATTTTATCCTTTTGTGAGGAATTATTCACTTTAAGCTATGACAAATAGAAGTATTCTGTGAAGATCACCTTTGGTTCTCCCAGAGATAAACTTTATCTTCGCAATTCAACAAAAACAATTCAAAAGTAAAGTATTCCTATTTTTTCAGCAATAGATAGTTGAAAGTGAGAAAAGAAACAACAAAACATACTGGTAATTGCTATCTGTGGCTCTTTTGATATTTTTTCCCCAGTTATTTTGCAGCTAATGAAAGAAGATATGAGTTCTGCTTTTATACACTTCCAACTAGCAGTATACAATGCCATAAAATTTGAGCTGCAAACACTACGGGGAAAAAAATTACTTTAATGGAAATAAAAATATTTCCATTAAATAATCACTTTGTCTACCACAGTAAAGCACTCATCAGCTTATGGAATTGTAAATAAAGAAAAAAAAAGTGTTCTTTCTATGATTTAGATTGTCCCTGGAGAGCAATACAGAATCAAAGAATAGCTTCCACAGAGCATCCTTCCCTTTGTTTTGCTGGCTATAATGCAGAGCGATGTGGGAGCAGTGACTTTTCCCTCTGTAACACATGAAACCGAGAAAATAGGGCAAATAGAAAAAGGGATTTGGGAACTTACATATTTTGTCTCACCATTCATTCTCCCAACTGGGTTTAAAGGAATTACTTAAATTAAGGAAAACAAAACATTGTTTTCTCACTTTTGGCTATATAGTTATTCTTGCAGGCAATTCTCCACATTTAGAAGCAATGAAACCTTCAACAGGAAAAAAATTCTTCATAAATTCTGAATGAAAATGATTGTAGATGTCATTAAACGAAGGTGAGATCAGGTTTTTAAAATGGCATTCACTGAATTACTCTTGTGCTGTTTGTCCTCGCAAGGAAGACAGATACAGCATAATATATTCTTGTGTATATATATATTTACAGGCATCTGAATGTCTAACACAGTTTACCCTGCAAAATTTCTGGCTCTGTCAGCTGGAGATCAGGTGAGACTACGGAACATAATGATTTACATACCTCACAAAAATAAAACCTTAAACATCCAAAAAAAAAATGGCCTCTCTTTGTGGATATTCTCAATAGTGATGAACAGATAATCAACCTGAGAAAATTTCACAGCAGCCAAAGGGCTTGGTCTGTGTTATGTTACTGCCTTCCTGTGCCTTCGTTAACTCCATTACAAAGTCTGTTTACACTCGGGGCAACAAACTGATGAGTCAAACATCAAGACAAAAAAATCTAGTGACATATAAATGCGCTGTAAACAACAGATGTAAAACTTTGCACAAATGACTCACCATCTAGCAAACAAAATGCATATTCTGATAGGGATGACAGAAACTGAGGGAAAAAAAAGACATTGTAATAGCCCAGTTGAGTAAACTGCTGCATAATATTTCAGTTATGTTACTTTTACATTACATAGAAAAGTATGAAAAGATTTGGTGTTCTAAAAGCTCTTTGTTGTGCATAGCCTTTACATTAAACAAAGTTTTATGGTATTCTAGAATTTAAAGTGCAATACATACAAAAAAATTCTAACCCTCTGAAGTTATTGAATTGGTTAAAATAGGTGATATAGCAGGTCCTGCATAAATCATGCTAAGAAGATACTCCTCATAGACTCGTAACAGAGTCTAAAAAGCTTCTCTTTACTTTTAGGAATGCTATATAGGTACCTCTTCTACTTGTGACTTGCACATCAAGCCCTTGGCATTCACAATTATAGGACAACCCCCTAAAAATGTGGCACAAGTGCCAATTTGGAAGGAAACAGGACAAGATTTGCAGCTCCATTAGCTGCCTGGAACATCACCTAACAGATAAAAAAAAGCAAGAACACTTTACAGTAACTTGTAGACCACTACTGATTCAAAACTGCCATCAGACATCTAGCAGTTAACAGAATTTACCATTTTTTTCCTGACAGTCAACCTAAAAATTCTCTTGCTAAATTTTAACTCATTGCTATTAATCATACTTTTTTATACTAAGTCTGCTTCTCCTGGATGTTTACATTTTAAAATATTTATATATCATTACCAATTTATTCCCAATTTATCCTGTACTATCAAACACTTACAGGCTGTTACTTCATCACCCCTTTCTACGTGATTTAACACTGGCTTTTTTTTGTTTGTTTGCTTTGTTTTTAAATCTTCCCTCATCTATTTGCACCTCCAACTCCCTGGAAATTGGTGTTCTTTTCCTAGCTTGCACATATTTTATAAAGAAAAAAATAAGCACTCAAAATAGGAAAAAAAAAATCAGGAATTGAAAGAGCCCCATGAGTTACTTGTGCTTACCTTGAGTGAAGCTGGCTGGTACTCCTGCTCCCAAAGGTCTCCCTCACTGGTGAACACAGGAGGAGCTCCAAGAGCTGCTCCAGCTCCACGCCCACCCTCTGGCACCATCTGTGCTTTCTCTCTGGCCATGGACAAGGATGGTGGCAGATACTCAGTTTGCTCTGCTGCCAAAGCCTCTGGAGCCCAGGAACACCTCCATAAGTTTCTAGGAGGCTCCAAGAGACACTGACCTGAGCCCCAGTCACCCCAGCAGGGTAAGCCAAAGGGAGAGCTCTCATAGCAGAAATCTGGAGAGTAGAGAGAAGAATGACCTCCCCATGCCTCCCTGTCACCTCCACAGAACACAACAAATTGACTGAAGGATAACTGACCTTTTTGCTTTCCAGTTCAGTGGAAATGCATAACCTGACTTGCATAAGGATGGTGTATTTTCCTTGGAACCAAAGCATCTACCACAAGGACAAGGTACTGCTGCTTTTACTGCTAAGGGAAATTTGTGTTTTTTTAAAAGAGAATACTACCTGGAGTCACTTCTTAGAAGAATGTGGTTTTATTTCTTGAAAATCTACTAAAGTCACACAATTCCCTTTCTCTCAGTAGGCCTGAAATCTGTGATATATGTGCACCTACATCCTGATTGCATGAATGCATTTATCAGGAGACTCATGCTGACTGCAGACTCATACTGCCATTTGCTCTAAAACTCAATTTTCACTGACATTCGTTTTCTGGACAATCATCTATTAGCACAGGGCAGCCCTATCAAGCACTTAAGAGAAAAAGTCTTTGTGCAGGTCCCTGCTAAATCTGGGCTTATTCTCCAAAATCAGCCTTGGTGATAAAATACACAGTTAGCAGTAAATTCGTCCTGAACTCAAGGTGGCCCACATTTTAGACTAAAATGGCTTTTTTTTTCCCCCCTACAGTTCTTTCCAGATGAAGACAAACTCTGAATCAAATATTTACTACCAAGCACTGCTTTTAAAACACTACTCTCACAGAGGCACTGCCAGTATTAAGGACTAATTGAATAGATGGTAGCCTTTCTAATTTTGTAGTATATCCTGGGCATGGGCAAAGTTAAAATGCATACCAAATGCCACAATGTTAATTTCAAGGTCTATGACGAGGTTAGTTTTACTACAAGCAATTTTGCTGTTTCTACGGTAAGTGTGAATACCCAGGACTGATGGCACAGCTGTGCCGTGCTGTAAGTACTGTTATCTGTTATCACTGTTATCCACCCAATTGTGGATAACGAATCATCCCTGGGATACTTAATCCCCTTGTTCATACAGAAATCCTGCATCCACACCTGGCTTCTCCTTTGTAGGAAAACACTGTCACCAGTATTCTTGCACATTAGTCACAGCTCTGAGGCTTTCCTGACAGCTTCAACACAACATCTGGATGCAGTCTTTCCTCCTGATTTGTACAAAAATAACCTGAAGACAACAGGTAAAAAAGGAAATCAATTCTTAACTAAATTAGTCTAATATAAACCTGCATAATGTTGGTCAAACACTAACCTTGGCAAGGAAAGGCAAGAAAGAACATGGTCCATAACTAAAAGAGATGCTGATTGACCATGCCAAACAATTTTATCATTGAAAAAATGGAGAGCTCGGTGACAATAAAAATAGCCAACATATGCTAGAACATGAAGAACAGAAGGTTAAATTAATGTAAAATACAGAGGAGGCTAGCATGCCATACATGTAATTAAAAGTAAGGACTTAAGCACCCTGCTGGAACATGCAGCACAGGGCAAAGCCATGCCCATATCTCTGGTGTGCCCACAGCCCAGTTATCATCATCAGCTGCTCTCATGGGGAGAAAGAAGATTTGATATAACAACAATAATGACAAAAAGTACAAGAAAACTGCTGAATGAAGAGACTGAAAGGCTATGGCTGTTGAATTTAAAGGAAAGATGCACTACGACAGAGTGAAAAAAATACTAAATGGTTTAAAGAAAGCAAAGCATTCTTGCTTGTGTTTTCTTCTAATCCAAGAGCTTGAGGGTATTCAAATGCAAATCCATCCTCAAATACTGATGAAAATAATAAATATATTCACATTATATAAATCACCTGAGGCAGTGGCTGCACTTTATCATGCATTGACACAATCCAACCCTGAAGTAGTGCATCTCTGAGAGATTTCTACACTACTGCAATTTAAATATGATAAATCTAATAAGAATAGCAAAAATATATCAAAGAACAGTATCATTCAAATAAGAGGGAAAGGAGAAGGGAGGGGAGTGGAGAGACTAACTTCCCAAACTACTGCGTTATCACTGGGTAATGACTTATTTTCTAAAACTACCAAAAATTAAGAACATTTCATTAATAGGAGTTAGCCCACTGAAGCCAATTTGCATTTGTCACAGCCTAACTCATCAAGACGTCACAGAATTATTTCTAATATCTTCCTTTCTAATAAAGTGAACCATCTGATCTGCAGTTGCTCAGACAACAGCAGCTCTCCAACTTTGCCACTATGGCAGTCACTGGTCCACTTCAAACCTACCATTGAAGCCGTTGCTAATTTTGGCATTTTCTTCATAACTTCTGTGTATTTACCTAAGCTGCTTATTGTATGCCTCTTAAGCAGCAACTAATGATTTCTTCAGCAGATGATGACTCCAGCTGTTCCCCGACAATTCATTCAGCTCCAACCTTCCTCCTCTAGGAAAGCAACAGCAAAGCATTTTGCCCATAGTATCCCAGTGCTCTTCTAACCTCTAGCAGTATATAACTTCAGGTTCTTTGATGACCATTCCGTTGTCTCAATTCCAGATGAACAAGTAATTATGTCACACAAAGAGAGCAGAGAAAGCTCCAGAAGAGTTTTACCAACACCAGTGATAAGCAATAAACAAATGCTCCCTTCTGCTCATACATCACTTCCAGGCAAACTCTGAAGCAAAATGCACCACACGCATGGCAATATGGAGACAGCTTCAGAAAGATTTTCCTGATGTTTTTTTTCACTCAAGCAGAGTATCACAGATGATTTACCTCTGGTTACAGAGCTTCTTAGGGAAGTAGGGAAAAGCAACATAGAAACATTACTTATTTCTCTACCAGCAAAGGAAGAAAAAAACAACAGAACAACAACAAAAAATGCTCACCCATCCCCAAGGATCTAGGATTGCAGAGGAAAAAAAAAAAGCGCCTCCCACCAGAGATCCTTCCTCATTAACAGTCAGCCCTTAAATGAGGTCTATGAGGGGAGGAGCTTGGCTCCACCCCTCTCGCTCACACAGGTGAATTGCCTTCAGGTGTGCTCCCAGGGCTGACCAGGCCTTTTCTCCAGGTGCTCAATCAGTGCTTCAGGCTGTGACTCAGCAGTTCCCATGCAAACTCAAACACTATATATACATACACATATAAGCAAACATATATATTTATTATATATATATGTACTATGCCTTAAAAGTACATAAACCTTTTTCTTTTGGATTTGCACGACCAACCTGACTGACCCAACACATGCACCCCAGGACAAGCTCTCAGACCACCTGCAGTTTGCTCCCCATGCCCTCATTGGGGCACACAGCCAGCACTGCTCCTCCTGCAGTTGGAGCATGTGCTCTGGCAGGCTGATGCTGTTCCCTGTCCAGAGTGACACTGCAGAACCAGGGGATGGGGATCAAGTCAAGTCCATACTGTAAGTTCCTTTGTTCTTTTTTACCAGAGGAACAAGGCAAAAAATATTATAAGAATGGTTGTTTTTCACTTCTAGCAAAACACCCTGTTATGTCTGCTTACATTTCAGTAGCATCTTAGCCTCCTGCTGACAGTGGACTGCACTTCCTTCTCCTTCATTTATTTAACCTACAGGGATTCTATGCTAGTCGGATTCTGCATTTAAATTTGTGTTCCACTAGTATGAGCGATGCATAATTAATGAATATTTTAGCTCTGTCATTATTTGTAGATGAAGGATCATTTTGCTAATAAATCCAGATTAATTCAGCTGCAACTTCAGCCCACAAAACACGAACTAAACTCAGTCCTAAACTTCAGTATTGCACAGAACACACTCAATTATCTTCCCTTCTCCTGCTGACATAGGCAGGGACATATTGTACAATGCACCAATATCTCTACTGACGTAGTACAATAGCAAAGACATGTCCTGACATCCTTAAGCAAACAAAACATTTCATACAATGAGGTCAGACTGCCCCTATTTCTGTTCTGGCTTTGAATTATTCCTATACAGAAAGATGAGCAGCGCTCGTCAAAGACCAGAAGGCATCAAATCCCTCACTCTCAGACATTAAGTCAGTCCATGCACATGTGCTATGAAGGTGGGGTATAAACATTCCATGGCATTTAAAAAGCATGGGAAGTCCTACAGTCCTAGCTGTCTTCACATCTTATAGCATGACACCAAATTCTGAAGGACAGAAAGATCCACAGGAAAACATTGCTTCAGAGCTACATAAACACAAGAGTTCAGTATGTGATAAATCATCATGGACTTTATACAATTGGGCACCCTGTCCATATAGCCCTAAAGGACAATTTCACTCTCATTTTCTACTTAAAATACCTTTTAGAAAAGGTATATTTGAAAGACGATACTTTCTTCAGTATTATAAAGACTTAAGTCAGGCCATAGCATTGAGCACTGCTTGACAAGCATAGCTTGCTACTTTTTAGCACATTTCCCATTCCAAACCACTGATACAATCTAATGATGTTCCAGAATTAAATGCAATACACTGCAACTAACACAAATGGATGCATCATCATGAAAACATGAAACCATCCATTCCCTAAAGACACTTCTTTCCTTCTAGATCACAGATTTACTTTTAAGAACACAAAACCACTTTTCAAGGTATATATATCCAGTAATACAAAAATGGGAATAAAGAAAAAATGCAGTCCAAATGTAGTTAAGAAACTGTGATATTATTACATTCTCCTTTTTTACCATTTAACGAATTGAGTATTGAGAAATAAAAGTATTGCTGAGTTTTTAAGACTTCTAATTTTCTGGACTTAAATTTAACTACCATCAGGTTCTAAGACAAGATACCTTTGGCTTGAAGCACATTCAGATCCCAGCAATCATCAGCTGCATAGCCCCCGTCAGAGAGGAACCAAAGTCAACATCAACAGTGAGTTTCATATCACAGTGTGCATAGTGTGCACAGCAGCACTGCAAAACCACACAGTCACTAGTTTCTTACCTAGCTGCAGAGATACTACTTTCATTGCTGTATGGCTCCTGAAGAGAGGAAAGAAGCCCCGGATGATTTGCATTTGAATATGGAAACCATAAGTATCTGCAGACTCCAATTCACAATGTCATATTTTCATGGGTACAGGACTACGTTAGCAATAATATTTTCCTAGTAATTAACAAAATATTATCAGGACAGCTGGTTTTCTTGAGAATGACTGTGATACTGTTTCTAGCTGGCACTACACATTGTTTCAAAATTATGTCTCCCTATTTTTAAGTTATCTAGATTCTCTCTCCTTTGCAGACACCTGACTCTAAATATCCTTAGCCCCACTGCTCCTCCATGAAGTTACCTAAGCACCTAAATATGAGTTGCCATAAATACTCTGCAGCAACTCAGAATTCATACTTTGCATGGTAGAAATCATGCAGGCAGACATCTGAACTCTCTTCGCATCTGTTGATTTACACTTGTTGACTTTACTAGGCATTGGCAGTTATAAGTTCTGTTCAAAATCACCAGCAGTAGTACATAAGCATATTGTATTCTGTGGGCAGTGCCTGAAGCCATCAATTACCTAGGAATTCAGAAGTTGAGCTCTAAGTCCTCAGCCACGGGGAGTTTCTAAGCACTGTTCATTTTCTGTAGTAGTCCCACCAACTCAAACTCAAGACTGTGACAGAAAAGACTTCTTAGAGAACCCAGGTCATGGTGTGGAATACAACAGATGGAAAAAGGGCATGTATACAATGAGCTGCCAGGGAAGATGTAACCTGGATGGCATCTCTGAGGTTCTGAGTCCACTTCTTGGTCTGTTTATAGATTTTGCACTACAAGCTTCACTTAAGGAAATATACAAACACCTCTGGAGAACATCTCAGTTCAGACTCCTGAGCAGATGGGAATGGGGACTACCTGGTCACATTACAAGCTGGTTCTGATCTGCACTCTGCCATGCTTCCCAGGGCCCAAGTGAGCACACAGAGCTCATCATGTACCTGCACAGACCTCCCTTCTCCTTCTAGCCAAGGAGAGAAAAATGTGGCCCACCAGTAGTGCAGAAAAAGGTAGAGATAAAGAGCAATGAGGTCTCTCCTGAGCCTCCTCTTCTCCAGACTGAACAATCCCAGCTCCCTCACCCATTCCTCATAAGGCCTGTACTGCAGACCCCTCACCAGCTTCGCTGCCCTTCTCTGGACACACTCCAGAGCTTCAGTGTCTTTCTTGCAGTGGGGGCCTGAAATTGAACAGTACTCGAGGTGTGGCCTCACCAGTGCTGAGTACAGGGCCAAGTTTCACTGGCTTCTGCACAAACAGCAGCCATACACCTGTCCCTTCACTGTGGTCTCTGAGGTGAAGCCAATTCAGACTGATGATGGAAGAACTATTATACTGAACAAAGGATCTGATGACCTTGTCATCTCTACTTCTTTATTTCACCAGTGTAGCCAAGTCCAACACTGATGGCCATCACTAATGCACACTGCTAAGGGCTCAGCTTTCAGCCCTGCCCTAGGACAGGGCAATCATTCAGAGGGATCTGCTCCTGGAGAAACCTCTCCTGTCAGCCCCAGTCCCTTGGGCTCCTCCTGAGCTTCATCCTCAGAGATCACTCTTCAGAAAAGACAAGGTTTGATTTAAGCAGCTTGAAAGCCTCAGTTACACCTCTTTAACCACCAGGGACAAGCTAATGGTCAGGAATAAATAAGCTCCAGCAGACAATAAGAAAGGGGGGGGGGGGGGAGAAAGATCAGGTGTAAAGTCTGGAGTTGTTTTAATGATTTTTTTATGAAGTGGACAAAGTATGTGAATGAGATCTTCTGTAGTAGTGTTGGCTGGACTCCTATTGTTTTTTATTGATTTTAAAAAACTTAAATTAAAACTTAAATTAGCATCCAGTATTTCAGGGTCCAACCCATCCTATAGTATTTTGCAGTATTGTACAGTGTTTAATTATGCTACTTCTTTGTTGAATATCTTTTTCTTTTCCATTACTTAGTTTTTGGTGACCTTGCATAGAGTTATTTTTCTGGATGTCCTCTTAAATGGGAAGTACTAAAGACAGAACATTACTAGAAAATCAGCGGTCCCATTTGAAGTCAAAAGCCTTTCCCATTCTTTCAAAACAGCTGTTATTCTAAGTGCTCAAAAACTGGTTTTGACATGATTGAGGCTTTTGCTTCTCCCTATAGATACTTGTGTTGCCTCCTAATTAATGAAGTAATGCCAAAAAATTTATTTGCATCTACCACAAAACATATTGGTAAAGGTTGTCACAGATGTTTAATTCCACTCTTGCATGTTAACACAGCACTGTAATCTTAACTTTTTCTGCCTTTCTGTCTCACTGCTACTTGGTGCACTAATTAGCAAAGTTATTCCACTTCAATGTTTTAATTAAGTGGAAGTCAAACACAATGAGCTGAAATGTCTGCGTAACTGATGTCTCACAGGATGCTTCTTTCAAGTGAAAGATACAGAGACTTCAAATGCTGCTATGCACCAAAGCTGTGACAGGGAGATGCATATCACCCTGCACCACCACACTGTCTGCCAGGAAGGCACCAATCAGTATTCTTCACAGTCAGTAATAAAATAAAGAGATCATCTAGTCCAACCATCAGCCCACCCCACAATGCACACTAAACCATGATCCTAAGTGCCATTTCCATGCGTTTCTTTAACACCTTCAGGGATGGCAACACCACCCCTGACGGCCAGTTTGAACGCCTTACCACTCTGCCCAAGATGACATTTTTCCCAATATCCATCCTTAATCTTCCCTGGCACAACTTGGGGCCATCCCCTCTTTACCTATTGCTGTTACTTGGAAGAAGAGGCTGACCCTCTCCCTGCTACAACCTCCCTTTACGGAAATTACATAGTTCCTAGAAAGTCTTGTCATGGACAGCTTAGACTAAGTTGCCTCAAGTGAGGAGTCTAAATCCATGTTCTATCACTGATCCGAGTTATTTGATCATTGGGTCAAAGCCCTGCAAGGACACAAACCTCAGAAACAAAGGGGAAGGCCTAGCACACTTTCTCATGTTCACATCCATTAGCACTGTTAAGGTTTTTGCCAAAGAGAATTTTAATTTGGCCCTGTGATTAGGGCAGAGGTTTCTAACATCCTCTATGGAACAAAAAAGTTTGTTTTCTCTGGATTCCAAAAAAATTCTGTTGGCCACTGTAGCTGAACCTCAGTGAGTAGAACAAGCTGACTTTTTACCAAGTCCCATAATAGTTACTTGAACTGAAAAAAAAAAAGCCCTTGTTGACAGATGCTTGGTTCATTTCTCATTATAAAAATAGAATATCTCCTAGAAAATAAAACCAATAAGGGAACAAAGAAATAAAATGACTTATATTCTAATTGTTTCTATGCAGTGGAATTAACTAGGAATTTTCTGACAAAACATTTTTTCACAAGGAAATAACAAAGCATCAAACTCCAGTGGTTCACAGAAACATTTTGGTTTTAACATTTTTCCCAAAACAAAAAGAGGATTCTGACAGCTGAGAAGCCATCTCACTCAGTGGTCAGCCAAGGAGCCCCAGTCTCCATGTGCGTAGCAGCGTGACATTCAGACTGCACAGGGACAAGGAGCTTGGGGCATGGAGCATCTCACACAGAACCACGGGCCCATGGCAGCCAAGGTGCATGGCCCTCATTAATGAGCAGATAAAACCATGAGCAAATGTTTTAATTTACAATAGCTCAAATAAAGAGGAAGACTCACTATTCCTGGTCAGAAGCTGATACTCAGCTGGAGTCAGGGAGAGATTTGCTCCCTACACCACATCCTCACAGCTGGTGACCTGCTCTCTATAATTTTGTGTCACAGCAGAATGTAGGCCAGGGCCCGCTAGGCACTACATGGGAAAAATGCAGAACAAAAAGGGAAAATGAGGACAAATGTATTTGCGCAAAACAATCCTTTCCTCTGCTACAGAAGACAATGGACTCTGACAGAGGTGGACTAGTGGGTAGTAGGACAAATCCCATGTCCCTCCCTAAGGTGATCTCAGAGCAGCCAGCATTAGAGAAAGTATTCTGCATACTGCTTTGCTGAGAGCACCTTCTGTCTAAAAAAATCACAGGGATTGACCAAGGTATGAAGTTTCAACTTCTCCAGTTTCACAGCCTGGGCATGGTTCCAGTTAACAGGTAGGTATCAAGATGTTTTTAAAGATGAAATGATTAAGATGTCATTTTAAAGTTTCAGCCCAATCAGATGCTGCTCTCCTGCTGTGGATACACTGCTTCTCTGGAATTTCAAAGCCATTAACATCTAGTCCTTTCTCTCTCTGCTACTTCAACTTGCATCTTAGTCACTCCACCCTTCTCATTCCACCGCAAGGCACAAGGCAGCCCCTGAGCACCACAGTCCCCAGCTGCAGGCAGCAGTGCCAGACACCCTGGCCAGCACTGGGAGCCAGGGTCACACAACTGCTCAGAGCTGCTCAAAGGGGTCTCAAAACAGCTCTTATTCTTACCCAGACTTCTTGCTTTGATTTTTCTCTATGCTGATCAACTGCTGATTCTGTCAACTCTAAGATACCTCAAACTAATACTTAAATCTGTTTCACATTTTTTTCATTGTTCATTACTTGCTATGTCAGGAGCTGACATAATTTTGTCAGGACTGCAAATGCTTGCCAGTGTTCCCCCTTTTGTCTGTCAGGAAGGCAGCTCTAGGTAGGAGCCTGTTGTATCTCACAGCTCAAGCAGCAAATAAACACATTGGAAACCGAGCTGATATTTTTGTACACTTCTGAGTTGTTCATTTTCATGCTAGATTTGGGCTACTCCCTATTACTTCTTGTGCAACATGTGCTGTCATGGAAAAAATGATCTGTTTGCAATTTAAAGTGGTGCTGATATAACACATTGCTCTAAGAAAAACAACAACAACCAAAAAACATAGATCAGAAAGGCTATTTTAGTTATTTATCCAAGCCAGCACTTGATTCACCCAAAGACAGGCAGAGGGGCCCACCACAGCCCAGACTGCCTGAGCCTGCCACATCTCAGGGCACACTGCAGAGCAGCTGGGGCAACGTGACTGGCAGCTGCATCACCCCCAGGACCTCACTGCATCAGAGCAGCTTTATTGCTCAAAGAATGTCACAAAGGGTACAGAGTCAGTGACAGCTGATGCACCTGTTCTACTCTCTCCTCAGACCACTGCTTACGTTCCAGCCTTGCAGACTCTGATCTCCTTACCCTGCAGAACTTTCTGCCACTGAGGCAGGTCCTGCCAGGAGCACTTGGAGCAGCGTTAGCTGCAAGATCTCTGTCCCTGTAACACAGACTGCACAGAAATCCACCTAACCAAAGTTACCTTACCCAAATAACTACTTGGGAAGGTCCCTGGCATGTTGTGGCAGCACTGGTAGAGTATGTGAGCAGAGCTGCCAGGCAGACGTTGAAGAATAGGAAAACTACAGAGTGCATTTTTACTCCCTTTAGATTTCTGGATCACGTCATCTCCTTGCTCAGGCAATTCTTCAAATGAACATTCGAAAGGTCCAATTCCTGTCCACATATACAGGAAATTTTAACTTCGGAGCTTCTGATTAGGATGATATTAAACAAATTTTAAGCCTTTGCCCCAGCTAAAAGAAAATACTAGTTGTACCTACTCCAAGAGACTATATTTCTACAGATGACTAAAATACTTCCTGCTGAAATGCTGAGAAGAACAACAGGCATTCCACGTGTGGAATAAGCGGGCACACACCATTAAGGAATAGATCTTTTCATCATGTCAAAGGTCCTTCCTCTTCAGGCACCACAGATATGCCAATTATCAGCAAAACCTCAAGCTCTAAATACTTAATGAAGAAAAGAAAAGTTGTAGGACAAGCACTAGGGTGATGCATTGTCAAGTAAAGGAGCAAAATCTATCTTAGGACTCATTATAGCAGACAGTTCAGGAATGAGCAAGCCAAATGATTTTGGAGCACAGCTTCACTGTTGAAAAGGCCAGTGTCTACATCAAACATGCCTGTTAGCCAGACTTCAAAACACTCAGAATATCAGCAAATGGGGGACCAAGCAATTGATATGATAATATCCAGAACTACTAAAAGGCAGCTAGATCAGCAGAGTTTGAACAAGGGGGGTGGTACACCTTTGCTGCTGCTGAAGCTCAGCTGGTGGCTCTAAGTCTGATGTCCTCACCTGCTGCCCCATGGCTCTCAGGTGAGCTTCTTTCTCTGCAATTGCCACGACCACTTCTCCCAGAAGCTCTTTCCCTGTTGCAGCGTGCCTGCTCCCCACGCACCTACTTGTGTTAAAGAAGGTGGTGAGACCCAGCTGACTGCAACTATACCCTTGAGGACTGCTAGAAGATTAGAAAAGAAGGTGGAAATCTACTTTAAATGTGGTCATTTAAGTTAATGACCCCTTGAATTAACAGGGAAGAACTTTAGGAAGGGCAAATACATAAACCAGCAGTTGAACAATATTTAATGTTTTTTTATTTATTGGGAGCAAAATTTGATTTTTAAAGTGCAAGTCTACTCTGAAACATGACTGTAGAATTGCCTAGTGAACACAGCAGGCCTGTTTTCTGTTTATTTTGAGACATGACAATGTTTTCTCTATGCTGAGAAGTCTCTGTGGACAACTTGTGTAAAACACTGAATTTGATTCCTTGAACACTGGTAAGATAAAAAACCCATATCTTAAAATCACCTGCCCTTCAGTGTAATAACTTCTCCAAGATATGATGCAGACTTGTAGACTAAATAAAATGCTATTTCAAAAGCCAGTATTTTCTTGATTTGAGTACACAAACACCTTACTGCCTGCACAGAAGTGCACTGTAGAACACAGCTTTAAAATGCATTGCTGACTGTCCTACCTTGTTATTTACATACTCAGCTCTAAACACATCAGGAAAACAGTACTAAAGTTTCTGCAGCAAAGTCTCATCTGTTCATCTCCTGCCTCCAGCACCCCCTGAATCCATTCACCAAGCAGGGGATAATTCTTTCTGAGCAAGTAGTAGAGAAAAAAACATTGCTAACAGGAGCATTTTCCCTTGAAAAGGGCAATTTGCTAAGCAGTAACTCAGCTTCCCCTGCTTAAATTACAAAGTATTTAGTATCCAGTTATACAATGATGTTTCACAGTACCTCCAACTCCTTTGCTCCTTTGGATTCCAGGCAATGAAACTGGAAGGGAATAAATATAGGGGGCCTCAAAGTTGTCACTAGTGGGACCAAAATTTGGTCCCTAAGAGTAAAAAAAATCCTTCCAAATTGTATTTTATTTTTTTTTAAGATTATATGGTGATGTCTGGTCACCAGCACTGAACTATTGAAGTCCTGTCATAAAATACAGTTATGATATATAACAGTGAATTGATTAACAAAAAAAACGGGGAGTCACAGCATAGCCACAATAACTACATGTGGAGAATTCCTTTGTGTACCTGTTCTGAAAGTAATCAAAAAGTATGGGCAAGACTGAAATCCTACAGAGGGTTCCAGGGCAGTTCTAATGATGCGAGGTTCTGGGGTCCAGCTCACCTGTAAGGTGGTGTCACTACCAGAACGGCAATGTTTAAATTGAAAGGAAAGATAGCACTTCAGAGGTAGGAAGGGCAGCACTGCCCACTGTAGCACATAGGACAGCCTTCAGAAATTCCTCATTACACTCCAAATGGAGCTTGTCTCTGCCTACTATGTGAATGAGGAGTACTGCATCCTCAGACAACAGTGCAGACTTCAGGTCTTTGGGCAGATGGAACTTCCTATTTAAAATATTACACATAAAAGATGAAAGGAGGAAGGGCAGTCTGTGTAACAAAATTAACTCCTATTTAAAAAAAGAGA
The DNA here is from genome assembly GCF_038088225.1 of Cyrtonyx montezumae. Classification (NCBI taxonomy): domain Eukaryota; kingdom Metazoa; phylum Chordata; class Aves; order Galliformes; family Odontophoridae; genus Cyrtonyx; species Cyrtonyx montezumae. The sequence continues at coordinate 15,571,340 of NW_027071826.1, forward strand.
GAAACTGCACATTAGAGAGTATCATTTTTCTGACAACGAACAGCAGCACTGCCACTGCAAAGCATACAGAGAATGGAAATGAGATGAAATGTGGGGTAACAAAAGAAGGAATTAAAATCTGCAATATAAAAGATGAATTGAAAGAAAAAAAATTACCCTAACATCAAACACTACCTCATTATTTTCTTGTAACTTTAGAAAATATTTGTTTCTGCTTCTAAGTGGACCTTAGCATTTTGTTCTTTTCAAAGTAACTTATAGAACACAACCCTTTTGCTTCAACCAGCTTTAATCTTTCAGCTTGACTACAAGCCAGTACTAAAGAGCACAGAATTCACTCTTGTGGCAAGTAGCAATGCTCAGCTGTGCACAGGCTGCACCTACACTGCTGCCATCAGTAAGAGAATCTCGATGCTTACAAGGAGCAGCCTGTTTCAGCAAGAAGGCTGAGCAGCTGTTGCCGTAAAGATTTGACAACTGCAAACAGAAGTGTTACAAAAAAGTACAAAAGGAATGCAAGTACTCGCTTCAAATAGAAACCTTTTTTTAGTTTACTTCTTTGCTATATACAAATTTAATGTTTTATCATCTTTTGCTACTTTTTAGGGTTTTTTTGTTTGTTTTTTACATGGTTCCATTCTAAACTGAAGCAATAAGTGCTTCCCATTTCTTTATTTCCCTAATGACCAATGACGATTGGATTTTCAACAGAACAGCTTTCTACTAAATGCTCACCACTTTTCCTGTGTGGATAGAAGCATATGTACAGCCTTATAAACATTTGCATTGTCTAAAAAAAAAAAAAAAACAACCCACATCTCAAACTCAAAATTGGTTTGAGGTTGAAAGAAACCTGGGTTATTATTTGCAACCAACACCACTTTTCTGATATAGACTTTTCACAAGTCTGAATGCTTCCACAAGTTACAGTCCTCCATCAGGAATGGCACTTAAGCCACATGAATTCTATAAAAGTCACAGCCTTATAATCCTAAATGTTTTTCCTTGCAATCTAAGTTTTATAATAATATTTCAAAGAATACTGTTAAAACTCAGTAAAGGCAGTCAGCTTGTACTGGGCTTTGAGTTTCAATCCTTCTCCTGAGCAGCAATGACTGAATTACAAATTTGCTATAGCAAGATTTCTATAATCTTATTTCCATAAGTGGTCCAATCCAAGTCAAAATAAATGCTTTGTATTAGTAATTATTAAGTAAATCATTATCTCAACTGAATAGTTTTTAATCACCATAAGACAATATTTTTCCTCTCCTTTTTTCCCTCCCCCACTGTTGGCTATACCTTGACTTGTCTTACTCCTAGCACTCATCCACTGCACAAAGACTGCTCCCATAACCAGCAAGCAGTTTGTTTGGATTATTTGGATTAGTGTTCTTCATTCAACTGATCCCACTTCATAGCACGTCTAATGTTCTTGACTCTGATTAGGCCATTACTTTCAATTAAAAAAGTCATTTTCCCTCCAGGAAATAAGAAATCCCATTATGGCCTGACCATTCCATTTAGAGAACTCTGATTTGCTGAGTGCTTCAACACGTAGAACCAATGTGGCTCAGCCTGCCACGTGCTCCATGGGAACTTCTGTCTTACAAATGTAGAGATGCCTTAGAAGCACTGTGGAATTCTGATATCTATTCCCTAGGTCACCATACACTGAGCAGTTTAATCACAGATCACCATTACAATAGAAAATGCTTAGCATAAAGCAAAAACCTCAGGCCTTTCACAGATACATCCCTTCTCAGCCAAATGAGCAGACCAGGAAACACAGGAAGGTGTGGATTTTCACCTTCTTAGGTATCCTATCATGACTGCAGCACAAAGGAAAGAAGCACTTACTGTATAATGAGTTCAGGGAGAACCACCACAAATATCCCAGGAAAGGAGGGAGGAATTGCAGCAGGGAGATTTTTGCCCAAGGTACCTTTGGTGCACACCGGCAGTGTTATGCAGTTTGGTCTGGGTGGACATCCCCCAGAGAACCTCCCACCACACAGCAGTCAGTACATGCATCAGATACTGCTGGGAGCAGTTCAGAGGAGCTCCGCCATGTTGGAACTCCCATTTCTCTCAGGTGTAGCTTCAGTATTCAGGAAATATTTTTCAGCAGATTTAAACCCTTTGCAGAGAGTTTATGCTCCACAGCATTTTTGAGTGACCACTTCAGGGAGTCTGCTTGTTAGGCATCTCCTAAGGAGGATATTGCCAGAAGAATTCAGAAGCCAACCACATGTATTTAAAACTTGTGGGATCTGATACACAACTACAAACTCACGTGAGCCAGAAGCAAACCACACTTTGCACAACTGCCCCTGACATTTTCCATCATTTAAGGTGGATGTAGTTCTAGCTTTACCAAAGGGTTTTTTTTCCTGATTAATATTTATACAAAAACAAATCCAAAAAAACCAAAATCCCAACACAAACCCCAGCCATGTCCCACCCCCCTGCAAAGGCTGGGTCTGAGTATGCACAAATGCTCTTCCTCCCTTTACTCAGTTTAAATGTAATTTAACTGCCCTAACTCTTCATCTGCTGAATAAGCACTTATCACTTCCCTCCTGCTCTTTATTTCTAAGTCACACAAGAATGTGTGTAAAGGTTTACATGAATGTAAACATTAATATATATTACACTATGTTTTTAATGAATCATTTTCCATCTTGTATTTTCATTCTAGTAGCAGTAAAGATACTGTTATATCTGACTTCACTGCTTTAATTAAGAGCTTCTCAGTGCATGACCAGTCCTATTTTAGGTTGTTGAAAAGTTTGTTTAATTTGAGATGGGTAAGTAGGGTAACATAATTGCACAAATTGAAGCCTGTTTCATTCCAGTATTAAAATCTTACTTTGATTTCATGAAGGCTTAACAACATTTATTTTTAAAACTGTACATTCTTCGTAGATTTGACACAAAATGCTTTTTATCTGCATCCTAAAAATACAATGGAAAAGTGATGAAGAAGTTTTAGATGCAGTAGGCTGAACACATAGCATTTATTTTTGGAGGCTAACAGGGATCATGAATAGGTACTATCACAGAACCTCTGGAGGGGCATAAGAAGTTCACAGAGCCATTCTTGGTGATGTCTGGTAAGCCTGCTTTTAAAGGACTGCAGTGACGGATTCTCACTAAGGAGACTGCAGAACTGAATCACACCGCATTCATGTTAGGAAATGTTTTATGTGTATCCTGAACTGTCTTTGTCATACTTTAAGCCCCACTAATTTATGTCCTAACTTCTGTGCACTCAGTATTAAATCCTTCTTGTACAGGATTTTCACATTTTTTTTTTTTTCATTCAAAAAGTCTCTTCTCTCAGCTATTCAAATTCCCATTTTCTCCTAGTTTTGGTCTAAGTTCTGTCTTCAAGATGTCTGGTCATACCAATTACTTCCCTTCTAAAAGTGCAGCAGCCCAAACATGAAAACTGTTCTGTATAACATTTTCACTATATTCTCTTCTGGAAAGCATTAACTGAAAGCTTCTTTATATATTTTTTCCTTTTTTTTTTATTTTTATTTTTCCTCCAGCAGCAGTTCTGGACTACAGACAAGCAGCACGCCCCAGCAAAACCCTATTCTTCTGTTCTGACAGTGATCCAGTGAAAATTGTTCATAGAATAGAATTTCCAACAGCTCCCATTTCATCATGATCACAGAACCATTTCCTGTATGCTTCTTTCCTGCATGATTGAAATCTATAAAATTTAGACAAGTTGGTCTTTTACTGCAGTTCTTATCCTCCTTCTACACTTGAGCCAGAGTCATTAGTATCTTTCCTCTGAGAAATTCCTAGCCTGCCTTCATTTCTCTTTACTTTTGGTTCTTTTGAGATTGCACACTGCAAATTGCTGAGTTTAATAAAACTTCTGCACTTGAAGTCCCTTGGTTTTCTTTGTCATTTTGTGGCCACAGAAGCTGTCTTCTACATTTGCACTGCAGCTAGGTTAGCATCAAATCTAGACAGTTTCCTCCTTATTTGCTTTTATGTTTGAAAAACTTGTAGGAGAATTTGTGCTCATTTCCCAGCACATTAACTTGTATTAAGTAAATCCACCACTGGAATCAAGTCCTATGCCCTGGACAAAAAAAGTCTCATCTCAATCTTTTTGAGAGAGCATAATTCATATGATTATTTCCTCTGCAGATTACAGAATGCTTCTAAGTACTTATTTAAGTAATATTATCTCTGCAGCAGAGAAGCTATAGTCAGCATTGCCAGCAGGGGTGTGCTGTTTTGATTCTGCTGCCCTCCTGGTGCCCATTTTTTCGTTGCTATGCTGGGATTTATTCAACTAATTTTCAACACCACTAGTATTATTATGAACTTCTGCACTTGGAATCTCATGTTTTTTCTTCTGTCCAGGAAAGAGAAACAGATTAGGACACATTAATTCATCTGATCTAGTCTGGATATCTTCAGTAAAGTTGGATGACTTGGAAATCACTTGGAGACTCTGACATACACCCTGACAAGAAGTAATAAAACATACACAGGATAACTCACTTGGCCTTTCCCTTAACCTTGTGGCTTACTTATATGTTGCTTCAACTCATGTCTAAGAAAGAACATGTTAGGCTACCACTCCTGTTTGTTTTTAGACCTTGTTTGTAAATGGCACAAAATATGATTTCCAAGATTTTATCTCAAACTTCTTTCCTACTGCATGGTTTGCTCAATGTAAGAAGTTCTACTTTGTTCTGCATACATGCTAGCAGCCATTCCTTCATCATAAGGACCATTCTCCTTTCTACTTTTTTGTTTTTGCATCTTTTCTTTATACTGGTCTGTTATACATTAATCAGTAACTATTTCAGTGAACCAATTATTTACTTGGTGTAGGGCAAATAATCCCCAAGAATGGCACTCAACGAAAATAGTACAGAAGATGGTATATTTTCAGTAGGCTTATGTAGATGGTATACAGACAACTAGCAAAATAGAGTGGCTCACCTTTACGATGGTAGAGGCTTACCACTGACTCCACACAGGAGGGATCTCCGAGAAGAGATGCTTCCCTAGTGGTGGTCAGCCCTTAAATGGGGTTTGGGAGAGGTGGAGCCAGGCTCCACCCCTTCCAATCACACAAGTACATCACGTTCACCTGTGCCCCTGTGGCTGACTCGGTGCTCACCTCAGGTGACCATGATTGGTTCAGGCCATGATTCAACAGTTCCCATACACTTGGGCAAATAAGTCCTTCAAATGTGGAGAACATTCTAGTTTTCCTGACAGATGCACTCCTAGGCTGGTAGCAGTTAAGTGAGTTCATGATCACTTGTTAGCCTCTGAAACAAACAGAATCATAGAATCCTTAGAGTTGGAAGGGATCTCTGATGGTCATCTAGTCTGACTCCTCTGTAATGAACATGGACACCACAGCTAGATCAGGTTGCTCGGGGCCTGATCCAGCCTCACTTTGGAAGTCTCCAGGGATAGGGCATCACATCTCTGGGCAACCTGTTCCAGTACCTCACCACCCTCACTGTATTTTTTTTCTTTATATCTAACCTAAATCCACTCTCTTAGAGCTTTAAACCATTTTCTCTTACTCTATCACCACAGACCCTGCTAAGGAGTCTGTGCCCTTCTTTACTGTAGCTCCTCTAGATACTAAAACACCACTATCAGGTGAACATGCAGCCTTCTCTGCTCTAGGCTGAAGAGCCCCAGCTCCCTCAGCCTGTCTTCACAGGAGAAGTATTCCATTCCATGGATCATTTTTGTGGCCCTTTTCTGGATGCACTTCAACAGGTCTGTCCCAGTTTACCATCACCCTGAGCACCTTCCTTGGCAAACAGAACACAGGGAGAGAGAGATGAAAGATAGGAATATAAAGTGAAGAGCCTTTTGCTCCAGAGATGTCTTTCCTGAACTGTCCCCCCTAAGCCCAAAGGAAGGGAATCTGTCACATAGCCTACAAGGCATACACTTAGGGAACAACTTTCTGGGCTATCAGATTGGTACTACTTGAATTCAGGTTTTAAAGATGTCCTATAACTAACATAAGCCTTTTTCACATGCACTAGAAAAACATTTACTGTTAAAGTATCAGTATGAGAAGAAAGATTCTGCTTTTTTTTTTTTTCCCCACTCTAACACTAGCCTGCATGTCAAATAAACCTTGTTTTTTGCTGCTTCTGATTTCATCTTTTCCGGTTGTCTTCTGCTTCCTCTTGTTGGCACTGAACAATCCTTGTTCCTCTTTCTTTTCTAGCTCCATTTTAAACACATATTAAGAGAGCATTTCAATCTTTAATTAAAATCCTCTTGGCACTCTTAATGCAACTGCTACATTATTTGAAAAAAGAAAAAAAGCAAGCAAGCAGCCCCACTCTGCTCTATTTACACAATGCAGGCCGTCAGAAGTGTTTCAATATCTTCTGGAAAAACAAACAAACAAACAAACACCTCCAAAGCAACCAGTGCAACTTTTTTTTTGCCTTGTTTCTTTCATATTCATAAAATATGAAAAATGCTCCCTTCTAAATTTCATCTCCTTGCTGAATGTTACTTACTTCACCAGACATGCTTTTCGTTTTAAATTGACCACAGTTAATGAGGCATCAATTATTGCCATGTTTTTATTAAGTCCTTCTCATACACTATTTCTGCCCATCAGACTTCAGTTTTCAGCACTGAAAGCAGAAGATCTTTGAATACGCACCAACCTTTGTCATCTTGGAAGCTAATCATTTTTAAAGTAGGCCAAAAGGGAAAAGACATCAGACATGACTCTCAGCTTCTTATATTCCACATTTCCAGCATACAAGTGGAACTGTGATTATCAGGTCAGAGACTGCAGGATGCAGTGGATTCAAAGGGAGAGTGGGGGTCATACTAACTCAAGTCATCACGACTTGCTCTGATATTTGGTGTATTTCCATCCTTCAGGAAGCTCTACAATTAAGGAAAGCAAGAGGCAAGAGAACCATTGGTTCTTGTTGGAAATAAATGTTATATATGTATATATATATATTTTAATTAATCTGAAGGAGAACCTAAGCAGCACAGCACAATCTTTAGCACTTTTGCTAATGAGTATGGCAAGATGACTAAAAGCACCTTATACCCAGAAAAGGATTCAGAAGCTCGGTAGCTCCAGAAGTGCAGTCTGGGGTCCCTTCATGGTCTTGTTCTGTCATACCTGCAAGTTCAGCACCCCAGAAGAACCCCTGGAACAGCCCCCATCTGAACAAGGAGATACAGGAGTCTCCATCATTGAGACCAATCTTGGTGAAACACATCTTGGAGTCAGTAAAGGAGCCATGAAACTGAAAGTTACGTGCACATCACCCTCCACCAAACACAGGTGAACAGGTATGTGGGCTGTGTCCTCAACAAATATAGTCAAAATTGGAGGGGACAGAGCAGGAAACTGAAACCCAAACTTCTCCACCCAGGGCAGGACTTTATGCACATGTTTTTATATAAAAGCTGTGTGCCCCTGATTTTAAGAAAAAAGAGAGATCTCTTTAAAAGAAAACGTGCAAGGGTTTCCATTCAGGTCAGATGGTATCTTCTGAAGTTCATGATTAGGCAACTAACATTCAGGGACGGGAGCCACAGGACAAAACAAAGCAAAGAGATGACACATTCTTCTCATAATGAATGACTGGTACAGAGACAAGCATGACTAAAAGCAATGACTTCTATTGCTCGTCTCTGAAGAGTAGGACACACTTGCACACACACAACTTTGCTGAAGTGCTGACTTAGCAAATAAAAAAACCTCCAGAGTCCACAATAAGAAAAATCCAGAACATGAATGATCTATGAAAAAGAAAACACTAACTCCTGTCAACTTATCTCATTCTCCCACCTGGGATTACTCAGTCTCTGTTACAGCTCACTGGCTAAAGCAGGTCACTGCTTTGAATTATTAGAACTGTTTGCAGCATAAACAGTAAGGAAAATGTAATCCAGAAGAACAATGCACCTTGAGTTGCACAAGTTTAAGTAGTTTAGGCATGCAGATCAAGTTCGGTTGGTAACAGCACGTCCCTTGGTCTCTGTGTCACCAGGCCCCTGGCCACCAGTGGAGCATGCAGAGCAGCCACCACCCTGTCTCACCATGCAGATACAGAGGGGGTAATCTGATGGCTGCAGGCAGTAGCTCCCTGGTTTGCATGACCCTGGTGTTTTGCTAGACATTATTCCTCCCCCACCTTTTTTTATATTTGGGTGTAATGACCCTCAGTAGTAGGTGTTTCCCACAAGCAAATCTCACCTCTTGTGCAGCAAGTAATGCATCAGGGGACAAATCTCAACTCACCCTGTACCAAGACCATACGCTTCCAGAACAACATGCTGCAGCTTCTTGCAGAGGAAAGATTCTAATTTTATATTTTTTTCCAGAAAATGCAACTCAGTTTGTGAAAATATGACTTCCTCCTTTGCCTCACTCTTCACAAGCAGTTCACTCAGAAAACACAAGAAGCAACAGGCACAAACTGAACACCCTCTTATGCTGTGAGGGTGGTCACACATACGCCACATCATACAACAGTTTGATCACTTACTTTCTTTAGGCTACGCCTTTATTACAATACATATTTTATGTCTTTTAGAGTTAAAATAAACAGCTTTTAATCAAGACCACAATACTGGATGAGATGGGGACAGGGTTCTTTTTCAAAAAAGGGAAACAAATTTGTTTTGATTTTGTTATTTACAGGAAGACAGATGTAGAAGAGATAAGGAGACATTAATGATAAGTTCTTCCTTTGATGCAACTGAAGTCAGTAACTGTTTTTTTTCCAGTGTTTCAAAGAGCAGAGAAGGAAGACCTTTGTGCCCCCATGATGCCAGCCCTCTGTATCACTCAGGGGTATCAGCATCCACTTCCGAGTGGAACTGAGGATGTTGAGGTGTCTACCATGAATGACAAGCAGCAATCCAACATTCAAGCACCTCCCTACCTCCTCGAGTCACTACTGTCCTGAGTTACCACAGAGGTCCTGAGATAACTGAGTGTCTGTTGGTGGCTGGGATCTTACAGTCCAAAATTGCTGAGCTCCTGGAGACTACCAACTGTTGCACCGTTCAGTATAAAACTGCATTCACTGAAGTGCAAACCATGACTCAGACTTCATTTTACTTTCTAGTCTACGGAAGATTTTCTTAGTCTATGCAACACGAAAATTTCAGAGAACACTGAGAGCCTCTGCTTAAAATTATTGCCCAGATCAGTGGTTAGGGCTTTCTGCTGAGACACAGAGATGTTGCTTCAAGTCCTTTCTAAGAAAGAAGCCACTCCGACCTCTTACAGACATTACTACCCCCTGATTTCTAAGCAAAAGGTGCAGTACATTATCACAAATCCATAGGATGGCTTGGGCTAGAAGAGACCTTAAGGATCATCCAGTTCCAATTTCCCTTCCACAGAGTTCCAATTTCCCTTCCACAGGCAGGGCTGTGGCCCACTAGATGAGGATGCCCAGGGCCCCATCCAACTTGGTCTTATTATATGGGAAGTGGACATCTAACTTGGAAAACAAAGTGGGTTTATGGAAGAGTTTGCAACATACATGGCCCTGTGTGGAGCCAGGTGTTGGACTTGATGATCCCCATAGGTCCCTTCCAATTCAGGATATTCTGTGATTTGTTTATTCTATACACATAGGCTCCTCCCAACAGGTAGCTGCCTTCACTGATGGAGAGGCTTTGCCCCTATCTTTTTCAGGATCTGGCTAGGGCAGGTCTTCTCTCAGCTGGGCAGGCACTGATGGCTGCTGTGAAAGATCACGTCTCAAAGTTTGCTTTCTGAGGTATTTTTTTATGATAAGACTCTGCCTTATCTAAGAGGAAAGTGGTGGGTGTCCGCAGCAACACTTTGCGTACAGTTTTACATTTGAAAGCACTTCATTGGAGGTGATTGCCTTTGAAAGAGAGTGCTCAGGAGTGTTTACTGGTGGAAGATCTGGCCTACGACCCGATAACTGGTACGGGAGACAGGGGGATGATACCACTGTATCTTGTGAAGGCAAGGTACAAATGCCTCCCTGCTCCATCTTACCTGCTGGCAAGGCCCGGAAGATGAGAACAAAGAGGTTCCTGTGGAGATCAAAAGGCCAGGAGCTGGCTCTCCAAAAAGAGCTGACTCGACCACTTTGGACTTATTTAAGTTGTACCTTCGTTATTATGAGGAGGAAAAAAGAAGACGTCAACCAAATAACACAACCTCCAACGGCCCCATCCTACTGGAGATCAGTGTCTGAACTACGAGCCTTGTTGGACCCACGGTGGTGACTCTCTCTCTTGCTTTCTACAAAGACTCCTTGCTTTTTTATTTCTTATCTCTTTTCTATCCCTACCCCACCTCCCTAAGCAACTAACATTTGACCTGTTATGTCTTAATCTCATTGACGGGTAGACATACATTAAAAAGAACCTCTTCCTCCTACAAATCGGAGTGAGACAGCTGCCTGCTTAGACTTCTAATCTTTCCACTATATGGATAACTGCTTAATACAGGATCATAAAATTACTACATAAAATAAAATTTATAAAATAAAATAAAAAAATCATAAATTAAAAATTACTAAATAAATTACTAAACTGAAACAAACTAATTACTTTTAATAGTACCACTGTTTAGTTTTTGTATTTTCTTGACAAATAAATATAGGTCAGCTATATTTAGTTTCAAATTCCTGATTCAATGCACTGATACCAAAAGCTGATATCTAGGTGAGAAATATTTTATGTGAAACTTAATTAAAAGACAGTATCATTCTCTTAGATATTACAAAACTCTATTTTCTTTCATCTCGGAGCCAAAACCCCACAATGATAAATCTTTCCAATAAAAGTACAGGCAGTTGATGCTATAGGTAATGCCTCAGTGATGCCTCAGCAGCATACCAGAGCTGCTGGATTTTCCTTATTGCACAAGAAGTACATTTACTCTGGTACAGTAGCAAAATAATTTTCACCAGGTGGATGAGAAAAGAACAACAATAAAATAGAATTTATAGAAGAAATTAAAGATGGCTGATTTACAAATTTACCTGCTAAATCAAAATCTTTGATAGTAAATAATACAAACACTGGAAGATATAAGGAATGTACTACAAAAGCACTAATTCCTGAAAAAGTGCTTTTAGCTGAAAGCATAAAACTTTACTTAGCTGTGGAAATGTCTGTAGCCACCAGACAGACAGACTGAAAAACACAAAAACGAATCCTTCCGGTTCCCTCAGCTTAGCAAGGTCCCAGATAGACTCAAGCATTAATTCCGAGGCACTGTAATGGGACATGAAGGAAGGTGTGGCTGTTCATAAGGCACCGAGAGCCGAAGTATTGATCAGAGATGTATAAAACACAGCCTAGCGTTAGGACCAGCCACAATACAGTTACAAGCAAACAAGTGCTTGCAGAGCACACAGGAGAAAGCTCCTGTGTGGTGCAGCCTCGGGGATGTAACCAAATCACCGCTGGCCTGCAAGCATCTAGAAAGTCCTGTCTGCCACAGGCTAAGTGTTGGAACACACAGCCAGCCTCACAGGGCAGCCACGTTTCTGAGATGGTTAAAGAGTGATGCCACTGCTAAGACTCAAAATGTGTAAGATTAATATCGTGACAAAACTGATAAAACTGGGAAAACAACACCACTGATGAGGCTGAGAGCAAAGCCAGAAAGTGCAGAATGTAAGCTGTCAGAATACTGACTATATATGAACTGAAGGAAAATGGTTCTCTGTGGCATCATCTGTAGAAACACAGTGCCAAACTGTGGGCAATGGCAATCAGCAAATCAAAGGAATTACTAGGAAGTGCGAGTGGCTAAGTGGTGCTTGCCCTTAAAGTAATTAGAGCTAATGAGACCACAGAGAGTCTGCTCCCCTCAACGATCTCTGTACACAAGAAAAAAATAAATATTAACACTCGGAACTACTGGCACCAAGTATTACAGGTGAGGATTAACTACATCACTGCAATGTGGTTTTACAGTGCTGCGCTTCTCTGCATTGGGAAAAGACTGAATGGACATGCTGCTACAGCCTCTGCGCACACAAAAAAGCCATGCTCTGTGTTTAATGTGAACAAGACAAAAACATGAAAAATCACTAAGTTTCAGTAAGGTAGGGATTGGGAAAAACTGTTTTTCTAGTGAGGGTGCAGATGCACTGAGCTTGATTCCTTGTGGAATCTCCAGCACTGCAAATTCTGAAACACCAGCTTGTTCAAACACCAGCTTGTTGAAAACACCTGTGGGGAAGTAACTGCATAGCAGATGGGGAACGGAGGTGGAGCGGGGAGATGTCCCAGCTCTGTTCCCTACGATTCTATTGCAATAGCAAAGGTTAGGATCACCACTGTACTTCAGTCATACGCAAAACAAACCTTACAGGGGATGTCTCAACGACAAACACAGTTCTCAAGTACCGGCTTAACAACGCTGCAAGTCATTTTAAAGCAGTAGCTCGGCAGAACACACAAGCACACTTCTGAGGTCATCCAGACTGAAGGTGTACAGACTCAGAGCACCTGCACCCGCTGCCCTGAGGTAACGCAAAGCCAGCCCGACGACACCATTCACCACCAAATCAACTTCAGACCGAAGGAACCCCGTGCTGGGGAAGGCTGAGCAGAACCACGGGGCAGCGCCCAGCGGTAACACCCGGCTGGGCCAACACTCGCCCACCGTGGGCAGGGTGAGGCGTCGCACCTGCTGCCAGGGAGCGCGAGGTAACGGGGACTGCCTGAAGAAGCGCTGCTGGCAGCGAAAGACCCATTCCTCAGAGCGCTTCTCGTGCGGAGGGAAACCGATTAGAATCGGAAGTACCATTAGCAAGAGGCAGCGGCCCCGCTTATCGCGGCGGTGACGGCACAGATCGCAGTTCCCCCCCCGCAGCCCTCGGCGTTGCCCCGCCAGCCCGCGGGGCTGCTCGTCCCGACCCCGCTCCGCTGCGCTCCGAGGAGCGGCCGCCGCCCGCCCCGTCCCCTCGCGGCGGGGAGAGACCGCGCACCGACCCCGCCGCGTTCCGGCACTCACCGATCGTGGAAACGACGGTGCCCACGAAGTAGAAAGCGCCGGTGAAGTCCCAGCGGGGCCGGATGTCATCGACGCGGATGCCGGCCACGCTCGCCTCTTCGTACTCGCGGAGGAAGTCGCGGAGCTCGGCGCGGCTGAGGTTGTGGCGGCGGGTGAAGTTCTGCAGCCGCTCCTCCCAGCGCTGCTTGGCCCGCCGCTCGCCGGGCAGCTCGATGGCCGAGAAGACGGCGGCGCCGCACAGCATGTACAGCGCGATCAGCACCGCCAGCAGCAGGAACCGCGCGTTATCCGCGTTCAGTCGCCCCGCGCCCGAGCAGCAGCAGCCGCCGCACGCCATCCTCCGCCCCGCGGCACCGCGCCGCTACGTCGGGGCCCTCCCGCCGCCGGGCATCGCGGCACCGCACGCACCTCGCAGCCCCTCAGCGCCGCACGGGCCGCGGCGAGTTTCATATCCCCTTCGTTCCCCCGCCCCGAGCGCGTCGGAGAGGGGCGCAGGGGCACCGCCAAGCGCCTCCTGCCCGCCCGCCCGCCCGCCGCCGCCTGCCGGGAGGGGCAGCGGCACCGCGCTCGCCTCGGTCCCTGCGCTCCGCGAGGCGCCCCTGAGGGATGCTCCCTTCGGCCGACGCCCACCCGCGGCGGGCCGGCACCTGTCGCTGCCCCGCGGCCTCCGGCCCGCACGGGGGCGGCCTCCCCGGCCCAAGGCCGCCTGGCTGAGGGCGCGAGGGCTCTGCAGGGCACCGCGCGGTGCTGCGGCACCTCGGGGCTGCCACGTTTGTGACACAGTTATATATTGTTCTCCCGAGTGCCAGCTTAGTTTCTCAGCCACTCGGACTCTGTTCCTCTATCGTCTGGGGTTTTCTTGGTGCAAATTCCTATGGGTAGTCCTCATTCAGACACCTGAAGTCAGCATCCTTAGGCTGTATTTAGAGCTTTACACTTGCACGCCCTTCCCTCAGAGGAAACTGCTATCTGTCCCCCTCCGCACACGGTGTAGCTGCAGGTATTGCCTCTGCCCACACGCCCTGCTGCCTCTCTGGAACACGCCTGTAGGGGGAGGCAAAAAAAAACAGCTGACTACGCAGCCCACGCTGACTTTGACTGTTTCTATTTCCCATATGTGCAGGACAACTGGGGAGATCAGGCCTAGGCAGCATGGGTTCATGAAAGGCAGGTCCTGCTTTACCAACCTGATCTCCTTTTATAATCTAGTGATCCATGTGGTGGATGAGGGAAAGGCTGTTGATGCGGTCTACCTAGACTTCAGCAAAGCCTTTGACACTGTCTCCCACAGTGTTCTCCTGCAGAATCTGGCAGCCCATGGCTTGGGCACATACACTCATTGCTGGGTAAGGAACTGGCTGGAGGGCCGGGCCCAGAGGGTGGTGGTGAATGGAGTTAAATCCAACTGGTGAGCAGTCATGAGTGGTGCTCCCCAGGGGCGGGTACTGGGGCCTGTCCTCTTCAATATCTTTACTGGTGACCTGGATGAGGGCATTGAGTGCACCCTCAGTAAGTTTGCAGATGACACCAAGTTGCCTGGAAGTATTGATCTGCCTGAGGATAGCGAGGCCCTACAAGGGGAAGGTTTAAATCCAAGAAAGCCTTAGCCATCCTTGTTACATCCCTACAGGCACTGACACTATTCCTATATTCTTCCCAGGTGGGCAGGCTCTTCTTGCCCTGGTCATGGACCTTCTTATTTCCTTTTAGTTTGTCCATGAATTGAACCTTCCCACCAATATCCTGTTTTATGTTATATGTGTGATGGCTATGGCTAGGATAGTGGAGGAGCAGTCTGACACAATGGCTCTGATGTGAACGTGCAGATGAAGCAGAGGTTTGTCACTGAACTCCTCCATTTGGAAAAATGCCACCATGTGACATTCATCAATGTACACTAACATGTACATGGGAGGGGAGCGGAAGGAAGAGGAGAGGGAGAGACAGAGGGACAGGGAGAGAGAGGGAGAGGGAGAGGAAGACCTCGTAGCTAGGATTTTGGCATTTATTTATTTTTTATTAAGTTATACAGTATTTGTAGCTGAGCTTTCTTCCTTTTCTATGCATTCTTCTACTGGCTCAGGGTTTTAGGATTAAGCAGTTTTCTCCACATCTTACTAGAAAAAGGAGAATCTCAAGTTGTGACTGAGTAGTTTTCCCCTCAAAACACAGTTTGAGAGGAAAAAAGAAAAGCTGCTTCTACCGAGATCCCTCTGACGGAGGCACATTACAGCTGTGACGGTAGCAGCAGCAAAGGCAGTGTTGCCAATACTTGTCTCTGGGCTCAAGCTGCTGAAGAAAGCTGTCCAACACGACCTCTGGATGATGGTGGCTGAGGATAACCACCGCCAGGGACAGGAAGGCCATGAATGGGCTCTGCTGCAGGGTGAGCATGCAGCTGTGCAGCATGTTGAGGATCTGTGGCACTTGGAGAGAAAGAGTGACTTAGCGCATTCTTGGCCCTGCAGGGCGTAACTGTGGACATTCAGCGCATGAGCAGTGCCGGCTCCCTTGACGTGCTCCAAGACCTAAACCTAGATTTCACACCAAATGCCCTGTCCAAGCCCTGGCTCTGCACTCAGGCCGTGCAAACAGCACGGGGCACAGGGCAAGAGCCAGAAAAAGCCCAAGTCATGTGGAAGAAAACCTCTTACGTCGCAATGGATGTCCTTGCCATACATCTGCAGAAAGAGGATCATCCACTTCCCGGCAGCATGCAGATGCATTCCTGTGGCTTGCTGGAAGGTCTTCATGATGGCCATCAGGAATTGTACAGCATGCTCCAGGGGGAAGTTTCTGCAAATGATCTGCAGAGAAACGAGAAGCAGGGGAGATCCCATCACTGCTCTGCGGCAGCTCCTCAAAGCACACATCAGTCTTGAGGGCATTCTCAGTTCAGCAGCTTGCCAGCCATTCAGGCAGCAGTCACGATGTTCCTGCCGTCCGTACCCCACTATTTATTCAGGAGGTGGTTGAGCCCTCTCTCAGCTTCTCCTCCTATGCTGCTTGCTTACATGCAAAGCCTACCTCCCGACAGCGGCAATCACACACACGCACACACACACACATCGTGGCATCGGCTCCTTGTACAGCCATAGCTCAGTGCCTCCCGCTACTTGCTGAGAAAAGTGGCCTCAGGGTGACAGCTCATTCTGGAAATGGTGTGGGAGGCTGGGGGGAGCAGAGGGACGTGCAGAGCCCTTGTACTGAGATCCCACCACCACTTTTTGGGTCCACTTACCCATGTGATTTTGGACGAGGTCTGGAGCTGAGATGCAGTGCTGCAGGTGTTCAGCCCCTCACACAGGCTCCCAATATCTCCCGACTCGATGACACTGTCGGTCGCCTTGGCTGGAAAGAGCACAGGGAGAAAAGGCAAGTCATGCTTCCGGAAACTGAACCGCTTTCCGTGGGGAAGAGTACAGGGTGGGGACAAGAAGACAGCTGTGCACTGTGACTCTCCCTCCTGTCAACAGGGCCCAGCCCTTGGGCTCCTGGTAGTGCTGCGGAGGAGAGCAGAGGGCTGTCGCACACCTGCTCTACTCACCCTAGGTTCTGAGAAGGGAGCTCAGACAGGACGCAGCCAGCTGGCGGCACGTGGCCATGGGGTCACAGGTCAGAGGCGCCAGCAAGTCCAACCAAGGAGCCAAAGTACTTCCAGGCATCTCTTCTCTGCAGGGGCGAGAGGCAGGAAAAAGGCTGCAGGCAGGCCCCAGCACTCCCTTGTTTCTCCTGCCTGTGCCTTCCCCACACCGCGATAGAGCACCCATCTCCACTCATGCACAGCTGGGCAGAGCTCCCCTTCCTGCTTAGGGGCACCAGGGAGGGAGCAGGGGATATGCAATGGGGCTCTTTACTCACTTGATGCTCTTCACAAATGGCCAGCAGCTGGAAGCAGACCTGCAGGGCCCTCTTGCGCTCCCACACATTGTCTGAACTTGCTGAATACTGAAGGGCCTGGGGCAGAGCATCTGTCTTACCAGAGGCATAATTTCTTTCCCTTCCTGCCATCCCTCTCCCTCCTTTCCTGCCATCCCGCTCCCTTTCCCTCCTTTCCTGACACTTGCCCTCAGCTCCACGCCCCGCTGCTGCCCCCACTCTCTGCAGACAAGCCTGCCTCCTAACCCAGGAGCCAGCTCCTGCCTTTTCCCCTGCAGGACCCATTTGTCAGCCCATTTCTGAGCTCACAGTGAGCTGGCACATCAGCAGGAGCTTTTCCCCCCTGCTAGTCCTCTTAGGCTCCAGATCTCTGTCCTCGATATTGACAGGAACGATGTTTTCTCCCTGTTCTGGGACGTACTCACATAGATTATGTTCTGGAAAGAGCCACCGGTGGGCTCTGTCTTGAGCAGGACTGCCAGAAACTGGCACAGAGCTTTCACAGATGCTTGCAGAGACTGGAAGCAGAAGAGGGGATGGAGCTGTAAGCTGCTTTCAGGGCATAGGTTGTGCTGAGGTAGGGTTGAGACTGAGAGGTGGCCAGGAAAGTTACGGCAGGTTACCTGCAGGTACTGAGCTGCTCACTATGACTTCCTCATCTTCAGCATCATCTCTGCTGAAGGGCTTATCACAATATTCTTCCAGCAAAGACACAGCAGGCGGAGCGTGTCTTTGCTTTCTAAAGAGGGCTTCACCTGGCTAGCAGGAGGAAAAAAGGAAGAGAAAGCAGAAAAGGCCTTTACTAGTGCTCTCCAGCCTGCTTCAGAGGACATCTGTGTTTTTCCTTATCGACAGCTGCAAAGCCAACACCCTGGCCTGGGAGCTACTCAAACCACCCTGCTTTGCCATCCCAGAGGCTCCCCAGCCTTACCTCAACTGCTTCAGGGCCAGAACCACCTTGAGGGGCACTGGGGATACAGGGATGCCCGAGCAATACTCCTTCAGCAAGCCCTGCAAGTCTCAGAGAGATAGGGTCAAAGGGGGCAAGGGGCATGTGAGAACTTTTCCGCTCAGCCCAAAGACAGACACAGCTGCCAGATTCTGGCCCCGTCACTCCCACATTTCCCAGAGGCACTGTAGGATGCGGCAGCTCCACAGCCGGTGGACCTTGCCTGCTGCCCAGCCACTGCCTGCCAGCACCCACGGTCCCCACCAGCTGGAGGCGTGGGACTGAGGGAGACCTGTAAGCCTCCAGGGAAGCGAGCCTCACAGCACAGCCCAAAACTCCCCTGCAGGCAGCCCTGGCTCTAGGCACTCACTGTCAAGATCTCCAGCAGTGTGTGCTTCAAGAAGCTGTTAAAGCAGCTGGAGTCACCCACAGCTTGGAAGGCAGAGCTGAAGTTGGTGATGCTCTGCACCAGCGCAAGCTTGTTCTGCAAGTCCTGAGGCCCAAGAAAGAACATTCTTTGAACTGTGGGAAGGGCCAAGGGTTGCAAGGGGAACGTGTGGGGACAACCCTAAGGGAAGGGCTTGGATCTTCATCTGGGCACAGACCGTTCCCTGAGGGACCTTTGGAAAGACAGGGCCCATCTCATCAACCCTCCATGTGAAGGGGCTGCAGCTGGACACTGCGACACGCTGGCACAGCCCAAGCTCTCACCTGGCAGCTGCAGCTGTAGAGCAGCAGGATGTTGCCCACAATGTCCAGGCGGGCGAGGAGATGTTCCTTGGAGGCATGCAGTGCCAGGCTGCCATGGGCGAGTATGAGAGCGCTGCATGTGGCATGAGCCCTCGTGCTGTCCAGCTCCATCTGTGGGGAGAGAAACGCCTTGAGACATTGGCTCAATGGCTGCCAGCGCCTCGTGATACACCTGGGCTCCCAAGGCAGGAGCTGCCATGAAAACAAAATGAAAGAAAGCCAAGGTGAAAAGCCATAACGCTTCACCTTCTTTTGTCTGGATGTCCTGGCATTCCGGCCTTTGCACAGCCTGGACGCAAACACAGTGAGTTCAAGACAAGGTTGAAGTTGCTCTCAGCAGCGCGGCTGAGAAATCGTTTCCTGCATAAAAGAACAAGGGGCAGTTGGTGCAGGCCTGAACCTTCTGGCACCACCAGCCACAGTGGCTGGGCTGGGCCCCACCTGAGGGAAACGGCAGCAGCGATGAGATCAAAAGGCCAGGAGTGGGGCCAGGAGAAGCCCTCTGCCCCAGGGACAGAGCGGGGATGCCTGCAGAAGCAGGATGAGAGGAGACCTCACCTGGACCTCAGATGGCCCCTCTGCATTTGCTTTCTCCAGGTGTTGCAGCAGCTTTTCTTGTATGTGGAGGACATCCTTTCAAGCTCCCAGCACTGTCCCAAGGGCCTTGTACAGGAAAGACAGCTCAAAACGATCCAGCTCTGCAGAACGTATTTGTACAGAAGCACGTTTTCCCTCCCGTGAAGGACAAACACATGTATTTTATTTTAGAAAGTAGGTTAGCGAGACATTACTACCGCATGTAATTTTTTGCCCCCCTTTTCCCACTAACTACATTGCAACACAAGTACAGTAGGAACTCGGATGTTAGACTCCCTTAGCAGCAGCAGTTGGTCATGCAGTTGCTCACCTCAAGCATTCAAGTACAGTTGAATAATAAAAAAATGCAATGTGTTCACTAGCATGAGGTATCTTTTAGCTTCAGATAAAAATAATTATTAAAAAAACAAACAAAAAAACAAACAAACAAAAAAAAACCCAACTCACATCTTGATGATATTCAGAGTAACCCCAAACCCAAATTAACATGAGAGACTGAAGTCATTAACTTAAGCGCACCCATCTGTGGTATTGCTGTCAGGAGAGGTGCCACATTTGCCTTATGCCTCAGCACCACCAGCACAGTTGCACTGTGTTTACCTGTGCAGGATTTTAGAGATAAAAGCAGTTGGTGGTAATGAGGTTTAGTACAATTGTAAATAGTAGGAAAACAAACAAACAACCCCAATGCATTTACTTGTTCTGTTGATATGTGAAATTATAAGACTCTGAAAGAGATTTGGTTTCTGCATCTCACTGACTGTGTCAGTATTTTTTAATTAAGCATCACATCTGGAAGTTATAAGCTAAACTAAACCGCACTGCTTATCTTTGGAAAAGCTGTGCAAGAGAAGCAATTTACTCCCATGCAATTTTTATACACAGTGAAGCATCTTGCTAGGGAAGCAAAGCAACCAGTGCTCCCTCTGTTTCTCCTGAGGCTGAGCAAAGCTTGTTTTGAAACTTCGTAACCTTGACATTAATAAGAGCAACAAAAAAATCTGAAATTAAAAGGGCCTTCATGTGACACTGGCATATTGAGTAGGCTAAACACTTCAGTGTGCCTGTTGTGTGCGTAAGAGTTTGAAAGAGATGCAGAGATGGCATCTCAGGGGGATGTACCTACTGAATGTAACACCACTTCCTGCCTTCACCTATCCATTTGTATCTCTGACGAAGCAGATGCTTAGCAGTAAATAGGACAACCTGCTTGCACGCAAAGATTGTCAGAAATGAGAAATGTGACCACATCATCCATCTTTGT
Organism: Cyrtonyx montezumae; assembly: GCF_038088225.1. NCBI lineage: Eukaryota > Metazoa > Chordata > Aves > Galliformes > Odontophoridae > Cyrtonyx > Cyrtonyx montezumae. The sequence goes on from NW_027071826.1 coordinate 15,591,806, forward strand.
GAAATCAGTTACTAAAATGGGAGGATAATTATATTCTAGGGAAGACAATCTTTCAGTTGTTCTTAGAGCTACAGGAGGTATATTCAGTTGAGCGTTACATCTTACTATAGAGGATGTGAGACAGTCAGCACTTAGCAGTCCTTACAATAGATTCCTCAAGAGCCCTTCTCAAGAACAACTAGCCCTCTTTTGCAAGCCACAGCTGCTTACTTACCCACTTCCTACTAATGGCCTTAGTAGACGGGAGAAGGCAGAACTCAGTACACATAATAAGGACACTATATAAAAATGTAATTCTGCAAAAAGAGCAACATACAGCCCCACAAGTTGTCACGAGAAGGATGCGTGCTTCCATAGAGGATCTCTCAGAAGGTACACTCTTGTGTTATTCTGTGGAATACTGTAGCATTGTAGTAGCTTGCATACATGTGCTATATAGCTTATAAAAGAAAGCATTGAACAAATCACCTCAACTTTACTCTTTCCAACTCCAAAAGAACAGAAGGAAAGTCACAAGGAGAGAGCACGATGCACAAAGTTAAGTGCCAAAACTTTGTGCATTTCAGTACAGTCAGAAACTCACAGAGCAGGACGCTGTTTTAAGGTAGGAAAAACAAAACAAAAGCCCAAGGGGATAAAATCTGTAAATTAAAATGGGAAATTATTTATCTGATCATACTCATCCCCCTTCAACACCTTCAGTACTTTCACTACGTTTTCCACTTTTGCCCTTCGGTCACAATTGGTCAGAGTAGAAGAAATCCTAATGTAAGAGAAGTAATGATGTGATTAATGACAACTTCTGGCTGAAATTCCGACAGTTTGGGTCATGGTGATTAATTCTACAACTGTAAAATCTCAATGGTTTCTTTGATGCAAATGGAAATATCCGTGGGATTAGGAAGTATCTAGTGTTATAAAGAACATGAAAATCCATTTGAGATTTTCAAATGTGTTTAATGTGAATAACTGTACACTGCATTAGTGACTTCAGTATTCGCTCCTTTTCATTTACTTGGGATTTTACATGCAGCTATCTGTATTTTATTACATTGCTTGTATTTGTTTGTATTCACATCAATGGAAGATAGGCTGGAACATCAAAACCACACAAACTCAACAAGGGAAAGCCCAAGGGATTCACATATCTTCAAATGCCCAAAACACACATTGGCATGTTTAGAAAAATCTACCAAACGACACATCTACATCATCGCACAGCTGGGATGTTTCCTAACAGGAAACTAAACAACTGAAACCTTTTGTGTTTTCTACTTGTTATAGTACTGGAATTGATCTCGAGAGCAGTGAAAGACTCGAGCCAGATCACTGGATCATGGTCTTAAGCCAAAACTAGGTCACTGTTTTACTGTGCAACTTCAGTTAGAGACTGCAGCGTTGCTCTGCCCAGATTTCATCTTCTCAAAATCACAAGCAAGGATGTTTTCTGTCTTGTCTCAGGAGGGAGTAAACTGGTGCTACCACATTATGTTAGGAAACACAGCAACAGTCCCACACTGAAGTACAATTATGAAGCCAAATTTCCAGTCCTCCTCCTCCTCAATCTCTCCCTCTGCAGGACACATGGCTGCTCTGCAGTTTGATTCCTTACTATGCAATGATCTCTATGGTGGATAGTTTATAAAATCAGTATGGGACCTCTTGAGGGGTTAAGAGTTAGTTAAGATTTTAGAAAGCAACAAGTTGTATCAGCCATTAAAACAGTTTGGTCAAACACTAAACAAAGTCATGCATTCAGCTGCAGAAAAATGCATTTCTTTCTTCCTCACAAGCTAATAATCAGCACTGCAGAAATGCGAGCATGTTGCTCACACCAGCATGCACTGATAAGCATTAACAGTGAATTCCTACACTGCTGTAAAGGAAAGCACTTAATTTTGAATGGATACCAGAACAGATGTATGCACAGATAATGAATTGCTGATGAATTTTTCTAAGTAACAAAGACACTACGTTGAATAATCCTTACTTCTACGAAGTCAAGTGCTTTTTATTTTTTATTATTTTTAAATAGAAGCTCTCTTTGAACAATGAAGGAGAAATGCATGGATTTCACCTATAAATATCACTTTAATGGAAGTTTCCAGAACAGAAGACTACAGTCTGGAAGTACCCAGTCCAATTTAGTTACATACATCAGACATGGTTTTGGTTTGGGCTAGTTTGTTTTCTCCTTTGGCTCATTCATAGCATCACCTCCTAAATATTAGAGCCCCACTTTTCTTCAGACAACTCTGAAATCCAATCTTCCAGTTAAAAATGATTATTTGCAGTTCAGCTACTTACCAGATTCAAGCAAAACTGCAGTGAAAACAGCAAAGTTGTGGGGAAAAAAAATACAAAACAAACAATTAGGGTGATAGGAAAAGTGGAACCTTAAAGCACTATACCAAAGAGGAATTTTAGGAGAACTTAAGATGTGTTCTCAAGCCTGTTCTGATTGATCAGCATTTTCTGTCTAAAGGTGTTCTCAAAAGTTTTCGGACCACTTCTAACATGTCATCAAGCCCAGATGTGTATGACCACCTTGGCACTTTCTTCAAAAGAAGTTTAACCTATTGGCCTGGGAGGGTGAAAGTTAAAATCATCCTACATGCATTTCTGTGTCAACCGAGCACCAACACTGGAACATCAATTAACATTAAGCCACATACTGTTAAGCAAACCAACAGGTTTTACTCTTTCCTACAAGCCTGCCACCCAGCAGTGCCTCAGATAGTCAGATAGCATACTGCGTCCTCCCTCTCCTGCCCCCTTGCTTGCTACACCCAAGGCCTTGCTCATACAATGAGGTGCAACAGACCTTGGCTGCTAACAATTAAGGTATCACAAGAGACAGGTAACAACAACCTGCCTCCGGTTGCTTTGTGATAAAAAGATTCTGTGAGTTTTCTAACAGAACTGATCACTTCATTCCCACTGAAGGACTTCAGAATGATCTTCTGCAGTGGATTAGATTCATGTGAGCCCTGGAAAGCTGAAGTTAAATCATGCCAAGTTCCTAGAGGCCAAAATTTCCATCTGGAATTTAACCAGGAATGCTTCAGAGCCTGTCCAACAAATTAGTAAATTGCTACATTCTTCATGATGAATAAAAGTCTACTAATTGTCAGGCTACCTTCTAAGAGTCATATGAAGAAAACTTTAAGGCTTTTTTTTCTACTCAGATCTCTCATTCTCACGGAATTAACAGCAATAGTGAAGAATCAGCACTTCATAGCATTTCCTTACTGATGGGTGACCACACTGAAAAACAGAAAGAACTTCTTGTTAGCCATATGCCTTTGTAAAAACACACCTTACTTTATGATGAGTCTTGAATGAAACAAAGACAGACATTAGGCAAACACTGGGGAGTAGCACACTCCCAGTGTAGCCCACACCACCCTGGAGAATGATACTACAAAATGAAGGAGACAACACTGCAACTACTACCTAGTCAGATCCTTTAAAATCAAGAGGGAACAATGAATGAAATACTGCTAAATGAAGTAAGATTTTATTTTAAATATGTATGTCCCATAACATATTTAAGACTACTTTTGAGCACCTAAGATCATTCAGATTAGCGTTTTTGACTGTACTTGGGTCTGCAAGTGGAGAAAAGCAAAAAAATTGAGATTAGGAAATAACTGATGTGACATGCTGCAAAAAGCCAAACCAGCAAATAGAGCTTGCACTGGAAGTGACAAGTACCAAAGCAAGCGTACACTCCTGGAAGATGGAACAAAAGACAGAACAAAGGATAAAGAAACAAGGTTGACTTTATTTAAATTTAACACAACTTTTTTTAGAGGTGATGAGGCCAACTGGTAACACTTACAAAACAATAAAATTTAAATCCATTACTGCCAAAAATACAGAAAGAATCTTTGAGAACATTCTATACTTTTTTAGTCTTAAAAAAGTATACTGAAAACAGAAGTAACAAGAGAACATACAAAAAGTTACTTAAAAAATGCAGTTACAAGTTCATTAATTGTTCCAGATTCCCTAAGAATTTCTCCATTAGCAACAATTAGCTTCCAACTAGAACTTAGCCTTTGTAGCAGATATTACAGCTTTAAGAAGAAATAAGCAGTCTTGCATCAGTTTTGCAGGCTCAGTGTCAGTAAGTGAAGCATCACAGAAATGTTGGAAATATTCATGATGGAACCCACATATTTCCATGTGTATCAGGGGCACTCGTGTAAGGAATATTCCAAATCCACGGCTGATCTGTAAACCAAACCAAGAAACACGCTTAGTGACAAATTCGCTTATCAAATGTACAATTTTGACCTGCCTCTCTTCCTCCCTTCCCTTTGGCAGATAGGAAAGGTAAAGGTTCCCATGCAAATTTTCAACTTAACAAGTGCATTTCATCTTATTTTTTTTAAAGGAGGTAAGATTTAATTTTCAATACCTAAGAATAAACCTGCATGAACTCTAAAATGCTCAAGTGTACACCTCGCTTTTTTTGAGCATTACATCTACAGATGAGCAGCAGCCTGTTCCCACTCTACTTCTCAAAATACACAAGCTATTCCAAATCTTGGGAAGGAGAAATTCAGGAAGAAGAGGCAAAGCAGCAGGAGCCGATCACTAGTTCTGTAGCCTGCTCCAGGCTCTTCTTCCTCCTAGCTACACATTGCAGAAAAGCTGCTGAACTCTGAGTTCAAACTATTATTCTACTTCTCTCCCACTAATACCACTATTAATAGAGTAATCACTACTAATAGAGAAATCTTCCTCTTTCTTTTCAGAATGATTCTTCCCCTCAAATAATATTACATAACCCTACCCTACTTTTTCTTAGAAGTCAGATATTTTCTGTGCAAAACTATTGGTGAAACAAGCTACTATATAGTTGCTTTTAACATCAGGTAAGATTTAACATTTTTTCACTTAACGGGAGCAATAGCAGCAAGTGAAAGACAATGACCATGTACAAATGCTGTATGACCCTGCTTCCTTACTGATGTATATGTACCACAAGCTTTTCAGTTTTTGATTCCAAGCTTTTGAAAGTTAGATCTGCTGATTTTCTGGAAGAAAACAAAAAAGATGAACTAATTCCTATTTATAGCCTCACTATGTATTTTTCTTTTCATACCTTCGAAATCTAGTCTTTTATTTCTGATACCTTAATTGCCTCAGCTACACCTTCTGGGAATTGTTGTCTAACCCAGTGTAACTTTTCCTTGGATCCTTTATAGAGCAGCAGAACTCTGACACTACAGCTAATTCACAATAAAACAAACGGTGGCATTTCTAACCCACCATTACTCCAAGATCACCTGAAATCTCTGACAAAGCACTGCTTCAGTCCTATCTGGGCAGACTGCTGAAGATTCTCTCACACTGAATAGACTACTTCAAAGATAGAGAGGCCCTGGAGAAAAATAATTTTTTCCAAGTACATCTCTTGACCCCTTCCCCCACTTTTTGAGTCAATGCTATAGAAAATGAAGTCATGAGCTGGCAGTGATACAAGACCATTTGCTTTTGCAAGTTCTAGCATATAAGATTTTACAAATACAGTATATACAGTGTAGGTCAGTAGCATGCACGCAAGCCATCTTCAAACTTCATGTTCTCAGGCGTATGACAGATGGCAGTGCAGTATGTACAGCCAAACCCAGAAAGTCTGTGAATTAAAGGATCATACTATAGAATAATAAAGCATAAAATACTATTAAAGCATCCTTGCTATTCTCTTCTGAGAGTTTAAAATACAAGTGTCATTTGCACTGCAAATGGATAAGGTTCTGGATAAGTTCTTCCTTGTTGATTTCTCACTACAGAATGGATACTTACAACCTCTTCTACAACACTTCATGAGCCCTCCAGTTGGAAAAAAATGTAGTTTTGAAGAAACTACACATAGAGAAAGGTTATTCTACTGTCATGGTTTTCAAACTCTTCGAACTCTGACATCTACATACACGTTTCATTAACAGCAAACAATCTCTCTTGCAGAAAATGATGATTTGCTTCAGCTTCTCTTTTCTGTTCTTTTCTATTTTATTTTATTTTGAGGGGAGCAGGGCATGATATTTAAAAACAATTTATCCTGTCCTTTCAGAACCTCTCAATGAAGAAAAACATACCTAAAAGGTCCCAGGAAGGGGAAAAAGTCAGACTAGGCACAGCAGATAAGGTAGCAAAAATACACAGCGGCTTGCTTTAATATGAAGTAAACCAGATTTCCTGGTTCTTTGGGTTAGTTGACTGTACAATTATTATTTTGTTACTTTTTATATCAGAAAATTGCTTTTCCAAGCACTATCCACAAGCCTCCCCCAAACACCACTCTATGTGGTTAAATCAAGTTGCTATGTGACATGAAAATATGATTCTGATATGATTTCTCCCAGAGAAGTTGTCTTACAAACTCCTCACTTCAATCCAAAAGAACTCTACTGCTACCAACTACGTTACATGGATTTATATTTTACAACTAAAACTAAGAGAAAGCAACAGGAAAATTTCCTATGTGTGCACCACTGAGGTAATATAATGTATTACCCCATCAGCACCATCTTAAGCCACATCAACACATACTTCCGTGACCTATGATTACGCTTCAGTGGAGGATAAACTATTTCTCTGGGAGAGTAGGGCAAGGCAAAACCAAGAAGTGACCTTTCTCACAATGATCTCAAATTACACTGTTCCAATCACTAAATGAAGTCTGGTGTCTGACTAAATAGGCAAGCCAGATTTACTTTTTTTTTTCTTCCTTGCTACACAAGATGGAGGAAAGGGACAGATAGCAGATCACTGTGTTACTGAACATAAAAGATTTTAAAAGATTGTGGATCAAGCCTATAAATTATGAATGAAATCACAGATTATTTGCATCATTTACTGATGAGTTTATCATTGTATGTTCTGATAAATATTTTATTGCTTTTCAAGATTTGAGATGCATTTATGGCAGTGTAAGAATTCTCAGACTGGAAGCCAGGCCCTAACTGATGGACACCAACTAATACAAAGTCACTGGGACAGAATGACAAAGAAGAATCACTGCAAAAAGATTATTTCCACACACTAAGGGACTGCTTTTCTTTCACTGTTGTGTTATTACGCAATGCAATTCTGTATCACTATGTATGTCTGATTCAAGATCAGAATTCCTACAAACAGGATGAAAGTGCATCCTGGTACTGCTGTCTTCTACTTTGACTTTATATGGCAAATAAACGTCCCTGCTCCTGACCATCTGTTTACTATGCTTCCCATTTCTTTTCTTTCCTAACAGGAGTTTTCTGATTATTTGAAAGCTACGTATAATTTGCTTTCCCATGCTTAGACAATCTGAGTTCATGGAAAAACCCCTGGAGCCTTTTCTCTTTCAATTATAGGGATCAGTCAATATGGCTTCTTTAGGGAAAGGATAATTACTTGCATTTCTGCTTCTCAAGACTTCATTAAAATAAATCTACACAACTCTCTAGAGACTTAGGGAGTTGATAACTGCATTGTTATGAACAGATTATGAGTCCATTCCTAATATGGAATTTCTTGAAGCATTTTTTCTACCAAGAGGCTATTCAGAATAGTCAGGAAAAATGTGGGAAGCTATAGGCTGCTGACTTTGCTTCTACTGTCAAAGCATTCTATCTGTTTTTCACAGGAGAAAGCTGAAACTCAGAAGCTGGATTACAGACAAGCAAATTCACTATAGGAATTATTCATGCAAGAACTGAAAAATCCTTCAGAAAAAGAGTCCATATGAAATACACAAGTACTTCATATGGAATACAAAGTTCATATGAAATACACATGAAGATCACTAACCCAGCAGATTAAATGCAGGGAATTAAAAAAAAATACACGAGTACTTTTGTTGTTGTTTTTGTTGTTTTTCCAAAGGGAGATCGCACATTACACACATTTGAGAATATGCACATGGACTCAAGCTTTTCAATCTTAAAATTCCCAGAAGTTTAAGTATGGCACTAGTTGTCAATTAGGTTCTGCTGCATACGTATCCCAAGCACAACAAATTGCAACAGGAACTACCTAAAAATTCATCCACAAGATGTTCACTGCACTTAATAGAACATCAACTGATATCCAACTACTCACTTCACTAGGAAGAGTTGAAAGTAAGGTCAGTAATAGTTACAATACGTAAAATATTCTTTCCCTTTAGTTAGCAAATAACTCAGGCACAGTTCATCACCCTCCCTGTAAAACCACTGATATTTAAATGTGTTCTATACTAGACAAAACAATAATAAATAGATCGTATTATGATTTCATTAAGCCAGTAGTTTCTCCACTGTGAAAGACAGTAACATTTAAAAATACCTTCAAGTGTAAAAGAACGCAGGAAGTTCCTGAAACAGATGCACCATCTTTACAAATTACAAAAGTAACGCGCATCATATTCCTGCAAGCCTTAACAATGATAGGCTGAAGTTCTACTGAATGTAGGTGAAAAGATGCAAGACCTCCCAAGTTAATGCAGGTACAACTGCCACCGTGAGAAAAGACAAGATCAATTCATAGCACATATATAAGAATACAGAAAATAAGAACACTTATTTACTTATTTATTAAAGAAGAACGTATGAACGTACTATCTCAAATACAAAGTCAGGCCACTATAATGTTAAAATAAAGCTTTGGAACATAACTCCATTAAAACAACTTAGAGTTACTTAGATTAGCTCACTCCTTATATAATAGACCTACTTGTCTTCTGAAGTCACACCATACCTTTGCTTCCATACTGTTCTGGAGGTAGGTCAAAAGGTACAGGAAAAGTTGTTGCTGAATCTTTACCTTCTGAAAGCATTTTCCCTTTCACATGGAAGTAACCTTTGTCCAATCCCTATGAAGGAAATGCACAGAGTATAGAAGCTTATTTTACTTCGTGACCCAAAGTAACAGGAAAATACTAGTTAAAGAAATACTGCATACTACTTGAGGGACTAGATTGAAAGCCACCGTTTTTAAGCTACAACCATGTGAATCAAGATCTCTTTTAAACTTCCATTTCTTGTACCTTTCAAATCAGTGGAATATTGATAAACTTCTTTAAAACCAGTCTACAGTCTTTTGTAGAGATAAGTCTCCTCATGGCAAGCAGTATGTTCAAAATATACCAATACACAAATGTGTTAAGATTTTTACAGGTCTGTGAATTAGAACTTGACATTGACCAAATAAAACATAAAATCTGGAGTTACTTAGAAAACATGCAACAAATTGTACACCTTTACCTTCAATGATCCTGGAGTCACTCAGAGATTGATAGAAATATCATATAAAAATGTAAGTAGCCATAGATACGTATGTAGTGGAAAGAACATGAAATAGACAACGCTATAGGTGAAAGCATAGGAATTGCCTAAGTGCAGTGGTGGTGGTGGAGAAAGCTTTTCTGTACTTCCTACATTAGTTCAGCTTCATTAAGTGAGGAAGCTGGGTAGGGTACATCGCTATGCACCACGCATAAACTGACATTCTAACTGCAAACTATAACAGGGAAAGCAAACCTCACAGAAGCCAGCTGCCTGTGAGCTTTTTCTCATCTCTCACGAAGAGGTAATAGAGAAATGTGGAATGGTAGACAGTGCTTCTCCGGTTATCACAAGTTGGTTCAAGAATCAGTGACAAATGCCACATCTATCCCACTCTGAAGTGGGTGCTTCTCACACAACATGAGAGAAAACACACAACGGAGTGTACACTACATAGATTGTAGCATATTCTTAGTCTTTTTTTTTTTTTAAATCTTTCCTCCCTCCAAAAAGAAATTAACACTTGTTTCTGCTTCATTTCTTCTACAATGCCCCTCTGTCCCGTTACTTCAGCATTTATCTTTATGTCCTCAGGTTTTGTTGTACACCTCTGCTTTCTTCTTCCTTGATCCTTCTCCAGTCACTGGATATGTTTTCCCCTCCACTAAGTCTTATTTCTCTGATGCTTTCTCACATCATCACTGTACTCCATTTCAAAATTGCTTTATTCATCCATCAAGATTTAACTCATGGAAGTGTTCCATTCAGAAAATACTGAGCAAAATGTTATTTAGAAGTTTTCCTCAAAAACATCCTGGAATGAAAATCTATGTTATAGAATACATCCTTACATTCAGGCTCTCTGAGGAGATTCGCTTGTTTTTAAAAATATCTCTCACGTCAATCTTCACATAAAAAAAAAAAATCACAGAAATTGAAACTATTCACACATGTCTGTTTTGAGCGTTTCCTGAATGTTGACAGCTCCCATCTTGAAGAAATAAATAAATAAATGCTGCCATCTACATTTTGCTTCTCAGAAATCCCAGAATTTTTCCTCTACAGATAGGTCTTGTTCTTCTACACATCTGCTCATAGCAAAAAACGTTGAAAAGTTAAGAGATCCATTTCTCAGTTGGGAAAGCACGTGTTTTTGTACTTACAAAATTTAACACATGCTGTCATATGTTTTATTAGTGCCTTAGCATCTTACATTGTTAAAGTAGGTATCAGTAGGAAGAAAGCGAGAAGGGAGAACAAAGTAGAATAGTTTTTAAAGCTTTTGCTATTCAAACGCAGGATAGGATACAGATTATAAGAAACAACACACAAGACAGAGGAAAATCACTAACCCGGTTCAAGTGGGAATTAACACTAATGTATTTAGACACTACTGAAGTAACTTCTGCTGGAGACTGCTGATGATTCCATAGTTGTTACTTGGATGATTATGGGACTATTTTTTCCCATACAGGTAAAAACAGAAGAGCTTTCTGGCAAAGATGGTTAAATACTGACTAGTCTGGGCAGTAAAGACTTAAGGATACAAAGAAACTTGACAGTAAACTGTGATTCTCTGGCCAGAACACATGGAAATCTACTCAGTACTGAAGCCATAGTTTCTTTATTTCTAAGAACTCTACAGTGAAATTCAGGTATCTATATCCAAAGCTCCTTTGCTTGCAAAATGTGGTTTTGTCTTTATAATCTCTGAATTCAAAAACCTTGTAACAGTTCTAGAAACACTATGAGCAAGGTTTAATGTCCTAAAGTCCACATACAATGTGAATGAACCAAAATGTTATATTTACTTTCTGACCACAATCAGTTCCACACAGTGCAACACTCCATCTGAAATCAGACAAAATGAAGAGCGAAGAAGTACGACATTAACTTGGAAGTTAGTTCTGTCTAAGTTAAATTATAACTGAAGTTCAGTCTGAATTCAGCAAAAATGACTGACTGCTATCAAATCCATTTTCAGCTCAACGCTCTCCCCACAGACAACTATGAAACAGTCAACACATATCATCAGTATGCTATTTCAGAATCCTAAGTGCTATTGTCAGATGTCTGTGCTGATCATTCATCTGTAACTGTGGCATCTACAAGTCTATCCAATACCACTAGACAGCAGTAACAGGTAACCTCTCAGTTTAATATCAACTACTATACTGGAGTTCATATTTCTAGCAGTTAACTGGCTAACCACATTCCTCAATAAGCCATTCAAAAGACTTAAGAATTCCACAAACATTTTTGTACCATCCTATTAGTCTAGCTCAGTTTATCTTTTAACCTTACGAGACACAAGGCATGAAAAGGTTCTACTTTTTTCACTTCTTAGACAATCTATTTATTAAAAATGCTTTCCATTATAAATATCCTGGGAGTGTGTAACAAAATAATTACTTCAACATGCTTTCCAGAATAACTCCATACTGTTAGGTGATGGGTTCTCTCAGTTTCTTTTATGTATTAAAAATATAATTTATTTCAACCCTTAGAAAGGAATCCCCAGCAGTCAAAAGAACAAGCCTGAAAATGAGTAACAAATAAGATATGCCTTCTTCACATCTGTCTTTAATAAACAGGACAGTTATCCAAATGGTACTTGCCCTGACCTGGAAGTCTGGGACGGGGTGCATAATGCACCCCCTGTGATTCAAGCAGAGACGGTCAGAGATCTTCTCCTCCATCTGAACTCCCACAAGTCCATGGGGCCAGATGGGATCCACCCAAGGGTGCTGAGGGAGCTGGCAGAGGTGATTGCCGAGCCACTTTCTGCCATCTATCAGCATTCCTGGTTATCTGGAGAGGTCCCACAAGATTGGAGGCTTGCCGATGTGACTCCCATCTTCAAGAAAGGCCGTAAGGAAGACCCGGGGAACTACAGGCCTGTCAGCCTGACCTCGGTATCAGGGAAAGTTATGGAACAGATGTTATTGAGGGAGATCACACGACACGTGCATGGCAATAAAGGGATCAGACCCAGCCAGCACGGGTTCACCAGGGGCAGGTCGTGCTTGTCCAACCTCATCTCCTTCTATGACTGGGTGACCAGACAGGTAGATGAGGGAAAGGCTGTTGATGTAGTCTACCTGGACTTCAGCAAGGCCTTTGACACGGTCTCCCACAGTATTCTCCTAAGGAAACTGGCAGCCCGTGGTGTGGACAGGTTCACTCTTCTCTGGGTGGAGAACTGGCTGGAGGGCCGTGCCCAGAGGGTAGTGGTTAATGGAGTTAAGTCCAGCTGGCGTCCTGTTACGAGTGGTGTCCCCCAAGGGTCAGTTTTGGGGCCCATCTTGTTTAATATCTTTATTGATGACCTAGACGAGGGAATTGAGTGTACCCTCAGTAAGTTTGCAGATGACACAAAGCTGGGAGGATGTGTCAAACTGCCTGAGGGTAGGGAGGCCCTTCAGAGGGATTTGGATAGGCTGAACAGCTGGGCTGAGCAAAATGGGATGAGGTTCAATAAGACCAAGTGCCGGGTCCTGCACTTTGGCCACAATAACCCCATGCAATGCTATAGGCTTGGGGCAGAATGGCTTGAAGAATGTAGAGAGGAAAAGGACCTGGGGGTGTTGGTTGATGCTCGGCTCAACATGAGCCGGCAGTGTGCCCAGGTGGCCAAGAAGGCCAACAGCATCCTGGCCTGTATTAGAAATAGTGTAGCCAGCAGGAGCAGGGAGGTGATCATCCCCCTGTACTCAGCTCTGGTACGGCCGCACCTCGAGTACTGTGTTCAGTTTTGGGCCCCTCACTACAAGAAGGACATTGAGGCCCTGGAGCGTGTTCAGAGAAGGGCAACAAAACTGGTGAGGGGCCTGGAGCACAAGTCTTATGAGGAGCGGCTGAGGGAGCTGGGATTGTTTAGTCTGGAGAAGAGGAGGCTCAGAGGAGACCTTATTGCACTCTACCACTTCCTGAAGGGGGGTTGTGGTGAGGAGGGGGTAGGCCTCTTCTCCCTGATAAGTAATGACAGGACGAGAGGGAATGGCCACAAGTTGCGCCAGGGAAGATTTAGATTAGACCTCAGGAAGCATTTCTTTTCTGAAAGAGTGGTCAGGCACTGGAATGGCCTGCCTAGGGAGGTGGTTGAGGCACCATCCCTAGCGCTGTTCAAGAAGCGTTTAGATGAGGTGCTAAAGGACTTAATTTAGTAGTTGGGTAGAGATAGTGATAGGAGGATGGTTGGACTAGATGATCTTATAGGTCCTTTCCAACCTTATGAACTTATGAACTTATGAACTTATATAAGGTGAGAAATGGAGATAAAAAGGCAAATGTGGTTCTAATACCAGGATGTGACCATTCCGTAAACACTGCTTTTTAATCAAGAAGCAAGATCTAATGTCAGCAGCAGCTGATTTTTCACTGAAGGCTAAAATTGTAAATGATGACAGCTGTAGCTGCGTTGAGAACAACCATGCAACATATTTGAGAGTCTACATTAGCGCAGCAGGCTGAGATCCAGCCTCAAAGCATAAGTTCTGGAAAGCATTTTAAAAAACAAGAACCAACCAAAACAACAACAACAACGAAGGAAAAAAAGTATTCAAAAGATGTCAAGGGAGAAGCGATCTATTTCCAAGTCTGTACTCAGCAGAAGACAGAATCACAGAATTGCAAGGGTTGGAAAGGTACTTGAGATCAAGTCCAGTCCCCTGCTACAGGAGTTTTTAAGGTTAAATATTACATTTGTGCTACGCAAGCCCTAACTTTTATCAAAATCAGTGTCAGTAGCTATAATCAAACTACGTGAAACAGCAAGAAACAGAACTATCAGGAGTCAGCAGTATTAAAACAGCATTCCAACAGCTAGAGTGTGTTGAGACTCTTGAGGTATAGGAATGCTTTTGTTCTGTTTCAAAGCATTTAGCCTAGTTTATGTTCTATATATTTCCAGTGGCTAGCAAACTCTAAAAACAGTACTGTTTTCTGGAAACATGTTAGTCTATTTTTCTACCTCTAATACCTTCATTTAGACTACTGTAGTACATAATATAGTATGACCATACTGAACTAACAGAAGTCTTCACTCCAAACTAAGTTATCTAAGAAATGCTTTTTAATGCAGAGTTAACTCTGCAGGGTATATACATACAATATTTGTACAAGTTAAGCAATGTAGCATATGTACATGCAATTATCTGATACTTAAAAGCAAGTATAGCTATTTATCCCTATGACAGAAAAATATGCACAGAAATTTTATCTCTGCAGATATTTCCCAGTAAAAACAGGAACAACTGCTGCAATTAAGTTGTGTTCTGAGGTCTGAAAGTCAAACTTGAAACTAACTCACATATACTGATGAATTTTAGTACAGCCACCTGTACATTTGCACATTCACATGTTTTCTGTAAGTAGGAAAAATAAATGAGCCATCTAAAGAAAGCACTATTTACTTGCATGAAGCATGAATCTTTATATTGCATATATTTTAACCACACTATTAGCACAAAATCTAGCTAGACTTCAAAAATGAAGAGATAAATTAGAAGTACAAGTCTCATTTACACACATTTCTGAGGGTCTTGGATGAACAACTTCCTTGCTAACTTGTTGAACAAAAACTAACTAACATTCTGTAAAAAGCACAGCAGGCTAAGCAGTCTAAATGAATGAGAAGAACCTTGATAATGTTACTGTGCCACAAATTTATATCTGCATCTTATGTGCATCTTTTCCTCACCCAAATAGTAAAGAAAAGGAAAAAAACAGAAAAGTAGTATGAATGATCAGTGCTCCACTCATGAAAGCAATTGAGCAGGTTAGGACTCTTAAGCCAAGAAGAATTTAAGAGGGCTACTGAGTGGCATAAGAAGCTAATGTGGATCAAGTGTTTACTGCCAATAGATGGGTAAGCCATCAAATGAAACCATGTCTCAAAACACATACTTCATGAGACATTGTTAAAATTAGCCAGACCAGCTGTGAACACTAGATGACTACGTGCATTTAACGTAAGTTGCTACACAGTCTCTAACTCAAGGACACTTTAAACTACTGTATATATGGTTGCCCAATTGTACTTTTCTATAAGCATCTGCTTCTGTCCACTTGGTTTCCAAATGTATTTTTGAGAACACAAAATAAAGCCACTCACCTTTTACACCTCCAGCAGTGGCTACTTTAGAATCAGCAAAATGGGGAAAGAAAAGGGAAATACAGGGCCTGCCTCTAAAGTACACCTGGCATAGTACCTTTGCTACATCCAAGCCCTAGACATCTGCAACTATCTTCCTCCAAACCGTCTCTGATCAACCTCCTCCATGGGCTGTGACTCCAAAACCAGGACAAAAGAAGGTCATCTTGAATATCCTACAAGTTATCCTAGTTATCCAATATTCACTCACCCCTCTGCTCACCTTCCGTTCTTCCTTCAGCATTCACCTGATCTTGTTCGAGATTACAAATGGAATGAGAAACTGTGCAAATTGTTTTTCTTCAGTTTGAGCTAATTCAAGGCACAAGGAATACACTGAGAACCAGTGCTGGTACAAAGAACAGAATGAAGACAGCCACAAACAGACTACAATCATAGCAGGACAAACCAATTATGCAGTTCCATATGGTAAGCTGATTTATTACTTTGAAATGTTTGAGATGAGACAGATTTCAACCTACCTTTCCAGGTGGTAAATCCTCTAATAGACTGATCTGCTAAGTCAAGTATAGCAATTGTACTTGTCACCAGAGCACAATGTGGAGGGGCAGCAAAACTTTACTGAATAAAAAAAACCCGTCACTCCTCTGCAACTGGGAGCCCAACCCTCCCTGCAGCAGGTGGAGTTTTAAGAGAGGCCCTGAACAGCCAACAAATAACGATGACTGCCATGACCCCAAGATCAGCATCCTTTACAAATCTCAGCTTGTCCTTTAAGTATTCAGTAAGATCAAGATCTTGGCCTGGTTTGTATTAGTAATTATTCTGGCGCTGTATATGTAGAAATTGGATTCATTTACTCTGAGTAATGACTTCAATTTCTGCTAGTCTTTTTTTTTTTTTAATTTATTGAATATAGTTACAAAACGACCATAAACTTTGCTGACTAAGAATGGGGCCAACAGGCAATATTCTCATCTCTAAAGGTTAATGATACCATTGAAATGAATGATTTTTCACACAGACTGGGATCACAAGGGTGAGATTCTCTCACTATAGAATCTAGTGTAATTCAACTGAAAAACAGCCTTGAAACAAGTTACCTCAAGTTACAGATGCTAAATTAACTTTCATTTAGAGATATCTAGAACCAGAGTCTTGAAGTGCTGACTTCTGAACCTGTATAAAAGGAAAAAAATTGCCAGAAGCATTGCTGTCTACTGCAATATTACAATTGCACTTAATGAATAGCATATTACTGTAGTGACAGCAACTTGTACAGATATACCTGAGGAAGTACCTTAAACTAGTGAGGACACTAGTGGCAATTACAATTGAGGTCAGCTAGGCAATTACACTTACCACAGCTGTATTAGCTCCAGTTCATGGAAAGTTTCAGCAATTTTTACTGAACTCTCTGCTGCTATAACTGTCAACTGGCAGTTCTCAAAAAAGAAACATCTTGCATGCATTAAACTATTTTTGGTTTTCAGATACAGGATTATGCTAAGCATGCATCATAAGTACAAATTTACACTGCAATAAAAAAAAAACAAAGAACACATCAGCCAAGGTTTCAAATTCTTGATGCCTACAGTTGTTATTTTTTTTTAGCAGTCCTTATTCACTCAGTGACAGTGACTCATCTTGCCACTGTGTTTCACAAAGCCATTAGGTTCCCAAACAACCACACACTATTCCAACCCACTCCCACCCCACTGCAAAATGCAGCTTGTTTACACTGCTAAGTCCACGTTCGGTTCACAAGTGTGAGTTCAGTATTAAGAGTACTGGCACCTAGGTTTCACATTTGATGCTGTTTATATTAAATATATTTATTTACCACCTCAAAAAGAAATGACAAGGCACAGAAACAGCATTTTTCATGACAGACTTTTTTCTCGAGAGGTGGACACTCCTAAGATGAAAACTAGAACTTCATTACTGAAGTTAGATTGACAAAATTCCAAGTGTTAGATAAGACAGCAGGATCAACTACTGCAGACTTCAAGCTTGAAATATATGTTTCAGAAGGGAAAGTCACAACAGATACTAGGAGCAGTGGAATAAACTCACAGCGGACAGCTTTCACTTATCTATTCAATCCGATACAAACTTACTGGGAGATAGTGCATAGAAAGTTGCAAATTTTTCCTCCTTCTTGCTATCACAAGCACTACAAAGCAAATGTTTTACATCCCAATATTTATCAGTCCAACTTGAACATTCAACAATGGCTCTTTTGCACTACAGGAAGGGTTTACACTGCTTGCTGCTTCAACTAACGGCAAAAATAACACAGCAATACAGCAGTAGGAAATACCGACCTTCAATACACAGTGGGGATTGGAACTGGAAGAACAGGAATACCTTAACAGCCTGATCCAAAAGACCAATCAAACAGAAAAATGGCTTTTACATGCTATAAAGTGTTCTCAGGGGTTCATTTTATAAAAATCTAGAGTGTGCACCGGAGCAAAGAATGCAACCAGACTACTGAAAAAAACTTGAGTAAATCAAGATAAGTGCCCTTCTGTAAGAAACAGAATTCTCTCCAGTTCCTAAACAAAGAGGTCTGGCAAGATCAGAGAAATAAAAAGCAGTCCTAAACAATGTCTTTTTCTCCTCTCAACCTGATGAACAGAAGACTTGGGCTACATTGTGAATTGGTTACCCATGAATAGTTACCAGAACAATTCTTTACTGTTCACATGGGATTTATAGTGAGATAACTGAACTTTCTGTACAAACAAACCTACAGTCTCCTGCTGAAGGCTGTAGGAGATGCTTAACAAGTATTAAATGTGCTTTTAATCATCAGAAAACTTTGCTTTGACTGAAACTTAAATCCAGTGTCTTTTTGATGCAGTGTAAGAATGAAAATATACTTCTATTTTTAGTAACTCTCAGTTTCTTAACAAATAGCTAAAACATTTTGTTTCAGATGCTAAAACTGCTGTCAGCAGAAATAGAAGCTTTTAACAATTTTCATCTGAATGACAACTGTCATATTTCTAGGTGTTTAAAGGCAGGTGGGTCAAACTAATTTCAAGAAGGTAACTTGAAATTGCAGAAATTTTGTGACTGCTTAAGAATCTGATCTTTCTGATCATTAAATGCTCCTTACCATAAATTTCTCTTCAAAAAACCAAAGCCTGATTCTAGAATTAAACTGAGTTATTTACAGAAAAACCTGAAAGAAGCGAGGTCCTAAATTTCAGGTGAGGAGTGAGGAAGAAAGTTCAAGGTTTTTTTTTTCCTCTCATAAACTTAACCTCTCTGAAGGAGATTTTGGTGATCTTCCCTATCCTGCTCCACAAGCAAAAAATTCTACATAAAACTGAAGGATCAGAATAGAATGAATGCAAGTCAGATGTTCTCATAGTTACATATACTTCCTTTTTAAAGCATGTAGATCACTCAGATGTGAAACAGGTCGAGTCAACTCTCAGCAAAAGGACTTAGGTTAACTCAAGTATTCCTTGTTTTCTACCCATTTTATGTATGTTTTCCAAAATCAACAGAAAAGCCTGAGTCAGAAAGGAAATACTGATTTTATATAAAATGACTGCTCAATCCAATTAGTTAAGGTTGTTAAAATAAAAATATATCCACTAAAAACAATCGTTCCACTACCATAAAATTCTTTGCTCAGCAGCATCTGGAGATGACCACAGACTTCTTAGAACATTATTTTGTCCCTTTAGGTCAGCAGCTTTTAAAAGTCTTTGCACATTTTTTTTGCACAAGCAACTATTAATAAGGTAGTAATGTGAGTTATCAAGTGGTGTTGAAATTAGTGTGCAACATAATGTTTCCTACTGTAGGAAATCACAGGATTTTCTTGCTTCAGCCCCTAATCAATTTCTAAAAGTTGTCTGACAAAGAAACCATGGCTTGAGAATGATGTCCAAGATTGACACTGTTAATCTTACAAAGACCACACAACAATGTGAACGCCTTAGCAAGTGTCAAGAAGAGTTCTTTAGCTACAGCCATTAACTATCAAATCATTAATATTAATACCTGTAAATATTCATTGGGAGCATGTTACTATTATGTGAGTATCCACGATGTTATCTAGGAACAATGTACTCTTTATAAAAATGACTCTTCAGAAAAATATTTGGAATGATATTCGGCATACAAACTTTTTCAGAGAAACTTGCAACAGCTCCTCTGAAAAAGAAAAAAATTTACAGAGGAAGAAGTCTGAATGGCTTCCGATCTTAAGCTAACTGCTGTTCATGTTTTGGTACCAATAGGTTCACAAGGAAGAAGCAATTAGTAACATGAACAAGAGACTCATGTCTTCCCAATATTATGCAGCAGGTTTAAGCAAAAACAACCTAAAAAATTGATTTTTTTTTTTGGATTATGATGCGTGATTGAAATACAGAAACCAATACCACAGAATTCTGTGACAACTGAAACAAAGCAATAATTCTTTAAAAAAACTGACACTAAATAGATAAATCAAAGTATGGTTAAAACAGTGATCTGGATACAATATTAATCCTGAAAAATGTTTAAAATGTATCACTGGGAACACATGCTAAAGAGATAATCACATGCATACTGTTTGTTGCACTAATCCCCATAATGTGTTAGCACTGCACTCACATTGGATACAGGAGAGGTCAACCTCACGTCTCATTAGAACATTTTCATGTCTCCTCGTTCTCTGCTCCATGGGCTATTAAATAATGGATATTTGGTGTAAAACTTGTCTTCAACACGCTAAGATTGTCATCCTAGGTTTGGATGGTACGATCCTTTAGCATTTAAACTCTTACTTATGAAGACGTTCTTAGACTCAAATAGTAATATTAGAAGAGAATTAGAAGACCACCTCATTCTCAGAGTGGAAAGCACGAAAAGAAACTGTTGTGTGGCTTTGTGAATACTATAAGCTTCCTAACATAGAAACACAGGAATTAGTAACTAAATTACTCAGTCATGTTTGATATTTGTTAGCACTTGAAGATTCTCAACATATCCCAGGTTTTGCATTTGAACTATAAACTTACAAATGCTGAAGGCAAGAAAAGGACACCGAGTTCATATGAGCGGATCATTAATTGGGTGCCATTTTTCTCCAGAGCTCCCCATGCTGCTTTAGATAGATTGGCACTGCAAAGAGAAAGCATTTCAGTGAGGCATAATCTTCACAGCAGAAAATACTGAAGCTGTAGCAATGCAATTCTGACAGGAGGACTTCACTTCAATCACACCAGTTTTTAATGAAAGTAATTTGAGTATTATTACTAATCGTTATTTTTACAGCACAGTGGAAGCAGCAGAGGCAATACTAAGGACACTGAAGAACACGTGGATAATTATATAAGCTTGCTCATATCATACAGATCTATTAAGAAAAGGTCAGCCTTTTGAATCTTCTCTGCACATTTCAGATAGGAACTCAATACTGGTAAATGCCTTCAACATGACAATATTAGAAAATAAAAGGCTAGCTAATGACTAGTTATAAGACATTTAGTACAGAACATTTTTGCAAGTAATAAACAGAACAAAAGGCTAAGAGTAAGAGATACTTAGAGACATTTATAAACACAAATAAATATCAAAAAAGCTTATCTTTGTTTTAATGTATTATTCAGCACCACATCATTCTTAAACCTTCATCATTATCTGCTATAAAGTAAATAAAGTTGGAGTCAAAAAATGCAAAAGTTCTCAGAACTGACTTGTATTATTTAGACCTGGTATTATTCTGTACATTTTAACTAAAAGGCATGCTATTTTTTGATAGCAGCATATAGTGGAAGAGGAAAAAAAAAGAAAAAAGTCAAAGCAACTATGAATTTCTGCATTAGGTGGACCAGCATCACATTTGAATTACTTACACCTTTTAATAATCACCTTAACTACTACTACTGTAGGCAGCAGCACCAACAAGCAATGAAATCTAAAGAGCTTAAGCAGAAAACAGAAGAGATAGAAATAACTGAACATTTAAAAGAAAATATACAAACACCACACGTTATCAGACTTGGATTATACAAAATCCTATCCACAAGACTGAAGCAAATGTACTTTTTCATTCACAATAACAAAACCACAAAATCTTCCCTAGTGTCAAGGAATTACTTGCTGCTCCTTTTGGCTTCTTTGAAAAGGAAAACAAGTAGATGGAAGTATACACTGAATACCATCTATACTTCAAGCTAGACTGGTCAACAACTTAATCTGACAAAAGGTCAGATACCAAATATCAGCTATCTATATGTTTCATAGCAAAAAGGCAGCACAAGCAGAAATTAAGCCTCAACTCATTCTACTCTGCTGCATGTACTGGTTTGTTCATAGACCACAATATCTATCTATGTACAGCATGTATTAAGGAACTAAGGTTTAGGAAGCTGTTATTACTTCAGTTGATGAAGCTGCAGCCCGGAGAAGACTATGGATTTATTGCCAACAGTTCCTGAAGTCATAATTTCAACGTAAAACCCAAAATGCTAAAACAGATATCCTCAGGGTGCTTAGGAAAAGATGAAACAATTTTGGCACTATATCAAACCCTGGTGCATCTATGTCCTGAGTTCTGTGTGTGCGCAGTACTGTTTTTCACAATTTCATGAGAGCATACAGAGTTTAGGGGTAGAAAAAGGCAACTGAAGTGATTAAGAAGCTGAGATTGATTTTTGGGGGGAAGCCAAGGTTAAAGCAACAGAAATTTCCACTTGGGGAAAAAGGACTAAGGTATATAATAAGTTGACAAGTCATTAAAGGGGCAAAACGCATGCAAAACTGCTATTTCCCCAATCTGAGCAAATACAACTAAATAAACTGCAGAAAATGGCCAAACACAGGTGCTCTTTGCAAAAAACACTTCAGTTTTGCTGCCACAGGAGAAAGAACACTACTGGGCTCGGCCAATTGTGAAGCTGAAGAACAGAAAGCCCTATCACATCTAGGCTATTTGGTAATTCAGTTGTAAAAACCATAACTCCTTTTCAAAAGGAAGAGAAAGATTTGCTTTTGTCCTTAGTCCATGTATTTTGTGATAATAGAAGTTTTTTCTAATAATTACAAGGTCACCTGACTGAAGAGATAAATAAAGATCTAAAAATGAACATGTAATGGGAGTACACAACTCCTTCAACTACCCCTGCCCTTCTACACCTTTCTCCACTTCAAGTTTCTGAAAGCATAGCAACACACAGAACAACAAAGCCATATCACGTCACTCAGAGTGCCCAAGTACAGACTTGTGGGAAGAATAAAAGTAGCATCCAGGATATACACAAAAGACTTATTTTCTTCAGCTGATTCACTTTTAAGGAATTAATTTTAAGTGTTTCTTACAAACTTCCTACCAATTTAAAATGAAGTACTTTCTGAAAACACATGCCAAGAACAACCTAAGGCAAAACATCTCTCACGTTTAAATTCTCACAACTAATTATTTATGCCACTTAGAAAAGCTAGACTGCCTTGTTTATTACAAGCATTTTTCTAATAGAAAATTTATATTAAGCTGTGCATGTCTGTGTATACATGCTTACATGCGTGCCTATACATGTGCACACACTTTTTTGCCCTACTTTCTAGCATCCATTCAGTTCCTACTGCAAGTTTCATCTAAATATCCAGTGAGAGAATCTAAAGATTTTCTGAAGAAGGTCTCTAAAACATATAGACAAAAATTCTTAACACTACTGTACTGTAAGGATTATGGCAGCAACTCACCTGTACCTGCAACTGATAAGCAGTTTTTTTTTTTTAAAGTATAGAATGAGAAATGTATAATTAGTTGTTTACCTTGTAACTAAAAACCATGCAATCTTCTGGAAGTCATGAGAGGGTCTCATGTATGTCTTAATGTGAGGCATTGCATGACTTCGACCTGAGACTTCTGCTGACCATTTGCTAGAAACAGAAAAGGAATATTTTTCAGATTTCTTTCATATAGAACAAAATATAAAATATACATAAACCAAAACAAAAATAACCTCCTCCCTATCACTGTTATATAATGCCACATTTTGGATTTTTTAATAATTTATCCTTCTACACTACATTTAATACTTGTGTACTCCTTAGAAAGGCTAAAAATACATTATTAATATTGAATTGAATTGCCAGGGACAATTCTTTCTAAAAACAAAACAAGCATTCTCAGAGTATCAGGAACCCCTAACAAGTTTTCCATTCCTTCTCTCCAGACAGCATTCAAGAAACTAAGTCCAAACTTCCAGCCAATTTTTCTTCTTTTCTTCTTTGAAAATGATAAATGGTTATGCCTTTAAGCAA
This sequence comes from Cyrtonyx montezumae, assembly GCF_038088225.1. Taxonomy (NCBI): domain Eukaryota; kingdom Metazoa; phylum Chordata; class Aves; order Galliformes; family Odontophoridae; genus Cyrtonyx; species Cyrtonyx montezumae. The sequence continues at coordinate 15,615,464 of NW_027071826.1, forward strand.
ATGAACTTTGTCTTGGCACCAAACTAACCCTTGCAAAATTCCCCAAAGTTATTACATGTATTTATACACGAAGGAGAGGCAGGGAGCAGATTGTTGATACTATTCTTCTACTTCCCTTCTCTGTGCCTCTAAGCCACTGAGAAACTTGAGGCAGCAGAAGTCATATACAAAAAATTAAAACAACAAGCCATTGCTGGAGTAATACAACATTGCTTGCAGTTTAGTTAAGTAACATCAATCAGTAAATGATAAACAAACGTACAGAACTGAAGGTGTGTAACCATGGTAACTATAAGCACTTTCACCCGCAACCGTTAAGTCCTCACTTAAAAATCTGGAAGTGAGAGGACTTCTAAATACACCTACATCAAATCAGAGACTTCTCTTTCCCAGATCTGTGGCAGAGTGTTACATTCTAATCTTATTCCCCTAATTTAGCAAGTCTTCTCTAAAAGATTGATCAAAAAGTTTATCAGCTCTGAAAAACTTCTCATGTGAACTGTGTCCACTTAAAGGCCTAAGAATATTCAAGAAGGGGAAGAGAAGGCCAGGAATTATTTATTTACTGGGTCTGATTTTCAAAAGTAACTTCCACATGAACACATCAAGAGGCTTTGCAGTTTAGTAGCTGAGATTTGGATACTTCAGGACACCTGTGGTCAGATGAAAGCAAAATGCTTCTAAGAACTGGTACTATATTCTGGAAGGTTAAGAGCTGAAACATTGCAGCAATGTTGTGAACACACCAGATAACTTTCCGTTTTGATACACTTGAGAGAACAAATTCAATGCAGTGTGCAAGCTAAGGTATGCAAAAAACACAGAGAGCTAATCAAGCTGGTGTTCCTCTATGGAAATCTACAGTTCTACATAAATGCAGTATGCCTAATAATATAATACCACAAGTCAGCTATTGTTAATAGCCTACTTCCTTTTTGTCTTCTTAATATTTATTTGTTAATATATAGAGGAGCAAGGTAATATATATTAAGGAGCAAGGAAAGTTTTTATGCTTTTCTCACTGATATTTGATAATTATCAAATATAATTATTCAGGTGCCTCCAGTAAAATAACTGTGTAAGAGATATTTCCACTTCAGCCTAAAAGTAAGCATCTCTCTGAACTGCGTAACAGAACGACTCAAGAACTGAAAAGTGTTTCAAACAGTCACAACCTCTGACTTTTAATTAAGCTACATTTCAACTTCATAATGAAACTGTACAGGTGCGTTTTAAGAAAAAAAGAGCTGAAAGATCACAGAAGGCCTTAGGATACAAGATCAGCTGTTTTGCACAACATGGAAGAGAACACATGGTAATAACAAATTCAGGCTAGTTCTAGCCAAACTGACTTAATGCGTTTTAAATAGCCAACTTTTCATCAGTGCAGCTACCAGAGGATTTATAAAGTACTGATCCCACATTGCAGTAAATTTTGGGTGGATTCAGCCTTACAGAGTTCAGTTCACCATAAATACAGTAAGTTAAATGAAACTAGCTTTGAGAAATCTTACAGAGCAAAACCACAGCTTAAAGCAGTTATTGTGTTGACAGATAGGTCACAGAAGTGTGTAACCTAAAGGCCCAAGCGTGAGGTGACGAAAAGGAGTTGATATATCAAATTCAACTACTTTAGCAGTAAAACAGAAATTTTTTTTGCTAGCTTTTAAAAATTCTTTTATATTTCTAGGATGAGAGCTCCTTATCACTAATACATCTCAACTGACTTCAGAGCACTATTCCTGACATTTTAATCAGTAACTTATTTCTATTTTCTCAGTATTTTGTGGCATTTCAGTCCAAAGGTTCCCCCCCAGTTTGTTTTGTTTATATTTACACTACCTGTAATTGCTAATGTGATGATTAAGGCAAGTCGACTGTGAGAGAAAGCACTGAACGGTCAATCTGTTTTCCTAGTTTTAAACCAACAGTTTCCACTTGCCCTAGCCCCGCCATTTTCCCAATAACTGTTTGTGTTTCATGTAATTCTTATCAGAAGAAGTGTGGTGGTGGTGATAACCATACAAATTCTCCACTATAAATTAGTTAACTTTTGCAGTATAGAAAAATACTCACTTGCATTGCACTACAGATGAGAATGTTTACAAACTGTTGCTTTTGTATCTACTTTGCCACTTGCAACATTTCAGAGGAATGATTTCTTTTTAAAATATTTGATAAAAATCTGTTTTACTTTCCAGTAAACTTTTTGGGTTTGAAAATTGGAGACCGCAGTGTAGTCAGAATACATGGAACAAATATCATTCAACATTAGTGCCTGATACTTCTGGCACAAAGAAGGTAAAGGACCGAATACAGCCCACCTCACCTCTACAAGTGAAGCTGCTGAGATAAGGAAGACAGATAATCCTAACATTCTGAAAGTTAATCCATGCAAACACATTCAGTGCAAAAGCATAGCCAGGAATAACTCATTTTCTACTACACCACCTCTTTCATCACGTAGTTCTTAACTTCAAACAGCAAATAGGCATTCTATCTCAAGATACCGGCAGCAAGGTTTGAACACAGTTATGAGAACTCATACCGTTAATCTCACCATAAGAGAACAGTAGGCCCTCTGTCAAAATGCTCCATATCTTTCATCTTTTATGATGTTGGGAGAAGAACACTGTAGCTCTTCAAAGAGGACAGACTATTCTTCAGAACTTTAAGGGCCTAAAGAATATATACAGTGTTCTAAAAATACCCAATACAACTATGATTACAGACTTGTCAGTGACAAATCAAATAAGCTCTCATCAAGCTGAATTTTCATTCTCTGAAAACAAAACTTTGACAAGCTAATGTTATAAACATAAAAAACATCAATCAATTAAATAAGCCTTAAAAATACAATGGTTTATTTACTGTTAAGACTGATAAACTGCTTCAAAAAAAAAGTAGCAATTAACAAATCACTGACTATTATAATTCCCTCCTTAACAATGAATAATTCTGGAAGGAAAAAAGTTCCTCTAACACAGAAAAAAATCCCAGAAACATGTACTACTTATACCATAGCTAATTTAACAAAGAAGTCCAGCATTCGTGTGCTATTGTAAGAAAAATAAAATCAATATTAAGTTGAATTATGTTGTTATTTTTAGAAATTACTTCCAAGAAATCACAATTCAAAGCTTCATTACAGGTTAAATACCCTCAACTTTCAGTAGAGTTAGAAAAGCAGCCTGCAGACAGGATAAAATTTGCATGTTTGGGGACGAGGTTCTGCCACTTGAGGTGAGAATATAGGCCATCATTTTCCTACTCTGTAAATCCCTCTCTCCTGAAAAGAAGATACTCTTTCTCCCCCCGGTAAGCATAAAATATTTGTCTTTTTTCAACCCTGGTAAACCCCTTCATTTTCTTAGAAGTTTTGTATTCTTTTCCAATGAGCTAGACAAATTCCTCTATTCTCTTTGCTCCTCAAAGTCCTGTTACTATATCAAGCTCATCTTGTATTTAATACAACTGAAACAGGACCAAACATCTTCTGTCAATCCCAGATTACCACAGATAAGAAACACAGGATATATTAACAACCTCCATGCAGGCTCTCCTCAAGGGGCAGTGTCTTGTATTTATTGCAGGATAAGAACCTACACCTAGAATGTCACTGAAGAGCAGATTATGCACGATCACATGTCATCCGCAAACAAATGGTTTTGAAAAACCCCTTCTGTTGTCAGAGCAAGATATGAATATGCTCAGTGACACACATGTGCAGTGCTCTCACTGAGCAGGAATAAAACATTAGTTATTAATGAGATTACTCATGTCATAAGAGATTTACTGAAAACAATTATTTTTTTCCCCAGTAAGATCCTCACAAGGTATATGCTTATCACGGAAGGCACAAATTAAGGCTAGACATTGGCTAGCAAGGCTCATAGCAGCAGCAATCATGCTCTCTCCACAACAGGAGATACTCTGGGCAACTAGGAATTGTATTCTCAGCCTTCAGAATACACATCTCTACCAGCCCTCAGTGTGGGTCAAGTATCTTAATAGAACAGCTTACACTTGGAACAGTTAAAGTTTCTGGTGAATAGAATGGAAAGCTGTGGTCTTGTAAGAGGTTACTAGATCTTTATTTTTACTTCTGGATTTGTGCAAAACAACTTCTCCCTATTGTTTTGTTTTTCCCAAAACAAAAACAAAACAAAAAACCCTACATTTTTAAAAAGATTCAGCCTGAGGGAGACATCTGGGATTGAATTTTTCAGATGTTTAGAATATGGCAAAAATTAGTAGTAAGTGAAAATAGAAGCTTTTAATGGAAAACGTCAGGCACCTTTAACAAAAGACAGTATTACCACAACTAACTGACAATTTTGCAGTAGGACTGCAACACTTGAAACAAACAAAGGTTTCCTAACCCTGCTGTGTCTGAGCTGAACTTCTGAGAAGACTGAAGCACAAGTAGAAAAGTGAAATTCATCTGTATTTAAAAAAAAGGTAATGTGATTCCAACTCAGAAGACCATATTAATAGAACTTTACAGAATGCAAAATCTGGCAGTGTCTACCATCAGCAACAGCACTGCACATAACTTTTACAGCTTGAAAAAAAAGCATGTTTTAACTATACTTTGGAGATGAAACCAGCTGATAAGGAAATAAAGGCTTTTATCTTAAGGAGTTTAACGATACCTTGCTTCTCATCACATTCTCTTTTAACATGCAAGTACTGGAACAGTATAAGTTTAAACACATTGTCTAAGAAAAATCGAAGAAGTTTCACTTACTGAAAATAGGAATGTAACCACAGCTGTTTCTGTGCTGTCTGTATGCTGTATGGAAGGGAACCACCAGCTTAAGGAAGAAAAAAAAAAGATACGGTTATTGCTTATTGAAAGACATTCTGAAAGCAGCAAGGGACTCAGGAACACTATCTCTACTGTCCCCATGACTTCTTTTTTGAAAACTTAAATGCTCCAGAAGTAGAACATAGCTGAATGTATATAGTAGAATTGGAAATATTTTTATAATGGAACAAGTCCCCAAGGACTAAATAGCAAATATGCACTAGGAAAAAAGAGAACCAGTACACAGCCTCTAGAATTAAGTCCTCTCAGAAGAGATACATATGTGGCTAATTTTTGTTTTGACAAAAACAGTCATTACTCACACAAGCTAGATGGAATAAAACAAGCAGCATTCAGAAAAAAAAAAAAAAGAAACATCCTAAAAATCAAGAACTCTTCAGGTGAAACTGCCTTTGTCTTATATTTTGTCTTTGGCTAGAACATGCTACAACTTCTCTGTTTTTAGCCTGTATTTAGGCCCCTCTGAATGGCAGCGCCAATCATCTGTTGCATCAACCACTCCTCTGATTTTGTACCATTTGCAAACTTACTGGGAGTGCACTTCACCCCACTATCCTGGTAAAAAGATACTGAACACTTGACACCAGTATCAGTGCTTGGCACACACCACTAGTGGTGGATCTCCAGCAGACCTTCATGCCATTGATCACATCTTAAGCCTGACAGTTCAGCTAGTTTCCAGACCACTCATCTAGCTTGCACTTCAGATTATCTGTAAGAATGTTATAGGCATTCATATTGAAAATGTTAATGAAGACAGTTGTTTCATTTAGAAAATATCCAGATCCAGTGTACTCTTCTTGCTCATCAAGCTAGTAGTCTCATCACAGAAAGACATAAGCTTGGTTAAGCCAAATTTTCCTTTAAAAAAGAAAAAAAAATCCATGCTGACTACTCCCAATTATTTTCTTGTCCCAATATTTGGACATGGATTCCAGGATTGCGTACTGCATCGCTTTCCCAGGGATCAATGGAAGGCTGACTGGGATATTTCACAGATCCTCCCCTTCTTATGCTTACTCTTCCTGAAGGCAAGAAAGAACTTCTTCCTTTCAGTCCTCAGGAGTCTTATCCAATTCTTGTGACCTTTTGAAGACTGGTCATCAGCACTCACAATGACATCAGACAGCTCCCTTTACTGCATCAAACAGAACACTACAGTATCTCCTGCGGGTTGGCTGAGACTATACTTTCTATGCAAATACATTGATTTAATGAAGATAAATGTAGGAAGACTGAACAGACCAACTGCACACTGCATTATTAAAAAAATGACTAATGAGAAGTAGAAAGCGTTCCATTGTAACAGATGCACACAATGACACTGTGAAGACAACAGGAGATGAATTTAGAATAAGTACAAATTCTCAAACCTGCATATTCTGCCAAAATCCAAGTATGACTGGAACTAGAACACTAGGCAAGAGCTGCATTTTGCCATACAATTACACATGAACATGATTACATAGACTTACATGTTATATATACACCAATACCCAGAATGCTTTTTTTTTTATTCAAACATAACAGAACTGGAGTCAGAATCCCATTAAGACAAATAAAAGAATTCTGCTGCCATCTATTCAACCAAGTTGTCAGCAAGTTGGCAACTTTAGGTACAACAGCAACCAATGAAACAATTTTGCAAGCCACTGTTACTACAAAAAGCTAATAAATGCATTTCCTTTTGCCCATCTGCTTACCAGGATAGCCCTCCAGACTTTGCCTCACATTGCTCACAGTTGGATAAACCTTCATGGAGAAAAAAGTTACTTTTAATAACGCAACTTTAAATGCACAAGATCAATTTTCAAACAACAACAACAACAAAAAAATCTTAAAAATTACTCATCAATCTAATAACCCACTAAAAGCTTTGCTTTTTCAGAATGAATGAAATTACACTGCAGTTTAAAACTAGTACCTAAAAGACATACCAAGTGAATTGGAACATCACATTTAAGAAGAGCTGCCACACTGCTGCCTGCAGCCACCAGGCTCTCCTGGAACTCCGAGCAGAGCCATTTGGACCCATCAGCTCCCAGTGAACCAATGCTTGAGAACTGTCCTACAACAGGCCAAGACTCCTGCGCTGGGAGTGACGAAGCGTGCTCTTTCAAAAGCTATTGTGGAAAATTAAAACATTAAGACATTCAAGAAACAAAGAAAACCTTAAGTAAGGGTTTGATATTACTTCCAATATCCTCTTATCATCATTTCTGACAACAACTTGGCAATTAAGAGAGAAAGATCTTGTTCAGCCTGGAAAAAGAGAAAGTCTGTAGAAAGACCTCACTGCAGCCTTCCAATATTTAAAAGGAGTTTATAAACACGAGGGACATCAACTTTTTACATGAGTAGATTGCGATAGGACAAGGGGAAATGGCTTTAAATTAATGGAAAGGAGAAGGGTTTTTTTTTTGTTTGGGTATTTTGTTCTGTTTTTAACAGAGAGTGGTTAGGTGCTGGAACAGCTTGCCCTGAGGGGTCATAGATGTCTCAACCTGGAGGAGTTTAAGGCCAGGTTGGATGGGGCTCTTCAGGTAATCTGATCTAGTACTTGATCGAGTGTCTGGCAACCCTACCTGTGGCAGGGGGTTGAAACTTGATGATCCATGAGGTCCCTTCCAACCTAACCCATTCTATGATTCTATGATCTACAAATAAACATACTGAACTTTCAGAAGAAGATGAAACAGATGAAACATCACAAATTTCATTCAAAAGCTTTAAAGCCAATCTTTAAGTAACTAGTAAAAAGAATGCTAGGACCTCTTTCTAAAAACATGAAACAAGCTTCAGAAGTTGCAATTACAAGTCTTTTTATATTTGGTGATAGCTGATCCTAAAATTCTTTTCATATCCTAAAGCCCAAGTTATAATGAGAGGAAAACAGAACAATTGAAAGAAAACTAAGTAGCTTTTTTTAAAGTTGTTGTTAAGCTGTGAATGGAATTTAAATGTCACATTAAAAACAGATGGATATAAGCACAGACTAACTTGTGAATAGTAGAAATCTCTTTCCCCTCCACTGTGGAGGGGGCTTAATCTAAAGGGCTTCAGTCACTGTAGTGTTACCAGATGTAACTACATTATTAATAATCAATCTTTTTAAATCACAGAAATATCTACCATAAGAACATTTTTATTCTTTACAGCCTATTTGTATTTTGTTGTTTTCACTCACTGTCTTACTGGCAAGAAAACCCATGCAGATATTTGACTCCCAGTCACAGAAGACTGGATTTTTATACTGTTCAATTTTTTGAAAGGGCAATACAGGAAGCCATCTGAGATGGTGAATCTTCACATAACTGTAAGCAAATGACACTTCCAACAGCAAGCTGACCTGGGTAACGGGGCTGAGGAACACGACGTGCAAGATCTACATTGTTGTAGGCTTATGATTTTGCTAACTTAAACTTTATCAATCTACTACAATATTATTGTGTAGATGTAAAATTAGGAGGAACTAACAAATGCTCTCCAATTACATTTACAGTTAAAATGATATCAACAAAAAAAGTTACAGTACCTTTCTGAGCCTAAGATGACCCCACTTCTCTTTATCAATACCTTGATATCGTCCAGGGGTAGAACCAAGCAGATACACTCTACATGAAGAAAAAAATATCTATACTTTACCACTCCACAGTGGAAATCAAGTCAATGGGAAAAACTGCATTAATAACCAGGAAGAAGAAGGTAGTGCACTTCATAGCAGAAAGCCACACCTTCCATTAGCATCAGAAGCATTATATGTGCATATAGTGCTTTGCCTTCAATTGGAAAAACCTACTCTTAACATAATCCTCATGACAATATCCTTTGCATATATGATTCCTCTTGTGTAAGGAACATAATACAACTCTGTCTCTTCTACCAGTAATTTTATGAAGCAAGAAACTTTGCAACTTTATCACTTAAGGATATCTCAGTCAAGTTACTGTTGATTAATTTCTTTAAAACATATGTTCATAAACATAGAAGGTGATCAATTCAACATATTTGCATCAGAGATTCAAATGAGGCTCATTAGAATAACAAAAACATTATGCATGTATACTTAAGTGATAATTTATCCAGATACAAGAATGATTAAAAACTTGAAATTAAAAAAAAATATACGCATCTAAAATGCATTCTACATAAAACGCAGAAGTCAAACTATTTAAATAGAACCCAGACTTCATAACTATTCAAGTAAATCTGCTTCGAACTACTTTACATTCTCTGGTTTTCAGAAGGAGCAACTCAAGAATCCTCTCAGACCCATGGAAAACTGCCTAAAGTTAAACTCACGTTAGAACTCTTAAGTCTGGAACAAGTTAATCTTACAGAACTGACTGATTGTCTAAGAACTCTTAACAGCATCCTTAAGCCCAGGGAAGGAAAAAGCATTCAAGTTATTATAAACATAAGATGCACCTCGTCTCTGATAAATCGTGTTCTCGAATCAGATCTATCCATTCTTTGAGCGCAGGAGAACCGTAAGCCATCAAGTAACTTATTAGGTCAGATTTAAAACTAGTTTCAGATTCACCAGCAGAATCCGACGATCCCTGAGGTAGCCTTGGATACAAAGGGCTTAGCCATATTCTAAAAAACAAAGTCACAAAAACAAGGACATCACATATTATCAGAAGATTTAAGTAAGTGGTTAAAGCAGATGTGAAAGTCCTAAATGAATACCGGACATACATACTGTGACGATACTAACTATAAAGCTACTCTCCAGAATCATCCAGTTTTACACCCAGTACCACAACATAAGTTATTTCAAATGACGACAACAAATTTAAACACATTTATCCATGCAGATGCTTATAGGTTTCACTGCTGTGAAAAAGACCAGGCTCAGACATAAAGGTACTCCTCTAAAACGCATCAGAATTGCTCCCATGACTATAAGAACCACAGCCTTCATCTCCACACATCCTGAACTCCACAGGGGAGGAGACTTTGCCTGCAATGTAACCGACTTTCACACAAATACCAGAAGGATTATAATTTATTATCTCATTGAGTCAGTTGAGATTCATATGATCTAAATGCTGATTATTTTCCAGTAAAGATAAGGCCCAAATGGTATTTTTCCAAGTATTTTGACACACAGGCTGTCCTAGAAAACTGGATCTGTGCCCAATTTAATTCACAGAGAAAATAACAAAAACTAAGTGGCTAAACTGCTTCAATGAATTTTAAACTCACTTCAGTACTTACACCGAAAAAATCAGGCTTTACATATTTGTTGAAATTTATGTTTAAAGACATAAAGATTTGCATATCTGCACAACCAAGAAAACAGACTAGCACAAACTCATTAACTAATAGCAGGGAACTAAAAGACCTGCTAGAGATTGTTGCTTACCCCTGAGTTTTCTGGTGCCAGTCTTCAGCAATAAGATTGGATGTATGTATCACAACTCGAAGACCTTCTTCATATAATAACAACATCATTTTCCTTAAAAATAGGACATATAACATGATTTATTCCTGAGCACAGACCATCATCTCATGACTGACGTCCAGAAGCAACCAGGAACACTTACAGAACACTTTACTTGCTACCCTCTTTTAAATAAACTTACTCTTTTGCAGATACAAGATGTCCTCCTACACGTTTAAAAAATAATTCTACAATATGATTGATTAAAAAAACCTGCATTGCCCTGGAAATAAAGATCTTCACTATAAAGAATATAAGATCAAATCTGTTCTTAGCAGTTACTTGCCATCTACAACATTCCCTTTGTGACACTGTTAGATCAAACTCAAGTTTTGCTTTGAAAAGACTAAAATATTTAGTAGTTGCTTCCAGATTGCCCACATTAACTGCAAAAACAGTTGTAAATCAGTGTTCTGTTCAATCTGCTAATGACTGATAAAGCCTGCACTATAGTTTTGGTATGAAGGGATGAGTTACTAACCACTAATACCTACAGTTCACTAACTCCAGTTGTGTAATTGGCACATCTTACATTTACTTATACTTCATTTGCTTCCTTAAAGGAGAAGAATCTGATAATTAATAAATAGTAAATAATAAAATGGAATTTTCCTATGGAAATCTGTTTTGTAGCTTTAAAATAATTTGCAGATATATGAAATAGAAGTTAAAAAGATTACTTTCAAATTTGATCAATATGCATTAGGCATTCCTCCAAATTTATGTTTTCACATACAGTTATTTTCCTGTTCTCTAAATACTTTCAGACATTAAATACTAGCGATTCTGTGTCATCTTCAGAAAGGGAGCTTTCTGCTTCATAACTGTTACTTACGTATGGTGAGTTCCAAATGCAATATCCAGTTTGGCCTGTAAAATGAGAGTTGGTCATTATAAATTAGTTAAAAATTCCTATTGTGTGCTCCTGATATGTATTATTAAAGAGGAAAGGGTGCTTCATCATCATTTTGTTTTATTTCACTGCACTCTAGTGGATGGATCACAAAATACATTATTTTTCTCTTCAGTTAACAACTTTAAATTTGTTCCTACCACTTGCTAGAAACTACACTAGCAAGTCTGTCACATGGGACATCACATTCAATTTCTGGTATGTGAGTGAAAAGAAAGCATTATATGTAATACCAAGTTGTTTGTTAGCATGTTTGAAACCTTAACCTCGTTAAAAAAATTAGTTGCTAGTCCACTACTTAGCATTAACACCCATTTTGTACTGCACATAGCAGCTCAGAAAACTTGGCCTTGAGAACTCGCTAAGTATGGCATTAATACTGTAATTTCTGGTAAGCTCATGATTGCCAGACTGAGGAAAAAAAAGGAAATTTTCAATATCACATTTCCAAAGAAGGTATCTTCATTACCAATGATGTAGCTCTCCAAGCAAAAGCCTGACCACTGGCAGGCTGCTATAACCATATCCCACACTCAGGCCAAAGCCAACAACTTTATAAAGAAGAAAATATTACAAATGGTCTTCATTAAGACCTATTTGGACTAAAAATAGGTATTTGATCAAACAAGATCACAGACACAGGTACTAAGTTCTGTGTTGCTGACAAACAGCACTTTCTTTTCAGCCATACTGAGAATTCCATTGCAATGTGTTAGTGGAGCACCTCCTCAGTGAGCCATTAAGACATTTTTAAGGCAGCTATTCTGTGCAAACTTGTTCTGGGTGGCAGCCTATTGTAATCACAGACCTTTTTGACTATAGTTTACATGTTCCTATGGTTCCGGCAAGCATATTCCTTAAAGGATAATAATGAATTCCTGGCTTCCCTCACAAGGTGTTTCTCTTACCGTTCACAAGATTAAATAAAATCAATGGTTTGAACTCAACTGAAGGATGACACAAATGTCAATTACCTGACAGAAGCTAATGTTCTCAAAAGGGCGTGCTTGTGCAAGCAGTTCAGCTTTGGATTCTCTCTTTTCACCATGAACTATCAGCAACGGTTTCTTCCTGAAATAAAATAAGACCACTATTAAAGCATCAACTGAACTATTAATTGACCCAAAACAATCTTCGATGCAGCTATGGCTTCTGGTCCCTAAATCCAAAGACCTATTAGAAAGATGGCACTAAAGACTGATTATACACCTTACTAACTCAAAAAAGCATTAACTACCTCTTAACGGTTTCTTCAAGAGAAAGACAGAAAACAGGAAAAAAAATATAGAGCCTGGAACTATAAGACAACATTACTTTACAGAGAAGATGGGAAGAAGCTAGGTCTATTCCAGTAGTTTCACGTTTACTTTCTAATAATCTCCTCTACTGCATTTGACTAAAAATTGAGAATAGAAAACAAAATTCAACGTCATATGTGTACTTCATTTAAAGGAAATATGAGCTGCTACCATGACAATACCCAGCAATTCCAGCCAATACATATCATTCCAATCTCCTTCACAAACTTCTCTCATGCTCTTCCAACATAAAAATTCTCATTCTGTTTTCACAGTTCACCTACTACACTGCTGTCTTGACCAACAATGAGGCATCAAGTTTTAATTAATAAAAATCAGAAACAAGCCATACTGAACTGTCACCATTTAACATTGTCTGGAAAAGGAAGGTCTGAAAAAAATCAGCAAAGAAATACAATGGAATAAGCCTACACAACACACAATTCAGAAATACTGGTTTATCATTCAATTCTAGATGAATTTGAATGAGAAGAGTGACTTGGAAACTGTATTATTTCATTTCTGTAAAGTCAACACACCTGAATTCCTGTGGATACTGTCTCACAAGCCAGGCCACGTCTATACAGTAGTTAAACTTGTACATAAGAAGGAAAATAAGCTCATTAAGTAGCTGTTCGTCAGAATGATGGGAGTTTAGAAAAAAATACTTTCTATATGTTGTTCATTATCACTTACATCATACAAATGCATAATGATACATCATCACACAATGACACCACAAACTGCAATCAGCATGTTTTATCAACAGGTTCATTTTTCAATTTCAAATGCTTTCTTCCACATCTCTTCGTTCAAAAATAAATTTAAGTTACTTGAAACCATGTAGTATTGTTCATAAAGTTTAGAATGCAGACAAAAGTAATTATATGCACATAATGTAAAAGTTGAGGTACAGTATGCCCATTGCCATGTGTTTAGACCAAGAATGAAAGGAAATGCTTCCATGTGATAACAAAAATGTCATGCTTAGATTGCAAAACCCATTCGGTTTTATCATTCACGGTTACAAAAAGATCCATTTTCAGTTGCGCATTCCCAGAGCACAAGAAAGAAAGTTGTCTTACATTTGCTTGAATTTTGAGCAGAACATGGGATCATTTTTATATTTCAATAAAGTGATGTGCAGCTGAAAGAATTCAGGGTTCCCTCAGTATTTTAATGAGGTTCCCTGCTCCAATCTGCCACACAGCAAAAACATGGTTTATCACAAATAGGTTTGAGGACAGTGAGGGGAAATAAGCAAGCAAAGGCAATTTGGCAAATAGGAAACTCACCTGAGCAGAAGACACAAGGGTCCCAAGAAGAGGAGACAAAATATCTATTAAAAACATTGAGACACGTGAGATTGAGTACAAAAAGCTTAAGTGAACCTTTTGCTTCTTTGAACAGCACCATTGCTACAAGTGCTAGATTCACAGACTGAGTGTAACAGACATTGACAGGTTTACTGAGTAGAACATTTAAGTCCCCAGTTCTGCAGTGAAATGCTTACAGTCATATGGTTTTAAATAGTGTTACCCCTCTAAAAGCAGAGCATCAAGTTCAAAAATTTAGCAGGAGAAAGACCAAGATCAAATATAGAAAGGGACACTGAACTACCTTCTTCCCTATAGAGGGTCTTGAAAAAACTGTGGTAAGTTAGAAACAGTAAGGGTATAGGTAATACTTAAAGAGTTACCCACTGCAGGCCATTTGTGTTAGTGCTGACAGCAGTCCTAGTGTTCCTCACTTTTTTTTTTTTGAGGTGGGGGAGGTGGGGAGAGAATGAAAGGAAGAATATAATTGCCCACCACTTTGATACCCTGACACTCAACAGAAATACACAGACCAGAAACTTATCTACATGGGGATGTCTGCACAGCAAACCAATTGCAGGATATGTGTACCCTTAGTCTATTTTATTAATATAACACAAAACACTGATCACACTGAGGATTTGAAACCTCATGAATTGAAAGCACAGCAGCAGCTTCAAAATGTTTCCTACAAAGAGGTTATGAGATACTGTTCCTTTACTACAACATCTTTATGGGAACTGTTTAGCAAATTGAAATACAGAAATAGCCTCTGCACCAGCTCAAGCAATCAACTAACAGGATAATTACTCTCAAGAAAATACTGCCCAGAAGCCAAAGAGTTCACTAGGTAGGTAAAGCCATACAGCAGCAATGCAGCCAACATCTCAGGCACCAGGCTGCTTTCAGCCAGTGCTCACAGAAGGCACATAAGTTGAGGAACAGTTACAGCTAAACTGTATGATAAAAACGGATTGAGGATCCACACAAGGAACAACAGAAGTTTCCTATCTCATTTCACTATCTATGCACAAATCCCCTGTTAATAATTGTTTTTGATTTAGGCTTGTGATGCACGAGATTTTTTTTCTGAACGCAGGGATGGCTACAGGTGCACGCTGCTTTATACTCTACATAAAATCAACTTCAGTCATGTGGCATTCCTAAATCATCAGCGTCATACAACACAGCCCGTTCCATCTCTGACTTATGCTCACTTCCAGTTGCATTGATGCGTGACTATGAACCCAAGCCACAGAAATTCACAAGTAGTACCTTGTACTGCATCAAGTAACAGTGACTTACTAAGTCCAAACCACTTGTCAGCATAAAGACAAACACAAACAACAGGTAACAGAACCAATTCCTACATTATTCAAAATTAGAATAGCAAGGAATGTTTACATAAAAAAAACCCTATAAATTATAATTAAAGCCCAAAGCCCACTTCTGTGGGAGCCACATGCTCACCTTTTATGTGCAAGGCTCCAGAGTTATAGCTCTGCTCAATTCCCCTGACTTTAGTGAGAAAAAACCCAAAGGGGTTCCCTCCATCCAGCCAATCCCAGGTATCTTGGGGTTCACCAGGCGCTTCGTAATAGTCCTCTGCTTTCTCATTCTTTGGACGTTCATCTTTTTCATCTTTGCAATGAGTCTCAGGATGCTCTCTGGGTGCATCACACTTTTCTTCTTTCAGTGTTTCCTTGCGGGCACGCTTCTCTCGGTCTTCAGGCTCCTCATCGCTACTAGAAAGGCACCAGCCCAAACCCTCCTGGCCAGACCTCTGCTTTTCTGCAGGAGATGTTTGTGCAGGGAGATGCGTGTCACTGAACTTCAGCGGTGAAGCCTTCCTCTTGTGAGCAGCCTTCCTGGCCTCTGAGCAAGAGTACTGCGGCCCGCTCGCCTCACTGCGTGGGGCATTCAGCACCGAGGACGTCGAGGGCTTTTCGCTGTCAGAATTCTCCTCCGTGCTGTCCTCACTGCTGGACACAGTCCACCTCCCGTGGGCACCTTCTTGAAGCATAATGCTACAAACGAAGGAAAGATTAAAAGCCACGCTCTTTGCTACGCTCCAGGCTGCTTCCGTTCCCAGTCTCCGCTTGCCTGTTACATAGCTTAACCCCCCAGACCTGACACGACCCTCAGATGCAAAACGGGCTGCACCCAGGAAACAAAGAAACGCGCACAGAAGCGGCTATCAAGGAGGAAGCGGCTGCACAGGGAAACGCGCACGTGAGAGACGCACTCAAAGAGCAGTAGGGAGGACTGGCACCATACAGACACTCCTCACGCTGAACCCAGCACTGAGAGGCTCGGCCCGCACCGCTGCTTTGAGCTCGGAGCCCACACACCGCACCATCCTCCCCCCCCCGCCCCGACACCGCCCCCGAGGCGGGCAGAGCCGCAGCCGGGCGGGGCCAGCAGCAGCGCGGGAGCCGCGGCCTGCTGAGCGGACACGGGTTGCCGCCCGCACCGCCGGCTCCAACCACCGCTCCCACCCCTCACGGCCGCAGCGACGGGGGCACCACCGGCACCGAGCCCATAAGCACAACACTCACCCCACACCGCGTCGCGCCGTCCCGCGCCGCCCCTTCCCGTTCCGGCTTCTCCAGGCCTTAGCGCCCGGGGACTGAGAACAGGAGCGGGAGACTGGAGGGGCGGGGGGAGGTACCGCCTTGGCCCCGCCCCAGACGGCGGCGCAGTTGCCGGGCAGCCGCCGCCATGGGCTCGGTGAGGGAGAGCTGCGCCAGGGTGCGTGATGGGTTAGCTCGGGGCAGCTGTGGTATTTGCCTAATGGTTCTTTCAGCTCGGTGTTAATTACCGCAGCAGAAGCGCCGTGCTGACGAGGTGATTGCGTGGCGGCTTCAAGGAGGGCGTGGGGGGGGGGGAACAGGTGTGGAATCAAGCGAGGTCAGAGTACGGGCTGCATCAAAGCGCGCTCCATCTCGCGGAGCGAGCTGCCCTGGCGTTGGGCTCTCGTGCCTCTCTCTTATTGCAGGCTGTGGCTGCAATCAGTAAACAACGCGTGTGCCTGGTGTCATCCCGTAGTGAAATCAGTGGGTGCAGTTAAAAAGCTGTCCGTGGCGCTTCCACTTCCTTAGTGCTCTCCTGCAGCCTAACTGTAGGACTGCTGCACTTTTCAGGAAAAGCTCAACTTATAGGAGGACCAAAGTCAGGATAGTTTGATTGCTAGAAATCTATCTCCTAAGTTTGGGGGGAGGAGAAAAACAAACAAGAAACTAACAAAAAACAGCCTTTACGAGAAGGGAAAAGGTATTTTTAACTTAAACGGAAATCTAAATGCACTAATCTTAGTCCCTCAGTTACCTTAATGGTAGTTGAATGCACCTCTTATAGAGATGGGACTGAGCTTGGGTGTGTATATTTATATATATATATATATATGTGTGTGTGTGTGTATTTATAGTTAAATTGTTCAGTTCTCTCAGCAAATGCCTATTTTATTTTTCCTGTTACAATTATTCTAAGTAAAAGTTACTGTGTCAAGCTTGTTGTCTTTAATGCAGATCTCTTTGTTTCTGCAGGTTTTCGAACTGTGTGATGAAGATAACAAAGGCTATTTGAATAGAGAGGACTTTGAAGTTGCTGTAGTAATGTTGTTTGGTTATAAGCCCTCAGAGGTATATATTTTTTGTCTTTTGTGTTCTGAATGTCCAGCTTACATAGATGTCTTACTATTGAGAATGTTATTTACTGAATGGTCTGTACCAGTTGGGATTGATTGCTCTAGGATTGGTAAACTGAAATGCCTACAGATTTTTGAAGCTTTTTTTTAATCTGCAAATATTATTTCAAAAGAAAGTAATCAAACTTTTCTTGCTGAGAACTTATTCTGTAGACTCTGATAAACAGAAGTATGAGTTATGTTTCATATCTGTGCACGGAGTATGAAACAAGTGATGCTTGTTATTGATTGAGATTTAAAGTCAAACTTTTTTTTTAGTGGTACAGATTCTGTTTCTTGACATAGTGAGTTTGTTAGTTGTGAAACTATTGCACGTACTACTAATAAACATTCTCAAAATGCCTATTTTGGGGTTCTAATCGAAGTGGGACATTTTTAGTTTTGTCTTCTCTAGTATAAATCTATAGCTGTATGAAATTATCAACAAAATAAAGTTTATATTGGTAGGAAACCATGCGTAGCGTACTTATAGAGAGATGCAGGATAAATTTTATGGGTTTATATAGTTTGAAGAATTATGTAAGTAAGGCAAGTGATCTTAAAAAACAAAGTAAAGTTTTTTCTCATAGTGTAACGGCACAAACTTGACCAAGGTGTCATACTGTAAGTTTAGCAGAGAAATCATGATTAATCTTTCTTCTACATTTTGTATGGTCTTCTTCCCCATGGATCACTTGTGGATAACTTTGTATTTCCTTTTTCCTTACATGTGAATTTTCAGAAAATAGCCTAAGATAATCATAGATAACTTTTTGTATATGATCAATTTATGTAAAAATCATATAAATGTTTTATTTAACTGGGGAAGGAGTAATCAGTTGCAGCCCAGAAATGTGGAAATGCTGTGAAATGCTCTGTTTCCCCTTACCTGTCTTCCTGCATCTGTTTTTACACTTGTTTAAAAACTAGCTGTTCTTTTCTTACATTCCCTGAATGGTGGTGGGTTTTTCTTGCTTGTTTTGTTTCTCCTCTAGTAGGAGTTCTAAAGCATGATTCAGGCATTCAAACAAGCAGTTTCTGTGCACAAGTCACTGTCGGTTCCTTCTGGGGAAGGGAATAGGAATGGAGGACTCCCAGGAAGAAAGGAGGTGCAGGTTTAGTCCTTTCATCCTTGAAAGGTGCCGTGTCACGCCTATTGTGTCTCTAGACAGTGCTGTGACCACCTGGCTGTGGACTACTCTGTCTGTGCTGCTGCACAAAAATTAATTGAAAACATTTGTTCCAGGAGTGATTCTGTCCTCTAGTGGCTTTACTGGTTTCTTAAGTGGTCAAAATTCCAGCAGCTGCTGCCCTTTATGCAGACCACTTATTGTGAAGTACTAAAAGCCCTGGGTAGTCAGATTCTTCTCTTCATGGCTCTTTCTAACGTACATCAGCTTTAGCTTATGGCACAGCCATCCCTTTTGCCTTCCACTGATGGCTGGGTGTTGTAAGTGTTCTCTTCAGCGTTTTAGTATGTTTTTGGTTGCTTTTATATAGTTTTGAAAAACGTAATGCCTTCTGTACACCAGATGGGAATTAAACATAGAAGTTTTAGATCGAAAAACTGTTGGAGTCCAGCTCTTGAGTGTGTTATTGAGCATTTTTGTGTTGTCAAAATGATTGAGATCAAACATTACAATAATCTTGTATTTTTTTGGAGTTGTTAAGAATAATTGTCACACCTGGAATACTTTCAACAGCTCTCTAAGAACAAGGCAACAGTGGGCCTATGTTACTTAAAAAAAGCAAAGCCTTTTACTCAAATATCTAGCATACTCACATCATTTTTATTTCAGTAGAAGTGGCATAATCAGCTGCAATTGATTGGTTGACTGCATTTTTGGTAATTTGTTGCTGCCTGTTTTTGGTGGTGGTTTCATTTTTTCAGTAAATTAAAAGTTATGCTAACTCTACCCACAAGATGTCGCTAATGAACTCTTTACTGAACGAAGTGGGACCTAAAAATTTGAATCCCGTTCCTACTCTTTTTTTTTTCTAAATAATTTGTTGTAATTTAACAGAGCTCTTATTTAAGTAACTTTCTTGCATGTTCATTCAAAGAGATTCTGAACTTTTTACTGTTAAAATTAAACCTTCTGAGACAAGAAACTAAGAATACATGAAAATGTATTCCCCTAGAATGTTTTAAGTGATCTAAAACACTATCATGTTTCAAACTCACTCAGCTGGCTAACTGCACATTCAGACGTTGCTCCTGCAGTACCTTTTCATTTAAAACAATAGTCATGAAGACATTTTCTCAGCTGAAGTTTCACTCCTGGGACTACGTTACCCTTAGGTCTAAGCAAAAGCATTCCACACTGTGCCTAGATGTCCAGTGGCCATAAAGTGTCTGGTCTTTTCCTTGACCCAGATCCATCCCTTCACATCAGGACACCTGTGGCTCAGTGTCTGCTGCTGATCAAGATGCCAACAGCAGGGCACCTTGGCATCCAGAGCATGGAAGAGAATTCTGAGCTCAGAGCTGCTTACAAATTCCAGCTGCTCTTTGGCACATCGTATTAAAGCATTCTAAAAAGAACTCCCTCATCTATTTGCCCAGCACAATCTGAAAGAAACCTTTGCAGGCCAAATAGAATATATAGATGGAGGTTAACTGGTCACAGCATGCTTGGCATGTCTGTTCTCCAGAATAGGCTGTACTCTGATTGCAGGAAAAGCTGCCGACACCATGTCTTTTCCTGTGTGAAATGTTTCAGTGCTGTGAGTATGTGCAGTCTTGTATTCTAATAGTATTCTAATAGCATAGATGGGAGAGGTTGTGTTCATGAACACTCAGTCATGATAAAAATAAAAAAGTAAATACAGTCCAAAGAAGTCTTCTGTTATTTGTGTATTTATTTAAGATGTATAAATATAAACGTATATTTATATATACATCTCCCTTTTTAATTTCTTAAATTTTTCAAAGACCTTTGCCAGTAACCAATTTGTCAGTTTCTAATACAATTCTAAAAAGTCCTCATAGTTGTTCTAATCAGGTCATTTTAGCTGTTTGTATTTGTGGTATTGGTGAATCTTGGCAGCACGCTAATAGATCAGAATTTCGTTAATGTGCTGGTCAACATCTGTCGTTCCTTTGTTTCTATCAGAAAAACTGTGAGATAAGATCCCACTGACAGACATTAAAGAATATATATAATATGTAAAATGAAACAGGGATGAGTTAGTTTCAGGATAGATTTTCAAGCTGAATGAGGCAAACAGATTTTTATTTATTTATTTACTGCTTTGGTCCGGTTTACCTAATGTGTTTGATCAGTAGTTTTCAGGAAATGCTCCAATTTAATGCTGAATCAGAAAATTCTTTCTTTGTTCAAAGGAAAACAATGTTGGAGTCTGACTCTCCGAAAATTTATTTATTTTTCATTGTACAGTTCCTTTATTTGTAGTTGAACTCCAATCTGCATAAAGTTAATAATGCCTATTTAAGCATATTTCGTTTGAGATTAGGTTCTTCATTAGGGTTTTGTTAGACTCACATATATTTTTGAGTTACTTAGCAAGGAAGAGTGTGTTTTTTCTGAAATTAAAGAACAGATCTTTTCTTGCTTAAATAGCATAGATAGTGATACTGTAGTATAATATGTATTGTTAGTGCTTAGTGAAGTCACATATTATTGATATAATTTGGACATCATACAGAATTCAGATTTATTACTTCTGTAGAAAACTGCTGTGTTTGATCTTCTCTGTTCCAGGTGGAGTTGGATTCAATAATGTCTTCTGTGAGATCAGAAAATTCAGGTAATGTACAAACATCAATCAGTCAATAATTTCTACTTCTTTTTCGTTGATAAGCTTACAAATAAATAAAATCCAAAGCTTTGTCTCTGAAGAGTTTTGAGGAACTCGATGCAGATTAATGATAAATGAGCTGACCGTAGCTATTAAAGAAGATTATTGGATTTCATTGAATTTTGAAATATTTCTAGTGCTTTTATGTTAAATTTAGCTTGGAATTCACTTTTGAATTTATTCTTCATTCTCACAGTAGCATTTCTTAATGTTATACAGATCGGTGATAGAGAAAAGTAATTAGAAAATGTTGGTGTTCAAGCTGATAAGTAATGAAAAAGATTTTCATTAAAAACATTTTTTCTTTTGATGCCATTTTACTGTTCACTTGGGCGAATACGCAAGTCTTACCAGCACAATTCAATAAATATTTTTCACAGTTCAATAAGTACTTCTGTCTGTAGTGACACCCACTTACCTTGTTCTACTTGTTTTGTTTTTCTTTTTTTTTCTTGTCCTTGGCCTTATCAGTGGTGCCAGTACATGTTTCTGGGACAATACAGTAAATTGTGTTGGAAAACTGTCAAAAATTTGGGTGCTTTTATCAGTGAGTTCCCTCATCCCATTCACCATGTGGTCCCACTTTTATCAAAGCATTTGAAGGGTGTTTTAAAGGCTATCTGTTTATTCTAACTTTGATGTCAAGACCTATGTTCGTTTAGCCCTATCCTTACAAAGATTTTACTTCCCCTGCCTTCCCCCCAAGATAAAACGTGTATGTCAATGCCTGAATGAAAATTCATGAATGAATACATGAAGATAGACTATGGATCTGTCAATATGTAGGTGTTTTTTTTGAGGTGACCTTTCTATGTGTTGAGATATGTATGCAGCCCTTTCTAGTAGCACATAAGTAGCCAACTCTCATGATCAATAAATAGGCAGCTCTCCATTGTAGGACTCACTCTATAAAATGAAAATTGTATACAGTAGTTTTCTGGGTTCATATGTTACTCTGAAATACCCTGAAAGAAGAAAAATAAATAGATGGAAATCTTATTTTGCTTTTTAAGGTTTCATTTTCCTAGTTATCCAATTGAATTGAAAGCTGTTAATGCAGGCAAGTTCAATATGTTTTGTCAACATCTGTTATTAAATGAACTGTGCATGTAAAGAGTCTAGCAGTTGCATTCAGTGTGTCTTTGTAATTCTGGAAACTGAGATTTCAGCACTTAATGTAAGATTTTTCAAGAAGAAGTAAAGGAAGAATCATCAGAAATCTGTAAGCTTGGCATCTTAGGTTTGAATTGAGACAGCAGGTGGAGCTGAAAGAGCTGTGCTTTTGAACTGCTGCAGAAAGAATAGAATGTGAATGAATCAAAAGAAAGAGTAGTGCAGAGCTTTTGTTACATTATTTGATAAAGAAAAACATTCTTGCAGGATACAGTCCATTTTTTTAAGAAAACTCAACTGTTAAAAATGAGCATAATGCATATGTTAGGAAGTATGAGAAAGACTGTTTGAGTTGAAGTCTGCTGTCTTTACCAAAATGAAATGTATCTGCAGAAATCTTTCTATTAGAAATTCTGCGTATTTCATGAGAAGGCCTGAAGTTTTGGGAGTGTATTTTTGTTTCTTAATTTTATGGCTTTTTTTGTTTTCGAATAAGTGGTTAATTAAAACAGAACTGGCAAACTACGTGTGCATTTTAATTTATTTCATTTCTCCATTCATTAAAAGGAGAAGATAAATGTACAGGCAAAGACTTTCATATAGTTCACTGGAGGAATAGCCAATGCATGTTTAAGTTTAATTTTATTGTGAATCTCATAGGACTCTATATCTGATTATTTCAGAGTTCTTTGCCTGCTGGGAATGATGCCAGATGCATTGTTTATGCAGCATCTTTGGATCTTTATCCAAGGCATGAAAGTTCTATTGACTTAGAAATGTCCACATTTCATTCCAGCACAAAGGAAGATGAGATGGCAGATAACTTAGAAGGAAGAATAGAAATAAACAGGTGCATTATTTTCAAATATATAAAATAAATGAGAAAATTTAGAAGATAGTGAAATGTTTGCATGAGTAAACTTTGAAGACCTTTATTTCCATTTTTATATTTGGATTTAGTTATATTATTTAATTCATAATTATTAGACAATCATACACATTTTTAAGGAAGTTTAAAAAAACCTGATGTCTTTATTCAGGGAGACTTATTTAAATTTCCAATTTTTCTAGGTATATTATTTGAAAAGTTTTTAAACCTCATGTGTGCAAAGAAATGTGCACAACTATATAGTGATGAAACAAGGGAAATATTCACAGCTTTCGATGTGCAAGGTAAGTTTCTTCTCCTAAATATTTTGAGTATTAATTCTAAAACAATAAAGCAAAGCAGAACACGTGAAAGAAATAAGAAGAGGTTAAGATGAGATGTCATGAGTGCTGTCACATGAAGTAAAAAATGAAGTAACAAAGGCAGGAGTTATAGTACTATAAATAAATCAGAGATGGTAGACTGCAATATTCTATTTGGTAGCTCTGGGTTGTCTGTTGTACCGTGAGATCCTACAAGAAAAATCTCTAAGCCATTCACCCTACCTACTTACTCTCCCTGCCTCAGATGCCCTGTCCCTGGAGACTTTCAAGGTGAGTCTGGACCAGGCCCTGAGCAACCCACTCTAGCTGTGGATGTCTCTGTTCGTTGCAGGGGAGTTGTACTAGATGACCTTTAAAGGTCCCTTCCAGCTTTAAGGATTCTATGATTATTTCTGTTGCTCCTAGTCATGTGTCTCCACTCATTTATTTATGCCATATATTTTAGAGATTTCTGTCTTTGGTGGCTGTAGATCTTTTTTTTACCCCTCATAATAAATGAAGGAATGGAAACCGAAGTAATGTGAATTTTTTCTTGTACTCTTTGTGAAGTAGATTTAGTGATTCTTTCTTGCTCTTGCTGGAAAACAAAGCATATCTCCTATCACCAAGCTGGAAAAGGAAAAGTTCTTCAGGAGCCTTTCTTTTAATAGACATTGAGACTTATCTTTTCTTGATTTCTTCCTGACCTGAGGTAGGACTGTGGCTCTTGAAATGAGTGAAAGTGAAACATATGGTAGATCAGATGCTGGGATGATCAGATAAGCATCCACTGCAGCTTTTTGCTCTGTACTAAAAGTAGCTTTTGAAGTGTTATTTTTAGTGAGTTATTTCAAAGGACTTAACTGTTTCAAGCACTGAGCTTTTGTTTGTCTTGCTATTTGCCGCACACCATCTGCGATAGCCTGGTTTGAAATGCTTTATTTTCTAGTTGGATCTGGAAGTGAATTCATAATGTGACTGATTGATCAATTGATATTGCGCAGATATGTTTCAGGGTCTTCAACAGTATTAAACAAAGTTTTGTTTTTTTTATGGAAGAAAGTTTTTCTGATGCATAATGCTTATGCTCAGATGCTAGTGGAAATGATAGATTTGAAATGTAGTTTTATGTATTTTAGAATATACATTTTCAAAATTCTAAGTCTGAAATTTTCAATTCAAAATATCTACTTTTAGAATGAGAAATTTTAAATGAGAGTTGTGGATATTATAGACAGTACTTTTGAGTAGAAGTCACAGTGATGCAAAGGAATTGTTAGTGTGTGTGTATGCTCACTCCATATAATGTAGTCATCCTAAAATATTTTGCAAATGAAATAACTTAGTGTGTAATCATCTCTGAACTGTGCCCTATACAAACATAGTTGTATGTAGAAGTTTTATAAAATTTTGTATTCTTTTCTCTTGTCTAATTGCTTTAAAAGAGAGAGGATTCTTGACTTTTGAAGACTTTAAGAAAACCTTCAATTCTGTTCTTCCAAAATTATCCGAACAAATCATAATTGAAGCCTTCAGGTAAGACTAGTAGAAAAATCCTGATTCAGTCTGGATAGTAATCTTTTCATTGTTTGTTTCAGTTAATTGAAATGATTACATTCTATTGCACAATTGAAGATACCAGCTTCAGCACGTTGTGTCAACGCTGTTAATAATGGATACTGTAAATATAAACAATATGCATGTACATAATATAAGAACATCACACGTATACTAGAAATAATACATAAAATACATATAACACTATAATATTATTAAATACAGAAAGTAAATTGTTGTCCAGGCTGTTTCTCAGGTAGCCTGTAATTATTCACTCTTAAATATTCCTCTTGTAATCGCAAAATCTTCCTTCATGAGCTGTTAAAAAACTGTTGAAAACATTAGAACTAGTGTACTAGTGAGATCTTTCATATGGTGAGATTTGGCTGAGGAGTGAACAGATAAAGTTTTGAGAGTGATTTATGGATCATTTAAAAAAAAATTGATCTCCTTTATCAGTTGCAAGTAAATGTTATTTCAAAATTATTTTGTAAAATTGTGTGCTCTAAATAATAAAACTTTCTTTTTTGTTATATGAATGACTTATTTGGAAGTATCTCAGTCACAGAAAGAGCTCCTTCAGTTTTGGAGGCATAGCGTTCGGTTGCT
Source organism: Cyrtonyx montezumae (assembly GCF_038088225.1). Classification (NCBI taxonomy): domain Eukaryota; kingdom Metazoa; phylum Chordata; class Aves; order Galliformes; family Odontophoridae; genus Cyrtonyx; species Cyrtonyx montezumae. The sequence continues at coordinate 15,641,248 of NW_027071826.1, forward strand.
TTTTATCCACTCCTTTTTACTGTAAAATCCGATATTTCTGCGAAGTGATTAGATAATTTTTCTTGAATGTTAGGGCTCTTTATATAAGAAAATCATGTGTAGTTATTGCTAATGTTTAGTGTTTAATATATTTTTCTCATAATTTTTCTTATGTGAAGAATTGTCAAATGAATTCAGGCTTAACTTCATACTGTAAAATAGGTCTGAAAACCTGTGGTCCTTTTGGTGAATGAAATTTCCTAGTTATGAGTTTCCAATTGCAATCAATTTATTAAATATGGGAAACTTTAATTGTTGTTATGATAAACCATGTATCTAGAGAAGAAGACATCACAATCAACAACAGTTCTACTGGCGTATAAATCAGTAAGTATCACTGTCCAGGAAACGCTACTTATGACAGTGTATTTATGGATTAGGTTTCAAACCTGACCAGTGAAATAGAAAAAAAAATATTTTTCAAGAAGAATTTTGCATGTTTCTTCAGTTAATTTGAAAGAAAATATACAATAGTATTGTGTATATCCAGATCTGCATTAAATGCTTTCAGAATAAAATTCCTTTTCATTTAATCTGAATTTTAAGTTCTCTTTTAGAGAACTTGCCCTAAATTCTATAATTGGCTTAAAACTGTTAAGAAAAAAGGCCAGACAGACTATTTTGGACATAGATATTTTGCAGAAACACTAATGTCTTTTTTGGCAGAAAGTCTATTTCGCAATGGTTTTTAAAACAGAGTGTATATAATCCCATATTTGTAGTTATGCTTCTTCTTCTTCCTTCTTCTTAGTAGAGATGAAAAAGTTTTCAGGCTGAATGTTGTTAAGCAGAATCCTTTACGTATGTGTTTCAGTTGTTTAGAAGTTATGCCATGATGATTCTAATCATGTGTGAATTCTACAGCTACATATATGTTACTAATTAATACAGGACATAGAAACCTGATCCATAGGGAAGAAAGTTTTTGATGGAGACTCAATATCTATATGGCATTCACTGGAGAGTTTACTTGGACTGATTCTAGTCTGGTCTGGATGATCCCTAAAATTTAGAGTGCTTTTGGTGCCCACTGGGAACACAACTTCCTGTTTAATTTCATCTGAAATGAATGTAGTTTGTATACTATAAAAAATCTGTGATACTGACCAGTAAGGGGGGAGTCTGAGGAAGAGCTTAATAGTTACATTTCAGAACTTCATGAATTGGTTAAAGGAAAATGTTTGTTTATGAAACTTTCACTTTAATGAACATGCTGTCTACAAGCCATGTCAGCTACTGATGGAAGATTCCATGTATTATTTTCCTATACTTTAAATGAAATTAACCTTTAGAGTATACACTAAGTTCGTGGCTAATGTCACATGGATTTAAAGGAAATGGGAAGAAGTTAAAGACACATGTATATTAACTTCTCTCCTTACCATATGGAACAGGGAATCAGTTACTCCTTGAGTGTGATTCTCACTGTATACTTTTTCATAAAAATGAAAGCAAGGATATTTTAGCTATGTAGAACTTAGGGAGGGGAGAATATCATTAACAGATTGGTATCATGAACCCCACTGAAGTTGTTCAGGTCAAGTAGATTTGATTTGTACGTGTCCAAAATCTCATAATGAGGAATCCATACATCTTATACTGATTTTAATGATGTAAGGCTTGAAAATGAAATGCTTGCATTTATAATTCATATGTTTTGTGAATACTAAAGCAATCTTAAAATTTCTTTTATACAAAACATAGTAAGGAGCTAAATAACAATGGGTTATTTTCATATCTAACCTGTATAACTATTAAATTGAAATCTTGTTATGGCTAAAAGGAGAAATACCAGATACATAAAGCCAAATTTTTATTGTTAATAAGCTGAAGTCTTAGCAGTCGAGTCAAGCAAAAATTGCTAATATAAATTTGAAAATTACGTAAAAATAAAATACAGAATGCTGTATTACAGAAAAGTCTCAATAGTACAGTTATATATATTACATCCACTCTGGTGTCATTCCAATTCTTTCACTAACCCCTCTCAGTCCTATTGTGACAGATTGCAAGTGGACAGGGTTGGGTGAATTGCTGTTATCCTAGCTTCTTCAGCAGGAGGAGTTTAGAATTCATGTGGATAAGTTCTTTTCTCCTGCTCTTATCATCCAGTTACAGTCATTTTAATACGTCTGCTGACACACTTTACTCATTTTCCCTTTCTTCATTGATCTGCAAACCAATGTTGTATTCGTATTTATTATATGTGACATATATTACGTGTTTTAGATACTTGTCCTTTGCTCCCTTTATCATCTGTAATGCTGGATTTGTACGGCTCCCATGTCTGCATTTCTTTAACTGACTCTTGGTGAGTTGTTTATAGTCATGGTCCTCCAGTGTTAGCCTGTGCCGTGCATCTTAACGTTTTGTGCTGTGCTCTTCTGCTGTGTATGCTGCCTCTTGTTTTGGAAGGTCTCTGCTCTGAAGCTGGGTTGGTATTTCTCTACATTGTTATCATAAACTTATTTAATTTTACATAGTTTTAAATAGACTGAAGTTACAAGAATTTATTCTATGTTTGCTGTATAAACTCAAGAAGAACAAATTAGGTATATTTCCCTGACCCCTAAAAAAACTGATGTTAGAGATAAAGCAAGTAAAAATCTTTAGGCAGGTCAGGCAAACTCCGACAATGTCTGAAGAGTTTCAGTCTTCAGGCTTTGCAAATTCAATATGTGAGTTTTTGACTAGTTACTGTACTATATTTACTGAAATGCAGAGCTATGAAACATACAGTTAATGCTTCTGCTTTACTTTGACACTGTATGATGTCAAAAGGTGTGATAGTTTAATATGACTTGGTAATCAAGTTTCAGGTTGGGATGGTGTTAAGTGCTCTATTTTATGGAAAAAACTGCCATAAGTATGGAAATACTTCCATTCAGTAGTGTTTCTAAGTATAGCAAGTGGTCTTGGTTGTTGGTATTGTTTTTTTTAAAATTGTAATGGGAATAGGGTGAAATATATTATTTTACCAGTAAGAAATGAAAATATTTAATGTAGGTATTCTTTCCTCTGATGGATTGTTTTCTTACAAATTTCAGTAATACACTGCAATTAGTTGCTGAAGTTTTACAAAATGTAGGTGATTTTTCAGTGTATCTTTATTTTGCTAACTGACTATAATCTTGAATCAATTTTAAATTAGCAGTAGTGTAATGTTTCTTGGTTTTGAGCTCATACTGCATTTCTATTGAACTTAATTCTCGTGTGCCTAGTATTCACTTCATTTGAGTGCCATTGTACCATGAAAACTCAACATTCTTTGTTGAGCTGCTGAAGTACCTGCTATGGTAAATGGTTTGATATGTGATATGTTCTTTCATAATGGGGCTCTTTTTGATGCTTAACAGAGAAAAGAATTTCTTTATAATACTGCTGTAGTTGTGCACTTAGCAATGTTGATATGAAATGTGACACATCCTTTGCAGTAATAATTTGTGATAAATTGTTGTCTGTAAGTAAAAATGTTGTCTTCTAGAACAAGACTAATGTTCTAGGAAAAAAATTAAGTAATGTGAATATGAATTAGAATTATACGGTATTATTATTAGAAACCAATAAGAAAAAACTTGTCTTAGCTGTACCACCTGTTTAGAGAAAGTAGGTGTTTGCATGGTAAGTCCAGACTATGATAATGTAAGTGGTAACAGATATAAGATGAAAACAAACTGCATGTGAATGTGAGTCTCAAAATGATGAAAAATGTCCTTAAACCCAGAAGAGTCTTGTTCAGTTTTTAAAGCTAGCAAGCGTAAATCAGGTCTTAAGGAAGAAATGAAGGCATTCATGAACAATGTTTTACACTGCTGTACTCTTAGATTGATAAGACGACACAGTAGAGGTGTACTTGTACTCTTGTATGTATTGGTACTTTCCATATGAAAAAAATGACCTAATTGTCTCATTTTTCTTTCATGTAATTATCTAATAATGAAAAAAATAATGTGGTTTTCAGAGCAACCCCATGGAGGAAATCTTATGCTCTTTTATGCAAGTTTGATTTATAGACATATACTGCAGAGCACAGTGAATATGAAACATTCATTTTCCTATGGCTAGTTGCCATGGAAACATAGTACACAGTACAATGTCATTCTAGCTCTGGTGATGCCTGCAGTAGTTTATTCCTTTGTTGTTCTTGTTTCTTAAGCAACTGTCTTGCAGCCTTTCATATTATCACACATCACCTATACACATCTTTTTCTTTACCTCTTGAGAGCTATCTTTAGTAGAAAAGAAAATTTTGTTGTCTACCCATGCGTATCTATGTACTATTTTTAAAAATCATTTCTTAAGAGCTTGTTCCATACCCACAACTAATTAATCATTGCTTTAAAACTCGTGAAAGAAGATGGTAAGCTAGACTGAAGATCAAAGTGTAAAAGACCAGGCTCTGCATCTTTATCACTTATCAGGGAGTGAAGTAAAGATGTTTTTTCTATCATCAGTATGTCATTCCTGGAAGACGTGAAGTAAAAATAAGCCTGATTCTCCTGCCTGTCCTTAGTTTGTATTTGTGAAGACAATCCAACAGCTGTCATAAAGAGTGGGAAAAGGGGAAAAAAATAATTGAAAGATGTGTTCTTGCATCTCTCATTTAGAAGTACAGACTTTAAAGGATAAGACCTAATATTTATAACAGTGCAATGGTAGTGTATTTGTGCTCAGAAATTCCACTTCAGTAACTAATAGAAAGAAAGGAAATGCTCATCTCAGGAGGAAGAGTTATACAAAGCAATTCATATAATTATTTTTCTCAAGATTTTTTCTTGGACTATATTTGATCTGCTTGTCTCTATCATAGAGTTTCTCCATAATAGGATGCAAAAATCTGCTTTCCCAATACTATATTTCTGCATGGGCTAACTAAAGCACAAGAGCATGCTCAATCTCCTGTCTGTGCATCCAGGAAATGGAATGCTTTTTACATTGAGAAACTAGTACCTAGTATCAGTTCTTGTTGGTCAAGGCAGTACCTATTTGATGATCCCTTATATGGGGAACGGGCACACATAGTTATGATTGTGTGAATCTCAAACTCTGGCTCAGTGGGTTGACACTGTGAGATCCTAAGGGTAGATATGTATTTTGGGTAATTATTAATAATGTGTTTTGGTTTGTATTTCTATCTAGAAACAACATCAGTAATAACCAGTTTTGTAATGCTGGTTGAACCTGGCAAGCAGCTAGGCTCCCAGACAGTAATTTGCTTGCTCCTCTTGCAGTGGGATGAGACTGAGACTTAGAGGATCAAAGCTGAGAAAACTGATGGTTGAAGTAAAGACATTTTAATGAGTGAAGTAAAGCTGTGCATGCAAGCAAAGCAGAAGGCATTCATTCACTGCTTCCCACCAGCAGGCACGTGGAAAGTAGGGCCTCATCATTTTTAATGGCTCCTTGGTAAGATAAACACTATAATAACAAACATCTCCCTTTCTTCTCCTTTGCCAAAACTCTTATTGCGAAACCTGACATCAGAATATCCCTTTGGTCATTTTTGGTCAACTGTGTCCTCTCCGAGCTTCCTGCCCACCTCCAGACTACTGACAAGGCAGGCAGAGTGGGAAAAAGGAAATCTGGATGCTGTGCAAGCACTGCTCAGCTGTTACATTCATGCATGGCATTACAGCTTATTAAAATGTACTAATACCACAGTAAGTGCTTAACTGGTCATATCCTCAGGGCTGTGTTTTAAGACAGTTTCTTTCAGTCAGGATAAAACTGTGACATATAATTAAAAGTATTAAAATGTGTCAGCTATAAAATAGATGAAATTCACGTGAGATTTTTTTTAACGAGTAACATCTGAGATAATAGCAATGCAGATATCCTTTGCCTCACCTGCTAACATGCCTTAACTGTGAAGCAGTTCTTCTAGCAGTAGCTTGTATTTGTTCAATTTGCTGATTATTTTTAATTGCATTGGATATTATAAACTAGCATAAAGACTGACCCTACCAAACTCATTTCACGTAAACTATCGAACAGCCATTAGGTCACAGGAATTCTTGTTCATCTTTAAGTAGTTCTACTCCTTAAGCTCTTTGAGTGTACTTTTTAGTAAAAGTAGATTTTTCTGTAGAGTTAAGAATAAAAGATTTATTTGAAGTAAGCTGACAAACTGAAAAATGGGTATGATTGGATTCTTTTAATTTAATCAATAGTAAGTAATGTAAATAGCAACAAATTTGCAGCAAGAAAGTGTTTGCAAATTCTACAGTCCCTTTACAGTAGAAAAAAACTGACAGAAGTCTGCAGCATGATAAAAGGGCCCTTGTGTCAAATTGTTTGCTGGGTTTTCTGGGGTTTAGATATTCTTTTTTCTGCTGCATTTTGAAAACAAAACAAAACAAAACAACTAATCATCACCAGAATTGCTGCACTGTTAAAAAGATTATGTAAAGTTAAATGATAACGAAACTTAATGGCAGGAAATTCCTAAAGTCAGTGCTTGTTTTCAATATGACAGACTAAGTTATATTTTGATTTAATAAATGCTCATGTGTAAATTGGCAGCACATATGTATTTATTTAATATTTAGATTTTGTTTAAATTATAAAATATTAATAATAGCTTTTAAATAGCTCATAAAAATCCCTGTATTTCTGAATTTGGCTAGATTTATGAAAGTTTTCATGATCAAGCTTTGCGAGAAGTTCTGTGATTTTTTTATTTTTTATTAATTTCTTATAAGGCTTCTACTATAATGCGTGTCCTCTTGCTGACACCATTGGAGCCTACAGGCTGGTTTCAGCAAAATATCAAAGCTGAGATCAAATAAATAATTGCATTTCTCCAAATTTCATAAAAATAGAGGAACAAAGAGGAAGAGTGAGATGCTATAAGTGCCCCCAATAAAGGAAAGGGCCATTATATGAGCTATTGAATCTTAACTAACACCAGAGTAAACAGGGAAGCAAGACCCTATAACGACCTAACTGCAGAGAAGCTTTAGACAAAGATTTTGCAGTAGACTCTAAAGTCAGTCATTCGTAAGATGCAAATTATGGGAGATCAGGCATTGTTATTTCAATCATTCACAGAATTATTTAAGGAGATTTCTATCTGTTGTATTCTTTTATTGTAATATTTCCCTCAAAAATTTGAAAAACATAGCTCCTTAAATAGTGACTTCAAGAAATCACCTTAAAACTATTATGTTTAAAATTTATCCACTGAGTTTTTCCTTCTTATGTATAAAATAAGAATGATAAAAAGAGATCACCTTTTATCCTAACAAAAAGAAGATTATAGATATTCCTGAATGAATGCTATGTCTTGTGTTTTGTTTGATTAATACTGTTACAGAAGGCAATTCTTCAGAACTGAAAATCAATCAGTAAAAAGGCATAGCACAAGGATGCACCATGGCATGTAGTAATATGTACACATTGTTTCAGGGAAAATTCTATCTGAATATAGGGAAAAAGAATTCCTCATTATGAAGAATTATGACCATAATAATTCTGACAGAGAAGTTGGTGGAATCTCCTTACTTCCTCCATCACCAGAAATATTCAGTGGTCAGCTTCACAGTGCCATGGATAACTTAATCTAAGGTCCTACTTTGAAAATTATGTTGGACCAAACAGTTCATTTCTGTTACAACTCAAGAAACCCAGAAGTTACAGTAGCGCTTGAAGAGACTGAGTCAAGCACTAGGGCCACGTAAGTATACAAATACTTAGCAGAAGCACTGTTCTTTCACAGTGATTTTGTGAGAACAGTTCTTACTGAACAAATAGTAATGCATATGTGAAATAATAGATTTCAGAACCTGAGTTCTTCTCTTCATCTTAAATTAAGTCTCTTTTTCTCACAGCATCCAGCACCCCACAGTCTTAAGAACTGTGGCATGTATTTAGTTAGACAGAGACGTGAAACTGATTATCCTTATGGTCTGGGAAATACTGAGATTCAGAAGTGTGTTCACCTGTCGTAGAACGCAAACTGAAATGGTTGGATTACTGCTGTTACCTATCTCAACAGCTGGCATGAGGCCTGAGGCCGTGTTAGGTAAAATAATTTGAATTAACAAATGTTGTTAGCTTTATCACCAGTTCTTCTAATGATCTCTTTCTGTGTTTTTGGGGCCCTTATGTCATTCCTAGCTTTTTCACACACAAATACAGTGAATCTAAACGTAAGAAAGAGTGTTCGTGGCTTTCACACAGAACTTCAGTGTCATTACCAGTGAGCTGGTACAGAGAAAGCTCTATTCTATATATACTTAGAATTACAACCTTTTTTTTTCTAGGAGTTTTCTCGTACCGTTTATGAGCTTTTCACTTATATGGAAAACTGTAACAGCAAATATTAAACTCATAGAAAAGTTTCAACTATGAACTGTCCCCATCCAGGTTCTGTGTTTTTTAATTGTACAGCTATACTTTCAACCTTTGCATTGAACAGAGACTTTTCTAACTGAGTTATTTCAGGTGTTTTCACAGCCTAGCTAAGGCTGTTGAATTTTCAAGTTTCCAATTCTGTCATCATATGATGCGTCATCTGAGTAACCTGATGTGACATTTTCATTATTATGTATGGCTGGATTCAGCCTGACAGTTATTAACAAGAAAAAAAATGAGCAGAATCTCCTTTAGTCAAAATATGATGTACCATCAATGCTCTATGTCCTCTGTTAGGTCTACCTGGCACGACATAATCTCTCTATCTTGATATGGGAAATACTATATATACTCTGTATAGAGTGTTACCAGTGTATTCAGTCTACTCCTGATCCTTACATATGCTTAGCAAAAATTGAATTTTGAAAAATACTTTTGACAATTTATTTCAGTTTTTTTTTTTCCCCTGCAAGTTAATAGTCTTGTGCCAGTAGGCTTTAGAGCCTTTAAGCACGTTCCTGATCCAGGCTGTTGGGCAGCTTAGAAGCTGAGCTTCCCTTCCATTTTTCTTGCACAGTTCAGAATCTCCTCTAACAATCACCAAATCTTCATATTTAATTAGGGTGCTTTCTTTTTCCTTGAGAAACATTATATACCAGTTAAAGTGCTGTGCTTACAAAATTTGATTAAACGCTTACATCTTATAGGAAGTGTAAAAGAATTGGTTTGGAAAGTGCAAACCAGTTTCAGTAAAATGAAAATTTTGCGGGCTATATTTCCATTACTTGATTCAATTACTTGATTGACTACCTATTGAAAGTCTGTTGTCAGAATTAAGTAGATAGAATCAGAATATGTGTTCACATTGTAAGCAATACATTTTGAGGTTCGTATTTCTTATAACTCAAAAGCTTAGGGGAACAAATTCAGGTCATCCTCACTGGGAGACACATCACTCCATGATGTCAAATAGGCTGCAGAAACAGGTAAAGAGATGACTTCAATCCTCCTTGGTTTGAAGTCTTTCCATATGAGTTATGAGTTTGCTGAAAGTAAGCCAAGTTCTGTAGTTAGAATGCATTTTTAAATTGTGTTAAGGTTTTGTGTTATCTTCTTGAATATTCCTAGTCACGCTGTGCTATGCCTACCTTGTTCTATGTGCATGTCTTTGTCCTCTGATTGTAAACTTCTAGTGTTGTTAACCTCTTTTGAAATCAAAGAATTTTAGGAAATGAGTAAATGAAGAACTCTTGTTCTCTTGATTGATAGTTATGATTCATATCTACTGTAACTGACAGTGTCTTTTGATTCTTCTAACAAATAAGCAGCTGTTTGTCTCACACATCTAAACAGCAGACTTGACAGAGCATTCTCTTCGTCTTTCTATACCTTTTAATCTACTGTTACTTTCCCCATGAGTAACACAAATATGGTATATGCAGCACAATGCCAAATGCATTGTTAATTCTTTACCTCTGTTAGCAAATATAAATATGTAGTGGCACTCTTCTGTTTATGCATAAACATACATAATGTACTGTGACTGGAATTTTTCAGCGTGACTGTTATTCTTGTAGAAGAACCTAATAAATTGTTTCTTACACTAATTCTATATTGGTAAATCAATAATTCTGGAGGAAAAAAAAACCCACAAACATTTAAGAATAATTTAAAAGGCATTTCAAATTTTATTTGAAAGAAATTTGTCAAGTATTTACTCTGTTTCTTATGACTTCTTATGTCAGAAGGTTAATAAATTCTCCAAGCTAAGTTTTTCATCCGGACAAACTGGGTTTCAGAAGCACTACAAATGCAGTCTGATCTGGAGTCACCTAGTGAAAAAGGTCAATAAGGACTCACTGATGCATTTAATTAACAAGACTATAGTTAACTAATTTGTTCTCTGCCTTCACCTAAGCACTGTTCTTTTTTTTCCTGAAGATTGATTTTAGTTAATGTGTGTTATACTTATTTTCATGTGTGTACGTAGCACAGCAGCTCTGTTGTACCTACTCATTCCTCTGTTTTTCCATCTTTAAATCCTGGCTGTTCTGACTGGAAGTTCTTCATAGACAGCTCCTTCTGGGAGCGAACTTTTTTGCACTTGCAAGTGTCCGTAATTTAGGAGAAAGTATACAGTGATCATGCCTCACATGTACACATAAAGATATCAGAACAGGGTAGGGGTTTTAGTGACTATAGCTTCTAACGTCAAGTCACTAATACTATTGGTGTTCAGAGATCACAGATTTCCCTCATCAGTGTTAGCAGTAAGAACATCGTAAGTTTGAAAAATACTCCTTTTAAATGCTAAGTGTTCTCCTTATTAATAGGTTTGTAAAAATCAGGCACTTACATCTTTCATACTGTTTTACTCTTTGCTGACCATAGTGATACAGGTTCTGTGATCTGGTTGGCTTATTTGCAAGGCTGGTGCTGCCTATGGTATCTGATGGTCTAGAACTTTGTTGGCCTTTTTATGCAGGGTCTGCTTTGCAGGCAACAGCAGTGAAGAAATGCGCACATTTAAAACGATTGTAGAAAAATAGATTTTAATTAAAATGAAAACACAGCAAAATTCACACTTTATAAACAAAGTGCCATAAACCTGATATGTAAATAAGACAGGGGAAGTAGAATGCTTTACTTGTAAACCAAGTTTGTTGGCATTAAATGTTTATTGAAAATTTGGAGAAAGGAGATAAATTGGTCTAACACTTGAATAGAATGAATCATGCTGATGGTATAATGAAGGGTATTATGGATTCTTTGCTGGGTAATGAGCTGACTGATGGGCCAGGCCCAGAGAGTGGTGCTGAACTGAGTTAAATTCAGCTGGTGACCGGTCATGAGTGATGTTCCACGGGGGTCGGTACTGGGATCTGACCTGTCCTCTTCAATATCTTTATTCATGACCTGGATGAGGGCATTGAGCACACCTGCAGTTAATTTGCAGATGACACCAAGCTGATTGGAAATATCAGTCTGCCTGGGGATCTGGACAGGCTGGGTCGCTGGGCTGAGGCCAATGGGATAGGGTTCAACATGACCAAGTGCCAGGTCCTGAACTTTGGCAACAACAATCCCAGGCAATGCTACAGACTAAGCTGGTGAAGGGTCTGGAGCACAGGCCTTTTGAGGAGCAGCTGATGGGACTGAGATTGTTCAGCCTGGAGAAGAGTAGGCTCAGGGGAAACCTTATTGCTCTCTATAACTACATGAAGGGAGGTTGTAGTGAGCTGGGGGTCAACCTCTTCTCTTGTGTAACTAGTGATAGGACGAGAGGGAATGGCCTCAAGTTGCACCAGGGGAGATTCAGACTGGGCGTTAAGAAATACTGCTTTTCTGAAAGAGTAGCCACTTGCTGGAATGCCCAGGGAGCTGGTGGAGTCACTGACCCTGGAGGTGTTCAAGGAACTTCCAGATGTTGTGTTGAGGAACATGGTTTAGTGAGAACTATTGGGTTGGACTGGATGATCATGTGAATCTTTTCCAGCCTTGATTATTCTGAGATTCTGAAGTGTTAGCAGAAATTGTTATGTTGCTGTAACCCAATTTCTCCTCCCTTCTTCCTCACCCCTTTTAAGCAGGTATGGTTTTGTGAAGGACAAAGAACAGAGGAAGATTTTTGGAGTTGATGGAAAAAATATATGAAGATTAAGTTTTGTCAGTGCTTAAATATAGTTTTTTAAAAACTATTGCACATTTCAATTCAAAGTTAATCAAAGGCCTTTTAAAGGACCCATATATATGCTAACAAGTAGAATAAATATTTAATAACAAGGATTGCTGAAGCAAATTACAGTATCCTGCCTACTCTGGAGTCTGTAGACATGTTGATTCCTCATTCCATATTGTGACTTTTGACCAGTACTACCTCTGTTTTTTTTTCTTCATATACTGTTCTGGTTACTCCCTGCTTACAGACATATTGCTTCAATTGATTGTGGCAAATACTGCCTCTTACTCAGCCAAATATGTAGAAAGCTGTGCAAGAAAAAAGGTTGAGCAGCATGGAAATTGGAAGTATTGTAAAAGGAATAGTTGCTGGAGAATCTGGTTGTTGTAATAGGGAGATGTAGGGAATCTATAGGAAGCTAGATTTCATTGTTTCTCTGCACATTAAACATCTTGTTTCTGCTCCAAGTGTTCTGTTTTTCAAAGGGAAAAAAATGCTGTGATGCTTAGAGCATCTATTTTTTGGCAAGACTAAATTTCTTAGTGCTACGTTAGCCACTTTTTAACCTACCATAACCCTGTCTGGATTTTTGAGTATTCCATGACTGAAAGAGTGACAGATGACTGAATTTCTTTCATATTCTATAATCATTTATAAACAAGCATTTTGATTTTTGTAATATAAATATGAATTCTTACAAATAGACACCTGTGATGTTCATATATACTCTTAAAACTTTCAGAAATTTTTTTACTAAAATCAACCTGTTACGTATCTTCTACAGCTATCAAGAAACAGATACAGGACCAAAGCTTTCTATTTATAATTTTTGATGTGATTGATTTATCCAAGACATTCTGCTTTTTAAGTCCCACATTAGCTTCTTTTTCGTAGCTGTATCTAATTTGCACTTTTATCCGTCTCCAGCACCCTGTCATGTTTATGAAAATAGAGAAATTTAAGTGCTAACTCATGTGGTCTTTTGCCCTTCCAGTAAGTCCATTCTTGGTATCCTTTATCCTATTCTTGATTTCATAACTCTGTGCAAGTTATTAATGCCTTTCTTTTTTTATTATGGAATGATTTCTTCATCAACTGTTTTCATTTTTTTCTGGTGTAATTGAATGGTGATAAAAATGAAAAAACATTCTATATTCTCTGTTCAGGGATTATATTAAAAACTGTACAGGTATTCTTAGTCATTGTGCTCTTAACAAGAATGTGGAAATCAACAGCAAAATTGAGTGGGATAGAGTATTGGAAAATAGGATGTAGAACATAAAAGATAAATGAATGTATGTCTTAATGTTATGCGTGTTGCTTAGTGACTAGCAGTAAAAAAAATGTGGATGAACAAGTACGTACAAAAAATAATTAAAGGAAAGAGGCATATGCGTGACATGGTACAGTATAATAAACAGGAATTCAAAAAAATGATGAGAAAGCAAAGATGGAGAAAGAAAAAAATTAAAGAATTTTCGGATAAATATTAAAGTTCTTTTATTGTCTGGAGAATTTTTTTTTCCCCTGAAACAATAGCTGGAAAAATATAGACAGCAACTTTATCTTTTACAGTGCCCTAGTATAATATAGAGTACCTTAAGGAAACAAGATTTTTTCAATATGAACACTGTAAAGAAAAATGTGGAAGAAAAAGTAAAATATAAATAATAACTAAACAATAACAACTAAAATATAAATAATAAAATTTATTTACAACATAGAGTTAACATAGATCTTTAATTATTTCAAATGAATATCTGAAGTAGTGCTACTACAACTGACTCAATTCTCAGAAGTGTGTTATTGCTGCTTGTAAGGCTTTATTTCCTAGTGCTTAGATAAAGTTCGCTGTAATATAGTTATGCATTTGTGACTTCAAATATGATTTTGAATTTCTTTTTCCTCTGGACTCGTGATTTAGAAAACTATGCTACAGGTGTCTAACATGCAGAGAATGATGAATGTATTTATAATTATAGTCTTATATGAGTAGTAAGATGATCTGTGGTTTTTATACATGACAAAGGTCACTGCATACTCTTCTGCAAATTGCTGGGTTGTTTGTGATTCAGTTTTCTCATTATAAAATGATATTTCTCACTAGCCCTACTGAGCACTTCCATATCATAGTTATTAATGCTTTTACAAAGTTTGACTTTTTGTACATAATGAATGACTGCAAATATTATATGCCTTTTATTACATGAGGTAATAAATTACATGAGGTAATAAAATACCTAAGGTGCAGGAGACAAAGGGATAAGGCCAGACGCTTCTCAGCTCTGTATGGTGATAGGATGAGGGGAAATGGTCACAAGCTGGTGCATAGGAAGTTCTGCACAAATGTTTCTGGGACCTTCTTCACAGTGCAGTGACGGAGCACTGGCACAGACTGCCCAGAGAGGTTATGGGGTCTTCTTTTCTGGAGATGTTCAAGACCCACCTGGATTGCTACCTGTGCAACCTGGGCTGGGGAGCTGCTTTTACAGAGGGGTTGGGCTCTATGATCTCTAGAGGGCCCTTCCAACCCCTATAATTCAGTGATTCTGTGAGGGTGATAGACATCTGGAACAGGCTGCCTGGAGAGACTGTGGAATCTCCTTCTCTGGAGATATTCAGAACGTGCCTGGACACTGCCCTGTGTAACCTAGTCTTGGGAACCTGCCTTTAGCAGGGAACTGGACTAGGTGATATCCCAAGGTCCCATCCAACTGCCATGATTCTCTTATTCTGTGAATTTTATTCTCATAAAGTACCTAATGACTTATTAAAAAATAGACTATTTGGCAAAAGAGGTCAATCTAAATTAAGTTCTGTCATGTTGCTCAGCTGTAGTTTTATAAATTCATTATGACTAATAATTTGAACAATGACTCGTACAAAAGATATGTCATAACAAGGAGCTGAAATTAAAATTTATAGGAAGGGCTCTGATATACTCTTTTGGAAGTTTGTACCAAGAAATACAGAGTAATTTGGAATCTCAAGAATCTTGAGATGCAATATTCCCTACTCTCAGCAGGATTTTGTAAAATCATTATCATTCTCCAGCTCCTTATACAAGGATAAAAGTAGTAGATATATATATATTTAAGAGGTTGTAGATTCAAACTAATCATAATTTATTTGAATGCTATTGCCTTCACTTGGTTTAAAACCTGTAAAACTATATGTTTATAAAATTTATTTTAGAAGAATATCACAGTTGCAGAATCAAGGATGCACGTGCTGCATGGTTGAATTTGAGCCACTTTGAGATTGTATGTTCTGTGACAGCCTTTGGTTATGTGGTCACGTATTGCTCTCCTTTTTGTTTTCAAGGAAGAATTTCTGTTTCATTGTTTTATTCAGAATCATCAAGTGAAACTGTTTGATTAGTGAGCATCTGTTGCATAGTTTGTTTTATCCTTATTTTGAATGTGAGGCCTTATGCCTTATTTAATCTATGCTTTATACAAAGTAGACTGTCCACAAAATTTAGTGAAGTTAATTAAGCTGTAAGCCATTTTTATGTTACAGCATCTTCTAGTGTTACCCTACCAGTATGTATTGAGATTTCTGGAGTCATAGGCTGTTAAAAGTGTACCTTCCATAAATACAAGCCAACTACAACAAAAGCTTCTTGTCAAGCAAAAGGTATGAGGGTTAATGTGCATCTTTGAAGATATGTAATGGCGATATATTAAAGAATAAATTTCGAAGAAGATCCCATTGTTAACTAGGGAAGCTATATAAAATCTTAGTCACAGGTTGCATGAGGAGTTTATTTACTTGGTAGCTTCTTGTTCTAGTGGTGTCTTCACTCTGGTGTTTGCCTTTACCTCATTGTCTGTCTTCTACTTAGCAGGGTTATGATGAGCAGTAACATACACAGTTTTCCAGAGTATTGGCATAAATTCTCAGGATTGTTAGATTGCAACAGATTTAAGCGTGAAATTAAATTTTTTAAAGCAAAAATTAAGTTATATATAAAAAAAAAATTATACAGTTCTGTATTACTAATGCTGAAACAAAAATTCTTTAACTGAAAACAGTGATGAACAATGTATTACTATACCAAGATAAGTTGACCACTCTTCTTTAAGTGCTCCATGTAAAAAAATGAATGCCCTCCAAAAAAACTTTGAAGAAATTGATCTACTGCTGTTTGCCAGAACACAGTATTATCTATAACCAAAAGAATGTTGGTAATAATACTGCTTGCTCTCTTTCCTCAGTTTTGATAGTGTTTGCATAGCCATTGGTGATTTGTTTTATGTGATAACCTCAGTTCCTGCAGTCCTGTTTGTAAATGCCTGCAAAGGTCTTTGGTATCCCTTTGTACATAGAATACCAATTCTGTAAGCCTATCAGGAATGGTTCAGCAACAGTAAGGTTTTTCTTCTTTTTCTACAATGGAAGGAAAGGAGTGGAAAAAAAATGGAAAAACAAGCTGAAGAAGGTTGAAGACTTTCTGGTCACAATTCATAGCTAGTTGTTAGAGAGGAAGGAAACATTTAAATGAACACTTAAAGCCTACTGAATGTATTGTGTGTATCAGTGTTCTAACAAGAATGTTATGAATATATATATCACTTACTTCTGCAAGGGGCCAGAAATAAGTAAAGCGTCTTTCCTCTATTTACTACTTCTGCTTGGTCCTCTTGAAAATGTGGTATCGGTGTCAATTTCCTTCATATTTTATAATTGGTCCCTATGAGGAAAATCAATTACTTTGTATGGAATATGCTCTAAAAGTAGAAGTGTAAAGTACTTCTGTTCTTACAAGATGTAGGTCTGCCTTGATTCAGTAACAGTGAAATAAACAAAGTGAATACTTTAATTAATCTGACTTGCAGAGTACTTGAAACAATGAACTCTGTATATAAACATAGCAACAAAATGTTTCCCAGAGGAGACAGCTCAGACTTGCATAATAACTAGATGAGAATGTACGGAAAATAGGAGAATTAGATCCAGCATGCTTTGTAATATTTTTCATCAGAAAATGATTGCATTCTGCCTCAAGATAACGTTGAGATTAATCTTGGCTTGTATGTCTCCACTTTTAACTTGGGTTGCTTTTTACTGGAAAAATTATTTTCATATGCAACTTCCCGCCTGTGAAGTTGTGATGAAAAGGCAAAAAAACACTTTGTTTAATGTATGAGTTGTCAAACACTAGAACAAGTTGTCCAGAGACTTGTGAAGTCTGTGGACATCACTGTGGAAATATTCAAAATTCAACTCAAGATGATCCTGATCAACCTTCTCTAGCTGGCACTTCTTGAGCAAGCTGTCCTCAAGAGTTCCCATCAAACTTTAACAACTGTGTGGTGATGAATAGGTGTTCCCATTCTCAATAAAGATTATAGCACCAAAATATTCCATAAATATTAATATCAAGCTTCCAAGGTTATTGAATATATTTTACAATAAAATGAGGAAAGGCTACAAAGTGGAGAACTCTAATTTAGGAAGCATTGGTGTTGTGTATTAGGATGCATGATACCAGTTCCTATTATGGAAGTAAAATAATTTTATTTGTTGACTTCTGGAAGTAGTAAAGCAAAAAGGTAGTACGAGAACTGAAGGAAGGAATTTCATTTTGCTGAAAATATATTTTTTTTGCTATTAGTTTTGCCTCAGACAAGAGAACGGTTGTCAGATAAAATACATCCTGTAAAATATAACCCAAAGACTAAAGCTTAGTTGTATTCAGCAAGTGTTATATATGTAATGATAATATTTGTAGCTACATTAGTATTTTGCAGATACATTGATGGTATGTTACAGTTACTTTTATAGCTTTTAGTTACATTACATTAACAGTTACACTACAGGCAGTTGCCAAGTGCAGATTAAGAAGAAAATTTCTCTCTGAACAAATTTATTTAATATTTTGCTACAATGGAGTTTCAGGTGTCCTTCTAGGGAAAAAAAACACTGAAAGGGAATAGGAACTGAATTAAACAGATACTCAGTTGTTTGTTGCATTTCAGGACCAACCCCACTCAAATTATTTTAGGAACAGTTGACTGTTACAAACAAATTGCGAACAGAAAATTGCATAAAGAGACAGATAGAACATCATTCTGAAAATTAAAGAGTAGAATTTTTTTTATACTTGCTTTTGTCAGTTCTTACTTGATGGCTATGAAACTTCTGTCATGTGAGTATTATTTTCCCTAGACTTTTCAGAGAAGGTCTAATGAGAAAAGCAACAGGAAAACTGGAATTGAAGAAACAGAATGGAGACAGGTGTAGAGAAAAACAGAATGTATATCAAGTAAGGTGATATTTGTCATAGCTGCTCTTGTACTGTCCAGAAGAGCTTTCAATACTGGTTAAAGACAGCATTTTTTTTTAATCAAATAAGATAGGAAATGAATAGTTCTTTTACAGAATGTGAGCAGTGAAAACCTAAGTAGTGTACAGTTCTTATCAACACACACACAAAAAACATCCCCTCAAAAAAACATACCTTTTGGCTTTATTTGTTTTTTCTCTTGGTTGCTTATTTCCTGTTACATTATTTTCCTGTTTTGGGAATACTTTGCACAGTAAAGTTAATTTCTCTGTTAGGTTAATAATGAAAGAGACAAAGAAGTTAATTATCCTACCAGTTAAGAAGATCATTTTCTGTTTTATGAGTTGTTTTACAGCAAAGTTATTTATTGACCATGAAAGGTCTTTGTGTTGGGAACTGACTTACAGCTTTCATGGATATAGTAACAGATGTAGTAACCTCACTCTGCTCATTGCTGCTACAGAAAATAGCAAGTAGGAAAGTGTTCCACCTTAATAAATATCTTAATTAATATAGGTTGGAATTGGCCTTTGATCTTAACTCTTCAGTCTTCTTAAAAGTCTTCTACAAATATATGGATAAATCAGTAATGCACTTAGACCTGACATTAATGGCTATGCTGGTACTTCAGCATATGCACAAGAATTAATTGGTTGGCAAATGCTGCCCTGAACTGGGAGTTAAGAAACACACGAAATTCCAATTTATCAGGTGCAAAATAAAATATAAGAAATTTTGACTGAGATTTAATTTAAAAAAAACTGTTATAGGGTAAGGATTTAGACTTAAAGCTCTTTCAAAATCCTCACACCCTATTTCATTTTACACCCTTAGTTATACATTTTTTTCCCAGCAGAGATCTTCCTGATAGTAGCAAACTTCCTTTTGTGACTAGAGAAGATGTACTCTGAGAAGAAAGAGCTTTCTTAAAATTGTTTTTGTTTAAGTAGGCATGGGCATGTGCTTTGCTGGCAAGACATCCATCAATTTTGTGATAGTAACTGCTGATAAAAGTTCTGAGCAAGGGCAGAATGGGTACAGCTGTGATATTTCTGGGGAGTCCACCTACTTGCCCTTACTATGGGCAACTTTCCCTGGAGCTTGGAGATGATGACTACTTTGCCTGCAGTTTGGTAGGATTCTAGCTAGAGGTGTTGGGTTTTGGATGGGGCCTCAACTTTATGTTACTGACATAATCATTTCTGTTTAATTAGTACTACTGTAAAGAATTCTACTGTGTACATGGTTTATGTAATTATACAGGTGAGTTGCACAGCCACAAATTATTTGCCGTTGTAACTGGTCTACATTTTTTACCCCAAAACCAATTGTATGCTTTGCAGTTACAGCACTATCTCTGACCTCACTGCTGTTTGTATTGTTACCTTGGTTAGCATTGATTGTTGTTTTGTCACACAACAGTGCTTTTCTCATTAGTGTTGAAGGGCCTGTGTCTATTCTTCTGCCTCCATTAGACATGGATGGAATGGATTCTGGAAAAGGATAAAGGATTATTACTTTAAGTTCTTCAACTCAGTATTTTTGTCCTTCAGCTTTTAAAATCATATTGTCTTGTATTGTTTAAAAGTGAATGACTGGCAGTTGAAAGTATATAGCAGAAGTGGTAAAATGTCTTTATAATCATATAATTAAAAATATCCTATAAATACAATATGAAATGATTGATTAATTTCCATTCCTAATAAAACAGGTGAATATATATATTTTTTCTAAATTATATAAGATCTCAGAGTTATTGGAATTACTGTAGTTATCTTCATGAAGATAGTATTATATTGAAATTGACACTGTCATGTTTAAATCTACTGTTTATGAGTATCTTATATCATATGGTCTTTTATATATCAACACCTTTCAGAAACACTGCTTGTAAGGGAAGGTTAAGTTTGGATGTCAGTATGCTATGCTTGCATATCATGCATACAAGCACAAGAGCTTTGGCTAGCAATGATTTTCTGAGTTATTCGAGTTCCTTGTGCCTTGTAGGGCCTATCTGATGAAAGAAGTAAGCAGGTATAACACACTCATTATTAGTTTTCCCCAGTAAGACAAAACTTGAACAATGCTTGATTTTGTTCTGTGAGATGTAAGGTTTAATGATAAAGATGATTGTTTAGATACAGGCTTTACATGACATTTTTATTTTAAGCATAGTATTATACTAGTATAATAGTATTATTTAGAGCAAAACCAGCTACAGCTGTTTTATTAACCATTTTAACTTCTATATGGTTTAAAAGTCATTCAGTATCATAGTTCTCTTGATGAATGTGTATGGATGTTATTTACCTTTGCAAAAGAAAAAATCAGAGACACTGCATGACTATTGCTGTCTTTCTGAAATAATTGTGAAGAAAGTAGACCTTATTTTGATTTTTGCTTTACGTTTTTTTCCATTTCCTTCTCCTCAGAAATGAAGGTGAAGTGTAAACTGAAATTACTGCTGCACTATAGTTGCTAAAATTAAGCCGAGTTTGAAAAGCTTTGTCATTGGAGAACCATCAGCCTGCAGTTATGTATAGCTTTCATATTGTTACATAATACCAACCAAGTTATATGGGTGAGCAGAAGCATAGAAATAGTGAAGACCAGCATTAAAAAAAAAAATTACCAGCTTATTATGCCTTGTTATGATAACACTGAAGAAGTAGCATTAAACCTAGCCACCCTCTCCATCCATCTTCTCTAATGCAACACCAATTAGTAATCAAACACTGTTCTCTCCAGGGAGACCTGAGCCTTAAAACATGCTTTGACAGGTTTATAGGTGAGATGGTAATTATTTAAAGATGAATCAATTATGGACACTGAGGCTGTAGGCAACACGTCACTTTGACTCTTCTTTCAGTATTTCCCAAGTTTAATTAAAACAATTGGTCATGTAATGCCCAAGATGTGAATAGATTTCAGAGTTTTTTGGAAAGAAGTAAAACTGATAACTTGATCTTTGCACTCTGGAGGTCAAAGATGTGACTTCTCTGTAGACCTCATGAAAATGAATATGATAGATAGACACAGCCATATAGGAAGTGGGGAAGACTCCCATCAGTAAAGAGACTCTTTAAATAGAGGCCCCTACCTACTATATTACTAATTATTTTTCCTACCTATCCCTTTTCTTTAAGAAACAACTGTAAATGTCCCATACTTGTGGGATGGTATCATCCAAAGGGAAAAATGAAGCTTTAATTTTATCAACCTTGTTCTTAGTAACATCTCTCTTGATTAATTTGGGAAAATATTCCAATTTAATTTTCTAATTTAACTTCATTTTAATTTCTGTGACAGTTTCTGTTGCTTCAGAGGTCAGTTGACAAGGTCTTTCGTTCCAGAAACACTTTCTTCAGTTATTAAATGAAGGATAGAAAGAGGGCAGAATGGAGGTCAAAAACACTGTGTCCTAAACAAAATCTCTCAGGTTTTTCTGGACTTTGATTTACCAAAATTGGAGATGACATTTCATAAGGTACTTCCTCGTGATGAAAGTTCTGGTTAGACTTGACTTATATAAAGCTATATTAATAAACAAATTCTATATATTCCTACTCTGTAGTTCCAATCAGTTGATATACTTTCTTCCATCTTTTACCCCATCCTTTTTCTATTTGTCTTTTTCCCATGAGTTGCTTAAGATATGTATTCAGTTTATCTGTGAAAATCACTCCCATGCGTCTTCTGACTGAATGGCCTTCCGCTGATGTAGCTAGATCCAAAGAGCTAAGAATATATGACTATTTATTTAAATTTCCATACCACTCTCTTCAAAGACTGGAACTCCTCAACAAACTTAGTATATTTATAAAAAGACATCTACAAAACTGACCCATTCAGCAATAAGACACAGATTATTTTTTCCTTGATTTGACATTTCTCTGTGCCACTGGATTTTAAAAAGTCAAGTGTTTTATTTAAAACCCATAGTGGCAAGCATAGTCTAATTAAATATATTTCCTAAAAAGCTTCATCAGCAGTGGTTGAAACAAGGTACTAGCTTGTTTATAACAACCTCCAAGTGCACATGCAGTTCTACAACATTCCTGACTTCTTTATCAAATTAAGTTGCTTTTCTAAAATTATTGTTTACTGTAAAATCAGTGAATTCATGTTTCTGATGGAGATGTATCATTTTAAATATTACAGAGATGAACTGGAGCATAGTTTATACAGTTCTGCTACAATTTGATTCTTTTCTTAAAGAAACTGTTTGAAGTTTTACCAGGGAGGTCAGGAAGAAATTGTGTGTGATCCACTTTCTCTTATAAATGATCAAAAGTTGGTTTTCTCTCACGTTAATGTTCTCATAATGTACATAAACAGAAGAGTTCTGGATCTTCTACCTTCATGTAATTTTGATCATTTCTGTTATTTCAAAAGTGTATAAAAAATAATGTAGAAGTGTTACCTTTTATAGATGCAACTCTTGAAAGCTAGGCTAGAATTTGGTTTTTGATTTGTTGGAAACTTAAAATTATGTCATAAATCTTATGAAGATTTGAACATGTAAATCATTACCAGTAGCCCACTGCTTTTCTTCTCTAAGCTGTTTTATTACATACTCTTTTATGCACTTGAAATACATTTTTCAGCTGTGTGATTATCACAGTACTCTGCCTTCATTGCCTTCCTCGTATCTATATCAATAGTTTCCCCTTGCTTGAGTGTATCAGCCATTTTTTGATGAGGTTTTTTTTTCGTAGTTGAAAACAGAAGCAACATGTTTCTCCTAGAAAGCATATTTTGTGAAATTATAGTCTTGTTTGCCATATGGTGCTTCATACAGATGGATGATTATTATGCAAATCTTTTGATTAGTGAGTTTCTGCTATTCGAGGAATCATTTTCTTTGTGTGTGTTTGCTTTGTACAAATTTATCTCCATTCTTAGGATGATCTGGATCTGTGCCAAATCTTTGGTAGTCTTGGTGCTAACAGTTTTTTTTACAACTTTAAACTTTTTCTTGTATTTATGGTTTATTCCATTTTCACTGTTAATCAGGCAAAATAATTTACTTTCACTTCAGTTTACCATAAGAGAAACATAAAGCAAGAAGTGCCCTTCTGTGCTGAAGGAAATCAGTAGCAACATTCACATCTTTCTCATGGACTTCTTTGACTTTAGGTATATAAGACCGGCGAGAAGAAATGTAGTTTTGTAAGCAACATTTCAAGTGCAACCAGAATCTAATCTGATGACTTACTCATTTTTCACCAACTAGCATGCTTTGATGTTGAGCACTGGACAGATTGATTTGTATGATGCTTTTTTTTGTTTGTTTGATTGTTTTGTTGTTTCATTTCTATGTGGTTTATAAAGACTGTGGATGTGAAATATGAAAATTGTATATGAAAAGACAACAGTATTTTTACAGCTAGCTGTTAACTTTAGATTCCTCAGATATAGGAGGCTGAGGTCTTTTGAGTGATATGAAGCAATCAGTTGCTGGAAGTTTCTTACTCTGTATGGTTTGTTCAGGCTTGGGCAAAAGTCAGATTTTTTTTTCCATTGCCTTAAGTATGGTATAGAGGTGTGTGGATGGGGTCACCAGAATTCTGACTTCTTCAGAGAGGTAAAAATTAGGACTTAATGCAGCTGAGATCCAGGAATATTTGAGACATGTCATTTAGGCGCTTCCACAGAATGGTAATGCTGCATTTCACAGAATGTGTTTCTGGAGAGGTTTTTCATAGATTAAGCCACTCTTTTCTCTTTGTCACAAAATAGGTACATGAATGAGCCTACTGACTCTTCAATTTTGTACTTCGTGTGATATTTTGATGTTGTGCAAATACATCAGTAGTATGAAATCACAGAATCGCAGGAGTTGGAAGGGACCTCAAGATATCATAGAGTCCAACACCCCTGCTAAGGCAGGTACCCTACAATAGGTTGCACAGGTAAGAGTCCAGCTCAATCTTGAATATCTCCATAGAAGGAGACTCCACAACCTCTCCAGGCAACCTGTTCCAGTGCTCTGTCAACTTTAATGTAAAGAAGTTAATATGGAACTTCCTGTGTTTGAGTTTAAGGCCATTACTCCTTGTCCTATTGGTACACACCACGAAGAAGAGCCTGGCCTCATCGTTTTGCCTCTCCCCTCCCGTTATATATTTATAAATATTTGTTGGATCCAACTCAGTCTTCTTTTCCCCATGCTGAATGAACTCAAGTTACTCAGCGTTTCCTCATATGCAGTATAATATCATGCACTGATACTCCATGTCTGTATAATTCAAGGTTAGAGCAAAGGAGATGGTTTCTGAGGGTGAAATAGTATGTGGTCAAAGCTGTTGCCTTTTATCCATTTATTTAAGCCAGCTCATTAAAGCATTTAATGAATATATAGATACCTATCCTATAGAAAGCAGCTCTTACTTCTTCAAAGGTTGCTGAAAATAAAGCAGTTTTATCTATATCTTAGTTAAAAAAATAGATTGACAAGTTGTAAAGAACTGAATAATTTACTTTATTGGAGGTATTATTGATTGGAAACTTTGAAATCTCATTCATAAAGAGAGACTGTGTGGTTATAGCAACCCATTTAAGTTTTAATCCCATGAAACTATTAATGATCTTCCTGTGATCGGTTGAATTTTAGATTTTTAAGTCACCATCAGGAAAAAGAACAACGTCATTGCTGTCATGTGGAAACTCATTTGAAACACAGTTATGTTTTTGAATCTTTAAGAAATGCTCTATTTTCTTTTCATTAGTTAAAGCTTTGATATAGTAAGAAAAATTGTCTTCCCACAGTGCTCTTAATTCGCTTTTGAAAATGGTTTTACATACTCGTTAAGCAAAGTAGTGGAAATGTTCCAGAAGTCCTAGTTTGAGACACAGCAGTATTGTCTTTAGACCTTCCTTTTTTGGTCTAATTTTTTATTTGAATGCTATTGTTATTTAATTCCAATTATTTACCTCTTTGCTCTCCTTTGAATTTTTGCACTGTATTGAAGTAGGTTTTTTTTCCCAGTATGAGCTTTCTGATTAGAGTATCCAAAGAAGTAAGCAGACAGAACAACAGGTGACAAGCCAAATCACTTGCTCAAAGCTATCAAAAGATTATAATATCAAATCAGTTAGAATTCAGATACACTTCTTCAGCAGTGAGGCAAAAAGGCTGAATGACTTGATTTTTCAGTTTGCTGTCTGAACATTGTAAATACATGTTTCCTTATCCCTCCTGGTTTCAAGTCTCAGTTCTGATCTAGGTCTCTCTTTAGTATTCTTCACAATACTATTTATGAGTATTATAAACCTCAGTTCTGGTACAGCATTATGTTCTAGACTGAAATAACAGCTCCATTCTTGCTCAGACAGATTGGAATGTAGGAAGTGGTCAGTGTGTGTTAATGATTGCTGCAAATGGCATTAGTAACTGCTAATTTTCCCAGTATTAGAATTCCTTTAAAATATCATTTGTAAGATTCTTCTGATGTGGAAATACTGGTTTTTGTTGCTCCTATAAGCAATTTGAATGGTATCCATAACAGTCCATCTAAATTCAGGCAACTTTTCACAACCTGTAGATGCTGGTTAAGAAAATTGTTGCTGTACATCCACAATGTTCATCATTTGATTATTTTTATTCCAACTAGCATATCAGTGATTTAATGCCAGTTTTTCTAATATGTTTTCAACTAGATGAGAGAAGAAAGGGGATAGAGATGCTACAATTCCTCAAAACCTCTTGATTTTTGCTAGGAATTCAGGAAGGAGTAGTAAGAAAAGAGAAAGTAGTATAGGAGTTTATTTTCTTTAAGCAATAGAAGAAAAGTAAAGTAGTCTGGAATGCTGAATATGAATTTAGAGTCTCAGCTGAAAATAAAAACTCCAAGAATGATAGCAGGTGATTAGGTTGTAAACACCCCTGAGTAAACAGAAGAGAAGCAGGTAGCAAGTAGGTTCACACTGTGTTGAGATATGACAATGATTTCTTTTTTCTTGATTTACATATCTGCTTTCTGGTCTGCTTGTACATGAGAAAGATTTACTTTTTCTGAAACAGTTCATAGCAAAAAAGAAAAACACATAAATGGTTATTAAAATGTTATCTGCACAGAATTGAATGATCTATTGGAAAATATGGTAAACTTACAATCTGCGAAAAATCTACTGATCAGTAAAATCATATTTAGGTGTAATAGTATTTTGTACCTGTCAGAACTGTGTTTTCTTTGTGGATGTAAGAGTGCATATGAATTTGGCTATATTGTTCTTTCATAGTTATCAGGTTAAATCTGTACTGTGATGATACTATTATTAAAATTTCAATGTGCAGCAATATTCATTACAAACAGATTTATTGCTTCGTTGATTCGCATAGTAAAAATGTAAGTATCTACAAATTAAAAACATGACTTTCCTCTATAACAGGAAAATAGTTGGATGTAAGAAGGGTAAATATCACTTACAACAAATGTATGGTGCTTGTCTTGCATAATTACTCACCAGACTTCAAAGACCACTATACACTTTTCAGCACTTAACTTTAGTATTTTGTTCCATTGCATTGCTGATGATTGAAAGTGTAATTTCTAAAACACAAAATGCACTATGTTCTCTGCAAATGGATAAAACTGGTCAGATGCAAAGAGGAAAATTACTTTTGGAGAATGATGGTCAGCAAAGATTTTTTCCATCCAAAATCCCATTTCTGTTGTCAGATTATGATAAAATAAGAATGTGAATGTAATTATTTATAGCAGTTGTGTATTAGTGTCTTCACCAGCTCCAGCAAGAGTAGAATAAGTCAAATGTTATTGATTTTTTTAACATTTAGACCATTATTTCTCACTGATTTTCAGTGTTACTAAGAGCACCTAAGCTGCTGTGATGCAATAAATTTGGTAGCATCCAAATGTGATGAGATACTAGTATGTGCTATTTTTATTTTTCAAAATACCTGCTTTTGTTAGAACTTTTTTATTGCACTTCCATATAAATTGCAGTATTACTTTTAGGGGGTTGTTTCCACCAAAAATAATTAGCTTAAAAGATCCAAAATTTGAAGAATGTTATCCTTGAAATGTTGCTTGATTTATTCTTGAGGCCTGAAATTCTCTTCCCAAACTTCTCTTATTGTTCAGAATAAGAGAATTGAGCAGTCATGCCATTTTTTCTACCTTCTTAGCATCTGATCGGGAATGAAGAGAAAAATCAGGGTACACGGAAGCTGCATTGTAATTGCTTTTCTAAATATCTCCTATTTTGTCACTGAAAATAATAGTGAGCAGGTTCTTCTCTGTCTGTAGGCAGTATGCCCAAGGTATTCAGAATATCAGTTTTCCCTCATTTTTAATGCTGAAGGAAAGCTAATACTGGTTATTGAGACAGAAAATGAGACCAGGTGAAGCAGAAGTAATGTTAGTAGGAAGTACTTCAAGTTAGCAGTGTTGCTTTCATTTCAAGGACAGATCTATGAGAGCAGATACGAGAGTAGTGGAAATGCATAGCTAATGGTGGTAACTATGTTAGAAAACGGCGTTTTGTAGCTAAGAATTTGCTCCATTAAATAGTGCTTGTGTACTCTTTGTATCTATAGCGGTTTACATGGAAATAAATAGGATGCATTACTTTTGGAGCAATCAGTGTATTTAAAAATCTCCTCTACTACTCAGCTTTGTAGAGTACTGCACAAAATGGTTTTCCTTCAAATTGTCCAATCGCTTTTCAGACTTCAACCAGAATCATAGAATACTTAAGGTTGGAAAAGATCATTTAATCCAACCATTCACCTACCACAAGTATTTCCCCACTAAATTGTGTCACTACATGTTGCATCAACCCTTGCCTTAAACATCTCCATGAATGGTGACTCCACCGCTCCCCTTGGCAACCTATTCCGGTGCCTAACCTACAAATGCCTATTCAGAGAATAAATTCTTCCTAATATCCAACTTGAATCTCCTGGTGTGACTTGAGTCCAGTGATTCTTTTTCTATCACTAGTTAATTACTTTTCAACACTTTTAACTATCAGGAACTACAAAGCTGAG
Organism: Cyrtonyx montezumae; assembly: GCF_038088225.1. Taxonomy (NCBI): domain Eukaryota; kingdom Metazoa; phylum Chordata; class Aves; order Galliformes; family Odontophoridae; genus Cyrtonyx; species Cyrtonyx montezumae. The sequence goes on from NW_027071826.1 coordinate 15,669,628, forward strand.
TTTCCTCAGTTCAAGGGAAATATCTTTACGTTTCTTAACCAGAAGAGGAAAGATTGACTTAGTCTTGTCATCTTTTGGACCAAAATACAAATTCCTTACACAAGTCTTTTACAACAGCTGCAATGTGAAAAAGAGGAAAAGATGAGTGAAAATTGAGAAGTAGTGCAGGTAATGAGGAAAGAAATAAAAAGAACTGAGACTAGCTCATGTGTAAACTGCAGAGCAGCTGTGAATTTGTCTTTGTTGGCAAAGGTCTTCTGTTGCATATCATAATAAAATTATGAATTATTAGCAGTGAGTGTAGTAAATATGTTAGGAACTTTTACACATCAGACTAGGATCTGAGTGCCTTATAACCACTTTTAAACTGTAAAATCAGAAGCTCTTGGGTGGCGAAGAGAAGCTTCTCTTTATGTTGCAAACAGGAACATTGAATCGTGGAGTGAATGAAATGTCTTGTCTGGTTCAGTAACTGCACACAGACCTCAAATTCTAGACTAGTCCATCTGTCTGCCAGACATATTTCTTCTTTATGATTCTGTCTATGATTGGTTATTAAAGTCATATATCAGTACATTAAGTGGAACAAAGCATCCTGCTGTTTACGCAGTGCCTTTGCAATTGCATATAATTTCCTTTGAGAAAAAGAAATGTTGCTTATTTACAGAGCAACTGCAAGCTTTTGTGGAAAAGACTGTACTATTTATATCTAAACTGTGAAAGACATTACTTACTATTCTGTTTTCATTTGTCTTTTTGTTTTGTTTGTCGAGCCATTGACAGTTTGCAGTATTTCAGAGTAAAATAAACAGTTGCACCTGATCACAGAGAATTTTTTTGTCATTATGAAAATAGAATTCTAAGAGAGTAATTATATGCAAATTTACATGTAAAGTAATAATGCCATTTGGTAGAAAAGTTTCTGATTTTTCTAACTTACTCATTTGCCATTGAAGGTTGACTGTCTGTTTTTCCCCGTGATCATTTAAAGTCACCTACTCTGATAAATAAGGGAATCTCATTAAATTCTTTAGTATTTATAGATATAAAATGTCACCTCTTCTGGTGCAGATTTTTCTAATCATGGCATGCAGGTTCTTGTTCATCACTGGCAAAAATGCTTGAAAAATAGTTGCTGAGAATTTGCTCAATCAAATTTTTTTTTGTTCTCTTTATAATCTGTTGTGGTTTCTATAAAAATAAATATGAGGCGTTGCTTTCAGAGTGGCCTTTATATGTATCCAAAGAATGGTTTGCATGTTAATTCTGAATTCTAATTTAAATCAGCAACTACTCAAGGAAGTACTGAATACTGCCGTGGCCATATCAATGAACATCTCAGCTCATATTAACAATAGTCAGAAACATATGGAAATAGTGTTGGGAAATAAAGGGAGAAATATAAAAGCAATATTGGATTATTTGTAATATATTGGTGTAAACTGCTGGTATTCCTTTCTCGTGCTTACACCATCATGCTTACATCATTGGAAACTGATAGTCTCATCTTCAAAGCATTTCTAACAGGAGATGATGCATCCCACCCGTATTAGATACCTGTAATAGAATGGTATGCCTTGCTTAAGGAACTGTTCCTCTCTCCAGTGTGGTGAGAAGGAAACAAGCTGACTAGTTAAAGAGTACTCTTAGATGACAGGTTAGGCCACCTAAATTCTACCTCCTGACTTGAGAGGGCTTTGTTTTCAATGGAAAAAATGCTAGAAATGGGCAAAATGTTTTACAGGTAAGGGTAAACTTGGATGTGAGAGGAATTTGAAAGATTAGAATCAGCTTGGATGAGAGAGGATTAAGAATGAATTACGGCAGCCACATAGCAAAGATCTCTGGGAAGAATGTTCCTCTGTGAATGCCTTAGTTCAGTACTTACGACTATAGGCAAGTAATAGATAGCATTTTTTCCAGAAGTACTTGATAACTGTCAAAATCTGGGTATAACCATTGGTCTGATCTAGTGTGGTGATCTTAGTTTTCATATTCTTTATTTCTCTTAGGTTATTTCTGATGAGATAGTGTAAGGTTAAAGAGAAAGTTAGCTCATTTCAGGTGGTATTATTTCAGATGCATTAGCTTCTGTGTTAAACCGTCTTACTGGGTTAGAGGGTGCAGTTGTACCAGAACATTTATACATAGAGCATGAAGTGACTGTCTATGGATTGCTGTAGAAGAGAACAATTTATTAAAAAAAAAAAAGATGAACTACCAATTAAAACTTGTAATCCCTGAACGTAACCAGATTCTTGATTTGGAAATGTAATCTTGTTTTTCTTCTTTCCTGCTACCTCTCTTTCCTATTACAGTGATATCTCTGTACCAGAAAGAAAACTATAGAACTAATTTCTCTGGTGGAAAAAGAAATTTTACCAAAGAAGGGAAGAATTTCATTGTAAGTTCTCTGATTTTGTTTGTTTGTTTTTTAATCAGTTCATCAATGGAAGTTCCCTAAGAGAGCAAGGAATGTAGGTTTTATGAAGTTAAGCATTCATATTGGAGAAAACACTTAGTTCAGTGACTTCTTTCAACATAGCATTTTCAGGTAGTGGAGATAGCCTAGATTCATGGGCTGGTAAAAGTAGCAGCCTTTTTACTTTAAGAATACTGAATGTGAATATGTTGCCTCTCTTTCTGAGATAGTGCATATGTTGGTGTTGTGCATGTTGAAAGAACTTGAACAAGTTATTGGTGAAAGAAGGTTCTTATTTAGTACTTCTACCAACAGTATTTCTTTTATATACATAAATACAGTTTAATGAAAATAAAATTTAGCTAGTGTAGAATAATTGATTATATAAAATATGTGTTTAGTAAATAAGTAGGATTTCATCTAAATCTCTGATAGCTATAAATCAAGAATTCTGCTGTTTTCTTCATATCTCTGCCTATAGCTTGTAGTTGTATTTTTATATCTTGATGCATATCTTTGCTTGCTGAATACCATACTGCTAAAATAGGAGCACTTCACGTGATGCGTGCAGGTTTCATGATAGTTTAGTCAATGTTTAAAATATATAGAAACACATCCTTTACCGAAATAGTCTAGCTAGCTGGCCTAGTTTTCTTTAAATAAATACAAAAAGCTCCCTTTTTATAGAAACAGTATAATTTCAGCAACTGCACATTTAAAGCTTATGCATGTATGATTCCATCTGTTTTTATCAAGGTAGCTTTTGGGGCAGTTAACGTTATCCAGCTCTCTGCTACCATTACATGTTGGTTTATATTGAAACAGATGGTGAATCTAGTTGCTGAGCTGGGAGAAAAACAAGAATAAATAATTAAGAGATGTAAACATCTGAAAATATCAAAGTGAAGTACTTTTGATGCACAGTCAGTGGTTTTTTTTTACCTTGTACATTTTTTTGAATAATATTTACATAAGTGAACAAAAAAATCACTTAGCAGAAATTCACTTGGGTTTCTCATATGAGGGCTGCTTTGAAAGTAATACCTCCTATTTTATTATGTTGTCCTGCAATGTCAGAGGGAGATGTTGGTTGTGTGGCAGTGGAGGCTGAACCTTCCCACCAATATTCTGTTCCATTCTGTTGCTGTGTGACAGTTGGCAGCAGAGGGGCACTGACACAATGGTGTCTGACATTGAAAGTTCATATAAAGCAAATGTGTGGCATTCAGTTCCTCCATGAGGGAACGATTGCACCCTTTGACATTCATCAATGCTTGCAGAGTGTTGATGGAGACCAGACAGTGGATGTGAGCACAGTGAGGTAGTTGGTGGTGTGTTTAAGCAGTGGTGTCAGTGATAGTGGGTCACCTTCACTGGTGCAGATTTTTATGAATGTAGTGTCAGGCTCTTGTTCATGGCTGGTCAAAATGCATAGCTCATGGTGGATTGTGTTGAAAATTGATCTTTAGAAGCTGAGAATTTGCTCCATCAAGTAGTGTGCTTGTACTCTTTGTATCTGTTGTAGTTTTCATGGAAATAAATAGAAGGCATTAATTTTGCAACAACCTATATAACTAATACTTTATGATTTGTTTGTTTTGAAAGTAGTTTCCTATAATAATCTCCTAAGCCATTTCTTCCTGTAGGAAGAAGTTAATGTGCTGCGATCTGAAATTGACACTGTGGTATATTGGAAAAATCTTGGGAAGACAGAACATTTGGTATTTTTAACACCAAATCTTCGAAAAAAGATATTTGATGTTAAGATGTCCTTCTTTGGATATAAAACTACTGAAGTGCAAATAGCATCAGTGAAAAGTGGAAAATCTTAATACCCTTTTTAGATTTACCTCTCAAGTGAAGTTTCTTGAAATTTCTGCCCCATAACAAAAAATATAACCTGGCCCATTGGTATTGGATTTTCCATTTTTAATAATTTACAGCACAGAATTCAAGTAATGGTAGAAGACTGCGGTTTTGCATCCCTTCACATATTCCACAATCAGATAAGCAGACTCATTAACCCGTCACTGAGTTAAGCTGCTTCTGAGGAGAAATGTGACAGAAATGTATGATAACACAAGGAAAAAGTTGGAATCAAGACATAAGGCTTACCATATGCAATGTCAGAGGCATTTAGGCAGGCAAAATGTAATAATCAGAAGTATAGGGCTGACTGAATGCCTCAGGAATTCTGACTTATGAGGAGTTTGTTTCTCATGTAATGCTAGTCCCAGCAACCGTAGTACCTATATTACTTAATGTACACAGAGGGATAAGTCTGTTCTGATTTATTAATTATGTCAATAGATGATCACAATGAGACTTTCTGGTGAAAATAAAATGAATTGGGAGGTATTCATTTTTCACTGAAGTGCTGGAATGCTTTATTAAGAACCAAACCCATATGAAGTACGAAATCTCATATGAATGCCAGTGTTTTCAAAAGAGGTCTTGCTGACATTTTACTTTTTCCAGAAGTAAATGGAACAAAAAGGCCATATTCTTCTTTTTTTTTTTTTTATGAAATATTGCAGAAAAGTTGTGTTTCTCAAATGTACACCAAAATGTTTAAAATAATGTTACAGCTCATGGATTAAACTGTGCATGAGAGATCAGTTATAGGAATCTACAGTGTCATAGTTCTACCTAGTGAAGTATTAATGCAAGTCTATTTTGGCTAAATCTCTACTTCTGTAAGTCAAGGGATAAGTATCAGTTTAAGCTGCTATTAACACATGGCAATATTAAGAATTAGAGCTCTATAATGTATACTAATATGTGAAAACTTGTATCTTTTGCATATAACATGTGCCTTTTTTTTTTTTTGGCTCCTTGTGACTGCATATCAACAAAAGGATTTATGTTTTTTTTCTGCATCTTTAATGAATAATTAAAAAAAAAGTATTCTTCTAAGTTTGTTTCTTCTACTCAGAGCATGAAAAAAGTGTCATTTTTCTGAGGTAATTTACTTTTGTTTTTTTTCTTACATTACTTAAGTTGGACATAAATTTTGATCAGAAACTTTCTGCTTTTCCAGATGTGTGTCCATTTTACAGTTTCCCAAGCTCTCTTGATGTTGTTTTTATTGCAGTAGATTTTTTTAGAAGTAGGTATAAAAAAGTTAATGGTTATAAATGTTTTTTTTTTGTAATTTTAGAGAAATTTAACTGACTGCATATTATGACTAAGAAAAATCAATTTTCTTTTTACAAATCAAATCTTTAACATTACATGAGCTAGAATCTCCATAAAAATGTTGAAATTTTAATTTTATATGCCGACAAACATTTAGAAATAATTGTTCACAGAACAAAAGTTGACTTCACATTTACTGAAAAATCTTGTCACAGCGAGACAAAGTAAACTTTGAAGTACCATTTTATCTCTTCAGTGGCTGAAGTGATGTTTCCAAATCTTACAGTGTTGAAAACTTTGGCTACCTCTGTACATGATCACATGGTAGCTATTGCAGTGTTGAACTTCCTTGCTGCACAGTTTTGTTTCACATATCAGCAGAGCAGATTGATTCTCTTCCTGTTTACTGAACTTCTCCAATTATTAAAAATAAGGACTGCATAAGCTGTTTATTTTATATTGCACAATAACTGATTCAGGTTTCTCTTTGCATTTTAGTTTTCTACTTTATGACACTGTTTCATGGTTTGAAAAGGATAAATTATATTAGATGCTGTACTCCCCAGATCATACACAATAATTTATATACATAGGTGTGTGTATATATATATATAGTATATATATAAACTTGGTAGCTGTGTACAAAGCAGATCTTACAAATCAGGTTTAATCGTGTGTTGCTGTGCTAGCTGCTTTAGTGATATTTTTGTTAGTTTTCCTCTTTCAAACAAGTCATTTAGACCACGTTCAAGTTTGATTGATGTTGCAACACAATGTTGGTTTTATGTTTACTCAGACACAAAGAAGCATCTGCTTAAAACATTCTAAAACATATTGCAATAATAGACAGCATTCTTCAAAGTGTTTCAAATGTTGCAGTAACTGAGAATGCAAAAGGAATTTCAGCAAAAATTACCTCATGATCGGGTTGTACAAACTTTCTCATGCCCTTTTGAGGGCTGCTCTGAAAGTAATGCCTCCTATTTTATTATGTTGATCCACAGCGTCAGAGATGGATGTTGGTGGTATGACAGTAGAGGTTGAACCTTCCTGCCAATATTCGGTTGCATTCTGTTGCCATGCAACAGATTGCAGCAGAGGGGCGCTCTGACCAAATGGCATCTGACATGGAAGTGCAGATGAAGCAAAGGTGTGAAATTGAATTCCTCCATATGGAAAAAATGGCATCTCTTGACATTCATCAACACTTGCTGAGTATTGATGGAGTCTGAAGAGTGGTTTGGTCTCTTCCAAGAGAAAGATGGAATTAGAGTTCCATAGAGAAACATTACAGTTCGTACCATTCTCAGGACATCCCAAACATGCCTCTTTCTTTTATCTTTGTGTTCCACAGCAGCCTGACTGTAGCTTGTTGACAAATCAATTGCACTTGTTCAGTCCTTGAAGCTCCCTCTTTATCAGACAGTCCATGTAGAAGCTGCTTAGGTATTTGTCACCTGTCTAGACCCCCTGCTTGTTAATCGTGACTAGGATTTCATTTGGAATGTGTCAGTGAATGTGTAGTAAGAACCACAAAGTCTCTCATCTCATCCAGTATTCAGAACCATGAAGTCTCTCATCTCATCCAGTAGTGGATATATGCTCAGCATCCATGACTGGCAAATGTGTGTAATCTCTGCTACATTAATTCTGAAGTTTACAAACCCTTACCAGATCATAAGATCTGAACTCATCTCTGTCTCAGCTCCATTGGTGCATTCATCTGTGACACCATCTGTTGAAGTAGTCACTTTTCCTTCATTATTCCTTTCGTACAACTTCTTGTTACTGAGAAAATTCTGTTACTGGAAACATGATTTTCCTCATCCTTATACTTCTTTTCTAGACAGATCATAACATATTAAAAAAACTGTTAGGCACAAAGTGATAAGCTCAGCATAATATTTCTTAAAAAATAAAATGATTATCTCCCCTGTCCCATTTCTTATTTCATAATCAAATTCAAGATGGTAGTAGATAACTCAGTTGAAGGGATTATATACTTGAAATAGAAATCATTTGATTGATTTTCTTTTTTGGTATCATAGTCTTTACGATAGAAGGATTTCTTTTCATTAATGTTAACATGTTTATTGTTCCTTGCAACTGTTTGTTTACTTGAAGACTTGAGTGACATTTAGAGTATTAATCTGTCTACCAGGAAATGATATGCTAGAAGTAAGATTTCAGACTCTCTTATCTACATTGGTACTTGCAAATACAGTTAAGAAAAAATAAACTGCACTTTAAGTGTTGAAAATGGGAGTGTGATGCCTCAAAGAAAGCTAAATGGGAGGATGGACCTTTCCTCTGAATAGTCATTAGTTCTCAAAAGCTTTTATTACATTGTGATTATATAACTGGTAATGCTTGTAATGGTGAACTGATGAAAGAACAGATTCTGTTGGTAAAACTGGTACTTTTGTGAATATTATATGGATTCCATTTTTATAATTTCTAAAGAGAGATAAAGATTATTATATCCCTGAAGAAATTTTCATTTATATTTGTCCTTTACTGAATAGAATCTTTCTGGAGATACATAAATATATATAAATATAAATAAATAAATAAATAAATATTTAATTTAATGTAATCCTTGCGCATGAGAAATTCAGTTTATCACCTTAAATACATTACTGTGTAATAAAATTTAAACAAAATCATTAAATGTGCCTTAAGTTTTACTTTTGTGTCTGGTAGGCATTCACAAGTCTGTCTTACTGAAAATAAATTGCACTTATGTCCTCAAACATTTTGAATGCTTATTGCTTAAGATTTTCTTGATTTTTTTTTCTAAAGGTTTCTAAAACACATTGCTCTGATGTATATATTTTTTTAACAATTAGATTAATTGCAGTGTACATTGAGTATTTTTTTTCATGCAAGACACAGTGCCTCTTCATTTGGAAGAAGCGGCAAGTGCTCTTCTATTTATGTATTTGTATATACTTCATTATCATGTAGTAGATGATTCACTTTCAGAACCAATATTGGTAACACCTCAGTGTTTTTACATTTTCCTTCATTCTCTTCTTTTACAGCAAAGAAAAAATCTTAGATTTTTATGAATTAATTTCAAACTCTCGTGTTATTATGAAATTGTTAGTGAGGCTAAGGTTCAAAGAGTACCTCTTGTACTCAATAGCAAGTGCTGATGCTTTGGATTCGAGGAGAATTTGTTCAACTGCTTTGGACTATTCTTTGTCAAAGCTCTATCTACAGCATAAAGTAAACTTTGTCCTTTATGGAGCAGAGATACAGGATTTCAATTAATCATGCCTAGACTATTGGACACCTTAAGGATAATGATAAAGACACAGAACTTGGCTTAGTATTTTACAGGAGTTAGTGCAGAAGATGAAAGTAGATTTGATGTGCTTATAGTTCCCTGGGTTGCAGTGGAAATGTGCTGCTGTGTTTTGTGCTATTCTGAGATTCCTAAGGGCTAGTGGCTTTGTGCCCAGGATTGCTGTAGTCCAGCTGAAAGGTGACAGAGGCATGTATTAGGAAGGCCAAATTGCCAACAGCAAAGACGGTGTGAATTTTTGTACCTGGTTTAGCAGTATTGCCAGAGGGAAGTCCAGGATCAGTTCTGAATGACCGACTGACTTGCCAGAAGGTACTTCATGATACCACAAGCTCCTTAAAGTGTTTCTTCCTGCCACCAATGTAACTTGTCTTTTTCATGGTTTCTTCTTTCACCTTCTACTTTTTTATTCATGAGCTGAAGTACCAGTGCAGTTTGGTGACACTGTTACTGTATACAACACAATTTGAAGGGATGGAATTTTATAATACCTACATAGTATTTTAACTGGAGTTCATGACACCTTTCCAGTTCTTTAAGTTTTTATGTCTGTATTTTTTAATAGGATTGAAGAAAATAGAAACTGAGGCACAATTTTCTTTTGCTTCTCTCTGGTTATTACTCTTCTGAAGTGAACTGCTTCTGAGAAGTCAGCCAGTTTTACATATGGTTCTGTGTTCACTGGGTATGTCAGATGCTGTGGAGAGATTGAAAAGAAAGACCAAAGGTGTATCCCATGCTTGCAGCATGGATTGTGTTGCCAAGGCAGGAATGCTCTTTCTATCCCTTGTTCTGCATTGAATTCAGATTATGACAGGTTTTAAGCGATTGGTAGGATCCAGTTAAAAGTGTAGGGAACAAGTATATAATAACCAAGATTGAGTATGAATATCTGTTGAATGTGACATAGGACTCAGTTTTGTGCAAATAGTGCTACCTCATCTGAGTGTATCTTAACTTGAGAAGCTCGAGAAAGCAAACTGTGCTAGGGCAGCTGCACACAAATGAGCAGATGTACATTGGAAAGCATAAGAAATGAGCAGATTTTTTGTGAAAGCGGGACATCTGAGAGCATGAGAAAATTGCATCATTTATCAAAGAGGACATTTGCTACCACTTTCCAAGTTTGCATCATGGGTTTTCAGCTTTGTACAAATAGGAGCGCTTAACTTGCCACCTCTTAGCCTACTGATGTGTCATTGGCCTTCAATGCCCAACTTTTAATCTTTTCAGAAAGATAAGATCTCAAGTTGCAGGGTATCTACTTCGTCCATGCTAGAACATTGTTGGAAGTATGACTTAGAAGAATGAATACTGGAACACAAGTACTACTCTATTCTACTTTACCAACCTACGTCTTTTAAATAAAACTTTTTTGATCTGATCCTATCTAGCTTGCAAGATCTGAGAGCACAGCGCTAACTAAATAATGAGAAAAAACTTGAAATGTGTGTTGTTTTTTTCCATGTAGTCTACAAGTTATCTAGAGACTAGTATCATTCTTTTTCAGTAATAAAGTTAGAGTATTGTATAGAGGAAGCAAAAATTGGATACCGTCTTGTTACTCTGATTTTAGTTGCTTGATGTTGTTTACATACGTATCTCAGAGAGACCTGGCAGCTCTGGAAAGGAGCTCTGTTTGCCATGTGGAGTTTGGGAAAGTTTTAACCTGTTATAATTTAGGCAGTATTTAAATGGATCAGTTCTCATCTACTTTGTATTGTTTTGTTTTTAATGTCTTGATTCTTTTAGGTATAAGCTCATTTTTGAGGCTTTGTTTTCTTTATTTTATAGTTTCTTGTTAAGTGAGACCTCCAGCCTGAGTGGGGCTTTTAAGCAACAGTGGAAGATGAATATTAGCAATAAAACCAGCCATGAAGTAAAATATTTCACATTTTCAAATAAATCTGTTCAGACCTGCAAGGACACAAAAGGATGAAAACATTAAATGCATTAGATTTATCTAAAGACTTGATTTTTAAACTCCTTTTTTTTTTCTCAATTGATGAGTTAGTGCTATCAGGACAATAGACAGTCTCTGAGTCAGTTTCAGTGCTTTCACTGAGCAATCTAAGGCAAAATTAGTAGGCTTTAGAATTAGGAATCTAGTCTTCAGTAAGGATGATGGTTTTAATACAGTTACACTTAGTAAAATGGCAAGAGATTAGGAATTGTTTGAACTCTTTGACATAAGTATAGTTGTTTTTAGAAGATTTAAAAAAGACATTATCCTGACTATTTTGTACATTACAGGCTATATGCCTATATAATATGACTCATATTTTCTTATACATTTTCGTCATATTCTTCATTTAGCCTCTCCTTAAGCCTTATGACTGTTTTTGTTCACCATTTCTTTGTTATGAAATATCCTCTGCGTAGAGGTAGCCTTTTGTCAAATCAACAGCATCTGATGGAAATGGAGGAACTGAATTCCTTCAGGCAATTTCTCTTTTCAAATAATTGTTGTCAGGTTGAGTTTCTGCATCATCTAACATTTTAAGTATTCTTTAAAAAAACAAACAACAACAACAAAAAAATAACCAACAGAATCAGACACAAGAGCTGATGCAGTATTTCAGTACTGATGTCAACCATGACATTTCACTTCTACAGAGTAAATAATGCTGCTCCCTTATTTATGTATGACAAAAAGAGTTCACTATTTATGTCTTGACTACTTCTCAAAAGCTCACACTGGGTTGCCTTTCCACTAAGATTCCTAAGCTCTTTATGATCTCCTTTTTATGATAAGCCTCCCAATAGGGATTTTATCTGCATTTCTTTTTCCTAGGCTCCTAGTTTTGGCTCTGTAAAACCTGATTTTGTTTGAACTTGCAAGCTTAATGCACAATTCTGACTACAGTATCTAAACACAATGCCTTCTACGTTATATGCAGTTGCATCATTCTGTAAATAATCCACAAATTATATATTACATATTAAAATAATTAAAATGATAATGTTATATAATATTCTATCATTATATAACCATTATAGAGTACAAATAATATGTTATGTATTGTTTGTTAAATATTATTATATGTTATTTTATGTAGCATAAAATTATAAATAGTACATATTATTATAACATGTCATCTGAACTATACTTGATTTCAATTCAAGGATGAAAATATTTATTAACTATGATTCTACATCTGCTAACAAGTAATTCCACTAAAAGTGGAAGCATTTGATAGTGATTCCAAATGGTAGTTCTTTCTTGAGCTCTGCAAGACATTTCTTACTTCACTTACAAAATCAGTAGGTGCTTGGAGGTTTCAGTAGATCTAAAAGGCAGAAGCTTAAGAACCAGAAAAAGCAGTAAAAAAGATTGATGTAAGCAAGGTCATTTACATTCAAGGGATATGTTTTTTTCTCCTAAGTGGCAGCTGCACGCCAAAAGGTTCAAATTAGGGAGCATACTCAAAGAAGTAGATGCTAAGAGGTTTTTCTGTGGAGTTTCAGCAGAAAAGGCAGAGGTGATCAAGAGAAGAGTGTCTGGGGTAGTTTGCTTTCTCTGAAGCATTCTAAGAAATAAATCAGAGTTACTCTACCTAAGTATCCTTGTCTTTGGGATCAAATGATAAAGACTTCAGAAAAGAGAACTGGTTAAGAAAGAAGGAACAAATATTGGCAAAACTCTTGTGTCCGTGACTATTTCTACTGTTCAGGGAGAAGAAAATCAGGGAAACTGTACAAGAATTGATCAAAAATGTTGCAGATATAGAACTAGTCATCAAGGGTAAAGTATATTACTGTTATTGAGAGAAGCAGTCAAGCAGTGCACTCAGAAAAAAAGGCAGTATTTCTCCTAGGGAAAAGGCAACTGAAACTAATGTACTGCTGGAACAATTCTCTCCACAGTTAGTGATTTGTTTGTTTTCTGTACTTTAAAATATTTGCAAAAACTGAGCATCATTGAAGGTGAAGTGAAGCACATTTCTTCCTTAATAGTAATATAATTCTAACAGTATGAATGGTTCCTTAAACTCTTCTATTTGACTGAAACTTCTGATTACTAGTACTCCTTTCAGGAAGCAAAACTAGAGGTATCTTCAGCACTTACCAAAGATCAGAATGGCTTTTCTCATCAGGTTTTTGAATAAGTGAAATTAATATATGCATTAGTAACAAAACAGCTGTGGAGCTCTGCAGGAATCCCATCAACAAAGAAACAAGCACTATGAGCAGGAAGAACCAGCTGGTTAAGCAGAAGAGAGGGCAGTTTGTTGAAGAAGCTGTCATCCTTGAATCTTCAGTTGGTGGGTCATTTTATCCTTGTCAGAGACTCTGTGTGTGAAGTGTAAATTTTATTCTCACTGCTCAATCAGTAGGACAGCTTTGGTTCTAATGCAGTGGCTGTATTATTTTAATTATTCCCTGATGTTTTTATTTAAATTAAATAAATTATTGATATTTATTTAATCTTATTAAAATGCGAATGTAAAAGAAATAGTCTTAAAATTCCAGCTGTGGAAACTTTGTGTAACATTTGAGGTTACACACATGGTCAACTTATGCATTTTTTAGTGTTACTTTCAATTCTTCCTTTTTTAAGTAACTGTCAAACAACTTCTGCTTACTGTCTGGAATTATATGGTAATAATGTGGATTTTTTTTATGAATCTGTATCACAATTTAAAAAATGTTGTGTTCATTTCTTTACTCTTTCCATAGACAGTTTTCAGGGGAGAAGAAAAATCTTTTTACAGTTAATGTAACATATTTTTCTACTTTATGGTAGTTCTCTATTGGAGCCAATATTAATTTATGACCAAACAGTAGGCAAGTACATTTCACAGAGCAATATTTGTAGATTATCTTATTTTAAGGTTTTGAAGATACTATTTGCATTGTAATTCCAAAAGGAAAAACTGAGGGTTGAAATTTTCAGCCAGTGAAATGGAGAAATAAAAGACAATTCTGAAGCCAGTGCTCCTAAAATTGAATCTGAGGCAAAAGGCAGTAAATCAGTCATCTCTGACTCATGGCAGACAGGCAACATGTTACCCTCCAGATCTTCTGGTGTTCTTTAAGTTACAAGGAATAAGTTAAAATGAGAGCCAGCAGGATGACAGCCAGATGTCACTTACCCTGATTGCTTTAGAAGCACAGTGAATCAAGGATGACTGGGAGAACAAAGCAAATGAAAGTAGTAAAAAAGGATGTCAATAATAGAATTAAATATAATTTGCATACAGTAGACAAACATAATTTGTAAAATTTTATCACCGAGGCACATGCAGTGGGTGATTATGTTTTAATGGGAAACAGGTTCCCTTGGAAACTTATTCCAGATTTACTGTCTGTGACAAAGAAAGGATAGCATCAGAAATAGTAGAGGAGCTGTAAGGGAGAATTCCTGGATCACACACTGCAAGTTGTATTTTTTCCGTGCTTCTACTTCCTTGAAAACATGAGATAGATAAAAATCTTCTTTTGTCATTAGTGAAAAAGGCAGTGGGATTTTTGAGTGTTTTTTCCTTGTGAAATTACCATGGATTTCCTGAGTAGGTTCCCTGTAATGTTCACATTTGTATTCCTTAAAGAGAAGGGAAAATGAGAAAAGTTATTTTAATAGAAAATGGGTTTTGTATTATCACAGTCAGATTAGAAGGTAAGGCAGATATTGTCAGACCTGAATGGTGCTGGGACTTTAAGCATGAAAGGACTATACCCAGGAACACTTGCAAAAAATGTTTGAAAGGAAGTGGTTAAAATTTATCAATTTTCTAATTTTACGTTTATCAGTGGACAGAAAGTAGCCTCTTCATATTTAGTTAAGGTAACTGCTAATGCTGTCTTACTCAAATTTAAATGTATCATGAGCATTTTTAGGTTATGTGTTAGCCAATAAATAATGATCTATGAAAACTACTGTTTCCAAAAAAATAGAGTAAATGAAAACTTCCTCCCCATGGTATAACTTCAGTTCTTTCAAAGTCAAAGCAAGGACCATCTACCCTTAGCTGTATAATTAATGATTTTTAACTATGTTTTTTCATAGTGGAGAAATCTGGGCAAGTTTTAAGCCCCCTTACTTGCACATACATATGTGATGTATGGCCGTGGCATCAGTGATCTGAGCAGACTTTAATTTATCCTGGCTCTTATGTGACTTCTGGGGCTTGTTTTACTGAACTAATGAGTTGAAAGCCAACTCAATGGCAGTCTCTGCTGGTTTTGATGTGCATTCCCTACTCTTTCTTTTGAGTAATAGAAATGCTTTCTCAATTTCTTGATTTACCACTTAAGTCAGATATTGAATCATCTAGAGAACAAAGAGCAGAATTAAAATCTTTAATCTTTATTTTACATGTTTTAGATGGATATGATGGGTTAATTAGAAATTATACATAGCAGATAAAGAATATTTCAAGTTTTGCGCCTGCTTGAAGAGGTGGTGTTTATGTGATAGTCCATATAGACATATTATGTCCAAATTCTGTATTTGTTGCTTTTAGTGGGTGTTTTTGTCTTAAGAGCTGCAAGATCTGACCACGTGTGAATTGTTTTGGGGATAGTGGGAAAAAGCTTGTGTGCCTGCTTAATGTATACAGTTATTTATAAATGAATAAGCATTATTTGCATGTGGATACTTTTCTGATAAGTACTAATTTCCGTGAATTAATAAACATGAAACTTCAAGAGGCAAATTATACTGACGTTAGTCTTTTAAGCTATTCATTTACTCTACTTAGATTTACGTTAAAATATTCCTGTCAGATGGGAAGTACCGTTTATCTAATCCAGTTTGCAATGAAAATACACTTAGGTGATTTGGGGAGTCTTCAACTACCTAATTGTATAAAAGAATAATTTATATCTCACAGTCAGCAACTTGTGATGGTGATTATTACTCAATTTTCAAAGAAAGATCACACAGTCTACCCACAGCGCCGCGTACCTTGAAACATCTCTATATATTTTACTAAGAATGTTAAATGAGTAGTAGTTTGTGAAATAAAGATCAATATGCTGTGACAAAGTATTTTCATAATCATAAGAGTGAATGTATCACTGGTTTCAGCTAGAAAAAAAGGAAACTTTAACACTCCAAGGCCATTCTGGCTTTTAGACAACTTCTGGCAAAGTTTCAAAAATCCATAACATTTGAATAAGACAGCATTTCTTCAGATCACAAAAGCTAACTACTTACTGGTTTATTAGTCATGTATCAGCAAGCATATCTTGATAATCTCTGCTGAAAGGTTGTTCAGAAGATGATACTTAATTCAAAGAGTCATTTGGTGGCTTTTGGAATGTAGAACACCATATGAAGAAGAGAGCCATTTTTCAAGACCAACTTCCAAATGAAGCTCATATGAGAACACACATAATGAACATAAATGGGGTAGAAAAGGCCCTACAGAGTGATTTGGAGAGGCTGGATCACTGGGCTGAGGCCAATGGGATGAGGTTCAACAAGACAAAGTGCCATGTCCTGCACTTTGGTCACAGCAATCCCAGGGAATGCTACAGGCACAGGGCAAAGTGACTGGAAGACAGTAGAAGAAACAGAACTGGGAGTATTGGTTGATGCTCAGGTGAACATGAGCCAGCAGTGTGCTCAGGTGGCCAAGAAGGCCAACGGCATCCTGCCTTGTATCAGAAGTAGTGTTGCCAACTGGGACAGGGAGGTGATCATTCCCCCGCACTCAACTTCTGGTGATGCTGCACTTCCTTTAACTTTGGCTTAGCCAGACTGTCAGCTGTAACCTAGAATGCTTGTGAATCGTCTTGCAGAATTAAATTCTGAGAATACCTGATGGTGTTAAAAAAAATTATTTGAATCTGTTTATTTTCTTTGTTTATAAGAAATAGTTTACTTACAAATAACACAGGTTATAGTAATAGGTACTGTCATTAAAACAGAATAGCTTTTTTGTTAAAATAATTCTTCAGTGGTGGTTAACTTTTGAAAATATGGGGATGTCAAATGACTTGCAGTTTCAAAACAAATAACAGGAGGTACTTATTCATAGAGCAGGTGTTCCAGCCATGGTCTTCACATGGGTATGGAAAGCTGCTAGAAAAATTCATGCAATAAACATGCATGAAGAATATTTACATACACACATTCGTGTCTGGTTTAGGAAATCCCTGAATTTACTATATCCAGGGAAAAAAACAAAACAAAACAAAAAACAAACAAACAAGGGAATATCATTAGACACACCCTTTTCTTCTATACATACCCAGTGGATGGATAAATGAACTGTCCTGAGATGGCTAGACTGTTTTTAGAGTCATAGAATCTCTACAGTTGGAAGGGACTCCTGAAGGCCATCTAGTCCAACTCCCCTGCATCACATCACAGCTAGATCAGGTTGCCCAGAGCCTGATCCAGCCTGGCCTTGAAAGTCTCCAGGGACAAAACATCAGCCACATTCCTAGGCAACCTGTTACAGTGCCTCACCACCCTCACTGTAAAAGATTTTTTTTCCGTAGATGTAACCTACATCTACCTTCTTTGAGCCTGAAAGCATTTCCTCTTGTTTGGTTACCACAGACTCTGATAAAGGAGTCTGTCCCCTTCTTCCCTGTAACTCCCCTTTAGATACTGAAAGGCTGCTATGTCACTTCATGGCTTTCTCCAGGCTGACGAGCCCTAGCTATCTCAGCCTGTCCAGAATATATCCTCTGAACAGATTCAAATACAGGGTTTCTGTTTGTCTGAAAAGCATCAGTATACAAATAGAGATGTATAAGTGAAAACAGGACACGTCCTTCCATCAGTCATCATCTCCGATATCTTCTTTGTAAGAATATATTAGTGGATATATAGTGGATATATATGTTAGTGGTATTATTCAGTCGCAAAACTCATCAGGTTCTTAAACCCTGCTTAAAATTTCAGGGAGAGCTTCATTTCACTTATCTATAACCATGAATATAGATAATCTCTAGAAATGCCTGTTCTGCTCTGTTACTGATGGAGAATGCTTAAATAATTTATCAGGTAATTAAGGTACATACTATGCAAATCAAAGGATAATGATTTCCACCACAGAGTGAGTCAGTCCTGAAGTAATTAAACCTAGTATTCCTTTTGACTAGAATATATCTTATAGAAAGTTATGTTGTCTTGATTTTCAAGTGAAAGAAACTGTCTCTTAATCCATAGTTCAGTTATCTCAATAGCTTGTCGGCTTCATTATAAAAAAAAACAAACCTAATTTAAGATGTAAATTTGTCTAGTTTTGGTTTCCAGTGTGTATCTACTATCATGTCTTTCCTTACTCCTCTAGAAGATATTTACTGTCTGAAATATTTTCCCTAGAGAGATATGTGGTCTTGATTTGATAGAATCAGTTCTCTAATCTTCCTTAGAACTGAGTGTTTAATGTCTCATTATAAGGCAGCGTTTCCAGAACTCATGCAATTGCTGCAGTTATTTTCTCAATTCTTTTTAGTTGCTCAGTGTTATTTTTGAAGTGTGGGCAGAAGAAACTAGACACAGTATTTTCATCAAAACTTCTCTAATGCTGTATTCTGAAATAAAATCAGTCATATTTGTTTTAGGTATTATCCTGCTTACACATTCAAGGATTGTATTTGCCCTCTTATGTAAAGCATCACAGTAGGAAATAATCTTCATTTGATTACTTTTTATGACTCCTCAGCCCTTTTCAGTTACAGCTTTCCAATACAGCATCTCCAGTTTGTAATTATGTCCTGCATTTGTCCCTTACTGGTGAATAAGTTTGCATTTGTTGGTACTGTAGCACACAGTACTTGAAAGGATCCGTTCTGACAAGAAATTCATCGGGTTGAGTTATCAGCTGTCATGTTGTCCACCAAGACACATAGGTAATCATCATCCCAAACCTGTCATTACCTCTAAAGCAGCAGAATATGGATATGATTTAGTTTTGACTGACAGCCAGTAGTAAACTGAAAGAATTACTTTCATTTACATATTTCCACAATAGTAGTGTGCCATTTCATAGGTTTATGGACATGTGAGGTTCACTGTTGCAGCATGAGGTCTGAAGTTCATCTGACCAAGTTCAGAGAATGTTTCATGTCACGAGAAGTCAATATTTCATTTCTAGCATATGTTTAAGGATACGAGCATAGAATGGTACATCCTGTCACTTTGTGAAGCTTTCTTTAAAACTGAGATGCTGTAATACCTCTGCAGGATCTAGAATCTCTTTGAGATTTCCAGGGCACACTAAGCCTGGATTATTTTGAAATTTTCCTTTTAATCTATGTAGAAGATGCATCCTGTTTTGCATGCTGCAGGATAGTAGGAATACTGCTGTTGAACACTAATGGTGATGGGAAAGTTTGCAGCACTATAATACCACCAATTTTTGTGTCATCTGCAAATTTTATGCATAATTAGTTATAAATATTATTCCAGATCAATAATGGAATGCTGGTCTGCACATTGTTATAAACAAAATATTTTCTGAGATGATGAGCAGACTTTGAGCTCCAAGAAAACTGCTTTTTAATAATTAAATGTTAACTTCTATATAATTATCAGGTTTCTAATAAGAAAGACAGAACGAAGACAAATACTTTACTGAAAACTATTCTGTCAGCCTAATCTGTAATTACATCAAATTTTCTAAACTGTGTTTGATAAATGCTAAACCTGTATGTTAATGGCATTAACTGAATTGCTGTCCTCTATCAGTTTATATCATGGGGATAAAAATAGGAATTGTTTTTCTTTTCAGAAGTGTTCCACTGAGCATTAGAATACCCATTTTAGCATTTTTTCTTACAGCTACAACTCCTAGGCCTGTTAACACAGTCTTTGTTTCAAAATAAGCTGCTTGAGGAATGTGGAAGGTTATAGGGCAATTTGGGAAAATTTAAATGTAAGCTTATGATATCTTATGACCTGGAAGTCTTGAATTTTATATTGTATGGTGGAACTCTGAGGATCTCCTCTCTAGATAATTAAATTTTGGGAACTAGGGAGGATGTAGAAGAGCTAAATTTGTGCTAAAAGTGTAAATTTATAGAATTTGTATCTTGTAATTCACTTCTGCTTCCTCTTCAATAAACAGAGTGATATTTCTTTTTAAAAACCCTTCAGATCCTCATATGAGAGGAAAATGCGTATTTCAGTTCATTAATTCTTTGTATAGAATTCAAATGTGTAAGAGTTGAGCTTTTCAAAACAATATTGGCATTGAATATCTACAGTAAGTACTTCTGTTTCTCTTAATGTCTTTTGGGTTTTAAAGAGCAGATCTCTTTTCTCTTATAGAGAGGTTGATCAGGATTCTGATGGTCGCATCAGCTTCAAAGAGTTTGAATGTGCGATGAAGCACGGACAAGATGAAGTATCACCATTGTACTTCGCCTGAAGTTTGCTCTTTGGTGAAAAGACAAAGTGAAAACTTTAGATCTCAAGTTATTTAAAAATCAATGAAACTTCATTTGTTTCAGCCAGCATTTTAAGAACTTTGACTGTAAGTGTAGCTCTGAAGAACAGCCTTTGAAGATTTACTGTTGACAAGTTGGGTGTATTAATTTACATGTGTATGTGTGCATAGAATACTTAAAATATTTGAAAACTCGGTTGGTTCCCAGTCAGTCTAGTTAGGAACTGCAACTCGGTACTTTTTGGCTTAGCAGATGGAAAAGAACTGACTCTGATTTCCAGCAGTGAAATGTACTTATTTGATTTGTCAACAGCCTTTTGTTGACCAACCAAAATATCTCACATACATAGAAACTGATTAAAATTTTGGTGGATAATGTTTGTTTGTTAGAAATTAATAGTATGTTTGTCTTTCTATTATTGTTTCACTTTCATATTTTTTTCTTTTTATATTGCAAATTATTTTTAATTTAATAGTTTTTAGTTAATTATCTACCAGATTTCATTCTGAGCAATTATTGAGAACTGTGTACGTGTAGAAAAAATAATAACAATAATAATAAAAAGATAAAATGAATGTGAATAATTAGTCATTTCCTTTTGAAACAATTGTCTAAATAGAGTTAAGGATGAAACTTAGTCTGCTTTATGAACCTCAGACTGGCAGAGTGAAAATACTATTCAAGCCTACAGCTGACTATTAGGGAAGAATTTGTATGTATGTGCTTTAGCAGGAGTGCAGAATTTTCTGCATGTTGAGAAGAAGAAAAAGGAAGTATCTATCTCTGTGGACACACCTACCTTCCTTCTCTTTCCTTTCCTTCCTTATTCCCTCCCTCCATCTAGGTCTCTTTCATTGAGTTACTGCTTATGGAGATGTTCTTGCCTCCTGTAACTTTATATACACTCATCCAAGCAGTGCTGTGGTGAGATAAATCCTATTCAATTTCTTTTATTGATGATCCTTTACTTCCTACCACCTTTGTGTTTTGTTTTTAGTAGTAATAGATGATAGAGATTTCATTATAGGCATTGATCTCTGATCGTATGTTCCATTCTGTTGCTCCTTTTCTGTTTTCTTGACAGTTGTTAAGTTGCTTGGACTAGAAGTTTCTTCTGAAGTTGTGCAAAAGCAATCCCCTCCTTGTGTGAACTTACAGACTGTAGCACACAATGCTACTGTAAATAAATAAGCCAATAATAATGATCAGTAAGAGGAAAACAGTATCAGCTGTACTGTTAAGTCAAAAGAGAAATCTTCAACATCTTCCCAACTTCAGTGAGGCATGACAAAATATAATATATGGCCAAATTATTTATAAAATAACGTCTATGTTTTCTGTTCCAATTACATGCATGTACCTTACTAGATACACAAGTGAAATCTTTAATTCCAAGTTCTATAATTGCAAGGCAGATAGTACATAAATAATGGGATGAAATTGAAGGCACTGAGTATATGAGCAGATGTATCTGATTCTACGTTCAAGAACCAGATATCCATTAGATGAAATGAGCTGTAACTCAAATAGCTTGCTTTCTGTCCTAATCATTGCAAGAGAAAAGGAAAGACCTACTAATAGATTGAGGGTTAGCTTTAGAAATGCTATTTCCCAATAGATGAATGTTTTCATAAGAGAATCATCATCATGGATGTTAATTAGCAATATCATCACAGTCTCAGCTGAGACACAGAAGATTGAATTATTATCCCACAGGGACAGTTGCTACAGGTCTAGACACATTCATGAAAAAAAAAAAAAGTATGATGGGTTACTGTGCTATTACTTACACTACAGTTTTTTGGTCACTGTACTTCAGTCTACTGACTCAGGTGTCCAGTTCCTATACCTGCCTGAAACACTGCTGATATGAAGCTTCAATTGACTGGAAATCTTATTTTCAGTACTAGATTCCATTTAGCCATTAGAAAGCCTGTGATGTTTCATTAGTATTTCTAACCCAACTGTGGTTTCCTATGTAAATATCTGACCATATCTGCATTTTATAAACTCTGTGCTGTACAAGAATAACCTTCTGTTGAAGATTAGGAGAGGCAGAAAGGTCTCTGTATACTTTTCCTTCTAAGAAATATATGCCTTGTACTTGTAGCAGGGAACTTGAGAAAGTGCCCCCTCTTTCCTTTTCTTCTATATACGCTCAATCCTCATTTTGTCAGAGATTTTTTAAGTCAGTAGGAACTTGAATTATCGAGAAGATCCAGGAGAGGCCACTGAAAGTATTTTACCAAGTTGCAAAGCCTTTTTTTTTTTCTCTTAATGATTTTTTAAATAAAATTTATATCCCTACATGTTCTTGTTTCCCCTCCCAGGAGGGCCTCATGATAAGAAATTGCAGATGACCACAGCTGAGTGAAATGGAATAGGCTCAGGTGATTCTCTCCCTACTGAATAGCTGAATAAAAGCTAATCACTAGCCAGTGTTTATTAGAGTTGGATTAATAAATGGCTGAATGCTTCAGCTATTGCTGCAAGTTGATATAATTTGGAATAATATTGAATAGGGTGAGTGAGGTGTGAGCTAACCAAGGATTGGGTGGAAGAGACTTTTCATTTTTGTGTATGTTCTGTTGCTGATGTAATCACTTCCATTTTGGCTGACAGGAGAGGATTGGTGGAGCTGTGATCAGCATAGTTCACCAGCTGTAATGCTAGGGTTACTTAAAATGGAATCTGCACTCAACAACAGGTTACGTTCTTATTTGCAATACTTCCTAGTGATGATAATAAGAGCTCGGGGAAAAAAAAGAAAAAGTTTTGTTTGAAGATTACCATCTTCGGCAGAATCTTGGGAGCCAAACTGGGACTGAACCCCTACCAGTGGAAAGCTGAACGCAAGAGCAAGTAATTACTGATACACACTGGAACAACACAGAGGTGAGTCTTCAGGTTTTACTGTTGTTCTGCCTTTTTCATGTTGAAGAGCACCTTTGCTTTCCTATTGTGTTGATTTTTTTTTGTCTTGTTTTCTGATGCCTGTTACTTAACAAGCAGTATTTACTTGTTAAAAATAACCAGAAAAAGAACATTAACATTTTGTGAGTTTTCAAATGAGCAATAATCTGCTCACGTTATTTTCATGTGGATACTTTGTACACTTAGCTTGTTGCTGCCACTTTCAAGCAAATAGATTATATAACCGTACTTTCAAAATGTATTTGTTTTGTTCTCCTGGAATTTCTGTAATTCACTAATGCTCTTGGAATCTAGTTACGTGTTATTTCCTTTTAAATGACTTGAATGTTTTCATTGATGAAATGAGCAGTTGTTAATCTGTGGTCTTTGGGCAACTTGATATCCGGGGTAGCTTGCACAGTGTAGGATAGTGAAATACAGGGCAGCTTTGACTGAAGAAGACTTCAGAGGACTGAGCCAAGTATCAAGGCTTTCCTCACTGGAATGCTTTGTTTCATTTCTTTCCTGGTGTATCAGAAAATGAATATTTCATCCATACACTCAGTAATCAGAAGAATCCAAAAGTAAATGCACGCGCTACATCATAGAATATTCAGTATGTCCCTATACCCTTCCCAAAATAAAACTTAGTACCTTAGGTTTGTGGCAGTGTTACTGTGTCTTGTATCTTCAATCAGCTGGGTGGGTGGTGGCTGATAAGTCACACTTGGTAACTAACTGACGCACAAAATGTCACAGTTCAAAGAAAAGCATTGGCATAACTCTCATTTACTATCACATCAGTTTGTCATTCTCTGGCAGTAAAATGATGTCTCAAAATTAGTATGAATTATAGCTGTATTCCTGCTTTGAGTCTTTAACACTGTTCTATAAATGGAAAGCTACCCTAATGGGAAAAAAAAAATTGTTTTTATAACTTTTTGTGTACTGACTGCCAGTAACAATATGAGAGAACTTTGGCATAGTAGTTAACTAATCAGTAGGAGGTGAGGCTGAGCAGACAGAGGTTGTGAGATTCCACGGGAAGATGACCCCTTTTCAGTATGGCAAAGAGATGCCAAAGCATCTTGCAGTTGTACTGGAGTGAAGGGAAAAAAACTTGCACTTGAAGGGCTATGAATGCTCTTCTGTACATATGCTGTTGTGAAGGGGATGGTCTCAGCTCATCTCCTGGGCTCAGAACTTCCAGCTGACCATCAGCAGGAACAGTCACAGCAACAAGGCATCCCATTCTGCGTGTCTGATTTTTTTAAATTTGAAATAAAAGCCAATGGTACTGCCATTACTGTGTCCTCTAGGAGCTGTTTTCCATGGCTAAAGTCTAAGCTGTGAGTTTGTGGATGTTGATCAAACTTAGTTTAGCAACCAGCATCATGGTGTCAGCTAGAAATATGCAGAAACAGAAATAAACGTTCGGTGTGAGCCCTTAAGGAGGCAGGGCAGTGACATGCTGCTGTCGTGTGAAGGGGCAGACAAAAGAATGGCACGGGATTCCTCCAGGCAGACAGATCTCTGGACAACGTGGTTTCAATTCAAACAATTTTTGTACAAAGTATATGGTGAAGATTTCTCATGTAGAAAATCAGACTGATTCCAGCTCTTATGAAGAGAAATTTGTGGGGGTTCCTAAGTACCTCAGCACCAGTGCCATCAGAACACTGAATGGCTGCTGTCACTGAGGTATTTGCTATGTAGGGTTAGCCAGAAAGAGTTTGTGTTTAAAATTTTTGTTATCTGTGCTGCAGTGGAAATCTCAGCCTCAGTCAGATGAAATCTCATGGTAAGGAGGAGTACTCCTATGTGCACTGCAGAATGTCCAGTCAAGTTTGCATTTTGTTACATAATTCTGTTAGATACATTCTAAGTTAAAACCATTTTATATGTAAGGTGATTTTTTTTAACTATTGACTTTACTAATTACAAGAACACTTTAAAGAAGGTAGATAAACCTGCCTCAAACTAGCTTTGAAAAATAAGACACCTAAAGCAGTACATCTTGGGATGAGCTGATTCACAAGAAGACCTAAGGTAAGTGCACTGAGAAAACCTCGGTAGCTGCAGAACATTTATGATGGAGAAAAAAGAACTTTGAAATACTTACTCTTCCTTGGAGTAGAAAGCTGTGATAGATGTTAAATAATTGTGAAATATTCAGTGACATATTGAGATGTAACAGATGCTATGGAATCATGTCATAGTCAAACACTGTACTAATTTTGTAGGTGTCACATATTTCCTGGCAAAGGACAATTTTGAGAGTTAGTAACATGAAATTCTAGTGTTAAAATAATACAAATAACAAGTCAGTTGAAGTTCTGCTCACCCACACTGTTGGGGAAGCAGCACATGGATACATTTAGCTGTCTCAGAAGGTGAAGAACTTGAAATTCTGTATTTTGATAGTGTTGTTTAGGAAGAGGCAGGCACTATTCTGGAGCTAATACGGTGTGCCCAAATAGAGCAGCCCTGTAGGAAGACCCCAAGTATAGCAGATTTTCTAGGTCCCCGTTTGGAAGCTTAGTCACCACCTGATAAACTAGCAAATATATTATTAGCAGTGGGTTTTAAACTGTGTTTTCTCTGAGAGACTCTTCATCTGGATTAATTAATTGTGCTGGGGGAGTGTGAGGGAAGGCCTCTGTGGTGGGGTTGTTTGGTTTGTTGGCTTTTTTTGTCTTTTTCCATAATTAGCTTTGGAAGATGAACAGTATTTACTGGAGATGTTAATACTGCCCCAAAGTCAGACCTACTAGGGCAACTGCATAACAGTGCAGGTGGCGGTGCCCCAGGATATCACAAGCTAAAGACAGAAAGCAGAGAGCCAGAAGGTTGTATCTACTGGACCTGAGATTCACCTGTACCAATGCCTGGCCTTGGTTGGTGGTGGTGATGACTAACCATACAGCAACAGGTGTGTAGAGAGTGATGCTGTGTGTCCAGCAGTCAGAGGCTTACAGCTCGTTACTGTTATGTCCTGTGTTACACAGGTGATTTCATCTGGAATCACACTTACTCTTTTCTTTGTATTTCTTTAGTCCTGCCATAATCTTCTTCAGGTGATCAGAACTGCACTCACTACTGAAATTGAGGAAATAACTGCAGCTTTATATAGTGGCACAATGATATTTCCCTTTTTATGTTCTATAGCTTTCATAACAATAATTTGACAATTCAGTAGTGAAATGGAAGCACAGCTAATTCAGAAATGGCATTAGGAACCAGTTAGATTTCATTTTTTTCATAACGTATGAATGAAAGTAATGTAACTTTACATCATAAAATATATTTGTAACACAGAAATAGTATATATGCAACAATGACAAATAAAAAGGAAAGTGGTATTTTTGACATATGTAAGCACTTACATGTGAATAGGAAAATGACTCTTGCAATCTGCCAACCGTTGAGGGAGCTAACTGCTGGCTTCCAGAGTCTAATACTCCTTACACTGACGGCCTTGCTCCCAGAGCTTGCAGAAAGCATGAGCTGTGGTGCAGACACCCTTGGGCTGGTCCTTGACAACTGGTGCGTTCATACTGCGGGGAAGTATTGCCCAGAGTGCTGCCTGGGAGTGTGACTCGGGTCCCGAGCTGTGGTGCTGCTGTGGGGGCTGAAGCTGTGCTCAGTGCCTGCTGAGAGCCCTCACAGTGCTCTGTCCCCCGGCCTTAAGGCTGTTTTTATGCAGGGCCACAGCCTGGGTGTATTGTGATCAGGCAGAGACTGCTTATTGGAGAGATTTTTCTCCATTCATGGCAACCTGTGAGAACAGCTGTAGGTTTCTAAACTTAGCAAGTCACCTAAATTTACTGGAGCTTAAGGAAAGTGAGTCATACAGATTTATTATTTATATATATATATATATCATTTAATACTGAATCTTATTAGGTGCTGGTTCTCCAGTGCAGTGATTCATTATTGCAGTTTGCTGTGGCAATTCTCTAGCTACAGTATGAAACTATAAAAAAAAAAAAAAAATTAGATATGATGCACATAGGCTGAGGGACATGAAGAAATTGGGCAGCTTAGTCCTGCTGGGTAAGAAGTGCACTGTAGGGTCAGATCCATGGTCTGTCTACTTCTGTAGCCTGTTTCCAACTGTGCCAATGGGAGAGAGCACACAGTTGAGGACGCTGCCCTGTTCAGAGCCCTCACGCTGCCCCAGCATCCAGGAACTCTGGGTGGAGAAGAATGCAGAGCACACTGCCTGGCTCAGAGACAGCTGCTTTCACACGAGCTGTTAAAACAGGCAAGTGCTAGAATGAACTGGACCCTCCCAGTCGCTGTTGAAGAAACAAAATTTAGGCTGTGTCGTAAGAAAACAGATAGAGGCTTTAGTAGTGTATATATGATCTTCTATATAGATTTGCTGTTCTCATGCAGCGCTTTTAGCTAGGAAGTGTGCACATGAGATTAGATCTTAACTGCTAATTAATAGTGTGCCACTGTCTTATGCCGAGAGAGGAAATTCCTCAGTGGCAACTTTGCTCTCACTTATTCCTGCTGGCTTTTAAATGACTTTTCTAGCACTTACAGCAGAGCTATAGCTCTTGACAAGGACTGCAGCATCAAAGTTGGAAAGATCCAAGGAGGTACTTGAATGTAGAAGGAGTGAACAAATCCTTTGGTTAGATTTTACTTCAAAACATCTATTTAGTTAGACTCAAAAAATAATGTTTTCTCCCTTTATCTCACAAAGATGTGCCTGATGTGGTCTGTGCATTGCATCGAGTGTTTAAATGTGGTTTTAAAAAAAAAGACTAACTAATGATGTAATACAATCATTAAAGAATAAGATATTAATGAAGAAAGATCACAGAACTGGTCTTCCAGAAAATAGAAGTGCAGAATGCAGAAAATGATTGAATGCATATATTCTGTAAAGATTTCTCATAAATGAGCTTTTCTGAGGCACTTGAATCCCTTTAGAATATGTTGTGTTATTTTTATAAAGTAATTTCAAAATCCAAATGTTGTTTAGTACTGAATCAAATGCCTCACTGAGGCTGTCATATCAGAGCTGCACTGACAAACAAACTTGTAATTTAATGTGAAAATCATATCAAGTTTATTTAACAAGACCTGGTTTTTAAAAATGCATTGATTGACGCATACAGTGCTGTCCTTTGATTCCTTATTGCCTGAGTGTTGTATTCTGTCTCACACAATCTGTGATTCTTATTTGTATTTAGGCCTTTAATGCCTTTCTCACACTGCAAAGGCATTGTAGAATGAGTGTAAATGTAACTTTTACTGTTTTGAGCATTCATTTATGCTTCTCAAACAGTGTAAAGAATATCAAATGAAGATCACAGGTGTGCTGAGTTTACTGTGACTTTGTCAGGGTTTGAAGCTGTGGAATTCTCTGAGAGCCTGTGCAAAGTATCTCAGATTCCAGAAAGCATTACTTCTTCCAAAGTGGGAGACAATAATTGAAGTCTCTATCTTCCATCTCTCACTTTAGAGGTTTTCTTCACTCTTTCTGTTACACAGTGGTTGCAGATGTGACATCCTGTTATTACACAAAAAAGTGGAGATTTCCAGAAGATAAAATCTCTCTTAATACAGAGACCCACTGAATGTATTTCCCTGGGAAGCCTACCTAAAATTTCTCCTGAAGGAGAATCTGAAGCCAAGTTAAGCAGATTGTATTTTGAATTTTTTTTTCTCCCAGAGACTGTATCTTCCTACTGTAAATGAACAAATTCCTTTCCACTTCCTTTTCAATTTGCTCTGTAACAGCATGGATTTAGTTTAAATATAACAAAACTTAGACTTCTGTTAATGAAGTTGTTATACACACAAAAAAAGGCGGCTTACCATCTTTAAACAGTTCTGCTGACTGTATAGCAGAAGTGCTGATTGGGACTTAGAAAGGAAAGTTCTGTTTTAAACAACAGAACTGGAACAGATCCAGAAGCAAATGAAACCAAGCCTGCATTGTTCTGTCAGACTGACCAGAGCGTGTCGGTAGAATTGAGCAAACCTTAGAAAATGGCACTAGAAGTGCATTTAAATAATTGGGGGAATACACAAACAAATGGAAGTATGGTTTTCATACAAAATGAGTTGAGTTAGTATTTTAATACATTTTTATTCCATAGGTGTGGTTGTAATAGGATTGTTTGAGTTGGGAGGGACCTTGAAGTCCATCTATAGATGTTCAGCTCCCCTGTGTGCACAGGGACACCTCCAGCTTCATCAGGTTGCTCTGAGCCCCATCCAGGTTGACCTTGAATGTCAGCACCACCACTTCTCTGGGCACCCCCTTCCAAAGCTTTACTACCCTCATTATAAAAACAAAACAACATAATTTCTTCTGTATATCCAGTCTTAATCTCCCGTTTTAATTTGAAACCATTTCTCCTTGTTCTGTTGCCACCATTTAAGGCCTTGCTGAAGTCCAGGTAGGTTACATCGTGTATGTTGTTTTGTAACCCATTTCACATCTTTCAAAGACAATATGAGCGTGAGGGGATCAGTGAAGGGATTTTCAGAAGTGTCTCTGAAAATAAGCAGCATTTATATGTATAAATATATATATATTATATAATTTCAATACCAGTGAAGTTATGTTCCACGTGTTGCTGAATACCTTGGGGCTTGACACAGCACATACAGTGTTGCATGAGATAATTTATGTCATTGAAAAGTAGCTGAATCTAAGCTGCTTCCAATATCTGAGCTAGTTCATCTATTTCTGACTGCAGAGGTCTCTGTGTTGTGCTCCACTGCAGAGAAATACCCTGCACATTTTCAATATCTCACCCCTAGCTGGTGGAATCAGAGGTGTCAGTGAAGCTTTTATTTTGTCTGCATAATCTTGAATTCTGATGATAGAGCATGAAAACAGTAATGTAATTACATTTTTTTTGGAAGTTTTGCAGCTACACAAAACATTTTTTTACTTACAAAATATATTTGATCAAAAAATCATTGGTGTCCAATAAACAAGAAACTGCAGTATCATTTTATAGTCACTTTTCAGTGCATAACAGTTAATCTAACTCTGTAGTTATACTGGTGCTGTATAATATAAAACATGTTATATTCAATTTCCAACAAGATAGGGGTAGGGTTATCTTCAACTTAGTGTTTTTATGGCTTTTAAAGCATCCATGCTGTAAACTGTGTGCAATTCACTATAAAAGTTTTATTTCCTTTCCAATTCTCATGGTCACTGCTTCAGGAGTAGTTACTGCAGCAGCGTTTATCCTTGCACAGGATTCCGTTGTCAAAGTATTCCACAAACGTGTCCGTAAGGGGTCTGTCTCTAAGAAATGTTCATGTATTTGGTCCATCCCTCTTCCTACTGAGATAACCTCCTCCTCCACTGTTTTCTGACCAGTTTTACTTATCTCCAGCTACTGGTATGCTGTGCTTTTTGCATGTTTTGCAAAACCCACTAACGCCCCTTCCTGAATTAATCAACAGAAAACCTAAATGTTTCAACTCTACAAAGTGGTCTGTGGGATTACCAAGGAAATCACACGGGTAACAGCGGGTTGGCAAGCTATGTTTGATGTTTCACCTCCTTGCGCCAGTTAATGTATGTGCATAATTGCTCAAGAGCTGGCTGGTTGCAGCCTAAGATGTGTTGTTCCTTGATAATGAAAGCGCTGATTTGGCCCCACGTGTGAACTAGAAGTGTTTAATGTGAATCTGCCTGTAGGATGCTGATAGAAAAAAAGAGCAGTGTCCTGTCAAAACCTTTTAAGAAATGTGCATGTAATGATAATCTCTCCAAATTGAATGAAAACATAACTGGAAGATGCCTGATTTTTGGGGGCCTGAAAAATGTAATGTTTGCTATGAGCATGGAGTGGCAGCATAAAGCCTTCTTCCCATTCTACGTATACTGCTATGGCTTTCCTGGCACTGGGGAAAAATCAGGAAGCAGCTGGTCCAGAGGTGGCTGCAGCTCCAGACAGTCTGTGTCCCTACGTGGGAAAACACCCTTTAGTGTTCATATGGATGATATCACCCTCGTCCCCTCACAACAGTGAGTGCTGTCTGAGACATCTTTAGTTTGCTTCAAAAGTCAGGGCAGGCAGAAAATGACCATTGAGTTGTTTTTTTGTTTTTTTTTTTCCATGCTCATTGCCTCCAGCAATGCTGAGCAATACAGTGGAATGAGATCTTCTATCAAGGAAGCTCTTCTAGGCTAACTTACATTGCTTTTTCTTGTGTGTTCCTTCCGAAGTGTGAATATACGTGCTCTGGAAAGTGGGAAATGGGCATTTGTCAATACATTTGATTGCAACCACTGCCTGAGGAGGGAGGTCCTTCACCAAGTTTCTCAAGAACTGTGAGTGCTGTGGATCTTTGCAGAACATTTGAATAATATGCTGGGATTGTTCAGTGAGAAGGAGCGAAAACTGAGGAACGATGTGGTAACATTATTCAAATGCACCGAGGAGTTGCAGATATTAGCACTTCTCTTTCCATCCACTGGAAGTACAAAAACTAACAAGATACAACTATAGTAAGTGAGTTTTACTTTAAAGCAGTAAGAACTCTTCAGTAATCAGAGAGTGACTGGCATTGTCTGCAGCTGTGGTCAAATGCCCATAAAGATGGGGTGTCTAAGGGGAGGCTGAATGTATACCTGCAAGGAAGAGCTTAGATATGTCCAGCCAGGGTACTGGGAGACCAGAGAGTGACCTCTGAGTCCTGTCCGGCCCCTGTGTGGTTCTCTATACCCTAGGTGAACACTTTTAGTCTCCCATGCATCTATGCCACCATTTGTGCATATCTTCCCATTTGTCTCTTAGCAGTTCTTTCTGATGACTTGAATTGGAGATGAGAAAATGTAAGGCATTATATATTTGCAGTTTTAAAATGAATTGATACCTGATAACTTCCACTTAAAACATAGATTACTGTAATTTCTAACATGAACGAAATTGATAAGGCAGGTGACCAGAAGCTTATTATTAATTTTCAGCTTTTATCTTTGAGAAGTTAACATTTTGGCAAAGAATTTAATTGGGCTTTTTTTGTTAATTCTCACAGTGATGCTTTGGTTTCTCCTTTTGGGACTACAGAGAAAAAACAGCATCTGGTGTTTGAGGATGCTGGGGAGTTATACCATACTATGTGTAATATCTCTACTGTAAATAAACAAAATGAATAATTAAGTGAATAATGAGGTGTCCTGAATGATGACTTCTCTGGCTGCATCTATGGAAAATCTAAGGTATGTTTGTACTCCTGCAGTTTGTGCTTTGGTGGGCATCTTGGGCTTGTCATTGCCCATATGGTTACTAGCAATATATCTTTTCAAGCAGAAGCCTGAAATAATATTGATGAAGGCTGCTTGGTAAAGTGGAGGAATTTTTGCTCTTCAGTGTAGCATCTGTCTTTGTTATAAATGGTGAGACAGAAAAATATTAAAAGTGCTGTCATAGCCCTGAAGGCCTTACTGCTCCTGCCCATCCTCTCCTGACCTGTTCACAGCCCAGAACCCCGCATCAGTCCTGGGCCATTGGCCACCTCCCCAGCAAGACCACTGCAGGGCTGGACTCCAGCTCCCCACAGCCCAGCCCTGTCAGCCACAGGCCCTGCAGAGGCAAGCCCAACAGTGTCCGTGTCTTGGCCTGGTTCCATCTCTTGGCTGCTATCTCCCTGTAGAGAGCCTCCATGCTGACCCCTGCTGCCTTGATGGGATGGGTGGTTATGCTTTTTTGGTTTGTTTATTTAAGTTTAGAAGAAATGTAGATGAGTTACACTGGAGGTGTTGTAGAATCTATCCTGTTGGTGACGTTTTGGAAGTAGGTGCCAGCTTCCATACTTAACAAGAAGGCCAACACTCAGACAGAAGCTGGAATGATGGGGTGTAAGGAGCCCCCTCGTGTGGATGGCTGTTGAGTTGTCTTCATGAAGACTGCAGTGGAAAAGGTGCTTCAGGAACACGTCCCATCCCAATTGTCCTCCAGTGTGAACAGTGCTGGCGACACCTGATACTGAGGCCACTTGAAACTGTGGCTGGAATTAATATTATCTCCATGCCAGATTTCCACCTTGAGCACAGCTGCACATAAGTAGAAGGCAAAATAATTATCATATCACATATGCAGAAAAATCAAACTTAGCACTTTCTCTGCACTTGCTATTCAATACTGTAAAAGGAAGCTAAATGAATTGCCAAGGAGATGTAGTGAAAATTAATGATGGGGATAGGACTCAGAAGGGCTGTTGACATCTGGGCTCAGTGTTCTGCAGGTCATCTAGTCATTGGCTAAAAGGCTAAAACCTTAGGTGAGCTACCTTGTCTTTCTTCTGACAACCTCCCCCCAGCAGATAGCTGTGTTCTTGTGCCATTTCTTCCAGTCCAGTCCTCTGCCAAATCACTAAGATTTGATGCAATGACAGTTCTTTATTTTAAAAAAGGGGGGATTCTGATGTCTGTTGTAGACCATCATCTTATAGATCAACTATCAACTATATAGATCAACAATCATATTCCCAGAAACATGGCAGGAAATCCTCAGACATCACAGCTATACGAAGCATGATTTGTCCAATGCTAAACCATCAGCAAGGACGAACTATTTTTAGAGCTGTCATTTATTATTGCACCTGAGCTTTATTTGTCTTCTGATTAAAAGAGGTTTTCCTTCAGAGAAGTTCACTTGAATTTTATACTCATTTACTAAGTCTTATGTTCCAATTCAATTTATTTTAAAGCAGATTCTTTGGGGAAAATTATAAAGCTAATTTGAATTGATTCTTTGGAGATTCAGGTTTAAATGAAGTGCCATAAAATTGGCAGTCAAAGTGAAAAAATAGAATTGAATGTTATACTTGTATTACTCAACGGACACAGGCACCTTGCTTTTTGCTGCTGCTGAGGGTTTTGATTTCATGCACTTCAGACAGTTCATAAACACATAAGAATTAAAGTTCACACCATTTTCTTCATTTGTATATCTTACATCAGGTTATAAACTTTTGGCTGGCAAGATCACAAAGTTAGCCATTCACTGTTTCCGCTTCTTCATAACAAATTCTATGAACTCTTAATGGTATTAATGCTAATTTTGGGGAAGTGAAACGAAGTCCTATATTTGTTGCATGTTGGGAATGTGGTACTTTAGCATCTAGCTGTGGATGTCAGTGTAACAGTCCTCATCAGGATAATCATTTTTCTCAGTTTCCAAATCTACAAGGTAGCATTTGGCAAAAATACTCAGCTGTTTTGGGTGTCGAACACTATTGAAAATATCTGAAGCTGAGTGGCAGATGTGTGGCTTTTTCTGAAGCTAATGTGTTTTTGAGGTCTTGTAGTCTTATATAACCAAGCACCTTGTATCTCACTGACAAATGAGTCAAAATTTGTTCTTACAGGCCTTCCAGAAACAGGTTAAATATGATTTTTTGTTTGTTTTTATTCTTTTCCCCATAAAGCCTGTAGATACACCTTAAAAATAGGGCCTTTGGCTTAGCAGAACTCACGTTCTTCTGTTACTATTTGATGCATTTATAGCTTGAGAAATTCACAGAAATAATGGCCAAGGAGCTGGTCAATTTCCTCTCACAGAAATTACTGGGTAGATGTTCATTATTCCATCCAGCACTGTGCTTCCAACCTAATCAGAAGCAGAAGTGTGGATATGAAAAGATGTGCTAGAGAAAGCTCCAGTGCACTCCATTATGCATTCTGCACACGTGGTCCTATATTAGAAATGACTGGTATTTTGTTTGAGTAAATACATTAGGAGATATTTAAATTAAAATATATGTCACTTTCTTCCAATTTTCTTAATGTGAAAAGAGTTTTACTGAAAGAAGCCTTCAGGCCCGTGACTGTTTTTTGATATGCTTGGCTTCCCAGGAAGCATTAGTCAGAGTGGAGATACTCATTTGCTCTGGCTCCATTGTAGGTGTTAGATACCCAAAATCAGACACCAATGATGGTATTTAAATGTGGAAATGAAAATCCCCTCTCTTTCACGCATGCTAAGCTGCTGCAGCTCTCAGTGATCTCAGTGGGAGCCGTGGCTGCTCAGTGCTTTGGAAGTCATGCTGTGTGAAGTGAGGTGCTTAGACGAGGAGATGGATGTTGGACTGCCTTGATAACGCTCCAGAGCACCCTGGAGCCACATGGAGGTGAAAGGCTGTGGTGCTGCTCTTGTTTCCAGTGCTGCTGAGCTGATGGAAACCCATGGACTGCTCCTCCTGCCCGTTGCTGGCTTTCTGAGAGTAGCTTGACACCTGCTCTTCAGAAAATTTCTTCTATGCCCTTTTTACCTAAAAACACCAAGCAGCAATTGCCAGTGTGCTGTCAGCCATGAGCGTATGCGAGCTGCTGGCCTCTGGGCAGCGTGGCACACGGTGCCTTACCTCGTTTGTGGGGCAGAATTCTATCAAACTGAGCTGATTTTTGAATCCCTGAAATCCTTCTCCATCTGTCACGATTACAAAGAGACTAGTGCTTGCTGTATATGACATCAAAGATGGAGATGCGTGTCCTGGTTTTATACCAATGGATGGAAACCTGATGTTCCCCTTTGTTAAAAATGGAATTGTTCCTGAATGCCACGTGTAATAAGAATGTAACAAAGGGAAGAAGAAAAAAATAAGAGAAGTACATTTATGCAGTTATCTCTGCCTTGCATTTCTGCTTTTCTCTATCACAAGCCCAAGTCCTTCCTCTCCTTACAAGAGGAGTGAGTGCTTATCCATGGCAGCTGGCAGCTTTGGTTGTTATTCAATTGTTAGTAACAGCGTGCACAACACCTGCTTACCTGGTGAAGCTGTAAGAAATGTTAAGATCCCCAGCAAGTTTTGGAGGTTTATTAAGTCATATGGCCAAATTCTTTGTTCTAAGAAGCAAGCTGACTATATTAAGGGCTATAAAAGTATACAAATAGAAGATATTTCATATTTATTAGAAATAATCTGTATTACAGCAGGAACTCAATGTAAGCAATGTACATAAATTGAGATTTAAATCTTTTATTTATAATATATATATTTTATTTCAGTGAAGTGTCCGTTCTGCTTAACTGTGCCTGAATCTCTTCCCTGAACTGAGTGCTGTCCCTCCAACAGTGGCTCTTGTGTCTCACCTGTCACGGCATGAAAGCTCATGGTTTTCTCAGTTTCTGTCTTCTAATCATTATTTTAAATAGACTCAACTGTATTTGGGTATTTGTTTGATCTTGTCACTGCCTCTGTTTATTAGCTGATGGAACCAAGCCCTAGGCAGTATGAGCTCAAACAACAAAGGAGCTCACATACCTATTTAGCCTCATCCAATCCTGTGCTTTACTACAAATTAAAATAGATAGGCTTCCTTTGTGAGTTAAGCAGCAGGTGCAGTTCACATTCTTTTAGCCAGAAAAATAATTTTCCTTAGAAAACTTTTAAAAATTGTTCCTATAAAAGGTTCGGACTGTTTTATCCTCATCTCTTTAGGGAAACATGAAGGAGATTCAGGCACAAGAAAAAAAAGGAGGAGGAAGCTCAGGAGAAACAAATTAACAGGAAACGGAAACAAAAATCTAACAAGGCTCTTCAGAAGAATCAGAGCAAGTACATGTTGTTTATCTCAAGCTGCTTATAGAAATAGTAACATAAATGACAGTATTTGCCATCATTACAAGCTACCAATAAGCAGTCTTACCTTTACTTACGCTGCTGAGGTGTCATACAAGGTGGTAGGTGTTTTAGAGATGCCGATAGAGAGGCTTTTGATAATAAATTGTGTAGTACTCAAGGTGAGAAACAGCACATAGAGCATTGTGCTTGACTGATAGCTGGTCTTATCCGTCTGGGGCAGAGCAGAGGGGAAGCAGAACATGCTTTGCAAAGCACTGCCTGTCCCTGCTCCATGACATCTGTGAGCAGAGCAGCACGCTGGCTGGGGTGCTGCTGGCATGCAAGTGCCAGCACTGTGGTGCCCCTGCCTCTGCAAGTGTGTTGACAATACATACTCAGTGCAGACAGTGTATTTTTGCTGCCTTCAGTATACTGCTGCCAGGTGTAATTACAATGGGATGTCAATAGCTAGTTCTAGCCACTGCCACCTCTACTTTCTAATTATCTTGTGACCTTGCTGACTCCATTTATTTATATTATCTATCAGGATAGTAAAATCTGAAAAATACATCTCAAGTACCATGAGGTGGAGAAAAGAAACATCTTTACCAAATCCAAATTTGTAAAGGGACTACACACAATTATCCATCGCAGTGCTTACAAGACAAGGACTTAAAAGCAAGGAAATTAAAGACTGTGCAAGCTTCAGAGTAAATCTGTAGGCTGATATATATACAGAAAAGGATACATACATCAAACAGAAAAGCACTGTCAGGTCACTAACAACTTTCTTTTTACACAGCGCATAAAAAGATCTCAG
This sequence comes from Cyrtonyx montezumae, assembly GCF_038088225.1. Taxonomy (NCBI): domain Eukaryota; kingdom Metazoa; phylum Chordata; class Aves; order Galliformes; family Odontophoridae; genus Cyrtonyx; species Cyrtonyx montezumae. The sequence continues at coordinate 15,707,149 of NW_027071826.1, forward strand.
ATTTGGAGCTGCCCCTCAATGGTCTGCCTTGCTCTTTGCTTGCTGTCCATGTTTAATCCTGCACCTTTTCCACCCTCAGCATAGCTTTGACTTTTGGAATTACGGTTTTACATTTCATTATTACCAGTGATAGTAAGTTGAAAGATCATCAATTAATTTTAAATTAATAGAAAATGTCCCACCTGACAATGAACACTTGTAAGTGCATTCCAAGATGCAGAATGTTTTTTAGACCAGGAATCTGTTCCCTTTCTTAAGGCTACTACGAGCAGCTGAACAGGTGGATCTTCGAAGAAGCCTGAGTCACTTCCATGTTTTTTTTTTTCAGTAAAGATAAGTCACCCTCAGTTTCTATTACTCTGCTGCATCCTCTGAAGGCTGAGATGAAAGACATGATTCACTAGACTAAGGTAAAAGCACCAAGAAATGCAAAACTCAAAAAATACGTTTCTGTGGCAAAATGCTAAATACCAATTGTATTGGTTTTGTTGGTAATAATAATGTAATTATGAGATGAATTTTATTAGACATAGTTCTTAGGCATAAAGCTAGAACAAGGAAGAAATATCAGCATGTATAATGCATTTTGTTCACAGAACTAGGTGGAAGCTGTGCGTATACATTTTTGATAACTTCCCCTGACTCCTGTAATTGTAATGTATGGAGGGTTGGAGGTGCCGTCACTAACACAGCTCACAAAATCACAGCAGTTGGAGGGGACCTCAGGAGTTCACCTAGTCCAACCTCTTGCTAAAGTAGGTTCCCTAGGGTAGGTTACACAGGAAAGTCTCCTGATAGGCTTTGAATATCTCCAGAGAAAGAGGCTCCACCACCTCTCTGAGGAGCCTGTTCCAGTGCTCTGTCACCCTCAAGGTGAAGATTTTCCTTGTGTTCAGATGGAACTCTTCCTATGTTCCAGGTGGTGCCCATTGCCCCTTGTCCTGTTGCTGGACACCACCATAAAGAGCATCATCCATTTGGCTCCCACACTTTTAAGTATTCATAAGCCTTGTAAGATTCCTTCTCAGCCTCCAGGAGATGCCACTCCCATTAAATTGCCTGGCCATTGCATCACATAATTGAGGGCAGAAATGGACCGCGTTCTTCCTCTGCTTATCTATGTCGTGCATGAACTTGTGTATATGCAAGGGATTATCTATAATGATTCTTTCTGCGTTTATCTTTTGATTAAAAAAAATGTTGTTACTTTCTTCAGCTCTCATTCTTTCCCACTCCTCAGTCATGTTTGCAATGTGTCTCACTGGCACGTGCTGAAAAGAGTCATTAGCACGTACTGAAGGGTATCAAACGGGATGTTTGCAGCTGTCATTTCACTGGATTATCTTTGGCTGTTCCCCTGTTCAAGCTAATTGTGTCTGTTGTCATTGTGCAGTTGGAGAACTATGTAACAGGGGCTCAATGAAAGAATCTCCTCATCAGACTGAATGTAGAGGTAGAAAACCCATGGGAAATTTATGACAAGGACATGAAAAGAGCATATAAGCACAGAGAAAGAACAGAAATTTGTTCGCAACTGAGTGATGTCTGATAACTCTAATGGAATTTGGCTTTTTGATGAAGCTCCTGCTTCATTCAATGCAATTTCATTTAAAATGTCTACAAATTCAGAATGATCTGGCTGTGTCCCCTGGCCTGCCTCTGGCGCGGCAAATGTGGCTACAAGCAACTCCACGTGGGCACAGCATTGCTGCCTGCAGGTGGGGATGCCTGAGGCATTTCCTCAGATTCCCACTCAAGTGGCCAAGAGGTCCCTCTGAACGAGGGAAGTGCAGTGTCTGTGATCAAACTGTGCTCCTGACAGCATGGAGGTGTTCTGGGAGAGATTCTCTGCGTCTGAAGGCCTGTCAGATTTACAGCCAACAGCACGCCCCGTGTGTCGCAGCTGGGAGCCAGTGGGATGCTGGACTCACTTCAGCCAGTCCTCTTTCTCCACCTTCTCTTTCTCTCTGATGTTTATGGCAGAGACAAGGGTGCGTGTAAATACCCCCCCCCAAGGAATGCGTATAGGATATTACATTCAAGGAGTAAAAATGCTCCTAGGCACCGGCTGCCTTGCTGCACTGTGTGCAGGCATACGCATTAGGAAAGCTGGTGTGAAGTTTTACTGTGTCAGTAGTTAAGCACATGAATATTTCATGGAGAATTGTTAGGTAAATATGCAAGAGGTTTTTTTTCAGATATGAATTTGTCTTTACTCAGGCATTGAATTCTGTGGCCGAGGAGTTCAATATTTAATGCAGAGTGTATGTAACCGTATGAATTGGTGCTTCTCAGTTAGAGAGTGGATGTTTCTTTAAAATACGTCCCCAGTCTAATATAGCTTAAATGAAGTCAGCGGCACACTGTGGATGTGCTGCAGGTAGGAGAGCGATAACACGAGTGTGGCTCTGCATAACACATGCATTTTTTATATTATACTCTTCAGTTCTTCAGATTTTGTCTGTGAGAGGAGTTTGGTGCAATCAGTCACAGCTCTTACAGAAACACAGAAATTTGTTAACACTAAAAATCCCCCTTAAGGTTTCATTTGGTGCCTCCCTCCCTTCCCTGCTAGAATCAGAGTGTGTGTCAGGGCAGGGTCCTGCAGGGAGCATCTTTGGCGTGAGGCTGGCAGGCACAGATGGCCAGCAAGCTGAAGCCTCAGTCCTCCTTGGCTGCTTGACTGCACAGGATCCTCTGATGGGTCCTCAGCAGCCAGCAAGAGCTCATGTTTGCTCCAAACCTTGGCCCCCCTGCTTTCCTCAGGCTGACAGCAGGCACACTGCAGTCCCTCTCAAACAAATCCTCCGCTGCGCGCTGTGGGCTTGCAGCCTTGTGGTCACCATCATGGCTTCCTCCTCGTCCTTCTCTCTGAACAGGCCTCACCCCTTGAGGCTACTCTCCACTTCCAGGTGCTGTCCCTCTACAAAGCATGTCTCGCTAGGCTGATGGCCTGGGACTCCTGCTGTGACAGTGCCAAAACTGGAGCAATTGAGGAGTTTCTGGGCAAGCTGCCTTCACACTGCCCGTGGAGAGAGCTGCTCTGAGGGTGGGCCTGCCCCAGGCAGACACTGCGGAGTACAGCATGGCTCCCGTAGAATTCATGACAACCCTGTGCACATACATCTAGACGGCAGCTAACACTGTGGTTGCTTGGACTACTTCATTGCATTCCTTTCTTTCCTTATAGCCTTTTTTCCCTCCTCTCTGCTTTGCACTTCTCTTCCCCCCACAGCTCCCTTGCTCATGCTTGAAAGAGGAGGAATCCATGACAATGGCACAAGGGTGTCTTGTGAATATGACACAGTGCTAGACAGCTCAGACAGCACAATTATGTTGAAGACAGTGGAATTGAGCCTTTTTATTCCACAGCTGAGAACCTGACTTCTATCTTCAAAAGATTAATTCTTTTCAGGTTTACAGAAGTCAGCCAATGTCTACTCCTTGCCGTTGCTTTTTCTTGTCAAAGCACTTCCATTTCTGCGCTTACAACAATTCTTTTACTGGGAACAGCGAAGGAGTTTTATAAGAATAATGCTCTCATCTCTGATGCTCAATCAATCTAATTTTCAGCTGCTTCAAAGTTTGCCAAGCGCCACAGCTTACAAATCCACACTACAGCTTCTTGCACTGTGTGTGAGATGCTGCTTGAATTTCTGGGCAGTCAGAGCTTGTGCTGTCCTCAGGCAACGTCAATTTGCCCATTAACGCAATGAGCCCATATGACTTTCCATGGTTTGATTCAGTTCCAGTGGCAAATTACAAGATACAGGCACCACTGAGAAAATATAGGTGGGAATTTCAAAAGTTCCTCCAGCACATCCCGGCCCAGCTCCCCTTAAAACTCACAGCGCTCGTGCTCCAGGTCAGTCACTAACTGTGGCTGCACATAACGCTTTATTATACTTTTGCTATGGTACGTTAGGAGAGCCTGGCAGGCATCCTTCTCATTTCTGAAGTGACTGCAAACTAGAGAATAGATGGAATTTCCTCTGCCCTTCTGAAGAGCCATGTGGACAATCTCACTTGCAAACATGCAGAGGGATGTATGTTGACTTGATGTAGCAAAGTACTTACATCTGCTGCATAGTTTATTTTGGTTATGTTTCTGACACTGACAGGGTAGGCCTTTGTGGTTCTTGGCTGAAGTGCCCCAAACAATGATTCTGTTGCACAAACTGAATGTGACCACTGAACTCATCTGAGTGCTCTGTGACCGCAGCACCCATCAGACCAATGCCAGCGTACACTGCTGCCACGCGACCTTTCCTCGTGCATGCCGCTTCCTTCCGAGGTAGTATCATGTGGTATTAAATTGAAGAAAAATAAACCAATGCTTTGACATAAAAACACATTAAAAGAAGCAATTCCTTAAAGTGTATGCAGTGAACATTAAAAAAAAATAATGGTACTAAACCATAATGAAGTGTATATATGAAAAAGGAGACAAAAATGTGTTGCCACCCTGGAGGGGAATCCTGAATTTCAACAAATAATTTTCTAATATGGAGGCTTCTCTGTATTTTTATGCCATGGGGTATAATCATATTGGTTAACATGTCAAAACAGCTTTTATTCTCCGTTTCTTATCACACCACAGTTTGGAAAACTGAGACGGTATCACGATCCCCTTTTATTTCACCAGTGTGTTCCCTTTTTACACATCAGCATTTAGTAACACTGCTCTTTTGTTTCTATTGGTTTCCTGTCACTGCTCCTTTCAGGCTTAGACATTTCCATACAATAGTATTTCAATGTTGAGTTAGAAAATACTGTCAGGACATACTTATTTGCATTTGAACACATTTCAGTGCAAAGAATTAAAACAGAAAACCTCTGAAAACATGCCTGTTGATTTGTGATTCTGTAATACATCTTTTACCTCGGTTGTGTGGCAGATTTGTTCCTTCAGCACTGCTTTTACAAGAACAGGAAAGAGTACAATTCAAAACACATTAAAGAATAGAGAAACAGCTGATATACTCTCATATTACTCACATGATGTCTCAAGCATAAATCAAAAGGTGAAGCACAAGTGAGCATATTGCAAAGAAAAGGAAGAGAGAATCTCTCCTTTTATGTAAAATACTTCTACGTGTTGGGATGCAATGGAAGTTCCAGATAATCTCCATTTGTGAAAATCAGACTCTAGCAGTTCTTGGATGCAGTCAGAAAGCTTTGGAAGCTCATCAGTATAGCAGTGAAGTTCAGCCCGTGCACCAGAAGATGCTGTGGAGGAGCAGACCTGCCTCATGACTTGCAGTGCTGCACCTTTCCTTTCCCTTCTTCCTGTGCCTCTTTCCCTTGGGCTGAAACTTGGTGCACTGAGTGCATTTCATCCCTTGGCCAGCAGCACCATGGATTTTATGCCATCAGCTGTGGGGGGAGTGAAGCCATATAGAAAGGTACAGATTCCCCAAGGAATAGGGGAAGCAGTGATGCTACGCACACGTTGTTCAGTCTGGACACTGCAGAATCTGTGCCTGTGCTTTTAGGGCTGAACAGATGAAACAGCTGTGGACCCCTGCTTTGCAGTACCCACATGCTAGCCCTCAACAGAAGCCAAAGCAAACACACTCCTATCTGTAAAGTAGCTTCCCTCTTTACCTAGTTGCTTGGCAAAAAGTGATTTTATCTGCTCCAATATGGTCAAAAATATTATGTATAAGTAAACATAGGCCTGAAAGCTCCACGAAGACAGTACCACTTGCCTTTGTCTGCCTTCAAGTACTGCCCCGCGAAAGAATCATAGAATCAGCAAGGTTGGAAAAGACCTACAAGATCATCCAGTCCAACCATCCACCTGTCACCAATAGCTCTCACTAAACCATGTCCCTCAACACGATGTATAAATGTTCCTCAAACACAAGAAGACCAGCAGCAGCTCAGCTCCCCTCCCTGTTCTGATGTTCCTGAAGTGCTTCCATCTTGGGTGATTTTGTAAGTAGTAGTACACTTCTGCCAAGAAAATTAAATAAAAATAAATTAAAATTAATTAAATTTAATAAATCAAATTTTGCACATCAAATACCAATCTATACAATCATGCATTGAACTGTTTCTGTTCAGCTCTTCCTGTTGTTTCCATAGCTCTGGAAATAGCCTGAGTCAAGATGTCAGCCCCTCCTGCACCCCATGCTCCAGAGGCTGGTCTGCTGAATGAGGCTGTATCTGCCCTGAGGACATTGCGAGCTCCACTCCAAGGTATAAGCTGCAGACAAAGCACCTCCTCCTTTACATATTTCTGTCCCTGGAAAGGAAACGAGGCATGTAGGAGTCCAGATAGGGTTGTGGTGACTTTCCACCAGGTCCCTGAACAACAACCCAAGGATCAGACGGCAGAGCTCCCTGTGAAGTACTCATACCACAAAGCAGAGCTAGGCACTGGAGTGATTTTAGGAGCCAATGCTTGGAAACAGTTCTTTGCTTGAATAACTTGTGAGCGTCTCACATCATTACTGCACTTCATGCAATGACACGGCCTAAAAGAACTTGGCAGATGCTCTCACTTCCTGGGGAGGAGCTCTGGACATTCCTCTCCTTGAATCCCCCTCTAACCATCCTTTTCATTCTGTGAACCTTCCTCCCGATTTAAACTCTGTCAAAAATAGATAAGTTATTTGTGTGTGATATTATTCTTTGCTACTATCTTCCCATGAAGAACCTACTCCTGGGGAAGTTCATGTGAGGAAGGAGTGCTGGGCTGAGGCCATGGCCTGGGAGCCCCAGCCATACAACTTGCACAGGTTGGTATACGCTGATTTTTTTGTGTGTGCTCAAGATTCTCAGGTCTGGAAAATAACCACTGAGCATGCAAAGTAGGTCACTTCATTAATGCAATGGTGTGCGCCTGCTAACTGCAGTTAAAGGAGATCTTCATATATTACTACTCAACCTGGCAGCGATTAGTAGACCAAATGATTGATATTCAGAAGCTCAAACAGACAAATGATCTCTCCGGCCACCTTTATACTCTCTAATCAGCTTGCTGTTGAGCCACATTTTTTCCACACCCTACTTGCATTCAACCTTTCTGTACTTTTGGTGTTTAATTGCAGTATGTTTGCGAGTAGCTAAACCTGTGCTGGTATAAAGAAGCTGGCCAGCGAGTCCTAGGAATTACACAGATGTCAGCAGCACCCAACTCACCCATAGCTTCCAAATGTGCCTTTAGAGGCAAATAAAAACAGCTGCCTGGCTGGGAGGTGTTAAATGGTGCTAGGGAGGGGCTTGAAATCTGGGCTTTGCTGAGGAGAATGGCTTTAGGATGGTCTCCTGGTTGGGCAGCTCTGTACGTCAAGATATCTGCTGGATGGAAAGGGCTGTCTGCAGAATGCCATGTCACTGTGGACAGGGCTGATGCTAAAGGCTGTGCTGGAGATCTAGTGCATGATGTGTGCTAGCTGCTTACTGAAACAAGAGGTACGTGAGGTGGGAGCCAGCCTGATGAAATGCTGTTTAGAGCAGCTGTCAAGGGGCTAGCGATGTGGCTGCTGTGAGCTTGGACCCTGTGACCCAGGAAACCCAAATCTGAATTATGATGATTTTTATAGCTCAGGGAGATGTCACCTGTAGTGTATCTGTGTAGAGCTGCTTGCAGCCCTATCCTGGTAAACTTGGTTTCTAATAACAGTAAATTTAAGGCTGATATAGTAAGTACAAGCAGTGAAGATCTTCCAGGAGGCACTCGTATAACAACTGCACGTTAAAAATAATCTATGAGTTAGAAAGAACATATTAGTTTAAACACTTTATGGTCATCTGAGACTCAATATCATGATTCTTTTGAAATAACGAGGGTGTCTGTAATGTTCTGGCAAACCCTTTCCTTCCCTGTTCCTTGTTCCTCAGGTGAGCTGTGCCTTGTCATGGCTGTAGCCTGTGCTAAGTGGCTAATCAATAGCCAAGTGAAACAGACTGAAAGGTCTCTGGAGCAGTTTGTAATACTACTGATCCCTTTGAATAAGGACCCAATTTTGAATACATATGCTGCTGGAATAACTGCTTGCTCCAGGAAGTTACTCTGCATTTCCATCATTTGAATAATTCCCCTTCTATTCACAGGTGCATCACCAGGCAACACTACTGTGCTTTATAAATAAGAGTGTATAACAGATGGTGATTTTATTCCCATGCTCTCTTATAAGGACTTTTTTTTTTTTCTATTAAGTTCAAAACATTTCTGGATAGGTAAAAACTTTGTGCTTTAGATTCCCTTTATCTTTATGCCACTGAAATTTTTCATCTGTGTGAAGTCATTGTCACTGTCCAGACCTTCACAGCCATCTCCTTCTCTAGCTGCTCCTTTGTATTCAGTCAGTAGGAGCTTCCTCAGCTCAAGCACATTAGGAATTAACCTGAGAGCAAATGTGCTATGAGAATTTCCTATTATTTCTTGAGAGAAGCATCTGTCAGAAAGAATAAAAGTAAAAAATGGAGGGAAGAAAGGATCAAGTGTGTATAGTGGGTAAAACAAGGAAACAGACAAGTGTGGGAGTGAGAGGGGAAGATTTGTTAAACTTCTGTTCAACTCAGTGGAAAAGAATGCTGCCAGGATGAACCGTATCTGAAATCATCATGCAGTGCTTTGGGATGGTGATTGTCAGTCTGCTATTTCCCATTTTGTTTAATTTTTAATCCAAATTGTGTACTAAAAATAGGGAGCATTTTGGAGCTGGAAAGATGTGAGTAGCAGAGGGAGGAAAAAACAGAACATTCAGGAGGAATGTTGCTGTAGCTGAAATGGCTCTGTTGGGATTTCTAGCTCTGTATCTCAGTCAGTCATGGTTACAGAATGCAGACTTGCCTTATCTGGGCCATTGCGGCAGGGAGACCCTGTGGTAGTCCCTCTGTAAAATAAGTGATAACTCATAGCCTGTGAACATAGAGGAAAGGTTACATTCCTTCTTGGACAACAGTAACTGGATTATGTTATCGAATATGGGTGAGAATTCACCCTTCCTGTTCCTACCAAAGTTATGTTTCTATAGCTACAGCCATTCCTTTTTTTCTTCTCCTGTGTGAATGGATTTGTACTGCTTGTTATTAGTAGCAGGAAGTTTTTACAGAAGTGCTGGAGCCTCCTGTTTTCAGTTAGCATTGCTTCAGCATGGCTAGTTTGTCCACAATGGGAAAGCCATGAGACTTTTATCTGGATAAGATTATGAAACCTTTATGTTTATGCATTAGCCTCCTCTCCAGAGAAGACTGTGCAATGTCTTGCCTGAAGTCTCAATTCAGCATCTTTTCTGAAGAGGCCCATTAAAAAGCAGAGCAGTCTCCTCTAGGCTAAGCAAGGAATTCAGCTGGAGGGAAAAAAAAAAAAAGGCAGGAACAACTTAGTCTCATCTTTGAACAGATGTGCCTCCAGAGTCCTCCAGCATGAGTGTACTGTGTGGTGCAGGAAGTAGTGTTTTCAGCAGCCTTTGGAGGTACTGCTGCTACCTTTGACTTCCATGCATTACGTTGAGACCAGTGCCTCTGGCTTTCCACAGGGCAGGAGATTCTGGGTGATAACAGTGCAAAACAGGAAACTTCCCGAAATTTTGATATAGTTCGGGTCTAGGATGCACAAAATTTTGTGATCTGCATCATTATCTCAAATTCCTGTCTAAACTTTCTGTGGACCTTTATTTAAAGGTTAGAATTTATTTACCTCTACCATGTTAGCACTTTTCAAAACATAAAATCGAACGCCTTCCCCCCCTCCTTTCCAGAGGAAGGGAGCTGCAAAACTTACCTAAGTTTCTACAACTATGCCCATCTAGAGGAAGCATAATACCTTGACAAACCAGCTTCTTCCTTGGAAAATGCTGGCTCATTTAACTAGAGCACAGGGTATTTTAAAATCATGCTCCATGTCTTTTGTTTTCTGCAACTTTGAAGTCTAATAATCAATTTTTGTTGAGAGTAACCAAGGAAAACGAAAGGGATTTAAGTGCTTAAGTCAGTGGACCGTAGCTTTCTGATTTATGATGACAGTGATAGAAACTGGCTACCAAGAGGCTTCCAGATACGCAGGATCTTGAAGCAGACGTCAGGTGGTGTAACTTTTTAAAAATCTAGTCCCATAAATGTTAGGGCTGAGTGGAGTACTTGAAAGCCCTCCATTGCACTTTTCCTCAATGTATTGGTTGAGGAATTGACTTTCTTCACCCAGAGTGCTCAGAAAAGTGGATTGTAGTTTTTTATATGTTTTTTTCCCTAACGTGCTTTGGAAGTGACAGTTATTTTGGAGTTACAACCAGCTGTAAGCACCCGTGGCTCAATGAGGATGCTTTCTTTCTGAGAGGAAGGGATCCAGCTGGGCACTGAGCCAGGTGAGGCTCCAGAAGGTGGTGGATTGTGTCCAGCCTTGGTGTGATGGACTGCTGGTGCCTGAGCTGCAGTGTGTGCTACAAACCTGATGTGATTATGCCCTTATGTTCTGAAATTCATATACGTACTCATAGCTGAATTGGTTCCTAAACATGACAGTCTTCTCTCCAGATGTGACAGAAGACAAGAGAGACATCAGGGACAATAGGAAGCAAATTACTGGTGTGGCTGGAAGCGAGCAGTCAGACACAAGCTGAGCTTAAGGCTGCTCCAACTGCAACCTGCTTCCCAGAAGCTGCTCTGGGGAGGTGTGTGTTTGGACAACTGCATGTTGTCTCTGTGAAAGAGGATGGCAGAGCTACATGTGCTCTATCTGCTCTCTTTGGCATTCCCACAGCTCAACTTCTCCTGCAGGAGAGTGCTGGAAAGCTTAAACAAACCTTCCAGGGCTCAGCCCTTGTAGGTGAGAGGAAGTTAAAAGAAGACTCTTGCATCTTTCAGTGAAAGAATTCCCCAGTCAGGTCTCAAGTTTTTCACAAGTGGTGAAAAACCAGCCTGCTGTGTCAGATCACCTGGAGCAACTGCTCCTCACAGAGCCAGAAGTAACTCCTGATATCCTGATGACACATCAGGATGACAGTCCTTTAACACTCACAGAGTGGTTTTTATCTTCTAAGCATTGTGGATATTAGCTAATTAATCCTCACAAAGCCTGAGGGAGTTACAGAGGTATTGTTATAAGCTTGGGCCAGTGAACCATTTCAGTTGTCATTGTGCCTCGTGCTGTGGCTACTGCTGGTATCAGTTGGGGCAGAGATTAAAATGTTCCAACTAAAAAGCACTCTCCTTTTGTCCCCTAGCAATTGACAATTTGGTGAGGCTTTCTGCAGAACAGGAGGACCTGGGGGGGTCTCCCAGTGGGGCTGTGTCCACCTAGCCTAGTGCAGTGCTGCCAGCTACTGTCTGCTACCCAGTGGCTCCTGAGCTGCACCCAGGGAACTGGGTCATTGCTGAGCCTCTGGTCGGGCTGTGCAGTGCATGCCCAGAAACCCAGTGTCAGCTCCTGCTGGAGACAGGCTATAGCATGGTTGCTTTGCCTGTGCATCTCAGAAGAAAGCAGAAGTAGCTCTGTAGGAGTGGTGCACGCTGCAATAGCACCACAGAAGCTACAGCACTCTCTTGCTGTGTCTTCCAGAGCCCTGTTAGTGCAGGGGTGAAGCAGCAGCCTTGGAGCATCTTGCTTCTCTGATAGAAAGAAAATATGCTCCTCTTTAGCATAGATAAGGGCCATCTGTGCATGGCTGAAGTGAGATAACGTACAGGAACCTCCCAGGATATTATGGCTGCACTTTTCTTTGGAGTCTCATGCTGTTTGGGCTCATGGCAGTGCTCCCTTTGAACTCTCTGGTCTGTAGTTCTCACCACTTGCTCAAAATGAAGCAGAATGCAATGGTTCATCTAATATTATGGCTCAGGAAGAGCATATGTAACAGTACCCGTGCTGATATGAGCTGGTTGATGCTTGGACATCACAGGCCTCTGCATGGTGTTCCCAGAGGTCTGACACATATTTTGTTAAATCCTTCCATCAAATTCTATGCTGCCCGCTTCTAGATGGTGAGTTACATATGGAGAACTGTTTTCTCTGTGAATGATGATCAAAATAGGGCACAGTGCTTCCTGGGCTTGTTACCAGGACTGAGACAAAGCACTGGGAGAATGGAGACCTGCATGGAAATGGCTATAGCAGATATAGTTTTTGAAACAGATCTCGATGTGGCTGCAAGGCATAATTTTTCTGTGCCACTGAAAGCCCAGCTATGTGTCCTAAGGGCTGCTTGTTTTAGCAAGTGCATCTCTATCCTATTAATGGTTTCCCTAATATCTAACCTAAATCTCTCAAATTGTCACTGTTGCAATTACATCCTTGTCCGTTATTTCTCCACAATTACTTCTTGTCCAATCCATCACAGGCATTAAAATTACTTCATTTCCTTTCTCTTTGCAACAGACTGGATCCACTGGAAGGATGCTGTTGTGTCCCCACTCAGACTTCCTTTCAGTTTAAGCATCCCCAATTCATTCAGCTGTAGTATCTGGCTGGCTGATCTCACTTGTTCCTCCCATCTGCTGTGTCCCTGGTTGCTCCATGTCCACCTTGGGATGTACTGGAGATACTGCCTCACTGAGCTGAAGCAGCAGGCAGGATTACCTCATATGTTTTACCCTGTGAGAGAATTGTTTTCTGGGTGTGTCAGTGCTTACTGGGGGCCTGGGAGAGGCATGGATCCACATGTCAAGGGGGGCTGGGAGGGGGACAGCACTTTCCAGCCTGAAAAAGAAATTCAGAAAACATTTTTCATCCTAGTTTGAGTTCGTACCTCTTCCTTTACATCAAGTGTAGTAGTAAAGGAGGCTTCACTTTAAGAGATCTCTTCTACCTTCCTGATTGAGTACTGTCAAAAAACAGCAGCGACAGTTATGGTACCACAGCTGCACTATGAAGCTCATTCCAAAGCTCAGGACTCCACCAAGTGAAGCAGATGTATTGTCATGGGTGAGTCATGATAAACTGTAGAAAAAGGGGAGTTCCGAATATTTGGCAGAAAGACTGAAGGTCGCATACAGGCCAGTAGGAGATTGAATTATCAGATCTTATCTTTTGCTCCTTCAGAAAGTAAAATATTTTAAGTCCAGTTGAAAGACAAATCAGTGGTCTTTTGCAGAAAGACAACTGAACAGTGAGATTCAGGTTTGCAGAAGCTGTAACCAAGATTCTGAACCTTGCTAAAGGGAGTTACACTGGTGAGTGGCTTGAATCTGGCCAATCTTTATTTCCAAGTGGAAGCAAAGGTATGTTTTGACACAGAACATGTTGGGAGAAGGAAAAATGAAGGAGAGATCACTGTAAAAGATAGGGCAGTGTCCTGGTTTGAGCTGGAATAGAGTTAATTTTCTTCCTAGTAGCTAATTAACTCTATCTTCGCTGTAACCAGGAGACACAGACTGTTTAATTAAAAGCAAAGTGATAAGTAATGACCAGAAAACTTAGTATTTTGGGATAAGTAGAGGGGATCTTGACAAGAGATGGGGATAACCTCAAAATGTGAGGTCTTTATCCCATTTTCCCAGTGCTTTCTAAAGAGACTCTGATAAACACCTCTTTTTACAATTGTTTTTGTGTTGCAGGAAATGAATATATTATTAGTAGTGTAAAACCTTACAGAAGGGAAGGTGATTTTGTTTAAACTGTTTTGCCAGTTGCTGCTACTCAAGCTCTTAAATTGCTCATGTATGTGTGCAACAGATTTCCTGTGTGCCCATACCTGCCTAGGATCTTTCTGCTGTCTGCTTCTGGGGAGGCAGGGATGAGGGATGCTGACAACAGAGCCCTCATCGTGTTTCTTGTTTGACAGTGACAAGCTCCCTTTGTTCAGTCCTTGTACAACCTCTAGGGGTTGAGTTATTGCCATGGCTATTTTATTTGGCCTCAAATCTTGCTCAGTCCTTGCTACAGTGATGTAAAGCAAGATAGCTCCTCTTTGTTTTCCCATTTTGAAGCGGTTATCCACTTTCTTTGTGTAGGAAATAAGGAAAATGATGGCAAAAGAGTTGTAGTATATCCTTGCTCCCACCTTCATGTTATGAAAGCACAGGACATCTGTGGGAGAATTATCTCTGGTGGAGCCTTGATGGAGTGTACCAGCCAGTCTTCACGTGAAGATGCTCTGCTTCTCAGTGCTTATCTGTGATCTGCATCCTTGATAATCAACAGGATATTCTTTTAAACCTTGCTCTCTTCTTTCTCTTGGTGCTGTGGCACAGGTGTTTCTATTCACGTCAGACAGATTAATCTTAGTGTCACAAATGCCTGCATAGTTGATGGCATGCAGCCAGGACCTTGCAGCTTGAGAGATGCATCCCCAGACTCCCCTAACCCAGCTGAGGATGGAAGGAACAGCCTAGTACACCCCAAGTACACCTCTCCTCCTGGTTAGGAGGACATTATCGCTACTGGAGTACATGCTGTCCGTTCTTTAACGAGACAAGACTGGATTAGAAAAGTATATGGTTATTTTTTACAGGCAAGGCAAGGGACAAAAATGTTGGTTGGTAACAATGAAAGCTGTTACTAAAGAAAAGAACAGTAGAGAGAAAAATACCAGACTGTTTTATCAATTAATATCTTCTCAAGCTGTTTCACCACTTCCTAGCCCAGGAAACTGGCTTCCTCTTCACCTCCACCCCCTTGTCGGGGATGCTCTGGGGCTGCCCCCCCTAGGCAGCGAGGTGAGCCCTTTTCCTGCAAGCCAGGCACCTCCTGTTAAGAATGTGGAGGTAAAATGTCATAAATTGCAATAATTGAGAGGAACAAAGACATTTTACTATCACTTCATTAGAGCTGCACTATCCTTTCTATGCTGAGCTTTTGTTAAAGACCAGAGATGATGTGGCCATTAGATTAAGCATCCATCTCTGTGTATCTGTACAGTTAATTTAAGGGTGACACTCTTAGCCAGGTCCCATCAGGAGAAAAAGGATAATACACTATTAAAGTTGCAATTACTGTATTAGGCTCAAAATGTAAATCCATATACCAGCTGTTATAATCTAGCAAAGGAGGGGGAAGTCTGGCAAATAGTTCTTGTGGGTTTTTATATAGCTGCTCATAACAGTGAAATTAAATGAATACATGTGTATGTGTGTACAGCTAGATTTATAGACTCTCTTTAAAATGTAAGCACTTCAGGTCCCGCTGAAGTAGCAGAAAACAAGCTGGGATTGTTCCACCTGCATAACTGGCCTTCAGCTTCCCTGTGTTCAGATGTGCTTTGCAATGCCAGAGGGACTCACCTATGCTTCAAGCTCAGCTGTTTCTCCGGGCAGGTGTGGGAATTCAGAGGGTTGACCTTTGGAGCACTGTAAAGCAGGAAGGAAGCTAATACTGCAAAGACTGTTTCCTTTGGCAAGTGCTACCCTCTTCCTTGTGCCAGGACCCCTCTGTGAACCAGAGCCTTTGGGGCACCAGTACTGGCTGCAGCACAAAGCCATGCTTAGTAGCTGTGATTTTTTTTTTTCTTTTCCCATGTATTTTCTCTCCTTTAGATATTCTTGGCTAGATCTCTAACAACCTACTGTAGCTTTGCTTCAGCTTTGCTCTGCTTGCTTCAGCAGAGCTTTGTCAGTTTGGAGTAGCTGAGGGCGTAACCCTCACTCCAGAGAGATGAAATGCCTTGTTCAGACACTAGGACCTTATTGGAACTGGGAACTGCACAGACATGGAATGTGCACAGTAAGAGCTTCTCTTTGTGTACCAATTGCTAGCAGAATGGTCTGGAAACTTGAAGAAGGTGCCCTTAGGTAGCTGAAATGGCACAACTGCTTTTTCAGTGATGGGAAATAACATTTCTGAGCTCATGAGTCCAGGAGTACATAGGATCGTATTCTGGAAGGAACCACCCTGCCCTGAGGTACCCTGTGATTTTATCTTCATTAGTTTTCAACTTTTCCTCTTCCTGCAACTGTTCTGTTACCAGCCTTTACTTTTACATGAAAATACAGCTTACTTCAGTTCTTCAAATATATCCTGCATGATATTCTTACCCTCTGCTACACTGGTGATACTTCCTAAATTTGTGACACCAGAAAACTTTCTTACTTTAAAATATATATTTATGTTCATATTAGTGTAACTTCCTTTTTGCAAATACAACAGCTTCATTAGAAGTACAAGAGCAGTCTATGAACAGTTCTTTTTTGTCCCCCCTTGTGTAGAAAGCTCTACTGGTGCAGTCCTTCCTTTTTTTATCAAAGCCTACTGTCCTGTTGCACTGGCCAGATCACTGCTTACTGCACAGTTGTGAATTGCACAGCCTGGTATAAATGGTAGATTCCTGCATGACGCTATTGTCAACGTTTTGCCGAAGTCCAAATAACTATATATATGTTTTTTCCTTTGGGGATAAATAGCAGATTTTTTTTTTGTAACCTCAGACTACATTTTTTCCCCCATGTATATTTAAAAACTATCCTAGCAAAAGGACATACAGCTGCCCAGATAATTTTCATTTGCCCAGTGTAGGTGCTACCTGTGTTGTCCTCCAGGGAGCCTGTACCCCTTTATGGTGGTATTCACTGTCTTGGTTGCTCAGAAGCAGGAGGGAGCTTTTTCCCCACTCCTGGTCCTTCCATCCCCATCTAAATGGCTAGCACTTCCACTTTCTCTCCCATTAGCCATCCTTTAAATGTAGTCTTTCCTCCGTTACATCCAGTATCGCTCTCATTACAGAAAAGAGAAGTAAAACATCCATTTAAATTTGGAGCTGTATTTGATTATCTCTGATCTTTACATTGCTCCCATCAGTTCCATGTTTTCCCCTCAATCTCCTTTTATTTTTATAAATGAGGAGCCATTTGTTATTTTAATTTTCCTTTACAGTGCTTCATTTTAAGTGTTTTCCACTATACTTCTGCACTCTGACCTCCAAGTCAGTTTTTCTATCTGATGTTTCTCCCTTTCCATGCTATGCAAATGCTCAGATTGCTTGGACTTAAAGTGATTGACTTGGTTTTGTACTAAAAGAGATACGAGGACTGGTGGCAAGAGACATGTCCCATGCACTGACCCCATCCTTTGGTAGTGGTGGCACTGGGAATGGGGTCACTTGGAGGGGCACAGGGGAAACCAGAGCTTGGCAGTGCCTTAGATTTTTTCCAGGAGATAAATAGGACGATGTATTTCAGGACTGCACTGGCAATCTGGTATGTCTGATCTCTCTGTGAGTAATAGCCATTTTGAAGTGATTATTCATCCTGTTAGATCTGAAGCATTTCTCTAGAAGTGCTGTTTTTCTGCCCTCCTAACTTATGTGAAGGTTTCTTTGATCTGAATGTCAAGTCCTTTTTAAATTGAAGTCCTTGAGTTATTTGGTCAACTTATTTTCACTAGTTGTTTCCTGGTAGTTCAATAAATAGTAGCACATCTATTTTTGTTGATTCTTTGATTTAATTTTAACTGTGCCATGCCTACTCATTGCACAATTCTTGTCTATGATTAGCTTCTGCATGATGTATTCTCTGCTCACCAGAACCAGGTCTTAAATGCAGCTCTCTGTATTGACTCCTTGGTGAAGAGATCTGACTCTTCTCATTGAGCACCTAGACGTTGCTGGCTGTGTTTGTTCTGCAGTGTAGGCACTGGACGTGGTATTGCTGTGAATGCATTATGGAACTAAAGCCTTTCTTAATGCTGTTCTTCAGTCGCTCAAATGTTCAGTAGAACCAACTTTTACTGTCCTTCCTTGGAATTATTTTGGCTTAAACAGATTGCCTTCAGCCTGCCTGCTTTGTCTTCGCTTTATAACCTATTGCATTGTGGTGCTACAACATCCATCTGCCAAGATAATCTTTATTTTTGTCTTTCCTGAACAGCATGTACCTTCCAAGGATTTGCAGGGCACAGGTAAATAGAGCAGCTTTTAGGACAGTGTTTTCTCTTATGCCTTTCAATATTCTGCCCTAGTGCAGACTGAGTAGCCCTTTTTCCAGCTTCTCTTAACCTTATCTGCTGTCTTAGGTTGGCAGAGAATAGAGGCATGCACTTTCATGGAGTTTCTCATGATGAATTTTACTGTGAGATTCCAACAATAGTATTTCTTGTAATTTTTTTTAAAGGCTTGCTTTCCAAACATGCAAAAAAAAAAAAAAAAAAAAAAGCTGTAAAACCTTCCCCTGGAAACCTGTTTGTCTTGTCTCAGGAACAGGTATTTCAGGGTCTTTACTGAGAATATATGAGCTCTACAAATACCGTGCTAATGTTCACCTCCGCTCTGGAAGAAGCCAGTGCTCTCTGCACGTTCACCACATATCTTCCCCACCTGAGACTTACCAGAGACAGCAACCTCCTCCTCAGGTTTTCCCCACCCTTTATATTGTGTATTCCACTATCCATGTGCTATGAATCACTCATAAACCTAGCCTAATCATGACAAATATGTGAAGAACTAATTTGCTGTTCACAAGATGAGATGAATTGGATTGAATAATGAAGGCACTGATGCCACTAACTTGATTTGATTTGTATACGTTTAGACACATTTAAAGTCAACAGAGAAGTATTTGCAACTTGCAAAGCTCAAATGTTTCCTGTTTATTATCTTCCCTTTTGTAATAATCAAATTCATTTGCAACTAAACTCAACAAAGCAACCCAATAAGAAAAGATTTATACCATGTTGGCAGTTGAAATGGTCATTTGATTTCCAATGGGAGACTGTTGGGAGGTAGATCCTCACCAGTGCTCATTTTCAAATCTACCTATTTCTGCAATCTGTGTGATTTACCATGCCATAGAGAAGGGTCTATTACAGCTTCTGCAAGTAAACTAGATGCTACGTTAGATAGCCAAGTTTCCCAGAGATATTAGCCATATAAATCCAAGATAAATTGTTTTCCTTGTGTTAGGAAATCAAGGTGAGCCTGCTAAAAACAATAACAATATATCAATATCTTTAGTTTTCTATTCAGCTCCATTTGCCTGCAGCTCTTCCAGCTGAGGGTGGAGTGGGTTGACCAGCTCATGGAAGGAACATTTCTAACATCCCAATTCAGAAGGGTACAGGGCTATACTGTAGAAAAGTAGCTTCTATATTATAAAGTAATGTTTTCTTGAATCAAGAACTTGATGCCAATCAGCCTTTTCAGTTGTAGAAGAAGCCTGTTGTTTATTGCAGCGGCACATTTTGTGTAATTTCCTTCCTGATTTATGGTGATTCACATTGATAGACTTCTAGTCTATGACACTGCCATCACAAATGATAATTTATAACAGCTTTAGCTCTGCTCTTTCAGTTCTGGTTTTCAAGAACTGGAGCCAAGAGATATTCACCAGAAGTAAATCTGGGAGGAAGTTCACTTACTATGAATATTAATTAATGTTTATATACTATAGTTTATTTTGTTACGCAGTGATTTAATTCAGACCATCCAGAATAGTGCTGTATGGGTGAAGAGAATCAGTAGCCATGTGCTCAATTCATTTCAGAGATAAACCTGCTTCCATTCATTTTCTTTTATGACATAACCTGAAAACAAGCTTTCGTCAGTGTGGCAGAAAGGAGCGTGTATAAGGCAGTGACAAGTGGTGCTTCTCTGTTCTCTGTAATTATGCAATAAAGAGAAGATGTTCAGATTCACCTCCAAGCCCTTCCCCTGCATTGCTCTTCCCATGTGAGAGTTAACCTCTTCACTTCGCTGCTTTCTTCTTATTCAGACTAATCATCTTGTGGAGATACTAGCAGAAGTGATTGAGACAAAGGGGTGTAGCAACGTCTTGATGCTGAAGAGCTTTCAGAGGAGGTAAGTGTGTGACTTCCCAGCAGAGTGAGAGAATATACAGCTGAAAAATCTTCCTTCTTTTCTAAGAAAAACAGGAATGGCCAGGTCATTGCTGGTTGCTAACATTTTTGTATTTTTCATGTTGCATCGGTTTATATTTTGTAATCAAAAACCAGCACGTTATTAGGCTATACTTTCAAGAGGCCTCATCTCTAAATACTTTCTCATGAAAATCTGTGATAAGAATAAAACCCCCAATGGAGACTGTTAGCCCCAGCAAATCTTTTTGTTTTGTTTTGTTTTTGTCTTTCTGA
Organism: Cyrtonyx montezumae; assembly: GCF_038088225.1. NCBI lineage: Eukaryota > Metazoa > Chordata > Aves > Galliformes > Odontophoridae > Cyrtonyx > Cyrtonyx montezumae. Next base: position 15,727,115 of record NW_027071826.1, read on the forward strand.
CTTTGCTGTCTTAAAGTATGACCCCAAAGCCCTGAGCTCCCCACTAAGGTGCTGGAAGTGGGAGCCAACCAGCAGAGCCTGCTGGGTCTGAGCCCTCTTTGAAAGAAGGGAGGGCAGCTGTGACTCCAGTCTCTGGGCTGCCTCCTTCCCTCTGCCTGCAGAGTGCAGTCCCTCAGCATGCTGTGGCCTCTCAGAAAGCTGCTGCTGGTGCCTGTCCTTGCCCAGCGGACACTCCAGCCTAGGGAGACCCTTCCATGCAATTTGCACGCATGGTATAGCAGATAAGCCATAAATAGTTTGCGCCTAGTTCAGTAAGTAGCTCAACAGCGTAGCATGCTCTTGTAATGGAGAAAAACCCTCATTCCATTAAATTAGATGTTAGGAATAATAACTAGACCTTTAAGGTTAAGGAAATTTGATCCATTCAGATGGCACAGAACAGCCTTCAGTGCACTGTGCAGCTTAAGGAGAGAGCAGAGTGTTGCCCACTGTATTTACTATCATGTTTGTTTTGGGAGCTAAATTATTCTTACTAATTCTGCTAGCAGTGTAATACGCTGTCTCAGTAATGGAAAGCATATGAAAGCAAGCAGATGGCGAGAGCAGAAAAAACCCAAGCATGTCCTGATAATGTAGTAAGCAAGTTCATTTTTTTGGCATTAGGCTTTCATAACCGAGGCATGGTGATAACAAGTACAGACACATTTTTAAAGCACAGTTCATCAAAAAATACAGCCAGTTTCATTGCAGAGCAATGGAAGATTACTTTGAGACTTTTATATAGATAAAAGCTAGATGTGAAAGTTGTTGAATTAGACCCACCGTTTATTATTGCTGGCAGATGAGTGACAGCAGATAACTGGTCAAAGCGATGCCATCACGGTCCTGTGATCGCTTATATCTTTACAAATGTAGAGTTTCTCACACATTCATTTGCAAATTTGTAGCCACCCTGTATTCCAGAAAATAACACAGACACTTCGATATGGAGTGTTATTGCAGTGAGCAGTACTGGAAATTCAAAGTATTTTGTTTTGTTTCTGAAGTATGCAGTCTCTGGTTGGACGTTGGGAGGTTCAAGGTTGTTGCTTCTTAAATATCTGCATATCTGCAGCATGTGTGGATCCCACTAGTGCTGGGCCCGTTCCTCATGAGGAGGACAGTGCATGGGGAGTGCTCTGTGCTTAACACATCTGGAGAAGATTGGCCTTGCCTCGCTGCCAGAGCAAACAGCACTGGCATGGGGTTTTCGGGGGTGGAACCGGCCTCACTACCTCCAACCCTCATGTTGTTCTTTGTTTTTGTAAAGCCTCTCAGGCCAAAATATAGGCAGAAGCAAGGCTAGATTCACTGTTTACACAATCTATCATTTTAAGGTTCTTCAGGGAAGGGATACATTAATTTTTGTTATGATTTCATTTTGAAGCAATCCAGTTGCATCTTTGTTTGCCATCTCAAGTGGCTCCAGCCATACATTGTGAGGTGTGGCTGCCAGCAAGGCTCTGCCTTTGGCTTCCAGGAGTTAGCTTCATAGGGAATAAGGGAAGGAGCGGAAGCTGCTAATGCTGCTGTGTGGGGAGCAAGTCCAGTGCTCAGTTCAGGGAGTGAACAGAACTGAGCAGTGATCTCTTCTTCAGGGAAGAGGGTGAGGAGAGACAGCCCCCTTTCTCATGAAACCATGTAATTGGTTACAATGCTCTTTTTTCATCATTCAGTAATGCAGCATGTTAAGTAACACAAGTGGTTATTTATTTATTTATTTAATATTTCATATGCATCTGGTTCATTCCTGACTTGAAAAAACAAAGGCAAGAAAGCCTTTCTGATTGCTTGCTCCCTCTGAGGGCCTTGCTCTTGCTGCTTCCTGAGAAAAGTTGTCTCCCTTTATCTTTTTTAGCAATAGATGCTGATTTAACCTCCCAGGAGAGCATATTTTTTCTTCTGTGTTGCTTTTAGTGTCTCTGGGAAGTGGCAGGTTGTACTATTCAGGAGATGCTTTTGAAGGCCCCATGTCCTCTCCGTTTCATTACCCAGGCAGGAGGTAGGATTGATGTAGCACCTTGTTCCCAACCATTTTCTGCTCACAAGGCTGTGCCACCCATCTCTCTGCTGTAGTGTTGCCTTGTGGGCCTGGGGACAGATGCAGAAGCCAGGTGACACAGAGCTGCCTTGATGCCAAGGTGAGGCCTTAGGCTGTGCACCCTGGGCAGGGGTCAATTTGTTCATCAGGGATGGGATGGGACGGGGCCTGCTCTAATGCCAAAGGCCCAGCGCAAGCCTCTGGGGGTGGAATACCCTGTGCTGACAGCCAGAGGTCAGGGCACATTGCTTCCCTCTGCTGTAGTGCCTCAGCCATCTGTAAATCCCTCTGGCAGTGGCACTAGACCTTGCTCCCACCTTGTTTAGGCTAAAGCCAGTGGGCCTGTTTTCAAAACAAAACACTGCTCTCTCTGAGGAAAAATCTCACTCCTGATTTTTTTTTTTCTTTTGCTCAATAATCACCATAGAAAGCAGCTTTCAGTGTACTGTCTATAAGCGGCTGTTCTTTTTGGTGTTTGTCCTGCAGTGAGCCATCGTATGTTGTCTCCAGTACCTCCAGACAAGGCTGTGGAAGCAGTGAAGGACTTTTCCAACAACTGATGGATGCTGTTCCCACTGCCAGGCCTGCCTTCCCAGGGCTGCTGTGTTTATTTCTGGGGTCAGTGGGGAAGGGGGGGGAACTGTATCTGGGTATTTTAATTAGCTAATTCTAGTGGAAGCAAGTGGCACTATGGCTACTTCCTAAACAGAGGCATCTGTCTGTGGAGTCCTGGCCCCATTGGGGAACACTAGGTAGGACCCATATGGCCAAGTTATTGCTGCAGCTGAGCTGGGTGGCCCAGGATCCCACTAGCTCCTCCCAGCAGTGCTGGAGCAGGCTGGGAGCATTGTTTCCCTCCCTCTGCCAGTGCAGTGCTGAAGTGGTACAGACCTGCTACTCAGAAACTCTTCTGAAGTTTTTTGCCTCAGTCTCACACATCTGAGTCTTGTAACCTTGCTGCTGGTTCAATTTCAGGAGGAACAAGATATGTTAAACAGACAAAATCTCATGGGCAAATAATAAGTCCTAGCACCTGCTGGCTGAAGCCCATGGGCTGCGGCCTTCCATCTCCTCCAGTGTTTGTATTTTCCTCTGCAGGAAAGAGCAATGTGGTAAAGAATTCCTGTTATTTCAAATATTTCATCAGGGTGTTATCTGGCCTAGTCTAAACAATGGTCCCACTTGCTCTTGAGAGTTGTACTCTGCAGAGGGAAATGATAACAAATGTTGATATTCCCAGCATGTTCCCCACTCAACACAGGGACACATCTGTGACATGGAGTGGTAGTGTGTGCTCCTGGAAGCATCAGTCCAGATATGTATTCTCTGAAAATAAAGAGGAAAAAATGGCCTTCCTTGCCACATTCCAAGCTGTTCCACGAGAGAAAGATCTGTGCTGTCCTGATCCTGTCCTGGATGTGCCATTTCTTAATGCAGGAAGTACATCACATCCCAGGAATCCCACACTGGGAATGTGCAGTGTGTCACTTGCACCATTGCCTTAAAAACAATATATCTCTAATACCTCACTAAAAGCTGTAATTCTGAAAAAAGCTGCGGCCATGGCAATTATTTGTGTTCATATTCACAGACCCACTGAAAGAACCGGGCTGTGAGCACTGACTCTAGTGGGAAAGGCCTGGACAGCCAGACCAGTCTCTGATGTTCGAACACAGCCAAGCTTCAGCCCAAATGCAGATAGCACAGCTAACCCCTACTTGATTTATGGTAGCCTGAACCTGACCGTGAACTCAACCACTGTGTTACCAGAGATCTGAACCTGGATTTGGCTCCCCAAATAGCTTAGGTCTAGGTCTTGAAATTACCCAGTTGTTGGCTGCAATCTGCTCTGGAACTGGAGATTTATTTCTCCAGGAGGCAGGAAAACACATTTTGTTGCCAAACTACTTCCAGTCTTTTCCAGAATTACAAGTCAGGGGATGGTGGGTAAGTCTTGTGATTTTCATCCTACAATCTAAACCAGATGGGCTACTCTCCCAGCATAAATATTTAAGCAAAGAAAAGCAAAAAACTGGCAGAAAAAGTTCAGTTTCCTAATTAATTGTGTTATTATGACTTACACTATTTAACAAGACGTGCATAAAGCTACTTTACAAGATAGTTTGATCACCTGCTTCGATTCATCTCAATAAAATCTGGAATTTTTGTTTTCTCAGGGATAATGAAGTAACTGTAAAATAATAAAGTGGCTGTGCTTATTGGAAACAGAAAGCTCTCAACTTTCAGAATAAAAGATCATTTTGGTGAAGCTCATGCTATTTTAATCCAAAAATACAAATAAGTGGAGGTGAACCAGAAAGCCCATGTTACTAGCATCAGCCCAGGTGAGGTTGACAAAGCAAAGCACGGGCTGTGGGGAAGTGAGGATGGGGTGAGGAGAAAATCTGTGCTAGGTTTCCCAGTCTGGCAGAGGTCCAGCAGGCTCCTGCTCACCCACTGCTCAGTACTGCAGGCCCATTGCTTGTGTCAAGTATTTGGTTTAAGAACTTTGAGATTTCCTTTTTGGACAGGTGTGGTAAAGATACAAAGCCTGAGAGCCATTTTCAAAGTGGAAGAGCTGTGTGGGAGACCATGGATGTGAGTGGTTCTGCTGCTGTTGGTGGTGATGAGTGGTGATTTGGAGGCACGGATACTGAACCCACAGACCTAGAGGACAGGGGATGTGGGACAGGAAGGGTGGGAGAGCAGGGTGGGGGACGGGTGCTGATATGGAGGGGAGCGAGCATTATTTGGCCTCAGGTTGGACCTAGACTGGCTGAAAAAGCTGCATCCCTACTGACTGCACCCAAAATAGTGCCTGTAACTGCTGAGTGTGCTTCAGGATGTTGAATCAAAGTACAGGAAAGAGAGAAGTGCCTTTACAGCAACATCACAGAGCTCCCTGCTTCCCAGTAGTCCCCTCAGACAGGTACACAGGATGAAGCTTGGCAGTACCAGAGCAGCTTTAAGAATGTTTTCTTGTAGTTTTACATTATTCTAAAATCTGCCTTGGTCACTGCTGAATAGTCATCAGTCATCTTCCCTCTGGCGGTAAAGCATGTGCTGTCTTGGATTCCAGTTCCACGAGGTTAACAGAAATTCTCCTTATTTTTTTTTCTTTCAGTCTTTCAGCATTTCTGCCACTGAAGATCCTCTTCTCCAGCCTCAAGTCGAAAAATTTTTGTGGCAGGTTTGGCATTGCCTGTAATAATTTATGAACGTGATGTGTTGACATGTTTACTGTGTGCATACATTGAGCTACTTCAATCGCTGGCTTGTCAGGAAGTGTACCCAGGAGAGAACAGATGAATCCAGGCGCACAGTTTGGAGGAAGCATGGGGGAGCTGAAGCAAGTGCCCTTTGCTGTGACATTTTTGTCTGGGCCCCTGCTGGGCTCACAGGAGAGGTTTCCCTGGGAGAACATGGGTGCCTGTGAAGGAAGGCACAGAAGACCCTGGGGAATTCACAGGGAACCATTTAAATAGAGGCTTTGGAGGGCAAGAACCCAAAAGGGACTGAAAGTGCTCAGATCTGCAGATGTCTAATTCAGTACATGTTGGCAAGACTGCAAGATAAAGTGGATGTGGAATATTTTTTTAACCGCCATGCCTTATTTCAGCAGTTAAATGACTCTTCTGTTTTATAAACACTGTTTGGGTTGTGCAAGAGGGCTGAATGCCTCTGTTCCCACGTTTGTGGGGAGCATGGCAACTGTGCTGGGTAGGCTGGCTCAAGCTTGTCAAAGCCACCTCAGCCCGCTCTCAGGAAGGTGAGTGCTTGTGCCCTGGCAAAAGCAGAGGGGAAATCAGAAAGACCACTAACAGCTGAGATCCAGAAGTAACCATAACAACACCATCATCTTTCTTAAAAGTCATGCCACGTAATTCTACTAATGACTTTTATTAAACATTTAAGCCTTAGCCTTCAAGTGATTCATATTTGTTACAAAACACCATCCCATTAACACAAAGTACAAGCCGAAACAAAGTTAATGAGCCCTAATGCTTGCTGGATAATTCAAAGTTTGAGTGATATTAACAAAAATAAAATAAGGAAGAAATCTACTTTCATTGTCCACCAGAGAACTTGAGTTTTATTCCTTTGGTTCATAAAAACAAGTCTATTGCTCAAGTGGCTCTTACACTGTTATTACAGTTGTACCAGAACACATAGATGTGCATAATTAAGTACCCTTCTGTTACAATAAGGGCCTGCCTGGCTGTCCACAGGGAATGTGAGGGGCCTTTATTCATGACATCAAAGAGAAGGGGGTTACCCTCATCCCCTCATACTTCACTGCTGGGGTTGGTTGTATGGGAACTGCTGAATCACGGCCTGAACCACTGATTGGTCACCTGAGGTGAGCACCAAGTCAGCCATGGGGGCACAGGTGAAGGTGATATACCTGTGTGGGTGGAAGGGGTGGAGCCTAGTTCCTCCTCTCTCAAACCCCATTTAAGGGCTGACCACCACCAGGGAAGGATCTCTTCTTGGAGATCCCTCCCATGTGGAGTCCTCTGCAAGCCTTGTCATCTTAAAGGTGAGCCATCTTCTCTTTTGTATTACCTGTATAACTGTTTGTATAGAACTACTTAAAATATACCATCTTCTATACTATTCCCTGGTGGAGTATCGTCATTAGGAGTTATTTACTCTACATTTGGCGAGCCAGGCAGCTCTAACTAAATCCATAATGTCGTTTATTTGGAATATGTTTAAATGGGCCAAGGGGGAGAACGTTACCCCCCTAGAACAGACAATCCCTGGTCTAATTCCAGGATTCATGGGGTCACCCTACTATGGATTGGCATCCGTTATTGAGAAATGGGGACCCATGCGGGTTCCAGGGACTGCCGCTCCTTCTCCATCTTATTTGACTGACTACTTTGTAGGATTAGATAAAGACATACTTGTTACCAAGGAGCGGCGGTTAGCTGCCTCTGCAGTAGCCTGGCCATTAGTAATGGCCATACTCAAGTTAGATGTTGCAAATGTTAATTTGGAGACTGAAAATCAGTTATTACGAGACCGTATTGAGAAACTGGAACAACAGCTGGGTACGTTAACAACCAAAAAGCCTGGCCTAAATGTCCCCACAAGACAAATAAGGAATATATTGGTAGAAGACACCCCAAAATCAGAGGAAGAAGACTCTGATATGACAGGGGAAAAGATCTCTAAGGCAGATCTCGAAACTCCATCTATGATGGACCCATTCGAGATTCGGCCTATTATAACTCAAAAAACAAAGAAGGTACAGGATAGACCAGCAGGGGTGCCTCCTGACCAATGGCCCCCTGCAGAAACCTGCCTCCATGTGACCGCTCGTCCATATACAGCCAATGAGTTGATGGACCTAGTACAACGGTTCCATCAGAAACCAAGAGAAAGCATACCATCATGGCTCCTAAGGTTATGGGATGCAGGAGCTGAAAGTGTTTTAGTAAATGGAACAGAAATGTCAAAATTAGCATCTATAACGATAAACCCAGCATTAAGACAAAGATTATATGCAGCTGTCCATTATAATGAGGAAAACCATTCTATTATAGATTGGTTGATGGCTGCATGCCGCTTGACATGGCCCAACAAAACCGATATCCCTCTTAATACTGGTTTGTGGTCCTCTATGGAGGACCTCCAGACCTATATCAGAGAACTGGGTATGAGGGAGGCTCTGTATGCGGACACTTTTGAAAGCCCCGATACGGAAAAATTTACAGCGGGCATGAGAGATCTAATACTACAGCAGGCCCCCTCCCACCTATATGGGATGTTGGTTTCCATATTAAATCCATTGGTGGCATCAGAAGCCATCGTACAGCAGGCAGCCCAGTTAGTAGCAGACTTAGGGGAGACGGAGCGCGTAAGAACCAGGCGTAATGTTCGTATAGTGGAAGATGCTGAGGCCTTCCCTATTAGAACTAAAAAGCCTGCTCCACGGATGCCCCGATCAGGCCCCGTACGGGTATCCCGGAGGACTATGTTTAATGATCTCATACGGGCTGGGGTTGCATTTACCAAAATTGATGGGCAACCCAACCATGTTTTGTTACAGCTGTGGAAACAGCTTAGAAATGATCAGAAATTTCAGAGTGCTCCCAGAAAATCGGGAGTACGAATTATAGAAAAAACACCAACAACAACCTGGAATTTGGCTGACTTTATAATACCGAACAGAAGGAAAAAATATCCGCAGGTGTCACAGGCTACAGTGCCTGAGCCACCTGTGGCAAAAGATTTAGATCTGGCAAAATTCATGGATTAACGGAAAATTCTGGTCCCCATAGGGCCTCTAGCTGTGACCGGAGGCCCTATGTAGAACTAACAATATTCTGGTCCAGGACAAATGTGCAGAAGGTGATGGCTCTAGTGGATACTGGCGCAGAAACATCGATTATATATGGAGACCCAACGAAATTTAAGGGTAATAGAGTGATGATTGGTGGGTTTGGGGGACAGACTATTCCAGTCACCCAGACGTGGCTGAAATTGGGGGTTGGGCGTCTCCCGCCCCGGGAGTATAAGGTGTCGATTGCCCCAATTCCAGAATATATCTTGGGCATAGACATTCTATGGGGTCTGGCTCTCCAGACAACTGTGGGAGAGTTCAGACTACGGCAGAGGTACATTAGTATCCGGGCAATACGGACAATATTGAGGGGCCATGCGAAACATGAGCCCATTTGTTTGCCAAAACCACGCCGGATTACTAATGTAAGACAGTACAGACTCCCGGGTGGACAAGAAGAAATATCAAAAACAGTGCAGGAATTAGAGAAAGTAGGTATTATAAGGCCTGCACACAGCCCATATAATTCCCCCATATGGCCAGTACGGAAGTCGGATGGAACATGGAGAATGACGGTGGATTATAGGGAACTGAATAAGGTCACGCCGCCCATCCATGCGGCCGTACCCAATATTGCCTCCTTAATGGACACTCTTAGTAGGGAAATTAAAACCTACCATTGTGTCCTGGATTTAGCGAATGCGTTTTTTAGCATACCTATTGCTAAAGAATCACAGGATCAATTTGCATTTACGTGGGGAGGCAGGCAGTGGACCTTTCAGGTCTTGCCACAGGGGTACGTGCACTCACCAACATACTGTCATAATTTGGTGGCACGTGACCTGGCTGATTGGAGGAAACCAAACAGTGTGAACCTATACCACTATATTGATGACCTCCTGTTAACATCCGACTCACTGGAAGCAGTAGGGGAGGCAGCAGATTCATTAACTGCCTACCTAAGTGAAAGAGGATGGGCTATCAATCCTCAAAAAGTGCAAGGTCCAGGACTGTCCGTAAAATTTCTAGGGGTAGTCTGGTCAGGAAAGACCAAAGTATTACCTGATGCCGTCATAGATAAGGTTCAGGCATTTCCAGTCCCTACAACACCAAAGCAGCTGCAGGAATTCCTGGGTATATTGGGATATTGGCGTTCCTTTATACCTCATTTGGCGCAGCTGCTGAGACCTTTATATAGACTTACCAAAAAGGGCCAATTATGGGACTGGGGGAGAACAGAACAGGATGCTTTTCAACAGGCGAAACAGGCGGTTAAACAAGCCCAGGCACTGGGTATATTTGATCCTACCCTTCCAGCTGAGCTAGATGTTCACGTAACTCAAGATGGCTTTGGCTGGGGCCTGTGGCAACGTCAGAGTTCTGTTCGGACCCCCATTGGATTTTGGTCTCAGGTGTGGCATGGAGCAGAGGAAAGATATAGTATGATTGAAAAACAGTTATTGGCTGCCTATTCCGCATTACAAGCGGTAGAGCCAATAACCCAAACGGCCGAAGTTATAGTCAAGACTACATTGCCAATCCAGGGGTGGGTAAGAGATCTGACCCACCTTCCTAAGACGGGGGTGGCCCAGGCGCAGACGGTGGCACGATGGGTTGCCTATCTCAGTCAGAGGAGTAGTCTATCTTCCTCACCGTTGAAAGAAGAGCTTCAGAAGATTCTTGGCCCAGTAACGTATCATAGTGATGCACCAAAACAAACTTCGGTTGCTCCACCACAGAAGAGTCCCGTCCAGGAAGGAAAATATCCTATTCCTGAAGATGCCTGGTACACGGATGGGTCCAGCAAGGGCAACCCAAGTAAGTGGAGAGCAGTAGCGTACCATCCTGCCACAGACACAATCTGGTTCGAAGAGGGGGATGGTCAAAGCAGCCAGTGGGCAGAGCTGCGGGCAGTGTGGATGGTTATAACCAAAGAACCTGGTGATGGTATCCTGAATATTTGCACAGATAGTTGGGCTGTGTATCGGGGGCTCACTCTTTGGATCGCACAGTGGGCCACCCAGGATTGGACTATCCACTCCCGACCGATCTGGGGCAAAGATATGTGGTTAGACATATGGAATACAGTCAAACACAGAACTGTGTGTGTCTACCATGTTTCTGGTCATCAACCCCTACAGTCACCAGGAAATGATGAAGCCGACACACTGGCCCGAGTTAGATGGGTTGAGAACTCTCCATCTGAGAATATCGCTTACTGGCTACATCAAAAGCTGCGGCATGCTGGGCAGAAGACCATGTGGGCAGCCGCTAAAGCGTGGGGACTGCCCGTACAACTATCGGACATCGCTCAAGCATGCCGAGACTGTGACGCCTGCTCTAAGATAAGACCGAGGTCGTTGCCTGAAACTACAGCCCATCTTGCTAGAGGACACAATCCTCTACAGAGGTGGCAGGTTGATTATATTGGGCCTCTCCCTCGGTCTGAGGGGGCGAGATATGCCCTAACCTGTGTCGACACCGCGAGTGGGCTAATGCAGGCCTATCCAGTACCAAAAGCCAACCAGGCATACACTATAAAGGCACTCACAAGGTTGATGGCTGCCTACGGGACACCGCAAGTCATCGAGAGTGACCAAGGAAGTCATTTCACGGGTGCAGTGATACAACGCTGGGCAGAAGAAAATAATATTGAGTGGCGATTCCACCTGCCATATAATCCAACGGGGGCAGGCCTTATCGAACGTTACAATGGTATTCTCAAGGCTGCCCTGAAGACAGACTCTCAGTCCCTGCAGGGGTGGACAAAGAGACTCCATGAGACCCTGCGGGACCTGAATGAAAGACCTAGAGATGGCAGACCCAGTGCCTTGAAAATGTTACAAACAATATGGGCCTCCCCACTTAGGATCCAAATTACGGGCACCGATAATGAAGTGAAACCTCAGATTGGCAATGAGAACAACCTTCTGCTCCCTGCCCCTGAGGACCTAGAACCAGGTACCAATAGAATAAAATGGCCCTGGAAGGTGCAGGTAGGACCACGATGGTGCGGCCTACTTGCACCTTGGGGGAGATTATTGGAGGTGGGGGGTTCGGTAGCTCCTCCGGTTATAGGTACATGGCCTACTGAAATAATGGTTAACACTCCAGTCTTCATTGCTAAGGGGACCCCTATCATGTCTCTGTGGCAGATCAGGACACCCCCTTTGGTGCCTGATATAGTCGTACAGCCACAGACATCGGGTCAAAGGGTTTGGTACAGGCGACCAGGGCGTGCCCCTGTACAAGCTGAAGTGTTAACCCAAGACAGGAATACGGCCTGTATCTTGCCCTGGAAAGCGGATCTTCCCCTCTTGGTACCTCTAAAACACTTGTATTACTCCCCATAAGTCTATGAATCACCAGAAGGAATCAAAACAATACTGCAGTGTTCCAGAGTTGTTATAAGACCATGTGAAGCATCTGGTGATGGTCTAACCGGGACTGATGACACGTAAGATGGACCTGCACTGTATGATTACATGCTTCCAGTAGATACCACCGAGCACTGGCCCAAAGAAGAGTTCGACGGATGCGCCGATCATCACTCATATCAGATTACATCAGCATGCGTTGCGACGGGCAATTATGTAAGCGTCGCGATGTATTGGGTCTCTGTATCAAGGGGAACTCACCTTATGGTTACTTGATCAGTGGTTCATGTCGTGAAGGGGTGGAGTGTATGGGAACTGCTGAATCACGGCCTGAACCACTGATTGGTCACCTGAGGTGAGCACCAAGTCAGCCATGGGGGCACAGGTGAAGGTGATATACCTGTGTGGGTGGAAGGGGTGGAGCCTAGTTCCTCCTCTCTCAAACCCCATTTAAGGGCTGACCACCACCAGGGAAGGATCTCTTCTTGGAGATCCCTCCCATGTGGAGTCCTCTGCAAGCCTTGTCATCTTAAAGGTGAGCCATCTTCTCTTTTGTATTACCTGTATAACTGTTTGTATAGAACTACTTAAAATATACCATCTTCTATACTATTCCCTGGTGGAGTATCGTCATTAGGAGTTATTTACTCTACATGGTCCCATGTGTTGCAGCTCTGTGAGCTCTATGAGCCTGGAGTCAACAGGAACACAGACTGAAATGTACATGAATGTTTGTCTTATGGAAATCTTCAACCGAACTCAGGTCAGGCATCCAAAATACTGAAGAACTACAAAAAGTCATTGCATGTCTGAAAGTGTGGACTGAGATATTTTTAATTGTCTGCTTTTGCAATCGGATACTAATGGCAAATGGGGAAGTGGAATAAAAATCGCTGATATCTCCCTACCCTCGAAAGCATGTGATGTTGCTCAAAGTTCTGCCAGTTTTATCTGCGTGTTCCAGTGAAGAGACTAAACAAACAGAAAGGGCCAGCACTAAAGCTGTAAAGTGCCATTTTGGAAGGAATGAACAAGCATTGTATAGTGACCAATTTGCTATCAGAGTTACATTCCTTGTCAGCTGGCTCCCATGAAGCAGATATCAGCCCCTGCAGGCTTCCCTGCCAGCACTATCCTGGCAAATAACTTTGGAGATGAAAAAGGGAATGGGTAATGCCATCGTGGTGCCTGTCTGCAGCAGCTTCTGGCTTTGCCCCTTGGTAAATACTACATGGTGCTACCGCAAGGCCTTGCAGGGCTGCAGCCACACTCCTTGTGGGATGGGAGTGATCCCTGTGGTGAAGCACCTCTATGCAGACATATTTGTCCTTGGGTAGGAGAGGAGGCACTCACAACACAAGGCTGTGGGCTAGGATAGCACAGGGGCTGCTAAGGCTTAATGTGAAATGTGAAAGGGAATCAGGCAAAATGGGCTGACTTGGACACGGGAGAATGTTCTGCAGTATAAATCATAAATTCTCTCGCATTTGGAAAGAGGTAAGAACTTCATCTTCATTAATTTCAGCTGGCAGATACAGATAACAAAGTGGCCCTCTGTATGGGAGAACAAGAATTGCTGAGGCTGATGTGAGGAGACAAGATGCATTTGGAGACAGAGGAAAAATACAGCGCTGAGAAAGTTTCCACTATTAATATTTTTCCCTTGCAAATATGGGTCTCCTAAAACACTCCTTTCTTTAGGAAGTCTCTAAATGAAGAGGAGGTGGGAAGCAAAGTTACAAAGCACGTAAGAAAGTCTCAAATACATGAGTGGGAGGAAGGAGGAAGGAATGAAAGAATAATGAAGCTCGCCTCACTGGGAGCAGTTGGAGGCAGGGAAATGCTCATACGTGTGGCTGCACTCTGCAGGAACTCGAGCTGAGGTCTCAGACTGCTGCAGTTGGTCTGGCTGCAGCACAGAGCATTCAGGTGGCCTGAGCTAAGGACAGAGAGGCACTGGTACTGCTTCCACCAGGAGTTACCCGGCTTAGAGCTCATGAGTACATACAAAAAAGTGCTGATGCGGGGCAGACCTGTGAGGGGTGACAGCACCTGCAGAGATTGTGTGGCTCAGGTACTCCTGGCTGATCCTGGGCCATGCCTGGAGGCTCCCAGTGCATCTGTGAGATTTGTACATGTCCATCTTGGCACTGGTGGGGCCACACATCAAGTACTGCATTCTGTTTTGGGCCTCTCACTGCAAGAAAAACATCTGTGTGTCCAGAGAAAAGGCAAGAAAACTGTAAAGAGTATGAAGCACAAGTCTTATGGGGAGTGGTTGAGGGAACAGGGACTGTTCAGTTTAGAGAAAAGCAGACTCAGGGGAGACATTATTGCTGTCTACAACTCCCTGAAAGGAGGTTGTGATGAAGAGGGGGTCAGCCCCTCTCAGGTAATGGTGACAGGATGAGAGGGAATGGCCTCAAGTTGCGCCAGTGGAGGTTCGGGCTGGATATGAGGAAAAATTTCTTCTCAGATAGAGTGGTGAGATATTGGAATAGGCTGCCCAACGAGGTGGTGGAATCACTGTCCCCAGTGGTGCAGATGTGTACAAATATGTAGATGTGGCACTGAGGGACTTGGTTTAGTGGGCATGGTGGTGACAGGTTGATGAGTATACTAGATGATCTTGGTCTGATTTTGTGATTCCCACATGTAGAGATACTGGAGACAGACAAGTATGGATTTAGAAACAATTTAGAACTGCTTGTTGCTGACATGGTGCCCAGAGCCCCAGCTTCAGCCATGCCATGGTGTATATCAAAACTAAACCAAGAGTAATGGTGGGCTCTTCTACTGGCCCCACAGCAATCATACCTGTGCAACCTGGTCTAAGGAATTTGTTTTGTCAGGAGGGTTGGATTAAATGATCTCTAGAGGTCCCTTCCAACCCCTACAATTCTGTGATTCTGAGATACACCTCCAGTGCTGCAGGGTAGGCTTGGATGGATCAAAGTAAACCTGCAGTGAATGACTGACTGCTGTGTATGGGCCTGGCCATTCCCTGTGCATGTATGGCAGTGCCAGTGGTTCCAGCTGACCCCACCCTTTGTGCTCACCACTGGTGCCTGGGCTGAGCCCTGTTGTACCCCCTTATGAACAGAGCCATAGAATGGCTTGGGATGGGTTGGGTTGGGCTGTTATATCAGGAGGAAACTGAAAGCCCACCTAGTTCCCACCCTCTGGTGTGGGCTGGCTGCCCCCCACCAGAGCAGGCTACCCAGTTCTCCACCCAACCTGGCTTTGAACACCTCCAGGGATGGGGCATCCTCAGCTTCTCTGGGCACCCTATGTCAGTGCTCACTGCCCTCTCAGTAAAGAACTTCCACGCAACATCTAATGTAAATGTCACCTCTTTTGGTTTAAAGCTATTCCCCAAGTCACTATCCCTCCTCCTTATAGTACTGGAAGGCCACAGTGTGGTCACCCCAGAGACTTCTCCAGGCTGAACAAGGCCAGCCCTCTCAGCCTGTCCCTGTAGAGGAGGTGCTCCAACCCTCCGGTCATCTTCGTGCCCTCCTTTGGACCCAATCCAACAGCTCCACATCCTTCTTGTGCTGGGAGTCCCAGGACACAGGACTCCCGGTGAGGCCTCAGGAGGACGGAGCAAAGGGGTGACAATCTCCTCCCTCTCCCTGCTGCCACTCCCCTTTTGATGCAGTCCAGAAGGCGAAGAGCCTGCAAGCGTGCACTGCTGGCTCATGTCCAGATTTTCATCCACCAGGACCCCCAAGTCCTTCTCAGCAGGGCTACTCTGGAGGAGTTCCTCTTGCAATCTGTGCACATATCTGGGATTGCCACGACCCAACTGCAACACCTTGCACTTGATCTTGTTAAACCTCATGAGGTTCTTGTGCGCCTACTTTTCGAACGCGTCCAGGTCCCCCTGAGTGGCATCCCCTCCTTCTATGGTGTCAGCTGCACCGCTCAGCTTGGCGTCATCAGCAAACTCGCTGAGGACGCACTCGATCCCAGTGCCTATGTCATTGATAACGACGTTGGAGAGCACCGATCCCGAGACGAATCTCTGGGGGACACCGCTCCCCACCGGCCCCCACCTGGACACGGAGCGGGCGGCAGCAGGGCGGGGAGCGGAGCGGGGCGGGGCGCGCGGACGGGCGGCGCTAGGGCCCGGCGGGGCGCGTCGCCGGCGGCGGCGGGAGGAGGAGGAGAAGGAGGCGGCGGTGCAGGCGGGGCCGGCAGGCGGCGGCGCGGGCTGCGGTGCCTCCCGCCGCGGGGAGCACCCAGCCCAGCCCACCCCACCCCGCGGCGGCGGCGGAGCGAGGGGCGGCTGCCGGGAGGAGGAGGTAAGGGCGGCGGTGTTGCTCGGCGCTGGGGCTGCCGGCGAAGCCCGGGACGGGGCGGCGGCGACGGCCCACAGCCAAACTTCTGGGGCCGTCGCGAGTTATCGGCGCTGCCCCGCGGGGTTCCGCCGCGCCGTGTTCGATGGGGCTGCGGGAGCCGTACCGGGGTCGGTTCCCGGTCCCGTAGCGGCGGGGGCACGGCCGAGGGCGCGGTACGCTCGGTGCCGCCGCTGCCCGTGCCCGTGCCCGTGCCCGGCCCCTCCGCCCGCGCTCTGCTTTCCGCGGGGCCGCTTCCGAGCCGGCGGGAGTTGCTTCGAGTTCGCGTCTTCAAAGAGCGTGCGCGCGTCACCGCCGCCCGGGGAGGGGTTTCCCGTAACCCCGCGGCAGCCGTTGGGTGTCCGCTCTCAGCGGTGCGCCCGCGCCGCGCTGCCCTCTTCGCCCAAACTTCCGCGGCGGCGGCGTTGCGCTGCCGGCACGCGGCTCTCCGGGGCGCCGCGCCTCGGGGCGATCCCTGAACGAACACGACTGAAATGAGGTCGAGCGGTAGGAAACGACCGCCGCGTCTCTATGGGCGCGCTGAACGGGGCGGCGGGATGCCGGCTTCCCGCAGCGTGCTCCTTACCGGCGGTGAGAGCGGAACGGCGTTCGCTTTGCGGTCCCGAACGTGGGGCCCCGTCCCGAGCCCCCCGAGCGGCCCTCGTGTTCGGGGGGGCCGTCCCGGGAGCTGCGAGAGCTGTAAACACTGCGCTGATTGGCTCGAAAATTTAGACACGGGAAGCGGATGGTATCTAATAACAGACAAGTGGAGACAGTGTTGTCATGGAAACTGAGAAGACTCCCCCCATTTATTAAAAAAAAAAAAAAAAAAGAAAAAGGAAAAAAAAAATAAAGTCTGCATATCATCAGAAATGCCCGCAGAACGCGTTGGCTTCTGTTGCCGTTCCTACAGCATCTGTTGAAACCTGAGAAGGTGCCTGTCAAACCAAGGTCATCCTGCAGCCGGCCGCTCCGCCCGCCCTGCTGCCCGGCCCGGCCCGCGGTGCGTCCAGCGCGAGTGGGCAGCGCCCCGTGGGGCGGCCCCGCGTGGGGGGAGCGCCCTTTGTTCCTCCCCGCGGAGAAGTGATACATGAAGGCGAACGGCGCGAGGTCGGGTGTTAGGGCTGCTTCGCGGCTCCGACCTCTCCTGAGAGAAATGGGAGGTGGAGGGTTATGGGCAGCCCCGTGCTATTGATTGTAGTAAAAAATCGCCTGTTGGTTGTGGCCAGAACTGTAGGTAGGAAAATAAAACGTGCTTCATTATGTATGAGTGCATCGTGAGAAAATAAGGCTGTTATTTCAGGCGTTTAAAGTTTTCCTTCGTTGGACTATTGAGTTTATTGCATATGGAAAGAAAGGAGTTTTGTTTCAGAGCAGCGGAGTGGTGCTCCCCAGCAAACTCCCAAGAAAGACTGCAGTGCTTCTGCTTATTTTCTTGGAGATGATTTTTGGTGTCCTTGATGAAGGTGTCTTGGACTATCCGCTGTGTTTTCTCCAAAACATTTTGTTTTCTTGCTCCTTTCCACCCTCGCTTTGCAGTGACCAAGCTGAGAGAAGCACCTGAGTGCTTCACCGCTGGGCAAAGCATTGCTTTGAAATCTCCAGCAATCACTGCCACCCTCGGTGTCCCTTTGCTTGCTGATTTCCCCTTTCTGTGATATTGGGTGATTAAGTGGCATGGAGCAGATCAGATGCTGCAGGCACAGGGCACCTCTCCTCAGCCCCCCCTGTGGAGGGGGCCGGTGCTGTCCCTGTGTGTGAGCAAGCTGCCCTGGAGCTGCACCTCACCCCCCTGCCATCCAGGTGCTGCTGAGTCCTCTAGGAGCGTGCATGGAGAAAGCCTGGCATTGAAGTGAAAGTGGGCTTGCTTCTAGGAAAGAATTTCCTGTTGTTGGGAGCACCCTTATCTGCAGGAAATGTGTCGGCTTGCTTGTTTTCAGAGTGAAGGAAGCAGATGGAATTGGGTGCTCTCTGGATTTATCCTTCGTGGTCCTTGAGGTCTCTGCTGCTGTGTTTCGCTCTAACGGTTGTAGTTAGAGAAAGTCCTCTAATGCCAGCCCTTGCCAGGTGGAACACTAGATGCACAGTTCTTGTGTTGTCTGCTTTATTATTATTATTTTTTTAAATTTTATTATAATACCCCTCCACCCCAAGCTCTCTTGGCTACGTTTTCAAAACTATGCTATTTACATGTTGTACCTTTTGAGCCTAATTAATGGTTTGAATATTCAGTGTGGATACTAACAGGTGTTTCTGTCTCCCATAGAAAGGAAGATCAAAAAGCGTACCAGTTATTTTACTAATAAGGGCAATCCTTGTGCTCCTAAACTGCCTTTTATCCTGGATCATAAATCACCTTTCAGATTTTTATTTTTTAATATCTATGGAAATGTGAGCATAGGAAACTGAAATGTAATCTTGGGCAGCCCCTGTGAGACATTTCAAGTCAGTAAATGACTCCTTGATTAGCTTGGGCTGGGTGGGACGTGAAGGGGGGAAGGTCCAGGAGGACAGTGGGGCTGTAGCTTAGGTTGCTGTGTTCCTGAAGGCTGTGAGATTTGGAAAAATAAGCACCAGTTCTCTGCTGTGAGCTCACAACAGAGTATGGTGTTAGACTGAACTTCTATAGAGGGTTTTAGGGATTAGAAGTATGGAAAAGCTGCATAAATTTTTAAGGAACTGCTTAGCTTGCTTCATGTAGTGACTTTTGATTCAGGGCATTGTGGAGGTGGGGGCTGTGGCTGCAGAAGGGGCTGCTGGGGCTGAAGACTTTCCAGAAGCTGGGCTGGGGCTGGAGCGTGACTGTCCTGCTCAGTGCTGGAATTTGCCAGTTCATGACTTGAGACGTAATGCAGTGCAGCACGGCCTTGGCCGGCAGCTTGAAATGTCTGTGAAACCGCACTTGGCTTGTTACCTACTGCTGTGACCAAGCCAAAGTCAGACTGTAACAAGAATAATAATAATAGAAAGGAATCTGATAAAGCAGCGTTTTCTTGTAAAATGTAAAAATTATGGCCGTGTTTTTTCAGAAGTGATCAACTGGTTCTGGGAAACCATCATGAAGCTCTGTAAGGAGAGGCAGTGTTCAGAGGATGGCTCTTCCATAGGGTTTGGAAGTCCCAGTTTGCTTAAGGTGTTCAGCTGTAGGGAGCCCAGGCAACCGGGACACTGACTGCCTTCCCTATAAGGCTCAGTACCTTTGCTGTGGCCTGACGTTGTCTGCCTGAGGCCTGCACCTTGGCCTTGGCACAGCCCAGGGAGGAGCCAGGCGCCCCATGGTTGGGTATAGAGCATGGGGTGTCCCTGTGCTGGAGGTGCCTGCTCATGGGCACAGGTAGAGCTCAGTGAGCCATTGTAGGTGGATTGAGCTGCATGGGGCTGCCCTGGTGTTATCCCGACTGCTTCTGGCCATCTGTTATCCCTCACCTCTTTGCCTTGTGCTGTGGAGGGGACACTGAGTGCTCAGGGGTGGTCTCTAACTGGGAGTGCTGCTCTCTCTTCTTGTTTTCTCTTTTTCTCTGTGTGTAAGAATCACTCCTCATGTTTCTGATCAGGCAGTGGGAGCAGTTTCCTGGCATGAGCAGAAGGTGGCTGGTAAGCCCTGCAAGCCTGTTACTGACAGATGAATGGCTGGGGCCTTCCCTGGGACTTGTCTGTACCTTGGATGCTGTGTAGTTAAGAGACAGTAGCAGCCTTCCTCCTCCATCCTCTAGTTATATTCTGAAGTGCCTGGTGTGTGTTTCCCATTGTGGGCTCTGGGATTCCCCATGGTGGGGACATGGCTAGTGCAGCACGGCAGCAGCTCTGGCCTGCTGCCTCATAGATGTGGGTGATATACAGGAAGGGTGGGTTATGTGTATGGAAAGCACTCCTCAACCTCCTTAGTTATCAAGAAGGGGTGTATACAGGCTACATCTTCCTGGTCCTTTATTGGTGTGGACTAGTTTCTCAAGGAGGACCAGAAGCGATGGTTCCCATTGGTACTCAGTCTCTCACAGCAGCAGCCTCCTTCAGCCTGACCTTGATGAGTGCAGCCTGGTGCTGTCCTGGGGCTGCTTTCCGGCTGCCTTCCTTGCCCCAGGACCTCTGCCTCTGTAACACGCAGCAACCTCCCGGAGCTCACTCTCATTTCCTCTCAAATGATGTGTGACCTCTGCCCATCAAAGTGGGGGGCTGGTCTCCATAGCCCTGTGGAGATTTTCCAGTAATCATAATTTCTCTTATTCCTCTTGAGAGGGCTTTGGCTCAGGTGTGAGTCAGACTTTTCCCTAAAACTTGCCTGTTGCCTGGGGTGACAGGACAGGCTGTTTGCTGTAGGTGAGGCTTCCACTTAATTCTCTGCCTGTTGCCAGGCAGTCTTTTTGCCTTAATCAAGAGTATACCTTCCTGGACAAGGCCAGACCCACAGGCCGGCACCGTCCTGTCCTCATGATGGGATCTTCCCACTGCGCATTCATTGCCACCAGATCTTCCCTGACAAAAGGTGCAGAGGCATGAGGGGATGTGTGGGATCACTGAAGAGGGGAGTGAGCTGAAGTCCTCTCCCAGAACTGGGTTAAATCTCACTGTGCCCCAAACTCCAGCTTGTTTCCATAAGGATTTTACAGTAGATCATTTGCAGCAGCCACCCAATTAATATGCTAATTTTAACAGCCAATTTTGTAAAGCTTTTTTTTTTTTGGAGGTGGAGAAGGGATCCAAATGTTTTGATCCTATTTTTATCATTGTCTTTGCTGGGTTTTTCTCACTCTGCGCTGTGCAGAGAGGAACAAAATTTTAATAATTCACTAAAACACTTTCACTTCATTAACATTTTATCATTCTGGCATTGTGTATGTGGTGAACTCCTTACTACTCTTGTTAAGGGTTTGATCGTGCCCCTGAAGCCTGACACCTCTCCAGGTGCAGATAAACCCAAATGCAGGTACTGTTCTGATTTTTAGGAAGAAGTGGTGATTGTTTTTTTGTTGTTTTTCTGATAGATGATATTAGGAAAAAAACCAACCCTGTTATTTACTTATTTTTACAAATGGGAAACATATGTACAAATATAACAATGGTTAGGTGGAGCTGCTGGCTGCCATAAACCTACTGATGTGGTCTGGAAAGCATAAAGACACTGGGCCTTATTACGATGTCACTCACATCAGTGTATGCTGCAGTGTGTTTAAGCAGGTGAGGTTGACTCAATGATCTTGAATTGTTTTCCAATATAGATGAATATATGATTCTGAATTATGCAAGGCATATTCAGGAGGCAGGGAAAGCCCAGCACAGCTGGGGGTGGGCAGAAGATTTCTGAGTTGAGGGTGGTGAAGAATGAAGGCCCAGCTGGGATCTTTGGGAGGTGACATGTATCGAAGAGAGTGTGGCTTCCAGAAGATCAGTTAATGCAGGAGGTGCTGAGAGATCGAGCTGAGGGTTTTTGTTTGTCTAACAATGTGTTTACTTTTAGAAGCAGTGGAGAAGAAGCTCTCTTGTAAATTGGTGTGATGCTATTAAGTATGTGGAAGTACTCTGATTTACACCACCTGGAGGTCTGTGCAGAAGTATCCCCAAAAGAGGAAGGATATAAAGGAAGGAGGAGCTGAAAGAGGTTGTAGACCTGAAAAACAGGGGGAGTGGAAGTTTGTTCAGAAGTAACAGGGAATGGGGAAGTGAGGAGGATTGGTGGGGAGGATCTGAGGGTCCAAAGTTGCTGGCTCAGGACAGGGAGGGCCAGAAGACGGCATCTCGTAGAGGCACTGCAGGGCAAAGTGCCAGCCTGGATGGAGGAACAGCACAAACTTAGCGAACAGGATTTGGAATTGAGAGAGGGAATGACATGGAGTTCTTCAGAGGCATGAGCTGTGAATAATTATATGGGCCTTGAACCCACTATCAAGGTGATAGATAATTCCTCAGTGCTAGTAGTGAAGGTTTATTTGTTTTTATACCAGCTAGACAGTGTTCTTGTCCATTGAGGGGCTCCATGACATGGCTGTTATGCTGCTGATTATAGTATCAGTGTTGCCCAGTTGCTTGTCCTCCACAGGAGCATTACATCCCACGCTAGAGGACTCTGCCTGCTCCCGACTGGTTGTGTACTGTTTATTCTAGCCAGCCTTCCTTCTTGCCTTTTTGTGTGTGTTGCTTTCTGCTCAAATGAGGATGGCTGTTTGTGGTGTGATGTGGGCAGCTCAGGAATCCTTTTGCAATCTGGAGCAGTTTTTGTTCTTTTTAATTTTTTCCATAGTGATTTTCATTCTGAATTCGTGTACAGTCTTACTATCAGATTCTGCTCCACAACAAATCCGTGTGCCTTGCTCTGTCCTAGGTGTGGTGTGGAAAAGAAATGTTCTTCCTGACCCTCAAAAACCTGCAGCCTGAATAAAGCACTGGGAGCAGGAATTACTCCAGTCCAGAAGTCCCCACACCGCTATGACTGTTTGCCTTGCTTTCATGTTTCACACGCTTCTAGGGTCTTGTTGCCTGCTAGTTATATATGAAGATGGGGGAAATTTGGAGAGTATGCATGGAATTATTGACATTTCTTTAGCAGATGCTGCTAAGCTGCCTATGTTCAGCAGATTTTATACTGTCAAAAACAGTTTCAGCACGTGAATGAATGGGCAGGGAACCACATGAATATTGATCGATATAGTCAGAAACCACCCTCCCATCTCTTGCTCAGACAAAACAGTGGTGATAAAAAAAGGTAGCAGGAATCAGCCCACACCTTGTTTTACTTTAAAAAGAGAACTTTGTTTTAATGGAGTCTCCCAGATGGTAGAGCTGGAATCAAGCTTTTCATTCCAAACCTGGGGAACAGTAGTTGCAGTCTGGGTGCCAAAAGGTGGTCTGCCACATCTGTGAATGGGGAAGTGGCTTGGCTTCTGCAGGCGTTGAAGCCAGCAGTGTGGCTATGCAAAACCCAGCCAGCCTTCCTCTGCTTCCAGCGTGGGCACAAGTGCTGGCAAAAAAAAGAAGCCTGTCCCAATTCGTGCCAAAATCTATGGACTCTTCCTTTTTTCACTGATATTATGAAAAATTGTCTTGAGTGAATATCTCAGCATTTGATCAGGTAGATGGTTCGTGTTTAAAGTCCACCTTTTGTGCATTTGTGGGAAGCTCCCATGGGATACAGTAGCAGTTGCATTTGATTTTATGAATGCAAGACTTGGTGCTTCTCTGCTGTCATTGATACAGTGATAATGGTTATTATCCATTTGTATTCCAGTCATAGGTAAACAGTGTTAATATTTTGCTCTTCCCTAGTCACCCTCGCTCTCTCGAGCACATTCTCTGTTGATATGCAAGGTGATTTATGTCAGTGTTCCCATGTGCCGGTGTGAGTGATGCACGTAAGGCTCTTTGGAGCCAGTTGATGGGATGACCTCTTCATACACACTGATGCATTGCAGCATAGATTTATACTGCTGTAACTGTGAAATCTATATCTTGTTATGAACAACGTGCAGTCCATTAATTCTCTGTACAAAATTCAACAGTTCTGCCAGGCAAGCCAGAAACAGAGGGCCAGTTCAGTCTTCTGGATACAGAGTTTTGGCCTTCACTGGCATGCAGACCCATAAGCCTATGGACTCATCTCCACCTCTGATGGTTACTGGAGCAAGTGGAGATGGGTTGTTAGCATGTTTCTTTCTTGTGGCAATTGTCTGTGGTGTCTGATGACCAAACTCAGTGTATGGGAACTGCTGAATCACAGCCTGAACCGCTGATTGGTCACCTGAGGTGAGCACCAAGTCAGCCATGGGCGCACAGGTGAAGGTGATATACCTGTGTGATTGGAAGGGGTGGAGCCTGGCTGCACCTCTCCCAAACCCCATTTAAGGGCTGACCACCACCAGGGAAGGACCTCTTCTTGGCGATTCCTCCCGCATGGAGTCCATGGCGAGCCTTTATCATCCTAAAGGTGAGCCACCTTCTTTTTGCTTACTATTTGTGTACCATCTATATAGAACTACAGAAATATACCATCTTTCATGTTATTTTTGAGTATCATCCTTGTGGATTATTTACCCTACACTCAGGTAGCAGCCTTTCTCCCTGGCAGCATACTCACCAGGTAGCTTTCTTGGCTACCTTTTGCAATGGAACTGCAGGAAGCTAGTTGCCATTGTGTTTAAATTTAACAGTTAATGAGGAGATGCAGACACGAACAGCAGGGTGATCGAAGCCTTTTTAACATAATAAGGCTAACCTTCTTCTCCTAAAATGCTTTAGTTTTAGCCTAAAGAACTGCTTCGCTGGTAAGCTGCAGAAGGAAGCATGGTTAGATTATGGACGTAATCTATAATACGTTAATTACCACTGCCAGTAGCCATCCTTCATTCTTAAAGCAACTTTCTTCATGACAGAAGCCACAAAAGAGATTCCTGTCCTACTTAGCTGAGTCACTTTACACAAGCTCTGCTGAAGCCAGGGGTGGATGGCTGGGGAGAAGGCAGTTTCCTTTTTTGCTTGAGAGCTTGAATGCAACATTGTTTTATTTCTGCCCATTAAAGTTAATAACACAGCAAGTGTATTTTGAAGTTAAGTATTTCCAAGTTTTCTATATGTTAAATAACTGCAAACAAACTTTATTGCCACTTTATAGAGCCTCATGATATATCATTTTGAGCTGCCTTCTATCTATTACGTTTTATCTGCCTGCAAAATCCATTTCTAATTCTGGCCATATCTGCTTTGCAATCGCTCGCCAGAAATCTATTCCCAGGTTTCTCCTTATTTTAGTGAAATATCTCTGCTTCAGCACCTTTCCCAAGGTGGCTGATCTAATCATGGCACTATCAGTTATCGCTTCTCATTTCCTTTGCTAGCGCTGTCAAATGCAATGCATAACGTAACAAAATGGCATTCAAATACTCCCAGTGACCACCACCATTTCCCTCCCCTTTGCTTGGCACAACTGGGGATGCATGTGGCTTCTTCAGCATGTCCTTTGCTCCAGGAAGGTGGCTTATGAGGAACTGAGTGCTGTGAGCAGAGCTAATGTTGAGCAGGTGCCTCTGTTTGCATTGCCTTTCTGGGTATTAAGTCCCACAGCTGCTTTTCCCAGATGGAGGAGAGCAATGTTTTGTTCCTCGAAAGAGCCACCAGCCTTCCTTTCAGCTTGCCAACAGCTGCAGGGTGCCCTGTGAGCTCTGCCCCACAGGGGGTTGCAGAGCCAGCTTCTGGGTGTCCTGAAGTGGTCACTTCCAGTACTGCTCAATAGCAAAGAAGGGGGCTTATGGCTGGAAAAGCAGTTCATTGCTGTGTTTTATTCCTAGCTATTTCTTCACTGTAGGAAGGTAAAGAAATCTGTGGTAAAATAATAATTAAATGCTGACAGTACTAAATTTCCACCCAGCGTGAGTTGGCAGCAGTTGCAAACCAAAACATTAGGTCGTTAAAGAAAGAAAAAACTGATTAAATACCTCTGTGTGCTTTTCTGATTAGCTCTTCTTAAAAAGAGCAAGTGACTATAATAGAAGGGTGTACTTGACAGCAGCAATTGCTTTTTTTGGGGAGAGGTGAAGTACTCCAGTTCTACAGCATGTGTACACACATATATATATATATACATATGTGTATTTGAAAGAATTTCTTGCTGATCTTCAGTGTGGACATTTATATCTTACTAATCATCTATTTTTAAAAAGCACCTATAATCTCCCCACCAGGAAATATGTGAAATGCCCTCATTATTGCATTTCTGGAGTGAAGACTTATCAATGACTAATGTGTTCTGGAGTGGTTTGGTCTCCTTTCTTTCTGGCTGGCTGGAGCTGACTTCATGCTTCAGAGCCCCATCGCCCTGGTGAACCTTGCTGTAGTGTTGGTGATGCTGAAGTACTGCCAGGCTCATGACTAGGCTGTGCTGCGTGCCCTGTGGATGCATGGGTAAATGGATTAAAATGGTAAGAAGGGTCAGAAGATGCACTTGTAGGTTACTGCTTTTTTCCATCCTCTGATGTGCTCCAGTGTGTGTTCTGTAGCAGTGTTTTCAGAGGCTGATACATATAGATATCCTGAGCTGCTCCTGGATCCACTGTAGGGAATTCTGCTGGATGTAGTGAGGATGCAGTGCTGGTGGGGATGACAGTGATACTGTGGGAGAGCTGTGGCTGCTGCTGAACCTGCAGGAAACCCGGGAGCAGGTATGAGGGCTGTCTGGGGGCATTCTGAGTTAAAATGTGATGTAAATGAAACACCAGTGTGATGGATAAGCCTGCCAGCATCCTGGCTGGTGTCAGCTGGGGTGCTAAGCAGCCGTCCATGTGTACCAGCAGCACCTCTGAAACTTCTGTGAGATCCATGGCCCAAATGTGCTTGTGAGTGCATCCCACGTGTGGGAGATGTCCAGGCCTGTGTTGCTCTTACTCCTGTCATGTCAGAGCTGGTCAAAGACCATCATGTGCTTATCCCATGTCATCCCTGCAAGGGTCATCCTTCCCTTCCTTCCACCTGGATGTGAGAAACTGAGGAACAGAGGGATTGAGAGAGAAGTCTTTTCAACTACTGTAAACTTCTTTTGTTGTCTGAAAGTGTGCCTCAGCATAATGCAGCATTTTATTGTAGTGATGTACTCCTGTCTGCACTTGGAGGTTGCATGTGGTCAGTGGTCTTATAGACATTACTTCTGCTTTGGAAAGGTTTGTCTGAAGGGGATTGGAAGGACGCTCAGCCTGTTTGGTTACAGATATACTCAGCACTTTTGTCAGGTTCTTCTATGGGCAACTGGGGTATTTGTTTTTCCCCTGGGAATAGTATTAGGTACATTGTTGTATTTTTTGTTTGTTTTTTTTCTTTGGTATTTGTTCCAGAAAGCAATTTCTCAGGAAGAGTCATTCCGGTTTAATCTCCAGATTATCTATTTGTTTGTTTTTCCCCAGGATAAAGCAGCTGAATAATCAGCTAACCCCAATTCAGGCAGAGTTGAGGGCTATGTGTGGGCATCTGTGCAGGGATTCAGATCAGAAGAGTGCTGCTTGATCTGTGTAGTTTGAGTGTGAGCATGGTAGTTTGGGAGCCTGGCTGCTGTGCAGGATGACCTGAGCCCACTGGAGACGCTTCCAATTTGGAAAGCTGAGCAAAAGGTGTTTGTGTTGTTGTCATAATGGTTTTGCATTATAAATGCAGCATCTGAGAGCAGGAGGATGGCCCTTACTTCTCATGCACCAAGACATGCCCAGCAAGAGGGCTGGGCTGCCTCTGTCCTTGCCCTGGCTGTGACAGAGGGACCTATACCCACCTGGAGCTGCTGCCCTGCCGTGGGCCTGGCCTGGCTGATGCCTTCCTCCATGATGGGCAGTGGGGAGCTGGGGACTCCTGTGCATGGGGGACTGGATGTGGGACTGACTAGGCTGGGGTTGGCCAGTGCAGAATATGGCAATGATGGGGCTCCAAGCACCAGCTGGGAGAAACTATTTCTCTCCTGATGCTAGTATACTTGACCTTATACAATGCTGGGTGGTCAAGCAGTTACGGGCCATTAGTCCTCAATTGCTCTTGTCAGGTGTTGTTTTCATTAATCCAAGGCCAAAGAGAGATTTAGCTGTCAGTGTGGGCATTGACACCCGTAAGCAGTGCTCACAGCTGCACAGACATACACCCTCCAATTGCATCTGTCACCTCCCCAAAGCTGGGGCTTTAGGTCCACCCACTAAAAGTGCCTTTGAGCCCAACCCTTTTTGTATGCGGAGGTGACTGACTCAGAGCCAGAGGCCTGTGGGGTCCTCTGCTAGCACCCTAAGTGACCCAGGTGCTGAGGGGCTGCTCCCAGGAGCCCTCTGAGCAGAAGGGCCTCTCTTCATGTTGCTGGGACACAGCGTGGGTCGGGATGTGTGGTACTGCTTCAATATGCACTCACCTGCTGGTTTTACTCCCTTGCTCTGCAGAGGAGGAACATGCCAGCTATCCCATGGTAGAAGTTCCTCTTATTGGACGTTGCCCAGGGGTTGCTGGTCAGAACAATAATTGCTTAAAAAAGAAAAAGATGTTGAGCACCGGGACTTACAAGGTGCTTTGATATGCCAGGCTGCGCTGATAGTGCGTAGAGGAACATCCTTTTGTAGCCTGAATTGCTATAAAAGGCTTCAATAGCCTTTCTCTGGCAAACTGCTGGTTGCTGTAGTTGGGAGGTTGTCTGAGTGAATTCTGCGGGCTCAGTTCCACAGTACACGTATTGATCTGCTGCTGCTCCTGAGGTGAAAACTGTTCATGCTTTAATACATTAAATTCTGCTCCCACCGATCTGTGTGGAAGTCTTGTTTTGAAAGCAGAAGAGAAGCGAGGAGAATGTTGAGATGTTTTAACACAGCGAAAAGCGTTTTCTTCCTACACAGTGCCACTTCATGGAGGGAACAGCTTCTCCTCCAGTTCTGTTTTGGTTTAGGTCTCTCTCTTCTGAGATTTTAAACATATGCTTGTATCAGTTCCTCAGCTGGTGTGTAACTGCTGACGTATTGTATCCACTGACTGCATACTTGCCTCATTTACACCTGATGTTTTTACTTTGTCTCTTTAAAGTCAGATTTTCAGTGTGGTCCTTTATTGGAGCTGTACTGTGGGGGCTTTGTGAACTTTGTTCTCATGAGAAAAGCACTGACATCATTGCTGGTAGGAAAACAGGAAAATTCACAGAATCACAGAATTGTAGGGGTTGGAAGGGGCCTCTAGAGATCATCCAGTCCAACCTCCTGTTGTCTGGAGGTCTACTGGATTTATTGCTTCCCATGAAGTGATTGCCCCAGCTCAGCAAGTGGGGACCTTGAGCTTCAGGTGGCTGGATAGTGCCCAGCAGCTGTGGCACAGCTGGAGTGAGATCCAGATGTGCCAGGAAGCTGTGGGCTGCTGTTGCTGCTCTGTTAGAGATGCTGAATGAGACTCTGGTAGGCCACAGGAATGGAGTTCTCTAACTTTTGTTCTCTTTGTTGCTTCAATTGTCTTGGCTTTGTTTTTTGTTTTCCCTCAAATCTAGGTGTTATTAGGTTCTCCTTTATCTGATGTATACATTTTTCTGCTAAAGAAGAAAAGGAAATGATCACTATCCCATTTCAGTCTTAATTTTATTATAATTTTGGAGAAGCTTTGGGGGGTAAAGTTTAACTTGCCTGAGAATAAACAAATTTCTGAGAATTTACAAAGTATAACGTGTTCTGGAAATGTTTGGTTTTTTTCCTATTAAAATTAAAGAAGCCAAATAAAGCAAAGTGCTTTTCATACAGTGCTTGGGATTTTTGTTGTTGTTCTTCAGTTCTGTGCTACTGGAGAGTCGGTTTTTGATCCTGTGTTGAATGGAAACAAGTCCCTACATCAAATAAGGTATTCTCCTGTATTTTGACAGCTCTTAAATGAAATCCCATAGGCTGATATAAATAGCTTAGTCCCATGAAAACCATGCAGTTTGTTTTATGTGGATTGATTTCATTACAGAACTACTCCTCATAGCCATCTGCCCTGCTGTGATTTTTGTGTGTCGTTTGAAGGAACATCCTTCCAGCTTGGTGCTTGGGACCTGCCCTCATGCCAAAGCCATTCCTGTTGTTAGGGCTTAGCCCCCACCCAGGTCTCCCAGGGGTGCGTTCTCAAATGACTGTGGCTTATGGACTGGAGTGGAAAAGGGTCATTTCAGCTGGCTGGGCCCGTGGCTGTGCACTGACTCCAGTTACGACACCGGGCAACATGCAGTAGTGGTGATGAGATTAAGAGCGGTAGGTGTATGGTCAAACCTTGTAGTTAATGCCCTTCTGCTTGCTTCCTGTTTGGACAATAATTGTGAAGTCAATGCTAGAAGTTCTGCCTTCCACAGCGGTGCCTTTTGCCTTTCCTAGGCAAACTGTGAAAATTGTTGGAGCCTGCTTCTTTTTGTGGTGTATATTACACTGTAGACTGGCAACCACTGCTCTTCTAAAAAATGGAGAATTTCCGCTTAATTGACTGAAAATAGGAAGGGGTGGTGTGTTTTTTTTATTTTGATTTTTTACCTAACCTGTTGTTACTCTTAGTGTACGGAGACTTTCTTTCGCATTGTCTGTTCTTAATTGAAGATTTCTGAGGATTGATAATGTGAAGGAGATTAGATGAGGTCAAACTGGCTTTGACTGCCACTTTGGTCTGTGATGCTGTGCTTCTTTCACTGCAGCACAGATGAAAGAATGTGTTTATTCCTAAAATAAAAAGTAGTCTGATAGTCACCTGAGTTTAGCAGTTTGTCTGTGGGGGAAAAAGTTCCCTTAGAAATGACAAGGTTGTTCGAAATGTGTTTTGGGCATTTTAATTGGAGTACATGATGAGTCCTTTGAAGTTTTATTACCTATTATATACTTGATTCCAAATTTGCCTCTTGCAATAGCTTAAGGTTTTTTATTTGCCTCAGAATATTAATGTTTCTGTTTCAAGCTTTGAAAGAGCAAACTTTCTGAGCACAATTATGAACATTAGTTTAATACATAATCCCCACTCAGAGGTTCTTCTAGATTTCCATGTGCTTGTTTAGAGGCTTTTCAAAGGTTCTTAGCTTTAATTACCGTTGTATGAGTACACAGAAGTAAGGACCCAAGAGTTTTATCAATTATTCCACTTGCAAATCAATTTTTAGATAGTCTCAGAGCTGTTCTTAGTTGAATTTACATTGAAGTATAAAGGTTTTAATCTAAATGGGGTGAAGGTTGTGTTGTCTCCTTATTTAAATATTCAATGGTTGTGCATTTCATGGTCCTAATGTGGTTGCTGGTGAAATGCTTTGTTTTGTGTGGTATTGTTTTCTTGTAGTTATTTGCTGTACGTTGAATGTGCAAACTTTTTAGCTACTGAGAGTAATAGTAGTACAGATCTACCTAGAAATGGCATGGATGACTGAGTTTCTGTGGCTTCTAGTGAGCTGTAAGACCTTAAGTTCTTGTGCTAGAATAGACAAAGGACCTTGACTTATAATGACTTTTTAAAATCTTACTTGGAAAGGTAGAACTGTGGCAATGGAAATAGTGTTGTAATTTTAGCATGTGGATCCATAACTGAAAGCTAGCTACACCTACGTCCTCCACCATCCATGAGAAGCCGCAGTGCAAAGTGCCCACTCCAGCATCATACCAAAAGGTCTGTGAAGTCCATGTGGAAATACAGGGTGAGTCATTGTTGAGTAAGAAACTGGAAATGTGCTTCTAGAATGCTGCAGAGGCTTGGTGTTTGGGGAAGAGCTGTCTGGTGTATCCTGCATGATTGTCAGAGAAAGACATAACAAGACTAAGAAAAAAAAAGTTCAACCGTTTTGTGTATTACTGTGCAAAGCTGAATAGAAGATATCTTTAAATACACAGATCGTTCTGAAAGTAATGCCTCATATTTGTTTCCGTGGAAACTACAACAGATATGAAGAGTACAAGAATACTATTTGATAAAGCCAATTTGGAGCTACAAAACACTATTTTTCAAAATAGTCATCACCACAAACTGTACATTTCTGTCAGCCACGATTCAGAGCAGCCTGCATGCCACTCCTTTTAGAAATAAGTGTAGCTGTCCAGAACGTAGCTTGACTTTCACATTGATGTAATCACAGCTGAAACACAGTGCTCGCTGTGCTCACATCCACTGTTTGGTCTCCATAAACTTTCAGCAAGTGTCGGTGTGTATCCATGAATGCCATTTTCTGCGTGGAGGAATTCAGTGGCACACCTTTGGTTTATACACATTTCCACATCAGATGCCATTTTATCAGTGCCCCTCTGCTGCCATCTGTCACGTGGCAACAGAGTGGAATGGAATATTGGGAAGGTTCAGCCTCCACTGCCACACCACCAGCATGTGCTTCTGACATTGTGGGCCAACTTAATAAAACAGGGGGCGTAACTTTCAGAGCAGCCCTTGTATATTCTGTTTCAGAATCAATAATTGACTTCTAGAGATTGTATAGAAATACCCTGTGCTGATACCCAATCTATGATCAGCTTTCCAGCTCTAAGTTACTAAAACCAGTATCAAGGGCAGTGAGACACAATGGGCTGAAATCTGTGGAATTGGAATTCAAATGGTCCCAACCCTTGTATGCCCCAGCCCAGTGCATCAGCTGTGCATGATGAATGTATGGTCTCTTAGCTAACAAGAGCCTTTAGTCCTTGTGTATCTATATCAAAACCAGGAACATGTATTATTGAGTATAGATGCCCTGTTTTGAGCTGGAGCCACATGCAGATGTTGAATGTTCCAGAGAGAGGGTGTTGTGGGTTGCTGAGTCCCAAGTGCTCCATAGGCTGTGCAGAGGGGAGTGCTGCCCCGTGGCCCTGTCTCCACTAGTGGGTGTCCATGGTGCTGTGACACGGCACCCAATATTGGCCTTGGAGCAATACATCACGTATGCCCTTGTGTGGTCATCATCCCCAGCATTTGTCACAGATGTGAGTTTCTTGTCCTTGAAGTTACCAGGTTCTTCTCAGTACCAGCCTGAAGCCTTCAGCATTACTTCACGCCTGGCACAGAGCTCACCCTGCTGGCTCAGTCTGTTGTCTTGCTGCTCTTTGGTTCTTGCTAGGTCTATAAATCATCTCCTATTTTTCCATTTTATTAATATAAAAAATAAAAAATTCTTAAACTCCACTCTTTAGACTTCCATTTTTATTTGGAATATTTTTGGCTTAGTTGAAATTCTCCACATTTCTGAGATGACACCATGTGCTTTTGTGTTCAGTGAAAGATGGAATGTCAGGTTTTCAAAAGAAAATTCCTATTAGGTTACAACTTTCAGTTCACAAAAAAAAGCAAATAAGCAAGGTTATGTTTTTTAGGTCACGAGCCCATTACAAATTTCCAGGTTATCGTGAGAACAGCTTTTACCAGATTTTTCAAAATTCTCTAGCAAAGCCAAGTGTAGTTTGTAACGAGTCCTTGTTAATTTGTTCCACTTTCTGTAAACGTTATCCCCTACCAGTAGCAGCGCTGTTACTGTGCTGGTGCCGTTAGCCATCTGCTGAGCACGTAAAGCTCCTCGGGGCAGAGATCCTATCTTTGCTTTGTACTGTACGGTGCAGAGTGGGTAGCTGGCACTTGAGAAACAATTAATGGTAATGTGGCTCAGCAGGGCGTTCGGCTACCAAGCTAATAAGAGTGGTATAAATGCCTGGTTGGATTGGATTAGTGGGAACTGGTGTGTCCCAGTGGTGTGTCTCCAGCAGGTGAGGAGAAACGATGTTTATTTTATCACTGCTCCTCATCAGATGATGTTTGAGACCATTTCTGAAGGGCGCACAAAAATTAAGGGTGCGAGAGTCCAGGTGGATATCTCTGTTCTGCATATTAGGAGTCCTCACTAACTAAATATTTTTTTCTACTGTGAAATAAGGGATCACTTCAGAACATTAATCTCATTAGTGCCTGCGTTTTCCTTCTCACAGTCTTCTGTGCGCACGATAAGTCGCCGCTTTATCGTATTTTCCTTTGTATCTTAACGATCCCTGTGTGCCAGGAGTGAGCTGTGCCGCAGCTTTCCATCTTATGCTAATCCATCAACATCAAGTTAGCTGCACGTGAGGAGGACGCGTGGAGACGTCAGCAGCCAGCCAAGGCCCGTGGGTTGCACAGCAACCTGCCTGGGAAGATGGATGGCTGGCAGCCTGCACCAGGCCCCGCACTGCTGGGCTTCTCTGGGGCCGGCTCTGGTGCAGGCAGGATGAGAACATGCTCCACGCCGTCCTTGTTGCAACTGCTAGTTTAGTAGGCTTCATTGTGCAGGTTGAGTGGCAGCTGCGGGCTTGTTGGTACCGTTGTGTCGTGCTCCAAGGACGCGAGACTCAAGGTGCATTGTTGATGCTGTTTCGTTTCTTCTTAGAAGACCCTTATGTCACATCAGGTAAAGCCACAGGTGAATTGAGGCACTTGCCCATTGACCTCTCGCTCTGTGGTGGATTCTGTGGCTCACAGCACGGGCTGAACCAGCTGACCTCCACCACTGCTTCCTTTGGATTTCCAGTTTCAGGACTCTGCTGCAGGGCTGGCACAGTGAGATGCACTTACGGGGAAGTAAAAGAGCTGTTGCTGTTGGACCGGGTTGTATAATGGCCAAGTCTTGGAGCCAAACAGGACCTGACCATGTCTGCTTAATTTTATGGAATATTTGATAATTATGCAACGTATTTATTTGCTATTTGGATCCCTTTAGAAAATGTGCCTGTCTTGTGCTCCAGGATGAATGTGCATTTACTGTGGTTGGAACTAAACAGTGCTGAAAAGTTCACAACAAAAGCAACTTGTGTGATCACGGACATCTTTCATGCCCTGAGTCTGGAACCTTTACGACCGCCTCTTACTGAGGGTTTGATGTAGGAAAACAGATACAAATGTGCTTACCTTTAAATCTTTCAACAGGAGGCTCACTAACTTCCTAGAACACGGGCTGTGCTGGACCAGATGGCACGGCATCACTGGGCCAGCAGCAGAGTCTGCATGCCTTGGTCAGTTAGCCCCACAGATGCAGCTGCATTTGTACACACAGCTCCTGGGGCCTGTCCCTGCCCTAGGGTGACCTGGTCAGGACCTTGGGGCCACCTCTGAGAGATGGTCCCAATGTTTGCAGGCAGGGTGTGTGTGCAGCAGCCTGTGGAACTCTGTGTGACTCTTGCTTATGCTGTGCTTATGTACATGACAATTATGGGCTGTTCTAAGTGTGTTTTCTGGTGGCAAGCTGACTGTCGAACTCATTATTTCCTAAAGAGCATGGCACGCTGCTCCTGATTGAAAAACTGATGTTCTGTCTCCTTTGTTGTCCTTGTTCTTCAGCCATATGCAGATTCTTCCCTGCTTGTTTTGGTGAAGTCCATCAGCTCTAGAGTGATAACTTCCATTAGCAAGGTAACAGAGCTGTGCTGAGAGGCAGTGCTATTGTGTTAGTCCACGTTGTTTCTAAAATGGCTGTGCACAGTGTTGCAGAGAGAAGGAAGCACCTGGACACAAGAATCAGGTGTCTGACGTTCAAAAGGAGAAATGATTTCAGAGTGCTTGTCTGTTGAACAAGCAGGGGAGGTGGGAAGCAAGAAAGGTCTGTGAAAAGCTAACATTGTGTTTACCAGATAGGTGACTGGATGGCAGCAGAGGCTTTAGTTTAATAAAGGTTTTACTTGAATGAATCACAGGTTGTTAGAAACATTTCTTACTGTAGAAAGTGGGATCAAGGAGCAAGTAGTCCTGCTCCCCAGTTCCAACAAACCTCTTACCCTCTAGGGAAAAGAGTTCTCCTTTAGTGTCCATTTCTGGGCTCCCTGGTGCAAAAAAGATCAGGATCTCCTGGAAAGAGTCCAGCGGAAGGGCCACAAAGATAAGTGGCCTGGAGCACCTCTTCTGTGAGGAAAGGCTAAGACCTGGGTCTGTTCAGCCTTGAAAAAAGAAGACTTAGAGGGTATCTGATCTGCATCTATAAGTACCCAAGGTGCAGGAGGTGAAGGGATGAGGCTGGACTCTTCTCAGTAGTGCATGATGATAGGACAAGGGAAAATGGTCACAAACTGCAGCTTAGGAAGTTCCACACAGATGTGTGTGGGTTCTTCACAGTGCAGTGACGGAGCACTGGCACAGCTGCACAGAGAGGTGGTGGAGTCTCCTTCTCTGGAGACGTTCAAGACCAACTGGATGCCTACCTGTGCAACCTGGGCTAGGGAGCTGCTTTGACAGGGGGGTTGGACTCGTTCTCTAGAGGTCCCTTCCAACCTCTACAGTTCTGTGATTCTGTGTAAACTACTTTTTACGATGACAGATTTGTGTCTGAGCCACATCCAGTGGGGGTGAGTGGTCCTCTCTGTCAGAGACAGAGAAATACCGTTCTTGGGTTCCCACATCAGTGAAGGGTTGAAGAAAGATTTTCCTTTCTATGGTTTGATCAGCTGTGTTTCATCCACTGGGAATTCAGATGTGAACATGCCTTCATCCTCATCCCAAAAAGAGTGTTAGAGTCTGGGAAGGGAGCACACCTCAGCATGGTGTTTGTACCATGCATGCCTTAGGCAGCCAGCAGAGAGCAATGGGGCTGGAGTGCAGATTGGCCCAGTTCAGGGTGTGTTTCTGATCCAGGCCAGCTGTTCCCTCCTGGAACACTATTCTTGAGCTCTTCTGGAGCCCAGAGAACCAGTATGGCTGTAGACTGAGGTCAGCGTGTCATTGCATCTTGAGTTGGTTGAGGGGGATCTTGGGCCTAATACCTGAACAGCCTCACAGCATCGATTCTCTGATCAGAGAAATATCCAGAGCTTGGTTCATGCCAGGTGCTCCAGCTTCTGCTTAGGAATTGAGGTTGACCAGTATCTTCTAGGATGGAGTTCCAGAGAAGCATGGAGAAAGGGTAGAGAAGCCAGGCAGCAGATAACAAAGACACACTTATGCAGCAATGAGAATATCTTCTCTTATTTGAGATATTTAATCTTTTTGAATGAGTAATATAATATTTATAATATTATAGTAGCTGTAATAACTTGCTTAAAAATTAAAAATAGTTAATGGCTGAAGTAGAATAAGCGTGTTTAATACTTTTCACTGAACTGCTATACCTCCTAGAAAAGTTTTATTTAAGTGCATAATTTTCTCCCATCCGGGGCATCTCACTGGAGCAAACACACTGGCTCTGTGTTCCCTTCTGAATGCACATCAGGCTGATGGTATTTATGAAGCTCCCTGCCTGATACATATATTAGCTATTTGGAGCATCGCTTCCTACCATTAGATGAATTAGCCCAAGACAAATGAGGGCGTTGAAGTTGTCTGGCTGCCCTGTGTCCGTTTTTGGGATGTAGGACTAGTTCTTTTGTGGTAGGTGAGTTTTATGTTGCTTGATGTATTATTAGATAAGATTCCATTAACTCCTGGGAGGTTTCTCCCAGTCTCAGCCCAGCTCCTAGGAAAATACAATTTCTTGCACTGCTTTCCCCATGAGGTAGAGAGCTCTACTGTGCTTGAAGACCCAAACTGCTGCTTGGACCCATTCCATGGAGACTTGGTGAGCAGAACAAGACATCAGCTGTGGTTTGATGTAGGTTGACGGTACAAACTGTGTATGAGAACTATGTCTTCTGTTGCTGAAGAGATTCTCCAGGGCATTTTGTACATATAGCAGCAGTCTCTATAGCACTGAGACTTCATGCCTGGGTAGGTTGCATAGCTATTGGTAATTGAGAGATGATAAAATGTGAGTAGCTGTAGCAGAGTCATCATCTAGTAGAACAGGGTGAAGATTCCTGCCTGAAGTTATGAGAAAGTGTTTTCCCACTCCTAAACATTGCTGCGGTTGCTGTGTGTCACGATCAGAGCATCATCAGTTCAGTCTGTGCAGCCTGGGCGCTTTTAGTGACTGCATGTGGTCGTTCAGTAGGAGGAAGAGCATAGGTCCTTGCAGTCATAGAATGAGGGCAGATTGCCATGGGCCCCTCCTGCTGCAAGGGCCTGGCCAGAGATACAGGAGCAGCCATGGGGATGTAGTGCATTCAGGGTAGATTAATAAAATGAAGGTATTTTCAGTGCATATAACGTATGTAAAGCATTTGGCCTTCTACAGTGCTCTTAGAAATTCAGAATGAGTAATAACATTTGCCTATATGGAATGTGTGCAAGAGGAAGATCCAGGGTAACTGCAAGCAGCTTAGCCAGACATCAATCCTGGGCAAAATAATAGAAGAACTGATAGAGGATTTAGACAATTAAAGGTAGGGAATATAATTAATGCCATTCACTGTTCATTTTTGGAGAATACGTCTTGTCAAACAAATGAGTTTTATCTGATGAGATTGCAAGCTTGGAAGATAACTGTGTAGATATAATATACTTAAACTTGTGTAAGGCATTTGATTTTATTCCACATGACACTATGATTAAAATATTAGCACTATATACTTTTGCTGAAGCACGTGTTAAAATGTATTAAGAACTGAGTAACTGACAGACCTCAAGAAGTAGTTGTCAATGGGGAATTGTTGCTGAATGGGAACATTTTTAACGCAGCTCTGCAGGGATCAGTCAGGTCCCCCATGCTATTCATCATTTTTGGCAGTGATCTGAAAGTAAATACAAAGTTATTTCTGATAAAATTTGTGGATGTCACAAAGATTGATGGAATGAGAAGCTGGGCAGTAGGATACAGTGCTCTTGGTCACTTGTGTCAGAGGTACAGGGAAGACACAGATACCTGTGATGAGGGTGGTGGTACTTCATGTCCAGATAAAATGCAGAGGCTGAGGTCCTTCCCTCTCTCTATTGCACCACTGCTTAACATTTGATGTGTTCTAACGGGTTCTCCATCACCGTTCATTGATCGTTGTTTATAAACAGACCAAGTTTTGTGTAGCTTTCCAGCCCCGAGTTCCCTAAGCTAAAAGGAGACAGTATATCTTATTAAATAAATGATTAGACATCAATGATTTTCTGCCTTCTAGAGCAGAGTTATTTGGAAGCATGAAAGGAAATTGTTGCAACAGTACAAAACCGCTGCCCTTTGCACTTGCATCTTTCCCACAGAGTAATCCTTCATTCATTGTTTACTTAATGAGAAAAGAAAGAGGTTAATTTATAAACCAAATAAAAATCTGATGGAAGGCTTTATTTGTGGAACAAAAAAACTGAATTAAGTGAATGCTCTATCCATTAATGCTGCTAATTGTACCATGCTCCACTGAGGAAAGTAGACAGGTCTGCTTGGATTTTGTTCTTGCTGATGGAAGCCACAGCCCTGCTCCAGTGAGAGTCCAAGCCAGAAATCTGTGGCAAGAGTTTCTTAAAAACCTTCCTTGCTTGGTGAATTAATTTCAGCTCCCAGTCTGCAACAGGCTCGGCCTCTCAGGAGTTTCTTAAATTTAACAGACAGGTCGAGGAATAATTGGCAGAGCTGTTTTGCCAGTGAATGCTGTCTGAATCACTTGCAAATTCTCAAGAACATCTACAGAGAGCTGCTGTGAGGAGAAGGAGGGACTCCTTAATTCATTTTCCCTGCTCCAGGAAAGTCTATCATAGCCATGTTATAATTTATCTGCTTCTGGGCTATTTCTGTTGACTAAATGATATTGCAGATGTTATAGTGAAATTAAGGCTGGTATAAGTTGTGCATTTCTCCTGAGTCTGCCTTGATAGCCATTGAGCTTTGCTGGTCAGTGTATGTCTGAAATCTCTAGCATCCTCTAATGAGCCAAGCCAGCTGGCCTGCCTGATGGGAGAAGGTTAGTGGGAAGGGGAGCTGGGGTGCTGTGCAGTGATCTGGATGAGAGTAGGATGGTTGCTTGATGCTGAGGCTGAGTGGAGGCTGAAGCTCTTGTACCTGCGTCTTTCTTGAATTAATCTGGGTGTGGTGGGAGAGATCGTAATAAACATGGGCATTGTGCAGCTGGGATGTGTGCTTTAGGGAATGGTTTCATTTTGCAGAAGGGCAAAAGTTATGGTCCTTTTAAAGTCCCTCTAGACTGCATGAATTGGAAATGTTAATGCTACTATCTTCAACAGGAGGAGTTGTTCATGTCTAAATATCCCTAGGGCATGGCTTTCCACAGCTTCTTCCATATAGTAAAATGCCACCTATCTCTTGGTACCAACAGCCAGGGTAAGGTGAGGGCGGCCAAGAAGTACATCCATAATGTCTTGGAAATGGGGGTCAGTTCGTGAAGACAGCTAGGAGTAGTTTGTGAAAACATCTAGGAGTAACACTGTATTCCCTTGGAGAAGCTGTGGCTGACTGTGAAGTGTATGGAGAAAAAGGAAAAATTAAAGTTGCTTTGCTGGAATCCCCTGTGATAGTTTTAAGATTTCGTATTGGAAGAACCACTTCCCTCTAAAATGTGGCTGAAGCTAAAGTACATAAAAAGGTTAATCTCTTTCTGAACTTCATCAGCTACTCTGTGCGTGTTGAGGCTTCACAGTCTGTCATTACCTGATGGGGCATGAGGGCCTGTAAGCCCCAGCTGGTGAGCTGCTGAAGGGAGCTCAGGAGATTTTGTTCCTCTCTTCTCATTGCCTTTGTCAGCCAGTCCTAAACCTTGATTTTCAGATTATGATAGTAAGGGTGAAATACTAATCATGAAAACAATTAGCAAACATGTGAGCTTAGCCCTGTGTCACTGAGCATATGCAGTTCTTGGTGGAAAAGAAAAATCTTGGAGCAGTAACACGAGAAGCTGCTTCTTGAATTTAATCTGTAATTTGCTTTAATTCCGGCATCACACTATTCTGCTTCTTCAGCTAGACTTGTTTCTATATGTACGCTTTGTATGTGTATGTATAATGTCAACATACAAATATATTTATAAATATGAACAGGTACACACATATATATGAAAAAGTATTATTGCACTGAGGTAGCTTCATGGGACACAGTTATATGCAGCCTTTGGAAAGCTTATT
Organism: Cyrtonyx montezumae; assembly: GCF_038088225.1. Lineage (NCBI taxonomy): Eukaryota > Metazoa > Chordata > Aves > Galliformes > Odontophoridae > Cyrtonyx > Cyrtonyx montezumae. The sequence continues at coordinate 15,767,540 of NW_027071826.1, forward strand.
TTCTGAAACACAGCCTTCCCTCTGCTAAGTATTCAGAGAACATTGTAATTATTGCTGTGAATATCTTCTAAGTGCTCAGTGGAAAAAATTGCAAATGTTTTTGTTAGAACATGTATTTGTTCATAACCTGTTCAATATATCGCCTGTTTATTTGCCAGCTGGCTTCCTTTCAGAAACGTATTACAGAGAAGATATTTTTTTATTGTTGTGACATTTTTATGCTGTTGACATACTTTAAGGGAGATCCTACCCTTCCATAGTATGTATATTCTGGAAATGTTTGTGAAGCGTAAGACTGATTTTTTTTTTTTTCCTAAATATATTGTCAGAAATTGTTCTTGGCTTCAGTTTGGGCATGCAAATAGTTTTTTCCTCCTAACTCCAAGTAACATCACTCCACTTGCCAGTGGTTACATCAACACAGCATTGTTCACTTTGCCTAGAACATACATAAGCTGTAATGCCTTCGTGTCTGGAACTGGAGCTGGAAGGACTGTGGAACCTGGGGTCAGTGGCTGAGAGGTGGATTTTGAGGCCAGAACTGGCTCAGAGAGGAGCATGAGCCCCATGGTGTCCCCAGGCTTGCTAAGCTGCCTTTGTTTTGATATGTGCAGCCTCTGTTGTGTCTCTTTCTTTGAGGAACAGCAGACTGCTGGCTCTGCGCTTGAGGTTTTGAATGCTGGAGGATGCATGCTGCTTTCCATGTTTATGTTTAAACACAGGGCTGGGTTGTGGGGAGGGAAGAGTGACTTTTTTTTTTTTGAAACAGAACTCTAAATGTAAACAACCTCGTGGAGGAAGGCCAGGGCTGTGCTAGTGTGGCTGAGCTGTTCCCAGCTTTGAAACCTGGTCCTGGTGGGCCACAGCCCGTGGTGGTTGGGTGAGGTCTTCTTCAGGGCAGTCCAATGCCTAGGCACGATCTGTAAGAAATGACCACTGGTCCCTCAGCCTCTGGACTATGGTGCTTAGCTGCTTTGTTTCCTGGGCTTCTCAGTTCCAGATTTTAGTTTTCCCAGCTCCTTTCTGAGATCAGGGGTGATATAGCTTTCAGTGGAAACTTAGATCCAACTAATCATCATCCCTCCTGCAAGAGACTTCGGGGCAAGGGGCTATATAGAGCCAGAGTTGAGTTTCTTTTCATGGTGTTCTCTCAAGAAGTGAAGCTGGCACCTCTTGAAAAGCCTGTTCTTTGTGCAAAAGAGATGTAGCTCTCCTTGCATTCTGGTGTCATTCTAGACACTTGGGAGTTGTCTCAGAGCCACCTCTGAGTGGGGACAAGGGACCTGCCTCGGCAGTAAGCTCCTTCTGAGCATTCCCTGAGTGTACTATGGCTGCATGGGGGAGACTGTGGTGTTTTATGGATGCATTTTAAAAATGGTTCAATTTTTAATAGGCTATTCCATGTAAGTCTTGAGAGGAGGGCATAGTGGGCTGAAACAGCTAAAACCATCTTTGTGCAGTTCTTCTCATGGGGGCTGTGGACAGGATATCCTCAGCCCCTGCCAGGCTGGGCTGCGTCACTCCTCCACAGCAAGCAGCAGCAGCATGAGCATGAAGAGACGTTTGAGATGCACAACATGTAAATATTCCATAAATACCAGGAATTTGGCAGGGAGGCAGCCGTGGCTTCCTCTCTCCCTGAAGACACTGCCATATGCCCAGAGATGATTCCGGTTATTTCAGTAGTGCTGGCAAAACTGGATTTGGGCTCCCTGTGGCTCCCAGGCTGGTAACAGTGGTGGTCTCTTCCCGTAGGGATGGGGAAGGGGAGATTGTTCAGGGTTCGGGGATGCTGAGCAGCCTTATGTTACTCACCCCTTAGCCCAGTGTTGGGGTACGGAGTGGGGTCCGAGCCTGTGATCATCCTACCCCACCCCTGGGATTTCCCACCTGGTGGGGTTGTGGCATGAGGTGGAGTAGCTGCAGGCAAATTGTTGTTACAACAGATGCTTCGCTCCAATAAATCTACAAATTTATGACAGACAGTGATCCAGGTGTGTGCCTGTAATTTCTATGCACTGCTGCATGTTTTCCCAGCCAGGCAGCACGTTAACCCAAACGAACCATAGAGGACGTGGGTTATATCACTACACCCTCAGACTGGAAGGGCTCCACCTGGCTTCGGGGCAGTACTGGTACCAAAGCATATAGGGAGTTTTGTATGCATTTTGACAGCAGGGGAGAAACTGCATCTCCCCCAAAAGATGTTATTTGCCAGCCACATGGCATGCGTCGCTGTTCAGCCACAGCACTTCTTCCAGCTCCATGCTGCCCATGCAGAACGGAAGGGGCATGCTGTTTGTTTGAGTCTTTTTTATTATTTTATTCCTTTTATTCTCTGTGAGCAGAGGAGTTTTTTAAGAGTGTGAGATGTCAGGGGCAAAAACAAACATCCAGCTCCTGGCTCAGGTCTTCTCTACACAGCACTTCTTTCTCCATGCCATCTGTTTGCTGAAATTAATGCTTTTTTAGCCTCTGCAGGACAGCACCATGATTTATTTATTTAAATGTTTAAAAGGTCCTTTGTAACTCTGGAGATTCAGCTGGAGCATCCAGGCCTGCTCACTGGCTGTGGAAATCCCATTTGGTATGCATGCTCTGGTCTTCACAGCTGGACATGCAGCTTTATTTGATCTTTTTATCCCTCAGCGTCTTAGATGCTGATGGTGAGATAGCCCAGGCTTATGGAGCTCAGCACAGTGCCTTGCAAGGTGGATGGGGGCTTCTGTGATTGGTCTGGGCCCCCTGGTGCCCTTGGTCTCCAGTTAGTGTGCTTCAGAGCAGTGTGTCCCAGGGGCTCTGGCAGGGCATGCTGCTGAGCATCACTGTGTTCTGCTTGTTCTGCTGCTGTTGTGGTTGGGCTTGGTGCTCCTGAAGCTGTTTTCTAACCTAGACGATTCTACCAATTCTGGGATTGTAACCGTGTCTCAGGAACCTCCCAGCGTTTCCTGCTTTGGTCCCAGTGCCTCACCCTGTGCATGTGACTGGGATATTCCTGCAAGCCACTTTGGTCCTTAGCCTTGACCATGCCATCCTGTGGTGAATAACATGTTTATCTGGAGGCTGTCACTCTATCTGTGATTACTTCACACAGAGTTCACTCAGATGGATTCCCTTTTTCCCCTAGTGTCTGCCCTGCAGAAGCTGACCTCCTGCCATCAATACGTGTACCTGGAGATGGTGCTTTTGCTGCCATGTGTCTGGATGGAGCGTGTCCTTTTTATTTTGCATTCCGGAGCCTTTAATTATTCTCAACAAGTCTCTTTCACACTTTGAAAATCCTGTAGCGATTTCAATTTGAATTGCTTTCTCTGAGGCTGCTGTTTAGAGGAGTGCATCTGCTCTGGAGACCCAGTGGTAATTGTGCAGTAATAGTTACGATCCTTTAAATGCACTTAAGGTACCATGAGCTTGAAGAATTGATAACGATGCAATCTGGCATCTCAGTACAGGTTTTGTGTTGTCTCCAAGCTGAACATTTTGGTTTTAATTTTATTGTCTTGCCATTTATGAAGATTACAAATGTTAGCGCGTTGTAGAACTTGGACATGTTTAATGCTTTCCAATGACCACATGTGACCATATACCCATCCACAGGTTTGGGTCCTCACTCAGTTCCACTCTGCCAAACCTCTGCTGAATTCAGCAGGACTTCTGCCAGAACAGGGTCCTAAAAAAAATAAAATAAAAATTGTGTGCCTTATTTGAGCTCATTTGTGCACCAGCCTAGGCTCATATTAAGAGGCTGTTAAACAAAAAGTACTGAAAAACCTACTTGTCCTTGCCCAGAGCAAACCTTTATCCTGGGACAGGTCCAGCAGGTTAATGGTGGAGTTCCCTCTGGTTCATCTGTTACCTAAAATTTTGTACTGTTGATACAATTAATAGATGCAGGTTTTTTTCTTCTGCCTTAATTCTACTCTAAGGGGAGTGAAAAAAAAAGTCTCTTAGGTATGTGTTTTAATGTGCAGCGTGCAGTCTGCTGCCATGCTCAGAATGTAACCTTTTCAAAATTACAAGTTGGGAGTATGATAATGAAACAAAAGTAAATATGGTTCAGTTTGATATGAATTATCCTTCAGGGGTTTAATTGAGCTTGGATGAGTTGTTGCTGTGTGGGAACCCAGTGGCTCAGAATGCAGCAGGCAGTGTTGCTTGGCTGGCCAGAGCTGGAGCAGCCATGTGGCAGCAGGAAACCTTGCCCTCGAAGAGGTTTCTTTGGAAGCTCGAGGAATTTCTTGCTCTTGCTCCCAGCAGGAATTTGTGAGCCCAGAGTAGAACCAGCTAAGTCATGGATGGCTCATTGCATCCAGGCAGTGGCAGTCGTTCTTGGAGGAAAAGTGTGTGCTTGTCTTGTGTAGACTGAGGAGCTGCATGATGCCCTCACTCAGAGGTTGCATAGTGTGGTGCTGGGCGGTACAGAGAACTTCAAGATATGAACTGTGCTGTAATGGGATGAGACAGAAGTAGTGTATCACCTTCTTTAAAGCCTTGATGATGATTATGGGATGAGGTTCTTAACCTGCTGCACAGAGATTTATATAAGTGATTCTCATTAATGCCAGTGGGGATTACTCAGAGATATACAAGTGCATCTCAATAAGAAATGTGCCTTGGCAGTTCACTATTAATATTTGAAGATAGTACAAGCAAAATCTCCTTCTCTGGCTCAAAACAGACAAAAACTAGCGGTATTCCAGGGAAAAATAATCTGTTATTTACGTCTGAGGGGTTGTAAAAAGGGGAACCATTCACATGTACAGGTTCACAAAATAAGCATTTCTTATATGCATGGCATGTTAACTGTTCTCGTGATTCTAATGCCTGGCTCCTTCCTGCTGGTTACTGATAGGCAGCAGCGTGGCTCTGTTTTTGGGCACTGCTGACCTGCTCCATCCCACGGCTCTGCTCCCGTCCCATCGTTCACAGGGGGAGAGGAAGGGCTGGTCCCACTGCTTGCGGATGGGTCCTTGCATAAAATGAGATGGGGAGACAGCAGGCAAGAAAAAAAGCCTTAAGAAAAATTTGGAATTTGTGACTTCAGTCTAGTAGTGTATCTCCAAGGGCTTGATTCTTCTGAAGTGGCCATTGAAGAGGGTGGAAAGGGCGGCCTTTGTATGTGAGGTTCAGAGGCAGGCTGGCATTGACCTCTGCTTGATGTTTCTCGCTTGTTACAGTTTCTCTGTTCAGTTTGTGTAGTTACAAGCTTTCAAGTTGGTTTCTTCAAATTTGGACTTTTTTTTTATTCCTCTCAAGTTGGAATCTAAAGTCAGGAAGGGTTATTTTAGGTTCCATCCCCATCCTGTCCTGCCTGAGCTGTGGCACGCAGCCTTCCCCCGGCTCACCTTCCTCCGGTGGGCACAGCTCGGGCTGCGTCTGTTCGCAGCGTGTTGCTGCTGTGCTTGCCCAGTCCCTGCAGGACCTGTGACTAATTGCTGCCACACTGTTTCAACTAATTTACTCTATTATTATTAGCATTATTTACATAATTTTTAATGGAAGCCCAGCTCGCCTAAAAGAGAGAAAGTAAAATGTATTATTCCTAACAGATGTTAGCAGCTTTGGAATGAGGCAGGACCTGGTGATGTGGCTTCCCAGCAACGCCCCTGGCTTAGCAGGTTCACCAGAACAGATGAGTCTTGCCTCTTGCCCAGCAGATAGGTGCTAAAGCTGACCTTTATAGCAGCACATTGCAGGTGACAGTCCACCCTGAAGCCAAGCATTCCCTACTGAGAAGATTCGTGCTCGTGGCTGCAAAGGCTGAATTTTGTCAGTTTTCTCATTCTCGGCAAAACAAATGGTGAGGTTGAAGTCAGTGAAGGTTTGCACCGTGCAGTACAGAGCATCGTGCTTTTGTATAAGGGCATATTACACTGATAATGTGCTGTTTTAATACTTCAGCTGAGATAACAGAATACAAAATATCCCGTTTGAATCTTAGGGTGTGGATTTCATCCAGTTCTATCTGTAGGTAGACACTGGGGAGAGTTTATAATTTGCTTTCCAGGATTTGATCCTTTCCTTCACTTCTTTATTTTTCATTTCATTCATTATAGCTGCACAGAAATGACCATAAGGAAATAAAGTACACAATCACACAGCACTTATACAAAGTAAAGAACTTCTTGAGTGCTTTCCTGTTAAGGAACAGTCCAATAACCACGAGACCGAATGAAGGTGCACCTCTCCCCTGCCCTGCTACCTGGCCACAGTCACTTTACAGAAACTTCCAAAGAGCTTCCTGATCTCATTGTCACCTGTGTGACATCTGTCAGCAGCCCCTGGGTTCAGCTCAGCATCAGGGGCCAGGTGAGGCTTAGAGGTGATGGTGGCAGCTGGGGACACTGGAGAGGGGCTGCAAGCTGGGAAGCTGAGTTGTTGGGAAGAGAAGCAGCTATATTTTTTTTCCAGCAGCTGAAACCCTTTTTGTATTTTGGTTTCTGGTACCAGCTATTTATCCAAAACATTTGGGAGAAAAGCTGTCTCTCTATGAAATATTTAACATCGCTTTCAGCTCTGGGCTGAGAAAGCTCCCAATCCACATGTGAGTCACCAAGAACTCCTCCAAAAAGAACAGAAGAAGTCAGTGCAATTGCTATAAGGAAAAAAAAAACAACAAAAAAGCACCTTACTGATTAGGAAAACACAGAATGGTTCATGTCTCTTGTATATCGTGAAAAAAAAATTTGCAGTCATACGCAGAGTTCCAGATTTTAGATGCAGAATATTTCAGTATGCTTGGTAGCATCACGTCCTATATGATGGAGACAATTTGTGCATCCAGTAACAGGCCTTCTATTGAGCGCTGTTCTGGTTCATATCCTGCCATCGTGAAGATTCTAAGATGCAGATCATTGCTTCTCTTGGTAGCTTGTTCCTTGGGTAAATTGTTGCAAGTTTTTTTTTTAGCTTCATTTGCTCTTCCAGCTGTCAGTTCCCATGCATCTGCACAGCTGCTTGGTGCCCACAGCATGGGGCAGCCCTACAGATAGAGGGGGTACTGTGGTCCTGTGCTTCTGAAATTGAAGCATCTCCTGAAGGATCTACCAGTAGTGCCAGGTCAGGAGCCCACTGTGGGCAAGCAGGACTGCATCCATCCATCTAGATCTCAGGTTGATTCTTTAATTAGAAGACCCACCACAGAATTTGGCTGCTGAGGTCTTAATTGGATGCAAGCTAAAGCACCAGTCAGCTCTGTGACTTCCAGTATGTTTTCTGTTGTTCTAGATAGACTTCAAGTGAATAGTAATTATTGGCTCCTTCAATTGCTGAGCATTTCATATGTCCAATTGATTTTAAAGGAGCCTGAGATGCTGAATGTGGTAGAAGGAGAACATGTAGTAGAATGATTTGTGATAAACCAATCTCATGCTGCAGCAATGCTATTAGTAAGTACTGCTACATGCTGTGCTTATGTGTTCCATGTATTCATGGTGGTCATAACTGCATCTGCTATTTATTTCTATGCAAGTGAGCTGAGTAAAATTAAGATGAAACTTCTTTTGTCACATTTTTCCCTTTGATCAAATTATTTTTTCAACATGCAGATGAATGTATCCTGCAGAGATTGCAATCTCTATCCTGTAGCCAATTACAGAAACACCCTGTATGGGAACTGTTGAATCATAACCACTGATTGATCACCTGAGGTGAGCACTGAGTCAGCTGCAGGAGCACAGGTGAAGGCAATCACCTGTGTGATTGGAAGGGGTGGAGTCTGGCTCCATCTCTCCCAAACCCCATTTAAGGGCTGACCACCATTGGGGAAGGATGTCTTGTTGGAGATCCCTCCCTTGTAAAGTTATTGGCGAACCACTCTTTATTTACTCGTTGTCTGTATACCATCCAGATAAGCATAGCAAAATATACCATCTTCCTATTTTCTGTGAGTACTGTTCTTTTGGGTTATTCACCCTATATTCACCCTACACACCTCAGCTGGGCTTTTACCTCTCCTTCCCCTGTAGTCCACGTAAAATTTTTTTTGGTGATGAGGGATCTTTGTATACGAAACGTAATCCTACTGGTGAGAGGGCTGCTGCTCTTCATTGCTGCTTGGAGATGTCATCCATGGAAGGTAACGATATTTTCCACAGGCTGAAAACCACTATCTGATGACCCAGGTAGCTCCTCTGTGCTCTGAAATGACTTCTGTAGGGAAGATGTAGGTGTAGAATGCTTTTCTAGGCTTTATGCTCCACTTAGTAAACTGTTTCTTGTAGCTTACAGACCTGATGCTGATTTTAAAGTAGTGTTTGTATATTCTAATAAGTAAGATTTTGTTTTCAACTGTTGAGATCAGAAATACAAACCTTATAACCTCTGCTCTATTGCATAATGCTTGTTTGAAGGTGTGCTCCAGTGATCTCTGCTAATAACAAGTCCCTAGGTGAACTGTGCTAATTAACTGACATATTTTGGCATGTGTCACTTAGGCCTTTTGCTCCTCTGACCTCCTGTGTTTTGCGCAGGTGGGACCTGGGCCTCTGCCCATGCTTGTGCCTGGCTTTGAGCAGTGGATGTTAATGGACCTGACTCCTTCTAGGAGGCTTGTCCAGTGACTCTTCCTCTGTGTGGCTTGTCTGGTGCCCTCGTTCTGGGAGGGGTGACTGAGGTTGCTGCAAGTCAGTGAGGTTTTGAACATAAAAGCATTAAAGGCTGAAAGCTGTCAGGGACCGCTGTGATGGACGTTCTGCAAATACCCAGAGACAAGTCAGGATGGTCAGGAAAGAATTTGTACCAGCATTATGAAAGGCATAAGGCCCTTTTTAAAACTGTACCTGGATAAGCACGTGTAAGGACTCCTCGTGGGAGGGAGCTGGTGTGGCCATTCATCTGTGCCTGAGCGGGCTGATAAAGCCGACAACCTCATTCCCTACTCATTGCTTGAGTTGCCTAATACTGCAATTGCCAGCCTCTCTGATGAAAGGCAGGTTCACGTATCAGATTGTTGAGCATTAGGGATAAAGGATTAGATTTGCAGTGTAATCTTCCAGTAACATTCCTCTTGATCCATAGTCCATGCTTTATGAAAGGGCTCTTTTCTCTCTGACAATGTGGTGGCCAGCTAAGGGATGCTATCGTCCACCTTCATTTGGAGATAGCAAGGCTGCTGCTGACCTGATGTTCATGAAGGTCGCAGCTGCACTGGGCAAAATTAGTTCTGTGTAGGACAGTTAAGTAGATTGGATTTTCTCAGTTGTAGCTGATTTACTTTCATCTGGGCTTCTCTTGCAAAGCCATTTAAAGTCCATTCCCCTCTGCCCCCCACCACTCTTCTGTAGGAAAGTATTGAAAGGGACTGAAATTGAAGTGATTTCTGCCTGGGCTCCCATTCTGCCTTGTGCCCTGTTCTCACATCTCTCCAAGGAAGGTGTTTGGCAGAAATTGGGGCAGGCTTGGTAGTTTGCTCTGCAGAAGTGGGCTGTATCTCATACTACCACAAATGTCACAGGGCCAGCAGGGAAGGTCCTCATGAGCTCTTCCCACCTGTTGGTTGCCTTACACTGCCTGCTTTCGATGTGGGGCCATGGGACCTTTCCACAGACCCTTTGGGATGATGCTGCAGACAAAGCCAGGCCCCTTCTTGTGGTTGAGTGTCCCTGAAGTTTTTGGATCCCCAATGAAGCCAATTATTGTGGATCAAAAGGTGGGAGAACCCACGGCTTCTGGTCAGGAGAAATCTGCTGACATCCACAACAGCTTCCTGTGAGCGGCAGGTTGGATGAGATAGGTGTGGCCACCAGGAGAGGCATCAGGTACCTGTCTGAGTTGGCAAGAACACAGTCGTGACTGAGAAGCTCATTCACTGTGAGCGTGACAAGGCAAGGGGGAAGGGTACTTCCCACAGACACAGCCTTTGGCGCCTGGTGGAGGTGGACAGCTGCTGTCAGGAAGGCTGCAGGGATGCATCTCCATAGAGCAGCCTTCCCAAGGGTGGGACCAATAGCACTGACTGCTGGCAGCTGTGCCACATCACATGGTTTTCCTTTAGGTGGCTGAGAGTGCTGAAATGTGAATGAATAAAGGTGGGGTGGGAGAAGCTCTCAGACACTATCTTTAGGTTGCCTTTGGCCACCTGCAGAGCTGGATGTTTTATTACACAGGGCTGTAAATGTTTGACTTAACACCCAGTTGTGCAGACTCCCGGATCTTGGCACGCTATAGATGGTGCAGTAACTAGTGCTTTGATGTCTTAACATAGAAACAGTTGCAAAAGTGAAGCACCAGGTCAGCTGATTATAAACGCAGCCAAATTGAGATGGCAGATTCTCTTTTCTTTCCTAAAAGCTTTTGTAACTGTAATTTTCCTGAACTGCGCTGAAAACAAGCAGTGACCCTGGTTTTTCTCTGACATTTTCTATTACTTTTTATTGTCATCTACCTTTATGTTATGACAGTACTTCATACACTGAATTACAGGTCTAAATACTGTCTCAGGCTTTGGGCTTTGTTGACAATGTGCATTTGGGAAAGGTGTTAGTGGCTGAAGAAGTGAGTGCTCAGAGTGTGCAGTGATTGGAAATGTGGAAAGATCCACGCCCTCTGCCTGCATGCCAGCATAGGTCTGAGGTGTGAGGGTTTGAGCTTTCTCATTCAGACAATATTATAATAGGGAAATGAAAAATTTGACAGTTCTTTTATGTTTACTCATTTAATGTCAAGAATGTGTCACATCTGCTATTAATTGATGGAAAATTATGCCTCTAATTTACCAATTTGATCGTCTGGGAAAATGGGAGAGAATATAGCAAAGTAAATGAGTGCCTATTAATCTTGTAAGTTTGCCTGTTTACCAGCAGCCAAAGCTGCTTGTTGCCTGGTGCAATGTTAGCAGCTTCCCAGCAGCACTGCTGGACAGGGATGGGGCCTTGGGCACCTGCTGGGAGCATCACTGCAGGCAGGGTCCTCAGGGTGCCCTCTCCTAGGGGACAGGAGGGTGCTGTTGGGTGATACCCTGCTGTGGGGACAGCACAGCGTGCCCTGCCCTGCTGTTCTGGCTGTGGGCATGGAGGAGCAGCTACCAGGGCTGTAGCCTTTGCTACCACCTCGCTGATGCCCAACAGATGTAGGCGTATTTATCCACTAACTGATGTAATCGTTATTAATGAACATTAATTATTTTCAGGAGCATGAGAGCGAGTCGGGTTGTTACCAGTGGCAGGCTCCTTACTGTAGGACAAGGGTCCTGTCTTCTGTCTCGGCACCATGTTCACTTGGGTGCCTTCTGACAAGCTCTGAAATTACCTGCTGGAGCAGCCTTCCTGCTAACGTATTTTCTTCCAGCCCACGTGAGTTTACAGCACGTGTTCTTGTGGCACCGATTTTGAAGTAAAACGGAACAGCGTTCTCTTAAGCTGTGATGTCTTGTCACTCTTGCTGGAGGAGGAACAGAGGTAAAAGAAGCTAGGTTCTTTTTCTGATTTTGCAGATAGGGAAGTTTGTATTGCAGGTAACTTGTGTATCAGATTCAAACTATGAGTACGCTTCAGCATGATGCTGTCATCGAATCTGAAAACTGGAGTTTAATGAGAAGGGTTGGCTGAGTGGCTGTGACTTCGGGTATGGTACGTGCACAGTGACAAGCCTAGTAGCTCTTCTATCAAAAGACAACAGTGTGTTTGTGGAAATGCATTTCTGGAGAATCAAATACTCTTATTTTAGTAGCAGAAAGCCCCTGAAACATGCCAACTCTGGAATAAGCAGATTCTGAAAACTGACATATCTGTATGATTATTCCAGTATACACCATCTGTCAGCAGCATATCCTAATATTTATGTATTTGGATTCTTGTAAGTGTTATGAGGATACTGATGTTCATAAATCATTTCATATTTGGCAATCACTTTGTTACCTTTCTGTGGTTTAATAAATGACATCCTGCATGTCCCTGCTAAGGTTCTGAACAGGGAGTGGAGTCACGACATGGTTATGCAAGGGACACACTTCACACAAAAAGTCTGTAGCTGGGAGATGCCAAAGCCTGCCTCCCCTCTACTTTTTCTTGTTCCACTTCAGACTGTGCCACGTTTCACTCAGCTTCATCCAGGCTGGTGGAATGACTACACTTAGATTGGCAAATGATATAATATGACTAATTGTGTTTAATGCAGATAATGTTGTATAATCAAAACAAAGAGTAGATTGCATGCAGATTCTGAAAGGGCACCAGGCTCAGGAGTGATGCTGTATTTGTTACCACTGGCACTACTGAAGCGATAGCAGCTGCTCAGCTCCAACTCCACGGCCCCTTTGCAGGAACGTGCAGAGTTTTCCAGATGAAGGGCTAACTGCATTGGAAGATCATTACTTCTGATCATGGGAATCTGCTCAGATGATCAGCAGAGCTCAAAATGTTTTGTAAAATATTATTACCCTAACATTGCAAGTTGGCAAACTGTGGCACAGAGGAGCAGCCACAGGAGTTGCTGTCCAACCTGGGGATGGCCACGGTGCTGTCCCCACACCGAGAGCACCATGCCCTCTCTAACTCCAGAAATACAGGGGATGTCCCTTCTGTCCCTCTGCCTTCATTTGTACAAGCATTAGCGAGGACACTTGCAATAGGTGGAGAGATGAACTGATGTGAAAGCAGATTTCAATGTGACATTCTGGAAGAGCCATTGTTAACTTAAGAAAGAAAACCGCAAGCCATAAGGGTTGATTGAGCTCCTCTATGAATGTCTCTTATTTTGCTGTGTACTTTTGTTTTCTCTTGCTTGCTAAAGGGATAATGTGCAATCTAGGTTTCAGAGAGAGACAGCTGATTAATCTGTCTGCCAGGTACATATGGAAATAAATTAGCAAACAGTGCATCTGGGATTAAACTACTGCAGAGATGAAAAATTATTGCCATCTTCCATGGATGCATTACTGAAGCTTCGCCGGGTCCCCTGTACTCAGTTACTTGCTATTCACATGGCAGCCCTGTGGCTGTGGAATGGAACGTCTCTACATTTGAAGCAATTTGCTGTGATATGACAATTTCAGAAGAGGTCTGGCCAGACCTATGAGGTTATGCAGTATCTTTTAAGTATAAGTGAAGACATTCGAAGTGGCTCATCTTCTCAGAATGAAACACTACCAGCTTCTGGGGGCTAGGAACGCTCAGGAATGGGAGAGACTGGGACTTCCCGCTGTCTGCCATCACCACCCACACCCCCATGCTCTGCCTGACCCACATGTTGCTGCAGATTGTGCAACTCCAGCTCATCCCCCAGGTCGATAGTGTGATCAAACACCGCTCGGCAGCTGGTGGTTGACAGATGAAATGTGCCAGAGGTGCCTACAGCAGGCTGCACCAGTGCTGTAAGTGCCGCAGCAGACGTGTGCCTGTGTTTCTGAAGGGAAAAAGGATAGCAAAGAAGTTCTCATGGAGGGTGTTGTGCTGAGGTGCTCAGTAGGGTGATGGCTCTGTAGTGCCTGTTGTCAGGTCCCTACTGATGGTCTCCTCATTTCCTGAGGTCTGTAGGTAGGCTCTTAGCACTTAGATTGGGCTCACTCTTCCCTGGAAAGGAACTGAGGGAATGAAGTCTGGGCACTTCCCCTTTAGCAGACAGATCTTATGGCCTTGTCCCTGTGTTCCTGGAGTGCTCTTCAGAGTTGTGCAGGAGGGACGCCTCAGAGCTGGGTGCTGCTGGGGATGACTGTGAACTGCCCCATGGCAGGGACAGCTGTGGCCAGGTCCTTTGTCCTTGCAGGCTGGGTGCAGGGGCTTGGCTTTGAGAGGCAGTGACTGGGTGACTGCAGCCTCTGGTTTTATTCTCGGTGTCGCTTGCTGCAGTGTATGAGTCAAGCACTATTAGGATATACGCGATCGTAATTGAATAATACAAGAACAACGTGTTTCATTACGAGATGTATTGGGGGATGCAGGTCTGTAAATCTGAGCTAGCGAGGACTAGCTCTGCTCAATTAATCTAAGCACAGAAATATTTACTGGAAATACATTTATCTTCTGGTGACTATTTGCAAATTTTGCTCAACAACAACAGTTTGCTTGTAATGTAATCATGTCATGCAGCGAGTGGGACTTCGCTGTCGTTATTGGCCTTTCCCAGGATGCGTTTGGAGCGGAATGCAGAGTGAGTCAAAGGAAGCACCGACTGGTGCACGGACAGATTGTGGCACACTCATCCACTCTCATTGCCCACTTCAAGGAAAACCCTTGCAAATGAGACACGTGGTTTGCAAATGTACAGAGAAAGCTACAGAAATTACATTATGAATGAAAAAATAGATGGAAACGTCTAATCCTATCTCACAAACAGCTCTGTAATAACTGCCTCTAAAATATTCTGCTTCCAGCATGCATTTAATTTGTGCTCTGGGAGCAAAATAAAGTTGCTAAGATAAAATATTCTAATAATGATTTATGTAAATATGTTTGAACAAAGTAGTGATGTAGTTCCCTATAGCAAATTGTTTGGAATGCAAAATGGTATTTATGAACTGCTTCTCTCCGTATGAATACAATAGGCAATAGGAGATGCTACATAAAGAAAACATAATTGTTCATTCAAAATGGAGTCTGATGCCACGTTTAGTAAGCAGGAAAGCCAGTTGAACAGATTGCTGAGTGTCTGATGGAATAATCTCCTGCTTGATTCTTTACAGGCTATTTATAGCATGCCTTAAATTTTAAGTTTAGCCCTGTGCCACAGATGACCATAACAGTCATTACAGGGCTATGTATGATAGTACTGATTATTTGCCTTACAATCAGTGGGGAGAAATCTCGGGTTGCTTTGAGAGCAGGAAACCAAACTGCGTATCCTCAGAATACAGATGAAAAGAGAAAAACAGTTGTCCCCAGCTGCTACGGGCATATGGGGCCAAATTTATCCTGCCTGTTGAAGGTTTTGGAGATATGCCAGGGGAGACTTCGATCCCTTATGTCTAGCATAGTAGAACCAATATGTCAATATGAGACATCCCGCTGCTTCTGATGTCCTACCAATGGAATGACACCCCATGCATGATCTGAAGTAGCTGATGCCAATAAACATCATTCAAAGTGGACAAGTCACAAATGTGATCAAAAAAGGATATTTCAGAAATGTTCTGATCCTTGCTATGCTCGTGTTAAAACAGCAAGAAATTGACTTTTGCATCAATGAGGACTGAAGCCTATGACTTGCTTGTATAAGCATCAGCCCAAAGCACAGAAGACCAAGGGCCATTTGAAGCATCTTAACAAAGTGCTTTAGGACAGGGAGCAGTGTTTGGTTTCAGCATAGTGCAAAGTGTGTTTCTCTGAAAAGCTTTTTCAAGCTTTTTCAAATCAAGACAGAGAATGGCATGTGGAAATAATAGGGTTGTTTGCTGTATTTGCTTTGGCATGCTAATGTGTCTGTAGCTACCTGGTGCTGGGCTGAGCCACAAAGTTTGCATTCATCTCCAGCTCTTTCGAAGTTTAGGAGATGTTTAAATCCCTTGCTTTGAGCAAGGCTGTTTCAACAGGGAGTTGTTTTCATCAGAGTGTCTGGTGTGATGCTGTTTTGGTTCTGGGAGGAAATGGTTGATAGCACAGTGATGTTTGTGGTCACTGTGTTGTACAGAGTTGAGGCCATTTGCATTGAAGGGCACAAGGAGATGGAAGGAAACAGAGTTAAGATAGCTGACTTGAACTGGCTGAAGGGATATTCCATACCACATGACGTCATACGCAACGAGTTTTGGAGAAGTGAGAATTTGTCTCTCTTCTGCTGGTCAGAGGTGAGTTATTGCTTGTGCATCTCTGGTTATATACGTTTATACTTGTGTGTATATATATCATAGCAACTTTTTCTCCAACTTAGTAAATAGTTTTATCTGAACCCTGGAGTTCTCCTTTTTTTTCTTCTCGATTCTCTCCCCCATCCCACTGGGAAGGAGGGGAGCGAGTGAGCAACTGCGTGGTGCTCAGCTGCCTGCTGGGTTAAATCACAGTCAGGGCACATTTCCTACTCACCAGCAGCAGCTCTCCTGGTTTCCCCGAGTCCTCGTATAGTAAATTCAGGGGAGCACGGTGTGAAGGTCTGCACATCTGGCTATTGTGTGAAAACTGCTGGTTGCTGACAGGATGGTTTGTCCACAGCCAGAATGGTGGTTTAATGGCAATAATAGAAGCTAAATCTCCTTGATCTCATGCTTACAAACCATTCTCATTGGCTCCTTATGAAACTGAATGAGGTTAGGAAAGTCATACAAATGCCAGTGTGGTGAATCTGCTGGTGAGACTCTGACCAAGCCAGTGTTTGTCTGCTGGCATTCCATCTTTTTCTGGTGGCAGACCTTGGTGAATGTCATTCTGTAGTACAGCTGGCAACATTTGCAAAGTAATCCTAGGAGGTGCTGCTAACCCTTAAAATCGAAGGGCTGACATTGGTAATCTGTGTGTAGTGCCTTGTGAAGATCACTTAGGGCTGTTGCATGCAGAGTAGCCCTGCAGTTCCTGCTTGCTGGTGTAACATCCGGCACAGGTACTTCAGTGAGAACATAGAAGGGGGCGGCAGACCTCAGTTATTCAGTAGCTCACCTATGTCAGGTGCTAGGGTATGGATGATGTCACCTAGGCTGGGGTGCACCTGGGGCTGCTGCAGGTGCTCGGAGATCTCCAGAAGCAGCTCTTGGTCTGCTGTTGGCAACCACAGTGTGGCTGTCTTTAGCTGAGATAAAAGCTTTGTTTACTTAATGGAATTGAATTTTCCTCAGAGAAATAATTGAAACAATAGAAGAATCACCCAAACCTGTGCTGAGCATTAGCAGATGAGCTGCTTTGAAATTGATCCATTTGGAAAGGAAATAATGTGCGGATTGGTCAAGATAGTAATGGCATTGGATGATAAAGTAAAAGCAAGGGTGGAGAAAGCTTGCGAGGGATATAGTGTCACCTAAAAGGTTTGCAGAAGTGCTTTTATTACCCTGAATCAGCTTGGCTCTGCACTGACACTTAGCTGTTTGCAAAAGAATTATACTTGCTTTTGAAATAAATACATTTGGCAGTGAACTCTTAACCTCTCTTTCCTAGGCCTCTTCTGGGTAGTGGCAGGTGAGAAGTAGATGCTTTCTTTTTTTTTTCTGAATACAGCATTAGACAAAATAGGGTGCAAAACTACAGTACATAATTTTCTAGCGAGCTGAATGCTTCAGGAAAATTACAGTCATTATTGAATGTAATGAAACCTGACAAATTAAAGTTTCATAGGCCCTCCTTGATATTAGTGTGATCCGTTAAACATGCTCTCTAGCTGCTAAGCAGCATTGTCCCATTTCACCACGAGAACTTCAGAAATCCTAAGGTAGCTCTGGCTAACAGCTGATTGAAAGCGCCCAGTCAAGAGCACTTTAAGGGAAGAGGAGGAATTATCCTGATTAACATTATTTCCAAGAAGGTTCTCTCCGAGTAGGCTGTAAATTGTGTTAGAAGCATTTGGGTACTGCAGGGAAGACCAGATTTGACACTGAAGTGGCCACAAAGTAATGTACAGAGTGCAGTGATCAAGGGAAGAACATTTTGTTGATTGTGGTGGGAAAATTGAATTACTCTCAATTGCATAGCTATTCTGAATATGTAAGTTAAAGTGAATGATACTCAATTTAAAAGAAGAGCAAGGAAATATAAGGAGCAGAAAAAAACCTTTCCCAAATTCCTCTTGCCTACTTATATACCTCTTCACAATGTTTTTACAGCAAGTTACTCGCTGTTCATGAATAGTTCATCCGTTATAGTAAGGCATTCCAGCGATGCAAACAGAATCAATACAGTAGTATTCTGTAAAATGATTGCTTTTCCCTTGACTGATTGCTCATTAGGAGCAACCTTTAGATGATGGCCATTAGCACCTGATACCTGGTCACTGGTGCTTACTGAGTTGATGTGAGATAAATGGCAAAGGATCTGCGTAATCGTTAGAGCTGGTACAATCCTGAATTCCATAGTGCAGGCTACAAAGAGGCAGTGTGTAATTGCCATTGCAGGACAGTGGGTACTGTGGTACAGGGGAGATGTGGATATGTTGCAGTGCTCAATCCTGTGGGCACTGAGAGCACCTTAGAGTCTGCTTTTGTTACAGGAATATTCAGTCGAGAGTGCTGGGGATGTAGGTGAGCATAGTAGCATTCTTGCAGCAGAGCCTTTCAATTACTAAACTGCAGGTCCACATTCCACTTCTAAAAGCACTAAATAGCATACAGTTCCATCACTTCTGTACATGTTTGTAATTTAGTTTGGCTTCTGTCTCTTGGTTCCCCCCCCCCCCCCCCCCCCACACACACACACCCATCCTATTTACCATTTTGAGAGCTACTGCACGTGTCTAGGCACAATTGGCAGCATCTTCCTGAAGATTTCAGTGCCACTGAAATGCAGTAACAAACAAAACCTGGAATAACGGCAGGCATTAATAGGTATTTCTGAATAAAGATTTAAATGGAATTTTAAATTTCAAATTAAGAAGAGCCCCGTGACTGCAGTTCATCTGTGGGAGCTGTCTAGTTCAGAAATGTCATCTCTTTTCATGGTGTCCTCTGTGACTAGAGCTGATGCAAAAGATTGATTTGGGGTGTTTTTCCAAGATGAGTTGTTAAAAATGGCTCACTTAATGGTGTTCTGGGAGGTGTTTTGGTGGGAGTAATGGACACTGGGACAGTGGCAGGATGCCTTGATTGCACATAAAGAGCTGAAGCAAGAAGCGTCACAAGGTCAGTAAAGAAAACTAGTACTTGAAATACAAATTAGATTGCCATAATCTTACCTCCTTCCAGAAGAGAGAGGTGTGTCAGCATGGCTGCAGTGGTGCAGAGCAGAACATGACAGACAATGAATGCAATCCCAGAGAAGTTTTATTTTCCCTCAGCTACTTTCCTACTCTGTGTTAGGTGTTTGTTGTGCCTATCCCTGTAATATCTGAGCTCTATTTGACATTGTTGTTCAGGGATGGCAGCTCATATCTTCTATCAGGAGCAGATCTGTAAGAAAGATCTCTATTTGCTATGATGTACCTTATACAGAAAAAATATTTACAGTAGCTTCTTACATCTGTTCCTTTTTGAAACATAAAGTACTTCAGTGCCCACTGGATGTCTGCTGCCTCCTCATCTCCCTGGCATTCATTATAAACTGAGATGCCATGGGTTTTTTAAAAAGCTTTTTAGATGTTTTCTGGTCTAACTTTCTCTAATAGATATATTCCTATTGATTGCAATGAGACACAGAGCAGAACAGAGCAGATCAATTGAAAAGTAAAGTTAAGACAGCGAGTACACTTCTTTTCCACTTACCTTAATGGAAGCAGTTATGGCTGGATCTATCCCAGGTGTAATGCTGCTGAAGTCAATGGAGCTGTAGCAGCGATGAATTTGGCTCCTAGTGTTTTGTTTTGACCTTTTCAGAAGGTTGCTCGGTGGGAGCGAAACTATTAAACACAGCCAGTGTGATTCCTTTGGTTGAAATACAGAAAAGGCAAAGCTGGAGTGAATATCACCTTTTTTCATTAAGGAAGAGGCCTGACTTTTATAGAGCGAGTGCAAAAGAATTGATTCCAGATAAGTGCTAAACTTAGTTCCGGGTTTCCTTGGTGAATAACAATCCTGAGTTGGCTTTACACTTGACCATCCTGTAAGAGTTTGCATAGTCCCACTGTGTGTCCGTGGCACAGGACAGGTTTGAGTAACATGTCACGTCCTGCTGATACACTACACGTTTACTCAGAAAAAATCCATGCTCTGGGTTTCTCTGAAAGTAATGCTTCCTATTTTATTAAGTTGGCCCACGATGTCTGAGGTGAATGTTGGTTGCAGTAGAGGTTGAACCTTCCCACCAATATTCCGTTCCATTTTGCTGCCGGGTGACAGATGGCAGCAGAGAAGCAGAGTGCCAGAATGGTGTCTGACACGGAAGTGCAGATCAAGCAGAGGTGTCTCTCTGAATTCCTCCATGCAGAAAAAATGGCACCCACTGACATCCATCAATGCCTGCTGAACGTTTAAGGAGACCAAACAGTGGATGTGAGCACAGTGAGCTGCTGGGTGGTGCCATTCAGCAGCAGTGACAGTGACACAGATGCCATGTTTTGGACAGCCATGCACGGCTGTCACAGCACATAATGAAGAGCATGGTGGTGACCGTATTGAGAGGCAGTGTTTTGTAGCTGAGAATTTACTCTGTTAAATAGTGTTCGTGTGCTCTTTGTATCAGCAGTCTTCCGTGGAAACAAATATCAGGCGTTACTTTTGGAGCTATCTGTGTACATGTAGGACAAGTTTCTCGCAGTCCTCAATGTGTTGATCTATATTAAAGATAATTTTGGATTTCAGTAGACAGCATATATTCTTTGCCTTCTTGAGATAACTGCAGTATACAAAGAACACAGCCGAGGCCGTGGGATGCCACCAGCCTCAAACCATTACATTTTATCCCTTTAGATGCACTCATCTAGACTAAGAGATTGCAGCATATTTGTTGACCATTGACTGGTGGCAGTGCAATGGGAATTGGTCCTTGGTGTTAGTCCTGCTGAACTGGCCTTGCCTTCTCAACTGAAATTTCCAGGGATCTCTGAAAGCAGTGACAGTAAGCCATGCATATCAGTGAAAAAAGCTTTGATAGCAAGGTGATAGACAGCCAGAAAAGCTTTGCTTCTTTTTCATGTAGCTGTATTTGGGAAGATGGCAAAAGCCTGAAGAAGTGCATCAGCCTTGCAGAAGCAGGTTGTCCTGAATTGGTGCCTTCTGGCCAGGTTGCAGCTGTGCAAGGCTGTCAGCCTTTAGCTCCCAGCAGCCAAGTGACCAGAGGCAGAAGTTCCTCAGCAGCAGATCAACGGAAATAAACCATTAATAGCAAGAGGTGTGCTAGAGTTGGCTGGCTTTAATTGTGCTCATTTGTTCAGGCCCCCATCCTGTCAGGGGGCAGCGGCCTTTGGTCTGAACCGAGGCCTACAGAGCGGCCTGCAGGATGCTGCTGCATGCAGGTCTCTGGCTGCTTTAATTTCTCCTATAATCTCTTCCTGTACTTAGTCCTTCTGTGCTTACTTGCTACGTTCATGTATGTGCACTTAGCACACGTGGCCTGTGAGGTCCACGGAAGCTGGTGCTGCTGCAGGGATGTAGCGCAGCGTTGCTGTGCGGCAGCGTCCCATTTGTAAAGTGATCCAGCTTTGTCTCTAAACGGGTTTTAAAAATAATTGCTGCATGGAGTCTCATGGCCATCCTGATTAGTGATTTAAAACTTCTGGACTCAGTAACTCTATCTTCATTAGGAAGATCTGTTTTTATAATAATTGTTTCTAAAGAGGAGCTGGGGGATTATTAAGAGATGGCATTCATTATCAGTAAAAATGCCACGAAGAAATTTCTGAGACAAATGTTATGTCCTGCACAACGTTCTTTTTTTTTTTTCCACAAGGAAACAGAACTTTATTTAAAAAGCATAACTATCTTAATAATTATCTTGAAAGCTAAATTGGATTTTAATCCTTAGAAGGCTCTGTGATTTCTAGGTGGCTGGCACCTGCAGAGCTTAGCAGCTGGGAAAGGCTAAGGCTGCTTTTTTGGTGTGTGTGCGGGGAGGAAACACTAGGAAAAAGAACTGGGAAGAAGAGAAATAGTAACGTCATTGACAAGGAAAGGTTTTGGTGGGATCTGATGTCTAGGAAGCAGGCTAAGTTGGAGGGAAGTGAAGTCAGGCAGCAGAAACCAGCTTTGGAGCTCAAGAAGTGAATGTTGGGAGATGAAGATCAAAGTTTTATTTCATGCTTTGTTTTTAAGTATGTGCGTTAGAAGAGGGGTTGGTAGCTAGGAAATTTGCTGGAGGACTGTGCGATGGCTCAGTAACTAGCAAGTGGGTTTGCTGGTGGCAGGAGTGTGGCTGCTGTATGCCTCAGCATAGGAAGAGTTGGGCAGAGCAAAAAGAACAGGTAGCTGCTGAATTTCTTGAGGCTTTCTTACTTTACACAAACCAAATTTAGTGCAGATCAAAAGCAACAGTAGTACACTGATACGTGGAAGCTGTGAGATCAGTGTCAGCTGTCCATCCCTGCACTCGCCAAAGGACTACAGGTATCCCTGGATACTTCTCACATCTACAATATTTTTTACTGAAAGACTTCTGTCTTCACAGAGGACATAATTATAGAGAGAGGAGGAGTGAGTACATTCACTTTTTTTCCCCCTGAAGCTCAACTTTGCCTTTGTGATGTCTGTTTTGGTTATTGTGGCTTCTGAGGCTTTTTAAAATTAGTGTTTATTTCTTAGACAGAGTGCTTGGGAGTGGTGTGGAATGTCTGAGGCTGCAGAAAACAATATTTTAGTGAAAGGGAATGAGAAAGTGAATTTCCTCTGAGGAGATAAGTTTCTGAATGATTGTTTGCATCTGCATCCAGAAGAAAGGAAATGAATATTGCTCATGGAAGCTGTGAGATGGTCATGAAAAAAGGAAGCCATTATTAATTAATAATCAGTTATTATTTGAATATTTATGTAGCTCTGTGTGGCTGGTGCCCCACAGGGAAAGAGGATCATCTCCCTGCTTGAGGAGCCTGCATTCTAAATTTAACAGTGGCAAGGACTTCTCATGGCAGATGATGTTCTCATCATTCCCTGCTCTGCCTCAGCTTTTCAGCTGAATACTTATTTAATTCCCTGTCCCATAATTCTTTTGCCCACTGATGGAGGGGAGCCTCTGCTCCGCGGGAGTGGTGAGATCAGAGTCTGTGAGGGCACAATCAATGCAGTAAACAGAGAGACAGGATTAGAGGTCTGATCTCAGAGCTGTATCTTGCAATCCTTTACCCAGAACTGTAGTAAAGTAAATAAAACCTTTCCAAGAATAAAGAGTGTGAGATTTGGTGCCAATTTGGAAAGACCTATACTTCCTGTGCCTTCAGACTGCAATGCACATAAGGCCTTGTTTTTTTGTTTTTTCCCTCCTCAGACCTTCTCAGGAATTCTAGTGGTGCACATTTAATTAAGACACGCTTAATGACACGGGTTGGTGGTAGCAGTACCAGAGTGTTTTTGGTGTGGATGATTGCCTTGGCCTCACCTATTGCTGGAGCTGTGTTTCTATTGCTATGGTCAGAGGCAATTCTTTCTAGATTTGCAATGTCTATACCTGGTGCTGTGCTCAGCTGGCAGCAGTCAGCAGGGAAGTGAACTCCGACAGATGTATTCAGATAAAAACCATATATTTAGTTCCTAGTAATTAGCTGATATATCACAAGGTTATGTAGTGTGAGTAGTTCTGCAAAGCATCAAACTAAACTCTTTGATTCAAAGAATACGTGTATGTGACAGCCCACTTGAAGTGGAGTTCATTTGAAAGGGCAACGGAGAATGTGTATGTTGTACCAAAAGAAACCAGCGTTAGTGTAAAGCACCTGTCATTGTCAAAGCATTGTGTAGTGGCTAGAACAGAAAATGAGAGTCAATCAGTCGAGGTTCTATTTTTGGCTGCAGCATATCTTCTCTGAAGTCACATTAATTGGAACTCAGTACAGAAAGCTCCCCATATATAGGACTTTTTTATTCACTTTTGGAACTCTCTAATACTCTAATATACTACTTTGCTTTTCTAGAGCAATCTTTTGATCATGGAGGAAAGCTGCAGTATTTTTTATATTAATTAGTGCGAGATTTTTGAATAAGCATCTGAGATAGCATCCGGCACAGCACTTCTGTGCTGAGAGAGAAATAGGGGGAAATCTACAGCTATTGCCAGATGCCAGTCTTGATCAGAAATCAGTTGCTTCACTGAAGTATTGTGTGGATATTTTTCACTGTCAGGTGATTCTATTTAAATAGAAGAAACGGTGTATAACATTCTTACAGAAGTTTCTGTGCAGAGGATCCCCTTAAAGCAATGCAGGAGCCCAGGACAAAAAGCAGCTTTTCATTTAATGAGACATTTTCCTTTCCTCATGTAAACTAATTTTCTGAACACATCTTCAGGATTTTAAAAAGAATTCGGTTAAAAAAGAAATAACAAAGCCCTGACAACCTGTTGTCTCTAGGGGCACGCTTGTGCAGTGCTCTTCGGAGGAATCCTAGTGCTGTCCAAGTGTGGCTTTTCCCTGCTACAGCTGCCCTGCCTGCTTGCTGGCACACGGTGTCAACGAATCTTTGAGATGACACTTTTGAAAGTTCCTGGAGGCTGTGTCAATACTAACTTCACTGAAAGTCAATTAAAAGTCAGTGAACTTGGGCTCTTAAATCTTTCCAGTGCTTTTCTTACAAGTTACCATCAGTACTTGAAATCTAATCTATTGGCTGTGCCTCCATTGCACCATCCATCTAAGGGTCTCTAATCAAAGCTGTAAATATCTATAAATCTGTAATACCTTATGAATTTTCTATATTGACTTGGGTTTTGGGATGTTTCCTGGATGAGTATATTGATTCAGGTTAATAGGTAAAATAACCAAGCCAGTAAATATCAGGGGAAATTGCTTTTCCATGATGATGGCTGTGGGGGAGGACTGGCAGCGCCAGGACAGAAGGCACACTGAAGGTCAGCAAGTCAGTTTGAGTGGCTCATAAAGGAAATAATCTTTCCCCATTGAACAGGATCTCCGTGGGAGCTTGTGGATGAGTTGGCTGTAGCCACAGAGCTGCTGGGTGATACAAGAGGAACATGCCCATTCATCTTTATCCAGGTCTGCAGTAGTGCTGTGGTTTTAAAGGCACTGTTTCTGTCACTGTCACAAGTTTCTGACAGGAGCTCAGCAGAGTCCTCAGTTTGGTGGATGAGCAAGGTTCATGCCCGTGGTGCTGCTCCTCAGGCTGCCTCTCACAGAGAGACCAGCAGTAAGGCTGCACCCCAGCAGCATGATGCCTCACACCTGGGAGAGGGGGATCAAAACAATAGTGGTATTACTAGCTGCAGCATGCTTCACCTATAATCCTGTACACACACAGGAAAACGTCTGTAGGTTATCCCATCCAGCAGCTGATACGATCTATACTATTTTGCCTGAAGCCATTCTGGAGACTACAGAGAAAAGTGTTAGTGATCTGCAGGAAAAGCCAGGCTGCCTGATGTGGATGTAACATTCGACTTAGCCATAAGACCAGGAGCAGTAGAATTTGTTAATCAGAAGCTGTTTTTTCTGGTCAGTCTCCTTGGGATATTAACTTGCATTGTTCTAACTCAAGCTCTTTTCCAGGTGGCTTATAAAGCAAGAGAGCTTTTTTTTTTTTTTTTTTGGTCCTGTTAATTTCCTGAAGTACAAAGTATTGCTTTCTTGCTTTAAATAAAGCTCCTGCTCTATTTTGGAATAACATAATGAGAGAAAAATGACTTTATCCATCCTGGTGGCAGGACAGCAATTTGTTACACTGCCAACTGGAGAACCTGGATCAGAAACAAATTTGGGTTCCCAGGCTCTGTGCCAGACAAGCTGAGACATATTTTTGAGGTGAGGTACTTGGACTCTAGGAGGAGGTTGTTGACTATACTGAGCTGCTTTCAGAAACATCCTGCCAGCTGATCCACAAAACACCACCTCTCCTTGCCTCAAAATGGAGAGTCCGTGGCCGTGTGAAGGTGCTCCTTTGATCCTTTGATCTGGAAGCACAGGCGAAGAATTTGGAGTACTCTAGGCAGAAATTAAGGAATTCTTGTATATATGTTCACCTTTAGTGTTGTATTGATCCAAACACAAGCCATCGTGTATAACAATGACTACAGCTTGTGGAAGGGTGCTTGCCCTTTTCATACCGAGCCAGAGATGAAATCTGCATATAAGGTGTCCCAAGGACATCCCTTCTCACCATTACCCCACCAACCCTGACCTGACTGTGTGCCATTCTGAAACCACGGTCATTCTGTTCCTTCCTCAGAGCCTTTTCCTATCTCCCTGACCGTTTCCACCCTGGCTATGCAGGTGTCAGTTGTGAGGTGGGAGGCTGACGTTTGACTGGAGCACCCCACTGGGAAACTGAAGCTGTGAGTTTTCTAAAGGACAGAATCCGTGCAGGGCCTGACCCCTTACAGCTTGATTTTGGGTGAGGCAACATCTTCCAGCTGCTGTTTTCTCTATGGATAAAGATTCAGCTGGAATGATCTGCTTCCAGATTTTGTATGGACATATTAAGTGCTTGGAAACGCTCCAGGTACTTCAAGTGAGACTATAAAGCAAGAAGACTACAAGGGAAAGCATGCTGTTTGAACTGTTATATAGAAAAAGAACACCTTTTTCTCTTATCTGAGCAGGTGCAATATTGTTAATTATGGCTTTGTGTTCAGGTGGTCATTAATGGGTATGTTTATGTATTATCTTTAATTGTCTATTTGTAACTTCAATTACTTCAAAGAATGAAATGTAGAAATAAGTGTATCCAGTAGCAGTCTGAGCAGTAAGAAACATCTATAAACTCGAGGAGTCTACATAAACATGAGTCATATAGATACACAGTAATTCCTTACTATTCACATATCACAAGCAATAGGGTGCTTCAAATTAAGCTGTCAGGTACTGGATTTAAAGCAAAGGAAGAACTTTTTCAAGAGCTGATAGCTAGAATGTGGAGCTCCTTGCTGCAGCTGTTGTTGATACTGAAGCAGGATAATATATTACATTTTTCAAGTAAATTGATAGGACAAAAAAAAAAAGTGTTCATAGCATAACACAGCATCTGGTTACATCTTAAGCTGGAGAATCTGGTAAGCCACAGGTTAATGCTGGCATAAATCCAGGGAGGCAATGGAGTAGTGCATAGGAAAGCCACGGTGCACTGATGTACCTGAAGGCAGCTTTAGTTCACCTTCCCGAGGACTCTGCAGGCACCAGTATTGCCCTTTCCACTCAATAAAGTAACACAGGCATCAGTTTCCACCTGGACACCTTCAAGGTCTTACCCTGTCTGACCTCTGAAAGAAGAAACCCTGCTCAAGTGGAAGCTATTAACTTTGGGAAGGATCCCTTTTGGGTACTTGGTAACTAAAATCCAGTCTTGAGAAGACTCGAGCAGCTACTTGCTGTGGCACTGATGTGCACACGCACCTCTCTTAAATATGTGCGTGCCCACCCACAGCCATCAGCTGCTCAACAGCTGCTGGGGTGTTCCCAGGGGCAGTTCTGTAAGTCCGTAGGGGCTCCTAGATGCCCAGGTCAGACTTTGCTATGTGTCAGGAAAGCCATCAACAAAGTTCTGTAAAAGTTCAGTCCTTCTCCAGATACAGTGGTGTTCACCAAAGTGGGCAGATTTCTCGTACTGTCTTCGTGTTCTTCTGTTGTCATTTGAATTTGGCTGATAAGCATTTTGATGCAGGGGCAGTTGCTCATCCTTAGCTTGCTTACTACCTTAAAACCACAGGCTTTTGGTGCATAGCTAGGGCTCATGTGCCAGAATTACTTTCCCAGAACGGACTGTGCAACCTCCCCATGTCAGATTTGTGAGGAGCCTGCAGCCAGAGTATCTTTAAGCCCTGCTGCAGGTTGAGGACTGTCCCTAGCTCCCTTAATCTGTGTGTGAGAATCCACAGTCAGTTGTAGCTATATACGAGGAATCTTCAAGTTCCAGTGGCAAAAAATACACAACTCTGTTACTCTGTTACAGTGCTTGTTCCAGATTGTTTTGCGCTTTCCACTACTGCAGCAGCCACAACAGCAACTGGAAATGAATGGCAGTATGTATAACACACGTATTTTCCTGCCTAATCTGGACAATGCTTTTAGCCTTTCTCACTCTGCAAAGTTGTGCTCTCTTACGATTATCCTCTAGCTTGTGGAACGTGTAACTGTTAACTGTCTTTGGAATGGGACCTGCAAGTGGTAATGGATGAGTCGAGGCCAGGCTGATATATAAGGAGATGAGCATGATGCAATTCAGAGGGGCTACAGCTTTTGTTTCGAGTTTAATTTATGAGGTTTTTGCTTTGTGAGCATCTGCCTTCTGATAAGGGTGTATGCTTTGTTTTAACAACACAACCAAAGCACGAAGGAGCCCAACCTTCCTAACTGATAAGCACACGGTGGGGTCTTGAGAGCCGTGAGATTATGTGCTTTGGAGAGACGAGGAACTTCAGGAGCAGTTTTCCAGCAAAGATAACGGCTGTATAAGTCTTTGTATCAGGCTGGGTTTGCCCACAGGATGCAGTGTGATCCATCTGCCTTCATATCAGCTAGCCCCAAGGTGATGGTATGGGTTACTCAGCTGGCTGGTGCAGGCTGTCTGATGTACCCATGGCATGGCAGTCTTGTGAATTTGCTGAGTGGTGTCTCAAGAGTCTCTAGTGACATCTCAGGCGAAAGCCGTGCATGGCACGCTTAACCAAATGAGTGGCACTGACCAATGAAGAGATGCTCCCAACCAGATGAGTAGCACTGACCAGCCAAGAAATTAATCTTTAGTCAAAGCTCGGCGTTGGCTTTGTTCCACGTAGTTGAAAGTTGTACTGTCAGTTTGTTTGCTGTTCATCCCTCATGTTTGGTATTCCTCTGATTTTGCAGCCAACCGTGGGTTGTTTTTATTTGGATCAGATCGTGTCTTGGGGCAAAACTGACATCATTGCTGGGCATCATTAGGGAAATAAGGAGCAGGGTGTGGGGATGCGGGTGCAGGAAGCGCCTCTGTTTCCCACCACTGAACTGGGAGGTGAACTCCGCTCACCAGACTGGTTCGTGGGGTCCGGCATGTGACAGGATTTCAAAGCAGCCCTTTGCCAACACCCTTCAGCTATGAGAGGCTCAGGAATCTTGTCAGGTGGAGAGCTGCTGATAAGTTAAGACTTGCTTGCAATGTGGAGTAGACGTTGCTCTCTTAGTGTTTGTTGGAGGATTTGGGTTGATTTTTTTTAATCACCGTTTTAAAGAGTAGTGCTAATGGAGCCTTGGAGATTCAGCATGTCTCTGGTAAATTCACAGTCGTGGAGATAAATAAACGAACTAGTCATACACATAAGTTTGTAGTAGGTGGTAAAGTTCTTACTTTTGAGTAGTGCAGAGGTTCTTGCTCTGCTTGGTTGTAACATTTCCAGTTTGGAAAAGAAAGACCGATGAGTTAAAATTGCGTGGTTAATGAATTTGTGAACTTCTTTTGCTAGCTTCTTTTTATTCCATGTGTTTAGCTATGGCTATGATGTTGCTTTGCACCTCCTGTGCTTTACAGATTACCTTGCCATACACCTTACATAGCGACTGGACTTCTAGCAATGTAAGTTCTGGCTTTTTTTTTCTTTGTCTGGTTGGTTTTGACCTTTGGAATTGGGTTGTGTAACCAGAGGCGCGAGTAATGTCTTTTTCCACTAAAGATGAGGTGCGTGTCATACATCAAGGGTCTTTAATGTCACTTTGTAGTTGCTAGTTCGACGTGTCACCAGATACTGAGCTGTAACACATAGGTGCTGGGAGCAATTTATCTTGCCCAGAAGAGCATGGCACAAGCAGAGGCAGAGCATTGCAGCAGACACTGCTTGCACAAAGGACATTGAACCGGGGCCATCTCCTATTTCATTCTAAACAGGATAACAGAAGTATTCTCAGAAATGCAATGTTTCCAAACATATCGGAGGCATGTTTGGTCCAGCACCTAAAATAAATGAAAATGTGTTTTCCAAGTCCTCTATTTTTACTTTGGCACAAATCCTGAACATTCGTAGAAGTGCCGACAGGCTCTGCAGAGGGGTCGCTTCCAGTTACACACTCACGTGCCAGTGTGGTCTTACTTCTTTAGACCTGGCCTTCGTTTTGAGGGCAGTCTTTCATTTCGGAAGAGTATAATTTAAAGCTATTTATAGCACTTTGTGATTATCTGTAACTTCTAAGGAAAAATATTGCGCAGACGAGAAATGAAGATGTATCAGCTGCAGCTAACTCAGCCCTCTGGGTGCCTGCTGTTGGGACGCAGTGCAGGCCGCTGCTGGCAGCACGAGAGGATCCAATCCCAGTATTTAAAGTTTACTTTGCTGCTTGTCTTGAGCAGGGTCAGTGTTGTAGTGAATAATTTATGGGCAGCATGAATGAGCTCATTAGTCACCTTTTCAGAGCTTAAATGAGTTTTGCAGTTGTCATTACATGGGCCTCTGTTCAGTGACACGGCAGCCAGCTGCCTGCTTGCCCAGGCTGCTCCCGTGCTCTGCCAAAACCTCCTGTGCTTGTTTGCCCAGCCTGCACCCTCACAGCGTTCTTTGGTGGGCACAATTGTACATCAGCCTTGCTTGTGCTTCGTGGGGTTAGAACCTGATGATCCTTGAGGTCTCTTCCAACCCAAGCCATTCTGTGATTCGTCACGGCATCGCCTAACAGAGGCTCTCAGAGCTGGATGCAGTCTGGGAATCTGGACCTGCATCTCACAGGACTTCCTTTGGGAACAGCGTTCAAGAAGTGTGCAGGAAGAGCACTGCTGAGCAGTGAGCAGAGGAAAGCATCCTGGAATATCCTGTTGTACAATGAGCTGGAAATCAAGCTGGGAATCGATACAGTCGCAGCTGGAAAACCCACCCAGTGCAAACAAACGGCCAGAGGGGAACAATCACCTTCTAGCTTACAACACTAATGGCAGCAAATTGTTTTTTATGTCAGTTCCTGAGGATGTCAATTTATGAGATGTGAACACCAACTTTGCTGTCACTGAGCTCCTGGTGGAACTTAGTTTTGTGTGCGTGGGTACATAAGTAAAAAACAAAATCCTGAAGCCTGCAATGAATTGTACAGCCTGTATTCAGAAGAACTGAGGCAGGACACACGATACTGTCCAGAAACAGTTAGTTTCAGGAATTCTATTGGCAGCACAATTTGGGCACTTTATAAAAGAAGTTAGTTCTCCATTGTAGCTTTAGGAAACCCTTGTAATCTTCACTTCTATGCGGTGTTGGCTGCTGCTTTTCCTTCACCTCACTTTTAAGAACAAAAAATGCAGTTGATTTCTGGTTCTGCTGATTACTTGTATGTTTGGCTTCAACAGCCATGTGGTAAATACTAATCTTGAGATAACTCCAGACCAAATTTTGCTGAATTACACCTGTACAGCAGATCACAGGGTCTGTGCAGTGAACCCAAGAAAACGGTTCTTGAGTTCTTACTTATGGAGCCTCTGCAAATACTGCAACAGTGCTAGAAGTACTGGCTGATATTGCAATTAATATACTGGCTGCTAGGTGTGATTTTGGACCAAAATAAGCCATTGCAGCTGCAGGCTCCCATTAGATGTGTTTATCCCTGCAACATTTTGCTGCCCACTGGCTGGGCTGCTAAAATAAGCTGCACTAGTAGAAGCGTGCCACCACCAGTATAAGCTAGATTTATTCTTGGGATGCTAGTAGAGTATGTTGGTGTAATTACACTGGCAAGTCATCTTTCATATGGACCAGTTTTAATAAATTTATGTAGGACAAACTAGCGTGCATGCTCTTCTCTTCCAACTGCACTCATGTACAGAAAGGAGCTTGCTGGAAGCTTGTCAGCTGTATATAACTAGTGCTGAGAATGCTCATTTTCTTAGGAGCTGCAAGCGTTACTACAATAACATCGTAAATGTGCATACTTTATTTTAAAGGTAACTATTTCTTAAAACTTCTGCATTTTGTAATAAGAAATTCATGCTATTTTATGCCAGGAAACAGAAGTGCTGTGGATAGGTTCCCTCTCACTTCTAATAGAGCTTCATGTTGGTGCTCCTTTTCCCACTGGTTCAGTTCTATTCCTGTTGGATTTCTCCAGTGGGGGTAAATGAGAACTTGATGGATAATTAAATGAAAGGTTGGGAAATGCTTTGTAAATGTGATTTCGTGTGTCTCAAGTGAATAAATGAAAGATAGATCTCCTGTTAGTAAGCAGAAGAAAGATCTTCATTGCACGTGCAGCTTGTGCCGCCAGCTAGTTCTTGAGGTGGGAGCAGCAAGAGGAGTTGTGCTCGTCTAAGCCCTGGGGTGAGGGTAGAGTGCTGCCCTTCTCCAAGTTGTGCTGCCTTGGTGAGGGGCAGCAGCTGGCTGACTTCCTGTGGGATTCAGATACTGCTGCTTGGTGCACATAAGCATCACGGGTTAGTCTGCTGTGGGCAAAAAGAAAGAAGTATTCAAACTGCCGGTGCTGGATGTATTACTCTCTGATTTGCCATCGGTGTGAGGTTCAGTACCTCCTGGAAGGGAGTTGGAAAGTTAGAGGCATTAACGTGGATGTGAATGGCTTATGGTGAGCAAAAGGAGGAAATGCCAAGCTAAGCGGTGGGTGAAGGAAGCGGCAAAGGCTACAGAATGGTAACGGGAGAAGATTGCTGGTAGTGGGGATAGTGAAAGAGGAAGCAAGCAGACACATGCTGTATTCATGATTTAGTTTTTAATAATTCCTGAAGGTGTTCAGTGTGCTCATGCTCCATACAAGATTAAATCAATTGCCTGAGACATAACAAAGATTCAGAAATGGGAAGGGTGGTAAGAGAAGCCAGCTGTTCTGCTCGAAGAAGGAAGGGAACAAAGTGAGATGGCCAGCGGATGGTGGTACAGCCATGAGATGTCCCACAGCGAGAGGTTGATCCCAGGGGCCTCAAGGAACACAGGCAGCAGCCTTGTCTGCTTCTGTCTTTGCTAGGTTCCATGTGCACTGGGAGCCTTTCGGAACTGGGAGTGTTTTGGTACAACTGCACATCAAATTATAAGTTCTCACAAGCAGGCTTAGCAAACTTGCAGCGTGCCTCAGGTAGGAAGCTTGACAGTGGTGTGGAGGGAATGAGCACTGACAAGGATGGCAGTCAGTGGTGACGTTATAGTTGGAGATCAGGGTAGCAATGATGACTTAAAAATGAGGAAAAGAGCTTGTGTGCTGAATGGTGACGTTGGTGCAGTCATAGGGCAGTAATGTTTGGAACTATTTAGCGAGGTGGTGTGGCATGCCTGTAATACTAGCAAAGGAAGGTGTTCACTGCTGAGATGGGGAATGGAGCAGCTAGATGAGCTGTGCAGCGTTAGTGAGAGCCCGTGACCTGTGCTCGTTTTGCAATGGTTGCTTGTAGGAGGTTATCAGGGATTCCAATCTAGGGGAGGATAAGAGATGAAGGAATATAGGGAGATGGCTGGAAATCCTTGTTAAATAAGATACTGAAACATCTGCAGTTGGTATTCTGAAATCTGAGTGGAAAGATTAGACTGTTGTATATTAGCCCACGAGGTTAAAGTGCAGTGCTCGGCTGTTGGGACTTCTCTTTGCCCTTTAGTATTGCATATACTTTGGTCTTGATGTACAAATAGTTTTCATCTGTCGGTGTTGCCAATCTTTTGCAGAAGGAGTTAGTGTTACCTGCGTGTAAGAAAAGATAAAATCAGTACCCAAGTACATTCGGTGGCTTGCCTAGAGTTACTTGGTGGCCGTAGTTTGGATGATCTGATGCTGCTGAAGTTTCTGAGCCAGCAGTATGGCTTAGAGGGACTGCAGAGACACTGTATCTTCCTCTCTTCATTAATTATATTGAATATTGCAGCAAAAGAGTTAGGAGGAGCTGAGGGATGCCCTCTTCACAGGAGTTTGTCTCTAGGAGGCTCAGTGTTGTGAAGCCAGCAGCTCTGGTTGCTGCCAGGCTTGGGGCGGCAGGCAGCAGCAGGAGGCTGCTCAGAGCTCATGCCAGTGGCCCATTCCCTGCTCTCTGAGGATTCTCTGCCCTGGCTGCAGCTCTGCGCTCAGTCTCTGTGCCTTTTCTGTGTGCTCAACAAATGCCTCATGTTGGTTGCACATTGTAATCCTCACTGCATCTGCTGGAGAAATTCCCATCCACCACAGAAAGGTGTGAAACTGATCTCATTGTACCACAGAAGTGAGCTGTGTACCTGAATAGTACGTAATAAGGTACTACTCAGGATGCAGTATCCTCTCTATACCATCCTGTGTCCCACGAGGCTTCCCCCTTCTCCCTTTGCGGGGCACTTCTCTAAATTCTTCTCCAAAATGAACTCAGACTGTTGACTTTGCAAGTGAAGATAAATGTGACAGATCTGCATTGCTAGTTGGTAAGGAGACATGTTGATTCACAAGTGGAGTAAATTCAGATGAGTGGCTTACTAATTTAGTTTGGTTTAAAAACAAAAATGACCATGAGATAAGAGCTGTGCACACTGATGCTTTGCTGACTGAGTGCTGGGGCGCAGAGGGCACGGCTGGCAGTGTGGCTCGGCTGCTCCGGCTCTTATCTGTGTGCTGCAATCCAGCTGCTGGCGGGTCCTCCTGCAAGAATGCAAGAATGTGAAACAGCAGCTCTTTGGGCCGGGGAGGGGAGGCTGTCGGCAGAAGGTCTGAGTGAGTTATGGCAGGAATGGCTGAATGGCTTGTTTGAGGGAATAGATGAGGAGCATTTTGGCCCTGTGCTCTGAGAACTAACTGGTTTCCCGTCTAAAATTTTTGCACATGGCAGAGATTGAAAAAGGTAACTGATGCCTCAGAAAACAGCAAAGAAATGCAGTGGAACGTAACTAAGCAGGGTGACGGCGTGTGGGCCTGCAAGGCCTTGGGACAGCTGTCCTGACTTCTCTAAGCAGAATTGCTAAAATGCTTTTCTTCTTGGCTTAGGGACAACTTGCGTGTGAGGCTCTGTCTGCATTCCCGTGCTTCTAACGCACACCGTACATTTGTGCAACAGGCCTTTTCTGTAATGGAAGGAAAATTAATTTGCAGGCGTGCTAAATCTGCGAGCCTCCTCGGGGACGAAAACGCTTGGTTTTTTTTTGTTCAGGAGGCGCCTTAGCGCTGCAGACGCTGTAAGATCAAACCCCAGCACGCGGGATGTTGCGGGCGCTGCGGGACGGGGCGAGAGCTGTCCCACTCCGCTCGGGGCCGCCCGTGCCCGGTGGCGGCGGCGCGCAGCTCACGGCCTGCCGGCCGCTCAAGGCCGCGTGTCTACCGGCGGGGCCCGGCACACCGCGGCCCGCGGCAGACGTACCCCGGGCCCTGCGGCGCCGCTCCCCGTCCTCCCCCGGGGCCCCGGCCCGGCGAGACCGCCCCCCCCCGTCCGGAGCTGAGCGCGGCTCCGTGCCGCTCCGCTCCGCCGCGTGCCACCCCCGCCCGCAGCGCCGCCCGCCCTCTCCTCCACCCCCCCCCGCTGGGGCCCTCCCTCCCTCCCATCCGCGGCTCTCCCGGCGCGGTGGCCCAGCCCACGTTTTCCCTCTCTCCCCTCCTCCCTGGTCATGTGTCGCCTTTTTTGTTTGCGGTGGAAACAATTTCTCGCTCTTCGGCTCGCACCGGGCGGACCGCTGCCCGGCGGCGCGGGGTTGGGGGCGGTGCGGCCGAGCCCATCATGCAGGCGGCGGAGCGCCCGGCGCCGGGACCCCCGCGGCGCGCTCGGGGCTCGGGCTGAGGCGGGGCGCGCCATGCCCGCCTCCGTCAGATGAAAGTTTGCGCCGCAGCCATGGAAGGACCGCGCTGAGGCCGCCCGCCCCCCCCCGCCAGGTGAGCGTCGGCCGCTCGCGGGGCCCCGCCGCAACTTGGCCGGGAGTTGGCGCGCGGCCGCGGAACGCGCGCCGCCGTGACCCGACGGTCGCGCCGGGCCCGAGGGGCCGCGCCGCGGTCCGCCCGGGCGGGACTCGTTCGGCCGCGGGGCCGCCCGGAGCGGCGCGAGAGGCGCGGGCAGAAGTTGGCGTCCCGGCGCGGGGCGGAGGGCCGCTGACATCTGGCCAGCATTGGAGCTATGCGCGCCGCCGGCCTCCCCCGCCCGCCCGGAGCAGCGCCGGTCGCCTAGCGACGCCATTGATTGGCTGCGCCGCCGCCCAATGGGCGCTCGCCCCCAGCCCGGGCGGCGAGTGCGGTGGGAGCGGTGAGCGGGGGCCGCCTCCCCCCCACCTCCCCACCCCGCGTCGTCTCAGCGGCCGCCGCGCAACCCAGGCGCCGCGCGGGGCCCCGGCTGCGGGCGGCACTGCGGATTAAAGACGTTCCCTCCGCCGCGGGCCCCCGTGTGAGCGCCGTTCCTTTGTCTGGCGGCGAGGAGACGCGGCCGCCGAATTCCTTTCTCGCGTCCGCGTCACCACCACCACCACCCCTCCCCTCCCGGGCCGAGCCACCGGGAAACGCGGCCCCGCCGCCCCCGGGCCGGGTACCCAGTGCCGCCGCGGGGCTCCCGCCCGGGAACGGGCAGAGCAGACGCCGAAATAAGCGAATTAAACAGAAAGAGAGCAGTGTGTTGCCATGGCAACGGCGCAGTTACATTACTTTACTGTCAGCGGTCGCGTAATTCCCTGTTCGGAAGCTCCCGGACGCAACTTCCATCCGGAGCCGGAGTTGCGCTGCGGGGCAGTGCCCGCCCGGGGCCGGCGGAGCTCCGGCGCTGCCCGTCTCAATTCCTCCGGCGGCCGCGGTCGTGTCACGGCTGTGCCTCTGCCGTGCCTTTCTGTTTCGGTTATGGCCGCGTCGATAGGAAGTGTTAGGGGAAAGACCAGAGGAACTTCCCTTTCTCACTTTTCTGAAAGAACTCCATTGCCTTTCATCCTTCGAACGGTTTTCCTCCCTTTTTTCGTGTTAGATACACCGCTTGTTTTGCTGCTAACTCTGCTTTTTGCCCATTGGCACGGTATTGGGTGTGACTGTACGTAACACGTCTCGAGTTGTCCCCTGATTGCAGGGGATCTCTGCCTTCACCCTACGCTTGTTCAGAAGACTGCCCGTTGTTGAAATACATTGATCCTCACCAATGTTCATTTCTCTGTTGGCATTGTCCTCTGTCCTGGCAGTTTTTCTGCATGGCAGGGAGGCTGTGCTGCTCCTGTAGGGCTGCTGCTGCTCACACGCTGCTCCCCGCCCTGGTCTCCCCCCAGTGTATCCATCCCCCTGTCCCTGCCAGCTCTGCCTGTGCTCAGCTCCCAGCACACGGCCTCCCTCCTGCCTTGGGCCACAGCTGAGGGCAGCTCGGTGCAGGTTAAAGCCCTCTCTGTTTACACAGACTCTTAAAGTGCTTTATTCCTCTGGTGTTTGTTTCCTTGTGTCTTGGCCCTGGTCCCGAAACTACTGTGTGCTGTCTTCCCGTGTCCTTTCCATCCTTCCTATTCTGGTTTGCAAGTTGTGGTGTAATTTTTCAGTTCTGCTGCAGCACTGCCTCAGGTTGGGTTTGGTGCCTGTCTGCGTGAGCCCTCAGGCAGTGCCTCTATCGTAGGGCTGTCGTGTTGTCCTCAAGGGTGAAACAGCTGAACTTAATCTGAAGCAACTGGCCCTAAGCCCCTCTTTTTTTTCTTCTTTTTTTTTTCCTTCTTAAATTTACATGCTTATTAAAGCGATATTGTCAGAATATTCGATGATTTGATACGCATATTCGTTATTAAAGGAGTGTGTCTCTAGGATTTCCTGTGTGGGGCTTCAAGTTCAGGGAGCACCAAGGCATACTGGCACTCGTATCATTCCATGCGTTGAAAGTTGTTTAGCTGCCCTGACTTTGGATTACTTTACCCAGCACTTTGGGAGTGAGCGTTAATTTAAGTCTGTCGTTTTTAAAACAGATGGCGGGGGGCCAAGCAGCTGGTGGGGAAAGGCTGTCAAAACGTTACGGGGTACCTTCACCAGCTAATAACTTTTTTCTCTGTTTCTTTCCCCCTCCCTGGTGTCAGACTCCCAGGAGCCTCTGCCTCAATGGGTCCAGTCATGCCGCCCAGCAAGAAGCCGGAGGGCTCAGGAATCAGTGTTCCCAGCGGACTGAGCCAGCGTTACCAAGATAGCGATTTGTCAAAGGCACTTCACGATGACGAGGACCTAGATTTCTCTTTGCCTGCCATCAGATTAGATAAAGGGGCCATGGAAGATGAAGAACTAACTAACTTGAACTGGTTACACGAGAGCAAGAACTTGCTGAAGAGCTTTGGGGACTCGGTGTTACGAAGTGTCAGCCCCGTTCAGGACATTGGTGATGACACGCCTCCGTCCCCCGCCCACTCGGACATGCCCTACGATGCCAAGCAGAACCCCAACTGCAAACCTCCTTACTCCTTTAGCTGCCTCATATTTATGGCCATCGAGGACTCGCCAACCAAAAGACTGCCCGTAAAGGATATATACAACTGGATTTTAGAACACTTCCCGTATTTTGCAAACGCACCCACTGGATGGAAAAATTCTGTGAGACATAATCTGTCCTTGAATAAATGTTTTAAGAAAGTGGACAAAGACAGAAGTCAGGTAAGCTTGCAGCTGTGGAAACCTGTCTGGCTCTGACAAAACTCACCTGTTTGTCCTAGAATGCATTCCTAACTGCGAAGTGCAGAATACACAGTGCTGTCCTTGGTAATGCAGTTCATTGCATTTAGAAAGCCAGCATTTCTTTCGCGTGGCTCATTCTGATTTTATTAAATTCATTGTCTAGACATCAGTAAGAAAATAGTTGGTGTGTGTGTTTTCTTTGCTCCCCAGCTGGTGTCTTCATGCATAGTGGTTAAATATTGTTTGTAGTTACCGTGCTGCGGTAATGGTTTCCAGCTCCACTAGATGAATGTAATCATGTTATAAATAGGCTGCTTGCTGTTCTTGGCTTATACAAACATATAGTGGAAGGGTATGCCTTATGTAAGAGGTCATCTTTTTTTCCTGGTCTGTGTTGTAATCAGAAAAGAGGGTTTTCTTTTCTTTTTCTTAAATGAGCAGAAGTAGTATTGAATGGTAAGGGTGAAGCTTCATTTTCCTTCGGGTAGAGACTCTTCCAACAGAGCAGAATAGGTCTGGCATCAGAGGTGAAAGTTACCAGAAACTCAGCTGTTCTCCCTATGGAGTTTTTGCCGCTTCTGAGAACAGTGCAATGGCAGAAGTCTGGGGAACAGATTGTTGCTTTCGGATCTCTGCTGTTGCTGTCTGGTTTCATCGCTGAATCCTCAGCTGCATCTGCAGAAAGAGGCTGTGAGCGAGGGAATGGGGAAATGAGCCACGCCGTGGAGGCAGGACTTTGCATAACCTTCTATTGCATAAACCAGACTGGGAGCAGATAGCACTTTCCGGAGGGGGCGGGCTCCAGAAGCTGTGATCTGGGCTGAATCTTTGGCAACGTATAAGTGTACTGATAAAAATACCAGCTTGCAGATTAATTTCACAGTCCTTCCCACAGGTTTGTGAACTGAATAGCAGGTAGAATCACGTCGCTGGCTGCTCTGTAGTTGGCCGAAGAACAGAAAGGGAGTGTTTTTTTTTCTGGCAGAAATAATAGATGCACTCAGCTGCTGTAGTGCAGTGAAGTTAGCGCTGTGATAGTCTTGTAACTGGTTACCCCAGAGCAAGACTTCTGTTGGTGGTGCTGTTCTCCCTGCTTTGAGTACGATTTCACTTTAAATGCTCTGGAACAGAAGATATTTTCTAAATGAACACTCTTATGTTACCCTAAGCCAACAACTTTTCATTTAAGATTACTTAACTTTCTTTTTCTTGGAGCTTTACTTTCTTAAAAGGCTTTTTATTCATTCATTCATTTATTTATTTATTCAGTGTCATTCCCTGAAGTCCACTGTCCACATACTGGAGATCACACACTGTATGTTGGTATTTTTATAAATTCGTTGCTGTGAACGATTGTGTGCAAGATTAAAAAACCTGTTCCTGAGCTGGATGTTGTTTCGTGCAAGCCGGAGCCTCAAATTCTTGTTTGGAAGCAAGACTATAATAGCAAGTGCCACGCCAACCTTTTATGATCCTGTCCCAGGCCATAAGAAACCTTAACACACTGCACACGGTAAAAAAAAACAACAAAAAAGAAAACAAAACAACCAGTACTGTTACTGGCAAGACATGTTCAGTGCTGCTGTCCTCTGTTTACAAGTGGTCTATTTAAACTACAGTTTCCTTCCTCTGAGGAACTTGTTGTCATGCGTATCTGTTGAATACCCGTAGCCTTTTCAGATCACAGGAACCATACCATGAAGCACTTCTCCGTGGGGAATGGGAGAAGCACAATGCATGAATAGTAATCTACGTCTTGAATTCATGATTAGAGCCACAGTTACACAGCGAGACAGTAAGGTATGGGGGAGCCCTTGAATGTGTAAGTAACAAGGTGAGCTTTTAGTCTTCCCTGGAAAAGCATAGGTTATGAGAAAGAATTCCTTCCATCTTTTCATGCTCCTGAGCTCTTAATAACTATGCAGTCACCCTGCTGGTAGCCAGCATTAAGGTAATTGAGAAGAGAATCTGAAACTTAAAATGCACAAAGTCAGGTCACTTAAGTCGCGTCCTGGCCAAGGGACGTGGCAGGTGGGGACGGGAGTGCAGAGCTGGCTCTGGGGCCGAGTTGCTGAATCAGGTGCCTGACAGCTAATTGTGGACTTGGAAAGCACTAACATCCAACTGCTGGCTTTGAAAAGACGTTCATGCGCTCACGCACACCTCCAGAGTTGGTTGGAGTGTTTTACAGCGAGCAACTCTGTTGTTGCCAGCAGCCTGCGAGTTTCAAAGGGTCCCTGGGACCTCAGGGTGGGGTTAACTCTCTGTTACAAGGAATCATTTTGTGCCACTTCTTCCAGTGTGCTGCTACATTCTGCAAGTTGCAGGTTTAGAATGTGCCTGTCTGTTTTTATGTGACAAGGCATCTCAGAAACACTAAGGAGCTGGGCTCTGAAACGTGGGGCGCAGGGAAGGAGTTAATCGGTGCTGGGAATGGCAGGCATTTGCTTGCTGATGTGTGCTGACACGCTGAAAAGCTACAAGCTTTCCTCTCCGAGTTGTGCTTCCCAGTGTTTGTTTGTAGAGCCTTTCAGTAATCGTTTTTCTAAAAAAAGTTCTGCTGAACGCTTAATTCTTTTCTGGATTCCCTCTGCATAGTAGTTCCCTCAGTCCTGGACTCACTCATTTACATTCACGGGGCTAAATATGTATTTAATAGCCTGCCGCTCCTCCTGCGTGTGTGTGTGAATGCTCACGTTTCCTGATGCGAGATCCTCGCAACAGAGGAACTTAGAGGCTGCATCGCTCTGTTTCCAGCTTGCCCTGTTGTGGGTCTTCTGGGGGAGCAGACATTTTCTCCCCAGCTGTGCTCACGTGTTGCTGCATTGCACGGAGCTGCCGTGCCATCAGGCTCCCCCAGCAAGGCCACGGTGACCGCGTGTAACTCTGCGGCGAGGCCGATGTGCTGGCTCGAGGCAGGCAGAAGGGCTGAAGAAGGGAAAACGCTGAGCCCTTGATTGTGCAAACCTCTTTGCATTGAGCTCAGCAGTTTAATAATAGTTGGCCGGAGTATGAAGTGTCACATGATGGGGAGCACAAGAGGAGTTCCCAGGCTTTGTTTATACTGCTAGACTTGTGAATTCAGTCATTCAGATTAATCCTATTGTGAGCACGCCGATCTAAATGTCCTCTAGTGTGTCCCGTTTAGCGCAGCCCTCAGCCCATGGTTTCTCTGACTTCCCTGCCATCTGGTCCTTGGCTGTGGAGAGGAATTTTTCTTGTATATGTGTCTCCATAGCAACGCGTTTGCAGTTGATATGGAAAGTAAGCAGTTGCCTTAGCAACAGAGTTACTGATGTGGCAGCTCCTCTGCTTGCAGGGAAAGGGCTAAGCTAGTTCAGACGCATTATGTAGGTTTGCTGTAATTATAGCTGCGCCCACTAGTGCTGCTGTAGCTAAGGGTCTCTTGAAATATTTTGCGATAAACCCCATTTCTTCCCCCTCAAAGGGTATTATTATCCATGTAGAGATTCCTGCTTTGAACAAAGGCCACTCAGGTTGTGTTTTCAGGGCGTGTGACCAATCTGTGCCTTTTACAAACGCAAACTTTGTTGATCATTATTATCAAATGAGTGGATGAAGGAAAAAGATGCTTGGCATCACTGACTTCTCTGCAGTTTTTTGGTCTTGCTTAGCAGCCCAGTTATGGAAGAGGAAGCTCTCATCCTGTGCATCGTGCTCTGCTGCCTTTGTCTGCCCGGTCTGTGCTGCTCTGGGTATCCCTCCTATGGAGCAGGCTCCTCTTTGTGTCTGCCCTGCTTGTCTGAGGCAGAGAAGTGTGCATGTGCTCCCAGCTGGGAGCGTACTGGGGAAATCCAGGACTCCTCAAGGTTTGTTTGGCACTTGTGCTGAGGGATGTCTCAATAAAAATGTCTCAATAAAAATGTAATGAGAGTAAGGGATGTGTCCACGGGGATGGGAGAAGAAAATTCTCCTCGGTTGATGTCAAAGTTATTCTTAGAAGTACATGGACAATAACTGGGTCATGGAGATCCAGCAAGGCTCCTCCTCTGTCTGGAGCGGGCTGTGGGACCTGAGGCCTCTTGAGTGTTACTGGCATGTGCAGGGTGTCCTTATCTCCTGCATGGCTTGGGCTGTGTGGGCTTCTGAGGAGGCCCTCCAGCGGGCGTGCTTCCTCTGAGGTGATACTGCCCAGGCTTTTGCAGATAAAGCCCTGCAGGAAGGTAAGAGCTAGCTGGAGTGAGACAAGGCAGCCTGGTTGTTCTTTATCTAAGATCTCCTAATCCAGTCTGCACAAAGGTGATGGACCCGTGGTAGTATCCCGCCTCTGCTAACATGGTTTGGGAAGATCTCCTGTGAAAGCTGTGTGGCCCTCTGGGTATGGAAAAGCTCTCCTTGGGTTCTGATACTGTTATCACCTAGCCTGACCCACATAGCACAAGCATCAGAATTTCATTGTGTCTGTAATGTCTGGTTGGACCTAAAAATGTAAAAACCCCCAGACTCATGTTAAGGACTTAAGTGATGTTGACGCCGTTAACAAAATGACGTCCTAAAGCAGCAGATCCAATTGTTAATTTCCCACGTGATTAAAAGAAGAGTGTGGGTTTTTTGTTAGAATTTGTTGTGTTTAACCTGAAATCCATTTTTTTATATCTCAGTCTGTCATATATGTGCTCTCAGCCACCGGAAACTTTCCCCTCAAATTGTTTTTAACACAAAGTCATCTCCTTCCAGAGAAATCATAGCAGTCTTTAGAACCTTCCTGTAATATGGGATTTCCAGATATCACACAGTTTGTGGAGAGCTTTCTTGAGCCCTTTCAATTTTGTTTTTGAAGTGCAAAAGCAAGGAATTATACAGAATATTTAAATAATAGATTTCCTAAAGCTCTGCATGGAAATGCTCTTCCATTTAACTGGCTTCCAGCTGGTTGACTACATCATCACTTACTCTTTGCAGTAGTCTGTGTCTGTGAACTGGTTTGGAGCTGTATGGTGCATAATTAGTGGTTTTTTTTCAAGTAGTGATAAGGAGCTGGTGATACCCAGAGACCTCTGGGTTTCCTATCTCAGTTGCTGGTGTTTCCTGACTCATAGGGAAGATGGGCAGTGGGCTGCCCCTGTCCTGGGGAGCTGTGGTGGGCTCTGACTGTACCCTGACAGGCAGTTGGCCTGCTAGTTATTTGGGGTAACTGATCCATGCAGACATGGAGTGAGGTGTGTTAGTGCTGCAGGGGCCTGGGTGTGAGGGCAAAGCTGGGGCTGCTCCCCATGCACTGGGCCTGGGCTGTGAGGGTCGGATGGAGCTAGTTGTGAGCTGCAGCTCCTCCCTGTTCTGGGCTGCATGCTCCAGCAGCATGCAGACACGCTCTGGCATTTCAGTGACCAGCCCTGGATCTGGTTGCAGATCGGATCCAGCTGGACTTTTTTCCTCTCTTTTTGAATTCTCAAGTTGCTTTTCAGCTTAGTTCCTCAATGCAGGTCACAGCCCAGCAGTCAGTGTGCTGACACAACCAGGGGAGCTGTGACAGGGATGGCTGGGGAGTACCTTTGGTTGAGATGCCCAGGGGGCAGTGACAGCAGAGGCCTGATGGAGGCCAGCCTTGCAGAGAAAGCAGATCTCACGTGGGATCCCAGGGTTGGGGCTGGGTGGAACCCCAGGGATCGTTCAGTTCAGCCCCTGCTCAGCAGAGCCACCAGCAGCACAGAGCCGTGGCTGGGCAGGGTCTGAATGTCTCCAGAGAAAGACTCCCTTTTCTTCTTCTGAAGATGTTGGCTTTTGGTTTTCTCCTGGGAGCAGTTGTTCAAGGAGCCAGTGTTGAGGATACTTCACAGCTGGTTTAAACTGTGAGTGTGGGCTGCCAGCACCGGGCACAGCCCACACAGCCTATAGATGAACCCTTTACCCCAGGCTGTTCTGTGAGCCCCTACCAGCACCTGTGTCACTGAGCACTGAGCTGCTGGAAAACTGTTCTCAGTGGGATCAATTTTCAGTGGGCTGATTTGGTTGGTTCTTTTCCAGCTCCCTGCTTAGCTTGTGGTCTCTGTGGTCGGTTGGTACCTGAGGCAGTGCAGCCATGGGCTGAGCTCCATTCAGGCATGCAGCAGCTGGCAGCTCAGAGCTGGGGCAGGGGGCGGGCAGGGCTGTGAGATGTGAGCAGTGGGGATGGCTCTGAGGGAGCTGTGCTGGGGGTCCACTCAAAAGCTGTCTTTATTTCCTCATTGCCATGCAGTGCTTCTTCCTGTGGAGCTAACAGAGCACTGCAGACCCACAGACCCAGTCTGGCTCTGGGGCGGTGCTCTGCTCTGAGTACAGCACTGGGCCAGAATTCAGCACTGAGCAGTGCCTTATGTGCCCACAGGGAAATGCCGACCTATGGGAAACTGCAAGGAATCTCCTCTGGGGAGGAGCTGAAATGGAGCTGATCAGAGGGCTGGGCAGTAAGGACTCACTGATCTCTTTCATCTGGCTGAGCATTCACAGTTCAGTTCTTCACCAAAACAGCAAAGAACTCTTTAGCTACTCAGTGTGCATCCCTTGGACTTCTTCCTTCTGTGAAAGGGAAGCAGAGTGCTGGCTGAAGCAGAGCAGCGGGTTGAGCTGCTCAGCCTCATTCCTGGGTAAAGGCCTCTTGAGAAGTGCTTAGGAGAGCTGATGGTGATTGAGCCGCATGACTGCAAGTGCAGCTCAGGCAGCCTGCGAGGTGCTCAGGAGCCTTCCTCCCTGTGTGCAGGATGGGCTGGTAGCAGGTTGCTGTGCTGCTCTGTGTTTCCTGTACAGTTGTTCAGATGTTGGTCGGCTGGGCCTGCAGCTCAGTGCTGCCTTCTGAATTATTTTCAGCTGTCTTACTGCCTTGTCTTCATGTTAAATCTAGTTCAATAGTCCAATCTGAAATCCTTGTGG
This sequence comes from Cyrtonyx montezumae, assembly GCF_038088225.1. Taxonomy (NCBI): domain Eukaryota; kingdom Metazoa; phylum Chordata; class Aves; order Galliformes; family Odontophoridae; genus Cyrtonyx; species Cyrtonyx montezumae. The sequence goes on from NW_027071826.1 coordinate 15,812,480, forward strand.
AAAAGAAGCCCAGTCTGACTGTATTTTTAATTTTTGTTGCATCTGTGTATTGATCAGCAGTGGTTCATTGTGTAGAACCAGAAGTAGCTGACTTCTGTCCTGTTGAGACCGGGCAGAACACTGCTGGGTAAGGCATTGTGCAGACAACCCATGCAGCTGCAACAGCGCAGTGCACCGTGGTGCAGTTAGGTGTGTGGACACAGATTTCCCTTAAAGCACCCCACACAACTGTGTTTGGTTAAGTATTGCTCAGTAAGCCTCCAGGGAAGCACTGTGATGTGCTGGAGTGTATTTTTTTGAGCTAATTAAGATTTTCCTCTCTAAGCATTTGCTCTTATCGTTTGATTCCTTATCCGAAGTTTTGGACCAGTGCAGGTTTCCTGTCTGCCATGCAGAAGAAGTCAGTGAAGAAAGTTTGCTTTAATGAGATATGTATTGACGCTGCTGCTTTTCTGGTGCTTGTAGCTCAAGTAAAGAGAAAATGTGTTAAGAGCTGTGAGATTTTGCTTTGTTTGGAATCAGTAACTGGCTTGTTAATGATTCAGCACTTGTGCTTTGGTTCTCTGGTAGCTAACTGCTTTACCAGGAGCTTCTGTTCAGCCCAGTTTCCAGTTCTCAGCCGTTCCCCATCTCTTGTGCCCCAGCGCTGCCCAGAAGCAGGATACCTGCTCAGTTCAGGGATAGAAGATGCTGCAGACAGAAGGGAGGTGCCAGTGCTGTCAAGATTGATACACACAACAACTGCTCAACTTTGCCAAAGCCCTCCATATCTTGTGGACGCGAGTGGCCTCGGGCTCACCATTTCACTGAGGTGCATGAGTTGTGGGAGCAGGCAGGAGCAGTGACCCAGCTTCTTCAGCATTACTATTTTTTCCTGGTTTTGATAGGCTGTTTATAGCCTGGAATGTCACTTGCGTTTTTTCTGTTCTCCCACCAGTTTGGTCTCCTGACTTCAAAGGAGCTGCTTTTGGTTTACTCTTGGGTAAATACCAGAGAGCTGCGGAAAGAAGCAGTTGTAACCGTAAATGATGTGTCTGGCTCTTACTTGGTTATCCATAACAGTCATTCTGGAGACGGTACATTTTAATTTATTAGTTATGTTTTTCAAATTCCATTCTGGGTGTTATGGAAACTTTTCCCTGGAAACCTGTGTAGGAATTTGTGAGAGAACTCATTTCAAGGATCTTAAATGTGAGTGGGTTTTTCCTTGTTACAGTAGGAAAGAGACCAGATTGCTGTCCAGTGACTTAAGATACCCAAATGCTATCTCCAGTATGCTGAATTGCTGCATGTCATTGCAGCAGTGAACAGCAGCAGTTTGCCAGTAGCTGAGTACTAAGTTGCTGAAAGATGCCTGTCGGTAAGCAGAGGAATGAATGGGCGTCTGTATGGGGAAGTCTGAATAGCAAGGAAGTGTCTGTGGCACTAGATGGAGCAGAAACTTATTTATGGGATTTTGCACAAGAGAATCTGGTTGAATGCTAACAGCAGAGTTCACACTGATTCATGCTATCAGCAGAAAATTAGGCTCTTTTCCAGAGCTCTGTTTGTGAGATCCCATGGCTGCCTACTGTGGGAGGGTACTCGTTGGGATGTGGCAGCTACAGAAAATGTTTTTATGATTTTAAAGTGGAAAGAAAAGCCTCCAGGGCAACCAGTAGGAGCTGTGGGGGTAATACAAGGCTGGGGTTAGGTACTGACACACCTCATCTCCAGCTTTCATTTCCATATTTTTCTCTTTTCCTCGCCCTTTTATTTGAAAGGTGGGGAGTGGGAACACATTGTCCTAAGATGTTCTTTTTAGATTGGGAAGGAGTTTTTGAAATGCTCTGCTTTTAGATAAGGAGGAAGGAGGTCACTGTCATTAGGAGTAAGTGATACAGAATGTAATAAAAGCTGCAATTTTGCACTTAGGTCTGTTCTCCTTAGATTGTTGGGTAGAACGAAACATTTCACGTGGTTTGTCTTTAAGAATAAGATCCTTTCCATGCAGGAAAACTGCTTTTGCAAAACTTCTTTTTAGTGTCCCTATCTTGTACAGTCTGTATGTGTGCAGCCTTCTCCAACCCTACAGCAGCAGGGAAACCTCATGTTCAGGGATCCTCGCTGCTCTTAGGAACACTGCCAAGTCTTTGGAGAGGAATGCTTGATGGGTGTGAGAACTGCATGCTGCGGGCTGAGCTGGAGCTACAGTTATACCCAGACTCAGAGAGAAAATGGTATGGAGCTCCTGGGTCAAAAGGCATTTCATCCTGCAGATCGCCTTTACAGATTACGTGCAATTGTAAACTTCACTGAAAATAATGGTAGGATTCTTGCGTAGTTCCACCTTTCTTGAAGCACTTCTGTGCTGTAGATCGGTGGTGTAAATGATTCATTGGTTTACAGGAATTGCAGATGTAGGAGTTGTGTTGGGAAGGACCAGAAGTTATGGGGTTGGTGTGGCTGAGATACTGGGACATCAGGCAAGTGCTTTGGTTTTTTTTTCTATTCTGGCAATTGACATTACGTATTTATTGTTACATAATTGCCTCATTGCACTAATTAATTTGGCTTTTCTTTCTCTTACCCCCCTTCCCTAGAGATCAATGTTTTCTCTTAGGGCTCAGTGCTTAATATGCAGACTTCACTGTTGCAAGAGTAGGGCTGTTTTTTGGTTTTGTTTTTCCAATTTATTTCAAGTTCTAGTGCTTTTTAGACTTTGGGCTGCACGACAGAGAGGAAAGAAGCTGTCATAAAGAGATAAATTGCATTGAAGACTCAGTACAGAGCTAGCTCCCAGCTATTGAAACAAATGGGATTTTATTGTTCAGCTTATATCTCCTCTTCTGATTAAATTCATTTATTTTTGTATCTCTCTATCCCTATGTGTATTTGTATGTGTGTGTATATGTGTCATAAACACTACATAATCGTTTTGGTTTTCAGATCATCAAAACACTTGCGAGGTGAAATGGGAGCAAAAAGCAGTACGGATCTGAACTGGCACACAAAGCTTTCTACCTGCTTGCATCCCAGCATTAGGAGAGCAACGTGCTGTGGTAGTGGCATGTGCAGAATTTCCTTAGGACAGATGTGCTCTGTTGCTGCAAATGGTAACCAGTCAGTCTAAACAGATCGCTCTAAATCATGATACTAACTAACCTGATCTGTCTCTCTTAGCTTTTGTTTTTGTTTTTTCTTTCAGAAACCAGTGCTTACAGTGTAGAAAAAAACCAACATCTCTACTTCTGTTCATTTTTACACTTTTAGGTTTTGTTAAAACACCTGTAAGACTTGAATGCCTTTTTAGGCAGTGCTGCTTGTGTTTGGAGGAATAAAGTTCCTTGTTCTTAGCTTAAGAAGTCTACTTTGGTCTGTCATTTGTTATTGGCATTTGGAGCTGAGTAATTTTGAATTTGGGAAAACAGAGACGTAATTATGACCATCTCCATGAGGAGATGAGCTTTTCTGTCATCCCTCTTATTTGAGAAGAAATACAACATTTTCATTTAGAAAGCCTTGATTTTAATTTGTAGTATTGAAATGGAAAGAAAGATCTTGCTTTCTTATCCTGTTTTTCTGCTGACTTGGGAAAAAGCAGAGGAAAATGTATTCCCCTTCCCCCAGCTAAAATATTTGCGTTATTTTGGTTTCAAAGTAAACATGCGTTCGATTTAACTGCTTTTGCTAATTAGCATCTGCTCCTTCACCACCACTCGAGTCCTTCTCACCCTCCAGTGGCAGTGCTGCCAAAAATCCGTTTGGCTGTGCTTGAGCTGGCGGGACAAACTTCTGTGTCTTGATTACAGTACAATTACTCATTTGTGTGCTGCATCAACCTCAATTTATTTCCCTCACAATTTATAAATTAGGGGTCACAAACTTGATTTTGGATTTGCACTCCGAATCTTTAATTTAGCCATGCATTAGGAAGGGGAAGAATTTGATTCATCAGCGAGCTCTGTTTTTTCCTGTTTTGACTGTCAGTTCCTGTTGTTTGGCATCAGTTTGAACAGCGTGATGGTTCCAGAGCTTGCTTAAGTGGCTTTTCAATTCAAGCCATGTGTAACTTTGTCTCTGCTAGCAGGGTGGGATTGCTTCTCACTCTTGATGCAGATACGTAGTTCTCTTTTCAAAGAGAGACGTTTCTGTGATGATCCAAATGAGTGGCTTTTAAGGTAGTCACAATAATGCTAGTGTACAGATGGGTGTGTAAAGGTGAAAATGCATGTGGTAGGGGTGGAGACAGCAGTTTCTATATAGATTTGTGCCCTGACACTCATGAATTTGGCTCAAAAATCATGACACTGTTTAGAATAATGGGAGATGTCTTATTTTAGAGGCTTTAAAATCCCCCCAGTCTCTTTATTACAGAAATGAAGACAACTGGAAATGTTTTTGATTTGATGATTTACATCTTAGGCGTTTCTAATAAAAACACCTAATATCCCATTATGGTGCAGTGTCATTCATTGGCAGTATTGAAGCCAGATTCCGGAGGTTACCATCAAGCTGTAGGCTGTCAAGTTTCAAAAAAATTTTGCTGATGGCATGTTTAGCCTGTCCCCAGAGAGCTCTTTGTGGAGGAAACGCAGCAATTAGAGAAATCCTCTCCAGTACAGCATGCAGTTCAGTGCCTGCAGTAGCAGGACCCAGCTCTAAGGCCTGGGTCTGTTCGGAGGACTCCCTGGGAAGGGAGCTGCTGTTTTGGTTTCCTCTGTGGGGCAGGTGGGGGTGGATCTGCACACCACCACCATGCTCAAGGGCTGGCTATTGGTGTTCAGAAGGGCTTGGGCGGCTACTGAAGCCGCTCAGAGTTGTTCATGGACATTTGGGTCGATGTGGTTAATTAGAGGGTGCCCCTTCCTTTTTGCTCAACCTTGAGTAGGACCTTCAGCAACTTGGACCTCATTGTCTAGGTACACATCTTTCTCTATAGGTGAGTACTTTCTCACATTTGGCTATTCATTTCCTGTTGCTGTTTCTGTTTCTTTTTTCTTAGTTATGCCTTGCTTGCATCGCCAAATAATGGAGCTGTTCACGTACATGGGTGTGAGGACAGCATGGCAGGGTGAAGGGCTTTAAGTCACCCTTACGCCGTGCTGAAAGCTCATTAGCATCTAAGAAAATAAAGAAGATGCAGGCCTTTTTGAACAAAGTTTTTCATTTGTACACGGTGCTATTTCTGGTGTGTCAAACGTGAAGGCTTCCTGTGTGAAACCAGTAGTGAAGAAGATCACAGAAGACACGGAGCAGTGACTCAGGTCACATCAGGCCTGTTAGTGTGACACCCGTGTCATCAGAATTGCTTCATTTTAGCATCCTTCAATGAGATTTTCTTCTCCTTTGGAGGATATATTTGTTCAAAGGCACATTTGATCTTGAATAACTTGGAAGAAAACAATTTTCCATTTTCGGAGATGCCATAAATCTTTTCCACCTTTCTACTTCTGAACTCTTCACAGCATTAACATCTGATTTTGGATGGATTGTCAATTTTTGTGATTGCAGTCCGCTCAGAAATGATTTCTCCCTGTTTCATTCCACTTCAGGCACATGAAGTCAGATAAATTCATACACTGATGTTTAATCATTGAGCACTAATCACCTTTGTGCAGTATTGATCAGCAGCCTTTCTGTATACTCTGATTATAATGAATAATAGTCTGCTGGTAAGTACCAAGGAGTGGTGAAGATGGTGAGTTCGCTCAGCGTAGCACTGCTGCTACTTTTCTAATTTCCAGCGGTTCTCACTGTCATACAGCATCGCTTTCCTTTTCCCTTCCCCTGGCCCTTCCTTTTCCCCTCAGTTCCGTGCTGTGGCTGGGCCTAGCCCTTCCTGCCTTCCCGCACACGTGCTGTTCTTTGGCTGCACCATCTCACATGCCTGCAGTCACCCATGGGATCCATTTCCCAAGGGTCATGTCCTTCCTCCTCCTCCTCCTTGTCCTCCTCCACTCAGCACACTCCTGCTTTACAGGTGACTGTGTGAACATCGCACTTGAAAAGCAGTGCTTGTGAGATAACCAAGTTAAAAAAAGACTGGGGAAAACCCAAGTAGGCAGGTCTGTGGTGCGTGGGCTGAAAGCTTTTTTCCCCCCCTTCCTCCCACCCTTTCCTTACAGAGTAATAGACTCATTCTGTGTGTGAATATGCTGTTCTGAATAACCTCTCTTCTGCGCACACAACTGATTCTCACATCCTGTTTTCTAGCAGCTTGGCCAGAGCAGCGCCCTGAAGAGCGATGTTTCTGTTTCTGCAGGGTTTATTTCAGCTCTCACAGCTCTGCTGCCTGTGGTGCACATCCTCCCATTCTCTTGTGAATTTAAGGAAACCTGCTTTTCCTTTACGTCATTCTGGGATTTGGAATAAAGTGAAGTGGACTTAAAACAGAGGAAGAGTATATATCGAGTCAGGATCCTGAAAGTTATTTGGACTTTGAGGAACGCTTTGCTGATGCAGAACTGGTCTGCCTCAGAAGCAACGTAAATAAACCCACGAGCCCCATTCTTACCCATCTGCAGATTGTCATCAAGGACTTGCTGGCTTCCTTGAAAATAGCTAGGTGGAATTAGTTGTCCTCTTTGTGCTTCAAATCTACTCACACCAGTGAGTCTCTGTCATATTTGTCTAATGGAATCACTTTGCCTTGTTTAATAAACTACCTGCGTACTTTTCAGATCTGTTTCAGTGGCGGAAGTGCTCAGGGCAGCTGAAAGGCAGTATTAATTACCAGCTCTGAAATACGCTTGATGGAGTGGCTCATGCTGCAGAGGGCCCTCATGCCGAGCCGTGCTGTGGTGCATCTGCTGATGTCTGCCTTTCCCCATTTGCAGCCCGTTTAGCTGTGCTTATGAAAAATCAGGCACCTAAAAACCCAACTAAAACCTAAAATACAATTGCCTTTTTACAGCATTAATTAATCTTACTGTCAAATCTTCGTAGGCTAGGCAGCCTCATCTCTCCTTACTGTTTTTACAAGCCCAGCACAGGTGAGTGCTGGTGCTGAGGCCGTGGTGCTCCTGCAGTAGGCAGGTGCTGCCCTGGTTTCATACTTCGCTGTGCTGAGCAAGCGAGCCAAAGCTTCGGGCACAGCTGAGGCATCGTCTTGTTTGGGGGATGTTTGCAGTGCTGAAATGGTTTGTTTTGATCCATGTTTTGTTCAGCCATGGGGAAGAGAAAAAAAAAACAGTAAAAAATTGCTATTTTTTGACCTTGACATAGAAGTGGGATTGAAGGAGGGATCAAGACCTGCGTGCAGGCAGCAGAAATGCGTGTTGCTGCGTGCCGTGGCAGTGGGAGGTGAGCAGGGCCTGGCACTGGTGTGTGCCTGCTCACCCGGGCTGCACAGGGCTGCAGCCGCCTGCCTTAGTGCGTGCACCCACCTCAGAGCACTGCTGCCTGGCTGCCAATCCAGCTGCCTGTCACTGTGCCTGGATTTTCCTCTCAGTTCATCATGTGAACCAAATGAAGCACTAAGCAAGGAAAACCCCTGCATTAAACGGTTACAGAGAAAAATGGTGCCAATCCATTAGCTTTTGTCAGGTCTTCCTTATTTCTATTTTCATTTGTGGCTGCTAATGGAGTTAGTCCCACCCACTCCCTCCCACCGGTTTCTGTGAGCTGTTAACCCCTTCCCCTGGAAGTTCTCTCCCTGGCTCATTTCATCATTAACGCGCTGGCAGACAGTGCCTGACCCGCCAACCTCCAGCACTGATCTAAGTGTTGGGTAATTTTTTGAGTATCTGTTGGGTGAAGGGTTGTTTTAAAATCGTTGTGGGTTTTCAGATGCTTTGTAACTGTGTATTCGCAGGCGAAGGCACTGTTTTCTGTGGCTGTGTGAGGCAGCCCGGGGATGCTGTGGCACATTGGCTGGCCGGTAGTGGGATGCTGCATCCACGGCCCTGGCACGCTGCCTGCGTGGCCGCTGTGGGGCTGCTGCCCTGGAGTCTCAGGAATTTCTTTTTCTTCTGCCATTGACTTTACAGGTGACTTTGAGCACTTAACTTCTTTTGTATTCTTTTCTTTCTGCGTCTCCTCACTTTTCAACAGAGTGGGGCTAATTGCACTTTCCGTGAGTACACAGGAATTCTGTAGGCTGACGCAGCAAGTGCTTGCTATCTTATCTCCTGAGGCTCTCAATGATGGCCTGCTGACAGCCCTGTCTCTGTGTTCCCTGCTTATCAGCCCTGTGCCCCCTGGACCCCCGTGCTCCGTTCCTGCTGGGCAGTGCTGCAGCCTTTCCTTGTCCTGAGGCTGGCTGGCCTTGGTCAGGCCTGTTGCTGCCAGGCACTGCAGTGGGAACAGCATGCGGTGGCTTTATGTATGAGCCAGGCTTTGTTTAAGGGCAGCAAACAACACTATTCTCTTCAGGCTCTTGCAGGATTTCCATATGGCTGTGTAACAGTTTTATAGGGCTGTTTGCAAACGTACTCAGTGAGGAGATGCCTAACAGGCTGAGTATGGCTCCCAGAGAGAGGTGACACCATGTGCCATCTCCTAAGCCTGTTGGAGGAGTCTCTTTGTTATGACAGTGTGGGACACCGCTGTGGTGACATCCTGTGGCCTGCAGGCAGTGGTGGGAGCCAGTCCACGTGCCACTGGGCATACAAGGCTTGCGTGGCACAGGGGCAGTAGGAGGGTTGAGGGGAGCCATGGCTATGCTGTTCACACGGCGTTGTCTGGCAGAGTCACCATGGTGGGAACAGTGGCCACATGATTGAAGATCATGGGATCTGTAGCCCTGACTGTGGAGATGCCTTGGGTTTATGGTTTTAAGGGCAGTCAGACTTGCTGGGTGCCTACACCACACACTGGGAGGCATTACTGACTTCTCTATTCTTTAATTTGTATGAATCTCAACCTGTCTGTGCAGGCAGTCCTTGTGCAGGCACTGTGCTGAGGTATGACCTGCAGCCCCTCTACTCTGCCTGTGGCTCTGCTTTGGGGGCACTTTCTGGGGTCAGTTTGGGGCTGCCCCTGGCAGTACTGCTGGGAGGAGTGGGGCCCTTGGCACAAGCTGGGGTCTACACGTGTGAAGAGAGAAAACTTCAGATATCTTGAGCTGGTGGGACTTAAACTCCTCCTGCACTGGAGTGATGTTGGCTTTCTGCATGGCTGTGCGTTTGGGCAGTGCTTGCTCATGCTGCAGGAGCCTGCTCTGTGATCTTGCCTGTGGAACAGGTGAACTGACGAATTCATCCCATCTCTCCTTCTCTCCAGTTGTTACTTTCCAGCACTGTTCTGGCCTCTGTAGCTGGTTTAATCACTTGCTTGGCTGCTCCTTGTTCGGGGGGGGGGGGGTGGGGAGGTTATTTTATTTAAGGCAGAGTAGCTCTTTTCACTATAATCCTACTTCTCACTTAGGGGAAGCTCCTGTCTTGTGGGATCTTCCTCACCTAGCTCCACGGTCTGCCTGTGGTGTATGAGGAGGAACTCTGGGGATGGAGATGCTTATGGCCTTGCACTACCTGGGTAGTACCAGGCCACTGTCCCAGTAGCAGGACAAGGATCTAGCAACTAATGTATTGATGTGTAGGAGAGTTTGTGAGCAAATAAGCTAAAATAGCAGGAGATAAACATGAAAGCAGAGACGTGGACTTCTGCAATTTGAGCAAATGGATATTTTTACCGGGGGCAAAGTAAGACCTGAAAAGCCCCAATCTTTTGTTCTCTTGGGAATAGCAGTGATTTCTTGATGCAGCTGGTTTCCTTGGGGTGGAACACCGCGCTGCAGCAATCCTTCCCACCAAGCTACTAGTTTGGCATATCAAATGAGCATATATTTATGGCTGTGTAACTATGTTAAGAGCTCTTCTTAAGCTTTGTGCTTGATCTGTACTGTGGTAGGGGGCTTAGCAGAAAGGTGTTGAAAACACGCAGAAGCAGCAGGTGTGAGGGTTTTGTCATGTTGCATGCAGATAGGGCTTTATTTTCCCTGTGTTGTGTAAAACTCACATAACAGTGCCAGACTTTCCTGTGAAGGGCAGGGGAAGTTTCTAGAGTTCATAGGTTTGGGAGATTTTGTGTGAGGGTTTATGAAAATTAAATGCTTACTCTGCAGTTGTTACTGTCATTAAAATTGCTGTTAAGGTCTGTAGTGCAGCTCTCTAAAACTGGCTATATAGAATTGCACAAGTCTGTGCTAGAAATGTTTGAAGAGAATGAAGAAAATCTACCCTTAGACTGCATGATTAGTTATTTGTAATTTTGATGTGTTATTACAGTGGATCTAAGGAATGTGTTTTATAATAATAGCAATCATTGGCAGTGGCTTTGTTTTTCTTTCTTTAAGAATTCCTTAGCAGTTGTATTTCTTGCTTTCTTTCTTTTTTTTCTCTTTTAAACTAGCTGACCTCAGATGATTCCAATGCTCTGTTTGTGTCTTTCTGTGAATTACTTCATTTGTTTAACAATGAGGTAAATAGAGAACACACCATCCTCATCTGCATGGTGCAGAGCTGTTGAGGAGCATAAAGGTTTAGTGTTATCTGTGACTGTTTATAAAAACGTATTACAACCAGAGAACCAATGCAGGAGAGCAGAACAAGCAATATTCAGTCTGTCCTTACTGCCAAACATCAGTGAGTGAAGAACAACTAACAGTTTTAAATAGAGCAGCAGACCAACTCTGCTGTTTTCTCCCAGAGCTGGCATTTGTGTGCTGCCCCTGCCTGGAGTAAAGGAAGGAGCTGCAGCCCTGAGTGAGTGCAAAGTGGGGTAGGGTGGTGCCAGCAGCATGGCCCAGGGCTTCCTGCAAGTGGGAGCACTGGGCTGCTGGGCTGTGCCCTCTGAGTGCTGAGGAGTACCTGCCCTGGCAGCCCCTTGGGGCTGTGGTGCCAGTACAAAGCAGCTGTGATCACAGTGGGCTTCAGTCCTCCGAGTTCAAGTTTGTATCATCAGCTGCTTGTTCCCCATTGTGCCTTCGACTGTGTTTGCACAACTTCTGGAGTAGTGTTGTGTGATACGGTTCTAAATGTTGAGAAATATTGTTCCCTCTCTCCCCTTAGGGGCTGAAATCTCTTTCTGGTCTAAAAACACAGTTATTTGTTCAGATTCTGGTCTTGGCTGTAGCTACTTGAGTGGCTGCTTTACACGTGCGGAGGCATCACATGTATTTCCATCATCTAGTTATTTTATTGAAGCTTTCCTTTTGAAAACTGGGTCACTAAAGTTTGATCCTATAGAAATGCCTCTGTATTTGGGTGGCACACTTGCACGCCTATGGAAGAGCTGTACAGCGTTCCCGTGGGTAAACATGTTGGCAGATGTACGTGAAGATTTGCTTCAAGGTCTCTACTGCAAGGTAGCTGGGTGCAGTGAGCATGGGATAAATATTTATCCAGAGTAAGAACCTTTGATATGCAGTAATCTCACTGCTATTACTTGCAGAGGGGTCATTTGCTGTAACAATAGTAGGTTTCATCCATGCTGAGAGCAAATTATTATATGGGTAATGGGGATGACTGACACAAAATAGTTCCTCATTGTTGCAAGAAAGTGTCATTAGTGTTATTCAGAGGTCCTGTGTTAATGACTGCCAAAGCTCACACTGACCTCGCCAGGGGCTGATGTGCCACTGTCCTGTGATTTCAAGGTGTGATGACTTGGGACTGGAGATGCTAGTTGGAAAGGTCCTTTTTCAACCAACAGGAAGCTTCTGCTTTTTCTGCTCGCTGTCATAGTTCCTGAACTGCCCCAGTAATCAGGGCGGGATAGTGTTTGTGTGCGCTGCTCAATGTGGGTAGCAGTGACATTCCTAGTTCATTCCATTGATAACTTCAGTTTTGGAGAGTCTAGTCCTGAGCACTCATCCCCTTCTGCTTTGGCAGTTCTTAGGGGTAGTTGTTGGATACTTTTCTGCTGAGCAGCAAGCTCCTTGGCTGAAAGGATGTTGCCCAGCACGTCCCAGCTCCCCCTGTGTCCCCGCTCTCTGCCTGCCTGGTGAACCATTCCCAGCTGGTTTGTGCCCAGCCAGAGCCCCACTTTTCCTCCCGGTGCTGTGCCAAGGAGCACACTGCTGCATTGCCATGGCTTGTCCTGCAGAAGGGAACAGTCCCCTTGGATCTACTTTGTGGAAAGGGACTGGGCACCTGGCAGAGACCTGCTCTGGGAGGTGGGCAGCCCCCAGCTGCTGCTCCCCTCTGTCAGTACGGTGCCCTGCTGGACCCAGGCAGACAGGCAGTGGCATAGCCATGATTGTCCAAGTCTGAGCCTACGTGCTTTGCGGCCTCTACGTCTACTCTCTTCCCCAAGCTTTATGTGGGGCAGACTGTTTGTGTGGCATTAAGAAAGAACCACCCTTGAAACAAGCTGTTTTCCCAACAAATTTCAAGTCAGTGCTAAAATAACCAGGGAATGAAATTCCTCAAGTAAGTATTTGCCAGAATTTTTATATAGACAGGGTCTGTATTTTTCCCAGCTGTTGGTCCTGGAAAGAACTCAGCACACTGGTTTTCTATTGAGCTTTGGGCAGACAATAAATACTGAATAGGGCTAAGCAGTCAGCAGTGTGAGGTATATGGAAGCAAAATCTTTGTAATGAGGAGTTTTAGTAACAGCTAATGCTGTTAACTAATGATTGAAAGAGCTAACAAGCAGCATTATTATTTTTTTTAATTTCAAACATCTTTTTCTGCTAACAGAGGACCAGACATTTTTTTGGTTCGTTCTCTTCTGGCTGTGTAAATAGGATTTTAAAACTTAAGTATGCAGTCCATTTTGAGGGGAAAAGAAATTGGACACTGAATGTCTCGCACCTATTCCTGGTAATGCACCAGTTTTAATGGCTGGAGGGAAGTCATCTTTGGGTGTTAGAGCTATCAGAAAGAACAGTACCTCAATACAGCCTGTATGTATAGTAGACAACTCTCTCTAAATTGGAGAGGTATGGATTTGAAAGGCTGTTCGATGGATTAAGAACTGGTTGCCTGGTCACAGGCAAAGGGGTTGTGATCAATGGTTCTACCTCTGGGTGGAGGCCAGTCACAAGTAGTGTTCTCCAAGGGTCAGTCTTGGGACCGGTGCTCTTCAGCATCTTCATCAGTGACATAGCTGATTAAATCAAGTGCACCCTCAGCAAGTTTGCAGGCTACACCAAGCTGGGCAGTGCAGTTAATATATTGGAGGGAAGGGAAGCCATCCAGAGAGACCTGGACGGGCTGGAAAAGTGGGCCTGTGTGAACCTAATGTGAGGTTCAGCAAGGCCATAGTGCAAGGTGCTGCACTTGGGCCGGGGCAATCCCAGGTATTCATACACACTGGGGAAGAACTCCTGGAGAGCAGCCCTGCAAAAAAGCACTTGTGGGTCCTGGTGGATGAGAAGCTGGACATGAGCCAGCAGTGCGTGCCTGCAGCCCGGAAGGCCAACTGTATCCTGGGCTGCATGAAAAAACGGGTGGCCAGCAGGGAGAGGGAGGTGACTGTCCCCCTCTACTCAGCTTTTTTTTTCTACCCTGTTTGTAACAACCTGAAACACGGATACAGGAGCAGCCCCAGCAGAACAGGAGGTGCCAGGGGCTGTGTGCTGTACCAGTGAGCAGGAGGCACTGCTGGACAGGCTGCAGCACTCCAGTGCTGAGGATGCCACACTGGGATCCACTCCTTGCTCACTTGTTGCCTGGGAGACAAATGCTATCCAGGGATTTTTTTACTTTTCCATTCTTGCTGGCTCTTGATTGGAGACACTATTGACTTTTGGCTTGGAGGAGGTAGTGAAGCAGCACGCCAAGTGTCATAAGATGGAAATTAATCACTAACCGATTGGTCTGAGTTGCAGTGATTTCCTTTCTTACTGCTCTGTGTGTGGAAGACTAATGACACATCTTCACAGACAGCTAACGGAGCTGTTCACACCTCGGGCTGTCAGGAAGAGGTCTTAACCAGGGGACACTTCAGTTTTCTTTGCGTCTGTCTGTTGTGTGGTTATGGAAGAGTAAAGGTAAATATCTTAAAAAAGGAACTTCCCATGGTTGGAGAGCTTTGCTTTACATTGTGTTTATTGTTGCTGCTAAATTATAAATCAGCTCAGTTGCAGTGAAAATAGGGCACAGTATATTAGCAAAAAAATACAGGCACTGCCTTCTTAGTGTTTCTTCTACCGAGAATACCTTTCCAGTACCTCTTGTCTCAGTGCTTCTGTTTCCCAGTGAGATTATTTTTGGCTTTCACAAGAATACCCACAAGCCAAACAAATGCAGCGTAACAGCCATGCATGGTTTGAAGTCAGCCTTCAGCAGTGACCTCACCCTGTACCCCCATCAACTTGTGCTCGCTCTGGTGGGGCTGGGGGAGATCACAGCCAGGTAGATGACTTGGATGAAAGGGAAGAACACAGAGGCTTGGAAACAGCGTGCTGTGTTCCAGCAAGTACAAGTACACAGGGTGGTGTTGATGTGTAGTGTTTTTAAAGCTTGTCCCATGCTGTAAAGAGTAAGGAATCCAGCAAAGGTTTTCTCCTGAAAAAAAAAATGTTCCAAGCTTTGCATGTTGCTTGCTTAAAAGGAAAATCTGTGTTGCTCTTGCTCTGCCTCTTGGATGGAGTGTGGAAGTGGAATTTGAGAGATTTGGATTCTATTTTTGAGTCTGTCCTTTGCCTAAAAAGTCACTTCCTAGGCATACCATGCCAAGTCCCTGGGTTTCCATCACACATTTGAAAGCCAAACGTCACGGTCTCTTTGCTGCAGACTGATGTGAAGCATGGAGCACACAGCTCCCCGTGACACTGCGCTGGGTGGCACCACACAGTGCCTGGCTGGGCAGCAGCCCCAAGGCCTGCTTCTCCTGCAGCCCCCAGGCTCTGCAGGCCTGGCCTCTCCCTGTGCTGCCCCTGTGGGGCCATGTGGAGCCTTCTGAGCTGTCCCTGCCAGCCCCTGAGCGGGTCAGCTCCCAGCTGCTCTCACAGTGCCCTGCAGAATCTGGTTCTTTCCCCCTACAGATGGGTTTGGCTTTGATTGAAGGCCGCAACTCGAGCAATGCTGTGAGCTTGTGAGGTGCTCTCACATAGCAATCTGGTGAGGCTTGGGATGCTTCTTTCTTATTTTTCTGGTTTTGTTTGTGGGGTAGCTTCTGTCTGAAGAGCTCTGCAAGCACTAAGTGTTTCCCACTGGTATGTCCCAAAGCCACCCAGCAGCACCTCGGGTCCGTAGGGCTCCTTTTCACAAGGAAACAGGTGTCAGGTTTGTGCCTTCCTCATGGCTTTAGGAAACAGTCTCCCTCATTCGGTCTCATCTGTGGTGAGTGTGCTGGCCGTTGGACATGGGAGCACCATGATCACTGCTGGAGCTCAGCAAAGGGTGCTCTGGGCTGGCACGGGGAGAAAGCATGGCCTCCCTGTGCCAGCGTTTGCCAGAAGCCAATCCTGATGGCCTGAGAGCCTCTTGAGGAGCTCCATCCGTAGTGGAGACTGATGCTCATGTGACATGTTCTCGAACAGGGCTGCTCTGATCTGCCTGTGCGCTCTTGGTACAGCCTAGGGAGAGGTGTACTTTTGTGCATTTGAGAGCTCATAAAACAGCCCTGGGTGTCTGTCCTGACCTCTGCTGGGCCCAAGGACCGCTGTGGTGCTGGGGGCAGTGCAGCCTTACCACTGCAGGCTGCTGGATCCAGGTGTTCCCTGTGTCCAGGGAGAGGTCTGGCAGTCACTGCTGCTGGAACTGACTCTGATTTCACAACACCCTGACATGCTTTAAGCTCTGGTTTTACTGTGTTTGTTTTGTATTGGAGGTATTTTTTTTTTCCCTTAGGGGAGAACAGATAATTAATTTCTTCTTGTAGCATAATGGCACCAATGTCATGTGGCTGAAGGGTTAAATCCTTTTATTTTTAAAACAGTTGCTAGGGAGTTTTAAACCCTACCTTTTCAGCCCCGTTTCTTGTTAGCATAGAGGCAAAAGGAAAATAAATTCACTTTCAAAAAAGAATCAACTTCTCTTCAAAGTTTCCATCAATCAGTAATCATAGCTTTGTGTTGTTCCAGTATAGTGTGATGGGGAAATTGCCTGTTCAGTCATATTAACTAATAAGGGGTGGTGGGGAAGCAGCCAAACGTGTATTCTTAGGTGTTTTTTTCCCCCCTGAAGGTGTGATTTAAACCATAGTCACAGTATATATTAATGGAGCGATATCTCTGGCAGGCAAACTGTGTTCACTTCTATCAGACCAGGAACCCAACCCACTGCTTTCCTGACAAGTACTGCTAAATGAATAAGGCTGTGCCGTTAGATCAAATATTTGATTTTTTTTTAATTCTTTTTTCTTTGCAGAGTATTGGAAAGGGGTCCTTGTGGTGTATAGACCCAGAATATAGACAAAATCTTATTCAGGCTTTGAAAAAGACACCCTATCACCCATACTCGCATGTGTTCAATACACCTCCCACATCTCCTCAGGCATATCAAAGGTAAGACCTAGACGATTTTACAACTCTTAACTGTTTTCCTGCAGCTGCCCGTGGCGCGGGGCAGGGACGCAGTGATGCCGGGCAGGCCCGGGGGAGCCACGACCCCATGGGGTGCGGGGGGACCGCTTCTGTCCCATCCCGGGGCGGAGGGCGCTGGTTGTACTGGGCAGGTGCAGCCCACCTAGAAAGCTGCACGGTGCCTTACCGGGCCGGAGCAGAGCCCAGCACCCCGCCGGGGTTGAGCAGCGGCCGTGACGGCTCCCGCGGGGCTCCGTCTGTCCCTGCCCGGCGCGGAGCGGCCGCCTGGCCTCGCGCCGATTGGCGTGCTGGTTGCCATGGCAACGCGGCGTCTCCACGGCAACGCGTAGCCCGGCAGGTGCGGCGGCGGCGCGGCCGCGCGTAGCCTGGCGAGGGGACGGCCCCGGGCTGCGCGGCGGTTGCCATGGAGACGGTAATCCTGCCTAGCAACCGCGCGGCCGGAAGTTCGAGGGGCCCGCGGCCGGCGCGGAATGATGCGCGTTATGTTTTTAACTCCTGCTCTGAAATGTGGTCCGGGCCTGGGGCTGGTAGTGGGAGGCGGCCGCAGCATGGGCCCGGGACTGCTCTGGGAAACGTTCTCCACATTGCATTTTGAGAGTGTTTTCACGATGCCCGTGTGGATCTGTTCAGAGACTCTTGCATCGAGTAAAAGTGCACGGCCCATGTGGTGCACGGCGTGGGGATGCTGATCCCTTCTAACCCCACCAGCAGAACAACCCTAGAAATAGTGCAGGCAGGAGCTGGGGGGATCCCAGTGCTTGCCGGGGTGCTGCTCTGTATGGAAAACCATGGGGTCCCGCTCTTGTTTTTGTCTGAATATCATTGAGCAGTTCCACTGTCAAATAATGCTTAATCTTCCCGTTGCCCTCTGAAATATTCAATTAGTAGCCTACCAGTGGCTGTGGAACATCAGCGCAAGGCTGAGGCAGGCTAGCAGTAGCTGCTGAATTCATTTCCTTATTGGCAGCTACATGGCAAAGTCTTTTTTTTTTTTTTTTTTGTATATTTCTGATATGTCTGCAAGAGGTTGAGCATTCCCTGTGTGTTTAGGAAAGACAGTAATCCCATATGTGTATGATTGCTTTCTCACGTGTAGAAAGACTTTGGTAATGGGTAGAAAAATGTAAATCCGCTCTGCCATCATCGTATCTCCAGAGCAATACATTGTCATAGTAACAAATTCCAGGGGAAATTCTTCCGATAGCAGAGATGATAGGTTTGGAGAAATCCTTGGGTGGCAGGGTTTTGTCACTATCCATCAGCCTTATGTAGCTGAAGGCCACAGTAACAGAAGCTGTGTTTGAAATATGAATGAAAAATGTCTGGAACGGGAGGATTCACCAGTATGAGAGTGCCTCTGGGAGCTGGATTAATCGGGGGAATTACAAGGTTTATGAGGATCGGTTGCTGCGATTCCACGGGGGCAGAGCGACCTACTGCTTGTTTTTATCAGATGTTTTGGGAGAGTAAGGATGCACAGATTAATCACATGTTCAGTTTAGTATCTGCATAAGCAGCTTTGGGGTGAATTGAGCTTGGAGTGGAGGAATGTACAGTAAAAATAACCCGAGCAAGTTGGTCACCAAATGTACAAGTGCTCCTGTTCTGAGCAGAGTTAATTCCAGCAGATAATTTAGCTTTACAGCTCCTGAAGAACATCCTGCATAAACATAGCAGGGAAGACCTTTTGAAAAGGAGTTGTATATTGTGGACCCACACGTTTAGATGGCTGACTCAGTATTGTACTGGTGTCATTAAGATTAGACATCTTACTCAAACCAGGAAGTCTGGATTACAGTGGGAGCCATGGAGAGAAGGCTGTAGTTATGGGAAGGAGAAACAAACTTGCAGTGTGCGTACACAAGAAGGAGCCTCAGACTGCTGTTATCTGATTTGCTTTTGCTTCTAGTACAGTGAAGAAAGTTATCTGTAAGCCCTAAGAGGAAGCGTATAGTAATGCAAATTATTTCTCTGTGATTGGATCGGATGTGTATTACACTCAAAACTCATGCTGAAAAAATAAATGTTTTATTTCTAATTCTTTTGACTGAATCATATATCTTTTCACGTATGAGAAATTTCAAGGGTGAACTAATGCTCTGATACACACTGTGGTAAAGAAAAAGCCTCTCTGCTGGGTGTGGAAAAATGGGTGCCTTAGTCCAAGGGCTACAGTGTGTTTCTTTTTAAATATTTACAGTTGTGTTGGCAATAGCAACCTTGAAATGTATTTATAGACACAAGCTTTGTTGAGTAACTATGCAAGTCAGCGCCCGGACATTTTATCTGCATGTTTTACCTTTTTTTTTCTTCTTATTTGAACATAGGTGTGATTTTTCTCTTTTGATGGTGCTTGGAAATCTTGAGATGGATTTTTCTTTTCCCTTGAGTATGTTACAGCAAGAGAGTTCTCAATTATTGTCAGCATTTTCAGCAGCAGAAGGAGAAATATTATCAGGAAATGTAAAATGACAGAAATTATTAGTTTCACATATGCAGGGTATTTTTGGAGATTTTGATGACTTTCTGGGAGTGTTGGTTAGATCGTTTTATAGACTGTATGATGTGTAGAGCGTTTTTCTCTGCTTGTTGTTTTTAAACCAGGGGTGAGCGCTGGCACACGTGAGCTAAGCTGCTGTGTAACTTGTGAAATTGCAGAGGGGCCTGAGATGGGAACCAACAAGTATTTCCTCTTCTGCATTGCACCAGCCTACCTGTTGAGAGCCAATATTTGGTACTGGCTTGTGTCTGTCCCGCAGGAGCTGCTTGGTTAGCGTGGCTGATGCACTGTGTGTTGGTGGGCTGCTGAATTCCCAGCCCCATGGGGAACACTGAGCTTGATAAGAAATGGGCAGAGCCCCCTCTGCAGTGATTGCCTTCAGTGCAAAGTCACTTTTCAGAATGTGTCACATTTAAATGGTGCTGCTGCTAGATCCGATCTTCTCTTTCCTTTTGTAAGTGCTGGTGCAGAAGTAAGTTTATGGGTTACAGAGGGCTTGGAGGTCTTAGGAACTAGTCTTGGACACTAGTCTTAGGAAACTTCACCAGTTGGGAACTGGAAAGCTGGGGAGTGGCATCTGTTTTATTGAGGCTAGTGCCTCTTATTACGATTGCCTTCTGCAGTCGCTGGCTTTCCTAGAAATGTTTCCTCCATAAATGTTCATCACCTCTCCGGTGTCTTGCCCTCCAGGATCTGATAAGGATGTTTTTATTCTCTGCCCCATATTAGTACCACTTCAGTCAGAGATCTGTGCCATTGTAGGTGTTAACTGAAGAGCAGCTTCCAAAGGAGCTGGCTGCCAAGCAGCAGTGCTGTGTGCTCAGCAGCAGGCCTGGGCTGTGCTGTGTGGAGCGGCCATTCGGAGAGGGCGTGGGGCTGCTGCAGGGCCTCCTACTGCCTCCATGTCAGAAACTGCGCTCTGCACACACAGGCGTTTGTGAAACACTGCTATTTCTTCAGGCTACTGTAAAATTCATGTTGTGTGCTGTGGGTTTTCTTGTATTTAGGCTAAGGTAACTGCACTCCACGTGCACATCTCTTGCCAGGCTGAAAGAGCAGCGGCTGCAGCACACTGTGTCCATGGCCACATGCATTTGCCTGGGTGCTGCTCACCTCGCAGCACTGGGTGCTCCTCATTTAGGCAGCTCACACAGGAGAGGGGCTTTGTAATTGTAAACTCCCGTTTGACCTCTGAAATGTATTGAAGAGGTGCAAGAACTGGTGAAACTCTGATATCAAGTTTCTATTACTTTTGTCACTGCAAGCTGGTTGTGCCCAGTTGTTCTGCCAGGGAGAAGGATCTTTAGATGTTCCCACCTTAGGCTCAGGCCTGACCAGCAATGCAACTGGTGAGGTTGGAGCTGTGCTGGGGCTGCTGGGGGGTATCTCATTACTAGCTCTTTGTGCAGGGTAGTTTGTCTTCTTGCCATGAAAATTCTTTCCCCGCACTCCACAGATTGCTATCGTAGATCAGCTGCATAGAAATGTACCTCCAAAGAACTCCTTCCAATTTTGGTGGCTTTGGCTTTACTGCTCCTTCCCTGAAGCTGTCACAGGCTTCATCCTTTACCGTTGTTTATTGAAACCAGCATCAGTGGGAGCATATTGTAGGATATCATTCTGGACAGCATATAAGCGCTCTTTTTTTTTCCTACATGCTTTATGTTTTAAGTTGAGAAATGCTCTTCTCCAGCAATTCATGGAAGCTGATGAAATAAACCTGTCCTATTCATTGAACACTTTGAAATGCTGAAAGAGTCGCCCTGCTAGAAGGGACCTGGGGAATAAATTAATTGGTGGTCCTTTGTGATCTAGAAGCACAGCTTTAATTCTCTCTTACCAGTTTTACTTTCGGTAGGAAATGAAGCTGACCATAGTGCAGTCAAATATTTCTGTGCATGCCACAGCCTCTTATCAAGATCGATCTCGTTACTTTCCTTCCTGAACAGAGTTAGAAAGAGTTTTCTTCTTTGGTGTGGTGTCAAGGCAGAGTCTTTGGGGAATTCTGTTTTGCTGTTTCTGTAGTTTAGAGATCACAAAAAATACAAGTTCCAAGCTGTGCCCTCTGACACAGTAATATGTCTTGATTTGAAGATCCATCTGTGTTTTGAGACTATGCTGCTTGATGTCTGTTTTCTGGCAAATTAAAGAACATTGGTTCTGCTTGATGCCAGACAGGAATAGCAAAGAAAAAATAACTTGCTTGAGTGTGAATGCCTGTAATGCACTCAGCACATAGATATTTGGGGTTTTGCCAGTCCAGGACTTGTTTTCTAATCAGATGTATTCTAATCAGCTCTCCATCCAGTAGACTCCTGTGATATGGGATGTAGCCCATTGGCTGTTGTTTTGTAAAACAAACAAGACCAAGCTCTTACCTTTTAAAAGGATTTCTCTTGTACCATATAACATACAGAGAGGCTGAGGGCAGGGAGATAAACTAGGAAAGACAGCAGAAGATCATAGACAGAAGAATAGAACATTGAGTGCATCCTCTTTCATGCAGAAATTCTGTGTATTCTTTCTGCAGCACCCCTGTGCTCAGCACGAGTGGCTGGTGGAAATGCAAATAATCCTCTGATCGCATCTTCCTTCCTCTCAGAATGGTTTGAGTGCTTCAGAGCGCTCTCAGTTAAGATGTTTTCAGTTCTTTCTCACCCACACAAATATCTTGTTTCCCATTTGATGCGTACATTCAGATTTGGCTCTTTAGGTCTTTGTTTTGGTTGTGTGTTTGAAGGCCTTTGGTAAAGAACTGCAGAGCAGCATCCCTGGCCTGTCACTCATCTCTAGGAGATGCTGCACAAACACCGGCTCCTTGCATTCAGTTGTTGTAATTCATAGCCCCATTTGTTGAGTCTTCCTGGTTGCTTGTCTCTTTAGGTATTTTCTTTTTCTTTTCCCCTCTTCTGTGCCTTTTGTAGATAAATATAGCCTTTCTCTAGTGATAGCTTGAAATGGTACTATAGATATATCAGCTTTGGTTCATGGGAAAAGGGAAGTCAAGGGGTGTGTTTTTGGTTAGTTTAGTTGTTTGTGAATCCCTCTAGCTCTGGGCTCTTGTTTATGCAAAATAGTTGCAGTAGCCTTGTTGGTAGAGCTGTGAACTGGTGACTGCAGAAACCTGGAAGTACATGAGAGCAGTGCTGCTGAGATGGCCTTCTGCAGCACCCCGTCCCTCTGTGTGCTGTTGCATGGTTTGAGGACCCTGCTGTGATGTGGGCTGTGTGGTACTGCAAAAAGCAGGGGGCAGTGGCATCTCTTTGTCTTGTCACTTTGTAACGTTCAGTTCATCTCTCTGCCTTCATCCCATTCATGGCCATTGCATCACTCCTTCAATTCCAGCAGTTGAGTGGATGGGGAAGCTTGTGTAATGAGATTCAGTAACAGTTCACAGAATTGTTAGTAGCTGAAAATTCGGACTTGGAAGCAAGTGTCTGTGTGATGAGCATGAGCATCATACAGTGGTACAGCAGTAGAAATTATTTGATTTAGGCATTTGAAAACAGAAACAACAGGGTCCTGTTTCACTGTTGCTGATGGTGTGACTGTGGACAGCTGTGGCAGTGTGGAGTCCAGGTGACCAAGGTGGCCGTCTGGCCTTGGGCCACTTTTTGAAAGTACGAAACAGAACCAAGTGGTGGGCCCTTGGCCTGGCTGTGGGGCCAGCTGGCAGCAGGTGGCAGATCTTGAGCTTCTGGAAGGGCTGGTGGCGGTAAGACCTTGCAGACTGGCTGCTCTTTGTCCTGGACAAAATCCTCTGTGGTCTCCTTATCTGCCAGTCCCAGGAGCACCTACGTGCAGAGCTGAGCTCGTCACAGTACTGCTCTGAGTTGTTCTGTATGTATATTTAAAGGAAATCTGCAGTTGCATTTCATGCCCGTGTCAGGTATCCCCGTAATCCTTGCCTGATTACCTGAGCCAATATATTTGAAAGGCCTTTCTGCAAATGATGTATTAAAATGCACCCTAAACTCTTGGAGCCTTTCCAATATCTTGTTGCAGTACCTATGGCTCTAAATCTCAAAATGGCAGGCAGTTTCCCTTGGAAGCTGTTTCTTTAGTAAATATTTATTTTCAGATAGAAAGCTCAGAACAAGTTTCAGGGGATGAGTCTTTCTGAATCTTTATTAGCTGAGAGACCTTTTCAGGGATACATATGGTGTCTCAGCATGTGAATAGTGTACATACATACAGCCTGTAGTATATATTTTGGAGAAGAATGTTTGTTTATTTGTTTGTTGGAAGAAGCTAAGTCTAGGGCTAATTTTGTTTGTCAATGTTTGAATAATAAATAATTCAATTATTTATTATTTTCTCCAATAAAAGGTTTTTTTCACCCTCTTTCTAAGTTACAGGTTGACTTCTGTTGTCATACACTCAGGGGGTGTGTGTGGTGATTATTGACCATGTTTCTCCTGGCTCTTGGGACTCTGTTTATCACCGTGGTTCTTGGATTTCTCTGTATCCAGTTTTTGTGTGACTGAATCTATCCTGAGATTGTTGGGTCTTTCTGTGTAGAAATGGACTCCTATTTTGATGGAACTGTTTTTTGTTGGAGTTGCTCCATTTCATAGGAACTTCTGTAGCTCAGAGGAATAAAAATGGAGAGAGCTTAAACTGCTTTAAAATGTCTCGTTTTGAAGTTTGGGAACACAAAGCATAGAGCCTTTTTTCACACTGGGACTTCTTCACACTTTTGTTTTTTGAATTTTGACTTGGAAAAATCAAACCACTTGTTTCATTAGAACTAAGTCTGCTTATCTAAAACCTCTTCTTTTGGGGGTGTGGGGCATTGTTATAGAGAAATTTCCATCCTCAGCAAAGCCCTGAGTGGCGGAGAGAGACTGCCTTGCCCTTTTCCACTTCCACATCCACCTTTTCCCTCCCAGATGTACTTTATGCTGTGGTGGCCTGATCAAGCATTTTTTTCCCCTTTCCCTTTGTGAAATAGGAAGGGCTTGTTTTGCTCTTTTTCGATAAAGCTGTGATGAATCTCTGAAGGTGACAGCTTGGCTATCCATACCTCATTGCTTCTCGGATATTGAACTTAAGTTGGGCAACCTTATAGTTGTTTACAGAAAATCTGTCAAGCAATTTTGGTACATCTAAATGTAAACAAGAATTAAGAGGTCATTTTAGATACATTTTGAAAAGCTCTGTTGTTGGCTTTCCTTACATTTTGGATAGCCCCAAGAACAGTGTGCTGTGTGCGGGTATACGTGTGGCGGCTGAGGGCATTTGTTCAGTTTCTAAACCCTAAATCTGCTTTGTAAAATACAGCATCTGTATGGTGTTCTCTATTTTGATGTGAGTTGAAGGAGGGGAGTTAAGCCATAAACATGCAAAGGATGAACTTGTTTTCAGAGCAAACACAGACACAGCCTAGACGAGCACATGGGACTCTGTGGGGTGTTTGGGTCTGAATCCACCATTTCAGGCCGGCCTGGGCTGAGTAACAAGCACAGGTGCACATCGCTGTGCCCTTGCTAGGCTTTCTGGGAAGCTTTCATGAATCCTGGACTCTTCAGCCCCAGCCAGATGTGCGTTTCATCCAGCTTGGAGGTTCTGACGTTGCTACACTTTTTGATAAGGTTTCACGTTTTGATTCTGAGACTTCTTCCTGTGACCACATTTTAGTGACAAATGCGCAGACCTCTGGGGTTTGAGTGCACAGGTACACGCGCATTTCGAGGGCACTGTGTGTCTAAAGGCACGTGGCTGCCAGGAAAGCTACTCCCTTTTGCACTGACAAAGAATACGTGCTGTTTTCCTGGAGGTGACCAGTTTCCAATACAGCAGTATAAACACTCGGTGAGCAGCACGCAGCAGCTCTGTGCAGGCAGCTCACTATGTTGGCAGGCTGCTTGTGGCTGCCAGAGGACGGCCACACTGGAGTTTGTGGGGCTCCCCAGGACATGCATGGGCCTGCTTTGCAAAGCACAGAATTTAGACCTCTGGGTTTCCAGATTTTTTTCCTTTTTAAGAGGGAACAAGTGAAGTGATCAGGCAGCTCAAATACTGGCGTGGAGCAGAGCTTTGCACCCGATCTTTCCTTTCTTTTCTCTCTGACTCGTTTTTGCTTTGTTGGCAGTCTCCTCCCGTTAATTGCCAGAACTTGCTCTGTAGGCTCGTGTTGTGCTTCAGTTACGTACTGTAATTTTTCATTGCTCTGCTCTTAAGGCATCCGGGATTGCGCAGCCAGTGGGTCTCGCTAATACAAATATAAATGCATTTCTTTCTTGGCTTGCTGCGGCATGTGTGCAGTTGTTAAATTTTCTTTTTATTAGCTTGTATGACATATTTTTGGTATTAGAGTCAGTACTACACGGACTTCATTTGTGAAGGAGGAATAGCTGTAGTTCATGATTGTTGTCTTCTTGAAGGTAGCAGCTGGTGTCCAGCTCCCTACAGCTGGGGCTGATCTTTGCATTTGTTGTTTACATCCCCCTTTCCCCTCGCTGCTGCTGTCAGGTTTGTGCTGCTGATTTTGACTTCCCTGATGGCTTTCTGTTGTCTGCTCGGGCTCTATAAATTTTGCAGAGCCCTACACCTCTCACTACTTCTTTTCTGCCGCTATTTTTATCATGATTTTACTGTATGGCCTAAAAGAAATCCTGTTGGAACAGTAATTACAGGCTGCTCAGAAAGTTTCCTAAGGTTAGTTTGAAAAATCACGATGACCAGAACAAACTCCTTTGGCATTTGAATTCCATTGTCTGGAATTTCATATCATTCTGGATTTTAGTCCCTGTTTGTTGGTGCTTTTAAGCAGGAGTATGTGAAATTTGCAAGAACTAATTGTGTAACAGTGCAGGTACTGAAGATCAAGCATTGGGAATTCACGCCAGGTGCTTGCTTGTGCAGGGTGCAGGTCCTGGGGTACAGAGAGGAGACCTAAACTTATCAAATTGAGATTGGTTTGGGTTTCATTTATTTCTACATTTAATTGGGATTAGCAGGTGGAGAAAAATATGTAACAAAATAAAAAACATATTTAAAAATTGGGTTACTTTTAATTATGTAACTTTCCTGAAAAGAGATCTTTTTCCAGCCAGCTGTCTGATCCGTGGCAAAATTTATAGCAGCTCCCCAAGTACTCAGGATTTCTATTAATTGGAGTTCATTCTCTGTATGAAAAATGGTTCTTTGGTTAGCTGTTTTGCATATGAAAGATGAAGACCATTTTTTCTCATGAGATTAAAAAAATAAATAAAACAATTAATTAAAATGAAATCATATTCTAGACTTAAGGGAATTAATAACAAACAAAGCTTCTGGAACAGCCAGCTTTTATTTTCCTACTTGCAAGTATAGCATAATGTAAAAGGAAGACTTTATACAAACACATTTATTCCATGGTGGCTGAAGAGTCATAATCAGCTGTACTGCTCAAGCAATGTAGATCTTTCTTTTGCTGCTTTCTGTTGCTGTTTTTGACTTCAGAGGTAGAAATAGCTGAGATTTAGGGAAAAAGAAAATGGAAATTTCTGCTGGAAATGGTAGAAGTGGTTTCTGCTTTGAGAAGAAATGGCAGTAAGTTGTACTGTTAACTTTGGAACATGAGGTTTAGAAGCTCACTCTGTGTGACACTGACAAAGAAAAAAAAAAAGAAAAAGAAAAACGAGAGCTAATTTGTGCTCCTTTCCAGAGAGCACTGCTGACTGGCTGGTTGGATTTGCTCCTGAGTTGGCCCTCTGGCTAACACAAGACAACTGAAGCATGTGTATGCTGATGGAGCATGCAGTGGTGCCCAGGCTGGTCCCTGGGAGCAGCACCTTCTGATTGCTCAGCAGAATGTTATGTTCTGTATTTGTTTCTTTTCATTCTTCTTCCTGTGTTTCCTTTTTGCCCTTTGCAAAGTCTTTACAGGATGCTCTTAGTGCCCTTGCATGGTAGCAAGCTGTCCCTTCAGCTGTGCCGATGATGCTTGTG
The DNA here is from genome assembly GCF_038088225.1 of Cyrtonyx montezumae. Lineage (NCBI taxonomy): Eukaryota > Metazoa > Chordata > Aves > Galliformes > Odontophoridae > Cyrtonyx > Cyrtonyx montezumae. The sequence continues at coordinate 15,839,335 of NW_027071826.1, forward strand.
GAGCCATGGTGTGCCCTGGATTCTAGTTGCTTATCTTTTAAACGATTGGAGCTTTTGGAGGAGGGATGTGGGCTTTCTTAAAACAATCCTTCATGTGCTGCTGAGCTGTCATGTTCCTGAGACTGGTTAGATGGCCCAGTGCTGTGATAGGAAAATTGTGTCTTTGTCTCACTCCCAAATGTTTCTGCACAGAGGGGCATGAAGGCACCATTTAGGCACCTTTTGGCAAGTTAGTGCTCTAAAGCTGCTGTAAGGGTTTCCTGACTTGCAGACCCATGTTCTCAAATCACTTCCATGCTATACAAAGGTTTTTCTGTGTTGTGTAAAGCTGCAGTTGGGAAAGGAGTCTGCTACAACTTGATGATTCCCTAGCATTGATGGGCCTGGTGGGGTAGACTGATGCACATGGTACAGTTAGCAACTGCATCTTTATCTGTATTCAAGTGCGGTGTCAGTAGGGCTATTCCTAATCTAATTATTCTCTAACTTAATTCTTTACTAATCCTGAGCTGGCATGGGAGTTGGAATCACACCGAAATGGGCAAGCAAAACTCAGCAGTCTCCAGGGCTGGGGAGAAGTGGCTGCTGGCATGGGCTGGTGCTGGCTGCTTGCTCCCCTATAGCAGGACGGAGAAGGATAGTCGTTTTGGTGAAGCAAACAAATTACCAGAATCCCTCTGTGAAGGCAGGAGCTCAGCTTTCATGGGGATGTCTCCCTGGTTCTGCTGTGTTGCTTTTGCGAATGAACTTTGACACTCCGGTGGAAAACTCACCACTGTGAGAAGGAAACAAATACATAAGCTCTGTCCTGTCTTGGTCACTGAGCAGGCACAAATAATGACCTTATTAGCTGAATTAGTCTCTAAAAGGAAATTATTTGAAATCCATCTGGCAGAGTGCTGAGAAGCAGACTCAATAAGATCTCAGCAAATGGGCCATGGGAAGGAGTTTTCTGTTGGCAGAAAGTAGAATTGGATGACCCGAGGAGAGCCTTCCACCTCCAGATTCTGACACAGAGGCAAACAGGAGTGAGCAACAGATCCTGTACTCAGGGGCTGCAGAAAGCATTTCCCAGAGATGGGAAATTCAAATGCTCCTGTTCCAGCTGATGTGGAACACTGTTGCCTCAGCAAGGTGCTGTGCCAGGGGTTGCTTTTTGGTGAGGGATTTTAGTGTTTGTGGGGCAGGAGTGTACACGAAGCTGAGCCTCCTTACACCCAAACTTTCACAGAAAGCCACTGAGGCTCCCACTGATCTCGAGCTGTGGACTAATGAAGAAAAATCATGGGGAACTTCAGCATTGTGCTCAAGCCTGCTGTCCATTTGAGTGATTGGAAATAATTCATGAGATCTTTTTGTGTCTTTGTTGCATCTCCACATTGTGCACAGAGTATACTTGAAGTAACAGTTTGTGCTTTCTTCCCCAGTGACAGCCAGGCATTGTGTGTGAAGGAGGGTGCCAAGGAACGTACCTTATATCTCAGTGTCAAAACTCAATGCAGTCGCTCTGTGATGTAATTCTGCCAGCTTGAAGGACTTTAGAAGCCTTTGGTTTATTTTTCCTGAATCAAAGCTTGATGCTAGCCTTAGGTTTGCTGGAAATGAATATCCACTGGAGATAGCTTTTCTTGTTTGTTTTTAATGCCCTCGCTGGACTGAAGTTTCCAATTACAGAAAGAGCACTGGTAGCACTTGCTGAGAGGAGTCTTTATTTCGTTCTAGCACTACATGCAAACACAGTCATTAGCTGAAAAGTAGTAGGCTTGTATGAAACTCCTCTTTGCTTTCCATTTTTCAGGGATTCATGTTCTCAAATATTTCTTAAACAAAGTCTGTCTTATCACCATCCTGACCAAACCATGCTGCTTTCTGCGTTGCTCAAGTGCTGGAGGTGCACGGGCACCACGTGGCTCCCCATGGCCAGCTGCAGAAACCAGCATGCCCAGCCTGCAGATGGCCAGTCAGCCCCAAACAGCAGCGTGCCCAGCCTGCAGATTGCCAGCGAGCTCCCGGAGCTTCTCGAGCAGTGCCAGAGTGCTCCTTTGGCTCTGCAGAGCCTTGCAGTGCATGCTGTGCTATTTAAAGATGCAATGCTTCCTGCTAATTATGAACAGTTACTTTGCAGGAACAGGCTCATTATAAGGGCGCTGAGCCCTGGCCCACCGTCCTTTTCAGCACCTGAACAATGTGGGAGGGAGGGAGGAAGGCATGGCAAGAGGAACTGGAGCGCTGGCACCAATTAGTGCAGAGATTACTGAAAGAGGATTGTGATTTCAAGGCCAAAAAGAGTTGGGAGTGGGTAAAAGGATTTGAAATGAGATTATGGGACCTAAGAGCGCCTTTCTTTTGTTGGGGAAGTAATTCAACAGTTTTGCTCGAGCCAGTGAGACAATCCCGTTTAGTGGCTGAAGCAGGAGATCTGTGTCCTGTTGCTTTTTAAGGTTCTTTAAGTAAGTTGATCTCCAACCGCATTTGTTAGCTCTTCCTGCAAAATCAAAGTGTTTTCAACAAACAAACAGAACCAGAGGAAAGCTCCTGGCTCATCAGAAGGCCTGTTGTTTCTCAGGAAGCTTATTTGTATTCTATAGAAGGAGAGCCAAGGGAGGCAGATTGAACTCCTTTCTTTCCTTTTGGGAAACTTTTTCTGCTGGTTACCATGAGACAGGCAGCAGCCCCCTGCCACCCCCTGGTGCAGAGCTGAGCCCCAGGGCCTCTTGCTGTCTCGTGCAGCTCATGCAGCTCCACCACCTCCTGTCAGCGTGTTGGTCCAAAAGAAAAGGGGACCTGGAGCTATGCTGTCTTGCTGAAAGTACCCACTTATCCTTGTGAGCTCCTAGAGCTGAAGGCTGGAGCTTGCTTGGAGACAGCAGAGGAAGCAGGTTCTTTTCCTTCATTCTCTGTTTTGAAAGAGAATTATAAAAAGTAGAATTGCAGAGGAGAATTACAGGCATGGTGGGTTTCATACGATTTTTTTTCTGTTTAGTATATTAAATGTCTGCAAGACTGTGTGCAGTGGTGAATCTTTCTGCCCTTCCCAAGATGGAAGGTGGCTCCCTAGGGCTAGCTTATTCTCAAGCAGTGTGTGGAGCTCATGAATTCTTCTGTTAGCGGCCTTTGTTCCCTTTTCCAGTGGAGCTTCTCAGGGTGAAAAACCCAGGTAGGCAGGCCTGAAAGTGCCGCTTTGAGTTGGCTGTGCCCGCAAGTTTGGGGAGTGTCTCAGAATGAAGTAGTGAGCGCTGCCTTGCTCCTGGGTCCTCGTACTGCTGCATTTCACACCAGCCCTTGCTCGATGCGCTTTCACAGGCAGATTCTTAAAGCTGTCATCTCACGTGGCACTGAGGTCAGCAGGCATCATCTTGCCACTCAGGCATGGCTGGATTGCACGTGCAGCATAGTGCTTGTGTAAACCTCCCTTTAGTTTGTGGGGAATGTTTTTCTCCATACAGAAACATCAAAACAGGAATTTCTGCATATTGTTTATGGAGGTGAGCTGTTTTCTTGGACTTGTTTGTGTGAAAGCATTTTAATTCTCATCCAAAGCACTAGTTAAGTGCTATATTTTGTCCATTTCAGGCTTTGTTCTCCTGTGCTGCTCTCATACAACCCAGTGAATGTACCCTGGTGCTTCCTATGCACACAGCCTATTCTAGGCACCCTCCAAGAAAAGAGGAGTCTGAGAGCTGAACCTGCCACTGTTGTTCCCACTCAAAAAGCAAGAATGAGGATTGGGGAAGAAACACAAACTCTCTTGTGTTCTCACACTTTTGATTCAGTTTGTCTAATTGGGTTAATAAGGCTTTAGACGTAAAGTGGTCAATGAGTAGGAAAGCGAAAGGGCAAAGGGCCCGCTGAGATGACAACAATTTCTGCTCACAGCCTGCATCACTTCATGTTTCTCTGTGACGTAAGATCAAGGCTCAGGGATTTCCCAAAAGGATCTGATGGCTCAGTGTGCTGCAGCTGAGCCGGGAGCTGCAGTGCTGCTGGCTGCATCTCATGGCAGGCAGCTGGGGGACCCGGGCTGCACAGGGATGGACTTGCTGCTTCCCAGTCCGTGCATGTTTGCTTACAGCTGTTTGTGTGCTGGAGAATTTAGCAATATGCTATATGTGACTGAATAGAAGAGAGTTGGTTATGAATGAAGTCACTAGCATGAGAGTTAGCTGGAATGGTGTGTGGCAGAGCAGCTTGTTCCATTTTTTCCCCCGTGATTTGTCAGAAGTTACATTAATGTGTGAAGAAAATATTTTTGCTTAATTGGTTGTAGTGAATGGATGCTCTGTAAATTAATTGCGTCTTTAATGTTTAAAAGGTTATGTCCCATTCATTTATGACTGATTAGGGTCATTTCACTAGAATGAGCGAGCTTGAGGTCATCTGATATCTGAAAAGCAGAGTTTGTTACTTTCTGTGATTTGCTGCTTTAGAGGGCACGAACGCTATCTGGATATGTCAGGGTGTCAGTGTCACTTTCTAAACACCAGTGAACCATAATTAATTGTTTCCTGTAATCTAACTCATTGATTTTCTATATTTGAGGTGATCTGAGGAACAGCTTTACTCCAGGGATTAATTACGGAGAGAGAGAGAGAGCAGATACACTCATGAACATATTTTTGCTAGTTAATACTAATGAGGTTTTCTTTGCAACCACATGGCAGATACTGAGTCAATTGGAAGGGGAATTGCACAGTAGCTGACATAACCTCGGCCATCCTTAACAGCTTCTTTTGGTGCCCTCAGAGATGTTGCTCTTCACTGGTGAATTACCCCCTTTTCAGGGTTGTCCACCAGCAGGTAGACCTTACAGATCATCTTAGCTCAGTGAGGAGAAAGCTCGCTTTCTGCTGTTAAACCAGAGCTGTTGAGCAAGGAGCACAGAGGATCTCTAAATTGTCATGCCGGCTTTTGTTTTTTTTTAACTTTCTTGAGTTTTACCAAGAGAGAATAAATGGCCTAGACTTCCTCTCTAGGCTCTGTGTTTTCCCACAAGATTATTGCCAAACTGCTGTCTAAATATACCACGTGGAAGCAGTAAATTAAGCTACTTGCAGATTTGTGGCTTTTTTTCATGTTTGCAACAATTTTTTTCAGCTTTCCCTTCATGAAGTTGCAGCTGATAATGGAGAGATTTAGAAACCAGAATCTCAGATAAACCTGTCAGACAGCACAAGCAATCGCCATGCCCACCTCCATGTTTCCTCATGCAGCCTTTATTTCTGTACCTCTGCTTTGTCTCCTGCAAATCTTGGAGTGAAGAACAGTGCTGAAGTATCTTACTGGTCACTTTCAATTTCTGTACAAACAAATGAGAGGAAGCAGCCAATGGAGGAAAGCATAGACCAGATCACCACTGCTGAGGAAGCTGAGATTTGTTGGAACAGCATTAATATAAGACGTTTTCTGGAAAAATAGTCTCCTTCCTGTTAAAGGTGCAACTTCATCTGTCACGCAAAGAATTGCTGGCTTAAGAGTAGATGTGTGAGTTGTTGCTATAAATTAAGGAAAGGTCAGCTTTTCTTTTCCTCAGCGAGTTTCTTCATTCATGCAGGTAGAACTGTAACTTGAGAAAATTATTACAACGCTGTTAAGTACAGGGTTAGTATTCTCAACAGGCTGAACAGCTGCTCTGAGAGTTAAGAATTTGGGATAAAGATGCACACTGAGTGTTATTTCCCACTACAGGTGGGAGGTTTATTTTTTGCCAAGATGAAAGTGGCTAAAGATAATTCAAAAAATGAGTAAAAATGAAGTCCTCTGAGTATTTGTTTACTGTTAGATTTGCAGAATGTGTGAAATGCATTATTTCACAGCTGTGCTTTGAAAAGCCTCAGCGGAAGATATGGAGGGTTGGATGCTCGTTATTCTTGCTACTGTGGAAGTAAGTAGAGTGCAGTTGGTTTGGTGCTATACAGGTGCTTTACAGGTCCCAGCCAAGGGGCAGCAGGGGCTGGGAGCTGGATGTCCCTGTTCTGATGTGGCCAACTGACTCTTAGAGGGCACATTGATACCTCTGAGGGAAGTTTTCCTTCCTGTGCATGGAATTGGTGTCTCTGCAGCTCTGGGTGGCAGGGCTGGTTTAGCTGAGGTTTCAGCAGTGCTTCTAGGCACAAAAAATCCCATATTCTGCTTCCACCCAGGCCATGATGTGGAGCAGCCCCTGTCAGCTGCTGTAGCTTTGTGACACGTGTGTTGGTGTGTCCCTTCCCAGGCCTGAAATAAAGCTCTGGATTCTTCAAGCTAAGTGATTACAAGAGTATGAATGACTGAAACCAGATAAATTTTGATAGTCGTTTTTTTATGCCTTAGCAGCTCCTTTCTAAATTTGTGTATCTAAGGGTCACTTGAAGTTTATACGTTAAACTTGTGTGTTGATGATAGAAGCACCCTCAAACTGTGTATCCTTCAACTTTTGAACACTTCTTACATTGTGCAGTGCGGTCCTCGGGCAGTTCTCTTCTGGGGGTGGGGAAGTCTGTGACCACTGAGTGCGGAGCTCTCGTAGCCAATACTCATGAAGAAGTACGATCAAAAACTGTAATTGTGGCTCTCCAAATATGTGAGTGCTTGACTTCACCATTATTAATATTATCATCACGTTTTCTATGTTTGCCTAACTTTCCAGTATGCTCATTGAGCAGTTTGTTGCACAGCCCAGTGCTGCACATCACTGCAGCAGAGAAGCGTGCCGTGCTGCGGAGCATCTGAGCACATTAAGCTTCCCTGGGAAAAATACCCTCAGCATCTGGGGGAGGTTAAGTGTTCCAGGGGAGAGGTTAAACATTCATTTTGTCCTCTGCTTCTGTAATTCCAGAAGCCAGATTAGTTCTGAATCGTCTGAACCACATTCATTCAAGATTAATGAGAAAGACCAAGTATGGAAAATTTCTGCTGGTAAACGCCTTGGCTTTGAGAAAGCGATAGAGGGGAGTTCATATTGGCAGCAGCCTGCAGGTCATGCTTGGTTCTGAGTTTTGCTGGTACTTAAATTGATGGAATGAGGAGTCACACCACAGCAGATAAATAAGAATTTCAGCAAGTGGCAAGAAACATTTTGTGTGGGAAACTTGAAGGCCTCCTCTTCCTTTTTGCAATCTATTCTTGTTTTGTTGGAGATCACGTTCGCTCTGCTGTGTCCATGTCTATAACTGCATGTATATTCAAGGTAACATCAAGGTGTTTAACAAGAAGCACGTTCTCACTGATGGATGACAAACTGTTCCTAGCAGAAAATGTGTCTACTGTTTATCTCAAGTCTGACTGCTGGATGGGCCGTGGTCACGCCATGGGTGGAAATGTAATGGGAGCCTCACACAGAAGGAACTGTGAAATCCAGGCAGGTGTGCCAGCAGAGCAGCTGGAATTCTGCAGCTGTAATAAGTGGAACACCAGAGTAACAGAAGTGAATTGAGTCATCTTAAGCTGTGTTAAATTTTGATCCCCACTGACCAGGTCAGTGTTTGATGCAGCTGCAGCCCAAAAGGGCCAGGCCACAGCAGTCCCAGGGCCCTTGGCTGTCCATAGTCAGGATCACCTGGGCTTCAGGGGGCTGGCTCTCCGTGCCTGCATGAGCTGGTGCAGGCATGCTTCGTAGCACATGGACAGCTGTGTGCAGCTCTCAAGTTTCCCAGCCGACTGCCATTGGGATTCCATCCAGTGATAAATAGCCTAGGAGCCAGGTAATAACAGCTGTGGATTAAGGAGAAAGACAGCCCTACAGTTTGTGAAGTGACCTGCAGTGTTTTTCCTTATTTGAAAATGAGGAAAGCAGGGGAAAATAACAACCAGTCCTCTAGTAGAAATGTGCTGTCTTGTTCCTTCTTTAGCTGCATGTACTTCAAAAGACTTTTTCCTCATCTAATGTGTTGTTACTTAACAGATCTTTATTCCTCCCGGAGGTATGCAGACTGTGTTGGTAAGGATATATTTCTCCTTTTCCCAAAAGAAGGAAAATAAAAGTGGGGAAGAAAGAAATGACTTGCCTGGAGTCACAGGGTCATTCAGAAGTAGAGGCAGGATGAGAATTTGAGGCCGATAGCCAGCATCTCCTGATTCCCACTGGAGACAAGTCTGTTTTAATTGAAAGTAATGTGGGATGGTTGTTTCCCCACGAATTTCTAAATATATCTGGACTTTTTCCTATTTTAGTGTTCAGCCTAGAATTATAATGTGCTCACAATAGATGTGTTAAAATACTCAAACCACAGATTATTAGTGGCAAATCTGTATTTGTCTCTCGGTTTCATGCTTCAAATAGCCATACATTTGAAACAACTCAATTGAAATAAGGATATTTTTAAGATTTCTTTAAAGAAAAGTTCTTCCATTGTTGTCCACAAATACATACTCGACTCTTTGCAAAGGCTGAAATTCTTGCTGAAGGCTGCACCAAGGGATGAGGAAGCTTCATATATCATTACTTCAGCACTGAGAATGGGCCCTTAAGTACCACAACTGAGTCACTGACGGACTCCAAAGAACACATGGCTGTGTTTTTCTTTAGAACAGGCATCACCCTTTTTATCCCACATCTAAAAAACATGAGATTTTTTTTTAATTCCTATTTTTTTCCTTCTCTGCTTGTTTGCTTAATTACTTACTTTAAGTGGAGACAGTGGCAAGAGAATGGCTTTGGCTATCTGAGGAATGCGAAGATCTGGCCAACTTTCCACTTTATCCTTCACAAAGAGCCATTAAATTTTATTTTCAGGTGTTTCATTTGTGAATAGCCTTCCTGTGCAACTTTTCTTTTGTCTTTAATAAAAATTTAGATGTAATCCCTCTGGCAGTCCTAACATACAGAAAACTCATTTAGAGTGCGCAAGAGATCAGAATCTTTATTATTCACTCGCAAATGTGTTAGGCACCCTGAGGGAACCGGGAGAGCCTCCATCCAGGAGCTGCAAGTCTCTGTGCTGCCTGTCGCAGTGACTGAGAGATACCGAGAGACAACAGAAGCCTGAAGTGCAGGGGGAAGAGGAGCATTACCAGAATATTAGATCAGGCTTCATAAATTAAGAACTAGTATTGTGAATTCATAAATCTTCTTAAGAATAATGTAGTGTCGGTTATGGAAAATCTGAGAGGATAGAGTAATGGGTTTGTATTTTTAAAATCTCTAAAGTAATCAGATTTCATTAAAATCAGGAAATACCTTAATACGTCCCTTCCAGTTATTTTTTATGTACTGTCATTAGGCCAGTTTGGCAGAGTTGTTTTTTTTTCCCTTTGATTTGAGAGGAAGCTTGCTTGACTGTTGCTAGGCGATAGCTAATTGTGATATTAACTGCCAGCGAGCTGCTGGCAGGGATTATGCGGGTTTTTTCCTTGTTAACAAAATGCAGTGTTAGAGGTGCAGCAATATATAAATGCTTCCCTATCGCTCAAAATTTGTAACACGAATAGCAGATGCGCAGCACCGAGGCCTCCCTGCAGCGCTGGGTGGGTACCAGCTCCTGGAAGACACAGCCCAGCACTCACATCCAGGCTGGACAGAATGCTGAGTGTGATTTGGCAGTAGTGCAGGGATTGAAGAGCTGACGAGCACAGGAGCTGCCTGGCAGCACGAGGGCTGTGCCTGTCTGCTCTCCCGTTGCCCACTGGAGAGCCCAGGTTGTTTGGCCTGAAGAAGCGCTGCTCATCTTGAAGCACTGAAGGATACCGAATTCCCAGAAACAATATTCCTCTGAAGTTTTTGTCTCAGTCAGCTCCTCATCCAAAGCCGACTCTCAAGAAGTGGTACAAATCAGAGCCTTGCAGCTTGGCTGGGCATCCATCAGCACCTTCTGGCAGCAGGCTGAGTCCAGCTTGCTTCTGGAGCTGAACACACATTCCAAGAGCAGCATTCCCTGCTGCTGCTGCTGTAAGGTTTCATGGACTCCAGCCAGACAAGAACACCTATTGCTGTTTTGAACGTAAGAATGATTGTATTTTTCTTGCTTTTCAGAAGCTTTGGTGAGTGGGTTTCCCAGCCTGCAGGATGCTCTGCTGGTTTTGACAAGGCAGCTCGTTCTTTCTAGGTTTGATGCCTCCCTTGGTGTCCTCTTCAGCTTGCTGGTTGTCAGAAGTGCAGGTGAATCTGTAGTGAGGAATTCAGCTGTGGAGTGGGTTGGCGATGAAGGCCCTGCAGCAGTGCCTTCACTCCTGGGAGGTTCAGTTACACTGCAGTGCTGAATGCACAGCCAGCCCCAGGCACAGGGCAGCCGTGAGCTGGTGTTCTCCCATCTCTCCTCAAGTGTCACCCTGCTGGTCAGGAGGGGGAAGCTGCATTTCTTCCTGCCGCAGCTTTTCACTGAACTGTTGCCGTAGCTTGGGTGTAGAGATGCTTCAGTCACTCATCATCTGGGCATACTGTTTGGTCACCCCTTCTGTGCCCTCCCTCCACCTCCCGTTGTGCCCCGGTCAGGCCAGGAGCTCATGTTCTGCTCTGCATTGCTCCCTCTGTGTTTTCATCAGCCCTTAATTGTGGTGGACAATCCCATGCAATTGAGATTGTTTTGAGTTTTCAGTTGTTTGGGGTTTTAAAGTCTATTAATCAGGGCTTTCTGTCAAAGAGGCCTGTGAGACATTTTGGCATGGTTGTGAAATGCTGCAGCTATGAAAGAGAATTCATACCCTGGCTTTATTGTTTGTTTTAGTGCTTGGCTTTAAGAACTGCAGTCCCCTTGCTTTAATGTGAATTCCAGAAGACAAAGGATATACATTTCCTTTATTAAGTCCCTTAAATCTTGCACACCTTTGAATGGTCTCATAAACATGTACCTGCATTTGGTAGCACAAGTACAGGGCTTGTGTGTGGGGTGACTTCTGTGCGTCCAGGAGTGGCCAGGCAGCTTCCAGCGAAGCTGTGCCCAAGCCCTGGAGTGTTTCAGGTTTCAGCAAAGCAGTATTTTTCAATGGGAAAGCTTTTCCTCACAGCATCTCTGCTACCTGCCCAGCTCAGGCAGCTTCCCGTGCCAGGCCCTGCAGCACTGAGGGTTCCTGCTGGCTGGGTCTCCAGAGGAAGAGCTGCCTCCAGCAGCAGTAGGCGTTTGCAGCAAATTGGTGCCTCTGCAGCAAAAATGTCTTTAATAGACAGGACAGTTATCCAAATGGTACTTGCCCTGACCTGGAAGTCCAGGACGGGGTGCATAATGCACCCCCTGTGATTCAAGCAGAGACGGTCAGAGATCTTCTCCTCCATCTGAACTCCCACAAGTCCATGGGGCCAGATGGGATCCACCCAAGGGTGCTGAGGGAGCTAGCAGAGGTGATTGCCGAGCCACTTTCTGCCATCTATCAGCATTCCTGGTTATCTGGAGAGGTCCCACAAGATAGGAGGCTTGCTGATGTGACTCCCATCTTCAAGAAAGGCCGTAAGGAAGACCCGGGGAACTACAGGCCTGTCAGCCTGACCTCGGTATCAGGGAAAGTTATGGAACAGATGATATTGAGGGAGATCACACGACACGTGCATGGCAATAAAGGGATCAGACCCAGCCAGCACGGGTTCACCAGGGGCAGGTCGTGCTTGTCCAACCTCATCTCCTTCTATGACTGGGTGACCAGACAGGTAGATGAGGGAAAGGCTGTTGATGTAGTCTACCTGGACTTCAGCAAGGCCTTTGACACGGTCTCCCACAGTATTCTCCTAAGGAAACTGGCAGCCCGTGGTGTGGACAGGTTCACTCTTCTCTGGGTGGAGAACTGGCTGGAGGGCCGTGCCCAGAGGGTAGTGGTTAATGGAGTTAAGTCCAGCTGGCGTCCTGTAACGAGTGGTGTCCCCCAAGGGTCAGTTTTGGGGCCCATCTTGTTTAATATCTTTATTGATGACCTAGACGAGGGAATTGAGTGTACCCTCAGTAAGTTTGCAGATGACACAAAGCTGGGAGGATGTGTCAAACTGCCTGAGGGTAGGGAGGCCCTTCAGAGGGATTTGGATAGGCTGAACAGCTGGGCTGAGCAAAATGGGATGAGGTTCAATAAGACCAAGTGCCGGGTCCTGCACTTTGGCCACAATAACCCCATGCAATGCTATAGGCTTGGGGCAGAATGGCTTGAAGAATGTAGAGAGGAAAAGGACCTGGGGGTGTTGGTTGATGCTCGGCTCAACATGAGCCGGCAGTGTGCCCAGGTGGCTAAGAAGGCCAACAGCATCCTGGCCTGTATTAGAAATAGTGTAGCCAGCAGGAGCAGGGAGGTGATCATCCCCCTGTACTCAGCTCTGGTACGGCCGCACCTCGAGTACTGTGTTCAGTTTTGGGCCCCTCACTACAAGAAGGACATTGAGGCCCTGGAGCGTGTTCAGAGAAGGGCAACAAAACTGGTGAGGGGCCTGGAGCACAAGTCTTATGAGGAGCGGCTGAGGGAGCTGGGATTGTTCAGTCTGGAGAAGAGGAGGCTCAGAGGAGACCTTATAGCACTCTACCACTTCCTGAAGGGGGGTTGTGGTGAGGAGGGGGTAGGCCTCTTCTCCCTGATAAGTAATGACAGGACGAGAGGGAATGGCCACAAGTTGCGCCAGGGAAGATTTAGATTAGACCTGAGGAAGCATTTCTTTTCTGAAAGAGTGGTCAGGCACTGGAATGGCCTGCCTAGGGAGGTGGTTGAGGCACCATCCCTAGCGCTGTTCAAGAAGCGTTTAGATGAGGTGCTAAAGGACTTAATTTAGTAGTTGGGTAGAGATAGTGATAGGAGGATGGTTGGACTAGATGATCTTATAGGTCCTTTCCAACCTTATGAACTTATGAACTTATGAAATGGTGCTGCACTGTGGGGTGTTCCTTTGGCTGAGGGTGTGTTTCAGTTGACCGTGTTTTCTACAAATCAAACCAACAGGTTACTTTTGAGGTTTTTGTATACCCTCTTATCCTTAAACTATGCTAATTAGTGTTCTTTCAAGATGTTTGTTTGCAATTTCAGCTCTTCGCTATTGATCCAAGCCCCAGAAAAGCACACTGTGTTTGTCTGCTGCTGGGAGGTTAAGTCAGTCCAAACCCACACAGGTCATAGGTCTTCTGCAGCAATGCAGTTCAAACCAACGGCCACCTTTCTTCACTAGCAGTGTGGGGATGGATTAGAAATGAAATTTGACTTCAGTCTGTGTGTTTAGTTCATCAGGTTGGAGAAAAACTTCGCTGTTAGCGATGCCAACTGCATAAGCATTAATCTTACAGCACGTATTGATTACAAATGGAAGTTCACAAAGCAGGTTTCATATTTTTATGTTACAGCAGAAGCAGTCACGGTTCTCCAGTCTCTGAACTGAAGAAACAGTTCATTTGGAAAAATGCCTGGGATGGACCCAAAGGTTTTTTTATTGTAGATGGTCTTTAAAAGAATGAAGTTTTTGAACTGTTTTTTAAATCTGGAACAGGGAGAAGATGATTCTGAACACTTTAAAGATAGCTTAACTTTCATTTCTTAACTTGAAAAATGTTTTAATAATTAATGCCATCTGAGACTTTATAGGCAAAAGTTTGGGAATGTAAAGATGATTTCTCCAGCATTGATCCAGCGTAGCTGAACTCCAGCAAAGCCCCACAAACACAGGATTTGGTTGTTTGAAAAGCTTGACCAGTCACTGCCTGTGTTATTTACATGCTTGAATTCTTCAGCTTCCTTCCCTGGGAAGGCACAGTTAATTTTCTCAGCTTGCAGATTTGTGCTGAATCAGATTGGAGTTTTTTTTTTACAAGAGCCTTGGGCCTTCAAATTGGAAAATAAGATAAATCACTATTGCTTTGTTTCTTCGGTGGAGACAATTTGTCTATTCAAATACATGGTTTTCCCTCTCCTCTTTAACCCTCTCCCACCCACCCAGAAGCATGCAGCAGTCTGGGTTTCTGCCACTGCTCCTGTTCTCAGCTCCACCAGCGCTGTTTGGATTTGGAGACACATGTTGGTGTAGCACTGCCAGTCTTTGTTCCCGAGGCAGCAGTGGGTGAAGTGAGGGGGGTGCAGTCAGAGTGCTGCTCCACCACTTCCCACACGCAGCCTGTTGGCTCCTGCCCCACACACCATCCCGACTAGCCATCATAGAAAGCATCCAGCCTGTTCAGCAGGAGTGCCAGTGCCCTCAGCAGCCCTTGACCTTCATGTGAGCTGAGGAGCTGCACTTGAGGAGCTGGCGCTCACTATAGGAGATGCAAACAACCGGTTATATTGAGTCCTGTGAAGTGAGTGTGTGCATTCAGATAAGTGCACGCCCCAGTGCACTCTAGCACTTCTGAATGTAGGCCTACTTAACTTCTTTTTGGTCGTTTCAGTCTCTCTCTCTGTGTCTCTGAACTCCTCTTTTTGTTCAGGAGTATTGAAGGCTTTTATTACTCCTGTAATTGCCACGGATCCTTTTATGGTCTGTATTTTAACACTTTATTGAAGTAAGCCACGCGCTGAAGTCTTTATATGTTAGCACAAGAGTCTCTGCAGAATGATTGTAAAAATAGCAGGTTTCTTTTCAATGTATGGCATTTTATCAAAACTTTGCTCATTCTGTACATGCAGTAGACAGCATCTGCTTTCCATTTTGTTGCGTTGTAATGGTAGACAGAGGACAAAGGTAACAGCACAAATGGCACATGGGGCTTCCTTACATTGATCTTAATGAGGGATGTTTAGTCTCTTGCTTTTAATTTCTGCTAGAATTTGGGAGCAGGGCAATTACTGCTGTATTGATCGAGTACTTTGGTGATATAATTTTAATAAAAACTCCGTGTAGTAAAATGCATATGATTGTCTTCAAGCTTAGAGGGCTTATTTGGAAGCCTGTTTCCTGACCATAGGGGAACTCCATGGAAGCTTGTCTCTTCACCTGCCTCAGAAATGCTGTAATGCCTTTCCTATAGTTTTAGCTATTTCCTATAGGTGTTGCCAGGGGCTTTCCTGGGGCACTGAGCTTAGCAAAAGGAGGATGGGCTGTCAGATCTTCAGGGAAGTAGGAAGGTGGCCTTTTCTGTCCAGGAAGCTTTGTGTTTGGCTGTGGGTTCTTGCTTTGTTTTCAAGGGGTCGAGTGTGCTGTGAAGGTGCACGTCTGGAGCTGCTGCTGGTGCTGGGCAGGGTCAGGGCTGGTTGGGGAACGTGGAACATGGGGATGTGGGCTCTGTGGTTCTGGTTGGGGCCTCTGATTAATCTCTGAACCCTGAGCTCCTTGCTTTTCAGTGGATGAGATTGTAAAAAAAAAAAAAAACAACACAGTTTGCTGAGAATTTGGTAAAAAATTGAAAACATTTTGAACTTGGTTTGTTTTTTATTATTGTTTTTTCCAAATAGCCTTTTTCTTTTTTCCTCTAAATGGTAGCGTGGGTGTGTGCTGTGCTGAGTTGTTCTTATGAAGAGATTGCATCTTGAATAAAATTAACCTATTTTTAAAGAGAAATTTTAGACTCTTGCTTGAAGGCAAAAACACCATGAAGTTGCATTAGCTGTAAAAACAAAATGGAATTCATATAAATAGTAACTTATAATTATTTAATGTAAATGAGATTTTCTTTACACTTATTTCTTATTACCTTTAGCACATCAGGTCCACCCATTTGGCCAGGAAGCACCTTTTTCAAGAGAAATGGAGCTCTTCTGCAAGGTAGGTGATGGATGCTATGTCTTGGACTAACTGTTCTTCTTAACCTGTGCCTCTGCTTGCAAACTGGACAGTTTTTGTAATATTCACTGGGCAACAAGTAACCAATTGTTTTTGTTTCCTTTAATCTGTTTCCTTTACTGTGCATCTGGTGCCTTGAAAATGATGATTCACTACATAAAGTGAGTGTAGTCTATAAAAGTTGCTGCTCTATTTCTTTCCTCAGATTATTAATTTGCTTAACAGTATTTTATGACAAAGGTTTTTTGGGGTTTTTTTTGTACCTTTGTGTGGAATAAAAAATGCCCAGTATGAAATGTTCCAGTAACACTGCTTTTATCTGTGTGGATGAAGCAAGGCTATTCTTTGTGAGATGTCCTTTCTTTTACCCCCTAATTGTGCTTTATCTGAAGGTGCCCAAAGGTAGGTAGCCAAGCTGTAGCGGATAAACAGTAACAGAGTATTTGTCTCCAGAAAGCTACCATGTGTAAGGGTGCTTATCTTTGCAGAGGAATTTGAAATATCATATTTAGATGGACAATATCATTACTCACTGTGAAGTGTGTTTATATTTCTGCTGCTGAGCACGTGGAACTACCATCATTCTTAGGGGAAGTGGCTTAAGAGCACAGGCTCTGTACGTTTGTGTATGGTACAGAAACAACTTAGGCCGTGTAAGAAGATTTTATGGTCTTTGCAAGCAGCTGTCCATGAAGTGTCTTAATTTTGTGTTTATTCACATGGTGCCAACAGTTCTATGGCTTCTTTTCTTTTTTTTTTTTCTGGCAGAAATTGCTGTGTAATGTCCTCCAAACATTTATCCGAGTTACCTAGAATGAAGCCTTACTCACAACTAGGCCCACAGGTGAATAATTGGCAGGCTGCACTGCTCACCTGCTGCACACCAACCTAGTCCCACATCTGTAGTTCACCTGAGAATGTTTTTCACCTGATTCCTTGCATGTATCTAAGATTTCGCATCATTCTGTTATACTTACCCTGAGATTCATTCATACATATTTTTGATACACTGAGACATTTGGATTATTTCTTAACAGTATAAAATAAGAGCTTGTTAGCCTTCAGGTTTGATTTCAGTAGGGTAGATCTGCTGTCTTTGCAGTCTTGGAATTCTGTTGATTCTTTTTTAAAGAAATAAAGAAACTATTGCCAATAGAGTTTTCTTCACCGTCAGTTGCTCAGCTGTTCTGGTTTTAAATGTCTACCTGTGTATATATATATATGTTTTTTTTTTTGTTTTTTTTTCAATTCATAACATGTAAGCTGTTCTCTCATGTTTGTATGGCTGTTTTACTTCTTCAACTGATGCAAGATGTCGAGGAGCTAGGTACAGCTATTTTTGTAGTTCTCACTGTCTCAGTCGTTGCTCAGAACCTTCTGCCAATAAGAAAACATGCTGTTCTCCACTCTTTTATCCTCTGCTCTTCTTTGTTTATCCAAATAAGAGAGGAACAATTAAAATAAATCCTTGTATTAAAGAAATAAAGAGGGAGATGACTGCTTTTTCAAGCAGCTGACCTCAGGACCTGTGAGTGAGTGGGCATCCTGTGTAGCTGTTACAAGTGGAAAAGCCAGCCAATTTGAACCATTATATGCAGGGTCCAGCAACGAGGCTGGAAGGATGAGAATGTGAAGATAAACTTCTGAAAGTTATCTTTTAGCACTTGGTTTTGATTGTAAAACAGCAAAATAACAGTCTTTCTTTTTTCCTTTCTTTTTTTTTTTTCCCAACAATGAGATCTTCCATGCATGGACTTCAGCAGGTTACATGGGAATAGTACATCCACCTCTTTGCTGCTTCTGTCTTTTCCACAAGACTTGTGTAGAGGAATGCTGTCTCTGCAGGGAGGTTGGAGGTGAAGGGGTGGAAAGTTTTGTGAAGTCCCACCTTACGTGGCCATCTTATGTCTTTTCTGCCAATGCTTATATCCAGCTTAATTTAAATGAAGGAATGAAATGTTGACTTACACACCAGTTTCAGGTTATATCACTGCCATTTGATTATAAAAAGCTTAGGTAACAAATGGATTTTGAAGTATTTTTACTTGACAGATATAGTACTGCATGTGGAAAGAATGTTCAGTGAGTGTTACAGACAATAATATAGAACAATTCTGAAATTTTAGTAAATGTAAATATGCGCTTGTCATACCACATTTCTTCTGAGTTGAAGATAATTTTCTTTTTTGGTTTGGGGAATGAAGAGAAAACAATTCTGCAATGTAAGTAGTATTTTTTGAGCCAAGAAAGACTAGCAGACTCTCCTGGTTTTCATATGTTTTATGCTTGACCTGATAGGCAAAGTAAACTCAGCTTTCTGTGAAATATTTAACGTGCCTCTCCAAAGATAAAGAGAAACCAGTTATCTGTGTACCTGCAAGCAGCAAATGAGGAGAAAAGGATGCTAAAATTTGTTGCAGCTATTCTGCGTCATTAATGTCTTTGATGTGAGCAAGATTAATTCTCTGTTCCTTTCTGTCTTTCTGTGTACTGCGTTGAATAATTTTGAACACATCTCCCAAAATATATATGCTGTGGTCGTTTTGACTGTAATTTTATTGAATTTGAGATAGCTACCTCAGTTTTTGTTTATGAGAATCATGATACTGTGGATCCTAGCATTCACTTTCATATCAGAACAAACAAATGAGAAGTCTACTGTTGAGTAAGTTACTGGTGCTATTTAAAATGTTGAGCTCCTTCTACTAAATGGGAATTGCACCCTATATGGTTTTGCTCCTTGATTTTCTCATGAAATCCCATGCAGTACATAATATAGGTAGGATACCAGCCATACCAGGTTCTGATTCTTCCTCTCAGAACTGATTTATACGTCCAAGGAGCTTACTGCATTCTAACCTTCAGAATTGACAAGACAAAGAAATGCAGCATTTTGCTGTTGCTGCTTTACCTTTCCTACACAGGAGTTGGGGGATGACCTGCTGGAAGGGAGCTCTGAGGATTGAGACCTGGGTGTCTTGGTGGATGAAAGGTTGGCTGTGAGCCAGCAGTGTGCCCAGTTGGCCAAGAAGTCCAATAGAATCAAGGGAGGTGATCCTCCCACTCTGCTCTGCCCTGGTGAGGCCTCATCTGGAATATTGTGCCCAGTTCTGGGCTCCCGGTACAAAAAAGACAGCCATCTCCTGGGAAGAGTCCAGCAGAGAGCTGCGAAGATGATAAAGGGCGTGGAACACCTCTCTTAAGAGGCAAGACTGAGAGATCTGGGGCTGTTAAGCCTTGAAAAAAAAAGACTCAGAGGCAATCTGATCCATGTCTATAAATATCTAAGATGCAGGAGGCAAAGGGATGAGGCTGGACTCTTCTCAGCAGTGTATGGTGATAGTACGAGTGGAAGTGGTCACAAATTGAAGTGTTGGAAGTTCTGCACAAATGTGGATGAGAACTTCACAGTGCAGTGACGGAGCAGTGGCACAGCTGCACAGAGAGGTGGTGGAGTCTCCTTCTCTGGAGACATTCAAGACCTGCCTGGATGCCTACCTGTGCAACCTGGGCTGGGGAGTTGCTTTGGCAGGGGGGTTGGACTCGATGATCTCTAGAGGTCCCTTCCAACCCCTACAATTCTGTGTCTTTGAGTTTATAACTCACTTCTGCACATACTGTGTTGTTTGTTGCAAGTCATAGTTTTTTTTTCTTACCTTCTTTATTGATAAATTTTGTTCCCACTTTTTTTTTCTGTTTTCATCCATCTCTCATATCTCTTATTTCATAAAATGTATGGCATGGTCTTTAATGTGGATGTGTACTAAACTCTTCAGGAACTTGAGCTGGGTGAGACAAGTGCAGATATATTGTCATTAACTTCAAGGTCTTGAAACTAATGCATTATGTTCAGATAAGATCTGTTTTGTTTCCTCTGCATGAGTCTTGAGTTTTAAGCTTAGGATATCTCCTTGGGGATAGAATTGTTCACAAATCAATTGCAATAATATAACTGTTATGCTCTCAATATATCTAATGTACTCCCAGAATAAATTAAAAATACATCTTCAATATAACTTTTAGCAGCAGTCATACATAAATTTCAGCTGTGGGAGTGCCACCTGTAAGAAGATGTATCTGGTCTGTGGAGGGCTTTTGTTTGTTTCTTAAAGATCAAACTTCCATTTTGGGGAAAAAAAAGTCACATTTGGAACTCACTGTTCTGTTTTCTTTGCTCTCACACTAAATCTAAACACACCGTATTACTGTGTCTTCTTGTATCAAATTTATTCTGAACTGAGTTTCAAGGAAGTGTCCAGAGGGGATCCCTGTGGGTATAATTACAACTGTCAGGAAAACAGGATGCTGTGCTTTGAAAGCAGTGGTTTTTGGATGCAGTTCATACCCTGCTGAGGACTGAAGTGGGAATATGAGAGCTGCAGAAGCTGCCCTGGGAGATGCAGGAGCCCTGTGGCTGGTCAGCACACCAACAGCACAGTGTCCTCCCTGTGCTTTAAGGCAGGCATGTGCCTGCCAGGCTTAATGCAGTGCTTGAGTCTTGGGTTTCTGGCCAAAGCCCAGCAGAAGCAGACCCTTGTGGTAGCAGGGTGAGTGATTCTTCATCTCCTAGCAAAAGGAAGTGATCACCTAGGTCATCGGTGTGCGATATTGCTCCTGAGGCTGGAGGCAGGGATGGTTGTCCTCAGTGTGACTGGGTCACCACCTGGGAGCACTGCTTCCAGCAGTTTCGGTCAGCTGGAGGCACAGCTGTAATCTCCCTGTACAGTCTGCTTATGGTGTGAGCAAGTTCCTCCACTTGCTTTGCTGATGACCAGTGCCATTTAAATCTGCTGCCTGTGGATGCGACATCAAAGTTGTGTACTGTTATTCCAGTGATGTGAAAAGACCTCGGCTTGCATCTGCGTGCAGGGTTGCTTCATTCAGTGAGCTGCCGTCCTTTCAGTGAGCTTTCCTTTAGTAAATCATTTTTAATTAGAAAGAGGAAAGAAGATTGACAAAAATCCTTTCCTGTTCACAGAGCATGAGAGGGGAGGAGTGAGGAGTCCTACATGGTCTCTGGTCTCACCTGGCTGGGGGAGCTCTGGAAAGCAGGGGTTGTCTTCCTCAGAGCTCACACGTTGCTTTGTTAGCTGTGGCCACCACCTGTCAGAACAGACATCCTCATTCACCAGAACACAGCAAGTGAGATATTTTCACACAGGGATGGCACAGCTGCTGCTCCTCTGGGAAAGCATTTTACATGATACTTCCATGTCTGACTGATGCTTCCCCCGATGTGTGCACGACCAGCCTTGGTCCAGCTGCCCCAGCTGTAGCTGGAGATGGCGGGCGCTGCCTGTGGCAAGCTGTTGAAGGAGGGAGGTGGAACACACCAGCAAGTATCACCAGGACCAGTAGGAGACAGCAACTGGAATTTTTTGCAGAGTGGACATGGAAACTCTGGGCACTGCTGCTGCAGGCAAGGCACTGACACTTCATTCCCTCAATTGAAGACAGTGGCTTTCACGTTTTAATATACTGACATCTGATATGGCTGTAACATGAGACTGTCAGGAGATGGCCAAAGTGTAGTAATATACCTGAGAGAGCAAAAAACTTGTATCTCTTATTTAAAAAGTTTATTTGTTAAAAATATGTGCAGACCTGTCCTGAGAAGACCTATGTAAGAGTTGGGGACCCCACTCATTCATGAGCACATCTGCACATTCTTACAGAGATGTTTTCCTTCTTTAGTAAACATAACAGTTATTGACATGAGTGAACTGCCCATTTAATCCATTGTCCAGTGAGTGAATCATTGTGAGAAATAAGAGAGCAGATTTGGGACTTCACATTTCCAAGTATTGGCTATTAATAGAAGCACTTACTGAGGTGGAAGTAAGCCAGTGGGAGGAGGGATAAGGGTGCAACTGTTCCTGGTTTCCCTTATAAAGGCTAAATTAGAATTGTCTGCTCTTATAAATCAAGGTGTAGAGCCTGCTTTTTTGTGCTAGTAGTGACACAGCAGGAAATATATAACAGAAGAAGAGTCAGATTCTCTGGAGAAGTGCTGCCAATGGCAGCTACTCAGTCTGGAGAGGCCTGGGGGGACTTGCTCTTGGTACCTTTGAGATGGAAGCTGGCAACGAGGCTGTGAGAAGGTGCCTGTGTTCTCTCTGTAATACCATGAAAAACTGGGTGCATTGCACCAGCAAATGCCACAGGGACCGTTGGCTTCTTTGTAGAGGTGGAAATTGAGTTCACCTGCTCTTCCTGTTGCATGAGCAGAGCAGGTGTGATCCAAGACAGTAGGGAGAGGTGCATCCTGTCTTGGGATACAGGGCTGCAGATGCTGAGGTGGTGAGGGCAGGAGCTGGTGAGAGCTGGAGGACAAGAGAAGTCAGCGTTGTGTGCATGTAACTTAAGAATTGCTTGTCTTACAGCTGAAAAGAAAACCAGTCTTAGAGAAACATTTTCTTCTGCTACCTAGATGCACAAAGGAGATGCAACATGGCATGGTAACATTTCTTTTACAGATATTTTAATGGTGATAGCGCATGAATGTTAGGATGACCATGAGGAGGGAGGCCCCCAGTACTATAAAGGGGATGCAGATAGTCTGTTGACCGGTTCAGGTGCTCTGATCTGTAATACACCTTGGGCAAGATCCTTATGCACAAGTGTAACTGAACATTCATTTTCTAACATGTAATTGAGAGTCTCATATTTCCCAGCAATATGAGTACTTTGGAGTGGGGTTGTAGTTCATTTCATTCCTGGTCTTAAATGAGGGTGGTAACATCAGTGCTTCTCACTGCCGAGAGCTGTCAGTCTACAAACACTGGCTGTGTCTTGTTTGGATGTTTCACTAATGGGAGAACCTTAAGCAGCAGGGAGCTTAACCATTCAGAACAACAGTGCTGGCTGTTAGCTTTTGCAGAGTGGCTTTTTTCTCTTGACGTTCCATACGTCTGCAAATTGACTCTTAACTCCATAAATGACTGTTTTGCTGAGCTCTGGAGTTCTGAGTATCCAGCTGAGCTCAAGAGTGTACTGCCTTCATCAGAAGAGCACCAAATTTGGTGGCTTCACCACGTTTTCTCTTCACGTTCTTCTTTTCTGAGCACCTGTCCCCACCCTCCCTTCAACTGTGGTATCTGCAGATGCTCTGCATTTGCTGACATCTTGGCTTTGGTCAGCCCATTGAATTAACAGCAAAGCTACTATCTTGTTACAGTAAATCAGTTTTCATTCACAGTGCATAATTATTTAAATCAGCTTCCCCCCTGCCAAGTGAAGGGGACCTGACAGCTTCTTCAGGAGTTCCCTATCAAGAAGATGATTCACATGCTGCCTCTGTGGAGACAGAATATTTGAATAATTTATTTATTATTAGCATTCAGTGTGTTTGCAGTGGTATTACCAAAGAAGTGAAATGAAGTTGAAGGGGTTGTACAGCACGTCCCAAAGGGAGTAATTTAAACAGCAGAGCTCGCCTTTGTTTGAGAAAGTGGGTAAAGCCCTGGCTGGGCTGCTGGGGTCCTGAGGGTGCTGGCAGGGACTCGTGTTTGTGTGCGGGTTTGGAAACACTGTGTGCATTCAGTAGACAGTACCAGCCACAGACAGCATTTTGAAGCGATCCTTACTAATACAGTCACTTTGGCATGACATTTTTGTCTGTGTTCTGTGTAGTGCACTTGTAAACAGGGTACTATGCATTAGGTATATAGCATGTAGATAATCTTTTTATTCTTATTTTTCTACTTAAGCATGTAAGTCAGTGGCCAAAGCTGTGATTTCTTAAGTGCTCAAAGTGTAGCATGAATGTCAGAGCTGTGAGAAGTGTGGCAGCTGCCTGCTTGTGTTGTCCTTGTGCAGGACGCCTAAGCCAACTTTGGCTTCAAAGCTGAAGAGGAGAAAGGCCGATGTGCAGCAGACAGGTTTTGTTCATGTTAGCTCACGTTGCAGAGTATGCCAAGATAAGTCCTACTCCCTTGAAACTTGGTGACCTGCCTTTTAGATCTGCACAGACATTTCTGCTATCTTTGCAGATAAGTTCGTGTATTTTGCAACAGTCCCTCACAGTGACTTTGAAGTTCTCACTCCTGAGCGACTCTGGACAAAGTTTACTGCCTTTGTTTACTTTCCCTGACAACTGGAGGGTGTGGGTGCCTGCTGCAGACCAGTCATGCTGCCGTGCATGGGCACAGAGGTATGGCTGCCCTGCTGCCTCCAGTGGGAGCAGCAGCAGTAAAACAGCACTTGGAAGTACATGTGGGAGGGAGGAATAACTGCTGCTACAAGTCCCTGCAGCCTGGCCTGGCTGCCCCGGTTAATAGTGTGAGGTAGGAGAGGTCAGGAGAGATTTCTAAAGCCTGGATGGGAGGTGGGAGGGGCTGCTCATTACCCAGATCAGTGCTGAGCTCATCTGCAGGTAACAGTGCTCCAGGAATGCTGCTGAATGATTGAGCTGAACTTAGCAAGCTCCTGCTCAGTGCCCTTCTCCTTGCCAGCCTGTATACCCCAGTGTTCACCAGTTCCCACGAGGAGCTGTTCCCAGCGCAGAGCTCAAGGCTCACGTGCCCATGCTCAGCGTTTCTGCATATCCGGGGCATGGTGAGCATTGCCCAGGGGCTGCTGGTAATTGAGAAATGCTGGGCATGATCCCCAGGAACACAGAGAAGTCAATCATCAGCATGTGTCAAACTTGTCCTGGCAGTGGCATGTGGGGCCGGCCCACCTCCAGCTAGGCTGGGTTGGAGCAGGGTGGTTCAGCAGTAGGACACGGCTGACTGCCAGCTTTGCAACAGCAGTGCTCTGGGCAAGTCATGGTTAAAAACAAGCAGTAGGATGTGTGCAGGAACGTGGGACACGGTACAGAATGTAAAGATTTCCAGAACTGTAAAAAATTACTGTGATTGTTGCCATCAGGATCTTTGGGCTGATGAGCTGGAGCATATGCTCCATGCTGAGTGCCTGCTTCTGTTTGTCATTCCTTCACTGTGAAGGTGGCTTGTATTAGAAGTAATTGTGGCTTTCATAGCTGTAGATTCTGTTCAACAGTACAGCTACAAGAGAGCTATACGTCTGTGCCTTGCACGGAGATGACTAAAATAAGAACAGTTTTGCAGTTGTGTCACTGAGCAGTTCTGGTGATGTATTTGAACACTAGAGCAAACTAGAGAGTATCTTAAAGTGGTATGGTAGTTAGCAGCACGTACATTTCACACTGTGTTATTTAAGCTGAATGTGGAAAAAACGGTTTCAGATACTGGAATAGAACTTAACCACTAGAAATTCTTCATTTGTACACTTGAGAGTATGCAGAGCTCTGGGGTCACTGAAGTTTGTTCTCACACATTGCTTTATTTTGCTGCAATTTATAGCAGACTTGAAACTGAATTGGGACTTCAGGAGGGAAGGAAGCGGGGTTTTTCCCTTTATCAGTAGGTGTACAGCCTGTTCAAAACCCCAAAAACCGAATCTGAGACTCGTTTTGGGGGTAAGTGATCGTTACACTATCCATGTCACTCTGCTTAAAAGTGTACCTGCTGGGGCAGTAGACTGAGAAACATGAGTCTGTGTTAGATACAACACTTATTCCTCCCATTCCTGTCTCATTTAAAGGAGAGATAAGTTGCATTTGCGTACTGAAGGATAAATTCTTTAAGCAGTCCTCTCAGATCAGCAGGAGATAAATTCCCATTTTTGTGCATAAGTGATTTCTGGCAGAAGTCCTTAAGACTTTTAAGCTGGTGAAATAATTGATCTTATTGTTAATGCTTTTAATACTGACCACAGATTAGCAAAGAAAATATGAGTTTATATTTAAGCTGTCTTGGGATGTCTTCCATAAGTTTGGAAATGCCATTATAAGATGCTTAGCTTCTTTTTATGTGTTTTTTCTTTTTTTTTCCCCTCAAAGTTTTAGTTCTTATTGAAGGTTGAAGTCTCTCAGTGGTTGCAACTGCATAAAATAAAGCTAATATGTTCACCGTCTCTCTGACAGTGTTTATTTCTGTGTCTAGTCCATCACGCTGCTCTCTAGTGCAGAAAAAGGATATGGTGAAATTGCAGTTAAAGTTGTTCATAGAACAATGGGAAAGTCTGGTCCTGAATTTTACACATATGCACAATTGTAATGTAGATATTAAGAACACTTACCTGCATGTCTTTTAATTTCATATTTCTACAGTATGTCCCTGTACTGAAGCTTTTAAACAGAGCTTCTTTGTTTTATGTAGATGCACATGTTGTTTTTCTTTATAATAGGATCTGCTGCTTTGTGAAACATATGTTGAATTCCATCATTTGGTTTCTGATACTAACAAGTAACTTGTTTCTTCTGAAACAAGAGCAACAAATTGTTTCTCTTGGGAGGCAAAGATAAAATAGCTAAGGCCAGACAGCCTGATCAGCTGTGTGAACAAGTGTCTGTGTGTATATCTGAACAGATGTATTTAAGTATAAATGTGGGTTATCAAATATATTGAATATGTAGTCATATAGGAAAGTAACCCTTTTTGTGCTGTATCTGGTTCATCTCCCCTGCTTCCTTTTCTGTGTCAGCAACTTGGCTGCTTCTTTTAATAGGGTGCAGTACCTTGCACAGATACAGTTGCTCCTACTCTTTACCTGCAAAGAAACCCTCTGTAGTAGGTGTAAGAACACGAGGCCTGAAATATGTGACCTGGTGTCTAAGCAAGGGTTTGTTGCGTGTGGAGAACAGCACTGGTTCTGGAGAAAAACACTGATGTTTGCTCTCAATGGTGTGACTAGAATTAATCCCAAAAAGGCAACCTGTGTGCACATATGGGTATTCAGAGTGCAGTTCATACCAGAAGACGAGAAGCAGCTTGGTACTGTCTGCTCAAATTGGTGCCAATGGCACCCAGTAAATCCTTGGCTTCCCAGTACTACCTCGTGAACTGCTTAGTGCTTGAAGGCAGAAATGGCAAGGGGCAGAACTTGATGGGAACAAAATTCATCGACTAAGCAGTACTGCAAGGTCATGGCTCCATGGCTTTTCTGTTTGGTCACCATGGATTAGCAAAGCTCCAGTGACTCCTGAAGAACAAGACCCAGAGTTACTGGCACATTTCCAAAATGAATCCTTCTGAAATGAATCCTTCTGAAATTGTGTTGCCAAGATCAGCAGTTACTGTCTTACCAGAGCTGCAGTTGCATATAGGTCAGTGGTATCCAAATGTGTGTTGTAGATGTTTCATCAGTTGCCAGCTGTCCTTAGGGGTGCCCCCTCTGCCTTTCACATGAGTATTTTCCCAAAGAGTGACACCTGAAGTTCTTCCAGGTAGCCCTTAGCTCCTGCTCTTGGGAGGACAGTGAGCAAAACTGCAGAAAAAAACACTGCTGAATTTTTGAATGATACTTTACTTCTGCACGGTTAACTGCAGAAACAAAACTGAAGTATTTATTTTTCAAGAGGAGGAAAATGAAACGTAAAAGGCCCAGATGAGATGTGCGAATTTAAAAGACTCTGAACGGCTCTTTAGCAATCCACAGATGGAGTGTAATGGCTTAAGATGATGATAGTGAACTATTAGCCCTAACTAAAGGCATCTCTTTTTATTTGAGTTCATCTAAACAAATGGAGATGTTGTGGCAGTACTTAGATTACTTCACTAATAATCTTTTCCACTGAATATTGGCTTACAACGATAATAAGGAAAAAATGTACTTTAGAGTAGATGTGTTATGTGAAAACAGATCCTAAAGTAATACAGTTTTTCTGTACTGAAGTTTTCGTGTCCTTTCAGTGGTTCCAGAGCAGAGTTTCCCTGGGCAGGAGGCTGGAGGCCTCAGGTGGTGTGGCTGGGAGCTGCGGTCAGCACCGCTTGGGGGACGTTGGGGTTCCTGGTGCCAGGAGTGCCCCACAAAGAGTAGAGCCAGATGACCTTTCAAAAAGGGAAGAGACATCCAGACTCAGGGAAGGAGAAACATGGTGCTGAGGACTGGGTAGGATGAGTTACGGTTTGGATTAAAGATGTTTTTAGAAATGCCCGGTTGTGTCCAACTGGCCTGTCGGATTTTAATGTACATTCTTCTCCGCTTGGATTCTGTGAGCTGGAAAAGAACAATTTTATGCAGAGCACTGAGGTTACAAAATGACTCACGATTTAGCTAATACTAATGAATTCAGGACAAATTGTGAAGTTGGGGGAAGATTTCAACATGCTCTTCTTGCTAGACACAACACAAAGATTTATCCCAGCTTTCACTGTACTGCTGTGTGGCGTTGGTTTCACAAGTTGTATTTCTTCAGCACTTACTGAACCATGTCAGCCTGCTGTTGTGCCATAATGTATTCTCCTTATGAAGCTGACTGTCAGTTAGGTTAATTAGCTAGTGGTAGTGATTTGTCTACTATAAGTAGATGACAGGTCTAAAAAAAAAAACACAATAAGGCTTATGATTTTCAGTGCAAACTTAATTAATCTCTCCTGCTTTGTGTACTTCAGAATGCAGTTCATCCTGTTATATAATCATTTAATACATTTTTTTTATGTTAGTCTCCTCCTTTATTCTGTGCACGAACTAAATAATAAAACTGAGAAATTTGACTAAAAATTACTAAAATAAAACTAATAAAACTAAATTAATAAACTAATAAAACTAAAAGTTACTAAAAATCTAGTTAGAATCTTGCATGCTAAGGGCTTCACCTTTCGAGTGGATTTAAACTTTGTTATTTTAGGGAAATTCTTCCACCCTTACGACTTCTATTTAGATTCATTATTTGTAAAGAAAGTGTGAACAGTGAGTTCTGCCATGCTTTTGCATGCTGCGTGCCAGTTCTGCATAGGATGGCATTAGTTTGCTATTTTATTATCATAGGTGTTATAAAAGTGAAATGGAAAAGAATTTTTGAGTGCCCATTGTAAAAGCTTGAATTTTCACAGTTAGAGACTAAGGTATCCATTTAAAACAGGCAGTTTGTTCTTCTGCTTAGTTGTGTATTCAGGACTTTGTTCCACTTGCCTCTGCCCATTATGCATGCTAGTACCATAATTTATGGTTTTCTTCACTGAAATTGAAACTCTGGGTCAATTTCTGCTCTCAAAGAAAACTCACATTTCTTTGGAAGTCATAATCTGGTCACTATGATAGAAGTAAAGTATCTAAGTTTAATAGTCCATATTTCAGACGTGCATGGCACTCCACAGAAAGTCATAATGACAGTTGTTTGCCATACAGTGTATAATATCTGAATGTAACATACGTGTAATATATGTATATTATATGTATAATATGTACGTGTAATAGATGTAGTCTTCAGGGTCTGTGTAATATTTCCAAGAATGATAAACTATACTTGAATTGCGCTAACAACTCTGAAGAGTTATCACGTATCTTCAGAGTACGTTCATGCTTTATCTAATGAGTTTGCACAGCATTCCTTTCAGTAGCTTTGGGTGAGTACTGGTACCCTGGGCTTAAATGGAGACTTTGAGCCCATCAGGTGTGGCAAGAGCCACAGAATCTCTGAACCCACCTTGATTCATTGATCTCAAGAGAAATTCCCATCGTAGTCAAGAAACAGTCTGCAAAATGAAGTGTCCACCTCCCTGTTTTGGCCACTGAGTTTGGGAGGCCTGAATGAATACTTGGGTGGTAAGAAATTTACCATATGTTTTTGATGTCAGTGGTGGGTGTTTACCACACTGAGATTTCTTCGTAAGAGTCCAGAAGTATGAGATATTAAAGGGGATGCAAAAATATTCAACACTTGACCAAGGGAAAAAGGACACATGCTGAACAAAGAGTAGGGAAAGGAACTGGAGAAAAGACAATCATCTGTGTAAGGTGACTGTAAATCCCATTAATACTGCCATGTCCAGACAGCATCTTTTTATCCCTTGGTCATGTGCGTGACTCCTCACTGCAGGCCTGGCTGTTGAGTTGGGTTTGGGTCAGCTTTCCCTGTGACACTGTCCACTGTGGGTTGTGCAGCTTCTGCACGTGAACTCTGAAATTTCAGCCAGGAGACTAAGGGTTTATGGGGTGTCCTTGCATTCCATACTGTTGGCTGGAGCATGCAGCTCACTCTGTCTGTGCAACTATTGGAGCAGTCACATAAGCAAGTCTTTAATTTCCTGCAGTATTTTTTCTATTTAAAGTACTGGAATCACAGAGCACTCAAATTAAGCAGTTCATGCACTTTGGAATTGAAGAGAGTGCCTTGGAGAAACTCTCCAACTGCAGCTGAATTAATGCTAACTGGGGCCTGAGGATTGCTAGCAAAAATGAGTGGATGAGGGGCTGATAAACCTGGCAGAGTTTCAGGAAGCAAGGGTGGGGTGGCTGGGGAGCATTATCTTATCTAAATGGTAATTTCTATTCTGTACGTTAATTAAAACACATAGTGTACAAACGAGCATTTAGGAAATCTTTTGGAGGATCTTTTCCTGAGGGGGTATTTTGGAAGTAAATTGCAAGCTGTACATGTCTACTCGGTGCAGCCTCCAAGAATGGTACAGTAGCAAATGATCCAAATTATATTCCCCGTTCTGTCAAGTTTTGTTTATGTAGGTATTTGGGGTGGAATTTGCTTTATATTGTACTTAATCATGCATTTTTGGTATCTCGATTCTTTGATCAGTTAAAAGATTTTACTTGTTTATTAATTCTTCTTCCTGAAGACTGCTTTAACATATCCAGGAACCAGTTTGGATGAGTTAAACCAGTTACAGGAGGGTCTGATTGGGTATTTAAGTGTGGAAACAAGGTTCCCTTTCTACTATTTAATGTTTACATGAGAGGCATGTTTTTCGTTACTAGGTTGGTTTTGCTTTCTTTGCTGACTTACTGTGCATTCATGTCTGATCTGTTTGCAGTCTTTCTTCTATGTAGCATCCCATGTTTTGCTTTTTGGGTGGAGCGATCTCATGCACTGGCAGAGGTGGGTACTGCTGGTATTTTATTTGCTGCTTTGCCTTTGTAAGGAACATCAGCACACACCACTTCAAGAAATAACAGCATATCTATTCTCATGTGAAATGTTCCTCACCTGAACAGCGATAGAATTTATCCTATTCTTGATAATTGCAGTGACCTCAGGTGTAACAAATGAACAGTAATGAAAGAGAAAATAACAGATTTAGAGGCACTGATTTTGGATTTTAAACTTTTGCAGAAGAATAAATATTTCCCGTAATGGGAAAAAGAAGTTAGAGATGCTTGTGTGGAATTAAAAGGGATTTGGAAATGAAAAGTAACCCTGTCCCCCAAATATGAAACTGCATCGAGTTTTTTTGGGCGTTTCAGTCAAATCCACTCTCCTAATCTAGTCCTAATAATTAGCTTTTGAATTGAGGTAGGCTATCTTCATCAGAACCAAAACAGATAGAGATAATTTTTGTCTAGTCTGGCCCTTCTCTTATTACACCTTGCTTTGTTTTTCCATTTATGGACCTTTATATCTTCTCCTTTAATGATTATTCTACAGCAGAATGCAAAAGATATTAAGGATAGAAGCAGAGAAGATGACAAATGCTGACCTTTCTAATTGGCTCTTGAAACTTGAAATATTTACCACTCTAAGGATTAACGATGTGACATGATTTGTCATCCAAACCAAGCATTTCTTGCTTCTTCATGAAGCCTACCCTTCAAAAAAAACATCTGCTGGTGCCTCCACGTAATGGATTTTTATACATTGTTATAGAAAAAAAATCTTACTTCCAAGTGATTCAGAATAAGCTTCAGTAGCCGAGCAGGCTGCTCTGTTGGCCCCCTTGCTTTCCATGCTAAGTGCAGTCCTGGGTGGAAATGAATGGCTCACTTCTGTATCTGAAGTCTTTGGCACCAGGAATTAAGACTTAATCATGCCTTGCATTGATGGGTAGCAGAGCAGAACGACTCTCTGCGAGCTGACAGGATGGTGTGTTTTGTTCTTTGCTCATGCTCTCTGGAGGTAGTGGAAAGGGCTCTGAAACCTCTGATTCGTTGCTGCACTATGGATTAGGGGTTTTCAAGCATAACTTGGAGATTTTTTTCTCTCTGGTGGTATTGAGGATGAGAGAGATGTCTGGTAGTATCCTAGTAATGAAAACGCCAGTAGGATCTTGCTTATTTTTAATGTTTTAATGTGTTTTATGAACTACCTAGGATTAACTATTTGCATTGTAGAGTTTTACAGTGAGTTTATTAGCAGAGGGTAATGACTTCTGCATGCCTCTAGCAAATCTGTGGTCTCTTCACAATATGGACTCAGAAAATCTGATGAAACAGAATGGTTTTGTTTGGAGTGCTGGTCTGTTAAAAGTGCCTGTGAAAAGGATGCCAGAAAGCACTGTACTTTTACAAAGACAACAAAGCAAACATATAAAAACAAAGCGACCTTTCCTGTGGCTTTGTTGCTGGGATAAATACAGTGAGTTCCGGGAACTTCTGAAAGGGAGTCTTTAAAACTGATCTGACACACGAAAGTGCAAACACTGAGCTAATCTTAAAGAGCAAGTAAAATCACATTGTATTTGACTTTAAAAGGGATGGTAAACTCTGTCCTGCTGGGTCTCTGTGGGATGAACGAGTACTGATGTTTCAAAATCAAAGTAGCCCATGTAAATTCAGTCTTACGTGTTATATAACAGCTGAGGGTTTTAGGAGAATTATGACGTAAAAGCTTGGTGCTTATTTAATAAACTGATCATTAATTACTGTTCAGCAATTTGCTTCTGGAGTGAAATGAGGAGTAGCTGTACAGCCCTTTCCATTTTAATCACCGCATCTGTCGTGAGGATAAGTTTCTCTCCCCTTAATGGACATTTTGCTGTGTTGGTGCTGTATGCGTGGTGTTGGCAGTGTTTTAGCAGAGCTGTTTATTTTGTGGGGGTTGGTATGTGCCCCCTCTGTGAGACACTGACCCATTCACTCAGGGCAAACAGCACTAGCTAATTGCTGCCCGCTGTAGCTGCTTTTGATCTTGCTATCCTAGCTGTGCTTTCCCCCTTTTTTCCAGTCTCTCTTCTACTTCTTCCAATTAAATCATGCAGTTGTAGAGGAAGGCAAGTGTCTTTGTACCAGCATTATAAAGCGATGACTTTGTAGGCTGTTTGTACTCGAATCTACTTAGAAGCTGTTTTGTAGGTGGTGTGGAGGTCCATCAGCAGCCATGAGGATCTCCAGTCAAAAACTTGAAGTAAGGTACCTACTGCTTAAAGTTTGGGACCACCTGTCAAGACTGCCTATGAATCTGCCATGTACCATGGCAGCCACTTCCACATTGAAGCTAAAACCACAGCTTGGGATTCTTTCTGAAAAAAAAAAATCCAAAATATTTCCCAAGAGTAGTTAACCCCAAACTGCACTGATGCACAGAATTTCTTGCTGGTCAGAAGTATGAACAAAAATTGCCATTTTCCGTGGGGTTCAGTAAGTGCCAGATAACGATGCTCCAGCCTTGATGCCAGTTCATGCAGTCATTTTCTCTCGTGGTCATCAGCAGAATGAAACCAAATGGGTTCCTCTTACTTGTACCTCTGGCAAAGTGTTCTCAGCAAGGATTATTGGGTGTTGGTATCAACAGGTCCTTGGGTCAAGGTTTACCTGTTCTTTTTAGGAGGAAAATGTGATGTTTTCATCCATAACTTCGTTTGCTTAGGAGGAAGTCCTAATTTCATACTAGAAATTTCATACCAGAAATTTCATACCAGGGACAGGATTGCTATGATGGCTTGCCTGAATGTAGGTTTTAATTACTTTCCTTCTTTTGTACTGGAGCTTAAGGGAGCAGCATATCATTCGATAAAGCAGAATAAAAGCTTTCATGAACACTGTTCATGAGTGCTGGAACTAAGCCTGTGTGGCAGCCTGGTGCAGCACGGCATGCCTGGTACGATGCTGGCTGCCCATTTGCTGGTCTGCATGGGACAGAAACTCCAGTGGTGGCTTTCAGCTGCATCACACAAACTGCCAGGTGTACCTCTGGGAGTCTGCTGCTCACAGCTGCTCTCACCTAGGAGCTTCAGACTGCCCCTGTTCTTGATGAGTGGTTATCTTCGCATTCCAATCTGTAAAGAGGAGAGTTTACTGTAGGAGCTGAGTGCTGACAAGTCCCCTTTCATATAGCCAAACAAGCGCAAAGAGTTCTTCCTGAAACGCTAGCATAAATTGAGAGCTTTAATCGTGATTAGGGCGTGTATGTTGCAAAGCAAATTGTAGGAGGAAAAAAAGTTGCCACCTTATTTTTAATTATATTTGTACAACTTTTTATACAGTAATTATGTGTTTTACCCCGAACATCAAGTTATATTGGGAAATAAATGGTATAGGCTGGGCCTGAATTTTAAGTGTTTAAAAAGCAATTAGCACAGAGAGGTGTACTGACTGATAAATGGGGGAGGAAAGCAATTGAAAGCGAAATGATCTTGCTCTAACAGCTTTCTGTTCATGAGATACAGTAGGGAAGCAGCTCATGCATCGCATGGATTTCGGCTGGGCTTTTGTGCAAGGCAAGTTCCATGGCAGCGTGACCTTCACACGCACAGCTCCAGCTGGGAGCTCCAGCTTTCCCAGTGGCTTTGATTTGCTCACGGTATTGACAAGTGCTTAACTGCATAAGCAGTGCTCCCTGAATATGACATAACTTTAACGACAAAGAGTTTAAATTTTATTGTGGTTTTGGAAGACATTAAGAAAGTGAGATTTCTGTCAGTCCAGTGTTTCCCCACAGTGTCTCACAGGACTGTGTGCAGCACTGGTAGGCGGACACTTTACAACTTCGGCATGGTTCTAATGTGTTCAAAAGAAAGCAGACTGAAGCTGACAGTAGTGCTACCATGTTATCCACGGGGCATTTTGACTACTAATCAACGTAAAGTATTTCCTTTCTATGCAGTTTTCTCATCTGGGCTGTGCCTGACGGCCAGGCACATTAATGAGAGCAGTGCATGCACAGTAATGGGAGAGCAGACTCACATGACTGAAGCTTTCAGTCACGCATTTCTCTTCCTTCCAGAAATTACAGGTAAAAGAACTGGAGTAATAGAATTTTGGAAGTAAATTTAGGGAAGACTGTGTGGGTGATGAGTCATTACTTCAGCACAGTTTCTGTATTTTGAAATGTTCGTTTTGTCTGTAACATAAAACTCCTCCCAAAGATTAGGCCGGTTTTAATCTCTGCTTATGTTCAGGACAGCAAGTGATTTACTGGAGTTTGGGAGACTCAGTTAACAGTTCTGATTCCGTTTTCCAAAAGGAATAAAGAATGTTAAGTTTCTGTGGTGTTTTGAAAGCTCATTTCTTTAAAGACCTTCCAGATATTTAAGCTTCTAATTTTTAGGAGTGTGGTGGAATTTGTTTTATATGCAAAACAGCAGTATTTTGATATATGAGTGAATTGCTTTACTGCAATTGCTATATTTAAAAGTAGCACTTATTTACTAATTATGAAGGGTAGTTTTTCCTTTCCTGATGGGTTGTAGTCTTATTTTGTTCTACCAGAATTGCAGCTGTATAGCTATGCCTCCTAAATGTTGAACTGGGGTGAACTTCATGTTGAGGAGGGTTTGTTAATGTAGCATTACAGGTAAATTCTCTCAATAATAGCATGTCACTGACAGGTGGGGTTTTTTTGCTTTGTTTTGTTTAATTTTTTGTTTGTTTGTTGGTTTCATAGTTGCATCTATTAATTATTTTGAGGCATCACCAAGTCCAGCTCACTGTCAGCATCGCTGTGTCAGTAGTTACATGTTGCTTCAGAATGGACGTGGTGGTCTGGGCAAGTGGGGTTGTGGCTACTAAAGGTGAAGGCTGTGCGCTGTATTCTCATGAGTGTTCACCCTCCCACCCACAACCTCTCATGCGTTTCAAATCATGTTCTGACGGTATCTGGGCAAGAACTTGAAATTGAAGTGTTTCAATGTATTATTTATCCTTATCAAAACTGGAAAATTTCTTTGCGCTGTTACTGCTAAACAGCGTCATGGTTGTGCAGATAAGAGTGCCTTTTGGGGAAGAATTACCATTAATAAAACATTTCAGAGCTTGGTGACAGCATCAATGCTAAGGAGACCTCTGTAGCTGAAGGTCAGAGCACACTCTGATGGGAAGCTCTGCTGCGAAGGGCAGTTTGTTCTGGCATTGTGCTGCATGCTTTGCCCACTCCTTGATGTCTCCCAACAAAACCTGTTCCAGACCACTGTTGCTACCACTGGAAATGGAGCAGGAGTTTGGAACCAAAAGGCTTTTTGGATTTCAAGTTGCAGCAGTCACAGAGGAAGGCCAGAAATCAGTGGGAAAGAACAAAATGGGAAATAAAACTGTCACCAAGACTCAGAAGAGGAGATTGCAAGCTTTGCCTGTCTAATAGCTAACATTATTTTTTGTTCAGGAATGAAGAATCCATGTACATTTGTAACCAATTGCTTACAATTCAGATTACTTCTATTCTGTGTACTATTCAGAAATGTAAGTCAGAATTTCTTTTCTATGTGGAGGGTCCACTAGTTTAGAATACTGACATAAAGGAATAGGACTTGGGGTGGGTTTTTCAGGTCTCTGTTTCTTAAAAAATTGCTTACATCAAGTGTGTATAAAAATGTTTTGTTTTATATCACCAGTTTGAAGTGGGGGTCAAGTCAGCACTATAGCAGCCACCATGTGCAGCCGTATGAAGAGCATCCTTTTGTAAATATCAGTCAATACAATACATCTTTGAGTGTTTTATGGAATGTAGCATAAAAGGCACATTCCTTGCCAAAACATCTTTTATGCTGGGCTTCTCTCTAATGTCATTTCCATCAGTTTAGGAATAAAGAGAGAGTGTTTTGGGGTCCGTTTTGCTTGGCAGGGCACAAAGGGAAAAGAAGCTTGAGGTGGGGGGAAGGAGTATTATTTCTCAGCTACTTCACACAAAGAAATACTGTACTGCTTTCAGAAATCCCTCAGTACAAACGCCTCCTGTCATAGGCAATCAGTGTTACGCCATTTTGACACAGCTGTACAGGATACTGCAGTGTTTATGAAATTGTTGTCCTGGACTCAGTACAGGAGGGCTGCAACTGAGCTAAAGATGTAAGTCTGATTTTCAGTGCTCATACTGGTGCTAATTGTGAAGCAAGAACTGCTTTAGTGGGTAGTTGTAAATCAGATGGCATCATTCAACACAGTGCCCTTAAAGGATGAGGCTGACCAAGCACAGAGCTGCTTGGAAGGACTGGGGCTGTCTGTCTGTCTTTGGGTCTGTGCAGCTGTGTGTGCACAGGAAGAAGTAGGAACATTCCTCCATCACTTGCACGGCACTTGCGTTGACTTTGTTAGCATGCCTCTGTCAAAACCCTGGTAGTGTTTCTATGTTCTTTCTGTAACTGGAACTTAAACCTGCTTAGTTGAATGCTCCATCCTAGAATGGATCCAAACAGTGTGGGAGGGCTGGGCATTTTGGAAACTTCTTATTCAAGCCTTTATACCCATAACAGTAGATATCCTACCAGCATATTACACTGTCCCAAAAAGCCTGACTGTAAAACACCAAGTTCTTGCCTCTTTCTTCTGTTGTTAGAAGTGGCATCTGCCAGATCTCTGCACCAGCAGATGAAGTTTGACTGGGAAAAGTTGCTGGACTCTCACATCAGTGAGGTGGGGAGGGAGGGAAAGCTGTAAACCCTATCTGGAGCAGGTAGTGCTGCTGCCAAAGAGGTGATGGCCCCGGCTGGCAGCAGTTAGCTTAGCACAGCTGCTGCCTAAAGGCTCTTGTGTGAGGCTTGCAGCCCTGTGCCGACTGCTTGATGTGTGTTGAGGTTGTTCTGCTGCTGTAGTCTTGGACAGGGAAAAAGCAGAAGGTAAAAAGCTGTAGTTCCCTGCTGTTGATAGCATAAGCATGTGCATAAGAATGTACTTCATGCTTGTTAAGCTCACATCGCAGTTGCCCTCTTCTAAATGAGCTGTGTAATATTGAAAATGAGATAATAGTAAATAAAATGTTCAACCTACTTTGCAGCTGTCAATAAACACATGTATCTAGGTTGTTTGCACGCATTTGGTTATGAGGTGTTCCTACAGACCTGCTGCTTGTTTTGCTTTGTATGTATCCTCTTTTGGGAGTAGCATATGAATTTTCTCCTTTAATTATAATTCTGTGCTGCTTAAACTAGTTCAGTAATGATGAGAGTGGCTATTATTTCGTTAACGTGTAAGAAGAAAGGATTCAACTCCCTTGACTTCTGCTGGTCACAGGTACTTTGATGGTAGGTGATATGACGTTATTCTCATGCTTAACTTTTAAGTATGTTACCTTTTCTATGCTCCAGATATCAAACTTCCTCCATAGTGGACTGTGAGAACATCCTCTAGAGCTGGCTTGTTGACTTAAAATAGAAAGTGAAAATTTTATCAAACTTACTGGGGTTACACCAAATTCCTTCAGATTTCTTGGTTTCCTTACATTTTTCAATTTTCATGACAGTACTTCCTTTAAAATTTAGTTTCAAGAGCTCATTTCTTGTTGGTTCAGTAAGGCAGCCTGTTCTACGTGTTTCCATTTTATTCACACTGAGCAAGGGAATTCTGATGTACAAATGACAGTTGCTCTGTATTTGTGAGAACTTCCTTTTTTGGTCTTTCAGTCTTGCTTCCCTCAGCCCACCTCTGCTATTTTGTTTCTCGTGGGCATTGACGTGCACAGTTTAACCGTTTTTGTCAGTAGTTTCTGAGGTTTTTCAGTTTCTTTTGGGTTCTTGCTCTTGTATTTCCATTTAGAAGTCTTCTCTTCTTCCATAGATAATTTTGCAGGTTTGCCTGAATTAAGACAGAACAAATTCTACATCTTAAAGTGAACTGTAATTTTGTGTTAAGGACAGATCAGATTTTAATTCAGTTTTCTTGAAACGTGGTTTGCTGTAAAGGCACACTGGGTATTTTAGTGCTGGTACACCTTGTTCCTTTATGTTTGCTGTTGGTGTGGATGTGGGCTACTGGCAGTAAGAATAAGGATTTTTATCGATATTTATATAAGGTGTGTGGTTTATTTTTCCCCACTGGATGTGTTGTTAAATAATAACTGCCGTAGTTCAGTGTTACTCCCAGGTAAGTTTATAAAATACACACATCACTTGAAGGATCAGGGTTTTTTTCCCCCAAAACTGTTGCATAGAGAATAGAGTTCAGTATATAATGTGTTAGACCATGACAGGAAGAAATGTGTTCTTTAGGTGGAAAGAGGGAGATGTATGACATTCTGGTGACACATATATAATTAGTTTTGAGGAAGTGAGGGAGAGTTATGACTTGTGGCCGTCTGTGTATTTAAATGGGCTTTGTTATTTCCTTGGGCAGATCTAGAAGGCTGGAGCAGAACTGAGGTCCTCATGGCGTGCTTCCCCTTTGCAGCAGTAGAGCAGGCCGTGCACTGGGGGGCAGACAAGACGAGGTGTGGGTCACCCTGTCACAGCACAAGAAGCAATCACTCATTGGTTTTCAGTTGTTCTAAGCTTTGTCTCAGCTGCAGCAAGCTGGAGATGAGGACATGGGATGGGCCTTGTGCTTCCTGAGCTGGGGCTGGCTCCTCCATTCAGGCTCTGATTTTACCCTGAGCTGGAAGATCTTTGAGGAGAGACGTACTGTCAGAGTTGGTTGGTTACTGCTTGAAAGGTAAAGATAGGCAAGTGCTGAAAAGTAAAGCCTTCCTCCTGTCTGACTGGCCAAAACATGGGAAATGAGGCCAGCCACATGCAAACCAAACACTTCCTCTGTGATGTGAGAGGGAGAGGCAGCTTTGAAGCATGGCAGCACTTCCTGAGGCGCTGTGATGGAGCCACGTGGGGTGCGAAGTGATGCTGCTGTTGTCTTCCCTTGCTCTCCATACACACAGAGTTTCAGGTAATCAAGCTGACAGACCAAGGCCTGTATTTTTATAACTTCTTTCACCTCTTCTAGCTTGCCAAAATACAAAATGCAAACAGTGAAAGGGATCTTCCGTAGGGTGTGTTTGAAAAGCCTTTATAATAGTTTATTTTAAATCCTTGCCTCTGTGTGGGTGAGATGTAATTAAAGCAAGAACTGCATCTCTAGTTCTGAAAAAATATGTGTCATCAGATTTTTTATTTCTGAAAGCTCTAATTCTGGAAAGATACTGGAAAGCAACTGACACAGAAGCCTGGATGCACTGTGAATAGTGCAAAAGTATTTTAGCAACTGTAGTACTAACAAGCAGAACTTTTTTTTTTTCATTTAATTTTTTTAAATGGCATTAGTATTCCAAACAGCAAAATCCCTGGCTGGAGAATTGTAGAAATGATGATTGCTCATTAGCGAATAGAATACAGATGTTCTGTTCATTTTGCCTGAGTGCTTCACATAAACACCTTGGGGAGTGACTGGCACAGAGTACAAAACTTGGTAGCGTGACAGCGTGCTTGGCACTTTGGGGCTGACAACAGAAGCATGCTGTGTAATTTTGTAAAATTTCTTGTTAAATTTCAGTCATTTTTAATGTTTGTGTAATGCAAGAAGCTTTGGAGGAGGGAGGTGTCTGTGGGGCTGTCATTGCCACCAAAAGCTGTAGTGGGTCAACGCTGTGGAGGGCTGTTCGTGTCTTTCTGGTTGACTTTGTACCCTCTGTTCACAAAGGAGCAGGTTTCCATCCACCTCCAGGTCTGTGAATGTTGTATCACCTGTAGGTTTCTCTGTTTGCCTTAGCAATTGCCCAGAATTTCCGGGCCTCTGAGGTGGCTGGCATCCTTCTGTACCTTCCTCATACATTTCTCAAAGGGGTTACCAGGTGAGGTTTGTCTGCCCTTTCATTGCTTCATCCTCTCTGCCCCAGCAATCTGAGTTACTTTTTTTTCCTTTTTTTAGAGAGAGAAGTTTTTCTTCTGCACTCAGGAAATCGGTCTGTGTGGGAGCTGCTTTATTTTGAAGCATACCTGACTGCTGTTGAGCTCATGCTGTATAGGGACTGGAGCAGTAAAGCACCGCTAGGGACTTCATGATAGCTGTATGTAAGAGCTGTGGTGATGTGCTTCCCAGCATGGTGTTGCTGAATTAATGTTTTTGTGCGACTGCCTGTAGTGCAGATGGAGGTGTTGGAAGGGGAGATGCCCCTACCCTGGTGGCAGAACTCAGGGGGTTATGCTGTCAGTGTCCCTTGCTCCTGTTTTCCACTCCCTGCAGAGTAGACAGGTCCCTTTTGGTGAAGATGCAAGAATCATTTTGGTTTTTTTTAAAGTTTTGTTAAAATAGCCAAATTTTGTTCTTGAGATCTTTGTGGACTTTTGAAGAAATGAGATTCCTTGCTGTGATACTGCTCTGGCCTCTTGCCATGGTGTGTGTTGTGCTTGTTTAGTTGCCAGGCCAGGCTGGGGAGGAACTGAATGAGCTGGAAAAGTTTCAAAATGCATTAATTTTATTAAAGAATATATTGACTCTGATTGTTTATTTTCCCTATTTTTTTTAATTGGATGGGAAGTCTTCATATTATGACCATAAAGACACAGAGTAGTAAAGGTGTGCTTCAAAGCAGAACAGCCTCCCTCAAATTTCAGCTGAGCTGCCATCTTCCAGCCCTAACTCCTGTTCTAGCTACTCTGCAGAATTACTACACAGAGTTACATCCTTGTGGGATTTTTTTAGACCTTTTAATGTAGCTTTTCCACCTTAGTTAGAAAAGTCTTAAAAGATCTATCTAAAACAGCATTGGTACTGAGAAATGGTCAGATGATACTGATCAGAAAATGGGATTGTGCACTCTGAGAGATGGCTATGGCCTCAGGGTTTGTTGGTTCTGAGCCTCCACCTTCCTTTTAAGCAAATACTCAAAATGAAACGGAGCTTATTAACGTTATTTTGTCCTGCTGGCTTGAAAACAATCTGTCTAAATGCAAAGAAACCATAGTAGGTATCAAAGTCAAACTGCTTCTAGCGGGAGAATCAAATTAAAATGAATTGAAACAAGTTGGATCAGCATGAACTAACTCTGTTTGTAAAGAGTACTTTGCATTTCTATATCTTTTCACAGCCATAATTGAGAGGAGAATATCATCAACTTCACTGACAAAGCTGCTGTTTGCTTCCTCCTTTTGCCCTAAAGCAAACAAAGTAGTCAGGCTCCCAGTTTGGAATCTATTGAATGAATCCAAATCATTTATTTGCTGTTTAGTTGTCGTGGCAGCAAGACAAATAGATGTGAAAAGATTAGCCAAACAAAAAGGCAAAAACCTTGGCCCCCTTGTAAGGATTTGGAAACACAGCTAGTAGTTCATCAGTTGTTGAAGCTGCAGAGTAAAGACATTTTGGAAAAAGCAAGCTGAAAATAAAATATCTCAACTGTGTGGTCTCTAGGAAATCGGGGAATTCTTGGAATGAAGTTTTAAGTTTGTTGTCATCTCTTCCTTCCTCATTTGTTTTGTCACAGCTGTGATGCATATTGAAAATCCTGTGTAACAAATTGCAAGTAAGAAGAACAGCATGTTAGAGGAGAAAATTAATGGCTGTCTTAGCTTAATGACTGAGACACTACCCTGTGTGGCAGAGATGTATCTGAGAAAGCTGTCAGTGAAGACATTAAGTTTCTTATTCAGTCACATTAAAACCCTGAGAACCAGTATGCTTTGGGACAAACGCAGCAATTATTGCCAACCAAGATG
The DNA here is from genome assembly GCF_038088225.1 of Cyrtonyx montezumae. Lineage (NCBI taxonomy): Eukaryota > Metazoa > Chordata > Aves > Galliformes > Odontophoridae > Cyrtonyx > Cyrtonyx montezumae. The sequence continues at coordinate 15,881,455 of NW_027071826.1, forward strand.
CATGTCGTAGGAGAGTCTTTGCCTGTAAAAGCTTGCAGGCTAACTCCTCAAGGCAGGAAGACCATGCAATGGAGAGATAATAAACTTCATCCGTTCAGAGGGGAGAATGAAACACCCTGCCTGAAACCACGGTGTCTGCGTGAAAGTGGGGAGTTTAATGTGAGGCTTTGCTGCTCCCAGGGTTCTGCTGACACAGTTTTGTGGGCATGGGGAGAAGAGCCATTTCCATGTGTCTCGCTCTGGAGTCAGACCTCGGGTATGGACCCAGGGCTCAGTGGGGAGTGCAGAGGGACAGAGCAGCTCTGTCCCTGCCTGCGGTCTGATGTACTTCTCTTTGAAGATGATAAATGGAGTCACAGAGAATTGTTGCTGTGATATGAATTATTCCCTCTGTTATTAAATAATAAACATGACCACAGTGACCTACTCACTCTCCAGTCTGCGTTCCTTCTGTGGCTTAATCTCAGTAATGGCTTAGTGTTTGAACTAAGTAATGCCAGGGGTGGCTGAGAGCTGCTGAGAAAGGGGCAGCAGAAGGGAGTTGGTAGATTGATACCATATCGCGTGTATTGTAAAGCAAGGTAGTAAAAAGCCTCAGGAAATTATATTTCTTAAGTAATGCAGTCAGAATTGCACTTAGACAGAGGAGATTGCTTTGTATTTACTAGCTGTGTTTGCTGCTTTTTCTGATGTGCCTAAATAGGAAAAGCGGGTATTCAGAAACTTCAGGGAATGGAAAATGGAGTTCTAGACCCGAATCTGCACAGCTACTTTTGGGAATAACACAGTGAAATGAGTGAGCTTGATTTGCTGCACAGCAGACGCCAGGATTATATGATGTGGAAGGAATTTTTTACTTTTAAACCCTTTCAGTGTGATGAAATGCAGGGGAGTGGAAGGAGGGGCTGATAGAAGTGCCCTCATTTTGTTAACCTCTTCTGTGCTTTGAATGCAAGACGTACCAGTTGATTCATGTGAGCACAGCTCATCGCGTAGGTGGACTCTACCAAAACAGTAATTAAATGTAGTCTGTGTTTCTGGAATAGAGCTAAAATGGAGTGGAAAATAGTATTATTTATTCTGTTGTTTAAAGCCTTGCTGCTATAAACAGAAAATGCAACAAACAGGGAATCAAGTTGGCATGAAAATTGATGAGGAGTACAGTGTGTCTTTTTTTGTATTTATGCATTATTTAAAGCAAGTTTAGCAGACTGTAAAGCTTTTGATTACAGTCAGCTTGTGTGTTCTGTTGCAATTGTGTAGCATCTCAGACTAGAATGAACCAATGGATATTGACAGTGCTGAAGGCCCAGGGCAGCTCACGGGAGCAGTGGGTGATGGTTGGCACTGTGCCGTGCTCCCCCAGTGCACCCAGTGCCATACTGGTCTCGTTCATGGAAGCGTTTACAGGGGCACCACCACTGTCCTTTTCATTGAGAGAAAAATATACTTGAATGAACTTCCTTGCCGCTTGTGCTATATGTAGTAAACTCCGTTGAGTGTTCTATTTAAAGAAATGCCAAGAGTAGCCACCCTGTCTGTGTTTGGGGGGCTGTCACCGGGCGTAGCAGCGGTTTCAGTGCAGCTTCAGTTCACTGGGTGTGGTTCAGTTCTGGTTCTGGGGGTGAGGTCTGGGCCTGAACTCTTGGTGCAGCCTTCATTGTGCAAGTTCGTGCTCTGCAAGGAAAGGGAAGGGCTCCTGGTGCTGTGTGGCGGGAGCAGAGCACTGCACGGCCCTGAAACTGAGGACAGAGGTGAAAGCCCAGCTAGCCAGGCCTGTGCAGCTGTGCCCTTTGAGGCACTAATAAAGCTGGAGGTGACTTCATATTCAAAACCTGTTGAACCTGTTGGCAAAACCAGAGCCTTGGATCCTCGTTTTGTTTGTTGCTACCAACCACATGCCAATTGCCTAGCGATGGTGTTTGTTGTCTTGGAGCAAGCTGCTGCTCTCACGTGCAGCCACTGCCCTGTGCAGGAGTCACACGGCCAAGGTTCGCTGAGCCTGGCAGGAGCAAGAGGAGGAGGAGGGCCACGGTGCTGAAGGGGCTGAACTCAGGGAACAGGGAAACCGCAGTTGTTTCCTCCTCCCGCTGGCAGGCACAGTCAGCGTTAAACCCCTTGCTTTCGTAGGAACAGGCTGACCTACTTATTGCAGCATTGGATTTCAGTTGGGCTCTCGTTGTCTGGGAGCCTTTCTAACCCCACCTCAGCTCCAGCCCCAGCAAGCTGGGATGGCAGCTCATGGGCCTGGCCAAGAACATGTGAAAAAGTGCCTAAGTAGGGAAGACGGAATGCCTGTGCAGGATCAGCAGGTAGCACTACGGCCATGTAAGATCTGTGCATAGCTTCTCCTGGGGGTGATGGCACTGGCCGCTGTGTCACGAAGCTTCCAGTCCTTCAGATGGGCACAAGAAATTTATGTTTCTGTGGGTGGGTGAAAAAGGTGGGTCATGGAGAGGACAGAGCAGGCACACAGCAGTGTCCATTCTGCAGCAGATCCGCTGCTCTGCCCATTTGTCTGTGCCAACAAGAGGTATCTGCTGCCATCCATCTGTGATAGTGGACTTGCATCCCCTCTGCTGGTCTGGAATACAAACCCTTACATGGTTTGCCAGTACATCTAAAAATTTGCTACTAACACAGAAGCCTTCTGCTGATTTTGAAGAAAATTCCATGCTTTGATATATGGAGCTTCTAGTGCCTGTATGTGCTTAGCTTTCCGGCCCAGAAGGCCTGGTCACAGCCTTCCTGGAGGTTCCCTGCAGTTCTGCCCCTGAGAAGCTGTGACCTTCAGCAATTACATTTAGTTGTTACCTTAACTTTGAGGGCCATAAAAACTCAGCCATGGTGTTTCCAGAGACTTTGCTGCAAATTCTTGTCTCTACCTTTTACACATTTTTCCAGTGCCATTTAGATGCATTTGGTTTTTGTTTTGTTTTGTTTTGTTTTTTTGTGCACTCATATACCCTTAAACAAACTACTTAAGCTGAAAGTTTGGAAAGAGAAGAGAGAATTTCTGTTTAAATTCTTGAGAGGCACTCTGCTATTGTAATGCTAGGACTGTAGGATTATCCTGAGATACAAAATGACACACATCATAGTTAATACTCATCAGCATCCTTTCTAGCAATCTCAAAGCAGTCTCATCGTTAAAAAGCCTCAGCAAGCTGTGTTACACTATCATGCTCGAGGGCCAGATAAGATTTGATGTCGCTGGCTGATAAAAGAGGAGTTGGAAAGGAAGTGTTCCCACTTCTGTAACTAAATTTATAAATGAACACTCTTTAACATTGTAAATGCATTATCGTACTTCTGATAAAATACCTAATAATGGCATGAAAACAAGCCTCAGATGTGTTCCCAATATTTTGCGCTGAAACTGAAATGAGGACAGCTGCTTAGCTGCATTCCTGTGAAGGGAGGCCCTTCCAGCTGACATGAGGTCCAGCGATGGTGCTGTTTAATCTGACACTGCTTGGTCTCCTGAAACAAAGGAGAAATGCAACTTCTGCCATCTTAAGGCATCATACTGTTCTCTGTTATAACACTAGCACATGGTAAAATCTGGCCCTTGGTTTCTTACACTGTGGTGTCCTATAGCTATCAGGTCTCTGATTTTACTAGAATTTCACTGAAGGTTTTCCATAAAATATTTCATTAGCGTATTACCAATGTGAGGATATTAGTGTCTTTTGTAACTAAGGCTGTACAAGGACTGTAATGCATCCATTCAGCATCCATCCAGATGAAATATTGCAGTAGATTTATGAATAATTGTTTTTAAATCAGGCATCAGGTCTGTGTGAGTGGAAGGAGGGCATCCCTGGAAGATTTTCAGTTCTGTTCTTGACTGTATGCAAGACAGATGATTGCTTATAAAGGATGGAGTTACAATGAAAACTAGATAGAAGCTTTTTCCTTTTCACATTTGCTCTTTTTTGAGGTCCACCACGCATATACTTTGAGATTTTTCTAACCCGTACTGGACACAGAAAGAAGAGAAACAGGAGGGTGAAGAGTTGAGAGGGTAACCATCTATGAGACTCTGGGATGCAGAGAGAACTTCCATCTGCTTGTGGAAGAGTCAAAAGGGCCTCTTAGAGTGGTTGTTAGTCCATGCCTCTCTCCTCTGAGAGGGCAGGTGATCAGTATTGGTTGGCATTAAGAGCAACAGAGATAGGGATTGTGGCAAGGTGTCTGTTGTCTGTTTTCTTTGATGTTATCAATATAATTGCCAAACTCATTTGTTCCTCAGACAGATGATGCCTTGCTCTCACAAACACACAGATCATGCTAGTAAATTTAATGTGTCAGTGTTACTGTGAACTGTCCCCTGCATGTACATTAAGGACTCTTTAAGAAGAGGTACTTGTGTGCTGTACTGACATTACAGAAATTCATGGCTGAAGTCATTTAACCATGCCTCACTGAAACTGGGGAGTACAAAAAGAAAGATGGGGCATTTTCTTATTCAGTTATGAGAGCGGTATTGACAAGAAGCCTTCATATTTGCTAGCAGCAAGCTGTCTCTTTCTTCATAGCAGCTTTCATTGTTTGCCCACCATGCTGGGGCATCCACCACCCCTCCAGCCTGGGTCAGAACTGCACAGTACAGCTGCAGAGGAAACAAGACCTAGGATGATTTATTTGGCTGTTTCCTCTCCAGCTTTGCTCTGTTCTCTTGAGAGTGGTGCAAAACATACTTGTGATTCTTGTTAATGAAGCACTAATACTTCACAAAAATGTCCTGAGCTGTAGTTAAGCTGTCCAGCTGTTTCAGTCACAGGTTCAGCCCTGTAGGGTGCTGATACTGTAGTCCTCTTCTTTGGGGACTGTGCCTTCTTGGCTTGTGTACACATCTGAGCGCCTTCCTGGATTACAGCTACAGCTCTCACTGCTCTGTGGATAAAGTCACTCAAGTGATGTCTGCTCTCAGCACATTTTGGTTCATGGCATTTCATATTTCCTTTGGTTTTTTTTCATATTTCCTTTGATGGTACTAGGACTTAGCATTTGCAGATTGTTTTCTGGAAGATATAAGATGCATATGCAACTGAATTCAAGAAGAACTTAAGCAGAAGCATGTGTATAGTTCTTTCAGGTTTTAATTGCATCTTCTACAATATCTCTTTGGTGAAGTACTGAAGTAAGAAACAGCAAAACCTAAAAACTAAGCGGAAGTGATTAGTCTAACCAAAATATGTTGCAGTTATTTTAAATCCTATTATTGTGTATGCTACTTAAGATAAGTCAAAGCCCTTGCCTAAGGCTGACTAATTTCACTCCAAGTCTCTTCAGTGTTCAGCCAACCTATGTTCAATGTATTGCTTTCAATAGCAGCTTTTAAAAAAGGCTGATGTGGTCTCCGAATGTTAATTGTTGGAATTAGACAGTAATTATACTAATTCATTGGTTATGTTACGTCATATTGCAACAGTGGGAATGTCAAGATCTTCAAAGGCTATCTTTGTTTTCATTTTTCATGATGATAATTCTTCAAAAATGGCATTGCTTCTGCATTGTCTTCCCCATTGGGCCGGGTTTCTTCCCTCAGCCCGCTTGGATCACTCTCCAGCCTAAAACAGTGGGAGATCCTAAACACTGGATTCCTGCTCTTCTCTTATTTTCTTTATTTCAAAATGGAAGAGTTGTAGAAGAACTAGTGTTGCAGGAAGAGTGGAAGCAGCTCTGTTGGAGGATGGCAGTGCTTCTGGGACTGCCTTCCCCACTCCATTGATCTGCTTCTGAGGAGCAGAAGGGCCAGCTGTGGTAGCAGTACTGAACACTGCTGCCCACTGAGAATGCTCAGCGTCACACAGGGACCTCTTGTAGGTCTTCAGCATCTGCATGTATGGGCTGGGGCTGGCTGACAGCAATGCAAAATATTGATTGGCAAATGCTCTAATGGAAAACGGGCTTTAAGCTGCTTCAGTGTGGTTGGGTAAGCATGTGTCTAGTCCTGTTGGTCTTTAATGGTATCACTTAGGAAGATTCACAAGGGAGAAAGAGCTACCCCAGCAGGGTTTCCTGTGTGTTTAATGATTATTATCTAAAACTAGTAATTTGATGTATTTATCGATAGATTCACACTAGTGGCTGCTCATTGGTCATAGCCTGAGGAAGAAGAGAACGGTATTGGCTTTTATTTGTTTTACTTATAGTATGTTTGTCCTGATCATAATTCTACAAACAGAAAGTGTTCTCTGTTCTCTACAGTGTGATGCTTCTCAAGACTAACCTCCATTCGTCATCTCTTTCTCCCTGGAAAGATGAGAGAGACATTTAATCTAGACCCAGAGGGCAAGGCTGTGCTAGGTTCATGTGTGTGCAGTATGGAGCTGAGCCCGGGCAGACTGCATGCACACCTGTCTGTACTCACTATTTGGTTGTGCTTATAATGGTGGGCTTTTTTTAAACATACTTCTGGTGTCAATTCTGGCTGCTCGGCTACATCCACACCTTGTAATCCAGGACTACGCAGTGTCTACCTGGGAGGAGGCTCCTGTGCATGCAGCAAACTTTCTTCACCTTTCCTAGATTGTTGAAAAAGCCCCTCGGCACAGACTGACATAAGCTGATGGGCATTGAGTCTCACCTGATTCCCCACATGCCCTGTCTAAGAGTCTGGTCCTGCTGGCAGCACCTCCTACCTGCACCTGCTCTGCTGCCCTGCAGAGGAGAGCAGAAGGGAGAAGGCTGGAGTCTGAGCAGGAGTGTATTTGCAGGAATAAGTGTACAGCAGAAGAGGTGAGTTTGCCTGCAAGCCAAATCTCACACAGTTTGCTCACTGGCTTTTCCTTCATTGTGTCTCAGCTGAGGTGCTGTGACTGGAAGTTGCCAGAGGCCCACTCTTCTTCATTGTACCAGATGTCATGCTTAGATGACTATGGTACCTGCCACAGAGCTTAGACTGGCTGTATATGATAGCTCTGAGCTTGCATCACCACTGCAAACTGGCAAGATTGCATTGTCTTTCAGTTTTGAGGCTCCAGTTGTCACTGCTCTCCTTCAGGTGCAGATGATCATCTCAGTTCAGGCATCCAAGCACAGTTCAATAGCGTGAGGCTCATTGTGTGCTGGGAGCTGCTAGGCCTGGGTGCTGTGTGTTTGTAGCGGTGCTGGTCAGCATTTTGCACGTTGGCTTTGTCATTGAATAAGAAGTGCGAAATCTGGCCCTGGGAATGTCAAACGTTGTCCTGACAGTTTCATGGGTTTGCATAGATGGAGAGCTGAGCTCTCCATTTTCTCTCCTGAAGTAGGTTTCCAAGTCTGACAGCTGTCTGGCTTTTTCTTTTGAATGAATAAGTGGATCTTTCCAACTTTTCTTGGGGTGCAGGTTTGAGTGAGGTTTTTGCCCCTGACCTACAGAAATTGCAGATCTCCTCCGTGCTGAAGTTTAGGATTCCTCAGCCAGTGTGTCTTACAGAGCTTCCAGAGAAACCGTTCCGTTCATCAGAACTTTGTCTTTTGAATTCATAGGTCTGAAGCAAAATTAGGCTTGCTGTTATGCTTCCCACTTTTTAAGTGGAATCAATTTGTGGTCTCTTGTTCCAAAGTTGTCCTCATTACCTAAGAAAAAAGAGCAGAAAAGAATCTATTCTTGTTCATTGAACAACGTGGATAAAGAAACTTGTCAGCTGTCACATCCAGGAATAACTGGCCTTTCCGTTGCTAATAACATTTGTTCTGTACTCCATACTGCAAAATTAGTCTCTTGTCTTGACGTAATTCCCATTTCTTTAATGATGCAGAGCTCTATCCACATCTCGATCTGAGTCTGAAGTCTAGCAGATGCAGTGTGACTGTCTTAGTGTACTTCTTTGACCATCTTTTCACAGCATGATTTTAATCTAAACATTTTCCATTTTCTTCTCTTTATTTCAGAAGCCTGCTATTCCATTTTTGCATGACAGTATCCTACCATATAAAACCTACATTTCTTTTCCTTGAAAATCACAGACCTTTTGACACCTGTTTCAATATTAATTGCTATTCCACTATGTTTGTGAATTTTCCTGTAATAACACTAGTACTTGGAGATCCTCTTTTATTACATCAGTCTGCCTGCTTTATTAGCACACAGCTATTCCAGGTTTCGGGTTTTTGTTCACCTTTTTTTGCTGTTGTTTTTGTTGCATTTGGCTCCCTACTTATAACATGTTCAGCCCTTTCCCTTACAGTGTTATATGCCTGATTCCTTTCCAAACTATTAGTAGCTTTTTTTTTTTTCCTTTCAAGTTGCTGAAATGCTTTTCTCACTGTTTTCATGCTTATGTGACATTTTGCTCACTGAATCCCATGTGGAATTTTTCTCTGCCTTTCCAACCTTGTGCTGTCACATCGTGGGTTGTGCCATCCTGATTCTAGTAGGTGGGATGCTGGAGTGAAGCCCTCCTGAAGACATGCCTTGCAGTGAAGTTTATAGCTGCCACCTTTTCCTGCTATTGGCTGAAAGAAGGGGGAAATGCTTGCATTTCTTACACTCAAGCTGTGTAAGAGATGGAGATCCTTTTCCATCCAGCATACTCTGTGCTTGCTGGACTTAAAGGCGTGTGTGTTTCTCAAGGTCTGGCCAGTTTGAGATGGACACAGTTGTATTTTGAAATAGCATGAGGGGGAAATGGGTGCTTAAAGGAAACACTTGTCAGGCATAATAAGGTATGGTATATTTGGTTTTAAATAGCCTGAGTTTTATAGAGGGCTTCTCTCTGCCATCTGTCCTCCAGCTTTACTGGAAGGAAAAATCATTGTTAGCAGCAAGGACCTCATGAAAGCTTGAGCACTGGTGACCTTGATGTCCTCCTTAGAGATATAATATGTATCTGTAACTGGGAGTGTGTGTGTCTTGTTCCATGAAAAAAAAATGTGTGTGCAGACTGCATGGCTGCAAGGAGTTAGAGCCCTCATAATCCCATGTTCCAGTGCAGAAGCTGAGGCTGCAGCAGTCAGTTAAGAAGATGGTTGAAATTCCTGATCACAAATTAGGTAAGTACGTGATGGAACAGCACATGGTTTCCCTCCTGTGCTGAGCTCAAGGCTAGTGCTTTCTCCATCCGATACTTTATGTTCAGTACCATGAGGTGCACAGGATGGATGGATGGAGTCAAGTAAGACTTTATTGTTGCCTTTGCAATGGGTAAATTGTAATTTCACATCCTTCAACATAGAAAACGAAGCTGGCAGTAATGCAGAACAAAATGAAAAATTATTTTGAATGTAAAGAAATAAAAACAAAGCAAGCACCTCCCCTCTTTTTGACCAAAGAATGTATTGTAATGTTCCATTTTTGTATAGAAGATGTATATCTGATATCTCTTTAGTCATCTGTCTCTGCAAGATTTTTATCTCGCACTGGTAAAATACGTATCAGTGTTGTTAGTCTCTCTTTTAACAGTTAATTGATCTTAATCTTTACTGCTGAGATGAAAAGTTATGATGGTATGTTTTGGTTTCATACAGCTTTCCAAGTGATAGATGAACCTTTCTGTGAATTTGGGTACATGTAAGACCTTAACTCTTTCTTCTACCCTTCTTTTTATTAAAACTAATATTTTTAACAAGAATATATGTCATAACTGTTTGTTTACACAGCTTTTCTGCTGATAAAATGATACTGTTAGAAAACGGAAATTGTATGTCTACATCTGTGATGATAAAAAATTTAATAAAACTGAGGAGCAGGAAGAAGGGTTTTGTTTTAAATGCTCTGCATCGTTTAAAATTCGGCTTTTATCTGTTTTCTCGGATTCCTTTGTTCAGTAACTTATTTGGCAGTGCCAGAAATGAACTTAAAAAGAGGAAAAATGAATGATTCATTTAGACCCATGCCTTGCTTCTTCTGTGTCTCATACTAGATCTTTTCAAAGGAGTAGGAGAACCAACGTGCCTGTTTTGTATTACTCCTAAAGTGCCTTCCTCTTGGCCTCCATAGTAAGCTTTCAAAACTCCTCTTCTTGGTCTTTTTGTGCACTGTTATATGAATATAATTTCATGTTCCTTCCCAAGATCTTGGTTCTGATTTCTGTTGGTTTTCAGTACATTACCACAAGTACTCTGCTTGTTTTAAGAGCTTTACTCAACCTTATTGAAATATTTCAGAAGTGGACTCAGTGACATCCCACACCAAGGAGTTTTGCCAAGTTACAGTATGTACAGTTCTCTTCAGGTATTTTCTTTCTATCTTGCACAGTGTGGTTTTATATAAATAACTATATTATTACTTTGTTGTTAGGCAAAAGAAATAAAAATCAGAATTAAAAATAAACATAAAAAAGCCTTCACCCCATTAGTTATTCGCCACATCTTTGACTTAGACTGACTCATACCAGGGTTAACCATCGTGATCTGGGAAAGAAATAGCCACATCTGTTAACAGACAAGTTAAATAGAGGCAAGGTGATATTTGCTCTCTTCAAGTTTTATAAGCCTAAAGGTAAAAGATGCGTGGCAACATTGCTTTTGTGATATTTTCCTGCTGGTGAAAACTGAAAATATCAAAGAATCAGACCATTAAAAAAGATATCGAGGCTGGGGCAGGAAATATAGAGACCGATCCCATAGAAAGAGAATAAACAAGACTGTTATCTCCTGAATAGTGGCAGTAAGTATTGCCCATCCCAGATACAATAGTGGATTTTAATGGAGAACAACAATGGAGGATGCTGATGAAGAAGCAGAAGGGGTTGAAAGCTTGAACACTGAATGATGAAGTAAAATTCTGTACAAAAATAGTTCTGGTTTAGATGTAGTAACTTTAAATTAAAAGAAGATCTTATAAATTCCTTCCATAGCCATGGTTGTGGTGTACAGATGGTGCAGTTTGTTTACTAACAGCATTTTTTTACGTCAGTTGGCAGTAACATTTTAGTAGTACCTAAAAATGCATCTTAAGTGATTCTCCGTAGGCATCTGTGCTTGAAAATTCAGGCCATGTTTGGTTTGAATTGCCTAAATTACTATTTTCTTTAAAATTGTGTAGTGTAGCTGTGGAAGTAAATACCCTGTAGTAAAATCAGGAGGGACTATGGTGATCTAATTTTTATTATGGCTTAATTGGAAGGAGCTGGATTTGAAGGATTCAATGAAATCGTATAAAAGTTTGAAATAATACCAAAAATAATGGAAATAATTGTATAACACTTCCTCTCTCCATAAAATGAGCTCGAACCAGTGGTCACAAACATAAATGGTTAGCTGTCACAGCCAGCTTTCTCAGGTACCTTATTTGTTTTTAATTACTTCTTGCCAATTCTAGAGTAAACAGTCTGTTACCCAAGGGCTGTCCTATGTGTGACTGAATGCCTTTATGTAACCTCATGCCAAAATATTTCATGCTTGCTGGTTTGCCACTTTACATGTCTATCCAGAATATATTCTCATCTTTTTAGGTAATATGCAAAGTGCAATTAGGCTCAAAACACATCTGGTCAATATGCGCTTAATCATAATTTCACAAAGTGATGCATTTTAGATTAGTTCCTCAGTAAAAGAACTGCATGCTGCTTACAAGTTTGGTGTCACTTTTCAACACTTTGCCAAGTGGGACCTTGATTCTAAAATGCAGCAAACAGACTTGCTGTGAGGTTTGTGACTTGCCCTTTTATTGATGTTGTCTTCCTCAAAGGAAGTTTTGTCTTTGGAAGCAGTGCTAGCAAAAATAGTGCTATGCTTCCGCTGCTAATTCAGTGGTATTGGGAGTTCCTCCACCATGTTGGCTTTGAACTGCCTTGGGATGTATGCTTTTGTGGTTCGTGAGTTCGGGTAAGTGGCTAAGGTTTCTTCCAAGTCCTTTCTGATAGTCTGCAAATGTCACTTGGCCAGTAGGGGACCAAGAAGTTAAACCTTAGTGCTTGTGAAGCGCTGAGTAAACAGACAGCTGTTGTCTGTTAGGGAGAATGTGGCTGCTGGCAATTTTTTGTCACTATCTTTTTGTCACTATCAGTTGTGACAAGCTTAAGGATTTGTTTCCTCCTCCTTGGTGTACAACATCCCCAATCTTTGCTCTTCTTTGTTCCTTACTTTCCTGTTTCGCTGGGAAAGTTGGCCCCTTCTATTTTCCACTAGCAAAAAATGAAAATGCAGTTTGTGTACCGAGTCAACTCTCCACTTATTTTAATTAGCAAAAAGAAACCAAAGAGCATCCATTAAAATATTTATTTAAATTTCATAGCTCCAAAACCTTGAATGTAGTTATTTTTAACCTGGTTTCCTAGGGAAAGATGTTCCTGCAATCATTTTTCACTAACCACCCACTGTTAATAACTTCAAAAGCCTTAGCTTTTGATCACAGACGCTTCAGGTGGGGTAGAGATGTCAGCTTTGAAATCCACAAGCCTCAGAAACAGGGACAGGTGGGTAGAAGAAACCTTTGTGGCTGTGCTGGACAGGTTGCCATGCAAGGTCAGGCCTGGCTACCAGATGTGGAAGGGTCTTTGTGGGAGAGACTTTAGAAAGACCCCATCTCTTGGGAAGGGATGATCATCATGGGGGCAACTGTTGGGAAGCAGGAGTCTGAGCTGGAAGCAGTGCGTTGAGGAAAGGCTTTCACCTTCCTTCCATGCTGCTGCTCCTGATTATGTCTTTACCCTTGACATCCTTCTCAGATTTGCACCTCTGAATTACAAGCATAACCCATGGAAAGAGTAATCTGTCCTTTTGTTGTACCCTCAGATCCTACTTCTGCACCATTTTGTTTGGTCTGTTACTGTAGAGTGCTGTGGCTTGGCCTCAGCCTTTGCCTTCAGCCACAGTTCTTGTCTTTGGCTTCAGCCCTTGTCTTCAGCTGGTGCCTCACAGGTATCGCAAGATTTCTTCCTTGAGCAGGTGTGACATACTCGTTCTCTGATCTGGCTGAGGCTTCCTGTGCAAGCAGTCCCCTCTTTTTATCTTTGTCTGCAGAAAGATGACCCAAACCACATTGTCTTGCATCCTGCCAGTGCCGCCACAGTACGCTTCTCCAAGCCCTCTTACCTCAAACCTCTGGGAGGCCGTATGGAACAGCTGTCTGGTTTCCTCAAGAGCATACCAATATAAACAGTTAGGCACCATGGCAGGTGTGGATGTGCTTGAATCATGGTTGTGCTTTGGAAAACAGCTGCTGTGATGCAATGGAGTGTTGTAAACAGCTTATATTAGTGTCATGAAGTCATTACAAAATCACGGTGGTGCTGTCAGTGGCCCAAATACTAAGAGTACACCTGTCAGGATAAATTAGTTGCATCATTCTCTGATTCTTTTGTATCAGAATGCTGAGTTTGTTAGTCAAACAAAAGCCAAAGACAGTAGGAAATGTGGGTTTTTTTAATTCTGGTTGTATCCTTTTATTCTTTCAACAGCGAAATTTATATTATGCTACAATGTTATGTAGCAGTGGGACTTCATTTAAAGTAAAACAAGAAAGTACGATTTAGGAACATCCCATAAGGAGGTGCTGAAGTGGGCTATACAAATTATGATACAGTAGATACAACTGTATCAGTCTTCGGATTTTATGGTATATAGGAGGTGGAAGAATTGTGGTTTAGTTTGACTTTACCTTCTTGGGCTTCTTTGCTTTTCCTCTTTCTTTCCCCCTTTTTATTTCAGGTAGGTTATCCCTCTTCAGTTTGACTAAGGGGAAACTCTTTGCTGTGCGGTCTTTGCGGTGTCTGGACCCAGTGCAGCAGAATGGCACACTCAGGAGTTAAACTCTTTGGGAGTGGCATCTTCAGCACAGATGCTTGCAGCAGGAATACTGCTTTTGATGTATCTTCAGAGCTGAAAATGGACAGAAGTTGATAAAGCTGCTTTTCTGAGAAGTCTGCTGGTGGCTTTTGGAAAACAGTACGCTCATCTGCCCAACACACAGACACGAATCTGCTTCTCAGTGTGTGGGCACCTTCTCTACGAATTTCTCCTGCTACTCTGACTTCAGTTCTCCGCTTACTACGCTGTTGATGTTTACTGCTTTAGCAATTAATTAATTCTGCACAAGAACTTCTTTACGGTGAGGGTGACGGAGCAGTGGCACAGGCTGCCCAGGGGGGTTGTGGAGTCTCCTTCTCTGGAGATATTCAAGACCCACCTGGACGCCTACCTGTGTGACCTGGTGTAGGGAGCTGCTTTGGCAGGGGGGTTGGAATCGACGATCTCTTGAGGTCCCTTCCAACCTCTATGATTCTATGAATTAAATAATAGAGTAGTCATATTACGATTGTATTTCCATCTGCATTTTCATGGAAAAATAGTACGTACTTAACCTAATAAAAAATCCCCTCATATTTCTTAATGGTTAAAATCTTCCCTGTGGTGTTTGTATTGTTCATAACTTGTAGAGCTTTACTCCTCATCGCACTACTCTCAAAGAAATAGCTTTGAAATATATAGATATACAAAATATAAATTTTTCTAACAGTGAAAGCTAATGTTCTGACATAATAGCCAAAATAAAGTGCCGTGAAGCTATTAGCAGCAAATTGAATTTTTTGGTACGTAATTTAGTATAAACACTGACAAGCTGGAAAAAAAAATATATAAAAACAGCAAACCCCCCGTACTCATTAGTAATTCTGTTTAGCAGCACAGAGGCAGCAGTCGGCAAGGGTGTGCGTTTTTATGTCTGCTTCAATTGCACACTTCATTTATTCGGACATGGCATAGGCGGCTTTCTCTGTCACTCGGCATCACGGCGCGATTAGCGAGTTGTGCCCCGGGGCAGCTGGGACGCTTTGCTGGGGCAGATGTTCTTTTCAGCTTATTCAGTGGCCGTTCCTGGGTTGTTTACTGTCGTCATAGCTACCTGCATTTCCATAGCAGCCGTGCTGCTGTGTGAGGAGCAAGTGAATATAGTTAGAAAAGGATCATATTTTGTTCTGTCTCTGTAACTTACCATCTGTCAACTGATCGTTGGTGATGGATTCAGAGAGCAATTTAAGAATAACAGCAGCCTGCTGATGATTTTTGCTTATATTACAGTGACAATGGATGAGGATGCAAGTAAGTTGATGCTTCAACGAAATGCTACCTTCACTTTTCCCTAAAATGTAGTTTTACTCCCAGTATTTTCTCAAACACATCTGAAATCCTTTCTGACAGATCAAAAAGACCTAGCATCATCTTCTCTACTTGCTCAGGTGTAGGTGTTTCCATATGCTTTCCCACCATCCTGTTTGCTCGTCTCAGTGTGTTGATTCCGAGTTGTGATGCTGCACCTGCTTTCACAGAGCCTTTGTAATGAAATCTAAATGCTCTTCTCAAAATTAAATAGCAGATTTGTGAGGCTGACAGAGGCTAACATGTGCTACCGTGTGCACACGTGGATGGTTTGGTGATGTTCCTCGCTGTGCTCTGCTTAGTGGCAGCACAGAGAGTACATGCAAGTTTGGGGGTGAATGCATTGTGGGATCAAACAGCCATCTGAATAATGAGCTCTTACACCGTCTCACTGAAGAAATTCGATTGAACCTACAGTTTAGCAACGGGGGCAGAAGGATTAGCCCAGTTGTAAATAATGTATTTATTGATTGATTTTTCCAGATCCTGACATTGATGCTGCCACTGCCATGATGCTTTTGAATACTCCCCCTGAGATACAAGCAGGTTGTGAGTAGATATTTCTATAGCATATAGCAACATAGACATGTAAAGTTAATATTCTTTTTTATAAGTATACAGCATATCAGATAAAAAGAAGGATTTAATGAAGAAATACTACTTCCCTTGTAGACCCTTAACACTTCCTTAACCCTTACATGAGTATGATTTTGTGTTTCGTATTACATTCATTGTTACATGAATAATAGTAATCCATAATCTCTAATATAAAAGAAGGGTTATTGTTATTCATGAAATACACACAATTTTGTAACTTCCTCTCATCCATACTGATGGAAAGACCTGGGGCAACAGCCAGGAAGTCAGAGAGAGAAAGAGAGCAACGGAGTGAAGGGTACATGGCATATGGTTTTGTTTTCATTTTGTTTTGATTTGACTCCTATCGTGTGAGTTACCACAGCCATCTGGATACTTTCCATTCACTTGGGCAGCATTTCAGCTCCTTCCTTGCACACTTCCTGCCCGTTTTGCTGTTTTGCACTACCTGATTCAAGGCAGTAGGCAGGCTCCAGGGAGGG
Source organism: Cyrtonyx montezumae (assembly GCF_038088225.1). NCBI lineage: Eukaryota > Metazoa > Chordata > Aves > Galliformes > Odontophoridae > Cyrtonyx > Cyrtonyx montezumae. Next base: position 15,897,564 of record NW_027071826.1, read on the forward strand.
AGTAAAGGTCTGGTTTCCTGCCAATAGAACCATTCTTGTTCTGGGACCAGACCTGATGGTTTGATGCTGTATATTAACAGAGCCTTGGAGATGCTCTGGGTCCTGCTGTACTGCGCTGTGCTCTTGGTGGGAGAATCATCCTGTCCCACAGAGCTTGCAGTAGAGGTATTAGAGGAATCCATGGAGAATATAGCTTCACAAAAGCAGGGAGTACAAGAAAACAAACATATATCTGGTCAGCAAGCACAGTAGTAATGCCAAGTGACAGCCAACTCTGAAGAATCAAGGCAGAAGTTAAAATAGAAGCCATTATAAAGCCTGTCTAGCCTCACTATTGTTCTAGCTCATGCAACCAAATCCACATTCTGGGGGAAGCCTTGGTTCGCACTTTGATATTCTGCCTGGGGAAGAGTCAATTACCATCAAAGCATCTCCTGCAAAACCGAGGAAAGCTATTGTCAGCCTGCTTTGTGACCCTGCCAGAGAAATATCTGCTGAGAAGCTCCTGTGGAGAGACAGTGTGATGTACCAAGAGCCTGTCTGTGCCAGAGAGGGTGGTCCTTGCCCTCCTCTCCCTCAAAGCTTTCAGGAGCTGTGGGCCATAAAAGGGCAATCAATTCCAGCCCCATGTGCAAGTAGAAAAAAGGAAAGTTTTTATCAAGGAGGGGAGGCCATTGGTGAGGTTAACAGAGAATGAAATGAGAGATCTTTCAAGGATCAGAAATCTAAGTAAGTCAGAGTTGTGGACAAAAAATGGATAACAAGAGTTTGGCATATAAAAGTGGGTGAAAGACTGAGTGTGTGGGAGATGGAAGAAGAAATACAACACTGTGCACAGAAAAGGATGGAGAAAACACACAATAATCCAGACTTCTGTAGGAGTTGGAGAGCTGTTGGAGTGCAGCACAATAAGCTGCATGAGCTAAACGCATGCTGCAGATGTTTATGTCATCTGCCTGTTTCCCAGTATCACAGGTGTTTGTGTGGATGCGATCCAGAGACCTGGCCACTTTCATGTCATAGAGATGACCTGTGGATTGGCAAGTGGTTTATTGCTATTTTAGTCTGTAGAAGTCATTCTGAGGAAGAAAAGTGTAATTTGACATGTCTCTCCTCCCCGTCACCTCCCCAGTGGGCTGTTACATAGGCTGCCTACTGGGTAGAATTGCCTGAAGTCAGGAGGAGAAGTTAGGAACGTTGATCATAACATCAGAGCTTTTCTGAATTGCAGCAAAATGTTTGTGTGTGCAAACGCATCCTTGAGAAGGTGAATTAGCCCACCCTGTGTACTGCAGTGAGGTCTACCTTATCTACCATGTTAGGAACATCTTAGACAACTTAGTTACTAGCATGCATGAAGAAACAAGTGCTTGAAAAAATCACATCTAAAAATAATTTTCAATTAAAAGGCAAGTGGGCTATACAAATTTCATAGCAAGGTATCTCCTTGAATCAAAAGCTGCCTTCCCAACAGGATAAAAACTTGTGTTTCTCTAGACAGTGTGGATGCTAAAAGTGTCTTGGGGATCAAGTTAGGTACAGCTATCATTCAAAGTTATAATAGAAATTATTCTTTTAATGTGATCTGTCAGAAAGGTATCCCCATCTTGGTAGCATTAGAAAATCCAGTGCATACTACTCCTTCCCTGTAACAAAGTGATTTAGGTGTTAAGCGAGCATTTAAAATTCTGTATGAACATCTCAAAGACTCCTGACAGCCACACAGGTCTTTTAAAATTAGCATTTGTTTTTACATGACATCATGAAATTGTGTCTGAGCTGACACAAGCATTGCTCACCATTTGCTTCAGTCACACTGTGCTTTAATTTCCATGCAAAAAAAAAAAAATTGCAAAATAAAAGAGTAGAACACTGCTATTTGAATATTTTTTTCTGTTTGTGGAAGTTTTGCTTTATAGACTTACAAAATTGATTGTGTTGTCACTGGAGGTTAGAAGAATGCAGTTATAGTGAGTTGTTGACAAGTAATGTCGGTTTTCTAACCTGCCCGAGTTGGCAAGCTTCATTCCTGGATTTTGGTGACATTAGCATCAGAAACTTCCAGACAGTTTCTAAAATAGGAACACCTTGCCATATTTTTACAAACCAAATAATCTGAGATTGTAAATAAAGACAGAAGCTACAAGTAGCCAGCTTTGTGCAGGACACTATTGAAAAGCACAGTGCAGCTGGCACCAGGAATAGAGCATTGAAGGTACTGTGATGTGCTAAGAAGGGACAGGTAGAAATGTAGTTTTAATGCTTATTTTTTATTTCAGTTTATCAAAGTCTTTGCTTTTAATCAAGTTTTATATTATTTGATTGTGTAAGAAAAAAAAAAAAAAAAGGAACACCTGCCTCCTTTAGTAGCAGCTATCGCAGGTTATGAATGCCTTGGATCTCATTAATAGTGGAACATGAATATTCATGCCTGGTTACGTGACTTGCATTGAGAGCTGTGTTTTTACCTGGAGGGGACTCAGTTTTGGCTGGGCCATTGTGGGCAAGTTGTGCCCAGTGGCTGGGCTTTTGTTCTCTGGTGGGAATCTGGCTCACAGACAGGCCAAGGGCAAAGATAGCACGCAAGTGATGAAGCTGTATCTAGAAGCTGTGGCTACTGTTAGTGAAGCCCATGGGTTATTTTGTATGACTGTTGAGATGTTCAGTACTTCACTTCCTAGCCGTGTCTTGGCTGTGAGTGCTACCAGCTGGCACTTTCAGTGGCATATTGTCCTCAGCTCCACAGTTGTATCATCCTGGCATGCAGTATAGTCCTGCCAAACTGTGTTGTGCCATGCAGAAACTGGACATAGTGTTTGGTGGTTCTACAGTGCATTTGTTCTTCCTGAGGTTCACATTGCTGTTAGCATTTTAAGTAGCAATACCTTTTTTGGTCAGTGGGATTGTTGTGAACTTGAAACAATTTGCTCACTTTGCAAGAACCAGTCAAAAGTAGTTGTGCATAACCTATTGTTGACAGTATTGATGGTGAAACACACCTAGGTCAGAGATGAAAAAAACTGGAAATCTTAATGTGAGTAGCTTCTGGCTCAGCAGTTGTAGATACAGCTTCGAATTCAGGAGCAGTCCTTTGCAGGGTGCTATATGATTTGGGAGCTGCACACCAATGCAAGCATGTTACCCAAGCTGCAATTTATAGCTACACACAGCTGTAAACTGCTTGCAGATGGGGCTTGGGAGGAAACCAGGAAACTCCAGGAGAGTGCCCTCAGCTCCCAAATGTATCTTCTAGTTTGATACTACTCAACCAGATTAGCTGGCAAGTGATGGCATTCAGGATACTTTATGGTACTGTTTTTAGTCTTGGTTCCTTACTGGAGGCTGAAATGCTCTAAGGATTTTTGGGATGATAGGAGTTTTGCTGGGTTCTTTTTAAAAGGCAGATTTTTCAAGGGTGAGATCAGCACCACTCTGTTATGGAAACCTTTCTTCTCTCAATGCATCTATAATCCAGCCTCAATACATTTAGTACACCTTAAATTCAGAGGGAAGAAGAAATTCTTGAAGGAGATCTATTTCAATACTGATACAATTGTATCTCAGTGAAACTCAGTTTTTAAATGAATGTGAGTGGATTGAATGTGTGGGATGTATATTTACAGAAATGAAGGAAAAAATGATATAAAATTGTCTTAAGAACAAACAGAAATCCTGCAAATAGGATCAAATAGAAAATGCAATTTTCTTGGTACCTTTTTATTGTACGTGAAATTTGTTAACTGCTGTGGACAAATTACTTCTTATAGCTGATGAGGCAGCTTCCAGTCTAACTTTTTATATCAGAAAATGATAAATCATAGACAATCAAGTATTTCATAAAGCTATTTTTGCTGACAATTTTGTAACAAAGCAAAAAGTAGAAAAGCATTTTCATTGGGCTGAAACTTTCCATTCCAGTCAGTTTGAGGGGAATGGCATCCTCAACTTCTGTTAACACAGATTCTGTCTTTTGACTTTTGGTTTTTCAGTGTTATGTCATTAAAGTAAAGAAATGAAATTGGAGAGAGAGCTTACTGTTCTGATGTACTTTCTCTTTTCTTCCTACTCCTTGTATTTTGATTTAGAAGTATGCTTTGTTTGTTTTAGGGAATTTGGGGGCTGGGGGATTGTTAATTTTTATTCTGTTCCAGTCTCTGCATAAGCAGTGCTGTTGTCAGCCAGTTCCAATATCACCGAAGTGGCTGGCTGCATTTTTTGCTTAATGCAAAAAAATAGCTCTGAAGATTAGATTATTTTTATTAAATGCCTTTACTTAAGGTTTGAGTGTGATAGGATTATCAAGATACACTTTTCCCTCCATGCTTAAGTTTTTGATTAGGGTAAATATCTGCTTGGGTGCATCCTTGATTTGCAGTTCATTAGAGCTGCAGACTGGAATCTGAGTTCTAAAAAAAATTGTCTTAAATAGTAAAATAGAACATGCTAGGGAAACAGCATCAAATTTATGCCTGGGATAAAGAGAACTGAAGTGAACAAAGTTACACATTTTGCAGATAATACTTGCTTCTGGCAACTTCTGAAGTCCCATCAATTGCACATCATCAGCAATTTCCCATTTTCAGTTCTTGTATCCTGAGATAAAGTATTTTGCTAAATGCTGTCCGGGAAGAGGAATTGGCAGAAGGAAGCTGAAGCTGACAGATATTAGCAGAGACTCGGTATCTCTTGCCTATAGTAATTTCTTCTGTGCTACATGAGATGACTCAGGGAAGAGAGGCTGACATAAATGCATGTACCACATGATGACAGGAGAGGCAGAGAAACCAGTGTGTCCCTACAGAGTACCACCTTCATGCTTTGAGAAGTTCATCTTCAGTAAATTCATTTTTCCTCACTACTCTTAACAGTTGGCTGCCTTGAGCTAGGGAGTTTAACAGAGCGTGCTTGTTTCCTAGATGATGTAAAGAACATGTCTGTTAGCCCTTTTCTTATTAGCTTCTTTAATTTACAACAAGTTACGTTCAATGCTGATTTAACTTCCCCATGCAATATTTGACCAAGAAGTTAGGTTCCTTATTTAGTGAGGAGCTGGAGCGTCAGCATGCCTGGTGAGTCTGTCTGCTGTGTATTTCCTCCTCCTTTTCCGCTTAAGTTTTGCTTATTTGATACACTGTGTGCTGAACAATCTTAATCTTCAGAGAAAGACCCAGTCCAGCATGGGTTTGGTTTTAGTGAAGGGCTTGGACAAGGTTGTTAGCTCAGCTGGCTGGGAGGAGTTTGTTTCTCACACACGCACTCTAAAAGATTATAGCTGTCATCTGCCAAGGATTGTGATGAAAGAAGTCCCACAGTTTGAGACGCTGTACTTAAGAATATGCTCTGAGTTGAAACAGTCCTGCACCAGCTGTGGGATGGTCGTGCAGCCACATTATTATTTTCCACCTCCAGCTGCTGGGTACAGTCTACAGAGCAGCACTGGATTTTTGTATGCTTCTCTTGGATCTTTTCAATGTCATCTAACATTCTGATGAATTCAAATTACGGTATGTTTTGCCACATGGCATTTACTTTATTGTCTGTTAAATTTGTTAATGTAAAAGTTTGCTGTAGAGTATAAAAAACAGAGAGATTATTTCCCCCCTTGGAGAATTTCAGAGATGCAGCTCTGATTTTTGATGTTACGTGTATTACTTCTCCTCAGTCAACCACTTGAAATTCCACCAAATTCTGTTCCAGTTGTGGAATTTCACCAAAGCTGTGCAGGATCAAGAATCATTTGCCTCCTTAATGCAGCAGATTAGAGGCAAATTCTCTATATGGTTTATCTCTCTTTACTCTAATTGAAATATTTCTTGGGTTTTAAGCTTTCTGAGAGAGAAATGAGATCCGCCGCCTCTTTCAAAACAAAGCAGTGATGGAAGCTGAAAGGTGAATAATGATTTTAGTTTTTCAGACCCTTCAAGTTTCAGTAAGAACGTTTTATGAAAGAAGAAACCTTTTATCAAAGAGGTGTACTGATCTTCTTGCATTGTTTGGGTTTTTTGGGGTTTTTTTTTGAGTTGTATTTCTCAGACATCAGTGTCTCTAGGCACTTGCACAGAAAAGGTGTAAATTACATTTCACACTTCTGCCTAGGAATGTGGATCCATATAACCTGCCTGTGCCTTTGGTTAAAGAAGCGTTACAGAAGAGGAGCCTGGACTGTAAGGTGTTAGTACACACCAGCACTGATTTTTGATATGGTTTAGAGTAAATTATTTTACCTCCGCAGCTTGAATTTTCAGTCTAAAATATAAATAACTACCCTCAAAGTACGGTTTCAAAAGTTAATTAAAGCTAGGAAGACACAAATTTATCTCTGGAATGAAAGCACTACGTGCTTTCCAGTAAATAATCCACAAGCCTTCAAAAGTGCCAACATGTGAAAATAATTCCTTGGATAATCAGTAACCATCTTCATACAACCAAAGGTGGGATAGTATCTGGGTACCATCAACAGCGTAAATATTGGCAGGTCGTAGGTATCAACAATTTAAAACAAATTACTGTCATCTAGGAAGGGATGGGTGTTGATGCTGCCTGAAGTATGTCCTTCAAGTAGAGATGTGTAAGAAATAGGTAGCAATCATGCAGTGCCACACCAGTGGTGTGGGTAACCTAGAAATTAATAACATGTATGAACAGATACCAGTGCGTCAGAGGGTATCTTTGGGGATAGTTCCAAAGGACAGCAAACTTCTTTTTATTTTTTTCTTCTCCTTGACATTTGTTAATCAGCGAAAAGAAGTGGTGGAACACATTTGTGTGTTGAGAGTGGGATGTTTTCAAATGCAAAACTTTGAAGAGAATATTCCCAGGTAGCACAGTGTGACTTATGGATGGAGGAACGGTATGAATGTGGATATTAACTAATAGAAACTCCAAGCTACAGAATGTGGTGTACTTTATGTACATAAGAGTGCAGAAAATTGAAACTCTGAGGAAGTCAAGAGGAAAAGACATGACCAAATGGTTTTGGAGAAGTGATGGGTAAGAGTGAACAGGATTTTTTTAAGAAGCAATGGAGGTTACAATAACACAGAAATAGGGAGCAGGAGAGAAGAAGGGATGAGATAAATAGCAGCTAAATAGCCAGCAGACTGGGATAATTAAGTCACTGTGGAAAGAAGAGTTTGGGCGTCAAGGAGTCTGTTGTTCCTTTTCTTGCAGTAGAATTGTCAATGTGTTTGCTTTGAAGTTGTGTATGTATATTTATTTAGTCAGCACACATAGCTAACTGACGAGTGAGTGTGTGTGTGCATGCCTAAATGGTTTATTTCAGTATAAAACTCTGTGTCTGAGTAAAGATGAAATTACCGTTATCTCTCTAGGTCAAATTTCTTGGTTCATTTCTTTTAAGGGGACTTTGTAAATACACAGAAACTGTACTGCATAGTGCAGAATGAAATCTGTCCCTCCTGTAAGTCTGCTGGGAAACCCTGGCTGTTGGAAATCATGTCTTTTGTTGATCTTCAGATATTTAGCACGTTTAGATGTTACTTCAGATTTGCCTGTTCTCTGTGCTTTTTCTGCTACCCCTATCTTTGAGCAGACCACTTTACTTTTATGATGTTGTTACTCTGGCCTTCTTAAGGTCATACTGTTGAAACAAATAAAATAAAAAAAAACTTCGGAGTTCCTAGCAAGAGAACATTCCTCTGTATTATCTACAAACCCAAACACAGAAACATTGAAAGCCCTGAGTGAAGTGTACGTGATCGATTTCTCATAATCTGGTGCTGGAAGAAAATGTGCACAAAGTAGTGAAGTATAAATAGCAAAAAGCAATTTTAAAATTATTTTGGTCATTGAAAGATGACCCCAGTTGTTACAAAGTATGTTCTCTAATTTTGGCTATTTGAGTCTGTACTTAAGCACCTAAATATAAATGACCTATTCTTCAGGGGTTCTCAAAAGCAAGGGTGGTATCACACAGTGGCAGGATTTGATTAAGGGGTGATGTGCTCTCACCAGCAGGAGAAAAGAAGATTATTTTCCCAGAACTAATCTTTGTGGTCTGGAATGAAGCAAGGTGAGCATCATGATGGCAGGAAGGGGAGTGTGGATCTGGCTTGGTGTTGATAGGATGGGGAAATGTACCTCAGCAGCTTAAAAATAATGTGTTTCTAGGTATATTTCCCTCCCTCAGAGCACACTAACATTTTTGAGTGTGAGCATTTGAATTCGGGCATGTGAAGTGTGCGCTTTGATTCTTAGTCTGAATGAGTTTCCTAGTCTCTTCTGTAATTTGTTTAAATACAACCTTTAAAAGCAAAATTCTGTAGCTGTTTGTATTTATTTATATGTATTTTTATAATATCTATATATTTAAAAGTACACAGTAATGGTAATCATTGTCTTTTTGGGCGTTCCCCATTAGGGGAAGGTATGATTCAAATGCTGACTTGTAGTAAGCATAAAGAAAACTGGCTATGGATGTTAAAGAAGCATGATCAGGTGAAGGCTGTTAGTGGTTATGTTCAGTCTGAAGGGAGTTGACAGTTGTGCAGTTATGCCCAAGTCCCTGGTAGGCACTGTGTTCAGCAGTCTCGAAGCCCAGGGAACAAGAAGAAAATGCTGAGGACATAGAAAAACACCTCTGTAGAAATGAAGTATTCAGATATTGGTTAAATTCTTAGTGGCTGGAGCTGCAGTTCTTGATGCCCAGCGCAGTACCAAGTCCATAGTGAAACCTCCTATTGCCCGTGGCCGGTGTCTGTGCCCCCTCACCAAGGCCTGTGGGCAGGCTGCATGCTGCACCTTACTGCTGGCTGCTTACATTCTGTTCGTCTGTAAAGGGTCATTGTTTCTTACAGTCAATTAAAGTTACATCTGTGCTCAGAGCTGTTTTTGACTCTAAGCACATACATTCCCAGAAGAACTGTGATTATAAAACTAGTGATTGGGTTGCACAAGGAATGATCTGCAGCAACTAGGTCAGGCGGTGGCTTCCACAAGCCACTATATCACTAGTTGCTGTCAAAATGTTTGGTATGAACATAGCATTGAAAATAGGATGGCATTCACAAGAGTGGAGACGAGATGCTGGAAGGTAAGCAGTGCACTACACAAACCTCTCTGATGTTTTCTCAAGTCATTGAAAAGAGTCACTTCCACATTTTGCTCACACACTTTGCTGATGTATTCTTTAAAAGGAAAAAAATGTATTCTTCTTGTTTTCTAGTTCCTCCAGGAGTGATACAGAATGGAGCTCGAGTTCTGAGTAGAGGAATATTTCCAGGAGCCAGGCCATTGCCAATCAACCCTATAGGAAGCATGGCTGTTGCAGTAAGGTAAGAGTGGCTCGTTGAGAGATCTTTATGGAATAAATTATTTTGTAGAGAATGTATAATTATGCATAAGCTTGGAAGATGAGAAAATTTACTGCTCGCTAATACTTAAGAGATTTTAAGCAAAAGAAACCTTCTGCCATCCAAAACACATGGGTTATCATTCTTTGCAAGATAGTCATGGCATATCTGTCTATCTCATAGGGGCTTGTAAAGAACATCATTCTGTTTTCACTAGCAAGTAGAAGGCAGCTTTCTATAAGAAGCTCCTCAGGTGACCTCTTTTTTCTTAGAGCAGATGTGTTTTCCCACCCCCCTTCACCTCCTTTAAAGACAGTTTTCTGATTTTTTTTCCTGGGATTAAATACCTATAGCTGTCATTTTGTTATTAATGTAGGTCTTTGTGAGATGGTTTCTTTCATTACAGATTCTATTTCAAGGTTATACTGAAACCTTCAAGGGTAAAATGTTGTTTGAAGATCCTCGACTGTTTTTTTTTCAGAAAGCAGGGCACTAAGGGACATCTAGTGATGGTAATAAGAACTGTGGTTCAGTGGTTTGCTTTGCTTAAAGCAGCGATGGTTTATTATTGCACAAATAGTTTGCCTCAGGTGTAGCTTCATTTTCAGTCACAACAGAGAAGAATTTGGCCTAGTGTGCTGCCAGTGCTCTTCTCTTTCAAACCTCACATGATCGGTAAAAGCCATTCCAGCTTGGGCTGTTGGATATTCTGGGTGGGGTTTCATATTCAGTGCTGGCGTTGCTTTGCTGGGCTGTTCCAGCTACACACTGATCTCAGTAAGTGGTTACAAGGCAGAGAAATGAAGGAGCTTGATAGCTTCTTGTTCCATCGTTATTTACTTGGGATTTTTTCCCATTTGCTCTTTATTTTTTATCTCTTTTTAGAATTATTGTCTAGCTCTTTGTGGACATTTTTTACATCCAATAAATGGAAAGAGAGAGAGAGAGAGAGAGAGAGAGAACCTCTCTTCATCATATTCATATAATCTTGATGATGAAAAATGCAGAGAAGGGGAAACACTAACTTAGATGAGCAGCTGCTTCAACTATTTTTCATAGAGTTTTTCTGTGCTGCAGAGATACAACCCTGGGGGTCATCCTTCAGAAGTCTGCAGAGTTTCTCTCCATCTCACTTTTCTGCAGTCCGGTCTTGCTAGCAGTGGAGGGCAGCCATCTTCAGTAGCTCTGCTGCTGTTTTTGGCCAGGACTTGTATTCTGCTCCTGCAGAGCTGTGGGACTGCTGGATTGTATATTGTATATGTACATACATTTAGGAAGTGACCAAGCTAAACAGAAGACGCAGTGGCCTGAATATTCTCTGAATTTGCAGCTTATCTGCCTTTCCAGCTTAGAGCCCTTCCTTAAGAAGAGGAGACTTTTATGTTCTGTAATGAGGGTTAACTTCAGTAGGAGGTAGATCTGTTTTTTTCCATCCATGGCCACTCAAAAACTTTCTTCTATGTAGACATCTCCAAATTGCTGCGTTGTGAGGCTGAATATAGTTAACTTCTATACATTGTTGAGGACAACTTCTCTTTGGATGGGGGGGGGGGTGTTTAACAGGACCTTCACCAGCTACCTGCTAATCTAGATTTGGGAGATCAGGGCTTTTACCCCTCCCTTGCATCCATTCTTTTTGCTCTGTATCAGAGAAAAGCATTTATAATTTGTTATCGCAGACATATTTCTAATTCTTTTTGTTCTGTTCTCCAGCCTCAGGCTATATTAGAAATAGCCTACTTGGAATATATTGCTGGTCTGCATGATGTCTGCTCATATTTTGGAGCTTCTGCAATATCCTCTCTACTTGTTCTTGGAAGAAAAAAAAAAGTGCGGGGGGAGAGCAGGGAAGAAGCTGTAAAAGATTTGGATAAGTTCAGGGACTCTATATTAGAGTCTGTATTAAAGTTCAGAAGAGAGTTTTGTCTCATGCCTACTGGGGATATTAAGATTCAGAATTTCTTCAGGAAGGTCGGTTTGGATGTATGGTACCTCTTAGAACATCATCTGGTCCTCTCAAAACTGGATATTTCTGTTACTGTAAAAGCAATGTCCTGTTTCTTGGTGCTTGCTCCTCTCTTCAGATATGCAGAGCTAAATGGAGCTCATCCTGCTGAGATTTTTTTGGCATCTCGTGGAAATCCATACAACTTCTGCTTATTGTGTATAGCAGAGGGAGTTTATCAGAGTGTCTGTGTAGCCTTCCTCTGTTGCAGTGAAGAGTGGGAGTAGTACTTATGCAGAGCTGCCTTCCCTGCGTGGCGGGAGTTGCCCTAGCAGGGGATGTTTTCAGAAATGTCCCCTTCCAGCTTTCAGCAGCAGCAGGTCTGCTGGGCACCCATAGCAAGTGGGGGAGACTCCTTTTCCAGTTAACCTGCAGAAATTGTGTCTCTCAGCCTATGTATTCAGGGAAGGCCAGGCAGCTTCATTCCAGTAAGATTTTACTAAGTTGTGTGTTTTCTGGACAAGTGTTCATCTGACATTCTAAAAGAAAAAGCCATAATCCAGGTTTCTGTTAATTGAGTTCTGTTATACTGTCCTTTGCCTCCACTTAGGCTTCAGTTTTGTGTCATATGCTGAAGAACGCAGCAAAGTGAAAGATAAAAGTCTATGCAGCTACATTTGTTATCAAGCAGACCGTGTGCAAATAGCATACTGTATGTCAACCTGTTGTGCAGGCTGCCATTACTGTCAAAATAGAGTAACAGGTTTGATCTTGGGTTAAATTCGCAGTTGTAATTAGGCAGAATGTTTTGATGAATCTGTTAACTCAGAAGGGAGGCCAAAACCACAGCACAGAACTAACAGATGTTGATATCAGTGATTTTTGATATATTAGCTCCCATTAGTTGGAAAGTTAACTGTGCAATTCTTGCTGTTCTGTCCCTGCACAAGCTATCAGTGCGTTGTGCCCATGTAATTACATACAATTTCGTGATCCTTTATAAATAAAACAAAATATGATGGAGTTAAGCAGGGTGAATTAAAAAATTCTACTAAAAAGTATTTAGAAGCAGCAAGTCCACCGTTTCCATAAATAAAGAGTAGCAGTTGAAGAGGGCACCATTATGTTGTAGTGCATTTGGCTGAAATTGCACAAACAGACCTTTCATTCCTAACTATCCTACAGACAGAAAAGGCACCCCACACTCTTTTTACTTTGAAAATCATCTGCTGGTGTTAAATCTCCATAGCAGAGCATAAGTGGTTGTGTTCTGACAGCAGCTTTTTATTTACTTTGTTCACACCACTTTTAGCTTGTTTATCATCTATATTTTCCATGTTGTGGCTGACAAGTCTAAGACCCACCCAAAGACAGCAGGGGAAAATAACGCTTTGAAAGCTGTGTAGCATGTCTCTAACATGAGATCCATCATATATGTTTTTGGCAGACCATATCACCATTCACCCCGAGTGAATCTAAAAGTGAATGCAGTGATACTCTGAATACGTAGAAAATAAAATACTGACTTAAAAAAGGTATTCAGTGTACCAATTACGCCAACCCTTTGGAAGAGCTCAAGCTTAGAAGAGCTGTTTGGACTGTAATGCATTCAGCAGAAACCTCACCGTGATGTCTGTAAATTGCCTTGGTTTTCTTTAGCACATGCATGGATTGTGTCTGTGCACGTCCTTCCTGCAACACAGTAGACCTGTTAAGCCTAAGCCTTCCTTGCCTGCAGTGGGCAAATCCACTGAGGGGAAGTTAGTAGAATTTCACTCCAACAGCTGTGTGGCATAGGCCTTGACATTTGGTCCAGGTTAGTCTGCAAAATATGTTTTGCTGACTATCTCTGGCAGTATTTATGTAACAGGCCTTTTGTTGTTGTTTTCCCCTGCTCTGAATGTTCACAGTGCTGCAGAAGCTGTTTAACAGTGTCTGGATGGACTCTCATGGGACCAGGGCTTTATGGCACTGTAGTCTTCAGTACTCATACTGTGTAGGCATGCTTCCCCAGTTTTTGGTCAGATTCAGATGGTATCAAAAGTAGGATTGGATTGTGAATTCTTTCTTTATAACCTGTTGGTTCTATATTCTGTCCTAATCCTGCTTTTCCCACTGAATTAGACAAACCAGAGCTGATGCTTTTAGTTCCAACTAATTTACCTTTGGAGCTGTTGCTGCATGTGGGCAGTTGTTGCTAGCCTTGGCCCATGAGGCTTTACAGTCTGTTCAGCAGCCAAATGGAAACCCATCCCGTGTCACTCAGTAGCCAACAAATTCACCTGAGATGCAGGCAGAAAAGCGGGAAGCAGAGTTCACAGCTACCTTGGTGGGAAATAGGAAGGAGCAGGTAAAACCTTTAGGATTTGGGATGAATTGGGTTGCTGAGCGGAGCCATTCCTGATAAAGATTCTGTGGCTGAACTTGGCTTTGTTTGTTGTTACAATTGGAAATTTTAGGATGGAGTATAGTACTCACCTTCTTTTTGCTAATATTTCACCAAGGTGAACCCAAGGTAGAATTATGTGTTCTCATATCTGTAAATGACTGTTTCTGCTTAAAGGAACTGGTAGATACTTCCTTTCATGAATTCTGAACTGCATATTCTTAATGTTCTTATGTATTACTGATATGATCAGCTTAATAAACCCCACATCATCCCTGTTGCATTGCTGTCCCCTTTCCACCTCAAGCAGGCAGAGTGTTATCCTTGGCATGACTGAAGGACCAAAGATCTAGCTGATAGTTGCTTCTCTTGCAAAAAGGAAGAGGGCCACATTTGTCTCAACTTCACATTTGCTGTTGCTATTGGCAAAGTGCTCTTTCTGCTAACAGTTTGCAAAGAACCATAACAAGTATGAATTGTATACAATTACTCTGTGAAGTATCTCTGTAAGAGCTTCCATCAGTAGTTTAACTGACTTCTTGTTTTAACTCAGTAACCCCTGATAGAATCTCATGACACAGCAAGTATCACTTGTCCTCCACATTTGCTTGTTGTCCTATCTGCTGGTATGTAGTCTTTATAAATAACAGTTCAACTACCTGTTCGAAAACTGACTCTCCTGAATTTTCCTCTGAAATCATATTACCTGTACAGTAACAGAGTGTGTTAGCAAACTGGGAACTTGTCAAAATGTGTACACTCAACTTACAGTACCAAACTACATTGCTTTCTTCATCTTTTAACTGGGTGTTTCCAAAACTCAAAATACCTCTCATCCAAAATGTTCAGAGGGAGTTAAGCTGGTACTTAAATTTCACGTAGGTTTGTTTTGTTCAACAATGGAATATACCTGTCTCTGATGTGGAATACAGTAAGTATTTTTCAGCCAAACTTTTTGCTGTGTTGCTGATGGAACAGAGACTTTTGCTGCATCCCGAGGAGGACCCCTTTAAAAGGCAGAAGCAGTGACACTGTGCAAAAGCAATTGTTTCATTACTGAATTGAGATCCAGCTCCTGTGGGCTCCATTTCACTTGTGATGAAATTAGTAACAGAACTCATAGCAATTTACAAGGGGAATGGAATCAGGCTTTCAAAAGGCCAACTTATCTCTGCAGACCTGGAGGGTTGTGTAATTGTGCTACAGCCAAATTGAAATATTCTTAAAAGAATCTGTGCATGGTACTTTTAGGTGTATAACTGTGGTTAAGAACCCTCAAGCAAATAAGAGTCTGGAGGATGAAAAGCTCCAGAGACTGCCCCATGGCCTTTCCTGACAGAGGCAGGCATATTTGAGAGCGTGGCAGTTTCTGGAAATTTTGAAATGAAGCACTGAACTAGAAAATGGGGAAATAATAAGGTATTACTTTAAATTTTGCCACATTGTTATACTGTCTTTAAGTATTTTTTCTTCTATAGTTTAATACTAATCCAAACATCAGAGCAAGTGCCTGTTTTAAAACACTGCTGTTTCAGTGACAAAGTTAGAGCTGCAACCAGAATTTTGAGCCAAAATAGATTGGGTTGGCCAAAATCTGTCCCCTGAAGCCTGGGAGAGTTCTGTCCACTTATGATCTACATTGAACTTAGTAGGTTTGTTTGTCAGTGAGCGCGTGACTGGATGAGAGCACAGTATGAAGCTTGGCAATGTCTCTGAAGTGTGTGCAGATTATTAATTATTTAGATAATAGTTTATTCAACTCTTATTTGTGTACTATATTATTTGTATAATATCAGTTATAACTAATTCTTCCTGTGTTTTGATCTGTTTCTTATCGGCTGAACTTACTTTCAGGCTACGTGAATTTTGACCTGATGAATATCCTAAATCTCTCTGCCTGTATAACTCATTTTCATCTCTGCAGATATCCTTTGCTACTTCTCTCCTTGACCTTCTTTCTCTTCCTTTTTTATTTCCCCAAGCAGAACTGGTTGGAAATCTTTCAAAATGTAAGTGAAAAACATAAAGATTTTTCTGAGATGCAAATGCTGTCCATTTCCTGACCAGTTCCACCATAGCTCCTTTTCTTTTGAAATGCATTGTTATTTCCTATCTCTTCTCACTTATTTTAAATTGACTTTTTTTTTGTCCTTTCTGTCTTTCTTTGCCATCATCCCCGTTTGCAATCATTCCCTCTGGGATTCTACCCCCATAGTAGTACACCTTCCCCCAGGACATTGCTTCTGGAATCCCTGGGCCTTTTCGTTCAGTTTTTCTGCTTTTTTTAAGGGGTTGAGGTCTGGAGTATATCCTTGGGGCAGAGCTTTTGAATCCAAAGTAGAGCCCCTTAGTTAAAAAGCAAACACTAGACTCGAGAGGGGGCAAACCAGGGAGGTCTTTTGACACGTGGTTGCTCTGCTCCATGGAACTGTTGTTTTCCTTTTGTTGATAGTTTCTGAGAACAAATAGAGGTAGATCTAATAACACAAAAATGGACATCTTCGTTTAAATCCCATCTGTCAGAAGCCTTGCTTGCTAATAACCTAATCCATAAGAATTCCACTTGGGTTCCTACCTGTTCTGTCCCATGTTTTTTTTTTTCCTTGGAGCGAGAATGTATTGGTGGTTTTATACGGAGAGCTAGGAGCATGTGATTTTTATTGAGCCATGTTTCCCTGACTATTAGCTGCCTAATAAAATCAAGTAACTTTAATTTTATGCTAATTTATGATAATTTTGAACATTTTTAAATGTAAATTTACCCTAAAAATGAAGAATCTGTCACTTAAAATGCATCACATGCTTCCTTGTAATGACTGATCTTAAGGAGTTGGTTATAAATTCACCTTTCAACTAGTTTAGTATGGATGATTTCTTCTTTTAAGCATTTGGCATCCTCTAATGACATCCCCTGCAGTGGGAAACCATCACAGAGTAAATGCAGCTGGCTTGCTGCACAGTCATGAATGACATTGCATTTAGTTATTAATAATTGAAGGAGCATTGTGTATTCCTTCTGGGTTTTGTATATAATTTATGGATCGTAAAGCTACTTGAAAATCTAAGTGAAAATAATTTTATTGAGCAGAAGTGGCTGCTAATAACTATGCCTTCTGTTACATACATTAATCTGAAAGTACTGTAAATAAGAACATTTGGAAATACTGATTAATGCATTACCTTTTAGCATTGTCCTGTCACTGTTTCTCAGAAGCTGTTTCTTACTTCAGTGAGCTCCACAGATAAGTGCATTGAGATGAATAGGAACTGAGGGATTATATTCCTCTCCTGGATTTTCCACCTTTCAGCCATACCTATCTAAAATGGATAATACTCTGTCGTTCATTCTGTAAAGAAACCAAACCTGGCATCCGCTCCCCGAAACCTAAAGCACTTTCCCATTTTTAAAGTAGAAACAGGAATAGTCTGGTCACTGCCACATTTGTATAAAGAAGTACCTGTGTTCAGTGTGCATTTTTAACCAACGCAGTCGTGACTGTGTGAGAGCACTGTGGTGACAGCATGAAGGTGGCAGGACCAGATTTTAAAGTGGGTTGTCATGTGACTCATGAAACAGCCCTGCTTGTTTTTGTTTTTTGTTTTTATTGATAAAGGATTTCAGGGCTTGTGAACTGGCAGGGAAAATGATGATGCCTATACTCACAGAACAAGCATCCCCCTCTCCTTTTCTCAGTGGGAATTAAACACTGCACAGGAACAATCCCTTCTGCAACTGACTTGTGAGCACCGTGTTCTGTACTGTGAAGTCATTGGTAGTGCTATAATATTTTCCAGTGCAGAATGAGACACCATTAGTTGTATGTTATGGTGCAGTAGATCCCCCAGCACAGAGTGCCATAAAAACGAAGAGGAAAACGAAAATATCTAAAGCAAAACCAGATTTTTTTGCACTGTTTGTTTTTGAACACATTTTAATATTTTGTTGGCAGTTAGTGTCTTAAGATCACGTTGTTTTCGCCATCATCCACAAACTGATCACAATCAGAAATGTTGTCAAAAATGTCCCATCTGGGACCATGCAGGTTCCAGCTGAAATTCTCCTACCAGGGAATGGCAGAGCTAAGAGAGTCTCTGAGAAGAGGCAAAGGCAGAACACCAGAAGGCTGGTGTCTTTTTCCCAACATTTTTAATAGTATCGTTTGAAAAGGTTGGAGGATATTTATACAACTGTTCAGAACTTATTCAAAATAGAAGTAAACCTTTTTTTTTTAGTTTTTGAACACAGATCAGGACTGTTCAGACATTGCTTATTATGGCCACCCTGCTTGCTCCTGCCTCTTGTGCTTCATGTCTTTTGCCTTGACAAATGGTGTAGAGTCCAATTTGCAAGCAATTAGAAAAAGTCAGGCATTGAAAGCGGTCTGTGTGGATGTTACTTCGATAATCATAACTTTTGATTATCTGTCAGTTGTTTTTACCTTATTAGCTTTTGCACTGAAGCAGAATCACTTCTCTGGTTTTTACAACTACTTCAATTTGCTCTTCCAGGAATGGGATAACAAACTGCCGGATGCGGACAGAAAGCGAACAGTCGTGTGGCTCCCCAGTTGTTAGTGGCGACCCGAAGGAGGATCACAACTACAGCAGTGCCAAATCTTCCAACCACAGGAGCACGTCACCTGCTAGTGACTCCGTTTCCTCTTCCTCTGCTGATGACCAGTATGAATTTGCAACTAAAGGTAGCCAAGACAGCAGTGAAGGAAGTGAAGTTAGCTTCCAGAGCCACGAGAGCCATAGTGAAACAGAAGAGGAGGACAAAAAGCAAAATCGGAAGGAGACCAAGGATTCTTTAGCTGACAGTGGGTATGCATCCCAGCACAAGAAAAGGCAACATTTAATGAAGGCGAAAAAAGTACCAAGTGACACACTGCCTCTTAAAAAGAGACGTACAGAAAAGCCCCCTGAGAGTGACGATGAGGAGATGAAAGAAGCGGCGGGATCTCTCCTGCATTTAGCGGGAATCCGGTCCTGTTTGAATAACATCACCAATCGGACGGCAAAGGGGCAGAAAGAGCAAAAGGAAACCACAAAAAATTAGAACAAATCATTGATTTGTTTGAACTTACAAAGTTTTGTTTCAGCACGTCAGGTGAATTCTAATGATTTGTGGCAATATCAGCAATTTTTTCCTTTTTTCTTTTTCTTTCTATTTGGTTTTGTTTCTTTCCTTTTTTTTCTTTCTTTTCCTTTTTTTTTTTTTTTTGGACCCTTAAGATTTTTATTTTTAAAGGAGATTGAAGCCATAGAACTCATACTGACACTCAGCTAATTTACAAAAGCTTTTCATTACCTGAAGACAAAAAGTTAACAACAACAAAAAAAAGCCAAAATCGACATTGCTTTCTCCGGCTTGTCAAAAAATGCATGGTTGAATACGCAGTGACATCAACATTATTGTGATGGGATAAGATTGGGCACTTGGAAATCTCTCTTTCGCTAGAAGAGATTGCATAATTTAGTAGTCATTCAGGCCTAGCCCTTAAGAATTTTTTTAACGGCCTTACAATTGGGTTGTAAGGGAATGTGAATAAAGAGATTTGGGGGAAAGAGAAGGCGTGTACTTCTCACACCAAACCACAGACCATCAGGTGGCACTTGGATTCACCGTGCCATACACGTCTTTGGACAGCCACTGGTGGCAACTGCGCATACCGGAATGCACTTGTAGTGCTTCGTGTTCTGTATGTGGCTAATAGCGTGAAGACTGGTGACTTTTAAGTTTTGGGAAGTTTGAACTGTGTATGCAATGAGTTTCAGTGAAATAATGAAAAGGAATGGAGGGGTGGGGGGGTGGCATTGTTAATAGCACTGCTGATCATTGAATTATGTCTTCTATATTAAATTAACTGAATGTTCAAAAAGCCATAAGCCCGAAGATTGGCACTGCGTGCAAAAAATAATAGTATAGGGAAAAACAAGCTGTCTTCTAAACTGCCTGAGTGAAAACCAGTCAAGTCTAAGAAATTACAGTAGATATTAAGGAAGAAAATAAATCAGAATCCTTTTCTGTGGATCAAATATTTGACCTGAGGGAAAAAAAAAAAAGCTACAAAGCCTGCCATTAGTGTTATTCTGTAATTTAAAAAAAAAAAAAAAAACAACAAGAAAGCGTATTGATGAACAGTGAAATGAAGCTCAACAAAACAGCTCCTACACTGCCCTCAGAAGTGAGCGTTGCAGTTAATGTCAGTCAGGATTCATCTGTGCAAAAACAACAGATTTCCAGATTCAACCAGCATAGCCAGCAGAAAAAGATCCACACTGCATGGATTCCTTTTGGAAGAGGGGGGGAATACAAAAAGCAAACAATTTTTTTTATTCAAAGATGACAAAGTTCTTGTAAGGTAAATAATGTATTTAGCATGAAGCATGAATTATTTTCATATAAATATAGAAAATAGAGAAAAAGGCTATGCCTCTAATTTTTAAGCCCTTAGGCTTAGAGTTTGGTTGGTTTATTTTTTGTTTTTGTTTTGGTTCTGTTTTGGTTCTTTTTTGTTGTTGGGTTGGTTTTTTTTTGTGGATCTTTTTTTATTTTGATTTTTATTTTTTTGTTTGAAGCAGGTGTTTAAGGTTTAACCTTCTTCAGGGACAAACACTGACTGTTGGGAAACTTACTCTGCAATATTAAAAAATAAAATCTTCATGCTCTGGTAGGGCTTGGATGGTTGAATTATACTGCCTTGTCTGCACATTCAGCCCCCTCTCCCTACTTCTCTTTAAAAAAAAGAAAAAAAGAAAAAAAAAAGTAAAAGTGTGTCCTTTCTTCGTCTGTACATGTGTAACATGACGCAATAATCTGAGGGCAAGTTTAGTAGTGAGTGTGTATGACAGAATCAAGAGAATAATGGGAGATTAATTGAGGAAAACTCTCTGATTTGATTCAGGAATAAGTAGACAAGAAAATAGCTTTGCTAATTTGCCATGAGAAAATGAAGTTATTAAGAGCCTTATTGAGGTGTCCCGAGAAAAACCAGTGCTACAGAGGGTGTGATTCAGGTATAGTACTTCTCTCCTGGCACGGTGATCGTTAGATTGGAGATCCCTACAGCCGAGGGAAGCTGTGGAATAGATAATGCAGTCTCTCTCACCTGGATTCGTCAGTTTGGCATGAATGAGTTCCGTACATAGAATATCCTAGAGACAAGGGACTGAAAAACCCTGCCACTTAACAGAATGAAATGGTCTGTTTCTGTTAAAGCATATAGGTCTATATCCCAAAAACTGTTCCAGTCAGCAGCACCGCTGAGGCGGATCTAGTTGATGATGAATGAGTTAGAGAAAGATCTGACTTCCCACTCAGTGAATTGTAATGTGAGTTGCATTTGGTGTTACGTGCAGTTAGGAAGTGAAAGACTGTAGGCTGGGCTGGATCTGGCAGCCTGCTCATGCTCCGCAAACATTTTGTAAGACAAAGAACAGGACCGCACTGGGGACAGCGCACCAAAACTGTGCCTCTCCTCCCATCTCACTCAGTGTGCCTTGGGATCCAGGACCTGCCTTGTCAAGGGTTGTCTGACAGCTGCTGGAGCCCAGCACAACTGCCAGCTATGCAGACAAGGAAGGAGAGAGCCAAGGATGGTGCAAGGAGCAGTTCTGTGCTCTCCTGTGCTGGTCCTGGGGCTGAGGCACGCAGGGCTGATGGCCAGCATATTGCAGATGGAGTACACAGGTATGAAACCTGTTGACTGCCAACAGACTTTTTGATAAAGTTGGGGAAAAACAAAAGTTTTCTGCCAGCCATGGAGCACGGAGATGGATGAGCCATGTCTTTTCGTTTCAGTAGAGCCCTCTTGGTGTGATTGGACTGGGACAGTCCCAAGGCACTCCGTCTGCAGGCAGAGTGCACAGGCAGTGAACCACAGTCCTGCGTAGGAGAGCTTGGTCTGTCATTGTTTCATGGACTTGGAGGGCAGTCATTTGAAATACAAAGTAGCACAGTTCCAGCTTGCCACCAGCTTTGCTTATTGATGCATAAGTTGTTCCGCAGAGGTCTTTCATATATAGCAGAAAGCAATGTTTGAAAGTCAATTTCAATTTGACTTTTCAAATTTAGAAAATGCACTGAAAATGGGGCCCAGCCATTTCTTTCCTCCAGAGAAAGCAATGCAGTTGTCTGCTGGTGGCCAGATCCTGTCCAGTCACAACACTAATTCCAAAGCATTTTTACTGACTGCAGTACATCAGTGCAAACAAGATCAGTGTCCGCTGCACAGCAAGTACCATTCATTAATGGAGACTCTTGGTGGCTAAATATATAATTACCACTAGTATTACCTTAAAAATTGGTCATTTTGCATAAATATCTAATTAAGCAGGTTATCTTTATAATTATACACATATGTAATCTATCTAAGACTTCAACACCTTTTTATACTTGCTGGTAAACGTGAACTGTTGGCAGGTGTCTGTTTGCATGTGAAATGTGTTCCTCCTCATTTGATCTGCTGAGGAGTTCACAGTTTGGCTGAGTGCTGATGTCATCAACAGATGATTTCTGGAGGTTAAAACCAACTTGTCTTACCGATGCTTCCTCTAACTATTGACAAGTGTACAATTTGGACTTGTATAAATTATTTATGAGTCACCTTTTAAAACATTTTTGTGGCTGGCCAAAAATGGCAGCCTTGTCAGAATTGGTAATTCTCCATCAGAAAAGTTCATTATCTTTTTTTTAATAAGAATTAATTGAATTTTTTTTCCAAAAAACAACAAACAAAAATCAGCTCCTCAACCCAGTTGTCTCTCCTTTCAGTGAGTCATGCCAAAACGGAGCAGTAATTGCACTGTATTACAAGCTCTCTCACTTGCCAGACATGAGGTGGTTGGGTTTTGCTTGTTTCCTTCCCTTACTAAGCCATTTTTGGGTGAGAAGTTGTAGCATCTCTTGACTTCCCGTTTCCCTCACTCTATCAGTATTGCCAAATTAATGGTTCTCCAAAACAGGTGTGGACTAGAGGAATCCCAGTAGGTCAGCGAGTATTTTGTGACAAATTTCATATGGACGTGTGATGTAAGGGTGACTCGGGATTAACCAGTAGCTCCCTTGGAATATACCTTCTCCAGGGAGAAGCTCTTGCAGTCCTGGGCTAATGCCACAAGCAGATTTTGCAGGAGTCTGCACAGAGGTGAAATCTGTTGGTCACGTTTGCATGCTGCAAGCAGTCGGATGTCCTCCAGAGAAGCTGTTTTGATGCAGATTTTTGCCTGCTATTTAGAAATGTAGGCACTGTTCTTGAACTGCTTTAATACAACATTCTGTAGCTGTTTCTGAAAGCAGTTTGATGCTGAACTTCTAGTAAAACCAGCAGTAGTTCTATAAGGATCCTCAGAGCTTTGTGGAGGAATGAGGCATGCTGTTTAGGACCACAGAACTAGCCTGTGACTGTACTCTCACTGGTAATTCAATTGATGTCCATAGGCTGACTCTGTCTTACCTTAAACTGGGAGAAAAGAATCCCAGAGGAGGTGCATCAGCTCCCAGTGTTCAAGTGAATTACTGTCTACCTTTGCAAATGATACAAGGGAACCCTGTGGGATGCGTTCTTCACCAGAGTGAGGTAGAGGGGTGTCAACATACTTGAACATACTAAATCCTAAGTTGTATGCCAAATGGCACCATGGATAAAATGGCCATTTTCTCTGTAGCCAAAACATAGAGACCCTGATTTTTCTGGAAGCTTTTCCATACCTAAACATGTAGATAGACACAGTCTGGGGTTTTCTAGGAGCTCAAGGTGTCTTGTCTCCTTTGCAGTCAGTGGAGCTGCCGACACCCAAGTGCTCTTGAAAATCTCCACTGCTTTGCTATTACCATTTTTCCTTTGATTCGGCCCAAGTAGATTTTAAAACCTTACTTTCCTGTGCTCCGGGATTAAAGTATAGAGGGAATGCATTTACAGTTCCAGATGCAATGCAGTTTACTTCACTTCATGGAGAATGCAGACATTCCTTCGGGTATGCACTGCTGCCTGAACAGCTCATGGGCATACCTTATAGGAAATGTTTTTAAAACTTTTTCTTGACTTTGCCACCAAAAGAGCATTTGAACCATGCATCCTCTTGATTGTAACAGAATATCAGTGTTGACTGTCTGACCAGTTAAGTTTTAGTAGTGTTCTTCACAGCCCTCCAGTAATATATCAAACACTGTTATGCACATAATGCAGCACTGTGATCTAATTTAAATAATACTTTTTTATTATTTATACTACTCTATGTAATATACATCAACACTTTGCTATATAACCTAAGTGATAACCCTCTTCTTAGTTATCTGCCAAACTTTGAATTTCTGTTTGGTTTATATTGCATTTAGCACAGTTACCAAGTTGTAATGATGTCTCTTTTCCTTTGGAATGGAATGTGTAAGTCAAACTATACGTTTGTGTGTTTCTGTTTTAAGCTGGAGTTTATAAGGATTTACACACAACATTCGGTGTTCTGTATAAATCTGCATCCATTTGTGAATTCATCTGCTAATCCCCTTTTATTTAGAAAGTATTAATTAATGGTGGTTTATTAGGGTTGTTTTTTGCATTTTTACTTCTAGTACTGGTTATTCTTGAATTAAGCAGAGACTTGTCAGCTGGGTTGCTTTATCGTGTACATGACCTTACAATTCTTCCACAGTTCAGCCAACAAGTACTAGCTTCACTGACCAAAAAAAGTCTCAACCTAGTGTGTCTATGGTGCTGTATTTTGCTGGTGTACATGGAAAACCAGAAATGATCTGAAGGTCACTTTAAGCTGTTCTAATAAGTAGCCTTTCCTGGTTTGGGGGAGCTTGGGTTTTGTTTCTGTTTTAGCATTGAAACAAGAAGTATTTATCTGAAACTGTATAATTGTTTTTTCTACTGTACCATGTTTCCTCTTGCAAAAAGGGGAAATGTGCCTGATGGAACAGCCTCTCACAGACAACGGAAGGCGTTTTTGTTTCAGTCTTTCATGTTCACTTAATTTCATTGGCCTTTGGATCAGGCCAGCAGTCCGAGATTTCGTCGTCTGAGGGCTTAAGGGATAACTGCAACTTGTGCTAGAATTACATGTTGCGTTTCTGCAACTGCCATCATCTAGAAATGGGAATCTCTTTACTCTGGCCTAAAATCCCAATGCTTTTTCTTTCAGATTAACCGTTGATCTTCAGTACATTTTTAAGTTAATATAGCATTGTACATCTCTGACTATGTGTGTGGGATGACAACTGAAAGTAGTACCCGTACCTGATAAACAGTTCCATGCCTGCATCATTCACACTCACTACTTAAAACTGCCATGATGTAAAATGTCGGGGGAATGATTCGTGTGTGTATGAAAAGCATTATGGACTTGTACATTTTTTTTTATACTCTGATCTGTAATTTCTGAAATATTTTGTTTTACAGAAAAAAAAAAAAAAGTGATAAAGCAATCAAAAGACCAAGAGATTTATTATCAGTGCTTAAGGGTCACAGGACCTTAACTGGCCAATACGTTAATTTAGTACAGAGATAAGCCAATTTTTTTTCCTGTACTTGGCGTCTGAAACTGCCAATTTCATCAATATTAAAATACAAACTGTGATGGGGAATGAACAGTGATGTTAAGTTGTATTTGTGTTTACCTAAATGAGCAGTCCGAAGACAAGTGCAATCAGCTGATCTTTAGGGAATATGAAAATGTTGATTTAGAGGCATACTTGCATTTTACATTTTCTTGATGTGTAATCATATTGCCAAAGACAAACTACTTCATCAATTATTATTGTAAATAACACTTTCCCAAAACCTACCATAAAGTTTCTGTGATGTATTGTCTTCCAGTTGCAATAAAAATTACTGAGTTGCATCAATTGAACAATTGCAGTTTTGTGAGTGCTGTCTTCAAAATACGCTCAGCTATTATAGAGGAAAAACAGTGATTTTTTTTCCCCACAAATGAATTGCTTCATTTTTAAGCAGTTCTAGCCCCAGTGGGATGTTTCCCCTATTTTCACTGCAGCAGGAATCAACTCATGTTAATTTGCTGTCATATGCAAATTATTAGGCATCATATTAAATTGTTGTTAAATTTAGGGCCTGATCTTCCTTTGTCATCAGTTTTGCAGCCTGGAAACAATGCTGATTTCTGGTAATTATTAGGAAAAATTTCTTCACAGGTTGAGCGCTGAGGTATTGGCACGGGCTGCCCAGGGTGGTGGTGGAGTCACCATCCCTGGAGGTGTTCAGGAAACATGTAGATGTGGCACTGAGGGACACGGTTAGTGGGCATGGTGCTGATGGGTTGTAGGACTAGATGATCATAGTGGCCTGTTCCAGTCGTTACTGATGGCACAGCCATCACCATGCCACACGCTGCCCATTGCCTCACACCCTTGCAGCGCCTGGGGCTCAGAGAACTGCCAGACAGGAAGTGCCTGGCCCTAACAGCACGGCTTCCAGCTTCTAAATTGTGTTCTCCTTTGGGGAATTGCGGGAAGACCCCATCCGTTCGCCTCAGGGACCTCCACGAGAGGCAGGCCGAATCCCAGCCATGCTTTGGGCTTTTTGCGCAACCTTGAAATCTGTCTGTCGTGGGCAAAACGGTCTCAAGTGGCAAATTTTACTTTATTGTCAATTAACACAAACTGCTGATCGCTCATTTGGGTATTTAGGAAGCACACAAGCCATCAGCCACTTACATAAACACCTGCCCTACCTCCAGCCTCAGCATCCTATTCACCACAGGTTACACACAGCTTGTCAGAACGCCTCTGGCAAGCTGCAGGGCAGCACGAGCAGCCCAAGGGACTTTTGAGGGGCTCACTTGCTGCTCAATTCCTCTTTCATCAGGGCTGTCCATGACCCAAAACAGGCTGCTATGGGGCAGAGAGCACGAGAAACATCCAAGCTCCAGCAAGGGTAATATTATAGGCTGCAGCCTCTCTCAGAGATGCATGTACCCTTTTGCTATGAAATTGATTTCAGCCCCCACATGTGCTAGATCCCTCATTAAACGCACCTGTCCTACTCTGCTCGATTGCAATGACGGTGCCCAGCTGGATCTTCCCTGCCGTTTACCTCAGCCCAGAGCTGGCTGTTTCTCAGTGTGATGGGCTCTAGGCTGCAGTGTAGCTGTGCCCTCAGGCTGAAACCTGGGCTCTCCTGGCTGTCACTGCCCCTCCGTGGCTGTCTGGGGGCCGTGGAGCCACATCTGTAGGTTAGGGTTCTCTGGGCCATACCTCAAGGGTGATGTAGGGGCATGTACCCACCGAGGCTACTGCTGCCACACGACAGCACGCCCTTTTGAGGGCCTCGCTGGCCCTCTGCTCACCACCTTGCTGAAGCCCCTGCACAGCTGCCAGTGTGAGGATGAGGGGGCCCTGAGCAGAGCAAGCAGAGGAGTCCTAACTGATGGGAGGTGGTGTGTGCCTAGCCTCACCTGGGTGGTCTGCAGGAGTCCACGGAATGGGTAAGTGCAAAATGCCTGTCTGGGTGGTCTCTGTGTTATATCAGGTTCTTTACATAGCAGTATCCTTTACTGTCGATGTGCTTATGAGGAAAGCTACTTGTGATGCCACTGCTTGCCCATGCATGTTGTCTGGTGAAACTGCCTAGAAAAAAATCAGAGACTGTAATGCAAGTAATGATAAATGGCTTTTTTTCTTTGTACTGGAGATCTTTTATGCCAGGAAATCAAATAACAGTTTCTGTTGCGTCTGCTTTGTAAAAAGCTGCTATAAATGAATAAATCTTCAGCTTTAATAACTCATGATGCTATAATTGGGCATGTTTCCCACATAAGATAATTAAAGCATTTTAAAACTTCATCTTAAAATTCAGCTGATGATTGATTAACAGTGGTGAGAAACTCTATGAAAACATTGTAAGACAAATGTTTGTCTGAGTTAACAACAAACATATACTGTGCATTTTATCTTGTGCTCTTTGACATAGCTCTGATCGCCTATAAACATGCAGGCTTTGTTATGTTTCCATTTGTGTTGGGATTGGCTGCCTCTTTATATTTGATCAGCAGTGCTGCTCTCCACTGTGGTGTAAGAAATCAAATAATGATGGTAAATACAGCAATCTGAGTGTTACAGTGCAAGAGGCTGTAAACACAAAACTTTAAAATCTCTGCTTATCATCATAAGCAGTGTTCTTGCCAAGTCTTTAATGTCAGTCAATTTCTAGAGGCTTTTTCCAAGTAGCTGTGATTGAAAACGACAGCATTTTTTTTTTTTTGGTAGCTTGGTCTCCAAATGCAGAATCTTCAACAAAGTGATGAGTGAACGAGTGAAAAACTTCTGCTGGAGGCACTGTAGGTGTCAGTGCTGTGCATGAGGGGTGCCCAGTGACTCTGCTGAGTGCTGGAGTGTGATGCAGCAGATTTCTCCCGAGCCCACGTTCCCAGAAGTGCTCAGCTGGTCTTAAAAAAGAAATGGCTTCTTGGCAAAATGCTGCCTAGAAAAAGTAGTATGAGTTAGAAGAGGTTGGTGACACAGCTGCTTTGCATTTTGTTAGGAAATGCAGAGAGAGCCGTTTAAAATAATGCTGTCTCCTCTCATTCCTCTGTGACTTCATTTTTGTACCTCTAAAACATAGATCTGTCTGTGATGCAGGACCTGATTTTAATCATCATCTTACATAATTCTGCGATTATAGTATAGAGCAGTGCTGTTTGGCGATTTTAAAAATAGCTTTATTCTGATATTGCCATACTCATTTATGCACTTGCTTATTCTAACCTAATTCATTCGCCACTTTAGTTACTGAAGCCGTGCTACTTGAAGTTGAATCTAATACAATTTGATTTGTGTAATGCAGCGATGTAAGATTCACTGGAAGGAGAGACCAGGCCTGCTGCAGGTGGGCACTGCCTGCTGTCCCTCTTGCTACAGCAGTGGGAAGGGGCCATGCCTGTACAGCTAGAGATCCACCCTGCATAAATCAGATTTGGGAAATGTTGTCTAAAAGTTGTTGAAGTCAGCCATTCTGAACTGCTGAGCTTTGCAAGGAGTGGGAAAGAGTAGGGAAGTATTCAATGACTGCAGAGAAGAAAGAGGTGGCAGCACAGAGGTTCCTGGTGCTGGCTGAGACATCCCAGAGTCCCGAGCAAAGGAAGCCCTGTCAGAAGCAAGTGCTAGGGTCTGGAAATCAGGATGGCTTTGCCTCTGCAAGACCTTTTGATTTTTTTAGGGACTTCATTCTGGTGGCACAAATGGTGATTTGAATCACATTTCAGGATGTTGAAGCTATGCAAGTGTGCCCTAGGCAGGTTTGCCTGGCCAGGGTTGACTACGAACCCTGCTCTGGGCTGGGTCTCCACATAGATAGGCTCCGTGTTGAGCTAGGGATCTCTGAAGAAAAGCGGGCAATCCAGAGAGAGCCTGAGTACCCTGGGAAAGACAGCCAATCCCACTTGATTCCACTGCTTCTCACAGCGTTTTACCTGCTCTAAGGCATTCTGGCTGCCTGTCCTGTACCTCCACAGCCCTTGTCCCAGCTCTGAGGGTGTTCCTGGAGACCTGGGCCACTGCTGCCTTGTGTAACTTCTTCCTCCTGAGAAATGAAGTGCCATCGTCTGAACGGTAACATGCAATTACAGTGACAGAGCATTCACTTAGTGTTTGTACTAGATGTGAAAGTGAAAACACAGGACCGATTTTAGTATTAACTTTTTATGGGCAAAAGTCAGATCTATTTTAACATCTCCTAACTATAAACATCTAAAGCAGTTGCTCACAGTGTGAGGTGGAGGCTCCCTGGGTGTTGGAAGAGCTTCCGTAGGTGTGACCTCGTTGCTCTCGGTCACCATCTGGGGGCTCTGAGGATGCTCAGGATTACTGGTTCCTCACCAGCTACCAAAGTTAAGCGATACTAACATAATGCCTGGAGGGCTTTTCCTGATCTAGTTAGCCTCAGCATCACTACATCCAGTGGCCTGGAGGCTGGTGAATGCTGATGTGAGTAAGAACAAAATCACAGCCTAGAAATTGTACCACTTATGAGATGACTTGGAAGAGAATTATCGACTCCTTGGTACCGTGTCAGGATGCATTTCTACTTCTGAAAAGTCATGTCTCCGTTCTACTTTCTCCTTCCTCACTGTCTTGTTTTTCTTCATTTTTGGCAACTACAATATATTCTAGATGACGTTAGGCTGACTGCCTCTAGTAGAAAATCTGGGTACCAAGTACCTTTCACGTTTCTTATCTCCATTTTTGTACCACTCGCTATTTACCTAGACTGAAGCCAGAGTCTGACCTCTCAAAAAGGCATAGGCTTACACAGGTGTTGTGTTTGTCTTAGTAAGCTGGAGTGCCAACAGATGTGAAAATGGGGCTGCTTAAATTCAAGGAGCGAGAAGCCTAATTGCTTGGGTATCCTGAGCTCTGTGCAGTATGTTTGCTTGCCATGCTGCTTCCCCACTCCCTTCAAATGAGCCTGCAGTAAAATTAACAGCCTGTGACAACGTATCTAAGTGGAAGAAAATTACTCATCTCCACCAGGCTGGTAATATAATCCAAATCAGCTGTACTCACAGCTGCTGGAAGGGTTGCAGGGGGACCCCAGGCTGTGGAATGAGTGGTGGCCAAGAAGCAGGGCCCTGCTATGGTCCTCACAGGGGACCTTAGGGCCTCGAAGTCTATGTTAGGCTTTTCAGCATTAAGTGTCAGTGAGGGAAAAAGGAGTTAATTATTTCATAGAGTTGGCAATTTTTGTAATATATATTTTTTTTAAGCAATTCATCTTGAAACAGCCTCCTGCTTTGGCTGAATGCCTCCTAATTTGTCCTTCCGTGATCCTTATTGGAGGGAAACTTTATATGTCAATCACCAGGCAGGTATGACTGTGGAGCAAAGCAAGAGGGGCAAAGGTGAACCCATGCTCTCCCTCATTACCATAAGTCTCGATAGGGAGTGCTGTTGCATATTCATATTCTCAGATGGGCAACAAAATATCATGAAATTGTATTTTTGGCTTTTCTCAGGCATGGTCTAATGTTGAGGCTAAAATACATCTTTTCCAGCTGAATTGTTCACAGATAATAAGACTCCTCAGCAGATCAAGGGCTGGCCTTTAACCTTGTTTACACTGGATACAGTGTTCCAGATTCTGGGGACAACATTCAGTCTTGGTACTGTTTTGTGGAGAGCTCAGCGAAGTTCACTAGGCTGTTAAAACTGTAGTATTATAAAGAGATTATGTAAATGGTATAATCTTATGGGAGTTAGAAAACCCTAAATACCAGTTGGCACTTGTACCTCTTTATTTTAGTACAAAGAATAGTGTGTGGTTTGACGCTGGCTGTAGGTACATTATCAGTAATCTTTTTAGAGCTGCCGCCATCCAGGTAACCAAACTATCAGCCTTAATTCTGTGGCAGCTGGTGGGAAAACTGAAAATGGCTGCTGGAGGGCAAGACCATGCCTTTAATAGTGCATCGATATAAATTCATCTATTCACTGTAGGTTACTTTTTAGAATTTTAGATTGAAAGAAGATTCGGTTGCTCTCCCAAACCTGTAATTTCCTAGTTGTTCCCCCTTTCCCTTTTTCCTTGCACAAGGTATTTCTTACAGCCACTGCAAGTAAGCTTTGCAGGCGTGCACAAAACATGGCAATGATTTTGCTTCTCCCCCCACCCAACCCCAGCATGTTATCTCATTCTCGAGGACTGTCTTCCAGGCAGGGTTGCTGCAGATCCCATTAAATATGCTTCTGTATCAACTGTGTTCCTAAGCAAAATATATTGATTGGTGAAGCTTTGGACCTACTTTAATCAAGTAATCTAAACAGGGCTTAAGCTTCAAAAGCCTGGTGATGCTCCTAGCTTCAAAGCTTTAACTTACCCTGAATTAATTTATCCTGAATGTTCTAATGCTCCCAGCCACCCTATGGATTATAATGTTAGAGGTTGCAACCGTGGCTCTGGTAATATTCCCTAAGCTTAGACTGTATTGATTACAATGTAAAAGCAGAAAGAAGAGGGGGAAACACAAGGAAAAAACAAAAAGCTTTGATTTGAAGGAAGAGTGATTCTGTTCACCCCTGCAGCAGGCTGCTGGGGAAGGATTTCAGAACATTTTAACAGCTTTTTTTTCCCTTGACTGAAGAGTTTTTTGGTATGGACTGTGTCAAATGCTTATTTCCAGGCGCTTCCTTGCCTACGTTTGTAGGTGAATTATGTCATAAATACAATTCCTTGGTGAAAGAAAGATTGCTTTGGATATCATATGCAGTAGCTGGCACAGTAATGCTTTGCATCAGTACAAGTTACTGTATTTATCTCAGTTCCACTCAGAGAAACAGGAGTGGCATTTTTCCCAGTCCGAGAGAGAGGAGCCGTGTTGTGTAGCCACAAATTGCAGATATGATGCACACTCATGGTATAGACCTGTAATGAATAGTCTCATCTTTACAAAGCACAGGTGTCCAGTTGCCTTGCCTGTATCTTCCTGCCCAGATGATTGGGGTACATTTAAAACTGAGGCAAAGAACAGAGGGATACTCCTGAGAGAACAACTCTGCACTCAGTGCTGGCTGCACCAACTCCTCCTCAGAGTTCCCTGCATTTCTTCTTCCCTGGCCCTTCTTTCTTCCAGAGGTTATTGTGGAAATAGCATATTGGTGAATGAATTAAATGATGATATACAGCAAAGATGGCTTTCAGGTGGCCAGGTAAAGAGCTCATGCTATTTTTGATACAGAATTTTTCCTGCTTTTTGAAACTCAAGGCCTGTGAAGCAGTTTCACACAGAATTCTGATTACTACAGCAATATTTTTTTCTAACAACTTTTCAAATGCTTGTTAATAGGAAAAATATCACTTCTGACTTCTGTCAGAAAAATATCACAGTCTGACTTCCCATTACACAGCAAATATGAATGTTCACAATGTGAACTTTAAAACCTTATCTGATCAGTTAATGTCCACAATTATTAATGTGGTGTCAATCGAGATTTGTCCTCCATTGATTTCATTCTCTGTGTACTGTGCAGTGCATTTTGCTTAAAATGTAATTCACCTGTGCTCATGGGCTGGATGATTTTCTGTCATGCTGTCAGCTGGCAGGGAGAAAGACAGGGAACTTCAGCATTCCTTCCTGTGATGGGATCCCTGCAACACCTCTCACCTTGTTGCAGCATCAGTAGGGATAGTAAAGGATATAGTCGCAGGCACAGGAAAGTGATAGCAAGAGCTGTGCCCCTTGGTTATGTTTTTTGTACGTTTCTCTATTTCATTAATGTTTGGTCACGTGCAGCTTCTCTGTTTTAAGCATGACAGAGATGTGAGAAAAGACACAGAGAAGCTACAAGGCCAATTGTGTGGAGTAGGAGAGATACTGATGGTGCTATACCTGGTACATGGAAACTATCAGTGCTTCTGAACTATTGCTTTCTTTTAGTCTGCCAATGTCAGTAATAATGCTTTTCATGGAGAGGTGAGATGAGCGTTTTGATATTTCTTCTCTCAGTCCTAATTAAGCCTGAATTGACTACATTGTAGGGAGCCTTGATACACTTTGGTTCTATCTTGTGTTGAATTATTCTATGGCCACTGGATTCTGAAGCAGTTTTAATACTGGCTGTAGCTGCCAAAACTGTGAATGAGGGGAGTGCAGCAGCCCCAGGCTCTCATGCAGACATCCCACTCTATGCCCCATGATATCCAAGGATCAAGACACTTGCAACCCAGAGAAGGGAGGGCCTGGCTGAAAGCGCACAAAGCAAAACCTACCCTTCAGGTCTACAGGGGCTGGAGGAGATGGGAGACCCTGTTCAGATGACTGGTTTTACTTAAGGTCAAGTAACACAGCCTCAATCCTGACTACATCTGATCTCCTTGCACTTATTTCTCACCTTGTGGCACAACATTTCTTTTGCCCTGCTTTATTTCCGAATCCCTTGGAAACTACATAGAGAGAGAGCAGACATCTGGACTCCCTGTTTCCCCTGCCCCCACCAGAGGAGTAATCCCTTTCAGTGCTGTCCACAGGAAAAATGAGCCCACTTCTACCTCTGGAATACCACTGCCATTTTATGTAGGTATCCTTTGCCGCGCTCCATCTCAGGACAGAATGCCCTGTTGGAGCTCACTGCTGCCTTTAATCTCTGAATGTAAACACACAGATTACTCTTGCTGTCACCAGCATCCAGCAGGTTGTGGGTGCATTGTCATAGCCGTACTGTTTTCCTGCCTGTGGAGCACGTGGCTCTGGCCCATTTGCTGTCAGTGGTACAAAGGCCAGAGCAAGCCCTCTCTGCCCACTTCCCATGGCTTTGGTGCCTTAGGTTGGTTCAACCAACCCTCTGGGGAGAGTTTTGTCAGCATCCTCATCCAGGAAGGAGGAGACCATTGCAGTGGGCAGGCTGGCTTACCAGTGGCTGTGGTTACATTTAAGAGTCTCCCCTCAGTCTATAGAGTTTTCCAGTCTTTTGCCTTCATGGCAGCTTACCCAGAGTTGGCAGCAGCTGGAAGAGACTTTTGTATTGAAATCCAGCCACCAGTAACATACTACAACAGGTTAAAGACAATGCAGCCCAAAGACCACAGGTGACCCAAATGGCACCATGAGGTCCAACAGCACAAAGATGTTCAGCTCTCATATCAGCACTGCCCCCAGCCTGGAGAATAGGATGACTTTCTGTAGTGAGGGGATCCAGCAGACTGTTTTTACTTAATGCTGTTGCGGTGACCCCAGGAGGATGACCCACGGCCGCGCCGGAACGATCTTCTTAAGATGCCGATGCAAGGACTCAGAGAGACATCAATATGATTATGCAGCTGAGCCAACTTTATTGCGCAGGTTACATACTTTTATACCCCTTGAACATATGCTATTTTTAGAATAATTGTTAAGCAGTGGTTCTTGCTCTGTCCTTGCAAGATAAGTAGTGTCCAATTAGTTCTTCTTTTCCCACACATACCAGGGCCATCTGGTTCCACCGCAAACTTACTCCCTCATCGTTGCCTGGTCAACGGTGCACTACTTCTCAAAATTCAGTGATCTGAACATGCTGTTTTGTTCGCACTGCTACAAAGATAAGCACACACAACCTCCTTTCCCAAGCCAGTTCTCCACAATTCCCCCTTTTTCTTTTTGCGCTAACAAAACAGCAGAAAGTAGTTTGGACAGTAAGTGTTTTACAATGTCAAGTATAAATTTACTGCAAAATCACAAACCGCATTAGTAACATAACTACACCTTGTACACAGCATCCCAATCACCTGACCTTCAGCTCTCTTCGTTTTGTGTAAAACTTTGTAACAGCATTGAAAGGTTCATTTAGGCTATCACAACTTAGTCAAGGTTTCAATAGTTAACACGCTGAATGTAAGAAAAGATACAAGGCAATCATATCATAATGACAAGAAATACTATTAAACTTATTAACAAAAGAACAAACATATATTCTACCTACAGCTTAAGTTCCTGCAACCTGAAAAAGAGTCCCTGAAGGTATCATTCTATGTGATTCAGTAATTGATTAGGAAGAATCTTTTAATTTTTATATACTTTGATATAGTGGTTTTCTAATGTTCCCTAAGATTCATATAGCATGTGCCCTTAAAATCTTCACCATCATACCTTTGGTTAATAATGGAAGATCAGTGGTGGCACAACTTTGTTAAGTTGCCTGTCAAACAGAATCAATATCAGTGGGTAAATCTGCTAGAGCATCACTGGTGGTATAATTTTCCTTTGCTAGCTAACATCCTAACTTGGTGACTGTGATTAAAACTCGAGTGGTGCTGTTTCAGGAGATACTGGATCTGAGAAACAGGACATCTTAAGAACAGGAGCAAGCAGACTGCACATTCAGAGTAGCACAAGGGGTTAAAGTTTAAGTCAACATACACTCAGACACATGCAGACATTTATTTTCAGATGGGAGCAAGCACGAAGCAGAAACTCCTTAAAAAGGTGTATTTTTAGCTATTAATCCTTAAGAAATGACAGATCACCAGAAAGAATAGAAAAAAGGAACATACCAGCGGTGGATGCGAAAGGCAGTGCTAGCAAGGCGTCCCCTGCTTCAAGGTGCACTTTTCCTCTCTCACCCACCACAGATTTCCTTCAATTTTAATTCTTCTCAGAGTTTGCAAAGTTTTTTCCATTTGTACACTGCATATGCGTGGCCAGTGCATGATGCAGAATCCAAAAGGAACACCTGTTTGCAAAGCAGAATAAACTATCAAGATTAGCTCTATCTAAAAATATTTACAGTCATAAATATCAATTGTCCTGATGCTATCAGAATACTTTGTTCCTTCCCAAGATCATTCCTTTGCCTGGGATTCTTTTTCAGGTTTGTTTTAACAAATTAGAAAAGAGCTAATTGATAGGCTAACAACATAACTGCGTTCTAAATACATTAAAAGTGCTATTTCCATAGGTTACAACATTAGTAACATCAAATCCTATCTAATTCACACTCGATTCACTACTAAAATAGAAAAAGCACACAACAACCTAGATAATGCCTAATAATTCTGATTCTTAAGGCTACATTGGTAACACAGAAAAATCACCCATTTTTGTCATACCATGATCAGTGTTATTAGTGAGATACCATTCAATGGCTAATCCAGCTGTTCTTCATCACATACTATGGCATACATAAGTTATCAAAAAGTACAACAATCTGCAAAAAAAAGAAAAAAAAACAATAAGAAAGAAGCACACAACCCCAGTCCGTAAGAGGGTTGGATGCTATTTTCTGCCTTGAGATAAGGCCAAATGGTATCAAGCCGGAATCCATGTAAGGTACTCATGTTTTCCCGTTGATCCATGCAATGTAGTTATTTCTGGTCATGCCAAGGGCGAACACAGCGAGCAGGAATCCAAATTGGTCCATTCTGATCTGTAGAAACACAAGAATAAACCCTACCGGAGAAGATTAGTGTGGCTGGTCCAGACCATTCTCCTGTTGTTGGATCCCTATACCAAGACCTCCATTATGATGACTGCATTGTGGACATGTTTGTACAAACAGTCTTGCATCAGCTTGACTGATATGAAACTGCCACTGCAATCCTTTGTGGTGAATGATATTCTCTCAGCTTATTAGATATAGGTAATCTGTCATTGCCTTTCTCTTTGTTTGTCAATGGCATCCTTCTTGGACATTGTAGACATTGCTGCCTAATATCCCCCACATCCCCCTTTTCTTTTTGCCATTGACGAACAACTGCAAAGGCATGAGTACTTTGGACATAGATAACAACCAATAACCTAAGGTCTGGACAATACCGATAAGATATTCCTGCTTTGATTATTTTGCTGATTTCCTGCAATGTATCAGTAGCTTCCTTAGTCAAGGTAATTTTAGAATTGGCAGACCTTTTTCTCCTAAGTAATTGTACCAATGGTTCTAAGTGACGATTCGTAATTCCTACTGTAGGTCGTAACCACTGTATATGGCCCAGAACTGTTTGTAAATCAGTTACATTGTGTACATTCACATCCAGCTCTGCAACTTGCGGTCAGATCATTGCGTCAGACAAAGACCAACCAAGATACAAATAAGGACTTGACCGTTGAACCTTCTCAGGAGCTACCTTAAGGCCGAATTCCTTAAGATGTTCAACAATGATTTTTTTCCCATTGTTTTGTAATGATTCCTGCTGGCAAAAAAGGATATCATCCATATAATGATAGATAATAGTATTGGGATTTTGCTGCCTGATTGGTACCAACGCTGTAGCTACAAAAAGTTGACACAGTGTTGGAGAATTTTTCATGCCTTGCGGCAAAACAACCCATTCGTATCTCTGTGCAGGTTGCATTTTGTTTACGGCAGGTACTGAGAAGGCAAAACGTTTACAATCTTGCTCTGCTATAGGAATCGTAAAAAAGCAATCCTTAAGGTCTATGGTCAGTATATGCCAATTTCTGGGCAACATACATAGGGATGGCATACCAGGTTGTAAGGTTACCATAGTCTCCATCTGATCATTAATTTTTTTTTGGAGATCATGTAGCAAACGCCATTTTCCAGTTTTTTTTAAGGATTACAAAGATTGGAGTATTCCAGGGGCTTGTAGAGGGACGAATATGCCCTGCCATCATTTGTTCTTGAACCAATTGTTGTGTTATTTCAATGCGCTCTTTTGTCATAGGCCGCTGTTCCACCCGTACTGGCTTGTTAGTTTTCCAACTAAGAGGAATTGGTGGCGGCGCAACAGTGGCCACTATCCTAAATTTTGATTTGTTAGTTGCACACCCAATTGACTGAGTATGTCTCGTCCAACCAACATTTGTAATCCTCCAGGCAGAGGGGCTACATGCACCAAGCATGGCACTGGTCTCTCATGTACTATTTTTACTGTTACAGGATTAACAGCCTGTTTAGTTTCAGCTGCACAGCCCACCCTGCTAATTCCAGTCACTACCTTTGTCAGCCAATCCAAGGGCCACTTGTCTGTTGCCACAATCGAAATGTCAGCCCCAGAATCGAGTAATGCTGTTACCTGAATCTGTTTTGATAGCATAACGTGACACTGATGGTAGGTCGCTCCCCTAGATCAGTGACTAAGCAGACCGTTGCCCCTGTGGAACGGAAAGCACCTGACCGCTCACAGTCCATTCCAGGATTCTGAGGAGTGGCCGGAATGGAGATAAGTTGCCCAATTCGAGTCCCTTTAGGGATAAAGACTGGAGCATTAACTGTAAAAACCATAGCATTAATCACCCCTTTATAATCAGCATCAATTACCCCTGGTATTAGAACTACATGTGATACTCCGAGAGAGGACCGTCCCATTAGTATCGCATGTAGTTTACAAGTGGTAGATAGTGGTCCCACAGCATCAAATAAAACTTTTTGCATCTGTGTATCTGTTATATGAACATCTACTGCTATTGCCACATCCACTCCAAGGCTTCCTCGGGTTTGTGGATGGTGGATATCGAGATATCCTGTTCCCTTGACCCTGATATTTGTGTCCCTGCGTGACGGGGTTTCACGCTGCACTTTCCGTTTCCCTGCTTCCTACAGGTTTTGGAATCGTGTGTAGGTTGGTTACATTTATCACACCACACCTGTTTTGTACACTGACGCCTCATATGTCCAAGCGATCCGCACTTATAGCATTTAATGTTTTCCCAAATTTGTGATTCTTTCCCACCTTTGCCTATTGCTGCTTGCACAGCAGCGGCAATATGTGATGCTTGTTGTCTCTGTTCTGTTCTCGCTATGCGTTGTAACATAACCTCTACCGACACACCTTGTGGAAGGGTCGCAAGAATTGACTTGGTAGCCGCATTAGCATTATCATGAACCATTACTCGAAATAATTGCTGTTTTGTCTCCTCTGGTAATTCACTATCACGAATCGCAATCCACATACGATCAACAAAACGTGTAAAAGGCTCAGTTACCCCTTGGCGCACAGAAGCGAAAGCTGGCTCTCTCTTTCCAGCTGGTATAGCAAAAATAGCTTCTAGCGCTAGTTGGGCAGATAACTGATGAAAATTCCTTGGGAATGTGAGCTGAACCTCCCCACTACTGTACTGCCCAGCACCTATCAGCATATCAGTGGTAAGACCATAAAGGGGATCATTGGGCTGACGAGTTGTCTCCGTGACTTTACCTGCCCGATCTGCCCATTCCTGATTGAATAGAAGCAGTTCAGAAGGGGTTAGTAGCAAACGCGCAATATTTTTGACATCAAGTGGTAACAAAACATCTGCAGTAAAAATCCACTGAATAATTTGTTTAGACGCCTCAGATTTTAAACCGTATTCAGTAACAGTCTTTCTCGCCTGCTGCAATAGCTTCCAGTCGTGCGACTCCCATCGAGCCGTACCAGCCTGATCATAGATGACTGGACACAGTACACGGGAGGCTGCTTGCCATTCCCCATCTAATATCGCGTCCCGTATAACTCCAGACCAACGAGAAACTGCTGGCCGGGGCCCTGCCGGTGGTATCGGCAATAGTGGAGCGGATGGAATGGTCATCTGAGACCCCGGCGCTGCAGGTGTTGCAATCTTAAGCTCCAGTTGCCGAAGTCGTTTTGTTAGGGATTTAATCTCCTTTTCTAACTGCGCCGGATCTGTATGAGTCTCTCCGTCAGGCTCAGTTTCCGAGGGTGGCATGACAGCGGCTTGCGGAGGGGGGGGGGTGCGGAGAGGGTCAGCTTGCGGGGGGAGGGTGGGGGGGAGCGACGAGCGGCAACGGCGCAGGGTGGAGGGGGGGGAAGGAGGCAGGGGTGCAGCAAAACGTGTCGAGTTCCCTGCTACCCGGGCGGGGATGAGGTTGGAATCCGAGATTGAGTCCCGGCAGGAGCTGCTTTCCGTGCTAAGGGGCGGCGGCGGGGGTGGAGGGGGGGGGCATGGGGAACAGTCAGAAGAATTTGCCCTTTCCCGTTGAGTTAGTTTGAGCGCTTCCGAATCAGGGCTATCCTGCTCCTTTACTCGTTCAGTACCAGTCATTTCAGCAGACTGAGCCCCCTCTCTGCCCTCTACAGAGGAAGATTCCAATGCCGCTTTTACTTGGGCTGCTGTTGAACAAATGGGGTGCCCTATGCCTGGTGATGGAAAGTCTAACAGGTTTATCGTAGTCGTTGGAGATGTAGTTGGAGTGGAGGGAGCAGACAGGGCTTGGACAGCCGCTGCTACAACCTGACACTCTGCCTGCATATGGTTCAAGCTATTGATAATGGCCCGCCAGGTTGGGCCTAGCGATACTAATTGTTTTCCCTCTTTTTTATCTTCTGTAACTGCGTTCCACATATAATTTCCAATCTCACGCCACTCAGAGACACTGAATATCAGTGCAACCTCTGATAAATGTCCATTTTTTCGGGCCCATTTTATCAGCTCCGAAATGCCTTTTGGAGATGCCTGCTTGCCTCCCTTAGAGAGAATACATAGAAGCAGTTTCTCCGCAGCTTCCCACTCCATGGTGGCACAGAGGGCAGGTCGCGACCCCGCTTCCAGCTACCGCAACACTTACGTCGTTTAGAATGCTGCAGTGCCAACCGTCTGTGAAGCACCGGTCACCTTCCTCACGTCCCAAGCTCGGCAGTGGCTTCAGGGTCCCTGTTCGGGCGCCAGATGTTGCGGTGACCCCAGGAGGATGACCCACGGCCGCGCCGGAACGATCTTCTTAAGATGCCGATGCAAGGACTCAGAGAGACATCAATATGATTATGCAGCTGAGCCAACTTTATTGCGCAGGTTACATACTTTTATACCCCTTGAACATATGCTATTTTTAGAATAATTGTTAAGCAGTGGTTCTTGCTCTGTCCTTGCAAGATAAGTAGTGTCCAATTAGTTCTTCTTTTCCCACACATACCAGGGCCATCTGGTTCCACCGCAAACTTACTCCCTCATCGTTGCCTGGTCAACGGTGCACTACTTCTCAAAATTCAGTGATCTGAACATGCTGTTTTGTTCGCACTGCTACAAAGATAAGCACACACAACCTCCTTTCCCAAGCCAGTTCTCCACAAATGCCAATACAAATCTCTAAAACTTGAGCTGCCTTGAGCACGCTTGTCAAAACATAGTAGAGTGAAGTCAAGGAAGTCTTAAAACCAGAGAAATGTGTTTATTATATAGGTTTCTACTGGGTCACCAAGCTGTGTTGGTCGCACTAGAGAAAATTTAGTAGTATAAACAAATCCTGAGTGACAGATCGGTCTGCATCCCAGACTCTGCTCTAAATTGCTGTTCACTTTCTTTCTAAATCTTCGTCTTTCTCTCATTTTCTCTCTCTCTCATTTCTTTTTTCTTTCTTCATGCAGAGAGGAGAAATGATTGCTAATGAACTGCAAGCATGGGGTATGGGAAGATCAGTTAATATGGCCCAAGTATTCAGTAATACAAATACATTAAAGTGATCAAACAATGAATGAAAATTGACCCAAAGAGCAGGTTCCACTGAGAAAACATGTGAGAATGTAAATTAATGTGACTTGATGAAACTTGAAATGTCATAACACAGCAGGGCATGCAGCACATCAGAGGAAATGTGAAAATTATACTTTTTCCTGAAATCATAGTTTTCAAAAATAAGTGGCTTTTAAATTCTTCTAAAAAGATAATAAAGGAATTAGTGTCAAGAAAAAGGTTATTGTTGTTTATCAGA
This sequence comes from Cyrtonyx montezumae, assembly GCF_038088225.1. Lineage (NCBI taxonomy): Eukaryota > Metazoa > Chordata > Aves > Galliformes > Odontophoridae > Cyrtonyx > Cyrtonyx montezumae. The sequence continues at coordinate 15,939,296 of NW_027071826.1, forward strand.
CTGCAGGCTCAGTCCATGGTGGCTTTTCACAAATAACTTCTTTTATTTCTATGGCTATGCAGAGGGAAAATACTGAATTCTTTCTATTTGTCTGGATCCTTCTTCTTTTTAACTTTGCACAAGGGAATTTTTCAAGTTCTTTATGGAGTAAATGGCATGCTAATCTATAGCTTTGTTTTTTGCCTTCTGGCCATCTACTTTCATACAAAAGTTCTAACGCTTATAAACAACCAAACAAGACAAGAAGAAAGGTCATTTGAAATTAGCCTGCCTTTTAATAAAACTTACTTAAAAGGCATGGATAAAAGCATCGTGAGAAAGAATTAAAGAGCAATGCTGGCAAGTTTCCAAACCCAAATGGAAAATGTAACGTATTCTTCCCATCCCACGTGTCTGTGATAACTTGATGGTGTTGTGACTGGCCTACGTGCTCAGTAGATCTTTTCTCTCTTTCTATGTTGAGAGGCAGTGTTTTTTTCTCCTAGCCTCCATGCTGGAATATAGCACTCACAGAGACCTAAACCATGAGTAGACATGTCCAACAGCAGCCAGTCAGCGGCACAAAACTGTTATTTAGGACCTCTGACTTTAGTGACCACGTGTGGAAAAGAGAACCTCTCCCTCTCTCTCTAGTTCTGGATGCTTCCACTGGAAGACTGTGTGCTGGATTCTGGCTGAAGGTATCATCTGTAAATGTTGTGAGTGCTGTAACACCCTCTCTGTCCAAACCACGTCTCTGATTTGTTCCAGCTCAGATGCATTCCTCAGTCTGTTTCTCCAGCTTTTTCTTCCCTTGTCATCCTAACCAGCTTTTTCTCAATTGAGTTAATATATCTGTAGGAAGAATTAACTGTGTTGTGGTTGGCAAATGAAAAGGAGTTATTCCACAGAAAAGGATGTCTGATAAGAAGGCCAGAGTTACTAGGGGATACCTGAGTGCAAGGTATTCTTGGTGAAATCCAGTACTGTCTCCTTTCATGGAGACCTATGCAAGAGTGGGCTGGTACTGTCCAAAGAGAAAGCTGACAGGATTCTGTGTAATGAAGCCTTTTTGTACTTGAAAGAAACAGCGAAAGCAGAGAAAAATTCATGCAAGTGGTACACACAGAAACCAGAATAGAAGGAAGAAATAAAACAGGTCGCTAAAGCTCTTAGATAACTACTTTAAATAGCATGGTACCTGATCTCGTTTTCCTGTTGCTATATAATAGAGAATATTAATTTCATGAAATGTCATGATAATAACCAGAAATACTATATTTTTTTTTAAAACTCACTGACGAAGCCTGTGGTCAAGAAATTGGAAAAAAACAGCCTGAAGGACACCTAACCATTTGTAGTTTTCTCAGCAAATTTGTGAATGAAGCATGAATAATTTAGCTTTGGTGCAAATAAGCAGAGCATGAAGCTGGTTGGTACATCTTCATTGAGAGAAGTAGAAGTAATCAGTGAAATGGGTGAAAATCTGCTACTGCATAGGCTAGGTAAGGCATTTTTCCCTATTTGAACTCCTACCCTGAAACACAAGGCCACTGTGAAGCATCTGACTAGCAATACAATGATTTTGCCCTTTTAGAAATAGTTGGCACTTCAGCTAAAGCAGCTAATGTGACTAAGTAAATGATAAATAGGAAATTATTGAGTAACTTCTTTTCTGAACGTTTTCTTGGCATGTCTTATCTGTAACTTCTCCCCTTGGGTTGCAGGGTAAAGTTATTTTTCTTGGTGAGTTTTTTTTCCATGTTCATAAAATATTTACAGTTCACACAGAACTGGGAGCCTGAGGAATGAGACACCAAGTAGTCCTCTGTCTTTTTATTTTGGGTTGAAACATAGAGAAGAGCCCTCTACTCATTCGCTGCAAGTCTTGAGTGTCAGTGAGAAATAGAATAGTTTAGTGTTGTCTGCTTAGGATCCAATTACAGACTGCAAATTTGTATTAACTTATAAAATGCACATTAGAGATCTCCAAGAACAGAAATGAACTGAAACTGGCTGAGGATCAAGTGGAAAAATTATGTGTTGCGTGCCTTATGTGGTGGAGACTACAGAGAAGGGGTTAAAAAATTAAGGGCATGGCTATTTATGCTGCACAGTGCAGGCTGCTTTAAGTTGTGTTGTCACTCAGCAGACGTACAGCATGCTTTATCAGTGCTTTACATGCATCTTCCATTCAAAATGATGGCACGAGGCATGAATGTCAGGCAGCATTTATTACATTAAACTTTAGTGCCAGTTTTGTTCCTCATATTTGCTCTTGTATTTGCCAAAAAGCTGATGGAGGGGATGCTGTGCTGAGGGAGCTCCCAGGCAGGTGAGGGAAGCCTCTGGAGTCACATGGGAAGCATTGAACAGCTGCAAGCTTGCAAGCTGACATTTGGATGCTTCTCCCCTACATGTGCAGGAGCTGCAGTGGGGGAGGAAAGTCTTCTCCAAAAGAGACATCTGTTGAAGAATACAGTTCCTAACTCCATATACAGATCAGAAGCAGAGAATGAAGTGAAAACAGTGAGCTAGAGCCCCATCCACTTGGTAGAGTTGTGCTTAAGAAGTCAGTTTGGTTTTGCAGTTCTCAAAACGTGATCTCTCTAAGATCCCTCTTCTTTATCTACTTGTGTATTTTATTGCTAAGCATGATAGTTAAGATTCCCTGTTCCTACCTGTCTTTGACTCAGTATGCTGTTTTATTACTTTCTTCATCCTTCACCGCAGAAGCCTTCACAAGGCTTCTGAAATATGTTACTGTGTTTCCTGAAGAAAGCACTGGGGCCTGTGGAAAAGGCCTCAGAAAAGCACTAAGACTTGGCAGAATGTTTAGTCTTGCACTGGTCTAAACAAACCTTACAAATGACCTTTCCCTGCAGGTGTAGGCTCACTGCATAGAGTTATTTCTAAAACAGTTTCACATTCTGCAGTTTGTCTGTATTTATACTGGAGCCCAATTTTTCTGCTTGGATTTGAGCTGTAGGAGTGCTGCCCACTTCATTATTTTTTTTCAGGTAGGATTAGATATGTGTGTGGGTGGGGAGATACTGCTATTAGGAATTTTAGAAAAAAACTTGATTCTGGCTAGTTTCTCATATCTTTTTCCTTCTTCTCAGCTCTGTTTACACTTTTCCACTACTTTCACACTGTTTTGGGGTAGGAGGTTTTGTTTGTTGAGTAGAACCAGAAATGGTGGAAGAAGAGTCATTAACACCTCTAGTGCAATCCTGTTTTTAAGAAATAAATAAACCAGTTTCTTTAGTAGGAACTGTGAACTACAACTGGAAGCTGAGCCTCTTGGCAAGCTGCATCTTGAAAGAACTAAAGAATATCAGCCAAAGGGGAAATTTGGACCTATCATACAAATGCTTAGCTGCATCATGCTGGGCTGTAAAATTTTGACAGTGGTCACTTGTCCTATGGTCAATGGGAAGGACCGTCTCTCTGAAACCTTCTCACCAGGTTAGCTAATATCTAGTCACAACAACTATACACTGATGAAATCCTAGGACTGGTTTTGAAAATCATTCTCTGTAGGGCTGCTCTCAAGGATTTATTCCCCCCAGTCTGTACAAATACCTGGGAACTTAGTGATAATACAGTTGGAAGTAAGACCCAAGTCTCAGGTAACATTTTGTGGTGCTTAATGCTTGCAGTTTTTCAAATATTTTGTTGCCTTGCTTCATAGGGTGTCGGTAAGACATATGAATGACCGGGGTCCTGCAGTATGGTACTGGAGCATCTTTGTCTACATCAGTAGGGAAATCCTGCTGCCTAAACTCATCACAATTGAAAGTGAAGGTCTCAGTTTAAAAATTATTTTTAGAAGTTTCCAGTCACCTTCATTTTACTGTCTCCTGCCTGGAAAGCAATTAAGAGTACTGATAAAAGTGACTGAATTGTAGGAGTAAATGTAGGCAAAGGTCAGGCTGTTTGTTTTTTTTGTTTTGTTTTGTTTTTTACCTTGAGAAAGTGGACTAGAATCTATAAAGCAAAGCTGGGGAGTATTGGTTCTCATCATCAGAAAACACTATGCTCCTACTGCAGTCTGTACAAAATGGAAAAACTATTTTGTAAAACCTCTCAGTGTCTCATTCTCCAACCATTATCTCAATCTTAGCTGTTGTTTCATGTCCTTGTACCACGCCTCCTTACCACATTTTATTTGCTAGCTACTGCTAGAGGTATCAGCAGTTCCCTCTCTGCTCTAGGCCATGGGCCTTTCTGAAGTAAGCTTTGTAGTGATGCTGTCATGTGCACCACAAATGGAACCTCTGTTTTGTGCTATCCCCTCACCCCCAAAACTACCTCCCTCATTTTCTTCTGCTCTCTAACTTTGTTCTATCAACTTAAATATTCCTCCTACATATAATTTCTCGCTATTTTTGTTTGTGTGCTGTTACTGAGCTCCTGCTTACCACTTAGAAATCTTTTTCTTTCTTCTCCATGGGAGGCCAACAGTGGGATTTTGGTTCCTGGTGGCAGGAGTGTTATTGTACTCAGATGAGTTAAGAGATATCACCTGGCCTCCCTTTGTATTCCTTTGAAAAGGATATGGGTCACCTGAGTAACATTTATCATCATCCTGTGAAATGTCTCAAATTCCTAAAGGATTCTGAGGCACTAGGTATCTGTGTTAGAGCACCTAAGTGGCTCCTCAGCAGTCAACTTATTTCTCCACAGTATTGTGATTCTGTTTCTTACCAGATCTTCTATCTTCACTGTACCTAATATAGCTCACAAGAAATTTAATAAGCAACATCTTGGTGGTAGGAATTCTCATTGCTCAAATGAAATCACGGAATCTCAAATTTTCTGAAGCCAAAGGAACTTAGGCCAGCTCATGACATGACCTGCTGTTGTAGTACATGCATCTTCTCACTCTTTGTGTGTGTCTAAAGAGTAAAATCCTTGGAATAGGGATGTTTTTCTCAGTAGAGAGCAGTACATCAAGGTGTGAATAAAAGAATGTCTGAAGTATATCTGCAGAAGGACTGTACAGTGGTCAATTTCTGGCTCAGCTATTTGTCACTTGCTTAAACATTTGGTAATGTTCTGTTTGGAGGTTATGTTATCCATTTGAAAATCAATATTGTCTTTAATTATCCAATTGCCTTGAATGGAAAGTTGCCTGGATTTTAACTGGATGTCTATGTTACATATAATGAGATTCCTTCTGACAACCTCCCAATTTTTCCCATTTATTCTGGAGTAGGTTGCAATGTACTTTATCAATAGGAAAGTGCCAAATTGCATCAGATTTGGTCAAACTTTTCAAAAAGATTTTGAATTTGTTATCGAGTACTGTATTCTTATATTAACTAATCAGTACACATACTATGCAGCTACGTATTATCATATCTCCTGCATAAATTATCATATCCCAGTAACCATTTGTGTTATAACAATGTATTGTACTCAAACAGCCGTTTATTTCATTTCTTGTATATTTTATTCTGTATTTCTTTATATATATCATATACTTATTAGCTGGAACTGTCAGGAAAAAAAATGACTTATGAGTGGTAAAGGCAGACAAGAGGTCAATAAGTTATCCTGAATTAAGGTCAGTGAAACCATGCTGCTGCATGGAGGTAGTGTGCTATATATATCTCTCAGGAAGGCTGGTTTTGAATACCTCCAAATTACATATGGGGAGTACTGTCCACTACATCCCTCCTAACTCTTGTAAAGGACTTCTTTCTTTTGCCTCTGCATGCGGCATCATGAGAATTGTCGTGCTCTCCACCTTCCTAGCCTACCTATGGCTACAAAGGCCACAGAAACAGAGTGCTGCTCATCCATTTGTAGGAAGGAGACATCACTGATTAGCAGGAGCCCCTTTTGTCTGTGACTTGTAAGATCTCTGAAGAATGGCCTGTCACTGTACTCATTATAAGTGTGTAGCATTTAGCACAGGGGGCTTGGCCCACTGGAGGCCCACTTGTGGTACTGCAATACCAGTGTTAGCCATGCAGATCTGTGGTAAAATGATAAACTGCACAGACTTGTAGTATCATTTATCTCCCAGCTTTCACTTCAGCATACAAAGTCTGTAATATAATAGTCTAAAGATGTATATTACTTTTTCCCTTTTAGTCTTCTTTTGGGGGGAAATTTATACAACTCCTCAGTAAATCATGGCTTGGAGAGTTGGTAGAGTTGGAAAACAGCTGCAGAAAGAGCTTTGTTTGAAGATACCAAAGTGCTTAAGAATGCTTCAGTAGAAGAGGCAGAAAAATACCTGATGTTAATCTGTGCTATGAAGAGTAAGAAGATGCTGATAAAGTAACATTTGAAACTTGAGCATTTGTCTGTGTTGTTGAGGTTTTTCAATTAACTGAGCACATTATAAATTATATCTGTGTTTGCATTTAGTCACTGCAGATAGTAAACTGTATTTAGCAATCTTGCCTATTCCTCTTCTTGACAGACAGAAATGAGCTGTGCATTTGTCTTCAGCCAGAGAGATCCTCTCTTGCAGGACAAAACCTGTGGTTAAAAACAGGCTGACAATAATGGTCCCCCAAGTTCAGTGGTAGCAGTGTGTGGGAGAGCAGCACGGGTCCATGGCAGCTCAGGAATGCCAAAATAAGGTCTGAGAATGAGATGGGAATGGTGAATCTGAAATGTGGACCAGGACCAACAAAGGATGGAGAAGGCATGTCTGACATCTGTGGGAAGGAACATGGGTAAGTGGGGCTGTTTCCCACAGACCTGAACACACAGATGACTCTTGTCTGTCACTATATCTGTGTCCCACAGGGGACAGTCTGTCATCTCATCTCCCATGTCACTGGGAAGGAGGAAGCTTGCCAGTGTGTGTGGCTGGTAGCTCCAGCCCCTCCTCACACCACCACTTCGCTACTGAACGTGCTGTGCACTGTGCCCTTTTCTAGCTGTAATTTGTTACATCCTTATACAGAACTTTATCAAACCTCAGAGAAAAACTTTAGTTGTAGAGTTGAAAGGCTTGTTCCAAGTGTGAATATTCCACATGAAAGAATTTCTCTTGTTTCAATCCATTTGCATTTTCCTTACATGTTATTGATCTGATTGAACAGTTCTCAGATCAAAGGCATGATGGTAAATGAGCAGCAAAGGTGGCAATATGCAAAGTGGGTAGCTGTTAAGAGAGTGGCTTAAATAATTGCTCAAGGATGTATTGGGTAACATGATTAATGATTATGGAAATATGATGGACATGATACCAAAGCATAGTGTGCAGTGATTGATGGGGAAGTTGGATAAGGCCAAATTTAGGCACCAGAGTATGGGAAACAGTAATATAGCTTGTACTGGTGGTATATGTGATGTCAATTCATTAGGAAATGTTAATGTTCATATTTATCTTTTGATAGGAAGTAAAACTGCAAAATACATACTGCCTAATATTTCTCTCATGATGAGGCTAAGGAAAAAAACCTCTTGCTAACAATGCATTGTAATAGCAGTCAGATTCAAAGAGACACCCTCAACATTTTTTCTTTCCTAAAAAATCTTTTAAGTCCCCACAAAATGTACTGCAAGCTCATGCTGCCATTTTAATTAACACCTGAGAGAATGATAAGTAATGCATTAAAGGAGAAAAAGATCTGTTTGTGGAATTGACAGTAGTTTGCATACAGACAGGGTTTTTTTGTTTGTTTGTTGTTGACCTTGTAATTTTTTATAATTTTTATTTTTAACTTCAAATTTCAGCAGACTGCTGCAGTATAATGCAGAAGATTGGAAAAGCAGAGGGCTGGATTGCAGGCAAGAGCTATTCTGCAGCACAAATATTGCAGACTCCTGAATTTGATGCTGCATGAGATTCCTTCTCACACTGGTGAGTGACTGTAACCCTCCTTCTCCAGAAAATGCTGTTTAAGAGCTCATGAAACAGAAGCTAATATTTGAAAAAATAATAAAAAGCAATTATAAATGTGATACATTAGCAGACGTATTTAGAGGTAAAAGCAGACAGTGAAATCCTGAGTGAGGTTCTCCCTCAGACCAGGGAAGATGGAGTGCAAAGCTATAGCGGACTTCTGCTCAGGCAATTCATGTTGGCCTTCTTTTTTCTTTCTTTCTTTCTTTCTTTTTCTAAATTTGTCACGCTCCAATATAAAGGAGGGCGACGAAGGTTCTTAGATTATGTATATACCCAGCGTGAGATTAAGAAACAACGGTTCAGATGTTTGTCCGACCAGTTTATTACCACTATAAACCAGGGAGAAGGGGAAGGCGGACACTGTTAGGGTGATGGGGAAGGGAAGGCGAGCGATAGGAAAGATAGGAAGGAAGCAAGGGCTTGTACAAAGCAGGGATAGTCACCAGCCAGGATCCCAGGGGCGGTCCGGTTGCAAGCGGCTCCGACGGTCCGAAGCAGAAGAGCAGGGGCGGCAGAAGCGGGGAGAACAGCAGCAGCGACGGGCAGCCCTGAGCAGCAAGCAGTTGTCCGTAGAAGCAGCACCGGGTCAGCACAGGAGGAGGGGTGCGGGGTCAGCACGGGAGAAGCGGCGAGGGGTCAACCCCCGGAGGGGCAGCAGCGAACAGTGATCAGCTCGTGAGGTCTCTCCAAAGAGAAGGCCTCTCCAGGAAGCAGCAGGCAGTGATCAGCTCGGGAGGTCTCTCCTAAGAGAAAGCTTCTCCAAGAGAAAGCCACTCCAGAGAAAACCCTCCAACTTCGTGGCTGCAGGACCCGTCTATTTATCTCCCAGATTTCTCCAGTCTACATGCCGAACCCCTCGAACCTCTCCTGCTTGGGCATCAGGCGGGTATCGCCTAAGATGGTTATCTCCCCCTGGAGATGAGTTCCATAAACGAGTGTTCTCCGGTCATTGAGCTGCAGCGTCAGGGGAGTATCACCTGAGATGGTTATCTTCCCCTGGAGGAGAGTTCCACAAAAGTGTTCAATGGCCACTGAGCTGCAGCTTAGGCAGCCCCAGGACATGCCCATCAGCTTGTCCCTGAGGCAAAGGATTTCACAACCCTTTCCCAGGACTAACTTGGACATGTTCGGACATGTTCATCAGCAACTTTTGAGGCAATGGTAAAAGATATTAGTCTCTTACAAAATTCTAATTCCAGTATTGAATATACTTGAATATGAATAGTGGATATTCAATCTATACTGGATTTAAGACACCAGATTTCTGTGTGAAAGGCTGCTGGAAGTGAGGAGTCATCATCCTCAAAATTTTATTTGTGTTTCAGTGGGTGACAGATATTGTCAAAGAGCTACAGACTCTGCAGTGATCTCACCACCACCTAATGGCAGAGTGATGGGGATAGTGCTGTTTAAATGAAAGCAACATTGCTCATGCTAGGCAAAGCAGATAACTCTGGAGAGAGATATCTAAATCGGAATCCTTGGAAATGTTGTTAATGTGAGACAACAACATAGATGGTAGAGTATTTGAAAGAGATACCAGAACATTTGGTATTTTAAAGCCATAATCTGGCTTGCAAGTCTCAGGTGTATTAATGAGATTACAATTTTGCTGAAGATTTTCATAACAGAAACCAAGAGGTGGCTTGAAGCATCTGCTGGCTTTGGGAGCAGATTCACACATAGTGTGAGGGAACTTGGTGCCATCAAGATCATGGTTCAAACTCGCTATATTCGGTTATGCTCAAACACTGAAATATTGTCTTTCTTTAATCCATCACAAATCCATCATTACCTGGTCCAGTCCTTCTGAGAGCTGTTTTGAGGCACTTGCACATAGAGGTTTTCTATGGAGGTCATCTGCGATGTCAGCTACTTCTGACTTTTTAAAGTATAGTTTTTAAATACAACATGGCTAGGAGTGTATCTACCTGCCCAACAGCCTGCATCATGCAGTCGTGATGTTGAAGCCAGTGAACTCCATAACCTTGTGTTCACCTGAAAAAAATTGTTCTGTGTTTTTATCTTGCTCCTCTTCTATGTGCAGAGATTTGTTTGTTATAGAGTCTCTACTGAGTATCAGAATCCTAGCACTAGATTTTTTTTCCTAATTGTATTTATAACTGACATCAAACCTGGGCTAGCCCCACCTGGCTTCTGCAGTGCACCATGTCAAACTCTGTGGCACACTGAAATTCCTGCAGTGACATTTGGTTAAAATAAATAAGAAGTTTTTGTTGATTTGAATGTGGTCAGCACTGTCTTGTTTACATGCTTTGCTACAGAATTTATTTTAAAATATATTGTTGACTGCTCTTCTGATAGTTTGATTTCTCATTACTTTTTTGGCTGCAGTTTGCATAAACCTATGTGCTGGAAGTTGGGAAAGAATATTAATAGCACCAGAACTGCACAGAACAGTTGAGGCTTTGTGTATCAAGCAGGGTGGAAATACTCATGATGTTCTAGTTACAATGGAACTGAAAAGACTGATAGGTACTCTGCCCTTTCTTGATGCCTACTAAGGCCATGGATCATTTCTGTCTCTCATACCCCCTGGCACATCCTCCCCACTGATGGATATTTCTGGGACCCCCATATGCACCCCTAACTTCCCCTGTCACCTGGAGAGCTGGGGAGAAGGCCGTGCTGTTGACTGGCCCCATGGACAGCTCTCACCCAGTGCAGTGGCTGGAGACAGAGCAGACAAAGTGCTTCTCCTTCTGGAATGGATAATTTTGCAGTTCCACTCCTTTTTACATTTCTTCTTGAGAGCTGGATTTTATTCATTTGGTTACCTGAAAAGTAGTTATTTAGCTGCAGGACAGGAATTCAGGTAAGAATGAATGATCAAACCTTTCATCTCCAACTCCAGCTTTAAATTCAGGTTAAACTGCTCTTGCTGTGCCTTATTACTGCAATCAAACTATTAGCAGAAATATTAACTGGGATAATTTGCATCAGTGTAAATGACTGATTGATACTGTAGGCACTGTAAGAACCCAGTAGCATGAGCTAAAAATGAATATGTTTTTCCATGAAGTGTTCTGGAAATCTAGATGGATTGTTAATGAAACAGAGAGCATTTGGCAAATTTTGGAAGGCACTGAATTTGGTCATGAAGGTCTGATACTCCTTTTGCAGAGAATGAGGGAGAATTGCCACCCAGAAAGCCCTAAATCATACCCAGCCTGTGGGTATTTTATTCTGGGCACAATAAATCTGGTGGCTTCAAGCTTCTGAAGGAAAAATGCGCAGTCCATAAAATATCACTGCTATACTTGGCACACTTCTGTAAGCTTTGCTAAAGGGCTGAGGACTGAAAAAGTGAGTAAACGTGAGGGCAAAGGTTTGGGTCCAGAGAGGAGCTAGAATTGTCCACATCCTAGGTTCAATTCTGTGTCAGGACTGTGCCCAGCTCTGGGCTCCCCAGTGCCAGAGAAATATGGAGCTGGTGTGTCCTGGTTCTGCCTCTTCCTAACTTCAGCTTGTATATACCCTGTCTCTCTGTGTATGTCTGCATCTCATTCCTTGAGTATCCCTTTGCTCCCTGGACTCCTCCAGTGGATCACTAGGAGCCCAAAGCATCTTGTTTCACCTTGTGTGTGGCATTTCAAATGTACCTAATGTCTGCTTGTTCCTGTGCCCAGAAGTGCCTTAGTGCCAATGAACTTCATAAGTCAGCTATGTAACTTTGCATACAAGGGTTACAGTCACGTTTCAGAGGCAGGGATTGCTTTGCTAGTCTGTCCTGGTTTAAATCTGGCAAGTGATCTGAGAACCAGCTATATGGGTCAGCCATATGGATCCAGCAGCAACTACTGCTGTTTTCTACAAAATGTGACAGAAGCCAGAATAGGCAGAGGCATGGTGTCTGTGTAGTAGCTCAGTGGGTAAACAATCCACAGAGATACAAGTTAAATTATTTCCTTACCTGAGGTATTCAAGCCTGCACCTTTCTCACAGTTCCAAGATACTGGCTACAGAAGTCTAATGCAAAGTAGAAGCATTCTTCAATTTTTATTTTGAAATTAAGAAATTAATTAACTGTTCCAAAAATAATTAGTACTTCATTATACCAGACTTGGAAGATGGCAAGATTGCCTAAAATCTAACACTTCTGCTTTGGTTCACATCCCTTACCTAAGTTCAATTTCTCTTGCAAAGCATCTGCCTCAAAGTAGCCTTCAACCACATTATTGGGGTGTGCCAATGGGAGGCAGGAGCTAAGACTATAAATCATAACTAGAAAGATGTAAGAAAGACTTTGCAGAATCAGCAATTAAAATACAGCCCTCTGCTAGGCCTTTTCTGTTGTGATGGCAGTTGTGGGATGAGAATGCTGCTGCAGGCATCAGTTTCTGCCCATGCTTCTGTGTGGGCACAGTTTTGGAAGGTGCAAAAGATGGGCACTGTGACAGTGTTTGTGATGTGTCTGGGTGTCATTCTGGATCCTGGCTCTGGTGGCTTTATCTCCAGTGTGTTTTCCCAGGGCAGGCCTGAGGAACTTCACGAGGAACTCTCCTGTCCCTTGGGGACAGAGAGAAGGAGCCATTGCTGAGCAGTACTGCTGTGTTTGCTTTTTGAATAGGCTCAAGTTGTCAGTGCTGTCATATCCCTGGAAATTCTCTCAAAGAAAGCATTTGAAGGAGAACCTCTTTATTCCTGCTCACACAAACACACACAAGTAAAGTTTTTATTATTATTATTATGCTTTCAGATAAACACCCACAGCAAAGCCTCAGTTTCATTTTATCTCCCAGATAGCTCCAAGAAAAAGAAAAATCACTACTTCTGCCCGCAGCCTAAACAACTCATTTTGCTGCCGAGTGCCATCTCAAAAAGAGGAACAGTATAAACTAATTTCATACCTATTCAGTTCAATAATAGGTATTGTTCTAACTATACCTCTCGTGATAAGAGGCAGAACAGCTTATTTTCCATTGCTAAGCAACTGTTAAAACTGTGTGCAGAATTCAGCCAGCTCTTATGGTCTGATAGGAATCAGTGTCTAAAGTTCTTGTTTGCATTTTCAAGTCAACAGTAAGTGTAATTCTCTATTGACATTCATTTAAGATAGTTTATTCATTTAAGATAGTTTATGACTGTACTAGTTTCAGTCAGTATTCTGTCTTAATGGTGTTCTGAATGGCCTGCTCTCCCTGAGAAAGAAATATTTATCAGTGATGCATTAAACTGCTTTAATCCACTTGTTTTGTTTTGATATGATGATGAAGAGGCATAGAAGGTAACACAGGAAAAAGAGGGTAATGTGAAACACTGCGGAAATAAAAGCTGATAGTATGAAAGGTACCAAGCTATAGGCAGAGAAGTATTTAGGTGGGGAATCATAAATCAGAAGCTAGTATTTGTGTCTGAGATGCAAAGACATTTGTAAAACCCTTTCAGGTTTGGAAGACCAAAATCTAGGCAAGACATAAAAGCCTAAGTGCATTAAATTGTGGGAGTTTTTCCAATACTAATTTATGAGTTCAGATTTTAGCCATTTGTGTACATGATTTAGGAGAAGGAACTGGTTCATGACTTGCAGAGATAATGAATGGGCAAATGCATAAATGCAAAAGTATAGAAGTTGCACGATATGCAGGAACTTGCATTCATATTCTTTCTTTGCATCTGTGGAGTGATTTCAGTGGCCTAAGAGCATTGTCATGACAGTATGAGATCTTTTCAGATGCTCTGTTCCTTACCTGTAAGTGAGGACACATATATAGGGGGACAGAGGGTGTACTACTGCACCTAGAACTCTGTGCACGTATCTAGAGTTTCTCCATTATTTTAATGGATGTATCAACCTGTGATCAAAGCTTATGCATGTGGGCAACCCTGTCACATTCAGCAGAACCACTGCTCTTTGCTGTCATATAAAAACTTAAATGTTCCATGGGTACAAGCCGAGAAAATCAGCGCTTTGTCAGAGGGAGCCCATACAGGTGAGTCAATGATACCTTACTTAGCTCAGTGTGCCTCACACCATGACTTGCAAGGTTTGTAAGTAAGGACTTTAGCAAGCTGCCTGAGTCAGAAGAGTGTATCAGCACAACATGATATGAAAATGTGGGGGTGAAAAGTTGAGACCGTCCCTCTGTGGAGAGAGATTACAGCAGCGTCTGAGTCACCATGGGATGTGAGAAAGCTGCAGGCGATGGCATGCAAAGTGAGCTTGGTCTGACTTGTCTTCTTATGTAACTCCTACATTATCATCTTCTCTGCTCCATACATAAACTCAGAAAAACATCAAGAAGCAGTTACTGAAAGCAGTACTCTTATTTATTCATTTATATGAGCCAAACATGACAAAATATTATATATCTTACGCATGAGCTTTAGTGCGGGACCAGCCTCTTTCCTCACTGGTACTGGTAAGACCGTTGGCAGTCATTAAAAGGATGTTTGCACCCCCTAGTGTATAAGAATTTGCAAGAAATCTGGTTCTTGTAACAAGCTGAATGAGCGTGTTTAATATTAATCATAACAAAATCTCCCTGTTGCTATCTTAACATCTTAAAGGGAAAGGATTGTAAACTTAAAGATCTTCCTGGGTGTAGTCCCTCATGCCACTGTGTTTGTACTGAAAACTGCTTCTGCTAATTTGGATTATCATTGCACTGGGAGGTTGCAGGGATTTACAGTAAAAAATAACATTGTACTGAAAACAGACTATTCAAATCCAGACCTCTCTGAATCTTAGGGATGCAGGAACTAGCTTCAGCCCATTAGCAAGCTAAACTCTGTAATGGTGTTTTACTGAAGGTTGGGGATTCAGGGATGTAGGCCTTGACTCCAGTTTAGCAGGTGCTGCAAAAACAGGACACGTGTGTAACTGCCCTTCAGGAAGTGCAGCCAGTTTGCCAGAGCAACCAGGCCTTAGCTTCTGACAGTGGCCCGTATCCTGTTGCTTGGAGTGGGTCTTGAAATATCTTTGACAAACTTCTCTTAACACCCATCAACCACTTTCACAACTCATTCTTTAAGTGTGATTTTACTTACACTGAGTTCATCATGTTAAACAAGGTGGAAATATTCGTTGTGATGGACCACTTGAACTGGGACCCAAACTGCAGTTCGGCTTTTAGCATTCTGCCCAAGTATCCAAAGTCAGAACAAAACTCAGGAACTGGATCCTAACTGTGAGTGTGAGATGGGAGTAGCTTGTAGGTACCATTTGAAGAAGACCCTGCCCTGGTGTTTGAGAGTTGGAAGGTATGACCCATACCTTCACAGCAGGGTCTGATACGTGCTGCCTGGCTAATGGTCACGGGCAGACTCTAAGCTGACTAAATTACAAGTATTTCTTTTCTAGAATTCACCTGTGCATGCTCATATTGAAAAGAGGATCTCACTATTTCCCCTGTGATTCCTACAACCCCATTGCTGCAGCATTGGCAAGTGCCTGACATCCAGAAAAATGATACTGCCAAGGGAAAAAAGAGGTTTGTTCTCGTTATCCAAGCAGAACTAAATGGCAAAAAAAAAAACCCAAAAAAAACCTCACCCAAACCCTAACTGCATAAATGGTGAAAATTAAATTAGGTTTTCTTTACTTTCATTATCTAACTACATTCTTATAATGAATGTATTCTAAGATATGAATTTCAGTCTATGATATTTACTGCATAATGTCTAGTAACCCCTCCAAACCACTGTATGCTTTAATTTTAAATGAATTCTTTGGGCTTTTTTTTTCCAAAGCAAGAGCCATGATCTTTTGACAGATGCTCCTCAGTGCTACATCTATCGTGTTCTCTGTTAGAAACTATGTAAACTACTGAGAATGGTTTAATGAGAATATGTTTAAAAAAAAGAGTACCTTAACAAGGAAATCATACTAGGATGTATTGGTGCCAATTTAAAAGTAAATCTCCACCTATATTTGAAAAATTTAATCTATCTTATTTTAGTATCCTATTTTAGTAATTGGACTAATTATTTGCAAGTTTCTTTTATAATTAAAAAGCAAGATCTTTCCATACCAATTAATTTCTAGTGTAGAACTTTTTTTTTCTACTTTTATAACTAGATACCCAGGACTGTGATTTCTGTTAGACAAAACTCCAGCTGGAAAACTACTGAAGTTTATTTTCCTTGTTACTGGGAAAATGCTAGAGCCCTGTTCCCATTTCTAAGAATGACCAGGAGAATTCTACCTGCTGCCTTCTGCCAGTTTCCCAGTGACTTTAGCGCCAGCACAGGGAGGTTGGGGGCTGACTTCACCTAGCCTAGCCCTTCTCTCAATCTCTCTGTGACTCATGAGTCTGGGGCTGTGTTTCCTGGTCACAGGGTGCAGAAATATTGACTGTTGGGTTGAGGTTCAGGTGCAGCTTGGTTTGGTGCTGACGAAGTCATCACTCTCTCTCAGACTGTTAGATGTGAACTGGTGGAGCTTTGATTTACGGTAGATGTTGCTGCTGGCAGTAAGAGAGCAAGAGATTGCTTGAAGTTTCAACAAATGGCCAAACTGAATGCTTGAGTTCTTTTGTCCAAAATACTTGAGATGCTTTACCAGGAGAAAACAGTGTTACTGGTATACACCTGTTAGTGGGACACAGACCTTTAGGATCCACTGCTCTTAAAGCAGAATAGAATACGCCAGGGCCCTACACTGGCCACTGAAGAGCAGAGAGAATAGCCAGTGAGAAATTTTATCACACTATTAAAGGAATTCTTGCATAAGCAAAAAAATCCACCCTTCACACATGCCATTTTCACAGAAATATGTCAACATGAAATGTAGGAAAAGAGGGATAATGCACTGGTTTCTAGGGAGTTCAACTGAAATTAGATGTAGCAGATGATGTGGTAATTTCCCCACACTAACTAATGACAATGGCTCAGGAAATTAGAGATTAATAAAAAGGCTACACAATAAAACTGACCAAAAATTCAAATCAGTGTCATGTGGAATTTCCTCTTAAACATCTTCTTGGATGTTTAAGGCCATATGATACAGTTTGCAATGAAACATTCTGGATACACTGGAATTACAGGTAAACTGAAATGAGACTTTCCTCTCAGGGCTTTCAAAAGAGAGTGTCCTACTTTCCAGTTTTTTTCTTTGTTTGTTTTGTTTTGCTTTGTTTTTCAATAATGCCCGGTGATGTTTCCGGTGAGTTGCTCCTTTTCCTTAAAAAATGATACTGAGCAAAATTAAAATTATAGATGAGACTGCTCCCTGCATTTATTTGACAGCCATGACTGCCTGAAGTCATATTCAAGGGTGCGGATTTTTGTTTTCCTTCTCCAAGGAAAGCTTGTCCTGTTCTGTTTAATATACGGGGTTGGTGAAATGCATTTAATGACTCATTCTTGTAAGTTTTGAATGTCTAATACAGAATTTAATGTGAATATGATGGTGCTGCTTCATGGGGAGATTTTTTCCTGCTTCAAGAAAGCTGAAAGGTTCCATCCTTTGCAGAGATGCTAATACCCAGTCAGATATCCCAGCAGCCCCTATGTGGCTATTATTCCAAGAGGCATCACCTTAAAGTCTTGGAGAGAAAGCATTACGGTTAATGCAGTTTGGTGAGTCAGTGTAATATTCACTGCATTACCTTGGCCTGGCTTAATGGCAGGAGCAGCATGCTCTCCGTGTCAGAGAAAATTACCTGTTGACCCTTGCTGTAGCTTGGTGCCGTTCTTAATGGAATTGCTATGAAATGATGTGTGGAAAATCCTATATGGAGTCCACTCCTCCTGCCCTGCCCCTTAGGGAACCTGTTTCCTATCAGCTTGCCTATTAAACAACAACAATAACAAAAAGCTGGCTTTGGCATTTTCATCTGTTATAGTATTATTTTCAAGCACACATCGTAGCTGGACAGTGAACCTACTTTTCTAGTGCAGAAATCAAGTGAAAAAGGAAATGAATGCAGAAAGAAAGATAAAGAAATGCAAGAGGACTTCTGTTCTGATGGAAAACAAAAGAGATTGTGGTGTTCCCTTTGCAAGAAGCAGCAGTGTTCCACTCAGGGGAAACTCTTACTTCCAGTAACAGCCTGGCACACTAAGCATACAGGTGATCTCTACAGCTGTGCGATGTGGGAGAACTGAATGTTACCCCTTTGAATGATTAAAGAGGTTAATTGTGAATGACAGCTGGAAAATGTTCTTGAGAAGCCCTGGATGATGCCAAAATCTGCTGGGTCACAGAAGAGACATGTCATCTTCTAAGGTCCTCACCCCTGGCCATGGGGCCAAGTCTATAAACGATGTTGTAAATGCGCTGAGTCAATCCGTTGCTTCCTCACATCTGCTTTGACTGACAGGAAAATGTTCAGCATTCCAACACTGCCAGTTCCCGGCCAGTACACAGCTTCAGACTCACCAAGAGATGGTTCTTCCCTTACTTGTGTGAAATTCAAGCATCTGGCTCAGAGAGCCTTCATATGCTGAGCCTGCAAACTCATTGTTCCGGACTATGTCTTCTACCTGTTTCCAGGAGCCTCACTGTTCAGACAGGAGCATTCCCCTTCTGCTTGGTATCTCACATTCCCAGTGCAAGAAGTTTTGCTGAGGGATAGAGGCAGCTGCGGTGCAACATTGTGAAGGAGTAGACTGACAGGCACTGCTGCTTGCTCCACTTGTTGTGAGTTCATCCCATGCTATGTCCTGCTGAGGACCGTTCTGTCACCCACGGGCACGCCCATTGTTTGGTTTGATGTGACCAGGCTTGGGCTCAGAGCTTCAACAAGCCTGAAAGCCATCAGCTGAAGCCCAGACACAAGAAAGGCCAGTGTGCAACTCATACAGGGATGCTGTGCTCTCAGTGTGTCACACTCATTAGGGATGAGTGTCAGTGCCTGAAAAAGGTGGAAAACACTGCAGAGTCCTCAGCATCTTCCTTTGATGTCTCAGCTATCATAAAAGGCAGCCTACACCACCGCTCCTGTACAGTCTCACTAAAAAAATCAAAAGGGAGATAAATCATCAACTGTAGAGGAGATCTCTACAATTTGGCAGCACTCCTGATCCACAGAACTATACTTCTGGTTCCTGCCATTAGCCCTGTTGCAATGTGTGCAGGAACAGATTACTCATCAGGCCAGAACATCAACAATCATGGCATTAATTTTGGGGGGGCCCTTAAAACAAAGAGCATTAATAGAAAAATCGCCTCAATCATATGAAATACACCTTTCAGAACTGACAAAAATAAGTGCAGTGCACTTTCAGTGATATTGCACCATGTAAAAAGGTTATTAAAAATGTATTTGAAGGAGCAGCTTTGTCAATACTAATGCACTGAAGGAGCGGAGGGTTTCCCAGCTCAAGCCCTGATGCACTGACTTAGCGAGGGAGAGATGACTGCAGTAAGGGATTTGAGAAGCTTTTGTTAGATATGCGTTTTCAGGCTTCATATGCAGAGAATTGTTTTCTGTTTTAGAATGATGCTCAGTAATATTGAGGTAAAATAAGAATAATATATTTTAAAAGGAATATTGACAGCTAGCTATTGGTTCAGCTCTGGGAATGTGTTTGAAAGTGGTGGTGGTGATAGCGTGTAGAGGAATGAGAAATTACTGATAGGAATGTGAATGATTTATTGGTTTATTTGTTGGTTTTTATTTCTGTACTAATCGAGGGGTTTCTGGCACTTCAGATCCATGCATTCTCTAAAGTGATGTGTCCACACCAAGTACATGCAAGCACTCAAAAATTTTATAGCGTAATTAGATTCACTATGAGAAACACATTCCTTCTTTTATTTTCTATTCAGACATCTTCAACATGGCACTCAGTAACTTCTGGAGCAAGATTCCTACCGTGAGTTTCTATGTATGTCTTTAAGGACCAAATGACCAAATGTCAGTCTGGTTTTATTGCTGTAAATGGCCCCAGCATAGTGAGACAGCAAGGAGTGGTCTTTAAGATCCCAACTTACAGACATTTAATGTGATGATGAGAGAGGTAAGCATTTATTTTTTAATTATCACTGTGTTTTTTCTTGTTCATGCTCCCTTTGAAGAATGCAGAAAACACTTTCGTCTTCTCTGGTACATGGAGCACACTGGTTTTGTCTTTGAGCAGTGTCTGTGGGAAGCCGGTGCAGTTATTCCATGTTCAGAGCTCTTGCCCTAAGGATGGTAGGTCCATCTGCATCGGGACTTACTGAAAGCAGTGACATGTAGTAACAGCAAAACACCATAAGGGTTCAGGAGAACAATATGGTAGCACACAACCAGTTTCCGTATTGCTTTTTGTTGTTACCGTTGTGCTTTTCAGACGTGGTTCCTTCTTGTTTGCTTTTTTGGCTTGCGTTTCCATCAGTACTTAAGCAGGCGATGGACTTTTTGCGCAGGGATGCCTGCCCTGGGGATGACCTTTCCCCGTTTGTAGGCGGGCGCTCTTTGCAGTCAGGCTGAGCGTGAAAAGGGGCACACAAGATCAACAGAGGGGTCCTTTGAAAGGTAAAGGGTCTTTTTTTTGTTTCAGCTCTCCAGACTGTAACACCTCAGGGAGACTTGTCACGCACCCCGAGCAGTGCAGCCCCGGAATGCCCCCACGGCACATTGCCGTGTACCGTCACAACGGCGTCTTCCAGCGCACCCTGCCCGCACAGCCGGGATGCCGCACCTGGCACCTGGGAACCTGACGCTTCCCGAGCCGTGGTCCCCGCCCCGCCGTGCCCGGAGAGGGGCGGGCAGCCCCGGGCACCGCCGCACCGCTCCCTGGGCAGGACGGCGCGGGGCCGTAGGGACGGCTGTTAGCTGGAACTCGGGAACGTTTTGAGCGGTGGCTCCATAGCTCAGTGGTTAGAGCACTGGTCTTGTAAACCAGGGGTCGCGAGTTCGATCCTCGCTGGGGCCTCCTTGCTACTTTTGACGGCCCCCGACAACCGCTCTTCTTTTAGGGCGTTTTGTTGTTGGTCAGGAGCTGCGCGTGTCTGTGTGGGGGGATTTGTTTCGAGAGCGCTCCGGAAGTACGCGCTGAGCGCGGGCAGAGTCCTCGCGCTGTATGCGGGTGGGAGTGCCGGCTGCAAACGGAGCACCGGGGTGACCGGGAACTTTTGGTGCGGCTCCCAGCGCAATTTCACTGATGGGAGCGTTGGCAAAATGCTGTTACGTGCATTAGAAACAACAAAATGCCCCAGAGTGGAGAATAAGCTGGGCTGGATTCGCTGAGCCCTCGCAGTTCCTTGTGGAAGAGCAGATCGTATGTGTGATGAGTGGCTGATCCGTTCTCCACCTCCAGCAAATGTGGCAAGAATAGTTTGTCTGTTCCTTCTCCTTGGAGCTATATATAAAAACTGCCATGGGAAGGCTTTTCTAAAACACTGACAGGTTGATACATGCGCCTTTATAGCGGTTGGGAAGCTGCATGAGTGGGAGCTAAGCCGCCTAATGTCAGCGTTTAAATTGTGCTTCCATTTTAGAAATCTACGAACTGAATCCTCCGAATTAACTGCACGCTGTTATGTAAGCGCGGGAGAGGCAGATGCTCCCGGAGGCCTCCAGAGGGAGAGCCTGCTCACCAAACCTGGGGCTGCTCTCGGTCGCAGTACTTCTGGGCATACCCGGGCATCCTCTGGCTGGAAATGATCTCAGGGATCTGATGCTTTGGAGACACTGTGTCACAGAGCACCTGAAAGCAGGATCTGCAATATGTGACTCAGTTTTCTGCTGATGTGAGCAAGTTTTCTTTTTGTTTTCTTTTTTTCAGAGGTCTGCCTTTATGATTAAACGCAGCCTATTTTAAACAGCAGATTTTAAACAAAACGTCTTTTATAATTGTGCTGCTGTGGTACTGTATGTATGTAGTAGACCTCACAGAAACCTGCAGACAGTGGTGTAAGGCAAGAGCAGTCTGTAGCACCTCTGGGGCCCCCAGCTCTCTCATACACAAGTGCAAAACAGGAGATGCACCCAGCTACTCCGTTGCCCAAGAGACACCTAAGTACCATTCCCCGATCCCAGCCAAGGAGCAACCTAAGAATACACCATCTTCAAAGGTTTCCATTTCTTGCTGAAGGAAATTTTAGCAGCTGTTGTTACTGAGGGTGAGAAATGAACCAAAGCTTTGCTCTAAGAAACTGAGGTGACCTTTCCTGGGTTCAGTGATGCATCTGTTGGCAACGTCATTAGAAAATGCCTTCGTGGTTTGTTTCTCTGAGCTGTGGTGAGGAGCCTGGCCATACTAATTGTGTTTTCAATTTGACTACTACCAGAGCCCCTAGGAATTACGGTTGTATCTGGACAGACAGATGTCTGCCCTCACTGCAAGATAATCTAAGTTTATTTTGGAGATTGTTTTGTGTTGTTTTATTTTTCCCAAGAAATGCATACCTAGTTGCTCTTTCCAGCGGCAGAAGGAGAGCCCAAGGAGAGGCTGTTTCCTTCATGAGAGCACTATTTTTCTTTCCAAGAATGTAGCAAAAATTGACATATCTAAGCCTAGTGTACTACAGTTTGATACCATTTTCAGCACCTGGAATAGGGAATTTAAATCACTGGCTTTAAATGGTTTAGCCTTTGGAGGAGAATCTAAATATAAACCCTTTCAGAATACCATATATGTCAGTATTGGAAAGGTGTTCTCAAGACATCATAAGTTTCTTAAAAAATGAAAACAAAAAACCCAAACATTCTCTTCCCCACCAAACTTAAAGCACTTTCAAAATCTGAGATTAATAAAACATGTTTCCATTGGTTTAGTCAGAAAAGAACTGACTTCCGTTTTCGGTCTTGTTCCTAAATCCTTGAAGCTTGATGGCTTCAGGTCTATGCCAGTGAGTCAAAGTCAAAAAGCAGAAGTCGAGACATATTTTTCCTCACCTGAAGTGAATGCAGCTATCAAGGACGCCTTCAATGAATAGTAAAAGTGTTCACCTGTAATTAGAATCTGTGCATCCTGTGCACGTACAAACAAAAATCCTGCTGTCATCAATAAGCTCAATAGACTCTTCAGATTATTATGATCTTTCTTGTTTTCAGATGACCAAAATTAGTATGCAAGCAGAAGCAGTCTTAGGGAAAAGATGAAGCTTAAATAGAATTTAGAAATATGACCCTAAAGTATGAGGAAGAATGAGAGTGTGATTCAGCTTTCTTGCCTGCTTCTCTAAGCACTTGTTCTCTAGACTGATCCATTTCAACTTATCTTATTAAGAGCATAAAGGAGGCTGTAAGTGGAAAACTTTTACCATGAAATAAGGCTGGAATCAACTTCGTTAATCTCCATTCAAACCACAGAGTCTGCTTTGCTGACATCAGAGCAGGCAGACCGCGTACTAATGCTACATGTGTCTGTCTGCCTGCCTGCATCTGTCTGATTATTCCTCAGACAGATCCTGTACACAGGCTGCTCACAACTAAAGCACATTCGTTCCTCCTGGAGATAAACAGAGGAGCTGTTCTGTTGGTCACCATGTTACAGACTATTTTTGGACAGGAATGCAGCCGCTTGCAATCCCCCTGCTGTATACGTGAGCCTCACTAATGACCACGGTGCCTGTGTGTGCACAGCCTCAAATCACAGCACGTTCCCTCCCAAGAAGAGTCTGTACGTCTGCTCGTTCCCTTCAGAGCACCAATGCTGCTGCTGACTGTGTCGCTGCGAGAAATTTAATCCACACCAAAAGCCATTTGTAATAGAGATTAATAAAGGGCAAAACCCCCCAGATGAGTATTTTTCGCTGCGTGTAGCAGCTGTGTAGAGACAGCTGTCACTAACATGCTAGCATTTTTTTGGATTGATAAAATATAGCACTGAAGAGCTATAAGGTTGAGCTGTGCGCTATAGTCTGTAAATAAATGTGAATTATTATTGTTAAATGACTTATTTATAATTTCTATCTCCTTTTACTTACTATAATGATGCTAATAATTTTTGCTGTTGTGGCTAGTTTTTCAATAGAAAGAAAAGCCATGTTCATTTGTTGCAATTAACTGCTTAATTACTGGAGTTCTACAGTCTGTGTATACTTTACCAGCAGAACAGTGGAAGCAGAACTGGAAAGCACTGTCACAACTATGCTGAAATCACCTTCTTACCCTTTGACATCATTGCTGCTGGCCTGGGCAGTGTCTCCACTGCCTGTACAATTGCAGTATCAGCTAATTGGAAAAGTGGAGCAAACTAGAGCTCAGGAGCCTGGCACCTGAGTGGCTTTCTCAGTCCAAACTGAGCCTCATGTTCTGTGTTCTAACATTACCTTAAGGCTCTTTTTGGAAACCTGAGGTCACTGGGTCTGTCAAGCAGCCCATGAACCTGAACCTGCACTGGTCCTTCTTGTGTTTCTCATGTGAGGAAGCAGATTGCTTACGCTGGACTTGAGCTAGGGAGACACCCAAAACTTGGTCATTTAAGGAGGTTGTGGATGATGAAGGAGATAGTTTTAGTGCAGAGCTCAGATCCTGAGCAAGCACAGCAAGAGCGATGCAGCTTGAGACAGGGCACTGGCTGTGATGAGCTCTAACACCACTGCTGTTTGTTTGGCTTATAAATGTCAGTCAGCCAATTAGTTCAGTGAAGCTTTTCAAAACATTGCCTGTGAGGTTATTATAATTACAGTGCTAACACAAATAGCCTGAATTCCAAGGTCTGAGCAGCAGAGAAATATCAACACAGGACCAAGCTTAAATTGAATAGGTGCAAATAAACTCTGACATTATAATCGGGTTTCTTTACTGCCTGGTCTGTGCTCTGATCATCACCTTTCTGCCTCATTCTGCACAGCTTGCCCAGCATGACAGCATGTCTGCTGAACTCTTCTCTATTCAGCTGAAGTGGTGCAGGTGTCCACCACAAGCTGGGGCTGTGCAGTGTGTGCAGTATGGACAGCCCATGTTCCAGCTGTGCTGGGGGCTGAGGGGAGCTGCTCTGCAGCTGTGCAGAGGAATTAGGGGCTGCATTCAAGCGTAACAACATCAATCATAAAGAATCAATTCTTGCTCCTCCCCTCAGAGCTGCAAAGTGCCAGGGGCGAGTTGCCCTAAACAGCTGATGAACACATCTGAAGAAATGTCAGGCTGGTTAGGCAAACCTAATACTGCTAAACCACCACTGACAGGAGCCCGTATCTCGTCCAGCCCTTCATACTGCTGCTGCAACAACTCAGGACTTTGATCCAGTACATCTTTCATCTGTTCCTCCTCCCCTGGGTTTTCCGCACATGCTTGCCCTCTTGGCTTCATGCTATGACCCTTCATTTGCATTTAGCTCTTAGTGTTCTAATCTGCTTTTTAAAAGCTGGTCTTTAATTTATATCTCTTTGTACCTTTATCCCATCAGAAGAGCCCTTAGATGTGCTTTTTCAACACTGCCTCACAGACAAGATCAATCTTTTTTTTTTTCTACTATTCCATAAAAAGGATAGATTTTCCTATGATTTTTCAGGTTTTTTTTTCCTTTTTTCAACCCAAGACATTTGAATCCAACTCTTCCAGCATTTTCAGTGTCATTTAATACTTGGCTTGTTTTTCTGCTTCCTCAGGGTTTCAATTTCCATTTGGCCAAGAAAGAGAATCTAGAGGAAGATGGAGTGCAGCTGGACAATTAGCCACTACAAATATTTTGGTAAGGCTCTGGGGAATGCAGAGACTTCTATAAACATTGGAATTACAGTCAATGTGCCTGCCTTCAATCTGTGCAGTTTGCTTAGTTCTCAATGCTGTGTTAAATGATCTACCCAAGCTGCTTTTTAATAAATGTTCATGAACCAAGTATATTCTCCTGGCATCAACAGTCACCAAATTTCTAAATACAGTTGACCACCAGTGCCAACAGAGTTTAAGTTAAAAATAAGATTGTGGTGACATATATGTTGTTTTATCTGTTAAATTGTGACATTTGTTGGAGTAAAAAAATGACATTCTCATCAGTTAATTAATGGCATGTTTGAAATAATATAATGTGACTAGTTAAAAATTTTACTAAATTTTTCTGGGTAAAATTAAAGTCCAGGAGGATTGAGTTACTAGCGAAACCTACTGCATTCATCTGTGCCTCTTGCTTCAACATATTTCTTTAGGATGAAAGCAATGTCAATTCCCTTACACTCAATGCCCTGTGGCAGCATCCTTCATGTTTTACTCAGACTTACCTCAAAACTCCTGCTGATTCATGCAAAGGAAGTGTGGGCTGGGTGCTAAAGACTTCAGCATTTGGCTCTCAGTGTTAAGAGTACATCCGTTCTTGTTTTAAAATGTGTATGCATCAAAGGTACTGTACTGACACTGAATATTGGTGAGGTGCGGGACTAAGAGCAGTGGTTATACCGTAAGTTCTGCACACACTTGACTTTTAAGGGTAAGCTAAATGTTGCCATTTGGGAACCTGGAGCACTATAGTGGAAAGTTATGAAGTTCTACTGTAGTCAGAGTACTTGTCTTTGGTTATCATCTTGAATTTCTGAGATGTGGTTTTGCCAAAGATGCAGACAGTTTCTAAAAATTGTTGAATGTCTAAAAATCTAAGGTAGAAGCTTTTAGTCATTTAAATGTTTGACTTCTTGGTAAATTAAGATTACTGTATGTTTTGTATTTGAAGATATTAAGTCTCTTCTCAATGACAGCTATTCCTCCATTACTTCCTGTTGTCTCTCAACTTTGTCTAGTTTTTGTGTGTGTCCAAACAGTCCCTCAAAACATTTCTTTGCCTCCCTTTTCTGATCCTATCATGCAAAGTTCAGCCTTTTATATATATATATTCTAGTAGGTTCTTTTCTAATGCCAGTCAGTAGTTTTTGTCCTAAAAGATGCATGAGTTTTTTCATGTGTCAGAGTTACCACCTAAGAGTTTTGTCATGAAGAATGATGGGTGAGAAAGTAGAGCAAGGGAAACATTACAGACATTGAGAGATGTTTGCTGAGACAGGGTTTTGCTTTTTGTGGAGGCATCCAAAGCACAATAACAATGCAAGATGCCAAACAATGTAAAGGATGATCGGAGCTATTATCTTGATAAGGCTTAGCTATTGAAAAATTAATGAAGGATATAATTACACTGATTGTTAGCTGCATTCCAAATTGTTATCTGCGACAATAAAATTATTAACAGTTAGGCTTTAAATAGCCAGTTAACTAATTATTTCAGGAGAACTATTCAAAACACTATTCTTGAGGTTATTATAATTAAATTCCTGATACATAGCCTATATTTCAAACCTCAGTTCTAGCTTAATTTGCTCCATTTCACTTGGCAAATGGAGGACCATGCAATATTGTGGAGTTGACCAGAGCCTCCTTGTCCAAAAGGTGAGGAAGCTAATGAATTCATGGAGTTGTTAGTCACAACATGCAGCTCAGGTTGGGTGGACAAAGAGAAATAAGTGCTTTGGAGTAACGGCTGATGAGTCTCTTGGAACCAAAGATCAGGCATGTTCATGAATTTTTGAGCTGCAAGTCATCCCCAGTGAGATCTCAGCAGTGCTGTCAGCAATAGTGAACTCTGCAGTGCTTCGGGGGCTGCTTCTCTCTATCACCTTGACATTGTCTGAGTAGAAAGGACAGTGGGGAAAAGAGCTTCTTATCCCCTCCAATGTAACCTGTTGGTACTAACATAAACAAACTTGCTTTATGCTAGCATTTCTATTGTTGCTACTCATGGGTGAGGCAGGAGACACAGAAGATTTCTTCAAAATGCTGGTAGTGGACAAAACGGGTATCTTTTTTTCTTTATTCATGGCCTTTTGGTTGCTTTCTAATCTCTGTTGAACTACTGTCTCTTCTGCCAAAGTTCCTTTCTAGCTAGGAGTGGTTTTGGTTGGATGATAAACTAGCAAGGCAGTTTTAGACTCCTGCCATCACTCTTCTTCCTAAAATGATATTGGTTTGCTAATGTAGATGGTACAGTTTTCAAAGAGGTTGGAAATGTTGCAGGACATCTTACCATCAACTCAGAGGTACTAAGTACGGGCCATAGTTGGTCCTGGTGATGAAGACTTCCCACTTTCTTGTTTTGGACCTTCATCAAGCTGAGTATGAACTAAAGAAGCCAAAGATGTCATCACATTTGGTGTTTGACATGGGGCAATGATCTGCCATTACAGCCTTGTCTTAATTGCTTGTTAGTTACAGGTATTCTGCCTTTGCACTCCCTTTGGGTGAAATTTTGTCTCTCTTTTGAGCATCCACTGTAGAAAAGCCCTCAGGTGACTCTTGCTAATAACCTAATTTCTGTGACACCACTAAGCCCAGAGCTCACAGGCTGAAACTGTAGATCAGTTTCTACTTAAACTTAAATCAGATAAGTTAAATTATAATTTAACACCCTCCTGTGGGAGAGATTAATCTAGCAGCATGGTCTAGTGGCTGTCCCTGACCTTGCTTATTGAAATAAAATGACTCAAATAAAAGCTGATAGAAAGAGAAGAACTTTATTCACACAGTATCTTTAATAAAAGATGTATTTTAGTTTATGGTAAGAAAAGAAACAGTTACTTGATCTCCTGATTGTAAAGTTGAGAAAAGGAACAGTCAAACCTGTTCCTATTAGTAAAGGACTATTATAATGTATTAATTAAAAAGCTAAGAATACTTTAGAAAAGATGTGTAAAAATATAGTACACTACATTCAGATGTAATGTAGTGCTTAGCTACATGTGATCCAATCCAGTGTGATCCAATTAACTATGGCATCCTGTCAGCTAAAGTTACTATAGAGGACTAGATGTATGCCTCAGTTGGTCACTTAGTTGCTCAGTTAATACATCTCAGTTGATGACAATCAGTAACTTATGAATATAGTAATAAGCAGTTTGCTGATATTCTTTGTAAACAAATGCACTTGTGCAAAATAAAACATTTTTCTGTATTCTGAAAATCCATTCATTTTTCCCACATTATCTACTTCGCATATTTATCAATTTTTATGTCTTGCAGTTATTGACCTGACTGTTTCAATTTGGTCACTATGAATTAATACAAACATATTACATACAGTTTGTGAACCAGTGAATATTTCAGTAAAGTTGTAGAAGCTTTAGATTGTAAACAGTGAAGACCAGCTGGATGAATTTGTGTAGGCACGTGCTTTTTCCCTTCCCTTCTGGGACTCAGTGTTGCTGAGAATTTCATCAACCATATTGAATTTGTATGCAGCTTGAGCATAGCCAGATGTCACAGTGCTGTAGTGCAATCACTTCCTTGGAATATGTTGGCCAGAGATAAGATAAAACTTCTAATCACATTGACAGTCACAGACAATCAATATGCTGGGGTCGCTGGAGATCAGCTGTGACACATCCTGTGGCTGCTTGTCTCTCCCAGCACCGCCAGTCACGCTGTGCAGGCAGAGCTGGCTTAGAGGCTGCTCTCCTGCAGAGGTGTTTTAGTGCTACCAGACTCACCATCTGCCATGGTCTTCATCAGTTCGTCCTGTGATGTGACAATATGCACAGCTACGGTCTGAAATACTTCCTTGCTACAGGATGCATTTTGCTGACCAGAAATTGCCCCTTATAATTACATGTGTGCTGAGAGGTTTCACACTGTGAAAAGGATTTTGGTATTTCGTAAAAGCAGTTTCAGACAGGAGTGAGAATATTATTGACTGTTCTTTGAGCATGAAATTTCCACAGCTGACAGGTTTATTTTATAGTGACAAAATTCAGGCCACATTCCCGGAGTTTGCTTATAGAGGAGATTGTCTGACACTGCAACAACTTCACTAAGCTGAACTTCTGCACCTTCTGCCAATCAAAAATCCGAGTAATTCTGAAAAGTCGAATTATTCACCTGGAAAGAAATGAGCTTGGCTTAACATACTTTGTTTTGGTAAATAAAAACTGGCAGTTTCTTACCATCTTTATGTTTAGATACTTATACACAAATTGTTTCACACTGCAGGTATTAAACTCAGACTGACTAGCCTACAGTTTCCCAGCTTCTCCTTTTCCCAGTCTGTAGCAAAGTACTGCAGTTGTCATCAGTCCTCTTTGTGTTTGAAAGTACTTCAGATTGTTTCAATTCTTAATCTTCTGGGGTGAATTTCAGCCGGCTTCACTGCCATGCCAAATATTTGCTCTCTGCTCTTTCCTATTTCCAGCCTTTGCTCCAATATAAACATGTTAACAGTCTGATCATAGCCACTGTTTTTATAGAGGCTCAGGCATTGCACATTTTGTCCTTTTATATTCCTTCTACCATTTTTCAGCATTCCTGCTTAAGACCAGAGCAATGCTTTCTGTCTTTTATCCCAAATGTGTCTGTAAAGCTTTTCTTACTCCCTTTTTATGTTCTTTGCTGGTAGCAGTTCATGTTATGCCTCAGATTTTCTGAGGTTATCTGCAAATCATGTTAACTTATGTTAACAGTGTCCGTGTTTCATTTTTAAACAATTCATTTTTGATTTTTAGGTCATTAGAAAGCTCTTGATGTTCTTGATGTTGAACATTTGCAATCCTTATCTCTCCTGTAGAGGGGATAACTAACTATTGTTTCAAAATACCAGACTGTAGCATTCTATTCCAAAAATATCAGAAGAATATTTCAACAGTCTGAACCTTTCTTAAAGTTTTATTCCATAAAAAAGAAAGCATGGCAAATCCATCAAATTTCACAAGAATGTCAATTTTGACAGACTGCATGTAAGACTAAAATATGATTTAATGAAACTTATTTCAGCCAGCTGCTATTTTAATAACAGCGTTTCAAAAACTGTCAACATTCACAGGAACAAGAGGAAAGAAAGAGGAAATAAAACCTGTCTGATTATATCTAAGAACATGGTAAGAACAACAGATAATAATACACCATTACAGCAATGCTATGAAAGGCATACTGGCAATAGAGAGCTGGTACAGAAAGCTCTTCTTGCCATCTTTAGGACATAGGTGCACGTGGGAGATCTGTACCAAGGAGCAAGCATTGTGCCCTTAGCCCAGTGGGGAATGCAGTTCATTTAGGCTGTGGTACCAGATACAGAACTGTAAAAACCTTTTCTATGTGCCCCAGTTATCCCTGATTATCTTCCAGGTCTTGTTTTCTAGAACTGTGAACCTTTTTCCTTTTCCAGTCATTTTGTTTCTAGGTAAGTGGTAAAATTTGTCAGGTGAAGTATAAATAAGAACAAATCAGTCATCAAGAACTGTCAAAACTATGGAAAATGCTTTGGTGGAAAAAGGAAATCTTAGACCCACTAGATGCATATCTGATCTTTATGTATTAATTACCTTTGAAAATCAATCCTGCTGTTTTTATTCCTTCTTATACTTGAATAGACTGTAACTTGTTATAATCTGCGTGAGATCCCTTCTCTAGGGGTTTGCTCTACCGCTGGACTGAAGCACTCTGATGAAGCAGTCAAACGTGTTAACATTTTCAGTATCTGATTGTCAGTGAACTCTGTATCTTAATTTGGCATTGCACAGTGTCTGCTCATTTGCTTTCCTCTGGGCGTGTGGAGCCCCACAGTCCAGCTGTCCTCAGCCCAAGAGCAGTGCCGGCTCTCAGCAGCAGAACATCCTCCTGCAGAACCCTCCACCTCACAGACACTGATTAATAATTGCATCTTTCAAGGACTTTTCAAAGTTTCATAAAGTATTGTTCATCTTTGTTTAAGCTCTTTTAAATTCCTCCTATTTTGCTAGCAGAGGCAGTGCATCAGATGTACAGCTCTAAAGACAGCCTTTAAAAAATAGGAATTGCAAAATCACCTCTGAGTTTATGTGTCTTGAGAGATCAATAATAGGTTTCTGTCACTAATTAGAGTCTTCCTACTCCTCTGACCAGCTTCAGAAGTTTATTTCAGACTGATTTCCCTGAGGTTTTAATTCTCTCCACTCTGCCACTTCCAATTCTCTGAGACTGTTAGAACAGATAAGCATCATTAGCAAAATAGTAGTGTTTGCAGGGCTGTCTTCATTCTCCTGCTCTGACAGCAAAGTTACACTGTCATCAGTAGTCCCAAAGCCTCCTCCAGTTTCATAGCAGACAGCACAGCACAGCATTCACCTCCGCTAGCTCAGTGATGTGATAGAACTGGATCCAGCCTTCCTGCAGGACTGGGCCCCAGGCTTCTTCTGGTGGCTGGGGAGAGGTGAGTGCCTCTGGCTCACTCTACTGACACTGGCTCAGCTCTGGAGGTGGCAGAAGAAAACGGAGACATACGTGCACTAGTGCTGTGCTGCTCAGCAAGCCAGGGTGGTGTCAGGGCCTGGGGCAGCTGTGAAGAGACAACTGTGAGCAGCTCGATTGGGCTGGTTTTCCTTACAGGCTGGACGCAGCCCATGAGCCAAAGCCTCAGCTCTTCTCATGTTATTGGAAGTATGAAGTAACAGGCACAATGAGGGTTACAGATGTATCCAGAGTCATCAAGTTAGACTGACACTGTTTTATACAGATAGCCCAGATGGCCATCTGCCATGGAGCAATGCATAATGGGTACAAAACAAAGGATATATTTTTGTGGAAAATAAGTTGTTTGATAAAAACTAAATATTTCTAAACTGTGAAATACAGTTCACAATGAATATATTATGCTGTTGATGAGTTTGTTAGAATAAACCTTTCTTAGCAAGTGAGATTTCTTGTACAACTCAGATGTAAGCAGTAAGTTAAAGATGTCCAACTCAGCTAATTCTCTAATGGTTTATACACTGTGGCTTGTATCTATGTGTATACAAAACTAGGAAGGAAGAGATCTTCCCAGTCAGCCTGTTGCGGAGGTCAGTACACAGCAAACTTCTTGTGATTACAGCAAGGCACCCTAAGACTCATGTTGTGAAAGATGTTGTCTCTTCTGAAGGCATTTTTTTTTAAATTCAAATACTCAGCTTTGCCTTGTGCTTTGCAGTTGCACTTAAGGCGGGCTGACATCGGACACGGCACATGGTCTGGTGTGTCTTAGCTCTGAATTTCAAACCAGCTGTGACTTAGCTCATAGCAGCTGAGAATATCAGACTGTGTTTCAGTTTAGGCCAGATGGGACTCAGCTGAGTTTCCTTGAACAGCTGGGATCTTGATTGAAATACTTCTTGCATCTAATTAGAAAAGAATGGAAAGATCAAGTTAGAAAATAAATACAGCAAGAAATTTGAATATAATATTTGCTCTTCTGAGCTATTTCTGATTGCTTCTTTTTTTTTCCTCACACTGCACCCAACCCTGCTATGTGCTAAAATATTTACCTAACACACAGGAAATAGGAGTTACTATACTCTAAGGGCCTAAGGATCAAGGCTGTGTGCTGAAACACACAGTTTACATATAATGAAAGCAAAGCTAAGTTTGAAGTTAACATGCAAGAAGCGTGAGTGCAGTATTGAAGAAGTACATTATTTTAGGGAAGAAAAAGGACATGAGGTTTGAAATAGTACATCAATAGTACATCAGTGGAAGCAATCACTGTCTCTGAGTTCTGTCATAACTCAGTGTCATTTCTATGCTGAAAATGGTCAGTCATCTTGTTCTGTCAAAGTGCTCAGTCTTGATGTAAGATAAGTGGTAATATAAGATAGCATCACTCTTGAAAAACTTCTGCTCATAGACTGTTGACTCCTTGTAGTTATGCTTGCTCATCTTTGATAAGAGGTTATCTATGGCAGCAAATATGGTTTAGGGAAATCTTGTCAAATTATTAATATGCCTCTGTAACTGCCTTGTGCTGACCCTGAAATGCTTTTTCTGTGCTTCAAACAGCTTCTGTTCTCCAGTGGTTGGGCACTTTCATCTACAGCCCAGCTAACCCTGGGCTGTAACTTGAAGTCAGCAAAATGAACACAATGGTTTTGGATATGGTTAGATTAAATGCAGTGGGCAGAATATGCTACATAACAATATTTGTAACAAAAACTTTGGAGTATCAGTCTTCAGTGGCCATTGAAAATCAGCTGTAGAAAATGTGAACAATATGGATTCTGTCTCTTGGCAACAGATTCCCTGTACAGCTGTCCTAAGAAAAGGTAACATGAAATAGTTATTGACCTCCAAAATAACTTTCATTATTCGTATACTTACCCTATCTCCTTTAGTCATCTCAATGCTTCATTTCCCAAGGAAAGGAAAAAAAAAACTTACAGTGGGTTTTGTTACTTGAAAGAATTGGACTTTTTATTAAGATTGCCTGATGTGGTTGTTTTTTCCCTCACTTTAGAACATCTAGAGAAGAGCTTTTACTTTGTAGCTGTTATTAGCTGATTTGCTTTGATCTCATTGGAAAGCACAGTGAGATTTTTCACTGCAGAGCATGTCTTCAAGTTTTTAATTTATTTTTATGTATAACAGAAACTGATAAGAATTCTAGCTGAAAGAGGAAAATGATGAGTACAGAATAAAAGTTTGTTCCTGAGATTCCATTTGCAGCACAAGCTGCAATAATTTTGACAGAGTAAAGAGATATGGAAAAGGAAAATGGGAAGTATTTTTCCCTCCAGTTCTTTTTGACACAAGAGAGAAACTTGCTTGTACGTTAGATTTTTTTTTCAGCTATGCTTTTCCTGATTTTTAATCAAAAGAATCAAGGAAATAAATTTGAAAAACTGAAAGAGAAGTGGCCCTGTTTCAAAAAAAAATTATTTTTTTTCTGTGTTGCCTGTTGTTGTATCGTGTCCTCTCAAGTACATTGTCAGGTAGCTGAGGAACAAGGGTGCAATGATTGGTTTCACTGTTAAAGGCCAAACTGAGGGAGGCTGAAACCTCCCTCAGTGCCTGACATTTTGATATGTTCACAGCGGCAATAATATCCAAGACTTTATTTTTATTTGTTGAGGGAAAATGTTACTTAGTGATGTTCCATCCTTCATGTTTTACTTACGTATTTGAAGAAGGAATCAAATAACCAGTATAAAGAGCCTGCACTACTATCCATATCAAAATTTCAAGTGTTTACCTGGCTTTTCTTACTCTCCTGCAGCAGGCATTATGTGCCTGGATTTCTGTCAGCTGCCCCTGAGTAAATAGGGCCAGCTGTGAGCAGCTCACCCTGAGCAGGCCTTGTGAACATTACACTGGCTGTTGCCTTCTGTTTCTGAAGGGACAACATACTAGGTAGGTGAAGCTACTTCTTAATACATATAGTATTATGGTATCATTTGAGAATGTATGTCTTTCAAGCAGTATCAGTATTTTTGCAGCTTATTAGAGTTGCGTATCTTTCACACAATGCAAACAGAAAACATATTAAAAAATGTGTTTCTCTGAATTTATCTTTGCTCTTGATTCCAAGTTATTCAAGTAGCTCTTTACTCCCAGACTTTTTCTCTTTTCTCAGGGTGTTGTCCTATCAGTTTGTTTTTATGTATTCTTTTATCTTGTATTTCCTCTTGAATTCCTGCACTCCTTTCACCTCTGCTAAAGCATTATGTAGAAGTTCTTCTCCATAATTGTGGCTACTGGAGAAACTGTTAGGTAGTGATGCATCTGTTGTGTTTGTTTGTTTGTTTGTTCTGTTTTGTCTTAAGATGAGCATTTTTTTCTGTAAATTTATTACAAGTGATAGATGACTCTCATTTTTTTTGAGGATGGTTAGGGATTCTGTGCTGTATCCCAGGGAGGAGAGGTGCTATAAAATGTAAGATACCCTTCTTTTTCTCTCCAGGTTTCTTAGATGTGTCTAAACCAGAATAGGCAAGCAGTATTATTCCCTTCCATTGACTCCTGGGTCCATCCCTCTTCCTTCAATTTTGCCAGCATGCACTTTCTAAATGGGAAAGAGAGTTACGTTGTTGTTCATCTCTACACACTGTTGTAAAACCAACTTCTGACCAGTTACTGCTCTGAATGTGGAATTGTAATCGATGCTGATGAAGGTTCAAGAATACAAGCCTAAGAAACAGTACTAAGCCTCATAAGGGAGCTTATGTATCTCTAAGTAAACAAAAGTTGCCTGAAATATTTTCTGAGGACATATCTGTAACCTAAGATCCTATCTGTATTAATTTTCCTCAGGAGCTTAAGCCATTTTCCTGCAGATGTTGTGCAGCACTGGGGAGGCTCAGCCTGTGCAGGCAGCTAGGCTGTGGTGAACTACTGTCCATCGAAAAGATTTAAGTTGCTTTAAATAGACTTGTAGGAATCTGAAATACTTTAATCGCCTCACTTGCAGCAAAGCATTTGCAGTGTCTGGATTTATTTGTATTCTCCTCACTTCCTCTGGAGCAAGAGATAATGGCTGATAACATCTCCTTCTACCCCACTAACTTTCCATAATTATTGTACAAAGGTTTCTGCCTGTCCCCAGACTTAAAGCACGGTGAAAGGGTGCCTGTGTAAAACAGAGGATCTATTTACTGGAGTTCATAGGAAGTGAAGAGTCACGATTATATACATATTTTATGAGTAGGAAAATGTGGGAAACAATTGTGGTGAATGAATAGGTGGTTCATTACATTTTATAGTCATGAAATTAGAAATTATCCACTAGCTACGGAGCTGTAGATTTATCCTGCCCTTGGACAAGGGTAGTGGAGAGGTGGAAAGCTTGCTGCCATGAGGAAGGAAGCAATGTATGTGATAGCCATTACATAATAAGTACGTACTTAGTATTCTCTCCTTAAATCTCATTTCATATATTTCAGTGACCTTTTTGACATCCCAACTCAGTTGTTTTCACCACTGCTATGATTTTAACTTGAACTGCAAATTTGCCTGACATAGGAGTTGTTTGGATAAAGTTCTCAGTGACCCAGATTCATGCAAGTCAGAAAAACAGCTTGTTCTTCAGGCCTAGCCCACTCTTTCTTGTATTTCTGCATAAAATGTATGAATGGTTCATTTAAAGATTCACTCTGAGTTCGTCCATACACTGACACCTCCAGCCCAGCTAGTTCTTCCATGTACTTTTCACTCCAGCACTCTTTAATTTATGCTGAGTTTTCCCTTAATTTGTGTCATCCACAGAAGTCTTAGCTGTAAATGACCAAGGGATGTTGCTGGCAGCCAGGAAGAAGCTGGAGCTGTTGTCTATCCGGATCTTTGGCTGGTTATTTGGGAGGCTACCTATGCCTGCTAGATAGCTGTCAAGTTGACAGGTCAGAGCTGATTTTGTTGCACAGAAAATTTCTGATTAGGATTTTCTGCTTCTCTGAAGTTAGAAACCCAGGATGTGTGAACACAGCTCAGCTCTACTGCTAGGTGCGGTGATTCTCTTCCAGAGATGAATTTCCAAACCCAAAATCTTAGTCCTTGTCAAGACAATCTTAAATTTCATAGGCATTTGGGACTGAAGTCTACTAATGGCATTTCAGTTTAGATTCTTTGTTTTTGGTATTCAGCTCGAAGTGTAAAAGTCAGTAGTTAGAAGACATCTCCTGCTCAGATAGTCACTGTTATACAATCACACAGGCACACAGAAAAATATGTCACCTGACTTGGCAGAATGTTTGTCCCTCATTTTCAATGATGCTTAGTCACTAACAGTGGTAACATACATGATTGAAGATCCTCCCATCTTTGTTAAAATACTTTAAGGTAATTTAATTATACATTTATTTGTATAAATCCTAGTACAATTTTTGTACACAGGCAATGCTAGAAGTTGTGCTGAACTTAAATAACAAGCAGCTCAAACACAGGATTATGTACTCTTTCCACAGGAAACAGCTGTGTTAACCTAGAGCTTTGACAATGTCAAAAGTTTCTAGGAGCTAGCAGGGAAGTCTAGCTCTTTTCTTTTTTTCCCCCCTCCCATTATTTTCCCTATCAAACAGTGGAGAAAATACTGCATTCAACTGAGGTACAACTTAAAATTGAATATCATGGTTCTGCTTCATGCACACATGGAGATTAAACCAATGTATGAATTCCTTAGCTCCTGTCAATCTTGCGAAGATGGTGACACTACTTTCTGTAGTAGGGGTATCACTCCATTCTCTATCCCCAGTCATTCTATGGACATCTGTAGTGCCTGTGATTCAAATCTCTATTGTTTTGTATATTACATTGTTTCTTAAGGTGGCAGATGTTCACAGAGTTAATGAAAAGAAAGCAATCAGCCAGCAAAAATTCATCATACAAGTCTGATAAAAACTGGGATTGAGGAGCCCATTCCACAAGGAAGCGGGCATCCATATTTCTCACTGCCCATGCATAAAGCTCAGACATCTGGGTCTTTCACTGACAAGTGAGCTAGAATCAGCAGTCACTCGTCTGAACCATCTGTTCTGTTCTCCATGTTCAGTGGGAAAAGAAAAATAAAACGGTGTTGTGAAAGACCAGGCTGACACATTTATTGAGCTCAAGTTATATGGAAGCATCTAGGGCACGTCCAGTTCTTGTGTTTGTGTGAGCTGATAATTCTGGAAATTGGCAAGGCTGTGGGTTTTGCATGTGTATGCATGTGTGTGCATGTGTGTGCTGAATCTGCAATGCTATGCATGCAGATGATTAAATATTTGCCAGCACTTCTCAGAACCGGGATTATTCATTTGGGACCACGCAGAAGGAAGAGGTAATTCATGGCTTAAAGCTTCCCAGTATAGCATGCACTACTTAAAACATTTTTTTTACTGTTTCTTCATTTGACATGATACTGGTAGAAATTCTCAAATGTGATCTGTAAAAGAGAGCAGCGTTAGCTGCATCACTAAAAGGATAGCTTTCTGTATGCTACTTGTTTATTCAAATTTATTAAGAAGGCCCTTAAAGTTTCAAAAGCTTCTGCATATGTATAAGCATTTAAGAGCCAGATCAGGATTCAGCCTGGCTGTTCTGATTTAGTGCACTGAATGAGTAATGGAATGAAAATCAGGAAATATGGGCTGTCTTCCATGTTTTGCTGCTTGCTCGTCTCATTTTAAAATCTGTGCCTCGGTTTCCCTGCCACTAAAACAGGAACATTTCACATGTCCATATTTGTGAAGTATTTTAAGATTTCAGCTAAATTTGATCCAATTAATGCAAAATGTTATTTATTTGTTGTCTCTTCTTCGACGGAAATTGATTCACCACATGTAAGTGTACTGTTGCATTTGTGATATTATTTCAATGAGGACTGTAGGTAAAAAAAACTTTCAAATTAGTTTCTCAACAAAGCTGTGAGAACTCAGTTTGACCATATCTACCCAGGATGTCAAAGATGCACGTTGCTGATCACTGTCCTGTGGTGTTTTTTGTTTGTTTTTTAAATCTAAGTAATGTAGAACTAAGGAACTGAGACATCCTTTGAAAAACAAGCAAAAGATCAAACTTGCTTTTCCAGATGTTTTCTTTGATATCCATGGCAGGAGTTATGTAGATGTTACTGGAAACAGGATCAAGTTCTTATTCTGATAGATAAATTTAAATCTATTGGTGCTGTGTTTTTGAATCTGTATGGATAACAGTTGCCAGCACTCAGATTCATGGATCCTGACAACATCCAGACACACGTAGTTTGCTCTGAAATCAATGCCTCCTATTTTATTTCCATGGAAACTACAACTACAAAGAGTGTGATAACACTGATAGAGACACAGTCACTACCATGAGCTATTCATTTTTGCCAGTGATGAACATCAGCCTGCATGGCATGCCTGTAAAAATCTGCACCAGTGGAGGTGACCCAGTGTTGCTGTCAGCACTGCTGAAACGTACCACACATTGCCTCACTTTGCTCACATCCCCTGTTTGGTCTCCATTAATGTTCAGCAAGTGTTGATAAATGTCAATGAGTGCAATGTTTTCTGCATGGAGGAATTCAGTGTTATCCCTTTGCTTCATACGTACCTCCTTGTCAGGTGCCATTCTGTCAGACTGCCCCTCTGCTGCCATCTGTCACGTGGCAACTACGAATAATTGAATACTGGTGGGAAAGTTCAACCTCTGCTGCCACGCCACCAATGTAATAATGAAGGAAGCATTACTTTCAGAGCAGCACTCATATAACTGTAGCAGCAGATTAGCAGCAATGTCTATCTGTGAATCTATGATGACTGACGATATGCTTCATGAAGGCAATTGAAGAGATCTGGATGAAAGTTCAGTCATTTTCCTGCTATTGGTTCCTGTAGTCGTGACAGATGTTGGCCTCACC
The DNA here is from genome assembly GCF_038088225.1 of Cyrtonyx montezumae. Classification (NCBI taxonomy): domain Eukaryota; kingdom Metazoa; phylum Chordata; class Aves; order Galliformes; family Odontophoridae; genus Cyrtonyx; species Cyrtonyx montezumae. Next base: position 15,979,062 of record NW_027071826.1, read on the forward strand.
CTCCTGCCATTGCTGGCTGTCCCGCAGTCACATGTGTTCAGCTGTGGAAATGGAAGAATAGATGAAATTGTGCCCATGAGTTTACTCTGAAATGAATTTGGTTTTGGGTTTTTTTTACTGAAAGCATCATGCAGTGATAATGAGCAGCCACGTGGCATTGCAACCTATTCCTTATTTACAACACAAAACAGCAAATAAGAAGAGCTGGGAGCTTGCATCTTACTGCTGCTGAAGCATTGCAGTGATCCCAGAAGTCGCAGAAGGAAAGCTTGAAAACATAAAAGCATGCAATGAGCATGTAATAAACACGAGTGTGTAGCCTAAAATGGAGTTCAAGTGTCCCTGGCCCATGATTAGCTTGGGAGATATGATGGGAGTGGAACTCAAGGCAGAGTAGTGGCCACAGCCATGTAAGGAGCACAGAAAAAAATAATTTGGAAATGAAATAAGAATCAGTACAAAGTAGGAAGCAATAGGTGGTTGAATAATTCTTGTTATTATTTTACTTGCTGCAGTGGCTCTGGTTTAAATTAATAAGCTATCCTGCGCTTTCTACGTTGCATAGAATTTGAGGAAGGCTGCCCAGGTGCTTACGATGTTTTGTATCAAACAAGAAACATTTCAGTAGTCACTCACTCCTCACTCCTGCACATTATATAGAAAGGAGTTGTGTTTATCCCATAATATTTATTCAGTGGAGAGCAACTTCCCATATTGGGACATTTCTTGCACATTGCAAAAAGCGTTGCTGCATCTTTGTGACTGTACTGCCTGACTTCATTCCTTTCTACAATTATTTTCCTTGCCACGATCTTGTGTCTCATAACTAAGGAGTCAATATGAATATGTTTATAATGTACAGAAGGGGCTTCTCACTGGTGTGAAGCAATTCCACATTGCACTGGGCGTTTAGCCAGCCAGGGTTGTAGGCAAGTGCCATATGTCATTTCTCAAGTACATGATACATTTTTGCTAGAGACCCAAGCATATTTCCCCACGCACATTGCCCATTCGCTTCTTGTTTTTATCTCTGGATTCTACATGTTTCTCATAGCAAGCTTCCTACCTTCTGTTCTCTTTGGAAATCTCTTTGTTGGTTATGGATGCCATCAGCACAACCAAGAGCAGAAGTTATCTCTATTTCATGTAAAATTGGGGGTTATATTTATCAGATTGATCTGTAAATATGATGCCTTGAGGAAGCCTGCAGAGCCAATGAATAGTACATCTCTTTCATTACTACATTAGAAAAAAAAATTAGCTGACTGACTTCTTCACACACAGAAAAAGAAATAAGGAGAAATGCCATGCAGGAGGTATGCAACCATACTAACAATAGTTTGGGGTCTTCCAGCTGTCTCAGTTGTATTTATGTCTTTTACATTACAGCCTACAGGGGAAAGATTATTGTAGCTGAATGATGCTTTCAGTCATACTCTAGGCTATCTGTAAATCCACTGTGAGTTTGCTGGACTGTTCTGGCTGGATATCTATGGTTAGATTCACAGTGCTGCCAAGAAGGTGTTGCTGGTGATGATAGATTTTCTTGCCTTGGAGCCAGTTTATACAGATTACACTTCAGCCTGGGGAAAGCACCTTCATTCTCAGTTCCAGGAACTTGTTATTTATTTATGCAAAATGAAATGGTATCAGCCTGAAACACTGACACCAGCTCTAGAAGGTTCATTAGCACAGAGAGGAGGAAAAACAGAAAGCATGGGATCAATCCTGCTGGAAAGAGAAGGACCGAATCTGAGTATCCTGTATCCTAGGATGTATAGTTGCTAACAAAGAGTGGAGGAAGAACTCTGAGGAAAGACAGAATGAAGTCAGAGATACCAGTTATCACGAGATTAGAGTTGCTTCATGCTTTGAGAATAGCAGAGGCACAGTGTCAAAAGGAATCCTGTTTGGTTCTTCTCCCATGTTCTGCAGGGACCTGCCATGAGCATCTTCCCTTCTTCATTATCAGCCTACCTGCTCTTGGTTCCAGCTTCTGCTCCCTGGTCAGTCACAAGCAAATGCCTTGGCCGAGGGCTGACAGTCACCTGCAGAAATGTGCAGTGCTTACTGCCTTGTGAGACTGTGCAGAAACAAGCACCACATCTGGTGCTGATTATCACACACTGGTTTGAGATGGATAGAAGTGCCCAACCCACACAGCTTTGAAAAAAGATTATTAATTATATTATCTTTTTATTATTATTATTTGGTGTTCGTTTGTTTGTTTATTGAGAAGACCATAAATGGAATCTCAGGAAGAACGGTTCCCTGGAATTGTTTAGCATCTAGATATGTTAAATCACAGCAAACTCTCCTGTTTTGAGTAATTTGTGCAGATTTGATGAGTGCAGGGGAGCTTCCTGTGTTTGAAATTGTTAGTGATGCTGAAATGCTGTCAGTCTGTGTGGTACAAGTACCTGAATAGATGAAAGAAATGCTAATAGAGTAAGCTTTGCAGTTTTGAATGGGCTTTATATTAACTAAAATACTGACTTTATAATCCCTATCTACTAAAACTACCCTGTACATTTTTTAAAACTAGATTCAAGAAAAATACAGAAATACTGAGAAATAGAGTGTTAAGATTAAAAATACTGTCTCAAAGCAATTAAAAGTGTCTAAGTTTCTGCATCAGTTTTTCTTTGATCCTGAAATCCCATCTAATCTGAGTATGACTCAATTTTAGGAGAATGTGAATTGAATAGACCTCTTATTGTCTCTTCCTTTTAAGCCACTGTGCTGTACTTGGAATAGGGACAGTACATTTGATAAACTTCAAAACTGGGCATTCAAACAACTGCCTCTACTCCTCATTTGGTCAGAAGATAAATATTTTCAGTTTAGGAAGAGCTAACGCTAGTTTGTGGCCTTCAAGTAGACTCTGCATCCTGCTGTAATGTACAGAACTGCTTTTGTGCAGCCTTAGGGAGGCCATGGTTCAAGACTTGTTCTCTCAAGTTAGTTTGGCTGTTCTTTTCTCCCATCCTATCCCTTTGAGAGTACTTGGTTGTGAATTCTAATCTTAGATCCCAATCCGTATCCTCATTTGCTGGAGGAAATTTAGCATTATGAGCTCCATCCCTGTAGCTGTATCTAAATTGTTTGAATGTCCCCTTAGGTTCCCTACTAATAGGCAGGGCATCATCAGCTCGTCTTTCAGTGTATCACAACACGACTAAGGTGAGAAGTAACAAATATATGAGAAAATATCAGTATGTAATATATAGTATATAATGACTCAGTGTAAGTCATTAGCTGTATCCTCCTTTATTTTATGCAGCCATTTGCTGCTGGGTTTGTGTACATTTTTTAATGACTCCACTTGTCAGCTGCTGTGATTTCTGCACTATTTTGGTATTTTGTCTTTTGGAGTCAAGAAGACTTATTAGATCTTGGATTGTTTACTGCTATTCTTTGTGGACTTTCATTATTCCTGGGTGGATTATGGAGGCACAAATTGTTATTCTAATGGCTTCTTTGAAAACTATTAACACTTGTCTTATCAGGGGAATTTAATATAGCTGTATGTTTAATATAATATGATGTGGGCTATGCAGTGGACAAGATAACATAATTTAATTGTGTTTTAGGACACAAAGGTATTAAGGAAAAATGAAATGGCAGGTGCAGCTGTTGTAGGCATTCCCCAGAGGAACAGTGCTAATAGGATGTATATCTTCATCCACAGCTGAATTAATTGTAAAAGCAGAGAATGGAAAGTGAAACTAACCACATACAACAAAATCTGGGGTGACATGAGTAGGAAAGAAGTAGCCTCTCTCACTAATCTGTGACATCATTGTGATAAAAAAAGGAAATCCTTCCACTAGAAATGCTAAAAGACAAGGCTTTGTTATATAGCTGAAGCATTAGTCTGACAAAAAAAAGAACACTTTAGGGAACTGTGTGTCTAATGGACACTGTTTAAAATATTCTGCAAATACTGTATATAGAGAATGATAGAAATGCATTGCTCAAAGAGAGAACCGCTTTAAATCATTTTTAGGCCCAGCATAAAGACTTTTCTGTGTTTATGCTGTAGATGAAATACAGTGGTAGAAATGAAAGCCACAAAATATGCAAGAGCAATTTTTGCTTTTAGTCAGGCCCTGATTTCATTCCAACTAGATTTATATTTTACACTTCTTCTAAATTGATATAATTTTTTTTAATGGAGCCAAATGTAGCTTTTCATTTTGTCTTTGAGAAGCTTTCAGTCTGTCTCTGGGATCTTGGGATTATGCCTTGCTGGAAATTTGCCAGGCACAGTACTGTGGAGAAAAATGCCTTAAACCTTTATTTAATCTGACTCCCACCCAAGGAGTGTGATTCAGAGTGAAATGTCCTCATGGACAATGACTTCTCCTCACTGATGGACTTCAGTATCTTAAATCTACATGTTTGCTGTCAGTTCTTAAAAAAAATTCTCCCTGTGGGGCACTTTCTCAAGCAGTGATGTCAGTATGGGTGTTATGTAGGCAAAAGTTTAATTTACAGTTTGGTAAGCTAGTATTACACAGTGCAGGGCTACAAAAAATACATCTATCTACAGTCAGACTCCCTGAGGCATAATCTGCCTGATGTTCCTTGAGTTCTGTTTCTTAGCAGACTGCTACCAAAGGAGTAGAGCAACCTTGTCTTCTAAGGTTTCTTGCTAAAGGATTTCATTTTGTGCCCAGTATTTCTAATGGGTTAGTGAAGATGTTTTCTTTTTTCTCTTTGTACTCTGTAAAGCAGTGGAAAAGGCTTCTCCTAGGAAACTTGGACTTTTATGTAGAGCCATCAAAGTAATCCTGGGTAGACTTTAAGCAACAAATGTGTTTTTTGAATCAAATGCTAGGTGATTTTGTGGAAAATAATCTTGCCAGTTGGTCAGTCATTACTGAATCCTGTGGCTGACTCCAAATGTGTTTTAAGCTTTTTAAGAAGCTTGTACAGAAACAATAAACGTACTTTGGCCTCTGGACAGCTCTATGTATGTCTGAGCAGAAAGCATTCACTGCTGATATTAGGCGATGGGTAAATTTTGTTACAGTATGGGTGTAAATGTTAACTGTGCCAAGAAGAGAGACAAACACCTTTGTAGGAATGTCCCTGTTTGGGTCTACCTTAAAGTCTGCTTTTTCTAGATTTGCTCTGGTAAAGAAGAAATGTTTGCTCGATCTCACCTGACCAAGATGTTGTGTTTTGATTTTTAATTTTATTTTTTTTCAGAATCATCAAGAATAGGTTGCATTGATTCCTTAGTTCTTTCAGTTGTTTTAACTTTTTGTGTTCAGTCCATCTGTTGCTAAGAGCTTATGGAAACAGGTGATAATTGTTTACTACTATCCAGGAAGCTTGTACTGCTCATCCTTGTTTCAATTTCAGGGACTTATCATATTTGTTAATAGGAAAGTCTTCCACTCATATAAACATTTCTCTTTATTTCTCTTTGTTTTTTTTTTTTTTGTTTTTTTTTTTCTCCCCATCATTAGTATTTTCCCCATTAGTATAACTAGTTACAGTAATTACAGTATGACTAGTTATACTGAGTTACAACTGTTCTGCAGGGGAGGAAAAATATGATTACTCTTAGAGGTAATCTCTGAAAAATTGCAAGCAGGATCTGAGACAGTATTTGGGTGGCTTAGTAGATAACTGCTGCGTAGCACCTATAGGGAGAAGAGGGTTCTGTTTCTGATTTACTGAGACACATGCAGTGCTGCTCTGCACCATGGAAACATTTGTCTCAGTCCCTGCAGTGCAAGCGGTGAAGGATGAGCTTGTGTATGGGAACTGCTGAATCACGGCCTGAACCACTGATTGGTCACCTGAGGTGAGCACCAAGTCAGCCATGGGGGCACAGGTGAAGGTGATATACCTGTGTGGGTGGAAGGGGTGGAGCCTGGTTCCTCCTCTCTCAAACCCCATTTAAGGGCTGACCACCACCAGGGAAGGATCTCTTCTTGGAGATCCCTCCCATGTGGAGTCCCCTGCGAGCCTTGTCATCATAAAGGTGAGCCATCTTCTCTTTTGTATTTTCTGTATACTGTTTATATAGAACTACTTAAAATATACCATTCTATATACTATTCCCTGGTGAAGTATCATCATTAGGAGTTATTTACCATACATTTGGTGAGCCAGGCAGCTCTAACTAAATCCCTAATGTCCTTTATTTGGAGTATGTTTAAATGGGCCAAGGGGGAGAACGTTACCCCCCTAGAACAGACAATCCCTGGTCTAATTCCAGGATTCATGGGGTCACTCTACTATGGGTTGGCGTCCGTTATTGAGAAATGGGGACCCATGCGGGTTCCAGGGACTGCCGCTCCTTCTCCATCTTATTTGACTGACTACTTCGTAGGATTAGATAAAGACATACTTGTTACCAAGGAGCGGCGGTTAGCTGCCTCCGCAGTAGCCTGGCCATTAGTAATGGCCATACTCAAGTTAGATGTTGCAAATGTTAATATGGAGACTGAAAATCAGTTATTACGAGACCGTATTGAGAAACTGGAACAACAGCTGGGTACATTAACAACCAAAAAGCCTGGCCTAAATGTCCCCACGAGACAAATACGGAATATATTGGTAGAAGACACCCCAAAATCAGAGGAAGAAGACTCTGATATGACAGGGGAAAAGATCTCTAAGGCAGATCTTGAAACTCCATCTATGATGGACCCATTCGAGATTCGGCCTATTATAACTCAAAAAACAAAAAAGGTACAGGATAGACCAGCAGGGGTGCCTCCTGACCAATGGCCCCCTGCAGAAACCTGCCTCCATGTGACCGCTCGTCCGTATACAGCTAATGAGTTGATGGACCTAGTACAACGGTTCCATCAGAAACCAAGGGAAAGCATACCATCATGGCTCCTAAGGTTATGGGATGCAGGAGCTGAAAGTGTTTTAGTAAATGGAACAGAAATGTCAAAATTAGCATCTATAACGATAAACCCGGCCTTAAGACAAAGATTATATGCAGCTGTCCATTATAATGAGGAAAACCATTCTATTATAGATTGGTTGATGGCTGCATGCCGCTTAACATGGCCCAACAAAACCGATATCCCTCTTAATACTGGTTTGTGGACCTCTATGGAGGACCTCCAGACCTATATCAGAGAACTAGGTATGAGGGAGGCTCTGTATGCAGACACTTTTGAAAGCCCCGATACGGAAAAATTTACAGCGGGCATGAGAGATCTGATACTACAGCAGGCCCCCCCCCACCTATATGGGATGTTGGTTTCCATATTAAATCCGTTGGTGGCATCAGAAGCCATCGTACAGCAGGCAGCCCAGTTAGTGGCAGACTTAGGGGAGACGGAGCGCGTAAGAACCAGGCGTAATGTTCGTATAGTGGAAGATGCTGAGGCCTTCCCTATTAGAACTAAAAAGCCTGCTCCACGGATGCCCTGATCAGGCCCCGTACGGGTATCCCGGAGGACTATGTTTAATGATCTCATACGGGCTGGGGTTGCATTTACCAAAATTGATGGGCAACCCAACCATGTTTTGTTACAGCTGTGGAAACAGCTTAGAAATGATCAGAAATTTCAGAGTGCTCCCAGAAAATCGGGAGTACGAATTATAGAAAAAACAACAACAACAACCTGGAATTTGGCTGACTTTATAATACCGAACAGAAGGAAAAAATATCCGCAGGTGTCACAGGCTACAGTGCCTGAGCCACCTGTGGCAAAAGATTTAGATCTGGCAAAATTCATGGATTAACGGAAAATTCTGGTCCCCATAGGGCCTCTAGCTGTGACCGGAGGCCCTATGTAGAACTAACAATATTCTGGTCCAGGACAAATGTGCAGAAGGTGATGGCTCTAGTGGATACTGGCGCAGAAACATCGATTATATATGGAGACCCAACGAAATTTAAGGGTAATAGAGTGATGATTGGTGGGTTTGGGGGACAGACTATTCCAGTCACCCAGACGTGGTTGAAATTGGGGGTTGGGCGTCTCCCGCCCCGGGAGTATAAGGTGTCGATTGCCCCAATTCCAGAATATATCTTGGGCATAGACATTCTATGGGGTCTGGCTCTCCAGACAACTGTGGGAGAGTTCAGACTACGGCAGAGGTACATTAGTATCCGGGCAATACGGACAATATTGAGGGGCCATGCGAAACATGAGCCCATTTGTTTGCCAAAACCACGCCGGATTACTAATGTAAGACAGTACAGACTCCCGGGTGGGCAAGAAGAAATATCAAAAACAGTGCAGGAATTAGAGAAAGTAGGTATTATAAGGCCTGCACACAGCCCATATAATTCCCCCATATGGCCAGTACGGAAGTCGGATGGAACATGGAGAATGACGGTGGATTATAGGGAACTGAATAAGGTCACGCCGCCCATCCATGCGGCCATACCCAATATTGCCTCCTTAATGGACACTCTTAGTAGGGAAATTAAAACCTACCATTGTGTCCTGGATTTAGCGAATGCGTTTTTTAGCATACCTATTGCTAAAGAATCACAAGATCAATTTGCATTTACGTGGGGAGGCAGGCAGTGGACCTTTCAGGTCTTGCCACAGGGGTACGTGCACTCACCAACATACTGTCATAATTTGGTGGCACGTGACCTGGCTGATTGGAGGAAACCAAACAGTGTGAACCTATACCACTATATTGATGACCTCCTGTTAACATCCGACTCACTGGAAGCAGTAGGGGAGGCAGCAGATTCATTAACTGCCTACCTAAGTGAAAGAGGATGGGCTATCAATCCTCAAAAAGTGCAAGGTCCAGGACTGTCCGTAAAATTTCTAGGGGTAGTCTGGTCAGGAAAGACCAAAGTATTACCTGATGCCGTCATAGATAAGGTTCAGGCATTTCCAGTCCCTACAACACCAAAGCAGCTGCAGGAATTCCTGGGTATATTGGGATATTGGCGTTCCTTTATACCTCATTTGGCGCAGCTGCTGAGACCTTTATATAGACTTACCAAAAAGGGCCAATTATGGGACTGGGGGAGAACAGAACAGGATGCTTTTCAACAGGCGAAACAGGCAGTTAAACAAGCCCAGGCACTGGGTATATTTGATCCTACCCTTCCAGCTGAGCTAGATGTTCACGTAACTCAAGATGGCTTTGGCTGAGGCCTGTGGCAACGTCAGAGTTCTGTTCGGACCCCCATTGGATTTTGGTCTCAGGTGTGGCATGGAGCAGAGGAAAGATATAGTATGATTGAAAAACAGTTATTGGCTGCCTATTCTGCATTACAAGCGGTAGAGCCAATAACCCAAACAGCCGAAGTTATAGTCAAGACTACATTGCCAATCCAGGGGTGGGTAAGAGATCTGACCCACCTTCCTAAGACGGGGGTGGCCCAGGCACAGACGGTGGCACGATGGGTTGCCTATCTCAGTCAGAGGAGTAGTCTATCTTCCTCACCGTTGAAAGAAGAGCTTCAGAAGATTCTTGGCCCAGTAACGTATCATAGTGATGCACCAAAACAAACTTCGGTTGCTCCACCACAGAAGAGTCCCGTCCAGGAAGGAAAATATCCTATTCCTGAAGATGCCTGGTACACGGATGGGTCCAGCAAGGGCAACCCAAGTAAGTGGAGAGCAGTAGCGTACCATCCTGCCACAGACACAATCTGGTTCGAAGAGGGGGATGGTCAAAGCAGCCAGTGGGCAGAGCTGCGGGCGGTGTGGATGGTTATAACCAAAGAACATGGTGATGGTATCCTGAATATTTGCACAGATAGTTGGGCTGTGTATCGGGGGCTCACTCTTTGGATCGCACAGTGGGCCACCCAGGATTGGACTATCCACTCCCGACCGATCTGGGGCAAAGATATGTGGTTAGACATATGGAATGCAGTCAAACACAGAACTGTGTGTGTCTACCATGTTTCTGGTCATCAACCCCTACAGTCACCAGGAAATGATGAAGCTGACACACTGGCCCGAGTTAGATGGGTTGAGAACTCGCCATCTGAGAATATCGCTTACTGGCTACATCAAAAGCTGCGGCATGCTGGGCAGAAGACCATGTGGGCAGCCGCTAAAGCGTGGGGACTGCCCGTACAACTATCGGACATCGCTCAAGCATGCCGAGACTGTGACGCCTGCTCTAAGATAAGACCGAGGTCGTTGCCTGAAACTACAGCCCATCTTGCTAGAGGACACAATCCTCTACAGAGGTGGCAGGTTGATTATATTGGGCCCCTCCCTCGGTCTGAGGGGGCGAGATATGCCCTAACCTGTGTCGACACCGCGAGTGGGCTAATGCAGGCCTATCCAGTACCAAAAGCCAACCAGGCATACACTATAAAGGCACTCACAAGGTTGATGGCTGCCTACGGGACACCGCAAGTCATCGAGAGCGACCAAGGAAGTCATTTCACGGGTGCAATGATACAACGCTGGGCAGAAGAAAATAATATTGAGTGGCGATTCCACCTGCCATATAATCCAACGGGGGCAGGCCTTATCGAACGTTACAATGGTATTCTCAAGGCTGCCCTGAAGACAGACTCTCAGTCCCTGCAGGGGTGGACAAAGAGACTCCATGAGACCCTGCGGGACCTGAATGAAAGACCTAGAGATGGCAGACCCAGTGCCTTGAAAATGTTACAAACAATATGGGCCTCCCCACTTAGGATCCAAATTACGGGCACCGATAATGAAGTGAAACCTCAGATTGGTAATGAGAACAACCTTCTGCTCCCTGCCCCTGAGGACCTAAAACCAGGTACCAATAGAATAAAATGGCCCTGGAAGGTGCAGGTAGGACCACGATGGTGCGGCCTACTTGCACCTTGGGGGAGATTATTGGAGGTGGGGGGTTCGGTAGCTCCTCCGGTTATAGGTACATGGCCTACTGAAATAATGGTTAACACTCCAGTCTTCATTGCTAAGGGGACCCCTATCATGTCTCTGTGGCAGATCAGGACACCCCCTTTGGTGCCTGATATAGTCGTACAGCCACAGACATCGGGTCAAAGGGTTTGGTACAGGCGACCAGGGCGTGCCCCTGTACAAGCTGAAGTGTTAACCCAAGACAGGAATACGGCCTGTATCTTGCCCTGGAAAGCGGATCTTCCCCTCTTGGTACCTCTAAAACACTTGTATTACTCCCCATAAGTCTATGAGTCACCAGAAGGAATCAAAACAATACTGCAGTGTTCCAGAGTTGTAATAAGACCATGTGAAGCATCTGGTGATGGTCTAACAGGGACTGATGACACGTAAGATGGACCTGCACTGTATGATTATATGCTTCCAGTAGATACCACTGAGCACTGGCCCAAAGAAGAGTTCGACGGATGCGCCAATCATCACTCATCTCAGATTACATCACCATGCGTTGCGACGGGCAATTATGTAAGTGTCGCGATGTATTGGGTCTCTGTATCAAGGGGAACTCACCTTATGGTTACTTGATCAGTGGTTCATGTCGTGAAGGGGTGGAGTGTATGGGAACTGCTGAATCACGGCCTGAACCACTGATTGGTCACCTGAGGTGAGCACCAAGTCAGCCATGGGGGCACAGGTGAAGGTGATATACCTGTGTGGGTGGAAGGGGTGGAGCCTGGTTCCTCCTCTCTCAAACCCCATTTAAGGGCTGACCACCACCAGGGAAGGATCTCTTCTTGGAGATCCCTCCCATGTGGAGTCCCCTGCGAGCCTTGTCATCATAAAGGTGAGCCATCTTCTCTTTTGTATTTTCTGTATACTGTTTATATAGAACTACTTAAAATATACCATTCTATATACTATTCCCTGGTGAAGTATCATCATTAGGAGTTATTTACCATACAGCTTGTTTAAGAGACGTAAATTATCTTTCCATTGGAGCATGAGGTTTTTCAATCCCATTGCTCAGAGATTATAGAATCAGACCTCTAAGAACTTCTAGTACAACCATATATCTCCACTAAACCATGTCCCTTAGTACCACATCTAAACATTTCTTGAACACTTCCAGGGATGGTGATTCAACCACCTCCCTGGGCAGCCAGTTCCTCTTGCCACTCTTTCAGAGAAGAATTTTTTCTTAATATCCAAACTGAACCTCCTCTGGCACAACTTGAGGCCATTCCCTCTAGTCCTATCTGTTACCTGGTTGACCCCCAAGCTACAATGTTCCTTCAGGGAGTTCTGCAGACTGGAAAATTCCAATTCTCTCAGCCACTCCTCATAATACTTGTGTTCCAGACTCTTCAGCAGCTTTGTTGCTCTTCTCTGGACATGCTCGAGGACCCTGATGTTTTTCTTGTAGTGAAGAACCCAGAATTGAACACAGTACTCAAGGTTCAGCCTCACCAAAGCTGAATACCGCTCCATTCTCCTGTTGGCAGCACTATTTCTGATATAAGAACGGATGCCATTGAACCTTCTTGGCCACCTGGGCACACTGCTGGCTTCTGTTTAGCTGAGCACTGACCAACATCCCCAGGACTATTTCTGTTACACAGTCTTCCAGACACTCTGCCCCAAGCCTGTAGTGTTACCAAAGTGCAGGACCCAGCACTTATCTTGTTGAACTTTATCCCATTGGCCTCAACCTGGCGATCCAGCCTGTCCAGGTCCCTCCGTAGGGCTACTCTATCCTCAGGCAGATCAGCTCTTCTTGGTGTCATTGGCAAACTTAATGAGAGTGCATTCAATCTCCTCATCCATGTCATCGATAAGGATATTAAACAGGATGGGCCCCAATACCAACCCCTGGGGAACACCACTTGTGATCAGTCACCATCTGGATTTAATTCCATTCACCTCTGCTCTCTGGGCTGCACTGGCTCCTGCAGCAATCCTTTGCATTTCACCTACAGTCTTCCCAAGGAAATCACACAGCATGCTGCCACCTCTTTTCTGAATCCTGCCTGTGACCTGGACCATCATATTTTTCTTTAAAAATAGTTTACCAAGAGCAGTCACTGATATCACACCCTGCTTAGTTCAAGTTATTTGTAATTAATTCATTATAAAGAGATATTGGGAGATATATAAAACATGGCAACTTAAGTGTCTCCAGAGCTTTTGCCTGTCCTAGTGGTGCTTTCTGTGTGATTGAAAGAGACACTGCTGTGTCACTAAACAGGGAGCTGCTCATTCAGCTTACACACACTTTGTGGAGAAAGGCCTTTGATGAAAAACCCACTAGCCCTGCAATTAATACTTTGTGGCTTAAGAATTATTTATGATTCTCCCTCTCCTTTGGGAGACTAGAGGAAGTCCCCTGCTACACTTGACTTTCTTAACAGTCAATGCTACAGTGCCTGCAATGTGGTGGCAAAGAATTCTGTCAGGCCACCAGTTGTGAGGCTGCAGCCACAGCTATCTGGCTAATTAAGCTGTGCTGCAGAGAGGGAGGTGAATCCTGCTGGAAACTCCTGTGGCTCTGTAGGGTATAGAGAGAAAACTAATTGGCCAGAGAGTGATTTAGGCTGAAGTCAAACCCAGTGTGGTCAGTCTTCTTTGAGCCACTAACTGCATAATTTGAATAAATGTTTTAAAGTGTGCAGGATTTTTTTGTCCTTTGCTGATGGCTTTGTAAAGTAACATTTCTAGTTAAAGCAAGCAAGAACTACTGTGGTCAGAATTCCTTTGTTCTGCTGCTGGCTTAGCCACTGGCTTTATTTGTAATGGCAAGCAATACACCCACTGAAGACTTCATTACTGTTTCATTATTTTTCAAGTCTATTTGATGATAACATAATAAATAACTTCTACCTACAAATTTTCTAACTGGAATTATCCTCAAGTTCAAGGCAAGGGAAACAGGAATAGGTAACCATATCAGTTGCCAGATTAACCTAGTGTTTTTTCAGTTAATTATTTTAAAGTAACCTAGCATTGCAGATTTTTAGAAAATGATTACATTTAACTATGTCTATATTACCAAATAGTAGAGTGTGATGAGAATAGATGGCTAGAACAAAACTGCTGATGCTGTGATCTGTTCTCCACGCTACGCTCTTTTCAAGGAGTTTTGGTCCAGGCTGTTTCTCATTTGGTCTTGAGAAGTTAGTCTCCATTAGTGGTTCGTCAGTGACCTTCCAATTCAGTTTCAATTGAAAAGAATCCAGGTTATGTGTGCCAGGACAGCTTTCCAAAGCACAGTTAAGTGAGCATTACAGAGATTTCGCTTCCAGATTGCCCCCTGATCTATACTTAGACAATAGCATAAATACACAGTATTTATGGTGTTTACCAATTAGGAGTCTGTGCCTTGTGTTCTAAGTACAAAAGTATCTCCAAGAACAGCCACTGCACCTTCAGCCTCCCTGATGGACTATGAAATTGAAGAAATCTGCGTATATCTGTGATCTCAGTTAATTCAACTGGATGTTATTTGGAATAAATTGCAGTAATTCCTTCCTGTAACAAATATGAATATGCTGGTTGCCAGATGGATTTGAATGAGCAACAGACTAACTTTTGCTTACAATTATGATAATGATGAAGAACTTAAACTGAAATATTTCTGCTCCTTGTCTACAGTAGTGGTTAAAAATGGACAGTGTTTGGTAATATTCTTAGAAATGCAAGACCACATGTTCCATTTGGGCCATCACATGGAGCCATAATGAGGTGCAGTAGAAAAATGTGGTATTTGCATAGTTGGTGTATGCTATAGAATTATAAATTACATACATGCGCAGTTAGTGTGTATGTGATCTATTCCCAGAAACTTTGACTTCAGTAGTCTTGATCAAAATTATATTGTTGGAAAAGTTGAAAGTATCTGGTATTTACATTCTAAACTCATCAGTTCTCAGAATGATAGATAACAAGGATTGTTTGATGTGTCATTTCATATGTACAGTCCAAAGGAACAAAATATTGGCTGAAGAAGTCTACTTTTGACTGCGTTATAACAGGGAACCAGTACACAGATAATGAAGATGGATACCCTGCTCCAGACATATAATCTGAAATTACTATGGTATACCATTAGTGCCTTTGAAACAGTTTACCACCTGCCTTATAATCTCTATATGTATAATGGAGTGCTGACTGTAATGAAAACAATTTGAAAATGCAGATGAAAACCTACTATACAGAGCTACAGTATTTTATGACTTATACTTCCTTTAATTTTGAGTCTCTCTTATTATTGGGATAGTATGAGTAGGACCCTGGCAAAACCAGGATCCTAAAGTACAAATGCTACTTGAAGTCTGTGTTGAAAGAGTGCTGGTTTTCTTTCCCACACAGTTCCCAGGCTTTTGCTTTTCCTTCCCACTTTGTTTTTTGTCATTTCTCTATGGTGGAATAATGCCTCTCTTTGTTTATTGACAGCATAGCATGGAGTGAATCTCCTAGAAGTACAGGATATTGTGCAGCTCAGCTCTGGTTTGCAGCATTTGCAGATAGAATATTGGTAGAAACCAAAAGCCATTCATGACATAAGAAGATTGGAGTATAGAAGACGTTGCAGATGTCCTGAGTTTTTTACCTATTTGGTAAAAGTAATTCTCTATGATCAAACTTCTGATTTATCCAGAAGAGCAGGACAGGTCATTAGTCAGAGTAATACGCAGTGAGACATACTGAATGCACAGAGTTTGGTTTGGGTTTTTTTGCCTTCCAGCAGCTGTGCTTGTCAGAGTGCTTCCCGACTTCAATCTGAGAGGTGATCAACATGTGCAGGAAGGGGACCCCTGTGTCTTATAATTGCACTGTGGTTGTACTGCTTCATACGTCAGCCATGAAAAATGGTGATAGATTGAGATGTGTTGTTGGAAAGCCAAGCCTATGAGAGTCAAGTTTCGGCAGTGAGGGAACACACTGCTGTTTTTCTGCTTGCACTCTGATGTCTGTGTTGTAAAAGACCCTTAATTTTGAAAAGCCACAGTTCTGATGTTGGACATTCATCCATATCTAAATAATATCTAAAAAGGGAGAAGTGAAGTGATGCCTAATGTCTGATACTCCACGTTGAGGGCAATTTGACCTTGACTAATCATTTTCATTTTAGCAGCATTTGTGAATTACCTGGAGTGTTGTTCTGGGCTCCCTGGCACAAAAAAGATGGGCATCTCCTTGAAAGAGTCCAGCAGTTACAAAGATCATAGAGGGCATAGAACCACCTCCTTTATAGGAAAGGCTGAGAGACCTGGGGCTGTTCAGCCTTGTATAAGGAAGACTCAGAGGGAATCTGATCCATGCCTATAAATATCTATGGAGAGGGAGGCAAAAGGACAAGGCTGGACTCTTCTCTGCAGTTTGTGTCAATAGGACAAGGGGAAATGTCCATAAACTGAAGCATAGGAAGTTCCACACAAATGTGCATGGGAACTTCTTCACAGTGCAGTGACGGAGCACTGGCACAGCTGCACAGAGAGGTGGTGGAGTCTCCTTCTCCTGAGACATTCAAGACCCATCTGGACACCTACCTGTGCAACTTGGTCTAGGGAGCTGCTTTGGCAGGGGGGTTGGACTCGATGATCTCTGGAGGTCCCTTCCAACCCCTACAATTCTGTGATTCTGTGAAGTACTGTGATGCTAAGTAAGGTTCACCAATTATTTCCCACCTGTGAAACTGTGAGTTTCCTGAAGTGGAAGCATCTGTGCTCTCATCTGATAGAATTCTCTAACAGGCAGAGCACACTCTTAAGAAGCCATTTAATGCCCACCCTGAAAGGAGGAGAAATACTGAGAAAAGTATTCTTACAGTTAAGAATTGTTAGTCTCTGAAGTTTTAATGATGAGGAATTCTATTCTCTGCATCTCTCACTGTGAAACTTAGTGTAACTGAGGAAAAAAATGTACTTCAGACACTTGGAATGGTAAAAAATGCATGCCATTTATTAGTTATTCTAATTAATGATGTTGCTGTGAGAATTCTAGAAGGGCAGAAAATGTCTTCTGATTTAAAATGAGGTATATTATCATATATGAGGGTTTTTTAGTAGCCATCAGTACAAGATTTCAGATTGTTTATGAAAAGGAAATGTTAACCCTTCATAGCAGATCTGCAAGGTTGGCTGATATTGCCAGTTACTCCGAAGGAGGGAAGTTGAGGAGCAGGGGGCTGTGCCTCTTGTTCTCTTACCAAAGCCTGACAAGAAGACCAGCACTTCTGCTTGCCAGTATTATGTTTTAACCATAGGCAATCCCACCACTGTAAATAATTACCATTCCTGATGGGCTTTACTAGCATCCAGGCCTTGACCTGACTTAACAGGCTCAGGGGCTGTAAGTTGGGGCACAGAAGTTCACTCCTCAGTTTTATACGTGGCTGGAAAATCATGAAGCTGCAGTGGTCAGCTCCCAGACTGACAGCAATCCCAACTGTATAGTGGGTGAAATCTTCTCTGCCTTGTGCTGGTACCCAATAGCCCTCCTTTTGCAAAACAGATGGGCAGGGAGGTGAAAGGAAGAGGCATAAATGTACATCTCTGTTTTATGAAATGTCTAGGTGTGCATCCTGCCTGTACCTTAGCATCATATCAGGGTGATTCCTCATAACTGCCCACCAGCAGCCTTCCCCACAAGTCCAGGCAGCATTGGCTGCCATTGAGCCTCACCAGCCAGGGCTGAAGTCCAAATGCAAATTCTCTGGATTGTGCTTACTGTTCTTCTTAAGGTTTTCTCCTTAAGAAAGGAGAAAGTGGAAGGTCAAGGCTTCTGCACATCAAGCCATAGAGCTGGAGCCGCTGTTAAGAATTATGGGCTTGGCATTTGTGTTTCACTCCAGATAAAATCTGCAGCTCAGATGATGCTAATAAGGTCATAACATCTCCAGAGGAACTCCTGCAGAGGGAGATCCATTGAGGTAGGAGATTTAGTATAATTGCACTATAATTATGAGGGCACCTGCTGATCCAATGGGCATGAAAAATAGAAAACTTCAAAACACAAAATCAACATTCTGGCAGGTGATTTTTTCCATTCACTGTATGATTGGCAGTAGGCATGAAACTTTCTAGACTGCAAAATCATCTTAGTGTTGTTCATGCCCCTGATTCTGAAGGGCTTACCTTCCTGCCACATGATTGTCCAGTGACAGCAAGAGCATTGGCATGTCAGTCCATCAGGACTGGTTTTTCCTTGATGCCTGTAGGGAACAGCTTTTTCAATGGCACCAGGGAGGAGAAAGGAAATTTGACACTGCTCTGTATAATTTTCCTGCTTTCAAATGAATGTGAATTGGTTTAAGTCTGGTTCATGGTGTAGCTGCCATTTGATGTAGGAGAAATATGAAGTCTGATTTGTAAAAGACTGGCTGGGAAACCCAAACTCCAGTTTATGTTTCACGAACAGATTCACTCTCTGGTGTGTAGATTGAAGGTTTATCTCTCATAAAGTGCTTATTCACTGTTAGTCATCACAGTCAGCACTACACACCTTGAAAATCACATTTTCTGGTGTGTTTTTGTCCCGAGATGTCATGGAGGGGAGCTGTGAAACTATGAATAGCAACTGAATGACCAGATAGGAAATTCCTCCCCATACACAAATGATCCTGTTAGACATTGCAGTTTATGTTACAGTAAGTTTTTATCCTTACCTGCCTGTCTTGAAGCAGTGTCAACTGATGTTATGAATGAATAATGCCACAAACTTAAAACTGTGCCTTCTGTCAAAAAGAAATAAATAAACAACAAACCAACCACAACAGCAACAACAACAAAAAACCCTTTCCAAGGCTAGTAGGATGAATCATGGATAAAAAGGTTTTAAATATTTAAAAGTATGCCTGAAACCACCCCTGCATAAACATAAGCTTACTTTAGCAAATCAAAAACCTGTGGTAGGATTATGAAATGTTTTCATAAGCTAGGCCATGTGTACTGATATCTAAAATTCACTTATTACTGCTACCTGAGGAGATGGCAACACAATTATTAGTTCAAAAAGGTGAAGAAAGCTGGGAAATGTTGGCATTAACTTACATCTCTGTGACAACAGCTTGGTTCCAGGATGGAAAACTAAATGTCATGGTAACTTGGTGGCTTGTGTTTTTGTCAGTGTTTTGATTGCCATGAGCATTGCTTAAGAATTCTATGGTCCCAGTAAGCACTTTGTCACATATTCACATTTCTAAATGTGAGTCCTGGTGATAAGGGATTAATTCTGCATGGAATCAGTCTTCCCCTGAAAGCTGTAAGTACTTAATACATGTCTTTGATCTTGCCTTGCATGCCATCCTTGCAGCACCAGAGAAGTCAGTCTGTTTTGGTTATCTGTAGGTGGAAGAAGTGGGACTACATGACCAGTAAGGTCTTTCTGAGCACTGTATTTCTGAAAATACAGAAAAGTGGCAAATCCCTTCTACTTTTTGTATGGTGCACATTCCTGCCTTTAGGAGAAGAAAGAAAAATCAATGCATCACCCAGTTGAATAGCTAAGCTTAATTTGCTATAGAAAATATTACAGTCATGACAATGCTATGCCATCACACTGAGAAAAATACTGTTCCTATTTCAAAGGCTGTCTCATGAGGATGATCAATTGTAGAACCCAGCTTTTGCTGAAACTATCTTTGACAGAAAGATGAAGCAGGGAGTGAGCTGCATTCATAGCTGGCTGCAATAGTCTTTCAATCCTGTTGCTGTTTAAGGAAAG
The DNA here is from genome assembly GCF_038088225.1 of Cyrtonyx montezumae. Taxonomy (NCBI): domain Eukaryota; kingdom Metazoa; phylum Chordata; class Aves; order Galliformes; family Odontophoridae; genus Cyrtonyx; species Cyrtonyx montezumae. Next base: position 15,998,603 of record NW_027071826.1, read on the forward strand.
GAACAATTGGCAGTGGGGACTGTGTCTTTGCTTTGTTCTCCAGGGACTGGAAGTGTGATGTGGCAGCCTAGAGAAGTCATATCAACTTGTAAATATACAATATGCCTCTGTTTCCTCAGAGAGGTCCTCCCTGTCACCAGGAAAATTTGAGCTGATGTCTAAAAGTCATGGAGAAAATGGCTCACCCTTCCTGAATGTATGAGGTTGGCACAGTAATATGGATGTGGTCGACAACAGAAAATGGTCATCTAAAAGCTACCTGTCTCTTTCCTGCAGGTCAACAATTAACATGGTTGAACCTGCTTCTGCAGGTGCTTAGAGCTCTCTACAAAAACAAATAGCAAAAATACATGTGTAACTGCATTTGTCTTTCTGTTTTGTATGACAGACAACTGATGTTGAAAACAGATGTCATTTGAAAGCACTTGTAGTGGTAAATATGATCTTGCATGTACGCCAAGCAGTAGCTGCGTTACTTGAATTTTCTTGACATGATGAGGTTTTTGAGGGTCTCAGTTTTAAGTCAGTGACTGAAGCTGTTGTCAGGCTCCCTAACGTTCCTATGGCACAGGAGAAGTAACAATATTTATTCAGTGGCACAGCCAATAAAGCATTAAAGGTTTTCCATGTGTTTTGACAACCTCTTTGTATCTCTTTCAAGATGGTTGGAAAAAAATATTGATAGATGTTCCAGTTACAAATATTGAATGTTCTTTATATTTTGCCCAAAAGAGGAGGTCATTTTTAATGTATTTGATGAAGCACATGGAAGACAATTCTGTACATCACCAGTACCCATCACAATAAAGTTGCAGCTTTAGGCGGTGCTTTATTCCTGATGATAATAATTCAATGCTACAAAGAATTTTCTGGACTCTGTGAACAGCAGCAAAAGCTGAGCAGGAGCAGAGGCTCTAGGTACCTTAGAGCTTTATTCTGGACAGCAAATCAAGAAAGGTGGCGTGTCCTGAGCTCTTTGTCTTGTCCCTGACCTTGTGACAAGGTCCAAGGGAAGAAGTAACAGCTGTGTCCAACTGAAAGATGGCATTTAAGGAAATGCCGGGGATAAACTGTCTACCAATGCCATATTTTGTATTCATTCTTCTACCTAAGTAGATATATAATTTATGGAAGCAACTTGTATGAGAAAATGTATGGTTGTTTTTTTTTCTTGAGCTGATTTGATGGGATTTACATCAGCATGAGGCACAGTGCTTGTGCTGTGGGATCAGCTCTGAAGAAGCAGTGTCCACAGTGATGCCCTCCCCCTCCGGCCTCCGGGGTTTCAGAAAGAATTAATGCATCTAGGCAGCTAGGAGGATGTAGGCCAGTCTTCTGGGAGCAAATGCAGCTGCTCTGGAGCTGAATTCTTACAAAATTTGCTGAGTCTGTGTACTGTTTAAAGTGTTAAGAGTGTCTTGGCAGTTGAAGGAAATCCCTGGAGTTACTGTCCTGGAAGCAATGATTTCATCACATCAGTGGGCTTCATCTAAGTAGAACTTGTTCTTTTTCTTGTGTGTTTGGGGATGGGAGCTGTTCAATTTTTGCTGCCTGTGTTAAAAGTGGATCGAAGCCTTAAGACTGGAACTGTGCTGCGCTTTTAGCATGTAGTGGTACATGTGGCCTTTGGACTATGACCACATAATATTCACACCCTGAATACTCCTCAGTGTGCTTCTCATTCTAGTTAGGACCAGACAGAAGTAATCTTTTTTCTCAGGTAGTGATTATGTTTATACTGATGAAGTTACATGGGAAAATACTGAAAATGGTTTGTTAACTCCATTACAGTGGGACAAAGAAGTTCAGCATCAACAAAATAGTGTGTGTACAGCACAGCCATAGTTTAGCAATTGAACATCTTCCCAAAAGCTGGGAGCCTAGGTACTCTGTACTCTCCAGAATTTACCAGTTCCCTGAAAAATTTTATAGAAGAAAATGGAATTGCATCCTATCCATTTAATAACATGATTTCATCCTTTCCTTTCACAAGGATGCTCTGTAGTCCAAGCTCAAAAGCAAGATGTGTCTATGAGCCATCCAGAGAGACTCCATGCCCTGACTGTGCTGCAGCTGGTGGTTCCTCTAGAGTATTCTTCTACAAAGTGCAACCAATATATGCTGGGGTTCATATCTCATGGATCAAACAGATGCGTAGCCTAGGGATGATAGAAGAAGAGATTATTATGGAGTTTTCTAGTTACAGCTCTCTTTGTGCTTTGCCTGTACTGATTTATAAGGTCTCTGCTGATGATACAATTCTGATTCAGCAATTCCAGGCAAAACTATATCTATTGGCATTTGGGTGTAAGAAGATACCAATGTGCTCCTAATCACAAACCTAAACTGAGGAACCTGGTCTGGAGGTTATGGGCTGACAGTTGTGTATGTGCATCCTTCTGTCTGTCATTGAGAGCCAAAGCAGAGGACTTAAAAAGGTTAAGGTGAAGCCCTAGGTGCGATGTTTTCTCTATTAAATTTGTGAACAGGCTTTTCTTATCTCTATTGTTTAAGTAACAGAGCATCCACAATTCCTTCTGGAGTCAGAGGGGGACATGAGGCTGGACCCTTTTTCCTTCTTGCCATGCTTAGAAGCTGCTGCAATAATAGTATTTGGGATTGAACTGGCAGTTCCAAGGCTTGGGAAGTGTATAGGTTAGTGTTCTTCTGACAGGAACTAGCAAATATCTGAGCCATCAGGCAGAAGGGGAAAAAACCTACAGTAGTCTGAGTTGCTATGAAAGCCTGGGAAGACCTAGTGACTGAACCTGCATGTAAAGCAGGGTGATACTGCAGTCTCCATGGCAGCGTCTCCAAATTGTACAGTAATATTTTGAAATGTAATATAAATTCTAATTTTTTAGTCTTAACCCATCAAATATGTTTTACTATAAATATCCACGCTACTCAGTCTCTGAAAGAAGTAAGGCTGACAGTTATTTTAAGACTGTCCAACCAAAGATCTAAAAATGCAATTTATATTCACTGCCAAAACACACTTCTTCAATTAGGAGAACAAGGGGACAGGGTTTTAGGCAAGCAAAAACCAAGGAATGTAGAGGTTACAGGAGGAACTTGTTCTGTACTTCATCATATGCCTGGATGATGGCAATCTTCATTTGCCTGAAAATACTAGGACTTTGTAGATATGTGCACAGACATGGTACTTAGCATGACTAGTTTACACACTGGATCAACTACACCTCTAATGGGAAGGAACAAATATGTGTCACAGTCTGGGTTACGGTGAAAGGTTGGGTTCCCTTGGTAAGATGTTCTTCAGAGGCTCAGAGCACTGCCTTCTGTGGCCACTGGGATATTTAGGTGCAGATGAAATTTAAATTTGCTCATTTGTCAAAACCAAATGAGATGTTCCACTTGTGCTATAACAAGCTTGCAGACCCTACAAGAGTTTTGCTCTGTTTTGCTGTCTCCATTCTGCTGTCTGACAGATGGGGATGTGCAGACTCCACACAGCCTCTGAGGTGTCATCCCACACTCCAGAGCTGTGTATGTGCTGCACCTGAAGTTCTGCCTGAGCCAGGGTTCTGCTGAGGCTGGGTTGGCTGAATTTACTCGTCTGGCTGAGAATGTTGGGTTCCAGACATCAGTATATATACAGAAGGGAGAAACAAGGATTTTTGGTCCTTGCTTTCCTTGTTATGGCCTAAAAGCCGCTTCTCCATCAGTCTGTGGGAATGGTCTCTGTAGATGTCCATGCATATGGATGGAAAAAGGTTTCCAGAAGACAAGAGACTGAAAAGGGTCAAGTTCACACGAAGAGGTAATGTTTAATCCTCCCAAAAGGTGATAAGTTCTAGAGACTTACAGTACTACTGAATCTGCAGGAAATGACAAACTCAGGGCACAGAAAGGCTGCTGAATCTGCCCAGCACCACCAGCATAGATCAGCATCTACCATAACCACTCTCCATAAGGCAGTCCCTGCTATGTGCAAACAGCTATTGGCTTAAAAATGCACCTAGTGAAACAAGGGGCCCAACTAAGCTCATGAGTATGTTGGAGTTCTGATAAATACTACCTGTGATCTGTCTCCACCTGACTGGATATCCTGCTGAGGAAATTTCCAGTTATCTTACTCTGCTTCTGTAAAGTTGTCAGTGAAAAAAATGCCCTTATTCCTCAGTGTTCAAATGTAATTATTACAGAAATAATCGCAATTCTTTTAGAAATTGTTTGCATTTGTGATGGAACTTCATGTGCAGGTACTGTTATGTCTGAAATTCTCGATCATTGTAGACCAGGTTATCTAACTTCACTTCCATTGCTGCCACTGCATGCAGGCTATTGGATATTGGCGTCCTGAAGACTCTTGCAGATTGGATACTTGGAAGCACAGATGAGGAAAGCCATGGGTAGGCATAAAATGGAGTCCCTCATAAACACCAGAAGCTCTGTCTTTATCATCTGACAGAAATCAATGGGCAACAATCTGTCCATTGGTCATGACAGCTCTGACCCACACAAAAATTACAATTAAAAAAATAATAGCTACTCATGCTCCTGGTGAGCTGTATTTTGCCATCTGTAGTAGAAGATACATCACAGGCAGCATTTCTTTAGAAAATTAGTATTTTATTCTTTCCAGTATCTGCAGAAACATTCAGGTGTTGTTGGCAGCTTTGCTGCTAATTACACGTAAACTGAAGTGAAATGTAATAAATAAATAGACCGAGAATAATTACAAGGTTCTTAAAATGTCAGATAAATAAGGGAATAATCAATAAACAAACATTTCTAACAACTGCTTCTGTGGAAACTGGAGACTGATTAAATGGAGGTACAGATGCAGTGACTCAGGTGCTGAGCCAGAGCCAAGGCTCTTCTGAGCTCTCCCCAGTCTTCTCCAGCACAATCGGTGCTTTCTGCCTTGTAGAATTAGGCCCATTTGAGAAGTGATGTGTTGTAATGTTTGCAATTAAATGAGGAAAGAGGAGCTGAAAAATGCTCGTCTATAAGAGATGCTGGGATTTGGTCAATCTGGTATGAGGCTGAACCATCATCTCTGGCTAAGACTTGGCATCTGAATAGGAAAGTGCAGGACATTACACAGCAGTTTGGAAGATAGTGTGGGATTCATTACCCAAAGCCAGGAATCCAATGTTAGCTGCCATGCCTGAGGGTTTCACATGGGCTGTAGTTGCTGTTGCAAATACTCAGAGTCTCCCAGAGATCCTATCCCATCTACCAGCCCTCTGCAGATGTTCCAGCTGCCCTGGGTGGGTGTACGTTGCCAAAATACAACTGTAAATGCGCGTGGTCTCTTTGTTGGTCATGTGTCTTCCCATTTCACTCCCATCACGCTGGTCTACCTGATTTGTAAGCCCTTTTTCCTTATGTGTCACAGACCACACTGAAAGCCTGAGCAGTGGCTGATGTTTCATCATTACTATTCTGGTCACCTGGAGAGTTCCAGGAGAAACCTCTGTGCATGAGCTCTGTAGAAGTACAGAAGGCTTGCACAAGTCTTATGAGGAGTGAGTGCGTGAGGGAACTGGCATCTTTTAGTTTGGAGAAGAGAAGGCTCAGGGGAAACCTTATTGCTCTCGAGAATTCCCTGATGGAAGGTTGTGGCGAGGTGGGGGTTAGACTCCCAGATAACAGAGATTGGACCAGAGGGAAAGGCCTCAAGTTGCACCAGGAGTAATTCAGGTTGGATATTAGGAAGAAGGAGCGGTGAGGTATTGGAACAGGCTTCCTGGGGAGGTGGTTGAGTCACTGTCTCTGGAGGTGTTCAAGAACAGTGTAGATGTGGTGCTTAGGAAAAGGTTTAGTGGGCATGTTGTTGATGGCTGGACTAGATGATCTTTCAACCTTAATGATTGTATGACTTTCCCAACCTTGCTAGCAGAGCTGCAGTTGTGAGGAGTAGTCTCTGCACGCTTGCCTACAGCTGATGTACAGCAGGCACCATCACCCCATGGGTGCCTGAGGCTGCTGCTTAAGCAGAGCTTCCCCTTCCCTTTGCAGATGTGTTTGGCGTGGGAAGACCTCACTGCGTTTTTGTCTTTGGCTGTAGAGAGTAGGCAGCCTTAGGAGCAGCACTCCCTCCCTCCTCTCCCTCCCTCAGTGCTGGTCTCAGCATGAGGCAGAGCCCCAAGTGTGCCCATTTCCAACCACTGATGTTGGCTGTCTCAACTGCAGGCAAGGATGAGGGCTGAGATTCAGCTTGTGCTGAAGGACAGGGTGATAAATGCAGGTCACTGCCTTACACATTTGGGCAGTACAAATGGTAACCAGCAGGCACAGTCTGAGAGCTACTACCTTCTACCTGAGGAGAAGGAGGAGAAAGAAAAAATCATGTTACCACATTTAAATGCAAGCTGAGTGCTCGCCCACAGTGATTTTCAGGCAGAGAATTTAGGTGCAGTCTTCAGCCTTTTCTATTTGTACCACAGATGGTAAATACGTTATCCAGCTTGTCCCGGATTTTAGCTGTGACTGTGTGCGTTTCCTGAGCATATTCCTCCATTTGCAGATGCTCCCTGTACAGATGTGATGGCCCACAAACCTGAGCTGCTGGGGGGTCAGAGCCAAGTACCAGTGATGTGCAGTGAGGTGTGGTAGGAGTGGTAAAGTCAAGGTTCCTAAAACAATTCCCTGTTCCTCCTGTTTCTTACAAGCCCTCCTTTTAAAACTCAATTTCTCCCAGGGACTGATGCTTCTTTGTTGTGTGTACAGTATCTCGTATCACCAAATACAAGTGAGGAACCCTTAGCACCACTGCTTTGTGAATGTTTTTTAAAATGTCTTGATTAAGGACAAATAAGATTGAATCTCAGTTCGTGTCCAAAAATCGTGTAATAAGAAATCCTTCATTAGTCAGTGAATATTTTTATACATTTCAGTGTAATAAATGAAAAACAAAAACATGCAAAGACCGAAGATGTTTCTGTTCCACAGTTAATGATGATCACATATTTTTCTTAATCTTCGGGTCAATCTGGAGCACTAATGTGCTCAGTCAGAAAACTCAGCTGATCAAAGCAGACCTTAGCTCCCAGCTGAACGTTAACAACTAAAATACAATATGTTGACTTAAAATAAGCAGGCACACCCCAGAGCTAAATATGAAATGTCATGGTTTCATACAGGGCAGAATTTAAGATGATAGTGACACAAAACACAATGCAAAAATACGTTAATAGCATAAAATCAAAACCCTTTTGTAAAAGGTACTGCCTCTTCCATGTTTGTAAGTATATATTTTTTCATAAAGGAAAGACTGAAAATTTCTAACAGCTTTTAGCTGTGGTAACACTGCAGGGAATTCAGTAGAGACAAGTATGTGCCTTTTTTGTTGTTGGGGGATGGCTTTGCAAATGTATATATAATTAGGAGGCTTGGAAAGCCATTTATTTTAGGGTAATCTGAGGACTGAATCAGGGAGAGTCACTTTTTATTTTATTTTGTTTTACTTCACTTCTCTCTGGAGCTCTGCCAAGACCTGCAGGACTCCTGTCTGCTCGCTGCTGCTGCTGCTCGCTGATAATATCCCCTTCTTGCATAACCCAGCCCCACAGTATAAAGCAGCAGACAGTGGTGTTTAACTGGGCCTTCTCAATAATTCATGCTCCTGAAATGCCACCAGTGCTCATTTCCAGATGCCAGCCATGTGAAGGGACCCCTCAGGGTGCCTGGTGGTGCCAGTGCCCGCCCCGTCACTCTGACCATCGATCTGCAAGGGAGGGAGGTGAGGGGCTGGTGGGGAGGGAGCTAGTGTTGCTGCAATGCTCTGCATCCTACTCTGCCCTTCTCCTGCACCTATTGCCCTTGGAAAAGGATGGGCAAGGGATGGGAGATGTGCGTGGGGTATGTGAGGGCAGCAGGACTTGGTTTGGGCTTGGTTTTGGGGTTCTTGGGATGGCTACTGTCTCACAGGTGCTGGCCTGAGGGCAGGCAGCAGTTTCTCCCACTACTCGGTGCCTAAGAGCATAACAAATTCCTATCACTCCCAGATCCATACAGGTTTTCCCAGTGAAATCAATAATTGCTTGTTGATCTCAAGTTTTTAAAGATCCAGGGATTCTGGTTCAAGTTGGCTTTGTGTTTTTAGGTGATACAGTCCCAGACTGGGCTTTGAGAGCAGCTCAGAGGGAATTGGCTGTATTTGGATTTCCTTGTCTCCAGTGGAGATGGCAGTGTTTAAGCACTAATTTGTTCTGCATGAGTTTGCACAGGAGGCAAACACAGAGGTCAGCCTCTGCCATGCTGAATCACGAGGCTCTTAGTTCTGCCTGTCCACCCAACTGCTTGTCAAGGTCAGTGGGATCTGGCAAGCTCCAGGGCCCCACACTCCTATTGCTTCAAAGTCTTTCAGGGGCTGCTGACTATTGAGGGGACAGGCGACAGTGTTGAACCTCTGGAGTTAGGTCTGCTTACCCCAGTTGTTAATTTATTTATGAAAGAGCTGCTGAGATGAACAACCTTTCTTAGATCAATACTTATTTAGTCTGGAACTGCGTTGAAATGGGGATTGAAAGAATTTGCATTAGGGAACCGATACAGTACCTTCATACATATCAATTCCAATATCTGCAGTGCAGGGAATTTTAAGTATTTAACAAAACATCTCTGTTTTGTGGCTGACATCAGGCACCCCAGAGGACAGAGTAGGTCCTTTTTTCCATGCTATTGTTAATCAAGATCGTTGCTCTGCCGAACAACCCTACAGAATAGAACTTGTGTGGTCTGCATTACTGAGCTACCACCCGAGGTCCGAATTCACAAAGGCATGTAGCATTTCAGCTGAAAATCACAGCCCTAGAACAGTAGTTCTTAGCCTTTGCCCTAAACACTCAGAAGTTGCGAGTTCCAAAGCTCCCACCGTGCCCAAAATATTTCCCTTATTGCATGGTGGGACATCTCCATGCTTACTGCACATTTACGCTTTGCTTAGAAATCAGAATCTCTTCCCCTTAATCCTTTACACACCATGAAAGCGTATTCTGGCATAGTTAGCACAGATAACTGATGTTCTTAGTACAGGATAAAATTTAAATGTGATTTGGTCTCAAACCAGTAATGCTGTTGCTCAGGGAAGACTGAGGAGAGAGCATCCACTTTTTTGAGAGTCTCTAATGACGGATGTGCTGTTGTCTGTGCCTTAAAAGAGAATGTGTATTCTGGAAATGAAGGTTCCAGTGTTTAAGTCTGAAACAGGTGCTGAGCTATGAGCACCAACCTTACACAAGCACCAGTCCCAGTTTTCAGGGAAATGCCCTACATCTGGCAGTGGCTCATGGCCCCAGTGCATCCCTGCATTGGGGTCAGCCAGGTCCTGCCCCGCAGGATGGGGACGAGAGATGTCTGGCAGCAGAAACACCAGGTGGAGTTTCCTGACTGAGATCTGAGTGCCAGCTGCCCTCATCCTGACACCAAGAGAGGTCAAGAGGATGATCCTCAGTGCTACATGAGGCCAAGAGGTGTATTTTCACCTCTGGGCAGAAGGAGCAGCACATAGCGCTTTCAGAGCAGCGGTGCTTTGTGGAAGAGCACTGGGTCAGCTGCTCAGCACATTGCAGCCTGCATGTCAGGCTGCTTTGGCTATCGAGATCTAAAAGAAGACATATGTAAGCCAAACCCGTTTCGTGGCCAAGCATTTGTGGACGCTTCCATCACAGCTGCATTTGTGGTGATGTGACATAAACTCTGATCTGCGTGGGAGGGAACGGGGCACTGCACTGTACGCAGCACTAATGCTTCTGGTTAAGCATAATCCACCCAAAGGTCTCCTCAGTACAGCAGAGTTCAGCGGAGGACTAGCAGAGAGTGCTGGTTCAGAGGGCACTAATGCAATTGTGTGATTAATTTTCGTCTGGGCTTTTGTTTGCTGTGCTTGGTGGGGCTGGGCGGCGGGACGCGGCCGTGGCTCCCAGGGCGAGCTGTGCTGTTCTGGAGATGGCTGCTGTCTGGGCAGTGGGGCCCTGCAGCAGTGTGAGTCACTGCCCAGGGAGGGAGGGTGAGCACTCTGGTGACACTCACCATTGAAAGACAGTGAGGTGGAACAAACAAGGTAATTTCTTAATAAATATTCATGTCAAGGAAACATATTTTGCTTAATCCTCCTTCCCCTGACATTAATGAAAGTCCCGTGCTGACAAAAGGTACTGCAGCACTTGTGATGTGTTTTGACATCTGCGGATGAAAGGTTCTAAATAGCTGAGGATTATGTACTCCTCAATGAGAACATGAGCTGGCCTGCTGGCTAAATTAATAAACACATTGTTACATTACGTATGGCAAAATGCTTCTGATGCCTCATGCTTGAGCTTGACGTGTTGACAAAACAAAGCTGAGGATTTGGCTTATTTGATTTTATTAAAATTTCATACTTGCAAGGCGATGCTTTTAAGACATCAAGACTCCAAAAAGAGATAAATACTCCTGCTCTGCTTCACAGACAGAGAGGTTGAGGAATGTCTTAAAGGTTACAGGACCTCTTAGCTAAAGGCTGTGCCCCTGATTATTTCAAGGATCCACAGAAACTCATTTAGCCATCTCTATAGTGTAAAAAGTATCAAAATTATGCAACCATTTTTCTTTAGATATGCAGTAGTGGCCAAGAAAGTTTGCCATGTTGTCACCCTTCTAAACATTATATTCTATCCCAGTTCTCACCATGAATGCTCAGTGCCCCAGGGAGCGTTCTCTGCTGTGTGGAACATGTGTTCCTGACTCCAGGGTTTCATTGTTCATTTCTCAAAGTTTCTTAGAATGTTTTTCTCATCTCTCCATAGGCGATACCACATGGCCCTGCCATGTACGTGGTGAACTCTGTGCTTGCACTCCAGCCCCAACGCTGCAGATCTGCAAAGTGCCACTGTCCTTAAGGCAAAGGCCTCCTTTTCTCTCTTTGTTCATCTAGAGCCATGAACTTCAACAGTGCGCCTTGCTGTGTTCCCAGGGAATCTTCTGAACAGCAAACTTGATCTCAAAACTGAGATGTCCACTGCCTAAAAGTGATGTCTGTTGATAGCAAAAAATTCAAATTTGTTTTCAAGCGTTACACTGCTTGATAAATAAGTGATGAGTGTTTGCTACTATATGCTGGGTAGCCTGGTATGGAGAGCTTATAACAAATCGAAATCTATCATAGGAGTTGATCTATTTCCCACTTGCAGCCAACATTCCTCCTGCAAAGGAGTCCCACAGAAATGACAATTTCTGAAGCCCCAGTCTGCAAGGATTACCTTAGTATCTATGCAATGAGATGTAAAGGTTTTAACAGCTGTTTTGATATACAAACTGAGTCTCCTGACTTTCAGATTTTTGAATGGCAGCTCCTACTAAGAGGCAAAGCCACATCCAATCACAAAAGGAAGTAAATAAGAAAGCAACTAAGCAAACATTTAAAAAATAATAAAATCAAAGGAGCCTGCCACTCTGTTTTCTGCTCTACCTGGAATTTGTTGTTTTCCCGTGGAAATGAGGTTTGGCATGACTATGCCATCTCTACGTCTCTCTGTACGTCTTCCAACTTCAGTAACATTTGGCAGAGAGGTAATGGTCTGAATGAGACAACGCTTTCTCAATTCTCCTAAGTGTTCTAGAGGTGATTCTCTGGAGGAGGTTAAAATGGAAGGAGCCTGAATGGGAACCTCGTGCACTCTTAGACAGCAGAGGTTTTGATAGAAAATGTTATTTTATATCCCAATCACTGACTAAATTTCCAATTTTTTGCTTCCTAATGCACAAAAACAGTCACTTCAGAAAAAAATATCCTTGGGAAATCAGGTCTACCTAGTCCCACTGCCAAGGGATCTGCTTGTTCCCTGCCTTTTTGAATGTGTTCCATCTACTTAGATGACTCATGGGGACAAGGACTGTCTCTTAATAGACGTCTGTACCCGGCACAGTGAGTACCAGTCTCAGCTGAGTCAAGGGCTCTTTTACAGTGAAGGCAATTATGTGTTGATGGAGCCTGTTCACTGTGCAGCCATAACACACAGATCAATCAAGTCAATCAGAAATCTCCCTTTTCTTCCTTGGTACAGTTAATGGAGATTCTGCCTTCTTATACTCCTCTGTTATTAATACAAATTGCTATGTATTACCAGAGGAAATGAATGTGAAGGAAATTCATTGCATCATAGTGAAGTTTGATTCTTTTTTAAGTCTGGAGACTACACAGGGAAAGACTGAAGTCAGTGCACCAGGTTTGTTTGGTGGCAAGGCATCATAAAGCCAAGGAATGCAACTGGGCCTCTCTCTGCTTTTTCTTTACAGCAGAAAAGTTTGCCTTCCCAGATATGTTCTGTGTTCATCCCACAGTCACGACCACTGTTGCCAAAAGTTTTCTCATCCTGTGCAAGGCATGCAGTGGCTGCTGTTGTGGGAGCACAATGGTGCTGCCTTTGTGGTCACCCCACAGTGGCAACAGCAGACTCTCTGGGCCAAGTGCCTGGCTTCATCCTTAGCTTGTAAACAGGTCCTTGGGTTGCTGCAGGGCATTTATGGTCACAAGTACGATGGGGAGCAGCACTTTCCCATTCCTCCCACAGCAGCCAGCATGCTGCTAACTTCCCTGCCTTATATTCTCCTTACAAAATATGGCTCACAGAGCGTGTTCACATAAGCACTGCTGCTGATAAAATGATCTCTGCTACCAACCTTTTCCCAGCCCAGGGAGATCAGACAGGCCTTTGTTTCCTGCCTGGCCTTGCCATACCTGACCTCTGCCTGAATGAGATCAGCCTCCCAACCCTAGACCTCAGTCCTCGTGCACCTCTATGCACTGCCTCCCCCTGCTTCCCTTCCCTCCCTACGTAGGCCCTAACAGATGCTGTACCCCCACTGTGGCACAGCCATGGTACCCACCAGCCCCACAACACTGCTGACTTTGTGCCCTGTGCTCCTCACCACCCATCTGCGTGGCTACAGCCACACTAAACTTCTGCCCCTTGCCTGGAACTTTGCTGTTCCCCTGCATACACGTAGATTTAGTTACCTCAGGCTAGAGGCTGCCAGGAAACCCAGCGTTACAGCTCTGATTACGCTTACAAGGGAAAAAAATACTCTCAAGGCAGCATCTGACATTTTCTTCTTGTTTACATTTGTGTTCTAAGCTGTTTTTTCCTCTTCCTTGATGTGTGCTATTTTCCTCTCTCCTATTTGTCATTATGCATCTGCTCAGGAGGCAGCTGTGAAAGGTGATGTCCCTCACAGTGACACAGTGTGGTGCTCCTTGGGCTGCATAGGAAATCCGTGCTAGAGACAAGGGCAAGAAGAGGGCAAAGAAGAAACAGTGACAGATCTGAGCATATGACAGTGAGCATTCAGCAAACAAGGGGTGCCCCTGTAAGACAAAGTAGTTTACATGTATGTGTGTGTCTGTGTACTGTGACTCTGTTTATTATCAGTGATGATCATTTGCTCCTTGAGACTGGAATCCTATGTGTACTTGGGTGGACTCTATCCCCACCATCCCTCAACGTCCTTATCTACACCTATCCCATTTACAAAATCCAAAACTGGGCTGAGGCTGCTATTTTTCTTCTGCATTGTGTTGGGGCTAATTTCCCACCACGTCAGGCAGTGCTGAATGTTGTTGCCTCAGTGTCCTTTTTTTCCACCTGTACCTGCAGTGTTGCTCAGAAGGGAGAACTGTCTTCATTGCAGTGTTCAGATAGATAAGATTTCATGACTCTTGTGATCACCTCAGATGTCTCAGCCCAAGCAGCCTGAATGCAGGAACAATAAGAGCAACTGTGTTGCCCAGAGAGGTTGTGGATGCCCCATCCCTGGTCATTCAAGACAAGGCTGGATGTGGCTATGGGTGCCCTGGTTTAGTGGTTAGCAACACTGCCCACAGCAGGGGGGTTGAAACGAGATGATCTTTGAGGTCCTTTTCAACCCAGGCCATTCTATGGTTCTATGAACTTCTGCATTTTATTCCAGGAGAGCTCTTGTAATGTGAAGAGTGCATCTTTATGTGGAAAGTTAATCCTGAAGGACACGTGCTTTTCTCCTCCTCTGGGCTTAAATCCCAGTGGCCATTGGCCCCTCCAGCTCTCCTTCCCCCCCTCTCCCTCCCTCATGCCAGGCACAGCAAGCAGTGCTGCCCACAGGCCGATGGAGCATCGTTTTCCCCTTGGAGCTGCCAGTGAAAGCATATTCAGATTTCATTCAACAAACCAACAGAATGTTTCTTATTGCTACAGAAAGCTCCAGAAGAATAGAACCGGAGTGCACTGTTTTTGCAGTTGCCTGATTTCAGAGGTGGGGCGGACCTGGGAAAAAGAAGCCACCAGACCATACCAGCCAGGCCACACCACACACCTCTGCCTCTGAGTATTTGCTTCACTCCGAACAGGTGTGTGCATCTGCAGTGCAGATTATGCATGGGGCACATTGTTATTTGTTTCTTTTCTGCCTGGAAAAATATTTTCCCTTTATGTTGCTCAATGTCATCCAAATGAATGTGTGCTGTCTTTCTGTCATTTGAAAGCACGAGTACATTCTGCAGACAGTGCAGCACACAGCATTCAGTGTTTAAGCTCTCTACTGAGCTCTACCCAAACACCATGGCCTTGAAATGAATGTGTTATACCACAGAATGAATTCATTGCAGAGAATTATGACTAAATGTGGTAACTGGATTTAGCAGATTATGTTTACAAAGTAGCTGTTTCGTTCTTTTCCTTTCATGACGTCTCCTATTCCATTTAAACTTGACATCCTATATTTAACAGAACAGATGTCACGATGTTAATGGCTGAGACGCAGTATCTCATTACCCTCAAAAAAAAAAGAAAACCATCAGCAACAAAAAACTTCACAGCTCACTGTCAGCTTTCATGAGAGAACTTGCAGCCAGAGCAGAAAAGTGCAATTGGGTTCAGGAACCTGATGAGGAATACAAAGAAATGTTAAATAAGTGATTACATGTACATTATTAAAAATAATAGTCACACTTCTATTAGCTCCTCTCACGTAATGAACTCAAAGCCATTCATAATTAATTTCACAACACCCGGTGGGTGAAAGTAACTATACCTCATTGTTAGGAGTGAAGCGCTATCAAGAATAGAAATGTTTAAGGTAATTCAGCCTCCCCTGAGTTTTCCCAAGGGCACTCCAGCAGGTAAGCAACGCAGGCAGGCTCCCAGCTTGTTTCCCAGCTCTGGTGTTGTGGAGCTGGGCCGTCTGTCTGCCCTGGGTTCGGCAGGAGCCTGGCCCACACTCACCTGCTGCCGGTGATTGCATAGGACGCAGGTCCTGAGCTGCCAGAAAGGTGTCTTACAGTGCAACACCTTGACAGTGCTGAGGTCTCACATCACTTATTCTTGGTGAAGTCTGAAAAGTTCTGCACAGAAAAGGGAAAAGGCATCCTGCTAGCACACAAGCTCTGCTGTAACTCATGGACATGAGTTGGGACTGGGAGCCACTGTGCCAGAGGCACGCAGGAGGGGTGGGAGGACTTGGTCTGCTGCTGAGCCCACTGAGGAGGTTCAAGTCCCACCCCAGAAGGTTTTCTTATATGGTATATTCCAGAAAAAAAGCAATGACATGTACTGGCACACTGACAGTAGCACAGCAGTGTTTTATCAGAGCTTAAGTCAACTGTGCAGCTCAGATTACTTCCACTTTTGTAGGCTGGGTGCAGAGTGCTGTGGAAAGCAGTATTTCAGGAAACAGCACAGGGAGAGTCTGAGCTGTGCTCACCCAGGAGAGCATGACTCGCCCTCATTCCCGCTGCGATGCTTGGTTTTGCAAATGGCAGATGATTCTTTCTCTTAGCTTTCATCGTTATTTTACTTCTCATCAGCAACTAAGTCAAACAGCACTGTGCATGTACCACGCTATGACTTTGTTCCTCATCTGGAAGTGGCAAATTTTCTGTGAAGCAAAACAGTATTTTCTTAAATTGTCATTTTTTCTCCAGATTGAAGCATGCTGGGATGGGCACTCTCTGTACCTGCAGGGAGCAGTGGTGAGGTCCTGCAGGCATAAAATACTGGTTTGGTTCTGTACTTTAAAAAGCTTACCTTTTTTTTTTGGGTCAGGGAAGGGGTGGCCACATCCTCTCCAGCACTCAGATTCTGAGACCAGTGGGCCTTCTCCAGAAGGTGAAATCCCAGCTGCAGCAGCAGGTAACCTGCTATTCTTATAATGGCAGGAAGGCTGCCAGGACTCCAGCTGCTGATGGATGGATGAACAGGCTGGCTCTCACGAGGGGCTGTGTATCTTGTAACAGACAGTTTTAGCCACACTAAATATAGGATTTTCTTCCTCAAAGCACCATCCTTTTCATGCAGAATATTTTGCTAATTCTTGCCTTGTGGCCTTCTATTGATTTAGGGTGTAAATATGCTACAGGGATTACCTCAGAAAATGGCCTCCGTGAAGATTTAACAGCGATTGTGATGTTCTTAATAACACAGCGAACGGCAAACTCTTATCTCTGAATGTGAAAGAGCATGAAGAGAGGAAATCTGTTATGAGCAATGGCTGTATGAATAATTTATTTGACATAAAACTATTTTGTATCTTGACAAATATCTTGTATCCCTGTGATACTGGGAACTCCTGAGGCAGCGCAGTTTGCCTCCAGGGCAATGCGGGTTTTTGTTCTCTTCATTTCTCATTTTGTAGCAGCAGACTTATTTACTCTTAGATATCAGAAGTCATCATTAATTTTTATGTTCCAGGAGTTTTCTGACTCTACCAGCAATTATTTTGGCACTGTGCATTGCATATTTGCAGAATGAATAGCAGACAATTCATTCTATAGTTCATGAGAAAAATATGGCTGGGAAACAGTATTTTTGAGAAGAAACTGAATGGATGTAAGATCTGAATAACAGAATTATGTACAGGTTTAGCAGCTGATTGCATTTTAACCAAGTAAAAATACCATCAGGAATAAAAGGGAAATGGGGAAAAAAAGAAAGGAAAAGAAGGAAAGGTTACCTAAACTTTTCTGTTGTTAGAAGATGCTGTTCAAAAGAGCTGTTTTTATTCCATCAGGGAGCCATGCAGGGTATATGCAGATTTGACATTTTCTTCTTCTCTGTTTGCACTTGGAGCCCAGGGTGAGCAGTCTCCTTTTTGTTTGCTGTCGCTGAATATCTGTCTGGGCAGCTGCTCACCCAGGCCCCACGCACGCACAAAATGCTGATGCTCTCCTGCTCCATTTAATATGAAGGCTATACAAACAGGAGGGACGTCAACTTTTTACAAGAGGAAATGGTTTTAAAGTAAAGGAGATTTAGATTAGATGTCAGGGGGAATTTTTTCAATGAAAGGCCAGCAAGGTGCTAAAACAGGTTGCCCAGAGAAGCTGTGGATGCTCCATCCCTGGAGCTGTTCAAGGCCAGGCTGGATGGGGCCCTGGGCAGCTTGTTCTAGTACCTGATCTAGCAATTAGCAACCCTACTTATGGCAGAGGGGTTGGAACTAGATGATCTTTGAGGTCCTTTACAACCCAAGCCATTCTATAATTCTATGACTCTTGTCTGAGGAACCCATTTCTTCGGGAAAAAGCAGGCTACAGCTGCACAAGGCAAGAAATGCTTTTGGGGTTGTACAGGCAAAATTGTCTGGAAACAGAACATGAAGTCACCAAACAGACAAGTAGTGTGGCAGGATGAATACATCCTGAGAGAAAAGATAAAACTAGGTCATAAAACTGAAGGAAGATGAGAAACCACGCTTGCTATTCATTAGTGATACTTAGGTTTTTGTAGCACAGATCAGAAATGATTTCTATTTCCAGGCTGCTTTAAAGAAAACAACCTGACTTTTGCAACTCTTATTCTAGAAGCTAAGGGTATTTTTTGCTTCATCTGCTCGCTAGCTAATCAGGCAGGCTGTAACTCCAGGAAGGGGTTAATGCTCTATTTTGGCCCCACTGGTAATTCTGACAGCACCTGGGCCTCCCAGGTGTCAGCTATGAAAGGTAGGAGCGGCCCTCTGAGTCTTCAGGAGCTATGCAAAGCTTTGGGGCACTATGATCTTCTCAACAATGTTCTTCTAAAGGTAAGACAAACCTTAAAACAACTGCCTGGGCCGTTCTTGATTTATTGTGCTTTTTATTGTGTGTATGTTTAGTTGCTGGAACTTAGCTGAAGCCTTGCTGGAGCTGTTGTATTTGTATCAAAGCCTGTCTGTGCAGGAGGGCAGCTCTGAGCATGGCTGGGAGCACTGCAGTGTGGTTTTCACTTGCCCACTGAGGAGCGTTTGCTATGAGTGCTCTTACAGCTCAGTGGTTGAGGTGCACTTGTATATACTGCTTCTCTGCTGTGAGCAGTTCCATCACTTAACTAGTGACAAAAGTACTGGTTAAAAAACCCCTCCAAAGTCAGGATTAGGGGGAAAAAGATGTTGTTCTACAGGTATAATCAACTGATGGAAAAAGCTTTGCTGACTACCTGCTTAATCTTATGTAAGGGAGGAAAAAGAGTAAAAGCTTTTGTCTTTCCTGTTTGTTGTTTCTTTGCTACAGTGAGACAAAGAAAGCATTAAATTCAGTGTGCCTGGTGATGGGATCTCCTGAAGCAGAACAGTATTATGGTATGACTGTGTCTAGCCTTGTTTTCAAATGTGCATGGCTACAAAGACAAGAATTGTGCTGTTCTCTGAAAGGTGGCAACCTGACATTTCCCTCTGCTTTGTGGAGCCCTTAAAGACCGACAGATTTATGGTTTGTCACAACTGATTTGAGCACTGTAAAAATACCTGTTGTGGTGTTTTAAACCTGAGTGAAAGTGAGCCTTCCACAGGGGGAAGGAGGATTTATTTATAGCATGTACAACTTAGGAGTCACGCGTAACAAGAGCGCTTGTTTCCTCAGGGTGCTTGAATAGACTTGTATGGGCAGAACTTGTCTGTTTGCATGTGGTTATAAACGTGTTAATGTGCTGCAGCAGAACTTGATCTTTGCAAAGCCTGCTGTGTTACTGGGTGAAAATCTCTAAGAGACCCAGAGGTGTCTTAGAATAACATGAGAATATTGTTTCCTGTCTAAATAATACTTTGCAGGTTTTCTTGTGCTCTTTGTTCAAGAGACTTCTGCCACTTCTAGAGAAATGGAAGGTACTTCAGGCACATGTTTTGACAGAAAGGAATTTGTTAAGAGTGTATGGCAGTTGACATTGTATGACTGACTTATGTTGCAGCACAGTTGGGTCCAGCAAGATAACATGATGCAGGGTTACAGATGGTGATGTGACTTAAGCCATGGGGTGCACCAGGGCAGGAAAAGACTGTGTTCTGTTGTCTGTAATGCGCTTATGTTCTGTGGTTCTGATCCAAAAACAGATCAGGGCCAGAGAGCTGCACTTTGACACCAATGTGGTGAGGAGTAAAATGGTGTTTGTTAATTGCAGACACAGACTTTTATGTATCCTTCTATGTGCTTCGTGTACACCCCGTTAGCCTATGCAGCCATACCTGATTTACATAAACAGATAAGCAGATAACAAAGCAAAGGGGGGAGGTCCTATCCCATCACATCTGTCTGCGCCCCTTTAATGCCTAATACAACAGTGTTCTTGTTGCTTTTTGTTCGTTTATTTGCTTTCTTGCTTGAAGATGTGGAGGCATATGAAGCTGCAGCTGAGTTAGAAACACTGTCCAACAGGTAGCGTGTGTCTTACCACATCATGTTGGAGAGCTGAGTATTTCTGCACTTTGGTTGAAATTGCTTAAAAATAGACCTGTTTGATAAATATATACAGATCTGCTAATAATAATAAAAGACTGTCATAGATGTTACTGCAAAGTGCAAGTGATCTAGGTCACAAGAATAACTAGATCATGAGTAGCCACACTATGTTTATTTACTATTATTTCAAGTAGAAATTTTTAAATACTCTTATACTCCAGCAAAACTCTGTCTCACGTTCTAGCCACCTTTCCCAGTGTTCTATTCCAGTCGAAGGACTCTGGAGTGTTATTTCCTTTGGTGCCTACAGCTACTGTCTAATTCGAGTAAGGAACAGATTATTTGTGGATGTCTTGCACATATACAGCAATGTTATCCCTGTACTATACTGCAGAGGTTTTTGGTATATAACCCTGGCTTGGCATGGGGTCTTCTGCTTATTGGCCTGCCTTCTGAAATCTATCATCAACCCTAAAATCTTGCATTCATCCTAGTAGCTACAGTTAATACTATAATAAATAAATGCTTGGTAATGGTATTGAGCTTCTACCTTAGACACTAAAGGACTGCAGGCAAGAGTCAGAAGATTTTGAAGTTTTTCTACTGGGCCTGGTATCTCTGGAGAAACAAATAATTAAATCCTTGGAAGCTAGGACAGGAATGTGCATTTGTGTTTCTTCTACCAACTAAGGCAGCATAAGTGTCCATATATTTTAGAAGATTACAGTTCTGTCTGAACCCCTGTGCTGTTGACTGATGATAATGTAAAGGACTAGTCTTAAGACACATTCCTAAACTTGCTTTTCTATAGTATCTCATATACAAACAAAGCAGAGTCTCTTGACTCTAGATTAGAATAGTCTAAACCTACTGTATGTAAGGCTTAATTCAATAACAACTTTAATGGCTGTAAAGGACCTATAGGATATAAATGTGGCAAAACATGAAACTGTTAAGAGCATAAAATAATACCAAGGCTAAAATGGAAAATCTCCACTATTTAATAAGATGAAATGGTTACTGAATAGGCTGAAAATGAGATGATATTGTCTCCACCCTTAGACCAAGTTTCCTGGCTTGTAATGAGTTTGCCCTTTCCATTGTGCTTGGCAAAGTTTGTGCCCTGCTGTTTCTTTTTGCATCTCATTCCTTATGACTTTAAGGCCTATCTTTGAAGAAAAATAATTGGTTTCACAGGCATTATCTGTGAAAAAGGAAATGTTGGAAAAAATGCATCTGTGCATGTGCTGATATATTCATATATACAATTATACTTACATCACATAGTGTTGTAAAGTAACAGAGCACTTTATTATAAACTCAGTTATTTGAAGTAATTTTTTAGACATATTCTTCACAGACCTACTATCTATCTAGAAGGCCTTTATCAAGTAAGCCTTTATGACTCTTTTGTAAACTAAGCATAAGAAGGGAGGTGGTGTACTAAGCAGTGGCTGTAACTAACCAGTAGAAGGGAGAAGGTAAATATACTCATATGGATTATTCAGTTAACGTAGCATAATTCAGGGTAGGTTTATTTGATAGCTTTGCTACTGAAATCCTTTCTCCCATATTTAACCTGTTTACAAATGCTTCTGAATGTGTGCAGCTTCTAAGCACTAATAAACGCTGAAATTGTGAATAGGGAAGTTAATAGCACAACCATCTTATCAGCATGGGAATTTGAATTCTATTGTAGAGTTAGTAGAGAGATGTTTCATCTGTCTGAATCTGAATATCAGGGTTTCTTGTCTTTTGCTTCATTTATGTTCTAAACTACAAATAAATTTAGTTTTTATTTCAAGAGAAGGGCATTTGCCATTCTGTGTCTACCTTCTGTTCAGTTTTTTTCTTTTCTAGTGGTGGCTGGAATTATCAGTAAAATACTCCTCTAGCCAGCAGAGCTCAGCAGTGCAGAATTAGAATGTGTATGCGTGTCATCTACAGGGAACTGCAATATTGTGTACTGTGGCTTGTTTGTGCAGTCCCATCTGAAAGCACAGTAAATTCTGAGACTTCTTGGGATGGGGCAGGACAGGATAGCATCTCACACAGTCTTTTATTCAGCTTATTCAGTGTGCTGGTAGGCATCTGCTTTCCCTACTCTTTTCTTGAACTGATTTTTTGACCTGCATAGACTGTCCAATTTGGTCTTTGCTCAAGGGGCATAGTTTATACCTGCCAGTAAATTTTCATGGCAACTGTTCCTTGCTGTTCAGATGGAAGATGCATGTCCTAGTTTAGACAAGTAGGTTGGTATGAGAAATTCTTCTAAGCTCTGTATTTTCTGCTGCCTATGGTAGGGAAACAATTTGTGTGGTCAAAAATAACTGTCACAGATGGCAATCCCACACTCTAGCATTGCTGAGGAAGGAAAATGGCCATGGTCCTACTGGTGTTGGGGTGTGAGAGTAGCCACTGGGTGAGGGGTGGGTGAAAGGGAGCACATCAGTGAACTTGCAGTCACAATTAGGATGGCAAACATATAATAGTGGGAGTGATTAAATATAAAATCTTTCACAGAAAATACTACAGCATTTTTGTATCAAAATGTGATACTGCTCTCGCAGGTAACCACTAGATAAGCACAAACTAGGGTCATTAAAAAGAACAACTGGCTTGGAAAATCTGGCTTAGGTGATGTTGGGTGTCTGAGTGACCCAAATTCTCTAGCCTTCAAAAACAGAAAACAATCAAAAGGAAAAGGAGAGGGAAAGATAGGATAATTATCCAAAGTTTTTCAGTGGCTGAACTGGTACCTACTGGCAAATTGTTCTTATCCTTTTCAATGTCCTCTGAGATTGCTTTTTGCAGACAAAATGATCCACACTTCAGCCAGTTTTATAACCCCTGTTAGGGCTTTGGCATCCTGCAGTACAATTAAAATCCATTAATAAACTTATCCCTTGAACTTTTAAATGGATTCATCCATCAGAAAGATTCCAGTAACAGGGTTTGCCTAGAGACCAACTGGAATTGGTGCTAGCAACTGTACAAACCTTTACTGTAGGGAGGTAGAAACTTAAAGCCCTCCCATCACTCTGCTTTAGCAGTTTCATTCCAGACAGCATTGTTGCAGACATCATCTCCCCTGTAGACTGAAAAATTGCTCGTGTTGTTTTCTTACATTTCATTTTTTTTTACTCCCACGGGGCCTTATGAATGCTGGCTGGACACAGCTGGAGCTGTGCTACAGGTTAGATGAAAAATGATTTCTGTGTTACAGAAATGCTGCCTACAATATTAAGGTCACACCGTCCTAACTTGATTCTACAGCAGAGATGAATACAGATTCTGATGCACTGTGCTATGCTGTGTCGTACTAAATTAACTGAGGGCAGTTTGCCCCAGGGCCTGCCGATTCATCTGTTCATCAGAGCTCACACTGAATTAACATAAAACAAAATCGAAAGATTCCTCCATGACAAACAGCCTGCTCATTCATCTG
The DNA here is from genome assembly GCF_038088225.1 of Cyrtonyx montezumae. NCBI lineage: Eukaryota > Metazoa > Chordata > Aves > Galliformes > Odontophoridae > Cyrtonyx > Cyrtonyx montezumae. Next base: position 16,021,681 of record NW_027071826.1, read on the forward strand.
TTGTTTCACTGTGGTGCTGTTTTTGTTATCATATTTGATTTAATTTGTATGCGTGCTAGTTGTGGAAAGAATAATAAAAATACTGATGTATCCTTGCTTTGGGGCATGAAAGGACAACAAAGAAATAGCTACTGCCTTTTGGGGCAATCAAAATGCAACACAAAAGATATATTTGGAATGACTTGCGAATGTTGTACATTAAGGAGCTAAAAGGGTTTTAAACCTTGCTTAGAAGGTGTGTATTTTAAATTAATTTACAGAAGAATCTTGTGTCAAGAATTCCTTATCGTGTATTGGCCTTTTCCCTTTCAAAATCCAATATTTTGGATTGATATCAAGAGGATAATGACACGTTCCAGGGAGTACTATTTGCTAAAATGAAGGGGTATTCAGTCCATCAACTTGAGTAGTGATCGCAGTAGGTGGGATCGTATGAGCTCTTATGAGGAACAAATGAACTGTCACACAGCAGATTAAAAACTTAATTTCTATTACTAGTTTCGGTTCCAGTTCATGTAGAAATAATCTTATTTACTCTGCAATTTTAAAAATACTTTGAATTAATAATACGACATTCAAAAATTCTCAGCAGCTGTGTTTAAACAGCTATGACAAACATTTTCTTTTCTGACTGCTTTGGAAGTTTAGCACTGTCAATTGGAAAGACATAAGTACCAGAGATCAAAGGATGGAAGTTCCTTATAAATTCTTCCTCTTGAGCAAAAAGTGAAATCGTATTTAAGTAATGACAACTGATAACTAACTTTCTGTTTTAATTGGCTTGTGAGAATATTCTGGCAGTATAAGGATCAATGTGGAAAAAATTAAATTTCCATTAAAGAAATGCTTACCAGGGTAACCACCCAATCCATGTTTTGTTCCCATCTGTTGGTATGCACTTAGCAAGACTCTTACATATCTTTTCCCTTCTCTGAAATGAAGATTAAGCTCTCTCTTCTTGGTGAAGAGGAATACGTATATTTTTGCTTGTAGTACTTCTGTATTTCAAAGTACTTTACAGCCTCTGACTCTTACTTTCAAGGCAATAAGGATGTAATTTTAACTTAAGTAAAAGCAACAAAACATATGAACTGGAATTTATTTCATTCATAAAGTACAAGAAGAAATATATGAAGTTATGCTTTTTGGTACAGAGACAGAACATATTTTTGCTCACCATAGCTTTAAAACTTAACGTGCATTAAGAAACTATGGAAAGTATATTATCAAAAGCCACGTCTGAAGACTAGTTATGAAGTATTCTGTGTGGCTAAACAGACATTTAAAAACTTCCTGCAGAAAAGTCAGGGAAAAAATCTTCAGAAACGTTCATTGATATTAAATGCAGACTTGTTTCAAATAGTTATTAACAAACTTTTCATACTGGCAGCATCCTGCCACTTCTGTGTTTTCAGCTGTGTGCAAGTAGAACGTTTTCTAGCAGTGCTTTGGTAAATAATGTGTGTTAAGGTAACAGAAGCTAATGAGGACTCCCAAACTTTTCTGGCTACTCTAAGTAGTGTAGGTTTTGCAACAGGAATGGATTAAGTACAGTTTACATATTTAGAATAAAATGTATGGGACATTAACCCTGGTTAAATTGAAGCTAATTTTACGCATTGAGAAATACATCATCAGAGCATAGCAAAGCGCTCTTTCAGTTGTTTGATGAGTAGTTGTGTATCAACGTGGCCTGGAAATGCTTCCTCTGACTTCTGAGCAGCCATGTAACTCCTCTGAAAATCTCCAACCTGTAAGAAACACACAAACTAATATTGTAAGTAAAAGCATGACAGCATTAGCATTATACATCTTGTGCATTTCTGATGCTCACAAATATTCGAATGTAGCTGCTTCGAAAATGGTGCACCAAGACAGTACTTTTATGTACTACCTGACTAGGAGGAAACACAAGGTACACTGTGTTCACTACTTAGAGTGAGAAGGAAAAAAAAGAGGAACTTTTCCAACTTTATTTTTTTTCCTAAATAGTCACTGTTTCTGGGAAGAGGGGAGTGCATGTAAGAAGAGCATCTTAGAAAGTGGGATCAGGAAAAAAAAAACAAACAGCAAATATTTAGGATCCCATGTAGGGAAAGCGATAGCTTCTGGATGGAAAGGGAGACCTTTGTTCCCTGTGTGTCAGTGAACACACAGCTTTGGTATAGCAGTAATTCTGTGAAGAAAAACAGTCCTGGCCAGAGAAGTTGTGTCTTGTAAACCACCCCTTGCACTGGATCTGTTATCACACTGCATTAACAGCTAGATGATCTTGCCATCTGTCTCCTCCTACAACCAACGCAGTTCTTCTGGGCAAAAAATATTAACATTTGCAAACTAGGATTTACTCCTTAATCAGTAATTATAGAATTCAATTATCACAGTCTTCCATTTCACAATGAAGGCATGTTTACAAATTCATGAGTTACCTCTCCTTGATGCGTGTACTTCAGATCTGTAGTAGCTGTGCTACTACACAACATGGACTCATAACAGAATCTTGAAGTTACAGAATCAAGCCAAGGAGTATTTTTTTTTTTTCCAGTTTTGGGAAATTTGGGGGACAAGTTTCTCTTTATTAGTGGTACTGTCAGACACCGTTAATTCGGTGTCTGAGATCCAATTATGAAAAAATTATCAGCACACAAAATTCAGTGGTCATGAAGCTAAAGAACAGACATTCAGTTTGAGATCACTAAAATGGGTCGAATAACTGGTATTTTTTCAATAATGGCTGATAAGTCATTTGATACTATTTCAGCTCACATCCTGAAGAAGTCATTGACTGTAGAGACATGGCATTATTAATGGATTGTTCACCTTCCATGCATATTTGGAGAATTACAATTACTCTGTAGCCTGTTGGCTACTCTCAAAAACAAAAACCTGCATGACTGCTTTTACACAAACCTTCTGTGTATTAAAATGAAATCATAACTTAAATTTTATCTTGAGTTTATGCATTTTATATTCTTATTTCCTACTTATTTGGAAAGAAAAAATTATTAACAATAAGAAAACCTACCCCACCAAGGCTCAGTTTTTAGATTTTTGGAATAGGACGGTGCCTTACCTTCTCTGAGAGTACTGCAAAATTAAAGTGGGGCTCATACAGATGAGGTGCTAAATATGAAGCAGTCTGCAGCAAAGCTCTTGCCTGGGTACAGAAAGAAACAAAAAACCTGTGAGAAAAGGAGGGCGGGTAACAAGAATCTAATGCAATTTTCATAATTCTTGAAATAAATAATTCTGAGTTTTCTTTTATTAGGCCTTAATAAACTCCCAAATGACCACGCATTCTATTTTGCTCAGCCTTTTGAGCGAGGATGTACTTGTAAACAAGTCTCTGAGGGAATATGAAGCTGTAAAACTTGGCTCTGAGTAAGTACTGAACAATCTACTTGCTGAAGCCAGTCCTTTTTCTGACCAGCAAAATAGTGTTAAAACTTAATAAAAAGTTATGTATCAGAGCATGCATTTTCATGCCATAAATTCAATAGAAAATTTGGAACAACTTGTTAACATGTTCACTAAAACATGGAGAATTTGGAAATATATCAGATCTTTTTACAAGAATGATATCTGTAAAGTGGAAAGGTAGAGAGTATGGAATTCATTCACATTCCCTCAATCCAGCAACTTTGAGCACTTGTGTGCAATAACATTCTAAAACAAAATAAATTCATAGACAAAGCATCTTCATATTTTTTTCCATGCTTTTTGCACTGAGCAATCCTGAATTTTTATAATGCATGTGATACAAGAATAAATTGAGAATTTTAAGCTGAAAAATAAAATACAAAACATTCCACTACAATGTAAAGGCTCTCTAGTCCTAGTTGCTAGCAATGACTTCCTCCACAATGGTTAGAAGTTCTACCTGGGATTTAAATGTCAGTAGTATGACTGAATAAGAAAATGAATCCAAAACCAAATTTCATTTGTCAGTGAAAATATCCAGTGCTGAGCTTACTTCTACGTGAATAAAGCTTACTTCAGAATGATTTATCCTTAAAAATGCATTTTAAAATGTCATTATATTATACTTTAGCTCCCTGATGTCTATTGAACACAATCAAAATAACCTTTCTGTGTGGGAGCAAGACTAAAATAGTCCACAGTAGTTCTAATGGTTCAACAAAGAGATAATATCTTCTATTGCATGTGTATAAAAGTGATTGCTTTCAGTCACTGTGTATGTCAATTGCAATTACCTGTGTAACAGAGCATAGCATACTCACTTTAGGTAAAATGAACCACCAACCTTACTGACTTGTTCAAGTACAAGCAAGCCAGAGGAAGCATTCTGCTTATGCCCATCTTTAACACCAACCTGTTCAACGTGACCTTTTTGCATTTCCAGCACAGCCAAGTTGTTGTAAGCTTCTGCATAGTCATTATTGTTGACTAACGTCAGTTTGAAACACTGGTAAGCCAAATTCAGGTCTCCTATCCCCTAAAAGTAAGATTGCATTTTAATTTCTGAAGACAATGGAAACAATACGCATCTGTTTTCTTGCCTTCATTATCTTTTCATCCATATGTACTACCATGAAATGCAAATTACAGTAAAAACACTCTGATCAGAAACGTGTACTTTCTTCTCAGATCATCTCATTTGCTTATCGTTCTTTATCCAGATAGCATTGTTCCTCTCCAGGACAAATTTCCATGGTTCAAGTGAGATTCAGTTCATCCAATTTAACTTTTAGATGGCTAAAGTATCATCTAAAGACCATACCAAATAATACCCTTTTTAGCAAGGTAAGAAAAACAGAGATGTCTCCAGGGAAAAAATCAACCTGCTTCTCAGTCTCTTTATGGATTAAAAAAACAACCCATATAAATCTACTTATTAGAAGATTAAAATAAAAAGGAGAGATTAATATCTTTGAATGGATTCACTGACTGCTTTAATGCTCTAGTTTTGAGACCAAGACTGATACAGCTTCTGGTTACTCCTCCTAAGTGGAGGTTTAACCATTTGTCCATAAAAATGGACAATTAATGAAAATTAGTGCACAAACTAAACAAATTTTATTACACAATTATGAAATATTTGTTGCCTACCATAAAAGGATAACGTGCCTCCTCAGCTATCCACTGCTCAACATTTTTTATAACCAGAAAATCAATCTAATTCTTTATGTCACATAAGTTCCAGCCCAGAGACAAATATCTTGAGTTCAATTTTTTGTCATACTAGCTTGTATTGCATCAAAGGCCCATAAGGGCTGGGACATATTGCAAATTTTCAGAAAGAATGGAAGGTTGAAGATGGTTGGGGAGGGACTGTCTTTTAGCAGGACTAAATTCCATTCTGTGATCGCGTACACAAGTTCCTTCTTTTGCCTCTTCTCTCCTGAAGTGCAAATAAACCCTTAATTAAGTCTGTGCTATATTTTATCCAGGTCGATATTGGGTTTCATATTCCAAAGTAGGACAACAATTCCTTCCAAGCTATTATTTTTGCAGTTTCTGTAAAATAATACTTTTTCAGAAGGACTGTTAATATTTTTCATACCACAGCCACGTGTCCCAAGTTGTACCACACATCTGCTGTCTCCTCTTCATTTTCAGCCAGAAACAATGCACGTTCAAATGAAGTTAGTGTCATATCGTACTGCTGGGCATAGAAGCAACAGAGGCCCAGATTGTTAAAAAGCTGGTAGTTATAAACACCCATCTGCAGGAGCCGTCTAGATTGAAAGAAAATATTAACTTATTTTTAGATTGGTTTATGAGTTCTATTCTAAGTGACAAAGTTATCTTTTCCTTACTCCCTACTCCAAGAGAGTGTGATAACAGTGTAAGTTAACTTTGTTTTGTGCTCTCAGATGATTTTGTTACAATCCAACACTTGGTAAGTTTCACAAAGGGCAGTGCAGAGCTTTTCTGGCTAGTGAAAAAACAGTCTTCATGTTAATTAGGTAACTTCTGTCATTTAGACAGTGTCAAGTGGTCTGACTTTACTTTAAAACGGAACTATACAATGACTTTCTCTGTTTCCTCTTTCCATTTCCTTAACATCAATCTGACTGTAACTTGTTCCAGCTACTCTTCATAACTCTTCAGACTTCAATTTTTCACTCGATTGCTATGCTTCAGCACCGCTTTAATCAGTGCTACTACATCTATTATGTGAATGTACGTTGATCTTACTTTTGAAGCATAAGTCAAGTTTTGATTCAAATTGATTTTGTCTTTTAGAATAGAGATGTTTTATAAAACGCTGTTGATTTATATTTGTAGGTAAAATAGGTATGCTAAGAGGGCTAGGGTGTAAGAGGGGTGCTGTCTTTGGTATCAGCATTAGTTTCTAAACTTGAAGCATAAAGCAGCTCAGATACAACAGAACTGACATAGCAGTACTTATATTGACTTCATCTGCTCTTAAACTTAGGAACATGAGTCAGACTCCTTTGCAATCTGGCTGTATAAAAACCAGGCATCACTTATCAGTCTTTTTATTACTTGCAACAAAACACAAGGGAACCCCGGTCCATATTCAAGTAAGAGGTTTTGTGCTCGCAACTACCCACGTCTTCAGGTACAGTTTTTCAAAGCCCACTCCTCTTCCAAGGGCTGAACAGGAAGCCCATAAGCTTCCTGAAAGCAAATGAAGTTCAGAGTAAGGCACAGTGTTCATAAACTGTCTCATGTTGTGTCAACAATTTCAATAACCTCTTGACTCTTCTACACGTTTCATAAGCAGCAGTGACAAATTTTTAAAAGAGATGTAATTATCACTGACAGAGGAGATATGTAAATTGGTGTGCTGATTTTTTTTTTTTTTTTATGGTGATCTTTCTCCAAAAGCTTTATCAATCTCCCATGTCAGTCTCCTAATGTTCTCGTTTTGCTAGCAGCATTACAATAGCCAACGCTTTATATCAACCTCCCATGCATCCAGTTCCTCCTCCCTCCCCACAAGAGCAGGTACCTATAGAACCGCAGAGCTATCTCAGGCTGGTCTGAATAAAAACGGTTACTGCCAATGCACGCAATGGCTTCCACGTGGGTGTTGTCTTGTTTTAAGACATCTTTATAATACTCCGCAGCTGAAGCGATATCATTCATTTCCTATGTAAGGGGGGAAAAAATCCAATTAATTCCACTGTTATCAGCAATTTTTTTAATAAAGCTTACTAAAACGTCTATCTACTGAGTGCTTTATCTGTGTCCTGCACAGTACTTAACTGAGATTAATACTGTATGCTCTTGCAGTTCACTAATTGTACAGTGTTAAATCACTGATTAGCAACTTCCTAAGTGTCACATATCCACGAGAAGAATGCATTTATCAGTGCTAGCTGTACTCATCATAGTTCTATGCTTATCATGTACAGTGGCTATTTGCTAGTTTTTGCACAATGCCTTAGGATACACAGTACTGTCCAGTCAATTTCCCACTATGGAAACATACAGAACACTTATTTGCCCCTGTCAGTGCCTCGATTATTTTTGATGTTTTCTAAGTCAACTCATGAATTGCTTTGAACAGAAATGAGAATATAATTGCATATGAAGAATTACTATGTGCCTTTGAAAACAGGAATCATAGATTTATTAACAACACTTGTACTTCCTAGGATATGCCAGTTCAGAGAATTACATTTATTTAAAAACATGCTTGGGTATATGTTAGTTGGCAAATGAATCAGGGTGGACTCCTTGCTGTAACAGCATCACTATTTCTGAGGAATGCTAGCCACCACAGGGCCCTGCTCCGTGGTAGAAGAAAATAAAGTATTTCAAACACTTTTGTGTTTTGAGAAGAATAATTTCTACCTGTGTGCTGTAATAGACTGTACTCTTAATCTGGAGAAAGAACACATTTTTATTTAACCTTAGCAGCACATTTAGCAATTAAAAATGTATTTCCAGCCATTAAAGGAAACTAAAACTGTCCCTGTATAAATAATGCTTTTTTAAAAACCAAATAAGATTTACAACTCTTTCTACAGCCAGAAGGTAATGGCAGAGAAGAAAAGCTTTGATTAAGATGCCTGATGCATATACTCCATTTTTGACTGTGTAATAAGAACAGTGTTCTATTGCAGTACAATCTTTGCTAATAAAGCTATAATCCTTCACTCAGGTGTCAGTGTAAAACTGTATCCTGTCAACTGTAGGCTTCTCTGTAATAATTCCTTAAAGGGTTATGCAATGTTACATATACGGTTCTGCAAAATCATATCCATATTAAAAACTGTTTAACAATTCAGAAGGAAAAGCTTCAAAGATTTATGCAGCTGTTTTCTTCCTTGCTGAAGGACAAAAAGGATTTAATATGAAAATGGATTAATGCTTAGGGGTTAGATGAAAATGATGAGAATAGGAAAGAATGCCAAATATGAATGTAGAAAAAAGAACACCTCGTGACTTTGTTTTAATGACTCTATTCCCAAACCAATTTTTAAGTCCACTTCTTAACAAGAAGATGTGCGTTTCAAAAATGCAAAATGTATGGTTACAAAGCTAAAATGAAACAACTACATTAAAACTAATCCTACTTAAAATAACAGCTATTTCCTTAACTAAGAAACACGTTCCAATGGTTCTCACTGGCTCAAGAAGTCAGCAGTGACTTACAGGACAATAGACAACACTGATCAGTAGTCTATCTCACTGCTTAATCCTGCCAGCAGGCTGTTGGTGACTTAAGCAGTTTTAGTCCAGTTTGAAATACTTGTAGATGAGTTAGATCTAGATACATGGTCAACATCTGGAATGCGAAAATAGAATCTCACTGTTGTGATGAATCACTGAAATAAGTGTCTAAGACTCTCCTGACACTACTTTTGAATCTTAGATTATTATTTTTTCATCATTGATACTGTAAATCAGCATACTTATTTTTTTTAATGCCTTTACACTTATATTCAGCTGTTGGCTGTTACTTGCTTGGGCAGCTAACTGTGGCCACAATTGCATAGTGCATGCATACCTCATAGATTCTGGCAATTCCACAAATAAGAGTCACTTCTCCTGGAAATCGTTCTAATCCTTGCTTGAAAAGGTTTAGTGCTGTTACAGGTTGATCCAAACGCAAATACACCTAAGAAAGTAAAGTGAATAAAACATGGAAATGCTTTTTATACTCCTGTTCTATAAGGGAGGTTAAATGGAAGGAATGAATCTTCACATGTTAGCTGAGAATATGGATAATACTACAAAAATAACTGACTAGATATAAAATAGGCTAATTAATATCATTAAATTTACACACATCATCTAAATCATTATTTAATCTGAACATTAATAATAAACTTATTTATCACCATATCAAAATAATAAACTTTGACGTGAGGTGAATGTATTACCCTAAATATTTTCATGTTTAGTATAGCCTTAAAAATGTAAATTTGGGCTTGAAAGTATCGGACATTCAGGTTGATAGTGCTGAAATAACAAAATATTTTACTTAGTCAAATAAGACTGCACTGCACCAAGCAGCAATACTGTTGAATTTCCTTACTGCTCTGCCAGCTTTTCCTCTCATAAATAATAAAATCCCTTAGCAGCAAGAAGGCATTTCAGTCCCTGTGATTTTGGCTTCTTTGTTGATTATGACCACACGTGATGTGGATGACTTTGTCTGATAGATAGAGGATATCAGTGTGTTGATGGAGACCACCTCTGAGATGTCTGAAAGTACATTGTTTTGGGGTATCATAAAAAGCAGCTACAGCAAAGGAAACTCCCCCCACTCACCTACTTTGGGAAATTAGATGACTACAGTGACTAAACTGTCTCCCACTGAGTGGAAAAGTGTTTTGAGTGCTCCTGATGGAAAAATAATACATTTAATAATAATACTTGATATACTTGAAGTTTTAATAAGCTGGAGGTTTTGTTTATTTGTTTGGATGTTTGTTTTTTGACCTAGTCTAGCCACAAAGCACAGCTACTTTCATATTCTTAGAGTAAAAAATGTAAATAGGGGAGAAGATAAACTCCATAAGTTAAGTTCCTTTTTAAAAGTCTTTTTATCTTTATTTATGAACAATGTTTTACCCTGGTATAAAAATCCTGTTCCCAGCCCAGCTGGGTCATGAAATACTTTGTAACTTCTCAACAATCTTGACTTGTTCAAATGGTCTTTATATATTTTTTTTAGTTTTCTTCCAATCTTTTAACCTTTCATAAATTACATTTCAAGGGAGAGTTAGCTTTCAGGAAAGTAGATATAAAAAACAAAACAGAACAAAACCTCTTGCTATTTGCTGTTACAGAGAATATAACCAGAAAAGTAATATTAATTGCAGTATTGGTCAGTTTACACTGAACTTGTGGTAATCCTATTAGTTTTTTTAATGGCTGCTTAAGTCTTTTATTTTCTGTATTGTCAGATTGAGAAATAACTCAGTGTCCTACTCTATTGCCTGTCCACCCACAGTCACTAACTCATGTTGTGTGATGACTTCTACTTAAGCTAGCTGGTCTGTGGAGTGGGAAGTGGAAGTTCAAATCTGCTCCTACTCGAGCTAGTGGTGAGAGGTGGCGGTACACATCTCCCATAATAAATCACTGTTAGTCCAATCACTCTGCTGGTTGAATCATTCTGTGTAGATCATGTATTTTGCAGAGTGACTCCTGTTAGTGACAGAATTCTAAAATGACTAAGCTCAACTGAATAAACTAACTCAAACTTCTGTAGTGAAGACAAGCCTTCAGCTATAAATTATGGTAATTTACATATTAAAAGTAAACAGCTCAGGAAATACAAAGGTATAGTGAGTATCATAATACGAATATCTGAATTATCTACTGCTAATGAGCATTTCTGGATAGATTTGAGACAGCTGCCTTGACAAGAGGTGACAGTGAAACTGATTTCATCTCTTTTTAGGATGAGAGGAAGAAAAATACAGGTTTAGTTTCTCAGAGGCAATCTCACTTTGAATGTCTTGGAAAATGCTGAGAGTCTGATGTGTGTGAGATCTGCAAACAAGTAATTCTGAGGCTCAGCTGTGCTATTTGCTTTCTTAAGGATTTTAATGTCTTTATATAAACAGAACTACTCTGCTTCGAGGTTTCTGATTGCTTCCTTTAAGCTAAGTTTGTTTTGATTTTGCTTGTGAAACTACGATTTTGATCTTCACTCTTCACTTACTAATTTATTGCATTAGTTTCCTAGGTGACCATGGACAGCTACACTATTCCTCATACTGAAACTCCAATAATTATTTAGCTGTGTAATCCTCACTGGAGTGTAGAGCAAAGAATAGAGTAAGGTACCAGAAGGGATTTTTTTTCCATGAAATCTGGGAGATCCATAATCTTTTTCAAACTAAGACATAAATTTCAACTGTAAGCATCTTTTGTCTCAGGTCTATATGAAGATAATACACTATAAACTCAATGTTATCAAGCTCAATACTCAGCTCTTCTGGTATATGGACTTTTTAGAGATAAGTTTGAATTTCAATTCATTCTGAGATAAGCAAATGACTTACTTTTGCCAAATACAAGATTGTATCAACCATGTCCTGTTGCTTGAGAGCTGACTGAAATTGTTTCTCAGCTTCTCGATATAATCCTAACCTAAAGAGACAACAGAGAGATATAGAGGGTTGAGGGTTTTTGTTTGTTTGTTTAATAAAAGCTTAATAGAAGCAGGACACGCTGAACCAAAAAGAAATTGCCCAAAACCATACTTTAAGGTCATGGAAAAAAACCCTCTGTTGCTGAATATATTGAGAATTTAAAGCAAGCATTTAAAATTATGAAAAAGACAAATTCGTGAAATAATAGTTCTATGGAAGACAACAATAAGTGATCCTGGTTGTCTGATATAAGTGTATCCTGAATGACTCTAAAAAATATTTTTGACTGAACGTATAAACTTAACAGTCTTTCAGTATTAGTCATTCACTGCTCTTTCTGGGAAAAACAAGACAAAACAAACTTACAGATATTCCTGTCATGAAAACTAGTATCGCTAAATTAGATAGACCATTATCAGTCTTTTTTCATCTACATTCACCATATGTTTCCCAGTGAATAGAGAGAACTCTACTCAGCATTTTTAATCTTACTAACAATAGTTTTCTCTTCTCAGTTATTTATATAAATATGCCTAAATGTAATGCATAGTCCCATGTGAAACCTACTGCTTTATAAATAGCAGTGGAGACCTCTGCTATTTTGGATAGATAATAGAAAGGACAGTAGGACACTGCTCACTGTTTTTTTTTACGCAGGTTTGCAGAAAATCGTGAGAATTTCTAGGTCTTGTACAAGTCCCCAGATGGGAATGTACTCTGGCTGTATATCATTAATAATAACAGTATAATAATACTATTTCAGGCTTTGATCTTCTGGAACAGACATAACATAGACCCAGTCTTCTTAGTTACCATCATCTCATTATTATCTCATTATGATCAACAGTGTGTAGTGTTAGGACAAGGGGAAATGTCCGTAAAATGAAGCATAGGAAGTTCCACACAAATATGCATGGGAACTTCTTCACAGTGCAGTGACGGAGCACTGGCACAGCTGCACAGAGAGGTGGTGGAGTCTCCTTCTCCTGAGATGCCTACCTGTGCAACCTGGGCTAGGGAGCTGCTTTGGCAGGGGGTTGGACTCGATGATCTCTAGAGGTCCCTTCCAACTCTTCCAACTCCTACAATTCTGTGACTCTGATAATCCTGTATTTCTACTCCTTGGATCTTCCTGCCCAATACAAAGCTGTCTTGTTCAACTGTTATTTCTTTCATCATCCATGATCACTCTATCTACATTTGCTCTCCTTAAGCTTTCTTTCAAAACATTTTTCACTTTGTCTTCTGGACACACAGCCGCATCCTCTTTGCCCTGGCAAGTTCCCTTACTCTCCCAGTTCTTCGTCAGCAAACACTTTCCCCTAGAAATGGTGAAATGTCTGCTGCTGAGATTAAAAATCTTTACCATGTGTTGAATAACAAAAAAATGCTGTACTGTAAGCTACACAGCAGCTTTGTCTAAAGTTCATGCAAAGTAGTTGCTTTCTCTTGAGGCAGGGCATGTGCCAAATCTAAAAAATTCCTGAGTGCCAGCTCTGAGGCCTTAGCATCTTTGAAAGTGTCTGGTACTCCTCAGGCAATGTATCTCTGGAAGATGCTGGCTAACCTTGAAATTTCATTTTTTATTATTTCATCAAACCGAAAACCTCATTGCCAGTTTATGGTTCTCAAGTCAATATTCTAATGTTCATTTTGTTAATAGTAGTTTTGTTTATTTACTGGCTCTTCAAACAATGTCAAAAAACTTTAATAAAGTTGAAGTTGCAAATAATTCAGTTACTTAAAGGTACTCAATACTGGTGTTTTTACCTTGAGGAGCAAACCATAATCTCCTTGTATTAAAATACAGACCCTTCTAACTAAGAACAGTGAACTAGTTTTGACGCCATTGCACATTAAACACAGTGGCTCAGTTCTGCACTTCTATTCAGTGATCACTGAAGAAATGAACAGCAACTTACCTATAGAAGCACTTCCCAATTTGGACTTTCCACCACCAGTCCTTGAATTGTGCGTGTTCAGTGGCAAGGGCTGCTAAATCTAGAGCCTTCCAAAACAAACCCATGATCTTAACATTAATATCTTCAACATTTACATAAAGGAAAAAAAAAATGAAGTGAACAACATAAAGATTTCTCTAAGAGAAAAAACTGAACAAACAGTCCTGGTAAACCTGAGGAGGGTACATAGCTTTACGTTTACAGTTTTTACAGTTTGTTGCATAAAGTAGCTGAAAGTAACTTTTTTCCTAATGGTTTCTAGTAGTGCAAGGAAACAATACAAAATTAATTTGATTAGAGTCTTAAACTGCTGCTTCTGAACTCCAGACTGCCCTTCTTGGTTCACACAAAAAGTTGTTGAAAACAAGTAGAAATACACTAATGTAAAGAAATTGTTCTGCCAGTTTGCAGTGCTGAAGAAGTTGTCATCTCATTGCTCGTATCAGGCTGCCTCTACTTCCTGGAACTCTCAGATGCTTACAGTGGGAAACACATCCTCCTTTAAAAAGACTATGTAAATAATAATACACAATAGTAAAAATAGACAAATAATCTCAAGAAATGGTTGTTGATAAGGGTGGAACTCTAGAATCTCTTCTACCTGGCATACTGGAAATGTAGATAGATATACTAATAAATGTGCTGTCACTGGCCATCACAGACAGAAATATGAGGCTTTCTGTGTTTTAGCTATCATTTCTAGACTTCTCTTAAAATAAATTGATGTTTTTATGAATGAAAACCTACCAAGAAGCAATTATCATATTTGTTTATTCAAAATCCCACTTTCACCCAGGACATACTGAAGTCATGCAATGTATTACTTTTGTTGTAGGGATGGTATTAAAAGCTTTAAAGCAATAAATTTATCATAAAGAAATTATTTTTTCTTTGTTTTAATAAGTATTTTGTAGACCACAGAGATAGGAAACTAGATGTCTGTTACGAATAATATAGAAGAATTCTGTGCACTGCTCAATTTGTAGCACAAAAAGCAATGGTTTCCAAGAAAAAATTGTTGAATACTTGTAGTATGACAGAGTATAATTTAGTGACAGCTGCCTTTGGGCTTGATTCCTGGTTTTTTTGCTAGTAAAATGAGGCTGAAGTAGTCAACAAAGAATGGCAAACGCAGTGGAACTGCAGCAACTTAAATGTGTTGCTCTCTTTAGCCTCTGTGAAAAAATAGCACATTTTCTAGCAAGTCAGTTAAAGGAGTTGCACTGATGGCATCCTCAAACTGAGGATGTGCAACAGTGCAAATTGCACAACAGAACTTCTGGACGCTACAGCCACAATGAGGGAAGAGCTTCCTTTCTAGACAGATACTTTCAACTGAAGGTATGTAAGCAATTCTGTACTTGCAGGCTTCACTGGGAAAATTCTGGACAGCAGCTGAGGATGAAACATCACTTAATTTTGTCGAGTTTTCAAATGTGTAAAGAAGTGTGCATCTGTCAAATACCACACCTGTTTCTACTAGGGCACAAGCAGTCACATAGAACAAGGAAGGATCATACTATAAATAACATACTTTTAAGAGCCTTCCTTAGAGCACTCTTGTGACAAGGATTCAAGGAGAAGGCCTGAATTTCAAACAGCAATCCCTTCTGTAGCTACACATTCAGCTTTCTTTCTGGTACCCTAATTATTTCTGAAAACTATTTTATGCAAGGCTAACAATTCTGACTGCTATTGGAAACTAGGAACTAAGACTGCTTGAGGCTTAGTAGACCATAACAAGAGTACTTCTGCTGTTAGTGCAGATCTTGAAATCTTACTGTGATCTTATTACTTATTACCTCCAGAAACAAAGCACAAATTCATTTTGAAATTAGTTTCTGAGACTCAGTTCATATCTTTTTATACTTTTCTGTTATGGAAATGGGAAAGGTGTAGGAATATCCTCTTCCTGATCTTTTACACATAATCACAAAATTCACAAATATTATCAGTGTTTCTAAAGAGTTTGCCTAAAAAGGCTTTGTGCATATCAGCACAAGATTTCTGCACACCAGCAGACTTTTTGCTGTTGTTATAATGAATTCTTTTGATAATGGACCCTTTGAAATGAGAATATTAATTTTAGGATAGAGTTATAAACTAGTATATATTGTCTGGGAATCCTGGTCATCTGAAATTGTGACTCTGTAGAGCACTTAGCATATTTAATCATGAATGCAGGAGTCTTTATCATAGCCTCAATCCTCAGAAGTCTTTCATGCTGTATATAACATGATTCTGAGACTTTTTAAAAGTCTAAACTTAAGACTAAATTTATTTGTTTTTTTTTTAACAATTACTCTCCTAAGCTAAACTGTGCTATAAACTAAGACTTTCAAACCCTCTACTAGCTATATCTTAGTAAATTACTACAGTCCTACAAGCTGTATTATACTGTGGTATTGCAAAATTAAATCACTACACATACATTTGTTTCAAACTCAGTAATTTCATTCATGGCATTGGTGCATGCAACAAGATATTATATATATGGAAACAATAGGAGGTGTCTGTTGCTTCTTTCATATGCTATTTAACAAAAACAGTTCTCCCAGCAACTGTTATTGATTGAATTCTTACATACAGTAGGCAAACAG
The DNA here is from genome assembly GCF_038088225.1 of Cyrtonyx montezumae. Taxonomy (NCBI): domain Eukaryota; kingdom Metazoa; phylum Chordata; class Aves; order Galliformes; family Odontophoridae; genus Cyrtonyx; species Cyrtonyx montezumae. Next base: position 16,037,794 of record NW_027071826.1, read on the forward strand.
ATACATGATAATCTAGAAAACAGCTGTGTAAATGACATCAGCCATGGTCATTTTAAAACAATTTCTTTTGATGAGTGTCTTCTGAAATTTTGTGGTTTGTAAATCTAACGTAATTCTATTATAAATAGATTTCTATCAGAGAGTATAAACTTTAAATTATTACGAAGAACTAGTGACTATCACAGATCTTAATTTCTGGACCCAAGTATATACTGTATATTCTTTGTTCTTTCTCAAGACAAAATGTTACCCATTACCCACCTAGGATACAGTGTCACAGCTTACTGCTGAAATAAGTAGAAGCTGAACAATTTCTGGACATATCCTCTAAACTGCTCTGCTCTTACTGAATGTAGACCATAAAATGGCATTTAGAAACACTCAAGGAATATAGAAAGCGTATCTCTTCAAAATAGAACAAGTCAAGAACAATAATGTACAGGGGAATAGGAGTTTCTTCAGAGAAGTATTTGATCTTTCATTAAGTTAGATGAAAGAATTTTGAATGCATTTTCAAGTGCTGAGTAAATTCACTGCTCTTCTTCCTTCCCCCAAGTTATGAAAAACTGATAGATTACAGATATATTTACTGTTAATTTAAACTGAGCTCCTAGGAGTATTTGTGCAGTTGAATGCACAGTGATTAATGACATTCCCAACTGAAAATGCCGTGACATTTTTTTTCTTTCTAGAGACTGGCTGGATACTAAAGAGAAGCAAAGTAATCGAAGTGTTGCCTTTGCTTTTTAAATAATAATGCAGTTGAAATCACATTGTTCCAGATCAGCATGGTGACAGAGGAACATACCCTGACTATTACTTTTTGTGTTTTATTTGTAAAACTGCAGGAAATGGTCTTCAAATTCCAGCCATGTAGGCAGACTGCTAGTGAGACTTTTCCATCAGTATGGTCACATTAAGCCATGTTTCCCAGGGTTCAATCTAAGCTCTTTCCAAGCTTTTTCATCTCATCTTTTGCAGAAAGTTGTTTTGCACAAAGATACAAGAGATGTCACTGTATGTTGGATGATCTCAACTGAGATTCTGATCAACTTTCAAACCATTAACGTGTCTACTGAATCCAAAATGATCAAAATCTTTTCAGGGAGAAGGGAGGAAACGAATCAGTGAAATGTCTTTGTTAGGAAAGCTAAATAAGCAGTGACACAGCTGAGTTAAAGCAACAATTATTTATTTTGATGTTTATGAAAATTTGACGCAGATGAGATTCAAAACGAAGGAAGGGCAGTTTGAAGAATTGAACTGTATTGAAAATAGTAGAGAAGAAAGTGCAGAACAAAAGAGAAATAAATTCAAGCAGGAGAAAGCAAACTAAACAGTCCCCAGAAAGCTTCAGTAAAACCCATTACAAAGTAAAGGCACCTTGCACTGTGAACTAAGACATATTTTTTTTCTTGGACAAGTTGCTATCATTAACCAAAAACATCAGTCTCTATCATTACTCAACAAACAGCAGTGACTAAGCTGACACTGACACTTCTTTGCTTAAAGATTTATTGAAGCAGCTAGGGTGCATATAAAACCACAGTCAAAACTTTTCCTATGAGTCAGTCAGTAATCCTGGACTCTGAGCAGCATCCAGTACAGTGTAGGAGCATTTTTTTGGAGTGCTTGGAATTGCTTACATTATATGAAATTATCTGACCAGTCTATCGATTCTAGCATGTCCTTCAAGTATGGGTTATGTGCTGTGACCAATTCCTAGTGAACAGAGTTCCAAGTAACAAAGAACATTCTAATTATTAAAAGCATAAAAAACAGGCCTGTGATATCGAGTATGAGAATATGTAAATGCTAATTGCAGTTTCCCTCTGATGCATCTGACAATTGCGTTACTGGTTCGACTACATCTTGGATTAACAGTGCATTGAAATTCAATCCTCTTAGAAAAATGCTATGCAATAAATTGACAGTGTACCACTATAATCATTTGATACTAGATTAAAAGCTTCACAAAGCAATACACTTGGAATTGGTTCTGATCTCAGTTGTCAACAAAAAAATATATTTGTGTGTTATTAACTCTGAAAATGACAGTATCAAAGAAGTAGCACTGGAGTTTAACTTTATATCTAATCACACACCAGTTAGTTGTACAGAAGAATGCACTACTGACACTAGCAATTCTCTGATACAAATTTCAAGCAGAAATTTTGATTCTATTTCAACTCAGTGCATATAGTCAATAGAGTATGGAAATATATTTTGACACTTTATTTATTCAGTAAACTAATAATTTCCCAGAATAATACTTAACAAAAACTGAAAATGGAATATATGAATTACTCACATTTTTTACGTCATTTTCATGGTGAAAAATATATTCGAACAGTGCCTGTCAGAAGAATATTTAAAACACTCATATTTGAACATAAAAAATAGTAAACATCTCAAAGTAATTTAGAATCTTAAATGAGGTAGAAAATAGTTCTTTGTGGAAGCAATTATATTTATACATCCCAGTAGCAGAAATATACGTATCGCTAAGACCTGAATAGACAAGATCTGTAGATGTGCTACACTGTCATCACAGGATGTCGTTTAAATCTTAACTTGCTGCAAGAGATCAGTGTTTTTAAGCTTTGTCCCTTAAAACTACATAAAAAAATTAAAAAATAAAGAAATCTATAATTTGAAAATGAATGTAAATTTGAAAACTTGGTACCATTTACACAACTTTTGGACTGTAAAATCAACAAATGATCCAACAAAGACTTTTTGCAATGTTTCATTAAGTGCTTCCATATAGCTAAATCTAATTAAATTACATTTATTAGACATGTCAGCTGAGCAAATTGTCTTAAGAGAAAAAAAACCCACACAGTCTAAAAGCTATGTAATTTGGGGATCTGTAAGAGAAAAACTGCCCTTCTATTCATAAGTGATAAATTCTAATGATATCGCATTTCTGAAATTCCTACATATCATAATCACAACAAAGCTTAAAAAAGTAACATATTCCTGTGCTATGCTAACTGTTAATAATACTACAACAATTGCAAGGCAGTATAACATCATTTTTTATTAGTCCTTTATAAAACTAAACAACTTCTAGCTGTTCTAAACTAGAATATTGAAGAGTACATAACTGGTAACAGTTGGTATTTGAAGTGAATATAATGATGCTGAAAGAAACTAGATTTCTAAAGAGAATCTTGAAGCCAGAAATGTAGTAATGCAGCAACTGAGTAGTGTGGCTTTTTTGAACGTTGACCCTTTTGAGCATGCAAATCTCAGGCCTTAATTGCTGCCCATAGTATCCATTAAAACAGAATCCTAAACTTCCCTAGATGGAAATATTAGCCCAGATCCACCTTCAGGAAACTAGAAATTACTAATAAGTCATCATGTCTGGTGAGGAAGTAAACCACAACTTTTCTTGTACTTATGTTCAGAAAATAAAGAAGTAGTAGCACAACTCCTCCACTAGTTCAAAAATAAGAAAAAAGATCAGTAAAAGTGAGTAAATCTAAAAGTGATTTAAATTATATTCTCTTGGATGGCTGGCATGAGGAATTTACTGTGGCTATCTATCTATATACATGACCTTCAAAAGGATTTAAATGACTCAACATTCACATAGATAAAAATAACTAGAATTATCTTAGTAACTCTATTAAAAACCCAAAAGCTAAAGAAGATAAAACTTCCTGTTTCCTAGCATAACTATAGCTAACTGAGATTTAATAGAGGTTCTCTCTTGTGACAGGTGATAACTCCTATGTCTAATATGGCATTTCCTGCAGTAGTCTTTAACAGGGCTGATGCTAGTTACAGGCAGAGACAAGTGACTTAGCAAACTTTCTTTGTCCATTCCTTTATTCTTCAAAAAATAGGAAGGCACAGTCAAGCAATTTAAAAATAGATATTCTAATTTAAAAAGAGATGTAATACATATACTTCTTCCTTATGTTTGGAAGACATATAGGAGAATACTAACATGAATATGTGAATTTGAGAACTTCAAAGTTTTTCTTCTTGAACCTCAGAGAGGTGACAGCTCAAAGAGTTTTAAAATTTTAATAAGTGATTCTGAACACAAAAGTACAGTCTCACCTCCTGCTTTGGCTTTAGTCTTAATGCTGTCTTATTCTGTATAAAAAAAGTTATAAGCCCATGTAGATCCAAATTTAAACTTAGATCTTACATTCTGTGTGAAACATAAATGTCATAATGTATTAGCTTTGTAATACTGACAAGTACACTTGCTGCCTATGGATGTTTCCATGAGGACTGTTGATTTATATTTTTTGGCTTAAGCTTCTTTTCACATGAAATTGAAGGACAGAGCTACTGCATCTTCCCAGAAAATGCCGATTAAAAACAGTTAAAATATCTGCTTTGCATTCTTGAGAGCTGCAGCCGAGAATGTTTCATCTGAAATTTAACCTCCCTACTTAAATAGTATACACATTTATCAAAGAAAAAATAAAACCTAGCTGTCTTTAAGAAGATCTAAGCTTAATTTCCTAGAGACATTTCATGTGTTACTTAATCTACAAGTTTCTTATGTTCTCCCTGTTTTATAAACTCCAGTGGGTTTAGAATAATGTGTGTGCTGAGTGACTGCTAACAAGAGCGAAACTGAACAAAAGGCCTGTAGGTTCTTCCCAAATGAAAAAGAACTGGCTTGTAGCTGCCTGCAGTGGAGATTATATATTTGCAATCTTTCATTATCTACAAAGACTAGAAATTACTATCGAAATAAGATTTAAAAAGCAAATTGCTAACAATATGTGAAAAATTAACTAACATTCTAGAATGGGGGAGCTAACTTCCAGCAGCAGAATATTAGGTACTGCCAGTCTTGTAAAAGTGTTCACCATCATGTTTAACAAAGTAGACTGAATATATAGGGGTTCTATCCCTTTCAGTTTGCCATTCAAATGTAACTCCTGCAAGTCTGTTCAACAGTCATATTTCCCTTCATGAAAAATAAGTTCTTGGTTTCAATCCAACATTAATTCTGTGTGAACAGTGTGTGCATAGAATACATGTTCATCTATGCAACTGGTCATGTTGAAATAGATTAAGCTGAAGGGCCAGAATGGCAAATTCTTAATTACAGAACTTCTAGGTTGAAATAAGAGCAGAAACCCACAAACATAACCTGGATAAATCTGCTCTGTTGGCAGAAAGTATCAGTTTCAATGGTTATCAACCATAAGATCTAAATTGAAAATGAAGATAAATTCTGGAAAAAAAAAAAAAAAGTTTAAATCTTTTTATATGAAAAAGACTGTTAACTCCTGACAAAAAATCAAAATGAAAAATCCAAACCATTTGAACAGTTTTTAGACTATCTATACAACAGGACTGCATTTTTGGCCACTTAGGAGTATTCTGATGTATTTTTTTTTCCTTGACTCTTATTTCGTTACTCTTCATCACTCATATAGTCACAGTTCAAGGCAATTTATTAATAGAGTGTTTTATTCTATCCAAATGTTCTTACTGGCTTATACTTTCAACATAATTGCTTCACATATATTTTCAATGTCAAGTCTGGTAACCACTGCCAGAGCATAATTTTCAAGTAACATAATTTTTTTTTCTCAGTTTCACATCTTGGACATATTTTTCCATTGTTTCTATCCCCAAACCCATGTACAGCTTCTTAAGAAAGATGCCAGAAAATTAGAAACAGGTATCACAGTGATAACCAAAATAGTTACATACCTTTGCCATTTCAGGTTTTTGAGCATATTTTGATAAATTCAGTCGAGACACATTTATGAAAGGGCCATCTGGATTTGTTATCATTGAAGCCTGAAGGGGAGAATCAGGTTTTTAAGTTGGAAGAACCCCTAAACGTTTCCAAAAATTTCTCAAAATATTAGCAATATACCAAAAAGATTAAAAACAATACGTTTGTAGATGTATTCTTCTGCTTTGTGATAGGGATTCCTCTCCCCAATTTTCATCTTTTCTGAAAGTCAGGAATCTATCTTACTCCCACACATTCCCTGAAAAAGGTTGCATGAACTACATTCTGGAATTACCTTTCACTTCTCTCTCTTCACTACTTTCACAGTGTGTCTAGGCATGTAGCTTGCACAGTTGCATGGACTGAAGTCAGGCAGGATATGGAACAAAAAAAATCTTCCAGGAAGGTTTAAGGAGATCAGTTCATACTCATGATATTGATTTGCATTTTGTGATATTAATCAGTATCAAACATTATTGCCAGTTGCAGTGTATTAATTTGACCAATAGAACAGAGTTAGACAAATGCACTTCATTTTCTCTATCTGCTGAAGTGGTAGATATTGAAAGATTAGTAATTGCTTAGTAGTGAACAGAAAAACTTGGAGGTTTCCTCGTGCTTATGGCAAAGTCATGTTATAATCCTTTCACTATCTTCAGTGAATAAAAAATGGACCCACAAAACTTGTAAATTTGTGGAATTTTTGTGAACCTGTAGATTGATGTCTTTTGTCTATGAACAAACTAGAAAACTAATGAAAAAACATTTTCAAAGTTGACTTTGGAAACATTTTAAATAAAAATGCTGACATCCTTCAAACTTGAGTTTAGATGCAGCTTTATGTCAAGCACGGCGTCATTTGTGCCAGATACTATGACCAAGAAAGCTGTCTTTCTAAGAACAGTCAGGCAACTTACCGTTCCTAGCCTGACATATGTCCCAGAAGCACTACTGATTGGACGAGCTGTGAGAGCTGTTCGAGGTGTTTTTATAGCCTGTTCCATAGTACTTGGCCGTCCACTTTGTGTACTTGGTCTCACAAATCCTGTAATGGGTCTTCCTGACTGAGTTACTGGCCTGAAGATATTAAGCACATTATCCTCATGTCAACTGGTATTTACCAATAGAGAGTTTAAGCACTTATAACTGAAATATTTCATTTTAAGAAGCTAAAATTATGACTTGTTTAAGTACCACTTATCACATTAAAAAAAAAAAATTAAATGATTACATACCGAACTGCTGGGCTAGGGCCTCCACCCTGGCTAGTTCCAGGGAGTTTCAAAGATGTTCCTGGTCCTATAAAATAAAAGAATTGTTCACTTCATCTTGAGATACTGCACTCTTGTCCAAGGGCCTTAAAAAAATGCCCACATCTTACAGTAAGTGGGAAATTTCTTTGTTGAAACTTGGCAGTCATAGCACTAGACAAAGAAGATAAGAAGAAACAAACTGCACTATCAGTAAATAGATTACTGCAAGAAACATGCAATCATTAACATGGGAAAAAGTAATCTTCTGTGTATCTTTCCTCTAGTTCTCTTTCCCTCCACCTTTTCTACGTAGATGTTAAGTATGTGCTGCTCCTCTTTACTTTTAATAAAGAAATCCTATCAATTTCAAATTATTCTTCTCTAGTACCACTACAACATCCATTTCATTAGTTTATTATTTACCCTTCTCCTCAGGGAAGGCAGGCAATACTGTCATTGTACACATACTACAGACTGTCTTCCCAAGAAGAACATCTCAGACATATACATTTGCTGGCGTGTCCACCACTTTGTTAACATGTACAGAAGGAAATAAATTTAAGTGGGAAAAGGCAGTTCTTGACATATCATCTACTTATTATCTAGGTACTGATAAACAGTTGTTATTTCAAACATTTCCAAGAACTGAAGTTATACTGATACGTAGACAGTTTCTTGCCTTCATTTCTTCACCAGTATAAAACCTCACATCTTCCTTCTTTCTCCCACCAAACAGAAACCTTTAACTAAATCTAAATGCTACTTAGTTTTCTTAGATCAGGCTGACATCAAACATTTCTGCCTCTACTCTTGTAATAGCCATTGGTAGAGGTTATATCTAAAATTAACTAATATAAGAATGTATCAACTATGATGTCCACTAAATATATAAATAATGCTGAAATCAGAACCTGAACTCAGGATTCTCTCTCTTATAGCTAGCTACATTTAGGCTAGTTGTTGCTTACTTGCTTTTTAAAGCCCCATAAATCTTGAATTTTTAACTCTACAACAGAAAGAGTAGACAGTCTACTAAACAGAGTTTCTAATATGATATCTAGGATACTATTTTTTCTTCTGAAAAATTGGCAAAGTGGTATTCAAGTTTTTAGGTTAGCAGACAATGATCCAGTCTTCTACTTTCTAAGCATTTTTTTTTAAAACTATCACAGTGTCCTGGTTTCAGCTGGCACAGATTTTTTCTTCTTAGTGTCTGGTATGATATTATATTTTGGCTTTGGGAGAAAAATAATGTTTAAAACCCACCAATGTTTCAGTTGTTGCTTAGCAGTGCTGTACAAAGTGAAGCATATTTCAAGTTCTTATACAGTCCTGTTAGGAAGGGGAGCTGAGAGTTACAAGGAGCTCGGAGTGGACAGGATCAGGACAACTGGCCTAAACTGGCCAAAGTGATATTCCATGCCATATGGCATCATGTGAAAAGTATAAAACTGAGGGGAGTTGGCTATGGGGTGGTAGCTGTGGCTTGGGGACTGTCTGGGCATTGGTTGGTGGGTGGTGAGCAATTGCTTTCTCCATCACTTGTTTTGTAAATATTTATCATATTTTTATCTCAATTATTATTATTTTCTTTTCCCTTCCTTTGCTCTCTTAGTAAATAGTTTTTTTTTAATCTTTACACACGAGTTCTACTTTTTTTTTTTTTCTTCCTAATTCTCTCCCCTACCCCTGAGAGTGAGTGAACAACTGTGGAATATATAACTGCCTGCTAGGTTAAATCACAGAACACATTAAGACAGAAGAGACAAGGCATTAAAATCCCTTTTCCGTATATGTTTTTAAATAACAGTGATTGTTACATGCTTTCAGCATACTTGGAGAATATTTGCTGGATTAGTTACCTTGATTTCACTTCAGACAACTTAGTGTCCTGCTTTGAGAATCCCAACTGAACTAGCTATAAATAGGCATCAAGAGGAAACAGTTCACCTGGCCACTAACAGTTACAGAATTTAAGAGCTTAATTTCAGCAGTTAATGATGACTGCAGTGGACTCCTTTAACTCCCTCGTTAATAAAACAGTTGGTAGGATTTAGTGTCCAAAAGTAACACGCACAAACTTTTCTGTACAATGATGCTGTAGAGCGTTTGCATTAATAAACAAGAATGCTGAAATTAACATGGCAAAACAATAAGAATGTAAACATTTCACTATTGAACTAGTGCCATAGAAAAATAGTTGTTTCTAGTGTATCTCATATAATTATTTAATGATGCAAGACCAAAATCATTAGTAAAATAGTTCTGTTTGGAAACTAAGATAGGAACAGTCGCCAAAATGAAGTGGATATGTAACTGAAGCAAAAGAAGTTGAAATATTGTGTAAGCAAACTATGGTCATTAAGAGCTGTAATGCAGGAGGTATGAATACACATTTTTAGGCTTGTAAGTCATAATGAGATTAAGGGAGGACAGCCTGAAAGATTCGTGTCAGGAAAAGAACTTGTATCAAGCAAGACAATGAAGCAATAGATGGAGCTACGGTTGATAATTTCCTCTAGAGATATGGCATATACTGAGAAAAGGAAATGCACTGATTTACTGAAGATTTTTAAAAATACTGAAGATTTTTTTAAACTTCCCCATAAACTACCTACTAGCTCAGACACATCCAGTGGATTTAAAGCAGGAACAGCCAAGTCTTATTTACCTCTATGATTCAGGAGTATAGGCTATGCTATCGTTATTATTTTCTTTGGCTTAGAATCTGTGACATGGTGTCCAGAAAGTCACCACTTTTTTAGTTTAAGCATAGTACAAATGATTATTTCCAAATAATCTCCTATTTCTCAACAGTATTCATCAAATGATTTTTCTTGTCAGATAGTCATTATCACAGGGGGAAAAAAGTCAAAGTGATATAATTATGCTGTTTAGAGGTAAATACATGTAATTAGACTATCAGAAAGTATAAACATAACTTGAGTACTGCTTTAATTTTTATATGTGACCAAGCATATAACGACAACTTTTAAAAATGAAATCAGATAGATATAACAATGCAATTGCCTACTTCTATCCAGATTAAAAAAAAAACCCTTTTAATGATTCAAATATTACTTCTGGTCTATGTCCAATTCTTCCACTGAATTCTCTGAACATGGTAGTTGGTTGAGAGACACGCCTAATAAAATGCATAACATCTCCTATACTGATCGTAGTGGGGAAAAAAATGCAAATAGAAATAATGTCAAAAAATACAGAAAGCAGTGGAATGACTGCCCACTGAGATGGGACCTGACAAAATTGAAAGGAGCTGCATGCAATAAACAATCATAGGGCTGAAGAGCTGCCCAGGAAAGGAAGAGAGAAAAAAGAAAAGCAGAAGAGAGGGAATGGTACAGAAAGGTGATGTCAGATTTAGCCAGTCTGTTGCCTATAGTCATTGTGATGGGATTCATTGTATATCAAGGGCATAGTTTCCCAGTGGAGAAGAAGCCAGAAAGGAGTGAAAGTAAGAAATACACATGGAAAAAATCTAGTGAGTGCTGAGATGCAGAAGAAAGACTGACAAAACACTAAATTCTAAATTCCAGACCAATAGGTCTAAGCCTATCAAAATCATGTGACCAGTGCAGTTAGAAAGCAACTGAAAACTGTTCTTGTAACAATAGCTAAAAAAGGCTTTACATCACCTCAGCATGTACTGTTTAATGACTGATAGCAATCCTGACCAAAACAACTCCTGTTGTTTCAACATATTTAAGAGAAAGTTGTTCTTACGTGCGACTTGAGCAATGGCATTTTCATCTAGCATCATCTCTGCTATTCCTTCTTGATCTATCTCGATTTCATCCACATACACCATTTCTGTCAAAGCTCGTGTTTTCAGGCTCCAGGCAGCCTGAATAAGGATAAAGTAAAAGGAAAAGCATCTTCAATTAAATAATCTAAATCGCAATTTTGCCTTTTAAATTACTATACTCTTTTCAAAGCCTTGTTAAGCTTGAATATATTACTGATTTAAACAACTGGGTATAGCTGAACATTCACTGTAGGCAGACCTAATGCTGCTCATACAATCTGAGTTGCTTAACATGTGGGACAGAAGTGCAGCTTCAAGTGTGGCCTCAGCATCCTTAGAAAAGCACATGGGGAGCCCACATACTCAAGTAGGTCCAGCACACCCTTGCACTGCTTCTCCTGCCAGTCAAGGCAAGCATACTAGTGGTTTCCTTGCCAGTCTAATCATACAGTTGCTTAATGGGAGTTAAAAAGGGGATTCGATGTTAGACAACTCTTTTGGAGTAGAACAGCTATAGTCACTCAATCTGGAAGACATAATTTCACACCTGATGAAGGTTACGGTTAATTTATGTCATGGGCAACTGAGCTCTCATGTTTTTGAAGAAATACTCAGCTATGAGTGCCATTCAAAACCCACAGCAGACAGACACCTTACTGATATTGGGATGGGAGAGGAAGGTAAGTAAAACCATTATAATGCAAAGTAATGCCTTTCCACAGTATCTGTGGAAAAAGAAGGAAAATCTTTTAACCAGTAATCTTTTAATTACTGTACCATTAAGTATCTACAAGCCTTTAAAACAATAATCTAAAACTCCTCAGCTGTAAAAACTATCGACTGAGCATCTCAGATTGTGAGATTACTGGAGAACTTGTTAGTGACCTTAAGTGACAAACTGTTACATTAAATGTCTTGGGGGATGATGTGAGCAGTGTGGAAAGGCAAGTGTACTCTTAGACTATGTGACAACTCTGATCTAGTCTGCAGGAATAGCATATCAGGGGGAGAAAACAAACAGTACCAGTTGGCACTTCATACAGCAGCACCAATAAAATAACCGTAAATCCAATCACTTCCTTGATAACTTGATATATCAGTAGCGTACTCATAGAACTGGCATGATAAAGGGAGCCAAAAAATCAACCACTGATCTTCCTTCAGATATTGAAAAGATCATCATAAATTTGGTGAAGTAAAATTTTCTACCAAAATAATCAGATTTGTTACTTTTCAGACATGGGCTACAGCCCAAGTATCATTCATATTTGCTAAGGAAACATTTCAAGATAGAAATAGATTGATGCTACTCTTAATGGAACTGAAAGTCAAATACGTGGAAGCGTTTGTTCTTTAAATAAGAGATAGGAGATTTCATAATGTAAGTCATTATTGAATGGAACACCTCTTATTCATCAGTTCTAAGACCATGTCTTCCTCTACCTTTATATCATGTAATTTTTCTATGCAGCATTATTACTGCCTACAAAAAAAAAAAAAAAAAAAGAGTATACTTAAAAATGTTAAAATATTTAACTCTATTTTTTTCCAAGCAGAAGCTAAGGAGGCATTCAGGCACCAGGTTCAGGCACAATTAGAAACCTTTGTTGAAGTAAGAAGAGAAAGGAACAGGGCAGGATGATTTGAATCTAGGCCAGACAGACATAATCCAGATTTGCTTTATCATCTTTTTGTTTATTCTTATGTATGTAGTTGGCTGACAATCTGTAATTATTATTGATATTTGCAGTTAGATGTTCAGTGTCCTTAACCATTTTTCATTGTTCTAGAAAACTACTTAGGTTTGAGGTTGTTTTTCTTTAAAAAAATACCAACATTCACAGTACTCTGCTTTTTTCAAAGATGTACATGTCTAAAGTGAATATAATTGAGTCTATATTGATAATATGCTGAAATCAGAGCTCTCAGGATAGTCAAACACTTATCTACTAATAGAGATATAAAAAGCTGACCACAGTAAGGATCTTTTTCTGGGAATTGAAAGGAGCAACTTCTCTAATCACTATAACTGGACAGTTCTTAACTTAGACATACCATTCTGATTTTTCCAGTAACAAAGATCAGAGAACATGTTTTAAAAAGCAGTATGTCTTCTGATGATCAGACATAAATCTGTGATGAAAAATAGCCTCTTACACTTCTTTAGGCTGCTCTTACAGTCTTCAGCTCCTATTCTGGGGCTCCACAGCTAGCGACCTTGAATTTTCTTAACTAGAAACCAAAGTGTAGTTTAGAGTATTGCCTAAAACAATGTCTGCTAAAGGACACTTGATCAGCAAGACAGAAAAAAATGTCAAATGTGTTACTTAAACTACGTAAAGATCACTTTTACCTTACTTTTACTCCTCATCACTTTTACACTTCAACTTTTACCTTACGTACACATTTATAATAATTTACTATATTATAATACACGGATGTTTTGCTCAGCAGAAACCTCTAAGGGTTTAATTTGAAACTAAAGCAGAAGCTAAAAAATGCCAATTAAAATTAGTAAGAAGAGCATAAAACTGGAAGAGCCACACTGCCAACAGTGAGAGGAAGTCTAGCATAGTCACAAGTAGCCAATACCAATAAGTGCACATATTTCCAAGTAATGTTATAAAAATACTATTTACTTCTCTAGATAACGTAAGTTTGTCCACTTGGACTGTTGTATTAGATTTCATTTGTACTATCTGCTCTCTCTCTGTGGGATCCATCTTTTTTGTTTTGTGACAAGCAAGGTGCCTAGTGTTTTTGAAGGAGGCTTGCATTTTTATGACATGAGTACTTAAACAGTAGGAAGAAGAAATGGTCAGCTCATTTCAGAGAACCCACATGTTCACAACATAATAAGTTTAGCTTGTTTGCCTCATCATCAGAACAGGACCGTATAACAACTAGTACTAAACAGGGTAGGAATATCTTATGCACCATAATCAAAGAAATGCAATATAGTATTCCTTCAGAAGTCAAATCTGCAGAAAGATAAGAAGTGTCAGTGTTAAATACACTGTTTTTTCACTTCACTCCTGAGAACTGATTTGTTGGTGAATCAAATAGATATCTTCCTTTCGCATCCGAAAAGGCCAAAAATCAAATTAAAAAAAAATTGAAACTTAAAATCTAAATCTAAATGCATTTTCATTTTCCATTTATTTGGAGTTCCATTATTGTGATAATGTTCCATTGTCACAAATTTTATGCCATACAATATATAACCTAATAAAAGCCAGAATGCAGCAACTACCTTGTAAAGCATAATTTTTAAAGTTAAAAAGATACCCATCAGTATTTCATTGAGATCTTGTATGCAAACAACTTGGGTGACTTCACTGGAATTAGTAGACTTGTGAAACATTATATAGTAGGCTACAGCTAAAAAAAAGCCACAATCTGTGCATTGCTATTCTTCCCACTGCAGTAATCCAGCAGTAATATAGGCAGAATGAAAACTATTCAATTACCATCTTCCATCAAGTGAACAAAGTATCATAATGCAGCTTCAAGATTTCACAGCCTATATAAATGGTAGGCAAGGAGAATGAGCTGTAGGAACAGGAAGGGCAGGGGTAACAGCCCGCAGTTACACTGGATTACAGGAAACGTAAACCTGAGCCCTAAGAACATAAATGTTCTGTGAAATATACATTGTATTTTTCCTAATTTCACCAGCTGATGAAGGCCATTCTTTTCAATATAGATTCAGTGTAGCAACTATTTAGTATAAAACCTGCCTATTTAAAATTCCCCTTATTAAATGTATTGCCTTGCCAATGATGAACAACAATATTATGCCATTAAGGATGTAACAATGAAAAAAACTATTATTCAGTATACTAGAATTTTTTCCTAATTATTGCACCTGCTAACTATATCAATGGAAAAAGTTTTACCTGAAATACAGAGTATCCAGTATCATGCTCCTGATAAGAGAAGACAGACAAAGAATGAAACTGTTAAACAATAAACAAGAACAATGATAAAACAAAACAAGGTATTACAAAACATTCTGTGACCTCCTCATCTTGCATTTTCTGTGATACATATATCCAAATTTCTGTGTTATTGCATTATCTCATCTTACACACATTCCTGAGTTCAGCAGTAATTTATGGTATGAAAGCAGATTTGGAGTAAGTGCTTTTTCTACAGATATAATTTGTTTTCTTCTTTCTGCTGGACCATATTGACCAAAGCTTAAATTAATATTTCAGATTTACGAAACTGAAAGAAGGTCTATTTTCATTAAATAAATAAACAACACAATGCAAGACAATGAAATCTCTCCAAAGTTAACTAGATGATTAAGTCATGCTTTAGAATCCCTGTGTAATAAAACCCCTTTAGTCAGTTGCTGGTGGTGCTTACCCTGATGTCACTCAGGTGCGTAAAAGAAATTCTCTTTGTGTAATACAGATTTTTTTTGTACTTTAGTGATGGAAGTGATGTATTTATTGCATACCAAACAATCATGCTCTCTTTTTGCACCATCCAAGAAACAGAAAGAAAAATTCAGCCAAATGACCTTTTTCACAAACCAATGAGCAGAAACTTGCTGACACTTGAAAACTTGAGATGAATGTAGCTAAATACTAATGAAAGGAAATGTAGTCTTATAAACATTTACTGTGTAGCTGACATTGTATTTATACAGTATTTATAAGATTGTTCAGTGTGCTGTTAGCTTCTATTGCAAGGACACTTTGCTGACTCATGCTTCTCACCAAGAGAAAGGTGAGGGCAGGCTCCTTACTTCCCAGTGTAGTGTGAGACATGGGCTACGTCTTCCAATCTGAACATTTTACCTCCATCAATTCCACGACAGCAGGGAACTGGAGCACTACCTATGCTCTCACATCTCTCTTCACACTGAAACTTCTGTGCCTGTATTTGTAATAAATTTGTTCAGCAGTGCTGGAGCTAACCATTAATGGAAAACATGGAACTAAATATTAATGGAGGGATTAATCTCAGTTGTCGGGTGTACAGGTGCTTGTATAAGGCACTGAAATCTTCTTTAAATATTAGGTACTTGATTAAATGAACTCCAAGTCCTTTTAATATGTTGTTTTATTTATAGTGGGTTTTTTCCTCCAAAACAAGCTGTTCTAGCTAAGCAATAAGGAAAAGGACATTGCAATATTTCAGCCTGCATTTTATTCACTCCATTGTGTCCGAGTGTTACAATACATCTGGTGTACTAAAAAATTGTTTAAGAGCAGTAGGTGATCTTCCATACCATATGTGCTATGGAGCGCAAGGTTATATTATGTCAGTGTTAACTCAGATATGCCTTGATGTTACAGCTGTGTATCTTAATTCAGGCACTGATCATGGCTTAAAAAATAATTTAATTAATCAGCTAAATGTAGTCATATAGGAGCATTCACAGTGCTAAGAAATTCAGACAGTGAAAAACCTCATCACTGAAAAAATAAAGCTGACCAACTAAAAACATTGCTCTGTCCTAATTGTAGGTGTTAGTGTGTGCTGTTCACATGTCCTGATAATCTAGGAAGTAAGATTTCAAATAATGCTCAAGCAGAGCTTAGAGCCTTCCCATTAAAAACAAGACAGAAACAAGATACAATATTAAAGTGTGATGTCTTTTAACACAGGTGGATCCAGTAGTTGCTACTCATGCAAGTAATCCACTGGAACTAGATTCAGAGTAAAGATTTCTTTGAGAGGATTAACAAGTAGCGTTGCCCTATAAGCTTGTACCTCAAAACAAAAGGTCAAATTTATTCTTCATTTACGCATATAAAGCTCCTTTGAAATTAATAAGATTGCAAAAGCAATGAAGGAAGGATTTAACCCAGATCTCTAAATCCACTAAGGGCATTTTAAAATTAAAGTTAATATGTAGAATCAGTTTATTTTAAGAACAAAAATATTTAGAAAAATGATGTCTTCTGATGCTCATAGCCTAGAAGAAAGAATGAAACAAGATTACATACCCTCTATTCTAAAAACAAATAACATCAAAACCTTCATTTTATAGTCAGTTTTTTAGTTGAATATGATTTAATACAAGCTGAATATTAAAATCAATATATTCCAAAAATGCCTCTCATGAGCAGAAACGCAAAATACATTACCTAAGAACAGAGACATCACTGTATATATCACTATATTTTTTTTGCATAACCTTAGTAATTTGTCTTTTGAATTGACAACTGATTTCAGTTGAAGATATTTTTTCACATCACATCCCATGTAAATGCATTATTTTTATCATGACCTTACAGAAAACGGTATGCAAGTAATAGTAGTTCAAATTACACCTTGGGAGAAGAAAGGACAAACAAGAGCAAATCCTTACAGTTAATCAAGTTAAAGGCAGGACGCCCACTGTATGTCCATTAATTATATTAGGTAATTTATTATTTTTTGTGAAACTAGAGCAGATCTCATACATCGGCGCTGGTTTACTGCCTTGAATCTGACATATGGAACACAAAGAATGATAATCAGATTAGGTAACTAATCAGGATGATCAACAGAGACAGTCACGGATTGTATTTCCTCTAGGTCATTCTATTACTGTAAACATAGAAGACAACGCCTACTTGGTTACAATAGAAAATAACTAAATTGAACATCAGTGCTTTCTGTGTTTGTGTTCCCAAGTTCTAGTCAAAGAACATGTTTTGTCTATCCTGGGATAAGATTATCAGCAACAGTATAAACTTCAATAATGTTCTTACTTCTTAAAAGCACAAAGGATTGTATAGAAAAAAGTACTTTAGTCTTCCATAAAGTCTAACTCAATAGGAGGTAATTATTGTTCCATCAAAATGTTAATCATTTTCATAATGAAGATCTCTTTATGATTACATAAATTATTTCATAATGTTTCAACTTAATTGATGTGTTTTATAAGAATGCATGTTTATAATGGCATTTGATACTGCTGCGTAAGAAAATTCCTGATTTTAGCTCAGTTGGCTAAGAGGCCTACACGATATCTCTAAAAGCTTCTAATACCTACCACATCTGATGGCAGAGTTCAAGGAGTTCTACACCAATTAAATGTAATTGCAAATTACATTAATTGTAATGTAGCTATTAACTGGATCATCCTTGAGTAAACTTATTTTTCAGTTCTTCAAACTATCTTTCTCTTACTATATTCTAAAGTGCTTTCTGAATAGTAGGATAGATGTACAAAGAGCAACAGATAAGGAAATATTTCAGTATGTACAAGTCAAGAAATGTATTTATTACATTTATGACTGGCAAAAATGCCTGCTTAGAGCACTGTAAATAGCTGATTTCAGCTGTTGTAGCTTTCTGACAGTTTTGCAGCTGCAAAGAGAAAGAGTGATGATATCATTTAGTGGAACAGCTGACGTGGCTAGGAAATACAGGCTGTCAGAAATACAGGGTCTTTTAGGCATGAACACAGACTATGCACTGTTAGTCTCTTCTTTTACTTATCAGTGTTAAATCATGTCTTACAAGGGATTAAGTTAACTGTCTGAGCACGAAAAAAGTTCTAACCCATAACAGTTTAACTACGTGCTTCCTGGGTATCTCTTTAAAGGATACCATCTCCTATGGCACGGTACGTATCACCTCCTAATGCTGTTCAAAGTGACTCCCTGAACAGGCTACTGCTCTGAGGTCCTTCTGTCACTGGTTGCAGAGATTGGGAGGCATGTGCTTAGTGAAATATGGGACAACAGGATGAGAACAGATGGCACTGTGATTACAGCAGTTGAGTGCTGCCTTGCAGGGCACAACAGCTCACTTAATCCAAGCTTTCCATAAGTGTTATCATTTGCCTATTTGTTTTTCCAGTGTCCAGAATAACAAATCTTGGGCCTGATTTGCAGAACTACTTCCATAATAGAGGATGAGGTTAGACCACCAAAGAATTTAGAACCGTTATGTGCATTTTAAGCACAATAAATGAGATATGTCACTTTAAGTACAAAAAATATACATATTATTACATACTTAGTTTTAACTGTTTCCATACATTATAACAATATACTATTAATTTAATTTACATGAATTGTCAACAGCACCATTTTCATGCTAGGAGGTTAAGGAGATCGCTTTTATTGTATTCATAACTTCAGAAATTTAACGAATTCTCAACCTTTAGAATAAAGGCAGAATGATGTAAAACTGCTCTCCTGGCTTGCCTGCTGTAACATAATTAAAATGAGGGTCAGAATGGATATTTGGAAAAAGTCCTTCTCAGAGTGGTGAAGCATTGGCACGGGCTGCCCAGGTTGAGTCACCATCCCTGGAGGTGTTCAAGAAAGGTGTGGATGTGGCACTGAGGAACATAGTTTAGCTGGCATGGTGGTGATGGGTTGACAGACGGACTAAACTATCTTAGTGGTCTTTTCCAACCTTTAATGATTCTATTTATCACTCATTTGAGTTTTTATTGCCTCAGTGTCCAACAGTGGAATTTAGTACTTATCGAACATTTCATATAAAGTAACAGTTCTATTAAGTAAACACACTGCAATACAATACATGAATATGAATTGTTTTTTCATTATGTTGTATTAAGTAGGTTCAAAATAGCTCATAATACTTCAGCTGCACAAAAAATACATTTGTGGGGCACACTGCCATTTTCTTTTCTGAAGTCAGGCAGGGTAAACATGCAACAGATTGGATGGTACCTTAAAGCAACAAGCATTTCAAAGTAAAGAACAGTAAGTGCTCTCCAACATAGCTAGGGAGAAGACCTCCAAGGCTTTACATGAGAAGCAGAAAAATAAAATACAGGCTTAATTTTTATTGGTTATCTGTCCAAGAAGGATTTCATGTTGACTACAAGAGGTAAAACAATATGACCACATTTGACTGAAAAAAAAAAAAAAAAAAGAAAAAGAAAATTCCATTTTATGTTAACTCAGTCATGAACATTAAAGTTGTATTTTAATTTAGATCATTAGAAAATGTTTAACTCAGAGATTTCAGGAGTAAGATCTTTTACATTGAGTTGTTTTGAGTCTGGTTCAAGTTGAGCAGTGTGAGCTGGTCCCACCTGTAGCACCACAACAAACAGGGTACAAATAATGACACATTTTCTCCTATCAGGAGCAGTGTTCTTCATTAGATTAGTAGGAACAATAGCAAACAAAACAAAACAAACAATCAACTGTGTAGCCATTACACTTGGAAAAAAGAAATACACCATGAAACACAGTATACTTCATAATCCTCCCTAAGATTAACTTTGATTGGCTGAATTGCCACTTACCCAGTTCTCCATTTTAATTTTTTTAAGCGCCTCCACTCTTATGAACCTCTGACATGAAGTGTTTATATAAAGCAAAAACTACTTGCTGGTGTCTGCACACCTGCCTTATGCTTTATTTGAACACTGTGCTATGAACTCTAGAGAAAAACTGAAGTGAAAAGTTTTCAAGCATTTAGTGTTTCAAGCATATAGTGTTTCAAGCATTTTTTAAATGTTAAATAAGTTTTTGTAGCCTTAAGAAGAAGCGTTTAAAAAAGTCATTAATTGCTGCTTAAATAGGAAATAATAATTCCTCAAGAAGATTAAATAGGGCAACAGTCCAGCTAACTGTATTTCAAGTTCACAGAAACACAAGACATTTCCTTCTAAACTTTCAGGTAGATTTGAAATACACTGCTGATTAAAAGTACATTTTTTCACATAAAACTGGGAAGAGGAACATAATTCTGAAGAGCACATACCAAGTTTTTAAGTTTTTGACAAACACAGAAGTCATGCTGAATCACGACTTCTGCGTGTGTTGCTCAGGACCAATTTTCTTGGTTTTCCATGTAATTGCTTGAGTTGGAAGGGACCCTTATAGGCCATCTAGTCCAATTCTCCTGCAAATAACAGGGCCACCACAGCTACATCAGGTTGCTCAGAGCCCTGTTCAGCCTGACCTTGAATGTGTCCAGGGATGGGGATCCACCACATCTCTGGACAAATCTGTTCCAGTGTCTCACTCACTGCCCTTATCATAAAAAGCTTCTTCCTAACATCCAATTTAAACCCCTCCTTTAGTTTGAAGCCATTTCCCCATGTCCAATCTTCTCATGGCCCTTTACTGGTCGCTTACAATTTATACCATAACATAAAACAACTTTAATGAATTAACCCTGAAATGGTGTAAATTACGCAATCAGGTGACTGTGCAGTTTTCTTTGAAGATTTTTTCCCCCTGTGCTAAAAGGTATCAGCTGTAACTGCAGGATACTTTGTGTAACATAAAGCGTCTGTGACAGTTATAAAGTCAGTCTAATTACTGTTTTCTAAATGTAGCAGTTCAATTTTTTACATGCATACAAACACTAATCTAGAAACAACATTTACAAACTTGCACTTTCTGCAGAGCAGCGAAACACTCAGGTCTTGAACAACACAGAACGCATCCAGGATTTCCTGAGACTTAGCAATTGGGGAGAATTAATGGAGCAGGATGGCATTGCGTTTTGCTCATGGCCTTCTAACAGCAGATCGCAGCGGGTTTCTCCGGCGGCGGCAACAGGTAGAGAGCCCCTCCCTCTGCCGCCCGGCCCGGCCCGGCCCCCTACCTGCTCTCCGGACGCGCCCTCCAGCAGCTGCGAGCAGAGCTCCGAGCACTGCCGGAATTTCCTCCGCCTGAAGTAGCTCCAGGCCTGGAGCAGCGGCTCCATCTCCAGCCCCATCCCGCCGGCGGGGCGGCCGAGGCTGAGGCAAGGCCCTCGGCGCTTCGCGGCCCTCCGGCTGCCGAGCGGCTCCGAGGCGGAGCGGGGGTGGGGAGCCGGGCCGCGGCGGCGAAAGCGGCAGGCCCCGCCTCGGCCTGCCCGGGCCTGCGCGCCGCGGGGCCACGGGAGGGCCCGCGGGACTGGGGGTGGGAGGCCGGGCCGCGGCCGGGCCCCGCTCCTCGAGTTCTGAATGGAGTGCTTTTCTTTGCTGCTGTCGCTTCTAAAATGTAAAATTATCTAGAGCCACTTGGAATGGGAATGCGTGCCTAAAAAAGAATGCAGTCTTCTAAAGTTCATTTGGGCAGAGAGTTCTCTAGAGCTGTGGGGGTCCAGGCGGGAAGAGCTCAGGTTGCTTTAAACAAGTGTTGTGGAATCCATTAGTTCCTTTGGTTTATATTAGGTTTTGCAGAGGTAAAATAAGATGTGTTTAGAGAAGGAAGAAGCAGGAATACGACTTTTACTATCTATGCATTGTAGGATGTTGATTGCAACTAAAAGCCCAAGGAAAAAAATATTCCCTGGGGATGCTTGGAGAAATTAAAAAATATAAATAAATAGTGGGGGGAGATGGGGGAAAGGAGAGGGCTGAAGTAAAAATCTCACATGTATGAACCCTAATGTGATGCCTAAACTAATGTTGCTGGTAATTTAACAAGTCATTCTGATATTAATCCTATTGTTTCGCCTAAGCTCATGGTTTGTTCAAAATGGAAGCCCCTTGAAGTGGGTATCCAGACTAGCTAGCAATGTGAAGTGGAAGGCTGTAGAAATAAGCCAGTCCTCAGACTGCTGTTTGTTCTAACATGAGAGTAAATGACTCCAACTGTCAGCTATGGATGTCTGGGTTTTGCTTGTACCACAGAAAGTGCTCGGGGAAGCAGTGTTGTGAGTGAAGTGTGTTCTGAGACCATGTCATTCCCAGGGAGGATTGGTGGAAGGGAAGTAGCACAACAGTGTCTGTCCCTTCCCTATATTTAGTTTGTTGTGGGAGACAGTATGTACTGCGTTCCCACAAAATGCGTAGGAGGCTTGCACAGGGACGCACAGTCTATACCTCGGGTTGGTCAGAAGGGTGAGCAGTATTTCTTCTTGTTGTCAGAGCATCTGCTGTGATGCTGCTATATAGCTGTAGTACTGTGGCTGAGTAACTGTTGGGACCTAAGATAGCATCTGATTTTGCTATATGTGCTTTAACATGGCAAATACTTTAGTTTGGATTTTCTTGTTAGACATATTATGATGTTCAGAGAGAATGTGAACATCAGCCTGAATCTACTGATTAATTAAAGAGACTAACCTGAAGTTCTTCCAACTACTTCTATAAATACTTATGTGATGGTCTGTTATTACCATGTTTTTACCAGAATGTAGCATGTCTGAACTGCCACTTTTTTTAATAGAATGTAATATGATGGGCACTTCTGGTTTGAAGGGACATGTTTTGAAGTCAGTACAATAGTTCCAGTGTTGTTAGATTAAAATGTCAGGGAGGAGATGGTTTACCAGAGACAAATAATGCAGGAATGTTTTTTGTACTTCCTGTTTTTAAAAGGTAGTTCAGTTTTGTGAGCAGTCTCATCAGTTAAACACCCCATTTATCTGTGCAGGAAAACAAAGACCAGCAGCTCCTAAACGTTCTTGATTCCAACACAGTCTTCTTTAAAACCTCCTAGTTAAAGCACTACATGTAAGTTTTAATTTGTGAGCACTTATTTTAAGCCTTAATATCTTAATGACAACTTACACACTAAGTTTAACTGTTTAAAGGCACTTAGAATGTTTGATTACAGCAAGTTCCATTTTGAGATAGTGAAGCAAACAGAAACACAATGAAGCAGTAAATATTGGCAAACAGCAGACGAAGGTTCCCAGGTGCTCTGTGAACCTTAAAGCTGTGCATTCTGCTGAGCACAGAAATGGATTAATGATTGGTACCATTAGCTACTCTGTGCTGTGGCACACCTGAAGGTGTTTGGCTTGACAAGGAAATAGAGGTTTCTGTGTCCTGGAATCTTCAAAGTGACTTGGCTTTCCAGCTGAAAGCACTGGAAACCCAGAAAAGGTAGGAAGCTGAATGTTCTATGTGGAGGATGAACTTGGGGTTCCTCTGATTTAAGCTGATAACTTGTCAGATCTAGAAAGTTGAGTTTGTAAGACTAGAAACCATTGGGAACAACTTGTGAATTAGGTGAGCTACCAGTGTTTGGTCCCTGGTTGTAGGAGGTTGCTCCTTAAAGGAAGAAACACAGTAAACATTTCAAATAGCACTCTTGGAAAGACACTGAAGGTGAGAAGTGAATGGGTTTTGTATGGAAGAATTGCAGTATCATATATCAGTAATACACATATTACTGCATTTCAGCCATAGTTTTTTAGTTTTGATGTTAGTTTTTAGGTTTTTTTTAGATTCTGTCCATGGTAATAGAAGTCACCGTCTTCCAAAGTTTATCTATGAATCAAAGATTTTGAAAAAGTATTTGGTAAGAGACTTACTGATTTTTCATTGCCTTGGGAAAATCTCTGAACTGTATCTGTTTGAACTGGAGGCTGAGACTAATGTTATGTGACCATTCAGTCACCTTTCTGCTAGCTACTGCTCTAACAAATGGGTTCTTGGCAAAAAAAAAAAAAAAGTGTGGGGGGGAGATGGTCCTTGTGCAATTTTTTTTGTTGCACCATTGGGAAAGGTATTCATTACACTTAGTGATGAAGCTGAAGTGATGTTCTGCTATGGTAGCTAGTAGGTTAAGATTAATCTTCAGCTTTTTTTTTCTTTTTTTGCAATGAGGAGGTTTCATGGTGTTGAGAGTGACAGGCAAATTATCTTTCCTTCTTTTCAAGCTGTAATGTGCAAGGGATTTTTCTTTCTGTTTGGCTGCAAATATGAGGTTTTTAGTCTCTATACGATGGTATGCATTTAATTCAATGTTATAAAGCCAGAAAGAACTGTCCTAGCAAGCCTAGCTCATCCTCACATGGCAATGTGTACACTTGGAAGTAAAACTGTAAAGAAATTGCACCTTAGAATGTAGTCTATGTAATATTTTTTTCAGCTAGTATTTATGGGAGGAAGAGCCTTTGATTATTCAATTTTTATTGCTACAAACTGAAAGCAGCTGTGATTCTGGAAATTTAGCTTTCATTAAATAATTTACTTTCATAGCTTACCATCAGCAAGTACAGTGGAAATGCAGTTGGTCACCTCCTGCTTCCAGATCACATCATCTGTTTTGCTGAAGTTCTGAAAGCTAAGTATGATGCATTGAGCAGATTGCTGAGAAGTGACTGTGAAGGAGACTTTTGTATAAGGGTAGGAAAGTGCAAAGATAGATGGATAAAGGCACGTCCATCAGGTGTTGTCTCTCCGCATGCATTACTCAGTGGTTGTATGTTAAACTTGAAAGTGTTTGTGTTTGTCCTCCATAAAACTTAGAACATCAGCTGGCTAAGCTGTGGCACTGCTTTATTCTTGAAAAAAAAGGGAACTATCTTTATGCTTTCTGCAAAAGCAGAAGACTTAGACAGAAATGACATGCAACTCCACCTGCCCTACCTTTTAAATAAAGCCAGTTCCCTGAGCATGCTCTATTTGTTGGATGAGAACCCAGTCCTCCAGTAACAAGCATAAGAAACCATTCTGACTGTCACAACCTGCTGCTACTGAGGCCAAATGTGCAGGCCTACTGCTGGACACTAGTCCTTTGTGCATTCATCTTTCTATGCATGATGTGAGCCACTAGTGACTTTCAAGTAAACCTTAGTTATTTAAGCTATGTATGCTAGAAAAAATATATATATTCTGGGAGTAGTTTTCAGCTCTGGACCATTTCCTTTGCAATGCCACTTACTCAGATGTATTCCTGGCATCCCATTTGAGAACTGGAAGTGTTATCACAAGATAGCTATTCAGTAGCTTATAGGAAATCAGTGTTTAGCTTTAGTAAAATAAATAAGGTTTAAATATCCATATTATAATTTAGGAATTGTCACTTCTGGCATATGTGTGCACAGCCAGTGGAGAAAAAAAAGTCTGTGTATGTAGAAGCTGCTTTTTCTCATTCCTATAGCTCAGGAGTAATACATTTTTTGAGTAGCTTGCTGTAGCTATCTGCTCCTTTTAGCACTTTTCCCCCAAACTGAGAAAAATTCAGCCAGTGGAAAGTTGGACAAAATAAATTTGGGTAATTCTCTCTCAGATTTTATTTGATGCGTAGGAGAAAAACAAATTTCCTCTTCTACAGTGATACAAAAAATAAATAAATCATAGTTACATAGAAACATCCGCACAGAGATTTTATGGATGTGAGGTGGATTTCACTGTTTGAAAGGCTTGTCTGCATTCTTCTTCAGAAGTTTTGTCTTCTAGTGTTTGATCTCTTCTGTTTGTTGGAGGAGTGCACAATTTGGCCCTAATACTCTGTCCTCAAACTATAATGAATCGCTCCATGTTCATTATGTTGATGCTTCTTGGGACAATGACATAATTGTGATAAAACTATAGAAGTCTCCAGGATTTCTTTAAAGAAACTAGTATGCTTGTCTTGTGTAACTGTGTGCTCTTGTATTTGAAGTGAGCTGGCCTTAACCTCTACATTTTGAGAGATAATTCTCATCTGTGAAAGAATAGGAAATTCAGTAGTGTTGCTTTATTAATTTACAGCTTATTGAGATGATATCATTGATTTACATGTTTATTTTTTTGGCACATTTTATTTGCAAAGTTTATTTGAAAATTGCCTTCACTTATTTGAACCATACCAAAGAACAGAAAATTCATGTGTCAGAAGTAAGGGACAGATTAATTCCTCATCTGTCCATGGGTTATTTTTCATTTTAAGTCTATTTTTTCCCTTAGGCTACAGTAAAAACTCTAATTATTTCTAAATGAAAATATCAGGGATCTCTACTAAATATCAGGAATCCCATTAATATTTATTCATAATACACGTGGGCTTGTATAATTTCTTTTTAGAAATCATAGATTTTGTTGACCCATATATTTTATGTAGTGGATTTGTTATGTTTCAATCAATTGTCAAGTTTAAATGTTGCTTAGGGATTCAAATGTGCTTCCTGTTTTTGCCTTCTGTTTTAGTAGTTTTTTCTTCTACCGCTCAAATGAAATCATGTGAAGAACTGAGTTTTGTGCTGAGGGTCAAATTCAGTATCAGGGTATTCAGTATCTGAAATAACAGCTCCAGGTTACGTTCTGTGACCAGCCAAGACAACAGCGTTCATCAGAACCCACCATTCCCATCATACATAAGAACACTGTTGTTTCCTGCTGATCATACAGCATATTATAACCGTGGTTACCATTCGTAGCTGAATAGAGATCATCCAGCAGTTGATAACAGAATTTAGGTGGCAATGCTGTTCAGGTCCCAAGCTATTAACCTTTCAATGAGCTTAGATCTGCCCTTTCCTACTTACAGGTCGACTGAATAGTCTTTGTGATCAGATCATCAACTTCTTTAGTGCACAGGAGGAACAGGATGCTTTTCAGATGAGATAATTACCTTCCTTTTTGTCTTTTGTGTTTCATATGAAGCACTATTTCTTGTTTGATGCAGGTGCTCTGTACGCTGCGCTGAATATGGACAAAAATCAATGCAGCTATTAAGGGAAAGAAAACAGCGTATGAAAAAGGCTGCTGAATCATATACATGTAAACATAGGTTGCAAAAAATAAAAATTATGTTGGCATCCTGTAAATCTACTTTCTTCCTTTCAACATTGTTACTCACTTATGTTATTTATTTATCCTTTCTGGAAGGAAAATATAGGCTATTTTATATAGCAGCTTGTGCACAGTTTGTTACCTTAAAAAGTTACATCATGTAACAGTCTCTCTCCCATATTTTCTTCTACAATTGAAATCACTTTTAAAAAATGAAGTATTTGATGTCATTGAAGTAGGCCTGTTTTAACTTCAGTTGGTAAACTGACTTAAGTGTGGTATGGCGATGGTCAGCAAAACCTACATCTCTTAGTATCTAAATCACAGTTTGACTGAAGTTGGAATGGATCTTTGGGAGCTAATTCAACCTCCTGCTCTAAACAGGGCAAACTTCAAAGTTGGATGACATTGCTCAGGGCCTTGTGCAAATGAGGTAACACAATCTCTGAAAATGGAGAATCTACAGCCTCTTTGGCTCACCTGTTGAAATCTTTAGCCAGTCTGTTCCAGTGCTGGGTCAAGTACGATAGTATGGAGTCAAACAATGAAATTATCTGTGTAGAAAGGCACCATCTTGACTTGTCAATACTTAATAATTTTCATCAGTCAGCTGAAATATTCTAGTTGTAAAGAAAGAAATTGAAAATGGGTAGAAAAATATCACAGGATTCAAACAAGGAGTTGCTTTCTATCATTTTAGATCAGATGATAAGGTGGAGCCAGGGATGACTGTCACATGAGAAGAATTTTAAATAAATTGCATTATATAGTTGAGACAGCAGCTGGAATCAGTCTTGAGAGTTTAGAATCAGATTTCAATCAAGAAGTCTATTGATTGAAAATACATTGGGATTTAGTCACCCTCTCTTTATACAGTTCATTTAAGCCTATTTAGGTTGTCGAATGTTATATCAAGTGCTGGTGCTTCTTCAAATCACCCAGATGAATTACTTCAGTACTCATATAATTGTGCATAAAATGCAAGCTGAAAAAAGTGCTTAAATCTAAATATCTGTGCGGGGAGTAGATACATGTTGTATAAACAGTGTATCAGTGCTGGAAAAAAATAACCAAAAACCCACCTGAGTGCTGCACTGAGTGGATTCAAAATGCATTCTGATGTCAGATTGTTGGCAGTCTGAAACATAGTGCTTTCTTCGTCATTTATAGAGTGAAAAGGAAATTTTGATGAACTGTTTCCATATGCCAATGCAGATTTTAGGGTAATTTTTTAAAGTTTGTGATAGACGTTTTAAGAAAAATTACAAGTATTGGTGCCTAACTTCTGAGGCTAATGTTAAACATCATTTTAGTAAAATCAGCTTAAAATCTGTTTCTGAGTGTAGAAGTTCTTCTGCATTTATGTAAAAACAAAAAGACAACAACCAAAACCAGCACCATGAGTTACAATGGGTGAGATCTATGCCATACACATCACTGTAGAAACCTTTCTCTCCAAGTCTTAGAGAGAAGAGTTAATATTTGGATTATGAGAGATGCCCTAGAACAAGACCTTGTGTTACTAATGTCAAGGCTATGAAAGTCAGTGTATAGTTTTCAACAATCATGTCTCCTATGCAATTTCAGATGGTATTATTTACTGATTGTTACTGTTTTTACATCACTTCCTTTCATAAACCTATTTATTTTTGTGATTGGATGTCCAGAATAAGTTGTTGCCTTTTATTCTAATGATGGATTAATTTAATTTCAATAATGTATCTTGTCCATCCCTTTACCTGCCCTATGCTAGGAAATTACGTGAGGACAGTTCTAAATCAAACTTCCATGAATGAATTCGTATTGAGGCCCTGATTGATATTTGTATTGTGCTAATTACGTGTTCATTGTCTTCTCAATAGGATCCTTATTTCTTTCAGTGCCCAGAATGGATGTTTACTAAATGAACACAATTTCTATAATTATCAAAGTATAATTTATCATTTCACAAGCAAGAAAAAACAATGTCTATAATACTTGTGTAATTGTTCTCTTTTCATTCCAACCCTTGTATCTGTTGTATCAATCAGTACCAAAAGAAAGCATATAGATTTGTAGTTACCAAGTTTATATAACATGCTTGTAAAGTAGTAACAATGTTGGATAATGCTTCAACATAAGACATGGTTTTAAAGAGCTCATCAGAGCACGTCAGCTGAAACATTTTGAAATTTTTCAAGATACAACATAACGCATTCACGACTTTCTGCTCCTTAATTCCTTATTTTATTGTTTTCCAGCACCTTGTCCTAATATCTCAATCTGTGACTAATTCTTGTATTTAATCCCAGCCTGTATTTCCTAGAATTTTCTGTGCTGAGAGGTAAAGAAATCATTAAATGTTTTTCTGCCCTGTTTTCTTATCCTTAATTGATTCCTTCACTTCTTGATGATGTAGTAGACCTACTGATCATTTTCAAGGCTTCCTACTTCTGATTTTTTTTTTTTTAAGAAATAACTTTGAATCCCTTGTTAAAGGACTAATAGCTTAGTCCTTTAAAATTCCATAACAAATTGCACCTTATGCATTGGTTGATGTGGTATAAATTCTCATCAAAATTTTCCATTTTCTGAAGGTGAGTTAGCTCAATGTTTAAAACTTTGATATGCTTTATTTTAATTTATTTTATTTTGCCTTCTTACTTTTATCCAGCAGTAAACAGGATTTTGTGATCCTTAGCTTATGCCTCAGTGCTATTAAATGGTAGCAGGTAATTCTTCTGACAGTTCTTAAGCATTTTCTCTCTTAAATAGGTTACTTAATTTTGATAAATCTTACTTTCAGACATTATGTACCCATAACAGACCAAGACCTTTTTATCCCCAAGAACGTTGAAATTAATGTTGTCATTGTTGCTCATCTGTCTCATAATTTATAATTACTACTTGAACCAGCTACTCTGTATTACTTAGGGCTTAACAGAGAATAATCCCTCATCTTGTACTCTGGAATTAGCTGTTCCAAGAGCATTTGTTTAAGAAATTACTTCTTTAAGCCTTGTTCCATTTAGTCGAACAGGATTCATTTTGTAAATATATTTACGACATACTAGGAAGTACATCTTGGAATTATGTGTTGTGAGACATTAAAATGGCTCTTCTTTGATTTTATTTGGTGAAGTAATACGTTTGTGTCACTGTGTACTAACAAAATTTAACTTGCAGTGATTTATCTGACGTCATAAAAAAGATATAAAACTTGTCATAGGCGGCTGAGGCAAAACACTTCGTTTCACTTACAAAATACCCTGCTGGAAGCGCATCAAATGTCTCATACGCCTAAAAGCTTCTCATATCCCCGTCTGTCGCCTCTAAACTTGCGTGCTCCCGCAGTACGACCAGGCCGCGTGGGAACCCGCACATAAAGCTCAGCACCACGGACAGCTCCGCGCGCGGGACCGGAGGTGACACACGGCCAGCGGTCACGAGCTTCTAAGGGACAGGCCCCGGCGGGACTGCGGAGCTGCAGAGGAAGAGAATGAAGAGAGATGAGTGTCGGAGGCCTGCTGGACGTGTGTAATGTGTAGAAGAGCACGGCGCTGATAAACGATGCTCGTTTCTGGTACCCGATGTGCTGGGGAAGGTGGCTGGCTGGTAGATGCCAGAGGACCTGTGTGTGTCAGACATGAGTGGGAATAGGCAGGATACAGGAGAAGTTGTGATGCTTCTGGCAAAAATGGATGCCAAATGTGTAAAATTTCACTGACACCCCTCATGTATAGGCATAAGTTAGCTAACTGTGCCTGCAAACAGTTTTTCTCTTGGAATTTTCTCTCAGGCATTTCCTTATCTGAGAGACAACAGTCGATTCTGGAATAATCAAATGGAAATATTGGCTGTTTATTGGTGTTGGCATGCACTTGTTCCCTTGCATTGCATAAGCATAGTTTTTCCAACTTCACTTTCATATTCTAGTAATCGCAGGAAATGTGGCCCAATACCTACAGTTAGTAGCCAGTGTCATTGCATATTGATGTTTTTTCCTGATGACTATTTTCTCTTCAGTTTTAGTAGCAGTATTTTTTGAATGCATGGCTGAAAACAGCCTTTTCACTAACTAACCAAATATTCTTGTTCTAATTTGAGTTATGAATAAGATATAAAGATTAGAATTTTAGCTCCACTGAAGTTAATAACACACAATTAGTATTGAACTCAAGAGAATCAGAATTTCACTCCAAGAAATAAGCCAATAAAAGTGAATATTTATATACGGTAGCAGCAAGCACAGAGACAATTATACATTGATACCCATTCGTGTTTAATTTTTTCCTTACTGCAAATTTATTGAATATTTAATATATTCTCTTCACAGCATGAAAATACTTCCACTTTCAGGGGTGGAAGTTAAATAAGTAACAAATGCTTTTGAATGCTGATAATAATAAAAGAATTAATGTTTAGAGGCTTGTAACGTGTTATTTCAGTCACCATGTATGTTCAGTATTTTCCAAACTTACTTTCTCGTCTGCTTCAGCTTGTGAATGACTTAGGCCTGCAGTTGTAATTTCTTATATTTTTATTATATTTTTCTAGAAATCTTACTAGAAATTTAACTAAATGTATATCAACTTTCGAAACATTCTGTGGAATTTATGGGGGAGCAACACAATTATGCTTTTTAAAAATATATGTACATTTATTATTATTATTATTATTTTCTGAAAGAAAGCTCATTTATTTTCTATAGAATAAAAGTAATTATGGGCTTTTTTTTTGTAATTACTTTTCCCATCAAGAGGTCTGGGATAGCAACAGAGAACAGCCATGCAGAGTTAATATCAAATTATAAAGAATACTTTTTGGAAGTACAAAATATGCTAATGTTTCCAGCCTGTTTCTCTGAGTTGTCTCCCATCTTGGGGAATTCTCAGAAATGGGCTACCCAAATTCCAAGGTGCTCCGGCTGTCTAGAAAGAAAATAGAAGGGGAAAGGAGTGCTTATGACTTTTGTGGATGTAACATTTGTTTTATCTGATGGGGAATATATAGGACTTTTTGTCATGATTTCTTATAAAAAAAAATCAAATTTTTCATGGAAGGGGGAGTTTCCTTGGCTGGATATTTGAGTCAAGATTCAGGCTGCATGAATCTCTGCAGACTTCTTTCACATGCTTTGTGTTGAATTCAGTGAACACGTGGAACTGAAAGCTCCATCTGATCCTGGTGTCATAATCCTTATTGTCAGTGCTTGAGATAAATATCATCTCTTGGTGTTCTAGACTGTGAGAACGTGTTGACATGAAACTAAGTGTCTGGAGTTCTCAAATGCATGTCTTTACATGCCTTTTTAAGACAGTAAAAGGAATATTAAATTTATTCAGGAAAGGTTTAAAAGGAAAAACTTCCACTAATAATAGGAGAAATACAGTGCAGAGAATGTCTCCAACATGAAGGAACTCATCATGAGTTTCATGGGAAACACGTCAGTATAACTGATAAAATAATAGAAGATAAATAGAAATAAATAAATGTACATTTAGAAATAAATCTTGGGAGCCCAGAAACACATGTGAAGGCAAATCTGTGCTGAAAGTACTAGGAAAATGATTGGTTTTATTTTCAATTATCAAATCAGGCTAGCTATCTGGGAATCATGGAATAATAGGGGTTGGAAGGGACCTCTAGAGATCATCGAGTTCAGGCCCCCATTAGAACAGGTGTTCCAACTTTGTAAAGCAGAGTTATTTGTATGATCATGGAATGCATGCACACCTGGGTGGCCAATTGCATCCTCTGTAGTTTGACAAGACTGTGAAGGAGTACGTTCTCTGGAGCAAAATTTTGGATATGGCGAGGGGTTCCCTGCATGGCTGTTTTATCCAACATAGAACAGTCACTCCAATCTTTAACACAGGGAAATGACAGCTTTTCTGTGTGAAGAAGATTGGGTATAAGAAGGTTCTTTTTGTAAGGGTGGTGAGGCTCAGTTGACCCAGAAATGTGGCGGATTCCCCATCCCTCGAGACGATGTCAGGCTGGACAGGGCTCTGAGCAACCTGGACTAGCTGTAGGCGTCCCTGTGCATTGCAGGGGTGTTGGACCAGCTGTCTTCCAAATGTCCCTTCCAACTCAAATGAATTTATGATACTATAGAAATAGCAACTTTCTGATGGGTTTGAGATCTGTGGGTGAGAGATGGGCGTGCTCTCCTTGCACAAATGAGGAAATTAAGGCATGGATGAGGGAGCAACTGGTGCGTGGTGCATGCCACTGGCAGTGGGGTTAATTACTAGTCATTAAAAATTACAGTTGACCTTTTCTTCACGGATGAGGTTCGGGCAGCGTGCTGGGCAAGCAGTGACAAGGTGAGGCAACTGGTGAGGGGTGGCGGGTCGGCAGGGAAGGCAAGGTGCTAGGACGTTCGGGACAGAAAAGCCAAAACTCAGGTGGGGAGGGGGAGAAGACAAGAGCCCAGCCAATAAAGACAAAAAGAAAAAAACTGGACGTGAAAGCTCAGCAAAAACATGAGCCAAGAAGGCGCGATGGCGACCCGCACACACCGGCTCCCGCCTCCCGCCGCGCAGGCCGCCCGGCCGCCTGACGGCGCTGCCCCCTGCGCAGGCGCAGGCCGGGGCGCGGGGGGGGGGGCTGGGGGTTGGGGGCCGGAGCGGCGCCGCGCCCTCGCTCCGCGTCCCGGGCGGTGTCTCAGTGCAGCCATGTCTGGCGGCGCGAGGCGGCGAGGCGGGCTCGGTCGGCGGCGCCCTCTGTGAGGTGGCGGCGGACGAGCGGCGGCGGCGGGGATTCATGTCGGCGGGCAGGGATTAACGCGGCGGACAGCGAGCCGAGAGGAGGGGGCGGCCGAGCGACCGAGCCGTCTTCCCCCTTCCCGCGGGGTCTCCGTCGGGAGAGAGCCGTAGCTGGGTGGCGGGGGCGGGAGGACATGGCTGACCGGAGCGCGCCGAGCTGCCACCTGCGGCTGGAGTGGGTCTACGGTTACCGGGGTCACCAGTGCCGCAACAACCTCTACTACACGGCAGCCAAGGAGATCGTCTACTTCGTGGCTGGCGTCGGCGTGGTCTACAGCCCCCGGGAGCACCGGCAGAAATTCTACCTGGGGCACCAGGACGACATCATCAGGTACCGCCGCTCCGTCCTCCGGCCGCCCCGTGGCTGCACGCCACCCCCTGCGCCCGTCTCCACCCGCGGCCGTCGGGGCGGGGATGGAGACGGCCGAAGGAGCCCGGGCGCCGGGAGGGCCCCGCCGGGTGCTGGACGGAGGAGAGGCGGAAGCCGAAGCGCGCTCCCCGCCGAGCGCTGCGGGGGAGGTTAATCTGCGGCAGCAGGCGGTGCGTGCCTGCGGGGTTAGCGGCCTGCCTGCGACTCGTGCAACTTTGGGGTGATCTCGAGAGAGAGAGAGATTCCGCCTTTCCTGCGGAATCGCGGCTTTTGTAGGACAGTTCACTCGCAGTCAGAGCTGTGAGATGCTGAAGTTCATAAAAAATAGAACCGAAAGCTAACGTTGCGGAGGGGATGTGCTGTTGTTGTTTCTTAAAGTGTTTTCTCTCCGGGGTGCTGTATGCTTGTTGGTGCTGTGAGATCCGTGAGAGAACGTGAGGAGTGTGAAGGGCAGATGTGAGCCTGAGTCATCAGCCCTCTCCAGTAGGTGTCATTGCGGATGGATTTTAGATTCCCATATCATTACTTTTCCTTTCTGAGTAAGAGCAGCAACCAATTTTGTCATTTACAGCGCAGCGTTTGGGTTTATTTTGTTAGTTAATGCTCCAAGTCGTGCCTTCTGTATGTGTTACTCATGAGTAACAGGTAAGACATGCAGAGAGCGGAGCAGATGCTGTGTCTTTTGCCATTGTTTTATATGCACTTGAAAACTTGACCATAGCGGCCACTTTTTTCTCTATTTAAATCTTCTGCACTAAGAGCTTCCAAGACTTAATGTCTGTCTGTGAATGCTGCCCCTTACAAGGCTGTCATGCCTATAGTGTATTTGTCCATGGTGCTGAAAATGTAATAAAAAATTAGATGACGCACCATTGTAGATTGCTGTGCTTGAAGTGTTGAGTATCGAATCAGAAGTTTGAATCACTGTTATGTCTTTTAATACTTTGACATTCTCACCTTGGGCCAGTAAGAGGGATTTCTTTAACAGTGCTGTGGCCACTTCTTATGTCAGGTGCTGCAGGAAATCCAGATCCACAACTTCCCATCCAGCTAAGGAAGCAGTGGCTGATTACTGGCTATAATATAAAATCCAAGGTTGCTGTAGTGGAACATATTAATACTGTGTATCCATGACTGCTTTTGTGGAACTCTTGCAGGAGAGCTAAACCATTGAGAACAGTGACAATGACTTCATGAGATTTCTTTTTACGGGATGTACTTTGATGGAACCGTGGTCCAACATGCTGGAGTTTCTCCTGCTTTGACTTGTACTAATGCTGAGAGGAAATAATTTTAAATATTTTAAAGCATTTCAACTTTACATGGTTAGACTTTTGCTTGCTTCTTAAGTAAAAGTGTTCGTATGCTTAAGGAAGCATTCTCTGTTAGAGCCACATGGTTATTTCTAATGGTAAGATTAGCTTTGCATTGATAGGTATTTCAGTTCTTTTTCAAAAAGGAGTATGGTGCCATTTAAATGTAATCATCGCATATTTTTCTTGACTAAACTTGGCTGCCAAAACAGATTCTCAATAAAAAAAAGTCATAGTATGAAGTTAAAGTGTTAATTAAAAATATATGAGAAATTGAGGGGCAAAAGTGGGATTTATAATGCAATAATTAGTATTAT
The DNA here is from genome assembly GCF_038088225.1 of Cyrtonyx montezumae. Classification (NCBI taxonomy): domain Eukaryota; kingdom Metazoa; phylum Chordata; class Aves; order Galliformes; family Odontophoridae; genus Cyrtonyx; species Cyrtonyx montezumae. Next base: position 16,073,677 of record NW_027071826.1, read on the forward strand.
TGAAACTGAGTTATTGTATGAAAAAAAATTAATGTATTATGTTTTAATTTGCTCAGCAAGTACCTCCTGAATGCTGAGACATTTGTGATATTTCAGGAAAAGCAGCTAGAGGATTGATTGTATTTTTGCATGGAATCTCATTTGTGAAAGCCGGAATGATGTCTGAAAAACTTACATGTTTAAAGAATCAAAGTACAGAGCACAGCTCTGTAGCTAGAAGCAGTACAAGGCTAAGCAGTACAGACTGCATGCTACACGGTGATATTATTAGTACTCCTCATTATGAGAACTTCTGCATCATTAGCATGCTTTGAATGACATTCTAATTTTAAGCAGCAGTCAGGAAGAGAGGAATTGCAATTCTTAAATCAGAGACCAGTTCTTTATCTTTAGTAATAGACAGTAGTATTAGATGAATGGGCAAATAGGGAGTATATTCCTGTTGAAAATTTTCTTTCTAGCACTAGCAGTTAGTTTGGCTTTCGTCTACTGAGGAGTTCTGTCTTTTTATTAGACAAAAACCTATAAACCCACTGTGAGTTTGTTTTTTTTTTTTTTAACACAATTAAACATTACATTTATTTCCAATCTAATCTCAGTTTTAGTCACAATTTCACCCTTAGCCTCAGTGTAACTGTGAGTACTGAAAAGAGGAGAGTTCAGTATTTTGTATCTTAGTTCTTTTAATTGATCTTTTGTTTAGAAGAGAGTAATTAGGGTCACTTAGGGTCTCTTCTTTTGGTCTTTGCTTTTGTTTTTCTTGTTGACTTTTTTATTTAGCTTCTGTGTTATTTCTAAAGGGACCTATCTTGCTTTCTGGTAATTTTTTATTATGTTTTTTGTTTTTTAATCTCTTCTGCAAATTACTTTTTGGAAATCAACCCACTGTTTTGGAGGATGGAGAATATCATGTTTTTACTCTTAATTCTATTGCTTTCTTTAATGCGTCAGCACACTTCTTTTTTTTCTGTTGAGATCTTCTCTATCTGTGGACACGTGTGTAAAATGTCACTTAGCTGCAGAAGTACTTTTGGGGATGCTAACAAATATGGTGTTTTTGTTTTGTTTTGTTTTGCTTTGCTTTGCCTTTGGTGGTTTTTTGTTTTTTGTTTTTTTTTTGAGGGCATTTTATATGAGAGGGGTAGATGTACATGAAATCTCAGCTAACTTAATTCAGTAGTGTTACCTGATGCCAGCAGCATAACTTGGTGAACGTCCATTGTGTTTGCAGAAGATAGCATCCAGCCTGGGCTGTGTATGTGTAGGAGATACTCTTTTTGGAAAAATGTGTGAATAATCAGCACAAGGGTACTGATTCAGAGTGGAGGATTTCATGGACTGCACAACTAGTTTGTGAGTTATAGTTTGGAGTGCTTCATAGTAGAGGAGGAAACAATGTCATGGTGCCATCAAGTTAGACCTTTTCTTTCTTCATAATTTTAGTTGTTTAGAGAAGCATGAGTACATGTAGATAAGCTGTCCTTCCCTTGTCTGAGAGACTGTAGAGAGATCATACTTAATCCTGATCTGTATAAAGAATTCAGAAAATGCCTCTGTGGGGCATAATGTAAGCTGATGCTTGTGTTGAGGCTCCTTATTTTTCTGATACAGCTGAAGTGTATTTCTCTTTCTGTACTTCCTCTGATGGAAGTTATGAATGCTCAAAATTCTGGACTCATCCACCTTTTTAAATGACTGTCTACTGGCCTTTGATATTACCAGGGCAACTTGCATGCTGCAAGCAAACTTTTAGATTGGTTTTTCCTTTATTTGTTATTTTTTTTACATTTATTTCCAGCCTTGTGACTTTTTTTGTGAACTTTGGAGTACTGGAATTTTATTAGGAGTTAAATTTTTTACCTGAAATCAAGGATGCTATTTAAAAGGAAAAGCAAATCCTGAGATCAAAACAGTGCTTATTTCTGTTACTGTAAACTATACTGGAGCAAGAAGTAACCAAAACTCTATCCACTCTCAAATGTAGTCTTTCTGGGCACTTTATTTCACTCTGTCATCTCTTTATATGTCAGATTTTAGCTCTGTCTGCAAGAGATGATCCTGCTTGCGATTCTGTCATTCTCCTCTTGTATACCAAGGCAGAATAATGCTGTTTTTTTTGTTTGTTTTCCTAGCATCAGTGTTTTGCAGATGTAGTGGAAATCAAAAGCACTGCAGTCCTATCTGCTCTGTGGTGTTAGCACTGCCCACCAGCCCAGTTTGAGTGAGATTTTTCTACCAACTGGTGCAATCTTAAGCTTGTCCAAACATCAGTATCTGAGAAGTGATAGACTCTTGTCATCTGCTTTTTGAGTCTGCTGCTATTAAATGCTCTCCAAGAGGCAGGTGCAGGCTTACTCCATAGCTCTCAGTGGTGGTTTGTAGACAGAAATTCTAGCAATGCAATGGTTAGCCATGTTTAGTTTTGAATGACGCCTCCGGTCTTTTTCTCATCCTCTTTTTGTTAAGGCTTTGGATAAATATTTGTTGGATTTCTGTGAAGATACTGTGTATTCCCACCACTTCTTTGTACTCTGTCATTCTGCCTCTGTTTGCTCCCTTCTGATGCATGTCATGAGAGAAACCTAAGAAAAAAGAAAATTTGCTAAGAAAAAGAGCAAAACAGAAGGTTTTGCAAGAATGCATTACAAAATCATATAATAGTTTGGGTTAGAAGGAACTGTAAAGATCATCTAGTTCTAACACCTCTGCCATGGAGTAGAGGGAATAGCACAGTGAGAAGTTATTCTGTTTCCCTCATTTCTAGTCCTCCAGTAAACTGACTGTAAGATCTGTCCTAGTTCTTAAAAACATCAGTTATTCAAGTAATTGGGAGTTAGGGTATTTGCTGTCAGGTTTATTGTCTTGGGTTTTTATTCGCCTCGAATGAGTACTGTATAACTGATCTAACTCTAGATGACAGTCATGCACAAATGTTAAGCAATGGAGATGATGTACGGCTACAAAATTTTATCATACGGAATTCTGTCATTTGTTTTGACAGGAGATCTATGAATTTTCACTAGAAATTTCACAATTTGCTTTGTTATTGCACATGCCAGGGAATGTAACTGAATGAACTGCTGCAGTTGCCACACAGGTGGAGTTTCTTAATAACCCATTACATGTGCAACCCTTTCTGTTCTTTTGCATTACTGATGTGATAGAGGAAAAGCATGCTTTAGCATTTTATGGTGAGGAAGTCTTTGGATACCATTGAGCTGCAAACAGTCCAGATCTTACTTTTTAGAAGAGAAGCCTGTGGTTTATATATTTATTTGTTGACATGTAAACACCCAAGTTATTCCAACAGTTGTAGCCTTTAAAGAAGTCCAGCCATCCCTTTTTGGCTCCTCAAATAAGAGTACTGGGAGAAAACAGTAGTGAAATCCATATTACAGTTACACTTCAAATCTGAAATGGTTTTCCTACAGAAAATTGTATTACAGGAGACCAATGAGGTGCATGCATTATTGGGGGTAGCCTTGGGAAGCCAGTCTTGTTCTGAAATGCCAAAGAAAGGCCACGTTTGGAATAACTGTGCACCAGTTTGTGCTTGGGGCTGACTGTCTGGAAAGCAGCTTTACATAAAAGGAGCTGGGGTTCCTGGTGGACACCACATTTGAGCGTAAATAAGTTAGCAAAGTGCTCTTGCTGCTAGGGAGGCTGACATTATACTTGGCTGCATTAGTCAAAGTGTTGCTAGCAAGCCAGAAGTGATCCTTTGATTCTACTTAGCTCTGGTGAGGCTGCCCCTGGAACTCAGTGAAGTGGTGAAATCACATAATGCGTGCAATTCCATCACAGCAACTCAAATTGCTTAAACAAAGTAATTCAATATGGCTTTTTTGAATACATTATTTTGAGGAATTGGGTTTTTTTTTTTTTCCAGAAAGTTTAGGTTCTCACCTTAAATATCAAGTCTTTTTCTTAGCTTATTCTTCAGCTTATATGGTGCCGTGCTTTTTCTGTTTATACTAAAGAGAAATGCATCTACTCTCACTTTGTCATCTCCAGATGTTCTTTAAGGGCATAATCAATTTATTTCCCTCCATAAAAAAATTCCTGACTTAATGGGACTTAAATTACATCATAATTATAGTAATCATTCCTCCTCTGAGCTTCTAGCTTGAGTATCTTTTGACTGTCTTATCAGTCAAAACGGCATTTCTTGCAGCAGATGTAATTGCCATGACAGTAAGATAGTCACTCTGGTGACCTCTTCATCTTATGCCAAAGACCTGGCTAAGCTCTGTCCAACTGTACATGTTAAGTGAATTCAGGTAGGTGTATGTAACTCCGGGGGGAAGATTTGTGTTCAGATCTTAAACAATTTGAAGGAGAGAGAATGATGTGTTTTAACTCTAGAAAAACAAGTTTTCTGTGTAGTTCTAGGTCTGTGTGGCAACGCATGTGTTGTACGAGGCTGGCAGATGTTGTGTGAAGGGGTAATTGTTGAATCTTTGTACAAGTTGTTTGTTTCTGCTAAGAGCTTTGTGTATTCTTTTAAGGTATCGTTTCTGTGGATTAGTCGCATGTAATGAAAATATTTTGGAAGTGCAGAATGAAACACTTACTATTCATTTTTAAATGGGACTAGAATTTACCTGTTGTTTAATATGCCTGCCTGTTGTTAAAATAAAAAATAAATAATAAAAAACTCACTTTATTTTTTCTAGTTAAAAGTACATAAATACAAATATAAAAAATATCCAACCAAAAATGAGCATCTAAAGCAAACCAGAAGTTGATTAAAGTAGACCTACACAGTAAGGAGCTACAGGCTTGCAAGCCTGCCTTCATGCATTGTGCTTTTCATAGCCAGCAGTCACATCACCTTCTGATCTGATTCTGTCAGCACTCGCAGGCAGGGTCAGATCAGGTCAGTACTTACATGAGAAAACATCTTGGTGCTATAGGAAATTCTTTTCTTGAATTGGTCGTTGGCTGTTTCTCTCAGAAGTGATGCAGCAACATGAAGCTCTAGGACAACATGTCATGGAAGAATAGGAAATTTAACTAAAAGCTTAATAAAATTTGATCATTAGCAATTTTTAATAGTTGGATGCAGAAGTTTTGATTTTTTTCTTTTTTTCATTTTTCCAAACTGCAATTGAAGCAATTACATTTCTGCTTACCTACTTTTTGGATGTTTAATTTCTTAGTTATCCTCTTAATGTCAATTGGAAAGTAGATTATGTACCTGGCTGATTTCATAACAGCATTATGAAGTTTTCTTATTATTGTGTTTACAGTGTAATTATGGTAGCATACTTGGTGATAGACAGTAGCTTAATATGTTTGAATAGAATAATTCTTTTGAGGGGATAGTCTGAAGCCAAATGTTTGGGTTTTATTCAAAGCTTAAAGCTTCAGTTAAGACAGTGAAATAAACTTCAGATTTAAAAGTTGAGTTCGTTTTTTTTTTTTTTTTTTTTTCCTGAGCACCTTAGATTAGAACACACAGTGTGCTGATCTGACATATCAAAAACAGAGATTGGATTTGATTGTAATTATTAAGGTAACCACTGTCGGGTTTTTTTCGAAGTATACATGGCTTCAGAGAAAAAAATTAACAATTATATGATGTCCCCAAAACTGTAGAAAATAAAATGTAGTTTTGCAGTTGAGGCCTGTATTGACATGAAGTTAAAAGGGTGGGAAACTTAGTTTTGTAGTATCTCAATGTTTCCTTTTTTTTTCTTATTTCTTAATTCAATATACAGTTTATTTGATTTTTGAAATCATTACAGTATCACAGCATTACGCTTTTGATTTAATACAGCACTTTTATCTGGTATCAAAAGAATTAAATAATGTACTGTTCAGAAAAATGGCAAGGCTGTCTAGTCTGCATCAATAAGGATAAATCATATTTTCATTTATGATTTAGAAATCATAACCTACAGTTAGATTTATAGTACTGTTAAAATAATATCATTGATTTTTTTCACTCATTCAGTAGTTATTTGATTTGGAATAATCTGTTGATTTTGCTACTTTCATGTGAAAAACACAATGCCAATTAGCTCTGGAAATAACTTAAAGGAACTTTATAATCTTAATTGTCTTCTAAGTTAGGTGGCAGAGTATAAAAGTTCCCTAGGTTATTTTTGTAATGTAGATGAATGCTCAAGGTTAGATCCTTTTGAATTCTCTTCAAAATGAATACAGTCAAGATTTTTGCTACAGTGAGATTGTGTGATGAATGCCATCTGCTTTAGACTGAGTTTCCCTTGGAGCATTAAGGAAATGATGGAATGGTACAAATGTGTTTAACTTCCTTGTGTTAGGGCTCAGTTTACTCTCATTACTCTAGTGAGTTGAAAGACTTTCCAATATTACTATTTGCAGTATTGTTGTTGCTGTTACAATTATTTAAAAGGGTAATGTCTACTTATATTGAATTGCTTGATTTACACCAAGAAGCTCAGCATCAGGAGCAGGATCGCCCTTTTTCTAAAACAAACAAACAAAAGTTTTGAATAAACTTTCCTTTTATAGATGACTTGGATATTTTTATACACACTTTATATTATTTTGATGTTTGATCACATTTGGAACTCACAGAGGTTTATTTGCACTAAAGCAGTACTGATGAATTAGGTAAAATTATCAAAACAAAGCAGAAAAGCACAGCTTAATTAATGAGCAGTGTTCGTTGGAGAGGATTAGTCAATTTGCTAGTGTACAGTATACACCTATGTTTGGGATGTACATACAAAGCTGATGTTTTCACTGTCGAATTTGCCTAAATACATCTCAGTGCTACATTATATTTCCTCTGTGAACAATGTGAAACTTTATTTCAAATAGGCAGACTTATTCTGGCAAGCCTAGGAACTGGAGGAACATGTCTGAAGAGTTAAGTGCCTGAATTTTGAGGAGAATAATGTCATTTTAAACAAAATGATTGACTTCATAGTTACCTCAAGAGGTACTTTAACTGGTGGTTTAGCCAGGTCTGTGACAGGGAAATATATCCACTAATACTGTGGAATAGGATAGATTACAATTTGAACTTTCCTTGTCTTTGTACAAGGGTATATTGTATTAGATATGTGACGTACTATTATATGTCAATAAAAAGTTCATTTCAGGCAAGTAATTCTACTAAAAAGAAGACAAATAAAACTGAAGCAAAGGACCAGACCAAGTGAGGCTAAAATGTAGTTTTGAGATAGTTCCTGTAGTTCTCGTAGAGTCATTGCGTTCTCATGTCCAGTTCATACTTCTCAGTCCTGATTGAATATTGTGTTATTTCTTTATTGGAATTGGAGAATGAAGCTTGTGGATATGGTGCACAGTTTCATAATGATGCTTTAAAAGTCTAGGTGGAAAAGAATTTTTACTACTTAGCTTTGTTCTGTTTATATGATACGTTTCTGACTAAATCTGTTTGGATATAATGGTGTTAAAATAGCAGCTTTTCAATTTTCTGAATTATGGGATAACATTTTAATTAAAAAAAAAAAAAAAAGCTCCTGAAATATCACTGTGGTGTAGATGTGTGTAAACAGTGTGCATACACACGCATACCCCGTATGTCTCCATTTTAACAAGGCAGAATGCATACAGAAGGAGTGTATTGTTTCTGTGTTTTGGTTATCTGACAGCTCTATGAACCTGCTCTGGCCTTTTAGAGCTGTGTTCATCCTTGTTCTCTGCTTACAATCTCTCCACAAGAGCAAGCAAGGTGAATGATGCTTTGTCTTAGATAGAGACAAGGCATCTGACAGCATCTCAAGATTGCCTGAAGATTTCTGCTGATGAATATGACATTTTAAGCTATTTTTTTCTTCTGCATTACTTAATGAAATAACATTTAAAAAAATGAAGAACTGGTAAATATTTGACTTGGGTTTTTTTTTTGTGTGTGTGTTCATTTTTGGGTCAAGGTTGCATTTTTAGATGCTTGCATTTTTATCTTTGTTTCTTTTTTACGTATTGTTTTTACTTGCTGCTTTTTCTAACCTAGAAATTAATGACATGATGATGAATAACCAGTGAAACGTTAGTCAGTGCTAAGTTCATTTATTAATAACTGTGATTTTACATTTTGCGGATTACAACATAAGCTTATGATAATTGGAGTACTTTATTACCTTATTGGAGGTACACAGCGGCACCATTATGCTTGAGATAAACATAATTTTAAAGGAGAAAGTTAGCATTTTCTGGAAAGTATTGCTCATGAATGCTATTTATCTATCTTCTCCTTTGTAGTGCTTTTCAATAATGATGTTAATGAGTCCAGATATGCAACAGATGTTACTGACCTTGGAATTCTTTCAGTATTGGATTTACCCATGCTATCCTGTTCTTTTACACTTCTGATACCCGTTGACTTTTTCTTTGTTTTAGAAAACTCTTTAACTGTTGCATGCCTGTGCTGTTGCTTAAGTGGTTAACAAGGCAGAAAGCAAAGTGAAAATTTCAAGTACTTTCTTCAGAACATTCTGAGCTCTGTCTTGTTTGCATAATTAATTAATTTCAGGTGTTCTCCCAACTTTAAGTGGTGCCCTGGCTAACTTCACATTTATGGACGTGATGTTAGATGCAGAGATTATAAATTCCAGACAAGATAGCTTTATTTTCTGTAGTATAATGGGGTGTAGTGCCTGAAGGGATCTGTAGGAACTGGCTTTTAGATCTAAGAATCTTTTTCCTCAGTTTTCATGTCTTTTGGCTTGGAAACTTTGTGTCACTGGTACCACACTCATTGTCTAACTCTTTGAAGATTATCTTGTCTTTTTGTTCTCTTCTGCTGAGTTTTGGAGCAGATAAAATACTAAACGGTTTTTGACAGATTTTAATAAGTTCCTTATAAACAAGCCTTTAGATAAAGGAAATGTAATGTTGGCTCCATCACAAAGTATGTTAATATCTATTTTAGCCTGTAAATGGCAACCCAGTGTCCGTGGTATGAGTATTTCCTATCAAATAGCTGCTTTTCTGTAATACTTTTTTGCAGCTGGGAATAATCAGTATAATCAATATACAGTTTTAGTCTGTCCATCTGATTTGTACTCCTGTCCATAGTAGAGACTCTTACTTTGAAGCTGTTTGCTTGTACAATTTAAGGAATCTTCTAAAAGCTATTTATGATACCATTGGTGCTCTGATAACAAGTATATAGCAGGCGTGGGAATGATGCTTCACAATGAATGCTGGTTTGTTCATCTTATGGGAAATAAACCTGCTCAGATTTGATCTATTTGAACTTTGATGAGAAATGTTTGCTGCTTACATCTCTTCCTGCTACAACTTCAGCTGTATGACATAAATAGTTTGTAGTTTCTCCTGTCATACTTTCTGGGGAAATAGGGGTAAGTGGCAGCTATTAGGAGAATATCTGCAACTATATATAAAATGTCTTGAAATGTATGATGAAAATGTTTTTACTTTTTTTAATATTTACTTGTAGAAACAATTTCACACTTGAAATTAACTTTTCTATAATGAATATCTGAGATGCTGTTATTTTACTGCAGCATTCTTTTTTACTGGTGCCCTAGTTTTATGAAGCTCAGATGTAGTCATGTGAATATTCTCTTGGATTTTCATCCAATATTGTTGCTAAGGAAACATCATCTTTAATGCTGTATCCTTGTCTGCAGCTTGTCTGTATTAATCAATGCTTGTTAATGCTCAGCATGAAACAAGGGGGAAAAATCTTGATTTGTTTTATAATAAAGTAGTTTGCTGGAGACTATTCTCCTTCAAGATCCCTTGCCCCTACAAACCTCATACAGACTGCAGGGTCACATAAATGTGTCTGCTGTCATCCCATCAGATGTAGTATCAACAGGTTCTATACATTTCTACAGGAGGCATTCATTAATAATTAATGCTGTTGATCTGATGTCAGTAATATACAGTGTGTGGATCTGCTCAGAATGATGGGAATGCTGAGGTGAGAAAGGACCTTTTGTTTAAACTGTACAAGAGGAGCTTGAGTGCATTGATGGAGAAACTTGCCTCTCTTCACTATACTGTTAAAACTGTAATACTGTACTTCAGTCTGCTTTGAATATCTAGAAAACGACATGTCAGTCAGAGATATCGGTGGAACTCTGTTCTCAACAGATCTGGCTATTTGGTTTTATAACAACAGTGACAGGCAGATTTTTGGATTTTCCACTTGTTAGCTGCTCTCAGAAGTATCAAATGTTATAGTGAATTTCAAAATTAATTTGACTAGGTAGTTTGTTAGCCTGATTCCTGCTTTATTTTGTGGTTGCATTTGACTTTTGAACATTTCCCTTAAGATCAGTTTCATAGGATGCTATGTTGACAATAACATTGTTCTGGAAAATCCAGGTCTGAAAGGACAGAGGTAAGCAGGAAGGCCTGAATAAATTACTTTGTTAAGAATATTTGTTTCCTTATTTGGACAAGCAATGATATTCATCAGCTTAGTCATCCCCCTATGAAAACAGAAGAAATCAGGCAAAATTTTACAGTTTATCTGTGTAGGCAAGATGCAAACACAGTTTCTGTAGTCTAACCTGGAGAGGTTATCCCAGCTTTTGTTATCAAGATGGTAAAAGGAACATGACTTCTTTCCTCCTGATTGCAGAGCTTCTCATTTGCACTAAGCATTCTCCTACCCCTGACTGACGAATAGGAAACTGCTTCGGTAGCTGGAGTGGTATAGTTGGATACCTCTGTAGAGGTGTCTTGGGAGATCTCCACTGGGGATATCCACAGACAACTTGTGCTCATTGTTTTTATTTCCTGTTAACTACATCATATCCATGAGTGAAATAGTCACTGGATAGCAGAGGCTTGTATTCATCCCTTGCCTGGGACCAGTCCTAGTTATATTTTTTTCTTTCTGGAGTTATAAGGTATTAACAGTGTGTTTCTCAGGACTATCTTAATAATGAACGTTCCTGAATTTGACAGTTGTATCAATAAGTTTCATTGGGAGATGGTGCAAATGTCCTGTATATTTGGTATTTATTGCTACATCTGCAAGGATTGTTCAGTCACCCATAGTCCAAAAAAAAAAAAAAAAAAAAGGTAAGGACCTTCAGATCTCTTAAAACCCAGATGTAATTTTTCTGCTTTAATCAGAACTCTGAATTTCAGATCCAGATCTGTACGTAGGGCTGTTTGTGCATGTGTGTGTATACCCAGGGTGAGTCCTGAGTGTTTTTTGAAAATATGTTCTATGAGAATTGCAGTTATAGAATGGGGACCCTAGTCTGATTGTCCCTTCTGTTATTTCTGTGTGCCAGTGATTCACTTGCATGATGTGTTAATAGCAGTGCTAAGTATAGAGTTGAAAAGTCCTGACGTCAGGTTTCATGAATCAGTCATAAGACTACTGTATTTTTCTTCTCTTAGTTTGTCTCTCTCTTTTTTTTTTTTTCTTAGTCTTCATTTCTATCCCTTCTTGAATTTCTTTATTGTCCATCTGGTCTTATTCTCGCCCTCTTCACAGTGTCTTTGTAAAAATTAGCTCATTTTGAATGCAACATTTTCTCGTCCTCCAGATGCTCTTCCTATTTCCTCACATGTACACCATCTGCCTGAGAGTGTTCTGGGAGTTGTGCGGGTGTTGGTCAGGATTAGGTGGCAGAACTGAAGTGAAATGTGATAAGTCTTGCTTGCCAGATCTTTTCTGCTTTGCTTTTTATTTATGAAGTTGCTCAGTGAAATAAAAAAAGGAAGCGAAGATGGGAAGCTGTGAACTAGAAAGCAAATTGAAGAAATGTTGGTTCCTTGATCCTAGTACTGAAGATAATGTAGAATAGTGAGGAATTCCCAAAGAAATGTGTAAGAGTCCACAGTCTTTCCATCTTTTGTGGAAACTGAAGATTAAAGGGTTCCTCTCAGTGTTGTGGTTGTGGAATTTTTAGAGCAACTATCTGAAATCCTATATTAAAATAGGAGAAATACAAGAGGATAGTGTGTGGGGCAGCATGACCTCATGAATATTAAGCAGCTTCTAACACTGTTGTCTCTTGTTCTTTTTATGTATAGGAAATGTACATATCTTTAGAATTCAGCCTTCTGGTCATTTTCTGATGAACTCTATCGTGGCTATTTCTAATACATATATAGGCTTCCCTTGCCTCCACCCTTTGAACTTCATTTATCAAAGTAAAAGTTCAGATCTAAGATCTTACTTGAGCAGCGTGCTCAACCTCTCTTTTCCATGTAATTTTGAGAAAAAAAAACATATGTTGTTAGTGATTCTCTCCAGCAGTCTCCAAGGATCATTCCTCTGATCAATCAGTAAGGGGAGGAAACATTTTTTAACCAAATTGAATAGCTGACTTTTGGCAGTAAATCTTCCTGACTCATGTATGATATTTTTCAGATCATTTTGACCTACTCTATCTAGACTGTAGAATCTCATCGAGTAGTGGAGATAATTTTCGATTGCAGTATGTTCTCACTTTTCTTTTTAATGAAATGTAAATCAACAGATGTCACATCCTCCCCTGCAGCTTGCTTTCATAAGCAGAACGCAAAACAGTCTTGCTGACTATCATGCTTTCATGATCCCTAGTTTGACAATACAGTTCTGAAGATGCTGTGCAGACTTTGGGAGATTCTGAACTCTAAGAAAATTCTCTGCAGTGTTGGCAATGTGAAAAGTTAACACTTATTCAGAATGAACTATTCCCAACTGTTCTGTTTCAGTTTAGTCACCTGAAGTCTAGTCTTGTCATAACGTCCAGTTTCAGATTTGGCTTTGATGTACAATCACTTGAGAGATATCTTAAGAAAGCTATTCAATCTTCTCCTTTAGAAAACAAAAATATCAAAGAGTATGAGAATTGGATAGTTCTAGGCATGCTTCTCTCTCCATTGATAATAGATATGTTGATAGAGTAACAACTCTTTTTTTTTTGTCTTTCCTTTGTATTTTTAAATATCAAGAAAGGTGGGGGAAGGGAAAAGACATATTTTTTAGTGTATGACAGTCTGACTTAATTTAATAATCTGAGGAGGTTAGAGCAAAATATTAATAACTTCTGCAGTTAGTACAATTGGAGAAATCCTTGAAGGCTCCAATTGAAAGAAGGTGGCACTGTGGACTTTAATAAAAGAAATTTTACAGCAAATACAGTATCTGGGACAAAATTAGTTAGTATCTACTACTACTAATGAAAAAATATTGTGAGATCATTTTTTATGGGAAGATATAAATGCAAACTACTAGGCAAATGTAGAAGTTTTATGCAAAAATATTTTCTTTTTTTTTTATTGGCAGCCTTGCTTTGCATCCTGAACGTGTGCTGGTGGCAACAGGTCAAGTTGGAAAGGAGCCATATATCTGCGTATGGGACTCATACACTGTGCAAACTGTATCTGTTCTGAAGGATGTTCACACGCATGGTATAGCTTGTTTGGCTTTTGATTTAGATGGTCAGGTATGTCATTTTTGTTTTTTTTTTCCAAACTCTAAGAAACTGCAACTATGAGATGTTGTTTGTATTGTTGGAGAGACTAGCGCCTTATTAAGATGACAGCAGATGGTGCTCTGTTGAACACAGAGGAAAGCCTAGTTGTAACATGCTTTTCTGCTAAAACATACTGGAATTATTGTAGGGAGGCTTTGAGTTTTTTCAGAGTGATCTACAGGTTTTATCATTTTTATTTCTCACTATTTACTGCTTTCTAGAGTCAGTGCCTTTCTATGTTTCTGGTTGACAGTGACAGCTTTTCTCTTTGTTGTTCTTGTCAGCGTAAAGTTGTCACTTTCTCACTTGAACAGTGTTAATAATTTGAGATCAAAATTTACCAATTGTTTTGTTATGTCCCCTAACTCTTTCTTAGAATGAAATTACGTGTTCCCTATGTACATAAGGGGATATTTGAATGTAGATCTATGATCTGTTCTGGGTGCACTGAAAACTGATTTTTCTGTTTAGAGCCATAAATGGACAAAATTTAAACTGGCTGCTTTTCACAATGTTTCCATATGATCACCTTTTTCCTGGCATCTGTGAAAATTTCATGGTTTCTAAGGAAAAGCTAGTTATCGGTTTTTTGACATCTGCACCTCCAAAATTGTTTACCTGTGGTAATATGTCCATATGCAAAATAAATTTATTTACATCTTCTCTGTCATTTTAAATCTGGACTTGTCACTGTGCAGCTCTCTGTGATGAGGTTCTTCTAGATAATCCCCACAAGGAGCATTTAATATTTGATAGCGAGTTTAATATCTTTTTGACATCATATGATATTTTGATTTGGTGGAATGAAATAGCAAGGTACTGAAATCACAACATAAGCATAATGTAGCAATTGTAATTAACTGATGAATCACATTCAAAACATGATTCCTGTTACCAGTCTTAAATGCTCACTGTCACAATAGTGGGCACTGCCAGTTGCCAGGAAGAAATAGATGGTCAGAAGCCAGTTCAAGCCCGTTAATCTCTTTGAAGTTTGTTTTATTAGTTGCTTAGTTTTTATACTTAGACAGTGTATACACTCCACTCCTGCTTGTCTGGGTATCTTAGGAAATTGTTCCTCTTTGTTAGCTGTTTCACATTGATGCAGTCGTGGTTGCTCTTCAGTTTCTGTGGTGTTTTGATAAGTTCAGTTTTCTCTACAATTAATTATTCTGTAAGCTCATTACTCTTTTGACCTTCTTATCTGAACTCTCCATTGTGGAGATATACTAGATAGTAGCAAGATTTTCTAGGAGAACTGAAAGCACCATGTGATAACTCTTTGAAAAAAAAACCAAACCTATCAGCCAATGTAGGACATCAAACAGTTTCTGGGAGGGATTGATGTGTATCAATTACAGAGATAGTTTACTTTCATACTTCTCCTTGTGCAGTTGGGCTGGAATTGGCCTTTTTTGAAGGACAGCTGAAATTGAAACTGATGGTCCTTTCTTATTTCAAAGATGGAATAGAAAATATGGACTTCAAAGTATCTGAAAAAGTGAAGTTTGCCTTAATAATTAAGAAGCTGGAAGATTACTTGTATTTAACTTTTCATTTTATCCCCAAGATTTTGGTGCCTTACAGGTAGTACAGAAATGATGTTATTGGAAATAGGCTTTAGCTTTGGTAAAACTTTTGCTTACATTTGTTGTTTCCTTTTCTTCTTTCAAACTCGATTTTGTAATCTGCATAGAAAATTGAAATTAAATTTCGTCTTGAGTGTGTGTAAGTATTAGCTTCTGACCACTTGTCCAAAAGATTTAATAAGATTTTATCTGTCAATCAAGATGACACAGTGCTTACATAAACTGAACAAAAAGATTTCATTTCCTTTAAAAATAAAAACAAAAACCAAAATCACCCAGGTTCATTTTGTCTGGACTGAAGTGCTGTTAAAATCTTTTTGTTGAGAGTTTGTATAGCAAAAATCAGATTTTGCAGTGGGTAAAAAGAGTAGTAGAGAGGGGACTGTAAACTAATATGGTCAGTGATATTTATCAGGAAATCTGTGTGAAGTGTCCTTACAGCTGAAGATGACCAAGGCTGCAGGATGTAGTTCTTAAGCTTTTATTTTTCTGTAATTTCTTGGAAAAGTAACTGATGAGACAAAGTTTTGAATAAGAAGGTATATCTTTCATTTTCTTCTGTGTCGTAGTGTAGATATTGTTTCCTATTCAACTTGGTTGTGAATTTGTTATCCTTTAAAGTGATGAATCTAGCCTTCAATAAAGCACTGAGTTATCTTCATTTATTTATTTAATTTGGTTACTTCTAGCGTTTGGTCTCAGTTGGTTTGGATTCAAAAAACACAGTTTGTGTATGGGACTGGAGAAAAGGAAAATTATTATCAATGGCTCCTGGTCACACAGACAGAGTAAGTATAGCTCAAGAATTTGAGTGTTAATGAAATTGCATAAAGATTGGGTTTGGATTAAGATGTTGGACT
Organism: Cyrtonyx montezumae; assembly: GCF_038088225.1. Taxonomy (NCBI): domain Eukaryota; kingdom Metazoa; phylum Chordata; class Aves; order Galliformes; family Odontophoridae; genus Cyrtonyx; species Cyrtonyx montezumae. The sequence goes on from NW_027071826.1 coordinate 16,089,547, forward strand.
AGATTTTCTTAGAGGTCTTTTCCATTATGATTCTATGTGTAACAAATACATGTAAATTTATTTCTGAAAGAAAATATGTAGCTCATATATTTGTGTATACTTTGTTGAAACTGTGAGCATGCATGGGAAGTGGAAAAATAAGGCGCTTTTTAGACACAAATCCTAGTATGAAAAATCAAACAGAAAGTAATCTTGGATTTTTCTAGTCACTTAGATTTTCATAAAAATCTTTTTGTTGTCTCTTTTCATGTGGGCTGGAAAAAAAAGAACCAAACTGAAGTAATGTGAGCAGTATGTTGCAACTTCAGTGTTGAATGCAGGGATAAAGAAGTCATTCTATTTAAAGCACTTTAGATTATCTGTGAATTTGCTACAAGGTTTTACAGTTTTCACTCTTCCATGCTAGAAAAGCCATAGCTGCTGACATTCTTGTGGTTTGCTGTTTGTTTCTTTTTTTGTTTTCTTTTGTTTTCTTTTTAATGCAGATATTTGATATTTCTTGGGATTTGTACCAGCCGAACAAACTCGTCAGCTGTGGTGTAAAGCACATCAAGGTAATTAAATGAATATTACTTTATAAAATATTTCATTTATACTTTGTAAAAGAAGGCAAAAATGGAATCTAAAAGGAGTATATATCTAAAAGGAATCTTCTGCTCAGGGACTGCTATCATGGACTGCACATGACTGCACTAGACATTTTACAATATATACAGTGGAAAACTGATCATCTCTGCTCAAAGGAGTTCATGGTCAGGCAGAGAAAGAAGTAGAATAAAAGATGAAAGCATAAAAGTAGAGTAAAAGATTTGTCAGCAGTATTGTATGTGATGCTTGTGTTGTAATTTAAAACTTGGGTCTTCTAAAATACTGTTTGAAATCCCAAGTAGTTTAAGGCAAAGTACAAAGGCTTAAAGCGAGTCCAGGTACTCAAATTTCTGATTTAAACAATTAATGAATAGTTATACTGCAGAGATGAAACATGTTTAAAAGTCATTTCTCAGAATTTGAGAGAATGTAGAATTACAGTGAAAAGAGAAAAGAAAAATGCTTGCTCTTTTTTTTTTTTTCTCTGCTGTTGGTACTGTTGTCGTTTTTGATTGCTCCTTGTCTGTTACAGGATTCATAAATGGGCATTTCTTATATTTTTTAAGCAAAGTATTTCAGAGAAACTCTTTTAATTCATTTGATGTGCGTTCCAATTGTCATGCAGGAAAAAAGCTTCTTTTCCATACTTAATTGTGTCATCAGGATTACCTATGCTTGACTGCCGTCAGATAAGTTTCCTTAAGAATGTCAGTCCCTTATCACTTGTGTTGATGTCTGTGTTACTGCATAACAGCAGTAGATGGCAGCTTCAAATATCCGTATTGCTTTTAACTGTAGGTTCTTCTGGTGGAAAAAAAAAATACTCGCCAGCTGAAATTTAGTATATTTAAAGTGGCTGCGTCGTGTCAAAACTAATCCATTTAATTAAGAAACGTTTTTTTTGGATGTGAGGGGGAATGGTTTTCTTAAATTGTTCCTTCTTTGTGTTATTATTTATATCTCTGTAATTAATTATTATTCATCATAGTACTATCATTTTCTTTACTGCACAAAATCAAGTTAAATAGACTGGTTTAAATAGCTATTAAGGAGTTATTTATTTTTTTAATGTTAGCTTCCTCCAGATGTTTAATTTGTGCAGTTACTTCTAAAGCAACAGCATAATCCATGGTGCTGTTTGCTTTGGTTGAAGATCTAACAGTTAGGATAGAGGGATTTGTTTATTTGTTTAATAAATGTATGGTTATTTCTTAATTATGTTATTGCTGGTACAAAAATCTGTTCATTTTAACTGCTTACCTTGCCCTATATTGATTGAACTCTGCACTTAGAATTTTGGTAATGGAGAACTTCACTGTTGAAGGTAGAGTTTCATGAACATGTTTACATGAAGCTGGCTGAAGCAGTGGTACTGTTACTTGTCTGTGGTGATTAAATAAATGCTTTCACATCCAACACTGAATTTGAAATTCTATCCAGCAGTTTTTTGACTTTCCAGTGCACATTTATGTGTCTGAACAGGAGGATTTGGTGGAGGACTGCTTCTTTGTATGATTAGTGGTTCTGATGAGAAGTGGCTAAGTCTGTAATTAGACCAGTCACGACAGAGCAAGTTGGAACTTGATCAGGAATTTATACAATCAAATTATGTTTTTTTAAATGTCTGGAGCACAGATGCAGCATTTGGAATGTGAAAACGCATCACTTGTGTCTTTCATCAAAGATCAGGTTATTGTATTATGAAAACTTTTTCCAAAATGACTGAAAATACAGCTGACTTACAAATTATCATTTGGACAAAGAGTTTCAGTTTGATATAATACTGATACCCTTCTTATCTATTCTACTGTGCAGATTTTGTAGAAAGGTAAAGTTGGTTAATTAAGTAAAAAGTTGTTAACCAGCTGCAGAACTAAAGCAGTGAAAAGGAGAAGGAAAATGGAGGTAAAGTACTTCTCTCTCAAATGAACATGTTAAATTGTAGGAGATTAGCAAACATCTGTCTTCTACATCACTTTGTCTTGCAGTTCTGGAGCTTATGTGGCAATTCATTGACACCAAAACGTGGTGTTTTTGGCAAAACTGGTGATCTTCAAACTATATTGTGCCTAGCTTGTGCAAGAGATGAAGTGACGTATTCCGGTGCACTGAATGGTGATATTTATGTATGGAAAGGAATCAACCTTGTAAGAACAATACAGGGGGCACATGCTGTAAGTATCTCTCCTTTAAATTAATGTAAAATGCTAAATAGGTTTCCAAGGAGCCAGAAAGGGCAGTGCAAGATCATCTGGTCTACATTCCTAAACATTTCCATTGATAGAGACTAATGATGTCTAATGTGTTTTTTGTGGATGTCTGGTTTATCCAAGTGTAGATGTCCTATACTCCTGTGTTAAGGCAGTGGGCATTGGAACAAAGAAACAGGTACCCAGAGAGGTTGTGGAGTCTCTATCCACATCTCTCTATTGGAGATAATGAGAACACCATTAGTCACAGCCCTGGGCAAGCTGCAGTTAACTGACCCTCCTTTGAGCATGACTAGGTGCTCTCCAGAGTTTCTGTCCAACGTTAGCTGAGCTGTCATTCTGTTGAATTGAGTCCTACAGGCTAATTATCTGGTAGCTTTCTGAAGTCCATTGATTCTATAGACTACATAAACTTGTGCACTTACCTTAGTGTGGAATTAAAGTATTAAAATCATTCTTTATAATTTGGGGACAAAAATGGTGGATGTTACATATGTGGGAGAGGTTGCTGTCAATACTAAGTTGATTTTATGTTTCTGATGGTTCAGAAATTTACAGTAAGGTATGGTTGTACTTTGTTGAACTAACTTTTAAGAGGGATTGGACTACTTATGCAGGCAGCTGTATAATGTAATGGTTTATCTAGTTATGAATAAAAGTATAATTATGAAGAATTTAAGTGTGGGAAACATGTAATGACCAAAATGATAGTGAGAGCACGTTGCTCTTGTGCTGCATCTATTTTTTGTTGAACACAAGATCAAATTTGAAGTGCTGTGCTCCTTATCTTCATTAGAGTCAGTAGACTGAGCTCAAGTGACCTTGGAATAGGTCTTATCTAACTTTCTATTTTTGGCTGTGTCCTTCAGGCTCATTGGAGTTGTAGTTTGCTGTTCTGAAAATTAAGTAGGTGCACTAATCCATGGCTTTGGAATTCATTTTCAGAAGATATGAGAGCCACTACAAATTGTACCGATTTAAGAAAAAGTATTTTCCAGAAGTTTACTTTCCAACAGAATGAAACATTATTTTTCAATAAAATATTAGTTAAAAGGATAATACTGTTAGATTATTAAATATAAAATATAGCAGCGTGGGATAGAAGTGCTTCTTCAGTCCTACTAAACTATAATTATTATATTTTACAGTTATTTTGTACTTAATTTAAGTCATATCCTATTCGTCCATTTTATTAGAAAAATATACAGGTGTAAATGGTGTCAATTGTTGTGGGTATATATTGTTAAAAGCACAGTTTGTGCATAGCAGGGAATCAGTATAAATTTCCTTTCAGTATACTAATGTTGGAGTTGTCATCCCAGCACATGCCTTATCATTACTCCTCAGTAGGCTTGAATTAGACTGTAAATGTATTTAAAGAAATTGCTTCATTATTTACTTGAATATCATGTATTCCTGTCTTAAAACAGAAAGGGTGGGTATCTCAGCTACAGAAAAATATTTTCTAAAATATTTTCTATTTAGTAATGTGTAGACACTGTCCATCTGGCTGGAGTGTCTGTAGTAATATAACAAGTATTTCTGAAAGTTTGACTACTTTTGTTATATTTAGGTTACTTCAAAAGACATTTTGTACTTTAGGCAACTGAGGAAGTAGAGAACAACTTTAGCACTAGCAAGCAAAAATAAAGAGTTCACTGCTAAGCCAGATTATCCGTTTTGTGTTACAGCAATGCTAAGAACTGTAGACAGAGGAAAGAAGACTTTCTGGCAGATTCCTATCTGAGTTTGATGGGTAATCAAAAAGGTTAAAGCAAATAGCATATTTGGATGACTGGAAAATTTGTTGGAAAAGGACTGCAGAGTTCAATGAACATAAAAGTAGGAGTGGAAGGTAGGAAAGGATGAAAATGAGCAGAGGTGAAGAGTAAAGGCACAGGAGGTATGTGTAGGGAACACTGGATTGCAATGGCAATTTGTGTAATTATAGTTTTGCAGATTGCATCTTATTAATAGTGAAAGTCTTTAAAGGGAGAAAGGAAACAAGACAACATGAAAATATATGGAAGTTCATTGGCACTGTTGTACTACAGGCATTGTAGGCAGTGCATACAGTGCATCTGATTCTGGAAAATTAACCATACATATACTGTTCAAAAGAGTAATCTTTTATCAGATGTTACATTGCTGTGCCAGAGCAAACAACAGACTATAGAATCTGCCATTTATTTTATTCACTTTACAGGTTCTAAATTCAAAGTAGTCTGTGATTGTTAAGTACCTGAAACATAGACACAAGATTTTACTCCTGCATTCATGGAAAATATGCTTGTTTAAAAACACTGAATGCTTTAAAGATTGTTATATGCTATGCTTTTGCCTTACATCGTAAATGTACATAAGATGCTTTCTCAGCAGCTGAATAATTTATTCTGAGATAGTCTTTCAGAGGTACACATTAAAGTTGTGTGTATTGATGTCAGAAACTGAGGTTAAATAACAGACTTGAGGTTAAATAACAGGCACCCTGTTAGAACTATTGCACGCCTATGTCAGTTGGCTGAACACTAATTAAATATAGATGGAAACAATATAATGAACTTAAATGAATTGTTTTAAGCTGGTATCACGTACCATTGCATGAAGCCATGCAGAAGTGTTTCCCTACTGTTTAGCTTTGTTGTAAATTTGAAAAGTAATAGTCCACTTATTTCAGACTATGAAAGGCATATAAACAACTAATTTTATTTTTGTAATAATATGTCAATTTTTGAAATATTTTATGGGTAATTTGTGACATAAGATTAAATTCCAGAACAGTTGCTCTTCACTTTAAACATATTGACACCAACTTTAAATATTTGCAATCCGTCTGTTTACTGTGCTGTATATAGTGGGAAAGACTGTCTTAGAATAAATACCCATTATAGACATTGCTTCATATGTTAGCATTCGTATCCTGAATTTAATTTAAGACTAAAACGGAATTGCTGGATTGTTTACTGTACTGGCAATATCTTTTTGTTCACCATATTGTTCAGAGATAAATTACTTCTTGATCATACTTGAAGTTTCCATGTGATTGCTTGTCCTAATTGCCTGTTTTCCATGTGAATGCTTGATCCTAATTAGAGCTAACTACAGTCACATTTTTTAGGAATTACATAGTAAAAAGAGTGAGGTGAATTTTCTGTAAATGACTGAATTTGGACAAATCGTCAATTGGTTTCTGTCCGTTGGAGTCAAGACAGGTCCAGAAGCACCAGGCTACACAAGGCTACTTCACCATTTTAAATTTCTTGGATGGAAGCAGTAGGGAAATATTCATACAGTAGAGGACATCTTTGTGAAACTCTTGTACTTCTCTGTTTTCTTAAGGTCTGGTCTGTCTGGGGATTTATTTCTTTATTTGCTCTCATTTAATTATTTTCTGTTTTGAGGGAACACAGATGTGATACCAGCTGGTTGTGTTGGAACAATAGGAAATATTTTGTGTTCTTAGAGAACTGCTGATTGATTTGAGTTCTTTCCAAAATTTTCCCATTCATTAAGAAGTGTAATGAAAAATCCATAACAGAAAAAGATGATCCATATGGCATTTTTTTAACTTTGTAAGATGGGAGACTTTGGTCTACATATTTTATTTTGAGTCAGGACCACAGTCAATACTTCTTGCTTAGATTATTCACTTGGATCAAACAAAGAAGGTTTGCCTCTCATTACTGATGAAAGACCACTGTCTATCACAAATCAAATTATGTTCGTAACAATTAAAGATTAGAGGATCAGGAACCAAATTATGTTTGTAACCATTACAGACTGAAGGACTTAGAGAATCTTGAAGACTTCAAAGTTGTTTTGAATTAGCTTTAACTAAAATTATTATTAAGTTTACCTAAAAGGATAGATTGAGTGGAAGAACAATGACTGGCCAAGCTCTGACAATAAGTAATCTATCTTTTCCCTTAAGTGTGGGTCTAACAATTAAATGAAGACTAGCTAAGCTCAGCTTCCTCCATCAGGTTCTGAAGAGTCCCCATAATGGACCTTTGTTGTTTTCATCTATTATCCCATTGGCATCTACACTGAAATGAGGATGTCCTCTTGAATTTCAAAAGATTGAACAAGTACATCTGCCAAATCTCCTTGGCAACCAGTGTGTTATTTTCAAGATAAGGATATTCTATGAAATGGAAAACAGATTAATCCTGGATCCACTTGATTTTTATCTTCAGAACACTCAGCCTGCTTCCCAAATTGCTGTCTGATTTTTTTTTTAATTTTTTTTAATATGGACTAGTTAAACTATGGATTTTGGAAGGGGTTAATTAGAGAAAAGAGAATAATTCTTTTATCAAGATTGTATTTCAGAAAGAGCTTTAAACTATTTAAATATGCAAAAACCTGGGCAACACTTATCATATAGTTAAAAATAAAATGGCCAAAATTCCTCGAGCCTTATGTTTACACAATAATGCTAAAAGGTTGGTGCAGTAAGACAGTCACAGAGAGAAACAAATGGAATAGGAGTTGATTTTGTAAAATCTTTAGGCTCCCAAAGGAACAGAAAGAGGATTTCTAAAACATTAGAGATATGAGAGTTAGCCTCCTAATCTGCTTATGATTTAAAAATTATATTTCTCTTCTGGCACATACTACTTTGGAAAATGTGGATTGTCTTAAAAGTCAATATCCTGTGGATGGAAATTACATGTCAAAAAATGGAGTTCTGTCACCTTAGTTTTCAGTCTTGGTTGTTTTACACTTTAGCAAACAGCTAAAAGCTGAGAAGGTTTTTTACTTCTTTGTTTTTCTCAACTCTTGAAACAATTAAATCCTTGTTACCCAACACCAAAGAAGCAAACAGATTCCATACTTCATTACAATGCGTTCAGATACTTCCTTTAAATATAATTGGAGAATAAAACAGAGCTTGACAGCAAAGAATAGTCGTGAGAACCTGGAATTTATCACAGTTTTTATTGTATTTTTGCCCTAAACTTAAAATTAGGAACCAATGTTCCATGTCTAAAAATGCTTAAAAATAAACAATGAATCCCAGATGTACCTTTAACTATGTTGGAGTTATCTAATTGCAACAAAGGCCCAGAACCAAGCCTAAAGGAGATTGATGGAAATCTTTCTACTGCTTTTTGTACGAGTTGGATCCTGCCCTAAGGAGAGAGGATATTAAGCTAAATTCTTTCTAGAGATAAGAAGCAGCATCACTATAGTCATCATCATCAGAATGAAAGCAGTATTGAAACAATCCTCTTAACATTCTTTGTCACCAAACATGAACTCTTTGGTTTTTGTTTTTTTTTTTGACTACTTGGTTATTATATGGATGAAATTACTTCATCGGTTCAGATACTGTAGTCTGTATCTTCAAAATATGACACATTTGTGTACATGATAAATTTGCACAGATTTAACATACATTTTGAAGTAATTATTTTTTGGAGTTGGTAGTGTTGAATCATTTGACAAGTCCAGTGTAAGAAATATACTAAAATTTTTAAAGTAGAAAAACCTATGAATTTTTGAACTATTAAAAGTGTTTATTTATTTAGTGTATTTAATTGCTTAGTTTATGACAAAAACAAATTGGAAGCTTGCAAACCTATCTTAGGCTTGAGCTGCTTTAGCTCATTTTAATTCTATATGTACAGTTAAACCAAAGTATATTTCTGTTGTGTTCAAGCTCTTATTTTGGATAGCAAAATCAAGCAAAAATGGTTCCTTACACTTTCAAGAATCAGAATCTAAATTCTTTTTAGTTCCTTCACAACTTCCACGAAAACTTATATTATTAAAAATTGTTCTTTTGTTTCCAATTTGCTTTTGTATCTAAAACCCATGTTATTAGTGCATTTTTTGTGCATTTATTAACAACCATGTAAGAATGTAATAGGAGGAGAGTGAAACTCTCCATAATGGTCTTTATAATCAGTATATATTATTAAAAAATAATTTTCATTTCTCTTTAGGCAGGAATTTTCAGCATGAACGCATGTGAAGAGGGGTTTGCTACTGGTGGCAGAGATGGCTGTGTTCGCCTGTGGGATTTAAATTTTAAACCAATTACTGTGATTGATCTCAGGGAAACGGACCAGGGATATAAAGGTAAGAAGTTTGTCGCTTTCAAGGTATCATAGGTTGGAAATTTGCCATTGTTTTGAAAAAGAAAAGGCTTAAATAAATAAATGAATAAATGAGGACTAATGGTTGTTATTATGTGCTATTAGCAGGATGAAAAATGTTTTGTTTTCATGGTAACTGTGAATATGAGGGTATGTAGCCCATTAAAGTTAATGTACATCATACTACATAATAGAAAGCTTTAGAAAAGAGTTTGTCTGTGATTGTAGACTGTGAAGCTGTAGACAAACTAATAAAATGCATGTCCTTTCTGATGCAGAGAAATGTTTAACAGTGAACAGTAACACAGTAAGAGAATTAGAAGAGGCTCTGCAATGGAAAACATCAGAGTGCAGAAATTGCCTTTTGTAGTTATCCATGTTCTCAGAGAAACTATTTGGATAGAGTTTTGTAATATTTAGTACTAAGTTTACGTATACCTACAACTATATGCTTACATAAACCTATATTGAAATAAAACTTTATATCAAGCAGGCTATGGTGTGTTTTGTCAGTGTTCTAGGTATTGGTGCTTTTGTAAGCAGGAAAATAATATAAACTTGCACTGAAGCACTGATATCATATATAATACTGCTTTCTTAGGCCTTTGTTTTTTTTTTTTTTTTTTTCCCCAGTAACTTTGCTCTTTTGTAACTCCTTGTGGAGAATTTGATGATGGGGTGGAATGTCTCATGACAATGAGATACAATATTGTCCATAAATAACTGATTACAAGTAGAGTTAAATATTTGTATTCTGTAATTGACTTGACATTCCCACCAAGACTGTGATATATTCTAGAGAGATGAAGTACATTCAATCTGAAATGCCCTGAGGTACAGTGCCTTTGTCACGACTGAGACAATTGAAGGGAAATAATTGCTTCACTCTCAAATCAGAAGATAAATGCATTCATGTTTATACTTCCCTTGCTTCATTAGAAGATTGATTTATTTTTTCTAAAATTGGTGTTGAACTGTCTGGTTTGGATAGTCATTTCAGTTTCTGTTTAGTCTGACAGACATCGAGAAACAGAACAGAATTTGTTGTTTATAAAAATAATAGTTATGCATTATGTTTCTATTAAATTCTGATTAATATTTCAAAGTAATACATTTATAAATAGTGTTGTCCCTTTAAGTTAAAACAATTAATCAAACTTAATTCATTTGGTAGGTTAATACATTTGATATGTTTGCATTCATGTGCATTTCTGTACTCTGTCAATGACAATAAATTAGCATTTCTAAAATTGTCTTAGCAAATCAGAGTGTATCCTAAGTGAATCTGTACATTACTGAATGCATTCTGAAACTAAAGTTTTGTTTTGTTGTGTCTTATACCTGAGTTGCACTAACATGCATGCATTTCTGCTGCTGATAATTCCGATTTTCCCTTCAAAACAATTTATTTTCAGATACCTTCCCTCTCATTCTTACAGTGTTTTATGTAAATGTGGCCTCTTTAAGTCTGTAACAAGTATTAGATACCTATTTGTTTTAACAAGAATAATGGTGGTAAACTCAGGAGCCTTTGCACTTGTAAAGTTTGCTGTAATTTGAAGAACCAAAAACACATCAGTAACTTCATACTTGCTAAGAAAATATACCAAAGTCACAATTCACTGTTGTACTATAACATCAGTCCAGATTTGGGAAAAACATGACTAGAACAGGAGGAAGAGATCTCACATTAGAAATTTTGGCTTTTAAGCTTGCTCAGACGCTGTTTTTTCTATTGCCTGTTGTTGAAAGCTTCATTTCATTGCTTCATTCTTTCGAACTCGTTCTCTACTCCAGATCACATCCTTTCCTTTTGGCATGAACTCTTCAGATTCATCAGTTATGAGTACCCCGTCTTCATTTTCTTAATTCATCCAATGCCCGTAATATACCTGATAACTTGTTTTAAAATTATGTCTTTCGTAATTTCATTTTCCATAATCTTTTCCCTTCAAACTTCTGCGTCTGTGATTTCTTTATTTATATCCTCTTCAGGATAGCCTTTTTGACCTTTCAGTCTGCTTGTTTACTTAGCAGCAATTTCTGTTGGCCCAGCCTTGTCTGTTGGTAATCTTACCTGTGAATGAGATCTCAAGTCCTGTATTTCATTGAAGGGCTCACAAGGCAAGTTACTGGTTCTAGATAGTCTGAAAACCTATTTGTAGATAAATCTCCCTTCACTGCAATAAGTACCCGCACACAAAAACAGATCTCTTAATCATTCTTCATCAGTGATTCCAGTTATTTCTTTCTTGATTTTTAATTACTGTAGTCAACGTAGTGAAAAATATAAAATACGTAGATTATAGAGATAAATAGTTGAATATATTCACCGTTGCAGTACAAAAGGAATGAATCTGTAAGCAGGTAATGCAGAGTTTAGTAAACATAATATATATATGTTCTGAGGGATTTTTGAAGGGCTTTAGCTCCAGTTGTATCTAGTGAATTGAATTTTGTATAGCAGTAGGAGTGCACTCAGTGCACTCTTTGGGCATTTTCCATTTTATTTCTTATGGATATACTCTTACAGTGTATTTAAAGGTTGTCTTTTGATGCAAAGTGTGGTTAAATAGGCCTTGCTTTGAAAGCTTGTTTTGTTAAAATGAAAGAACATAGATGAAGATGCACCAGACTGGGCTGCTGATCCTCACATTCACTGTTTCCGAACCTTGCAATTTTTCACTATGTAATTTTAGAAACATAAGGCTCTTTTTTTCCCTTTGCAAAGTTAAAAATATTTTTCAGAAGCACATCAACTCATACAATATTAATTTTTTCTTGCATGATGGATATAATTTTGTTTCAACATATTAATCCAGAGTGGTTTTTCACAAGTCATTCTTGTAATTTCACAAGAGTCAGTGTTTTGGCAGAGAGAATTATGTCAGGCATTTCTGTTTTTATAAAACTACTAAATTCTGTTATCTGTATCTGAAACTGGCAACACTGATTGGTGCTATCAGGCTGTAATAATTTCAGCCTTTATTAAAAGGTCCATATTCTTAAAATTGGGTTAAGACTGCATTCTCCATGTACAACTGTCCTAATTTTTATTTTATTAATCATAATCTTATCTATAAGCAAATAACTTAAGAGCGTTCAGCTCCATTGTAAACCTGGAAAGTAATTCAGTTGTTCAGAAATCCATCTTAAATTCCATCATGAACTCTTTCCAACTCTTTAATATATTGTTCCAGTGAGTCCTGTTTTTCTTTTCATTGGTGTGGGAAGGAAAACCAAACAGATATTGTTAAGAAGTTACAAGGATTTGCTTTAGTAGCATCTTAGAAACAAGCTGGGAAGTACTGTATTCTTTGTCTTATACCTAGTCTATATGTTGCAGTAATACTTTTGTCACGTTCGTAATTGAGGTTCATTCAGCCAGTCATATGAGTACATAGTTTGATCAGAAGTCGTAATTTACTTTTTCTGTTACCTGTTTTGAAATTTAAGGGCATGAAATTCACCCCTTCAAATACAAAGGTCAGCATTGCTTTCCTCAGTCAGAGATCTTGTTATGTAAGAATTGTCATTGTTTTACTAAAATAAGGGTCACATTTGATTTTAGAATTTTTAAAATTCTAGTGTTGTAAAGTTAATGTTCTAAGGACAACGGTATGTGATGTGAAATAGATAAAGTAGTAGTAAATAGTAAATGGGGGAATAGCAGATGCAGAAGGGTACTTCTTGACGTTTTCATGTTTTTATGTTTTTCAGTGTTTTGACATGTTATGTTATCTTTGTTTCACACATTCTAAGGATGTTCCTCTCAGTAACTCTCCCTTCCTTCTATAGGTCTATCTGTAAGAAGTGTTTGCTGGAGAGGAGACCATATACTTGTTGGGACGCAAGACAGTGAGATTTTTGAAATTGTGGTACATGAGCGTAATAAGCCTTTCCTGATAATGCAGGGGCACTGTGAAGGAGAACTGTGGGCTTTGGCTGTTCATCCTACAAAACCATTAGCAATGACTGGAAGTGATGACCGCTCAGTCAGGTTGTTATTTGTCTGATTTTCATTCGCATATTGTTCAATGGAAACAACTCATTTTGTAGATAATGTAGTTGAAATGTATACGTTTTGATGATGGCACTGAAGTGCTATTAAACCAGTGAAGTTACGCATTAAATTAGATACCTCAAACAATAAAATGCATAGGTCACTCTGAAAGTAATGCCTCCTATTTAATGCCATGGAAACAACAACAGATACAAAGAACAACTTGTAGTTGAAATTTATGGTTAATACAAGTTCGTCACAGTAAGCAGAATCCATTTTCTGAGAAAACTCAGGACATTACACTTCTTAAAGCTCAACTTTTTGTCATAAATGCCTTTTTTTTCTTTCTCAGACATTTTCGCTAAATATATAATTGTGACATGGTTAAGAAAAATCGTACTTGAACCAGTGCTCTACTCTAGAATGCTGGATGCGTCTTGTAAATGGTAGATATTGTGTGTCTTGTAAAAACAATTAAGATTTATAATGTTACCTAGAAAAATGTAGGGGGTTATGAATTATGGTTTGCTAATAGGAAAGGGTACATTTTCTCTCTGAATTCTTTAACTATTCTTAAACCTTTTTAGCTAAACTAACAAAGTAGTGGAATTTTCACAGAGTGATCTAGAAGTATATGTTCTCACTTGTTATTATTCAGAAAGACAAGAAATACCTGCTCCTGCATTTTCTCATTAGATATTTTCTCATACTTAACTATAAGAACAGTCTTTCCTGCGCAAAGAACTGATGCTTTTGTCTTAGATATTGCTTGTGGAAATTTATTTTCAAATAGAACACAATCATGGCATGTTTTCTATTAAAGTTGTGGGCTTCATGCTATCTATGACATGGCTATAAACCATTCCTTGTACTGGTAATCAATGCTTTATTCTAGGATTTGGAGTTTAATAGACCACGCTCTAATTGCCCGGTGCAATATGGAGGAACCCATTCGCTGTGCAGCAGTTAGTACTGATGGAATCCATCTTGCTCTTGGAATGAAGGATGGCTCTTTCACTGTGCTTAGAGTCAGGTAAGATACAAAAATCAATAGATACATTACAAACTCTTTCAGATTATCTAAATGCTTTTGTATGTATGTGCATCCTGAAACAACCGTGAGCAGTGGACCACTTAGATTTCTTTTAAATCGCTGTTTCTCAGTGTTCTCAGGTTAGTTAAATACGTGTACTGGCATGGAAGAGGCTTTCTGTAGCAACACATTTGTAAAAGTACACTGATAATTTTAAAAGAATGGCAGTGTTTTAGGAAGTGTTTCATTTTAAGAATTTTTTTATTCATTATTCCTCAATTATTAAGAAATAAACTGTCATTACTCCCATAATTGTTTTGGAATGCTTCTGTTAGTACAGCACACGTGCAATATCAGTGGTGCTTTGACTTGTTGCTATGATACAACATTTTTAAAGAGCGACTTAGTTCTGTGGCTTATGTCAGTGAAGTTTTCTTCTCTAAGTGAATAACCCAGTGCATGAGCTCCCTGTTGTCAGTATTCCTTTTTTAGCCATAAAGCCCTACCTAGCCCTGAAAGTAGTGAGGTTTTGCACATATGAGTTATAATTCATTTTACAGATTTTTTTTCCTTTTTGTTTGTATGTTTTTTTTTACAGTTAAGTATTTCACAATATAAGGCTCTTTTGTACTTATGATATACTTTCTTTCATACCACAGAGATATGACTGAGGTTGTTCATATCAAAGACAGGAAAGAAGCTATTCACGAGCTAAAATATTCACCAGATGGGAACTTCCTAGCTGTTGGTTCCAATGACAGCTCTGTGGATATATATGGTGTTGTTCAGAGATACAAGAAAGTTGGGGAATGTATTGGATCTTTAAGTTTTATCACCCATATGGATTGGTCTTCAGATAGTAAATATATACAGACTAATGATGGCAATGGGAAGAGACTTTTTTACAGGATGCCAAGTAAGATTCTGAGTTGCCTTTCTGATATTTGTTGCTAATTGCAGAAAGAATGCATAGTAGTTTTATAAAAACAGCTTAATATGGATCTTGGTTCAAAGCACTAGATTGGAAAGAAACTTTAATAAGTCTGTGGAAATATTTGCTTTATTTGAATGAGTACAACATTTTCTAACAGTTAATTGTTTTTATTGCTCCTGCATGTTAGAGATGCTGACTGAAAATTCATTTTATTTCTCCAGAGTAAATATTTATTCTGCTTGTTTCTTGGAAAAAGAAAACTATCTTATATTCAAATTCAGTTTTTCAATACCTTAAGACCTTTGTACTTATTGAACTTGAATATTAAATGGATTTTCTTTGCTTGCAGTGAAAGTTTTTAAAATCTATGAAAAATCAATATGTTGTGTCTCAGAAAAGTCATCTGTTTTTTTAGATCTTTAGTTTGCAAGAGCTTGTGCTGTGAAAAGTATTTTTTTCAGAATATTATTTTATTTGAAATTTCATAAATAAATACTGAAAAATAACTTCTTTTTTGTTTTTAGGTGGAAAGGAAGTAACAAACAAGGAGGAATTAAAAGGGGTTCAGTGGGCATCATGGACTTGTGTTTCTGGTGTTGAAGTTAATGGAATCTGGCCTAAATATTCAGATATAAATGATATAAATTCTGTGGATGCAAATTTTATTGGGCAAGTTATGGTTACAGCTGATGATTATGGAATTGTAAAGCTCTTTCGATACCCGTGTCTAAGAAAAGGTAGTACCTTTGAATTGATAATTGCACATTCAAGAATTTTGGTTAATCAAGAGAACAGTCCTAGAAAACTGGATTTTTCAAAGTTATCCAAGTGCCCAATATTTTTTCTTAGAAATTTAGCTTGGGCTCAAAGGTAGAAATAAATTGTAGGATGGTGTATAAACAACTGCAATAGTAATTGTACCAGGATTTTAGGTACATTTTGAATAGGATTTTCAAAGGTTTTCTGTATTTTTTAAATTATTTTTTAAAAGTTCTTTTTAAGTAGAATTTCACAAGATTATGCAGTCCACCCTTTTATGGGATATGTATCTAAGTATTTTCACCTTGGTCTTCAAGTAGTTTCAGAATAGAATAGTTTGAAGAAGCATATGTAGATCATCTGATCCAGCTGCCTGACCATTTCAGGACTAATCAGTTATAGCATATTTATGAGACTGTTATCCAAATGTTTCTAGATGTGGGGCATCAGCCACTTCAGTAGGAACTCATTTCTAGTGTTTAACCATTCTCTCAGTAAAGAAGTTTTCTTTTTGTCAGTAGGAAGCTCCCCGGCATGGCTTTATGCTATTCTGTTGTGTCATGTTGTTGTTTCTAGGAGCAGAGCCCGGCTTCTCCATTTGTGCTTCCTCTGCTCAGGAAGTTGTAGAGAGCAGTGAGGTTGCCTCTCAGTCTGTTCTTCTGTAGACAGCCCAAATCTAGTATTCTTTTCTCTGGAACAGTGATGGAGATTCGTGCAAGGAACTGGAAAAAGTAACTTGATTAAGGAGTGAAGGACATTAAATAAGTGAACAGCAAATTGGTTCTGCAGTCAGGGTATCACATTATGTTCTCTAAAGTTTAAAAATTTTTCCAGCAGAATTTTTCCTCAATGTTTTCAGATGAGCAAGGACAAATTTTTAATACTGAAGACTGAAGCAAGATCTATCATTTTTCATTTTAATGTTCATGACTAAGTGAAAAAGGAGAACTATCTTTTTTTGACAGATATTTGATGAGAAAGACTTCATTCTTTTTCAGAGCCATTTTGAAGAACTCCATTCTAAACACATTTTGAACTGAACTGAAACAAAGCATCAGTACCAGAGAACTGTCTTCAAAAGTGATGATGCTTAGACAGAGCCTGTAAAATCTGGCTTAGCTTTTTTAAGAATACCTATCTTAACTTAAGAAGTTTGCCTGGAGGCTAAATCTAATCTTCAGTTCATGAAAGAAGAAACAAGTCTTAGAGTTAAATCATTGCAATTTTGCAGCATTGCATATATAATGCTGAATACAACCTCATGTTCTTCTTGATGTCTCTTATGATATACCTTTAAACAAATAGACTGTTAGATAAATTGTTTTTTGTAAACAACCGATATTCTTCATTTTCTCACCTCTGCTTGTAAAAGGTGATGATATTAAAATAAACATTTAATTTCAGCCTTCTCAGTTTTATTTTTAAACCTGAGGGTTTTTTTAGAGGCAGTACAAAAATATGTTTCTGAAGGGATCTCCTAACCATTTCAAGGAAACTTTATTCCCTTTTTATCCCCTATTCTTCACTAGAACTTCCTTCTACTAACTAATCTAATTATTTTGTTGTAATTATGCAGGAGTCAATTAAAAAGTTAACTTGATTTTATACTACTGTTACTATTGCTACTATTGCTAAATGTGGGATGATAAAAATTGCTGTAAGTGCTTAGCACTCAAGTCCCACTAAGAAGCAGGAACCAGTACTGTGAACACAGATAGCTGTATTTTCCCTAAGCTGTAGATACTTGATGTAATATTTAAATAATCACATCTGAGTGTAGAAATATTAACTGTCAAATCTTGATTAATGGGGAAAATAAATAAAATTAGTAACTTTGATAATATGAACAAGTCTTCCTTAATATAACCTGCACAGGACTATCATGCTTATTCTCTCTCTGTTTAACTTGTTACAACATTATGTTCTAGAATCTAAGTTGCTATTTTTGTTTTTGTTTTTTTTTAATAATATTTTAAAGAAATTAAAATTTGAGGATAACGTGAAAAGTTACTGCTATCAATTTGCAGCATTATTGATTAGCTTAATTACTGGTAATTAGGATATCTTAATTTTTTCTTTATACGTATTTCTGAAACATTTATTCCATGTGTACTGAAATATATTTTTATTGTTTTTCTAGGAGCAAAGTTTAAAAAGTATCTTGGTCATTCTGCTCATGTGACAAATGTCAGATGGTCACATGATCACCAGTGGGTTGTTTCCATTGGGGGAGCAGATCATTCTGTCTTCCAGTGGAAATTTGTCCCTGATCGGAAGTTGAAGGACTCTCTTCATATAGCACCCCAAGGTAACTAACGTATAACATAATGATGGGAGGGAGAAGGGAGGGCTCGAGTAAAATTATTAGATGCCAATATAGAAACAGATATTCAAAAAGTTGTTATTCTGTGAAATTTGCATCTGTCTGAAGTACTGAAGAGCGTTGCCTAGTATAGCATGTATCTTGTATGATCAGTCTATCGGTACTGTATAAAGAAATAAAAATGCTGCCGCACTGTTGCCTGTGCAAAGGAAATTTTAAAAGTTTTGTCATTTCATTATATTTTTGAATTTTTAAAAGGCGCCTCTGTCTTAAAAGTGATTTAGGTTCCTTGTTCCTAGATACAGAAGCTTGCTTCTGTCTCTCTAACAGTATGTTTATCTGCTTTACCACACTACTGATGATTGTTGCTTTCATGGCTTTCCAAACACTGTCACCTGCCACCTTTATAAGTCGTATTGCTTTTGTCCAGATCACATTGAGTGTTCTTTTTTTGTCACCAAAAATGTTTTACCATTTCCTTCTCATCCATAATAAATTTTCCTAATCTAGCTGAAGCATTTCTGCTTACATCCATGGCTAGTCTAACCTTATATATCCATTTATATCTAAACATTTAATTGTTTTAGTTTTCTGCAAGTCTTCTTGCAATTGTCTCTGCTATATACCCAAAATGCTTACGAGTATAGAAAGTTAATACAGTGTCTGTGTAAAATACTCATTCTGACTCATAGTCATTACTTCATTATACTTGCACTGCTCTATACCTGTTCTCCTTTATATCTGTTACTTCATTCTCTTCCTTTTTTTGTTGAAAATTAACAGCACGAAATAATGTTAATGAATTAGATGTAGTTTAGTCCCAAAAGAACATACAAAAAAATTACTATACTTTCAAGTTAGCTTGCTTCTATTGTATCAACAAAATTGATTCTCTTAAATGATAGCAGTTTGTGTTACAGTTAATATAAAAATTGATTTTCAAAACAGAGACATTACGCTGCTATTCTAAATGCTTCCTAATTTGTAATCTAGATTACTTCATTTTCTATTACTGTTTTCTTCCTGACAGAGAGTCTGGTTGATTCTAATAGTGATGAATCAGATTCAGATCAGTCTGATGTTCCAGAGCTGGACTCTGAAATTGAACAAGAGACACAGATCACATATCGTAGACAGGTAAAGATTTTTAGTTTTAATGGAAGTTGAAATGTTTCTTACGACTTATGAAGGTCTTTTATCAGTACCTCTTGAAATCTGAGAACCGAGAAGAGCAAGAAGTCAGTAGTACCAGAGCAAGACAAAAAAAATAAAAGTGGTTACATGTTTTCCTAGCAGGTGCTTTTAGAATTTTTGTTATAATTTAGAAATAACTTACTCTCTGTTATAGATATACCAGCTATAGTCACTGAAAACATTTTTTCATTGGTGTCAGTACAACGTTTTTGTTGGTGATAACTATAGCTGAATTCTCAGAAATGTGCTTTACATATGAATCTCTTAATTTATAAGTGTACTTTTTCTTGAAGGTTTACAAAGAAGATCTACCTCAGCTTAAAGAGCAATGCAAAGAAAAAAGAAAAAGTGCAGCTTCTAAGAGACGAGAGCGAGCTCCAGGGAACAGTATAAGATTGCATTTTGTTCATGGGTATGAAAAACAGGTTTCTTTAAAATATACAAGCAGACTGTACTGTTTTGGAAATCGATATTTGTAGTTAAAAAATCTAATGACAGGCTACATGATTCAGTGTTTTTATTTATTCTTGTAAAAGTAAATTTACGCTAAATTCATGTTAACATTTGATGCCAAGCTGGAGTTTTTCTGAATGTGAATTCTGAAGTGAATTTGAACCGAAAATTTAACTGATTTACTATTTGAATAGAGGTGACTAAAAAAAATGTGTCTGCCACCCATGTTTTTTACTCTGAAAACTTCTCACTGGTATCATCTTATAGAAGCTACAATAGAAATTTGGTTTAGTTGAAGACGCTTGGGTTTTGTACTAAGTGATAAGAGTTACTAAGTTTATAAGAGTCTTATTTTAAAAAATAATAATTATCTATGAACTAGCTATTCATACCTTATGTGAAAAAAATTAGAAGTACCTCTGCTTGATTAGGAATGAAGTTTTATTTCTTAATAGATCCTGTGAATGTGTTAGAATTCAATTTCATTTTCTTTTTGGTGCTAGTAATTTCAGTAACAAAAGAACTTCCAGACACGTCATTGAAATCCTATGTTTTCGTCTTTAGGATTTACAGTTTTCCATAACTCTCTGTAAGTGAAGGCTTTTACATCAGAATGAAGATGTGGTGTTTTAAAGCAAGCTGATAGTGGACATTGCTACATTAGATTAATAAATATTAAGTCTCTTGATACAAAGCAAAACCAAAACCTTTGTTAAATTAAAGCATTGGAAATTACTAAATAGTGTTTTTCTTTTCAGGAATGCTAGTCACTTACTAGAGGTAACTAAACAAACAATAAGTTACTGATAGTGTCTATCTTTACTAACTATAGTGACTCTTAAACAATTTTAGAATGGTTCCACGTGGAATGCTTAATGAATTAATTGGTTAAGAATATTAATGGTTCAACACAGCAGTTTTGTCTGTAGAAGATACGAGGTTTCAGGATTAGCTTTGGAAATAATGACAAATAATAGCCTAGTATGAAGCTAGGATTTTTGTTTCTATCTCTATTTGATGGTCCAGGATTCTTAGTTGAAGATTTTTTCTTATCTGTGTAGGAAAATGCATTAAGCTGGGTAGCTGCGCATAGTCTTTAAAAGTTGCTCTAAGAATCCAACCAAATGATCCTGAGGAAGATGCAGTATGAGTAAGGCCCCTGGATCTTTGGGATTATTGTTATTTCCTTCACAACAGAAGTGAAGCTTGACCAGAATATCCAGGAATGAACAGAAGTAGAATGTCCAGTTGTGTTCTGTCTGGTTACCCAATGTGCATCAAGGAAACTAATGAAGAGTCCCTGCTGAACAACAGATTTTTCTCAATGTCCAGACTGTTAACTTTAAAGTGGCCCACATCCAAGTGAGTAATAGGCATATTCTCTGATTCAGGAAGTCTGCTTTGCTTCACCTTTCTTTAGATGCAATGGAAATGTCTTGGATGTTCCTTGAAAGTATAATAAGTGGTGCTTTTCAAAACTAGGGAAGTAAGAACCTCTTTTTTCTTTCTTTGTTTTTGAACTGTTTTTGTGTTTTGAATTTGTCAACTGTCTTGAAAGATAAACTATAAAGATATTTTAATATCCTGTAGGAAGTCTTTTAAACCTCTGGTTACTTCCAATTTTGGAAGGGGATGAAAACAATAATGCTTAGTATTTGAGCCAACCACTAATACATATGAGAAAGCAATTTCTATTAATGGGTTAATCTTTGAGTACATCCTTCTCTAAGAGATCTGAAACAATCATGGTCAGGAACAGGTTATTAAAGTGGTATACCATTTTGGACTCTTCTTAACTATTCCTGTATTTTCCTTCTGCCGTGTGCAGAAGAGGTGGTTCAGAAACGTAGAAAGGATACATTTTTTGAGATTTTTCTGATTTGCTGTTTTTAATAATTTCTTTTTTGCTGACAAGGAATATAGATGCAGATACCTTTGTCCTGTGTTATCTTAAAGCTGTATTGCTGATGTCACAATAACAATTTTTTTTTATTTTTTTTTAATATTAAAAGATTTAAAGCAAAAATTTAATTTGAGTTTTAATGTATTCATTGAACCAACCTGATGGTAAGGTGAGATTTGGTTGGATGGCCTGGGATTTCTCATGCTCAAAAATTAGAGTCTTATGACGCCATGGATGGATTACTACCAGAACTACATAGATTCAAATAGCATTTGAAAAGAGTAGATGACAAGTGGTTCCTGACAAAAAAAATGTTCTTTCCATAAGGCAATACTATTTTCCTCTTTTTTTTTTCCCCACCTCCCTCTGTGCTAACAGCTGAACTCAGCTGTTTTTTGTTGCTTTTTTTTTAATATTTTGAAGAACAGCATACCAATTTTGAAACATTTACAGCATGAGGCAAGTCACTTCTTTTCGTGGCCTCAATTACTTGTGAAGTTGTACCTGTTCTGTGCACATAGTTGTGTAACCTGCAATTGCTAATGGCATCCAGTTTCAGACTAAAGAATTAAAAACAATTATTTGACTGAATATAGACATTCTTACGTGTATATCTCTACATTAGTTACAGTCAGTAGATATCCAGTCAGTAGTTAGCATAGCATAGGCATTAATTCGGCTCATGTGAAATTAAGTGCTCTGCAGGTTCCACTGACTGTATTGGCTGAAAGCTGTTGATTAAAATGCGTTAATACATCTAATCCACCTATGCTTACATATCTTAATCTCAGACTGAATCCAGTCCCTTCTATTCATGACCTTGATAATGGCAAAGTTTTTTGTTTTATTTTTCTACGTATTATTGAGATAGCTGTCCTTTCTTCTCAAAGTTTCTACCGTGAAAGCTTCAGTAAATCCTGATGGTCTAATTAGATGTTACTGAAGACTACCTGAAAACATCAGCTAGTGTGCAGTGAAGTACTATATTTATTGTGCCTTTCTAGATATTATCCAATAAATATGATCCAGAGCTTTCTTTCATTACTATTTAGTTCCAGTAGTAATTGGAATGTCTTGTAAATGTCTGCATGTGAAGAAATTGTTTCTCTGCCTTTTTTTCTGAAATTAGATGCTAATCTCAGTTCTAGTTGGATTGATAATATATAGGTAAGTGTGTTGTAACTGTGTGGCATACTGCTCTTGGAGCAGTCTTGAACACTGAAGCATCCGCTTTTTCACCTCTCCTTTTATTGTCTGAGCCACCATTTTATCTTTTTGGTGAAAAGTACATATAATGTCAAGGTTTTATTAAATTGGCGTGTGAAGAAGTTCAGATGGGTTGCTGCTCAACATCCTGGCAAAATATGCTTTGTTTCAATTGTAAACAATTGAACACTTTTTTGTTTGTTTGTTTTTGTTTTTTGTAAATGAAAGAAGTAGACTAAACCTCAAACTTTTGATTTTGTTATGTGGCAAACTGTTCTTCTGCATCCTAGATAAATTTTGGGTATTCTTGTGATATATTATATTAATGTTCTTAGTTACACTATGTTTAATTTAAGAATATATTGGCAGTTTTTCAACATAGAAAAAAAATCTGTTTTTCCTTCATAGCTGGTTTTTAAAATAATCTTATTTAAGGTGTATTTTCAGCACAGTTCTTCTTATTCTGTACTTGCAATGAAATTTTTAACAAAGTTAAGTACACAGTGAAGCACAAAATTTATTTTTGAGCAACAGATCCTGGTATCTTTGTTGGCACTGTTTCCATCACTATAATCCCTACCCGTCACTGTATGTTTTCATGTGCTTAAGTTGTTTTTATTACATACTGTGATGGATTATTTTTTATTTCTTCATAGTTACTGTGGGTCATTGTATATTATGTTACTTTAAAAGCTATTAGTGGATGGACATCAAAGAAAGGTGTCTGCTTATCTTGACTGGCTGTTGTGCATTGGGTCAGGCAGAAGTCACCCAGCTTCAAAATAACCATGTGTTGCTACTGGGGGATCTTTTAATGAAAGATATAGGTGGAGGCAGGTTGAATCCTAGCTGAAAAATCACTTATTTTGTTGGTCTAAATCAGTCACTTTGTCAAGAGTGTGGAGCAGACATGTAACTGAGCTCAGAACTCGCTGGAAACAGATGTTTCTAGAGACCTTGAAGGGACAGTGAATCAGGAGGCACTGAGAGGTTGCTGGACTGGAAGAAAAGCTGAGATTAGGAGTCACAGAATGGCCCAGGTTGGAAGGGTCCTCAGGGATCATGAATCTCCAACCCCCTGCCATAGGCAGAGCCACCGACCTCCCCATTTAATACTAGACCATGTTGTCCAGTGCCCAATCCAATCTGGCCTTGAACACCTCCAGGGATGGGGCGTCCGCAGCCTCTCTGGGCAGCCTGTTCCAGCACCTCACCACTCTCACAGTAAAGAACTTCCTCCTGACATCCAACCTAAATCTTCCCTCCCTCACCTCAAAACCATTTCCCCTTGTCCTGCTGTTATCTACCCTTTCAAAGAGTTGACTCCCCTCCTGTTTATAGACTCCCTTTAGGTACTGAAAGGCTGCAATTAGGTCACCCCACAACCTGCCTGTGAATACCAATCTAAGTAGTGTGTAGAAGGGAGTTGTATTTACAAAGCTTTTCTTTCCCTACTATCACATTTTTTGCTTTTTTAAGAAGCTCTCTGTGCTTGTGGTTTTATGAAACCCATCTTGAGAGTTCACGGTATCACAGATGATACAAAACTGTGAGGAATGGCTGGCATGCCATATGGTCGTACTGTCATTCAGAGGGAACTGGACAGAAAGGAATCTCATGAACTTGAAAACAGGGAAATGCACAGTTTAGCATGTAGAAAGGACTGATGTTGTGCACCAGTACATGCTAGAAGCCATGACTGGAAAGCAACTCTACAAAGGACTTTGAGATTCTGGTGGTCAATGAACTGGTCATGATTTAACAGTGCACCCGCATGGCAAAAGACCAGCAGTATCATGGACTGAATTAGGAGGAGCTTTGCCAGCAGCTCCAAGGATGTGATCTTTCCCTGCTACTCAAGCAGTGCTGTGAACACACCTGGAGTGTGGTGTCCAGGTCTGGGCTCCCAGTGCAGGAGAGACATGGACATAATGGAGCAGAAAGTTTGTATGTGGCTTGGGTTGAGTGTGTAATTCCTTTGGGAAAGATTGCTTTTGTATATTCCTGCCAATTAGTATTTGCAAATAAGCAAACTTCCTTGATATTTTAAAGTAATCCGACCTTTTCACTATTTGATACAAGACTAGTAAGCCTGCTGGGAGAAATCATCTACAGAGCGTTAATCTGTGTTGATTTGTTCAGATTTGCTAGTTCACTGTGACTTGAGTTAGACAAGTTGGTACATCTGTGTTTAGAGGATGTGATACTGAGGCAAAAGAACTTGGCCAAATAAGCACGTTTTACTGAGCTGGACAATCTGCTGATCTGTTTGAAGACTTTGTAGTATGATTTTAGCAATTTATGTATGTGATTAGAGATAATCTGTTATAAATACCATTGCATGTCGTGTAGGTAAACAAATAGAAATACAGTGCATTCAAAACTGATGTACGCGTGTACTGTGCAGCAGTATATAAATCTGGCATGACTGAACATAGATCCTTGACTGGAATTTTCAGAACAGTATTCCCTAAGTTACAATTGGTCAACCAGCTTTATTGTTGCACTATAATGTAGGGAAAGCTGTATATAAATTTATGAAGGAGTATTTGACCCTGACTGCATAGTTTCTGTGCCATTTAAACCTTTAAAGTCTTTTGCATTTGGTAGTTGTCTAATATTCATGTCTTGTGTACTGTATTGGTATGTGTACAGACACATTTTTGTCTTACGTGGCACTTAAAAACCTGTATGTTGCAAAAAAGTGCTGCTTTTTTTTTTTTTTGGAATAAAAAAATATAATTTGTTCTGATACGTACTTTTAATTAACATAAGAAAATAATAGCACAAGAAGTATTAAATAGGTGTTACAGTTTTCTGTTATTTTGTAGCTGCTGCTGATCAATGTTCACTTGTTTTATTTGCTATAAATTAATTCCTTATCAGTTTAGAATATTGTTTTTTCCTTTTTACTTGATTATTTAGAAGTTGGAAGCAGAAGTACATGGCTAGATTCTTATTCTTATGATCCCTATATAAAAACAATTAATGACCAGTTCAGCCATATTTAAGCATCATACCCTTCCTGTAAATGTAACTACATGTTTCATTCAGATTTTCTTTAAATTTTTCTAAAACAACTGGAAAGTTCATTTAGTGGGGATCTGCTGGAACTGAAACAGATTCATCTGGAAAGTAAGAGAATGGATACAGAGTGCATCAGGAATGTGTATTCCTTATATCAGAAGGAAAAGTGGAAACAAATTAAGTTGCCATTTTTGAATGTTCCTTCTAATCACTGCCAAGGATAACAGCTTTACAAATGCTATTTCAAAAAATAACTTATTTAATATTGTTTAGATTTCTGAGCCTTTTGTATTACTTTTGAAATTAGGACTCTGGCTGTTTTGACAATGCCATTTATGTATGTATGCATTTATTTTATTAAATAGTCACAGCTAAGAGGAAATAGGTATGGTGATGTAGTGTATAATGACCTCAGCTGAGTACTGTCCCTGTCGTATCAGTTGCTGTGAAAACAACTCAATTCTTTCAAAAAAAAAAAAAGTTGGAAGAAAACTTACATTTTTTTAACAGTTAGAAAGTTTCAATAATCTTTAAATTTTGTAGATCCTGTGTTGTCCATGCTCTTGTAGATAATCATACTGTTTGATTTTTGACCAGTAAGAGATAGAAAGTGTCCAAAAAATTAGTTTTGAATATTTTATTTAATTGTGTTGCACGCCTAAACTCTCCATGTGGTCTGGAAAAACCATTGCTTATTACTTTCTCTTCTAAAATGGTTGTTATGAGTGACTGTTGAATTGCAGCGACTTCAAAACTTATGCTTGTAGTAGTCGTATCTGAATAGTAAATCAAATTGATAAATTTAGAGAAAAAATTGTTAATAATTCCAAAAACACATGAATACTAATTGGTAAGTAATCTGGACATTCACATCTGTAAAATACACAGTGCATAATTTTATATTAAGTATCTGTGTATGGTTATGACCTTGATGCGCAAACTTTTTTTCTTTGATTAGGTACAGAGGTTACGACTGTCGAAGCAATTTATTTTACACTCAGACAGGTGAAATTGTATACCATGTTGCAGCAGTGGGAGTGGTGTACAATCGACAGCAGAACACACAGCGCTTTTATCTAGGTCATGATGATGACATTCTTTGCCTTGCTATTCATCCCTTGAAGGACTATGTGGCAACAGGCCAGGTAGGCCTGTTTTTGTGTTTACCTGCATTAAGACTTTTAGTTTGTTGTCACTGAGCTTTGAAAAGCCTGTTTTGGACAAAGGAGGACTAACCTGCATTTGTTCCAGTTGTGGAATGCATTTCTGTTGCAGGTGGAATAATGTTTTTCTCCAGTAGCTTGTATGAATTCCACTAGGACTCAAATTTTGACTTTTATCTTCAATAATTTTATGTTTCTTCTGTGTGTTAGTGAGTGGAGAAAATGTACAGTTACTGTTTTATTTTATTTTTTAATATCTTACTTTGACCCTGCCCACGGTGGGGGTGTTGAAACTTGATGATCTTTGATGTCCTTTTCAATCATTCTGTGGTTCTAGTTGTGAAATAAACTATGAGAAATAGTTGTTAATTTATTCTGTCCTGTCCATTTCATGTATTATGTTTTTGTTTATCTCCTCTAATCAAGCTGTTTTCTTGTCCAATTATTGCAGTCCAATATTTATAATACTTCATTTTATCTTTCTTCCATATTACACTTTCAAGTTAATGTTTTCATTTGTTTTCTAAAAATAATATGCTTCCATAAAAGTTTGTTCACCAGTACTTGAAAGTTTGATTTGTTGTATGATTACTACGATAATAATAATTAATATAAAATAATTATTATAATCATTATAGTAATAGTTGTTATTATTGAAGTGGAGAACTTAAAACTTTACTAAAAGTTTGGCTTATATAGCCCGTCTCTTAATGGAAGTGAGCTGGTTTGTGGGAATGGTAGTAGTGGAATAATTTATTGTGAGCCAAAGTAAACTAGTACTAAAAAAATTTTATCACTGACATATTCCACATAGGTTTTGAAATATCTGCTAACATTAAAACTTTAAACAACTATGTCAAATAAGTGACGTGAAAAGCATCTAAAAAAAAACGTTTTTAAATATGTATACTTTCAGGTTGGTCGAGATTCCTCTATACACATTTGGGATACTGAAACAATAAAACCACTCTCTGTTTTAAAGGGCTATCACCAGTATGGTGTTTGCGCTGTAGATTTTTCAGGTAATAAGTATTTGTTTATTTATTTATAGATTTGTCGCTTCATTTATTTACATCCTTTACTGTTTAAAACAGCAAACTAATCAGTTCTAATGAGCTATTAGGAATTCCTTCACAGTGAAGATTTTATATTAAAAGTATTCTCCAATTATTCCCATCGAAGGAGTGAGGCTGTTTTAGAGCGACCATTTATTAAGAAGAACTTGTGAAGTTTTGTAAGTCAGGAAATCCAAGACTGAATTCTGTGCCATTTGGTAATCAACTGCCCACTTCACAGTTTGCTGTATGACACAGGCTTGCAAATCTTAAGTATTGTGTCTTCATTACAACTGTAAACTCTTTTTTTTTCCCTTAAATATATATCAGTAGTAACAAATGTTTAGTTGGGCACTTAAAAATATATGTTTATATATATATATATTTAATTGTGTGTATTACAATAATAAATTCAGGAATTCCCATTGTGGACTTCTTATCGAAGGAAACTCAGCTTCTTTTCTTCATTTGACACTAAAATAGGAGACTGCCAGTTAAGAGTTCTGAAATTTTTTCTCTATATATACTGAATTTTTCTACCAGTGTTACATTCCCTCTTCTCAACTGGTTTATGTTCATTCTTCAAGGCTTTTGATTTACCAAATAGGATTATTAATCTCACAGTGCAGATGAATGATCATAAAGATGAGTACTGTTGGATTCTTAGCTTTCTTAGGCTCTCCTTTGTCAAGATTTTAGTCTTGTTTATGAAATTATGGCATGGATGCTTATCAGTTACGAACATAGGTACATGTCAAAAATATATTTGTCTTGAATAAGCATAAAACTTTTCTTGGAGGTTAGCATGGGATGCATATCAGAGCTGAAATACTGAAATATTTTACACCATTACTAAGTATAGCAATATTTCATAAACTTCTTAGTGTTGCATCAGTGCTTTGCTGATCAGAAATGAACAGGGATTTTCAAAATGAGCAGAAAATACGTACAGTGCAACTTGTGATAAGAGTTTTGGCAGGTGTGCCAGCAACTGGCTGAGCAAAGGTATGGTACAAACACAGAATATCTAAGGGCAGTTTTTGATGGGATAATTCAGAAATCAGAAGGTGATGGTTGTAATATGAAACTTAAATTGTTCTGCTAAATTCATTGCTCTTAATTGTTAAATTAAATATACACTTCCTAACCTAGTCCGAAATTCCATCCAACTGACCACTCAGATTTAAAAGCTGATGACAAATGTGCCTCTAAGCACACCATGTCATGTAATTATGCACCTGTTTCTGTATTCTTCTCATGATATTTCTAAATCAACAAATGTTCTTTAGTATAGTTTCTTGTTATTGCAATATGAAATTATCTATCTACTTTCTCAATTGTAAATTTCTTTTTCTAGCGGATGGGAAAAGATT
The DNA here is from genome assembly GCF_038088225.1 of Cyrtonyx montezumae. NCBI lineage: Eukaryota > Metazoa > Chordata > Aves > Galliformes > Odontophoridae > Cyrtonyx > Cyrtonyx montezumae. The sequence goes on from NW_027071826.1 coordinate 16,118,875, forward strand.
GGCTTCTGTTGGAATAGATGACAATCATACTATTGTACTCTGGGACTGGAAGAAAGGAGAAAAGCTTTCAGCAGTAAGGTAGGAATTTAACTATATTTTAAAATTTTACATATAGTTAGTCTTGGGAGACAGTGAGTAAAATATATTACTTAAAGAATAATAGTTTTCTAATTAGCAGTTTCTAACACTTAACTTATAAAAGTAATAGCATTTAACAGAGCCTAAATATTTCTTTGGAATTAAAATTGAAGCTGTCATGGATGCTCAAGAATTACTGCAGTGGCAGCTCAAATGCTGAATAATGAAGACAAAACTAAATTTATGTACTTTTTTCTATGTGTTCTGAAATAATTCTTTAAAACTCATGCTATGCACTTCAATTTGTCACCCTTATAACCTTTTATACTAAAAATTTGTCAACGGTTCTGAACATCTCGACTGTCTAATTGACATTTATAAACCTGTGGTTTTTTTCTCCCTAAAGATCCTAGTTTTTGTGGTTCTTTTCAGTATTTCTGTGGTTCTGAAACATAGATGTGTGTATCCCTTGATCTTTACTCAGTAAAGTGTTCTTTTTTTCCCATTTCCCCCTTCCCCCTCCTCCCCCCCCTTTTGAATCTTATAAGCCTGTCTGCTTCATACAGCTGCTGGTCTTTGAGTCACTGTCCTTGGCCGATGAAGAAATGTGTCACATCCAGACCTCAGAACTCATTTAGTTTCCTTTCTCATGGTGCTTAAACCTTTTGGAGTAATTGCTTAGCTTGTTTATTTAAATCCCCCTAATTCTTGAACCTCTTTTTTATAAATCAAGCTTTATCAATTTAGACTCTCTGAGTTATTTTTCATCTAGAATAAAGTATTTGAGAGCTGAGCTTGTGCTTTACAGACCACAGTATGAGTTTAGAAAGGAGCTGGTTAATGGTCTTTGCTACTAATTTGTTCACTGGTGTGAAAGCCACAGAAGATAAGAGTTTTGCTTTCTCATCTAGGGACCAATAATTAGTGGCTTTTAAGCATTTTGAATAAATAAAATGAATAGCAATCATTTATTTCTTTGCTTAAGTAGTAAACGTATTTACAGATGTTTTTTAAACTCAAGACTGAATCAGAGCATTGGCCTTATGTATCAAGGAGCACAGTGAGATATCCAAAACACACAGTAAATTTCAGTGCTTCTAAAGACAATTGAAAATTACATTGAAAATTGATATAGCAGCATAACTAACTAGAAACTCTTTTCTAACTAGAAAAATAAAAATCAATTAAAAGGTAATTTAGCATTCATTATTAAATGCTAATTTATTTTCAGAATGAAAGACTGATTTAAATAACACACAGAGTGTCTTTAAATTTTCTGATGAGCAATCAGAAGTTTGAATACAATATAAATGGATCAATTTAGAGTAGATATTTTTGTAACTAAAAGGCCACCTAGTGGATTTTTGAAGTGAGTTTCTCACTTTTGGAAACTGAAAGCTAATTAGAAATGGAACAGGATTCAGTATGTTCATTCCTTGGCTATCTTCCTTTTTATAAAAAGATAATTGTAAGCTATTTGGAAGTAAATGTTAGCAGAATAAGGAAGGCATATACTAAAAAAATATATTAAAAAAATAAATATGGATCATTACAGTTTTCATGGAATCATAAAACGTTTTGGGTTGGAAGGGACCCTTAATATTATCTAGTTCCAACCCAGTTGCTATAGGCAGGGACACTTCCCTTTAGACCAGGTTGCTCAAAGCCCCATCCAGCTGGCCTTAAATGATTCCAAGGAGGAACTGTTCACAACCTCACTAGGCAAACTGTTCCAGTGTCTCACCACCCTCACAGTAAATTTATTCCTGATATCTATTCTAAATCTACTGTCAGTCAGTTTAAAACCATTTCCCTTTGTGCTACATGCCCCTATGAAAAGTCTCTCCCCAGCTTTCCTGTAGGCCCTCTTCAGGTACTGGGAGGCTTCTAGAAGGTCTCCTCAGATCCTTTGCTTCTCCAGGCAGAAGAGCCCGAACTCTCAGCCTCTCTTCGTAGGGGAGGTGCTCTAGCCCTCTGATCATCTTCATGGCCCTCCTCTGGACCTGCTCCAACAACTCCATGTTCTTCTTATGTTGGGGACTCCAGAACAGGATGCAGTACTCCAAGGAGGGGTCTCGCAACAGCAGAGTAGAAGGGCAGAATCACCTCCCTCAACCTGCTTGTCATACTTCTCTTGATGCTACCCAGGATACAGTTGACTTCCTGGGCTGTAGTGCATACTGCCAGCTAATGTTGTATCCTTTATTAATCGACACTCCCAAATCCTCTCCTCAGGGCTGCTCTCAAGCCATTATCTGAATCTGCTTGAGATTGCCACAACGCAAATGCAGGACTTGGCCGTGCTGAACTTCATGAGGTCGGCATGGGCCCACCTCTCAAGCCTGTCCAGGTCCCTCTGGATAACATCCCTTCCCTCTAGTGTATCACCTGCACCACTCAGCTAGGTGTTGTCTGCAACACTGCCATGGACGTTCCCACTGTCCATGTCACCTACAAAGATGTTAAGTAACACTGGTTTTTATTTATTTTATTTAAAACAGGAAAATATTTTGCTTTGTATTTCAGGGGAAGCAAAGACAAGATTTTTGTTGTTAAGATTAATCCTTATATGCCTGAAAAATTGATTACAGTTGGAATTAAACACTTGAAATTCTGGCGTAGAGCAGGTAAGGTAACTTCAGAATTACAACACTTTCTGTTATTTAAAGTATATACAGCTTTTAAAGTGTGCTTCATGCATGGAAGGCAGATATTTTCTCCATATACCTCTGCAAGTTAGCTTTGTACTGGTTCTACTAGTGATAGAAATAAGACTAGTGGGCATTATGGTGCTGTTCATTCTGTCAATTTTCTGTGTTGCTAGAGATGCACAAGTAGAACAATCTGAACTTAGTCTACTGACTTCTTTATACCTAAGAATAACATAGCTCACAATATAGCATGTACAGCGCATCTCAAATGTTGCTGAGCTGTACAACAATACAGCAGTTTGGGAAGAAGAATAGTTTGAGCATAAATTTTGTAAAAAGGCACAAATAGAAATAAATGTAAAGTGAAACAATCCTCATATAAAAATTCAGACAAAGTAATTAAAGAGGGCACACCCGCCAGTTGAGACCTGTTGTTTTACGTAAGCAGCTTACTTTTTGTCTGCTTGAAAAATTGTGAGAATGGTTAAAAAAATAAACATAAAAAGAACCCCCACAAAACTAATGTTGATTTTAGTTTCAACTGTATGGCATCAAACTTATTATGAATACATATGGGCTACTGGAGACTACCTTACTGGGTAAGAATGCTCTAACTATTCGAGAAGAATCTATGTACATAAACTCATCTAAGTCCCTGCAAAATGTCTATGATGAGAAAAGTCAAACTCATTTTCTCAGTTCATGCTGCAAGAAAAATTAGGTAACACTGAGAGAAAGTCTGTGCAAATAACTAGTTTTAACAATTGAGCTTGCTATCTTAACTAAGATAATAGAAACATGAATTATGCTTTTGAGTAAAAAGATGAAATTTATTAGATTTTCTGGCATATCTCAGTCAGAAGGAATCAGATTCCTCTAATGCTATAACCCTGTGTGAAAACTGACAGGGCAGTTACTTTGAAATACTCTTAGCAGTGTTAATATGAGTAGAGTATCATCACCTTGACACATGTGAGGTCTCTGAAGTTGGCACTAGAACAGCTTCAATTAAAGTGAGATGTGACATCAAAGCATATAGTTAAGACTAGATTTTGTCAGTGTCAAGTGGTGGCAGAGTTTGGGACCCCACCTCAAACCCTGGAATTATGAGAATGGTACATGGTACAAAATGTCAGATCCGCAGGGACTTCTGTGCTGTACCAGTTGAAGTTTCTTAGAGGATTGTGAAAATCTGAATCTGACCTTCTGGCTGTTAGTATTTATTATGCCTGTCACTACTTCAGATCACACTATTTTAAAGAATTTTAAAATTCATACAGCTGTAATGTTTCTATCATCCAGAGGCCAATATAGCAAACCTTAAAAATAAAATTTGGAAAGCGTATCGTGGAAAGAATGGAATGTTGAGTCTGAAAGTTTTTGTTTGTTTGTTTTCAAGTTAATTTTTAATGTGGAATTTCTAAGAACTGTGGTAGATATTAATTTTGTTGTTATGAGCTTTTTTTGTTTTAAACCAGGGGGAGGACTGATTGGGAGAAAGGGCTGCATAGGTGCAATGGGAAGAGCCGATACAATGATGTGTGCAGTATATGGCTGGACAGAAGAGATGGCATTCTCTGGAACTTCCACAGGGGATGTCTGTATCTGGAGAGATGTGTTTCTCATAAAAACTGTCAAAGCACATGATGGTCCTGTGTTCAGCATGCATGCGTTAGAAAAAGTAAGTTAACAGCTATGATACTACATAAACTCTAATTTAAACAACAACAACAAAAAATCCCTAATTTATGCATGATGCTTTGAGGATGGCCGTGATCAAATAATGTAAAAGTTAATGGATGCTTTATTTGAGATTTCTCAAGTTCACTGTCTGAATGAAAGGAGGATTATTTTGTCAGACTATGTTGACCTGCTGTATTTATGCCCACAAGATAATTTGCATCAAGTTTCTTAATAGGTGGAGTTCAGAGGCTTAGTTATCTCGTGCTCAGTTCTACATTTGTGAGAGATGAATCTGTTATTATTTTCAGCATCACATAGTTCTTATTTTTATGATCTGTTTTTGAAAAGTACTGGCCTAAGGCATAAATGCAACCTGAGTGGAATGAGGAAAAGGGCTCCAAACTTTTTGTGAGAGGTGCTTCACATATACTGCTAAAAGCTATGTATGAGAGTTTGATGTTGTTTGTTTGTTCTTACTTTTTATTATTTACTAAGTAAGCATTTTCTTGAGGTTGTGATATTAAATATGTTTTTTGAACATTAAATACAAGGTGATTATAGACACAACTCAGAGAATTGCATTCATTTTTAACTGAGATCATACTCTTACATTTTGTGGTGCTATTACAGGCTATTTGTGGAAGCTTTTAATCTCTCTAATAGGTCACTAACTACTTTCTCCTGGGTCTCAACTTCTTTTGGCTCTAGAAAGCCTTTAAGCATTTGCTTAAGTGTAAATAACTCTACCAGTTAGATCACCTGTATGCTTACATTTTCTTCTATTAGAAATAATTACTCCACCTTCTAATATTGGAGTTTCAGGACAGAAACTTTGGACAAAACAAGGATTTTCGATGATAAGTTTTAAGATACAGTGTTGCAAGTATACATACATTTGGGTGATATAAGCCCTGAATTTTTTTTTATAAGTGATATGAAATGTGAGTTGGAGTAATTAGGTGAAATGCAAAATTATTATTGAGGCTAAGTATCAAGAGAAATACTTTCATATGTCAAACCATTACATTACTTTTTAGTATAGTAGAAGTTTATTTAAATAGAATTAGTAAATCTAGTCTGTGTTGCTGGGCTATAGAGAACTCTGTAATGCCTTCATCTGGATACAAATAATTTATTTTATTGCTCCTGATTTTTTCATCTCTGACATCTGTGCATGTGCAATTACAGTAATTTTTAATATAAACAATTTTCAGTTTCATCATAAATTAATGAAATATAAATGAAAGATAGACAGTTATTCTATCTTACGGATTTTTATTTTATTTTTTCATTTGCCAGGGATTTGTCACTGGAGGAAAGGATGGGGTAGTAGCTCTCTGGGATGATACTTTTGAACGCTGTCTCAAAACCTATGCCATCAAAAGGGCTGCTTTGGCCCCTGGGTCTAAAGGTAACTCATCAGACTTGATCCTTTTTCTGATTTTACTTAATAGAAAACTTGTTTGCTGAAACAGTTTGGGAAGATCCACATTTGACATAGGAAATGCTTAGAATCAGTAAAGACTCAAGTATTAGTAATTGTATTTCTGCTGGGAGAGGAATGGTATGTTGCAGTGTCTAACTGCACATTTATTGAGAGCGCATCTTAATATTTATGTAGAATTACAGAATCATTTCGGTTGGAAAAGTCCCTTAAGATTATCAAGTCCAACCTTCAGTTTAACACTACAAAGTCCACCGCTAGACTATGTCCCTAAACATCGCATCTGCATGTTCCTCCAGAGATAGTGATTCCACTATTCCCTGGGCAGCCTGTTCCAGTGCCTAAGAACACTAAGTGTAGAATTTGTTCCTGATAACCAAGCTAAACCTCTATGCGTGCAACTTGAGACCTTTTTCTTATGTCCTAAAACTCTTTCCTCATGTCCTATTTTCTGTGTTATCTGCTTGACTTAATTGATTTAACCTTGAGTCTCTTACCTCCCAGGTATATTTGGTTTTTTTATTTTTGAAGTGACAACCAAAACATCTTTTCTGTTTCTAATAATGAAGTAATTTTGTCAGGTTTTTTCACTAACATTACTAATAAGTCAGGCTGATTAAACTGCAGAGATGTTCTGTTTAGAAGAAAGAATAGTGGCAGTTGCTTTATATAGTTGCTTTATTATGGGAAAAGATAAAGTCCCCAAACAGAGGTCTGCAAGAGCAACTAGTGTATGTTCTTCAATCCACTGGGCAATTGCTGAAGTCTCCCAAATGAATCCAAACATGTAAGTTCTTTCATGAATAAATACGTTTTTGGTTCCTACTGAGTATCTTTTTCTACTGTGGGAACATTATGTGTATGTGATAAAGATATTTTAAAGCGTAACTAGGAATCTTGTCTCTTCTATTATTTTAATGTTCTAGGACTCCTCTTAGAAGATAATCCTTCTATACGTGCCATTTCTTTAGGACATGGTCATATTTTAGTAGGCACAAAGAATGGTGAAATATTGGAGGTAGATAAAAGTGGACCAATAACTCTTTTGGTTCAGGTACGTAGATATCAGTCAACTTCTATTTTATTTTTCAGGTAAAGACTGTTGTGAAATAACAAGCATTTTAATTAGTAGTGAAGATAACAAGTTACTATCATTTCTTACATTTTTAAGGTTCAGGTAGGCCATCATGATTCTCTGATAAGTGAAGAAGTTCACAGAATTTGATGTAGAAATTTGTTTATCAAGTTCATTCTATCAGACTAGACTAGAATTGTATTGGTGTTTAAAAATAAAATAAAACCAAGCAATGGATTCTCTGCCAGATTTCTTAATCTGTTCTATTAGTTAATCTTGTTCTTTTTAAAAATATCTCTTTTTTGATTTTAAGTTTCTCATCATAATCACATAAAATACATTTCGATTTTCTCTTTGCTATGCCATACAGAGAGCATTTCTGAACCTGTCTACAAAACATATTTTTTTACAACATTATGCCATCATACGATTTCATTATATACTTAAGTACAAGTCTGTGCCTCCTTAATTCAAGTTTTATGATTAGGCAATGCAATATGTAAATAATTGGACTTTTTAAAGAACATATTAGAAATAGAGGTAGGAGAAAAATCTAGGAGTATGTGGTGATTATTCCTCTTGGAAAAAATGATGCTAGATAGAAATTACTATAATATGCACTTCTTTTGTAAGTAGAAGGGTAGCACTATTTTCAGGCATACTGCTCTTGTTCAGATATTTATTATTTTGTAAATATGCATCTGTTCTCACTCAGTGGTTTTGTTTTATTCTTAACTCCTTATGTTTTTATTTTTTATTTCAGTTTTATGTGTTGAATCATCTGATTCATTGGTTTTTTTTCAGGGCCACATGGAGGGGGAAGTTTGGGGTCTAGCTACTCATCCTCATTTACCCATTTGTGCCACTGTAAGTGATGACAAAACATTAAGAATATGGGATTTATCTCCTAGCCATTGTATGTTAGCTGTTCGCAAATTGAAGAAGGGTAAGATGCTTACAATAAAAAAAGATCTAAATGAACTCAGTTCATACTTACTAGCATTATGATCCTTGCAGAAGCAAGACTGTGTTAATTCTTTTCTGTAGTTACCTTTTTGCTGCTATATTCATGAGTTATGTAGCACTTACCTAAGAAGTCTGTCTAAGAGATTTGTTACTGTTCTTAATCCATTACAGCTGCAAATAATCTTTAATCAATATATCTACAGTAAAAGTTGATCCAATTACATAAATCTGCCATATTGAAAGACAATAATGGAAGCATATTGGAACAGTTGAGGAATTGAACTCTATAAAAAATCTGAATAAAACTCAGAAGTAATAGTAAATTCCTGTTTTTTGTTGTTTTTTTTTTTGCGTGTGTGTGTTTGCGAGTATTAGAAGAATCCACAAATACAAGAAAAAAATTACTAATTGTATGCTATGTAATAAAATTCTGTTTTTGATGGCTGAAGGATCCTCTGTAACTGGTACAATATAAAGAGTGACTGTTTTTAGGATTAGACCACACTGGCTGTAACTAGCTTTTAATAATACATATGACTTGCTAGACAAAGGAATAAGATAGGCTTCATCTGTTTGGAGTTCAGTAAAGAATTTTGATCCACACCTTATAGTAAGCTAAGATGAAAATAGTCTGGATTGACTGGAACTAACTTAAGTAATGGAAAGAGAAGTCATGAGCTTGCACAAGCAGGATTGGTAATGTTAAACAAAGAAGTTTCAAGTTAGAGTCTGCGGGAGTATTAAAGCTGTCATGTCTTAATATTTTTAATAGAAATACTTGCAGAAAAGTAAGAGCTGTGATGATGTAATTCGCAGACACAGCAAATTTTGAGATGGTTTCTCAATCTGAAAAAGCATGCGTATTCTTTACAAAAGAAGCTGAATATTCTTTCAGCCTGTAGTAATGGAAATGATGTTTGCTAGTTTAAAAAAAGGCAATAAGACTGTAAGAAAAATTTTTAGCTGAAGTGAAACTGAGGAGTAGAAGATGCACATTATTGCAGCTGATCATTGAATGACAACTACATGTAATAGTGAGGTTTTTCATAGGAGATAATTAATTATTCGTGTAATTTGCAAGAGAGCAATCAGAGTATTTTTGGTGTACCCTCCTCATTTATGTTCAGCTGAGTTTAACTGAACTGAAAGTTAAGTATAGACAAAGGGGAGCCACAGTGTAGTGAGCAAGTCTTGTCTAATGGAATTAGCTTAGCTGAATGAAGGATTGCAAGAACAGTTTTTTCAGAGGGAAAATAGAAGGCAAAAATATTTATGCTAATAGAAAATTGTGCCATGGAAACTGATGTATATAAACTGACCAAATGAAGGTTGACATGCTTAGTGGAAGGATTATATGACAAAATGACTGCAAAATCAAACAACTGGATCCTGTGAGTACAGAATATCTTTACCACATAGGTTCTCCTCTATAAAGCAAAAGGTAACAAACAGTTGGCATTAGATACTGTGTAGGAGAGCAAAATAAAAAGTAGATAGGCAATAGTAGTTAAATTGTATTGTTCATTTAGATTCTGGAGTTAAGTACTTTGTACTGTCACAGCGGAAGAGCATGAATTTATCTTGGCAGAATCTATAATACATCATTAAACTATATAGTATTAAAATAGCTTTTCTTTACTATGAAAAAAAAAAGAGGGATTCTGTGCTGTAACCATATCTGAATGGCATTTCTCTATTCATCTTAGGAGGCAGATGTTGCTGCTTTTCTCCTGATGGGAAAGCATTAGCCGTTGGTCTAAATGATGGAAGTTTTTTGATAGTTAATGCGGATACCCTGGAAGATCTAGTCTCCTTCCAGCACAGGAAAGATGTTATTTCAGAGATCCGATTTTCACCAGGTAAATGATTTTAAATGAAGATTTTTATATATGAATTCTTCAAACTAGCTTTATAATCCTTAAAAGATAAAAGTAGTTTTGTAGTACTCTGTAACTTGTGAAACGTAAAAGTCAGCAAGACTGATATTAATGTTATGAAGAGTATTGGTTGATTGGTTGTAAAGCCCTATCTTGCTCGTTTAAGGGTGATATTCTTGGAATTGGTTTGCTCAGAGTAATCCCCTAAATGCCACAGTAAGATTTTTAAATCATGAACATCCAGCAGACTTCTTGGGGCGGAAAAGTGGATTGCACTTAGAGCTGTCTAAGTTTAGCTCTATACTTTTGTTACTTTTAGCTAAACAGAGTGCTTGGTAACTAATGTCTTGGAAAGTTCTGGTTCCTTTTTTCTCTTCTCCCATCCTCCCAGCTTAGTGATCCCAGTGAAGCCAGTGTTTTCAAACAGTACAACTCTTAAACACTGAAATTTATGGCTTAAATTACTTACATTGTTTCAGTGAAAATACTACTCTGTAGTCAATATTTGACATAATTAACTGATACAAGATCTCATACAACATTGCCTTACGGTTACTTCAGCCTTTCCACTGCAAAAAAAAAAAAGTTTAAAATTTCGTCTGATAGTTTATTGCTAAGCAAGTGACAATAATGTTTATATATTTCCTTATGAAATATTGATTATGTAATATCAGTTTCTCAGAATCTATATAAATCTATATCTGTATAAACTGGCAGACATGTCAAAGAAATCTGACACAAAGATATAGCTGAATTTCAGAAAGTTCTTGGTTTTAATGTGCAGGCCATTAAAGATGTTTAAAATGTCTTGTGTTTCTACTATTGTGTTTTAGGAGCTGGAAAGTACTTAGCTGTGGCATCTTGTGACAATTTTGTGGATATTTACAATGTAATGAGCAGTAAACGAGTAGGAATCTGCAAGGGAGCCTCCAGTTATATAACACACTTGGACTGGGACGTAAGAGGTAAGTAATAATCTGTAAAAACGTCCTGGAAGATTTGACTGCATTACAGACTAAAACAGTAAGTTGCATTGACAACATGAATTCTTGAGGTTGCTAACAGATTTGTTTCTTAGTTTAGGAAGGTGCTCACAGCATGTGAATAAATATAAAAATGTGATTTTTACTCTTACTTATGTATTTAGAAGTTGTGCAACTTAAGAAATATATACTGCCTCTATAAATAGTGGGTTTTTTTTTTGTTTTGTTTTGTTTTTTTACATCTTCTATACTTATCATTTGACTTCTGCTTTGTAAATAATGCACTGCAAACCATAGGTGCATCTTTAGCTCAGGAGTATGTATTCTTGAATATTGTTAAAAATAACAGTGCCTTATTCTTGGATCTTAATACATGATTTCTGGGTCTTAGTTCATTAGCAATTTAAGTTATTTCAGTTCCATTTCATGCAAAAAAAATCATTGCTATTGTGCAATCTCTCAGTTCCAGTTCCTGTTCCTATTCCTCCACAAAATTACCTTTGCGAATGTCCAGGTTGAAGTTAATTTTAAAAAGTGGTGAAAGTTGACTTCACTGATAATTTTGAAAACAGGAGGAAACAGAAAGATTAATGAGAATCTTGTCTGAAACGAATTATAGGGACCAACGTAAGTCAGCTATTCGCAATCAGGCAGCATGTGTGTTTCTAAAGCCCGAGAGCATCTGCATAATAGCCAGTCAGTTGCCACAAACTAGTTCTGAGTTATTCCCAGTGCTTTTTGTCTGCTATCTTACGGGACAGCCACAAGGAGAGTAAAATGATGTATTATTACAATTTATGGAGAGTGTGAGTATAATGAGTAGTATGATGCAGATCTTCAGAAGATCACACATCAGATCCATTCATTATGCATGCAACTTTTAAATTGAAACAAATAATTTTGTGTATATAATATATATATACTAATATAATATTCTGATTAGTGTTAATATGCATTATGTAATATTTTTATAGGGAAGCTCTTGCAAGTCAACACTGGTGCTAAAGAGCAGTTGTTTTTTGAAGCTCCTCGTGGGAAAAAACAGACCATTCCTACTTTGGAGGTGAGGAAACAGAATACCTTCTTAATTTGTTTGCAAATTACAGTTATGATACAACAGACTATGCCACATGGAATATGATGTATAAAACCACAGCTGGTCTGTCCTTCACCCTTTTTTGCTAATTGTTCAATTAAACAATGTAATTGGGATGATAAATTACATAAAGGATGTTCCATTTGCTTCTTCTGTTAAGAAATGGACAACTACTAAGTTGTGTATATTAAGCCTCGATTAGTACTTCAAGGCCTCTGAAAACCTACTACAGAATGTCTAGCCTTTAGACTTGTTTTGAAAGACCTTGTATCTTTTTTTAATATAACAATGTAGTGAAGTATACATAAAATGCATTGTTGAGTTTATTATGTTATGGATGTAATATTTCATTTTCTCACATAGTGCGTTATTAGAGCACAGAAAGTAAAAGTGTATAATTTTCAAATTAATGGTTTCTATGAGGTTGAAAAGCAGCATTGAAAACTGTAATTTGCTTTTTCTAGGCTAAAATGACAAGTAAGGTAATTTTTTAAGTAGCTCCAGAGTTTGTGGATGTTAATAGATATAAAGATAAGGCTCTTAAATGAAATTTTGAATAAAATTAGTGCTTAATATTAAAATATTATCTTTTAGATGGCAAGGACTTTTTATTGAAATCAGATATGGAAGACGACTGCTTAGGAAGAAGCATGCTCTGTCTCAAACAGGTTGTTTTTATAGGTAGAAAAGATTGGCTGGGCATCATGGACAAGTGTTTTGGGCTCTTGCTGTGAAGGAATCTGGCCAATAATTGGTGAAGTCACAGATGTAACTGCTTCATGCCTCACTAGTGATAGTAAAGTATTAGCCACAGGAGATGATTTTGGATTTGTGAAACTGTTTCGTTATCCTGCTAAAGTAAGTAGTTTTCAGCTGTGCATGTAGAAGATCAGTGGATAAAGCTACCTTTTGAAATTATTTATAAAAATGTAAATATTGATCTTTGGAAACAAAATAGTGCTTTTAGAATTTTGTCTTTACAATAGAGGGAAATTACTGAATATTGCAAATTTGCAGTGTATTAACCCGTCAGTTACTGACTATTCCAGGTGTGACTGAAGAGCCATCTCACTGTGTCTAGTCACTGGCAGTGGCATATGTGTTGACAGAACTATAAAAACACCAAAGATGTGTAGCGATACTCTCTCAAATTCTAATAGTTTATTGACCAGTCAGTTTCTTGGAATGTATTTGGCATTACTATCCACACTGTGATTTTTATCAGTGTATTTTTAGCCTCTAGGGTCTTTTTAAGACAATGAAAAATTCTTATTCACTTATCTTCATATCATTCCTGATTTAATATGTCCCTATTCTGTCACACCTTGGTATTTTTTTCCCTAATTTGAGGAATGTTAACATCATTTAACCATGCAACATAGAAAAGTCATTCTAGAAGCATATTTTTATTGCTTTTTGAGAACTTTACCTGTTTTCCTGCTTATTTGTTAGTTTGTCAGTAAATATTTCTTCACTTTTAAATATTCTACCAAATGCATAGACCCAAAATATCCTGTGTGCATTTCGTTCTTAATCTACTAGATTATCTTCTCGCTTATGAAACTCAGTGTGTTTATTGCTGGAACCTCTTAATAAACAAATTCTTAGATGCTTGTCAGAGTAATATTGTTGTGTTTCATAACTTTGCTAGAGAACAGGAACTTGACAAATCATGTAATACAAATGCAAAAGAGATAAAACATAAAGTGAAGAAGTTAAGTACTTGTCATTGGACAAGGATTCACTGGCAACTTGTTTTGTTTTGATCAAGCAGACGGGTTAAGTTTTTATCTGTCTTTTCTTCTCCCATAGGGAAAATTTGGAAAATTTAAGAGATATGTTGCTCACAGTACCCACGTAACAAATGTCCGTTGGACCTATGATGACAGTTTGTTGGTCACTGCTGGAGGAGCAGACACATCTTTAATGCTGTGGACTTATGAGATGGAAGGACATAGGGATAGCCGGCAGTGTGACAGTGAGGAATCTGACCTAGATTCTGAAGAAGATGGAGGTTGGTAACAATGTATAGAACTGGGTGGATTATGCTGTTTTAGAGAAATTGTTTATTAATGGAAACTGGTTTATATAGAAATAACTTTTGTATGTGATTGCTGTAATAATAAATAGCGAATATGCTTCAAAAACATTAAGAATACTTCTCTTTGAGGCAAAGACTGTGTAGTAAGGAAAATGATAATGGAGAATTGGATGTGCTGCTTTGAGTTAGAATGTTTAAAGAGAATCTTGACGTCCACAAAATTAAGAATATTGTGCTATTTATAGGTAAATTCCAAAAATCTATACAGAAACATAAATTCACAACAGTTTAGATTTGGACATTATAAATAATAGAATTATGTTGAAATCCATACAACACAAGATCATATCTTGAAATTTTTCCGTATTTCCATGTCATAAAAATATGGTAGGCTGGGATAGACTAATGTTCATATCGTATTATTGGAGCTGTTGCAAACTCAGAATACTTGTAACATACTAATTATCTTTTATGAAATTCTATTTTTTTTTACATGCTTTATTTTTTCTTTTAGTTGTCTAACTCCAAGGGTTCATGAGCCACTTCTCTGCTCCAAATTTCTCTGCAATTTTCCTTCTTTGTAGACTTCTTAAACATTTTTAAACTTTTCTTGCTAATCATCAAATTATTTAGTGTAGTGAGTAAAGTAGCAGATTTCAGTGAAAACTGAAGGTGACCAAAGAGAAACTTTAAATATTTGGACAAATATGGAACTTGGTCAGCATTAGCTTTCTGAATCTAAAATGTCAATCTTAAGAGTATTTACTTGACTCCTGCCTAAGAACAGTCAACACAGCTTTGCCCAGTAAGCTTCCATATGTTCCAGTGCTTTATACAGAATCCTCTTAAGATATGAGTTCAAAGATTTTCTAAGAGGAGAGGTCCATTATTTAGAATGATATTGACAAGATTGTCCACAAAAAAATTTCTCTATCATGACTTGTTAATTTTGGAATTCCAGTTAGATTGTAAATGCTCAGAAAGTTGCAGTTAGTAGTTATGTTTTTTAATGAATTGGATAGTAACAACTCTGTCACTAAACTTTTGACCATGTTTACTGTACTAAAGATAGCAAATATCATCTTGATATGCCTGGCTGTCCCTAAACATTATGTAGGAACCCAGTGCAGAGCTTTAATTTCTAACCAGTTTTTAGAACCTTGTGGATATTTCCTGAAATTGAGAACTGGAAGATTTAGCATCTGGTTGAACTAATAGTAGGTGTCATGTAGCAAGATGCTTTTTAGTTACCTTAAGTCCAAGCAAACAGAAATAGGATTTCGTTGAATGTCCTTGAGTCTTTCTTAATAGTTCCCCAAGGACATTGTAGGGAATTTGATTTCTTAGAATGTTTTCATTAACAATATTCACAATTCCCAGCTGCTTTCCTTCCTTTTTATATTTGTTTTTAATAAGCTATAATTGTACAGTACTTCACTGAAAGCTGCACAAATTATGCATCTTATTTTTCTGTCATTGTTTTGATTCTGTTCGCTTTGATTTTTTTAGGTTATGACAGTGATGTAACGAGGGAAAATGAAATTAATTACACCATCAAAGCCTTATCAACAAACATTAGACCAATGTTTGGAATTAAGCCTCATCTACAACAAAAGGAGCCAACCTTAGATGAAAGGTAATTGCTAAATTATAATTCTAGCCAAGAAAGCTATCTGGAAGATAATTAATAATAAGATATAATAATGCTGAGTTTTATATGCATCTAAAAGGGATATGTATGAAAAGAATGGAAATAATTTATTGGAAAAAAATCTATTTATCAGTTGACATGTCCAAGGACTAGGCTTTATCTTCACTTCAGTGAAAATAAAAGGCTACTGATGATATACATACATTATTATATTTGGGAAATTTCTTGAGATATAATTGAAACATCTGCTGTTGTTGGATAACATTCTGTTTTTGAAACTTCTACTTGCAAGTGATAGCTAGTGATGTCACTGTAGATATGAACCTGTTCAATTGTTTTATCTTAAGACTATCTTCAATTGTTTGGCTTTGCCAACAAGCTGAATTGACTGATTAGTCTAATTACTCTACGTTTGTATCTCCATGTCATTTCTTCCTTTCTTTGAAAAATTCTGTCTGCGGTGTTTCTATGGATTTTATTCATGAGTCAGAAAATATAGTTGATTGCTTTGCGTGACTTACAGAATCCTTAGAGTTGGAATGGACCTCTGAGGGCCATCTAGACCAACTCACCTGCAGCTAGATCAGGCTGCCTAGGGCCTTATCCAGCCTCTCCTAGAAAGCTTCCAGGGACAGAGCATCAACCACATCATGGGGCAACCTGTTCCAGTGCCTTACCACCCTCGCTGTAAAAGATTTTTTCCCTGTATCTTACCTACATCTGCCCTCTCTGAGCTTGAAACCATTTTCCCGTGTTCTATCACCACAGACCTTGCTAGTTAGTTGTACCTGGTTTGCTAATGTATTATTCTGGAATGAGAGGAAGTGTTGGGGAGCATAATAAAGTTAGACCAGCAGATAAAATAAAGGTAAAATAAGGCAATTGAAGAACACTAGTATTAAAGAGAAGACTAAGGAAAACACAATGCAAATTAAGTAGGAGGGAAGATATAGAGAAGTAGCAGATGGGAAACTTGCAAGAACGGGAGGTGATATGTTATGATGCAGTACCTCTTCCTTAGTGAATCTGGCAGATACGTGGTGCCCTCACTGAGAAATGCAACCTGATCTCTGGGGGTTTCAGTGTCTTTTGTTTTTTGGTTTTGTCTATGAAGTAGGAAAGGAATGTGTAAATACGAAGCTGTGATCCCTGTGTTGCATTTAAAATGGAAAGTTATCTTTCTGCTTATTAATTGGATGATTTTGACATGGAAATATAAAAGAAATAATACGAATGGTATAAACATTTTAGATTTATATCTACTTTTGTTATAGAAAGCTGTGATTTAAAAATGAAGCTATAAACCTCTTGTATTTCATTTAACATTTCTGTCTTGAAACTGATGGAGTTGTGGTTTTCATTTCCAAATAGGATACTGAAGAAAATTAATTTTGTAGTAAGTTAAATAGGTTCTGATTCAAAATGCATCAAAGTTGATGAAGGGATTCAGTTGCCTTCATCATTTAAGATTTCTGGGTCCTAAAACTTAAAAAGGAGGGGAAAAGACATTTCTGTGAAGAATAAGAGCATTATATGGTTACTGCATGCATTTTACCTTCCAATTTACTGAAATTAACATTATGTAAGATTAGTAAATATCCTACTAGGTCTATTTTTGTAGGTACTAATTCTTATTTTACTTTATTTTCCTTCCGTTTTGCTTCCTATGAAGGCAGGGGGTAGTGAGGTAAGTTCATTTGCACAAAGTGCAACATTTTTATAACGTAACATGTGGACACATTTTTATAACGTAAGTAGCTTGGAAATATAAAGCTATACTTTGAATTAGAAGTGAGCTCTTTCACCCTTTACTATGAAATAGTAGCTTGTTACTGGTTAGAAGAGACATACAAGACAAAGGGAGAGCTCAGTCTGAGTAAATAAGAGTGGGCAATAAATAGTTAGAAGGAGATGATCAAATCTCATCCTCTCTTCTTCAGAGCTCTACAGCAGCTAAAAGCTCAACTTGTTCAGTATTAAATTTTCTATTTCTGTGTGACGGAGTTGTTGTGGAGCTCCAAAATGGAATAAAAAGTGCAGGGCATAAGTTGCAGAGATACCTGAAATGTCTACCATTTCTGCATCACTGTGTTGGAGCTAAAAAAATAAAAAGCATCTGGGCGAAGAGGGATGTTGCTAACTTGCCCTGCAGGGTCATGCCTAGTGATTATATAATACTTAAGGATCTGACCTGATGGCTTCACCTAGCATTATTCTGATGTGCTTCCATTAAGTAATGAGTTGTTGCACATATTCTGTCAAAAAATCACAATCAAAACCAGGCACTTTTGCAGCACAACAGATTTTAAGCTACAGATCACCTTTCCTCTGAATTGTAGCCTGAGCTCCATTAGTTAAGAGAGAGCACTGCTTGTAGTAGATGGGCCCTGTTTTCAAAATAAAATCACACAAATGAAATGCAGTTGCTTTAATATCTTCATATTCTTCTGCAGACAACTTGACAGATTTGAGAAAGACAACATCTCCATCTAAATTTTAGCTCATACCATAAATTTAGCAACTTGTATCAACGTACATTGTTATACTTTTAAAAGTGTTCAACTGTAATGTCAGTGTTTCTGTATAATCCATAGTGTCTGTCTTCTTTTTTATTTATTTACTGGGCATTTGGCTTTTTGCTCAGAATGTGGGTAGTGACATTCCACAAGGTGTAGGCTTACTACACTACTGCCTGGCATTAGAAGAGAGAGCTTTTGAGTCCCAATACTCTAAGGAGCACAGAGGCACACAAATCTAGTTTATACTTCTGAGAATGTTCATTTGTTTTTTTGTTTTACTATTGAGTGTAAGAAGTGTTTAATGGTCTATGAGAGAAGGCAGGAATAGATATTACCAGGTAATTGATCTCTAGGTCTATGTAGACTTTAAAGACCATGCCAAAAATGTTACTGCATGGGATTGTGGCACCTAGTTTTGAGATTTTGAAGAGCTGAGGTGGAATTCATGAAACCTGGATGAATAATGAAGTTCCCTCTGTACAGAAGGAAGAGGGAAGGATTACTAGGACTATGATTTTCTCATATCCTGAGTATTAACTGAATTAATTTTTAGATATGTGTCTTCCTTTGATTTGAATTCAGTCTCTTGCTTCTGTCTTACAAAATGGCTGTGAGTTACTCTAATCCTGGACTATGGCCTGAATTCAGTCATAAATGACATTCCTATGTAACAAAAATCAATTCACTAGAATTAGTTTGATTATTAAGCAGAAAACTCAATCTCACCTTTTATGTAATGTCTCAGATGTAAGAAATAATGATGACATAGTATGTCAGAGGTCTAGGCTATTTAGTCTATCTAAAATTCAAATATGCATCATAAGGTAGGTGAAAATGTCAATTCCTTTTGCTAACGCTCTGCATTATGTCATAAAAGAATCATAGGGTCAACAAGGCAGAGTAAGCAAAGGAAGTTACAAAATACTGCAGACTGATCAGTAGGGAATTTCTCAGTGAATTATGAATTTCTGCTTTCAGTGTATCACAATAGTTATTGTCCAGTGACCCTTCACTTCAAAATATAAATGCATTTTCCAGAATCTGAATAAAGGATTATTTGTGTTCTGTTAAAAGGTAGTTTTCTAGGTTTTCTCTTTTTTTTTCCCTTGCAGTAACAGAAACAAAGAAATATTTTGTTTTCACCTCCATAATAGCACAGAAGGAGGACTGTGCTATGTTAGTTATTTTCATGACTAACTCATTAATATAAGATGTGAGATGTCATACTTTTAAGCATCATTGCCTTTATTTTTCTTTTTACTACAGTCATAATTTTTTCCATTTTTTTTAGTGTGACTTTTTAAACATTTTAATCTTTTCCACAAAATTCAGTATTCTAAAGAAAATCATTAGATAATTCTTTTTTTTTTAAGTTTTAACTGTTTTTTAAGTCTGATTTTGCTAGTGCTTGAAATAAAGAAGAAATAAAAACAGCAAGAAAATTAAGAGATGAATGGAAAAAATAATGTGCCAAGCCCTAATCTTTAGGCGTAACCATTTGCTGTTTTACTGCATAGTTTCTGTGATTAAAAAAAAGTAACTAGATCAGTGGGTTGTACTGCTGAAAAGAATGCATAGTCAGGGAAGATACAAGCTGTAAAATAATACAGCTGACAAAGTTGTTCTAATATGGCCCTAATGATGCTGAGAATTAATGGAAATGATTATAGTGATTGTGTTGAACTTTCATTCTGGGATAGTAAGGAAAAATGTGGATGGTAGAACTGTATGCTACATTACCTATAAATCTATTTCAACTTGTTCTTCGTTGTGTATTTGGAAACCCTTATTTTTATTTGCTGTTGTAGGTGCCCATACAGGAGTCTTAACTTTATTCAAAATTTTGAAATTAAAAAAGATTGAATTAGAGAGACTTTCTTTCTAAGTCTTAAATCATCATTCCTTCATTGTATGATACAGTGATTTGAAAAATAAATAATAATTACAAGGTAGGGCTAACGGAGTCTTCCTGTGACTTCTTGTTTACTTTTAGGAGTTAGTGAGACAGGTATTGTTTGGCAATGAGAGATGTTGGTGCTGTGCAGGTTGATATACTGAGGAGAAATATGCTGAAGCTTTAAATTTCTGGAAAACTTTCTCAAAAAATTCTAGATGTTAAGCCACAAGATTCCATTCCAAGTTGATTATTGAAGTCTGCTTGTGGTATATATTGCCTAAGGCCAACTTCAGTAACTCTACATCATTTTCCTCATAAAGTAAAATTGTTGTAATATGTATCGTTGACATTGGAATATTTATTTTAACTTTTAGCAAAACCACAAGATAATAGACTTTGAGACAACAATATCAAATCTATACTTTGAATAATTTAAAATTTCTTAATAATAATGTTGAATAGTGCATTGTCTGTGGAAATATGTTTACTGTCTGTATAACGTTGTACATTAGCCTTGTGTGCATTCAGCATCATGAGACAAATCAGAAAACTGTCTCTATCCTTTACTTAACGTTCTTTCCAAGTATGGTTTTGTGCTAGTTAAATTGCCTAGAACAAAAATCCATCATGGATGGTTAACTTTGAAAACACTTCTGGCTCAGCTTCTCCTTGACCTGAAAACCTCTGGAAGTTGATATATTAACCAGAAGAGTATAGCTGTATTCTTACCCTGTTGTTATGCTTCCCAAAGTGTTTTCTCTTTGCTACTGTCAAAGAAAGGATACTGTGATACATATAACTTAGATAAGAATGTTTGTACCAGATCTCAACACTAAACAGGGAATTCTGATTTAATTTTTTAAAATAAATTTACTAAAGATTTGTCAGCTGCTTAAACATCGAAAGTGTTTCTCTCACAGTTATAACTCTCATATGTTCATAATACATAACATTTCTTAGTTCCTGGGCCGAGATCTCTTGTGTGGGAAGATCCATATGTGTCAAATATCTTTTGAAAATTATTTTTAGCTGCTTGATAAGGACAATAAATAAGCTTACATTGTTCTTCAAAGGGAATGAGAGAGGGGAGAGGCGGCTATTAAAGCAATCCTTTTTTCATCTGAACTTGGGCAGCTCACACTTACCACCTTGTACATTGTTTTGTCTTTGAAAGAGAAATTGTCTTTGTAAGAGTCTTTGAATTGTAATTGTCTTTGAAAGAGAAATTCAGAAGTTTTATACAAACATCCTTAAGCAGAACTTTTTGAAACTAGTTTTTCTTTTTGTAGTCATATTCTGCATGTCAGAATGTTCGTTTGTGCCAGGCATTAAGCCTTGAGGTTAAAAACACTGAAACTTCTGCAGCCAAATTGAAAGCAAGTCAGAACAAGTGTACCTGCTAATCAGACTGATGAAAAATACCTGTACATAGTACTGATACTAGGAAGGAGTCTGTATAGACTCGTAGACATCAAAATGACTGGAAGAAACCATCCAGTACTACAAATTTGTGAAATGGCCAAATATCTTCAGTCAACATGAACTGTATTAAATAATTGTGGAAAAAAAAATATAGTAATTATAGATTGGCAGTAGTCAGTATCCCCCACACTTTCACTAGCTGAAATAATTGTATTTTCGTATAACTGAACATATATTTGTGAGTGAACTTGAACATCTGTCTTCAGTAGTGAGCTGACTGTTCTGTTTGCAAGCTCTTTCAAGGAAGTTAAACCTGCAAAGCCCTTCTTTATGTTATTCAAGTATTATGTTTGCCAACTATTTAAGCACTTCATATGGTTCAGAGGTTTCAGGTATACTTCTGTTTGTTGTTTTTTGGTTTTTTTTTTTTTTTTATTACAGTGGGAAGTATTCCTAAGGGTTTTATTCTTATGGCATTATATGTTCATAATGTCCATTTGAATGAATTGAATTTTTCTGTACTGATAAAAGACCTACACAGCATATGAAGTTGTAATTTCCTTGTCTAAAAAGAAGTAAATAAACAGTATTAATTATTTACTGAATTCTCTGACAGTTAGCTTTCAGTCAAACTCTTATAAGTAATCCTTATCTCTTTCCTACCTGCTGCTGAAAAGAGGTTCCAGGTAATGCTTTTATTTTGCTGTCTACTCCGTATTGTACTGTCATCTCTCATTTTCCCTGAGAAGCCATCTCTCATGTTGAGTACTATTCCATACACCTTCAGAATATTGCTATACTACTTACAAATTTTAGCTTTCTTTGTCTGCAGTGTAGTTCTATTGCATATGATAAACTGGATACTTCTTTACCTACCAATATAAAATTAATTACAGGGACCATTAAACTTTTCTGTGTTTTATAAATAATAATTTACAATACTTTCTGTTAAAATATATAAATTTTTACTCAGACCACTTTGTAGTGGACTGCTCTCCATCTCAAATGTGGATTGTCTTATGCTTGTTTGGACAAGTAGACATGCAAATTTGTAGTATTTGCTTAATTATTTAATTACTAAATTACCTATGTGTGCACGATTGAATACAAAAACACACTACTCATAAGACTTGTGGAAATCAAGATGACTGTAAGGAACCTTATTTACAAACTACCAGATTTCATTATCTTCTAATGGCTATTGGGTCTCTTAAGTTTCACAAGTGACTTTGAAAATATTACCAAGAGTAATTGTAAAAGTTCATTCTTACTTTTAAAATTCATTACCTATTTCAGACTTGTTGGTGTGTTTAGGAGGGCAGTGAAAGTCAATTTGTGCTGAATGCTATTGCAAAATCAATTTCTGAATTCTATGTAAGATACCTAACTACAAAGCATAGCTATGATGACCCCCACAGGAGAATTTTTTGTTTGTACCAGCAACTGTATGAAACCATGCCTCATAACACTGTAATTTTTCAAAAGATAAATTTTTTAACTGACATTGTGAGTTATTGTGGAACTCAAAGAATCAGTCACAGGTTATGTTTACTACAGTGAAGGAAAATTCAGGCAACCATCCTTTATTCTCTTAAAAAGTTTGGAAATTATATCAATAATGAATTTAGGGAATAAGATATTGTACAGGACTACTGGGTAGCAGAACTGATAATATTGGAATTGGGATTATATCTACAAGCATGAAAAGGGGATTTTTTTTTCCTTTACTTCAATTTGCTTCTACTATTCTGCTTTAAAAACAACAAAAAAGAAAAAAAAAGTCTTCTAAGAAGAAATACTAATGTTTGAATATACATTCTATTTTCATGTTGAAAATAAAGTGCCAATTTTGAGATATTAATTTTCCCTGTGATAGATGGCTGGACTTCTCCTTCCACACATTCAAACTGACCCCATCCATATGTGCATTCACTCCAATATGTTTTTCCTCTTCTTCCTCCTCTTTTTTGCACATAGTGTTTAAGCATGCAGTCTATCTTCTACATGTATATATTTGAGCACTATATATACTGTATGAAATTAGTCACTTCTCTGTACATAAACTGGCAAATGAAAGATAGTTTTTGCAACTTTTGAAAAGCATTTGAAAAATGTATTCTGGTATTCTTCAACCTTCCTGCCTTTAAGTGCGCAAGCTCTCACCCTGAAACTTAATTGCAGAAAAGAAACACCATATTTGTTTTTTGCATTCTAAGACCCTACAGGTAGTGTTTCATAGGTGGGTAGTTTAATAATTTTTTTAGATGACCTGTGAGAGTTGAAACTGAGTGTGAATAGTGAACTGTTTTCAACTT
Source organism: Cyrtonyx montezumae (assembly GCF_038088225.1). Classification (NCBI taxonomy): domain Eukaryota; kingdom Metazoa; phylum Chordata; class Aves; order Galliformes; family Odontophoridae; genus Cyrtonyx; species Cyrtonyx montezumae. The sequence continues at coordinate 16,142,573 of NW_027071826.1, forward strand.
TATTTTGCTCTTCTGTATGTTTATGTACAAATGTTAGTGTACCAACTCTGACAATTGGCTAATGATGACTATCAGCCTGTATTTGTGTCTGTCTAGCTCTACAGCCTTTAAGTATAGATGGCCTTTACAAGCATTTGCAAAATATGAAATACTTCTATTCCAAGGAATTAGTAGATAGCAAATGTTAGAAAAATTCCACATGCTAGGTCCAAACAGCAGAGAAATCTTGAGTTCCAGTCATTTAACTTCCAGTAACGTAAGCATGTGCCAGAATGATGTCATTGCAGCTTTTACTGCCTTCTTTACTCAGGAAAAAACAACAACAACATCAACAAAAAAACACCAAAACTTTGCTTATGTTCTCCTGCTGCATTAGTTTTTCTTCTGTTTCATGTCTTCCCCTATCTTTCAGTCATAAATGGAAATGTTAAACTTAAGGAAAAAAGGGAAAGAAGATGGCTGAACATGTTTCAGTTTCAGTACAGAAGCCCACAGGCTTCTGTAGATGATGAGAGCAGCCCAGTACATGCTTGGCTTGCTTTTCCTCCTTATTTCCTGAAGTTGGGAGAGTAATTTCTTATGCTCGCAGATGAAAGCACAAGCTTCTACAGCTGAGTGATAGGTCTAAGCTAGAACTGAAAAACTGATGCAAATGCCTTGCTTTTCTATCTTGTGGTTTATATGAATTTGTTCTACCTGGACTCCTGACAGGGGAAAAGATCCTGAAACAGGATCTCTGAGAATGAATTCTGTGTTTACATTCCCACTAAATGTATTTAAAGCAGAACTAAAAGAATATGTTTAAATCCTGTTATTTTTTTATATTTCTCTTTGAGTGAGTTACCTTTAATGCATGTGCATGAACTCATTGGACTTGTTTTCTGACCTGCATTGCTGTATTGTGTACAGTGTATATGCATATATGGAGAGAAGGGGCAGTGCTGATCTGTGCTCTCTGGAGACAGCCTGAGGGAGTGACTTAGAGCTGCATCAGGGGAGGATCAGGCTGGGGAGTTAAGATAAAATTCCTGACCAAGAGGGAATTTGACCTTGGAAGAGGTTCCTTGGAGAAGTGGTAGTAGTATCAAGCATTTCTAAGTTCAAGAAGCGTATGAACAATGGTCTCAGAAAAACAATTTGACTTGGAATGATCCTCTGTTGAGTCAGGTCTTGATGAGCTTCATGGATCCCAGCTTACAATATCCTATGATTCTTGCATTCAGTCAGCAAGATACTAATTTATGAAGTGTTCTTACATCTCCTTAAAGTCATAAATTATTAATTTTTAAGATGAAGACCAAATTTGTTGAGGCCTGAGACTTCCAAAGGTGCTGTAAATTCTCCATGAGCAGCATTTACCAAATAAGCTTGATCAAAACTTTTTACTAAAATTAATGAGGAATGAAACTTGTCAGTAATATAAAAATACAGCATGTATGCAATAGCTGTTTGAGTAGACATCTACATCTAGGTTTATTTCTTTGTACTTCAGTTACTATTCTGTTTTCCATTCTTAATAAAACGTGCACTTATTTATGAATATTAAACATGAAATGCAGTATGAAATATGAGACTCAGTAATTTTCTGTCATGGACTGATTTTTCTGTCTTTTTAAGTATCTCATCCTTTGAAAAAAGTAAGAATTTTTTAATACAAAATGTATCCCTTCCCTGTGAAAAGAGGCAGTGTGTTAGTTATCTAATGCAAAATAATATTTTTTAAATATTTTTATGTTTTTCATTTTTAAAATCTAGATTTATGTCACAATTTAATATTGTAGGGGTCTCTTTCAGGTTTTATTTAACAAAGTAGCCTTTTTTTTTAAATTTGATTATGTTTGGGTGATACAGGCATTCAACGAGTTTGTTTACCAGATGGAAGTTTTTTATCATCTGGTTTTCTTTTGAAAAACATTTTTGTAGGCATTTACAGACTTCTAAGAATAGTGGAAGTAACTGAAGTGTCTCAAAGCACAATTTCTGGCTGTAGTATAATTTACATTATATGTACAATTATTTTGATTTGTGATACAATAAATCTATGAATGATTGGGCAGAGAAAGTGGAAAAATATGATATATCTCAGAAAATGATATTATATTTGGATAATTGAAATAATATTTTTAGTTCAAAATGGTGCATTAAGAAACCATCATTGTTGTTAGCAAATGTATGGTGCTTAATTGCGTCAAAGTCATTGCTTGAACAAAGATGGAATTAAAGGATAAATTCACACTAAAAAGGGACTATTGAAGAGAGCTGATGTGTTGCTTTATTTATGATATCAGTTTCTCACACGGCCTTCTGGCTCAAATAATCTGAATTTCTCTGAATCTATCTTTAGATTTCATTTTTTAATGAATTGATCCTCTCAAGGGTCTTTCTATTATTTGTTGATAAGAACGAATGGGCAGGTGTACCTGGAGTTTTTTATGAATTACTATAATAAGAAAAGTTAGAGCCTACTGAAGGATTGCGGGGAAAAAGAGATGATGATGTCAGGTATTTAGATTAGACAGGTGTGGGGAAGATGGAAGTACTTTAAGAATATGCAGTTAAAAAGCCATCACTTGCATCAGTTTTTGCATTAACCTCATGGGTTGTTGGAAGAATTGTCGGCAACATAGTACATTCAACATTTCTGAAATCAGATGTTTTATTTTACGTTGGCAGAATAATTTCTTTTAAAGATGTACACAATTATCAGTTAAGCAGGGTGATGCTAGTTGTTTTCCTTATGCAGTAGCAGGTTAGAAGTTACTGTGTTAGTATGGAATGGGTGACGGACAGCCTTCTCTTATTCACAGTTCTTTATTTCAGACCACCTGTTAGTAGGGCATTGCCACAGCCTGAGAAACTTCAAACAAATAACGTTGGGAAAAAAAAGAGACCTATAGAGGTAAGAAAAAAGCACACAGTTCTTTTTTACATGCAATATGTATAAAGCACTATGTCTTCATTAGGTACTTGTTTATTATTGTTAACAGTTGTGTTTAAAAAATAAATACATAAATAAATAATACATATAAAAAAAATAAAGATATTCATGATGCTTTTGGCTCCAGCACCTGTTCTTTCTTGTGCATAGCCAATGCAAAAACTCCCTTTTGGTAAATTGGAAATGGAAACCTCACCTAACTATGAAAAATGCAATTCTTCATGTCAAGTGGAATATTTTCTACAACTTGAAACAAAATATTTGTTTTAGAATACAGAATGTCCTTCTGCCATCGGTGTTCTAGAAGTTTTAGATGGTACTTCAGCATTCTTAATTGGAAACTAGAACTACTAAGTTGTGGACCAGTGTTTGTAATCTGGCAAAACAGAAAGACCTCAGTTTCTCTTGGTTTCAGATATCATTCATCTCTTTTTCCATTACTACAAAAGGACGCATTTGAAAAATAAAATCCTAAAAAACATTGTAAATTTTATATTTGCTCTAAGATTTTGATTAATATACTTAAATGTCTTCCTTAGGACCTAATTTTGGAGTTGGTATTCGGGTACCGAGGCAAGGACTGCCGGAACAATGTGCATTATTTGAATGATGGTGCTGATGTAATCTATCATACTGCATCTATTGGGATCTTGTATAATGTGGCAACAGGTAGGAGAAAACCCACTTGAGGAGAAGTATTTCTTCTTGCATATCATGCTAGAGCTTATGAAATTGCTAGTAAAATTTAAATTTAATAAATTTAAGTGGAAAAACTAATATTTTTATTTACCGTTACAAAAGATGCAGACTGTGGAGATCATAAACGATATCTGCATAAGCAAGCTATATGTAAATCTTTCTGAGTAGTGAATTTTGGAGGAAATAAAGATTTGATTATTTTGGTGTGAGCCTTCTGGAAATTGCCTGCTAAAATTAACCTAGAAACTAGAACTGCTGAACAGTGTGATTTAATGTTTTCTAAATCTGAATTTTTTTTTTCAATTTGTTTGTTTTACTTTTAGTCCTCTGCATCACATCATTCATTTTATGCAATTTAGTTGAGGTAATTTAGACCTTTAAAAAACAAGAAAAAATACCATTTGTTTCTGTGATATTTCAGCAACTTGACAAAGAAAACTTTACAAAATAGTTCAGAATTATTGAGTACTATGTATTAAAATCAAGATTTAAAAAGCAGGGTTTTTGATTCCTGGTTAAACTCCAAATTGTAATACTGCCATAATGCTTTTCTCTAACAAATATTATGAAGTTTTCAAACATGAAAGATGTCTATATGTGTGTAAACGTTTTAATTGAAGTTGAATTTTCTTTTATGTTTTTATTCTAGGTTCTCAGTCTTTTTACCAAGAACATAATGATGATATTTTGTGCCTCACTGTAAATCAGCACCCCAAGTTTACCAACATAGTGGCAACTGGCCAAGTAGGTATGTTTGTATTTTTGTAAAAAGAAACTAACGTAAAAGCATGCAATTAGGCCTTGTGAGTTCATGATAAATCACAGAAGTATTTGATTATGCTATCTCCGTTTGTATGAGTGTTACTCAGTTACCTGTCCTCTCATATGTATGGCTGTAATTTAATAAATAAAAGAAAAACATTGAGGTTTGAAAGATTAAGCTTATCTTCTGTCTGCAGTATTATGAAAAAAATATTTGGCAGGAAATCTGAAGCCCCATTATATTACTCTGTATTTATTTATCAGCTCGTGTTAAACTTTCCAGATAATGAAATACTGTTCAAAGAGGTGTAATTAAGCTAAAACTTTTTTCTTTTTTAAGGATTAAAACCAGAATACTTAAAGAAGTTGTTTCATTATGTTAGGGCTGTCTAATTAGAGAGTTTTATAATACTTACTGAGTGTTTTGATAATACATAGCTGAAAGAATTTATACAGAAAACAAACCCTAATTTTCCCTACAGATAAGTTTAGATTTTGGGGGAAAAGAGTGAAATTTCCTGGTAACAGTACAGTTGTGATCTATGAGCTCACAAAAAAAAAAAAAAAAAAGAAAGAAAACAGAAGAAAAAGAAAAAACACCACCCTGCATTTGCATACTCAACTAATACCCCTATTTTGAAAATTTTCAGGTGAATATAATTTCTTTCATAATCCTAGACCCTGATGACAGTTTTCAGACTTTAGTTGTTTTTTGACAGATTGAAGCATACATTATTTTCCTTGGTGCATAGAACACAGAAAAAAATATTGCTTAATAAAAAATTTTTTTTCCTGTTTTTTTTTTCTTCTTTCCTAGTGTCACGTTTAAATCTGGTCATTTTGCCAGAGTTTCTTACCAACTGTCCTGCATCTTTTGGATTTTTAAGTGTGTGTTTCATTAAAATTGCCTCACTGATAATAGTAATAGCTTAGCTAAACTAACAATTTCTTTGAGTTTCCTGCCTCATCAATTTAAAGAAATAATAATAACATCAACAGAAATAATTGTCTGCAAGTTTTTACCTATGGTTTGATTGCAATAAATATTTGCAGGAATATAGATCTTTTTATTGTCTTAGAACTTCATTTGCTCCTTCAGGCTTACATGTTATTCCTTAGGGTAGAACATACGGGAATAATGTAGTTATATTTTGAAAGTCATGAATCAGACATTGCATGAATCAGTTTCTTCAGTGTTCATTTTCCCAAGAGGAAACACAGGTTCCTTTATGTTTTTTTATTCCATAGTCATTTCTACATCAACTACCAGAACAATTTCAGTTCATTCATAATGTGGATTAAGGGATATAAATCAGAAGCAGGTGATGCTTGAAAATTGAACTACAAAATTCTTTGTAAGAAAAAAAAAGTCTGAAAAAATAGAATGGCATCAAAATATCTTTCAGCACTTGTTTTTTAGATTGCAAACAGACATCAAGAAGTAGAAACTTGACAAAGAACATTCTAAACCACTGCTTCTTGTCCACACAGCTTCACTATTATGGTTTAAACCTTCAAAAATTAACAGAAATACTAACTTCAACATTTCTAAACTATAGGTGCTCTTATATAGAGTTTAAGTAATATTTCCCAGTACCTGAACCTAGAATCCTGATTTCTTACCACTCCTATAGAAGATCATTGAGAGCATTTGCCACATCACGTCAGACTCAAACATTACTTCTTCACAGTACAGCAAATGGCAGATATAGTTCTTAATTTCATAAGATATCATAACATGTACAGTGGGTTTTTTTATTTACGGTTTGGCAAAGAGAGACTTGAAGTAGGTTGTTCCTAAAGTAATGTCTCCTGTTTATTTCCATGGAAACTACAACAGGTATGTAGAGCACAAACACTGTTTGATAGAGCAAATTCTCAGCTACTGAATACTATTTTTCAACATAACTACTGCCATTAGCTATGCATTTTGAGTAACGACAGCCTGAATGTCATGCTCATGAAAATCTGCACTTAAACCTTTTCTTCCTTGGGAATTTCCATATTGCTACTCTATGAACTGCTACTTTGGCTCTGGCTCGTAGTGGTGTCTTGTCACCTGTAATGATGCTATCCAGAAAACTGTCACCTTCAGCCTTGCCAGTTCAAAAGATTTTGACAAACTTGCATACTTTGGGAAAGGAACTCTTTCTGTTCCTGTGTGAACATTCAGGGGATGCACCTGTGGTGCAAGTTTGGTGATATTCCAGTGTTGCTGCCGTTGTTTCTAATGCATTGAAGTTCACATTCAGCTCCCTGGACATAATCTTCCAATTTGTGTGGACAAGCTGATAGAGACACTCTTCATGTCATGGTGCGACAGCTGTGCATGGCTGTCTGGAATGTGGCTTGTCTTTCATGTCACCACTGCTGAGATACACCACCCACTGCCACACTACCCTTCTGCTGCCATCTGTCACGTGGCAACAAAACGTAATGGAATGTAGATGGGAAGATGCAACCTCTACTGCTGTACTGCCAACATCCACCCCTTATATCACGGGACAACATTATAAACTAGGAGGCATTACTTTCAGAGCAGCCCTCATACACCAAAATGAAATTAATTCTGTTGTAACTCAAAATAAAAATCAAATTACATTCACTTTACTAATTTATATTTCTAATGTGGCCACTATTTTTCAGTAATCTTTCATCTTTAACACTAAATGCAGTATTGATGTTGCTGCAATGCAAGGAGATGACATCAAAGTGTGTGTTAAGAGATTACACTAAATATGGCATATATTTTCTTTAGCACTTATCTTATTTCTGATCTAATTATTTTTCTGCTGCTTTTCCATTACAGGAGACTCAGCAGATATGTCAGGTAAGGGAAATAAAATTTTAACATCTTCAGGTGAAGTTAGCCTATCTAGTAACCATCTACAGTTTTATAGAGCAATAAATGACATGAATTCATTTTAGTTTATTAAAACCCTGTACTGTTAGCACTGAACATAAACAACAATATCAGCAAATTGTAGACATTAGGACCTTAGAAGTCAAAATGTTAGAACACAATACCTATGTTGTAGTAACATATTCCCTTCTTATTGTGCAGTGGTTAGTGAATTCTAATACATACTGCTACTGTAGCGTTCCTCTGGATGTTTGCAGGTTTTATAGGCATGTTGGGGCTGACCAACAGTTGTTTTAGATACTTAATTGGATATAGTTTTAATTACACATTTTCAAAGTAAATTCCATTGAGGAGGCCTACGTGACTGAGTGAATAAAGCAATCACTGTTCAAATTTATGTACGATTGTCATGCACATATTACCACTGATCCAAAATGCTTCAAATGGTTTCAGTTTTTAATGTATCATTTTGGGTCTTTGACAGTTTGACAGTCTTGACTGAGCTATTTTTATTAGTGTGTGTTTTTTCAAATGTAACCGTAAAAATACATTGCCATCGTGTGTGACCAGGTTCATTGTTGGGCAGCCATAACTGTCTTGTGACACATCTTCAAAGATGCATAAATACGTGTTAACATCTACCTAGAGAGTAAAACAATATTCACGTGCATCTAAAGATTGTTCTTTGAAGAACAGATGTATGCTGGCATTTTTAATGTGTGTTGATATCTTTCAAATATGCCAAATTGTGCTTTCTCTAAGAATGGGAGGAAGAATATAGGTATTTTCCTGCACTTGAAAATTGTATACAATAAGCAGTGGTTGTGTGGCTTTTTAATGTAAAAAAACATCTGTATTTCTGTATATAATGCTTGGAGACTTTCCTTCTCTCACTTGCTATTTTCCTAGTCCAACTTTGAGCTTGTGTATATTAGTATATTCTGTTGTCACTGCCTGAAACCAAAATTTTTTCTTCTTTATAAACCATTAGTCTGGAATCCAAGTTGCTAGCTGCTTTCTGTATAAAGATACAGTTATTTCACTTGAAATTCATTGATGAATATTTGACACCCTTCTTCTCAATAACTTTGACATTTCTAGTTAGTTTGTTGCAGTGATGCATGGGTTCTTGAAGCAGTGATGTTTGTCACAAGCTGGAGTGGCATATTAATTTTCATAATGTCTCAGTATTGATTTGTTTAATCTTAACTGAAGATATTCTTTGTCCTGTCAGCCCATAGTAGCTTTATGTAACTTCTCCAATAAGGAGAGCGTAACTTAGAAATCTCTCTTTAGATAGGAGTTGTTGAGCAGCTTGATTATTCCGTGAACAGGACACAAGGTAGGGTCAGAGACTTACAGAAGAACACAGTCAAGTAGGAAGACTCAAACCAATGCTCTCTGCACTTCAAGTCTTGCTCTGAAAAATTCACTCAGTTGTTATTTATGAAATCTAGGTGAAGTCTGCCAACCTAGAAAAAATATCAGTTGTGGTTATATGGGAGGTCAGGGGCAATATCATATGTTACTAGAGGAAGTGCTCAGACGAAAAAAAAGAAAAAACAGTTTGTAGACTTAAAGGAGCTTAAGATTCTGTGAGGACAGCAGGGAGCTTGTTTTGAGGCATAGCAGTTATTGACAAACCTTTCTCTTTCTGTTTTAATGGCAAATTAAAGTTGTATTTCTCAAATAGTGTTGATAAATGAATGTTGATGTCACAGGAGAAAATTGTGGGGAACAGAAGAAATGAAGAGATTTTTCTAAAGGCTATTTTGCAATAGATATGGAATTATGCTCAAAAACTTGGCTTCACATGACTAAAATTTTACTTAAGTCCCAGTGCACAGTTTCCCTTTATATGGGTGTCCTTGAGAGGCTGGATTTAGCTAATTACAAACACATAGTCAGGAGCTGAAATAGATTTTTTGCCATGAATCTTATTCTGAGACAGCAACCAGTAAGGTCCTAAGTCTGCAGATTTGTTTGAGATCAGAAAGAAAGAAGTTTCAAATGGGTTCTTACCATTCTGGAGATGTCCTGGATGCTTCTCAGAGATTACAAACTATAATTGGATTATAAGATCTTCAAAGACAGCATTACATTTGGAAAAAAACACTAGCTGTCATCATAATAGGAACAATCACATACATCAGTGGTATGGAAAAATGGTTCTAACTGCAGAGCTTACAGTCTAAATAATACTAAGTTAAATACTGTAGTTCTTCTACTTCAGTGAGCAAACTGATTATTCAGTTGGTGTTCTCCCAAGAGCATGCATTTCAGACATATGGCCATTTTGTAGAAAAGGAGATTTTGGTCTTGCACTAAGAAGTGATTTCTCAGAATCTATCAGTCGTCCAAAAGCCCCACATAGGAATTATGTTCCTGATGGTCTACTCACTGTTTGTAGAGACTTAAGTTAGCATGTTGAGCTGAGTATTTGTAGAAGAAAAATGAGAAGACAGCTTTCATATAAGCTTCTGCAGAGCTTTCTAAGTCACATAATTCTTTAAGCAACATTTATATCTCCAGTAATATAAAGAGAACAACATTTTAGTCTTAGCTTAATGAACCTGTTTGCATGAAATTGGTTTCCATGAGGAGGCCAAAATCTCCTTTCTTTGTTTTCTTACTTTCTTTTCATCTGTTAAGAATATGTTTTTTGTCTTATTAGAAAAAAATTTACTTCAGAAAGAAACCCCTTAGAAAATATGTAAAAATTTACACTAATTAACTTTTTTTTATTTATATATATTTGTGTAGCTACAGCTCCTTCTATTCATGTGTGGGATGCAATGAACAAACAGACATTATCGGTACTGAGGTGCTACCATTCAAAGGGAGTTTGCTCAGTCAGTTTCAGTGCCACTGGCAAGCTGCTGCTCTCTGTAGGGCTTGATCCTGAACATACCATTACCATTTGGAAGTGGCAGGAAGGTAGGAAACAGATTCTTTTTGTAGACTGCATTTATGTTGTTCAAAGTGTATTGGATTGAGGCAAAGATAACTGTAACATTAAAATGTCAGCAGATTGCTGTGGTTCATGCTGAGCTTTATGCCCTGTAAGAAGAGTAAACTAAACATGCTTGTCTGTTTTAACAGCTGCTAAATATACCTCATATAGTGCTGCTGGGTTAAGATCAACATAGTTCACTGGTTCACAAATAGATGAATATTACTTTCTTTAATTATTCTCATTTTGTTTTTTTAAAGTAATTTCTTTGCTGCTTGGTAAAAACTCTTTATAAATATCTTTTTTACTTCCAGATTAAATTATTTGTTCATTTTCTTCTCTAACGTCTGATTATTTGCCTTACACCTAAAGTAATGCTCTAGAAGTTGAACCCTGCTGAAACAAGACACTAGTATAGCTCCTCTGTGCTGCTATATAATTTCTGTATTACATTATACTACAGTTTTTCAGAATGAATTTACGTGAGTCAGGATTTAGGATAAAGCAATTTGGTCATCTGCTTCCTGTCTGGCAAAGCTGTGCCCAGACTTTAAAATAGATTCTCTATACTTGATTTGTTTCCACTCATTTCAGAGATTTCTGTTAGTCAGCCAGTATCTCTCAGAAGTTTATAGATGAGGTACCAAAGTCGTGCAAATGATCCTCCACAGCTTGTCTATCTGGATGCAGTGTCAAATATATATGTTACTCACATATGTGGTGAAAGAAATAAAATATCTTTAGATAAAATTTTCAGAGAAATCTTTCATTAGTCTCCTGTAGTTTGTACATAGTTCGCTGATTTTGGAGAATTCCTAGGAATCTAAGAGAAGATAGATGCTTACTTGGTTCTGTGATCCTAATTATCTTACATTCTTGAGGAAATTGAAAGTTACAAGTAGAGAGCACGTTCATTAAGTGTTACACCTCAATTCTAGGTCTTACTAAATCATTTTTAGCTTCATTTTAATTTAGAAGCAGATTTTGCTTTTCTTCATGACCTGTGTGGTCTTGGATGAATCATCATTCTTCAGCATGAACAAATAAATAAGTATTGCCATAGATGTGTATTTCCCTGAGTGAATTTAAGTCCATTTTCTTTCTGCCAGGTGCCAAAGTTGCCAGCCGAGCTGGTCATAACCAGCGTATATTTGTAGCAGAATTCAGACCAGACTCAGATACACAATTTGTTTCCGTGGGAGTGAAACATGTGAGGTTCTGGACACTGGCTGGAAGAGCTCTTCTCAGTAAAAAAGGGCTACTGAGTTCCATAGAAGATGCCCGAATGCAGACGATGCTGTCCGTAGCTTTTGGAGCTGTACGTACCTTGAACTATTTTCAAATGTATGCATACAAAAAATTATTGACTCCTCTCTGTTTTTATTCAGTTCAAATGAGATTGTGCTATCCTCAAATGATTCTTTCGGTTGTTTTATTAAACTCTAAACTGAGTTTCTATTTTTTTATTTAGAACGAATACTGACTAATACAAAGAAAAAAGATTGTATGTTTTATGTTTTAAGAATAAGCAGACATAGGTGCTTTGGATTGATGGCAGTATTTAATCCAGATACAAAGAAGATGGCGATAGACTGTGGGTGTGAACGTATTATAATCTGTATGCATTACTGCACATGGATGACATGAGAGCAGCATTGTCCTGGGACACTGTTGGATGTGTTAAATGACCTCTGCAGGGTTTTGTTCTACTTCGTTTTGGTTTTTAGAGATGTAGGCCTCATTGCTAAGTTCCATATCCTTATCTCTTCAGGACTTGTTTTATATGAGCAACATTTGTATCTTTGGCAGGGCAGATAGCTACAGTTTTCTTTTGAAGTGATGCTTCTCTTTTCTTGCATGTGTTTGCTTGCTGGTCTGCCTGTTCGGTCTGGGCTCAGTTTGTACCATGGTTTCTGGACTGTAAATGATCAGAGGTTTTATTTTTGTTAGACTACTGGCATTCAGGTACCTCTAATTTAAGAGAGTTATGACGCCCTACTTTATTTGAAAGGATATCTTTCAAATAATAGGTGCTAGAAATTCACAGCCCAGGAGTTAGTCTGGGAAACCTCTGTGAAGTTTCTTATGGAAGGATCCTTAGTATGTAAATTGGGCTGTGTGCTGAATGTTCTGGAGTGTGGTACTAGCTTCTTTGAGGATGCAGAGCTCTTGAGGATTTTGTAAAAAGATGTGCAAACTGAACAAAACCAAACCTGGAATGTTCTACATACTGCCTGTAGGGAGCGGTCCTGGAGGCACTGCTTGTCAATGATGTTGTCTCAGAAGGAGCTGGTTCAGGTGCTCTGAAACAAAAGTTGAACACGGCTCCCAAGTTCATTTCCAGTCCTCTTCAATTTACTCATTTATTTGAGGCCACTGCCCTGCTCCTTTAAATAAGAGTGTACAACACCAACACCACTCAGTTCGAGGAAGGTGTTCTGACTGAATCTACACTAATACTAAAATCCTGTACGAGATGCTGAATTTAAGTATTCTTCACGTAGTGAAACAGTTTTGATCAATAACCAGTTCTTGTTAGTTTACATTAGATCCTAAGAAATTGGCCTTAAACATATGAGATAATTGTTTGAATTACCTTCCAAAAATGAGGAGCAGAAATAAAAAAAATATGGGTAACATTATTCTAAATCAGGCTGCTTTCTTCATAAAATGCTGGTTACTAAAATCATAATGCACATAGCTGAATAGTGCAGATTGCCTTTTTGTTGAAAGTGCTCCCTGTTTTTGGCTTCTGTAACAATATTTGTGCACACATGGTAGACTGAAAACATAGCTAACACTATGGCTGAATTTTAAAATCACTGCATTTCTTTTTGCAGTGTAGACCCTAATGGATACAAGGAAACCATACATATCAGATTTCAACAAAGCATACAGCAGCTCATTCTGACCCGTATCTTACCATTCCTCCACAGTTGGTAGCTCTACACAAGCAGAAAAAAAATAAATAAAAAGGGTAATCTAGCATAAAAGCAAATGGTTGTGATCTGTGTTCCTGAATGTTTTTCTTCCTGCCTTACTCAGAATCAGTGGTTGAGTATGTTTTTCCTCTTTTCAGAATAACTTGACGTTTACAGGTACTATAAGTGGAGACGTTTGTGTTTGGAAAGATCACGTGCTGATACGAATTGTGGCCAAAGCTCACAATGGACCAGTTTTCACAATGTACACCACACTGAGAGATGGTTTGATTGTTACAGGAGGGAAGGAAAGGCCGTGAGTCGTCTTTCTTTTTCTTTTTTTTTCTCCTGAACTCACATGTATTCTCTAAAAAAGTTTTGGATTAATCCCTTCTAACATTGAGCAGTTGATTGAGACATCAAAGCTTGGGGAGTAGTTATCTTAGGATCCCTAAGTAGTAACTACTACCTCCAAAGCCACTGCTTCGTAAGCTTCGAATGTGTACTGAAGTATTGAAATTACACAAAACAAATTCTACATTTAGGAAAATTGCGTGTTTACTTCTACCTTGGCCTTCTTAATTACAGTTCATCAAGCCTCTTTTGATGAAGTCTCTTTGAGTATGATAATAAAACATTTGTCAAAACAGTAATACCAGGGAAAAAAAGTATATTGCTTTGACAGTTCTAGCAATTTATATTCTATTGCAATTATTCTAATAATAATATTATAATACAAGTAACTGTGATTAAAATTTGTGGAGTCTTTTGTCAGAGTGTTTTCTCAGTACTATGGAATATTATATTTTCTGCTAGGAGAGATTTTCTCTTTGAAGACAAACATATGTCCTGGCACAACTGGAAATGCCAGATTTATACTGCTTTCATTAAAACTTTTACTCCTTTTTGAAAACTGTTTTGATTCTGCTGTGTTCTTCACCGGAATACCAGCTCTCCTGAAAATTAAAGAAATATATTGTGCTTTGATGATTAACAGTTGAGTTTGTTATCTCATGCAGTTAACCATGTCTGATTTTTCTCCTGTATCTTTTGTGGGTTTTTTTTCACAGCAAATGTAGTAAAAGACATGTAGTTGAGGGAAATAGGAAACATCTTTTGATAAATGCTGTCTCTCCTAATGATAAGATGGCACTTTGTTCACATACTTAATTGTTCCTTTGACTAGAAAAATTCCCTAAAAGCTACTAATTTAAACTAGGCTTAGTAGTGCCCCTCTTTCAGCTTGTTCTGTGATGTAGTGCAATGAGGACTTTGTATCAGTATTTCTTCCTTAGCTAGGAAGCTCAGTATAGAAACAACACCTGTTCAATAAAAACTAATGGAACTTTAATTATTTACAGCAGACTTAAATGCATCAATTACAGTAAATTACACTAAATTATATATTTTTTTTCATATATTCATTGTCTTTTTTGTGCCAGCCATTATACTCACAGTTGTTCATGCTTTCACAATAGGTCAAAGGAAGGAGGAGCTGTTAAACTATGGGATCAAGAGTTGAAACGATGTCGTGCCTTCAGACTGGAGACAGGACAAATAACTGACTGTGTTCGCTCTGTTTGTAGGGGCAAGGTAAAGGAATCACCATGTGTTTTCAGCAAAGCTTTTAACTTGTGGGTTGATCTGTAGCATTAAAAATATGGCAAATTCTTTCCTCTTACTTTGCTAATTGGTATTTGGAAGTAAAGGTTTTGCTGCAAGATGTCTACAACTGACTTAACGGCAGGGAAAAAAAAAACCACTTTAGGGGATCTTACTCTGAATTAGGTAAATGTTTGTTATGTATTTTGATTTTAGACTAACAAAATTTCTGTTTCTTTCACATTTCAAATATCTGACTGGCAAGCAATAAGTCATCTGGTACCAGCTAAATAACTCCTTTCTACTTCCATAGATCGTAGATGAGTTTAAAAAGTATATTAGCTTTGATAGTTGATTTGAGCAGATTTTCTTAAAGTAAGTATAGCTTTGGTTTGTATCTTTATTAAAGTTAATCACAAGTAGTTAATGTATTATATTGGAGATAATTTTCTTACTGTTGTTCAAGGGAAAAATTCTTGTTGGCACAAGAAATGCTGAAATAATTGAAGTTGGAGAGAAAAATGCAGCGTGTAACATTCTAATTAATGGTCATATGGATGGACCAATCTGGGGCCTAGCAACACATCCTTCCAGAGATTTTTTCCTTTCTGCTGCAGAAGATGGCACAGTAAGACTCTGGGATATTGCTGAAAAAGTAGGTGTTAAAGAACAGTTGTTTTGAAAAAAATATATATATATATATCCTAGAGTTATAGTGGTTAGTGCATACTCAAAGCTTATATCTATTCTGAGAATAATTCATCTGATATTGCAAGCATAAAGTACTTACAAAATAAGAACAAATAGAAACATTTACTCTTCTGAATTTTTATTCCTTCACAGAAGATGCTGAACAAAGTCAGCTTAGGGCACGCAGCTCGTACTGTTTGTTACAGCCCAGAAGGTGATATGGTAGCTATTGGCATGAAAAATGGAGAATTTATTATCTTGCTTGTGACCTCTCTGAAAATTTGGGGGAAAAAAAGAGATAGAAGATCAGCTATTCAAGATATCAGGTCAGAAAATGCAATTAATTTGTATGCTATTGACATTTCTATTCTTTGATTTTAAAAAATACAGTTTGTGTACTTTCTGAGGAAGATTGCGAAGACATTTAATAGTGCTGTAATCAGTGCATGCATTATGGAGTTGGTGTGATTATTCTTGTACCTGGAATGAAAAGGAAGGATGAGCTACATGTGCTTAATAAATAAATAATGAGCACTCAAAAACCAGGCCCTCTACGGGAGGGGGAGTTTCAAATGATACTGCCAAGAATTAGAGATTAGTTGAAATGAAAGAGGAAGGAGGAAGTAAACAAAAATTTAGGAATAGACTATTATTTCGAAGATGTTCCCCCCTCACTTATATACGACAGCTCTACCAAAATTATTGCCACATTCTAATGTGTATACATTCCTCAAAAATTTTGTTTCACAAGTTATTTTGCCTAGTAGCCAAAAAAAAAAAGTACCTCCTCCTCCACTTCTGGGTAGCAGATACCTGAAATGCAAGGTTACCTTTGCTTCTCAAGTGTTAAAATCTGTTGTAAAATCAAACCTGTCTCACAATCTATTTTAAGTTTATGTATTCATAAACTCTCTCTCAGGTTTAGCCCAGATTCTCGTTACTTAGCAGTCGGTTCCAGTGAGAATGCAGTGGACTTTTATGATCTGACATTAGGCCCCACACTAAATCGAGTCAGCTATTGCAAGGATATCCCAAGTTTTGTGATCCAGATGGACTTCTCTGCAGATAGCTGTTATCTCCAGGTATCAATCATTAATTGTTCAAGATACTGAGTAGCAGATGTACTTATGACAGATGCTGTGCATGTGTTCTCCTTTGACAGCTACTAAATCTTGCAATAGAATGTAGTAGTAGGAGGTTACTGCCACCAGACTTTTACTTTATTGTAGTGGTATGAGGATTACAGAAATAGTTATCTTAGATATTAAATGCAAGAAATAAGCACAGAAAGGAAAAGCATATTTCAAAATCACTGTAATGTGTTTCTCTGCCCTTTTATTTTCTCGATGCTTCTTCTTACACAAGGAGTCCATACAGTCTGTCATTCAGGAAGCCTCAGGGAACTGGGGATCTTCACATTCCTGAGCATCATTACACTTGGGTTCAGTTCTGGCCTTCCCAGAGCACCAACAAAGCCATGGTGGTATAACTCTCCTCCACAGGGCTAAACACATTTTTTAACATTAAAATGAATTAGACACACTTTGTTTTCTGTTTTGCATCTGAGAGGAGAAATTATATAAGTGTGGTTTTACCTCTCCACACTGAGTAAAATACCTACCATTTCAGTTTTAAAGATACAAGTTAATTATTTAATGATCTGTACACATACATAACAGCATACACAGTATATATATGAGAATGAACATTATGTGCAAAATGTGGTGTGTTTCAACTGTTTTCTTGATTAGACATTTTAATCACTGTTGCATTATACTTGTACAGATTTTTAGATTACTTTTAACTCATAGAGCAAGATGCTTTATTAATAGATAAGTTAATTTTAGAGGTACTTTCAAGAAAATGCTTTTCAAAACCCCTTGGAATTATTTCAAATAAGCCCATGTATTTTAAATTCCTGTTAACTCTTCTCTGTTCATCTGCAAGGTATCTACTGGGTCTTACAAAAGGCAAGTCTATGAAGTGCCTTCAGGAAAACAACTTGTGGACCAGGCCATGATTGACAGAATAACTTGGGCTACTTGGACAAGGTAAAAGATTCACACGTTTACACCAGTACTTGTAACTTCTGGGAGGAGCACCTACTATTTAAAAGTGTATTTCATCCTTTCATTGAGATACTTTCCTTTATTGCACCCCCGTGCTCTGGCAGCTTATCAGATGAGCGCCGTGTGGCAAAACAAAGTACATAGCACATTCTATTGGTAGAAATAGAGCTGCTTGTCTGGTCAAGGTAACAGATAAAAACTGATCTCTCCAAAGTTTGCCCTTCTGTTTGTTATATATCATGTCTAACTTTGTTTTTTGTTCTGCTGTGCAAGTTATCTGAACTACTGCATTTTTTATTTGAAAATAACGATTAGGGGATAAGCTTACAAGGAAGTACGTGCAGTAGAAGGCTGATGATTTGAGTTTTATTCACAGTATTACACTAATAATACCTGTATACTAAAATTCCTAATGACATTTGCATATCAAAAGTTATACAAAAAGTACTTTTTAAAACCCTAAAGTCATTGCATTTAATTGAGAAATTAAATGAAGTGTATCATGCAACATTTTTATTATATGTTTAATAATTTATTTTACACGTTATGGGATTCTCATTTCTTCTGCCTTATTTTGAGCCGCTTGCCTGCTTTTGTTTGGCTATCTCAGTCAGAAGTTGAGAATAAATACACATACAGCTTATATTAATCAGCAGTAATTCTGAATATTTTGTTGCAAGATCAGACCAAAACTAGGAGTTTTTCAGAGGGCACTGAAGCATTGTGCTAACTTTTTATTTCTTTGAGGTTTAGCCATTTTTGTCACATCTTTGTAACAACAAACTTGTGCTTTCTGACCCAACTCAGTATATCTGAAGTAAAAATAAATAAATATTTGAATATATTGTGCTCTGTGAGAGAAAAAAAATAGCAGAAAAATTCCCAAATCATACTGTTAACAAGTGATAAAGTACTCATTTCTTTGCATTCCTGGAAGTATGCACATGCGTTGTATGGAACAGTACATGGGAAATTACAGCACTAAATAAATTTCAGAAGCAACTATAGGATGGTGTAAACATTAATTACAGAATAAACTTTATATGAGATTTGTGTATCTAGGAATAAAATGTAAGAGCGACATTTTTCTAAAACCTATTACATTAATAAGTGCTGTTTCCTTACTTTATTACTTTTCTTGCAGTTTCCAGAAGAATCTCTCTCTCTTCTGTTTCAGTGTTCTAGGTGATGAAGTAGTTGGAATCTGGTCCAGACATGCTGAAAAAGCTGACGTAAACTGTGCCTGTGTCTCTCACTCGGGAATCAACCTTGTAACAGGAGATGATTTTGGCATGGTCAAACTGTTTGACTTCCCATGTCCTGAAAAATTCGTAAGAACCTGTTTTTTGCATAGCTATTTAAAAAATAAAGTACTGTTCATATTGTAAAAATATTTTCTCTGAATTTGTAACTTTGTAATGCATCTTTGTAACCTCAGCTTTAGTCTCATCACCATGCTTCATCTGAAGTGTTTTCTAATTTTGCATCCTGTACAATGATTCTCACTATAAACTCTGAAAGCAGTTACTACTATTTGCCAGTGCATTAACATAGCACCTTCTTACTGAAAATCTCAAAGGTTTTAATTTTATTAATCCGCATCTCCAATCTCCATTTGACAGATGAGGAAAACATTTGGCAATTTTAGTCCCATCAGTGTACTTCCATGGATGAAGTGCTTACAGATTTGTCACCAATGCTGTAGCATAGTTAACTTGATTTGAGATTGATGAGATTGATTTGAGATTGGATGTGAGACTGCACTACATTATTAGGTTGTAATGAAAGCCATTTCAATATTAGAAATTTTATTAAATATTTTCTAGACGTTTATCACGTGATAAAGTATATTTTGTATTTTTATGTTAGCTTGAGCATTGCTCCAGATTTGCAGCTGCTGTCTTGTTTGGAGATACTTTTATCTTTGCAGCTCGGTGGTAGTTCTTCAGGAGATCTTTCACATCTGAAAGCCTATGTAGCATTCTGAATTATATGAATCTGTGATAAACACATGCCTACTTGGCTTGATTTACAAGGATGCAGAGTATTTAGGCTCATTCATTTTATTGTTTTTTTCAGGCAAAACATAAACGATTTTTAGGGCACTCTGCCCACCTAACCAACATTCGATTTACAAGTGGAGACAGATACGTGGTTAGTGCTGGAGGGGACGACTGCAGGTGCGTATTGTTCTGTTGTTATCAGAAAGTAGACAGGAGTGGACAGGGACAGTCCATAACAGTATAAAGCTCAGGTTCAGAATTTGAATCACTGAATCTCTACATTTGTTTTTCTGTTTGTATATAAAGAAGTAAATACTTGCAACAAAATGAATAGTCCAGGTGTCAATATGAACAGTTAAGACTTACTGAATTAAAATGTGTGCGTTTCTGTATTCAGAGCACTACACATTTCACCAATTTGTTTTAATTTTGACTGTTAGCCCTTTCTTATATCTCATATTTAATTTCTTTTTGAAAATGCAGCTTATTTATTTGGAAGTGTGTGCATATGCCTCATTGAGGGAGACACGGAGACTTGCAAAGACAATGCTACATCAAGTACCAGGCTTGAAATACCCAGGATTGCAATGTGATATTCTACTGTGCCCTGCATGCTTAAGAAATGGTGCTGATCCAAGACACAGAGTAATCTGTCTCTGAAATATCTCGAGTCTGTCAGAAGGATAGACTGTAAGAAATATGCTGAGGCCATTAGATTTACTTCTGTAATCCGGGTTTGTATTTCACTCACTGCCAGATGTTGAAAATGAAAAACGTGTATAAAAGGAAAAAGGGAATTGTTAATCAATGTACAGTATCACAGTAAGGCCCTGGGTTTTTAATCAAGAGATGTTATTTCTAACCTAGTACTGTACATTGATCTATTCTGAGCATGAATGTTTCTGCTTTAAGTTTTGGGGTCTGAATATTGTTGAAAAAAAGAGTATTCCATATTTTATTACTGAAGAAACCATATATTAAATATATAGTATTTTAATAAATGTTTACTTATTATAATGGCAAATTATATTTCTATGACTGAACAAAAGGAAATGTCATTTGATGAAGCAGAAAATAAGACAGCCGATTCCTTAGGGCTTAAATATTTCTGTATTTAGAGGCCTGGGTCACAATCATGTCTGGTGAAAGCTGCTGGATATGCATGATCTTCATGGCTAATTTAGTGTTTTTGTTGCACTTAAACATTAAATTAGTTTTGTGAGCAAAATCAGATTTGCTCACATTGTGAGTGCCTTGCCCACAACCTAAACGTCTAACTCCAATTTTTGCCTTGTGAATAAAAGCTGTTCTCAGTGGAAGAGAGATTACTGCTGTGCTGCTCGACTGGGCTGCTAGCCTCTGTGCTGGAAACGTGGACTAGGGTGAAGAATTTTGTAACCTTCGTAATTGATAAGGCTTGGGATATCACCAGTTGCAAAAATAGAATTTCATAGCAATATGAATTATTTTCTCAGCATCATAGGGGAATTCAGAGAGAATATGAAATTTCCAAACTCTATATTTTGTGCATTTTAACTTTTTAACAGAGTTGGGACTAGCTAGCTGGGATAATGTCTACTCTTCTCTCCTGACTGTAAAATACATTCAATCATATGCTTCTTTAAATGGACCTGCTGTCACCTCTTGCAGAAGTGCATTTATTCTATCCTGCAACACAGCTGAGGTGGAAAAAAACAAAACATTTCAGTGATGGTAAAAACCTGAAAACTATAAATGGGGTACAAGTGAGGAAGATTTTGTCAGCTATTTGTCTAAGTCATATCTTAGCAGTGTGCTACAAACTGAACCTGTTTTTTAAACAGTGCAGTTATTTTTTCATGCAACAAGGAAGGGAACAGAAGTAACTAATTATCAGCACTACTCACAGTTGCATTCGGATAGGAACGTGAAGTACTTTTTGTCTATGTAAGTCACTGTTGCTTTAATGATGCCATTTGTTTAGGTCAGTCAGTAGATTTGATATAATTTCCCTCTTGCATTCTCTAATGCCAGATAAATGACATAAACCTTATTTCTTGTAAGAATCTCATGTGTGTGGTGGTTCTAGAAGGAATGTGAGGGTTTACATGTAGAAGAGGAGGGGAAAAATGTTAATGAGCCAGACTTTCGTGCTCTCCTAGGTCCAAAAATGTTATTATGTATTTTACAGATTATGTATTTTATGTATCAAGATATAACAAATATTTATTTTAAAGAAGTTGATGAACTAAACTATTGCCAGGTTTCTTGGCTTGATGCTTCTTAGCAAAGTCTTGCCAGTCATTCAGTTGCTGTTCTGCAGGATCAAATACTCCGTGAATGTGGTCCATGAGTGTAGAGGGAAATCCTATCAGTAACATTTTTGATTGTAGGGGAATTGCATCTGAGAAATGAGACTAGACCTGATTTGTACCATAGCCTTGTTGCCTCTCTGCCTATTTTGTGTGAAAATTGGTAACGGAAATTTAAATATTGGCCAGAGAAATGGATTATAATTTGCTACGCGATAGCTGTAATTGTTTCCCGTTTAAACACATCTGTGAAGGACTACTTGACTTGAAGATTTTTTTCCTGCCTCTATTTTAAGACTGCCTTGTATCAGTTTGAGTTGGATGGTTGTTAAGAGCTTCTTCATAGTCTGTCCAACACAGACTGCCAGAACAAAGTCCATTTTCTTGCCTCTTATGAGTTTTCCCCTCAAAATCCTAGGCTCAGTATCTCGCATCCTTAGGATCTTCTGTAGGCCTTCATCTGATGTTAGACATATGTGGACCATCAAGTTTTGTTCCTTATCCCTGTAGTATCATCACTGATTGCATCCTCTTCTCCTCCCCCTCTGTTAATCTAACTGTGCCTCTCCACTCATAATTTGTCATTGGTGCTCTTGTCCTGAGAAAGCTCAAATGCTACACGGGTGGTGGAGTACCAGCAAAAAGCTGATGGGTGGATTGCAACAGGGCAAGACTGAGAGCAGCAGTGGAACAGTCCGAGCTCCAGCTCTCCGTTTCTTCATTCTCTTCTGAACCTCAATGAAAGTGTAAAGGGCTGAGAGCTGGGGCAGGGGCTGGAAGCTGTAGAGTCTTAGAAACAAAACTATCAGCCTTGTTCTGTCTGTTACAGCCAACTTGGCAGCTGGTATTTTCCCTGACAAACCACTCAGGGGTTTGCATGGTAAAATGTGGTCAGCCAACCAGCAGGGAGTGGTCAAGAATGGTAAGGAGAGGAGTGAGTACGGCCTCGGTTGCAGGTTTGTTCTTGAGGACCACTTGGAGAATGTTCTGTGCAATCAGCTGGCTGCAGGCACGCTTCAAGATGGCAGCTTTGCAGTCTTTCTGGTCTTTGTGATGGTGCTTGTTATTGTGCCTCATTTGCTGTTTACCTTAAGTGCTGCTGTAGTAACTTGCTATCTATTGCTACCCAGATTGGTGCTTGAAGCTGATGCAGAGGGCAGCAGGCTGTCCGTGTCAGTGGACAATGGGACCTTGTAGCTGGTTCTCAGAAGGCAGAGGCTGACGTGACCTCATATGGTGCATCAAAGAGGAAGCTGGAATGCAGAGCAATTGCTCACAGCCTTGTGCTTGCAAACAGAGAGTTAGAGGCATTACAGTTCTTGATCAAGAACAGAGGAAAGCCTTTACTGTGATTGTGCAGTGCAAAGAAAGTGGGAGCAAAACTTTTGCATGCTTGTAATGGATTAATTTTCTAGCTTAATTGTCTTTCTAAGCCTTTGTGGCTAGCAGCAAACATGTATCTTTGGGATCTGTAAAGTCAGCAGTACAGAACAGTCAGCTAGAAGGGACCTGCAAAGGCCATCTGCTTCATCTGCCCGACCACTCCAGGGCTAGCCAAAAAGTTCAGGCATGTTTTGAGGTCTCTTGAAAGAAGGAAAAATGAACAAAATGTAATTTCACCTAAAAAAAAAATACGCTCTTGAAAGCTATTAAGATATGTTTAGGGAAAAAAAGAAAGAGAAGAATGGGA
Source organism: Cyrtonyx montezumae (assembly GCF_038088225.1). Taxonomy (NCBI): domain Eukaryota; kingdom Metazoa; phylum Chordata; class Aves; order Galliformes; family Odontophoridae; genus Cyrtonyx; species Cyrtonyx montezumae. The sequence goes on from NW_027071826.1 coordinate 16,166,054, forward strand.
GAAGGCAAATCAAACTCCTAAGAACAAACAAAAATTAAATACGTTTAGAACTGAAAGTTATCATAGTTAGGAACCGAGGGACACAGTTTAGGGTAGAGGGAACTAGCAAGCCAAATGCATTGAGTCATTTAGACATGAGATCTGAAATCTTCAGTTTCTCATTCTTGAGGGGGTAATCGTATACAGTTCTGGGTTTCGATAGGGAAGGCAATAGACTGTATGAAATTAGAGATGAAAGAAGGTGCTTCAGACAATTAAAGCTACTTTGAAACTTGGTTTTATTGATGATAGTTGAAGGAAAGCTTCAGAGCAACTTCTGTTTGGCTCAGTATCAAGTTTTGAACTTTACACGTCATGTTAATGCTGACTTGGAATTGCACCATTAGAAAGAAAACGGACATGGCTTATCTCCTGGATCTGGGAGCTAGATCAGAATAAAGGGCTTCAATACCTAGAGCAGAACTTTGGCAGCATTCGGAGTGGCTTAGTTTAAACCTGTGATCCAGTTCTCTTGGCTGCTGCCTATTCCCTTCTCTGACTTCCAAGTTTGCCAAGGCAAATGAGTCCTTCCTTCAGCAAGCCCTGCACCTCACCTGCTTTCTAGATTGCACCCAATAGAGCTCAATTCTCCATTTGCAGGTGAACTTCACTCTAGGTCTATACTTGGGAGTCTTGATACATTGCACCTTGCTCTGTGTGGTGTCGTAGTGGGACAACCTAAGGATCTTGGTTTCAAATACAGTTCTTACGTGGGCAAGATGACATATTCCCCTATTTCATTATCAGTGTCACAGATGTGACAAGCCTTAAGCTTTAAAGATTCTTTTCGTTCTGGTAGCATAAACAAATGTTAGCATAGACAAAGGTTGTTTGGTCAGTATTTTGGACGAAGTGAATCATCCTGTAGACTGCAGTAAGGGAAGTCAGAATAAATGGTCATGTCTGTGATTTTAGCATTGGTCACTGTGTTGCATTTGCCTTGTTCTGACAGTTTTCTTACGCTTCCTTGCAGTCTGTTCTGTTTTCCTATAGTTTATGGCACCATTCAGTCTTTGCTCATATGGATATGTGAGCTTGCCAAAGCCTACTATGCACTCTTTATACCGCTCACTGTGGCACGGTCAGATCAAAACCATTTCTTTGGTTCTCTGACTTCTGATCTTCAGCTGACTTTGGCTTCAGACTTCTGCAGATCTGGTGTCAGGAGGGAAAAAAAAGTTTTAGGTGTATAATGTGCACGTGAGCCACAATAGGTTACCTTGCCAAAATAATTTCTTAGTAAGGAATGATTAGTGGGTGTGTTTTGTTTTTTTCCCAGTCTGTTTGAAGCTTGAATTACTTACCATCCCCTTCTCAGTTTACTTGCAGCATAACAGTCATAACTCTGATGTGGTTTTTGTTAACTCAGTTAAGTGCTAATCCAATGAAATCACCTTAAGAAAAAGGAGAGGGGGAGGGGGAAGAAAAGGTGCAGGAGGCATTCTTTTCCCCCCATGGTGTGGAGAAAAAACATATAATAGAGGTCTGTCTGAGCATGGTGACAATAGGCAGCTGTCATAATTTCATATACTTATATTTCGTATACTTCATATGCACATACAAGCTATGGAGGAAACAGCAATTGAAAGCCAGTAATATAAACCCAGAGTAAAGGAAGAGGGAAGCAAAGGAAACAAGGGGAAACGAAGGAAAGCTCACGGATAGGCAAGGGCGAGAGCGAAGGGCTGGCACTAGAGGTGGATGGAGAGCAGCTCTATGCAAGGAACAAATATCCTGTTTGAGATGGCATGTCTGCAGGGGTGGCTTGTGGGGTTGGAGGACTGGAGAATAGTAGTGTTAAGTACACAGTGCCCAGGGAAAGGCTGCTGGCAACACTGCTGCTCTGGGGGAGGTGCAGATGTTTATTTGTTGCTCTTTCCACTCCTCTGCCTATGGGACAACTGTTTAGCACAGGGATGCAGCAGCTGACACCAGTTAGCACTGTTGCAGTGTGTGCACGTTGGTAACAGAACGGTGTTGATGGAAAAATGCTTTGTGATTTTGAGAGCTCAGGTAAAAGAGTGTGAAGTTCTATTTAAAATCTTTCCCACATAAACCAAGAATGGATTTGTCTTAATAGGCCTCTTCTGCTTTTTATCCATGCTTTAGTTTCCAGTGCAAATGGGCTTAATTGCTTTCTTTAAGCAAAAATTGTTAAACCAAAGAAACATTATACTTTGGAAACCTTGCCAGCCAGCCTCCATCGGGGGCCATGGGCATGCAGGGAGCAAAGTGAGGCACTCGTGGGCTGAGCGGTCCTGCAGAGGTTGCCTTAGGCCTCCAAATGTAGGTACTGGAAAGCAGAGGAGAGGTGTGGAATGTAGGCCTGTAAATGCCTATCAGTAGGAACAAATGGGTGCAGTGATTACAAAATAAGGAAATACAATGTTAAGGTAAGCTTTACCTTAAAAATCCTAACTTGGCACAGGTGCTACTGAGATGGCCTGTAGCAACTCCTGATGAGAGACATCAGACTTCTGGTACATGGGAGGCAGCGTGTGTCTGAATTTCTCTTTCAGAAGCCAGAGTTTTCTGTTTCAAATGCTTGCTGTGGAATAACCTCAAATCCCTGCAAAGCAATTTTGTCTTCTACTTACTTTCACTTTGCCTTTCCTTTGGGCACAGATGTCATGTTGGAGCTTATTTAAAAAGAAAGCAAAATGTTTATCTATATAGAAAAACAAATGGGCTGTTTTTGATCCTGTGTTTCAAAGATGTGTTTGAGTCCCACCGTAGTTAGCTCCTCTCTATGCTCAAGTATTGCCAGGAGCTGAATGGCACTGACTGCCATTTTGCCTGAGACTCAAGGGTCTTCTCCTCTGATTTCCTACAGTCTTAGAACTGTGTTGCACCTTTTCAACCTCAAAGCAGGCCCAGGAGAACTGACAACTATAGGAGTAGCAGTGTTCGTGCTTTACCAGTCTTTCATAACATGAATTCTTCTTCCCCAGGGGACAAATGTGGCTATATCCCAGGTGTTTATTGCAGCTGCAGCTTCCATGGAGCTTTCACGCAGTGCCATCGTCAGCTGTTGGTCTGAGCAGGAGGTGAATGATTAAGGATAAAGATGTAGATTACTGAAGTGAATATTGCACCGCTTGGTTCTGAAAAGGAGATTTAGGAGGGCTGTAGCTATTTTCAGTCCTCTGTAGGATTATGAGCCAGTTGTGAGGAAATGAGAGTTCTTCATGTAAGATCTGAAGTCATTTATTAGCTTTTGCCATCGCTCTCCCATGGGCACTACGAATCTAACTCCCACCAAGCATGAACGCTGGCACAAACTGCATGGACAACATTGGTTTTCTGTACTTCTGTGCAATGTTGGTGCTGTTGAGTAGTGGTGGTAGTTCCTTCCATAGCTCTGTGCGTCCTTTACTTGCTGCTACTTGGGCTTTGTGTTGTGTTTTCAGAATCAAAGTAGCTATTCTGTCATATTAAAAGAAAGAAAAAACAAAAACAACAACAAAACAGAACAGTGTTTGGTAATGCTGAGCTTAGTTTGTGCTTTTTGGTTCAGTTGTGAGTAGACAGCACAATAGACCAAGTAATGGAAAAGCTGCATTGCTCATTTGTGAGCAAAGTTGATGCATTTGTGGTGTCAAATTTAATGTAAGTGTTCACTCAAGACCACAGTGATCATTTAAAATGATGCAACAATCTCAGCTACTGTGTTAGGCTCGTTCCCTTCAAAAACGTATTCACTTTATAACTTTTCTCACTGTGTTTCTATCTGTTAAGCAGAACAGAGGGCTCAGTTTGTGCTACCAGTGGGCTCTGAGACAGCCGAGCTGCTGCACTTCAGAAGGATGGGAGCAGGAGTTAGTTCTGACAGGGGCAGCTAATGAAGGCATTGGGAAAATGAAACATAAAGCAGTGCAGCCCGTAATTTCAAGTCTTTCACCTGGGAAAAAGACAAAATCCATTGCAGAGTCGCTCCTCTGCTGTTCCCCTCCTGTCAGGTGACTTTAGGAGAATATTCTTCTGTAGTTGTTTGAGCTTAAAATCCAGTTCTGTGTTCAGATTTGTTGTGTCTCATTATGGACCGTGTCAGATAATCCCTTTTGCTTTAACCAAAAAGAATAACAACAAGTGTTCTGGATTAGTGCGACGGTACGGCCGCGTGCTCCTGCAGCGGGAGCGTGGGTTTACGTGTGCTCCGCGTTGGCTTCCACCATGAATTTCTGTTTCCTGTAACAACGTTGTTTGTTCATTGAAAGTAAAGCATATATATAAAACCTATATATAAAATCTATATAAATTAAATATCAGATTTTTGCATTAAGATTTTTTTAGATTTGATTATGAACCTCGAGTACTTTAATTCTCATTTAAAACAGCTGAAGATAATTTCCTGGAGCGTTACGTTCCAGCATTCAGGACTGTACCCGTCGAATCTCATGTTAAAATATGTAGCTAACGTTGTTTTCTGATACCAAATGTAAATATCTGTACAAAGAAATTCTTTTGTATATTTTTGTGACAATGTAGTTCCCCAACAGCTACGGAACATTTAATAAAAAAGTGCACTCCTGTTCCTGCTCCCCATTTTCCATCATTACAGCTCCCACTGGCGCAGGGCCGTTCCCACCAGAACTTTTCTGGAGCAGTTTGCTGCGGCGTGCCCAGGCCGTGCTCACAGCACACACTGCTCACAGCACACACTGCTCACAGCACACACTGCCCGGAGGGCTGTTCTCTGTTCCAAGTGCTGACACCGCTCTCTGAAAGCGTTTTCTTTCAAGTGCAGTGCTGTCTGATTTCCTGAGTTTTAGCACAACATCACATAACTGCTTACCCGTGCTTGAAGTATTTTTGTGTCCTTGAATGCTGTGGTCTGAGAGAGCAGCCGGGGTATAATGACTCTTGCATGGAAAAAGAAAAGCCACCAGCCAAACCAAACCCATCACCTTTTCCTTCCCAATCAGTGTTTGCTGCAACAACACTACAGCTCCTGCCAGGCAGGAGGGAAAAAAGCACCACCTCATCCAGGAGTGACCTTCCTAATAGCAATCCATTTCTTCAGCACACCCCATCTCAAGCAAGAAACGGTACTCAAAACAGAACACAAAATGTGCTTGGAAAGTTTTTAATGGAATTTAAAGTAAACTTTTATTACACAGACATCTTCTTACCGTGTAAAAAAAAATGTAAAACTGCTCAAGCTTACAAACTTGGAAAATTACAGACATTTCAAGTATGCAATCAACTTTGTTTTATGAAAACAATGTATATTAAAAGTTCAAAACGCATGAATTCTAACATCCCACGCCCCCGTGGTTAACTGTCCTTCCTGCCACCATCCAAAGGAGCAAAGTTCAGTCCCCATCTGTATCACAGTCATTCACTGAGGGGAAAGAGAGAAACAATCCTTGTGAGTATAACTAACTCCCTTCGTTCTGTGAAGATGATCTCTTACCTCTGTAGCAACCAAGAGTTTTTCTAAATGAGATGAGATGAGATGGAGTGAAAGGCTGAGGCAATCTGAGTAGCTTTAAGGAAGGCCCATGAGCGGGCTCTGGGACATCCACTGCTCTTAGGAAATCGTGGATGGAGCACAGGAAGGAGCTGCTCTGCCACGGCAGAGAACTGCCCCGTTCACAGACACTCAAAAATACGTGAGTGTACTGTGGAAGAGGCAGCTCAGGCAGAAGATGACAGAGCTGTAAAGAAAACTGATGCTGTGTTCACCAAATTTAGCTGAATAAGGCTGAAAATGCAACGTGTCTTGGTCAGGATTTCAGCAGCTCTTCCCTCCTAACTGCAGGACACTTGCATTGCAGTGTTGCATCACATCAGCAAACGTTTGTGCTACCAGAAGCAGCCAGACAGAGTTCTGGTCAAGAAAGATGCCTCTAACAGCCGTCTTTCTCCAAAGAATCTTGGCTGTTGGGCACAGACACTTCACTCATATGAGTGAAATTACATTTGTGACTCCAGGACAATTATCAAGAAAAAAAGAAATAACAAAGTCACCTGGTTTGAGTTCGAGTCCATTTCAAGGCATGGCGTGGAGGGACAGCAATGGTCGGGTGGTAAAACGTGCAGTCTGGCCTCGTGCACTGGGTGTTAAACCTACAGTGCTAAAAACAAAAGCATTTCAGAACAGGTGCTTCAAGCTGGCTTTGTAACTCCCAGACAAGCTGACCTCTAAAGTGACACGTCAATCTATTACAGTACAGTCTCTGATCATTCAACTAATGGTCTCATAGTGAGTGCTGTCCATTCAACCCAGAGTTGGTGTGGGTTTTTTTTCATTCACTTTAAGAGTTTATAGAGCAGTTTCAGTTGACCACTGCATACAACAGAAGCACTTCAGTTATAAACTGTTCTAGTATATGTCACGTTGACATGCTCTGGTAACTGGTTGGCTGCTGAAGTTTTTGCATGCTGCAGCACTACCAAAGGAGCGCTCAGGAGTCGGAAGCACACTGCTTCCAGGCTGCCCACACTTCCTTTCTGAAGTCATTGTGTGTTCTGTTTCTGAGCTGAAGTTAAAATGTGAAAAGCAAAAGCAAAAATTACCAACTGTTCATGACGTTCCCTGACTCAAAGCAACGTATTTCAAGCACCGGGTGGAAAAGAAGCACAGAGGAGATAGCTCTTACTTTTGGGTGGTAAAACGGACACTCCATTTTCTTACAAGCAGGGAAAAACTTGCACAGCGGACTGCTGGAGGATACTGACGGTGTGGGGAGTGGTGCTAATCGAAAAAGAACAGGACCATGACATCCATCAGAACAAACTGCTTTTTTAAATGTAATTCCACAAAAATGTATCAATCCTTTCACAAGAAATTACATTTCGTAATACCCCAAAGTTCTGCAAGAAACAGGAGAAACCCATCACAGTGTGCTAAGTGGATCTCAGCCTGAGGTACAAGCAGACTGCCACGTAACCACCAGCCTCAGTTCTACACCATTTCACAACAGAGCTGTCACTTCCAACAAATTAAGCAGTGATCCTGGTAGGCAGAAAACTTCAAGTGCTGAATTTAGACAGCAGCGAGCCCGGCAGAGTTTAAGTGGACAGAACTGAAAAGCTCAGGCAGCACATTTTCCAGGGACACACTTGGAGCTGCTGGAAATGGTGCAGGACATGAGCACATTGTACTGCACCTTGGTAATGTGACTCAACTGAGAACAGATGTGAGAAGTGCAGTGCTGCCTAACTCCTCCAGCAGAAGGAGCTACCTGTGCAGGGTACAGCTCTGGCCTTGCACACAGGTTTCAGACACATGAATTACAGCAACCTGGGATTCTTCTGATAGCAAACATGGGGTTTGTCATAATACTGGATTATTATTGCTCATCTAACAGGTACACTTCACAGAAAATTAAGTCAAATCAAGCAAAAATATTTATCTTTTTCACCAATTACATTTTCTGCTCCTGCTTCACCCTTACTGAAGGCTCAGAAAACAAGAGGAGCTCACCTGGTTTAGGAGATGGAAGGGGGTTTCGTCGGCTGGCGTGAGTGTAAGGGCAGTCTGCCTTAGTGCATTTCGCATCGTATTTACAGTTTGGGTGGATGAACAAGCACTTATCAGCAAACTTGCAGTTGGGAAAAACTCTGAGTGAAAAGAGATTAAGCTGTAAGCTTGTGTTAAAGCAACATCCTCAAGCAGCTGCTGCACATGAAAGCCAAAATACCACAGAGCATCCAAACCTGCAGCGGGGTCTGCACACCTACGTGAGTTACCTCCAAAGCCAGGCACACAGACACAGCGTAACAGCTACCACAGCTCCTCTGCCTTCATTTCCCCTATGTACTCTTTTTATACACTGAAAACAAGGGAACTGCTTTGCACTCAGTGCAGTTCCACCACAGGCTGCTTGTTGCAGCCTAAAACATCATTCTTAGTGTGTACTGCCAAGCTGCAAAGGCATTCCCAAAATGATATGGTTCATGATGAGGAAAAGTTATTCTGAGTTCAGGTGAAAGAAGGAAAACTCAAATGCTGGAGTAGAGGCAGCCACCCAACATTTATCTCAGAACAGAAATGTTTCCTCCAGACTGCTGCTGCTTGTGAAGTAGAATGCTTAGTGCACGCTCCCAAGTTGGCCTTTGCTTTCAAATCAAAAACTACAGCAGCACCATATAATGGTAACCCAAACCTACTGAGAAGCACCGTGATATCCTGCTACCTCGTGCCATCACTACCACCACAGATTTATGTTGCCTTGGGATAACTGTCATCACAAAAGGGGAATTTGGAGCACTGAAGTAAAAACGATAGTAAGATTTCAAGTGGATGAGCTTCATACTACTCACTTGCAAGGTTGTGTGGGGTGATGGTACACACATTCATCTCCATTTTTGCAAGCAGGCCAGTACTTGCAGCGCTCAAGCACCTTCTCCTGTTTCTGTAGCACGTTCAACTGCTCCATTTCCACTAGGAAGGAAAACAATCAGCCAGACAAATACATCTGAGAACTTTTTGGTTCCGTACACATTTGGACTTTCATAGCGTAGCATAACTGAAATTCAAAATATTTTCTCTTCTCCGTGCCCCCCACCTCAGCTCAGTGGATGACCAGCCTCTACTAATTAAAGAGAAATGAGCAGCAGTACAAGTGTGTGTATGATCACATGATCTGAACAGCATTTCCAAAACTACTAAGTGGAAAAAGCCAAAACCTTGGGCTGACAGCTTGCCTGTAGTTGTCAAAGCACCAATTTCAGCAGTTTAAAAGCAACATAGCTCATTTTATTCACAAATCCAAACTGAAGTGCATGCCAAACAGATCTGACCTCAGTCACACAAGACTAAGATTCCTTAACCTTAGTTACACTGTTCTGCAGAGCCATGTACTATTACAGTCCTGCTGCCTTTCTGGTTCTGTAAAATTAATTTGAGAAATATTAAAAAGTCGACTTTGACAACTAGGATTTATTTGTATGGCACTTCAGGCTAACTTCATTTACAATTATGAGTTCCTAACAGATAGATACCTATCCCTGAAACACCTCCTGTACCACAAGGCTTTAGTCAGGAGCATGAGAGAGGCCACGCTGGTAGAAGCACACGTGTGGAAGGGTGGTACTGCCTGAAATGAACAGGAACACTGAAAGCATGGGAAAGAAAGGCTCACAGAAAACACCTACAGGATTAAGACCACAATTCTCCCAGTTTTCCTGTAACTGTTCACACCTTCGCAGCTGGCTCTGTGAATCTTCAGTGTTCTCCATGCAGTACCAAATATTATTCCTTCTTAAAAGTTGGATGCACTGCTATGTTAGAAAATAAAGGTCCCCTAAAAAAGCTGAATTCGATCATGACCCGAAGTACTCACCGGATCAATGACAAAGCAATAGCCTTCCTATTTTCCATCATTCTTTCAAACCAGCAGAGCTTTCAGCACACAATTTCCCACATTATTCAACATATATTCCAGCAACTGAACTCTACCAACACCTCATACTCAAATGCACCTTTTGGTACCACAGATCTCGACAGAAACATTAAGGTTAATACCAACTGATGCATTTGTTTGAGACACAGGAAAGCATTCATCACAAAATCTGTCTGATCAAACAGAAGTGCAGATCTCTGGTAATGAAGACAAACCACGTTTTCAAAATAAAAATTACAAAAAAAATCACTGGTACTGAATTGTATAGAGAATTACTTAAGAGTGGTATTGCTCTCCTTTATCAAGATAAAGGCCTCTAAGCTTTTCATTTGCCTCAAGGGTGTTCTCATGGGGAAGATAAATACCGTCACTTTGATTTGTTGAGAATGATAACACCCAGGAGTTCCACCTGCAATCAAACCACCACGTTACTATTAGATGCTGTTGGAAAGAGTAATTACCATCAGAACTGTCTAGCTGCCGGGTTACAATCTGCATCTGCTGTGCTCGAAGGCCTTTTAATCCTTTGCCTGCACATATATTTTGGGTAATTGGCTTGAATCCTTCAGTTATATACATATCTTCCTCTTCTTGATCTGAAAGGTATCCCGGGGGACTGGGCACACCATCCAGAGTCACGATGAACTTGGGACTAGCGGGTTTCTCTGGCTGAGCAACCTGGTCTCTATAAAACAAAGAAATGTAGTAAAAATAGGATTCTTACTCAAGCCTCTCAAGACAAAATATGAGCTGCCCTAGTACCAGTAGTATTACAAGCCACAGTAACACAGCATCAACTTCCTTCCAAGACTAACAATAATTAACATCAGTTATAACTGTTTGCCTTCTGGAATCTCTTAAACACTAGTAGGCAATGTCAGAACTGACAGGAACACTCGAGTTTGCTGCTTTCTGCTAAACATACACTAACACAGACACAGGAAAGTGATTATGTAAGGTGATTTTGTTTTGAGAACCAAAAAAGTGAAGGTAAGTAACATTCTTGTAATCACATACCTTTTATCTCCTCAAAACTACTGAACAGCACAATATGAGACAAAGTTTTTTTGCACTAAGAACTTCAATGGTCAGCCTTATCAAAGATCAATCCAGCCTTGGAATCCTATAAATGACAGTTCTTAGAGGGGATAAAGGAGTGTAAAACCAGGAGATGCATACATATTTTCTCCACCCATTTCATCTGAGTGATGACCTAAACCAACGTGACTGTAAATATACAGTAACACACTATGGAGCTCTTGGCTATGACAAGGGGTATAAACTTTGCTTCTCTATGAAACTGGGCTAAAGCAACTCCAGTGCTCTCCTAAAAAGAGAGAAAAACAGTGCTAACAGCATGACTAGTTAGAACTCTTAAGTTTAAGGAGTCAGAAAGGGTTCCGTTTAGTGCAAAGATTCACCTCTCTCCCGTAGCACAATATCACAGCTGTCAACTGTGAACTGTGTCAAATACTCTGAGATTTTCCTTTGTGGTTTGCTTGTTCACTCAGTGTTGGTTCTGGCCTTACTGACCATATGCTGTTAATGCCACTCACAGAAATGAAACCTAAGTTTCCCAAACACAATGAGAGAGCACAGCAGCCCACACTGATGAAGTATGTCCTGTAATTGTGAGTGCTTTTCACTTAACAGGTAAGGTGCAGACACATAGAGATAAAACTATTAGAAGGAATACCAAGCCTTTAATGAAATAGAAAAACTACCATGCAATGGTCGTTCCTTTGTGCCCACCCACGACATGATGTGCAACTGATGAGAAATTCAAACTCCTGGCCAAACTCACAAGGTGCCTTAAATCACCTGACCCACACACTGTGTGACTGTTGGTGTGTGGTACTGAGCTACACACAGAATGTGCTGCTTTCCCTCTCATGCTGACAGCTCAAGCAGGGTTGTTCTTACTCAATATTGTATTAAGAAGCATTTCATAATACAATAGAAGGTGAAACAGGTATAAAACAAAAGATTATTCACACAAAGCAAACATACAGATTTCAGAAAACAGAACAGATACTAAAAAAAAGATAAGTACTTACCTTGTCAGCTTCTTCTGCTTCCTTGGAAACCAGAGACAAGCTCAAATTATGGCTGACTCTGGGAATTATTTTCCATTTAACATTTTTTTTTCAGTTCATTTTTCAAGATTACACAGACCTTGCCTGGACTTACAGACCAACAGAACAGCTGAGTGATTCCATGTAGCTCACAAACATTCTGACTTGTGTAAGAAATAACTTTTTACCGTGTCTGTATCAGACGTCCTGAGAGGACACGCATTGCCTCTGTGGCCCTCTTTCCCAGCTGCTGATTCTGTGGTGCTATTTCCTCAGACAGTTTGGGCTTCTTCAGGATGAATGACCTTGTGTCGGTATGGACCACGGATTCTCCATCGTAGTAATCTGATTTGGGAGAAAAATTACATACAAAAAAAAATAAATCACAAAAATGATAACTGTACTCTAGCTTACAGCATAACTAATAAAGATCAGCTGACACGGCCAATGAACTACATTTCTCTTGCTCTAAATTCTTACTAGTAGCTTGCAGAAAACATTTTTACTTTGTTGCTTTTTCTGCAATCAATCAATGCAGATGGTATTAGGCTTGAACAGAAAACCTTGCACTGGAACTAATAATGCTGCACTGAAACAGCACTGAAGGAAACACACACAAAACCTCTGAGGCTCTGAACATCTATTGATGTAACAGTTTCTCTCCTGAGACTTGTAGAAAGCAGAAAATAATAGAAATCAAAACTTCGTTTCCAGTTATTTATATTCTTTTAGTATTCACTACCAGTAGCACTGAATTTGAGAATGAGCATTTTTCATTAGGAATAAAAGATGAGGAAACTTAACCTTGTGTTACTTGCAAGGTATCCTCAATGACAGGATCTACCTGGAGCCGAGAAGAGAGCTCCTTCTGTTCTGCTCCTAAAAGAAATAAACAGCCACGAATCAGGAGCATAATTTACCCTATGTCACAATGAAACTGCAGAGCAATGCATGAAATTTCAAATGAAGCTTTAAAAATGAAGCTGTAGAACTGAAGTGTACTGACATAGATCCTAACTCCCTCCACAACTTGAACAGTGAAATCCATTCTCATTAGAAGCCCTTTCTTCACTGTGTCAGAAAGGACCAGTTCTCTCCAGTCAGACAGCACAGCTCCCTGCAGCTGCTGACTACTCAGAGCTTGCACACACACCACAGCACCACTACAGCTGTGACCTTCTCAAAAAGAGGTGAAACAAACAGCAACATTCTGTATTTGACTGAGAAAAACTATTCTGCCATCCATTTCTTAAGATGTCATTTCCATTTCAGTAGGAAAAGAGCCATAATACTTAACAGAAATATTTTCTGTTCATCAGTTTTAAAACTGAGAAACTTTTTTCTTACATATTTTACAGATGGAGTTCCAACTATTCTGTTGGAATCCTTTTGTTTCAGGAAGGAACGTGTACCAATCCTTACTAATGACAATGAGCTGATGTAACAAAGACTTTAAACCAAGTTTTGCTCAACAATCTGAGTTAGCAAGAGAAAACTCATTTCTCACAGGAGCATTCTACCACCTTACTGCCACAATTCCTTCTAATACGTACATTCTTTCATGTTGAAAAATAGCCTGATTACCATCAGACATTACACCATTTTCCCTGAAAGAGTTTCCTAACAGAAGGCAAAGTAAAGCTTACTGCTGGTGGTTACAACTACCCCCTTATCCAACACTGACACAACAAAGTAAAACTGTATATTTTTTTAATTATCTGTGTGATTACAGCACACTGGAAAGAATCTGTAATACTACATATGCTACAAAATCCTTCCCAACGTATGGTATCCTAACTCTCACATAAGCCTTGTGATAGCATTACTCCTACAAGATATCAAGGAAAAAAATGCAAAGAATTCACCCAAATCTACATGGATAAATTCACTTCTTCCATTTGTTTATGCAAAATCATTCTTCCATGATATGCCACAATGCTGCATCACCCTTTGCTTGCTGCTTAATTAATCTGAGGTTATCTGTGTACAGTTAGCTCTGCAGCAATGCTTCAAAAAGCTTCTTGGTTTTCAGGACATTTCCACATGCAACTCTTGAGGGTGACTTAAAAATTAAGCACCTCTTTCTCTGCCCAGCCTGCTGTAAAATGACATTCTTTGGTAAAACTTATTAAAGAATATTATCAGATGACCTTGAATTCCTTCAACTGTCTGCTCCTTCGGCTCTTCTACTTGAAGCTGAGAACTCAGAGCAGGGAGTCTGCTTTGCAGATGGATTACTTCTAACTGAGATTCTTCTGGGCTAATTCGAGTTCTCGGTGCAACCGGAACAGTCTGTTTCTGTGGAGCTTTAAATACAGAACAACAGTAAATCATTTAAATCCAATCCAATCACCCTACAGTACCACTTCTACACATGATGCTAAAGCAACTTTAATAAACTACACACACAAACCTCAACCATCTGTTTAGATGAAAAAGATCTTTAGCTACCTGTCTGATCCTCAGTGAGAATGTGCACTCGTGGCTGTGCACAGAACACTCCATGAGTGGTGCATCTGCTCGCAAGGAAAAGCCTCCTAATGAAGGATTCAAACACATCTCATGCCTTTAGATCAAGTTACCAGCACCCACACAACACTGAAAGCACTAGTAACTATGAGAAAACAAGGAACAAGCTCCCAGTGATCATTATGTAAATACATTAAGTAGAAGGAAGATATCTGACTCTTACAGTTGGGTTCTGCAAGAGAGCTGGCAAGAAATTTTTGACAGCCCTCAGTCTTGCTCCAGATGGCATCAAAGTAATGGTTCATGCAGCTTAGTGAGTGCTCCTTCCCTGCCAGCATGCAATGCTTCGTGCTGACAGCACTGGATTTATTAACACCCAGTGAAATGACAGCACGTGGGCAACAGCTACATTTGCCCTTCACCAGTCGTAGTTTTTCCTAGCTAGGAATACTGAATGCCAACACACAGGTCACTGCTGAGCTGCAGTATCAACAGCATCTCAGTATCTTAAATCACAGAACTAAAGTTCCAACCTCACTGCTTATAGAGAATAAAAGGTCATATACCAAACAGCACGTTCCTTGGAATTTTACACCTTGATTACCTAAATATATGTATATATTTCAACTTTGTTGCTGTTTGGCTTTCTTCTCCTCTTCTCCCAAAAAGAAAGAACAGAGTTCAGAAAGAGACACAGGAGCAAACAATTAGCTCCAACAACACACCTAATACTGAGTACTTTCTCCTTGGCAACTGTTAACACTTGAGAACATTTCTGGTACTTTCATTCTGTTGAAGAGAAAGCTCCACAGAGCACTCATTACAGCCCTCCAGTACTTGAGGGGAGCCTACAAGCAGCAGGGAGAGTGGCATTTTATGTGGTCTGACAGTGATGGGACAAGGGGGAATGAATTCAAACTAAAAAAGGGAAGATTTAGACTAGACATGAAGCAGAAATTTTTTTACTCGGAGGGTAGTGTTGCACTGCAACAGATTGTTCAGAGAAGCTGTGGATGCCCCAAGCCTGGAGGCATTCAGATGCAGGTTGGATGGCAGCCTGATCTGGTGAGTGGCAACTCTGCCCACGGCAGAGGGGCTGAAAATAGATTTCTTTTTAAGGTCTCTTCCAATTCAAGTCATTCCATGATTCTATGGTTTTATCTCAATACGCTTTACAGACGTACTGTGTTGACTGATATATTTCAAATAGCCCTTTCTTCCCTTGTGTACACTTTCATAATTCAACACTGAAGACTGTTACTGTAATGTACACAGGACGTGGAAAATCCCTGATGTATCACTGACATCCACCACTTCACACTGTTTATCTCTAAGTGCTGTGCTCAGACTGGATACATAAAACAGGGCTTGGAAATATTACAGCTCAGCATAAACGTAAAATGATGCTGGTTACCTGCAGAATAATTTGTTGTTTTTGTAACTGATTCCTGTGCTTCAGAGATTGCTTTCAGTATTAAATTCTTATTGGCCTGTTTTGAAGGTGGCAGTGAAGGTCTAAGTGAGATGAAAGAAAACAATTAGTTGTAAATAGATTGCAACAGTAATCATATCCACACTCAACACAGGTATTTTAAGACATTAACAAGTTACACATAACACAGATAGAAATCACCTCTAACAACTCATTTTACTTATGCTTTCAACCTGTTAAACTGTTCTCTGAATAAACGGGGATCCATAAAGTGCTCACAAAAGCAAAATCCAGAGGTACCTCTCATCTTCAGCTGCTGCAGAACCATGCTGCTTCTGAAATGCACAAATTCTGCCATTCCTGTCCACCCACTTCTGCCCTTACAATTCCTGTTACTACAGCCACAATAGCACTAACTATGCAGCTGCCTCAGGCAGCAGATGAAGAGCGATTCTGTAGAACTAGATTAGTTGTAAAAAAAGTGCTTTCCATTTCTCTTCCAACACTGACAATAATAAAGTTTAAATCAGGCATGCTGTGGTGCTGAAGGTAAGCTCAGCTTAAAGCAAATCTTACACAAGCTAGCACTGCAGAGCTATCTGGTCCCTAGTTTAGATACTCTCAGTGTTGGAAGTCAGAAAAAGCCTCTGACAGACCTCGACTAACACCTGACATTCATACAGAATGAGATGGGGAGTAATGTCTTATATCTTTTGAAAAGACAAAATAATCTTTAAAAAGTAGAGCAGCATACAGAGGCAAATTTCACATTCAAAATATATCCATTAGGTTTTGTTCTAAAGTAACAGAGATGGAAATGATGTCAACGGGCTCAGTGTCAAAAAAAAGAATCAGCTTTGTCTGATCAATGACAACTGATTTGAAAACAGTCTGGAAAAAAATAATGCTGGAATAAACAGGCATCTCACTCACAAATGTGTGACTCAGTACGAAATGTAGAAACAGCTCACTGATTCTTCAACCATTTCTACTTTCAAATTCTTTTGTTCATTTACTCTGGAAACGACAGAGAATCACAGTGATGTTCAGTACCTTCTTTCTGGCTTTGCAGGTACAGACACACTGCTGGAGATGCTTCCTGTTCGCAGTCCATAGTCCTCCTCCTCCTCCTCTTCTTCACCATCATTACAGAACTTTTTGACTTTGACGACTGAGCTTACAATGGGCAACCTTCTCTTCCTGGAGCCTTCTTCCTGCAACAGACAGGACAGCCAAAGCAATTCCTTGAGTGCAACACACACATTAACAAGCCAGCAAAGGACATACTGTTATTCTACTCACAACCAGAAGATGGAGAACTTGCACTCAAATTGCATGGTTGTGAGACTAAGACACCCTGACAGTAACACAGAACGTGTTACACTGAAGTGTCTCGTAAAAAACAAGACAGTAAATAACACTTAGGAAAGGAGAAGAATGAAGTCTAAAGACAATTTATTGAACATCTACAGAAAAAAAGAGAGTTTTCCAAAGCAACACACAATGGGTGCAACCATAAAAATCATTATTGAGAAATAACTGAGAATGACTTCCTCCCACGCAATAAATCTAATTCTTAGATTAGTATAAAGATTAAGTTCCAGCTGTCTGACATGCTCTGAAGGAAGCTAGCAGCTTTGCAGAGTCAGTTTGGTGGAGCTTAGGAAGCATAAGATGCCTCTTCTGACAGCCACTCACTACAACCACAGTGCACACGGTAGTGACATTTAAATGCTAGTCTGTGGAAAAGCACTGGAGGAGCACTACACATCAGTTCTTCCTATAGGGAACACCACTCAGCACTGAACTGCACAAGAGTACACATGAGGCACTGCTGGGTTTGTGCACTGTGCCATTTGATTGACCATATATCCTCCACAGAGACAAAAAACAGGCTAAGGAGTGGACCTGGACTACACCAATGCATAAGACAAATGCAATTCAAAACAACACAAAACAAACAACACAAACCAACTCCTAAACAAAATAACTTCTTAAAGAAAACATGTCTAAAGACACAGCTGAATACAGCAAAGGCCCATGGTTCTAATTAATTGCAATAGCCCTTCTCTGGATGTTACTGCTGAAATGCCAATAGAAGAAAAGTGTCAATACTTTCTCCTCACACAACCAAGAAGAGTTGACTCAACTGTCAGCAATTTGTGTGCAGCCTTAAACAGACCTCTACATTTTGACTGTTGCTTCCCCACCTTAAAAACCAGAGACATCAGCAAACATCCCCGCAAAGCAGTCTATATTTCCAAACAAAAATCACTGCCTATTTACAAAAGTCATTTCAGTAGTAGCAAAGATAGAAAATGATCCACACAATGGGAAACACAGATGACATGGAATTAAATGTAAGTAGAGTTTCTGCTTTATTCCAACAAAATCAGCCGTAACAATCTTCATTCCACTCACAGAGGGCTCTTAATGGACAGCCTTAAAACTGTCAGCTGGGACCAACTCTGTCTGGGTTAGTCCAGTTTCCAAAGCTCATAATGTAGCAACCAACTCTTAGTTCGTGTTTGTACAAAAGCTATCACAGAAAGTGCTTAAATGCCATGGCTCTAAAGAGTTCAACAATGATCCTATTAAGTAACGTATCTGGGCCCTAGACTAATGTGTACCTAACATATATATGGCATAGCTATGAATAAATCTTACCCTAACAACACAGACTAACAGAACTGTAGATTTACAAACCACTTAAAATCACCATGCTAACCCAAAGCTCCTGCCTACAGATGAAGACGATTATTTCTGATTAATCACACTCATCATAACATTATGCTAACACAGTTCAGCTCCAAACAGCATCGAGATGCACAAGTTAATTAATTCAGCTATACAGCAACCTGAGAAGAGATGATGTTGAACTCCACAATGCCTACCTAACAGTGGACCCAAAGAAGGAAATCTCAAACTCACTCATACCAGTACCATCAGTCCCCTGATTTCTCCACGGTGAAGATTCAACTGAATGCATACACAGAAATTTAGGCCCCTAGCAAGCACGAGACATAGCAATAGTCACAGCTGACAATCATACTAACCTCACTGCCTCCTTTATCAGCACTGAATTTGGAGGTGGGTCTGTAACTCTCCGTTAAGCTGCCAAATGCTTCTGGATTGCACAGCTGGACTGCTTCCAAAGACCTGCAGCTTTGTGTATCTAACTGCCGGTTCCCCTGCAAGTTGCCTTGCTGTGACAATCTGTGCACCTGAGCGCTGCCATCTGTGCCCCTGCTGGCTGGAGGTCGGTAGATTTCAGCAGTAGGTCGAGAAGAACCATAAGTTACAGTTACAATAGGTTTCTTCCGTGACAAAGGGTTCTCCTGCACAAAGTTTAGGTCCTCGTCAATTAGATCATCTGGCTCAGGTTTAATGTCAATCACAGCTTCAGAAGGTGACAATTCCCTCAAAGGTTTGACTGTAGACATTAAGCGGGACGCAGAACCATCTTCACAAGACTGCCTGATAAAACAAGACATTGTCAAATATTAACTCTGTAAGCAAATTACTGGAAAATTCTGGCTTTATAAAACAAAGCCAGATGGGAAGACTCATGAAGGTATTATTTCTTACACAAACCTACCACAACAATCGCCATTTTTGTTAATTAATCTAAGCACGTCTACTTCTGAAAGAACTTCAGCACAATTCCTGATGTAGTGTTTTTTATTTAACAAATTATAGAAATGCCATCCTCTTCAAAGCTACACTGACATTTCCAATTACAAAAGGCTTAACCTATGTGAGCAAGCCACTAGGAGCCTCACCGTGAAGCAGTGTTTCTTTGTTCCTGTGAACTGGTTGAAACTCTTGAGTCGGTTCTTTCAGACCGAGTGCTGGAAACTGTAAGAGGTGGCAAGGGATCCTCACGCCTCCTCTCTTCTTTCACACATGAACTACTTTTGCTAGAAGAATGGTTGCTCTCAAAAATATTATGTTCTGAAGATTTTGCGCCGGATGGCTCTGCAAGGACAGGAACCTTTAGTTTTGTACCGAAGAGCAGCATGGATTTTACAACAAATCTATCTAGGCAAATGTAGCAAACGAGACATCGCTCAGATGAAAACAGATCAACCTTAAAAGATTTTTCAGCTAAAAATATCAGTAAGAAATGTTGGGCATGGGAATAAATTATTTATCTCAAAGACAAAAAAAAAAAAAAATTCTAAAAGGTGAGGACCCAAAATAACCACAGAAATTTAAACTAATAATAATAAATAAATTTCACTCTAAATTCATTTCCTCACTTACCAGTAGTTACAGATCGCAGCTTATCCAAAACACCATGGAGCCTGAAAGAGAAGGGGAGGGAGCAAGAAGCAAAAGAGAAAAAGGAGAAATAGAAGAACTTTAATTCAGAAAAATGATCTTTCAGAAATCAATTGTCCTTCCTCCATTATAATTAAGGTCTTATTCCTACAAGGCTACAATGACAATGTCTAACCTCAAAACATGAGGCTTTAAGAACCTTGCCTTCAGTGAGCAAACTTCACACATCCAGGTAGGATATTCACCACATAGAATCATAGGGGTTGGAAGGGACCTCAAGAGATCACCAAGTCCAACCCCCCTGCCAAAGCAGGTTCCCTACACATCTACTGTGTACATCATCTACTGTGGGCATTCTGTTTTTGCTGAATTAAGGCACTACTTTCTACTGTTCCACTACAACCAATGGTGGTTAAACTTCTTCAAAAGGAGTGTTTTCAGAAAACCTAAGTTAGACAAGGATTTTACTTCATATACAAAACTTTAACAGCACAGAAAAGTCGAAAATAATTCTAAATACAAACCTAAAAAATATACAATTCACAGCACCTAATATAACTCGGGGCTCTCCCAGTGCACTTTGTGTTTACCAACAATAGTCTTCGAGATATGTTGGTGAGCAAAAACACTGCAGCGAGGTACCAAATTTGCTGTTTGCCTGTGGAAAAGGCACCAAGCTGAAGCAACACGGAAAATCAAAAGGCTAAAAAATAATGCTCTTTAAAAACAAACATGCATTACAAAGAGAATAAAAATCAAAAACTATAACAAAAGAAAACACTTCAGTACATAACCCAGTTAGAATTCCGATCTGATCACGGGCATCTCCATAATTTAGACTGAGTATCAGAAAGGAGTCAAAGAGCAAAGCCACGCTGAAAATCAGGAGAAGCCAAACTGCATGCAAATATAAGAAAGGCTCTTCTCTAGAACACCGTTAAAGATTTTCTCAGCCAAGTTCTGCTGGTGTGACCACCGTGTATCAGTTTTCACACTGACCCTCAGATATCTGTGACACAGCACCGGGTTCAGAGTACAAAGTGGTGGCCAGCCAGCAGGAGCTGCCAGCTCTGCCTCAGAACAGCAGGGAAACTTTTATTAGATGACCCAGAAATACTGCCTACAGAAAAAAAACAAGGCAGCAAGACCTCACTTGGAGTATTCCATTGAGCCGGGCACTCATTGCTTAAGAAAGTAAAAATTCTGAATTGCCTTCAAAAGAAAAAAAAAACAATCAAACACAGAAAGCTCCCAAATACAACACTATAAAATGTTTTTCCCTACAAGTCCTCTTACACCCTCCTGCATACATTTCATCTTTTCTTTTCTAACATTCTTTTATCACCTGATAAAGCACCCTGAAATACATTTTGTATTTATTAACAAGTGCAGATACTCAACTGAGTGTGGAATTTAAACGGGAATTGTGAAAAGCAGCAGCACACATATCTACATGTAGCTGATACCAAGTTCTGAATATAAAGACAAGAAAAAAACTTGATTTCTTTCTTCTGTTGAAATTTACTTTCTCTCTGTCTTGATTATTTTTCTATAAAGTTTAATCTACAAATTCAAAAAAGTATTTTCTGCTGCATATTACTGTGTTTTTCAGCATGTATTGAGATTCGGAGAAAATTAAACCCATCAACTTGTTCATCTAGACCATTCATCCAATCAATTCCCAATATTACTGTGAAAAAAAACAACTGCATGACTTACCGAAGGGCAAAGGCCTAAAATTGTGCTCAGGCAGCTCGTGAGAGGGAACAAAGCATGAAAATACTAAAACTTAATTAAAAAAAAAAAAGAAAGGGTTCACATTTAATGCCACCAATTAATTCCACTTGCCAGCCTTATATTTTTGACAGATGCAAACAAAAAAAAAAGTGACCTAGAAGGACCTAACTTTTACTGTTTTGTTTATGTTTCTGCCTTGAAAACATACTCAACTTCTAAAAAATTTCTTGTTGCTATTTCATTGCATAAGTGTTCCTAACGAAATAAAGGGAACTCTGACAAATTGCATGGAAGTGTTGGAAATAAACATATCCAGTCAGACGAAAATTATAAACGAAATAAACAGAAAAAGAAGGAGATAGGGAGTATATCTGTACATATTAGTTTTCCTTAAAGCAATACTGGATTAGAGATTTGAGAATAAGATTAACTTGAAAGAATACACAACTTTGAAAGCCAGAAAAAAACCTCTGGAGTGACACAGTATCTACCAGATACAGTAAGAGAAAATGCTTAAGAAATACTGTAATGTCTAAACTTCTAATACAGCATAGAATAAAATAATTCACCACTGTCAGGACTTCAGGAAAAAAAAAAAGTTAGTTTGCTGCTCGCTTATCCTGTTCACAACAATTCTGGGGTTCTCTTTATTCTGTATAGCTGGGTAGTGGCAATAAATAAGCAGCCTGAGAGGTGGGAATGCCTGAACACTTGGTGCTAAGCCCTGTCAAAGACAGTACACAGAATTAGATTCACTGCTCATCTGTCCTGTATTTCCTATGTGCAACAGCTATCAGAAGGACTATCAGCATAAAAGAAATTGTTTTTAAAATAATTACTTATAAAGAATGAACTGCAGTATATAAAACTCCCACGCTCACAGTGGACTGCAGGAACTGCTTTTTAAATCTACATATGGCCCTCCCTTGCCTGAGCATTACAAATTTCATTCAAAAAATCTGACTGCTTTTATAAGCAAAAAAAGATTATAAGCCCTCCAGTTACCTTTGATACTTATCTATCACTGCAGTCATCTAATTGCTGACAAACTAAAAATGATTTATTTATTATGGCTGCGAAGTAAAAAAGCTTTGATTAATGTAAATTACACAATGAGAAGATAAGTGCTTACATTCTCAAGTTTCATTTATAGGAAGGAATTTACTGATAAGAGTGACAATTAGCTTATAAACATACCATACAGTAAACCTGACAGTGTTGTTTCCAAGAAAAAGCGAAAGGTCTTCTGTCATCTGCTCCTGACTCTTCTTATTGGCCACCATAACCATAATATAATCAGGGAGCTCTTCATCTAATAAAATGAGAAACAAGTTGTTTTGAAGTACAAAAAAAAATCATAAACCCTGCTTTTTTCTACAAGGCTTCTGTAGGCAGATTATTATGTCAGCAAATTAACAATACTTCCATGTCATCTGAGGTTTAATACAACTTTCAGCCACGAATGAGAAATAAAAAGTTGCAAATTTCACAAGAGCATAAGCCAAAGATCAAAGTATTTGAATAGTGAGTAAATAAAACAGAAAAAGGACTTTGTGCAAACCACTCTGCTGGCTGGTTAAAAAAAGAAAATATCAGTTAATGAAAAAGACAACTTGCAATGGTGACAAAGACTTCAAAACTAGAAACAAAAAGACTAAACGTGGTTCTCTGGAACTGGCTGAGTTCAGAAAGTCGGCTCACAGAATCAAACTGATTCTGCAAATACCATGACCCATTTTAAACTGGACGAAAACGCAGACAAGGTCAAACTGGGACCCTGGTCCTGCAAATCACAGGATCTCTGAACCACGGTCCCAATTCCATTCCTTCATCTGTAGTTAAAGAAAAAGCACAAACAACAAGGCTACTTCCAAAAAGTAAGTAGTAAGGTAAGACTACTTCCAAAAGAGCACTGTTTTAAACAGTCATCTTTTACTGCTGTAAAAAGCAAAAACAGAAAACAGGCTCTAAAGGGCAGTATCAACTTCATCGTGAATCCAGGGGGAAAGACATTTCACATTACCCATATCTGTCCTCACACATCCAACACATCCTCGTCACATGTATTTCATCAGCATCAGTTTAATGTAGCTCTTAATAAGATCTCCACTGATAAGAAGAAAACTACATCGCACAAATGGAAAACTATGTAGCACAAATGTGCAAAATGTACTTCTGACATGGCCTTTCATGCTCATCAGTCAACCTAACTCAGTCTCACAGTAATATCCTTTCTCCTAGTCCTGATAAATATCTGAAATTCAAAATGCTGTTGAAAAGATCCCTAAGAAAGACTGACTCTGACTCAGAGTGGTCACAAGTAACTGATGTTATATGGAAGGAATATGCTTCATATAACCTTTCTTCTTGTGCTTCAAATAACCTTCTTTAAATATTTAAAAAGACACATCATTGTTTGTTTCTTTTCAATCCCTTGCCACAGTATCTCCCTGAAAGGGGAGACTGTCAGCCTCCTTTGTTATTTCCTTCATTTGTGTCTACATATTGCATCCCCTTACACTTGGACTGCCCATTTTGTGAAGTCTTTTTATTTTTCACATTTGCCCAGCAGTAACTCAGCCTGGAGGTAACTCAACTCATGCCTGAGGTTTACGCATCCAACAACACAGTTAACAATAACACACTGTTCCAGTGAATGGCATTATCCATCTGCTTCTTTGCTACTGAACAACAAACCTAAGGCTGATTGCTAAATGCATGCTAAAACTCACCGACATAAGCCCCCAGCTCCTGCAGCTTTCCTTTTATAGCACCCTGGAAAATAATGAAATAACATTTAAGGACAGAAGAACAAAGTGCTTTAAAGTGCGAGCCTCACTTAGTGACGTTATCATTGCTATGTATCTGAACATTTTGGTTTAACAGACATCGCTGTAGATTCTCCACATCTTGTTGTGCTGACAGTCGCCACTTAGAACCACCACCACCCGCACTACCCGACAGCCCTCAGCTCCCAGCTTCTCGTTAAACAGAGGGGCAAAGACAAAAGTCCCGGATGGTTTAAGAAGGTCATTCATCGCTGTCGGGACTTCCAACGCCACCACCGAGCGGAATCCGCTGACAACCGCGTCCCGCTGGCAGCAGGGGCCGCCACCAAAGCCGCCCGCTCCGCCTCTGGCTCCGGGCCTGAGTCCCACGGTGCCCCAGGCCTACGTCCTGCAGCTCCGGCGGAGGGGCAGCCGGCAGCGCCCGGCCCCGCTTCGCACAGCAACGCGTCCCCGCAGCTCCCGGTTCGCCTCACCGCCCCTTCCCCCGACAGAAGGCGGCCCGGCCTTCAGCGGAGGCCGTAGGGAGCCCGGACCGCCATCGGCGGGGCCTACACCCCGCGAGCGGGCGCTCGGGTCGGGCCGTGTCCGCGGGCACACGGGGGAACGGCCCGGCCGCTCCTCTCTCACCCGGATCTTGCGGCTGATCTCCGTGCCGATCTCCATGGCCGTGCCGCGGCCCGCCCGCTCCCGTCCCCGCGCGGCGCAGCGCTCGGGCAATGCGCGGCCTCCGCCTGCAGCGCCCCCTGGCGGCCAGCGCCGAGCACTCCGCGCCGCCTCGCACGGCCGGGGCCGTCTGTGCGCTGCGCCCGTGTCCCGCGTCACTTCTGTGGTGCCGGTTCAGCAACACAACGCAGAGATCAGCACATAACGTGTCTTTTACAAGTAATAACGCTGGGAGTTTATTTTACCCAATGGCAACAGCTGTTTTAATCTCTTTTGCATCACGGCTCCTAATATAAACCAAACATAATACAGAGGTGGCCTACGCTAATTAATGCTAACGATCTGAGCTGTTCACCTGACCATTCTTAAAGCATACTGGTGTTACAATGAGATACAGTGAGTAACAAATCACTTCAACTATAACATTCCTTTTTGCCCTTTGAGAGACATATTTAGCTCTGTTTAGATTTCAAATAAGTTATACTTATTTGAATATATACTTAAACTTCATTGCTGCAACAAAAAAAATGTTCTGAAGGACACTAATCAGAATTAAATTTATGACATCAACTAATTAGTTTACTTTTCATAAAAAATATTTTGTTCCAAAAAGAAGTGTATTTTATTAATTATGACAGAAGCTCGCCGCTTCAAGTTTAGTGCTGTATGTTTTGGAAAACTGACGTTATTTTTCATACAGTGAAACCCTATAGCATTTCTTACTTACTAGAACATTGTTCAACATTTTACAGTGCCTTGTCAGTAAAAATAAATCTTTCAAATGTGTAATTTCAGGTTTCAGGCATGTGACAGACAGTGTGTGTGCTTATTTTTCTAGCAGCTTCCGCCTCATTTCTTCTTACCTTTGAGAAACAAGTAATGATGTATGGATACCCAGCTACCTCTTGGTTTTTCACGGATAAGGAATGGAAAAGTGGCAAAACAGTGAGGTCACAGTCACAGAGAGTAATAAAGTGACTTTGTTTAAAGAAGAGCTTTAACAGTGACTCATAGAATCAGACATATTTTGTCTCTTCAGTTCATTAAGTCACTATTTTGTATGGCTAGCGAGTAAATTATTTTTCTACAAGAATTCTTCATTGTTTCAACATCCTGGGAGTAGCCCTTTGAATGGTAGTTTGGGGACTATCCTGTATTTTATTATAACTCTCCATTAGTCTGAAGAAAATACATGTCTACATACCACTTTTCTGACAGGGGAGTGGCTGATTCTGCTTCCCTCTTTTAGTCTGTAAAGACCTGATGGAGGACAAAGTTCTTGGAATCTGAACAAGGTGAATGTTTGCAACAACCTTCACCCTGTTGACAGGGCATTACTCAACCCAATCGGCACAAACTTTTCCGTGCCCTTTTAGAATAAGGGCTGCAATATTAGTCTCTTCTGTAGATTCAAGGAGAGCAAAGGGAACGTGAGTATTTCTAACTATGCATGCAATGGAAGTATAGACTGGGAGCAGAGGGGGAGAAGCAATAGCAAAGCGTAGTGCCCTGAGGCAGTCAGCCCACGACTTATTAACGTCTGTATTAGAGATCATCATATGCTCATGGACTCCTTTGTCACTGTGTCCTATCTGTTAGAGGTAAAACAGCTAACGGAGAACTGATGGGGCAAAATATAGGATGTAAAGGGCAAAATGCAGAAAATACAGGTAAACACAGTTAGGATACAAACTAGGATTTATAGAAATAAGAAGCCATGGAGTTTAGGAGTAAATGTTTGATGAGTTTCAAAGGAGAAAATGTAATCTATGGAGAAGCCTATG
This sequence comes from Cyrtonyx montezumae, assembly GCF_038088225.1. Taxonomy (NCBI): domain Eukaryota; kingdom Metazoa; phylum Chordata; class Aves; order Galliformes; family Odontophoridae; genus Cyrtonyx; species Cyrtonyx montezumae. The sequence continues at coordinate 16,192,679 of NW_027071826.1, forward strand.
GGTAATGTCCTACCTGTATTTAAATAATGTATCCTTTTTTATGAACATTCAAAGAGAAAATACAGGAAGAAATAACTGCCACATTAGAAAACTCTAATAATGTAACTTCCAGGCAGGGAATCGGGCAGGAAAATGGTGTGATCAAAATTTAGAATAGAAAATGAAGCAGATAGGAGAACGCAGACTTTATTTCCAGCATGAATTGTTTAGAAACACGAGGTGTTACTTTTGTTACCCTGAATCTTCCAAGTTTGGGTTTGTCATTTATCACACTGTTCAGTTTTCTCAGGCAAGTAACATTAGTTCTGCCTCCTAACAACTTTTAGAAAAGGATATCCATTTAGTTTAATTCAACATAGTTTATTTTACTCAACATAGGGCTAGTCTGAATGACTTATTCTCTTGGCCTATAGACTGTTCACCCTAACTATGGCTTATATTTGGGAGGAAAAAAAGAGAATTCTCCTGATAGGAGGAAACCTGTTGTGTCTGAGAGAAATAACTCAGAAGAACTCATCATAGTACACAATTGCCTACATATTTCAGCTGCGATTAGTGTACTCTTCAGTAGCACTATGTTTGCATTGCAGATCTGCAAGTTAGACTTGCTCAGACAGTAGCATGTTTGCTTTATCTTCTTCCTCATCCCTCACCTGTTTCAAGTTTGTATATGCTTTTACCTGGCTCATACAATGTGAAGAACAATAACATTCTACATAGCATACAATTGTTTACTGTATATCTGTATAATTTTATGAGTATTTGTGGGGAAGGGATAGAGCCCCCTACGTGAAGATTGACTTCATTAAATGCTATAAATATTAATTCATTCTCGATAAGAGGGTTGTTATTAAAGACATACCTTCTACTGAAGCCTTTGGGATTTTTGATGCGTGAGGAAGAGCTGAAGGATCAGTCTTTAAGCCTGCATTTTCTTGCTGTATGTATTACCAACAGCTGAAACTTTGCAAGGACTTCTGCTTTTAGCTGCAGGTATTAATGTATGTGCATAGATCACTTAGTGGAGCACATAGGAATTAAACACTAAAAACACTTCCAAGCTGTAAAATAATAATAATAATAATAATAATTGAAAGTAATAACAGATTTTTTTTTCTTTTTTGGTAGGAGATTTGCCTCAATTGGAAAGGTTTAAAATAAACGATCATATGATTAAAAAAAGCGAGGATTGCCTGCTATTTGTTGTAGCCCCTATTTCTGTAGCAGCCCGCAGCCAGTGAAGCAGCTGTTCATTGCTGACATTCTCCCTGCCAGGCATTCCAGCTCTGTGAGGTAATGGGCTGCAAGCATACGGGCCTTCGCTTTAATTCTTTCGGCGTATCCTTCCGCATGGGTAGAGCGAGGGGAACGCCTCCAGGAAAAGAAATTAAATGCACGCACACACGGGCACAGAGACGGACGATTTGAAAATATTCCAGAGAAGGCGATTTTGTGCTCGCACGGCACAGCGCGGCGTGGAGAGGCTGCCTGCAGAGCTGGCTGGCGCTGGTTTGTTTTGTTGCGATATTTCCTTCCACCCCCAGCTCTTTACCCAGTGGAATGATACCCAGAGCAAGTTTTTTGAGACAGGAAGTGAGGAATGTTTTCACTATGAGTGATCTGAGAAGAAGGTGGGTTAGCCGAGATAGCAGCTGTGCGGTGCAGGAGGAGCACAGTAAGGCAGTTCCCAAGGAGTGCAGATGAGATGGCTCCGCCAGAAGACGTCTCGGAGCACTGTGGCTTTTCTTCGGCTGCACACGTGTGAAGGGAGGCTCGGCGTCTTTGGATCGCAGCAAAAGGTAATGGGAAAACGGCAGGCGCAGGAAAATGTGGAGGGTGAGCACAGCTGTGTGCGGGGTTTCCAACATTTACTTTTTGAAAAGTAAAAGCTACAGAGCTCTGTGCTTCTGGAGGAAGGAGAAGTTGGAGATGCGCGCTTAATGCAGTTCTTTTAGTCCAGCAGCCAAGTCAAAAATTAACTGGTAAAACAAGGGAAGGGTAGAGCACTCTGATTTTTTTTTTCTGGCTCCCTAAATCTCGCACAAAACAAAATATGTACTTCGAGCATTTAAAATTATAGGAACCTGATTCTTCTGTGTGATGTTGCAGTTTTATTTCATATGCAGGCTGTTTGAAAATCTTCGTAGAGTAAAATGCTTGTTATTTAGAGGAAAGTGGGAAGTGGGAAGGGTAAGTAAGGGGAAAATATATCACAGCACTTTGTAATTGTGTTTCAGTCATGAGCAAGTTACTGTAATTTCAAGAGCAACTATGTTTGTGTTGAAATATAAGCTACTAAGTTTGGCCGCGATTGACGTTTTTACTTGTGCGGAAATCCCAGGCTTGCTAAATAAAGGGTAGTTGTTTTTGAGAGTCACCTGGGTTTGCAGCTTCTGGCTGTAGTTTCTGTTTGCTAAAGTAGCTTTGTCACAATGCAGATGTATCCCAACTTAAAATTATGCAGAAGACAAATACCAGAGCACCTGGCACTGCTGATCGCTCCTGGTATGTTCTGAAAATTCTGACCTAAGCTTCCTCCTTATGCCAGCATTGCTACCTGTATGCATAGAGAAATCACTGAGATTGGAGTCTGACAAAAGTCAGCATTAGGTGCCCTGTGAATTTCGTTTACCACTGCTTCCTGATATTTCTTCCACGCTCTTGGGATACCTTTCCTAAGGGTCTGATGGGGTCATAACGGTTTCAGTCTTTTATGTTCTGTCTGTAAAACTGAGATGAAAAACAGCACTGCAATTGTGATTGCAGCCTTCAAAAAAATGAATTGGCTTCTCACGTTGCTGTAGCACCAGAAGGAAAAAAAAAAGTGTAATTGTGCACAGAATGTGTCACAGAAGTGAGCTAAGGTCATTCAGCCAAAAGTTTCACTGGCAGGAATAAACCCAGTGCGAGATTCTGCTGGCAGCGGGAAGGAAACTAAAAGCTTCTGTCCACAGAGCATTCCCTGCATGCTGCTCTTCGGGGCTGGATTTGGAGGATCAGTGTACAGAGCAAGTAATCAAGTGAGGAGACTCTGCCCGTCTCTAGAATTTTCAGGGAAACTTGTTGCTGTCAGTTGTTACTTATTCTGTGGCCACACCCAAGAGTAATTGAGTCAGTGTTTGGAAAATATATATATATATACACATACTTTTGGGGGGGGGTTGGGGAGGGGGGGAGTTAATAAATCAGTAGAAGTGAATCTTAAGGTTTTAGATGACATCTGTTGAGGATGGGGACCAAGCAGAATGGTAGAACGGCCTCCAGCTTATTAGAAGCATGGCCCTGAAATGTGCTTCTGGTCGTTCTCTGAGTTGCAAAGATGTCATCGAGGAAAAATGCCTTGCTACACCTCAGGCCTGCAGCCTGAAAGAGTGGAGCACGGAGCCTGGTGGGGGCATTTCCACTCAGACAGCCTGGTTGGGTGGAGTAACGTTGTGTGCTGCTGTCTGGTTGCGTTTAAACCTTTTGGTGCACTGAGGAGGTTACCCTTTCCCAGATAAACGGATATATTTATTCTTATCTGAGAAGAGCCCTCGGGAAATCAAACCGTGCCTTTTAAAACGCGTTATTCCTGTGGTTTGTTGTTTGTTTTATTTATTTATTTGTGATTAAGACTCTTATTTCCGAGAAGCGCGGTGCTGCCGCTAGAGGTCCCGCGGCGGCTCACCCGAACAATGCGGCCGCGCCGTGTGCTCGGGGGCCGCCGCCTGGGCACGGCCCATCCCGCCCGGGGCGGGGGGGCTGCCTGGGCCGGGAGCGGCCCTGTCCTGGTGCCAGGTGGGCATCGAATTGTGTTATCGTGTTCGGGCCGCCCTCCTGAGGCCGACCCCCGCCCGGCTGAAGCGCTTTCATTTGGGTGGTGGCCCCAGCGCCCAGGCGCGCTGCTGCAGGACAACCTGCGTTCACCCAGTGCCGTTGTTTTCCACGTGCTACTGAAAATCAAAACCAGTTAGGCTGGGGCACAAGGGGTGAGACAGAGCTTGGAAGAGGGGAAGGGCAAAGTTAGCGTCTGGCAGAGCCGACGGGAGAGCAGGCGTGAAAGAGTTTGCAAAAGAGGGCAAACAGGCCTTTATGCTTGAAAAAAGTGCCCCTTTTTTCCCAAGGAAAAATTAGAAAATAAATAGTTTACAGAATTAGCATACTGTGGTGTGAGGCAAACCGTAACCTCAAACAGCACACAGCGCTTTAACGTAAGAAATAATGGCTCAGCGAGCTGCAATTCGGGGAAAATTAGAAGAATTGGATTTTAATTGTCGGGTAGGAAATGTCTGAGGTGTGAGGTGTAGTGCCTCGCTTCCTGCCTTTCTTTGGGGCTGGCTCTTGTGTTTTATCCAACAGATAGCAACTGAGGCTGCACGTTGCTCTGAAATAATGCCTGACTGCTGGTTTTGCTCCTAAAAGAAAAGGCTTTCCTCAGCATTACGAGTACCATAGGATTTTCTAGAGGTCTTTCATTTAAATACCAATTCGGTTTAGAATTGCTTCTTATTTTAAGGCCTCAGTCATGTTTAATCAAGACATTCTTTCCTTGCAAGTTAAAAAAGACACACACGCACAAAACTTGCCAAAGACCAGTATTGTATGTGGAAAAACCAGAAACTCTGGTGCTTATTTGAGTATTTGAATGCATAATAGCTCTGAAAATTGTTTTTACTTCATATATATTTTTTCTCTTTTGCTTCTTACTAGGATTCCAGTGGATGCCCCTCTACTTGTATCTCGGTGGAAAACTTGCTTATCTTTAATGGATACTGCTGCTGGTGGTTGATTTCTGGAGACTTTACAGCTCCTTACTCTTTGAGAGGAAACTTCTGCTTTTCCTCTCTCAAATCCCTGGTGGTGGTAGCTTTTTATCACTAACCATCGGTGTGGGAAAGAAGATGCCTTTACCTTTTGGGTTAAAATTGAAACGAACTCGACGCTATACAGTATCCAGCAAGAGTTGCTTGGTGGCTCGGATCCAGCTGCTCAATAATGAATTTGTGGAGTTCACTCTATCTGTGGAAAGCACGGGGCAGGAAAGTCTGGAAGCAGTGGCTCAGAGGCTTGAGTTGCGGGAGGTAAGTGAACTGTTGAGTTAAGGTATGGCTTTGTCTCTGGTGATAGATGAGCTTTGTGGTGAAACCTGACCATTTGGGGCAGTCAGCTTATCTTTTGGAACAACTGTTGTGTGTGCCCCTTGTTTCTTCAGATCTGGTCTTGAGGTTGAATTGGATTGATCCAAAACCGTTGCAAAATGTACCTTACAGAACAGGAGAGTGCCTAAGGCAACATGTGAGAAGTGGCAGTGAACAGAAGCTTAGAAAGACAAACAAAGCCACAGCAGTGGCTGTTTTTAAATCTAACTGTGCTGAAAATGTAGTTTAAAAAAACACACACACACACACAAACAAAAACAAACAAACAAAAAAACCCAGAAACCACCACCACATACTTTCTGCCTAAGTAACGTGGCTAAGAATTACTGAGAGACATGAGATTTTAGATCCCTATAGATTAGGACATGAAAGAGAATGTTATTTTGGAGCATATATTTCTGATGGATCAGTGCTGTGAAAAGAACCTGAAGCACTAAAGCGATATGTGTGCTGGTGACTATTTCTATCGTTTGATCACATATCGCAGACTTGTTTGCAAGCAGTGCCTTTGAACATGCATGTGGTCATTCAGATCAGTGTCTGGCCTCGTGGAGAAACTTGGTTTGCACTTACTGTAGCTGTATAATGTCTTCCCCCTCACCCCACAATTTCTTGCTAGGTATTTTTAAGTATGCTTTTGCAACTGAACTCTTCTCCCACGAGCATGGTGATTATTCTGAAAACACTGCTTACTGTACATTGCATGCACTGCTGGAGAATTTATCAGTAGGAAATGCTCTGTACAGTCAGTTGTTCTCAGAAATATATATATTTTCCCTGTTTAGAGAATAATTAATGAAAAGAATGAATCCATTCATCTCTGGTTTTTTTTTACTGTGTATGTTTTCTGTCCCAATATGCTTTCTGAATTGTCCAAATACTCTTTATCTGTACAGTCATTAGTGAGAAAAATGCAATTTTGTGGAGTGGTGCAACTTATTTTTTCATGCTCTTTCTAGAAAAGGGAAAATCTAATTACTCTCATAGTCTTAGAATTTACTTAAAACAGGTGTAATGTGTCTAGAATTCAGTTGTGATTGCATGGATTTGGTCAGTTTTACCTATGCACTTTCAGATGGCACTGCTAAGGCAATAGAAGGTAAAGAACTGAACTATGTTTGATTTGCAAAATGCGAAGTCTTTGTCTTCCTGAATGATGACCACTGCTTTTATCAGTCGATTTACCAGTATACATGATGTTTGTTTGTTTGTTTTCCCCAGCAATTCATTATCTCTCATTGGAGCTACTCCTAAAATCTGTTTTAAAAAGCAAAGGTTGGCAATTCCCCTCAATTAAGAGTCATATATCAGACTAAGGGAGTTGACACCACACTGCTCAACTCAGAACAGATTCTTTTGGTCATGCATTCTTGCATGGATTATTTTGGCAGGAAAATGTGTTGCAATAAAAGGAAATGGAAAGCAGGGATATAAATTACTTTCCAGAGCTTGCCTTCAAAAAATGTTGTTTTGCCTCTAAACAGTAGGATTTGCCAAACAGATACAGGGATCATTTCTGACTACTTTCTTAGTATGAGATTTTCAGGAAGATTGCTCAGCATTTGCTTATATCTGCAAAAACAGTATTAATCTTTAATACTGTGGGATAATAAGTACTTTCTCTAAGAGCTCATATTTTTAATGCATGACACACCTTTTAACATGTGAATTGAAAGTGTTAAACAAGAAAGTGCGACTATTTAAGCACTGAGATTTACCTCAGATATGAAAATGGAGGCATGAGCCTCCATTACTCTATATGGGCTATGTAGTTTTGATGTACAGCCTCAAAATAATTCATTGCAGGAGGTATGAGTGGAATCTCAACCTATTTACACACTGAAAGGTAAAATTTATCTTGGTGTAACCTGTAGTTAGTGAATTCAGTGAATGAATTGATTGGTTTCTTAGTGCTGTACTATCTTTTAAGATATTTGTGTTAACAGATCATACTTGAGTAATACTTCAGATTATGCAATGTATAGTTTAACATTGATTTACTTTCGTAGTTTTTTTTTTTCCAATTAACAATGTTCATTTTCAAGTTGTGTGGACACATACTTACAATTCAGAATGTATAAGTACCTGGACAGTTTTATTTTGTTACTGAATGGCAAGCCTTGCAAAAGAAGTGAAATGAGTCAATTAAAGTGAGGGATAGCTTGTATTTTGTCCTGTGAGAAGAATATAACCAAACCTGATGTAAAGGAGAAGCTGTATTTGTTGTGGAAAACAGTTATGAAGTTGCAAGTTGTGAAAAAGGGTTCAGAGGTCTGATTATGAACTAACTAGAAAAGTATGTTTAATACTGTGTGTGTTAGGTATAGGGCACAAGAATACAGATTACGTACTTGAGAATATAAAAACGTTTTTATAAGTGTTAATGCAATCAGATATTTATAGGATATTTGGCAAATGTTACAACTGACTTAGCTCTTTTGTCAGATTTTCTTTTAATTCTGTTTCCCAATAACATTTCAATACCAGAATAAAGGAGCAAATTCTCTTAATGTGTGCATGCAGAATCTGACTTCCACACAGATGTGTGGTACACAAGTACAACAATGACTCATTAAAAGAATAGAGAGCTTCTGTGTAAAGTGTGTGTGGTGTACATGCAAATTCCCTGTTTGTTTTGGACATGAGTGGGAGAGAACAAATCAAAGTTATCCAAATTCTGAATAACTCGGAAATTCTGAAACAGTGCTTCTGTGTTTTTGTAAAACTTTGTTCTGAAGTCCAAAGTATCAGCTCTTGTTTGGAGAAAACACGTGAACATTCCTTTAATTCAGTGTGGTGGTTTATTAGATGTTTGTTTACAAAGGTAAGCAATGTTCTGAAAGTAAGACCATGTGCAACTATGAGCACTCCTGTATGTGTATGTATTAGTAAGTGTACTGACTAGCAGATAAAAGTTGGGCTAAGTAATGATAGAGGAATCACTAACATAGTTATGTTTATGCCTCATATCAAATTTTTACTAAATACTGGCTCATGTTTAAAGAAATAGAACAAGAAGTGCTGATCACTGAATTGTTAATGGCTGCCTCTCTGAATGAAGTTTTGCTTTATGTTAGAAAAGGGAGATAAACTATCATGGAGGGATGCATATAAAAACCTTCAGAATCTTACTAGTTCAAAATGTGACTTTCTTGAAAAACAAAATTGACTTCATCTAAAGCATGCATTAATTTTAAATGTGCTGAAATAATGATTTAGGCACCCCGATATGCAGAGGGACATAGCACTCTGAGAATCAGTGATTACCCTCAGTGTAATTACTGCAATGTTTTTTCTGAAGGAAAACAGCTGTATGTTCCAGTGTAAGATTTGCTCTCCATCTTACTTATTATACTGAGCAACACAAAATTAAGATTTTTCCATGAAAGCCTTGGTGGCAATTAGGTAACACTGCCCCTGATATCTCTAGTTTATTAATAAAGTTAGGTCAGAATTTGAATGTACCACTTGATTGTGTCCTTTCACTGTTGCAATACCTGTGAGTTGTGGTATAGTTTTATACTAATTTTAACAATTAAGATTTTTGTTAGTTTTGAAGCAAGTATGTTAGTTTATTGTTCCATATTTTTAGACTATTTTTACATTTTGCTTTTCCTAATTGTGAAGAATTTCAGAATTGGGAATGTAATGCTTCCTTTAGTGTTGGTGCTTTGTAAGGTGTGAGTCAGAAGCAGGTATGTGAGTTTATCCTTTTTGGAGCCTTGAACAGATGTGGGAAAAATAACACATTTTACAGAAAAAGAAAGTACTTTCTGTGTTTCCTGGTTATATTAGCCAATAGTTGACCTGTTTCTGCAGGAGATTAAAGTATGTCTGGATGTGGCTTAACATCTTCTATGTGCTGTAAGTTAAGCTTTTCTTCTTCCTGAATTCTTTTAGGTACCTTGCTAAATCCTCCTGACGGGTAGATGCAGTTGAAAACTTTGTCAGTGCTAGAACAAAAATAGTCAATAAAGCCAAAGTACCCTGAAGTGTGTAGCTTCAAGTGAGGGGGGGGGGGAAAAACCCCAAAAACAACTGAAGAGGTTTTTATGAGGTTCCACAGCCCTCCTCCTTGTTCTGCAAGCACTGCTGGATGTCGAGGGCTGCAGCTTTCTTTTCAGTGGCAGATACGTGGCAAGGCTTAGAGTTTTCTTTTTTTGACCACTTCAGGGAAATCTTGAATTTTGCACTCTCGCCAGTCCAGGATGATCCAAAACCAGTCCAGGCTTCTCCACTAGAGACTGGGAAGATTTGTGAGGGGAGATTTCTGCTGTGATAAGAAGAAAGTATCTGGATAATTTTTAGTGCCCTTTGTCTTCTGTGGTATTTAATGTTGGACGTAGTGTAAAGCCTTTGCTTGATATCTGGCAGTTGTGCATAGCACAAGATTATTGAGCCAGTTTTGAAAGCAGTTTATTTGAACAGTTGTATTCTGAAGGCAGGAGCTGTTTTGTATCCAAGTATAAGATAAAGTGAGACTCGGTGGAGTCCCTGGGCTAACTGGGATTTTCTTAGTCTGGCTGCGATGCTTACGTTGAGACAGTGTTTTCAGCATTCTCTCCAAGAAAGTTGTACAGTGTGTTGTGTTCATACATACCAATATAAAGACGGAAAAACACCCACAAAAGTGTGTTTGTTTTTTTTTCTTTATCTCAGGATCTATAGAGAATAATTTTGTAAAAGACAGCAGTAATAGTGTTTTTCAAAATCCTAGGAAATAAATCTTTTTTCTGGTGTGTTATGCTGCTGAGAACAGAAAGCCACAACGTACTTTGGGGATGCAGAGCAGCTGCTGCTAAGCTCAAGTGAGAATATTTACACACTTGATATCGGACATATACATTTGTCATTTAGATTCCTTTTCTAGACAGTGTAAATTGTGGCAAAAGTAGACCCTGAGATTCTTTATTAAAGTCTTTGTGTGTAGTGCTAATCAGAATAACTGGTGTGTATAAATTTTTTTTTTAAAGTAGAGCCAGCATGAAATTATGTTAGGGACGAGACTGGTTCATTTTAAGGAAAATAAAATGGAATATGGCTGCTAATTACAGCCAGCTAATACCAGGTGGTACAAGGTAGAAGGACTACATCATTGATTCAGTATCAAAGGAAATTTGAGGATGGAGGTTTGATGTCTCCTTGGGATACTTCTTCCATTGCTTGGCTAATCTCATTGTGATTTTTTTTTTCCTAATTTGATTTGAGTTTCCCACATTGCAGCTTGTGCCCACTATCTCTCACCAGGGGTCCTCACTGGAAGTTTTTAAAAATAAGCATCTGGCTCTGTCTTCTCTATACCCTGCCCTTAGGTAGCAGAAAACAACGCTAAGATTTTACCTGAATATCTTCTTAAGGATAATTAACCCTGTGAGATTAATACTGGGCTTTTCTTTGTGTTCTTTGACTTCTGTATAAAAATATCTAATGTTTCTGTCTGTAGCAGCAGGAAGCATCTAGGTTAGAAAAGCAACTGCAGAAGTGTTAAGGTACTTTTATTTATATTTGACTTTCTTCAAAGGGATTGGGTGATGAATAAGTCACTAAAATAAATGAACCTCAAAATAGTGTTAATCTTAACAGCTTAACATATTTTAGGAGTTATGTCACTACATTCTTTTTAGAATTGGGTGCTGTCCCATGCTACTAATAATAAAAACATTTATAATGAATAAAATGGATTCTATTTTAATCAGTGAAAATATTCCAGAGCACATAAACTACTCTGAAAATTCACAGGGTCGAATTATGCCCTTGAAGTCAAGTGAAAGGATTGTGTAGAAGTCAGAAGGCGGGTTTTGGCCTATAGCATTTACTTTGGCTTGTATTAATATTTACTTTTGATAATCCAGTTCGGAAAAGATTTTATGGGAAAATAACATGACAGAAAAATCTTAAGATATATATTCTGAATTCCAGAGTATATTTTAAAATATATAAACATTTTTCTTAGTCTTATGCCAGTAACATCTCAGTTCTGTGCATGGGTAAGGAAAAGTGGTCGGTATTGTATAGAAATGGACCAGCACAAGTAATCATCATGGCTCAAAAATAGGCTGTGCATTCAGTTTATCCTTCAGGTTGTAGAATCATGAGTACCTGCATTTGGAGGGTATAGAAGAGCAGTGCTGTTACCAGACATTTCAGTTCATTCTCTTCTTTCTGTTACAATTCTGTGTTTATTTGAAGCTTATGTACATCAATGCTGCAGTTGAAACTTATTCAAAGTGTTGCTTAGAAATGTTTGGCTGGTTTCCAGAAGCCTTTGTGATATCTTTTCCAGAAGCCTTTCCGCTTTGATGGTATGCTTCTACAGACTTTGTTACCTGTAGCTTTTGGTGTCTGCTAGGAGTCTGCTCACATCCAGTGGCTGCTGTTGATGTTCCAGGCTGTGGTGTGGTTTAACCTTGGGCTGGCTAGCTGGGCCAGCACAGGGGACTTTATTTCCTACTTTAGAACCCAGGATGGATTGTGAGGGATACTCTTTATCCTTTTTTTTTTAATCTTTTTACAGTGTGAGATGTTGCAGTGAGTGTAATATTTCTTCTTCATGGAGTGTTGTGGCACCGTTGTTAAAATTCTTAACATCTTAAGGAGTCGTAAAGTGTGAGGTGACATGGCTTACCATGCACTGGATTTTAGGGATGGAGGAATTTAAACACAGAAATAAAAGCCAGCATTTTCCACGGCATCAGCAAATTTGGTGCACTTCAACTGAGAAAGTTAGAATACAGCATTTTTCATAGTGTTTGTGTTCAGAGCCATTTTTTTTTCCTTGAAATTAGAAGTGTTTGACCTCTTAAATTTCATGTTTGATTTTTAGAATTCTGAAGTGAGGAGCACACAGCGTCTGCCTGAGAAAACTTTTTTTGTCCATGAGCAGTTCTAATTTAGTTTAGTGTTTGTATTACAGCCTGTGTTTTTTATCAAATGGGACTAGAACTGTGTTAGAACTTGCAGAAGCCTAAGTGGACAGCCTGTATTCTAGCATGTTCTGTCTTCTTCATACTGATTTTGTAATTACGTTGATTGATCACATTAATTTAGTTTGTTTTTAAGCACTGAGAAAAAAAAAAGTCACTTAAAATGCATTGATGCTAATTTAGAGAGGGGGGAAGAAGTATACTTTGCCGGTAGATTTAAGAAATACTTGCTAAATGTGAAAGGAACATTATGCCTAAAAATAGCTCTTAACTTCACAGTTATTACTAGAGACAATACTTTTACAAAATAAATGGTATTATGAATGTAATACTATACGTTGACTTCTGTGTCCAAAATTACTTAATGCTCTGTGCTGGTACAGAGAATTGACTTCATTGCTGTCCCTACAGTCTGGTATGGAGCCAAGCTGTGATTGCATGCACGTAACAGAGCTGTAGGGAATGGAGTGCATACCATGAGGCTGGATCCTTCATCTCATTTAGATTATAAATTAAGAAGATGGACCTCTATGTGATTTTTTTCAAACATACTTGTTTTCACAAGAAATTACTAGAACACAGCTTTGATACTACCAACTCTCATTCCTCAATACATTTTAAATTTGTAATCCAAAGCATCAAAATGATAGTTTCTGAGGAAAATAATAAATATTTTTCCTTGAAAAGTAGATATCTTTTCCAAGTTTAATTCAGGAAAATTATTGAAAAAGAACACGTTATGATAAATATTCCTTTATTTTGTAAAATGTTTTCTTTAATAGCTTTATTTTGTACAATTTAAAAACATATAAAAACATAATTATGTAAAGAAAAATGTTGGATTAAAGGTGTTGGTGTTTCTACCATTTCAATAACTTGTTTCCATATGAATGACCTTGTCTTAGCTGATGCTTCATTGCATTCCCTTATCTATCCAGCACAATAAGAAAATGTAATTATGATTTCTAGCTTTTCAGTGATAATGACGGTATTGTTTTTCACTGCATGTCTGCTTGATAATTCTGAACTGAGTAGAGTAAGTGCTGCAGGAGAAGAGGAGAGAGATTTTCATTAGTTCTCATACTGGAGTGATATATATTTGAGTGAGTGACTCTGCAGTGTTACTCGGTAGAACTGTATTTTGGAGTCAGAAAAATAGTCTAGTCCAACTTTTTTTTCCAAAGTAGATCATACCTAATCAAAGTTAGATTGTGTTACTCAAGGTGTTGTTCAGTCAAATCCCTGGGAAGGGCATCCCTCAGCTGCTCTGGGCAATCTCTTCCACTGGATGTTGTATTTTGTAGGTTTTTCTTGTGTGATCAGGAGTTGCCTGCTTAAGCAAGGTAGATTGCTGCTCGTTTTCTTGCTCAGCAGAATTAACCATATGTGCACTTTCAGGAGGTAGTTTTTGACCATTTGTCCTAAGCCCTTTTGTCCTTCAGCATCCTGTGTGAGGAACCACCGGTTCCTCAGACAAGCCATACTCTCCTCTCCCATAGTCCGTTCTGTTTGTATATCTCACTTTCTTTAATTTACTCATTATGCTTAAATGTATCGTCTCAACCGAGTCAGGGACTGCTTGCAAATAAAGACTAGATTTGGTAGCCCTTATATACATAAACTGTTTATCTGGACATAATACCTGGGTTTGATATTAAAATGTTCCGTCCCTCCAGTTCTCTGGCTTCTCAATAACCTGTAGCCTTAGGATCTTATATCTTCTATTTGTAGGTAGCAAGACTTCCATGCATTGTATTCTATCTAATGTAGCAATATCAAATTTGTTTCATCATTGAAATGGTTTTCTTTCAGATTACGTATTTCAGTCTGTGGTATTACAACAAGCAGAATCAGCGCAGATGGGTAGATTTGGACAAGCCTCTGAAAAAGCAGCTGGACAAATATGCCTTGGAACCTACTGTGTATTTCGGAGTAGTGTTCTATGTGCCTACTGTTTCTCAACTTCAGCAGGAGATTACCCGGTAAACTTTATAATATAATTTGTCTATAATTTTACTTTCTGCGTCCTGAAATGTATCACTCGTGCACAATTTTCCCCTTCCCAATGTTTATAGAAATAGAAATTATTATTTTAGGCAGCATTTATATTCAAACTATGATTTTTTTTCCCTTTTGAATGTTTAAAAAAGCAGTTTAAAAATTAAGCAAAGAATTAACATTTCAGTGATCTTAGGAATCTGATGAAACGTGCTTTGATGTACTGTGGCTTTTTTCCTTTTTTTTTTATTATCTGGTATAATGTGGCATAGTGCTTTCTTTTATAGTAGGATCCAGGAAAAATCCAAACAATATCTCACTGAATTTTAACAGTTCAGAGAAGGAAGAGATCTGTCTTTTAACTTCTGATTATCAAAATGTTTATATAACCTTTCTTACCTCTGACTAAATTGCACCACTTGCTTCTATGTTTTTAATATTACAGCTTTACTTCACAACATATAAATTATTGACTTTCTCATATTGTTTTTTAATTGATCTCAGAGAAAATAAATGTGCCTCTTGGCCAAACCTATGTAGTTGTATTGGCATTCATGAATCCTTAGGTATTTTGGGATACCCTCTGTTGACTAAGGTAGGATGTGACATGGATGGCTGAATGGGGTCAGAAGTATTCAAGAAAGTTATGGTTCAGATTGAGGACCACAGTCCACATTTACAGCTTACAGGGTTTGCATGTTCAAGAGAAGATGATCCAGGAAATGATCAGTTTAATGGGAAAAAATGTGAGTACAGAACGTACTCGGGCATTGTAATGTGAAATGAAAGTAACTGTCATGATTAAAGGGATATGTGTACTAGATTTACCGAAATGGAAAGAAGTAATACTGCAGCAGTGTTCAGGTAGTACTCTGCTGGATGGTATTCTAACAGAGATAATAGGAGTATTAAGGAAGAAAGGCAAAAAAAAATAATAATTCATGAGGATATGGTTATAGATAGAAATTGTGGAAATTCTGTGTCTTTCAGAGGAATCAGGATTTGATTCTGCAGTAGATGAATGAAGGCTAAAGAGTTAGTAAGGGCCATGGAATGGTGGATCTGAATGATGAGAATGTCCTCCCCACATACTTAGTGAACAGTGGGAAGAAGAACAGTCTCTTGACATTAAGAAGCCCACACTAGCTTTTCCTTTTTTTCTTTTGCTTCGTGTAGGTATCAGTATTATTTGCAATTAAAAAAAGATATCTTGGAAGGCAACATTCCTTGCACACTAGAACAAGCAATACATTTAGCTGGTTTAGCTGTTCAAGGTAAGTAAGGCAATTATGCTGATGTTACATTGAAAGTTTGTTGATATATTTTCTGTTGCATGCTTTCTGTTTATTGCTTATGGACCACTCTTCTTGCTGTAATAAAACTGCAAGGGGTAGTTGCTTTCTAGTGTAAATTTCATTTCTATAAAGCAGACTTTTGTTTTTGGTTGATAGCCCTACAAATGCAGTGGTGGTTAATTCAGCACGTTATGAAAGGTTTGATCCTTAGAACTTCATCATCCGATGTGTAGGCTGGGAAAGGGAAACAGGGTGGAGAGAGGGAAATGGACAGACAGTGGGATCAGTGACCCAGTGCTTTCTGGTACTTCAGTACAGCCCTCTGATGTGTACCTAAGTATCTTTACACCTGAATTCATTTGGAATACCTTTGGAGGCAAGTTGTCTGCTTGTGTCAGCAGAGCTTTCATCCATCTGTTTCATGTATTGAAAACTTTTTATTCTGACATCGTTGCGTGAGAAAGGGACATATTTCAATAATAAGCAGATTTGAATGTAGAGCAGTACTAGTGTCTCCACCTCTTCTCCCAGATATCATAACACCCAAGATTATTTCACAACAGAATTTTTTAACAGACTGTGTACTATGTCAAAATCTTCCTTGAAAACCCATTTCTGAGATGCACATGTGAAAATGGCTACTTTATTTTTCCTAACTAGTGTTAAACGGGGTAAAGTATATAAAGAATTACCAGTTCTCAGACTGTCAGTTCTGCTCATGTCTGGTGTCCCCTGCTAATGTGCTTCTTCGATCTTAAATCTCTCAAGGCAATGTTTTTTTTTAACACAACAGCTTTGTTAATTGTGTCTGTGGATGTCACTCCATTACATCTAACAGCAGCTGTAAAGCTGCATGGCCAGTGCATACAACCGCTGGCAAAGGGTTTTTCTTGTTTTTTGTCTTGTCTTATTTTAATTATGTGTAATGATTACCTCATATCAAAGATGATGATTATGTTTTTCTGAGAATATAGTTATCAGTGGTGAGGATGAATAATGTTAGTGTTTATATAACAGTGTATCTATTTAATCTAAGCCAGGATTTAATGATCTTCATCCAGCAGATCTTGCTTTGTTATTTTCATATCTTTAGACAGTACAGAAGTCTCTCCACTCTGTAAGTTGTTTATAGAAATCTTTCATTATAATCCTCTTTCCAGATGGAAAATATTTATCCTTGTAGCTTTCACATTCCTCTCCCTGTCTTTTATATGAGAACTACATGTGTTGATAACATGATGAAAAAAACAACTTAGAAAAAGTGCAGGCTCTAAATTAATGCACTCCAATGACTGAGGTAGCTTATAGAAGGTAGGTCAGTTAAATTTAGCTAGTGAACTAACAAGCATTTGTTTGCTGTTTTGGGTGGGCTGATTTCAAGAGCAATTTGTGTTTGAAATACTTAGAATAGGCTTCTTTTAAGCACTGCTTTATCTCAAGTCCTTTGTTGGTCTAGTGTGTCACAAGTTCTCCCTTTAATCATGCATAACTTGCATAGTAATTGCTAATGCATAATAAGTACTTGATTTCTAAATGTCTCTACAGTTATTCCATTATAGGTTAGAATTTGTGATAAAGTAAATAAGATGTGTACTTGGAGATTGTTTCTTGTGGTTTGGAGGGGCCATTCTGGGGCAAGCTGTTGTTTCTTAGAATAGTTTATCTTGTGAGATTGTACATAAATTTTCTGATTTAGGCTATTCTATTTCTTTGAACTGTAGACTACTTCTTTCCTGGAAAGAAAAATTAAGACACAAATCTTCTCAATGTTTTTTGGTGTGACATAAAATCAGTTTTTATTAAGTCCCCTCTGAGCATATCTTTGAGTCAGGGAAGTTAAGGCATCTGATTCCCTCTTTCTAGAAGTCTTCGTGCAGGGAGCTGTGAACAGAAGCTGCAGAGTCCAGGGTGCTCTGGCTGCTCAGAATTCAAAAGTGGGAACACTGTCTGTTCTATGCTGACAGTGTGACTGTCAGAGAGGAAGGAGTAAAGAAGACAAAGCCACGCTCTTTTCAGTGGCACTCAGGGACAGAATAAAAGACAATGGGCTCAAACTGAGGTACAACAGAAAACTTGTAAGATTCCTTGTGAGAGAGGTGAAACACTGGAACAGATTGCCCAGAAATCTATATTCAGGATGTGACTGGGGAAGACCCTGAGACAGTCTGCTGTAGCTGACCTGCTTGAGCAGGAGGGAGCACTAGTCTCTCAGAGGCCTCTTCCATCCTCAACTATGATTTAAAAACCATGCAATAAAAACCCAAGGAGCAAAGGAACTTGCAGCAGACCTCTGCTTGTCTTATCATTTCTTCTCATTTCCTATCCACAGGAATCTTACCAGTTTTTCTGAACAAGATAAAAATATGGAATCTGCGTTTAACAAATAATGTTTATCAAGATAAAAATAGTGTGTCCAGCAATTTTAGATCATAGTTCAGTAAGGTGGAGATTTGCTTTTTGGGCATCCTTCTGCAATTAATGGGATATCAAATAATTTTCTTATAAATGTTTGAATGCAAAACTTTTATTTTTTAGCTGATTTCGGAGACTATGATCAGTATGAATCTCAGGAGTTTCTACAAAAATTTGCTTTGTTTCCAGTGGTAAGTAATTCCTTTAAATTCTTTTCGCTTGTGTTCAATAATACAAGAACTCTTGTTACAAGTAGCTATTTAATGTACTGATGCCAAACATGAGACTGATAAATCATTATTAAAGATCATATGATTTTATCCAGCTTATTGCTTCCAAGGTTGTCCAATTCAGTAATGGTTTTCTGAAACTGTGGTGAGATATGATACAGAATATTACACAGAAGCAAAGATATTGAAAGATGTTTTCAGTTATATTGTATTTAAAAGATGAGGGTAGAGACAAGAAAGCAAGTAAAACCACTTTAAAAGTGTTTGTACTTTTTGGTTTTGTTTATGTTATTACAGACTCTAAGCTCCAAAATTAGAGTGGAGGGTTGATTCCTTTGTGTAAAGACACTACAGCCATTTTATTTCATAGAATGTTTTGTAGTTCATTCTATAAATGCTATCTTACCTTAAGGGTTGGCTACAAGAAGAAAAAATATTGGAAGAAGCGACACAGAAAGTTGCCTTATTACATCAGAAATACAGGTAACATTGCTAAAACTCTTTATTGTGAAATTTTAATGTGACTGCTTCAGAAGCTTAGAGTGTTGAGAATCTCAGAAGGCAGATTAATTAATTTAGTGTCTCATTTTAATGATTTTTTTCACTGATATGGCTGAGTTTCGTTGTATTTTTGGAAGAGCATTTTTGCTAAACGAAAACTGAGCTAATGACTGTTAAAGTAAATGAGAGGAATTTTCTTGATTAATAATATGATACAGCAGTAGATGGTGTAACTTCATCTGATAATGTATCTGAACCTTGTTTACAACATGAAGTTGTGACCCCAGTAAGGATGTTTCTCAATAAACACTACTGGCAAATGCTGCAGGCAATTGAAATGTGAAGATGACAACTGTGCCAGAATGGCTGTGCTCTAAGTAAAAGGCTGCTAAACATGGTGGTCCTAGACAAAGGAAAGTTACTTTCTCTGTTGTCACTTCATTAGCAAAATGTATTTGTGACTATGGTACTAGTACTAATGTGGTTTGTTTGTATTATTTTAAAGCAAAGATTTGAAAATTTCAAATTGATTTATCTTTGAAATGTTTTCATAACAAGATGGAATGTATAAGGTCCAGTGTGAAAAACTAAACTGCATGACAGTAGGACAAAGTGAAGTAATAAAGCTATTACTGAGACTGTATTGAGAGGCATAAGAATGAACACGATAAAATTCTTCAGGTAGAGGTAATGCCTTTTGTGAGATCAACTGAAGTATTTAGGGAAACACAAGATTTTAAGCCCTGTAATGCTACTGCAAGTCAGTGAAAAAAGCAGTTTTTGTCAGCAGGTTTCATTAAAAAAAGAGAAAAAAAAATACTACCTTTAACAACAGATTTCAGAACAACTTCTTGAAGTTTTCTAACCATTACAATTAAAACTCTGTTTGAATTTAGAAAATATCTCTTTCCTGATACGTGAAACATCAAATTCGATGTAATTCCTTGTATATTAAACTTGTATACTGTAATAGGAGAAATTCAGGTCTTGAATGTGTGTACTGGAACACTTGTGTGTACTGGAACACTGTGATGAAGTGAGAAAATAAGGTGACAATCATGGATTTGCAGAAGGATGTCATGATTTTTTTGCCATCAGCAGAGACAATAATTTTAGATGGTCTTTGCCAATTCTAGTGGAGATGACTGAGATAAAGTAACCAGAATCACAGTGTAAAGCCTGAGACAAGTTTGATAAGGTTTGACATTGGTACAGATGGAAACAATATGCTTTGATGGGTGCCTGGTAGTCTTGTTGATGTTCTTGAAGATTTAATGGTGTCATTCAGAGTAAAACAAATATGTTTTTTTATGTTGTTGACTGTATTAGCTGATCACTGTTATCACTATCTTCATTTGTAGAGGCCTTACTCCTCCTGATGCAGAAATGTTATATATGCAAGAAGTTGAGAGAATGGATGGCTATGGTGAAGAGACCTATCCTGCAAAGGTAAACAGGGCTTTAATTTTTGTCTGAGTTGCTTTTCTTCTGTACGTAAAAATAGCCGCTTCCTGTAAAAAATAGAAGCAAGTTAACAATAATATCCTCAAAACAAAACACATACTCCTCTTTTCCTCTACCCAGAATTCTAAAACTGGTTGTTTCCCATGCAGCTTTGCTTTCTAGGAATTTTTCTGTATGTACACAATTTTTTTCAACTTTTTCCAGGACAGCCAAGGAAGTGACATATTCATTGGAGCATGTCTTGATGGTATCTTTGTGAAACACAAAAATAGTAGGCCTCCTGTTGTATTTAGGTTAGTATTGTTCTGTATTAAAATATTTTTATAATATCTTATGCATAACATTTTTAATATGCACCTTTCTAGAGGGAAAGACTCTTAGACATAATGTGTGCTTATTTGTTTCATAAACCTGGACATTATAGAAATAAATACTGATTTTTGAGGGAATCATAGATGGCTTGTATTGGGACAGACCTTTGAGACAATCCAATTCCATGGATTCCATTTCCAAATCCCTGCCATGAGATGGTTGCCTCCCACCGGATCAGGCTGCCCAGCACCACATCCAACTTGGCCTTGAACACCTCCAGGGATGGGGCACCTGTGGCTTCTCTGGGCAACCTGTTCCAGTGCATCATCGCCCTCTGACTAAATAATTTCCTCCTAAAGCCTAAACTAAATCTCCCCACTTAGTTTAAAACCATTCCCCTTTGTCTTACCACTATCAGACCATGTAAAAATTTGGTCTCCCTCCAGTTATAAGATCCCTTTAAATACTGAAACCCTGCAGTGAGGTCTATTGGCTATACAATTAATCCCTTTAAACTGGATTAATTCTAAGAGATGAACATATAATATACATTTAATTGTGAAACATTTATTGAGTCAAAAAGGAGCAATTCTGAGCACAGGACATATAACGTCAGTTTACTTAGCAATATTCACTTGTAAAACTATCCAATAATTTCTTACATATATTTTATATAAAAGTATGAGAGTTAAATTGTAACATTTGCATAATTATTTAGAATTCATACTTTTTTTTCTAGTTAGACCATTACTTAATGTTTTGCTAGTTAAATTGTTGACACGGCTTCTGTAACTTGCGTTTTCTATGGTTTGAAAAACAGCTCACCAGACATGTTCTGTTCCTTTTGTCTGTAGGTGGCATGACATTGCCAACATGTCCCACAACAAATCCTTTTTTGCATTAGAACTGGCAAACAAAGAAGAGACAATCCAATTCCAAACTGTGAGTGGATTTTTTTTTAACTTTATTCAGTTTTTAAAATCAGTTAATAGCGATTCAGTCTTCAAAATTTGTGAATTCTGTGAGAGCAAATTAAAAATATGCATATTTTGACTGATGAGCAAATTTTGTTTTTGTTTTTTGGCAGGAAGATATGGAAACAGCAAAATACGTGTGGAGGATGTGTGTGGCTAGACACAAATTTTACAGACTAAATAAATGCAGCCTGTAAGTGGAATACATTAGCAGCACTCTTGGTGCCCTTGAAGTTCCTATGGGAAAGCAAAACTTATAACTTCTGTAGCTTCCATATTGTCATTTTTAGATTATAGTATTAAATGGTTTTTATTTTTTCCCTAATAATCTTTGAAATCATGCTTAGCATCAGTTTCTTAAACCCACACTTCAGCATGATTTTTAATGGACAACAATATAAAGTACTGAAAATCGTACCAAAAGTAGTAATGTTTGGCCCCTGATGCTGGATGTCAGTGCTGGGACAGAC
The DNA here is from genome assembly GCF_038088225.1 of Cyrtonyx montezumae. NCBI lineage: Eukaryota > Metazoa > Chordata > Aves > Galliformes > Odontophoridae > Cyrtonyx > Cyrtonyx montezumae. Next base: position 16,214,396 of record NW_027071826.1, read on the forward strand.
TTTAGTTGCTTTGGAGGCTGCTATTGCTTGAATGTTTGTTGGAAGCACTGGGATTGGGTTTGGCCTGTGTTTGGGTGAGCTGCCCTGAGAGGACACTCTGAAGGCCTTTAAAAGGGCGGGAAGTGTATGTGAAGCACTCCTGAAATGTGCTGGATTGACAGCTGAGAGGTATGTGGTCCTTTGGATATTCATGGAATCTGTATAGCTCAAGTAGCACCAGTATGAAGTAAATTTAATACAATTCATCAAATTAAATTTAAACGGGCTGGTCTCCAACTTGTAAATCAAGGGCTGGAATTTGAGCTAATCATTTCCACTGGTACAAATTTCTTTTAGTAAAGTTACTTCAGACAAAAATAGTGAAATAGACCTAGTGAATAACCCACAAAAAGCTATCTGTGGAGGTGCTGATGTAAATTTCCCTGCAGCCAGTGAAAGTTAGCGGAATGTTTTGTACCACAGATTATTCACTTGCATGGTTAATTCTAATTCATTTTAGAAGAGCAAGATTAATTTGCAATAACATAGCTCTCATTTCTCTAAGCTTGTAAGTTTGACTGCCATTTGAGAGAGCTGAGAAGTGTTGATAGTAGTAGTGCATTTCTGGGAATTGTGAACTGCAGTTTGAAAGTATCAGTTCTATAGAGTTCTATAGTTCTGTATTGAATGTCATTCTCTAGGTTTCCTTACTTCTGACCCTTTCACCACACTGTGGTTTTATTGATAGGAAAAGTCATAAAAAAGCACTGTGATTGTCTCCATTCTGTGACTCCCTGTCATCTGGTCCTGCTGCTGAAGACTCTTATGCATGCCTGTATTAAGTTCAGACTATTTTTCTGCATGTACCTTGTCTTTAGAGATTCCCTGGACTCTCCACCTGAGGAGGGCTCTCAGAAATCTTCACTCATTCTTTCCCTCCCACGCTTTCCAATCCTTTCTCGTCCTTCACTTCCCAAAGGGTGAGCTGAAAAATAATTTTTCTTTCTAGTATCTGGCAGTTGCTACATCTGTATTACTCTGCCTTTTTTTAAACCTTTGTCTTACTGTGTGATTAGCAGTCCAATGTAGGGTGGGGAAAAAGGAGCTTAAGGTTTTCGAACAGTGCAACGTGAAGGCAGTTCAGTAAATTATTGAAAGTTGTTATCCTTAGCTAAAATGCTATACAGTATAGTAGTGCTTTCTGGTTTCTCTCACATTGTAATTGTCAAGGACTCCTTTTAAGCAGTGTTATATATGGCCTTATAGAAGAGGTTACTTATAGCATGAGATTTTTCTGTGGGGTTCAGATTTGGAATTAGTCCCCTTTAATCCCTCTGCACAGCTACAGGGCCATTTTCTCTTCGTTTTATATAAAGGAGGCAAAGAAATAACTGAGGTATTTTGATCCTGTTTTTGTGATTCTGCTCATAGCCGTGGTAGTTTATGCACAGAGCTCTTAATGTTGTTGGAAGGACTGCTTAACAATGCTTCAGAAAGCACAGGGTGATTTTAACTGAACGTGGGAGGTCTTTCCAAGGTTTGAAATAAATCTTGGTGTTGTAAGAATCATTTCTCACCATAAGATTTCTTCTGTAGACAAACCCAGCCCATCACAGTGAATCCTGTTAGAAGGCGGTCTTCTTCCAGGATGTCTATGGTAAGGAGAGCAAATAGTTTTCTACAAGGGCTGCTCCAAAAGTAATGCCTCCTATTTTCTTATGCTGACCCATGATGTCAGTAGTGGATGTTGGTGGTACGGCAGTAAAGGTCAAACCTTCCCGCCAATATTCCATTAAATTTCGTTGCTGTGTGACAGATAGCAAAAGAGGGACAGTCTGACAGAATGGTGTGTGACATGGAAGTGCATATGAAGCAAAAGTATGGAATTCCTCCACCCATTGACATTTATTGACTTTTGTTGAACATTGGTGGAGACAAAACAGTGGATGTGAGCACAGTGAGATGGTAGGTGGTACACTGCAGTAGTGAAGGTAGCAGTAATGTGTCACCTCTGCTAGTGCAGATTTTTCTGAGCAAAGCATGCAGGCTCTTGCTCATCATTGGTGAAAATGCATAACCAGTGGTGGTGACTACATTGAAAACAGCATTTTGTATCTGAGATAGTGTTTTTGTGCTCTTTATATCTGTTGTAGTTTCCATGGAAATAAATAGGAGACACTTCTTTTGGAGCAACCTATGTATTTTCACTTTTAAGGATTTAAATTGACAATGAAACAGATGTTAATTTCCTTCAGAGAAGTAAAATAAACAGTGAAAAATATGAAGCTGTTATGTGAAAATTGTTTCTGACTTGTCAAAAAAGCTGTTATGTAACCTCAGAATAATGGAATTAAAATAATAGCAGTGAAAGCAAACTAGAAATGTTTACAGTGTTTTACTCTCTCTCTTAAATACTATTTTACATGTCAGGTGACAACATATAGTCTGGTTATTTTTTTTTAATATGTATAATTCTTATATGACCTTTCCTTAGGGGTATCTTAATTGCAGATTAAGAAATGGTTTAAGACTAAGAGTCTGTGTGTGTGTGATCTTCAAGAATTCTGTACTTAAATAATGAGACCTTTAACTAATGATAAAATTCTTAATTAGCCCAAGCCTCAAGCTTATATGATGCCTCCACCACCTCAGCTGCATTACAATGGTCATTATACTGAGCCATATGCATCCTCCCAAGGTGAGTTGTAGCAGATTTGGAAAGTTCCAATGCTTAAATAATTTTAAACATGATAGAAAACAGCCACATCTTATGATTTTTGTGAAGTCTAAGACCGCACTACACAACTTTGAAGATGAAAGCTACAATTGTTATAGCTACTTAGCTAGTGCTGATCATGTGGCAGGTTTGTAAAGCAACAGACACCAATGTGCTTGCTCCTACTCCATGTGTATGCTGATGTGAAAAGTGAGATAAGTGAAAAAGGTAGTTATGGTAGAAAAAAGTAGTCAGCAACTATCGTCACTGTGTGAATCTAACTGACTAGGTCTTTGGGTTTACGTAACAAGGTGGTATGTTTTAGCATTCTGAGGTTCTTGCCAACATTGATCTTAATAACCTCAAAGACTAACTGAGCCCCCCCAGACAATTAAAAATAAATTAAAAAAAAAAAAAGGGAAGGGAAGAAGAATTCTCTGCCTACATCCCATTTTTAACCAGAGTTTCACTCCAAGTTTGCTAGAATACAAGGTAGTTGGAAATTCAAAGTCTTTGAAACATTTATATGGGGGAAAAATGGAAAACAGAATTCTCAAGGAATGCACACTCCTCATCTAAGCTGTTTCACTCTGGAGTCATGGCTGTTTTTTCTGCTTTTTTTGATGGTTACACATAGTGCGTTTAATCAATATAATTTCTGTCCTAGAGAGATTTAATCTCATCTTTTGGAAATTTGCCTGTATTTTGACTGAGATCTTCCAGTCTGCAACTAAGACAGATAAAAAAAAGACTCATAATAATTTAATGTAAGGGAATGAGCACAATTTCAATGTAAATAATTGTATAAGTACTCAAAAGATATATAGATTCAGAATGTACCTGAATTGTTTCCAGTATGGTGCTGGAATCATTGCTCAGTGCAGTGAAGGCCATCAGACTTCTTAATTCCTATTGTACAGATCCTGCTTATGAACATTTTTTTTCACAAACAAAATAACTTTTGGTCATAAGAAATTTCATTAAAGTAAGAATGGCAGTGGTGAACTTGAACTGTTATATCACAAAAATCTGAACAATTACTTAGTTGTTTTCTTCTTCAGCTGGGCAATTTATACAGCCAATGAAGTAATTGTTAGACTATTAAATGTATGCTGTCCATGAACTGTTAGAAAATTTTCTTTAGCTGTCAGAGGTGTACATGTTAATGTGCAAACTGTATATGGTTCTTGTTTAAATGGATCCAAATTTTCTGGATAAAAGTTAATTTGATTTTTTTTTTCAAATGCTTATGATCTACCTATCTCCTGAGTGTTATGAGGAGAGGGTGCTTGTTCTTTCTTGCTGTTTAAACTGATCTATTGTGAACCTAGGTGTAGATGTTCGTTCTTTCAGTTAGAATTTAAATTTTTTTACAAATTTTATTTAAGTTAAACTTAGAAAACCTATTCTAAACTGAAGAAAGCCCTTCTAAGACACAGGTAATGCTTTCCAGTAGGAATTTGTATCATCTATTCTGGTAAATATACCATAGGTATCTACAAAACCAAAAAAAGCTGTTTTTTTTCTCTTCCCTGTTGAAGACATAATTAAGTAGGTCTGAGATTTTGAAAGGCTCTAACATCAGTTAGCTACTTCTTAATAGAGCATATCTAAGTTGTTCAAGGTCTTGAACGTAAAGATTGTTCTTAAACTTTACTTTCAGATAACCTCTTTGTGAACAGTCAGAATGGATACTACTATCACTCTCAGACTAGCTTGGATAGAGCCCCTCATGACTACAGTGGTCGAATTCGCAATGGTAGTGTCTATAGTGCACATAGCACAAACTCCTTGAACAACCCACAGCACTACTTACAGCCGTCCCCCATGTCCTCTAACCCAAGCATCACTGGGAGTGATGTCCTCAGAACTGATTATGTCCCATCGCATAGACATAGTGCACTAATTCCACCTTCTTATCGGCCCACACCAGACTATGAAACTGTGATGAGACAGCTCAATAGAGGAATGGTACACACAGATAGGCAGAGTCATTCAATGAGAAATCTTAACATCAGCAATACATATGCTTACAGCAGGCCTGATGCCTTGGTTTACAGCCAGCCTGAAATACGAGAACATGCCCACTTCACTTCCCCACAATCTAATCATTATCCATTTAACCTGAACTACAGTTTTCATAGCCCGTCCCCCTATCCCTATCCTGCTGAGAAACGCCCAGTTGTTGGGGCAGTCAGTGTGCCTGAGTTGACAAATGTGCAGCTCCAGGCTCAGGATTATCCAGCACCAAATATAATGAAGACCCAAGTCTATCGACCTCCTCCCCCATATCCATATCCAAGACCTGCAAATAGTACTCCAGACCTTTCTCGACATATCTATATTAGCAGCAGCAACCCAGATCTAATCACGAGGAGGGTTCATCATTCTGTCCAGACATTTCAGGAAGACAGCCTACCTGTGGCACATTCTCTGCAGGAAGTCAGTGAACCTTTAACATCAGCACGCCATGCTCAGCTGCAGAAAAGGAACAGTATTGAAATAGCAGGTTTGACGCCCAGCTTTGAAGGAATAAGAATAAAAGAGAGGACCATGTCAGCATCTGCAGCAGATGTGGCTCTTCCAAGAGTTATCTCAGAAGGGTCACAACCCAACATCCTGATAGAGAGAACAAAGCAAAAAGAAAATGAGCAAGATGAAGCTGTGAACTGTGATCATAAGAAAACCCTTTCAGATGCCACTATGCTGATTCACAGTAGTGAAGAAGAAGAAGAATTTGAAGAAAACAAAACTAGTACTAGTCTCTCTCCTCTTCCTGAAGATCAAACCCAGATTTCATCCATTATGGGTGGCTATTCTCATGATTCTGTACTCAACTACCCCTATAGCTCTGTTGCCTCATCTGCTGGCCCTCTGCATATTCTTGAGCCTAAATTACATATTACAGAAACAGAAAAGAGAATGAAAGATATAAGCCCAGTTCACTTACTAGTAGAAAACCAAGTACAGAGAAGAGAGGAAGGACTGCTCACTCCATCTATGTCAGAATCCGACCTTACAACATCAGGGAGATACAGAGTAAGGAAGGATTCAGTAAAGAAGAGACCTGTGTCCGATCTTTTGTCTGGGAAGAAGAATATTGTGGAAGGCCTACCCCCACTAGGTGTAAGTGGATATTATTTCTTGTTTTGTGTTGTTTCAGGATGCTCTGTGGCTAGAGTTGTGTGGGGTTTCTAAGTGTGTTTGTTTGTTTTTAATCAACCCATAGTTTTAGAACATGTGAATTGAAAGTTACCTTAAATTATATCTTTATTCTTCCATTTTTCTGCCATTAACATTGTTTACTTACATTGTCCGCCACGTCTGAGTTTTGTTTGTTCAGTCCTCCCACACATACAACTCTGGAACCTCCCTCCATCTGACATAGCTAACCTAGCTAGAAACTGTAGAATGAAAAGTTCTAGATCCCAAATTTTATCCTCCCTCTCCTTATCTGGAACAGAAGCAACTGATTCTGTTCCATTACGAACTTTCTAATATTAGAATGTCCCTCACTGAATAATCGTATGTAGCTGAATGTTTACCTTTTTAATTTCTTTATCTTCTTACTTTGACCTAGGAGGATAATCTGACACATTAAGCAATAAATTCTTCGCTTGTGTTCTCTTCTTTCCTCTATTCCTTCCTCTTTGCATATCCTTCCCCTTATACTTTGCCTTCAAGCTGTTTTTATCTCATGGAAGTTATTTCTGGCTTACCATGCCACTTTCTCCTACTCTAGTCTTACAAAACCACAAAGGAAATCAATTGAACGACTTCAATTTTCACCTTTCCTACGATTCCCTCTTCGTAAAAACATCACAGTCTGCTCAGGACTGTATGATTTTATTTGCAATCTTTACCATTCACTGTGTTTGTTTTTATGTAGTTCCTAGCATATTTCACATAATTTTCTATAACTTAGTGGAATTACTAGATAACTTCTACTGCTGTAGTAGCTGTTAGAGCTGATGCTGCAAAAACTAACCTAACGTAAACTACGCATTTAAATTATTGCTGTGAGCTCAAGTTTTTATGTGGAACTTCTTATATGTGAAACTGAACACAGTTAACATGTATCAGTTTCAGTTACTTTAAAAATAGTTTTCCTAAATCTCCTGCCTTCTGTGTTGTGTGGACATGGAAAAAACATGATAGCTTTCTCCTTATATTCACATTTAGATACACTCATTTTGGATTTTATTCTTTAAAAGATATGTTTTCAGACACTGAGTCTACCAAATTCATACCTTGCCTTTTTTGGTGATAGGCAAGTAAATATTTAAATCAACTTTTGAAATGAAGTTGATATTAAAACTTCTTCACTGAACACTTCTAGTGAAATACTTTCTAGGTTAGCAATATTTAAGAGTGCTATTGCAGAATAGAGAATTGTGTTTTTGTGTTTGTTACTGAGATAAACTGTGTTGTAACAAAAGCTGCCCCTGCAACATTTTGCTTTTTGCTTTCCAGCTTTCTGATGAACTTCTATTGTTATGCTTATGTTCACTTTTAAAAACAGTCTCAAACTCTTCTAAAAAAAATATTTACCCATATTTTCAGAGTATTTACTTTAACAGCTAAGCTGAGTAACTGGAAGAATGATAGTTTTCTCACTCATGCTTTCTAAAAAAATAGAGTTTATTCTTATATTAGAATCTCTATTGATATTTCTCTTAAATAAGATTCATAGTCTATTTCAGGACTCAGATCTGCCTGTTATTCCGTGTTCATATTTTGTATGTCCAGTTTATTACAAACATAGTCAAACACTTAATTATATCCAAATAACTTATAATGTCATTGTTTTGACTATCTGTAGAGAAGAAAAGTGTCTGAAAATTGTCTAGTAAAGAGTTATTTAAGTATTTATTGATTGGATGGTGATTCCAGTTCTGTCCGAGAATGTTATTTATCCAGAGTAGCTGCCTCACAGTCTTAGCTGTGAGCTTTGTAGGAAACAATATTTGTCATTCTTGTGCAGTTTCATTAACCTGTCTGGAATGAAGACAGACTTGTGTTGTGTCCTTGGAGGAATGTTGTCCCACCACTTTAAACTCTCACAGCTATGCTTATCATTAAAAAAAAAAAAAAAAAAGTCAGAGCTGTTTGCATAAGGGTGTCAAAGAAATATCTTTTGCTAAACTGAACTCATCTGGGTTCAGTTTTATAACTTCATCTGCTTTTAAAAAATATTCTTTTGCAGGGAATGAAAAAGAATAAAACAGATGCAAAAAAAATAGGGCCTCTAAAGCTTGCTGCCCTAAATGGTCTAACTTTGGCTAGAATGCCTTTGCCAGATGAGGGGAAAGAGGAATCTACAAGAGCAACAAATGATGAAAGGGTATGGTGAATTTTGTAATGTTTGATTTCTCCTTTACAATCGTGGTTTTTCAAAATGAATCGCATGTGAATGGTGTTTTGTGTCAACTTCAAAGTGCTTTGGATTCAGAGTAACTCAAATGCTGAGAATAGAAACAAGATGAAGAGTGAGGATTCTAATTAAGTCTTTGCTAGCATATTAGGTGTAACTCATATTTTTATTTGAGACATAAGATGGCTGTGATTCTACTCAGATCTTACACTTTGAACACAGAGAAAATTGACTAGTATCTTCTGGTATGCTTTTACGCCAAGTCTTTCTGTTTTGTCTCTTAATTTTTGGGTTACATTCCAGAGTGAAAACAGATAAAACTTAGAATTCTGAGTCTTAGCCTGAACTTGATTATAATGATCAGTAATTTATATAATTTTTACAGTAAATTGTGTAGTTAAATTGCGTCCTTAGGATACAACTTGTGCAGATCATGCTTACGTTTTCCTCATTGGGTCCCTGAAAGTATAGATGGAATGTGAGTTACTTGCTGAAACTTAAAAACCACAAAACAATTTCAGATAACTGAGTGGAAGACGTCATGTTTTAGAAGTGAGGATCATTCTTTGAGGAAAAGTAAGACTTCGTCTTCTTGTACCAGAGTAACCAACATACAAATGTACTTCAGCCTGCCTTGTGTATTATTAAGTAGGTGCAGGAAAGTATGAAATATAGTCAATCTACAGTCTGTGAAGGGCTATTTAGAACAGTGCTGACCAGAGAGCAACTTCATATAGCAAGGTCTGTGGTGATTATTGTATGTACTCTGACAAGTGCTCTCTTTGGAACCTAATGATCGTTTGACATCCTCAGCTGCAGAACACCATCTGCCTCAATTTGTAGACAGTGACTGAGCAGGATTAGAACCTGAAGGGACAGTCACACTGACTAGCAGCAGTTTTAAGGAACGGGCCAAGAAAATTAGTTGCAAGTTACACAGTAGAAATTTGGTCTTGTAGTTTGAGGACTTGGATTGAGATTTATAGGAGAGAGATTTGACCATTAATTTCAGCTGTGCTGAAATGACTTTTTGAACTACATACAACCATTAAAAGATAGTAGGGGTGGACAGAAATTAACATCACATTGTTAAAGTACACTTCTACATTTAATACCTGTGTTGGTTGTTTCCCTTTACTTATAGTTATCATCTCTTATTCAGTCATATTACCATCCAGCTAGTTCTGCTCAAAGTATTGAGGGAGAAGAAACTGTAAAGTCTAGTTATGAGGAAGATGTAAATCGGTACACCTTCTCTTCAGGCATTAATGTAGAGGAAGAATAGATACCATGAAATTGGAATGACTGAAGAGGCAATACAAATTAGATATGTGACATGAAAGAAAGCCCAGATGGCAGATATTTTTAGAAGACAAAGACGGACTTCATAGTTGATTAAATGCCTGTTTTATTGCTCAGCTAAGTGTTTCTAATTTAAATAAGAAAATTTAGCCTAAAAATATTAAAGGAGTTCAGACAGTTAATGTACTGATGTGTAAATTGCATATGAAGGAGGTTTTACATCATCCTCTGCAGAATTTGGCATTGAAGCTGTTTGATATAAGATACTTTTCTGATCTGATATCACAGTGCAGTTGCTGAAAGAGGCTGGGAACATGTGACATAGATGAAATTTTCTGGCTGAAATCTTACATATTTTTCCTCTAATTATTGTTGGCAAAGAGATGCTGGAATTCCAGAAGCGTCTTATGATTGAGAAAGAACTTGGTTTTGAAAGAATAAAGCTTTTGGTGAGCTAACTTAATAAACCAGATTGAAGTGTACTACTAGAAAAAAAAAAAAAACACAACACCCTGGTTTTATACCTAAGCTACAACAGGACGTTCCAAGTGGGCTTTACTTCTGTCTTCAATGTTAAATACTTTCAAACTAAGTAAATGTGGAATATTGGAATGAAAGATAAACTAATTGACTGTGGCAAGCATTTTGTTTTAAATCTGTAGAGTTTTTCTCAATTTAAGTGACAAATTTGACCTATTTTGTGGGGGGGAAAGAGGGATGAGGGCAGCACAGTTAAATAAGATTTTAAAAATGATTTAACCAATGTACAAAATTGAGCAGAATGAAAACTGAGTGTGTCTCATTTAGGAGTATTCAGAGCAGTCTGTAGTGTAACATAGCCACTGGGTTCAACCAAATATTTATTTTCCCAACTAAGTTGCCTTCATAGAAGCTAAAAAGCGGTTTCTGTTTTTCACCAGTATTATCCACCAACCTACTGAAGTACAACAGGATTTTTTAGACAGTTTTCACTGTAACAAAATTTCTTCTGGTTGGAATTGCTTCTAATTTGTTTTGGTGGGTTTGTTAAAAAATAAATAATAGTTTGAAAAACATCATTAGATTCTACGGGAGAGGGAAGTATACACATTTTATCTTTTGTGAATTCCATATTAAATTAGACTCATTTTAGAGTGTGACTTCATGTGGTTATCTTTTCTCTGTCTCTTAGTGTAAAGTTCTGGAACAACGGTTAGAGCAGGGGATGGTATTTACTGAGTATGAGCGCATTCAGAAGAAAAGGCTCATAGATGGTGAGTGCTCCATAGCTCGGCTTCCTGAAAATGCTGAGAGAAACCGATTCCAGGATGTCCTCCCTTATGATGATACCAGAGTAGAGCTAGTCCCAACCAAAGAGAATAACACGGGTTACATCAATGCATCTCATATCAAGGTGAGAGAAATGCTGTCGGAGAAATGCTTTCCTCCCTCCCTCTTCTGTTGTTTTCATGGGAATGATGGAAATTGTTTATCCCCACTATCTGGAAGAATAATAGAGGGTTAATTATTGGAGAGGTTTTCAGCATTTCACTTCTATATTGAAGAGGTAATCTATATTGATTGTCTCTCTCCTACCTCTTCCATCTCTCTCCTGATTGATACCAACAGAAGGCATGTCCATTCCTTCAGTAGTTTTGAAGGCAGGTAGCTTTTAAGTGAATTGGGATTCTTTGCAATGATTAAAACATTTTCAGTGACAATGACAGTGACAATCATTGTTTCCTCATTTTCTGTACCCTCAGGTTAGATCCACAATAGCCAGTTGTCTAGGTCCTTGCATAAGTTTCCTTGAAATGTCTAGAGGAACATGGAATTCTGCTCTTCGGTAATATTCTGACGCCTTAAAGAGGCGAATATAAATCAGAGAACCTATTTCTCAATTGTTGCTGTCTGTTTTCAGTTTTCAGATCTTAAAATGGCTGACTAAGAAACTGGGGAAAAGATTTTAAGTAATTGGTAATCTAATCTATTTCTTTTTGCAGGTCTCTGTTGGTGGCATAGAGTGGGATTACATTGCTACGCAGGGCCCTTTGCAGAATACCTGCCAGGATTTTTGGCAGATGATCTGGGAGCAAGGGATTGCCATCATAGCTATGGTGACAGCAGAGGAAGTGAGTATAAGCCACGTCAGATCTACCCCTGAACCTTATGCAGTTTTGTTAGAGTAAGGAACCCTCAGCTTCAACAAGCAGATAAGTCAAAGTTAATTTTCTGGTGACCCCTCTGTATTGCTTTCTTTGTCAGAAAAAATCAAAATTGGCAAACTTTTTCCCATGGAAGACTGGTTTATTTAATCAAAAACCAGAACGTTGTAGTATCACTTAAAAGAGGAGAAATACAATTGTTACAAGAACGTTAGTTGTTAGAAGTGTTTTCATGTCTCTTGTTAAGCAAATGTTTTACTCTTAAGGAAAGTGGGAGAGAAAAAAGCTTCAGATACTGGCCACGTCTTGGCTCAAGACACAACACTGTAACATATGGAAGATTTAAGATAACCACGCGGTTCCGTACTGACTCAGGCTGCTATGCAACTACGGGGTTGAAGATTAAACATCTTCTCACAGGGCAGGAGAGAACAGTTTGGCATCTGCAGTATACTGACTGGCCAGAACATGGCTGTCCTGAGGATTTAAAGGGATTTCTCTGTAAGTTGTATTTAATGGCTTTTGACTTCTTTCTTTTTTACCTCTCCTTTCTTCTTCATCTTTTTTTTTTTTTTTTATCACCTAAGATGTCTGCTAAGCATGAATTAACTTGTGATAATTGCTACAGCAAAAGGTACCAGTAAGAGATGCTAAATTATATTTCTGGCAGGAATATATCTGCCAATTTTTTTAAGTGAACATTTAAGTCAAAACCCAAATATATAATTTACTAAGAAGTCATATAGGTTAAAGCACAACTATACCAAGTATAGTTGTTCACACATTTGAATATATGCCAACAGGCTGGTTTTGGTAGGGAACAGGGGAACAAAGAAAACCATATGGAAGTTGGATGATTTTTGTAGATCTGTATTGCTCTATTCGGTTTATGACTTGTGATTTATACAGAATGTAATTTTCCTGTGGGATGTCATTTGCTAAATTACTACTTCTCTGATGGTCATTCAGTGTAACAGCATTGCTTGTGTAACTTTATCTCCTGAATTTATCATTATTATTCTCATTTTGTTCATCTTAATAGCATACTTGGAAGAGATACAGTCAGTGCGGCGCCATACAAACAGCACTGCAGATCCTAAAAACTCTAATCCTCCTGTACTGGTGCACTGCAGTGCAGGTGTAGGACGAACAGGCGTGGTCATACTGTCAGAGATCATGATTGCTTGCTTGGAACACAATGAGGTGATCATTTTTTCTTTCTAATTTTTGATAGTGTTAGGTAGTGGAAGAGTAAATAACCCATCTAATAGATATGTTATTGCTGTTCATCTGTGCTTTCTCAAGGTGTGCCCTTTGGAAAAGTCTTGACAGTTATGGTTGAATATACTTTTGGCAATTTAATAGAAGTTAGTAATCTTCTAGAGTTTCCCACTTACACAATGGGTATTGGAATGTTCAGTTGGATTCTTGACTGTGTAGGATGTTGAGTGGAACAAGATACGCCCTGGGGTACTAAGCAGTCTCAGGATTTTGCCCTGACTTTAACACTTATACTTCATGCCTTAGTTTTAATAGTTAATATTTAAAGACATCTTTTGTAGCTGGTTTCCTCACTTTTTATTTAACGTTTTTGTTCCTAAGTGTAGTAGTACTTGCAGTATGAGACTTGACAGAGGACAAAGTGGAAGTTTAATCTGTAAAACATAGTCTTTTCAGCCTTTAGCCACAAGTGTACAGTGATAAAGTATTTATTAAAAACATTATGTTCCGCCTGAGACTCAACAAACTGATTGTTTAATCTATTTCCTTGTCCTAATACTGTGACAAACTTTTGCAGCCATCATAGCTTTGAGGATCCATGTATCCCAGAGGTAGACAAATATTTCACAGGTGAGGAAGTTGAGGTAGGCAAAGTCCATACTGCACATATGGCGATGAATTGTCAAAGGTGAAATTAGAGCAGCTGATTCTGTCCCTAGATCACTAGTACTGTGCTGAATCTCCTGCTGAAAAAGTACTAACGAGTCTCCTTGTTCACCAGTTATTTGTAACGGTGTTGGTTTTTTTTTCCTCCAGATGCTGGACATCCCCCGAGTGCTGGACATGTTGAGGCATCAGAGAATGATGATGGTGCAGACTCTTTCTCAGTACACTTTCGTCTACGGAGTTCTCATTCAGTTTCTCAAAAGTTCTAGGCTTATATAATCCCTGCCAATTCCTAAGGGACACTGCAAGAGTTTACAGAAAGAAAACTACAGTTGTCCAGGCAGACCTGCTTTCACTTTTTTTTTCCTTCATATGGTGAGTCACACAGTTAACTTTCAGGGCTGGTATGTGGCTGTAAGATACAAGTCAGTGTAACAGTCCTTGCAAAGCAGGATCTTCGCTGGACTAAATTCTTCCCATGTTCAGCTGCAGCCATATTAGGGAACGATTTTACTTGTACTGATCTTGATTACTTGTACACATTTTTTTAGAGTGGTGTTACTCTGGGGAAAATAAATTTCTAACAGAACAGAAAAGGCACAATTTGCTAACTGTTTTTTTAAACATTATAATGAACTGTGCAAAAGCTAAAAGTTGTGAATGCACATAGGGAGAGAAATCTGCTCCTTGGGGATGTCAAGGTCTTACACACAGTTTCTGCTTTCAGTTTTATAGTTAGAACAGTACACCTATATTTTTTAAAATGAAGTTTTTGTTTCCTCTGGTTTACTTGGCAGAACTAGCAGCTCTGAGATACTTTAAGTTGTTGCTTTAAGGGCAGTTATTTTTCTATTCAGCTTTTTTTTTAACTTTAAAAAAAATCCAACTTTTAAGACATGGTAATGTTTTCAGAGAAGGTTATCTATGCTTGAACTAACTTCTTAAAATTGTGCATACAGTTCTAGTGTAATAGTAGTAGAGTGCTGTGTAATAGAATGACAAGTGAAAGATCACATTATGTGTTGTTAACTTCCATTTGAGTGGAGGCATGTTTGCCTGTTGAGTTGTAGACTACAGACAGGGAAAATATAATATTATCTACAAAGTTCTTGGAAGTAAATGGATGAGAGGAAGTACATATTCAGTATTATTAAAAAATGTAGAGGACAGTTTGATTTTACTGGGTGAAATCAAAGTGTATGCAAATGTTTTAAGCACTTTTTTGCTCTGTTATTTATGTAGTTAAACATAGAAACTATAATCATATATTGTTTCATATGGTAATATGCTGTTACTAACCTATTATTTGAGGAAGAGTCTTTAAAGTTGATGAAGTGAGAGAACCAAAATTGAAGTAAGAAGGTGCAGAGTGGTGAAGTGGAAATAGTGGAGATGTGGCAGCTATGATTGCTGGTTTACACATAGCAAAGATGACCATTAAAAATGTTTGTTTCCAGTCAGGAAAACCTTTGAAGCACCAGAATTTTTTCTAGAATCCTTCAGATTATTTTGTCAGCACTAGGACAGATTTTGGCTAATGCTGTGCAGCATTGCAATGAAGAATGTTCACGGGAGCCATTTGAGAATGCCTGCAGAATGTAAGAGCTCTAAGAGGTAACACTGGAGATGTGGGTATTTTAGTAACTGTGTAGGTCACAGAGTAAATGGTTGTGGCGTGGATCTGAAGATGTCCTACCTCTGGTAGGTTCTGTCTTGTCCCTGATTAGCGTGGGTCTGGTCTGTTGATGGTATGCTGAATACTTCTGTGTTTTTAAAATGAGGACAATGTGGTTTTGCCTGCTTTTGGAGTGTTTTGACCCTATACCAAAGTGAGCTAATTGTTAGTAAATATCTAGTGTAATTAAAAAAACCAAAACTATGGTAGACAAATGTGCAGGTATGTCTAAGTATCCATTTCCTATTATACTTGCTTAACAAAATGAAGAGACTACTTACCATTTTACCAGTGGAAAAAAAAAAAGATGTTATTCCCTGAGCTTTGGAAGCTATTACAAAGCGTATCCTCCTTCCCCTGCAAACAGTGATTGTCCTCTTAAAACAGATTAAAAGAGTAATAAATGTTGCCTCAATTTCCTTTTTAATAAGCTGTTTTCCATAAAGATAAACACAAGGTCCAAATGACACTGTGCTAATATGTCATTCCATAAAATATGTGGTACTTTAAAATACACTCAAGAGTGCATTTGTCTTCTTTCAGGCAGTCCAAATTGTTCTACCCTCAATAAACTAATACTGAATATTTTTAAATGGAGGGAAAAAATGTGTAGTAAGTATTAATTGCCAAATGTAAAACTGGACAGAACAATGCCTTATTCCAGAGAAGACCTGTTACTGAAGACTTCTTCTCACATATAGTCTTGCAGGCAAACCAGTTTGATGTACGTATGTCAAGAGATACCACTGAGTGAAGCAAATGTATTTGGCTGTTTGTATTATCCTCTGTTATAGAAATATTGCTTTTCTTTTATTTTTTTTAAACACAGTTTCTGAATGAAAAGTGTATGCTACAAAATGTAGATTATATGATTTCAAAGTTTCAACTGTGATCTTTGCAATGTGGTACATGCGCTTTTAATTAAATTATAGATGACCTTTGTGTGACACTTCTCCACCATTCAGTAGCTCTTAGGACAGAATGTCAGCTATAAGGCATTAAAAAGAACAATTAAAATAAGCAATTTCATTCCAAACCTGTGAGATAGTTTCTGAGGTAGCTGAGGAAGTTTTTCTTCTTCCTTTTTCTTCTCTGTCTTGCTGAGAGGAAGTGAATTCACTTTCAGAGGTGGTTGCTCTCTAACCTGGTCCTCATAGTCTGTTTTTTTCTTAAAGTGATACCACTGCTACCTCCTCCACTTGAGCTTTTGAATCTTTCCACTTGCAGTGCATTTTTTTTGCATTAATAAGACTTGACTTTGTATGAGCTTCCCTAACGAAGGTAGCAGGCTTGTTTTTACATGTAAGCATATGGTTCCAAGAGGGCACTGAAAATAAACAGCTTCTCTTCTGAAGATACCAAAAGGAATAAAGCTCCACAACTTCCTGTCGCAAAACTAATTAAAAAAAAAAAAAAGTTTAGATTTTCAGGTAACTTTTAAAACAACATTCAGCTTTTAGCACTTTGTTGTTCTGAGCCTTCAAAAGGATGTTTTCTACATGTTGTCGAGCTGGGTGCTTTCTGAAGTGTGGGACTTTATAAGAAAGCTCATTGCCCAAATCCAGTCACAGCCTGAGTGGAAGTTGATTCCTTCTGTCAAAAGCTTAAAATTCCTTGATAAGCCATTTTGCCAGGTGTTCTTCTGTTAGTGTGGGGGAGAAATCAGATAATTATCATGTAAGATTTGAGCTGAATTTATTTAGTAGGAAAAGTTGTATGCAGTGAATGACAAAGAACATAATGCTAATCTCTAGGAATGACAGAGTTCTCAGGGATAAATAAAGGTGCTATATTACTATCGAGACAGATTTGAGTGTCTTTTGTGGTCTAGGTGGTAAATGCTTTTTTAGGATCAAATTCCATGAAGAGTCAGGAGAACAACCTATGGATTGTTGTAGGGGTTCTGCACATTTGATTTCTGTCTTGTTTGCTCCAAAGAGAGATTATTTTGGACAGGGAATCCTTGTATTCCTGGGATCACAGATTTTCTCTAAAACCATAAGTCACAGCCCTGTTCATTGTAAAGATGAAAAAAACTCGCTTTGCTGTCAACTGCAGATCCCTCCTCGCACATTCTTTGATGGAGAAGCTCCATGCTACATGCAATGTAAAACTCTGTCTTCTCTATAGCTTGTAAAACAATGCTCCCCATTTTCTGTTGCGTGTAGGAATGTAGTCCCCGTGAACAGCAAAATCAAATGCCTTACTTTTGCTCTCACTGTGATACCTTTTGCACAAGCGAGTGGTGAAAACCACTACTGCAGAGAAATGTAATAATAAATAGAAGGTTGCAGAGGTGTTGGATGGTCTTAAAAGTCCCTTCCAACCCAAGCTATTCTGTGATTCTAAGTTAAATAATTAAATGCAAAATGATTTTTATATGCTTGTTTATTTGTAGGGGATGAGACTTAGAGCAGTTTTCATGGAATGGTCTGGGTTTTCTCCAAAATGGCCTCATCATTTTAACAACTAAGGCTACCAGAGGCTGCTGGTACATTTTTCTTGTTGGAGTCATTGTTAAAGTTGAGTGGCTCATAGTTCTCAATGTCCTCTGGACCAAACCTGGGAACTGTATGGTCGTTTATCCCATAAGCCAGCAGTGTAATGGGATCTCAGTTTTAATACCAGTGGTGTTACTAAAACCCTGCAATCAAAGTAGTGAACTCATTACTATACTACAAAGGTTAGCTCAAGTTATTAATTTAAAAGGAACAGCAGATCAATTGCTAATAATTCTGTGCTTTAGGTATTTGATGTTCTGTTGTTTTTTTTTTTTCCATTACAAACAACACACGAAGCCAGAGCCCAGTCCTTCAAGACACAAAATTCCTGCAGTTCTTCACATTGTGTGAACTGGGCAGTGCTTATAGCCACTGAAAGCCCTTTAAAATGTGAATATTCACATCTACTTTAAATTTAACTACGAATTGCATGAATTAATCAAAATAATACAGCAGGAATGTGCATACATGAAGCTAGAACGTTACAAGGAGAAGTAGCTGAGATAACTTGGAAGAAATTCTCTTGTAAAAGTACAAAATGTTGGAATTGGAGAGTGTGGGTATGAGGAATGGCTTGAAGGCATTTGGAGGAGGATTGGGAACATTTTGTGTCCACAGTGGAGCTGCTAGAAGGGTCTGATTCATATGGTATGTTTTTTATGGCATGGTAGGGTAAGTGAGCATGTAGTCATAGGAGTTATTTCTACTGACTTTTTAAAATGTGATTTTTGCAACTCCAAATATTATTTCACAAGCTCTGTTATTTTAAAATATATTCTTTTCCAAACAGATTCAGTGCAATCTGTCACCTCAGCTTCTGTTTGCTTACTAAAGGTCAGATTTTAAAGCTGCAGTCTCAGGTTTTGCACATGCAAACTGAAGGCAAATGGGCATATGTGCAAATTTGCACTGATAATTTGTAATGGATGCAGATTAGATGATTTGAAAGTTTTAAGTAATTTGTGAGTGCAGCCAGCTGTTTGCTGTAGGTGTGAACTGAATGGAGTTGAGGCTGTGCTGAAAACCACTCCTT
The DNA here is from genome assembly GCF_038088225.1 of Cyrtonyx montezumae. Classification (NCBI taxonomy): domain Eukaryota; kingdom Metazoa; phylum Chordata; class Aves; order Galliformes; family Odontophoridae; genus Cyrtonyx; species Cyrtonyx montezumae. The sequence continues at coordinate 16,233,007 of NW_027071826.1, forward strand.
TGAATTGTGGGATTTGGTATATACTTACCAATACGTTGCATTGCATTGCACCATTTTCAGTACAGCAATAATTATACTCCAGAGATTCTCAAATACAGTGCTAGGCTATAGGAAAATACCTTAAACTTCAACAGCAATAGCTGTTACAAATATGGCTGTAAAAAAAAAAAAAATATATATATATTTCTTATAAATATCCTGTTGGGGACCAGCTAACTTGATGTGTTTTGCTGGCACTGTGTATGTTCCTCTAAGTTCTGCAAGGACTAAAAAAAACATTCTTCATTTCTATGAGCATTTCAAAAAACAGCTGCTAAATGACCCTGGATTTTATTCTTTGCAGTTTTCCACATGGTGCTGCGTTTAGTGATGAAGAATAACCTCCGGTATATTTGTTCCTTAGAAATCTGTTTTTCAGCTCTAGCTGGGGAATTAAGACAGAAATCAAATGCAAAGAATCTTAAGAAATAGAGTTTACAACAGATCTGGCATGTGGCAAGTAAGAGAGCAAGCCTGTAGATAACTGTGGTTTTGCTTGGTTTCTGATGGGCAGTAGTAAAAACTACCGAATTACTGTTTTCATGAGCACAATTTCAGAGGGCTCCTTTTGAAACCTTTTTAAAGGGAATTTAAATGCTGTTGTTTTTTTTTCTTTCATTTGGAAATATTTAAGTAAAACTAGGAGATGAGAAAGTATTTAATGACAAACACAGTTAATTTTTAGAACAATAGGAAACGTAATAGGAAAACAGAACCTTCAGTCTGTCACCTTGCTTATCCTGGATAATTCTGGCAAGGTGTATATGCTGTCCCTTTGCAAAGATACCTTCTCAAATTCCTTTGAAACAGCCAAACTACTTGTCTTCTTTATGACCCATCTGGGGGGACTCGGATGGAAATTTTAGACTCCAGCTTGCAAATCAGTGAGTAGGTACCCTCCTGCACATTGCTGAAATCTCCTCCCTCAGTTAAAGCAAGCTGGTGTTTGAAGTCCTTTCAGCAGTTCTGTAGGGCTGAGTACTTAATGTCAGAGGAATGCAGGATCTGGCTCCATTTTCTTCCGTTTTCATTTGAGCCAGTATGGAAGGATTTAAATGGGACTTTATTTGCAGTAGCAACGTGAATTTTTGAGTATTATTTTGTAGTACTAAGCTAGCAGTTAACATGTTTGTTTTTGCTGTCTTGCCACCAATACTGTAAAAATGTATAATCAAAACAGCTTTAATTCTTGTAAAACTGAAATTGGTTTGTAAAACAATGTACAAATTGTGTTTCATAGACAGAAAAGCTTGTATTACTGAATGTAATATATGTGAAATGAATATATAATAGTCTATTTTTGCCATGAAAAATAAATATTTGAAGCAACTATGTGTTTTCATTGTTTCATTACTATTAGAAAAATCAGCAGTGTGTGCTCTAGTCTCAAACTTGGCCTTGTGTCCACAAAGATGTTATCCTTCTTTTAGAGTTCTGCAAGTACTGCTTTGCATTTGAATGTGAAGACAAAAACTTCCTGTCAGGTGCTAATCATTCTCATCTTTGTGACAGTGAAGTCACATATGACCCTAGCATCATTTTTAAAATGTGTTTTGCATTATCTAAAGACATTTTTAGTATCAAATATTCTATTTCCCTTTAAGCAGCAGTTTCAGAAGTTGAAGAGGAAAAGAAAATGGATTGTATTATTACTTAACATCATTGGAGCTACTACCAAAACCTACATAATACTGAAGTTCTCATCATTTTCTAATTGATATTTAGTCAAAAATGGAAGTGATACAAAAGAGAACAGCACAACATAGAAGGATGAACTTCACGCTGGACACTGTGATTGCAGACCAGACAATTGCATCTTCTCTGTCCCTGCAGGTCCCTATATGCATGAACCCAAGTGTCAGGAATTACTGTGCTTTTAATTAAGATTTATCTTCCAGGTGTGCTCAATTTGGTGGCACTACTGCACATAAGGTAAAATACCATACGTATCAGTGTAACTGTCTGATCATTTCCCAAATCCTGGGGGATGTTCTGGGTGTGCAAAGCACTCTTTTTGCATGGATTTGGGATGAGAACAGCAGCCTGTTGTTCAAATCTAGAGTGGCTGTAGATAGCTGAAGATCACACGAAGCTCAGCATTGCTCAGTACCTAGCTGTGAGCTTTGTGTGTGACAGTTCCTCTGTTTGGGATATGGTGTGTACTTTTGTTGGTTTGGTTTGCTTTTTGCTATATCCACTGCTTTTCTTTAAGATGTCAATGATGTCATATAAATGTGTTTTCTCTCTTCCACTGTTGTTCTGGTGGTTGTCTGGAAGGCTGTGGATTCTGCGTGAGGACAGCAGCTGCACAGTGCTGCAGAAAGAAGTTGCCAGGTTATCTACAGCAGCCAGAGGACTACCGGTGGATGGTCACCATTTGTGAGTATGATGGCATTCACACAGGCAGCAAAAGGAGAACACGGTTGCAGAGTTGGAGGAGGGTGAGTGTTAGATGAAAGACAGATGCTCATCTGCCCTGCACCAAGCCAATTACCTTGTGTTGTTCTAGATCTCATTGGCTCAGTCTGGCAGGGTGAACCACCTGCGTTTGAGTGATGGCGATGCTGGGGTTCTGGTGCTCAGGGAAATGGTGGTTCTGATAGTTAAAGGTTCTGTCGTTATTACAATTGCTTTGAATGTAGCCTCAGTGATTCAAAGAAAAAGCAGGAGCAAGTAGGAAATGGTTGAGCCTGGGACTATTTTATCACGAAAATACCTTGGAATTCTTGGCATCCTTTGGGAGCTTTTCTGAAGAAAGGACTTCAGGGCTTGTGCCTGTTCTTGCACTCTCTGAAAGCAAAAGAGCACAACAACACAGATGGCAAAGCTAGAAGAGATTAATTTGAAATAGGAAAGAATTTTTCTAAGCTCTACCATCACATCTCCTAGAGATATGCAGGACAATCCCTCAGACTGATACCTAAATTTAAGCCAAACATTGGCCATACTCAACAGACCAAGCCACTATTACTTACTGCCCTGCTTATTCTATGGATTTAAGGTATCTACTGTAATAAACAAACCAGGAAAGACATGGAGAGCTTGCAGATGAGGTTTCTTAATCTCAGCTTCTTAGTTCTGATTATTACTATTAGACATTTCTAGCATGACAATCATGTGCCTTAGGTAAATTTAGAAGGACATCAAATCCTTCCACGAACAGACCCAGAATTATCATAGTCATAGGCAGATGAAAAATTTTCACTGGTGTTAAGTACCTAGGGAGAATGCCCCTGTCAAGCCTGCTTAATACTGATAATCAGTGATTTGAAGGAGCTGCATGCTTTGGTGTGTGCATATGTGTATCTGATGTCTTCTCTCTGCATACCATGCTATTCATGACTGATTGAGGCTGAAAATGCCTTTCTGTTGTCAGAACCTTGAGCAAAAAAACTGTGGACATTTCAAAGGTTGAAGGCTGTTTTCAGTTTGATACTGCTTAAGATATTGATTTACCAGGATTTACCAGGATTTATCTGAGTTATCTGAGTTTACTGCACCATAGCCATAGAGAAATAATTTATTTGTTCTCAACTTATTGTTTCTGAGCCTCCAGAAACAGCTCATGCTCACCATGTATTTCAGAAATACAGGTTATCTGCTGAAAAACCAGGAGCTGTAGGTCTCTATCACTTAACTTTCATCAGTCATCAAATATTTACTTTTCTTTATAAATTTGGGGAAGCAATTTAATTTGAAATATAAATCTTAGGGAGCTGTTCCGCCTTAATTTTCCAACTCAAGGAAGACCCATCCTTTCACTGTCACATTATAAATACAATGTTGTTTTATTTCCTGATTCTACTACTCCTGAAAGCTCTCTTGCTGAGTTAGGCCAGCAATGGTAATCAGTACATTTAATTGGATCTTCTCTGGAGATAACTTCTGGCTGGAAAAAAAGGCATCTCTGTTCAGATGAGAAACATCTGTTTCCTCCTTCATAAAGAGAGGGAAAACACAGCATTGTGTCAGTAGTCAGGATCAAAATGTAATTAGGAAAGAGAAGGAATGCACAATTGTTCAGCAAAAATAGAAACAAACTTAGTTGATAGATGAAAGATTTCTTTTTTTTTTTTTTTTTTCCAGAATTCCTGTTAGGGTTTAAAGGGCAGAAGGAACTGCTGTGTTTGCAGGAGAAAATGACAGCTTTGTCCCTCTGCACAATGCTGGGCATGAAATAACAACAGATAAGCAAAACTGAGGCTAATTTACGTTCTCTGTTGAAAGGAACTGGAAATACTGCTCCAGTACTACTGGCTAAATTGTCTCAATACCTGTAAAGGTGACTCTGTGAGACTGACTGTCTTGCTTCTGACTTGTCCCATAGTTTTGTGACTGGAATGTGCCAGAGACTGCTTCTTGGGCCCTTCACAGTAGCAGAGAGGCCTCTCACCTCTCAGTTGCCACTTTGGTTAAAGGTTCTGGAGCTGATCATAAAGAGAATATGCCAATAACCCTTTCTCAGTATGCTGTGAATTGAAGCTCAGATACTGAGGAAGAGCCATGAGGAACATGCGTGCCATAGAAAGTCACAGTGGGGACCCTTAAAATATGTAGGTTGAAAGCTCTTGTGCAAAGCTGAAGACTCTCAAGGCTGGAGGGAAGGGTCCACCACACAAATTTGTTTCTGGGGAAAGGAAAACTGAGAGGAGAGCTGGAAGAGCTCTGCTATTTCTCTCACACGGTCCATTGTTATGTGAGATGATTGTACCCAGCATTTAGGAATCCTCAGAGCCTGCTCCCAAACCTGTGCTATCTGTATCATCTTTGCTCTTGCTTGTGTCTAACTCCGGGAAAAAGCAGGGTGACAAATGCCTGCAAGTTGGATTTATAGCAGGGGAGGCCCCTGCTCAGAGGTCCTGTGAGGAATTCCCAGGCTACAGGAGAGCGGATGGCCTTTGGCACATGGCTTAGTTTCTTCTTTGGCATGCGAGTATGCTTGTGAGTGAGAGAAAGAGATAGCTGGGTTGGGGTCACCTCGTCGTTGTGCCCTTCGTCTCCTGGAATTGGCCACTGGCTGCTGCGAGATGTAAGGTACGCTGCAGCCTCATGCAGATACTGTAAGGGGAGTCCTGCGGGCTTGCTGAATTCCTGGGATAACTGCTGGGAGCTCTGCACCTCGTGCTACAGATCACGCTGCCTGTCCTCTGAGAATGGGGCGGCGTAGCTCTGTGGCCTGCCAGACCAAGGCTGTGTGAGTTTCTCGAGTTTCAGATGCCCCCCCCCACTTCTTTTATTTAGCCTTTACTTGCCCTTCTCAGTGTCTAATTTAATTCCACCAATGTGATAGGGCTGGAAGGACTGCACAGGAGTTTGGCTGTGCTCAGCACGCAACTGCAACAGCTACTGCACAGAAGTCTGTGCTTGCACTCAGTGAGACCATATCCTGTGTCTCTAGCATCCCTACAGCTTTTGCAGGCCAGTCCAACAGCTTACCATAGAGGGTAGCTTTAACTTGTGTGTTGTCACCTTGTTGTCCTGCACACCTCCTGCCCTCTGCTCCTTGCTGAAATGAGCATAGTGAGTGTGTTAAAGAGATCAAGTCTTCTTGATCTCTATGAGGCATGGAGAGTTCAGTTACTTCGGATGTTTTCTGAAGGGAACAGAAAGCCCTGTGCACAGTGGGCATCGCATTATTCATTTTGGTTCCCTTCTCCTAAATTAACTTTTCTTGTCGCTGCCCTCGGACTGCTTGATCTCATCAAGTCCTCCTAGGATTTCGTTTAGGTGGTTGAGGTGCAGATGAGCTATAGGTCCTCCACAGCTCAACTGAAGAACTGCCATGCAAGTGAGAACTGCTGCTGCTGCTTTCCCTTCCTGGCGATGTGTTCTCCCCATGACGAGTTCAGCTTCCGTTGGCACAAGACTCACTTACAGGCTTTGAAATTAGATCCCCTTACTGGTGGTGACCCATGCAACATGCAATGGCTGGTGCAGCAGATTAATTTACCACTCACCTGTTTGCACATCAATTGGTTTGCCACGTGGAATGGAAACTGATGACAAATGCTTCTGAATGAAGCAGATTTCACTTTCGATAAAGAAACCAGAAGATCAGATCACTGGTGAGTATCTGGTTTGGTTGTTTTGGAGTGAGAAATTGTTACAATTTTGTATTGTTTCCCTCTTTTGGTTATCTTGTTTATGCTGATCAGGGATAATACGACAGTTTGGGTTTTGCTTGCAGGTTTTTCTTTTCTCTAGGTAACACTGAGACACCTAAGCACCTTTTTCCTCCATCACAGGAATCTCAATATTTCAAATGACCCGAAGCCCTAACTTTGATTTGTAAACAGAGTTGTGCCTCTGAAAACAAGGCCGCTGATGACAAGACTGTAGGCCTCAGAGATGACTTCTTTGTCACAGAGCAAAGTAACCATAATGGGCTTTTGATCATTTGAAGTCATCACTGATATTATTACACGCATTTATTGCCCACGTGAGTCAGGGCAGAAAAAAAATCTTTCTGTTGTAGATGACAGCCAACTGCTCCTAACAGTTACTTCCAAAACATTCAGATTTGTAGCTAATGGTGGTGGGGCTTTCTTGTTCTAGAAAGATCTGAATATACCATCAAGTAAAGGGAAACTTAAGATGGTGAGGTTAAAAAAAAAATCATGCCTCTCCCGCCACCCACCTTAATTATTTTTTTTTTAGTAACCCCAAAGTTCAAGAGGGAAAACAAAGCTTTTACTGTTGATTAATCTTATCAGTGATGTGGGTCTGGTTTGTGTATCAAATTCCTTCAACAACTTACGTTTGAAGTACCACCAAATGTAAATGTGAATAAGGAAACGAGGAACACTTTAGGCCCAGGATAGCCTGAATTTACTTTTGGATCTGTGGGTGAGATAAGCTAATTGATTTCATATTGCTAACATTTATTCAAGTGTTCTTTCCTCACTACCCGTTGGGAGTGGTTGTACAAGAATTCAGTTCCCCTGCCTGTGCTGACTACTCCAGCTGCCAGCACATCGCTGTGCTCCCTTGTGGTCCCTTACTGAGCATTTCACTCTACGTCCAGGAAACGTTTGTAATGGTGGTTTGGGCAGACAGATGCTTTCTTTGTAAAAAAAAAAAAAAAAAAAAAAAAAAAAAGTTCAGTTTTTATTAATGTGTTTGCTTCTTTAACTACCACCTACCCAGATAAAACGTCACCGATGTTCAGACAGCTCATCCACATGAAACAGGGTCAAGGAACAGTACTAATTTTCATGTTACTCATACTGCAGGAAATGACTGTGTCGTTATTTGCACCTTTCTGCGTGCTGAAGTCATGACCACTTTCACTGCTACAATTTAATTTGCAGAATTTTAATGCGAAATTCCTATTGATATTTAATCAGAACTCGTGTTGACCACAAGCCAGAGTTTGCTGAGCGAACCCTTTTATAAAGCAGGTTTTAAAACAAAGTGGTAAGAGAAAATTTTAACTCCACAATTGATCAGTGTTGGAGAACTGCAGGGAGGGAGGGCTCCAGGAGCCAATGTGGTCATGGCAGAGGAGCAATGAGGCTCACCACACTCTGTAGCCATATTTGTAGCCACCAGACATAGCCAGTCACTCAGTGTTAGTTTTCTTTTCATATAATACACCATCCATTTGTCTAGGAGCATCCTACCCTTCGCTTCTGGGCTAAGAGAGAAAAAGGCAGTTGCTCTGGGGATGGGAGGAGGGTTTCAGCCTCTTGTGACGAGGGACAAACGATCCATGCACTGTGTCAGCAGTGTGGCTGTGTCTTCTCGGTGCGACAGGCTCTGACAGAGCAATGCAAAATCCTCACATCATCTTCCCTACTCTTCAGTGAGCCAGGGCACTCACACTGCAGGCCAGACTTGTAAGATAGCCAGCGGAGCGTGGCAGATGAAGGACCCATCTGCTCAGCCACGTGTACACGGGTAAAATAAAACACGCTCTGCTGTCATTGTCAACAAGTGTGATTTATCATTAGGACCAAGACAGCCAGGAAAGCGTGTTTCCTTGGAAAACATTTACTGCACTGCAATGCTGGTGGCTGCGAGAAGCGTTGCTTTTATTTGGCTTCTTCAAAGAGTTTTGAGGAATGCTTTTAACACTCTGAACTTACAAATTTAACAGCCTTTCTTAGAAACTCTTGAGCCACTGGGGAGGCAGTTGTATGTGCAAGTTGATGAACTCTCCATTTGGGTTTGTCCAACTCTTTTTGGACCTTTTTTCAGACCCAAAACTCCCTGCAGAATGCTATGCCAAGGATGTCATCAACACAATAAACTGGATGGTGTATTATGGCATTATGCAGTGTGAAAGCTGTTTAGGTCTTCACTTTCAAGAAATACCAGCTGAATCATGGACAAGAAGGATAAGGAGCTCAAGAGCTGTGCATAACACAAAATACATATGTACTGAGCAGCTTAAAAGCTGCTGTATGCGACAGCTAGCACCACACATCTACTTCTAGCATGAGACCAGCTAATGCTGCAAAATGGTTTTTATACCTGTTGGTGCACGGAATACAACAATTCCAATTCATAGTTCAGGAAGAAGGAATGATCACCTAGCAACATCAGAAAGAAATGCTTATTTTTTGTCTATACTCAAGCCTTATTTCATCCAAGCTAATGCAAGGGAATGTTTGCTATGTTCTACAGGTATTGTGAAAAGAAAGAAAGTAGATAAGAACTTCATGCACCAGTAGCATTTAACATCAAACAATGGCTGAACACTAAGAGAAGAAAAAATGCTCCTGACTGAACAAACAGTTCCATCTCTGCCCTGCAGGTACGTAGCACACCATATTTCATCGTGGGTAAATTGAATTCTCCTTGCAAAATACAAATCTTGGATCTTTACAGCATGGACCACCGTTGCATTAGAAATGTCATCATTTATTTGTCATAAATAAAAACGGTAAATATTTCATAACTTACTCTGCAGCTTTCTATAAAATATAGACCTAATTTTAATATTCTCAAGTTAGTTTGTAGACAAAATATACAAAGTATTTTTTTTAGTTGTCATTTTACCCTTCACAGTTTGCATCAGTACAGAAATGCTCAATAATTTGTAATAAATACTCTCTGCTGAAGAGAATTCTGTTAAAACATACCTGAAGATAAACAACTGGCTTCTCCTTATTTAGTGAATGGCAGTTCCCTACAAAAATAGCTTCATCCCAATTTAACAGCTAAATTTTGGCCACTATTATGAGTGGTCATGTGTGATCTGAAGGACCTCTGCAAAGTTTTCCTCAAGATCATCAAGTTCCTTGTTGGCATCCAAATCACTGTCACAAGCAATCAAGTTTAGAGTTTCCTCACATGAGGGTGAAGCGACTGGGTCCTCAGATTTCACACGAGCGTGAGCCTCTGTCTCAGCATTCATCATTTCATCAACATCTTCTGAAAAGTCATCCTTGCTCTCCGTCCTCTTTGAATTTTCACTGTATGTGCTTGGTTCCCTCAATAGTAAATCCATGGTCTTAAAGAATCCTTCACTTTTTGTGGATTCTCTTTGCCTCTGCCTTCTACTGGTAGACTCGAGCTGTTCCATCCTATTCACCTCTTCCAGATCCAGTGAGTCAAAGGCTTCCCAGCCTGCGTGGGATTGCTCAGCACCACTGCCTGGGCTGCAGCCAAGGTCTGCTTTAAGCACATCCAACAGGTGCCGCATTTTGCTCTAGGGTGCAAAGGAAGAAAGGGTGACACTGCTGCAGCTGAAGCACATAGCACTTATCTGCTCAGAGCTCAGGGCTTCGTTCTGACTCAAGAAAGGGAGGCTGCTTGCAACTGAGTGACTAAGTTACACAGCAACAGTCAACAAACTGAGTTACTCTTGTCATTTTCTTTGTGACTGTGGCTTACCTGTGGTAGACCAAAAGTCTGCAGATCTCCTGCAAAGATGCTCTCCACTGATTATTATGGTAATATACACAAGAAAGTATACCAGTACCTTTCCACTGTACTTCGGAAATGCAGAAAGTGAGAATGTTACAGCACCCACCTCATCCAAACGGTTCTTATTTTCTTGTATATGACACTCAAACAATTGCTCCAGAACTCTACAGATAAAACAAATTAAATCAGGTAACACAAACAAAAGCACATTTTAACAACCCTAGCTTTTGGTTTTTCTTAGCTAAATAGGACCATTAAGATTGTGACAGAGCTCCATCAAACGAAGAGGGCGGGTAAGTAAAGGATTTAGAAGTAATGCTCACGTGCATGTACTGAATAATAACTTACTGTTTAATCATTTTTTAAAAATACAACTTAGTAACTAGTGAACCCTTATCTGGATCAGTATGTAGTGATCCTTACAATGCATACTGAAGGCTGAATTCAAACTGCAACAGGAACAAGGACAGAAAGGCAACGCATGAAGCATTGTGTCAAAGATTATTTAGCAAAACAGATCTTACAGAGTAAAACTGTTTTGTTTCAGCGTTGTTCCACATACATCAGTTTCTAATAGAGGCTGCTTCTCATGTTACATTGCAGTAGATTGAAGTAAATGACCTGCAGTGTTTTCTCAGTCCTTTTTCTTATATAAAGCAAGAATCAAAAGGAAATAAAATGAGCAAGGGGTAGCAGTATTTATACACTGTTAAAGGCAATGAAATGTATACTGACTTAGCATTATAAATTTAAGAGCAGCCATAACCTACCTGTTAGAAAACAGCCCAAGGTCAAGAATTTCATTTGTTATATCTTCAATGAAAGTTAAATATAAAAGGTCATCTTCTCTGGAGGAAGAACAGAAAGCTCAGTGTTAAATGTTTAAAAATACAGACACCGGCCCAGCCCTTCAGTCGATTTAAAAAAATAAGAAAAATGGTGTTTCCTATTTATATTACATTTCTGTTGTATTGTAATTTAGCAAAGAGAACGTGAATGAAGAAACAGGCAAACGTAAAGCATTAACAACCTGCTTTGCACTCAAAAGGAAAGTGGGAAGAAAGTGTAAGATTGCAGTCTGGTGTCTACTAAAAGGCTTCCAAAGGAGCTTCTTGAGAATCTGACTGCCGTTTAAAATTGCTGGTTCTCAGTGGGAGCAGAGAAAAATGCTTATTGTCATTTGAAAGGAATGGAGGCTGCCAAGGTACCAAGTCCTTGTTCGTGTGATATGTGGCTTTCACCTCCTTAATTGCAATACTCCTTTAAAATTTATTTATTTTTAATACCTCTTAGAGCCTTGTTGATGTGGTCCCTGAAGATGGGACTCTTTGAAACTTTAGGTGCTGTTTGGAAATCAGACTTTTTAAATGCTGTTTCTCATTCATAGCATCTTTCTAAATATCCCGAAGCACCCAACCAGTTAAACTCTATAGAATCATCCTCCAGTTTAGTAATAAACAGAAAACAAGTCTGATACAACTTCCATGATTATGTAAGAGTTGTCATCCAGCCTGAAGATTTTGGTTCCCTCTATGAAAGATGACTACAGATGATCTATATTACATCCTTAAAGTTAGTCAAGAACAAGACTATCTAAAGCACAAAGACACCAGACCACTTCCCTGAGGTCATATGAAAAATCACTGACAACCTCTGAATTCTCATTAAATCTCAGAGCAAAAATTTGGTAGGAACATGCCTCAACTCCACGTTCTAGCTTTCTAATTTCTAATTTGCTTCAGACTGATTTTTGATTTTCAACACTGTTCTTGTATTTTAGATAACATTCTAACATTCACTATTACAGTTTCAGAAAAAGATGTGGAACATCCCACTGTCCAGAAGCTTTAGCATAACCTAGAATGAAAAGTCTGGATTTCTGGAGACTCATTTTCCTGAAAGGTATGCCAATACTGTATTTAGCTGATGTACAGCTACAGTAAACCAAGTACATAGTTTGTAAGCTCATATTCATATACAGAACTAAAGCTGTATTAAATTCTCATTAGTCTTGCTCCTTACAAAAAAAAAAAAAAACCCATACACAAGAAAATCATACAAATCAAAAGTCTCTTTTTTAATTGCCTTTACAGTGGAACTTTGTCAAAAGAAAACTAAACTGTAAAGCTGGAAAAAGCCATTCATCTAAAACTAACAAGTTCCACAAGTGATGGCTTACTGACCTAACAAGAAGCTGTGCTTGAAAGCCTAAAAGAATATTTCAGCTATTTCTTGCTGCTGTATATTACGTACCTTAGAAAGGAGTATGGAAAAGCAGCTATTCCTCTCTCAGGCTCATCCATATTGTATCTTTTATCTTCAGTCTGGAATGCAGAAGTAAATTATTTATTATCAATGAAAACACACCATAAATTGTATCAATAATTAGCACTCAGCTATTGAAATTATGTATCTGCAACAAACTGTGACTGTAGCATAAAATACTAGGGAGCAGATAGAACCTGGAATTGTATAATTGTTCAGTAAAAAGTTGCAGATGCATTAAAGAAGAGAGAAAGAAAACAGCAAGGAAAGCATCTCTGCCTATTGGTTTGTTTCCTGAAAGGAAGGGACTCCGTCTCAGGCTTTGTGTGCTTGTTAACCAATGTAAAAATAAAGAAAAAAATCCCTGTAGCAGGCAGAAAAGTCTGCTGATAAACAATGCGCCAATTATTTATGTCTGTAACAGATAATTAAACATGCTAGTGCCTTTGTAACATGGTTTGGAGAAAAAAAACACACCTTTCAAAACTGTTAATTTTCTCAGCTCTCTTCACACAGCTCAATATTTTTTCTTAACATTTCTGCTCATTCTTCTGAAATTCTGTCCTCCATCTCTCTAATTTATCTTAGAATAACAAAGAAAATGAAAGCTTATGCCACTGAATATTGCTGTGCCAGGGATGGATTATATACTGCAAAGGGTATAGTGAAGGGTGGGGGAAAAATATCTGCATGACTGACAGATGATGATTGCATTTACCTTCACTGTCATCTTCCGCTGCTCAGTCATAACTTCTCTCTCAGGTGCTTTATCTGTACTTGGAAAGCTACAAAATTTAGCAATGTATTAGGTCTCTAAGAAGGCTACTGTGAAGGTAAGCAGAATGTGAATACCAGTGCCACCCACTGTGGAAATTCAGACACTCCATTCCCATGAATGTGAAAGGGACCTAATACTAAAATGCTCTCAACAGTTTAGGAAGTTTTACCATGTGAATAGAAATCTGGCAGACAAAAAGTTAGACATGCAAGCACTAAGGATGCAAGATTTACCTTTAGGAATTAGTAATAGTGAAAAACTAAATCAAAACTTCCTTATTTGCTAAGAAGTTCAATGTATGAGAAGGACATTAGTTTAATATACTTCATATAGAATATATCTGAAGGCATTTAAATGCAAATGATTAAAAGGCAATGAAGAGTTGCATTCAAGAAAAAAACAGTTTCTTTGCATGATGTATTATTTAATTAATTGAAGGGATTATAATAAGACTATGGGGACAACAAGAGGGAAGAGCTGCAAACTTACTGCAAGTAATTCTTTAGAAGACAGAAAGCACAAATACACACCAGACAGAACAGAAGATAGTATAGCAGTAGGTAGTGAAATTCCAGAGCTGAAACCCAAGTTTTAAGTTCATAGTTCATAAGTTCATAAGGTTGGAAAGGACCTATAAGATCATCTAGTCCAACCATCCTCCTATCACTATCTCTACCCAACTACTAAATTAAGTCCTTAAGCACCTCATCTAAACGCTTCTTGAACAGCGCTAGGGATGGTGCCTCAACCACCTCCCTAGGCAGGCCATTCCAGTGCCTGACCACTCTTTCAGAAAAGAAATGCTTCCTGAGGTCTAATCTAAATCTTCCCTGGCGCAACTTGTGGCCATTCCCTCTCGTCCTGTCATTACTTATCAGGGAGAAGAGGCCTACCCCCTCCTCACCACAACCCCCCTTCAGGAAGTGGTAGAGTGCTATAAGGTCTCCTCTGAGCCTCCTCTTCTCCAGACTAAACAATCCCAGCTCCCTCAGCCGCTCCTCATAAGACTTGTGCTCCAGGCCCCTCACCAGTTTTGTTGCCCTCTAATCTCTGTAATCTCTGTACCTGATCACGTCAGTCTGTGTTTGAGCTTCCATGTGCTGCTTGCAGCGCTTTTTCCTTTTCCTTTGGGCAGCAGTGTAATACCTATACCCCAGCAGGGAAGATTTAGCATCTGATATTAAGGTGCGTGGGGTAAAAGGTTTCTGGCCACTGGTGAACAGTTCTGAGTGCCTCTCCAGAAGATCCCCACTGCATACTCTGGAGTTGCCTTCCTGACGCCTCTGGGAATGACTGATGCTCACAAAGCTATCAGAGGAGCAACGGCTTGAAACTCCAGAGCGTTTTCTTGGTGTGCTTGACACACTGATGCTCGAGTTCGAGTTAGATGTGTTAGATCTATTCCGAGAATGTTTTCTGGCACGTTCCATTGGACTGGAGTGAAGCAAGCCATGCTCACCATAAGGTGACAGTGCTCTTGACAGGTATGGTGTGTGCTCAGCACAGGAGAACAGATTGTCCTTCTCTCCTGCTTCCAAGGGACTCTAGAAAAATAAATAAATAAACCAAGATTTGATTGCTTTGCATGTTACCTGCTTTGTTCAAGTTGATACCCCCAGCTATTTCTGCTATCGACTCAGGTATTTTTGACCTAACATCAAACTGGTTTCAGAGCAGCTCCAGTGCTACCACGTATTAACATGTGGAAATATTTTAGTCTAAAACCACACTACACTTTTAAAAGTCAAGGTGCTAAGAATCATCAAGTTGAGACAATTGATTGTATCTGGGTATGCTCTGCTGGTCCTGCCCAGACAAAGTAAAGGTAAATTGACATTATCCACAATTATCCTGACGGCACCACCCGGATTCTCTTCATGTGTGGATTTGTTGCCTTTAATCCTATTAGATTCAATATCTGTCACACACTGCTTATCTTTATTTATAAATACACGTTCAGCAAGGGGCTCCACTCACTGATTCATCTTACATCGACAAGGAAACTCCTGCAGAGTGATTGAAGGTACAGAGTAAGAGAACTGTAACTAGCTGCTTATTCCCTGTGTAACCCTTTTCTTCTACGTGTGGGTGGAAGATCCATATCCTTGGTAAAAAATTCTCCAACAATTTCAGTTTTGGTTGTATTGAGTCTTATGAGAAACGCTATGCTAATGGCAGAGACAAGAATCCTGAGTTGGATGGGACCCACAAGGATCACTGAGTCCAATTTCTAACTATCCACAGGACTACCTAAAAATCAAACCCTATGCTTGAGAGCATCCAAACGCTCCTTGATCTCTGGCAGGTTGGTGTTGTGCCCACTGCCCTGGGGAGCTTGATCCAGTGCCCAACAACCCCCTGGTAAAGAACCTTTTCCTAATACTCAACCTGGCCATCCTGACAGCTCCATGCATTTCCTCTGGGACTTGTCACCAGAGAGCAGAGCTGAGCACTGCTCTTCCACTCCCTGTGAGGAGCTGTAGTCACTATGAGACCTCTCCTTAACCTCCTCTGCTCTGGGCTTAGCAAACTAAGGGACCTCTTCGTAGTCCAACTTTAGATTCTCTCCAATAGTTCTTAGTCTTCCTTACATTCTGGAGCCCAAAACTGCAAACAGTGCTTGAGGTGAGGCTGCACCACGCAGAGCAGCGTGAACAAATCTTAAGGTTACACCATGCAAGCCTAAGACAAGACAAAATAATAACTAAAACAGAATAACATCTGACAAAGCCCAATTCAAAGCCAGCAACTACAAAATTAAATCGATTCAGTTCATGTCCAATTAAAGAGTCAGATTTTACTGTTCCTTACATTCAGTTTGCATAGCTACATAGCAACTGCTTCTGTAAATTCTGCAAGATTTAAATGGCTGTATACAAATAGAGATATGTTGTATGAGAATTCAACTTCTAAGCTCAATTAGGGGACACATTTCTGACAAACCTGAATTTCAAGTTCAGGCTAATTCAGAAATTTACTTGCTGATATACCTCCCATCTGAACAAATAATAATTCTGCAAGATGATCAATAGCTGCTGTGAGACTTCTGAAGCCTTCTACTTTGAGGATGTAGCTATGCTGTGGAAAAAGTAATGACACTTGAAACTCCTTGTTTATTTGCTGTAAACACATGACACTGTAGCCTAGTATATAAATTACAGTACTGTATGGTAGATCACCCTAATTATAATAAGGTAGGGTGATCGTAAAGGCAGAGTTTCTATAATAACATTCAATTTCTACAATAAAACTTCTAAGAACACCCAAGTAATGACTTTTACTGTGAAAATGTTGCATTTTCTCATAACTGCTACTGTTAATAATGCTTTGAATCTACACTACTCCAGTTTTTCCCTTTCAGAAGTGCCTTGTATTTTAAGTTAAAATTGAGGATGATCAATATATGCTATATAGCATGCAGTAATTGCTGTTTAAACAAAATATTCAAAAACGTAGTTAATCACCAAAATTAAATCAGAACACAGTGCTGTCATACTATGTATTTCC
Source organism: Cyrtonyx montezumae (assembly GCF_038088225.1). Taxonomy (NCBI): domain Eukaryota; kingdom Metazoa; phylum Chordata; class Aves; order Galliformes; family Odontophoridae; genus Cyrtonyx; species Cyrtonyx montezumae. The sequence goes on from NW_027071826.1 coordinate 16,249,469, forward strand.
TTCACAATTCCACACATCCTCCCAGATCAGTACAACTATCCGTTCCAGCTCCCCAGAACCTGCACAACGGTGGATGCAAAGAGGTGATTTTATTTTAGCTGAGCCAAAAGAAGGCCTTCTTGTTGTAGTTTCACTACTACAGCACAATTAAATGCTGAACTGATAGCACGCAGTAACAATGCCCAACAAATGCCTGTGTTAGCAAGCAGCACAATGAAGGCTTACCAGAGTGATCGTCTGCTTATAAAATAGTTGCAGTGGTAGCTCGGCACTATAGAAAACAATAAGACTGGAAAGTTCCAGAATCCACCTATATAGTCATACTGAAAAGTTATAATACATATGGAAAGGTGTGGAATTAAACAGCTTACTTTTGGCTGTATACTTTTTACTCTCAGTGACTGGAGCTGCAAAACAGATCAGATTGTAGAAGTATTTGTTAACACAGGATGATGACTGCTGTCTCATCACATAGGAAAAAAGAAAAAAAAGCCAAAAAACAGAACCAAAGATGTTAATGAGTCTCCAACTATTCATGGAAGCCACGCTCTCTTTCTTGGACCTAGCTGAACAAGATAAAAGGATAGGGTAAACATGGCAATATACTATAAGCTTTCCTTATTTTTGAGGAAGTTTAGGACAGTTATTTTCCTCTCCTAAAACAAGTCATAAGCAGAACACAGCAAGTAGCCAAAGTAGTGACTAGCTAATACATCCACAAGCCCTACCTGTATTTGTGTCAATAATCCTGAGCTATATTCATTCAAGTACTGAGAAAGATCATGCATTTTTAACCTCCCATCCTGGGCTAAACCTTTATTGCTGAAGCAGGCAGGGAGCACAGCTTCTGGATATACAGAGACAGTTATCACGAACATGGAACTACACTGCCAACTTCAAAAAGATTTGAAGGAATGCAGGATAATGCTGCTTGTCTGTAACTTGTCACTGATGTTTTAGAAAAGTCAATTGTAAGCAAGTATGTTAATCTACCATCATAGCTCATGGAGATACTTTATCAACTGTATCGTCAAGATACAGAAACTGCAGTTTGGTAATAAATGAACACGTGATTCTTTTAACTTGACACAGCTCAATTTGTAAGCCACTGACACTGCTGTAAGTCGACTGAATTCCTGCTTTCTGCTGCTCAGACAGAATAAATTGTCTCATTTATTAAGTGACTAACCTTCTTAACCTTCTTTATGTTTGCTATTCTCACAACCCCCTTGTATGTCACCTGTTCCTTTTCTTATACACTTTAATATTTACTTGAAAGATTCTGAAATGTAAGAGAGGTAACTCACACAAACCTGAGAACAAATAAGATCTGAATGAATAGAATCAGTTTGCATACTGGCATCAATAACAACTATTTTTCTCATTCTAAACTACATTCCTGTTCCATTTTCTATATGCACATGGACACATTGAGTTGTGTAATGTGATACATCACTGCTTTCATCAAGAAGCCTGGTATCATTAAGAAGGGAAATTACTGAATGTGCATGTGGGAACACATTAATTTAAACAACCAATACAGGAGGTGATTGCAGTTATGAAGCCAGAGAAGAAACAGTATAGAACACAGGATGTAGAATATAGAACGCACAGAATATTCCTGATTAAAACATCTTATGATGTTCAGAAGGTTCCTCTGTTCTCTTTTATTTGTTCACATACATCATTCTGACGATAACTAATTCAAGCATAATAACCTCTCTTCAGACTCATCATAACAGTGTAATAAATCTTTAAACACAAAGCATTTGAGTAGGTAACTCACATAGCTGTGCATCTATGCTGCATAAAAAATTAACAGACATTATAAACTGTTAATGGTTTTTCCTTATCTATTTTTCATATGCACAAGCATATGAAAGGTCCTAACTGTCATTCTTAAGAAATCAAAGTCTCAAAAATCAGACTGAAAGCAGTCCTGAAATTTGGAGCAGTCCTTTGCACGCCAAAGGCAATTACAACCCCATTTAAAATGGTTAAAATCCCTTCAATTAACTTCTGGCACAGAGTAATTTCTCTTAAAAAATATTTAGCCATCAGAAATGCCTATGAATAGTATTATCTAAACATTGGATATAAATTGCAAGTCTTGCTCAAATCTGAGCTAGACCTTCCTTTAGAACTACTGCTGCACTGGTGATCAGCTGTTATTAGGGGAAGAAAGTCAATTGTGATATCTACTAAACAGAATTAAAATATCTACCTTTCCAAAAGAGGTTGACAGCAGCCTTCCGCTTTCTCTTGAGCTGGATCGTGAGGCACTTTTGCTCACACTCATTTCTTTTTCACACCTGGCTATCTTCTTTTTCAGTTTCTCTCTTCTCTGCTGGTCAGCAACTTAGGAAAGAGACAAAGTTGGTCAGATCCAATCTGAAATCTTACTCTCATTTTGTCCTAAGTGATTTGAAAATGTCAAAGGCGTTTCCCAGATGCTCAAAGCACGACCACAAGACAGCTTACGCTTCACTCAGCAATTATGAAAAACTAACTCTATTTTTAGAAGAAAATTAATATTACAGTATGCTAGTAGCTGAAGCTGTACCTTAGCTTCCCCTTGCATTTCTCAGATCCCACACGTAACTTAAGACTGCACTAATTCCAAGATCAGTAATGCTATCAGAACATCCTGCTTGAAAACTTATAAGTTTGCTCTTAAACTTACACAGATGAATCTCCTCTAACTGTACTCTCATCCAGTATTTCAGCAAGGAACAACATTTACTGGTAAGCAAATTTGCAATATACAAAATCCATGCTCAACCTATGTAAAAATAATCTCTGCTAAACAGTACATTCACATCAGGAATACAAACAGTGAAGGCTGAACAGGCCCAGGTTCTCAGCCCTTCCTCATACCAGAGACACTCCAGGCCCTTTATCATCTTTGTAGCCCTCCACTGGACTCCATCTAAGAGATTCCTGTCTTTTTTGGACATATGAATGGTTTGTTTTAGACAGATACGTGGAAGGGCCTTCGCATATTTCTTCTTCAGTTTCAAAATGTGTTATATCATACTGTGATAGACTCCAACCTTCACACAGATTATACTTACTTAGTGTATGGAAATGCAAATAACTCCATGGATTGATGAGGTACATTCTTCTAGACAGCTGAGAACTACAGCAATCTGGGGATATTAATCATCTTTTAAAATACACGTGTCTATGTACATTAATGTGAGAGACTGAGTCCCTAGGACCCAGTTAAGTGTGTATTTTAATTTTATTAAACAATTTAATCCCCTTTTAAGCTACAAGTGATTCTTTCAGATATAAAACCCCTGTGCTCACTCTTGAGGGAAATCCCTTTCTCTTCCAGTTCTTACAATTCATATGTAAAATACTAAGTAATTTCTTCTACAGCTGATGATTTGTTTAGTATATTCCATTAGAGTACTTATAATATTAAGTTGCTTTTATTACGGGAAAGTCATTAGTTGAAGTTAAGATATGCTACATTATGCAAGTCTGAATTTAAAATATCACTTATAACAGAACCAACCATTAAATAATCCAAACTCATTATTTGTCCTCCTAAACTAAATTGTTATTCTGTGGCTATTCAAAATCATTATTATTTCTAATTCTATTTGCCTTAAAAGCTACAGGACACTCAAAAAATTACCTACCTGTCAAAAGTTTAATATGTTTACATAATTATGCTGGTCTACCAGAGCATATCTATATATGCACACAAATGAAAGCTGTTAAACTGCACTCTTGCCTACTTCTCAGACAAAATGGTGCATGAGTATTGAGTATCTGAGGAAGCAATGAATTAATGAGTGAGAGAACTCTACAAAGCAAGAATGCAAATCAGAATTACAGGTGTCTCATTCTGTAAGTATGAGATGGCTGAATGAGAAATTTCTTTACACTCAAGTGCGTAGGTGGAAAGTGGGCTTGTCTAAGAAAACACACACTTAAACCTCTTACTGCGTGTTCAGCCTGCACGCTGTGGCTTACTGGGAGTTTCTTGGCAAAGCATGAAGAGGTGTGAATATTAACAAAAAACTGAGATATTTTGTTGTCCCTTTTCTGCTTTTTACAGAATAAGGTTTGAGATTTAACACACAGAGGCAGACTTGATCTTTAAAACTAGAGTTCAGAGCTATAAAGGCATACTTCTATGGATCTCCTTCAGGACTGTGTGCTATGACTTCTCTCAGCCAAACTATGGCTTGTGCCCAAGTTGAGAGTACAGAAAGAAAGAACAGTAAGCATGCCAGGATGCTAAGGCTATCTTTGGTTGTCAGAATGACCCACTGGGACTACTGTCACCTAGATGGGAAATGTAAAGCCTTTGCTTCACACCAATGAGCTTATCTCAGCTAATCCATCAAGTGTGTTCCAAAAGCTATAAAGTCATTCATGCATACTACAAGCCAGAGCAGACACATGCAGAACAGAATGGCAGAAAATCCTAGCAGAGTACCCACTATCTTGTTGCCAAATTAGGGAGATCTCAGGCTAGATCTGCTGTAAAAGCTAGGAATTGTAAAACCAGCAAATTCAGAGATAAAGAAATCCCTCTTGAATAGAATTAATGTAGGCATAAACAGACAACTAGATGTAAGTTAGGACATGGCTGAGGCAGTCAGCATGCCACACTAATAAGGGTGTAGAAAAAAAAAAATGCATGCTGCCAGCCTACCCTTACACACTGTTTCTCCAAGCAGGTACTGCAGAATCCTGACTTTCTGTTTGATTTCAGCCAAACAGAAAATGGTATCTTACCAAACACATGAGTATTTGAGACACTAATTACAAATAACAGTACAACTGCCAGAAGCTGAAGTTACTCCAGACTGCCGTGCACAATGACTTGTCCTACATCTGTGCATATATTGCTTGGTTTTGAAAGGGACATGTATTGGTTAAAAACTGGAAGGGCTCCACATTGTTCTAGATGGCTTACGCTTCAAATCAATTACAGGCATAGCTTCTTCAGTTTTCAGTGAAGTTAATAATCTAAATTTCATAGGATGCCTTTAGAATACTGTCATAGATTAGAAGAAAGTAAATATGAACTGAACTTGTTAACAGGAACTAACAGTTTCACTGCAAATAACATATCAGAAATGTATCATATTTGAAAAGCTCAAGACAGTAAGTATCTCATGACAAGTGAAATAAAAGAATAGCAAGTTTTCCATCTCTATAAAAAGGGTACACTAAATATTCAGGAATTAAAAATGCAGTCTACAGACCCAAATAACACAAATTTCTTTTTAAGCCTTATATAGAAGGCTTCAAGATTAACGTATTTCATTAAGTACTGCACTTAAAACCATGACAAAGATTTACAGCATAATAAAGAGACTGTGTATTAGATGATAAACAAAGTAGTAATTTTTGTACATCTGATATTCAGCCTGCAGAACCAAATAAATTCCATGACTTCTTCTACCCACTCCATGAATCCGTTATCTCAGTTCTGGTAGCAGCAAGAGCAGGCTTAAGAATAACTATAAATTTTAGAGGTTAAACTGTAGCATTCTCTATAAAAAGCGAACTGTAATACTCTGATCAGACTCTCACAGAACTAACACTCCTGCTGAAGCAAATACCCTTTTCAAATGGAGATCAGATTGTTATATTTCTCTGCTAAAATACTCCCTCTGCAGAAGTGACCCTTCATTAAAACTAGGCTGCAGCGCCATTTCTAGACACATGCACAGAATTATAAAATGAATGCCACAAATGTGAAAGGAAAAAAAATAAATCATACCTATCACATTCCTAAGCAGCTTGAAAGCTTAAAAGGATAGTGTGATCTGGAATGCAAGAGGTTGTCCGTTGCCCTGAATTTCTGATCTCTAAATTTATCATATATCACACGACAGTACACTTTGCAGATTTACCCTTCAAGTCATTTCATTATTGATGTAAATAAGCCAGGGCAAACAATGAAATATTATGTTAGCTTTAAATTGATTGTAGCTCATTGAACAAGGTATCTCAAAAAAATTGTCCAGCACAGAGAACTCCTCCAATGTCTTTTTATCACCCGCTTTTACACAAACTTCTGCTTATTTTTCCCCCTTATAAATTCTCCTGGATAAACAGTGCAAACATCAAGCTCATTTTTGCTGAGCTTCCAGTGACCTTAATTAAAATATGTAGTGTACCGTCAGGTAGCATTACTGCTACAAGCAAGTTCTTCCTTCCATAAGTATTTTTACTGTTGCCTTCCTTACTGCAGAAATACTCAACACATTGGAATTTATGCAACTAGGGTGAGTTCTCATCAAATTCAAATTGAGTTTTGCCATTAGTAGGAGGTTCACAATGATAAATTTCTAAATTTCTTAACACAAATTTTCATTTTCACAACTCTTATGATTCTGCAGTCCTTCTACATATCCGTTATCAGTAACAATGTTTTATCAAATAAAAGAGGAATCACAACGTGGAAAGATGATGAAGGATTTTCATTTTCTGAACTCAGAAAAGTAGTATTTGTATCAGGTGATCTACTTAGGAAACACGATACTGCTTGGCAAAGCTACTAATGGCAGAACCTGGCCGTTGTTCAAGATTCCAAGTATGGCCTTAACAGTGAGACTCGAATACATCAGAAGAATTTCAGAGAGGCAAGAAGCACAGCGTTATTTCAAATCCATCCAGATCTGATCTTCGTACAGCATCCATAGATACTGGTGGGATGATGAGTACAGCAGCCTGAACACAATGAAAGTGTGAAACTGCTGATCCCAAACTTGCTCAGAAGTCAGGTCATGTATTCTAGAGGAAGTTCCAACTGGCTTCTGGGAGCGCTTAGTGCATTTTATCTCACAACATCACTAGCACAGTCCACAAGGAGCTAATGCTTTGCAGAAGTGAAAAACAATTTTATTCTAATTCTCTCTGTTAATCTACAGTTACTTTGTGTTCCTGATTAATAGCAGAAAAAAGTGTAACAACAACAATCCCTCCACTGCCCTCTGACACTCTAACAATGGACAGATGTTAAAGCTGGGTAAATTCAATTAAAACCAGGGACGTGTTTTCAATAATAACAATGATTAACTGCTGATACAACAACAAAAGAAAATCATGTTTTCCTCTATTTTCAGGTCAAGACAGCAGGCCTTCCTTGTTTGTGCACTTTACTTACTTTATTCAGTACGGCTGCTGAGCTCAGTATTAGCAAAACTGGATTACATTTTTAGTCTGCTTAACTCGTTAAGTCAGACTAGACCATCTACTGCATTTTTTTTCATAGTTTATGGTTGTCAAATAACACTTTTTGATGTACTAAATATACATTTTAAAATGAATTATCCCTCTGGAAAAAAAAATCTTTCAGAAGAAGAAACTAAGTAAATAACTTGTAAAAAGAAATTCAAACTACTCAAGCTACAACTATTGGTTGATAAAGACTTTTACACTGTGCATTTCCCTGCTCTCCAAAATTTCTGACTTGAAAAGTATGCTGGAATTCCTTTCTAAAAGCACATTTGAACTCTGATAAATGTTAGAGCTATTTGAGTGTTTCATTTTCAATGACTTATTTAAGTTGCTTTTACCTTACGTTTCCAGAAAATTGTTATGTAAGGAGAAGACAAAACAGAAAAGAATAAAAAATGAGAGATTTTGTGAAAGCTTCCTGTAAAACAGGATACTTAGCCTACCATAGTGTAAAGGGTAGACAAAAATACTCCAAAGTATGTATGTGATTATATGAAAAATTTAAGTATGGAATTAAACAGTAATATACATTTCTTGATATTTCTACATTAAAAAAAAAATAAAAACACATTATTGATCAGACTGAACTGTTTTCTTGCACCTCACAAATATTCAAGTACCATCAATGTTAAAATAGATTTTGGGTGGGAACTCCATGGAATACTTTTCCTTCTTTTCATTTTCAGTATCAAAGAGACCTGCATTCCCAAGCACACTAATCACTGGGTTCAGGCTATGCTATCAATATACTCGTGGAAAAACCTCTAAACATATGGGTTGAAAAGTTAGGACTGTTAGGAACCAGGCATGTGTAGCAGCAGCTGTCTTACTTGGCATAGCTTAGATCAAGTTTTCTGGCACAAATTCCACAACCACAGAGTTCTAATGGCCACTGGTATCAATCAACATGCCTGGACTAATTCTGAACATAGAAGTTTCACATTTCAGTAAGTTTCACATTTTAACAACTATTTTAAGTCAATAAGGCTGATCTAATACACAGGAACATGTTCACTGCAAGCTCAGTGGCATGGCAGCTCGCCTACTTTGATGCCAGCTAAGATACCAGGAAAAGAACAGTGGAAACTAAAGCCACTCTAAGGACAGAACACATTTAGTTGTCCAGAGAACATGCCAGCTACAGTATCATGTTTAATTCTTAAACACTAATGACTGATTCATGGCAACAACCCCAAAGGGAAATACTCACCTGCTATTTTAGCTATACATGATGCATATTTTTAGGAGCTTTTTTTTTTTTTTGAGCACTATCTTCAGGAATTCTGTTTTGCAGCTCTATGCTATTAATAAAACTGAGTGTTTCAAACTGAAAATTTATTCCCCCTCTCCAAATTTTTTGACAGAGAAAAGTAGTAATATGCTTCACTTGAGACAATGATAAGCACAGAGCTATGTAGAGGATAAAGCTGTAAACTTTGTGATCCAAGTGACACTTTGTATCAGTATGGCTGATAGTCAGTCACACTGATTTTGCATCTGAGGCTGGTAGGTCCCTTCTCCAGTGAGAAAAAAATGCATTGTTTAGAAAATATTCTCCAAATCGTTGTCTGCTTCATTCAGGAGCAGATTTTCAATAGTTTTACTACCTGAACTGTCCTCTCCACAGTCTGGTTTATAATATCCCCCTTTTATAAAGGGGATAAAAATTATTTCTGCTGGATTACCGGAGAAACAACAAATGATACCTAGCACCAAGCTTAATATCTGGACACGTGATACATGCCTGCGTTATTATTATTATAGTACTGAAATCTACATTTCTTCATGAACAATGCTTATAACAACAGGGAAAATAACAAACCACAAGCACTCTGATTTTAGATATGAAATTATTTTAAATAGTTTTCTATTTTGTACTAAACACCAGGAGTTTGTCAGAACAGTGCAGGTACCAGCCAAGGGATGTCTGAATACCTTAACCACCTGGAAGGCTATGAGACCACTAATCAAGAAATTGAAGGTAGATGTGCTCCCACAGACTGTACCTCTGCTAAGTCTGCAGAAACTTCAGCCTACGTAGTAATTTCTTATCTCCTTATAAAAAGCGATCTCTGATGACAAAACATATTAAGAAAGCAGGTGAGAAAAAAGCCTAGAGCTGTCTTGGTTGTAATCATGTTCTACTACGGTAAAAAACACCAGCAGATTTTTCCAGCTCAGTTTGAAAATAGGTGAAAGAGCAAGTTCATGAGATTTAATGCACCTACTGAACAGATGGATAAACTAAAAAGCAGCAACAAAGGTGAAACGTTTCCATCATACCCTTTACAAGAGATTAATATTCTCTCTGTCATTAGGACAGAGTTACGTAGTCAGACTTTCATCTAAGTAAGATGAACTGAAAGAGAAACATATTGTAGAAAAGCTTACTACCTAAAATGGAAATTTCTTCACTACAGAACACACCTGCTACTGTTGTGACAATTATCTGTTAAGGTTAAACCTGTGGAGTTATCTTCCAAACAAACTCATCCTGGGAAATTCATGCTGGTGTGAAAAACGTAAGCTCTCAGTTCTTTGCTGAAAAGGAACAGCAAGTTTTAGTCCCAGTTCCCATATGCATACATCCCTAAAATTTATTTTCATCTTGTGCTTCGTGTCCTTTTCATGAAAGGACAAGCTTACATCACATCACAAGAAATTTGAGAGAAATTGCTGAATTTCTCCTCTTCTGCTCTATTGACCATGCAGAAAAGGATCCTAAGTAAAATCAGTTATGATTCTAAGTCCAATTAATTAACCACTGATAGTCTAGGTCCATCTCACTATTATTGCATTCACTGCAGAATCTTACAAATAGATAAAGCAGGATAAGAAAAGCTGAAGAAACAAGCAGAGAGATGTATGCTTCATTAAGGGTCATTCTCCTGTTCATCGGGCATTTGCACTGTTAGGTTAATTTTACAACAGCTTTTGCAGAATTACTCTATCAGAGATACTTACGTTTAATGCTGGTCAGCCTACTTCTGGGTACTGAACAGTCTACAGCTGCTGAAAATAGGAAAAGAAATAAATGCGATTCAGTATTAGTACTTGCCATGGCTAGAAAAAAAAAGTAAAAATAAAACAGAAGAAACACTAACTGAATTAGAATAAAGCATATTTTCACCATTTTAAACCACGTTAAGAAATGGAGAAACAATAAGAAAACTAGCATAACCAAATCCAAAACCCTGTTTCTGAAAATAGCTTGAAAGAAAGCACATAATGTTTTGGGATGTATTCAGAAATCTTTTAGCGCATAGCGCATATTACTGTAAAATCCTCTGCATTTAATTTAAACACTCAGTGCATTCTGCCAAGCCCTAGCATTAATATCACTTGGACTTAAATCCCCACGACAAGTTTAAGCAATGAAAAATAAAAATAGGCTGTGAACTATAAACAATATTAACAGCTATCTACAGACATCTCGTAGTCCTGTGCATGATATTAACTTGAAAAGCAATTCACACTCCATAAAAATCATAATGTAAAAAAAATAATTACAGCCATAATAGATTGTTTGCAGATATAGCACTGAGAGTGGGATTCTGCCAACTCATACAGGAATGACTACACATTTCTAAATCTGGAAAAAATTGGGTCAGTATCTCAACGTAATTAAAAAACATGCAAACACGTACAAGTTCAACAGGCTCTTAAGTTCCAGATTTCACATTCGCCTTCTGACAAATGTTAACTACTTCTACAATTAAAATCTGTACAGATATTCAGATACATTTTTAGTGCTCAATGGTAGAGGTTAGTAACACAGTTTTCTCATTTGCAAATCCAATGCAATGTGCAAAGTCCTTAAAACTTGCTAATGCCACTGGCTGTAACATGAATAAAAGATAAAGATCATTCTTCAGGAAAAAAAAGTCAGTGGTCTTAGTTTAATTAAAATACATTTAGAATGTTTGCTCTTGAGGTTATCTCCGTATGTTTATCTCAACATCCTATTTTATTTCAGAATTACTGCTGAATGAAGAGAATACAGTACAATGTTCCCTTAAATAAAGTAGTAACTGTGGTAGCACTCGAGAAAAGGTTTTCATACAAAACTTTCAATCCCACTAATACACAAGTATTACTGCATAAAAGCTGTATCACCTCACTGACATCACTCTCAGCAAGAAACAAAAAAAAAAATTAGGCTTGTGACAGTCCAATTCATTCCCTTTTGGTATGAGTCTATTCTGAAAAATAAGCCAAATCTGGAAGCAGAAATTATTTATGTGAAATATTTACCTTTGGCTGAAAGAATTCTGTTATAATGAAACATCATGTGATCTCTGATTAGGTATTGGTTAATCAGACTTCGGGAGGAGTCAATGCAGAAAGCTGTTAAGATTAAAATTAACATTATAAAGGCAGGTAAAAGAATACTCAAATTTTGAAGTTAGTAACTGCAATTCCAATCTAAAAGCCAGTATTTCCACTAATAGCCAGTCAGATCACCAGTAGAAAATAAAAGCCAAGTAAACTTTAAAATAGTTTTGCTCTTAACTTTTATTCTGTACTAAGTATTGAGATGAAACTGCTTTCCTAGGAGCCAGTTCCAACACCATATGCTTGAAAGCTTAAGCTTTCACATAATCATAGAATGGCTCAGGTTGGAAGGAACCTTAAAGATCACCTAGTTCCAACTCCCCTGCCATGGGGACTTCAGTCTTAGACTTAAGTCTTAACACTTAGACTTAAGTGTTTGCAGAAGAAACAAACTTAAAATCACTACCTGTTTCTCTGCTCAATGGAAGCCTAACCTCCTAGTATTACACAAAACTATCTTATCTCCTTTTTTTTTTTTTTTTCCCAGTGTGCCATTAGCTCAATAAATAATTATTGACGTAGCTGACACTGGGAAATGTCAGCATGGAAATTTCCTTTTTAACCATTCTACACTCTTTCAAATAAAGAGGCTAAGGTGGCACAGAACTGCATGCAAATGAACAGGTTTAAATTCAACAGTTCTTCCAAGTAGTAATTCTACATATTCCAGCCAATGCAGATATCTTTCTAGTTATTTCTAGCCAGCATAGAAGTTCAGGCAAAATATTTTCAATGAAGTACAGTAATTCTAAGTACTATTAAAATTCACCAACAGAGCTCAATAGGGTTCAATGAATCATAGAATATCCTGAGTTGGAAGAGATCCACACGGATCATCAAGTCCAACTCCTGGTTCCAGCATTTTAATCATGAATTCAATTAATTCACACAGAGAAACCCCACCAACCTTCTAATGAAAGCAAGTATTTTACTTACCATTACTTTTAGTACTCAGCTGTCCTTTAAATGGACTGGCTGGACCACACCTGGGAATGACCACAGCTGGGTATTCATTCACTTCAACAAAATGCCAAACAGAAAGGAGAAAATAAGTATTCTGACAGACAAGCAAAATAAATAAAAACATATTTGCCCAAAGAAGTATCCAGTTATTGTAGCATACTTTTTTCCTAGATTAAAAGTCTTATTTACACTAGAATAAAACAGTGTAATTAAGTCACTTAATCAAGATGCCAAAATGACATTGTAAAACTTATACTGCTTCAGGGGCTTAAGCAACAGAAGAGACAACTAGATCACTTCAACCTGAACTTTTGCATCAGTGCAGAGAGATGCAGCCAAAATTTTGTAGCTATGCTAAACTCCAATTTAAGAGTTTAACAACTAACATGAAAAATATTCTGTATGTAGATAATGATTGTGTTTAGAATACTACTCAGAAGTTTAATAGATTTAAAGAAACTAACTACATTTGTTAGAAAAATCATCCTACTTTACACATATTTTAAAAATTTATTACTGTTAATGCAAGAAGAATTTGGTTTCTCATTCCATCTTCTGGCAGTTGATAGGCTGGAAACCCTCTAAATAAGTGCATAATTTGATGAAACCTAAACATTAAATTTCTCTGGAATACGAAAATGTGAATTAAGAGTTCTGCTTCTCCTCCCCAGACAAAAAAAAAAAAAAAAAAAAAAGTAGCAGTGTCAGGCTCACAACCACTGTCTGTCAGGTGATCTATGATTTAAAAATACACATCCAATGTAATTTAGAATTTGTAGTATTTTTAGAACAAATTTTAACAGGAGATAAGTATATTGTTTCAAATACTACTGAACATAAACCATTCTTCTATGGTGTCCAAGACACTGCTCAGAATACAAAGCAAAGCAAACAAGGTTTCTTTAAGAGAGTAAATATAGAGCTCTGAGGCAGCAGCTGTGCACTCATTACCCACCTCCAGCCTTCCTTTGAAGTGCAGTGAAGCCCTAGCACCCTTTGTCAGGCGAAAGAGCAGCCTGAGCCTACCTAAGAGGAGTGGGAATCTCTTTGCCCTGGCCTTCAGCTCGATAAGCAAAGGCAGCTATCGTTCCAAAGTGACTGCACAGTACAAGAAGTAACACTAAAAGACACAGCCAGGCTTAAGCCATGTCTTAGAGCCCCTTAATTCCACTTTCCATGGCTTTTTAACTCTTTACCTATGTCCAGCACCTTGCTTTCCATCTTCTACATCCTCATTTCCCACTGTTATGCAACAGTTACAAGGAGTATATACATATGTTTCAGCTGTGAATGTCACTACTATGTTCCATAGCTCAGCTTTGAGTGTAAGAGCATGCTCTGGGAGATGCTGTCCAACTATTAGTAGGCAGAGATCACATCAATATAAACTGTTCCCCTAATAATGTCTTAATATCATTTCCTCAAAGACATTATAAAAAAAAAAAAAGGCATGTTGTAGTAAATTTCAAGTGAGTAGAATTAGTTTAGGAAGCAAAAAACAAACAAACAAAAAACCCTTTAAAAAAATAATAAAGATGAAAATGATTAGCGTATGTGGAAATTTACCTAATGTTTTCTTGGGACCTTCTTGTGCCTGGATCACTGTGCTCAATTCCCACTGTTATGAAGCACAACAAATACCGGTTTTGAACTAGCATGAGAGTTTCACACTCAGAAAAGCCTGCCTTTGCACAGCTCCATGTCTGACACGGTGCCTTCAAGCACAACGGTCCCACCCCTCCCTGATGGGAGAAGGAAGTAGAAAGGAAAAGTGCTACCATAGATATTTTGTTTCAGCCCTAGCCTGAAACTGTTCTTAAGGTATGAGATTTTCTTTAAAGCCCAAGGGCAACATTCATGCTCTTCTGCACCCATTTCAACTGGCTCTTTTAAAAATCCCTCTGTGATATCCCCCAGCTTCTACGATTTAAATATACACAGGCAAACAAGACTATTTAAGTATTAAAATTGCAAGCATTTGGCCAAGAGTTATTAGATTTAGAATGACTGCCTCTGTACAATTGTAAACCTTTGTCAATAACGGCTTGCTTTTTTTCTTTTTTAAGTACTACACTGTTCTACCAGAGCAACACCAAAGTAGATAACTGATAATCATGCCTTCCTGAAGTTACATTGCTCAAGTTTTTAAAGAATGCAAGTCCTTCAAAAGACTTAAGTGTTAGATTATAACATTTTAGTAAATTAATTTTTATCCTAACGATTAAAAAAAAATGTTATAAATAAGTCAGAAGCATAATCTTAGCAGACACCACAACATCTGAAGTTTTTCACTCACAGCTGTTCAAAATAACCTAAAATTTCCAGTATTTTTCATACTTCAGTGCCATTTTATAACATGCACTACTGTTAGATAAATGGCTGTAAGACCACCTCTAACTAATTTCTGTGTGAGCACTATAGAGAGGTAAGTGTGGGCATCTTAGAAATGCACAGGGATATTCTCATAGCTGCAGATGGTTCTTATCGGATAAGCTAAATGCCTCTGCCCCGAGTAGAAAAGAATCAGATCCACCCAGAAACGTGTTGCTTGCACTGTCTACAAATGGAAGTAGATCACTTTTCAGAACGCGTGGATTCTGAAACGTTCACTTACTTTGCATGACCAGTAGATGGCAGACGGATAAGCTGTATGGAAAGAACTATTGCGTCGGCTCCTTCTGCCCTGTATGTGTCAGAGCAGGGGGAAATAAAAATAACAAAAATTCTCTCTTACCCCAACATCCTGCATCATTATTTAATAGTAAAGAAAAGATCTTGGAAAAAATTCAGGAAGAAGAAATATTTCACAGACTCCCCTGAATATTCTGACTGCAGGGATATGGGCAGAGCACACATACCTGTGGTGCCACATCCCACACTCTGTCCCTTGTGCCAAATGAAGTGATGGAGATGTTTCTGTAACCCTTTCATCAAGGAGGACGTTTGAGTCTCTGTGAACCACCTGATCTCACAAAACTCACCGACACTTTTTCACAGACAAAGGCCTCAAAGACACCAACTTTGCATAAATAAGTAATGCCCAGTGCTATTCAAGCAGTAAGGAATAAGTAAACTTTTGTTTTCTTAGGATCTGAGACTGTACATGTAGACATTCAATTACATTTATAATTGTTACATTAAGTTCAGCTTACACTTTTGCTCGTGCACCTGCAGTCTGAAACTCAAAACAGCTTTTAATTTGTTCTCTTAAAGGGTTTAAGCCAGAGAAGAAAATGGAGGATCTGGTATGTGGGGGATTTATTTTACTGTTGGTTCAGAGCAAGATGGTTGTCTTGACTTGACTTACTGACTTGAGCAGGTGTTTGTTTCCAATTAGTTTGTGTTTTCAAAGTTATTTACATAATAGCAAAAACTAAACTTCAGTTGAATGCTCAGATAGGTGAAAATATAAAAAATACTAAAAAAATGCCACCTTCTTTAACATAAACCTAACAAAACAACAACAGCAAAACAATAATGAGCGCCAGGACAGCTATGGCAGTGAAGAAAGCTGTACTGCTCTAGGACTTCGTCTCCCTCACTTCTTATTTTCCAGAACCCATTTACAGAAGTGCAAGTTTTTTCAGTGGAAATATTTCCACTGACTTGAACAGAATTTATTTCTTGAATAATCAATTGCCTGGGAAATGGGACCAGCTGTATGAAGAGGGCTTAGCAGAACTGGTGCCAGTACTTGCAGCTTTTGGAATAAAAGTTTCCTGATTAAAACACACACTTCTTACTCCATAGACCACTAAAACCTTCTCCTCACAAAGCAGAGGGCTAGATAAATAGACTTTCAGAACTTGACAGGAAATATTTCAATATCATTTCATTTAATTTAAGAAAAAATTGAGTTCTCAGTCTCAGAAACTGAGTATAACAGACTCATAACTTCACACACACAACTGCACAATCTAAGCATACATATCCTCATAGATTTAAGTCAGTTATCCACACTGAATATAACACTGGGATTCTCACGCCGCTTGTTACTGTGAAGTACGGAAAGCAAACAAATGATGCACTAACAAAAAAACAACTCTGGTCTTTTATTTCCTTACCAGTGCTTGCATTTGCTTCTTCTTGTTGGCCTTCCCTGCAAGTACGTGATACTACAGTGACAAGAAAAACTAAAACAAACTTTGCAAATAGTTTTTACAGCTAGTATCTAAGGTAAGAAATAATTGCATTATTCTAAAGAGATTGTAAGATATTTGGTTCAAATTATCTTTTCATTTTCATTTAAAATGCATTCTATTTTTATTTGCAATTTTATAGTTATATAAGTGATGGGAAATTGTGGTTTCTACGTGTTACTTTGTATCCTGTTAGTAGACAGGAAAATAATTTCCATAAATTCTGCCTACAAGGCCACTTCAGATCTAGAACACTAATATATACAGGAAAGATGCCCAGTCTTTCATTGCAGCATTCTCATAGAAAGGATTTTAAGTACAACTATTAGACTTGCTATTTTTATACTTCAGATACAGCAAATCAAAAATATCAGGGAAATTCAACTAGCTACCTTTAAATAAGAAGCCTTTATAAGGTAAAAGATAACTTGTAAAAAATACAGAGACCTTATGTGAGATATTGAGTATAGCACCTAAATGCAGCACAAGCCTTCCACCTCTCTGTATAGATTTGTGTGAGCACTGTGTTTCCGTAAAAGCAATTTATAGATCTGAGGTTGAAATGACCCCTAGCCCTATGCAGATTTAGACCTCAGGTCTCCCCAGCTGTCCCAGTGGAACATGCCCATCACTCAGCCAAGGCCACCAAATCTATCACGTATTGGATTTTTTTTTGTGGCTCAAGGATTCTTGCACTCCCTGATTCACAGCAGACTCTTGGCTGGAAATGTTCAAAGCACCTATAATGGATTAAAACTGCAGCGTTCGCGTGAGAAGTGGCAATTTAATCTCCCAGAGGCCAATAAGGACATGCAACTCAAACTAACAAACACTATGCAAACACTCTAGCAACTACCTTAATTTCTAAAGGCTTTGTGCCGCTGCCTCTTTCACTGCTTGCTCCTTTTCTTCTATTCCTTCCCAGCTCCTGAATACTCTAAAACAAAGTCAGTGAGACATCTCTGCCCAAGTGGGTAACTCAGGCAACTACACACAGAAGTGGCTTTGTGCTGCAAACTTATCAGAAGCCAAGGATGCTCCATCACCCTTTCTGACTAGTTTGGTGATCTTTCCAGTGATTACTGCTACAGATTCATTTGTCTGGCTGCGTACACACTAACAGTTAGCTGCAGGACTAACGCTGTACACATGAACAGGAGTGTAAAATCCTAAATAGATCAGGAGTATTGGTGGCAACTCCTTCAAGCATCTAATCTAATGCTTCTGAAATAGTCATATTTAAAGGGATGAAAGTGGAACCTGATAAGTAGATTTCTCCCCGTTTTTTACTACAAGGATTTTTAAATCAAAATATCCACGAACTCTTTATGCTGCAAAAATTGTGCATATGAACACAACACAGACACGCAGTAAACACCGGTGTATCTACGTTAAGAGATTAACCTGGTTATGAAAATCCACACTGGATTTACATTTACTTAAATAAGAAAATAACTATTTTTTTCTGTTATATTTGAATTACTTTACAAAACAATAACAACACAATGCTCTATTAGTAATGATACTTTCCTGTCCGTGCAGCTTACCTTCTCCTACCATGCCTTGTAAAGCTCCTTCAATTTGTCTTCTTTTCCTCCTCAGCAGTCATTCACCCCCCCTCACCCTCACATTCCTCACTTGCTCAGCTGTGGCTGCAGTACTGCTGTCTGCTATAATCAGCCATCTGGTTTATCTCGGTTTATATCTTGTTTATGTCTAGTTAACATATACTACATCTGGTAACCTAGTTTAAGCTTATCTAGTTGCTTATTTTTGGCTGACTAGTTGCTCACCCTCTTGTTTCATATCTGAGGACAGAAAGAGAACAGAATGCCTTTCTCTGAAAAAGTATGTTAATCTGTTGGGTATTTTCTTCCCTTACTCAGCGACTGAGGCTCACACCACTAAGACTCCTACTTCTTAGTCATAGCTGGGTGAAATTAGCTAACAGATTCAGGACCAGAAAGAGGAAGAGGCTGGCAGATAGCAGGGACCAACCCACAGACTCTTTTTTCAGGATGACAGGTTAAAATATGACAAGTCTCTTTTGCTTTTCTGCAGTATCCATGCAATCACAAAAGGTAATGTCTTCAGATCTAGCTGGTCACAGAATGCACTGACAGTGTTCCATTCTGTCTGAAAAGTATGAGGGGTAAAACAGAGCACTTCACAATGCCTTAATAACACATTTTTTTTCTTCCTGAAGCCTCCTATACCCATTTCTGGCTTCAGTTCCAAAAAATAAAAATAAAAAATAAAAATAAATAAAAAAAAAAGACTGAATCCTGAGAACAGAAAGTCTTGGATTTGAAGCTGCCTTTTACAAAATTGCATTTAAGAGTTATTTAAGAAGTAGAGAATCAACCAGGGTAAAAATGCATTGTCGCTATTTTCCATTTACTCTGAAGTAAAATGTGATGAATAAAGCTACAATATCCCAATTTTGAAATAAGTTCCAAATTCTCCATTTTGCACGGGGTCATTTGTGTCAGAGGCAAAATATTATGAAAGTAATTCAAAGAATTGTTCCCTGACATACGTGCCACACATAATCTTCTAAGCCATTAATTAGATAGGTGCTATTTATATGCTTACTCTGCTGGATTACACAACACCTCTTCTTTACATCTACTCTTAATGTGCAAGAGTTGAGTTTCTCAGTCCTTTACAACAAATAACGTTTTCTGCATAAATGAAAATTATTCAACAAAAATTGTATTTCAAGACTCAAAACCTCCTCAAGAAATCTAATTCAATAGTAGAGTAGCCTTAAAATAGGCTACTTCGACTCTGACTTGATAAAGTAATTCTTGAAGAATATTATAATTTTCCAATTTGCAGATACCATATATTCCTCTATGTGTGTATATATAAATACACACGCTACTCAGTTTATAGGGCACAGAGAGAAAAGATCTCTTGTTGTTTGTGGGTTTTTTTTTTAATTTGTGCCTACAAAGAATTCCCTCTCTGTCAGTATTTTATCTTCTATTTTCCCATATTTCTAACTGAAAAGGTACAGCTGGCCTCTGCAGAACAGAGATCAGAGAATTCTTGCTTTGCTGTGCTGCACGTGATGTTGCAGAGTATGATCTGGAGCAAAACAGCAAGAAGGGTTAATGATTAGAATGCTGCAACTTTAGCACATTCTTCATTTGAAGCATGCCAGAAACTGGCAGTAAAATTGGACCAATTAGGTAGCTCAGTTCTACTACAATTTTAAATTATTTGCTGAATGAAGATGGGATGAGTCATACTATGTGAATAAAAGTCACCGAATAGACAGACTATTTTATCAATAGGAAAGTTAATGATAAGTTTGAATGACTGCATGAGACGAGGTTTTAATTTGGTAAAAAGATATAGTCAGTGAATAACATTTGCCAGTTTCAGTTAAAATACATTGTTACAGTTCAACTATGACTTCCATACATCCTTTCTTCTTTGAAAATACAAATATGATTTTCAACTTCCATGCTTGTCAACTTCTGAAACATCAGAATGACATTATCAAGTTGATGCTTGAGTATAACAGTTCTGCAAGGAATACAAGAGTACAATAGGTCATGAAATTAGAAATCCCCCCTGAACTGTATTAGCTTTCTGGATAGACGTTGCATGGACACAACTACCTCATATAGAACTCACAGATATTATTTGTTCCACCACTTTCACAAACTGCCTGTAAGCAACTGGAGGGCTGCTCTGCCAATTTTGCTCAGGCAAAATAATGTGATAAATTCCTAAGCATTCAAGCAATATGTTAGCATTTAAAGAGATAAATCAAAAGTAGGAAAAAGTCTAATTGTTTTTTGTTTGTTTGACAGCAAGAGTCATTCACTCAAAGCTTCTGCAGCCTGAAGGAAATTTAAATCTTACATCCTATTTATTCTATTTTTACAGTTAATAGACTGAGATTGGCCATAAAAATATTTGGAGAATCAAAAATGTAAACAGTGAAGAACATGGCAGATTTGTAATAAGACTGCCTTCATGCAACAAAGGGGAACATCTTCTACGGGGAATGCAAGAGCATTAAGTATATATATATATACACATGTATTTACATATTTATTTATGGATGCACAAGATCCTAGTTTTTCCCCATAAGATCAAAGTTCCATGTACTATTAGATCTCATGTTAAAACTCTACTCTGATATCAGACATCTTCTGGAGCGACATCTGTCACCAACTCCAAAGACCTGATCTGACACCACAGAGATGCAATGTGAAATGTTATCTCACTAGATCTGACCTTACACAGCTGTGTACAATTTTGACAGCACAGCATTGAGTAATTCCTACCGCTGTTTTATACCATTCATGCCATCAAGTTCACTTCTAAAAATACTTCAGATATTTTCCAAGAGCTGAAGTTGGCTCATGCAAACGTTTTTTCATGTTTATGCCTGTTTTTATCACAAATGTCACTCTAAGTATTTGCAGGAATTGAGCGTAACAGCAGTCCAAATCTGGGTAAGGAATCACAGAACCACAGGGGTTGGAAGCGACCTCGGCAGATCACCTAGTCCAAGACTAGAACCTAAAACAGGATTCTTCCCTACTGATCCTGTGCTGGACGCCACTGTAAAGAGCCTGGCAGCATCCACTTGACCTCCCACCCGTGTCAGAGCTTTTATTTACTTAAATCCTTCTCAGCCACACTCCACTAACCCCAAAGAACTCGGGCCCGCACCCAAAAGCCATAAAATAAATAATAAATAAAAAAGCACAATACATGACAGCTCAGAACCGTACCAGCTTTGGAAAAGAAAAATCGTTGATTCCAAAGGGCGTAAAAAATTCAGACCGACAAGGCTGCGGCTCTGACTGCCCATCCGACAGCGGCGCTCAGGCACGGAGCACCGCAGCGATGCTTCCTGTAGCGAGGACGCCTGAGCGGCCACGTTTCTAGGATAAACCTTCAGCCCCTCACTCGTCTGGAGGCCGGAGCCGAGCCGAGCCGAGCCATGCCCTCACACGCGGGCGGTCCCAGCCCACGCCGGCCACGTTCCCGAGCTGGGCGCAGCCCCCCAAGGCCGGCAAGGCCGAAGAAGGCAGGGCGGCGGCGCGCCCCAACGCCTGCAGGCCCCACCCGCCGCCCCCCAGCCCCGCACCTTGGCTCCGCCTGCCGCCGCTCTCCATCCTCACCCCCATGCTCTCAGCCGAGTCCGGCTCTCGGCTCCATGCGGCCGCGGTTCTGCCCCCGCAACGGCCGGGCGGGGCGGGGCGCTGGGCCTGGCTAGGCGCGACGTGGCCTGGGCCGGCGGCTTCCCCTGTTGCCATGGCGTCGAGAGCGCCGCGCCTGGCGGGCGGGCTGCGCCGGGCCGTGGCCTCGGGACGGCTCTCACCTGCGGAAGCCCACGCTGCAGAGCCTGCGGCCTCTGGGAAGCAGGGGCACGCGCTGCCACGGGGCTTGGCCCTCTCCTGGGCCTGGGGCTCCCATCGCATCCCGGTTTCTCCACATGCAGTGCTGTAATCCGTGTAACATGAGCCAAATGAAGGTGAATCACTGCTGGCGGAGGCCTCTGTGAGCAATGTGTTACCCTCCAGAAAAAAATAAAAGTTTTTGAATCGAGGGATTGAATTGGGTCTAATCTAAACTAGGCATCATAGCTTGAGCAAACCAGGTAACTTTAGGAAGAAACACAAGGATCATAGAAATGCACGTGCTGCTGAAGAGAGCTGCTGTTTGCAACTCAGAACAGGGGTGATCCCATGAAGATAAGGACAACATAATGGTGGGTGGGTTGGTTGTTTACAACACAGTGGAGGGTCCAGAAAGATAAGTGGAGTTGCTGTTTGCAACTCAGTTTGGGAGTCTTGTAAAGATGAGGCAGACTTGCTGTTGTGACATAATGCGATCCCCTGAACAGCTGGAAATTTAATCCCATGACCACCGGAGATTTCAATCCCTTTTGGAATTTCTGTCCATGTCCTTGGAATGTGATGAATATTTATGTGTTATGCCTTTAAATGTGTAGTCGTTTCTCTCTTCAGCGTGCATGTTTCGTGGAGAGATCCCCCATGCACCCAGCGCTGTAATAAAGGGAATACCTGCTTGACATATTTCATTGGTGTGTCAGGTTACTTTGTTGGATTTCTCAGCATCATTTTGCTTCCTCAGCGGAATCCTCGGTAATTACTTAAACCTGCTTGCAACCTGACTGAAAGTAAAAAAAAAAATAATTGGTGCCTGTGTTTTAAGCAAAATTACTCTTTGGAGGAGGGAACTGCGCACAGAGAAATTGGAGTGTTCCCAACGTGTTACAGTGAAGAAATTCACTCTTTCAAAAGAGCAGTTGTTGAGAAATGGGCCACAACAGCAAATTCTGAAAAGCAGTTTTTGATCCTATCTCTGATGTATGTATGAACACTGATGTGTTTGTTTGCTACTTTCTGAAGAAGTTATAGGTTTGGTTTTATGTAGATCACTCCAAAAGTAATGCTTCCTATTTATCTCCATGGAAACCACAAGGGATGATACAGAAAGCACAATAACACTATTTGATAGAGCAAATTCTCAGCTAACAAACACTGTTTTTTAACACAATCACCACCGTTAACTATGCATTTTTGCCAGTGATAAACAAAAGCCGGAAATAATTTGGCCTCATTCAAAACTCTCAGTAAGTCACAGAAACAGACATAGTCATGCTGGATGAATCCTGAAGTACCTCCATACTTGCTGTGTGACAGTAGTGCTTACCAAATATTTCAGAAAACTTTTCAGAAGTCAAATAATGAAAGTTGCATGCATAGCTGAAGGTTCTTGCTAACCCCTAGCTCTTGCTGGTCGGACTGTGATTTCCCTTGAAAGCTGCTTTAGTAGATCTTCACTGATTTTAGATATTCACATTAGTTGTGTGAAGTACTCTCTGGATGTGCCCTTAGTTCTCGTGCTCCACATTATAGTGATCATTTTGATAGTCTAATATTGCTTTCTGTAAAATCATTTGTCATGCTAATTGTTTTTAAGTCTGTCTGAGAGGGATCAGGAGAGGAAATACAAGCCTTTTTGGGTCCTCATTCCAAGTCATCTTCCTGACAGATTTTTATGAAGTGTCTTTTCTCACAGTATTTCAACTTCCACCAAACATTATGACACAAAATAGCTTACTCTTTTTTTTTTTTTTGTCTAAAACAAACAGTTTGATAGCATTTTTATCTCTCATATCTCTTTTGCTGTGAAGACAATGATATCGTGAAGAGTTTCTGGAAAGTTGGCTCCTCCATGCATAAAATGCAAATCCAAAAAAGCACTGAATCCAAATGCTCTTTCTCTTTCTTCTTCCCCAGAGAGGACTTCTGATTGCATGCAAAATTAGAAACAAGAGGAGAAGGCTTCAGGAAAACAGCTGCCTTAGATGCTGTGTTTCCCTGCTTAGATTTATTTGTAATAATACATATTTAAGCCAGTAGATTGTGGAGGTAGGGATTGTCTTAAAGTGGCGTTGGTTTCAGATACTTGATGATACTGCAGAGAATATTAGGTGTGTGAGATCTTACTGCTGTGTGGTGTCCTGAGTACTAGTTGTAATGCTGTGTATTGACTACAGGAATCATGCTACTGAAAATGTCTCCTTTGTTTTTGTTTTGTTTTTGTTGTTTTCAAATCAGCAGCACGTAGCAATGTCTTTATACTTTTAAAATACTTTTTGTTTCATTGTTTGGATTCAGAATTTTCAGCTCTTGGATTCAGGCTCTTGAAGTGTATCATTCCCAACATGTAGTAACTAGTCTGTTCTTTTGACCCTAACGATGTATTTCTCATAGTGTCCTTCCCATTGTTCGTATTTTTTTCCACCATGTAGATAATTACAACTCCCAAATGTGAGTGAGTGTTTTTAGAAAGGTATCATGACTGTTCCCCTGGTTACTAGGCAACGCTGAGTGAACGTAGCAATTTCCACTAGTTTCCCCTCAATCAGAAGCATCCTAGAAATACCCCAGTTCTTAAGTTTTTGACCTCCAATATCAACATATACCAGAGCTCCATGTGTTTGTAACTGGTCTGACACAGTCTTTTGCCCTTTGGCTCTTATTTGATCTCTAAGAGTATATGTACTTCATGTAATTAAAAGCTAACCCAGATATATTGCAGTGTGCTCCCACATTAAGTTGTGTAACATGTACTAAACAAAAACAAGCCTTAAAAGAAATCTATTCAGTCATGGATTTTGATCCATCACAGTGAGTTCAAAAATAAATGAATTGCAGAGAGCATACCATTGTTAAAGAAATAGCATAATGAAATTTGTAGATTTTGTCCTCTTCCAAATTGAAAGGAAGAAACACAGCACTGAATGTTGTTGACTATCTTTTTCAGGAGGGCATTTTCCCATTTTTCTTGAAACTTTACAGCACAATATGGATTTAAAGTGTGTCTGCATTGGGGAGAATGGAAGCAACAGGAAGAGTCACATTGGAAAGTCTAGATGGGCACCTGTTCTTACCAAAAAGGGCTTACTGTCACCTACTTACAAGCTATATCTCCCCAGTTTAGCATCTAGGTAGACCTTATTGCTCTCTACAACTTCCTGAAAGGAGGTTGTAACAAGATGGGGTTTGGCCTAATCTCCCAGATAACAGTGACAGGATGAGAGGGCATGGCCTAAAGTTGTGCCAGGAGAGGTTCAGATTTCCTGTGATAACAAGAAAAATTTATTCTCAGAAAGAATGGTAATGCACTGGCATACCTCCATGTCCAGGGAGGTAGTGGAGCATCATCCCTGGAGCTGTTCATTAAATGGGTAGATGTGGCACTGAGGGACATGGCTTAGTGGCATGATGGTGATGGGTCAGTTGTGGGACTAGATGATCTTAGTGGTCTTTTCCAACCTTAATATTTCTATGATTTATTGGCCTGATGTAGAGTCCTACTGTTCTGCATATTTATAGTCAACAGTATTTTGCAACAAAAGAGCATTCTCAAGACCTGTGTAGTGATTATTTCTGTGGAAGAAACAAATTTGTTAGAAAAAAAGATATCAGAAAAAATATAGAAAAAAGATATCAGAAAAAAAAACTCCATAAGATACTGACTTTTTTTTTTTTTTTTTTTGCATGATTAGCACAGACCAGCCTGGTTTCCTCTTAAAAACACTGCATGTCAAGCAGTACCTCCAATAAATGGCATTTCATCTGGGTCAGAGATCAATTCGTAATGTCAGAATTCTACATTTCTGGGATTTAGCCTGCTTGGAAAAAAAATTGGTTTTGTATCCCTGGAGAACTGAATTCTTCAATTTTTTTGAGAATCTTTGTTTCAGGCCATTGATTTTCTATTGTGCTCTGTTTTTCTTATGACTGTCTATCTAAGTAAGCCTACATATGCAGGTAGAAGACATTCTCAAAACTAGATCTGCACACTGTGCTCATATAGCAAAGCCCTAAATTTATCGCACTGTGTACTTTGAGATGGAAATAAGTTTCTTGTTTTTTTCTTGAGATTCTTGCTCTCTCCATTTTGGCATCAGTGCACTCCTGCAGTGTGCCTTTGTCATCTGCCTGTGCCCCAGCATGTACACCTTCCCAACACTGGCTGCTGCTCACAACAGGTATCCGCTGCCTTGCATAAATCCCCAGCCTGCACTTTCAGACTATTACACTCACAATACATTCTTCTATAATGATACTGAAAGAAAAAAGTTTCCCTGAAACATCAGAGGAGACAGTGCTTTCTGGACACATTTAAACAGACTGCCTGAGCAGACTCTGCTTCCACCTGGGAAATTTTTGTGTCAGGCAAAAGGAGTAGCTCTCCGAGAGCAGGTGCAAGGATAGAATGGAAAGTCTGAAGTAAAATCTAGGATGTTTTTTTTTTTTAAGCACACTTTTCTAGGAGAGATTTCTTGTCAGCCTCGTGTTTGCCATTGAGCTACATTTTTTTTGTTCATTTGGTCTTCAGAGTTGTTTAAAGTCATGTTGTCTATGCATATCATTGTTACTTTCAAAATGATACAGAAGTAATGCATTCTGACAGGGCTGGAAACTCTTTCCCTTTCTTCATGGCAGCATGTTTAGTTGTTTTATTATTGTTGTATGGCAACAGTAGTCAGATATTTTTGTAAAGGCTAGGGCCCCACTGGGAATGATGATGCAGAAACAATTAAGAGGAGATTATCCATGTCTTAAAACTTGAAGTTTTTAATATGCTGTAATTTAGAATGCAATAAGTGAGCTAATTTAAAGTAAGAGGGAATATGATAAAGGTGACTGGAACTATAGGACTATATAATGGCACAGTGTTAAATTGCCATACTATTTGTCCCTTTTAGAAGAAAAAGTCTCCCCTGCAGTATGAATAAATACTACCAAAACTCCCTCAGGAAGCTGCTGTGCAGACATACTCTGTACATCTATTCTTCCTTTTCAGTTTTGTACTATATTATCATGCATCTGCCCCTGTGATGCAAAAATATTTTTTAAATGTGACAGGGAAAAAAATATAAATTGTAGATGTTATTTTTGGCTGTAAAGTAAAACCCAGTAGCTGGGTTGACTCAAGATCTGCTTATATTTATTCTTACACTATGTCATTTTCTATTTATCTACTGTTCCCATGAAAGTTTACAGACAAGAAGGTTGTAAATGAGAAAT
The DNA here is from genome assembly GCF_038088225.1 of Cyrtonyx montezumae. Taxonomy (NCBI): domain Eukaryota; kingdom Metazoa; phylum Chordata; class Aves; order Galliformes; family Odontophoridae; genus Cyrtonyx; species Cyrtonyx montezumae. Next base: position 16,276,725 of record NW_027071826.1, read on the forward strand.
AATCCTTTTTTTAGTGCTGACTGCTGAGAGCTGTTCTTTTTTCATTACTTTATTTGAATGTTTAGGTATTGAGAATATATACTGCAATAACTAATGATGTAATTGGAATTTTAAGGGGAAAAACTACATGAATGTCATAACCAGTTGCCCAGAACATAAGATGTGTTGTATTTTCTAATATTCTCTATTGTGTCACAAGGAAATACTCATAGTAATTAAGAGAAAAGGATGAAAACATATTTCTAATATTTCACTCAATAACAGAAAATTAGGACTCACATTAGACAAATATAGATGACAGCTCTATTAAACTTGAATAGGCCAAGATGGATTGCCTGTGTCTACCCAGCCTACAGCAGGCAGACAGAAGAATGTCAGTGCAGCATTTGTGTGGCCCATCTACCTTGTACACAGCCATTACAGAGTGCTCATACTTGCCCAGTATTGTGTGAATCCATGCACATGCTTGAACAAATGGGATCCTATATGTACAAGAGAGTTCCTTTAGATTTGCCAAGGTCAAGAAGAGAAATTCTCAAGGGTGGCTTTAAAATTGCCTGCAAGCCAGAATACAAATATACTCTAGTTTTCCACTGTAGTTTTGTATCTATCTACATGGCTTGTGACATACATTTTTTCTAGAAATAGAAATTCCCAACTGGAATAGTTTGGGGGTTTATTTTGGATTTAGAAGGTACTGTAATGGCATTGCCTCTTTGTTTACGCATACTGGAAGATAAAGATGACAGACTGAGAAAATCTCTTGCATGCTGTGTTGCATAAGTAATAGCAATTTCTGTCACTTTAACCACTTGTAACTATGTGTGAAGGAAAGCAGTAGGCAAGAGAACAACAATAATCAAATTGGAGGGGTATAAAGTATAGCTCTTGCAATAAGTTTTACAAGAGCATTTATTTTCTGTGGGATCAATTTATTAATAGTGGGAAAAAAAGCCAACAAAATAAAAACATTTTAGGAAGAAGTACAGTAGGTACTTTTTCACATTGTCTAGAAGTTTCGTTCAACTTTAAGTTATCTTCCAAGGAAAAAATCTGCTACTCATTGAATTTGTGTATTTATAGTGCTGTCGTAAGACTTCAGGAAAGTCCAGATTCTGATTGAGACAGAACCTGAATTTTAATGTTTTAAAATTTGGTATAATAGCACCTTTCTCCCCATAAACATGTTATATGCATCAGGAAGAAATAAGAGGAGTTCAGTTTGATGGATGTTTCACAGACCCAGGAGTCAGGATGCTCGCAGTCTGTTTACAGTCTGTCAGTGACTCGTGTGACCTTGTGTATACCCCGAGTCATGTACCTGAGTAGGCTGCTGTCTAAATCACCTTAACACGATTCATAGCTTGTAGTAAAATGGAGACAGAGTTAGCTCACTTGTCTGCTTATTTGGAATAAGATTTTTGCACGGTACATCTTACCAGTAGGAACATAAATGACATCTATTGTTTGAATTATAAATATCAAAACTGCTGATTAGATTATATGGATGAGTACTGAACACAGAATGATATTTATTTTTTTATCTTCTGTCACGGAAATCAGAAGGGAAAGGCTGACTTTTAAATATGAATACCACTCACTGTTAAAAAGAGAGCATAACGGAATGTAGAAAGTCCACACAAGACCAGGAGGAGTTGAAATTATTCTGAGTAATCAAACCAGTTGTAGAACTCAGAAATAAAGTATAATATGACTAGGATAGAGAAAATTCTTACGTGCTATGATGGTTTCTTTAATAACAGGCAACAATATCATATAAATATTTCATAAACTGCTCAGGCTCTTATCTTAAAATTTTTATGCTTTTATTTCGAAGTTTGATCAATTTTATTCCTTAGGTAGCTAGAAACCTTTTAAATCATGATGGTTATATGCTATATGCTGCACCAGAGTTAATCTCAATTTTAAATAATGTTTTTGTTTCATCTTGAGTTTGGCAACTTAGTTGCAGCTAGCTATGTTCCCTGCCACCATGCAATTCTCTTTTATTCCTCTACTTTTCTCAGATTTCTGTAAGTTTCTGGAGAAACCTCGTTGTGGGGTAAGCTCTTTCTGTCTGAACAACAGGGGTCCAGTTAAAAAATATTAGCAGATTCTTTTCACTCCAGCAGAAGTTATGAGGAAGGGATTTCTGTTCACTTTACTGGAGGTGTTGTAATCTGATTTCTTTAGGATTTCAGTAAGTTTTGTGGATTACATTGCTGGTGAATTTTGTGTTTTCCGTGCTGCTGTGTTGTAACTGTGGCAGCAGTACTCATCTGAAAACTTGCTTCTCCAAAAATAGTGAAAAAATATAGCTGTATTAGTTGACTAACTTAGGAGTCAGTTCCCACGGCAGCCTCTCCTTCTCTGAAGATTCTGTGGGTGATCAGATTCTTGTGTATATCTAATGTTTGCAATAGCTGGATTTCTTTGTACTACTGTGTAGTAGGAGAATTTGAAACAAGTGCAAACAAAAGCAATTTAGCTGCCTTTTATTACTAACCCCTGATTAATAAATAATTAATGTGAGTGTAGAAAACAAAGTAGGCCAAAAATAGATCCTTGTTTTAGTGATGTGATTCCACAAGCTAAACCTTAAATATATTCATTTCGGAAATTTTCATGAAAAGCAGCCATATCTAAGAGAATTTTCATGCACAATCTATCTATTTGTCGCATTTCAAATCTTTTTGTTTTGTAAATATTTGTTGTAATAGAAAAAGGAAAAAACAAACTCGTTTAAATATCCATCCAAACTCAGAGTAAAACAGGCCTAAACCAAGACCTATCTGTCTTAAAGGTGTCACACCTCTGAAGCAGAAAAAGCATGTTCAAGACTCAAATTCCAAATATAATATCTTTTATTTTTAGTTTGTTGCCTGTTAAGTTAGTATTAATCTCACTGCTTCAGTGAGTTTCCTATAAGAAATGAGGAGACAGAAGGATCCCAGATTTTCTGTGATTTGCCTTGAGTATATATCTTTACCCAGTTTGGAGAGAAATAAACATGTTAGTATGTGAAAAAGGCTGGAAAAATATGCAAAAAACCCCAACTGTAAATAAGTAAAATTTGCAATACATTATTGATGACCATGTCTATGTTTCAATTTTGGTCAATGCTCTTCAAAATAGACAATTTCTGGAGTAAGAAAAATGAAGTTGACATACATGGATGCATTGACAGGTATGGATTTCTGTGATTAAATAAAATGAAAAATTAAATAGCTTTTACAATTTGTTCTTTTTGAATTGTTACAAAATCACAAATGAGGTATTAATTATAATTAAAGGACGATGTTGTATTGCCAGAAACTAATATGAAGTGCTGATTTATAACCCAAGAAGCCAACATGCATAATTTATTGATATTTGTGATAATTGAGAAGGAGGATAGTTTCATGTGTAGCATATTTTATATGGAATGAACTGCTGGTAGAGATACATTTTTACCAGGCAAAATGATAGCAGTGGGTATGTGTGTTTTGATTCTTGCGTTATATTTTTAACAGCAGTGTTTTTCAGTATACGAGTCTGGGTTCTTACATCATAAAATTACTTTTTTGTTTGTTTGTTTTCCTGGCTGAGTGTTTGGTTTTGAAAATTCTCATTTCAATTTTTCACTCTATTCAAGATTTTCATGAAACTAAATGAGATGCCAGATCATTCTACACACCAGTAATCTTATCTGTAAGATTTTCACGATCCTGTTATGCTAAGGGATAGTTTTCAGATATCAGCTGGAAGACGCAAAAGAAAACAGAACTAGCTGTATTATGTTTCCCCTTGAAATATCAAGTACAAGCACTGGCAAAGGTAAATTATCAATCTATCTAGCAAGGACCTGTAATGGCAAACTTCCATGCCTGTTTATGTATTCAGCAGCATCTAATGTTAGTAGCATCAAATTTCTGTACAAATTTATATAACTATAGCTGCACTGAGTTCCCACTTTGTACTTAGAAGACTTGCACCATAAATGTACACTTTTAAATTACTTCTGAACTCTACAATTGAGTAAATTATTACCACTGTTTGAGTAGATAATTAGTTATGATGACAACAGAACTTTCAATTGCTCCATCTTCGTCCCTTACTCAAAATGCTTGCAACATAGCTTGGTGCCAAATTCTTTACTTCTTTTATTCTATTAGCATGGTTAGAGTACTGAGGAATTTGGTGTTATATTTAAAATGAGATTCACAAGATATTTAGGTGCCTAATTCCTTTTAAATCTGTTGGAGCTGGTTGCCTAAATAATGTGAAACCTGGGCAGGAATAATTGCTTTGTATTCCTGAGCATTTCAGTGGTCAGCTGCAACAAATTTAAATGGGCATCTTTTTTTTTCTCAGAGTGAATACCTATTTTTTTAAGGTATCTTCATCTGTCAATAGAAAAGCACTTGTCACTTTTGAACACACTGGATGACAGCTGCTGAAATAAAACAGTCACCAATCCCCAATACTCCTTAGAATTTCAAAGAAGTGTTCTAAATGAGGGGTGGAGGAGTGTCCAAGTGCCTTAATAGATAGCGTTGTGAAACTATTTCTTTGTGATATTAAAAAAAGGAAAAGAAAGAAAGAAGGAAAGTAAAAGAGAGTGCTTGTCTGATTTGTACATACATTTTGTAATACAAGTAATTTTGATCTGTCCTTTTAACAAACGTTAAATCTCTGTGCTAGAGATTATCCATGTCTTGTTTGTATAGTAAGGAAGATTACTAAATGGGATCTTTATAGAAAAATATAGAGTGAAGATGTAAAACATTTGTAGTGGTTTTTGTTGTTCATTTTAAGAAGATCTCAAGACTTGTATGTATGTTACATACAGCATAACTGTATGTTACATACAGCAGTAACTGCAGCTGTTTTAGCATCAAGGAAGCATTCCTGAGTTGCTCCATAAAACACTTGATGTTTGTTTCAAAATGTAAATATACAAAGGAGTCAGCTTATAGAGAACGTGCAATTGTTAGCTTAGGAAGTTTACGCACACTATTTTTCCATTCTTCAGCATAAAGATACGTTATCTCAGTGCAATTCCGAATTCACATAACCTCATTGTTACCTTTCTATTCCCAGACTACATATAGTCCAGAAACTTACAATGATTATGTAGGTGACACACTTCTTTTCATGGGTAGCAAAATGAAATGCATGTTGCCTGCTGGTCTGTAGGCTGTAGCAGATCTGCTAACTCAGAAGCCACTGCCTATGGGTTGATTCACAGTGAGCTTCTCACTTTGGTGAGAGTATGCCATGTGTGAATAACACTGCAGTCACTTTCCATGTTACATCTAAACTGGTAATCTCACTATATTATATCTCAGAATACACTACAAAACAGTTAATGAATGCAGGATATGATCATAAGGGTAGTTGTTGTAGAAGCTGATGTTATATACTAGGATGAATCCAGTCATTTCATGACTTTCTTCTTTTTTTTTTTTTTTTTCCCAAGTCCACTATATTCCACTCGTGTTTTTATTTCTGCTTCTTGTTAATGGCTACATATATGTGCATGTGTATGGTTTGTGTATATATTCAAATTGGGATGCATCTACTGTATTTTCAGAAATGTGGGAGTAGCTCTTTTTCCTTGCTAGTATATTAATATATTCCATCATGAGGTATTTTTCTGCTTATCATTATAGTGCCTGGCACAACTCCACTAATAAATATTAATGATTTCTAATTTACACTCAGAACATAGCCCCCACTCTTCCTACAACAGAATATTAATTTATTGATTTGATTTGTGCTCGAAATACCATCCTATTTCAAAGTCTTTTTCCCAAGAGGTCCAGTGCTGATGTGGCTAGTTGTGTGCAGGTACAAAGACCTAGCCAATTCAGGGTGTTACCCTTCAAACAATGGCTAAAATACTGACTGACTGCAAAAGTTCTGCATCTGTGTGGTTTGGCTGAAAGATGTCTGCACTCAGCTACAAAGTTGGAAGAAGAAAGTTCTAGGAGTGTAACTGAAATTTAAGCCTTATTAATTCCCTGTTCCACAGCTCCATGATGAATACCATCACCTTCACATTTTGGGAACAGCTCCTTACTACTGGAGTGATAAATATGTTGCCTAATATAGAAAGTTGTAAAGCTCTACTGAGTACTGTAAAAATGTTGTAGTCAGCCCTTTAAATGCTCAGCATAGCTTCTTTCTTCCCTTGCTGTTCAGAGTAGAGAATAAGTAGACATGACTGAAAGCTGTAGGAGGACTGGTCACAGTAGTACCTGCGCAGACTGTTCCTCCTTGCTTTAACTATTTTATAGTTGCATGAATCCCCACATTTAACAGGCTGTTGGGGTTGTTCTGCTCAGACTATACAGTGAAGAACACTGAAAGGAACAGCTGCATTTACTGGCATGCTTGATTCTAAGAAACGATGAAAGTTTTCATTAAAATGTGTGATAAGACATTGCTTCTGGGACCAGCATTCCAAAATTCCTTTGTGTGTGTGGCTCCTAATGCTGCCATATTGTCTGATAAGTTTGAATGCTGTGTTTGGCGGAAGGCAAGTCAGAGTACAGGATATGCAAGTAGCTAACTTAGTTCAATTAGTCCTGCAGATTGGGTAGGAAATAGTCAGATTACACTGCAGTAAGGAAAATAATCTGAAGTCTTGCCCAATATCCTTATGCATTCTAAGTACAATGCTCTGTATTTGGTTTGAAGACATTAAACAAAGAAATATTAAAGTAACAATCATTTACATTAAATCACACTTATGTTTTCCTTAATGTTATTCAGTAGTGCAATTGTACATGACTCCTTGAATGACTTCTGTATTTGCAGATGTGATTTAATATATTTCTGTAATACATTAAATTAACCCACTCATTTATCCACCATTATTCTTTCAATCTGAAGAGCCCATGTCCCACCCCTTTTTCCTTATCCTTTTCATGCCAAGGCCATTTATTATCCAATCCTTCAATCAGATCACAGGCTTTTGTGTTTTCCCATTCTCTTTTTGCAACTTCAATAAGGTGATCGCCCATGACTCTTTTCAATATGTTTCTGATACCCACTTCCCTTTATCCTCCATCTCTTATTTTCCTTGTCAGGATACATGCTACTCTTCCCCTGTGCCTGCTGCTACATTGCTTTAGAAAGCCTGCATTGTCACTGCATTGGTTCTGCATCGCGTTGGCAGGCCAGGCTCTCGCCTGGGACGTGGGAAAGCAGTGCCTGGGGCCAGGCGCTCAGGCAGCTGGGCGGCTGGGGCCGACGCTGCGGAATCGCCACATCCCCCCAACCCCTTCCTGTTGCCGACTTCAACTGTCCAGGGTCCTGAAAGCCACCACCGGGCTGGGCGCTCTTCTGCACACTGCACCCGTCCTCACACGACTCTGTGAGTGACTAAGAAACACAGGTATCTCTGAAAGCTAACTCCCAAATTTCCTGTTTAATATAGAAGAAAGTTATCGACTTGCTAAGGTAAAGCTTCGTGTAGCTATCTAGTAATAAATCTTTAAAAAATGACAAGAGGGAAGAGAACAGGACTGCTGCTGCTCTAAAATGATATTGGTGGCTTGTTTTTATTAATCAAGCTTTCTATTTTTGTTACATATCAGACTTTGATCTTATGAGGATTCTCTGCAGACATCATGGAAAAAAAAAACAAACTAAGGGCCAGATTGTAATTCTCCCATGACCATGATTCAGGAGTAATTGCACTGAAGTCAAATTAAACTAATATGAAACAGATGTAAGTGGGTTCCATCAGAGATTCAGTACTATGGAGCTTGAGTTAATACTTGTTTTACATGGCAAATCTTTCAGAACAAAATGCTACATTATATTATTACAGTAATAATGTCCATGGACTGTACTTCTTAAGATAGAATAAAAATGTGAGCTAACATTTCAGTCTTTGCTGGCATAATAAAGGGATTAGTGTAACAGGTGCCTGAAAGCTTGAGTCTGGCTAATAGTTATTAGGAAAGAACTGAGGATGAAATAGATAATTACAGACTGCAAACCAGGCACCCTTTCTTCAGTTCTGGCATTCAGGGGGTGGATGCTTACAGTGAGGCTGGAAATATGAATGATGCATTAGGATATAAGAGATAGGATCCACAGTGTATTCTGTTTAGTGTCACTGGCCAAGGGAACTTGGCGATTGTCTGTGGTAAATCAAACAGGGCAGATCTGTGCAGTACCATTCTGGCAAAAGCCTCAGACTCATCAATTTTATTAAAATCATTTCTGCCAATAAAGACTTGCAGTTCTATGGGCTCATCTCTGCATGAATGAAAACCAAGGCTTAATGATTTCTAAGAAACTGCATGCAGTTGAAGACAATAGCAGGTTTGTTTTCCTTGCACAAAATGTGGTAATCCTGATTATTAGTTAACATCTCAATTCCTAGATACACTAAATCTTCTGAAAACCATCTGAAGAAATTCCTTCATGTTAATCCATAGGGAAAGCTTTAGAAGTCTTCCTAAACACAAGGCTTCCTAGGAAGTAAAAAAGCTATAAAATATTTCTTCACTGGATCCTGTCCAAATTCATACTACTGAACACAGAATATATAGAACATAAAGAACAGAATGCCCTTCACTTGGATCATGCTCTGGATTTCTTAGTCTTAGAATAAATAAGAGCAGTCCCATGGTAATAAACTGAACAAAGAAGTATCTTCAAAATCAGAAATAGCACATGTCTAGCAACCATGTACATAACCAGAAACTGAATAGTTACATGCCCAAATATGCACGCTGCAAATGGATGAAGCAAAGACTGCAAAAGATTTTCACCTAACCATCCCTTCATTATGACCATGAAATTGAACATAAAAATTACAGGTGGTTCCTGTCTACCACTGATGCATTTTCTACTTCCTATTCGCTGGATTTAATTAGATATAAGATATATTTATTCATCTTTTCTGCTGTAGCTTTCTTTCAGTTACACCAGAACAGCTTCTAAGGCACTCATGCCATATTACTATTGAACATGTTAATGGCAGTTATCACTTTTTTTCTTTTTTTTATGCCATTGGGATTGCATGTAATAGGTAGTGTCTTGTCTGTTGTGTTGTGATGGTCACAAGCTAACCCCTATAAGACACTGAGTGCCTTATACTCTGAGGGCATAAAATCTGAAGAATTTAGGCAGGCTGGTTTGATAAACTACTATTAAAAAGGTAAGACCTGAAAAATTTTATGGAAGTACTAAAGTAGATTGATTGTGCTATAGTTTTTCTTTTCTTGGTGGTCTCCTATTTAAATATTAAACATTACTGAATCCATTTAGCTTATAAAAGTTGACAGAGTAACAGCTTGAAACACTATAGCTTCAAGGCACCAGTTCTGCCTATCATGAGAATTTGACATCACTGAGGGGTGAAAGGCCTTTTATTTGCATAAGATAATACTTACGTTTCTATGCAACAGCTGTGCTGTCAGTGAAAGATGCGCTCATTGCGCCAAATCCATCTCTGGAGTAACCCCATTGATTTTAAATGAGTTACTTTGGGAATAAATTGGCCGACTAGATAAAACTACAGGTCTGAGGTATTGAAATAATCGAGCAAGATTTCCATGGTCATAACATGGTAAAAAATTGCAAAACAATTATATGATATCATATGTTTCTGTACCTGACAGATCACAATCGATTTACCAGTTTTTTTAGACTGTGTAGCTGGAGCCAAGGCAAAACTTACTGTAAAGCTTACACATACCTTTGAGGAATATGGGAATATTAAGAGGATACAAAAGACAGGAATATGTTGTTATCTCATTAGTATGAATTTAGTGTTTTAAAGATACTATAAATAAAGCAAATATGATGTTTCTCTAGGGTCAGTTTAATAATATAAGGTTCTTAAGGCCACATGAAAATCACTCTTCTTTAGACAGCAGCAATCAGGATTTGGGTTTTTTTGTTGTTGTTTTTGTTTTGTTTTTTGTTTGTTTGTTTTTCTTTTTGCAAATGCTTGATAATGAAACTGCCTGAAGAGTTCGCCTCTAGATTGTAGTTTCATTTCATGCTTACATTATTAAGTACTAAACGCTGTTGGCCTTTCAGGAGCCTGTTTGAGTTTGTTGATTTTGGGTAATTTCTCAGTGGACAGATTATTGCAGCATAATAACCAACTCATCAGTAAACTGTTAGTAGCTATGGCAAGAAAAGACAAAGTACTGCTTGGGTTAGAGTGACTGAGCTCCTAATCACAATTAAGTAATATTTGTCTATATGTAAGTTTTTACCATTAATATAAAAGGATGATACAAATAAACTGGAAACTGGAATACTGAAGAAATGTCGTATTCATGTGTATATTTTATGTATGCACGTGTGTATATATATATATATATATAATTAATAGTCCTTTAGAATGAAGGGTTAAGGAGTCTCAGAAGTCTTTCTAGGTTAATAGCAAAAAGTTTTCCAGTTGTGACTCAAGCAATCACCCTGTGCAATTTGCAAAGCCTACTCTCAATCTTTTCCACTCAGTTTGCAGAAGTAACATCAACAGGAATCCCAAAGCCTCTTCAGAATGCGTTGTAGAGTACTGGCAAAGGAAATACCCTGTTCTGGTGTCATCATTGCAATCATCTCAAATTCAAGTCTGACTGAACAGGCTCATTATAATTCTTACCATGTTCTCCCTTAGAGCAGCCTCTCCCGCCTCCTCCTGCACAGAACAAAACAAGAGCCACAGGGGTGCTTGGATTAGGGGAAGAACAGACACCCAGCACCTCCCCCCAGGAAAACTTGCACTACTACTCCATATAGTTCCTCCAAACTGCATACGGTTTTAAAGGACCTCCATGCCAAACAAAGGTGGTGGATCCACAAATGCTGATTTTCTCTTCTTGGGTAAGGATGAACAAAGAGTGGGAACACAGGACTGCATGTTATTTACTTACTGAATGTGGGACTGTAAAGAGCGTGCTAGTCTTCACAATAAGAGTTTCCCAAGGAGAGCCACACACTTCATGCTGCCTAATTTTTCACTTGTGTAAGATTTCTCCCTTCTTGCAAGGTTAACTAACATATGAGCAACAGATAGCAAAACAAGACAGAAAGGGCAATTGGGTAAAAAGAAGCATAGGGCAAGAAGCAGAGGAAAATTTGTCTTAAGCACAGAGTTTATAATCTAAACTTAATTCCTGGAAATTCAGGAGGTTCTGGCTATTGACCTCAGGACTGATTCCAATATGGGTCCCTGACACATGTAAATATGCGTGTATCTCCCACAAACCATTCCCAGTGAATTATCTGCTTCTCACAGAGATTGAAAAAGAATAGGCAGGACAGGGTTAATATTTCACACTCTTACTTCAGCTCTGCAGATGGGCTGGGGTTTTGTTTTTCTGGCTAAAGGGGGGAAGATGAGGCATACATTGTAACTGGAACTGAAAACTCTTCTGTTGTAAACTGTTAGCAGCCTCCTTTGTATTTGAGGAAAGCAGGAGGGAGAGGAAGAAAACTGCAGATTAGGCAAGTAGTGTGTGTCTGGTAAAGACACAAGGGAGACCCTAGCGTCCTCCATTTTTTTCCAAAGCGCCTGGGGGCTTGGGAGGGCACCGATACCCCGAAGCCTCCTCCCAGCCCTCCTACCCCATCCCCTCAACCTGACCACATCTTTGAGCCTTGCCTGGACGCCACGTGTCTATCCGTGTCCCCTGGGCGGGGCAGGCAGGGCACAGAGATCGGAGACCCTGCTTTGCGGGGTGCTCGCTTTAGGCTGGGCTGCCGGCTTTGAGCATCCATGCCCTTCCCCTCCCCCGGTGCTGCGGAGCCTCTGGCTGCCGCCGCGCTCCTGCCATGTGCTGCTGCTAGTAGCTAGCCGAGCGTGGCCGCTGCTGCCAACTCCTCCAAAGCAACCTGCATCCTCCTGCAGGGCCGGGGACCCAGTAAGTATCGGCGGGAAACTCGCTTTCCCTCCCCTCCCGGGGCACCCGCCGCCACCACCGCCGCCTCACAAAGGGATTTACAGCCTCTTCCCACTCCCTTTTTAAGGCAGTGCGAGAAGGGGCTCGGTGAATTCCCTTCAAAGCTATAGGGTGGTTCCCTCCTCCTTCTTCCCCTCCCATCCTTCCCGCTCCTGCTCTCCTCTGCGAGCCAGGCTGCTGCTATATCCAGCCGGGGGTGCCCAGCCTTTTTCCGGCCATGCCGCTGCGGCTCTCCCCCGGTGGCTGACCTGTTACTCTCCTAGTGCTGCGGCCGAGCTGACGTGGGCACAGTTTTGGGGTGTGTACGTGTGGGAGGTGTCTCTGGGGGTGGGCTTTGCTCGCTCCCCGAAGGCTGCCCAGCCCCGAGCCCCTCAGGTGGGCTGCAGCGGGGACCGCGCCGCCCCAACATCTGCAGGGGATCGGGCGAGCTCGAGAGCCAGCAGCGCGCGCTGCGCAGCCCCGACCCCTCCGGCCCTTACCTTATCTCCACTCCCCCTCTCTGCTGGGGTGCTCGCACCCCTCCTCTCCTCTCTCTGCAACCCCACCGTCCCCTCCTCTCCCCGCCCCTCCCCACTTTCTTTGATTTATTTGTGTATCGCTTGCCTTGGCAACCACCAGTTCCCCTCAGTCAAACAGCGCAGGCTCCCTATAATTTGAAATTAATTTGTTTGACTGCAGCATTGAGACAGGAAGGTTGGGAAATTTATTTAATTCTTTTTCCTCCCCGTGCAAAAAGGAAGCGATGAAATTTCCAATCGAGACTCCAAGAAAACAGGTGAACTGGGATCCTCAAGGTTGGTGAATCTCTGTTACTATCATTATTACAATAATAACAATTATTAGTATTATTCTTTCTGTCTCTTGACTCGTAGGAGACTATTTGACTCCAAATGGGAGGAGATGCTGAATGCTTATCTGCCTCCCATGTGCTCTGTTCAGCCTTTCTTGCTCAGTCCTCCCAAGGCATTAGAAATTGTTCCAAAGATGTGGGGTTGTGTGGGTACGTGGGTAAAACCTCATCTAGGTCTAAGTTTTACAGTTCTGCGTTTGATGTCTCCCTTCCCTTCCCTCCTTTTTTCTTGAGTATTTCCATGGCAAACTTGCTTGGGATGAATGTGATCTCTGGCTCAGAGCATTGTTTGTTTTCTCTGTTGCTCCTTTGTTGTTTCTGGTCATCATTGTCTCTGCTAAATGGGTGGTACAGGAGTGGACACAGATGTGACAGCATGCTAAGGGCTCCTCGATGGTAAATGCTGGCAAGAAACGGGAGCAAAATGCTGCTGCAGTATAAGCCATAATGTGTACAGTATAAAAGCACACATTAAATAATGGAGCCCAGAGGGACCTTCTGACTTTCTACACTGTCCTATAAACAATTGCTCACCCATGTGGATAGTTTGATTAACTCTGTAGTTAGGCTTGGGGTCCGTCTTGGGGAGTGTTTGTGTGATGGTGGCAGGAGATTTACGCCAGTGCAGTGGTTTTCAAAAAATATCATCTAAGTTGTGTTTTGAAATGAACCACAATGAAATGCTCTTTCTTTTTTCTCTCTTCTTTTTTCTTTTTCTTCTGGGCATGGGAGGAAGTTCATATGCATCCTATAGAAGAAATAACTGAAAATATCATACTGTCAGTGTATATACTGGTGTGTCATATTTCTGTGCATTGATACATAAGCAGAGCAGAGCAACTTGGAGCCAAATGCTGAGGCTCGCAGTAGAGCTGCTGGCAGCTAGTTGTACAGCAGCGTTTGCAGGAAGCATGAAGTGATGGCATAGGTTTTAAGTGTTCATCTCTATTCTGCAGGTCTGGATTTAGTGGTTGATTTTTCTGTCATTCTCTGTCCCTAATGTCTAAAGAAGAACCATTATAGGCATCTTCTCTTACTGTAGAAAAAATACAGCAGAGTAGACATCTTTCTACTGAGCAGATCTGGTGTACAGTTTGCATAGTATATGCAATTAGGCTTTAGTTTAAGCCTTACTACATCTTTAATTAGGTGAAAGCTGAAGTCAACACATCAGCCTCCTCCACCATCGGCTTCACAGTGAACACATGGGCAGTAGCACTAACACATTTAGTTATTTCGGTAGGAGCACATTCCCTATCCTGTGGCCAGGTGTGGTGAAAATTTGTTCTTCCTGGGTGCCTTTTTTTGAATGTGTTTTCTGTAGCTTCATTTTACTCCATTTTATGCATTGCAAAACACCTTTTACTGGAAAAAGCCCTTCCCTCCTCTCCCCTGACAATGCACGCAAGGAGCTGTACTGCTGGTATTCTGAGTGCAGTCCCCCTGCTTGGCAAGCAGCTTTACAGCATATGGATCCAACAGGTGGCTGGTCACAATTTACTAATGTACCCAGAACCATAGGGTATTCTAACAGGTTAAGGACCTCAAACCCAGCAGGTTCCCCCTCTGTCAGGCTGATTCCTTGGTAATGACTGCAGAATTCTACCTGTTATTTCCTCAGTGTAAAGACTTAATTAGCCAAGCAGCAAAGACACTAATGCATAGACAGGAAGGAAGCAAGAAATGCTAATTTCTAATTCTCTGTGGGACTCAGGAAATAGATAAAAATCAATGGAATGGAAAAAGGCAAACTGATAAGGCAAAACTGTCCAGGGTTCAATCAATACAAGAATGGTTTGATGTTATGTGTCTTCTCTTCTCTCCAGGTTACAGGTGTAGAAGGATGATACATTTTGCATACTATTTTCTTAGATACAAAGATCAACATTTACAAATCTATCAGTGAAAGGATACAAAGAGTCCTCAGTATTAAAAGCAGAACTTACGTCCTGTGAATATTCACGCTCTAGTATCAGGCTCACTGCAGTGTGTTCTCCGTGACAGTGCTCTGTACTGGTCAGACAGAGAACATACAGTTTCCACATTTCTGTCTAGCATGAATTGCACTGACTTGTGCTAACACTACTTGAAGTACTTCAACTGATGTTTCTGGCAAGCAAACTAACATTCTGAGGATGTAAGTGAGAGATATGGCATCTCAGAGATTGTTTAGATCTGTTTAGTCTAGGCAAAATTTCCTGGGTTATCTATCTACCTACCTACCTATTCTAGACATATTCCTAAAGCCCACTGCTCTTGTTCTGATTGTCTGATGATTGTCTTTCTGTTCTGATTTGTTCTGATTGATATGATTGTCTTTAGACTGATGATATTTCTGGTTTTTGATTCCAGGTCAGGATGATAGTCCTTGACAGGAATTAACACTAAACTCTGTAATGGTGAATGTACTACACATATTTAGATAGATAAATAGAATTTCATCTCACATAAACTTTATATTCTCAATTCACATCTATACCATAGAAAGACCTTGTGGGTGGAACAAGTTCAAAGGAGTGGTCTTAACATAAGAGCTCATGTATGTAATACAACTAATTGGTGATTGATTTCTTGACTATTAGACTGGAATGAATAAGCCATGGTGGTAACTGAACTATACACTTTTATCCTTCTGTGTAGCATCTTCACTTGTCTTGGCTATGGAAATTATTTCTGCAGTCCCTTTAATTGATGAATGTGGTTTTTTTAGATATGTTTTATAAATATGGGTGTACATAAAGTTCAGGTTCCCTTAGGGAAGTCCCCTCCTATCCTAGGCACTATATAACTTTATAACTCATAACTCATATAACTCATTATTAAATGTCACTAGGACTTGTCACTAACATTCCAGTGTGAAAATTGTCCTAGAATCTCACAGCAGAATGTACATGATGTTTATACACTGAGTGAGTTGGTTAACAGAAGAGTGTAACCCCAAACAGGCATCTGAAAAACAAATGCATTTTTTTCAGAGAGCTGGACACTCACTAGGGATATGGGGTCTCAATACTATCTCACACTATTTCCTCAAATTTCACGGGGGGGGGGAGGGAGGGTAAAGCCTGCCATTTGTCTTACTGGTAGAATCACTTTGAATTTATACTATCAAAGGATATTTGATCTGCCTGTCATTGATTTTTGCTTCTCCTATTTGGTGCAGTTTAGGCAATGCAATCCTCACAGTAATTAGTGGATCAGATTTTTAGGTTCATATGTCACACAAATCCTCATCATTTTTGTATGTAAGATTGTGTTTTGAGCAGCATACAAAGACTTCAGAGCAGTATACAGAGACTCTAACTCTTGTAATTGTTCTTTTATCTCCCACCCTCTTGCTTTTTGCTACACTCTTCCATTGTCCATAATTAAGTTGTCTTATAAAGTCATCCCATATATATATATTAAGTGGTATCTAATACAAAGCACATCCCTCATCCTGACTGAAACATCTGGATATCACAGCAGTATCTACTTTCTTCTAATTATCAGCTTAAAATTGCTGCTTCTTTCTAGAAGAGGATAGATGAGACCCTTTCCAATATGCTCAGAAATTCTCTTAGCAAGAATGTCTTGCAGAGTGATGTCCTTTCCAAGGTGATGGTGTTAGTAGGCAGAAAACGGAGTTCCTTTTTTTTTTTTTTTTTTTTTTTGGACCATGATTGCGGTGATATGGATTATAAAAGCCATTTGAATGTCTATCTCAACACTGACCTTTTGGAACTCTGAAGTTTGAAGTTTTGGTACGAGCTCCTCTGTACTTTTGCAAACACATCATTTGTGTAAGGTAGCTCTGTTTGAAACCCTAAAATTATACTTCTGTCATCCTTACATTTTGTGTTATGGGTCTGTGGGAAATTCAAGCTGTGGTTGTGAGTCAAGAGTTTTTATGGTTTACTGTTTAACTTTCAGTAAATCACTTACCCTTTCTTTTCCTCCCTTCTTTTCTGACTGCAGAATGGAAATATTAATTCTTGTCTACTGCACAAGGGTGTTGTGAAATATAATTAACTTGTTTAGAGCAATCCAAGATTTGCTATTGAAAGCAGAGCATATGTATTGCAATCAGTGCTAAAACAATTAGGAGGGAGCAAAACAGCCTGTCTTTATACGCACATCACATCACTTAAGAAATAAGGTTATCTCTGCACTTTACAGCTAGAGGAAACTAGCATTACTTCCACATCTCTGCAGACACTGAAGACTCAATTGAGTTTCCCATTAGAGACATATAGAGCCATTTGATAGTCCCCAGCTGCCTCTCCAGATGGGCAGAAGTCTTCCATGGGTCCTTCTGTGGGATTTCCCACTTTACCTGAGAACCTCAAGAGGTACTGGACGCTTGCATTTGGAGCTGAGTCTGTGCAGATAGCAGGATTGGATCATCTCTTAATGATTGTTGGAAGAATTCTTCAGTGTTGACTAATCAGTATAAAATTAAACTGGCTGTGTAATGTTACACACTGCTCTAGTTTCTGCTTTTTCTGCCATTTTATATCAGAGACCTAAGCAGAAAGCAAACTTTATTATAAATACATAGATGAGTAGAATGAGGATTCTTATTTCTTTTCTCTATTTTCAAGAGTATATATGAAAAGATATGTATAATATCATGAAGTGCAGCTGTGGGTTAAACAACTTAATATCCTTATACTTATGCTGATAAGTCATTTCTTAGTAGCTCAGTGTAAGAAGACCTTGCTATGGAAAGCTGTGGTGTATAAAAATGGAACTGTTCCCAACAGATGAAGGCAGGATACTGAACATGTGCTGCTTGCATCACAAAATCATTTTGTTTTTGAGTTATCTTGGAAATGGATAAGGATTCAGAAGGGTCAACTTAGTAATAAAAGGAGATTAAAAAATTGAGCAATATCTTTCTTATAGTAGTTACAGAAAAGACATTAGTCTTTTCTCTTTCTGCATTAGTCAAGGTACGAAAGACTGAAGGTGAAGTACTATTATGATGACATCTATATTGTGAGGAAAAGGAAATTAACAGAACCAAAGGCACTATGATGCTATAAGTCTAGGACAAGGAGAGCAGTAGAATTGTCATGATTTCAGTGAAGAGTACCAATGTTATTTTTGTAGCATTGTACAAGAGTAATCCATTAATAGGCTTTTGGTCTGAAAAGTCCCTTGGGCAGATCTTGAAAATTGATGCTACCTGAAATGATGGAGTTTGCTTTTGGGAGAAAGATATATGATATCTGTTGTAATTGGGTAGCTTTTGGTTTAGCTTTTGGCATGTATATATATTTATCCAGCTAGTGTGTCAACTGTATCAACCTCAGACAGAGGAGTGCATATATATTTTGATACAATATAAGTCTTACTCTCATGATTTAAAGCAGAGATAGGATTTTTACCACTCCACTGCAAGTAACATGAGGCTCTTCACTTTAAAGTGTCAGAACTTCATTGTCCCCATGAATTAAAAGTAAAATAATAATAAAAGTAAAATTATTGGGATAGCATCTGTTAACAAAATTAGCATAGACAATAACAGTTTAACTCCTAAGGGGTAACAAAAGTTAACATCCTAAAACTCATCTTCTTATTAAGCAATGAAGGTTATTTTGGCGTCACTATTCTACAGAATCATCATAGTGTTTCAAGCATCAGGCTTTGAATATATTTGAGATTTGTTACAGCCATATGTTCATATCTCAGCAGAACTGACTCATGTTTTCTTTCTGAGGAGAAAGAAACAACATTGGTGACTTTACTGGGTGAGAATCTGGATTTTAGTACTCCAAACTTGCACCACTAAGATTCCTAAGATTCGGTGATATATTGTTAAAGGGTACTTACATTATCCCTCTGTTACTCAGTGCTGTCATGTAATAGTACTTGCATGATTTGAAAATAGCAAATACATGATGACTGATTGTCCATGTCTTTAATACTTTCACATTTAGTACTTCATTTTAAAGAAAAAAGAAAGAAGCATCTAGTTACAAAGGTGAAAAAAGATCAACGAAGAAAGAATGACAAAAGAAATGGTACTGCAGAAACTCACAAGTGATATAAAGTAAATGGTTCACACATTTTGGAGACACTCCTCTAGGTTAACTCAAATATATCACTGATTTCTTAAATGTTAAGATTGCTAAATTTGGGTTGCAGTTCTAGAAAGGGTCATGAAGAGATGGGCTGTGAGCAGAAATGTTTGTGACAGGCAAAGAAGCAACACCAGAGCCACCTCTTTGTGATGCCAGAGCCACCGTAATAATTTATATTCTCCAAGAAGCAGAGTTCATTACTTGGTTACAATAATATACTGACATGTAACTTGGATTTCTCATTGCCAACAGACGTTATTTGTTGATTCCTTTTTCTAAAAATAAGTTAATTCCTTCTTCTAAATTTCTGCTGCCATTAATGAACAGTAAGGCAACTTAGATATTTACACAGGATAGAGGTTTGTATACTAATGGACCAAAGGGACACCTCTGTCTTTCTGAAACAACAGCTTAAGGTGAAGTATAGAATGTCCTAGGACCCCTCAGTAGGTACCAGATAATATGAGTGAGCGACTGAGTTATGCCATTTGGGTGTGGCTTGGTTTGAACATAAAACATCTAAATATAGGTAGGAATTCAAAGGAAACGCAGAAACATGACAGTGAAAGGACCTGCTATAGTCAGGAAATACAGTCACATATGGTCAGTGGAGTCTGGAGGTGTCTGGTTTAGGGTGAGCAGAATAACTCCCTGGGATGCACTCACCAAGAATCTGTATTGACTCTAATGAGTTATATTCCAAGATAGAACAAATGAAAGAGTTTACGAGTTGTTAGTATTTGTATTTTGAACTTTAGCCCAAATGATTTTGGGTACCTCCTCACTAGGAGGATTTAGAGGACACCATTCTTTCCTGGTAGATTCATTCTCAATTTGCCTGGGCTTTGGGGTTAGGAGGGGTTATACAGTCATCCCTAGTCCATTTCTGCCAGAAGCTGTAAATTACTATTCTGAGCTTGGCATTATTAGTGATGATTTCATTTGTTACCGCCAGCTCTGAGTGCAGAATGAGGTCATATTCACCTACTGTTACACTGTACAGGCATACTTTTCTTAGTCAGCTTTGCCCCAAATTCAGTTTCATCTAAGGGGACTCTGTCTCTTTCTGTAACACTGAACTGACAACACTGCAAAGCCCTGTTAGATTCCAGAAGCCATACCATATCAACGGATACCATCCTTATGTGGCTATGAAATTTTATCATAGTTCAAATGGCAACTGTGTTTCTACACTCTTATTAGAATAGAAGTTGAGTGTGAGACAAGAAAAGTCTCACATAATTTGTTTGTTGCACCAATCTCCTTATCTGAGATATCCTAAATTACATAATGTATAAGAGCTCTGAAGCCAGCTTTGTGCAGCCGGGATCAGCCTGGCATTGACCTGGAGCTCTGTGTGCCCGACTGGTGGCACTGTTCATCTGTTCTGCTTGTGATTTGCTGCTAGGTGCAAGATAATGAATCTGGAGTTGCTGCAACCTACTTTCTCTTGCTTACCTGAACTCTGACTCAGTTACTTTCCAATAATTGTCTTGTGTGCAGACAGGACATGTAAATCATTCTGACTGTAGCATCTTCACCAGTGCAACTTAACACACCAGAAGTGGAAATGAAAAATGTGTACACTGTAATAAATCTAGAATAAATGCATTTCTGGATTAAATGCATTAAACAGCAACTTCCTCTCACTTGTGAAATGTCTCCTGCTCAAAGTCACTCTGAAATATATAGTTTATGTGTATTCTTCGTCCTGTTTCAGGTTTTCAAATCATGGTAAATCCTTCATTCATTTCAAGACTCAGTTACTGTGTACAGGAACTCAGCACTAAGTACTACAGATACTCAGTGTATACAGATAGTGCATTTCCAGTATACTAAAAAATAGCCCAACCAATGTGCCTCTTTACAAGATTTCTGACTGTTACCACATGATGAATAATCCACTTATATTGCTATTACCTAGAAAAATTGATATATCAAGATTTAATTGAAGTAGTGAATCACTACTCAGTTTTCTTCGAATTCACAGTATTCTTCTATAAATTCAAATCATTAGCCACACTGGAGAAACCACCAGTAGACTGATGCAGGAGTTCTTGTTTTTACAGTTGTGCATCAGTGTGAGCTCTTTAGGTATGGTCTGTAATGTGCTGATATATCTATGTTAAGAAATCTCTCACGGTGCTCACACTATTTTCACTGTGCATGTGTTTTTCTGATCTTATTCTTACGTGAAAGGTCTGTTCCTTTTCTGTTAACATCAGAGAGTCCCGCAGCAGATATACTGCCCTGGCTAAGTGATGTATTAATATCTTACATTTCCCGCTTATAATATATATGTTGCCACTACAGTTCCTCTTTGCATGACTGTGAGGTGACAAAGAGATTCCTTCACCCCGCTGCTATGCCATACCCCTGGCAGACAGCCACCATCAATCACATTTCAAATATAGATTAGGTAGCTTCTTACACAGGACAGAATGGAGCAATGGAGCTTTAGTTTGTTGTTTGTCTCCACTACTTGATTCTCTTCCCATCAGGTTTCTATAGGTAAGAATGTTCTTCCCTTTATACACAGATCTTAAGCTAAACTATTACAAGGTAAAGGTTTGCTTCACTGGTTGGTCTAGCCATGAGACCATTAGCTGAATTTCTTGTGTGAATTATTGAGACAGGACATTTGGAAGATTTCAGTCCAGCTTCTCCAGCAGATGGACACCAGCTGAGAAACCCTGAACCTACATCCCTGTATGAGTACTTGGAAACAGAAAACCTTGAAATCTTGTTGTGGGAGGTCCTGACTGTTCCTAAATGTTCCTGGAATTCTGAAACACTTCCTGGAGAAAGAAATGTAATTGATTCATTTTACTCAATGGAATGGCCTGATGCAAGGACAATTTTTTTATTAGTATTTAAAAGGAAGATTGTGGGTAAGCAGCAGAAATCACTGCTTCCATCAGTTTGTTGTTCCTGCAGGATGAATTCTGCAAAGTACCAGCAAGCAGGTGCTTATTCCTTGATGCTTGTACTTGAGGCTTGTGACATACTGACAAGAAAACAGATTTTTGAAATGTTTCCTAATAAGGCAAAATGATGGTATACTCGTCCCTCCTGACAGGAACTCTTTTTCACAAAGTCATCACTATGCCCAAAGATCTTGATCCAAAAGCACTTGCTTCAGATTTGACAGAGCAGATCTGCATGGACTGGCACTCCCAGTTTTACCAAGAGCAAGAAATACCTATCTAATGCAAGGGAAAGAGGTTTTAGCAATGATGTATCGGTTTTAGCTTTATTTCAAAAAGGAAAAGGTAAAAATTTTTGTTGAGTTTCTCTGTATTCAGTTCCACTATAAATAGCCTCATAAACCTGATGATAGTAGCACTGCTGCCAGTGTGTGCTGGAACAAACGTAGTCACCAGTCTTGAAGCAGAGGGATTCCCTATTTGGGACTTGCCCCTGCCAATCATTTCTAACCTCCCCTCAACTCTTTGTACTCCTCAACGCAATGCTCTTCTGCTCCGTTTTCCATTTCCCAATACGTGAAGTGCCTTGCCAGGGAGTTCATTGATGCATCTCATCACATGTGGCTTGGCCCCTTGGTCTGGCTCGGGCGTCAGAGGCAACGGAGAGGAGAGCTGAGAACAGAGCTCAGGGAAGAGGAACTACGCAGCAAGACCCAGGTATGCTGCCTCTCATGCTGCCAGCAGGACTGCAGAGAACTGAGAGACAAGAGCAGATGTGTGGATTTGGAGGAGGGCGGTGTGGAAGAAAGGTCAGGAAAGAGAAAGCAAAGCAGGGGAAACAAAATTCGAACAGCCCTCCAGCAGTGTGCAGTCTCACTCCAGCACAAGGCAAATCTCTCTCAAGTGCTCATCAGGACTTGGCAGCTCCGTAAGTAGTGCTACTGATGGTGTCAATAGCAACGCATCTTCATGTTAATGCCAATAAATTTTAGCTAGGAACCCCCTGAGGATTGCTGTCCTGAAGTCAAGCTAGACGGAAAAAAACAAAGATGCTTTCAGCTGTTACTGGAGTTCACACCCTGACCTGTACCCCATTCTCTTCACCAGTGAGTTATCACCAATGCCTTAGAAATTTGCAGTGCCTGGGAGCAGTGGGAGAGGGGGGAAAGTATCCCAGAGTACCATGATTGTGACTTCGGCAGAGTTTTGTTTTTTTTTAATGTCAGTGCAAAAGTTCTGGCTGATACCTGCACGAACCAGTCTCAAGTGTCCTCTTATTTTCTTGCAATTTGCATTGCCTCAGTATGCAGGAGTGCTAGGGCTGTGTTTGCAACAGAGTAAGAGTAAGACTTGGACAGTCCATTTTAGGTTTTTGTGGGCAGGCTCTGACTGCAGTTCTGACAGCAGAGAGTCAAGGTCAGAATCCACCTGGATGTTCTTGTAAATAGTCAGCAAGGGCAACTTACAAAGGAGTATCATATTTTTCTTTTATGACTAACAGCACAAATATAATTTGTGGTTATCTATTAATCTTGTAACAGACAAACCAGTATATTTGTTCTATGTATAGTGGAAAAGAGCTTGTCCCCTAAAAGAACTTGAAGATTTGCTCATACTCTGATGACAAGTAATTGTCATACCTGCTTGATGCACCTATGACAAAGACCATGTTTTAATCACCTCCTTAAATTATTCTTGAAATCATTTACTAAAATCTTTGTGGCAGTGTTTACAGGAGACAAACAGTGAATACATGCAGAATCAGTTATTCTGAGTGTCACAGGGATTTACCTATTATTAGTAAAATACTTCAAGATATTTAGATAATCATGAAAGATTATTAGACTTTTGGCATGACTGGTGCTACAAGGAATGCTGAAATGCTTTTGACTATTTTTCAGAGAGGGGAAGGGAAAGAATTTCAACAGCATTTTCCATTTGTGAGTCAGGACTAGAACACAGATTAATTTTTTGGAAGTCCTTATACTCTTAACATTATACCTGTTTCTTTACGTGTCCTGGATGATGAATACAGTCTACATCATTATGCTGTTCTCCTTATTTATCCTTCAAGAGTAGCTTTTTTTCTTGGGTCCACATTGAAATGCAGGTTACAGACTGAAGATATAGGCCTAAATGGTTTTTGGCAGATGATTGTATGTCCAATTAGAAATGTCCAGTGAAGGAGATTTCACTCAACAGATGTTCCCATGCTCAGCTATCCTTGCAGATGGGCTGTCTCCTAATGCACAATCCAATGATTCCTTGAAACAGATGAAACAGTTATTACTCGTAAAGGATCTAGGGAAGAATTCTTCACTGTTTTTATTGGTCAGTGCTTATTTTTGTTTGTGAGCTATACTTTGCATTTTCATACTTGGTCTAAATGGCATTTTCATTGACATTAAGATGATACTTGAGAACATTGCAATGAAAATCTAAGTGGGATGTTGAAAAAATGGCTGATTATAATTTTGGCATGGTAAAATGATATTTGAATACACACGTATTTCCTGCATTGTTTAAACATGAAGAGGCATTTGCCTTCTGTAGTTTGCTAACTCATTTTCTCCTGTTTTTGTCCTGTATACTTAACACTAGGTTACAATGAGTCATGTTGGTGTTTAGTTACCATTCAATATTTTGGTGATAAGTGGGACAGAGAAACATGCTGAATACAGAAGCCTTTTCTCTGCCATTGGAAGTTTGCTTTCCTTTTCTGAAGAAAGAATAATTAAACTTCATGACCTTTGCTAACAATATGTATGATGAAAGTTTGTGTTGTAGACAAAAAGAGAACACAAAGCTGAAAAACTAAAGTATGGCTGCATCCCCCAACACCGCCCCCCCTTTTATGATAGTTCATAAGCATTTTTTTGAGAAACACATCACCAAGCTAAGAAATCTATATGGCTTTTTGTGGCTTACACCTGTTTTTTTGGTGCAAATCTTAATAAAAACTGGATCACTCTGCAAGAAGGAGCCTAGAAGTACTTCTGAACTCCTCAAATTTAGGATCAACGAAAATTACTGACATCTATCATTGGATTTTTACATAACGATCTGAATGAAAGTGATACACAGTGATACATTGCTATTTGGAATGTATTCAGGATAGTGACACTCCTGTTCTAAATGCTGCTGATGCCTGAGCCCTTATTTTGAAGAATTTATGAATTATAATATGCAGTTATTAATCAGAACCTATTCAAATACAATTTAAGATTAGATTGGTTATCTTAGTAAGGTGATTTTTATTTTATTTTATTTTATTTTATTTTATTTTATTTTATTTTATTTTATTTTATTTTATTTTATTTTATTTTATTTTATTTTATTTTATTTTATTTTATTTTATCTTATTTTATTTTATTTTATTTTATTTTATTTTATCTTATTTTATTTTATTTTATTTGGTGGTGGCAGTGGTTAAGAGCACTGAGATTTTCATTCGTTCTGCAGACTGTTTTTTTTTTCCTAAGCAACCTCTGTGAAGTTTTCCTCTCCTTGCTTTGAAGAACTTTTTGAGTTGGGTGCTTGAACTACTATTCTTCTGTGCTTTAAAGAATTTACACGTATAAATGGCAGCACCTTTCAGAAATACAATACGTATAAAAATGGTATTCAGACCCTCCTCTCTTTTTCACATTTCCTGACTATAATTCAGCTTGTACGTTCTTCCTTTGTATCACTTTAGGGAGGCTAGGTTCAGAATTGCTGAAATGAAATGATGGAATATAAAAAAGTCTTTCAACACCCTCACAAAATCTGTTGAAATCAATGAAAAGAGGCATAGCATAGCTCAAGGGAATAGTAATTGCATAGACTCTTTAATCTTTCACACATTGTTAAACTAATCACAACTAGATTAATAAATAATACAGTTGGTCAAGTTTACTCAGCACTAAATTTCTAATTATTTAACATCTGCAAACAAATGGTAATTTTCTTTTCTTTTTTAAAATTGCCAAAGAAATCACATTGGATTGCTGTTTTTCCACGATTAGTTAAGGGTGTACACAACTCCTGCCAGCATGAAATGTTTAATGAATTTGATATTTAGCTTTATGTAAAAATGTGTGCTGCTAACATCTATTTTCTCAAATATGTATAGAAAATGAGTAAAATAAAATGGTTATGTGTGAGAAGAAAAATGAGAATGAAAGGTGATAAAAAGCGAAAAAAAATCAAATCCACTCAATAGGACAAATGAATGTTTTTGTTCCATATTGACTCAGCTCCTGTAGCTAATGACAAAAAGGCATTGCTGTAGGGAGGCTGCTTGCTCTTGCTCTTTCTTTCTCATACTCATCACAGTAGTTCAAGTCTTGATCTATACATTGACATTCTTAGAGTGTGAGGGTAATGGACTCATGACTTTTTTTTTTGCAAAATCCATATGCATACCATGATTGATGGGGCTTAGAGAAAAAAAGAGTGCTGAATGATACACACCATCTTGTGTCCTCAGCTCTGTTACCCTTTTCCAAGGCAGCTTTGGTGGGTTGACCTGGGCTGGCTGCCAGATGCCCACCCAGTTGTTCCTTCACTCCCCTCCTCAAAAGGACATGGGGAGAAAACAAGATCGAAAATCTTGTGGGCCACAATAAAGACAGGGAGATTGCTTACTTGCTGCTGACACAAACAAAGCAGATCAACTTGTGGAAAATTAATTCAGTTTGTTGCTGATTAAAATTGATAAAATAATGAGAAACAATGGCAAAATTTATAATGCCTTCCCATCCCCTCCTTTGTTTTCTTTCTCCTTTTTTCTTTCTGCTATGTTCAGTTTTCCTCATTCTTTTCCAATTTCTCTTTCTTCTCCTTATCCTGAGTATTGCAAGTAAATGGAGAGCGGGGCTGTGGTGAGATCACAACTGTACTCTGTGCATCTGCTTTCCCCACACACTTTTCCCTTGCTCCAAATGGGCCTTTGCTGTGGGTGCAGTCCTTTAGATAAATCTGCTCCAGAGTGGGCTCTCCAAGGCCTGCAGTTCTTCAAGAAATACCCACCTGCTTTTTATTGGAGTCCTCCACAAAATGCCATATGTTTCTCTGCTCCAGCGTAGTCATCTCCATGAGCTGCATGGAAAGGCACGGATGCATTCAAAACTTCTGTGAATTGCAGAGGAGGGTCTCCTCCAGCACGTGGTGATCACCTTCCTCTTCTTCTTCTCTGACCTTGGTGTCTGCAGGATAGTTCCTCACATGCTTTTTACTCACTTCTTTGCCATTTTGTTGTGTCCTGCACTGGATCTCTTGTGGACCTGGGTGGGGAACCAGCTGTGTCTAGCATAGGGCAGGCCTGTAGGCTCCCTGCTGCTAACACCTTGCTACATAAACCCAGTGCACTACCATGGTGATCAGATAGCCCAGTACTTGGTTTTAGTTGGGCTATATGGAAGCAGCAATACCCTAGTAGTATGGACAAGAGAAACAGGAAAAGACACCCACAGAATTTATTCCTTGGAAAAACCTGCTCTCAAATAGGTGTGACAGCATCTTTCAATGGGAGGCAAAATTCATTCTGATGAGTTGCTACATAGAGAAGTTTCACGTCTGCTGCTAAAGAAATTCCCTGGGAATGGCATAGACACTTAAATTCCTTTAATCCTTCTGATCTTCAGTGTACCAGCATCACTGCTCTTTGAAGAGTCTTTGAATAGTTGGGAAGCTATAGCTACAAAGGAAGAGGTCTTCACTCAACAGTTTTAGCTGTTTAAGGTATATATATATATTTGTATGAACTATAGTTTTCTAATGAAAAGGAATATAAGCCATATTATAAATCAATGGTGCCTTCATGTTTTCTCATAAAAATTGCATTCTGAGTCAATTAAGCAGCTGGGATATTCCAAGAGCTATTCATTTGTCCACATCAGTTATAACAAATAAAGTGTATTTATGTAGATTTCTTTGGAAACTTACCAAGAATCATAATTCCAAGCACTGGCTGAAAATTTATGATAAATGATTCAAAAATTGCAGAAGCCCATTTATATGACATTTTCCCTATTGCTGCTCCCAGAGATGGTGAGGCACTGGTTAGACGTGATTCCCTCTGGTAGGCATTACTGACATTTCTCTCCCTACCAACAGAGAGAACTCAGTGTATGAACTTTTCCTGTATTTCAGTACTGTTATAATGTAACAGGATGAAATGCTGACTGCATGCCTTATGCAGTTTTACAACCTATCATACTCCTGTCTTCTCCCTGCACCACTGTGGGACAAGAGCAATTGGGAATGAACATCGGTACTTTCAGTCTACATTCAGTCTTTTTGTTTTAATGTTAGTTGCCCTTTCTGACTTTACCTGTTTCTCTTTCCATTCTTAGCTGAGTGCCTTGCTACTGATGACTGCGTATGCAGCAGGCTGCTGAGATGCTGCTGAAGTCAGCAGCACTAATACTGCATTAGAGAACCCACTTCAGGGAAAACATTGTTAGATTTAACTGGTGGAGTACTGCTGCAGTGAAAAGCTGTATGCTCGGAGGCACTCTGCATTTTCCAAGCACACAATATGCCAAGCTTTGCTTTCATGAGGAGTGAAATGTAATAGTAACGCTTCTCACTTTAACAGCAGTTTCCAGCAAAGTGCTGTACAAACAGGAGGGTGAAATCCCCCTTGTGTAGCAAGCTAGACATGGCTCTCACTGCTCAAGTCTTATGGTTGAACCCCCTGGAGTTGTGCAAAGGGACCAGAGCCAAAACAACTTCAAACACACTGACACTGAGAGCAGTTTTCTTGTGACTGTATGGATGCAGCAGCCACCAGACAGCAGCACATGTTATTATGCCCCAGACCATAACAACAGCCACAGGGATACTCATGTTCTTCCCCATGTGTAATCGTAGCCTGCAGGCAGGATTTTGTCTCCCATTCCTTGATCACAGATGGAATGTCACCTGTCAATTAGCCCACATCATGCAAAGATGCTGCACAGACACAAAAGCAGACACAATCATGGTCTACTGGGATTTTTGCTCTAAAAGCCAGATTTTCTAAACTAGAGACAGATTTTCTATTGTCCAGTGTATAAAAATCTGTGCATTTATTGTGTTGGTTGAATGGATGCTCTCTAAATTACAAAACCTGTTTAAAGAAAAACACACACAGCAGAGATGAAGAAGGAAAGGAGGCAGCTGAAATAGCAAGCAAAGCAGGTGGCCTGGAAATGATTATCCATGTCCTTGTAATGCAAAAATTTAATGGCTTAATGATTTTTTTTTGTTACACATGTCCAGAAATTTCTATTTTTCATTGCTTTCCTCATGCATATAGCAGTCCCCCTGCTTCCTTTCTGACACATAAACTCCCACTATCCATAAAACCTCACGTGTTTTCTGCTTCTGGCATATTCATGAGAAGTGCATATGGATGATAGCTTAATACATTGAAAGCCTCTTCTCTTCCTCTGGCATACCCCTTAGCCTTGCTCTGGCTTCCAGGCACAGCCCTGTGATCTTAACCCTAGCAGCCAGCAGCTGAAATCACTTGGGGGAGGTGGAGGAGGTTATGAGATTTGAAGGAAACAGGCACCCCTCTCCCTCAGAAGCTTCTATTTGGAGATGAGCCACAGCCTTAGAGCTCAAGATTATACGTCGTCCACTGGTGAGCTATGTTGCTTCTTGCCTTTCCATGGTGGATCATCAGGAAGCTTCTGATGCTAACTGCAGTTTGTGGCCATTTCAGAAGATGGTGGTAGGGGAGGGGCAAGCAATTATCATGGGCAGTGAAATGAAATAAATAATGCTTCTGAAAGAACACTGCAAAAATCCATCCTGCAGAGTCCCTTCATAACCCATTTCCTTATGAACCTGCCTTTTAGAAAAGGTAAATTCTCCTATTTCTAGAGACTAGTTCAGAGAAGGTGAAGTGGACTTGGCTAGCGTGTCACAGACTTTTCTAAGCCACGGCACTCCAGGTCTCGGCTGGAAGTTCTCACACTTGGCATATTCTAAATGGAGATAATGCTATCTCCTTCAGCAGTGCTAAAGAATGTACAACTGCTGATAAACCAGCATAGGATCTTGTGAAAGCTGTTGTCAGGATGATTTGCTCATGAATTTTCTCTGAAACAGAGCTGCATGATCACATCCTTTTATAATTCAAATTCAACTTCCAGTTTTAAGACAAAGATAAGGAAGACTCCATGGGAAATTTTGACTGCGTGACTATGTAAATGTTTGAGGAAAGCCATTTCTTTTCTACTAAAAATTCCCATCCTATGTGGATTTTGGGAAACACACAGATACTAACCTTGAGATGCACATCAAAGACTATTTCTTACTTGAACTTAAAGTACTTTATTGTCTTCCTTGTCTGGATTCACTAAAATGAGAGATGAAATGTCCAGTAGTACATCTCTGCTGCCTGCAGAGAAGTATAGCAAGCCTGGTTTTAGTTCACTGAGTACACTTCCTGGTCTGATTTGAGTATACCTCAAATCTCTTTCATTTTGGGTTGATTCATGTATTAAAGTCAAAGCCAGCTACAGACTTTATGAATGCCTAAGTCTATACATTCTCCATCTGTGTCTGTGCTGAATCCTATGAAGTCAATGTTAGCATCAGATGTGTAAAAAACACTCTATTATACTATCGTAAAAGTAAACACACATTCCTGTGTGTTCATGCAACATTAGATCATGGAAGAAAATAAAAGCACTATATAAGATATTCAACTAAATTGACCTACATTTTTTTTCACAGATGTTGAAACAGGAACATCACAGAAAAGGGTCTGTTCATTTAAAAAAATAATGTTTAAAAAAGAAAAAAAAAAACTGTTGAGAAACTCCTCTAAAACTGTGTTTCTTCAGTATCTAATATGTTCTTAGTATATTGGATAGGGTAGTTATTTATATGTGGGTCAGTATATCAAAGCCACTTTCATACTTAAAAGCCATCTGGACCTCCTCTCAGCAGTTTAGAACTTATTTGAAGCTGCCCATCTGAGGCTGCTGTAATTCAAACCTCTCTTGCCTTGAGAAGTTCCCACTAAATTAGAAACATTTTCACAGACTTGTAGCAGGTTATCTGGCTCACCATGCTGCTGCAAAGCAAGGCCAGCTACACCTAGCTATTTCTGACAGTTGCTTGTCTAACTCGTCCTTAGAAATATCAGTCTCTCTATGCAACATATTCCAGGCCTATAAAACTGTTAGAGCCCTCCATCACAGTGTCTAGTCTCAACCTATCTTGCTGCAGTGTGAACAATGTCTGAACGTTGGTTACGCTGGAAATAGTGATTCATGAATGTAGTATTACCAAATTCAGGCATTCAGAAACTGTGATGGAAGTCCTGAAAATTCTTATGGTAGGTATAAAGAAGTACAACTTGAGTTTTTTCCTTCCATTCAGCTTCTGATTGTTGCTTGCAAATCCTTCTCAGCTATGTTGAGGTTTGCATGGCATTTGCTTGCCAATGCTGTGGTTTAAAGACAACAGCAGATTAGCACTGTCCCCTGATAAATTTTGAGAATTGACAGGAAATAGAAAAACCTTTCTTGATCACTGAGTCATCTTCTAATGGGCCAGAAAAGGATTTTACTTCTGAAGAATATGCCTTTGGGAATAATATATTTTTTTTATAGTTTAATATCTCGACAATGCCAATGCCTCTGGGGAAATACGAGATTTCTGACAGCTGAGTATTTTCTAAACATAACGTATCCTGGTGGTGGCATGTTTCTTTTTCTGCAATGAGAAGAAAATCGTCTAATTTGGGTGACCAAATTCTTGCAGGTTGAATTTGCAGCCACAAATGATTAAACCAAAGTGTATATGCAATAATGAAGGACAATTTTTAACTCAAAGCAATGTCTTATGTTGCACTATTTCGGTAAAAACAATGTTCTTATGTAATGGGGTTTTGCTTTGCTGCACTCCCCAATTGTCAACGAGCAAGAACTTTGATTTCTTTACTATCATTGGTATTAGCAGAAATCTTAGGTATTTCAGTGGCTCACTTTGCCAATGGAGAACCTGGCTGCGCTGTTAAGAACATATATCAAGTGCAGGCAGTGTGGTGTACTTAGAGGTGAACAACTTGACAGATGCTAACTCTTAATTTGATCCGTAATGCCAGGGTCTTCTCTCGTTTTATTTTGAAATTTATTCAAGGCTTTCTCTCATTAGTTAAGACCAGTGTCAAAACACTGTTTTTTTCCCTTAGAAAAAGGACAGGTATCCTTTCAGC
Source organism: Cyrtonyx montezumae (assembly GCF_038088225.1). Classification (NCBI taxonomy): domain Eukaryota; kingdom Metazoa; phylum Chordata; class Aves; order Galliformes; family Odontophoridae; genus Cyrtonyx; species Cyrtonyx montezumae. The sequence continues at coordinate 16,308,698 of NW_027071826.1, forward strand.
ATACTTGTCTATCATCTTAGTGCATGCACATGAATGGAGGTTTGTCATTGTTTCTAATGAGGCAGACTATGTCTCCTTTGATAAGATTTAACAAACATACATGGAAAAGACTGTTCTAAGAAAAGCGAGTCTGAACAACTGCTTGTTTTTAAAAAACACGGATTAATAAAACAGGCATTGTTCTGCATTTATTTCAAATGAATCCTCTTCTCTTGTACTTTTGGTTTGTACAATAATCAAATCACAGAATATTAGAGAAACTTGCAAAATGTAGAAAATGAATTCCTTTATTTCTAAGCAGTGAATCAAGCCAATTACAGACAGCTAATAGGGGAGTTCTGTCAAGCATTTCTGACCTGTTCATTGTGATGCTTTATTTCTAGCAGTACATGATTTTATGATTCTTTCAGTCTAAACTTCTGAGTGTTGTTTTCTTGTCTATAGCTTTTTAGGATGCTCTGGACTTCTCATTTTCCTTGATCAGAAGTTTTCTCATAGAGATAACTGCTGGAAGGAATATCTATGCTGTTTTTTGGATAAAGTGTTTAACTGCTGCTTTATATCTATCCTGAAGCATCTGAGGGATGCTAACTGCAGTTGAGCGTTCTGTGTCAACATTGTGAGCAAACCATCTCTGTTCCCCATCAGTTGCTTAACTAGCTGCTTTAGTAGAGTCTTCCTGTGTATTCATTTACATATGAGAAAATACTTCAGGATCGACATTTTTACATACATTCAGGGTAACTGTTACTAACAGCAGAAAATGAAAGCCTTTAACACAGTTAGTATTAGAAGAGTTAACTTTTATTTTAGAGATAAGCAAGCAAAGCAAACTATTCCTTTGAGTTGTTTAAGTGAAATAACATTCAAAAGAACATTTTTTATTCCCTGCTCTGAACTTCCCATCTTGTTCTTAAATGAGTACAACACATTTTCCTTAAAGAGAGAATCAAACAAGCCATGAAGTTACTGCAAAACTGTTACTCATATTTTGCCAGAATTATTAATAAGAAACAACATGTATACTAGCAGAGAGGAAAAGAAAACTCACAAAAGCAGCTATAATTCTGCCCTCTCTTGACCTCTTGTTCAGATGAGTAAAGGTAAATTATTTGTGGGATATCAAAATCAGGATTCTGCCTACACTGAAATATCTCTCAGCCCAAACCAGACTGTGCCAGTCCAGGTGATTGGATAGCTGTGTGAATTCTCTCCTCTTCTTACCACATGAACCATGGAACTCACAGAATTTATGCTGCATAGTTGTACATTAGCTAAGTTATTTCTGGGAATACTCAAATTTGCCTTAGTTCAGTAAGGAGATGTTGTGATTCAGACAAAAGAAGTTTGCCTATAGAGGAAGGAAGTTTTCCCACTCAAATTTGTTCACATAACCTCTCAATTTTACGTTTCTTCTGAATTCTTTTCTGATATTTCCTGCTGCAACTCACTGCGGGGATTGAAACAATTATTTCCTTTATGAAAATGAATAATTTATCAAAAATGAAATAATCAATCTTTACAGAAATAAACAAACAAATAAATAAATAAACAAAAGGATCTTTCTAATACTACTGTTCTTCCTATATTCACTTTGAGTTTACAGAATTTATGTGAAATATTTGTGGATATAAGAGAAAGTGTCCTTTTAAGTTTCATGTCATTCCATCCTATCTGGTGCATGTTGGGAACCATTACTGATCTTCTAATGGTCAAACTAAGCAATTGTGCAACAGGTATTGCAAAAATGAGATAACAGAAGGGGAATCCATCTCAGAGGATCCTGAATCCTTTCTAAGCATAAATCTGAAGATACATATGAAGAGAAATATTAATTGTAAGTGTAAAGCAAACTATAGGTTTATGAAGTTTATTGGTTATCAACTCAGCTTGATCGGTGTGATGCTAAAGAGATATATCAGTTCTAGGAAAATGTGATTGTAATAAACAGCTCAGTTTTTTAAATCATTAAGTACCATAAAATGTTTTCTGCTGGGAAGGAACTGTAGGCCACCTCCAACTCAAGGTGTAATCTTACTGTAAGTTTAAATACTATAGAATTTGCATACATGGCCACTCTGCTACGATGCTGCAAATTCTTCTGCTTTACAGCTGAGGTGACTGTATTTTAATGGTAATCTGATTTAAGTCTAAAATGAAGTAAACCAAATAAACAGTGTCAAATAAATTATAGGTCAGTGACAGAAGCACTGTGGTAAGATTACAGCAAGGATGTTTAAAATGAACCCAGCAGATTTAAATAATTCATGTGCTACCATTACACCAGTAGACGCTGAGGAGCCTGGCCTTGTTCTGCCATTGGTACAACTAACAGCAGAAGGTGGGGAAGTGTGGTGCTGAGACCCCTGAACTAGTTGGTGGCAAGCCAGCTTTGATTTGGATGCCTTGGTAGCTTGGCATAGTGATAAGGCTAATAAGTCTAGCTGAAATCAGGCCTCATTAGCTGTGATGTGGTGCTAGCCATGCAGCTATGCAATCTCAGTCCCAAGCTGGTAGGTCTGCCATCCATCTTGCTGTGCTTGTTTCACTCTACACCGTGTTCTGTTTTGCACTGAGTCCATGTTGGTTTGGGCATATCTGGTTATGTTCTTAAATTTGAAATAAATCTTATTAATTGAAGGTCCTGCTCATGCTTGGCATATGTGAGTGACTTTGACATTGAGGTAGCTGAACTATGCTTTGGCTTAAGAATGATTTATTCTAAAACTTATGAAGCTGCCAGGCTTCGAGAAAATTTTTAGAAGTGATGTTTTTGTGGATACTTGTAAATAATACAAGTATGCCTTTGCTGGTGTAGCCAACAGCGTTTTGATTTGCAAAACATTGCCTGTTTCTCTCAATACTGGGCAAGTAGTGATCACTGATTATTAACAGTTCTGTTTTCTAGCACCATCAGTACTATTTTTATAATGATTTAAGGATATAAATACTTTCAAAGGTCCCTCAACAAACATCACCTTGAGTAATGAATATCCTAGCTAGTAAAAATATTCATGTTCTTACTGGATAAATGATTTTCTGAATCTCTCTGAAGTTTTTGCTTATACAGCTGGTTCATCCTGTCCTGGAGGTAATGGGCAAAAAAACCTTTGCAGTTACCTAGGTATGAATGTACAAAAGACATATGGACCCTTCCAGATGTTATACCTATGTGAATAATGTGTCTGATGAAACTTGAAAATGTTATTTAGGAAAACTGTGTATGAAGATCAGGCTTATATACTGAAGGACATGATTTTGAGTAAGGGCTTTTACTTTGTGTTTCAGTGGCTGTTCCCTCACCAGTGCCAGCTTGTGAACCTGAGCCTAAAACAAACGGGCATTACGCATCTCCACGGCTCTCTGTTTCCTCCCGAGCAATGGTTGTCGCTACCATGGAAGCACCTTCTCAGGGCCTGCAGACAGTCATGAAATGGAAAACTGTGGTGGCCATCTTCGTTGTGGTTGTGGTTTACCTGGTGGCTGGAGGACTCGTCTTCCGTGCCCTGGAGCAGCCCTTTGAGAGCAGGCAGAAGAATACCATCGCACTGGAGAAGGCAGACTTTCTTCGGGAACATGTTTGTGTAACCCAGCTAGAGCTGGAGACACTGATTCAGGTAGAGCATATGAAGATAACAGTATTTCTTGCACATCAGTGTGAATAACATGGCAGTTCTGATCAGCTGTATTGGTGATGTAAATAGAAATTGACTGCTTTCACTAGAGCAATGAGAAATGTATGCAAAGAAAATCAGAGCTTATTGTATGGTACACATTTTTTGTGATAGATGACATTTTCAAAACATCTTTTAAGTTTTTAAATGATATGAAGTTCAATTTTTTTCTCCAAGATTAAGCATTGCAACAAAAAGAAGCAATAGAATATGGTAGATGGGAATTTTGGAGTGACAGGCACAGTAACTTAAGGGTTTGCTATTGAGAATGTTAGGTAAAGGAATGATCGTTAAAGTATACATTAATAAATAAAAAATAATCTGCATTTGAAAACTAAAGATTTTTTAGTTCAGTTTAATATGAAAAGATTTAGAATAAATTTTGAAGGAAATAAGTACTAAATATCTAGATAGAAATGAAGGATGAAATAGCATGCAATACAGCTCTATCAAAGGTACAGTTACTTTTCATTGATTAAAATTCTAGACTAGAAAAATGTGGATCTCACTTATCACACTTCAGCACAATATCTTTTAGGATTCCATGTAGATACCTATCAGAGAACCTGAAGAAAATGGATATTAGACAAGAGATGTGAGATACTGAAAGAGTGTATTCCAACAGTGTCCAACACTGAAGATGAACTTCAACTTCATATTTCAGACCCGAATTTGCCTGAGCTCTTTAAGAGCACAATATATTTAGGTGTGGGGTGTCATACCCATTGTCACTTCAGCCTCAGTTTTGAAGAACTCACAATTGTCCCCTGAACTATTGTGTCTGTTCACCCAATTGTGCTACATTCCTAGAAGTGAATCAAACTTCATTTTACAAGCTATTACAGACATAGTATTTCTATTAGAAAACTGTTCCAGTATCTCATTTCCATGACAGCAAAAATGTTGTGCTGGTTTTCAGCCTAAACTAATTGTGTAGTTGGTCTTTTGTAGCCAACCCTCCTCCCTCCCTTCCCCTCCCCACTGCATAACTGATTCCTCTCCCTTGCCCATGTGTGCAGACAGCAATGCTCTTCTGCTTCTCCTAAGCCAAACAACATTTTTCTGTTTCTTTGCAGATAGATGTGGGCTCTCCCTGCTTGTACTGTATGTTCACAGAAGACAGGTCAGTTCTGAGTCAGAAGCTGTGTACCTGTTTGTGCACCCTGGTACTTTAGCTAAGGAAGCAGCATAGTGCTGATGTGACTATACAGCTTTTGGATCAGGGCTGGCTTGGATCACACCCTTCATCTGTCTGCAAAAGACGGGTGAATTTGCTTAGTTTGCAGTGTGAATTCTTCTGGTCAAAGATATTGGCTCATATGCATTTTTCATGGCAGATTTGCAGAGATTAGCATTTCCCTCATCTCCTCAGTATGATGTAATGATTCAAGGATTAAAGTCGCTTCTTTTCTGCCTTTTTTTTTTTCTGAAGTGGGAGGGGTGGGAAATATCACTGTTTAAAGATGTGCAATATGTTTTGCATATTGCAGAATGTAGAGTGCACAATATATATGACAAGATAACCATCCCAACAAAAGAGTAGACTCCTGAAAACAGATGGCAATACAAAGATTTCTAAATAGTTCCCCTTCTCTAGCCTAAACTATGTACCAATTTTAATTCTTTATTTCACACAATCTCTGTTCTTTCACCTCAGAGTGGTGGTATTGAAATAACAAGCAGGCACGCTATTTGTTTAGAAGGCAAATACTTTGAACAATTCTTATCATCTTTTGAGATTTCAGTATATCCTCAGGCATTATATTGGGTAACTGGAAAACATTTTGCAAAGGTAAATTAAATGGGTCTAGCAGCTTAGCATATGAATTTCTTAAGGCTAAGTAATGTGAAATACTGATACAGATTTGTCAATAAGGAACTTCTTCCTTTGGATTTTTCTGGAAGTCTGGGGGTGAACTAGGGTTGTAGTTGGGTGTGCTGGTACAGAAAACTGTTCATAACTGACTTGCACAGAAGAACAATGAACTACTGTACAAAGATAATGTCTGAGGGTTAACGTACTTTCATGCCTTCATGTCAATGATCTCAAAAGTGGCATCTCACTCGCTGGCAGAATGGATGACTGCATTGCACCAAATGTGGCATCTGCCCTTACAGCTCTGATTTTGGACTGATGTGGCAGCCTCCATGGGTCCTGTCTGCTGTGCTGTGTGCAGTTATCATCTGGCTTAGGGAACTATGTTTTATTGTCATCTGATTACCTAACAGTTTTTAGATGACCGCAGATCACACTTTCCAGAATGACTGTAGTAATTCAGTTCTCTACTTTGTAGAATATGAAAGAAGGGAGGCCTTAGAACTGGCTTGTTTCCTTTTGTTATGGGTGTGGCTATAGAAGACTCTTTTAAAGAAAAGTGTCTTTGTAAAGCTAATGATGGAAAAAAATAAAAAGTATTCTCCCTTGGAAAATCTCTAAAGAATATGTATGATACTGTACAGGGAAGATGTGAAAAATTCAGTGTGAATGAGGTGTGATTTACAAATTTATTTCCAATAGCCCATTGCAAATACTGGCATTGGTTTTGCAAATGTGAATTGCCCAACTGATTTGCTAAGCTCAGACAGTGAAGTTTACTTAGAGACTTCAGAAAAAATAAAGTGATGAAAGCGGTGCAAATGTCTACTAAGATGCAAATCTAGATTAAAGTTATTTAAAATTTGTATTTATCTCTTGTGTTTAGTCCTGATCTGGCTAATACTAACACAATGGCAGAGAGGTGTTTATTTTTTGAAGACAAAGTGTTTTGCAGTGCAGACTATCTTGTTCCACCTGACGTTCTTACACTGTACATTTTAAAACCTCATTTTGGCTTCCAAAGACTTTTGTTACGGTGAAACAAATTCATCAGTTACTGCCTTATGTGGTCTACTACTTGGATCAGTTCTGAATAGCAGAGGGAGATAATGCAAAATCAGATGCTTTATTCCAGCACTGCTGAAGATGAATTTTCAGAGTGTGAGAGAAGGGAAATGTAGAACATGCTAAAAGAGAATTAAACTTCAGTTATTTCAACTGAATTAAGCTGTATTGTACCCATTTGAAAATATAACAGAGGACATCTGGACTGAAGTGATAGGACATAAAGTTGGAAAAAAAAATCCCAACATTAATAATTATATATGCTTACATGATTCTATGAAAAGTTTTTGTTTTCATGGCACGGCATAAGCTTAATTGTAGCTGGCATAAAAAAAAAAAAATCTTTGCCTTTTTAATAATACATACCTGGAGGTTTTATGAGGAGGTTATATTATTTACAATCAGAAGAGACAAGCAAGAAGACCATCAATGTATTCTGGCATAGTAATTCCTGTGGATCTGACAAAGGTATTGATATTCTTTCTGTGTAGCCTGTACTTCATATATGTGCAAAAGCTTCTGTAATGAGCCCCACTTTTGTAATAAGACCTGCAACGTGACATAAAGAAATGGCTTGCTGCTGTAAGAAGTTATCTACATAGATTATTGGTGAACTGTTCTCTTCCCCCTTTTCCTTCAGGGTTTCATTTAGGAGTGGGAGTGATTATAGTAAAATGAAATAAAAAATCACCTACTTGGGAAATTAATCATATTATCCATGTCCACTAATGACTACAGCAACTCTAATGAGTTAGTCTGTAAGCTGAAAAGGAAGTGGAGTTTGAAATACATGAGTCAGACATTATTGGCTAATTATGCTAGTAAGAGTTCATGTTTCGGATAGACACTTTTGATGAGAGTTCTGAACTACTTTTCCCCAGATAAATGACAGAGGGAACATCCTGTGAAGATATTTCAGTTTTCAGCTGCTCGACAGTTATAAGCCTGCTTTCTTCTCAGGGTGTTGCTCTGTAAAATGAAGAGAATTTGGATGACTTTCATGTGCTAGAAGAAAACGCTAGATGGAGCAGAAAAGTGTTTTGAATTAACTGTGGGTCAGATTTTCCTGTTGCTTAAGGCAGGAGAAGTGTTGCAAAGAAAAATAATGATAAATATCTCATTATTGAACATTCTACCTCTGGAGGTTGTCTTCACCATGTCTCAACTTCCCTCTGCCCTTGATTTTTGTTTTATCTCATTCCCCCCTAAAGGATATAACAAAAAGAATTCAGATCTCTTGGATCATGTCTAATTTGGTGCTGACAAGCTCGTACCTTCAGTCCAGGGATACTGCAGTGGTTGTATAGGAGGCTGACTGAGCTCAGGATAGTGCAGAATTCTGCAGCTGTTCTTTAGACATGTTGCTTCCACAACTCAGCTGAGACATTTACAGGGAGTAGGGACTCACATGGACTTAGATTTTTCTGCTTGCCCATTTTTGGATACTGTACGTTTGCCCTCAGATGATCCATCACACTGTTTTGTAGCAGTGTGTGCAAGATATTACCTACCTGATCTGTAAATACTATCTGCCTGATTGTTATCTAAAGATCTTTATAAGATAGGCAGAGATATTTAAGGGATGGGCACTCAAATCTTTTTACTTTTGATTATACCTTAAAAAAAAAAAGAAATAAGGATGGCCTTAGTTCTTGGACAATGCTATTGTGGAAAAGTGTGGGAGTTTATAATGAGTATCGTTTATCACTCTTTGAGATGGAATGAGAATGATAGAGGTAGGGAGCAGAAAGAAAAGTTAAGGAACTAGTCTTTAAAAGCTGCTTACTAATGGGAAGCATCTTAGATAATAGAGGAACATCTGACCATGAAATGCAATTGGGACAAAATTAATATTAATAGGAATCTGCAAGGAAAAACAAAAAGTGAGGGATATAATAGTTATTGGATTAGCATGTTCTGTGGAGAGGAATTAGTGTATCGAGAAGCAAAAAAGATGACAAGAATTTTCTTTTTCATTCTTATCAAATTCTCATCCTTGGATACACATGGGTACATCTTTTGAGTAGCTCAGCAGTCAAGAAAATACCTTGGAAAAGATTTGTCTTCTTCATGGTTGGTATCCACTTCAGAAATTAAAGAAACATGAGCCAGTGAAACAGATAAAAGCATTTCTTCCCAGATAAAAGCATGAAACAGTCTGCCCAATCCCTGTCTCTTCAACAGCTGTACTACCTCCCTGCTCTCTTGTTGCCTGTGGCATGACTCCAGACTTTTTTTTGAGCCTACTGTCTTAATTAGTGACCAAGGCTCCTGAGACTGACATGTACTTACTTACTCGTGCACTAAGGAGTCTCAGATATGTGTGTATCATTGTACAGTGAGAGCCACCTGCACTCTAGGAACAGGGAGACTGTAAGTTGGGACTTTACAGCTGACAGCCAGGGCCCTGGTGGGCTGAGGGCAGCCAGAGGCACCAGCCAGTTCATGCTGTCAGGTGCTGCCTCAGAGACTGAGATGAATTGAGGCCAGGCCTGGACACCAGCTCTGGATCAGGCCCTGGCTCAGTGGAGCCACTGGGAGCTGAAGCATGTACAGCATTGCTAAAGCAGGTTCTGACACCATAAAACCCCAGTAGCTCTTGATTGATACAAAGAGAATATTCTTGATTTTATCCATAGACAAGAGGTACTGATTTAATCTTGTGTTCTGGAAGGAACACTTGTCAACTGATGAGCCAAGTCAGTATTCTCCATGCATTTATTTGTACTCAGAGCCCTGTACAATAAGAACTAGGCGGCCCAGTGTCTATGAGCCTATGCCTCATATCATTTAAATATTGCTGCCTGAATACTGACAGGTGGAACTGATGATGTTTTCCACATGGAGATGGAGTATACACTGAAGTTTCTTATAGCAACACTGGACTCAGTTATTCCAGTGTCAACATGTATGCTTGGCCTTTGATGCGAGTTTTGTCTTCAGTCCAATGCAGATTGAGCAGGTCAGGTCTTTTTGGTCACTGAGGGACTGCAGTGTGCTCATACCAAAGGAACCAAGAGTAAAATACGCATCTTTGCAATGATAGGGAACTAAAGTGTATTTTATTTTAATTTTTATTAGAAATATGTGGAACTATTCTCTGTTTTGGTGTGGGCTTTTTTGTTTGTTTTATTTTAATTAAATACCTGTGTTTTATTTGGTAATTCTGTCGTTCCCCTCACATCTATTTGTGCGTTGATTTTAGAACACATCCATTACTCAAACAGCAAAAAAAGTCAGCCCTTTGGCAGGGCTGAATTCAGCCCCAGGTGACTGCTTTCCCTGAACAAGGGGCATTAAAAAAAAAAATTACGACTGACTAGTAATTGCTCATTAATAAGAATTCATAAAAACTATTTTAAAAGTTGCTCACTGTATAAATAACTCTGCTGGAGAAGAAGGGTTCAGAAAAGGAGTAATTGTGAAAGAGCTGTGGGTATTTTGGTAGTCTGTTACTCTTGATGATATTTCAAAATAAATAAAATACCAGAAACTAGTCGTTTGAAGTGCATCTTGAATGTGAGGCTCTTGCCTGCAGAGCTCTCTGATTAGTTCTTCCTCTGCTCCAGGACAACCTGAGGATGTGGCTCTTCAGGTCACGCTGCAAAGCCTATCTGAATATTTACAGATGGGAATGTGTAAAATTTCATCATCTGTGTGAAGTGAGAGAGTCTTGCCATCGAGACTGTCCTTGTTTGAGTTTTGTGTGAGTCTAGAAGGATTCACTTGCTTAGGAGAAGTCCTGGTGATGGTGGTGGTAAAGGGATCCTTTAATCATTATATCCTCAAATTGCATATTAATGGCTGGGAGCTTCAAGGCTTCTCTGTTCTTCCTGCCTACTTCCTGTCCTCCTAGTATATCCATCATTGCGTACAAAGTGCCATGTATTTATCAGATGCATTGAAGTAGATGGATATTTATAAATGAATGATGTCAGACAAGCTTTAAAGTAAAAAATGATTTGTTGTGGATGTGAAAGGAGCCTGAGATGCTCTAAGCTACCTAAGGCAATGGGATGCTCCTTCACTTTAGTAGTCAGTACTTGTCCCTAACAGACTTGCTAAACTGTGTAAATTCAAGTGTGCTTTAAGTGTTGCAATTAGCTCGATGACATTCACACACTCATGGAGAAGGCAACCAGAATTCCTTGGCAGAAGTAAGGTGCCAGGGTAGCTGACAGCGTGTCATGGCCTATTTAAGAAGGCAACCTGTCTGTTACGCTGATTTATGCTCTTCTGGGTAAACAAACAAACGATCTCTGCTTTCGCAGCACCTGCAGTATGTCAACAACCGGCACAGAAGCCTGTTCAAAGGATTTGGTTCTAAACATTTTCTTTCCCTATGTCCTTATTTCCTGATGTACAGACAGCTGCTAAGGAGCCCTTCCTTCATGTAACTGATCCAGTCCAGTCTGGAGTTAGCTTGTGCTGTAATTTTATGGTCAACTTTGCCTAACATGCAGAAACTCTACTGAAAAGAGCTGTCATGTACTGATCTCCTCAGATACACCTCACCTCTGTTTTTGTCTGTATGCCTCTTCTCCTCCAGCTCCTTTCCTTATGTTGTCACTAGTGTTTTTGGCAAGTGTTTTTGAACTTGTAGCTGGGGAGCAGATTAGCTGATAGCCAAGGAAAAACATGTACATTTCAGCAGGTACAGCTCTGAGTTCGTGTTGGCTTAAGCTTACTTTGAAGCTTCACTGTTCACATCACCTTGCTGCCAGAAGTAGCCTCTCTGACCACTTTTTATCAACCACAGGATGCTTGCAGGCATTTTCCATTCCCTCCATCCCTTTCTCCATCCCCTAATCCCTGATTGCAAAGTTGTTTCATGAAGTTTCTGTAGTTATTTGTTCATTTTAAATGGCATATTTATATATGATTTTTCTTTAGTTAGCATAAAATATAAATCACTTCATCAGTTATTAATTGCTTGGGAAATAAAATCCTTGGCTGACTAGCTTCAGTTGACTTCATGAACATTATTTGTATTTACCACTCTTCTTGTTTTTTCCAACATCAGCTGTTCCTACTCCAGAATTGCTTCCTCTGGCAGTTACTGCTGCAAGAACAATATTTATGGATTTCTTTTGGTGTAGGACCTCCACTTTTCAAATGCTTTGTATCTTCTGTGTCTATGCATTGTGTCTTTATTCCACTTTAATATCTGGTTCACTCATATCACAGAATTGTAGGGGTTGGAAGGGACCTCTAGAGATCGTCTAGAGATCACCATATATTCAGATCTTGTGTACAGAGAGTACTAATATACTTGGAGCAGGCTTGGAGCAGGTATTAAAAAGTAAATCTACTCTGTTCTCATGGTCCTATAAATTATTTTTTGGAGCCTATACTGATTTGCATAGAATACAGTAAGGCACACACAAGGCTGATTTGTTGTCTTCTTCTTTGTAGCATGCTATTGATGCAGATAATGCAGGAGTCAGTCCCATAGGAAATTCCTCTAACAACAGCAGTCATTGGGACCTCGGAAGTGCCTTTTTCTTTGCTGGAACAGTCATCACAACAATAGGTATGTTTATGTTTATCTTCCAAAATACATAGTCAAGTTGAGGATTGGTTTACAAATAAATTTGTGGAAAGTAGATCACAAAGTGCCAATCTGTATTTCAGTTCTCAGAAGGTGTGTCTCTGTTGTGCCACAAGGGCACTGGGACTCTGGGTAAGTTATCAGAAGCTGTTTCCTCAATTAGGGTAGAAAAGGAATGCCAAACTGAAAAGAAGTAGTACTGATGTAGATAAGGGTTTACTGTGCTCTTAATGTTAGGGCAGGTGATCTTAATTATCACTTGAAAAATTAAGAATCAGTACCAGATGAAGTAACTGTTTTATGTTGGAAATTTGGATTTTAATATTACAAGCTAATTTACTTATAAGAGTAATTCTCTTCCATCAATTTTGGTTTATGCTCTTAAATTTGATACAAAATTTTATTTTTTTATGCTACTACTTGTAACTGGAAATGTATCCACATAATTAACATACTATATTTTAAAACCCTTCCTACTTTTCAAGCTGGCAATATCTTACTGAAAGGAATGCCACAAATTATAGATTATGCAAAAACCAACCAAGCAACCAAATAAATATGCACATTGCCATTCTAGAATTTGTGTTCTCGCAATATTTTCACTCTTTTTCCCTGTTACGTGATGAGTGTTCTGACAAGCTCCATTTACTTTTCTTGAACCACTGATTTTAGTAAATTTGTTATCCAGGCCCTTGTCATTTGTGTCCCTTGTATATTGTGTCCACTGTATTTTGCTTCTTCATTTCTGAATGCTCACTTTAGGTGTACTAGGATTTCTGTCTTGTCTTCTGAGGAGTTACTCAAAGATGAAGCAGCTAGAGTTTCATGAATTTTGTCTGCAGGAAAATAAAGACCAACAAAGCAAAGTTAATCTCCTGATAATTATACGCTGGTTTTATAAGTTTAAGCTTGATTTTACTGCTATCTTGGTTAGGAGTCAAGAGTTTAGAAACCATTGGCAATTATTTTTTTTTTGTTTTTATTTGCACTGCTTTTAAGTATTCTTCTGAATTGAATCATGAGAGTCTGATTTCTGCGAGTTCTTTACATGGCTAATACAACAAACATATCCTGGTGCATTTGCAAGACTTGCTGTGTTGCCCAAACAGTAGAGTCCTGTACCTTTAGATCAGTGGACTCTTTTACCTTTACTTTGTTGTCAGAATGAAGATGAAAGGTTGATCACACAAAGCATACTCGCTTGTATAGTCCTCTATATGCTAACCTACATTGCCATGTATTTTTAATGGCAGTGTAAAACCAGGGGTGGAGATAAAGAAAACATTTCTGAATTAAATGTTTAGAAAACTCTCCCTAAATATTTGTTTACGCCATAGACCCAAGTGACAAGCTTATAAATTACTCATTGAAATAAATGCCACTTTATAGGCATAGTTTATGTAAGCGTATTCTTTGGCATCTGCTATTTAAATAACTTATTGAAGAGAACTTGGATGTTTGCCCATATCTGCTTTAAGTTCTCCATGAATGAGATTTTTATAGTCTGCATAAAGTCCACATATTGTGTCTGGGAATTAAAATGGTTTCATTTTATCCACCAGAGCCCTGTTAGTATCCCTGTTATGCAGACCCTCGGCTGAATACTTGGTCATTCTCAGTCCACTGGCTAGTGGAGCCTGAATTTTCTTGGACTTTTAGGAGAAATCTGAGATAATGGATGCAGTTATGAAAAAGACTGTGGTTTGGAGGGTAGGTAGTGTTGTGAGTCAGCATAGCCCTTTCTCCATTTCATGACAGATAGATTTACCCAGTGCTAGTGTTACAGAATACTGTATTACAGTCATGTTGTCTCCAAATACCTTCAGATCAAACCATCTGTGTACACTTAAACAGGACTGTAGTATATATTCCTCATATTCCTCTTCCTAAATACATTCTCCTCTCTTTCTATGTGTTGTAAAATCTGAAAGATGTTTTTCTGAGGCTTTAAGGGGCAGTACAAACATGTTTTCTTTGCACTTGTCAGGGTGGTAAGGGGAGAGGAAATTATGAGCTAACCACTGAAAATGAGTCTTGTCAGGTAAATCACACTCTTGTCAGGAAATAACTTTCAGAGCCCAAGAGGAGCAGCAGTATGCAGGCACCACGCCAGCACTTCATGATCTTTGTGCCACGATAAGTCAAACTAGATTAGTTAATCACAAAACAATTTTAGATAGGACTTGAATTTATAGAAGATATGGGTAACTGAGTATACAAATGAAGAACTAAATCTCTGTGGGTAGCTTGCCTGGGAAATGACACTGTGCCATGGAAAATCTGAAAATAGAAATCACATGTGGAACAAAGGCATCTCTTCAGTAATAGCCCGTTAGTTTTTTGAAAAAGCCCCGTATAAGTTTGAAGTTTCTAATAACCATTTTTCTTTACAGGGTATGGAAACATTGCCCCAAGCACTGTTGGAGGCAAGATTTTCTGCATCTTGTATGCCATCTTTGGCATTCCTCTGTTTGGCTTCTTGCTGGCTGGAATTGGAGACCAGCTTGGAACAATCTTCGGGAAGAGTATCGCAAGGGTGGAAAAAGTTTTCAGAGTAAGCTCTGTCAGTTTTTTGCTTTCATTGTATGACTTGCTTTTAATTCTGTTGCTGTTATCTGCAGCCCTTTCTACATGTTAGGCACCATAAAGGATTTACATTCCAAGTTGAGATAATGCTTAATCACCTTAAAAACCTTTGTAGACAGTTGAACTTCAGTTGTAGACTAGATGGTGATGGAGTAGTAGGCTCTGTATTTCCTTTCCAAGTATCTATCATTTTTTCAATGAATGTAGCCTATCTCTGGAGAAAGTATCTACTAAACTAGCTTATTTACAAGGACTGGTTTAAAACAACCTTCCGAACACCATAGATTGTTTTAGACATATATAGCTGATCACTGAATATAAAGAGAAGTTAGCATAACATCTGAAGGAAGAGGGATGCTGAGTAGGTCCTGACTTTATTACTACTAAAGCTTAAAGGACTTGGAAAGCAGGGTTACTGGAGTAAATACAAACTTGGAAAGAGAGATACCTGATTGACATACTTTCACTGCAAGAGGCAGATGCATTGATGTAGATCTGCAGGTATAAGAATTGGCAAAATACCAGTATGTAGAATTGTCCTCATGATGTTTACCCACTCTATGTACCATGTGTACATACACTTCTGTGTGGATTTTCAAGATTTGAGTAGCTGGTATAATTTCCCTTCTTCTAGCTGGTGCCATCTATTTTTTGGGTCTATATCACCAGGAACAATTCTTTTGCAAGCACTGCTGCAGACCTGGCAAATGATAATTTGCTAATTTGCCGATGGTTCACTTCAGGGATTCTCTCTTTGAAGCAGAACTTCTAGAAGTGACCTGTATGATGGTTCCTTTGGAGGCAGCATAACTGGAGGTAAGTCTTTCCAGGGATGGAGAAGAAAAGCTGTCCAAACTGGTTAGCTTAATAGGCATCTATTTCTAAAGCATCCCCACAGATGAGAGCAAATTACTTGTAACTGTTTTTTAAAGGAAATAATAGATTATTAAACTGGAGTATGAGCAATTTCCCTTTTAATTAAGTTACTGTGAAGTGTCCCAGACTAGCTATAAGAAGTGTCTCTCAGACTAAATGTGGAAAAAGGTGACTGGTGATTACGGGTGAGTAAGCATTTACACGTTTGACTGAACAATTGAAAATGGCCTACATTTTTATGAGCTGAAAGTAAGGTTATTGAAAGGTGACTCAGGCTAGTTCTGCAAAAACAAAAGTAGCCAAGATCACTAATTTCTTTTTAGGCTGGCTTCTCATAACTGTACCTACTTCACCTGAAAGGAATCTTGGAACCTTCCAGACTGTTTCTGCTCTCCCCAAAATACAGTAGTTATAACATGAATGGAGAGTCAGAAAATCTTTGAATAATTCACAACTGCACTATTGGCTTTTGAGGTAACTTGGACAAGACCATTGAACTGTCAGCATGATAGTTTACAGATAAAAGTAATACATATACTATCTGAAGTATTTTAAGATTCATATTTGAATGCTGATACTAATGTTTAACACAGAATATAGCTCTTCAGCACATAATGGGATCTCTTTTGCTATTCAAAATATTCCTTTTTTTTTCCCTGAGTTAATGCAGTTGCTTGTTTTTATAATCATCCAAACTATTCCTTTTCCTCCTTGGTATTTTGTCAGCTTCCAAAGCAATTAACGTATCATCAAGATATATTTACTCCTTTTACTTTGTTTCTTATAAATCCATCATATCAGTTCTTCAGTGATTTGTTCGATGGTGTTATACATCACATCTTTCAATATTCCTTGTAATGAGGTTCAGCTATTTGAAATATTCTCAAAGTAGTTTACATGCGTCTTAGTAAGTAGTGTTAATACCAGTTTCCTTTTTATATGATAACTTGCAGAACACATGATATCATGTATTATCCTTTATATATTATACATAATATATACTTAATATTAGCTACTGTAAATTATGATAATCATTATAATATTAGTATTTATATGAATTGTTATTATATCATTGGATACCATATATGTTTGAAACTAATCAGAGAATCCAGAAGTGTAGCAATAGCTCTTGATTTAATTCTTAGCAGTGAACAAAACTTAGCTGAATGTAGTTTTTGTTTCTCAGGAGTTCAGTGTGTAACTCTTGTTTCTTACTGTGTCTCCATGAGGAATTCAAATTCAACGTATTTGTGGTTGTAAAGCAACTTTCTACAACTGTTAGAGGGTACATAAAAATTAGCAGAATATTTAGAATGAGACTGAGGTACACATGTAGGCTAGGAAGACACTAGAGGAACTAAGGGAATGTTGAGTGGTGTCCCTCACAAATCTTTTGGAGTTAGCTGAGGCTCACTGAGTGTGTATCAGTAAGTATCTATTGATATTATGTACTGCATTTCTGAAAGCTTTTGAGAAGTTTTCTCATCAAAGGCTATAAGAAAATCAAGTTCTGATGAGGAAAAAGAGATCTCACACATCAGTAATTGTCTAACAGAGAAATGGAGATTAGGAGTAGATTATTGGTGTGAATCAGTTGGAGTCCTCTTGGAATCCTACTGTTTTGACAGGAGTGGTCTGGAGTGACTCAGACAATAAGAAGAATATGCAGATGACAGAGCCTGAGGATGACAGAGGCTGCAAATTGCATCTCTAGATATTTCAGAATAGCTAAAATGAAAGGTGCAAAATGATGATAAGATGATAAATGAAATCTAGTGTTAGCAATACAAATTAATGCTGATTTCTTTAGTTTGAGGAAAGAAATTCTAATATATTTAGTCAGAGATGACAACTGTATTTCACTACTCCAAGAGGGACTTAGGATTACTATGGATGGTTCTTTGAAGATAACTCCACAAAGCCCAGCAGTGGTTAAAAAGTGTAAGAGTGTCAGCAAAGGGGCTAAGAACCAAATGAAAAAGACCCGTCTGTCACTGCACAAATCCATGGCATGCTCACACCACATTCAGTTCTAATAATCCAGTTTCTAAAAACAATTAAGGGAAATAAAAAACAGTAGTAGGATTTGTACCTGCTAGCCTTGTAGCTGGGACTGCATTCACTACCTACCTATATTATTTGCCTTCTAGTAGGTTCTTGCCTCCCTACTAGATCATGGGCAATTTGGGACAGTCCAGCTTGTAAATTTGAGGAAGGAACTTTATAAATGTTGGAAGAGATCTGTTCTTATCAAACAGACACTACCCCCACAGTGTTGACAGAATATTTCAGCACAGGAGCTGGATACATGCCATTGCTCGTTTAGATGATTAAAGCAATGTTGCCACTACTTCAACGTGTAGATAACCAGAAAAATCACTACTTAACTCTTTGTGATTAAACGAGGTTGGAAGTAATTCACTGCAAAACAGTGCTTTGTAAAAACAGTAACTTTCACATACTTTTTTAGGAAAGGGATGTGCTGGACTGGACTACAAGGAGGAACCCCAAACACTGAGCATTGGCTAATTTATTCTGCCTCTCCTATTGTACTAATACCGCTTCATAAAATAAATAAGCATCAACCAGGTCACAGACATAAACCAAAGTATCCCCCTCACAGTCTCTCCCTCTTCAGCTTCTGATTACTTCTACGTACAAGTTGGATACGATGAGTCTTGTAGGTCCCTTCCAACTTGGGGTATTCTGATTCTAAAATTCTACAGCCCATCTTCAATAACCTGGGCAGAAACTAACTACTAATCTATTCTCACATAGATACAAATGTGACAGTCCAAGAAATGTATGTCCAGGATCACTAGATGCAATACATATTAAAGAATCATTCAAGATCTGGGTTCAGTAATGAGTTATGTTCCAAGCTCATCTGAGAAAATCAAGTAAATACTCAAAATTTAATTGAAAAATTTATAAGTTTTGGTATCACTTTCAGCTAGCACTGACATTACAGAAATTAAATATACATTCAAAAGTGGCATAAAACCATTAAAACTGTACAGTTACCTTGAACATGTGAGGGATCTTATGAATGACCTGAGGCTGTTTCTAATAATAAACAGTAGAACAAACTCTATTCTTTTAGATTGTTCTGTACACACAGAGGATGCAAGCATCTAAAGATAGAAAGGATAGCACTCCAGAGTACACAGCTACAGAATGCAGCACTGTCATTATCATGAGTTAAATATAGGATACATTCAGATAGTCTTTATTCAAACTTTGTAACAGGTATTTAGATTCTAGCTGGAAGTAGATCAAATGACCATAACCAGACAGATCTTCACTCAGTTTGCAGTTTGGTACAGATGCAGACATTGAGTGTGGGCACAGCATGCTTTCGAGAGCACTTCAGGATATTCTGGAATGTGAGGTGAAACTGCTGGGAGCATGTCATAGCCTTGATGTCTCCGTTCACTAGCTAACTGCAGTGGTGCTGAGGACAAGCCACGCAATAGAGCAGATAGAGCATCGATCGCCATGCAGGGATGTGAACAAGCAGTCAGAAACATGATTGGTGGCAAGACTTCTTCACTGAAGCTTGTGCATCAAGAAAGTACAGTACTTCATGAAGAAATACAGTGTCTCTGTAAACAAACCACACTTCACTGAATGAAAATTGTCAGAACAGGTACAGTTGCCTGTCTTTCCAGTGTTAAGCTTAAAGAACTTGTTTGCCTGTTGACCTCTTGAGAAATGATGTGCTCTAGATTTAAAAGAACTGTAAGTGTTACGGAAATTATATGCACTCCTCCCACCATCTCCCCTCCACCCCCCTCCAAAAAAAAACCAAAAACCCAAACATAAAACACCCCAAAAAACACCCTGCAATTGGCTTTATCTGAACCTTGACAAAGATAGGAAAAAACAGTTGTTGTTTGGTAGTTTGGACTGGGAGTGGGGCAGGAGTAGAATTCCCACTGTGCCATTGGGAAGCCTTCTTTAAGCAACTTCTAAAGCTCTACCTTTCCTAAACATTGTTGTTTGCCTTTCTTGATAGATTAGATCTATCCTTGCTATTCCTTCTCTTAGAGAATCAAAATGTTTTCAGAGATTTTTGGCTGCTCTGATTTCTTTTGTTATTGTACCAGTGACAGGATTTGTCTTTATGAATTCCTTATCTAAAAATGAGTACAACAGCTCAAAGGAAATAAACTTTGTAGAGGAGAGTAACCGGTCCAGTTGCTGGTAAGCTGTAAGAGGTTTCCTTTACATCTTCTCCACTGAGTTAATGCTGTAACTCAGAACCCCCATCTACTTCCTCTAAGGCATCCACCACTGTCTCTTGCAGCCCCATATCAGCATTAGTTCTTATTTTTTTAAGCAGATACGTTAAGCTTTTAGATGATATTGTCCTGAAAGCCAGAAATTCAAATTTATATCACTGCTTAGGCAAAACAGGGAAATCATTCTGAGTTTGCAATTGTTTTCTCTGTATTCAAAATTTGGCACATAGTTAATAGATAAATGTATTGTAACCATAGTGACGTATTAGCTAGCAAGTGCTTAAACACAGTGCTGAATATATGATGTTGAAAAGCTTTCACTCTGACTTTATTAATAAAATCTGACACCTTCATTTCTGAGGAGATAAAATTATGTCAAACTGATGGAAAAGTTTCATCTCTACTTCCTCACAACTAATCAACTTATACCAGAAATCAACAAAATCTCTTTTAAGTTTTATTTCATTTCCTTACTAGCCAACATCAATGTGTTATAATAGCTGCTAAATCCCCTCTGAGGCTATAAACATTCTATTTTAGTTTTTGTTGTAGTTTTTATAGTTATTTATTGTTACTTGCTGTAAGGTAAAAATCTGTGCTTTAAATATTTTAATTCTATTTTATTTTTATCACACTCGAGCTTTCAGAGAAGAATGAGCTAGAGCAATGATCAATCTGCCATCTGCTGGTATTCTGCCTCTGGACAGGACTGTCAGGACAGGGTATGAAATTCAAACCAGTGGTGCATATACACAGTATTATTCCAAGATGATTCAAGATTTATGAGCTGAAATTCCAGTGTTCAGAGTTTAGTCTAACAGTTTCCTGAGTCATTTCCACAAAGTAAAATGTCTGATGAATATAAAAATTCAGCCACCAGAAAGTAATCCTATGCTTTTATAATTTAATAATAATTTCTTATTGTTGCAATAAAAACAGTAGATCTAATTACACTCTATTATAGCTTATTACCACTTTGATACCACAGAAGCCAGCCAGGAACAAAACTTCTGCACTAAGATTGTGTAGAAACAATGATTTATAAACATTATTTTAAATGGACAGGAAAATATATTGGCAGAGGAAATGCAATCATAGCAAATGTCAGGTTGGTTGTAAGATGGAAAGTTATGGAGGAAAGAAGACAAATAGAAATTAAAAGAGAAGTGAGGCTGAGAAGTTGTAAGAAGTGGTTAAGAATGACAGAAATTAAATGAAGCTGACATGAAGTTAGCTGCAGAATAACTTTGAGGAAGAGATGATGCAAATTCTATTGCCATTCACAAGATCGCCTTATTACTGAAAGACCAAAGGTGATATAGCCTTGGAGAGAAACATTACACAGTATGCTGACTTAAAACTGTTTTCATTTGATTTTTGCAATTCTATGCCTCTCTCATTACTTGGGAACTTGGTTCTTTGAAGCTCCTACTGCTTTGCTCCTGATGCAGCAGAACAACTTGCTCAGGAAAAAAATTAGTCTGTCTGGTGAGAGCTTGTACAGACAAAAAGATTTGTAGTACAGTACTGATTTACAAATTCAGAGTAGTAGCAACAGCAAATGCATGTAAAGCCTCAGCTCATTATCTATTCTATTGCCTGTAACTCCTAAAGAGTCAGGCTGAGTTGCAGTTTCACGAACAATGTGAAAGCAGTACTTCTACATTAACATGTTCATAGGTTCATAAGGTTGGAAAGGACCTACAAGATCATCTAGTCCAACCATCTAGTCCAACCATATCATTGGTTTATATATGTACATATTTATATATGCTTTATTTCAGCTTTGTGAGCACTTCAATGTACATTTTAAATCTGAACATTCTGAAATTTAGGAGTGATTTAAACCAAAACCTAGAGGCAGATCAAAATTTATCAGTTATCACTAAATTTATGGATGTATGCATGGTCAGATACTAGCAAAAGAGATCTGCTGTTAATGAGTTAGCCTTCATAATTCACAAGAAGCTTATTTATCTAAAACTGGACTTTACAACATAAGAATAATAAAAACCTAGGCATAGACTATTGCCTTGCAGCAATACATCTGTGGTGCCTTACGAAGCTGTGAGTTGTATACTTCATTTCCAGTTCCTCTATTTCAGATCTGAAGATGTTTTTGTATATTAGCTGGTGACAGAAATGAGACTAAGGAATGTAGGTACTGTAAGAATACAGAACTTGCAGTGTCTGCATAGGCTGTATGCAAAGAGCATAGCAGAAAGAGCAGCATGGAAGAGCAATTTAAAACAGATAGAATCCTGAGCAAGATGTACCAGACTTGGCAAATGCTGTGCTTCTATTTATTTCAGCTTATCTTCCTCATCAAAATTTATTTAGACCCAAAATAACTATTCTTAAATACATTCAGTGCTGACTTGTTACTCTTCTGAATCTTTTTTCAGTTACAATTTAAGACTGATGTGGTCTCTTCAGGGAAATAAGACCTCAGCACAATGACTTTTTCAGCCTATGAAAATTCAGTCTGTCTTCTACCACAGTGCAATTGATCGTGAGCCACAATAGGCAGATGTACCCCTCAGTCCTTCCTCTTGATAATGAGTTTCACTGCGCAGAAAACAATAGAACACAGTGCAGAAGTGTGTTTCAATGCTTTTTAAAATAGTCTGACAGCTGTCTCAGTTAAAATACACAAGCACTTCTGAAATCCAGGGCTTCACTTTCAAGATGAGTGCTCTAGTTTGGAAAACCCTTGAGTACATTCAATTCTAGTTTGTCATTAATTTGTCATAAAGAAGACAAAAATATTTCTCTTTGGGCTCCTTTCTGCTTGGACTTCTTCAGTGCCCTTCCTAAAAAGAGTTGTTCTTCTAACTGCTTTTCTTGGTTGTAAAGCAGCCTAGACCTTGGGCCATCTGGGCACTTTACTGTAATATGAAAGTCACATTTTTTCTACTTCCACTCAGTACTTTACGGTTATGGAAATGTTGCAGGAAATTTTATTTTTACTTTTGGTCATCACCTGCTTTAGTAGTCCTCATGCCAAAGTGCTTAATACAAGATAGAGCCAAATGATAACCCTGTGGATGAACTAAATGAGCAATGGAGCAGGCTATGACTTCATTACATGCATTGACTCTTCACCAGAGCTAAATTTGTCTATTAATTCTATTTAGGCTCAATCATTGCCTTGTGGTACAAACTTTAATCTATTGTTGTCACTCTTTGATTCATTTTCCCCCTCTGCTGAATTTAAGCTACAGGAAAATATATTTGCTACACAGTGCTGTGACAGTATGCTTGGAATAAAAAATTCATGTCAGAATCTGTGGATCCCAGTCTTGGAATATCTGTTTTTGGCATTTTATCTCTACCAATTGTGTATTTAATTCAGTTAGCAATGCTTACAGCTTATCTGCTTCAGGGGAAACAACTCAAATGCAGTAAACCTTTTGGAGGTTTGTTTTTACCCAAAGCACTTTGTTGCCAAACTTCAGTTCAGAGTCTCTAAAGCTTACTTGAGCTGCCTGTGGAGCGGATCTTTCTTTAATTCTTCAAGTCAACAAACATGCAAATTGGATTCCAATTTAAGGGTTAATATTATTCTGAAAAGTTAGGCACAGACCTTGACATCTCTGTAAGGCCTTTTAGACCTGCCTACCTTTTGGTCTGTTAGGCCTGTAGAGCTTTAGTGAAATACACCATCAGCCTGAGGGAACTTCAAAGAACGGATCATGAAAGTCTTGAAGAGAATCTACTTCTAAGCAGAGCCACAGGAGGTGTTGAGCCTGGGGGTAATTGAAAGAGCTTTTGGGGGCTGCTGGAAAGAGAAGGCAGCAGCTCAAAGCAGGGAGAATAAATCAACATCAGGAAGAGATAATAATGGTTACAATTTTAGACTCAAATGAATCTCACTAAATAGATGATAATATAAATGGAGGATAGACTGTTCTAAAATGAGGCTTTATAACTAGTTAAATCTTGAGTGCCTTGTTATCTGGAACCTCAGCTCAACTCAGTGCACCAGAACTGAAACCTAATATGCACTGAAGTTCATCCCACAAAGTAATTATTGCTGGTATTCCCTTAATGCTTATTTCTCTATGTGTTAAACATAGTGCAATCTAACTTAGAGATATAGCGCATTAGCTACAGGGAATTCCAGAAGAAATATTGTACTGTCTCCCTACATGAGGTACATGAGGCCTTTTTAATGTGCCTTTGTTGTTTGTTGTTTAAAAATTTTTTTTTTCTTTATTAGAATTTCAAACATTTAATAATTTGTCTGACTGGAGTCATATTCTTGTTGCTGAACTGCAATGCCTCTAATATTTTACAGCTCTTGCAAACAGAATCTTCTACAGAAACAAATGTAGAATCCTTGATACATGTAGAATTTTTATTTACTGCTGTTGAATATCCATCTGTATTACAGTAGATTGTAATACTACGTTTTTCGTTTGGGAAGGAATTTTCATTACCTTACTTTCTGGTTGTGAATAGACTCCCGCTATTGGGTGTATAAACCCAACATACTCTATTTTAGCTTTTTGTAGTGTGCCTCTCATTTTAGAACCAGTCTGAATGTTTACAGAGAATAAATTAATAAAGCAAAGATAGGTATAGTAGGCGATTAATAGACAGAAAACTGATTTATTTCAAGGTAAGAGAGTATTTGGCAATTGAGTGTCTGAGCATCGGGTTTCCAAACATATGAATGATTTCTCTTCCTTAAAGAAGAACATAAATGACAATAAATAACGATGAAGTGCATTTTCAGAAAATAGCTTTCTTCCACAAAGAATTTTTATCTACTCAGGCAAATTATTTATTTTCATCAGAGATTATCCATATGATTATCAATATGATTACTGTCTTTTTGCCAACTATTGTTCTCTCTAGGTGCTTCTTTTCTGTTTTCTATGCTGAAAAAAGTTTACCACAATTTATTTCTTGATATCAAAGCCCAGTACTTGCCAGCTCTCCTTTAGCTTGAAACCAGGTTAGTACGCAGGCTGATCTCAGAATAAGCAGTGGCATGGAGATGCATTTCCTCACAGAGCCTGAATTCCAAATTTCTTCATAAGGAAGGGAGATAAATGATCCTTCTTTATCACAGAGTCACAGAATTGTAGGGATTGGAAGGAACCTCTAGAGATCATTCAGTCCAACCCAGTGGTTGGTTTGAAATAGTCAGGAACCACTATTCTGAAGGGTAAGGTTATACATGCCAGCCTTCTACTAAAATTAGTATTCATCATGTAACTTTTAATTTCAGTGGAGAACACTGGAAATAAACCTCTTTAGACTCAAGCAGATTTTTCCCATGAAACACATTGCTATGTGTATTCTGTCTTCACCATCTTTGAGGATTATCAAGTTTTCATAATAACCACTCTAATGCAATTTACATACCCATATATTCCCAGAGGTTATACACATATACATGTCATTCTGGCAAGAAGAAATGTTTTCAGTCATGGAGAAAAGTATTTGATGCATCTACCTCTCTATTCCAGCTCTTTTCTTTCAACAGTGCTTCCTGTTTTTCTTTTAACTTTGAACGTGAACTGTAAGCACACAGCAGTGGCAGCTCCTGGAAAATGTTGGTAGAGGTAGGGAGAAGGTTGTAACATGGTGACAGTATTCTGAATACTCAGTAGTACAAAGGGCAGAAAACAAAACAGCAAGAAATCAAAGCTTAAGCAGCTTAAAGAAATCAAAGCTTAACAAAAGAAGTATGAAATATTTTCACCCTGCAAAGAGGAGAAAATTCTAACACCAAGTTCAAATTTCTGTTTCTTGCTAAGTATTTGAAACTAGCCATATCATGCTGTAGATAACTAGATCTCCAATTGATCTAGATACAGTAACTGTTTGTCTTAGTGCATTTCATAATTAGATTCTGACTATACGCTAATGAATTTAGTCTTGCTGCATTGTGGCACTTCTTTGCTTTATCATAACTGCATTTTAATTTCTCCCTGAATTGCGTGGATGGAAAAGAGGAAAGCACTGACTCTGCACTTATCAAAATCAGGGTTACCCAGGTTAAAAAGTTAGAATTCTTGCAGGGAAACGGAACCAATGCAGAAAATCCATTATTAACTCATTCTGCGCTCTCCAGAAGTTGAGAATGTAGCTATAATTCAAAAGGGAGCTTAATGAAAGAAGAAAGAAGCAGCATATTCCAAATCTGGCCTTTGAATGCATTCTTTGAATTTTTTAAGTCTGTTTCATAAGCTTCTGTTGTCCTCTGTCTGCTATAATGTCTAGAATGGATGCCTCTGATTCCACTTTTTTTTTTTTCCTTTCTGGGCCTGTATGCAGCTCTGCCAGAACAGAGGTTTGGGCTTATTATTGCTACTTTTGTTTCTTCAGGAGCATAATGAGAACCTTGATTAAATTAGTTGATGCACTGCAGAATGCCCTGGCTGTGCTTTCTTGAGAGAGAAAAAACGATAGAAAAGAGATACTGAACCTAGAAAATTTACATAGTAGTGTCTATGTATTTTCATAACAAAATATCAGTACTTACATTATGACTGCAGCAAGATCCATGCCTAGCAGTTTATAAAAATAACATTTGAGAAAGCTGCTACCCTGTGAAAAACTTGCTGCATATTCCATCTGGGTCTAGACAAACACCCTGCAGAAGTGCTGTTTTATGGGAAAAAAAAACAGCTATGTAAAAAATAAATCTTTTATCCTGACCTGTGTCCTGTATGTATTCAGGATTGTCTCTACCAAGTTTAGTAACAAATGTGAGTGCTTACAGCTTTTAATATCCATTTCTCCTATGGTACTGTCTACACTTAAGAAACAGGATAGATTTTGCATCTTCTTTTGATGCAATAGCAATATGCTGTGTAAAATACAAGAATTGAAATAGCACTGAGGTGCCAAGAGAGCTCATTAGATGAGGAGGAAGCTTGCCTAGTAGAACGGCTCAAATCATCATTCTTAACTCATGTAAGTGTCTGAAATATCATATGTATATTTTGGATATGTTGTTTTGTATCTCTACATCTAGGCTTTCAGAGAGCATTGCCCTCTTTATCGATGGGGTGAGTTTGCCCTGGATGCACAAGCACAGATGCTTGCTCACTCCCTCCTGCAGAAGAAAACAGGAAAACAAGAGAGACAAAACTTGTATCTTAAAATAAACACAGGAAAATCACTTACCATGTATTGTTGCAAGCAAAAATACTTTACTTGGGGAATTAAGATTTTATTTTTTACAATTAGTGTAAATATTTCATTATTAAGTTGGTGGAAACACAGAAAGGCAAACATTTGAAACACCTTTCATCCCTCTTCCCCAGGCTCAGCTTCACTCCATTTCTACTCACTTCATTTCAGATGCATCTCCCCCACCCTTGTTATTATTACAGATCACACACAGTCCCTACTTCATGTCAACATGCAGTGCAGGAGGGTAGGGCCAATGCTCAGTGGCTTATCTCCGCTGCTTTTTGCATTTCACTCTTCCTCTGCCCCAGAGCAGATCTTCCATGGGCTGCAATCACTCCACAAAAGCAACTGCTTTGTGATGGAGTACTTCCTGCTTCCCAGCCTTCTTCCCTCATCCACTCCTCTCTTCCCTCCTCCTGTCCCTTTATGGCATTTCTACCCTTTCTTAATTATTTATTTTCCAGAGGTGCCATCTCTTGGCTGCTGGGCCTGGCCCTAGTTTGCAGTGGGACAGTTGGATCCAGTTGGAATCCAGTGCATCCTACATGGAGCAGCCCTGGCCTCTCTTTACCCCTGGTAACAAAACATTGCCACTTACATCCAATACAGCTGAGTGAACATTCTAAGTGTGAACCTATGACTAGTGGCATCATCTGAAGTAGCTTGCCAAAAATGTTTTTGCTATGGACATAGGCCTTCCTCTGTGGCAGAAGATAGGACTGTTACATGTGATATTCTGTTTTAAGCTTTGAATACGAAGACTTGCTTTCCTTTTGTTGAAATATTTTGATCTGGAGGAAATGATTTAGAAGACAAACCACTTAATTAGAGTGCAGGAAGAGAGAATTTGTTCCAAGAATATCTGGCAGCATGGGAGAGGGCATAAAGTTAGGAGTAGACAAAAGGGACAAAAATGTTAAAAAAATATCTTTTCTTTAGAGCAGTGCTCCAAAATGCAGTGCCTGGTGTAGAGACAAGGACTCTGTGTTCTGTGAAGGCATAGTACACTAGCACTAAAAATACAGCACTGTTCATCTAGCCAAAGAGGTAAACAACTTGTCTGAAGTCCTGGAGATATTTGTCAGGAATTCAGAAAAGAAAATCTTTGGAAGAGAGAGGTACCATATGAGCTCACTGTAAGGCAGCAAATGTTCCAGTGATATTTTTAGTTGAGTAGTACTGTATATTGGGCTAGTTTCTATGAAATAAGAGGTGACACTACAGAGTCTTGGAACAGGCATCTTTGAAATCTAGTGTAATTTGCCACATATTCAGCATTTTGTCTAATCTGAAAAGTGACTGCAGTAACTTGTGGTCCCATGTTTAATACCTTCTACTAGGAAAAATATCTACTCCTTTTGGAATTACTTTGTTATCTCTGTGGTCTCAGTTTAGGAACATAAGAACTTTTTTTTTTTTTTGGCCTTTTTGTTGTCACTGATGAGGTCAGAAAATTTGTAACTGGGTTAATCTACCTGAAAAGGAAAAGCAGGAGTGCTATCTCTGTGGAGATCCCTAATACAATTTAGGCCATGCTCAGCTGAACTGTTCTTTTCTCATTAACAACGTTACCATTTTTACTTAATATATATATCTGAAAAACAGCAAAAAAAAAAAAAAAAGCCTACAAAACCACACCTCCGACTTAATTCATAACTCATGAAATCATGATGTCCTGAATATCTGCTATGGATTTATACATCATTTCTTCCACTCTTTTTTCTGTCATTGGTAATGCATGGCTTACACTGAACTACACATTCCTTTGTCAGGATAGATACATAATTGATACTGTCCCTTTAATTAATCCACAATGAGGTTTTTTAGCAAATTTCAGCCATCTCATGAAACTTCATTAAAATCTGAATTCATTTAAGTATGGCACAGAAAATCTGGAATAAATCTGTCAGAATTGGTTGTGTTAATCCAGGCTTATATCAGTATTACCAAAAAGAAGATCCAAGTTTATATTAAATGAAGTGAGTGTAAAATGTTGCCCTTGTATTTGTATTTGGCTTATAGCATCCAGTAACATGCGCAACATTTGTTAAAGAGATTTCCAGCATGGATTTAGATAGGTAATTTTATCTCAAGTTATTTTGTATTTGGCACAAGCCCTACATTTTTGGAATTAACTGGGAAGTCCTGAAATCCAGAAATTGCTATATTGTACCTTCATATTTGTGAATGCAAGCTGGAAATCCTGAAACAAAGGAAAGTCTTTTGCATGATTTATTTGTAAATAAAATAGCAAAACCCAAAACATGGATTATTAGAAAATAAAGTCATTTTTTTCCTTTTTCTTTGATGAAAAAAAAAGTTTATTTTCATTTTACTCTTAGTATTCCTTGTTGAGCGCTTAGGGCTGGTGAGGCAGTGTGGACTTACTTGGTGGTTTCTTTGGTGGTGTGAATGCATTCTTTCTTTTATACACTGAACTCAAACTGGAGTGTAATGGGTCCTTTCTGAAATACAGAACTAGTTTTTCAGGATGTGTTTCTCGTAGTTTAGTGACTGTCTATGAAAACGGAAATCACCGTTTTTCAGTGGTGAGACCATCGAGGTTCACTATTCTCCAGGGACAGTTCTCACTAAGTGGGAGGAAGGATTGTGTTCTACTTAATAAGCTCACAAATAACAGAAATCAAAATAGCAGATGACATCAGCACGACCCGTCTGCCATTCATAAAGTAAACTATACACTTCCAGTAACATACTTTTTTTTCCTTTGTTTTGTCCATTCTCTAGAAAAAACAAGTGAGCCAAACAAAGATCCGGGTGATCTCTACCATCCTCTTCATCCTGGCTGGCTGCATTGTCTTTGTGACCATTCCTGCTGTTATCTTCAAACACATCGAGGGATGGACAGCTTTGGAGTCCATCTACTTTGTGGTTGTCACTCTGACTACAGTTGGTTTTGGTGACTTTGTAGCAGGTGAGCAGCACTGAGCTTAGTTTCTGTGCATGAGGGCCATGGCTCTTAGAATTTATTTTCTGGTATGGAGAGGAAGCTTTTTACCATTTATTATATCCAGAGAAATGAAGCCACGTGTTTCTGTTGGGGTTACTGTGCAAAAACATGGAGGACCCCAAACTGAGTTAAGAGTCAGCTGCCTTGCCATCTGCAGAATGCAAGATTTCAGCAGTGTAGGTAACAGGAGTCTGGGAAGTCCTGATTGCCCCTTATCATGCAGTGAATTATGCACAAGTCAAATGACTGTGGTTAATGGAGTTTAGTGGTTAATGGAGTTAAGTCCAGCTGGCGTCCTGTAACGAGTGGTGTCCCCCAAGGGTCAGTTTTGGGGCCCATCTTGTTTAATATCTTTATTGATGACCTAGACGAGGGAATTGAGTGTACCCTCAGTAAGTTTGCAGATGACACAAAGCTGGGAGGATGTGTCAAACTGCCTGAGGGTAGGGAGGCCCTTCAGAGGGATTTGGATAGGCTGAACAGCTGGGCTGAGCAAAATGGGATGAGGTTCAATAAGACCAAGTGCCGGGTCCTGCACTTTGGCCACAATAACCCCATGCAATGCTATAGGCTTGGGGCAGAATGGCTTGAAGAATGTAGAGAGGAAAAGGACCTGGGGGTGTTGGTTGATGCTCGGCTCAACATGAGCCGGCAGTGTGCCCAGGTGGCTAAGAAGGCCAACAGCATCCTGGCCTGTATTAGAAATAGTGTAGCCAGCAGGAGCAGGGAGGTGATCATCCCCCTGTACTCAGCTCTGGTACGGCCGCACCTCGAGTACTGTGTTCAGTTTTGGGCCCCTCACTACAAGAAGGACATTGAGGCCCTGGAGCGTGTTCAGAGAAGGGCAACAAAACTGGTGAGGGGTCTGGAGCACAAGTCTTATGAGGAGCGGCTGAGGGAGCTGGGATTGTTTAGTCTGGAGAAGAGGAGGCTCAGAGGAGACCTTATTGCACTCTACCACTTCCTGAAGGGGGGTTGTGGTGAGGAGGGGGTAGGCCTCTTCTCCCTGATAAGTAATGACAGGACGAGAGGGAATGGCCACAAGTTGCGCCGGGGAAGATTTAGATTAGACCTGAGGAAGCATTTCTTTTCTGAAAGAGTGGTCAGGCACTGGAATGGCCTGCCTAGGGAGGTGGTTGAGGCACCATCCCTAGCGCTGTTCAAGAAGCGTTTAGATGAGGTGCTAAAGGACTTAATTTAGTAGTTGGGTAGAGATAGTGATAGGAGGATGGTTGGACTAGATGATCTTATAGGTCCTTTCCAACCTTATGAACTTATGAACTTATGAACTTATGAACTTATGACTGTACTATTGAATTCAAGATTTGTATTAGTCCATTAGGTCTCAAGCTGAAGCGGATTGCTGAAGCAAATAGCCAAAATGATGAATGGATAAAGCTTTACAAAGCAGAGCTGAGCTATAGGGCTGGAGGAAAGCCTGGTCTGACAGTAGTGTGCTGCTAAAAACTTCTTTTGCAGGATCTGCAGCATTTCAGAAGCTGGATTTTGGTCTCTAGCCTTGGCAGGAATTTTGACATTGAAGGTGCCCTGTAACAGCAAGGAAGGACTAATAGCATATGTAGCTCAGTGATAGGAGGTTATACACTCAGATGAATACAGTACAATCTGGAACTATAAATATCCATGCTCATCAATAACCAAGGACAGTCAGGGTTGTTGGTTACACAGATGAGAGAATTTATTTTGCTGTACTGTTTTGCTAAGAGAAAGGTGGTTAAAATGAATGAGATTTCTTCCCCCATTATTGGATTACTAGTGATAATTGGATTATTAGTGATACAAATTATAGGCATTAAGATTCACAGACATGTAATGATTCTATTTTATTATTTCCTAACCATCAGTGAAATACAAATGAGTAAAAACTTAAAATGAAGAAGCAAGGATATATAAAGGTTTCTTTACTGAACAGCAAAGAGACACTTTTTATAAATAACACTTTCACCCCCCCTTTATTTCTGACACAGTGGTACAGAAGACATGAATTATTGAGGAAAAACTGACACAGAACAAAGCACCAGATATGAAAAAAACATTTCATGAGAAGTCAGATTTAAAAGTAATTGTGTAAACTCAGTCCAGTTTAACCACTTTAGTATGAAGGAAAGCTCACTGGCATTCTGGCTTTGTGGATTCAAAGTGAGAAATAAAAATAATTAACGATATTTTTCTTAGGCATTTTTTATTGTTTTCTTGAATAATATATTTGTAAAAAAATCAAGTTTAAATTGCTCTACTTCAGACATAATCAAGACAATATAATCCACAGCTGAGTGGCTACTAATGACCAGAATTCTTCAAAAATCAAAACCCTGAATGAGAAAACTTCAAAGATTATCTCATGATAAGAGTTTAAGGCAGGTGATCACCAGGAAGTCTGGGTTCTATTGCTGGTTTTGAGAGAGATTTTCTGTTAATTTTATTTTCTGTCGCTTTAATCTCTCTGGATCTCTACCCCTTCAACATCAAAGAGAAGATGATATATCATATTGGGTAAAGCAGCATCAGTGAAACTACACTGATCTGTTGCACTAAAATGTGTCACAGTTCTTGCCAAACTGGGAAAGTTTTTGTTCTACTGTTGGAAATGCAATTATGCATGTAAAAAAATACTGTTGGAAATGCAATTATGCATGGAAAAAAAATAAAAAATAAAAATAAAAAAGAAACCAAAATATTTGATAGGCTGAAAAAAGTGGTCTCATATTTTCTCAGTTGGCTCATTGCTCTGAAAGACAGACCCAGACAATCTGCTCCATAACAAGCTTCTGCAGGGATGTGTGTGATCAGAATAGCCTCATTGTACCATAGCAACAGCAGCCCCCATCTACCATTGTTTTACACTCTCGAAGACTAGAAAAAGAGAGTGATTCATAAAGGGTATGAGGAGAGACCAACATCAAAAACAATATTTCGGTCCCTGCCAATATTCAAATGTCTCAGCTTCCTTGGGAATGTTCAGCTGCTGTACACACACTCATGCTCAGTCTGGATAAAATTAAAATACGTACAGAACATTTCAGATTGCAAAATGCTCAGGTGGAGACACTGAACTGTATCATCTGGGTATTCTACTGATGGAAATTCCTAAAAGCTTTTTAGTGTCATAAGGAGACAAAAGTTGGTGTCTGACTCTCCTCTAACCAAGACAATCTCTTCTAGGCAACACGGCTTGAGGAGTGTGGTTGGACCACATGACCTCCAGAGGTCCCTTCCATCCTAAACTGTTCTGTGATATTTATTGCTTCATTTGATCCATATTTCTAGAGATGCTGGCCAGAGAATTCATCCCTATAACTTACATCCAAACAGACAGCGTATCCTAATTATCAGAGTTGATACAGCATTGACTTTCTGTCAGATATCTTGATTTGGTAGGGAAGGTTACTTTTCTGATTCCTACATGGAGATCTCTGAATCCTTTATTTAAAACCAAAGAATCTGGAAAATACCATTTGAGAAAGTTGAACTGTGAAGTCTTCAAACCACCAGGCTTCAAGCAGTACAGAATAAGGAAGACAAATTGTGATAATTTTTTTCTTGAGAATGTGTTAGTGTTGTTGCATGTATAATACCAAATCAAGAATTTCAGACTGGCTTCTGAATTGTCTCAGCACTATAAGAAAAAAAGTTTACTAGGTGCTTTGGCAGGTCGCATAGCAGTAGAACAATGTGTAATTTCCTAGTCTTAAATTAAAAACACTGTTCCTTCCATCTGACAGATCTCTCATCTTTTATTATAACTACTATGGATTTGGGAATAATCAAGAAATATTTTAAGGAATTTCTCAGAATTGCAGACATTTTGCAGACAATTTTGGCATCATACGTTTCCTAAAGAGAAGTTTATGTTTATTTCAGGAGGAAATGCTGACATCCATTATCGGGAGTGGTATAAACCTTTAGTGTGGTTCTGGATCCTTGTTGGCCTTGCCTATTTTGCTGCTGTTTTGAGTATGATTGGAGATTGGTTAAGGGTCCTGTCGAAGAAGACAAAAGAAGAGGTATGAGTAATATCTCACTGTTTTGCCGTTTTATAAGAGAGCTCTATCTGTCTGACTCTTAGTTGTCTAAAAAAGGATGCTCCTCTGCTTGACTAGTGCTCAGTATTGCCTCCACTGACTGTCTTTTGTGTCCCATTAGCTCTGATCTTTATCTCCTTCACGAAGTGTGGAAAAAAGCAACTGAACAAACCAGTATCAGTATTACTGAATACACAGAACACACCAGTAGACCCACATTTATTAGAAGAAAAAGAAACCATTCTGAAGCTAGTTACAAAACTGTGTTAAAAATTTCAGGATTTCTCTCCCTAAAATTAGAGGTGCACGGATTTTTAAGACATTAGTTGTCTCTGTTCATTATTAAACAATAATTTGCATTTAATTCAGGCTCTATACTTATTTTTCCCACCCATCCCTATGTCAGAAAATATGGTTCTGAATAAAGGTTTAGATATAGGTTCCTTACTGAGTACTGCATTATTAAAAATTAAGACATTGAGTACTCAACATCAGGGAAAACATGGGTAATTTCACTCTGATCATGTCCTCCATGATACAAAGACTATATCACTAATGCTCAGAGTAAGAGTAGAAGATTATTATCGTACCTCCGAAGTTGAAGCCTTTTGACAGAGGGTTAATATAATTTCAGTTTTTAATGCAATCTCTTCCTGTATTCATAGCAAAGCTAACCTGACAGTTAGCCAAAGAGCAAGAATAACCAAAATTTGGCAGAGGTAGTGTTATTTATCATTTATGAAGGCAGTTGTGCCACCTGAGACTCTGTATCCTCATGAATAAAAAAGGATTCACAAAGAGCATCAGCTGTCAGGCTGAAGAGCAGTAAGAGAGCTACAGATGAGTGTGTAAGCTCTTAGGGTGGATGTGAGATACCTGCTTCCACAGGTAATTCAGTTCTAAGTAGAGACCATTTCATCTGGCTTGGGGAGCCAAAGACAATATTCTGTGGACTACTGAATGGAGAAACTGAGTTCAGACCACAGCATCCCTTACCTTGGCAGCTGCAGACATCGTACTCCTGAAATTGTTCTTCTTCAGCTAAACTTTAAAAAAGGCCTGTGTCAAAAAAGATATTTCTTGATCATTTATCTTTTTTTTCCCTCTTTACAGAAAAAGTACTTGTTTAATACAGGAGCTATGTCAGTGCTTTATTCTTAGTCATTATTGTGCTCCCAGGTGCAAAGCAGTGAAACAGAACAGAGCAATGAGATATTTAAGGATATGCTGATGGTTCCCACACAGAACACTGATGTGTTTTGAAAGCTTCATCGTGAATCAGCATACTTATTGATGGCTTAGGGGTGGTAGTATTTGAACAGTAATACAATGTACGCCTCCATTAGAGACAGCTAGATTTATTCAATATAAATTACCCTAGACTGTATGTATCAGCAGGCTTTTGGAATGTTTGAAGTTATCCAATAGATTCTCCCAGTATGATTTGCTCTGTGGCACTGAACAGAGTGTTCAATGGGACTGGGCCATGAGCAATATGGGAAAACACATTACTGTATTGCTATACTGGGTGCCGTAATGTTCTAAGGCATATTAGTGTAACCACATGTGAATAATTCAGTCTCCTCCTGACCGTCTACTGTTGACATTATAAGTCAGAAATTTTGTTCTTAACCAGGGAGAGATTTGCATGAAGAGCTCTCCCCAAGTAACACAGCTATAAAGTGTGTAGGACGGCAAAATGTGGAACAGGCAGCCCAGTGATATGATGCATATGCCATTTACTAGTCACTGGTTGGTATCTTTAGAGCCTGTCTGAGTATAATCACCGTGCTGATGAAAATTGGGCCCAGATGTATGCTTCGAAGTTGAGACAGGTCTCATTATATGCCAGACACAAAAAGAAAAAAAGCGTTTGTGCTACTGTTCGACAGAAGTGAATGTAACTTCATTACATTTTTGTGGTTTTCTTTTTTTTCTTTCCTTTTCTTGTTGTGAAGGTTGGAGAAATAAAAGCCCATGCAGCTGAGTGGAAAGCAAACGTGACAGCTGAATTCAGGGAGACACGGCGGCGGCTCAGTGTGGAGATCCATGACAAACTCCAGAGGGCAGCCACCATCCGGAGCATGGAGCGCCGACGCCTGGGCCTGGACCAACGAGCTCACTCCTTGGACATGCTGTCTCCAGAGAAGCGCTCAGTCTTTACTGCCTTGGAAACAGGACGCTTCAAGGCCTCATCTCAGGAAAGCATCAACAACAGGCCTAACAACCTACGCCTTAAAGGGTCTGATCAACTCCACAAGCATGGGCAAGGGGCATCTGAGGACAACATCATTAACAAATTTGGATCATCCGCTAAGATGACCAAAAGGAAAAACAAAGACCTCAAGAAGACCATCCCTGAGGATGTGCGTAAAATTTACGAGACCTTCCGAAACTACTCCTTGGATGAAGAAAAAAAGGAAGAGGAGACAGAGAAGATGTGTAATTCTGAGAACTCTTCTAGCACTACAGTGCTGACCAATTGCATCCAGCAGCACTCAGACCTGGAGAATGGAGTGATCCCCACTGAAACCAAAGAAAGGGAACATGAAAACAAAGCGTTACTTGAAGACAGAAATTAAATGTAAAATATGCTTGACTTGAATTAACAATGTTAGTGTTTTTATATACATATATATATTGAGACACGTGCCTTATACAGACTCCTTATTCAGTCTGAATTATATAGCATCGAAGAATATTTCACTGTGCCATAAAGACTCAAGCTTGCTCTGCCAAAACAAATCAGGAACACAGCACTGAAGAATGGCAACAGAAAGCTACGCACATGGAAATTTCAGCCTGTATCAGATTACCAGGGCAAGACACAATGGAAGAGTCCGAACAATGGCAACGCCACCAGAGTGCTATGACTATGGCATAACATTAGATAAAGGGTAGCTATGTAAGAAGAGCCTTTGAGAGGGATGAAAAGGAGCATATCTTTCTAATGGTGTATGAATTCATTAAGCCTTTCCCTGGTGATTAGAAAGAGGAGAAATGACTGGAGCAAACTGGAAACTTTCAGTAAGGCTTAGTTTACGTTTTGGCACGTGATCCAAGCTAGATTTTTTTTTTCCATTTTTGAACCAGATGCATTATCTTTCTAAACTCCAAAAGAATGTCAATGGACGCAACCACCAGCTGGTTGCTGGGTTGAAAAATCAACACAGACATATTTAAGGGTCAGATTGCTTTTTTCATTAAAAAAGGAAAAACAAAAACAAACAAACAAAAAAAACCACACCCAAACAACTCTGTAGGTATTTATCTTAACCAGTGATGCAGTGATGGAAAACAAAAAAATAATAAAAAAAAAACAACAAAAAAAAAAGGAAAAAAGAAAAGGAAAGAAACAAATGAATCTTTCTCTCCTATAGGAAATATTCAATGTAAACTCACAGCAAGAAGGTGCATATGAAGAAAATGCAACATCTAGAGCTATGTTGTTCAAAAGAAGAGAAATATTAATGTAACGATATTTGGCTAGCTGTATAAAACAGTGGGCCATCTGCTTTTTTAAAATAGGAATTTCTCTTTCACACTTTCTACCACTGAAATAAGCTTACAATTTTATTGCTGTAAGACTACAAAGACAGAAGGGAAGCTATAGCTTTTGCATGTCGGCACACTGCTGTTCTCTGTAGCTGAATCTGAATTTTTAAAAATAGACATAAAAGCGTATACATTATTCAAATGTGGGCCAGGGCAACCATAGAATCTCAGGGCTGCATGCCCCCTTTGCAGGGTTTGAGTTTAGACATGAGCTGCAGGCATAATCTCAAAAAAAAAAAGGAAAAAAAATAGAAATTTAGGAGAAGAAGTTGAGTAAAATATGGTGGTAATCTTTTAAGTGCTTAGAGCTTTAAGTGCCATTAATGCTGTCATATTTTGTAACTTTTTAAACAAGCATTTTGAATTACTTGTTTTATTTCCTTTCAGGTATTATTTTTGTTTGACATTTGCTATCTCTTTTCTCGATAAATCTAAACACGAGCACTCTGCATTCCTAAACAGAAGTGAAATATAACCAAACTGTGGGCATTTAAAAAAAATCAATTGCGGTGTCTGGACATATATAAGAAACACAAATATCCCTAGACTTCGTAGTAAATATTCATGGAAAAGGCTGCAAAATAACTAATAGGAATTACCAAAAAACAACCCACTACATTCTGGTAGTCTCAGCCTGTGGGCTACTGTGTTTGCCATTGCAGACAGAAGACTTTGCATGCTGAAAAAGAAATACATGACTCCACCAGCAATGCTTCCCCTGAGCCTTCTCAAAGTCCTAACCTGCAATTCAAGCTGTAGGCTTATACGTATAAGGGTATATAAGAGTAAGCATTATTAGTCACACCTACAGACACTGGCAGGTCATACAGACACAGACTTTTGGAATTGCATGCCCAGATCTGAATACACAAAATGCATGCTCCATTTTCTGTGGTAGTTCCTGGGATTCTGTGCTTAATGAATCACCTCAAAAACCAACTGGCCACCTGCATATGTTCGCCATGGCTGTGAATAGAAGCATGGCAATGTAAATGCAAATTCTGAGTATGCATATTTGTATATGATTGGCTCTGCATCATTTGCAGGAGTGAGCCAAGTATCACAAGTGCAGGGGAGGAAAGACGTTCTATGTTCTGTCTGCTGATTTACTTCACTTGAAATATCATCTTTGTAATTCCATTATCTGTCTGAAAATTAAGGTTAAAAAAACAATGTTTGGAAATTTTCAGTTCATTTGGAATTGCTTTAACTTAATAAGATTCAACAGAAAATGCATTCTGCTTAGGTCACTGATTAATCTCAGGGTGTAGAGCTGTGTTCTGGCTTCACCTTGCTAGAGGCAGGACTCATAAGACTCATGCTCCAGACCCCTCGCCACTTCCTTGCCCTTCTTTAGACACACTCCAGGGCCTCGATGTCTTTCTTGTAGTGAGGGGACCAAAGCTGAAAGTAGAATTTGAGGTGCACCCTCACCAGTGCCAAGTACATGGAGACCATCACTTTACTGTTCCTGCTGGCAACACTTTTTCTGATAAGAGCCAGGATGCCACTGGCTTTCTTGGCCACCTGAGTGTGCTTCTGGATCACACTGAGCCAACTACTGACCATTACCTGTAGGTCCTGTTTTGCCTGGTTTCACTGTACTGCTCTTCATTGGTATGGAGGATCAGGCACAAAAGAGCAACTCATCTGAACTAGAAAACCTACAGTACATGCAGATTGTGCTAACAATTCTCCTTGGCTATTAGATGCCTAAAACAACATCATGCATGCGGTTTTCTGTGTTCCTCAACTGAGCTATGCTCATAAGAAATGCTTTCCTTTAATGGAAAAGTCCTGCACAGATGCACAAACAGCTAAGGATAGGTAAGGATATATAAGGATATATGAGTCGCATTTCCTCTATGTGAAAAATAAAGCTTAGTCATAGCCAGTGCATTTCTGCAAGTACTGCAAGAGTTGTCATCTGGTAGGACTTGTTTGTGTGAGCAGGGAGTTAGTGGGCAAATCGTGGAAAACATACCAGCATTGACAAGGAGGCTGAGGAAGTAGTGTTCAGTGTCCAAATTCAGAAGTAACTGCTCAGATGAGACAGATGTGCATATTTTTCATCTCTATATTTTCTGAGTTCTTTTTCTGTCCGGTCCAGATTCTAGCTGATGGTGTTTGTGGCTCACTTGAGTTTCTGCCTGGTTATGATATGCAGGAGTCTCCAGCTGACATATTATCAGACTGTGTCTCCAGCAACTTCCAGTTTGAGATAGGATTGTTTCAGGGACAAAAGGTGATGCTAAATAAACTCCTAGTGAGATATGAAACAGAGCAGTGGACGACCTTTTACACGAAAGCAAAATACTCACATCCCTATTTCTGTGTCTGTAAAACTTGCTGAGAAAGGTTCCCACCTGCAGTTGGAGTAAATATTTTCTCCCATATGATTGCTTGTTAGATATATCAGTATACATCCATTATCATAACAATGTTAGAAGTACAAAAAGTGTATTGTACAGGGGGGCAGACAGAAATTTCTGAAAATGAAAATGATATTTTAATGTCCTAAACTGCATCTCCCCTTGCAAAGGCCATCCCTTGGTTTTAATTGTATATAGCAGCTTGGGAGAAAGTTTCATTTCAAGCATCAAATGTTTTCTGTTGTTAAAATTCTCATCCTTTGGCATTTAAAAATGCTTAGAAGAAAACATTTAATATTATTTCTAGTGAGGCTGTTCTACCATTATTGCAAGTTTAGCAAAAGAATCTGAACCATATCCAAATCTTTTTGCTCTTAACTACAACCTTTCACAGCAGCCTAAAAATAAAATGAAGCAAAAGGGCGATGTATTGACTTAAACTCTCAGATCCTGCACTGAGCACAACATGACTTGACGTGGGAACTGGGACCTGAAAGAACAAAGGAAACATGGATTTTCTGTATCTGTAGCCCTCACACACAGAGGAAGACTCACCTGTCTGTTTTCCTACAGGTTTCAGCTCTGCAATCCCATTCTCTTATATCTTGAGTAAGAGAATTCTGGCATGCTCCTTTGGGGATCCTCTTGAACCATTAAACATCACTGAACTTATGCAGATTTTGTATGAGTAGTTATGGAAAGGTTTATAACTTCATCCATGTGGCAGTCTGTGGATTTCATCATCCTTTTACAAGGAACATTATTTCTAATAAAAGTTATTAGAAATAATAGTAAATTAAAAAGCAGCAATTTATTTTAATGAAATCTGATTTTGGTTGTTGCTGTGAAATTATAAACCATCTGAGCTTTTGCTGTCTGGTTTTATGATGTTTTTAGTAGAAGTCTGCTTCGTCCAAAGCCAATAATGGACTATGCCAGAGTCTTTCTGCACAATTCTTCACAATCCACAATAAACAAAAATATGTCTGTGAGTATAGGATGTTAAAATTCCTGTCTTTAACAAACCTCTGTTTTCCTGAAGAATTTGTGTTTATGCTGTACATGGGCTGTTTGTTTGTTTGCCAGCTTTGGTTTCTCAGGGGCTTACTTGTGTTGTCAGGTAGCATGATGTCTGCTAGTCTCACTTTTCCCATCATCCAGTAAAAATAAATAAGAGGCAAAGACTGAGCTTTATTTTATGCTGCATACTAAACTAGAACAAGGAGTCTTCTACTAAACAGATGTCATTTAAAAGGGTGACTGGGAAGTGCTTCAGTCCTTTCTATAAGTCTGTATGTTCTAAACTACACTTTGCTGATCCAAGGCCAAAATCTGCTCCCATCAAAGTCAGTGAAGTAAAGCAGATCTGGTGTATTATTTTTAAGCTTTTTTAGTGAGAAGATCTGCTATTTTAACTCTAAAGTGCCATTCAAACTTACTGAGATGGCATTATATCAGTACTAAATACAAATAAGCGCAGCTTCAGAGATGCTTCCCTAGGCAATAAAATATTGATGAATACACAAATGCAAATCAACACAAATCTGTGGAACTCAAATAGAGGCTTGTAGGTTAATGTATGCAAACAATTTCCTGAGATATATCACCACAAAAATGCGGATTTGGAAGTTCCTTTAGGTAGCCTAATTCCTCCCAAGGTCTCCATCTCCTTTCCTACTAGTAGCAGTTAGTCTCTTTAATAACATTGCTGATCTGGATCAGAATCAACCGAAGTATATAATGATGCTAGGTCATGTTGACTCATGCTGCTGAAATCAAACACTAAGAGAAAGTATTTGCAAAAGGTAATCTGAGATTGAAGCCAGCACGTACTGTGGGTGCTGGATCACGCTGGGTTGAGGTCAGACTTAAGGCAGGTCCTGTCCTCAATGTTGGTGAGTACTAAGGAACTGACTGAAAAAAGCCCCCATCCAAACATGTGCACATGCCTGCCCTTCACATGGCACATGTGATCTGATCTTGCACACACATTTAGTGCTGATGTCTCCCATTTCATACAGGTAGATGTGTCTCTTTATGCTCCCTTACTTCTGCATACAATTACATCTCAGACCTAGTCTCACCACTAGGAAATAGCAGTGCTGCTTTTGGGGAAAAGAGACATTTCTCTACCAGGTGCCCCTTTGAGGCAAGTAGGATTTGTTTTTTTGGCCAAACTCCCTGAGAGCAAATTACAGGCAAGAAATACGTAGCATGTAAGAGAATATTTTAGTCTCTCAAACATATTCCACCCACACACTCTTTCCCCTGGTGAGATCTGGATGCTTAAAAAGAAAATCTTAACAGTGAGAGATGTAAACCAAACATAGATGAGATGTAAACCAAACATACCAGCCTCTTCCTACCATTAAACAGTTTCCCAGGTCCTGGAGTCAAGTAGTAACAATTATTCAAAAAAAGAAGGATTTGTGTCTGGATCACTGCTTCGCAGAAATTTGAATTTGTTCAGGCCAATGTAGTTTTAGACTACATTCTAATAGAATTTGATCTGGATTTGTAGACATGTCTGAGAAACCATGATTAGTCATTTTCAGCCCTACATTTGAAAAAAAAGAAAAAGAAAAAAGAAAAAGAACCCACGCCTTTCCTAAAATTTGGGGACATATTTTGGTGGGATGCTGATTTATTTTTTTCCTGATCAATTTCAAATTGTAGTACAAGCAATTGGTTAGTGTTCTTGCTATGATGTTCTATCTACTTTTTTGTCTCTGTAAGATTTTATGGTGCTTTAGGAAGGCATTTTCAGAAAAGGGACAATTTCATAAATGTCATTACCAGGGTACAAAGCAGAATGTGCTTGTACCATCTTGATAAATTTTGCTGCTATTGTCTTTATTCTATGATGTAATGTTTTACAAAGACTGAAAAAAAATGCAACAAAGACCTTCTGGATGATGAAAAAACTTTTCCTGTTGCTGTTTTTTTTTCTCCTTCTCTTTTTTCCTATCATGCAGCAAAAGCAGAGGAGCTGTAATTAATCCTGACTTTTGTGAAATACACTGGAAAACAGAATTGCAGGTAGCCACACTGTTGCTTGATCTCTGCATTTGTGTTTACCTCCTTTATCTTTTATCTTTGCCTGACAGACCAGATTGTTGTGTTTTCTGGGTCTCTATTTTAGAAAGT
Organism: Cyrtonyx montezumae; assembly: GCF_038088225.1. Classification (NCBI taxonomy): domain Eukaryota; kingdom Metazoa; phylum Chordata; class Aves; order Galliformes; family Odontophoridae; genus Cyrtonyx; species Cyrtonyx montezumae. The sequence goes on from NW_027071826.1 coordinate 16,351,753, forward strand.
GTTGGGCTGCTGTCTTAAAAAAGAGACACAAAGTGCCAGCTGTATCTCTACACACGTGGGGACATCTTTTGCGTGACATCAGCTATTTTTATAATGAATTGTTACCTTGTGGCAAAAAGATTAAAGTTATATTAAGAATTTATTAATTTAGGACTTACATACTAAACTGAAGAGTGTGCAAAGCAGGATCCCACACAGATTGCACAGCACATTGCTCAGGCTGGCAGGCATCGAGATGCTTTCCAGCAGTTTTAGATCATTTCCACAGAGATGTATCCCACATAGGACTGTCTCTGAAGTTGTTCCTTTCTCTCCTTCTGGCACAAGGTGCTGGTGTTTTTCTTGATGATGCTCCCTTGAAGGTATCACAGGAGTCAGCATTGAAAAAAACCAACAAAAGTGTAAAATGACAAATGCAGTCCGACTTTAAAGCAGAAATCCGAGTGTCTCTTGATGCAGTCCATTGACTTTCATGTTCAACCAAAACCAGAAGAAAAGACAACAAAATAACCAGCCAGACCAAATCCCTTTCCTTAAGCCACTATCTCCATGAATACATTGGGACTTCTGGGCATTTCATGCTGTTACAGATGATACCAATGAAAATAAAGGCATACACACTGCATTTATTTTTTTGTTAAACTTCAGAGCTAATCCAGAAAGGAGAAAGCCAGCTGCTATTAATCTCTTGTATCAATTCATACATTCTGAGGGATTAAGCACAAAGAATGAGTCTGTGTTTTCTTACAAGTGAAATAAACACTCTGAGTAACACTGAGCTTTACAGTGAGTAGCAGCTACAGAAAGATGCACATTTGTTGTACTGTCACATTTACACTGAAGTGTTTAATATTACATCTGCAGGGGCCCTAAAGACACCAGCCCACTCAGCTCTGTGGCCTAGACTTACTCCTAGAGCAGTCCCATCCTGAGGAAGATGTGTGCTGTGCTGGGAAGCCATTACCTTATTTCCACTTCTCATTCTGATGTATCTAACTTTGATTATAGAAACATAGCTTGTCAGGTGAAAAAATAAATAGCAGCAGCAACAAAAAACCTGTTGGCTGCAATTGTCACCCTTTGCCCTCAGTTCTGTCCTGCAAAGCTCCCTGCTGAGAATGGTGTACACCAAGCAGCACAGTCCTGCTGTTTAAGGGAAAGGACACAACTGGATTTTTCAATTGAAGACAAAAAGGAAGGACTCCCTGAAGCCCAGACTTGTCCCAAAAGAAACTGGAAAATAAACCTTTTATTCTCTAGCCATATGAATACAAATTCCCATTTAGACAGAAGGTTTTATCTTTCACACCTTAATGAGAGATATAAAAGGTTTACTCAGGCTAAGCACTAATAAATAAGCCATTCCCAACAGCAAGTAGTGTATGAAGCAATCTGACCTCATTAGCTCTTATTTGGCAATTCCCAAACAAGCCAATTTACTTCAACAGTAAAATAGGTTCAGACTTCACTTGGCAATTTCTCTTGTCACCGGTTTCCTATTCCTGCTCATCTGCTTCTCCTTACCACTCCAATCAAGGGGCCCACCTGCAGTAAACTTAACATCAGTTCCTTAGTAGTGGCTGAGGTAAGGTTTTGGTGTTTGTGTGAAGGGTGATTATTAAGGCCAAGAGAATTGAGGTATTTTCTATAAATGTGATGATGACCATTGTATTTGTGTTGCTGAAGCTTTGTTTTTTAAGCAGTGACTCTCTCAAACACTGCATGGATCTACCTGGGTTTACTTGTTATGGAAGTGTATTGTAAATTCCCAACAAGCATCCTGGTTATGGAAAAGTAAGTGTGTTGAGATTTCCTTAAGGCTCTGAAAGAAGATTTAAAGACATACTGAATGAGCAAAGCTGTCTCTTGGTAAGAAGGATATGTGTGCTGGTATGTCTTAGTTACCTCAGCACTCTACTGGTCAGTTTGTACTAAGAAGTAGAAGCTCTGAAGGTGCTTATGGAAACAGAAAAGGAGCTTTGGTAGCCCTGAAAGCTTTGGAAAATAGAATAGCTTGTAGAGAGAACCTTCAGGCTCTTTGGAGAATTTCACATCCATTATCCAATAACTTGTGTCACAATCAATATGTATCCAGAATGCAGAAGGTCAGAAAACATCTGTTAAAATGTCAGTCTCTTAAGTAGTAAACTCAGATATGTCAGTGTCCTTGGGCTAGGCAGAGATTTGAACATTTTATTGGCACTGAAATAGGTGAATGATAGAACATGGCAAAGCTAATCATTAAATGAGGAAACACTGCAATGGAGGGATTCTTGGAGTTTCTTCTGTGTTAAGAAGTTTTCTTCTTTGATATCATTGTTTCTTTTAGAGGCCATGCATATGCACTTTGTTTCTGAGTCCTACCAGTTCATATCTATTCCAACCATGACTTCATTATAACCTGACAGTTGCTAGGAATAAATTTACAGAGCCAAACTTTGCTAAATAACAAGATACACTTGTTTCTTAATTGTCATGCTATTTAGGAAAGGGTGATGGGAATAGATGAGATTAAGGTGGACCATGTTAAATATTGCTTTAGATGAAGCACTAGTTATGAAATTGTGAAAGGCTGGGAAAATACTGTGGAAAGCCTCAGTTGCTTGGCTAAGAGCAGGCTGGAAAAGAGATTAGCTTTTGGTAAAACTAGAGCTCAGATTTATTGATCTTTGACCTCTGGAGGTTACCTTTGAACTGAAAGAAGTCATTTGGTGGTCAAACCAAAATGAATTTTTCTTTTCTTCATGAAATAAAAGAGGCAAAAAGCTGCTTACAGAACTCAATTTGTATGAAATATTTTTTCAACATAGAGAAAAATGTCGCTTTTCTGTTTAGAACGAACTTTTTCCTGCAAGGTAGAGGAATAATTTCTTACTTCTAATGAAAGATCTTGTCTTACAAAGTGAAAAAAGCACTTTTCATTTTTTAATTATTATTTTCTATTTCAAGTAAAACAACATAAATATATTATTCAACTGAATCTGGTTTGTCAACCAAATGAGAAATGAGAGTCTACATTTAGCCAGCAGGAGGCATGTATGGTTCAAGGAGACAGATGTTTCATTCCTCTTGTACACCCAGTTTCTCAGCAGTACTGAAGCCTGCTCTCATCAGTATACACTTAACAATACCACAAGAAAGGGCAAGCTAATGTTTGGGAGACTTTGCCATTTCCCTACACAAGAACTTCATTGCTAGCTCTCACGTGCCAAGAAGTAAAAATGAAATCTTTGTCACAGATAGCTAGGAAATAGTGTTACTCATAGTTTGTACTGTGGGAAATGAACAATCTGAAGTTACACAGAAATCTGTGTCAGTCAGGGTTTCAATTCTGACTCCTTACTACATGCTCTAATAGCTCACCAGTCTTGATTAATCCACGACTTTCTCACTGACACAACAGTCTGTATAATAGTCTGCTAGATTAAATTTAGATATCAAACCCTGCGCTACTCTTGGTGGCGGCTTTTTTTTTTTTTTTTAGTTTGTTGTTAAATTTGCATTCAGGCACTCACAAAACAAGGTAATGCCAGAATTAAGATTAAGGTCTATACAACTTTACTGTTTTTATGTCTGCTTTATGAGACAATTTTGATTATGTAATCACTTATTTGTCATGGGATTTCTGTCTTATTTCATGTTGTGCACTGAGCTCAGTTGTTGAATATTTCATAGAACTGTAAAGGTTGGAAAGGACACATAAGAACATCATGTCATCAACCCATCACCACCATGCCCACAAAATCATGCCCCTCACTGTCACATCTACACATTTCTCACATTTCTCCAGGGATGGTAACTCCACCACTTCCTTGGATAGCTTGTTCCAATGCCTTACCACTCTTTCTGAGAAGAAATGTTTGCAGACATCCAACCTGAACCTCCCCTGGTGCAACTTGAAGCTACTACCTCTCATCCTATCCTTGCTACCTAGGAGAAGAGGCTGATGCCCACCTTACCACAATTTCCTTACAGGGAGTTGCAGAGAGATATAAGGTCTTCCCTGAGCATCCTCTTCTCCAGATGAAACAATCCTAGTTCCCTCAGCCATTTCTCATAAGACTTATTTCCAGATCTTTCACCAGCTTCTATGCCTTTCTGTGGGCACGTACCAGCACCTCGTCCCTGTCTTCCATCTCAGGGGGCTGAGTAGACTGAGGGTAATTGAGCTGACTATTAAAAACAGAAGTAAAAAGGCTCTGAGTACCTTTTCCTTCTTGTATACTGTATAAACCTTGGCCCTGTTTACTACAAATTGTACCAGCCATGCTTTGTAGATTGGTATTTTCTCATTAGCTTTAATCACAAATGTATTCGGGATGACTTACAAGTATAAACTGCTCAATTGTAGTGCTACAAAGAGGTAATACAATGGGATTCATCCACTCTAGCAGAGGGGCAGTGTATGTCCATTAATGCTATGGGTTACTCTAGCTGCATTTCAGACTTGAGGTTATAGCTTATATTAATCATAAGGATCTGGCTACAGTGATAACTTCTCAAAAATCAGGGTGCAACAGATTCTCTTTAAAATTTGTTTTAAAAAGTTTGTGCTTTGTTCCTTTCTTTTTCATTTACTTCCTATATTTTTCATTTAGTTGCATAACAAGATTCCTTCTGGATCCAGGTTCAGACGTTCTGCTTGTGGGTAGTTATCTTACACATCTCAGGAGAGTGACTGGGTAAGCAGACTTCCCAATGGTTTGTCAGTTGAGGGGCTCATACTCTCATTTCATAGAAACGGTACTTCCCTATACAGAAATAGCTCAAAGTGTGCTTGAGTTTGAAAAGGGCACATGGGGAAGCACGTTCTCACTGTTACTGGAACTGTTTATACTGTTAAACTGATGACTGCTTCCCTTCACGGTAAGAAGAGGGCATTCACGTGAAGTCCTTTACCTCTGAAAATCACAGAATATCCAGAGTTAGAAGGGACCCACAAATATCATTGAGTTCAACACCTGATTCCACAGAATTATTCAAAATTCAATCCCTGTGTCTGAGAGCATTGTCCAAATGCTTCTCGAACTCCAGCTGTCTTGACTCTTTAACCACTGCCCTGGGGAGCCTGTTCCAGTGCCTGAATGTTTTAGTGAAGAACCTTCATCTCCAGCCTCACTGTCCCCTGATGCAGCTCCATGCTGTTCCCTCCAGGACTGTCACTGTCTCCAGAGAGCTGAGATCAGCGCTGCCCCTCTGTCCTATAAGGAGCTGTAGGCCACATGAAGGCCTCACCTCAGCCTCCTCATACATCTTTGTAACCCTCCCTTGGATGCTCTCTAGTAGTTTTATGTCCAAAGTACGAAGGCTGTACGAAGCAGAATCTGTGAGGTACTCTTTCTCCTTAATCACTTGGAAAGCCTATTCCATTCTATTAGGTTGAGACTTACATCCTTAGTGTGAGTGTCTCTCCTCCTTAACAGTGAAGAAAAGTATTTTCATTATAATCTTTTCTAGCTTCTAATAGTAAGTTTTCTTCTTTTTCTTGAAAATCCGGGCATCTTTCATCTAAAAGGAAGGAGAATAGTTTATATTTTGCATCCTGTGAAGGCATGAGTGTTCTCATGAAATTCTGAGAGAAATGCTTCAGGAATAATTCTTCATTCTACTACAGAAGGTAGTTTTAGGATTAGGTAACAAAAATGTTAGATAGTACAGCACCACCCTTTTGTATGCCAAATCTACAATTGTACTGAAGCTCATGCATCCAAGTTTCAAGAACTTCAGGAAAAAAGCTGCCTCTGCATGCCAGATCAAGGACAGCAAGAACATTAGTGTCTGAAGACAGCAATCCATCTGCAAGAAGGAAATGCAGCATAGCCAGTTTACACAAACTGCTGTGCTCTCACTTTAAAAACAGCAGTGCATTGCAAGTATTTCCCTTGAATGAAAGTGAACTTTCAGCAAAGTGTTTTAAATATCCAGCCTTTCTGTGCCCTAGCTATACTGCATAGACTGCTGCTTTCTTTTGGGATAGGCAAGAAAAATGGAACATGCACACATAAGACCAGGGATGTCTCAGAAAGTGCTGTCTACATGCAGTTCCATTTAAATCCTTATGGGTATCTAAAATTTCATATGCAGTTGCTAGTACAGTATTAATAGAATGCACGAAGCTCCACAGACCAACCGTGTTTGCTAGTTAATCAAAAGCTTGATTAAAATAAAGGGCAGCTTCCCAGTTGAAGTATTCAGGAAGTCATTTGGTTTCATATTTTTGGAAAGACAATGTCAGCATCTACATTATAAACCATGAAGATCAGTTTAAGGAATTACATAGTTTATGCTCCTCTCTCTTCACCCAGAACTTCATTTCTGACCTTGCAATTAAAAAGCACTGCAATTTTGTTTTTCCCAGGGTGTCCCTCAAGTGCTTACAGATTTCAAGTTACTCTTTGAGCAAGGGTGGAAATCAGATCTCAGTCTTGGAACAGCCTGATGAATTTGCTTCTATGTTGTCCCACTGAGCCCTCACATTTCCTGAAGTTCTGCCTCCACTTCTGTTATGACTTCCATCTTTGTGTCCCACAAAGACTAGTAGAACTGATGAGTAACAGAGAAGCAACTGGGTGGCTAGCCAGAGAAGTCCTGAAATAGGACCCTTCTCCAAAGAGTCCTACTATGTGAGTGTCCAGTTTCTTCAGCTCCTTTTTCTTTGACACCTTTTTTCCTTGTCAAGTGCAATACCTTTTGCAAGACTTCCTCTCCTCTCCCCACCCCACCCCACCCTTTTTTTTCCTTTTTTTTTCCCTATCTCTCTGTACACATCTTACATTACCAGCACAGTGTGAATGTTCTCTTTTCAACTTGCACCATCCGGTGAATCTGCCACTAAGAAGCTGAGTGATTTATTGTTTTTGACACAGGAGCTCTTCTGCTTGACTTCTAATGTACAGCTGTCTTGGCAAGTGGGAAAGAACATGAACTTCTGGCAAGAGAAAGGATTACAGCATGGGATGAGAAGTGCCCTCCTAAGTCTGCCCAGACAGCCTGACTGGGGAGCTGGAGAGGGGGCATCTCAGCACATTCTGACATCTTTTGTGCTGCTGCTCTCCTTCATTGAGCAAATGGTTTGGGAACAATCCTGCAGATATTGGGGATGGCCACATTTGTCTCTCATGCTGCCCTTATTCACTTATTTTAGAGCTGTGTAGGTAATAAATATCCCTCTGAGCTCGTAGCCATTTCCTCTCTCCTCTTATCAGCTAAACCTAGTTGAATTCATCCTTCCTAGAGAAGTCCTTTGCTTTAAGCAGTAGTCTTCCTTTCTTATTCTACCTTTATTTTATTTATTTGATAAGATCAGATGGACTTTACCAGCTGTTTTGTTCTGCAAAGGAAGAAAGAATTACACTAAGGTCCTCTAGAAGGTATCTTACTTTTCCAAATAAATTCCAATCACAGATCCATGATCTCAGAGAGAATTGGATTTAGTTTTCACTTACATAATCTGAAAGTACTGAATCTTAAAGTAATGCAGCAGTGTTCTCCCTTAAGTCTGGAAAAGTACTGCTTGGCCACACTTGTTTATATTTCGCTCTATTACCTTCTATTTATGCACAATTATTTCTAAATAAGTGACAATTTCTGCCGTCTTTTTTTTTTTTTTTCTTCACTGCATCTTCTCCTTTATGAGTGGTGATCAGCTTGTTTTGTTTTCTTTTCTTTTCCTGGTTATTTTCTTTATTTATTTATATTTTAACATTTCTGAATAATGCCTCAGTTCATCCACTGGTAACTGTAGAAAATACCCAGTGTTGCACACTAGGATTCTGAGATCCCTGATCTTGAGCATCACTTGTAGTATTTCCATTTATTTACATTCAATATCTACAGTGAAAGTATATTTCTAAATGCTTTTTCAGCCTCTTAGAGAGGCTGTTACCTCCTGTGGCCAAAACTCCGCTGGTGGCTGAGCCACTCCATTCACTACTACGAGGTTTAAGGAAAACTCAGAAAAAAAAAACCTCACCCTAGTTCCCTCTTACTTGGCTACACTGACTGTACTAAGTTAACAGGAGAAAAAAACAGAATATATTTACTGTCAGCTATTACTCTGCTATGGCTCTGAAACACACTAAATGGTGGTGAAGTTCAATGATTGATTTTATACAGCAACTTGTCAGGCACACTATCATACTAATGCTTATCATATGCTTTTGAGATAAAGTCATATATGCATTGATTAAGTCCCTTTAGGTGCAAAAATTCTCTGAAACGAAGAGGATAGAACATGCCACACATCGTGTGTAAAATTGCTAAGAGAAAAATGTAAGGTTTGTCATGTAACTTTTCATGACTGTTAAAGATAGTATATCTTAAGGATTTGGAATGAAAGGAGAACTACATTTTCACCCATCTCCAACAGACTGTTTTGATAGCCTTTATTTCCATTTCCAGTGGACTATTAATCATAAAACAGAAGGCTTTGCCTAAGAGCTTTGATTTGTGTTCCAGTTAAAAATTTCTACACAGTAAATGTTTCTTTCAACTTCAAACTGAAGAGATAGCTTGGGCATAGCATTATCAAAAGGCACAGAAATTATTTATGAAGAATGCAGAGGAACCAAGGGAATACATCTTCTTGGATTTTTACTTCTTCTCAAAGTAACTTAAGCTTAAAGTAGGGATTTTTGGTCCTGTGTGAGCAAAGAGGAACTGAGAAATGGAAATTCAACCTGCTGTTCTGTCAGGAAATGTTCTGACTTAGTAGACCCAGAAACTGTAAAGACATGGAAGCAGCATTTTCGAAGACCTTTTCATGCACTGCATTTTTATGTTCAGCTGAAGACTGAGCTTGGCAAAGTTAGCATGACACTTGTCACAAACATCATTGGTCAGGAGTGTAGAACTTTATCTTCCTCCTGCCTAATATAAGCTCTCTCCTTATGTCAGAGAATTATGCTCCCACTTGCTGACACAATGATATTTAATATTTATTTAATGATATTTAATACAAAATCAGCAGTTGAAAGAACCACATCCTAGAAGACTTTGTCTTATGACAACAAGAGCTCTTTTCTGGAGAATGGGGGGGATGAAGGATAAAATTCCTTCCAGTATATCCCATAGCTGAGATGAGTTCTGTAAGCAGTGCTGTCCTGAATATACATTCACCACTTGTGTTTTGTGGGGAAAAATAAAATGGCAGAGCATCTGATTCTAGATGAATCCTCATCACTACATATCCTACTAGTACTGTCAAGTCACTCTGGGACCCAAGGCTAGACATATTCCTAGACAGGATTTTTCAGTCACTTTTCTGCAAATGAACTGAAATGAAGTTATGTCAGTCAGATTAATAGAAACTGGGAAGAGTGAACATGATGGCATAGTGTGGGCTAGAACTGATCCTGCAATCACTGTCAAAAATTCCCACCACCAAAGTAGTCCTTTCAGGTCACAGGTCCTTTTTCTTTCACTGACAGCACAGTACTCATTTTGCTGGAGAGTTTTGATGTAGGAGTGATGATACATTAATTTCTACTTTTGAATTATTTATTTTACTACAGATTCTTAACTGTTTCTCAAAATATTCCAATGGAGGTAATGGATAAAGACTGGAGGAGAAGCTGATACACATTTCTACCTTTAGAATGAAATATGTGAAATATTGAGGTCCTGAAGTATCATTTAAAGACTAGACATTGTACATCCAAAAGGATACCACTAAACTCACATACCAGTAAAAGAATATCACATTGTTTTTTTGCTAATGGTGGGCCGTTCATTTCAATATGGCAATATGTCACTGAGTTCCCTTTCCAATGGCAATAAACAAATAAAACAGGGATGTGCATGTCAAGTGTCTTCAGCACGTTCAAAATGTCTCCAATCTCATTGCCATGATACTGCAATGAAATTATCTGTTTATATATGCATCAAAGGAGAGCAAAAAATGTTAACTTGCTTCAGTGAGCTTTGAGCAGAAAAAGAATAGATGATAGCTGAGGGTTTGGAGAACACTGCATCATATAATATCTCATTCAGAAAATCTTCTGAATTATTGATTACATTTTCCTTTTCCTTTTTATTTCATTTTATGGGTTGCTTACCATGTTTGTGTTAGCCAGACACCGTCTTCTGAAGTTTTCTGCATTAAATTACAGATGGCTGCTAACTGTCACACTAGTTCAAAGCAGGATGCTTATTCTTTGCCCTTTCTACTGAGATCATCAGCATGCAGTGTAGAGTGATTAATGTGTATTCTCTCTCGCCTGCTGCAGAGAGGTTGACAACAAAAACTAATTTCTATTATCTCCTAAGCAGGTATAAAAGCAACAAAGACCTTTGGTTAATGAGAGGAGCCAAATTCAAATACGTCATTAGAGGTATTCACATCTGTCTCTTTCAACCAGACCCATGAGGCTTCCTGTCCTGTCCTCTTCTTGGGACTTCATACATTTTTACTGAAGATTAACTTCAAAAAGGTCTTATGCTGTTTCATCCTGATGGATGTACTGTATGTCACGGTGCCCGGCTAGTACAGTCTGTCTATCATGGGGCCCAAAGTATCCAGAAAATGAAGTCTGAAGGTAGCAAAAGCCAGAAGGCAGGGGATGATCTCGCCTGTGTGGACAGAGACTCTGTTACACCACCTGAGACCAGCAGTCCTTTGTGACAGTGCTATTGTACATGCTGGATGCTTTGTGATAAAGTGGTTCAGGGGAAACAACAAAGTGACAGGCATGCCCTGACTTTTGTTGCACAGCGCTGTGCATGGCTGGCTGGTACTCCTTCCGCTCCATGGCAGTGATCAGCTCTGAAGCATGAGATTCCCCAATGTGGAAGTAATAAATACATCTTTCTAAGCTCAGGGGACCCACAAGAAGGAGACACAAAGATTAAATCAGCTCTGCAGAAGCGTCACTGGCTCCATGAGAAGACAGTGTTCAGCTAGATGGTTGAGTGATTCCTGATGAGCCTGCAGAAAATCCAAAGGACTTTTGGAAACCATACAGCTTGAGCTTTTACTTATTCTAATGCATTTCAGTATTCACAGTACAGTAAATACACTGCCAGCAGATTGCACAAAAAAGGAATCTGCTCTCCAAGATGAGACGATCACTTTTGCATGTGGTTCTGGGCTCTATTGCCAACCCTTGCTGAGAGTGGTGCCGGGTGTTTCTCGTCTGCCTTTTCTCAGTAGGGCAGCTCCACTCTCCTGCAGGCCCTCCCCACCTGCCCTTCCCAAGCTGTATGCTCATGGCTCCCACAACAAGGACGGAGAGGATATCACTAAAAAACAACTCTTTTTTCTGGTATGAGGAAAACTGTAGCCACTGCCTGCACTAATCAGAAACATGGCAAGAGAGACACTGTTCCTTGGGCCTTATGTTTTAAAGTACTTATATTCCTATACTGTAGCTTTTCCACTCCCCTGTTGTCAGAGGAATATCTCTAGTCAACGCAATTCAGATTGTGTAGATATTTATACACAAGCTCTTGATGTTACTTATTGTTCACTATATATTTCTCCTAAAAGAAGTTGCTGGGAACTTCTTATTACCTCCCTTTTCTTTACTGTTTCTTTACTCACATGAAACAGAGATGAAATTCCTTCTTGCTCACCTGAAGCCCAGCTAGAGTTCAACATCACTTATTTAGGAATTTCCCTACGTGATTTAGCCCACCAGTTGATGGACAAAAGCCTTTTGCCTCTAGCTTTCAAATGACCTCTGACAACTCTATTCTGCTGGCTCCTAATTACATCACAGCTAATTGTAGTGCCCCGTGCTGCATGAATCACAGCTGAGGAGAGCTGCCACCTGCTACCACGGAAGGCCACCAATCACCAGGCCAAGCGAGGTTAGGGTTTGTTTTTTTATGCAGATAGAGATTGTGCTGGGGTTAGGGGCAGAGAGAGTACTGCCCTGTGCCATTCTCGTGGATAAAAGCCATTGTACTGCTGGCAGTCATCATCACTTGAATTCACAATCACATGGGAACTGACAGACAAAGCCTCAGTACACAAAGCAACAATGACAAGATTTTATATACAGAGAGTGGAGGGGAGTGAAAGTTTTTCTTGTCACTTAGGAGAATCTTTCAAAGAACAGACTGACAATGATAAAATGTCTATCGTTTACCCACAGACAAAAGGATAGGTGCAGCCTAAGCTGCCCCATCAAAGAAGACAAATAATGCCAAGGGAGCAGGGTTTGCACGCTTTCTCTGCTAATAAAAACTAGGAAGAATGGATTCATAAAAACTCTTCTAAATAATCTGATTCACAACATTTAGTTGAATAGATCCAACTACAAAGTGTCTCAAACGCATGCAGCAGCACATAGCATCAAATGGTGGGTGTGTTATTGTATTTGCTTTTCCAGAAGTCACTGTACCTGAGTCAGCCTGGATTGTTATCTGATACAGGCTAGCCCAGGTGCATCTCATTCAGTTGGAGAGGAAAGGGAGGGTGGCCACAGAGTATTGCTCCATATCCTGGGGTTAGGATTAGCTGTGTTGGGGAAGCAGATAAACTAGGGGAAGGAACTGAGTATGGTGCTAGCTGTGGATGACAAGAAGATCCAAGTGCCCTGGACTAAACTACTTCCAGCACAGCTGTTTACAGCATCAGTGTCACTTAGCATCAAAACCAGTGCATCTCAAGAGCAGAAAAGTTTTTCACATTTTTATCAAAAACTTATTAAACACTTTGCTGTATTGCACCCAGTACACTACTTGTCTGGCACTTAACTTCTGTACCAGTAATCTTCAGAGAGAGGTTGAAAGTCCCACTGTGTTTGAACTATCAGGAATTCATGTGTAGGGAAGAAAAGTTTTGCCTTCACCCTTTTGCTCAGGGTAAACACATGGAGATCAAGTCATTCCTTCACAAGTCAGCACTCAGGACTTCATTCTCTAACTCTAGGGCAATGTTTCTGCTTAAGAAATCATCACTAATCACTGTGCAAGCCCCTGGGAAAACCACATGGTTGAAGTTGACAGAGAACAACCAGATGGGTAAATTACAGAAGTTCTCCAGGGAGCTGAGCAGCTTCCCCACCTGAGCAGCCTATCACAATAGGCTCTTGTTTCGCTACTCTTCAATCTCTGGAGTGTTTCAGGCTGTTATCTGGCTGAGACTGAAGACAGAACAATACCGTTCACCCCAAAATCGTGGTGAATGTAGGTGGATATGGAAGGGAAGCCTGCTGTTCTCTCCACTGCACTAGCTGCCCCACCTGCAACTCAATATGGAGTTTGCTACCAAAGACAAATAGAGGGAGTTCTGTACAAAATCAGGCCATCTCCATGGGCAGAAGGTTGCTTATCTATTCAGTTCCTTGTTTGAGCATTGTGATCACTTCAAATGCTTGAAATAAGCTTGGTAAGATGGAAGAAGTTAGCAACAGTGTGTAGGCTTCAGAGGGTCTATTGAAATAAACAAACACTGCAGAACGCTACTGCAAAGCTAGTCACCTACTTGGGGATCCTGGAGCATTTTGGAAATCTGCTTTAGCTGTCCATAGCAAGTATAAATACTGTTCTTCTGGGCCAGAATAATGATCCACCTTGGCTTTATGCCTGACTAAATTTCCTGTTTAGTGTGATCATATTTTACATGAGTACCATGAGATACAGAAGTAGGAGCAGAATATTCAACAAACTCTCCTCCCTTTGCTTGCTGTTTCTTCTTCCACTCTGTTCAGTTGACCAGACAATACAGCCACAAGTTCCCTTTTTGCCCCTGAGAACTCCTGGCTGATTATTACTACTAGTGAAGTGGTTTGACTGTGCTTTTCTCCTCTTTGCTGCATTTTATCAAAGGTCACCGATGTTAATTTACACTTACATTACTTCTCATCATCCAGATGGAATCAAGGCAGCAATGTAAAACACAGCAGAGAAACAATTAAAAGTAAATTAGCTCCATGCTAATTTTAACAAAGAAAGATTTTGACTCTGATGTCACAAATAGCAGGAGGTGGAACTTTGGATTGTAACAAAGGAAGGGTGAACCTTTCCATCTATGTGTGGAAGATGCAGTGTCACTATAGGCAGTTATCTCTCCCGCAGCTTCATAACAGACTGTACAGGTAAACAGGACTAGACTTAGAACATGAGGGTGAGAGGGCTGCTACAGAGTAAGAGAACTACATATACATACCAACTGGTAGGTATTAAGGAGAACAATTTTGACCCCCAAAATCTGAACTCTGCTTGGCTTGCAAAGCTGTCCATACAGTACATGCAACTGTACTTGCTCTCTGCACTACATGTGCTACAAAGGGAGAGCTACAGAATGAACAAGTGCAATGCCACATCTGCAGATGTGTGTAGACAAGTACAGGCAGGGCTAAGTTTCCACATGTCTTGCTATGAAGCCATGCTTACTGACTCACTTTTATGATGACCTCTTTGATCTATTTTAATACACATATATTTATCCTTTGGCCACAACTCTATCCAGGTTAGATACAGCTTGTTCCTCAGGTAGTGAAACAAATGATTAAAGTAGATATACATGCTAATCTGTGGAAATTGTCTTGCCTGTAGGAAGCTCTCTTTGCTTGTGAACTCAACTGACAACAGGTTTATATCAAAAACATAAAATTCACTTGAAATTTCAACCTCTTATCACTGGACAGCATCTTATGCTTAGTGCTCCAGGAGAAATCTAAAGCTAAGTGCCCGATTAGGACCACTGGCTGAGGCCTGGTACCCAGGCAGATGGGCTCAGCCAGTGGCCCTTTGCTGGCTGTGGTGAAGCTCTGCCCCAGGCAACTCCTCCATGTGCTCTCCGAGCCCTTGCTCACAAAGGGAAGAATGTGGTAGGCCCGAGCACACCTTTCCGGCACCACTGGATTGCTCACACGTGCAAATGGAGGCTCACTGCACTTGGCATAGGGGCTGATGTCAAGGCCCAGCCACACTTCCTCCACAGCCCACACATGGCCTGTGGCTGCAAGCACAAGGCGCTGGCACTTCCTCTGGAGAAAATCTTTGCTGACATAGCATTTATCTCTAGCAGCACTGGCTGCCCTCCTTTTCTCCTCTGCAAAACTGCGCAGGGCTGCCTGCTGGTGCAGGGGAGGAGGAGAGCATAAGGACAAGATTAACTCTTCATTCTCCTCATGTGATTAAACGCATTTCTTTCCTTTTTTTTTTCACTGTTTTTATGTCCTCAAAACATTCAGGGGCTCTTTTGGAAGGGTTTTGTCTTCTTTTGTTTTTAGGTGTGCAGTGCGGCACGTGGCTGTGGGAAATCAGAGCGGCTTGGAAGCTGGCGGCGTGGGAGGGGCCCGTGTATGTGGGTTAGTGCTGCAGGAAGTGCCTGGGGAGGGACACGCTGCTAGAGCAAGTGCTTGCCTGGTGGTAAAGGTGACATCTGAAAAGATCTCATAGAACAAAAGACTTGAACAGAGGGTGCTGGTGTTCTTGGTTGAGCGTGTGCTTTTCCTGGAGTGGATGTTGATTTCACAATCATGTTCTGCAGTGATCTACATACTAGAGATTATAAATCATGAGGGACTGAGCTCCAGTGTGGTAGGCAGAGAGAAAGTCTGATGTCTTTGAAACAGTAAATACCGGCATGTTCGTACTTGATAACTTTTGGAAAATTGAAGTAATATTATAATTGAGGTAATATTATAATAGGGCTGATTGCTGAACTGCAGAAACTCCAAACATACTAAATGAGTTCTTGAAAACAAGATGAAAATTTGTAGAGAAATATTGTAGAGATATGTAGAGAAAAGTCACATCAAATTTTGTGTATTTCAAAATACTTCCTGGAATGCAGATGTCTTTTAAGAAAAACTGTTAACGTTGGGATTGCTAAGTCTTTTTCAAGCATTTTTTTTGCACCAATAGAAAAGTCTATGTCTCTGTTTCCCACCCTCCCTCCCTCCCTCCCTCCCTCCCTCCCTCCCTCCCTCCCTCCCTCCCTCCGTCCCTTTTCCTCCTTCCTTTTTCTTCCTTCTTCCTTCCTCTCTCTTTCTTCACTTCTTTCTTCCCTTCTTTCTATCCTTCTTTTTCTTTTCTTTCTTTTCTTTCTTTCCTTTTCTCTCTCTCTCTTTCTCTCTTCTATGAAAGAATGAACCAGTTCATTTGTAGACAGAATTAGATGGATTTCCAGCTGGAAAGCAACAGTGTAAAATGCCATGTTGTGCACTTAGTACACAAAGAAAAACAATTATTTGTGTTAACTGTAGACTTGGCAACTAAAGAACTGGTGTCCAGAATATAAATCTGATTAGATGGGTTGACTGGACAGTGATTAAAAAATGTTTGTTTGGTTCTTCTTCAAAAAGGCATTTTAGCTAATGTTAACTTGCCTTTACTGTTCAATAAACTTTGAACAATTGCATGTCGCTGCCAAAAACTGGATTTAAATTAGAATACAGACAGATAAGTACATATAGAATGATTTGGAGAATCTGATATTTCAGGCAAAGCTTGGTTTGTTTAGCCTAATTAGCCAAGTTAGGATGAGTTTGCATGATTATATTACAGGGACAAGAAGGAATCAACGTCGTGGAAGGATAATAATAGTTTAAAGAAGAAAAACATTTAAGTTATGCTGCTAAAGGAGGTGAATCTGATCAATGAGGAAAAAAATATCTGATGAAAGTTACTCTCTAGAATCATTTCATTCACACAGAGCTGAGCTGAGTACAATGTGTACTTTTAATCTCTTGGCACATAGGGATTTCAGAATACAGCTTGGTTTATAATCAAACAACTTAATTAGATACCTGTCTCCTTAAGATATCCTGTGGCATAATATAGCTATGATTTTCTTTGGTCTTTACCACAGGTCTTAATTTTCTTCAGAGTACTGGGAAGTGGCCAGTACTATGTGGTGGAAAATCTTATTAGAACTGCCCTTGAGTCTCCTCAAGCAGACTTGCGTGCAGC
Source organism: Cyrtonyx montezumae (assembly GCF_038088225.1). Taxonomy (NCBI): domain Eukaryota; kingdom Metazoa; phylum Chordata; class Aves; order Galliformes; family Odontophoridae; genus Cyrtonyx; species Cyrtonyx montezumae. The sequence continues at coordinate 16,368,619 of NW_027071826.1, forward strand.
ACATGATTGCCAAAGAGGGCATTAGTACGGATGTGATTCCTAGTCCTTTGCCCTCAGAAAATTGACTTGCAAACCAGATCCAAGGGGCCCCTGGGGAAGTGGGCAGAAAAATATTTCCGTGACGGAAGCAGCCTACACCTGTTCATCCTTTTTCCAAACTACTTTTCATACCAAAGCAGGGATTGGGCTACCTAACAGAAATAGATACATGCAGAATTAATAGTTTGTATCTATGTAATAAATTACAATGGAGAAAATTGATGATAATTTTGCATTTTAATATATGTGTAAAACATTGCACAAATAATGATGGTTTTTACTAAATTCTCATTAAAAAACTGCTTGAAAGATCATAGTTAATAAACAAACCCAAAAGCTCTTCCCAAGCTTTTCTTAATGGTGATTAATTTTTATATTTACTTTGATGAGCAAGTATTCTTCTTTAATAATGGTGAAGGAACAGGAGATCTGGGGGGAATTCATTATTTTGTGGATATACTGATTCATCAGTTCAATTAAGTAGATAATTCCCTGTAAGTGGGTTTGTAGTAGTTCAACAGTAGTCATATAAAAATTAACTTAAAATGACTTTGGAAAACATAAATCAACATGAGTGACTGTCAGAATATGCTGCCCTTAGGTCAAGTCCAGCTGAAGTGCATTCTAAAGATCCACTTGAGAAGTCCTGCTATGAGCACATGTTTGTGGCATACCTGCAAAGCCACAAATTTGTTATTATGTGTTATTATAATATTTTAATAAATTTGCAAACAAGCACAGCTAGCTTTGATGTGACGTAAGAGTTCACATACAGGTTGCACTTGTTTAACTCAGTCAACAGGAACTCCTGCAATGACCTTGCTAATACTCTGTCCCACACATGCCTTTTTGGCTGTATCAGAAACATCATATTAAATTTTATTTAAGGAGACATGGTAAAAGAGTTTCTACATTAAGTGGTGAATGTCATATAAGCTCTTGAAAACTGCCTCTGAAGTTTGTGTTGTTTCATTTGATAAATGTCTTTTTTTTTCTTTTTCTTTCACCCAGGAATTCTATTTTGCTTGCTTTTGAATGGAATATTTCTACAAGTAGGATGCTGATTATTTCTCACTTCTTGGAAAAGTTTGTTCTTTTATGTTGCTTGTACATATTCTCTTTTTTTCCCAACAAAGAACTGAAGATCATACCTCACAGCTCCTTACTGATCACCAAATCTTTACCAGTTTTTATGTCATGATGTTAAATTGTTCACAACCCAGAGGAAATGGTGCTTTTCACCCCTGCAGTGAAAAAAGGAATTTCACTGCAGAATGGAGAAGAAAGTTTAATCCTGGCTTGACTTTGGACCACCAATGTGCTCACACAATGCTGATTTAGAAGGGTATGATGGCAACAATGGATATTTTTGTCTGAACAGGACGCAGAGAAGGAGACAGCCAAAACCTACCAGAGAAGGTAATGAAATATCTTATAAAACTGACCTGCTTAGGTTGCAAGCTGCTTTTATTTCTGAGGCCAGGGTCTGTTTCCTTTCCTCAGAACTCTGGCTTTCAGTAACAGGAAAGGTTAGTCTGTCCAGTGCAAAGGTTTCACAGGGTAAAGGAACAGGTCTCTTATCTTCTTTCTCCACCCACCATTACATGCTGGCTTTCTGTTATCAAGATCACAAGCTGAGCATAAATGCAGCAAGCAAGATTGTTCATCTGGAAGATTAGAGGCTTTTTAATAAGCCCTGGTAATGTTTTATCTGGCAAACTATTTCAGATGCATTTATGTCAACATCAACAAATACAACGGCAAACGAGTAAGTACTGCACTTTGGAGCATGGAAAATCTTAAATTTCCAATGTACAGGAGAGAGTGAGAATCACTGATTTTAAATTATTTGCCATAAGTCAATAATATTTAATGTTAAGTGCATTTTTTTAAAACCTCTTTAGATATTGACTGTTTACCTGGATGAATATAATGAGAACATGCTGCTTTTTTTTCCAGGTCTGAGGTTTTCTGTGAAACAGTTCAGATGGTAAACTTTTTGAGAGCTGCCTTCTTCATCTGCACTGGAAACAGAAAATGAGAATTCTTGCTCTCACTTGTACACAGGAAATCGAGTATGATGTAGTTTCCACTCTCCAAAATGCAGTACTTACTGGGTTGACTGCATGTTTGTGCCCTTAATATATTGATCTTAAAATGTACACGTTTTACAATTTATTTGCATGTGATTATATGTGTGTTTATTTAACATGCATTCTCATCTGATGTTGCTCACATGTGTAGTCAGCAGTTTTCAACTGAGAACTGTAGTGGAGAAGGATCATCTGACTAAAACTAAAAACGTGAACAAAAAAAATGATTGTAACTATGTCAGAAATGTAGAAAGCGTTGAAGATAAATATGGGTGTAATAGTTCTGAATATCAGCTGGCAGGCAACAGCAGCTTTAATGGAACACTGATGTAAAGGAAAGTTCTGATGTTTCTTGCTTGATTTTTCTTTTCTCCAAGCCAGAAGCAAGAAAACGAAGTTTCTCTGCTATATTATCCATCGATCTTTGTTCATTGTGGAGACATATTTTACTGAGCTGTTTCAGATGTGATCCTATACCAGCAAGTTTTTTTTCTGTTGATAAAAATAATCCTAGAATTAGGTAAAATTAACAATGCTAAGTATGTACTTGAAGGCTACTTTCTGACTAAATGTACTTCTGAAAAAAAAATCAGCTGTCAGGTAAAAGAAACAAGTAGTGCTCTATGGTAACAGCTAGCTCCTTGACAGATTCATGAGCTGTATTCCCCATCTATCATTCAGTAGTGACAGCCTGACCACTGGTAGTCTCTCAGTAACCTCATTTCTCTGTAGTCCTTAAATAGTGTCAGGTGTCAAATGGATAAACCAGTTTGATGATGAACACAACAATAATGCTTAGATTATTCCTAAATTTTCTCATTCTCTGAACAAAGAACTCCATATTTGCAGGCAACAGCCTTTCCTAAAAACAGGCAGGGCTAATTCTTCTTTCTCCCTGCTTTCTTTTCATTAACTGAGGTTATTCAAGAAGGGAGAAAAGAAAATGTATCTTAAAATCCTTTTTTTAATGTCTGCTTCCAGATGACAGTGTTCTTTTGCAATGTTTCAAAGATGTTATCTGTTTTCTTCAGGTCACCACAACCTACAGCATTAAGAAAACAAGGGAAGCTAGATTTCAAAGTGGGACAAACCTGAGCCATCTATTTTGTAGCACAGAAGTGATTGCAAATATCCTCTTGTGCTGAACATATTTGGACCACCATTTTTCTTTGTGCTGTTTTTACATTGAGTCTTCACTGTGTTTTGCTTTTCAATTAAGTCATCTGACACTTTCTTCCAGGTGTCTCCTTTCATGTCTTGTGGAGACATCCTTGGTCTAACCTTGTCAAAACAGTGTTTCAGCAGGCCATGGTATTGAAGTATAAAGCATTGGTGTTCTGCCTGGCAAGCTGTCATGGTTCAGCCTGGTTTCTGTGACAGTGAAACCATGACACAAGCACTGGGAAATCCTAATTTAAAGGGTTTGCTTTTGTTTTGAATGCATGCCAGTATTCCTGCAAGAGCGAACTCGCAGAGAATTTGAATGTACAGTCAACAGATTTAGAGATACATACGTGTCCAGTGACGTGTTTCAGCAAGGCTGAAACCTCAGAAGCTCCCCATCCACACATTAAAAAATTAATACACACTGTGTGGGTGAATAGTGTTCTTGCAAATAATAACTGTTGTTGCATGAGTCCTGTTGCCTTTGTTTGAAAGATTAAATTCTGTAACAATGAGAAGGAAATGAAGAAAAGGAGGAAACATTCTGAGATATGTACATATCTTTTGAAATCCAGTTGTTTGTAGTATTTTCTAAATACCTGCCTCTGACCTGTAACTTCCTACTTAGATCTGTAACATGCTTGTAAGGTGTTTTGCGGTTGATCCTCGTGAGTGGCACTGTGTTATGTCAGTAAGATTTAGAAATACAAAGCATAAAATTATGCTTACCTGTATTGTAAACTCCTCTGTCCTTACAGTGTATGACAGCAGCTGTAGGTATAGTCAAATGTCTGAGGATAAATTCTGACTTTCTAACAGGATATTCTGCAAGTGGAATAGCCATTTCCATTAAGTGATTACCAGATTATCTTCATTTTTGTGTTTTTTTTTTCTGTGTTCTTGACAAGTGGGTAGATTTAACTGCAGAATTAATTTCCATGCCTCTCTCTACCCCCAGTGGTCAAATTCAAAGTTTTCCAGCAGGAACCACGTGATTCTGTCTTACCAGCTTGAAGTACTGGGGCACCACAGACAGAACATTAATAAACATGCGCTTAAGTTCATGATTTAAGCATCATTTAATTGGCTGGGAGTTTATATGCTGAAATCCTCCTTAATGTCATTTGATTGCAGAAGTAAGCTAGGTAAATCAAAACAAACAAAAACAACCAAAGATATCTCATCATTTTAAATCACTGTTCCCTCAGGATCATATAAATGGGTTAATATACTGCTGTATGCTTCCAAATATATTTATTAGCAGTTTACCTTCAGCATGTTCTTCAGTGAGTATTTTCTTTTGTTAGGCAGCTGTTTAATTATGTATTATCTTTATATCATCAAATGACATCTTCTGTTACCTAAAATGTTAAGGATCTGTTTAAATTGGCGTGAATGTAAGAAAAAAACCCATATTGTGCTGGTTGTTTCCTTCATATGACCATTTCCTTTTCTTCAGTGCAAATGAACTGTGCTAAATTAAAAGATTTGCTATTATAACATTCAATTTAGGTGATTCATGAAATTGCAGCTTCAAAAACCTGTAATGGCAGTGTAGAATGAGTGATGTTGAATAAAAATAACTTGGGATCAGTACTCAGTGAACTGTAAGATGGTGTTTTAAGCTGTAACCACACTTAGCATACAGCGCCTATGCTTGGACTTGAGTTCACAAGAGATGCACAGGTGTTGTAACTGCCATTTATTTTAATACTGAGAGTTTCATTCACCCTCACATTTCTCAACATGTGCCTTTCTTGAGACTTGGTCATGCCTCATTTAACTGTCTTGAATGGAGCTGCTTGCTGTCTGTCTGACCTGATAGAAGGGGCTAGCAACCAACCATATCTACTCAGCTACCCTGTTACACTGCAGCTGCTGCTGGAGCTGAGTACAGCCTCTCAGGAATGCAGTGTGCATCTCAGGGCCTGTATGAGCTCTATGATGAGCAACTTCTAAACTGTTTCCCCATCTCTGTTCTTAGGATGCATGGCAGACATCTTCCTGAAGAGCGATTTGTTTTATCCACCAGTGGCTGCCTGAACTTTAAGTTCAGTCTTTTCTCCAGATAGCTGTGGTTTTGGAGTGGGACTAAGCATTCACTGAAGGGATCCTCTGCTCCACTTTAACATGTTGTGATATCAACAAAAAACTTCTGGTTGAGGTAGGTAATGGTCAGTACTAGAGCTGTTATGCAGATACAGCATTTCATATATCTATTACAGTTGCCTCTATAATATAATCACCAAGGTTGGAAAAGAGCTCAAAGATCATCTAGTCCAGCAGTCCACCTATCACCAGTATTTCCTTAGTAAACCCTCAGTACCACATCTAAACACTCCTGGAGCAGTGATTCAACCACCTCTCCAGGCAGCCTGTTCCAGTGTCTGACCACTCTTGTAGAGAATGAATTTTTCCTAATATCCAACCTGAACCTCCCCTGGCACAACTTGAGGTCATTCCCTCTAATCCTATCACTAAATACTGCTCTTAGATTATTTGGTGAATGTTTCACTACTTTGTTTAGATCTGAAGGCTGTGTGATGCCTCAAATCATTATCATTAATGCTTTTTTTCAATGAAAATTTATAGTTATCCAGTGTCTGTTCTTCAAAATCATTCAGTGGGGGTATATTTGCCTTAGTGGAATGCTTGTCTGGCTTCCATTGCCAGCTTTTCTTGTTCATATTCTCATAGACAGAACTGGAATCATGCTAATGATATCCTAAGATACAAAAAAAAAAAAAAAAAAAAAAAAAAAAAAAAGGCAGAAAATTGACACATGAAAAAAGCATAAAATGAGATCCCCAGTAGCACAGGTTTGACAAATCTGGATTTTTTTTTTTAAGTATTTTATTTCAGGGGCAGTGAACACCTGGTGAATAACAACAATTCCTGGCCATGTAAACCTATCATTTTAATTTAAACAGGAGGAGAGGAGCTTTCCTGACCAAGGGAACTGTAGAGGCAGTAAGAGAAGAAGGATACCTTTGGGGCTTTATCCCTTCCTTACATTACTGTCCAAGGAGAGCAAAATGAGCAACAGAAGTCATAAATCTAAACTTGCTGCATGACTAAAGCAGCTGAGTCGTGACTAAAGCTGTTATGACATTCTGCATTCCAAACTGCCAACATTTAGTGGAAGGCTGAACTGTGTTCCTAGCAAATATTAAAAGCACAAATGCACAGTTGCCAAGTAAGTCTGGCTTGCAAAGTTCATTGTGTTTTATTCTAGCTGTTTTGTCCTCATTCTGCCCACTCACATCCATAGTCATCAGTAATCAGTCTGGTGTCTATAATGATGACATCTATGCATGACATCTGAGATAAGAAAATCTTGATTAAAATGAAGCGTAACAATAAATTCTTTAATCAAAATCCCCCATGAATATAGACTGTACATGCCTGCATCTGCCAGCTTGAAGATGATCACTTGAGAATCTGGTGGGTGCTGGTAAAAGAATAATTATCTTTCTCTCATCTATAGAAAAAAAAAAGCAGTTTGTGCTTCATTCACTTTATCACACCTGAATTCTGGTTTCCAGAGCTGTAATTTTTCCTCAATCAGTGTGAGATTCTTTTGTGTGTCTCCATCTTTGTATGACATGTTTCAGACTTGGTACTCTTGATTTTTTGGGTTTGAACTGTATACAGAATGGTTAGGATGAAAAGTCCTAATGGCATGGTTTGTGAGGCAGAGCAGTATTCTGACAGGAACTAGTTTTAAGAGAATTAAATGTCATTAAAGAAAACTGAGCATGCAGAAAATCCCTTTACTGGCTGATGTGACATACCTAGATATAAGCAGGTATTCCGTGGGGAGCAAGACCAAAATTGAGAATATAGTATCTTGAAATTATTAAATGAACTTGCCTGAACTCAAAAGGCCTGAACTGAAAGCTGTGTTTGAGGCTGCAGTGCAAGGTAAGTTTGGAGCAGCAAAAAGGAGTTTCACCTTTATTTTAAATAGAAGTGCCACACAACATTTGTGTTTAGAGAAGATGTACTGGATCCAGGTAATGAAAGACTTGAAAGAAAAATCCATTCAAAGGTGTTGACTTTATGAATAAATTATGCTTTGTGTTTTAAGGGTACATTAAAGAAAGACTATGACAGGCACATTTATCTGCTCATGCATATTTTCACCACAGAAAACAAAGCACAATCATTGGCTAGGTGACCCTGTAAAAGCTTTTCTTTTGATTGTAGGTCTTTTCATTAAACCTCTTTTCTTTCCCTTTAGTGAAACCTCTGTAAATCTACCCATGGGCTAATAGAAATCTATTTTTACATTTACAAATGCTGCTAGAGGTCAACAATTTAGCCTATTCAAACAAGCATAGGTAAATGAGCAATTCAAAACAGAACTGCATTATTTCCTGCAAATGCTTAAACATGGTTTTCTCTCTCTTTTCTATCTCCACAACTACTGTAGAGAGAGGAAATATTCTCCCTTGGTGATGCCAAGGAAATCATTACAGTAAATACAGTAATGTGCATGATATGTGAGCAGAAATGCATGTAGTGGGGCTTAGATCTTCCTAGGTAGTCAGTGCCGAAGGGCCTTGAAAACAGGGCCTCCATTTCTTTCAGATAGATGGATATTACTTCCCATCACCCTCACTTTTGGAGTCCATGATGACTGACATCTGTAATGTCCCATGATGCTGTGAAATGTGGTCTCTCAAAATCATACACTGACATGCCCTACTCACTTTTCAGTGGTTTGGGGTTGTGTGAGTGGCTGCACAGCACGTCTGTGTGAAGAAATGCAAGAGATATTAGGTGAAACAATCTTTGATTAAAAACAGGGCTTTAGAGGGGAAGCTGCTGATGTCTGACTCACTCTTTCCTGCAGAGTGTAGGTGGCTTTTGGAGCTCCATCATAGTGAGCCATCTTGATGCTTCTCAACATGCGAGCTGCCACTGAATCACAGACTCAGCAGCAGAATACTGCTGGGTCTTGGGTATTGAATGTAGAATAACTCAAAAAGTATCTGGTAGCTAAATGCACCTACTGTATACTACCTAGTTTCTAACACTTTTGCTTTGCTTTTGCACACTGAAATTAAAAGATGGCATTCAGTTGCTGGTAGAACTGGGGTCATTGTGACAGAGTTGAACTGAAAAGAAAACAGGCCCAGAGATGTGATTCACTGCCTGCAAAATCAAATACCAGAAAGATCAAATAAATTGAAGAATGCAAACGGAAGCTTTCCCTGCTCATCTCTAAAAGTTAAAAGCATTAAAATAAGTAACATGGTTGTCATGGTGACTGAGTATTTGTTTATGGTAAAATGCATCAGGCAAAGCTGAAATGTTTTTAATTTAAAGCTCAGATGACAGGGAATTGAGTACTGTAAGCAAGAACAGGAATATATTCTTTGTAGATACAATACAAGTAATTATTTTTCCAATGAAAAATTTCCACTACTCACTTTTTTTCTGTCTCTTCTGCATTGTATTTATGAACATGTTTGTCTTCTGATAATGGAGGAAGCCAGTGAGATAGGTTTGAAAGAAAGTGAAAATGAGCACCACTCATAAGCAGACTCTTGGCAGTAAGCAGACAATAGGAATTCTTATAACAATGTTTTAAAGAAAAGAATAATCCTTAAATCTGACTGCTGCACTATATGTTATTTATGGCTGGATCTTGTAAGTACATAAGGAGTCAGCCAGGTAGTATGCAGCATAGAGTTAAGCAACTGTAGTCCTGAAATTGTCAGATGACTCAATTTTCTGGGCTCCATATTCTAAAACTCAGTTTTATTTGCCTAAAAATAGCACACATTAAAAACAAACAAACAAACAAACAAAAAACCACTACACCTCCAGTACCAACATAAGAGGCCCTAATGAAATACTCAATTTGCTGCTATTTAAATTGATGGGAAAATGCTGTTAAGGTCAGAAGTGTCCAAAAGGCTGTAAGATAGTTTATCAAATGATAGTAAATCGGTTTAATGTAAATTACTCTTGCCATAATAGTCTACATTTGCAAGCATTTCTTTGATGCCACTGGGGGACAGCCCTCCATCTTGAACCAGTGACTTCAGTGCCTCAGGGCGACTTTGAAGGCTAATGAACAGCAGCATCTTCACCTACAGCTGTGTACTTCCAGGCAGTATTTCATATCAATGGTAAAATATCCAACGGATTTCCATAGGAGATTTTGAGGAGGTCTGGTGCACGGAGCTTAATTGTTTAAGGATTGGAAGAAGGAGTTTTTTAGAAAGCCTGAAAATCGTCAGACTTTCTCTCTCCATCTCTGTCTCTTTTTAAGGGTAATAAATGTGGTAAATTGAATATTTGATTTGCATGTGATGACTGCCAGTTTGTAGGGAGATTTTGCTGTCACTGGTGAGGAAACAACATTTATTTTACATTTAATTGTATTTTTAGGAGCATACTATTGTGTGCATTGTGATTTCAAATGAACTCACAACAATTTAACTAGTAACAATCATTATAGTTTCATAGTCATATATTTCATTGAAATGTCTTGTAAGATATGTATTAACTTTAGTAAGGATGAGACCAGGCTTTAATGGTACGTGACACCACCTAAGAATTTTTTAAAGATATTGCTTCAGAATGTAAGAGGGAAAGCATTAAAGTTCTATTCTTGTGCAAGACAAGAGATGTGGTTATATGTTAAAATTGAAAAAAAAAAAAAAAAAGTAGATAATCAGATTTGCAGATTCTCATGTAGATTACCAAACTAGTAACTACTTTCATGGCATTATTACGGAAATCAAGAATTCCTATTTGCAAATTGCATAAAATAAAAGTAAAAAGAAGAAACTTGGGAAGTCACTGTAGTGCACTGGGGTACGATGCAGTAGTAAATATGTCAAAAACACTTGAATGCAGAAGTATCAACATTTCACAGAGGTTTTATTTTTTATTTTTTGGTTGTTTGCTTCTTTGTTTTAAAGTAATAAAACCCTCCCCTTTCCTGGATCCCTTCAGACACCTTTTTAGAAATGCATTGGTTTTCTGAAAGAAGAGATTGGTGAAGCATTTACCATGAAAGTAGCTTTTAGCTGAAATTCCATCTTCCCACTTCATAATGCTTTTGTAAAATAGTATCAATTTCATGTGTACTGAATTTGAAAACAGTCCTTAGTCATGGGTAAAAGTCGACAGTGAATGTTATTGTTTGGCCTACATTGATTGTTAAATCAATGTTCCTCAAATGAATTTGCTAGTTATATATTTTTTACAACCTCACATGCATGCCTTTGCAAAGAGCATCACCTTTGAGATGCAAAAATTGGAGCTTATCTGCAAATCAAATCTAAGATGGCTGGAAAACTTATGAGATGGCTTTTTCTGGGTGGTGTCTCAGAATTCAGTAGATCCAGTACCTAATTCTGGTTCTATTGCTAGCTGCCTGTGGTGTGGGTAGCACAGATCCACGTAAATACGGACACTTGCTTTTTTCCCCTGGCCTCACCCCCAGTGCAGGAAAAATACTTATGCTGTTGAAAAGATCACTCTTTCATCTCATATCTAATAGTTCTGAATAATGCCAAAGGCTCTGGCATGTGGATGTTTGGTTTCCTAAAAGGTGAATAGACACCCCCTCACCTGTCTCACATACTCTGTACAACTTCCTTTTTCACTGGCTGAAATTTGTTCATACATTCCTTGGATCTCCGAGGTTCCTCTTTCATCCTTTATTGGTTTCCTCTCTTTTCCATTGCAAGTATTTTGTGCATATTATCCACCTCTCAATTAAGCGAGAGTGGTATCATTACATAGAAAAGAAGTGGCCAGTCAGACATGATTTTATTTGTATTTGACCCTGACTGGTTGTTACTATCCTCTGATGATTCAGTTTCATTATACAATTCAGATCTGAAACACTAATCTGAAAGTTTCCACTGGAGTATGTTAAAAACGTACCCAGTGTCCTGTCTCTTTCAAGAAAATTAAGGATAGAAATTTTAGCATAATGACAGGGAGAAAGCCAAAACACTAAATGTGCTAAACCTCTTTGCTGATGGCCCTGCCCGTTGGTGTAGGCCAGAGACTGGGGTGCAGCTGTGTGCCACCTGCTCCAGTCATGGGCACAGAGAGGCTGGGGGGGGAGGAGGGGGGGCAAGCTCTACAATGGCCTACACTGCTCAGCTGGCACTGATGTGTTTTGATGGCAGGGTCACAGGTGAAATTAGAGACCTTTTTTTTTTTTCCTTATCTAGGGTAAAGTATCTTTCCACTAACGTATGGGTACAACCTTCAGACTGTCTGGCTTTGACTGTGAAGATTAGGCTATTCAGAAAGCAGAAACTGCAAAAGCAGTGACACAAAATTCACTCAAATAATCACTTGTTTTATGTTCTAGTAAGGATGAATACTGTGCCTCTATTGGATTCCATCTGAATGTCTGGGCACTCCTGAAAACCAAATTTTGAAAATACCTAAATATCAACCACAAACCAAACACAATTAATTAATTGGCTAATGCTCCTTTTAAGATAAATTAAAAAATAGGATGGATTTTCAACAACTGAAGATTTTTCTTTTGATAAATCTGGTCCTTTGTCATTTTTGTTTTTGATCTTCTGCTTCGGACCTAAATTTAGGCCAAATGTAGTTAAGCTTGAGTGGATGTTTCCTGTCCATTCTTAAGAAAGGCAAATGAGACCCCTAAGGATTGGTAACATATGCTCAGAATATAATTCCAAACACTAACAAGGCTTTTATTAGCACCACACAGATATTCTTAACAGTGTTTCTTCTTGATGAGCTTTTATGATTTTAAGAAATAGTTCCTGAACTTTTTTTTTGTTCTGAAGAATACCAGTCCAGAAAGGTGCAATATTTCTCAGTAATTTCAGAATGTCTCTAATATTTTTAATGCACTCTTTTTGGCAGATTAATGCTTAGGTGAATAACACGTTCTTATTTATTGAACTATTATACAGTTTTGAATAATTATTTTGTAATATTAAAGGTTACAGCAGAGGGAGTTTCATTTTTTGTGAGGTGTTTATCTGTACCAAAACAATCCCATACCATCTGCCAGGATTGCTTTTCCTTGATTATGGATCAGAACAATTGTAGCAATCATGAATAATTCATTTCTATGATAGACCAGGAGGTGGATGACTCAGAAGACTACTATAATGCCTAGAAAACAAGCTACTGACTTTCAGTTCACTGAATCAACTGCAGCTTGAGAAGTGGACAAGAAATCAGGGCCAGTTATTTCTTGGGGTACCATTTAGAAAAAACATGGTTATATTGTTATGAGTATTACAGCACTTCCTGGGCAAAGTGAGAGAAGAAACAAAAAAACCTACAGGAGCTTACCTAAACTGAACAGGATCAAAATCAAGTTAGGGCAGCTAAAAATATCTGATCAAGTATTATGTATACTTTAATATCTTCACTGTTTGCTGTTACCTGTTCCTTAACAGAATATTTCGAGGCACAGGGCAATAATTGACTTCTCGTTAGCAAAATATATAGTAAAATCTCTCCTCCCCCAGCTTTCTCTGCCTCTTCAATGAACTGTGCCATTTTGCTAATTGACAATAGCTTTAGATTTTTTATTAACCATCTTAGCAGAAAGGTTGTGAAAATAGTAGGGTAGGAAGAGTGGGCTACCCTTTATAATGAGTTAAGCTGCCCTGAGACTGTTCTTATTGTCAAAGGTGGGAAGACTGGAACACAGTCTTAACATAGAAGTAAAAAAAAAGCCTTTAACCTGAGAACTTCACACCTTCTGGAGCTGCAGAAAGATAAGAGATTTGAATGAGGCTGGCTGGATTTCCAGTGTCACTGCAGAGGGAAAGCCCTGAGCTGAGCTAACAACCTCCTCAGCGGGAAGAGTTGCTTGATAAGAGTTCTACTTCAGGCATCAGATGTTGTGCAGTGCTATCGTTATCTCCTTCATTATTGTTTTTCTTTAATGAAATACTGCTTAGCCACCTGACTTCCTTGTCTAAAAGAAAGAAAAAGCAGAAAATAAGTTTAGTTTTCCCTGGGTTTCTAAGTAGATGCTCCAGCTGGCATTTTGTTAGAGATCCCTTTAAATTTGAACCCAAGCCTTGTTGCTGTCAATCAGTAGCTGGCAGAATGCTTGCAATAATAACATTAAACATGGAGCTCCATGGCAGAAACACAATGCATCAAGACAAGAACTGCTCCTCGAGGCCACGGAAAAATGTCCAGTATTTAAGTGTATCTCCTGGCACAGATAGGAACCAGGCTGAAACTGCATCTGTTTAGGACCATTAGCAAAGCAGTTGAAATTCAAACATAATAAAAGAGGCTGTGAGAAACCATTTCTTCCAAATGGCTATGCAAATAATGACTATACATTTTATGCATAAGCTTTTTTTTCTGCAGGTTTCCAATAGTTTTAACGCTGATTATGTTGGAATGTGCCCTTGTGAGATATTTTACTCCCATTTCTATCCTATAGCTAATCCTTAAATAAATGAGTGCACAGGGAATGAAAGTGATCTGTGATTAGGAGCACTGCAGGTTAGGTTTTTCCATTTTGCTCATTCAGGCCACCTAATACTTGGATCTCTCTTTACTGTGAGGATAACAGAACACTGGAACAAGCTGCCCAAAGAGACTGTGGAGTCCCCTTCTCTGGAGACTTGCCTGGACACAGTTCTGGATAAAGTGCTCTAGGGGAACCCAGCTTGAGGAGGGAGGTTAGACTTGATGATCTCTAGAGGTCCCATCCAACCTCAAGCATTCTGTGATGTCTACATTTCTACTGCCTCAATATCTTTTTAATATCTGTCTAAAATTTACATCTCCCTGGAAGCAGGCTGGATGGGACTTCAAGCAACCTGGTCTACAGGGTGGTGTCCCTGCCCAAAGAATGGAAATTGGAACTAGGTGATCTTAAAGGTCCCTTCCAACCCAAACTATACTATGATTGTAGGATTTTCTGATGATTGTGTGTCACAGAAAGCTGCTTTTGAAAGTAAAGTTTTTGAGGAGGGTTTCAGCAATCCAGAATGGAAGAAACAAACAGAAAAGAAGTGTGAAGGGCAAAATGTACAATTAAGGCATTTTTTGAGATGCCATGATACAGAGGATGCTTGTGTTAAAACAGTGCCTAGGGTGAAGAAAAAAACAAAACAAAACAAAACAGCAGTTACTCAATTCACTGTAGGAGCTGGACTTCTGAGTGAATTAACTGGAAAAATATTAGCCAAAAGGGAGAACATAAATTACTAGCAGGAGGGAAATGAAGGGACAAATGGATTAGAGTGCTTTGGTATAGCCAGTAGTACAGCAGAAGAAAAGACAAAAACAGAAAACATAAAATCTATAGCTGTTCTACAAAGAACTAAGTGAGAAATTAGACAGAAACTCTTTCTAATTTTATTTTGTCAGTGTTTATTCACAATTGTGCATAAATCACAGAGGACAGATTTGGAAAGTCTCTTCTGATGTCTGTGAAGTTTGTTAATTTTGACAGGCAAGATGTAGGCATAACCACTTGCTTTTTCCATCCGTAATAATTTTATTCTGTTGAAGGGGGAGACCATTCTGTAGTAGACTCAATTGCTGTGTGCTCCAGAATTACATTTATACATGAGCCTGGGATGTTCTTTTTCATGGAAACTTGTCTTCTGTCTTTCGGATTGCTTCTAGACTGAACTGATTACAAATGATTACGATTCAGATTGGAAAATGCCATTTTTATGAAGTCACAGACTTCTCTTCAAAAGTAATTCTTACCTATAGACAGCAGCATTTCAGTGGGTGTCTGTAAATCTAACATACCTTGCCATTTCACAAAGAAAAGAAGGTCCATACATTTAAAGGGTATTATTTAGATGCGAAGAAGCTTATGTGACACGGTGCAGGAAGTTCTACTGATGTTTTTTTCTCAAATGTGTTTTAAGCGCAATATCACATAAAAGAAAATCTTAACTTAGTGTCTCCTTTACAGGTACCTGAATAAAACATTTAGAATATGCTTCAAAGTCCTTTGCTGAGCAGATCCTCCTGAGTCTTGGGTGAATATCCTATTTAATTCACAGCCAGCATTCCTACTGCAGAAACCAGCTCATCTGCGTTTTGGAGCCCTTGACTTCTGCTGCAGCTATTCAATCTGTCTTTCTGTTTCTGTACGTGACATTTTCTGCCCTTTCATTCAGTCCAAATAGATATTCTCTTTAACCTTGTGGCACTAAAACATTTCGTTGTATGTGAAAGTAATGGCATTCGGTAATTGGCAATGCACCAAGTGGTAAAGGGCACCTCCAGTAATTTACTTGAATGCTGTCTGTATGAAAGCTGAAATAACATGATTCTTCAGCACAGGGGTAGGAGCTTAGTACCTTCCAAGCCATTAGTGTTAAGACACTGAGAGCAGGCTGCCTAAGCTCTTTGAGCTTTCCCTTGTACTGCATTATTTGTAATTCTTAATCAACACCTATTGATACAGAAGAAAAGTAGAAAAGGTTTAAAAGGGTTTGTAAGGATGTTTCATAGTTGTTTTGGTTGGCTAGAGGATATGGTAGCATGACTGTAACTCTACATTTCCATACTTTATCACAAATAGTCAGGAGGTTTTAGGATTCTTAATTATTTTCTGTCTACATACTTCAAAGTTCAAAATCTTTTATGTGATGAAATTGTAGGTTTGGGGACAGTCCTAAATATTATCTGTATCCACAAACAATAGACAGATATGTATTAAAAAAAAACTGAATATGAGTGGATATGGGAGGGTATGTGCACAAGCACCACTGTGGATTAAAGGCAGTGTGAACCATTGGACTGTGTGCACAGCTGGGAATTAAAAATTAAAAAGCGTGTAATTATTAAAGTGTGTGACTCACCATGTGACTTAATATTCATTTACTAGTGTGTCCTAGCTTCTTCAAAATGAAATGATGAATTAATTCTGTAGAAATTTCTGAGATCTTTAGATTTTTGTTCCATGCAAAACAGGACAGGATGACAAAGGGAGATGTGCAGCTGCTGTTACTCTCTTCTGTCGATATAAAAATGTAAAGATTCATATATACCAAATCTATTATGTTTGAATCAGTCCTGTTCATCTTTGTAGGCTTTACTATCCAACCATTATCAAACCTGATGCTAGGTTTGTGTTTCTGGGAAAGTTACAGGTCAGAAATACCTGCATAAACCAAAACAGTTAGGAGTAAGGAGAGAGGCACAGGTAAGTGAAGTGACTTGTGTAACGATCTGGCTGAGAACCACCACTAAAAATGAAGAGCATCCTAGATATGTATTTTGCTATGTGGCACTTATTTTGTCGACTATTTCTCATTCAGAACAATTCTTCCTCATTTGCATGTCATATTACAGTGCAGATAGGCTTCTTAAGTGGCAAGAATTGCATCAGCCTGTAAGTTCAGCAATAGTTCAGCTAAACAGACAGACGTTTCTTCATTCAGAATGACATTTGTTTGGATGACACGTGGTTTGAATGCATGCTATTCATACTCAATTATGGTGGAATAGATAAAGAATTGGAAGACACAGGCACATTCGTGTTTCTTAATGAAGAGCCATCGTGACAAGCTTTTAGAGTCTGAAGTGCCATCCAAGTGAATTAATTATAACAATCTGTTTTCCAATTCCATCTGGCAATTATTCCCTTTTCAGAACAGTCAACTTTGGCCCTGTTTACAGATTTTGAACAGACTTTGCAACAGATGCATAACCACATCACCATTTCACTGTCTGCTCAAAGGAATAGGAAGAGGGCTGTGCAGCTGGGCAGGTGAGAGGGCAGATGAGACTGTCTGAAGGGATGTCACAGTGTCTTCCTCTGCCTGAGAGCATCAGGGCAGGTCCACTCTCTGACGCGGATCTTATTTCCATGGATGTGTGTAAGGAATGAAGTTCCTAGATTACTCTGTTTCTCAGTTTTTCCAGTCCTGAAATCTTTGTCTATAGCACATGAGTCTACTTCAAGGAAGCAATAGTTTAACATTTATCCACAGAGCATTCTGATCCATTCAGGCTAGAGCCTAAACAGCAAAAAAACAGTTGAATGTGTCTCATGTCTACCAATGCATATGTATGGAGATATTAACTCCGTTTCTTTGTAGACTTAAGTTCCTTTTTTTTTTTCCTTTTAACTCCTAACAGTTTTTTATATTGTTTGCTACTGTGAAAGCTGTCTTCAAAGTGCAGCTGAGTTTCACCCATGCTGCCAAGGTGGCTTTACCCTCAGCTTCCTTTGGATTACATCCGTTTCACTCTGGTAATAATTTTTTGGCCTCTGCATCACAACATTAAAACAGCTTTGTCCCCTTGTACACTTTTATTGTTAATATAATCTATATTTAGTTTCTAATATAAACCTAAATAAAATAAGATATAATAATCATTAACACACTTATCCACTAGCAGTATAATTAATCCTAAAAATACCTAGTACAAAAACTTGATTTCTTCAAGACAAAGTATGAATAAACAGGGCCTGGATTTACATCTCATTACACTGAGCTTGAAATCGGCTAATGTTAATATTAAACTAATAATGGTCTTGTATCAAATGTTAGATAGATACGTGGATATATGTGTATGTGTATGAAACAAAATTATTTCTATTGAAAGATACAGCACTGCGTTTTTCAAGACCTCTGAAGATCTGCAGGTTGAGGGGGGAATTTTTTTTTTAATTGAAACATGTTAGGTGTCTCATGGCTGTTCAGTCAGTGAATCCATCATGATAGTGCTGTCTCCAGGGAAACTTGGAAAGTTATTACCTAGAAACTCAATGAAGATCAATTATGTTCTACCACCTGCACATGAGCAATATATTTGAAGAATGGCAACTGCATGAAATGGAAACAGAGTGGCAAAGGAGATTTTTTCCTACTTTTGTATATCAGTCATAGCAAGCAGCTTTTTCTCTTTGTACCCTAACTGATGAATTTTATGGGGAAAGTGCTTTCAATACCAGGAAAAATTTCATCTTGCTAGCATACACCCCTTTGCTGTAGAGTGACAAAGTATCTTTAAAAAGGCTGGGTCTTTGTGCTTGGGTGCCACAAAGAGCAAGCTCAAAGCAAAGGTCTCCCAGTGGGGATGCCTAAACCTCAGAGTCTTTCTTGGATGCATCAGCAAAAAGCTCTCTTGGCTTTGCTTAATCAGTAAATGCTGCTGATTGCCAGCAATGGGGAGATTCAGAACCCCCCGTGCAGCACCATAAGGGGAGTTTTTAACAGGTGCAAGAATTGCATGAACTGCTGAAAAAGTGATTTCTGTAAGGATTCCTGGATTTAATTATTATTAATGATGATACAGTGCTTGGAGCCATTATTACAGCTCTGTATTAAATGCACAGCATGCACTTTTTTTTTTTTTTTGTATCCTGGAATTACAGATTCTAATTACTAGAAGGCTGCATTATAAAAATTTCAATTGTGGTGGTTAATTCTGCTGAACTTGTCTCATTTCTGGATTTTCATATCAATCTTAATTAGCTACTGTGGAATTGAAATCAAATAAGAGGTTACAATTTTTTAAAAGAAAATCTGTTAAAATATGAATAAGAATGAATTTGGTTACTTATGATGACAAATAAATTAATTGATCATTGGTTCTACCGCAGCCTTAGTGCAGAAGCACAGTTTAGTACCTGTTTTCCAAACCAACATCAGACCAAGCTGTTTTATATTTGCATCTAAGCAAAGACCTAAGAATTCTTATGGAATCTGCATACATATATGGCAGCAGTGGAATAGCTCTGGCAATGTTTTATCTCCTCTACAGTTAGATGGGCAAGTGCCTGAGAAATCAGCTCTTGTGAAATGCTGCCTGGATTTGCCACTTTCAGCCATAAATTATTATATAAAGCACTATGTAAACATAGAGTAACTGATTACTTCGAACATCATGGAGTGTTGACTGGAAAATCCCACCACCAATGAAGAGATCAATTAAGTTACTGAAGAAACATTCTTCTTCAGCGGAACAAAAAACATTTGTTTTATTCACAACACGTACCTGGATATCAGCACATACTCTGCTCCTCAATTCCTGTGGAAATGAACAGCCTAAGAGAAACCTCAATAGCTAAAGGGGAAGCTGCAGCTTCCAGCACTGATAGACAAATGGAGGCTCAGAGATGGAGTGCAAGTCCTGGAGACCCCATGTTTTGATCTTGAAATGCTTCAGCCCCGGGTATAATGCATAGCAAAAAGCACCATGTAGCTTTAAAATAGTCTGCTTCTCCTGTTATCTCCTATTACAAGCAGTCATAGTTACTGATCACTCATTGCATGTACCCAGAGTCATGTTCTTTGTTTTTTTTCCTGACCATGGTGTTGAGTTACCGAATTTCTGCAGTAGAGGTCATAGCAGCAATGTTGAGGGAGCAGCAGGAATGAAACTCCTCCAAGGAGTTTCCACAAGCTGTTCTCCCATTCATGTGGCACAGAGCATGTAGCCTGCTCCCATGCCAGCTGTGGTGAAGAGGGGACAGCTCTGGCTCTTAGCACCACTCTGGAAGTTCTGCAGATCTCTACGCACAACATTCTCTGGGAAAAACAGATTTTTGAAGCTGTGTTGCATCCTTTTAGAGGCTCCAAGTGATGGTGCTGCTGCCTAGGGAACTTATCAATGTTTAAACACCTTCGTCAAAAACAAACCTGGCCTATTTTAGGTGTGACTGTCAAATAGCAATTTACCTTGTGGTGTTTTCCTGTCTGCTTGCTGTCATGTAACTTTTCGATGCCTAAATGCCCAAGAAAGCAATCAAATTACTTCTCAGCTTTCTTTTAGGGTAACCAAACCAGTGAGTTCCAGAATCCTTATTAAATGCAGTACAGTTTTCTAGCCTCTGGATAATTTTTATGAAGCATTGTGTTCAGACTGTGCAGCACAAAGCAGCTCACTTCTTTTAAAACTTGACATGAAGATATTATCATAACAAATATGCAGCAGAGAAGTGATTCTCTTCTATTATGGGCTCACCTGTGCTTCACTATTAACATTTTAAAAGCTCTCTGAACTGGTGCATATCCAAAATGTTTTAGATGTTGAACATCCCGTTTCTTTATGCTCTGTCTTGCTCTCTCTAGGAATTTGCCATGGTTAGTGATACTAACAAGGTTTGTATAGTACTTCACTTATTGATTTCCAAACAGAGACAGAGGAAATGCATTATTTCACAGGTATTCCTTCTTTTGTGTTACTGACAGAAACTGACTGTAGTCCTTTTTGCCTGAAAGGTCAGTAATTTAGTAATGTCAGCCAGGTGGATCTTTTCTTATTGACTCATTAATATAACAAAGAGCAACTATATCCAGAATGATTATTATGGAATATATGATATCCCCATCTGTTACAATAGGATATCAATAGCCCAGAGTGGATGACTCATAATTTCGATGCAATGTCCTATGCATAGTATACATCATGGTGGCAGATGGAAGAAGATGGATCTGAGCAGATGAATCTGGGTGAAGGGAATGTTGTACATATGGAGGTAGAGTAGGGCAGAGCACCAGACCTAATTTCTTGCCAGAAAGAGCAGCCTGCCAATTGGCATCTCCACAGTCACCAACCATTACCAAAGTAATTCAGCTGAGGAGGCAGAATCCTGGCCTTAATAGTGTCTAAGCAGCTGCACAGGGATGGCCAAGGGCTATTTTAGCTTCAGAATAGTATGCTGGAGCGATGAACTGCATAAATTATTCAAGTATTGACTGTGTCTAGATTTACTCTGGATTGACTTCCCAATGCCAAAAAAAGTCATTCTGAAGTAAATGAGGATAAGCACATTAGCCATACAGAATGCAGGGCACCGTATTGTCTATAATGGTGTAAGTACACAAATCCCAGAATTTGTGTGAAGAATGCAGCTCTTGGTAATGCTAAAGGTTACAGTTACGTTTGCGATATATTTTCTATACAACACAGCAATATTTGAGATACTCCAACAAGAAACCTAACCAAGCGAAACTTTTAACAATGACCTAGTTTTAGAAAAGCAAATCACACTGAATAATTTGTATTTAAAGTTTGAACTCAACATTAATAATGTCACACATACTACTCATTCTGTGAAATAGGAACTACTCTGGACCTCTTCAGAGTCGGTAGTAATCTTTCCTTGTAAGTCCAAGAGGAGCTATATTACGCCTTCACTATGCTGATATTGATTTCAGGAAGTCAACTCCATGGAAATAAACAACTTTACAAGCTGAGGCAAAATGTTGAGAGCAAGAAATAAGTCACTACTGCCGAATTTAATCAATTATTGTTCAATTCAAAAATTACAGTAATAGTCTTAGTTTCAGAAGGGGATATTCCTGATGTATGTTCTGCAGAGGGTTTCATGCAAAATCCAGTTCTGGGTAATTAAATACACATAACTGAGGCTTTCCACTTAGAACTGCATTTTATTACTTTCCTGTGATCTGCCGGTAGGTACTATCAGGATTCATCGAGTATATTTCTAGGGGTTGGCAAATAATACAAATATATGATCAATTATCTCAATGGTCTTCTTGAGATCTATGAGGTTAGATCTTCACAATTACATCCACCTGCATAGGTGACTTGAGGAAAGAGAGAAATGTATTTGAAATATGTGGAAAATGTATTTGCAGCCAAAGGACATGCAATGTAAGGCAGTGCTGTGATCAAGGGTACATCATGACTTGAGATACGTTAAGATTGGCATGGGGCCTGTGCATGTTAACAGCTCTCTCTAATGTTCACAGAAGAGCTCACATGCCATGCTACCCTCAGTGCAGGCAGTAAGAGCCACTTCTGTGAGGTTGCACGTCTGTTGCTGGGAGCCCAGGAACCTCAGTTCCTGTTATAGAACATTGTCTTGGACTCTGCTCCTAAAAGCTTCTGGATAAACTATAGCTAATAAGGAATTTTAAGTATCTTGCAGGATCTGGGCAAACAGTTCAGATGGAATCTCAGATGCTCAGATCCACCCAGAATCATCTTTTAATAAAAATCAGCATTGTAAATATGCAGTATTTAATAGTTTGCATACTGCCTAGAGTAATATAACATTCAACAGAAGCTCTGGAAGCAGGGGGCAAATGCCATGGCATATGGGTTGTATAGCTGTATTTTGTACCTTCCTCCCTTTCCTTTCCCTTGAGTAGGATTTATATAACTACATCCCCTGTATCTTCTTCCTTTTTGCCTACAGTACAATCCTCATAGGTTGAGGCTGAAAAAAATTAGCTGTCTAACAGCCTTTTCTATTTTAGGAAATCTAATGATTTACCTATAAACAGAAAAGAACATATCTGCAAGATTCATCATAGTAAACCTTGTGCCTCTAATAAAATATTGATTCTTACTCACCCAGTAATTTATGGCTTCAGTTTGCTTGATCGGGCACCCTGCTATTTTTTCACAAGATATAGCAATCACTGAGGGAGTTAAGGTCCTTTTGGATTACCAGCATGCTGTGTGTGGTTTTTTTTTCTCTTTTTTCTT
Organism: Cyrtonyx montezumae; assembly: GCF_038088225.1. NCBI lineage: Eukaryota > Metazoa > Chordata > Aves > Galliformes > Odontophoridae > Cyrtonyx > Cyrtonyx montezumae. The sequence goes on from NW_027071826.1 coordinate 16,391,361, forward strand.
TTTTTTTCTTAAGACATTATAATCATGCAGCTTTATACATTACAGATAGATTAATCCCTGCAAGGCAAGCACAATTGCCATTACCCAAGGGAAACACATTTTTACATTTACACTTAGCTGAATTAATTTATTGAATTGGTGCATGCTATAGTTAAAGGTCACTACATATAATTTCTCATAGTCACATCTTCTTATGTGAATTCTCAAGTGCCACTGATAGAAAAATGAAAGCCAGGTTGGAGAGAATGGAGTTATTCTGTTCCATGCTGAGATAGCTCTCTTCATTATTCTCTTTAGAAGAATCTTCCTGGTTTAGCACCTCAAACATCATACATTTCCACAAATGGCTAATAGCAAGGAAGAAATGCAATTGTCTCAGGACAAAAAGGTTATTTTTAGGGTTCTGCATTGTCTCCTTGGCATCAATTTTCTGTAATACTTGATATTAGCATGGCATACATAACATATATATATATAATTCCACTACTTGCTGCATTGTGTCCACAGTCTATTCATACTTAGGTTTTTATTACAGGAAGTGTAATAAAGTAGAAAAAAATAAAAGTGTAATAAAATTTTAAAAACAGTATACCACTGCATGTGGTGACTGATCACAGAATTAAAAAAATAGGAAAGAATGTCCTTAAAATAGACTGTGTTGCCCGCTAGTGTGTAAGAGGACATAATCCTGATTAGGTGGGGTGACCACGCAATACAGTATTTATCCTGTCATGGCTTCCTATCACTCAGGAAGGGAAATCAGATTTTAGCTATGGTGATTCTCTGCGGTGCTTTCTTCCGTCAGCCTTAGGTGCTTGCCAACATATAGCAGCCTGTGTGCTGCTGCCCAGCTGAATACGTGCCACGAGTTGCTCCTTAAAAAGTGATGCCCAATATAAGAAATGAGCAAAACAACATCCCAGGATAACAGCATGACAGGAGAGGAGAAACGCTGTGGCCATAGCGGCTCTGGCCCAGGAGATTTCTACGTTAATAAAAATTCCTGTATGTGGCTGTATGGGAACTGCTGAATCACAGCCTGAACCACTGATTGATCACCTGAGGTGAGCACCGAGTCAACTGTAGGAATACAGGTGAAGGCAATGCACCTGTGTGACCAGAAGGGTTGGAGTCTGGCTCCACCTCTCCCAGACCCCATTTAAGGGCTGACCAACACAGGGGAAGGTTCTTTTGTTGGAGATCTTTCTTGTGTGGAGTTCCAGGTGAGCGCTTCCTAATTTATTGGGTATCTTATATCTTCTTGATAATCTATCCAAAAATATACTATCCATCTTGATTATACTGTTTGGGTACTATTAATTTTGGTCCATCACCCTACAGGGTGCTTATCATTTGGATATTCACCATACTCGTGATGTGGCTAACAATGAATGACAGGTACAGCTATTGCTAATACTAATTACACTAACAGGCAGCTCCGAACAGGATCAGACCTGTATCTTCCTTTACTATCTGTGTTTGAGCTTGTTTTCACAATATTAAAAATTTTAGATATGTTCCTTATTGACAAAACTTTCTGTCACATATTTTCTCATTCTGTCTTGAACAGCATGGAATGAAGAAGATCAGGACATCTGTTTTTCTTTTGGTGAATTATACAAACAGTAACTCTTGTTATAGAACATCAGCTTGAAATAAGATTGTGTTAGTAGGAAATGATAACAAAATCAACAACCATAGTAAGTAATATTAATAGTAATAATTATGATAGCAATGATAACAATAATTCTGTTGGTAGGGGCATGCTAAAATTAACAATTGAACTTGGTTCAAAAACTACAGAGTCTGAAGCTGAAATCATGTGATTTTCCCAGAGATCCCTATTCCCGGAAACTGACCATACTGCCAGTCCTCCTGACCCATTATTGATTGGTTCTATTTTTGCTGCTGATAGGTGTTGTTGACATTGTTTGCAATTACAGACCTTGATAGAGTTGAGAATAGTTGAGGAGAGCATTGGAACTTCCCTGGGTTTTGCTCTAGCACAAATTACTATTCCTAGATTGCAAAAGGGGATGAAGGACATTTGTCAAGGCTTTTAGAAAGGGAAGCGTAATTAGAGCAACTCAAGCAGCCTTGATTTTCTTGTTTTTGTTCTTGGTTTCCTTATTTTGCCCAATAATGATCAAATGGGTTTAGTCTGTGGATAAGAATGGCAAAGACATTAAACAAATTAATGTGTTTCTTTAAAAGCAATTGCATGCTTTGTGGAAACCACAGATACACAGGAAGAGCATTAAAATAATTGCAGGATACACAGATATGTGGGGGACTGAACTAGGAGGTTATAACTGCATGATTTTCTCCCCTTTCTCTTACTCATTGTATTGTAAAGGAAAATACTGGGTTTCAAGTTTTTATTCTCAGAAGACTTTGGTGACTTAATTAAATCAAAGAAAGCTTCAGATGAAAGTCACTAGGTCTAAAAACCTCTTCTGGAAATTTCCTTGGGTTTTTGGTGGTGTTCTGAGACCCTGTGATGAGAACTGTTGGCTGAGTGTTCAGTGTTAGAAATGGTTTCCATTAGCAGTGGAATCTAGAGGTAAAGCTGTGTCACCAACAGACAAGTTCTGTAATGGCTCTGATGAGTTCTGTCATAAATTGGTATTTGAAGTCAGGGTGTGGAAAAATCACAGGTTAGTAGCAGATGCTTCTGGTATGTTGACAGATCCATCATCCTCAGAACAGCAGCTGCTGAGCTCAAAGCTTCTTGTAAAGATCTTCACTGTTCACCCCAGGAAGTTTTTTGAGTAGAAGTGTGCAATGGTCTCCATATGTCCACTCCTTTTTATTTCAAGGATAAACAAACAAATGTCCTGAGAGAGCTAGAAAGGCTTTTTCTGGATCTTATCAAGCTCCATGGTCAGCTGGCCAGGCAACTTCTAATCAGGTGTAGTATATCTACTCCTTTGTGCAACACATTACAATGCTTTCATGTCTAGGAAAACATTTTAAACCAAATAAATGTATTTAATTCTTTCCTTATACTAGTATCTGAGAATATTAATTAAATCCCTCAACAATGAAAGAGGGCTATGGATTAGAGAACTTAACAATGGAAAGTCCCTCAGCTGGGACTTTAGAAATGAAACTAATGAAAAGATAGTAGGAAATAGTTATGTAGGGAAGGGGAATGATGGAGGCATCCTTATTATTGTTTGTATCACTTTACAGCTGTAAGATGCTTCAGGCTGCAGCTGAAAGGGACTTTCAATTACAGGTGACCACTTATGATCACGTCATTATTAATTGTTACCATTGTAACATGATTTCTGAAATGTAGACGTTAACTTTTTTTGAGTCCACATGTAGTTTTCATACTTACATGTTAGAAAAGCAATGGTAACCCCTGAATTAGGTTTTCAATGGATCAATGTTTTTTTTACCTGCATTTATCTCATTAAGAATTAACAATGGTATCTATCTCCAGAGCCCAATTCACTCAATTTCTAAAAACGTTTGCACTTTTTAATACATTTATTTTACATTTGCTGTCACTGTAATGATGAATTTATTAAAAATAGCTTGCGGAGTAGTGGAGGATTTTCAGCCTAATAACATTATGTTAAACTCAGTACATGGTGCAGGACAAAAAAATTGAAAAGTAGTAGTTTTTGAAGTATCACAAATCTATCTCATCCTCTGGCAATTTTTTTCTGCTTCTCATTGTATAGAGGAAAAAGCTTCCCTTTTTAAATAGTTAGATGTTATTTCTGCCTAACATAGCACCCTGCAGTTATTCATACTGTGCTTATCCCTGTATAATTATTAATATCATGTAAGGGCTTAGCAAGACTCTTCTCATTATCCCTCCCAAATGAGAATAAAATGAACTAGCAGTGAGCTACCAAAGAGCTAAAGCAGTGTGTGGGATAGCAGAGTGGTACTTAAAGGGTAATGGTCTGCCCTGTTGGCCCCCTGAGGGTGCATATGACAATTTTCCAGTGAGTGGGCACCAAGCAGAGTGCTGGATGACACCTAGCATTTGAGAGCCTGAAATAAAAGCCTGTTTCTGAAATGATGTAAAAAGTCAGAATTCCTCGTAGAAGCAACAGGCTTTATTAGCAAAGGTTAGTTCCATTGCAGATGTAAAGCTGTCCAGCTCCATTGACTTAGGAGGATTCATATCATTTTGCAGAGCTCTGGGGCTTACTTCTTGAGCCTTAACATACTCCAAAGACATAATAAGATTTGTTCTGGGCTACACAATGTAGTCAATTCACAGTCTAGTTTCTATTGATCAGTAATGGAGCTGACTTCTTTGAGGGCATTTTTTGTACAGGTTTTTCATCTGCAGCATCCCTGAGTTTTACCTAGGGGGAAACACTGAAGCACAGTCTCATCTCATCAACTAAAATTAAGGAGTAGCTCTTCTGGATGGCAGGATATTGATAGCTAATAGCTGAGTCTTGCCTACTATAAAACAGATGACCAGAGCAACCTCTTATGAATTTATAATTGCTCTGATTAAGATAAACAAACGTATAAATGAATGTGCTCATCTTCATTTCCCAAGAATAATAATTATATCCAATCCAACAACCGAAGTCTTATTCTGATAAATATTTGATTTTATTCAGAAATAATATGGTAGCTGAAGGAGATATTTGTAAATAAACACTATCAGAATACTATAGTGGAATATTTACACCAGGGCTGAGAAGTCAGGTCTACTATCTGTATACATTGTTGCCTTCATATGTATAAAATACAGTCTTTCAGAATCAGGTTATAATCTCATTTCATACCATGTAAATGGGCATAATTGTATGGAAGAACCTTCTATGTTGAAGCTTGGGAATTAACTTTAAGTATTTGTATAGTCTAATGCTTTTAATTGGATTATGTTTTATTCATTGTATCAACCAACAACTACTCATTTATCTATGATATATTCAAAGATTTCAAAAGGGGAATGTAATCTTAACCTAAAGATCTGAAACTGCCTGCAGAACTATGGCTCTGAGTCTTCAGAGCTGCTCCTGTTGGCTGGTGTGACTAAGACATCGTGCTGCAGTGCGCTCTGGGTATCTCTTCTCACAGGCTTCTCAAAAACCACAGAAAATCAAGTTAGTATCAAGCTTAACATCTTGTACTTTTCTAAGGAAATCCGCTTTTAGTAGTATCTTGAAATTCAACATGAAATTAGACTGTTGTAGTTGTATTCTAAGGCTAAGATGTAAATTAATTATAAATATAAATATTAAAGCTAAATTTAAGTCGCTTCTTTGTATTAAGATATTCACCCATACAGCTAGCAAGAACCAAATAACAGGAAATGTGAAAGGAGGAAACATAAAACAGAAAGTTGTCTGCTCTTCAGTTGAAGAGGAACCTAGCTTTGATGACATCTCATTTATTTTCTTATTGTGTATAGGATTTCAAGGTGGTCAGCTTAGGAGATTACTCCAACTCTGACAACATTCTCTTCAACCTTACTTGTGGATGTTACTGTGGCAAATGCATCCTTTTTTATTCAGACAAACCATTGTCTAATGAGTTTTTTTGTTTGGGTTGTTCACCTCCCTCCAAAACAATGCCCTCCCCCTTTACGAAACAAAGAAAAAACAAAAACAAAAACAAAAAAAACCAACAACCCCAAACATCAACAAACTTAAACCTACAATAGTGTATTTCCCATTGTCAGTTGCTCAGAGTTTTTTTCATGCTAATATTGGTGTAAGGAGATGAACAGAGATCAGCATATAGAAATACAGCAATGTAACTTGGGGAAAGGAGAGAAGAAGGGAGCAGACCAAGGACTAACAACATGGGGGCAGAAGAGAAAGGAATAACAGGTGCCTAATGAATGTATGGGGTGGACCAGCAAAATCTATTCCTTTTCTTTGAACCAGCAAAATAAGAGCTGATGGTATACTGCAAGTCATTATTACAATTTAGAAGCAAGAGTTTATTAGCTTAATTTCTGATTTTAGTTGCAGACATTTGAAATAATCTCAGTATCACATTTCTGAAATGACATCTTTTTCATATGAATAATATTGTCTAGAATAAAAATTGAGTAGAAAGGAGCAAATCTAATAAATGCTGAGAATTAAGTCATTCTATACTGCTTCTTGAAACACATAAATCACTTTGAAATGAAGACTGAAATTGTTTAAAATCTAAGTAACTAGTGAAATTCTCTCCTCTGGAGTTGAGATGATTCATAGCTGATGCTAAATTATTGAAAGAAGTTTGTGTAATTGTTCTGTGTTACTTATTTATGGAAAGAAGAAAACCATGAATATGGCAAAGCATAAAGGAATGTTGATTACAGTTATAGGGAGAAGAAGAAGAATTGAGTAAAACCATTAAGAATAGTAGAACTAATAGAAGGAAGGCCTAATTGTCTTGGTAAGGGGGCGTGATAAGTTTGGGGCACCAGGAAAGCTGGGGAGTGTGTACAGCCCTGTGTATGAAGCTAGATCCTGCAGAGTCTGGAGAAATGTGGAAGATGATGATTCTACTTGGAAGTATTTGGAAGGTCTGATCATAGAGGAGAGAGAGGAAAATTATTTATTGTACTTCAGTGAAGTGGATATCTGTGAAGAAACAAGCAGCTGTAATGTGGGTAAAGCGTGAATTTGCTTCAGGGGTCCTTCAATAATGCAAAACACATACTTTGAGGTTGACAGTTAAAGAGCTGCTGCCCTGGGAGCTTATGTGCTGTGAACGGTTGAGGAGAGAAGCTGACTGGTACAGGGGAAGTGTGAATGTCCAGTAGAAAGCATTATACGTCTGGTGGTGTGATATATCAGACAGAAGGGTTCATCAGATATAAGGAAGACTTTCAGCAGCACTGAGTACAGGTGTGGTCTTTGAACTGGTGTCAACCCCAGGAGCAGTGCATGTGAAAGATATGAAGAAAAAGCCTGGTGGGGTGAGTACAGGAATGAGGGGCCCATCAAGCTACAGACTGGAAGAGCTTGCTTTGTTGAGCAATACAGATGCCTGCTGCCTGAATACATATTTTGCAATAAGTAGCAGGAAGAAGAGGCTTTTTCTGTTTTAGAAAAAAATAATCATAAACAAGCTATTAATATATACAGGCTTGTAGGAAGCTCATAATGTGCAGGTAAGGTCTTTAGGTTTGTTGGTTTTTATGTTTAACTTCTAGTTTTCAGGTCTGGTGACTCACAGCCTGGAAATTAGCAGCATCTCAAGGCTGAATCTGAAAAGACTACAGCTGCTCACCCTATCTTTCTGGAAACTTAGAGGCCAATTCTGTTTGCACACTGCCTTTATTTCTTCTATGTACAAAACACATCTTAAAACTAGTTTTTTTTCTGTTCATCTGTAAGGCCTGACTGAACAGAACAAAATCGCCACCTAGTGAGGATAGTCTCACAGATCAGGCTTTTTACTACAATTACAATTAAGATAACTATGTATGTGAAGTATTTTGCTATGTTTCTTTGATTGAAAATGCTACATCATTTGTTCTGTGGAAGAACAAATAAAGTAGAAATTAATCTGCAGAAGTGACAGGAAAATAGGCATTTTCTAGGAAGTGTATACCAAGCATCAGGATAACTACCACCTCTCTATGGGATTACAATTTGACTACTTGAACATCTGCAGTATATTTGCAGGGGGTCTTGAATGAAGGACCATGCACAGTGTCTGGATGCCTTATGTTTCCTATGTAGGTTGCATTTTGAAGAGTCTCTGATTTCTTCATCCTAGTTTCTCTGCATGAAATGCTAGAAATAGGGAAACTGCATAATTGGCTGAAATCCACAGAAGTATCCAGAAGTGGTTGCATATTAAATTAAGTGTACAACAAAGGTAAGCTTACACAGACCAAGTTAGCAATTTTTGTATAGGCTTCCAGTTAAATCCACTTTGCAGCAGTAAGGACTCAAGAACCCTACATTCTATCACTTTCCTCTCATTTTTATTCTGATGCTTTTTGTGGGTTACTTCCTGTTACTGTGCAGAAATAAAAAGAACATCAAGTTTGAAAAATAATAAGTCTTAGATTAATCAAAGTGTCAAGACTTTTTTAAAATAATGACAGTTTAAATTTAGGCGTTTAAGAGTCACAGTTTCAACACACTTTTTCTGCAGTGATAAACATAAAACACAAGATAAGGGAAAATATAAAAACCTCCAGGTACAAGAGTTATAACTTTCAGATAACCACATGAAAAACTTCTTGTGAATTCATGATTGTAAACAATGCAAATTACTGCCCTTCTCTTTCCTTGGTAGAGTTTGAGTTATGGTGATAAGTATTTCTTGATGTTTTCAAAGCTGCATATGCCAGGCCTTTCTAAAGTCAATTTTTGAATCTACTAGTGATGTAGAAGGGATCTAAAAAATTCTTCATAGCTGAATTTTTCATTTTGCAAAGGAGCTAATTTTAATCTGCTAAATGCTACTGCCTAAATTTATTCCCAGCTTTCCCCAGTAATAAATATTCCAAGTGTGAATGTTATACTTAGTGAAAAAATGTAATACTTGAACAGAATGTTACAGGGAATTAACAGCAGCTGTATATTTCAGCACAGTTTGAAACACTGACTCACCAGGAATTCCTTGAGAATATATATGTTGTGGTATTTTACTAGTTTTATTATGTTCCTGTAGTGATATGTGGACTGGATTGTGTCAGTGCATTGTGCACTGACAGCCATGCAGACAGGCAAGGAAGGTTGGCACTACAGCAAGCTTAAAACAGGTGAGCAGGAAATTGCCAGCTGTATTTCACGAGTCTGGCACTAATGCTGTAACAAATGTGAGCGTAAAAGCAGTATTGTTTTCCTGTACAACATCTTGGTCTGAAACATTTAGATAGGTTGGTTATACTATACAGAATCTGTATGTTGGTTCACTGAGTGTTCAGATGACCACATGTACACACACACTGCATGCCAGGAAGGAGAGGTCATTTCTGCCTTCATGGGGTTGATGTGAATGTATCAGCACTCATCTTCACTTTGAACCTTTCCTGTATTCTGAGAAGAAGCAGAAACCTCAGTTTGCTGTGGATTATTTTGTGTGTTGCAGTCCCTTAGGGTAAGCAAGGAAGGCAGGTGAAGCCAAGTGTTTATTTTCTTTTCAAAACTGATACTTGGCATAACTGCAGCTTCTGTTGCCCTCCAAGTCTTAGGGTTTTTGGTTTTTTTGTTGTTTTTTTTAAACCTCTTTAAAAAGTTCTTCAGTCTGCTTTAGACTGACTTTCCAGATTTAGTACTTGCCTTGAGATCTAAAAAGGCATCAGAACAAAGCTGAGGAGAAAATTCTTCTAAATAGCTTAATATACCTCTGTATTAGTGCTCACATCAAGGCACAGAAAACTCTGGTAAAAGTGCTAGAAGTTTGAAACGTTTCTAGGTGTCATTCTTTGTGGGGGATGGGAAAAATTGCTGTTACTTCACATGTCTATTGATAAAAGGGAGGAAACTTTCAAGTGGTGAGAAACAAAAGGTAAGGTCATGGTTTTACAGGTCAAACTAAAGCTTCAGCTGAAACTGAATATAGCACATTTGAGATTACCAACAGCTCTTGGAAAAAGACAGTGATTGCTTATGATAAATGATCTTCAGTATATCATCTGAAGGACAGTGTATCACATCTAGATATCTAAAGAAACAGTAAAAACTTTGAGGCTCACTGACATACATATGAGCATAAAACTAAATGCTGTGTTTATATTTAGGTTATTGGACACTGGTTCTGTATCTGACTGCAGTTCTACCAAATCGGTCACCACGTTAGTTTTTTTCATATAGCAACAGATTTTGTGTTCACTGGGGAAGAGAAAAAAAAAGTTAAAAAAAGAAAAAAAAGAATCTGTTGTCCCTGGTATTGAACGTTTAACTGTGAAGTTGTTGCTATAGCAATAATATTTCTAAAAATACTATATCTAAAATAACAGCTTGTGAGAGGTTTTTTTTTCAGGGTCTCTCTCATTACGTGTAAAAGGGTTGGATATCTGTATTCTCTGTAAACAAAATACTCAAAGTCAACTTATAGGGGAAAAAAAAGTATGGACTGATCTATTTTTACTTTAGGCTAGCATTATATCAGTAAAAACAGACATTGTAGTGCAACTGTGCAAAAAGAACATACACAAGGGCTTTGTGTACCAAGAAGCGTTTAGATGAGGTGCTAAGGGGTTTGACTTAGTAGTTCAGTGGGTAGGGATGGTGATAGGAGGATGGTTGAACTTAGATGATCTTGTAGGTCTTTTCCAACCTATGGACTTTCCCTAAATGATTGTATCTTCTTTTATTCTCCACCTTCCATCACTACTAGGCCATGGATGCAGTACTGTGAAGGGGGTGATACAGTGGTGTGTAGGGGTAGGCTGCCATTTGACAGGGCTCTGGAACTATAGGTATCTGCTGTCTCATAGAAGGAAAACCCTGGCCGTTTTCAGCACCCATTCACTGGGTGCAGCAGTTGCTCCCGATCCTGATGTGTGCAGATCCACACTTTGGTTCCCTTTCTTAGGGGTCTACTACTAACCATTCTAACACTATCACTTGTTTATCATCTCTATGCTGAGTGAAGATGGAGCAAATGAGGGAGGTGCTGCTTTTTCGCGTTAGAAACTGGAGAACTAGGCTGATGACATCACTGATAATACTGGTAAGCAATGTTAAAAGTTGCATGTAGCTGAACTGGCACTGCACTCCTTTCCTTACTGGCATGAAAGAGTGACAGTCTTAGAAGCTTGTCACCAGAGTAATTAGAATCAATTTAAAATGTCATTCTCTGTGAGTGGGAACAGGAAGTGGAATATAGCTCAAATTCAAGGTTCTCTTTGACTTTCTTAGTTGCTCTGAAGTCAGACGTGTTAAAGATCAGAAAAAAAGTGAGTGTCTTTTAGTCCCTGTTTGTCTATAGCTGTGTGAGTCAGGACTGACATTAAGATCTGTAGTTGGATCAGAAAAGAACAATGGTCTGCGTCATGAATGCCATGTGCTTGTGGCTAAGATTCTAGGAAACACAGCTTAAATGAAGTTTGAAATTGCATCAGCAGGTTCTCTGAAAGACTCCTAGTTTAGAAGCTGTGTTATATCTTTGCTGGACTACTGGAAGGTAGATTCTGCTTGAAGTAAATATTGATATATGAAGTCACCTCTGTTGTTATTGTACTAAAAACAGTATTATGTAGCACTGATATTTCATAACTAGTTAATAAATTACCATCACTTACTTATCTATTCAATAAAATTATGGATAAGAGAATAGAGATAGGTGAGGCACTGGTACCTATGTCATACATTAATGTTTCTAGGCCTTCTCTGTTAGGAAAAATTAGAATTTGAATTCGTGTATTTCTTCTTGCCATTAAATAGATCTTTGGATTTTATTATCTTCAGGGTAAGAAATGTCCATGCTTTTGAAGACATTTCTGTGAACTTATGTCTTATTTTTGACTGCAGAGCTATTAGTAATTCCACACAAAATGTTCAGTAAGAATAGTACATGGATCGGAGCCTTCACAAAGGCATTTATTTTTCACTGTTCTATAACACAGTGTGATTCTGAAAAAAATATAGATGTTTATTTTCATGTGATAAATCTGATCCAGCTGGGACACAAATTTGTTGAGAGAATGAAAAAGAATGCAAATCTTTAGCTTTGTAAAAAGGACTGAGGTAAATACAGAAATAGTTAAAGTACAAGGCATTGCAGTCTCTACATCTCAGCTTCCTCATTTTAACAGTCAGTAAACAGATGAAGTTAGTATTTCATAACAGACAAAGAGATTAGGTACCTATGTTTTATTTTCCTAAAGTAGAGCCCTAATTTATCAGAGTTCCTTCATGAAGTCCGGCCTATGGGTCAGGTATTGTCATTGATTTCCTTCATCTCAAAACAAATCTTCAGTTAGGTAGGGTGGTACTGTAAGAACTGATGCTATCAAAAACATCCATACAACAATGGAATGTGGTTCAAGCTAGGGCTTTCATAAACAATGGTGGAAAATTATGAAGTATAAAATTACAGGGCCAAGGTCAGGACCTTGAATTCGCACTGTGTGGTCTCTTCCCCTGCCTTCTTGGATTTAGCTGCTTGTGAGGAGGCAATTGCTGGCACAGTGCTGCCGTGCAACTTGGGCCAGGCTGCTGGGAGAAGTTATGTGAGAAGAAGCTGGGGGGAGTCTTGACAGTGATTCCCTGGCATTGTAACAGGAGTTGTCAGCTCAAGCACTTGCCCTGCTGAGCTACCTCCCAGGAACATGGTGCCTGGCCTTGTACCTCACTGATCCTGACCTTGGCTTGCTGCCTTGCCTTTCCATCTCAGACTCAGACCTGACGTGTCACTGTGAATTTGTCCAGGGCTGTTGGCTCATGCTGGTTACCATCACCAGATCTGATATGCACACCTTGCTTGAGTGCACAGTTTCTCATTGAGGTTTCTGGTTCCCTGTTCCTTGCAGAGCGGCCAGATTTGACTGATTGCTGACACACAGGTTAAATTTGAATCAATTTTATTGTTTAGCTTTAGTTGCCATTACCCCTTATTTAATATCATTTTAAACCCAACAGATTTAGCTTTCCAACCTTTTTGGCATGTATAAGGTGTAGAAATAAATCACTGAGATTTTTTTCCCCATGAAGTTACAGTGAATCTTAGTTCTGATTTTATTCCAGTGCTGCAGTGAAATTTCGTTCTATTGCATAATGCATTATGTTCTTAGGTCAGTATAGGGACACATCTGTGGTGAAGCAATTTGCACTGATGTTTGCATACTTTTTCTTTCATACTATATAAAATGGAATTAAAGCAGAAAAGCATGTCAAGACAAAATCCAGTACAAAGATTTAAAAAAAAAAGATGGGAAAGGAACATAACTATTTAAAGAGGAAGGTAGAAGCTAGAATAATTACACAAATGTTTATAAAAGTTCATAGCATCACATGATAATTGTTTCATAGGGATCTAAGAAAAGTCTCTAGTTTCATTTCCTTCTCCAAGCAAGGTCTGCTATGAGGCCAGACCAGGTTGCCTCAGGGCTGTGTCCAGATGGATCTAGAAAGCCTGCAAGGATGGAGAGTGCAGGACCTCTTGATACATGTGCTCCACTGCTTGACCATCCTCATAATTAAAGAATTTTTACTTATATCAACTCTGATCCTTCTTGCTTTGAGTTATGTACAATTTCTTGTCCTTCTACTTTGTACTGCTGGGAAAAGCTTGTCTCCATCTTCTCAACGTTCTTTGTGGTTATAGCAAGTCTGCCAGTAGGTCACCCTTCTCCAGGTTGAACATCCCCAGTATCCTCAGCCTCTTAAATTACCTTCTCAAGTAGTATAAATAGACAATATCAGGAGCAGTGGAAAGAACAGTGGTTCTCTGTAGTGGAGATATTGTAATTTCTATGTAGAGGGATCTTGTTATAAGAATCTCCATACTGACTGTGGCCACCAAGTATAATGCCAACCCTGGATGTGTGCTGAAAAGTACTGGTCAACATTCTTTCCATTGCAAAGTTGCTAAAGGGACATCTTTTTGATGGAAATATTTTTTTCATCCTCTATGAAACTGGGAACCCACCACAACTGAACATTCTTCCTGGAAACTGGTCAAAAGTGAGAAGTCTGTGAGAGGAGACAAATTTTGACTATCTTTTCACAGGAACGTGCAGCCACTGCTATCTCTGAACCACATGGAGACATCCTAGCATTAACAGACCAGTACTTTTGATCTGTGCTAGCATCAACCTTTTCAATATTTGTGTTACTTGGTTGCTGCCTTCTTTCTTGGCTTGTTAGTATTGCTTGTTGGATTACTGATTATTGTTCTTTAACTATCCGACTGAGAGCTCTGGAAACTCTAGCTGAGGCCTCCAGCTGCAGTTAAGTTAATGAATATAAACCTTTTTGCTCCTTTGTCTCCAAAAACAAAACCACACTCCAGATTTCAGTCACAATAAGCTAGACTGAAGATAGATTTATTTATTTATTTTTATTTCATGGCGATATGAAACCTAATCTTTCAATCCTTTCCTTCCTGAATGTATGAGATAAAATTTCATCTGAGTTAATCTTCTGTGGCTTAAATTTGGTTCCTTATATTCTAAACAACAAATCTTTAATTGTTAGAAATTCAGTTCTAATATTGTAATGAATATGATAATACATTAGAATAGTTTTTTTTCCAAAAGGTAAAACACTTAAGAGCAAATAAGTGAAGTCCTACAGTTAACAGTTTTAAAAGGTAATTAATTGTGGTGGTGTTATGCTGAAGGAGAATGTGAGTCATTACAGAAAGACAGGAATCATCAAAGCACCATCAGTTTGTCTCCTCCTTTGTCAACTGTTTGAATAATCTTTGTGTGTATGCATTTTTCATTCATTTGTCATAGTACTGATTTAATAATTCTATGGAAGAATCTTTCTCAGGTGAGCTTTGGATTTCTGTTAAAACTGGAAAACAACGTTGAAAGGACTTCTTCCAGCTGAGTATGTGTGTACTGAGTATAAGGGCTAGCTAGCAAGCTGGTACAGGAGGAAGTTCTTCAGGGGAACCTCAGTATTTCTGTCAGCACGTCATGTTGATTTTTCTTGACTGTTTGTTGATGCTGATTTACGTACCACACCTGATTTAAACAAATGTTATGATGCTCCACTGATTTCATTGGCCCTTCAATATATACTAACTAGTTCCAACTACTGGTTTCAACTAGATTAGAGTATTTTGGGGGTCTTTACTTAGATACAGATAAGGGAAGATTTTTTCTTTTTTTCCCTTTATGTTATCCACTTTTGCTTTGGCTGTGCTCTTGCAGACATTTTACAGTCTCTGTTTCACAGGAAGATCGGTATGTGACCAGAGCATTGCTCTTTGTAGCAAAACTACACAAAGCATGTTCTTCCGGTTGGTTTCCTTCAGGCTTTTGAATGTATAAGCAACACCTGAGCAAATTCAGAATGTCTGTTCGTGCATTTTCACTCACAAAGCAGTAAAGAATGGGATCAGCAATGCAGTTCAAACTTGTAAAGGCTTGTGTGATTCTGTAGATCTTATACATTGACTGTAAAAGCTGTATGTTATAGTTGTGAGGTTCTTTGATGCTGCGAATAAGCAATACAACGTGATAAGGAGTGAAGCAAACAATGAAAGTAACTGTGATATTCAGTATAAGTTTCCTGATTTTTTTCTTTTCTTCATCTACTGTGGCTTGATTACACCTCACTGCTTGGTAGATTTTATGGTAGCAAAACAAAATGATTATCAAAGGCAGCAGGTAGCCTGAGCATATCCGGAAAAAGTTTACCTGTGCCTGCCACCATTCCAGGGGGTATTTATCATAACATAATATATGATTAGTAGAATTGCAAGGATCATTAAATACTTCTTTATTCATCAGTATAACTGAATTAAAGGTGCCTTCCAGAAGCCAAACAATTATGCTGATGATCAGTGAAATTCTTCTTGTGCGTAAGTGCTGGAACTTCAGGGGGTGAACTACTGCCAGGTACCTATCGAGAGAGATGCAAGCGAGGAATGCAGTGCTGGTGTAAAAATTCATGTACATAAGGAAGGCAGAAATCTGGCAAAGCCTGGCAGGAAGGGTCCAGTTATCTCTGTTCCAGGCATAATTAATCCACAGAGGCAGAATCACAGAGTACAAAAGGTCAGCCAGGGACAGACTAAATAGGTAGACTGCCAACTCATTTTTTTTCCTCACCTGAATGCAAGACACATAGAGGGATATGCAGTTGATAGGAATACTGATCACCATCACAGTGCTGTACACAAATGGAAACAAATACTTATCCAGGGTATAATCATCATGGCAATCATCAGTGCTGTTCATTGTCCACCATGTGTAGTTTTGGGATAATTCCAGTATAGATGCAAAAAACAAACAAAAAAACCTTGTAGTCTGATTGGTGCTCATCTGTTAGTATTTCAGGATCTGGTTGGTAAAATTCCATTTTTCTGTTGGGGGGAAAAAAAAATCAGCTACAACATTTTTGGGTTTCTTGATTAAAGTTTTTATTTAGAAGATATAAACTGTCTTTGTAGGCGATCAACAGATTTATAAATCCCTGAATAGGCACATTCAGGGGAAGAGTTGCAATGTCTATGAAGGTCAAAGCCAGTCAGTCAGATGCAATTTTATACTGTGGTAAAGCAGACTGAATGGCTGAGACATATCCAGAAAGATGAGTCCTGCAGTCACAGTTCTCTCTTGTGAGAAAGTCAAAGATCAGAAAGTGCGCCACAAATAAACCTGAGAAGAATAAGGTTCTGACAATATGAATGTGGCAGATTTCCTATCCCTGATACCCTCCTCCTAATTAAAACAATGGTGAGACAAGGATAGAAAGACAGGGTTTCAGGCACCTCCAGCTGTTGAGATCTGCTCAGAAGAGCCACAACTTGTGGCCAAGTTTTGCCTCTATTATGAATCACTCTTGATGCATCCTTACACTTCCCTAACTCTCATTAGTATGCAGTCCCCCAATAACTTTTCATGCTATTCCAGCAAAGGTTACTGCATGTCCCAGGAAAATTTACATGAAATATGGCAAACTATGGATTCACGGATGCACAGGAAAATGTGCCAGACTCCAGTGACACAGAGACTGTCTGAGTATGGTTTCTCATTTACACTTCTTTCCTCTAAGAAACTGTACTTGCCTTGCGTGAGTTTGTAAAACTATCAGCAGTTAAGCTCATCTTAGGCATAACCAGAACCATGGGTGTCGATACCTTCAGCATGAAAACACCACTTAAATGGCAGCCCTGACTTTTCCAATGCAACTGGAAAAGTTGGGTGCTTAAGTTTTGAAAGCACTTAAAACAGCTGACCTTTCAGTAAGGCTGTACTACCATACTTATGAGACAACTGGCAGTCACTGATTATATCATAGCTCTGTCATTTGGAAACACGCCTACAGAGCATTTGCTGTGGTCTAGCTCTACTGATAAAATATACTAACTGCTTCAGCCATCGCCTCTAATAGCTTGTCTGTTTTGAGCCTAGACTACCAGCAGAAGAGATGAAAAGGTTGTAGACTGGTTAGGCTGCAAGATAGAACTGTTCACAAGTGTTCTCTCATACAAACCAGTTCAAATGGAAGACAGTTTACGGATAGGAATTTTCCTAAATGATGAGTAAATTCATTCTGCCCTTTATGAGTCTGATGAATGCGTGTAGAGGTTTGTGGGTTTGTCAGACAAATCGATGTAGGCTTAGTGACTAATGAGTGGTTGCTATATGGATGTCTCTTTTCTATCGAGAAACTTTCACTGAGATATATATATATATATATATATATATATATATATATATATATAAAAGGAGTAATGAGAGAACTAGTAGCCGGAAACAGCAAACTTCATTTTAACTGCCATTGCTGTATTTGATCAAGTTGGCTAACTTTTCACAGTCCTAAAATCACTCACCTGCTTGAAAGGCAATGAAAATTCTTGAGGACTTGTCAGTTTGTTGAAATGAGAAACTTTACTTACATGATGACTATTCAAAAAAATGTTGCATCTATATGTAAGACGCACAATATATCTTTGACTTGGTGTGGTTTATTAAAACTGCATGGTAAATAGGGCATCTTAAGCTTACCAGCATAGATCAGTGTTTCAGGTTAAAAATCTAGCCTAGAAATTAGATCTCAGGGTTTTTCTGGCCCACTTTCAACCAAAAGCAAAGGAAATGTTTGCAGACTGATTAGATAAGTAACAGATAAAATACTTCTATTAATAAAAAACAAAAAAGGACAGTAAAAAGTTACCTGTGACAAATATTGCAGGGAAACATGCCCTTTCAGAAGCATGTATGTAACACAGTAAGCGCATGAGGCAGTGTTTATCGTGTGACTGAGAAATAGGAATTTCTTTTCCCTCGCCACAAACTCTCCACTGTTAATTGATCTTGATTTATTATAGACTGAACATCCTTATAAGCTTCTGACTTGTCTCCTCGCACAGGTGGCTTTATCAGCTCTTTCATGCTGGTCTACAGACCAACAAACCCACCTTCAAATATCTACTTTTAACTTGCTTTTTTTAACAGTTTCCCTCTATGGGTCTCACTGATCATAAAGTAAAATACATGAGGGCATACTGCACTTGTTTGAACAAACTGTATCTTCTTCAAGGCAAGACCTTGCTTTGCCCTCCAGCCACCTGCCTTGAGGAATGAACAATGTAAGCTATAACTGGCTAAAGACAGGCTGGGACACTGAATGTATTATTAATAAATAAATAGCTGAGATCATGTGAAATTTCCTACCTCCTCACTTTTTCTGTCTGTCATGTTCACAGCTCAGAGCACCTGAGCTTTTCTTTTCAACTACTGTCTTCAATAATTTCTATAGACAAAGCCCAGGAGGCACTCTGAACTTCCCCGGGTAATCTATGTCCCAGCTTTAATGACACATCATCAGTGCTACTCATATGAGGACATGCTAAAAAGTGTGTCATTCTGGCATTTATGGATGACCTGTGTGTAACAGAGCTATCAAGAGAAGTAAGGCAAAACATATGTTGTAGTTTCTTGAGCAAAAACAAAATCTGTTTTGCAACTGATTACAACACATTTTTTTACAGTTATCTAAGATCTTATCTCAGGGGAGCCTTTTCGAATCAAACTTCCTTGCTTAGAACTTTTCTGATCTTTATGACTATGTAATGTCAAATGATTTCTTACCTGAAAATATGATCTGAAGCACTGCCAAGGTTTTTCTCATCTTCTCAATGTACCTGCTAGTCCTTAGTATATTTCTCAACAGTCAACTTTTGCTTTTAGACAGATGACTGAATGACTATCGTTGTCCCACTATCTTTGCCATTTTGCCACTGAAAATCTGCTATTCAGAGAACTCTGGAGAAAAAAAAAAAAAGTAACTTGCAGCCAGATGTGAAATTCAGAGAAATGGTCTAATAAATGTTATACATCAAGTAATGTATGGAGACAAGCTTATAGATTAACTTTAGGAATATTACATATGGCATTGGTATTGATGTATGTCTGCAGTATCTAATTTAGATTCAAAGAGAACTTTTCACAGTCTCAACATTTATGCCATTTTGAAAGTAACAAAGAATGCACTTATCCTTTCATAAGCAAAAATACAAAATACATGTGCCATAGTCTTACCTGTAAAAATCTTCATTTTTGCATATACCTTGCTTTTTAGATAAGACAGAAATGAAGAAAACACTATTGCATCAGGTAGATCTGTAGAATACTTGCTGTCCTAATGCCACTGTGTTATCAGCCATGAGATGGAAGGGCAGATGATTTTTTTTTCTTTTTTCTCTAAACAAGTTCAACGAAGCAGATAGATTTCTGTTCTTAACATAAGTTATATAACTAGGCTGATTTCTCAAAGTACAAGGACCATCGATTGCTGCATATTTTCTTTAATAACCAGATCTCAACACTTAATTCTGAAAACCTTCAGTTGAAGAGTTGAAATATGTCCTTCAGTAACGTGGCCTTTTTTGCTCAAAATGAAAGGCATTATTTTTGCATGCAACACAAAATTTTGCTCACAGTTCACTGAGATTCAGTATAAACTCAATCAGGCACGAAAGAATTCAACCTTTTTAACTTTGAGATATACTTCAACTATATTTGTTTTATAGAGCATAGCTATTTCATTAACATGAGCAAATAGAAAATATATATATATATATATTTAGGAACATGGACTACACAGGTAAACAGTATTTTGCTATAACTTTCTGTGCATTGTGTTTTCCTCTATGCATATAGAAAGATGCTTTAGAAAATATTTTCACATATATGATGCCTGGAATTCTAGGAAGCTACCTACTTTTAGAATAGCTTGTTTTTCTGCCAGGTTATAAGGATGGTGTATATTCACACAAGTAATGCTGAGTACCTTCTTAATGCACTAAAATAGTAAAGAGCAGTAATAGAAGAGCTACTGGAATGCCTTCTGAGGCACTTACAATGAGTAAAGGACAGCTCAGAATTCTCAAAACTCATGCCCAAGTCCTTCCATTCTTTCTCCCCTCTTTCTCTAAGCAATAGGTGTTTTGATTGCGGCAATACTCTATAAAAACAAATCAATCTGACATGTCTTTTCTAACTCATTCTTTTGAAGTTATTTGCCCTTGTACCTTACACTTCACTTGTGTTGGGGGGTAGAATACTACTTCCCCCAAAGCAGTCTTTTCCAGCCTCTTTTTTTGTCCCTACTCCGTGTTGCATGGTGTCAGCATCACATTAAGGGAAAGCTAGGATAAAATCTGTACCACAACATATACATATATCCACTGACTTCTTGAATTTTGTGCACTCACCTAGAGAATCAAGTGTTCCCACAGAGCAGTTTCACTCCTGTACCATCGATGGGGTAATCAGGGTCCGGTTCTGAGAAGAGAAACTGCTTCAACAGATAAAGTAACAGGAAGCTGATCTTGGATGCACCAATGAAGCAACAGCTCACAAGCCTTTTGATTTTTTTTTTCTTTTCCCTTTTTTCTTTTTTTAGACAGAAATATGAAAAATGATGGTAACCAGCTTGGTAAATCTTATATTTTTGGTAAATTTAGAAAAGTTTTATTGAAGATACTGTTAAAGTACATGAGTAGAGTGTATCACAAACCTCTTATTTAAGAGAAAATGCATTCTACAGAGAAAGCACTCCACAGAAATAAAACACTGGCTTTTTTATTTCATGTGTTTAAAATATAGAAGCTTTTTCTGACCAAAAGATTTGGCACTTGCTTTTTCCTAAGAAGTTATCATAGAATCAAAGAAAATTGTACATAAGAGGAATTCATAAAACTGTATCATAAAGATGGAAGCAAGTTTGTGAACAGTGCCAGTTAATATAGGATAACAAAAATGTCATGCACTTCAATTTGCATATTTGTTTTTTCTTTATACAAAATGAAAAGGAGATTCATTTTGCTTTCATCGAAGTTATTCTTTTAACAGATAAGAAGGTGAAAAAATTGTTAAATAGGTACAGTTTGTTCATTCCCTGTGTGATCAGAGTAATTTATTGTGTACTCTGATTTTTTTTTTTTTGTAAATTCTATTTAGAATGATGTTGGCAACTAAGAAACTGGGTAGAATTTTTAATTATACATCTATTGGATAACAAAATAAGCAACCTATTTGATGATTCAGATGCTAAGGAGAAATGAATCAGACAAATTTAAAAGCTCTAAAATTCTTACTTCTCTGAAAGCAGTACCAAGTAGTTGCATATTTAACCACTGGAAGCAGAGACTTGGTTACTTCCTTTTTTCCCAGACAGAGCATGACATTTTTAGCTACAATTTTTCTACGGATTATCAAATCATTCAATTCTATTTGCAGGCAATCCTGAACTGGTCTCATAGCGCCCTCCAGCTTGGTGAAATGAAGGATTTTCAGCACCATAGCTTGAAGATACGTTAGTTTAAATTCTAAGCTAGAGCTTCAATCAAAGCTTTATTTTCACGGAGACAAAAGTCATTAGAAAAAGACCTGTTTCATCACTTTTCACCTGCCTTTTCCTAACATGGCAGCTACTAAGAATGGTGGGCAGTTAAAAGTTCCTATAGTTCACTGAAGAGTAAGCAACTTTTATTATTATTAGAAATAGAGAAGTGTAGTTGACATATTTCTAAAGGTCTTTGCTGAAGAGTTGACGGGGGAATGAAGAACCAAAGGAAGCAAGAGAAGAGATTATCATTCTATATGTTTCTGGAAGGAAAGTCATATGCAAAAAAACCGTCCAACTCTTGTCTGCATCAGTATTGAACTATTCAATTTCTGATACAAAGAGCAATTTTTTTTAATTTTTTTTTTGGAGATCTGCATCATCTTAAAACTACAGGTGGCAGAGATTATAGTGCAACTAAGAAGGAACAATTGAAAGCAGAAGCACCAATAGTAGAAATTTTTCTACAAAAAAAAAAATATATATATATTGAATATTTTGTTTAAGTCTTCAATAATTGTATCAGTTGTGATTGAGTTTACAGCAGCTTATGTACTTATGCTGTGGACAAGAATGTAAAGAAAATAAAACAGAATTTACAGGTAAAAAAAATATTTCTAATCCAGATTAAAATTCTTTATAGTTCAACCATCTTCTTTCCACAGAAACAGATTCCAAGAATGCTATTGTCTACCAGATGAAATGACAGGCATTCAGCACAGTAGAGGATGGAAGTATGAGTTTTGAAAGCTGATGTTTTTAGGTTCCTGTGGGTGAAAAGAGAATGAATTCCTCTGTTGAAGCCTTCTACCAGGAATAAATTGATGTATTAATTTAAGAAATCACCTAAATTATACACTTGTTTGCTCATGATGGCAATACTTTCTTTGTTTGCACACTCTAGGTATGCAAAGCTGAACAGTCTGCTGGAATAAATGTGAATTAGGACCGTGAGCATAACTCTGCCTCTGCCATGACTCACTGTATCCTTGAGGAAGTCACTCTGTCCTTCTGCACGTAATAATGACATCGTATAGCTCATTTGGGTGTGAGCAGGTTCATTAGTTAATGTTTGATATTGCTGTAAAGTGCAAAATGTTTTGTGAGTGTTTGGTATTGTCATTAAAAAAGAAATAAACAGGAAATGTTAATCGGGAAATGTCATCACTGAGACATGAAATTCCTCAATGACACGGACAAGATGGGCAGTCCCTGAACTAACAGCATTCTTTGTGAACAGAAACATGAAAAACAGGTGTTTTTCTACATCTCTAGCAGTATGCCTGCATGATGTCACACACTGCATTTTGCAGTGCCTCATTCCTCCTCAAACATGCAGAACGTGAGCTCTGCAGTTCATGAACGTTAATAGTCAGAAAGCTGCACTTTAAGGATTTTTCAGTGTATATTTAGATAGATTGATCACCAGTGTGCCATGGCAGGGGGCTGGAGCTCGTTGATCTTTAAGGTGCCTTACAACCTAGGCTGTTCTATGACTATGAAAGCCTCGAGGCCAGCCAGCAGTCCTCAGAGCACAACCTCGCCCCGGGTACCCTGCACCCCAGAGCCGCTCCCAGCCACACCGCCGTTTGTTGTACAGAAGATCAAAGGTCTTTCTTTCACCACGCTGCAGCTATCACGCCTACAGTACAAGGCGTTTGGGCACAGTTACTGGTAAAGTCCTAGAAACGAGAGAGGAAATTGGTGGAGGAAGCGGATCTTGTAAGAAGAATCCATTTTTAAGTTGATGAAAGTCACTCCCCCACTGCTTGGGACTTCCCGTGCCCTCTCTCAAAATGGCAGCCACCAGCTTCACCCTACGCCCGCCCAGTAAGGGCTGAGACGCCTTTCCCTGGAGTAAAATGGCGGCGAGGAGCGCTCGTGCCCCGCCCTCCACAGGTGATTGCCAGGTTGCGCGGTCACGTGGCGGACTGGGGCGGGGGCAGATGCGGGTTGTGTACGGGCGGCATGGGTCGGCTGGCAGAGCGGTGCGGGGCTGTTGGGATGAAGCCTGGTAGGGTTTCTCTTTGCCTTGCGGCTCTGCTGCGTGCTTGGCTCCTGCTCGGCTCCAGCTGGGGCTTGGGACCCCCCAGGGTCGCTGCTGTCTACGTGCTGGATGATGCCGGCGGGCTGGGCAGAGAGTTCGACGGGATCGGAGCGATCAGCGGCGGTGGGGTGAGCGGGGCCGGGTTGATGGTGTGCCGCTATGGGGTGGCGTCGCCTCCTCGGGGCGGCGGCAGCTGGGGGTGGGGGAACCAGTTAGGGATAGCTGGGGATATCGCTGGGCTGTGGGGCTGCAGGGGAATGCGAGGAAGGCGGTGAGCCGAGGCAGGGAGGGGAGGGTGCGAGGAGAGCAGTGCTGGGATAGAGCTTGTTGTGGCTGTGGGATCTCCCCATGTCCCTACGCTCTGGGCTCTCCTTGTAGTGAATCTCGGGTGAGCGGTCTGCGAAGTCGGAGCTGTGCGATGGAGGGTTAGAAAGATCTCGGTTTGAGTTCAGCAAGTTCTTTATGCTGTATTTAATTCTGTAGGATTTTTAATTATGTGGGAGTGCCTAGATTGTAAAATGGGATGTACTTGGATGTTTGAATGTTAAAGTATTAGTGTTTTCTTTTCTGTTTTAGGCCACATCTAGACTCCTTGTGAACTACCAAGAACCATATCGCTCTCAGATCTTAGATTACCTGTTCAAGGTAAGGGCTGTGTCACTGCTGTTCCAATATCTGATTTCATGCCAAACTTGTTACTGCCTCGTGTTGGGATGGCTGTGGTGTATTCAGGCTTACTTGAGGTTAGGCAAGCTCTGTCTTGTGAAGCATCTATTTAAAGCTGTTTTTTAAGCTTGACACTTGAGCACTGTAGAATAATAGAGACAGCAATAGGTTATGTTAATACCTGTGATTTGTAGATAGCTTTATAGCTAAGAGTGGAATGGTTGAAACCAAAGGGAGCTTAAACCTATTTGAGAAACCCTGGTTTGCACGCCAGTTCATACTGTAGAAAACCACTCATCCAAGTATACTGTATGAAGAACTTTTTTTTTGCATGATTATTAATTATAAATACATATAAATGTTGTATTAAACACTTTTATCAGACACTGATTTAATTTTCATTATTATGTAATTGGCTTTTATGCATACTTGCGGGATAAATATTTTTACCTTTTTTTATTCTTCTCCCATAAAGAATCTGCTCCTAGCTTTTCATGAGTTTTGATTCTGCTGTGAAAAGCTGGGAAGCTTCATCTGGGAGAAGAATAAAACCAGCAAGTGTTGTCATCAAGTGAGCAAACTCTAAAACCAGAAGAAGGAGTCTCTTTCCTTCAGAACATGACAGCTGCTAATATATAGCTGATAATTGCTGCCTGTCCTAAAGAAGTTTTTATCAGAACCTTACATTTTTAGTTGCTGTTCTTGATAGTCAGCATGTTGTTTGGGAGCCTATTTCTTCAAATTATTAGGATTTCTCTTTTTCTTATTTTCAGCGTATTTTCATCATCCTTTTTGAGTTAATGAGGGCTTTTTGCTTTATGGTCGTAGGAAGTGGGTCAGACAGTTTTGATTCAAGAACAGATAGCTTATCAATTTTGTGAATTTGGCTGCATCACTTCAGTAGAACATATATTCCAGGCTAGTGTAGTTACTGTAGAGGGGATATGAATGTTTTTGGTTTTTAAGCTGCTTTAGGTAGTAAGTGTAACCTGTAGAGTTACTCAACTTAATATGGTAAGGTTATTGCACTGGACAGAAAGAACTTGTTTTGCTTTTGGCACTGTGAATTACTCTGCTGAAGGAGGATGTCATGTCACTTTCAAGTACTGTAATCCAGATGGCTGGAGGGAAGTAATTCACCGTGTAGTTTAAAATTGTGTAAAGGGTATAACAAAGAGTAATGTGTGACTGAGGAGCACATATGTGTTCTTTGGAAGAACAAAATTGCATGTTATGAGTTTTCTGAACGAACCAGCAGCAATGTGATAAAAGAAAGTCTGGTTCTGAGAGCATGGTATTTGAAACATCTTTAGCGTTTTCTTTCACCCGAAACCCTAAAACTGTTCTGATACCTGGGAGGAGGCTTTGCCTCAGTTTTCTTCTTGTGTTTAGTGTTGGTTTGCATGGTAAAGATCGAAAAGGCTGTGTGTAGAAGTTTAAAATAAAAGATGGCTCAAGGAGAGAGATGTAAAAGTGGGGAATATTTGCTTCTTATTTTAAAAAAAATGTCTGTATAGGTGTGGGCTTCATTCTTTTTTTTTTTTTTTTTAGTAAGTTCATTACTAAGTCTTAAAACTTGGATGCCAAAATTATACTTGATTAATTCCATGCAGAAGCCCAGCTCCACTGGTGCTTATTAAAATAATGAGTTGTAAGTTCTGGATTGAGCAACTCTAAAACCACCAATTGCTGAAAGAACATAGTAGGAGTGAAATAAATTGTGTGCACTTACATTCTGTGTTTTGCCTGCCAGCCAGATGCAAGGGAAACAGGGTAGTGTACCAAAAGACTATTTGTTTTTCAGAATTGCAATTTTTCTTTTCTTGAAACCTGCTAATTACAGAAAAAGTTATTTCTGACCCATATGTATGCTCTTTCATGTAAGCAGTGTAACCCTTTATATAAAATAAATTTATGAGGACAAAACATTTAATCATTTGGTTATTTTTTTAGGAAGAAACAGTAAACTTGGCTTATAGTAGTATTAAAAATACTTTAATGTTCCTCAGAAAGATTATCTTCTGCTTTAAGAAATTTTCAGTATTTAACATAATCAATGTAACATCCATAGGGTGGGGCAAAGTGTCGTTAACTCTGCAAGAGTCAGTAAAACTAACAACAGACCACTGTTCTGTTTACCTTGCCCTATTTCCTTTGGAAGTAGAATTTGCTATATTCCCTTATCCTGTCTGTTTTAAGTATTTAATAATTGGGGAAAAAAAAATGTTGAATTTCTAGCATCCTCAAAATTAAACTGCTTGGCAGTTCCTGTCATTAGTCTGATTTCTTTCTTTTTTTCTTTTCCAGCCAAATTTTGGTGCTTCTTTACATATTCTCAAAGTAGAGATTGGTGGTGATGGACAGTCAACAGGTATAGATTATGCAAGGTTTAGCTTCTCATTGCAGTGATGCTGTAAGTAGCGTGTCCTGCATGCTTCTCTTCACTTGAGACGTGGAGATGCATGTTCTGTTGTTCTACTGAAGTTGCACAGAAATATCAAGGGATGATGTCTACGGTCTTGTATAAGAAATTTATACTTCTGACCAAGAGATGGTGCTCCTTTCCCCCTGCCCTTCAATGTGTAAATATATAATATGGTAAATAGGTTATATTCTAGAGAAGAAGAGTCCTCTGCAGAGGATTTCTCAAATTCTGTTTTTGCAAAACAAACCTCATGAAACTTGTGTAGGTCTAGTTAATGTATGCCTTAGAAATGTGGAAATGCAAAGATCAGAAGCAGTTTTCATTTTTGGTTTTGAGCTTCTACATTTCATTGGGGTTTGATCACTGTTTTTTTTTTTTTTTTTCCTTCCCTTATGATCCTAATGCTTGATATTTCCTGGTGGTTGTTGAAACTAAGATAATGCTAAAATATGTATTTAAGGTTATCGTATCAGGGTCTAGGAAATGACCAGTAGGTAATTCTGATGTAAGTAACATTCTGATGCAAGAAAAAAAGTGCCTAGTGCCTCTAAAAAAAAAAAACAAAAAAACAGAAATGGCGCAAAAATGAACACCCACTAAAAACCAAACCTTTATGCTAAGTTAACATGCTAAGAATGAAGGGTGGCCAGTTTTGCATGTTCCCTTCCACTATTCGTTTTGCTTTGAAGTATAGAGCAAAGAATGTGTGAACCGTATTGGAGCTATGTGCTTGACTGCATATTGTAGCAGTGAGCAATGCAGAAAACTTCATGATGTGCAACAGCTTATGACACAGAAGATAATTGTGAACTACCTGTCTATTCCTTCCTAGATGGCACTGAGCCCTCCCATATGCACTATGAAAATGATGAGAACTATTTCCGAGGTTATGAGTGGTGGCTGATGAAAGAAGCTAAAAAGAGGAACCCCCAAATTAAACTCATAGGTAAATTATCCTAAACCTTAGGATTTATGTTTTTTTTTCTAACATCTTACCCTTAGATATTTTAATGGACAGGTGTTTTTATGTTGTGCTAGAAAAAAATGGGGGAATAAATTAAATTTACATGAAGTATGAATCTGTACATCTTTTGTGCCCCAAGTTCAATCATGTCCTTATCCTCATAGAGCCCATCACCTTCCTTCCTGTGAGAGTGCTTTCTTTTTCCTGCTCTAGTGTGTGTGTATATAGCTTTGTATACATATCTTCGAGTTGTAAGACAACTTTATTGCTTCCCTGTTTTGATCACAGGTTGCGTATCATAGAATGACTTGGATTGGGGTGGGACCTGAGGGATCATCAACTTCCATCCCACCAGCCACAGTCAGGGTTGCTAAACACTAGTACAACAACAGGTACTACATCAGATTGCCCAGGGCCTTGACCACTTCCAGGGAAGAGACATCCACAACTGTTCTGGGCAACCTCTTCTAGCAGCTTATTGTTCTCTCTGTGAATGTGACAATACAAATACAGAATCCTGGATTTTGATGAAAAACATTACAGAATGTATTTCATGTGAAAAAGGATGACTTTTTTTTCCACTCAGGTTCACTTCTGAAACACTTTTTGGAGACTGGTTATAAATATTTGATTTTTATAGTGAGGCACCAGGTGGCATGTATGTACTTCCTGAAACAATGTAATCTTTCTTACTAATCATGATATAGCTCAATTCTGAGGCAAAAGCACAAATATCAGCACTTACTTCTCACTGCTGTTTTGAGCAAATGTTTTAGTGAAACTAACACTGAACTAGTCCTGAGCTAAATGCTGGGGTGCTGGGGTCTTCAACATTCCCTGACAAATCTAAGAATTAGCTGTTGGACCTGACATCTTAATATATTTGCCTTCATCTCTTACTTTTTTGAGACAATGAAATTGATCTTGGTGCTGAATACAAGTGCCCTATCCTACTGATAGTGCTTTTATGTAGTGTACAGTATAATTGTTTCCATTTTGTATGTGGTAATAGCAGCGGTTGCAGAACTATTATAGTAATAATCAGGTGCTTTTGTAAACTGCAAGCCAGACTTCAGTAGTCTCTGGGGCAGAGAAACCTCTTAATAAAAAATAAATACACTGCATCACTTGATTGAGTAGCTGAGTCTGAATTAATCTTTTTTTTTTCTGAAGAGTAATTTTCCATGTACAACATAGCATAGAGAAGGAAGAAAGTGTGGCTTGCAACTTATTTTTTTAATAGTTTGTTTGATTATCCACAGTGCTCTTACAGTCAAGTGCCAATCAGATTTATATTTCTGATGTTTATTGGAATTTGTCTGGCATCGCTTATTCCTATCCAAATGAAAACTTGTAACAAATGTATAAACGTGAATGTTGTAAAAAATACTTCAAAATATCGCAGCAGTTTCTTTACATAATTATTTCCAGGAACTTGAAAGATGTTCACTGATGTTTATTCTTCCACTGTGACGATTTTGATTGCGTAGTTTATCCCCCTATACTCATTTTCTGCTTTGTGAGCATAGCCCTCTATATCACTAAACAGACTTCCTTTCTCTGTAGTTTAATCTACTATTCCAGTTTCAACAGCAGAACTATTAAATCATCTCATGATTTTTTTGTGATTAGGTATTGCTTAAAATTTCAGTTTGCAATATTTAGAAGCTGTTTTTAAATGAAGTACAATTGTATTTTTTCTCCTAGAGGAGAGGTGGAACAAAGGTTACTCTGAGTACCTGAGAAATACCAAAAATACGTAACAATTTTGTTGTTTTCACTCTACTTGCTTATGTGTCTCCTTATCCCTCATCCAGGGTGCAGGTTCCTACCCACATCCCCAAGATGTGACTTGGTACAGGTTTTGCTGGTCAGATTCTCTTAAACAAGTGCTGTGACAAATAACAAGCTTACCGTCTGTGACTAATTGTGATTATTAATATCTTCCTCTTCCTTCAACAAAGGGAGCACAGAATGCCTTTCAATAAATAACCTCTGCTGTCTTATACAGAATTAGCCAAGAATGTGAGAGAATCAGCTTAGGTTAATTATTTGTTCTTATTCACCACAAGATTCAATAAACTGCAGAGACTCAGAAATGCTTTTTCGTAGTCCTAATCATCGTTTGCTATGAAAATCGTACTCAGGAGATTTTTGGATTTCAATATTGATCCTTTGTCTATAACGATGTAAAATGTTTTTACAGAAGTCTTCGTAATTTTAAACCTGTTGGAATTTCTACAATAGAAAGATAATATGTAATCAGTAGCTCTCTAATGTAGATAAGTTTCTGAGTTCTTAGTTTATATTACAGCATATTCTACTGTAAAATAATTTTTGTTGTCTTCACTGGAACTATGTGAATCTAAAAAGCTATCTGCTCATTCAGTTTGGGAAGGATAAAGTGCAGATTGCTCTTAAACTGTACTGAATAAGGCAGACCACTCACTTAAGTATTTATTTTTTCTTCTCTCTTTTCAGGATTACCGTGGGCATTTCCATCATGGATAGGGAAGGGTGA
Source organism: Cyrtonyx montezumae (assembly GCF_038088225.1). Classification (NCBI taxonomy): domain Eukaryota; kingdom Metazoa; phylum Chordata; class Aves; order Galliformes; family Odontophoridae; genus Cyrtonyx; species Cyrtonyx montezumae. Next base: position 16,421,409 of record NW_027071826.1, read on the forward strand.
AAACTGGCCCTATGATTATCCACATGTCACTGTTTACTATATTATTTCTTGGATATTAGGAGCTAAGCAGTATCATGATTTGGATATTGATTATGTTGGGGTCAGTAAAATATTCTGTCTGTCTTCATTTCTAAGACTTTTTTTGTTTCTTTGAGTAATGGGGAGGGGAGAGATGGAAAAACTAATTGTAGTTATCACTGTTGCAATGAGACTGTTAACTAGCATAACTCCTGCCTTTCTGCAATACTGACCATTAATGCAGAAACAGTGTAAAGTGGCTACGCTCCTGCCTTCCCAATTCTAGAACAAAGTTACCAGAAAATTTAAATATTTTGAAACTTGAGTGTAACTTCCTGCCTCATTTGTTCTCCCTGGGTTTTAGAGGTAACTAACTAACGAAAAATGTTAAGACGTAGAGTTTGCAAAACTCAGCTAATGTGACTTCTTGGCATAAAATATGATTTCTATTTTGCTTAAAGGCAGCCCTCTACAACTTCTTTTTTTACCTGCATTATTAAGTATTTAAGTTGTATATATTACAGTGTAACTGCCATATTGTTTTATAGGGCGTTATATGTAAGTAGTGAGGCAATAGTTGAGAAAAAGCTTTAGGACTAAGATAGAAAAACACTTTTCAAATGCATTATTTGACTAGGATTCAACTTTTTCTGCTTAAGAAAATGTATAATTTGTCTGAAATTAGTGTTTCAGTAAGAGTAGGACTTATTTTTGTCCTTTTAAGTGTTTTGATGCAAAACAATTTAACTGCAGAAAAGCTGACAATCAAGTCAATTCTCCTGTCCCACTAAGGAAGTCTGATCTTTTTTACTGTAGTGTGGGAAGGTATATATGATGTATGTCTCTTCTGGAATGTCTCTGGGTTGGTGTGTGTTCTAGTCAGTGTCAGTCTTGCACTCTGAATAACAAGTTGTAGGGAGGCAGTGGGGAGAAAGTTATGTGCATAACACAACTTACTTGTTGCCTTAAGCTTTCAAAGTAAGTTCTACATATTAAGTATATTTAAATAATGTCTGGAATCTGTATGGTTACTTGATATTCTCTGACCATGTCTTGAAGTTTCAATGTTTTTTCTCCATGATTTCTACCAAACTATAGACCTATTGTTAACAATATGTAATGCATAACAAGGCTAACCATTGTAGAGCTCCCACTGCATTAGTGTTCTGTTTGGCCAGACTACAGACAATAGGCTTAAGAATTAGATATATAAAAATTCAAACCAAATGCTTACTTAAAACTCCTTTATGAAGGGCTGATAAAACCAATCAGAGCAATTTCCTTTAGCAAACAAAAACCATTAAGTTCAGAAGTGATTGTGAAAGGCTTAAGTATATATAAGGTGACATTATATATCAATGTATCCTGGCTTCTCTAAATGGCTTTTTATTTTTTTCTTTATAGATATGGAATGAAAGGGCATTTAACAGCAAATATATTAAGGTATGTATATTTTACTTCTCCAAAGTGAAATGTAAATGATAAGACAAGCTTCAGAAGCACATTTGATTTGCTTGTTTGACTTCCTCTTTAATAGAGACCTTTATTCTATGACTGCTTACTGGACTCTTTCTTGTGGTGGTTGCAGGCGTAAAATACTGATAGGGTCACATCTTTAGAATATTTTTCTCAAACTTTTATTTGAATGGAAGCTCCAGTTGAATCATACAAATTCGTCTTATTACTGGGTGGAAAATAGCTTCAGTGTAAGTCTAAGATCTAGAATTCCTTAAAATTCTGAAGTAAGGGTCCAGTGAATATAAAGCACTTAAGTTATTGATATACAAGTCCAGGTTTGTTTTGCATTTTCTTATGTGACTTTTCTATAAAGTAAAACCTCTTTTAACTGTGTATAAGTTCATACCTTGTGTTCTAAATGAGTTGGAGAGTGACAGTATTTCACATGAGGTAACACTATCACTGCTTCCTTCCCTGCATGCCCTTCTTTGAAGGCTTAATTCTGTTTGAATTGTGTTATACTTGAGCATAAATTCTGCTGCATTCATTTCTTTGTTGCTGCTTTGGGGCTAAGAAGCAATTATTACATCTTCTTAAAAAAAGAGTTAAGCTGAGTGAAGAAAACTGCTGTTTGTTTGTTTTTTGTCATGCAGAAGTCAGCAGAAACTGGATCCCTTCTGCTTTAGATTAGTTACTTAGTGGCTAATGGAAATGTTATTTTAATTTGTATACACTGTATAAGGCCAGTACAAGTGACACAACTTACACCTTGTGTAGTTATTTCACTCAGTGATTAGTTTTAATAGAATAATAAAGGGAGTTGTGTAAAACAATTAGACATGACCTTTAATTAGGAGGGAAAATAAGTTAGACATGGGTTAAATGTCTATAATGAGGCTGGTGTATATAAAATTCTGCCTTTTCCTGCTTTCCTTTATTTCCTTCCTAGTACATGAGTTCCTTTACAGCTCATGTGAACTGCTTTGACTGAGGGATAGCAGGAAGCAGAAAATTGTTGGCATTATACCTCATAACAAAGAGGAACATCTCATCCAGTTTTGTGTTTCCTGCTAATAGATGTGTTAATCAACTGTGTATTTTAAACTGATTTACTTGGTCACTGCTACCACAGCAATTTAATTTATGTGGCTTATCAAAACTTAGACTAAATTCTATGTTATCTGTGCTTCATTACATGACTGACTTCACTGAAGTGATTTTTCTAGATGATCACTTCTCTAGGCTGCTACAGAAGTGGTTCACTAGTCAGGTATGGGCTAATGGAGAAACCTAAAGATATTAGTAGTTTCCTAGAGGGTAATTCTAATTGTAGCTACATTATTCTGGTATGGGAGCAGGAAGAAATATATGTTCCTGGGGAGCTCAAGTTGAAATCTCATGTTGCTCAGTACCTGTGTTATAAGAGCAAAACCAAACAGAACTGAGAACAGTTTTATGCAGGCTAGAATGAAGCAATACATGATAGAGTAAAATGTTTTTGCTTTTTTTTTGAACTGCAGATTAGATTTATTAATAGACTAGATGCTTGAAAAGTCTGTGAAACAAGCTTTTGTAAAAAGAATCATCAAAGAGAAGGCAGATCTTACCATAAATAAAATAATATTTTACTAAATCATTTATTAGTTTTCTGTACATCACATACAAAACTGGTTCTCTTTTGCTTAGCCCTCTGCAATGTCTCTTGGAGGCTTTCTAATCTATTTGCCTTGGCTTCTTGATGTGAGGAGAATGAATGTGGAGAACAAACTGTCAAGTGCAGGTGTGGCATTCTGTTTGTTAGCTTTTTAAATACCATTGAATTGGAACAGCTTTTGGCTTCTACAGCTAAGTTTTTAAAGATTGATCTTAAAATCACCAAAATATTTACTGAAATGTCAGCCTTCCTCCACTGTATGGCTTTATTTAACATCTGTTTTATCGTTCATTCTCTTGCACTCTGTAGTGTCATGTGGCATCTCTATCCAACATAATTCAATTTGCAGTCAGCCATTTTAGAAAAAACATGTTTACTTAAGTGTGCATCTGCACAACAAATGTTCTTTGTTATGACATATGTAAGTTTGTCTTCTTGGTTATCTTGCTAAATATTTAACCTGTAAGAAGTTATTTTAGTTGCTTCATCCACTAAAATTCCAGTTATATTTCTTACAAAGTAGAAAAAAATGAAGCAGAAGTGATGATTTTGTTGCTTTTAAGTTCTTCTTCAATAATACCCTATTCTTCCAAATTCTTAAATACTGTTATTGTACTTGTTAAAATTTTAGGGTTGGTGTATCTTTGTATAAATGTGCATATTGGGGGCATGGAGTGGCTGGAATGATCGCATTCTGAATATGCTATTGTGGAGTGCGTATTTTGGGTATCTGTAGTGTGTCCTTGGTACATGTGTTTTCACATGGACATTTTGCAGTGATTCTAGTCATTCTGTTCTGCTGAACTACCTCCATGATTAGGCAGTTTTTCTGAATGTCTAACCTAAGTTTTGCTGGATGTCCATTGGATGTTATCTTTTCTCCTAATTCTAGCTACACTAAAGATTTAATTATTGTCCTTCCTCTTTCAAAGACTGCTTGTATATATATTTTTGTCTTCTCTGCTAGCTCTTCTGTGGAATCATAAAAAAAAAATCCAAATCATTCTAGAAATGTGCCATTCCAAAGCAGCTAACATTTTCTCTTGTGGTAAGATGACATTCTTTCTTTAGTGAACCTCCATGATCCTAAAATCATTTCTGGAGACTTTGTGCCTTTATATGACATACAACACAGCCAGATCTATTAGTGCAGTTGGCAGCATTAGATAAAAATAATTTATGAATAAGTAAATTATTTATTGCAGGGTACTGTTTCAATTTAATTAGTCAAATTCCTCCTTACTATGGGTCTTGCACAAACTTAAGCAGTGTACTTTGTAAGTAAGTGTCTAATAAAAATAATAATTTCTGTGACAATACTTTCTGAATCCTGCTTCAGAAATCTTTATGGTCCTATCCTGTGCTACTCCCCACACCCAAATGGATTCATCAGTATTAATTTACTGGTAATTTTTCTACTTGTAGTACATTATACCTTTAATTTTAGATATCACCTGGGAAACATCTTTAGAAGCCTCAGTTCCTTTAGATTTTATTTGCTAGTGAACTTTATCTGCAGAACTTCTTTATTTTCAGAAATGTGGTTTTGTCTGCCTGTCTACTTTCTCTTATCTTTTTCTTCCAATGAAATCAAATGTGTGTAGGCTTTCAGAGTGTTCTTATAATTGAACTGGCAGTATCTGTTCTTCCAGTCGTGTGCTTAGTATCTTACAACTGTTGGGAACCAGAAAAGGAAAATCTGCAGCCAAACGTAAGAGAAGGTATCTGACAAATGATGACTCCATCACCTCCCTGGACAGTCTGTTCCAGTGTCTGTCTGCTGATTCAGAGAAGCTTTTATGTCCAACTTGAATTTCCCCTGGCACAACTTGAGGTCATTACCTCTAGTCCTATTGCTAGTTACATGGGAGAAGAGGCAGATCCCCAACTTGCCACATCCTCACTTCAGGTAGCTGTAGAGTGCAATAAGGTAACCCTTGAGCCTCCTCTTCTTCAGACTGAACATTCCCAGCTCCCTCAGTTGCTCATAAGGATCGTGCTCCAGACCCCTCACCAACTTTGTTGCCCTTCTCTGAATCTGCTCCAGGGCCTTGATGTCTTTGTAGTGAAGAGCTCAAAACTGAACGCAGTACTTGAGGTGGTGAGGAATGATCACTTCCGTTCTTCTGCTAGGAATGCTGTTTCAATACAAGATCTAGCCTTGCTGTGGCTTTTGCCTTTTTGAATGAAAACTGAACCAAAGTCATGGTTTTTAAAATACAGTATGTAGTATCATATTGTTTATTTATTGGAAAAAACGCTTTTCTAAAAACAGCTTTTGACAGGGGCACTCAAGCTTTTCATGCTGAAAGTTTTAAGTTAATATTTCTACCATCATGAGGTTTTTTTGTAAGCTTTGCGTTTCAAAGTCTTAAAGTAGTTGAACAGAACTTCATTACTTCTTTTCTTGCTGAAAGATTGTTAATAAGTTTAGTATCCATTAGTTCTAAATTCATGTTGTCATGAACTCATTGTTCATATCATGACTATATGCCAAGACAGAAAAGCTTGCTGTTCCCCTCCATGATTCAGAGAGTACTTTACAAGAGATTATTAGATGCATGCCTGCTGGTCTTGAAATGACTTGAAAATTCTTTCCTCTCTGCTCATATACAGTACATATTGCATCATCCCTTCTATGTCTAAGATTGAAGACTGCAAACTGATGTATTTTCCCAAATGCGCTTGCAGGTGGAAGCTGTTGAAACTTGTTTTAAATTATTTTAAATAATGTTTAGAAGAAGACATGTTTATAATACTGGTGTTGTGGTTTTTTTTTTTTAATGTGGCTTTCTGAATATTGGAGAGAACAGTTATCAGTAACTTTATCTGATTTGTCATTATGGCTCAACTTTGAGAAGATTTCACTTACCCATCTTGCTCTGAAGAATTGCTTCCACTTTCTGCTCCTAAAGTCCTAAAATTGTTTTCAGTCTTAAATTTTCATGTTGCATGGTTAAAGAAAGGCTGTACTTTAAGTGTTGTTATCTGTTACTAAGGTTCTTCGGCACTCTTTAGACAACCTGGGGCTAAGCAACATTGGCATCATCGCTGCAGATGGAGATTGGAACATTTCAAAGGAGATGGTAGTTGATCCATATCTTAATGATGCTGTTCAGGTAGTTGGGTAAGTGTGGGAGAAGGGAGTTATGTTACATATTATATATATAACTTCATTTCTGTAAGTAAGTCTTCACCTTTATTTTTGAGAAGTTATGTAGTCGTAGTTCCTAATCACTTATTTAAATCATCATGTATGGTGGTAACTGAAAGGTACCCTTTCCTGTTTTCCTCTCATCTTTCAATTTCGTGCATGTGCAAGATGATCTGGCAACTCTTCCATCACTTCTCTTGAGTGTTGAGGTAGGAGCTAGGTTTTAAGCTTCTGACCTTATAAGTCTCCTGTTATTCAGTAGTGCTAGCTAATTTGCACGTGCACTTTCAAAGTTAGAAAAGCTTTAGGATGGAATTCTTGATCTGGAATTAGGTTCTAATTTCAGATGATCTTGAGCTTTCACCCTTAAAATATTCCCTATTATACATCCTTTGCTTGTGACCTTTCTGGTTGTATCTGAAAGCTAGAAGATATGTTGTTGTTTTTATGTGGTAACATCCATAGTTAGTTTTAAAACTGATACAACCTAACACAATTTCATAAGATTGGAGTACCTACTGTTGCAGTTATGGCAGATGGCAACTTGATTATTCCAGCATTTGCTCCCTGATACACTTTGTTTCTGCCTTACTTTTTGCAAGTTGGTTTCTCTAGCTTTTACGTTCTTGCTTATCGCTGATTATGAAAACAATTAATAGATTTTTTTTTTTTAAGCTATAGCTTGATCACAATGGAAATTAACTCTACAACACAGTTGAACCATTTATACATGTATTTATTACTTATGTTATTAGCCATATTATGATTAAGAACTTGCTTGTTGTCCCCCCAACATATGTTTGCCTTCATTTAAATGTAAGGTTGTGTGATATACTTGGAATTTTATTATTTTTTTTAATGATCCATGATGCAGTGCTTATAGCAAGACAGTTAATCAGGAATTCTGTAAAGGAACTGCTTTCTTATGCATTGAGCTTACAAACATTGACCACCTGGAAGTAGCTTCCTGAGAAATATCAAGTGTAATACTGGTGCATAACTAATTTTTGTATGGTTATTTTTCTTTCTAACTTAATGCAGAACAGGTAAGACTTGCAACTCAGCAAGTTCATAGTGAATTAGGAATGCTTTAGTTAATAGTTTGTATGCTGACAAAACTTGCGGAATCAATAAACTGAATATGTACAGTTCTTATTTCATTATTTAAGAGCTTTATGGAGTCAAAATTTAAATTGCGACCTTGGAGTGTGTGGCTTTTTCTTTGTTGGTGTCCTTTAGAACTGTGAACAAATTCTATTTTCTTTAAGATTAAAATGCTTTTGCCCCAACTTCCCTATTTCCACTGATCTGGGTGAAGAGTCAGGGGGTATGCTGAGTCGTGTTGCTGTCTGTTAAGACTCTCAGCTTAATACACAGACAGCAGAGTGAGAACACCATGTTTCTTAAACAGTGTTGACCTTAAGGCAATTAACTATTGGAGCTCTTGCTGACCTCGAAAAAGATAAGTTGTCACAGATCTGTCCTTCAGCTCAAGTTCATAAAGATTCTAGAAGTACACTGTAACTTCGTCTTTTAGTTATCTCTGTCTAGTTTCTTACAAAAATCAGCTATTCAGCTTGTTTTCTTGAGTAATCCTAAATTCTGTACTTTGCAGTCCTTTTCTGTACATTGTTCTGTAATCTTATTCCAACCGTATTCCTCTCTGTGACTTGGTCTTACAGGTCTACTATTAAATGGAAACTTGGGATTTGAATTATATTGTTTTACTTAAATTTTTTGAAGGAATTTAAATGGATGGCAGAGCTATCATTTTGTTTCTTTCATTTTCTTCTTTGATAGCACAGTTTCCCTGTGACCTTACCTCTGCCAAAAATACTATTTGTAAACTGAAGCATACATAGTAGATGTATGGTAGGGTTTTTGTCTGTTTACCCCTGCCCCTTCATGTTTACTGGGTTGTAATTTAAAAGGTAGCAGACTTAATATGTAATATGTAATATTTAATATTTAGAACAGAGTATATCAAGCTGTTACCATTCAGCGTGCTTCAATTCCTTTGATTGACAGAGCAATCTTAATGAACATACTGCTTGTCACTGTTTCATGCCAATGAATATAAGCAGGTGCTGCTGAAACAGGAATTTCTTTAGAAGAAAAAGAGAAAATAATATCTAGTTAGCTCAAGCCTTAAACTGTATTATTATGCTTCCATGCTTTATTTGTAAGACTATTTTCACTGCTGTATTACTATGTTATTTTAATGGGTGCATTGTTTGTGTAGTAGTATACCTTCATACTAATCTTCTTCCAGCTGTATTACTTGTGATATAGTACCACCTGTTCTGTGTTAAGCACCACAAACAAAATCTACATCTAATGAAACGTAGCTCTTTAGCAAGTTCTTAAGGGCTTATTTGCAAATACACAATTAGATGTAAATGTTTTACGCAGTTGTTTTTTTCTTTTTTTTTTTTTGAAGTCGACAAAGTAAAACTGTTTCTCCATAGTTCTTGGCCATTTGTAAACTATTATTAATGGACAGTGATTATATGTTGGGCAGTTGAAAAGAAATCTGCATTTAGGTCAATTTTTGTTTATTAGATGCAACAAATCACTTTATTTTTTAGTTGATGCATCTTGAGTCTTTTCTAACACCGTGATGAAATGGCAGAAATTATTGTTGCCATGTCAGTGTTTTTCTCTCTCCTATTGTCTGTAACTTACAATGATGACTTTTAAATTATTATTATTTTAAGTCTTTTAAATAATGAGGAGGGGTGACGTGAGTTATTTTATAACGATTGTGGCTTTTATGTAGAGAGTAGTTGTTTTGTTGACTTTTATGTCTTAATATAGTTGCAGCTGTAGGGGAATCGTTAGCTTTATAATAAAGGAAGGCTTTCTTTTTCCTGAGGAAAGAATGAGTTCAGTTCACTGTCATCTGCTTTTTCTGTTAGGAAACTTTCTTGAGGAGTGATTAACTGACTTCACAACAGTATGCTAAACTGGTGGAAGAAAAATATAGTTAAAGAAAATATTATCTTCAGGATTTATCTTGGGATTTTTTTTTTGGTGGTATGTTGGAGGGTTTTTGTTCCTGTTTTTTTTGTTTTTTGGGGTTTTTTTTGGACCTTGTATCTTTTTGGCATCTATTTAAAAAGATTTTGTTACATAGTTCAAAACACAAACTGGAAACTTTATTTTGGTTTTATATAACTGATTTCAAGATGTAACAGGGATGTAAACAATCCCAGTTTAGAAATGAGGATTTTACCAATAGAATAGCATTTTTCTTTTAGCATTTTTGGGATATGTTCTGTATTTATTGACTGTTTGGTGCTACCTCTGGAGGATATCTGGTTGAACCTCCCTAAGTGAAGAATGTGCACTTAGCTCATGGTGCTGAGGCTTGCTTAGTTAACTTGGAATATCTTCTCATCTTCTTTGGAAACTTTCTCTACATGTTTGACCATGTTCATGTTCTTTTACCTTTTATCTTGTTTCCTTTTCTATTTCCCTTTTAAGTTATTATGCCTTGGTGAATTTTCCAATGGTTACTAGTGTTGCAAGGGATTATTTGTCCCAAGCATAGAACTTTCTGTCACTCCTGAGTTCTTTTGTTGTTAAGTTTATCAAGTAGGATATCAGGGCCTATACTATGTGGGGATATCAGTAGCAATTGGTGCCCACTTGGATTTTTTCTGTACAGCTTGGTGGGAAACCTTGCTAAATACAAAGTGCGTGGCATCCATTGGTGAAACCTTATCCACACAGGTACTCATCTTTTCATAGAGAGCAGTCAGGTTTGTCAGATGTCATTCTCACATGCTAAATCCATGTTACTGTACCCAGTAAACTTCCTGTCCATCTTGTACTTAGAAATGGCTTTCTGAAAAACTTTTCCTACTGACGTTCTCAGGGAGTTTGGCTAGGTTGACAGCCAGTAGCTTCTCAGATTTTTCTTGAAGACAGGGCTGCAATTATCATTCTGAAGTCATTGGGAACAGACCTCAAACACTAAATGCTTTAGCCTTGATGTATACAAGTCTGCAAACAGAATGTTGCCATATTGTAATACAAGATATGATGGGAAAATACAATGCAAATATAATACTGAGTTAATACAATTTTGTCAAGGCTTTGGGACAGGAAAACCTGGTATCAGGCTAAATAAGCTTATTCAGATGGTAATCTGTGAAGATCTTGCATCATTTTTCTTGTGGGTAGTGTCTGTTGTTAGAGATGATGGTATATTGTAGAACTATATGCAGTGTTAAAATAGTTGGGCTTTGATATTACTTGAATTTCAAGTACAGCGGATGCTTTTTAGGGATCTTCTGAGTTTCAAGAAACTGTTGTTAGCTTTGCTTGCATGTGACTTTAGGCTTGTTTCAGTAACATTCAAGGCCTCTTGAATATCTTGTACATCTCTCTTGAGAGGAGTATGGTTGTTGAAATGATAAAACTTGATATTAGATGTTGTTGAGTAATATGGTATATACGTGTATGGGGGTTTTTCTCATTTCTTCTGTTGGTAGTGTTTAGGAAAAGCTGATTTCATTTGCACAGCTTCACTGTTAAATTGAAATAGCTGATTAGATGGGAGAATACGTAAAGCCAAGTCCTTTAATGGTTTGCTTTGCTTACACAAGACCTATGCTGTTAATACTTGATTGTCCTTGTCCTGTTGCATGTAATTCTTGTAGCCTAACCTTTAGCACTGTATCATTGAAGTGGCTTATCTGCAAATAGAATATCTTGTCTGAAAATGTATGTTTTTGTCTGTCTTTAACTTCATCTGCAGCTTTGTGTATGTAACAATCACCAAATGTTTTTCACTTTGCTATTGTCGTGTAATTTGGGGTTTGGCATGACAGAAGAAGATTGTTCTTTTTTTGAAAGCAGTTTGTGCTTGACAGTTGCTTTATTACCTGTTGTTTTGTATAAAAGGTTTTTGTCCCACTTAAAAGAACAAGAATTGAATAATGATTTGGGTTTTTTTTTGAGTATGTTTGAAGACTCCTGATGGAGCTGGTGCCTTTCCCACTATAAACTTTTGACAATTTGAAAAACATTTTTTCATGTATTCCTTTTCTCTGTTCTCTGCTTTTTTTTTTTTTTTTTTTATCCTAAAGCTGTTGAGGTTCACTCTGGATAAGAATGGTCTGCAGCAGGTGAGGATCATAGCCAGCGATAGACTGTGGGAGCCCATTTCCTTTGTGTTGCTGGTTGACTCTGAGCTCCACGAAGTGGTCGATGTCATTGGGTAGGGGGTTCTCCTTTTATCTTTCTGGTTTATTCACAACTTGTCTTTGTTCTGTTTGTTTTGAATAGTACAACCAAAGCTGTACCACTCTGTACTGTTACCTGATGCAGGTTTGATGCTGTAGTTTTTCTTACTAACCTACATCAAGTGGGTTAGTAAGACCCAATTGGGTTGCAGCTTAATACCTTTAATTGAATCGTGAGTTTCCAGTAGTGTGCAAGACTCTCATTTGCTGTGGCTGCTATTTATTGGCTTGAGTGAGTTTTAGTAAAACCTTTTTACCCTGAAGCTTGTTTCAGTTCCTGTATTTATATACAAAAAGTGCTTTACCTTTACAGCTTTATGCATGGCCTTGAATTAGTAACTTCCAGCACTCTGTTGTTAGAGAAACTGGTGTGATCCAGAAATTAACTGAGGCTTTTATTTTTTTGTTATAACAATGTCTTGATTCTCAGGTCCCATTTTGTTAGTATTGGAGTGTAATGTTTGTGAAGCACACAACCAGCTGACTTGTTTTTCTAGATCTTGTTTTCATCACATGGTGATCTTGTTTTCCAGAGGTAGACTAAATTTGATTACTGGCTTATGAATACGAACATGTAAGATCTGTTCACTAACTTTCTTAACTTTTTAAACTTTATCTCTAAATTTTAGATATGATCTTCTATGAACTTGGCAGACCCAATCGTATTTTTCAGATATGGCTGTTCCTACTAGTGATCCTTAAATTATCTGTTATTTTGTGTACATATTATTCTCTGGTGCAGTTTTTACTGATTTGTTTTTATTAATTGTTTTCACTGCTGGAGGAGTAAAGCCTATTAAAGCGTATTGTTCTGGCTCCAGCTTTTCTCCTTTACTTTGCTAGTTAATTGCTGAGGCTTTTGTCCTGATTGGCACAGGATACCCAAGAGGGTTTTAGTATGATATTGTTTTCTTTAAATTACATTGAATTCAACAAATCAATGCATATTCTTTGTGAAAGTCTGCACTGTAAGCTGATAGCAAATTTTGACATTCTGCATTTTGGTGTGTCTTAAAGTGAGCATGCTACAGTGCTTTTCAAAAATTTAAAAATAATTTATTTACTTTTTAAAAACTACTGAAGTTTTGGTATGGATTGGGAGTTACATACTAGTTATTCACATCCTACTTTCTTAAAAGTAGTTTAGACCTTAAACAAGTTGGTTTTTACCTTAATTAACAGCAGTGTCTGAGTAAAACACAAATACTATAAATCGTATTTATTAACAGTAGCTGAAACTGTGTCTAAGAGAAAAAGGATGCATTTCTTAACTGATGGTGAGACTGTTTTACCTGCTTGCAGATCAATGGGACGAAAAGTGAGTGTTACAAACAAGTGGGTTTTAAATGGAGCTGAGATTCTGCTTATAGTTTTTATTTGACAGATATAGTGACAATATTTAAGACAAAGATTTCAGGACACAAACTGTAGAAATGCAGATCTATTCCTTCTCTGTGTTGTCTTTGCAACCTTCATGCCTTTAAAAAAAAAAAACATCACTTGGTACCAAGGTAATATTTGTGTTTCCAAGCCAAAGGGAAAACATGCTAATCTGCACAGCAGAGACAAGGATGTAGCTGCAGTCTCTACTATCTGTTATGTTATCACTAGTGAAGCGAGTATGAAGCACTACAACTATGAGAAACTGCCTGTTTTTGAATAGGGGCAAAATAGTTGAAACCAACAATTAACCATAGAAATACCTGTATTTTCTTTCTTTATTTCTTTCTTTTTTCATTCTTGACTTGTGAATTGATTATATTTGTCAAGTTTCAGCCCATTAGTAAAAGAAATCTTTATACTTTACTTTCCAGCTGAATCAGTGTCGTGATTGAGTTTGATTAGTAGTCTTCATGTGGGAGAAGGTATCTGTACACATATTAAGGAAGGTCTTGTGACAAAAACTAGTTTTTGAATTGTTTCAGGTGTTTTCAGTTTACACCTCTTTAGCTCTCGCAGTCCACTCAGCATGTGTTCTTGAAACGTGAGCTTATTAAAAAGGCGTGCAAGAAGAACCAAGTTCATGTTCAGCTGCTAAGACTTCAATGCAGCAAAGTGTTTGTAATCTCCTGTGCTGTATCTTGCTGTTAATTTATAATTATTTAAAGGTTTGCCTAAGACACTATAAGATAACTTGTAACTGTAACATACTACCAAAGTCAATTTCAAGATAAGCTTTACTTTGACAAGCTGTGGATATTGTGTGACATATTTAAAGCTAGTTTACTTAGGCTGATATGTTTTAAAGAAGTAATCGTGTACTGAGGAGAATGCAATAAGCTGTGATATATTACATATTTCTCTAGAATACAAATTTTCTATTCCATTAGAATTATTCTGGAGTAAGTTAGTTTTTAACTTTCAGTTTGGAGGAGAGTAATTAAGCTTGAAGATACAAATATCAGCAATGGCTTTTCTTTTTGTGGTAAGTGCTCTTTTTAAAATATTGTGCAGGGCTCACTATCCTGGGACCAAAACAGTGGCAAATGCCTTACTGACTCAGAAGAAACTATGGGCTTCAGAAGATTATAGTACTTTCAATGATGAAGTAGGTGCAGGCTGTTGGGCTCGGATCCTAAACCAAAACTACGTGAATGGAAACATGACTTCGTAAGTGTTGTGCACCTCTGATAGCTTTTAGGACTTCATGTGTAAGGATTATCTAAAGTACCAACCATGTAGCTCATCCATCTGCTCTGCTAAGGCTGTAGATAAACTGAAACTGTTTCCTCTGTCATCTGAATATAGATATTCTGAGGTGAAGACTACTGTTCTTAATCACTTGGAGAAATATTTTGTGGTAATGTTAAAGCATTCTTGAGTTACATTTTCACATGTGCCTATAGAACTGAGTTTTAGATCTCTTTCAGATTCTGATGATGCTTTTTAAAGTAATTCTTCTTAAGAAGAACTACTACAAAAATCACAGGAGGAAAATAATGAAGTTAATCTAGTTATATTAATCTAGTTATATATTTCTCAGGTTTTCTATCAGTTATTTTTCTTCAGTTAAAAGTAATAGGTGTAAGGATTTTATTATGTAGTTGTTTTTATACAACTTCTTTCTGAGAATCCATTCTAAAATTTGCTGTAATCTTTTTAAACCTTTATCTTTGTATATTTTCTTGTTTAATTGGTATCTGGAAGAAAGTTATTAGGAAATGATATAAATCAGTTTTAAAACACAATAGGAAACATACTTTGTTTCCATTGGAACAACAACAAATGAAGGCACCAATATTTAAACAAAATCTTTTCAAGACTTTTAGCTTGTATGTAATTTCATTTTGGATTAATAAAGACAAATGTTTTTACCCAAAATACTTGAAACAGAGCGCAGAAGAAAGCACTTGCATACTTGTAAAGGGAAATCCAACTTGACTGTGTTCTGTGAATCTTGTCTCTTGCAAAGTTAAAGTTTTAACCTATTTACTATGTGAATTCCTTGCTCTTATGTCCCTAGTACCTGACTTTGGGGTTATTCCTATTTTATTCCTGTTCTCTTCTTTTTGCAAGCCCTTCTTAATTATATAGTCCCCCTTTGATAAGCAGTGTGGAAAACAGATCTTATATTCAGAAATTATCAAAATTATCAAAATCTGTAAATTCAGTATTGCTTTAGTATTGAAAATAAATTCTTCCTGATGAAAGGAGGCTTATATTTTTGCTAAGCTCATTTCATCTGAGTTTATGTTCTGGTAGTTTTATATTCAATTTATGCAGAATTTTATCTTGGGGAAGCTGGAGAGTTTGAAAATCTTGTTGAGGGCTTTAGTGCATTCTTAGAGGAATTCATAATCCTTCTTGAAATGCACATATGTGATAAATCGTAGGTAATGATTTCAGAATGAGTCTTTTGTGCCCATCTATGTAGAAACACATTATTTCATGCCACCTTTTGTTTTGTATAAAACTCTTTTATTAAACTGTATTTGCATGCCTAAGACTGCAAGTTTGAAGTCCTACCAAGAGGTTACTTTGAAGAACAAATCAGAAGACCTAAAAAACCAAAACCAAAACAAAACAAATTGACCTTGTCAGTGTCCTGACAAATTCCTAAAATAACTCCTGGAAGATGGCTGATTAGAGCTGTATTATGTTCTTTATTTATGTGTGCAAAAAAAGAAGACTGATAATATTTTTTACTGGTGCTTACAAAGTGAACAAACCTAAGCCTGTCAAAAGAACACCTCAAAATACCACAAAGCTAATAAAATAAATAAATAAACCGTAACTTCTTTTTTTTCCTCCCTCTTGATTTAGTTAGGAGGTATGCATGGAGACTTTAACCCTCAGGTGCATATTTCCTTTAACATGTAGCTTTTCATGATGATGACACAGCCAGAGAATGTATTGTTTTTTATATAAAGTTCTCAGCTCTAGAAATTGATTCATTTTCTTTGCTTTCCTGTGGGTTTGTTGTCGTTTTTCTTTTTTTTTTTTTTTTTTTTTTTTTGTAGGAGCTGTGGAAGGAGTTGCTTGTTTGGCTATTTTCTTTCCTTTTAGCTGAGAAATTTCTTTGTTTTGAAAGATTTGTTTTTTTTACTTCTTGCTAGAACGTTTTTTTTTTTTCACTGTATGTTGGAGGAAAAAAGAAGAGTAAATTCTTGTGCTAACAAACTTGTTTTCCCAGAACTATTGCTTGGAACTTAGTGGCTAGTTATTATGAAGAATTGCCCTTTGGTCGATGTGGATTGATGACAGCACAGGAACCATGGAGTGGCCACTACAAAGTAGAAGCACCTATCTGGATTACAGGTAAAAAAAATAAATAAATAAAAAAAAATTTTGCACAACTGCATCATCAGAGACCTTTTTATAGTTTTTTTTTCTACATGCATTATTTTTTGGTACCACATTAAAGTAGCTTTCTGGAAAACCTTATAAATACCTTAAAGAAAAAAGACTTATTTCAACAGGAAGTAGAATGATCTAACAGTAGGCAAATTTGACCATTAGGTTATATGCAGAAATAAACGGCTACTTTTTATAGCCATCCCTATTAAACTATTTGGATCTGACTTCCCTGTAGAGTTTAGGGTATTTTCCCAGTTCTTTTTCATTCTTCTTTAATTTTCTCCTTAAGTAGACATCTGATGCCTTTCAATTTAAGAAAACAGAGCAAAGAAACTATATAGTATTGTACTACTTGAGGTTCTTGGCTTATATAATTCAACATTTCTTTGTACATAGGAAAAGGGAAATACTTCTAAGCAGTGTCTTCTGAAAACAGGGGTTCACTGGCTACTCTGTAGGTCTTCTGTAGTCTCTTACTGTCTTTACCACAGCTCCATGGAGTAGGTGACATATACAATGCCATTAAGAAAGATTGAGGCAAATGTCATAAGTTTTGTTCTTCTGTTAGTCACTCAGCATTAGGAAAACAGTGGCTATAATGTCATGTGAAAAGTTTGGAACATCTGAGCAGATCTTATTTCCATGTTGATTATTCCTTGAGGAGAAGTTCTTCTGTACTTTCTTGGACTTGATTGTTTACTCTGCCACAGAATAGATGTTGTAATGTTTTTAGTATAATTTTGTAATCTTTGGGTAGAATGTGTCTTGGAAGTTCTGTTACTTTGGAAATAATTTTCATATATGAAATTGAGTTCAGACCAGAAATGGTAGTTATCTTTATTTAGTTATTTTCCTATGATTTTTGTTCCTTCTCAGCGCATACAACACAATTTACTCAACCAGGCTGGTCATACTTGCAAGTGGATGGACACTTGGAAGGAGGTGGAAGTTTTGTAGCTCTGACAGATGGCCTTGGAAACCTTACCATAATAATTGAAACTATGGTAATGTACATAATCAAAAGTATAGTAAATAAAGGAAATATTTTCTTACGAAGAGCCTGCTTCAGTTTATGCCATGGATGTGAATATCTTCCATAATCCTTCTGCAGCTTTGTTACTGAGACAAACAGAAGTCCTTTTTTTTTTTCTATCTAAACATTGTATAGCCATTATATCACAAAAAAATATTAATTTGATGACACACTACGGGAGAAAATGAAATTGTTTTTAAAAGCTGTGTTAAAAAAAATAATAATTCCAGTTTGTATAATAAAGTCATCATTAAGATAGTGAAATAAATATTTGCAAATTGATCCTGTATTGCTTTTTATAACTTATACAATGTTTTTCTTGAACACTGGCATCTGATAGATTCCGTAATGTATATTCCTTTGATTCTTTCCTTTCTTCAGACACATGATCACTCTAAATGTATCAGGCCTCCACTACCTCACTTCCGGGTTTCACCTCAGAGAGCAACTTTCTACCTCAAAGGGTCTTTCGTAAGTAGGCACTGAATACATTTGGTCAGTTCTGTTATGTGAATTGCACTGCATCTTGTGTATGCACACAAATGATGACGAGATTTCAAGAGATCGCAACTGTTTATATGTTTATAACTGTTTAACTCGGTGTTATATGCCTGCTGAAGTTTTAATCACTGTCTCTTACTGTAAGACACAATGTCATAACTGAATTTGTTGAATTACTTCCTCCCCATCTCTTTGTGTATGTTGAAGAAAAAATTCTGGATCAGAGTTACAGTTTGCTTTATCATGAAGATTTATTTCATGGCTACATGCTCTGAAATGTTGATATAGTTTGACTGACGTGATCATGATGTTTCTAGTTGTCATCAGTTGCTACTGATGGCAGTAGGTAATATCTGCCAGGTGATTACCTGATAAGTTATCAGGGTAATAACTGCAGCTGACTATGATTTAAGTTTTGCTGTTCTATCCCATCAAAAGGTATTCTGAGAATCTCCCTGTTCTGTGTTTTTGTTTTAGTTTGTATGTATGCAGCATTACTATGTTATGAGGATAATAGCTTACTGATGTAAGTAGATTGCTCTGAAAGTAATGCCTCCTATTTATTTCCATGGAAACATTAATAGATAATAGAGCACAGTAAAAGGGCACAGCTTGATAGAGCAAATTCTCAGCTTCTAAACACTATTTTTCAGTGTAGACATCAACATTAGTTATGTGTTTTTTACCAGCTGTGATCAATAGCCTGCATGCTGTGCTTGTAAAAAGAAATAAATCTGCATGGTTGTCTGGGTAACCTGTCTTTCATGTTGCTATGCTGAAATGTACCATCCACCACCTCACTGTGCTCACATCAACTGTTTGGTGCCCACAAACATTCAGCAAGCATCAGTGCATTTACCTCTGACATGTGGACCAGCATAATATTATATTAGGAGGCATCACTTTTGGATCATCCCTTGCATAATTATGGAAAAATAAGGTTTGTAATGGCTATCTGAATTAATTGGTGGCTGCTGATGAGATCAGCAGCTCTAAAGTAACAAAAGTTACACAGTGATAGTTTTCAAGGTCAAATTAAAATTGTTGTGTTGGTTTTTTTATAATCTAATGTTATGTTTCATTGTAGTATTTCCTGAGAACTCTTCAGGTGTGGTACTCTAGGCTTGGTTTTGAATCTGCAAACTCTACTCTTTTTGAGCAACTTCATCCTCTAAAGGTAAGTTAATTAGTTTTAATACTCTGCCATAATTTTTTTAGAATTGATATTGCAAGTAGAATAGTTTACTTTGATATATGATATAGAATTGCAAAGTAGAAAATAGAAACCCATGTGTCAAAGTAATTGAAGATAACTTGTCTCTTTTGAGAAGAATGAATACATGTTGAAGATGAGCATTCATGAAGATAAATGTTGATTAGGCTGGTAACACTGTTATGTAGGTTTGAAATATTGCAGCTTTTTAGTGGATATGTGCTTTGTGAGTAGTGATTTAAGTGGTTCTGATGTGATAATGAAGTCTGTGGATGTCCTTTTTTCAACTTTTGGGCTCACCTTACTACATTTTCAACCTGTACACTTGAGTTGCAATAAAATGTCAGTATAGTATACCTCAGAATTGTTTGTTCAGCTGGACTTTACTGATATCAACAGACATCTGCTGAGTATTAGAAGTAGTCAGGTTTAGCAATTTTGTTCCTGCTGCAGAAGAATTTGCGGGATGATATCTGTAGTATTTATGTGGCCTGAAGATGATAACCTTCCAACTTTCTGGCCTCACTACCTGTATTCTTCGTCAAAACTTTGAGTAATATTTGCTCACAGGATACATTTATAAGAAATACTTCTGAGGAAAGAACCTTTGAGATTTTTTTTAACTACCCAAAGTAGAAAGAACGTGAGAATATGGGATACTCATCAAAACTCGATTAAAATGTACTTTCTCAGGCTGATTACTTTTAAAGTAGACATTCTCAAAAACAGAGCATTGTACCTAATGTAACTTAAATGCTGCCCACAAAGGAGTATTCCAATAGTCTCTGTAATTTCAGGTGTGTGTTCCTGCATTGCTGGAGCTGCTGGACTTCCATGCTTTAACTGTATATTTAAGGCTTCCTTTCTTACTTCTGTTTGTATACAGCTAGTAAAACTGTAGTCAAACTTACTTGGAGGTAATAAAGAGATTTAGCAAAACAGCTTGGTGATATTAAACATTGAGGCGATTTTTGCATTAAATTAATCTTTAGAGGGTATCGCTGAATTCAGAAGCTTGGACTCTTTTTTTATGTTGCAATTTGATTTTTGCATCTTGAACTTTCTTTTAATTCCAGGTCTCAAGAGGCAGTTTTTCTTTAGACCTAGATGTGGATGAAGTCTATACTTTAACTACACTTAAGACAGGGCGGAAGTGTAGCTGCCCAGAGCCTCCACCATCTCAACCCTTTCCTTCAAACTATAAAGATGATTTTAATATTCGTAAGTCAGAAATCTTTTATCAAAAGCTTAATTCTCACATAGATATGGCCTAACGGTAGAAAGGCCATAACAGTTGTGGTATTTGAGTCATCTGGTGTAGAAGACATGAAATGAATCTGAATGAGTTTCAGATTTTGTTTCTCTGATCATGTGTATGTGTACCTCCCTTCTAAGTAGGTAAATTTAATTCTAGCTCTTGAGAGGCTACTACAGTTTCAAAATTATTGATGCAAAGTTATATCTTCAAATGCAGTGAACTAATTTTTAAAGGGAATGTAAAAAGAATTCAACACCTTCCCTCAGACAACAGGCAGAGAGAGCTAGAGCTCTTCAGCCTGGATGAGAGAAGACCCTGTGGAGATCTGATAGCAGCCTTTCAGTACCTAAAGGAGGTGTACTAGAAGGAAGGAAACAAGCTCTTTATATCATGGTCTGCAGTGTTAGGATGTGGGGAAGTTGTTTCAAACTGAGAGGGAAGATTTAGACTGGATGTAAGGAAACCTGGAAACCTTGAAAGTCAGGTTGGACAGGGTTCTGAGCAACTTCTTGTAACTGTAAGTGTCCTTGTTTTTGTCAGGGGAGTTGACTAGATAACCTTTAAAGGTTGCTTCCATCTCGAACTCCAACATAAACAATTCTGTGAGTCCATTTAAAAAAAAAAAAGGGGGGGAGGGGGTGAAAAAGGAATTTTGTTCATGTACTTAAAAAAGTGGTCCTGCTTTCAACTTCTAAAACTTCAATTTGGAGACAGTACTTTGATACAGTTAGTCAGAAGTATGGTGGATACCTTCAGAAGAATTCTCTGAAATCAAGGTCCACAAAAGAAAGATGTTTTGGCGCTGACATATTTTACTCTCTGTACAGGTAATCCGCCTTTCAGCGAAGCTCCAAATTTTGCAGATCAGACAGGTGTATTTGAGTACTTCGTAAATGGCTCTGACCCAGGAGATCATGTTTTCACACTTCGACAGGTGGTGATTCAGCGGCCCATCACTTGGGTGTCTGATGCAGACCAGACAATCAGCATCATAGGAAACTTTCAGTGGTATGTAAATACTACTTCTTGGTGATATCTGAGGAAATGATGTCCTTAACAGTGTGGATTGTGATTTGTTGATCTCTTTCAAACTTCATTTCTCTTGCATGGAAGGTTTATACCTTCAAGCAATCTGTAGTAATGTAGAAATGATGATGAAAGGGACTTAAGTTTTTGAGCCATACTCAGCACCATTGCCATCTCTGTTGGTAGATCAGGTCTACAAGACCTTATTTAAACAAGTCTTGAAAGCATCCAAAGATGAAGATTCCATTTTATCTCTTGGTATCTTGTCTCAGTGGTCCACTGCCTTGAGAAAAGATTTCCTAGACTGCTACTGGGCACATTTATTCAAGCTATTTTTGAGAATAGAGGATTTGGGATGGCTCACTAGGAAGATTAAGTTAAAACAGCAGTAACAAAAAATCAGAATCAGAATTTTGAAGTGTAAACTGATTTTTTTTCCCATTGTTCTTTAAAAGAGACAAAAAATTGATTCAATTTATTTTTCTTGATTTTTGAATTGTGTTACTTGATCATTAGTAATATGATCAGTCTTGTGTTGCAATAGTTTGGGAGTTAATTCAGTTATATTTGTTGGAGACTGCCATCTTCTGAGCAGTTCCTAGAACTGTGTGTATTCCATTTATCTACTGCTTAAAATGACTTTATTTTTGTGTAGATGTAGCTAAGATTTACCAGTTCTATAAGAGTACAGTTATAGTTCTTTCTAGGAGCTATAGTTGCAGTAATTTTGAATGAAGCAGTATATCTCAGCATAGTATTTAATGCTTAACAGGCTCTTATGCAAATACTTTAAGTTTATTATTAATTACTGTTACTGAGCCAATTTAAGTTTGATAAAATGATTTTTTTTCGTTTGGAAGAGCGTACCTTAAATTCTTTCCAAAGAACATTTCAAATAGCTATTTTGTCTTTTTTTTTCCACTGTTACCAGATCAGTGATGTTTTTTGAGAACGTGTATTATGATTCTCATTTCTGGCCTTGGTGATTGATTAAATCTCTTTGCTCTGAAGCCTGTAAGCATGCTACTGTCTTATATCTGGAGGATGGTTTTGTGTTACCAGATAAGCACTTTTGCAGTAAAGCTTCACATTTTCACCTATAAACAGCTTCCCTTCATTGAGCAAGTCGTACCTAGTGATCTGTGTAACACAAGCATAGTACACTTAAATTACTGTAGTGAAATCTCTGGGAAATTCCTACTTCCTTTTAGTTCTATTTCTTTTGGAATTAATGTCTTTTCAAAATTAAGCTTGTTTCTTGATTATTCAACTGGTTATTTAAGCTTTACATAACTGTAACTTTTATAAGGGAAGTTTTCAAATTCAGGCTCAGTGTGTCTGATCTTTTTCCATGTACGTGTTTACAACCACCACTATAGTGAAGTTAAACTAAATTTGCTCTGAATCTCTGAAATGTTTTGATTTCATTTATAAATGACTATTTTTTTTAAATAATTTCACTGGGGAGTGCTTTAGTTGGTTTTAGTTTGTATTTTAATCTTATGAAAATGTATATCTCTACTGCTGAAATTTTTTTAGTGTTTTGCTTTGAATCTAGCAGTATACTGTAATTACTCTCTAATTACAGCTACTTAACATGCATTGCTTCTAGTATCATTACAATAGTGTGAAATGTGGGAATCTTGTTTAATACATAGGAAGGTAAGATAGATATTAAACAACTTGTCTAATTAATATGTATTTAATAAGCTGGTACTTAAGCAGTTAGAAAAATCTCATATTTAGTTCTGATGTAAGAGATGGGGGAGAAGACTACCTAAAGTAGATATTTATGATTTATCTGTCAGCTGAGCTGAGGTCATAGTGGAGTTTTCTACATTTTACAAGGAGAAAACCTATGCATAATTGGAAACTTCCCAAATATATGACCTTTTGACTGTATCTGTACTAACAACAGTTCTTCATAAGTAACTCCAGATATGGAATGTAGATACTTCATTTGTTGAGTGTACTTTAATAGAGTTGGTTAATTTTTACTAGTAAGAGCTTTGTACTGCAGTCTGTGAAGTAGAGGTGAAGTGCATAAACTTTCTAGGTATTATTAAATTATTGTTGTATTCCTTTGCATGATGGTAAGTTATTTTCCTTTCAGTCATCACTAGATGTATAATGTGGTACTTTTCAATTGAGCTGAAGTATTACCTCAGGAAAAAAAATCAAATGTCAACCTATTTGAGCATTTATTTATGTATGTATGTATTTATTTATTTATTTATTTTTACAGAAAGTGTGTTTTGTCTTTTGGTCAAGGCATTTTTGGTTTCATAGGACTTAGCCTATATTAAAAACCCTAGAGAAGTAAAGTTAAAATTCAAACAGATGTGGTGGTATGGCCTTGAAACTTATGTTATTTAATTTACTTTTGATTTTTGTAAACTTGGAATATTTTCCTGTGGAGATGCAAATCTTTTGCGTAACCCACTGGAACTTCTTGTATGTACACTTCGTTTTGCTTTTGGTCTATGAGAAGAATTATTAATCCAAAGAAAATGTCTCTGAACTAATAGGTGAAAACAATCAGTCTTTACAAGTCGTCAGGGAAAATGAATCTGTAGCTCTCGTCTGTAGATCCCGATTAAGATGGCAGAAATTTTCATCAAGAAGGTTGCTGTGCAATACAGAGAATATTCTTAAATCTACTGCCTGCTCAGACATCTGTGCTTTGCTTAAGACACACTGCTTCTCTTGTAGGGTAAATCTGACAGTCACTTGTGACATCTACATAGAAAAGCCACTTGATGGGGGTGTGTTTATTGCTGGAAGAGTTGACAATGGTGGGATATATGTTCGTCGTACCAAAGGAGTTTTCTTCTGGGTTTATGCAGATGGCACCTACAGAGTCACTGGTGACCTAGGTAAGAAGCCCTTTCCTCTAAAGTGGATGTTGATATATGGATGTATCGCATTGATAGCTTTGACAAAAATATGAACATTCTGTTTTTGTTACTCAGCTGCAATCGCTATGAACTTGACCCATTATGTTGTAGAATTTTGTATTTTTTATATGACTAGAGCATCTGAAGACTACTGGCTGCTTCACTTCTCGTTCTCAGCTTTTATCTCCATAATCACAGAGTTGTAGGGGTCTTAAAAATAGTCTTCTATTTGGTAGCAGTAGCTTCCCATGTCTCATTTTCTCTTTCACCATTGGTAGGCTGAGTACTATAATTTAGGAATTCTGTTGCCTTCTCTTAACACACTGATTCCTACCTCATGTTTAAATCCACTATAACTTAAGTTTCAGCTGTGTGTAATAAATATGTGTATAAACGCATACACTTGGGTTTAGAATGCACTGCATTATTTATCTTTTGAGACGTGTCAACATTGCCTACTAGAGAATAATTTCTTCCCTTGTTGAAAATGAGGGAAATGTAATTAATGACCTCATTATTTCAGGTAGGCATGCTTAGATCATAAGATGTTTTTTTCTTCGATATTTTTCATCATCATTGTATTTTTCTAAAAGGGAGCTTGTGTGTTAAATTATCTCACAGCTGAAAAGGTTGGCTGAATAATGGAAGATTCTACTTGTAGTGTTCAGGTTTTTTTCCAAGTCTCATCTCATTTTAGCTTAGCTTAAATTTTGACTAGAACTAAACAGTGTTACAGTGTGGCATCTCAACCTCTGAATTTAAAATCTTCTAATACATAGAAAAAGATCTGTAGAATAAGCAGAGCACTAGCTACTGTCACACTTGGTTAACCTGTCCTCCTAATAGATGGAATCTCCAGAAGCACTGGATATTTCAGTGGTAAAAAGCTCCTGACAGAATGGTAGAATGCACCTCTGTAGTAAGTTATTGGTCCTGAACATCTCTGAAAATGAAATACAGCTTTCCTTTTGCTAGCTTGATGTTTGTCAGTCAGTTGAGGCAAAAGTTAAATGACACTGTGCTAACCTTGTGCATGTTTTGCAGCTGGAGAAGAAGTATTAATGAAAGGGCTTTCTGGTGTCCGTCATAATGCTTGGCACACACTTACTCTCAGCATCCAGGTAAGAGTATGGTCAAGAAGCTGGAAAATTCTGGTACAAGAATATGAAAATTCTTGTCCTAAATGGTTTAGACAAAACCATGCCATTTTACTGTTTGCATGAGATGATCCCACATAAATAAAACATTGATGCATCTTTCAATTTAAACAAAAATTGAAATGCCACACCGTATTCTATTTCCTGTATTTTTGAAGAGATCTTGAGAAACGGGAGAGGATATAGAGGAGAACTGGAACAGAACAATTATGACCTGACTTCCTGTTCTGAAGATTCTTGGTGGACTACTAAACTCAACTGTTTTACAAATCTGACTCCCTCCAGTTCTCTTTGCGTGTTAAGGCCTTGTGTATGGTGTCCCTTAAGGACTTGGAATTAGGGAGCTTGAATGAGCTGCCATTTTTCTTTCCTGTTCTGAGGAAGCATGGGTGTTGTGTTGATGTAAAAAAGGTCCATTGTTGATTAAGGCTCCTCAAAGTGGGAGATTTTTGTATGGTGTTTCTTCATTATTTTTTTTTTATTATAGTGAGAAAAGAGGTACCAAACTTTACTTTAAATAAACCATGTAATTTAGCTGGGCATGACGTTGCAACTAAAAGGCTTTACGTTCCTCTGCTGGATGCTTAACCTACTTGGCTAATACAACCTGCGCAACTGCAAGAGACCTGAAATAAGTGGGGAGCTTAAATTCCAGCTGAATGTTTCAGTAGAAGATACCAACTGTAAAATTCTGTGCCAAGTCTTTCTCTAACAACTAAACTGTCTGTGAATGTTAGAAGCTTTTTTTTCTGCTTTTGTTTTGGGAGACAAAGAAATGCTTTTATCTGAGGCATTCACAAATGTTTGTACAGCTACATTTATGACAGTAATTGCTATCTGTAAAATGAAGTCTAAGACTTGCTAATCTGAACAGAGTACTGAAAGTGAGTGAATTATCTAAAACAAAAAGCAGCGATGTTGGTCTTCAAGTTGCTGTAGACTCACATATGTCAAATATGCCTTTTATGTAATAAAAGAATTGTAGAGGCATTTTGAAAAATAATCTTTGTTTTTACCTGTGTTTGTAATTCTGTAGATTCAATACAGGTAAACTAGGATGTTTTCCCCAACCCCATTCCAATTTATTATTGGCAAGATAAATGGTAACTAGTTCTGAAATGGTTCTGAATGGTAACATTATACTTAGAAGGGGATTGAAGAACTTCTGTCCTCAGACTAAAAAACATAACTCTTTTATTTTGACCTATGTCTAGTTCTGCAGAATTAATGCCAGGTGTGTCGTGCCAGAGAATTGTTTGTAGTTTCAGGTAGTTCTAGTTTTGCTAAATGCCTCAGAACAGGTGACCATTTGAGGGAATATGATACAGATGCAGGAAGAAAAACAATTTACCTTTGAGATTCTGCACTGAGTTTGCAAGCTGAGAGCTTGTGGAAGATGAACCTTTTTTATACAGTCTGTAAAAGTGTTAGATCTGCTTCACAGAGCTGATAGGCACTGCATGATTCTGAGCAATACTTAAAAGTGCCTCTGCATGAAATGAATGTGAAATGTCCAGTGAATTTTCAACTACATCTTTTTGTTTTGCCTTGCCTTGGTGACTTGATCGCCGGATTTTACAAAGCTAACTTTCTTTCTTTTTTTTCTGACAGGGCACTTCTGCCTCAGGACTGTTAAATGGTTATCCACTCTGGGAGAACGTCACCATTTCTCAACCAAAAAATGGCTGGGCTGCTATTGGAACTCGTTCGTTTGAGTTTGCGCAGTTTGACAACTTCCATGTTGAAGCTAGATGAGGTAGCTTCTGCGTCTGGAGAACGTCATCATACTTGGAATAAGAGCCAGCTCAAACTTCGGGGAGGACTTGACACTGACACTGATCTGTTGGCAAAGAATCTGAATTCTCACCTTATTACTTTTTGAAGGTTTACATTACTAGTTACCAGTGTAACTTAAGTTTCATCCCCTGGTTGCTATAGAATTTTTACTCTTAGATTTCTGGGGGTAAATTTTAGTTCAGGTAACGATGAAAGCAAAATAGTAGATCTGAATCTTTTTGAATACAAGGATCTTAACTTCTCATTTCATTTTTAAGCAGAATTTGAAAGTTACTAGAAGATAAAGGCCTCTCAAACTGCATTTTTAACACTAGCGTGACTGTGTCCATTCCTTTCACTGAATAATTAAATATCAATAAGCCTTATTAACTAATGGCCCCATACAGTTGTACGTTTATCACTTTCAGATTTCATTTGGATGAAGAACCTATTTTTTTATTTATTAAGAAAAAAATATGTTTTGTCTATTTCTGCTACGCTCTCAGGCTAGTCATTACAATGCTAAAGGTGTGTTTGATTACTTCCAACTTTCATTGCAAGCTTTAATATATTTTTTTTGGAGCAGAAAGAAAATTTCTTATGGGTGATCAGGCAATGCAGAATGTGCCTTAAGCTTAAGCTACCTCCTCTTTCTAATGAAAGGGTTGAAATAAATTAAGAAATACTGTAACTTGCAGTTCATTATTAGTAGCCTTTATGGCATGAGGTTTTTTTTTGTTGTTTTTTTTTTGTATGTTTTTTTTGTTTGTTTGTTTGTTTTTGCATGGCACAAGAATAGAAACTGAGTCCTGGTTCCTTAACTTATGCCAGGTCAAATGTGGAAAGACTGGCTTTTTGTTCCTAGAAGCATGAGCATCCATCTCTCATTTGTGATGGTTCTTAAAACTTAGAGTGGAAATCTAAAGTATATCAATATGTTTCTCAGCTGACTGTTGTAGCACAGAGAAGGTATGGATGCTATCATGTCCTTGCATAAAAGGAAATTTAAAAAAAAAAGTCCTTGCAGTCTAGTAATAAGGTGACAGCAAATGGATGCAGACAGAACTCCTTATTGTATCAGGCTGTATTATTGACACAACAGTATCCTATCCAACATTATGCCTACTCCTAGGCAGCATGGTGTAAAGTTCAGATTGAATTTCAGATTCTTCAGAAAGGAGGGTTTCTCTTTTTTTGCTATTTCACTGCTTTTTGAAGTTACTGTGCTAGCAAAAATAAATCATCCAGACTATAGTGAGCTAAATAATGATATTTTCATCAGTTGGCTTCTGAATTTTTCAGTTGGCCATTTTGAATGAAAATGATGTCTATTCCGTAACAAAACATGTATCCTGTGTCTGCATCCTGTTTAACTGCTGAGCAAATAGTTCCTGAGACACAGCAGGGCACCAATATTTGTATGAGGCTCTCTGTAGCATGAGATATCTTATCTTCGAGAAACAGATCTTCAGTATACTTCAATTTATACTGAATGTTTTCCAGATCCACTTTATTTTGAAGGCTGATTTCAGTAAGCATTAACTTTGATATTTGATGTTTTCTGCTAAGGTTGAGTGAATGCAATACAAATAATTGCTGCACATTTTTTATAAAGGTTATCTTCCAAATCAGGTTTTGGAGAGCTCTCAATTTCATATGCAGAGATGAGTGTTTTATTTCTTTCCACAGTTATACTGATACCACTATTAATTGGTTATGAATCATTCATAAATGCAGATTTCACACATGCAATAACCTTGAAGAATGGTCTAAATGACTAAACTTTAAAACTCTCGTAGAGGATGTTTTAATATTAACTGTTTAACTGGGTGAAGAATGGAATTCAGTTTTCCACTTGTTTCATTTTGATAGTCGAAATGTGGGTGCAAATCTGTTTGTCATTTCCCTGATTTCAGAAGGGACATCAATGGGATCAAGATGTGAAGGAGGTTTAACTTAAGGTCCTTATATTCAAATAATATGAATACAGGAGAAAAAGTTCTCAGAATCAATTTGTTTCAACTGTGATGGCTTTTCCTAGTAGTATGTTTCTTGCAGGGTTTGTGGTAGCTTGTGTAGGCTGCGAGCAATGTTTGTGTAAGAGGGATTAGCAAAGATGCAGTTTTTCCAAAGGAGTTGTCCAGTTTTTTTTACTGTCTTTTAATGCACTAGTTTAATAAACTACTGTCATATTGTGTACTAAGCACAATGTATTTTGTCACTGTAAATGTTGATTATTTTTTCTAATCTTAACTTATTAATGGTAGAGGATCAAACTGTTTTATGAAGAGAATAAGCGATCTAATAGTGATATAATGTGATTCATCCCTATGTCTGTAATTCTTCACCCTTCAGCAGGCTGTAATATGCTTGCCAATAACAAGCTGTCAGGTCTTTCACTGAGGGGCAGATTTATGTTGTTGATTATAAATACTAATCATTCCAAATGGACAAATAAAACATTTAAAACCCCTTTATTTGTGGAGAATGTTTCTGTTAATGGATCTTGATGTCCTCCAGCAAGGAAGCTGTCAGTTTTTATCATTCTGATTCCTGGTAAAGATGACTTCCACTATGTTAACTGGATTGGAACAGTTTTTCCGATGCCAAACAATTCCCATTAACAAATATCAAAAAATCAGGACTTTGATGTTGATGTGAACATTATCTGTATTGCTCAGTGTGCGTTCTGCTTCTTTCTGTTGTGGTGTTTTTTGGTTTTTGTTGTTTTTTTTTTATTTCTTCATTTATTTAAGAGGATTAAATTGTATTTAAGGGCCATTTCTGAAAAACGGTCTTGTGAACTTAAGATGAAAGTCTTTTTACAGGTATGGAAGCAGGTAGTGCAATTCAGGTGTGTTTTAAAATTTAGATTAGACTTTTTTTTTCTTTGAGTTATTTTCTGGATCTAGCTTCAATTCTTTTTTTTTTTTTTTATTCCTCGTTCCCAGCCTCAAACTCCTGGTTTCAACTTTAAAAGGGGATGAGAAATTACATAATGCTAGACACATTTTCCTGGTTATCATGACAATAGACAAAACTTGTTCTGGAAATGCTGTTTATGCTTCTGTCAGTAAAAGATGCGTCTCTCTGGTAGGAATGCCCAATTGGAGTTACCACTTCGGTTACCCAGCACTGCAGCAAAGTTGATTCTGTCTCTTATTCTCTGCCTTAGGAAGTTCAGGTTATAGTTGCTATGAACAACGTTCTTGGGATTTTTAAATTTCTGCAAAACAGCACTGCTTTTCTTTAGGCTACTCATGTGCACTTATTTTCCATCCTCATCTTGTTCTCACCGTATCAAAAGTAAATTTCTAGTTCAGAGGTTGGAATGGTGGGTAGAAAAGAACCAAAATTATTGTGGAAGTCTAATCTGATATTTAAGTGTCCTGGGCATCTTTTTTGTGTTCTTTATGCTCCTTACCATGCTACACCACTGCTTGGTGATATGCAAGCCACTGTGAACACAGTCCTTCAAAAATCTCATTTCCTGGAGGACCAAAGTAACTTTGTAATTATTGCATGAAACTGTTCCTTGAATTCTTTTGTATGCCCCAGGTTTAACCTGAGGCATATCTCTGGAAACTGGAGGTAAAAGTAAGTAAAATTACTGCTCTAACACTTCTAGATTATTTTTAAAATGCCCCTTCTGTTCATGTTGAGTGTGAGCACTTAGTCTAAAGGTCCCCAGAGCTAGGCTGCACCACATTAGCTGGATGTACTAGATTCTATCTTCCCTTGAAGACTGTACTGCACTGAGCCATCCTCTCTTACAGTTGTTCATTTTAAGATGCATTCATGAATGCATCTTAAATCAAAATGATAATTTTCCTGAGCTAAGATGGAGAAGATACCACCAAAATGATTAAAGAAACCAAACTCTGCACACGTTTCCAAATAATTTAAGGAAGAGAAATGTCTTTATTTAGCTTGATTTTCTTTGTTCATTTCCTGCTGAGAATTACAAGTAGCTTCCTTGCTGTTTCTCATTAAAAAAAAAAAAAAAAAAAAAAAAAAACCTATGGAAAATCAAATACTTTGTTTCTAAAAAAGCAAATCTTATTAGCTAATTATACACACTACTACCATTTTTGAGGAACACTGGGATCTTGCAGTTTAAATCCTCATACTTGCTTTGCATTAAGAGCAAAATTTAAATTGTAGAATTGTTTGAATTGGACTAGGTGAGCTTTAGTGGTCCCTTCTAACTCCCCTGCAATAAACAGGGACACCTATAGCTCAGGGTTCTCAGAACCCCATCCAGCCTGACCTTGAATGTCTCTGGGGATGGAGCATTCCCCACCTCTCTGGGCAACGTCACCACACTCATAAATTAATTCTTCCTTATAACCAATTTTAATCTCCCCTCTTTTAGTTTGAAACTGTTTTCTTCTAACACAGCAGACCCTGCTAAAGTGTCCATCCCCTTCTTTCTTGTAGTCCTCCCCTTACGTACTGAAGGCTGCTCTCAGGTATGCCCAGAGCCTTCTCTTTTTCAGGCTGAGCAGCCCCAGCTCTTTCAGCCTGCCTTCATCCCTTGGATCATTCTTGTGGCCCTCCTCTGAGGTCTGTGTCTGTCCTGTACTGAGGATTTCACATCTGGATGTGGTACTCCAGGTGAGGTCTAAACCAGCACAGTGTAGAGGGGCAAGATCACTTCCCTCACTCTGCTGGCCACATTTCCTTTGCAGCCCAGTACCTAATGTTCCCTTGGAAATGTAAGTCTCTAGGATCTCTCCTCTCTTACCAGGAAGGGAACTGATGTAATTCTTAACTAAAAAAGAGCAGAATGGCATGAAAGGAAAACTAAAGGCCTATTGCTACATCTGTGGTCGTCTTTTTTTAAATACTGCATTCCCCAAGCTAATGAACACTGTTCATATTTGCTGCTTAACCATAGC
This sequence comes from Cyrtonyx montezumae, assembly GCF_038088225.1. Classification (NCBI taxonomy): domain Eukaryota; kingdom Metazoa; phylum Chordata; class Aves; order Galliformes; family Odontophoridae; genus Cyrtonyx; species Cyrtonyx montezumae. Next base: position 16,453,504 of record NW_027071826.1, read on the forward strand.
TTCTCCTTTTTCTCCTGAGGCCTAATTCCCTGTGAAAAGTTTCTCAGTCCTAACCCAAAGCAGATAAACAGCAATGCTATTTCTGTTCATTGAGTGTGACTGACGGATTTGAAAGCACCGTGTGGCTGAGGCAGTCGGGATGGTGAGCTCATACTTCAGGTTACAGAAAAAAGAAAAACAACCTCATTACAGCGAGTCTGATCTATACTCAGAAAAATCTATAGTGGTATCACAAGGATAGATTTCTAAATGAAAAATTGATATTTGACATGAACCTTAGAACTTTTTATCTTTTGTGACAAGTTCGTGACAGGAGGACCTTGCATTTTGTGCCAGAGGCACTAGATGGCAGTGTAATTATAAGGAAAAAAATAGCTGTCCGAATGGGTTCAGGGTTAGCCACGTTGAGCTGTGAACAAGGATGGAGGTGCCTTTGAGAAGAAAAACAGCGTTCAGACTATGGATAGCCTTCTGCGTACAAAAACCTATGGCAATCCTTACAAGAAATAGTAATTAATCTTTCAATAATTTTGCATATGGTCTAAGCAGATTAACCTATTTAAACAAATTCTTTCTAAAGCATCTGTCGCCTACGTTGGTTTTTCTGGATTAAGCCATTTGAAAAAGTCCAAAAGGTCCTGTTGCTTCCAGAAGCACAACTTCAGCTTTTGTGTCGGTCTCAGTAATCTTTGAGTTGTGTGCTTGGCTTATGAAAGGCTCTGAAATGACTATTTTCATTGCACAATGAGTTTGCAGTTTTATTGTGATTAAGTTGTTACAGCCTGATCCTAAAAGTCTTTTAAATGCTAAGCCCTGATTTCAGAAGTTATCTATAGGAACCTGCACCCCTGGACTGCTGCACACAGCCTCGTGTACACAGGGGAATGTGTACAGATGGGATTCTGGCACTAAACTCTACTCTAGATGTGGCTGTAGATGGGAACAGCATAGAAAAGCTTTCCACAGCATACAGCTGTGAGATTGTTATTCCAGTTCAAGGTTTTCTCAAGTGTGGATCTCAAATATTCTGCTTTAATTTTAAAATATCAAATTGCAAGGGACAGAGGCACATTGAGAGGAATGAAGCATATTTACACAGGCTGAGATTTTGTCATCCAGTTTGTCACTGAAGAAGGTGCTTCTTTGTTCAGAGAGGTTAGGAGAAGAAGAGAGATGGAAGCTCTAAGCTTGTGTGAAGGAAGGGTACAAGGAGCACCATGGGAATTGGAACTGATTGATGCTGGAGTGGCTGCTCGGCTTAGAAGATCAAAGGGTTAGGAGTGTGAAAGCAGGAAGGTTTTGGCCATTACTAAGTGTCTCAGAACAGTGTAATCAGAAACACAGGAGTAAATGAGCAGTGATTACCTGGAAAGTGATTTACTCCCATATGCCAGGTTTTCTAAAGCTTTATGTACCTAGGTTAATGAGCCAGAAATTTGCTTTCACTCAAGGGTTCCTGAGGTGACATCCTTCATGGGCCATGAATGTGGCCAGTCAACACACGACATAAGTGCAGGCCATCTCAGCCCAGCTTCTCTGGTATCATCTCGCCGTCTCAGGGAAATTTGTGACTGTGAGCTCACAGAGTCACTCTGTGCCCTTTGTATTGCCCAGGAGGGGCCCACCCAGGCAGAAGGAGGCATGTAGGCCCTGGAAGCAGAGGCACTTTGTGTAATTAAAAACTGAGGTAGAATATATTGATGTGGAAAAGTATCATTTTTCCTTGCTCTCTAGAATCACAGAATCACTGAATTGTAGGGATTAGAAGAGACCTCTAGAGATCATTGAGTTCAACCCCCCTGCCAAAGCAGGCTCCCTAGAACAGGTTGCACTAGTAGGCCCTCAGGTAAGTTTTAAATATCTCCAGAGAAAGAGAATCCACAAGCTCCCTGGGCAGTCTGTTCCAGTGCTTGGTCAGAGCAGAAGGCAAAATGAGAAATGTTTCTCTTTTTGGAGGAGATTACAGCATGAAACTGAAGTGGGGGTTGCTCTTCTTCAGTTCTGCTTTTATGTAAGGCATCCATGAGGTTTAGTTTTCAAAAAGACAAATTCATCATTTGTGTGATGGACAAGAGGCAGGGAACTGGGGGCTTATTTGTCCTAAGATCATATGAACAGTATTTCATATGAGATTCTATGGAGGAGGAAGGTTGTGTTTTCCGTGGGAGTATTGTGCTCCTCTGTCTAATGAAAGGGAAAGTTGTATTTGAGGAACTAAGAAAACTTCACTTAGTGTTTTATAACCTTAATATTGTCTGTGTATTTGTTGTCTACTTTTCTTGATGAAATTCCTCTGAGTGTTGTTTTATAGCCCCTTAGGTGCTCTGTGCTGTCTGGATCGTGGCTCTTTTCTTTGTTGCTTGTTATGACAAAATGTGATCTTCAGATGCATTTCAGGTTCTCATTTTGCCTTTCCTTGGTATAATTTTAGCTTCATCTGCAGAAGCAAGAAAGAAACCTTCCCATGAATTGTTAAGGGACTGAAATATGATCATTAAAACTTGATGGATTTTCTTTTTCACTCACAGTATTTTGAAGACAAACTGCTTACCAAAAACTGTGATAGAATAAATCAAGAATGTACAGGAGAGTTGAGATATCCCAAAGTGTGATATGGTCTGTAGAGAAAACATTGGTTATTTACAAGTGTCTTTGGAGCAGGTGATCTGTGCATCCATCTCGGCCAGTGAGATAACAGCAGGACACTGCTCATGACAACTGAGTTTTGTGTGGAAGTGGTATGGCAGTGCATTAGCAATGTTTTGAGTCACTTTTAATCATTCCTTCTGGTTTATTTTGTGGGGGAATTTACTTAAAATTGAGCCTTTATTTCCTGAGAGAGAAAGAAGAGTTTGGATGAGCTGCTGTTGTAAATCTTCCTTGTCACTGGCAAACACTCCTTTTTCTGGTTTCCTCTTCTTAATGACAAACCACCTGTTTGGCCCCAGTGCCCCAGTGTTGGTGGGCACCTGGGCTGCTTCGTGCTGTAATACATTGCACAGAGCAGTAAAGTTAATAACAAGGAGCTCTAGTAACAGAGCTGAGCTATAATTCAATGCCTCAGGGAGCCATACATAATGCTCTGCAGAGCACAGTCTTCTCCTGAGAAGCTATATATGGAAAATACCACATCAAACAGAAGGCTTGTGCCAGTCTCTAGAAATTGGAGACTAAGGTAGGTACCTGGGAATAGCTGGATGAGGAGCAAACCTCTCTTAGTTATAAAATGGTTTAAGTGAGGCAATGGAACCAGCTCCCTGAGGAGAAGAAGACAGGGAATTGGAGCAACCTTCAGCTGGAGCTGTAGGTAGTTAGCCCATCAGTTCATTGAGGGTTTCTGGTTAAGGCTTATTAAGTGCAGTCTGTCCTTATTACTCTCTTGTTGAAAAGGAAGGAAGGTTAGTAAGGTGATTAAGTTTAGGAGGTAGGACTTCACCTTCAAGCCTACAGGACAAAATGCCACAACCTTGATCTGCTGTTGGCTTTTAGTAGTAGTACTGATACTCCTGTAGAGTCAAAGGCCAAACACAGAAGTGTTGTTAGCACCTTAGTGGAGCTGTATTACAGGAGACAAGAAATCCTTCTGTACCTGAAATTGAGATGTTTGTGGATTACTGAAGAATTGTGCAGTCTTGATACTAGTTCTGGAATGAAGTTTTTGCCATGGATGCAAGTTTCTTATATGACATTCCCTGTCTGTAAAACTGTGTGGCAATGAGACTACTTCATTTTCTCTACCCTTGAAATCCATTCATAAAAATGCTACCCCAAATGAAAATTATGGTTATTGCTCAGACAAGAAATGCTAGAAACATAGCCCTTGCTTTTTAAAATTCCACACACCTCTTTTGCCCTTTGGAAGTAATAGCTTGCATGGTCGAAAGCCAGCATCATGTAATAGAGTTTACCCTGGAGAACTGGAATACTAAAACTTGGACTGTAGCTAGGAGATGTCAGCTCAATAACTGAGAAATAGAAGATCAGTCTCTATGCATGCAAAAATTGTTTAAGCTTAGCTCTGAAAATGGGTCTTGCTTTTGTTACAGGCAAGGGATTGTGGCCAAGACTTAAGGGGCATTCATCTATTGAGCAAGGTATGACTTCATTTGGATAAATGCAATGATAAGAGGTTTTTTTGTGTGTGGGTTTTTGTTTTTGTTTTTAATTTCATTTATTCAACGTTTTATAACTGTTTTTGAAAAAAGGAATTTCCTTCCTGTGGCATAATATATTTATTTGGTGTGGGAAAAAATTTAATCTTGGAAAATTATAGGGGAACATTCAAATTGGAAAGGATGATGACAACGTAGTTTTGATTTCTTCCTAGGTTCTCTTTAGGCAGCTGGTTCTGTGGAAAAAGCGAGGCAGCTGAGGAAATCAGAATCAGCTTTTCATCCGTAAAAGATGATAATTAACAAGCAGCTGATGGGTTGGCAAAGGGATAGCAACGTGTTCCTTGTGCCATGTTCAGTATTCTGAAACAGAAGAGGTAGACACACTGATGGGCAAGTTTTGAAATCTATCTCATTGCAATAGCATCCTTTTGACCATAATACAAGGTACCTGCCACCTGTGCATCTAGTTGGACTGGAAGAGGAAAAGATATAAAGGCATGGATGTTTTACTTTGTGGTTGTGAAGAAAAGGATTTTATCGTTTGCAACAGATCTGTAGCTTCACTCACCTCTTTCTCTGAGTATTCAGTGATTATATACTGATTAGGATTTTAACTCATGGGGGATGCAGACTGGGAGGCATCACTAGATCAATTATGTTCACAAAAAAAAAAAGTGTAAAGGTGAGATAAGAATTCTAATGCTTGTCCTGGATTTGTTGCTTGAGGAACATAAGGCCTTCAGAAGACTCTTTCAATACTGTCCTTTCTTGAATCCATTTCATCTGGCATGGTTTGGTTTTTTTTTGTTTAATTGTTTTTTTGTTTTGGTTCCTGTGTAAGCATGAAAACAACTTCTGGCTTGACTTCAGTTTTTCCTATGAGGATTTTATGACTCATAGTGGACACAAGCAGACTTTCCTAAATATATATTATAATTCCAAAGCAGATCAGAGTTTTTCAGGTATGGGAAGCAGAGATCAGGATTCAGAGCATCACACAGCCTATCAGCCAGATTGGCAGTTCTGGGTTTGAAAAAAGAAAAAAATACTCTGATAATTGTTCTCCCTGATTTATTCCTGGAAACGAGGATGGTGGTTCATTTTTTCTCTGTTGTTGAAGTTATTTGCTGTTTTGGGGGTAATGGGGATGGGTTGATACATGAAGGTTCACTCAATTCAGACTCATACTACAGTGATTTACAATTGCTGTCAGAAGAGTTATGGTATTTGAGCTGAGCTGTTGTAAAAGCATATGTATGCTCTTAGTTTGCAACAAATTTTAGTAATTTAATGATGCCTAAGACAGCTCCAGTGTAGAGAAGATTCACTATTAAAATCTATAAATCAAGCTCTGCAAACACGATAGCAGAATTAGAGTTTGAGCTATTCCACTCTCTCTACATTCTGCTTCTTTCCTTTATATACACAGATGTATAAAGTATTCGCATTCATAGTTTTGCAGTACAGTTTGTTACTTATATCCACCATTCTTTTTAACTTTACAGCAGAGATTTTTATGGTTTTCGCAGCATTTGATCACTTATCAAAAATTATTCTATTTCTGCTTCATGAAATCTTCTCCCAAATGTTTCTTCTTATCCAAACTGAGTATCTTCATAAATCACACATCAAAGCAACTTGTATAAAGACCGAGTCCCTGAATAATCATAAAAATCTGTTGCTATTTGCCACTACCAGTTAGGTGAGGGGAAACAAAGAGAAGTAGATGTGTTGGGAAAGCTGCTCTTCTTGCTTCTTTATTGAGTTATTCTAGTTGTATCCATAACACAATACAGTGGACAAAGGAGAAATCTCATCAAAGGCACTGTGACATGAGAAGGCATCTTAAATTGTGGTGAGTTCTGAATTCAAGTTTCCTTTATGGATTACCAATGTCAAATGCTGATCATAGCTTGCTGTGACAGATATAACTGATAGGTTCTGTGGATAAGTGATTGACACCCATATTATCTCTGACTTTCTGAAGCTCAGCATCTGTTTCCTCTCCTCCAACTTTCAGCTTCTTGTATTCCCTTCACATCTGAGACCATGGGTACAGAAAGTCCTTCTGATTTCTGCCTTTCAACTGCATAAGACAATACTACTTTAAATTCCAGGAGCCTGTTTTTTGTATTCCACAAGCCTCTAGGAAATCAATAAATGACAAAGAAATGTTGGTTTATTTATGTGTTTATTAGGTTTATGCTTCTTTTCTGGGAAGGCCTTGTGGTGTTTGGTCATAATATCCTTAGAAAACTTAACACAAGATAACAGCACTGTAAATATATCAAAAGAATTCCAACAATTCCCACAGTACAATAAATCTGTACGGTTCTTGAGACATAAGCGTGTTGAAAAATTACTTCCTTCTTAACCATTTCCCCCTGCCAAATCACTTGCTCCTCTCTTTTGTTGTCTTTGTTTTTGTTTTTTTAGGATCCATAATAAAATGTTGCAAGAAAAAATTCAGGCTGTTCATAGACTATATATTTCACAGAATCTTCTTTTCTGTGAATCAGTTCCATGTTACGAGCTCTCATACAATGTATGCAAAGACAGGAATCTCATTACAGTGATGCTTAAGCATCAATATCTGATGGCAGGATTTGGTTAAAGACCGAATGCTATAGCATTGGTGATAGCACCTTTCTGGCCTCACAGTTGGTGTCCTGTTAAGGATTCTGCTCCCCTCTGAGGCTGTTTCACCAGCCATACTTTGTCACTCAGCATGGCTTTTTAAAGATTGAGTCAGGACCATCTACCTCACTATGCTTGAATGAAATGATGCAGACAGCAGCTTTCCCTTTAATCTTGATGTCCCACCCATGGATGAGACAAACGCTCTGCTATCATGCCCTCCTGCAATCTGTCTGGAAGGCACACAGCTGCAACAGCATTTGATATAAAAGTAATCTGTAGAGACTGAAGAAATTCGCTCTGGTGTCAGAGGGTTATGACTGTGCTCTATTTTAGAGTTTAACTGAATTTGGCTTATGGATTGCTGTTAAATTCATATAGAAAAGACAGTTTCTCTGTGTTAATAATGTTACCTATGGTATAGTATGGTAAATGAAATGCAAGCTGTATATTCTGTCCTTACCTCTTGGCTTTTATGGTCTATATTAAGCTTTCAGACTGAAGTATCACAAGGCAAAGAACTGTATAGGAACAGAAATGAGTAGTATATTTAACACAAAAAGCTACTTTGGGCAGCTTTGCAATGAATGGTAAGGTATGTATCATGCATAGTGTACTCGTGCTAGGTATTGGAAGTTTGACCCATGACACTGTTGATTAATTCTTTTCCTTTAATGAGAAGATAATTAATGACTGTTAATATACAGACAAGGGAGGCTGCTTTCTAAGTCTTATCTACATTCAGTTAAACCCTGAAATGCAGCCTATTTTCCATAAAGGAAACAAAATGGTGTTGATGCATCAACTGGGACTGGTAGTTCATAGGTGTTTTAATACTTCAAAAACATTGTGCTGAGGCTGTTCAAGCCTGAAATGCATCATCTCCGTGGTGTGATGGTTAAATGTGGTAAACTGGTAATACTTATTTAATGAATTCAAGTTGATTCTCTTTATGACTAATCTATCAATAGGCCCTATTTTCTGCATGCATTTGTACATTGATCTGTTTATGTAAACAGCTTTCACTGTTATTTACAAATTATTCTCTGCCTGCATTCTCCTTCTGGAATGTATTGACAGCTGAGTGGACAAGGTGTTATTCTTGATCAGACAATCAATGACCAAATCATTTACACCTAACAAGTAAATCAAAGGCCCTTAGAAATTGCTGAATGGATGTTACTGGGCATTGGCATTTATGGTGGCATGTTTATTTTTCATGATCACTTGCATGCACAACTACATCACTCATAGCTACATAATAAGTAGGCAAAACGGTGGTTGTGCTAGTAGTGAACAAACATCCACTAATGCTCTGTTGTCATTTTGCATCCTTTTTTAAGGCTTCCAAATGTGTTGGTTGCTTTGGGGACCAGGTAAGGCAGAAGAGCAGATTGTCCAGATGATTTTGTAATAAGGCATAGTGTTTTAACTAACATCTGGGGTGGCAAAGAAGAGAATCAAAAAAGGGGAAATAGAGGTTATCTCTAAGGTATTTTATTCAGGACAGTTACTCACTTAGATGCGAATGCATTCACTTGAGTGCGCATAAATTTGTATTGCTCTTTTAATGCATCCACTTAGATCTAAGCACAAGAATTCCAAGGCGAAGCATTTGTATTTTTCATTACTCTAGATAATAAAAAGGCTGACAATGTCATTGGGGTGCCATTTTACTGTCTGTGAAGGTGTAGTGCTATAGGATCTGCAAGGGGAAGATAGGTTTTGGCAACACAGGTCCTCAGTCAACTGGGAAAGGAGTTTATTACTGACAGAATTTTTATTATGCTGGCTGTAAGTTTATTAAGCACTATACTGCATAATTTCTGTCAGCATATTGTATCATTTTCTGAGCCATATAATAATATTGCTTTGAACTTTTACAGTGCCTTCCATTTCTGCAGTTTTCTAAAAAGTTATACTCATGTTAATTGTCGCAGTACCTCAGAGAAGCAAAGAAATATTCTCATCCTTTTGGGATAATCAGTATTACTTTTAGCAGTCAAAGTCAAGTGAAATGGAAGGCTCAAAATCAAGCTGAAAGTTTTTGTCATGTGCTAGGCTTAGAAAGAAAAGAATGTCTTTGATCTTGTCTTTTAGTTCTTAGAGTGACAGGTAGATGTAACTATTCCCTGCTTCTAATCTTTGTCTTGTCCTCTCTAGCAACAAGTTCTTTGAGGCATCGTGCTTTTTGGCACGTGCTTTGCTCAAGGAAAATGGCTGGATTCTTCGGGCCATGGCATTAATTAACACCAAGCCTTTCCCAAACTAATAACACAGTGTTTACAAGAACATCATTTTTAACTGGACAGTGATAGTAAGAATTTCTCTTTACAGTACAGAACTGTTCATCATGCAACAGCTGATGGAGTCAGCTAAGGGTGGATCCAAGCAGCTCAGAGCCCTAATGCTCATGGATCCTGGGCTTGCAGTCATGAACTGTACAGGCTGCATGGCCACAGCTGGACAGAAAATCTCCAAGAGAAACACCCAAGACACTGTAAGCCACTGAAGTGGGTATGTCATCAAATTCTTCTCCATGGTCGCTGTACAAGCCAAATCTGAAAATGATGTCAGAATACGCACTATGACATGAAGAACTGTTGAGATAAGGCCTGGTTATTTGTAGGACTTCAGGGTGTGACAGTGTCAGGCTTTGCAAGACAGCGGCTGTGACTCCCAAACATATGGCAAGCCTGTAGTAATTTGAACGATGCTCTTTTGCTCTTTTTGTCTGTGCTGAGAAGGCTCTTGCTTATCAGGAGTACATCTTTCTCTGCGACACTATCCTTCTGTGTTTCAGTGACAGGTGTGAACAGAATCTGTTCTGTACTGAGAGCTGGGATTACAACAGGGATATGAACTACCTGCTAGGTGCTGCTTCACTTTGATCTTTGGCAACAACCCACCCATTTCAGCAGGACAGATCAAGTCTGCTACTGCAGCCCTCTGATCCTGTTGCCATAGCAGCAGCTTCCAGAACAGAAAGGGAGCTTTCTGAAAAAGAGGACTAGGTCCTTTCATTCCAGAGCAGCCTGTAGTCTCTGCCATGACTCTCCTGCATCAGTGACCTGGCCTCCTGCCTGGTATTCGTGAGGACAGCCAAGGGCTCTTGGCCTTGTTGCTGCTTCTCCTGGGCAAGCTTTTCGGCTGCTTTTGGAGCCTTCTACTCCTCCTGCAGAGATTAGGAATAAAAGAGGATTAGTATTTTACTTCTGTTTACAAAGCATTCTTTAAACAACCACACCCTGCTTAGTCCATAGACATAAATCTCAGAAAACATATATTCTTTTCTTTCATTTAAAACCTTTCAGCCTCTGTAGTTGGGCTTAGAGTTGTAAGGATATCAGCAGAATCGGTTACACGCAGGTCCAATTTGCTCTAAGCGAAACAGCAGGTAACCATCTTAGAAGAGGGTCATGGCAGCATTTTGTCTAATATTCAGTCAGGCCTCTAAGGGTGACCTGCAGACTCTGATTTATCCTCTTTTTTATGTCTTTATCTAAGGGCAAATGTAGCCCAAAAGATATTTATAGAGGAAAAAAGAAAAGAAAATTCCTCTCTATTTCTTTTCTATCTCTGTCAGTGTGGGAAATAATATCTCAACATAGATTAGGTTTTCTGATTTTGCTGGAGACCTCCTCAGAGTGATAAGGAAATGATGAGCATGTCTTCCACAGTCCTTGTCGAAGAAGTAAAGACTGTTTCTCTTAATGAAGAGTTCTTATTTAGAACAGTATAGTTGTTACACCTTGATATGATCTAATTTGGATGTGTTTTTCACCCTGCAACTCTTGACTATAGGAATATAGTCAACTTGAGTTGTGAATCCTCAACCTACCCTTCTGGATTATGACTTCCAAGACACTTCCTCAGGAGTGTTGTTGAAACCCCTTTTACATGAATGATGCGGCCAACAACTTCTATCTTGCTGTGTGGTATCAGTGTCTTCAGAAAACTTTGGAAAATTATGTCAGATATGAACCCTGAGCTCTTTCTAAGACTGATCAGAAGGATAAATTGAGTACTCACTACTCAAGTTGACTAGAGGATGTGTTGTGGGTTGAAGAACACCTCCAAATCTGACCATATTAAGCTGTAGCAACTATATTGAATCAGACTGATATCTCATTCTTTTTTCTTCTTTAATCTGTCTATCCTACTTTTTTTTAAGGGATATTTCAAAATATGCAGGAAAATATTTTTGAAATTTTGATGGACATTCTAGAAATTGTGCATGTGTTAAAATGACTGCAGAATAGAGAGGGAAAAGGCTGTGGTACCTGGTGTAAAAGAACAGAAAAGAACAAAGAACAGAATACTGAAGAGAGGAGAGTTGTTCCAATTAATAGTCCTGCCTGCTTTTATAGAAGGCAGAATTTTGCACCCTGGTGAAGGCAGAAATGCCCATAGCAAATCATTGGTGGAATAAGTGAGTGAAAGAGGTTGAGCTGAGCCTTCAGGGTGAAACACCTGTACTGATGAGAAATAGGTTAAGTAATGCTCTGCTTTTCAATTATGTTAGAGCTGTAAGTGCTGAAGCTTGCTCATTAGCTGAGGCTGTAAAATGCCAAGTTTATTGTGTCATTATTCTTTCAAATATTTGCCTGATGGGCTTGTGAGATCTTTAGCTCTCTGCCTGAAATTCCCACTTGTTCTACCAAAGGAAGCTTCTCTGCCTGGCTGTGTGCTCAGAAATATCAATTCCTCACTTACTGGCCCCCTCTCTTTTAAAACAATGCTTAGTGCTAACCTTTCTTGGCCTAATCCTTGTGAAGAGAAACATCATGTTCTACGCGCCCTTCTGCTGACCATCAAAGCTGAGCTGACTCTATAGCTTCATTCGTAGTTAGCCCTCCAGGACAGCATATCCTGGTGTCTGACTCCTTACTGAACTCTCCAGCCACCTGAGGCTATTATATTAGTTTTGCTTCACAAAATGAGCATGTGGCAGCCTGTTTAGTTCAGGGCCTGAGCTACTGCTTTTTTAATCAAGCAGTAACATTTTTTTGCCCTGTGTTCAATACTTACCTAAATTAAACCCCATCAGTCTTCCAGGTCTTGACTTACTCCAAAATATATTTGAACTGTCAGATTTTGCTTTGCAAAATGGCAAGCATCAGGACTTCTTGTTCAGGTGCTTGGGGAACTTAAGCAACTCTAAGTCTTTACTGGTCTGTATCTCTTTTTCTTTTACAAATGAAGGTCCTTTCTTTGATTTCAGACTGTAGTTTTGGGGTGCTCATACTCAATTAAGTTCTTGAAATTGAGCTATATGACTTGTTGCTTTTTCTAAGTGGTCCCTTCAATTTTCTAAGAGCTTCCACCCAAACGAACATGACAAAGATTCCATAAAAACCTGCCAGATGTGTCACTTGCTGTAATTCATGTGTGTACTGTACCTTCCACTTCACTTAATAAGTAAAAATCTTTTTTTTTTTTCTTCAGCCTTCATTTGTGAGATAATAACTGATTGGATTTGGACAACTCCCTGACATATGAAGGAAACAGATTGAAACAGTGCAGTGCCCCCTACATACATTCCCTGGTAGTTTTCCTGGTCTGATCACTGTAATTCAGTAACAGAGCAATGATCAGAGCTGTTGAATATAGCTGCTTGTGAATGTAATCTTCTGGGTGATTTCTGGCATATCTTCTATATCTCCTACCAACGGATATATGCATTTTGTTTCTGTGGCATAAGACTTGTATTATTTTTATTTTTTTCTCTGCTCAAGTTGTGTTATGCAGCAGCACAATGCACTTTTCATGTTGATTTTGAAAGTTTGATCTTTGTCTTTCTCTTTGGTATCAGTCTGTTCAGAACTGTATCGGGTGATCACAAAGGAATTGGGACAGTAACAAAGATGTTCACTGGGAGGTGATAGTAAATTGATAGGAATAAATATCAGCCAAAAATTATCTTCTCTTTGGGGATTAATGTGGAGAGCTTTGCTAACTTATGTGCTTGTATGTGCTCACAATGAATTATTATTACTACTAAATCCAAAGAGGGAAGGGGAACAGTGAGGAGGAAACACAGCATTCCCCTAATTCCTCTGCATCTCTGCAAATACAGACAAGCTTGTTGGACAGACCTCTTATGCCACAAGAGGTGCCCAGAGATGTCTGGGTTTGATAGCTACAGTGCTTGCAGTGTTTTCATCTCAGAAGCTGTGTTAGTATGCAGGGCAAACTGTGTGAGGCTTCACTCATCTCATCTCTGCACTCTGAGTCAGTCAGTGCCTACTGGGGAAGGCACTATGGGGAAAAATTATGAACAGAAGGGATGGTAACAGCCTTACACATTGAACTCAGGGTCTAATTGTATCTTTGGGGACATCTATATGCCAGGACTGTGCCACTTTGGGTTCAGACAGGAATGGCAGAGCCCGCACACTAGGCTGTGTAGTCAGCACAGTTTTTAGGGGTTTCTTCTTGCAGACAGATCTTCTGCAATCACTGTGGGTCTTGCTTGTTCTGTAATCTGGCTCCATGTTAAGTATTTCCTAGTTTCTTCTCTTCGGAATGCTCATTTGTCACTGTTTCAAAAGTATCATTTAAGAGAATAGTTCTAGAAACAAATCCAGAGATGTCTGTAACATACTGCTTTATCTATTGATGGTGGGAATAATTCCTGCAGCCTGAGTAGCAAATTCAGTTTTTTGGAGAATTATTCCCTTTCTACATTTTGCAGATGTGACTGATTATTCCTTCTACTGACCATTAGCAGTTTAAATAGGAAGTTTCCAGAGAAATATGTGAGGCTAATTGAAGAGAAGAGCAAAAAGAATAATCAACAGCCTAGAGAAATGTGGCTTCTGAGGAATGAAATGGATATGTGAGTGATCTTCTATTATATGTATGACTGATACAAGGGGAAAGCAATAATTAATTTTCCACGCTCATGGAACAATTAGTTTTAAGCTGCAGTTCAGATTTTCATTCACCCCAAGACCAGTAAACCATTTGTATAGATGACTTGGGAAAATTATGTTGTCAGCAGAGGACTCCTTGTTACTGCAGGTTTTTAAGCTGGGTGGACTTCTTGCAGGAAAGCAACCAGCCTGGTTGCACTGCTTGGGAGGAGTGGCTGGAAGAGGTCCTTCCAAGGTCACTGCTGCAGGTTCAGAGACTCTGCATTCACTCAGAGTAAATTAAACTAGATTATGCTCAGTGAAAGAATCAGCACTCCGGGCACAACTTTTTAGGATATATATATTTTCCAGAATAGTACTGAGACAGGGAAGTGACATTTTTCTATGTAAACTGAAATACATTTAGGTCTTTTTTTTTGTCTGCTTTTCAATTTTACGTGATTTGGGAAACACCACTCAACGTTTGATACCAGAAAGCTGTTCTCTCAGGTTTTGTAGCTTTTCTTGTTTCAGAAACTAATAACAGAAATCCCAGAATCTCCAAAGATGCCATCTCTCTCATCCTCTATTGGCTTGCATTTCTTTCGTGTGACAGATTACTTTTCCCATAAAGTACACAAAGTGGTGATTTCCCCTGTGAATTCCTTGTGACTCTCCACAGGCAGCAGTGCTGTGGGACGGCTCTCTGATTTAATGCAGGTAGTGTAAAAGTCTGACATAGGTTGGGCAAGGAGCCTGGCACAGGGCTGGGAACAGGCTTGGGGTTGACCTTGGTTCCAGGATTTTTTGGGAGGTACTCCTTCATGTCCTCACTGATAACTATCACGCAGCCTAACTCTCATGACCCTAACCATGACTGTATCCCTTTTCCGTAATCTCTAACAGGTCAGAAAACCACTGAGTAGTCTGCTCTGATAGTAATATCAATGTTATCTTTGACTGAAGGAAACTTTAGACTTATATTTAATCTATTGTACATCCTGCTTGGAAAGAGATTTAATTTTTCAGCTGCATGAAAGCCTTGAATAGGAAATCTTTTGTTGCTGTTTGACTGGATTTTGCAGTGACAAATGGAAACAATCAGTCGAAGTTACCAGCCCAAAAACAACTATCATCATTTTTCCCATGTGAAATATTTCCAGCAGAGAATTTTAAGAACCATGAGATCAACCTTATGAGGAAGCTGAACAGATCCAGATATTTGCACTAGTAAGCTGGTGTTTCTCCTCGTACCCCAACACCTTTGCAATATGTTGGAAATGATGACGCTGAATATTACTGTCAGGAAAGTACTTTCTTCTTCTTAGAGCTGGCAAGACTTGCAATCAGAGCTCTCTGACATCAATTCAGGTTTTTGAGCATCTTTGTAGTGTGACAGAGTGAAGAAAATGTGCTGATTTATGTAGCCATGTCTGATATTCTTGGAGTCATAATTTTAATTATTTTTTTTCCTAATATAAACAGTTAAAAAGGTGAAATCAGTGTTAAGTTTGTGTTTAATGCTCCTACTGGAATGCCTTCATTTAAAACAGGGAATGTGATGTGGTTTAAAAAATAAGTTTTCCAGGAAAGGGGAACAGAGATGTCTGATGGCTTTTCTTCTTAGTAATGTCACCCTCTGAACTACAGTATCTTCCATAGCAATCTTTCTGTTAGCTTAGTATGGAAAATACTCTCTTATGCTGCCTTTTCCATAAAATATCAATACAAATGTAGGTAGAGCATTTTTGACTGGAGCTATTTATATATCCTGTCCATCCCATTCCCCACATGGCCTACATTCCAGCACATCTGACGCTGTGATGTGTGTTTGCTGCTCTCTCTCATCTCAGCCAAAATGCTGGGGGAAGGGGAGTGTATGTTCTAAATTATCTTTTATTTTACTTTATACTTGATCTAAAAATGAGGCTGTATTTGTTCAGATGCCAAGAGGAACTTTTCCAAACAGGAAGAAATGCTCAGACACACTTTATATAGTCTTTGCTTCTTTGTCAAGTGGTAGGTACTCAAATTACTTGAATTCACTGTTAGTGTTGGTAAATTGGTTTGATCTTGTTATACAGCTGATGCAGCTCACCAGCCTGTGATCACTGATGTTTCTATGCCAGAAATAACCAAAAGCTTGATGCAGTCTGGTAGCCAGTGGAATTTAGGCCACCACTTCATGGTGTGATTATGAGTGAGGAAGAAGAGAATGTAGATGAAGAGGCATAAAAAGCCTGCTAGAGGCTTTGTGGGTTGGTGTTCACTGTAAGCATGTGCTCTGAAGCTCCCATTTCATCTAAAAATCCCCAAGTTGAGAGGCCAGGATCCAGTACAGACACCAGGAGATCAAAGTTCCTTATACAGGAATGAGAAAAAACAAATGGACATTCAGCATTTGTATAAATAAATACATTTTGGGAATTCCATTGCAATCAGAAAGATGTGTCACAAATGTAACCCAGCATTTGTGTTTGGACAGATCATTTTTTTACAGATTTACAGTAATTTGGTTACCTTTTTCTGTTTTGCTTTTTCCTTTTCTTTTGTACTCAGTTCAAGCTGATGTGGGAAGCACTGCAGCTGACGGAGAGGATACTGACATTTTCATTCTGAGAAGAAGCAGTGAAAGGGAGAAGTCTCATAATAGAACCTCTTCCCTGGGTTACAAGAAGCCTCCTCAAAGTCCAAAAACTGGCATGAGTATCTCTATGCATTTGCGTTAGGAACCATGCTGATTCAAAAGAAGGCACTGCAAAGAACAGCTCTGCTGCTTTTGCTAAGATAACAAGGACTAAAGATCCATTCACCAAAGGATGGGTGGTTCCTTTCAGGCGCAACTCTAGTTAGTAAAGAGATGTGTGCCTGCTTGTTGGAGAGTCTTAGGAGTTTTGTGACACCGAGGAAAAGTACCTTCTGAAAAAAAAAAAAAGCATCAACAGGCGCTGAATCAAAGGACTCCGCTTGCCACACTTTCTGGAGTGTCTTTCTGATGTCCCAGAGCAGCAGACTGTCCTGTGCTGCTGGATGATGCATGAGAAACATCACCTTGACTCAATACACCACAATTACTTTCCTGCATGCTTCTTTTGTGTGAGAAAGCAACTAACCATCAAATCCAGCCTTAAAAATATTAACAGTCCCTACAGAGACACTGAAAGAGAAAGTCTGCTTCTTTTCAGCCTCACCTAAATTAGCCTTAAATATTTCAGTGTTCAGTTTCTTCCCTTTCTATCAGTAGAACAGTTCTTGGCCATTTTCTTTTTGGATGCACCAAGTGCATAGAGAATCTTAAATATACAGTTAGGTTTTCCTCTGATCAGAAACATATTTTGCCGCATGTCCATGCTTGAAATGATTTATTTGTAATATTTTTATTTTTTTAAAAAACAGCTTCATTCAAACAGGAAAATGAGCATGAGTAAAAATATGTTTGTGGTCAGAGAACACCTACGTACACAGAGCTGGTACTCCTTTATACTCATTGAGAGTCATGTGCACTGTTCAAAAGAGCCATTATCGTTCATGTAAGCCTGGAGGTGTAGAAATATCCTGTTGAGTTTCACCTCTGCTCTGTCTAATTTCCCTGGTATTCTGCAGCCTGTATTATTTTTCTAAGTAAAAGGAAACAATTTGCTTGCTAACAATACACTGGCTTAAATAGACCTTCAGGTATAGATTTTCCATAAACCAAGAAAGCAGCCCAGCTTATCTGTTGGCTTTTAATTCTGAAATTTATTAGCTCTCCACACCCATTGCAGATACAAGCAGAGTCTTAATTGCTCCATTTTTATTCTCACAGAAAATGCAGTAAATCTTAATGGTTGTGCTTCAAACATTAAGAGGCAATGTAGTAGCTGTAGGAGAAAAGTATTCAAAACACATTAAATTAGTAAGTGCTTAATAATGTTTTCAAGTTGTTTATCAGAATTTATTTTGAATTTGAATGAGTAAATGTCTCAGTAGTTCTTAAAAGGGCAATCCAAATTGAATATTTTCCCCCACTGATTCTGATAGTTCCTTAAAACATTTTCTCCATTCCTCCTCCCTTTCCAAGATTTTCAGAGCTGCGAAAACGATATTTTTTTACTTTAATTATAATGCTAGTTGAGAATATGTTCTGTTGGTGTGTACATTACTAGCTCATGCACTATTTGTTTATAGCTCTCTGAAAAGCCATTTTAATAAGGTCAGATTTGCAATTTAAATTAACTTTAATATTTCTTGCAAACTTCAGCTCTGTTTGTTTATGCAAGGGGTAAACATACTAGAAATTTATTGTTACAAAAACACATTCCTTTGTTTTATTCTCAAATTGGTACTTTCAGGTAATAAACAGTCTTGACTATTTGTTTTGCTGCATGAAAAGGAAGAGAAATACTTGGGGGAGGGGGAAAGAATATAGGAGTGTAAGAATGAAATAAGTTATTCATAATGAGAATTTCACCTGGAGAAACAGTTTAAAATGAACAATTTATTTTACAAATTAAAACCTTTCTCTCTTTACAGAATTTCTTCTAGGGGACTATTGCTTTAAATGAATTTGATTATTAGGATTTGTTAAATCGTTTGTATAAACAAATGTTTGCCCCTGGATGTCTTAGAACTATTCACTGGGAATTTTTGTTGCCATAATGGAATTGAATACTAAAACTGGATAGCTGGTCATCTGCATTATAATAATATTTCTTTTCTTTTTTAATTAGATGACCTGAACTTTTCTTTCATCAGTAAAATTTCTTTCATCCCTATCTTTATCAACTCTAGATGTTTTCAAAGCCTAGCATTTTAATAGCTGATACTACAACTCTTCAGAAGCCTGAACATTAAACATAATTCAGTTTTGCAATTAAATGAATTTTCAAATCAAGAATTTCTCTTTTTCAGACATTCATTTGAGCGTACTCCACATAACACAAATCATGTTGCAGCTTGCCAACAAGAACGTGAACAGCAGCAGATGAATTTCAGCCTAATGCCACTCCAGGTAAAAGTGGCTGTTAAGTTTGCAGGCCACAAAACTCTTGTTCTTCAGAAGTAGCTAATGGCAAACTGTGTGTGGTTTTGTGCCTAACGTGAGCTTTCATTGGCTGAGATTACCCTATACCTTTATGGTAAGAGGAAACCCAACAAATCTAGCTGTGAAAGGCTGCACATTTTGTTGCCTAGATATTTCTGAAATATTCCCTTCATGGTATGATGGGGTTTATTTTGTGCCTCTCTCTTTGTCATTTTTAATGTAGAGATAAACAAGGAGCCTTTCTTGTGACATTAAATGAATAAGATTTTCATGTGGTAGAAGGGAAGAAAGGACAAAGCTTGATGAGAAACTCAAAGAGAATGCAAGATGCTAATATCAGAGACACATGGGTGAGTTTCTGGATTTATTTCACTTGCTTGCTCATTTCAAAGCTTGCTTGTTTTGTTATTTTTAATGAAAGAATTTCAACTTGAAGAAATACGGCTCTTAAAATCATTTGTCTCAGCAGCATGGAGAAAGCAGGAAGGGTGTGGGTGGGATTTTTCAAGGCAGTGATGGCCTCTGCCCTGCTTTGTCCTAATATGTCTGGAATCAACTACGACAGAGACAAGGATGTTGGTGAGTGGGGAACAAGACCTATGGTTCTATTTTGTTCCCATTGAAACTGAAGAGATTTTTGGGACCAATCCAGACATATTCAATGAACTCAGTCTGAAATTAAACTTCTTATTAAAAAAATTGAATTTCCAAGCACACTTTTGAGATGGAATTTGGGTCAGATCACATTGGAACAGTGCAGCACCAGCCTTTGTTGGGGCAGCGAGAATATTGATGCCTGAAGACACTGGCCTATAATCTGCAGTTCTTACAGATTCACCCACCATAGGTTGTCAAATGTTTTCTATCCTCCAAAATAAAAATAAAATTTAAAAATCCCACCTAAAATAATTGAAAATCCACAGCTTCTCTTGACATGCAGTGAAAACTCCTTTCAAAACCTTGGCATTTTGACAGATAAGAGGTATTGTTTTCTGATCAATCTGAAATACATTCTCCTTCCACAGAGTTTCTTCCTGCTGTCACAAGAGAGAAAAGTTAGACGGGTAGGAAAGATAAATTTCCCAGCAGACTGTCCAGGAGTCTGACACAAGCATAAGGGAGAAGTGGATGATTTCTTCCCTGGGGCTTCTGCTCTTGAAGAAATACCAGTCTACTGGTTTTCCTGTATTATATATACATATTGCATCAAAGCTTGCTGCCATGTACCCGTGCATCTTCTTAATGGAGCATGGTAATTCTGTTCCTGGCTGAGTCTATTAATATATTTCATAATTATCTATGCTATTTTTCTTCTCTATTCCCTGTCTAGCTGTGCATTGCTTAAGGCTGTGACACCGCAGTTTTCACCTGGTGGATTCTAACTGTTTGTTGCCTCTACCATTGTAGGTTATATTTAACAATTTGTTCAGACCTTGGAGGTTGAATGGAGAGGTTAATCCCATTTAAAATGTAACATCTGTCAAAGCATTTAAAATCCAATTTAACAGCTCTGCTGCCTGACTCTATCTGTGTACACAAACAAAAAAAAATAGTTAAATTACACAGGTTGTCTTGATGAAGCATTACCCATGCTACCATCCACCCTTAATAAATCAGCAGGAAGCAATAGGCTTGGCTCTAGGATGCTGCTACACTGTAAACATCACTACAGGAATAAAATTGGTTCAAACATTGTTAATGAAGGTTTTTGCAATATGAAGAAATTAGAAATGATGAAAATTACTCCTTGGACACATTAGAAATCAAAATGGACCATGGTGCAAAAATTTCAAACTACTTCCAAACTCTTATAAAATCTTAGGATAAATGATTCCAGCTGCATCAGCCTGTTTCTGGGAGTAAGATAATGTTTAGAAAAGAGTTCTCCTTTCTGGTATCATATTTTTTATCAAAACAATTTTTGTTTCCTGGTCAGTTTTTTATATAGCCTAACTTTGCATGTCTCTCATTTGTGTTGGCAGGAATGAAATCTGAAGCTGTGTCTCTCCTTCAGAGGACTGTCCTCAAAGACTCATGCTGTGAATTTGTAGGGGCAAATAGGTAAATCTCTTCCTTCAGATTGTAGTTTACAACCAACATCTTTAGTCACTTTCCCTTCATCTGCTCTGCTTAGATTCTACTGCTTTGTTTTCATCAGTATCTCCTGTTTACATTCAGTTCAGAGTCTGTTGATGGAAATAATTTGAAGCTGAACTTAAAATTAGCTGTAGTTTGAGTGTCATGTTTTCAAACCAAAAAGCACTAGAGAAAGTTCAAGAATGCATACCTTTCTCTGACTCCAAAATATGAACTATTACCACATACCAGTGACAGTTTCTTAGTGGTTATGTTTATATCGAATAATGACTGCAGCTGAGATCAAAGTGCCATGCTTTACCAACAAATGAAGCCATTCACCTGGGGAAATGCTATTTCAATGAAGGCTGTGATCTATCTGTTCAGTTAACCATTATTACTTATGTTTTTATCACTCCACTCTCACAAAGGATTGGATGTAGGCTTTTTAATCTGTTGTTTTCCTGTTATCTATTTTCACTGGTAGATCAACATCTCTAACTAATTCTTCTTTTTACATGTTTCTGCTTTGATTGAGGTTGTCTCAATAGGGTTGTGTACAAGAGAGACCACACAGAAACTCTGTCTTCATTGCTTGACTGTGTAATATCCTGCCAGTGAAAAAAAAACCCATCAGTGTTCTGCTTTTTGAAATGTACAGTGTGACCATATTTAAACATTCCAAAATAGATAACAACCAAGCTGAATAAAGCAAAGAAAGGAAAGGAATGACAATGACCTCATATTAGGTATGGGGTAGCAGCAAGGAGTGACATAAACAGCCTCCTGTACTGGAATGTACATTCAAAGCTGCTTCAAACTCTGCTAGCAGGCAGAAGTTATGAGATGCCTTGATTCCTATCAAGGTAGAAACCTCTTGACATCTTAGGCCAATGTCCTACAGACAAGAAAGCTGGTTGTATAGTGAGGTCCTTGGTACTGTATTCCGAAATCTGCCACTGACTTGTTATGTGACCTTGAGCTATTTAATATAAATTGTCTACAAATTGAAGATAATTTTATCCAGTTTATATAGATGTTGAGATCTATCTTTTTTTGTTGATGCTTGTAACAGTCAAGCTGCTTGTCATTATGCTCGTCCCATATCTCACAATTCTCTATTGTAATTAGACTGGGCATATTTTGGCCTTCCTTACCCAAAGACACTTCCTCATTTGCTATTCATCCTCTTGTCATAGCACTGCAGAAGTATACAGTGATTAATCATTGCAATGTAACATATGCCAGCTCCTAAGATGTTGAGCCAGCAGCACTTAGAATAAGTGAGTTTCTTAACATAACACATGGTTGATAAAATGGGAAAGAAAAATGTAGCCCATAATTCCTTCACTGTTTGCACTTTCTGGTAGTGAGGCATATCAACTTGCTGAGTATGATTTTAAATTAAACCCTCCTAACTATTTGTCATAAAGAATACCAGTTATATAAAATAAAATGAAAGCAACCTTTAAAAATGCAGTGTAACCAAGTACTATAGTTAAATGAGAACACTTTCCTTTTAGGTTTGTTACTTTCAATCAGATCTCAAGTGACAAGAATCAAAATTAAATTAAAAAATTATCTGGCAGGAATAAATATAAGTGTAGAATGCTATTAATGCTCCTTCATTACATAGTAGTTATCATGGCTATAACTGTGGCTGCTACTGAAATTGCTGAAGAACTGATCAGGTGAAGCATGGACACGTTAATAAATTTATGCCTTCTT
Organism: Cyrtonyx montezumae; assembly: GCF_038088225.1. Classification (NCBI taxonomy): domain Eukaryota; kingdom Metazoa; phylum Chordata; class Aves; order Galliformes; family Odontophoridae; genus Cyrtonyx; species Cyrtonyx montezumae. The sequence goes on from NW_027071826.1 coordinate 16,475,940, forward strand.
TTGTCAGTCAGTTTTGAATGTACTTAAATATTTTTGGATTAAAAGTCTCACAGGAACTCAGAATTTATTGGTTTATTGGCTTAAACATGGGTCAGCTGTCATGAGAAAAGAGCAGAGGGGAATGCAGAATCACAGATGGCACAGGAAACTGCTGATGGGGTGGGAAGTACAAAAAGTAGAATATGACGCGACTGTGCATAGAGAAAATAGGAGAGGAAAATGGAAAGAGGTCTTTCCACTATCCTCAACAATAAACTGCATGTTCCTGCAGATTCTTTGGCCTTATTATTCTGCCCTTGTATGGAATACAGGCCTTGTAACAGCTTAAGAAACAGGCTAGCATTTGAATTCATAGATTAGAGATTTTAGGGACCTTGTCTGGATTTTCAAATCCACAGTGAGTCTGAGAGATTTGTATTGCTTCAGAGTCAAGTAGGTACCCCTTCTCTGCTAACGATATCACTTAGTAAGAACAAATAGTATGTATAGCCCAGTAAGCTGCAAGCATCTGGAAGGAGCTGTGGTCTGGCAAATTTCGCCTGGCAGCTTATTTACTCTTTGATGTATATTGTACAGTATTAGGAGAATGAAGTTATGAATATTGAGGATTAAGATGGGAAAGAAAGAGATTTCATGAGATGAACAAAATTTAAACAGCAGAGCATTCCTGGACTTCTATACAGATATCTTAAACAGTTATTCTGTAAGATTCTGTTGACTGACTTTGCATAACATTCTGACATTTCGTCTCAATGTAGCATCACAGAAGATACAAGACAGAGTTTGATCAAAATCCATTTCATAAAAACTTCATAGATTTTTAAGTCCTTAAGTTATCGTTATGATAATCTTATCTGACCTACAGCAGGCTTTCAAATATTAGCCAGTATTTTCTATCTTCAGAATGGTACCTGTACTTAAACAATCATGTGCATAGGTGTAGTAGCTGAAAATGCCAGGTGGTAGGTAACCACATCAAAAAAGAACGATATCCTCTGTTGTTCATCATCCTAGGGAGCAGTGGGTATTCCAGAACTGCATCCAAACTGGCTCTGACTTCTTTAAAACTTTAGGAAAAGATGTATTCAGCAACAATTAGAATCCATGTAGTTGTAGCTGTGGGTAATTTTTAGCTCCTGTTAATTCTGCTTCTTCTGGCGATCAGGTTAGTTGTTACATTTAGCTTAGTCAGGGCACAAAATTGTATGGGTACATACACTGTGTGACCCATTGGGAACACAAGTGTGCGTGGTGTAGAGGAGAAGAGAGCAGGTACAGCTGCATGGTCAGCAGGCCTCCTTGGGAAGTCTGCCTTTTGTGATACTGACTGTGTTGAAAGTACCATGCACTTTTTAAAACTGGAAACTGCAAGTGACTCGCTGCTTGAAAATGTAGAAAAAGCCAGGAAAAGAATCAAGAGGATAGCAACAGAATGGGAAGTGATTTGATCTGCACTTCTGCCATGCATTTCCAGCCATGTTTTTTGTTCTCTTCAGTTCCTCAGAAAGTGTCAGGAGATTACTCTGCTGTCTTAGAAAACACCCTCAAGGTTACCATCAGCTAAGTTTCCTTGCTTTACTGAAAATAGATGAACAGAAGTCCCAAAGCCACTTACCAGTTTCTTTAATCCTTCGGAAACATAACTACAAACTTCTTTGATTATTTATTAAAAATGTACCTGTGAGTTAAATGCAATGATGATCCAGGAAAAGAGAAGAGAAACAGCCACTCAGAATTCCTTGATATAATATGTCGTCCCTGAATTTGACAGAATCTCTTTAGGGATGAAAGTGTAAAAGAGGAAAGGAATGGTGTAACTCAGAGAAAGCAACTTGAAAATACATTGAGCTTATATGGTCAGAAAAACAAAATACCTCACTGCCCGGGAAAACTCACAGTCTAAATATGGAGAGAGGAATAAAGAGGATTAGCTCTGATTATCTGCTGTGGACATAGTAACACCCTCACTGAACCATTCACATGGAGCTTGGCTGGCTTTGTAGATGTCTGTTTGCCTCTGTGTATATGGACTGAGGCTCCTTGAGCACTATTAAACCTGTGTGAATGAATGACCAGAGTGTAAGAAGAGCACTGGCCTCCTGGAAGTTGGCTGTAATTCTCTTTCTTGCTATGATTTTCACTTCTTTCTGAGGGGATACAGCGGAAGTGAAGCTTCAGTGAAGAGTATTGTCTAGGTTATCCTTGACTCGCTGCAACTGTAAAGCACAGCAGCAGATAGGACAAGTTCTTACAGGGTCCTAAAGAGTGAGACCATCTGTACTATAATACCTTTTAAATACAAACTAGACACACAAAATCATAATTTCTGCCCTACAGAAAAGAGAAAAACATTTTTAGGATTTTTACAATTTGTTTTAGTTATAAAGCAAGTTTGAATTCCAGCTAGTGGATGCTTTTGCTTCAAAAAGGGTGAGGAAGCAAGATAAGGACAGGCTCTGATTTAAAACATATGACCGTGTCACTGAAGTACACAGTTTGAGCTAGTACATCTTGGATGTATCAGGGCTTAGTGGCACAAAATCTCACTATGTAACTATAGCCAAACGATCTGAAGTCAGATCACAGTTTCCCTTCCCTTGCTTATTAAAAACTTCTAACATCTCACCTCAGTGAGGGTTTCATCTCTACGTTCAGTGAATACAGCAGAATCCCACACAAATATAATCTACACACTCCTTCATTCTTCTTGTTTTCATGTCTTTGCCTCCTTGATAACACAGGGCACCACACAGTGCTGTCTGATCCTTGGGCTAGGATGCAGAAATACTATTCTGGAGTGACATATCTCATGAGCTACTGTTGCCCCAGAGGCAGCTTGAGTGCTGGGCAATGTCATTTCGCTTTCCCAGCAGAACATTTCAATTTTGCAGAAACAGTGTTTTCTATTGAAAAATAATTTTGACAGCTATGTCCTGAAGAGTCTCACCAGTCAGCTCTATCTGAAGGAAAATGAAGTTTATAACAAGGCAAAGCTTATCTAGCAAGCAGAAGTAAATGTAAGTGGTGCAGCTCAGGACAGAGTGATGGTTTGAGATAAGAAACAAACAACAATAATCTGTTGGCCACAAGTGGAATAAATAAAATGCTCTGTTTCTGTAAGGATGTCTCCTGAAGCACAGACATAAAACACAGAAACCTTACAAGTGTCTGTCAAACCAGCTCAACAGAATTAAGATGTAACTCCTGATACCAGCAGCAGATTGTCAGCTATGTGACAGACTCAGAATAAATTGCTGTTTTCCAAAGATTTCTTCACAAACATGAACATAAAAGCTAAAGACAATAATGCAAACAAAAATTCTCCACAGACTCCCCTTAGCATCCGTCCCAGATTTTTAAGTGAGAAATACTTTTTCTGAATAAATATGCTTCCATGTCCGAAGTCTCTTGGAAGCTCTGCATTTATCATTGGTATATGTGCAAGCTGACCAAGGCCGACAGCAAAGGCTACATGCTGCTCTCCACTCTTCAATAGGTGTCATCTCTTCTGGGTCACCCACAACACGGAGGGAATTAATAAATCACCAACAGCCTGAGCTTGGGGAGGAGAGGAAAGCTGACCTCATTTGAGAAGAATTTCTTTTTTAACAGACCTCCTGCATAAATTACAAAGATGTTGGCTCCCACACGAGGAAATACTGGAAGAGCAATGTATGTGATTGAAACTCGTTCTCCCTGCTGTGTTTCTATAACCTGGCTCTTCCTTAACCTTCTCTTTTCCTGCCTTCTCATCATGTTCTCTACCCTCTCTGGCTTGCTGTTGTACTCTCTCCAACATTTATCAGGCTTCAAACTCCTTAAGCAGTTTCACCCCCTTTCCCTTATCTCCCTGCTTAGCTTTTCCCATTGTACACCTCCAGACTTCGTATCACCCACTATTCTATTTGCTGATCTCCATATTGGGTGCTGAATGGTTAGACAACGAGCCTGTGAAATCATTCATAAAACCCTTTCCAGAGCTGCTGTCACAGGCTGCAAGCAATTAAGAGTTTTTTTCAGGCACTTCCCCCAAGCACATCTCCCCTGCATTCCTTGTTTTTCTTCCAATGCTGGTGATGTGTGAATATAGAGTTACTTCTGAGCAACTCCGGTAGTGAATGCAGTTTAATCCATGAAGCAGTTTTTATTCTGCAGATTTGTTAGCCTGTTCGTTAGCCCAAACTGCCAGAGGAGCGGGGCCCACAAGTGGGCATTCAAGAGCTGGCTTAGGGCTCAACGTGTTGCAAGGCTGCAGACTTCACTCAGGAGGAAAGATCAATTCGTTGCCTTTTGTTTCCTTCCACGACACCTGAAGAGCTTTCAGAAGAGTGAAATAGTGCTCCTTGTTTCAGTTTATGATGCCAAGTTTGTATCATTCTAGAGCCATAGCTGAAGGGCAAGTCTTCCCCAATTTCAGGCAGTGCAATTTCTCTGTCCTTTGTCTCTATTGCGTTAAGCACAGCCTGCGTTATGCTCTGCAGCTCTGTGCGCTGGGTATGCTGATTGTATGCAGATTTCTTAGTGGTAATGTTCATTTTCAAACTTCTGGATTAACACAAAGTGCAGGCTGAGTGACAGCACCACAGCAGTAGTGAGTATGGCTGCCTTAGGTTCCCTGAATTTAGCCACAAAGGCTCTGTATGTCAGGTAGAAAATCATTTTTTTTGCCAGTGTCTTAGCTTCTCCTACCTTACAGTGGAGTTAAGTATGCTTAATTAGTGCCACTCTCTGGGAAACATCACAGCTGAGCACTGCTGAGGTGAGGGAAAAACAGCTCATTGCAGATGTGTAAAAATCCTCCTGTGACTCACAGTGCAGAGGAAATGTGAAGATCTGTTTTTGTCTTCCTTGAGATTGGTTGTGATTATAATTTGTAATAAGGTAAGATAAAAACAGGTATGGTCTTTCTTCATTCTGGCTTGCACCTGTGGAAGTTGTACACCTGTTCTGAGCACCAGTGGGAAGAGATGTGCTTTAGAGGGCAGACATATGGTGGGACTCTGTGTTATGTTTCTAATGGTTTTGGTATCTGAAACCATCAGTGACTACAATTTGAATTACTGTACCTCTTCTTGTTTCCCCTTTTGTTGTCATTCTAATAGGAAATCCTCAATGTATTTATTTGACATCCTCTCAGTCACTTACATGCTACCATTTAATACCTGGACACATCCTTCGTCAAGGTTTAAAGCTGATTAACAATAGTGAATATCGCTTAATTTTTCTTCAGAGCATGGATGCAGGAAGGGCATTAAGACCCACTTGTGTAACGGTGGGATCCCAGAGCTGAATCTGACTTTTGTCTCTGCATATGTGAGGGGGCTGACAACAAAGGAAGAGTGGTTCGCAAAGGCAGACCCCATCACCATTACTGTATTAGCTAGAAGCATATTGGTGCTAGAAGTGTCTGACAAACTGTAGCATATGTCTTTTCACCGTGATTTCTATTAGGATTGCTGTCTGTCCTGTTTCTAAAATGAAACGTTTTCACAGCGTGTATATTTCCTAAGGTTCTATCCAATGCGATTTTCAACATTTTTTTGGCAGTGTTACTTTATTGCCTATTTTATATGGGAAATAATGACAGGCTGGCCCAAACAGTGATCAGTGGCAGGACTCCTAGTGATTTCGCGTTGCAACAGAATTTAGCTTAATGAATTCAATAACTTTTAGCATGTCACAGGCATCCACTAGTGCTATTATTAACCAGTCTACTGCCAGCTGCCTGTACAATAGCTCCTTGTTCTTCTTTGCCTGTTCCTTAATCAAGAAAGTATTGTTGCCTGAGAACTTGGCAAGGACTTTAAGCCTGATTCAGATTTCATTTACTTCAGTGTGAACTTTGAGAAGTGGTATGGACATTAGTGGTTTTATTCTGGGTTGCCTTTGTATGATTGTGATTGGTGTATGCTTTTTTATTTTTAAATTTCTCTCAACATTTGTCACATTCGCAAGGAGCTTTTATAACAAGTTATTTAGAAGAGAAAAATCTCTTTGCAGTGGATATGTGCATGTGAGTTGATGTGCATGTGTTTATGCATATTGCATTGAGCATTAAATCTTACCCTTTTCATTTGCCGGGTCCCTGCAGGCCAACACAATACTAATTACCTTGGAAAATGATTGATGTTTGTGTTAAAGCCAATATGCAGGTGGAATATACGTTATAATTTTCCATTCTTTAATTTATCTGCTGTTAACAGCTGATTGCTGCCTTGCACAGGGGACTATGAAAAGCTTTACCAAAGGAAATATCTGGATACATGCAAATTTAAATCACAGTTGCATGATGGAAAGGCCTTTTATTTTGTTAAGCTTTTTGTTTTTATTTTTTTTCACCATATTGTTTGATTGTTTTCATGTCAACTGGTCTGGAGGGGACCTTTCAGAGAGCTGAAAAGTGGATGGGAAATGGTGATGAAAGTACAACCAAGAAGTATGTTAAGTATGCTCAAACATTTAAAATGACTGTGGTAAAAAAGATAACTTCTCATTTAATCCATTGCATTAGTGAGCAGACATCTCAAGTCAAGTATTATTTACAGAAACAAACAATCAAAGTTCATTAGTCATACAGGAATGTATTATTTTTATCTGTAACATCTGGCATAACTCCATGTATTCATTGTAAATCTGGGATTTTGGAAGTGGTTAATGACATCAATTCACTCTGTTCCTAATAGAAATTGGAAAAAATGAGACAGTGTCTTTGAGCTGCCAACTTTGCACTTCCTTTCTTATTGAAATCACTAGCCACCTGTTTCTTCACCTGTCTTGACAGTCAGAGTGCTTTTTCAGAGCCTGTAAATTCCCACATAATGGGAATCCTTTTTATCCTACATGAACAGAGAGGAATTGCATAGAAGAATCAGAAATTTTATCCATCATGCCCTCAAGCTAGTGTCTCTGGACCCATCGGAAGATTCTTATCTCTTCAGACCATTTTTGGCCCTAGGATTTATTGCTGTCTTTATCAGATAAGAGGGGCTGGATGATAATGTAGTAACTTCCTGCTAAAGTAGAGTCTTGAAGCTGTTTTGGTCTCCACACAAGGAGACCTGGATCTTTCTGCATGGTTTTAATCTACATGCTGTTTTATTTGTCAGGTCAGAAGACAATTCATTATTATTCCAACTTTTCTTTGAACAACTTAGTATCTCTTCATCATTCCTCTTCCTTGAGCAATTGTTCTGGAATTATATTGACTCGTAAAACTAAAGATGACAAAAGTGATCCAGAGGTCCAGCATCTGTCCTTATACTCCACTCACCCAACTCTAAGCAGATCATTCAGACAGAGAAGTCAGATGTGTCTAAAATCCTGGATGCTGGCCTGACAATGGCAAGGACAGCTGCTCCTGCCCAGTGAGACAGCTAGATTCGGACACACCATGGCTAAGATAAGTAAGCCCCATAGCTATCACTTCCACATCAAATGTACCTATAATTACATTATTGTACAACATTAGAGAACAAATTTATTATGATTACCAACACTGGTGTGTGCTACACTACAGCCATTGGACTGAACCCTGTAAATGTTCCACATGAGAAAATCTTATTAAAATTAATTGAAATATTTTAAATAAAAGCATATTTACTATTCTTTTGTAGTCATTCTTTTCAACTTAGACTTTCCTTTCTTCACTTCGGTTTTCTTGTTCTTCCTGTAGTTCAGTAGTGAGGATTCTTTCCCCAAGCTGCTCTCTGGGAGATGGGGGCAAAGTAGGCTGTGCATAGCAACGGAATAATATAGAATTTAAAACAAAACAAAAACTCATAAGTGGTGTCTGCTTTATGCATTGGACTCAATCCACATTCTTGTTCATTAGGCTGCCTCTACTGTTTCAATCTGTCCTCTTGTTTTATTTTAGTCATACCTAAAGTGCTTTGTCTCACCTGACCCATTTGTGTTTCTTTTGGGGTGCATTGCAAGACTGTCAGGGCTGGTTCTATACTCTTTATCCATCTGGAATATGGATATCAGGATCTTTTTAATATATGGGCTATGGCAATTATCTCTTCTGGGACTGTTCTTGAGGAAATGATTGTTTCATGATTTTAACATCCTCATCCAAATTATTTTGAAATTTTCAGTTAATGTAAAAAACAGTAAATATTGAAAATTCAAGATTAAGTCCAAACCTTAGTTTAATTTCTTAATGAATTTTATCCAATTTAAAAGTTACCACATATCCTGAAGCAACATTAGAGTAGTTATTCACATTTTGCAGTTATAAAATAGGATATATTCCTATCTTTATGCACTATAGAAATACTAAGACTAAATTCTGCCTTTTTACTCACAGTACTATTGCTTGCTTTGACTACACAAAAAGTGCAAAGACAGTCTTTTAATATTTTCTCATGACTCCAGTCTTTCAACTGCATTTTGTTTTACGAGTGGCATAAGTCACAACCATTTGGCTTACTTTCTCACATGCATCATGTTGTACTTTTGCCTACCTGTGTAACTAATAGGCAGCATACCCCAGTGAATTTGATTACTGCCAGTGAGGCTAGAGTTTATAACACCTGCAGAACAGATCAATTCTAAAAACCAAGATGACTTCAGGAAGATAAGAAGGTAGGTGGGAAACAAATTGTCCTCTAGATACGAAACCAAATATTTAAGTGGAACATGTACAATGTCTCCTGAGAGGTGTTTATATTATAGCAGAAGGAAGAAAAGCAATAAAATGAACACTTCAGTAGTGTTGAAACCATTTGTCACAGAATAGACACAAGTGTGTTGGCATTCTTGCAGTTATCTATTTCCTGCATTCACTTGCAGTGCTGTTTCTGTGTTAGACACAGGCAACTTGTGATGCTTTAACATTGCATGTTTGTGACGTTACCATTTCAGCATGATGGAGTGTTATACTAGTGATGTGGATGAACGGAAAGGTAAACATTTAATTATAATGAATGGCATCCATCTAATATCTGATAAAAAGCCCCTCGATCCACGCCATTCAGACATATTAGGGTGACATTCCTTAATAAGCATTAAATGAATTTCTTAAGTTTGTTCTTCTGCACAATAGAAAACCATGTTTTCTTAGTTACTGCGTATCAACATCTGATTTAACAACACTTCATATTTCAGCTACCTCCTTTTTACATCCAGATTTTCAGCAGCTCATTAGACTAGAAACAAGAACATAAAGCAGTTGTGGTACCTTGCATTTCTATTTGCATACTATAAAAGGTACAATGGCTTTTTTTTTATTCCCGAGCCTATAGACTGTAAATATGAAAAACCATTTTCAGTCTGTTCTCTGCTAACATTTAAGACTGTGAGAAAGAGAAGGCAAATATACCTGTGGAGATTGTGCACTGTTCAGCTTCTACAGAGCAGATTGTAAATTTGGGATTTTATGGGAGATGGAAGGGCTGAAAACACATTTCTCTACAAACATCACAAAAAATTAAATGACTTAGGCACAAGTGTATCTTTGGGAAAAAAATACAATTAGCAGTCAGTGTAAAAGTATTTGCAGCTTTTCACAAGCTCGAATTCTATATTCTTGGTTTAGCAGATAAAAGATCAAAGCAAATAAGATCCAAGGAGCTATACACTTCAGCACACATCAGATAAGTAGTAAAGTTTACAAAAAACTCTCCATGTTAGGTATTTAGGTAAGAAAAAAACTGAAAAACAGCAACAAACCATTGTACAGATGGTAAAGTATTGGGGTGGATTGTCTAAAGCTGTGCTCACATCCTTGGTGGCCTTGATAAGGCAAATATTTGTCAGTAATTATACATGAACACTCTGTGGGTAGGACAAGAGCTGATCTTTTGGGGGCCTACATAGCCACATTTTTCATGATCTATAGTAACTACTGCTATTCCAAACTTTAAGGCATTTCAAAATGCAGACTAGAAAACCTAGTGCACTCAAAATGAAGTCATCGAAAAGAACCAGGGAAGTTCTGTGTTTTAAAGCACAGGTCTAGACATCTGATATAGCTCTTGGAAGGAATTTAGGTCTGTAAATCAAAATTATAGTTCTCAGATCTCTATTTCAGCTGCAACCTAGCTGTAGATTGTGTAGTTTGGCTAAATGCGTGGTATTAATATCTTCAGAAGAATCTCAGCTTTGTCTGTTGTGAATGCTCAAGACACTCTCCTGCATGGGTTGAGTGTGGTAGCTTGCTCCCAGCACCTGGGTATGATGTGTATGGTTGTCCTGCTGATCACATGTGAATGGTGCTCTCACACTGGGATACCAGCTCAGGTTCAGCTGATGGTATAGAGATGCATTTTTTTTCTTTTTAAATTAAGATGAAGAGAAAGATGTGTTGTTTCTCTGTAGTTAAAAGAAGGATGGGTCCAGCTAATGCCAAGTCAAGCATGAGAGAGATCAGTACTCCAGAAGTTCTCATGAAGCATCAGTTATACTTTTGTAGATCAGGATGATGCTAAGATGTGTGTCTCGCTTGTGGTAAAACTAATGCCATTTTTCCTGGTCAGTAGTCAGAAGGATCTGACCATCCTTGCCATGTGTTTAATGGTCTCTGCTGAGAGGTTCTGCATGCTGAAATGGAAGGGAGCATGCTTTTCACAAACAAGCGTGGGGCAGCATGAGGAATTGCTAGGGCAGAGTTGGGAGTGCAGTCTGGGAGAGTGCTGTGAAAAGTGGCTGTATTAGCAGGGGAAGAAACAGCCATCCTCTGCAACACTGGATATTATTCCTCTCCTTCAATTAACAGAATAAAAGCACAAAGGACTTTTTTTCCCCAAAGGGAAGATCTTCACAGAAGGAACACTGTTTGTTTACTTAATGTATCAGAGGGCCATTTTCTAACAGGACAGGTGCCTAATGGCATAAGCATAGTGAAGCTGCAGTGATTTGTTTTCAGCTAATTAGGGCTGTGATAAACTGTATTTAACCTGAAAAACAGAGCAGCGGCTGGGCTTTTCCTAGTGCTGTCCTCCATGATGCTGCTGTTAAACTAAATACTTGAAGGCAAGTTCAGATACAGCTGTGCAATGGAAGTTGTGCAGTGACTAGCATGAAGACACTTGCTTCAGGGCACCTTCTCTTCATGATGCCTTATTTTACTTTTCTTTCCCTAAAGGTGAATTGCATCGTAATGTTAATGACTCTTGACCAAATGAGAAGAGAATCAATGGGCTACTTGGTGGAAAACAAGCAAACAAATTAACAGCACATCCATTAAATACCTGCATGCCTTTACTACATTCAGATGGAAGTTATTAAACTTATTGAAGTTATTATTGGAAGTATGTGTGTACTTGAACAAGATGTGATTTCCCACTTGGTTGAGAACACCAGGTAATAATTTGAACTTTGTAATTTCCTATCACACTTAAAATTTCCCTGAGATAGAAAGATCTAGGGGTTTTAGAGATATCAGAAACTTGATTTGGTGAAAAATGAACTCAGTTCTTCCCCACTCCTACAAACACACAATGTTATCTCCTAAAGCCACTCAGCTAAAGCCACTAAGCTATTACACTCCTAAAGCCACTAAGCTATTACTCGTTTCTTATCAGCATAAGATTATGCACTCCATAGTACACTTAGGCCATCTTATTTTATCTGTCATATGGTAAATTTAATTTTTAAATTAACATAATGCATTAACATAAAAAATTGACCTACTGTCTCAAAATATATGATGTCAAAAATCTGATTGCAGTAATATCTCTTAAGCCCACTGGATACTTAAGTGATTTTATTACCTTGTCTGTACATGCTTCAGACTAACATATTAACACATTACTGGTTTTATTGTTTTATTATCCCATTAATAAAGCTATAAGCCCTCTTTTATGTTAAAATTTTACATTTATTTCTGTTGTATAAACCCACACAACTCTTAACAAGTTAGGCCTTTCAGGAGCAAGTTGCTCTTGCAGTGGTAAGATTGGGATTCACACCCCCAAATTTCATGTCTGGAATTCATCTCCCATTTGAGACATTCTAAACAATTTTATGCAGTCAAGTTCCTGTCAGTGATTCAGCATTTCTTTTACGCATTTTATGTCTGTATCCATTGGTTTTTAAAAGCTTCCTTAACTTTGATAAACATCTTTCACATCACATCCACGCTTATATATTTAAATCAGTACAACTGAAGAGAAGTAGAAAAGTAGAGGACTTCAGGAAATTCTGACATTGTCTCTATCATCTCCCTATAGGTTAGCTATGAATTAAGAATCTGACTCGCTTGCTGCTGCAAGCTCCTGTCTAATGACTGACCTCAGTGTGTTGACGCCCTCCTGAATCTGTGATACATTTACAGATGCATCTTGGAGGATGCCAAAAATTCATTCTGTGTTTTCAGAACATAAATCTAGATCACTTCATGCAGGCTGCTGTTTGGCTGGTAATCTCAAATTCAGATTTCTTACAGCATTCTCATCACACAGCAGTAAACTGGTGCCACAGATACATCTCTCTTAGGCTGTTCTTAACTGTTGTTTTGCTATTGGGATCAAAATATAAACCCCTCTGTCCTTTTCCTTTTTTGTTTATTTTTCAGTGAAAATTAAGGCTACTACCTTAGTCTCTGATTCCTCACCCTCTTAGAGAACCTCTGGGTTAGCTGGATCCTGAAGCTGGGGACGCTACCTGTCCTTCCACACCACAGCTTTTAGTGTCTTAATCAGCAGTGTTGCTCTGCTTTTATACTTTGCAATGCTGAAAGCAATCAAGACCTACATTCCTCCATAGCCTACTGCATCCTTTACAGACTTGAGTGCCTAGAAAGAAAGATCTCTTGGAAGGGGAAAACGGATTTGCTGTCTTAGGTATGAGAGCTAACTGTCAGCCAGCTTGGGATCTAGAGCTGGTCAGAGACATCTAATGCCCTTTGTCTCCAGGTGACAATTATCAGCCATGTTATGTTGATAACATGATATGCTCTACAATAACATCTAAATATTTCTGTAGGCACAACAGCTTTGATCACATATAACAATGTGCCTCTGTCCTCAGCATAAATGTGAGCCATTCATAAGAACTTATAGGAAGGAATGGAATTATCTTGTAACAAAAATTGACAATGACGTGAGGTTCCTGTACAGACAGCCCAGAGAAATGGGGAGTATTTCAGAGCTCTAAACAATTACATTAAAATAATAATGTTTTTACTGTTTCTCTTTTGTTTATTAAATATTCCTCTTTGTGTATGCCAAGCATAACAAATTATGTTGCATTAAAAATAAATTAATTAATTGTAGAGCAGAAAAAATGAAGTAGAGATTCGCTTTTTTGATCTGACTGCCTCTGTGGTATGTTTTTTGCAGAATTATTGTAGAAGGAATTGGATTACTTATGAGATGAATAGCTTTGTATCCACTGATTTTGTAAACCCACCCATTTATCTTTTGAATAATTACTGTGTTTGTAATTACGCAGCAGGATTCATAAAATACAAATTGGAGGGGAAAACAAGATACATCACAAAGATAAAACAACAAAAACATATTTATAGTCCCTTTTAAGGAGGAGTTTCTGCCTAAAGATTTCATCTTTAATTAAATTTATGTGTTTTATTTATAGCTCCTTTTATTATTTTTTCCAGAACATGCTGACACAGCAGCAGTTTTGCTAATAGAATCTTTGGTATTCCTATAATAAATATGATGGCAAAAATCCCCTCTGGACTACTTCCCCAAGTGTTAGCAGTTTGAGAGTGCATTTTGGTTTGGCCACCATGAATTCATGCGTTGTGTTTTTGATTGTGAAATCATCATTGTTAAAATATATGACCTTAATAGGTCCTGAGCTGGCATGGAAAAAACAAGCAGAGCTAATAAACATGGAGAGAAATATATACATTCTGGCATAGAACAGATCTGCAACCAGCTGCTCCCCAAACTTGTGTTGTCCAGTGACTAGAATGATGCTTCTAAGGCTTTCTTGGGGGCAGTTATTTCCTAAGTTTGCTTGTTAGGACCACCTCAGATTTGCCTGTGTAACTCTTCCATTGTTACTTCTTTTCTACCATCAGCTATGAAGCTTCCTTAATGAAGCAGATTTTGGATATGAGGTAAGTACAGGAAGAGGGGCTGTTAGTAAGACAAAGAAAGTTTATCTCCAAAAGGCCAAGTGCTGAGGAAAAAATGCTCGCTCAGTGATGAACGAGAGTTCAGCTGAAATTCGTGAGAAAATTAAATGTTCAGTGACTACCTCATTTAAAACATACACTTTAACAAAAGCAGAAAGGCTAAGTAATATTTTCAAACTCCACCTATTTTCTGCCTTTAGGCCCTAGGATATTATCCAGATTACTGCTGGATAGAAGTACAAGGATGATGGCGGAATGTGAACCTGAGCAGGAGAAAGAGCAGATTTATGTGTGGGATCCTCCTTAAAGAACAAACATTTTGAAGAAATAAAATGTAAGAAATGAAAGCAAACAGTAAAGGCTGAGAACAAAAGACTGCTGTTTCATTGAGTGTTGCTGGGAATAGAAGAGAAATTTGCTGAAGGAAAGTGAAAATCGGTTTTGAAAGAGTTTATTGCAGAAGAATAGAGGTGAGAGGCAGTAAGCAAAGAGAAGTAATGTCTCTGATTGGAAAGAATCCATGGAACGTATTGCTAAACGTCCTCTCTTTCTCTCCCCAGAATTATCAAAGGATAATTTTGAAATAGAGCCAGAATAAATCGGGAAGCACTGAAATAGTACAGTGCTCTATGTAACATCTTTGTACAGCAGAGGGAAGAGCGATAATCTTCGTGAGATGGATAAATGTTAATCAGCGTTGTAAGGTCAGAAGATCTAATTAGTAGGTTTTGAATACTTTCAAAATACTGACATACTTAGATTACACAGCTAAATGCAGGCGTCTGTCTTCTATGCAAATCTATGCAAATCTGTCTTCTAGCAAATCTATGTTGGGTAAGTTTTTCTCAGACCCCAAAGATGGGTTTTTTTAGGCATTAACTCTATTTTGTCTTCAAACAAACAAACAAAATATAAAGAGAGAAAAACAAGTTTCCTAACTACCACTTCTAATTTCTTTAACCCAGCCATCAAAAATGTGGTAGACTTGAAATATTGGTGAATCAAAGTAAAACTGCAATTTAAGTCAGTCAAAGTTTAGATATAGTTGATCTTGACCCAAGAAGAATTGATGGTTTCATGAAGAAAATTTTTTATCTATTTTGTACAAGTTTATGGTGAAAGATATATGGAAGATATATGGTAAGATATATGGTGGAATATTATGGTAATATGTTGCCACTCACATTGGGGGTGAATGCTGACAAGATGGCAGTACGGTTAATAGAGGAGCTCGTTTGTTTTGTTTTTATTATCTGCTGGCAATTCCCAACAATAAACATAGGAAGTTAGTTGCAGTAGTTTCAGTTGTGTTGCGGGATTTACCTCTGAATATGTAACAAACGGGTAAGAAAAAAAAATGTATGTTTCTTAAACCTGAGTAATATTGGGAAGACGAGAATCAGGCAATAGGTGGTGGTGAAGTACAGCTAGAGAGCTGTAAACAGATGTTTTTTCCTCTGTACTTCATGAATTTAAGAGATTTCACTGGAAGGAAATGTAAGTGCACTCTGTTAAGATGTGGAGAGAATCTACACACAGTATTAAAGAAGATGTCAAAGAGCAAGTGAATAATGTAATCATCAAAGTGACTTATGAAAAGGAGAGCCAGAAAGTCAGGATCAAGTTTCATTCCTAATGTGTTCTTTTTTTTTCCACAGGGAGGGAGACCAGGGATGATCCATATGAATAGAGGTGGAATGGCTAAACAGACCCTTCATTTTGAGCACATACTCAAAACTAAGCTTGTCTCACAGAGATACTTTGAACAAAAGGCTTTGTTCAGAGGTGAGATGGATATAGATGTTGTGAGCACCAGTAGACAAGTCTGACACCAGCTATACCCTAATTCATCACCTGTGAAGCAATTACGGTTAACACCAGGTCCTTCTATCAAAGCCCCAGTGTCACTTGCAGAGATTTGCATAAGCCATTGTGCATGAAACTGCATGACAGAGAACAGAAATCCCTGAAGAACGGAGCAGGTCCCCACTGTGTAACATTTGATAGGCTAAACTGTACAGATCAGGTGAGTAAAGCCAGGCTTTTCACACATCCCTCACAAAGTGTCTGACTCATGAAGCATCCAGTCAAGTGAAGCAAGCTCTTAATGAATGTCCTTCACTACCTACTGGGGATCTGGAAAGCCAGAAAAGAAGGCAATTTAAGAAAAATGCTGCTTTGGGAAAAACAGAGATGGCATAATTCATTTCTGAAGTGAGAAAATAGAGCTGTTAACATCCTTTACCTTCCTTTAAGTCACTGCAACCTTCTGTACATTCTGGTCAAAGTTCATGGAAACTGATATATTTCTGGAATTGTTATGATCTACTGGCATTTTAAGATGGGAAAAAATATAATTAATTTTGAAGTGCATCAGCTCTTGAGGGGAATACTTTTCCTTTACATATATAGTGGGGATTTTATTATGTGTTTTATTGTTATTTAGAAACAATAGCAAAATTTAAATGTTTTCAGTTGAGAGTTCTAGCTTCCCACACTTTCTGTTTAAATCCAAGCTACCACAGACTGGTCCTCTCACACATTGTACTTGATACTTTTTGCCTTCTTTAGATTAAGAAACAGGCAACTCCACCTCGTGCTGATGGCAAGCATTATCTGCATGCTTTGCTTTCCTACTATGCACGGTGACTGCTAATGAACCTTTCCCAGTGCACAGCAGGGGGATTGGAGCTCAATAATCTTTAAGGTCCCTTTCAACCTAAGCCACTCTATGATTCTAAGATTCTATGATTCTTTGCCCCAGGGGTAATCTGACAGCAGATCAGTGCAACTAAATAAAGCATTTGAAAAGAAATATGCCCATGTCTGGGTACTTTAGAAGGAGAGTAAATAATAAAATATTTCAGATTTGTTTAGGGGCCATTAGGTGTATCGTACAAGTTTGCATGTGCAGTTATATAATTTAGTGACTCTCATGTGGAATTCTGCATTATGTTTCCAATTTAGAAAGAGAGACAGCTGCATCCAACTGTTTTAAATGTGACTATTTTTTATCAAGGGTTTCTGGTGACAGCATTACTGAAACAACTTGTGCATGTCATCGAAACAGAGAGGTAAAAATATAGCACTCTTTAGGTATACTTTAGTATTTCACAATAATTGAGTACCGCTGGACACCTAATGAAAATTTACATTAGGCAGATACCCAGTGTAAATGTCACACTTTTTTCTGTCCTTTGCGTTCTTTCTTGGCTGCCTCAGTGTATTTGTTCTAACATTTTAGAAAGTACGATTTTTTTAAAATGTATTCTTAGGAAATTAAAATATCTGGGGAGTTTTGAAGTATTTTTCAGCAGGAAAATAATTAATTGCAGTACTGAGAATTAGTTATTTACTTTAAAGTCAGTGGGATCTTGTTATCATTAGCAGGTTCTGAGCTATGGTTCAGAGAAATGGTAAAAAAAAAACAAAACAAACACAAACCTTATTCTTGAGTCTCCAAACACTAATGTACTTGTTTAAATTTATACATGTGAGTAGTCTCACTGGAAACACTATTAAACCTGAGCACATGTGAAATCATTTGCAGAATAAACCCTTGATTTGGTTACATCTGGCTCATCTTAAATCTGCAAAATAGCTTCTTGAACTTTTTTTTTCCTAAAGTTTTGAAAGTCCCTGTGAGTACTGGATAAAATTTCATGGTTTTTATTTCAGCTGAATATAGTTTGGCCTTCCTTAATGAGAACAATGTTTTGCTTTCAAAATAATAAATGTAATGGAAGGTGTTAGGGAGTTTTAATGGGATGTGTTTTCTAATAAACAGCAGTAATGCTTTGTGATTTTTATAGTGCCTTTCACCGTAGGCTCTGAAAGTACTTCATTAATGTTTTAGTCTCATATCACCTCGAGTGGAATCCCATTGTTGTGCTTGTTTTACAGAGAGGAGGGTAAAACTGAGTATGTGCTGTGAAACTGAGAATCGTTATAGAGTCTGCAGGGATAATGGCTATTCACAGTCTCATTCACACAACACATACAGTCCCTTCTCACAGACTTTTAGCCATGTTCCTTTAGATGCACTTTTACGGCTGACGACTAATTGCTGTCATGAAGATAACAGCACCTTTGGCTTTGCAAACTATTTGTGGTTAGAAAATGCTCGCTCTTAGTTTTGCTTTCGTTGTTCTAAACCGGACTTAATATATGTACTAAAACAGTCCTATGTTGAAGTGTTTTTTGATTCAGGCTCTGTTCGAATAATAAAGATGAAATGTGGTAGAAAAAGGGGTAGGCTTCATTTTTTGAGTGAAGACCAACATAATCCCTTCTCATCTGAACACTGACGCTTGGCAGACAGATTGATTTAAATGCATGTAAAATGCTTATCTAAATATTAGTTTTCTGTACCACAGTAATAAAAGCAGGGTTCAGATTGCTTGCCTTTCTTTAAGAGAAAAGCTGTTCCTATAGTCTTATACTGATGTTTCCTGGTGAAATGCTGGTAAACACTACCTGAAATATTTTCCTGCTTACTTTTTGAGTCTGAAACTGTTGCAAGTCAACAGCTAAATTGAGAATTCTGAACAATGCCTATATTTTCCATTTTTTACACAAATATTTCATCACAGAATATGAATGAAAATGATCTTTATTGTACAAATTCAATTTTCATTTCTAATAGACTGATCTAATTTGAGTAAAATAGCATATAATTACACAGAGAATATATCCTTATTATTTGTAATCATATTCTGAACTTGCATACTCTGATGAAAAAATAAATAAAAACACATTAGAAAACTGTGAAGAAAATGTATCCACAGAGTGTTTGGTGTTTTTTTTCCTTCCAGTGTAGTCTTCTGTTGAACAGAGACTTAATGATAATCTTTGGTACGCTTGACCAGTGTTAAAATTAACAAAGGGTTATTGTACCAAAAGGGTCTATTTCAAACAAATAATCCCATTTAAAAATATTTTTTAACCCAAATTTTTTTCAGTGTATATTTTTGGTGGTTATGGTGGCATGTTTGATTAATGAGCTGTTTTATTGGTGATGCAAATAATGTGTAATGTCATAAGACCCATATGTTGTAGATTAGAGATGTATAAAACGTACCTTGGCACAAAGTGAAAAATCTAAAATATCCCTCTGGTAAAATATATCATTCAAGAGGAACAAGTCATGTTGGCATTGCTTATATTTATGCTTTTGATAAATGGCATGTCATGTTTACTTAGTTTCAGTATCCAATAAAAATCCATTCTTTCTCATACTTCGCTTCTCTTTTATATTTTTTTCCAGATTGCTCCTGTAAATTCTGTTTTCAGTGGTCAGCAACAGTCTGACAGAAGGCTGCATGCTACCTGATAGTAATAAAGACATGAAGTAGACAGCGCTGTCTACTTTTCATAGGATAATGTTTGTATTTACTGTCTTTTATCTAGAATGGTGCAAATAACAGAATTAGGTATGCACACACAGGAAGTGTGATGATAAGGATCTGCAGACGAAACACAAACCATATCATAGAAATTGACTTGATCCCACATTGCACAGTAAACCTAAATTGTGTGTCAGTGACTATTTAAAGATTAACTGAGATTCTGGGGCCTTTAGAAAAGTTTAGTTGGGAAACGATGGTATAACTTCTGAATCTAGCTGGAAACTGCGTACAAAACAAACAAACTCAGCCATGTAAATCTCAATGGTTTAAGTCAAATTTTACTTCGAGGTTTTGAATTCTGTTGACATTGGATGAAGGTTTTGTGAGCACTCTGTAATGAAACGGCCAGGTTTCATGTTATTCTCTACAGGTTTATGTATAATCTGGAGAAAAATCTGTCTCTCAGAATTATTTGTATATTTATTCCAAGGCCAAAAAATGGCTACCATTTTTGGTGATAAACTTCCAGACAAGAACTACATCTCAGAGGAATAAAACTGTCTCCTTTACAGACTTGATATTTTCTTTCCAGTAGTGTAAACTTGGTCCTTCTTCCTTAGATTTTCCATGCACTTCTGTTGGCTTTGGTAACCCAGGAAATTGTGACCTTCCTAAATAGGAAGTTTTCCACCACGATGCATGGGCCTTCAATTAAGAAGGTAAAATGCACCACCATGTGGAACTTTGCTTATTGCCTGCCAGCCCATTTCTAGAATTCTTGGTCAGGCACATGTGAAAACAACCATCCATCTCCTCTTACTCAGAGTAAAATGCAAACAGATGTGATTTTGATCAGGAGAATCAGCAAAAGTTACTTTCAAATGAAGAGGAAATAGACGTAAAATCTTTAATGTGCCTTAACAGCGTTTGTTTTTACACTTGCATTGTCCTCTGTCATTGTGATCATAAAGAAAGCATACTTCAAAAGCCAATGATTCTGATCCAATTACTGCAGTGGTCTTCACTTGCCCCTAAAGAACCAACATTTATTTATCAGCTTCAGATAAAAATGAGCTCTTCAGTAATGATGAGAGTGACAGCTGGTATCAGAGAGGCATAATTCATTGCTCCTTTCTCATCTTGGTCAGAAGCACCCTTTCAGGGTCAGCAGGTACGACCTCTGCTCTTCTATATTTCAGGTTCTTCTGAGACATTGTGACAGTGGCTCCTCCTGAGATCCAGTGGCAATAGTTGTTCTGTACTCTATCACAGGCAAAGATGCTGCTGGTTGATGTAACCTTGGACTCTAGTTCCTTGAATTTCTCTGTTTTCTGGAATGCTGGTTCCACCACTGTCATCACAGTATACTCTCATCTGGAAATGATCATCTGGGCCCCAGTCTTGAAAACGCTTATGTGTGTGCTGCGCTGTGCTGCAGCAGACTTCTTCACAGAAATCAATGGGTTTGTTTGAAAGATTAAGAACGTGTCTATGTATTGACAAGATTTGGACCTTAGTCACCACAGGAGGATTTTAAAATAGCAAGGGGGGGGGGAGGGGAGGTTTTGCTGGGAAGACAGATTTCATTAGGCAGGGATACGGTTTTCACATAAATGTGCTTTTAAAATAAACAAAACTGAAAATGTATTTAATGGTAAGTAGGTCCTTCTCCCTAGGATGCTTCTTATCATGTTCCTGAAAGATCTAGCCATGCATTAAACACAGTATTCGTTTATTCATCTTGGAAGCATTGTTAGCTTAAGAAAACTAACCCTCAAAAACAGACTACTCCAAAAACCCATCATAACTAATGTAGCCTCCTTTTATTACCAAAATGATCACGTCTAAAGAATAGACACTGATAGATTTGAAATAATTATGTAAATTTACTCAGGACCCTATTTAAATGCCCTTTTTTCAGTCTTAAAATCAAAAGAAAGAAAACACCTTTTACCAATCTCTAGTGATTGCTGAGGTAGCTATACCTACACACCTGCATTAAACTTAGCACAATGGGCTATAAAAACCTCATTAAATATCCAAGCTGTCTTTGTGCCAGCATTAAATGTGCTTCTATACACATTCAGTAAATTACATACTTATAAATGACTCATTTATAATAGCTGCAGGCTGACAGCAACAGCGAAAATAGTTTTTTTTCTAACTTGTCCTTTTTATTATTTTTTTTTCGATGTGGTTTTCCTTATTTGAGCAGCTGATGATCTTGAACTACTTGTTGATGGAAGGCCAAAAAGGTAGGGAAGTATTCCTTGTACATCTCCTTTTTCATTTTTAATGCTATGGTAATCAAACGTGCATCAAACTGGAACTTTATGGCAGCAAACATGATCATCTCTCTCTCCAGCACATTTCTTCTGGAGTTAGCACTGAATGGTTATTGATGGGTCAATAACGTAACATTCAAAACCTCAGGAGGATGAAAGATGGTATATTTCTTGCTTTATCCTTATGAAGAGTCTTAACAGGAATCTAGCTCTTTAGAAACCTCACGACTACAAACTGGATCAACAAATGAGACATGTATCTTACTTGAATTTTACTAGACAAATATACATTTTGTCACATAGAAGGAATGGCTTGCAGTACAGGTCTCAGAGTGTGTGAAAAGAACTACCAAGTTCAGCTACTTTTATTCAGTAACACAGCAGTCAATTAGAAATTATGGGACTTATGGTGAATCATTCCTCACATTTCATCATTTATGGTGCTTAATTTTTATATTTTTGGATGTCAGCTTAATTTTATTTACCTGACCACACCATGAAACGGAGAGTCCTAATAACAAAACAAACAAACAAAAATCCAATAATTAAAGTCAGGTTGCTAGATGCAAAACTGAAAATAAGAACGTAAGGAATAAGTCAATAGGCATGTAAATCTTATTGACAAGATATCTTCCTGTATGCTTCAGAACCTGTCACCCAGATCCTCTAATCTACTTATAAGGAATCGAGCATTGCAAATAACTCATCTGCCAGAGTCCTCTCTCTGCTGTGGGTCTTCAGGTAGTCTGACAAATGTATGAGGGAGACGCCATGATACCATCCCGCTTCGGGAGCATATGCCATTACAGCTTCTTCCCCTCTTCCTCTTTCTCTCTTATTTTGTTGTGTTATCTATTAGTTTGGGTAATGAAACTGATACTACTGCTTAACAAGTCCATTTTACTTGTTATTTCCCTCTAAGCTATTAGGATATGCTTCTGACACATTTCAGTGCAGTCCCGGAGCAACTATATTGTTGGGTTATAGACCCTATCACTGAAATTATCGAAGAACTGTGACTGTTTGAGACAGAGGGAAGAATTTAGAACAGAAGGAACTTCTAAAGCTTAGTTCACCACCACAGCAATGCAGACTGACCTGCTTCTGCTCGCTACTATTTAAATGCAAATAAGCCTGATTAGAAAGATTTTACGACTGTTTACATGGCTTGATAGTGGTAGGACAAGGGGGAACGGTTTTAAACTAAGACAAGGGAGATTTAGGTTGGATATTAGGAGGAGGTTTTTCACTGAGAGGATGGTGACAAACTGGAACAGGTTGCCTAAAGAGGTTGTGGATGCCCCATCTCTGGAGGCATTCAAGACAAAGCTGGGTGTGGCTCTGGGCAGTCTGCTCTAGTGGTTGGTGACTGCCGGCAACAGAGGGATTGAAACGAGATGATCTTTGAGGTCCTTTTCAACCCAGGCCACTCTATGATTCTGTGATCCTATGGTAGGACTTCACTCTTTAAATCAAGAAAAATCTATCCCCAGTTAATCCTATGTCCTGAATGGAAGATGACCCCCATAACCTTTGCATTGAGATCATGTGTTGTGGCTGACCTTGATTTGAATATTCAGGTTGTTGAGAATCTGGCACATCTTAGTTTTGTTCCAGTGATTCATTAGGATTATTGAATGGTCATTTTGATCCATTAATTTTCCGGATTGCTCATCTTTCTAATCAGAGACTATCACATGAGGGCAGAGATGTTTATAGGCAATAATAAAGACTTCAGTAATTAAGTTTTGTAGTGTCCTTAGATAGTTACATCTTTCACCATGAGAGATGTACACCTCTGAAATTGTATAGAACTTTCGAAAATAGAAGGAGGGATGGGAAGAGAAAAGGAAGTCTGTATAACGCTACGTGCTAAGGAGAAAAAAATAAAGTGAGAAATGCTCATGGAGAAAGTTAGTCAAAGAGAATGTGAAGGAAGATGGAATGAACTTATGTGAAGTAAATACAACAGAACAGTTCTCAAGGACCAAGTCCATCTACCTGGACATGTAAAGGAGGCAGGTGAATCATTTCCCTTATTTTCTTTAAGTATTTTATTTGTTTTTATCAACCACGTTGCAACTCTGTTTCTACCACCTAAGAATTTATAATCCATTGTACTCTAATACTAGCAGGAGGCATTTCTTAGAATGACCTTTTGTTCTCACAAATGCTATCAAGAAGCAAAAATAAAATTCATAGTTTGACCTGGAAACTGGTTTTAAGAAGTTACGTCTATTAACCATGAAGTGTGACATGTTTCTCTTCAGAATTCTTGTGCTGTCTCTTCAGTAAGTAAACACATAAAGTGTTCAGAAAAGCAAAGATGCAGCCAAACAGCAAAAGCTCCAAATTAGCTAAGTTACTCCAAACAGATCAAAAGTGAACCTACAGTTAGCAGAAATGGCTGGAAATAATGACTTGTTCATTTGACCCTCATGTCCATCAATAATGTACTGCAGCTTTTGGAAACAAGACCCAGTACTCATTGGGCCATCTGTGTAAAACCTGAGATGACTTATCTAGGGTTATATTTATCTGAGTTATTCCTCATTTGTCTTTAAGAAATGTTTTCTGATTTTACAATTATCATATACGCAGAGGGTTTTTGATACAGCAGGCTGGCATTGAGATCCAGGACTGCCCCAGTCAGACACTTACAGTTTGATGTTTGCACTGTAAAATCCAGATGCGATTGTTTTATTACAGAATTTATATTGGACATTTGCTGCAATGGACACTCATGCCCTCCACTCCCACTTTTATGTTCATATTGAGAATGACTCTATTTTTGCTTTAAATGTGTCCAGCTATACAGACTCCTGTTATTGTTTCAATTCTCTTTTTATTGCTGCATTCAATCGTCCCTTCTCACAAACATTCCTTTGGTGTTTTGCTTTGGGTTTTTTTGTTTGTTTGTTTCAATCTGACTTTGAATTACATCTTTCTTCCTCAGTTGTTGACACTTTCTAGAACAATTTTGTTAATACTTACCTAGTTATTATCCATGTTCTAGTACTTAATACCTTTACCTCCTCTGTCTGCTGCTGTGTAGTTGTAGAGGGGAAGAGAGCGATGTATTATTTTTTAAATTGCCTTTTATAATAGAATGAATATTTGTAGCTCCTCCAGTGGGAGAAAAGTGATTGAAAAACACATTCAAGAACTGCCCATTCTTTCTAAGAACTGCAGCAGAGTTATAGAGGAAGTGATTCTCTGATGAGTGATTTTATCAGAGAATAACAATAACGTTTTTGCACCTTGACTTTTGCTCTATAATTATATTACAAGGGATTTAAAGAAAAGATTTTTTTTAATAAACCAAGAGAACTGAAAAAAAAGTGTTTTCATCCTTGTTTCATAATATTCTGAAGCAAATGCTACTGCTGAAAGAAAGTACTCTCTTCCTTCCCTTCTCCCGTCTCCCCAAGAACATAATAAAATAATATACTAGAGACCAGAGGGCATATATTGAAGGTACAGGGATTATCACTGTCTTCTCATCATCTTGTTATGCGCTAGGAACTCTCTCGGAGTCTGTCACTTTTCCCTAATACTAACAGCTTAATGAAGTTTTGGTCTGGCTCAGTGCAGCCACTGTTATGCTCTCAGAATAAACTTATGTGAATTGTGCTTGCTGTGGTAAAGCAAAACATTTGAATATTCCTCCTATCTCCTGTTCACAGTAAAGAGCCTGTGAAGTAGACTGCACGTTTAATGGAGATGCCCACTTGAGGGGTTTCAGCTCTCAGTGTTATAAGCTGAGTCTTGGCAGAATATCTGAAGCATCCCAGATTATCCTGCATGTAGCCTGTATGAAGACCAGGGACTAATCCAGATATTTAAATTAGATACAAGAAATGCAGATTGTCCCTCTAGTAAAGGCATTTGTTGTCCACGGTCTTTTGATTGTATTGACGGTATTGGGGCATTGTCTTACCTTGAGTACTCCACATACATAGTGAAATGAAAGTGAAGTAACAATTTCCTGGTTACTACGGATGAAGCAGCAGAGGACAACCTGGGAAGAGTGTAGTTTCATCAATGCCTGTGGCTCTAGTTCATGATCTGGATTTGGTGATATAATGCTCCTGTATCAGCAGCTGATTCATCAGTAGGAGTTAATGGATCTGCAAGCAGGGTCCAAACTATTCTAAATTTTGGAGTCTCTAATCCATTGCTGAGCATAAGGAAACATTGCAAGACTTGTAGTTATTTGGATATACAAAATACCTAGTTCATGCCTACCTTAAGCTGAAAATGTTTTCTTAAAGGGTTTTAGGGTTTGTTTATACTTTTTACTTCCTTAACTTAACTGCCTTCTAGTAGCTGTCTCAGTATGTGAATAGTCCAGCTTCCATTAACAAAACTGCTGTGATTCCAGCCTTCCAATTTCAAGCATACTAGCAATTCATAAAAAAATTTGGAAATTCTTCAGACTATTCCTTTCCCTGCATAAAGGCCCATAACAAATTTGAGGACAAGCACATTCATACAGTCATGGACTCATAAAACGATTTGGGTTGGAAATGACCTTTAAGATCACCAAGTTCCAACCCCCCTGCTATAGGCAATGATGCCTTTCTCTGGACCAGGATGCTCAAAATCCCATCCAGCATGGCTTTGAATCCTTCCAGGGATGAGGCATTCACAGCATCACTGGGCAACCTTTCCTAGTGTCTCATCACCCTCACAGTAAAGAATTTCTACTTAATATCTAGTCTAAATCTACCCTCTTCCAGTTTAAAACCATTTCGCCTTTGTGCTTTGTCTACCTGCCCTTATAAAAAGTCCCTCCCCAGCTTTCCTGGAGGCTATCTTCAGGTTCTGAAAGGCCCCTGTAAGGCCTCCTCAGAGCCTTCTCTTCTCCAGCCTGTTCCCCTAGTGGAAGTTTCTCCAGACTTCTGATCATCTCCATGGCCATCCTCTGGACCTGCTGCGACAACTCATTGTCCTTTTTGTATTGGGGTCTCCAGAACTGGATGCAGTACTTCAAGATGGGGTCTCACAAGAGTGTAGCAGAGGGGCAACCTGCTGGTCATGCTTCTCTTGATGCATCCCAGAATACAGTTGGCCTTCTGGGCTGCATGCACACATTCTGGCTCACATTGAATCTTTCATCAGTTAAAACCCCCAAATCTTTCTCCTCAGGCCTGCTCAGGCCACTGATTTTTTCCAGAGCATTATCCTGTTTTATCGTTTATCCTTGATTAGCCTATTTTAGAAGGACTACTTCCTCTTACTATTATTCAATCCTTGCAATGAGGGAAGCTTTGTTTGTAACAAGTCTTAATTAAACAAAATAATTTCATAATTTCACTAGCATCCAGCACATCCACCAAGGTGCGTACACAGGAGCACATCCGTCCATTCCTTTGGAAACAAATTCTACTTTTATGCTCCAATTTCTTCTTGAGTAATACTAGACCTGTTTTTTAGGTATCACCATATGAAATATAAATACTGTTATCAAAAGCATTATTCCCTATTTATGAATTGTTTAGCAGTGTGAGTCATAGAATAGAACCTTCAAGCTTTCCTTTTCAACACTTTGAGATATGTAGGTGCAAAAAAAGCAGTTATATGCAAACAGTGCCTATTGCCAGGTATGTTATCTTCTGATTTGAAGTTCTTCCTCTGCCTTTGTAATTGAAAGCTCCATGCACTAACAAGAAAATACACCAGTTCAAAGCAAGATAGCATACATATTCCAAACAATCATTAAATTATTATTTCTACCTGTAAGATTGGCATCTCTATCTCCTATCATACTTACACAGTCCCAGAATGCTAATTGGCACACTGGCAGATAAAATGCATTGCATGTTTTATAAATTATGCACGCAGTTCTCTGTGACTGCTATAGAGACACTAATTCGTACAATTCACTATCAATAAACTGCTTCTTAATCATGAGCTACCATTCTTTCAAATTAAAGCACTCTAACTCTTTTCATTAAGAAAAATAGATTCTTACAGCTTCTAACAGTTTGATTTATTGTAACATGACAATAATGGGAACATTAAATGTCACTATTGGTGCTGTCACTTTAATCATAAATTAAGCATAACTCACTGAGAAGAGCTCAGAAATCACTTTGTTTTTAGAAAGACATTCATTGCTCTCTATAAGCAGGTATATAATTCCTTCTTTTAAATAACCAGTAGAACATCTGTCTTCAAAAGTGTCTGAACTTGTAATTTGTACTTCTCTGCCAATCCTTTGCATAAATAATCTCTTATTTACTTCTCCCATCCCTTTTGAAAGTAGGGTACTAAATATATCTTTACTGTCTTGGTAAGTATCCTTAGAAATAGATAACTAATCACAACATAAAATATAACACAATTAGAATTTTAAAGGAAAGATTACTTCTCTCATAAAAACAATTAAAACTGTTTCCTTTCTATTTATGTCCTTGTATCCCACCCATGATCTATATATCCATTACTAACATTGTTCTTTGTAAATAGTAGCAATTTCCGGCCTTCAGAAGAGATCCTGCGTATTCATGCAGATAGATTTGTAGAAACACATTCTTTCACGAAGATATCTCACTAGAAAAGATAATCTAAGGACTATAGGAAGCAGTGTTATTTTTGAAGTTGCGTAGCTGAAAACACACTTCTGTAATCAGTTCCCTAGGTCTGCATCAGTGGTCTAACCAGCTTTGCTTCTCCAGAAAATTAATGAAAACTGTTTAATAAAGCTTCAGACCTACAGCTGCCTAGTTAAAAATGGGAAGAAGTTGCTGATAACTTTTTTATAAAAGAGGATAAACCTAAGGAAGAACCTGGCTCAAGGGAAGAATATTTTAAATAAGAAAAAGGTCACAGAGTTTGTGACAGATGTTGAAAGAAGGATAAGACAAATTTACAGTGAAAGAAACAAGTGGGATTGTCTGAACAAGGGAATATCTGATTATGTCTGGATGAGCAACTACAATACAGAACATCAGTTAACCTTTCTTTAGACTTAGAACAGATTCCATGACAAAGCCTCACACCTGACATTTAAGCTTGTCTTCTTGAAGGTTCAGATGTTGGACTTACCAGCTGGGTCCAATTTTCATTAGAAAATAGCTGGGACATGGAGAAGCTTCATCCAAATCTCAAAAGCAGACAAAATAAATTAATCTTATATGTAAGGACCAAAGAGACATTTTCTTTGTAAGTAAAAAAGGCAAAATCAGAAGTGGATCTTCACCAAGTGGAAGACACTGGTCTGTCTACTTGTTTATAACTTGCAGATGCAGAATAGCCGTTTTACAGCTGCCTAAAATTTGGAATTTTAGCAGATATTTTTCCACATTTAAGGAGTCAAATGCCAGAATTTTTTAAGAGACTGTATCTGAGTTGCACATGTCCCTACTACTAATAATGAAAAGAGTATATTCTGTATGCATGTGGTTCAAAACTCACTGCAGTTAAATTTTAAAGTCATATGAAAGGGATTTACATCCAGAAGTGAATGTTAAACTTCCTTTACCATCCTTCACAATTCTCTTCTATTGCAGAAGGATAAAGATGTGACAAAAGCAGCAATATTTCTTGAAATCCACTGGGCTATGAAATGATGAAACATGAGACAAAGCTCTTATCTATCAGGAATTTTAGAGCAAAACACCTTTTCATGTAAGTAACAAAAATTAAACAGTAAATCACATACACTTTTCCATTCATAAAGATGACAGTACACATTAATTCTTATTTTTTCTTTTCCAAATGCCTAATTTTATGAGGAAACATATTTTCCTGGCTGCCTTGACAAACACATAAATTCTAGATGATTTCTGTTTAGAAACTTGTCAGGAATGTAATTAAAAGAAAAGATACTTAGTATTTGTCTATCTTCTTTCACAGTGATGGATTGAAGAAGGCCAGGAAAGGATGTATTTCAATCTGTATAAACAGAAATGAAAACAAGATCTAGACTGCATCTAACGATACCGCTAGTAAACCTCATTGTGCTGTTCTGTTATTATTCTCCAGAAGTACAAAGGATCTGGGTAAAAATGTTAAGTCTTAACAGCTTTTCATATCTCTCTCTGCCTATGACAACTGTGTCAATTCTATGGCACTTCTCATTATAGGAGCTTGTTTACAGACGTTAATAAGCAGTTCAACCAGTTAGCTTGAAGTGCTTGCCTAGGGCAACTTTTCTCTCTTTCTGACTTCCAATTTAATTGTTACTCAGAACAAGTTAGAGGAAAACAGAAAGTTTTGCTTTTGCTAAAAGTTCTTACTGCCATTTAGCTGAGAAATTCAGTATAATCCTTTGGAATACTCCCATCTACGTTTTAGTCAATGAGTGGTATGCTGTGAATTAAAACTTAGAACTATAATGTAATTTATATTATAAAAAAATAGGAATGTGCAGTTGTTTCAGGATGAAAAGTGTAGGTGTTTGATCCTGAAAATATTATATGTCAATTTTCTCCGCATTTTTTTCTTTCCTAGAGTTAATGTAATTCATACTCCTCAAGTCTAGGTTCCTTGAAACTATTTTAGAGAAGGAGGTATTTCAATTGATTAGTTTAACTTAACAAAACACTAGCCTACTTCTGCTTTTGAAGATCTACTTTATTTTTCTTTTAAACAAGTTATTTAAATGAATACAGATACCCCACAATGAGAGGACCATGAAGCTGTGTTGCTCTATTGCCCATCAGAGAAGTCTGGGTGCACTGCTCAATGCTAAATACTTATTCCTCCAATAAGTTTTGAACAGAGATAACATATGTTGAAGATGAGCCACAAGGCAAACTGCTCCAAACATCATGTGAGTAGGTTTCATTTTGTACAATTTCTCAGGTTACTTCCAGCCATTGTATAAGTGCTGAAGCAGTCAGAGAATGGATGAGAGTAAGGAAATTCATGAAGACTTGATTTGGAATCAGTCCTGTGGACTTAGTCTGATGTAGGTGAATGTTCCAGCCTTATCTGCTTCATCAGTAGATCTTTTTTTAAGATAATGTTTGGTATTTCATAGAGTGTTTTATTAACCTAAAGAAACCATTGCAAATGTTGCCACTTCCAAACTGTAGAAGATTTTTAAATTATATAGAATTTAGACTCCTGGGTTTCTGCATGCAGTTAAATACTCATGGTGGAAGTGTTTTATGATGTGAAAATATGTGTTGAAAGTTGAGACCTCTCCTCAGCAGCAGGGAGGCTCTTCTGCTTTACAAGAGGGTGCTGTGATCACTAATCTCCCCTCCCGTTCTTTACTTTCCATCAGTTTACTTTGCAGACTCTGAGCAAACAGGTGCAAAGCTCAAGAGGCAGATTGTACGAGAGGAGAAATGTAAAGGGTAATCTCCAATGTGAGAGTAGATGAAGTGTGTAATGACAAAGTGGCACACGTTGATGGTATTCGTGTAACCTTGATCATCATCAGCTGGATTAGTTCAACTCCTTCTGTCGTAAGAATGTTAATGATAATCATTTTGAATGATAACCAGGAACTATTAACATCCACTTATCAAGATCTCTTCATTCACTCTGTAGTTAATTGCTTGTGTAATGCTTTCATCTAAGTCATTGAAAGATGTGATTCTGGCCTATGCTTCACTGAAAAGTTAAATGGAGAATAGAAGAAAGGAAGATTGTATAACATGGTCTATAGAATTTCTATGCACCATTACCATCTATACCAAATATAGGACACACTGGATATATCTCTGCTATGAGAGAAAGATCTGATAGCTTCATATGCTTTTGCTCACTGGGGAGTGAAGGCATGCTACTCTATTCCTACTGCAATATGTAGACCAGGCTGACACGCCTGAAGGCTGTGCTGCCATTCAGCAAGACCTGGGCAGTCAGAAACTGGAAGAAATTTAACAAAAGCAAGTGTAGAGTCTTGCACCTAGGGAGGAATAATTGCATGCACCAGTACAGGCTGGGGGATGAGCAGCTGGAGAGGAGCTCTGTGGAGAGGGACCTCGGTGTCCTGGTGGACAACAAGTTGACCATGAGCCAGCAATGTGTTCTCATGGCCAGGAGGGCCAATGTCATTCTGGGGTGCATTAAAAAAGCCTGGCCAGTAGGTCAAGGGAGGTGATCCTCCCCCTCTACTCTGCCCTGGTGAGGCCTCATCTGGAGTACTGTGTCCAGTTCTGGGCTCCCCGGCATAAAAAAGACAGGGATCTCTTGGAAAGAGTCCAGTGCAGGGCCGCAAAGATGGTGAAAGGCCTGGAGGATCTCCCCTATGAAGAAAGGCTAAGGGAACTGGGTCTCTTCAGCCTTGAGAAGAAGACTGAGAGGGGACCTGATCCAAGTTTATAAATATCTGAGGTGTGGGGGACAAAGTGGCGAGGCCAGACTCTTTTCAGAAGTGTGTGGAGACAGGACAAGGGGAAATGGACAGAAACTGCAGCACAGGAGGTTCCGCACGAATGTTCACAAGAACTTCTTTATGGTGAGGGTGACGGAGCACTGGCACAGCTGCACAGGGGGGTTGTGGGGTCTCCTTCTCTGGAGATATTCAAGACTCGCCTGGATGCTTACCTGTGCGACCCGGTGTAGGGAACCTGCTTTGGCAGGGGAGTTGGAATCGATGATCTCTAGAGGTCCCTTCCAACCCCTGTGATTCTATGAAACCTTTGTCTACCAAAGTCATACCTCATCAGAAAAAAGACCACTGACAAGCTGATATAGAAAATTCACCTTTTGTATCAGAGTAACTATAAATCCTGTGAGTCAATTGTTAAATTTCTGAATAGCAGTATTAATTTTTATTTTCTATAGTAAACAAAAAGTGCAGAAGGCTTCATTGGTAAAGTGCCAAATCCTAGCAACCTTATAAGAAGTTGACCAGAGTTAATTCCTTTCTTCTGTCAAGGTTTTCTCCAGGACAGCCAATGAGAAAGTCAAATTAATAGATTTTTTCCTTCTACCTCCATGTGTTTCCTTTGGCACTCTGGGAGCACCATACCACCCTTACTTCAACTTGTACATAGCAGATAACCTTCAAGACAGAGTAAAGCTCTCTGTCAAAACACGCCCCTTGGCTTTGTTCTGTTACGCTTTTCAGTACAACTTCTTTTCACAAAGTAAACTGTGTGTGTAGAATAAAAATGTTTTGCAATTTAGGCCTTTCTAGATCTGAAGAAAGTTTGAGGAGTTAAGAAACCAGCTGAGCTGCCTCCCCATGTTTTAAAAGTTATTACATAAGCAAGTCACAAATCCTTTTATTCTTTTTCACAAACAAACAGTAGATGAGTTTGCAAAATTAATGGCACAGTGGTGCAGTGGTTGATACATTTCTCATATCTCATGAACTTGAAGTCAGCCAGCTGACTTTTGAAGCTTTCAAAACCATCCATCTATCATGCTGAATATTGATCTTTGTGCATTGTAAGGTTTCCAGCATGGAAATGGAGCATAAAATATTATTTCAATTATTTGCCCTGAGCTACACCAACCTTCTGGTTTCTTGTTAAATTTCAAGGGTTGATATATGGGTCATTCAATTATGATGAATTACCAATCATTTCCCTTTCCAGTTCATTCCAGTTTTACCAGTGCTGGAAGATAAAATACAGAGTAAACACTGTTGATATATTTCTCTGCTCTTCTACAGATTGTATACACAAAACAATATGGCTATCTTTGTGGCATTTGTCTAGTAAGAAAAGGAAACTAAATGCTTTACTACATCTCTCATGTTCTCATTTTCTTTTTCTTGTCACTAAAAGATGTTTTAAATCTTACTCTTTTGCACTGACTCTGTCTATAGACTCTTGTATTATCTGGGCTTGTCATGCTGACAGAAATCAGGGAGTCTTCAATGATAACAACTCTTTGCAGCAGTGCTGTATATATTAAAGTCTCCATGAGAATCTGGATGGGAACTAGAACTACCCTAAAGTGGAAATTTCGCAGTCAACCTTTCAGAGGCAGTGGGAGCAAATGCAGTCACTGCCTCCCTGTGGCCATTAATTCTTGTCTTTGGAACAGCAAACGGAGCTGGTTTGACAGAAATGCTTGTATTAGCTGCTATGTGATGAACTAGATTGGGTAAGGAGGATGGTGAGAAGGGCCAAAAACAAGTGGATGAGAAGCTGCTAGTGTCAGTTATCCAAGGCTACCTAAGCGGTTTCTGTTGAATTTTCAGCCATTGTCTCAGAGTTCAGAATTGAGATTTTGGGCAGATCAGATTTCAGGTTTCCATTCAAGGCATTATCAGATACATCTGCATCCTGGAAGCAATCTCTGTCTGCGTTTGGATAGGCTTGGATGTTGCTGAAGCCACAGGAACTGGTTCACAGACTGAAGAATTGGAAAGGAATTAGACTGAGCTTCACATGCTGATTTATCTTTAAATTATGTTTTTTTTAGTATGCGCTTAGTTTTTGTGTTGAATTTTGCATGTACCCTCCTGCCTAGCAAGTTTTGCAGAAGATAGTGTTAAAACAGAAATTGCTTTTCTGCTATTTGCAGGATGCAAAAACAATCAAGAACTGTCCGAAAACAGATCAGTTGCAATTGCAGTGCTGGTATAAAAGCCCATCTGTGCTGAAACATCCACAGGATGGCTTACTGTCACTCTGTATAAACTCAGCTGTTTACTTACACAAATGTAATTCAGAATATTCAGTTGGTAAATATCACACATTTCTATTGGATAATGGAAAGTTGATGATGCTGACTTAGACATTTTAATTAATAGTTCAGAAATGCCTTAGTTAAAGAAGTATCATCATATAATCGGTTATCCTATAACTTTTCATTGTGATAGTTAGGATTATTTTTTGTCATTTGTCTTTCAGAAGTTCAGGATCCTGTTTCAATTATCAGAAATTTATATCTCTATTCATAGAGATATGGATATATTAAAAAGGAAAAAAAAACAAAACAATCAAACAACAAAAAAAAAAAACAAAACTTGTGGCTGGTTCAAATAAATGTCATAGACTGGCAGGCATAATCAAAATACTTCATTTACTCTACTATTAAAAGTTAATGATGTGTGTGTATAATAACTTAAAATATAGTGTATTCAAGTGCTGGCTATGGATTTTCCAGAACAGCTGGGTCCAATATGCATGCTAATTCAGAGAGCAGCTGGATTTCTCTCTGTTGTTGTGAATAGGTGGGACTTAAAGGGGAGAATACTACCTAGTGCCAAACATAATTTTCAAATTGCTGTGTTGTCTTGGGATGTTCTGATCAAATAAAGAGGTTTCAGCTAGTTCAGTAAGTACAATGTAATAGGTAACAAAAGGTATTGTTCATCCCACTTCACTGTAAACCATGTGTAGGAACTTTTGTTCATTCTTTAAATCTACATGTGATTCCTAAAGCCCTATCAACATTGTCTGAGCTTTAGATCTTTTATTAGACACTGCATTACACTATAAAGACATCTATGGACTGTCCCCATGTACTTTAAAAATGTTCTAGTTCAGGCATTAGAAAATCAGATCATAAAGAAAATATTTACTGTGCAACAAAAAAGCAAGAAAAATATGTTATTCATAATGATTATTAGTGTCTAGGGGAAAAATCCTATACTTTAACATTCTACCATTCTTGCCTGCCATCCTCACTAGAGGACTTCACCATCCGTAACACTTGCTGGACTCATTTATCCTGAGAGCAAATATGATTTTATTATAACATTTATATATTACAACTTTGAGTTTCTCCTCCTTCTATTTACTCAGCATGAATATCCAGTACATGCAGTAATTCAGTTTAGCCTTATCAGACACGTGGTCCCGTGGTAACAGTAGGGAATATCTTCATTATTAATATTATCAAGCATGGAACAGACTTCCTACGGAGCTGTGTCTGCATATTTGTGGAGTTTGTCTTGTGTTATCTGTCCTCTGCTAATTAGAATTTAGCTGAGGAAGGCATAGAGTGAATAGGAGGGAGGACAATTTTGCTCTGACTGCTTACTACAGTCAGCTTTTATATGCATCTACATTGCAGATTGCAGTACAGGAGGGATACATCTAAGTTCAGCTTCAAATTAAAGTTCTTAGATAATGGATAGAAATTAGCCAGTCAAATGTAGAGCTTTGTGTAAGATTCCCGAAGACAGTGAACTTGGGAATTCAAAATACATAAATAAAAATAATAATAAATTAA
This sequence comes from Cyrtonyx montezumae, assembly GCF_038088225.1. NCBI lineage: Eukaryota > Metazoa > Chordata > Aves > Galliformes > Odontophoridae > Cyrtonyx > Cyrtonyx montezumae. The sequence goes on from NW_027071826.1 coordinate 16,511,723, forward strand.
AAAAAAAAAAAGAGGGAGTTGGGGGAATTGTATTACCAAAATAGGATAGATTCTTCTAGATAAAGCATTTTCTGCCATAATGTTTTGTCACTCATCCTGTATCATCACAGCCTGGAAGCAAGTAATATGAGTGGCATATGAATGCCACAAGTGCAGGTAAGAATCCAGGAGAAGATTGTAAGTGCATGCAGTGGAATAAGTTGAAATTTTGATCACCTTCCTCAGAACTCACTGAGAGTAGTGAGAGCTCTTTTACACGTATCAAGAAAGATGAAAGTTCTCAGACACAGCTGAATATATAGTAGCAAATATTCAGTGGTGAACTGCAAGCGTTTCTGTCATGTGTTTTCCTTGTAACAGTGTTTGTGAAAGGGAAAAATATACTTCACCAGTCTTTATCTTGTTTTCCTTGACTGTGCTTTTGACTGCTCATACGTTACAGGAGAGAGAAATTAGAAGTAGTGTGTCTCCAGACATTGGTAGCATCTACATTACATACCTCTTTTATATTAATGTGTCATAAATTCTAGTTACATACTGCTCTACAGTCTGACTGAGCAGAAAGTGTTTCACTTGCAAGACAGGGCTCAGGAAGATGGTCACATGTCAAGACTGAAGGTGGTAAGAGTTGCTTTCAAAGGGCCTTCTTTGAGGGTGGGCCACGTAAGAGACGCTTTTCTTCTTATATGCCTGAGAAAGGAGTTTCAGCATTGCCTTGGAACTTTTCTCCAGCTCTGTCATTCAAGTCATTGAGTGGAGAACAGGCAGTGTTATGTGCTCTGAAATGCAGGAAGAGTGTTAGCAATGAGCAAATATGTAGTAGATATCAGCTTTGAGCTTTCTTTCAATGAATAAGGTCAGTTTTCACCACTCATCTCAATCCTGAAGAAACTGTCACAAGAGACATTACAAGGGAGTCACATCCCAAATCTGAAATGAAAGTTTGAGGGGTACATCTCAAAGACAAACGTTCAGTAACAGCACGTGCTGTTGGAATTAATTAAAAGATCTATTACAAATAATAAGTCACTATGACAAAACAAAAACTAGGGTGGAAGACCTCAAAAAAGAAATAGCATAGCTTATCACTAGAACTAATGCTCAGAGATATTTCCACCATCAGCTCTGAGGCTGTGCAGGGAAACTGTTTTTTTTCATTACTCAGAAGGTTTCAAGGTTTTCTAGAGTTAATGTTTATCCTTTTTCCCCCTTTTTTTTTTCTTTTTTTCTTCTTTTAAACAAAACCTTTTCAATCATCACTCAGGCTAGAATGTATTCTCAGCACAAGTGACATTCTCTGCCTCTCACATCAGCAGGAGCAGAAGCAGAGATTGTTTTAAAGTCATTGGAAATACTGGCAAGGTCTTTGGAATTTGTGCATAGCTTTGATTCCTACAGGTAAATAATGCCACACAGCAGAAATATTTACTGAATGGGTTATCTAGTGATTTCTTCTCTAAAAGAGCAAGCATCATTTATAAAATTACTATCCAGGATATAGAAACTGAAGAAAACAACATGTCATTTTTTACTTTTCTCTTGTGCATTTTACAAGGTTTATTTATTAGGTTAAAATTGCTGTATTATGTGCAATCCTTTTTGTGTTACTGCAAGTAGTGGACATTTGGTAATATTCATTCTTCTCTGTTTTCTGCTTCTGAACTTCAGATATAATTCAACCGTTTCTCATTAGTTAACTGAAAAAGATGAAAACCTTGTAGTTCAGGTTTACAGTTTCGACCACTACTTTATTTGCTTTACACTCATCACTTTCAGTAATGAAAAAATAAATGGATTTTTGCTGTCAAAAGAAGGAAAAAAAGGAAGAGCAAAATAAATTAATTCAATTTTCAGAATAAAAGCAACTGGATTTAAGTTTATGTCCTTTTGGCTCAGTTATTGTCACTGGATAACATTAATAGAAACAAGACTGATATGTTCTGCAAGTAGTTCTGGATATTTAATTAATACGCGTGATTAGCTAATGACTAATTGGTTAATGGCTGCAAAGCGCTTGAAAGATAATGTTAAGACACTTTTTCAATGGTCTAGTGAACACAGGGCTGGATAGACCCTCATTCCCAAGGATAATATGGTGTGACTGTCAGCTCCAGATATGCTGGCAAGGCTCACAGATTAACAAAGACATGGTACTAGTGACCCGTGGTCTAGCAGCAGAGGTTCTTATTAGTCTACATCACTATCCAGATATTCTTCTAAAGCAGTAAAGTGCCTTGCTATGCCTCACATACCTTTTGTCGGAGCAAACAAATTTGTTGTTAGGCAGGGAGCTATCACACATATAGATGCATAAGAGCTATTGAAAAAATAACTGCCATTGTGTTTGGAATGAGTGTGAAGACAACTGAATTTCTATTCTGAAATCCTATTTTGAAATATCATCTCATAGCCCTGCCGTGTAATAAATAAAAAAATCTTTTTTCACATCTCCTGAGTGACCACAATCATGTGATTCATAAAGATACAGAAAAATCATCCCTGTTATCTGAGTCTGAGAAGGATAAACTCTTTGAGAACAGCCTACTGGGCTTGTTCTTAGTACTTTTAAAATGGACATTTACTTCTGAGATTTTATAGCACACAAGGGACGATAACTCTATGCTACTACAGAACTGTGCGCACCTGCATTGAGAAATGATCTGCATGCCTCCCTCCTCTTTAGTCTAAGGATTTAGATTCCATTTACAAATGTTTACTAATTAAGCAGATCAACAGACTATGCCCTGGAAATATACTGTTTATACTTCACGGTTGGGCAGACTAAGAATACAGAGAAGTGAAAGGATTTATCTGCAGTTACACCAAAGGTCAATGGAAAGAGAACTGCCAAGATCCAGATGTTTTGCCCTTTATATACTTCACTCACTCAATTTTTTACAGGTATGTTTCTCTTTCTATGATATCAAGGCGGAGAAGTCATTTTCCAGATCAGATCCAATAGACTCATAAGTTTTTAAAGAGAGATCATAGATATTATCTAGCCAAACCTCTTGCAGGATGCAGAGTATTTCCACGAATTAGTTTTTCAAGACCACTAGCTGTCACTGAACTGGAATATATATCTTTACAAACAGCAACAACAAAAATACTAACATGAAATTTCCTTTTGGTAGAAAATCCACTGTAACCTTGACTAGATATGTTTGGACCCTTACTGTTTCAGTGTTTGCCTTATGGTTAAGTTCAGATTCAAAACTGTCTGTTTCTTTTTCCAGTACTTTTTTTTTTCATGAGATTTAAGTTCTCAGTGACAACAAATTATATAAACCTAGCCCTCACAGCCTGAGTGTGTTTATGTTTTCAAACAAACAAACAAACAAACAAATAAATAAATGAAACCTTTAGAAGCATTTTTTACTGTCTGTGGATTATTTTTTTTATCGCCTTATTAAATCATATCAAATCCTAATAGGATTCTGCTGAAAAAACACCTATTCTTAAAGGATGGAAGAAAAGATTTCTTTTGAAACTGTGCATTCACTGCCCACTTCTCCCCGAATGCCAAAAAAAGATCACAGAAGGAGTTCATTACTTTTTCTTAATTGAGTTTAGATTTCATATATTTTAGCACATCCTTATAGAATCCTCTCAGCTCAAGCAAACAATCCCTGCTTTGAGATTCAGTGTCTGTTTAGTAAAGAGCTTTAACCAACAATTCTCATTATTTTTCTATAAATGTGCCCTTGTTTGTGACTTTGTACGTTTTTTCCAATGGAACCTTGACTATGACTTGAATAACATTATAGCAAGAGTCAGGTTTATAATTAGTATACTTCTATATTTTTATAAATGTAACAACCTGGGCTTCTGTCATAGAGAATACTCTAACCTCTTCTGTGCTCTTATCAAGAGTAGGGGTCAGCACCTAACACTCTTAAATTTGAGAATTTCAAATCTACTTAAGAGGATTAATTTGTCTTTGAAACAGAGCTGTTTCACAAAACTATTCCTTGTATTTTGGAATGTATAGCTTAGTTTACACTTGTCTGTTCCAGCTCCCAACTCCAACCCTTTCTTTCATGTTGCTTATATCATAAAACAGTTCAAGCCAAGTAATTAATTATTGAATTGTTAAATTATAAAACCAATGAAATGAATAGAACCATGGTGTGAAAACAATATTTAAAATAACAGTGGCATAAATATATTTTCATAGACACTGTTCATGAAACTGTAAATCGGAGTAGAAACAACACACTAGTTACACATCATCTTTTCTCATTTTCAACATGACCATTAATGTGTCTTTTGATACACAGTACTTCCTGTGGCTCCACAGGTGTTTTACCAAGAAACTGAAGAAGTTTACGTACCAAACTGACCTATAAATGAATGTAGAAACATACTTTTGTTTTTTAGTGGTGCTTGAGTTTGATGTCAATTTTCTAACTGGTAGATTTGGAAGGAAAAAAAGAGGTCAAACATTTTAATCTTAGGACTACAAAGTTTAGAAGCCAACTAAACCCTGCAGCACAGATTTCACTGATCACTAGAGTAATCTAGTATGGTCCTGCAGTGAGAGCATACACTGAAATGTGGACGAAAGATGAGGCAGACATACTAGAATAATAGTGGGAGATTAGAGTTGGAAAAGCATTAATAGAAGCTAAGTCATACTGAGTTTATGACTACACAGAGGTGTAGTCCACAAAAGCAGGTGGAAAAGTTGACCATGAAATCGAAAGACTAATACCAATATTAAAACATAATTGATTATAGGGATTTGGGACAGATTTTTTTTGTGAATTCAGTTGACAAAGAATGAGATTTATTATAAATACTTCTATAAAGGAGGAAATTACCTGACGGCTTGGGAAATTTAGAGGCATTGAAGGAAGAATTTGACATCTATATTTATTCAAAACCCTAAATGGGTTGGGCTTGTTTTCATTGCTTCAGTTTTATTACAGGGTAAATTCTACCTTAATAAGTCTATGATTCTATAAGCCTACAGTCGCGCCAACAGCCAAGCAGGTAGGCTTCCCTTTAAAATCAGAGGATGATAGAATATCCCAAAATGGAAGCGACCCACAAGGGTCAGCTAATAAAATTCTTGGCTCCACATAGTAGCACCCAAACCCAGTTTTTGAGAGCCAAAGATTCTGAAGGTTCTTCCAAATTTCACTGACCAAAATTGTAAATGGTAGAGACTGCCTAATCCAACACCATATATTGCCACCCTTGACAGCTATTTAATTGCTCACAGCAGAGCAACTGCCTAGTAGTAATCAGATAATCAGACTGGTACACAAAACGAAGAATATTCTGTATAGCCATGAAAAAGCGAACAGTAAGTGAGGAGTGCATGTCACTCTAAGATGGTTTTGGTCATGTAATAGTATCCCCACTCTTTATTAGGAATCATTCATGAACCTTTTTCCAAGATAAAATTTTATGAGTCGCTTCAATTCAGATACACTAGTACAATGGTATAGAGAGGTGTGTTGTGTTCATCGTCATGGCTTCTTTCTGCAGGGCTGACATTCATACTAATCTTGGGAATTTTGGTGTCTTTCTTTTATTGAAATACTTCAAAAACTATTACAAACCCTTTTTCAGATCTTCCAGTAAAACCTTGATTTGTGTCCTTATTTATTTAATCTCTGCTCTCTTATTTTAGTGCTACTCTCCCAACTTCTGTAGCCTAAGTCTCTGCTGACTGTGGAACACATCCTGGTATCTAGCTTGCTTACCTCTGCCAAATGCACAAGCAATGGTGGATGTTAATGAAATTAAAAAAGCTTGTGAGTTTTTGTATGTATCTGCTTGTCTGTCTTAATGTTGTTACACCCATCTGCATCTGAATATATATATATGCAATCTCCATACTAAATAAATTTATTTCTGTTATGAAATCACTCTTGAGAGTCCATTGCTAATGAAGCTCTTTCCTGTTTGTTTTTGAAGTTGTATCTAAACAACTAGCATTATTAGTACACAATTACCAGAGAGTAATCACAGAATTACTGTAAACATAGGCTACAAATCATACTACAAATTAATATTCATGCATTTCTCTAATCTATTATTTGGAGCAAACACATGAACCCAATCTAGAATTCATCACGAAATCATAATATCACCAGGGAAAAACAAAATATTATGTGCCTTAGAGAAACTAAAGGGAAAAATCCTGCAACTCTTTTCAGAGTTCTAGGCTGGGCAAAGGAACTACAGTCACTGCTGAGGCACAATTCAGCATTGCTTTGTGTCAGTACTAGGAGAAAAAGAGAAGTTGCACCTAGACATGTGTTTATACAGAGGTTTTGCAGTGTTTCATCAGATGAGCGTAACTGATTCCAGCAATGTTGTTTGGCAATATGTATTTGCAGGAAGTCTGAGAGTAATAGCCAAAGGAGCCATCTCATATTCTGCTCTTGATAAACAACCATGGCTATTTATTACTGTCTAATACAGAAACAAATAAGTGAATTGGTAAAACTAGTGGCATATTCATTTTTTTGATGCTCATTCACAATAAAATGCAACTTGTTTGTTCTGCACAAATTATCAACTGACGAGTAGTCTGACTTAAAAGTCAGTGATTATGAACCTGCAATGTATTCCCTATGTCATTCATATAAAAGTTCTATTTTTATTAATTGTGGAGTGATATTTAATAAGTTATTTTTGATGGTCAGAGATGAGTTTTGTAAGGGCTAAACAACCTGAACTGCAGTTAATAGTAGCAGAAAGAGTGAAACTCTTTCAGAATTTAGCAATGGACAACTGAAAATTTAGAATTCAAATTGAGATGACTGTAACTAAGAATCTTTGCTGAAAATTTATGTTATGCAGAAGCAGGGTGGAAAAGTTGATTTCTGTCTCTATCATCATTTTTGAGAAGGTAGAAGTATAAAGACAAAGAAAAAAATCACAGAAAACTGCTGGTTTTAAAAATGATACCTTTATAAAAATAAACTTGCTGTAAGCATCATCACTGTTTCTATGTACCCATTTCTGCAAACATTCATGCAGTTAAATTCTGTAGAAATGAGGATAGAGAACTACAAATGATTTTTAGCCTACATATTTCAAGACCAAAAATCTGATGTGCTTCCACAATACTTCAGTTTTAAGAACTACCTTGCTAGTGAGGACTGAGTGCACAGTAGTGTGACTGCAAGATATGCTAATATAAATGATCTTCGATGTATTGAATTATCTAAATCAGATAATCATGATGAATTTTGCTTGTGAAACTCATTATTACTGAATTTCAACCTCTACTGTTATACCACTAACAAACACCTCTGACACTGTGGGCTAACATAATAAAATAGGAGGCATTAAATTTTGAAGCAGGACTCATATACGTCTAGGAATATCATTGAGACACTTTTGGTGGCACTAAGCATAAAATCAAATAATGAAGTCTTTCTAATTCCTCATTGTTACTTTATTCTTGTTCTGTTTTTATTTTAAATATTTCTTCTATTGAATTGTAAGGAATGTTTTAAACATTAATTTTTCTCCCCTTTTTATTCTTTCTGATTAAAAAAGCGTATATTTCCTGCACTTAAAAAAAAAAAATCACAAGAGAAGCACTCAGAATCCTTGGTGAAGTTCTTTGGAAAATACAATTATGTTCCTGATAAACCTGACACTGGATTAATGGAGTACACTCTATTGCTCCTATTATTTCTTGGTATGGTGTATGGGAACTGTTGAATCACGGCCTGAACTACTAATTGATCACCTGAGGTGAGCACTGAGTCAGCCACAGGAGCACAGGTGAAGGCAATGTACCTGTGTGACTGGAAGGGGTGGAGTCTGGTTCCACCTCTCCCAGACCCCATCTAAGGGCTGACCACCACTAGGGAAGGATCACTTTTTGGAGATTCCTCCCTTGTGGAATACTGGGTGAGCCTTTCTTTATTTATTGGTTGTATGTATACCATCTGGATTGGCCATATAAAATATACCATCCACCTCCATTATTTTCTGTGGATACTTTTTTTTTGGGTTATTCAACCTACAGTATGGCTATTAGAAAAGTTCACTGATTGTTACAAAATCATCTTATGTATACTCATGACTTCTTTGCATTTGGAGTAACAGAAGAATAGATGACTAAAATTTGAAGGCAACAGAAAACAAATGGGATTCAACATAATGAAGAAAAGTTGCCCATGGTCATATGCTAGCAGAAATATTCTGGATGAGTACGTACAGCAGTTGATTATTGTTAATATTAGAGGATCATTACTTAGAACAGGATGACAGTGAGGAAGGGGATAAGGACTCAATTACACAGCACAAATGCAAATAACTATTAATTTAACCTGTAGGGAAACAGTAACTCCAGCCAACTTTTAAAAAACATACGTGTCACGCTCCAATATAAAGGAGGGAGACGAGGTTCTTTATATGTACATGTATACCCGAGGGCGAGAATAAGACACAACGGGTCAAATGTTAGCCCAACCAGTTTATTACAAATACTAGTTGCTTAGGGATATGGGGAAGGGAAGGTGGGTGATAGAAAAGAGATGAAAAGCAAGGAGACTTGGCAGAAAGCAAGAGAGATATAATCACCACCGTGGATCCAGCGAGGTTCGTAGTAGGTCCGTTGATCTCAGGAACCTGTCTGGTCACCGCGGGGGGATGGGAGATGGCAGCAAGCAGGCCTCGGGGTCCGTCCTAAGTCTCTTCGGGAGTTCTCCTCAAAGATCTTTTCTTTGGGAGTTCTTCTCCCAAGTTCTTTTCTGAAAGTTCTTCTCCCAAAAATCCGTAGTTCAGTGAAGGCCTTTTATCCCCCATTTCTCAGGAGTTTTTTTTTGTAACATGTCTGGCCCAACAGATAAGCCAGCAGCAGATGTGGCCTTCATTGCCATGCAGGTGCATTGATTTGTGGTGGTCAGCTTCTCCAAGCCGTACCCCCACGGAGAAAACTATTTGCACCCATTCCTGCTTATCTTTACAACCGTAAGCAGGGACAATGAGGCACCATGACACCCCTCCAGATAACCAGCAGTTAATCAGTCAGAGTCTTATCACCAGAAGAGGCCTAACAAAGCAAGCTTTGAGACAAACGAAAGGAAAAACAGTTTCTGTCTTTTACAATACGGTTTCAGATATTGATAACCATTATTAAACTCACTACTTTATATGACTATTAGCAAAAGCAACATAATACTTTCAATAACTGAAGAATGTCTCAATTATTGAGACATTTTTGAGCCAAAAATTGAGACTGATGTTTGAAAGAGATAAGGAACCTATGGGTGGTCACTAATGAGAAAGTAGTAATTATTAAGATAAACTATGCCAGTGGAAGACAAACAAAGTACATAATTTAGTAAAATTCTTGTCATTGTTTGACATTTGACTGAACACTTAGAAAGTGAAGACCTAATAATGATCTTAGAGGAAATTGCTAGTGAAGAGAAGTAACAATCTTCTGTTAAAACAAGGTGAGGGTGAGTGTGCCTCAGGAGCTATATCATTTCAAGGACCTGGGGCAAGTGGATTACTATCCCATTAAAGTAAGTTGAAGTACTTACAGATTTTATCTCTACCTCATGACAGAAGACAGCAGACTAGCTTTGGAAGGAATAAAGGGAGAAAGAAGTTTTGTGGAGAATTTAAAACTTCTCATGAGAGATATCATCCTCAATTGGATGGGAGACAATAACACAATTGATAAGTCTGTGATATAAAAGTAATGGATATGATTCAAATAGATATTTTCTACCCAAAATTCTCTAATTCTGTGATGGACCTCTGATTCTTGATTTATAGCCTGTCATTTTTACACTTACTTTCAGAAAGAATGGAATTTTAATATTTCTGTCTCCTGATCAGTGTATCACGTAAAAGTAACAGCAGAAGATGGCAGCAGAGATTGCTGACTATCTCATTTCTTTACGAGTGCACCAGAATATGGATGCTTAATGAAAGTGCTTAGGATAAAGTTTTCTTTAAAACATACTGATTTAATTCTGGAAAGATAAATTCATAGGCTCTAAGAACACATTCATCTGTTGTTTTGTTGTTGCTTTTTGTTGTTGTTTTTTGGGGTTGCTTTTTTGTTGTTGTTCTGTTTTTTTTTCTGGAAATGACGTGGGACTTAGGAAAGAAAAAACACATTCCCTATCCCCTTCGTATGTCTTAACTGCAACACATAAGAAGTTAAGGTTGTCCCTGCAAAATATCATTGACAAATTGCCTTCATATAGCCATATTGGCTTAGCAATGACTTATGAGAGGCAGGTGCTGCTGTTACCTTACATTTAAAAATGTAATGAAAATGATGAAGAAATTGAAAAACTTAATGTAAAGTTGCTTAAATTTCAGTACGTGACTCAAAGCACAGGCAGCAATGCCAGATGTAACATCTATACCTTGCTACTTCTTCCTCTAATGTCAAGCCACTGTAAAGACCTGTGTGTAGGTTAACGTGACCTTCTGACTGCAGACTGGGTGTGATCTTAGACACATTAATTTGTAGAGGGAGTGATATATTATATTAGATCAACTGATATAGCTGGAAATAAATGTCTTTGGACACTCAATTCTCTTTTCATGTCACAGACATCTGCCCATGCTAATTTGTGTGGAGTGTAGCTATTCCTTTTGGTCTAATCTTTTTCCACTGAGAGCGAGGGAAATTTTTCTCTGAAAAAGTAGGTGTAGTGGCGTGTATATTCCAGGTGTTGTTTGTTTCCACACTTCCACTGATGGCTTGCTATCCAAAGCATATTTGAAGTAGCTGTCTCTGCTTCTACTCTGATTGCCACATAGTAATGTTTTTGTCTTCTGTCTGTGGCTAAGGAAGCTTACTTGATGGCAGTCCATGCTTCTGCTGCTTGTCTAACAGCTATCTAGGAAAGTCAAGGTGCTATTGTTTGTGCTTTCTGTTGTGTTTTTTTTTTTTTTTTCCATCAAGTCTCTACATGCTTCTGCACTATGGTTTTTTCTTTTTTTTTTTTTTTTTTTAGAACTGTGTAACCGAGGCTGACAGACACCTAATTGCTTCACTAAAGCCAGAAGCATGACTCAGGTTTGCAAATTCAAGACCTATTAGCCTTTGAGCAAGTTCAAACTGAATGAAAAAGGAAACTATCAGCTGTATAATAACACCTCCTGGAGCTAGTATTTTATTGAATGTTTGAATTCTGACAGAAACTTTCTGCACTGTGTGCTGAAGAACTTTTATGACCTCTGTGCCTGGTTGTCTTCCACTTGTCAAACAGGAAATCTGAATTTAGGAACAACTCGAGTGTTTAGCTGATATTTCCACTGTATTGTATCTTCTCCCTTGTATACGTATACATATTTTTATCCTTAGTTTGATACAGCTCAGTTCTTTTACTCTGGTTGTTTTTGTGTAAGCCCAGAATAGGTCAAAATATTCAAGACCAATGTGTAAACTGAAACACTGAAGAAGTAAAATTAGGTCAATATTGCTTTTTGTCATCTTGGGGTATGCACACTTCATCTTAATAAACATAAATTTTCCTAGTGCTTTCCTGCTTAGAACAATTATGAAAGGATATGAAATACAAATGAAATTTATTCCCAGATGCTCTTTGTTGAAGAATGCTCGCTTATAGGCATGGTGGTAAGTTACCTAGTTCTTTTTGCAACAGATTGCTATATCTTTCAACAAAAAGTAGTGATGCTTGATAATGTCTTTATTTTCTTCATATATTCTTGAGTTAAGATTCCTAGAGTTTCTCAGAGAGACTTTAGTTTCAGGATGGTTTGGTGTTTTGATGTGATGGGTAGGCTTTTCAGCACCTGCAAAAATATTTTTGATTGCAATTGGTTTTCTTCAGAAAAAGAAGGTGGGAATATTGGTTTACCCTGAAATAGGATATTTCCTATGTTTTACTCAGTAACTGGACCTTTTATTTTCTTTTTTATACTTGTAGTTTTCTACACCTGATTACTAAAAGACAGCTGTCTGTGTGACTTCTGACAGAATGTTCTGATTAGTAGCTATTATACTATTATGAAGCTTGTTTTATGAGGCTACTGAGACCACTGGTACTTGTCTATGTATGTTATCTAAGCAAAAGTTTATCAGGATTGATGTCTGACTTGTGCTGTTATCAACTTTATAGTGTATGGAAGTGAACACAAGAAGAACCTTTTTATATCCTAAGATATAATAATACTAAGAAGCTACATGTGATCATGTCTTGATTTTTTTTTTTTTTACTGGTGGAAAAATTCAGCCCAGTGGAAGTATCTATTAAAAAGTGTAGACATCAAGTACTTGACCTACATAATTATTCTTGTGAGCCTAAAGCTAGCTGAACTGGTACAGGCAGAAACTTATAAGAGAAAAGTAACAACGTATTGGCTACTGACATATCACCAACATTCTCCTTTGGAGACACAGGAGGTGTAACTTTCAGAGCAGCCCTTGCAATTTGAGTGTGATAGAACTTTACTGATATCCTTATCTTCTGATGGTGGACTTACAGCTTCTTTAAGGGAATTGGCAATACTAGAATCATACAACCATAAAATGGCTGTGATTACTTGAAAGAAGTATATTTTGAATCCACCTATGGTTTCCGCAGTCATTTCCACTAGATATTGTGAGAACATCCTTTCTCCCACTTCTGTAGTTCTACTTATGATTTCACAATTAATGTTACCAAAGCAGAAGCACTCAGTAGACAATAGAATATTTCCAAGCTTTATGTTTCTCTTTAGACACACAAATCATTCTTTCAGTATAGTATTGTATAAAAAGACACTACTGTTGATGTAATTGATTTCAGTTAATTTACATATAACCTTTTGGTTTCAAGTCATACATATATTGTTCCTCTTGGAAAAGAGGAGACTGCACGGAGACCTCATTGCAGTCTTTCAGTATTTAAAGGAAGTTTATAAACATCAGGGAAATCACCTTTTTACCCAGGTAGATAGTGATAGGACAAGGGGGAATGGTTTTAAACTAAAGGAAAAGAGATGTAAATTAGATGTTGGGAAGTTTTATTACTGAGAAACCAATCAGGTGCTGGATTGCCAAGAGAGGTTGGGGGTGCCCCGTCCCTGGAAGCTCTTAAGGACAAGTTGGATGGGGTCCTAAGCAATTTGATGTAGAACTTGTTCTAGTGTCTGGCATCCCTGCCTGTGGTGGGGGATTGGAACTTGTTGATCCTTGGGGTCCCTTTCTTCATGTTTGATGATTAAGGTGATAATAGCAATAACAAGTTGAAGGCTATAGACCTGGTGGAAAACATTTCAAAATATTACAGTATTTATATCCCATCTGTTTTTAATTTTCTGTGGGGCTTTAAGGTATGATAATCCCTTAGAAGTGATTACTGTAGATGTTAGCAAAGCAAGAGACCAGAGGGAAGATTGAATCATTGCTTTCAGGATGAGTTTTTCATGTTATCATCTTATGCTTAGTTCTGATAACTCTTGCCTCTGTGTTAATGTGGACAATTTGTGAAGAAGAGGTTGAAGTCAGGAGAGGAGCCCCTGCCAGTGAAGTAAAGCAGGGCAGTAAAAACAGCTGGATTTCTTATCTTCAGTATCATTGAATGTCTCTGTGCTGAATTCCTCTTGAAGAATTGTTCTAATATCTCTAGACAAGTCCATGTTTAGTGTACCAGAAATACAAGCTCAATCATGCTACTACTATATTGAAGGGTGTGAATTGTCATTTGTTTATCTCCTTTACCAGATTGCATTTCCAAGACAAACATGGACTAAACTCTAGGATAATTCAACTTTGCTATTAAAACTAGTGCACTTATAGTTGCAGAAGGGAATGATAGGAGATTTTTATATTTGCAGAAAGGGATTATAGGAAATCTGATTTAGCAAGAAAAAAAAATTAAGATCACAAGAAGATTTCTGGTTCCCATTATTTTATTCTGAATTTCATGATACTTTTCACTACATCACTGCATTGGCTGCTGAATCAGTAGGTTCTGGTCTGAGAATTTTAGCCACCATTCAAAGCACATAAACTTTCAGCCTACATGGACAAGGAAAAGGTTAAAACATTGTTACTGGAATAAAGGAGGTAGCTACTGGCTTCAGTGATTTCAAAAAGCCCTTGAGACTACTTTGTTACCTTTCATTCAAAGCAGCTTTATTTATTTATTTATTTTTCATGTTGCTGTATGAACAACTAAGTACCAAAGACCAAAAAATTGGAGAGAAACTAATCTCTTCTATCCACTATTATTTTCTTCTTCATACAGATACAATTTTCAGTATTTTTATGATCTGGCACATGACCTTTGAATACCGCTTTAATTTTACATCTTATTTAAAGCACAGGCTTTCCATTAGATGAGAACACTAACATTTTTGGAAGCTTACTCCTGATAGATTTTAAAGTGAGTACAATTTGCAGAGTTACCAAATGTTTCCTCCCTCAAATATTTCTTCTGTAATAATTTCTCAATGACATGCTTCCTCAAAACATTTACATCCTTTAAATGAATAGTCATGCTGCTTTTGATGCAGCTGAACTTCAAGCAATGCTGCTCCTTGTATCAGAGCTTAAAGGATTTTTCAAGGACAAAAATCACTGATTGATAAGAGTACTTCAGATCCACTTAGACTGTGATCTTCAGTAAAGAAGAGCTTTTATTTTGGGGAGATGCCTGACCAGGTATACCTTATTAAACCTGTTAATATACCTCTCCTACATAGCTCTCCTACAGAGAGAAGAGAAAAATTTGTTGGCTGAATACAAAGTGAATATAAGCTAAGCTTTATGTTTCCCATGCTTTAGACCAAAAACTTAAATGCCTGTATCATGTTCAAAAGAAAAAAAAATCTAAATCTGTCTGTGTTCATTAACAAGATTCCGTGGTTTCTCTCTCTAATTCTGCTGCTGAGTTTCTTTGACTCCCTGCTTTGTAACTGTTATCTCGAAGTTAAAAACTTTTAGTCGTACACTTAACTGTGTCCCAGTTTCTTGTCTGAGTTACTAAAGATGCTACTTTGAAGCCCTTGAAGTAACTGAAAAAGTATAAAAAATTCCTATGTCTAGTGTAATGCAAGATTGTATTCAGCATATCTGAGAGCTTAAGTAAAAAGTATACTAGGTATCTGATATGGCCCAAGGTATTTCCAAAATGACGGGGAAGAGTTTTTTTTACTACTATTGAGTGCTAAAACATCTACACAATTTTACTGAAATACTTGACTGTTTAGAAAATGGCTTGCAAACCTTTTGCCCATTAATTTGAAGGTTCTACTTAGACTTTTTAGTTAAGTAACTGTCTTTAATTTTAACACACAATATATAATATACACTTATAATATTGCACATGTTATTAATGCAAGGCATTATGGTATAATATAAAAATCATATTAAATTGTATATGTAAATAAACATATATGTTAAATAAAAGTATACATATTTATTTAAAAATGAGAGGTGTTAGAGGTATGCTTAGAATAGAGGAACACAGTTCTAGCCTCAAAGCTGTACAAGTGGTTAATGCTATATGCATATGATTTGTTGACGTGAGACTTTCAGCCTCATTCTGAGCTTTCACATTTGTACCTTCATTTGTGAATGCTCTGGGTCTCTAAAAAGTATTGGTCATATCTGTGTAAGGAACTCACACAACTGCTGAAAAGCACAGCTACTTCACAGAAATGTAGCCATGATGTTGCTACGGTGCTGTAAGCAGTGTTGACAAGAAAAAAATCCCACCTGGTACAAAATCCCTACTCTCCCATGACATTAGATAACTGTAAGTCATCAAATAATTTTTATTCCTCTTGAAGAAAAGTAAGACCAAGAGGAAGAATGAGTTATCATTCCACTAACAATGCATGTTTTATTTTGACAATCTCTTTTGGCAAAAGATATCCTGGCAGAATAACTGGGTGGCCAGAGTGAACATTTAAACCCTTGGAATAATACGTTCCTCATGAAATATTCTGACCACAGAAATGTTGATCCACTACATTAAATTGAGAACATGATCAATCTATGGGTTAGATGACATGAAAACATGTATACGCTTTGTATTAACCTTTTATGTCTGTGAAGGACAGATTATAAGCCCTTTACTGCCAAACAGAAAAGAGATTCATTCTCTGCACTGGTTCCACTGTAATTAAATGTGGATTTTATGTAAACTGCAATTTAAACTTTTTACGAATTCAGAAAATGCTGGCTTTGTTTTTCTTGTCAGGTTACAAAACTAGACCATGACAGATGAGTTTGAGCATTTGCTGATCATTCATCTACAAAACATAATAGTTTGATTCTTTCACTTAAGGCTATTTACAGAAACAGAATTTAATTAATTGAAGCATTGGTGCTCAGCAAACTATTTTTTCCCCTTTAGCTAAATTTCATTGTATCCTAAGAAAAATTTTTAATATCATGATACAAATGAAAGATCACACAAAACATTTCCTAATGAAAGGGTGCATTTATTTAGCCTTAATATAAGAATAATAACACTGGCTTCATATACTCAAACAAATTTACTGTAACTCAATCAAAAGTGCAATCAAATAGTTTGGTATTACTCATGCAGCAAATAAATAATTCGTATTAACCAAATCCCCTAGAATCAAATGGAGCAGTCACAGCTTTGCAAAGCTAGTGCAAAATTTAATTTGTGATAATCTGCTTTGGAGAGTGGAAGCACAAAGTATGCTATAAAACTAGCATCAGTTGCCAGTTTGGGAGTTTAGTTCTCTTATTTTTTCTTTTGCTTTCTCTGTGTTTAAAAGACACAAACATATAAGGAAATATTCTCAAAATTACAGCTTACATTCTAAAAAATGTAGAGTACTCTCAATGTTGTTTTTTTTTTTGTACAACTTTTTGGCTGACTTAATTTTGCAGGGGGATCAGAAATGGAAATTATGTATTTAAAAATAAAAAAAAATAGAAAGGTCAAACAGTCTGCCTTTAGTAACACGTAGGAGAGAAATCCAAAAAGCCAGTTCAGCTAATAAATTCATGATTTAAAAAAAAATAAAAATGCTTCCTTCATTGATCAGTGTAACAGTAAATGCTGAAGGTTTTGAAGAATGATCTCCTTTTCTGCAAAGGTAGGTACATTCTGCTTGATCTGGGAGGGGTGTGTGGAAGAGAAACAAACCGTGTGCACAGATAAACATTTAAAAATGTTACAGGTTGGGCATGGGCTGGTAAGCATCAAGAAAGAATACAGAGAAGAAATTGATGGTGAGATGGCATATAAGTCTAGATTAAGGAGGATTAGTAGAAAAATGACCGAAGAGAAATTGCATATCTGAAGAAACATTTGTGGTAGATGTGTGCATTTAAGGGAAGAAAAACTGTCTTTAACAACGTAAGAAATTATGATGGTTGTTGATGAGAGTTTGGACAGATGGTTTAGCTGTGCTGAAAGGAAAAGCTGCACAACAGAAATGTTACTTATAAAATGACTGAGCTGGTGACTTAGATCATCATCTAGAATGAAAAATTGTGCTGAAAAACACAGTCACTTTCTGCTTTTACACACTTTATTGGATGGAGGTGTTGATTTACCATAAACCACAATGAAACTTGTGTTTAACTGCAGCAGATTTCCCAGCTGTAACCTCAGGGACACGAAGGCCCAGAAGCATGGTCTAGGTCTCTTTTCTATTTAGGAGGTGGAGTTTTGCTACAAAAAGGAATGCAGTAGATTTCTCATTTTTTACATACTAATTGTTATCAAAGGCAATTGCAAAAAACTTATATGATCCTCAAATAGCATGATATCACCACAGAGTGGAACCAGAGACTGGGAATACTGATTTTCTTTTTTAAAAGTGCTCAAGTCAAACCACAATCTGCTATATATCAATATAGATCACTAAAAACTGTTTTAAAACAAAGGAAAATCTGGCTCTTCTTTCCTACAGTTTAGTTGATTCCATCCTGTTTTCATTCATATGTGGATTTCTGATAGGATAAGCACAAAACTGTAGTTCCTAAAGGTTGCAGTCTCTAAAAATATAAATAATTAGCTGACACTGGAATAATTTTTCTGCCACGTCCATAATTCTTGGGTTTGAAATGTTATCATTCAATACAATTGTATCTAGGAAAAAAAAAATCATGCTCTCAGGTTTGGAATTTCACAATAAGTTGCTGAAAGTGTTGGATCATCTGCAGAAGAATAAAGATGAAGTGTAGTAAGGTTTCAAACCTTTCCCTAAGCCTTGGTTTGACAAAAGACAAAGTCAGGTCTGACGTATCTATCACTAGAACAAGATAATCTGTGACATCCATGCACTTGAGGCGTGACTGCTCTCTGTTTGGTTCTGCTTGTACAACTGCATATGTACTCAAGCAGCAGTTATTTTGGATTTACTGTGGTATTGTTAGAATCCTCTATATTGAAGCAGAAGTGTGCACTTTGGATAACTTTGTAGAACTGTTTCTATTCTCACATTTCAAGTTTATTCTCTTAAAAGTAGGCAATTTTATGTCAAATCTTTCATGCTTTAGCATTGCTGGAATCATAATTATTTATTATTGGAAATGAAGAAAATAAATACCAGTGCTTTTTTTGGAAAAAAAAAAAATAGTACATATTATTTTATGCAACTCTTGGAATAAAATAGGTACTCTGAAGTTGTTAGGCTTTCTCTCAATCTGTGTCAAAGATCTTCATTCTTCTGCATCATTCTATTTCTCTACCTTTTGCTAGCTTTCTCCTTCAGTTTTCTTTTGCCTGCACAGTAGCTGTACTTAATCATCTGGGGCCTTTGAAAACCCCTTGAAGATCTTCCAGGTCACAGTGCTTGGCTAGATCAGAGCATGTCTTTACCCTGGAAGTTTTCAAATGAAGAGTAGGTGTTGCATTGAGTGATATGGTTTAGTGGTATGGTGGTGATGGATTGACAGTTGGACTAGATGATCTTCATGTATTTTTTTCAACCTTAGTGATTCTACAGTTCTACAATTGAGTGCATCTTCTGCTAGATAGATGCATGGGCTAGAAAAACATTCTGTACAGAAGTTTTCCATTGAAGTGTGTGAATCTTCAGGACTATTACTGTATTTTATGGATATGATACATATTACATCTGAGTTCATTTTGGTGTTGTACTTCTGCATGATGTATCCTCAGGTAACCTGTGCTCAGGATAAATTCCATTAAATCAAAGGAATGCTCACTGAAGGGATGAAGTGATGTGTAAGACTGTAGTATAACTGCAGTACAGGAAAGCTTCCTCAGACAGAAGTTGCCTATAGAAAAGCAGAGCCTGCGGAGGGGGTTCCTGAGGAAAACAGGACTTTGAGGGCATTTTCATATTTTGAATAAGGATATAATAGAAAAAAATATATTACTGCTGCATTATAGTTGGTTTAAATACAGTTAAGTTGCAGGCCATACATGTGAAAATGAAGAGGGAAGAATGGTTTTTAAGCAAATACTCTGAGGTCTGACAAACTTGACCTCTTCACCTTTGTTAGTGTTTTGCCATGATGTATCTTCGCAATCATTTAGTTACACAGGAATTCAGTCACAAGAACATTATATCAAAAAGCAATTTAGAACAAATGCTCATACTGTCTAAAATACATCAAAAAAGACAAATAAAACAAAGCCAGCTGTGGACTATGGCAAACTCAATTCATTTCTAATACTGCCAGTGAAATGCCTTCTGTCAGAGAAAAAGAAGATAAAAGTAAATTGACTGGTTTATTATGAGCTTTTATCCTTTTTCTTTTTCATATATTTATCTCCTTAAGACAGTAAGAAGTCATTTTATTTTAGTGGTTTTGATCTTGTAAAATAATGGTTCAAATTAAGTTTTCTAATTATGCATTTAAACGGCAGAGGATTTTAATTTAAATTCTCGTTGACTGCTAGCAAGTTATTTAATAGGAATAACCAGAGTTTAACTATGTATACTATATAGTTGTTGCCTGATGTAAAGTGCATTGACCCTCCAAGTAAAAGCATGCAAGAAGCTCAAATTCTCACTCATGCTATATGAACATTTTAGGCTATTATAAGGATAAAAAATTGTCTAGGGCATCTAGCACGTTTTTTTTCTTACTATGTATGATATTGAAGTTTGTAGACCTTATATCACTCTAATAAAATTCCAGAAGATACTCAGGTATTAATGACTTGCTGAAGATCTCCTGTGTGTAGTTCTCTCTGCTATTCTCTGCAGCTGAAAGCCTTAGAGGCTGGAGTTACAGGATAGTGGCTTGGTATTTTAGAAGAGGCTAATTTCTGTTTACATTTGGTGGGATTCATGGAGTAGAAGCACTTCAAACAAGGCATCTGTGTTCTGGTTCAAAATTTGGCCAGACACAAGGCACTCAATGCTGCTTTTGCTGTGAGGAACTGTAGTTAGGTGGGATCTGCACCTTTATGTTCCAGACCCAATCTTCAGACTGACCATGAGAAGACTGGCTGTATTTAGGAGGCAGTTGGTTCAAGTAGCTTGAGTCAGTTTTTAATGTTCCTTGTTATCTCCAGAAAAGAAGTATTAACACCCTGTTCTTCTGATTACTATTTTAAATACATAGTGTTGAATCTTCAACAGATTTTAATGGAAAAAGAGAAATTGATGAATATCTGAGGAAACCCTGTTTTGCCTCAGAAAATTCCAGTCAAGGTTTAAGCTTTCTCTACTGCATATCATCTTTCCTAGAAGAGACTGGAATTAGTACCTGTAAAATGAAAGTGATGAACTCTCGATCTTTTATCTGTGATGCTCTTTGGAAATTTAATTAGAGGCTAGGCATCATTTGCTTCATGAATTAAAAAGTAGTTGTTGGAGGTTTTTTTGCTTATTTTAATTTGTGTGGTTGTAACATTGTACAAGCAACACTGAACTGTTCTTACTGAAATCAGGAGCAGGGAGGTGATCATCCCCCTGTACTCAGCTCTGGTATGGCCGCACCTCGAGTACTGTGTTCAGTTTTGGGCCCCTCACTACAAGAAGGACATTGAGGCCCTAGAGCGTGTTCAGAGAAGGGCAACAAAACTGGGGAGGGGTCTGGAGCACAAGTCTTATGAGGAGCGGCTGAGGGAGCTGGGATTGTTCAGTCTGGAGAAGAGGAGGCTCAGAGGAGACCTTATTGCACTCTACCACTTCCTGAAGGAGGGTTGTGGTGAGGAGGGGGTGGGCCTCTTCTCCCTGATAAATAACGACAGGACGAGAGGGAATGGCCACAAGTTGTGCCAGGGAAGATTTAGATTAGATCTGAGGAAACATTTTTTTTCTGAAAGAGTGGTCAGGCATTGGAATGGCCTGCCTAGGGAGGTGGTTGAGGCACCATCCCTAGCGCTGTTCAAGAAGCGTTTAGATGAGGTGATAAGGGATTTGAGTTAGTAGTTGGGTAGGGATAGTGATAGGAGGATGGTTGGACTAGATGGTCTTGTAGGTCCTTTCCAACCTTATGAACCTATGAACCAGTATCTTTCCCTTCCCTCTCACCACAAACGATTGTCCTCAACCTTAATGATAGTAAGCTTGAATTGCTATTGTGCTGTTAAATTAGATTTCAACAACACCGTGGCAGAATTGCAAGTAAGTTTCTGTTCCAGATGGGACCTAACTGAATATATAATTGAAACAGTGAGACCACCTGGACACACAATGCTGTCAACTATAAAAAAGCACGCTCCTGATGGTTGCTGGTATAAACAGGCCAAGCAAATTTTACAGGCAGCATGGCTAGTGTTGAGCAGAGTTTCCTCCCTTTAAAGTCAGTATAAATTCAAATTGCAAACTGTAAACTAGTGCTTCCTCTGAAAAGAGGATTTAGTGGCTTCCAAGAGTACATTTGATTCTTCTTCTTTCCAAGCAGCAACCAGCCACCATGAGACAGCTTTTATTTTCTCTAGTGATTTGAAGAAGTTAAGCATAACCCACATCATATTAATAACTCAGTTCTCTGAGGTACCAAATAATCTAAAGAGATTATTTGTTTTTATTTCCCATCGTTTCATATTTTACAGAGCCCTAATAGTTGATTTAAGAAAATACATTTTTGGAACACCTACAAAGGTATTATGATTTTTTGGGGAGAAGTAGATATATTGGGCCCGTGAGGCTTATTGTGATTAAAAGCTTCACCACAATTCTAGAGTTACCCATATAGCTGTTATTTGCATATAAATGATCTTATCCGCCAGATTTGGGCATTATCATGAAATATGTCATCATTTCAGGATGAAGTTTTGAGCTGCCTGGGGTCCCATAACATTATGAGAATGAAGCCGGAATACTACTGTTGTGGTTGACAAGGCACATTCTCTTTTTTGAAACTGGTAATATTATAGGAAAAAAGAAAAAAAGCTTTCATTTTTGAGAAAAATTTCTGAAACTTATTTCAGTGTCAGAGGTGACTTTTTTCCAGTATGATAATTATAATATCTTTAATTCTAGGCTTTTTTTGAGTAGCAAGAAAAATCATTTTAGAGGTAATAACTGGTAAAGCTCAGAAACCAAAATGGTGTTTCAATCTCCTTGGTCTGTGATTGGATCTAAGAGCATCCTTGATTGAGTTTTTCTGTGGATATGGAGAAAGGCAAAATAGAGAAAGCACTGAATAAAGTACCCTTTCTTAATCTGCATATTTTTTTAGTTTTCTTTCTTTAATTTTCTTTCCTTCTTTCTTTTTACAGTTAAAATAGAACCTTTCATTAAGCATATTTCTGTTGTCACCAAAAGTTTATAATATAATAACACATAGCAAGTGAAATTTCATTAAAAATATGATGAGAGAGTCATACAATGTTTCCAGCTCGGTTTCCAGACTAGCAGATAAAACTGGCTGTATAACCAGATAAACATCCGACTTTTGATTCCTTATCTAAGATGAATCTTTTGAGGTTCTCTTGCCTTTCTCTTCTCATTGCACTTCTAAGGGGTTCAAATGATAAATTCCCAGTCCTAAATTTATTTTCAAGTTTATCCTATTCATTATTTTTGATGCATGCTGTCGAGATTGAATCCATATGTTTATTAATTCCTCGTGAAATCTGCCTAAGTCTAAGGTGAGTAATTTATGAGGTCTGGTTATATTTTTGGAAACCTTTCTGTAAGAAATTATAGTATTCTAAAAAAAATAGCTCACTTATCTTTATAATCATAAATTATTTCATACCTAATTACAAACAGACAGTCTGAATAATTGTCTTCATTGAGAGCGGTTTGACACTGAGAATATACTGCCTTATTTTATAAACTTTTTAATGTGCAGCCCATAAATATGTCACAGCTAAGGAGTACTGCATCTTTAAGTATATTAAATGCAGTCTTGTGTAACCAAACTTAATAGGATTTTAAAATGAATTATAACTGAAGCATTTAACAAACAACTTTTTAAACTTTCTACATGTGTAAAGCTTCTTTAAACTGACCAGTTCAAGTTAACTATATGAAAATAAACTTCACATTTGACAGTTTTAAGGTAGTGTGATAGGGGAGCTCTTTTCCCATATATATTTAAGAACAATAAAAGGGTTTAAGAAAAAAACAATTCTATTAGATTCCTTTGAAAAGCAACTCTTAATGGTTTTTAGTGCAGTACCAAAGTCAAAGAAATGTGAGAAACTGGAATGTGTATGCTTTGTTTTACTGAAGTTCATGCTGACAACTTTATAGTGCTTAAAATCTCAACCTGTTACACATTGTTCTAACTTACAGTAGGCTTCATTTTAGCAAATATTTTCTTCTTTTATACTGAAAATCATCTAATTTAAAACTTCATTTTAGTTGATCAGTATTCATTAATAATTTCTGTTTTTGAGGGAATAGAATTTAATATAAAAGACATAGGTGACATAAGTCATGTAGGAAACCTCAAAGATAATAATCCACACAGCAGGAGAGCCATGAAGGGGGTGGAAGCATAGAGAAAGAGTTAATAAAAGACCTAAAAACCTCAACAAAGTATGTACTCAGAGTACTAACAACTCAGGCTAAATGATGTATTCAAACACATTCTCCTTGAAGTATTCAGCCATGATTTCAACCCTAGTTGGTTTTCAGAAGACAGCTGGCCTTCATCCAAGACACATTGTTTCAGTAGTTAATTATGAATTATTTCCAACATAAATTTGCCTAACTCTAGCTCCCACACCATCCCAGATTATAATACAGCAGTTCTTGTAGCAGAGTCCCAGGTTCATTGTTACATATGCATGAGAGTGAAAAAACTTTCACAGTTGGCATTAGGGACTTCTTTCCCATCTTGAATTGTTCCTGCAGCAGATGTGTGCAGGTGCTAAAACTGCTAAATAGAGAGGTGATATACGTCCAAACTAGTGTGAGTAACTGGGCTAATATTCCACAAGAAATATAATCTTAATATGTAATAATTTTCTACATCTATATAGTTAGGCATTTTCTGAATAATCACATAACTAGATTTTGACAAAATTTCACATAAAAGTAGCAAATTTCAGTTTCACTTAAAATTATTTATGAATTTCAGTTATATCTGATTAATAGTTGTGAGGGGAAAAAAAGGTTTCTCATTTGTTGATTAGAAGCGTTAGTTGATTAGAAACATTTGGACTTCCTCTTAAGGTTAAAACCTCTGTTAAAAAATATGAAAACTAAGAAGGACATTGAATTTGTGTTTCATTGTAGAATAAGGATTACAAAAAAGGTAAAACCGTTGAGGTATGTAAACGTAAAGCACTGTAGGACCTAACTTTTGAGCATCTGTCTCCCTAAGAAGCAAGAATGCCAATTTACACTGTTATGAAGTTCCAAGTATCACTGTGAACAGAATTTAAGTTAGCTGTGCACATAGGTTTGTCCATCTGGGAAACATTAAAGAGGAGTCTGTCTTTAATCCTCATCTTTTCTTTGGACAAGAGAAATCTCACTTGCAGCTGCCAAAATTCCACCAGCACCTTTCTTGAAACTAAATGGGTGCAATTTGTTTTTACATGCTTTCCTTTTAAATTTCATCTATAAGGACTGAGATAGTGTTCTACATCCTGCCATAACAGCTTATATCAGTGAAAAGTGGGATGCACCTATATAAGATCTTTCTTAAGTTGCAAGTTCAAACTGATACTTGTCACCTCTGGATTCAGTATTTCTTCTGTGAGCTACAGAACTCAAAAATAATGGCTTCAGTCTAAGTTCTGAGCTTTAAATCCATACTGTAAGGGTCTTCTCATAGAGACCATTGGACTGTTTTGATTTTACAATGAATGCTGTTGTAATGTTGTATCTACTCAACATCATTACTAATCAAGTCAGATGCACTAAGCATTTTCTTATGCTGTTTTGCTCCTACTAAAAATAAATCTCTGATGAAGTTCTAACCAATGAGATGTTCCATGGCTTTATTCTGCAAGCCTTTCATTAGGTCAATGTACTTCAGATATTTTACTTAGATTTCTTGCAAATTGTTATATTAGACACCTCAATAATATCAAAAAGACATCTCCAGTTCTGGAAATGCAACTTATCAATCATTTCTGAGTCATATTGGACAGAATCCCACTGAACACAGAACACTCTTCTTCATGTACTGTATTACTAGCTGTGACCTGTGTTGGGTATTTGTGCTTTCTGGGAAAAAGCCACAGTACTTCAGTGCTCAGGTGGGATTCATTGAGCAGGTAACATCAGCAGGCAATGATGGAGTGTCCATCTACGAGAGAGCTTAGGGAAAGGCTGTTATTCAGATTCATAGACTGACCAAGAACTACTGTCCTAAGTTCTGTGTTTTGTATGAGGAAATATATATTTCTAAAACAAAATGAAATGTCATACTAGAAATCTCTGAGGTCACTCTCACTGAGCAATTATGCCTGCATAGTGTAAATGAGTGCATGCAATGGAGTCAGCAATAGTTTAGTATTATTTCTGAAAAGGCACTGTACTGAAACTTCCATTTGATGGTAGAGTTAACAACTTCAGAAGAAGTGCAGTAATGTATATTTGCATTCCAGAGACAGGTTGTTTATTGTCCAGAGAAAATTAAGGCCAGGAATGGCAACCAGAAGGTAAGCAGTTTGCAAAACCCTAGAAGTTACAGAGGAAAATGAGTAGAATAAATAAATTCCACACTACAAAAATGCTAGAGCATTTGCACTGAAGGAAGGCCACATGCTAGAGTGGATTCCTATGGTTCACTGGAAAGTGAGAGCTGAATGGTGAATGAATACAAATCATCCTAAGAAAATACCATATCACTTTGCAGCAAAGTACCAGGTTTGCATTAGAAGGTATTTAACCTGTGTAAAATGTACAAGATAATATCTTCCAAATTAAGGATATTTTTCCCTCTGTATCTTGTGGATAACAAATATTAAAGTAATATAATCTTAATTAAATTCTACATTACAGCTACTCATTAGTCCTCAATTTGAACTACCGTGGAAAAAGATATGAGAACTGTGTTAAAATATAACATGCATCTGTGAAGATTAAGGGAGTTCTTGTTTTGTGCTGATACGTGTCAGGATCAGAATACGTATAGGAATGTCTTTATTTGGGAATGAACAAACAAACAAAATCAAGAAAGGCTTGGAGAAATGCATTTGTTTGTCAAGGAAAAGAGAAACTAAAGTAACTGAAAAATTGATTTACTTTTGGTAGCTATGTGTCATGAAAGTACTTCCAACTCAGTCAACCATTTGACTATCCTATAGAACAGTGGAGGAAAGACAAAAGGAAAGCAAAGTAAATCAGAGAAATGGAGACTTTAGTTTTTAGTAAATACAAACATCTAGGGTATAATTCTGTGCCTGATGAAACAGCAAATTATGCTGTTATTGCTTAAGTTTTTTATTGCTGTAGTTTTTGTCACAACTGACTGCTATACAGTCAGTAGGTGTGTTGCTGCCATTTCAGTATAGGAAGACTTTTATGTCAGCAAATTTGATAACTAACAGGTACAGAGAATGCCATTGTGAGAACCAGTACACGGATTTCTGGTTTCTCTCTCAGAGCAGACCACTGAGCTCTGCAATACAGCCTACACAAACATTGAAAAGAATATGGCTATCTCATGTCATGTATTTTTGGAATACCACTCTGTGAACAGGACAAGTGCAGACAAGGGCCTAACCAGTTGCCAAGTCACACTGTATGCTTTGTACAGAAAGGAAGGACTGATATTTTAAGATCCCATTAAATGGCTCACAAGTTTCCCATTTTCACAGAAATAGGCAGAGCTTTGCCTGTTGATTTATTATTAATGCACAGGGTACTGCTTCTTCAAGAAGATTGTAAATACAATTTCTCCAGCCCAATCATTCTCTCTGGGTTCCTGATGAAGTGATAACCACAATAGACTTCAGAAGGATTAAGGGATGATGTTGAAAATGAAGTCTAAGCTCTGTTTCTGTACATTGTGTTGCACGAAACAGCCACAGAAATATAAGAGCCAAGTAGAGGGAAAATAAACCCCTTGTAATGGAAGCTTGAGGCTTCATCAAAACTCTGCTTCAAGGGTGAATGATTCAGATTCTCAGTTACATAGATTTGGGAGGTTAATCCTTTTCAAATAGTTCTTCCACTTACATTTATTTACAGAGTGTGATCACTACATACTGAAAAAGATACTCAAATCCTCTTCAAATTAGGCAATTTATGTGCCTATATCTCTGGAATTCTTAGGACAGTTACTTTTATATTTGTTAACTCCTTAGTGCTAATGTAGCTCATGACTGACAAAAGTTCAGTAAGTTTATGGGAAGATGATTTAGCTGTGATGGAGAACAGACATAGGGGTCAGGACAGGTTCCTTATCTTTTAAGCAACCTGTGCAGTTACTATATGATTTTGTCAAAAATTAGGTATATGTACTTTATAGATATTTCCTTATAAAACATGTTGTTGCAAACAGTTTTATCAAGCAGCTTTAATCTACAGTGATCTATGCAGCTGCTTCGTTTCATAACTGAAGTACTGTTACTCTGTCACTTTCTTGTATTACTGTTTTTCATAAAGTAGTTTGGAGCATCTGGAAAATTATATATAATCAATAATCTGAGA
Source organism: Cyrtonyx montezumae (assembly GCF_038088225.1). NCBI lineage: Eukaryota > Metazoa > Chordata > Aves > Galliformes > Odontophoridae > Cyrtonyx > Cyrtonyx montezumae. The sequence goes on from NW_027071826.1 coordinate 16,539,665, forward strand.
GACAGGTGTTTATGGAAAAGTATTTGATTTAAGTACAAAGTATAGATTTAAGTACATCCACTTTAGGTTATCTTTTCCCTCGCAGTGGCACAACTGCAGGATGAAGAGATTTTAAGGAATTGATCTGCTTTTAAGATTACTAACCATCTGACCAAACATCAGAACATCATGCAGGGAGTGAAGGAATTAATGCTGTGCTGTGGAGAGGCAAAGGGGCGGAGCTCTGGAGCGGACGCCGGCCTCTCTTTCTGGGCGCTGCCATGGAGATTCAGCACGTGTGCTTTTCTAATGTAAGCTCTCAGATTTGGCTTGGAAACTTTGTCTCTCTCAATTGTTCGATTTTATTACATTTAGTAAAGTTGCCGTTCCTCTTCAAATCGTGACGTTGTTTTTTTGTAGGCACATCTATAATCCTGTCCTCCCCCCCCACCCCCCCTCTCCCGGAGAGCACGGGCGGACGACGGTGCAGTTGTTTTTTTCCCCCTCTCTCCCTTCTTTTTCTCCCTTATGTCCCTGTCACAGATAACGCCGTGACTATAGAAAATTATTCTATTTCAATTCTATTTAATTATATCCTAATGAAATATATTATATTTAAAACCTACTGGGAAATTTACCTAGTAGTCTTAAGGAAGTTTAGGCATCCAGTGTGTGGAGCACAAAACCTTTACTGCATTAATTTCCTGACAAATTATCGATGTCCAGCATGTTTATAGAAGGTACATCACGCGGGAGTGAGTGGTAATTAAGGATCTTTGCTTTTGTTCTCAGCAGAACTGATGGAAATTGGCAAGACAATTTTGTATTTTAAACAAGCATAGTTCCTAAGGGGTAAACCCAAGGTGGCAACCTCTGACACAACCTTCAAAAAGGGAAACTATTTTCCCAGTGCACATACTAGCTTTCAGCTCTGGAAAGATTAGTCACTTTTCAGAATACTAGACTAACTTTAGTGCAAACCATGCTATTCTTTTGGCTCAGTGAAGAATTTAAGAGATACTCTAGACATCTTAATAAGACCCAGATCAATGATGTAAAACATTTGCTGAAAGGTACATCAATTCCAGTACACTTCAGTAGAAACAAACTAGATCCAGGCTGCAGACTTTGCCCAAGGAAAGCATCATGTCAGAAACCTACCATGGAAGAATAGTTTAACAGTCATATTAAGTGTTTTATACTATCATTTTATACTCCCTATTGTATATGGAATTTTGATAAAGAGTGATATACCTGGGGAATATTATTCAGGCCAAGTTCAGACATACAAAACCTTTCAGCATTTCTCTCATTGGATTAATATTTATTCACAGTATGCCTGACTAAATACACACCTATCAGATGTAAATCTGCATTAACCTTCTGTTCACTCTCTCCGCTACTTTCTGAAGGTCAGATCTGATGCTGTAATATTTCTTATATTAAAAATCTGCAAGGATTATAATAGTGTCTTCCATAAGTTCTTTTCCTGATGAAACAATGCTGCTGTTATGCTGGCATTGTTCTATAACAGCTGGGGAAAGGACAGCAGCTGAGCAGTTGTACATGCAGAGGGAACTGCCCACAAAGCTGTATCTCCATTAAAACACTAGAAGAATTTATGGAAATTTTTAGGAATTCTAGCTAGTCAGGAAAAACATAATTGGTAGCCATCTCCTTCATGTTATGAGTGTAACTCAACGAAGGCACACTCATTAGTTATATGATGCTAATGGGAATTATTATTTTTCCCAAAGCCAGATTCTTATTCGATTTTCATTACAAAGAGCTTTAATGTATTTGTTAAACAGAGCAGGCAGAATTAGATCCTATAAAAAATGAGGTGCCAGAGAGTGCTCACTACGAGGGCAAAAACACCAACAGGTTCCAGGAGCCTAAGGCCTTTATTTGATCCAGATAGATATCTTTTGGATGAAAAGGCATTTTTTGCAGTATTTTGGAAAGATATGTGTTCTCTCTTTGCCAGAACATGGAATTGCAAAGCTAATGCTTGATCCATTGTTTTTCAGCTTTTCTGACTGAGAAAGCTTTTGTTTGGGTTTTGAAAATACTTTGGTTTTGTTCCCAGTTTGTCAGGCACAATTTACCCCAGGCATGTGGCAGTGAGTACATAAGGTATCAGAGTGCAAGACAGTAATAGAGTGCATGCTATGTATCTCTTTCTTTCTGTATGTTTGTAAACTAGTAGGAAATTTATTTAAGTATCTATGGCTATGTCATCTCAACATTATGAAAGGAGAAACAGTTTCCACGTGAGAAGTATCTCAATAATTCCAAGCTGAATAAAAATTTGCAGTTGAAAAATGGCAATATCCCTTTAAAAGAATAAAAACTTTTGTAGACAGAGAAACTTTAAGGCATAAAAATAAAACCTCTGTCAAAGCAGCCATTGCCCTTGGGTGGTATCTACTTGTCAAGTAATTTGCTATTTGACAGCAAAGCAGTCACTTCCTCACGAATTGCATTGGCTCCCAGAAGTAATCAATGCAGGTTGCATTTGTCATTGATCTCTACAATTTACACTCAGTTGATCTGCTGTGTTTTGTGCTTGACTGACATTTTTTCATGAAACTTGGTTTTACAGAATATTTTTTTTCTTGTAAGACCTAGCTTGCAAACAAGAGTATAACCTCCTCTTTTGTTTAAATTTTATTGCTAGACAGAATATCCATAGTTATTCTTTTGTAGCTTTATTTATTTTCTTGAATTTATTTATTTCTTTGTTGTCCTTGGAAGTTTGAATCTGCTGCCTTGATTTTTAGTATTATCCTTGAATATACTTCACATATTTTATTGTTAGCTGGCAAGGCTACTGATTCCTGCTTAAAGAGAAATGTTTGGGGAATGTGTTGAAATTTGAATACTAGCAATGTTTCAAATCTTCCATTGGGAGAATGTCTGTCATTGGGTTGCCTTGCTGAAATATAGGCATAATGTTGAGAGGAGAAAACATGGATAGGAGCAGTCTGCATATATAGTGTTACCAGCATGTCAAGGGAGGTGATTCTGCCCCTCCACTCTGCTCTTGTGATACCCCTACCTGTGTACAGTTCTGGAGCATCCAACACAAAAGGTACATTGAGTTTTGCAGCAGGCCCAGAGGAGGGCTATGAAGATGATGAGAAGGCTGGAGAACTTCCCCTGCAAGGACAGGCTGAGAGAGCTAGGGCTTTTCAGCCTGGAGAAAAGAAGGCTCCAAGGAGACCTTGTAGCAGTCTTCCAGTACCTGAAGGGGCCTACAGGAAAGCAGGGAGGAACTTTTTATAAGAGCATGTAGCAACAGGATGAGGGGAAAAAACTTAAACTGGAAAAGGAAAGATTTAGACTAGATGTTAGAAACTAATTCTTTACTGTGAGGGTGGTGAGACACTGGAACAGGTTTTCCAGTGGGGGAATGCCCCCTCCCTGTAGTTCAAGACCAGGCTGGATCAGACTTTGAGCAACCTGGTCTAAAGGGAGATGTTCCTTCTTATAGCAGGGGTTTGGAACTAGATGATCTTAAAGGCCCCTTCCAACGCAAATCATTCTATGATTCTATGATTCATGACATTTCTTTGAAGTTAAGAAGAACCATCTAGAAAATAGATCATAACAAAGCAACTTAAATTCAGACTCAGTGCACTAGGGCCAATGATTATATTCAGCACCAAAGTTATGAGTGTCTGGTCAGGTCAGTTGTCCTCCATTCTCCACTGCAAATATCTGGCTCTTTCATCTTTCTTGTAGCATGTCCTAAATGTGTATGCATTTAAATGACTCACTGAATTTGGAGTTAATGTATGCGAATAATTATACTCAAATACATAATTAACGACAAAATATCAGAGTTCTCCTCAAAATCAGCCAATTATACTGATTTTCTTTGCAATAACTAATAGCTAAGTAATCCATTTTAATAGGATGCATCATGCTAATGATACTAATGTTAATATATTTCCTCCTCTGTTTATGTAGCATCTTGCACTACTGAATCTGTTTCCCAGTTGTTATATTCATGCAGTCAGTAAATATTTAGCATGCAAGTTTTGAATTAAGTTTATGTAATATAGATATAATGACTTGTCCCTGCAGCCTTTGGGAGATCCCACTGTAATTGCAGACAAATTATTACCTACAAAAATTAGCAACAATGACTTTTTTAAAATGGTGCTTAAATCTTTTCTGCTAAATGTCATATTACCATTCTAAGTGTTCTGTTTTCCTGAACTCTGAAACTCACCAGAACTTTCACTGGTGTCAATCTAGTATTTATAGAAAACAAGCCTTTAGTCTTAAGCACCTATCTTAAAAAAACATTGTCCGTTTCCAAAGGTAACTCTATTACAAAACCTGTACTTCCATGTATATATAATGGTATGCTACATTTAAAATTAGTTGAATAGAACTGACAAAACTCTTTATAATTCTGACAGTATATGCAGAGTGCCTCTGTGTATTTTTGAACTTGATTGCATTATTGAAGACATAAACACAGGTAAAAGCTGTTGCAATTTTTATAGAAGTCAAAGAATCAGTGTGGAAAAAAAAAAAAAAAGAAAGAGAAGGTTAGGAAAGTTCTGTGATTTAAATGAACCAAGGCAGGACAAAAATACTGCTATTATAGCTGGGTCTTTTCCCTCATCTTTATTTAAAAGGTGATTTTTTTGGCTTCATGTGGCAACAAAACACTTATAATAGCCTCTCAAGAACATTAAAAATATCCAATGCTCATATTATGAGCAAGCTGACGATTATAAACTTTATTGATTGGTACTGAATATATTACCCATACCACCCCAAATGGTAAATCTGTACTGTCATTTTAACTGATGTGTAGCTTGATAGGATATATGGACTTTGCTGGTTATCATCTTGTGCACAACCATAGGAAGACTGGTGTCCTACATCAGGGAGATTCTTGGTAGACATAACATGATTTACACCAGAAGCATATGGGGACCATAAGGTAATGTAGTAAGTGAAGTATGTTAACTAAAATGAGCAGGTTTGCCTGATTAAAATAAGTATTGTGAGGAAACAAATTTAATTAAAGTTGAATAATCTCAGTATGATCAGAGAGCAGAAATAATGCCCCAATTAGAGACATTCTGACGTACTTCTGCTTATGTGTATACGTTTAGCCATTGAATGCACTTACATACAACAAGCAGGTACTGGTGCTGTTTTAACAGTGTTTTGCTATTGCTCACTTCCCTATGGGAGAAGTTATAACCAGGCTACCTCTGATATTAGGCAGTCAGTGAAAGGTATTGTGTGTCATCAGATTCTGCGACACAAACTTTCATATTTTATGAGCTGTACAGAAAATATTTGTACAATATAGACATATTAAAATGCCACTTGTTGACTGGAAGTTTTAGATTTTCATATAGTACTGTAATAAACCAAACACAATTTAAAGTGAAAGATCTATTCACTGACTTGTGTTCCATGTTGGCCTGTTGCAGTTTCTGGTTGCTCAATTTCTGGAGAAATTCCACCAAAGTCAGAATGTTATCATCAGTACAGTTACACTACAGATTAACTAAATCCAGTAGGATTATACTAAATGGATAAAATTAATGAAATAAATTCCTGTTTGTGCATCATATCATCACTTAAACTAAGAAGTTAAAGCTTGATGTTGTAGTTCTCCTTATAGAGAAATGATCAAAGATGTCTTGACAGAAGTGCTGGTGTGAATGAGGGCAGCAACTCAGATTCTGATCTTAGGAAAAAGTCAGTTTATTATATGTCCCAGATTCAGCTGCTTAATACATTATCTATGAATGAGAGTAGATCTAAAAAAATTATGTAGTCCCTCTAAGATTTGACTGAATATGTTTATAATTAATAATACTAATATGGTTGTTATATCCCCATAACTTCCGAATGCATGATAAAAATAAATGCACATCAAATTGTTATCAGCAGTATAAGAAGAAATAATGCTATTCTACGCTGCCTGCCACAGTGTATGGGCTTCATAGCTTTGTATTTCCAGACTCAGAAAGTTAACTGCTGATTCAAAATAGCTCTTCAGTCTTTTCATTATCACTTTACTACTATCTAGCTCTATATTTAATATTCATCTTTAATATTGTTCATAGAGGTTTAACTCCATGCACTTTGACATTACTGTTCACACAAAGGTCAGCATTTGACTGCTGTGTAGAATGGGGATCAGAAACTGTGTTCAGCAGTTTTATCCAAAACCTTTGCATATCATAAGTACTGGAGGTGATATGTTATGTGCAAGTAGAGTGAAAACCACTTTCAAATGAGAAAGCTCTATTATATTTTCCCTAATTTTTGTTGTTCCTGAGCCTATTATCATCATCAGTGCCAACCAAAGTCTTCTATAAAAAGTGACTACAAACCCAATATCAGCATAAGTATTTCCTAAAATTCTGAATTTGTATCTCTGTTACTGCATAACACTTTCCATTGAGTAGTTCTATCTCTTTTGATGCTGATTATACTACTGTCTTTGCAACTCAGTCTATTCTCTCATTATTTACAGCTGGATATTAAGCAAAACACTGACACACTCACTATACATTCCAGCATGTCATAGTAATTCCAGAATACGAATTTTTTTTTCTCTTAGTGTGACAACTTTCCTTGTTTTGGGTTTTGGCTCTAAATAAAAGCAACCAGATGGTCCTCAGTGATCTGGAATATGTACGAGACATCTCAGTTCTTTTATGTCAGGGCACAGATTTATCTAATCTAACAGTGGCAGAGAAGCAGCTCTTTTGTGTGTTTATTTAATATTTCTGGTTCAGATGGCTGGCAGCATGCACAGTCCAAATATGGCAGACCTCAGTTTGTATGGTGTTTGGGATAACTAGTGGAGGGAATTGAAATGAGCCGAGGAGGAAACATGAATGTTGTGTTGTGGTATTGTGCTAAAATGTTATTTTCATACTGAGTCTAGCCAGAGTAAGAGAGAAAAACAAATTGTCTGCCAACTATTTTGTCAAGACACCAGTATAGGCAAAAGCTGGCAAGAAGACATGGCTGCATGCCTGGTGACCAAGTGTTCTCCAGCATGACCATCCCTGGCCAAAATAAAGTGGACTTACAAAAGAGTCTGTAGAACAGCTTTGATTTATTAAACAAATTCCAAATGATGAACAGGAAAAAGTGTAATTTTTAGAAGAAAAGGATTTCTGGAGTGGAAGAGAAAGGTGAAGTTCCATACCAGAGAGAAAGAATTTTGACTAAATACTTTTTGTCCTAGTAACTTACTTTTAGACAGCTTTTTGAGGTGCAGTGGTTTTATGTGGAGGCCCTTTTACAGACTCTAAAAAAAAAATAAAAATAAAAAATGTCACTTTCAATTGTACTACAGAAATATTATTACATATTTTAACAGTCCTCTTCCTTAAAGGCCTACTATTGACTAATGCTAGATAGAAGATAGCTGAGGAGGTTAATGCTGTTTAATTATGACAAAAAGTGATTTTTGGGGTAACTACTGATATTTTAAATAGTTAAAATTATAGAATTGAAAATTTCACTGACTAGATAATTCTTATATGCATTTTAGAGCACCTATAGTGTCCAGTTCCCTAACATTTCTCTTGTGTTTTAATGATTTTCTGACCAAATTGGAACAACTGAAAAACATGCTATCCATGGGAATTCAGAGGTCATTTAAACTATTATATTTTCTTGACTCTAGGCTTTTTACATGAATTTGTCTTTGCTGAAAATAGAAATAAGTAGCTCCCAATATGGATATGTATAATATTCTTGTAGTTGCTTAAGCTATTAATTGAGATACTAAAGACACAATGTCAACAGAATTAAACTTATTTTTAAGAAGGTACAAAATATTGTATATATATTTACTTGTATAATAATATTAATGTATCATTTTTCAACCTCTAGTTTTTTAAAGGTGTTTGGTTATTGTTATCCTTACTATACAGACTGGGAAACTTAGTCATGGGAATGTGGTGTGCTTGCCAACAGGCTAGAGACATGATTAGGAGTAGAACATCAGTTTTTAAACTTTGGTTTAACTTTATCATTTGCATTCAGTTCAGAAGACAGAGTTTCCCATGTGCAGTCAACCATGCATGCACAAAAACGTGTTAAAAATGCCAGAAGTAACGTTTCTTTAAATAGCTTGAAACAATCTATCAAATTCAACAAATTTTAACAATGTTCGATACTGGTCATAATATCAAGTCATCACTGCATTTTCATTATTTATCTGTTATTATTTTGCTGTCAGTAAAATTTACATGCTTTTTAATGAATCACAGAAACTTCCTGTGGAAGACATCTTTTCACTGTAAGAAATCCTGTCTTACCTTGGTAGACAAGAAGAAATGAGAAAAATGGCTTTATATGTGTTAGTCCCACTACCCATTTCCTCTTATATGGTGTGTGACTAAATGATAGCTAATGGGATTTAGGAAAAGATGTTACAGAGTCTTGTATTACCATGTTCTTTCAGCAAGAGTAATCGAGAGCAGAAAGGCTTTGTGGGAGCCAGGATGGGTTGAAGAATGTGAGAGATGATTCTGAGCAGAATAGAAAACTTAGAGCATTGGTATTGTGAACTCTCTTCCCCAAACTTGTATGTCTTCTTTATGAGTTCAAGCTGATATATTTTCCCTCTTGAGAATTTGCTCTCCCAAGTGATTCCTTATCAGCTTTGTTATATAATTGTGATTAGATTTCCGCCTTTCTTATTCAAAATAAACTATTGTCCTTTTGGCTAGCTGTTTCTTTGATAAAGAGATGTTCTAGAAAGAAGTGACAATATGTAATTTCTGACTTGTTTTCCAACATTTTCTTATACCACCTGAGCTTCTGCTAATTTTCTGTAGTCTTCATAAATATAAATTAATATATGCACATTTAGTCATTTAATAATTTAATTGTGTCATTTATTTACACAAATGTAATTTGCTGCTCAGTCCTCCGTTTATTGCAGAGATACTTGGGAAGATTCACTGGAACCTCCCTTCTTATCAAGATATGAAGCAGTCTATCAAAATGACACAAATTTTATGGGTATACCAGTATACAGAGTTGATAGTTAAGCCTGGTAAAGTTCATTCAGTGAATTATTAGTACTGCTTGGGAATGTTGAAAATGGGGCAGAAAGGATGTATTTTTCTTTTTTTTTAACAGTACACATTCTATTTGAGTCACTTTGAGTCACCTTCAGCTGTCTAGCCAGTAATGGCTCTGAGCATAGGCCAGTGCTTTGCCTCATGCCGTATTACACCAAATGGAGATTCACATAGTAAGTGTATGGTTTTATTTCAGTTCATCAGCAAGAGAAAGACTCCTGCCAGGAGCAAATCTCTCTGATGAAATAAATTCAGGAAACTAACTCATTTTAGGGCATGAAGCCTTTCCCAGTGTTACTGTGTTTCAGCATTAACACCAATGATACAAATAAAGCCCCACAGTGTATAGAGAAGAAGATACTGAACTGTGACAGTATTCATGACCACAGTCCCTGTAAAGATGTTTTCTGCTCATTGGAACTTTTTAATGTATTCTGTAATGGAAAAGTGAAAATTCTCAGTGGTTTTAATTGCTAGGAAAACTGTCATAAATGATGCATTAAGAGGTAAAATGAAGTTGGAAGACAAACTGGCAGGAAGGTAGAAGACATTTGTACAAGAAGGATACTGAGAGATTTTCACTTAATAAAATAAATCCATTTTTAGTTTTCTCACTCTCCAGTGTTCTCCAGATTTGCATTGGCATTTCTTTCCCAGGCAGTAATGTCCCGGTTGAAAGAATTTTCTCAGTAATGAATGACATTGAACTGATGACAAAGCAGAATGTGAGTACAGTAAGGGAAGAAAATAAAAAGGCTAGCACAGCTGTTAAGATGAAACACCTGCTGTGAGTGCCATGAAAGGCTGCTGGGGAGCAGGCAGCTTCTGAACAAATCATTTTCAGAGGAAAGCTAAAAAATCCCTACCTGCCTGCAAGGCTTTCTTTCCTTCATCTCCACAGTCTCTTCCCTATTGATTGCATGTGTAGACATCCTATTGATTTCATGTGTATATTTTCATTGTCACGTATTTAACAACTTGTGATACAAAAGCTGTACATCATAAACAGTTTTTGTTTCAGACTGATACTTAGTCAAGGTTTCTTATTCTTCCACTACAGTCAGTTTTAAGCTAACATAAGCTTTCTGAGCACACCATATAAAATTCCAGCAAGCCCTTTTTTGTAATTCTTTAAGATGTGGTGAGTTGTTTAAGGATTTAAACATGTCAGTTGTTTCAAGTGATAGCTCTAATGGCTTCCACTACGCTGGCTCACCTTTCTCAGGAAGACTTGTCCTAGGAGGCTAAAAATGGCATTTCTAAATATATTAGGAAGTACTGAGTTTCATTCCCTTGTAAATGCATGAGAACTTTTGACAAAAGGTGGCACTGATATTCTTTGCAGCATGCACTCATGATGTTCATCCTTGTCTGGTGCTTAAATTCAGATATGACTGTCATAATGCTTCCTAAAAGGGCATGATACCCACCTAACAAATGGGCCTATGAGAGAACAAATGTGTGCTTCAACATTAAGTGCTTCAGTCAATGAGTTCCACCAAAGAGCGTTTGGAATGCAGTCTTCTCTGAGAAACATCAGCGAAGATCAAGGGAACTTGAGATCTCTGGTATTTATCATTAGTGATACTAACTTTGGTTTTTGGTATAATGTAAAATTTTGGCCCTAGTCAGTCATGGCTAGTATTTGCTCACAAAGGAATGAATGAGAAGGAGAGCTTTATTGTTCAATAGCTGATTTGAAGATCGTGGCAGTACAACTTGATATAAATACCATTTACATTTTCCTGAAGTTGCCATTTTCTGTTGTCTTTTCCATAGAAGTGTTTCTTTACTAGTGTTTCCGAACATATTAGTGTGGATAATATTACTTTAGTTTGGTCTTCTCTGCATTCAATAAATTCACCTGCTAAAAATTCACGTTTTTTTAGTCATAAACAGGAATACAGTGTACACTACTTATACAGAATATATATACATGTGTATATATATGTAAATATATATATATATGTGTATATATATTGTTTCCCCCCTTATGTTTAAGCAAACAGTGCACTGAGCACAAATAAGTTTTTTTCTATTAACAAGGAAATGAAAAATTGAACAGGAAGAGAATCATTCAGAAACTGTTGTGACTGTCCCAAAGAGCCAGCAGAAGAAGAAATGTTTAAGTACTTTTAAAATTCAGGTTGTTTTAAGATGGTAGCAAAGTTTTACACTTCCTGGAGCTGTGTTTTCTGAGTTTTCCAAGACACCAGAGCTGTATGAAAGAGCCAATGTAGCATATATTCACTCTCCTAAAACAAGGCCACACATAAAAATAAGCAGATCTGGTGATTTTAAGAGTTCCATTCATTTAAAAGGTATGCACTTGTGCATAAGTAATGGCCTGCAGAGCTGTTCACTTGCACATTCTTTATGGAACAGAATGAATATTTAGTTTCAAGGATACTTAGAATCCTAGCTAGCCTTCTTATATATACAACATCCTTCGCAGTATTTTCTGAAGAGATGGAATCAGACTCATTGCCAGTTTAATTCCAGCAGTTATACTATGAATGAATTTATTCTAAATCAGGAATTATTTTATTGCCTTCATTCTTAGCTCCTGAGTAGGTACAGCTTACTATCATTGTATCTTGTCTATTTGCAGGAGATGTGTAAGAAATTTATCTATGTTTTCTTCTGTGCTAAAATTAACTGAATATTCTATTTCCTGAAAAGTTTTGGTTTTTGCTTGATTCAATGGTGCTATTTTAACCAGACACCTGAGGTCATTTTAATTATATCTGACAAATGAGTTACAGTAACCAAATGAATTGCATTTCTTTTTCATAAGTAATTACAATGCAAATTGTAAGCACTGTGCCCAGTTTTCTGGAAATAAATTGGGGAGAACTCTCATTCTTTTTTTTAAACACTTCTTGCAGGAAAGATATAAATGATTATACAGAAACTAAAAGTCAATCAATGACAAAGAAATAAATTTGAAAAGCATCTTTATTCTATGCAGTACAAAACATTAGCAATGACGATACCTGTTTCCAGCAGACCAAAAGCACATAAAAAACTAATCTTCCAAAGAACAATTTGCAGACTAAAACAGGAGAAAAAAAATCTCACTTTGGATCAGATAAGCACTTGTAGGCTTGTATTTTTGTGTGAATATATGCAAGTTAAGATATGCTGGGTTTGCAAATTTATATGAACAATATGTAGTTAGAAGTTTCCGTTTTCATTGCACAACCTGGATGAACAAAAAGAGGTAATGTTATGTATATGGAAAACTACAATAAATAAATAATTAAACAAAAAGAATTAAATGAATAACTTCCTAAAATTAAACATTAAAAAAAAAGTAGTTTTCAGGGGAATACTGTTAAAAAAAGTTATTGTCTTAGTAGTAATGGCAGAAGAGCTTTGTGTGGTAAACCATGGTGTGTTTCCTGCAGCACACAAGTTTTTCTTTGAAATGTATGTCACTGAAAATCACCTAATGCTGTACAGTCCAGAAATAGCTGCTGATTCTATAATTGTGATAATAAAGCCATAGTGTGTAGTAAACTGATTATCACCAATTGGCACAATGCTGGCTGGCTGAAGATGCTGGCTGTTAATACAAAAATTTGTTTATTGCCAGCTGAGCCCTTATTTGTTGCCAAAGAGCAGGTAGATTACAAATGTTTTCATGAATGTTCTCTTTCTATTTAATATTTGTTTACTGTTGTGACATAGAGGAAAGAGTAATAACAGGAGGCCAGGCTGACTGCTTTATTCTAGCTAATTAGCTTATTACTGGTATAAAGGAGAAAGCTAAAACTGAAGTACAAAGAAAATTCAACTTAACTGAAATACAGCCCTTAAGGAACATTACTGCATGCCCCTTTTGCCAGCACCTTCTCTTGAAATTGCTGTTCTGAGGTATGTACTTTGAGGGCTTGAGTTGGGGCAGCAATTAGAGAAGTTTAGATCCTGTTTTGGAACCCTGAGCAAATGCTTGGCAGAAAGGCTGAGTGAAATAAGAACAAGCTTGAGAACAAGCTAGAGGTATGGCAGGATGGTGCCCACGAAAGTGCCTTAATAGCAAAACTGCACCTTCATTGGGTGGCAGTAGATTTTTTCTTTACCTTCTGTGGAAATAAAACATCCTTAATGTCACTTGTCAATATGCTGAAGCATTGTCAAATAGGTTGGTTACATCTGAATGAATTATGCCCTGCTAAATCTTAAGGAACTCCAATAATTAAAAAAAGCTCCTTTACATATTTTGAAATGATTTTCCATTTTGCTCACATAGATATTTCATCATCACTGTGTGACTTCTTTTAGTTAAGATCTAAATCCCAAAGATACTAAAAAGACTTGTGGACTGTGTGTATTTACGGATGCGTTTACTAACTAAACTTATCTGAACTAAAACTATGCCTAAAATAAAACAAAATGCAGAATTAGTCTGGCTGTAATGCAGCTTTGAGCATGTTGTATGCAGGATAAAATACAACATCTATAGAAAATCAATAATAAGAGACTTGAATCATGCTGTTTCCTTGACATTTGCATGGACTTTACTGGCTTATTTTGGGTTCAAGGTAGTGACAAAATAGAATAGAGTGCAATTGTATACTTTTTACTTTTGTGAGAAAATAACTTAATTATTACAAGAAAACATTAGTAGTACCATTTTTTGGACATTTTTCAAACAGGTTTCCTAATAGAGAAAAGGATCAGAACCTCTGATGTCAGTGTCTCCCTAATACCAGAAGAAAATCAATTAAAATGCCGAGTCAAACTTTTAAAATAAACATATTTGCCATAGACTGAATGTGATTCAAGTGACTAGAAAAAATCACTGCCTTTGATATGACATAAGGTGTATGTTACATACATAAGGCTAGTAGGTAGGGTATTATGTTCATCATCTGGAGCAGCAGCTGGAGACCAAAGGCAAATCTTTCATTTACAAACTCTTACTAGTTTCCTAAGTCCCAGAAGAAAATTTATAAGTAAGTGGAGGAGAGATCTTCCAGTACTGAGGGACTAAAAAAAAAATACAATTTGAGGAGCAGATTAGAGCTCTTGGGTTTTTGGGGAAGATAATTACTGACTTCAAAGATTGAAAGGTCCCTGACAAGCTTAATTAGAAAGAAAACTGCTTCATGGGAACAATAACTTGATTTAGTTACCTAATTCTTTTATCAGTACAGGCAGAAAAACTGAATCTGGTGTGCAGTGTCAAATTACATTTGAATTGTTCTGTGAGGAAGCACAGAGTGTGGTGGAAGAGTGATGAACATGAAGCATACATCTTCCTATCTTCAAGAGAAATAAGTGGCATCAAAAATCTTCCAGTTTTTTTTTTTTTTTTCTGGGATGATTGTAGTGATTTTTTGGCATGGGAATTAGTTACTAAACCTTACTGTAAGGTGGAGGCGTGTAAGAACTAAACGTTTTCCTACCCTTATCACAAGAATATGCTGCAAACTGAGAAGAGTTTTGCCTTGTGCTTTAGAAACAATACTTCCCTCTATGTTGCGGCAATTTTTCATTCCATTTATCTATCTGTCTCCCTTAATTTTAATGGTAATGTTCAAAAAGACAAAAAAGCATATTCCCATTGAGAGTCCACAGAATATGCATGTAGGGTTAACCAATTCATCTGTCTGTTAAATCAGCAGATTTCTAAACCCTTTCTTAAAAAAAGAAATAAAATCTTCAGGCAAACATAAAGGTATTTGGGAAAGTTAGGGTAAATCACAAACACCTTACAAGATGGTAGTTCCTACCTTGAAGAACAGTATTACCTTTTGTCTCTGAAGTTCTTTACTTCCCTTGCAAATTGTCTATACTTGTGGGGATACTTATGTAAGAAGTCATAAGGCTGAGATTAAAGGAAGAGTTAATTTACCTCAAATGTTCTTCTTATTTCTTGAAGTTTCATCTCTCTGTTTGGATTTGTGCCAGAAATCTTGTCATCCCATGTTTAGGTCTTGGCAAGATGAGAACATGGCTGTGAAACTTGAGTTTGTTATTTAATGCTTGTACTGTTCTTAGCGACACTGATGAAGACAAACAAATGTAATCTTATTTCTCAGAGAGAAATAAATTTCATGCATTCCAAAATAAGGCTACCAGCCAATACTTTACATAACCTCCAGAGTCATAGATGTTGCTTTCTCTAAGTTGTTTGATTTGTCCAACTTTGCTGGAATATTGGATCAGGAAGCTACCTGTGGTATTTTACAGTATTTTCTATGCCATGAAGACCATCTGGAGAAAATGATCTTCATGCAGGTACAATATTTAGAAATGCAATATTTTCAAAATGTATATTTTGCAATGCAATTTGTATTAGAAAGCTAATAGCTCACTACTGGAAATGAAAGAATTTTCATTGGGACGCAAAGATCATCTGGTAAGCAGGAAGTAGACTTCACAGTATTTGGGTCCAAGAAAATGACTTAATCACTGAGTTATTGCTTTTAAAACTATTAGCTTTCACATCAGTGTACGGTTAGGCATCAGCCTCTGGCATATTGGTGTTTAAAGTACTTATTATGATCCTAAATAGTAAAAAAGCTTCCTAAGATATATCTGCTAACAAGTAGGATTGTACAATTGAACTGTTATTAAGTGCTATAAGACAAAGTATTGAGAAGGAATAAGCTCTTCTTTTTGTGTAAGCCACATAGCAGCTTTCCTCTAGAATCGGGTACGCTTTCAGTATTAATTGAAAAATATAATTTTAAATTTAGTTGAAAAAACACACTAATAGGTCTTTGTTTTTTTTTCTCATTTTCCTTGGGATTTAGGAGTAATTGCTTACCTTATCATAACACTGAGTGCCTTTTTAAGAAGACCACTATAAGCTCTCTCAAAGTATACTTTGAAGGTTTGTGTCACCACAGGGTCTGTGGTGACAGAGCAAGGGAAAAAGAGAGTATATTTAGGTTGGATGTAAGGAAAAAATCTTTTACAGTGAAGGTGGTGAGGCAGGGAGCAGCTTACCCAGTGATGTGGCTGATGCTCCGTCCCTTGGAAGCTTCCAAGTTAAGTCTGGATCAGGTTCTGAGCAACCTGATCCATCTGTGGTGTCCTTGTTCAGTGCAGGGGAGTTGGACTAGACAGCCTTAAGAGGTCCCTTCCAAGTTTTCTATGATTCTATAATTTCAGGTGGTAGTATAACTTGCCACAGCTCCAGTGGAAGCTGTTTTTCAATTCTTGACTATGTTTTGTACTTTCATCTCTACCTATCAAGTAACAAGTAACTATAAGAATTGATCTGGTATGTTTCTATAAATTCTCTGGTAATAATTTTTTTTCAGATATTGGAAGGATAAAAATCTAATATGCGAACATATGGCTAAATTTCAACAGAAAATAAATAGAAATTTGTAAAGAACACAAGTGCTTTAGTTAAACAAAACTTCCTGAAAATGACTTAAGTTTGCTCTATCATCTTAATTCTGTCATGGACAGTATTGCTAGTTTATCATAGTTAATTGGTAAAATATTTTTTGCATTTGCAATTGCATTTTATTTAACAGGAGTACAACTGTAATACATTTTCCTTAGTACCAGCTGTTGCAAGCTAAATTTAGAAATAAGAGAAGTCCCTGTTTAACAAAGCAAATTTTAAACCTTATGCTTATTTTCTAGTAGCATACTGAAGTCTTATTTAAAAACAAACAGACAAACAAAAAACCCAACATGAACAAAAAGAGACCTTTTTAATTACAGTAGCTTTTGATCTTCTAATTTTCAGTTGAACACTTTTGTTTTTCACACTCTGGGTTATATCAGTTGATCACGGTTTGTTTTTGCTGTGGTTAGAATCTATGTTGCCAAGACCTGTGACAACATTTTATTCTTCAATGGTCTTAACATTCAGTTTTCAGTTCCTGGATGGCTTCCAAAGTCACAAAATAACTGTTGTTTTCCAAGTTTTAAACACAGCTTTGAATCAATTAAAGACTGTTCTGTTGTTTCTTCTTTATCTTTAGTGGTTGTATAACAGAAAGAACCAGTAAAAATTCATTTACTCCTCAAGAATGTGATACTTGATGGTTCATTTGAAATAGCATCCCTGCAAAGCAAATTTCATACCGGAAGTTAAGTGTAATATCCTTGGGTGGCATCTGGCAGTTTGTGATATAGTACAAATATGGTTGGAGATTGCTATTCTCTAGAGCATTTTATGCAAGGGAGTTTAGTCTAAGCAAGAAAGACTTAAAGTGACATGGGTTTCAAGCTGGAGAGGGATAGCTTTAAATCATATCTATCTGCACCAAGTTACTTAAAATGATAAACAGTCTTCTTATTCTCTTCCTTTGATCAAGATTCATGATATAAAAATAAGAAGAAATCATCAGTGGCATTGGGTTTCATATATACTGAAACAGTATGCTGAGTCTGGCTGGGATGGAGTTTGCTTTATGCATAGGAGTCTGTATTATGCTGCAATGTGCTTATAAAAGTAAATTTATAAGCACAACAGTTTTGATAACACTGGAATGCTTAAGTGTTGTTGAACAGTGCTTGCACAGCCCCAGTGACTTATTTGCTTCTCATTCTGCCTTTTGGTCACTTGAGATCAGCTGATGAAAAGAGTATTCCATGCTGCATAACATCACACTCTGCAACAAAACCAAAGGTGCAGTTTTAACAGAGTAGCCACTGCACAGAAACTGTTTGGGTACCACATGATTTCCTTTGCATTATTAGTTTGGCTTTGTTCTTTCCCTTCTCCCACCTTTCCCCTCTTCCCCTCCCCCTCCCTCTCCTTTTTTTTTAATTTCAGTTATTAAAACATCTTTGTTTTGACTTACAAGGTTTCTTCACTGGGGTCACTGGCGGGGACAGCATACTGCAAAATGAGTGAACTTAATAAATAGATCAGAGTAAGAAAATGGTATTTCAGTAATACAGTGAACTCAACAAGAGAATGTGAAATTAAAGAATATGGATTCTGAAGGAAAAGAACAAATAATGTACTTTCTTGATAGAGAAAGCAATAGGCTGAAAATATACAATAAGAAAGCTACTTGTGCATTTATTTCCAGACAATGTACAACAATCTCACTGAATTATAGTCTTTGTCCTCTTTCTGTTCACTATTGCCAGAAAAATAACTGTACCCTTCTGAAAATAATTGCATGCTTTTGTGCATATCTGCAGTGCTTCACTTTTTTGCAGCCCAGGATCTTTCTTTCTTTGCATAAGAATCCCATTATGCCTTTGTAATAGTAAGTAGGTGATCTGGAAAAGATATAAAACCATTCCCTCTTGCTAAAGGAAATAATGAGGTAAATGGAAATGTCAAACCTAAATTAATAGAAAACTATCTCCTACTCTACCACTATAGAACAAATATAATAAGTGATAATTGTTATAAATATTTTCCAGTTAAGTAAAGAAAACTGATAACAAATTGTTTTCATAGTAATAAAAATAAATTTCAATAACTTTTTTACCTCATACTTCTTTGTCTTCACATAACATTAGAAAAAATTAGTACTTTACTCATGTATTGCACAGAGCCCTTTCAATGTGTGCAGGTACTTAACAATTTTGTTCTGATTTGACAAAATGTGACTTTTCTAGAGACAGAGGATAGATTAATTTCTAAGAAAACATTACTTTTCTCCAAAGGAATAAAACCAAGATTGAAGGCGTGTCTCAGCCTTGAATTGGGAATACATTATGATATTCTAAAGAATTTTTACTTTGAGATGAAGTGAAAAACTATGAGACAGAGCAGATCATCTGCATTCACTATAAATTTCCATTTTCTAAAAGTAGGTTCTTATGTAATTCTGAAAGATTTTTAGCATTGCTTCTTGAAGATAAAAACTATAACAGTTTCACTTGAAAGTATTCTTTTTCCAGGAAATGCTGCAGTAAAATGTTTTGTTTATGTAGAATGATCTAACGTATGTTTTGTTGATAATGCAGTCAGAAATTTAATCAATATTTCTAATTTTTTATTTTATTGTTGTGTCACTCTGCATTCAATTTAAATAATATCTGATTCTTATCACAAATAAACTAAACCCAAGTATTGAAAAAAAGAATAATTGTAAAACATGCACTTGTTTTAATTTAGATAATTAACTGTTTATCACTTGAGTGAAAATTATACATTCACCTATAATACAGTGTCTGACAACAGATAATAATACAGTATATTAATGACTTATAAAAACAACTATATTATGTACTGTTTCTATTGAGTGTACTGTGCATAAACCTAAAAGGTAAAGGCAAAGCATAGGGGCTGAGAGAAGAACCAAGAGCAGAAGTAGTCCCTCATTAGTCCTGTTGCAATGAAAAAGGTTAAAACTGAGTTGATTTAGAACTCTGTGATGTGATACCTTGCACGTGAGAGTGTTGAAATGTTAGCATATCTAGAGTCATAGTAAGAAACTGAAGAATTCGTATGGTCTTATAGAGATTACCTACGATTTTGAAAGTAAAAGTATGAATAATTAATACAACTGTCAAATATTATGATAATAGATAATCTCGTTTCACATAACTAAAACAGCCAGACATTTGTTTACATTTAATAAATTCTCTACTTTGTACCAGTAAACAAATGGTATTTTTGTGAGATGTAAGAGCATTCTAAAGACTGAACTTAAGTGCAAGGATACTGAACTGAGACAACATCAAAAACAAAAACAGTCTGCTTTTTCTGAACAGGCAAAAGTAATAGTATGATCTTTCACAGAAACTGAAGTGTTAAGAGTACTTTTCCCCTTTATCTACTCAGTAATTAGCTAAATTTTCTATCTGAAAAAAAAATTGAAAAAATAAATATTTGACACTATTAATCTGCAGAAATAAGCTATTCAGCTTTAGACAGACAATAAAAAAAAGGATTTGATTTAATTATTTATTTTTTTGCTTGCCAGATAACCAGAACTCTTGTGAAACTAGTTCTGTCTTTTTTTGACTCTTCTTTCTCACAAAGAAATGGACACTTGGATAATAAAGTATGTATAGTATGTGTGGGAGAACAACAGTGTAAAGATGCTCTTTCGGAAATCAGAAAGTATTTTAAAGATTTCCTTGCTCCTGATACTAAGCTGTTTTTTTATTTTATTTTATTATTTTATTTTATTTTATTTTATTTTATTTTATTTTATTTTATTTTATTTTATTTTATTTTATTTTATTTTATTTTATTTTATTTTATTTTATTTTATTTTATTTTATTTTATTTTATTTTATTTATCTATGTATGTATTTATTTATTTATTTGTTTCTTTGTTTATTATTGCCTTGGTTGCCAAGCCAGGAGGAATAGTCAAATATTAATTAATATTATTACCTAAGAGTATTTTAGTTTAAATAACGTGCAGCTATGTCTCCCAGACTGTGAAACAGAAGCATAAGTGAAGAAAAGGCAAGGAAAAAATATAGAATCGGTGTCAGTGGCTCATGGCAAACTTGAAATGCCTAATAAGTAGCTGTTGAAACGGGGCAACTGAGTGCTCCTACACAACAATGAACTAATCTACATAAGAGAAGAGGATTAGCGTGGGTGTTTGAAAAACAGAAATATAAAAGGAAATACTCTCTTTGAAAAAGAAGAGAATTAGCTACTACTGAAGAGGAAGATAATGAGCAGCACCCTGTGCCTTCACTTATCACCTATATCCTTGTACACCTAATGCAACCCAGCTAGTGTATGTTGGAAATACAAATACACTATAGGCATGTGTAAAAAAGTCATTCAGGTTGCCCAGGTCATATTCGTGTTTATAGGACTTTCAGAGCCATGTCCAATTCACATCAAATAAGTTATGTGGGATAAGTCCATCAGAAAGCTGCTTTAATTTTTCTTGAGTTCTAACAGTTTTTTCAATTGTCTTTAGATTAAGTATCTGGACCAGGCCCCTGTAGAGTTCAATCCAATTGAAGATTTAAGAGGGCTGGCTGTAGAATAACTATGCCCAGTAATCTGCCTAATAATATTAATGATTCAGTTCAATATCAATGCTTTAATCACAAGGATAATCTGGGTAATGTGAGTGGTTCTCCTTCAGCCACACTCTTATCACAAGATGTTCATGAAAACATGACTGTATAGGCACAGAGTAGATAACACATTCATTTGTTTATCCCTCAGGTGCTCAGGCTCTCCTTTTCAAATTCTTCTACCAGGATACTGCCAGGTCTTGTTGGTTGCTCCTTTATCAGGAGCTTGGCTCACCTCAAAGGATTTACAGATTGCTTACAGAGCACTGTAATCAGGCCTTTCACACTAACTCAGAAATATCTAATTGGTTCTCTGTTGAAATATCTATATTTGTTCAAATGAACTCTATATTAATGCAGAGTCATGATAATAATAACAAATAACAATACATTTCCATAAACCACCATAGAATGGACATTTTATATATATAATGCTGTAATTTGAACAATCTAGGAAATGCTGTGATTTCATTTGACATTTAGCTGCTGAGAGAACAGAGAAATGTTAAATATTTATACAGAGAAGTCCATGGCTAATGTATTACTTGTTCAAACGTTGCATGAATAGTAATTGGCAACATGACTGTTATGTTGTAGGATATTGTACAATGTTGTATATAGTCAGAAAAGTACACAGTCAAAACTAAAGAAGTCTGAACACTGAAGAGATGAATAGCATTTGAAAATTTTTCTTTCACATTTTCATTGTGGTTCTTTCCATAATTAACTGTACTGAAAAACATACTTTGTCTTTATTCTAAAAAAACTGTCTGACTTACTGCTGAATTTAGAGGTCAAGTTGCATTTCTTAGCTCAAGATCTAGAGCATATACAGTCCTGCTAATTAATCTTGAATCTGCTCAAATATGCTGACTGCCATCAAGGCAAGAGAGAGCAGTTGGGGGACAACATTCATGTCATGTCTATTCTCTGCCTGAATTATTTCTGATAGGGAAGCATCTGGTTGTCCTATACAACTATAATGCCAGGGTTTTCTTTTACTTCAATTTGTGTATGTTAACATAAAATTCAATAAATTATCACTTTCTGCCTCACCAAAAGTAAAAAAAAAATAAAAAAAAAGTCCATCATAGAAATATAACTTTGTCAAATATGAATGTATTAACTTCTTCCAGTTTAAATTTGGGAGTCACCGATGTTTCTGAATTGTAAGCCCTCAACACCTTCAAGAAATTTAATACTAAAAAAGACCTTTTCTATGATAAAAAATGTCTTGCTGAGAAAAAAAAGAATCATCATTCTCTGTGTTTTTACTCCCTGGGAGTAAGAAAGCGCTTCTTGTGAGTTATTACAGCTCTTAATCAGAAGATGATTCCCCAGCTGCACAGTCTTAGGGAGGAGATGCTTCTTCTTAGAATGAAATAATATGGAACTTACAAGCCACCACAACTCAATCAGATTAGACTCAGAGAAACCCAATCTTCTCTTTTTCTGCTCTGTAATGTATAACAGTCAAAACCCCACTTCTTGCTGCCCATGTATGGAAACTCTGAAGACTTGGACTGACCAGGATAAGGATGTGCTGTGTTGCCCTGCTGTAGGAGATACTCTCTGCTTAAATGCTTGCACTGTACGGAGAATGAGCCTAGGATATATGCTAATGAATGGAAATTCACTGCACTTAGTCTCACCTTGGTATTGTATGTTTGGAACGTTGCCCTTTTTAAGGTGCTAAGCGTGAATGGGCATTTTCTATAGAATTACAGAAAGCAATTAAAACTCTTAGAACTTAGACCTGCAGGGAGAAGTTTAAAAGTATGATTTGTGAACCTGGATGAAAGTAAGAATCAAGAGACATGAGTTTCATTGCCAGTTCTGCTTTTGAAATAATACCTTCTTGCCAGATGTAGTTATATAGAGTCTGAGCAAAACTGAAGCAATGCCTGTGAAAACAGTTTGGTTAACTATTAATTTTGGTTTGGGCAGAAACCTATCCTGACCTCATGCTGAGAAGGCAGCTAAGAGGAATGAAACTACTGGTTCTCTGCATAACCAGGAGAGAATGGGCACAGCTGTGGTGGTGGAGCCAAATGTGAGGAACCAAATGCTGCCTTGTATGTAGCTTAAGCAGTGTGTCCTGATTAATAACTTTTTTTTTTTATGCATTCAAGAAGGCAGGGTATTATGACTGCCCTTAGCAGACAATTCAGTGTGATAAGAGCAAGATTTGTGACTTACAGGTTGAGGGCTACTTACCCTTTATAATGGATTCCCAAACTCTTGTTTGCATTGTAGACTATATTCAAAGCCAAAATGCATAGCCTGCAGCTCATATCTTTTGTGGTGAAATTATTTTTGGTTGAGATTTCTGTGTAGAGTTTGTAGTTGAAGACGTGACAGGTTAGAGAAATGGCAAAAGCTGGCAGGAGTCTTTTTGTTCTTCAGAAAAAAAAGCAAAAAGACCTACTACCAAAAACAAGCCTCACTACTTCCCACCCTCCCCCCCACCAATAAAAAGAAAAAAAAGCACCAATGTGCAACATAAATCACTGACATCATTAAATGCAAATATCCCTTGTGAGAAATACATTCATTTACAGCAGGATCTGATTTTGACATCCACAGAGTATCGATATAATTGTGGATTACACTTATTTTACACACCCAATAAATGTCACAGCACTGAAAGTTACACTGTTTTGTATCCACTTCTAGCCATTTATCAAGATAATTCATTTTCAGACCACCCTGCCCTCCATTTGTGCCTGAATTTTCTCATTCATATAATGGAACAAGACTTTACTAACATACTTTACCTCCCAGTCTGTTCCAGTTCATTCACTAATGTTTGGAAAGACTAGAGAGACTATTTAATAAATACACTGTAGAACAAAGTCTTAATTATTGTTGCGTGGCTAAGAGTTTAATTATTCTCACTCTGCTACCTGAGAGCTGTAGAGTTAAACTTAAAAGACTTCAATTATTCCACTAGGGATATGTCATTTATAGCTCAGTACAGTATAATTTTTCATGCAGTGATCTTACTTTCATTTTTAAATGTAGTTTTCTTTAATTTAGATTTTCCTGAAAACAGCCATATTGCTACAAGCATAAATTTAGGTTGATGAACATTAATGATGTCAGTTCACAGCTGTTCTTAACTTATATAATTACCACTCATTCCCTATGATCAACATTTTAAGTGCCTAAACTATTCAATTAGAAGCACAAAGCACCTTCTTCTGTTTTTGCTATTAAAATCAGGCCTTAGCTTAAGTATCAATAACATTTATGTTATGAAAAAATATGATTGAAGCTGTTGATTTATTAACCAAGTTAGTCTGTGTTTGATGGAAGCTTTGCAAGTATGTAGCACTGCAAATGCATTTAATAAACCATTGAAATTAATGCAACATTAACTACTGATTCTATGAACACTCTAGCATATGCTGCTATCAGTTGTATCCATTATCACAAAATAAACATGTCTTTATAAAAACAAATGATGCTTCATCTTAATATTCCTGATTTTGATATCCTCCACCACAGCTGTTACTACTTCTGTTATAGTGTTTTGCTATAAAGAGCCACCTGTTATAATAGATGGTTTTATTCTTAGGAGAAAAAAAAGTATTAATGAAGCAAAAAATCTAATGGACTTTTAAGCTTTTGAATAGTTTACCAGTATCTGAATAATTTACTGAAATCTCTTTTAGATTTTTGCAAGAAATACACTGAAATATTCTGAGTTTTTTTTCTTGTATTTCAATTTGACTTAAAGCAAAACGTATTGTTGTACAAGAAATGTAAATTAATATGTTTCTTTTCAGTTTAACATGGGTTACCAATACTAGTTTTTGCTGTTATAGTATAGATTGCAATGTAAAAGAAAAGAAACTTGTACACATGAGAGAAATATTGTTTATTTAAGATAAAACTGCTGATTCAGTTTTTTGAACAAGAATTCACTTGATAGTAAGCCCCAAACACTTGTTTAAAATGGGCTATGTAACTATCAGAGAAAGTCATTTTTGATTAACTTTTGCTTTGACATTATGAATGATTGCTGCTTACCCTATAAATCTGCCATTTCTAAGCCAGCATTTTCTATGGTGAAAACCTTTCATCAGAGAGAAGAGCATGATTTTCAAAGCATCAGTTTCCTTTCAAAAGTACCTCATTATAAATAGCACTGTAAGAGTATACTGATTCTTCTTCAGATTCATTGCCTTTCATTTTATGTTTTTGCAATTACACACAAAAAGGTTTCTTCTTTTAAGGGGGAAGTTAATCTTTTTATAGTTCTCTTTTTTTCTTTTCTGTTTTCTTTCTGTGTTACCTCACCTCTTTCAACGATCCAGTTGGATCAAACATAGTATTGAGTCACTGTATTGTTATTAACCTCTCTCTACAAATGGATTAAATAACTGTATTGAAGTGTGAAATTCTTGGCAATGGGAATATAATTAGCAGCTCTTCTGCTGATGGTGCAGTAAGAGAGGCCATCTCCTTATCTGCTGGTTGTTAGCTAGGGTGAAATTTCAGTATTATCTTTAGCAGGGCCTTTGAAATTGATGCACAGAGAAATGTAATTTGTGATGCTTTAGTTTCAGATGGTTCCCAGAAAGGCACATACAGAACTGAGTTATGCATTTAAGCTTCATGTTTATGGGGTGAGTCAGGCACTTAGATGGGATTCACTGAAGCTTACACTTTTAGAAGATCCAACTACGTTACGTATTTTGAAATGCAATATACAAGTTTAGCTTTCTGATCAGACAAAGTGGCTTCTTCTGAAGTAAGGATACAAATCTAAAAAGGTCATATCAGGACTTTCTTGCCTCTTTAGAGATTGCAAATAGAGCTACATCTCAGTAAGTATTGGAAGCAAGACCTGCTGTGTCTGTGCTATTTCCTTTGACATTGAATGAGCATATTGCAAATATTTTTTGGTAGTAGTCTTTATATACAAATATTTATATTGGAATGTTTTGCTTGTTCTGGGGATAGGTTATCTTATTCTGGAGAATAAATCCAATAAAATATGTTGGCAAAGAATTTTGTTAAAAGCTATTGCTATTTCTAAATAAACCATCATACTGTCTTACAGCCCCCCTTCATGCTAAATTCATTTTTACCCAACTTCAGTTCTAAGCAGAAGGTTGTCATGCCCTGCTCACTGCTCTGGACTTTCCTATTTGATCAAACTGACCCGTTCAATTCTGTCTTTCTCTGCGTCTAATGGCATGTCCTCAAGATGTGCAGCTTACAGACACAAGCACTGGTAATATTACTGCTCTTTTGTTCAATAGCATACTGATTACACTAGTCATTCAGGTATTTAATTTCAAGGCTGTCCCCCATCTGAAGGGTTTAAAATGAACAGAAAATGGTCCTAATCAGCCATTTCTGCATGGAGTTGAAATGTTCTTTTCCGTTAATAGCAATCAGTACTATTTTAAGATATAAAAGTCAAAGAGTCTAAGTAAGAAAGGACTATAAATCTAAAGCAGGCTATTATGGAGTCACTGGGCTGAAGAGAGTGGTTTGCTCTAACCCTGACTCCCAGGCTGTTTTATTTACTTTATGTTAAGACTTGTGAAACTGGTTATGGGGTTGTGATAAATTCCAAGGACTTCTCTCTCTTCAGAGTCTGGACCTCTGTGTGGAATTATGGCTCTCACTGAAGTTTTCTTCTAGATCAGTGAATCTTGAACTCTCCCTAAAGCCCTAGGCCCACAAGGAGAGCTCTGAAGCATTATTTATTCCATGCTACAGTGCTCTTAACTCCCTTAATTTTTTTACAGGCCTCTGTCATTGTGGTAGGAGGCACTTTCTTAAGAGAGGAAGAGAAGAATCTAGGTCCCTTCATGTTCAGATACATGGCAATTGTGCTTTCATTTTGCTTTCATCACTGTGTGTCAGATAAGATTTTAATGAAACTTCCAAACCCTGTCATTCGGGGATTACGGACATTTTTACAAACTTGATGAGATACGGATTGAAATGAGTGTTGTTGAGATGAAAGCTATTTTGAGTGGATATGCAAAAAATGTTATTCCTAAGAATGTTGACATTTCTATATTAAGTGACAGACTTAAAGTTTGCATATTTTAATGATTTAGGTACCTTCTTAGTTTCAGTTATTTCAAGAATTTAGATATTTGCAAAGAGATCCCTAAGGCTGTGCATACGAGAATCTGACTTAAGATAGCATCATTTGGTAAAGTCGCCTTTCAGATTTAAAATACATCTGTATTCTAATGAGTGCTTTTAACTAGAGATTTTCAGTCTTCTGTCTGAGAGCAAGGTTCTGAACTCTCCCTTTTTCTCCCAGCTCCCTTTTTTAATGCCCTGTTTTATTGTGTTTACAATAACACTAACAACCACTTTCTTTATTGTAAGTTATTTTTTTCATCATGATTTAGGTTTATGAATTGTGTTCTCTTTGGAGAGAAACAAACTAAAGGAATAGAGAGGATGTTAATCTGCTGGCAATTTCAAAAGCCTTGTGAGCCCAGACCTATGTGTTATAAATATATTTTTGATCTTAATGAATATTTTTATACCTGAAAACATAGAACACAAGCTGGAATCAATATAGCGAGACTGTTACTATCTATTGCTACCTGAAGTTTATAAACAGGTGCAGAAATGCTTTCTTAGTTCAGTTACACATCAGGTGAACTTTTTTTTGAAAAAGACTTGCTAAGCTTTGTAGAATAGCAGTGAAAGTATTATTATTGGAGACGTTTAAAATCAGGAGACAAAGACTTCAAAATACACCCTGAGATAGATTATACATTGGTAAGTAGAAATAATGTGTCTTTTCCTTTCTCTGATGTGTCAGATTCTGTGATTCAAGACTGTTTTGTACCAAGTTGACTAATTTAACCAACAACTGTGAACTGTTACTTCATGGATCAAATGAAGCCTTTTAATTGAGCCTTAATAAGTCATTTTGTTACAGTATTAAGAACAACTTTGTTGCTATGAGAAACAGTAAATGACAGTTTAGAGTAGGCATAGACAGCAAAGCTTGCTGTTATGTAATTAATTCAGGATTAATTACATAACAGCTAGCTACATAGATCACCAAAAGCAGGTATTTGGTGCATCCTAGGACACGTCAGTTTAACCAAAAAGCATAACAATTGAATCAGATATCAGTTACCTAATGCGATCTAATGTTGCTCTCTAAGTACACTGAGTGATGTCTGACTTGATACAGCAAATATGAAGTGGTGAGATAGTCTATTTTAATGGAACTAGAGTCAATTTGTGGTGGAACAGGTTTTGAATTAATATGCTTTTTATGCGTGTGTGTGTAATTGCTGTTGTTTTCTTATATGTTGAAATTTTCTGCAGAATGTTGTCTTTTCAAATGATATTTCTTGGATTTCCATAGTACTGTAGAGTCCTGTCCTTGCCTGTTTATAGCAGAGTTGTCCTTCCCTGCTCAGTCTAAGATAACACAATATTATGTTCGATTTAATGTTGAAAGTAGGAAACAAATGAAGAGAGAAATTATTCAAAGTAACTGGACATTTCTAGAATTAATAGCCTTATAGATATAGATGTATACACACGCATATATAGATTAGAAACATATTTGAAACTATTGCTTTGGACCTCGTCTTGAGAACACTGATGATGGTTTGGTATTTTCTTCCAGGATTTTTCCTTTTCGCATTTCTGTTGCCATGCTTCTGCAGTGGTCATATGCAGGAACTCTGTTAGTTGTGAGCTAGCAAATTGAATTCATTTAATGCTAACTTTACCAACAGGACAAAGAAAAGATTTTAGTTTTTAGGATCGATTTTTGCTTTGATTTCCAGAGTTAAAGATTTATTCCCTATGCATTCCTTGTTCCAGGGCATGAGGATATTTTTCCTGTTATATTGGTTTACTTTAAAATTCAACTTTTCCTTGACATGAGCATTTATTTTTCACTACTTTGATTTTAATGTACTTTGAATATTATTATTTTACTCATGCGTAACTAAACACCTCATAAAGGAGTGATATTTCAGTCCTTGAGTTTACATCCCATGAACTAATGTTTTAGATAAACCACATTTAATTGGTCATGTTTGAAACAGTAATCTGTACATATATGTATTGAGCCAAGGCTTGAATTTCTTACAGTGTGGCTACCAGAAAATGATGTGGAGATAGAGATGTGTCAGTGTTATAAATTATAGAATAAAATAAAGCACTAGTAATGGGATTTATTTAGTCATTAAATTAGCAGAGAGGCAAAGAAAGCTGTGCAGAGCTGATTTGTTAAATATGAGACTCAAGTCCTTGGTCCTCTGCAGAAAATATCACTCACTGTTTCCTACTAAGCTAGTACTGCATAGCAGGGCTTAAGCAATGTGATGTGACTATATATCTGATGTAGGTATAATGTATGCACTATCTACTAAAAGATGTTATATCTTACAAATCAAGTATGCATTGTGGAATGCTTAATATAAGTGCAGCATTCTGTATCAGTTTGCCTATTAAGGCTCAATAAATATCTAGTCATAGCAGCTCATAATTCAGTTAACTCAGAGCACGTCTTTCTAAGATGCAGAGTTCAATTTATTACTGAAGGTTCTGTTTGAACAAAGGGAGTTAAAGTGATTTCTCCTTTGCATTTTCTCTTTTTTTTTTATTTTATTTTACTGACAGTGGGGAAGTTCTCACATCGTGTTTTTGTTATTTTTACATCATCTATTGATTAGATATATTTATTTTGATGTAGTGATAGCATTCCAAATGTCCTTGATAACACGCATTAGCACATAGCTGTTGTGTTTGACTCACACCTTCAAATTTCTTGCTAAGATTTTTGTGAAAGTGAATATCTTTCCATCTGTTTATAGCTTTAAGATCTATTTATTCATAGAAATGCAAAGTCTGTGGGAAGAGGCAACGTCGATTATTATGCAAACTGATACAGCCATTTCAATACACTAGCCTTTCTTTCTTATATGTTGCTTTTCTTTCAGTCTGGTAGTATGCATTCAAAAGCAGAAAAGTGCTTGCAAGCATTTGGGACTGTGATATTGTGCTTTATACTAACAGATCAACCAGATCATCAGGGAAACTCAAACTTTTAAAATCCCATATGTATGTTAAGCATGCTATTATGAGTTCTAAAAAAGCCATCAGAGCAAACAATATGAAGTATAAAAAATTAAATAGAAGTTAAATATATATATTCCAGGGATTCAGATGAATGCTGTTCTCGTGTCTGTAGCTATAGTTTCACTCCTTTGTTTTCCAGCAGTCAGGTCGTTACAGTGTGGGGATTAATGCAAGAAAATTGTGACTTTCATAGATGATGATGTAAGATAAGTGCCCAAGGGTTGGGAACTGAGCCCTAAGTGATCTATGTTAAACAGGAATATCCTAAAAAAGTTTTGGGGAGGGTGGACCATCAGTAAATGAGCTGCTAAGTGTGGCTTAGCCAGCTGTATGCCATTATCTGTCACAGCTGCAGGAGATGGGAGGACCATGTAAATCAGACATGGAGAGCTTGCATTTAGAATGGACTTCACACAGAAGAGAAGACTGATGGAAGTTGTGGCAAAGTGCAGGTAAGCTGTTTATGTGTGTGCTGATGATACACATGTTGTGTAATGGAAAAGGGGCTGAACTCATCCCCTTTTATAGTGTGTCCTGAGGGTGTTGCATTGCCTGTGTTAATGAAATTCAACGTGTAAGTTCTTTGCATGAACCATTCATGTTTTCAGATGAAAGCTGTTCTTGTAGAGAGAATAGAGGGTGTGAGTTTACTATTTTTTTTAATATGTTTAAGTTTAGAATAGATACAAATACTCAAATCCTTACCTTATGCTGAAGAACTGCATCACATCTGAAATCAAGCTGTAACCTGAAACTTATCAGTAATTTAATGATAGGCATAGTAATGTAGTGGAACTATCCTAGGCAGATTTGGTGGTGGCTCTACAGATGACAAAGATGATTTCCCTCCCTTCTAGAGAATAAATATAATAAATTGATCTGTATGTAATTAATCCACTGGGATGCACATTGCTGTAGTCAGAACCCTTTACTTTAGGTTATGTTATTACCATATGAATAAGGCAAGTCAGCTAGACTTCTGGAGCAGAACAGTGACTTTATTCTTAGTAATAAATCAGTGTGACAAATTATTGATATATTAGCAAATATATTAATGAGTATACGTTAGTATATATAAACATGATACGCTAGTATATGTATACCTTTCCCACATACATATTATATATGTATATATATCTAACGTGTGTGTGTACTCCACAGACTAATATATATCTCTATTACTGGTAACTTCTATTTTACATATTCTGTAAATGGGAGATCAGATCTGCAGTGCACCTGGGCAGCTCCTACCACCTTGCAAAGGTGGTGCTAAAATGTTGAAAACTCAATTTCCAGACTTTGATTATTGTTTTTTCTGTGCTGCAAAGTTATTCGTGCATCGCTTTCACATTGAAAGAAGAATGGGTTGCATAAAATGTTGAGAAATTGATGCTGATTTCCTTCTGTTAAAAGATTCGGGGTTTGTCAGTCTACTGACTTTTTTTTAACATTAGTTTTCTGTTTTCTTAGTTATTTGGGATCTCTGTGAATACTGTCTGTAGTTCTCAGACTCTCTAAATGAAATCGAGCGTACTGTTTGCCTTGCAACTGGCGTCTTGGTTTTGCCATGGAAACGGGGTAGAGTTATGAAATGAAATGCCACCTAAATTGAAAAAGCAGAGAAACATACTCGGCATCTAGACTGCAGAAATTAGCATCCTTAATATTTTCTTATTTGGACAAGGAAAACATTTTAATGAAATTGTAAAGAGTATTTTGATATTTTTGGTATGTAAAGTAACCTTCTTTCAAACATGATACAAGAGAAACCACTATGGCAGAAGAAGTCTTAGAAGCTTCTTTTAAAACTAAATGATGAGTAAAACTATGAAAGCTGTTAGCTCCCACCCCACCCCCCAGGCTTCCAGTACATCAGCCAAAAAAGCTGTTCTCTTTTGGGTGCCTTGTGCTTTGCATTGAGTATCTGGAGTCAGTTCTGTTTAGATCAAAGAAAATATGTGTCTATGTGATGTGCTGTGTTCTACTGAGATTTAACTTTTTTTTTTAAGTTGTCTAACCATTCTTAATATAGATGAAATTCCATGTTATGGGTATGTGTGTAATATATATTAACATACATGTGTATGTGTATAAACATACACGAGTGCTTGTGTACTTTCTTCCCTTTGAATCTTAACTCTACCTAGGAAATGACATGTTACACCTTCTCTCAGCTGCAGTACCATTTTCATCTCTTTCAACTATCCCTAACCTCAGAGCTGTCAATTCTAGCTTTCAGTTTTCTGTCTTACCCCATAATGTGTCTCAGTTCTGTTCTTGTCTCTCTTTGGCGTGGTAGTCACAATAGTATTCCTATACAATCTGACATTCAAGGAAATGAAGCTCTATAAGTGAAACTCTCAGTTGTTTTAAATGTTGTTGCTATGTCGCATAAACAATTTCAACCTGAAACATTAGTTAGGTTGCCATAAACAAACAACTCTAGTGGTGAGTGTATAAATATAGGAGGGTGGCAAAAATCCTTTGGCTATCAGCTATTCAACATTTTGGGAAATAATTTTTTTTTATCCTTACTACTTCAAAGGAAAAATAGAGACTCACTTGTTATTTTTATGAGAGCTTCAAACCATAATGCCACCTCCTGCAAGCTGTCAGTCCTAAGACAAGACTATGCTGAGAATTTCATTAGTCAGTTATTGACTTCACTTAGTAGTTTAAATGATAAGCATTTATTAGATTGACGTGTAAGTCACCTTGAACGTGATGTATTTTGGTAGTTGCACTGTATCTTTATTTTACTTAGTTTATGTTGGCAGAAGTGGGCTTGAGAATATTTTGTTCTTGTTTTATCTTTGGAAAAGTTGTAACATGAAAGTTCCTACGCTACAAGCTTAGACGGAAAGCAGTGGGGAAGTTAACTATTTTCCCTTCAAATTTAAGGTGTGGTGATTAGTGTATGGCTTGATGAGTTTTCTCCAAAGTTTTTGCAGTAACATTCTTACTTCGGAAAGAGCCCAAAACATACTCCTAAGTGCAATGAGGAAGCGTTTATAGATACTAGCATTAACTTTTAGAGCACATGGTGAAAATAATGAATCAATTGGCTCTGACTAAACTTACTGCCCTCAAGTAGGAAAGCAGCTTGTCTTTAGTGCAAGACTTCCAGACAGGTAAAAATTACTTAGTGTAGATGTGTCAGATGTATGAACAAATGGTTGTGTGCTAAGCAAGTGGTGCTATGATGAGTGTTGGAATAACCGTACTGAAGCATTGCAGTCTGCATGGATGAGGATACACTTCGGTAGTCTTGCTTTTAGTCACAGTCTGGCATTCTTGACAGCACATCTGTAGTGTCAGCCAGCTCTAGTGTTTCACTAGTGACTAGAAGGTTAAACATCATAGTAGCAGTTATATAAACAGAGCACATAGTTATACACACACACACACACACACAGTTTATATATAATCTCAGTACTTACTAAAATATACTTGTAGTAGCAGATAGCTGCACATTTGTCCCTTGTGTGAACCTTTTGCAAAAGCAATATGCAGTTTAGCTTCTTAGGCTTCTGCATTTACCACTGTTATGTAAGCTTCAAGTCCTAGATATCTGGGTATCTGACAGATTTTTTTTTAATTTTTTAATTATTTTTTTAGAAACTTCTGGGCAATTGAGGGGAAAACACGATGGCCATGTAGGAGTAGTTTTCTGTTTGTTGTTGTTTTTCCCCAGAAAACCTCCTCTAAATAATGCAAAACCCAGGTTATTCTGGCTAGTGTACCCACCCATCAGCAACAGAAGTGAAGTCTCACTTCATACCAATACTGAGGTAAACAAAATTAGGTTTAAATGATCTAATCCAGCTGTAGTAAGAATGGTAATTTAATGAATGCTGATCTCCATGCTTCTGTATTCAGTCTTCTTCCAGTAACTGAGTTTGCTCAGGAATTCTACAAAACATGAGACTCTGCATTATAATGTATGCAATGACTGACTCAAGGAGTGCAGAGCTCTAGACGTTCAGCAAAGCTCATTTTCTCCCTTGCATACTAAACCGTACACTTAGGTAGAAGTTTGAATCATTTCATTCTCTGCTCCTTTTTTAGTTAATTTCTATATGGATAAATGACTTTGTGATTAAACTTTCTGTGTATGTGAATGTGAACATGCAAATCAGTTTCTCTTGAGCTACCATTTTTGCATTACTAAAAATTATTGAACTCTCTGAATCATTTCAGCTTAAGTTGGCAGAAGTAAGTATTTCAAAATGTATGCATGCATACAAAGTTTGTGAAAATAGACAAGCAGAGAAGAGCCAAGAAGTGTACTGGAGGAGCAATATATGTTTTAAGATGCTGAACAACCTGTTCATGTAGATTCTTTATATGCACTGTACTGGAATAGCTTCAGTTAGAAATCATGGTTTTAATAACCACAAGACTTGAGGAAATTGCACATAAGGAATTTTTGTGCTTTTTTTTCTTACTGTTTCAAAGACTGTGGACTCTTAGAGGTATACCAACAAAGAAGTCCTACAGTGTTTATTTCTGAATCCAAAAACAAAAATTGACTAAATATTGAAGGCACTGATTTTAAGTCTTAGACTTTGAGAATTATATTCAATGGCCGATCTGTATCAAGATTTGTTTAAAATGAGAAACTAGTGCAACTTTATGGTGGTAGAAGCATCTGTGGTTCAGTTCATGGTTGTATCATTGGATCTTCAGGAATAGTCAAAAGAATTATGGATTGAATGTAATTTTAGGAAAATAATGTGATGTCATTATTTTTGACATTTGAATACTGGAAACCTTTGTCTTAATTTCTGAATGCATACAATTGGAGTGTATGATTTGGATAAAACACTATTGACAGTAATAGTCAATCAGACTATTACTGACTAGACAATTATCAAGGAAATGTAAGTCTGCAAATACGAATTTGTGACTACAATTTCATGAAGAAAAGTTTCGATAGGGGGTTATGAAGCCATGAGTTGTAACAGATAGGAACGTCTATCAAAGCAAGTGTGGTAAGCTTTACAACCTCATTAATTTCTGTATGTGTTTCCTGATTAACACAGTGCAGGGTAAAGACAGGAACAGTTCTGTTCCATGAAGTTATATCGTTTCCTATTGGGATAGCAGAAAATAAAATCTGTAACAAGATTTTAAATTACTGCCTAATTCTTTATGTACGTATCTAGAGTTAAATAGATGTGAAGACCTAATAAGTCAACAAACCCACAAAATACTAGATGCATTCATGACTAAGGAGTTTGATAGGGGAGATTTGCCATGTTTGCTTAGAGGAAAATAGTTTTCTGGTGTCTTTTTTATTAAACGAGTTCCTCATCTCAGTGAAGATTTTGTTGATCTTTCCTGCCCTGTATAATATATGTATATGTTCCATTTCTGCAAGGCTGTGCTTGGAAATCAACATGGAGAAAAATGCTCTTATTTGTACTTTCCTGACCTTCTCAAGAAGTCAGTTTTGTTTCACTTATTACATTTTGAGTTGTTGTGTAGATGGCTAGAATTTTTCCTTCTTTTCTGACCGTTACATAAGGTAATCTATAAATAACTTCACATCCAGTTCAATTCACAAAGTTGAGCAAAGGGCAAGAGTAACTCAGCTGACCTATGATCAGTTCTTAAGTTGCATTTCTGGACTACAAGGAACACATTATTTAGTTTTGCATCTGAATTCTTTGTGAAACAATGGATTTTCAACAACTGTCCTTAGAAAATATATAGGAAGGAACTTAGTTGGACTTGATCTTTATTGGGTCCCTTACATCTTCAGATACTTCATGATTTTGTGATAGAAACCATGTGATTATAAGGGGGAGAGAGAAGCAATAATGACAGTGTCAAAAGGTGGGTTTAGAGTACCAGTGGAAAGAAGTGAATTTACTGGAGTAAGTGTATGAAAAGAGACTACTGAACAAAGAAGATTTAAGGAAGTTATGCCTATCGTGTCTGTCAGAGACTGTTATGTCTCAGAACCTAATCACAACTGGGCTGCCTTGCAAGGCAGTGTTATAAAAGCCCTGTCCCAAAGGACACTGTAGTAATGTAGTGTTCCTATGAAAAGTTACAGGAGGCAGTTCAGTTAAGCTATTTTTATGGGGTACGTGAAACTTTGGTTTCTATAAATGTACGTGTCTTATTGCATTTAAAACTAAAATGCTGCTGCTTTACTAGACTTGAAACTGCATGTAGGGATAAGCAAAAACATGAATGAAAATAGCAAGGCTTGACTGCTTGCTTACTTCATAAAGTCTGCTTTTCTCTTCTGAGCATTCCAGGGAAGTAGCCTGAGATGACTTGCCTTTGCTATGATGACTGACTTTGATATAAATTAGTACAGTTAGACTATTCTGCCAATCCTGAAATCTTTACATTGGTGGTGTGAATTGTTTTTTCCCAAATCAGTGAATTGTTTTTTCCCAAATCAGTGTTGCATCTTGATGTGATACTTTAAAGCTAGCTGTTTCCCAGCTCACAGTGTTCTGTGAAATTTGAGGCTTTCCTGTTGGCTTATCACAGAAGAACAGTCTTAGAATACCTTGGTAGCTTTGGTGCAAATGATCTTGATTTGATTTTAATTACGAGCTAATTTAATCCTAGATACAGGTGAGGCTGCTACCTGTGTGTGTCATGATTCAAAAGAGTCAGCTGCAGCAGAACAAAAAACATTCATGGCTGAAAATGTGCATGGCAATAGGTGAATGTTTCAGTAATCTATTTTAGAGGTCCAAAAACGACAGCAAAGAGTCACTTTAACTCTGTGAGGGCACACATGTATTTATGAATAATAAATGTATGTAACAAATGAAGGAGGAAGCTAAAAATGTAGATGAAAAACTGAAAATGCCAGAAAACTGATAAGGGAAAGACAGAGAGTGAAATACATAGTTAGTAGAATTAAGAAAAAAAATAAGATATACTGACAAAATTGTCTAGATTTATTCCTGTATGGAAGTAGTAGAATTGATCATGTGAATTTAGGAAAGGCAGACAGGTTCAATAAATATTTGAATTTGGTGAAGAGATGGGAATGAACTAAATGATATAATGCATCTTCCTTTCCAACAGCAATTAAGGAGTTTAAGTAATAGCTACTAAACTAAACATTTTTAAATCATCAGGTCCCAGTAACTTCCTTATTACAACCTGTCAGAAGTACTCTGTTTGGCAGTTTGACAATCAAGCTTTTTTTTTTTCACGTCACTTAATACTTCTTCATCTTTCCATGCACTGTTACAGACCTTGAGCAACCACTCAGCAGTTTTCTAGATCTTGTTCATAAGCTATTTAAATCTTGTTAGTAAATAACAGAAAGGAATCATATTGTATTACTATAGTTGTACATTTTACCTTTCCCCTCATCCATTGTGTTTTCTTTGATGTGTAACATGGCACCTGAGGTAGAAAAATGTAGAACTGTAATTTTTTCTTTCACTGTGTTTAATAGTACTACTGTTTTTTTTTGCGACCTTTCTTAAGAGTAATGTCTGAGAATCAAAAGTAGTTTTCCTCCTGTTGTCCACCTGGATTTTGATCTTCTGTTTCCTGTTTCGATTTGTCACGTCAGTAGCACTATAGAAATCATGGGAATTTTGTTCAGCCTGTTTGTATTCCACTATCACTTGCATTATTGTGTGTAGAGAGGATGGAGTTTCAGGTATTGTTTTGCTGCTGGAATTATTTTTCATAGTTCACGAACTCGATACAACTTTGAGCTATATGCAGTGACCCATTCTTTGTCCCTAATGTGATAATGATGGTGAATTATTATGACATTAATGTTAACCTGTGTCATTAGGGTTTAGGCAGATTTATCACAATATACAGCCTCATTGAAAGTTTTCCTGGGAAATGCCATCCATTGGAAACCCCTGCTGACAGAGTGAGTTACATAACAATGAGAAAATCAGTAAAAAAAAGTCCTCTAAAGTCACCAATAGTCAACAACAGCATACAGTGTAAGTAACAGTACTAGCCAAATTGAATGTGGAAGTATAGGAAATGTGGTTATCCACTGAAAATAATACATTTGTAATTTCTTGGTGTTCCAAAATTTGATGACAAAAATTTCGTTGTCATCATTTGATGATAAAATTTTCAATACATTTTCAGAATTTTCAAAAATTTTCAAGGGCTTTTTCAATTCAAAGGATTAATTCCACCCTGTGTGAGGGTAGAGGTCAGACAGGTGCTGCTCTTGATCACTGATGGTTCTTGAAGATCTGGATTTCCTTTACAGTATGAAAAAATTCTATTTACTTGGTTATGTTCTTATGAGTAGGTTTATCTTGCTTGCTTTAGATAGAAGCATCTCTAACGTTTCATGTGTACTTGAAAATTTTAAGCGCTTTTCATCTACTTTAGTTAAGTAGTGTTATTTATGAAGCTTTGTCTCAGAACACTGTTTGTATTTTGCTTTATGCTGGCTACTGGTGGATAGCAGGATTTCAGATATATTAAAAAAGTAGCATCTTATACAGTGTATAATCAAGTATCTATCCTTTTAATCTTTGGATTAATTGTTCCCCTTCCCTATCCTGGTGGGTTTTTTCTTTTTTCTTTTTTTGCCAAATTAAAATGCTTTCCAAAATAGCACTTCTCTTCTTCCTGGACAGTAGATCTGCATTCTTTGTAGGGTGCAGATCTGCAGATTTGTGGTGATCCATTGTTAAATATCACCAAAATCACCAAAATATGTCCGTTTTTATTAATGCTGAAATGTCTGAAATAAATCCTATCTCCTTTGTGGGCTGAATGGAGGATGTCTTTTGCTTTTGTTTGCATTGTCTTTTGTTTTTGTCTGCAACTCTGTTGCATGAGATCTGTCATGCACTCTGTATTAGTTCTGTGTATGATATCCACTGTTGCAGAAAGCTTATTAGCAGAAAGGCAAAATAAATATGCTCAGTAGAATACCAACCACATTTTAATCCTAAGTGTGCAGTGAGGAGCACCAGAATAGCATTTTTTTTCCTCTACATGCAGTAAACTTTAAGTATCAAGTGGCTTCTGAGGGTAACACAGAACACGCTGCTGACCTCATTTTTTGAAACATTCTGGAGTTGGTATTTAAGAGTTATGGTACATCACAGATGTAGGGGTAGAATGAAGGATGCTTACTGCCATTCCTGCATTGCTAGCAGTATGTCTAGTTTCTTGGCAATCAATCTGACTAGAAACTGAATTGCTTAAGATGACTAGATGATTGCAGATTTTTTTTTTAAGGAGAAGTGTATTGTGTAAATGTATAATTGTAACTTTCTCAGTTTCACATCTTCATGCACTCATTTTAATGGCATAACAAAGAGATGAATACTATTGAATGAATGTAGCTCTTAAGAGAGTAGGGGAGGTTGTGATGTGGGAGTCAGCCTCTTCTCCCATGTAACTAGCAGGACTAGAGGGAATGTTGTCAAATTGTGTCAGGGGAGATTCAGGTTGGTTGTTAGGAAACACTTCTTCAAGAGAGTGTTTAGGAACTGGAATGGGCTGCCCAGGGAGGTGATAGTCACTGTCCCTGGAGGTGCTCAATAAACATTTAGATGTTGAACTGAGGGACATGGCTTAGTGGTAAATATTGGTGATGAGTGCATGGTTGGAGTGGGTGATCTTAGATCTCTCTTAGAGGTTGCTTAGTTGGAAAGCATAAGGAGCTTTTCCATGTTTCCTTTCCCAGACACTGGAGGTAGTAAAATATTTTGAAAGAGATGGTTAGGTGTAGAGGTTAGTTGCTAGCAATAACAATACTTTTCTAACAATATTCTTTTGTGGTTTAAATATGTTAGCATAATTTCTCAAATAAAAACAAAATAGCCAAATGTATGCAGAACAAGAGTTTTCAGAAGGGAAAAATATCTTAGAGGCAGCATGCCTGGGATGGATGAGAGTGGGAGCTGGATTATATTTGCTTTATTAACTACCAAGACTGAATTATCAGTGCTTGTTCTACTTTTTTTTTTTTTTTCCCCTTCTTGATTGCCTCCCATTTACTGTCTTTTTTTACTTCAGGATTAAGATTACAGATTTTGAGCCTTCTGAAGTGGATATCAATTAGATATGTGGAAGCAGAAACATGTAATTTGCCTTAAAACATAACTTAAATCTAGTAAATGACTTTTTGGAAAAGTTTGGTATTGCAGTGCAAACAAAACGTATTATAAATACTAAAGTCAGAGTAAGAAATTGCTATTTACATTAAATCAAAAACTGCCCTCTCCCACTCACTTGGTACTGGAATTCAGGTAAACTTCCCCCTCCTAAATGTAAAGTTTTCCTAGGTGCCTGAAGCTGTGCTGTTGTGTGTGCTCAGAATTGTCATCTCGTGTATCATAACAAAGTCTGGGGTTTGCAACAGATATTTTGCCTGTATTTTCTGCAGTACTTGATGTGATAGAGTTCTTTATGTACTCAATGGCACAATTTAGGTCTAGAAAGATATCTGCTGCAACTATTGAGAGAGGAGATTAAAGAGGCTCCAGAGATAGGAGAGGTCTAAACAGATGTCTCATGCAACAGTTGCAATGTTAACAAGCCAGTGGGCTTGTATCTTCCCTTCCTAATAGAAACCAATTCATGTCCTGTAACTGCATTTTTTATTATAGTCATCTTAGTGTCTGTAAATACAAACATTTTTATTTATCATAAAATCATCACTTCTCTTGATGCATCAATATTTACTTTGTTTACTTCTTTATTATGCAGTGATGGAATATGTTAAACATTTTCATTTTAAAAAATAAACACCCTTTCAAGGGAAACAAAATCCAAGGAAGAGATTATTAGTTAATGGTAGATATTAAAGAAACAACAGATTAGACTGTCTATTGGAATTTTTGCTATGTGTTATTTTGCATGTTTTGGCAGATTTTTCATAAATTAGAACAGATTCTCTCTTCTTGCAACTATTCAAGAAGTTTTAATGGTCTGGATAGTGTTCAAAAGAAAATGAAAGAAAACATTTTCGTGGTGGCTATCAATCTCATGGCTCTCTAAGACTAAGCTATGCTTTTAGTCTTCTTTCCAGCATACTAGTATGCTACCAATTTACAGGTGATTAATTGCATTTTCATGCCCATGGCTTTTCACGCGTTCCATTTTAGAGAGCTGAATGCCTATTTTTATTGATAAGGCAAGAAGTTAGAAGCATCTCCTAAAATCCTCCTGTTGACCTTTTACTTTCTTCCTTTTCCTAAGCTGTCTAACTAAGGAGAATGCTTGAAATGAATTTTCTAACAAATTAAGTGCTGTGACATCATTAGGCCTTTGAGTTCAGTGGCCCTGAGATTTAATTAAATGTCAAACAAATACCATACAATTCTGCCCACAAAAACAGTGTTATTTGCAGAAAACTAGGGCATCACATGTTTTTCTTTGCCTAGTGATATAGTGACATTCCAGAGAATAATTCCACTGAGTGTGCTGAAAATGAAATGGCTACTGCATTGTGCAGTGATGACTAGTGGATGTCGTGAGGTAACTTAGAAGCTTTTATCCTGGTATTACTTAGTTAAACTAACATAGGTAATCATATATATATTTAGTGGTATCTGTCATTGTAACTCTTTATTGCTGTATAAAATGACTACTTTCAGGGAGAATTATAAACTACAATCCTAATGTGGATATTTCTCCCCCCAAAAAAGTCTTTTCACACTTTGAGCAGTTTATTAGGTAGTTGCTCCAGCAAGATTTCTAGTCTTTTATGTTACTGGTATTGTTGAGTGCTAGAGAGAACTTCTTGGACTGGTAGCACTTCAGATGCCAGAGGCTGTGTTCACTCTCATGTGGTAGAGGTGACTATAGGCACTCTCCAGGAAGAGACCTGAAACTGGTTTGTCATGGAGTCTGGAGGAGAAAACTAAGATTAGAAAAACTTTGTTTCATGTCAAGTAACAATCAACTTTCATAAAGTCTATGCTGTTCATCAATACACAGTATATCCAGAGTGAGGCACTGATACAATCAGATTGTATGTCTCCATTTTTATTTTTTATTAACGTTTATTACCTTTATTATTCCTCTTACAGAATGTTGTTTTGATTTTTGGCATCATAGTTCATAAGTTCATAAGTTCATAAGGTTGGAAAGGACCTATAAGATCATCTAGTCCAACCATCCTCCTATCACTATCTCTACCCAACTACTAAATTAAGTCCTTTAGCACCTCATCTAAACGCTTCTTGAACAGCGCTAGGGATGGTGCCTCAACCAGAATCCTTAAGAGGATAGAATAGAATCCTTAAGAGTTGGAAGGAGCCTTGAAAAATCATCTAGTGCAGCTCCCCTGCAATGAACAGATATCCACAGCTAGATTAGGTTGCCCAGAGCCTGATCCAGACTTCCCATGAAAGTCTCCAGGGATGGGGCATCAGCCACATCTGGACAGCCACCCTCACTGAAAGACTTTTTCCTTTTTATCTAACCAAAATCTACCCTCTTCGACCTTGAAACCATTTCCTCTTGTTCAATCACCAAAGACCCTGAGGACGTTGTTTTAGATATCTGGCTCAACAGTATTGCAATAGAGTTCTGACTTATGCTAACCTTATATAAATTCTATTAACAGTTGCTGAAGGTTGGTTTTGCCTCAACTGATTGTGCTGATTTTTGAAGGCTGGTCAATGGATACAATTGATTCTGTATTTCAATGCTCGACTGATCTGTATAAAATGAGATTAAGACTATTTTTCCTATATTAATTGGAAATGTGCCTCAGATTTCAGTTATTCTTGTATATTGACATTAATTTTACTGCATTTACTCCTGAAGAATGGCAATATAGTATTCTTTATGTCCTGGCTTTTCGGCATCCCTTAGTATCTGTACAATTTTCGTTAAAATTAATGAGTCTTCTTGTTTTCTAAATTTAGGTTAAAATTCCCTGATTTTAATATGGTAGAATTTCTGCTATGAAACAGTTATTTGGGATCCTCTGGTAGTCTAATTGATTTACAATACCATATGTATCCTCATAATTCAACTCTGAGAGCTACTAGTACATAATCCTCTGATGAAATAAAGACAGTGTAGGCTGTCACAGGCTCTACTGTCTTGCCACATCTTTGTGATGATATTTCAACAAAATTGAGGCTGTCTGGTCCTTTTATCTTCTCATCTGGATTGGCTGCTTGAGCTGGTTTCAGGACGCTCTTGTTTGTATTTTTTTTTCTTTTTTTGGTTGGAAGTGTTTTGAGAAGGCATGTGGAGCTTATAGATCCACATGCCTTAGATAGCTTATAGATTTTCATGATGCTCCACAGAGACTGTATTTTGGGAAATCTGCATTTCTTTTTTTCTACGCATGGGTAAAATGATGTTTAGTAAAAGTTGAAAATATAGAGGTGCACTATATTTTTCCCAAGGCTGTTTATGGCAATAGAAATTTTCCAGAAGGAGTGTCATAGAGGAAAAGATGTTTTTTGTTGCAGTCTTCATCTTTTGGACAGGCTGTGCAACTGCCTGGTCCTGCAAGTGGAAAAAATGTGTTACAGAGTAGTAAAAAAAACAAAAAAGTACTAGAAAGTACTGTCTTTCCTTAATTTCTGCAAGAATGGTACACCTAATATGCGTCTAATCTAGCTTTAGTATGACCTTGTTAACTCTTCGAAGAAGGGCCAATAAGATGAATAATTATATATGTTACATGTTTTGCCCTTGGTATCAAAATATTATTTAAAAACAAACTAAAGAAGCATGTGTGTGTTGGAGGGGAACATTAACTCTCTTCCCATTACTCTGTGAGCTTCTGAAGTATTGCTTCATTATTTTGGGCACTTGGAAATTGAAAATGACCAAAAAGTGTTTTTCTCAGAGGCCCCGCTAATGTTGTGCAGAGTAAATGTAATTGCTCTACTTCAGAGAACATAAGTCCTAGG
The DNA here is from genome assembly GCF_038088225.1 of Cyrtonyx montezumae. Taxonomy (NCBI): domain Eukaryota; kingdom Metazoa; phylum Chordata; class Aves; order Galliformes; family Odontophoridae; genus Cyrtonyx; species Cyrtonyx montezumae. The sequence continues at coordinate 16,583,649 of NW_027071826.1, forward strand.
GAGCTGAACTTGAGCCAATTCACACCACTTGGCCTCCATTCAGCGTTTTCATTTTGCTGTGATAAGGGTAGTGTGAACAGGTATAGATTGCTTCTCCTCTGTATGGATTAATCCCAAAGGGACATAGAGCAATAGAGCAATGATGAGGTACAAGTTTAACAACTTTGTTTTAGAAAGCATTGACTAACATATTTACAAATGTGTGTGTATATAGGCTTATAAAGGATTTGGAGAAATGGCTGTGTGACTGTAGAATACTCCCTCCCCAGAGGCTACTCTTTGATATAATAGCTGGGACAGCCTCAAAAGTTAAATCACATTTTCAACAAGTTTCTCAAAGGCTTGGCATAGTCTTGATTCTCATTATAATTCACTTACCACAGAAGGGATAGATTGGAAAACTCAGAACAGAACAGATTGACATTTCAAGCCTTTTTCACCCGTGTTATTTACAGTTTCTTGCCTTGCTGGGTTTTACTGAAACTCTTATTTTTGCTTTTTTGTTAATCATCTGAAAATCACTGGGCTGAATTTGCTCTCTTCTCTCTGTAATTAACACATAAATGTTTTTAATTCACAATGTAGTATTTTTACATATGGAAAATAAGCGTGTTAAAATTTATTGAGATTTTATAAGTACTTTTTTTTCCTAGTAAAACTGGGAAGAAAATGGTATGAAGGCTTTGAAATAAAATTTTCCCTTCAAAAACTAAGCTTAAAACTTACTTAATGACTTTATCCTGTTGGTTAGACACTTTTTTTTATTTTATTTTTCTTAGGACTAATAGAATTAATAGTCACTAATAGTAGATGATAATTTAGCAGAATATAGTATTTAGTAAATCAGCTTTCCTCAGATCGTTGCCACTATTTTGTTTTTAGGCCCGTCTCCCTACCCTTTCCCTTTTCCCCTTTCCTGGTGTGTGGCTCCCCTTGCCCCATTCATCAGGGAATGGGGCCAGACCAGCCCATAAACTGTTGACAGCTGAGATGCATACTGATTAAATTTGGATAGCAAGGAGTCTTCCCTGATGTGACTGAGGTCCTTGATAACATTTGTGCCTTTTTCTAGTAGCAAGAGGCTGAAGTGGAGTGCTGTCTGAGCTCTGAATATTGGGTAGAGTTTGGGTCATCACAGGCAGGTTCAGGGTCTTCTCTAGCAGTTCATTACTGATGCTGTAGTAATGCTCAGAAAATTGCTAACTTAACACTGAGTCCATGCTGCTTTACAGCATACAAGGGTGCAATAAAGTGAACTGATGTATTCTGATGAAACATTTGGAAGAAGCCCTTTACAGCTGCAATTGCAATTTGCAGAAACTTACACACAGGAATATTGTACTTTCCCTTGAATGTTTGTTCACTGAAGTCTTAAGTGAGAGCTTGCCATTAAAAAACAAGTCATGTTTAGTCTTGCTATTGACTTTCCTGGCTTTCCAGGAGCTGTCTTTTCACAGAATACTTTTTTTTTAAGGGGCATTATGCTAAATAGGCATTTCTACAGATTAAATTAAAGAGATCTTGGGGGGGGGGGGGGGGGGGATCCTTTTCTTGGGACAGTGGTCTAACCAATGAAATAAAGTTGGTAATAAAACAAAGATTTTGATGCCATGACCTATCAACTGCTGATTGCCTACAGTGCTTTAACCAAACTTCCCTAAAATAAATTACAGGTGTCCAAGTAATGGATCTCCTTTAAAATGGCTTGTTTTGTGGGTGCTTTTTTATTTTTTATTTTTTTAGAGGCATTGCATGTTAATTTGATCCTCTATAAATCTCATAAAGAACTTAACGCTGTGTGCATTTGTTTTTGGAACAACTGAAGAACTCCTGACACTTCTTTATTGTATTTCATTACATTCCATAATCCCTTTCAACATAAGAAGTGTAAAATTCCCAAATGACTAGTAAGTACCTTGTCACTCTTGTTGATCTGTATGAATTAGAACTTGTGAGCTGGGTAGCAGCATTTCTAGCAGTATATGTATACTTATCACTAAAAGCCATTTTAATTTCAGTGCATTAGTCAAACCATTGATTATTTAAATTCTTAGCTGAGATAATCTATATGAATGTTATTTATTGTTTGTTAGTTGGGGGAGTATCCTGGTTAAGTGAGATTTGCTGTACCAGCTGAATGCATATAAGTTTATGGGATCCCAATGGGATTAATCCCAGAGTACTCAAAGAGGTGGTTGATGTCACTCTGCTAAACATCTTTGAAAGCGCTAGGTGTTGTACTTGGGCTGGGGCAATCCTAGGTATTTATATAGACTAGAGGAAGCACTCCTGAAAAGTAGCCCTTCCACAGCACTTCATTTTAGGAGCAGTTCTGTATAATGTTTTCATAGAATATCAAGAATCAGTGGTCCTGTCACTGTGTTCAACTCATACTGAAATGTACAAATGTCTTCGCTTTACACAACTCTCTCTGCATCTGGGCACTACTGATGCAATAAACAGCAAAGCTCGGTGTTATCGACTTCGATTTTTGTTCCTTCACAATGATAGGAAATATTTCTGTTCTGCATTTGCATGCTTCATATTTTTACCAATAAATAGTTTATTGACTACTAAAGCTGTTTTGCTGTATATATTAGCCATGTATTTTTATGGAAGGATTTCTTTGTTGTCCGTTACTGATGCGGAGAATCTGTTCTGTCGCAAGTTTTAGTGGTGTTAAGTAAACTTAATGTACAGCTGAATGTGAATACTTGAAGTTGTGCAAGTGAATTGTAATTGGATGCTAATATTCTGGATATCTATTGAAAAATCTTTGCTGCTGCCTTTGTGCTGGGGAGAGGAATGTGTGAATGATGACTAAACATGGTCTAACCATTTCAGATGTCTAGCAGTTTACTAGTCTGCAGTGTACAGATTTCACTTCTGCCTAGAAAGTTGAAAATAGAGAGCAACTAAAAAATAGCCTTATGCCTCCCAGGGAGATATGTGTGAGCCAAATCTGTTCTGTGAACATTGGATACTTTGGTAGGCTGTGGTGATTGTTTAAGATATTTGCCTTTATTCTATGACTCTTTGCTCCCCATTCTGCAGAAATAACTTTTCCTTTCTTGATCTACAATATATTACTGTAAAGGTCTGAGTGGATGCTGCTGTGCCCCTGCGCACGTTGACATGTGATGCAGTGCTGGGCCATCAAAATGTTTCTGGAGGAATTTTCTTCTCTCTCACTGGAATTATCAGGCCTATGTGAGACCATGCATTTCTCCATTTTACAGCCTGGCCTAGTCAGAAGTATTTGCATTGTTGCATTTGCTCTCATAGCGCTCATTGCACTGTTCCTTTAATTTATACTAGTGCTACTCATGAGTAACCAAGCAGAGTGGAATCACTCCTGTTTACTGTAAAAGGGTAAAATTAACAGAACGTGTACTCAAGAGTGCCAAAGGATTTTTGTATTTGCATTTCTACATGCAGTCCTTGTTGCTTCTGTTTAATCCTACCAACTCTCCCTCAATCTATGGTGAGTCTCGAGTAAAAGAAATGTGGCAGAAATAGTCTCAACAATAATGCATATAAAAATACTTGGAATTATATACTACTGAAAAGAGAAATACCACCTAAATAGATCATGGTATAACATAGCCTTTGCATTTGTTCAACATGAATGGTATGTCATTAATACTCAGGCTCTGCTAGAAGTGATAGAAAATATCGTAGATACTCTGGACAGCATCCAAATCTAGTGAGATAAACAGAGTAAATTCTATGACAACTTCTATTTCCACTAGCTTTATAGACATTAACATCTAAGAGTGAAATACTGTTTAATTTCTTTGTTTGAGCTGAGAGAAGAAAAATCGCCAATCTAAAAATGTTAGATCAAATGGTAGGACTTGCAGAAAAAGGAGAAATATCTGTATTTTTCCTGTTTTCATAAAGATGTATAAGTATTCATTTCTCTGTTTTATAAAAAAATAAAAAAGGTTATGGAGAAGGGAATCAATAGTATTGGAGACAGGAAAACTTCAGGTACATAGACTAGAGTCTGAACTACATTCTTTACCCAAAATGACTCTTAATTACCTCAAATTCTCAGCGTTTTTATTTTACATCTCATATGGGTATCTAGTTTATCCTTTACCACGTGGTCTAATCATGACAAATAGTAGTGATTTTAAAATTTGCTTACAAACTGGTGAAGATGTGTGTGAGCTTCTCAAATGCATGAGGAAATTGTACCTTGTCATCTAAATGAAAAACAGTTAAGTGCATTATGGCAAAGTAGATTTGTTTATTCGTTATGGAGTGGATTTTATTTTAACTGGTATTGTTTTTTTTTTTCCTTACACATGAAATAAAAATACCAGAATATTACTTTCTACTAATGGTTTTACCAAACTTATGTTCTTGAAGTCAGGACTAATCTCTCATTAATTTGATCAACTAGAGTGATTGACACTGAAATCTTGTATGTCATAGAAATGTTTGAGTTGGAGTAGGCCCATAAAGGTCACGTAGTCTAACTCCCCTGCAGTGAACAGGAACACCTATAGCTTGGTAAGGGTGCTCAGAGCACTCAAGGAATCCAGCCTGATATAGAATGTCCCCAGGAAAGAGGGATTTTATTGATGAGGAGGAAAAGCAACAATAAATTTCTTGTTATACGTGGGTAGCTCCAAAAGTAATGCCTCCTATTTATTTCTATGCAAACTACAACAGCTACAAAGGACAAAAGAACACTATTTGTTAGCGCACATTCTCAACCACTAAACACTATTTTTCAATGTAGTCACCACCACTAGCTATGTATTTTTACCTGTGATGAACAAGAGCCAGCATGCTGCACTTGTGAAAATCTGCACCAGCGGAGGTGACTCAGTATTTTGCAGCTGCTATGTCAACATTGTTGTGCAGGTGCACTATTCACCACCTCAGTATGCTCACATTTACTGTTTGGTCTCCATAAACTTCCAGCAATTGTCAGTGAATGTCAGTGGGTGTGATTTTTTTTTTTTTTTTTTTCCACATGGAGGAATTAAACGACACACTTATGCTTCATATGCACTTCCATGTCAGGCACTATTTTATCAGACTGTCCCTATGCTGCCGTCTGTTGCATGGCAACAAAACAGAGTATTGGCTGGAGGATTCAGTCTCTCCTGCCACACTAAATACTACCAACATCTGTCTCTGATGTCATAGGCTAACATAGTAAAATAAAGACAGCATTTAAAGAATTAAAACATAAAAACATGAACATAGTAATATAAGAGACAATATTTTCAGTGCAGTCTGGGCTCCAGGGGTTTGCCTTCCTGCTCCTTCAAAATTAGAAGGATCTTCTTTAGGAAATATAACACATCGTTGTAATGATAGCTTTCATGTACTGAAGAATGAGATCAGGCAGGAAACATAGTAGTACTTTGTATTTCTACTTAAAACATACAAATGAAATCCCTACTTACTAGAAAATGCAGCTAGCCATAAAAAAACCTGAGGTTCCAGCAGGATAGTTTTTTCTTAGAGATATAAAATCCATCTTTTGTGTACCTGCTGTGATTGCCTGTTGCTCTTATTGTTATGATAAATCACAGATATTATCAAGTTTGACTCTATGGATTGTAGATATTCATAAGCACAAACGGGGTGTTACTTTCAATATGTGTAACATCGTTGCTTAGAAGAAATTGTATGTCTTCTACTATTGTTGTATTTTGGTCTACTGTAAAAGAACACTTTTTTTATTTTAAAGAGAAAGGGAGGTATCATTTTTAAATAGTAACCCAACTAAGCAATAAAAAAATGATATAAGGATATAGTAAATTGGCTACAAGTTCAATGTGCGTATCTTAAACGTGTCTGAGTCACATTAGATGATGATCTTTAATCTTCATAAACATTTGTGTTCCCACTTCCCTTTGTTTTGTTTTCTTTATCTTCCACGTTTTTCATTTATTTACCTGTTCTACTCTGGCAGAACAACCTTTGGGACAATATTAAACAGTTCTTAAACGTTGGCAATCAAAAATGACCTCTCAGTCTACGGTTGTTAATAACACAAAACTAAAATAATTCTGAGACCATTTTGGAGCTGTTGCAGCAGAGCTTGATAAAATTTGAAGTGTTTCAGAGACCATAGAAAATTGGAATTTCTAATGGAAACGTCAGTTAAACATAAGCTTGATATTGGTAATGATTTCATTCTAATACAGTTTTTATTTTGATAGATATTTCCAGGTTCCCATAATTTTATATCATTAATGGAAAACAGTAACACTTATGTTTAGAGCCTATATCTGTTCACATTCAGTATTTGTGTAATCATCAGCAGTATGAGGAGAGATTAAAATTCAAAGATGTCTGTTTTCTACAAACATCTGAAAAGGTTATATTTCCATTCCATGCTTCTTACTACCTTCTTTCCTAGATTTAGGCTTTCTGATGTCATGATCTTCATAGGGCTGAGAACTGTGTCAAGGAGAAGAATTCATTCATTGTAGAGATTGTGAAACACTGAAGTTTGTATTCATTGCTTATTAATGTTTTTCCACTTTTTAAGAGCAGTACTCCTCCAGTTTTCTGGAGCTGCCACGCTTTCCTTAAATATAAAATATTTAAAAAATATTTTAAAAGTCCTTAAATATTCCTTAAATAAAACTAGAGGTAGAGTAAGCTTCTCTCTCTTAACCATTACGTCACTGATTAGAAATCAGCAAAAAAGATTTATCACGATAACTGCAGAATTTCTTATGTTGGTGCTTTAAGTTTTTCCTACCAAATACAATTACAGCTAGCAATCTTTTGGTATTGTCTGTGACATCATTCGAAGTAAATATTGCCTCCAAATTCAAAGGAGAATTAATATACACATTTTAGTTGTTTCTAATAATTTCTGAAAATATTAAAATTTTAGTAGTAGACTTACACATTGACCAAAAAAAAAAAAAAATTAAGAACTAAAAGTTTATTAATCTTCTATTTGGATTTTAACAATGATATATATTTTGATTATTTTAATCTCATTTGTTCATCAGTTGGAATTGTTTTTACATGTATGATCTGCTACCAATCTGTTTGCTTGTTTCTGGTTGTTGCAAGTAATTTATTTTCTTGAATTCTGCCTTGCTTCTGTATTTATTTTATCTCAACAACCTTCTATCTGTTCGAAAGACATGATTTCACAGATTATTCTCTGGGATGGCTTCTGATAGTCTTAAGTTTTGTTAAGAATTCCCATTATAATTTCCATGTCAGTTATGCTGACAGCTAGTTTAAGATAATAGGGTCAAAATCTAACTACGATATATTAAAATCCTCCCTAAAAATTACTTTTCTCAACAAAGTTCCTCTCTGAAAATAGGACCTTCCTGGAAGACAGTATATTTAGTGTTCTAGAAATAAAAATACCTTCATGGTTCATTATTAAAACTGTAAATAAGAAATAGCAAAAGCTGCTTTTTATTGCTGTTACAGGTTTTTATTTTATTTGTTTATTTTTGTCTCAAAACATGAATGTTCTGTCATGCCTACTTAAATTAGATTGTAGAGGATTGTTTTTCAATTTTTATGCGTCCAAGCAATCTTTGCTGAATCAGTAAGTGCAGATCAGCTTTCTTGGTACCTAAACATGAGATTGAAATCAGGAATTCAAAGTAAGGCTTGAAAAAATTCAAGTATTCTAATGTCATGTTAGTTATTATGTGTTTAGTATACGTAGCATTATATATTATGTATACAATATTCCTAGATAATTAAAAAATAAGTGGAATGTAAAGAAATAAAAAATGTTTTAAACGTTTAGGTTTTCTACATTTTTTTTTAAAGATGATTGTCACATTACTACTGGAAAGTGGTATGACTGTTTCCTTGAGAGCCATCTCTATAATTCCATTACCTCTCTTATAGACTCTCTCTTCCATAATAATGCTGAAAACTAGAACTGGAGTAGAAGTGTACATAACAGTCTTTTCTGTGGTTATAGACAGTTATATGATGGTCAAGAGCAAGATTTCTCTGAAGATTCTCTCAAATACTTTTGTTTACAATAATCATTATTTCAACTCCTTTTATGGTCAGATAAGTTGGATTTTCAAAGAGTTCCTTCTAACACTTACTCCACACTTGGTCATTGTTTCTAGGTATCTGCTTGTCCTGCCTTTCATAGAGATAAGATGAAAGGAGGATAGAGGGGAGCATCTTGATGCCTGCGTGTTGCATCCTAGCCTTCCCACAGAGTGAGACAGTCTGGCCTTGTGTAGAGGCCCTAGCTTCTTTGATGTTGCTTAATTTTTTTCTTTTTTTTTTTTCTCTGGGAGTCTCCTACTCTAACAGAACAACCATACAATATGTTTTCTAGTTCCTTATACCATACCCGCATTGTTCGGAACATTAAAAAAAAAGCAAAAAACTACAGCAGTTTTGGAAGCAAGAATTAATCCCACAGTTCAGCTACTATGTTTCTTAAAATATGCTACTAATAAATACAGTACTCCTACTTTTTACGTCAACTATTTCTCAGGATAAGTTCCAGAATACAAATACATTTTTTTATTTCTTAAGTTCAGTTGCCCTTTTTAATATCTAATGCAGAAACAACATTCCATTCCCACAATACCCAGGCTAGCAACAAAGCATGCCTTTCATGGTGATGCCTATGAGATGACAAATGGGGAAAATATAAAAAGAAGTCAATGATTTTTATTTCCATGATTTTTTGGGATTATATCTCTTCAAGTTTATTCTCATGCAAATTTTATTTATCCAAAAAATATTGTATGCTTTCTTTTCCTCTTCTCATCATCACTGTTTTTCATTTCTTCATCTCCTCCTACCTTCATCCTTGTATCTTACAGTTAACACTAGAAATGCTTGATGTCAGAAATAAATGTTAGACTACAGATGATTAAGCAGTACACTTCAAGCTTAATCTTGTTTCTCATAGAATGCTTACACTGAATCTTATTACATAGAATTCCCTAAGGCATTAGGCTTTGTCAGAAGTTGTCTGTGATTTCTTCTATTTTAGAATTAACACTGAGGCTTTTTAGCCTAGGAAAGTGATGAAAGACGGAACGGAGCACTGTAGTGAGCTGGTCTAACAAGCAGAGAGCAAACAAATAGCAGTCATTCTGGATTAACAAAAGCTGCTCCTTTGCTGATTTTTGAGTTTCCTATTCCTCTTGAAATTTTTTTGTGGTCATGCATGTTTCTCCTGCTTACTACTTGCATATACAATTTTGAATTGCCTTGAGAGTTAAATACTTTCATTTTAAGCAGACAATAAGACTGTATTCCATGGGTTTAGATATCTAACAAGAGGTGCAAAAACAGGGTATGTGTTAAACTTTCTAAATGGTTGATGCAACTGCTTATGATTTGGAATTTTGCCTGGATTAAGTGCTACAATGGATCCTCGCACACAACCCAGAATAGCTGTGTTTTTCAACCTTATGCATGCAATTGTTTAATTTGGGTAGGTTTTATTTGTATATTGTAAAACTACCTCACAACACTGAAGATTTTTTGCTGTATAAGGTAGCTTTTCATCACTAACAAAATAGAAACAAAGAAAATGAAACTAAAGTAGTCTTATCACTTTTGGTTAACAGCAATATTGTGCCTGCGATTTCTCAGATAATGAAACTTAAATTTTTGCTGGTTGAGGAAATAGAACAACTTCCTGTTTGCCCATTATCAAAATGAGATACCACTCAGAAAATGTGAACGCTTTTGTCACTTGTTAGATAATAAATAATGTTTATCCTACAGTACTGTATTACACTGTGTAGCATTTCCTTCACCTTGTAGTGATGTAGTGATAAACTGCTTTATGGAACAGTAATCCAAGAAGTGGTGAAAAAGGTACCATTTTGAAAATACGAGTATTTTATTTGTTGTAACAATGATAATTTTTTTTTCACTGTGGAGATAAACACTATTCTAGTTTATGCAAAATAGGTGATGATGACGATGATGAAGTAATTTTGAGAATGTGGCATGAATATGACTCCAAAGTAGAATAAAATTATCCGTGTCTTTGAAACTTTTTCTTTATTGACTGTTACATTCAGGTTTTCATTTGATTTTTAAACTGTTAACTTCATTCAATTAAGTTCAAATGCAGACTCAGGTGAATACGACCTCCAGTTTCTTCTAGAATGTATCCAGAGGCTAAAACTAACAGTTTGTGGACAAGAAGGTGCATTACTGCCCACCGCTGTATTTGTTTACTGCTAGCACCCTTATGGAAATGCTAATAAATAAAAAAAACACCTGTTTAGTTCTACACCAATTAGCATGCAATCTGGTCTGTAATTGATTACCTGGAATTTCTCCTTCTGTGATGATACTTAAGACCTGACTGGATGCCAGAATGCTAGACCTATTACAGGGCATCTTCTTTACCAGCAGGTTTGTACTTTATGATCTCATGAGATCCTTTCCAATCCCTGCAATTCTGTGATTCTCATCCAATTCTGTAAGAGTTGAGAGGCCCATATTCAACTTCACACTCTGGTCCAGTCGTGCTGCCTGTTGTAAGTGTGGAGCAAGTTGCTGGAAGGTAGTATGGAATTGGTTTTTGTGGTGGGGCAGTTGGAATGTAAATCCTGTGGGCAGTGTGACAGGAAGACACTTGTGCAGGCTTGATGAAGATCAAAAGGAGCTGTCTGAAGGTACTGATGAAGGCTTGGCTACCTCAGCCATATTCTAAATTCTTATGCCATTCCTTCCTGCAGACTTCTACAGTGTATCAGGAAATCAAAGGCCTTTCATTTCTAGATTTTTTCTTATTTGTAGAGTTTTTTAAGGTACGTAGGACACTAATTAGCTCATTTGACTTGGAAATTTCTTGCTTTGCAGTTTGTTTTTTTTAATTGGTTATGCTTTTTTTTGTTGTTGGTGGTGGCTGGTTGTTTTGTTTCATTTTTGGTGTCAGCTGTGCCCCATCAATCATCACAACTGCCTGAGGTCCTGAGGATGAGAATGTCATCTAAGTGCAAACTGAGCACTTTAAGCAAAATACAATCGGGATGCTTTTACATGCTAGAGAGACTTTCAGCACATGCGTGGTTAAGTAGCCATAACAACTATGGTGATTATTTCAGGTAAGTTAACCCCTGAGTCAGAGAAAAAAACCTTGGATTCTCAAAATACTGGGTATTTTGAGTCAAATGAAAAGTTAGCCTTTGTGAATAATAAACAAGTTCCTGCACTACTGGTTAACTTCGTTATATACTCTAAGATACTAAGATGTATTGAGGCTGAAGGTATGAATCCTGAACATAAGTACAAGGATCTCTAAAATCTGGGAACAGGTCTGTGAATTTCTATGTCTATGCTAAGTTTTCCTGCATTATTTCTTTTTATGCTGCTCAAGTACTATGGCAACATTTTATTTAGGCGAAGTATCTATCAGGGAATAAAGTTATGTCATAATAAATTACTACTGTCCTCATAAAGTTCTCTTTGATGGGTCTTGCATTGATATATATGTGATTAACGAAGTTCCTACTCTAAATTATAAAGTAATTTAAGAGAGCCTTCTGACTCCACTGAATTGTATCATTGACTTAATTGTTATAATGTTTTAATACATGTCTCTTAATAGTCTTTAAGCATAATTTTAACATATAGGGCTTGCAAGTATCTATGTAGGTAGATAATAACCTTTTTCTGAAATAAATCATGTAGATGGAGTAAGTGTAGCGCATTCTTAAAACTTGACTGTCACATGTGTTTATAGGCCACTTAATGTTTTCACAAAAAAAATATGATTAGTAGCAGTGGTATGGAATATACCTTTCGTGTTTTGCAAAATGACATATCCTTCATGTTACAGCTTCTGGGAAGATAGTGGTAATTTCCAGACAGTGTCATCTCCAGGTATTTATAAATGGAGAACCCTTATCAAGTTAGACTATCTAGGTAGTTTGAATGTTTCCATGGATCCAAGGAGAACATAGGGTTTAGTCCCAAACATGTGGAATTAAGAATTACTCTGAGATTTTCTAAATAGCTCCTTGTTCTGAGTTCTTTTATTTATTATGGAAAAATCTGGTAATTTTAAAGGTGCAATTATATGTTATTGGAAATAATGATGCTAGTGTCCCTCCTTTGACATTCTTGCTCACTGTATTTACAATAAAATATTTCTCAATAATGACTACTTGCTAAATCTCAGAAGTCTACCTGAGGACTGTTTTAAAGTGCATGGACTGAATGCTTGTTCAGTGTAATGAATACCTAAGTGTGTTGTACTTCATATGTACATTATATATATACTTTGCAAAATATGTTTGAATAAGAACAGGAGAGACAGCTCTTTCCAGTCTTCTAAAGGTTATCTTTAAAGAAACAGGGAAAGTAGAGACAGAAAACAAGATTTTTTTTGCCTCAGAGTGATTTTTCTAAGGTTCAGATGGGCCTTTCTTTGCTTTTGCACAAAGTGTATCAGCCATAGGGATCTGTTGAAGATACTGGGCTGAATGTTAGCTGCATTACACCAAGACTTTCTTTTTGTCAAGTTCTTCTTCATCTTCTTCATGTAGTAAGAAATACTGAAAACCTCTTTTCATGTAGGTTCCTTAGTGCATAGTTAGCTAATAAAAACACTGACACAGTGTCAGGCTGTGATATTTTTTTCAGTGAAATTCATATATGTTGCTGAACTGTGATATCTATCTTATAGCTTTCAGTCAGGCCTAATATCATTTAAGCTTCTATCATTTAGACTTCTGTACTTTCACTTTGCCTTCAGGCAGTCTGTGATCCATGTGTGTCTCTTAGACTCCTAATATCTAGGCGCAGCAATGCACGAAGGAAAAACTTGAGTTGGTGCTTGACAGGTCTCTCTTGAGTTCCTGTCTTCAGGGTATGAGCTAATACTGTATTGTTTTCAACTTATTTTTTTTAATGCAGTTTCTTTTTCAGGACTTAGCATCCCACAGTGATCAAGTATGAGGTTAGTTAACTTCACTACATTTAAGGTTTCAGGTTTATTATATTGGAATCAATATAGTTTAGTAGACTTTGTAAGACAGTGCTACAGGTACTGTTCCAAGAAAATGCTTCAACTGAGGTGTGAAAACTAAAAGCAGTTTTAGGGGAAAATGATGGCAGTGCTTACTGTGGGCAGCAATATGTAGTCATTTTTTAAAATAGATGGTAATAAAATGTTGATCTTGGGAGAGACTAGTACTTTTATCTCTTGGCACATCCTTATGAATCACATTGAAGTCTTTATGAAAGAAACTCTGTAAGAGAATATTAGATGACTGTAGAATGTGGGAAAGCAGGTGACTTATTTAAATGCCAAGTTCATAGGATAAAAAGGATGACAATTGTTACTGTTTTCTTTTTTTTTTTTGTGGTATCTTTTGATATAAAAGTTGGCTGCAACACAGTAAGAGGTGAGATTTGGTCAGTGTTTCATATTCATGATTTTTGGTGGTGTATTTCCAAGAGTTTCAACTTCTGCTCTTCTGCTGATCATCTGTAGAAGTATGAAAGTAATTATTCTTTCCTTCTTGAAGTTTGAATTTGTACTAGAAAAATGTTGCTAAACTGGTTTTAAAAAGGTCTGGAAGTCCTGAGAGAAGTCTAGGCGTTCTGGAAGAGTATGTGTGTAAGTCAAATAGCAGAAATATTTGAGACACAACTAGCAAAGTGGAAGCCAGTGAAAGGTTAGTTTGGACTGCTGCGTTGTGGTTTTTTGTTTGAATAAGTTTAGCCCATTGTTAAATAACTGAATTTTCCCACAACTCTAGGTAGAGATGAACTGAGTACACAAAGTTCAAATATACACAGCAGTACTGGAATTCTGGAGATTTTAATCTGCTGCTAGAATTAACTTTGAAAAATACTGATATTGAGTGGAGACAGAAACCCTGGGATGGTCCCTGTATAGGGGGGTTGTGCAAGGGGGCCACTTGTCTGAATTTCACAGGATTAGCCAGGGGAGGAACACTCATTCCAGAGGTGGAGATTGAGGAATGGTTTACTAGGAATAGTCAGGACTTAGGAGGAGTCATAGAATCATAGGGGTTGGAAGGGACCTTAAGAGATCATTGAGTCCAACCTCTCTGCCAAAGCAGGTTCCCTATACCAGGAGTCTACTAGAAATGGGGCAAGGCTTTTGCTTACCGATGGCACTCTGCAAGGTATTAGCTTCCTTGAATGCCAGGTCTGAAGCTTTCAGATAAGTAACTGGATCAACCACTTCAGGGGATGCCATATTCAAAAAGACCAATGCACAGCGCATATCCAAGAAGTGGAGAGCAAGAAGACATTCACTGAATTAGCATAGAATGACCCATTGTCTAGAATGAATTAGCATTTCTCCCTTTGCAGAATCATGGTTGTGCATTGTTTGGTCAAAATATGTCTGCTAAAGAGCTGCTAGTTGCACAACTGGGGTGGTGTTAGCCCCATGCACTGGTGTGCATCTTAAACAAATGATCTGACACTCTGTAAGTCAGTACTGTTCCACAGTTCAATATGAGCAATGGTAACATTTGGAATACTGTAAACTTAGAATTTTTTAAGAGTCACTATGGAGTTTAACACCTTTCCTGGTGAGTGGCTGAGCTGGTATTGAACAAATTAGTCTTAATATTTGAGAGATCTGAGAAACAACCAATTCCACTTTAAAATGATGTGTGGCTTCAGGTGAATAATGCCAAATTTTTTGGAGTTACATTGAATTTGTGTAAGAGACTGAATAAACCTGGATGTGCCCTCCTGTAACACTTCCAGAACTCTCCACCTTCTTGTAGTGTTCTCAAGGCCAAAAACCCTTTACAATGTTTTGTGGGAAACAAAACAATGTCTCTACCACTCTAGATAACTTCAGTTTAGAGAAATTTCATCTGTACTTTCTGTTGGAAAATCCAAGCCCTCAGTGGTCAAGAGATGAAATGAACTTTTAAGTGCTGAGATTCCATATGGCATATTACACTGTAATATTACATACTACAGTGTCATTATTGATGCTTTTCTGCATAGTAATTAACATCTCAGAGCTTTGTGCAGTGAGCTTAGCCCCTGAGGAAGACAAAATACCATGCTTGGGAGAATTCTGAACTCATTTAAACACCAGGAAGTAATAAAGTTTTTTTTCTTGCTTGTCTTCAAATAGTAGCCAAAGGGAAAGAGTGTCCCTTCAACTACTGTTCGTACATCAAATGATGTTTTCAACACCACATCACTTGCATGTATAGCTGAAATTGAACTTCTGCAAAAATACACACACTTTTCTTTGAAAAGGTAATTATTTTTTTTTAATATGTTTACAAACAACAAACCAGGTTTAAATGGAGGGACAAGAAATACCAGGTGGCATATAGTGAAGTAAGTAGGCAGAAATAGAAAAGCATGCTGATACAAGTTATGTCCAAAGAAGTTCAGATTGTGAAGCTGTCAATTGCTTACGTTGGCCTTAAGAGAAGTTCAAAGCATTTAAGTCTAGGGTAATGGTTTGTGGTTAGAATTAAAGAGGAAAATCAAAGGGTAAGATACTAACTATAAAATTAGCAATCCAAACTAATTCAGGCAGTCAGTTTCAGAAGTGACTGCAATAGAATCCTGAAAGGGGATAACATGTTTGAAATCTAGCAGATTTCCAATAAGATGAAGCAGTGCTTCTTCATTCACCACCACCTGTCTTCTTCTAGTTTTAAGGTTTTTTTCTTTGTTACAGGAGATTTTTTGCTGATAGTAGAAATTAAGAGGCTGGGACTTATTCTTCCTTTTATGCTTAGCGTTTAGTAAATTTAGAACTCTTCACAATTTGTGTAATGAGTAAGCTGAAACATGTATATTTAATGGCAGCTGAGAGAAATCTGCTTTACATTCATGATCTTTATTTTCACTGGGGGTAAAAAAAAAAATGCCTCAAGATTACTTTGAGGAGCAGCAAACACTCAAGTTAGCCACATCCCTCTGTGATTACATGCTTCTTTCAGTGATGATTGTAGTTCCCTAAAACTGTGTTCCTCTGACTATTTTAAAAGCTGAATAAGGTTCTAAATATCCCTATTTTCTGCTTGTGTTGCTTACACTCTTCAATAGCCGAATGGCTCTGGAGGCAACCCTTTCTCTTTGTGTTTTGCATTGCAATTCCTTGTGCTTAACATCCTGCTATCTGTTCAAATGTATTGTCAATTGTATTTTTTGCCTCTTGGTATGCTGCTTGCTCACTGGACAAAAAGCACAGTCCTGACAAAATGGTCATTCTCCATATGGCAACTACAGACAGACTGATTGAGCTCCTTCCCATTTCTTATGGCAGCCCAAGTCTCTTTTGCATTAATTCTTCTTCTGGATCGTTTTGCTTATGATGTGGCCTTTTGAGTTAATTTCAAGGAACTGCTGATAGCAGTTTACTTTGTGTCTGTTTGGCTTTTTGTAGATCTAGAACAGAACTGAGTATCCTAAGGAATTAATGCTCTGACAAAACAGTTACTGGGTGATGTTGTCAACATACTTAAGAAGTTAATTGTTCTGTTGGATTGGTGGTTAAGAGTAGTAAGCATCACCCTGTTGTATCTTGATGATTATTTGAGATCAGGACTCAGCTCCGTTAGGATATTATATTACCACAGGTTATATATATAAAACCAGGTTTTGTGACAGAGAGATTAAATAGACAAGGCAAGAAGGGGAAACAGAAATGTTCGACGACTTGCTCACAGTCTGTAGCAGTTAAAAAGTTCTCAAATCCTACCTAGTTGATAACAAAGGTTTTACTGCTGATTTACTGGGGTGACTCCAGGTATGCACCTCCATGCTTAGTTCCATGGCCTTCAAGGTACTCTTAGGTAACCTAGGAAGTATTGCCTCCCATTTATTTCCATGGAAACTAAAACAGCTACAGAGAGCACATTAACACTATTGATAGCTGAGAATTTGCACGAGAAAACACTATTTTTCAACGTAGTCACCACCATTAGCTGTGCAATTTCACCAGTGATAAACAAGAGCCTACTGACTGTGCTTGTAAAAATAATAATAAAATAAAATGTTGAAATGCACCACCCTCTGCCTCACTATACTGACATTCACTGTTTGGTCTCCAGAAACATTCAGAAAGCATCTGTAAATATCAATAGGTGGGATCTTTTCCACATGGAGGGTTTCAGTTACGCACCTTTTGCTCCATTTGCACTCCAGTGTCAGATGCCATTTGTCAGACTGCCCTCTGTTGCCATCTGTCTCCTGAGGGCAAAATGTAGCCAAATGTTGAGGGGAGGGTTCAACCTCTACTGACACACACCAGCATCGACATCTGATGTTGTGAGCCAACATAATAAAGCGGGAGGCATTACTTTTGGAGCAACCAAAAGTATACGCTTAATACACGACATAATTTGTGAACAGTGAATTGCTTGGAATGAAACCCAGCAGTTTTTTAATGGTACTCATCCAGCACGTAGTTTCTACTGGAAGGAAACAAAAATGTTCCAGCCAACTGAAACTGGAGGGAGAATTTTAGCTAAAAACATTGTAATTATCCAAATTAGAACTCGATGTGGGATTGTAGGACAAGGACTGTTACAGGATCTGTGATGGTCAATACTGGTTATGCATTATGCATCTTCTCTTTGCTTCGGATTCCATCTAAACCCTATCCATAGAGCTTCCCCATCTTTTTTTTTAAACTCTGAGAAATCTTATTTTCATGAAGACTGATGTAGTTATAAAGATTCCTGTTCTCACTGCTTTTTTATACAGAAGAGCAGGTGTTATCAGAGCATTCTGAGAGGCAAAATAAAATTTTGTAGACTGACATTACATGAAAGAAATGTCTTGTACCCACATGTCAGTAAGTGCTAATACTGCCTTCTCAGTGAGAAAACATTACTGCACTTCATAGATTCTTTGCTCTAGGCTATTTTTTTATATACTTACACTCCTGTTTTGAAAGAATTATGGGTTATTTTATTTCCTGTATAATGCATGTTTAATAGTTAGTCTTGTTTGTAGCTTTAAAATTGATGAGTATGAAATTAATAGTTCTTCTATGGGAGGACTACTTTTAGTGGGAAGAGCACAGGAATTTGTGTTTATTTTTTTCATTTCTGGTGACTGGCTACAGCAGTTCATTTTCTATGCCCTGTTTCCCTAATTTGAGAATGCCCATGATGATAATGTTTGTGATGTAGTCTGAGAAAATGTTAATGCTAAACAGTATATGAGAATGAGTTGTTATATTTAAAATCGAAATCTATTATTAGCTGAAGTGATGTGTTACTGCATTATGAGCAACCTATGTGAAATTGTGCATCTTCTGTAAGGATGAGGCTCATTTAAAGTAGATAAAAATATTTATTTTCTCCACTCTTTAACTTAAGGATAAACTGGTTATTACAATGATACAACGCTAATTTAAAATTTTATCAACCTGGTTATAACTGTTGGCCAAATACTCTTTGGCTTTTCTCTTGTAGTTTCTCAGTGTGAATTTATCAAATACTGAAAGAGATAGATAAACTTGAATTTCATATTGCCATTTTTCGTGATTTGAGATTTCATGTTCATAACATATTAACGAAAAGAGACTAGAAAGAAGTTAATATTGCAAATTTAACTATTGTCCATGAAACCACTATAACGATGCTTCTGATAGTCATGTGAAGATTAATCCATCTCAGAATATTCATGTAGTCTTTCTTCTTTCTATGCTATTAAGCAATTTGATTAACGATACTGTATTTTTAATTAAAAGAATGGTGAAGGATGCTTCTTCTCTGCTGAGTATAAAAGTAAGACCACTGTTGCTTGGTAGAGGATACAAAGATGTGTAATATAGTATAATTATTATGGAATAAATTTATTTTCATTTCAATGTTCTGTTTGAGGTAACAGAAAATTTGGGAGAAAAACCTGGTTTATGAAAGATTATCATGGAAATACAGATGTATATAAACACTTTTGAGAACAGGTTTTTTTAATCCTGCCCTGTCAGAATTCTCTTTTGCAAAGTGTTGTGCTTATCATGATCCTGTTACTGCACCTGTCTAACTGACAGGTGATAGCTATTCTCTTTATAGAGATCCTCTGTGTGTACAAACACATTAATTGACAGTTTCAGTAGGATTGCATGATGTTTTCCACTGGAACCATTTATACTTTAAACAACCTTGCAAGGCAGATTTTTTTTATTTGATTTTCATTTTCCATTTAGGAAGAGGCTTCCATGTTAAAAATATGATTAGCTGCGTTTGTGCTGCAGGTTTTTGTTCTGTTCCTCTTGATACAAAAGGACATACAATGTGGAGGCTATTAGTGAGGCATATGACTGAGGAGAAAGCTTCTGAACTGCACTGAGCTGAGTAAATTCTGAATTGGTGAAATAATAAGTCATTTTTATGTCATCTTTTTGTGAACACTTGAAATCACTGACTCTCACTGTGCAGGGATCAGTTTTCAATTGCTGTTGACCTATGATGGATGTGACTTAGCAATCAAGCAAGGGAAAGTTCTATGCAATTAAATATCTCCTGGGTCATCCATTCTCTTCAAAATGAAGAATCTAAATAGTAAGTCTCATGAAGATTGATGACATTCTCACCATTTAGTTTGTTTCAGACTTAAGCAGAAAGGGAGAACAGAAATAAGATGGGAATCAGCTAAGTGAGATAAATGTAGATGAGGGTCTGGGAATATGAGGAAACAGGCTTATTAGGAAGCAAGTAAAATAATGCTTCAATAATTTAAAGTATGTATAAATCAGTGAGGGCTCATTGATGTTTAACCAACAGTTAATAAGTAACAGCAAAAAGAGCTGTGATGATTCATCAGATGCATCAGAGGATGGAGTATAAGTGAGCTACTAGTAAGGCGCGACAGAAATGACAAATGCTGCGGAAGGTAGAAGCTTACCCAAACAGTAAGCTAGTTCTCTCACACTAGGAAATATATTGTTTTGTGAAACTTCAATGGCTGCATCAGTTAAAATCTCTTAGAAACTCTTAGTAAACCCTAATATATATATATATATGCATGCTTTAGGTTCTTTGGTAATACTCATTGCTCAATTATATTCTATCAAAATAAACAATCTTTGCTGGAAATGAAATTACAATCAAGAAAGAAAATTTCAGAAAGATGGGGTATTGGCTTGTGTACAGATTATAGCTGGATTGTTAGATGGTGCTTTTGAAAAGAATTTTCCACCTTCAAAGATCATATCCCAGACTTAGCTGTCCTGTCAACAGGAGAATAAAAAATTCCTAACACAGTTTAAGGTGACATCTGAGTCAAAAAAGTGAGATGTTAGAAATACTGCATTAGCTGAGATCTTGGCCAGTAATTTTATAGGTAAGATTTCAAATGTGAAATGTATTTTATTTTATAATTTCAGTGCATTTTGGTACAGATGAAATGAATAGAGTATTTGTAGGAGGATTACACTCAAAATATAGAAAAGGAGTGTTGAACCTTTTCCATATGGGTTTTTTGTCTGGAAAGCATTCCTGTTTTAATTGTAAAGGGTTAGTTACTTCAATAATATGTATAAAGGTGACTGAATTTTAGACCTTCTGAAAGAAGTTTACAACCTTCTTTGAAATTATTTGCTCCTGTTCCTACTGAGTAAAATATTACCTGTATTGAAGTGAAAAATAATAGGAATTATTTTCTGTGAGGATATCTAGAGCAGTGTAATTCATAGAATTTAAATAAGGTACAAATGAGAAGCTAATTGTTTGAGATGTTAAGTAAATATATACATAAGAAAATATATTTCAAAAGGAGATAAAAAACATTGTTTTGGGAGTTAAATGAAAATGTGCAGTGTCACTTTTAGGCACTTTTCAGAGTGTAATAAATGTGAAATATTTCAGAAGATTAAAGTTACATGTATCTTTGGGTCCTACTAATTTTAATAATGATAATTATAGTGTACATTAACTATATTGCTATTCTGACTTATGTAGTTATAGTAGGACTATGACAGAAAGATAAGTGACTATAATTTCTAAGTGATCTGACATGCTTTAGTGCTAATTGCTTGAGCTCTTAAATAGCTACATCTGTTCTAAAAATTTCCTCCTTTAAATTTAAAGATGTATATTTACATTTCCTCAGATATTTATCTGTCATAATTATGTGCAAAAACTCTCCAGGGAAGTACAGGAGAGAAAGTGGAAGTAGAAGACAAAATGGAATAAGACATAGTAAAATTAAACCTGTGCTTTGATGATTGGGATTATCCTTAAATGCATATCCAAAACTAAGCTGGGCGCTCTGCTGAATCTGGTATTGAGAGTCTGAAGGGCTGATCAGTGTGTCAGGGTGCCTGGAGGAAGCACTTGTCGAGTGTTTGTGACAGTGGGCTCCTAATCCCTGACTGAAACCATTATTCTTTTAGTACAGCTGTGGTAATAAGCGAAGATAGAGTGCTTGCTGCTACTGTTATGAAAATATTTAGAGGTTCTTATCAGTCAGTTTAAGGAAAAAACAATCGTGTTTCATATAAGCATATTTATTTTTAAATGATAAATCTTAGATTAATTCCACTAATGAAATCTCAGTCCAACCTCTCTCTTCTTACAGAAAGTCCATCACAATTCATTAAAATATTTTTTCAAATGATTCATGATTACTTCAGTTTAAGGAGTAATCATTAAGTTGCATAGAATTATGATGATCATTTTCCCTTTTAAATGATAAATTATTTTTTCCTTTGGACTAGGTGCATTAAAATTTAAAACATTTATTACCGTTGCTTTTGCAAATTTAGGTAGATATTCTGTGATTTAATTTTTTTAGACAAGGCCAATGATTATCCTTCCACATGCAATGTTAGCTTAATATATTTCTCCTATTTGATCTTTTTGATCCCAAGGGACATAGATTTTCTTTCTTCATACTTATCGTGGGAAATAAAATTGATTTTTATTTACTGGTGGCTCACTACCAATTTAACAATGCAGTGAACTGTTTAACAGGGGTACATTTTTTCCTAAGTCAGTAAATATACTATAATAAGTAATAAATTGTAAATGGAAATATGAGAACATAAACCTCTGCACGCCAGAGTCCTGTTAATGCAGCCTAAGGTAAAAACCTTCTTCATGACAAGGGCACGTTGCTGGCTCATGTTGAACTTGGTGTCTACCTCAACAACCAGATCATTTTCTGTCAAATCACATAAGAGTTCTTATGAATGTATACTACTACCTGAAGGTGCACAGAATATAACAAAGTCTCCTCAGAAATTGCTGGTTATGAGTGTTGTTTCACCCCAGAAAAAGTGCTGGACGTTGTGCTTCCATGGCTTAGTTGAACTTCATTGAGTTCCTATCAGCCCACTTTTCCAACATTTTGAGGTCTTTCCGAATGGCAACAAGACTCCCTGGCCTATCAGCCACTCCTACTGGTTATGCATCAGCAGCAAACTTGCTGATGCTATGCTTTGCACTATCATCCAGCTATTAATGAGGGTAATGAACAGGATCAGAACCACATCAGTATTGACCCCAGGATATACTGCTAGTTACTGTTCTCCAAGTACCCTTTATGACACTAATTATCACCTTCTAGTCTCAGCTACTGATAGAATTTTTATTCTAGCTCACTACCCACTCATCTACCTTGTGCTTCATGAGCTTTTCAGTGAGAAAGCAATGGGAGACTGTTGGCAACGGTACTGAAGTTGAGGTAGACAGTATCCAATGCTCTCATCTGCCAAGTCTATTGTTACTACCTAGACAATTTCCTTCCTGAAAGGAAGGATTATCAGCAAGGTGCATGTAAATAGACTAAGGGAACTGTGATATGTGACAGAGACAAAATGTCACGTGGCCTCCAGTCTTTGGATAAAGTTAATGTGGAGTAACTTAATTATTAAATGAGTGTTTTTTTCCTCCTATTAATGTTATAAATGATTTCTTTGTGTTAGTAACATTTAGATCAAGATAGTCCTTTTTTGAAAGAGGCTGGAAGGATGAAATACCTTTGTTGTATCCAACCTGATCATAAGTATCCACATTTAGTATAGGATACTTTAACTAATGTTTGTACATATTTTGTAACAGAGACATTGTTTCCACCGTTCTAGTTTTTCAACCATGGGTGAAACAATTATAGAATCACAGAATGGCCTGGGTTGAAAAGGACTTCTAAGATCATCTAGTTTCAACCCCCCTGCCATGGGCAGGGTCACCAACCACTAGACCAGGCTGCCTGGAGTCATATCCAGCCTTGCCTCCAATGCCTCCAGGGATGGGGCAACCATAACCACTCTGGACAACCTGTTCCTGTGCATCACTACCCTCTGAGTGAAAAAGTTCCTCCTGATATCTAACCTAAATCTCCCCTGCCTCACTTTAAAACCATTCATTCTTGTCCTATGACTGTCAACCCATGTAAACAGTCATTCCCCCTCCTGTTTACGTGCTCCCTTCAAGTACTGGAAGGCCACAATGAGGTCTCCATGGAACCTTTTCCAAGCTCAAGAGAACTTTAGGAGCAGGATTGTTCAGCTCATCATTTTGGGAGTTATTCTGCCTTGGGTAAGGAGACAGCTATTACTGTCAAAGAATAATTCTGCAGTTCATTATAAGGGCACTCAGGACTCTTGCATTGTCTTCTCAGTTCAAATGAATATGTAAGAATTTTATACAATGTAGACTGGCCTCAATAAGTGGAGATTCATAAATATTCATCAGAATAGAAATTTGGGCTAGAATGTCTCTGGTGAATACCCTAATAAATAGTCTGCTTCTTTTGCTTTTGCATTGCTCCCTGAGTATCTAAATATTTCTTACGGAGTTTAACAGCTTCATAAATACACTCTTCCTCAGAATGCTGAAGAGTTGTAATTAAACACAGACTAAAATTCAGATTCCTGCCACAGGTGAAGCAGAAAATGAAATCAGTATATTGGTCATGTTGCATGCCATGTTAAGACTCCCATTATTGGATTTCTAGGTGTGGAAGAAATCATGTCCTTAAGTGTTTTATGGGAGCCTGTGATGTGAGGTGGGATATTATGCTGTCAAAATGTGTCAGGAGCCTTTGAAAGTCTAGACTGTACATTCCATGGGGCCTGAGGAATTATTTAGTACTAGGTACTATTCTGTGATTGAAGCACAGATAACTAGAGATTTTGAAAGGGAAGAAGATGGTGAATTTGCAAAAATCACATCTCTCAAGTGATAGATTTTAGTACATAAAGTGATATTTGAGCCCTAATTTCCTTATTTAAAATCTATTCCTCACATGTCAGGTCTTGTTAATGGAAAGCATTCTTAAAAAATAAACACTTTGTCAATCACTTTCATCTAAAATATATATATATATATCTCAAAAGAAGTGAAGACTTTTTCCTGATTAGCAACCTGTTTATCATGTTTCTCTTGGAACATCTGTGTTGAGATAGCTCATTAAAAATGGTGTCTAGGGCACAGAGACATTCGTGTAGTTGTGAAGTTTTTCAACTTTGTAGATAATCATTAGGAGTATCTGAATCAGAGTAATAATCAGACACTATCT
Organism: Cyrtonyx montezumae; assembly: GCF_038088225.1. NCBI lineage: Eukaryota > Metazoa > Chordata > Aves > Galliformes > Odontophoridae > Cyrtonyx > Cyrtonyx montezumae. The sequence continues at coordinate 16,608,111 of NW_027071826.1, forward strand.
GGATTGTGGAGTTTAAAAAAGTAAAGGTAACATTGAATAGGAAATGAAACGTCAACATGATTCAGCTGATTTTTTTTAATGAAATTGATCTTATTAGTCAAGATTATGCTGATTGCAAGAGTCCTTGTTAAAATTTGTTAAAAGCTCATATTTGCAGTGGATTTTATTAAAATGTGCAATGGGCACAAAACCACAAATCTTTTTTTTTTTTTTTGATCACCTCATCTGAATCTCCCTTTCTTTTAGTTTAAATTTGACTTTTTTTTTTTTGTCTGTGTGCAATTTGGCTTCTTTTGTTTATTATATTTTGATTTTATTTCTGTGTCATGTAAATGGACTTGCATTATAGAATATTTCTTATGTAAGTATTGAAACCTTCTCTTGGCTTTTCCATAGCTGTCATGAACAAAAATTTTCATGTCAATGGAAGTTTCACACAAGTATAGGATGAATGAAGATTTGATTGAGAACAAAAAAATATATTTTCTGGAGCTACATTTATTTTCTTTTCACACTGTAGAGTATAGTGTCCAGAAAGGCACAGTGAAAGCAATTTAAAAATGAACTGATCTCTAAATTACTGTAGTAAGTCCTACATGCGCTAATGTTTTGGATGGCTCGAAAAGGTCTTTCAAACAGTAACACCTCCTTTGTGTATGTTTGTATCTTGTTTAGTTGTTAGAAAAATAACATTGGACAGGCCTTTATGAAAATTGTGGTTTTGAGTGAAATAGGTAGATAATTTGCTTTAATTTTTTGGTATAGAATATCTGTCTCACACTCAGGGGAAGATGAACATCTTAAAAACTGTTCTGCATTAGGTATTCCTTTGAAAGCAGGCTATATCCTGGAAGACTGCGATTTACAATCATACAGGCAATTTCTTCACATGTAGTATGGAGAAATGGAATTGGCACTTCTTTTAGAATAACAATCTGTTCTGGAAATATTTTTTCATCCTTGTGAGATTACCAGCAAAATAGTATAAAATAATCTGATGAAAATAATGAAGAATGTTTAATAGTTACTGTATTAACAAATCAAACACTTTGCATACTCTTGTTATAGTTGTAAAATAATTTTGGGCTTGAAATTAAGACTGGCAGACCATGACTGTATCTAGTAAAGAGAAAATGAAGTATTAATTGTTCTGTTTTTTCAATACTCAGTCTGAACATTAAACATTTAATCTGTGTTGTCTGTATCCTCTATCTGATATAGAACTTTGGAACTTTTCACTCGGAGTTCCAAAATTGCTCTATTTTTTTTTTTCTTTCATTAACTTTGAACATTCCAGTTTGCTTTTCAGCTTTTTTACTCCTGTCATTTCTAGCAAAATGAAATCAGTAATCTGGAATGTTCAGTTTTTCATTTTCTTTGAAGTCGTGAATAACTGATATTTTGAGAGAAATGATATAAAAGGACTTCTTAAAATAAAAAATACTAGGACAGTCATAAGATTCTGATGTAGATGACCTAGTTATGAGATCTCAGATTTGATTCTGCTTGTTATATGAGCACAAAGAAAATGAAAATCATGGGCGTTCCAGTGCTGGATATTGACAGCATTCCTCGTGCTAAAGTATCTTCTGTATTGCTTAAAACTTGATTTACAACTTATGAAATAGTGCATTCTAAAGTCAAAAGGTATGAAGTAGCTCTCATAGCAGAAGATATGCAACCATGAAATCATAAAACATCACAACCTAAAATAGGTAATAGCACAAACCAATATTTTGTATGTATTTTTTAAGACAACAGTTTTCTTCCTAGTCTGTGAAGTTTGATAATCAATTTCAGCATCAGACAGACTGGAATTAGGGTGTTAAATTAAAAATAAGGTATATTTCAAACACTTCTGTTAGTTTATCATTCCTATTTCTAATTACTATATTTTGAAAAGCATAAATAGTGACAAGTAATTTGCAATTCACGTAATGAAAAATGTTGAGAAAGAAGAACAAGGAAAACAAAATTTCAGTAGACTGTAAGAATAAACAGTCTGAGGTAAAACTTTTCTTGCCCACTTCTGATTCTAACTGTAGGCAACAGTGGACAGCCAAGAAAAATGCAGAAGACTTTAGTGATACATCCCTAGTTGCCTTTTACCTGTCTTGACAGAAATGAATATTAATGAAATTGCTGAGACTGAAGTTGGCATCAGACTCTGTCTTATAACAATAACAGATTTAACCAACTTAATACTGTGTCAAAATGACGCTCTGACCTTACAATTTAAATGAGCGGTTTGAAACACTGTTATTTGTAAAAGGACTACGATATACACCCCTGATAAGGAAATGGCCCATGGTATTTGAAGAGAATGTAAGTTCCTAAAATATGTTTAAATAAGATGAAATTTGTCTATTTCTGGATCCTCTTTCTCAGCAATCATGCCATCTAACCAGGAACCTCATAACTCTTCAGACTAAAGGAAAATAAATTAAAAGCAGTAAAATCAGTACTATTTTTTTTCTGCATTTTCAGTGAATGAAATGTAGGCTTTAGTGAATTGATTCAGGTGCTTATATCACTGAGTATTTAAATACAAACCTGTTATCTATAGTCATTTGTTAATTAACAGTCTGCCAAAGTAGATGCAAGGGGAAAGCAAACAGAAGTGGATTTCCCTGAAACTGATTTAGTACTGGAATACTAATTATATAGTTTTAAAGAAGACAGTTGGGTGAATACAATGAATGAGGAACTATTTTAAAATTATGTAGGAACTGATGACCCTGTGGAGATGTGCATCAGGTCAGTATGGAAATTAAAGGATGCCTGTGTTTGAGATGGAATGGAAAGTGCAACATCCATCTTTCTCTATTTGCTACATCTTTTTTCCCTTTTTCCTCTGCTGTCATATACTTATGCATGCAGTATTTATGAGACACTACTTGATGCCGGATAACCTTATGAAAATTTGTTTAAAGTCACACCCTGCTGAAATTCTGTGGTAACTCGTGTTGAAAAAATGACGGTCTGGAGCAGTATTGGGGAGAAGGACTGGGAATGTTATTGTTACTAAAATACTAGTTCACTTTCAGAGCTGCTGAGAGCTGTGTGTGATGCTGGCCAAGTCACTTAAGCATATTCTCTCAGCCCTAGAAATTCCTTAGTCTGTTCTGTACTCCTGAAAAAGTTTTAAAAAAATAAGAAATTATTCAAGTTTGTTTAAATTTCTGTTACAACAGTGGTGGATATTGTCTAAATGCTTTGTATGGTATCCTGCGAGTTAAAGGATTCCTTCATTTGAAACTGTAAGCACCCTGTGATTCTGAACATGTATTTTCGTGTTCTGAAACAGCCAGTTAATCAACAAAGGTAAGCAGAACTTAAAATGTGCTGATTTCTTCCATTAGAGCAGAAATTCCTGTACTAATTCATATCCAGCCGCTGAACTTTTGTTCTTATTGTGTTGTTCATTAAATGAGCATTGCTTCCAGTCACAGGTTGACACATGAACTTTATGCAGCAGTTCATTCTCTCCATTCATCTGAATGAATGTGTTATGTTTTATGAAATAGATCTGCAGAGCTAAAGTTCTCTGGTCTTGTAATGAGCTATCTCAATGTTTTATAAGCATCTCCTAGTGAAATTTATACCTGAAACCCTTCAGGAAACATTCCTGAGACTTGAATTTGTAATATTAGGTAATATAAACTTTGATGTTGCTTTACCCAAGGATACAGGTTTTGTGGTTGACGCAAACTGCCTTCTCAAGAGTACTGTATTACTGTTATTCTGTACTGTCATAAACAAAGCTTGGATGCTTTGGAAGCTTTAGAACTAGTGAAGAAACTGGTCTTCTGAGGTTAGCAGAAATATTTTGAATCTCAGGGCTTGTTAATATGAGATGTCTGATAAGAGTAGAAACTGAGATGTGAAATGAATATCATGGGGTCTAACTTGTAGGTATGTTGGGGCCTAGTGGGATCCAAAGCTTTACTCAGGGAGTCAATCTCTAGATATTGCATAGAGAGAAGGACCTAAGAATTAATGAACCACCCTTAGAGGCTATGATTGCACTTCATTTGTATATACCAATTTACTGCTGCAGGAGAGCTTGTCTGGCTGATAGTGGTCAAGAAGATGCTTTTATTTATTTATTGATTGATTTTCACATCTTGGTGTTACACTTCAACAGTAACAGTTTTGCTTTTAACAGTGTTCAACACTGTTAAAGCAGAGGATCATGTATCCATGTAAGGGTGCATCCTGTAATTTCTTGGAAACATTACAGAAGTCCATTTGTTATGCCAGGTGTTTCTAGTTTTCTAGTTTCTGGATCTTAGAAGTTTCTTTATCTGCAGTCCTCCACATTACAGAGTAGAGTATGAGTTTATTTATGAAAGCCAGAAGACATAGATGTAGGTGCCAGAAATGAAATACCCAGTTTATGAACTAAAAGCTCTATCTGTTCTGTTGCTTTGACAAGCATATTTTAGGTACTTAGGATCCATTTACTGCAGATGGATTTTTATTTGGTGTATTGTCTTGAATCATAGCATAAAAAGAAAAAAAAAATAGGGGATGATTTAATCTATAGGCTTATTTCTATGTTCCAGAAAGAGGTAATTTCTCCTATGCTGTTGAGACTTTTCACCTGGCTTTTGACAAATCCTTATGACTCAACCTTTTAGATTTGAATGTACTTAAAGAAAATTATTATACTACCTTGAAAGATAGATCACTTTCCTTCTGCAAGAATTTGTTCACAAATTGTGAAGTTTTGATGTTTATTTGTTTGTACAGCACTATGTTTTCTTATGCCAATGCCAAATATTGATACAAATACTTATACTGGCAACCATGCTTTACAGAAAAGTAATACATTTTCATTACTGTTTTGTTGTATGAGATCAGGTATGCTTTATGGCACATTATACTACTTAGGTTCAATAGGGTAGTTGATAGGTCTTAATACTAATTATTTTGAGTAGTATGCCAGTAAAAACAAAAAAAAAAGTCTGAAGTATATCTGTAAATCACAGTGATTTGGCTTGTGTAACTGAAGACTTGCCACTCTTTTGAGCTTAAATTATTCTGTAAGTTGATATGAGAGTATAGAAGCATGAAATCATTGTCACCCAAGTGTGTGCTGAATTGTTTGAAGCAAAATTTTCTAGTGAATTTGACTCTAAATTTGTTTTCCTGGTGAAAAGATTTCAATTCTTATGCCTCCTGCCGGTTTCTGTATGAAAAATATTTCTGTATGAGAATATTTAGTCTAGTATTTGATTTGTTAAAACTCTGTATTGAACCAGGCTTTCCATGGGAAAATGATTTGTCTTGTAATTACACCCCCTTAAATACAGAGGTATGCAGAAGAAGGCATAACTGCTAAATTTTAAGCAGTTTAACTGTTAAATTTAAACAATGAGCAAATACTACCACTATTTTTTTTTTTAATTTTTATTTTTTAGTATGAAGGCTGCCATTAGATGATTTAAACTTGAAATGGGATTTGCCACGTTTACTGAGAGTATGCTTTTCTGAGAGACTGGTCAATAGGTCCATGCTACTTACCTACCCTCACTCCATCTTCCAGGTTATAAAAATCAGTATTTTGTAGCTTTAATACTAAAAAACATGAGGATCATGACTTAGTGAGAATGATATGTGATAGGTGGATGGTTTGACTGTATGATATGGTAGGTCTTTTCTAACCTTGGTGATTCTATGATTAATAAAAGCCAGCTATATGACCTCATTTTATGAAGTCTAGATGATTCAAATAGATAGATCTGTGGTCAGAATCATGAAGTTACTGACACTACCATCAAATACTAGAAGAATTGTTTATGATGTAAAAAAATTATTTCCATGCTCAAATATGGGTTTTGATAGAAAGAAGACCAGTTACTTTAAACATGCGCTTGTATAATGGGATCATAACTGTACAGTAGAATTAGAAAATAAAATATATTAAAGGGTCAAAGCCAAGATTACCCCATTCGATTTGTTTGTTTTGCCTGGATTGATTTAGAATTTTTTTCTTTGAAATTCTGCTGATGAGTAGGATATCATGTTACTTTTCTGATGTTCTTTTATTTTAATCTAATGAAGTAGAGTAAGAGAAATATACTGCTGACTATTATTCTGAAAATCTATGAAGAAATGGGAAGTCAGTGATAATGATTATTTTCACATTTTCTTTCTTCTTTCCACAGTAGAATAAATTAATTTTAAAAAGTATGCCAAGAGTAATATTCAAACGAAAATGTCAAATTAACTTAAGTTAAATCTACTTCTGCTGCCTAGGAGAAAAATCTAAGATGGCTTCTAAGCAAATTGTTGTTCTCTAGGGCTGGACCTCTATCGTCCTACTGTCAGGTTGCTAACAACAACAAAAAAACAAACAAATAAAAACTATGATATAAAATACCTTATACTAATACAATATCTTAAAATTGTTCATAATAACAGATTAGTTTTAGATGTTGTCTCCACTCACGAACATCAGTGTAATTACAGATAGCAGGATGAAGATAGATATCTGAGTAATAAATTTCTGGGTTTTTGGGAACTGGGAAGAATGAAATATTCTGCTTTAAATAACTTCCAATCAGACACTTTAATAGATGGATGTATATTAGGCAGATTAAGAAAGCCTGTGGAAAACAGTGATACAATAATTTTGCCAGATTTTTTTCAAACTTCTCTTCTTGTATCTCCTGTGATTTATGGGACCATAGAAATAAGATCAAAAATGAAGTTTCATTTTACAGTTTTGATGCTTTAATTCACAATTTAATTTGTAGAAGAAGACCCAGTAGCCAATCACTACAATGTGCATTTACAGCATCTTCTGTTGTCAGTGCACCCAGTGTCACTCAATCTGTATGGACAATTTTATTACTCCCTTTAAGTACATTTAACTTGTTTTTTGACTTCGCTTTAGCTTAGAGAAGTGTGTTGTGAAAGCCAGGGGTTTTGCATAGTTATGCTGAAAACACCTTCAGTAAAGGGGAGGGGTAGGGAAAATTCAATCTTTTCTGAAGTCAGTAGGCAAATATTGTCATCCCTGCTGTCTTGCTCTTAGAGGATAATATATAAATTTTTAATTGAATAGCTTTGTAAGGGAAAGGGGAAAAGGATTCACAAAAATCAGAGTAGGTTTTTGAAACACAAGGCATTTTAACATAAGATTGAACATCAGGTTAGGGTAATGAAAAACTAATACTGATTACTTGCACTACTTTGAAACCATATTAGAACAGTCTGATGTTCCACTGTTGAGTGCAGGATTAATAAAAAAGCCTTGTCTGATTCTACTCCTAATTTACAAGGATTAGTCTTTAGGACTTGGAAAAAAAAAATGCAAAAATATGCGGTATAATTCTACATTTGAAGCAAAAATGTGTTTAAAAATTATGATGATGTTCTGCAGACTGGCTTTTTCTGCCACTTGCTAATCTGTTAAGATTATTTAAAGGAAAGAGAATACTAGAAAAGATGTTCACCTGAACCTGTTGTTAAGAAATACAATAATCAATTCTTAGAGCACTATAAGTGAAATTGACTTTCCTTTATCCCCAAGAGAGCTGTGCTGAGATCCACAATTCTTGTATACTGCCCGTTTACATTTCACTGCCTTTATTAATACCACTGGTATTAAATTGAGCTTAATAGAGCTTGTGGCAGGCAGAATGACTAATTACATGTGCTTCTGACCCTCTTCCACTCTGCAAAGACTGAGTACCTATTGAGATGGGTGTACTCACCCCTGTGTTCTGACTATTGATCATCCTTTGGCAGCCAGCAGCTGATGCAAGCACTATTGGAATTGTGAAAGTTATGCAATTGTATGTGCTGAAATTATATAAGGACTGAACTAAAAGTTTAAATCTCAAACTGACTTGGGATATCTTTTATTTGGATTACACGTGGTTGTACACTATTTCCCAAATCGATCTTTTCAATTTTCTTAACACCCAGTGCTCTGCTGCACTGTAACCTTACTTTAGGTTTCTAGTTTTTTATTTCTGGTGGGTTTAATGAGCCTTCCCATCTATCTAGGAACAGTACCAAATTGAATGAAATGAACAACATCAATTGATTTTTCATTATTTTTTGGGAAAAGTATTTTTTTCTCTCTGTACTTTTTTGAAATATGGCTCTATCAAGATTAAAAATAAGAAACAAGAAACAATGCTCTTCTATAAGGAAAAAAAAAGATTTTATTTCTCTATATTCTCTATAATGCTTCATTACTATCAGAGAATTGCATATGTCATGTTATTGTAGGTTAGTGCATATGCAGAGCACTGTAAGTACTGATGTGTTATATGCATTTCTTTAACATATAAAGAGCCATTTCATTGTTCCAATATAAAAAAAAAAGAATATTCAGGGTGAGACAAGATTATTACTGCTAGGTTTTCTAGACACATGACTAATAAAAAAAGGCTACTGGAAAAGAAAAAACTGCATGTTTTTAAGACATAACTTCTACAAATTAAAGTATGCTTATATTTTTTTTCTTTCTTTCTTCAATATGTTATGGGCCATCTTTGATGTGTTCAGTAAGGATCTGAAAAAAATCCTCCGAGTAATCACTGAACGTGCTGTGTATGCTTCCAGAACATTGTCAGTAGGGCTGCCAAGCATAGACTGCTAGTTAGGCTGGAGTTAAGGGCTATCAGCAATCATAGGACAGATCAATCAAGAATAGATGTGAAGTCACGTATTTGGGAAGATGTAATCTTTGCAACAACACAGTTTGGGGACTCTGGCTGAAGAGTAGCTAATGGGCTTGAGAATCTTGCTAAATAGTAACCTGAATACCTTGGTAGGAAACATCAGACTGTGGGCAGATGAGATTTAAGGTCTTGCATTGCAAGATGGACTGTTTCTAAAGATGAAACTTTGGAAAATGTTATCCAGAGATAATTCATCTTCTCCATCCTTGGAGGTTTTTAAGATCAGACTGCACCGAGTTTTGACCAAACTGGTCTAAGTTTACCGCTGACCTTTCTCTGAACAGGGGCTTAAATTTGAGACCTACAGATAGCCTTTCCAAGCTGAATTATAGATAGTTGTGTTATTTTGAACATCAATAAATTCTTGGATGTTGATGTATTGTACTCTTTCTCACTTCTATTATTACTTCTTTTTTCTGTTAGGCAAAATTTTTTATAGTAGGCAATATTATTATTAAAGTTATATCAAGTATCTAGAACATACTCAATATAGACAGTGACCAAGATCTGTGCAAACGACCTTACTCACTTTGAATAAATTCATAAAACGTTATATATTCTGTTCTACAAGAAGAATAAAATAAATTGTTTAAACTCTCTATCTTTCATTGCTATTTTAAGAACTCAAATGTACTTCAATTTTCTTGAGGACCTGAAGCTGAAGTTTTGTTGCCTATTTTATAGAAGCCTTTATAGATGTATTTCACACTGTGAAAAATAGAAGTAAAAAAGCATGACTTGCAAGAAATCATTTAAAATGAAGAGAATAAAACTGAAGACTAGTCTCTCCTGTAACCCAGCATTTATGCACAGAAGGACAATTATTTTTCACTGCCTGCCCTTTCACGCTGCCTAGTCTATTTTCAGTACTTATTCTTTTCTCTCATTTATTTTGCTCTCATATTTTTTGAACAGAGTACAGAGGAAGGGAGTGGCCAAAGGCCCTGATGTATGAATGTGTGTGTGTGTGTGTGTGTATATATATATATATGTATATATATATAAAATGAGTATCGTCCAAAAATGTGTTCCAAGAGTCCAAGGGCATTGGCTTCTCACTGTTTTATGAAAAGAGTTTTGATTTAGTAAATTTCTATGAAGCTTGAGGTAAGGATGAATTTATTTTAAAAATAATCTGTAAGTATTGTTGTAATCTGTTGTAATCTGTAAGTAAATGACAAAATTATTTTTAAAAGAGATCCCATTTTAAAATGAGATATTGTACTACTGGTAGTGTTAGTGTCCTTTTTGTGATGAATGCGACTCCATTGTGAAAAGCTAGAAATGACTATTAAATATCCTTTTGATGTAATTTCTGCTGGTGAAGCAAACAGTCATTGGAACGTTCCCTGAAACTCATGAAAGCTGTTATAACGGTTGTCTTGTCTCATTTAGATGTTTGCACGGGATTCTTCATAAGAACAAAGTAACAAATAAATAGCATTCTTCTGGTACAATGTAAATTAATAGATCATTCAATCTATTAGATTAGATTAGTAGATTTGAGGGATAGACAACTCTTCAGTTTCTTTATTTAACTGATTCTACTTTCAGGGAAAGTTCTTATAAGATAGCAGGAATAAATGATGAAACTTCTCTTAGTTCTTCTGCCTTGTTACACAAAATATCTCAGAGCTTTTTAGGTCGTGTACATATGTACATCCAGTTTTACCTAATTGAGTCAGTAGTAGATTTTTTTTAACCTGACTTACCTTTTTATTTTTGGACCAGGCTTTTAGGTTTAGGAGTCTCCTCTCATCAAACAGACCTTCATGCTTTGAAAATTATTTCCCTAACATACTAAATATTCCGAGTGACAGAGAGTCTTATTTTGAGCAATTTCAAGCAATTTGTTTTTAGGATCTCAAAAGAACTTATAATGTGTCAGCTTAAATGGAATATTTGGGTTTAAAAAATATTTCTTGTCTTTCATTATTTGCATAGAATGAAGTAAAGGATTGTAAATAACTTTGATCTAATAAAGGAACTTGGTACTAATCTCTTGTAATTATGAAAAAGGAAAGTGTTGATTATGATACTTTCTTTTTATTCCTGATAATACATTCTTATTTGATTAAAATACTGGCTTTTCTTGAATTGAGATCCCTATTTTAGTGAAAGGTTAATCTAAGAAGCTTGGACTAGCAAGAGAAGAAGAGTTTTAGTTGTGCGATTTTCAGTATGTTTTCTCTTAATATTGTCACTGGTACTAAGAAATCCCACCGTATTGCAAGAGTGAATTGTTTGTTTTGAGGGGAGAGAGACACTTTGCTGTGCTCAGGCGAAACTGGTTGTGAGGGAGGGAAATAGCGAACATTGTGCCCCATCAGATACTAAATGAAATTCTTTAATCAGACAGTTGTTGAAAATTTATGAATGTCTGCTGGACTTACTGGGGCATTGAATCAGTCTCTGGTGGGAGAAAGAGTATTTAGTAAAGTACTACTGATGTGTTGGTCCATCCTTCAAATGTGGTAAATACAACTTGGGCATCTCTGCTTTGATAATGACATAGACGTGAAGTTTAGCTCTTTTATCTAGAAAATGGTAATTAATATTTTTTTACACTACTCATGAAATGCTATGAATGTAAATGTATCCTGCAATTCTTGGGACTAGGTTTTATTTGTAGAGGTCCAGTGCACTCTTTATTGGGATTTCTAGTCAAGAACACTGTGAAGGTGAATATTTTTCATGATATTTCATTAACTTCTGTGGAAGGGAAGAGTGATATAAAATATACATTTAGAATCTGGTGCAGAAAAGGGATGATTACTTTTCAAGGTAGACCCATGTTAGAGCACAGACATTGTACGAAATTCACAGAACCAAATAAAACTCTAAAATCATTAAGCACATTCATTTAGTAGAATCATTATTTGTTATTAATGCATGATTTAATATCACAATATTTCTACCAGTATGCTTAGTAAAGAAGCCAAATCTACATATGAAACTTTGCCTGCACTCAAGGGATTTCTGTCCCTCCCTCCCTTGAACCCTCGCTTTACTGTTTTTTTTTTGTTTTGTTTTATTTTGTTTTTTTCCTGTCACTAGATACAGAATTAGAAACACACTGCTATTGGTTTCAAATTTTTTCTTTTTGATTTCCCTCACATTCATCGTACTGAAGTCGACAATTTGATGCACATACCACTTCTGCAAAGAAACACCATTATTCAAAGGCTTTAGTTTCTTCCAAGACGTAGACTTTCCCCCCTGTAACGTCTACATTGATAACACTTCTGAATTGTTTTGTGCTTTTCAGAGGAAGAGCTTTGTGAGCTTCAGTTATTTCTCCTGAACATCACATTATACAACTCCATCTATTCATCAAGAATTTGGATAATGCTTCTTGATAGAAAAGAGATTGATAATGTAACACTTAACAAACCTCCTTTAATAAGTATCCATGGCTTGGAACTGTCTCATTTTTCTTAATTGGCAAAAGTATTGTGATGTTTGTTAAACATGAATTAATAAGGAAACCTGCTAATTGTTATTGAAGCTACATTTTCAGAGTAAATATTTGTGTGTAAAAATATCCAAACTTCTTTTGATTGAAAATGTTTTCATTGTTGGGTGAAAGTGAAGTTGATTATACTGAGTTTTCTTATGAACATGCTATGCTTTTCCATTTTGTTAGAGTTCTGTAGTGAAAATTAACTTTTATGAAGATGCTTTATGAATTTCCCACCCTAAGAGACGGAAATCTTTTTGAACTAATCCAGGACAGCATTTTAAGTACCTTTGCTGTGTGTATGTCTCTAGTGCTAGTGTAGAAGATGTGGAATAAATTTGATAATAGCGGGCATTTGTTTTACTCATAAGTAGCATTATAACAAATTTTTCTGTGATGGGATTTCTTCAGAAATTCACCTCCAAACTGCTATATTTTCCCTCTTCTGAGTGAAAATAGCTAGAGCAAAAATAGATCTTATTCAGCCATTTATAGTATTGGTCTATTTCTGGAGATGAAAATTGAGTTTCTTGCAGAATTTAAAATAGATTAGTTATTGGTTTGATTGCATGGTAAAGCTGTGTTCTTTGGAATTACAAGTTAATGAGTTGTACTTCTTTCATAATATTTTGTCAAAATGTCTAAGGCTTAAGGATCTAGAATATTGTAGATGCTGCTTATGACAACATGTAGATTCATGCTCTATCTTAAATGCATGTTTCATTCTCCTTAAATCCTTGAATTTAAATGTGTGCATATCTTTTTACAGGATTTATTGAAGAAAATCTACTGTCCAGTGGATTTTTCATAAGAAATTGTAATGTTAGAATGAGACTGGCTAAATATAAGTGGAATAACAGACAACATGAGCTTAGTGGCTGAGCACAGAGTTCAGCCTAGATATCAATGAGACATATCAATCAATAAATTGCCAGCGAATATCATATTTTTTCTGATTATATTTATCAATATTGAGATAATAAGCAAAAATGTGTGAGCAGATTCTATTTAATTGCATTATAAAATTTATTTACTTCTCACTGATCTAAACACAAAACAGGTGAGTTTACCTGTTTTGCTTGTTTGTTTTAATTTCCTGCTACACTGACAATAGCTTACCTTTATTTTTTGTCTTTCAAAGACATTTTCGGTTTTGGATTTGTTTTTATTCTTTTTCTTCATGTTATCAGGTGGTTTTTTTTTTTTTTTTAGGCTTTACAAGTTTTCATTTAACAGTAAGTAATTGCCCTACTCTATTTAATTGGAATGACAAACAGTAGAAAGTTAATTAACAAAAAAAAGTTCACTGCAGGGCAAATTAGCGGAATGGAAAAGAAGTCATGATTTACAGTATTTGCACAACTTTCTTTATAAAGCAATTGTTCTTCATTATAATAATGCCAGGAGAGTAAATAGAAAAAAAAATGTGCTATATTAGCAAACAATTAATGAGCATTTGTAGCTGAATGAAACTCACTTTTATGTATTATTTCATTAAAAGTTTACAGGATCAGTGAGACCGGAGAATAAATAAGGGTAATGATTCCAAGGTAATGGTCTCCTAGGAGGCATGAATATTAAACAAATCTGTTAGTCTTGTATACTTACCTAAACCTTAAAATCAGGGTTTTTTATACCTTAATTTTTCTACTCACCCTTTCATTAAAAAAGTCTACTATTAGACAAAAGAAAAGCTGGTACAGGCATTTCAGAATTATCATTAGAGTACATTCTCTATTATAGGTTAACAAGATCTCCCCTTTTATGTTAAAACTCCCTATAACATAAATCCCATGTCCATTGAGGAGGATATCTTTTTGCATCCTAGCAGAACGTAGCAAGCGTTTTGTTGCAGTCGATAACTTTTATAGGAGTAATCATCATTTTCTTTGCTTTCTACCAATATGCACGTTTTGTTTGGCACCGCCAGTCGCAGCTGTTACATATACACTTCAGTGATAAAGAGGGTTTGTCATTGTCATCATTGTTGCACATATTTGGCCTTTGTAGGCAAGTTTTTAGTAAGAACTAACTTTGTACAAATTTTTATATTCTTAGATATAATTCTTAGACAAAACAAATGTGTACTTTTATCTTAGTCAAGATGACCATTCTTGAAAAGTGATTGATGTTAAAATGAATAAGGAGACAAACTCTTAATCATGTTGTAATGACTGAACTTGTCTTTGAAGAAAGGAGCATCTTGGGGAAACACATAGTTAATTAGCATGTCTAGCTGATGTGCAGGAAGAGAAATTAATGCTGTCTTTACTGACCGATTGTAGGCTGGAGGTTGTATCAGAGTAGAGATCAAGTGATTAAAAAGTGTGTATAAGACACTGCAAAAATCCTGGAGAGTACCAGCTTTGTGGGAGATCACATAGCACCCACATTTTCACAGCTTTGCAATAAATCAATATTGTCTCTGAGTGAGACTGACTTACTGCACACCAGATAAAAAATTTGCATTTTGGACAAAAGGCAGACCTAATTATAACCTTCTTTATTCCAGCTGCCAAACAGAAAGGTTTGATAATGGCTTCAGTATAATAGGGCTGTCCTCGTTCCTCTCTGCCAGTGCCATGAATATGTCACAAAACCAGTGCGTTTACAGTCTATTTGCAGGAACATCTTGAGTTTATATAAAGAAATACACATTTGAAAATAATGTGAATGTCACTGTTTTCCTTGAATCCAGTAATTTAAATATATACAAAAATAGCCACTGATGTTTATTTCCTTACTGTGCCTTTTTATTCTCGTTTGCCTGTATTCATTTGTCGGTTTCTGTCTTGTGTTTGGGTTAGAAAAAATTTGTGAAAACAAGTTCCTCGCTTCAGTGTTGCTATAGGACAAAGTAGTTTTTTCTTAGAAGTCAGTGGTGCTTGTAAATAGTTATCAAGTTTGTAGTAATCCTCTACAAATCCCATTATTATCATTGCTTTACCATCTCGGTTTTTAAGTACATCCTCATATGGCATAAAAATCACTCCTTTTTCTTCTCTTTTTTTTTTTTTACCACTTTTTAATCTAGTCTCTATATATTCCTTAGTTTATTAAATCAGTCATTGTTTTAATGAATATGAGTGTGGTTACAGAAAGTATCCAGGCAGGGGCTCAGAACATGTGAGTGCTATTTTTGGTCATACCACTCAATTGTGACATGTTGCAAGTCTCTGAAATGGAGTCAGCAGTACTTACTGGATCATTAATTAAGGAGTTGCTAAAAAATGAAAAAATATTAGGCTGCCAGGTCATCTGAAAGGTGTATCTTAAAGCACACAAAGGAATGTTTTGTTCTAGTTTTGGGTTCTTTATATTGCTAATTATAATTCAAAACAAAATGTATTTTTTTTGAGTGTGCAGGCTGTACATTTCTATGCTTTTCAGTTAGACTGTATACCTACTGTCTCATAAAATAAACTACATATTTATTTGTAAACAAGGCTAAGAGCAGTTCAGATGCCTGCTCTAACACTGTTGCTTGCTTTTGTCATATTCTCTGGTGGGAAAAGCTGATGTGCCCCTTTATAATTAATCAGAGTGAGAAGCATTAGATCAGTAAATGTGAAAGAATTACACAGCTGTCTGTGAGTGCCAGACTGCAGAACATATCCATAACGGCTGTCATAACAATGTGCCACAATGAGTTGGTCAGATGACCTTGCCCTTTTAATTGATTAGATTATCCACATATATTCTCTCTGGTATACAGGTGTTCTCAGACAGCTAGTACTGCAGCCTGTATGATAACAAGGGTGAGGGAAGGTGTCATGGCAGGGGACAGCAAGAAATGTTTATGGTTGAAGCCATATACCATACAGTCTCAAAGAGATGTGTGTCATTTGACAGAAAAAAGTCAGGCCATCTTTTAATTTTCTAAGGAACTGTTTTATTCCTGTAAGGCTTCCCTCTCAAGCTGAGTAATTTAATCTTTCTTGGAATGTGGTAGTACTGAGATCTGTCACTCAGAAACATTTATTCTTTTATATAACATTTCCCATATAAGAATAAAAACCTGCTGCAGATTCTTGAAGGTTTTGAACATACTTGTTTCGTTGTTAGGCAGCATAATTCCTAATCAAATAAAGTAAACAAATTTTTACAGACAATTAACTAGAATGAAGGGCTTAAAATATCCAATATAATGATTTGCATTTTTTTAATGATGTATGAATGTTTGAGTACAGTTCTTTTTCCTAAAGATTTTAGCAGGTTTTTATTTGTCTTCAGGCAGAGAATCTGGGCTCCTTGCAGGGGGAGGAGGCAGTGTTTCTTTGCAGATATGATTATTTTTCTCTATCAGCCGTATAACTAGCTTATTATCCATAAGAGCAAGTTGTGGATTGTAAAAGCATGGACTTTAAGTATATTAGTAAAATTGAGGTTCTCTGATGCTTCCTGATGAGGCATGTGATAATATGACATAAATTAAAACAGAAGCCGAATTGGATATATGTCTGTCAGGCATTGTTTTGCTCCTCTTCTTAGAAGAGGAGTGACAATTCTTTTTTTTCTCCTATGCAATTCACCAGGGAAAATCAGCTGACAGACCTTTACAATAACATACAAAAATATTTATAACCCGAAAGACTATGCCAATTCAAACAGTACTTGTACAAGCAAAATGACAGGCTATAGTGCTTTAGAGAATTTATTTTTTGTGCCAGTTATAGCATTGTGACATGCATTGTATTATTGTATGAGTTAGACAGTGAATTGCTCATGTGTATAATGATGCACCTGTTAGTCAAGAAATTCCTCAGAAGCCAAACAGTGCTATAAAATTGACATACTCACATACAGGCCTAGTTATCAGTATGTTTCCTCTATATTATCCAATATTTTTTGCCTTATGGCCATTAAAGGCAATAATAAAACAGCTGTTGCTGAGTAGTATGCTGTCAAATATCTGCAAAAAGCATTGGAATGATGATGGCAATGCGATTCACAATGCAGTAGCTAAGAATGGGTCAGTGTTTTTACTATTAACCCTGTTTTTTTCTTTTTTTGTGTGTGTGTGTGTGTGGTTTTGTTTTTGGTGTGTGCAGTGTATTTGCTCTGGGCAGGATTTATCTGCATTTTTATTTATCTGTCAGCAGATAAACATTGGACCAAAGAACAACTTCTGTGTTTGCAAATTTTTTTTTAATCAGTGTAATGATATAACTTCATTTAATTACTGAAAATACAGTTTTATGATAGACTGACAGTGGATTTTGCAACTTTGTGGGTGTGCCACAGCTGCTGACCATTCTTATTTCTTTGTTTCTCTGATTACTCAACTAGATGTACCCTATTGTTTTTCACAAGTAGTGTGTGCATCTTGTACTTTGACTGGATGCTCAAAGTAAATGAGGGCTGTATGGCATGAGAATCATATGATTTTGAATGCAACAAAAATTGATAGCAAAGTTACTGAAAAGGGTAGCTTTCTCTATCCTGATTTCAACTGAGTCAGAATTGATGAACATTCATTCAGAAATTAAATAATTTGTTTCCTCCATAAGCAAGATTTCCCCAGTTTCCTAGCAAATAAGTGTTTGTTTTCCTTAGGCTTTGCCTGAGGCACTCTCCCAAGCTCCCAGGATTTACCATCTGTTTTCTTGGAAGGCTAGTAGGTGACAATTAGATAGCAGTTGAAGCCAGTAGCTCTTCAGTTGTGGTAGTATTTGTGAGAATATACTCTTAGCTAATTTTGTATCAAAGCTGCAATTCATGTTCTAAATTAGTCTTATAGTCATTCTAACCCCACTGGGTACTCAGCCTGAAGCTCTATGCATTTCTGATGAAACAAAATAATTAGTCTAGAAATATATTTTCTAATAGAGAAAAGATGGCTTGTGTTGGGGAATAGAAAATCTGAATCTTTTCTTGGATTTTCTTGTTTGTTGTCCTAAATATGCAATACTGTTATCTATTCAGTTATTAATAACATTTTAAATTAACACATTTCTTTCAGTACTAGACAAATAGATGCCAAATAACACTTTCTCAATCAATAGGAATAGTGTTTGCTTTCCATCTTTTCAAATAACCAGCTGAATTTAAGTGGAGTGTCCACTAGACTGCGAGTTTTAGTCCATGCCTCAGGACAACTATGATTATTCATGTTTAATCCAATTTATTGTAATTAATTGAAATAATTTAGATTTATTCACATTACTTGAAATGTAGACAGCGTCACGGGATCAGCATCTGTGATTTTCCTCTCGATATCAAATGGTCTAAATATTTAGTACATGGCCTTAAATGGCTTGAGTCAAACTGCAGCTGAACAATTTTGTCCTCTTTCACTGCAGGGGACACTAAGCTCAGTAATCCCACTGTTTGGTTAAGAAACCAAGCTGATCTTACATGATTCTGCTGTTTGAAAGAAAACAGAGAATTCTATTTCTTGTTTAGAGTCCAAGCCCTCTATATCCTAGTGCTGCCACCATGCAGAGCTCAGAGGGTTGTCTGCAGAACTCAGAGGGCTGTGATTAGCAGTGCAGAGTCCACTTGGAAACCTGTAGTTAGTGTTGCTCCTCAGGGACTGGTGATGGGTCTGTTCCTGTTCAGCATCTTCATCAATGATGCTGACGAGGGGATGGAGTCCACCCTTAGTGAGTTTGCTAATGATATGAAGCTGGGAGTGGCTGGAAGACTGTGCTGCCATTCAGCGAGACCTGGACAGGCTGGATTGTTGGGCAGAAAGGAATCAGTTTAACAAGAGGAAGTGTTTATAGCAGACCATGCAACAGGATAACAGGCTATAAATTTGGGATTAAGGCTACTTTTTTTCTTCCTTTCTCCCTTTTCCATCCCTTCTTTGTAAACTAGTATTTAATACTAATATTTTTTTTACATTTGATCTGTTTATTTTATTTTATTTTATTTTTTTTCTAATTAGATAATTTTGGTCCAGATAATTGTCTCCTCTCCTTTAATTTCTTCGAAAATTGTTTCTTTGTCACAGTTCGGAGCAGGAAAACAAATTTACCTCTTTGAGAGTATCTGAGCCCATAATAATTCAGAAATATTTGGAGCAGGAGAGAACGTTGGTTCTTAATTTTGAATAACACTCTGAGTAGAAGACCAGTGATTGCGTCCTATCCATTAAGCACAGAAATTTGTTTTGAAAGTTTTCTGTGGTTTTTTGATGCCGGTATTCCATATGAGAACACCTTGCAGGGAGTTAACGCTGTGTTGTGGAGCGGCAGAGGGGCGGAGCTCGGGGCGGACTCCAGTCTCTCTCTCGGCGCGCTCTCTCGACTGCCTCGGTCATTCAGCACGTGTGCTGCTTCCCCTGCCGCTTTTCTAACGTAAGCTCTCGGATTTGGTTTGGAAACTTTGTCTCTCTCAATTGTTCGATTTTATTACATTTAGAAAAGTTGCCGTTCCTCTTCAAATCGTGCCGCTGTTTTTTTGTAGACCCAGCTGTTATCTCCGTATCCTTCCCCGCAGCGCACGGCTCTGCTCGGGCGGCCGCGTGGCAGCCGACGGTGTAGGCTTTTGGTTTTTTTTTTTCCCTCCATCTCTCCTTTTCTTTTTTCCCTTTTATGTCCCTGTAACGGATAACACCGTGACAAAAGTGATGGGTATCCTTTATATTTAATGATTATTTTCTTTAGTCCTGAGGATTGCAGTGAGTTTTTTGTGCCCTGTTTACTTCGAGACTTCAGCTTTCTGGTCTTCGTGATATCTTGTGTCAGTGAGTTTAATGAGCTAATTAGATGCCATGTGTGGAGGTATTCTATCTATTCTGAGTGCTTTTCTGTTGCCATTTCAGTTTCATTGTACGATTTCTCTTTGTAAGTAGACTAATTAACCTGCTTAATTTTCTCTTACATTGTTTTCATTTTAGGATTTCTAGGGGTTCTTACTCATGGTTTGTTTTAAGCAAACTGGTAGTGGATTGTTTTAGACCTTAAAATAATATAATTCCTTGTAAAACAATTAAATTTTCTAATCTTTGAGAGGCGTGGGTGGTTCATTTTCCTGAAGAGGAAAATGTTATCTTCATCGTGGAAATCATAGAATTATAGAAGGACTTAGGTTAAAGGATCCTTAAAGATGATTTAGTTCCAGCCTCTCTACCTCTCTTCCATGGGCAGTGTAGACAACCATCAAAGTTTTCTTTTTACCAGAGAATTGAAAATTATAATGCAACTCAAGAACGTTGTTTTGCTTACTCTTTCAGCATCTCTATACTTCAACTGATTTTTGGTGAATGGTTTGCTGTAGAAAATAGGGATGGTTTATTGTAGATACCATAGGAAAACATGACTGATTCTCCTGACTGACAGAAACAGGCAGATGCTAATCTGTGACAGTTAATTCTGTTTTGATGTTTACTAAGGAAATGAAGGAAAAACTACAGTGGATACTTTTATATTCTTCTAAGGATGTAGTAGTGGAGAGTGTCTGCTACGTTGTGATTTGTGAACCTAGTTGAGATGACTGGTGAAGCTGAAAAGATATTGTATTGAACTCCTCTCCTCAATTGCATGTCATAACTTAGCTGTAGATAACATACTTTGAATTTAGATTGTGCTTTTCAGAGGACATGTAAGATAGATGATGTTTCCTCAATTGCTTTGAAAATAGGAAGAGGATTCTTTACTTCCAAATAAAAGAAGTTTAAATTCTTTTTGTTCAACTATACTTTCTTAAAGGAAGTGGTAATTTATTTGCAATGGTGAATCCTCTTTCTCCTATGTCCAAAAGTTGTTAAACACTAACTTGGTAGATGAGTCAAGATTGTATAATTATGTGGTATTGACCCCTAAATGTGTCAAAAGTAGCTGACAGAAAGTTGTCCATGGTTGTTTTTTTGTTCGTTTGCTTTTTCTTTCACCAATTTCACCATTTAAGATTTTAGAAAAATACATATGAGATTGTAGCATTTTCTATCACCAATCTCTGCTTGAAGAGGAAACAGTAAAATTTCCTAAATAGCAGAACCTGATATATGTGTGTATATATGTATGTATGCATATACATATATATGTATATTACAGGGAAACTTTAATGCTTGCCTGAGGTTTCACTGATGTTAGAAGGTGCTACTTGGGAAAACAATCTTGAATTTTTGTACTCAAGAAAGTCCTAAAGGTAGAACAAGAATTAAATGTTGTTTGAAGTGGACAGTTTTTCAAGAGAAGATAAACTGGGCAGTAACAGGTGAACATCTGAAAAAAAATCAAGTCACATCATGACAGATAAGGAATTTGCTCAGTCATCTTAGGCCCAGGTTCTGTATCTCTCAGATAAATTAAAACTTCTAAGTGTGTATTTTTAGTATTTGATTCTGAGGGTCATTTCTTTCAGTGACAGACAAATCTTCTATTTTTGTTTTTATTCCAATCACTTGTAAAGGAATAAAAAAAAAAGTTAGGAAATGCACCCTCTTTGCTGTTAACCTTTAATTAGGTGTGAAACAATCTTTTCACAGTGTGATCTTTTGCTCTTACAGGCTTGTTTCCTTTCTCTTTGAAATAGCAAGACATATCCCTTTCAATAGCCCTTGTTTTTATCTGACTTGCCTGGAAACACCATTTTTTGTGCTCACAGTGAAATACTGCCTTCATATTCCTTTTCATCCTACATTGGAATATTTGGTATTGAATAAACTGAATTAGTGAATGTTTCAATTCCATGTTCTGTGTTCAGTGAGACTTGAACCCTCACTTGAATATATGAATAAGATTTCTAACAAGAAAAAGGGGCAAGAGGAGACAATTAGAATGATTGACTTAACTTGTTTACATGACTTGTTAAGCCACACTCGTCACATATCATAAAGCAAACTTAAGCTTCCTTTTAGCCCTTCATCGTAGACGTAAATTCAGAGGCTTTAGGAATACCTAGTCCATCTCCTTGCCTCCCTTTTTTCACCACCTGCAAGTTTCAAGGACTACAAACTGCAAGATAGTATCAAGAGACTATAAAAATTATTGACTTGCAAGCACTAATACCTTCTCCGTTCAGGGTGTGATACCAGCATTGTAAAGTACAGGGACACGGGAAAGACCTAAATCAACCTGAAGTACCAGTGTGCCTGGTAAGTGTTATGTCATCACAGCCCCCTTGGAATAGCATTAACGGACTATTATTTGCAGCAGGAAATATGGTTTGAGCATGGGGAGCTGTTGTCCACTGCACACATTAAGTATTTGCAGCTGTAAGAGAATTAAATACACTTTGACAGGGTCTAGCCTGTGAGCTGCTGGTTGAAAGAACTTTACAAGATGAAACTGTTCCAATGTTAGTTGAGGAAAGAGAGCATTTCTCATCAGCTGAGATGGAATGAATTAAATCCTTATACTTGTGTAACCAAGAGTGATGGAGTCAAAAAGGAGGACAGAAAAATGAACCCCAAAATGTGTTCCATGGCTCCACCAGTACTCAATAGGCAATCTGACATAAATTTTCTGATTGTACAAGGTTTACGTATTCCAACTAAATCAGGATAGGACAAATGGTGAAATGATTCCTCTTTATTAGAGGAACAAAAGAGATACAATTTTCTCATCACAGAGAAAATAAAAAACACTAACATACTGTGGCTGTTAATCTGTGCCAAGACAAGTTGTTTTTAATTTTTATTTAATACTAAAAAGAATCATAACATTTTTTAAAATATGCCATACTATTTTATTGTTAGGATTTTTATTCATTGTGTTCTTGCACAGGTTTTATACTGTCTTTGCAAATAAAAGTAGAACACTGTTGCACATCCAGAGAGTCAGTGACACAGTGGTGTGTTGTACTATGAGGTTTGACTCACATTTGTCTCTTACAGATGTTAGATTTAATAGTAGATATTCTACATTTTTAAAGTTGGGAAACTAGATGTTAATAAGGTGAAATATTGAGATGAACTGTTCACAGTAGCATAATCATAGCATAAAGATTATCATGCAAAGTCCAAAGTCTCATTTCTGAATATACAGTTAATTCTGAGGTCTCCAGAACATCTACCATAATAGATGAAATTATTAAATATTGGAGCTTAGTATATAATAGATCTCGTACAATGTTTTTGCAACTGTCATAAGCATGTATTATTAATTTAAATTTAGATTTGTGAAAGTATAAAGCACAGCCTAACTTGCTGAATCACACAGTTTGCTAGAGAATTACCTAAGTTTTATTTTTGCAGAGTTTTATTTCTTACATAGCAATCTACTTATATTGACAATTGAGAATGCTGTTAGGCAAGGAGCATGAGCTTGCTGACCTACCATAAGCAATGTCACTAGGAAAAAATCACAGTTTTGTGAACACATCTTCTAGTGGTATTGAGTTATATATCCTTTTGAAAGTTAGGATTGGAGAGTTCTGATGGATGCATATCCTAAATGTTTTCATGAACTGACTCTCCTCTTTGCTGATAGCAAAGTATAGATGCCAATGAGGAATGAATTCTTTTGTAGAAATTGTTTCATGAAAACAGTGCATATGGTTTGTATAAATTAAAGAATGTTTACCCTGCTAGCAGTTTGTAAGTTTGCATGTTAAGATTAAGACCTACATTTGCTTTATACAATGCTCCCTGCTGTGCTGTTTTTTTTTTTTTCCTGGGACAAAGTGTTTTCTTAGTGGTTCATATGATGCTATTTGTTTTAGATTTGTGATGAAAATAGTGCTGATAGGCACACCAGTGTTTTAATTGGAATGATTACACTGAGTCAAGGATTTTTCAGCTTCTTATACTGCCCTGCCAGCAAGAGGCTAGGGATGTATAAGGAGCTGAGAGGGGACAGAACCAGGCCAGCTGACACAAACTGGCCAGAGGGATATTGCATATTATCTGGAGTCAGGTGGAACAATAACACTGGGGGAAAGAAGGCATGAGAGAGAGATGTTCACTGTGATAGTATTTCTCTTCCCAAGTAACCATTACATTTGATGAAGGCCCTCTTTCCTGTAAAACTCCTAGTGCCTGTTTGCCACTGAGAAGCAGTGAATTAACTCCCTGTTTTGCATTGCTTTCCTGCACAACTTCTACTCTATCTAGTAAACTGTCTTTATTCCATCCTGTGAGTTTTCTTACTTTCACATTTCTGCTCCTCTTCCTTGTCTCTCTGGGAGGAAGTGAGCATAGGGGTTTTGATGTGTGCAAGGACTAAAACACAATGTGAAAAAGCATGGGCAGGGCATGTAAAAGCAACTAACATCTATCTTCAACAAAATGAGTGGATGAAAAGATGACTTGTCCATTGCAACTACTCTGTACAAAGATAAACATGATGAAGTGTGTATTTTTTCTTTATGCTCTTAGTCCTGAGCTACTGGAGGTAATATTGTTTTTCTTCTACATGAGACCTTAAAATGTTGCTGACCTCTTTCTCTTCTTAAGGACTCCTGAGAAGAGATGGTATGGGACCTGATCCTGATGGGGCCTTGACTTTTTAGTGTAGCCAGCTTTATTCCGTACAGAAATGTTATGATCAAAGAGGAAGAATCTAGGGAAAGGACAGGAGTTTGAATGTATGTGTGTGTCAAATTGATGGAATGTGTTTGATTCACACTTGTATCAAGGAACTGTAAATTGCGCAGTTAGGTATTGTCAGCATGTAGCCTGGGAGTCATGAAGAACTATGATCAGAAAATAAGAGGCAGAAGGCCAGGAGTCTTAGATGCTTTTCAGTTTCCTTCTGTATTTTCTTGTTTGCTACTGAAATTGCTGTCCTGAGTTTACATGTACTCTCAAAAGAACTGGGTCTGAAAGAGATTCTGTATGCATCTGCTCAGTGCCCATGTTGGATTGCTGTATAAATACTCAGTTCCAGATCTGGGATTTTAAAAGCAATGATATTTAACCCAGTAAATTAGTTCCTGGTTATTAAAACTAGAGATGTACAGAAAGTTTAAGAGCCTGGACTTCATTTAGATGATACTTAAAGGTTCACACAATAAATGTAGTGAAGATAAGCCTAGCGTTTTCAGGAGAAAAATGTGACAAAATATTGAGAAGAATATACAGGGCCAGAGCTCACAAGTTAAAATACTGACAAAACACTTATATGACTATTTTGCTAATGATTTGTTTATCATGCCATAAAGGTAGTGACCGGTTAAGATCACACCTTACACTTCTCTAGCAACAGGATTTGCTGCTAAAATCATTTAGCCCCTTAATATAAGGCATTGTCAGGCTATTCAGCAAATGGAAAGAGAAAGTTCGAATCTTCATATGAGCAATCTGCCAGGCTTCATACTGAATAGCATGCTTTTTAAGAAGAGGAAAAGTTATGCAGGATAAATTGTAAATGAGAGATGCCCTGGCTTTCTTGAAGGAGGACTTGAACACTTTCACCATCTAGTCTTACACACTTGTCAGGTAAATGCATAGAGCTCCATGTTTTATGAAGGGCTGATAGTAAACCGTCACATGGTGGTTTATATTTATAGAATGGGTTCACATATTTGTGATTGTGATTCACATAAACAATTTTTGTAAAATTCTGCATCACTATTTCTAAATTTCCATTTTTCCACCATCAGTAGCTTGAAAATTGGTTAGAAAGGCATTTTATTTTTGTGGCTCATAATAACTTTTGTAAATTGAAAATTCACAGCAGGGGACTTGGCTCTGTTTTTTATTAAAAATAACCTAATAACTGCCTCTATAACAGTCTAATTTTTTTCCCTGTGAGCATCCTTTCAAAAAAATCTGTAGTGTCAATTAGAATAAATTTGGGCCTGTGTGAACCTAATGAGGTTCAACAAGGTCAAGTGCAGAGTGTAGATCTTGGGCTGGGGCAATCCCAGGTATTTTTACAGACTGGGGGAAGAACTCCTGGAGAGCAGCCCTCTGGAAAAGGACTTGGGAGTCCTGGTGGATGAGAAGCTGGACGTGAGCCAGCAGTCTGTGCTTGCAGCCAGGAAGACCAACTATATCCTGGGCTGCATGAAAAAAAGGGTGGCCAGCAGGAAGAGGGAGGTGATTATCCCCCTCTACTCAGCTCTTGTAAGGCCCCATCTGGAGTACTGAGCCTGGGCCTGAGGCCCCCAGCACAAGAAAGATGCAGAGATCTTGGAATGGGTTCAGAGGAGGGTCATTAAGATGATCAGAGGGCTGGAGCACCTCTCCTATGAAGAAAGATTGAGCGGACTGGACTTATTTAGCTTGGAGAAGAGAAAGCTCTGGGGTGACCTCATTGTGGCCTTCCAGTACTTGAAGAGAGCATGTACACAGGAGGGGGAAGTACTGTTTACACGGGTTGACGGTCATAGGACAAGAATGAATGGTTTTAAAGTGAGGCAGGGGAGATTTAGGTTAGATATTAGGAGGAACTTTCTCACTCAGAGGGTAGTGACACACTGGAACAGGTTGTCCAGAGAGGTTTTGGATACCCTTTCCCTGGAAGCATTGGAGGCAAGGCTGGATGTGGCTCTGGGCAGTCTGGTCTAGTGGTTGACAACTCTGTTCACAGCAGGGGGTTTGAAACTAGATGATCTTTGAGGTCCTTTTCAACCCAGGCCATTCTATGGTTCTGCCAGAATGGTGTGCAATGGTGTGCCAAATCCTCTTCCTGTATTGCTCTTAAGAATGTAGTGATGCTTTCCATATGAATACGGCCCACTTGTTAGTCTAGGGCGTGGTCAGGAGCTTTTTTTCTTCCTTTCTGAGTGGAGTCACATAGTGGCAAACGTGTTTCTATTTTGATGAATGATATGGATACACTTCAGTCAAGGGTTGTGTAACAGAAATCGATCCACAAGTATGAACAATACATTTCTCAGGCATTCAGTATTCTGGAAGCCAAATTTTGTCTATCTGACTGTCCCATAGAGGAAGAAATTGGAAAAGAGACTGTTATGTGGAAAATATCTGACTTCTGGCAGCATTGTATGGGAAGTCTTAGAGAGATGATGAAAGAAAATAAATTAGAGGGAAGTCTGCCTTCCTTCATAACCTACTAAAATCCATGCGGGACATACTTTCATGTGTATGTTTACATATATGCATGTATTTATGTGTATGTGTTTGTGCATTTACTTGTTAACATCTTCTTCAATCAAAATTAACAATTATATTTGTAATAGTGATGTATGTTCTGAGTACTCACTGTACTTTATATCTTTCCTGAAACCATTTTCTGAATACAGACTGCTAGCTTTAGGATACTGACTTCTTTCTTTCATTCTACTTTTGTTATACTGATAAAAGCAAGGCTTTCATTATTTCCACTTAGCAGGTTCAGGTTATTGTATGCCTGTATTAATTAGGATTTTTTCATATCTTAAAAAGTAATATATTAATCCATTGCAAATGGGAAACTGTTCACTAGTGTTAACCTCAAATATTAAATAAATCATAATCTAGTAAAACTGTTAGACCTACTTAAATGAGAGTTCAAATGATAGTACCAGTACTTTTCTTCACGGAAGAAGGTCAAGAGTTCTTTTGGAGCTCTTAAAAGGCATATGAACCACCTTTTCAAGAATTTTCCCCTGATACTGAATACACTAATTTCAATTTTATTTCTTAAAAATGATGTCTCAGGGATTCTGTTACACAAATGCTATATAGCATGTTGGAAATTTCTGTGTTTTACAGTGAAATGTACATAGCAATTAATTTCCCTGTTCATGTGCTGTTTTCTATCCAGTTTGTATTTCTAAAGCAACAAGATGGGGAAAGAAATAGGTAATGACAGTTTTGTTAATGGAAAGTATTTTCTTTGGAATTGTTTAGAATCAATGAGGATGAGCAGGGGAGAAAAACAAGTTACTGTAGCAGTAAGTTGAATACAGAGTCAGGTGAATTTGGACTCGTGGAAGACTAACAATGATTTCTTCATATACTGATGTCTTTTTTCAAGATTCTTTGCAAAGAAAAAAAGATGAAATGGACAGCTAAGTGTCAAATTCAGGATAGTTTACACATTTTTTTGTACTTTTAAAATTTGTTTTAAAAGTGTATGTGAGAATGTTGCAAAGTTTTATTCTAGCCTACTGTAAACCAAAAGATCCTACATGGAAGAAAACATATGAAGGAAGTATTTGAGCTGTCTTGGATTTGTCTCATATAGCAGGACCTTTTGGTAGTCCAGTGGCCATGTTTCCTGAAAGAAGTGTAGTCAGTGGATCAATTGTATTCTGCACCAATAATATGTCCCAAGATTAAAGATAAAGCTGTAAGGATTGACAGCAGTATAGTTTTATCTTTCTGCTATTTAGTGCAGTTCGGTAAGGAAACTTGGCAGGTTTTTTCTCCTTTTCTTAGCTTAGCTTACAGGCTTATCTATATCAGGCAAACACACTAGAATTTAGTTTTTGTAAAAGGATTGGAATCAGATAATGTTAAGCATTTTTTGTTTGTGTTTAGGTTTTTTTTTGGGGGGGTGTTTTTTGTTTTTTTTTTTGCAAAGCTTTCTATTCTAACTAATATCCACAAAACCAATAATAAAGATTTTCTTCCACATCACAATTCCCAGGTAATATCTGAACATATTTGCACGAAGTATGCTTGACAACTTTAAGAACTTTGAAACTGTACTTTGGCAAATTACATTAGTGATATTTTACATTGTTTTGGCTTTGCTGCTAGCAGCAAGTCAGATCAGAGCTGCTAGTGCCAAGGAGCCAGCCAGTGTATGGATTTTGTTTTCAACATAATCTTATTCATGGTTTGTTCAAGTAAACATGGCTCTTTTTGCTCTCAGGCAACTGAAAACATTCCGATAAGGTCAAATCTAGTGTAAATGAAAACCTGTATCCTAAAGCATAGAGAAGACATACAATGTTTTTAAAATATATTTTGACCTCTTATCTTCCTCGCTGCCTTTTATGCTGTATGTAGGAAAGACTCATAGTACTCTTGCTATTCCTGCTGGCAAATGCAGTTGTTTCAAATTCCTTTCCCTCACAGGACCTGCTGTTCTGTAGAAAAGCCTGACACAGTGGAGTTCAATACCTGCCCTTTCCTTCAGACAGCTGAGCTTTTTGTACTGACAAATATGCTGGGAACATTTTGACCTTCTCTTGTACATTCCCTGTTGCACAAATAACACAGGACTGTGACTTTCACATAGAGGCTCACTTGATCAATTTCTGAGTCTTCCATTATCCCTCTACAGTGATTTTTTGGTTTAACTTTAACTTTGAATCATGGAAATTACAAATTTGAAATTCAGCTATAAAAGCTGGCATAGTGTTGCTAAAGCTTGCACAACTTTGCAACATCTGAGGTTCATAATTTGCAGGGGACTCAAGGAAATTCTGAGCTTTTAAATATTTTAAAGATATAGTTAGGGATGAAAGTGACCATTTTATAATCTAGTTTGTCCTGGAGTAGAATTTAGATTCTACATTGATGGGGATACAATAAACAGCTAAATAAATAAATATATTCACAACGGAGCTGTATTTATTTATGATTTTCACTCTGTTTCTTTTTATCACAAAACTGATGTCTTGCATCTGTGTTGTATTTCACACTCCTGAGCATACTGTTTCTTCTCAGGGATCTGTGTGTCTTTGCATCAGTATCATTGCCATAGTTGTCTCATCCCTTCATTAAATTTGGGCATCAGAAAATAATGCAGCTGTAGCAGGATTAATAGGTCAGCTATCTCTGTGCTGCTTCCTGCGTGAGACGTAAGGAAGTTTTGTATATAATTAGGATAGTGCAATGAGCCTGAAAAGCTTGTGAAAACTGTGCTACAGCTGTTTTTGTGATGGCTGGTAACACAGGTAGAGACATAACTCAGATTACCATGGAAGCAGGTTGCTGTCTTTGACAGCATCACAGGCACCTGGAGTTACGAATTTGACAACTGCTCTTCTAATGTGGAAGTAACATTTGAACATACTGCAACCATAACTGTTATTAAGAAAGGCCTCCCTGCTACATTCAGAAAGTGACATTGCTCAAATGAGTCACCAGACAACGAGGCTTCACAGAGTTGGTTTGCTTCCTGCTGAAAGCAAGGCTAAAATGAACTGGCAGAGGGAAGGAGAGAGCAGATGAGAGAGTCTAATAGACAAGGGCTGAAGTTCTTTGTTCAGTTACTTGCGTGCTATGGTGGTCTCCTGAGGCTTAGCAAACTCCTAATTTCCAGTCTACTTTTCCTAATGACTGGCTACACCTTCAAAGTCAGCCTGCAATAAGCTTCCATGGAGTGTAGAAGTGAGAAGAAAATTGGTTATAGAAAACCTCTTAGCCTCAACATGAGAGTTAATAATGAACATTCTGAACATGGAGAGTGGAAATTATTCTAATAGAAAAGAAAGAAAGCTATTCATGTCATTTTAAAAGACTGTGGTCTAAAAAAATAAAAATGAAGAGGTTGAATGTGCTAAAGGCTAAAAGGAAAAAGAAGAACCTCCAATAAACTAAACTAAATTCCTTCTGATGTTTCTAATGTTATGCTTCACTTCCTGATAATCAGTAGGATTATTGGAGTCTGATTTATACGAGCCTAAGGGGAATGTCTGTAATCTGTCTTTCACAGCTTTTATATAATCATGTAAATGACTATGAAAAACAGATAGTTGCCCACAATGTGAAATAAAGAAGAATGCAAAAGAACCCTCAATTTAAAAAATAAAAAAATGGAAGAGAATAGTGAAGAGCATGCAATGAAATTTCAGACCACGTCTAGCTAGAGAGGTTCAGCTGGTATACTCCCAAAGGCTCTCTCCAGACTTTTTTGTGGTCTACTACTAGCTTTGCTGCCATTCAGTCACACAGTTAGCAAGGGTCTCCTCTTACATAGGACAATCCAGCATAGGAGGGGATATTGGTTTTGTGTTTGTTAGACATTTCAATTTTTTTAAAACCTTGGCAAATTCCAGTCTATTTTTATGAAGGCATAGAAATCACTCAAAAGTCTTTACCATTCTTCACTGATTTTCTGACTGTCAAAAGTAGTGGGCATTAGGCAGCTGATGTCTCTGTCCCTTGATGAGTCTGACCAATTGTCCTGATACTTTGAATATCTTTATATCTCACTCATTCTGAGTGCTTGTCTCACAACTATACATCTCTTCCTGGTATATCATCCACATTTGCATGCAGATTGTCTGGGCATTTTTATCCTCACTAATAAAAAATCCATATAATTTAGAGAATAAAACCCAGCTCTCTCAGATTATTATATTTGTTTTCTTGTTCTACGTGTTGATGACCCAAGACAGTAGGTGTAATGGAGTGCATCATTAATATTTTTTTTCTCAATTTCTTATGTTTTCAATGGCTGTAATTCCATATTAAATAGAAAGTATCATTCACAATTAGCTGTGCTACTGAGGCTTGAGCCCCCAGCGCTTATCTAAACCAATCTTGGACTTTGTGAATCCTTGATTTATGAATTTATTTATTTGACTAGAAGTTTTCAATCTTAGATTTCAGTTTTATGTGTGGATAAAAATCTTCACATTCAAAAGAATAGGACGTGACCTTAGACTTGCAATAAAAGGAAAAAGTAAACTTTGAAGAATATGAGCTTGTAGTATGCAAGGAGGATATATTTTTTTCTAGAACAGTATGCCTTTGTTAAAACTAACTACTTGTTGTAGAATCATTTTTTTCTCTGATTTTTGAAAGTTTAATACACCGAATCTGAGATTTGAGAAACTGTTTTCTGCACAAAATCTTAACTTTGTTGTCCATCACTGATTTTTATATTAAAAGCTGTTACATCAGTATCTCACTTTTTTTGGCAAAGCATCAGGTGGCACACTTGAACATCTGCCCATCAGTTATGGAATCACACCTCATTTATTGAGTGGGCTTACACCATTCTCTTAGCATCCATTCTGACAAGAGCACTTGTTTTATACTCTGTGCTAGGACTTGATTTAAATCTTTTACATGTAAAAATTTGCACTGCTGAAGGCTTTCAGAATACAGTTTTCACTAAGCAGATTTTATAAAGGTCACTGCTGGGAAATTCATTATCTTGACTTGGAAAATTAATTTTAAACGTCAGGTACATATAAAGGGCACCAAACCAAGATGTGTTATGCAACTTCATTGATTAACTGCTTTTGTTAATGAGCAGCTAGATGCATAAAAGTGCTGCTGAGGTATGATGCTAATAACTTCATACACTCAGTAAACATGAACTACAATAACTGTTACATGTATATAAAGTTGAAGTACTGTTTGGTCAGCTAGAAACCCTATGGATATTTTCCTAAGTTGTGGATGATGTCTTTGCCATTGTTCTCTTGAACTGGGATTAGCTTGTTACTCCTGACTCCAGGTGTGCTCAGGAAGAGAAGTTTCTTGTTCAAGTATGTGTTTTCTGGTGCATTGTTCTCGTGTTTTTGGGGCTGAGTTAGTATGCTGAAAGATGCCAGAACTCCTGTGCTGGTGTATCTGTGGCAAAATGAATAAATATTCTGTTGAAATAATTATATATGGGTCACTCTGAAGGTAATGCCTCCTATTTTTTTTTTTTTTTTTTGCGTGGAAACTATAGCAGATACAAAGAACACAATAACGCTATTAGATCGAGCTAGTTCTTGGTCACACAAAACAATATTTTTTCACAATAGTTACCATAATTAGCCATACATTTTTGCCAGATAATAATATACAAATTTAATTGAATATTGGTGGGAAGTTTCAGCTGCTTCTGTCATACCACCAACATCCACCTCTGATGTTGTAGGCCAACATAATAAAACAAGAGCCATTACTTTTAAAACAGCCTTCACAGTTTTACTGTAAATATTTGGTCATTTTCATATTTTACTCAAAATTTTTACAGATTCTATAAAAATTATCCAGAAAACAACTTCACTGTTGGTTATTTCTGCATATATAGGAAAGGCAGGATAATTAGATCACAGAGTTGTGGTTGCTGTAGCATGACAAAATGGAGAGGCACTCATGTACATAACTGCTGTAGCTGTGAGCTATGGGCCTATGGTAGTTTCACTGCACAATTCAGTTGACATTAACAAAAGGTTCTATAAAAATGAATTGTGTGAATAGACATCTTGACTTCTATAACTTGAAAGGATCTTTGCTATATCCAAAGCCCTAAGTGGCCATATTCTTGAATGCTGGCCAAAAAGAAAAAAAAAAAAAAGGCTAGGAATAATTGCAAGACATGCTTGGAATCATGTAGGTGCCTCTCAAGTGAGCCACTTTTCTGAGCCACAGCGGCAGCTCAGTTCTGTTGAGTTCATGGCTGAATTTGCCAGTCATTGTCTGTAAGCTAGCAGGACCCAATTAGCAAGTTTTTGGCTCTATTATCTTAGCTGGGCCACAGATCCAGGTCAGCACAACCAAATTGCTTCTGGAACTGTGATGCCTTGTGTCTGTTTTGTTTCAGATGCCCCTGCTCCTTGTTTTCCTTTTTATGGAGTTAGAGCTGAGAGAGCCAGATTAAGTCCAGCACGTTCCATCTCAATGGAAATATGAATATGCCCTTTGCTTTCCTCATGTCTTTACTGTGTTGTCATCTCAGGACTTGTGTCCAAATAGCTCATTTTATTACCTTCCTTACTTGATCCCCAATGAAAAGAGTCTGTGGAAAAACAAGATGGTGAATAAACTTAGTATCAAGAGTTTTGTATCAAGAAAAAGGTCCTTAACCAAAACTGTACTTTCACAGCAAAAGAAATACTCTGCAGCAGAGGCAAGCTGAATGATGGCTCAATTAACACATTCAGAGTTTCTGAAAGTCTAGAGAAAAGTTGTTCTTCTGAGAACCTTAAAAAAAAGTTTGAAGCAATACTGCAATATTGGCAAAAAATTTGCTCCAATATAAAAGCCAATATCACTTAATTTTATACATTCTTATGTTCTCTCAGTACACTAAAATGTTGCAGAGATTGTATTTAGGAGGATAAATTCTTCACTTTTGAATAATGCTTCATAAAATTATTACAGCTGATGCTATGTTGTATGCTAAGGAATTTTCTTTGCTCAGTGTCATCTCAAAAACGGGAAGATAGACTATTCAGTATAGAATGCAAGCATGAGGATAGGCTATATTACAGCAGGAAAAATAGCATTTTAATAGAGCCTGAAATGCTCAGGTAAATAATTTCCAATTCTGTTTAATGTCTGGAAATCAAACAGGCCTTTCCTGAGTATATGCAAATAAAAATAGAACAAAATTAAAGGATAATGGTAATTTTATATATGGCATACAGATCTGTAGTATTTATAATTTCCTTTGGTAATAATACAAAGCTCTTAGTTGAAATAAGTCTATCTAAAAATAAATACATGCAAAATTGTAAAGCAATAAACTGTTCTATCAGTACCTTTTCAAATCTAGGAAAATGTTTCTTAACAGGTCTCCCCCCAGAATTATCAATCCTCCTTGCCCCCTTCCTCCTTTCAAAAGCAATGAATTAGTTTTCTATTTTCATTAGGCTGTCACATCTTCAAAATGGGATACCAATTCTCATATTTAAACTCAGTTTATGTACTAGAGCTGCTCCAATAATAATGCCTGCTATTATATTACATTGGCCCACAATGCTAAGGACAGATGTTGGTGGTATGGCAGTAGAGGCTGAACCTTTTCACCAATGTTCTGTTACATTTTATTGCCACGAGACAAATATCAGCAAAGGGGCATCTGATATCGAAGTGCATATGAAGTAGAAGTGTGACATTGAATTCCTCCTGCAGAAAAAATGACACCTGTTTGCACTCATTGGTGGTTGCTGAAGGTTTATGGAGAACAAATGGTGGTATTTCTTAGACACTAACATCACAATTGATCCAAAGATGTACAATGTCAGTATTAGCAGTTGTCCCACACTGTTTATTCAGGGGAAGTAAAGAAATGCAGGAGCACAGAGTAATGTCTGCTGCCTTCTTTGAAGTGAAGGAATGCCTGTAGTTTTTTCTTTTTGCCCCTTGTTTGAAATGCAGGAGCTGGAAGCCCTATGCTTAAAACACAGGCCCAAGCTGTAAGCACGGATTATTTTTTTTCCCTCTTGGAGAACATAGCATGAATTTGCATGATTGCAAGTACTCTCACCACAGGAAAGAACACTATGAACTGCTTCTGAATTATTCTTTTCTGAACAAATTATACAGAATTCTATCAATGTATAATTTTGAACAATGTTGAAGCAAATATTTTTTCAAATTTGTTTTAAGTTTTGAAGAAATTTTTTGTTTTCCTAGCATTTAAAACCAGAAATCTTTGTTAGACTAAGGAGTTTGCACTCTGTGTTGTGGAATACTGAATTGCTCCCAGTTACCTTTTATAAAGCTCAGTATTTTGTGCTAAAGGGAGGTATTTCTTCCAAAAGTGTATCTGATATTGATTAGAAGAAAAAAGATCAAGAATCCATATTTACTATTAGTAATCTGCTACAAAGATAATTAATCTTTACTGTTAAAAATACAAACCCAGGTTAAAATCAGCATTTGCCCAGATTCAGCTTTTACCTCTTAAGTTTCATGCTTTATTTCTCTAGTAAATGAGTAGGAAGATAAATATGCATACAAATTATAATTAAAGTGCTCTGCTAATCCAAGACATTTGTTCCCCATTGCATACACCACAGTTGTAATCTCCTTAATTTCTCTGGCAAAATAAACTTCTGTGTTGGTGTTAGAACATTGGAAAAACCCATTGAGCTGCATACCAGGTTCAGCATCACTGACTTTCCTATGTCAACTCCTCGAAGTCCATTAGCTCAAGCAACTTGGGTCAGCTGGATATATAGATGTTTAATGTTCTCTTTTGTTGATAGGATACTGAAAATTTTTCACATTAACATGTGGGAACAGGATAACCTCACATACCTTTCCCAACCTAGAGTGCTCACAAAAATCTCTGCTACCATATCATTATACTTTCCATCTTCTGAGGAGACTGCACACCTGGCTTTTTTTCTCTTTATTTTTCCATATGCTTTTAAAAAGACTTTCATTTTTAATCATGGTGGATATGAGTCTTCTAACCCCCTCATGCTACCATATCAAGTACATTTATGTCTAGCTTATTATATGTCTTCTGTTCAAATATATTGCATATTATCTTATCCCTCTTCCCCCCTTCCTCCCTTTTTAATTTTTTTACGGTGTTCACTTTTTCACTAA
Organism: Cyrtonyx montezumae; assembly: GCF_038088225.1. Lineage (NCBI taxonomy): Eukaryota > Metazoa > Chordata > Aves > Galliformes > Odontophoridae > Cyrtonyx > Cyrtonyx montezumae. The sequence continues at coordinate 16,644,304 of NW_027071826.1, forward strand.
GCCAAGATGGGAATTTTATCTTCAAACTTCTCTCCCTTAATCTTGAAATGGCTTTTTTACTTTCTAATGAATTCTTGTGATAGAACTTCTCATACAGAAGTCTTTTTTTTTTTTCTGCCTAAATTTTTCTGAATAAGAAGTTTTAATTAAAATTTTAGAAGTAAAAGTAATTTGTAATGAGCTTTCCTTCCTCTTTCTGGTCCCACAAAAGACTCTTGAATACTCAAGATCTTTAAAGGTACTTACCTTATATGCTTTCTTGAGTTCCTACTCACAGATTAGCAACAAAACCAGTAGTTGTGTTTGGGATGTGATCTGATATTACTCTTGGCTTTGACTTAACTTGAAGTGGTTATCATTAAAAAATGTAGGGTTTTTTTTTTCTGAATGGAAAAGTGGCAATAGTATTCTGATTTGAAATATGACATGCACTGTAGTTGCAGTTCTGATTATCAACTGCAAGATCTATCAAAACAGAGATGTACTGGCATCATGGAATTTGGAACAAATTCACTAAAAATAGATGAACTTCTGAATTTAGTCAAAGCAGTCAAGCAAATATTAGTAATGAGTGAAATAATCCATGTTCTCCAGGGGCTAATGCCTTCCATGGACTGTTAATCTGGAAAGGATCAATTATAGTGTATCCCCCAAGCAAATTCTCAACTCAGGGTTGCCCCCCGTAGTCTATTTCTAAAGGTTTTGTCTACTACTTTTGAAGTAAGTCACTGCTGGAATGTGCACAACTTTGGGAAGCCTAAGAGCTGCCATCATTAACAGGTTTTCTTCCTTTTTCTTAAATTCTTCTCCCTTCCTCATTTCTTATGCTTCTGCCTTTGTCACCAAAACCCCCATATTAAGTATACTTGACGTAAAACTGTTGGGTGCAGAATTTTCTTATTGCAGTAATTGATAGCTGTTTTGCAGAAAAAAAGTTTATCTTTCTCTGATATTTCAGGTGCCATAGCAAGACATTGGTAATGTTGATACCATTTACAACTTACGCTCAGTCTTTTTTATTCTTTTTACTCCATTTTGAAGAACAGAATGCATTTTTATTCTTTTGCTTCTCATATTCATGTCAAGTTATAATCTCCAACAAGCAGCACTGGACTCTCTCATTATTTATTGTTTTGATGCGGAGAGCAATTAAATATAATTAACTGGATGATTATCATTTGCTGGTAGAATTTGCTAAGAATGCATATGCTTCTGCAGGGAGTTACTTGCTATTTCTTGCACCAGTGATCTGATGCTGTTTGAAGAGAGCCTTTTTTCCTCTCTCTATTTACTGCTTCACTGACCCGGGGAGGGAAGAAAGTAAATGTATGAAAATAAGTATGCCCCTAGCTTGTGAACAGAGTTTCACTTTGGCTTTGTTGCAATGCTAAGATGCAGAAATGTGAAAATATTCATTATTGGACTGTGAAACAAAGGTAATGATGCAAGCTTTCTTATTGTCTGTGTTATACTGGGAAACTCATTCAAGTTATTTTTGATTTATTTTCAAAAGTGTTTTGGTAGATGTGAGATTCTGTGTCAGTAAGATGCTCTGTATGTGAATAGAGCATATAAATCTTTGCAGTAGTAGTGGCAGCTATCCTTCTTCCTAAATCCAGTCTGCACACTACTGAACCCCTGCTAAGCCCTAAGCCACGGCGTACACAAATTTAAATGCCGTTTTGCTGAGGAATGGGTATCCTGCACTGTGTTTTTTTTTTAATTTCCACGGCTAATGTACACCATACAAGGTGGCAAACTGAGCTTCTGAGATATTCAGTGGCTCATCTTGGCTAAAGGTAAAGTTCCTACTGTTAACTAACCTCCTCCTTGTTGGAATTCATACCTACATTCTTTTTAACATTTTATGTCTTATCTTAATGTTATAGTGTGGTAGAGCATTTTCTATGCGGCTAAGAATATGAAAATAAATATTTCAGTCAGAATTTTTTTTTTTATATTTATAGGTCTATTTTATTGTCAGTCAGAAATATATTATTTTTTGTTTCTTTATTTTAAATGCTTAGGACTTTAAGGACTGTTTAACTACTGAGCTTTTACATGTTAGCTTGGTATTTCCATTAAGTAATAAGCCTTTCTCTCCACGTGTATTAAAAACCCATCTACCTCTAGTCTTATTGTCTTGCTTCAAGTGAGATTTCTCTAGATGTTGATATTCTGAGTATTCTTGTAAAGTAATCTTACCTGTAGAATATTTTTCAAGCTGTTTGAATATGCTTTAAAGCATCTTTCTGCAGATGACTTCTTCAAGCAGACTTGAAGGACTTTGTAAATTTCTGGATGTTTTCATTTCTTAATATTCTTCAATGTTCACTAAAAATCTCTTTGAATGTGCTGTCAAGCACCGTACTTACTGCTCAAAAAAGCCTTCAGATGACTGTGCAAATATTAGCTAATTATATCTTGTGTCATTTTGTAGGATAGTTTTATTATTCATATTTGCAAGAATGGAAAATTCAAACAGAAAGATTTTAACATGTTTTGCCCTAGGCCAAGCCACGTAAAACAGACTCAGAGCTGAAAATGGAGCCTGGGAGTTGCTGCATTCCACAGTTATTTTTGACCCATATCAAATCTCCTATGTTTAGGAAACAAAATGACCACGTGTTTCTGTTGAGAGCTCTGTGAGAGTTTAGTTCAAAACATTCTGTGTTTCTTGCAACAACAGTAGCTGTTAGGGAAATAACTGATTCATACATCTTAGGGTCATAAGGGACAGCAATGATAATCCAAATTGCTGCATAACTTAGCCCATGAGTTTCACCCAATACTTCCTGCTTTTGTCCCCCAAACACAGAAGCTGTGCCACGGCAGACATTAATGGAGCTATTTAGAGTCTTTTCTCGCTTGATCTCAGTATGTAGATACACACACACCTTGCATATTTTTAAGGAAAATGTACTAAATGGAGTAGTCTTGCTGCTTTTGTGTGCTGTTTTGGAAAACTATAAGTGGACAACACCCATACTATAGCTACTTACTATACTAGGTACTACTATGTATAAATACGTATTTTAATATAAAGAATTTCATTAATCACTGAGTCATGTAGCAATTCTGAGAGATCAAGGAAGAGGTGTGTGAACTAAAGAGGAATAATATTCAGAATTGGGTAAATGTACCAAATCATAAAGGTTGAGTTTTAGCACAACGTTTATTGTACTGGCTCAATCTGTAAACTGGCCCAAATGTGCTCATCAGCTCTTGTTCTGGTCTATTAGAACTATTTTCAGCAGCACGTTACAAAAAATTTCTTACGATATTTTCTTTGTCAAAAGGTAGATTTAGTTTCAGGACATATTAAAGTTTTTAAGCCAACAGACTAGTATTTTTTTTAAAACATCTGACTGGATTCACTGTATTTCTTAAGGATAATAAGGATCAGAAAGTAATGCTTCAATATAGAGAGTATCTTTTAAAATTTTTTAGTTCACATGCAGAGAGCAGAACTGCATTGTAGAAACACATGGATTCTATCACTTGGAAGATGATTTGTTTTTCTGCTGCACTCTTTTTCTTTAGCAGTGTTTCCTAGATCTCAGTACCCAGATCACCCTGATGGGCAGGGGAGTCATGCCTGATCTAGGTGCTCTCAGGGCTAATTTTTCACCATTTTGATAGTTCTGTGTAATTACTGTCTTCATGTCCAACCTTCATAAGCAGCTGCCAATTTAGGCATGTAGCAAGCTTCAACTTTTTTTTTGTATTCATCTCAGCGATGTTCAAGCCATCATCTGTGTTATTCTTTTACTTTCTTGTGTCATTTCCATTCCATGTCGTCTTTCTTTCTGACCATAGCTTACTCTCTCAATGATTCCCCCAAATTAATCATGTTATAAAAGAGGTAGGCATAAGTAGGCAATTTATTATCTTTAGGATAGTAAGCCAAGTCTACTTGCTGAATTCAGAATACTTTCGTTTGCTCTTTTCTCCGGACAATATTTTGATATTTACCTTGGGAGGTATATTCATACCTTGTAATGCAAAAAGCACTTTGAGTCTAAGCAATTGAGAGAGTCAGTTAGTTGTTCTTACTCAAGGGAGTTAATTAAATACAGGTTTCAGGTATGCTTATCAATGCCTTTGTGAGAGATCTGCTGTGGTAAGAGAGAGTCTTCTGGGAGGTTTATACATTTTTAATTAGGAGTTGTCTGGTTTCTTAAAGTTACACCTAAAATACACAGAACACCTATGTTCCATAAATTTAAAAATCTCAAATGTCTTTAGAAATGTAACATTGGGCATTGCCAATTGGACTAGCACCATGAGTAACAGTTCAATAAGATTTCATCCATTCAGATCTAGCTGTGCAAATTATTCCTCCTTTCTTTATTTTTGTGTGTCCTTTTTGGCCTGTATCTTTTTCTGCTTTGACAGATGAATTATGAAATCTTAAAGGCTTTTTCTGAAAAGGAGCTATTGGAAGCATAGCTCCTATAGGAGTTGCTTGGAGCAGGCAAATGGAGTAATCTGGAAAAAAAATGCTCTCACCAATCCTGTTGAGATGGAAATGATATATAATCTCAGGTAATGAAAACAAAATTTTTGTAAAGCATTCCTATGCTGAATTATGATAAAATGTTGACCGTTATTAATTAAAGGAAAATCACTCCTAGGCAGAATAATGTTCCTGTTGAGAGAAGTTTACAGATTTACTAGAAATAAAAATAGTAATGAAAAAAGTATATCACATTAACTTGAAAAATAAAATCTGTTTTCTTGGAAGGTGTCAGGTAAAGCCTTGATAACCACCTTGTGTATATTACTGGTATACACTTTGAAAGTGTATACCAACTTCAGGAAACCCTTGTATAATGTTGAACAGTGTTTTCTGATGAAAAACACATTTTCTTTAAGCAGTCCTGTATATTTTTCACATTTCTGTTTCCAACTACAGTATGGAGGGTTTAATACTCTGATTCTATATAAACGCCTGTTATAGATTAACAGAAAGAAAACAGAGGGAAAAAGTGTAAAGGAAAATGAGGAGCTGGTATTAATTGTGCTAGAGGATCTCCTGAGTAGCATTAAATTGCTATCACTATGAAAATAGTTTATTTCTACATTATTAGGCATTCGTTTTTAAGGTCTCCATTATGTAAAGTACCTGTCAGCTCTGGTGAAATTTACTACAATTAGTGTTTCATCTTACATCTGTATTTCACTTATATCTTTACAGCCTTTGTTCTAGAAGATTTACTGTTGCAAGGGAATATTCTAACTATATATGTAATTTTTTTTCACGTTCATAAACCAATATAAATATATAGCATGTGAAATCCCCCTATAAGTATGACTCCTTATCGTTGCAGTAAGTATTCAACTTTGAAAAGTTCATACTTGACAGATTTTGGGTAAATTTTATTTGCAACATTTGAAATCTTCAAAAATTACACTGTATGTTTGCCATACTGCTCAAGACCTGCTGAAATTTCCATATATCATGCCGTGTCATTTCTGTTACAGGTTTCAAACTTGCAGGACATAATGAATTGGAGAAATCACTGTATTAGCATCTTTGGCAAAAGATGTCTGGTATCTTAATTCCATTCATGGTTAGAAGAGGAATGTTTTGAATTTGCTTCCTCTCTTGTACTCCATTGTTGGGCTTGTTGATTTCCTTTGGTCCCTTCCAGCCCCTGTGATTCTGTGAATTGTTTACTGTTGTAAAGAGAAGAACTGATTTACCTCTGCTATTCTGTTTCAACCCAGTTCTGCTCACAATTTGTTTTTTGAGGTATTTGTTACAAGCTAGGATTAGAAATGCCAAAATCCAGTTATACATTGTAAAGAATAAAAACGTTCCTGATTTCTGATCATATCTGCCATTTCAGAAGAAATGTTGCTGTGTACTCTTCACTGTGTATCAAATCTTAAGCATAAACCATGGCCAAAACAAAGTAACCAATCTAGAAATGCTGTAGGCCATAACCAGAGAGAAGCACAATTGCATATGTGTATTATGTATGCAATCAGTGCGAAGCATTGCTATCCTAACAACATTCATGACCATTAGAACTGACTTGCCAAAAGGATTGGAAAGAAAAATGCTGACCTTTTAACTAAGACAGTGTTAAAATCTGAAAGAACTCTTTTGAATCCTGACAAATAAGGGGTTTGTGAGCACTCCATGGACTGGGAGACTTTGGTGCGAAGCAGGTCATGGGGCCAGCTCTGTGGCCGGTTGCAGACTTGTGTGCAATCTACACTACTGCAGGAGAGAGCTCAGTTTGCCCTCAGGAATGATGGGAAAAGCATTCACCTCCCTGTACAGACTGTTATTTTCTTCCCCAGGAAATAAAAAGCACTGCAGGGAATAAGCTGTTCTTGTATGGCGCCTCATTACTTTCCTGCCTCCTCTGTTTTTGTGCAGTGATGTTCCACTGATGCTTGGCGTCCCTTTATGTCTGTACCATTCAGAGCAAGAGTCACATCTCTGTAGACTTAAGAAACACAAGTGGGAAAATATATCCTGCTCCTGAAAGCATCAGTACACATGGGAATAGAGATAGATTCAAGAGATTTGTAAAATGTTCAGGCATAGAATTGGAGAATGGCTAATTTTGATGTTTTGAGAAAACTACTGCAGGATTATTATACTTCAAATGAAAATGATCACAGTTGTGCAGTCTGTATTCAATATTTAAAAGCAGAAAGGATGTGGAACTTTGATCTTCTGGCAGTGGACCAAGAATTCTCCTTCAGAACCATGAGCAGGGATGTCCTGAGGCCAAGCAAGTATGTCAGAAGCTTGTAGGAGGTGTTACGGTTACTGAAATGATACAGACATATGAAGAAGGCTCTGTCTGCGAAAATGTGAGAAAATAAGGTCAGAAGAGAGTATAAGAATAAAGGAAAACTGACTAGCACTTATTCAAGATATATAATTGAGAAGAAATTTTGGGATTTTTGAGTAAGTAAGTAAAAGCCAGCTTAAAAGACATAATGATGTTTTACTGAACAGGCAGCCTTGAAACTGCCTGGAAAAATAATGAGATCACAATATTAAAAAATAAAGAATATACAAAGAAGTGTCTGCTAACAGTGTAAAAAATATGTGAAATGAGGGGCACGCAGAAAATAGTACACTTATTGATAATAGAAGACTGAAGAAAATATAGACCTTAATACAGGGTTTCTATTAATTTAGCCTGATTTATAAAGGAAGATGCACTTGTGAAAGCAAGAATGAAATTTGGTGTACCTTTGCTCATAAAGAAATATATATATTTGGTATTTGTAATAAGAAATATTTGACAATATTGTGTAACATTTTCCATTTTAGTTAGTGTTTTTCCTTATATTCTAACAGTAATAAAGGATTTATAGGCTAATGAAAATTGGAAGGAATGAAAATAAGGCTTACAAAATTGCTCGTTGCCTATCTTTTATCTCCAGCAGCTCTGAAACCAGTATTTGCATAGAATTGAACTTCTGAAAAATAAAATTCTTTGGTGGCAGTCTGGGGAGCTGCCTGTAAGCTGGTTAATCACTGGTTGATTTACAGTAATGGAATTAATGGAAGAGGGCTTCAATAATACTAATGTACACTTTCCTTCAGCACATTTCTCTTATATCATATTTATTACCTTATTTTCTCTTTTCTACTTCACAATGGTATGTAGAGTATTTGATCTTCTGGTTAAAAAGGAACAGAGTGGAGGTGGAGTTTAGAAGAGGAGTTCTACGGAAAACAAACCGAGATTGAAGCAGAGCAATCAGAGCTACTGATCTACTGCTGGTGCTTATTCCTGGCTTTCACAGCTGTTTCAGCTGTTCAGAGTCTTATTTCCCTGACTCAATGTATCACGCTTATCTGTATTTATGATACTAAAGACTAAGAAAAATGAAAAATTCAACAATTCTTTTGTCCTGCTGTAGTTAAGGTAGAACTGCAATTGGCAAAGAAATATGTTAGTAGGTATGGTAATGTCCAATCTGGTAAACGATACATACTAATGCAGTTATCAGCTTTAATAGCATTAAAGGCACTTTCAAGACAGGTATTTGGCATGCATGTACTCATTTTGATTTCATTGAAGGTAACTGAGTCCTGTGATGGTAGTACTCAGCATTTGTTGCTTGTGAGCAATGCAGTACTTCCTCCGTGTTTAAGCAAGATGTCAGGAATTAACTGACTGTAGGATAAAAGGGCATCTTCATTACCTGCACTTCCATGGATCACTGTGCTTGATTCGCCCTTTCTTGTTTTTTACTAATGGCATCTGTAGGTTTGCCTTTGCAGGAACTGGGTTGAGGGTCTCAGCAGATAACTGTCTATAATAAATTCTTGAGGATAACTCTCAAGTATTAATCACTGGAGATTGATGTCTACAGCATATTTTTCTAATAAGTATATTGATTTCACTCTGCTATAAGGATAAGACTTCCAAAATTTTAAAGGCCAAGAAAATTGCAACCCATAAATCTCTGTGTGATAAATATATGTGCATCATATGTAAATGTCTTTGAGCTTCAGATTATGAGTTTCAAATTAGAAGTATCATACTTTGTAGCATTTATCTTCTTGTAAACCACAGATTTATTGGATACTTAAGGCATTTTATTCAAGGTGAGGCAACAGCAACTTTTAATATGTGGCATGAAAATTTATGATTGAGAATTAAGGTGCATAAATATTTCTAATCAAAATGTGAAAATTAGTAGCAAGGTGCCCAGACTAGAATGTACAATGTGGCAGGAGATACTATAAATTCTAGAATTATGACATATATATCCTTAGTCTTTTTGTTTTGGGTTCTGCCTGTTTACTCTGGTAGTATATGAAGAAGCATAGGTGTCCTACTGTTTGTGAAAGTCCTAGCTGAAAATCAGGTTCCATTAGATGGAGACAGTATGCATCTCCTTAGGAGTGGAAATACAGAGCTGAATGACTTTGATTTGCAATATGCTTGTGGTATCTTGTGTGAAAAACACACTTTCTGATTTCACCATTTCCTGTCTCTGAATTTCTTCTTGTTAGGTACTCATTTATGGCTCCCCATTCACAGCATTTTTTAAAATTGAGGTTAGTACTGTTCTGACACAGTAAAAGAGGAGATGCTTTGAATATTATTTCATCTCACTAATTTTCTCTCCTCCACACTAAGCCAAATTTCCTTATGTGCCAGGCCTTGATTCATTATAATGTTATCAGCTGAAATTAAATGGCAGTTAATATTTATAGGTAGATCTATGACTTGATGTTTTTTCAAGCCCTGAAATGTATGGCAATGCCACAATTTCATGTAACAAAGCGATGTTAATCTTCTGTTTTGGTAAATCTCCAAACCCCCTTTCATTGGTATCTTATCTCTAACCTGTCTGGACAACAAAATGTTGGCTATTCACCAACAGATCACACTTGTTGCCAACAAGACATACTTGAATTAAATATCCAAGTTAATTCATATTTCTTGTGCCTGACGTATTTGTTAGATCCAGAAAAAAAAAAAAAGACCTAGCTGATGACTATAACTGAATTACTCATCTCTTAAACTGTGACTTGCTTTTGGAAGCATCAAATTGGAACAGTCAGATAGCGCTGTAAGGCCTGTTCTCAGATACTAGTTATCTTGTGGTCATGGTCTATAGTATGGTAGTGACTGTACTTTTCAAAATCTAATAGGCTAATCCTTTCTTATAAAAAATTATGGCCTCTACAGTTATGAAATGTGGAAATTGCTTAAAAGCATACTTGAACTGCTAAAAGTATTTTAAATTAAAATATAACAAATTTGGAGAGAAACATCAGTCTTTTTCTCCAATTTTCACAGATACTTGACAGAGATACAAGTAAATAATGATTATGAAAATGTTTTGATGATGATTTTCAGGAGAGTACATCACTGATTTAAATTTGTACATCTGCACGTTTACATCAGTTCATAGTACATAAATGTGCAAAGTGATGCAACGTGAGTTAGTTAAAGCTTCCTCCTTTGATTGTACAGTACCGTGCACATCTTCTGTCGGCTGGATGTATTTGCAAATCTTACATGGGCATATCTTGCAAAATGGTACCAAATAAGTCCTTTAGAGGGAATATTTTTTCCAAAGAGACTAGTTATTTAACACTGAATGATTTTCAAACATGTACATTGTTGAATGGAACACAGCTTGTTTGAGGTATAAAAATATTAACGTATATCAAAGTCTAAACCTGGAAACTTGTCTTTATGATTACTCCATAGCTTTCAGAAATATTTAGCTATTCATCATAGTGATATGCAATAGCCATTGGAGTGCTAGCATTGATTTTGTTACGGGTTTATCAAAGTCAAAAACATTGTGAGCAGCAGCCTGAGTTATTTGTTTTCTAATTTTTTAGTGCAACTAACTGTAAGATGGTCTCCATATCAGTGTACTCTTGTCTGGTTCTGGTAAGTCTCTTTCCAACTAACATCACACAGACATGGTCAGAAAGTAACGCAAAGGATCTTAAAAGAATCACGAGTCCTTTTAACACTGCTCTTACTAATTAGTGCTGCATAGTAGGACACTACTGCTTCCGTTACTCATCAGACAATAAAAACAGGTTGAATGGGAGGATGAATATTCTACTGATAAAATGCAGTTCATACCATCCCAAATTCAGTTATAACGAGTTATAAATAAGGTTCAAATACAGTGTTTTTTTCTTAGCGGGGGTTGGCTGGTTTTGTTTTATTTTGAGTTCTGATATTTAGTTTCTTCAGTGATCAGTTTTTTCATTTAGGAATGAGTTGAAGCACCACACAGTTCAAATGTGGAAGCTGTTCTAACCTTCGCCTTAAGCCATCTTCTGTAGCTACCAGGAGTTAAGATGCTCACAGGTGAATTGTTGGGTAGGAATGATTCAAGGGCAGCTTAACTCAGGTGGATGAGAATGAAATGCAGCAGCTGAATAAACAGCTTCATTGAAATATATATATATATATTAATTTTGACATTCAGGTTTTCTTTACGAAATAAGAGCTGAGTCATTATATTAGGAAATAGGTTTGCTGAAAAACAGTGTCTACTTCTATAGTTTATAGTTACACTTTTAATCAGAGCTCTGTGAGAAAAGCTGTCTCTATTCTTAATGATGCAGCATAGTGAATGATACCTAAGCTTGCTTATGTCATTAAAGTAGTGTTGGAAGCCTGTTAGCTGGCTCAATGTTTGGTGAAATTGCATTCAAACTGCAGAATGCCAGATGTATAAATATTTCCTAAGTCTTTACATTGTAAGAAAAGAAAAATATGAAAGTACTGCAGATATTTCAAGGTTAGATGGAGGCTGTCTTCATCAAAGGTATTGGTACATCTGTACTAGCTAGTGTCATGTTATTAGGACACCACAGCAACCATTGTAACACACTTGTATAAAAGCAAATTACTCACTGGAAAATGTATAATATGCATTTGTCACTAATCAGCATGAAAGACTTATGGAGGGTTTGAACATAGAGAGATCAGCTGTCAGGGCAATGGCAACTACCTGCTTCAAAATATTTTAGTTATTTATTGATGATTCAGAAAATAGAAGGTGGGAAAGTCTTTATAAGCCTTTATTTTAATGGTATCACTCATTCTCTGCCGCTCTCAATATTTTTACAAGAAACCCTCTCATTTGTATTTCAGCATTTTATAGGCTTTTTTATGATGTCAATAGATATCCATTTTAAAGGAAAATTTCATCACAGAGGTCTGAAAGAGACTGTTAGTTCTAAAACTGACTGACTTTAACAGCAGTCTATTCCCCTGAAGAGAGATGGCAAGTGTAAAAAGATTTAAAGAGTAGGCTAAAGACAGAAAAAGCAAATTTTGTCTTTCACAGTGATATTTCTTAATTTCACTGCTAAGTTACCACAAGTAAGAACTATTTCATTTTCCTTGTTTGAAATGTGGCAAACCTCAGCAAAGAATTAATTAAGCTGTTGTCTTCATTGGACTTTTTTTTCCGACAGGCTTGAAGTAAAACCGCCAAAGATAAAATACTGGTCAATTCTGTCAAGACATTATAGAAGTTCAGGGAAAAGTAAAGATAAAGAGAAGAAGGCAAAGAAAGATAGTCAGAAAGCTGGGGGCAACAAGAAAATCTCAAGCACTATTTGCTTGGTGGAACTGAGGATTTAGTCAGTGGCTGAGCTGAGAGTGAGGTCATCCAAGTCCTTTGTCTTTTCTGCTCAAACCATCGCTCTGAGTATGATAAAAGTCCACTGATATCACAGTGGATTGTGAGTTCTCAGAAGAATAAGTTTGATGGCAGCTGTCATAAAGAAACTAAGTCCTTTCAGCTCATTCCATGATGTTATTACATCTCTTACTGTGTTGCTCATTAAACAAGGGAGTGTACAAGACAATTGTAGGTGGATTAGCTCCTTATTGTAGTTGTAGACTCTTTGCTGTTGTAGTAGACCAAAGTGATGTCTTTTTGCTCATCTGTTTATCTTATGTTTAACTTGGAGTTATCTTACTGAGGGTCTTCCAGTCACTGGTCATGAGACTTCAGAGCATGTTTAGTAGTGCTTTTCCAAACTACAAAAGAATGTTCAGTTAAGATCACAGGTTATAGGATTATGATTCCACCAAGAAATCCTACATGGATGCCATGAGGCATTCTATCAGCAACCTTTGAAGCTAGAAAAAGATATTTTATGGTTTATATTCCAAATGAACCCAAAACGACAACAGGAGATTACATACAGAGGATTATTCCTGACCTGAACCTTAAATTAACTGAAAATAATTCAGTAAGGTGAATGAGAAAGGCTAGCAATATCAAATCAACATAAAAAATAAATTGGTTTTAAAATGCCTTCTATAGTATGCTTTTTAATCTGTGATAACCATACTGGAAATTCATTAGTATGCAGAAAACCATAGGAACCATATGGAAATACTTCTTACAAAGAAGTAGAACACAATAAATTTTACAAAAGGCATAAAATATATTTAGGATGAATGATCACTCTGAAAGTAATGTGCACTAAAATTGTAGGAGTGGTATTCACTCATTAGTTGTATGAAGCCATTAACTCACAAAATCATTTTTTTTGCATAACCATTTGTCATATAAAATCATTAGCTCCCTCATAAAATTGTTAGAAATGTGAAATGATTTTTCAAAAATATCATTAGTTACAGGGTATTACATTATAAAAAGCAGTGGCATATTACTTCATCATTTTCTGCATAAAAATGTGTCGGTTATGCAAAATCATTTATGTTGATAAATAACTTTTTAAGTAGCTTTATTGTCCAATATTCAGGCTGTTAGCTGTTAGGTTTCAATAGTTATTTTAATGGCCAAGACATTTATTAGTTATGAAAAACTCTGAAATGAACTAGAACAAACATTACTTTCTATTCTGCTAAAATTGACAGTTTTAAGAAGCTATCTTGTTTCCTGTTAATGTGTTGTTAGAGTTTTGAATAGTAGGAGCTGTTCCCATTTATTTACCATCATTTTGTAGCTGTTTGTATTTCGTTCACTTCAAAATTCAGATTATCATTCTCATCTTCTAAACTAGATTCAGATAAAAGCTTTCATAGCAGTGAATTTGGACCTATTGTGGATTGTTTTGTATAGACCTGACTTGTGATAGGAATGATTTACGCACTGAAATGAATCACATTGTCTCACTCTCTTAAACACTAGTGAGAAGACTTTTAATTATATTATTTTCAGTTTGTTTCTGGACATAAGAAACTTGATCACTGTGCTTTAGCAGGAAGCAATAACTTGAGAGCCACACAAAGATATCCAGTGCCATGGAGGAAAAAAATACAGATTTATAGCTGATGAGGTAAGAATCCTGCTTGAGCTTAGTATGTTCAGCACTGATTATTTATATTATTTGTCTAGCTATAACTTCAGATAGCACTGTGTGCAATTTTGTAGAAAGAAGAAAACTAATTTTCTCCAAGGAGGACTACCAGCTAAAATTTACCTACTCCTCCCAATGGATAGATTAGGAGGATAAACAGATAATGTAGTATCTTAGAGGAGGAATACTTTGTGGATTAAGATACAGGCAGTTTAATAAGATAGAGAAAAAAGGAAGTGATGGAAAGGTGATAATTTACCAGTTTCTACAAGCAAGACTCACTGACATCCAACAAGTCTCTGAGCAATGATTACTGTGGAAAAACTATACTCATCTTTTGTTGGTTAGTGTGATGTTATGCAGCTTGGAATATCCCTTTGGCCAATTTAGCTCAGCTATGCCCCCTCACAAGCTCTTGCCTGTATCCTACCTACTCACTGTGGGATCAGAGTAAGAAACTGTCTGAGAAGGGATTGATGTTGTGCATGCACTATTCAGTGGAAAACAAAACACTGATATTTTATCAAGACTTCTAGTTGCAGATGCAAAATACAGCTCCATACAATCTGCTATGAAATATATTAACTCTATATCATCAAGATATACAACATCAACACATTAGCTGTCTAGAAAACCTGTATCTTAAGAACTAGCAATTCTGAAGTCATTTACTCCTGTAAGTACCAAACCTATTTGATGTAGCATTTAAAGCAGACAACAGTAATGGCAGTTGAAATTCAATCTCACAGGAAGAACTGATAGTTTATTTCAGGTGATTAACTTTTGATGAAGAGGTATGTGAGCTTTGGTTTGTAAATCTAAGAATGAAGGGAATTAAAGAGAAGTGACCAGACAAGTGACCTCTAAACTGAACGAAGAAAATCTTATATCAGAAGTTATTACATATTTTGCTTCTATCTCTACCTCACCCTATTTCCCTCACTTGAATTTGCTATTCATTTTAGGTCTTGATGCTACATTCTTCACTTTGGGGTTTCAGACTTGGTTGTATTAGGCTCAGCAGCTAAAATGGTAATAGGATATTGCTGGTCCTGGTTTGGCAGGCATAGTTGATTTTCTTCATAGTATCTAATAAGATGTGTGTTTTGTATTTATAGTGAAAATAGTGCTTACACAGACAAGGATTATTTCTTAATCTGTTTAGCCAGTGAAAAGGCTGGAGGTACATAAGAAGCTTTCTTATTAAACTGTCCTTGTCTCAACCCATGAGTTTTCTTACCTTGACCCTTCTTATTCTCTTCCCCCAATCTAGTGAGGGTAGAAAGTGAGCATGCGGTTGTGTGATGATTAGTTGTCTATTGGTTTAAAATAAAACAGGATCACAGAGATCATCAGTCCACACACAGACTTAGCACAGGTGGTCTACAGAATCTTGTGGCTTCCTGTTACGGTGATTTTTCACTCCTACACCTGTTTTCATGAGATATTCTGTCTTTCATCCTTCAGTTCTGAATTGATAGTTCTGTGGCACAACACATTCATGTTCAGTGAAGGAAATGTTTTGTATTCCCTACTGCTTGTTCATCACAGCGTGCTTCTGGTCTTTCCAGCTTTCTTGATAACAGGAAAACCAAATAACAGAAAACAATCTTGAGGCAATATGGTCCTCTTATTGTAGCACCTAATTGGAATGTAAGTTTCGTTATTATTATTGCTCATGTAAGAAGGGTTTCAGTAACATGTATGTATAGAACCCCACTTAAGTAATTGCTTGAAATGAATGAGAAAAGTATGGAAGACCATGAGTGACTTAGAAGGAAGGAGACAAAGAGTGAGAGAGAGAAAAGGCATGCAATTCTTTACATTCTTCCAGCAATTCATCCTGAACAAGTAAATGATTCCAATGTGCTGAGCAGCTGATGTACTGCTTTACAGCAACTCCCCTTAGAGCAGAAAACATAAAAATCAATATGCCTTTCCTATGTTATTGAAAGTACTGAAGTTGGGCAGGTCATTATGTAGCAAACAGGTACTGAAATTTCTAAGAGAAAAGTTATTGCAGGACAAACAAATTCTCTTTTTTTTTCTGTGCTGGGAAATCTCTCTCGCTATTTTAACTGTGGCTAGACAACTATGACACTAAATTGGACTATTGCAATAGACAGCTACAACATCACTTTCTCTGATGAAAATAAGGCCTACTTGTATTGCCTTGAGGCATTGGTCTTGACCAATATATTTTACAGATCTTACTGTCTCTCTCATCATATGATTCTAGAGAGCCAAATCTTTAAAGAGTTTTTCAAATGACTAAGAATTGTGATTTCTCTCTTCTAACTGCCATCTGTACTACTGATAATCCCTTTCCAGTTAAATGATTTTCCTCACTTAAAACTTGAAACTAATGTTATAAATGTAATTTGAGCTGCATTAGGTCTTCCTGAAATTTTTTTAAACAAGTAACTGGGCCAAACTACAATTTACTTCATTTGCGAGAGCCCCTAATGATGTCCATGAGGACAGAAAAAAAAATAATTGAAAGAATACTTGAAATATGGTCCTCAGTACTATCAAATTATAAATACTACAGAACAGTCTTAACTTGATTAAGTTAAAGAAAGTAGAGTTGGAAAATATCTTGAAAGGATATTGAACTTCATTCATCACTACTCCTAATAGATATTTGTCTAACCTGTTCATAACATCCTCTCTCCCTTTCCAAATGGATATTCCGAAACATTCCCTAGGCAGATATTTCCAGTTTTTGACTCTTCTCTCTCTTATTTATTTATTTATGGCAATTTATGGCAAGTTTCTGTTTCTTGCCTCGTCACAAATGATCCATACTTTATCAAAGTTCTTCCCAGTCTATCATACAAAGTAACTGTCTCACATGGCTATGAACATAGCAGCAGAACTGTTACAGGCTGAGAAACTTTCCATTTCAGTTGCTTTCATATTTTTCCTCACTTTTTTAATGCTTATTGTAGAATAAATGTACAAGATGAATGATAGCTAAGAGCATTCATTTAGTCATACTCTTGATCCTCTTTATAGTATTTGATAAATTTAGGAAGGATGTGCTCATCTGATGACTATAAATCATCACCAGTTTAGGGAAAAATGATCTCAGACAGTCAGAGCTTATTCCATAATAATTCAGTGCACTTCACAACCTCTTGAACTGAAGAAATGGATTGCAGTTTGTTCCTGACCATCCAGGAAGGTTTCTATGATGAGACATCACTTTCCATCTGTGGAAGTAGGGAGAGCTGTTGATGTTGATTACTTTAGTAAAGAAATTTAGGTAAAGGTATCCCGTAGTTTCCCTTATCTCCAAGCAGGTAGTGTATGGTGGAACTTAGGTGAAATGTAAGCTGGATCAAAAATTGACAGGTCTGCTGTTTTCAGGGGGCTATGATCAGCAGTGCAGAATCCAGCTGTCATCCATTGATCGATGGTATTAATCTGATGTTGATACTGGGTGTGTTGTTGCTAAACCACAGATGATGGATGTTGAGACATAATGCAGCAGGATTTTGTTTACCAATTTGCAGACAGTGTTTGATATGCTGAGGGGTAAGGTTGTTGTTCAGAGGGATCTTAAAGTGGTGAGCCTGTGGAAATATTTTCTCCAGAAATATTCAAAACTCATCTGGACAAAGCAGTAAGAATCTGCTTTAAGATCAACCTGCTTTGAGAAATGTCTTGAAGCACATGGCCTTCGGAAGCTCTAACAACCTTAGATTATTATATTGACTTTTGATAAGAACAATACATCCTTTGCACATGTGGTAGCCACAAGTCAAGTTCAAATATCCTATGATCCTGTTACTAAAAACAAAGGTAGAGAAGTCTTTCAGAGTATGTCTCATGACTAATTGTGATTCTGGTACATGGTGAAACTAGTGTATTTTTTATTAAGACATTCAAAGTTGCCTAATGTACTGAGTTTTAAATTACAAACCAGATAAACAAACAAACAAAAGAGAACATTAACTGCAATCTTAGGGAGATACTCAACATGACATTTTCTGTCCAAAATCTCACAGGCTGGGAAAATGCAAGTTGCTAAAAAAAACTTGTGCTTATAAAGAGGAAGTAGCAGTCAATTTCAGTAATAAATAATGCTGATATCCACATTTATCATATTTTGATCAAAATCTAGTTACAAAAAAAAAAAAAAAGCCCCACCCAGAACACAACAATAACTGGTCTCCCCTCCTACCCATTAAAAATAATCAGAACATACAACATCTTATTTTAAATGCAATCTTCAGTGTCTGTCTAGAAATGATCAACTGAGTCCTGCGTTATTTCCAGTAGCTAAGGCTGATATAAATGGTTGTCTAATGTTGCTTTGGTTGAATGCCCCAGTGTCATATCTACACATGCTGTGAAAGCAGTAATAAAAAATATATACTTTTATTGCCCCAAATTTTCATTATCAATAAAGTATTTGTTAGGCTAGAAGAGGGCTCTGCAGAGAGTCTATATGCAAAACCTAGCTTGGCCAGGTTTCTCATCCAGCCCAGATAAAAGTCCTATTAATAATATGTGATGGAATTATGTGCAGAACGCTGATGGCTGCTTGTAGGGCGTTACACTGTTAATACAGTAAGAGTTACTCTTAAAATAAATGCCAGGAACATTTCAATCACATTTATTTGGGGAATTGGACCTAGATTATTATCAGCCTAGTAAGATGACCTTCACTTGTAAAAGCATTACAAGGCTTTGTCATCCTGCAGAAGTGCACTGATTTATGATTGTTTTATATGAAATGCAAATCCTTCCCTCAGGTTCATACTTAGTAAATGAATTTTGTTTTCACTGGAAAACTATACATACGCAAGGTCAGAACACCACTCTGTATTACACTCAATTGTTCTCTAACTGATAGGGTGTAGATATGATCACAAAACTGTGTGGGTTTTAAGGACATGTAAGTTGTGAACATATATTTTGTAACTTTTCTACAGTATTTTTTATCCTTATGGATCTTAAAGAGTCTTGATTCTTTTCTGTGATAAAATAACTTTTCTTTCTTAATGTTAGCAGACCTAGACTAATACCACTTTGCTAGGGATTTTTAGTATTCACATGTTGAAGAAAGGTTTTATCCCATACCTTAGCCTTCCTCATATAAGAATTAGTCCAATGACTCTTGTAAGCTGACACATGTATCTGACATAGCTTGATGGTCAGACTGACAAGCTATTTTCACATTTCTTTTCTCTTGATGATGAAGACTACTGTGAAGCCACTGTGAAAATGACATTATGAGCTCCTTATCTGTAAAGATCAAGATTGCATGGACAATACTTACAAGTTTAGAGTTGAAATTTCTATAAATTTTTTTGTATTTATGTAAGGATTCAGTATACATTCAGATCCTAAGGGTTGGTGACTCTTGAGATATTGTGTGCTTTTACTAGTGTCAGATGCAAAGTACTAAAATAGATTTCCATTTACTTAAATTCATCCGATGTTAACTTAGCATGTTTTAGAGTATATATGGTGTGAAGGTAGTGAAGGTCAATTCTGTTAGATAAGAGAATTGGCATGTTTCAGAAAGATAAGCAGTACTATTCACGAGAGAGTGGATTAAAATATTAAGGAAGAGAAGGTCAGTGAAGGTTTCAATGAAATTCAAAGTTTTTCTTCTTGTTGAACACGTGGGAGGTGCATTTATTTATCAATAGTATAATTATTTCAGTGTCTTTAAGAATATGTATTCTCCAGTCAACTGGCACCTTGGATATCACTGTACTTATGCAATCAGCAATGAAAGGCTTAGAGTTCTTGGTAAATGATGACGTGTTTAAAGAAATCGTATTTGAGAAATTCAAGTCAGATGTTCATATCTTAGTCTAGACTGTAGTCTGGTGGCAGGGTATGATGTGGCTCATGTCAGGTACATCCTGGGATCTGCTTGGTGTAAGTAGTCTAGGAACTGTTGGTAAAAGGTAAACGCCACCAGAATATTTTCTAGACGTTTCAGTATACTAATCTCTACTTAACTTCTAAATCGTAATTTTACTTCCCTGATGTCTAATTAAGCTTCTGGTTGAATTGTTATCTGTGGCATTCTTTGCAAGAACTGAATATTTGGCTATAGACATTTCCAGAGTGGCCAAATACAGATGCTGATATTTGACTTGAGGATGTTATCACATTTAACAGTCAGTACTGTCAACATTCAGACATGCAGCATAGCTCATTTCTCACGCAGTGCAGGTGCTACCAAATAGCCATCCTTCCTTTATGTGAGCTGGCTGCCAGGAAGATGTGGCAATTATCTTAACAGAGGTTCATTTTCTTTAATTAGAAGTGCTTGGATCCTCGGTACCTGCTCAACTATCAGGATTACTTTTTTTTTTTTTTTTTTTTTCTAGTTAGAATAGGAAGCTCATAGCCCATCTCTTTAAACCCATTTAAAAACAAAACCTGTTAGCAGAGATGAAGTGTTGAGTTGTTTCAACCCAGCTCAGTGCCTGGAAAAGAAATATCCTTCCTCTAGGGTGGTAGCTATTTACAGTATGAACAATAAATATTATATTTGGAAGCATCTATTTTTTTACATTACAGTACCTTTAACAAAGAGTAAATATATGTAGGGTTACTGCAGATAATTGCAGAAAGAACCTGCCAAACTTGTACTCAGTACAAGCCATAGGGATTTTTAGAGGGAGTACTGCTTGCTGCGGTTCGTTTACAAATGCACAGAGTCAGCAATTAGTGTTTTATGCTCCTGATGTTTAGCCTTCCCCAGTCACGAGATTCTTAAATTATACTGCAGAAATCTGCCACTTCAAGATCTATGAGCAACATTTGGGGCCAGAATGCTGGATAATGGTATTTGTTCCTTGTATCTGACACAGTTTGTGAGCCTGCTTGAGCAATTTCTCTGGGACTACAAGTTATATTGTTTGTGCAGTTTGCCAGAGCATGCTGTATATGGTAAGAAGATGCAAAATCAGTCAGTACAAGTACAAAACTCAAAGATTTACATGGCCAATATTATATGACTCCTGTCTGCAAAAAACATTCTGTGTATCAGGATACTGGCCGTATAGTGTATATCAATCACAAAATGCATTTCCTAGCATTTTCTGCTTAATGTAAGGTGCATCTTTTTACTACCAAAAAAGAATAATATCTTTGGATAAAAACATTTGTGTTTCTTTTTTTCCTCATTGAAATGACACAGAAATTGGACAAAAACGCATGATTACATAAGAGGCAACAAATTATCAAATGATGGATTAGAAAGGAAGGTTTTGCTCAGTGGTATTGGCCAAAATGAGAACCAATAGCTAAAGTCAAAACACTGAAAGAAAAAATTAAATATTCTTTGTTTACTATCTTCAAGAGCTCTAACTTTTTGATAGTGGGATATTCATTCTAATAATGTGCATATGTAGCAAAAACACAATGGTTACTAGATTGTAGGTGGTAATTTCAGCCTCTTAGTTAGCTTCTTATGCTATGCCACCCTTCTCAGAAAGTTGGATAGAAATATGTGTCAAAAATTTGATCCTTGCTGCAGAATGAGTTTTCTTGAGGGTTACAAAGTGCTTGTAATCTTCTTAAGGCATATATCTAGGCACAGTCAATACCATGATAGGATACTGAAAGTGTCGTAAATTATTGTGTGAGGAGATTTTCTTCCATTAATACAGTTATTGAATTATTTTAACCCTCTTCATGAGAGTATAAACTAACTTTTTAGTTCTGCTTTTCAAGTTCATATTATATTTTATGTAACTGGTTTAAACAACTGAGAGAAGTTAACTTGATTGGAATTTGCATGATACAATGTCTGCAGTTAATTATGGCAACTATCAATATAACAATAATGGCTTCTATCTCCAACCTTGAATATGAATGTCATTTGCAGATAGTGTATTTTTCTGGCTTAGATGTTATAGCTATTAATACACGGGTGAGTGTAGTACTTGCCTTCGCTTCGTTAATGACTTTCCATTGGTACTCTCTGCTGTGCTTATGTTGTATTGTACCTGGGGAATGAAATTTCAGGAGTCTAAGGACTGCTGAATGATTGATGGCAGGAATATTTCTGCATGAAAGTCACAGTTCTGTTTCCCTGTGTTATCTCCTCACCTGTTATCTTGGAATCTCTTGCTTTTCACTCCTTACTTCTTTTCATTTTTAACTGCCTCTTTCTCTCTTCTTTCTTTTCCCAGTTCATTGTACTCTTTTTTTTTTCCCCTTCTCTCAGAGTTTGCTTATACTGTTGTATTATGCATATGAAATCTACAGTTCTTGGATTCTTTCTTTGTCATTTTAACATTAGGTCTGCCTTGTACACTGGGCACAGCCGTGTTCATCTTTAGTCTCAGACTTGAAATATGCCTAGGGAAAGTAAAAGGGAAGAAACATTTTAATGAGAATTCCAAATACATTTTCATTAGTATCAAACAGCCTTTGACCTAGAATAAGAAAACAAACTAAGAAAAGAAATGCTAATAACCCACAAGTTAAGAAAACAGAACAAGAAAGGGGAAAAAAAAACCTGGAGATAATGATCAGTTTTTGAAAAGCTTTGATCCCTCTGTCTCCATCTACAGCTTGCAGTATAAGCAGTCTCCGTGTTTATAAACATGATTAATCAAAGGCAAAACTCTCAGCTAGTCACAATGACTTATTTTATCAGCGGTCCAAAATACCAGGATGTTCTCTTCTCCACAAATGACAACATTTCTGGACTTCATTAGCCTTTAAAATATATATATGTATATAGTTTATTTTATATTTTCTGATCTCAAATTAATTTCTTTGAAAAATTTATATCTTGGGACTAAGGCAGCAGCTTATATTTTTTTTATATCTCATTTGGAATGTACTTGATCCCATTGATTTCAAGCTAGCTATTAAGCCAGTCCCAATCCCTCTGTAGGGCCTTCCTACCCTCAGGCAGATAGACACTTTGTCCCAAATTGGTGTCATAACAATTGAAGAAAATACCAAGGAATTCTACAAACATACAGTTTGGGAACTAATTGCTTCTGTTCTATTTTCAGTGTGAACTTAGTCTGATTTAAAACAAAGACCAATACCTTGTCTCCTTGGGCATTTAGTTTAAGATGTAATAAATGCTTTCAGGAATTTGCAATCAATATACAGAACAGAGCAATGGAAACTGAAAGATCTCTTAAGTATTCTCAGTTTTTTTTTTGATGGGAAGGGTACAGAGATTAAAGTATTTGCCAAAGCACATATTTGAGGGAGATGATAATTAGATTAATGAATGCTTTTTCACTAAGATAAGTTACTGTGTACTTCAGTCTCATCATATGTCAGTCTGCTTTGATCAGTGATACTGATGCCATTTTTAAAGACATTTAAAAGTAACTCAAAGAGGAGATTGTTTGAAAAGATCAGACAGATCTGTGGGAGGAGTACAAAAGTCCTACCTTGAAGGGTTTTGAGGTTCAGTGCTAACAGTAGTAAGAACTTCCTCAGTTTCATTTGTTTAACCTTGTAGTATACAAGTCATTGCTGTAATACCTAGGAAGAAACAAGGATTTATTGTTTTTCCTCCTAGTCTATGTAAACGTGAGTGCTCTCTTAACAGTTATTTCATACATAATTTGGTAATAGAAAGCCAATAAGAAGACCCTCTTTGTCTTCCACATCTTCTTTCATATAAACAGAAATAGACTGAAAAATTTCTACCGCACCAAGAAAGTTTTGGAAGTATAAACTTTTAACACAGGGAGCAGGGCAAGGAAGAACCAAGAAGCAGCCCTTGTATTTCCTCCGCATTGTTTGATACGGATAAGAGCAGGTGGCAGGGAACAGTATTTGGACATGCAGCAGATGGTGGAAAGGCAATGCTGGTTTCCTGGTGAAGTAGCTGTGATTGGGTCAGGTGATGTGTGCATATGGTGGAGAGATGCTCATGCTCTTCTCCAGGAATCTGTGCCTACCTCTGATTGTCTTCACAGTTTCCCCATGTTGCTTCTTAAATGTGATCTCTTTCTTTTAGAGGTTGTACTAAAACTGCTTTTCTTCCCTTCCTATCTCCTCTGCTCCATTCATTTAAAACCACAATATTGGCTAGGGTATATAGTGCTATAATTAGCCTTAAGAAAGATGATTTATGAAGGGAAAAAATGAATGGGCCTGATTTTCAAATAACCATTTGCTCACATGAGGCGTGTTCAGGAACTAAGATTCTGAATGCGTGCAGCTGTGATGTATTGCAGGACAAGAACTGTACAAATTTCATTTGCAAATGTATGGCATCTTACAAAACATTTGTTGACAGCCAGCTGCATATGACTTCTCTTTGCTTCACAGCTTTCCAGGCATGATTTTGTAGTCTCAAGGCTTGACAGGAGTACAGAGGACATATATTTCAGGAACTCAGAGATAGCAGTTTGAAGAATGTTAGACTTCAGGAAAAGGAAGTTGCAGACAGTTGTATCGTATCCTGGAACCTAGCTGTTTCATGAGTCTCCTC
The DNA here is from genome assembly GCF_038088225.1 of Cyrtonyx montezumae. Taxonomy (NCBI): domain Eukaryota; kingdom Metazoa; phylum Chordata; class Aves; order Galliformes; family Odontophoridae; genus Cyrtonyx; species Cyrtonyx montezumae. The sequence goes on from NW_027071826.1 coordinate 16,668,573, forward strand.
CATCACCTAGCACTGTGTAGCATGAGCACTCATAGAAAAAGAGAACATTTCCTTGGAATGGAGTATTTCCTGATAGAAAAAAAAAACATAAGCCAGAATGTTCATCAGTGATCAGTTGAATTTATAGCTGAAAAAGAATGTTCTACTATGCAGGAAAAGGATTTACAGAGTTCCTAAAATGTTCCTTTTTTTCCAGTGTGAACAGAAAAATTAATGGTTGAATCAAGTCGTTAATTGATCCTCACCTCTAATGTATTATTCAGGAGATGTGTCTTCTGGAGTAATCATTACAGTTATTTATGTGCCTTTGTCTTAGTTTTTAGGAGGCATGATTGCAATGTAGACCTTGTGTTTCCAGAGGATCTCAAGACACCATGAAATCAGTAAATTTCTAGGTTAGATTCATTTAAGAATCAGCAATTTCTGCTTGGATAGTAGTTTTACAAACTTCATATTATTTTTCTGTCGAGTTATCTGAAGACATTATATCTGTCATCAGAAAATTATCAGCTGTGTGTGGATCATATGGATGTCCTGTTTGTTTTGTACTATATATAATTACTGGAAATGCCTTACTAACAGGACTTGTGAATAATTTATCTATATTGACATTGATTTTTGGTTGCAATACAAAGCCAAAGGATTTTCAAGGAATAGAATTCAGTTTTATTTTAGTGACAAAAGCATAATAGCTGTAGAAGTAGAAACATGTCAAAAAGGCTTACGAGACTATTACAGCCCCAGGTAGTTCAACTCTACTAGTTTGTGAAGTTATCTTATTAGTCAGTGACAAATGATGGTATTGCTGTTCTAGGTATACTTTCAAAGTGTCATCAAGCTGACAACTTCATGAAGATAAACAAAATGGAAAAAATATTTCTTCTGTTCCTGTAGATTTCACAGACTCAAGCATTACAGAACTTACAGAAAATAAAATGTAGAAAAAGGGAGAAAAAAAATCACTGATCAATTGAATTTATACATGCCCATAAGGAAACAGGTTGAAAGCGTTATTTAAATGAGATAAAAAGTAAAATAAAGGGCAGTCTCCTGAGTCCAGAGCAGTTTTATCTTTCCGTCGGAACAGAAAATGTAAAAGGAACTGGGGTTTGTATGAGAAAGGTGTACCCAGAACTATTGACAGTCCATAGAACTGGAGCATTATCTCTTTAGCTCCTGGTGCACTACATGATGTTATGATGTGGAATACAAATAACAAAAATCATAAAACCTTGACATCATGTGAATCTTGTTGAGAAAATAGAGCAGAGGCTGAGCCACATTTGGGGACATTAAATAGATGCAAACATCAGAAATAGAAAACAATCTTCAAGACTGATAACATGATATAGTTGAGTACAGTGTATTGAAACAAAGCTAAATGTGAAAAAACAGCCAAAAGTGAAAGCTTAACAGTCCAAGAATTACGGCTGTGAAAGATAATGGTTTTATTTTAATGGACTGGAGGTATAACTCAGACACTTGAGGTCCATATTTAACTTATTACCATATTTCCTCAGGCAAAGGGCAACACTTCCTTAGGATATTGACCCTTCTTTCTCTAATTTTTAATAATCTCTTCACAGCAAAGCAACTTCATGAAATATATCTATATAAAGAGGACACAAACCACTTTTTCTTTATCCTACATTTTTTATTCATCAGGAAACAGAAGTAATAATACTCATAAGCATTGCATAATACTTTTTTTTTTAGAGAAGTCCTGGAAAGTGTCATTGTTTGGTCTGTGAACTTTAGATTTTTAACAGTCAAGGCTGAATAAAAAGTAATAACCTCCTGCTGCTTTTTATCTTTTTGTGCAGTTTTAAAATTATAACTTTCAGACATTCTAAATTATAGAATTTGTTGAATGAATGACATACTTGATGTTCTATTAATTTTACTGTTATGAAAAGAAAAGGCTACATGGAGGAGTAGGTTTTGAAAAAAATTAAAAATGTTGGTTAGTTTTAACAGAGCTTAAAAACTAAGAGAAATTTTTCCAGAAAAAAAAATTATTTTTATTATGATTTCTTTGAAACTCTTCTGCCAACGTTTTTCAAAAATATAACTTTCACATATATAATGGAACTGGCTCGTTTAGAAAACTATCCAAAATCAAAATATTAAAACAAAAGTTTTGACTAAAGTATTTGAAAATGAATATGCTCTGTAAGAAAAGCAGAAACTCGCCGTCAGAAACTAGGAGTTTTTAACTGAAACTGCCAGATAGATGACACGTTACAGAAATTTCAGGGACTATCTCAATGCAGAAAGTTCCGTACTAACACAGGGAAGAACTTTTTCACTGTCTGAGTAATGGAGAACTGGAAAAGGCTGCCCAGAGTGTTTGTGGAGTCTCCTTCTCTAGAGATATTCAAGAATCACCCAGATGACTACTTGTGTTACCTCCTGTAGATAACCAACATTTAGCAGAGCAGTTGGACTTGATTGTCTCCTGAAGTCCTTTCCTACCCCTACAAACCTGTGATTTTTTTACTGATACTTTGCCCATTCCCACCTGTTATCCTTTGTGATCTCACCAGTATTTCTTTGGGGTGCCACCTGATGTTTAATTATATCCACAAAATATTTCAAAGATCAGGACTTTCTTGTCATGCTAAAACATTTAATTTTGATAAAAGTTTCCTGTGTTGAGGTGACAGTGAGTCCTGCAGAAGTCCAAACTTGTGGTCTAAGTTAGGAAAATACTTCAGCAAATTCAGAACAGCAAGTCTGATCTGATTTCCCACACTGATGTCCTGGATGCAGAGCATTAACAATCAGAAGAAATTCAAAATTCTCTGCTGTGGTGACATTCATATATCAGTGTCAACCAGTCATTCCCTGCATATCTATTTCTATAAAGGAAAATTCTTCTTTGAGCTTCTGCTAGTCTGTGTCAGTCAATAGGAATAATGCTTCTGATGTTGAAGGCCAACATAATAAAATAGAAGACAATATTTTTGGATCAGCCCTCATATTACGAAAGCAGCAGAATTGAGATGAAAACTAATCTCAGCTGGTGCTCAATATATCTAGGCTTTAGAGTTTTGATTTGGAATTGCACTTGTGTCTTCCATTTTATGCATTCTCTATAAAAGATACATTTTGAATATGCTAATTATGTTTCTTATTTCTCTCTTCCAGCTTAATAAAACCTGAAGAGGATGAAAAGGAGAAAAGCAAATATCCACCACACTTAACAGTCACAGAAATTTTGAGATGGGAAGGAACCTCTGGAGGTCATCTTGTTCTACAGAGAAGGACCCATGTGCCCAGACGGACAAGGAGAGCGAAAATGGTGAGAACAAAAGCAAACCTATATGTATCCTAAATGTTTCCTCCTAAATGTTCTCACTGTTGTGAAGTGGCAACAGCTTTTAAAACCAATCACATCAAATATAATATCATGTGAAGTTATAACATTAACTGTCTCTGCATATGCCTCAAAGTAGACTTTTGTTAGCAGAAACTGAAACTTCACAGAAGTAGTGAAAAATCACTCTCTTCAATGTATAAATAAAACAGAGCAATTCATTCTTAAATTTCATAGACATAATTATGGAAGACATGCAAGAAAAGGCTTTAAAATTAATACAATGTAAACCAACAGTTTTGTATGAATATGTAAATGACACATTAGTATTGCTAAAGGAACACAGGAATCAATCTAAAAAACTCACTAGGGAGATGTGTAAGGATGGCATGTTACCATTTCTTGGTTTAATGATCATTAAGAAAAATGATCGTCTTTCACAGTTCAGAGAAAGGATACTCATTCAGATACCATTTTAAATTACAAATCAAATTTTCACCCTATAGTTTCAGTGTTAAGTAGTCAAAACACTCGTTGATTAAGTACTTAAGAGTTGTGAAGCAGAATTATGGAAGAAGTGTAACTTAATCATATTAGAATACCATTGCTAAACAATGTTTTTCATTTATAATCCATTAATAAAACATAAAGTAGAAAAAAATGTTCAACCTGAAGTCACAGTGAAAAAGTAGGTTTCATTTGAAAACAGCAGAATTCACTGTATGCAATAAGGAATTTGGAGAAATTGATTCAGTCTTACCTAAATGTACCATCCCTACCTATGGGTAGTCCTGCATCCAGGAGAAACTATGACCCGTTTTGTGGAGATTTTCTTCCTTACAAAAGGTGTAAGTTAGTTACATTTAGAAGTGAAGAATATGTCAGATTTATCTTGTCTTAAAACAATAGGAATGTTGCATATGGGAAGACTGAATTAAAAAAAAAAAAGTTATCACACATTAAGGTCCTACCAGAGAGCAGGTAATTTTCTGCAAGACCAATGTTCTTTCTTTTATTCTATTTATTCTTCTCCAGTTACTCTCAAAAGCCTTCATGTTTTTTGCTTTCTCCTTGTAGGCTTTCCTTAGGACCACATATATAGGGACAATAGGAGGAACGAGGCAACTCTGAGATCTAGTGTTGTACTAAGTTCCTTGCTCCCCATAAGAGCTGGAAAGAAGTATTTCAATCCTTTATCAGTGTTATTTGGAAGCCATGTAGAAAGTTATAGTCCCTTTTGTTTTTATAGGAGTTTTTCCAGTGTTTCCTATTGGGGAGTTTATATTTAAACTGACCTATCAAAAGTGTAAAAAATCTCTACTTGAGATGAGGAGGTTCCCTGGTTCCTGAGGAAATATTTCAGACCAATGTACTGCAGCAAAGACAGAAATAATATTTTTAATTTTCAGTTTGTTTTATTTTCTTGCTTCTGCCTGTTATATTCCACCTGGAGGTCTACAACCAAAATAAATGCTGAACTTCCTTAATTATTCCTCATTAATATGGCTCATTGTCACAACAAGAACACATTCACCTTATCTTACTCAAGATTTTCTGATTTTTTCCGTAGAACTAATCAAAAATACTCAACTAATCAAAAGTACTCAAAAGACAGCTTGATTTTCATTAACAGAGCTAGAGGATCCTCAGCTGTCAAAAGTTAAGTACTGTTGATCAGGTTAGCACTGTTATTCATGTTAAATGTTAAAACTAGCATTGGTTTGGCTGCCATTAAAAAAACATACAGTTGTGAGAGAAAATACATGATTTGTTAAGGAAACTTACCAAAGTTTAAGAATAAGGCTAGAATTCTTAGTCAATGTTTCTGCCTTTCATATCATACTGCTATTTGTTTAAATCATAAATGAATTGTGTGCTTTCTCTGGTATCCTAAGCAACAGATGTCTCATTAGCACCCGAGCTATGCTGGCTTCTGTGGAAGGCTGCAAACTGATTTAACACATGCTCCATTTTATCTCTTCATGAGTCATTACTTAAAGGTTTTATCAGCAGATTGCTATACTTAATTACATGTAGCCATAATTTAATATGAATATCTACAGGCCTGGCTTTTTATTTTGTTCTAACTTTAGAAAAATATTTGTGGATTTGCTAATGAAAGGATAGGAATGAAAGGATATAAAAAGAAAAAAGAAGAATCCTCCAGGACTTATTAAATACATGTCAAATATCTATGTAAAATCCATATGAACTATTTAGAAAAGGCTCCTTTTCTTTAACAAGGATGTTAACATTGTATGATAAAGAAATAGGTCAGAAAGCAATGTTTTGGTATTTAAATATATTGCATGTCACCCTGCACGCAGATCTAAGCATGCAGAAATATTTCTAGTCTTTGGGAAACTCAAAGTCTTCATGGAGTGACATTTTAGGCACATGGAAAAAAAGTCATTGGAAACAGAATGTATTTACAAATGCTAAAGGATGCCTAACAAACTTAATCACCTCCTATAATCAAAGAGTTTAGATTGGTGCATGAGCTGAGAGTAGTAGGTGTCATTTACTTTGTCTTCTTAAAGTTTTAGATGATATCACCCCAAATATTCTTGCATTCAAATTAAGATGTTATGGTTTGGCAGATTAGACAACAAATTTACACAAAAGTGTTCAAATGATTGTGCTTATAGAATTAATGGGATGCACTCTACTTAAACATACATGACGAGAGGATAGAGTACCAGTAGCAAAGGTTTGTGTTAGGGCTGGTTTCATTCAACAAGTTTGCCAGTGGTGTAAAGGAAGCAATGAAGTATTTACTCAGAAAATTTTCAAGTGACAACAGTTTGGGGGGGGTAGGGCTGTCAACCAGGGAGACTTGGGTAGACTGGATGAATGGGGCTGTCAGGAATATGATGAAAACCAACAAGAACAAATGCAAAGTCATGTGTATGACAAGGAAGAAATCTTTGCAGCCATATGGGCTGCAGGTCAACTTTACTGAGAAGACCTTTGAGCTCGTGGTTTATAATAACCAGAATGTGAGCAGCAAGGAAGTCCAACAGCTTCCTGAGATATATCCAACAGGATCATATCAGTAGATTGAGAGAAGTGATTACTACTTCCCTCTTCTCAGCACACATTAAACTCCACGTAAATGTATGCTGAGAGAAAAAGAGAAAATGTATGCTGTTTTTGGCCTCCTGAAGCAAGACATACGTGATAAACAAGCTCATGTTGACTAGATCACAAAGATAGCTGTGGATTGAAGCACATGCCCCATGAGGAGATGATGAGGAAGGAGGGTTTGTTCAGTTGAAGAAGTAACAACTTTAACAGGACCTAGTAGTTCCTCAATATCTAGGAGAGGTTTATAGTGGAGAGGAAGGCAGGTTGTTATTTGTATTGGGATAAAAAGAAACAGCAAGCATAAGTTAAACAAGACAGCTTCATACATGGAAAACGTTTTTCAGCATGTGTACTACCAAGTTACAGTGCAGGTTTCCCAGGGAATTTGTGCATTCTCCAGCCTTAGAAATTTTTAACAACAGAATGAGTGAAGACCTGAACAACCTGGTCTGTTCTCACAGCTGATTCTGCTTGGAGCAAGAAGTTAAACTAGAGTTCTTCTGAGATTCTTTTAAACTGAATTGTACTATGATCATAATCTTTGCCTGGTGTGATTTTGCACAAAAACTGTGGAACTAGATTTATTTTTCTCTATTAAAAATAGTATATCAGAGTGACCTATGTAGATATAAAGATTATGAGTTTCTGATTTTTCACATTCTGTTCCTAATCAATGAAAGCTGTCATTCTAGTCACATTGCATACTTTTTCCCTTCTCTTATTATACAGGTAAGAATAAATCATTGGTCTCAGAATTGTGTATTGGCTTTGAATTGCCTCATTATAACAACATGAAAACGGGATACTAAAAAAAAGAAAAAAGGAAAAAAATGTCCTCAAGTTATGCCAGGGCAAGTTTAGGTTGGAGGTAAGGAAAAGCTTCTTTATAGAAAGGTTTGTTAAGCACTAGAGTATTCTCTCTAGGGATGTGGTTGTGTCACCATCCCTTGTCTGAAAAACCATCTGGATGTAATAATGCTCAGGGATGTGATTTAGCTAATGAACCCTTAAGGTATTTAAAGAGAGAAATAAGGTCTCCACTCAGTCTCCTGGTTAGGTTGTGGTTGGACTTGATGATCTCGAAGGTCTTTTCTAACCTGAGCAATTCTGATTCTGTGATTGGCTGCCCACCCTTAAGAAAACATCAACTGTTTCTAGCCTGCAGTAGCAACAGAGATGCTCACTTGTTTATTTGGATGTAGGAAACTTGTCTTGGTATGAATGAATTCCTGAAGCTGTTTCTAATAATCTTCTTTGGTTTGTTTGAGAAAATTAGCAAATTATCCTTTCTGTTACCTCATATGAGTTCTGAGACCTGAAATGTATTAATGCATGTTAATTGCCTAGAAGATTGTGAGGATTATGTTGACGATAAAGGCTGGTTTTTTTCCCAATTAATTTGAATATTATATTATTAAATAAAAGGTATATTCTTGTGTAGTAGGTAGATGAAGATACTGTTCAGCCCACCAGGATTTAAACTAGTTTTTCATTTTTAAATCTTAGTAAAACTAAAAAACAAAAAGATTTTTCTTATTAGAATAAATTTCATTGTATGCTTTTTGTTTAGAACATCTTTACATACACAATACAAATATAATTAATGTGACTAAATTCACATGTAAAATCGTGTATTCTAGGAAACTTCTAAATTTATAAATTTTACAACTATACCATGAAAACATCAGTGTATCAGAGGACACTGATACAGGTTGTTTAAAGACAGTCTGAAGAGAATTCAAGACAACTGTCAACATTTCCTCATTTTAATGTTAGAATCACAGAGTTGTAGGTGTTGGAAGGGACCTCTAGAGATCATCGAGTCCAACCCCCCTGCCAAAGCAGGTTCTCTACACCAGATGCAGGCAGGGATGCTGCATCATATGGTTTCTTTCTGTATTGTATGCACCTGAGTCACTGGAAGGGGTGGAGCCAGTATTCAACTGTTCACAGACCTCATTTAAGGGTTGGTAGTAAAGGTGAGGGTATTTTACCTTGGAGATTTCTGCCTACCTGCAGTCTCCTGAAGGTAAGCAGTTTCATGTAATTTAATTTATTTTTTTTTTTCTTTTCCTCTGTGCCTACTGCTGTTTGGTATGAGTGAATTATTCTCAATTGCTCTGCCCTGGGGTCTTGCTGCTCTTCTGTCATTGTTGCACTTGCCATTGTGTGATAACCATATAAGGAAAGTAACAAGTAAATGGTCTATAATAGCTTAAACCTTTATAAATTGTAATGCTTGACAGCATAGATATCTATAAACTAGAAAATACATTCTAGACACAAATTCTGCGAATTAAATGAGAACGTCCATTAAATGTTAGGGAAAAAGTATAGGGTCATACATGACGTTAGGAGGGAAAGAAAAAGAAAAATAAGGAGTTTAGTGATCATAAAGAGTACTGTCATCCTTTGGGTCTATTTGAAATGGAATATTTTTCTTTTTCACTGGAGATAAACGTGATATAAGCTGATATTCCAGACAGATGCCACCATATTTGGTAACTGTAATCATGAACTTTATGTGGAGAAATACTCTCCCTGAGAAGTTCATGGGTAAGTTCTCTCTACAGAGTTTTAAATTTGCAGAAAAGTACTCTCTCATCACATGCATCTGAGCTGTCATTCCTATACTGACAGGAAAAGTTAACTTCAGAAGGATTTCTAGTCCTCTCTAGTAAGACTGCTTATGGAATCTGAGATGGTAGAGCACAGATCTGCTTGTTTTCTTCAACAGATTGAATGCCCTCTGTATTAAAGTTAGGTAAAATACACTCGTTTTCTGAGACATTGAAGAAGTTTAATTAAATATTTGTAAATTAAATATGGGAATAGACGTTTTACAAATCTCTTTGTATTATCAAATAGTCTACCAATTTCTAGGAAAAAATAAATAAGAAAGTAATAGGCAACAAGGAAATATGGGTGAATTAGAGAATGAGTAAATTAGAAAGGTTTGTGTCCAAGGGCTATTTCAAAAGCATTTTCATTAAGAAATGTAATCCAGTAAACTGTCACTTTGCTCTGAGTGTAAAGTATTTCTGCTTCTTGAAATCTATTATTGTCAATGTATTTTACAGGTACTTTCTAAATTGGTGCTTGCAGACAAATAACTTTTGAAGTGTGGAGAAAATCTAATGAACTGTAGTATAAACAATTTCTATTCAGATGATATTGTCAGTATTGGCAGTTTCAGGAAAGTGACAAGCACTGAGAAAACTTTTCTGATAACTGATTTGCTACCTTATTTTATTTAAGGAAAAAATACAATAAAGGATGTTTTTATCTTTATTAGGAAAAAAACGTACTGCTTTTAATATCATGCCATGTGTTTTGGGTGATGTTTCCTTTATTTCTGCGTGTGTCAGGAATATCAGTGTTTAAGGGGGAGAAGTTATACTCTTATTTGCTTTTGTCCTGTGGCTTGTCTTTTAGATCTTTTTGAAATAGTCTTTCACGGAACAGTCAGATGTGCTGAAGTGAAAGAAAAGAAGATAGCTAGGCTCATCTGTTTTTTCTGTTATAAATATTATAAGTGTTGAGCTTTCACCACTGGAGCACAAAGAGCACATGTAATGATGATAGTTAAAAACAGTTCAAATGTCAGATAATGTGACAATATCATGTTTTTGTATGAAAAAAAGAAGTGTAAGATCCAAGCTGAGTCTGTTTCCATTGTGACTTTCCTATAGTTCCTAGCTTCCATCTTTGTTTTGAGGTTAATATTCCTTTCTATGAAAATTCTGCGCTATGTAGAGGAAGTAAATGTACCATCACTTCCTTATTAGTCAGTCTGACCTTGAGATTTTACTTTTGTGACTAAATACCCTTTTAAAAAATCACAGTGAGTGGATCAAACTGTTTTCTGGTGGCATGATGCACTGTGTGCTTGATCACATTTGGTATTTCCCAGATGGCACTGGAAACAGTGTCCTGGAGAAAAGTTCTTTCTCAACAATTAGTGTTAGCTCTGTCATTAGAAGGCTGTTCCTGACAGGGAGGCATCACAATGCAGCTATCTGTTTCTACTGTAGGTTTCAAACTGTGGTGGGTGAATGAATAGATGGAGAATTAATGTCCTGCTGAAGACAGAATGAACTTCTTAAGCTTACTGTCTCAAGGTGGAAGTGGAAAAACATAATAAAGTGGTACTTTTTTCAAGGAAATCTGGTTAGGGCTGTGTGAACAGGGAATTTAACCCCTAAATTGGAAGCCTCTAAGTCCACAGATGAAATACTGCAGATAAATAATTCAGCCAGGGGAAGAAAGAAAGGATGCTGGTAGTGAAGGGAAAATTGTCAAATTCTTGGTGTTATATGTAGCTAAAATTAACTCTTGGCAGAATCAGTCCTGAGTATGATCATATGTAACCTCTTGTCCATAGATCTGCATATTTTATGCAGTTTCACCATTCTGAATATAAGTGCTAAAAACTCAGGGCACTCAGATGTGTATAAGAATATATGAAGCCATCTTAGGGGAAACTTAAGATTTAATAAACACAGTGTGGCTTAAACTTTTTTATGATTTATGTGCATATGATTAAACCTCAGATTCGTTTTGTGTACCACAGTTCATGTGGACTCTAATACTGTAAACTGAATGTGGGTATTTTATCTTGCCAGCAACCTGGGTCCCACTCCATGTTTCTCCACTTCCGTTACCCACCACCTTGACTCGTATTTTTTTTTTTTTTATTTTAAATATAGAAGCTTAGTATATAATCAATGAATTTTCATAAGAGGATATTAAAAAGCATTTTAATAAAATGTGAAAAATGACAGAAGTCACAATTAGCAAAACTAATAAGCTAGGTTAAATATGAATTAGAACAAAAAGATAGAAGATAGAAGTATAAAATACAGTAACTACCCATTTTTCAGTCTACGGGAGTAATTGAAAAAAGTATTTCATGTTCTTCATCTCTTCCACTGATTATACATATACTAGTTATGTATCATTTGATTTGGAAACACAACTGGTTTCTGAGTCCTGTTAAGGTTAAGTGTCCAATCAGAAGTCTTAGAAGTTAGTGCCTTTTCTGACCTATGTATCCTAATTGTGAAGTGATTCTAGAATATTTTTTAATTTTGGCCTTATGTTTAAAAGATACACATTCTGGAATGTAAGCATATTTTAGATCAGAGGACTAAATAGTCAAAATTAAAAATATATGTAGATTTTAAGAGCGCTAATACAGTAATACAATATTTTTTTTGTTTAAAAAGATGTTTTTCTAAAAATTGATGATTTAGGAACCTTAATTTCAGTCCACTTTAAAATAGCAATATTTTGTTTTTAATACTAACTTATCTTAAGGCAGTCAGAGTATTTTTCTAAATCACAGCAAGCTAAATCTGATGAGAGTGTGCATTAAGATGCAATGCAAATTTTTTTTAACATGAAATATGATTAGTAGTGCCTTAGCCTCTTCATTGTCCTGTTTTGATGTGTCATTTGTCCATGAAAAAATCATGCATCTTTACAGAAAGCCTTTTCAGTTCATTTGTCTCGAAACAACAGTTCTTTGGTACAATAAAGAAGATTCAAGGAAGCAGAGTAAAATGGTTTAATGCTTAGAGGAAACTTGTATATTCTAAACGTTTGTATGACTACAGAAAGAGAATTTCATACCTTCTAGGGATATAAATTTTTATTCCTGCAGTGCACAGCAATTCATAACAGTGCCCTGAATTCTACTTCATTTTCTTCTCTGGGCGTGTGCAAAAATAAACTGACTTTGTCAAATGCAGTCACTGTCTCAGAACAGAATTCTTCTGTTGCAAAAAGACGTTAAATTTCATGAATTTAGCTCTACTGGATTCATTATTTGCACTGTGCTTTTCTGTTAACTAAGCTGTGCTATGCAGTATATGTTCCTTGACTTAAATGGACATGCATAGTTATGATGATTAATGTACATGTGAGTGACTTAGACTCATGTACTCTGAATAAGTGTACTAAATTTGTTTCTTGAATATGAGAAAGAACAGATGTACAAATTTGTGGATTTGATATGAAAACAAAACAGGAACAGCAAAAGACGCCTAAATCCTGAAGTCATATCTGTGTGTTGATCTGTATTGTTTTCCCTATGGATTTGGCTGTGACAATTAATTATTATTAATAGAAATGTAGACGTAAAGCAGATCCCGAATGTAAAAGTTCTTGACACATTATTCATCAAAAATAAACACCAGCAGATGGAATCTCATAGATAAACTCCTGTTGCCTAAAATAAGCTAACTAAACTCTCAAATATCTACAGGGAGTAGGACAGAAAGGTTAAAGGGTAGCATTTTTCTGAAGGGTAAATGTCTATGAAAGATTAGTCTTCACCCAGGTGTACAGAATGGTGCTATATGTAGCATGGTGAATCTCACAACTTCGATATATTATCTAGACTGGTGCAAAGTTCTGTTCTATATGACATCTTAATTATCCAATTAGAAAAAAACAGATGAAGAATTGACTGTATGGTTGTACTTAGAGACTTGCAGTCAGCAGCTCAATGTTCAAGAGGACATCAGTGATGAGTGGAGTTCCTCAGGGTTTGGTGTTGGCACTAGCATTTATCTAACATCTTCGTAGTCAACGTGGACTGTGGGATTGAGAGCACTCTATGGAAATTTGCATATGACGGCAAGCTGAGTGGTGCAGTTTACATGCTAGAGGGAAGGGATGTCATCCAGGGGAACCTGGACAGGCTTTAGAGGTGGGCCCATGGCAACCTTCTGAAGTTCAGCAAATCCAAGTGCAAGGTCCTGCACCTGGGTTGTGTCAGTCACAAGTTCAGATACTGGTTGAGCAGAGAATGGTTTGAGAGTAGCCCTCAGGAGAAGAATGTGGGAGTGTCTATTAATAGAAGATCAGGCAATGTGTGCTTGCTGCCCAGAAGGCCAAACATATCATGGGTTGCAACAAGAGAACTGTGATCAGAGGTTGAGGGAGGTGATTCTGCCCCTCTACTCCATTTTCAGTAGACCCAATTGGAGTACTGTGTCCAATTTTGGAGCCCTCAACAAAAGAAGGACACAGAGTTTTAGGAACAGGTCCGGAGGAGGGCCATGATGATCAGAGGTCTAGAGCATCTCCCCTAGGAGAACAGGTGGAGGGAGCTGGGGCTATTCAGTCTGGAGAGAAGGCAGCTCTGAGGAGGCCTTTAGCAGCCTTCCACTATTTCAGGGGGCCTCTAGAAAAAGCTAGGAAGGGACGTTTTGAAAGGGCAGGTAGAATGAAGGGGAGATAGTTTTAAACTGGAAGAGGGTAGATTTGGACTAGATGTTAGGAAGAGATTCTTTCCTGTGAGGATGATGAGACAATGGGACAGGTTGTCTGGTGAGGTTGTGAATGCCTCCTCCCTGGAAGCATTCATGGCTGTGCTGGATGGGACTTGGAGTAACCTGGTCTAGTAGGAGGTGTCCTTACCTATAGCAGGAGGGTTGGAACTAGGTGACCTTAAAGGTCCCTTTCAACCTAAGCCATTCTATAATTGCAATATTCCAATTCCTTAAATCCTGAGTCAGCAGGTCTGAGAAGCAGTAGGACGGAGCATTAGAAGAGGTTGCCCCAATTTGTGCAAATATTTCTTGAAGTCTTGCAGGCTAGGTGCCATGACCACTGCCCTTGTAAGCCCATGACAACCTTCTCAGTGAAGAGCCTTTCCCTAATACTCCACCTGACCCTCCCCCGAGGCTTCCCCTCAGTCTCTTCTAGGTTACATATATCAATTGGCTTCATCTGCTCCTCATACACCTTGCCTTCTAGACCCTTAACAATCTTTGTAGCCTTCCTTTGTCCTTCTGCCCAGAACTGCTCACAGTTCTCACGATGAGGTTATACCAGAGCAGATCTGGACAGTCCCTCAGCCAGATAACAGTGCTGTTCTTGATACATCAGAGGCACCCTTAAGGCTGTGTAGGTGTGCTCCTGACTCATGTTTTGCTTACCATCAACCAGAGTTCCCAGATAACTTTGAATTGTCTTCTCTCCAGCATGTCATCCCCCATTGTGTATGTATGGCACAGCTGCAGGTTTGTCCCATCCCAGCTGAAGAATCCGTCCAGTTGTATCTGGGAATTTTGTCCAGAAGGATACTGTGAGAAACAGTAGAAAAAGTTATTCTGGAGTGCAAGAAGGTTATATCATTTAGCTTCCTGTAGTCAAATAAGCAAATAATCTAATAAAAGGAAATAAGATTTGTAAACAGTACTTTCCCTTTATGAACTCTTTAGCATTGTGTTATTACATTAAACCTGCCACGATGAAGGTTCTTGCTGTTGTCTTCCTCTTCATTATCTTTACATCCTTCTGATGTGATGATTCTTCAGCAGGCGAGCTACTCTGGAGGCTCTTTGGCTCTAAGAGCAGTGTATGTGATAAACTTTTGCCTCTCAATAAAGACTTGATTTAAAATATTTCCTCATCAGCAGTAATCTCCCCTTCTAGATCAAGTCCATTGCCTAAACTTTGCCGTTCTCATTCAGATTAATGCCACAAATGAAATGAATCATCTGAGTTACTCTGTGGAGTAGAAGTGGCAGGGTTAGAACTCTAGACAGCAAAGTTTAAACCATGAAGTGTCATTTCCTAACAAAACCTAACAAAAACTTCCTGATAACCAAACTTGATGTGCTTTCTGCAGAAGAGTTTGGATTCACACTTTTCTTTTTTTTTAATGTCATGTAGCAGTGATTATGTTTAGTCTATAAATTTCAGCATCATCTACAAATGCTTAGGATAAGTTGAGATCTTTTTATAAAGTATAAAAAATTCATTGCATTTAAATATTCATTGTTAGAAGAAGCTGGATTTTTGTTTCAGATAAGAGAAACCACAATGAGCAGGAAGACAAGATATATTAGGAATGTAATTCAAGTGAAAAAGTAAAACAAAGCCAAGTTTTGACATTTTTACTAAAAAATGCATAAGGAAAAGAATACAAGGCTGTCGTTTAGAAAAAAACACTAATTCATTACAAAACAAAAGCAAAAACAAAACAACATATTAAGAAACACCTCTCTTTTAAGTGCAAAGGCCACCAGCTTGTAAGTTAATACTTGGTGGCATTTCCTCAACGTTTTAGCATCTGTCAGTTGTTCTTATAGCACACTCTCAAAGGTTGTCACTATGTTCTGAGGCAACTGCATTCTGGGCAGCATCCCATATTCCTTTTTACCTGTTGCTGGAGCTTATCTTAGCTCCCTCCTTTGAAACTTGAATTTCTTTTTATGGAAAATTAGTGCAAAATGGGGAATTGGGGACATCTATGTGTCTTCCCAATATACCATTAGAATATGGCCAAGAGGCACATTTGAATACCAGGACCTTAGAGCAAAAACAGACCGCAGTATTTACACAGCTGTAGTTGTTGTTCATGTAGAAAGTAACAAAAACATATTCTAATATTTTAAGAAGACTGATCTACATGTCTGGAGTGTAGTTAATAAAAAGAGAATTTTTCTCACTAGACCAGTGCGATAAAGACTAGCACTCCCAATGCTCAGTATATTAGAATAAAATGTAGACTTTCACCAATTTGTGCTCAAGTCTGAATTTTTTTATAAAGCAAACTATCTTACCAATTGATGATTGTGGGATGACCTCAGCCCAGATGCCGGCAGAAACCCAAGATATTTCATGCTTCAAAACACAGGGTAATTTCAAAAGAGAGAGTTAAAGGACTCAAAGAGGCAAGAAAAATAAGAAAAATTTCTAATGATGTCCCTCCACAGCAAGACAGAGCTGTATTGGAGGGCAAAATGAAGAAACTTATACAGTTGCAACTTCTGTAGTTTTTTCTTCTTGACATTTTACAAGAATATTAGAATTGCACTGCTTAATACAAATAACATTAAAATTCCCATACAGTTTTCTAACTTATTCAAAAAATAAAAAAATAAAAATCTACAACTCATTAATAACATTTTTACATGCTATCTAATTAAAAAAATCTTTTTAGCTTCTCTGTGTTGTTGTCATCAACAATGACCAGTATACTTTATAGGTGGATTATTTACCAGTAAGAATCTGTAATCTAATCTAGAACTCTTTCTAAAAAGACTCGAAGTCAATAACAGGGCAGAAGATTTCAAGAGAGTAGAAGCTTCTTTTTTCTTAAAGTATAGATTTTGGCTCCAAACCGTAGGGTTTCATTTATTGCTCTAGTAACATTTTTTAAAAGGGAGATTGGTAAAGAGGAGGTGATAAGAAAATGGAAAGTTTTATAAAATGGGAATTGGCAAAAGAAAACGAATTGTTCTCTAATAACTAGTATAGAATCACTATTCTTGAAGAAGACCTCTAGTATCAACCAGTTCAGTCACATATCACCAGTATATCCCCACAGAACAACATCTAAATGTTTATTGAACACCTCCAGGGATGGTAACTGCACCACCTGTATTATGTAGCTTGTACTACAGAAATAGTCAAGAACCTTTAGCAACTTTATCCACTGGTGAAGCAGGTTGTTCAACTCATGCTTAAAATCCTTAGCGTGTCTCATGGTAATAGTCTCTATAGAATTATGTATTAAACAGTGGTGTCTCTGACAACACATTAGGTAGCAGTCTAACTCCACCTTGTTATGGAAAAAAATGAGTTTTGTGCCTATGTTCTGTGTCTCTCCCAGTTTGGGAAGTATTGCGTCTGCTAGCTTGTGCAGATTGATTAAGACAAATCTTTCACGCAATGCGCTCACTTTTTTTTTCTCTTGTAACTTAAATTTTGTTTTTTTCATCCCTGCTTTTCAAACCTTATGTAGCCCTGATGTAGTTCAATCTGTTATTCTCTCTAACATTTCTGCATTCTAAACCCTTGTTTTAATAAGCACTTTTAATCTCATTTCTTACTTCATTTTATAATCTTTGTCATTTTGGAGCTAGTTTAAACTTAATCGGTATTCTCTTTCTTGGGCCACCACAAGGACATGGGCTTGCAAATGCTTAAGTTTGGGCATATTTAGAACAATTCACTATGCATCTGCTAAGCTTTGGTCTGTTAGCACACCATTAGCATGAACCATTTCAGCTTACCAGAGCCAACTTCACTGTGAGCTGATTTTACCTAAATAAAAACTGGCTTATGGATCTAAAATCAGTGTGTTCAGAAAGTGTTTCCTGTTAATTGAAAGAGGCTAATCAGTTTTAAAGAAGTACACTTGTGCTTCTTAACATACATATTAAGTCTTGTGAAATACGTACTTATAAATTTTGGATTCATAACGAGGCTTCTCCTTCTGTGTTTCAAGCCACTACTAAATATCCTATTTTGATGAACACTGACACACACTGGTTGATATTTCAAAATGTAGTCTAAGGTAAGTTAAAATATGGCAAATATTCTTCCATGCACAAGAACTGCACAGAAAGTAATGCCTCCTGTGTTATTATGTTGGCACAATGTTAGGTGCTGGTATGCAGTAGAGGTTGAACCTTCCTGCCAATATTCTGTTGCATTTTGTTGTAGTGTTACAGGTGCAGCAGAGGGGCAGTATGACAGAATGGTTTCTGACATGTATGTGCATATGATGCAAAGGTGCATCACTGAATTCCTACATGCAGAAACAGTGGTGCCTATTAACATTCAGTGATGTTAACTTAATGTTCATGGAGGCCAAAATGTGAATGTGAACACAGTGCGATTGTAGTGGTGCATTTCAGCATTTGCCCCTGTGATGTGAAAGAAACCAAACTCTGAAAGGGCATGCGGTTTTTTACAAGTGAAGCATTCAGGCTCTTGTCTATTGCCCATGAAAATGCCTAGCTGACTATATTTAAAAATATTGTTTTTTGTTGTTGTTGTTCTTTTGGGTAAGAAATCACCCTATCAACTAGTGTTTTTGTAGTCTTCTTATCTGTTGCAGTTTCCCATTGAAACAAATAAAAGGCATTAGTCTCAGAACAACTTCCATGATGTCTGAGATATAAAGGAGACAAGGAAGCGTTTGCCCTCCCTTCTTAAATGAATTCACACCTTAGTGGTGAGGCTTCGTAACTTTCTCCTCAGAAGTACAAGTAACAAAAAATGGAGTAAAAAAAAAAAAGTATTCTTGTGGTGGTAGGACGGAATCTTAATTACCAAAGCGCTAAATATATTACAACTACAATAGAAAGTGCTAGTAACAGCCCGTGGAAGAATAATATGTGCTAAAAAAGGTAACTGTATTCTACATCCTGGATAATATTCATCCTTTTACCTGTTAGTGAAATCAATTTCTAGAATTGAATGTAAAATGGAGTTTCATGGAACATCGTTTTTCCCCATAAAAAAGAAAGTAAAGATTGCCAAATGAAATATAAGCAAAATTGTTTTTCTTTAATGGAAAGCATTTTCCTTTAAACCCAGGAGTAACAGAAACATTTATTTTGCATACTGATACTTTGAAAGAGATTTAGCATCCTATTGAAAATGCAGTGTAAAGGCCTATTTAGCATAATTTTGCCACTAATAAAATAGCTACGATTACTGCAAAGGAAATCAGAATGGGATTGATGATGTTTTTTTCCTAGGGAAGAAAATATGTTCAGTAGTAAGAAGGAGCATGTAACATGAAACGGTACCTGGGATGGAAATATCTCAGGGAGAAATGATATACTGTGAAAAGCTGAAATGAGGAGACACAAATATATAGGAAATAATAGGGAGAAAATCCACAAGATAATTCACCAGAGTTATATCTTCGAGCAAATACCTGTAGCTGGATGTTAGAGGGATTTTGTTTGCTTTGTTTTATGCATTTCTCCACTACTTCTTTTAAATCATTCATTGAATGAATACGATGTTTATGGATTTTTTTATCTTTTTATTAACCAAACAATAGAAGATTCTTTTATTTTTAATTTTTTCTTGTTGAGTGAAAACAGTCTGAACATACTCCATGGGTACAGAAGCTCACAATTAAGAGTGAAGGTACTGGTGCATTACAGCAAACCAGCTCCCAATTCATACTGAACCCAAAGCTCTTCCACAGAGCCCAGCTGCTCTCAAGGTCACAGATGGCAAAAGCAGAGATTATAACCTGCATGCTTCAAAAACTTAAGTGTTATCATCCCTAGTATGACCAATACCTGCTTTCTAAGGCAGCTGCTTCATGAATAATCAATGAGGGAGCTGTGAATAAGCAGATGGATTGTAGTTGATGAGTTTCCTCTGGGCAGGCATAACACAGTTAGCGGTTACGTATAACAAGTATCATATAATACCAGAATCCCGCAGTAAAGGAAAATTGCTAAAAAGAATGGATAAAGCCAGGGGCAGCTTTGTGTGAATCAGCATATAAAAAAAGGTGTGACTCAGAAATATCGAACTTTGATGAGAGTTTGTTGAAGTGTGTATTTATATATGTATATTTTAAAGAATTAGCTCAGTGTATATAAAAAGGGGAGAAATTCCCCCACATAAAAGGAGCCTGAGAACACATTGGATAAGGTTTTGGAAATGTATGAGGGAATAGGCAGATACTAGTGGGTTGTTGTTTTTTTTGTTTTTTTCTTTTTCCCCAAGCATTACAGGGATTCAAGTGGCTGATATATACTTGTTTGACATGCTATTCAAATGAAAAGACCAAGTGAAAAATCAAGACTGGTGAATTCTTTCATTCATTTTATCTTCCTCAGGGAATACAAGTAGTCTGTCATTCATTGATCATATTTTTAAGGGCCACATAAAGAAATTGGCATAGTAGCTATGGCATTCAGATTCTCCTCGTGCATTTGTATGTATTTTTATAGTTTTCCTCAATGACCTTCAAAAGGTCACTTAATGTGTTATCTCATTTAACACACTGCCCTGAAGTGCCTCCAGATGAGGACAATGGAGCAGGTGTTGGAGACTGTAGTGCAAGCCTTATGAAGGGTGGCTGGCAGAACTGGGAATGTTCAGTCTGGAGAAAAGGAAACTCAGGGGAGACCTTATCACCCTCTACGTCTTCCTGAAAGGAGGTTGTGGCGAGGTGGAGGTTGGCTTCTTCGCCCATGCAACTAGTAATAGGAGTAGTGGTAATGGCCTCAATGTGCACCAGTGGAGATTCAGGTTGGACATTAGGACAAATTTGATTTCTGAAAGAGTGGTCAGGTGCTAGAGTGGGCTGCCCAAGGATTTGGTGGAGTCACTGTTCCTGGAGCTGTTCAAGAATTTAGTTGTTGTACTGAGAGACATGGTTTAGTGAGAAATATTGGCGATAGGTGGATGATTGGACTGGATAATATTGTAGGTCTTTCCCAGCCTTGATGATTCTATGATTTTATTCTTTGATTGTATATAAGACATCAAAAGTTAGGCTGACCTATTGTTCCAGATCTTAATATTAAGTATTAACCACCAATAGTCATTTGCAGTGTGAGTGATTCACCCTATAGATTTTAAATGTTATTTAAAGTTTATTATTTTAGCTTATATGTCTTTTTTCAGATCCCACTCCTGCTCTTGGTGCTCTCTGGATATTTAGTAAGGAAGGGCTTTACATGCTTGTTTGAAGAGATCATAAGAAAAAAAAAAAGAGTAATAGTATGAATGGTTTTATAAAATCTTTGTCACGTTTTGTGATTGTCAACTTCTTATATGTGAAGTTTATTCTCCCAAGCTACAGAGTACAGTAAGTTTAGCCTGATATAAGACACCCAATTACTGATGTCATTTCATCTTTTTGATCCCTCAGTAGTCAGGATGATCCTATCCATTGTAATAAGTGGATTAATTAGCTTTTAATAAATTGATCTTTTCACATCTTTTGCTGAAATGAGTGAAGAACATTTCAGAGCAAACAAATTGTCTTCTAAAGAGCATTCACATCTAAATAGGAAAACAGATTTGCTCTATGGACATATATAATTAACTACTTCATGGAAAAAAAAAGTGAGCACAAATTTACCCAGACTCAAAGAAGAAAGAAATTTTACATAGTCAGTAATTATGTAAGGTTGACTTTGGCCAGGATACTTATTTAAAACTAAGTTTTTAAGAAAAGCTCAATAGAATTTTTAGTGAGTGGAATTGATTAAGAAGTGAATTTTGGAAATGAAGTATGCATACTTCTTAGGAGAAGGGAATCATTGGATAAAGAGCTGGGGAAAAGTCAGTTTATATACTTTAGGCAATTTCATTTTTCAGAAATGCCATAAGAGCAAATTATGAACTACCATTACTAGTGAGCAATATTTTCTCAGCATGATTTTATTCATCATCAATCTCTCAATACAGTGGTGACCTGATCCAGTTTTACGAAATACAAAATTCCTCCCTAGATACAGAATGTTCTGTAGTAACTGTACACTTCACTAGTAGTATGGTATGCTTTTCATCTTGTAAGATCCGAATATTGACACTACTTTATCACAATATTACAGTACTATATCACTGATATGATCTGTTTCCAAGTCTATTTTAGGGAAGGAGGGGAATTTTTTGTAAAATATGCCAGGCCTAATAATAGTAGAAGTCCAGAGTTACAGCTCTTTAGTTAAAAAAATGAAAAATAATTCCTCAATTCTTCTTCTGTGGATTCACAGTTATTTTTATTATTTTTTTTTTCTAACTTTGGTGAAGGTTTTGTATTTGATTACTACATTGCCATAGAAATGATATGACCAATCCTGGCTACTCATGGACAATTGATCCTTTATATAAAGCATATGCATGCAGTGATGTCCTTGTAAAGGACTCTAAAATGCTAGCAATAATAAGTGCTAATAGTAACAGTAGAGCTTAGTCATGTGCCCAGCTCCTTGAATTTTTTTTATGACATTAATGCTGGTAAAAGTGCTCCAGCCCTCTTGTGCCATATGCGCAAGAATATGGGTAAATATCCATCCTTTTTGGATGGAGGCCAAAGATGAAAGCTATCCCTTTTCCCCTGTGGTTCCCATAATCTGATCTTAGAGATTTATGCAAATACAGATATTAGAAAAATTCTATAGATTGGGAACAGTGAAATTCAGTATGTTATCTTCATTTATTACTGAGAAAATATGTGTGTGTGTGGGGGGAAAGTAAAATCATTTGTTGTTGCTCAGGTGAATGGGAAATTATCTGGGTCGGAAGCTATTGTGAGCGAAAGAGACTATAGTCATCCTAAAAACAACAAAGAACTTGAGCTAGGAAGTTAAAGCTGATTAACAGAGGGAAAGGAGAAGCAAGCACTGAAGCACTATGAAAGAGTGTCCATAAATTGGTCTTTTGAATAAGTTAATAATTAATCTGACTGTTATCTTTAAACACAAATTTATTTATTTATTTATTTATTACTTATGGGAGGAAATGCTACTTGGGAGATAATGCAATGATAGGGATAATCCTATGTTTCTAGCAGATAATTTCAGTACTATCTGACGTGTTCCTGCCTGCTGGAAATCAATATGAAGCACCGCAGTCATTCTTTTCATTTTCAAGTTATTGCTTTGCAGTTCTAATCCCCCTTCCCATGTTCTCATACATTTTGAATAGTTCATAAATACAAGAACAACACTAAGGTCTCTATGGAAAACATAATTGTTGGCAAGTGACTTCCTGTTTCTATCAACCAGGAACATAACCAGGCATATAGAAACACAGTGTGTACACTTACACACACACACACACACACACACGCACGCACACAGCTTGTGTCTCAACAAGTGTCATCTTTGGAAATTTTGCTGCATATGTTTTCCTTTTTTTTTTTAATCAAAATGATCTCTGCACTCAAAGCTGATTTATTATTACTAAATTAATTTGACAAATAGTACAAAGACTCTTTTGAGCTGTTTTTTGAGAATTTTCTCCCATTCTAACATTCTTTAATAACAGGTCACACGTCTAAAGTAGAATAATCAGGCAGCTACAGCCCTGAGTGACAGTAATAAAGAGGATTTTTTTAACCCACTTTTTTATTCAGAATAAACTATTTCTTTCTGTATTGTACTAAAACAGCTTTTTCTTTTCCCATCAAATGAGTTCATGTAAAAGGGAAATTAATCTTTTTAATTGACAGTGATTTATTTTTAGTTTCTTATTATTATTACTCAGAGCAGAAATAGGTTATGACCTGTTTCATTAAGGGATTATGTACTATTTGCATGGATTCTACAGGGAAAATTCAGTCCTTTAAATTGTGAACTTTACTCCTTAGAGTATGATATAGACAGACCTGTTACTGTAAGAGACACTCTCTACAGTAATAAACCCTTACAAGATATGGTAAGAATCTAGTTTTTAAAGTTAGAAATGTAAACCACGTGCCTTAAAACTTTCAGTTTTAAGCATGACTTTAAAATACATCTTGATTTAAAAGTTGTAAGAAGTTGTAATACGTATTAAATATTCTACATGAAGTTCCTCCCTATTGAGATACTTAAGGCATGTGACTGAGTCTTGCGAACCATCGTGTGCATTCTTCTGTCAGCACTTCCATTTGAATTGGGAAAGTTACTGTTATTATTGAAGGGTTGCCATATTGAAGCCTGGCATTTTGATTTAGGGTCATAATTACTCCTAGTCATATCTGAGATGATATAGAACAATGTGTGAGACAGTGTTTTCCAACAGTTAAGTACATTGATGTGGGAGCCCTAACATTGTTATGCTATCACCATCGCACATGATAGAGATGTTGGTTTTGTGCCTTTGCTGTGACCATGGCACTTTTTCCCCATGTACAAGAAAAGTCAGAGAGGAACTGCTGCTGTCCCTGGGAACCCCTCTGGTGCCATGCTGCCATAAGCCCAACATGGCTGCAGGGGAGGTGCACTGTATCCTAGACTTCACATCTATGACAGCTGAGGAATTTAAATGCTGAAGGCAGGAGTTAGCCTTTCACACTCCCGAGTTTTAAAATGTGAGTATTTGATTAGCTGCAAAAAGCTACCTTCTATAGAATTTAAAGATCAGTGGCAAAGTAAACAGACTGTCCGTTAGAGGCTAGCTGTTCCTGCATCTGCAGCAGCAGTATTAATCTCACAGCTTTCAGGGAATAACGCATTACCATTAAAACATCTCTGCACAAATTCTCCTGACCACCTGTCATTCCTTTATGTAGCTATTAATGGCACTGGCATTATAGTTTATGAGAAATCAAATTACAAGACAGTCAGGAAATTAATACTTCAGCACTTCATTATAGGATCAAAGGGTAGCAGCCTATGCATTCTTATAATTAGTTATTCACCTGAATATATTTCATCTCTTAAATCAGTGTTTTATTTTGATAATATTACCTGGTTATACACAGTATAAGAACATCCTGAATATCTTGAAGTAAAAAGTTGCTGCGCACCACTAAAAATACTAAACGAGTGACTTTAAGAGCTAGGAATCTGTAAAATGTTCAAATATGATATACTGTGTTGAATTTACTAGATGTCTAACAAAGCATTATAGTCACTACTGGTGCAGAAGAAATTACTGAAAAATTATAAATGCCTTCACTGGAAGTTGGAGGTCAAATCAGCATGGAAAGTTCATGTGGAGTGCACAGTGCATCAGTCAGATGTGGAGGGGAAAGGTACTCTTTCTTTTGATGGGTTAAGGCATTTGGTACCTGCAGGAATTTGTGTCTTCTGGGGGCCCAGTGCAGGAAAGCAAAGTTCTGGTCATGATCTTAAATGAGAAGCAACTCATTGACTAGCCTGAATGAGAAAGAGAGGAAAGTGGGACGGAATAGTCTGGCAAATACTGAATACCTACTATTACCACGTACTTGCATTATAATGATTAAAATTACTTCAGTAGCAGAAGAGATGCGAACAGAGAAAACATAGTTTGGTTGAGTTCCTTTTCCCTAGAAGGAAATATGTTGGTGACTGAGAATAACCTTTTCATAAAGAATGAGGCATTTACTTTTGAATGCAAATTGGAACACCACTGAACTGTTTTATTTGAAAAGAGAACAATGTGTTACTGTCTGCTTTGTTTAAATGTGTGAGGGGAGAGATATGAATTGGACATGGCATTATAATATTATTTAGGGAAAATTACAGAATGTAAAAGGAAGTTACATTTGTTTTCTCAAACTACACTTTGCTGCTAATAACCTCCCTAACTATAACTATCAGCATGATTATACTAACGTCACTTAATTTAGTCAAGATCAGCATCTCTTAAGACATAAGTTGTGCATGTGTCCATTTGTGACATTCTTCCACACTAAATCATACAATCATGGAATGGTTTGGGTTGGAAGGGACCTTTAAGATCATCTAGTTTAAACCCACTTGCTATAGGCAGGGACACCTCCCACTAGACTAAGTTGCTCAGTGCCTAGTCCAGTCTGGCCTTGGGTGCATCCAGGGGTGGGGCATTCACAACCTCACTGGGCAGCCTGTTATAGTGTCTCATCACTGTCACAGTAAATAATTTCTTCCTATTATTTAGTCTAAATCTACCCTCTTCCAGTTTAAAGCTATTTCCCCTTGTCCTGTAACAATCTGCCCTCCCTCATAAAAAATCCCTCTCCAGCTTTCCTGCAGACCCACCCTAGGTATTGGAAGTCTGCTATATGGTCCCCCCAGAGCCTTCTCTTCTCCAGGCTGGAAAGTCTCAACTCTCTCAGCGTGTTTCCATAAGGTTGGTACTTTAGTCCTCTTATCATCTTCATGACCATGGACGAGTGGGTCTGAATAGCCTTATGTCCTTCTTGTGTTGGAGGCCACTGAACTAGCCTCAGTAGTTCAGTTGGGATCTCACAAGATCTGAGTAGATGGTCATGTTTCTGCTGATGCAGCCTGCTGGTCATGTGTTGTAACTCACAATAGGTTGCCTGTCTGGGCTGCAAGTGCACATTGCTGGCTCATGTGAGTTTCATCAACTGACACCCTCAAATCCTTCTCCTCAGGCTGTTCTCAAGCCATTCTCTGCCCAACCTGTAGAAGTTCATTATGGATAGGCTGGGAACAATGTACTATGTTTCTGTCTAGTCATAGCAGAATTTTACAATTAGAATTTGCTTCCTATTTATATCACTGGCATTATTATGACTTCAAATCAGTTCTATCAGGAAGATCCATGATAAGGTGTGGAAAATGAGCTACATTCTCTGTTCAAAACTTAGGTGAAAAGAAAGTTGCTTATTCTAAGATTACCCAGAAAATTTCTCTCCAGGAGATGATGTGACACGAAGAGAACATTAACACAAAACAACAACAAAATATCTACAACGTTATTCTGGAAGGATTTCGAGGAATTCATTGAGGGGTTTGTTATAGTTGCTGCTGTCAGGAAAAAAATTTCATTCATTTTAACACAGGGTATCAGTTAGCAGATTGTCTAAATATGTTTATATACCAGCTGAATCTTTCACATTTACAAGGTTGGTGAGGAATTTATAGCATCTTCTCCTTCCGATTTTGTATTTATTCCACTTGAAAATACTTTGAATACTGTAGATCCAAAATTCTTTATTTCCTTAATAAATGGTTTGGGTTGGAAGGGATCTTTAAGATCATCTAATTCCAACTCACCTGTTACAGGCAGGGACAAGTCTCTTTAGATTGGGTTGCACCTGTTTTATGACAGTTGTTTTTTGTATGATGTACAGTCTGTAGACTGTAAACAGTCATGTCTTGAAGCATGATATTTAAGAATGTATCTGGGATTGTGTAGTTTTGGCTTGCATAGCCCTGAATCACAGCATGAGCACAAATGACTCACGAACAAATGCACATACATGTGTGTTTGAGCTGTGTGTGATCGCATTTAGCCTTGGAGTGCAATCTCATGGTATGTTAAAGCATGAATCCATCTCATCAAGGCTTTTTCTTATTTTCTACTTACTGTAAGTGGTTTCCTTTTCACTGGTAGGATTAGTTCCTAGATGAGTCCAGGAGGTTCCAACTGAGAACCATGGTCCCCTCAATGGGAATTATATTCATACATGTGCCACAGTTTAAAAAATAAATCTAAAGAACAGGCCAGTTTCTGAGGAAAAAATATTATGATATCTAATCTACAAATAGAGATGTGAGACTTGACTTGTCTGATGTAACTCACAATTAAAGTAATTACATCTTCAGTACATGTTGCTTAAAGTCGTATTGAAAATAGACCCAAGGAAAGACTTCAGTATTCTTGTTTTTTTCACAAGCTGACTTGAGTAATCAGGAGCCCATATTATATTCCCACTTCCATACAAATTTCAGTAAACAGGATAAAAAGGTCCAATATAAATCATGTGGTTATGTTAGCATGTTTGAAATTTATTTTTTTGGACTAAGGATGGAGTAATCATTTTATTCATTTCTTTAAGCACATTTTTAAGAGCACTGTGCATGCAGAAAACAGCCATCTATTTTGCTTTAGGGAAACATCAAAGACACTTCTGAAACTGGTCTTTAGAGATATTATATGCAACTGTTTTATAAAGGTTGTGCAGTTCTTTCATTACTTCCAAACATTTTTAATACTTTTCTCCTCCACATTCTTTAAATATTTTTCCCATTTAGAGAGCTTTGGGAACATAGTCCCTTCCTTGCAGTGTTAATTAAGTTCACTCATTCATTGTAACAACAGTAGAAAACAAATATGAAAAAGCTGAATTAAATTGTCCCCTGGCATAGAATGTAAAATGCTGCTATGCTTAAATATAGCTGTTCTCCTCCTCTAACCCTGCTTTTCCTTATTTTAAAAATTTGAATGTACTTTCTCAAAGAAATACGATTCTATCTATCCTACAATCTAGAAAATATGTACACCATTAATGGAATTGTGGAGTATATATTACTTTTAACTCACAAAAGCTTTTTCTTGTGCTAATAATTAGTTTAAAATTATTGTAGCAAAGCCCTTCTTTTTACTTGTTAATACAAGAAATTTAGTTTTTCAGCTTGAAATCCATCAGTTCCAGGACATAGCCCTTATATATCTTTTGACAGTAAAATTAAAGACATGGAAAATTGCTGCAACTTTACTTCTGACTACTTGGAAGACTGCTATAATTCATGAAACAGACAGTTTTGCAATCCATTTATGGTAAGCTGCATGGCTAATGGGTTATTGTTTCAGGTACTAAGGATAGTTAGAAAAAATACTGCTCCATGCTTTCTATTTTATGAGCCAATGGAGATACGAAAAGAAATTTATTCGGAAATAACTTCCTTTTCTTTGTATTTTCATTTAAGTTATTTGGTTTCATATTGGAAAGTCAGCATGCTGGGGGAAATCTTATTTAAAAAAAAAAAAAGCATTATTCTATTAAGATCTTATTTTCTTCCAGAGATGGTATTTTAGTCAAATAAATAGTACATAACTTGTTTTGTTTTGCTTTGTTTTCTCTGTTTTGTTTGTTTAACTGATTTTTTCTTTTGCTTGTCTTTGCCTCTAAAATTGTATGAGGCTAATAGCTGCGAGATCACTCAGAAGAGAACAGGGTACCATATAAGACTACAGTCATTCTACAAAATAATTCTGAAGGCACTGATACTGTATTTTAAAGTCAGATTTGTCCTTCATCAGTTTTGTTAATACATCAGTCCTTAGCTCATTTTCTTTCCTCCAGATGCTTTTGCAAATCTGAGGATACGCGGAAAAATTACTTTTGTTCCTTTGCTCACCCAGCATTTTCTTAGCTGCTCTGTTCTTTTGCATGCTAAGTAACCCATCCCTTGTTGGCTTCAGTTTTTGTTGAATTTCTTGCTACCTTCCCTGAGCAACTTTTTGGTGTAAAGTACTCTCTGCCCTTAAATACTCTTCTTACCTCAATGGAAGCATATGGAAAAAAAATGACACATTGATGTAGATGTGAAATTTTAAAAATTTACTTTTCAAAATTGTATGAAGAACATACTACTTTACTGGTATCTGTGCTTTTCAGTGAGAATTGCAGCAATCAGAGGAAAAAAAACCAAACTGGCTTGATTAGAATCTGAATGGATAGCATTTATAAATCCCATAGGAATAGAGAATACTCCAGGGGGTCTAGGACAAGTTTGACTGTGATGGCCATCTCTCCAAGTGATTGAGTGCAGTCAGGTTCTACAATCAGGATATTACATCAGTTCTGACTAAAGAAATATAGTCTTTCTAATCATCTATTAGTCAAATCAACAGTAAAGGGTGTTAAACTGTTTAGTTTGTGGGGAAAAAAACACATTCTTTGCTGCTCTTTCTCCCTCCTTGCCCTGTGCAGTTTAAGCCACAACTTACAGGGCTGGTAAACATCTGGCACGGCAAAATTTTCTCCTGCATACTTTCGAGCTTCCTTTGTTTATATTTATCTCTGAAATCTTTCCAAATAGTTGATAATATTTTCTATATCAATCTATTCTTCTTTTATGTGACAGATTATTTTTATATTTCCTACACATCTAAAAGCCAAAATCTGAAGTTGAATTAAGCTGTTTTAAGACAGTAGCAAACTAGAAAGAAGCAAAAATTCAGAAAATCTAAAAGCCTGAAAACCAGCCCTCTATGGAGATGTGAATATGTAGCAATAATAACACTTTATCTGACTCGGTGATACTAGGTGACTGAACACACTACAATTTGAATCCTATAAAGCACTCTCTTCAGAATAAAATATGTGACTATTTTTGTCTCCAAAAGCACTTATCACTAAGAGTTATAGTATGATTTCCACTCAGCCATTGAATATCATTCATTTCCTCCACATATTAATTTGCATTATAAAGATGGCTCAAGGCAGTTCACATCAGAGTTATTCCTGTGGAGCTGTGTTTGAAGAAGTCCTAAGCTGAGATTACAGATAACACTGCAAGGCCACCATTCAGGCAGTGATGATGGATATCTAGGACAAACTATGATAGCCTAATTTGTTGTTGATGTCTGATCAAAAGCAGGTCAGGGTCACAAAACATGTCTGGTTAGACTGTGTTTGTCAGCTGTATGTACTTTTATTGAGAGGGAACATTCAAAGGGGTCACACAGAAATAACAAAGCAGAGAGACAAAACAGATATGTTAATATCAGATTTTGTAAAAAAAAATAATGTCTCCAGTCCTGTAAGAAACTCAGCATATGAGGATTTCTACATTTTTGCAAATGTCTTTTTAAGCAAGTGAGTTAGCCTGGAGAACCTTCCTTCCAAGATCTGGGCCAGAATAAACTACTGGTGAGAACACATTGCATAAATACAAGGTTGCAGAAGACAGAAAATAGTAGAATCAATTATGCTAATTTATCATACAGAAATACTAGCAAATCTTTTCACTGCAATTAACAGTATCAGTGTGTCAGCAACCGCGCATTTGCAGTTGCATCCAGGCTTGTTATTAAAAAAGGAGAAAAAAAGAGCATTTTGAATTGCATTTCATGAAATCATTAGAGAGTTTATGAGCATGATTCAGATGTGGGAGCAGAGAATGTTTCTTATGTGGCACTGAGAAGGATGTTCTTGAGGCTAGCTGCAAGCAGGTATTTATCTTTTCTACTAAATTTTGCCAGATGCATGGTGCCATTCAAGAAGAAGCATTTGTTGCAGTTCATAATCTTCTGTGGTTTTGCTCCCTGGCTTTTGCTATACTAGAAAGTTGCTAGTTTGGTTCCATTAAAGGAGGTCGTCTAAGTTCTCTGCTTCTCATCTATTCAGTTCTGAAAGAAAGTGTTTCTGGTGATTTTCTTTCAGCAGAATGAATCACTGCAGTCATACCTCTGTAACAATGAATTTACAGGCCTCCTGTGACAGTCTATGTTTGACGTAGCAGGTAAACCGATGTCAGATATAGCTTCCAATAGCGCCACTCAACAATTATGTCATTCTTCATTGTCTGCCCCTTGGAGGCAAAAATCAGGTGTATTTCATTTTTTTTTTCCAGTGTTTTTAAATGTTTGTACTGCTCAAGGCAACAATCTACAATGAAACCCAACCAAGCAAGAGCCCTGTGGAACCGTTGCTGTTCTACTCACACCTAAATCCCACTCTTTGAGATGTGATGCATTTCTTCTCACCACAGTATTGTATTGCAGTGCCAGAAAATACCTGGTTAAGTCAGGTTCCCATCTACTGGCTTCTATGAAGACATGTTCTTCCCCATCAACTTCCTAGTGTGTGTAATAGGTTGGAGAGTGAGGCTGACATAGCTGCAAAGGCAAAGGCTATACCCTATGCACTAGCATAGGCAAGACTAGAGTCTGAATAAATTTGATCCACCTCTGATAAGTGCCAAAGTGACTCTGAATTTCTCAGTACTTCGGTAATGTTTGCATATAGTGTATGCAACACAGCAGTGATTGGCTTGAATGCTTGCTATCCAGTCTAATTCACTCTTCACTGCAGTGAAATTCCAGCTCTGACTACAGGGCATTGAGAAGGAGTGAAGGAGGTGTGTGGGAGAGATTTGTGGGCTCTGCTTCATTTCTTCCTCCCCTAGCAGCAGATCAAAGTGCCAAGAGTAGCTGTGTAC
Source organism: Cyrtonyx montezumae (assembly GCF_038088225.1). Lineage (NCBI taxonomy): Eukaryota > Metazoa > Chordata > Aves > Galliformes > Odontophoridae > Cyrtonyx > Cyrtonyx montezumae. The sequence goes on from NW_027071826.1 coordinate 16,700,307, forward strand.
ATGGCTTCAGCATGGAGCACTGTGTTCAGATGGGGAAACTTCAAAGAGGTCAGGTAGCACTTTGCTTTCCAGGCCCAATATCGCTCTATGCATGTATGTCAGACAAATAAGTTAAGGAAGGGAGTGGGATGGATCTTTTCTGATTTCCAATGGGAGAACTGAAAGAAAAGTAGATGTAGAACAGTGTTTGTTTATACTACTGATTTCTTCATATATTACTACAGCGACATGTTCTTCCCTATAACTATGACTTGTTCTTTCTGGTTGGGTAGTATAAATATCACACAGTAGAAGTTGGAAACATTTTTTCATAAAACCTGCAATTATTGTAGAATCCAAAAGCACAGACAGTTGTGTTTCTATCACTGATCTGAGATTTCCATAACAGAAAAAAAAAATTGTTCCCAAAAAGAAAAAAAGTTGGACCTTGAATATTGGTTAGACCTGCCTGGAAAGGCAGGAGACAAGGCAGACACACCAACTGTGTGGTACAGGTTCTACTGTTTCCAGAATTTCTCCCAGACATTTCAAAGATTTGCACACCTGGTTCCTGGTTGTAGCTTCAAAGTAAGAGGCAAATAAATGTGATAATGGAGAATTTCAAGAAAGTTAATGCAGAACTCAAAAACTTAGAGAGGGACTAGGTGAATAAATGAACAAACCCTGATGTGACACCTGCTTCCTAGTCCTCAGGAAGACTCTACTGGAAATTCCACAAGGTTTTTGTGGTTCTGGTGTTTTTGTTTTTAATGGGATTATGTTTGGGGTGACCTCATTAGAATAAATGTATTGCTACTTAAAGAAAATACCTCCACAAGTGAAAAACTCGTGCTTTCAAACAGGATGCATAGTTTCATTTTATACAAGGATTTATTGCAATAGAGGGCAAGAGAAACTATCATTCAAATCTTTCTGTTCTGTATATTTACATAGAAGCCACTTAGTTTATATGGCGACATTGACATTTAAATTATTAGTTTATGCATCAGAACAGGAGTAGTATTTGTACATAGAGCGTGTATGGCTGAAAAAACTAGTATTTGCTGAAACTCCTCGGATACTGGGCTCATTTATTCTTATACGAAAGCAAACTTGGAAATGCACACTCGGAAAACCTAAATAAAAGGCATGGCTTCACACAAAGACTTATAGTACTTTTAGAAACACACATCACAAACTGTACTACTTAGTTTGTTGTACTGGAGTCTCGAATTCTGAAACATTTTAAGATATCTCTCTCTACTGGGGTGACTACTTAAAATAATCACAGTATAGAAATTGCATGAATTTTCAAAGACCATAAGAAGGCCAGTTACATCAGCAACCTATATATGACATATACATTCTGTGCGCTTTCTCACTTTATCTTCTCAGACAAAATAACAAGAACATTGCCTTCTTACTTTCAAATTTAATCATTTTTCAAAATATGCAAGGTCTTGCAAGGCTTAAATGTTTTGTGAACACCTTCAGAATCCAAAGTTTGGTATCGAAGTGAGATCCCTAAACAGATAAACATAAGACTCCATAAACAGTGGGTTCTCTAAATTAATTTTCAGACAGTGGTAATTGTTGATTACATATGAAGTCAGTGGTGTCCCATCTGAAGGGCTTGGCTGCAAGAATTGCATGTGAAGTATTTTAGGAGTCTCCTATATCTGATAAATTCATTTGTAATAGTGGGGGGAAAATGACTTAAAATTATTAGTGAGATTGGTTGTCATGGGAACCAATTGTCTCAGGTGCTCCATTCCAATATAGCTATTAACCCCTAGTCCATATTTATTATTCAAAGGGAGTTACTGCCTTGAAAATGGAAAATTGGTTGTCACCCAAAAAGAAGACAAGAATCTGTGTTAATTTTCAATCATTTGCATGTAGTAAAAATGAGTTAAGGATGCTGAATCTTCTCTAGCACTAAATTGATTTACGTTTGGGTTAGTGTTCTGCTTTTCTCAGCTTTCAGTATTATAGAACCTTAGAGAACATCAGATCTGGAATGAAATAAAACATCATACAGCAACCATGATCTGACAAATTTTTATCAGGCTGTATTATTGAATATCATCCATTTCTTAGAGCTGATTGTAGTACATACCTGGTCTCAAATTTCATAGCAAAAGTTCACAGTGTTTATATCCTATTATTGTTTTCTGTATCAGCGAATATTTACTCATGCTAGTGAGGTTACTCCATTTGATTGAAAAGAATGAGGGCTTCAGTGGACATTTTAAGAGAATTTGCAAAAAAGTGTTCACTTGAAGTGGTAAGAACTATTTTCAAGGATCCTACTTATAAAATTCTTGAAATATTGTCAGTCCAAGTCTGGGAAACAATTTCTTTAATCCACATTACTTTACAACTAACATTTGTTAAAAATTGTCATGTATTACCAGAGGATTTTTTTTTCTCCAGGAATTGCTGGCCCATATTTTCTTTTTCCCAGTACCTGATATGTTCTAATCCATTTGCAGTCACCAGTTGGCTACTGGCTCCCACACTGAATCCACATATATTCAGCTTGGCATGATTTGGATAATGGCTCTTATTATTTTGATTCTATGTTGTTTATTTTTCAGCCAAAATGACAATACTAAATATAACTTGAGTGTTTTCATTTCTTTTCTTATGATTCTTGATTAAATCATTGATGGTTTACTAGTCTTAAATTAACTATAAGGTATGATGAAGACAATGAAAAGTAGGATGAGAATATCACATTGAGATACTGAAAACAATGTATGTTGTGTTTATTTTAAAAAAAGTTATCATTTTTCTGAATGCATCTAGAGTATGAACAAAGTATAACAAGGAAACAAAGAGTAGTCTTTAATAATAGAACTCCTATGATGCATTTGATGTCTAGGATAAAAAGCAGTGTAAATATAAGTACTGGCTAGAAGAAGATGAAGGATGGGCAGTCAACATCTATGATCATCTTTCCTATTTTGTCTAGTCCTCCTACGCCCTCTCTTGTTAATAATATATGCAAGGTGAATGCCCTTAATGTAAACTTGCTGTGTGTAATAGAACAAGCAAAAATCACATCCCTAACACATGACCTCCTCTCCCTTCTCTGTTTTTATTTACTCTTTGTGTACTACACAGCATCACTAATACTGCTTAGCAGTGCTTACCATTGACATGAGCTTGTGGCTGGTGGGCAGATTGATTTATCAGCTTTAGAAGTGATAATGCTTGGTACAGTACTCTGTTGCCGCTAATGTTTTTCTGCAGAAGAAGGCTCCTATAGTATGTAGTGCCGCTCTCCTTGCAGTTTTTTTCAAATCGTTCATTACAACTGCTTGCAAATATTGTAATTTATCTATAGGTGGCAGCAGACTTACACTATGAGGCAGAAACTGAACATGTCAATTCTTTTCAATTACTTGTGCCTAATCATTTCATCTTTGTAAGAGAAGTATGCAAAAAACAAACAAAAAAAACAAACAACAACAAAAAAAGTGTGCAGCCAGATGGGTGGATTAGGCCATAATTTTAACAGCTGAGAAAAAATAAGAAAGTGACCAAAAAGGAAAAATATTTGAAAGGAGAAAGAATGTTCCCACAACACTAGAAGTTTACTTTGCAGATGATAATAATTGACTTTCTTTCTATTACAAATTTCTCATTTGGGAATTAACCTGCGTTTGAATACCATCACTCTGTGGTTGGACTGCATAGAGTTTGAATAGAGCTTTGCTGTCAGTATTATCGATTCTTCTCATCACTACACATTTTAAGGCAAATCTTTTCTTAAACCTGCAGCTATGAAACCACTATGAGAATATTTACTATGAGATATCTTGTGCATACATTATAGTATAAGTGGACGTGATTCAGGGGACCAGTTAGCCTCTGTATTAGGTTCAGTGGCTGAAAATGATCATCGAATGTTTTGTTGGAATGGTCTTATTATCTTCTGGTCCATCCTAATTTAGTCTCTTTTATGATTCTTCAATTTATTGAAAGGCAGGCCATTAAACCCTTGATATGTGCTGCATTACATGCATCAGATTCCATATTGGAAAACTGATTTCATATGAGACATAATTGAAGATAATGAAAGTAAAAACAATCATAGGAACTAAGGTCCAGTGATTGTCAGCACCATCAACATTTGCATATTGGGCTCTAAGGACACCCGATTTTATCTGTGAACATACGTGAACCAAAGAGAATTCTAATACACTGTAGTCATTGTTTTCAGAAACTTATATGAGAGAAGAAATATCTACCTTGAAATTTATAGACTATCCAGCAGCTGATATTCAGGTATTCTGCAGGGTGAAAATAAACAGTAGACCATAACATTACCTTAGACAAGAACAGTATATGGATAAAATGTTTGCCTGTTCAATCTCAGTTGAAGAATTAGCAGAGAATTGAGAATAAAGAATTTGAAATACTCAGTTTTAATTGGCTATGTGTGCATGCAGAAGAAAGGACATGGACAGAATCAATCTGATTTGTATTTTCAAAATAATTTAAGTTCATATCATCCTAGAAAAGTGATTTGCTATTTAAAATTTTGGTTCTCTCAGTTCTTGTCTATTCTCTTTTCTTTATGCACTGAAAGCCTAGTTCACTGGCAGAAACAGATTTTATGATGTTAAGGTCAGTAAATGTTGACTTGATCTATTATCTGCAATTCTACTTGTTCAGATGGATCAGGTCTGTTCAAGAGAGAGTTGTCTGAGGCCAGAGAAAAGGGAACAAGGCAAGAGTGCTTAGGTGAGAACTACCTTGTCATGATATTATTGAGGCATCTCTTATATAAGCAAGAAACAAAGCACCAAGTTTTCTGAGAACCTTGATTGCCACAGAATAAAGCATGCCTATACACTAGTTGAGAAGTGAGAGTCAGGACACTGGATTTAGGAAACTCTTTTTAGAATCTTTAATCTTTTTACGTTGTTGATCCTGGAGTATTAATTTGACTTTACATTTGCAAGATTAAAGTCTGTCTGCTGTCTGTAACTGAAGATTTGTGTTAACAGATTGAAATTTTTACTTTAGGAATCTTTGCGATGTATATGATTTTATGTCCCCTCCATTGCCAGTAAAGCCAGACAAAGGTATAGGCATTTTTTTTTCCTTTTTGAGTGGATTTTTCTCTTGGATGTCATAACATTTGTATAAGTCTTCATGGGCTTTTGTCTCATCTGTTTATCCTCAGCTCTCTTTTTGTATTGCTATGTCTTATACTTGCCATAAAAAATATTTTTATGATAGCATTTTTTTTTTTTAATGACTTTTTTTTAAACTGGGCTGTAGTAACTGGACATAGATACTTCTCAAATACTTCAATGAAAAAAAAACATTTCCTTTGAGAAACTGAAAAAAATATCATAGTCTGTAGAACTGAAACTTCTTAAATATTGCACATTATTTCATTTTATGTCTGTTATGGAAGAAAAATTGAATTAAGATTTGTCCAGAAAAAGAGTCCAGTGATAACTTGTACTTTACCTAGATGGTGACTAGGTTTAGTGACTGGAGTCCCTGGAAAAAATCAATGAATAAATTTTCATCATTGAGGTGATAATGGAGCTTAAGGGAGTTTTAGAAGTTCAATATTTAAAAAACTTCTCACTCTGTGGCAAAAGTATAAATGCCTGTCATAATTTGAGATGATTTTCAGTAATCAGTTAAGACTAGAAAATGCCTTTTATGGCCTGTAGGATACAAATTCATCTAAGGAAGCTATGTTCTTGTTTATTCATGTCTGCAATATTGCATCCTTTCTTTTCTAATACTTTCTCTCAATTACATTACCCTTTGAGAATACCTATGAACTCTACAAGAAAAAAAGTAGGAATTAAAAGGTAGGTACAGAGATACTAGTCACTCAGATTTTAGCTGCCTCAAGGTATTCTGTAGAACTTCCAGTGTGGCGTATGGGATTTCTTTCTTTGTTGAAGTACCTGAGATGCAGAGGGGTGCTTCTCTGTTCTCTGAGACTCAAGAAGGCCATTAGAGATAGGGAAAATCAAGTTCAATTTCCTACTCAAACTAAAAATTCAGCTTATTTTTCATGTTTAAGGTAATATCTTAACTACCATACAAGATTACCAGTTCTCCAAAAGATGTTCAGAAATTCCTGGATGTAGTAGAAGTGATCCAGTTAATGCTACAGTATTTTGCCAGTTAGGTATAGATGATCTGTTCTATATTTGATGGTGATATGGATACAGAAGATGATGTCTTCAGAAGTTGCTCACTTTTTGCCAACTGAGTTGCTCATATAGTTAATCCAAATAATCAGTTAAAATTGACCACCAGTGGTTTAAACAAGGTCTGACAGATTGAGAGCATAGAAGTTTTCTTACAAGAAGTTCTGAGGAGGAAAAGACTGGAGAAATAGCATTAATGGGAGATTTTAGTGTCTTCAAGTTCTGCAGCTGTTTACTGAGTCAACATCAACCTTAGTATTTCTCTTATAATTCAGAGGTCTTCAGCAGTCCATAAGCACACACAGCTTTCTTTCACTGCTGTGTTATGATTAGGCTGAAAAATAACACCTGTTATCCTCAAGGCAGTCAACAGCTTCATACCAAATCTGATAGACCCAGGTGATCATTCTGCTATTCTACTATATGATAACAGATGTATGAGACAAAAAAGCTGAAAAAAATCACTCAGAAGGGGGAAAAGAAAACAACACATGACAATTATTACAGAGAAAAACCATTAGAATGTATAGTAACATAGCTGCTTGTTAGTGGTGTCTTGTCAGGTGAATGTCTTGCTTGATAAACATTATCCATTTATTCTAGTTGTGCACTGTAAAAAGAGTATGTGTGTGTGTACCTTTATTTTTTATAGTAATAAAGTGAAAAAGTACTTCAATGTCAGTGATGATTTAGCAAGACAAATAACAATACATTTCAAAGTCATCTCTTTCTGTGAAATCCACAGTAGTACATAAACAGGGCATTTCACTTTGGAAAAGCTAATTTTGCCACTGCAAAATAACTAGTAGAAGATAAGGTAAAATATTTTAAAAGTTTAATCATATACAGTATTTTGCTAACACTTCTGGTTTTGATGAAGATTCTTCGGCAACATTTTATTGTTTCATTAGTTAATTTGGCAGCTTTTTGGTAAATCATCATCTCCAAAGAGCAAAGCGTATTTCCAGAGCCAGAGATAAGGATGCTTCTGGTATTTATAGGGGATAAAGAGAAAGGCTCATTCCTTGTTCTTTCTTCTGTCATGCTTTCACTCAATTTCCTGAGCCATTTGGGAGAAAAGAACAACTGTAGTTAGGTAAGCTGGAGTCTTGGGATAAGAAGAACCACAAGAACTTAATGTAGTCATGAAAAAAAAATGTTTTTCTTTGGACTTCAACCAGGATTTGGATTGTTTTTACAAGATATGAAGGATAAAGGATAGAAATCACGATGAATGTAGACATATTAGCATGAAAGATAATGAATATCTGAAATATGTCAATAATTTTCCTCTGTTCCCTGTAGTTTTCTCCAAAATACATGGTAAAAAGAGCTTCCAACAAAATAGAGGAGCTGCCTTTCAAATTCTGATCATGAAGATCAGCTTGCATAAGGAATTTGGCAATTATAGGCCCAGGTTTAACAGCCACAGCCTCTCTTGTATAGTGAGGATTTCCCATCAGCTGTTAACACATTTGTTCTGAGCTTTGCTCCACAGTTTAACATAGAGTTCTTTTTTGTACTTTGTAGCACACTGATGAGATATAAACATGTAAAGATAGAATGCAGTGTAATTGTAAATCCTCGCTTTTCCTTAAGAGTTTGTGCTAAAGTAATTGCAACAGCTATGATGTAAAGAGCGAAAGAGTTGAAGAAAAAAATGCAGTCTTACAGCTGGCTGTGTACTTCTGTTGTATGCATGGAATTTTATGAGCACATTCTTCTTATCTGTAGCAATGCAGAAAATTGGGGACCAGGCTGCTAGCTGGCTGAAGTAAATTGTGTGAACAGCACCAGAGAAATTACTGAAAGTAAACCTTGCCTTAGAGGTTCAGGATTAGGTTGATAAGAGCAAAGCAATATGTTTTATAATCCATTAAGCCTATTAAAATCATGAATTATTTTTGAGTTATAACTTAAATGTAAACCTCACTTACTAGATTTCACCTAGATCTTATCCAACTACGAAGTCTTGAGTAGTTTATTAAGCCACCTTTTCTTGATGCTAAACGGTTAGTATTCTAATTTGTTATCCCCAGTAGCATTCCCACGAGAAAGCTTTTCTGAGTTTTTTGAGAGCATATTAAAGGAAAAATTTCTCTAGATACAGAAATAAAGAACAATAGGTTCAGAATCACCCCGAATTATTAAAGAGAAATTAAGGTCTTATTGAGAGTTTATTCTAATCATTACTGAAATATATATATATATATATATATATATATATATATATATATATATATATATATATATACACATATATTTATTTATTTATTTAAATAAATTATTCAAATAATTTTAATATTTGAAATGAATTACATAGACTACTGGACTTAGAGGCAGGCCTATTGTCTCACCTTTTATGCTTGTTTTCATCACATGAAAGATTGCAATATTTGGTAAACGATGAAGTATGGGTATCCTGCATAAGATCTAAATAGCTTACAAGTTCACCTATATCAGCAAACTGATTGGTTATCTCTCCTTAAATATTTTTATAATAAGACATTTCTTAGTTTCTTCTCCTTTTAATAATAAAAATAATTAGACAAGCAAAGAAATAAAAAGCACCATTTTCTGTTTATTTTATATATAAAGTCCTGATCCTACTATGCCCTGAAGCCTTGACTTGTAAGAAGCGAGGCCAAAAGGATGTTAAGTTTATGGAGAAAAATGGTTTGCAGGTTTATTTCATTGAATAAGTTCCCTTCTTCTGCTTGATATATCTACAGTGGCCCATTTTAGTGGACACATTTTTAAACAGTGGATATTCTCTACCTCACTGCTACTCAAAATCGCTAATCATACCATTAAAACAAATAGCTAGAAGGTTAAGTACTTGTTTTCACTTCAATAAATAGAAATTCTTACTCCAGAATCTCTGTAAAATGTCCAGTATGTTTCTTTAAGAGACTTCTTGATTGAAGATGCAGTGTTTCTGTTTTTCCTTTGGAAATTCTTTTAGAGCTCTCTAAATTGAGTTATTGACTTATAGATAACTGGGAATGGGACTAGCTCTAGGTTACATGCCTTTTTACAGAGGAGAAAGGCCCAAACATGAATGGGTCACATGCTTTACAATATCATGGAAAAAATGAAATGATAACATAAAATAACCATAAAAATATCTGTATACCTTTGATGAGGCAAAAACAAACAAGCAAACAAAACACCTTTTTCCCCTGAGAATGAATGAAAATAATGGATGTTTCAAGAATAGTATAAAAGCACAGCGGTCACAAGTGGTACATCCTTTTAATATTCTCATTTTCAATTCAGAGCATTTTTGAGTTCTGGCATGACTATTAAACTCTTGATGAACCGGTTGAATTTGCCAGAGTTTCAGGCTGTTTTAACAAAATTTTCAAGTTTGTCTATACTTCATTTATATCCAAATAAACCTTTAGCACCCACTACTTTACTGGAAAGGAGCTAGGCAGTTCAGTAACTTATTACATGTAGAACCATTTCCTTTGGAAGTTGCCTCCCATTATCATCATCTAGTACTCTTATCTTTTTCATGAGATGAAGAGAAGGCAAGGTAAGAATTCGAAGTATTCTGTGTATATACACTTGTCTAATGTCTTACAAGTGGCAACCGTGCTGTTGTTTTTGGTATATATCCTCTCCTGATCTTGATTGATAGAAAACTGAAAATAGTGCTATATGGCCTACAAGTAGACAAACATCAGGCATCAAACAGTAGTGTAAATTTTATTAAATCTAGAGTGTAAACACATGAGATGATAAAACAGTAATTATTTCATGCATCATACTAGATGAAGTGAACTAATCTCCTCAAAACTCAATTAATTCCAGTTCTCATTAGAGCTGTTCATAATATTGCATTCTGGAAAAATTCAAGTAAAAGTCTGATACATATTCTTTTAAATATAGATAGTATCGCTTTAATAATAACACTAAAATATAGTGACTGATACATAAACGAATTCATAATGAGACTTGAAAGCAAACTTCCTTCTACCACAGACAATTTCATAGTGATTGTAAGGCTATTCATAAAGCTACAAATATAGCAGGAAAATATATTACAGGAGCTTGTAATTCTCATGCAGTCATTGTAAACAAGGAGACATTTACATATAGATTGCAGCTGAACATAGTGATGCGTATATGAATGCTCTATAATTTTTATACAATATCACTAGTTTAGCTCCTTCTATATTCAATTATTTTAAGATGGGAGATATATTTTTAGTTATTGTAGTAATTTAGGGAGCATGTGTTTTATGTGAAAGGCAAACATAGTATACCTCAGAGAAAAACCTACATCAAGCAAGATGAAATGACTGTGATATTCTCTTCTGAAGGGAATTAGGTTATTATGAACATTTGATTGGGAAACTAGACCATAACTAGCAAAACCAAGGAACTGTGCCTTGCCTATTAGTGTGATCTGATTTTCTAAAAACTTCTTGAAGCATAAATGTTCATGAATTTGCAGAAGTATAGATGGAACAATTTTTGCTGTAGTGAGTATAAATATGATTGGACTATTAAGCTAACTGAGGCAGATAATTTAATCAAAAATCTCTTATTAATATATCTTGATCTCTGAAAGAAGTGGATTTTTTTGAATTTATCATTCCGTTGGATGCTTTTTACCATTGTTTGACGTGATGTGGAGCTGTTGGTGTGGGTCCAGAGGGGGGCCATGGAGAGGAAGAAATATTTAGAGAGTTGGGCTTTTTTAGCTTGGTGAGGAGAAGGCTCCAGGGAGACCTCATTGCAACGTTCCAGTACTTGATGGGAGCTTACAGACAGGAGGGGATCTGATTTTTACGTGGCTTGATAGCAATAGAACAAAGGAGAATGTTTTAAAATTAAAGGAGGGGAGATTTAGGTTAGATGTTAGGAAGAAATTTTTTACTCAGCGGGTGGTGTGGCACTTGAACTTGTTGCCCAGAGAGGCTGCAATTGTACCATCTCTGGAGGCATTCAAGGCCAGGTTGGATGGGATATTGGGCAGCCTGATTTAGTGGCTGGTAATCTTGCCCATGGCAAGAGAGCTGGAAATGTATGATTTTATTTTTAAGGTTTTTTCCAAATTCTGTGATACAACTACATAAATGAAAAGAAAAAAAATAAGGAGAATAGTAGATCAATGTTAAATATGTAAAAAACCTCCATATTTCTTGAGATATTCATATGTTTAAAACTATCTACTAAAATTGCTTACAGCTGAAAGACTGTTGAGTGGTAATAGTATGATTTGACAATCCCCTGCTCAACATGTAATAAAGAATTAAGGTTTTCAATAAAAATATGCCGTGAGGAAACAGCCTCAAGTTGTACCTGAGTCAGGTGTCATTGTAGGTGTCAGAAAGAGTTTATTCACATGAAGAGTAAATAGGCATTTGAGTGGACTTCCCAGGAGAGTGGGGGATTCCCCATCTCTGGAAGAATTAAAGAAATGTGAATGTGGCTCTTAAGAATGTTGTGGACTTGGTGTTGTGGGCTTGTTGATCTTATAGGTCTTTTCCAACTTAAATAATTGCACGATTCTAAGAAACATAAGTTGACTTTTTTTTTTTTTTACAAAAAATGCAATAAAATCTTATAATTTTTCCAGAAAGAATGAAAAATATGAATTGAAAAATACATTTCATTATTGGATGCCGTCGTTCTTTTCCTGATCTGTCTTTTTCTATGAGACAAAATCTGAGTTGCCACTATCCTCCATTTCCCTGAAAAATTTACATTGTTTCTGTCAGCTACTAAGTGCTGTTCCAAAGTGATAGCTTTCCCTTTCTGTGTTTGTGATCCTGGAGGGAATAAATTGCCCTTAGTAGGCACAAATTTTACTTAATTAGTAAAGATGAAGGTGAGATTGAATTCTGAAATTACGCTTTACATGAGATTAGCCTTGTTATTTTTTTAAAAAAATTGCTTTTGGTTCAAGGTTTCATTGTAAGGCTGAATAACCTCAGTCCTGCTACAAGTTTATTTTAGAGTTTTGTTTTTTTTTTATTTGTTTATTTATGCTTTGTTAGTAGTATACTATGACAGAGTCTGAGTCAAATACTTCATTGTGACTGTCAGTTTGCTACCAGACAAATATTTCTGTTTCCTTACTAGCCTGATACCTTTAACCAAGCATGCTTGCTTTTCATACTTCATGCCTTCAACTCCTTGAACTATTAACTCAAACACGTTTAACATATCAAGAAATGAATACCTATCATATCAGCTATTAAATTTTGTCCTTTTTTATGTTTCCTTCCTTAGTAAGCATTTCAGCTCATCCTGATTCTCTAAGACATTTATTAAGATCCTTTAAAGATGAGATATGGGAGGTGTCAAGATAAGTACTGTAGACTTCATGGCCAGAAATGCGATGAGGCTCTTGAGAATATTTCAAGGCTTTACTTTATTCATGAGCTAAAGACACAGTGACTGTTGAGTGAACAGTGATCAAAATAGTATACCCAATGGGTCTGAAGCTTCTTGCAAGATATACTAAAAGCTTTTAATATTCTCTTAGCTTACAGCAAATCCCTTCATTATTTGGTGCGTGAAATGAATGCTCTCATCTAAAAATCTGTCTTTCTAAAAATAATATTTTTGGGGAGAACTACTTAGTGAATAAAAAAAGAATGGGGAGAAAAGTCACATCATTTGGCAGAAAGTTATTTTACTTCATATACATTAGCAAAACTAGAGTTAACATAAAATTTCTTTTTCCTCTTTAATGTAAGGGAACAAGGTTGTAAGTTAATGATGCTGTCAGAGAACATGGTGAAAAAGAATTACTGCAGTACAGCAGAGCTCCTAAAGAGAAAACAATAAATAGGAAATTATTGAGAATGACATCTCATTTTTGCAGTCACTCCTCTTTAGTGTGGATTACCAATGAGAAGTAGGAAACCATCTGGAAAAGTAAATATTTTAAATACCCTTAGGCAATTAGTTTCTTCAGCTGATCTCAGAGGCATTTGCTACACTTTAATGCAGAAAAAAATGAAGATTAAACTGAAGAGAAGAATGCTTATTTTACTTTAGAAGATTATTCTATATCAATTAGCATTGTGAAGTCATGTTCTTTGGTCACCTTTTTCATATCTGTACCATGAAGTACTGTTATTACCAGGAGGCATTTTTTCCTAATAAGCTGCTACAAGACATATTTAGATTTGGGTCACTGCAAACAGGGAATTGTCAAACCAAATGACTTCTAGATTTAGCAACATCAATACTCCTAAATGATTTAGCCTAAATATTTTTAATCTGGAGAGAGTCTATTTGTCTGATAATAGGAAAAAAAATACACTTCGTCAATCCTTTCCCTCTACAAGTAAGCAAGCTTCATTTCCTCCAATAAAAAAGGCTTGTAATGTATTATTTATTTTCATTTCAACTTGAACAAATGATATCTGCACTTCTGTTCTAAAAGAAAAGAAAATGTGGTGCCATTTTAATGCTTTTCACATTTTCTCTTATGTACTTAATTTTGACAGCATGATAGGATCTTTTTGCCTTCAGAATTGTTGACATTTTTCAGCTTAGTCTGCAATCACACATGAATTTCTGGATTTCATAAATTTCTTAGAATTTGCAGGCTTTGCCTATATCTTGACAATGTAGCGCTCTCTGCCACACAAAGGTATATGTGAACTTGCAGTGAAATATGGGCAAATTATTCAGTGTTTGGTTCTCTCAAAATTTGCTAGTAGACCTTATCTTTAATTTACTTCCTCTGAATGCAGAGCACATTTGTCGTTATTTATTTATACAGTTGGCTTGCAGAGGATTAAGATAATTTTACAGGTCACTTTGCATGGCTGAATTGGTAAACTGCTAATTGTATGTCCTCTGCTGTGTTTTTATTGCCTCACTGTGTGAAAAAAAATCATTGGCTTGCTTCTCTCTGCAGCTGGCAGAGTGCCTAAAAGAGAAGGATGCCACCAAGCTTAAAGGTTCAGTATGTGCCTGAAGTCTACTCTGATGCCGAGGCCTACTTATACTTGGAAGTTGGGCTGTCTACTAAGCTGAACAACTTCATACTATTACAAGAAGCTAGGTGGTGGAAATGAGAGTGCCCATTCAGCAGCAGCAAATAAAAAGCTGGATGTTATTCATTTTATCACAGTGGTATTCAGGGAACATATAGATATGAGAGTTCAAAACGCGTGAAGAAGTCAAATATTCAGCCTTTAGGAAAATAATTGATTTTTATCTTCTCTCATAGGCTTTCTAGACATATACTATGAAATTATGAATACAGAAGACACACATATTTTATTGTGGCAAATTAGTCACTGATTAAACTAACTTACCTAAAGTAAGTTTCTATATGTTCTTATCCTCTAACAATATGAGGGAAGTACAAAGTACTAAATGCACCCTGCTGTTCATTTACAACTGAATGCGTAATTCTACCAGGTAGTGTTTAAACATGATGACTTCAAAAAGCACTTTAAACAAAGCGTTATTAGCTGTTGCGCTTTGAACATACTCAAATGTATAACAAATATGTAATATTTAATAGTAATAAGCATACAATATTTAATATTAAAATCAGTATATGTGACCATTCTGTTCTGATTCCATGACTAATGGTGTGGGGGACCCCAGGACCCATGGACCAGGAAAGGGGAAGGGGGAAAAAGAGAAAGGGTAGGGAGATGGGACCCAAATCAATACATTGGCAATAGTCTGAGGAGGAGAGCAAGACAGCTAGGGAGCCTCTACTGCTGAGATGGCCAGGAAAAGAGAGGTCTTGGGACTCGTGTACAGTTTTATCTTTCCTTCTAAGCGGAAAAAGGGAATGCAAAGTCCTCTGGGGTGTGTAGTTCTTCTCTTCTGAGAACCAGGTACCCAGAAATTCAGCAGTCCATGGAACTGAAGCATTAACTCTTTAACTCCCAGTGCCTTACACGATGTTATGATGTGGAATATTGATAACAAACAATCATAAAACCATGAAAATATTTAATCTTTATCGGGAATTCATAATAAGTTTTATTTAGACTTATTGGATGTAAGCTGATGAAAATCCAAGAAACTTTTGAAACTTAACACTCTAAGCAATCATAGAGAAGTTTACAAGATTGTTGAAGAATTTAGCTATCCAGTTGCTGAGACCATAGTGAAATTAACGCTTTCCTCTGTTTTTAGAATAGCAGGTTTGTTTTCAAAAAAATGTTACTTTCCAAGAAAACTGGGAGAAAAGTGGTTCTCTATGCTTAGTTTTTTCCTTTTTTTTTTTTTGTTTGTTCTCTTTCATTTTCTTTCTTTTATTTCTGTTATGGTTCTCAATTTCTCTTTCTTTTTCTTTTATAAAATATAATATTTAATGTATATTGATGTGATTTGCTAAGAGTTTATTTTTGTTGTTTTTTTGGACCAAGACATTTCAAGAAGATTATATAATTGCAAAGTAATCATTCTCACATTCCCTGCTTCAGTATTAATACACAGTGTAAGTAAAAGATTTTTAACAGAACAGAGATCATAGTCCAAGTAAGATGCTTGGCAGAAAATATCAAAATAGGAACTATGTAATGCTTGGATTGTCCACATTTTTGAGGTTTGGAGATGTTTGCATCTCCATGGGTGGCTAAGCACATCTGGTCTTTGTTAATATTCTGTATCGACTCAATTATTTTCTCCCAGAGTCTTATATTACAGAGACCATAGAGAAATAATTTCTAAGTCATAACCAAGTTTTCAGGCAATTTATTTCCGTTTTCATAAGGTATTTTGGACATTTCTATTAAACTAACTTAGTAAAATGAAAATGTATGTGTGAACACAAATGTATCTGTGCATTCAAATACTAGTGATTAAATTCAATATCAATTTGATGATTTTGGTGGCTAAATTCATCTTTAGGATGAATGAGTTCTTGTGTATACTGGGAAGTTCAAAGCAAATGAAATCAGTAAATATCACAGCTTTTGATAACACCATTTACAATGAACTTTAGTTACTAAACCCATTGGAAGTGTATTCTTCATGTTACAAAATAGTATATCAGTAATGCTAGTACTAGCATATGATGGATAAACTCAGGAACATTCAAACTCAGATCTCAAATCTCAACTTTCCTTCAGCTATGAAACTTATTTACCAATAGATACAGAATTCCTTAAGTTATATATCTTAATCTCTTCTACTCAGCTAGTGACAGTTAAGAAAAAATTTCTGTCCATCGTACTCTATGTAATTTAGTACAGGTATGTACTGAAGGTGAGAGAACAAAGAATCTTCCATGATTTGAGATAATTTTAAAGAGAAGTTTTGCTAAATGCTTGCTTGACTGTTAACAGTGAGGAATTTTCCTCTGAAACTAGGTGAAGATGTGTAGACACTCACTAAATAAATAGGAGGATGTGGAACATAGCTGTAGACATAAGATTACTTAGTTCAGTGTGATTACAGCAGTTTCTAGAGGATCTGTGATTTTATAAAAGATATTCTGTATTGCTGTTCATGATAATACAGGCTGAATAAGATAAAAAAAATAATTCAAGATTTCATTCTATCATGGAATAAATAACACTGTTCTGTGCAATGAGAGATGAAGAAAGACAGCTGGTGGCATCCTTATCTATGCAAAACTACTTCAGTCTTGTGGAAATACAAATTTCACACTACTAACATCTACGTGCGTCTGCTCTTCTATGATGCCTGTTGAACAAAAGTCATAATGAGAACAGTTCATGCCCATATGTAGTGCTCGTCAGATAATGTTCAAAGGTGAATTTTCTTCCTGGTAAAAATACACTTTTTTTTCATTCAACTATCCCAATAAAATTAATTGCAGAAGATAAATTAATTTTGAATTGTTTTTGTTTATTTAGTCTTCTACATAGCCATAATAAGACCTGGAAGGCAGTAGAAGTTCTTGGTACCTAATTCCAATTACTTCAGTTTAGGAATTTTAAACTTTATCAGTTCCAGTTCTAGTAAAATTTTACTAGATGTAGTTCTTCGTATGTAGCTCAAAATTTGCTTCCAAGCAAACAGTTCTTTGGAAGTAAATAGTTGACTCACAGCTGAGAGTTTTAAATTGAAATCTGATTTCTCTTACCTGTCTTTTTCTTCTTTTCTATTGTAATTGCTTTAGTAATACACTGTTAATAGAAAATGAAAATAAAGCAAGGAAAAACAGAGTACTAAGATGGGATTGCATTTTAAGAAAAAGCTCAGTTGATTTTTCTTTTTGTAAGATTTTTTTTCTCTTTCTTGCTTTCTGTTTGCAAAACAATCATTTTTCATACATGCAGATTTCTGTCATCCTCATGATGTTTCTATTGGTTCTGTCACATATATCTATCCAATGTCTTGTAGGCCAAAAATCCACACTGTGATCTTCAAGCTAATATCAAAATATTGTGCAAAAAACAAGGTTGTTTTTAATTCTTAAGGAATTTCCCACAGGTGTCTATGCTACCATATCAAGCTCTTCGTATTCAAACCTATCAGCTCTTGCATTTTTGTCAAATAAAAAATATTGGATAGGAGTCCACTGTTAATAGCACACCTGAATTAAAAGCATCCCTTGTTGTCCTAAACCTGTTTTATTATTATGGATGAATATTTTTACTTGTGCTTGTTTCTAGAAATTCTAAATTATTATAACATTCTGTTGTGAAATGTACAGGCAGCTAAGAAGAAAGAGAGTGATTAACTGTGATTGAGACTATACATGATCGCAGAGTTTGAAAAACCCTAGAGTAGTTTACACATGAATATCTCAGCAGCCTGTTCCAGCGCTCTGTCACCTTCACAGAAACAGTAACATTCTTCCTCATGTTCACATGGATCTTATTATGTTCCAGTTTCTGCCCATTGTCTCCTGTTCTGTCACTGGGCAATGCTGAAAAGAGCCTGGTCCCATCCACTTGATCCCTATTTATTAGATGCTTTTCAGCATCAACTAGTTCCTCCTTCAGGCTTTTCTTTTCCAGGCTGAACATTCCCAGCTCTCAGTATTCTAGTATATCAGGCACTCTCCCAGCCATCAGCTAAATTTGCACAGTGTGCATTCTATTAATTGATGAAGATGTTCTGTTTCTTTGTTTTGGTTTTGTTTTGTTTTTATTGTTTTTAAAAGATATTAATGGCAAATTTATGCATGCAGTATCTGACTACCTGATAGTTTTCATCCTACTTGCTGCTTTTATTCCTTATATGAGGTGGTTAGCTATCAAAAAATCCCTCATGAATATTTCTGTGAATAGATACTGATATGCTTCACCGTTACTCTGTGTATCTTATCATATATTATTTAACTGTATTCTGACAACAGTTACTTTATTCATGAAAATGAGTGCAAGTTGCATGTTGTGTAAATGTTCAGTGAAAGGTCCACTCCAATTCTGTTCTTTCACTATTTATCTGTTGCTACATACCAATTTAAACAAATCCATCAGGCTCAGAAATATTACCATATGTCCTCAGCAAAAGATTATATGTTATGAAAGAATACTCCAAATTAACAGCCTGTTCTGAAATGTTGAATGATATAACTCATTTAAGTAATCTGATCAGTGATTAAGTATTTACAGCATGAATTAAGACAGTGATAAAAGCATAAAGAATCACTAAGGTAAGGAGAGTTGACATGGTTAAAATGAAGAACATTTTGAAGTGCTTTGTTACTTTTGAATAAGATTTTTTTTACAGATTATGACCTTGTTTTCCACTGGTGTTAATAAGGGAGAGAGAGAAAAAAGACAGAAAAAAGAAGCAGACAACTGTTCTGCGCTACTCATGCTTTTACAGGTGCCGTCTCTAACTGGGCTGGGGCTGGTAGGGAGTAAAATCATAATGAAGTCTATTATATCAAAAAGTTCTGTAAATCCAATTATTTGAACAAACATAGATCCACCACTATACATGATCTTAGCCAAAAAGCAGTTTCTCATATTTCAGGAGCACAGGATTTTTCTTCTAACACTTCTGTATTTAACACTTCTTCTTTACAGCTGCCATTATTGATAGAGTTGCAGTTGTATGTCTTTCATAGAAATATTTCATAGTTATATTACTCTTTGTGACACAAGAATTTTAAAATCTATAAACTATAAATATTTTTTCTCTAATTTCTTAAATTTGGAGAGGATTAATGCCTGTATCTTCATCTTTATGTTAGGGCTGTTCTTCGATTTGATTTAATTATTATTATAACGTATAATTTTTGTATGAATTGCCTTGATGTTCCCTTATATCCAATGAGAAGACATTCAGATTTCCAGTCCTTTTTATAATACAAAGCTTTGATGTTCAGTGTAATTTTGGCTTCAATAGGACGCACTCAGTCAGCAGTAATTATAATGCTTCCAAGATATGTTGCCTATACAGAATGAATGCATTGTGTTTAAGTAGATTCCACTGCATTTCTTCACTTAAAATGTAATACATGAATACATTTCCATTTCTTGGCAAAATAATTTCCAAAACCTCTTTTGTACAAGAGATATTAAGGAAATTTGACATCAAACCAGTCCCAACCCTCTAGTCACATGGAAGAAAAAAAGAAACAAATAATTGATATTTAGAATAGAAACAGAATAGGCTTTTAATTTTATATTTATTATATGCTGTATATAGTCTTTTATAGTATTGTATATATTCTACATTTTGAATTGTATACTACTATATACTGTTATATTTTTTTCTATAGATTACGTAAGCATATAAAATTAGTCATTTGAAAAACTCATCTTGAGAACAGGTAAATTCTATTGTTCTTGCCATCTGTCTTTACATTTCTGCTTTATAATATGATTAGGTTTATTGCTAAGAAAACAGCTATAGACCACACACAGTGTTCCTGCTGGACACTATTTTCTCTTTTATGTTTCCCTATTTAGTGATTTGGCCCCCTTCTTTCCAGCCAATCCTCTTTCTTTTCATGTCAAGAGTTAGATGCTGGAAAATTATTCATGTGTATTAAACCTGGTTGGCTGAGCCAACTTTTTGGGTATGTACTGCGCCTGATTTTAGAAGAATAAGAAATCAAAACTGCTTTCCTCTCTACTGCTGCTCAAATTTTGGTCTACAGATTTACCATTTCTATCAGCGATTAGAAGCATTTTATTCATGGGAATTTGATCAAGTGTATAAATAAAGGAGTTCCCACTAACAGTTGTAGCTGTCTTGTAGCTTTCTGCTTGCCTACCCACTCAAATCTGCTTCAAAAATTGCTAGTTCTGTGGACAAATGAGGTGGTAGGAGAGCAACGTTAGAGCATTATTTTTGGAACCCAGATAACAAAATGTGCTCTTCTACATTTTAGTGATTCATTATTGTTTAACAGAACCTCTGCAATCCTCATTTGAAAGGCATTGTATTACCCAGTCAGATAAAGCAGTAATATATCTGCAAATAAAATAAATGTGTGTGACTAGACATTTGGATGTATATATGACAAAAGAAAAAAAAGAAAAAAATGCCACATTGAGAAAAATTATCATTTCCTTCTTGCTCATACCTTTATCTTTACATTGGTAGATTACATGATTATATTCCTTATTTAACAGAAGGTGATATTATCATTAAGAGCCATACAAATAAGTTTCTTGTTCATATACCGTCAAATTAGAGAAATCCTCAAAGGCCTTAGATTTATAGTTTTTCTCCCTTGCTTGTTAAATTTGTTTACATAGTTAAAAACATTCTTCTTGACAGGTCTGATTTAGCTGTAACTTTTTCACACACAAAATAGAAGGTTAAGCAAGATATGCTTAATATTTACTTGCCTTAAACTGAGATTTAAGATCATAAAATAAGCAGCAATACACTGTTTTATTTAATACCACAGCATTAACAATAGGGGGACCAGTACTAAATATTTTGTAACTCTGATAAGCATAGAAGTGATATGTAACTGCAGAGAGGCAGATGGAGATTTATAATATATTTGCTCAAGAATGGCAATTTGTGCAAACAGCAAAATCTTCAAGATAAGAACAAAGGAATTATAATGACAGTTAACTGATACAATTGTGATAATTATGCAGGAAAAGCAGAAAAGATGCTTGGTGCAAGTACAAGGTCCTGCACCTGGGTAGGGCAATCCCAAGCACAAATACAGACTGGACAGTTAATGGCTTAAAAGCAGAGCTGAGGAGAAGGATTTGGAGTTGGTGATTGATAGAAGAAAGCAAAGTGTGCTTGCAGCCCAGAAGGCCAACCCTATCCTGGGTTGCATCAAGAGAAATGTGACCAGCAGGTCAAGGGAGGTGATTTTTCCTTTCTACTCTGCCCCTATTGTTTGACTACATAGCATTTGTGGTTATATTTGTTCTATGAATCTCTAGCAATGATGTGGTTCAGATTTTATTCTGCTGTTGGACTCTGATCCTTGTAGAGCCCTTCCACTTTAGGGTATTCTATGATTCTGTGATCAAACATATGTATTGTTAATGAGTGTCAGTCCATTGAAGTTTAACATGATATTTGTCTGTTTTAGCACTCTTTTAAACGCCTTTGTCAAACTGATCATGAATAGATGCAAAGCACAAATACAGCCAGTATGTGGCACATCTGTCTTGCTGATTTACTCTGGAATGGAGAATTTTTCTCTTCATGTGCACTCATAGCGTGCAAAAAGCTTTTCCTAGCTGATACTTCCCAATGCTACTGTAGCACAACTAAATAAGAACTATTATTGTATTAAGAGATTTCATGAAATCTCACCCAAGGCAATTGTTTTGTAGACTTGAATTAGATAACGAGGACAAGTAAATACCTCCTGTTTAAACGCATCTGGAAAAACCTAAATACTTCATTGTGAAAGGATTTTAAGATGAAGCTTTATTCCATTTCTTGCTTTTATTTAGCTTTTAATTATATATTACGCTCTGACAACAGCAATGTATTACATAAGCAAGTTTTAGCTGTGCTGCACATAGCAGCATATGGGTATATTTAGCAAATCCAATAACATTTAACTACTCACACTCAGAACACTTAAAATGTATAATAGAGTGAAGATAAACCTCCTCAGATAGTCTCATTTCTTCAGTGGCACACAATAACAGATTTCTGACAATCTCAGGCAGGCTGATCCTAGAGTCTTACTGATTGATTTGTCAATTGAAATCCACAAAGTTATGGGCTAGAGTTGGTGAGGTATACAAGTGAAAATCTGAAGATTGCTTTCAGGTTTTTTTCAATTATTCTAGGTTGTTTTTTTTTTATGTATTTCAACGATTTTGTTTTATGTAAGTTTCTAAATTTATAGATAAGATGAAGTCAGTGATGAAGCCTCTGAAATCAACTGTACTCAAGTGGAAGCATTATCTACATACATTCCCTAGGAAAGTTCAGGCAGTGTGTAATGTGCTGATGGAGTGGGGAAGACTCCCACATCTCTGTAGAGATGTCTTCTAATGTTACAGAGTGCAGTGTAGCTGAAAGAATCCAAAAGAGACTGTTAAATCTCCAGAGCAATCCCACCTCCTCCTTAGCTCTTACTTGCAAGTTCTGGCAGACCTATTTTGCTGTGATCTTTGGCTGAATACAGATGGTTTCTGTAAAGGTGATGGCACAATCCCATCACATTTTAGTGGAAGCTGAGTGAAGGAGGCTGTAACTTCCAGAATTAGTCAAAGTTCTGCTGTGACAGATTCGTGAAACAGCCTGCAGTTATATAATGTGGTTATATAATGTGGATTCAGAGGTGCTGGGACTAAGTTATAGTTGATCAAATAGGCACTGAAAGGCTCAGTTCAAGTAAAATATGTAAGTGCAGGCTTTAAATCAGCACAGTTGAAATCCATTAACACATGGGACTTTTAAGTCGGCATCGAATATTAAATGACTACTTAAATATTTTGCCAAATTCAGAGTGATTACCTAAGTTGGAATGATGAAGGGCTTTGCTGCAAGAGCACTTTGCAAAAAGCCAAGACAAAGCCGTTACTTTCCACATAGCTAATGTGCTGTGATTTGCTTCTGAGAATATTTCAGTCTGCATCCTAAAGGTAGAAGAAGGCTTCTTAGTTCTGCTAATAGATGAAAGAAATATCAGTTCTAGTAAGAATTAAAGTAGATTAGGAAAATGCTGGCAGATTGCACACTTGACTGGAGGAGACCTCTGTGCGCTGAGTTCAGTGAGGCCCTGAATTTACTCTTATGTTACTTCTGTCAGCTCTTATTTTGTGTCACTCTTCTGCTTCCTCATTCCTATCCACTTGAGCCCTTGACTCATTCTTTCCTTTCCTGTCTTGAATTTGTAAGCTACTTATATTTTCCCTTACCTTTCATAGCAAATTTTGTATGAATTTGTGCCAATTCTCTATATATGTTTCCTTGCTACTAAATATCTACACTCTATTTACTCCAGCAATTCTCTCTGCCCATATCAAAATAAATAAATAAATAAAAAGGGAAAAGGACCATGGCATGGCATAAAAATTATCTTCAGCTCTGCTTAATAAAAACCAAACTCAGGCACAGTTGGGATGATGCCTCATGGCATTTTTCCAGGTGGTCTACAGGCACTAATTAGTACATAGCACATGCCAAGGACATTCTCCATGAGCAGCAAGAACAATGCCAGGACACTTTGATTCTTTTATTCTGCAGTGCTATTCAACAGCATATATAACAGTATATGTTGATCCACATGCTCTCGTGACACAGGTCTAGGTAGCCATCACACACTCAAGTATTTTGCTATAAGAAGGGTTACAATACAGCCCATACATTACATCAGATATTTTGATCTGACCTGTTGTATATTTACATTTTACAATGCCTTTGGGCTACAGTGATTCTATTTGGGGCTCAGAGAGGGCCCAGGGCCAAGCTCCACATAATGCTCGATTTAGAAAGAGCACTGTGGCTGTCAGCCAGCCTGAAACACGAAATGGTTCTCAGCCTGCTTTACATATTAATGTGTCTTTATAGTAAGGAGAACCAGCAACTGGCTTTGCAAACACATCTGATTTCCCCAGATGCATCCTCTTTTCAGACACACCTAGGGTGAGTGATTTACCAGTGATACTCCAGATGAGGAAGTGCCATGGAATCACCAGCTTTACTGAGCACAGCTCATAGTGTTCAGAGGAGGACAGGACACATCTTCAGCTGATCACCCTAAATATTAAAGTTGAAAAATCTAAATAGCTCTATCCGTGAATAGACATTGACACCTTAATGCAAGGTTACAGTTAAGGCTAACAAATAACAACTTTGTGAGACATACAGAAACTATAATAATCAGATTTCAAGGATGCTTTTTTATGGGAAAGAAGATGGTCGCTTGTGGAGTTTTAATTTATGTATAAAGATTTCCACTGTTGCCTTACCTTTGCTTGAGCCTAAAAGAGGAATTTATTTCCCTCTTAAATCCCACAAATGCAGCTTTTTCTTTTTTTTCCCCTGGTAGGAAAAAAGCCAATTTGGCTACCTGAGAATGTGTCTCTAATATGTTTTTAGATAGCAGCTATTTACACTATTAAAAATAACTGCTATTAATTGTCAAATACACAAATTTTTTTTTTGTTTTTTGGTTTTTTTTATTATTTCAGCCCCCATTTAAACTTCACTTTCATTGTTATCAGACTCACATCTCCTTTATGAGTTTACTCATTATATTTATGAATTTTAACACTTGAACTGTGGTTGCCACATCTCCTCCTTGTTTTTCTCCTTAACATTTCAATCACATGGGCAAAATTTACCAGTTTAATTTGGATGTCTCTTATAGTTTCAAGGCTCATTTATATTTTTTTACAAATACATTAGTATCTTAGCTATAGGTAGAAAAAGCACCAGTAGATGGCTCTAGAATTCCTGAATTATCAGCAAGGAAGACTGTGATAGCTTTGACTTTCACAAGAAGATTTGATTTGGTGACACCAGTGACAGGAATAAACTTCATGCCGACTTGCTGTAATGGGACACTTCCATTTGTTATGTCATGTTGTTTTAAAATGGCCAGTCTGTCCTCGACCCACATTGACCTTGAAGACTTCCTGGTGAAGCAACAGGAATGCTGTCATCCTACACAGGGAATGGTTCCAAATAAATTGGCAGTAGGATAGATCCCGGCTTATGGGAGAGGGCAGAATTACTATGTATTGCCATGCCCTGCACACTGCACAGTGATAAACATGAAGCCATGGAGGCTGCTGCAGATGCCCAAGCTCAGCAGTGCCATATCCTGGGAAATGTGAATAAATCTGAACATAGCAGAACGGTGAAGAACAAATGTCTACATTAAAATCAACTGCCAAACACTCAGAAAATGTTTCTGTTTTGCTTAAAAAATAGATGTTGCTGAGAAAGGGAGAGATAGAAGCAAGAAGGAAACACACTGAAGAAAATAAATTGCTACAGGTAATTTAGATGAGGTATTAGGATTTCCTATCTGTGCAGTCCTCATTTCTGAGCACAGAATCAGACAATACATGCAAAGAACATATAAATCTGCATTGGTGTTTCTGGCTCAGATCTGCTGGGCTTCCTCCTTGTATTCTATTAGGTTAAACTCCTTTGGAGATGAGTAAAAATTACTGTAGAAACAAAGGGTTTTTTGAAAATTTATATTAATTAGAACAAAATGGAATGAAAAGAAATGAAATATCCTGATTTGAAAGGGATCCACAAAGATCATCAAGTCCAATTCTCTGAGTGGGTGCTACGCCCAATACAAATGTAATCTGTATCTGAATATATACCAATATATACCAAGGCACTAAAGGAAGAAAAAGAGCAGAGAGCAGTTCATTTTCCAGCAAAGTGTTTTATCTGTACTGGCTAAGCTTATTATTCTGTTTGTTCTGCATAAATCCAAAGTGATATTACAAACTATATTGAAATTTTTTACTAACTATATTCTGTCACATAATGTGGTACGTGACAGTGCTTTGTCATACTATGAAAACATACTAAGAAAAAGCAAAATAAGCTCAACATCAAGGCTATTATTTTTCCCCCTGAAGTGCATTTTCTATATGACAAATATTTTTTTAATATTTTATAAAGTAAAATATTGTTTCTAAAAAATGCAGATAATTTCACTAGCTTTACATTTGGAAGGAAATCTATGTTACAGACGTTTTTCAGCTAGTCCAAATGTATACTTCAATGACGAATAGATACTTTACTTTCTCTGCTATTTTTAATACACTTTAAAAACAGAATGAAGCTATTTTAAAAAGGCCATCCACTCAATAAAAATGATAAAAATACCTTAGGACGTTGATATTTAAATGTCAACATTAAATATTATGTCAATAACACACATAAATGAATTAATGCTCTACTTTCTTTTTCTTTTACCTTTTTACTTCATTCTTTCTGGTGGTGATATGTTTGTTGTTGTTTTTTGTTTTGTTTTGTTTTAAATAAAAAATAAGATATTCCCTAAGACCCTTACAAGCTTCTCTTGCCATTGGCAATGATTTTCAGCATAGAGGAAGTAAGATTAGAATGGAGAAAATTCATATGACACTATTCTTTATTTTCCTGCAAAGAAGCCGCATATTGAGAGATCTTTCCATTTATATAATGCAGTAAATTTTTGTGACCTTTCATTTACTTAGAAAAGGCTGCAGTATCTCACAGCATTCAGTATTCAGCAGTGGTATTATCTCAGGAAACTATAGCCTTTTAAATAATCTGAGGCTGTATAATGTACAAATACATACATATTCAGTTAGGTGAAAGTCAAAGCTGAGTTTTAGATGACCCATGCTTTTTCTAAATGTTTATAGTCCAAAATGTATTTTAGATTTAGCTTATTAATGACAATTAAATGTGTTTTGTTTCTGTGGAGAATAATATTAAAAGAATATGGCAGATTGAGTTATGTTGAATTCACTATGAACAGGCAGCCTGAAGGAATAGCTGATGTGTGGCAAAAAATCTCTCAGATGGCTTTATTCAACTTCTGCCCTATAGCACGTCTGAGATAATGAGATTATAATATATGATTCTTGGATTCAAATACCTTAAAAATAGGGGGGTGAGGGAGAAGGTGTATACAGCAGCAACAGTCATTTATGATATAAACAAACAAACAGACAAACATAATACTAGCCTATCAGCACCAGTTTACTATTTAATCATCACTTTTTCCACCAGTTAGCCTGCAATGAGACTACTTCTGAATCCGACAGCTGTAACCAAATTTGTTGAACTGATAGAGGCTGATGGAGGGATGCTTCTTCCTTCATGTCTAAGTTGTATTATACCCCATTCCATTCTTGGATTAGGAATATATTTGAATACTGTAGTCATATTACATTCCAAAATTAGAATTCAGAATTTTCTCACTGGTAAAAACAAGTCTCAGGAAGTCACAGAAAAAAAAAATATATAGTACACTATATATAATGGCTTAACACTATATTTAATGGGTCTTGTTTTTTTCAATTTCTTGATCTACTGCCAGGGAGTATCAGCATATAATTTTTTATTTTTTTTTAATTCTAGTTGCTATCATATTTCCATCATGTGAATGGTGTTATTAATATCATTTGAGATATGCTAAACAATTTTAGTAGAGTTAACTCATAAAACCTAAAATACTGACTTTCCAGTAATTTAAATTTAAATTTTAGACAATAGATTCTGTGACTCTCAGCAATATACAATATTAAGGCCAGATTTTTTCAAGGCTCTGAATGATTGCACTTGACATCACATCCATATTGATGTTAAGTGCTAACAACTCAATCACAGATATTTTCCTCCTCACTTATAAAAATTATAGTATACATTCCGTACAAAATTTTGTAATGCTTATACATGTAAACCAATAAATAGCTTAAAACTACAGTGAAAAAAAAATAATTTATTGTAAGCACTGTCATGGTTTTATGATTTTTTGTTACCAGATTCCACATTATGCAGTGCACTGGGAGTTAAACAGTTAATACTCCACTTGTGTGGATTGTCAATAGTTCTGGATATACTTGTGTCAGAGGAGAAGAACTACATATCCCCGGGGACTGTTCACTGTTCTGTTTCCATTTTCCATTCAGAGGGAAAAGTAAAACTGTTCACATTTCTCAAGAAGCCCTTTTTTTTCCTCATTTCTTCTCACCTCAGCAGCATGTGTTCCTTGTCCAGCTCATCTTCAGCATTTGAATAAGGCCTTCAGTATTTGAACATCCACACTCTCATTTTATTTGATTTATTAGCCTCAATTCTAATTATATTGTTTTATATTGTATTATCTCACATTCCTATGTCATATTTAGTAAATTAATTTTCCTCCCCCTATTGTTGCCACTGTTTTGTTTTTAGGCCCATCTTCCTACCATTTCCTCTTTTCCCATTCCCAGGGCATGTGTCCATGGGTCCCCCTGTCCCATTAGTCATGGAACAGAGTTGAACTGACCCGTAAACTGTTGACAGCACAGAAGTCTGTCAATACAGAACTTCCAAATATTTTGGAAAAAAATCCCAACAAACAACATTGATAATATCGATATATATTGATAATATATATATAATATATGTAATGTTATAGAACATATTATATATATTTTAATATATGAACAGAAGGCATACTTTTTTGTGTGGTTTTGTTTTTTAAGTTCTCCTGCTTTCTAAACTTCTTATATTCTTATCCCTTATCAAATAAGTTGGAGAAAACTCAAAGCAGATGGCATAAAATAATCAGAGTGAGAATCTAAGCAAATATTTCAGAAGAAATTGTGAGAAAATCATTCTATCTGCATAATGCCAGGGCATTTCTCAGCCCACATCCACACTATAATTAGGTATCACATGGAATCCATGGCTTGTAATGCTTTCACAGTGCAAACACAGAATGATTTAGTACAAAATTTAGAAAATGTACAGATGGACATCTTTATTTTTTGGCACACTGGGGAGTCTTTATTTTAAAAATGTTTTGATATATTTTTTAATATCTTTTTGATGTAAACATATATAATAACATAAATACCCAGTCATTGAAATGCATCTTTTTTTTTTTTTTACTGCTGTGTACATGTGCTCTGCTTTATATATATAAAGTAAGCTCATGTGGCATACATCTCTTAAGATCATTCTTGTCACCAATATTGGGTGAGAAAATAGCCGTTCCTCATAGAAGTATTCTGTAAATGCTCTTTAAGGAATATTCTTCTTTGTGAAAGGAAAAGATATGTTTCTCCAGGGAACTGATTGTACCATTGACTGAATGAAGAAAACCACATACTCCACAAACAATGCCAGCTATGAGTGACTAATGACAGCATATCCGTTTATGAGCCAGTAAAGAAGTATGCACCTTAGCCAGACCTCTCCAACAGGGATTATTCTGCAGATCTCAGGAAGCTGAGTGAATTGAACAACACAAATAAATATGTTATTACAACAGTCCCATAAAATTTAGTATTAAACCAGATTTCCAATATTTGTTCATTTGAGGGATATATTGGCACCTCAGCAACAGCTCTGAAATCACATAAAATTTAGAGAAAATAGATTTTCAACCACTACCTCATCTGTTTAAAGATGAGGTGAGATACACAGACTAATTTGATCAAGCAGGTGTTGACTAGACAAATATATGCAAGGAAGTCCTTGAATAATTGATAAAGGACTGTTCTTACAAGTTAAAATTATGTGACCTTGGGTTCCAGAGTCAAATTTAATTTCAAAATATGTTATATGGCAAATCTAACTTCAAACCGGTGTCTTAATAGTGACAGTTTATACTTATTATAGTTTGTGTCCTATTCATTTTTGGATAATTATAGAATCACAGAATTTTTAGAGTTGGAGGGGATCCTTAAAGATCATCTAGTCCAATTCTCCTGTAATAAACAGGGACATGCATATATATATATATATATATATGCAGGTATATCATGTTGCTTACAGCCTGATCTAGCCTCACTTTTAAAGTACCTAGGGTATGTACTGCTTTATTTCTTTCTCTATGAAGAAAAATAATGATTAAAAAAAGGAATTTAGAACTTCCGATTTAGGAACAAAAAAAGTACATAATTCAAACACTTGGTTTTCTAATTACTGCATTTACTGGAGACTGTCTTCCTCTTGTCCTTCTGGAATTTCATGGAGGCTCATGATTATAAAGAGTATCAATCCATTTGACAGTAACAAGCATATTGAGACACTATAAACTGTCACAAGGGTGAATTAAGGAAAACCATAAGAACAGTAAAAACAAACAACAACCGTCATATATATATTGTTAGTAAAATAAGCATAGATTTTCAAGGGGTTGAAATGGAATTTTCATGAAGTTTTGATGAATAATAACTGTTGTGAAATCTAAAATGATAGCAAACTGAGCTTTCATTATTAGTAGGAATCTGAAGAGAACTGATATGAAGGAATAATAAGTTTTTTTAAAAAGCTATGCATTTGATCATTCCTGACCTGTAAATCACCCCTTAATTAAACAACAAGGTGAGTTGAAAATACATGACTTTATATATATTCACAGAATAGTCATTAAAAAAAAAAGATGTAATAAAAAAAACTGCATTCCTTGTACAAGCTAAATGGTTGAATAGTTGTTAAATTAACTGCAGAACACAACCTTAATTATTAATTATAAAATCAGCTGAACTTTATATTAATTATATAACAGCAGCTGCTGCAGGCCCGCAATCAAGAGTCTGCTCTTCATTGAGCAAGGGTACTTGCTTGGGGATTTTCGGATGATAGATTCTTAGTTGCTACTGAGCTGAATTGTTTAAGATCTGCCTGGAAAAGTACTTCAGAAAGTGTCAGTGACAGTTTTTAGAAGAAACTGTTTCTGGTAACGAAGGTTTAATGAAGAGATTGAGTAGCAGATGAGGAGCTGGTTTAACAGTAAGAGCATGTATCTTTGCAGTGATTGAAATACTCCTTGAGTGTCCTAGTGCAATCTCTCAAGCCACTCTAAAACAGATAAGGATTGCTTCTTAGTTGAAGACAACAGCTATTTGAAGTAATTACATGTCCATAACAACTTATATCCCAAACCACAGGGACCCTATGGGTTTTTTTGCATCTTAAGGTTTCCCAAAACAGTGTCCAATAACAGACCACAATTGGCTGCAGGACAATGCCAGCAGCTTACACAGCTCAGCAGAAGGAGTACTTATGGGCTTTGTTATTCTATCTTAAAAGCAACGGAAACAGCACTTATTTTTAAGTGCTTGGTCTGAAGAAACAAAATATTCCTACTATACTGCTTGGAAAACACTGTACCATGTAAAAATGTGCTTAAAATTCCTGAAGCTGACAGTCAGTTAAGATTTTATTTCTTCAGATCTCGTTTGGATTCTTGACTGTGTTTTCAATGAAGAGATAAAAATCCTGACGTGTTAAAATTCACAGTAAATCTCTTATATGAAAGTAATTGGAAAGATATTCATGTTCATCATACTTAGGCAATTTGATATAAACACATCTGAAAGGTTTGTATCTATAACTCAGTAAATACATATCTGAGGAGCTCCCTGAGGAGCAGGGAATAAAAACTGAACAGTTAGACTCCAATTTTCATTGAGAATTGTTTCCTTACTTCAGAACTGAAATATTTTCTGTTTTGTCTATCACAGAATCAAACAGTGACAAGAAGCTAGACTTGTCCAGTGTATGGATTTCAGTGTTCATTTGAAATAGATAACAGCACACCACAAAGTTTCAGATTGCTACACAACAATATCTTTGTATTATAACATTATCTTAGATAATGTAAGATGAATATTCCAAAGTGCAAATACAATGCAGATGGAGTATATATTATGTGGTTAAATTGTGTAAGAGAAAGTTAGGCACAATACTATCTAAGATGGAACACGACTTCTGAGTTTCCTTATATGCTTACAACATCCAGGATTCTTTCCTTTCTATCTTTTCAGAAATCTATAAAATTCACATGTTATTGTTCCTCATCTTAAATGATAACTTGAAAATCTCAAGGCAGGTTTTCATGCATAAGAATTGAACAAGTTAACTTTGGATTAAGCCCTTACTTTTTGCATATCTGTTTCCTGTTAAAATCAGATCTAGTCTTAGGAGCTGATAAAAATGTTTCAATTCTAGTTAGTGTTCAAGGGGAATCACAGATTACAGATTCACAGAACTGTAGGGGTTGGAAGGGACCTCTAGAGATCATCTAGTCCAACCCTCGTCCAAAGCAGGCTCCTTAGGCTGCCAAAGCAGGCTCTTCTAGCAGGAGCTAAGAAAGGAATCAGAGATGTAAATTCTACTCCAAACTCAGCACAGAAGTACAGTGACTGAAAAACTGAAGTTGGAAAACTTTATGAAGAAGATACTCTTTCTATAGGCTGTTACAGGCTTGTTTTCTTCTCTCTATTGTACACTACTTCACAAGTTCATGTCTATTTTGTGATTTCAGATAATGTACAGTGGCTCACTGTCACAATTGGTGGGATTACTACTGTGTATGTAAATGAGAATTTTTTTCAGCCCTGTTGGTTTATAGTTCTTCTTCAAAATCTTTTCCAATTACTATGTGAAAAACCACATGAATGGAGCTGAGATGATGATTAGACAAACTAACAGTCACAGCACTGGATCCTTCACTACTAGGCAATATCAGGTCTGTACAGAGTTACCATCTTGAATTCAGTGGGGTCAAGATTTCAGCCATGCAAAACCCTGAATAAATTGCTAGTGGAAAATGATGTTGCTTGACACTTTATAATGCATTGCAGCATTTTGCTACTATTGTAATCCAGACTGCTGGATTCTTCAGTACAGCAAGCATTTTATTGTTATGCAGTAGATTTACCACTGCATTTATTTGTGTGTTTCATTTCGCTCTTGTATGGTCTATGTATTGTATCAATTATGTGAGGTACAGCATATATATATGAAGAAAAAGAATGTATATAAAAATATCTCTAAAAATGCGAGTATATACAATATATTTGTGATGAATTTGGACTCTAAAATCAAATACAAGAGTGGATAAAAAAGATTTGATCATTTCAATTTTGAAACTGTCACTGCCCACAAACACTGGGCTGACTTATCTCTCAGTAATTTACATAGCTATCTAACTTTGTCAAAAAATAGCTCTTCTTTAAGATAAACCTCTGAGATTTACAGACAGAATGGCTCAAAACAGTTGCAAAATAAAGTCAAATGTGTGGTGAATTTAAACAAAGAAGTAGTGTTTTAAAAATGATAGTACATATTCCCAAGAGTAATGCTAATGCTAATAATATTACTACTAATAAAAAGAATTAATTTACATTTCAGTGAACACACATTTTCCAGAAAGAACTCATGGTGTATTGAGTTGAACAGTGTTTGAGCATAAATGGCAATATCTGAACACAGTAGGGCAAAAATTTTCAAGTCTCTGAAGTCAAGGTCAACCAAAAGCTGGATAGGTGAATATTTTGGAACTGAGAAGGTATTTAAAGATCAGACCTCTGCTTACTTGGCCTCTAATACCTGTAGAGCCCAAGTTCCCCATGACCACAGAAGGTATAAAAAGGACATCTTTTTACATACATATTCTGAAGCACCCTTTATTGCATGATTTATTGTGACAGTAAGTCACACTTTGGAGCTCATATTTTCAAACAGGAAGTAGACAGACATTTGCTTTCCTAGCAATTTGATCTCACAAGTACATTTGGAAAATATTTCTTATATGTCAAAAGCACTCTGAAAGAATTAGCCTTCTAAAACTAGAGTTATTAGCTTTCTTTTCAGATGGCACTGGCTCTGCCCTTCACATCTGCATGAGAAACAGTTCCAAAGATTTGCATAAGCTCTAGGTTCTGTTGTCCCATCAAGATTTAGAAGTCTGAATGTCTGCTGTAAAAAATGTAACAACAATTACTTATCTGACTTTGGTATGAGGATACTCATTACTGTTCCTTTGAAGCTACCTAAGGACACCCTGCACCTATTCCCTGGCAAAACTCATTATCAGAAATAAAGAGAATAATATGTCATTACTTTGTTATTGGGGCATACACTAAGGAAAGGAATGGCTGAGATTGTGTTCTCTGTTCTGAGGACTGTTTATAAATTTTCATTAAAAAAAAAATCATTCGGCAAAATACATAAATGAGTATGAGTCAAATGAGTATCCAGTCAAAGTGGAAAAACAGGATGTCTCACATACCATTAAGTATTTTCAGCCCTGAAGTCTCAATTTAAATTTTGCACTGTGACATGCCTCTGACTGGTGTGGAGGATAACTTGATTATGCTCACAGAGTGAACGATGAAAGTGTTTTTGTAGATTTTTTTATCCATAGTCTTCCTAAGATGAAACAAGCTTCTGAATCTATGGCTTCCAGATTTCTATAATTTTTTTTTTAATCCAAGATGACAGTGATGGGTATTAAGTTCCTGAATTATAGAACTCTCTAAGAACTAAATAATATTACTTATTTTGGGGACTTACACTTCAAAATCTTATTTCCATGCAAAGTCTTAAAATTGCACTAGGAAGTACTGTGTCTTCTTTTCACTTGTCCAATAATTTCATAAAAAAACAGAGACCAACGTTCTGAATTAATAAGGTGGACAGATAGAAGATGTGTAGGCATCAGATTATGATTAAAGTGGGACAGTGAAAATTAATGTATTTATGAGAAACATTTGTTTATATTCTTACTTTTAGTTTCATATTCAGCTGGATGAAAAACAGAACATTTTGGATTTACTCCATAACTGAATAGCCCACTGTTAAGCTTCTCAGAAGCTGTCATTTCCAGAGGGATATTAGTCTGGTAGACCATCTGCCAAAAATCCATGCAGGTGAGCTGGCAAATAATCAGTCAAATTACAAGAACTTAATTGAAGATGACTTATCTATGTAAAACTCTCTTGAACTGATGAATAAGCAAAGTCCAGTGACCCCCAAATCAGTGCCTTTCTTTGTCAACAGCACTTCATATGTACAAGTGATTCTGTGACAAGTAGTTGTTGATAGCACTACATGAAAATCAGCTCAGTGCATGTCCTTGCCAGGTATGTGAAAAAACATGCTGTTCTGCTTCTTGTGGGATATGGAAATAGAAATCGCTCAGCTTCCTGGCCAGAACCAGCCTCTAGCCACAGATTTCACAAGTAGGACAGCACACTTTTATTACTTGGTGTGAACGTGTCAAGAAAAAATGAATGTTTAGTCTCTGAGACAGCTAATACATCTGGCTTTTATCTTTCCGACTGCCTTGCTCAGGAAGGAATATGGTTATTTTTAACTGTAGGGTCCTTGTGTGGAGCCAAATAAATATAATTCTACAGCTGGTTCAAGGATAATAGGAAAAGATTTTAAATACCCTAAACTGTATAGACTTATTTATTATCTGCTAAATCCCCTCCCTAAAAGAATAAAAGACTTCATTTGTTCTTCAAACATTCATTACAACTTCGGTCAACCCATCAGAGCCTTAAAAAGTAACATGAAATTTTACATACCGGAATGCAAATGGCAAATTACAAATATTCTTCATGACTGGCTCTGTAACACTTTATGACTCCTAATAAATTATTAATCAGGAGTGTTCAAGCAGCTCTAAGTTACAAAATGTTGAGTATAAGTCCCACCAAGAAGTTGTAGCTAAATTGTGTCCCAAAAGGTGGACGTAAACTCAAACATCTGTTGATTTGTGGTCCATCTCTTCCTGTGTTTATTATTTCTTAGATTTTCATCTCTTCTACTCAACTATTTTTGGAGTGTTTTTTTTTTTTTTAATTAAAAAATTAATTTGTGATTTTGGTGGAGAGACTGTGGAACTACAGATACTAGAACCTTTTTTGAAGGTAGTAACAATTTAGGTCACATATAATAACTGGTCTTACAGCTTCTACAGGATGCTAATTCTCCCTGAAGTGGCTGCATGACTGATTTGCAGCTAATTAAAGATTGTATTTTTTTTTCTCTTGAATTGATGTCTGAAATGACATTAAACAGTAAAATGAAATTGATTTTCTTGTTTAACAGATAAAATAGTTTCCTCTTTCTATCAACATTTTGTATATTTGCAAAACAGGGCTTGATCGGTACTTTGGGTAATGGAGATATCTAAAGCTTTTCATGATTAAATATGTGCACTTTAGAAGATATCAGTATATAAATATAGAAAATGTACAGATTCAGTTGTTCTTTTTTACTTCTTGACTGTTTTGGTTAGTGTTCTGCTTTTCATCTAATCTCAACAATATTATTAACTTTAGCAGGCATGATAAATAAAACTCATAGCATACTAAGGAAAAATCTTTAAACATCATTTTAGCAAAGTAACTTCAGACAATTATGTTCATATTATTTAAATAGGTGTAACATTTAATACGTGTTACAATTCTTGCTGGATCTGAACAGATGGGATTTTTGAATAAATACCAGATGAGAAGAAAAGACAATGTAAGAATGGGAAGCTCATGGAAAAAATTAAGGGTCCAAACCTCAGAGCTTTATTTGTGTTTCCTCTTGTAGGGAAAGTATGCTTCTAATATTTTTTCCACTGTTTGAAAAATTCAAGTCAGAGATGTTTTCCTTCCTTTTCATTGATTTTATATATATATTATACATATATTCTGTGAAATTTTATACACAATTTTAGTCATGTAAACGTTTTATCCTCTGTTGATTTGAGATGGGATCTATGGCAATACGCCTGTCCAGTGGTATGTAAATTCATAGTACATACTGTAAATCACATTAACTTGACATTAAATACTTATCTACATCTATATCAGACATATCTGACAGTGGTTATCATGATTTGTTTTTTGTATTCACTTCTTCCAAAATATCTCCAGCTTCCTTCTCTGTTCTGCTTTTTGTTGACATATTTATCGTATCATTTTTAAATTAGTCTTTTCATGTAAATCAGAGAACTAGGACATTTATATTCATGTTACATGCTATTCTGGTTTTCATCAGTGGTCCCAATTTTTTTTTAAAGTGAAAACAGATGAAACCTTTCTGAGAAAGTAGTGAAAAAACAATATAGCTTTGTGACTGCAGAACAGCCAAAGAATTATTTCTCTTTATGTTTTTTTTTTTTTTCCCCAGATCCTAGGGATCAGATCCTTAGTCTTAGATAAACCCCTTTCTGCTGCTTTTGTGTGTGGGGTACACAATGACAAACTGAAGGAAATTTTTTTTTCTTCTATACCATATTTCATTCTTACCTGTTATTAATCCAGAACTCCTACCTCCTGTCATACTCTGGAAATGTTTTGGCTCCGGGGCAGCACGAATGAACATCTTTTTGTCCTCATTCCTACTGTCCCCAGTAGGGACAGTAAAATAAAAAGCAGTGTGCAAAATTAGGAGTACCTTGAGTTTCTTCTGAGTCTGTGAATACTGCATGATAAGCCCATAATGGGTTAAATGTAGAAGTTTTTGGACATTTTGTGGCCAGATCTTAACTGTAACATCTTTTTGGAGACTCTAGTCTATATACAAGAGAAAACCACTTTGCTACAGGTGATAATGTGTATGTGTCAATAAACAATGAACCACTATGTTCAAAATTTTCTAAAAACCCTGAGATCATTTAATTGAAATAAATTATGGTTTAAAAGAATAATAATTTGCTACTAATGATCCCATAGACATGGGAAGCTCTCCTTGAAAATACTAATCCCAAGGTAACTGGATTCTTCTCTAGATTCCTGGAAGAAAAGAAGGAAGCATTTCTATGGCAAGTCATTTTTTCAGTGAAAATCTTGGCTTCATGCTGCTCAGAGGATTGGAATGTGAAAGGAGGTATTGAAGGGAGAAATTAGTTATCAGAGTTGGCATGCAATGCTTAGAAAGGCATAAAGCAATTCATCGTGGAGATAGCTCTGACACTTACATGGTGTTTATTTACACACGTACTTCTATCATACCAGATCTTTTCAAAATCTATGTACTTTGCTGTGGATACAGATTTTACACAGATACTTCTTGTTTACTTCGCCCCTCACAAAGCACATATCTTTTAAATATCTTGCAATTGGAGTCAGCGCTGTGGTCTCAATGCCTGGGTTATGTCGGAGAAAAGCTATACTGTTGAAATAAATTAGTAGCGCTATCTCTTACTGACTGAAGCACATGCTCAGTCAGGTGCCTGTGTTTGCCTTCCTCAAAAGCCAGTGCTTAAAACAATGTGTTCTATTAATGATGAGGAGTAGCAAACCAGCCCTAAGTCTCTGGCAGGGACACCGTTTATTTTAGTTGCATTCACATGTAACTAAAGAGAGTTATACTAACAGAGACTTTGAAAGTAAAATCCCAGCCTCTTCCCTCTGCCACCTGGGCAGTGTTTTCCACACAGCAACCTCACCCGCGATGAAGAGAGACTTTCTCAAGCCAGCTGGTTCTCTCTGTAAGCCCTCTTGAGCTGTGAATGGAAAGCGTTTTTACTTCTCAAAGTGAAGCCAATCTTTAATTTTGAGCAGATTTTTTTTTCCCCTCATGGGTTTAAAACTGTACACATTTCCTTGTTCATCTGCAGTTTCTTTATCTTTGCTGGTCTTCTCATCTTTGGCTAAGAGATGCTGCTCATATTTTATAGCCTGTGGGCAACAAAATCATCAAACCTCATTCTCTGGACATTCCTTGGCAGAGCTGTTAGGTGATTCTTGCATTAATGTCTTCACTCCCAAATGCTCCACACAGTCTGTCTGGACACTGGGGCTGCACTTCAGACAGTTTCCAGTGAAATGTGAAGATTTGTGCTTGCCTCTTCTCAATCAGATATGAATAAACATATTGATGTTTTCTAATGTAAACAGACATCACATATTCCTTTACTGAAATTGAGGGGAAATGTTAGGTTTCACATATGTATATGTGAGGGATATGCTTATGTGAGGGATTGGAGAGCAATGAAATCTTACTATTTAATTGTGCCTTTATGCTAAAGGGAAACTCATAACTTGGGTTCTCTTCATTTCC
Source organism: Cyrtonyx montezumae (assembly GCF_038088225.1). Lineage (NCBI taxonomy): Eukaryota > Metazoa > Chordata > Aves > Galliformes > Odontophoridae > Cyrtonyx > Cyrtonyx montezumae. Next base: position 16,739,336 of record NW_027071826.1, read on the forward strand.
AAAACTGGCACTTGCTTTTTCTTAGAAAAAGGCCAACATGTGGTAAAATGAAAGACTGGGAGTTGGTGGTACCTACCTGAATTTGTGACTGATCTGGAAGTGTTCTCGATTTTGTTACTGCCTCAGATCATGAAACTTAATAGTTTGTGCTACTCAGACAAATACACTGTTGAAATAAATTTTGCCTTATAAATTTTCAGAAAGAGAACTTTAAAAAAATCAGTATTCTAAAGGTTTTTCTGTTCCACAGAAACAAACTGAACTCTAAACAGAATCCTTATTGCACTCTGGGACAAAACTAATACATTTCAGTTCATTTTCATCTGGAGGAAGAACAGAAAAGTGCTGTAGAGAAATGATTAAGACACTCAGCTGGAGTGAGAGAAATTATTTCTTCTCCCATGGCTCAGGCATATTTTGATTTCTGGGATAGGTGCTGCTCAGGTACCAGCAAGGTGTCTGGTAAAAAGTACCTCACCAAAGGTAAGAAGTGATCACTTGACTACTTTCCTGCTGAAACTGGTCTGTAGACTAGTGAAACATTTTCCAGAAGCTAAAAGAATTGAAAATGAATATTTATATATCATTACTTTTTGAGAAAAAGTATTTTTTTGCAAAATTCCTAAATGCATAGCACTACAGAAGTTAATTTTAACTATAAATTACTGAACAAATGGGATGTTCTTAGAATAAGGTCTGAAATTGACAAGCTTAAATATAGAATGAGAACAGTTCACCATAGGATCTCATATGAATGCAAATCACTTTCATTAATCATTCTCAGAATGAATTCTGTGAATTCTCTGTGATAATTCATTAATTCAATGCATAAACCATTAACTGAGATATTTGTCATATAATATGTTGACTAAATTCAATATGATGGTAAGTAGAATATGAAGACAGGCTACTACTTTGCAAATACTTTTGGACATGAATGAGATGATGGCTGAGGATTTTGTTTGTTACAACAATTTGACTATCTATTAATCTATTAGAGACAGATGAGATCCAACTGTGTAGAAAAGGCAAGACAGTTTTAGGCAGTAGCCTGGCCAACCTAGTGAGACATGGTTTAAACTGAAGGATTTGTGAGGCTGATTCCAGAATGGCAGCGCTACTCAATTTAGCCAGTGGAGGAATAAGCCAGGAAAGGCTGTTCAGCCTGGAGAAGAGAAAACAGAGAGGATCTTTTCACCTTGTCAGTGATGTGCAGAAGTAGAAAAGGAGGCAATGGGCAAAAACACAAGATAGAAAGTTCCATTCAAATATGAGAAAAAAAATATTGTTACTGTGGGGATGACAGAGCACTGGAACAAGCTGCCCAGGAAAGTTGCAGTCTCAGACTTTGAAGATGTTCCAAACCCACCAGGATGCTTTCCTCTGCAACCTTCTCTAGAGAGCCTTATTTAGCAGAGAACTGGACAGACGATCTCCAGAGGTCCATTCAAACCCTTAAAACTTCATGTGGGTTATTATCAAGAAGACTTTTCTGCATGCCTTCAGTCACCTAAAATACTTCTTTTTCCCACCCAGGATAAAGGAAAAGAGAAACAGAATATCTAAAGAGCTATAATACTTACAAAATAGGTTACTACACAGATATCTAATCAGATGGATAGAAAAAATTTTTGTCGTATCAGATACTGCCTGACCTACCTGGCCTATATCTAAAAAATTATAAATCATAGCTATTATAGATCTGCCTGGAATAATTGTTTTGTTTTTTTTTTTTTAATAAAACTAATTAATTTCTCTTTGCTTTCATCCAAAGAGAAAAAGTATTTTGCTTTTCAGAAATTCATCATGACAATTAATTCACTTCTGATCAAAGACTAGTCATCTGTGGAGTAAAAGTAATGGTGCGCAAGGCAACTTGAATCAGATAAACCTTAGTCCACTGAAAATATGAAACAAATTTCAGTAAATGTGTCATAATACCTCAGATACCCTCTCATCAGTATCTGGTTGAACCTAGCTAGAAGTAGGAAGAAAATTAATAATGTCTTCCACCTTTGTAGAGTTAAAAAGCTTGGTTTTCTTCCTTATCAAGTGGAACCCATATTGCAGCAATTCAAAACCTCATTTGAAACAGGTTAAACCATTTTAAACTTCTTTTAGTTGTTAATTAAAGTGAAACATGCTGTGTCCTATTTAGAATTAGAAAGTTGCACCTTAGCATTCCTCATAGCTACTGCTAATTATCACATTTGTTATCCATTATATACTGTTTTATGTAGATTTTTCTGCTTTTATTGGTCTGCTGTTTTATAAAGAAAACAGTTTTTACAAATAAAATCACTGCCTAGATTCTGATTATACTTCATTCAAGTTCAATTGAGGTCACAATTTAGTTATTCCACTTGAAGTGGAATATGGAATGTCAGATTAAAGTCCCTCCTCTGAATATTATTTATTTTTAGTGAGCCACTACTCCAGGTTCATAAGCTAATTATTAGTGTAAAGAGTGGTGTACCACAGGAAATCTCTGCCAAATTTTATTCAATTTGCATTTTAATATACTAAATCATCTTTCCATTTATAGTGCTGATTCAAGAGTTTGACAGACAAAATAAAAATGTGGGTGTGTTTGTAGATATACTCTGAAATACACTGTGATATATAAAAGCAAATGAGAATCCTCTCTTTGGCACCATTATCCAAATGCCTTCTTTCTGTCTGAGGTGAATGCTAGGCAGATTATTTAGTGTAAATCACTCATGAAAATGGTTCAGAGACAAGAAGGTAAAGAGAAAGCCCATTTTATTTGAGTTTTTTTTTTAATTTTTTATTATTATTTTTTTTTCAGTGTGTTGCAGGGATTTACTATCTGGCATACTCAGTTTCTTAGAATTTTAACAACTTAAGCTGATTATTTGCCAATTTTTTTCTAGCAAGCATATGGCTTTTCTTCAATACATCTCTCAAAGAACACTGTAATGTGTGATTACATGATTACTGTATCTGAATTTTGAAAGAAGGAGCTGCAATACAGGTCAGAAAATGTTATCATATTTGTTAATGGTAGTGTGTACCAGATTTTTCAAAGATAGACACAAATAAAGGCAAAGAGTTACTTCACCACAAGAAGGCTACCTGCATTAGGAGGCAAGTCTGAATCCTTTGTGGTTGATATAATTTTCAAAGAGTCATAATTAGAGTTGAAAAATTCTTTTTCACACTTTCTCATGCCTTGACAGAATGTATCCAGCTACTTCTTCTGTATCATGTAAACTGTAGCCAAACAGAGTAATTATCTGATAGTACTTCTGTGGGGTTACAAAAGATCCACCTCACAAAATACATGATGTGTTTTTAAAGTTTACCTCAACCATGGTATCAACAGCTTATGATTCAGCAGCAATACATACTTCTCAAGAAAACTGAGAAACTGGGCAGTAGGAGATTATTTATGGGGGAAACTTGGATTTTTGAGGAGGGTTCTCACACATGACATAAATCTTTGACATTTACCCTGATCAAAAGAGCAACCTTCTTAATGAGTCTCTTTTCTTACTAGACCAAATTATGCAACATTTAATTCTTTCAAGTTTCGTACTGTGCAAGTAGTGCCATTAAAATCAATGAGAGAGATAATCTGAAATTGGAACAGAGAAAATTTATGTTGTTTTTATGACATGGATAAACAATACAGCAGTTTGAAAGATACCATCAATCCTATTTACAATGTGTTACTGAGCTCAGGTTGCATTAATGGGTTAATATCCACTTCAGCATTCCAGGTCTGCTCCCCTTGTCACAGACGATAAGCTTCTGGGACCAGTCAGTGTACTGAGCATCTCATCCCTCACAGGCACACCTATTGCATATTCACTTTATTGTTTTCAGTGTTCTTCATAATATGTATATTTCCTGCTGAAACCAGCAGAATTCAGTGCTGCTTCCTTCAGTGTTTTTAACTGGAAAGCTCTTGGTATATTACTCTCCTTTTCAGTAAGATATCAAGATCAAGCCTACTATTGTAGTTAGGCTACCTACTACTGTAGTTAGGCTATCAGTGAATCCAGCATTGGATGTAACAATTAATCTGAGATTGTTGCACTTCCATGGTCTCAGAGAAGTCTTTTTTTTTTTCATTTATATCATTGCTGATAGATACATTGTCATGTTCTAGTGAAGGGCCAAACTGAGACAATGAAGAATGATCCTGAATCAGCATTAAGGAGTTGGGGTTATGAAGAAAAGAAGTAAAAAGCAGACTAGTGTTACAAAAGGGTTCTATAATGTGGTCAGGGGAAAAGAGCAGATGCTTCTGCAGGTCATAAAGAGCATAAGGATCCTGAAGAACCAAGTCGTAAAGCCACGTAAGATACATTTCCTTTTTGTTCCCAAATATTTTACTTGACCATCAATAGCTTAACCCAGTTGACACACACATCCAGTCATTATCAGTACTTAATGATTCAAAGTGCTTCAGAACTGTACTCTCTGTCAAATGAGTGTTTATGACAGTATCTTCATACATATGACCATGTAAATTCCTCCTGTTCTCGGAAGAAAAATTACATCATAAGTAGTCCAGGTAAGGGAGGCAGCAGGCATATTAAGTGAAAATTACCACAAAAAGTATGTAAATAGAGTAATCAGATTCAGTGAATCTAATGGCAGATTATGAATCTGATTCAGCATCGTTGCTGTTGTATGTGATTCAGTGCTTTTGGACCTTGTCAGGAAAAAAAAACATCACATCTGAAAAACTTGATGCTATTTCTCAGACATGGCAAAGATGTAAACACAAAAGTGGCACTGGATTTGATTTATTAAGATCTCATTTTATCTTCAGAGGATGATGTGAACAAATACTTTTTTTTTCGCTCCAAAATGCCTGTTTATAGAAGAACGTGCTTCAGCTCCTGAATGATTATTCTATGCTTGTCAGTTTTAGATTGCAGCACCAGTTACTTTAATGATTTCTGAGGTGATGCTGATGCCTCTGAGGCTACCTGTAAGAACTCCTAGCATAAAACTAATGAATATCCCAGCATGACCCTGCACTGTTAGGAGATGAAGGGAAAAGGGGAAATAAATTAGAGACCTGGGCCTGTGGAAAGAATATCTGTGAAGGTACCTAATGGAGTTTGGAATAAAAAATTAACCTCCCATAATGACTACGGCTTTGTAAGAATATTTTATTTAATTCCATTCATAAATATTTTCTACCTGATGATAAATAAACTCCGGGATAGACTGTAAGGAAAATATTAATCTGATATAAGCATTGAGAAGTTCATGAGTAGAGTGGTATTAAGGGCACAGCAGCTTTTATGTTGTTTTCATCTAACAGGCCTTGCATAGACTTTGAGTACATAGTGACATCTCTGTTGGAACTTACATAACCTGGAAGTACTTGACATAATTAAAATGAAAATGTTAAATTAAATGGCATTAGTGTGAAGCGGACTATTATTAAACTATTAGGAAGCTAAATTCATTACCATTTATTCTTTATAATTCCCCAGCTTCTGAAGTCTTATTTAGTATTTCATGCTTTCTAGGTCAGTAGTAAGTTGAATTCTTTTCCTTCTTAATAGAATCATTAACCCCTAGCTTTTCCTGTGAGGACAATTTACTGTATTTTAAGGGTATAGCAAAGTTCATCTTAAAAGTAACTATCAAGTAAACAAAGTGACTAGCATTCAATTTCTATTTCCCTTTAGCTATAGAGTGTGCAGGTTAATTAGAAATAATTTTTATAGTTTGTGTCACAAATTTCTGAAACTGCTTCAGCTGAGACTGTTAATAGCACACTGATGTTTTGGTTGTTGCTGTGTGATGGAAGCATGCTCAGGGCTTGAGGTAAGACATTGCCTTGCTAGTGGGGTTTCAGGTGGCTGGCACTTGTGTGGTTAGCTGAGTGTTAACTATCAAGTAATTAAATTGTAGTTAAATATATATAATTGATTTTTTGTTTCATTATACTTTTCTGTTTATATCTCAGACTACATATTCTATTTTGTTTCCAATTCTCTCCCTCATCCCACTTGGGGGGGAGCAAGCAAGTAACTGTATGGTGCTTATCTGCCTATTGGATTAAACCACAGTACTTAGGTAGACAGCAAATCTTTCTGGCATTAAGTTGGTGCTTGTGTGAAATGGTTTTTGAAGAAAGTTGGTAGCATTCTTCCATAGACAGAAATTATCTCATAATAATACAGATAGCATAAATTCAGATATTTTAGGTAGCATATCAGAGCTTGACACCTCTCTTTGAGATTAGCAGATAATTCATATAATTTTCTTTCCAAGCTGCTTATTTATATGACGTGAAGTAGACATGGAATGGTTTAAAAGTTTGATAACAATAACAATAAAAAAGACAAATCAAGACAATTTGGAGCAAAATGAAATACTGTTAAAAATATAGATATTAATCAAATATATTTTATTAAAATTAGCAGCTTAAAACTGAAACGATACTAGAGACCATCATAGTGCCATTGAGCAAATGATTCAAAGCTAGAAATATGTACCTAGATAGAATAAGGAGCCCAAGGCATAAAAATAATATATAAGCTTCATTTCCCCCATGTGGAGAAAAAAAAAGATACTGAAAAAATCATTTTTTTCTTTGAAAGACCATAGTGAAAATAATAACCAAAAGCTTACAGAAGGGAAAGCTTTTGTAGGAAAAGTGGCCAGACCCATAAGTAAGACACAGGGAAAGTTATTTCTCTGAAGTTAATTCTCCACAGGGAATGTTAATCACCAAACTTAAATATAGGGCTGCTCCGAAAATAATGCCTCCTTTTTATTATTTTGACCCACAATGTCAGAGGTGGAAGTTGGTGGTATGGCAGTAGATGTTGTACCTTTCATCAATATTCCATGACATTTTGTTGTCATGCAACAGATGGCAGCAGAAGGGTAGTCTGATAAAATGGCATCTGAAATGAAAGTACATATGAATCAAAGTCATGGAATTGAATTCTTCCATGTGGAAAAAATGGCACTGATGAATATCAATTCATTGACGCTGAACATTTATGGAAAACGGCAGATGTGAGCACAGTGATGCTGTGGGTGATGCAATGACTGCAGCAAGTAAGTCACCTCTGCTGGTGCAGATTTTCCTGCTTGTGTTATGCAGATCCCTGTTAATTGCTGGCGAATATACATTGCTATGAAAAGGTGGTGGCTACGTTGAAAAATATTTTTTCTAGCTGAGAATCTGCTCTATCAAGTAATGTTCCTGTGCTCTTTGTTTCTATTGTAGTTTCAAAGAAAATATACAAGAGACATTACTTTCTAAGTGACCTCTGTATATACTTCAGAGTTTGTGGTCAACTTGTGATAGTTGATCATTTGGCTTTCAATATGATCAATAGACGTAAAAGATATTTCTGTGTAACAGTCCAATTCTAGTATCTGTATGCAAGATAACTCTCTCTAAAAGTATTTTTTGGAAGTACTCCATATAGAGAGGTGTTATGATGACACAAAATGGTTAGGAATGACTTACAACCCGGAGAGATGTGCTGACAAGAGGGACCTGGACAGGACTGAGAAATGGGCCAACAGGAATATGTTGGAGCTCAGCAAAGGGAAGTGTGAAACTTCACACCTGAGAGGGGTAAAGACCTTGCACCGATCCATGCAGGGGGCTGATCATACAGAAAGCAGCTTTGTAGAAAAGGGCCTGAGAGTCCTGGAAGTCATGCAAGAGACAGCATTAGGAGTTTTTTGAAAAGTGTATGCCAAGTCTTAACTCCAATACAAAAAGTTTCAGTTATATTAAGTCTCCACATTTCCATCAACTAGTGATAAATTAATTACTAGTACACACACATTTAGATATGATTTACTTTTGAGTTTTCAAACAGCCAGTTGATAAATTTAACTTGCAGTCCTTTATCTAGCCCTGTCACAGTTGAATGCAGCCATCTATAAGATTACATGGAGGAAATAGAGTCTTAGCAGAATAAGGGAAGAGAGCTCAAAGATATTCCAACACAAAAAGTGATTTGAGAATGAAAGCTGGTAATACTCAGAATGAATAAAGAGAAGTTACCTTGAATTTCAGTTGCTTCAGCTCTTTCTTGTATTATGAAAAATCACTCCTTATGCTTTAACAACTGAATGAGAGTCTGTCAGATACTCAAAAACTTTTGTGCAGTGGAGAAGTTTTCTATCTTGCAAGTGGCTTGTTTCTTGAAAATACAACCCTGACAGGAATGTATATAATTGTTTTTTTTTTAAACGAATCCAGTACAATTCTATGTAAGTGTTTTTAATATAATGTCACATAGACTATAAGCTTAAGATTTTGAACAATATTGTTAAATTCAAATACTGAGCTTAGAATTCTTTACTGATTGCCAGTTTATCTCAGAATCCTCTACAAAACAATCAAAATGATAGAACATGATGAGAAGTCAGTTCATATAATGTAATTTTTCTTTTCAAATATGTTAATATGTTCATTAAGAATCACCAGGGTTTGTATATTTTTCCAGTCGAAAATGAAGTAAAACCTCATCATAGAACTGTTACAAACTTAGAGAGCATTGTTGACTTTAGTATTTGAGAGCATTAGAAAGGTTAAATATTAAAGATCAAGAATCAGTACCAGACAGGTTACATTAGAGTTATTAACAAGTACAGCAAGAAAAATCCTAAGAACACTTTACACTAAGTCACTTTGAATCAATAGATTAAAATCAGTTTTTAAGTGTTAACTTAGTTGCTTACACTTAATAGACTTAATTGAGATTGGATGTTGTTGTTCTATATTATCTTCATCTCTGTCTGTGAAATGCTGATGTTCTTTACAGAGCCTATTTATATTCAGAGCTCTCAGATTCAGTGCTCACAGATAATTCCAGAAAAAGGATTTAATGACATAATCTTAATGGCTTATATTATGTTATTAAATGCAATTTGGTGCAGGACACTGTTCTGATTTATTTAATGCACACTAAAAATACTCTGGCTGTTTACGTATGTGCGCACACGTGTGTATGTTTATGTGTATATGTATACACACACACACACTGAGGAGAAATTTCTGTGTGACCACAATTTTAACTTTTGGTGTATTTCTGCATGTATATACATAGTTGCACTTAATACAGGAGTAGAATGTCTGCAGGAGAAAAAAACTGAGTATCTCACTTTAGAAATAGGATGTAGCCGTGATCTCCAGACAAATTAGTTCAGAATGCAGATACATTAGAATCACATATTAGAACTAATTTAACAGTTTTAACTGTGCAGACATCTCATCAGTTTTCACAAGAATATATTTATGCTTTAATTTTATTCTTTTGCTTACATCTTTTCTGGAGACTGTAGTTTATCCAAGAGTATCGCATATCTCGGTATCTTTTATTAAAGATTAATTCATACGCTCTGATGAACAGCTAGCTACCTTGACATCTTTACAGCTAAAGCAAGCTGAAGTCTGTGTTAGAATGGAAACTTTATCATGGAAAATATTTTTTCCACCATGTTCTAATTCAGTACTATCCTTGTTCCCTGCTCATTCCATTGAGCTATTAGGAATACATAATTCTTATCTTCAAAGGCGATCATCAACTGGTCAGAGCATAACTTTTTGAAATACTTCTCAACAAGAAGAGGGGTCTGCAAAAGTATTGGGAAAAAAAAAAGCTACCATAACACAGAAACTTTATAGTCACAGCTAGGACCCTAGAGAGAGTTGTTTACCAGTAGATGTAGAATTGAATGCTAGAGTTGGGTAATATTTTTCTGTTGCAAAGAATGCAATTGAAGTCTTTCCAAATTCATTTTATGTGATTATTTATTCAGTTCTTTTAAAATGTGCTCTAGAAAATAAGTAGGTATCGAAATTCTTACGTGTTCATAGTTACCTTCTGATTTCCCAGGAAACTCCTAGTGTCTTTGAATTCATCTTTAATTTTTGATACACAATTTTCATAGCTGTTACATAGCTGTTACACATGGCAATGGGTTACCTATACAATGGGATTTCAGAATTTGAATATCAAGCATCCAGTGATTTGAATTTTTCAGATGTTCCCTTTCCATACACACTGATAAGTTTTCTCAGAAGTCCCATGAATGTAAACATCATTAATTGTGTGATAGCTGAATGGTCAGAGATGAAAGAGTGTGCATGAAGGACACAATGAATTATGAAAGCATGTTATTTAATAGTTTTCTTTCAACTCAAGAACCTGGAAAATGTGATTCAGTTGAAACATTACAATAAAAAGTGAATACAGTGTTGATCACATTGTTTAACAGTGAAATTTACTTTTGAAATGTAATAAAGTCAAGAAGTTGCTAAAACTTGAAAAAATAGGACACATTTAAATGAAATATTATATCCAGCATTTGGTAGGCTCAAAAATAAAGCTGTGAATCCTTAAAGAATCTTCTAACACATTTTTATTTAGCTGAAGTCAGAAAATACTTGAGTAAATGGACCATGGTTCCTATTCTAAGTGCTTTGGTGAAATTATATCTTGTTATTTGAGACTTCTTGTTTTTGAGATCAGCTGGCACAATTGTAGTTTTCTTTTTCAAAACCCCCTGCAAAAAGACACTTCAGCTATGATTCAACTATGCTTAAAATAATACCTTATGTTAAATGTTATGGAAAAGACTATAATTAAACAAAAAATTACTTACAAATGGTGCCCCATCTCAAAGGATTTCATTATATTTTGCTTAATTGACAATTTGGTATTCACACGGGTAACTTTTCTGACATGGATGGAATATGTGTAAATAGGCTAGTAATCTTTCATCTGAATACTGATGCAATGAAATAGTTAGCTTTTTCTGTCATAAGGTTTATTGACACTTGATTGTCACTCTAAAACCCATTAGATTTAATGGAAGTACACCTAACTCAAACTGTAATGATTTAAATGTGCCCCTAGTCTCAGGTTAATCTAAGTGAAGACGTTGTACTTTAACTCTAAGAAACAGTACTACGCATTCATTAAACCAAAGTGTTAAGCAGCTTTAGACCTTAAATAGAAAAACAGTATATGTTCTTTAAAATCCTGGTTTAATTAGATAGGTTATGAGTTTTCAGATTAACCAGTGCATTCTTCTACATTCAGCGTCTATATTGGATCGGTTTTATGCTGTGGTTACAGTATGTTTCATAAAATCACAGGAAGCTAAGGAATTAGTGACTGGATAACCATCTCAGCTTCCTGACCTGAATCTCTCTTATCATGTGCTCTGTCTGATCTTGTTTATGAATTGCTTTTTCCAGAAACAGTATGTTGGCCATGGTGGCCAGTTCATGCAAATATATATGGACACATTACTGCACACCCTCAAAACTTTATGATCTCTTATCTTTACTAAATCTTACCTATAATTTATGTTATATTAGGGAGTGCAGGTCAGAAGGGAAAAGAGAGGTGATTCTCCTGAAACTGGTAGACAAACTCCCCATTACATTGCTGGGATTTGCAGGTATATGGCAATGAGAGCAACAATATGGGCAAAAACAGCATAAGAACAGATTAACAAACAAAACAACTAGAAAAATACAAATACACACACAGACTATGAGAAAACACTGCCTCAGTGGCCTAGATGAGAGGTTACAGTGTTATAAATCGCAGGTCCATGTCTTTACTAAGGCTGAGGCATTGAGGTGTATAGGGCACACTGAAACAACTTTCATGTATAAAGTAACAACAAATGCTTGTTACAGCTGTTATTAGAACCTTGCAGCAATCACTTTATCAAGGATAGGAAGGAATCAGAGTTGTTCAAACTTACTGGCTCTATTTCAGACAAACTTCCCAGGCCTCCAAGAACTACAGAAGGCCTCTAGCTTTTCTACTTAAATCAAACGACTCATGGAATGCCAACAAATGCCCTGTGAGCTGACAAAGAACATGTGTTTCTCTCTACTAAGGGAGCTTGCTTTCTCAGTGAAATTCCAGATAATCAGTTCTTGTATGTCCCAGAGGACAGAAAAGCTCTTATAGCTCAACTCACAACAAATTAACCATGGAGCAAATGTGTGCTATGCTGCAAAAGAATGTCCTTGCACTTGCTGACCAGCACTAACAAAAAACAGCATGTAATTTAATGATGTCAAATAAGAGACACTACATCTGCATAAATACTGTTCTTGGGAAGAATTGGCATTTACTCAGGCTACGTGCAAGACCTCAGCATTTGCTTGCATCACCAAGAATAGCACCTTATTCTGACTCCCAGAACACAGAACATAGTCAAACCCTTTTGAACCTCAGTAGAAACCTGTCTACCTTGCAGTCATTATAAGCATTATGTGATGACACAAAGATGTTATGTGCCAGGATATCCACTTTCTTTAGGCACTGATGAAACTGTAAAGAAGGAACATTTTTTCCAGGCCTACTTCATATGAAACAAAATTAAATGAAGGTCATAATTACGTCAGGGTAACTTCTACATTTAGGTATTTAAGGATTAAATATGCAGTGAATAGCCTGACAAACATACATGATTAAAACTGTAGAGTGAGGTGATCATTTATCATGTTCATGCTTTTCAACAGTAGAAACACAACCCTAGACCTGAAAATGAAATTCTAAATATAAAGAAGAGAAAGACAATAGCCTATATTAGACTGAGGATGCAGCACAACCTGTAACAAACTCTGGTTTAAACTCATTTGCCCTGCCTTTGATTTCCTAAACTCCTTATCTAAAAACAAGTTGTTTGTGCTCTGCCACATATCTATTCTTCCCTCTCTTATGGTGATGTCAGCTTGCAAGGCAGATATATTTTCTCCAAGAATTCCCTTTCTTTCTATCTTTTTTTTTTCTCATATGATATGAAAGATCAGAAATAACAAAGCCTAAAATTTGTATTTAAAAAATTAATTTTATATATTGGAAATGAATGTTTGTCCTTAGATTAGTGCAGAAAACAATCCTTCTCTTTTGAGGCATAGGAACAAATGATGCCTTTTTCTCTAGCGTTTCAGTTCATCTCGTGTGTACATTGTTCCATTTCTTCATTTGTTTTTGATCAAGGATATATGTAGTTTTATATCTGCATGATATTGTCAAGGGCTGCTCTGAAAGTAATGCCACCTATTTTATTATGTTGGTCCACAATGTCAAAGGCAGATTTTGCTGGTATGATTCTAGAGGTTGAACCTTCCCACCAATATTCCATTAAATTTTGTTGCCAAGTGACAGATGTCTGATAAAATGGGGTCTGACATGAAAGCACATACACACAAAAGTGTAGATTTTAATTTTTCCATGCGGAAAAAATGGCACCCACTGACATTCATTGGAGCTTGATGAATGTTTATAGAGACCATACAGTGGATGTTAACACAGTGAGGCTGTGGGTATTGCAGCAACAATACTGTCATAGCAGCTGTGAAACAGTGGGTAACCTTCTCTTGTGCAGATTTCTATGAGTGAAGCACACAGGCTCTTGCTAATTGCTGGCAAAAATACATAGCTAATGGTGGTGGCTGTTTTTATGTTGAAATATAGTGTTTTTAGCTGAGAATTTTGTCCATCAAGTGATGTTCACATGCTCTTTCTACCCATTGCAGTTTCCATGGAAATAAAGAGGTGGCGTTACTTTCAAATATACTTGTGTACCATAGTGATGTCAGGGGTTCAACTAGAGAGAGAATGGGACTAAAACTCTTCACTTATCTCCAAAGCTAGTCATATTCATTTAGGATTTCCAAGGTAGTAGAAGGTACATTTTAAAAAAGGGATTTTTTTTCCTGAGAGTTTAAAATTTTGAAAAAATGCAATTTTTCCTCTTAAAAAAACACAAATGTGGAAGTAATTTCTGAAAAAGAAACAACAATTTGTAGCGATTTTGTGCTTGCATTAGACACTCTGATAATCACTCATGGTACCTCCAGTGATTTCAATTGCATCAGTGTTACAATGGAACAACACCTGTCATATGCTATTACGGCTTAAAGCTCTCTGTTTCCTGTATGAAAAAATATTATTTTATTCTTGTATTCAGATACTCATAAAGTACAAGATTCATCCTATTAACTTTAAAAACTTGAAGTAGGTAGTTGAGTAGGCTGGGATCCTTTGTTCTTAAGCGGAGCTTGTTTCTATTTTCTTAAAAATGTTTGAATAGACAGATACACAGTAGATCGAATAGACCATTTTGAGCCTCCATAAAACCAAAGCTTTACATTCTGTAATCACCAGATCTGACGTGAGTCCTGAAATGTTATGTCCTGTTCTCTAATAACTGTCAGTAACAAGCAGCCAGACTCCTTTTTCAGGTTACAGCATTTGTAATCTATATTCCACCCAATGCGACATAGACACAACAGAAACACATAGTACTGAGATTGATTCAGGCAGTCTGAGCAATTTATCTGAAACTGATTGTCACATGAGTCTGTACACTCACTCATCATCTGCTTGTCTATGGATAGCATGAAAGTTAGCAAAATAAATAATCAACAAGGATGATTAAGAGATGTATTATGTTTTCTCAATTCAGGTTTTCACCCAGTGAGAATTGTTAATGGGTAGAAGTTAACGGGTAGAAGACATATTTTGAGAGACATATTTTGAGTGGCTAGATTCAAAGAGCACTTAAGATGCAAATTGATCATTGTTAAAAAGGATTGTTTTCACTCTCATATTGGAATCAAATTTCTAAATAGAAAGTTTAGAGAGATATTAAGTGAAGTAATATCATTTATTATTTCTCTAGTGAAGTATGTATACTTCTAATAAATGATGAGAGAGCAGAAAGGATCAGATTAAGATATGAATCACTACATATCCCTGAGTTTTACGGGATTCTTCAGATCAGTCATCTTGAAATATCCTTCATGTCTAGGATTTACAGAAAAAAAAAATTATAGCCTTTTAAGAGGCAGTATGTAATAAAGGGAAAAAAATCTTTGTTATGGAAACTCTGCTTTTGTTTTAAGCACTTTTCTAAAAATCTTTCCAATCTTCTTTGCACAAGAACTCCTCAAAAAGCAAACCAAACTAATAATATTATTTCCCACTCCTCCTTTTTTTCTCTTCAAATAAATGCATCCTTTTTCATATGTTAAGTATGGGAAGAAAGTAAAGATACAAATATTCGTGCTTGCTTTCAGAAAGAGAAAAGGAAGATTCACACATTAATTACTTTCTATTTGGAAGACTCTATTACCCTCAGTCTGATAATTAATGTAATGTTACATCAAGATAATTAACATTTTATAATGTGGAAAAATCAGCATAGGAAAGAAAGTCGTGTTCAAAACAAGAAATCTTACAAATTGTTTTTCCCTAGGCTTTTCCATATGTGTTCTTTGAGAGAAGAGGAGAATTTGATATATTTTATTCTTAGAGACCCAAAAATTAATAAATGTATATATAAAATCAACAAAGTAATAATTTTTGTGTTTTTTAAAAGATACTATTCTTTAATTTAATTACCATTGACTGACATGAAAATGGGAAAAGGAAAGAAGAAATCAACTGAAATGATTCCAAGCAGTTCCTTTTCTCAGTTTGTCATTACAGCTTCTGTTTACTGAATACTCAAGTTTAAGAATTATGCATTAGCAATCTGGTCTTGAAATCTGAATGTAAGTATAATAAGAGGAAATATTTTGTACTCAGAAAAAGGGTTGTTTTCTTTTAAAGCATGCCTGGAGTAATTGGCAGACATTAGCATTCAGCTTGTAAATCACATCTAAGACTCTTTTTATTCTTAGAGAAGTTGCTTTCTGACTTCTATTTGATAAAAACTTTAAATCCTTATTTTCTAGGAAACACTCTCAATACATGTATCCATTCTTTCAATATCCCAAAAGATAGGTCTTCTAATGAAGAAAAAAGGGGAAGATGTTAACAAATTTCATATAATTACCACAAGCCAATTCAAGGGTAGAATAATGCTGACATTCAAAATTATGTTGCTTTTTTTTCTTTATTGTGTTTTCTTTTCTTTTTCATTATGGACCATTTTCTTCCCTTTTCCTACTCTTTTTAGTCTTTCTGGACTCTATATAAACATCTGACTTGTGCCTGAATTTACTCAGTTTATAATTTAGTAGCCAGTGAGAGGGGGAAGGTTTATATTTGTATTGCCACATAGATAGGAATTAAGCCTTTCTTTTATTTTCTATCACTGTCTTATCCTTGCCTGTGTTCATCCCTCTTAAATGGGTTCAAGGATATTAATTCTTCAGAAGAATGTAATCCGTGTTTCTGGAGGTTTCTGGAACTTATTTTTTCCAAAACCAAAATCAAATTTAGCAACATTACTACGAATATATTATCATTGATCACTAACCAGGAATATAGGAGTTCACATACAGAAATCTTTGGGTAAGCTTACTTGAATTTCATGTACAACACCATAAATTAGGTAGATATAATTGTGGGAGGGTCAGTGAACTTAAGATAACAGTTTAATGGAAATCTCTTACTGAAGTTATCTTTTTTCCTCTTCATTGTCATTTCACCTTAATCTAACCTGGGGGGATTTGAGAATCTTGTCACCTCTCTCCCTTCATGGGCAGATTGTCTTAATGCTTCCAAGGAGCTGTTACATATCCTGCATTTTACAGCAGATTTAAGCTTCTAATGTATTTGCATTTTAAAATAATAAAAAGAGTTGTTTAAAAGCAGAAAATATCCTCTTTGAAGAAAGATGAGATATTTCCACTTAACACGAAGAACATTAGAAAATTTTCTGTGAGGTTCTTGACATAGATTTTCTCTTTCCTTCAAGGAAAAAGAGAAGTTCATTTCGAATGAGTTATCATTTCAGCATTCTGCAATTGTTTAATGTTGTTTTCCTTTGACAAATGGCACCTTCTCAACTAAACAAAACAAGCTAAAAAAGAACAGTATGCGAAGCTGATTAAATTATAAGCATTTAAAAGTTTCAAAGCTGTGTATAAGTAAAGCTAAAGTAATGGAAAACAACTCAGACAAGTCAAATAAAAATTGAAGCTGGAATTCACAAATGGAGTTGTTTTGAAGATGCCTCTATGCCATTAAAGATATGCTATACATTTTTATGTCTGTTTATTCAAATTGCTTCTGCTCTAGTATTCACTTGATATAAGAGCTGAATAGATGAGAGAACAAAGGTCAAATTCCGTCCTCAGATAGGCATGTTCTGTTCTTGCTTATTTAATGAGAGCTGAACTTTCAGGGCAGTGATGCTTCCCAAGTGTTGCCAATGCAGCTGAAGTCTTGAAGTAGTAATAGAGACTCAAGTAAGGCTTTGGTCATTTAAAAATTTCAGATAAACTTCTGCTTGGGTTATTTGATAAATCAAAATCAACACTAACAAAAATATCTGAGATCATTATAATCTTTTTTGGTTAATTGTTAATGTAATTTTGCACAAAATGTCCTAAGTATATACTGATATATTGGTATACTGTGTGAACGTATTTTTTTTAACTTAAGGAAGGACTTATGCCTTAAACTAGAAATACATTTATTATTGAGCAGATTATAAACAAAATTATCATGTTATACTTTTTTCATCCTTGCATGTCTCTTTGTATAGAACTGATATATTTAGAGGGTGAAATCAAGAAGGCTGGACAAATTATATTTCAATGTGATGGAAATCCCTTCATAATTTTTGAAGAACTCTTCTATTCCCTGCAGATTGCACTGATGGTATTTGATAGCAGACTACTTTGACAGACATGCCACTTTGATGGCTTTGCTCCTGTATAATATCTATGAGTGGTGAAAAAAAAAATTAGAAAATGCTATCTTCTGAAGTTTTGAAAAATTATTCTGTGCAGAGCTACCTTCCCCAAGTGCTCTCCATCCCCTTACAGATCCTGTGGGACAAAGTTCCAGCAGGACTTCACACTCTCCATTTACAGAATGCAGCAAATGAACAGGAAGCTTTGGTCTCCTTCACTATCTGGCTCTGCCAATACTATGAGCTGGCAAGAAGGGACTGTTTCCTCTACACTGGATAAACCCACTACTGGAACAGATTGCTATGAGAGAAGTGCTTCTTGGAAGGGAGAGACGGGAACATGTGGAAGAGAAAAATAAGGATATGTTGAGACAGTTAGAGAAGGCTTGGGCATTGTGATTGGCCTGCTGGGATACAAGGTATGTCTGGCAAAGGCTGCAGAGACAAAGGACCAGATGTAAAGAACTAAGTGAAAAGGGACCCCCTTTTTCTTGTAATAAAAATATCTATGAAACACATAGATATAATC
This sequence comes from Cyrtonyx montezumae, assembly GCF_038088225.1. Classification (NCBI taxonomy): domain Eukaryota; kingdom Metazoa; phylum Chordata; class Aves; order Galliformes; family Odontophoridae; genus Cyrtonyx; species Cyrtonyx montezumae. The sequence goes on from NW_027071826.1 coordinate 16,757,520, forward strand.
AGACTGCCTTGGCTATATACGTCATGGATTCTTTTACAGTCATGAAGGAAACTGATGAGATAGAAATCTCATCATAAGCCAAATATTCCATGGAGGGCAGTGCAGGAGGAAGAAATTTCATTATGAAATAATAGGCTGACCGTGTGTGTCATAATTGAGAATGTCTAGGAAATATTAAATCTAATGTTTCATAACTTGCAAGTATTTGTGTTAACCTAAGCCAGGTTCTTCAAAAGTAGACTTTTACCTTTGAGAATAGCTATATATGGAGAATGGAAGGGCAAAGAAATTAAAAGACCTTGAAATTAAAATCACCCCAAGTAACTGAAATTAGTTTACAGGAGAAAGGGCTGCCATCCAATTTGTCCTCATCATTCCAGTCACTACATTTTTTACAGTCTTTTTTGCATCCGGATTCAGATTCAAATTGGTAAATTACATTTGAAAAATATTTAATAATACTAGAGTTGTGAGTTGTTTTATTGTAGGCTTTGCTTTGCTATAGTTTCAGGAGAAAATAACGTGTGCTAGTGTTTTTGAAATATTTGATTTTTCAGTTTGTTTCTTGTATAACAGGTAAACTACAACTAGTGATAACTAGAAAGAGGATATTATTTTTACATTGAAACTGAACCTTGGATTACTCAGTGTAAAAGACTACAATAGTTTGTTTTCATGTCTCAAAGCTTGCTTTCTGAGGCATTTTTTGCTATAAGACACTGAATAATATTGTATTTCTTCTATCTTTGATGGCATAACATTCCGAATATATTTTAATCTCTGCATTTTTTCTTCCATTCTCAACAAGGAAGTTATACAGTATTAAGCAACTTCAGCCCCTGATAAGCAATCAGGCGTTTAAGCCATTTTTGCTAACATAAACTCTGGCCCTACTATCTTCTCGCAGATGTCACCAAGTAATTGTGTGTTAATAGTAATTAATTCAAGATACCTCTCCTAGATTCATAGATAATATGGCATTCATAGAGGGCCGTAAAAGCAGGAAGACAGCTGAAGTTTGATAGCTAATAAGCAACATTCCTGGAGAAGTTCACAATTTCACAGCTGGATGTTCTCAAATTCTGGACTCAAAAATTACATCACTAAGGAGAGTCATTTGTTCGAAGATTCATGCCCTTTTTGCTTCCCTTTGACATTTGTAACATATGAATGAAGCCACTGTAAGGGCAGTTATGGTAGCTTTGTGAATAGCAGTAATTCAGGTGGTAACAAACACTAATTTCAAATGGAATAGAATTGACCTCTAGTCATTTTCAACTGTTATTTTTTATTTTTTTATGTCTAAGAAAACTTCAAAGAGAATTGAAAAAATGCCACTATGATACTTGGAGACATATTCTTATTGCCTACATTCAACCTTGATGTCACAGTAATGAATACATTAGAAATATCCTGCAATTATATTTTCTTTATATTTCTGATCACAGACACTTTGTTTAAGTAGCTTAGATCTACAGTGTTGGATCTGTAAGAAATACACAGCTTAAGTTTTCAGAAATAAATGAGGTTTCCCTTTGGCTCACAAATGAAAGGACACAATCTGCAATGTTAGATCTCTCAGTAAATACAAGTGGTCCATTTTACATCATTTGATTGTACAAACAGCTGTGGTTATGTGCGGACAGCACTTTTCCAGACTTAACAGAGTTGTATCACCACAAAGTATGAATACAGATTTTCTTGCATCTTTTCAGTTCTGCCAGCGCAAAGCTAAACAGGTGTTTGTGACAAATTTATTTAACAACAAAAAAATCCAGTATTATTTTTCAAAGTTAAATCTATCATTGTGAGTCTGAATCATAGTCTTTGTTTATTTTATCTTTATAGTACAAATCATTCTGACTGCCTCCTGCTAAATTAATTGTCATAACACTAAGTCATAAGGATTGTATCATTATCACTGTTTTTCAGATATGAAGGCCTAGCACAAGGAAGTGAAGAAAACTTCTGTTGCACAGCAAGGGCTGAAAACATTATTGCTAGCTGAAAGACCAATAAAAAAATGACACTGTCTGCCTGCTTTGCTGTTAGCCTAAGATCCAAGCTACACCCATGAAGTGCTTCTTTCACAGCTTAGCGCTACTTGTACTATCAATACCAAATAGTAGCAGTTAACTTTAAAGTTGGAAGTTGCAACCTTAAAATAATTTTATAAACTTCTGAGGGAGTTGTATTTGTCATTACCACTAACATAGTGGCAAAGAATTTTTCTCTCCTCTTCCATTTTCTCTTTTTGATGCCTATTTTCCTGTTATTACCTGTTGATAAAGGTAACTTTCCTTCCTCCCCATGCATTCCACTAAAGAAGATGTATGTTCACTGCTGATACAAAAATCCAAAAATCAATGGACAGGTAATTATCAGGTTTTTACATTTATATTTCTGAATATTGGTATTCCAATTTTTCTGGATCGATATATATGTCGTAATTGAATTGAACATAAAATGCGGATCAGTCTTCACTTCCCCTAGGTTTTAATACTTATACTTTCATGGTTCATTTGCAGCTCCAGTTATATGCATTCACTACAGTATAATTTTGACATTACAATTACTACAGAAATCAATTTTCTGCCATGATAAATGATAAAATTACCTCAAGAAGGTCAGAAAAGTCCAGAGCATTTCCTCTGGTTACAGGCTACTTGGAAATCCATCCTTCTCCCTGTGTTTGCCTTGACAAACATTACTTAAGTGATATTCCAGCAGAATTGTATCTACCTGTGTGTGGGAGGTGAGAATATTATTCAGTGTCTTTCAACAACATATGTTTGTGACTAATGTTGTTACTCAAAATCATAAATAAATTGATATTGTGAGCACAGTTGGTCTAGCATCTCTCAATTAGGCAAGTACTGAATATGTACCAAATTTATGGTATTGTGTAAATCTTTATTAAAAGCTATAAAGGGTTTACAGTTTTGTAACAATATGCAAATAGATGCATTTAATTTGCTTATAGTCCTATCAAAATAAAACTCTTAATGGGTATCTAAACAGCAATAAACATGTCTTTCAGTAGTTTGCTACTGACCTTTTCATAACTGCTAGGTTTTCTGGTACTGTAGAGAATACAAAACTAGCTGCAATAGCTTCTCTTCAGCAGCAGATAATGACAGATGATGTTTTAGAGGACTGTGTATTCTTGCAGTATGCATGAGATCTCGACACTATATATCAGGTGGTTACATGAATATCATTTTTCTTGTCTGACAAGTGGGATAGGGATTATTCTGGAAAGGCACCAGGAACTAAGATGTGCAGGTCTAGGAATTATTAAGGAAATGCAAAGTTACACTGAAGGAAAGTTGAGGCCATTCATATTAAAAAAAAGTGTGTTCTAGGGAAAAAAAGAACCAGCCAAAACAAATACACGACAGTTTCGTGACTATGATGATTCTCTGCATTGTTTTTGTATATTATCCAATGTCTGTTAATAATCTTGATTCTCAGTGAAGCATTGCGAACAACATCACTGTTTTGTCCTGTAATGGATAAGACCAGACCATGCCCCACGGGATATAAGCTAAGGGAGGAGCTGAGCGTCCCTTCACTTAGTTTGACTGATGTCTCAACAATTTCTGGAAGAGTACAGAACAATGTCTGAGAAACTGTAGACTGTCACCTCCTTTGAATTAGCTGATGTCCAGTGCCTCAACCAATCCTGGAAATGGATCCACCTCCAATTCCAAATAGGAGCTAGGGGGGATCACCCTTTCCCTTTTTTCTTCGATACTATAAATAAGAGCTGGCAGGGGACCGTCCCTTCCATTTTATTTTGACCCAATAAATAGGGGTTGGGAGAGGGGCAGTGACCCACTCTTTCACTGCTGCTGCTCCTGCTTCTTTTTGCTGCTGATTCCCTTCTTCATACTACTCTACTTGGAGCTCCCCTGTCACCAGGCCTGGTGCTGGGAGCAGGACTGGTTATCTCCCTATCTCTTTTTATTTTTCTTTTTCTCTCTTTTTCTTTTTCCTCTTAAAATCTTAATAATGCAAAGCTTATTTGAATTTCCCATAAAACAGCACAGCTTGTGTAGATATAATTTTGAGATGGCCAATGCAAGTAGGATTTTTACAGAAATTGCCTATTAAAGTTGATCTTTTTTTCTCCTGAGAGCCAGTTCACCTTAATCTAACCTGGGGGGATTTACAAATTTGGCCTCCAATCCCTTCTTCACTGGCAGACTTTAGACTGATGTAGTTTAATATTTCTGCGGCATTTAAGGGATGCTATTAAGAGGCCTACTTGTAAATACCCCTATAGAATTGTCATGGATTGGTTGCAGAGAAGGCAATTTCAAATTTGGAAGAGTGGATACATGTGAATTTAAGATGGGGATTTCTTTGAGAGGAGCTAATCTGAGTCACTCATTTCTGGGTTGAGAATCTTTTCCTATTGAAATGTTGTTCAGAATGAAAAAAGAAAGGGTGAAAGGAAGAAGAATCTTTTGTGTTGTAACTCTTGTGAAGAGTGATACCTCTGATAAGCTCTGAATTAGAAGTCTAAACTCCAGGAAGAAATTAAGGGATTTTAAAAATGTATGTGATTTCAGACTCATTTTCTCTTGATATAATTAGCATTTTGGACAGCAATGCTTGCTTTCGATTGCTGTCTAGGGTTCCTGAGAAGTACCCCTCTTTTGATTGTATTACCATTACTGTGCCTATAACTTGTTTGTAGTCCAAATCTCCTCCAAAATTATTGGAATTTTCCTGATGTAGAACTGGACAGTAGCATTCATAACAGACTTGCCCAGTTCTTTACCATGAGGTGATGATTACTCTATCTTTTCATCATCTAAGCACCTAAATATATGTGCAATACAATTGGCCTAATATTTCAATATGGAAGTGATACAGAAAAGCAAGGGATTATAAATGCTGTGATTGATCAAGTACGTTCTTTTCCATTTATTTATGTATTCATATGTCTATAGTTTTAATGCAATTTTTCCTGCTTATCTTAATGACTAAATTGCAATATTTGCTAGAATAAGGAAACATAAGATTGAAAATCACTGCTTTAAATATTAACAAAAATTCCTGCAGTTTAAAACACATATTTTAAAAATATGTAGTTATAATGAAGTTATTCACTTAGAATTAAATTCATTTTATTCAAATGTTTCTTTTTTTTTCTCCATTCAGTAGGCTTAGTAACTGTTAGAAGTTTGTTATTTACAATCTATTGATATATCATTCCTGTATCATTATTTATTTATGTATTGTTGATTATGTATTGTTTTTCCCTAGCTGCCCAGTTTTGCGAACTTTGCATTTCAGATTCTATATTTTAATTTAACAGTAATTCCCGGGCTTTACATGTGAGTCTCTGCTTATGAGTGCATGCATGTACATATGGCATTGTGAATAATGATTCTCAAATCATTTTTTTCACTGGTTTTACAAAATACCTTTTGGTCTCTGTGCAACACAGACATTTTCTTTAAGTACAATTAAATCAGACTTGTAAGCAACTCTGTAACAAAGATATACTGCTGAATAAGAACAGTAATAATACTCTATTTTTAGATAATGCTCATTCTCATCTAAGTTATTAGTTTCATAAGCTAACTACCTGTAAGAGAGATAGTGAATTTCAGCTCCCTCTGAGGTGTGTGATCAAAAATAAGGCGATTGTCAAGAAGATACCAATGTTACAAATACCATATATATAAATAGACTGATTTAGTCCCTGTTCTGTTTTCTTTTTCCCTTCCCCCCCCTCTTTTCCCCTTTTTCCCCACCTTTTTTTCCCCTCTATCTTCCCCCTTTATCCCCTTTTTCCCTTTTATCTTTCTCTTTCCCTTTTTCCCCTTCCCCTTCCCTACTTTCTTCCCCTTTTCCCCTTCCCTGTATAAAAATACATTATTTTCCATTAAAAAGATTTGTAGGCAGTAGACAGGATAAATACATACTGAAAAATAAAAATCATAGGAAAGTAGAAATTGTTTTATAATCTGGAGAAAATGGAAAGTAAGCAAAGAGGTCTGGGGGCACCAGAAGCTAACACACATCTTTTATTCCCAAAATTAGTCCATACGTTTCTGGTTGTGTGTTTTGTGCCTGTTGTTTGAGATTGTACTCCAGCAATAATTTTTATAAAACCGTTAATGTTTCCTTGAATGTATATCACGAAACTTTATTTATGTTTGAGTCATAAGTTTATGGGCTTTAATTTTCCCAAAGAACTTTTCCCTTTCTTTTCCCTTGAGTGAATTCTTTTGACCACTAGGAAAAGAAAGAAAAGAATTAAAAGATAATTATCTTGCTCTATATAGGGGTTTTTGAAATCTGGGTTAGCATCTCCCAGATCCAATAAGATTATGGGATGATGCTCAAGTATCTCAATGCATTTATGAGATTTATTAGCTAAAATCTTATGAATTAGATAATTCAATGCAATTACATTTATTTTCTTTGAAAATGGATGGGTGAGTGGACATGTTTTGAACAAACAGTGGGTCAAGGTTTTAGAATATGAGCTTTACCTTCCACTGATTTTTCTTCACAGCACAAAACTATAACAGAGAGGTTACTCTGTTGATACTTTCTTTATTTTGAAGGTAAATATTTTTTACCTTCATTTTTTCAGTCTGCATATTCAAAGACTTATAAAAATATTTATGTCTACATTAAGCTCAGAGATTAATACTGGTGCATACCTGAGTAATATAGAAGGATTTTGGTTTGTGATTAAGTGGCAGTTGAGCAATATGCAGAACATGACATTCAGGACATGCTATGGATTGGGAAAAGTATAAGCATACTGATAAGTCATATAAGGAGAAATATAAAACTGTTTCACTGCAAACAGGAAAATTCATGTCTGAAGAGGAACAGAGTGAGACAGTAGTTGTTAATAGATCTCCTCACATATTAGTAGTTACATTTAGATCTATTTCTTCAGTTTTGATATATTGCCAGTTTTGATGTAAATCAGTAACAGCTGGAGTTCTACCTTTTTCAATACATTTTTCATACACTTTTTCATCTACATTTTTCAATACCAGTGGCTAGTGCTATATATTTTTTTTTTTGATTTCTCAAATTTAATTTTATAATCACTGATTCTTATTTGTTTGCTCTCTTGTTGAGGGTGCATTTTCACAGTAAGGTTCTCTCATAATTATTCTCGAGAATTTACATTTAACCCTTTACATCTTCAGTCTTCAGAATAATTCTGAGACTTGTTTTCCATTTTTTATCATGATAAGAAATACTTACAGAAGTACTCTTCCAGAGTTCTAAGGCATTCACCACCTGTTTGCATTTTTTTTCTGTAAGAATGTCAGAAGATTTTTGACAATATTTCATTTTGAGCAGTTTTCCTACTACTGCCCACATAGGATTGAGTCATCTGAAACTAGCTCTGTGTAGTGATACAGAATATAACACTGGCAGGAATCCTTTGTTAGAGGTGCATAGCTTTGCTGTCCTAACACTCCCAGGCTGTTCAGTGATATACCTTTCCAACATAAGCATTTCTCTCACTTTTATTTACCACTCTTCATCTGTCACTTTTTTTTTTTTCCCAGCAGTAATTTCATATTTATTTATGGATCACAGATAAAAAAATATTGAATAGTGTCAGATGGAATTCTGCCCTCTCCGAGAATATACTGTGTTCAGTCATCACTGACATCTTTTTCTTATCCCATTTAGCATGTGCTTTATTGAAACAGTATATTTAAACAGTAGTTTAAATCAACAAAGTCCAAACATTTTCAATTTACCAAATTATCTTGTTAAATACGTAATCCAATAATAGAAGGAAATTAGGTTTCTCTGACAAAATTTGCTTTCCATAAAAGCACTTTTAATGACATCAACCATATCCCTATTGTTTCATTCTTTATGGACCCATTACATAATTACATATTCCATTATTCTGTCCAGATGGGTGTCAGACTTTCCAGTTTGTAAATGGCCTGGTTATCCTGCTTGTCCTTCTGGCACACTGGCACATATATAGTATTTTCCTATTGCTCTGGAGTATTCCAAATAACTCCAGAATAGTCATGATTTCTCATGTCTACTATAGTACGTCATAATCTTTTCCTGTGTGGTGCAGACATATTTATCAAATATATATTCCAGACTTTCTTCATTTTAAACAATTTCTTCATTTAATTTAGTCTATCTACACCAACATAGATGTTTTTTTTCCAGTTCTGCTTTAAAAGTGAGATTTTTGTTTAAATATCAGCAACATTTTTACTGTCTTTTTTTCCCCCAGCTTTCTGCAATTCATACTGTCTAATGCACTTCACCTCCAATTTTCCACTTTTTTTTGTAAAAGGTTCTTTCTTTCTTTCTTTCTTTCTTTCTTTCTTTCTTTCTTTCTTTCTTTCTTTCTTTCTTTCTTTCTTTCTTTCTTTCTTTCTTTCTTTCTTTCTTTCTTTCTTTCTTTCTTTCTTTCTTTCTTTCTTTCTTTCTTTCTTTCTTTCTTTCTTTCTTTCTTTCTTTCTTTCTTTCTTTCTTTCTTTCTTTCTTTCTTTCTTTCTTTCTTTCTTTCTTTCTTTCTTTCTTTCGTCTTTATAGCATAATTGGAACAGGTTTACCTTTCAATACAGCTCTTCACTTAACAACAGATCTCGCTAACACTGGGCAAATCACAGAGAAGTGCATGACTTTGGATGTCTTCTGCTGTAACTGAAGCTAGGTGGAGTGATACTTCTTTGTCATAGTCAAGTTTCATAGTTCATATATGGACTCTGCTCAGTTCAGAAGTCTCTTCACCTTTAATATATGCATTCTACAAGTGTACAAGTGTCTAGCCTTTTTTTTTTTTCTTTTGTCATCATGTTTCTACAAGGGCAGCTGCAAAAGTATTGCCTCCTTAGGGAAGGATCATTACACTGCATTGTCTGGCCACATTCACTTTTTATTGCACCAAAGGACCTTCCCATTGACCTTCACTGCCATGAGGGCACAGTGCTGTCTCATGGCCATCTTGTTCACTAGGACAGTTTGGTCCTTCTATGTTGAGAGAGCCTTTCAAAAGAGAATATGCATTATGTATGTTATATGTATATATATCAGGAAACCTGAGAAAGCTCATACTGAATGGATCTTCCTTATCTGCGCTAAACATTTCAAATTCCGTGACCTCTGGGCTAATTACAAGTAAACTTAAAATCTGTTTAAAACAAAACAACAGTTGGACCCTCCATTCAAGCTGTAAAGTTTGCTTGCAGTTTTATTGAATCTTTTATTTATTTATTTATTTTGTAATACTAGGTAGATTGTGAGTTGCTTCTAAACTATGACATGTACAGTTTTATACTCTTGGTGCAGGCTATTCCTGGTGCCTTCTTGTATTGAAATATTCCTCTGTTTTGTTGTTTTCTTTTACATTTTGAAACTTCGTGGCATTTCTATTTTCGTTGTCTAAAATATATATATATAGATTCAAATACACGTACATTATGTATATACAGTTAAATTACTCCAGACAGATTAAGACTGTTTCTCAGTTCCTGACCCATAACTCACTGCTCCAGGAAGATCTGACCTTTGCAGCTCAGCTGTTTTCTTCTGGACCTTTCTGGCCTTTTCTGGCCAAGATATATATTCTCATGTCATAAAGTAATTTATTTTCTATAGTAGTTTATGGAGTTATCAAACATAAAAAAAATCTTTAAATCTTCTTAATTTATTTTTTTGCTATTAACATAGCACATTTCACCCTGATGGATTCCAAAGCACTTTATAAATTATGTACAAAAAATATTGTTTAGCTTAGCTTCAGATGAGTCAAATGTTTCAGCACCTTCTGACTATTTAAACTAAACAGCAAACTAAGAGATGGAAAATTATTCAACATACTGAATATGATTTGTGAAAGTAAGAGTTGAATCAGTCAAGGAGAACTTTGTTTTAAATAGGCGTGCTTCTAGACCAGCACCTTATAAACAGTTCTGCAGAAGTATCTAATGCCCAAGATGACACATGATTAAAGTCTGTCTTCTCAGATTAGACTTCTTCCACCATAAATGAGAATTTGTCCTGGGAATTTATAACAGAACTCAAGAATAAGCATAACTATTTTTAGTGGTTTAAGGTATAAGCAGGTGTAATTTTGTAAATCTGAAAGAGTTATGGATTGAAAAATGCAGCAAAGCAAGTTTTGAGAAGGGTTTAAAATTTGTAGGTTACATGTGTTCCTACTGGAGTCATGTGCCAAGAAACAGTCTTAAATACTTTTATTTTTACCCAAGTCAAGTCCTGTATGCTCCCTCAGAAGGTTCACTCTGGTCATACAGATTAAATTTCTGCTATGAAACATCTCTTAAACGGTTCAGTTCCCACCGTGGTCTCAGAAATGTATGCTACATCAATGATTAATATACAGGAGCAAATCCATTCATAATAAATTTAGACAGAGAAATGGAAGTATTAAAAAGAATCTATGCATTATTTCCTTTCAATCCTACATCAAATTTAGATAGTAGCTGCTATTAATTCTACTATTTTCTGCCGATTTATGTGTATTATCAAATAGAAAGCATCAGTAGGTTTTACAAAATGAAGATGTATAAAACTACTGCTGCACAGTCACAGAGGATATAAAACATGAAGGAATATTAGCAAGGCCTTTTCACTAAAATTTACACTTGTCAATGTGATGAAATTATTTCAAAGCCGTCTGGCTTCTTGAACATTCAGGAAAGCTAACACTGAATGACTGTGAGAGAAACTCAAATAAAAGTGATTTTTAAAAGATGCTATTTTGAAACAGGAGAGCAGTTATAGAACAATGCTTTTGAACAGCAGGGAAATAATTGCTCTAGTTCTATAAACCAACTACATTCTGTGACTGGAAGCTATCTGTTACCAACTGAAATTTCTTTAGTTTGATAGGCAACGACAGCCTGTTTCTTTAGATATCAAAAAGCTGACTGAGATTTGGCACATGTAGTTGTCAGCATTATAGATGGTTTGAACAGAGACATCTCTGGGAATGGAGAGTGAACTTCATAATCAATATCACATCATAATGTTTCCTAAAAATCAGCATTCAGTTATCACAAAAAAAAAAAAAGTATAAATTCTGTACTTACCATTTGTACACTAAAAAGATATCTTTATTATAAAAAGTTCTTGCATTTGTCACACATCTAAATTGTCAAACATGTTAAAAACAGTGTCTCTGATTCTCTGAGAACCTGTATATTTACAGAAACACTCATGCATGCGCATTGAGAAACACTAGAAGAAAATACAGATATCTATGAAGGGGACAACAAAGGTCAGCTTGTTTGAAAAGAATGATGCTGCAGACTATGAAGACTGTCTATTATATTATGTTGCCTATGATGTTAGAGGTAGATGTTGGTGTAGAGACTGAATCTTCTGAAATGCAAAAGCACTAGCACTTCTGCATAAAGTTTACTGATATAAAAGAAAGAATACAGAGACAAGTTGATATTCACCAGCTTAATAGGACAAGTTGATATTCACCAGCTTAATAGATAAATAAGTTACTGGGGGCAGAGAATGGGTCAGTCTTCTCCAAGTTCCCAGTACCAGTGGCAGAGATTAGATACAGTGTCCACCCTGGGATTACCTCCATCAGATACTGGTGCCAGCAGGCTGGCAAGATATCCACCAACCTCCTTCATTACTTTGACCACATATAACAGCAGAGGCAATAAACACCACTCATCTGGATAGTCAAGGTCATTCACAGAGAACAAGGATACCTAGTTGCAGCTGTAGAGAAGTTCTGCACAAATTTCTTCTACCTGCAGAAGCTAGAAGCAGTTTACCTGTGTTCCCAAGCTAATACTAGCTCCTTCTCGTGGGCTAGTCACCCATTCAGGCCATGATCCGTATTTTTCTACACACCTTCCCACCAATATTCCATTACACATTGTTGCTGTGCAATAGGTGGCAGCAGAGGGGTAGTCTGACAAAATGGCATCTGATGTGGAAGTGTGAATGAAGCAAAGATGTGGAATTGAATTCCTCCATACAGAAATAATTGCATCCATTGACATTCACTGATGCTTGCTGAATGCTGATTGGAGGCCAAACTGTGGATGTGAGCACAGTGATGTGGCATGTGGTGCATTTCTGCAGTGGTGACAATGACAGTGGATCACCTCCTCTGGTACAGGCTTTTCCAAATGCAGCAGGTAGGCAGTCTGTCACTGGTGAAAATGCATAGCTAATGGTAGTAACTATATTGAAAAACAATGTTTTTTAACTGAGAATTTGCTTTATCAAATAGTGCTATAGCGATCTTTGTATCTATTAAAATTTCCATGGAAATAAATAGGAAGCATTACTTCTGGAGTGACCTACATATTTTTCCCTGGGAACATTCTGTGGCTCTGATTAAGAAGTTCTGAAACAGCAAGGGTAATCTTATTGATTTGGAAGGAATGTCTGGTTAATTTTTCACAAGGCGTAGTTTCCTCAAAAATCAATAACTTTCTGCTGTATCTTTATTCTTCTGAATAAACTGTGTCTGTCTAAGAAACTTGATTCCTAAGCTCACATGGGTTCATAAAACATTCACAGACATACACAGCACAAAAGAAACACAAGCTTTCCCAAGTAGAAATGAGCATTTAACCCCAGGGTAGGGCAAAGTGAATTATTCTTCCTTGATACAGTGCTGTACTTGGACAGGTGTGATTTCTTCTTTTCTTTAGTGCTATAATTTTCCTTATTTTTGTTGGCAGTACACAGGCATCTACTCAGAAATTCTTTTAAAAGTTTCTTTTCATCCCATAAATATTACATTTACCCTATTGGATTTTACATTTTTAAAGCAACTGGAAGAGAGAGGTCTACTCTTACAAATGATACAAGTGGGGATGCATATGGCATTCCTACTCCAATGGACTTGCAAATGCTCTTTGAAGGTGGGAGAACACAGCTGGAAGGGCAACAAAAGGGAAAGATTGTGGGAAAACCTGAAAATCAGGGAATTTTACCTAGAGGAAATGGAGCAAAGTCTATGTTGAATAACATTCTGTGTAATCTCTCTGTGTTGTTAGGTACTAAATTAATACTTCTACATCTGATCTTTAGCTCCACTGATTACTGAGTGCTAGGGAAATAAAGATCTTGAGGTAAGCACCTGAATTTACATGTCAGAAACTAGACTGTAAATACTTGTTCTCTTTCATCAGAAAGATGCTGACTGTGAATACATGGCCATATTACACAATTCCTGATCTCAGTTACAATTTTCAAATGTACTGTATTTTCCTTTGAATCATACTGTGCTAAGAGGGCCTCAACCACTATATTCTTTGTCATGTCAGGTAGACATAAAAAGTAATCAAGTCTTACATCCTGAGCAGGAGCCTCTTCAGCTCATGTTAATGTCCAAAGCCAAGAGCTGCATTCTGAATAGGAGCCTTTCCTAATTACATGAAAGTCAGTCAGGCAGTAGTTGCTGCCATTCCTCTTCTTAAAGGCAGTGAATTAAATGACTTGTGAACAGCACTCCCCACTCCTCCCTGATCTGCCTGCCCCTTCCACCTCAGAGTCTGTTACAAGCAATGAGTGAAAATGCTGGCAGACAGCACAATTTCACACCAACTGAGCCCATTTTCTGCAAAAATGTTGAAATCTTTTTTCCTCCCTTAGAATATATTTGAAATGTTTTGGAAGTATATGTACATATCTGACATCTTTTAATTTTTTTAAATTTTTATGACCATCTAGAAGGTCTATAAGCAACTTCTGTGGCAACAGGGAGGGAGAGAGAGGTTGGTAATTAGCAGTAGAAGAACAAGCTCTCCTCTTGATGCTGAACAATGAAATGCAGGACCAGGATGCAAATCAATGGTAGTGGAGGTTGCCTTGAGGACTGATATTTCTAGTCATGTCTGCACTGGCACTGGCGTATCCTTACACGTAGATGCAAGGTATGTTAGGACACACTTTGGACCACCTTGAGAGTGAATTCAACAGTCCACGTAGCTATAGTGAGCTTGGAGAATACTAAAACTGTTGCAATATTAATATATTAATATTAATATTAACATTCAGAAATATACTCCTAATGTGTGTCATCTCCAGTACTTGCAGTTATTGTCACAAGGACAAATTATAAAAGACTAGGAGCAGCAGTCAGTATAACCATTGATGTATGTCAGTATCCAACTGAGTACATCTGTAACTATACAGATTCTATAAGACTGGAAAATTTGCTTTAAATTTCACACTAACAGACTTTCTTTTGAGCTATTGTCTAAACCTGATCTCACTCAAGTTACACTGGAAAATGTTTTTTCTCACAGTTATACTGCACAGTGCTCCAGCTCATATCCATACACATCACAGCAAACTGACTTTTCATCCCACTGCCATCAATAGAGAAAAGCCTTCCCACAGATGAATTATGTTGGTATCGTTCTATTTCCTGATGCAAGACCAAATATTCCCTGACAATTTCTAGTTTAGATGCTTCAGACAAATCTAAGAAATTAACTTTGGGAAGCAAAATACATTTTCATATTCTTACTTATTAATGAGAGAAAGAGAATCTTAAGGCTTGGAAGGGATCTCTGGAGGTCATATAGTTCAGCACCACTGCTAATACAGGTTCCCTAGAGTGAGTTACACAGGAAACCACTCAGGTGGGTTTTGAAAATCTACAGAGAATGAGAATCCACACTCTCTGGGCAGCCTGTTCTGGTGTCACTGATGGCTCATGGTCAATCTGTTGTCCAGGAGTAATGGAAACAAATTGATAATAAAAAAAAAAAAAAAAAAAACCCACAAATTATCCGTGGAAAAACATGCGTTTCTAATTATTTAATTAATCGCAGATAAAAAAGATCAGCAACCTCAGTAGATCTGTACTAAGGTTGAATGGAGCTGTAGAAATAAAACTTCCATGACTATAACTTTAAGTTTCAGCTTGGAAAGAAGACAAGACCAGTCAGAACACAGTTTTCCTGTTTAATGTCATGACTATGAGCTTCCTGTGGTTTTCATAAAAGCCTGTGATTAATATAAAGTAGTTGTACATATTTGCTTGCAGAAACTGTCATGTCATCTGAAGGTTACGTTGTGAGCAATTTGCAGAGGTCCACCTGCAATAACTAGAGTATGCACATACCTATCTATCTATCTAACAATACTATGGTATTTTTATTACTGTATTTTTCTATACTTCTTCCAAGTGCCATTTGAAGTCGCTCACTGTATGAAAGATTGTCTTTGAATCTCAAGAGAAAAAAAAATGCATTTTTAAGCACTAGTTTTTCAAACCATTGCCACTGAACAAAGACAAAGCTAGTTTTTAAACCATGTTCTATAATGAGAACAAGAATAACATTTGCTGAATGCATAAGAAAAATACCAAAAACTGGAGGATTAGACATTTTCTTGACTTCATGAAAAACATTTCACAGCTGGTATTTCAGCATAAGCATGCTCAGTGTGAAACCTTGTTACCAAGGAAAATGCTTCATTTTAACAGTTTTTTTTTTTTAATTATTATTAGATGTTTCAGAGCACAGAAAGGTTTATAGAGAGTATTTTGGCTTTAAGAGCGTTAAAGACAAAATTATTCCTTTTTACAGGCTTTTTAATATATCCTTTCCTTACCTCAAGTAAATTGATTTTATTTTTCTTCTTTTAAAAGGCAAAACATATTTCGTGTGTAAGTCAAAGGTCATGGAAAACGTCAACTATTATTGCTAATGGTCAAACTCATAATATATCAGCACACACAGGACTTGGAGATAAACAATCTCCCTTTCTCCTCTTCTTGTTTTCCTCCCCCATCTTCTCTTTGTGCTTTCCATTTATGAGTTTTCTCCAGTACCATTGCTATTTATATCCTGTTTGCCTGTGGATAGAAAATAGGATTAATTCTTTGATCCTTTACATGTTGAAACTAGTGATGATTTAGAGTGGTGGGCAAGGTGAAATTTCTTCCAAATTTACCTTTAGTAATTGCATCAGTTTAACAGTTACGGCAATGAGTTCAGGCTTCAAGAGTACCAACTGTTTGCCTTACTGAGGCCAGTGCTAGAAGTACATTACTTTGTGTAGGGTTGTTATTTCACACTGGGTTTCTCATCATATATGAAAGATATGAAGGCTACTTTTTCCCTGAAAGTGTGTGGGAAGGCTTTTCTCTATTGATGACAGTGGGATGAAAAGTCAGTTTGCTGTGATGTGTATGGATATGAGCTGGAGCACTGTGCAGTATAACTGTGAGAAAAAACATTTTCCAGTGTAACTTGAGTGAGATCAGGTTTAGATAATTCCCCTCAAGAATTATGAAGTTTTTGGTACAAAATAAACTAATGAACAAATAGATAAATCATGCTTTTCTAAGGAACCTATTACAAGAAATGTGGAAAGTTGTGGTTTCTGCAATTATTTTCAAGCTGATATTATCTTACTAGAGTCTTCTGAAAGCTGACAAGTGTAGAAACTCAGTGTGCACTTGCAGACTGGATCACCAACAGTTTGTATTCTGGGTTCCATCAGAAGAGGGGTGGCTAGCAGGGCAAGGGAGTTAATTGTCCCCTTTTACTCTAGACACCTCTCTAGACACACTGTCTCTGTCTAATTCTTACTAGACAGACACCTCTCTCTAGACCAGGTTGCTCAAAGCCCCATTTAGCGTGCCCTTGAAAACCTCCAGAGAGGGGACTTTCACAGCCTCTCTGAGCTAACTGTTCCAGTGTTTCACCACCTTCACAGTAAAGAATTTCTTCCTAATATCTAGTATAAATCTACCTTCTTCCAATTTAAAGCCATTTCCCTTCATCCTGTCACTACATCCCTTTACAAATTGTCCCTCCCCTGCTTTCCTGTAGGCACCCTTCAGGTACTGGCAGACTGCTATAAAGGTGTCCCTGGAGCCTTCTCCAGGCAGAAGAGCCCTAATTCTCTCAAATTCAGGAGAGAATTATTCAGTGCTTCACTGTTGCAGTTTTGACCAGCTAGAAATTTTCTGGATAGAAATCCTTCTGTAGTATAACCCAGAAAATACTGCCAAATGGCAATCAGTAGATGATACAACACTACTCTTTACAACTCTACAACATAGATGATATTTAAACTTTTTGTACTACCTGTAGTTGCAAGCAATATCAGAAGGTCTCTTGCAAAACATGGTACACATGTATATGAGAGGAGAACTTGGAAGCAACTACATGAAAAAATTCAGCTACTGGGAATTCCTAGTGTTACATTCATAAACAGATCAACTCTGTCATGTAGAAGACCTCAGATGTAGTGAAAGTTAATGTAACTGTAAAGGACGACATTACAAATGAATATCTGAAGAACAGTAGGTTTCTATGTGCTGGTACAAAAAGATTAACTAAATGCCAAAACATTACAAGTAAAATATAAATAAAATATGCTATAAAACAGTTTGTGATGTAGAAAATACTGATCAAGAATACACTTAAATATGCTTGATATTATTAGTTGTTGTAAATCAAGATCTCATTTGTATGAACCTCAGCTTTGCACAACTTCTGGAAAAAATGCTGAATAAACCTCATAACAGTATTAGTTCACTATTATTATTGTAATATTTCTAAAATGTTGCCCGTTCTTGTTTTATTGCACTTTTAGATCTTGAAAAGTAAAAAGTTGAGTCTTCTGTGGTTTGCAACCAGAAACCCAGCCTCATAGTAGACAAACTGCCATAGGCTTCTGATTTTCAGATATACATTATTTTATCATTATTGATAACAATACTAGTGAAAGCAGTGCTCGTGAAGCTAAAATCTGAATATTATAATTATTGGGCAGACAGAGATCATACAGATTTCTTGATATCCCCTTTTAGCACACCTTAATCTGTATTTATTCTCCTGGCTTCTGTAGGCCTACAGGCTTTACACGCTGCTTTGTCAGCTTACATCAATCCTAATCTATGACAAGTCCCCTGCTATTCTTGTTCTACGTCTTTCTTTTGGAGAAAAATAGATGTCATTCTTATTGGTGTAGGTGAAATTTTCAGTATAAACAAACTGTTGACCATAATGTAAGTGCAGTATATGTAGGTCGCATTGAAAGTAATGCCTCTGAATTATTTGCATGGAAACTACAACACACAAGGGGCATATTAACACTATTTGATAGAATAAATTCTGAGCTACAAAACACTGTTTTTCAACATAGCCACCACCATTAACTATAGTTTTTTTTCCAGTGATGAACAAAAGCCTGCATACAGTGCTTGTCAAAATCTGTACCAGTGAAGGTGTCCCACTGTTGCTATCTCCACTCATATATAGCAACAATAGAAATATACCACCCACCATCTCACTGTGTTGATATTTGGTCTTTAATCTCCAGAAACATTCAGTAAGAACTGATGAATGTCAATTGGTGCATTTCTGTATAGAGGAATTCAATTTCACTCCTTTTCTTCATATGAACTTCCATGTCTGACATCATTTTGTCATCCCTCTGCTGCCATCTCTCAGTCAGCGAACAAATATGATAGAATTTTGTCGTATAGATTCAGTCTCTACTGCCATGCTACCAATACCTGCCTCTGACGTTGTGGGCCATAAAGCAGCCCTTGTATTTTCAGCATGGATTTTAATGCAGAACTGAAGCACTAATATACAAAGATAAAGGGCATAGAGGCAATTTACCAGTTTAACTCCCATTTTTATTTTTCATTTCATTTTTTGTTTGCTCTGTAACTTTAAACCACTTCCTGGACCCTGGAGCTTCAAAAAGTATTGTCAGCATAACTGCATTCAGATGTTTGATAGCTCAGAAGTGTTCAGAAACTATCTTCATTTGTCAGACTGGAATTAACTGACACTTTTTAACACCTATTATATGGATATGAGACTATTTTACGGTATGAATGAAGCATTTTAAAACTTTTTTTGAATGGATACCTAACTTTCTATTGATTTCTCCAAGCTGAAATTATGATCAAAAACTGATTTC
Organism: Cyrtonyx montezumae; assembly: GCF_038088225.1. NCBI lineage: Eukaryota > Metazoa > Chordata > Aves > Galliformes > Odontophoridae > Cyrtonyx > Cyrtonyx montezumae. Next base: position 16,776,462 of record NW_027071826.1, read on the forward strand.
AAGCTGACTTAATTTTCACTTAGATTGAATAAAGCTTTCTATTATCTCATTTGCTACACACTGAAGATGAGATAATAGTCAAGGAATGGAACTTGCTTGGAGTAGAGAATCATGGAATCATAGGATCATCAAGGTTGGAAAAGACCTACAGGGTCATCCAGTCCAAATGTCCACCCATCACCAACAGTTCTCACTAAAACATGTTCCCCAACACAATGTCTAAATGTTCCTTGAATACCTCCAGGGTCAATGTCAGTGATTCCACCACCTCCCTGCGCAGCCCACTCCAGTGCATGACCACTCTTTGCAATAAGTATTTCCTAACATCCAGTCTGAATATCCCCTGGCAAAACTTGAAGCCATTCTCTCTAGTCCTATCAGTAGCTACAAGATAGAAGAGGCAGATCCGCAGCTCACTACAATCTCCATTCAGGTACTTTTAGTATTTTCTAGATTACTGTTTTTTTTTGTTTTTTTTTTTGAAGAATAGATGATTACCAATATGCATTCAGGAAAAGCTCAAAGCTTGGTACACCAATTTAAAAATATTACTTTTGTCCTTAAAGTTGGAAAATTATTTTTTATTACTTCTTATTAGTGGAAAATGTGGAAAAAATATAGATTTTTTTGAGCTTTTCATTGTATCTCTGTATTCTTTTCACAGAACCACAGAATCGTTGATTTTTGAAGGGACCTCTGGAGATCATCTAGTCCAACCCTCAATTTTCTTTTGTATATGAACTCAGAGATTTTAAATATTTAGGATGCTAAAAGTAAATTAGGCAATTAATGGAGAAAATTTATGGGCTTTATGTTTGTTTGGTTTTTTTTAGGACTGTAAATAGTTCAAGTCTGCCAATGAATTCCTTATTTATATTAAGGAAAACCAGGTGTGAAAGCACCTCTGGAGACAGGTTTTGAAATACTGTGTAAAACATAGTCTCCTGAAACAGTCAATGTAAACAATTTTAACAATATACTAAAAAATATTTCAGTGGTCGTTTGGTATAAGAAATGCAATTTCCCTCCCTTTCTACCTTAAATAGAACATGTAAAGACTGAGAAATTAACCAGTGGTTTGGGAGAACTTGCAAGAAGAAAGCAAATAGGAGGAAAAAGTATAGCAAGGGAACTGCAGTTTCTCTTAGTCACTGCAAGAGATGTGACACAGTCCATTTGGCTCTGACATTTTGTCATCAAGTATTTCCAGAGGACTGTACCACCATGGTTTCACTGTCAACAAAAGTCAGAACTGATAAGAAGTATAGCATATGGTTATGGAAAAAAAAACAACCCGTAATGGCTAGATAGAGTTTATACAAAATAACTTGTACAGAAATACTCAGAGTGAAATCATTGATTATGTGACTATAAATGTATGATAAAAGATACTAGATAATTTTACAATTTTGACCAAATAAACTTAGTCTTCTAAAGTGTAGGTGAACCCAGACTGTTGAGTTTTAGTATAAGTAAAAAAGATACTGCTAGTGAAAACATGCTAATCTTTTATCAGCAGTACTTTAATTACTTTCACAAGTTGCAACAAACCAGAACTCTCTTTCAGTCTTTGGATGAATGAAAGAAATAAAGTTACTACCATGGAAAGATAAGTATATTATGTGCATCTAATTCCTTAGTGTGAAAATGCTTATGCTCTTAACTGTAGGATCACTAGGAGATGGTCCAAATCTTTCTTTTACTATTAAAACTATGTTTCTGTGAATGATGCTGTTAACACGTTCTTGATTGAATCCCTGTGGTTTACTTAACTACATAAAAGTTAAGGATTCAAGAAGAAACAAGGCAAGACTTCAACTTATTCAAACAATAACAACAACAAAAACAAACCAGAAAACAAAACAGCAAATAAGATTTTATAAAATCCTTAGAGAGGAGAAAGGTTATATCCCACTAGAAAGTCAATTATGAAGATCTTATTACAGCACTCTCTTATTTCAAGTTGTCATCCTCTATAATCACTGCTATTGAGCTGATCAATGGAACATGTGAAAGTAGGCCATAAGGGAACACTGCAGCATCTAATCTGAATGTATTTGCACTGAGTATACAATTTTACATTTGTATTCCATGACACAGGTTCTTGTGTACTGTTTACTTAACAGAGTGGGAAGTAGGGTAACTGATGTCTTAGAATTTTTTTTTTGAGGAGTAATAATTAGAAGGTGGATGTTATTGCTAGTCTTTAGTTACATATCTATCTTTCTGAACACAACTGTGGAAAGGGTACCCTTGGCTTTTGTCCTCTGAGATTGAAACTTTATTTATCTTCATTACATTTGTTTGTTTCCATTTTCTGTGGACTCCTTTTTCATGTGTTGCTCTTTATTTGTGCTTAATAATATCTTCTTATAAATTCTATATTTTTCTCAAAAGCTTTTTCTTTTTTTCCACTGAAAGTAGAATTTGATATTATTTGAGTCAATCTTCTAAATTTGCATAGACCAAGTAGATTCAGAATCAAACCTAGGAAATCTCTTTATTTTAAAAGAAGTTGTTTTGATATCAATTTGGCACTTCACAAATCAAAAAACATTATTTTAACTAAATCTGAAACACACAACTAATATGATATGTTGGAAAGTTTTCACGTAGTAACTTTGCCGTGTCATGTTGGTAACATAGTAGCAGCAAAGTAAATATGGACACTTAATGGAGAATGCAGCCAGAGCACTGTATATCAAATTAATGACACTATTTATAACTTGCATTAAATTTTCCACTGCCTCCTTTAAAGACCAAAGGCTCTTTTTTTAAGTTAACATGGAGTGTCCCTTTTTTTCTTCACTTTCTTCTGTCTGTACTGAGATTAAGCACCACATATTAAGCTAGCATACTCTTTTGAAGACAATGAAGCAATTCCAGTTTAATAACTGAAGATCTGTTTAATAACTGAAGACCTGATCCTTGCCAATGTAGGTACGTAGCATCTCTGATTACATTGACAGCTGGGTGCATGGGAACATCTTAAGACTTTTTGTATAATTGACTTCTGTAATGAGTTATGAAGTCTTCTTTCTATATATTAGGCATATATTGTTGTAGGATCATACACAAATTGCCAGGCTATAATTGTAATTAGCAATTAGAAAACAGCCGCTTTTTAATATTCACAATAAAAAGAAAAAAAGGTCTTCAAAGGTCTAGGTATCTGTACTGGAAATATCATTTGCTATAAATGATCAAAAATATGTCATAAGTAATAAAGCACACATACGGAAAACAGTTTTGAGCACTTACTTAACTTCATATACTTTCTCCATATAACAAATTTACTGAGTAATCAAAATGGGGTCAGGCTCATAATGATGGCATGAAATCTCAGGATCATTTATCCACAATTAAATAATATGACCTTTAGATAAACTTGAAGTACTGGTACTCACATTGGCTGCAGATCAGCTTATAGCATCACTGTACTACAGTAGCAGATGTTTGCAACAGTACTTGTTTCACCACCTCCCTAATGATGTGCAACTGTCTTGAGGGAAAAGAAAAAAGCCAACTTAATTTAAGAATTGAAAAAGGGTTTGTTCAAACAAATTAAGTGAAGATAGATAAAACAGCTAGGATGAGATCTCTAAATAAAGCAGATTTCTAGGTATGAATCTGTTAGATTTTATTTTTCATTAAGCTTACAAAAAGTAGAGTTGCCAGGAGTACATAATAATATGAATCAGTGTGTTTTATTCATGTTTTAGTCATTTAACCTCAATCAATATTAATTTAATATTAAATCAACATAAATCTAGCTGCTATTCTCAAATGTGCTTCAAAGCCAGTTCCCTGAAATGAAGTATGCTTTCATTTTATGCTTCATGTAGCACAAAGGGACGCATTTGTATCATACCTTCCTAATTTAACCTCAACTCCCAACACTGTTATCATTTTGATTACTTCTTCCCAATGATACAAAACCCATAATTGTGGTTATGAACCAGAGGCAAGAGAAAATACATCAAATTAACAGCATTTTTAAAATTGATTTTGAAGAACTGAAAAGAATGGGGGAAAATAGTAAGAGGTAGAAAAAATACTGTGGATTATTATATTAATTTTTTTAATCATTATTCATACTTCAGTAATTCATTTCAAATTGTTTCCCCCAGCATTCTCCTATAGAAACTGTCTGCTCATAGCTTTGATGGATGTGTTGCGTGCTGGGTGAAAAAATGGCTGGATGTCAGAAAAGGCTGCTGTGAATAAAGCTAAATCTTGTTGGGCCAGCCCTCAGGTTTCAGTACTGGGGCCAGTTACTTTACCCTTTTAATTAACAACCTTAATGAGGGGATTGAGTTCACTCTCAGTCTGTAGATGACACTGATTTGGGCTGAAGTTATGATCTGCTTGAGGATATAAAAGCTATCTGAGTTTTACCTTAACCTGATCCCTGGCTGCTTGGACAACTTCTTTGTAGACCTCCAATGTAACTCATTCTTGCTTTCTTTTTCCACCAAAGTCTTGAAGATCCTTGATCATCTGTGGAGGCTTTCAGGCATTCTTGCTTGCCTTACTCTTTCTTGGGATGAAGTACTCCTGGGCTTGAAAGAGATGGCCCTTGAATACTGATTAGTTTTGTTAGGCCCTTTTTCCTTCCAGGGCTTTATCTCATGTTCTCCTGCCAAACATTTCCCTGAAAATGTTGAAGTCTGCTCTCCTGAAGTTCAGAGTATCAATTTCCAGAGCAACCAGAGCTGCTCTGTGGCATCTTGAGGCATTTCAGGTAGTGAGATGAGATAGTTCAGGTAGTGAATATAGAACAATGAGTATTACCTACACCTTCATTTTCTCAAGTGAAATTCCCAAAATTCACAATTTTCACAACTGAAATTTCACAACTGAATTTCCCACAGCCAAATTATGGGTATAACAGTTTTCAAGTTTTCAGGATCCAGCAAATATATTTCTTAAAATTCTCCATTTAATTCACAGCAAAACAGCTTGCTTCAAGAATAAGAACTCTTCAAAAACAGCAGTACCTTCTTTCATGTCCGAAGAGACTCCTTCCAGCAACAACTACAATAATTCAGTGCACGAATAGAGACAAACAAATACATTTGATTTCATGACTGTGCCAGTCTTGGACAAACGATTTATAAAGAAAACCTTTGATTGTAAAAAGTCATAGCATTCCAGTTTTTCATAAACTATTTGAATGTTTGAGCACTGTACTGAGTTTATGAATAATCCAGCATTTCTGCACAATGTGTATTATGCGCCTTAAGGTCCCAAGCATAAATAGAACTTTGACTTTAAATATATTATTGATCTCTTTGAAGAGATGTTCAGCCAGATAGGTCAGAGAATAAGTCTTTTCCTTAAGTCTAAACTGCTGATTTCCTTTGTACTACCTGAGGCAAATTCTTGAGCCAATGACAACAAGCAGAGATGGTCTCACAGCTGTATGTAATGCTGTTTTTCTTAAGGGGTAGTTTAACTTTCTTCATACTTAAGGATAACAAAGCACTCATAGTCTACATTCTCATCAACTTGACCTAATCTCAGCACTTCAGAGTTGGAGATGCTGATATGTCAAAAAAGTTCCTCTTTTGGCTCAAGGTGCTCATCAGCCATCTGGAACTGCTTCCCCGGTCTCATCCATTATGTAAATGAGATGTGGTATTCGTTATGTTTCATCTACTGATACTAATACATTAATGTGGATGTTACAGCTTGAGCCCCAGAGAAGGAATTGGCTTCACATCACTCACTGACTTGAGATCACATCCCATTACTTTTAATGGCCCTGTGGCATTTAAGGTCACTTGGATCCTTAATATAGCAGATTTCTGTGATGTCAGTAAAAAGGTAGCTAGCTCCCCTTTTCCCCTTATCTTTCTTTTTGTATCCTCAAGAAATTATCATATTTCAGAGCACTGCATATCTCATTTGTTCTGTGAAACTGATTTCCATATTTACCTTAATACCTTTTTATGATTTCAGAGTAAAATAGCTGAAAAGTCCTTTCTCTTTCTTAAAATTAAGCAGGGGAAGGGAAGCAAGATTTAAAATATCAGGGAATTTATTAACTGAATTAGTAAGTAGATTTAGATAGGAGATAAAAATCAGTCTGTTCAACATGTCATCTATGTTGATTTTTGGTCTGTTAAATTAGAAAAAAATCAGTGTGGAAAAATTGTACCCACATAAAAAATCTTTTCACTGAAATAAGTAAGTCAGAATCAATGTGTAAATATGCATTATGGCTGTGCCCTTGAAAAGCATAGTTTGAAAGTTTTGCTGGCTCAGTCAGTCACATTTGCAATCAAGAGGAATCATGCAGGATTGAACCCTGTCAGAATATGATAGCAATTTTTATTGCAAACAATGGAGGTATTCTAACTCAGTATCATTTAACTTTTGAATGGAATCTTGCTACATGTCAGGAATTTAACATTCTTGCTCATAATTCCAAATCAACCAAAGTGCAAAAAGAGAAATGAACAGTATGAACTGCAAGCGAAATCTATCATTTAGCATGAATTATTTAAATATCATTTTCCCATGTTAAGGAACAACTTGCCAAATTCTGAATAGAAATGAACTTTAAATGTAATATAAGCCTTCAATGAGTTCTCTACCGAGAACTATCTGAACTAGAAAATATAAACAAATTGGTTTTGTCAGTTATGGAAATGCACTTCAGTCAAGAAAAGTAAAGCATTCATCTGTACTTTGTGAGGTAAACATGCATGTTAATAATAATTAAAGAACCCTGCAATTTTTTCTTGTGCATGCAGCCTGTGTCTACTTGAGCAACCACAAAATCCTGAGCAGGTTTATTAAAATGGATGGTGAAGTAAGATAGGTTTTGTAGCAACTATTTATTTATAGATGGTTGCCTTGAGAGAGCAGCTCAGTTCATAGTAAGTGAGCATTATGTTTGGCTATAGTATAAGACATGTTTAATCAAACAAATATGATAATTTTAGAAGTAAAAAAATTATCTAGATCTATGTTTGTCCAGTTGAGTTTGTTTTATATGATTATAAATTAGCAGAAGCAATAGTGTTAGTCTAGGATTAGTACAATTACAAACTAAGTACTTTCCTCTTTGGAGCTATTCTTTCATTTTCTTGTTATAGTTCTGTATTTTCCATTTTAAAACAAACCATAACAGTTTAAAAATAAAATGGAGACAATAAATGTTTTTCTCTCTCCATTTTATGTCAAACAATGTTATCATGGATTCATTTGCATTTTCAATTTATACCTGAAAAGAGAATTATAGATAGAAAACACTTCTGTAAGAAATGCTCTTTCACAACCCGGAAAAGCAAATTTTCTTCAGTGATATCAGCAGCTATAAAAAAATGACAGGATGAGATTAGTATTTTCTTTCATATGCCCTACGGTTGATTCAAAGATAGATTTCATTCTGGCACTTTTTCTGTCTGCTGCATACACATGTATTTTAAAACAAACTTCAGCTTGTCAGGGAGAAAGACACGTTAGCAAACAGTATTTGTTCCTGTTTGGTAAAGAGAGGCCTTTTTTGAATTTTAGCTCTGCTATTGTTTTACCTCCTTTTCACATTACTGCTGAACACTGTTATTTTCACGCTTTCTGAATTCTGTTGCAGGTTTGGCATTTAACTTCATGACTGAACTATCAAATTCATTGTTGTTCTTTACTCAGCACAACCAATTTAGAGTTTGTTTGTGTGGCAATATATGATATGCACTTGCTACTTGCTGCAACATCTAATTACAATTGCAGTTTTCCACCCACAGAGTCTGAAGAATTTTGAACAAATTATGCTTTAACACCAACATCAAAAGAGCTTGCAAAATTTAGACATATTGATTTCAGAGTTTTTCAAGGGAAAAATAATGCTGTTTTTATTGTTGATGCTTACTGTATTGCTATTTACTGATTCTAAATGTCAGGTATGGAGAGGCATCAGTACCAATTAACAGTTTATTTTGAATTGAAAAGGTATATGGTAATTGTGTTCTAATTTCAGTCAGCTGCAAGTGTCTGCTAAACAGCCAAGTGAAATACGAAATAAAAGAAAAACTACATTCTTCAAAGCTGTCATATTAAAGTAATAATATGCTGATTAATCCTTGACTGGAAAATTTTATATAACAACTCATACACAGCGACAGAAGTTTACCAAGTGTCATGGCATAGCTGAAAAGAAACATGCTACTATAACACATTAGCTTCAAAACAAGTTAATTTGATCGGAACTAAACTGAGAGTTTGAATTTCTACTGCAAATGCAATTTGCAAAGTCAGATTAATTTCACTGCATTTGAGGTTATATTGCACATATTCAAAAACAGAAACATTTGTAAATTCAGATCAAGTGTTGCAATTGATAAACAAGTTCTTAAGAGCTGCAAAATTATTTCAGTTTTCCCAAAGGACTTGGCTTTTCATTCAGATAATACACACAAAGCTGAAGAAATCATGCTTAAGACATTCTTAAAAGACTTGACAAGGCAGGTTCTTCATTTTCACACATTTCACATTTGTTAGTGTGCTCAGACCAGTATTATGCCCAAGCTGTAGTAACTGCATAGCTGTCATGTGAAAATGTGTATCTATCCTCCAAGAAGTTGGGTCTCAATTGGTGTTCGGCTGTCGTTTTGTTTTTCTAACTAAAGTACTGATCCCTGATGAGATTGGCATATGTTGTAATTGGTGCATTTGCTTCTAATATCACTCTCTTAATCTATCTTCAATCTTAATTGGTCTTCTTCCAAAACTTAAAGAAACTACTGCTGAAACAAACCATGGCTCATGGAACAGAACTTCTGTGGAGGGATAGATAGGGCTGGCTTCTCTATCCATTGAGAACAGTATTTCAAAGTCATCTGTCCAAGAATTATCTGGGAGTGATCAATCTCTTATTACAAAAACACAGATGTTGAAACTGTGGCTTTGCTGACCTCTGGAATGGAATTAAACTAGTACCTCAATGAGTGTTCTCTGTATAGAGCAGTCCGTTCTCGTTTGCCAGTTTGTTCCTTCATCATCAACATCCATTCAGTGTGAAGATGAAATGTGGCCTCCCTGTTTCTGTAGCACTGAAATTCAATGATGTTCCTTCTTTCATGAAGATGGAGGAGTTTAAGATGTGGATGTGGGTTGAAATCTCTGTCAGATGTTTAATTCCCCTTGTTGCTACCTTTTGTTCAAACAAAACCATGTTACAATACAAAGGCAATTTAAAATGTTTGCATTCAGTTAATCAACATCAGTCTGCATCAGAGCAGCTTAAGTAAATTGCTTTTTGAGTTCATGACTCAATGGTGCAGGTGAGCAATGCCTGACAATATATACTGTCAGAGCTGCCTGAGGAAAGAGAGCTGCAGAGAACACTTCTTCTTTGCAACACCTTCCTTGCATTCTCTTTCTTCGTAAACAATACTAAATTGGAGATTATTAGCTGCATAAAATCCAGACAGGGAATTTCAAGCTGCTGACATTGTGGCACTGAATATACATAGATCAGCAGCAAGGTGCCAGCAGCAATCTGAAACAACCTTCAGCAGACCCCCCATCTAATAAGTACAGATTCAGAGCATCATTGGCTGTGCAGTCTCCCAAGGTTATTGAACAACAATCCTATTTCTGCTAATAGGAGGCACTCCTAGTTCTTTTATAATTAGTCACCATGGAGTTTTTAAAAAGGTTATTGGGTTCAAAGTTAATGCTGTGATTTGTTATAAGCAGGAAGGAAAGCACACACCCACATGCACTCTCTCTCTCACACACACACAGAGCAGAGGAAATTAGCCTTCTCCCACTCATTAGCAAGAGTCACAGTTACCTCGGGCATTGTGTGTATACGTTTTGGCCCTTTTATGCTTCACATCCTCTGAGTAATTGTGCCGGGGTGTGAACATCTGTGGCACCCTCTAAAGCCATTTAGTTGGTTCCCCCTGCATGATCCGTATTGGCCACCCAACTTAAACACACCAGATATTCCTGGGTCTAGCAACGAGAACATTAAAAATAAAGGAAATATTTCCTCCAGCAGGCAAAATGACAGTGCCTTCCGCTGTGGGTGAGTGAGCTGGTTTTCTGTACATTGTAAAATGCAAGTGGCTGGAAAGAGCAGAGTTCACCACCATAATGCTGATAATTCTTGTTTATTTGTTTTCAAATAAAAAGCTTAAAAACTGGTAATTTAGCAGTGGTGTGGTCTGCAAGATGGCATGACATCTGATTGATGCTGTCTGTTTTAGACTATCCAATAAAGGTCAATGGAATGAGGAATAAATAGAAAAACCTGCTCGTCAATAATACCTTTTATTTTCCAGACTGAGGAGCTGTATATTAGAAAGATTATTATCACACTGTGATGTGTGGATTCACACAGATTTTAATATCCACAAAGACATCTATATCTGCAACAAGGGAAGCCTAAATTTTGCTTTAAATATTTAGAGAATTAATACTGAAATTGCAAATCTGTTGATTCCACAGTAGTTTTATTCTTATATGCATTCTTTATATGCACCAAAAGACATATCTGAAAAAGCACATACTGACTTTCATACTGACTTTGTGTCCCAAGTGATCTATTCTTTCACTACTGAAGAGAAGTAGAGCTCAGCACTGGTGCTCTGTAGAAATTTAAGACGAAAGTGTTAGAGGGGGGGCGTGTGCAGGGCTGCAGTAATGAGAGTGTTCTGCAGTCTCAGGGATGTGTACTTGCTCTGAATGCTTACATACGTGTAAACGCATCTGCATCTCTCTGCCACTGCCCTTGCCTTCAACAGTGACTGCACTGCTTGCATTTTAATGCAGAGGTCCTCAGCAGAGTTTGCCTAAGTAGCACACAGAGTTTGTAAAAATGAGTTGAATTATTCTCTCTTCTTCTGGGCCTTGCCAAGTCTCAGAGAGAACCAAAAGGTAGTATTTCTGTGTGAGCGTTCCTCTGTGCCTTCTTTTGAGAAAAGCTCAGTGTTTTCCAAGCTTTCTGTTTGCAATGATAAGGCCAACAATTTATTCAATTGCAGGAGATGCATAACTGCAATGATGTAATTCATATTCAAAAACAGCTAGAAAAGGCCACAAACTTTTCCAGTAGAAAACTCAAACTTTTCCAACAGTATTCCATTACCAATGAGATTTCTACTTGAAGCTAGAAAAGGTAACGTGTTGTTACATATCAAAATTACTTCCAATGTCATATTTGCTAAACTAAACATGTACTTTAAGATCTCTCAAAAAGAAATCCTCTTAAAGCCACTTCTAGTTATCTATATTCTTGTGTCATTTGAGTCACAAAAGGCTTCCCTCTTTCCCTAAACTTAGATTTTCTTTTCAAAGGCTCCTATTTTATATTCAGTTCCAGTATGCTTAGCCATTTTCTCCCACTACCACATTGTTATCAGATGTTCTGCAAGTTGACAGTAATTGCTGAGTGTCGAGGGGAAATGAAGTCAGCACAGTTACATGCACGTTTCTGTGTCAAGTACGCATGATGTTATCATAATCAGTGTATCATTCAGTGGTCTTGTCACCTCATTTCTAGGCTTGATTTAAGATGCACTTTGAAAACACAAAATCAGTGCATGTGACATTCTGTTCTTCATCTATTTTATTTCAGAAATAATCTGAAAAGTTAAATACTACTGAAGCTACTTGTGATTCATTGAACAAAGTTTATATCCAAATAAGCTGTGTCCTGTGAAGGAATATAGAAAGCAAAAGAAAGCTAGAATTGATGGACTTTTTTTTTTAAATGATACTAGAACAGTAAAGTCTATGTATGAAATGTCAGCAAAATTCATATCTGGTATGAAACAGTGCAGTAGCATTCAAAAAAAATAAAAGAAAATAATTTTATTTGATTTTTTATTTGAAAATAATTTTATTTTTATTTCATCAACTTAGATGACACATCTAGATTTTTTCATTGTTTGATAATTCTGTTTTTTCTTTCTTTCTTTTTTTTTTTTTTTCCCAATAGGGTAAGTATTTGTTTGTTTTGTGATTAGACACTCTGTATGATTTTCTTTTTTTTAATCTATATTGCATACCAGCTGGAAGGTGATTTGTGATGTACATTAGTTTGAAAGCCAACAAACCTGTAAGTAATGTATTGCCAGAAAGTAGTCAGATGATATTTTTTATTTTTCATCAAAAAAAACCAAACAACCTAAAGCTTTAATTATAACAAGCCTTCCTAGTAAACCTAAAATTATCATTGTTGGGAAATGTGTAAGAACGTATATAATTTTGCTGAAGTTCTGATACATCTTCCATGCATATTAAAATAAGAGTGCGTTATCTAAGAATACTTGTCCTCCCCCTCCTCCTACAGAGAAAAATCTGATCTGTTCAGTGCAAATGGGTAGACTTTAAAAAAGTATTTGAATAAAAATTCTAAAAGAAAGCAAGAAAAAAATTAATTAAGAAAAAGAAAAATTAGGAATTTTAATCTTCAGTTCAAAACAGTTCTACTTTGAAATTCTTATTGTTGCCTTCATTATGGCATTTTCAATGATTAAACAAATATTTCATATTTATCAGGATATTTCAATTTATAGACCAAATAGCTTGATATTTTAATTTCCATGTCTACCTTTGATTATTTGACATTCTAATTTAGAATAATAGAATTACAATATGTGAAATATATTTTTTAATCAGTTCTAAATCTGGTCTAAAATAAAAATTCACTTTTATGTGAATAGAACCTGAGTGGAAACCTATAGCTCTGCAAAATTTCTTTCCTACCACAGTGTAAATCATATATACATAAAATATTGTCCAAATTAGTAACTATTTAGGTGTACATCTAGACATCAAGTTAATGAATAAGCACCTACAGGAATGGCCCTTTATGTTACAATTATGTCTGAGGTTTAACGTTAAAAAAGTGGCAATGACAGGTGGTTACTTCTTTATATTACAATAACATATAAATCACACCATCAAATGAAGAAAAAAACAGGTGAATAAGTCTATCTATATAATTATTTCTTTTAGATTTCTTTTGAACTCTGCTTTAGTCCAAAAGTCAAAATCAACTAGTTAAACATTGCAAGTGTCCTCCTTGTTATCGTGATAGGAAATTCAGGACCTAATTTTCTCATTTTTCTACATATTAAATCACAAAAGAAAAGTCAAACACCCCAACCATTTCTAAGCAGAAACTCATCAAAATCTTAGAAAAGACTTGAAGAGAGACAAGAGACTCTACTCTACTTCCTTAATGGTTTCAAAGCCTGGAGGCTTCACTTTTCTAGACAGTTTCTGAGACAGCCCTATGCACACTGTGCCCTGGTAGAGGCCTTCATTTCAGCTCCAGCTGATGGTGTCTGAGAATGGTTGGAATCAGTATATGCCCACAGCTTGCTTCCAGAACACTATCCAGGCCGCAGTCCTCTGAAGAGAAAGACCATTACCAGCCTGAGCATGCACAGTGTTCTTTGACAACCAGACTTTTAAGCTTTTTCACAATGCAATATATGCTTAGAGTAAACCAAACATTGCGATTCCAGTACTGGGATGAGAAGCTGAATTTTAAGAATCCTCACCAAATGACTTTTTTTAAAATGGTAGAAGTTTTATTTCACCCGTATGCTTTCATGGCCTCAAGACCCAGATGAATACTGACAAGCAGTATGTTTAACTAAACTGTTTAACTTAAAAGCTATATGATTAAATTCATAGAAGGAATCAGAAAAATATGCATCTCTAGAATTTGAAACAGCCTTTGGGATTGATTTGCATAAAAAAATATGAATCCATGGTAACCTCACCACTGGCTGCTGACAGTGTGTTAAATATCTAAATACAAATGCGGTAGATGGGTTTTTAGATTTGTTTGCATTCTTTCATGGTAGAGTAGTGAGCTATGTTGCTTAGACTCCCAGGTTCTCTACATTAAAATATATGCCTAAAAGCTGCTTTGAAGCACTCATTTTTATACTCCTTTTCCAAATATCTCTATTCAAGATGGAATTCAGAGCCAAGACCTGCTTCACTGTGATCTAAGCTTCAGATCAAATGATTTAAGTCTACTCTCATTTCCTTTGTTGACTTCAAATAAGACATATAGAATGCTTCAACCACATACATAGTCTATCATAACAGGTTCATAAAACACTTCACAAATGTCATTCTGTTGACTTACACAGTTATTTGACTATTGATCTTGTCTTGCATTCTCATTAAGGTAGTAATTGATATAGGCACAATAATCTGAGGGTACTCAAAATGTTTTTTGTTCTGCTTTACTCTAGTTAAACTTTTGACAAAACCAGCTGTGTTTGATTCTGTAAATATCTGAATTGTGGGTTATCTACTTCCTTTCTTTCATAAGAAAGAGAGACATCTAAGATGGTCTTCAACATCTTATTAGAAGTACTAGATATTATGTGGTTAAAAGTTACCAACGTGGACATGCATCAGTAGTATTTCAGGAAGACTGTTCATGTTCTTTCAAAAGCAAGAAGTGTAAGTTAGGTAATAATAAAGTGAAATCTAGAGTTGAAGGAATTCAAGAGCAGATTATAAATGAAGCTAAGTATGTATGACTGAACCAAATTTTCTCTCTGCTTTTACAGCAAATTCAGAAATAAAGGTAAATAAGGTAATGGAGATTATGCAGGTGTGCTGGTTAGAATGAGCATCTTCTCCTTCAATCTCACAGTTTTGTCATTGGCTCTATAACAAGCATCTAGGAGAACTAACAGTACTGTCTTTGTGTAAATCAATTTGAGGCAATTCATCTAAGTTTCTGATAAGCTGCCTAACTCTTAAAAGGCAAAACTAGATATACAAGCAATTTTGATGGGAGAGAAAAATTAGCATGTTCAAAGACAATTACCCATGTTCAAAGCTAGGGATACGTTGCTGCAGTTTTACAATCAGTTTAAACTAGGTAAGGCTGGAAGGCCTGCTGAAAGAAGTGGCACCGTCATTCTTCTGCAACTTTATTTCTCCCTTGTGTCAGTACAAGTATTTACCTTCCAGATAAAACTAAACAGTTTAGCTTTTTCCTTGTTGGTTTCAAGCAAGATCAGTTCTCTGACTTGGTTCACCGTGTAGCTTTACGAAGCATCCCCAAGAGGGGGAAGATGACAGGGAGGCGAAAGGAGAATGATAGAGACATCTTTTGGCATCAGTGCCAGATGCTGCTGCTGAGAACTGATTTCAGAATTACAGTATAAGATGCAGTAGGTTGCCTGCCTTTATTGATTACAGATGGGACCTCACTGGCAGGGCTATAAAGGAGACAAAATTGCTTTAAAAATCTCTGTGTACAGTAGACAAAAAGAATTATGTTAAAAACATTTCACTTCTTCAAATGAAAATAGATTTATTAATGAAAAGGAAAAGATTTGGGCATTTATTTTGTTTGTTTGTTTGTTTGTTTTGCTAAGAATGTTTTAAAACCTGTTGTATACACAAACCTAGAGAGAATAGTTTTTCAACAGATATAAACAGTAAAAAAAATTCAGAATACTAAATGGATACATATTGTATTTTTTTATTTTATTTTAACTGTGCACAAAGGAATAAAATATAAGTCATATATAAATAAGGAAAAACTAGACCAACTTGTCTACAGTATTTAGCAAAGGCTCAATAACATTAGGAATTGTGCAGATTGATTAAAAAAAAAAAAAAAGGAAAAAGGAAATCATGTTTCTATTCTATTGCCAGAAAGGATTATAATATTCTGTGTACTTCATACATCTCTGAATGAAATGGCACAAAAACGGAGAAAGTGAGTTTGAATGGCAGAAAAGTAAGATGAAGTGGAATAGTAGGGTTAGCATTGTTCTGACTTCAGTTAAAACTTGACTTTCACATTATCTTAAATCGTGAAGATAGATTTGAGATTGTTTGAAATAGCTTGGATAAGAGCTGAACTTATATACATTTTTAGTCTCTTTGCTTTCTCTTTTAGTGCGCCTTTTTCTGATTCTGGGTATAAACATTATCCACTGAAACATACCATACCCAAAGAATATAACCAGCTAGATATATTCAGATATTCAATTTTTTTTCAGATAAATATTTTCTTTATGATATATTTGAAATCCATGAGTCTTGGGGAATAATGGCTCTGGCTTAGCTTTTGCTGTCATAGCTAGGACTGTGGACAGCCAAAATCCCAAACTTGAACCAAATTTGTCTGACTTTACTTCTCAATGGAGAAAACAACTTCTGTGCATTCAATTTCTCTTAATTTCAATGATATGATCTGCTTGACTTCAATTATTTTGAAATCTGATTCAGTTTAGAATTCAGGATTTCATTGTGAAGTAGAAACCTTCATCTTTCCTTTTATGAGGTTTCTGAAGGTACTTTGTCTGAATGAGAAAATTATTCTTCTGTACTCCATTGAATTGTCTTTTTGTAATTATCATTTTAATTATCATTGTCTTATCATTTTGTAATATTAAGGTCCACTGTTTTTGTCATAAATATAAGAGCTTATTAATACACAACTCGGTAGTAGTAGGTGTACTTACAATCCTCCTCTTACTTACAATTTACATACAATGTACTTATATCCTTTATAAGTAGACAGTCTGAATATGCTGTCTGTACACTTCTGTCTAAATCATATTTTATCTTCAAACTTTGATACCCTTGTTTTAAAAGAAAATATTTTAGTTAGGATTTTTTTTTCAGTTTAGAAACTGAATAAAAAGTTTTTAAGTTTGGCAATCTCACCTTTTGCCTGAAGATCAGTTCCACTACTTTCCATGTCAAACCTTACCACAATCCTTTGAACAGTCTTCATTAAATAGGATAGATATTAACACTATTTTCAATTACAATTTGACATAATGCTCTCTGCAGAATTTCCAGAAGATAACAAATATCAAATTGTAATGGGAAGTCACATTTGATGATTGAGTTAGGATCATCAACATAATACAAATGAGAAATATTGGAGAAATTCTGAGATATCCCTTTAAAAAAAAAAAAAAGCTGTAATAAAGATTGGAAAAAGAATGCAGATACAGTCTCTGAAGTATTTGGTTAGATGTCATATCCAGAAAAGGAAGTAAGCTGTTATTATGGTAACAAAGGTTTTTACTCAGAGTCCAATTATAGCAACTGTTGAAAGTAATTTTCCGAATCCAAAATGTACTGAGCAATAGAAGCTTCAGGAAAAAAAAAAAAAAAAAGTAAAATAAGAAAGCTATTGTGTGGTCTTTGGCAGAAAAGTGAAACAAAAGCTGGAGCAACTCATGATTGATCTAAACAGTAGAATCTGAAGTTTGTCTGACATCATTTATGGAATTTTAATTAATACAGAGACCAGTGAAGCTGTCAAGACTACAAAGACTGAAGCAGAAAATTAGGACAGAAATGTATTGTTTACAACTTCACTATATACAATTTTGAATGTTATCTTCTTCCTTTATATATGAAATTTTTAAAGTTACATCTTGCTTTCCTGTGTTGGAAGTTTGTCTTCTCAAGTGACTGTTTTGGCTTCCTGAATATTTATATGGAGCACATTTTTATGCACCATAAACTGAATGAAGCCTCTTTTTAAAATGTTGAATGAAATCATCTTCATTTTATATTAAAACATTTCTTTACAGAGCTTTTTGTTGATTTTTATATATTAATATTGCTCCCAACTCTTCGAAAAACAAGTAAAAAAAAAAAAAACACCTGGAAAAACTGGATCATGCTCTCATTTATGTTAAGGTGAATTGAGCTTACAGTGAAACAACTGGGAAGGGATAACAGATGAGGAATGAGATCAATCATCAACATAAGCTCAAGTGACTTAACAAATGAAGTGCTGAAAATTTCTCTTAATTTCATTCTAAACAGTCAGTGTTGGGATGGATATTCAGTCTGAGCAACATCTGAGCTTCTCAAATAGAAACAGAGCTTGTGACTAAAATGCAATTGTCTGAGAAGAATCATTATCTCTTTTTCAAAAGCAAGGAACTACATAGTACTGTATTTTCTCAGGTTCAAAGAGTAAATCTGAGGTCGAGGTCTGGTCCTGAAATCAAACCAAGATATTTTGACTTCATCTTCAGTAAGATATTATCTCTTGATGGTCTATCCCTCCATCAACCAAGATAACTTGACTTCTGGCAACAGAGAATCTAATACTTCTCACACATCTTCAGGAAATGTACACACACACTCCTGACAAGATATTATGTTCCACCCATCCAACTGGGACTATGCCAGTAATAAAATTTATTCCTTGAATTTTCATTATAGTTAATCTTCTGCTATTTACATTATTAAAAAACATATACATCTTATCTACTTGTTTGGTAATTATCTGATGTCAAATCAGTGGTGGGTGAAGCAAGAGAAAAATTCACCTTCTTCCCTGTCCTTTGGATCTGTGAATCAGTGAGCAAAGAATTACAGCGTTATATGCAGTCTCAAAAGTTAAAGAAGGTGAGGATGTAATCTGAATCAAAGTTAACTAATTATTTTGAGTTAGTTAACTAGCTGGATCATATTAACTAGGAAATTAAAGACCTCGTGACAAAGCATAAGACCAGAATAGAAATTAGGCCATAGGAGCGAAGATTGGAAAGAGGGTCATGTCACACCTTTAAGTTGAAAAAATAAAGAACAAAAAATTATAAACTAAAAGGGTGTGGGAATTTCCCAGATGAGAATTCAAAGTCTGAAACAAAAAACTTATGGCAAATGGATGCAATCAAGAAAAATAAATGAAAGGCTTGAGTCAAGCAGAAATAGTGTCCTGAAACTGGAGCCATGTGTGTCAGAATGGAATACATACAAGTTAAATAGTCTGTTTTGTAAGATATTGGGCATATGGGAAATCATGTCTTATTGCTAAAATAATCATAAGATTAAAAGAAAAAAGGAAATAGATAGAACTTCCTTTGGTCACATAATGTCAACACGTTGTCAAATGCCTTCAAAGCAGAACAATGCACTTTTCATTGTCACAACAATCAGTTAATCAGAACAAAAGGATGTTCAAAAAATAGATATTCAAAGGCACATATCCCAAATACAGATACAGAAAAAGTAAAAAAACAGCAAAAAGAGAATCATAGATAAGAGGAAAGTATCCATTCCATGTTTTTTCAGCCCCAGAATATAAGGATAACTTTTGAGGAAGATGAGCTACTTCCTGAACTTAGATGGCACGACTTTCTGCAAATACCAGTTCTTTTCATGCATTCCTTGCTTGTGAGTAGTACATCTGAAGCACAATTTGAAATAAGTGATCACAGACAGAAGGAAAAGGCAGATGATATAGCATCTAGTGGAACTAAAAATAAGCAAATGTAATAATTACAAATAAGAAAACAAGAAAGAAACTGAAACAAATAAGCAAAAGTATGGAATTCATCAGAGTTTTCTGAATGATTTGAGATGCAACCAATATTTAGTTCAGAAATTCCCTTTTTCCATAAGAGACAAAGTTAAAGAGGGAGACATTCAGACGGCTGAGCTAGGTACAAGTAATGGAAAGTACCATGATAGAATAGGAATGGAAAAATACAAGATCAAATTTCTTGATAACACAGGCAGGATAGCTCAAATTCAAAACAAATAACAATGATCTGTGAGTCAGATCCTAAATGTAAAGATAGTTTTAAAATATGAAAATGTTATGTAGTGTGCACATAAATGGCATTCACAATCCATGGGACAGAGAAGAGAAGATGTTATAACAGGCAAAGGTGCTTACTGAGAATTCAGACAGACATCTTGAAATGAACCACGTCAGAAACAATGAAAATATGTCAGGCCTAGTTTCTTTTCTGTCTCCAGCATGATGGCAAAATGAAAAGCTTACGCTATCAAGAGAGTGGAGAGAGTAATATGGATTGCTAAGGTGATAATGTCTCTAAAAAAAGCTTTACTGTTTTTTCCACTTGTAAGCATGCTTTGCATGAATGTTTGAAATTGGATGTTCAGATGACAAGATGCCATTCACATTTATATAATTGCTTTGACTCTGCCACACACACTTAACATCTAATTTTGGTAACACATGAAGTTATCTGGGAGCTTTGACGCAGCTCATTATTATGCTTATTGCAGCCAAGAAGTCAATGTACCACAGAGTGAACAGTCTTTTCTAGAAAAAGGCATGTAAAAATAGATTAATGTGCACACTGGTGGAAAAGTTTACAGTATCACTACTGTAAGACTGTACCTGCACTTCTCATCAATGTAATAATGTGATATCGGTGCATTAATGAAAATAAAATGAAGCTAAGAGAGAGTCCCTTGACTTGTTAGATTCTGTATATAAACTCAGCCTTTGGGATGAACTAGGATCACAGCAATAACAATACAAATTTTAACCTAACTCTGCTTTTGAAAAAGGAACAAATGTATTGTGGCCATGTTATGCATTCAGTAAGAATCATACATATATAATTGCTTACATGTGATAGGCATTTTTGAATTCACACATAGAGAAAAAAGACTTGATTCTAAAATCAGTTTAATGCACGTATTTTTATTTCATGCAAAAAAGAATTTGTAGCACTACAACTATGTTGTTCCTGGCTCTTATGTTTAAGACAGTGCTAAAGGCACCTTTGCAAGTAATGCCATGAATTGAGTGTCATTACAAGTATCCAGTATGAAAACAGATAGCAAGGGAATATCACAGTATTATTTCTTGTCAGCACTGGCTAGAGAATAAATATCCTTATCAGAATGAAGTAAATTGCAGTGCAGTATGTTTCGTGTATTCTTGCCCTTTCACAACAGGTAAAATAGAAACTTGTTTGTATGCTTCTGTTAGTCCTACATTTCTTGCTCAGTTGTTCATGACCTATTTCAAATCCTCTTTTTATATCATTTGTTACAAATTTTTGAAATTTAACATCACTGGACAGTCATTTGCATGTTAGAATTATATCTAATATATATTTTTAGTTTCTATGGTTAATATGTAGGCAACAAAATCAACCAGAACAAACAATACAACATGTTGCTTCATGCGATGCCTTCTTATTTTAGACAAACTTGAAATATTGCCTTGACTTTAATTTAGAGTGTCTTAGTGATTACTGTCCGTGCCATTCAACGAAAGTGAAAAAAACACATCCTGTAGGTTTTCTTCATCCAGAGCCAACAAGCATACAAAAGGAATAATATCATTTATCTGAAAAGGTTGCCAGTGAAGCACAGAAAAGGATTCTAATCCCGTTTGCCTTTCAGCAGGTGATGTGCATGACTTCACACTGACAGTAGAAAGCCTTTCAAGTTAGTGGTGGAGCTCAAAAACAGACACAGTAGATATTAAAGAAGAAAATGTCCTAGAATGCTCTTATGATCATAATTTTTTTATCGTTATGTGAGGATAAATTCTTCTACTTCAGCATTATGACTTTAGAGGTCATATAATTCCATAAAGGGTGACATAAAATTGAGATGCCTAATTTAAACTTTGTTTAGTGCCCAAAGCTTTCAAGATTATCCTTGCTACAGCACAGTTCACACAGCTGTATTTTAACATAAACTGGTGAAAAACAGCACAGACATAGATCTAGAAGCAAAAATAACAGTGCTTTTGCTTCTAATAAAAAAAGCATGGGCTATATAAAGGACAAACACACAGCTGGAGTAACAGACAGTGCTGCTGAACACTTTCATCCTCAGGAAATGTTTCTCTTTTTTTTTTTCTTTTTCCTGACACATAATCTCACTAGTATATCACCCTACAAAGTATGTGGTTCTTCTGTGTGTTCTTCTGTGTATTCTTCTAGAACATTATTATTTGAGGTACTTAATGTGGATGTGAAAAGCAATGCTTCATCACCTTGCATCTCCAAACAACAACACCTCCAAACCTTTATAATTGGTGACTTAATATTAAACTATTAGTTCATGGTGTACATTTTGACAGCTTTTTAAGAGTATAATTCAATAAAGTTTAATCTCTCTTCCTCTACTGTTAAAAATGTTAGGCATAGCTTTGTCATGCAACTTTAAAGGATTAAGATGGATGCTCAGTTTGAATCCTTGTTATGTTACTATCTATTAGGCAATGGAGAAGCATTGGTCTCAAAATAGGAATGCAACCACTGTATTGTGTCGACAGAAATAGTAAAATGAATAAGTACTTTATTACAGTACCTTAGTTGATTATAGAAGGATAGGATTAGTTTGCCAATCCTAATCCAACCCTGTTCATACTAAAAATTGTGGCATAAATTCCCTTGCAGAAAATATATACTTGACCGCTGCAGCAAGCCAAGAATGTGAAACTCTCCAAACAAGTTTTATTTTATGTTACTGAGAGAGACCCACCTCTTTTCAGAAGTACTCCTAATTTAACACAATTTTTGTTTCCACTTCAAGATTTATATAATATTAAGAGAATGTTTTTAATCTAGATATACTTCTGTAGTGGATATTCAATAACTGGAAATTTTTATATTTGTGCTTTATGAGGTCTGAAGATTTTTTTATAGAGATTTGTAGCTTTGTAGTTCCAGTGAACAAAAGCCATGTTATTCATGGGATTAACATCCAAAACCTATTGCTTCAGCTGTTGAACATCAATGATATTTCAAATCACCGATGTTGTATGCCTAAATGTTAATTTTCTTAAGAACTTTCTTGGCAATCAATGTATATATCCTTTCAGCCTAGGAGATATAAATGTTAAACTTTCCCATTTTACAGATGGGGAAATGCAGAGTTAAGATCAAATGTCTTTTCCAAGATCAGATAGATATTCTGTGGCAAAACTACCATGTCTAAATCCCATGATAGCACTAAAGTAATTGGATCACTCTTTATTCTTTACAGTAACACATTCTCTGTCAAATATCAGTTTTAAACTTGTTGATTTTTGAAATTACCTATCACTTGGAATTGACAAAGATGCGTGAAATGCTTAGAATACTTGAAAATTGGTTGTTACTCAAATTTCATCAGTTAAATTCCTGAAATATGAAAATGACAGCATTTTCCCCTAATAGCTTTCTCAATATTTCATAGCATCAGCATAACAATTATTTTCGTATTAGCTGTCGTCTTTCGGTTCATTCCTTCCATACAGATTTTTAATCTCATTGAGTATCTGTTTTTAAATTCCTTCCTTGTAGTTTTACTTTACACAGAAAACTGAAGAGAAAGAAAGAAGAAAAATGTTATCAAAACATTTTTAACTCATAAATTCATCTTTGTCCCATGTAAATATTTCAAAAGAATGCAAAAGACTAATTCATTTCTCTTCTGATTTCCTCTTTCTTCAGTTCATTGTTATTCAGTTGAAGAAAGCTGTGTTAGTAATATGTATTAGTAATTCAGGTCTTCATCATTTCCTTAAGGAAAAAGAAAACATACCAATAAAAATGTAATGTTATTTTTCATAATGCATAAATAGGATTTAGTAGCTGTGTTTTTATTTATTATTATTATTATTTCTTTTAAGGTTCAGAGTGCTGTAACTGAACAGGAAAAAAACACATTAAAATTAGATGTCAATGAAATTTTATATTTTATTTTTGATTTTGCTGTGTTTTATTTTTCTGTAGTGTTACTCAAAAGTTCTCAAAAAATCAAAGTGGATTTCTTCTCTTAGAATTTGAACTTGGTAACTATCAACAGACAGCTATGAAGAGAATAGATCTCAGAACTGCAGTTTATTTCCAGGAATTTCATGCACATTTATTATTTTAATGCAACAGACTTCTAACTCATCCAAAAGTTTTCCTCTGAATCTATAACTGAGTTTTCTGATGCAGATCAACCACCTACCCTCATTTTTCAGTACAGAGAAGAAAGCTGGACTGACTTCACAATAACCAGATGCCTTAAAAGATTCTGCATACCATTATTGTAATATAAGCATTTCTTTCATGCCTTTTATTCTATATAGAGTGTGCTGTTAGAGATAACGAGCTTTATTATGGCACTGAGATTGGTTAGGTTTAGGGATCAGTCTGGATAGGATTGACAGGAATATCATCAGCTTTATAGTGTAAGATAAAGAATAAAACATTTTTCTAGAAAGCCTCTAAGCAATTATGGTTACTATGTTTAGCTTTTATTAATACCTTTTATACAGAAACTATGTATATTTGGCACATTACAGATTATGTAGGGGGAAGGGAATTCAGCCTATTTGGAATGTAAATAGCTTTCTATATTGACTTTTTCAAGTTACAAAGTTGTGGAAAGAAAAGGAATCAGTGATGAAAACAAAGATGCAAAATGATTCCAAAAGTAATTACTGATAATATTAATCTGTATTTAAATTTATCTGACTCTTACATGGAAAATCTTGCAGGACTTTAATGTTATTTTTAATGGTAATATTTATGTGAATGTTAAAGCATCTGCCGCTGAATTTGTGTGATATGCAGTATGATTCTGATAACGCCAGATGCAGGGATTGAATAGATAATTGCTGCTGGTGTAGAACATAAAAAATTCTCAACAATGACCTGTTCAACAAGTGTAAGTAATTAATCTATAGCTCCATATTGCAATGCGAACTCAAATCAGACCTCATTACAAAAGGCACATTACAAATGACTGAAAGTAGCAATATTTGTTACAAATAAAAGTGACATAGCTTGTACATGAAAAGCTACATTTCACAGGTAATGCGGTAGTTTTCTGTGCTTTATCATTTAGACAAAATACCACCAAAACTGTTTCAGCAACTATGTTGTTTTGATGAGCAGCTCTCTTGAGTTACTTGACCACTTTTTTGAAAAAAAAAAAAAAAGCTCTAATTCTGAATAGGATTACACTATCAGTCTAAATGCTCCAAAATATTTAAAGTTATTTAAGAAAAAAAACCAACAACAAAAAATAACTTGGAACCTTCATTAATACTGATACTATTTATCACAATACACCTATCTATTAGAATTTCTTTCTAGCCTTGAATGGTTTATAATTTTGGTCTTTCTAAATGGATGTATGATTGTTTTCCAGGCTTTGTTCTTTCAATTAGCCTTTGGAGATAGTTTCAAATTGGAAAGGTGTTTTTACATTTTCAGATAATTTGTTTCTGCTCCATCAAGAAAAATGGAGAAACATAGGATGACATGAGAATATCTGCAGCTAGTGCAGCACCCTGAGGGCTTGTTTGACAAGATCTTAGTGATGCAGGTCAGAAATATTATTTTGAGTAGATGGATATTGGAAAAGAAATCTATCTCATACTGGGCCTGATCAAAGATCAAGAATACAAGTATGAAAAAAACAGACAAAAAAAAAGATACAAGTCTAGTTCTTTCAAAACTTGCAGAAGAAAATAAAGTCATCTTACACAGAGCCTGGTCTGAGATAAATCATGTAAATATAAAACAAGAATTGCTTGTAGAAAGTTACATATATCAAAACATTTGCTTCGTACTTGTAGTAGAAGTGCTAAGTCATGGCTTGAAGCAGTGATTGAGCACCTGGTGGGAAAGCAGCACAAAACCAGGAGGGCTCAGGTGCATGCAATACACCTGAGTGACTGGAAGGGGTGAAACTAGGTTTCATTCCTTACCAGACCTTGTTTGAGTGTTGGCATTGGAGGCAAGAATATCTTCTTGGAGATCCTTGCCTACCTGAATTTTTTTTAGAGGTAAGCAATTTTTTTTTATTTTGAAACTTTTCTATCCACTGTTTTTGTTTATGTTAGTACTGTCAGAACTGCTTAACTGAACTCCTCAAACTGTTCTTTTCTTAAAAATAAATAAATAAGTGATTAAGTTCTAAAGTGTTAAAATTCAGGTAAAACAGAAGTATGTTTTCAGAGACAAACAAATTTTTTTTTTTTTTTTTTTTTACTTTTTCTGTAATTTTAAAGAAGCACAGGCAAGAAGCAAAAGCAAGAGAGTATAAAAAGATCACATTGAGATGCTTTGGGGGGGGGTTGCAGAGGTCAAGTGTGCATCAAGAAGCAAGAAAAAGCAATTATGATAACTTCTAGTGATTTTTCTCTTTAAGAATACATTTATGTATGCTGAAATATATCCATATACACTAAATATTTGATTAAAAGAGGAAAAAATGTCATTCCCAAATTTTAGCTAATTCCAGCGGGGAAGGTAAAGAAATATTAGGTATGCAAAAAATAAAAAAATAAAAAAAAAAACCAACAAAGAAACAACAACAAAAAAAACCATGCCAGCTAATGGGGAAAAAAAAAAAAAAGGAAACAACAAAGAAATACAAACTGATGTAACCTTATGTTTTGATAGTATGAACTGTATTTAGATGTTTCAAAAATATGCTTGCTTTTTTATTTTTTTCTTGGTGGAGTCTGTACTTGTTCTTCATGCTTGTGTTACTGGACAATTCCAGCTTCTAGCTTGGAAATCTCAGCAACCAGGCCTTAGAATTAGTGCACAAATGTGAGAACCAAGTTGATGCCTTTATGAGCTCACTGAGTTTAAATCACTTTACAGACTAATTCATTTTGAAATTGTGCATTAAATTGTGGAAGAATGCATCAGTTTATGTCTTTTGAAGGAATTAAGAGCTACCCTACTGTCTAGCTCCAACTTATAGGAGGGAGATCACTCCCTTTTGAAGGCAAACACCTTCAAAGAAATGCTTTGAAAGTGATGCCTGCCATCCCACTTGCCTCTTAGATAAGACAGAGTCTTACCTCAAGAAATGCCTCAGAAAGTGAGCTTTGAGCCAAAAGAAAAAAGGAATGATTCAGATACATATGCTCACCACTCAGTAATGCAGCCTCTTCCAATGTTGTGTCTCAGTGACAATAAAATCCCTTCTGGCTTATTTCTTTTGTACTAAAAATCATTAAAGTTTGACAGCATGCTATGCACCAGTGAACATTATTGTTTGACTGATTAGTCCATTCTCATTGAGAGAATGATTGTAGTACTATGAAATTGGGTAATAAAGATTTCAAGAACTACAGGTTTACATTTACCTGCAGTTTATTATAGTCACAAATTGATTCAATAGATTTGGAAAGGTAGAGTATAAATCAAATACTTCCCTTTTCAGCATGTGTTCACTGATATAAATAGCACCTTTTGCATAAAAAAAGGGGGGAAAGTATGGAAGAAGCCTCTGAAGGCCATGTATCCTTATCTCATAAGCAGGTCTAACCTCAAATTCAGACCAGCCTGTTCTAATTCTTCTCCACCTACTGGGGATTTCCAGGGAGTAAGACTTCATTGTTATGTGGGCTACCCTTTCCAGTGCCTACCCACTGTCATTATAAAGTTTTCTATTCTTATGTTCAACTTCATGGAATTCTTAAGAGTTGGAAGGGACCTCTAAAAGCTGTAGTCCAACCTCTCCTACAGTGAACGGGGACTGCCACAGCTAGATCAGGTTTCCCAGATCCTGAAACAGCTTCAACTTTAAAGCCTCCAGAAATAGGACATTAACTACATCTCTGGGCAACCTGTTCCTCACCTGTGCCTCACCGCTCTCAGTGTAAAAGACTTTTTCCTTATATCTAACATAATCCTACTCTCTTTAAGCTTGAAGCTCTTTCCTCTTGTCCTATCACCGCAGACCCTGCTAAAGAGTCTGTAATCTTCTTTCCTGTAACTTTCCTTTAGACACAGAAAGGCTCTATCAGGTCACCTCAGAGCCTTCTGTTCTCCAGGCTGAGGAGACCCAGCTCTCAGCCTTTCCACATACGAGAGGATGAACGTAAACATTCATCCCTCATAAACCATTGCTTCTACATTTTTGATTTTTTCCAGTGATTGTGTTTTCTATGTAGTTAAGTTATAATTTGAACAGTAAAAATTATACAGAGGGTAGACTGGATTGAGTAGATGGCAATTCCTTAGAAACTGGACAGTTAGATGAACATAATGAAACTCCACAGTATTCTATCATTACAGACCTGAAAAGCTAAAGAAAAGAGAAAAGAAAATCTCTGAGAAGAAACATATATCATCAATTTAGTTCTTTAAATAGACTGTGAAACTTAACAGTCAAAAATGCTAGTTGGTAATTGCTGTTATTAACAATGTACATAAAATCTGCAATTAAGTCCTCTTTACTTTGAACAGTAACTGGACCTTGTACAAGATCCTTCTCATCTTCTTGATGTTCAACATTCAATATGATTTTTAATGTTCTTCTATGTAAAATTTGCTTAATTCACAAGACAAAAACAAAAAGAGAGAAAAATATTTTGCACCTTGTCTTATTGTGCATATATTTAATTTTATATTTCTTCTTTCTGACTTCCTCTTTCTTTCTCCTTCTTGCAGCTGGTAAGAGGTTAGTATTTCTAGAAAAGAAAATGCAATAATTTTGCAAAAATTGTGCAGTAAATTTACATTAGCAAAGCCCAGTAAATCTGAGGAGTCAAGTCAGGGTTTAGAACTTGGAGATGAGTGTTTCCTGTGTGTACTCTTGCATAGTGTGGGCATAGCACTCACCAACAATTAAGAGAAATCATTTCTCATTCAAAATTCATTATATTGTCGCTACAGATTTAGTAACATTCTGGCAGTTTCTATTGATTAATCCAGGGATATTGTGGAAATCTGAGCCACAGTGAAAGTGCCTTTAAAAGGACATAATGATTTTAGTTGGGGAGAATGGTACACAAGCCTAGTAAATAGAGGCTATTGGTATAATTATTTTACAGTGTGCTATGAGTTTGATCCTCTACTCTGCCCTGGTGACACCTCACCTGGAGTACTGCATCTTGGTGTGGAGTCCTTAGTACAGGAGAGACACAAACCTTTTGGAGAACATCCAGAGAAGGGCCACAGAAATGATCCATGGAATGGATTACCTCTCCTATGAGGACAGGCTGAGAAAGGTGGGACCCTTCAGCCTGGAGAAGAGAGGGATCTGATGTGACCTGATAGAGGCCCTTCAGTATCTAAAGGGGAGTTACAGGAAAGAATCATGGAATGGCCTGGGTTGAAAAGGACTTCAAAGATCTAGTTTCAACTCCCCTGCTGTGGACAAGCACCAACCACTAGACCAGGCTGGGCAGATCTACAACCAGCCTTGCCTTGAATGCCTCCAGGGATAGGGCATCCACAACCTCTCTGAGGAAAGAAGAGGACAGTCTTTAGCAGGGTCTGTGGTGTCAGAACAATGGAAAATGTTTCGAGCTCAATGAGCTCAATCTTGCTGAGGTGTAAAAATAAAATCTTTTACAGTAGACAGAAAAGCAGGAAAACAAAACAGAAGGTTGGTCACTTCAGAGACTGAAGTCAAATGTTGAAGATGACTCAAAATATTTTTCAACTTCTGACATAAACATAAGGAATTTGCTTCGCTAAGGTGGCTTAGGTAATTTACAAGTGTCTTATCCTTTTAAACTGTATGTGTTCAAAGCAATAACTTTCAATATCAACAGTGGTTTATGAAATACATTATATCTAGTGAAACTCTTTCTGTGAGGTCTTTACCTGGTTATTGATAGAGCCATTAAATCTTGAGAACATGTGATGGGAGGGCTGTCTGTATCTGTATCTTAAAGAAAATAAATACTGTTTCCCCAGGCCACATATCAAAGACACCACTGGAAGAAATCTCTGCAGAAATAGTTTTCTATCTAGATTTATTCAGAGACAGATTGAATATACTTGTCACATTTTGTAATATTTAATATCCTACAAAACACAATGCCACAATGCAGCTTGTGGTACACAGGCACACACTTTGCTGGGTAAAGAACTGGCTGGAGGGTCAAGCCCAAAGAGCGACGGTGAATGGAATTAAATCCTGCTGGTTAAGGACCTAATTAAAGAAATTTCTTACTTTTTTTTTAGGTGAAAATTAGGATTTAAATATTTATTATACTTCTACACTACTTTCCACTTATTGTCTTATTTTATCTAGCATTCCCAGGGCATTGTACTTTATATATAAGTCTTTGGCTATGCACACTCAAGAGACAACCAACTAGAATGACTGATGGGAGTGTTTAAAATAGACAATGGACATATGTTTTTAAGAATGTTTAATTAAATAGATCTCCTCATAAATATACACTTTATTCTGTTCAACTAATAGTTTTTTGTGAAGCTTTGAAATATGAGTTCAAATTAATCTTATTCTTTGGAAGCAGTGTAATCTTAATAAAGCTAATTATAAATGAAGTTATATAGAAGAATAAAAGTATGTTCTTTAGGACAATTATGATTTCTTTGATGTCATGGGAAAAAAAGGTCTTCATTTGAGTTCAGATTACTTTCTGTATCAGTTCTCTCTTTGCTCATGGATTTGTGTAAGACAGATCTGCTTGCCAAAATTAGTGAATTACTGTTTCAGCTATATTTCTCCATTTTCCAGTCAAGTGGTTTGCAATTAAGTAAAAGTATACATTTAAAATTCTCATAATTTTTTTGTAAATGATAATTAATGTTTGTAGGCAATTTATATATATTTCTTTTCCTACAGTCTTTCCGTCTTTCCATACACCAACAGTCAAACCTATTATCTATAGTGATATGGCTCTTTTCCTGCCCTCCGTTGGAGAGCGGGCTCTACTGATGAGCTTTAGAGTTACATATTGTGAAATGAGTACAGTGGTAATATTTATGGAAGGTGGAAAGGTGGCATAAAAAGATGTAACTAAGTCTGTTTCAGAGCTTAGTAGCCTTAGAAACCTGTCCAAGTTTCTTTGCTATAACATAGAAAAGAAATGGTGGATCATTTTGTTAAAAACATCTTTCTCTCCACACTCTAAAAAGGACAGAAAAGGACAAACAATTAAGAACAACACAACTGTGGACCATACTTGACACCCAGGTTCCCTCAATCTCAAATGTTTCTCCTCTCTCTCATTTTATTGGAAAAAACAAAAGCAATATTTAGTGCCTCATTTAATTCCTCCCTCTGGATAGTTTGCTCTGCATAGCTTTGATTTAACTTTGTCTTCCTCCATATTTGTAATTCTCTTGTAGTTAATTTACTTATTTGAAATACAGTCCTGATTTTGTTCTGTTTTGTTTTTCATGCTTGGTTGTGCTGATTTTTTTTCATTGATTCTATCTCACCTTAGTTCTATGATTTGTAAGTTTTCTATCAGCAGACATGAAGACATCACAAATGCAATTATAGAAAGTACAATAGTAATTATATTACTTAACTGACAAACTGCAGTTTGAATCTCTTTACTTCAGGATAACCATTTAAAGATTGTTGAGATACCTTTAATCAGATACACATGATTTTCAACTTGTGTACATCCCATCATCTCTGATTTGCAGCATGTCTTCACCTAATTATGGGAATCCTATCAGATATACAGGTGACTGATCTGATGTTACATTACTGTCTTTTTTTCTATGTGAGGATTCTTAGCATCTACAGCTGTGGAATGAGTTCTGTATATCAATTCCCCTTCAAGAAGGGGAAAAAATTGTAGAAGAGGGTACAGTTCTAAAGTAATTATTAGCAAATTTACATTTTTCCACAGTCAATTCTTAATGCAGGTAAATATCAATATGCTTTCATAAACAGTTTAAATCTTGTAAATGATTGTATATATTAGAAATCCAAGGGTTTAAATGTCTGTGGCAATTTCGCATTTGCTGAGAGATTTCATTGATAGAAGATTGATAGACATAGAAGAATATGCCACATTTTTTTTATCTCACAGCTGTGGCTTCTTCAAAAGAAAGCCTTCTCAAAAATTAATTAATTAATATAGTCATAGTAACTGAATACATGAATATTTTCACTGCTTAGAGTGTGCTACTTGTTCTTTTGTATCACATTGGTTGCGTTCCTGAGTTCACATGAAACCTATCTAAGCATAACAAGCAAGGAATGGTGACTCTGAAAGTTCCCTTTCAAGCCTTCTGTTCTTTCCTGCCTCATTTTAATGTAGTTGCCGCATGGTTCAGAGAGCATATAAACGCATGTGTTTATTTAATCTTGCTGTAAATATTTCCTCTCTCCCATGGAGATAAAAGGACTGTCCTCTTATTTTAACTCCAATTAGATATTTTTTATTCTTTAAATCTCCTTTCTATGACTGTGGGGGAGCGGCAGTACAGAGACAGCACTTTGACAAAAAAGTGTCGAGAAAATGCCTATCTACTCTATACACATATGCTGTTGGGCATATTCAACAAAATCAGAGGACGGTGATAAAAGAATAGAAACACAGCTAAAAATGGTATAGTTGCAAAAAAACTGATAATAAAATGGCTAAGTTGTGACAAAATAGTGGACATTAGATTTTATAAAGGTGTATGTATATAGGAAGAGTTATCCGATGACTAGAAGAAATGGCAATTTTCACCTTTGGGTTTGAAGACAGTAGCTGTTCAAATGATAGAGAACTTCTTTTGTGTGTGTGTGAAAGTACAGGGCAAAACATTATTAACATTAAAAATAATTATTTAATGAATAGTGTTATTATTTCATATCAATCTGAAGTGACGTCGATCAAATACTCAGGTTCCCAAGTCAGTGGGGGAAAGAAAGGATATTTCAATTGCAATTACAGTTCCCAAAAATTTTTTATTAACCTGGTCTAAATGAAGATGTTATGTTCAGAAAAGGGTAAGATACAATCCTGAAATATAGCAGTGGTGAAGCGATAGATTCTTATGTATCCAGGAAATAAATTGGAACAAACAGCACTGTCAAGAAGAGGGTTAAAATATATGTCTTTATCAATATTTGTGTTTATATTGAAGTTATACTTTTTTTTATGGATGAAAAACCCTACCCTACAGTTCACTGATAAATAAAAATCTCTGAAGCTATGGTCATAGCATTACTACTGGATTAGAAAGACTTGTATGAAATAAATATGCCATAGGTGGCACATTTCAAACATTGTTTTTATTGCATCCCAAGTATTAAGGCAAATTATTTTAAAACAAGATCTAAATCTGAATAAGAGTGAGTTATAAAATCTTTGTATGATATTGTCTATAACAACATTATGGTAGTGATACAGTATTAGGCAGGTTCAAGAAAATACAAAAGTGAAATGCCAAGCTCAGTTAATATTTTTTATTAATAGAGATATATACTGAAAAATACTGAGGAGAATTGCTATAAAATAATTATATATGAGATGGAAAAATACTAAATTTTGTTGACAAGTTTTGCGTAGTAATTTGTAGTGTAATCTTTAATGAAAAAATGAAAAATATTCTCTTTTCAAGCTATTATGATTTTCTATTTTCCTTTCAACCATGTCATTGAGACTGAAATTTCCCACCTGTTCTGTGTATTCTTTAATTATTTCAGTTCTTTTTTTTATTACTTATTCCTATTGAGGTTTTCTAAAATGTTTTCCATATGACAGCACAAAATATTCAGTATGGATACTATACATTCATACACTGTAATATGTTTTTCCTTCCTTTTCCTGTGATTCTCAACTTCTTTTGTGAGTTTATGTTTTGAGTTAAATCACTGTAATTTTATCTTTTTACTTTTGTTTCCTGAAGAACTAATTCAGATTTCTGTAAGAAATCACAGAATCATAGAATTTTAGGGGTTGGGAGGGAACTCCAGAGATCGTGTCCAACCCCCTGCCAAAGTAGCTCCCTAGCCCAGGTTGCACAGGTAGGCGTCCAGGTGGGTCTCAAACATCTCTAGAGAAGGAGACTCCACAATCTCTCTGTGCAGCCTGTGCCAGTGCTTCATCACCTGCACTGTGAAGAATTTCTTAGGCACATCTGTGCAGAACTTCCTATGCATCAGTTTGTGGACATTTACCCTTGTGCTGTTGCCACGCACTGCAGAGAAGAGTCCAGCCTTGCCCCTTTGCCTCCTGCTCCGTAGATATTTATAGATGTGGATCAGTTCCCCTCTGAGGCTTCTTCTTGCAAGGCTGAATAGACCCAGATCTCTCAGACTCTCCTCATAAGGGTGATGTTCCATATCCTTTATCATCTTTGTAGCCCTCTGCTGGACTCTTTCAAGGAGACCCCTCATTTCTGTACTGGGGAGCCCAGAACTGGAGGCAGTACTCCAGGTGAGGCCTGACCAGGGCTGGGTAGTGGGGGAGAATCACCCTTGACCTGCTGGCCACAATCTTTTTAATGCACCCCAGAATATCATTGGCCTTCTTGGTCAATTATTCGTATTTATCAACAATAAAATAATAAGATGAATTCCACTTAAAATTTAGAGACTTTTCTGAAACTGTTCAGTCAGCTTTAGTTTTAATTATCATTTTAACAATTTTAATAATTTTTTATCAGTTCCAAACCTTAATTTCACTATTTATTTCTTGTTACTTATGGTTTAATAATTGAATACAAGAGGATTGTGAGGTGTTGAAAACCAGGTTGCTCAGAGAATCTGTAAGTGTCCCATTTCTGGGGATGTTCAAGATCAGGTTGGATAGGGCCCTGGACAGCCCAATCTCATGGGCAACTGCCTTGTTCACAGCAAGGAGATTGGAGTTATGTAATCTTCAACATCCCTTGCAACCTAAGCCATTCTATGACGATTTACTGATATCCTTTCTTTGTCAAAATCAAGCATTTCTATCTATTATTATTCAGATAAGTGCATTAGGTAAGGCATCTCAATTTGTTGAAAAGCCTTTTAATAGAGTCTTTTGCAATGAATTAGGAGGATATATTCAATAAATTTTATATATATACCAAACCAAATCACCATCACTACACTTCAGATAGATATTCTAATGTATCATTCGGAGTAATATATATAAAATCTAATACTTTAATATAATTTTCTAATTGTTTTTAACAGACTTTATTCAGGTTCCAGATCTTACTTTTTCTGCATTATAAATATATGTTGTTGTTTATCTGCTGGCAAAGCTAATGTGAACCACAGTGAGAAAATGAAATATGGGTCAGTGCTAGAGAATAAAAAGCAATATATGATTACCTTGAATCTTGTGTGATTATGTAGGAGAACATATGGGTCAGTGCTAGAGAATAAAAAGCAATATATGATTACCTTGAATCTTGTGTGATTATGTAGGAGAACATAACTGTCAGTTTTAGGCTGAAAGAAATATAGAAAATTGGTATAGCATCCATTGGTTAACAAGTCTTTACTTTCTAAATGGGAAAAAAATATTTGAATAAATCATTTACTTTAATGATGAGAATAGTACTTAGTAAATTCAATGGTCACTCGAAAGATAAACAAATGAACAAGAATTTGTGCATCTTGCTAAAATGAGGTGAAAGTGAGAATATATACCTGTATGAAGGCTCTCCAATTACAGAAGAACAACAGGTATGAACAGGAATTGCCAGTAACATTAATAATTTTGTTCACAATCAAATAATTTGCTAACTAAAGCAGAAGTTTAGGTACCTAAATAATGAAAGAAAATCTAGTAGTGTACATCCAGCTTCTCTTCAATGATCAAACCTTCTAAACAGCCCAGAAAGCACTCAGGTTTTGGCACAGCTCACTGCAAACTTATCTCCAGTCCTAGTAGCTTAATATTTCTAGATCTAAACAGTATTTGGGAATTCATTTTCTTCACCTCACCTTGCACATTTTAATCCAGTTAAGATGCAGTCAGACGTGCACATCTTTCATTGACAGTACTCACAAAACACAGTTGCATGGTCAGTGTGTTTCTATCTGGGGGAGACAGGGAAGGAGGAGATACGTAGGGGAAGAGAAAGCTAACTTGCATAGAAAGATGCCGAAAGAGAAATCTTGGGTTGTATTGTGGGAGCACTATGACCTTGCCTCAATAAAGAGCTGAGTAACTGCATACAACAAATCATGACTGACAGACAGAATAGTACAAATGAGATCTGAGCACCAGGAGTCTCAGTACTCAGCATAGCTCAGCAGCTGACAGAGAACTATAGCTGCAACTGCTGGAAAGGTAATTAAGTGATATCATGCTGTCCTGATTTGATTGGCAGCTTGTGCAGAGATCTGGCTACAAAATCTTTGGTTAATAGCAATGGAGGGGAACATTGTTAGGCTGATATCTTTCACAGTAAAGAAGCAGAGGATGAGTGTGTGCCAAGCCACGACTCAGGCCTGATCTGGATATCAAATGTTCTCATGTTGTCACACATGCTGCGTTCTGTGGATGCACTGGAGTAATAACTTTGTTTGGATGCATGTATGAGACCAACCCCTCATTCAGTCTCCATGTCGCAGATAGTGCTAAGCAGTGCTATGCTCCCTGACGTTCCTTCCCCTCAAGGACAAGGCCCTTGGTGCTGTCTTTACAGGCGTTAATTTATCTATATATGTGGCCTTTCTGACTGTCAGATGCTGCACCATTAGATGTTACTTTTTAAAAAATATCTTGAGCAGCAGTGCTTTTTGTTTTCCACTTGAAGCAATTGTTTAGAACCGACTATCTTACCTATTGGCTCTAATCTTGAGCTGTCTAACATGTTGTCATTTATTTTGTCATATTACGTATACTAGATGGAAAACTCATCATCCCATGCAGTTTAATACATTGCCTTACATTCTATAATGTTGATAGCTGCTCCAGAAATGTATTTTTCTTCTACCTTATTTGCTTTCTTCTAAATAACTTCAATTTTGATAGAGACATTTCAAGGGCAATATTTATTAAGTCTGTGTTGGGGTCGTTATGCTTCAGCACCTTTCTAGTTAGCAGCAGATTGTTTTATGACTTGATCTGGATAAGTTGTTTTTGTCTATTTCTATCTATTGTCCTGGGTACTTTGAGCTTTGTATACAAATGAACCAGTTCAGTGTCAGTGGTCTGTAAGAGGCCCTCATGGGAAACTTCTGTAGACCAATTTGAAACATTTAAATACTCCTGCTCTTGGATAATAGTAAGAGGAACAGGTCAGGTATTAACCTGACTTTTAATTTGTCACATTATTTTATGCAATGCCAGGAGCTTCCCATTCTCCTGGAAATGCAGTCTACCAATATAGGGCCTAATTTTGATAGAAACCCTTTCATGTTTCATATCTTGTTTTTATGGATCTAATTTCTACTTTCTTTCAGTTTAAATTAGTTGCAATAGTTAATTTGAAAATAAATCCAAAGTGGATATAGCTCACTTACTACTGATAGTATCTTCAAGTGCACAAAGCTTAAAGTGTTTGAAATTGTTTAGTTACTGCTCAAACGTAAATGTATTTCTTCCTTCTTTTTTTTAAAGGATATCACTAACTGTATACAGGAGACACTACAAATCTATAATGCTAAAAAGGAACAAAACTTACTGAATAGTATTCATGTAAAAGTAAAATGCCAACTAATGAACAAAGAACTGGACTAGTTCTAATACCAGATTATTTTTTAAATTAAAACCAACCCAAATCAGAAGAGTAGTAAGAATCAGAGAAGCGATACTGACTCTTCCTATAATTTTTCAGTCCTAGTTCAATGGAAACTGTACTTCTGCCACCTCATAATGTACTATTTTGCATAGTATCTAATTTGTCATAGTATACCTTTCTATTTCCTTAAATGTACCAAGTACCTATTAGTTACTTAAATTAGTTAGTCAAGTAGTTAGCAGAATAAAAGAAGACTTTATTTTTTCTTTATTTTCTTTATGTTTTCCCTGTTGTGGCCCTTCTCTGGACATGCTTCAGCAGTTCTACATCTCTTCAGTAGTGAGGACTCACCAGCGCAGAGCAGAGTGGCAAGATCTCCTCCCTTTCTTTGCTGGCCAGCCTGCTTTTGATGCAGCCCAGGATGTGGTTGGCTTTCTGGGCTGTGAGGGCCCATTGCTGGTTCATGTCCAGCTTTCCATCTGCCAGTACCCCCTAGGTCTTTTTCATCAGGGCTATGCTCAATCCTTTCATCCCTCAGCTTGTATTGGTAATGGGGATTGCCCTGAACTGGATGCAGGATCTTGCATTTGGATTTGTTGAACCTCAGGAGGTTTATCTGGTCCCATGGCTCAAGCCTGCATGGGTCTCTCTGGATTGCATCCCGTCCCTCTAGTGTCTCGACTGCACCCCACAAATTGTTGTCATCAGCAAACGTGCTGAGGGGGCATTTGACCCCACAGTCAATGTCATTGATGAAGATATTAAAGAATCTGACCCCTGGGGGACATCACTTGTCACTGATCTACATCCAGATATTGAACTGACAACCACTCTCTAGAATCGATCCTGCTGCTGCTGAACAGTTTACCCATCAGATCCATACCTTTCCAGTTTGGAGAGAAGGATGTTGTGGGGTGCCATGTCAAAGGCTTTACTGAAGCTGAGATAATGACATCAGTGACATAACCATAAAAGGCACTAGGTTGGTATAGCAGGGTCTGCCCTTGGTGAAACCATGCTCGTTCGCCCATGCTACCTCTCTAACTTTTATGTGCCTTAGCATAGCTTCCAGGAGGATCTGCTCCACTGTCTTTCTCAGTGACACCTCTATTATAGATAGCCTTTTACTCAGATTATCAGTTTGTGTAAAATAGTGAAGTCCATTCACATCAGCTAGATTACTGATTTTTCCCATCCTGAGAGCTGCAGTGTGTGTGTTGGGTGGGGGGAAAGGGGTTGGTTGGAGATGGACATAAAATATCCAGTAAATACTTATTTAAGGTGACATACAATGCTATCGGTTTATTAATTAGATAAACCGGAAAAGAGGATTACCTGTGTAACGTTGTCAGAAACAAAAAACTTTATTTCTCAAACACAATTTCTGAATAGATACAATCCATGCGGTATAGATGAAATCCAGCAGTCAGAGTGCCTTGTCACACTGCAGGGAGATGAGGAGATTATAGTCTGATTACAATTATTTTGTGAATGGACTAAGGTTTTACACAACTTCAGACAAATTTTTAACCTTCAGAATGCTGATTCTTAGAAAATAAGATTCATGATGCTTAAATGAAAATGTCTGCATGAGAAGTCTAAAATTCAATGGAAGAATACTTCTAAAAGAAAAACTTTTCATAAAAGTGCAATACAGAATCTCACAGAAACAGTTCAGAGTACTAAATATGTGACAGCCTTGATACTACATGCCTGCTGAGAGGACCAGGTGTATATGTAGTAGGACAATAATCTCTGCAGGGGTACAGCAGGAGATTGATTTTAAATGCAAGTAGTTGTATTTTATATGTAAGCAGCTGTATATAGAAATATAATTTTCAATTCCCTAAGTGGAATTAATCTGTTTATAGTTATACTACGGGACAATACAATCAGAAATTAATCAGTCTGTTTCCTTCTGTATCGGAGAATCACTGACATCTTCATAGGAATGCTTTTATAAGTATTCTATCTCAATATGCGTATAATTCATTAATTAGTTTAAAACTTTATCTGACATAAATACCTAAGCCAAATCATTCAATGGATGATAGTGGTTGGCAACTCTGCTGATGGCAGAGGGGCTGAAACTGGATTATCTTTGAAGTCTTTTCCAACTCAAGCCATTCTATGATGATAGCCTGAGAAATGAAATTTCATGGAAAAATTTTACCACGATCAAATTTCTACAATAATAAATAACTTTACAGTCAAGCATCTGTAAAAATTATTGTATTTTATTTTGTTGTGTTAATGCTTAATGCTTATACAACAAATCCATGAAGAAAACTGACTAGACTATTAGAGAAATCAGTTTACAGTAGACCTTTTAGACAAACCCTTTGCACTCACATTGGTTTCAATTCCCTGCAAATTAAAAACAGAGAAAGAACTAAGTACCTTCATTTTCAGGAGAGGCCCTCTCTTTAGTCTTTTTGTTTGAAGAGGAACTGTGAGCTATTCTCTTCTGCAGCAGTAGCTCTATTAATTTCAAGCACTACACGTTACCTCATGTACAAAGTCATTTCCTTTTGAGAATGCCTTGGCTTTAATCTATTCTCATAAGAAAACTACCCATATGAATATCTTCTCTTGAATTTAATCATTTTCATGTGCCCTTCCCTGAAGTGTTAATGTTGCCAGTGTGTTCGTTCATTGTTAGGTGATTGCATTTCTATTATAAGATGCATTCTGCAAGTCTGCAATATTAAAGTGGCTTTATTGCAGCCGCAAATAGACACAGGAGCTCACTGATCATTTCTTGCAGTTCTTTCTAGTTCAAATCACACTGTATAAAACTGAAATATGCTTTTGAGCATTTCAGTAGGAAAATTTACATATATTTTGTATTGTGTCTAAATGATGGAAGTCCCCTTAAAAATTTGAATTATATAAAATATACACTTTTATCATCCCGAAGGAATTTATAATTGTGTGATAATACAATACTCAAATTGTTTGCTGAGAGGTACAACACTTAAACTTCAAATTGAGGAGATTTTATCAGAGAATCATAGCTATTTTTCTTCACTCTTTACAGGTTCACTACAGATTTTTTAAACTACTTCATTACTTTATTTTTAGTTGGTAATATTAGTCATCTGTTATATCTGGCAGAAAGTTCTTTTTCATCCAAAGGGAATATTCATTAGGTTATACAGTAAACAGTAGTCCATGTAAAATGCATTTCCAAGAGTGCTTCCTTTATTGCTCCTACAACAATCATTTCAAAGAAGAATGGAGCAATTAAACTGTCCTCACCAGTTGACCTGGAGCTGAGAATGGAGATCTTTAAAAGGTAATGCATTATTTCATAATCCCATTTCACTCTATTTCCATGTAAGGTTTTAATGAATTTATTAAAAAAAAAAAAATGAGGAGAACACATACAAACTGAAAAGCTTTTAAGTCTTCAGGAAAAAAAACTGTTTATTTCATGTCCTCCATGACATCCAAGTGAAGCCAATACTTGTATATATGGGAGGCAATTCTTCCTTCAGATAGACAGTCACATAACAATGCATTCATCTGAGTTGCCACCTTACTAATAGACCAAACCAATCAGTGAAGTACAACTAGAACATCTTTGATGTTCTTTAATACACGGTTGGAGATAAAAGAGAAAATAATTTCACTGATTATTTTTCTCCTGGTGTTGTTCCATTTCCTATTTTCTTCTTTCTAAAATACGATCATATACATAATATGAAGATATTTCTTTGTAAGTTGCTGTGAGATTAGATTGATATGACTCAAGTGGGCACAATACAGTAACACAGCGAAATGAAGAAAGATTTCATCGAATGTGTTAAGAAAACAAGGAGTATGAACACAGCTTATGAATTACTAAAAATATCTGTGATGACAAACTTTGTGAGTTTGCTACAAAATTATTTTGTGTTACTCTTCTGGCTAGAACAGTAGTTCTATAGTTTAAAGTTCTATAGTTTAATAACGATTTATTTGAGTTGTACTGTGTATGGAGTGGTTAGTGTTGACCATCGCTGTGTTCACAACTCTTGCTGTTCTCAGCAGTGAGACACAGTGAGGGCTGCCTCCCACAGATGCCAGGAAAATTAGCCTTGCAGAATTTGCCTTGTAAACTTGTAGCAAGCACCCTTCATGCTACCACTAAGTCTACCAGTTTCAAAAAATGGTTTTATGGTAGTAGAGAGCAGATTAATGCAAAAATAAATCTTTAATATTTGAGATCTACCTCTCAGGTTAGTCAGAATTTGAGTGACTTAATAGCCAAGATTCTCACCAAAATTCCTGGAAGACTAGCTTAACTGCTAGTGATTTGGAGTCTTTTTCCCCTCTTTCTTGTATCTTGGTATTGGAATTTAGTCACAAAAATGTATCTTCAAAGCCACTTTATTCAAACCTGTTTTTACTTAATAAGATTATTAAAACTCTCACAGTAGCATCTCTTTTCTCACTTGAAACTCCCATTCACTTTGATTCTGCTGTCATTTCAAAACGGGCGACAACTTCCTTAGAAAACATACCTAGAACATGATGAACTCAATCTAGCTACTTCCATTCAGAGTAAAATATCAACAGGGAGGATTCATATCTTCATTTTGTTAGTCTAAGATAACCAGTTATGTTCTTCAGCTCCCACTGACTGTTTGGATAGCTCTGTACGCCTTTGATGTAAAAAAAACAAAACCAAAAACGCACACAAAAAAAAAAAAAAAAAAAAAACAACAGCATTTAGCATGGAGTTGTTTGAAAGTCAGACATCAGGACTAACAGAAAATCTGCAGCCAAGGCTTTTTAATTAGAAAATACATACTGAATTCCTGTGCGCTTGCTCTTAATCCCTGCAATATCCATGGTGACTATTGTAGTGTCATGCCTACAAAAGTCAAATCCAATAAAGCCTGTGTGTCAGAAAGCAATGACTGATACTTTTTTACAATTTGTTTTATTTTTAATTTTACGGTTTCTCCTAAGTAAATAAAAAAACCCAAATACAGCTATTTTTATATTGTAGCATATAATGTCTGCAAAGAGTATAAGAGTCAGCTTGAGGCAGTCTATGTTGTGTTTTAAGATACCATACATCTCAGTATTGCTTATACAGTCTGCATTATGCATGCTGTATCAACACATAGCAAGTATTATAAGATGAAGTTCTTTAGTGTTTTTAAATCTCCAAGAAAATTATTTACAAATGCCTCCTGTCCCTTTTATCTGACCAATTCACATTCGGTTTAGATTTCATTGTAGAAAATATCAATGTTCGTCTGTCTAAAGGAGCTTATGTGCAATTAAATTACATTATGTTCCACTCTGATTGAAAAGTTGAGCTATCTAGGATACTATAGAAGTATTGTAAGTGGTATCACTCATCACATAAACTCAAAAGATGAAAAGATTTGTCCCCGTTGTTTTTGTTTGTTTGTTTTATTTTGGTTTTGTTTTCTTTTCTTTTTTTCCTGTAAGAAATATGAAATAATTAAAGAAGAGTTTTTCAGCTCCTTTCCTCTGCCAACTTTGTCTTTCATAAGCTCTAATCCTCTCTTGGGTTTTCTCCAAAAGATTTTTTGGGCCACTGTATGAAATATGCTGTCATACTGATCACTGCAAGATGACACTTTAAGAATACAAATCCAGAGAGAGCTTGATAACCTTCATTGTCAAATGGAAGGCAAAAATGTGGCATATGTACTCAAGTGAATTTTCAAATCTAAGTAAGAGGATGACAGAACAATTGAAAAACTTGTCAGTCTGGCCTATTTCTACTGACCAGAAGGGGTAAAAGGAGAAATATAACACACACACACAAATCACAAGAACAGCAGAA
Source organism: Cyrtonyx montezumae (assembly GCF_038088225.1). Taxonomy (NCBI): domain Eukaryota; kingdom Metazoa; phylum Chordata; class Aves; order Galliformes; family Odontophoridae; genus Cyrtonyx; species Cyrtonyx montezumae. The sequence continues at coordinate 16,819,392 of NW_027071826.1, forward strand.
AAACAACAGCAGATCATGATGATGCTGTGTCTAAAGAAAATTATCTGTAAAGAACTTATTTAACTTATTTATTTCACTAGTAATAAAAAAAAAAAAAGAATGAATTAAAGTAGTATAGGTAACTATTTGTCACCGTCACTCTCAAACTTCAGTCTATATTGGAGCTGAAAACAGCCTCTTTGGAACACATTTTAACACAGGGAGTACTAAAATCTGTGCTAATGTTCTTTGATATAAGTAGGGGTGAAGCCCAGTAATCTAATCAAATGCATCATCTTCCCCTATACAGCATGTTGGTCTACAGCAAGAATCACATCACTGCAATGCAGAGAATCACACTATGAATGTCACAGTGAGGTTTTTATGTGCTGGAAGAAAATATATGTTCTAAAATGAAAGCAATGAAGAATATTCATCAATTCTTATGAAACTAATCAATTTACTTAATTTTCCTTGAAGTTTCTTTTGTTAGCCTTTTCTCTTTCATGGCTTAGACCTTCTGGGCAAGTAATATTTAATACTTAATGAGATTTGTGTTAACGCTAATTGTTTTCAAAAGCAATTGTGATCTGATTTAATTTCTATTGCCTGCTTTATTTGTTCAATATGTGTTAATACTTTTCTTGGCTGTTTTTCTTAAAATATTTAATGTTCAGATGTATGAACTTCTATGTCTTTTGAAGTTTAAAATCTAGCCCCAAGAGAATAAGGGAAATAATTTTTAATAATCTGATTTGTAGGTGATTTTTTTGCCCCAAATTAGTCATGACAATGAATGTGTAACGGAAAAGTTATCTCTCAGTATGGTGCCTCAGTGCAGAGTTCAAGTGGGAGGAAAAAAAAAATTACAAGAAAAAAAATTGGTGGTGTAAAGAAGTTCTCATTTACCTAACAATAAGCCCCTTTTGTCTAAGCTAACTTTTCTAAAGCTGGTCACAGCTGCCACCTGCTAAGTGACTAACGCTGTACTTAGGGGAAAAAACAACTGCCACCTCCCATTGCAGATCCAGACAAATCTACCTAAACTCTTCCTTAGTTTTACTTATGTCATGGCAGCCTATTGCCCAGTTTTCGAAAATCATTATTTTCTATTAAATGGCCTTATTTGGCTACCCCATAATACATTCTTAAAGAAAATTCAGGACATATGTACTCCAAGAGCAGGTATATATTTTGCTCTTTTTTTTTCTTCCTGAGGAGCTAATTAACTCTGACAGGAGCCTGTCATAATAATGGATAATCCTATTCAAACTTCCTCTAGTGACACAGCCTGAACCACACAAATGGGCATTGGTTCTGACTACAAAAATTAATGAAAATCCCATCAAATATGCAGAAATCATCTGACCTATTCTGAAGCATGTCTCCCCGTGCAATGAATTGGTTTATTACATATCACTTTATATCACTGGATAGATCTCAGTCTCTAGACACATTAAAAAAAATAATCTCTGTGCATGCAGATTTCAAGGGCATGGAAGTCTGGACTGAAATTTCCTTGCGAAAACTGTTTTAACAGGGTTTTTGGTTTGATTATTGATATTGCAAATGCATGCAGAAAGCATAAGCTATGCTTCCTTTTTCTGTTCTTCCAGAAACTCTTCCAGTTTCATTCAAAGGATGGAATAAGGGGGAAAAAAATACATTTTAAGAGATTCTCTCAAGCGAAATTAGAATTTAAATACTTGTTCCCCAAATAGTTACCTTATGTTCTGTAATACAACTAAGTTACAAATATAATGGAAATGTCAACTTTGAAAATAAACATTTAGGATTTTACAGTGTATCAGCTTTAACCAAAATCTAAAAGCTCTTGATAATCTCTTACACTTATGTAAGTGAAAACAGTTGTGTCCTAGTGTATGGCTAATATTTAAAATCAGGCTCAGTTCTCCATTTCCCAGTTTCTCTTCTCTTTATGAGGCACAAATGGAAACAACAGAGGAGATGACATCTCATAATCTGTAAAGCAACAGGAGTAGACAGTTTTATTTAGCACTACCAATTCATACTCATTTATAAATTAATGCTCCTGTTCTCTAGCAGTGTATCTCCAGACGACTTAGTTTGTCCTTAGAGAATGTAAAAACAAATAAGTGATACATGAAAGCAAGTTTTTTCACATTAAAAACTACTTCAGAAACATTAAGACAGCAATCTGCAAGCAGAAAACAAAAAAAGATTTTAGCAGTCTGCTTATCCCAGAGCAGGAGGTTCCAAAAGCCTGAGTGCCTCACCCTAAAAATGATGCTTAGGACGTTTGGATTTGTGAGTGAAAGAAAATCTGAGACTCTATCTACATTTATCCTGACCCTGTATTACCAGACTGAGGGAAAACTACCTACCTAGTCATTTTCTATTAACATTTATTTATCCAAAATGATATGGTGCAGATGTTGAGAGGAAGATGTGGGAGTGAGAATAATGAAGAATATTCAGAACTTAAATGAAGACTAAAAGCATATTTGATATTTTAAGCAAACTTTCAGTTGACCAGGCTTTTACTACCTTTAAACTCATAAAAGAACATATCTTAAAATCTGCAAGGTGTTTTCTTTACTTAGAACGACATAACCATGTAAATCTTACTGTCAGTGTAATGACATTATCCTCCTATTTGGACATTTTTCTATTTGTCTCACCTCACATCAGACTTTTGTTTGATGAAATTTGTGAAGGACACTACATGCTGTGTTCTAGTCTGTGCATAAAGAAAGCATAAATAAAACAGATAATCATCTGGTAAACTGTACAAATAGAAAGAAAATGGGAACACAGAAAGTACCTGTTCACTCATGATGTATGTGAAGTGGAGTAATGGCTGATTATTCTTTCAAAACTCACAGCTCAGCTAAGAAATTATCTGGGACTGCAATGACTGACAAACTTGTAGCAACAAACTTTTTCAGACTGAATACACAATAGGCTGCTTAAACAATAGGAAGATTTTAGAAACCATGTCCTATTCTTTCAAAAAGAAACCTTTGAATATCTGATTAATTGTATAACTCTTGCAGACACTGTATTATTGCAGAAATAACTAACTAGATGACAGTGTTACTGAAGATTTTGTGATGATAAAAAAAACTCATAGAGGTTAAAATTATGTTAATAGAGCTTTTTTTTTTTTTTTTGCATTTTGTTTCCTTAAATGCAGTAACATATCACTAATTTGGTTTAACATAAAAAGTTTTTAAATATTTGCATGCATATACATATACTTTTATTCCTTCTATAAGTTCACAAAATACATTCACAAAAATTAGCTGCCTCAAAAGCTTTCCATCTAATATTGGTAACTCTTTTGAAGTTACAAAAACAAGGAATATATTCAGGCCTTATGGTAGATAATGTAAGTGGATAAAAATGTCTTTTGTTATGCATGGGATATCAGATAATCATTTTAGATTTCTGCATTTACAAAATGCTTTCTTAAATACTTGGAGATGGCTCCTGAAATAGTTGCCACTAGTAGCATTATACACTTTTCACAAAAATTGAAAATTTACAGGTTGACATTTATCAATTTAGGCTGTATGGGAGAAATATTTTTGAAAATGCTTTAGATGATATAGAACTTACCCATTTTCATTGTAATTCACTCTTATGGAATGTGTTAGTGATTACAGATCAGACAACCTATTTTTTGCACTTTAATTTCCCACAAATTTGAACATTACTTGGGCAATTGGTCGTGAAAAAATTAACTTAGCTGAGCTTATGGGGTCAAAAATAGTCTAATAACGAACAATAAAAGTTTGAGAGAAAATAGGTGAGGGAAACTTGAACTTGTGAAAAAGAAAGAGAAATAAAGAAGGAGAGAAAAAAAGAGATTAGAAGAAAAAATTTAGAATAAGAGAGGCCATTGGCTTAATAGACCTTATTTTTGGGAAATTTGAATTAGAAACTAAGAAAAAAATATCTAATGACATAAGACTTGACTTCTCATGATTAAGGAGAGATAAATGACTGGCAGGATTTACTGAACAGATTATTCAGAAAAATAATTTAACAATATCACCTTAGTGAATCTATCAAAACAGATTTAAAAGAAGATGAGGTAGAAATGAAAACTAGGAGGACTGTATTAGGGAATCTGAATAAACTGAGCACAATAGGAGCCATTCTGCTTTTTTATAAAAAATGAGCTGTATTGTCAAGTTTGCTCTCAGTCCGAAGGATTCTTATATTGGTTTCTTTTTTTTCTATTATTTTTATTTGTGCATACTAATTTCAAGTGATTAATTCCTGCATACTTGGGTCTGGGCAAGACTGTGATAGTCTGATAGATGGAAATTGTCTCTATTTCTATTTTTAAAAGTCTTCCATGGAATAGTCATTTGACCGACCTCATTACATCTGCAAGAGACCTTTGCTGCCTTCTGGATTACAGTACCTCTCACTTTTTTCCACTCTTCTCATTTAGTAGCCTGTTTTCTTTGAAGAAACTCAATTACATTATGATAGGTTTAGCTGAACTCTCTTAATCTGATGACCCTAAATATTTCCAGTAAAATAATAATTTTTAGTAAAACTATTCTTTTCCAAGGCTCTTTGTAAAACAGAACTTTCCCACTGATTACCTACCCATTCTTGCTCACACTGTGACATGAAGAATTCTACTGTATGCCTTAGAGATCAAACTTTATTGGACAGCAAAGCTATAGAACACAAAGAAGTCTCTTATGGGAACTGTGTATGCAATAATAGTGGATTTTCTTTCCTCTCCCTCTAAGATATTATGGTTCCAATAATACCAAGACTTATTAGAAAACAAAGAACAATGCAACTGGAGTCAGTGAGGTTTAATTTTTTTAGTAAGGTGGCTGGATCATTGAGTAGAAAACGCAATATAAACTAGGGAATTTTAAACTCCTAGCCTGGGGGTAAGGAAGAAAAACAGAGAATACTTTGAAAAGAAGAGTTCTACTCTATGTATAGCTCTGAAATTTGACTTGAAAGATGTTGTTGATAAATCTTTAAGCTGTATATTCCATGAGAGAAATGAGGAATGAAAATATTCAGAACAGTTGGCTCATTTCTTCTTTGTTGCTTTGTTTTAATTTAAACTGTATGTTTCAAATTCTATAATTCTCTTCTGAATATCTAGGAAACTAATGCAGAGTGGATAAGCAGACTTCAGCATTCTCAGCTATCCTGCTGGTCTGCTGTAGAAATTTTAAAACTCATTAACTCACAGAATCACAGGAGTTGGAAGGCACATCTAGAGATCATCAAGTCCAACACTCCTGCTAAAGAAGGTTCCTTACAGCTAGGTTGTAAAGAACAGTGCCCAAGTGAACCCGCAAATCAAAACATTCCCAAAATTTACTTTTCTGCTGGATCAGAGTCAGAACAACAGAAAATGCCATGCATCCAAAAGTTAATGCAGCTAGAGAGTGAAGTGATCTTTCCAATCCAATAGTTGCACATTTTATAAAAAATGTAGCATGTCAAAATGTAGCTGGATGAGCCTTCAGAAAACCTCTGAGGGTTTTTTTATTTTATTTTTATTTTTAGTCTTCAATGCTTTACAAGAACAACATTGACATCTTCATTTTATCTAGATCTTTCTCTCAAAAATAAAGATGAGATTTTTTTCATTTATGTCACTAGTGATATAGATTTACAATTATAGACTGTCTGTTAAGATGTCCTGCTACACCAACTGAATTTTTTTGCTTGTTTGCCAAGAAAAACATTGCAGAGCCCTGAATGCTCAGTGTCTGAACAGTTATTAGTTTAGTATAGATATAATCAAAAGATCAAAGCTTCCAAAAGCTTCCACTTTGATAAAAGGGAATGCCTGTAATGGTGTCTCTTGTTTCAGGATAAAGTCAATCTGAAAAGAAAGTTTCTAAAAACAATCTTACATTTTGACAAATTTAAATTGGGTTGATTGTCCTCCCTTGAATAATAATTGAGCTGGAGAAAATAACTGTGTGTGTGCATGTGTGGTAGTGAACGAACAAAAGTCTTATCTTACCTTAAAACGCTTTCTCATTGCTGTTCGCTCACCAAGGGGAATTAATCTTGATTTTGGTTCCAGAAAAAGCAGTTACATTTGCCTGTTTAGTTCTTCAGATTACTTAGGACTGACACAGGCACATGCAGTTAAGTTCCATTCTTTAGATGTAAAATAAGTGCAGAATTACAAGCACCTCTTTGATTTGAATACTATGAAGAATTAAAACTTTCATTTTACTGACTGATATTTAACGCATCTATATAAATGGTGAGTGTGTGCTCACTTACAGAGACAAGAGAATGAATCTTGTTCGGAATGTCTGGGTTCCAAATTTGAAAAATAATGAAAAAAGAACAAACAATTAGCAAGATGTAATTAGATTCATTAGGATTTTTACTCTGAAACTTCCTTCCTACAGATTCTTTATTCCAAAGCTGAAGTGCTCATTTCCTGTTTCTTATGCTACTTTAAGCATAGTAAAGGTTACGTTTTCTCTTGCCTCCCCTCCCCTCCCTTCCCCTCCCTTCCCTTTTTCAATAATACAAAAATCACTTCCTTGGAACTTGAAAATGATCATTTGCTCCAATAAATACGTGTTGAATTAGAAAGTTATGCACTGTTAGCATTAGTCTAAATGATTTTTATTTGAGGGAAGAAGAAGCGTCAAACAACAAATGCTCCAATGTTGTGGGCATTCTCAGCATAATTAAATATATGCTAATTACCATTTCTCTCAATTATCCTTACGTTAAAATAAACTCAGCAGCATACAAGCTACTGAAAAAAATCCACTTGAGCATCCTAAGCCAGTGTCCTGTGAGGCTGGCTGATACAAAGCTCTTTATGATCTCAGAAGAAAGTGTAAGGCCTGCAATGAGGAAAATGTAGAGTGACAAGATATGTTATAGAGTTTTACAGGGTTGGACTATTGCAAACAAATGAAACACCTGTACAAGTGATAATCTTTTAAGCATTAGTCTTGGATTCCATTTCAAAAAACAGAGAAATATTGTTGTCTAAATCATTCTACAGAAGTTTTTCAGTGGAATGAGTAGACAACAGGTCATGAGGAAATAAGCAGCACTGAAATAACACCATTAACGTTTCTAGATTTTTCTTTCAAAAGCAGTATTTCTCCCTCAAAAGCAAAGAAAAACTCTTAATCCTGTGATTGGCTGACATTAGGGACATATTAATTGTTAAAGAAAATCCTTCTTTACTTCTTTAAAATTCCTTTTCAGGCTTCCACATAATTGCCATCAGCTTCATAAAGGAAATCATATTGTTATATTGATTAACAGTGGCTGCATTTTCCAATTATTTCTATAATGAGTTTAGTGGCAACGACCCAGAAAATGGACAAAGACCTCACTTCAGATTAATCTTAATCTGAAGTAAATTGTTATTTTTTCCTTCCTCATCAGCAAATGATGATGATAGATCCCCACTGTTAATTAATCAAAACTTCTCAAAATAGAATTTACCAGGTGGAAATAATTAGCAGTTAATTGTCTCCTGTTTATTACTCTTCAGAGATGTAAACAACAGTCTGAATTTGTTTGACAGCATTTACTGAAAAGCTTTTTAATAAACAAATTAGAAGCACGAATGTTGTTATGCTATGAATGTTTGTTTGCATGAGACAATTCAATGGACAATGAATCAGCAGTTTCCTCCAGAATTAAACAGCATTTAAGCAGGTGCAAACATGCATTTAATTTCATCTGTGAGATTTCTTTTTTGATTCTTGTCTCAAAACAGATTAGTTGAGTTACAAAAAAGATGAACAGAATGCGTTTCAATGGAAAATCAGACAAGCAGGAGATTTTTGTCTCATTTATATTTTGATGGCTGCAGAATTTTCATGTTTCAGAAAAAAAATTCTGTTCAGGCAGAGAAGAGTTTAACTAACAGGCATACTGATTGTAATGTTAATGAGGATGTCTGTTCTTTGGATTTTGCAATCAAATGGCCTCTAGGAGCTCGAGTACTGTTAGAATTTACACCAACTGAACTTTGCTTGATGCAGAGGAAATGTTAGAGTCTAGTTTGTTGTTATATGTACAGTAAAAATAGATTAACCATCAGATTAATAAAATGGATTGTTATATAAGACTTATTTTTCAAAAGAAAGGACAGAAAGCAATTAATCCCAAAATTACAATCTCATTAAAAGTGATAGTTAACATGCAGCTTATTCTTAAGAGTGAACGGCTTTTTAAAGTTTCTGAACTGAGATCATTTCCTGTTGAACACTAGCTTGATCCTCAGATGATATATGGCTTGTGCTTTCAAATCATGTAGCCAAGTTTCCATTCGACAACCCAAGTCCTTGAACCAGCAGCTTTTGGCCAGAAACAGTATTCTTTTTTCTCTAGCCATTTTGCCATCAGGATATAGGAAGAGATTCAAATTTCAATGAATTTCATGGCAAGTGTACATCTGATGTCAAACTTTTTTTTTTTTTTTTTAAGTTAGAAAAGCTTCCATGTATTAAACATTGGTATTTTTGTTGGTAACCTGTATGGATTTGCCTGACACATATTTTTGCTATTACCAATAATTATTTGAATATATATACAAGTTTTATAATTGTTTTCTTGTCATGCAGAACAAGCAGTGAAAATAATCAGAAAAATACAATGAAGTTAAAAGTAAAACCTCTCGATTTTTGATTGAAAACTATCACTTTTAATTCCAGCTTTGCTGTAAAATACATTACTGGCCTCCTTTTCTCTCTGGTGTCTACACTGAGGAGCTATTAGAATTTATTTTATTTTATTTTATTTTATTTTATTTTTCTGTGGTGAAGGTTAAAATTTGATTTCATTTTGATCATAAAAAAGTAAAAATGAACTGGGTGTCTTCCTAAGAGAATACATAATCAAATGTTGCAGTAAAAAACAAAACAGAAATTTCATCTACCTCTTAAAGGACTTCAACTATCAGCTGCTGATATGCTAGTGTTAGAGTGAGTCCAGGACCGTGTATGAAGGAGATTTACACTGTCTGACCCCCCTGGATCAGAGTAGGAAGCTTCTGACTGCAAAATTAATCTAGGAAATCATAAAGATAGTGACCTACCCTACATCTATTATTTTTTATAATATTCCTTGTCTACTGTTCAGATTGGACTTTTCTAGCCATTTTGCCTGTTAGGACATAATTCCAGTATACTTTATTTCCCATCAATTATTTCAAAAAACCTTTAAAAAATATTTTCTTTAATAATTTATTTCTCTCTTAAAATGCACATAGTTCTTTCATTTAACTTAGTATTTGTTGAAATAAATCAATCTGAATACCCTAACATTCATTTTGCCCTACCATGACACTGTGAAATATTTTTAGCTTTACAAATTCCAAAAATGTCATTTAATACCATTCTGATTAGAATTTATCTTTATATCATTAATATGTCATGATTATTACCCTATATTAGCAATATGTGTAGTGGTAAGAACTTTTTAATATGTGAGAAACATTAGGGAGCTGATTACTTCAGTTTTATACATGTTTATGTGTCTGTATACACCCATACAAGCCAACACATACTTCAGTATACACACAGATGTGTATATATACATACATGTATAAATTACTAGGTTAGTAAAATGGCTGTAATTTTATCTGTAGGTTTATTCTAATTACTCTGTATACTGAAACAGGAGTTTAAAGCTCACATGGTGGTAATGTTTGGTTTGTCTGACTGAATTTAGTGAATGTAATACCAAAATATATAGCAAAAGATGTTTTATGAAGCACTACTGGCATCTAATTGATACAGGCATATACAGTTCACTGTCTTGACATTCCATATGGGAAGTAAATAATAAAGTTACTCTAGTTTTATTATTTTCTCCTCTATTCTTTATCTTGTTTTATGCTTTCATCAATCTCAGCCAGAAAGTAGAGACAAACAACAACAACAAAAACTTTATTTGCAAGCCTTGCTTTTTGAGATTGAACAGAAACAGGTAATATTCAGATAACTCTTTCAACCTTGGAATTAGAGACCCTGAAACTGGAAGTGATTTTACACTTTCCTATGACAATATTTTCATGAGTGGATTTGGAAGAGCAGCACTCCAACAAAGAAGAGGGGAAAGTGAGGGTCCTGGGAGAGAGAAAGGAGAAGTTTTCTTTATCTGGTGCTCTTTAGCAGCCAGGATGTTAGGCCCTAAGACAATTTTTTCCGAGAAGTCCACTCGTGTTTACATCAATGTCACTGATAGAAATGCATATGTTAAGCCAGTTTTCTCCTTACTTGGTTAAGCTCACTTAAAAAAAAATAAAATTAGAAGCCAAACATTCCACTACTTCATAAGATATTAATTCACCCCAGTTGAAATTTGTTCATTTTTGAATCAATTTGCACATGCTAATACTTGGTCTCAAACATCTTAATATTTAATATATATATTTTATACACAAAGAGTACTTATTTCCAGAAGTGTGAATAAAGAGTCAGCCAGCCTTTATGAGACACAAGGAACCAAAAATAAGGGAGTACATCTAAATGTTCCTTTCAGAAAATATCTGAATATGAGCTGGGTATTTATTATGTTCCCTCCTGAAAAAAGTATGTTCCAGAAATGCAGCAAAACTTGTCCTGAAAAACACTGCATCTAGGGAGGAAAACACTGCATCAAGAGAGTTGTTTGAAATTAAGTTTTCTTGTTCCTACCAATAGGTTTTGAAACAAGCTGATTAAGAAATTAAGAACACATAAGTGAGAACATTCATACTGGAAACCTGAACAGATGCAAACCCTGTAACTCTGATATCCAATAAAAATAAACAGTGTACTTCAATGATTGAGCATGAGCTACTTTATATTTACTTGAATAGTAATTTAGATTAAGACCGTATGCAGTACATACATACAAATAAATGAATGAATGAACAAATGAATGAAAAGAAATACTACTTGCTATATTTGGCAGGTCAAAAAGGATTTGTTTAAATTAGACTGAGAATCACTTTGTGCAAATGTGAGAAAATGACAAGCCTGTGCCAAACTAAATAAATTTCAAGTTCACTAGATTCAAATCAAAATAAGATAAGGAAGAAAAAAAAGTAGTTTTCATTGTGAAGAGCAGGGTTGATAGCTGTGTTTCTGTGTGCCTTCCTTATGGCTTTAGCATGTCATCCTTGAATACGATGAACCTGAAAAAATGAAGAGGCCATACAGTGAATTCTTACTGGCTCATAGGTTTAACTCATTGTGAGCAGAAGTATTCTGTGTGAATTCTACAAAGAGGTTTCTAAAACTCTTTCTGGACTTCTCTAGACATCTGAAGGCAATGTTGCATATACTGTGACATTAAAAGCTTCAAGATATTGGAGGAGGACAGCAAATCCAAGATTTGCATACCACTGTCAAAAGTAGTGTAAAAAAAAATAGTGTCAAAGATGGATAAAGAGGAGAAAAAAAATAAATAAAATGGAGTGAATAAAACAAATTATTTTTATCCGATGAAATAAAACAAGAATAGTAAGAATAGCTTGCTTATGCAGCAAGCCGCTCTATCGCAACACAGAGTGAATCCTCCAAATTCCAGGTCTGTGCCCACATCTAACATTTCAAACTGCTCTGTCATGCAGCCGGGCAATCCTATTTTGTTCCTGTGGGCTGAAAATTGTGTGTGCCTAATACAGAGTGAATTTGGCCAGATTTTCTTGTATCTAGCAGTCCAGCAGAAACAGCACCTGCAGCTTCAATAAAAACAACAGATATCTAGACACTGCAGGAAAATGACCACACTCTGTGGACATCTTGGACATATTGATATTTGATACTGATACTGAACTCATCACACATCACGTAGAGTTCATACCACCCACTCAATGACTGCAGCATATCCAGAATACCCTCACACACTCTGCAGATTTTTTTCACACCCACATTCTTGCCCAGAACTGTTAGGAACAAAAAACACTGAAAACAAATTTTCTGAAAGAAAACCAACTAAAGGAACCAAGAAAACCAACCAGCTGTCTCATAAAGATTTGGCAGGAAAAATTGGCCTGAGAAAGAAGGTTGATAAAGATAGATAGTTTTATCATTAATAATTCCTTCCTTCCTTCATTGATTAACCATAAATTCTATCAACTTGACTGAGCAATGTACGGAGTTGAACGAGCTCACATACTTGAAGCTACATCCCCATCACATTAAAAAAAGAAGATATCTACCAAACAGGAAGTGTTCGGTCATCTTAACAGAAAGATTACAGTAATTTTAAGTTGATCTCAAGGTTGCATGAGTTCTGGTGTGAGAGAAGATGGGGACGATTGTGTTAGTACTTCTGTACTGTTCATATTCTGTTTCTTCTTCCCTGAAGTCCTATTAAGCTTGAATTTTCCTTGGATAATCAAAATGTTATATAACAGAAAGAAAGAAAATAAAGAAGAAAACTAAGTGAAACGCTTTATTAATATATATATATTTTAAATTTGCTAGAGATAAAAACTTAATTGCACAGCCAAGTGTAATTAAACCTCTAATTAAAGGGCAATCATTTTGTGTTCAGAGTGTAATCCTATAATCATACAGATAAAAATATTATTTTGATGAGAAGGGTGATAAAAATAATGAAAAAAGCACATTTAGTAAGTAATTTAATGTGAACAAATAAATTATGAAGTGGACCACAAAATGCAACAAGATATATAGAGTACTCAAGATTACTCACACAGAATGAGGTTGGATGTAGTTACAGACTCTGAGAATCAAAGGGCTAGGAAGGGACTGCTGAAGATCACCCATTTCAATCCTCTTGCTAAAGCAGGTGCCCTAGTTCACTCTTTAGCTCTACTTCAATTTTAGATGAGGAGACGAATAATATTTTTAATTTGCTAAGTTTAGGAATAACACCTTTATGATTCATTTGCCTTGACATAATGCTAGATCCTTAATTGCACAGCCTTGGTTCGATAACATAAGAGAAAAGGGGCCAAAGTCAACAGGAAAGAGTCAAGAGCTCCAGCATAAAAAATAGATTTCTCTATTACCAAAACAATTTTTAAAAATAACATAAAGAGACCAGAGTATATCATCATCAGTTCTCAAGTAATTACAATCTACACACTGACAGGTTGTATGGATTTTCACATGCTAATTTACCAATTCAGTTCAATAAGAATAAAACAATACAAAACAAAAACAACAAAAACTGAATAGTCCAGTTTCAATATTTGTCTAGTTCCCAAGCAACTTAACTTACTCACTGACCTGTTATGTGGGTTTTACCACACTTACTTACCACTAAAAATCAAAATGTATTTACCATAATAGTCCCTGTTTCTAACTACATGCAGAATGTGCTTCTTATAACACTCAATATGTGAACGCATATGTATACTATAAACCTGAGCTCTGTTTGCCAAAACTGAAAGAGAGAAGCACTGCTGAAACTGATCGTTTGCATTAAGGTTAAACAAAAGCTATAGATTAAGAATGACGAAATCAATTCCTCTCACCACTGAAAAGTGATTTGCACCAGAATCACCTCACAATAGTTTGAATCTCCACAGGCTTCTCAATAAAGAACAGCAGACTGCATACAAATATACTGTCATTAATTAAAGTTTTCAAGAAAACAAAAAAATGAAAGAATAAGAAAGTGTCAAAGCAAGTTACTTAAACTAATCTCTGGTTTCTTTTTCTGTGTTTCTACAAGTTAGAAGCATATATCAAGCTGACATGCTGATGTATTAAGTAAAAAAATTGGCAAAATGTTTTTATTAACAAAGAAAACCATAATCATTTTGTAGAACAAAATGCAAAGAGTAGGCCATTAAAAAAAACCCAAAAGCCTACTAATAAAGCCAGAACTCACAGTGACAGTGAAATGATTACATCATACCGCTGGTAAGATTTAAAAGAAGAGGTTCTGCTTTAAGACAAATACCTAGTTAAAGGAAAAATATAATTATCTCCCCTCAGAAAAAAAATAAAAATTAAAGCATAAGTCAATAACTAATATTTGGCATAATAATGGGACCCAGCTGTTTTGGACATACACAGTTAACAGCAAATTTTAGACAGTGAGGGGTAGCAGTAACATTGGCTCACAGTAACAGTGTGAAGAAAGACTGACATATTCAAACTTTATTCTGATTTCAATAGGCTTTGCAATACAAGTAATGCATTTGATTAAATTTAACATGCTGTTTTCCTCTGGGTATGGATATTTGCTTATCCTACTTTTCCATATGTGTTATTTAATAGATGTATTAAGGAAAACATTATCACTTCCACCAAGATTCCAGGTTCTTCAGTCAAGTGACTGTAATACATTTGTTACATACAGAAGGTATTCTGTTCCTATCCAGATAATAAGAATACTATCTTTTTTGTCACTTTAAGATTGGATATTATAGATTTAAGTGAAGCCTACACCTCATTTGTTCTAAGGTTCTCAGTAAATATGCATCATGTTCAGTTGCTACAGTGATACATTTAAAGAATGTTTGTAATCTCTAACTCTTTCCCTGTTAAATATAATTCAGAAGATCTGACTCTGTCTCTCCTAATTCTTTATTGTGCTACTGGGAGGGGAAAAAGGGTCGTGCTAAAATCAATAATATAATGTTACTGACTCATTCTATCTTATGCTATTTCATGTCATTCCAAAGTGACATTGAAATACCACTAATAGAACGGTGAACTTATTCTGCAGTTATAGTAATAGTAGCAGCTACTAGTTGGAGCAATTTTTGAGAGAATTTAGAAGGCAATTCTGCAGTTATTAAGCACTGCCAAATTCCTTCCAAGCAGTAATGATGATATTAATTTAGTTCTATTCACCTCAAAATAATAATTTCCAGATAAGTCATTTTCAAACCCAAATGATTCAGGATAAGCATTTCTGGAAGAGAATATGTGGGACTGGCTGACCAAGCTGGTTTTGAAATGTCTGCATAAAGAACTAATTTCATAAATAGTTATTTGAAAAATGATATGCCCACATGCTAAACTGATTATCACCAGGTAATATCCACGGTTACACTGCATTCCAGCTGTCATCTTGACTCAACTTTGGAATAATGGTTTCTCCTTCTGGACTTATTTCTTCTTCTAGAAGTGTCTTTGGTGGCATAAACGTATATATTGCCTAACATTATGGTTAATGAAAATACAAGAAATGAGCATTGTTCTGTGGTCTCTGCGGAGATTATCAGTTGCATTTCAGTCCTATCTTTGTAGATGCTGTGTGGTCATACACGCCACTTTTTTAGTGTTGTGGCTGGCATTTCTTACATGTAAGCCGACAGATGTTACTGACGTCTTTTGTGAAGATCTTCAACTTCTTTTTTTTCTTCATGGAAATATTATTCAGTAGTTATTACATACATACAAGAAATTGCTTTGTAGTCACCAGTGTCCAATTGGAAGATGGATAAGCTTGTCTATGGGCAAGTTTTTTTATCAAGAACTGACCTTTAGTACATGAAAATGTAGAGGGTTTTAGGCATTCTGCTCTATTTGACATGAGAAACAAGAATATCAAAACTAAGAGTTGCGATATAAAATAACTCCATTGATTAAAAACTGAAAACCCAAGTCTGTAAATTTTAACTCAAACGTTATGTTTTTAGCAGCAATTCTTAATTATACCTCCATAGTGTTTTCAGGGATACCATTATCTGTAACTGATTGTTTTGCTCTGGCAAAGGATAATTTTGTGATAATTACCACTGAAAGATGAGTATGAAGTGGGAAATGTAGTGTGGGACATCACTCAACTAATGAGCATTGTATAAGCAAGTATTAAAGGATTTAAAGATGAGCAAACTGGATATCTCAATGTGATCAATGGAAAGGGCAATCTGTTCCACTCTGATGGCCAGATTCAGACTTTGCCAGCCATAAATGAATTTATTACAACATATCCCCCCAAAATTTTTTTGTATTTTATTTTTGCTAGGTGCTGGGTATCTATTATATACACTTGAATTATTATTGAAGGATCTAACTGTTCAGTTTCAGTGTTTGGTTCATTCCAGTTTTGTTCTTCCAACACCCCCCCCCCAACCCTGTTCTCTCCCCCAGTTCCCCCCCCTGTTTTTTTGGTTTTTTTTTCAATCTCTTTGGAAATCTTGAACTCACTCTTTACAAATATGCTTTTATATACTTCTGTTGTTCATAAAAGCCAGTAGATTATATTTATATCTATTTCTTTCCTTGTTTTCTCCCCCTTTCCCTCTCCAGGGAGGAATGTTCTGGAAAAGTATTACTTGATAGTGTACATTTGTAATGTTGCTACTCATAAGCTTTAACCCTGAAATACACTGATATAATCTTTTCAATTTAGCTCCAGATAACACATGATCAAGCTGTTGTCCACCAAGTCACTCAGATCCTTTTCCACAGAGCTCCTCTTCAGCAGGTCAGCCCCTGACCTGTATCAGCTCAGGTGGTTATCCCTCTCCAGGTGCAGGATTCAATGTTCAAACTCATTAGATTACTCTCTTCCGAACTCATTGGCCTCTCCAGATCTGAACTAACTACTGGTATAGTCAAAAGCTACAAATGTAAGAAATGTGACTTTCCTGTTGCTAACCAATCTGTTCAGTTGTCACAAATTCTGTGATGCTGTTATGTGATTTTTCAATTCAGTTACTGTCTTAGAATGTAGATTTTTGTTTATCTTAAACTGTGACTGTATTTTCCTATTTTATACTGAAAGATTCACTTGTGTTCAGATTAATGTCATGTAAATGGAGAATCAGAGTACAAATTTAGGTGTGGTTGAAACACAGGTCTGAATATGGATAAACTGCTGGACTACAATTACAAGGATGTTATGTACAGTCACACAATCATTAGTGATGTAATGAAGGCATTAGTGTTTTTTAAACTGAACATTTAGCCAAACTTTTTTTATTACAAGGTGATTTTGCATGTAGCTATATTAACTGTTCATTCAGCTGAGATCTTTTTGCTTTGCATCATTTAAGTTCTGACCTCTGTGTGTACTCTATACACCTAGCAGTCAATCTTGCAAGCTCCAGAAATGATCTTATGTTTACAGTGCAATGACTGATACAGTGTTGAATAGTATTATCCAGCAACAAATTCTACAGAAGGTTGAATCAGTCCACAATAATCATTAAGAACAATCTGAAAATCTGTCTACTGATCATTTAAATCTTCAAGATATGTCTAAGCTTTATAATCAAGATACCATGACTGAATTATTGAGAAAGGTTATATTTTCACAGCATAATTATATCTTGGTACCTTTTTTGTATTAATGAAGCTAATCATAACAAGGTATCTGAGAAGTTACAAAGAATATTTTCCATATAACTTCTGGAAAAACATCAATTTACAAATATAAATAAACTGAACATCCTTTCCTTTTCCTTCCTTTAGAGACTCAGTGAAAGAACAGGTGTAACTGAGACAACACATACATGGCTGCTGTCGCAGTTGGTATTATCAAAATTAAGAATTTCAGATTGCAGAACATAGATTTTCTCATATTGATCCTTCATTTCCTCATTCACTATGCTTGAGATTTTCAGTAGCTCAGGACATTCAAACCTTTTACTGGAATTGTTAATAAATCGTGTAAATGTCGAGTATTATGAAGCAGAATGCCTGATGAATTTCTAGTAAAGGTTATGACAGACAGTACAGTCAATAAAACATGTAAAGAAACAGTAAGCCCTGAGTTGAGCAAGAAGTGAAAATCCTGCAAGGTAACTGAAAGACTAAAGACAGGCTGATGTATTATTTAGTAGACAAATTTACTAGATTAAAACATAGTAGAAAAGCTGATTTACTATTATAATTAATTCAAGATTAATAATAATGATTTGCCAAAGTTGTTTACACACTGATTTACTCAGCAGTGTGAACCTATGGATAAAATTTAGTACTTAAAAAGGAGAAGTCAAGCCCTGTTGATGCTGCATTTCATACATTACATTTCAGAAATATTTTTCAGCTCCGTAAATGGTCTTTTTCTGTTGACTTACTATCAGTAAGTTTTTAGGCAGATCTTTTTGAAACACTGTATAAAGGTGGCATAAGGAGAAAATAATGATTAGTCCAAAATTAAGGAACATTACTGAGTAGAATGTGAAAGAAAACAGAGCAAGGGTAGAGCTAATGTTCTAAATGGAGCATTGATGCCTACTCATCCTCTCTCCTCAGAGTTTTGAGACAGTGTGGATAAAAATGTGGGTAATGGCAAGAGTGCGAGCCAGACAGAGTTGCTGGCTTTGCAAGAATTTGACCACAAGCCTTGGATGCAGGCTGTATAAAGATAAGCTGATTGGATCAAGATAACCGCATTCAAGGAATGTAGAGAAATAGGACGAACAGGATATTGCATCGGGAAGCGATTGGGAACTGTTTTGTTCAGACGATTAAGAGAGCCTTGTATTGTTAAGATGTTACCTTAAGGAATGTAACCTTCTCCCAGTCAGATCTTAACACATGCTGCCTT
Source organism: Cyrtonyx montezumae (assembly GCF_038088225.1). NCBI lineage: Eukaryota > Metazoa > Chordata > Aves > Galliformes > Odontophoridae > Cyrtonyx > Cyrtonyx montezumae. The sequence goes on from NW_027071826.1 coordinate 16,837,827, forward strand.
TCTGTGTAATACGCTTTGAGTTAATAAATGAACATTAGCATGCACCAAGCTGGGTTTCTGTCCCTTTATTGCAGCAGATAAGAACTTCAAGGACCATCACCTACAGTGCAGACCAAGGAGTTTGAGGAGCCTGAGACTTCAGTGCTGCAGTGATTGTGTAACTGAAGGTATATTCACCAGCCATATTTTGGAGATGTAGATGTTCTGTTTTTTTTTAACTCCAGTTTTGGAAGTTCATTTCTAAGCCAAACTTTGAGATCCTAGCTGTTTTACAATTAAAGACTTTGTGAAAAGACTTCCTTCTTAACTAATGTGCATCTCTTTTCACTGCAATTCAAAAGAGGAAAGCAACTGACTCAGTATTCCCCATAATAATTTCACTGAGACAGGCAGCTCTCCTTGTTTGCTGTTCATTATATTCCTGTTGCTAAGTGAAGATTCATTCACTCTGTCTGGATCTTGATAATTTCTTTGATATTTCATTTTAAAAGCAAATAATCAGCTATGTTACAGTTCTGCCATTGATAAACTGAAATTTACAGAGCTCAAGAAAGCAAATAAATTTTTCCTTTGCTTTGCATTTGTAACCTGTTATTATCCATTCAGACTCTATATTGTTGATATATATTTTTAAAATAACTTATGATTCAATAGTAGTTTTACTTTCATTGTCAGTTAGAATGGAAATTAAATTCTTCCACTAGTAAAGAGAGGATACTGTTTTGAATTCTAAAGTCTCATTTAAGAGCTCATTATTACTATTACTAACAATGGTATTCCTTTGACTAGATACTTTTATACTTACTAGTTCACTTACTGTTCGTCTTGCATTTATTACTTAGCTGTATTTATCTTGTCAAAGAATCTACATTTTACTTCTGTGACAAAGCAAACAAACAGACAAACAAACAAAATTCAACAACCAAAACAAGCAAACAACCCCACCAATACTATATGTTCTTAGATGTTGTTATCTTTTAAAATTCACACATAGTAAGAACTTTTTGAAACATCTCTTATATGACCACTTAAAGTATGCACAAACTCAAAAGTAAAACATGAGATCAAAACAACACATACATGAGATACTCAAAATACAGCAGTAGTTCAGAACTTCTATGCCCCCAAAATATTTATTTTCAAAACAAATGTTTCTCCAAATACTTTAAATGTATCTTATCTTCTCTCTGAAAGTTTACACATAGTGTGAAACTGCACTACAGATTCACTGCACTATTTTAAATAGCATTCAAGAACAGCATTGTCCAATTACAATTGTTTTATGAAGCACAGAAATTATTGTTAATATCACTTAACCACAATGAAATAGTTCTTCACAATAAAAAACAGCTTTCCAGGTACATTTACTTGGAAGTAGGAAGAAAAAATATTGTTTTTCAATTTTGCCATTGATATAGAATTTTCAGATAAGGTTGCCTTATAATTGTAATGGAAAACTCAAAAATAACTACAGCCCAAATCTTTGTTCCGAAAAGCAGTAAAATTTTTACACTTGTTAGACATGTACAAGTTACACTTGTTAACACATATAGTCCGTTGGAGTCAGCCCAGAGAAAATCGAATGGAGTGATATTTATACAAGAGCTACTTTCCATATTTTGGATTTTCTTATTCTCAAAAATGATAAATAATAATAATAAAAAGATTTTTTAAATCTGCAGGAAACAAAGTGTCTAGAGAATGCACAGTAAAATGTGAGGGTATCTAATAACACATTTCAGTATTTTCAAAGAGGTCAGCTCTAAAATTAAAAGAATATCTGCAAGGAATTATTTTTAATTTAATCCTAGTATGGGTTCTATCAAATGTGTATTTGTTTTCTTCATTTTTGCTCTTGAGTCAAAAACAAAAAGAACAAAACAAAACAACAAAAAAAACCCTCTCGAAATAGTCCAAATCTTTTTTTTCCAAATCACTTTTGAGCAGTATATTATTGTTACAGCAGTCTCCATTTGTTAGTCATTCTTGCTTCTTTCATCATCTTTGTTCTATCAATTCTAAAAATAGATGTACAAGCTACCTAATAAATCAGATTTTACAAGCATTATTCATTGTATTGCAGAAATCTTCTAAGATGAAAGACAGCTATGCAGTTCTTGTTTCATTTAAACAGAACTTATGACATTAAACAAAAACTACCATCAGAATATTTTTAACACTTTCTGAGTGGTAGAGAGCTTGCATCTTGTCTTTCAAAATTTATTAGACAAATTAGATGAGAACGAACAAGTGATTACGAAGCAAATGTGCTCTATCAAGCTCCAAATACAGTGACACACTGATGACTTTTCTTCTTATTTGGAAGCTGTAGGACAGAAAAAGACTTCTGGAGAGAAACCTTACTTCAGGAGGTGAAAATTGCCATTCCTTCACTTCCATCAGAATTTGCTGCCTGATCAGAACTTCTGGAAAGTTAGGCAATTAGAAGATCCTCTCTCATTGTTAAGGGGGAAAAATAGTGTTTAGGAAAACATTTACATTTAGGATTTGCTGTGAAATCTCTACAACTTGCACATCACAGATTCAGTGACGGCTAACAACAGCAGAAGCATATTAAGAAGGCTGGATGAACTGAATGGATAATAGGAATGCTGTTTAGAATCTCAAAGGAGATAGCACAGGTATATAGCTGAAATAAATCAGGAATTCACAGGAGAAATGTGATTCTTATACTGTATCTTCACAAAAATTGCTTGCATGTCATATGCTTGGCAAGCTACACTTCTGGTTGTTTTTGATGTTTGATTTGTTTGTTTTCATGCAAGATAAGCATATGTTTATAACCTTGCCATTGTGAGCACTGACTTTCCAAATTTGCTGGTATTGTAGAGAGATAGAGTTCTGTTGTAGTCATCAACACACACAAAAAATTAAATAAATAAAAATAAATAAATAAAATTGTCCTTTTTCTGAAAGTGAGTTATCCTGCCTCATATTTGAGGACACCTATGAATGAATTAGCATATGTACAATGTATACTATTGTCATTTTATCTGTACTTTAATTATATATACATTTTTTCTCTGAGTGAAGCCTACAAGAGCTGGTCTAGTGCCTGGCATGCCTTATGTGTTAGGAAGACTAACTGTTCTGGATGTCAGTAGATTTCTTATTTATTTATTTATATTTCCTCCAGTGATGCTATGAAGAGACTTAGATTTTTTGTTCTTGACCAAACCTTCTTTATGACAGCCTTTCCTAACAGCAAATTTACCTCATCTCTGACTCCCAAGAGCTCAAAAGCTAATTGATCATCAGCTTAGATACATCAGAAATATAGACTCTACATTCCTAAAAAGAACATCTGAGTTAAAACTTTGTTTCAAATTCCATTTGTTAGACATTTACTACTGAGATGAAAAAAAGAAACAACAGGACTGCTAAAGAACATTGCACATATGAACATAATCACTTTAAATCAATGCATTTCAAACATTTATTTAATGCATATTATTTAATGCATTTCATTTATTTATACCTTCCTTTTTCAAACTTTCTGAAGAAAACAAAACAAAATAAAAGAAAAAACCTCTTACCTAGGAGTACATGGTAGTACATAGCAAAGAAGAAAAACTCTGTAATTTACTTAATCTATTTTTCAATCTAACAGGAATGAAACATCAAAGAAAAATAGAATTCAGAATTTCATATTATTTCCTTTCTTTTCCAAAGAAAAGCTCTTATGGTAACACTAACATCAAGTAACTGTCGAATTATAACTCTAAAAAATACCCATTTCCCAAAGACTAGCCTTTCTAAGGAAAATTGAAATCAGTTCTGAGTGTCTTTAGTGCAACATCCTACTAATAATTTCTATGTGTGATGTGAACAGACATAATATGAGTAATCTCTTCTATATAGGAACTATCAGATCACAGCCTGAACCAGTAATTGAGCATCTGGAGAAGAGGCATGGCTAACCTTGGGAGCACAGGTGCAAGTGATTCACCTTTGAGACCAGAAGGAGTAGACACATGTTCTGCCCCCCCCCCCTTAACCTCATTTAAGCACTGGAAGCCAACAGTGATGTTTTTTTTTTTTACTCAGAGGTTGTTTTTTCTTGGAGTTTTTCAGCAAGCCCTTGCCTGTGGAATGGGGTAAGATATTCTTTTTTTTATTATTGGTTTTAGACTAATTCTTTTTATGAATCATCCTAAGACAGTTCAGAGATAATTCCATACCTTTCTGCCCAATGTATTTTCATTTAGGAGTTAGGAAAAAAACATGAAAACCAAATCAGTCAGAACAAAGTATAGCTGAAATTCACATCAGTCAGAAATATTTTCATCAAGCAAATGCCTGTTCCCTACCCATTGCAGCAAGTTGGACGTCTTTAATCAGGCTGTTCAGAGCCTGGTCCAGGCTGAGTATTTATTTCCTCACTCTCCTATTAAACTAAGAAGAAATGTATTCAATTTTAAGTTTTTTCTTCATTCTGCAGAATAAAACTATGTTAAAGTGCCCCTAAAATAAGTAGTTTTGTTTCATTTCTCTTCTTTTAAATTAACAGTATATTCGTGTGTGGCATTCAGACCAAGCCTTCTTGAGTCATGGCAGGCAGCATCCAGCTGTTTCTAAAGAAGGTTAAGTACAGTAACAGTCTGGATGTAGGATGTTGTTTTGTTTTTTTTTTAGGAAGCAATAGGGAAGCGGAGGAGCTGTAACAAAATTTACACTCACGGTAACTTTCTTCTTTTCTAACATAATAAATGTGATGTAGGAGAAAAAAAAATCACGAGGGCTCTGAGGAGACCTTCCAGCACCTAAAGGGAGATTCTAAACAGTCGGGAGATGAATGTTTTACACGGTTTGATAGGATAAAGGAATGTGGTTTCAATCTGAAAGAAGTGAGATCTAGATTAGGCGTGAAGAGGAAGTTTTTTTATTTAGAGAGTGGTGAGGGTCTGAAACAGGTTTCCCTAGAGAAGCTGTGGTGGAATTTAAGGCCAGGCTGGGACCTGGACAGTCTGATCTAGTGGGTGGCAGCCATGCAAGTATGTTGGAACTAGATGATTTTAAGTTCTCTTCTAATCCAAGCCTTTCTATGATACTATGCTTGATTCTATGAAATGTTTCTACATATGAATAGAAAGGGGGGGGGGGAAAGGAAAATATTCTCTTTGTAACAGGCAGTTTTAATAAAGCAATTTAAGCAAAAGGTAATAGAATAATCATAGAATGGTTTGAGTTGGAAGGGACCTTTTAGATCAGCTAGCTTCAGCCCCCTGCTATCTGAAGAAACTCTTAAAGTTTGTTGAAGTTTATCACACAAGTCAGTTCTTGATATATTGGCATATTAAAAAAATAAAAGGTTGAAAGATTTAATTAATAATACTTCAGCAGACGATTTCTCTGATATTAAGAAAAAAGCATAAGGTACGGAACTGAAGCAATTCTTATATTAGGCTTGTTTTTAAAATGAGAATGGAAGGAAAATATTTGAATATTGACAAAGTTTTGGTTCAGTGATCTCAGTAAAGGAGCTACTTAAATTTCATAATGGCATCTCCTTGAAGACGAACTAAATGAGCACTTTGATTTCTCTCCACAATGTGTAGTCTGTGTACTGAACCTGCCTGGAGAATTAAACATAATTTTCTAAGAGGTTATCCAAACAATACAGTATCCTTTATCTATTAAATTACAATGTTGATGTTTCTGCTCTTTTCTTCTTAGGATTTTACTTTCAGACATGAAATTGGAATGTTAATGTAATAAATATCCATTAATGTGCTTAGCAGTAGTTCAGGAGCACTTCATATTGAAATTTCTATATGAAAAGACCTAGTTTGCACCCTGCTGTGATTTTTAGGTCATTTCAAGGCCAACTATGATTAGTTTGGCTACAGTACCACAAGAAGAGAACCCACAGAAAGTAAGCAAAACAATTCACCTGAGTGTGAAGCAGATCTCTGTAGTATATTTTGGTACTTCTGTTCTGCATTGAACATGTCTGAGAGCCAATCCTTTTATCAACACAATTATTCTTATATGTAGATATCTTTATTGAACCCCTCAAAGATGATAGGACTTTTAAACATCTTTTAATCTTATTGTAGAGGTACTGCAGAAATAACACATATTTGATGTTTGAACTCAGAAGATATGTTGTAACATCTGTTTTTGTTTTTTTTAACCTCAAAACTAGCAATATCTAATGTCTTTATCATCTGTCATCTCTGTATTTTGTTCCATCCTCTTGTGTAGCCTATTTGCTATTTCACTGTAAATTAAATCCGGAAAAAAATCAAAGTTTGACTTTTACTGGGACACTATAAGTGCTGAAAAGCATTTTCTACACTCAATTTTACACTGAAGCTTTGATTGTACTTCTGCTTTTTCCCCACATGTATTCCCCCCAAAAAAACACCACAAACAACACCTGACAGCTGTAAGATAATCAATCATAAAACAAATATTATCTGAGTATGTTGTTCAAAGATGTTATTAAGCCTTAAGCCTGCAGGGATTTAGTGAATATTTATTGCAAGGAGAGGACAATTGGCACTTCTGTTTGTCAGGGGTATCTTCAGGACCTCCTTTATCTTGCCCCAGGGCATCCATCCTCAGCTTTAGTGAGGCCATTGGAGGGCCACTTTCTATCCCCAAATGCCCTGCCCAACCTGGCTACTGACCTTGCCAATTTGGGTCCACCTGCAGGCCAACCTCCTGGCCTGGCCTCACCTGCCATTTATCCAGTTCCCAGGGAGGTGTACTGAGCCTGGAAGCTCTTGCTCGTGGTTAGTGAAAATGCCTAGCTAATTGTTGTGAGTATGTTGAAAGCTAGTACTTTATAGCTGAGTATTTGCTCTATCAAATAGTATCATGTTCTTTGTAGCTGTTGTAGGTTCCTTGGAAATAAATAGGAAGCTTTACGTTTTTAGTGGCCCATGTGTAGTTAATACAAATAATAACTGGAAGGTTTGAAAGGAGAGGATGAAAACTCCTGTTTGAGTTTTGTTATTTCTCAAGGTATTTTTACAGTAGTGGGACCTCACTGTTTTAACTCTTTCTCACTTATTAGGGAGGAGCTTGAAGAGGAAAAATATACTAGAAAGGATCTACACTGTCTGCTTTCTCCTATCATAAAGGAGGTTAGAGATAGGAGTGAGAAGGAGATGCAGATGTCCCTCACACTCCCCTTTGCCTTTCCAAAAACTCAGAGGTGCACCTGGAATGCTGTGAAGGTCACAGTATGAATAGTATTTTTGCATAGGCAAAGGCAGATTAAGACAGAAGGGTACAGAGATTCAGGACTGCTTGATGAATAAATATTCTTTCTCTACTGTCTGAAGAAAAATACTGTCATTATAGAAGGGCTGGAAGATGATAACATTGGTCCATATTAGATGAATTGATACATTTTTTTTCAGCAAGTGCAAACCTAAATTGCAGTTCAAAGATTAAAAAAAAAATAGAGCAGTGAAATAATTATGACAGGAAAGAAAAAAAACAACAAACCTTTACTATTAACCAAGGCATTTCTGTTCTCTCAAGTCCTATTAAACAAAGGACTTGCTATTAACCATTCTACTTCTTTTAATGATCTCAATGGCCCAAAGGAAAACTTGTGTTCCTTATTTCCTTTTACCTGTAATAGCCAAATGCTAACTAGAACCTCACAGTTCATACTTCTTACACTCTCATATGCATCCTGTTCCACTCATGTGTTCCTGCTGTTTGTTTAAACTTTCTGTGGTGGAAAAAAAGGGGATTAAAACATTCATCCACTAACATTTCACTATCCATTGTCACCATTACTTTTTCTTTCCTTAAAGTAACCTTTCACTGCAATGGAATGTTTACTTAATGAAGCAGTTATGATATTGGCACAGGTTATATCTGGGAATTTTGTGTGCAGGAAGTGCTACATTCTTCAGAATTTTGCATGAAATAAGTTTCCCAGAATTAGATTAGGTTCATACTCAACGATTGCTTCCAAGCCTTACTGCATTTCAACTGCCAGGTCTTAAAGTGTGTCCTGCTTCTAGCTCAGCTGGAAATACTATGGCACTCAACTGACTGAGTCCTATGCAAGTTCCTTTGCTGAAAGAGCTATTGTGAGGAAGGCTACAAGCATTAGCAGTACAAGTACTCCCTTGGGAGTTGCTTTTAAACTGAGATTTCAGTGCTGCCACCATCTGTGCTGCATTGGAGCTATGTAGCATTTAGCCTGTCTAGTCTGTGAGTCTGACTCAGGCCTGCTGTTTTGACTCCTTGGACTTCATGGCAGTCTCATTGCTGTAGACCTGTGAGGTGATTGCTGCACTGTGACTGATCTCTGAACTCAACCTTGACTGTGCTTTCTGGTCTGCATTCTTCCTCTTGGTCTTTGAGAGTATTTCTTCCAGCTGAATCCATGTCACAGCTGACATTCCTATGCAGAGCAATCATCAACTGCTCCCCTACATTCACCACTGGTGATGTATCTAATTATTAACAGTGAAATGAAAGCTAGAGTACTATTATTTCCTTACTTTCTCTACTTAATTCTGTGACAGGGTCCTTCTCTGGACCATCTGTACATACAGTCATCTGTATAGTGCACATGTCTTTCCTTAAGTTCATAGTTACTCCCCCTTCTGATCATGAGCCAGCTGCACCTCATTCCATGCTAACTTTCTCATTGTTTTTAACCTTTTCTATCTGCTTTGGGTTCATATACCTTCGCTATGGGAATCCTAAGTAACAGTGGGATGGTGAACATATATTGTTCATGAGCTGTTATCAAGCTTGGATAGTTCTCAGATACATATGTAGGTGAAATCTATTATAGATAACAAAACCTTCACTGTATGTACTTTTAGTTTCATACATGAAGATATTAATATTACAAGATATCAGTCTGATGTCAATGTGTGCAATTACCTCTTTGAAATTTATAAAGGAGCAAGTGTGAGTGAATATATTTACTTCCATACCAGGATGATAGACAGCATACCTAAAGACAACATAAGAGATTCAAGATGAAGGAGGTGGTTGGTTTTTTTTTTACTGCTTTTTGGTGTACAGTTCTCAAATCCCTTGAGGTACTTGGCCTACGATAGGAAGGAATTATTCCAAATGCTTTCTCGAAGCTCAAAAAATCTGATCTACCTCAATTTTTTCTATTTCTATTTATCTGCTATCAAGTTTTATTATCTGAGAAAGCATCCATATGATAACTGTTGAATCATGGTCTGAAACACTGATCACCTGAGGTGAGCACTGAGTCAGCCACAGGAGCACAGGTGAAGGCAATGTACCTGTGTGACCAGAAGGAGTGAAGTCTGGCTCCACCCCTCCCAGACCCCATTTATGGGCTGACCACCACCAGGGAAGGATCTCTTGCTGGGGGTCCCCAACTCTTAGTGACAGGTGAGCCTTTCTTAATTTACTGGTTGTCTTTATACCATCTGAATATGTCGTACAAAAGTATACCATCCTCCTTCATTATTTAGTGTGGGTATTATTCTTTTGGGGGTATTCACCCTACAGCATCTTATCCGATATGAGTAACTGCTCTCTATAGGACTAAGGAGTTATTATAAAGACAACACTGATCTTATGTGTCCATTGCCCATTCATGTTTATGAAATCTTACTCATTTTAATGATTTTTGTGAGGCAGTATGAAATATCAAAAATACAGTTATAAGAGCTTACACAGAGTCTTGAAAGCCAGAAAAATTTGTCAAAGCCAATGCTCTTTTTCTTTTGTAGGTTTATACCATTCAATAACTTATTCTAGTCCATGTGTACTTTGTGAATCTCATAATGTGAAATTAAATTTAACTGTCAATTTTGTATTTTTTAATGTTTGGAGTAATTTGTTTGAGAAGTATTTTTGCCTCATATATTGCTTCTTTGATTTTTAAGATTTCAGAAGTACAAACTGTTTCTTTAGCTTTTTCCTTATGTATTGTGCGTTGTTGCAGTGCTCATTGGGATTTTCCAGTAGTGCAATGTTGGTATTGTCACACTGACTCTACAGAGTGGATGAAAACTGTTCTCTCACCATTGCTCATTCTGACCTAAATTGTCCACAAAAGCAATAAACCTATCTGTCCTATCACTGAAGTTTCTGAATGCCAATTATGAATTTAGATTGCTTTCCATCATGCTGCTTAGTTCTTATAAGAATCCTGTAGTTACCACGTAACCTTATTGGTCTGTAGAGTTCCTGGAAAAAGTGATTCTTGAACCTTTCTCTAGAGATATTTTGACATCATAGAATAATCTTTTACATTACTCTTCTTCCAATATATATTAACTAAAAAGATGAAGACAGTCATCTAGGTATATGAATGGTGTTCTGGGAGATGAGGGTACCAGTTTAGGTTTCTGGCTGAACAGCAGATTGCAAATCTAGTCTTATACAAACAGGGTTTCTCATCTGCAAGGTGATGGTAACAATCTGGCTCACAGAAGAGGAGTGTTTAGATACACTGAAGAAATCATGACAGTGCTAAGGGTGTTCTAAGCAGGAGAGATATTAAATTCTTGCAGTCAAGGAACAGTTTTGACTGAAATGAGTAATAAAGTTGACTGTGACAATCATTCCAGGAATCTCCAATGATTTTTTTTCTTGACTTGTAATTATTGCTTATAATTTAACCAGAGCCATTTACACGAGGGGACTGAGAGCTGAAGGGAAAACCTACACAGATGTGCAAAATAATAAATTAGTCATGGTTGAAACCACCTATGAATAAATGGAATTATTGACCAGAAGTTTGTGCCTGACCCGTATTCATCAGTATGTCAAATCAGGTACAGGTACTCAGCAAGGACACATCCTGGAAACAATAAGGAATGCATAAATCTCTGACACTGCTGCTTCAGACAGTTGTGCTATGGTATATTTTACAATAGTGTACACATCACATAAAGAAAAAAAGCAAGATAGCAAGATCAATTAAAAGCAAAATTAGCTCATTGTTTGCTTTTTTTTAAAGTAGATACCTTATCAGTTACAAAATGCTCTGTCCGTGTATTATGTTGAAATTAACTTGGAATAAAGTAATGTTTTATGATGGACTTTCTACTCTGAAGTCTTATCACTGATTAGTGCTATAGAATTTATATGTATACAGTACCAAGTAGATTTTTCAATAGCATAAAAAAAAATTAAAGAAACAAAATACATAAATATACCCTGGGAATTATTTATTTAACAAAAGATACTCCTTTTTTTTTTTTTTGCTGTATGACAGATGGCAGTAGTGGGGCAATCTGACAAAATAGTATCTAACATGAATGTGCATATGAATTAAAGGTGTGCCATTGAATTCCTCCATGCAGAAAAGATAACATCCATTGACACTTATGGACACCTGCTGAATGTCTGTGAGATCAAACAGCGGATGTGATAGCAGGGAGAGGTATGTTTCAGCACTGGTGACAAAGACTGTGGTTCAAACCCTCTGGTTCACGTGAGTGCAAAATACAGGCTCTTGCCCATTGTTGCTTAAAATGCATAACTAATGGTGGTAACCACATTGAAAAACAGAGCATTCGGTCTGTCAGATAATGTTATAGCATTCTTTGTATATTTTGTAGTTTTCATGGAAATAAATAGGAGGCATTACTTCTGGAGTGACTACTGTAGGGCTTTTCCCTACATGGGTGTTTTAACAGAAAGTCATCTTTAGCTTATTGAGGTTTTCTTTCTACCTTCATCAAAAACTATGTTATTTGGCTCAAACAGAACTATTTCCTGTTTGTAACTTAGAAACTCAAATATGATTGTCAGTCTTTACATGATATCTTCTTGCTGCAGAAGATTTCCTTTCAGGAGTCTTTGCATTTATTCCTGTGAAACAAGACTAAAAGGTCTGTAACTTCTTAAGTTTCATTTCTTTCACTCACTAGAATAAGTTTATGTAGACTTCTCATATTTGAGTTTCATCATTTAGTTAAGAGTGTGGAAAAAGGAAATTAAGTTGCAAGATATTCACTGGCTTTCTTGAGATGTGGGAAGGTGAATAACATTATGATTTTATTTTTTATCACATTTACAGCATATTCACCTTCTTGAGTTATCTTTAGCAGACTTCTTTAAAAGTCAATTCTAAGAGCCTCATGTTTAACGCTATTTTAATTTTCTGCTTTCAAATTTTTATAAGTTTAGTTTGAAATTCTTTCCATATATATGTGGCAAGAGACAGACAGACACTGAAGGAAAAAAAGACCTGCTGATCCTGATTTTTTTATGCTATTTAAAACTCATTTAAAGCTAATATTGAAGTCTGATAAGTAGATATCTCACATAATACACTATATTACTAAATGTACTTCCCAGTGACTTTTTTTGGAGTTGAAAAGTGTTTCTTTGATATCAGAAATTTAGGACCGAAAATAATTGTCAGAAATTTACTCAGATAAAAGCCTTTTTTGATAATAAAGCACAGTGTGATTTCAGATGCCTCTATGAATAGTTCTGACTTTAGAACTATGTAGGTAACCTCATTCCCCTAGAATTCCCTGGACACCTACTTTATACTTGTTGATAATATATTTACTTTTTTTTTTGAATGAAAATTGATCTTGTTTGGTATAAAAATCTCATTTGGTGTTCATTATGAAGCCTTGGTTAGTCTCCTGCTTGTTAGTTCTTAGTCACCTAGTCAGGGAGCAGACATAACATCAGGCTTAGCTTTTCTGTTGCATGCCGTGAATAGCAAATACCAAACAATGAATGCACAAAGCTAGCGGTTTACAAATAAGCTCCAAAGTATTCCTTTATACTTTATGGTGTTTATTCTCTTACAGACGTATTTTCCAGGATTGCATTTCTTCACAAAGAAGGGAGCAAAACAAATCCACGCAAAAACATTGTAGAATGTCAAATTAAAACAAATATCCCAAATAGTAATCAGATAGTAAATAATAATAAATAATCAAAACCAAAAAAAAAAAAAGGAAAAGGGGGGTGGGGGTGGGTGGGTGGGTTGGAAATCCTTCTGTAACTAGTGAGAAGAATGTCCTTAGAATTTATTGAAGAAGAAATAGAAAAATTGAAGCACTTCTTTAGTTATGTCTAAAGTCTTGAGTATGAGTCTTGAATGGAGAGAGGAACAGAGGATAGAACAGATTCATAAAAATATCTTGAGAAGAAATGAGATGATAATCAGGAAACAAGGTATCTGAGACAAGCTAGGACTAATGTCGTCTGAGAAAATGGCCAGAGTCATGACATACACCAATTTGGTTAAACCATGCACCGATTATTACCCGGACAGCCTTATTCTTATAGTGTTTAAGACAGGGGTGTATAGAAAATAGCACATAATCATTGGTAGAAAGCCTCGAGAAAATCACTCCCGGCAGTTAACAGTTCTGCAAAACACATCCCGGAGGAGGTAACTTTTGATTGTGATATCGTACTAGTTCTGCAGACTCTCTGCTGAAGGTCAGCTCCATGAATCATTCCAAGCCATGCATTCTTCCTCCAATTAGGGTCTGCCATCCCACAGCTTACTTTAACTTGTTTTCCTTTTCATCTGGACGTGTTCTTGGTTCTCAGCCTTCCTTTCTCATGCTGCTTATCCTGTTCCACAGCTTCTGCACTAAGTACACTTTCTTTTATTACCACAGACTAAAGCAGTAACAGCATGCTAGAAAATATGGTAAACTGAATTTTTAAAATAAGGTATTGCATGATATACTTATTAGCTAACCAGGAAAAACAAAAGCCTGCCCTACCCTCTGTCTTTCTATTTTACTACAAAGACTACAAGAATAGAGAAGTCAGGGCTTTGTACATGAGGACTACGTAGGTTAGTATTCACTTAGATTAGCAGACTTCCTAGAAACAGTCTACTGTCCTTCAGCTATTGTTCACTCAAGAGTCTGTAGATTCTGTTTCTTATCCATAACAGGTCTTTATTTTACAAATAGGGTTGGGAAAGGTGAATAGTTACAGCTGGATTTGATGCTCTGTAGTATGTGAAATCTGTTGGAGTTTGGGAATAAACTCTGTAGCCTGTTCGGAGAGAACTTTCCTTGAACTGACCATCTTGTAATCTGCAAGAAAAACATAACTATAATAATCAGGTAAATAGAACATATTATTAAACAATTACAGACATCTCTTACATTCTTTACACTTGGCTGCCTAAACAAATCAATATGAGCAATCTAGTTAAGTGTGGAATGAAAATCTAGTGCTTTATCTTTAATGCAAGTCAAACCATGACAATTTAACTTTATTATGTATAGCTTGGTTCATACAAATTGTATTCCAGAGGCTTTATGGAGATAGATAGTACTCTTTCAGCATAAGATGATTTCCTTCATTCTGTTATACTATTATATTCATTGCCAAATACTTCTTCCAATTGTGTCAACTGAAATTAACACTACTTAAATCAGCGTTCTTTGCACTGATACAGAATTACTGAAAGATCAGAACAAAGGTGTTAGGTAATGGAGAAACTATGTATTTTTCTACTGAGAATTGAGATGAAATAGGACAATGAGGCAGGGAGACATGGGAAAGTGGTTTTCAGATAGCATGAAAATATAGAAAGGGGGAAAGGAAACAAGAAAGCAATCAAGAAGTCTGTATGGATGTTTTTAAATTCAAGAGGAACAAACTGAAACTTAACATAAACAGTTGTTGGAGGGATAGATGTGGTGCACTCACCATCAAGCCATAGATTTCAAGAGGAGTTTTTCATCAACATCAAAATATTCTCTCTATCAGAATTCAGGGATCTCTTTACAAGGTGCAGAGACTGTTCAAGGCAGAAGAAAAAGGAAAGATAAGAAGAAAGGAAGTTTAAGGAAGGATTTTAGCAAATCGCGAAAGCATTACTGAAGTCTTAATTCTATGAGTTGCCTTTATGCAAAAAAAGTGTAGTTCTAAAATGATGGAGGTTGAAGTGTTGCCAGACAAACCCCAGCACAAATAAAACACATTAAGGCCAATGTGGTATTAAGAAGCAAATGTTCTTTAATAGGGTGATAGATGAATGAGGGAATCTTTCTCCATAATTGTGCACCCCAATAGAACAAAGGCGGATTCCTTACATGTGGCTAAACTATGTCTATACAGAGGGTGAGAGGTCTGCAGTTGTCATGAGACCTTTACCCTACCTCTACCATTCATGTAGAAAGTATGCTAGAGATATGCTAATTCTCAAGATGTTCCTAAAAGAAAAGATTATCCAGAAAATTAATCAGCAATAATCAGATTAACAGCAGAAGTAGCACTACCTTCTCCTATCAGCTAGTAGACTTCTTACTGGCGCACTACTACTACTGTTATGCAACTGTATATTTTGATTTGGCCACCAAAATGAATCCAGTAGGCCTGAGAACAGATTTGGCTCCATTACAATCTGTTCAGATATTTAGTATAAAAATCTATATGCATATGTATTCCTACAGACTAATAGGAACTTTTGTAAATGTGTCCCTGTTTTGAAGGTATGACACAAGTAAAATACGTTAGTCTGAAAAGTCTTGAACAGGCCTTAAAACAGCTGAGAATAATTTCCAAGCTTGTGTATATTTCAGGAGAATTGTTTTTTCACAACGTTAATTTCTCTTCTCAATGAGCAGTGGCTAGATTTTAACTTCAGATCATGTTACTTCCTCTTGAAACTGAGTGAGGAAAGAAAAATGATCAAGTTACAATGAGCTTGTCATAATTTAGTTTCAAAAGGTCATATGTATTTTGCAAAAAAAGTTATCTTGATTTTAAAAATATTTTATTCGCCTTGCTCAATGTGGAAAGGACACTAAATGCATCTTAAAAACTAACACCAACGCACTGTGCATTTGACACAGCATTTACAGTTCTAGCTATGCCTCTGGTGAATTTGTGATTCCAAAAATTCTCTGTAACATTCTCTTAAGATACTTCAGTAATTCCCTTAAGATTCCCTCCATCACTTCTGCCTCATGACCCTGTTGAACAGCAACTGATGTATGTACAAGATCAGCTCAGCAGATATTGAGAGCACTAACGGGTGTTACTCAGACAAAGATCCCTGATTGGGCAGACTGTCTGCATAACTCTAAGGTAGGCCATTAAGCAGTGAACTTCATTTTGCTTACACTTGGGTTGTGATACCTCAGGCTGTGCAGTGGTAATCTGTGTTGTGTTTTTGCCAATTCATGTTGCTTATGAGAAGTCAGTAGTACTTGAGCTGTTGTATCTTCTGCTCCTTGACCATGATAGAACATTAATCAGAGAATTCTACTGGCAGACTACAGGCACCCTGCAGAGAAACACTTAATGTATGAGAAACCTTTACTGACATTTGGCATGTTGGTGATGTTGTCTGGTCTGCGATCTTATATAGATAATACTGTCAGTTTTCCTGATGGGACCTGGAGATGCTATTTAATTTCACTGCATTAGAAGAGAAACCCATTAGTGCTCATAGACTGTCAATGAGGATTGTGTCACAAGCAAACTAAACTGCAATTTTTACAGATTGCTCAGCAGAAACTGATGTGGCTAGAACTTGTAGGTAATAGGGCTGAAATTTATCCTCTTTATTCTTCACAGAAAGTTGTTTCCCTTGAGGGAATGGGAAAATCACAACATCCAAACACTTTTCCACAGCAGTATTTAATGGGATAGGAAAAAGATTATGCTGAATTAAAGCAACAGCACAATACTTGAGCTAGTCTACCAAAGAGGATTTAGATGACAACTTTTAAGAAAGACAAGTTCCCCATCATATTACAACCTCAAAGGGTACTACTTCCCTAAAAACCTGCATTTCTGCTGCTGCCTATGTACAGAATTGTATAACATCTAAGATTTGTTACCTCTAATCCTTGCAAAATTTGTGAAGCAGGTATTTCCTTGCCAGATCCAATCCAATAGACATAGTGGGAAAAATCTAACAATGTGTGAAAAAAGTCTGCTTTGCTCAGTTTAATCACAGAAGCCTATAAAGAGAGAATATCCCAGTTTGGAAGAGACCTGTTAGGATCGAGTCCAGTTCATCACTCCACATAGGACCTCTCAAAAATTAGACCACGCATCTGAAATCTATGCCTGGATGCTTCTTGAACTCTGAAGCTCAGTGCCATGATTACTTCCTTGGAAAGCCTGTTCCAGTGCCTTCACCACCTTCTTGGTGAAGAACCTTTCAAACCTGAACCTCCCCAACACAGCTTCATGCTGTTCCTTTGGGCTCTATTGCTGGCCACTAGAGAGAGATCAGTGCCTACCTCTCTGATCCATCCACTATTTGTTTCAAAATCCTAGCTTGTTCATATATTAAAGGAAGAAAAGATTTTGGCTTGTCTCTTTGACATGAATGTTCTCAGATAACTTAGCAGCAGGCATTCTAAGGACGATTTTTTTTCTCTGTTAAAACATATCTACTTTGAACAAATGTTTAAGTGTTTTAAAAATTTAAATATTTAATGGATGGTGGCGGAAAGGAAGGACCGATAATGTAGCTTGGCAATAAAGGCACATGTGTGGAAGGGTCAGGCTCAAATCCTTTCTCTGGTGATTGTTAATTAGTTATGGGAAGTGGAGCAGCTTTACTGAGGGAAACTGATAGAGAACTGCCTGAGACTATTTTAATAATGCTATAGATCTGCAAAGAAGAACCTGAATCTGGCCTTCTGTTCTCCAGATGACTGCACTAGCCACCAAAATGCATGGTAAAAACTGTCAAGACATTCTGATATTTTTGAGAAAGAAATTACCTCACATATGCTGTTGACTGTGTTAATGTTCCAGGCTGTGAATCCTAAGATAACACTTGATAGTTGATAATACCCTTTGGGAATAAAAGTACAGTGCTTCCTTGTTGTGGTTTAACCCAGCAGGTGGTTAAGCACTACACAGTCATTCACTCAGTCCCCCTTCTCTGTGGGATGGGGGAAGAAAATTGAGAAAAAAAATGAAGAACTTATTTCTTGAGGGAAAACTGTTCTCTAAGATAGAGGAAAAAGAAAAGGATAATATTTATGACTATATGTATATATACATGAAACTATATAACAAGTGATGTGCAATGATTTGCTTGTCACCCCCAGATGAATGCCCATCTAGGCCCCTGAGCAGTGAAGGAGAGAAAAAAAAAATCGACTTCCTCTCCTTCAAAACTCTGATTTTGTATAGTATGAGATATCCTTTTGCCCAATTTGTCGCTGTCCTAATTCTGTTCTCTCCCAGCTCCTTGGGCCCTTCATGGTGAGTAGCCTTGACTCTATACAATACTGCTTAGCAGCAACTGCAAACACCAGTGTGTTATCAAAATTGTTTTTCTCTAAGAACCAAATATGTAGAATCATACCAGATGCTCTAAAGAAAACAATTCCATTTTATGAGATACTATGACATTCCTACATTTTCCTCAACATTTCTCATAGAGCATGCTTCTATCTACTCAAGTTCTCTTATTTTCCCCTCAGTTCTCTTCCTGTATCCCACTGGGAAGAGGGGAGTGAGTGAATGACTGTGTAGTGCTTGAGTGGTATTTAAATTCAAGAGCAGCCAGGAAATACATAGCTGCGTGTGCACAGAAAGCACTGAATGTGCAGTGACACCAGTGACTATGTGGCTTATCCCCTTCTACTCTTTCCAGCAGTATTTTAGCACCTCTGGACTCTGAGGAGGATTTCTGGAATGCTCTTGAATCTAAACGCTATTCAAGATTGTATAAGTACAGTCAAAAGTGCCTAAATTTGCATTGGCAATTCTGCTATTTAGGAAGAAATCTAAATTATGCTACTGTAATAGAAAAAAATAAGTTGTTCAAGAAAATAAGTTTTAATATCCTGTAAGAAAATTATTGATATTACAAGGTTTACTTCATAAGTTTCTCTCAAAATTATACCTTCTTCCATAACTGAAATATTCAGATTCCAAAAAAAAAAGTAATTAAAGATAGCTTTCTGATGCTATTATTATCTCATAGTGAACAATAAGATTCTTCATTGTGGAAAGCAGAGTCTGACCCTTTACAGTTGTATTTTATTTATAACATTCGATAATTTGATCGCTGCATCTCTTAAGCTTCTCTACTACTCCAGACATTTTAGCTGTGAATGGAAAGATTCATGGTAGTGGATTAATGTCTACTGACTAATGAAAATGTGGATTTAGTCACTCATTTATTACTCCATCTGTATGAACTGGCATTACAAAAACATGCTAATGGATATTTAGACTAACTCTGAATAAAGATGTGGAAAATTCTGGACACTTTAGTTAGTTAACATGGTGCTTTTAAGGTAGATTAGACTTGCTGCAATTTCTACTGTCACAGGGCTCACCATTTATTCTCATGTTAATACATTATTTTTAGGTAACACTTTCCAAATCACAGCGCTGCCAAGCCTAAAGCTACTATCTCTTATTTTACCTACCTGTTTGTATGCACATGCACGCTTTCTCCCTCATTTTTTTCCCCTGTTAAACATAAATCCAAACAGAAAGAGAGACACATATAATCTTTAAAAGTGGAATTTTACTATCAGGAGATAAGTATGATTATATACTAATGGCAAGCAGCCCATGCAAGTCACTGTCTCTGTGATAAATCTTACTAAAAATACTGGCGTATTATATATTCCTCCTGATAGATGATTGCTGATTTCTTTTGTCAGAGAAGTCAGGGCCAGCCCTCTCACCAGTAAAAATACCACAGTTCTTGTTTTGTGCCATATAACTCCCAATACGATGCTTCAAAATTCTTCAGCAACAGGAAATTCAGCTTACACTATTAGCACATAGATTAAAGTACAAAATTAAAAAATCCTCTCTCAATGTTTTCATTCCCTCACATTTCTTTTTCAACTACTAATTTTCCATTTAAACAAGTTCTCAGCTGGTTGATTGAGATTCAACTCTTTGGTCTTCTGTGAGTGTTCAGAAATGTTATTTTCAGTCATAGCAAAGTTTCTCTTTTTCAACAAAAACATGTCTAGCCTCTTCCTCTTCTTTCTGAATCTAATTTAAAATGATCTCCTTGCTCATAATTCTCAAAATGGGATTAGAAGCCCTTTCTGTAGTGGAATGACCAGTGATTCGTAACTTTGGAAATGAAAGTAATTGAAATTCTGATAAATATGATAGCCTTCTCAAGCTAAATCTAACAAAATACGCTGACTCCAATATATGGCTTCTGTACTAATGTCGATACTTAAAAACAAGTTTTAATGTGTATATTCTGGAGATATAAGTGGAATTGTTCTTCTGCTGTCCTACATAGCTGGATAATCACTCATGTTCTCCTTAAGTCCTTTGAAGAAATCCTACATTTTAAAAAAAGGCTAAGCTTACATGAATCTTGATCTGATGATACTATGATGATGGCATACATTTTTGCCTAAAAGTTAGTTACTACAAACTCTGACTAAAGACTGAGATTCTAGGCATCGATATCTGAAGGAAGCATTTAGGGATATTATACTGTGATCAAATTAGTAATATAAAAATATTTAAGAAAATAAATTAATGAACCCCATAAAAAATTCAGTTGCTGTACAGTCAGAAACTGAAGAATCATTAAATGAGGCAAAAGGAAGATGAAAGTAAATTTGTTTATACTCCTGGAATTAGGATAGTATTTGGGAATGGGGTATATTTCCATAATTTTTATTCTCAATACCAAGATCATTCAAAGTTTTAAATGAAGCAACAATGAAGGCAAAAACAAACAAACAAAAAAACAACAACAAAAAACACACAAACATTTTGTGTGGAAGAAAAAATGAAGGCGTATTGTATGATGTATGTCGTTACAGGTTGAAATTCTTATAGTAAAAAATAAAAAAGGATCTATACTTTCTCTGGGCAACTTGTTCCAGTGTCTCACCACCCTCTGAGTAAATATTTATCCCTTAACATCTATATGTCCCCTCTTTTATTAAAAGACATTTCTCATCCTCTGCACCTGCTCCAACAGCTTCACATCCTTCCTGTGCTGGGCAAAAACACAGTCCTGTACGTAGTACTTTAAATGGATCCTTACAAAAGCATGGTAGAGAGAAGCAACTCCCTCCCTCTTCCTGCAGCCACCCATTTATTTATTTATTTATTCATCTGTTTGTTTGTTTGTTTTTATGCTGCCCAGTTGGCCTTCTGGGCTGCAAGAGTGCAGTACTGGGTCATGTCCAGCTTTTCAGCTGTCAGAGTTGTGAAGTCCTTCTCTTTAGGGCTACTCTGTGATTTTTCCCAGTCTGCAGACATCTGTCATTGCCCCACCTTGCACTAGGCCTTCTTGAACCTTAGGTTCTAATGGGCCCGTTTTTTGAGCTTGTCCAGGTCCCTTTGGATAGCATCTCTCCCTTCTGTGTTGTCAGCCTCACCTGATTCCACTTTCTATGTCATTGATAAAAATATTGAGGACCACCTAAAAAAAAAAAAAAAAAAAAGGAGCATAAAGGGATAAATGAAAAAAGAGAAGAAGGAATAAACAGTGAACAGAAACGAGTCTTGGCATATTGTGTATATCAGGAACAGGATCTAATGTATTTTCTGTCAGCCAAAATACAATACATTCTTGTTGTTGTTATTATTATTTAAGATGAGAACGTCTGGAATGGAAGTGTTGAGGGGAGAAGGTCAGAGTAGAAGAGACTTTTAACCTTGAAAGTTTCTGAATAATTTGCTTTTCACTGTTGGCTGCTCAACATTAGTGCAGTACAATTACAAAGATGGAAACACCACAAGGGCACACCACACATTGTCACAATGAGTTAAACTTGATTCCCCAAGCAACCATGGAGAGAGAATGAGCTACATCATCAGGAATTCAACTGTGTCAATTTAGGGAGAGATGAAGGTGGGAGGGGTTGATCCATCAAGCTCAGATATGATCCCAACCAACCGTAAGTTTTCAACTTTCATTCAGGGAGTGGAAATAGATCATAAAAAAAACTTCCAAGTCCACTGTCAGATGACCTCCACTGAGAGAGAGAATTTGGAAGATACTTTCATCCACTCCTAAGTAATTCTAAAAGACATTTTTAATTTTTTTTTCAGTGCAAATGCTGCATTTTGCTGAATTTAAATGGCTATCAATCATGCGAAGAAATAACTTGGCTGGAGAATACAGCATTTAATTATTCTGTTTTCATACCATTAGCAAATTCGTGGTGAGGTTTACTGCAAATTTGATGGACCACTAAGCTGTGGGCATTCAGGGTCCCTCATTATCATGTTAACCTTGCTTCTCTGTTTTCACTGAGAAGATAAAATTTTAACTGAGCAAATAGGTATACTGAAGAGTGAAAGAAATTTGCAATTTCTGTGATATTTCTTCATTATTATTCTTTAAGAATCCATTCAATGAATACTTTGTTGAATACAGTGAAATAGACAGAACTTGATATTTTGAGCAATTCTTTCAGCCTACATACAATCATCAGCTATGTTTTTAAGTTCTAATTTATTACTTTGTTGGAGAAAAAAAAAAAAGAATTCTCATCTCATTTAATGGTGGTACCATGTCCAGCTAACTTCACTGATCTCATTAAGTACTCATTAACGATAGTGTTATACAAATAGCACATTAGTAAAAAATAACAGAAAAAAAATTCACTGGGGGGATGGTACACTTTTTTTCCATTTCAGTTTTTCAAATGCACTGTCCTATCTAATTTATTTCAGCCTAGTGCTCAAACATTCCTTTTTTTTTTCTTTTGTTTGTACATTCCTATACATATATTATCAGCATGTACATACTCCAGCTAGCTATAGCTTAAAATTGCCATTTTGGCTGAACAATCCAACAAATAAAAATAAATCTTATATAAACATTCAATTAAAATATGGTAAAGTGAGCTGAAATTTTCTGTTGCATCTACTGTTAAATTTTCTTTGATATATATCTTTATTTATAATATAAAGCAACATTTTAAATAACAATAATAAAATTTCTGCCATAATTTCTGAATAGAAGTATTAAGTTGAATAATGTTCAAGATGAACAGCTGTTTAATTAGAGATATTTAAGATGTGAAAAAATGTCAAATCAAAGCTTTCCAGAAGAACAAGTAATCATATTAAAAAGAAAAAAAAAGGATCACTATTAAGGATCACTATTCATTAATGGTACTCTCTTTGTAGGGTGAGCCCCCTGAACAAATAGTACACACACAATATAAAAAAGATGGATTTTTGGATGGATTCTCCAGATGGTATAAAGACACCCCATAATACAGGGTGGGCTCACCTGTCGCCAGAAGTCAAGGCTCATTTGGAACTCCAAACAGGAGTATTTTGTAATGGAAAAGAGTTATAATATCAAGTTGTGAATATTGCTTGCTTTATTAGCATTATTACTCCAATTAGAATATGCAGCATATGTTCTGGAAAAGAGAAATTTCAGCAAAAAATAATTAAAAAAAAAGTATTATGAGATATTATGCATGTAGACATCTTGGGTCCATGAAGTTCGTATTCACTTCCAGGGAGATTTCCGAAGTGATACAATTTTCTGTCCTGGTAATCCAGGCCAAGCAGTTCCATTTCTGTGCCAGGACACTGTGTTCCTAAGATCACTGTTTCTGCAGTAGTGTCAACAGACAAAGGGACATGGAAGCCAAGGTGTTCTTAGAGCATGTGTACTGAACAAATTGTCAAAAAGAGCCTGCAGTAAATCCAAGATAAGAAAAGGGTAAAAAAAAATCCAAATCTGAGTGGTTCGTGTGTCAACCTTGTCATTTCATGTGTTGTGATAGGATAGAAGTAAAGGGAAGAAGAGGAGGCTGATGCACAGTGCACTTGGTAAGCTTGTCACTTGTAAAGCATGTCAGCCACAACTCTGAGGAGAGTCAGCTTCACCAAACAGCTGTAGAGCCTGGAGAGCCCATTACCTATCAGAAACATCCAACTGTGGTGTTTTTATTCCAGTTTTTATTAGTTTTTCTATTCATGAGTAACTACAATTTTGGGAGTCTTCATCCTATAGGAATGAACATACGTTATTGAAAAACAATAAATAAATAAAACAATAAATAAAAATATCTCCTTTATCTTTTATGAACTGGAAGCTCCACTTTTCAGCCAGCTATCATTGTTATACAGTTCTGATGATTCTACTAAAGTTTGTTTACCTTCCCCAGCAAACCCCTATGGAGACAGACAAGTGGAAACAGTAAGAAAAGATTATTTTCCAGCTATTTACCGCTGTCCAGAAAAACACTACTACAGCTTCTATGCAGTAGCAAGAAAAAAAATGCATGAAAATTATATCATTGCAGATTAATTATTTTTCTAAACATGAAAATCTAAATAAATTCTTGTATCACTTAGAATCATGCACATACATGCAGAAGAAAGCTAAACTTTAGTTTCTGGATTCCATAATAATTTGAACTCTCCTCCATGTCTGATGTATTGAGAGTTAATTCTACCCATCTTTTTGCATTGCTTCTATGCTATTCCTATTTCCTTTACTACTTGAATTTGTATTTCTACTGGCCTACCTTAGTGGTGGACAGGTGACTATAGGGAAAATATGACATTTTGCACCATTTTTACTGAGCTTATAGAGGCTGAGTCATGATTTACAAATATGTAATAAAACCTAAATTATGTAGGTTGCTTTGAAAGTAATGCCTCGTATTATTTCCATGGCAACAGATACATAGAGCACAATAACACTATTTGGTAGAAGAAAGTCTCAGCTACAAAATTCTATTTTTAAACATAAAATCACCTTCTATATGCCAGCATTTCCTTATAATCACCCCATTTCCTATGGGTTTAATATTTTAAAAAATTCTCCCTTCCCTATTCTCTATTCAGCCTTTTTTGCAGTTCCCAGGACTTACCTTGTCCACTTCTTTTTTATCACTTACATATCTTGTACGTGAAATTACACTCGTCTTTGTGGTTTTGGTGGTCATACTGTTCACATCCTTATGTAAAATAGTTATGTATTGTACCTGGTTATACCTTCACTGTGTTACAGAGGAGAGAAAAGAGAAACCTCTTTGTCAACTTATTGTGGAATATGAAAGCACTGAAGCAGTGATAGCTGTTGTATAGGGCATCTCAGCACAGCATGGAATATAGTGTATTACAAGAGCTATGGTCACATCTAGGGGAAGATGTCCCACTGCCTTTAACAATGACCAGCTTATGTACGGTGTTATGTGTAATTAAAATAAAATCAGTAATAATCAAACAATAAGCAGTCTATATGAAAAATTAAGCCAAAATGTTCACAGTGAGTGGCTGATTTTAATTGATAGACATTTCAAAATAATTTACCATTAGATATTCAAATCATTAATTCCAATCATTCATTCAATAACAAGCATGCAACATGTGTGAAAAAAAATAGACATTCAGGTCTAAGTTTGCAGACATTTCACAGATAAATTAATGCTTTCATCTTTCAGAGCAAGTGTTCCTTTTCCAGAGAAAGTAAGAGAATGTTATCTGCTTTAAAAAAGTAATATTTTTTATTCACAAACTGCAGGGGAAAACAGAAAGGCTCAAAATTCCAAGAGCATTCCACTCCTCCTTTTTAAAATATTTTGTATGTTTAATGAGAAAAAAGAGGAGAAATAATATGAAAAATAGCTTTTATGATGTCTTAGATTCAAATTATAAGTTGGTCCAGAACCTCACCATTGTGTCAGGTCAAAATCATGAAATGCATTTTTAATAGAATGTGTTTTTATGCCATGCTGTGTATTTCACTTTTTACCTCTCTCTCTCTCTCTCTCTCTCTAATGTCATATGGGTCAAAAAGTACCCTTAAGATTCATAAAAAATCATAGAAATATAGGAAGCCTTGGAGTACTGTAAAACATAATGTGTACCAAGTTACAACAGAGCAATTCTTAAACCAAAGCCTGAGTACAATGTATTTAAATTATCAAATGAAATATACTATAGTCACATTACTTCTACTGATAAACAAACAAACAAACAATGCTGTGCTTAATTCTACTGTCTCTCTGGCAAATCCATTCCACTATTACATAAAATATGTTAAAATAAATTATTCTAATGCCTATTTCTCCCAGATTAATTTTAAGCTAAACCTTAACCAATTTAACCAATTCAGTCATGCCATCTTTTCATCATCAGAAACATGTTCCTAGCTAGGTTATTTGATTAACAGTCAAAATCACAATGCAGTTTAGAAGAAAATTCAGTAATTGGAGCAAAACCAGTTTTGCGGTCCAACCCTCTTTAGGGTAATCTCATTCTTCTGATTCCTTGATCAAACTACTGTGAAAAAAAAGCAAAAGGAAGAACCTTTATATTTCATAGGACAGATCGCAGTTAACTGGACATTGTCATAATAGAGTGGCATAAAGTATGAGCTCTCAGTTTGCAGATAAAAGAATCAAATTATATTGAAGAGTTGAAAAATTACACCAATGCAAAGACTCAAAATGTCTGTCATATATAGATCTGAAGACTTGTGTAGATGTCAAGTAGAGATCGTTGAAATTTCCTATTATCACTGGAGCAAGCACAGGGTAAAGACTGTTTCTGAGTGCAATTACTTATATCATTGAATTCAGATGTCAGTACCAAATCATAATGTACCTAATCTGTCATAGTATGAGCTAGTCAGAACCAGGTCAGACCAGTAGTCAAAGCTCAGAGTGTTCTCAACCTGTGTTCCTAAAGGGAAGTACTTTGTATAGTGACAGTGTAAATAAAAACTCAAGAAGAGCACGCACTGGAGACGCAAAGGTCAGAGGCAGTGACATCTGGTTTTTCAGAGGAGTTGATGAGTAGAATGTAATAAGGTTCCTTATTTTTTATTTTCTCTCTGTCCCTTCCACATTTCACAGGCTACTATCGAGAAATGGTAAGGCCCTTCATATGTTCTGTTTAATTAGGTAGGCAAGGCACATTTTATTTAAAACAGAAATCATTAATCTAGGCTCCTGAGGCTAAGGACCCTTTTTTTCTCATTTGTTGGATCAATAAACATATGCTAACCAGCAGGAAGGAAAAGATCACACCCTTTCAGAAGGACTCATCAGTTTCGACATCACTGGCTATTAATGTTACTGTATGGCTTCGAGACTGAAACTGTTGTCATAAATAATCAGCTTGAAGTGAAGGAAGGGGAGTACATATCAGTGTACTTGCATGTCAAAATATTGAACAAAGAGGCTGAATCCAGAGAGCTATCTCTTGTGTAAAGGGGAAAAAAAAAAAGAACAGCATATTTTGATTTCCTTTAAAGCAGACTTTAGCAAGTAAAAGATAGTGTCTTTTATGAGTATACTACCTTGCACCAGGACTTGCACATTTCTAGTAAATTTTGGTGAACATGCAGATAGACATTATCATGTCTGAGTTCAAATTTTTTTAAATTTTGATTCTTAGATAGCTTTACTACAACTGACTTCAAGTTGAATCAGGGATTTCAGTTTCTTTCCTGTGTTGGTTTAGACTTGCCAATAGCAAAGCATTGCATACATTGTATGTATTAATTTTAATAACTTCTTTTATTTGACCAAATGCTTTATTTTAAAGGGGCTGTGAAATCTAGGTGAAAATGGCTTTTTATACATTTTCTGGATTGATGTGATATTTTGTTATCTAAAGAATCTTCTGCCTTTCTGTAAGGAAGCTTTTGATTTCTGCTTATCTTTATTTGAATCTTAAAACAGATAAAGGTGAATACTTTTCAGAAATAGATTCCTTCTCTCAGGCACTGAATGATGTTTATCAATGTTCCCAGGAAGAAATCACAGGATGAGTATTAGTTTGTCATTGCATAAGCACAATAAATGCTACTGGCTATTGCTCAGACTCTCTCCAGTCTGGTTATCTCATATAATGAAGGTTGTCTTGTTTTGTAAAGGCAGTCAGAGAATCAAAACTGCCCAAACAGCTATGGTTTATGTCAGTGCTTTGAATTTTTTTGTCACTGTTCAGTAACAATGTTACAGAAGCTGAGATCACATTCTCGAATAAACAAGTGGCCAAGAACCGTTCATATGTTATTTCACACTTGATTAGTTTACATTTATTTTCTTGGTGAAATCCTTTGGGCTTCATTTGCTTATATCTAATTAAAGACAAAGGAACTGATTGAGAGAATGAGGGTTTGGGAAGTGATTTAGTTTAAAGTCAAAACTACTGCCTATATAATCTTCATATTACTTTGCTAAGATTAATTGACTTTTCCTGGGGCTATTTATGTTCCAGCCTTAATTCTGATGCTAAGGTTCTCTCAAAGGTTGTCTCTCTGAAAATTGTTAGCTCAGATTCAGGATGCTTTTTCGTGTTTATGGTTATCTCACTATCATATTTCATCTAGCTCAAGATGTAATTTCAAATAACAAGAAACTTTAGTGTTTGAAACTGTATGTATTTATAAGAATGCTTAGGTAGTACTGAAAACGTGGTGATAAGGTTATGTTTCAGAGGAATGTTTCTGAGATAGCTCATCACTGCTTAATTTACAAACAAAACCACTACTTAGACTGATAGCTAAGTAAATTAATTTTCAGATTCTAAGCAATCATATTACATATTTAACTAGAGCAACATACTGTCAATAAATAACTTGAAATATAACTCTAAATAGTTTACAAGGTAATAGGATTCTAATTTTTCAAAGTAAATGCGAAAGCTCCAGAATATGCATAAGCATTTTACCAGAAGAGATCTCGGTTTAACTTGCTTCTCAGATGATTGAGTTTCAATGTTTTGCTTACAGTTTAGGAGGAAGGTTCAAATGTAGCCAGTGGCATTCATTCAGGACACTTCACTCATTTAATTGAATTGAATCAGGAGTTAACCTAGCCATTTGAGTTTCAGCAGCATTCAAATCCAATTTTGGTTTTCATCATCAGAAAAAATTGTAAGTTATTGAGACTATGTAGGCTTCCATTGTTATCACTCCTTTCAATTCTGTTATGACTGAAGTCTAGGGGATAATATTACATGCTTACATTAACTTCATTCTTGGTAGAATTTTTTTTACTTTAGGTCAAATGTATCTTTTCCACAATCCCAGTAATTAGATATATATATATTATCCAATTGTTGCAACTCCTATTTGTATACAATGAGCAGTGAGGAATCTTTCAGCGAGCAGTCATCTCTGTCATACTTTTCTGTTATGAGAAAAATTAACTTCTGGCTTTATTTTCCATCTATAAGCACTCTATTTTCTTTTGGTGATAAGTCCTACTTTATTTTCTATTAATATTCCTCCAATCAAACTTCCTTTATCTTTTTTCAAAAATTTTCTTTTAAATATCAGAGATTCCCTTAGTATTGTAGGCTGTGTTGATTTAACATTTCCAGCAAGGAAAGACTATGCTAGTATGAGACATAATCTAAAAGATAAATTGACTTTTATTTAACCTAATGTTCTACATTTCTTACAATAACATTTTTTCTCTAGCCAAATGCTCAAAGTTTGAGCATAATTTAAAATGTATTACATTCCCAAAGAATATTCCTAAGTCAAGAATAATACTGGATGCTATTAAAGGACCCCCTGTTAGAACAGAAGGTTTCACAGTAAGATAAAAGTACTAGAATTCAAGCATCAAGCCATAGAATCAGAAAGGTGTTGGATAGTGGAAAGGAGTAGGAGTGTAGGATGTATACACTCAAAGTGAAAGAGTAATGTAATGGTTGAGATGGGTAAGAAAAGCTGCTTTGAAAAGAAATTTCACGTTTACACAGGCATCAGAGGTCACTTCTTTACAAATCAAGAAAGAAAGAATCAGACAAAATAATTTTTAGTAAATGGTTGTAAATTTTCTTATATTGTTTCTAGACACTTGCTTACTTAGAATCAAAGACTGATGATTATTATTTACACATATTTCCTTCTTTTCAGAGAAAGAAGGAAGAAAAAATTCCTATTTCTATCTTCCTATTCATTCTTTGTAGTCAATCACCCACACTACCACGCGCAAATTCATCCTAACTTATTCAACAAGGTTTCCATGACAAATAATGTGCAGTATTTCAACCTTGAAGGCTTGGGATAGGTATTTTCATTTTTTGTTAGTATCTTTTTTTTTTTTTTTTAAATAAAAACACTTTCTTCGTTTTGGACCTTTTCATCACTTTCCCATTTGGAAGTGTCTCAGTGGGGATCATCAGGGGATGTTAGAGTAATTCCTGTCCAAACCATGCAGAAATTGGAAACAAAGAAAATACTTTTGACTACATCCTTTAATAAAGTAAATCCATAAGTCCATTCAATTGTTTTCTTATCTTAAATGAAAAGACTTTTGTTCAAAGTCCATCTGGCTTACATCTCTAAATCATGGTATGCCTGTTTCAAATGGGACATCAGGATCCCAAGGCCACTTCAATTGCCTTAGGAAAAAAGTTCCAGCTATCCAGACAGCCTTTAAAAATGTAGTGTCATAAACACATTAACTAAAGATTTCCTTCAAAAAATTATTGCAATTGGAATGCTCTTCACTTTTGTACACATTTGTGTTGTGCCAGTGTCCTGTTTTTCTTTATTTTTCCTTATGTAACAGTTATTTTCAAAATTTTTGTTTGCATTTCTAAAATCATGACTTTTAAAACTGCCAGGAAGTGTGTAAAAAAGAGCATGAGTTTTGCTAGAAAAGGTCATCTCCTGTAAAGTGCCTTACCTATACACTTCAAAGTATTCTGCTTTTTTTTTAGCTGTTACATCGCTTCCTCCCTTATCAATTATTTAATTACTTATTTTTATGTTTTCTGCCATCCCCTAGTTTGGTGCCTTTTATAGCATTTAAATAGCTAGCTCTAAATGTGGTAGTTTTGATAGGATAAGCAGAGCCAAAGTTAAGTCAAAAGAAAACTAACAAAAAGAACCTTGCAAGGCTCAATTAGCTTTCTCACAAATGCTGCAGATTCTTACATACACTGTTAAAAATCTGTTCAGCTCATTGACTATAACTGGCACTGTCATGTCAAAGACAAAAGTAAGATGGAGTTAGGCAGAAACTGCATGCTCTGCTTCATAGGACTGTATGGGTCATTTCTTATCCATATGTATGCTTTCAGCTGCTAAGGGGAATGTGAGAGAATGGACTGAACAGGCTATGACCTAGCATGACAGAATGTTAAAAACAGATTGTGTCTAAAAGAAGGAGGAAATAAATGAGTATACAGTTTCAATCTGGGGAAGCTGGTTACTACAAGCATCTCCTTTACGTAAATGAAGAAATGTGTCTGTCTTAGTTGCCATTTCATGAATCAAAAATGCAACCAAAAGACATTGCTAACATACTGAATTATTTCAAAAGTATTAAAAGTTGTCTATACATAGTATGATGTCTTCTTTTCCTCTGTCTATGAAGCAATTATTAGAAGACTTTTTAGAATTACAAGATATACTGCAATAAAGGACATTTAAAGATGTATGGACCTAACTTTCTGCTGTAGACTAAAATCAGAGCCAAAATCCAAATGCCATAAATTAGGAGGATTTTTATACTTAGCTCCAATTAATTAGCTGCTTATATCCTGTTGAAATTTATATTTTTAAAGAAAACATGTACAAAAGCTGCCTTTTACTTACCTTCCATCTGCAGAACCATAATGAAGATACTGAAAGCTGAATTGCATGAGACTTGACAAGACTACTTGAAACCACAGCACAATGAAAATTCAGTAATACCTGGCTATTACTGCTTGGCCTGACATTAGGTCAAAGTGTTGTGGTGTTCTCAACATTGATGCTAGTGAGTTATTTGAAGGAAGAAAGTCTTAATTTACAAAGCATGATTTCAGCTAAAACTCCACAAGTGGAATGAGTGTGTTCTGGGGAGATGATAAGACCATAAACAGAAATATTTCTATCAGAATACAAAGATCTGAGAACTCAAAAACTGCACAGATCCTATTAAGGCAGGTGGAGAGGAGCTTCTACTTGCATAGGAATAGAGTAGTTACTACAAGACATCAACTGAGAAACATCTCTCTTTAATTTGTTTTTAATAATAGCTCAATAATAGCCCCAAAACAACATGCAAAACAAACTCTTCTTTACTTTATTGCCTAGACTGATAGAAGAGGATTCTAACTGTACCTGTTAGACTTTCAAATCTCAGTATTTGACAATTAGAGGAGTAAGAATCTCAAACAAAAATGTAGATACTATGAAATGGAAATAACTTCTGAAAGATTACGAATAAAAGAGAACGAATAAAAGATCAGAGAACTACTGATTAATATTTTGATCCATATGGAAAACAACTTTTTTTTATCATTATATACTACCTGTGTAAGATCATATGTTAACATATTTCAATTTTCCTGTCTCTCATCTTAATCTCTTTTTAAAGTGAATCTCAGCATCTGCTATTGGTTTTATTGCTAGTTAGGGCTAGCACGATTTTTGTTTCCCTTGCTCTGAAACCAGTCTTCTTTTGTAAGCTATTATTATTATTAATAATAATAATAATAATATTAATATTTTCTTGAAATAATTTCTGATTTCACAGAGGTGTATAAAGCTGATTTTCTCAGGATAAGGTAGGAAGTTGTTTTGGTGATTTTTCATGATTAATCTTCAACCCAGCAAATTCAGTTTCCCGCCTTCAAGCAAATCTGCGGTTACTGAATGATAAAAGTCGAACTGCTGTGAACACGGTAGGACTGGTTCAAGATTTTATATTGTCTGTTTTTTCCAACCACCTGTGGTAGAAATTTCACTTTCCTTGGACCCATGAGTTTGAAAAAGCTTGCTTACCTTTTGTCTGTCTCCTGTCTAAATTCCTGCCACTAGCTTCTTTTCTGAACACATCTGATTTTACAGTGAAGGCATACCCAATATAAAGTCTATTTTTATTTATTTGTTTGTTTGTTTGCTTGTTTGTTTGTTTATTGTAACAGGGCTTAGTATCACTAGTCATGAAGTAAAAGCCAAATGAAATCCAGACAAACAGTGAAAAAGGCAAGTTTTTCTGTCTACTAGGAAGAATTTATTTCTATAATGTGCTGTTGTGTTG
Source organism: Cyrtonyx montezumae (assembly GCF_038088225.1). Taxonomy (NCBI): domain Eukaryota; kingdom Metazoa; phylum Chordata; class Aves; order Galliformes; family Odontophoridae; genus Cyrtonyx; species Cyrtonyx montezumae. Next base: position 16,870,730 of record NW_027071826.1, read on the forward strand.
AATATGGTGTGAATTTTTGATCTAAAACTTTTTTTATTTTGATTTTTGTTCTAAAAAAGAAATGTTCAGCTTGAGAAGGGGATATTTAAGCAAGTAACAGATTTCTATAAAGTTATGAATACTTTAATGAGTATAGGTCAACACATAACTGCATCTTTGAATAAAATAACTATGAAGTAGTGGAAAACATTGACAATTGGTTAAAAAATTTGCAGAAGCAAATTTCAGAAGCAACTGGATATATAACAAGAAAAAATATCTAGGGTTTTTTAATGCAATGTTGAATAACTGTGAGGGTTGTGACACCCCATGCACAATGGAATTCCCAGCTAATGAGCTGTTGTGCAAATATTGAAAAAAAAATATTGCTGTAGATCATCTGCTCTGCTAGAGGAATCAAACATCAATCATTCTTCTGTTGGAGAACAGAGTTAGCTAGGCAGACTTTTTTGATCTGACCTGGAATAACTGTCTTCTATATTATTTTTCATTTATTATCCTATATTATCACCTACTTTATCACTTAGTTTGAAAAACTCCCAAGACTGGTTAGCATATATGCATCATATATGATCTGTCTCTAGAAAGATATGACTAAATGTGCCATAGTCTACTGTTGATCTAGATATATGACACACTGAGAAAACTGTAGTTTACCTGTTGTTAGTAAGTAGTTGTTTCCTTTTCCTTCATGATATTGGATTAATTTCACTGAAATTTAGTTATATTAATATAAAAATCAGACTAGCTTTTTGAGAGGCGTAGCACCTTTGATAGTAGTACAATTTGTCTTCAAGACCTATAATAGAAATAGGCATTTCTACAATGACATTATCTTCCTGGTAGTTGAAAACTACCATAGCAGACTGGGAAATATGTATGTGTGGGTTGGTGATAAACAGCTTCAATTGCCTACATGTGCATATGTTAAAGACCTACGATATTTATGCAATACTGTTAGCATAAGGGTAATTAAAATTCTTTGTTTGCTTGGTTTAAGCAGTATTAATTCATGATATATTCCATAATGGAAGAAAAAGATAAGTCTCATCTCTTAGAGACAAAAAGTAGCCATGTTTTATAGCAAATCTTTTCAAGCTTATCTTCATAAAGAGTGCATGTAACTTTCTGTTTAAAGGATATTATACATTCAGCTGTTTTGTGTAGCCAATACAAAATATACCTATAAACACATTAAACCACAGGAAATCTTTAGAATAATGAACTGCTCTGGGAATTTGATTTATAAATGTGAAACAGTTTGCTTGGATACTACCAGATTTTATTGTATTGAAATAAAGGCATGTGTTTTAAATAAACTTATTCCAGTAACAGCTGTTTATCATAGCATCTATCTAGCTATGGATATTTTTTATTGTCATATCTTCTCCCACAACTGGCCTGCAGTCACTTAAATAAAGTAGTTTTGTCCTTTTGCGATTTGAAATGTTTATTATGGTGTAAGAGAAGGATCAGCTACTAGTTACTGTAATATCCAGTCAAAATATTATATTTTCACATGCAATTGCTATCTTTTTTCTCAAAAATAAAAATTAGATTAGTCCATCCATGCACCACAATTTTAGTGAGCTTCTTGTGAATTGTTGTTTTGGGGAAATGCAAAGACTTTCCAGATATTACTGCATCTGTTCCAACTATTTTCATTAATATGGCCTCACAACATAATAAAGAAAATTAAACACATGAGAAAAATAAGACCATAAGCAATAAAAATAAGACCTCTACATTATCCTCTGAGGATGACTTCAATTGCATTTACATTAATATATCCATCCATGTACAGCTGAATAGTCATAAATATACCACCAAGCAGGAAAGAAATGTGAATTTCTAGGAAAAATACTTTTTCCCCTGGTCTTGTACTCCTTTTTGGCACTGAGAACATTTATTTATGGCCCTTATGGCCATGCTAATACATACCTGCCTTAGGACTGTATGAAAGTTTTGCAGTTTGTGTTGGTTGTGTAGTCTTAACATTTGATGTGACTAACATAATGTAGAATACTTGTAATGGTTTAATGCTTTGGGAGATTCTGCCCAGCCAGAAATTTAAGCAAAGATAGCCAGAGAGAAAAAAGAGTAGTAGGAACTCTCCCTCTGTGCCTTCAACATTGTCCTATTTCAAAAGCTATTGTAATTTTTCCTCTATTAGAAGAAAGTCTTGCTGAAATTTCTGTTAGAATTTAATAAGGAGAAATAAATCCTAAATAAGGAGAAATTCTTAGTGAGAATATCAGCATATCAATCCCTAACCTCAGCTGATGCATTATTATTCCTCCACAGGTATAGAACTCTGTACTTGCTCTTGTTAAACTTCAAGTGTTTCTTTCTGAACAATTCTGTACCATTTCAGGCTGCATTACAGGCAGAGCTCACATCAATGTGTATGTGCAATCATGAATAGAAATTTTTCTATTTATAAAATACACTTTGTGAAAAAAAAATGTTGTGGAAAAATTCTCCTCGTGTATCTGTGCTGACCAAGAATATATATATATATATATATATATATATGTATTTATGTTTGTTCATATGCTCTACCCATTCTTTTTCCCACATTTAAAAATGTAAATTCATACTTTTCCCACACATTTAGAATGTAAATTTCAACTTTTGACATTTTTCCCAATGAATCATGATCATCCACTAAGCATGTAAGAAATAATCAAAACAAAATTTTAGCATTCTTCTTCCAGATAATACTATCGATAAAGACATTGTCAAGTTAAATATCTGAAGGTGAGCTTAACATTCATAAAGATATCTATTAATAAATTAATAGAATTTTTTGAGAAATAATCCAGACATTTTATATCATACACCTATAAAAAGGAAGCAATGGTTAGGGGGGTCCTAATATAATATGGAATAACATAGGAATTTCTTTATGCAACATCTTTTCCATTCCAAAATTAAATTTCTTTCTCAGTCACAGTTAATCATCACATGCAGTCTGGATGTAATGGGACTCTACTGTAATGGGTCATCCTTTAGTTTCTTTCACTATAAATTCTTCTCTGGCATATTTGCTTTAAATTTCCTTATTTCCAATTAATAAGTGACAGTTTATGTGCCACATAAAATCACTGAAGTCACTGCTCATGAATAGGCAACCAGATGGTAAAGAAAAATGCTGAGCGTTTGCTGTAGAAATGAAACAAATTCTTCATATGCCTACAACATCCAAATGCCTGGCTTAGGATCCTTGAAAGAACATAAAAACAGATTTGTTCAGGGGTTGAATGTAGTAAAAGCTATTCAGAAAAATCTCCGTATCTTTAGAGTATGATGCATAATTGTATAAATGTATTTGAAAATCTAAATTATGTCACTTAGCAGTCTTAAATGTCTTCTGAATAAGGAAATGATATGATGTAACATATGTAAATTTTATATTTCTCCATGGAACACCAGCCATACCTTTTCAATTTATGTATGCTATTCATTCCCATCTAGTTATTTTTCTTATTCAGTAAACTGTTCCAGAGGTGGTATTGTCAGTCAAGAAAGAACTAACTTTTGTACAAATCTTTGTATGTGTATCCTTAAGTATAGCAAATATGTACTTTTATCTAGGTCAGGATGACCATCTCTGGAACTTCTAATGTGATTAAGTACTGGAACTCTTAATCACAATGTGATGTCTTTGAACCTGTCTTTGAAACAAACATAGTTAATTAGAATGACTAGTGCAGCCTTCAGGAAAGGAGCCTTATCTTTAACTGACCAATTGCAGCCCAGAATTTTTATTGGGGTATGGCAAAGTGATAAAATTTATATTAAAAAGTGTCATGCCAATCCTGAGGTGTGCTAACTTTGTGGGAGACCATGTAGTACCCAAAACTGTGTAACTTTGCAGTAAATCAATATCTCGTCTCTATGTGTGAGGTTAGCTTACTGCATACTAAGTAATGAATCTGTCTTTCAGACAACAGAGTAACCGAGTCTTTCTATTAAAAGGCTGCTTCTTATGTCCTTTCTAAACAACATGTAGTAACCTTGGCCCAAGGTCTTTCAATCATTTTATAAATAACATGCCTAATAACTCAACATTAAATACCCAGTCCTAAATTGGATGCCTATTTGCTTCAGGTTCTATTCAATGGGGAGAGAGAGGCACATTCAGATCTCCTACTCAGTAAACTGCCATCTGAAACTGCTCATTTCTCTCCATTAACAACGCAGACAGCCTACAGCAATCATGGTCTTAATTTAGTCGTGTACATTAAAGCAGCTAAGTAGAATAAATCTAGGCCATGCTGTCTGTTTGGATGTTGCCCTGGAGTCAGTGTTGGTACACAGTTCCCTACGTACTTCATAAATGTTGTTTTAGTCACAGGAGGACATTTGCAATTTCATCCTTTAAATTACAAATCCATGATAAAAGAAAGAAAAAAATAGAGAAAATATCACTCACTTAAGAACAAGGAATTTATAAGCATACAAATTCAGATTCATAGAAAATAGATCTAATGTAAATAAAGAACAGACGTATCACTGTATGATTATGCTCATGAGTACAAGAAAAATAATGTGCTAATTGAGTATGCTCAAAGGACATTCACACTTGTATGGAATATTTTGAACTTGTTAGAGATTAAAATATACTACTATGGTAGCTAATATGAGCTCTCACTATTTTACAGCTGACCAAGTAAGAGTGAATATGCAAACACAATGTATATTTGTCATATGGTTGACAATTTCATACACCATGGACTAAAACATTTACTCTTGGCTCAAATAGAAAGATGGTCCAAGGTCAAAATAACATAAAATAGAGGCTACGTGCATCTCTTTATCACTGGAGATCATAAAAGTTGTTTATTAGTAACGCTTGCTTTAGTTTTGATTGATTCATATATCAATGAAATGTATAAAGTCATCGTCAATGTGTATATATATAAGGCTGTATAAATGCATGCAAAGAGAACATCTGCTGCAATTTCTTGACTGGTATATCTCTCAATATGCTAATGGATATATCAGTCAGTTCTGCATATGGCAAGGGACTTATTGCAATTATTCTATAGTGTCATTTTAGGGTTAGATAAGAACTTTCATAGGATTGATGAGAAATTAAGCCAAGCAGCAGATCTGAATGTAATGAAAATTACAACTATCACAAAATATACCTTGATACTCTGTTATGGATTTTTCCTGTCTGCTAACAGTGGTCAGCTAATACTTTACAACAGCTGACCTGATTACATATGAGGCTTTATTTAACTTTTATTGGTTTAATATACCATCTGGAAAATTTGTTTCTGAGTCCTGTTTTGAGTTTCAGTTTAAAGGATAAAAGCATTTGTATATTTGGAGTGTTACTTGTGCCTATTTGCTTAAACAATTGTTAAAAACACTTTTGGAAGTCAGATGATGCAAACATTTTATGACAAAATATCTCATTAGTATCTCTCAAGATTAATAGAGGATCACCTTCACAGATAAAAATTTTTAATTCTGTTTTGTCAAACAGGTAGTTATAGAGTTTCTTCTTAGTGAGCTTGACTTGATTTAGCAGTCCCTTACATTTACATTAAACAAGGTTGTGGGGTTGTGGGGTTCTTAGGGATTGCCCAGTCCCTACAATTCAGATTTCACCTACCTCGAGTATAACACCTCTTTGTTAATTTCTCCTATTGTCCAACACCTGCACCACAAATTCTTACATCACATTTTTTTTATATTTGCAGGTCTCACTATTGATAGAATTTGTACCTCCATTATTTGCTGCTCATCTTCTCAACTAAAACCTTTTATTAATAGCCAGTGATCCATTCCTATAGTCCCAGTTGACTATGTGCATTTACATTTCTGTTCCAGAGTCTTCACACACATTTTTTAAGACCAATGGTCTATTCAGAAAACCTGAACTTCTTCAAGTGCATTCATTAAAAATTGTTTCTCACAAACTGAGTTCATTTATAACTGTATGTAGTGAAGGAGTAATCAGAAGGATGAGAGCCTTACTTCATTGGCAACCAGAATATGCAGACAACGGAGTAAAGGCAATTTTTGTCCCCTCCCACTCCTTTGGCTCATAATAAATGTTACATTCTTGTTGTAGAGAGACAAATGCTAGTTGGAGTATTTCCTATACCATTTTACTTGCTTTCTTCTACTCAGAGTGAAATTCCTGATCATGATCCTCCTTTCTTTATGAACTGGGTACTGGGCTACTTTAATATATCTGAAGACTCAGGATAAACATTTCAAATACCCTTGTGCCTGTTTTCCTTCCCTGTGCTTTAGGCTATTAGTTTGAGACAGTATCCTTTAGAAAGACATGTTTTATTCTATGCTTTTAGTGTAATAGGGCCTTGGTCTCATACAAGGGGCTAAGGGAAATAGAAATAGTAATTGATAATTTTGTCACATTATGTTATAATGATCTAGTCACAGGTGAAATAGAAAGGATTAGGTTGAGGGCTAGTTGTTGTTTTCTAACTTTATTCTTAAGGCTTATATGAGCACACGCACACACACACAAAAAATAAAAAATAAAAAATAAATTCACCGTGGTAACCTGCCCCTTTAGATGCTTTCAGCATATCCTTTTGCACTTTTCTTCCTCTGGATATTTTGGTTCCTTACATCCTTTTATTCAGCACTAAAAAAAAAAGAAAAAAACCTGAGAAGGTTGGCTTCTTACTTTACAGAAGAGAAAGAAAATTGCCTTTTTGTTCTCATAAGAACACTTACAGAACTGAGTAGATAGTAGCAGCGTTTGTGACTACTGTAAGCTGGAAATTCCAAGGGAGACATATTGAGAGGACAAAGACACAAAGAGTACTATCAGCAACAGGTCCAAAAAGCATCAGGAGGTCTCCTGTGCACCAGAACTCACACTGATAACTAGCTATCTAATGAAATAGCTCAGAATGCAAGGGTTATTCTGTCCTCCCAGGGATTTTTTTACTTATCAGTTCTATTCAGTTCTATTCATGTGTCAAGCTAAGATGAGGAAGAGATTCCAAGGGCTGAATTGATGTCGGGTTGGAAAGGATATCAAAGAACAGAATGATATTCCAAAAGAGTAAAAATTGTGATTTGTGATTCCAAACTCCAAAGTTTCACATGACTGGGGGGAAATGTGTTTAATTTGCCTGCAGAAAAGTTAATAAAGAGAAATCTTATCATCTTTATAATCAGTTTACCTGATTCTTTGCTTCCAGTTTTAAAGTACAATTTCTTAAAAAATACTATTTGAATCAATTACATTTCCTGCCTATATATAAACTCCTAATAGAAGAAAAAAAGAAGCCAAGATCTCTGAGTAAAGCCAAGATCTCTGAGTAAAAATATTATGGCACCACAGATCCTTAACAAAGTCCCAGACACAGGAGAACTCCATCCCTGTCCAAATCTAGACCTTAAGTATAAGTGTGATGGGGGAATGGCTCAAATAAATGTTTTGGATAGGTCTCTAAATACTAAATATCTTAATGTCCATCAAAATATATATAGCTGTGTCAGTTTGCATCAATTGAGACTTTAGTCTCTATTTAGATGAACAAGCTATGTGAATAGTTAAGGAAACTCCTAGACAAATGCATGCAATTAGAATCATATTCTCTCCTTAACAGTTTTCCTATCTGATTCTCTGTTTCCTTAAGTTTTTAAGATGTATTTGTGATTATCATAGAATGACAGAATCATTAAATGGCTTGGATTGGAAGGGTCCCCAAAGATCAAGTTCCAATCCCAGTTCCACAGGCAGGGCCACCAAATTTCAGATCTAGTACTAAATCACGTGCCCAGGGCCCCATCCAACCTGGTCTTGAACACCTCCAGGTATACAGCATCCACAAGCTCTCTGGGCAGCCTGTTCCAGTACATCACTCTCTCTGTAAAGAACTCCCCCCATCATCCAGTCTTAACCTTCCCCCCCTTGAGCTCAAAACCATTCTCCCTTGTCTAATCATGGTCTAGCCTGGTAAAAAGTAGATTCGCTTGACATGCTACAGCCTTCTGATCATCTTTGCTGCCCTCATCTGGACCCTCTCTAAAAGTTCCATGTCTTTCCTGTACAAGGGGGCCCCAGACCTGGAAGTAGTTTCCTCTCCTACAAATTCTCTACAAAAACTTTGTGGATTATATATTTACATTTATATGTGTATGAAGTATGCAACTACATCTGTAAATCATAGCTCACTTTATCATGATAGACTTTACACAGTATTCTAATTCATCTAATCTACAACTCTAATCAAAACTTTTGTTGTATAGTCAGCTCTCAATCCTAGCATGTTGTGTTCCATATCATCCAAATTCCTCCTCTTACAAGTTATGATATCTTCTTTTGTATAATGAATCTTGCTTGTTCAGCTTACTTTACTCAGCTCATAAAACATGACCATGAAAAGGCAAAGCCACATACATATTGTTCCACAGTTTCCTCCATTTCTATGCCCCATTACTGAGACCCTGCTTTTATTTTCTTTTTTTTTTCTTATTTGTTCATTTTTTGATGCTCCAGCTTTCATATTGGAAGGCAAAAAAAAAAAAATCCTCAAAAAGAAAGCTGTTTCCCCCAGAAGTGACAGTGGCTGAACAGTATTAGAATGCCATGTGGTATTTACATTCCTATCAGTAGTCTTGCATTATACAAAAAAAGTAAAAAAGTGGATGCACATTTCACAATATGGCAGTTTTCACAGGATCATCTTCATAGTTTCAGTTGTGTCTGGAGATGTTGTCCTGATATTAGAACGGTACCAAAAAAGAACTGGAAGGTATTGTCACATACGAACTAATGAATTCTTCTAATGCAAGTCAACCTATACTATCACTTGTTTAAGAAAACATGACTGAAATTGTCTACGAAGAAGAGCTTTGTCTACCTACTTGGAGAAATAAAACTCTAAAGGTCCTAAGGTATGTCAAGCATATGTCAAACTTTTAATTAATTAAATAAATATAATAATTAAATGAATAAGTGTTTATAAAAGTAATACCTTTTTTGTATCTAGTACCAAAGATTCCATAAGCTTTTCTTTTTTCCTCCCCCAGAATGTATAAAAAGCTCTTTTGACTTGTACATGTTATTAAAGATCTTTCAATCTTTAAGAAGCTATTGGAATCACTAATATAATAAGATGCATCTTCACTTTTCAGGAGCACTTAAGATTCTTGAATTCAGAAGTAAACTTTCTTGCCAGGAATCCATATACAGTGAATAGAAATGGGAGTTAGCACAGTTCATTTTAAAATCTAATTCTTTTTATTTAAAAAAGAAAAAAATTAAATTCTTTTAAAATTCATTTTAGAAGAAACCTTTGCATAAAATTTCTATAATTCTAAAATTTCATAAATTCAAGACTCAAATGTCACAAAATGGATGTTAAGAGGTAATGATATGAGAAATGATGTTATGGGACAAGACTAGTAGAGCACCAAAAAAAATGTTGGAGCTAATGCTATGAACTGTGAGGCAGCAGGTGCATGGTATGTGGAAGCATGGAAATTATATGCATTTATTTCAAAGAAAAAAACTTAGTCTTTGTTCTTTTCTGGGGAAAAAGTACTGTGAGCAACCATGAGCTTATTCTTTGTTGTATGTGTTGTTCTGTAATTAGTGTCTCCTATTTTATGTATGTAAAATAATTTTAATAATGCACCAATATCATACAGTGACATGTGTGTTTTATTGCAGGCAGCTATGAAAGCACTATATCTAGTTGCATCTGTAAATACATGTGCCTTTGGTTCTTTATTTTTGTGGAGCAAATAATTAAGTGACCCTGGAACAAAAATTCATATGCTAATGAAAGGTTAGCTATGCTGTCAGGAAACCACAGCTTGAAGACTGTTGAAAAACAAAAATATGTAACATAGACACTCCAAAAGTTAAAGTGCAGAACAATTGCATAGGCTTGAAAAGTGCAAGTAAAGAACAATACTAGAGACATCAGGTCTATTAAGACAGCTTACAGGTGTTCACTTCCTACTCTGCAACTTCAGGAGCTGAAAGAAGCTTGTTTCACAGATTAAAAAAAAATAAGTAAGAAAAAATGTCAATCATGAAGCTTACCATTCACAGTAAAATTGAATACGCCATTAAATTGTTAACTAGTAAGGAAATAACACATTGTGCAATCAAACATATAAAAATGCCCTGAGTAAAGCCAGAACAAGGCCTTCTCAGCTTAACAATTCCTCCCACAGAACTTGAGCTGCTAAAAACTTATGATTACTCTATGCTCTCTCCTCTCTTCAAAGAAGATTGGTCTCCTAGTTTTAGGACTCAAGGTGCTGGAGGTGTGGACAAAATGTCAGAGAAAGAAGAAAATACTAAAATGTTAATGTATAATGGTAGTAATCATTATTTGGAATTATTTGGAATTTAGTTTGGAAATGGCTGTGAAGATCTACTCAGATCACCTCAGTCAGAGTAGGACCAGGCAGATGAGGTCCTTATCTAGTGTGAGTGTCTCTAGGGATTTATAATGCACAGCTTCTCTTTGTCAGAAAAAAAAAAAAAGTGACATATAATCAGAATTTTCAAGTTGAAACTTTTGCCCAGTCATCCTATTACGGTAAAAATCTGATGAGAATCTGATGAGAATCTTCTCTGAACCTCCATATTAAATTGTTGAAAATAGACATGAAAACTCCCCTGAGCCTTCTCTTTCTATGACTGAGTAAGTGTATTTGCATAAACCTTTCTCTGTATATTCAAGCGGTACTTTGAACTACATCACTTAAAATCATAGAATCATAGAATATCTTGCATTGGAAAGAACCCACAAAGGATCACAGAGTCCAACTCATAGCTCCACACAGGACTTTATAAAAATTAAATGCTATATCTGAGAGTACTGACTAAATGCCAAGCTTTGTGTTGAAGAGCCTATTCCAGTGCTTAACAAAACGCTCCGTGAAGAACATTTTCCTAATATCTAATGTCTTGTATCACTGAGTCTTAATAGGGTTCTGATTGGACTGTGAATATTGTTAATACACTAGCAATAGAAGTCAGCTTCGCATTTTTGTAGCCCAAGATGTCTGGCCTTTAACTCTTGAGTACTGCCGTAAATCTACACACAGCAGCTGATGGAGAATTGGCAACTAAGACTGTAATTTGCAATGCAGCACATTTTCTATACCAGCCTGTGGTGGCTGTCTGGCATCCTTTACAGTTAAGGTAGAAACTAAGAGAAAACTTCTCAGCTGTATCAATAATTAGGGTGGAGTAATGCTACAGAAAGTTAAATAATATGATACAGCCTCCTGAACTCTAGAGGTGATAAATAGCATGCCTTTTAATCATAGCTATAATATTTTGTCATTGTCACCTGACTGACTATACCATTACAAATTAATGATGGGCAGAACAGAAAAGGTTCAGATTTAATGAACTGCTTCCTAATCATCACATTTTTTTTAATCAACAATATTTTGAATTGCAGATCTCTTTGAGAGCTTTTTTTTTTTTTTTTTTTCCTTTAGGGAGAGTACTATGCATAATTCCACCTATTAAAAGGAGATGGAGACTGCACTGCATTGATTCTGCCTTAAACAGCCCTCCTCCTCCCAAGATGAAATAGTTAGCTAAACTTTTGACTGTTTTGCAAAAACGGGCAATTGGATTCAGTTTTACAGAACATATATGTATTTAATGCATGTGATTACTTTTTCCTGAATGCCTTCATTGAATCCTTGTGTGCTTCAAAATAACAGTCAATAGAAATTAGAATGGAAATTATTTCTCTAAGAAAAACATCATGCATATTTCTTGAGCTCATACTGCTTTCAAGTGACAATAGACTCAGCTGCTGGAAAAATATGGAGTCTTAAGATACTATTTTGTCTTCAGATGCTTCTTTACAATTTTTTCCGAAGACACTGAAAAGTTGTTTCACATACATCAATCTCTTTGATCAGTCCCAGTAGATTAAATGAATGAGTGCTTTCTAAAACAAACTGAATAAATGCATATACGGTTCATAAAAGTATGACTCACAATAACATTTTCCTAGATTACATTTTTTCAGAGTATCTAATGAAACTTAATTAATTACATTCCAAATTTTCACTTAACATATAGGTAAAAAGAGAAATAGGAGAAAAAAATACCTGTTTAGTAATCCCACTATTGATATAGTTCCATATTGATATGAAAAGAGCAAAGGAATACAGAAATGGCAAAAAATATCTGAGATCATTATTGGTCATGCAAAAGGATGTATTTATTTGAGCACAGAAAAACTAAAGCTACAATACTAACTGAAACAGGAAATATACTGAAGTCTCTACTTTTTTTTTTCCAAGAAATTCTTCCTTAAACTAAACACTCATCTCCTAAACATTCTTAAAATTACTCTTTTCCTTGCTTTCCTGTCTCTGTTTATATTTGGAGTGGACAGGAGAAATAGTATAATAACTATTGGAACTCTCAAATTCTTTTTAACTCTAGAGAAATGCAGGCAGGTTGAAAACTAATTCTAACTATAGCTCTTCTGAAGTGAGAACTGCATGCGGGAAAACAGCACACAAAAATCAGTTCATGAAAATGAATTGCAAAACACATGAATGAATGAACAAAGCAAACAAACAAACAAACAAACAAACTTCCTTTATAGAAATAGTCAAAAATGTAGTTGATTCATATACAAATGTGAGACATGGTGATTTTTAATTTATCTTTCTTTACTACTTTAGGTGCAATATAGCAGTAAACCAGCAGGAAGTTGTAAACAAGAACAAAAAGAATTTAAATTGACAAGAAGTTAAAAGGTTTCCAGCTGCAGCTTTTACAATCTTAAAAAAAAAAAAAAAAAAAAAGCCATGAAACACTGAGAGGCAGAAGAAACCCCCTGAATTCATCATATGACTACTAGTGTCACAGAAATTGAGAGCCTCCTTTGCCATAATAGCAGGTAAATCCTCTACATTTGTGCCAAGACCAGCAAGAACGGTAATTTGCAGCAATAAATCTGTACACTAATCTTCAGCATTCCATCAATGAGGAGCATTCTGTTGCTTAGCACTGTGTGCAGCAAAATCTCCCTATGTCTGTCTGCATTGAAGAATTGACTGCAGAAGTTTGTACATAGTTGGAATAAGTCTCAGCTCAGATTTATTTCTCAGATGATGAAGTATTAGAATTCTCACACTGAGGTTTGAATTCTTCCCCACTTACCAAAGTGAATGACATTGCAGCTCTTTAGCCATAGGCTTCTGAGGATAATTTTGTTTAACTTCAAGTGAACACATAATATAATGACTATTGAATGAGCTGCTGTTAATAAAACAGTAACAAGTCTCTGTCTGGTTGCATAATTTTCATTCTTCATTACAGCTCATTTACTCTGAAATGTTTATAAAATACTGGAAGTAAGTTTTTTTTTCCATGCAGGAAAATCCAAAAGACTTCTCCTAGCTGTTTGAAAGAAAAGATTTCATGGTCACTGAAAAACATAGCTAAAAGGAAAAATATTGAATATATAATTATGTATACACATGCTCATTCAGATAAAGGTTCCAATAACAATTATTTTCAGAAACAAAGCTGGTCTACACAGTCAGCAATTTACATCACTGTAATAACAAATTTTTCAACTCTAAAGGAATGAACAGATTTTTTGACTGTGAGATTTTGAATTCATCAATTCATTTCTGTGATCTATCTAATTTTGAACTTGAGAAAGTTAGGGGAACTGTGTTGTTCGTCATTTTAGTGTTCAAATGGTTAGTGGCAATGTTGTTTTTCAGTATAGAGCAAATTTTCAAGATTATTGCTGAATTGCTTGAATTATCTGGATTGTTAATAATTTTATAGTTTGATTTTCTCTGTGAGAAGGTCTGTTTCAAATATGGCACGTACTGGAAAGCTCAATTTTGTACTAAAGGAGATAGCATCACAGCAGCATAAATCACAGTATTTTTAGGAATCTAACTTAGATATGGTGTAGAGAAACAAAGAAAATATAGTCCTGCTATACTTAATGCAGTCAAAGCAAGACACCTATATAGCCAGTGTTCAATTCCAAATATTGTATAACAAGTTTCAGTATCTGTTTTTGGAAAAAGGTTGGAACAAGTTGGGAAGTGGTCAATAAACATATTATTAGAACAACATGAAGTCCACAAGCGTATGAGATTACAGGATCTAGGAAATATGGATATAGGCTAGAAATCTTTATTTCTAAACTACTGAGGAATGTATAATTATAGTGGCTGCCTTGGTGAGGTGTTTTTTGGCCTCTAAATTTAAAGTGTAAGATAAGAACACAGACTTTTATCGTTCAATCACAGAATCACAGAACTCTAGGGGTTGGAAGGGACTTCTATGAATGTGTCCAGGGAAGGAGGCTCCACAACCTCTCTGTGCAGACTACACCAGTGCTCTGTCACTCTTACTGTGAAGAAGTTCCCACACACGTTTGTGCAGAACTTCCTATGCTTCAGTTTGTGGCCATTTTCCCATGTCCTGTTGCCACACATTTAATTTCAAATCCTACCCAGAATGAAGAATTTGTGGCTGGTAATACATGAAATATTTGAAAAGTGACTATCATGACTTTCATTCCAAACCATGACAGTGTGAATGAAACAAAGTCAGTACAGCAATACGTATTTTGCAAAAATGTTGAGATCCTGTTCACTATGATTTTCAGAGTAATTGCAAGTCATTTTTATTCCATTCAAACAAATTTGCCCATCTCTATTATTGCTCTTTTTGCTTACATTATTTGTTCATCTTGCTTTTGCTCTGTCAGAAGAGAATTGTACTTAATGACTTGTACCTTTTCTTTTTTGTTATTTATTTATATATTTTTATTTACTGCAGAGGAAATCGTAGTATTATGCTGGAAAAGAAGTGTCATCCAAATTAATAAGTGATGATAATTTTAAAACATATTGGTTTAAAAATGCATTAGCAATTGCAAAGTATACAAACTGTTGCATTTACTATTTTTACTCTTGTAAATATATATAATTTATGCTTAACCATTATGACAGAGTTTTACATTTAAATCTATTTTCTTTTTTTTTTTTAAATAATTGACCCAAATTCCTGTGACCTGAACATTAAGCATTATACCTTGTATTTTAACTGCCACCATAATTTGGATTCTTTTTTTTTAAATTTAGACTCCATTTTCAAAAACTGGATAAATTCTAACCATAAATCTCTTCAGATGAATTATTTCCTTTTTATAGGTTTTCTTTATTGCACTGATGCAACTTGCAGCTTGGGACTCCTGATGGTTATATTCATTCGTCTACCGCATCAATGCAATATAACTGTGGAGGGCTGGAATAAAGCATAAGCAAAACAAGCAGTTGCTTAACATGGGTTCATACAGCTAACTGCTGAGACTAGACTCCAGAGATGAAATTTGTGTTTGCCTAATTCAGTAATGGTGAATTATTTTATTCTCATATTTAGTATAAAAGTTTATATTTTTATATTCCTGAGAAGTCTTAGTCTTCTCCATCTGGAAACACAGATTGGTTAACTTACAACAAAAATTGACTGACTTAGACACATACTGTGGAACAGACATTCTTCATAGAAAATGTGTTATTAGTCCTTCAAATAAGTGTACACGCTTCACCTTCAATTAGTGTATGGTGAAAGCTCTGATGTAAGGTGTTGAAACTAACTTAAAATATTTTGCAGAAATCTCGGTAGCAAATGAAATAGCATTCATTTCCTTCTACCTAGATAATAGAAGCATGTGGAACCACTACACTACCCCCTGCTAAGATTAAGGAGTTGTTAATAAATGAGTACTTTTATAAAAGTTATATTTTTGAGATTTTGAGGTCTGACCTTCCTTTGATTATTTCTATCTGAATGCTTTTGAGAAGACACATTTTGTCCTCCTGGCCTGAAACTCTGAAAGAATACATTGCCTTAGGCAGACTTAATTTTCACCCTTTCATCCTACACACTAATTCACATACAGGCATACATAGATGGGAGGATTGGACAAGTTTGTTACATTTAGAAACACTAGGAAATGTATATAGTCTGTTAATTTAAAAAACATACATTTCAAAATTAAAAATTCAAGCTTGAATATTCCTCTACATGTATTACTTGATATGTCTTCTGAGATGTCATATCAATCATTCTATCTTCTCCATGGTAGAAAATTTTCTAGATAATTACAGCAAAATCATTAGCCAAATACAACATAGTCTTAGGGAAAGGGAGTATTTTTGCTGAATGTGTGAGGCAAAAAAAAAAAAAAATCTTGATGCAAAGACAGAACAGTTTTGCAGGTGAGAAAAAGCAACTAGATCTCAACTTTTACAGCTGCATCTAGGAAATTCATGTACAAAGTAATGCAAGGACACAGAAAAGACAGCGAGCCTTGAGACTGACATATGTATGACAATCTTTCCAAAACTGTGAGTGTTTAGCCCATGTAGCATTCTCTTTACAGATCTCCGATAGAGTTTGATTTTACTTGCTTTAGAAATGCAAAGTGTTTTGTCTGGGACTGGTAATTCTGGCTCCACTGATAACATAATGCTTAACTCTGGGGCTGAAGCAATCCCTTCCTCAATTTAAGACCTTCAATCAAGAATCATTTTATATGGTTAAAACTTTAATCTATTCTTTCCATTTTATGGTCATTTTTTCATTAGAAAAATAAACTGCAAAGAATAGCAAACTTTTTGGGGAGATGGAAGAGTATTCATAGTTACTGTTTGAGCATTAAAAATGATTCTACATATGTGATAATATCAAAGGAGTTCATAAGAATATCGTTCTTGTAGAGAGAGCAAGTCAAGTTAGACATAAAGGAACCCTTAGATAACATGATTTGATTTGGTTTACAGTAAGGACACAAGGAAAATATTACAAAATTATTCTTAAACATGTTTCCATGTTCATTTTTGCTCATTAACATTTGGTTTACTTAACATTTAATCAAAATTCAGTTTTACTTAAAAAGTAAATATAGGTTCACCAATGCACCTAACAGTTTACAGAAGTTAAAAGCAATTTGATTAAGATCAGTAGTTTTGGGTAGTGATAAGTATCCTATGAAATCACAGAGAATTTAGATAAAACTAAATTGACAAATGCCTTGATGAAAAATGCTAGAGACAAGAAATTAATTTTGTCAAGGTATTGGGAACTTCATGGCCAAAAAATACTATTTGAGACTTTTAATTCTTTTTTTTCTTTTTTTGACTCGTTGAGATTAATTTATACATGTTAAATAATGTTTGAACTGTGTCCTGTAAACCTTTCAGAATGGCATTCATCTGTTCATGTGATATGGTTAACTACAAAGTTCTGCTGCCTTCTTCTATAACAATCTGCTCATTTAGTTCATTTATTGTTCATTATGTTAAAATAAAGAGGCATAAAGGAAATATATAAATTATAATTTAGTTGACAAATTATAAAATAAATAGAGTCTTAATAAATTCAAGTACAAATTTGTATGGGAACTGTTGAATCATGACCTGAACCACTGATTGATCACCTGAGGTGAGCACTGAGTCAGCTGCAGGAGCACAGGTGAAGGTAATGCACTGTGTGACCAGTCAGCCCCATTTAAAAGCTGATCACCATAGGGGAAGGGTCTCTTGTTGGATCCAGATCCTTCCCCTCTGGAGTCCTGGGTGAATTTTGACAATCTGTGATAGATGATGTGTTTTGGTTTTTTTTAATTTATTGGTTGTCTGTATATCATCTGGATAAGCTGTACAAAATATACCATCTATCTCTATTATCTTTTGTGGTCCTCTTCTTTTGGGTTATTCACCTTACAGTGTTATATAAAGCTAAACTTATTTATTTGTGTATGTGTTTGTTTTACTTCAATGAGATGACCAGTTAATTCCCTTGTTTTGTGTGCTCACAGTGTTTGATAACCATTCTTATTCAGGATTAGTGAATAACAAGTTACCTGCTTGCCTTACAGATGCTTTCCACTTTTAAAAGTATCTTGATAATCCTTTCCTTTTTAATGGTGTATTCATTTTTGAAATTTCAGTCTCAGTATTAACGTGCATCAATAAAAATTCTCTGAAATGTATGTAGTTGAACTTACAAGCTAATTGAAAAGAGAGCTTCTTAAAGTGTAATAATGCTTACATCTAAGAATTATGATATTATCAATGAAATTCTAAAAACATGGGTTTAAAAAATCTCGAAGTAATCAATTATTTACTTTCTTATCCAGTATTTCTGTAGTGTCATTTAGTATGAGTAGATGATACATGAGATGCAGGTCACTAAGTAATAACTTGAGAAACAATATTCCCTTCATTGTACTACAGGTCACATAATACAGCATTTCTGAGAATCCTCATTAAGTACTGTGGATTATTAAGGTGGGTATAAGCATATAAATATACTTTGTTGTAGAAATGATGAAGAAAGCTGTAAGGAGGATCTTTTTGTGAACATGAGCTCTGAGAGCAGCAAGAGAACTGTCCTGAGAGAAGAGCAGCATTTCCCTTTGAAATTGTTGATCTTCTTTTAATATGCTGTTTGTATTTTATATTGTGTATGGATGTATTGTGTTAAGTGTACAGTGAAATATCTTCTATTGTACTTATTTTTTCTTTTTTCCTGAGGGCTGTATAAGAAAAACAGGGGGAAATAACTTGTTCTGGATACCCTCAGGTATGTGATTCTGAATAGCATTGAAACACTGGCCCTATTACATCTTCTATTTAGTAAGCAAAACAAAAAAGAACTTGGAAGGGGGGAAAAAAAACAATTTTTCAGCTCAGGAGAAGCAGTTTAAGAGAAGCATTTACCTGCCTATTTCCTGTACTCGCTACTAATTCAGACTAAATATTTCTTTGGTTCACCTCCTTTGTGGCATGTAGAGGCATTCATTACTCTAAATGCAGTTTCAGACTTTCTGTCAGCTTGTAACAGTGCAGTTTATCACGACAGCAAGAGCAAAAAGTGCAGAAAAATTAGGTTAATCAATACCACTGCAGTGTGTTTGACATTACATTCAGGAAAAGTTTAGCATGTCATACTTAACTACAGACCACAAACTGCCTGATGTCTGCATATGCATTTGTCATGAATGCTGATTCTTTATGCAGATCGAGGGCAGAACATAGCCTTGAGCTTTTGCTAATCATGCACCCCCTACAGACCACTGGCACCTCAAACTGTAAAAAATGAGGCTCCACTGCTTCCAGTATTCCTTCAGCTGAAAAAAAATTATGTCTCTGAATCTTTAATTGGTACACTTAGGCAAAATCTGTATCCAAATGTTCTGTGTTCATGAGCACTCTTTTTTTTTAATTATAAAAATTACTTATTCACTGTGGAGGTGGGTGATTAGAAATTGAGGATTGGTGCTCAGGTTTTTGTGAGTGTTTTGGTACCTTAAAATTGAATCAAAGTGCAGAAATGACAAACTGATATGGGAGAAAGTATTTTGCAGGCACTTAATTAGCAAAGGATAGATTGTAGAATAGTATACTTAAAACTGTAGAGTACTTAGGGAAAAATTTCCCGTACCTCTGTTTGGGCTGCAATACCCCAGACCTACTAAAATAAACAGATTCACATCTATGCTAAAATAAAATTATGTCAATTGGCTTATTTATAGAAATAGCATGCTCTTTTATGCTGAACAGGAATTTGAGCAAATGCTAGTGATAATTGTGATGATGCTCTGTAATGACAGCTTTTTGTACCAGATGTTGCCTTTCATCTCCAAAATTCCCATAGTTTTGTACACTACAATATACTGCGAAGTTTGAAGTTTACACTTTTCACTTCATTGTTAGAAGCAATGAATTTGATCATAGTTTGGTCAGTGCAAGGACTAAACAGCATGTCTTAGCATTCTACAAGGCATTGCTATAGTTTGATGCCTATTTTTCTATCAGTTTTTTAAGAAAGATGTTGAACATATATTGGATTTACTGTAAATTCACTGTAAACTTTTCTTTTTAAGAGATACTGTGTACAGTATAGGCAATAATATGAGATACTTATCAAAGACTTTATGATAAGTATCATAAATCTTGAAAAACCTGTAGTTCATATCCTTTAGCGGTCTAAGCTCTCTGGACAATCTGTTCCAGCCCCTCACCATCCTTGCAGTAGAAAACATCCCTCTAATGGCTGATCCAAATCTTCTCTCCTTTAATTATAAACCATTTTCCCTGGTCCTGTCACTATTTACCAGTGCAAAAAGTTGATTTCCTTCATGTTTATAAACTCCCTTTAAATACTGGAAAGCCATAATGAAATCTTCCAGCAGCCTTCTCTTCTCCAAACTTAATTAAGCCTATTTCCTTCACCCTAGTGCTCCAGTCCTCTGATCATATTCTCGGCCCTCTTCTGGACCCTCTCCAGAACCTTGACATCTTTCCCATACTGTGTGCCTGTATGGATGCAATATTCCAGATGAGACCTCATGAGGGCAGAGTAGAAAGGGACAATCACCCCCCCCCTCCTTGCCCTGCTGGCCACCCTTCTTCTGATGCAGCACAGAATACTGCTGGCCTTCTGGACTGTAAGCTGGCTCATATTAAGATTTTCATCTACCAGAGCCCCTTAACTCTAAGGCTCAGCAGGCCTACCTCAGAGTTCTTATCCAGTCTGAAGACGTAACTTGAATTACCCTGACCCTGTGGCAAAATATTGTACTTTGGTTTGTAATTAATCAGGTTCATATGGGTGCACATTTGAGTTTATCAAGGTCCCTCTGGATGACATCTCTTCCTTCTTCCACATCAGCGGAACCACTCAATTTGGTGTCCTCCAAAAACTTGCTGAGAGTGCACTGGATCCCATCATCTGTGATGCTGATAAAAATGTTCTAGAGTACAGGTTCTAGAACAGACCCTTGGGTGAAATGGCTCATTGAAATTAATGACATGGAGTGTGAGAAACAGAATCAAAAAGATCAGATTGATCAGCTGATATGAGTACAAGTTCTCATTAAGTTAACCCTGAGCTTTTTCAGACTGAGACTGAGTTTTGATGTAGTATTAAAGTTTCACAGCCTAAGGTTTATTTCTGATGTCTTTCTCAATTTAGATTTTTATATATTGAAAAAGCCCTCTCCCAACTGCTGGGTGAATTTATGTTCAAGACAGAAGAGGATAATTGCGATCATTTTGCTGGACCTTTTTCACGGTGCCAGCAACATATTTTGAAGTAAATTTGAATGAAGTATGAAAATGAAGTAAGAAAGAGAAAATGAAGTAAGCTATTTCCATCAAATCCATTCATGCTATATCTTGGCTTTTTTTTTTTCATGGTATTACTATGAAGTATTTTTCACTGGGGACAGTGTTTAATCTTCTGATTTAAATTGGCTGTAGGGCAATCACAGGCATTCATCCTTGCTATTCTTTTATCTCTGACTATTATTCAGATAGTAGGAAGCATTTTATGGAATAGTTCTTCCAAAGTTTTCTATTGCTTGCATCTTACATGCTAGATCATTTGGTTCTTGTACCTATAAATATTTATCTGGAAACAAGTTCAAGAGCCTACAGATTTCTGAGTATGAATAGAACTTCATTGTTTAAAATTGGTATTTTAAAATATTTGTGATTTTGCCATTGGCTACCATTATTATCATAATTTTTAATTGAGGTAGAATATTTATTTCTGAAAAATTGGAGGGCAAAGCTCAAACTTCCAGCTCTAGAATGTACCAAAACTAAGTATTTCTTTGTTGTTTTAGTGTAGCAGAAGGATGGAGGCCATCTACCTAATCTATTAATCACATATATAATATTTCTAGGATATTTTTAGGAACCAGTGTTATTCACACTTGTGGTCCCAAGTATAATATTCTCTTTATAAATGCAAACTCAAAAAGGAGCCTAGCTGTGATTTTGGAAGAAATTATCCAAAGGAATTTTGCAGTTGTAAGCCAAATGTGAAATTCAGTGGGAGTCCAAGGGGATAGTAAAATGACAAGGGTGTCAGTAAAGTTGCTTTGGGTTACAGAGTGATTCACCTATTCTTGGGGCCCCTTCATATTCTGGCAGTAGTGCAGTGGATGCTTGTAGGCAGACCAATGTATTTCAGTACTTTCTTCTGGCAAGTAATAAAAATTCTGTGTATTTTATCAGCTCTGATATTCTCTGGATAATGGCCAAAGATAAAAGCATTTATCCACCATGTGCATCTACTTAAAAGCTGGAACAAATCTTCATTTTTTTATTAAACAAGTCACTCACTCATGGCCTTCATTTTTGCATAGCGAGTGCAAATGATTTTCTGAAGCATTTCTGTGCAATTAAGCTCTTTCCTGGAAAATCTGCATCAGGAAGGAAATACTTCATTAATATCAAATGTAATGTTAACTACCTAAAAGCCAAAACTGAATGAGGTTTTGTAACTGAGCCTCCATTTTAAACTTAGCCATACATATAAAAATTTTTTGTACCATGTATATCACCCAATTTTATTGGAATATATTTTGCACTGTCTTATGGTATAATGACCTTAATAAGAGGAATAAATGACCATCATCATGACTGGCAAGTATGAAGATTAGAAAACTGAGATTGAGACTTGCTATAATTTAAGGTCGCTTCTTATTATAATGTTTTTAAGTGACTTATCTGAGAAAACCCTGATAAAATTCAGAAACGTGAAGTACTACTATATTACCAAGCATTATTACATGGGGGGGAAAAATCTATGATGAAACTGAAAGTTTTTGGAACCCAGTGCTGGGCCTATGAAAAGTTGTTGACTGAGCTGTATGACTGTTTGGCATGTTGTACCAAGAATATATTGATCATTTTGAAACATGTTGTTTTTTATTTGTGAAGACTCATATGAAAGACTAGTTAAACTATGGCTCATTTCCCAGAGAGGTTTTGGGGTCTCCTTCTCTGGGGATTGAATACCTGCATGTGTAACCTGGTCTAGGGAGCCTGCTTTGGCAGGGTAGTTGGACTTGATGATCTCTAGAAGTCCCTTTCAACCTCTGCAAATCTGTGATTCTGTGACCTTTCTGTCTTTGTATAACACTAGTAATGTAGACAGGCCCAGTGATAAAAACTGGTAAGCTGTTGTCCAAACACATTTTAGTGGATATGAACAGTAATATAAAAATTATTATAGCTGAGCACCTACTCTCAGTGTTGGAAATTAATTGTGGTCTTCAATCATAGGGAAGATTGGACCTTAAGGATGCACTTTAAGAGAAAGGGTCCCTGGCTGCAGTGTCCAGTATTCAATACACTCTAATTTAAAACAGTAAAAAATCCTTTGTACCTATGGCTCTGCTGTCTCTTATTATGGTTATTTTGGCTGTAGTCTAATATGTTAAATTAAGCTTCTCTTTGTAAATCATTTCTATTAGCATGCATCTTTATTTCATCTGTAATATGTGTTTCGGATGCTGCTTCATCACAGCACCTATAGGTTGTTAAAACACATCACTTGATTTTCTTTGGGGAAACCTTGCACAACATTCTAATGGAATTGTAATACATTCAAGTAACTAGATTTACTCTATACCCGTTACAGTAGAAATTATGAATACTCTAAATAGTAAACTTTAGAGGTTGCTGTCTGAATCTCCATTGATATATGGATAATGTCATATTATCAGTCAATATATGAATATAAATCAGTCAATATATTAAATAATAGAACTTAATTGCAGAGGAAGTGTAAGGAGTGAAGAATACATGTAAGAGAAGTTCTGTATGTAGAACAGCATTTTATAAAAGGGCTGAAACTCCTTCTCTGGTTAGTGTTGAGGGCATATGACATTCCATAGGATAGTTCTATTTATGATATCAATTCTAAAAGATGGAAGTTGTAGTGAGCCAGAAACAAGTTTGATCTATGTGAAAATGGGTATGTGTTAAATCATCTACTGTTATGAAATATTCTGACTTCTAAAGAGATATGACAGTACAGTTTGAAAAGGACTATGGTTTGGTCATCATTTGTTAACTATCTTCTATTATCCTCTCTTTTCTTACGGGATCAGTACCCATTATGATTGAAATTTGACCAAAATAGCATTAACTAGTATTTCCTACAGAAGAGTTCTCTTATGCTCACCCTGGTGCTCAGACACTGAGTAATACTTATCAGCCCTAAAATTGCAGCAAGATCTACTTAGTGTTTATTCATTTAGATCTGCCTTCAATTGAACACAAAGAGGATACATCTGCTTACAAAATATTGTGTAGATGTGCTAATAGTAACCTGGGTCACCATAAAGAGATTATTTCAAAGTCTTAACATTACCTACTCTAATTTTTTGAAAATCTTTAACACAATGTGATGCTTCCAGTTTCCTCTGATTATAAACCTGAGAGAGATCTGCTGGTAGACGGGGATTCTCAAGTCATAAATTTCTGGCTTTGCTATTTTCAGGGAACATAAACTGTTATGTAATCTTGACTCTGCACAGACTGTCACAGTTCTACAGTACTTTCCATGAGTAATTCTTCATTCTTAAGAAAGAAGTCCTGTCTGGGAGGCATCTGTTGTTCACTGAATGAAAAAACACTACTGATACAACTGAACTGGAACTTTATGTTCTGATAGGTAAATCACAATGAGATCAGTGCCACTGATGTTGAGTTTTGGCAAGCCTTTGTATAAAAAATTCTTGGTAGATCTTAGTCTTATTCTAATCTTCTGTAAGATAAGAACTTGAAAAAGGTTGAATGGTGGAAGCGTTGCCATGGATGAAAACACTGGATGTAAAATAAAGCAGTTTCCAAAGTGCTATGTAAACAATGTCTGTCTTCAGAGTTTTTCATTATCACACAGTTCACAATCTCTCTTGTGTACTATTAGTGTCATAGATCATTGTTCTAACTTGCTAAGCAATAAAATATGTGATAGGTGCAGTTGTGAGTATATACAATATGTTTATGGAATACTGTCTAAATATTTCAGAAGAGCTTGCTATCTTTCATAGAACATCTGCAATCAAATCAGAACTTTAAGCACAGTATAACAACGTTTTTAAAGTACTGCAATCATATATATGAATATTTATATTTATACAGTACTTTAACATCTCAATTTAATCACAGCTGTTCCATTTGGTGGACAGATGTACTTGCATTTTAATCTAATAAACCTTAAGTTTGACTGCATATTTTGAAGAAATATGAAAGCATAAATATGAAAGCATATTTCAAAGATTTATCTTTCATTTGCTTAAGAAATGCAGTGTAAAGTGATGTGAGACATGGAATGTTACATGAAATTGCTTAAGTAACTGAAAACATTTGTCCCTCTCTTTGCCTTGAACCGTGTAAATGCTGCCAGAACAAAATGACTGCAAGGAAAAAGAAACATAATTCAACCTGACTTATTCAAAATACCCTCAGCATAATTCAGACTGAGAAAGCTTAATATTAAAGAGGAGGCAATTAAGATAGAAGTCTCTTTGCTTCACATTTCTACTCAATATTTGTAGGTATTTGTACTCAAAAACTCTTAATATCAACAGATGGTTGAGATTCATGATTCATTTTTTCACTTGAGTATAAATTGATAACTCACTTCATTAGTTCTGGATTTCATTTGTTGAACCATTGTAACAAAAGAGAAATGCATTCATCAACACAAAAATGAGCCTGGAGAAAATATCCTTTTCTTTCTAATTAAATTTGAATTACTAATTATGTTACAATCTTTTCCTTTCTTTTATTAGGGTGTAGCCTGCTTGTTGAGGAAACTTTATACAGTGCCTAACATCTGCAAGTCCCTGCTATGGTGGCCTTATTTGCTGCTCCAGAAACTGGAAATCTGTTTTAAAGTACATACGTATATATCTTTAAGCCATTTAGGCTGAAACTGTCAAAATATTCTAAATCAGTCTTCCTCTTTTCTTGATTGGACACATTGCATGCCAGACCCGTAAATTTTGAAATAAAATAAAAAAAGAACCCTGTCACAATAGCTTGTACATAAATGCATGTTGCTTATATACTATCTCATAGCCTGAGGAAAAAAGATAGGGCTCACTTCATTTTACCTGCTCTGTTACAATGTTCAGTTAATATCTGTAATTTATTACAAAATTACAGAATGTAATCAGGGCTTAATTAGATATTGTGTTTAATTGCAGTTCCTACATTGAAGCTAAAATTACAGCTATTGTTATTTGTATGTCAAACTGTGGAGAAATATGATAGTTCTCATCAAATTCTAGAATTTCTTTAGTATCTATAAGTTGAATCCTGTATGGAGTATATGTTCTGGAGTAATCTGCAGAAACTTCTTGTATATTTCACCTAAAGTGTAGTTTATTTAGTTCTGAAGCTGAACATAGTTTCATTACAGCATTTTGTGTGATTTTATTTCCTCACTTTGCTACTTGTCTGATTTTTCTTATTACATGTTCTTCGTCTGTATCCAAACTTGATGGAACTGAGCAGAATTCTGGTAAATATGTTCCTATGTGAATGTAACTAAAACGTGTAAGACATTAAAATCAGAAAAATTCACCCATCACAAAAGATAAACCTTAAAAATAAGTATACATTACTTTACAGTAATGACAGCCATTATAGGGTGTTGCAAAGTAAAGTTAAAAAACTACATGAGATATGAAAATATATTATTTAACAGTGTATTTGTTTTTGTGTATTATTGTACTTTGGAATTACAGACATAATGGTGAAAGAAACTTTTTGTGAGCTGTGATGGCTAAATTCCTCTGTGTTACTAAAGGAAAGTCTAATCCTGTATCAGAGTAGGAATATTTCCTGTGCTGCCTATCATACCCTTGATTTTGCTTTAGTCTTAGTCTTGGGGTTAAGTGTAGGACTGACAGAATATTGAGTTTGTAGATATATAAACTCTTAAGCTTTTTAACTGTTTGTTTTTAGAACTAAAACTTCAGTTTTAGAACACTAGAAGGAGGAAATGTTATTTATGAGAAAATGTCATTTTCTTCAGCATGCTTCATTTGATAAGAATACACTTACATTTGGTAAGTGCAGCGCATTTAAACAACCACTAGGAAGGTAGTGATAAAGATGGATAGAGACCTATCCTGTTTTAAAAAGAGGGTAGTGGCATAGAGCTCAAACATATTGACTTGAAATGATGAATGTTGACAGAATTATCTGGTGATACAATTGTTACCAAAGCAATGATTGCAGCTCAGTAATAATTGGTACTGAGGTAACTGCTCTTGTTTTTAGTTAAAAACTCTAGCTTTATATGGTATACTTCAGCTGTGTAAAATAGTTTCCTGTGAGTGATCTATGATTCCAGCGCTACACATAAGAATCATGAACTTCCACTACAGATTTCTGTCTAGGCTTCTTTCTACTTCAGGTAGAATGAGCTGAAATCATTCATCATCTGACAGTAGATGTATCCTTTGTAATGAAACAAGGACAGATAACTCATAAAAAATGATCTTTTGGCTGAAATGAGGCTGTCTTTCTACTCATGAAAACTGATGTGAATTTTAGAAGATATCTTCAGAAGTCAACTTTTGCCAAATAGTGCTTTTTTTTTAAATTTTAGAAGCAGTACTGCTATTCTAGTATCCATTATAGTAAATTCATTATTTTAGAGATATGATCAACAAAATATGAAACATAAGTGTTTTTTTTTGTCTTATATTGGATGAGTTATCTGTACCTTGGTGATGCAGCAATTTGCTTAGTCATAAAAATATTTTAAATCTTAAAAATATAGAATTCTTACTTTGTATACAAATGATTATATATTTTCATGAACACTTGTTAGTAAAATTTTCAAACACATAAAGTGTGTTGCTTTAATTTTCACTATTTTGTTTTGGTATTGAATAAATTCATAAAAATATCTGACTTGCCAAAATTTCAAAATACTTTTATTATAAGATGCTTTTATATGTTGTCTACTATAACTTGGTTACAAATCCAATTCTTTACCCTGTACTAACAAGGCATCTCATTGTTTAGAGTATCTTTAAATCAAATTGGAAGAATAGAAAATGTTTAAGAAATTGAAGGTCCAGAAGTCTTGAATGCAATTTTAGCCAAGATTTGTTGTATTCTGAGTAGTATGTGTAATCTTAAGATAAGTGTTAGATGTGGGGAAAAAAAAAACAAAAGCCAAACGCTATTGAATAAACCTAAATGGAGCATATGGTTCTGTAACAGATTTCCACAGAGATATACTCAGAAGCACCACACCAGCTATCTCCTAGAGAAAAAAATAGGTAAAGTAGTTGCTTTATCATGCTGTTGTGGTTAAACCCAGCAGGTAAGTAAGTATACATCCATTTGCTTGCTCGTGAGATAGGAAAGAAAATCAGGGAAAAATCAGGTAAACTTGTGGGTTGAGATAAAGACAGGTTAGTAGGACAAAAGAGGAAAATAATAATAATAATGACAAGAGAATATACAGAACAAGTGCTGCACGATGTAATTGCTCATCACCCACTGACTGATGCCCAGATGGTTTCTGATCAGTGGTTCTTCTCTACACTGGCTCTCCCATATCATTATTTAGCTTGATGCATAATACACAGAATGCGTCTTTGGCCAGCTTGATCAGCTGTCTTTGTTCTGTGTCCTCCCATCACCTGTGAGTCCCAAGACTCCTTGCTGGCAGGGCACTGTGAAAGGCTGAAATGTCTTGATGTAAGAGCTGCTTAGCAATGATCGAAACACTGGTGTGTTGTCAACACTATTCTCATCCAAAATCTAAAGCACAATACCATAACAGCTACTGCAAAGAAAGTTAACTCTGCACTGGCTGAAAAGATGACAAATATTCACTTATAATAACCTGCTTTAGCAAGGGGGTATGGATGAATGACCTCTTGAGGTTCCCTCCAACATTTGCAATTCCATGATTCTATGATATTAAATTTGTCTACAGATGTTTACTGTGTCACGCTTAGCTGAAATGAAACTTCAGCTCTTTATTTTATTTTTAGATTCTTCATCTTAAATTTACTCAGAGTTTTGAAGGTGGATATTTTGCCTTTGTTCAAGCACAGAGGACAAAGTATGTAAACAAATGTAGGTAAGAACATTCACTATTTAGGCTGTGTTCTGTGAAATGTAAAATTTGGGTTCATGCACCATCTTTACAGCATGTGATGATGTTAAAATTACTTCTTTTTTCCTGGATGTGTGATTAACTTCAGTGAAATTGTTGCTTGTTTCTCCATAAGTAATACCTCCTATTTTATTATGTTGGTCCACAACATCAGAGGTGGATGTCGGTGTTATGACACCGTCAAGGGTGTTTCAACCTTCCTACCAATATTCAGCTACATGTTGTTGCTGTGTAACAGATGGCAGCAGGGAGGCAGTCAGACAAAATGGCATCTGACATGGAAGTGCAGCTGAAGCAAAGGTGTGCCATTGAATTCTTCCATGTGGAAAAAATTCTGCCAATTGGAATTCACTGAGGTTAAATACTTATGGAGATGAAACAGTGGATGTGAGGTCAGTGTGGTGGTGAGCGTTGTGTTTCATCAGCAGTGACACTGACAATGAGTCACCTCTATTTGCACTGATTTTTATGAGCGTGACATGCAAGCCCTTGTTCACTTGTGGTGAAAATCCATAAATATTGGTGCTGACTGTGTATTTTTTAACACAATGTTTTGTAGCTGGGTATAGATATTATCAACTAGTGTATTGTGTTCTTTGCATCTGTCATAATTTCCATGGAAATAAATAGAAGGCATTACTTTTAGAGTGACCTCTGTGAGAAGCAAATTACTTAAAAATTGTTTAAATTGTGATTATGGCTTATATGTAACTACTTGCTATGCATAGAAAAACTTCAGATTTCAGAGACCACACATATATAGTAAGAGAACAGAAACTCTAAAGACAGTTTATCCCATCTCCTGAACAGACTATCCAAATGAACTGAACTATGCAAATTCAAAATATTTAGTCTCTGGAAAGCTTTTAACTCAGACTGACTAGTCTAGTAAGTATTTAGTTAATCACAGTATGAGTATGAGCCACTGAAATGAATGTGGAAAAATCTTTGTGACCCTTGTACCAGAGAAGGCATTTCCAAAAAATATTGTCAGAGTGCACCAATGAGACATCAAATACGTATGCATACACTCATACGCAAAACTTTTTCCATCCTGAAAAATTAAATGAAGACAGTTCTGCTGTTTTCATTTAGTAGATAGATTTATACGGTCTACAATGGTAAGAGATGAGAAGCAAGAAAATTTATCTTCTTAATAAACAATGAAAGATGGAAAATTTAAGATTATGTTGAAGAAGTGTTTGCTCTATAAAAATACATAAAAGCGGTACGCGCCAGAAGTGGAAAACTAGTTTCATCGGGCTGAAATGCGACAGTAAAAAAAAAAGTAAATGGACATAAACTGATGGTGTGCATGAAAATTAAGGGTGTATATTAAAATAACAATTAAAATTAGGTTAGTAAAATCTGGAATGCAATGGAACTATGTTTTGTTTGTCAAATGTAGTGAATGAACACAAAACTAACTTTAGAAGGAGAGTGACTGATATATGAAATAAATTCTGTGCATGTTCCCATCATCAGGGGATGAGATTTAACAATCCAGGATCCCCTTTGTAATCCTATGTCACTAAATTTGGATGTGTATTTGCACAATTGCTGTTATTACTTTTCTAAGCCACGAGCAAAATGGAATGCTAGAAAAACAGGAATAAATCTGACACCCTTAAGGATGAACGTGGGAGACTCTTCATGCAAGATATGTCACTGCTGTCATTAAAGACATTGATGTGCTCTGGCTTCTCTATGTGACTGATGAGAAGTGTGCAGTGTCAGTTCAAGACCTACATGACATTAGTAAAATCTTTGGAACATAAATCCCTTGACTTTCGCATAGCATATAATACTTCTTGCTTTTTATTTATTTCTGACTCAGGAAAGGGAGTGTTTTATTTCACTGCACAGTTTCTCTGATTATTTTAAAGTATTAATTTTTCAATTTTCTAGTTCCATCAAGCAAGTTAAAAATATCATAGGGCCAATGCTGATAATGTGCTATCCTAAGCCAGGTGGGAAAACAACTACTACAATACTCCGTATGGAAAATAAATCTGTCTTACAGTATCAAATAAATATAAATAAATCTATTTTAGCATAGATTTTAAGGTTTTATGGTGTAAGGGACAAGTTCAGCTGTAATGTCAATAGGACATTATAAGGGCTGTACTGAAAAATCAGAGCAGAATGTCTGTCTGTACTGAGAGACATTGCTACTACGGAATTGTCCTGACCTCATCTTGGTGGAATGATCTAGATAGCAAATGGTAATAAGGGTAGAGTAAGTGTCAAGTGTAGGTTTGAAGAAACAAACCAATCCACACCTGAGAGAGTGGGTTTTACCCCAAAATGAGAGAATTTATAATGATGATGTTTGCTTAAGATGACCAGCATGATTGAGTGTTTAATCCACAAATCTCTGGAGGTAAGGAAAAGTATAAAAATACAAATATGTTTAAATGCTGGAAAAGACTTTGCAGCTTGAAGATGGAAACAGGCGCTATAAAACTTGCATTGAGACTGCAAGAAGTGCCACACTAGCTTCACAACCTTGCTTTGGCCAGAAAGGATGTCTTTTAGTGGGATGCCTTGAGCAGCTAGTATACTAACAACCTGGGAGGCAAAAACTGGGTATTCCACACCACTGGGGGCGTGCATAGTGGGGGGTGTCCCTTGTAAGGGACCATCCTCACCACACTGAGCATTAGAGGATTGTAGGGTTTGGCATGAATATGCATGGAGATGGAGTACTTGCATCTTGAACAAAAGATCTGCAAATAGGGAAATGCCACTCCTTGGAAAAAGTTGTGAATTCTTGTAATCTGCACACCCTGTAAATGAATTGTGTGTGATTATTTGGAATTAAGTGTTTTTAGAATTAGTTATAGGATACTGTTTATGAATTCACTGTTCTATTGCAATAGCTCTGTTAGTTCTGTTAGTTAATTACATATAATTCAGTCCTGTTTTGATTTAGACTGTTGAAATTGAGTAGCTTTTCTTCTTGTGATGTCTGCCATTTGTGTGTATCAGGGAGTGTTTTCAAGCAAGAGAACCTA
Organism: Cyrtonyx montezumae; assembly: GCF_038088225.1. Classification (NCBI taxonomy): domain Eukaryota; kingdom Metazoa; phylum Chordata; class Aves; order Galliformes; family Odontophoridae; genus Cyrtonyx; species Cyrtonyx montezumae. The sequence goes on from NW_027071826.1 coordinate 16,902,752, forward strand.
ATATAAGTATGCAGACCCCCAGAACCTTGCCCTCAATGTACCCAACGTGCTTTGCCTTCCAGGAGCACCCACATATGGTGAGTGTTGTAGCTTCAAAATTGTCTTTTCTACCCTGGAGTCTGGACAAGTTTATTAGGTCACCCACCTGGAGCTTCTTTGTTCATTATATTTTGGAAAGGATCCCTGCTCTTTTCTCTCTAAGTGTTTTCATTTAATGGTTGCTAACAATCTTTCAACCTTCTCAATGGCTCCTCATAAATATCAAGATGATCAGTGAACTTTACAAATAAACATTCCCTGTACATCTTATAAGGAATTTCTCACTGGCTCCTTGCTCTTTCAACTCTTCTCATTCAATACGAAGCAATTGATGAATTTTCAGCTGAGCAACCTGACTGAAGAGTGTTGTTGAATTCCAGGCATTATGGCCTCTAGCCAATCCACAATAGTAGTTCAAAATGGTACAGTAGATAATGAAATAGTTCTGCTTTTGATTGACAATGAGGGCATAGGGCTGGAGGAGATTGTAGGACAACATTCAGAAATGCCCTTTTTTATGTGCCACCAAAAATACATTCATACATTTCAAAACAGTTTATATAAGACTTTAGAGCTAATAAAGATTAAACATTACAACTACTGTGTGCAACAGAATTGCATGAGAATATGGAACCATATTTTTAAGGTCTTCAGAAGAGTAGTTATCCCCACATATAACATCACTTGGAGCTTTCACAGGCCTAAGTATAAGATCCACTGAGAAATAAAATGGTTTGCCCAAATCAGAATACATTTGCACGATGAGAACTTGCATAAAAATTGCATACCACTTACATTTTTTGAGGAAATAGGAAGCATTTAAGTAATGCATAGACTTTTTGACCAGAAGGGGAGAAGTGAAGGTGTCGGTTCTGAAGGTCAGTGTTACAAGAAGGAGCAAAAGATGCATGTAGTTTTGACTGCTTCAGAATATTGAGCTTTGCCACTGACCTTGTTTTTATGACTTCTGAGCTAGCTCCATTTAGATTAGGTACCTCATTATTATTAATTTTACTATTCTTCTTATTTTCTTCTCCCTGTTGACTTCAAATACATGACTCATGGCTCTAAGAGATATTACTTCCTTTGGCCATTTGGCCTCAACCTGGAAAACACTTGAAGTTTAATTTGAATTTTAACTTCTTGAAGAAATAATTAAATCTGTGTAAGCAGCAGCCTGTGAGGAAGTCATCTAGCTGATAATTCAGTGCTACCAACCTGTCTCCGATTTGCCCATGTGTGTGGTACCCTTACAATACTGTGAGAGAGGCAGAAGATCATTTATGTAAATCAGAATCAATAGAGGGCTGAGTACTAAGCCCAGTGGAATATCCTCCGGGCAAGTGGAAATTACAGAGACTAAGGACTTAGTATTAGCTGCTTGGCTTCTTTCAGCAAGGTAAGATTGAAAAAGATAATTATAATTTATGGAATATTAATAGCCAGAAAGCTTTTGTGTGAATATATATTTCTTCAGAGTCAAAATGAAGCTTTCTACAGTTTTCAAAGTACAGCATTGACATGCTGAATGTTTTTAGCTTTAGAAAGATTTATAATTTATATTTCACAAAAGGTTTTTTTTTTTCTTCCGCTGCACAATGATTTTTAGGGAAAATATCAATTTATTACTAAAAATTTTCATTTCTAATATCTTTGAAATATACCACTTGACCCAAAAGCAGATTCTGCAGAAGAGGAAATGGTATTCATATTATATTTCTTTTAACAATGTATCTTCATCATTTATTTGTTTGTAAAGTTTGGAAAATTCTTTGTTTTTCACTTTAGTGGGAGTTCTGATTCTCAGGGCTAAAAGTTACAACAGATGAGAGTCTGACCCCACTTAATCATGAGTATACTTATAACATATTTTTGACATTCAGAACATGTATCCATACGAAGGACTAAAAACTCCCTGTTGTTGAATTGGTTGCAGTGCTCCATTACACAGCATAGTTTATGAGATCTGGATGCATTGAGTTACTTATTTAAAGTCATTCAGCAAGCAAATGTTGAAGTCCCGAAGCCCCGTGCTATCACCTTTGGACACAAAACATGGCTTTTCTCAATGGATTAGAGTCCACATGAAATAGAATTTTGTTTTTCTTTTAACAATAAACAGATAATAATTCATGATAATATCTACATTTGTTAGTTTCAAGACATAGCTTCAAGACATAGCTTCCCACTCAATTATATTATCATTTAATTTGTTCCTTTATACCTTAATACCTTCTTGTACTTTAGTTTTGCCTACAGGTCTGAATATTTTTGTTTAACCTAGATTATAAATGCTTTGGTGAAGGGAATGTGCCTTTTATCGATATTGTGAAATGTACTACTTATCTATTGTGCAGTATGTGTAATACCTAATGAGACAATCTAGGTCTTATAAATCTAAATGAAATGTAGTTCTGGGAACCTTGGTATTATAAATTGAATATTTTCCATGCCTTGCTTTTATCAAGCAGCTTTTATCTAGAGCATAATTACAGGCATGTGACCAATAAACAGTTGCTGAACAGTTACTACTGTCTCATATAAAGTATTTTATTCTGACTCAAGTACAACTTCTACTTTCTGCACTTTGTTTCTAAGGATACAATCATCAACGTGGAACATTTTCCTCAGGAGCTCATCTGTTCCTGCTGCTTATCCCTCACCTGCAGTCATAATCTTTTGTTTGTGGCTATAATCAGCTCTGCAGAAATTAATTGTGAAGTCACAGGCACAAGATTATGACTTAAGGGCAGAACAAGCAGCAGGAGTAGGTGACCTCTAAAACATGAGGCATTTCTTCCCATGCAGATTTTCTGAATGCAAATTTGAGAAGGGAAACTTTTTTTAAGAATATGTTTGCTCGGATTTCAAGATATTGGCCTTGAAAGAGTTAATTTGAAGTGAATTTCTCTGTGATTATATCAAGGAGAGGTAATATATTCAGTATCAGCTGAATTATTAAACTTGTTTTCTAATTTATCCTTTGATTAAATGACAAATAAAACTACTGATGCAATCAACAACTTATCTATCTTTTCACATAAAGCTGGAATCATGTAACATCTCATTTCCTCTGTAGCTGACTCAGTTATAAAAAGGGTAGAAATCTTTGAACACTCCTTTTTTTCTCATGTATTGAACTGATCAGAGGGACCTGTGTTTGATAGCTTTCTTTGGGGATGTTGAGATGAATTCAGTACTTATTATGTAGCAGAATTAAAGATTCAGAGGGGTTAAATTTATTTATTTATGGAATAGTCAGAAGTGTGACAGTACAATTTTGCCTCTATTAACAAGATTTTTTCTTCGGTGCTTTTCTGAGAAAATGTAACTCTGAAGCCTAACAGACACAACTGCCATAATTGCAAGCATCTTTCAAATTCCTCAGGACAGTTCTTAAGATGTTTTGAAAATCCCTATTTGTGATATGTATTTTTATATAAGATCTATAAATGTAGTTCCATCACCATCATGGACTGACTGATTCATCCACAGATGGTGGATGTGTGCTCCTTCTGAAGGCACTACTCCAAACAAAATATTGTTGTTGGTTCTCTAGTTATCAGTCTTTCTAGGGGCTGAGTGAAAATGGACATTCAATAACGACAGAATTCCTATTTTATAAGTTATGGTTATAATGTTTAACGGTAAAGAAATTGTTTCTTGCTTTAGTATAGCTATTTTGATTCTGGTAATTACCACTCTAAGAATCTTGTTGGTTTTTTTTTTTGTTTGTTTTTTTTTTCCATGCTATAGGAAGGTTTTGTTCTTATTAACTTTCTCTTTAGTAAGAGATTCTTTTATCCTGGCCTTTTATTGTGAATGGCTTCACATCTGTTTTGATAAGAGATGTAAACTTAGATGCTGCCCTCAAAAAATTTAGCAGCTACTACCCAGAAATGACTGTTTATTCAACTATAATCATCTCATAAATTTTCTTCTTAGAGATGTTGGCCACCAACAGGTTTCAATTTTCAACTTTTTAGATTTGATTTGTTGTTAAGGAGAACTTAGTGAAAAGTGTATTTTTTTTTTTCTGGCACTTCAGGTAAACACTTGTGTATCAGTTTTGTAATTTCAAATTAGAGAACATAATCATCTTTCTATTGCATTCTATTTTATTCTTATAAAGGCAGTAGCTGTAGAAGTGGTATCAAATAATCATGAGATCAGTCTTGGGAAGTTGCAGGATATTCTAGTAACTGCTTTTTCAAATGTTATTTTCAATTTAGATGTGGAATTGTGTAATTTACCTATGTAATCATGATCATTTTCCAAAAAAATAAGTGTATAGCAAAGCATTGAATTTGAATTTGAATGAAAGAATTTAGGATTAAAATTTGCAAAAAATATCACCATCACTATATCCCAGATAGCACTATAATAGCAGGAAATTAAAAAAAATAAAAAAGAGAAAGGATGGAAAACTATTAAATGAAAACCTTTGTCTCTCACAGGTATTGTAAGTGGCAGATGATATTAGAGTTCTCTTGATGAGTATAACAGCTGTATAAAAACCTGTGTTCCTTAATAGAGTATAAATTAACCACAGCCTTTTAACAGTTTAAAATACAAACATATTTTCTTTGATAAATACTTTATATTTTTTCTCCATAGTGATCAGCCTGTTTTGTGTACTGCTAGAGGGTTAAATTCTACCAGCATTTCTCCCGAAATTTACAAATCCTAAAATTACTGGTAACAAAAATATTTCCAGTTTAATCCCACTAATTATGATTATTCCAGGGCAGAGTACTGTAGACATAATATTCATCGACACAGTAACACAAATGAGCTGACTAAGAATGCCCCTAACATTACTTGTAACAAATGTGTCTCTCTTTATGACACTGTTTTTATATGCAAAGAATAACAGCATTGTAAGGATTTTAAAGTTTTTATCATTATGTACATAGTAAATACTTTTATGGAAAATCTTATTGAACAAATTCCATTCTGGAAGGAGAAAATAAAACCATAATTTAGGTCCCTACTCTATCCCAGCTCATATATAACTTCAACTGAGCGCTTCCTTTCTTCCACAAAAAAAAAAAAAAAAAAAGAAAAAAAGGACAGCTTTTTATGCTTATTTAAATGGCATCATTAAAAAGTTTAAACATGTCTACCATGGGACAAATATTAATTTGAAAACTAAGGAAAAAATAAAGTTTATTTTTTTCTTCATATTTTTAATAATCTCTATAGCTCATCAGTGATGCCTTAACTATTTGAAATTAGAAAAAAAATATCCATCAATGAGTACAGGGGAAATGATCTATTTTCTATGACATGTAAAAAGTTAGTAAATTTCTTTGGAAAAATATTAGAAGATGAAATCACAGATGAAATACCAAATATTTTTATAGACTCCTTTATGTTATGAAGCAAACTGCTTCACAGTTAAGGAAATAACTCAGCAACAGAATAACCAATGGGGGAAAAAATAAAAATGATTTAGAAGATTCCTACTTTATTACTACTACTGTAATAAATGTTTCATGCTCAATTTGAATTTTCACGTATATTTAAAACTAGGCTTCTCTTGACAGATTATATAAATATAATATACTTTGTGCATCATTATCTTCTATCCTTAATTGCAATAGATTTGATGGCCGTAAGTATGATTCAGTGATTTTATATTGTATTTGATTGCATTAGATTAGATTATATGTTGGTTGTATTAGATGCACTCATACATGCCTTTGTAACTTATTAAATATATAGTTTTCAAGACTTTATTTAAGAGATCTTCATCTTTTCATAACCAACTGCCTTAACAGTCACATTTCTTCACCAAAATTAATAGTGTACTTCTATCTTGGAAAAAGTGTAATTATCCTAACATCTAATGTAGTTATGACCTTTGCGTTTCTAACATATGTCAAGTCTCCAATTAATTTTGTTTCTTTAGTTACAATTTCTATTAGAAAATGAGAATGAATGATCATACAGATGGAGGCGGTAAAGTGGAAAACTGCCTTTGATTAATTTTTGTTCAACTAAAGAAATCTCAGTATTTTCACTCAAGAGATTCACTTTTTAATACTTCAGTGGCTTCTATTTCCAAGAATACTGGCAATATGCACCTATCGAACAGATTTAAAACAACAAAGAAATAGAGTGTTACTTTAGAACCCAATGTTTTAGTCACAAAAAGTTAATAAACACAACTATTCTATTTGTTATTATCATACTATGATCTTGTCTCTGTTGCGAAGTGTTTTATTTACATTAGTTTCTTCCCTTAAAGTTTTTTTTTCACATGAAAAACAAGGGTACTCTTCACACACCATTTCTGTATAAAATCCAAACTTGCATGGATTTCTGTGTTGTAAGGAATGCATAGAGCATCGCTAAAACTCATTAATCTTTAAACTTAAACTTGAAGTAGTTTGCATTCAGATATAAAGCAGTTTCTGAAGTATGAATTAGATATAAACAATTTCGTTCTATATGATTTTAAACCTATATAATTATTATTTCACTGGGTGAAACTATGTTTCCAAAGTTTCTCATAAAGTTTTGAAATAGAACAGTAGCCTGTTCTCATCATCTGTTATGTTTTAAACTCCTTGCCTAAATATTCTAATGTATGATTTTCTAAAACACTTTAAGATGTTTTATTTCATGAAGAAGAGTACAGTAAGGGCATCTAGTACAAGTATTCAATTTTCTTGTTTGAGATATGAAATGCAAAACAAGTCACACTAATCAATGAAATTTTTTTAGCATGCAGGGGAGGATTTGATTTTATCTTTTTTTTTTTTTATCTTCTACACTAATTTGGGGCAATAAATAGGATTGTCAGTACACTGCTGAGTACTATGTTATTTTCTTAACACATGGCAGTTGCATTTTCAATAACACAGTGCTAATGCACAGTGAACACTGAGAATTCAACAAACATAAATATTATTCATTCCCATAAATATGCTTCAATCTTTTTTTCAATAGCTAGAAATTTTAAAAATTTAAAAAAATATCATTATTTTAAACCAAGACTTTAACATACATTCAGTCCTGATCCATGTGCAATTATCCTTTCACTCTGTTTTCTTTGAAAGTCAAGAAGATAGTTTTGAGTACTTTTTTTTTTTTTCAAGGTTGATATGAGAGTAGAGAGTACTCGTAGGAAGGCAAAGTACAAACTTCTGAAGGGATGCTCTGAGGTTCCCCAGAGCAGTGTGTATCCACATTACTCAGCAAGGTGATGCATAGCCACAGGATACTTAAAAGATTTCCTTTTTTTTTTTTTTTTTTTTTAATTTCAGTACAGTGTTTACTGTCTTGGTTGCTCCTTATCCTTCCAAATGGAAGATGGGTTGACTCCTTTGTGAACTCTTACTGCTATGAAGTCCAAGAATTGCTCAGTGATTAGCCAGGGTTGAAATTCTTGTAAGGAATTATTACAGAAAGTATTATAGAAAGTGCCAAGAGATGGTGCTGAAGGCTGCCTAGCGGAGACCATGGCTCCTGCAAGATAGACAAACTTATTAATCCTCATGTGCTCTGAAGTGCTTTATGGCACAAGTTCTTAACAAAATGGATTCTAGCCCAGATTCTGATGAATCTGATAACCCAGAATTTTCCAAACACTACAGATCTGTCAACTTCCAGAAGTCCCTTCCAATGTCTGTGATTTTGTGTGACTCTTTGATTCTGCATTAAATCTCAACTACAAAACTTTGCACATTAGAGTTCAGAACATCCTTATTTTCACCTAAGCTTACATTTTGTGAATTGTGTAGTTCTCAGTGATGCAAGGTTAATTCCTCATACCCTCAGATATTATTATTTTTGTGTGTGTGCTTATCATCAACTGTGACAGTGGTGTGCGGCTTGCTGTGCAGTTCTCTGAAATAGTGCATGTGTCAACATTGAGGAAAGGCAGAATAGGAGCTGAGTTTCAAGAATAAAAGCAGAAGTTAGAAGGTTGAGAAGTAGAAGTTACTGCTGAAGAAAAAGTCGCAGAAGTCATGTCAGAGAAAAAATTAAACAATTGTGATTAGTATCCCTCACTTTATAGACTTTTGTCAAGGAAATTTTTTTTAATCTTATCTTTGAAAGTTGTTTCATATCTTACATAAAGAGGCAATGTAAGGCTAGCTTCAAAGTACATAAACCTAGAGAAAACTACTTCCTACACAGTGGTTCCATTTATTCATTCATTTGCCATTGAAAGAACAATCTTGTTTCATTCTATTTAATTAGATTTGGTACTCAGATTTCTATTAGATGGTTTATGGAATTTCATCTGATCACTACCTAGATGAATTCACAAGCAGTGAGAAGTCAAAACCTATAGCCACAAACCATTTCTTCTTTCATTCTTTTCATTCTCCTCTCCTCTTTTCTCTTTGAAAAGGTAGGACTTCAAGACTTCCAAGACTTCACAAGTCCTGTTGCCCTTCTTTGGACCTTCTCCAGCTCCTCAATGTCCTTTCTATACTGAGGTGCCCAAAACTGAACATAGTACTTGAGGTGTGATCGCACCAGTGCCAAGTACAGGTGAAGGATTGCCTCCCTAGTCCTGCTATCCACACCATTCCTGATACTGGCCAGGATGCTATTGGCCTTCTTGGCCTCTTGGGCACACTGCTGGCTCATATTTAGCCAACTGTCCGTCACTTCACCAAGGTCCCTTTCTGTTAGGCAGCTTTCCAGCCACACCTCCCCAGGCCTGTTGTGACTAAAATTCAGGACCCAACACTTGCCCTATTGAAATACTTTACCTTAACCCATTGGTCCCATCTGTCCAGGTCCCTCTGTAAAGCCTTTCTACCCTCCAACAGATCAACGCTCCCTCCCAACTTGGTGTCATATATAAACCAAAGCGCATTTGAAAAACATACAATATCTCAGAGAATAGGTCATATGAAGAAGTAACACTGGTGAATGAATAACCACGTGCTTTCAGACTGAGATGTGATTGAGATGGATTAACCAACAGTAGAGATGAGAAACCAGGACTGGTCTGAAAAATAGGATTGGTCAGACCCATTGACACTAAATATTGACATAAATAAAAAAATACAAGATATTATAAATGTTTGAGGTAGACATTCTGACAATGCACAAATTTGTTCAGTGTATATGAGATTGGTAAGGTCATTGAGCTCAGAACCCCACAGTCAGTAAAAATATGGAGTTCAGACAAATCAAAAGCACATCTAAGTTTTCTGAAGATGAGACTCCTCACTTGTGGTGTGGTACTGGGATTTTGCTACTTCAGTTAGGAAAAGTAAAATAGCATGTTTCTTTTTATACTACTAATAAAGCAACCAAATTTCTGTGACTCAGAAAGGTGACTGCCTAATCAAATAGATGTATTTAATAAGAAGTTCTGAGGCTTCTTCTGTCTTCTTTGCTCACTCCTGTTGAGGGTATCAACTGCTGCAGTCAAGGCATACAGGTTTAGAGCTACAGAGCATAAAAGGAGGGGGTCAGGGAGAATTAAGATTTATTGAAACACTAATATTTTAATATGCATATAATTACATGATTCTTATACTATATCAGCTTCAATATATTATGTAATGTTACACAGGAGAGGGATCTTCTAACTTCATGGAAAAATTACCTCTAAAATGATGTTGATAACAGTACAGTGCTATGGAGAGAACTAGTTGTAATATGGTTTCAGAGATTGTTATTTATTTATTTATTTTTAGGCCAACGCTGTGAACCATGTTCTAACTTTTATCTCTTGATGCAGTTCATAGTCTGGGCATTAAGCATGGCAGCACTCTAGATATCTCTATTTTGAACAATGTTCAATTCCATGAAAAATTCTGAGAATGTGCAGAAATTTGTCTATTGATGCACAGTTTGAGAACTTTAGTGGCATCTTACACCTAACATTGTGTCAATGGTTTAAGGGCTGGTTTAGCCCAGTTCCATGATGAATGGTGCAAGGTGAACCATGGACCCACGCCCTGGGAAAGGGAAAAGCAAGATGAGCCTAAAAACAAAACAGCAGCAACAATCTGAGGAAGAAAGCTAATTTACTGAATAAAATATCAGAATGCACAATAACACAATATAATACAATGTCATTGGAGTTTAAACTAATAAATCAAATAAAACAAGAGAGAGTGCCTGAAACTGAAAGCCTTACACTAACGCTCAAGGTGAGACAGCTAGGGAGCATCCACTGCTAGGATAATCCAAAGCAGAAAAGAGGCTGTGTCTTATGACACTTGAACAGTTTTTAACCTTCCCTCTGAGCAGATAATGGAAAAAGAGCGAAGCATTGCAAAGTCCTCTGGGGTATGTAGTTCTCTTCTGAGACAAGTATACCCAGAACTATTGGTGATCCATGGAAATGGAGCATTAACTCTTTAACTCCCAGTGCACTACATGATGTTATGATGTGGAATACTTATAACAAAAAGACCCTGACACATTGACTTTTATAATAAGATTTTGGTGTTAGTGATGAAACCAGACATGGTGCAGTAAAATCCTGTGCAAGACCACATAGAACCAGCAGTACATCTCAATCCACTTTGGATTTATTCTAATACTGTGATCTTTACTCAACCCACTAAAAACTAAATAATTTTATCAGAATGATTGGCAGCTGGTAAAGAGGCTATAAGCACCAAATGAATTTTCACTTCTCTCCCATATACTATGCTGAAAAGTAGAAAATTCAGTGCATTAAATCACTGTAAATCTTAAGGCCCTTTCCCAAGTTATAACAGATGAAAAGTTGTCAGACTGGAACAAGTGTACTTTGGATTCAAAATTTAACATTTGACATTTGGTTTGAAAAAGGTGGGAGATTGAATTATACCATCCTTTTCCCTGTATTCTTGCATTATAACTTGTCTGAGCATAACATAATTATAGTTATAGCCTGACGCTAAAAGCTGAGATGGGTAATTGTCATTGTTTAAGAGCTGGTTTGGCCTGGTTTGATGACTAATGGAGCAAGGAACCCACACCCATGCCTTGGGAAAGGGGAATGGGGGGAAGGGTAAAGAGTAGGGAGTTAGGACTAAAAACAACACAGCGACAATGATCTGAGGAGGAAAACTGAATTACTAATTGAAGCTAATAAATCAAATAAAACAAGAGAGAGAGTGTCCAAAATCGAAGGCCCTAGTCTAAAGTTGAAGGCAAGACAACCAGGAAGCTCCCACTGCTGAGATGAACAGCAAAAGGAGGAAGTCTTGGGACTTGCATGCAGTTTTATCTTTCCCTCTGAGTGTAAAACAAGAATGCAAAGTCCTTTGGGGTATGTAGTCGTTCTCTTCTGAGAACCAGGTCCCAGAAATTCGTCAGTCCATGGAACTGGAGCATTAACTCTTTAACTCCCAGTGCCTTACATGATGTTATGATGTGGAACACCGATAACAAAAATCACAAAACCATGGCAGTGAGTTAAAAACATTTAGATTTGTGAACTTAGTTGCAGTAGAAACTAAAAAGAAATTAAAATACATTTCATAGTTTTGCTATGGCTCATGATGGTCGCTCAGATATTGTTGCCAGTTACAATAACAATATAGCGTGCACAAATTTTTGCCCAGAATGGATGGAATTCTCGCAGAGAGTCAAAAACCTGTCTTGAGCATAACTGACTCACAACTTTGTGGTGCTTTCTCAGCTACTACGTTCAATATTAGCCTCCAGCATTATGAATGACAACAAAAGTTGTTTTTATTTTTGACTTATTAACCTATTGTGAAAATGACAATGAAATGTTGAGGAATATCTATATGGTTGCAGAAATACTGAACTACTGACAAGATGAAGTCAATAGGGATGAGCAATTAGGTCCTCTAAAACAAAAATTGTAGAGGTGAAATTTTGACCCCTGTGGACTTAATAAAAATTCCATGGACTTCGATGCAGTCAAGGTTTCATGCTAAATCTCAGAATGTAGGTACCCAAGATGAAAAGTACCCAAACTAAAAGGCCCCTATGGAAAATATGCTTTCATATGACATACTAGAATTCAAACAAAGAGTCATTGTCAGAGCTGAGATGAACTCATGATTTCCTGGCTCTCGCTGATAGAAATTACTTCTTAGAACTGGCTAGCGTGGCAATAAAAGCAATTTTTGTACTGCAATCATTTCTGATACTGTGTTCAACTGTATAAAATACGTTCCTTGGGGGTAAAATTAATGAGCTACACATAAAGACTGTTTATTCACACTTCATGCAGCTGCGCTTATGAGAGGATTGGGAAAGATGAAGTCCAGCCTCAGTAAAGGGCCGTGTTGTGATGTGACTAGACTTCAGGGGTTATGGATTTCATTTAACCTTATAGACTGAATTAATATCTGCTGAATCTCTACATGTTCTTCAGGAGGTTTTCAAATGACTCAATCTCCTTGATATGACATTTTGTTGCTCTTTCTCCAAGTATATTCCTAAATGCTTCTCCCAAACCATTCAAAGCAAATTCAAAACTTTTTTCACAGCTTTTATGGAAGAAAGTTGAGACAGGAGGAATCCTGGCTTTTGTAACTGTGTTTGTGTTAAGTAGCTAACTTTAGGTAAGTTATGAATAATCTACATAAAACTGCTAAACAAATATTTCCTCTGGCACTGTCTATATTGTATTGATAATAGTGAGTTTTCATATAGTAGTGTATTCCTTTATTCACAGCCCAGGCTTTCAAACATATAAAGTTTAACGGTTAAAAGCAAGCTGTGGAGAATAACCAAGTGTACGGGAAGGGTAGAATACAGACCTAGCAGCCTGCCTTGTTTTTGCACTGCACTTTAATTATACAGAGAATCTCAATTTTCAGAAAAAAAAAAAAAATGAAAGGAGAGGAGAAGAACCATTACAGTTTTTGTTGAGATGAAATGAGTTCTCATATGGCTTTTGTCTTCCCTAGTTATGTTCTTTTCACCATAAAGTCTTGCTCTTAGTGAAGAGGTATAATATTTTACCAATCAGAATATCAATGTTTTCCAAATGATTTACAATGATTTTGTTAATTGATATTACTTATTCAGATGCTTCCCTCATTCTTATAAAAGTCACACATAATTCCTTTCCTCATAAGTTGATGTTCCAAGGTCTAAATATTACCAATTTTGTAAAGCCATTTTATTTATTTTTTTTCTTTTAAAAATCAATAGGATTTTTATGGTATATTGAATGGAAATGAACTATGGAGCTTGACCATTGACTAGAAGGGCAAGATCATATAGTCATTAAAATAAAGTTACACTAGTAAAACTGCTTTGAATTTTACATTTGTTTTTCTAAACACAAATAGGTTTTAAATATTAAGCTAGACTTTGCTGTAATTTAAAGTAGTCTTCTCCAATTGCAAAAATCATATGCAGTGAATATTTACAGTGTACATACAAAGTATTTTGTAAGCTAATGAGAGTTCAGTCTGCCTCTACTGACAGTTAGCTGGAAATCATATTAAATGATAGCTCATCCCTAAGTCCACAGTGGTATACATGCTAGTTCAGCTCCAACACTTTTATTTCACTTCAGTATCATAGTAATTACAGTAATTAAATGACTAGTAGGAAAGTTTGGAAGATGACTAGTAGGAAAATTTGGAAAATGGAATTAGATCATGTCAGTCCACCATTGTATATTTTCAGAATTAAAGTGGCAGAATGATTTTATTTCACTTGTTTAAATCTTCCTATCTTAGTACAGTAGGTGAAGATAAGGAAATACTTTTAAATGAAGAAGGCAGATAAAGAAGGATAAATGTATAGAAGAGGCTGAGAATCTCAAGTCAGATGCAAAAGCTACACATAATATAGTTAAAGAAAATAGGTCTTATGAAGAATAGCTCTTATGTGTTACTACAACATAGAATTACATCACCACATTTTGTTGTCCTACATAAACACTAGGATGAGAAAATAAATGCTAAAGGTGATTATAAGCATCCACTATTAAGTGTGCTGTTTGCTTCTGAACACATACACTCTGATTATGACAGTTAGAAATATAGCTCTATAAAAATATTTCTCTACCTCCAGAAATAGTTGGTATCTTTCAAAATCCCTGTTGGACTGTCCCACCTACTGTATTTAACCATAGATTCTCAAGTTACTATAAAACAAACAAACAAACAAAAAAACCCAAGAACTATTTATGATTTCCTTTGTTAACACATTGTAATCTAATCAATTTAAAAATAAATGGCTGACATATTTAAAAAAATAATAATCTACCCACTGCTTTTGTATATTCACAGAATATTTCATTTGTTAAAGTAAGGATGACATTTCTGAAAGCTCAGAATGGAGCTGCTTGTGCAGACTGTTTAGTCTTTTTCTTATTGTCAAATTTCCTAAAAATCAGGTTAAAATTTTTTGTTAGACATTTATTTCATTTATGTTTGGCAGACATATTTTTCAACTTTTATGCACACACCATACCATTGTTTTTGGAAGGCATATGTCCCATTGAGGATTGAAACTCACAGTTGATAGGGAGTTAAACTGTTATTATTCCTTACACATTTTTTGTATTGATCTTGACAGTATTAGGGTATCTAGATAGTGTTGTTGTCTTTCGTTTGGATGATTATGTTTTGTTTATTTGTTTTCCATAATTTTTATCCTATCAATAATTAATTTAATCAAAAATAAAATAATTCATCTTAGATAGCCAACTCTTGCAGACCTAAGATCTGTCTAGAATATAGAAAAACTTATGACCCTGTTTAGTTTATTTACTTTTTTGAAGCGATAAATTTATTTTGTATTTTAAAGATAAGAAAAGGAGACAATTCATTTGATTACTTCTGAACATAATTATGTTTTATTCCTGGAAATAAGAATATAGTGCACTAATGCAAGAATGTTCTAGGAGAATGCTTACACACTGTATTCTACTGGAAATGAAATAAAGACCTTCCTTTCTTTAATATCATGATGTAATTTTGAGTATTCCTCTCTCTGTTGGCAAAACAGACTGAATGAAGTCTTTCAAATGTAAAAAATATACAGTGTTTCATAAATTCTTAAATATTTTCAGGTTTTACTAAGTTTTTATAAAAAAATATAAACAACAGCAATCTTAAAGCATTCAAGAAAACTGAGATTTCCTAGTAGCAAGCTGCAGAACATGGTGATTTTCAAAACCTGTTGATAATTTATGTAGAGATGCTTTTGTAACAGATTATACTGAAGAGTTATACTAAGACAAGCTGAATTTAAAAGTGTATTGTTAATTTAAGGTGAAAAAAGAAAACCAGATAAACACTCCAAAGAGATCTGAAATTTAGACATACCTACAAGCCAAATTTCCATCTCTTCCCAATATTGTGATTATGCAGCATTGCATGGCAAAGATGGACTAGTAGAGAACTAATTCATAGATTTCATGTTTAATTGTGCTCCCATATTTCTTTAGTTGTAAGAAATGGGGTTGACATGCTGATTGAAATCCCAGGTGACTTTGGTTAGATCAATAAATGAACAAACTTTTACTCAAGTTTATAGAAACATAGAACTATCAAAACTTCATCCTATGTAGGCAAGTGGTTTATGCATCTAATGTGACATTACTCTGCAGTGGATTCTCTAAAAATTCTACAGGGCTTCATAATTGGTTAGCCTATATGTAACTGATGTTCATGTGACTAACAAAATATATCTCTGTTCCTTCCATGTTGCATGGATACTTAATGTTCAATTAAATCTGACATTTTTATGTCCCACAAGTTTTCAGTGAGATACTGAATCTGAGAAGGTTTTTAAAAAGAGAGATTTAGATACGAATGTATCATAAGCAGAGAAAAGAGGCTGAATTCTCATAGAATCACCAAAAATCATATACAATGTTTTAATTCATGGAAATGCATCAACATGATATATTAACAAGTGTCTGAGACTGGGAATCAGAAGACAATTTTTTTTTGTAGCATTCCATATTTATTGTTTATGTTTATATATGTCTTTTCTTCTATATTCTAGAAGAAATTTAAAGGAAAGACCTAACAGAGAAAATGTCTAAAATTGTAGGGATCCCATGCTATTTGCTAATTGTAAGATCTTCTAGCTGCTGCAAAGTGAATGAGACATCACAAGGCATGGAAAAGTAGATTTTAGACTGCAAAATCTCCTTGATATTAAGGATTTTCTGAGTAGAAATTCCAGAACTGGATCTTGATAGCCACTGAGATTAAAAGAGTACCAACATTATTCTTCCAAACATCTGCAACTAAAACAGATTGCTATTTGTATCTTTAACAGACCAATATACCTCGATTGCTTTGGACCTAAGAATTCTACATTTATAACTAGCTGATTGCCATAATATTCATGTACTGCAACACTGATAATTCTTTCCTGCCTATTGATTTTTGTGGGGGCTTATTCACCTGTGTGGCTCGGACAACTGTCATATCAGACCTAAGCATATACTGTGTAACTTGAATGCAGAATGTTGTTCATAGACCTCCCATAAGGCAACGAATTTTTGTCTGATTGCTATTTGAG
Organism: Cyrtonyx montezumae; assembly: GCF_038088225.1. Taxonomy (NCBI): domain Eukaryota; kingdom Metazoa; phylum Chordata; class Aves; order Galliformes; family Odontophoridae; genus Cyrtonyx; species Cyrtonyx montezumae. The sequence goes on from NW_027071826.1 coordinate 16,919,243, forward strand.
CAGAAACTTTCCAAGTTTCTCTGATAATTATAGAAACATAGAGCAGTTTGTGTTGAGAGGAACCTTAAAGATCACCTAGTTCCAAATTTTCTCTTCACTGGTGACTAATGTTAATCTAAATGGCATCTCTCCCAATTATGATCGTTATATAATGCACCTCAATTTACAGAGGTTAAGCAAACACAAGTTTATACTTCATCCTGCAGAAAACATTTACACTCCAAAGTGTTCGTTTTCCTTTCAAATCATAACATTTCTTTACTCACATGGTTGTAAATCTTCAAACTAGAAATCAAACATATTTCACACTGAATTGTCTTCATGTTTATTATTTTACTAAAGTTTTCTTTCCTATTTTTTTTTTCTTTTCCTGTAAAAAGAACTAGAGATGACAGGTAATTAATAAAAACCGTGTACTGTTTAGCATGATGTACTATGGTTTATAAGAATATATGCTGATATCCTGTCTTATAAAAGCCTACTCATTATAAATGAATATAAGTTCAGTATATTTTTAATTAAATAAAATCATAATGATATTTTAAATATAAATTCCAAAAACTTCAATGAATTTTTCACGTGAAATTGAATATTTAACAAGGTAAGTAATTCTTCTGTCTTTTATATTTGTACATTTCACATGCTTACAGAAAGTGTAGCAGAAATACTAAGTCATGGCTTGAAACAATGATTGAGCACCTGGTGGTAAGTCAGGGTCAAATCAGAGAAGCTCAGGTGCATGCAATGCTTCTGAGTGACTGGAAAGGGTGGAGCCAAGAATCACCTCTTCCCAGACCGCATTTAAGGGTTGGTAATAGCAGCATGAGTATTTTGTTGGAGATTCCTGCCTACCTTAGGCCTTCTAAGGGTAAGCATCTTTTTTATTTCTCTTCCTTTCCTGTATTCACGGCTGCTGCATTTGGGCTTCTCCTCACTTGCTGCAGTCTAGGGTGTTGCCATCCTGCTTTCTATCATGTTGTAGTGCTCAAAGAGGTAACCATTTATCCATAATTGTTTAATAAAGTTAATAAAGCTTTCAAGGTACAATCTAACAGAGCTATACAGGAAAAGACTGTACACCACTAGAATGTTTAATTAGGAGACAAAAATACCTCTTGACAATGGTTAATTTCCAATGTAGAGTTGTGTAATAAATTAGCTTTTTGATTTACTGCATGTATGTCATTTATAATGAATGTAATAAAAATATCTTCTTTAGTCCTTAATGTCATTCAGCCTGATGTGGACCATATACTGCCCTTGGTCTGTCACTGAAAGGTCTGGAGAAGATAAAAATATTTCATGTAAATGTCAAGGTGACTATACCACTGATGACTTGCCCAGTAAGTAAGTAGTGTAAGATAGGTAACTATTGTTAGCCTTTTTACAAAGATCATAAAGTGCATGGAACACCTCCTTTATGAGGAAAGGCTGAGTGACCTGTTTCTGTTCAGCCTTGAAAGAAGACAACTCAGAGGGGATCTGATCCATGCCTATAAATATCTAAGAAGTAGGAGGCAAAAGGATGAGGCCAGACTCTTCTCTGCAGTGTGTGGTGATAGGACAAGGGGAAATGGCCACAGACTGAGGCGTAGCAAGTTCTGCACAAATGTGCATGGGAAATTCTTCGTAGTGAGGGTGTTGAAACGCTGGCACAGGTTGCCCAGAGAGGTGGTGGAGTCTCCTTCTCTGGAGAGATTCAAGACCCACCTGGACACCTACTTGTGCAACCTGGGCTAGGGAGCCTGCTTTGGCAGTGGGTTGGACTCTCTTAGAGGTCCTTTCCAATCCTTACAATTCTGTGATTCTCAGAGTGCAACTGTTCTTAATAATGCTCAGAAATAAATCCTGCTACTTTCAACAGAATAAGAGCAAATTAGTAATAGTGAGCTGGAAAATTAACTCTTCTGAGTTTCACTGAATGGGAGCATTACTGTAAACAAGTGTAGCTTCATTTTATGGAGTCAACTTTTGTAAACTGTTTCATACAACTGTAGTCAGAGTATATCACAATTTGGAAGAGGCACAAGGTTCATCAAGTCTAACACCTAGTGCCAGACCGCTGAAAAATCAAACTGTAAGTCTGAGCTCATTGTCCAAACACTTGAACTCTGACAGGAACTCATAAACAGCCTGTTTTCCTGAGTCAGCATTTTTCCACCATTCTGTAAAAAGCATGTTCTCTGATTAAACTTTGCATAACAAAGGTATGTTTGACTACAGTCACTCAAGCTCCATATGAAAGTAAGAAAATAGTATAAAAACGACTGAAGAAAACTATTCTTGTAGAGGATGCTATCACAGACTAGTCAGGAGGATGCTGTCTATTTCTGGGACCAGCTGATGGGCAGAGTCTCCCTTTCCCCAATATAGGGTTGCCTACTGGATATGATTCACACATTTGGTTATACAGGGCAATTCCCTCAGGAGGCTTAGAAATCTCTATAGAAATATTCCATAATTTGTTTGTGGCAGGATGTATTATTCGTGTTCTTAGTTAACCTCATATGCTTTGCAGACAATGCAATTATCACCAGCAATCCAAAAGAATTTGTAATCTGTTGCATTCATAAACTGCACTATTCACTAATCCAACCCTAAGAGTTCTCACTGACTGCAGACAAATTCTTTAAGGCTGGTTGTGAGAGACCATTTGAATGCAACTAGATGAATTGGGCAGTGCATTATTTGTGAATCTGTAGTTGTGATAGTTTGTATATAGGATATGACCAGACTTACAGTGCCAAACCAGGTAATAAAATTCTAAGCTTATCTCAACCTAGACCCTCTATTATCTAGGGCAAGCTGGAATGAAAGGGGCTTTATTTTCTGCCAAACTTTTATACTCTTTTCATGCAACGATGCTGAATGTTTTGTCCAGCAGGATACTGTGAGAAATATTATGGAAAGTTTTGCTAAAATCTGAAATGATTGCATCTACTTGTTTCCCTTTAAGAATTAGTGGAGTAACTTTGTTATAAAAGACAATTACATTAGTTAAACAGAACTTCCCCCTTGTTGGCTATGACCAATGGATGCATTGTTTTTCAAGTGTTTTTCATCAATTCCAAAATGTGGAGAGTACTCAGATGTACTAGTGGATGGCAAGCTGGACATAATTTTACAACAATTAACTTCATTATTCTGAAATTATGTAATATTATATTATAGGTAATGACATTACTAGTTTTAAATCGTTAATAATGGACCAAAAATACTTCATTGGCTAATTAGACTGAGTAGTAAAGAAGTGAGGAAATAAAAGAATTTACAATTAAAGTTATAATATTTTTAAGGAGATATATGACATGGGTATATAGAAAACTGGGTTTTGGTGAAAAAGCATTCTGAAATCCAGTTTTACACTATGATTTATTTATTTATGCTCCATTTAGGGGACAAAGGATTTTAATATTTTTCCCCGTTAGTCACACCACAACTAGTTATTACCTGAAGTATTTACATTATGAGGCAGACATAGGTTGAATTTGAATGCAAACTTCATTTTAGTCTGGAATGCTATTAATGTGGGGACTTGATAATACTGAAACTGTCTGAAAGGTTTTGTTGTGTTACAGCTACTTCTACTCCCTCTTCCTCCTTACCAAAGTTTTCTCCCTGAAAAACAAAACCAAACAAACAAAAAAAAAAAACACCATTAAACTGTAGTGAGGTTTTTTGTTCATTTTTCTTGTTCAAAGCCACATCAAAGTACTTTCCAACTAGTAGATATGTACCAGTTCTAATTGCAGAAGTAACCGAAGTGATCTATCACATCTGTCATGTCTGACCTTGTGCTATACTTTTTGATACATTTCAGATGTATTAATGTATATCTTATCCTTCAATATAAACTTGCTTTGAATTTTATGAGCCTAATAAATTTATTGAATTAACCCAGCCTATAATAACTTAGACATAACTAACCAGCCATAGATAAGTATTTAGATAAAAATTGTGTAATCTCATGTGTGAATGTAATAATAGGCTGTACTTGTTTCCATTACATTTATTGCACCTACAGTACTTCTGAACATTCCTTATCCTGAATCTTGCATGTACAGCGTTGCTAAAGATAGCATGAAAAGTGCCTTTGTTTTGTCTTAGTTTTTCTTGGCTCTGCTAGGCACAGTATGAAAACAAGAAGTATTTGGCCCTATGTATCTAAGTTGTCATTTGGAAACTTCAGGTTTTGGTTTCTTTCCTACATGCTGAGGTTTAATTTAAACCATGTCACCCACCTCAAGTAATGATGTAATATCCTTTTGTGACAGCCCTCCAAAGCTCTCTGAAGGTGCCAGTGAATTAGTGCCACTCTCTTCTCTCATAAACGTTCAAGAAGTTTAATAAAGAAGAATCTAGCATTTGTTTAAGGAGCAAACTTTGTTATTTATATAATTTATAATAAACTGCAGGGCCAATGTTTAATCCTCTATTAACACAGAATGAAAAAAAATTAAAAATGTTTTCAGAATTTGGTTTTAGCTCAATGTAATCATGTAAACATTGCAGTTGTTCTGAGCTCAGTATTTCATTTCAATTTTCAGGATACTGAAACTGGTTTGTGGTCATCTTATGCCAGTTTTCAAAGTTTTCACAGACCCATGTTTGGAAAGAATACTTTGTGCTATTTTTTTCCTTTTCTAGATCTAGATTGCCATTTGTAATAGATACTGAAGGACTGTGTTCAGTCTAGCATCAAATGGTTGTTCTAATGTTTTCCATCACCACTTAAGAAATGTTCTGGCATACGTAATTTTTTTTTAATGTGGTAGAAACTATATTCTGAACTTTTGCTTACAGGGCCCATTAATATTGGAAAGCAAAGAAAGTAAGAGATCCATCCATACCTACTTCTCTGTTGAAAATGTTACTGACAGCATTTAACACTTATAAATGAAGTTATTCAAGGTTACAGCCTTGACAGTACTTATTTATGTGAAACATGAGAAAATCTTACAAACAAATAGCATAGAAACACGGTCAGTGTGTCAAATCTTCCTAGGTAAACTATCAGGAAATTTAGAAAGTTATTTCATGAAAAAATGCCCACTTTTGCTTTAAAAGTTCAGTAATTGCTTACCTCCAATACTAAATGATTGCTTCTGCAGTTATCAGATTTAGGTAGAGGGCACAAAACAGTAATGCGTGGTCAGATGAGAAGGCATCAGGAGCCGCTTGCCTAAGATATATCTGAAAAAGTTCCAACACAGAATTCTTAAATTGAGCCATTGCTGTGACTGCTTGTGGTTGAAAGAGATCGGTGCTTGTGTTAATGACATTTTGGGTGAAGGTCGTATCACAATATGTCATGTATACAGTTCAAGAGTAACATTTCTTTTGTCCTACAGAAAATCTGAAAGCTCACTGATTTCTATTTTGGAACTCCTTCAAGAGTTTTCAGTGTTTTTTGCTATTAATAATAAATCTAAAACAATAGTCTTTAAAGGAATCAAAAAGAAGTGGCAAACTATTCCAATACTTCAGGAAACCTGTTGCCAAAGTTATCTGGAATAGATATATTACACAGTGAGGTGCCTTTAGCTTACATGATATCCACATCATAGTGGAATACTACTCAATATATTGATACAGTTATTGCAACTAAGTATAACACATGCTTTGGAATGTTCATAGACCAACGCAAAGTGTGAACATTATGCTGATCTTCGGTGTGAGCTAACCATTTGATGTAGTCATGACAAGGAGCAGTCTGTAAGTAAATAAGTTAAAACAATCAGTTACAAGCATAATCATTTCTGGTTATTTTCCTTGTTTCATGACAGGAGTTATTCAGATTTATAATCTGGTATGGATCATTTGGGAGAAAGAACAAGTTGGAGGCAGTGGTGGTAGAATGAGGAAGGATGGTGTTCTCTGGGGAGAACCCACACTGTGGCAAGGACAGAATGACCACGAAGGAGCAAGAGATTAAGCATTATAGTCTGACCCCAGCCCTTACTCCCTGTTCCTGTCAAGGGGAAGAAGGTAAAACAGGATGAACAGAAGTTTGCTTTTAGTTTCTCTTTTGTCTCATCTGCTAGTGAAATGCGATATATTAATCTAGCTACTTCACATTTGCTTTGACCATAATGGTACTTGGTGAACTATCTGTCCTTATCTCAAACCTTGAGCCCTTTTTCATTTTATTTTCTTTACCACTTCCTTTGTTGAAGGGATATGAGAGAGAGCACTTAGTGTTTACCTACCCATCAAGATAAAACCAATACACTTGTAGACCATTTCAGACATGCCTATCAACTCTAAGAGTATGGGTTTTAATACAGATTCCAGGAGCTATACAATCCAAAGGCCAATATTCATGATACATACCAAGTACCCAGGGAGGCACCGGCTATGAAATCCAAATGTTGTTGACACTGTTGTTTATGGAATTAGTTGTTTCAAAATCCTTTTCATCCAGAATTATATTAAATATATATATGATTTTTTGGTGATGTCTTAATGTGCACAAAACAGTTATCAGATGAAGAGAAACAAACTGGGAGAAAACACTTTAGTTATTAAATGTTAGCTTGCAGAAGTAATTTCCAGCAAAAAAAGATCTAGCTGCCAACTGTGATCTAAAATGCATCTTTATTTTCCTTATAGATATGCTTACATCCAAGTGCAAAATATCTATAACTTTAGTTCCCTTCTTTCTACTGGAAATCCTCTTTACTTCATAATGTAAAAGGTAATATTTTCACAGCCTCAACCAAGTATTTTTCAAACATGACAGGACATTGAATCTGTATAATCCACATTCCAGAGCAGTGTAACAGGCTCTTTCCTTGTCAAGATGCCCAGATTGCCACGAAATAATAAAAAAACAAAAACCCAAATCTCAGAAACGAAGATTTCTTTACTGTTTTGAGGACAGTGGAAATGCTGTAGGAGGTGTGAAACTTATTAACTTCCCAGATGACATTTGTAAAACTGAAAAAAAATTTACTATCTCTATGGGTAGCCATATTCTTAATTGTTCCTGAAAAAAAATAAAAAGCAAATAAAACCAAACAGCAATAAAACAAACGTGCTTCTCCTAATGCATCATTTTGTTATTAAAAAGGACTAGACTGCAGAAATTGTGGATTTTATCAACAAATGATAGATACAAAAATATAATGAAGCAAGTACTTGTACGTTCCAGCTACATTCTCTGTCTATATATCAGATCTTTGAAAACAAATTTAACAATCATTGAGAATAATGTGTTGTAGAATGAAGCAGCAATTCCAAGCATTACAGTACCTTGTTTATTTGTTCGTTGCTTGCCACTTTTTGCTCATTTCTATAACACTGGTCTTCCTCATTTGCTTATTTTTTTGTTGTTTAATTGAAAATGTACACCAGATTGCTTAATTTGTGTGCCAGAGTGGGGCAAACACTATGTCATGTTATCTTCATAGTCAAGGGTATAACAAGTACTACATCTCTCATTGTACAAATAAGAAAATAGAGTTGCATGGAATTATTTGTGCTCTGTTTTTCTGTCTTCCTGCTGTACAATCCATGTTCTTAGTAAACTCCAAAGTATCACTCAAGCAGGTGATGCAGAAGATTGAAACCTATTAAGTCAGGTAACACTTCATTTTCCCCAGACATATAGATGGGAAAATATAATTTAAAAAAAAAGTAGTTATGTACATAAATTTGAGTGTTAAATGAAAATCCCTGCCTTTTCTACTCGGATGACAAAGTGAATCTTATTATTATCATTTTAATGATAAATATATTGCACTAATATTCCAATATACAGAATTCTTTAGTTTCCCACAGGGACAGATTATTATCACTGGATGAACTGTGAGACATGATCAGTTTTAAATGAAAAGGCATTACAATTCCATGTGTCAATACAGGTGGGGATCAGTCTTGCAGAAAGGATTCTAGTAGCCTTTGTGGATAGCTTCCACATTACTCACAAGCATATGCTTGCAGCGTTAGACTAACTACACTGTGGGCTGCATTTGTTAGAGGAAAGACCACAGGGTAAGGATTATGCTACGTCCTATGACCTCATGATCTGGAAACTTTGAACAGTTCGGAGTCTTTCAAAAAGGAGAAATGTCAAGTAATTGCACAGAGAGGGCCACCAAGATGGTTAGGAAGGTGGAGAACTTGACCTGAGATGAGAAAAGAAATGATTGAACTTGATCTGGATGAGAAAGACTGTGGGGTATAGCAAATCATCATAATTCTATAAGGCTAGCAGCAGCCATTAGCTACCTAAAAGGGTGTTAGTAGAAAACATTGAATCATCCTCTTTTTGGGTATACAGTAAAAGAATAGAGTAAACTGTCACAAGTGACAGCACAGTAGGACATTGGGGAAAAAATTCTTCTCATTGGCAGTGTTTAACCATAGCTTGAATAGAACAGCTGCAGGATCTCCATCGTTGAATTTTTAAAACAGTCAGCTTGTCAAGGCCTTATGTTGATTGATCTAGCAGTTTAAAATTTAAAAATTTTTTTTCATTGTACTTCACTGGAAAAGAAACCTCAGAGCCTCAATATCTGTCTTGCAGCAAGGAGCCCAAAACTGAGCACAGTACTCAAGATGTGGCTTCACAAGAGCTGAGTACAGCGAAATGATCACTTGCCTGTTCCTGCTGGCCACACTATTTCTGATAAAAGCCAAGATGCTGTTGGCCTTCTTGGCCACCTGACACACTGCTGGCTCATGTTCAGCTGGCTGTCAACAAACATCTCCAGATCATTTTCCTCTTCACAACTTTCCAGCCACTCCGCCCCAAGCCTGTAGCATTGTATGGGGTGGTTGTGACCAAAGTGCAGGACTCAACACTTTGATCTTGTTGAATCTCATACAGTTAGTCTCAGCCCATCTATTCAGCTTGACCAGGTCCCTCTGTAGTGCTTTCCTAACTTCAGGCAGATCAGGACTTTCTATCATCTGCAAACTTATTGAGGCTGCAGACAGTCCCCTCATCTAGGTCATCGATAATGTTATTAAGTAGAATGGGCCCCAGTATTGACCCTGGAAAACACCATGACCAGATGCTTTTAGCTACATTCACCACCACTCTCTGGATGTGGCCAGCAAGCCAGTTTTTAACACAGTTTCAATTTAAAATAGCCCAGTATATACTGATATAATAAGGCAATGACTTAACTACTTAGGTATGCTGTATGTTTTGTATTAGTCGCTTCCAATGTCTACCGCAGATAAGTCATTCTCTTCTGAAACTGTGAAGAAACCCTGATGAAACAGGAGGTTTTTGAAGCCATGCCTAAAGCTTTTAGAGTTTGCAAACCTTCGGCCTAGGGCTCTGTCAAGCTTTATTAGCAGGAGTCAGTAGGCCAAACAAATGCTGAGTTCTCTTCAGACAAGTTTTTGAACTTTTGAATTTTACAAGTGTTAACCATGAATTTTTAAACTCATGAGATTTCCTCATGACTGTTAGGTTAAAATATTGAGGGGAGAAAGTACTCAGAATACAATATGAAAATATGGTAAAATATAAATTGGTCTAAACAAAACTGTTAGGGTATGAATGAATAAATATTAATACCTCTGCTTAGAATTTTTCAAACAGGTGACAGATTTACACTGATAACCCATTCTAAGATTTTTCTTTTCAAAAGAAGTAACAATATAATCTGTTTCATGAAGCAGTGTAAACTTGACGTTCCTTCTCTTTTACACAGCTCTGTTCTCTTCTGCTTGTTTTGCTAAAATTCACTTCGTATTAACCTATCCATTCCTCTGAGTCATTTTCTTTCCTGTTTTCTGATTGCTCAGGAAAATGAGTTGTACTGGAAGATCTTGTAATATAATTCTACATTTCTATCGGAAATGTGTAATTTATTTATTTTTCATATATGAGGAAAAAAATTGTAATCCTGAATCAAAAAACAATAAAACAACAATGCAAAACAGTAACAGCAACAACAAAAATCCTCCTTTTTCATGTAAAATATCAGCATACGTATATACTTGATATGCAACAGCTCTTGAAATAGATTGTGATGGCTTTCACTGTCATCTAATCAGCTGTCTATACCTAGTTCAAGCAATTTTTTAAAAGAACACTCCTTAATGGAGAACATTAAAAAGTTGAAAAAAGTAGAAAATATTGAAAGCCCAATGGGGAAGAAAGTAAAGTATTTTCTTACAGGTAACGTAAGTTTTCTGATGTGATATGAGAGGCATGATGAATGAGAAGATGCATGACCAAGAAAGCATGACAAAAAGAAATAAATAGAGATTGAGAAAAGGTTGCATTGTACTCCTATTTTTGCCCCTCTGATTGCATTTCTGACAAGCTGTTTCTTAAGGGGAAGTAAGATATTTTGTTAAATGTTAAATTGGTATAAACTAAGCATAGATGCTCAATCATTGGATCAGAAACTGTTGCAACAAAGGTCTTCTGCCCAAACGGACTCCATTTTTTTTCATAGTTGGGTGAGAGAATTTAATGAAGTGCATAATGTGTCCTACAAGCTTTGATTCTTCTTTGTTTTTTGGGTTTTCGTTGCTTCAGTAAGCTTCATATATTTGACATATTTTTATTTATATAGCAATTGCTTACTGTATCAGTTACCCTGTGAGAATCATAGAAATAGCATACTTGGACCTTAAATTCACTTATCCTTAGCCTTCATTAATTGTTCTGACTGTGTAAAGTGGTTTTAAAATTACAGTGACCAAGCTATAAAGACTCCTAATCAGTACCACTGCTGAGGAAAAGGCCCTTAGTGTAAATGGGAATTGGGCCTCCTGAAGAGTGTTTGTAGAACAGGTTGTCACCAAAGTTATTTAGCTGCAGTTGTTCCTGCAGTCAAAGCCCATTTAGAAAATTCACTGTTAAATGAAATTCCAACTCCCGTTTGCTTTACACCTCATAGAGTCATTGCTAGCTGAAGTACAATGGTGCTGCAAAGCTCCTGAACCTGTGAGAACTACAGTGTATCCAAGTAACCTTATTGCTAGTGTTTTGTTTCCACTCCCCTACTCCCTCCCCCCCCCTATTGTCCCCTCAGTGGTTATCAAGCAATCTAGGCATGTAAAAGCAAAATACAGTGTCAAAACAGTTTTAAATACTGCATTGACTATTATAGTGACCAATACTGTTCACAATTCCTTTACAGTATACTTGAAAAGTCTAATCTTTGTTCTGCATTATGCTTAAAGGTAGAGAGATATTTGAATTATTTCCACATATAAGTAGAAAACTCGAGTTTGATCATTTTAAGAAAAGAGTTAAATCAACAGCCTCTTGTGATTTTAACTCTTATTTATCATCTTATCTGTACCAGAATGGATACAGAAGATGTTTAAAAAAAAAAAAATCTAAAATGCTTCTTTTTCTGCCCTTCCACTAGAGGCTCTTAGCTCTTCTGCGTATGGTCAGATTTGGGATGGGTTGTCTGATTAAGTTACAGCAACAGATACAGTGTTGACTTGAAAATCTCTTTTGGTATGCCTACAAAGTTTTGTTTGTAAACGCAGCACACTCTCCTTGGCAGAATGACGCTTAGGGTGTGTACAACTGTTTTCACACAGGGTCCTGTTCTGAATCTGGCAGATTTGTCTTCCAAAAACAAACAACTCTTCATGCATAACTTTAACAATAAAAAAAAATATTTTACTTTAGTAAAAAAAAAGCTTACTCTCTCCAGAAAAGCAATTTATTCTCTGTTGGTTGAAAGAGCATCAAGAAGGTAAAATTCATCCATACTGTAACAAAGCAATAGTTATATTTCTTATTTTAGTAATAGAATTTTTAATATATTGAGAAACACATATACTATATTATGAACTTCTGCCTGTATGTTCAATACTTTTTTTTGCTTATGATTTATTTTGTTTCATTTTTTTCTATCTTCAATCATTTACTATCTACTACTTTTATTCCTTAGACCTTGATCAAAACTTCTTATCTTAGAAGAAGTTGTTGACATATAAAATTCAAGCTCATTTTCTCTCTATTGATAGTGGGAAGCAACAAACAAGAAACCTCCCTTTTCAGCTTTTCTAAAGGTTCAATTCATTCACAGACAACTGTATAACCATTTTTCCTTGAAGAATTATTATTTTGTCCTTGTGAGCTATGGCCAACAGTTTGGCATGATAAACCTTCATGTGTTCTGCCAGACTGTGAGGCATACTGTCAATAATTTATCTGATCTTAATGCAAACTTATTAAATTTATTTAGGTGGCTCAAGTAGCATAGGCCTGCAACTGTAATTTAGAAAGGATATGTCTTAATTTCATGATATTTGGACCAGATATTTCTATTTCTTATTTTTTCCATAAATTAAACAGAGCAGAACTAATTTAAGTGGCTATTTATTTGAAATCCAAAGGATAAACTATATAGTTCTAATAGTTCATTTGAACAGCTTTTAATTTTCTTTTCCCACTCTATTAAAACAAATCAAATTCAGTATATACAAATGTATTCTTATGTATTTCAATTTCTGTTGAAATTTAGCTTTCCTTCTAGCTGTTTCTTAATAGCTAATATGTTTCTGTGACTGTCTCCAAAAGTCATGTAGTCAGTCTGCTGAAGTCAACTTTATCATACTTTGTGCCTTTCAAGACCTCAGCATGTGATATTTTGAAATATTACACAGTCAGATTTAATGTTTTCACTGTTTACTAGTATGTAGGTTTATACTTGTAAATTTTTATTATTTGTTTATACAAATTATATTTTCTTTTTTTCCTTTGTTTTTTCTTAATAGTGCTGAAGCTAGGTTGAACAATAAAAACATGCTAAGATCTCAAAAGCTTTACTTTTTCAGTTCAGAAGCATGAACCTTCTTCCTCCCTTCTCTTCTGTCTTATTATTGTAAATCAGTTGTGTATGGGAATGGGGGAAGGACAAAAAGGAGACAAATTTTTGGCTGTGTTCCATTAGAGTGCTTGATTTGTCATCAAGAGCCTGCAGAGGAAAAATAAACTTTGCCCTTTTCACAGCTACAGTAAATTTGCAGCCCTTGGGAAACTCCTGGCACTGCCCTCTATGCATGGCTGAGCCAAAAAAGTCAACCTTGCTTAAAGAGCTAGTCAATAAACATATTTTCTAACAAATACTGAAAACAAAGCAACTGTCCTTATCGAGTGTTCTGTCTTCTGTGGTTCACTGAAAATCAAATGTATTACCATAGGTGTATTTATGTCAACTATTTTCTTAAAAGACAGCTGTGAAGTTTAATAATTCTGATTTTGGAGAGGGATGAAATTCTGTTCTTCTCCCCCAAAGCTCCTTTCCCATTATAAAGCTAGTAGGGTTTCTGGTATGGATAAAAATTTTGGAAATGCAAAGTTCTAAAAAGACAAGGAAGTGGCAGGCTGCTCAGTGGCAGTATAAACAATGTAGATACAAATCGTCTCATTTACTGAAGTATTTAAAATTGTAGTCGCTTGCAGTTACTATAAGAATTACCTGTACAACTTAATTGATGATTAGAACACATAGGAAAGAAAAGATAGGGAATTAAAACTTATGGGTTTATTTTACAGCATCCGTACTGTAACAGAAGGAGTTACATTAGGAATTGAAGCACTAGGGTTCCCTAAACCATGCTGCTATGCTTAGATACATAAAACCATTTAGCACAGATATGTAAGAAAACTTCAAATGATCTTCTGCTTCTTACTGTTGTTACTGTGCATTTTGTAATATTACATAAGATACTCTACAGTGTTTATATGATATTTTTCTTCTGAAGATTTCAAATCAGTACACAAAAAAAGGAGTCATCATAATTTCCTCTTCCTCTTCCCAGGAAAATGGAGAAAAGACATGGCAAATACCTTGCAGAATGTGAACAGTCAGGGTTTCACCTCAAAATTTCCTGATCTTGGGGATTCTATGATTCTCTGAAATTACAAAATGAGATAAAATTGTATGAGAAACCTGGAAGTTGAAGATTTTATGTCAGGTCCTGAATGTTTACATGAGGTCCTCTCTTATCAGGGTAATTGTCTTGTTCCCAGTTTTTTTTTTAAATAGAATAATACGTTCTGCTTTTCTTCAGCAGGGATTTCTGAAATACTTTGGATATGTCAAATACTTGTAGAAAGGTGGTTGAAAATGTTTAAATGATAGAAAAAAGTCTGTACAGAAAATCTGCAGGAATATTTAACTGATTCAGATCAGCTTGACTAACAGAATTAGTGAATAGAAGAGGATGCTAGGGACAAAGGATATGCTGGTATATGCAGTTTTTTGCTCAAGGAAAGGTATTTTTAAACATCCTCTTCTTTTGAAACTTAAAGGAAGAAGAAAGTAAAGAGTTTGAAAATGTGTGAATATCCCTTAGCCTCTAGTGCTCTGTTTGGCTCTCATTAAAATTTTCTCAAAGGAATACCAAAATGTGGAAAAAGACAAACTTCCAGAAATTCTTTTTATTTTTCCGAACTCAAATTTTTTGTTTAGTCATGATAATAGTACAATAGTAATTTTTTTTTCTCCCTGAAATAATAAGGTATTTCTTTCATTATTCTTTTTTGATACTTATTAGATATTCCTTCTTACTTTATTTCTGTCCTTTTCCTTCTTTCATCTTCTTTCATCCCATAATTATTTCAGTATAATTCTACAGGTGATATTTTGTTTGATTAAACTTTTCATTCTGTATATATGCTTTGCTTGCTTGTATCTTTTAATAAAAAGAGCTGCCTTTCTTCACTAAAATAATTTCTTAATGAAGATGCTTCCCAAAATTTATTCCTATCAGATGCAAGTAAAATACAGGATTAAAAAAAAAAAAAACCTTATGAATTATATAATTCATTTAATTCTAACTTTATTACAATTTCACAGCTGAATTCATCAAAAGTCAACTACTTATTGCTTATTCTTGTTTTTTTTTCCCCTCAAATTCTTTGAGTCAGGGTGTTACTTTTATTGTAGAAATGTAGCTAGTAATTAGATAGTATGTGTTTGTTAGACTTCAAAGATATGATTAGATGACAGTGTGGTTTTAGCCTAACAAGTATTGAATCAAATGGAAGCACAGAAAATATTGCAGTATGCGGGATGTTTGTTCTTTGCATTAAAAAAAATAAAATACTACTAGGAAGTCTAATGGAACATTTTCTTGGTAGCCAGAAACTGAAATATGATGTATCCAATAGGATAATAGTGAATGCATAGATAATTTGATTTTCTTCATATGTAAGGGAATCCAGAAGTTTTGAAATAGTGAATTATAATATTATACAAAATAAGTTGTCTTCCCACATCACAGAATACAGTATTACTATGTTTAGAATTACATTTATGTTCCGACAGGAAAGGAATCCAAGATTTTAGATGCTGACAACCCTAAGAACTGACTATTGATCAGACACTTACACTGCAAACCATGTAATACCACATAAAGGCCATCATGGACAGCCCAAATTGCTTTTATTGAACAGTATAGTGAAGAAGCATTTAAGACAAAAAAGGACCTTTATTATCAGGCAGTTGATTGTGACTATATAGTTCAGGATTCTTCAGTCTGAAATTGCAACATTCTGGCTTGCCTGATCGCTTAACTCTATTTACTTTGAGAGTTCAGTATCCCCCAAATGTATCAGTCTGAGCAATCCATTCCCACAAAATACAGGATGAAAAGACTAATAAAATATATTGGCAACATCTTTTCTGAACACAGGTGAAGGAAGATGTTCTTCAGAAGGGAAGCATGAATTTGACCACATCAGAAACTTACTTGAAATTTATTACATAGTTGTTAAAACCTGATATCCTCTTCAAAACAAGTGAATTATCCAAAGTAGTATTCATAGCTATACATGTATGTATCAGAGAAAACAAAACCCAAAACAATCAGAAAAATCCACAACCATTTTGGATTAGTTAATATTTTGATCCTAGTTTCATTCAATTCCTTCTTTTGGTGGAAAAGTTATATGGAAACAAATTCAACTTCATTTAATAATTTTGAAATTGAACAGAAAAGATGCATTATACTGAAAAATTTCCAGCAGCATTCACCAAATCTGAAAAATGAGAAATGTGTCTTTTGTAAAAGTGCTGTTTAATACCACTTATCACCTTCAGTAGTGAGGTTGCTCTCATTTGAGAAAATTGTTAAAGTTTTGACTACAAGGGAAAGTTGAGACTTATTCACATTTACATGCAGTAATGACAGTTATAACTGAAGTAGTGGTATTAACTTAAATGTTAGAGGTTATCAATTTCAAGATGTAAATCTGAGTGCTTTGTCCTACTTTTAGTTACAGTACAATACTCCTGTTTTCATTTACATTTTTGAAGTTCTATTTTGGGTATATGTTCTCAATTAGATCAAAATTCGTATCTTAGTTCCATCTCTTTTTTTCCCTACTAGATACATAAAATAAAGCAAAAACAACAACAAAGAAAAACAAACAAACAAAAAACATACCAGAAGACGAAAAACAATCTGAACAGCTCAGACTGCTTTATCTTATTATCATCACCATAATAACAAACATGACAGAAAATATTCTTATTCTAAACTTTTATATAAAAAAAAAAGCTTGGAAACAGTAATATAAACCAGTTAATAAATAAAAATCAAGGCTTCTAATTAGTATCACCCAAAAGTTGAAATTTGAAACAACTGTAACTGTTCAGTAAAAACAGCTTCAAAGTCACCAGAAGTTGCCCCCTAAGAAAAATTTAAAGGATAAATAGAGATATAATTCATTAGATTTTAACTCATTCAGTTAGTAAGAAATAAACTTAACCTTCTTGATAGGATTTCAGTTTTGATATTTATTTTCCTATTTTTAGCTACAGAAAATCAAATAGTCTTATACACTGTGGTGTGAGTGTAAAGTGTGAAGAAAATTACTTTTTATAATATGATGATGTCTTACAATCCAAAGGAAAAATTTGTGACCAAAAGGTGACATAGTCTGAAAAAGTTTTTGGAGTGGAGAATTTTCTAAAGAATAAAGATCGAGACTGTGTTTATGTATTATTTGCCCACTGTTAACAGATCAAAGTTCTTCACCTGCAATTCTAAGTAATAAGGATAAATTTTGATAGTGAGAATGTAAAGTAAACATTTGCATAAAAAGTTATCAGCTTTGTTGTTTACAAACACTAAACACTGAAACAAAGCATAGCAGCAACACAAGGTTGGCATCAAAGGCCTTATTTATACTCTCCTTCCCACAGACAACCCTCTGTACTGACTATGCCTGAATCCTCCATCTAGCTAGGATGGAGCAGGGAAAGTAATATTTATATTAGGGCAAGTGTTAATATTTCAAATTTGCTTTTGTTTTTCATTCAAAAAAAATATCATGTCTATCATGTGCCTGTAAAAAATACATGCAAGTTAGTGTTTCATGTAAATATCTCCGGTTTTATTACCAAAGAATATAAATACAACATTTACTGTGGGATTTAGTTTGTCAGATTTAGTTTGTCTGATTTCAGGGATATATTTTACTTCCAAATTAAGATGTGGGATTCATTGTAGATAACCACTCTTAGATGTGTGATGTTGTTTGAAATATCCCCTGTTGAGCCGCAGCTGTTGTTCTAAACTGTCCAGGCATGTAAACTGTTCCTATGTTTTATGGGGTGCAAGTCGATATAGTCAGTGATGCCCAGAATGCTACTCAATCCCAAAAAAGGCTGGTCTGAACTGAGCCTCTAGTGTTTGCAGAGCACTTAGAATATATAATACACATTTTAAATAGATGACAGCAGGTCAGTGGAGTCTATAGAGGAATTCATCTTATCCTAAATTAGAAAGTTGTAACTCAGGACTCCCCAGCCTGTATTGATTTGGTCTCCATTTAGTAAAATTAAGTCAAAAACGTAGGAATTTTTGATCAAAGCAAAGGGTTTACTTTAAGCTTTAAAATTCAATGGACGCATTTATTTCTAGTTTAGGGTTCTTGCTCTCATGCTGTAACATGAGACAGTAAATAACAAAACTGAATTTGTAGCAACTAAAATATTACTAAACAAAGTATGGTTTCTGTTGTTTTGACCTATCTTGATAGGCTGAAGGGAGGGTGATGAAAACTGCAATATTAATAAATCTCCTGAAGTTAAAGGTTTAAATCTCACACTGTTTTAAATTAGTGAGGACAGCAATATTTATTTGCTGCTGAATTTTAGCCAGCATGACATATCAGCAGGAAACACTTTATGAGACACAAACTTATCATCGCAGAAGTTATAAACTGTTTTTTTTTTTTTAACCCATGCATAAATAGGAAGGTGGTTTTTTTTTGGTTTTTTTTTTTTTTTTTAATATATATTAAACAAAAAGGCAAATAATCTGAACATTCTGGAAATCAAAAGAGTAGACTAGAAAGGTAGGAAATTAAGGCAGCACATACATTATTGTTCCTGAATACTGAAGAGCAATCGTACATTAGAATCCACCACATTCTGTGCAATTCTATGGAAAATATGTACAGGTAAAACAACAACTAGGAAGATTTGCATGCTGGTAATGTTTTGTTTGTTTGCTTGTTTCATTCCTCAAAAGGGAGCTGAGTGATTAGCCAGCAGAAGGAAATGGACACTAAAACTCATCAAAAGAAGCAGTAGCTACCAGTAACAGTCTCAACCATAGCTGAGGATACAAAATTACAGCCTGTCACTAGATACATTTATTTCCAAAATACACGCTTTACTGTGGTGAAGCTGCTCTGCAAACCCAGAGTTAAGTTCAGACTGAACATTCTTCTCACTTAGACATTCATTTCTATGCTGAAGTTAATCTAAGCCATTAAAATAAGTGATATTATTGACTAAATAATTACCAACCCTCCTATTTGCCTCTGAAATCTCTTTAAAAGGTGTGATTCAAGTTCAGAGGATATTCTACTTCAGACAATTTTTTTTCCTTAATAAGTAGGTTCTGACGCTAAATATGATGTCCTTGTTATAACCTGCTTATGTCCACACAGTCTGCACCACTGAAAATGTAAGAGTGTGACAAATCAATCTTCTATTTATTCACGTAATTCTTCTTATCATGGATTTCAGCAGTTTATTGAAAACCTATCTGTTGCTGGAAAGATAGAAGCAACAGAGTTGATCAGTGAATTTTCAAAGTCATTGTGATACTGCCCTATATCTAAGTGAACAACAGTATCTCCATTATTTAGTGTCTCATCTCTTTTTTGACAAAAATATAGCATGTAGCTCACACTTATGTTGCGAAACTCCTGAATTTAACTAGTGTGGCATTAGATGTGGAACCTTCAAAGAGAAACAAGTATTGATGTTACAATATAAAACCTTATTTCCTTTAGACCTTATTTCCCAGTATTTAAGGGGCAGAATATCCAGGCAGTTATCTGCAATCATTTGAAATTTTGTTAACCAGTGAGGTCAATCGGCTAAAAATTGGCTAAGTACAAAGTAAATGAATCAGAATAGTTTCCAAAGGAACACTAAATGACAGTTCTTAAAATGCTTTTTAAGATCTAATAAAAGAAACATTTCAACTATTTTAAATTATTAAGCTTTCCTTTAATGCAAGTTTTCCTTTGATATAAAAAAAGGTGAAAAAAGAGTGAAAATAAATATTTCAGTGGGCTGAAAACAATGAAAGACCCAATGATAAAAAAAAAACAGGATTTCATATTCTGAAACATTTCTACAAATAATTATAATTTTTTTTATAAAAAAAAAAAACTGTAAGATTTAGGAAATGCCAATCTAGTTCACATTTATCTCTTAAATGAATGAACTGTACAGGTTACTTTCATTTGGTTGATATATCCTTTAATTTTAGTGCATTGTTTATCTTCCAGAAAGGATAACTATGTTCTACTTTCTTAATATACTCCTGCTGTTCTTCTTTTAAAGTGTAAATTTTGTTACATCCTATTCCAAAATATTAAGGATACTGTCCTGAGGACACTGTGTTGTTTTCTTTTTAATTGTTCAGAAATACACACATTCTGTAGAAAGCATGCCTTAGAACAAAAACCAGTAACTGAAAACCTCTGAAATACAAAAATCATATGAATTGTTATTAATCATGAGAATAGCTTTTCCATATTGTCAAAACAGCCTTTTGCATAACTTGAGCAGATACGAACTGAAGGACAAGAGCTTGCATAAATGTAAGTTCAAGAATAAAATTCAAAGGCTGCAAGACTTGTTGTCAAGTGAAGATAAGAATGTAGAATACATGTCAAAACAGATGCCTCACCTCAATGTAACATCAGTGAGAACCACTTTAGGCTACTCAAACTTTTGGAAATTTGCAGTGAGAATGACTTCATCCCGTGAACATCAGAGAAGTTAATTTTCTCTTGGAATTTGTGCCCATGTCCCTGGAATGTAGGGAAAATGTATATATTATACCTTTAAATATGTAGTTGTTGCTTCTCTCACTGTGCATGTTTGGTGGGACCACCTGCTTGACGTAACTCATTGGTTTGTCAAGTTATTTTGTTGGCTTTCTCAGCTTCAGTTGTAAAAGTAATTTAATAACAACAGTTCTGCCTGTGGTTTTTTTTTTTTTTTTTTTTGAAGTCTTTGACAGTATGAAACAAACATTAAAAAAAATCTGCAGCAGCTTATGGAAAAACTTTTTTTGAATAAACTCAAGCCCATTCAAAAGCAAAAATGAAATCTAGAGAATTCTATATCAATGATACTGTTCTGGCTAAATTTACTATCAAAGACAAAAAAAATTAACTACCACCAAATTTATTTAATTCTCATGTAAATAATTTTTCCTAAGGTCTCAAACATTTAAAATATAGACAGTATGTTGTAATTCTGTAAAGAAATAGAAGTCCTACGTCCATGTTTATGAATTCTCCTACCAACTGTTGGTGGGACTTCCTCCTACTACTTGGCATAGGAACTTCTACATACATGTTATTTTTGTTTAATAGTTCTTGTACCACCTCATTTCTAAAGTTCTAGGAATCTGTACATATAGATTCCTTACATGTGTTCATCTCCTTCTGGAAATGCTGCTTGACTTTCTCTTATCTTTGTTTTCCAAGGAAAGCATCCAATGCATGTATGTGGAGGTTTCTTCTGTAGCAGGCTTAAATGTCTATTTTAGTATATGTATCACTTTTTTTCCTGTAGCTGTACTTTCCTGACACAGGGACTTCTTCTGTTTACATTATCCCATAATACAAATAGTAAGAATGGAAAGGGTTATATTTTACAACTGATTAAAGTTTATGCATTCTGATTAAGAACCTTTTTCTAACTGCAAAAGGAGTAATTCCTGGCCTATAGAATACTAGATAAATAAACTAAACTATGATGGTGAGGTACTGGAACAGTCTGTCCAGAGAAGCTCTGGATACCCTCCCCAGAATTGCTCAAGGC
Organism: Cyrtonyx montezumae; assembly: GCF_038088225.1. NCBI lineage: Eukaryota > Metazoa > Chordata > Aves > Galliformes > Odontophoridae > Cyrtonyx > Cyrtonyx montezumae. Next base: position 16,940,554 of record NW_027071826.1, read on the forward strand.
CAGGTTGGATGGAATTTTGGTAATCTGGTCAATTGAGAGATATTCCTGCTTATGGAAAAGAGGATGGAATCACATGACATTTAAGGTCCCTTTAAACCCAGACCATTTTATGATTCCTTTCCCTTCCCTCTGTTTCCCTTCACTTCTCTTTCCCTCCCTCCTGTCCTTTAATGTATCTGTCAAAGCTAACCAAATGAGCCATCTGTTGTAAATACAGAGATTCAAACAAATGTATGCATTAATAAATGTACAATCAGAAATTTTTAAATGATAACTATGCCTTGGCATATGTTCTCAAGAAGGTGTATGTCCTTCCAGTAGGGATTTGAAAACTGGTATTCTGATTTATTTTTCAGGTCTGTTTAGAGCAATGCATTTTTCTAATCTTCCCAGTATCCCACTTTCATTTGACAATCAGACCTTCCATATGTTTAAGAGATTTACTTCTCACTTAACTGCTTTAACTTACAGAAATAATCAGTGTGACTTAAAGCCAAATTCAATAGCTTAATGAATAGAACACTCATGAAGCAACTGTCCATCAGTTTTTCATATTAAGACAAAATGGTTTTCATTTTAATGTAATTATTATGAGCAGTTGTTGTGTGTTCACAGGGTTCTGATTCAAATTTTATTCGAGAACAGACAATAATTTATTTAATCTAATGGTATTGCACTTCTGTATGTTTTGATTATTTGTTCATAAGCATGGTAAACAAACTCAAGTTGCTATAAACTCATAAATTAACACATTTCAAGTCAAATATAGAGTCATATTAGAAATACTACAATACTTATTGAAAGATACAGTGTTATGTTGCATAGATTTGTGTCATAAATCAAACTCACCATAGGAATATTTTCTGAATAGAAAATTATAACCAGAAATTTCTTGCCAAACCAAATGTAGCTCCTGTATAATACTGGATCAAATTTTAGCAACACAATTAAAAAATAAGGATTCAATTTTGGATGTGATTTATATAACTAACCCCTAAAATTAATGTCTTCTTTCTGAAAGCCTAGATAATCCATTTTAGATTACAATAAGATTTGCATGCCTGACACAAAACCTATTGAACTTTAAAAAGTAGTACTCTTGATTAAGCCCTAAATGAACTTAACCTACTCATAAATTATACATAAAGTAAAACTTGTTATTTTCTGTAAGATATTACTTCATTTCTAACTCTGTTTACACCAGATGGTAGAAAAAGAAGGCACTGAAGTTATCTAGTAAAAATATTTAAATTATTTCTATAACTGCATATAATCATTTTTATTATAGTTATCAAATATTGAAGTTTATATATTACTAATCTTCTGCGATCATACATTCCATTTACTGTTTCCTAACTATAAAATCTTATACTGCTTATTCACTTGGTACATAAAAAATTAACTTATATCATATCATGTTATCATATTTATAATCTCATCACTGTATTTATATGCACAATTTTATTTCATAATGATGAGTTAAGTAAGAAAATTGTATAATTTTCACCTTACCAAACACCTGGGCACAAAATTGTACATATATTATGGATTCACTAATAAGATCTACATAGAAATATCAGAAAAATTTCAGGAGTGAAATCAATGACTTAAGATTGCTTAAGGTTTATTTATTTATTTATTTATTTATTCTAAGGGGGAGGGGGAATGGAAGTAAAATAAAATAAAAAAGAACAACAACAGAAAGCATCTATAAACCACTATAAATACCTAGCAATAGTGTTTTTCTCCAGTGATGTGATACTTTAATATCTGAATTACTTGTTTCTTTCATTAGTTTCAGCAATTAAGCTTTAATATTTATGTGTGTGTGTGTGTACTTTAGCAAGTAAGGTAAGTGTACTTCAAATACAAATGTCCTTGTAGTCTTTAGCCAGGCATAAGAATAAAATGACATCAGCTGAAGTATTTTATATTGGTGGTATCTTCTATCATTTCTATCAGTTCTAGGGCTCAGAAGATGAGGGCAGGGAACTAATTAATACAAGATTTGATCTCAGCCAACTGGCTGAGAGAAAATGATCAGAGTATAATAATATTTAAATATTATTTGCTATGAAGAGCTAAAATCGTGTAAGATTTCAGGAAAGAAGGTACAGATAAAATGTGACAGTTCCTAACATTTATATGAAAGATTGCTTCATCTTGGAAGAAGCATGACTGTTACTTAAGGAAATGATAATATCCTGGCAGAAGAGGCAATACATTTATCTTACATCTTCCTAGTTTGACTTTACAGTGCGTTCCCTTTAATATATTGGTGTTGGCTGCTTTGACCACATTATAAGAATATATGAACAACTATGCATTGCTTTTGCTAGTAATAGGTCTCAATGCCTGCAGCACTGTTGGACTTTAGTTGTAATAATAATCACTCTAATTGACTAGATATCAATATCTAATTAGTTTTATCTTTTTTGTATTTTTTTAATACAGTGTAGTTTTACCTAGATATCAGTAACAAGCTGTTGCTCCAAGTAGATTGACATATTTTTAACTAACTTGATGCAGTGTACAAAAATGTTGTTAACAGAATTGGGGTACAGGCTTTGTACTGGAGATCACAGCATCAGAGAATTGTAGGGGTTGGAAGGGTCTTCTAGATATCACTGAATCCAGCCCCCTGCCAGTGCAGCTCCCTAGACCAGGTTGCACAGATAGGCGTCCAGTTGGATCTTGAACATTTCCAGAGAAGGAGACTCCACCACCTCTCTGTGCAGCATAATTGTCACGGTGTTATCCGTGACAGGGACACAAGGGAAAAAAAAGGAAAGGGAGGAAAAAATAAAATAAAATAAAATAAAATAAAATAAAATAAAATAAAATAAAATAAAATAAAATAAAATAAAATAAAATAAAATAAAATAAAATAAAATAAAATAAAATAAAATAAAATAAAATAAAATAAAATAAAATATAAAATATAAAATAAAATAAAATAAAATAAAATAAATTATAAAATATAAAATAAATTATAAAATAAAATAAAATATAAAATATAAAATATAAAGTAAAGTATAAAGTATAAAATATAAAATAAAATATAAAATAAAATAAGATGCACCGTCGGTGGCCACACGGCCACCCGAGCAGAGCTGTGTGCTCCTGGGAAGGGGGAGGGGGAGGGTACGGAGATACAGATGGGTCTACAAAAAAAAAAAAAAAAAAAGAAAGGCACTATTTGAGGAGAAACTGTAACTTTTCTAAACTAACAAAATGGAACAATTTGGAGAGACAAAACTTCCAAATCAAATCTGAGAGCTTACGTTAGAAAAGCTGCAGTGGAAGCACACGTGCTGAATGACCGCGGCAGCCGAGAGAACGCGCCCAGAGAGAGCGAGCCTGGCGTCCGCTCCGTAGCTCCGCCCCTCTGCCGCTCCCCGCCAGAACAGTAATTCTTCAGCTCCCAGCATGACCTCATGTGGAACACCGGCATCAAAAACACAAAACCACAACACTGGTCCAGTGCTCTGTCACCTGTGCTGTGAAGTTCCCATGCACATTTGTGCAGAGCTTCCTATGCTTCAGTTTGTGGCCATTTCCCCTTGTTCTGTCACTACGCATTGCTGAGAAGAGTTCAGCCTCGTCCTTTTGCCTCCTGCTCCTTAGATGTTTATAGACGTGGATCAGACCCCCTCCGAATTTTTTTCAAGGCTGAACAGACCCAGGCCTCTCAGCCTTTCCTCATAAGAGAGGTGTTCCACACCCTTTATCATCTTTGTAACCCTCTGCTGGACTCTTTTGAGGAGATCCCACAGCTCATCAGCTAAGATATAGTCCACAGCTACAGACCAGTGAATAAAGAAAAAAAGAGAAAATGTGTTTGTTACTATACATGTAAATTTGACTTTAAATGGAAAGACAGTGTGAAGAAAGAAAACCAAACAAACAAAAACAAAAACAAGGAAACAAGAAGAGAGGAATTAAAAAAAAATCACATCTGTAACAGCTTGATACTACAGTTACAGGTACCTGGCTGTTAGAGCTCCCTTCGCTGGTATCAGTGTGAAAGAACCAAGCATCAGCCTTAGGACCTAGAAGAGCAGTGAAAAGGTGAACAGAGTATCTGGAAAACAGCTACAAACTGAGAAGTAGGTGCTTCCAATTGTAAATGTGTTCTGTTCCTTTTATAACTTTTTTATCTGTATGCAAGCATTCTATCTGCATTATTATTTTTTATTTTACAGTAATAATTTGATCTACGCTACTAACAGGTCTTGAATTAGGATTAAAAGTTCCTTTATTTTAACAATAAATTCATTCTTTACTCGTAGGTAGATAAAGTATCTCCCTCCTTGCACATAAACAGGATTTTGAATGGAATATGTTTACGTACATTTATATAATTGCAAGTAACTTTTAAATATGAAAACAGATGTTCGATATTTTGGCCTATGGTCGGGGGAAAGGCTGTACTGCATCTAAATTCTGTGCATTTTATATCAGAAAATCATTTTTCACTCGATCATTACAGTACAGTTCTGTTTTCAGATTTAGAGTCAGCAAATATCAGCTGTGTGAAAGTAACCAGCATTACAAAGAATACAAAAGATTATATTTTTTGAAAATACACTAAAACACTTAGCATAGTTAATTTTGTTACCATTCAAACTATTTCTCAATTTCTATGACCAAAGCTTCATGAAAAAAATAAAAATAAAAAATTGTCTTATAGGTTAAACAAATTTCACGTGTTACTTTGATGAATATATCTTACTTTGGAAGAGCTAGTTATTGGCTACAACTGCCTCAGTCTCTAACTGTCTCTAAATGATGGTGGCTAATTTGGAATAATGACTGGACTCCTTGTATGTATAACTACTGGTGCTAACTATGTAGAAAAATAATGTCTTGTAGCTGAGAATGTGCTCTGATAGAGATGTTGTATCTGTTGTAGTTTCCATCAAAATACATAGAAAGCATTAATTTCAGAGTGACCTACAGACACTAGGTCGAGGAACCTGAGTGAGATAGCCAGAAAATGAGTTTGTAAATCAACATGGAATTTTGGATTAGATGTTTAGGAAATCTCACACAAGCAGTGTTAAGCTGCTTAGCTTTATTGACACTGAAGCATTACAAAGTAACTTAAGAAACAGATTTTCCTGGTAAAATTTAATGAATGACTGTGATCCAAAAAAAATTCTTCTGTCATGGCTAACTCTAATTCTAAAAGTCTGAGTTCTTTTGCAGTTTCATAAGATGTATGCATACACCTCCTAGAGGTTTACATATATCTAAAGTTTAAAAATTGGATCTTGAGTATCCATAAATAAAGTCAAATGACAGAAGATGAGGAGTCAAGATTAAGCTGTGTCAAACTTGTCTTATATGTTAATTTTTAAATGCAATATTCCAATTTAGCTGCATTATTATTATTATTTTTATTTCCATTCTTCAACAGATAAAAAAAATTATACTATATGCTATTATGACAATTTTTGATCCTTCTTCCTGAGAAGTAAAAGTAAAAATAGTACAGGTTTGGTTGTTTATAAAATCTGTATGTGAGTGCACCTTAAAAAAAAATCATAATAGAAGATAAAGAATCAAGACTACCTTAATTTTATCATTAGGTCTGTAAGGCTCAGACTGGTTGAACACTGGACTAAGGAGTGCTGATATACATTCCTAAAATATCTGAAACTATAGCTGGTTAATTGAGTCCAGGAACCAGGGGAAATAATGGAGAGCTGTTGAGTAATTCCCCATTACCTGACAGAAGCCTGTAATATATTCATGTATGTGCACTGAAAACACTGACAACATTTTTATCTTGAAAATACCAAATGATCCTTTAGAATGAGTAATTACAATAAATAAATGTTCAAATATTTGTCTATCCAAAAGACAGATTTAGTACTTAAGGTTTTCCTACAGTTTGATTTTCCTTTGCCTACATCTATGCCTCAACTTACGGGAGTTGACATGTCTATGTTAAGCTACAGCCTGAGACTGACTAAAAAAGCATCCTTAGGTGCTTGTCTTTTTGCTGCGGGTAGTAGCTTGTTTACCACAAAGCATACAGAGTTCAGGACTATCATTAGCTTATCTTCAAGTGTCAGGATATACTGAAAGTGGAGTCATGATGTAGACCTGACTTCCTTCCAGTCTAATGCCTCGTGTAACAGCAAAAGCAAGATCACATGTATGCATGTTTAGGTTAGTGTTTTGTACTAAAGTTTATGTATTTTGGTATTCCTTCCTAGCTAAGACAAAGCTAACTTTCTAGTATATTTACCAAGCCTGTGTATGGACACAGTTTTAAAGTCAATCTAATTCTAGTGACATAAAATTTCAGATTGACTTTTAAGGAAGTGGTAAGATATAGGGTCATATGTGCCTTAAATAATACAAAAAACTTGATCAGTTTTTTACTTTGTTTTATTTTTGTATATGTGCATATACAAATATATGTACATATACAAAAATACAAGTATTTTTGTATTTTTATTTTATTTTGTTTTTATTTTTATTTTATTTTGTGTATTTTTATTTTATTTTGTTTCAGACTAATCAGACTAATTTCACTTTAGTCTAGCATTTTCTCAAAGGAATTAGTATTCAGAGCTATTTTTAATGTATTGATGAAGATAGATAATCAAAACATGACAGCTAAAATCCATCTTCCATATCCCAAGAACTAGGGATTTTCATCCCATTATTTTATGTAGAAGAATGGATTTTAGACAATGATTTGAATGGTATTACTCTAGTATTTGTTGTAAGAATGTATATCAACATCAAAGGAAATTCTGAGAAAAAAATTTAGTTGTTTCAGACAAAGAAGCTTCATAACAACTTCCTCTGAAAAAGATATTTCTCTTCACCTGTTGGTTCTTTCAACTAGTGATCATTGTACATTGCATTGTACATTGCATTGTACATTGAATTGATTTTCACTTGGGAATACAGATCTGAGCTTTTCCTCCTTTTGCCACGCACTAAATATTTCATGTGACTTCTTACATGCAACAGATGAATGATGTTTTTTCCATACTACCCAGTACACTCTACAGAGACCTACACTTTACAGCAAATCATTGTTTCATTGCAGCCTTTAAGATTCTTTTAGTTATAAATATTTTTCTGTAATATGGTCTTGAAACTATGGAAAGGGAATTTCTGCACCTTATTCCTTCCATATTCTCCAACTGTTGTTTTGTTTACAGACTTTCATTGCTACCTGGTCTTGCAGCCAGATTAGTAATGTATCCAGTGCAGTTTACAGTAAGTTAGGGACAGGACTGCCCAGAAATTCCACTGGCTTATGTAAGAAAATATGGATTACTCAGAACTTCTTAAAAACTGCATTTGTTCCAACAGACACACATGTTGTGAAAGCCAGGACCAGAGAAAGATTTAAGGTGTTAAAATTGTGTGGACTTCCTGTTGTGTTTACTTTTAAATTAGATAGGAAGAAGATAAGGAAAAGGTGTGTGTGTGGAGGGGGAGGTTGGTGAGGGGGGTGAGGAGCGGGGAGCTATGGATGAAGAAAGAAAGGAAGAAAAGATCTCTGATTCTGGATAAATACAATAAAGTGAGATGACTCAAGGATCTGGTCTGATTGGTGACTAAACAATTATCAAAATATAGATAGACTTCTGTCTGTCTGGTATTTTCACATTTGTAAAATTGAACACTTTTATATCTACCGTATCCTAAAGGTTTCTGCAAGATGTCGTTATTGAAAATACACTACATAGAAGAAAACTTAAAGGAGAAGTCACTAAAATAAATCCATGAATTATTCTCTAGTGTCTTTGTCACTTCAATTCCTCACAGTGTCAAAAAAAATGAAATAAAATAAAGCTAGTTCTAAAGCCTTGAATAAAAATATAGCTTTTATCCCATGTATAATTTTCATCCACAAAGTTAAACATACCTTAAGGTTGAATAAATAGGCAAGTGCTACTTTAAGTTGATAACTTTATAAGTTTTCATACTGTAAAGTAATTAAAGGACATCATATTCCATTATACAAGATCAATATGCACTTGAGACTAGGGCAGAATCTATTTGTGAAATTCTATAGCTCACCCTGATTTCTATCACATTTCTGGTATTGATTCAACGAGAAAGTACTTCACAGCTTGTTTGCAATGTTTTTAAGACTGGTTGTGCCTCCAGAGTGAGATTAAAGTCAAGACTGTTTGCATGTTGACATAAACTACCCATAGAACATCTCAGACACCGATTTTTCAGTAAACAAGTTGTATTTGTTTGAAATGATCAGTCCTAGCTCTGTTTTAACTATTTCTGACACACTCGTCAATTGGAGAGAGCCGGGTCCAAGTCTGAATTTTTTGTTTTGTGGTTCAGCTAGAAAATCATTTTAACCATGAGGTATTAAGAAGTTTTGAAGTGCATTATTCAATCAGTGTAAAGAACTCTGCAGTCACTGGTCAAAGTTACTGGTTTCAGTGATGAATGTCATTGTTGCACAAGTTAAATAATTACAGAAAAGTTTTCCTACTAAACGTATCCCCACTCATCTCAGAGTAAATGAATTGTGTGTAGGAGGCAGCAAGAGGAATGGTACAAAAACTGAAGCCAGACAGGTAGGCTTTCATTTCTGGATGCTGTGAATCTTGAATTCTTTTACACGAAGCAGAACAATATCATAAAAATGAAAGGGAGTAAGAGTGTTCCTCTCAACATGCTTGTCTATTGCTTGTTGATTAGGACACTCCTGTGGGAGGTGATATGTGGGTATTGGTGCACTGGACTCCCACATCCTATGTGAAATATCAGATGCTCCAATAGGAAATCAAAGGATAAAAGTAATAGAGCCTCCTCCAGCTGTCACTTACAAAAAGCAGTGACTCATGTTCCATTTAGAAAGAGAGGTGAAAAATGCAAGATAGTTTGGTGAACATAGTTGTTTTTCAGTAGCACTGAGTACAGGATTTAATTAACATAACACCCTGATTCTTCAAGTTTCTCTGTAATCTGGTTAAGTAACTTGCTGGCTGAATGATGTGTTTTTGGACCCCATTCACAGAAGCTGAAGTTTCTTCAGACTGATGGGGAATCCCAGGTAACTCATTAAAATACTGTTGTTTAGGTTAGGAGGATCAGAGAATTCTATCCCATATGGTACCTGAGGCTGTAACTCTTACATATATTTCACATTTATGTATTTATTTTTCCACAGAGAAATAATGGAAGCTGATGAACTTAAAAAGCATCCTTTTAAAAAGGATTATGTTATGTCTTCTCTCTCTTCTTCTTTTTTAAACAAAGAATCACACTTTAATGTGATTATACATCATCAGTAATTATATTTTATGCATTACCTGAGGCTTTCCTGTGATGCTTTGAGATGTTCTCTATTTTTTCTTTTTAGACAGAATAAAAGTCTCAAATAATTATTTCTGATGTTATTTTGTTAAGCTAACTTCCATCTAGAATCCTAGAAAATCAAAAGCAGTTTCCAAGAGGGCGTACAGCTTTGGGGTACCAAAGTTTAAAATTGCATTTTCTTTTACTTCCAGATAGATGTGATTTTAGAACATCCATATTGGTTTTCCCATAGTAATTGGAAAATACAGCTTTCCATGAAGGGATAGCTCCTCAAATGAGGTATGTCAATGTAATTCAATGGACATTCGTGTTGTGCTCATCTAAGGATAAAAATCTAGGAGCTAGCCTAAAGCTGAGCTTGTTCTTTTTATGATCTAGAGTAAAGCTGTTTTTCAATTTGCTTGTTTGTTTGTTTTTAATTTATCTAAAGAAGCTTAGTTATACTTTGTCTAAATTCCTAGTTAGGCAAAGCAACTGACATTCAGTGCCTCTTGTGCATCCTAAACACTAGAAATTACTGTAGACAACAAAACAAAAAAATTGTAATTTACCCATACCTCTCTGCATCTTAAATCAACAAGTAGAAGTGCTTTCATGATTCAGTGTGTACAGTAAATTAATATTCAAGAAACATTTACACAATTTAATTATTTAAATAGCCTAAGAAGGCCAAAGAAAAGAGATTCAAATTTGTTAAACAGAAACTGGAGGGTGAGTCTAAAAAATAAGAACTACAAGATCTTAGACATCAAGAGGAAAGTGAAAGTAGTTCCTGTACTAGATATTTTTCAGAGGAAAGAAAGAAATTTAAGATACCAAAGTGTTTTAAGAATTTGGACTTGTTTACTGGCAGAGATTTAATCAAATGTTGTTTTTCTACTATTAAAAAAGTAGATAAAGTTAAAATACAATGCTCAGAGACAATTCAATAAAATAATTTTGATCCTGTTTTTGATTCATTAAGTTTTAACTAGAAACAAAGAATGATATAAACACCGCTTTATTTTAAAAAGCTAATTAATTAAGTTCTCAAGATTTTTTAAGTTGTGAGAGATATGAACTTAGAGCCAGCTTCTCCATTGCAACCCCAGATGCACTGCTATTCTGAACTGCCCCTGAAAAATGTGAGTTTATGTCTTGACTATGTTTACATAATTGATTCAAGAGGCCTTCCAATTCTTCATTATATCTGACCACAAGTGTATATTCCCAAAGAATAAGTAAGGAATATTTCAGTAATATCTTAAAGAAACCATATATGAAGAGGAGTTGCTGCCATGTCTTTAAGTAAGCACATGTATATGAGTTCAGGTATAGCCTATTCGTAGAACTACTGCTATGAGCCACTGTGGATTATATTATCCTACTACTACAAAGATCAGAGTAGACAAAAACAACAGTAATACAAATAGAAGAGAATACTAAGAGAAGTATTGTCATTCTTAGTACGTTTCGGGCCCAGGCTGAAAAGATTCTGTCATCATACCTAATTTGCAATCCAGACAATTCACATAGGAACCTCTAAATTCTGTAGGGTTTTCTTTTCTTTTTTTTTTCTTTTTTTTTCTTCTTGACATGTTTTTACTTACTAGAATGTAGAATTATAAAGCAGCAATCACGTATGTGATTAATTTTCACAAAAGCGAAATCAATCTAACCATTTCTTAGATTTAGAAGAAATCAGCTCTGATTAAATATTAAGAAGTGAGAATTTGCTAAAGGAATCAGATTAGTTGTGCACTTATTTCAGTAACAGGCAACATGAAACCATAGGATGACAGATGCTAAAATGATTATTAATTATCACTCTCTGTTGTTAAAATACAGACTTTTTTTTTCACTCTTCTGCAACATGATTTTGCAATGTCAGTGTTTACATGTATTTTATAAAGCATAGGATTAGTATTAATTCAACAAATTATATTCTGAACATTTAAAGGACAAGGGTTAATACGTTATTGCTTTAAAAAGCTATTTATTAAATTAAAATCAGCATCAAATCCTTTGAAGAACTGAAATACTTCTTTAATTCACTATTTCTACTCATGGAGTCAGTTTGCAATCTGGATGGATACTCAGATCTGCTATGTTTTTACTAACTGATTTATCCAGTCCCCAGTTACTACCTGCATTCAGAATCACATCTCATATCTCACTATTTCTGCGGATGTTGTATGTCATCACTCCATTTTAATAAACATCTATGATCTCAACTTCTCTTAATTCCTAGCAACTGTGTAAACAAAAATGCAAAGGATAGTCATGAAGGAAAAAAAAATAATAGAAAGGGGAAATAAACCCTTTCACCTGTGAAACCTCAGTCTGTGCTTCTAGAAAGAAAGAGGTTTAGCTTGGCTTCAATTCATTTCTCAACTTACATCCCAAAATTGTCATGCATAATTTGATCCAAATGGGTTGCTTTAGTTTCAGGAGGGGAAACACACAGCTTGTCTAGCGGAAAAGAGTGAATCACCTGTAAGTTATTGAGAAGTCAGACTCCCCCTTTGGGCCAAGTTTAGGGTAATTAACTGGTCAGCCCAAAGTGTGATTTGCCTAAGGAGAAACAAATCAATTCAGTCTCCTCATTTTCATAATGATCCTTGTTTCATTCTTCTTGAATCTGACAACCTCTCTCCCTTACACATGACCAAAAATAATTTTCCTACTACTGAATAGCAATATTTCATTCAAAGACAGCATTAGATGTCAAGAGTCATCTCCATTCATGAATGTCTCTAGCTATTCTGCTTCAGACTTCACACTCTCTGCCATGGACCTTGCAAACTGAATCACCTATGACTAGATTATGCATAGCTTCTAATTTTCAGTTCCCCCTAATTTCCGCAGTAAATATAGAAACCTGAGTTATATATTGCAACAAATTGCAATAGAAACACAACATTTATTTGTTATCTTGTCTTTCTCAGCATTTTTTTCATATTGCATTTTGAATTACTATATATTTGTTGTAGCTTTATGTATGTGTTCAAATGCATTATGTAGCAATTATAGACATTGAATTATTTAATTGCATTCAGTAAAGAAACAAGTAATGCTTTTTGTTGATTGTATTATTTTACCTTAGCCTTGCCTTTATCTAAAAAATCAAATTACTAAAAAATTAAGCTCATCCTAAGCACTCTGTTTGTTGCACTAACAACTAGAAGAAGTTCAAATCAGTATCTATATTTTTGGAATTCTTCAGTCAAAATCTTGTTCACATACAGTCATACACATAGACATACATAATGTTAACATCTAAGATGGAGATTGTATCTGCTTTCAGCAGGAACTCTGCTTTCATGCCACCTAGATGGCCTTTCCAACCTATTCTTTGATTTTCAGTTAGTAACAGATGTTGCCATCAGTTGCTGATTTGCAAAGATTCCTTGCATCTCTGAATTCACATCAAGTATTTATGTGATAATTTATCAATATTGTTGTTCTTTATCTCTCTCTATTAGACAGATTTTCATGCAGTAAAATCTGTAAAAACTCTTCTTGTGTGCTTAATATTAACATTCCCATCAAGAGAACAAATTCTTGTATGGTCTAATTGTGGTATGTTTTGTATAAGGAACATACACAGAAACAGCCCATACTCCTAAAGTAAACTAATTCCATGTTTCTATTCATGGAATATTAGAGCCATTGAGGTTTTGGCTCAAATGGCACTTCTCTTGAGGGAGTGAGACTATGATATCAAATAATGTAAAATAAAGGGACTTGTGGACCTGACTGTCAAAAGAAGTGGACAGTGGGAAGCAAAAGGTATTGAATAAAACAGCTAAAATCATACTGTTAGTTTTACCCAGATTTGCACAGAACCTGGTTAGCATATCTTCAATCAAATGTTTTTAAACACATTTATATGTACAGAATGGAAGTACAATTTGTCAAAGAAACAAAATAACTTAGTGCATGGAGAACAAACAGTTAAAATGCTCTGAAAAAAAAAAAAGTGAAGAAGCGTGTAACTGCATGGGATTCATATAGATTATGAATCTACCATAGGAATTAGAAATTCTGAGAAATTCATCATTTAAAGCATTTTGCTTACCTCTGCAATTAACCAGATTTGACTCACAGCCATTATTCACATTGTGCAAGATGCAGGAGAGCACTTATAAAATAACCATAAGGATTATTTTTTATTTAAAAGTACACAGGTACATGTGGAAAATGAAATCTTTTTTTCAGGGGAAATGTTATTTGTTTCAGATTATTCCTAATGATCATTCTGTAACCTCAAGTCAAGTTTAACCTTTCTAGATCATACCCTGTGGTTACTACTCAATTGGTTGCTTTCTGCATGGTTCACTTCATTAAAATATGATACCACTAGCAACTTTTACAAAGCAGGAAACTTGTATACCAGGAAGTCATTTTCAGCCCTGTATAAATGTATCTATCTTCTTTCACTTTTATTTCTTTTAGTAAACAATCTGTCTTTTTCTATTTTACATTTTTCTGCCAAAAATATATCACAGTTGCTTGAAGTAATGTCTAAGCAGAACTTCAAGATAAATTCTGTTTCCCCTTGAGGAAAATATGAGAACACACAAATACACATATGCACACGCTGTCAGATACTGCCTGAGGCTTAGCATCCACCAACTTAGATTGTCCAGGACAGATTTCATTTGCTTCATTCCTATTCTGTTTTATTCCTGATGATCTGGTGATGAAAAAGTAGCTTTCTACCTATATTTGTAATTTTAAATCATTTACTAAATCCTGTAAAATCGTCCAGCATATTTGGCTTGAATACTGTAGTGCTAAGTTTGGACTAAGCATCTCTCAGTTCAAAAGCAAATGGCAGAAAGCCAGAAAGGTTACACTGTGATTATCAGAGCAAATTCAACACAAATTTAGAGTCCATGACATTCCACTAGTAATATTTCAGCTCACTGGCAAATTGATATCAGACTACATTAAAACTTCATCAACAAGACATTCAGTTTAAAGTTTAGTACTTAGTTTTAGGATAGAAATCAATACGAAATCATTATCTGATTTCAAGATATTTTTATACTATACATAGTATACCAGGTACAGCAGAGACCAAAATAAATATCCAGTATTAGGCCCAAGGGATTTGTTTATGAAGATGTCTCTTACCCTTTGCAAGACAAGAAGGGAAAACTATTAAGCACTCTTCCTCACCTTGCCACAGAGTTTTGAAATGAACTGGTGTCTTGATGTCCAAGTGTGATGGTCACACCAAGACAGTGACTGAGTTACAGAAATAGAAGGAAAATCATGCATGTTGAGAAACTTGGAGAAAATGCTGGGGAAAGAAAAGCCATGATAAGATTCCAGCATGAAAATACTGAACAAATAATCTTTCAGCAAAATAAATTTATATGGACAAAGTGCAGCAATAAATAAATGAATAAAAATACAACCCAAGTGCACAATTCTAAGGATTCTATGATTCTATGATTCTAGGATAGCACAATGTCTCCTGGCTTTTTGCTCGTTTAGAATACTTCAGCTTTAGCCAAAGGTTACTGCCATATACAGCTAAGGGTGTCCAAACAGAAATAATATCTAGGTATGTAACAAAAAGCATTTGAAAATTTGAAGTTTATTTTAAAGAAAGGAATAGGATTAATGGGTTGTATCTTGACAGATCTGATTTACCTCTTGTGTTGGTTTCAAAAGTCCTTTCAAAACTGTGAAGAAAAAAAAAAAAAGAGAGAGAGAGAGAAAAAGAAAGAAAAAGTTCCACATTATCTGTGTTCTGTCTGTTTCCTTCTTCCATACATATTTTGGTCAAAGGAATAGGCGCAAGTGAATTTTCTTCATTGTTTCAGTATTGTTCTTCTGGTACTTCACTTTCTCTTAAACACCACGCTCTTTGTGTATAAAATGAGAATATATTTTATGTTACATTAAAATGAATAGTTTTTATTTATAACTTTATATTTCTAGCAAACTCTCAAATATTTGGACAATATTTCTCATTGCTTTTACGTGTTTGTCTTAGACTAGCACAATGACACTGTGGTGAAGACAACTGTTTGTTCGTATGTCTCAAAGCTTGCGTTCTGAGGCATTTTTTGCAATTAGGCTCTGACTTACCTAGGAGGCCAGTGGTGGGTGCTATGTAGCCAGCAACCCTTTGTGTACAGTTTTAACATTTGAAAGCGCTTCTTCAGAGGTGTTTTGCTCAGGAGTGTTTACTGGCAGAAGATCTGGCCTGTGATCGGATAACTGTTACAGGAGATTGCGGAATGATACCATTGTATCTTGTGAAGGCAAGATACAATTTGGCATTTTCCTGCCCACTCTCATCTGCTGGCAAGGCCGGGAAAATGAGAGCAAAGGAGTTTCTGCGGAGATCTAAAAAGTCAGGACCTGCCTCTCCAAAAAGAGCTGACCCTTGGACTTATAAATAAGTTACACCTATGTTAAGAATTTGGAGAGAAGAAAAAAAAGATTTTTTTTCGATCGAGGAAAAAAAGTCATCCTCATCAACCAAACAACACAGTCTCCAATGACCCATCATTACTGGAGATCAGCACCTGAACTACAAACCTTGCTGGACTGATGGTGGTGACTTTCTCTCCTGCATTCTCCAAAGACTCCTTGCTTTTTATTTCTTATCTCTTTATCACCCATCTTCCCTCCCTCATATCCCTAAGCAACTAGGATTTGTAATAAATTGGTCAGGCTAACATTTGATCCATTGTATCTCAATCTCACGGTCAGCTATACATATACCAAAAAAGAACCTCTTCTCTCTTCTATAACTATTGAGTGACACACACTAACTTCAGTTTTGTTTCTAGGCTCCCTACAATAAGGCTAAATAGTAATGCTTGAATAACAATGTTTTCACATTTCAAGTTTGGAGGACCTTCTAACCATCATGACAGATGCATTATGTATTACATACTTTGGATTAAACAAGAAGAGCTAGAACTCTACAGCATAAACCATGCTTCTACAAGCAAAGCAGTGTCAAACACTAATTTCTACCTTAGTCTGGAAACTTTTAAGTTCATGTTTTATTTCACTGATTAAATTCAATTTCAGTTTATCTAACTGTATGCCTTGCTTTGACCTTCAAGAAAGAGGTATATTTTAGTTAAATTTTGATTGTTTTATTGAAAACAATAATAAAGAATAAGCCATGCCATGTAAGCTGGGGTATTTATGCACTGTGGTCCCCTCTTATTTTTGCTGTCTAGGATGGGCATCACTTGATGGGTGGTGAGTAATTGCTTATGCATCACTTGTTCCAAAAGTAATGCTCACTATTTTATGACGTTGGCCCATGGCATCAGAAGAGGAAGTTAGTGGTATGGTAGTAGAGAACCTTCCTACCAATATACCATTATAAATTATTGCCATATGACAGATAGCAGCAGAAAGGCATTCTGATGAATGACATCTGACATTGAAGCACATATGAAGCAAATGTGTGGGACTGAATTCCTTCATGCAGAAAAACACTGTATCCATTAACATTCATCAGTGCTTGCAGAACATTTATGGAGACCAACCAGTAGGTATGAGCGCAGCGAAGTGGTGCATTTCAGCAGTGGCAACAGCAGCAGTGGGTCACTTTCATTGTTGAAGTTTTTTATGAGAGCTGCAAGTAGGCTCTTATTCTCCGCTGGTGAAAATGGCTAGCTAATGGTGCTGACTCTGTTGATGAGTAGTTTTTGTATCTGAGAATTTCCTCTATCAAATAGTGCTTGCGCTCTTTGTATCTGTTGCAGTTTCTCATTTTCCATGGAAATACATATGAGGCATTACTTTAGGAACAACCTACATATGAACTGTGTAGTCCACATAGTCTACACAATCTTTAATCAGAAATTTCAGCTTCAGTTTCTCTCTGATACTTAAAATGTTTTCATCCTATTATTCACTTAGTAATGCAAATAACTTCCCTCAACTTCATGTTAAAATCCAATCTAAAAAAAATTACAAGTACCTCTAATTGATAAGGAGATATGAAAGATTTCTTTCACGGACAAAAATGGCTTAGGCATGAAGGATTCGCTCAGCTACCTCCAAGTGTAAGTGAAGCAAGGGTACATATTTCCTGGGGACAATTCAGGAACTGTCATTATTCATCTGTAAGAGTATTGTGCCCACTGTGAATAAAGATCAAGTAATTTTTCTAAAAAAAGTGTTCCTGAGATTTCAGCAGAAAAAATACACAAGTATCAGTTTTTATGAACGAATACATTTATTCGCAATCCCTTCATAAATTACACATCGGTAAGATGGTAGAATAAAAGGCTTATTAGGCTATCTTTTGGAATAGCCTAAAGACTTTAATTTGTCTGCCATGCATTATACCACATAAGTCTTGTAACTTGACCTATTTAAAGGTCTGGAAAATTTGGTTAATATACTAAAGCCTGATGCTTAGATTTTTCCTGTTATTTCAATTACCTGTATATTCAATTACTTCTTAAATTGTATTTTGATCAATCATTTTTTTCTTTTTTCTAGGAACACTCTTTCAACACTGTACTATCTCTGAGCTTTTAAAATATCCTGTACTGAGGGGATGCATAAGTTTGCTTTTATAAAGGCTCCCCAGTTCCAATGAAATGCACTGTAATGATTGTAGCACTTCAGAACAACAAGAAAAATTGTCAATCTAGGATCCCTGAATATTTGAAATCAGATAACAAGCTGTCTGGTGAAACTGAGGTAGCTCCAGTAGCTCAGCCAGTAGAGGGAACTCTTACACAGTACAAAGTCAGGCCAGGAAAATAGTGTAGAAATTCAAGGGTGTAAAGAGGCAATGTGTGTGCACTGCAAAACTCTAACACCGGTTTTTGATTTTGCTGTATGTGACACAATAACCTTTGTATTTTCATCCAAATACAGTTTATCACAGTGAAAGTGTGACTTTACAAGATACCAGAGTGCAGCTGATATGAGTTCAAAAGTCACCTCCACAGAAGTTAGTGAACATTTACAAGGAAGAAGAGGGAACATGTTAGTCCTCTTTTCTTTAAAACCTGCAATTTGTCTTTGAGAATGGACAACTGTTTTCAGCAAATTCTAGAGTTCTGCCTTTGTCTCATGTTATCATGTTTCATATAGATAGTTTGACCACAGATATTAAACATTTCTAAGTCTAATATTTCATTTTCTGAGCCACTGATAATCATCCTAGTGATGACTTCTTTATTGTCTATTCAAGGTAGATATTACTTCAGGACTCACCTACTAACGGATTTTTAATATGCTTAAATTTCATAGAACAAATGATCATTTTTGGTTTCTAGATATGGATGCCAGTTTTGAAGGAAAGTGTGAAATTCTACTTTAATCAAATTCTAAATGAACTCTCATCATTAGTCACAGTGCCACTGAGGATCATACATATTATTCCTGACTGTGAAATCAAAATCCAGATTACTTTTTCTTTCTCATGGTACTTAATATAATTTCTCACTAAACAAGTATTTTTGTTGTTTTTCTGTCTCATTTTTCTTATTCCTCGTTTTTTAGGTTTGGTCCTCTTTGTGTTGTATCTGGTAATAGGAGCCTGATTTCCAATAGTTAGAACCTCTCAAAGTTTTTAGGTACCTCTCTTCCATCTGTGGAAAGCAAACAAGAGAAATGTACAGTAGGCTGGGTACCATTTTTTCATTGATGTAAATTCAGAGTCAGTTCTCTGAAAACAAATATTCATCGGGTATTCAGTGAACAGAGATTTTATCTCAGCACTTACTCATTTTCTAAAGAAAGGCATTATGTTCCCATACTAACTGGCTTTGATGGACGTTTTGACACATAAATAAGTGATTATTTTTTTTCTAATCCTTCTCATGTCACTCAATCACTAAGGCTGGTAATCTTCTCCAGTGTTTCCATGGAGTTCAGAAAGCTATTTTCAGCAAGGGAATCTGAAAACATGGCATATAGCTCTCTACTTATGATATGTTCTGTGGGTTTTGAAGCTATTCTGTATGGCACTCTCCCTGCTTCATTTTCTGTCAGATCATTATGCTACATATTTCCAGACCCTGAAGTAGGATCACTTTGGGCATTTCGGCTTCATAGGTGCAGACACATCCCAAATAACTTTTCAGGTGTCATCTACAATCCCAGCAGGAAAACATCAACTAAGGCAGAATCATGGCTCTGCTTGCTCAGTGCTGCGTGCACACTAATGGTCTCTTCCAAGAAGGCACTGCCTGCAAGTCTTCCTGATGCTGCTATGTAATTTCCAGACTTGACCTATGCATCATTTAATGAAACTGTATGACAGTGTCGAATTAGACATACGCTAGTCTAGACATCCATATTAACATACACGCTTTTGTACTGTCTGTAAGAGTATGCTTAAGTCAAAGGAGACTAAATCAAAGCAGAAATCATTATACATAACTCTACATTGAAGAACCTTGGTTAGAAGTATTCTATATGTAATATTTTCACATTAATCATGTCAGTTGCAAAAGATATGTCGCTAAAGACAGTCTGGTGAAATCTCTTTTTTTTCACATTACAGGGTTCTTTTTTTCTCCCAATAAAGATTTAATAGCTGGTTAGAACAAAACAAAAAGGAAACATATAACAAGTAGCAGAATGGAAAGAGCTAGGAAATAATAGAAGTCACACCCTGTACCCTCAGCAGCCCCAACAGATCAAAGCTTTCTATTTCAGAACCAAAGCTTCTTTATATTAAATACAAAGAAAGTATGTTTAGATAATATTAGGGAACTGACTGAAACCATAGAAGTCAGGAAATTCAGAATTAAGGCTGGCACTCTGATCTTAAATCACACAGAGGAGAAAGGCAGGGTTGGGGATGGGAAAGAGAACCCAGGCATGGTAGTGTAAACTGAGAAGGGAAAATGAGACCTAGCTTGGCGTCTTTCACATGTGTCAATGGAACCTGAAAGGGTATGTGGTTTGAAGGTTTTAGTAATGTTCATTATACCACTGCTTGCTTTTTTTTCCTAGTCTTTTCCTGGTCAAATAAATATGTTTTTTGGCAGTTTAAGGATGTTTCTAAAATATATTCATAAGAAATCTAGTGTGCTTTCTGTAGCCATCCTGTTTGCACTTAGGGAAGAGAGAGAGCGATGAGATTAGTCAGATTTCTCTTTTTCTTCTGAAGTTCATGCTGCTCTTAGCCACTGTGGTACCAAGTTATAGCTACTTTATCCTGAAAGTTAGTTTTAAACCCTTTGAAAACAGAAATTCCAGTTATATCCCTATAGATTTTTCTAAGCAACTTCAATCAGACTCTGTATTTCTCTTCTTAAACATCTGAGTAGACTGCTCTTAAAAAAGCTGCACTTTTCCTCCCTCAGAGTGGATTCATTCAATCAAGGGTAAATTGATTTCTTTACAAACACATACATTTTGTGTAATAATGATGTAAAAGTCTGTGGATGCCCTATCCCTAGAAGTGTTCAAAACCAGGTGTGATGGGGCCCTGGGCAGCCTGATCTAGTGTTTGATTTAGTGTTTGGCAACCCTGTTTGCAACAGAGGGGTTGGAGCTACATGGTCTTTGAGGTGCCTTCCAGCCCAAGCCATTCTCCGATTTTCTAATTATGTGACTAAGTGAAAAGAAATAAGTTCTCTGATATTGTGTAATGAAGTGTCATGCAAACTTAGCTGAAGATTCAAATGTGTCAGATAGAATGACAAAAGGAGACAAAGTTCTGAAAGGTACTCCAATGTGCCTGTCAGACAGGATGTATGTGAATTATTAGAGGTATGAGTGGGGTTCCACAGCTGAACTACAGCAAAACACAACTCACCATTTCTCTTTCATTTAGATCTAGGGATCTAGGCAGAAGGAGACATACAATAGCACATAGGCATATACAAATTAAGCAAGAAAGTAATGGAATGATTGCAGCTGTTCTAAGTGATGTCTTACTGACTTGTTTAATGTTATACTAAAAGTCACTGCAAATGGGGTACAAATACAAACCAAAGACATTTTTGGCATAAATTGAAAACAGTTCAAGATTATTCTGATTAAAAGTTAAACTTATGATAAAAAAAAAAAAAAGTTTGATTAAAGTAGCCTTAAGATTAGCTTGAGTATATTTCACTTGAACATATATAACTCTTATTTGTAATTTGGTGCCTGTCCAGATTCTACCATCACCATTTTGGAATTCGTAGCTTAGAGGCCTCCAGGGTAATTTTTTTTTCTCTTTGTTTAAATAGGTCAGAGATATCCATCCTACATATGGGAAATATTGGTGATTAATTCTAGTCTGGTACAATTCATAGTGCATAAAGTTTATTGTGGAAATGCTGACAAATTTTTAAATGGCATTGAAAATAGAGAAGTTATAATCCAAATTAGGATAAAAACCTTTTATCCTTCATTATTATGATTGGTTTCACCAAGTTAAGATAACAATAAAACGAAGCTACTAACATACACACGATTGATCTTCACCGCTTTAATGTAATTAGTTCATAATACTCTCACTAGGTTCTCTGGATTTGTTTAAATTTTGAAAGCGATTCAAAGAAATGCCTTAATTATTACAATATGTAGCTTAGCACAGGTTTCACAGAATCTCAACAGTGAGCACCTACATGTTCCCCTGCCAGCCCTTCTCCCAGTGTCTGTATTCATTTTTCAGCTATCTAAAATCCAAGCATGAAGTCTCAGCAGACCCACAAAGCAAGTTAATCATTGCTCTATTACAGCACGCAAACATTCTTGCTTTGATATTTGGCTGTTTTATATGAAGCACATAATCTCTTTTCTTTTCCCTCTTTTCCACTTTCTTGGTGTATGAATTTGGCAATGTCTCTGCAACAAATGCTATATATTCTTTTTTATTCGCTTATTGTGGATTAGCTCCCATGTTCTTTAGCAATGTCCACTTCAAAGAAAGTAATAATGGAAATTAAGTATCAAGAATTACAACAATCAGGTTATTAAGCAAATGAATGAGATACTGGGTTTAATGGTTGGTAGTATCATGCATAGTGAAGCTCTGTATCATAGTTATAAACATACAGAGAGTATCTTGTTCTTCAGCTGGATTTTGTTTTCTCTTTATTTACTTGCAAAATAAAGATATCCATTGTGTTCACTTAGCTGTTTTCTCTGTAGTTAAGATTATGGAACACTAGCAGATGCACTTTTTGTGCACAGATAATGTTTATTGATATAGAAGGAAAAGTCATTTCTGTTATTTAGAGTAATACAGGACTAAAATACTACTAAATACATTTAATGAAAAAAATTACAAAGGGGAATTGTTTAGAGAATATTTGCATCAGATATTTAATAGAAAAAGAGGAATACATAATAGTAATTTACAATTTTTCATAATCTCCCTGCTCTCCAGAGCAGGGCAACTAAATATATAATGACCAAATAGCCTCTTTTTAGAGTCATAGAATCACATTATCACAGAACAGCTTGGGTTGGAAAGAACTTTAAAGATCATCCAGTCACAAATCCTCAAATGGGCCAGATAGCCACCCACCAGATCAGGCTGCCCACAGTCCCACCCAACCAGGTCTTGAACTCCTCCAAGGTTGGAGCATTTACAGCTTCTCTGGGCAGCCTGTGCCACTGCCTTACTGCTCTCTGATTGAAAAATCTTCACCTAACTTCTAATCTAAATTT
This sequence comes from Cyrtonyx montezumae, assembly GCF_038088225.1. Classification (NCBI taxonomy): domain Eukaryota; kingdom Metazoa; phylum Chordata; class Aves; order Galliformes; family Odontophoridae; genus Cyrtonyx; species Cyrtonyx montezumae. Next base: position 16,963,486 of record NW_027071826.1, read on the forward strand.
CTCCTCTTTTAGTTTAAAGCTGTTTTCCCTTGTCCTTTCATTATCTGACCATGTAAAAAGTTGGTCTCTCTGTTGTTTATAAGTTTCCCTTAACTACTGGCAGGGTGCAGTGAGGTCTCTCTGGATCCTACTTTTCAGTACAACAGTTACATTTGAACAAATAAGTATTCGTTTTCCCTGAAACTTCCTGAATGTGCAGAATTTCTTTTGTTTTTATTGCAAAACCACGAGATTTATCTTCACTTTAATTCTGTGGTGCCTTTTTCACACTGAGATATTTCTCTGAATTTCACATGGATTCAAAAGTTATCAGAAATCTACCCTTTTCCCTAGTATGTAGTTAGCAGGGTCCAAGATCACATCCTACAGAAGAAAGTTGGCTATTAGATAGGATTATATCTAAACATAACTCAAATATGTTGGATAAGGTCAGTTCTGATAACTTAATATCACTAAAAACTATACAATCCAATCTGGTAATGATCACGATTTCTGTAGTCTCTCTGGAAGGAGGTAATAAAGTATAATCTAATTCTGAGGAAAAGCTTTTTTTAGAGGCTTTGTTGGTTTTGTATTAAAGCTAGAGATTCCTGTAGAAACAGAACAAGCACTCTAAATGGTTATCTTGCTAACATCTTCATGACTTAAATTTCTAATATTTTCTTTCTTGATATGAATATGTATCATACAATAATAAAATATCTGGATTTGAAAGGGGCACACTTGGCTTATTGAGTCCAACTTCTATGTCAGTTTTTTACAATGCTAATTCTTAAATGAAATGTTATAAATTTGGAATTCTTTACTAGGTACTTGTAATAATGATGGAAGTTTCTTGAATTATAAAATATATTGAAATGGGATGTACATTTTATCTTTATTTGAGAAATAGTGTCTGCCATTATGAAAGTAGTGATAATGAATATAATACCAAATATTATGCAGAGTACTTTTCATTTATTTTAGAGAATTTCCAATTAAATTTTTAATGGAAAAAAAAAAACCTTAACAATAACTAGTTCTTCTAAAAGAAAGATAATCTCTGATAATGAAGGGTTAGAATTAATCCTTTTTATATATGGAACACTGACCTTGCTGACATTAAATGATTCCTTTTTATGTCTTTCCAAAGGAAATATACTATTTAACAGAAACAAGTGCTGAAAATCATCAAATGAAGGAATTTCCAAATTTAATTTTATTTACGTCAATTTGAAATATAATATTTTTTCTTTTATACTCTCTATGATAAGATCATAGAGTGTAATCAGGCTATATTTACAATCATAGCTATTCTGCTTTTGTGTAAACACACAGAAACTCCCTGTTTTCAAGCATTTCCATAATGCCAGTCAATTGATTTCCATGTAGGTAAGTACTAATCTAGAATTTAGACAAAAACAAAAAATTAAAATTAAAAAATAGGAGTTTAACTTCCACAGAAAGTTTTTTTGCAGTTTTCAGGTCTGTCCATCTTGATAATGTGAAGTTGTCTCAGTGTATGATGCATGGAATAAAACAGAACTTGTGGAAAACTGAATTTAACCGAAAAATACACACCAATCATTTCACTTTATATAGATTCACCATTGCACTGTAGGTTTCCAGTTCATTTTTAGGCACTATTGAATATATGAACACTCAAGCCTGCTGCTGTACTTAGAGTCAAGATACGGTACTTGAAACGTTACACAACTTTTACGAGTATTTGTGCTCTCTGATGGAAAACAAGAATTCAGATGTGTTCACTTGATAAGTATGGTGCCAGAACTTACCTTGAAATGCGTAAGGAAGATGATAAGCAGTTTCATTGTTGTACCCAGGTTTTGAATACTTTTTCCAGTTTTCTGCCAATCAGAAACACAGCAATCAATGGGAAAGCTAACAGGCACAGAAGCAAACTAATCTCTGTCAAAAGACTATAAGGAAAAGCCACAAGATTGGAAAGGTTTTTCCATGAGTGAGTGAATGCCTCTCATGGAGGAGAGATGAGGTTTTTTTCTGAAAAGATGCCATCATTATCAACTCTACAATTATCTGGATCACTAGATATGATAATTTTGAAAACACACTATCCCTGAAAATATCTTAAAAGGCAAATATTTGAGATTTAGGATTGCTTAAATATTTTTTTCCTTTTTTAAACAATAGTGATTTCAGGTTTCTATTTTTTGTTTGTTTGTTTGTTTGTTTGTTTGTTTCCCTTTCTTCCTTCCCTTAACTCTAATGCTAGGTAAAACTGATCTTAATTAATCTAACTCTGGTATGTAATAACGGATGCATAATATCAAACCCATATAAAAATTTACCCAGAACTTGAATTGAATCCCACACTATGTATCCTGTAATAATCCTTGGATGTAGATAAGCTGTTGGTAGTTCATCCATCAGCAAGTAAACTCAGCCCATCTGTCTGCATTTTATCTCTCAAGATATCCCACTGATCTAACTTGTATTTCTCATGGGACTATAGTGGACCAGCCTGCCTGAGTATCAGTTAGGGAGATAAAATCCCTATCCCCAGAATCCTCATTTGCCCACAGTACTAGGTAATACATTAGTTACAGAATCTTTCCTACTTCTTCCTACAGCCACAGCTCAAGCATATTACCAATGCTCAGGGGCAAACTAAACTCTAAGTAGTCCCAATGGAACTTGCTCAAGTATCTTGGCTGAGTCTTTGCCTTCTTAAAATTATAAGAGCTCAAAGTTCAAAATGTGCTCAGAGCTTCCACAGTCGAGATTCAAATTGAAGGTCGCTGCATTTGACACACAGATTGTTGTTTCATCTTTCTTGTTTCAACATTTACTGGTAGACATTAATCTTCCACTCTTTAACATAATATACTAAAGGAAGGAAGGGGCATCAATTAATCCTCTGTTATCTAAGGAAAGGCAGGCAATTTCTTCACTAATTCAATTAAGGATTGTGGAGGGCAGCTATTCCACTATAATCCAAATTTGCTTCTATAATTAATGAAACTTATCTCTGATGCTGATCAGTTAAAACCATAACCTTAACTAATATTTCTTCTTAAGGAAAAATCATTATTTCTAATACATGCATATTTTCAGCAGAATTAATTCTGTGATATCAGAAACAGTTTTTTTTTTTACGTGTATGACCATGTTTTATTTAAAAGAAAGAAGATTATGCTAGATGGTAGTATGAACCCTCATAAATGCATTATTTTCTCAGAGAGAGGAAGAAAGACAAGAAATGTAATGCCTAAAGGATAACAGTAGATAAACGGAGAGACTTTCAAAAGGTAAATCTGAGCTTTGATACAAACTTTTCTGTCTTGGATAATGCCACAAATGAGGAAGCTAAAGGCAAGATTTGCTTACATATATTACAGCTATCTTGGAGTGAAAATAAGTCTTTCCTCTGTATCACTGTTTTACTATATAGTTGTTTTCTGTTGTTTTTATTGAGTATGTCATAAATGAAATTCAGTCACCTGCATAGAGGTTCAAATTATAATCTAAAAAGAATGATAGCATTAATACTAACAGTTATTAATCTTGAAGAAACCATCACATGGAGAAAGAGTTCAGTTTCACTGGGAAGCAGTGTCCTGTCACACAAGGTAGAGAAATAAATCTGAAATATTTTTGAGCTACCATTGACCTTAACTGTACCATGACAGTCAACAAACATGACAGCCAGTGTTTAAGGAATAATCTCCCATGCAGTCAAATATGTATCTATTTAACACATATTTTTATAATTATTTTCTGAGATCTAGAGATTTGCCATCAAGCTTCATAGAGAAACATCACAGAATCACAGAATTGCGTAGGTGCAGTGGAACTCAAGAGGTCATCAAGTTCAAACCCCTGCAAAAGCAGATACTCTACAATAGGTTGCACAGGTGGGCATCCAGTTGAGTCCTGAATATCTCATAGAATTGTAGACTGGTCTGGGTTGGAAACAACCTCAAAGATCATCTAGTTTCAACCCCCTACAGTGGACAGGGTCACCAACCACTAGACTACCCTGCCTAGAGCCAAAACCAGGCTTGCCTTGAATGCCTCCAGGGATGGAGCATCCACAACCTCTCTGGGCAGCATGTTCCAGTGCATCACCACCCTGTCAGTGAAAAACTTCGTCCTAACATCCAAAATAAATCTCCCCTGTCTTAGTTTAAAACCATCCCCCCTTGTCTTGTCACTGTCCACCCATGTAATCAGTTGTTCCCCTTCCTGTTTATACAGTCCCTTCAAGTATTGGAAAGCCATAATGAGGCCTCCACAGAGTCTTCTCAAAGTTAAACAAGCCCAGTTCCCTCAATCTTTCCCAGCAGGAGAGGTGCTCCAGCCCTCTGATCATCTTAGTGGCCCACCTCTGGACCTGTTCCAAGATCTCTGTGACTTTCTTGTGCTGCGGGCCCCAGGCCTGGACACAGTACTCCAGATGGGGCCTCACAAGAGCTGAGTAGAGAAGGACAATCACCCCTCTGCTGGACATCCCCTTTTTAATGCAGCCCAGGATACAGTTGGACCTTCGGGCTGCAAGTGAGCACTGCTGGCTCATGTCAGCTTCTCATCCACCAGGACCCCCAAGTCCTTCTCCACAGGACTGCTCTCCAGGTTCTTCCCCCATTCTGTATAAACACCTGGGATTGCCCTGGACCAAGTGCAACACTTTGTTGAAACTCATTAGGTTCACAAAGGCCCACTCTCCAGCCTGTCCAGGTCCCCCTGGATGGCTTCTGTTCCATCCAATGTATCAAGTGCACCATTCAGCTTGGTGTCACCTGCAAAATTCCTGAGAGTGCACTCAATTCCATCATCTATGTAATTGATGAAGATGCTGAAGAGCACGGGTCCCAAGATTGATCTTTGAGATACAGCACACATTATCAGCCTCCACACAGACATAGAATCATTGATCACAATTCTTTGGCTGTGACCAGGCAACCAGTTCTTAATCCATCGAACAGTCCATCTTTCAAATCCATACCTCTCCAATTTATAGAGAAGGATTTGGTGAGGGACCATGTCAAAGTCTTTGCACAAGTCCAGGTAGGTGGCATCTGTCACTCTTTCCCTGTCCACCAAAGCCATCACTCCATCATAGAAGGCCACCAGATTGGTCAAGCAAGATCTTAGTGACACCATGCTGGCTGTCTTGAATCACCTCTTCATCTTGTACATGCCTTAACATGGTAACCAGGAGTATCGTCTCTATGATCCTCCCAGGCATAGAGGTGAGACTCACTGGCTTGTAGTTTCCTAGGTCATCCTTTCTTAAAACTGCAAATAATGTTTCCCTTTTTCCAGTCACTAGGGATTTCATCTAGTGCTCCTCCGCTGTTTGCAATCTCTTTCAAAGATGAAAGAGAGTGGTTCAGCAATCACATCTGTCAGTTCCCCCAGCACACATGGGTACATCCCTTCACAGCCCATGGATATGTGTGCACTGATTTTGGATAGACACTTTCCAGCCAGATCCAACTCAACCAATAGAAAGTCTTCCTTTACCCAGACTCTGCCTCTTTCCTTCAGGGTCTGGGATTCCCAAGGGCTAATAATAATATTTAACACTGAAGCAAAGAAGGTGTCCAGAATCCCTGCCTTCACAGAGTCCCCTGATACCAGGGCACACACCTCATTTAGTGGGCAACCCACATATTCCCTAGTCTTCCATCAGCATGACTTTGTCACAATCTGGCATTTGCAAAAACAGTTCTTCAATTCTTTGCCTCCCAAGTGCTTTTATGTTCAAGAATCTTGATTTCAACATGTTAATTTTCAGCGTGACTTGATCTTTCTCACAATCTGGCTTTTGCAAAGTAATTCTTCAATTCTTTTGCCTCCATTGTGTTTATGCTCAAGAATCTTAATTTTAATATGTTAATTGTTATGATTTCATTTTAATATATATTAACAAAGTTCATATTTTATTTTTATGTAAACAAAGTATCTTATGTGGTGTATGGTTCAGTGGATGCTGAACTGGACTTACATTGATAGATTTATACCCATGTTATTTTAGAAGTTACAATTAAAGTTATTTTTAATTTAACAAAAAATGCATATTTCAAATATGTAAATCAATCTATATGAAAACTCTACAGATACAAATGAATGTTGATACTTCAAATACTCTTCATGCATATTCAATTAAATGACACAAACTCATCAAGTTCACAATACCCTTGCTTTCCAAAAGTCTAAGAATAAAAAGAATGAATCCACTATGTAATGGCTAGAAGATTATGCCGGAGTTTAAAGATACAAACACCTCTTTTGTTCTGGAGTAAAGTCAGGGTGACTGAGGCCTCAAGAATTAAAAGAAAAAAAATTATTAAACTCGTTTTGCAGATCCAATGATCTAAGCATCTGGAAAAATAACTTCAATGAAAAAACACACCATCACCATCACCACCAACACAAACCCCAGCCCTCGCTTGGATGTTATAGTTTCCTCACCCTGTACAATACACCACCGTTCCTTTTCATAAGAGTCACTTGGTGACATTAACAGTGCTATTAATAAAATGACAACAGATAAGATTTACAAAAAGTTTTTTCAGTGAAATTAAATAAGGGATTCTGAAATGTAATATATAGACAGGAAGATGAAGAAAAGGGAAAAAATAAACACACAGAATACAGTGACTGGAAACAGAAGTTATTAGAAGTCCACTTTCCTAACATGAACAGAGTATTACCAGTAAACCAAGTAACTGAGAATCTGGACCAGTACAGAAAATAATATATTTAAGGGAAAAATGAAAGGATTACAACAGTGGAAGATTCAGATATGCTCTTTATTTTTCTGCATACATATCTGTGCTTCTTAAGTGTATGAATTTGAATACAACAAAATTGTTTATATGTTGTATTTTTACTTTAGTATTTAGATAGTCTAAAAAATCACAATCTGGGTTGAGAACTATCAACATTCTTATAAGAATAGGAAGTACTTTAAGGAAAATGTATTTTCTTATACCTTCAGATGCAAGCAGCTTTTATATAGTTGATATAGTGGCAGATTACACACCTTAATTCTAGAAATTTTTATTTTTTTCTAACATGTAATCAAGATCTGATAAATGTCTATTTTCTAGATACAAGCATATATCTGCAGATGATTTGTGTATTAAGTAGTAAACAACAACCATGACAAAAACCTCTCAAATGACTAAATGTCACTTAAAAATTCTCACCTGGCAAGATTCCTGCTGTTCAACTTACCATAAAATATTTCTTATTTAAATAGAAAATGATGTTCTTCGTTTTTAAAGCTAAGATATATGAAAACTTGTCCACACAATTTTGTCCTTAATGCCGTTTCTTCCCTACAATAGTTGAGGTCCTATCAAGGTACACCAGTTTCCTAGTGACTGTGGAACCAGAAAAGGTATACTCATGAATGCAAATGCTCCCATTCCCATCAACTTCAGAATTTACATATGTCCTTGTTAGGAAGCAGGGCTCTGAGGAAAGTAAAAGAGGTTCTTGTTATCAAGCTCCTGTTTATTAACATGCAAATTATTGCTATTATTACACTTGTGATACTTCACTTCTGATGTGAAAGAAAATAGCATGGGTTTATCTGTCTTTTACCTTAGCAATAAATCCCAGGAGTAAGACAAGAATTGACTACTACCCAGAGAACTGTTCTAAGTACCAAATCCTATATGCTGTGCTCAGGACTACATCACTTTTTCTGGCCCTTGGCTCTGACAGTCTTGGATCCACAGTGACTCAGAAACAAAAAGAGGTGTGAGATCATAGAATCATAGAATGACTTGGGTTGGAAGGAATCTCAAGGATCAAATTCTAACCCACTCAAATTAAACTGTCATTCAGATAAATCATATTCTAAGATTAAAAAACATGGGGAGTTGAAATCTTTCATGCTGAAAAGTATGCTTTCTACTTGCACAATACTTTTCTAATATGTTGCTATGCAAAAGGTGTCCAATTGTAGTTATATTGGATTTAGATTAAAGGTCTTAAGAACACTTATGGAGATAGTAAAAGGATTTAAATTAATCTCCAAATGAAAATAAAAATATTGCTGAAGTAAAAGCCTTATTCCCCAACAGTGGTACTGGATTAGTGTACCCTTTAAATGCAGATATTGTATCTGGATTTACTGGTATCAAGCAATTCAAATCCTTCAAAATTATTGCATTTTAGGTAAGCAAAATAGGAATTCACAGTCTCATTTCTCACCTATTCCATGTTTTTCCATTGAGTTGCCGTATTGTTTCAAACGAGATACTGTGCTTTGTGCTATTGTTTTTGTTTATTCTACAGTTTATAAACAGCACAAATGATTCAGTACCTTTTGTGTGTGTGTGTGTACGTGTGCATTAAATATCTAGTTTAAAGGATTTCCAAAGATTCAATGTAGATGATACCACTTTGTCTATTTATTTATTTGTTTGTTTGTTTGTTTATTCATTGTAGCTGCTGCTTAGAATGAGCAGCATCCTTACATTTGGAGAGATACTGTCAAAGCTATGGATGCCTGCTGGTCAGTCAGTTGGACAATAGTAAATGGAAAGATTATTTATTCCTCCTTTCCTTTTTTCTTACCAAAAAACAATATATATATATTGTATATATATATATATATATATTGTTTTTTTAATATATTGCTCAAAGGAAACATACATCCAACCTGTAGCAGTGGTTACAAGAAAATGAGTAGTGCAAGTCTGTATGTTTAATAATAAAGATGTGTTTAATAATAATAAAGTTTAATATTTTAAAAATTATACGCAAGTGTTTCATCAGTATTTTGAATACATTCTCTACAGTTTTATTCTGTTTGAATGCAGTGATGAGACCATGTTTATTTATCATGTTTTTGTTAACTTTGTCATCTCTGTTTATCATACTCATAATTAACATAAGTATACATGATTGTTTTGTTTTCTAAATTAAGTGAAAACCTGGAAGAAACAATATTTTCAGTCTTTAGGTAATGAAAATCTTCAGCTACAAGAAGAATGCTACCTTGAAGAATGGGCATTACTAAGGCAAACACTAGCAATGTCTGTAAAAATGGATGTGAGCAAAGCTGAGATTCAGATTCTTTTGTAATTCAATTTCTATTTTTATATGACTCCAACCATCAAAATTGTAATACAGTCACTGAAAGCATAATACTCTTATGTCATTCTAAAACACAGCTGGCTTTTGCACTCATGGTTCCCTACTCTAAGCTACAAAACATTTGAAACATGAATAAAAAACAAACTGCCCCAATTAACTTGTGTTTTATGCACAAATCCAGTGGTAAGAGGTGGAAAACTGAAAAAACTACATTGTTCAACTCAGTATTCAGGAGGACTGGGTGCATCAGCAACCTATCTAATACCAATATTTTTTCTAAGCATGATGGTGCAGAATTTTAAAGAGGTAGATGAGATATAGTAACAGCTCCTCTGAAAATATTTCTGAGAAAATCCTCCCATGTCTGTGAAGCTTATTTGAAAAATCTAGCAAATATTCATCCAAGTTGTGAGCTGACATTTTTTCACAAATAAGATATGATACCTGGGTGTTTCAAGGCTGTGAAGGTCCTTGAAAATAAAGGGAATTGGATTATGCTTGGTTGGACAGAGATCAAAAAGATGATGGAAAAAAATACAAAGGATGGGAAAAAGCCACAAATAAAGAATAGTAGATGAATATGAGTGGGTCAGTACTATAACAGTGAATGTAAAATCTGAGATAAATCATTGCAATCTATTAGAAAAACTAGCAAGAATAATCTAAACAGAATTTTTAGCAATTTAGTAATATCTAAGAAGCTACACCTTATTCAGGTACAAAGAATATCAGGCTCTGAGTAGCAAGAGTTAAACGAAAGACAAAATACAACACCTAAGAAGAATATTGCTGTTATGGGAAAAAAAAAAAAAAAGACACTAAATTAACTATTCTTCTTTAGAGCCTATGTTGGTACTATTACCATGAGATGGTGTAATAGGAACAACTTTCATTTGCCAGGTAAAAAAGCAATAAGGATCATCTCATTGTGAATTCTGCTTCTGCATACTTTCAGTAGAAAACAGGTTTGGAAGAATAGTAGTAGGGAATTGGACGTGATAATAGGTGATGAGAAAGACAAGGACACTATCTGATCCTTAGTACAACAGCTATTAGTGCCAGAGTCAATAAAACAGAAGTGTATAAAATTTAGTAGGAGCATACAAGTTTTCAATAAGATCTTAGTTAATGACACTGAAGAAACTGACAAGTCAAGGTGCATTGAAGTGGCATAACCGTACAAAATCTGGCTATGCTTCAAAACAGAAATTTATTTTTCTTAGTGTGTTTAGTAGTTCAAACTTAAACAATAACTACAGAGATAGATGGATGACATACACAATTTGCAGGTATAATTATAAAAGGGTTCCTTCTGATTACTTTTTAATTTGCAACTTCTTTTTTGTAGATACAGAATTATTCAACATATATAAACACAGAACCTTCCTTCCTACTTTTTTTTTAACTATATTTTTGTTTTTTGGCACATGTTTAAAAAAAAGAGGGTAGAATATGAGTCTCCTATTTCCAGCAGAAGAATTGCCACTAGGTTGCAAAAAGTGGTTCAGAGTAAAAACATCATATGTTAAAATAGTTTGTGACAATAGGAAGAATCAGAATCAAATATCTCTAAAACAATCAAGAAATTATTCATTACCCTTCAAGTTTGTATATAACTTGCCATAATCATTGTTGTATTTATAATACATTCATATAGTTTAAAAAGAAAAAAAAAGTTACACTTGAATTATAGTAATTTGGAAGAAATTGTGAACACCAGCAAAAATGCAGCACTACCTGAAAGCCAAAACAGCACTGTAAGAGCACTACAGAATAAAACTAAATACAGTAAAAAAACTCAAATGAGTCAAAATCTAGCTTACAATGTTCTAAATAAGGTAACACCTCACAATATACGGACCCAGAAATTGGTAATATTGGAACAGCCCATAATTGCTGTAGGCGAAATATTAGGTCAGGGTTTGAATTGGTGATTGAGCACCTGGTTAAGGGGTGTGGCTGGCTTATAGAGAAGAAGCAAATTGTTTGCTCTCCCCGTGATCAGAAGTGGTGAACCCAGTGTAGGGCCACCCTGTGTTAATATAAGGGCCAGCAAGGGAAGGGTGTTTAGTTTTTTGATCTGGGAAAGTGTGTGGGATAGCTATTGAGTTCCTTCATCAGTTGGACTGATTGGGTGAGTTTTGTTGGGCTTTTTTTTTTTTTTTTTTTAATGTGATTATTGGCCTACCTGTGAAAGTTTTACTTGGTACTGTTAAGAAGTTATTTCACTTTTTTTTTTTTTTAAGTGGAACTTTGGTAAGTAAATTACATGTGAGTTTATGAGTCAGACCAACAAAAGGTGGTGCAATGAAGATGCTTCACTTAGTTTGACTGTACAAATAGAACAGCTAAGTGAAATAAGTGCATAAGTTAAAAGGGAGAAATACTTTAATATTAAACTTGTAAGTAAATAAATATTGCTGATATAGTCAATATTTAACTATATTGTCAGGATTTGTGCTGTTAAGTCTTGTATAAACTTGCGTACAGAATGCAAGCTGTTGAACCATAATAAAAAAGGGTTGCTGGTGCTTAAGGAAATGTGTTTTCTAGGTACAAGAGTTTCATCTAGATCATTATGACAGATGATATAGGAGGTATGAATTAGAGATTTTCCTTGAATACTAACATAAACAAATGAAGGGTGGATGCAGAGAAGGAAATTCAAGAGTGTGTTCTTTCTAACTGAATAGAGATTTTAGGCAGCTGGTGACCCTCTTTAGTGTGTCGTCTGAGAGTTTGCTCTTGCACTCAGGAAAGTCTTATCTGAGTTTTAGTGGCATAACTGCCTTAATTCTGCAAGGCACAGAAGCTTTAAAGTTTGGGTTTTAAATTCTATCAAAAATGTTCAGATGTTTTACTCTGAAAACTAGTCTATTAATACATTTCTATTCCTCCCACTTCTTAAATAAACTAAAAGCTCAAGAACTTTGAAACTGATATAGTTGTGACTGTGGAAAGGATTTTATTGTCAGGTTTTGTACTTTCTCTTTACAAGATTTTTTTTCTTTTTTTTAATGTTAATGATCTCTGGGTTCACCACCTCCCCTTTTTTTGCTGAGGAAACAAACCCTCTGGACGTCACTTAATCAGATTGTTTTGTATTGTATGTATTTAAAAGTAGGGTTTGTCACTTGCAATGCTTGCAACTCTTTTTCTTCAGGTGTGTTCTCTGATGTCTTTAAACTTTATGGCTTGAAGAATGAAAGCTATAGTGAGCACAATGAAGCAATTACACTGATGTGAAGGTGATCATGATGTTAAGGCTGTATGTCACTCAAGTTCATGTAAAAAGCATTCATGGAAACAGAGTATGGGCCAAGGTAAGGGTAGCAAACCTGATACTACCTGGGTGCATTCTATAAGTAGCTAGCACTGAGTTTGGCTCAAGATGAGGGTACTGACACAAAATTCAGATTTTGATTAAGATGAGTAGGAAGTAGCACTGTCTGTATGGGCATAGCAATGTACCTGAGAACATAGAGACTCAATAATATCAAGTAATGAGATGCTATTTTAAGAAATCCTTTTTTTGAGTTCTTCTGACTTTTATTCTTAGTGCTGCCTTTTCAGAATAAATCATAACAAACAAATTGTTTTCAATTATAGGATAGAATTTTCTTCTGCATATACGGCCTTGCTCTAGTAGTCATAATGCTCACACAGACACTTTTGTACATCAAGGGAACTACTCTACTGGCTGTTTGCAGGAAGTTCACTTTTATCTCCAAGTCATGGAAAAAGTTCTGTGTCATATGTGCTCATGTATGCACACAGTTTTTAAATTATATGTGCTAATAGAGGCAGTAAACCAGAAACTGACATAAGTTCTAAGACTTCAAGGTGTGAGCCTGTCCTTGTGAAATCTGGATACGCTTAGTTGATGGGCTATAACTTCAGTTACACTAAAGTACCTATACGAAACCTGCAGTTATAGCAGGCCATAAAGTCAGGAATTGACAATGAATATAAATTCTTGTTGCTGTTGTTTTCTCTTTAGTATTCATCAAGAAAATTTTTACAAGTTTTATAGATTTGTTTTGTGCATATGTACTCTGTCAGCCCATGCTAGTACCATTATTAGATAAATTGAGCTGTTTCTTTCTAAAATGTACTAATCTGAGTAGATTGATGGCTAAAGTGACAGTTTTTGTAGGATTACCTGCCTTTCCTTATTTAAGGGGGCCTGCTAACTACTACTCAGTCATGTTAACTTGGAGGACTGGAACAGGGTTAGAGCCCCAAGCAGGAATTGCCCTAACTTTACTCTGACTGTGACTATCCTCTTTATTTTCTGTCTTATCAAAGAAATGGATCTGAAGTTCTGTGTGGAGTCAGAGATTTTTAGGAAGACTTTAAATCTCTACTTAAAGAATATTCTTGAACAAACATATGCGACAAAAAACATAGTGAAGTTGATCCTAAAGTAGTATTTTTTTTCCAAATCTAACATGCAAACCATCCCAGCACTCTAAATATATCATTCTTCATGGGAAATTATTTCTTCTGTTCTCATTGAAGTATCAGAACTAAAGAGCAGAATGTTTTTTAATTATTTTAAACCATCTCTCATAGGAGCAGGGTTACCTTAGATAGAAGGTAGTAAAAAAAAAAAAGTATGACACCTGCTTATTTAGCAATGTTGTAGGATTAAACTCAGCTCTGGTATAGATGAGCACTAGCTGAATGAAAACAGTGGGATTAGTTCCACAAACAGTCTGAATTTGGCTCCAAGAGACTGTTTTATTTAGATCACAGATCCACAGAATTGTACAGGTTGGAAGGGACCTCTAGAGATCGAGTCCAACCCCCCTGCAAAAGCAGGCTCCTTAGACCACGTTGCACAGTTAGGCGTCCAGCCTCCAGAGAAGGAGGCTCCGTGACCTCTCTGGGCATCCTGTTCCTGTGCAAAAGATAATTCAAATGAATCTACTACTGTTTGAATTTCTCTTTCGGTCTTAATGTTTATCTATTCTAAGCCTCTGAACATTGAAAAATGCAACTCCTCAAATTGCGTTTCTGGAATATACTGGATTCATATGTTGATCTGCTTTCATAGTTCAGGCTATTTCCTAGACTGTGCTGCATTCTCTGCCTAGATTTCACTGTCAAAGGCTGTTGTTGAAAACAATCTTGTAATTCAGAGACAAAGGTTTATTACAGTACAAGAACATTTTTAAATATCGGTAAGGATTCTATTCTGAATTCTACATACTGCTGATGATTTGACAGCTTAACAGCTGTTGCCAAAAATTTTCATAAATCTATGGCTTTTGAAAAAGATTAAAATATTCTACTTTCTACATCAATTCCAGCAAAAACAAGGCCGTTAAAACTGGTTTTGCTTCACAGGAGGTGAAGCTAAACACAGAAAATGAATAAATAGATACTTTGCCTACCACCTGCCTTGTAACTTTAAATGACTTTCTCGTTAAGAAGTAAGGGTGATACTTTCTCATTTTCTTACTTAAAGAAGGTAGGTGAGAGTATAATTCTAAGCTATAAATTCCCAGTGTTGGTAAAATTCTTTGGAGTAAGAACTGAAACCCTCAACAATGTAATTTCAATGTTTTCAATGTATTCTGCAGAGGTATCTGCTAGCCAGTTCAGATGGCATTGTGTATAAGAGGCTAAATTGCTAGATATTGTGAATTCTTACTCTGTGCTCAGAAATCCTCTATGATATAAGTTAAAATTATGTGTTTTTATGTAAAGACATCTAGGAATAAGGCCTCACAGTGAGCATTGGTAATTAATTTTTAGACTGTTTTCTTCTGTAGACTTGTTTTATAATTAATTAATGGAGGTTGAGAAGTACTCTTCTTGCTTTGGGAATTAAATCTGTATCAGTAGCTTCAGGAAAAACAAATATATATGATAAATGTATGTAAATGAAAAAAACTATGTACACAAAGCTATTTTTTTCTGCTATATTCCTTTGTGTATCACTACTTAGTACTTGAAACAGACTATTCTTCCCATCTCTACTGCCAATATGTTCAAGGGTTTAAAATTAAGACAACCTTGAAAACACAAGTAGGCAGAAATCTAAAGCCCCAAGGTGCAAGTAACTTACAAAGAAAGAATTGTATCATAATCTTATGTGCATGACTACCATTTTTATTGTTTAGTTACTTTAATCAAGCTTGTTCTTGTAGTGAGAACATAGCACTATAGATAAATGAATAAAGCAAGCCTGGCAGTTGGACTGTTTTTTGGCTTATTACATCCTACTGTGTATTCCCACAGGCAATTCACTTAAGATGTTAGGACTTGGACGTAAATCCATAGTTTGTTTTTCCTTCATGAAAACAGGTGTTCTAGTGATGGGATGATTTCCTATCCCATGTGAATTTACATTATAAGCTTTCCTTCAGGGAAGAGGGAGTTCTGAGTGATTGCTGAGTGATCTACAAATTGTACAGGATGAACTGTGGAAAAAATGAGGAAGGCATGTCAATAATTTGAGACTACAACTAGATATGCATGATTACTTATGGAAGTTTTAAAATACAGGTTTTTAAAGTCTTTAGGGTGAAGCCATCACATACCTAGTGAATGTAGGGGTCGTGAAAAAATAAGCACACTCAAGTTCAGTTTTTAATACTTAAAAATACTTGAATCTTCAAAATTATTTCAGTGATATAGTGAAGATCCTGAAGCTCCACAGGACTCAAGATCTGTGTATATAGTCATAGAATAACTCCCCCACAGATCAGGAAGAAACAGACTTGTGATTCCACCAGAACTATCACAAATCCCTGGGGTCAGATGGGATCCAACTGAGGAGTCTGAGGGAGTGAATGGAAGTTGCTGGTTGCTTATCATTTATTAGCAGTTCTGTTCAACTGGGGTGATTCCATGTGACAGAAGACTTGCCAGCGTGACTCCGATCTACAAGAGTCAGAAGGAGAATTTGGGGAATTACAGGCCTGTTGGCCTGACCTCAGTACTAGGGAAGGTTATGGAGCAGATAATTTTGAGTATAACAATATGGCATATGCAGGGTAACCTGGGGATCAGGCCTACCCAGCGCAGGTTCATGAAAGGCATGTTTGATCAACTTGATCTCTTCCTGTAACCATCTGACCTACCTGGTGATTGAGGAAATGGCTATGGATGTTATACACCTGGACTTTAATAAAGCCTTTGACTCTATTCGACAGTATTGTCCTGGGAAAGCTGGCAGTCCATGGCTTGGACAGGTATACTCTTCATTGAATCAATAACTGGCTAAATGGCCTGGCCTGGAGAATGGTAGTGAATAGAGTTAAATCCAGCTGGTGACAAGTTACAAGTGGTGTTCCCCAGAGTTCAGTACTAAGTTTAGGATTCTTTCATCTTTATTGATGATCTGGATTAGTGGATGAGTATGCATTAAGTTTGGAGTAAGTATAGGAGGAAGTCTGATCTATCTGAGGTAGGAATACCCTTTGATGGAGTCTGAATAGACTGGATCAATGTGCCACAGATGATTATTAGTTATTATTCACAAGACCGAGTTCAGCACATAGACCTTGGCAATGCTCTGCAATACTACAGGCTTGAGGTGGAGTTATGGGAAAACTGTGTGGAAGAAAAGGATCTGAAGGAGTTAATCAGTAGCTTGCTGAACAGACACCAGTAGTGCCACCTAGGTGTCCAAGAAGGCCAACAGCATCCTGGCTATTAGAAAGAGTGTAGTCAGAAGGACTGAGGAGGTGCTTGTCCCTCTGTTATCAGCATTGGTGAGGGGATTCTTCAAGTAATGCATTCAGTTCTGGGCCCACGCACTGCAAGAAAAACACTGGGGCCCTGGGGCATGTCCAGAGAGGGCAATGAAGCTGATGTAGGGTCTGGAGTACAAATCTTAAGAAGGAACAGACTGGGAGAACTGGGATTTTTTTCTGTAGAAGAGAAGGCTCAGGGAAGTTTTTAGCCTCTTACAGCAAACTGAAAGAAGTTTGTACTAAGGTGGAAGCTGACTGCTACTCCCAGGTAACTGGTGTTAGACTTCATGTCATTTCAGGGGAGGTACAGATTGGGTATTAGGAAACATTTCTTCTCTGGAATTGTTCTCATTCTTCTCAAGTATTGAACAGGCTGCCCAGTGAGCTGATGGAGTCTCTGTCCATGGAGGTTTTCATGAGTAGTTTTTTTCATTGTGGGATACAGTTTGGTGGCATGATGATGATGGTTTGATGATTAGACTAGATCTTTAAGGTTTTTTTCTAATATTGATGATTCTATTAATTGACAAGGTAATATCTTGTATGACTAGCAACCATATGCAGATGTAGAGTTAAAAGCCTGTACATTCCGAGTATTGTAACATTTTGATAAAGTGGTGAGGAAGTTAGCAAGCTATAACACAACCAAATCCCTTGTCTGTCTTGTCCTTACTCCACTGTTGATTTCCATCAGTAAAAACATTAGGTGCTTGCCTGAAATATTACTCTAGTTATGTAAAGCTTTTTAGGAAACATCACTTCAAATAGATTTCTAACCTCTAAGCCCTGAAGGGATAGCTCTGCCTGTTGTCAGGCTTGTCAATTAATTTTACATTGATGATCATGATAATGTAATTTGACACAGAGGAGAGCTCTTACAACCAGCTACAAGGTAGTTGCATTCAATTCATAGCAGAATTCATCAGAACACAGAGTGCATTACAATGTATGTGTCATAAGTGGTGCTGCTCAGTTTTTTCTCTACTACTGAGATAATCACAAATGGTAAAATCTTATTTTAGTCATTGTAAACTGCTTTTTATTTTGTCAAGAGGTTACCACAAATGTGTGCAGCAAATATGGGATGTAAATATAGCTTAATGCTTGGCCTGTCTAGAAAGGAACATCTTAGCAGTACAAACCTGAGATAAGCACTTTTGATTTGAGATACATATGAATCATGTCAACAAACTGACAGACCCTCAGAGAAGAGCAACAGAGCTATTAAGGGGCTGAAAGGAATGATTTATTAGAACAGTTCAAATAAGCTGATTGTGTTCAACTTGACTCAGTAATAAGAAAGGAGTGACAAGGACCAGATAGCTATATGAATATACCAATAAGTAAAAGCAAAGCCAAAAGAATTCATGATAGAAGAATAAAAGTAAAAGAGATTGGATTAACCTAATAGTCCAATGATTTGAAGGTGTATGTCCTTATCTCTAACTTCTACTTTTATGAGTCCCTTTGCTCACCTTTATTATTTTCAGGCTTAAAGGTGATGTAAGAACAAAAGATGAAAAGAATTGTTGGGGTTTCCTTTTATTTCTGTTTTGTTTTCTCATCCTTCTTTTTGATTATAAAGAAAAACCGTCACTTGAAAAATGAGTGTGTCTAAAGGTTTAGTTACCCTGAAGGTGCTGAGTAACTATGAGAGTAAGGGATCAACATGAAGAAGGAACAGGAAACTGCTTACAAAAAGAAGACACTGTAAGCTAAACAGTAGATATATCTCATGAAAATCTTTCATCATTTCTATATATTCAGACATATAGTTTCCCCTTCAACATAGACTGTCAGGGAAGAGTTGTGGGTTTTTTTAGTTTGTATGCAACATCTAACCAAATGGAAGAGGCCTTATATAGCCTCCAGTCACCAACACTGAGCAGCTAAAAAAAGTGCAGAAAACATGTTCCGCCTCCATTGATCTTAGCTGTAACAATGGCAGCTCTAGTTTTAACTTTTAATTTCCTGTGAACATCAAGACCCTAATCTACAACAGCTTTGTGAACTGTTGGTTGTAGTCATTTATCTATTCAAATAAAACTGTATTCAAGGCCAAGTCAAAGACTATAGTCATTCTCTTTTGAAGTCCCTTTCTGTTATTCTGCTGTAAAAGTAGTAGTTATTTTAGTAGAACTGTATACAGATTTGGCTGATTTAAAAAGCTGCACTGCATAGTAGTACAAGCCAGATCAAAGTTGAAACCATCCTAGGAAATTGTAAAGCATTAATGTGTTCACATACTCTACAGAAACAAGCAATTGTTGGTCTGTGCACTGCTAATGAATAATTGAGTATGCATCATGGATTTATGCTAAATTCATGTTAGACAACACTTCAGGTGAGGGGATTGGGAGCAAAAGAGGAAAAAATTGGAAACTAAATGATGATCTTTGGAAAAGAAGCTATGAAATTTTGTGAAGAATCAAGAGCCCATCAGAATATAACATCCATTATTTTTAAGGAATAATCCAGAGGAATCTGTGGCCATATTGCTCAACTAAAGTGGCACAGGTAATTTCATTATATGAGAGCAGCGAAAAGACAAACAGTGATAGGTGGTCCTGGAGAATAGAGACAGTTTTATAGTTTTGGGATAGTAATCAGGAGAATTAGGAAGAGTGAAAGATCAAAATTACCAGAGGAGAAAAAAAAAAAAAGATACAGATAAGGAAGCTGAAATGGGCCAGTTAGTGCAACTGATGTGTATGGAAAACAAAGCAGCTTAGCTGCTCTGCTGTGCTATTTATTAGTCAATTAAATTTTACTTATCAACTCCAGCTATATACTATTATTTCTGCTGCCTGAATGAATTGTATTCCTGAATGGTAACATAGAGTGTGTCATTTGCATATTCAAAAAGGAAAGTAAATTACAAAGGCAGAATCTGTGTTTTTGTTGATTAGTTGAGAAATGTTCAAATACTTGTGGTAGAAAACACAGCTTAAATATATTCCTTCTAGTAGAATGTTTGCTAGTTACATTTTGTAATCTGAATGCATATAAAAATCCAGACAACTAAAGTAAATGTTTGAAATATAAATGGATTTTCTCACAAAGAATACCCAGTCCATTTAAAATTCAGCCTCCTCTTATGGTTAAAATTTCAAAGCTTCTTGTAACTTGTCGCATGACCATGTGCAATTCAGTGGTGAACTCTTAGCAGCTCTCAAGTATTCCATGTCCTTTCCAATGTCCACATCAGGATAGATCTTGCAAACTTGTGGTTTTCTGCCATCTTTTTCAGAGAAACTAGGAATGAATTGATGAGAAAAATACTAAAAGATGTTCTGTCAAAGGTGATCAGATATTCAATGTCCTTTCATATTTCTGTTTTTAGGAATGAGCTTTCTAAACCTGTATTACAACTTAAACAAATGTTAGAATTCAACATGTTTCCTTCTGGAGTAACTTCTCTACTCATCCCACATTGGCAATGATTTAGCGAATTTCTGCTGCACAGGTCTCTAAGACCTGCAGAAGAAATCCATTGCTGGCAAGTTCTGACACAGGATAAACATGACAACATTCTGGGAAAATGTGGGCTCCTAGCAGCTACACTTCGTCTCTGCACAAGGCATGTAACAATTTCTGAGGTTAAAGATTTGACCACATTTTCTAGTTAATGGAAGGGAAACGTATGAAGCAACTCCAAACTGAATAAAATTAAGAGAAAAATTCTCCTTTCAATACCAGTATGTTTTAATTTATGAAATGTGGCATTTTACATTCATCCCTTCTGCCCAAGCCTCTGTTTAAAGTTGATAGAGGGCATAGAGATGAAGTATATAATTATTCAGTGTGAATGTCATAAGTTAAAAAAAAATTCCTTTTGTTATCTAGGAGCCTATTTTCTGAAGTTGAATTTATTCTTGTGGAGGAATGAAATCTACCTGTGACTTGTAAATTCAGCACAGATGCAGTGCTGCTTCATGTTTGTCCTGTCAGCTATATCAACCAATGGAAATAAATCCTTATGTGAAGATAGGAATGACTGAGTTAATTCCATTAAAAAGTAGAAAAGGGCAAGGTAGAATTTCATGTGATATTTGATATTTGATGCAGTCACCCATAACATCCCTGTTACTTGAAACTCAGAAAATATGGGGTAGGGAAGTGGGCAGTGCAGTGGGCTGAGAACTGGCTGACTGGTGAAGCTCAGAGGGTTGTCATCAGCAATACAGAGACTAGTTGGAGGCTTGTAGCTAATGGTGTTGCACAGGGGTTGGTGCTGAGTCTTGATCACGTCATCATGAACAGCCTGGATGAATGGATAGAGTCTGCAGTCAGCACATTTGCTGATGATACAAAGCTGCAAGGGCTGACACACCTGAAGGCTGTGCTGCTGTTTGGCAAGGCCTAGACAGACTGGAGAGTTTGACATGGAAGAACCTGATGAGTTTTAACAAGAGCAAGTTCTGAGTCTTGCACCTGGTGAGGAATAACTGCATATATTGGTGGAGGTTAGGGGGTGATCTGCTGGAGAGGAGCTTTGTGGAGAAGGGTCTGGGTGTTGTACTGGACAACAGGTTGGCCATGAGCCAGCAGTGTGCCATCTTAAAAAAAAAAAAAAAGATATTTTTCTGAGCAGTTTTATTAGTGGTTTAACAGAGGGGAAATTTAAAATAGCTTGAAAATTTGGAAAAACACTTTTTCTATGTAAACTACACAATTTATTACACAATGAGAGAAAACAAGTACATTTACAATGAGAAAATCTCATAGGATGCTGTTCTCTGGATAATAACCTTAATTTCTATTTAGGCATCGAAATAACACGAGTGTGTTTTCAATAATCCCAAAAATCTGCAAGGTAAGTATATCAGAAATTACACTCAGATAAAAATCTCTTGAGCAAGCATACATTACATAAAAATAAAAATAGCAGCCAGTATCATCTGGATTGAATCTGATTCACTTTGGAAATGTGAGGCCACATCTGAATCCTTACTTTTAGAATTCAGGTACAATTCGACTATATACCAATAAGTCTTTAACTTCAAACACACACACATACATATATGTATATGTATATATATATATGTGTGTGTGTATATATATATGTGTATATATATGTGTATATATATGTATATAAACACCTCACTATTCAGTAAACTAAAAACTTCACTGCTGCTTATTTGCAAAGAGACATAATTATATTTTAGATGTGTATTCTGATTGCCAACTAAAATGCTAAATCTTAGAAATTTGTGGTAGAATATCTTGTTCCTGTTCCTGTTTACATTAAGGAACAAATGTGTAGAAATATTCCTTAAGGCATACAGCTTGCTTTAGGAAAGTTAAAGATTTTAAAATCAACGCATTGCAATTTTATAACCCATTTGGCTCCCCACAGATTTCAATGGGGTCTATGTTTACTTGTTCACTTACAGTGAACACTGTTTATCAATGCTGGTGATTTTTGTAAAAACTGGGACTAAAAATACATTTTCTTTTTGAACAGGCAGTATCTATTTCTGTACAATCATCATTCATTTATAAGATTTTCTCCATTGGCAGTTGGCCTTTCTTTCCTGTACAAAATTGACTGTTGTCAAAATGTACTGGCTGCTAAAATGCCCTGGAAAGAAGGGGAAGGAAGGAAAATCTCCATACATTTAGAAATAGTTACACTGCCACCAACAATGAAAACTTTATAGGGCTGCACTGAATTAACTTTGTCCATTTCAAACTACTAATTATTACCTCCGTGCAAAATAATTGCTTATTATTCAGCAGAGAAGGTAACATTTCTCCAGGAGGGACTTTGTTATTAGAGACTGTTTTTATAAATGCATAGTTTCCTTAATTCCTGTATAATGATCTTTCCTGACTTTAATTGTTGTTTTAAGTGACTAAAAGAAACACTCATGTTCGTGTACTTTCAAATGAAAACATGAGTGTCCATGGCTTTGTATTACTGAGCCTTTCTTTTATTCACATCTATAAATATCTAAAGAGTGGGAGGCAAAAGGATGAGGCTGGACATTTCTAAGCAATGTGTGGTGATAGGACAAGGGGAAATGGCCACAAACTGAAGCATACGAAGTTCCACACAAGCATGCATGGGAACTTATTCACAGTAAGGATAATGGAGCACTAGAACAAGTTGCCCAGGGAGGCTGTGGAGTGTGTCCTCCTCGGGAGACAGACATTCAAGACCCACCTGAATTGTCTACCTGTGCAACCTGATCTAGGGGGCTGCTTTGGCAGCAGGTTGGACTAGGTGATCTCTAGAGGTCCTTTCCAGCACCTACAACTCTGTGTTTCTGTTATTATTTACTCTACAGCCCTGCTGCTTTCTTTTCTTTCTGTTTGTTTTTTTGTTTGTTTGTTTTTCAGTCTCTGGCAATGTTGATACTTTATCCTTTTTTTTCTGGTAATAAAGTGTTGCAGTATAAAAGCTCGTTTGGGAGCTACCAAAACATGTCACATTGACTGCAACCTTTTCAAAAGGAAATTCTCCAAGGAGATCTGATTGTGTAAACAGTGTGCTCTGTCTTGAAAATGGAGATGCTGTAGAAGAAGAAATGACATGAAGAAATACATTTTTTTTTTCTGATTACATTTTGTTACTTAAAGGTACCTCTTTAGAACTGCTCTGTTGCATATGCATATTGCTAAGACAAATTGTTACTTTTTCCAGTGTGTGATGTTATGAGCAAACGTGTTAGAGACATTGGTTATTGTTTTAAACTCAGTAATTTTCTTTGTAGGGCTAAATCAGAGCAGAGCAGCTATTTTGTAGGTCTGCATAGAAACAGCATAAATACACCCTTGACACTGGGTGAGAGGCAAGGGAATCTGAAAAGAAGAGGCAAATATAGATTTTGGCTTTCTTCAGTGGAAAACACCCATAATGGTAAGTAACAAGTGATTGTGTTGTGAAAAATCTTATGTAGCAGAGCTCTGTCCCAACATTTGATCTCTTCAAGATACTTCCACAGCTTGCACTCCTGGGATACAGAATTTGGATCAAAATTTAATGGGGAAGTGTTTGGTTCAATTAGTGAACGGTTTATTTTGCAATCATATCTTCAAACAGCTGAGCTCAGAAGCAGCCATCATTAGTGCTGTGGAGCTGAAAATTGTTTGTTTCACAATGATAAAGAAAGGAATGCAGCTACTATTCCTCTTCCCCATATGAAATATGAAATGCCTAACTAATATGAAATGTCTAAGGATCTCCTGAAAACCAGAAAGGCTTTAAGGTTTGCATAGAAAATTTTTCTCCCATAAAAGCATCTGCCAGAATCTTCAGATAAACCACTATATCAATATAAGTTCATAAGTTCATAAGTTCATAAGGTTGGAAAGGACCTATAAGATCATCTAGTCCAACCATCCTCCTATCACTATCTCTACCCAACTACTAAATTAAGTCCTTTAGCACCTCATCTAAACGCTTCTTGAACAGCGCTAGGGATGGTGCCTCAACCACCTCCCTAGGCAGGCCATTCCAGTGCCTGACCACTCTTTCAGAAAAGAAATGCTTCCTGAGGTCTAATCTAAATCTTCCCTGGCGCAACTTGTGGCCATTCCCTAAATAAATAAATATATATATTTATATTATATTTATATATATATTATATATATAAATATTATATATTTCCAATATCTGCCATATGCTTTGAAATCTTCAATTTGGAACTGGACAACATCAAAATCCTTATATATTTTTGTTACTTTAGTGGTGTATATACAAATTACCTGCTTTTTCCTTCCATGATCAGTGACTGTATCCATTCTAGTAATTTTTTGCTTATTTTCACCAAGCATGAATACATCAAGACTGTCTTTGCTTCAGCTGTAGAGCAAAGTTGAGGTCTTCTGACTTGAAAACAGGGAACTTTGTTCTCTATTTAAGGGTCTTTTTTTCTTTTTATTTATTTATTTTTGTAACTGCTATGGAATCATAGGGTCAAATTAAGGAAACCAGGACGTTCATTTTGTATTGTATCCAAATAGAAACAGGAGTACTTTTTTTTTTTTTTTTTTACAGAGGGGGAGTTTTGAATTGTGTATTTCCTATTTCATCCCCCCCCCCCATGTAGTTCACATACTCTTCCAGTAGATTTTCCCTATTATATCTGATATTTGTGAATTGAATTTCTGCTTTTGACTGCCATCATTATGTCACTGCATTGGCTTGTACAGCTGTCTTGATATTAAAATTGACATTCCTTTTGATCACATCTACTTATTCCTTCATCTTTGTCTGCATGATCACTTACTGTCATTACAAAGTATTCCATGGACTTTTTTTGTTGTTTTGTTTGTTTTGTTTCCCTGTGCCAATTTCTACATGTGTAACTCCTTGAAATAGAGGTATTCCACTACAGCTCTTGCATCTCTGCCTCAGCCCCAGGCATTAACTGAGGTTAGATCTGGCATAATATGCGTGATTGTGTATGATGGTTTGGAGTCTCTGATTTTGAATTCTGTATGACTTTCTGAATTGGTAGTGTTTCTTTCCGTATGTAGATCAGATGGATTGCCCTTAATTTTTTTTACAACACAGTGCATCAAAGACAAAGATGCTGTGTTAGCAAGGAAGATAATAAATTGTTTTAACAGCTCATTGATACCAAATTCACTACTGTCAGTCAAGGTATTTTTGAAGTGTACTTTGCACTGAAGTTAGAGCTCTGTTTTAAAACATTCAGTGTATTTTTGTATTTTGAGGCTGTTGATTATAATCTAGTTGTAATCTTTCTTTCATATGTCAGAAAGACTAATGAAATGCCATTGTAAACTCTATAGAAGTAAACCGATGAACTTTCTACTTATACTGAAGAAGTAAGTTTGCACTGATTCTCCTTATTCCACATCTCATGCAAAGTTTAATATGATGTAGATGTTCTGGTCTATTCACTCCATATCATTGAAGCTGTTTACAATCTTGAAGAGGGAAAAGTTTGTCTCTTACATGTATAGCATATTGCAGAAAATAAGATAAAGAATAGAAAACTGAAGGGGCAGAACACATACTTCTAAGTACACTTATTCTCACTTATTCTGCTAATAATCTTATGGAATTCAGAGTTGTATTAGTTCGGTAAAAAGGTTATATAGCAGTGAGTAATGCCAATTCTGCATGGTTCCATAAATAGTCAAATTTTTATAGATCTTTAAAATATCAGAGACCCATGTTTCTCTCACCTAGCATCTCCTCAGTATTTGAGGGCTATATCCACATGTTCTAAAAAGTATTTATAATTTCCAGTTTTATAATAAAACGAGAGTTGAGCTGAATTGCTTTCAGCTTCTCATGTCGCTGCGTATCTGAGATGGAAAAGGCCGTATTGATTTTACTAAATTTGGTGCTTACGGAGGTAGATCAGATCTGGATGTTTGATACTGCTTTCAGTGTGCAATTCAGAATTTCTACATGAAAGAGATTCACAAAGATACCTAGGGTATATCATAAAAAATGCAATTTTACTTCTACATTTTTCTGCACAGATACTCAAACACATAAAACATACAGTAGTATTTAGACTGCTCTAACTCCAGTTCAGTTTTGTGTAGTTCTTCTGAAGAATATGTATTGTTAATGGACTATAGGTGGAACAATCACATGCACACATACATAGTAGGAAATACAAGCAAACAGATAAACTGTAAACTATTCTTTGTATATTGCTCTTCATTTGCAAATTACATGTAGAATTCAGCATTTCATAATGAGAATGACTCAATATGTTAAGTTGTTTACCCTGCTTAGCAAAACTTTAAAAAATACTGTCAATGTTATCTTGTATTTCAGGCTGTTTTCTTGTTGCTTTTTCTACTTCTTTTTTTTTTTGGCTGGTGAATACCAGATGTATGACCTTGCCAGTTATACAACACTTTTGATCTTTTCTAAGAAAGAGAAAGTGGAGTGAAACAAAAATATTTTTCACACCTAAATTTTTTTGCATCTTTTGTAGGACTTAGATGTTTCTATCATTCAAAATACAGTTCTCCATTCCCAACACATACTGTTGAAAACTGTTAGAAAATAATCAAAAACATGAGAGAGTAAAGAAAATCTAAACTTTTTGTCTTGCTTCTGTCTTTCTTCTTTTCCGCCTTATACTTTTGAATTTACCTGTTCTTTAGAAACTTTATTCTCTCCAAGCATGGTGAATGTCCTTTGAATCCATGAAGTCTTTTAATCATTTTCTTTTAACAGGAAATGTCCCAGATTAAAAAACAAACAAACAAAAAAACATTTGAGCAACTTATTTGTACTAAACTCAGTAGCAATTTATTTAATGTTCTGCAAATGTTTTCAATATCTGGTATCTTCAGAGTGACCCATTCAGCCTCAGGCTCTTAACCCTTTATTGAAAACACTCTGCATTCTCTTAGCAATGTGTTATTTTACTTCTTAATATTTTTTCTTCCTCCTAAAATTTAAGGCTGTATTAGAATGTATTATTTTTTTGTGCAAAGAAAATACACTAATATCCCAGACCTGCTTTCTTTTGTGGATGGTTTGTCCCATACCTGATGAAAAGTGATTTCAGAAACTGAGCACTGTTTGGAGAAATACAAGTGTCATGGTTTTATGATTTTTTGTTATTGGTGTTCCACATCATAACATTGTGTAGTGCATTGGGAGCTAATGAGTTAATGCTTCAGCATATTGGATCATCGATATATTATGGGTATGCCTGTCTCAAAAGAGAACTACATACCCCAGAGGACTGTGCAATGCTTTGCATTTTTCTGTTTTCCACTCAGAGGAAAAGATAAAAACTGTTTGTATGTGATGTGACACAGGCTCTTCCCTTTCGGATTGACCCAGCAGTGGTTTCTTGATAGCCGTCTTACCTTCAATATTTACTGTCAGGCCTTCATTTTATTGGACACTCTTGCTCATTTTATTTATTAGCTTCACTTCTAATTATTTTGTATTATTTTGCCTTCCAATATCTTATTTAGTAAATTAGCTTTCTTCCCCAGATTGTTGCTACTGTTTTGTTTCTAGACCTATCTCCCTTTTCCCCCTTTCCCCCTTCCCTGGGGCATGGGTCCATGGGTCCCTCACCCCAATTGTCATGTAACCAGGCTGAACCAGCCTGTAAACCATGAAAACAAGGTGTTTTAAAATTGAGAGCTCTAATTCCCCAAACTGATAAGTAGCTTCCTAGCCAAACCACTACAAAATTGAATGACTGTATGGGAAAGGTATGGTGAAATATTTAAAATTTTTGGCAGAAAAATTAAAGTACATTAAAAATCATAAAATAATTTAGATTTTATCCCTAAAGGTAATCTGTTCCATTCCCATTCAAAGTAGAACCATATCCAAAGTTACCTTATATTTACTCCTCTTTACCCAGTTGAATATCTATGTGGAGATTCTATAACTCCTCTTGTTAATATATCCCAGAGACTACAGTAGCTGTGACATTTTTTTTCCACTGAATTAAAAAAAAAATCTGTATTATCATATTGGACTTCAGGAATTCTAGGCTAGAATGGTATAAAAATGAAGTGAAAGCAAAGGTGGAAGAACAAATCTAAAAATGCAGAATTTTTATATCATTATTCTTAGATGTAATTTACATCATTTAGAACATTTTTTTCAAGAGATATTCTGCTTTAAAGATATTTCAGTTGTATACAAAGTATAGATGATCAGAAGTCTTATTACCACTTGACATGATAGTAACTGGAACAAAGAACAATTTTGCATAATTTGGCTAGTACCACCCATAGAATCTTCAGGAGAACCCGCTGTCTGAAATTAACTATTGTGACATTGTGAGTTGAGTTTTACTTAAAGAAGTGACTGTAATGTAAATAGTGAAGAGGCTATATCTTTTTCTTGACATCTCTAATTTCATTTTTTGGGAGAAAAATTGAAAATGATTTTAAGTTAAAGGATAAAATACCGAAGTGGAAAGACAATTTAAAAAGCCTTAATTTCAACAGAATAGTGATGTATAGAAAGGTAACATTCAGTAGATACTTTTTCCAATTGTGTGATGCAGTTTTTCCTCTAACATGGTTCCTTTCTCTTCATTGTAGAAGTGGTAAGAGAGTATCAGCTACTCTTTTTTTTTTATTCTTACACTTGCTTATAACATATACAAGTAAAATTGGAAGATTATGCAGTAATAACAAAAGTCAGACTTAAGTGATGCAGATGTCTTTCTCTAACACACTGAGTCATAAAATTAATTAATCCAAACCCAACTCAGATTTTATAATTCGGTTGATTTTGTTTCATAATTTGGCTCACAATCCTAGAATACATGAGGCTGAACTCTACTTCTTATTCTGAGCCTCTTTTTCTTTCCCTGTAGTCTATGCAACAGTCAGCTACCATTTTAACTCAGTTCTAGTATATTAGTTTTACTATCATTTCTTTGACTGTCCTAAGAGCTCACAACCATCTTATACTTAGTAACTGTTACTTGACTATAAAGAACTGTTGGAAAAATGTTTTCCACTGGATCACAGCTGAACTCAGAGGAGATGATACAAAAATGAATACTAGCTCTGAATCTTCAAAGTATAGTGCTCTACAAACAAATGTTTTGTCCTACAAATCATTCTACAAATTATTAACAAAAACAAAACAAACAAAAAATACAGAATAGAATTTACAATGAGGAAGTAGTCAGAACTATTTTACATAGTTAACCCATGTGGATCATGAAATTAGCAGCATGTTTTGTAATCAACACTGTGTTGTTGCTAAAGGAATGAAGGAATTGTTATTAATGCCAACAAAGAGTTTCACTACTCTGAGTTTGTTCTGAATACTGTCACTGACCTTAAGATTCATTCACCTGAATATAATATGCATGTGAATAAAACATGATTTCATTTTCTTTATATTGCTTAAAGCACTTCCCAGTGGCCAGGTAAACAAATGTATATGTTTTGAAAAACATATGCAAGGTGTGATCAACAATAGCCATTGCTTTCCTCATTTCTATTAACTGGGTTCTCTAAGCATTTTTCATATTTCAATTAAGATTCATACATATTGTATGAGATTAGACAGCATTATTAGTTCTGCTTCATACCAAGGATCTGACACTCAGA
Organism: Cyrtonyx montezumae; assembly: GCF_038088225.1. Taxonomy (NCBI): domain Eukaryota; kingdom Metazoa; phylum Chordata; class Aves; order Galliformes; family Odontophoridae; genus Cyrtonyx; species Cyrtonyx montezumae. The sequence goes on from NW_027071826.1 coordinate 16,993,329, forward strand.
GGAAGAACAAGAAAAGCAGAAGGAAAATAATTTTTCTGCTTAAAGTAAGAAACTAACCACTCCATTTCCTATCTGTTTTGACTTTATTATAAACAACCAAGTTAATCTAGATCATTTTGTACGTTTTGTTTACATTTTCTGAAGAAAGAAAATAAATATAGAAACCAGTGTTACAATCCTATCTTGCTGGAATCAAGGAAAGGGAGCGAAGAGAATGAAGGTGACCTGTGAATAAGATCTGTGAAGAAAAAAAAAACGTGTACTATTAATGAAGCAGAAGAGGAAAAGAATCATTTTCATGTTTTGTAAATCCATACTGGCTGAAGTAGGCTGTGAGACCAAAAGGTCAGAATGGAGCTGTTCATGGGATTTTTTTTTTTTTGTATTCTGTACTCCATCCAAAGCAGGAAGATCCTAGAACAACAGAGAGAATATGAAAAGCTCATGAATCTTAGGAACATGTTGTTTTGATATTTCTGGCCCAAATTTAATGGCAGCTCACATATTTATTATTATTTCATTTTAATTTGTCTTTTATGAAAACTCATCATAGATTCAGGAAAGTCTAATCCTCTATCTCAGAATTTTTGTTGTTTAATTAAAAGTGCAAGGGGTTCAAGATGAAAGCATCAAAATGCTAAACAGAAGCTGAATTACTTTGCCTATTTCTGTCTCTCTGCTGCTTGTGTCCTTATGAGGAATTATCCAATGCATTAAAAATCTTTAGAAACTGAAATTTCACTGAATCATGAAATGGTTTCTAAACCATTTAAGTGTTTCTGAAAATCTGTTCAAAATCATCTGTTAAATATCCTTTGAGTGTTCTAATTTAAAAAATGAACATAAAAATATTTCACAGCTGTAGAATTCTAGTAGCATACCATTCATCTGTCTATTTCCCTGGAAATGCAGTCTAGTGCCTGAAACTATATACTATTTATTTATTTATTTTTCCTCATTGCATTTCAGCTGTAAGAGAAAACAGGTTTAAAAACTTATTTCTTTATTCTGAGTCCCCTAGAACCTTTTCATGGACTTCAGCAGTTTTGGTTCAGGAAATATGGGATTAAGACTTCCTTGGATTCTCCTGTCCCCTAATTTCTATGCTTCCTCCCCTCTACAGCCCTGTCTGCAGCTAATCTATAATGAAGGTTAATTCTGTAAAAGCCAGTTCCATAATATTTATACAATGAAGTCAAACACTGAATGAAACACACTTGTAAAAACAACAGTGGCCTTTTCCTTGTGCAATATAGGATGTGGTCAATCATTTGGCTATTCAGTTTTGGCACATCATGAACTATTTATTTGTTAAGTCAGTTTCTTCAGACGACAAAAATTCTGGGAGGTTTTTTTTTTTTTTTTTTTTTTTTTTTTTGTTCCTTTCTACTCCTTCCATTGGATACTATTAAATTTACAAAGCCTGATGTTTATTTCACAATGAAACATGCTATTGTATCAACAAGTATTTAATGGTGCTGGAGTTCCATAGACATAGCCTCATATGTTTCTTTCAAGAGTGTTTTATTACCTGGTGAGTGCACTGTGGTCAATTGAGCAAGAAAAAAAACAAACCCCAAACAAAAACTTCCTGCTAAATGATGACACAGGGTTGAGTTTCAGTTTGGAGAGTGTGAAGAAAACATGTAACCATATATTTTTCTGAGGGTCTCAAACTTGGCACTGCCTAGACTGTTCCAACTGGGAAAACGACAGAGGCATTGCATAGACCATAAAAAGAATTTGAGCTGAGAAAGAGAAGGGCTGGAAAAAATTAAGTACTAAAAAGGAGCTCTCAAAACTAGACCAACAAAATTAAAAAAAAGAACAAACAAAAAAACACAAAACACAAAATGAAGATGAAAAGAGACAAATCCAATTCCAATTTTTACTGAAGCTGTTCTCCTTTTGTGATAGTTTTGTTGTGACGCATAGTCTGTAACAACTATTTTACATGTTCACACAAACTGATTTTAAGACTTTCTTGAACAAGATCAGTGAAAGTATTTTTTTAGATATGATGTTAACTCATTTAAACCGTTCTGCAAAATTGTTAATGGACCGTTTATGTAATGTTAATCCACTAACTGACTTAATAGGCTTGGCATGCTTAATTCTGCCCTGAGTGCATGTATTCACTTAGAATTTCTGAGCAAAGGATAATTTTTGTCTAGGAGGTTAATGATTTACCTATCTAGTCTTAAACTGAGCTGTAAGTCATACATGCAGTTTGAGAAATAAGAAGTCATTCACATTTCTTAAGAAATCTCACAAAACCAATGCCATCTATACAGAGAATTAGGGCAAAACTCTTCAAGAACTTGTAATTTAGAAGTCTCCAGCAAATGAGTAAGACCACTTGATGATATCTTAAAGGCAACGCTGCCTTCTGACTTATGACTAAGATTCAGTAGCTATTAAGCTTATTCAGTACCTTAGTTCTAAAATAAATATTTTAAGATTAATTGATGAATCTTTGAGCATGCCTCTGTTTCAGCAGATTTGTTGGGTAAAAAATCATATGATGTTGTATTCAAAATGTGCTTGGTTAAATTTATTGGGATAAAAACAGATGTTAAACAGCCTGCTCCTCTGATGGGAAATGTTGCAGATGAAAAAATGGATTAAAAAAAGCTAGAAAAAATTAATGAAAAAGTTACTCAAAAGTCTGATTGAAATTAAAAGCAATCAGCTTATAATGAATATTCTGAGCTCTTGTTTCTTTGATTTTACAGGGTTGAAGATTGTGGGACAATTAAAATAGCTGAACTCAAGTTTTCGCTACCCAAAGAATATAAATATATTGCTCATTAGAGATCACAAATACCCACTCAAGAAATGCAAACATTTACAATTAGGAGTAGTGTTTTGATATTAACAAGTATAGATTGAACTTACTGTGTTATATGGGATGTAAACCCCACTCACAAAATTGTCATGAGCTAGTAAGTGCAGTAAGTCTGAGATTTTATTTGACCACCTTACCTAATTTGGGTGTTGAAGATGGTAGATTATTTTAAAACATGTTGAGCTGAATAGAGGTTCCAAGAATGTAAACAGGATCACTTACAACTGTACAAATCCTTAATGAATAAACCCTAACATATTTGTTAAATGTCATTCTAAAGCTCAATTTGAATTGCAGAGATGAAACTGGAGAAAAAAGTTTACATTAGTATTTGTACACTGAAATGATTGAGTTAAAAACTGTAAATTGTACCATTTCTTTTTCCATTCAAAAACATGTCTTTCAGTTACCTGACCCAAAGAAAAATTTGCCTAGATGTAGCAGACTTTATGCTTTAATTTGCAGCAGTTCAATTTTAAAATCAGATGAACTGATTTCATGCCTCTTGATTCCCACTGACTATACTAAGGAAATGCTATATCACACAGGAAGCTGTTAGTACCAGTACCTCACACAAGGTACATTATTTTTATGATTTTCACAGAGAGATTTATATAGTATTTCTGGCTTCTGTTTTAGCTGGATATCTTTACTGCATTTATGAACAGACTGAAACTGATATACCTTAAATTGTTCATGGCAAATATTACCCACAAGATTATTAAAAATTTCAAACCAGTTTGTTGACTTTTTTTGGTATGCAACTTCATTGAACCTCTGAACATTTGGAAACTGAGATGTTGCAATTAAGTACATGACAGTTCAAATAGTAGCAAGAGTGGAAAAAAATTATTTTGTTATATGTCTCTTACTGAACAGATAAGCAGTTACTACTTCTCTTTGAAAAGTATATTACTTAGGCTAAATTTTATAAGACTAGAATATTGAAGCTAGTGTGTAAAAGATTACTTCTAGTTCTTACATTAATTTTCATGTTATTTCTGAAGTATACATTAATTGTCTTTTTTATTATACTACAGTATTTAGTTGACGTAATTATCAGTGTAGACTGTAACTAAACATTTATCTTTAGTAGGACCTTTAGATAAGTGAAGAAGTACTAAGATCGTTCACAATAGTTGTGACTGAAAATATCTGCATGAATTGTGACATTGATAACATATAAATACTGTATTTCAAATGAAGTCCAAGTTCATGGACGTTTTCAGTAGAAGTAAGAAATAAGAAAAAACAGTTGAAAATATAAAGAAGATCAGGAAATGTTGTGAAGTAGAGGACAGTGCTGAGACTTAAAAATGTACTCACCATTAATACTGAGAGGATAATTCCGAAAAATATGCCATAATAATTCAGAAAAAATAATTCAGAAAAAAGAACATAATATTTCACTCTTATCTGATCTGACAGTGTGGAATACAGTACTGGCAAGTGATCTGCTTTTCCTTTCTGGTGACAGACCACATCTGTATCTTTCTTTACTCTGTAAATGCATAGCAACTTTGATCTGTGAATTTGTATTTTTGCTCTAGAGTTTTATTTCTACAATTCTCTCAAACTAGCTTTCACCAGCTCTCACACAAACACTCTAAGTGCAGCATATAGCTGCTATGTTTTCTTGTCTTTCTCTTGGCCTGCTGAATAAATTATCTTTAATTTTGACATAGGAATCAACTCTCCAATGTCAGAGTTGTTTTGCAAAACTTGAGTTTGAATTTACAAATCCATTTAATAGATTTTGATCTTGGACGCAACCTGATGTAATTTTTTTTAGCTGTCATTTCCATAAACTAAAATGTTTAAGTAAATTGAGACATAAAGCTCATAGAAAATCAGATACAAGTACATAATCCACCAAATCCCTGGAATTTTCAAATTTTAATTGTAACATACCAAATATCAAGTAATTTTGCTTTTTATCAAAACAGGTTTGAAATCAGATGAGACTCAACTCAACTAATTAGCATAACCAGATTTAAAATCGTATCATAAGAAAACAACAACAGGAATTTCTGAGTTCATGAAGTTCTGTCTCAAATGAGATGATGTGTATGAAAATGGAAAAAAAGATGTTAGGAGGATATGAGGAGAGAGAAACAGCTATAAGAACAATTTGTCCTTATGTTCATGTTACAACTAGAGGAAATCTCTCTCTCATTTTTAATAGATACTACCAGCTCTGGACTTCAGCAATGGAGATTTATCCTGTATTTTATGTAATGCTATTTTTTCAAGTGAGAAAAACATTAAAAGGTGTAGGTAATGCAGAAGTTACTTAGGAAATGGATCCACAGAAATACATAAACTTTGAAAGTTGAAGTTCTACATTTTTTTAATCTTTCATTTTAGTGATAAACAGGACTGTTTTTGTTTCATATGCAGAGGTTTTGATAGTATTCTGACCATTTTTCTCGAGTCTGTTGTGCCTGAATGTGCTTAGTCTTTGCTTCATCCACCAGTGGATACAGTGCAAAATAATGGTCATATCTGCTGGCAATAAATAGTAATGGGTCTAGTGAGGATTTTCAAAATACTGTTGTTGTAAAGAAGCTCGGTAACAGGCCAGAAATAAAGGGATTATGTTTTACAGGAAGGAACCAGCTTAGATAGGCATATTATTCTCAAAGACTTTATGTTTACCTGCTTTAATTAATTATTCTGTACAGGATTCTTAAATTACAGATGAAGCATGGCTCTTTTCAGTGTTAGATATTGTTGATTCTTACATAATTGTGAAGCTCTCTTGGAGTTGGGGTATTGGAGTTGGAAGATTTTGCATTACTTTGATGATGATAATTTCTCCTAACATTGAGAATTCCAGAACTTCCCATCAACTTTGCTGTTATGAGGCCACATCTGGAGTACTATGTCCAAGAATGGGATCCCTTACACAAGAAAGATTTGGAGCTTTCGAAGCATGTCCAGAAATTGTGGATGATCGGAGATGTGAAGTATCTCTCCTACAGAGACAGGTTGAGAGAAGCTTGGATTGTTCAATACAGAGAAGTTTCTGGTGAGATCTTATTGCAGCTTCCAGAATTTAAGAGTAGGTTGTAAATAGGAAGGACAATCAATTTTTTATATGGTGATATAGTTACAGGACAAAGGGGAATGGCTTCAAACTGAAAAGGGGGAAATTTAAGTTGGATCTTAATTAATTTCTTACTTAGAATGATGAGGTTTAGGTTGCCCATCAAACCTGTGGATGCCTCATCCCCATGGACATTCAAGGCCAGTTTGGATGAAGCCCTGGGCAGCCTGATCTTGTAGGTGCAACCGTGCCCAGGACAGTAGGATTGGAGCCATATGAGCTTTAAGAATCCTTCTATGAATCTATTATTATATGAACTCTGCCTGTGCTCTGGAATTATGTACTTGTAAAGCATCACTGCATGGTAGATGCTGTCAAACCTATGATTTTATAAAATCATTTTAATTTGTAATTATTATTGTTATATCAGGTAATGATTGAAGTCAGTTAAAAATGTGTTCATTCCTTAAGGTAGCTGAGTTGATATTAAGTAGGATATGGTCCTGCTTGTGTTTTTTGTTTGTTTGTTTGTTTTTGTTGGTTTTCTTTTGACCTTATTAGAAAGTGTGTGTGGGCAAGAAGACATGAGAATGGGATTTGCCAGTGTTCTCCAGGGATTCACAGATCTGGTCATTTAGAACTGATTTATTTAGTTATACTGCTCTCATTCTCCACAGTTCCAGCTCGTCTTTGCTCCTTTCATATTTTTCTTGACCCTTTTGTCAAACACCCACGTTAGTCCAGATAGTTCTGTTTTAACAATTTATGTTAACTTTCCTAATCCATTTAATAATTCTTTTCTTCTCTCTTTCTCTCTCTATTTGGTTATGTTTATTTTTCTAGACCATTTTCTCATAACCTCTCCCTTTTAGCTATTGATTTATAATTTCTTCAGAGACATAAATAACGATGGAAGAAAAGAAGGGGTCACTTTAAAAAATATTTTTACATTTTATTGAAGAACTCAAAGCACATTTCTAACTAATGTTCTAAGCATTAAAGTTCCTTTATGCATCCAGTAATATTATTATCTCCATTGTACAGATATAGCAGAGGCAGAGCCAGGATTACAACACAAGACAGAGAAACATTTTGGGCATTAGCAGAGAATCCAGATGTTTTGTTTCAGAAGCTGGCCAGGAGAACAAATTTTTTTGGTATTTAAACTGTGGCAAAAAACATTTTAGCATTTAGCAAGCTAGTCATTTTGCTTTGTATCTGCAGGAAATAAATAAATAAATAAATAAATAGGTAGACGTGGAGACATAACTCTGAACAGAGCAGTGTTTTGTACCTTCTCATTGGTAGCCAGAGGAGGGATTGAGAGAAAATGTTCAAGCTATTTTGGTTACTGTGTATTTTAGATTTGTATTCTTTGTGTTGTTACGGAACATCGCCCAAGGTCAGCATGTACATTGTATCTAAAAATTTTACATAGATGTGGAAATGTATTTTTGCAGATGTGAGTTTATCATTACAGCAACAGAGTTTAGCTCTTGGCTCACAGTAACGTCAGCAGGTGTTGCTCTGTTGTCATGTTATCATAACTGCTGACATTTCAGTTGACTTACTTCCTCTATGCATCCCTTACTTGTATGAACAATGAATCAATCCACTATCCCAAGATATAAGTTATATATTAAACAAATTGACTGAAGATTAGTTTATAGCTATGAATTATCCTTGATATTAAGCACAGTCATCAAAAGGTTTTTTTTCGTTTTTTGTTTTTTGTTTTTTTTTCCTCTGGTTGGACAGTGATAGGGCAAAGTAAATGGCTTTAAACTAGAAGAGGGAAGATTTAGGTTAGATGTTAGGCAGAAATATTTTACTCAGAGAGTGATGAGGTACTGGCATAGGTTGCTCAGAGAAATTGCGGATCCCCCATCCCCAGAGGTGGTTTCAAGGCCACAGTGGATGGGGCCATGGGCAGCTTGATCTGGTGGGTGACAGCCCTGCCCAGGTATTGAATCTAGATAATCTTCAACAACCCTTCTAACCCAAGCCATTCTATGAATCTATGGTTTTGTGACTTCCAAGTCTTCCTGTGGATATCCTTGATCAGCTACTCTTTTGCCCCTTGTGAACAAACATATTTGCAGTAGAAATTATGAAGGTGACAAGGAGAGATGGAAAAAAATCTTCTGCTGAATCTAAGTCAAAGAACTAAATAAAAAGCTAACAAAAATGTGTGAAGAAAAAGGGCAATCCAGCATGAAGATGGATGTGAAATATTGTAAACATATTCAGCCTTCCAGTTTCCTCACCTGAAAATGTGTTCTTTGATACTAAAACTTAATATTTGCATTTGATTTAGGGCAAGAATTCTATTCATTTTAAGTAAGCAATAGTTGCCAAAAGACTCCTACTCTGTATATTTTACTTCTGGTTCAGAAATACGTTTTTGTTGTTGTTGGTTTTTTTGGTCCATAAGTTAGTATTATGGAAGATCGTCAAGCATCAGGTTCAGTTACTGTGTGAAAGAGCAGAAATATTGAACCAGATCACCACGCTTTTCTCTAATATGATTCAGTATACTGCTGTTGCTGCTTAGAGAGGGTGAAGAGTCATAAGAACTCCACTTTCTTATACACTTTTTGAAGTGTAGTTGTATTTTGCAAATAAAAGAGTGTCCATGAGAAATATAAATACTAACAGCTCTAAAAGCTTACTATATTCTGTGTTTGTGGTCTTGAGTCTTACTGTTTCTGCTACTGCTTATTCTAAGATAAAAAAGAATATTAATTAAGCCCTTAAAATCTCACTTTTAGTTTTGAAAAATTCGGAATTTTACTTTCTTTTTCTTAAATAAGCACTAATTTTGTTGTTTACATTTATTTTATTTCTCTACTATTGATCAGCATTTGAATTTCATTGCTCTTACAGCACAAGCTTTTCCTTAAAACAGTTAGGTCTTTGGAACAGACAACTTTCAAAACAAAGAGGTAGCTTTTCTTGCAATAGCTTGCAGAGTTTTACAGAACACATGAGAACATATAGATAATATAACAAAAATTACATGAGAAAACCTGAGACAGTTTGAGTATAAACCCCATCCAGTTACCTATGGAAAAAAAAACAATATTGATGGAGCTTTGTCGTGCTTTAGTTGTACAAGATTTCTGTATGTTTATGATACACATATTAAATATTTTTTATCAACATATTGTATAGTTCTGTAATTTCAAATGCTTCGTTTATAAGAGTATGTGAATCATTTTAAATTTTGTGTTTGGAAAGCTTTCACAACAGTATCCCATTGCAGACCAAAGACTGAACTATTCGTACTACCAGAGAATCAAAACTGTAACCACATCTGGGACGCTGAACCAGAACCACTGAGATGTAACATTTTATTGCATTGCCATCTAGTGGCAATCATTGCATGATCCAGATTGACTCCAGCTTCCAAGGTCTATTTTTGCACTCTTTCCATCTGACTTCTTTGAAACCTATCATTGATCCTTGCTAACAGAGGAAACAACCCAGATAATTAATTTGAGTTAGAAATGTGGTCTGACTCATTCCAGCTGACTTCCTTTATCAAATTACATTTTGACTATATTTCTGTAGAGTGTGTAATGTTGGTTACAGTAGATCCTCAGAGTTTATAAGACAGATTATAAAAAAAATAAAAAAGAAATAAAAAATAAAGGAAACAGGCACCAGTGGCCAAAACAAATTTTTGGTATTTAGTGTGTTTTGTTCCCTTCCTGCTTTGAAAAACTATATGACCCTGGGCAAAACACAAACTTTTTACTTCCTTTGTAAATTCAATCTTAGCTTACTTACTAGTTTGTCAGACTTTTCGGAGGTTTAATTAATGAATTTCATGCAAATCACTTTTTAAAGTGAAAATTAAAAAAGATAGAGAAATCTGGATTATTGCTGTCTTCGGCATGAACTTTTTGTTGGCATGATGCTTCTCTTGTTGTGTTGATGGGCTTGAATTGCAGACCTCACTCAGATAGTATCCAGGGTTAGTATTTACAGCATAGCTAGGAGGAACACAGAGCATTTATGTTTTCTTGTCATTAAATTTTTCCTGTTGTGGTAAGGTCAGGACATTCATTTATTAGTGCTCCTGGCTCCTGAGAGTTTTTTATGCTGTTAGTTCATTTTGCTTGCCTGTCAGAGACTTGTCTTCCCATGTCTGTTGAACATTTTGTGAATGTTGAACATATCTCTGGGACAAGGGACCTCAAAACTAGATAAGGATAGATTTGTCTCTTCTTCCAAACAATTCTTTATTTGGTTTTAGAATAAGAAGATCATCTAGAGCAATGACTGTGTTAGGCATTATTAGCCTAAAGTTCATATTCAACAGAATGTCAGGTTTTCTTTTGCTGAGTGTTGGATTCATATACTCATGTTTCAAATCCATGGAATGGAGAGACAATTAACTCATAAGCACAGAGAAGTGTATGAGTAACAGCTCTCTGAGGAGTGGGAATAGAATCATCATGGAGTTCAGAAATCTTGCTATACAGAAGGATTTAGGAGAGACACCAAACTCGTAAATATATTACATGAATATACAAAGGATTTGTTATGCCTAGTGATTAAGAGGGACTAAAAGAACTGCTTTCTTTTGAGTGTGCTTGAGTTACTCTATCTCCCTAAAAAAAAATAAACCAGCAGGGTAAATTTAGCATCTCCTTAACACAAGCACTTTCAATCCTCGATTGATTAACTCCTTTAAAAAGTGGTTAACTCTGTATTTCAAGGAACTATTATGTTATTTTTCTTTTTTATCGTGTTCTCTGAGGTGTCCCCTCCATCCCACTCTTATGAATCTCAGGTTTGTGATCACAAAGAGCATATCAGCAGCAAGTGCTTAGATCTTGTGATTTCTCTAACGTGATGAGGATCAAAAAAGTCCCTGAAATCTTATTTTCTTTACCTGACTTTATGATATGTCTTCTAAAATTTTCTATTTTCACATAATGACACTATTGCAATAATAATGAAAAATAATACTAATGTTTATTCTGATTCTATTCTAAACCACAACAGTACTGTTAAGCGAGGGCAAATGAAGATTAGATCCAAAATTTCTTATGAATAGAAAGTTAAGAAGTAGTTCAAAATTGACCATAGAGAATGGTTGAGGTCTTTTGGGTTTGTAAAATAGAACAGCTGTTAGGTTTCTCTTGGTTCTAGTAGAAAGACATTTCTTTTTAAAAAATAAACATGATCTTCCTAAGGACGAGATTTAAAGCTGACATTTTTCTCTGTTTTTCTCCGCTGGCTCAGTTCCTTACTGGCAACATAGCTTCTTTTGAGTATAGCTTTCAGTGTGACTACACAGTACTGTTTGATTTCAACTGCATTAATTTCTGGCTGGAGGTTTTGGGTGGAATTCCAGAGTTCTTGGAAGTCTTGGAGACTAGAAGCAATAATATGCATCACCTGATATTTTATGATGCCAACTCCAAATTCACACCACAAGCAGATAGTTTCTAAGAATGCTAATGAGTGTAATGAGTAATTGATGGAAATTACTTTTTTTTCAACAAAAATAGAAAAATCAAAAAGTTGTAAATGGACTGAAAACATATTGAAATTTAACCAGAAATAAAATACCTAAAGTATTGCCTGACCTGCTATATTTTATTTACATTTTCTGTGGCTGGTTGAAAGTGAAAAATACTTCTGAGCATGCCATTGCATGTAAATTCTATCCCTTTGATTTTCTGATCACAACTTTCCATTACTCTCATCCACATTGCAACCTTGAGGAATTATGGTCATTTAATCAGCTCTGAGCACTTCTGTGTTCAGCCTTCAAGCAGCAGTACCTAAACTCCTATTCACAAGTGATAGATGAATTCACTTACTCCACTGTATATATGGTAGTTTACAAATAAGCTAAAGTTCATCCTTCTCAGCAAAGCAGTTTATCTGCCTCATGACCTTCTAAGTTGTTTTTTTTCGTTTTTTTTTTTTTTCACTTAGTTTAGAACAAATGGTTCAATAACATTATAAAGCTGATGATCCTGAGACAGTAACAAAGCATCAGACTCCAAGATGAGGTATAGTCTCCAGAAAACATTTGCTTTTAGAAAGTTTAAAAGTAAACAATCTGTGATCAGCCTGCTGATATACAGTACTTGAGAAGCTTTTTCTCAGTTTGGACATTAGCAAAATGGGATGTTTCCAAGAAAAGCTTCTGTGATACTATGACTTTCACTAGTGAGGAACATGTTAAAATGCAAATTTCAGCTGTTCCATAATATACCCCCTTGAGATATTTTTCTTCTCTAAACTTCTTTGTGGATTTCTTCTATTACAGAATAGAAAAGAACATCTAAACTTTCATGAAAAAACAGTTTCACACTGGGATGGAGGGCTATCCATATTATGCACATTATAAACATGGTATTGGTCAATACAAGATCTACTAGCCAGATATAAGGAGTGATTCTGCACTTACAGAATACTTCTCATCTTATTTTGCACTGTGACTTTGCATGTAGTTTGTCTATCTCCACCTGCTTCTTCCCTTTGGAAATATCATATGATCAGCAGAGGCTCTCACATCAGTAGACCCTGAGGCAAATGACACTAACTGGATCTTAAATTCTGACAGGGCTTGAACTACCTAAATGGATATTTATTAATCTGAAGTTGAGAAGTATCCTCTCTTTTACAGTCCCTGCATAATTTCAAGTATGTCATAAAAATAAATGCTGGAAATGTTCTTTTTTCATAATGATAGCAAGTTCAAAATAGCTTCATGTAGAAGAGACTTCTAGATGCACCTGAACATGTTATTGTATAATTACCCTCAGCACATGTTCTTGAAACATCATATTAGGAAAAATAACCTTTCTAACTTAACCACTTACCTAAAGGACAAGATCTTCTGCTTCTGTCTTGCCTCTCATGAGGGGAAGAAAAGTCTCAAAAAGATAAAAGTTGTACTGTATATTCTACACATCAATAAGAGTTCCAGTGGACTATATATAATAAGAGTTCCAATAAGGTCCAGTGGAAGCTCAGGAGAGATAACACTAAATGTAAGAATTAGAGAAAACATATTTGCTATACTGAAAGTTTGTTTATATCCCTCATGAAACAAACAAATGTTACACCTATGCGATTATGCACAGAGCAGTGACACAGTATGTTGTTTTCTAGCTTTCTCTGAACAGCTGATGGAAAGTTTCATGTCTGCTTAGGTTTTTTTCTTTCTTTTTGTTTTCTTTTGTTTCATTTTTGTAGGAAAGATGATGACTTTAAATAACTTTGGGAGACTTTGAGCCTTGATTTTTGTGTTTTGTTGCTGTTGTTGATTTGCTTTTAGAATTGGGAAAGGCAAGGAAGGAAGGGAAAAAAAGAACAAACTGATAATAAGGCTACAGATGCTTTCATAAGAAAAGCAATTTATATTTAAAACTGTTGGAGCACATCTAGAGAAGGCCAACAAAAATGTTCCATGGTATGGAACACATCTCCTGTGAGGACAGGCTGAGAGAGCTGGAGTTGTTCAGGCTGGAGAAGAGAAGGTTGCGAGGTGACCTGATAGTGGCCTGTCAGTGTCTAAAAGGGAGGTACAGGAAAGAAAGGGCAGACTCTTTAGCAGGGTCTGTTGTGACAGAACAAGGGGAAATGATTTCAGATTAAAGGAGGCTATATTTAGGTTAGGCATAAGGAAAAAGTCTTTTAAGTGCAGTGAGGCACTGGAGCAAGTTACCTACTGTTGTGGTTGATATTCCATCCCTGGAGACATTCGAGGTGATGCTGGATAGGGTCACAAGCAACATGATCTAGCTGTGGATGTCCCTGTTCATTGCAGGGGAGATGTGGACATCAGAAGTCACTTCCAACTCTAAAGATTCTATGATTCATCCTCATGGTGAACCTGAATATCTACTACTGATTGTAACACTCAATCATGTGGACAATGCCTATTGTAGATTAAAAAAAGTTAACTGTTTCTTTCCTTCTTTTTAATTTCTTCCACTCAGCATAAAAATGCTGTTCAGAGATGAAGTTTGCATTTCTTCAGAATGGACTTTTAAAATTATTAAAATCTGTTTCAGAGAAAGAACACATGCCATAAAACCATAATTTTCATCACATATTTTGATTTTATAGTAAAATTGATGAAACAATTTTTCTTCAACTGTGTTATCTTTCCAGGTGTTGGTTGTACAAAGAGTGAAATTTATCCTTGAGGAACAGAATTATATTGTACATGTATGTAATGCACTAACAGTGAAACAGCAGTGACAGCTCTAATATATACTACAGGGAAATATTTTCAAATGAAAATGGAAATGCTCTACATCTGGAATTCCAGGGAAATCAAATAACTTACTATTACATGACCAATAACATTTCATCATTTCTGTTGTTTTCTACATTATCCTTTGCACATATTTTATTATAAGTGATTTAAATTTATCTTGGAGCATCCAGAAGCCAGTAAGGCACTAGATTCAGATAGAAATGTATTGACAGTCCAGCAAAGTACTTTTATAATGTAAAGCAGACTAGAACATTGTGGTGCATTGCTGTTATTCCATAGTGCTTTTCTTTTTCCTTCTATTTCTTCTTGCTTTCCTGGACATTATATCCTTCATGTAAATGATAGTCTATTTTTCCATGTGAGTATGGGGAAGAAATGAAGACAGCCAAACTGAAGGAGAATTAACTTTCATGCGACAGTAAATATTAGAATGCAGATTACATTCTTTTGATTTATTTATTTATTTATTTATTTTTGAATGGTTATTCCAAACTTAAATTAAGTTTTCCTTCTGGAAAAATTATTTTGAAACTCTATGATTACAGGAACACTATAAAATGTAACAATGGAAAAGAATTTCCTTTGATGTCTGCGTTTATGATTTTTATTATTTCATTATTGTGACAGCTTTCTCTCAGATTTATTCTGATGAATTCTGGTTCAAAGTGGTGATATCCTAAATCTTAAAACAATAGAGAGATGTTGAAGAGTAATAGGATGTACAGTACATATCAAGGAATTGCCTTTAAGTGCTACATTTCTTATGTCAGTATTTAGCTTAAGTCCAGAGTGACTCGTGTCTATCAATTTTAATGCAACGTGCAAGATAACTCAGTATCACAGTATGATTTGTTCTTTGAAAATTTTCAGCAACAAGTTGGTGGATTCTTCAGATTTTCCTTTACCTACCTTTGTACTATATATCAAACATTATAACAAACAAAAGTTTTTCATGTTGAAATATGCAGTTCAATAGGAAAGCACTGTCCTCTGGGGTTCTGACCTCTTGGAAATTTCTCAATTTATTCTCATAAATTCCATACTATTTATGAACTCTTAACAAGTTACTAAATGTGTAAATGTTCAAAAATACATATTTAGTATTTGGTGTTCATTTGAAACACTTGATTCAACATCAACAACTACGGTTGTTAGTCTCTAGACTAAATACAATGTAGAGTATGTAGGTCAACAGACAGAACATCCATTGAAATCAATAGCAGAAATTATTTACTCTGGTACAATGTGTCAGTCTGCATTTGATTTGCTGACACATGATTACACTCAACTGTTATCTTCATTTACATGTTTTGATTATTACTGTGAAATATTGATTACATATCAGATTTTTGAAGATGCCTAATTGTGTACTTAAATCAAATGTTAAATTCCATCCATTGTTTATCTGTAAAATGTTCTCTAGAGTTACACTCCTGTGCCATGACTGTTTTCATTTCATTTATTTTTAAAATATTACAGGCCTTTCTATTAGTGCTATGAAAACTGTCTCTAGGATAACAGCAACAGGAATGGATGGGAGGAGACATTTCATTTTCAGGGTCTGAATGCCATAGGAAAACTCAAAAGCTTTTCTATGAATGTGGACAATATTGTATTGTCTGCTCTGTAATCAACAGACGTTGAATACTATACAATCCAAGCAGTTTGTTTCTTGGATTGACTGAAGTAAAGTTTTGCCCCTATGTCTATCACGACAATACTTAATCTATATAATTTTAGGTCCTAAAGTAGAAATGAAAACTCATTCAGATTCCTCAGACACATAAGCGAGAACTCTTTGTTCATCTCAGATTTCGGGAAGGGTGGAGATACCTGCTCTGAGGAGGATCACAGGAGACAATATCTTCCCACTTTCCTGGAAGAGCTCTTGATATAGAACAGTACAGTATACAATAGCCAGAAGCCAGACACTGACACCAGCAGACATATATTCAATGGCAATAGTTCTGAGACACAAATATGCTCCAAATTCAGTGATAGAAATGTGACTCATAATTAAGAGATTTATTTATCCTACCTACTGTCTAGAGCCCAGTCAAGCCTAGATGAAAGAATTGTCTAGTAATTATCTGGTTAACTGTTCAGGCCTTTGGAATTAAATTAATTTGGGAAGCAGCTTTTGTACAGCAACATACGTGTGTTATTATTTAACTCTTATTTTGGGTATCAGAGTTTCTATTTTGACATTATGTTGTGTTTTAGCACAGCGGGCTGCTAAGTACCACAAAGCAGTTTATTCATTTCCTCCTTCAAGTGGGATGAGGGAGAATCAGAAAGAAAGGTAGAATACATAGACTGAGATAAGGACACATTAATAGGAAGAAAAGAGAGTTATAATAATAAAATAACATAGAAAACAATTGAAGCGTTTACACACCACCACTGAACGGTGCCTCCTCAGTCCATGAGTAGTGGCATTCTGACCAACCGCTCTCAGCTCACTCCCTTGATTTCATTGGTCTTCATGATGTCATTCGGCATGGAATATCCTTCTGGCCTGTTTGGGTCAGCTGTTCTGGTTCTGTTCTCTCCCACATTGCTGTATACCCTCAGTCCCTTGCTGTCAGGGCTGTGTGAGAAGCTGAAGCATCCTTGGCACTGTACAAGTACTGCTCTGCAACAGACGAAACAACACTGTGTTATCAACATTATTCTCATCCGAAATCCAAAAGACAACATATCAACTACTAGGAAGAAAATTTACTCTATCCCATCCAAGACCAGGACATATTGCTACTTTTTGAATTGAGTGTATTTATTTATATACAAGAGCAAGTGTACACAAAGATTTATGTGCTCAAGATCATTTTTATTTTATTTTTTTATTTTTGTAAGATAGTTTTATTTCTAATCACTTAATATTCACTTCTTTTTCAAGCAATATTCCACTGAAGTTATCAAGAGAATTGTGAGAGTTATAGATAGTTGTGAGAGAATGAACCAACTGTGAGAAAGAGCAAAAAGAAGTACTGGAAAGTTATCTTGCAAAATTCAATGCTGGAAACAAACTTTGAACCATGACTGGTCCTTATTTTATTGGAATTACTTTGCTAATTCCTATAAAAATATAAATAATTTGTACTTTAATATCCAGAGTTTTGTTGGTCTTGCTAATGTGCTCTGTCTGGAGCCTATTAAACCATTCTGTAATAATATTGTCCTGGGTAACTCTGTGAGCAATGTGAGGTTAAAAGGGCTTGATGATCAAGACTGTCTGATATGTATCCAATAATCACAGATATGAGATCTAACACTGGAATAGTGTGTTAAATCTACTAGGCCTCCCATTATAACAGCAGGTAAATCTTTTTATGCTAAGCAGTGCACAGAAAATTTTTCAAATCTGAGGAAAAGTAAAACATTCAAATGCTTTACTTTTTTCTTTAGGTATACACAAAACGAGCCACATGTTCTCTGCTTCTGCTCATTATTATTATTAGAACTTCAGTTATTTAAAATAAATTCTTGAAAGTACATAGCCAACTTAAGTTCTAGCATGGTTGAAGACCAGATAAGAAATCAAATTTGAAGTGATGAAAAGAAACCTGATATTTCATTTCATAGTTGTTCAAATTTCACCATATATGCTGTCTGTTTATGATTGCATAGCTGTCCTTTCCACCAGCTTTTGTTAGTTGTCTCTTTTTACTCCTGTGTGAGTAGAAACATTTTGGGAAGAACGATCATATGACAGTCAAAAGGTCACTACTTGATTCTGTGTTTCAGATGTATCTAACAGAGCGTCACCTCTCCTTGCTTTCCACCTCAAATCTGTGGGTCAGTCTAGTCCTCTGTCCAGGTCTTCATGTGGGAATAAGCCATGTCCTCTCATGTCTGAGGCATGAAATGGGGGGAAAACAATCTTCGTGGTCTAAGCAGTACTGCCTTTCAAACTTTCAACTGCTTCTTGGGCTACATCAGTACAGAAATGAATAATGATACAGCTGGCGGTTGCAAAAGCACTGAGGGCAGTGTATTGCAACTATTGAAACAAGATGATGCTTAAATCACAAACCACAAATCATGCTCATGATTTGAAAGCAGGTGAATATTTCTGTTCTGGGTTACCAGACAACTGTAAAGAAGGAGTGACAAGGCAACAAGCTCCTCTATGCTCTAGACTGCAAGCAGGAAATAGGGTAGACTGCTGTTCTGTGGTTATGTTTTCTCTGTAGAAATACTTGCCTGCTTTTTGCACTTATGTGGAACTGGGAGCATTTGGAGAATTGCTGAAAGAAAGTTTTCTGATATGGTATTTCTCTGACATTGGCAGAAGTAGAAAATGATGTACATATGAAATAGTAAAATTATTCTATGATGATTCTTCTCCCAGAAGTGAAGGCCTATGTACCAAAGAGAGCCTTTAGGGGTTTACACTGTATGAGAAGCTGGGAGCTTAATTTCCAGGCACTCTGATACTGCATCTGTCTCCTTGGGTAAAGTATGTAGCTGTTACCAAAATGGGAAGTGTGCCAGTAGTCCTCCCCACTTGCCACTGAAAGACGTGAGACTCTGAGCAGTTCTAAATCTTCTATAGTTTATCTTCAGAGACAAATCAGGTGTTTACAGTGTGCGAAATGGAGGTATCTACTTTTATTCTGGTTGGAAAAAGGAATCTGTTCTTTGTTCTGTGAACTCTTCTTTACAATTCACTCGTTTGTACAAATTTTTGTGCAACAGGTAAGGAACTTCAAGTAACTAAGGGGAAGTATTTCTAACATTACAGAATGCACTGTTATGATCTTCTTTGAAGCATTTTGATCCTTTTTGTTCATAAAGACATTACCATGATGAAATTTATTTTGAAATTAACAGGAAAATGTTATAAAACCAGAACAAATGAACTGGACAAAGAATAAAGGATAGGAGATCTATGTTTATAACTAAACTGGCAGGAATCAGAGAAGTACTGATGCCTAATCAAGTAGAAGATGCAAAGCATGTAAAATATCCCTGAAAAAAATTTATGGGAGAAATCAGAAAAAAACTCTCTCACTGAGATATGACTATGAGAGTCAGCACATCAGAAAAGTGGTAGCAAGAGCACCATTGATTTTTAAAGTACAATTTGGAAGAGATTAAAGATTTGATCTTTCAGAAGAAGTAACAAAAATACTTCAGTGTTTCTGTTTTTATTTGCTGAAAAAAAAAAAAAGGATATTAGAAAACAAAAGAATTTAAGAAACTCTCATTATGAGATACTAGCAGAAAGTGAGAAACTATCTTCACGGTGTGTGACAGTTAGCAGACAGAAATCAACTTTTTTGCTAGAACATAAATGTCTATATAAATGCCTTAAACATTTTATCTGATGTGCCAATCAAACATTGATTTCAAAGGTAATATTATTGTATTTCAGTAATGTATGTCATTCATCATATCCAGATATTTATTTGTAATGTGTTTAAAGAGGAAATTAATACAAGCCAATTGCTTTTGAATAAATATTTCTAAAACCAAAGGGCTATTCCATGTCACAGTTAGAAGGTAATTTCTATTGTCCTCATGATTTTGCAAGAAAATCCTTATGTAAAGATTCCATTTTCTTCCATGGAACTCTTTTATAAAAACTTGGGGGACCACATTTCTTATCTTTCTGTTCTTCCTCTCTCCCTCAGCCTTCCATTATTTTTCATCAGAGTGACCATACTGCATATTAATAAAGGCAGAATTTGGGACTTACTTTGTACTTCTAAAGATCTAATTTCTATGTATTAGAATTGAGAACCAGATTTAATGTATTTTCTTGATGACTTTGGAACAGAGCTATGAAAAGTGAGCTGTTTTCTTAACTGATAAAAACTGCCATCTCATTCAAGATATAAACCTTGAATTTAGTATGTGTACCACAGCTTCAAGATTCAACTCTTAGAAACACACACTACTCTAGGGTAAGATACCAAATCTTAAACTCTTTTTCTAGAAAACCTGACGTGACAAGCATTTTGCCAATTTGTTTACTGTGTGATAATCATTATTATTGGTTTAGTAATTAAAATATTAAACCACACTCATTCTTCCGTATTCATTAGTCAACTTTTGTTAGAATCCCCATAACTCTGGAAATGTGACAAACTGAAAATTTATAAGAAGTAACTTCTACTTTAAGTTTAATAAAGATGATCTCTTACCCAAATGTAAAATTTTAAATGTGTACAATTTGTATACTTAACAAAAGAAGTTAAAATTGAGTGAAATGTACCATGGTTTTCAATTGCTTTCAATTACCATTAAACCTTTTTGAGAGCAATTTGCATAATGTTTCATAAACATGTAGGCAGATTAACCTTTTTAGTTAATTTATTCATTAGCAATAAAAATTCAAAGCACCTCTTATGAGAAAATAATGTCTTGCTGTTAAATTACATGGAAGCAAAGCAATCGGGACATAGTTGCCTAAGTTCTCCTCATGTCAAACCACAAAACACCACAGAGAATGAAGCTTTGCCTGTTAGCAGTGTTGACTAAATCACTTGGATTTTTATTATTATTATTTTATTGTCATCTGTATTTGTTTATTTATTTATTTATTTTAGAACAATTAGTAGTATTACAAGAAGATTAGGTGAAGTATTAATTAGAGATGGGTTAGAAGAGTCTTGCCTGGAGCAGATACTTTGGAGGGAAGAAATGAAAAAGACCATAATTAGACAGAGAGCTGCTTGACCCTTTTCTGCTTTAAATCTCTCATAATCTCTTACATCCTGACAATGGAAAATGTGGCAGTTTAGCATAATTTTTCTTTCAGTTTGTGGTCCCTTTGAATGTTTGTAACTGGCTGTCTGAGATAGAAGGGATTGGCCCATGTTTCCTGTTCCCAGTCATGTGGTCAGTATCTTTTCTTTAAACTGTAGCTGAATGAATTCTTTAAATGTTACATCATTATCCATGCTTGGGAATGACATTTTAAAAAGTGTCTGAAGTTTGAACATTTCTGTAGCAATTTATTATCCAGGTTCTTGAAATGCTTTCTGTAAAAGATTAAACTATTTATGTGACCTGAAATTTAATTATTTGCAGATTGACTTCAAAGAACGAACAATTTTGGACAGGATTATACATTTGGTGACACAATTAAGGACAGGCCTCAAGGGACAGATGCTTAGCTGATGAAGATAGTCAAAGCTTGAATGTTTATTTTGACAGTTTACACTCACTAACACCTATGCTTTTATCTCCTCATGAATAAAATGGAGGGTTTCATCATATGCGTACGAACAGACTAACCTCAGCCCCACATTCTCTTTCATATGTAATAATGCTATTCATTGTCTTTAAAAGTGTATCCAAATCAAAAACACCTTTACAGTGAGTGATCCTATTTTTATTTTTATACACGATGTGAATATTTATACTTGAATATCCATCTTAATTTAGCAAATGTAAATCTGTTAATACAGAAATAGTTTCAGTTTTTAAATTTCTTCACTATCCAGTTGATATTTTGCACTTTTTTCATATCCTTGTATGAGTTTACATCTGGAAGAGATATACTAATCAATATTTCAAGGTTAAGAAATTTTTATATATCCTTATGGTGACTCAGATTATAGAGGCAACATGAGAATCTAGAAATCACTAAGTGTATGAGGATTAAGAAATATTAAATTACTTACTAGTAATTATTAGTCACTACACTTGCACTGCTTTCATGTCCTGCTAATGGAATGTAGTTGATCACTAGTGAAATGCAAGCACAGAATCTTCAATAGTCTCAAACCAGTCACTGGAAAAAGCTCATAAAAATAAATACATTCTATATGGAAATTGAATACAGATTAAATTGTTGAGGATTTAGAAAGTTTATCAGTTGTGTAGTTAAATTATCTATTAAATGTATCTCCCATCTTCCATGAGGAAAAAAAATAAATAAATAAGGCATCATATTTATAAACTATGTCAACTAAATATCTGGGAAAATAAGTTTTCTTTTTCCTTAGAGTTGGCCCATATAAACTTAATAGTTCATTTATTTGTTTTTTTTCCCTTTTCTCTAAGCTGTGGTCTGAATTGTCATTACATGTCAACTAATGGGAGGAGAGGCATTTTTGAAGGCAAGTCTTTCTTGACTGGGATATGTATTCTGTCACAGATCTGTGTGAGTGGCTATACTACATTTTACATACTGCCTTCTCTGGATGCAGAATGATGATTACTGTTCTTAGTAATTGAGGTTTCCTGAGCAACCTGAAGTGCAATCTAGGTTATAGACATACCATTCTCATATCAATAACACCTAGTTAACAGAAAGGTTGAGTAATCTCCTTTCTTTGGGGATTTAAAGACACTGCTAAATGAAGTCCCAAATAACTTTTTAAAAACTCTTATTTGGACTGCAGACAACCAGAGACAGTCTTCTTGATTTTTTTATCACAATTCCAAAAAAAGTAAAAGAAATTTCCAATGAGCAAAAATAAATTGATTACTTGGTTACTCTGGTGGTTACTATGTTGAAAAATAGTATTTTGTAGCTCAGAATTTACTGTATCTGATAGTGTTCTTATATTCTTTGTAACTATTGCATTTTCCATGGAAATAAACAGGAGGCATTACTTTCAGGGCAGACCATGTAGGCAGTCACTAAGAAAACAGGAATTAATAAATTCTAGGAATAGCCATCAGACTTGCTCTGTGACTTATATTTAAGCTCATTGGTAGCTAATTCTAAAAATAGACATACAAAAAGTCTATGCTTACCATTATGCAGAAATGGTAATGCAGGATTTGGTGCTGGGTCTGGTCCTGTTCAACATCTTCATCTCTGACCTTCATGAGGGGACAGAGTCCATGTTCAGCAAGTTTGATGATGATACAAAGCTGGGAAGAATGTCTGACATGTCAGAAAGCTGTGCTACCATTCAGTGAGACCTGGACAGGCTGGAGAGCTGGGCAGAGGGAATCAGATGGATTTTAATAAGAGCAAATGCAGAGTCTTGCACCTAGGGAGGAATAACCCCATGCACTGGTACAGGTTGGGGGATGAGCTGCTGGAGAGGAGCTCTGAGGAGAGGGACCTGGGTGTCCTGGTGGATGACAGGCTGGCCATGAACCAGCTGTGTGCCCTGGTGGCCAAGAAGGCCAATGGGATCCTGGGGTGCATTAAGAAGGTCATGGTCAGCAGGTTGAGGAAGTTGATCCTCCCCCTCTACTATGCCCTGGTGAAGACTCACCTGGAGTATTGTGTCCAGTTCTGTGCTCCCTGGATTTCTATAGGACCCTTCCAACCCCTACAATTCTATGATTCTGTAGGATTTTCTTAAAAGAAAAGATACTATATCCTTCTCATATATACCACCATAGGTTGTTAGACACCCTCTCTGGACAAAAATGGATATTTCCCTGAGTGTTTTTGCCAGTTAATAGGCCTGTGTTCATTCTATATCTGTATTAGACACATAATTCCTGGCAAATATCTGAAGTAGTCATCTCAAACATGATAATAAATTTCAGTGATACGAACCCTGAATGTTTAATGTAGAAATGGTTTTGTGTAGAGTCTACTTCAATGTATTTCTTTGATTTTCAAGGGAGTTTGAAAGATCACAAAATGTTGAGGTCAGCATCAAAATGAGGTCCTGGTCTTCCCTGACAGAGTTATGATTTGACTACTGTGTCGTTATCCCCAGCTAAGGAGCAATTCATATTAAAACTGTGAGATTGTGTTTTGTTGTGAGGAGGAAACTGGGGACAAATGGAAAACAAAATTTAAAAATCTCTAATAAAAGGATTAAATACAGTGTCAAATGACATAAAAAATACTTAAACCGCTGTAGGAATTCTATTCTAACTTTCAAGTGCCTGGTCTGAATAGTTGTATATCCACCTTGACAGGAATATTTTCTCTATGAGTAGCTTCTGTTATTGACCACCCTTTTAGCATAAATCACAAGAAATTGATTTGTTTCTGGGGTCATAAACACACTTCCCTCTTAGAAGTAGTATAAAGTATTTAGGTATAGTGAATACTACTATCTATTTAATCTAGTATCAGTTTATAATCATTGCAATGCTTCTGTTTATTCCCAACTCCAAATTCAGAATCTTGTCTTGTTTCACAAGGAAAATGTGTATGTATATTTGGACAGGAAATATCATCTTTTTTTAATCAGATATCTTTTTAAAGAAAAACTCAAACTTGATGGGAGTACACAATAAGAGATTATTTTACTCATAAATGAAATGACCTAGTCATTTTCTAAAGTAACTTTATCTTCTCATAACACATTAACTGCCTAAATTTTGACAAATCTGTTATTATTTTTTTTTTTTTTTTTGCTAAAACAAGATCATTTTATCTTATGTGACACAGAAAAGCTTACAGTTCAATGGCCTGTGAACTCACAATTAAGGTTCAGTTTCTTTACTGCCTTAATTAACCCAAAGTTTTGACAGGAATCTGTCTTATGCTCCACAGTGCTTTGACTCCTTTTTTACTCTGGATTGGTATTGTATTCATTGGAATTACTCTGTGATATATAGATATTTATTATTAAATATTCATAAGGGTAAGTAATTAAAATGGTCCTCTATATCTTTTATGAGCATTTCTGTCACTGGACCACAGAGCAGTTATTAATATTATTGTCCTATGGGGTCATCTTCATAGAGAAATCCTCAGAAAGTCTGGTTTTTGTTGTATCCTGGTGGTACAGTAAGCTCACAGTAACATTCAAGCAAGCCCAGACCTCTCCTGAATTTTGTAACTATTAGTTGAACTGGAGTACCAGTATTTATCTACCCAAGGTGGGAGTTAGTACAAACACCCTTTCTTGATGCCTGTGAATGCAGACCTGGGGAAGAGAAAATTAATTCCACTTTTTTTGAGTGGTTGAATCCCTTGTTCATATGGGGATTTTCATGAACTTAGCCAGTTATATACAACTATAATTTTAGGTGCCTAATTCTCATTAATATCATGTAGACACATTGCTGCTATGGAATCATGAAGATTACTGGATAAAATGAATTCCTTCCTCTCCATGACTGAATAATATCTATATATTATATTCTTTCTTGTTTAGTCTTTCGAAAAACTATATAAGTATGAAAACATAAGATTTCCTGAATGTTCAGAATTATCTTTTTTGAAAACACATTATACAGCATGTTATAAAATCTTTTACTTCTTTATTTTTTTCTCATTGTACTTTGAAATATAAGTGCATAGTATCTAAAGAGCTGATGTTTACGGTTGCTTATTAACAGCACACAGATATAGACTTGTGACAGGCAAATCTAGTTGTCTGCATCCTCTCTTGTATTATTTATGATTAATCTACCTTTTGGTCTACCAAGACTGGTATAAGAAATAGAAGGAAAATTAAATGCACCAAGGTGGTGATGCTGACATGGTCCAGCCTGTTGCGTATGTAGGAAGACTACATACTTTAATCAAAGATCCTTATGGTCATAACACTACTCAGTTTTCTCTTCCCTGTCTACCTCCTCTATCCTTTCTCATTTCTCCCTGTTTTTTCTTTTCTTGCTTCTTGTCTCTCTCTTTCCCTTCATCACATCCTCTGTCCTTCCATCCCCCATAGAGCTTTGAACAATCCAGATACATAACCTTCAGATTTTCAGTGTAGTAAGACCGGAAAAAAAAAAAAAAAGGAAAAACATGAGTAGCATACTACCTTAACAACTTCAGAGCAGTGAAGGAGTCTGTGAATGCATAGGCAAATAACTTGGAAAGTTAAGGATTCAAAAAAAAAAACCAAAAACAAAAACAAAAAAAAACAGATTAAGTTTTTTGCCTGGACAGAGTTTGCACAGGTCTGTTTGTTAATCTGAATTTTGTGATTTATTGTATATTTAGAGGGTGTATTTTCATCATAGACACATTTTTATTATGTGGAATGCACTGTGCATTTATTACAGTCACTGCATCATCTCTTTGGGTAATTGATTTATTAACAGATGCTATAAAATACTGTGTGCATATATGTACCTCTGGGTAAGAATTTTATTCCTGCTTTGTTACAGTACTAAGTAAGCTTACCTCCAGAAACTTCTAAAGTGATTTAACATTCTATTTCCTTTAATAGCAGCACATTTCAAGAAGAGTACTTAATTATTCTAAAGTTTCATTTGGTTTTGTACTCTTATTTTTGCTTCTTCCACTTGTGTGAATTTAGACTATTTTAAGTTTGTATAAATATAGAAAAAAAGAAATTCTGAAAGTTTAGCTTAGAGTGCTGCATCAATTTAAAACTTGGTGTGGATATTACTATAAATAAAAGAAATGGAATTCAGCACTAGGTGAATCAGAAGAGGCTGAATGCAACAAGCCACTGGATGTTAAGAATCAAAACAGCTCAAGAATTCAGGATAAAAACACAAAATTAAGACAGTTGAACTCTATGAGGGAAATGAGAAGGGGCTAATGTTTTATTCTTCCCATACTGAGTGAATAGTTTCATTAGTATTAATAAGCCAACTTGAGCACTTGATTTTAAAACTTAATCCCTCAGAAAGAAAAAAAATGCATTTTCTGTAATAGGAGTAAAAACAGAATAAGTGGGAAAAAAAAAGGAATAAGAGTTTGGTTCTAAACGATGAAAATGTAATGCTAAGGGTAATACAAATTTCTTCAGTTATATAGAAAAATTCTTCAGCTATGTTTACCACTGGAACAACTGTAACCATAAATTCATTACTGTTAAAATTGCAAGGCCAAATTTTTCTTGGAATATTAAAACACAGTAAAAAGAAAATAAACAATAAATGATTGTGGCACCTGCTAGATGTATTAAGGATCCATATTCTAGTGTTGAACTCAGAGACTTTAAGACAGTTGAGCAAGGATATAAAAATGAAATTTTCCTTGTGTTGTGTAAATGTGATTTCTCATATTTAGAACCCAGAAGCACAGCTTACATAAACCACTCACACTGACTTTCATTTATGATTGTGGGTTATTTTTTGTCACCTTGAAAAAAAAATATCCAAACTATGCATTCTTTTTATACATAAGGTTGGGCACTAGTTTCTTGTGTCGAGATGAGTCATATAAGTATTTTAAATAAACAGAGAGACCAAATTCAAAGCATGGTTCTGATCTGCAGGTTTCTGTTATTTATTTTCTGGTGTCAAAGTAGTAGCCTGAGAACTTGCAAAGCATTGTGAACACAGTAGACTGTGGTCTGAATTCCTGGCATAACATCAACATGTAACAAAAAAAAAAAAAAAGTACTGAAGTTGCTTTAAACCACAAAAATCCGAAGCTAAGATCAACAGAGGCAAGCCTGGTGAAAACTGTAACATGAAATCTGTAACATGCTACTGAAGATTAAGAACAGATTGTGTGACATTTATAATGAGTGACATTTTGAAAGTCTCTCTACAAAAAGTGGGAAGAATACTTACAAAGTATTTTATCTTAGAATTTATACCATTCACATGAGCTGGATCACAAAAACTGACAAAATTCATATAAACATGGGCACTGAATTACAGATATCTTCAAATAAATGTCTGTAATTGTTCAGGTAGGAACAAAGTTGGTTTACAGCATGAATATGACTGTTTAAGTGGAATTCCTGTATCAAGGACAAAGATTTAGCAATGCTGTCTAAATGTAATGATACACCAGATTTTTCTTTGTAAGTTTATTTTGTAGTCATTTCTCCCAGTGCATTGCTTATGTGTATCTCTATATACTGAAATCCCTGTTACACAGTCACATTAACAGAACATAAAGCCTTGGTGCCATCAAAAAACAGTCATTGCCTACTCCTTGGATAATTCTTACTTCTTCCTTTCTGACAGCAGGAGATTTTGTGGCTCATTTTTTGTCCCTAAATAGAATCTGTGATATCAAAAGGCTAAAAACTAATTTTGAATTACTAATTCAATTAATTTTGTAATTATATCTCCTTTGGTCAGTTTAGTTTCTAGCTATCTCAAATTTGTGAACTGTGAGGGAAAAAGCTTGAACTTT
This sequence comes from Cyrtonyx montezumae, assembly GCF_038088225.1. Classification (NCBI taxonomy): domain Eukaryota; kingdom Metazoa; phylum Chordata; class Aves; order Galliformes; family Odontophoridae; genus Cyrtonyx; species Cyrtonyx montezumae. Next base: position 17,021,443 of record NW_027071826.1, read on the forward strand.
ATATTTCCATGGCTATGTAGAATTATGTAAACTACAAGCAACTGTATAACCATGGACTAAATTAGTTTTCACTGACCTCATGCTACAGTCAAAGGGTGCGGCTTATCATCTGCAGCAGGTCAACATAGGATCTTTGAAGTATCTTCTAGAGGAACCTAAAACTATCTGCCTTAAATTAATACTTCAATCGGAGTGTATGTTTATTATATTTTAATCTCTCTCATTTTAGTCAGTGCTTTACTTCGGTTTAAAGATAGTACAGTGTGACTCAGTGTTCCTATGCAACATATTGCAGCTTGTAAACACTGTAACCTGATCATGACATTTCACCTTTCAGATCAGGGAAATATACATCTTTTTTCCTCACATCAGCAGATGTGTCAAAAATATCTGAAGACTCATCATTTGCAGCATAAAAAACACCCAGAGATATGGTTTGAAATGACAGAACATTAGTACAAATACTCACATCTCAGTAAATAACCAAGTGAGAAAGGAATTTTATGTAACACTGAGACAAAAATACTTGAGAAATAATTATTTTCTTGCTCTCAGTGACAGTCACTGAGAACATATTTTATTGTACTGTCTATTTTTTTAAATCTCTTTGTGGGGCAAGAAGGTGACACATACCTGGTACTGAAGTCCACTTTTTGCATTTATGAATTATCTCACTGGCTAAATGCAAAATTAGGTAGCTAAAGGGGAGCTTCTGGTGTACCCATCATCTGGCATTTTAGTTGTCACATCAAAGTAAGACTTGGACTTGTGCTACTTGTTTTGTCCTGTGAGCTGTGGTTTCTGCAGAAATGAAACCCATTTTAGCTCAGCCTAGATTGCTATTTCAGCTTTAGAGCACAGTCCCTGTACAATGAATGGCATTGTTTTTTCATCTGATGCTCTGATAGTACTATTCCCAAAGTGAAACAGAAGTTTGTATTAAATGTACCATTTTCTTTCATGAGATTTCACCATCAGTACTCAAAAATGTTTGTTGGGTAATTTTGTAACTTTAATATGTAATATTTGTATGTTTAGAATTCAATTAATTTTAGTCTCAATGTAGGCACATTTGGTTCAGTTGCTTAAAAACAAGCACAGCCTTATGAGATCTGTTTAGAATTTAATTTCTTACTTTTAATCTTTTAAGTCACTCAAATGAACTATATCTGGGTTAATTTTGTTAGTCTAATTACATGTGTGGACTCTAATACTTAAATTAATTACAAAGTGAAATTTCCCCCTCTTCACTCACCCTCACTTACTCGAAGATTTATGCCAATAACAGTGATATTTCTGATTTCAGAACTTAGACTTTTCCTATTTCACTGTTCTCTATAGAAAAGGAGTGCATAATTGAAAGCCCTTCATGTCAGGTCTTTGCAGAAGGCAGATAATATTTTCAGGAAGTTGCATCTTCATGAATCCAAGGGACAATGTACTTTGAAGTAGAGCAGGCATTTTTCAGAGGATATTGGGTTGACTGAATAACTAATATTGGGAAATTATACAGGATACATATTCAGAAAGTTTCCTGAAGGGAACAGCAAAATCTATGTTATGTTAGGCTGTCTGGGTTGATTTTGAGACAGGATAACATTTCAGTATTTATAAAAGAAAAACTTAGATATTTATGGTTAATTTTCCACATAGTTTGGATAAAAGTTTGGATAAATTAATATGTTAGCAAATTTGATTTTTGTGTTAGCTGGTATAAAAGAAGAAAAATCCTTTTTAGAGGGGGAATGAAAAAACAATATCGGAAAGAAAAAAAAACATGAGACTGTAAAGAGGAGGATGTTATGAGGGTACATGTTCCTAACATCCTTTGATTTGGATTACATTGAAGGAATATGCCCTATTAAAAAAATAAGAAAATGAAGCTAGTAAACATGACAGCCTTCCTTTGCCTAAATAAAGAAAAATCTATATAGATTTTTATACAATGACCAATGCAACGGAAGCTGTTACTCAAATCACAGACCAGCATGACAAGGCCACAGAGAGACTTGATCTATGTGCACTGGGGAATTTTCCAGAACTTAAAATGCAAAAGCAAAATGTATATTTATTTTATTGTGTGAACATATGTTTCTGTGAATGAAAAAGTCCAGGGACATTTGTTGAAAGCCAAAGAGATAACAGGAAAAATGTTGGTAAGTAATCTTCGAGGGAAAATTAAAATAAAACTTTAGGAACAGATGGAAACTGAGAGAAACTAGTATGTCCTTTAATATATATCTTCAAACATTTTCATTGGAAATTTCCCAAAAATTTCCATTAGCTTCCAGAATTTTTAAGATTGCAAAGCTGTTGGTTCTGCTGGATTTCAGACTCTGACACTGTAATGGTTTGTTAGGAAAGGAAACCTAGTGAGAACATGAAGTAGAAAGTTCAGGTCCATTTTATGGAGGAGAAAAAATAGTAAAGAAATAAAGAGCATTTCAAGATATGTAAACATACTTTCCACCAAATTGTATATCAGTTTTTGTTTTTGTCCGTAAGCATTCCAAAATCAATGGTAGATGCCTAAAATTCATTTCTAGATGATCCAACAGAAAAGAAATCTTTGAACAAGTCTACAGTTACCAAGAGATACAGAAATCATCATGCCTATTCTTTTAAGGAACTACTTAATAACCAAGGGATTACAGAGAGTAATTAAGTGTTAGGCTACTCTGTAGATGTATAAGTAACACAAACATGTATATAACTAAGTAAAGACCATGTGACATTAAGTTCAACAGAGAACAGAAAAATCCATGTTTGACAGTTGATAGCTCCAGTGAATTTGTGTTTAGTCAGTGGGCTGTAGGGATGGTTTTAGACATCTGCAACACACATAGTTGCTTTGGAGTTATGTATCCTCAATTCTCTTTAAAACTATCGAGGAAAATAATATGCTTTTTAGGGATGTTATATTCATCTGTTCACACAGGAATAAATCACATCAATAAGGAATTGAATCATGCTGTGGAAACACTTGCCTCCACTATGGAAATGGTAGTTGAAGGGGATAAAAGAAGATCTGGATGGATCACCCCCAGTCTGACAGTAGCAGGGGTTTTATTCACAGCAAAATATATAAATATTGCTATCACAATTCTCCAAAGTGATTATACGTAAAATACTTTACTAGTGTACTAGACAGTACTAGGAGGTTTGCATGTGACAGAACTAAATATGATCAAATGAAAAGATCAATGAAACAAGAGGATATATCTTCTAAGAGAAAGGAAGGACAGACGTATTGCCACATCATTCTTCAAATTGTTTCACTGAATAGCTATATGTTTGTTCTGTTTAAAGATTTCTTTGCAATTCTAATTATCATGCTTGTGATTTCCAAAATACATACCTTATTAAAATACACATTAAGAAAAATAATTAAAAATAAAGAAAGGGCTATGGGGAGTAGATTTCTGAAAGATTTTCTTGACTTAAGGTCAAGAAGGACTGATCTTACTGAATTAATTTCTACCTTGGGGTCTTGGAGAAGATATTATTTTCAAATGCATGAGGGTTATTAGAATTTTTCCTGTAAAATATATCAAACAGTGATTTGACTGATTTAAATGTTCTGTTTTTATTTGGTCAGTTCTTTCATCAGTATCTGTAGTAGGAATTTACATTTAGTTTTATCTAATCTTGGAAGTGAACTAAAAGAGAGCTGAATTTCTCCCTTGTATTTGATTTTTTAGGCATTTTCTAGAGATAACACTCATTCTATGTCCTACCATTTCCACCTTCTTTTCAATATTTTTTTTTAGAATTTTTACTAAGAAGTGCATAAATATTAAAGTTAACCCTAATCTTTTAGGTGGTTCTTATCTGTAGGTGAAGATAATGTTGCAGCAGCTACAGAGATGCAGTTCTCAGCTTTAGTTCTATTTCTGTTTCTGAGCAAACAACGCTCTCAATGGAAGTATAACAATTGAAAACTATACTGTTTAGCTTTTGCATACTACTCCATATTTCCAAATATCTGAATAAATCTGTTAAAATGCTCTTATAGTATTTTAAGTAAAATAATACTAAAATTTGGAAGACCACTTTTCAGCTCACAGGGTGGTTACAAAATACGTATTTTTAAACATAGACATTTTTAATTCAAAATAAAAATATTTCTGCATTCTGATATTAATTTATTAAGTGTTTGATATTTATAATGCAAGCTTCAGTGAATGGTTCCGTTTGCTCATATAAATCACTTTATTAATTCTGGCTTATGTGTAAATTAATAAACAGTTCTACACTACACATTCTCACAAAACAGAGTTTATCTTATAAAAGAGTTTTGAGAGTTTTGGTTACTTAGGGTCTTGGATTAATTTTGATTTAATGACTTTTCAGGGAAAAAAATCATTTCTTAATCTAAATTATAATTTTTGGCACTATTTTTTCAGAATTAATCTACGCACATTTTGAAATACAGACACTTCTGAGATGGAAAAGAGTGGGTTTTGGTCAATACCCACAATGAATACACAACAACTTAGATCAGGAAGCAAAAATGAATAAAACTGCATATTAAATTTTCACGTGAATGTAGCTCAGTAGAAGAAACATCACCAGATGTCTTAAAAAAATAAATGAATAAAGACTCTGCAGTACTGCAAAGCAATTGCATTTTTTTGCCTACTTTCACTCCAAGCAGGAGTGATGTTTTTCAAATGCTATTGGCTCAGGGCTGGACTTCACCAAGTATACTTTGTAAAGCGTGCATTATTTGGGGAATAACCATCAGACTTTCAAGAGGTCAAGTTGGTTTAAGCTTTTCAGAATTGTTCAATGCTCTGAAAATATTGAGAATTAATTACAACATTCAAAGATTTATATTTATACTTTCTAAGCTTAGCAATTATTCTGCCTGGCTGTATATGCAAATCATTGTAGATGCATTTGTTCGTTTTCAGAGAACATTGATAACATTTGCTTTCAATCCCTTTTAAAAGCAATTAGACAGTTCCCTGTCAATCCTGATTTTTTTTTCTTGTTATTTTACTCTGTAACCTATCTCTTCCAGCATGTTATGACACCAAATCTACTGGGTTCTTTGCATTAGAAAATCACTTGTGTAATTGTGAGGAAATACATTTAGCAAACAGGAAATTAAGTTTCTTATTGAAAATGGACATACAGTTAATTTAACATCTTCCTGCATATTATTATTATTTTGTCTAGAGCAGTAATCATCAGTTCCATGGTTGAGATCAGAGCTGAACTACACTACTAGCAGCCTCCCACTTCAGTAGTCAAGTATGTTAAATATGCCAGGCTAGCATGAAGAACATATGTGTGTTGTGCATATTAATAAGAAGTGCTAAATAGTGACAGTGAGAAAAACTTAAAAGCTTAAGTGCATATATGTTGGACATTTTCAATATCATCAGTTCTATGTGAATACTTTTTTAGACATGGTGTGACTTACACATTGGTAAGCATTTAATTATCAGACAAATTAAATTACTAGCATAGCCCTGTAAAAGATAAGTAACAATCAGCAGTTGCATCCCTTTTAAAATGTGACTCTTCAACAAGTATACACTACTGAAATATGTTGTACTAGAAGTATGAAGCAATCAAACTAACTTGTTCTGTGTTGTCTCATAAAAAGAGAAAATGTGGCTTTTTTAATTATTGCAACAGTCAAACATCCAGTAACGTCCATTACAGTGAAAATCAAAGTTTTTGTTCTATGTTTCACAAATGTAGGAAAAAGAAGAGGCAATATGTAAAAAAAAAGAAAAAAGAAAAGAAAGAAAGAAAAAAAAAGAAGTTCATTTTTCTAATCATAACAGCTGTTAACAATCACACTCTGTTTTCTTGTATAGATCTGTTCCAGGCCTAAAATTCTTCATGGATGAACCCCTTACTCCTTCATTCCTTCCAGCCCTCAAAACAAAAACAAAAAAATTAAAAAAGAACAGATAAAGAAATAAAGTCCCTGATCTTTTCTTATGACATGAGTTGTTCAGTTTTTTAAAAAAGTATTTCTGGGAAAATATTTTCCAATAGAAAAAAAAAAGATATCAGAAACTATTCAGCTAGCTCTAGCATTTAACTCAGAAGTGCTTTGATAGTATAGAACAGAATGGCTTGTGTTCTGTGGGAATATGTCTGTTCTTCAGTCATTTAAACTATTTGCTTGTGGATTGCATGAATGTATCTGATTTAGTCTTTATCTGGTCCTAAATCAGCTACTTTTCAATTTAAAAAAATCACAGAAATAAAAATGTGGAGTTGCAGCAGCGCTGTCAGCAGTCTAATGCATAAGGTGTGGATGGAGCCTTGGCCTGGACACAAGGGCACTGGGACAAAGAGCAAACCACACTTAAGTTTTTAACACTCACAAAGTTTGACAGTTGATTGCCTTCGGGTTTTTATTTGGAATTTTCTTCCAGGATGTGATGGGTTTGCATGGAGTTGTGAGGCTGCACAAAAACATACCTGTGTTACAAAACACTAAAGATCTTTGGATATACATAGAAATATATAGTTCAAACCCAAAGCTCTGTTTACTAGTGAAATCCTACTGTGAAATACTTGACCCTTGAGCTGCTCTATTGGATTTGGTCAAAATGCCAGTGTCCATACATGTAACACAGACCCACAGCATTGGAATAAGTTGTGTCTGAACTTCTGTCAGTTTCACTGTGAAGGACCTGAACTAATATTTTGGTTGAACTTAGTCCCTTTTCAAGTTATTTTTCAGGGCTATGACTTTTTTTTTTTTTTTGACTAAATTAAGTTAACCAACATTTCTGGTTTGAAAAAAAATGTTATCATTCTTTAATAAAAAGAGAATTGCTAGTTGCAGGTTTTACTTTGTGACTGTTAAAATCCTGTCCAAAACTAACTGTATGATTTATGAAGAAAGCCTCGCTTTCTGGTTCTTTTTCAAGTCAGCCTGTATGACTTGAACAACAATCACTAAGCAGTGAAATATTAGAATTTATTTACTTACTCGAACTCTTTTCATAAGGCGGTTATTCTAAAATTGTAGCAAACTAAACATCTCTAAATCTAAAAAATATATATAAATTCTTTTAGTTTATGTTAAAGTTAGTTGATTCTCATGCCAGAAATTCTATCCAGTTATGGCCAGACTGGAATGACTATATTTTAATAGGAGACATAAAGACCAGACACAAAATACTTAGCTGCCATTTTCTTAAGAAGACATCACGTTTGTCCTGATTTATTAATGTACAGTCTTCTTTTACATGGCCAGAAGTGAAACCATTAACATAACAGATCACTCTTTAAGTTAATAAATGCTGTCTTTAATGTACTTCTCTCTAGTGTGCATCTAAGCATACAATTAAAGGGCACAGATATAAATCTGATGATGGAAAAGTCCCTTACTGACCCTAAAAATGACCTCATGATCAATTGATGGGAGAAGTCACAGTGAAGCCATTTGTAAAGAGACTCTTTAAAAGCTGTGCCACAGCAACCCAAAGCGAGCTACAGGATTTTTTGAGAATTTTATTTTACACTCTTCATCATACTGTCATTACAAATATTATATTTTAAAGTATTATGTCACTGATTGTGAACATCCTGGTCATTCTTTGGTTCTACATGTTTTTAATGTTCTATTATGTCAGAGACTGCTATTTTATATTTTACCACTTATGAAGAAAAATTAAGTTCCTACTAATACTCTGAGAATCATGTTATTAGGGATGTGAAATACTTGTGGAAGATGCCATCACTCAAACAGGACTCACTGCCAAAACATAAACATTTTCAAGGGTATATTAAGCAAAAATTTGGTCCTATCCTTGACTCAGCTACAGAACTTTTTTCTGGACAAATGATTGAATCTTTCTTTGCCTTAGCTTTCTACCTAGAAAACAGAAATAGCAATATTTTCGAAATGTTTTCTATCAAAGACCCCTAAGATCATCCAGTCCAACTGCCTATCTATAAACAATATTTCCTACTTATCTATGTCCCTCAGTACAACTTCTAAACATTTCTTGAACACCTCCAGAGGTGGTGAACCTACCAGCTCCCTGGGCAGTCAGTTCCAGCACCTGTCCTCTCTTGGAGAAGTTCTTTCTAACTTCAAACCTGAATCTCTCCTGGTGTAAGTTGAGTTCAGTCCCTGTAGTCCTATTACTAGTTACATGGGAGAAGAGGCTGACACATAACTCACCACAAACTCCCTACAAGTAGCTGTAGAAAATAATAAGGTCAACCCTGAGCCTTCTCTTCTCCAGACTAAACAATCCCAGCTGCCTCAGTCAATCCTCTTAAGGCTCGTGCTCCAGACCCCTCACTAAGTCACTGGTAGATATGACATCCGTTGAGTTTGGAGCAAAATTATCCTGTTTTCTGATTACCAGTCCTCTCTGGATTTTTGTTCATCAGTTCACTTTAAGTGTAGACGTATGTGAGTAGGTAGAGGAATGGCCTTGGAGACTGCAGAGTTGGTTTTAAGATAGTTTATCTCCTATTTTCTCCCCTGTGGATTTATTCTCTCTCTATTTTCATTTTTTAATTCAGTCATGAGGCAAATTTTTAACTACACTCACAAATCGCTTCCATTCTGATATAACAGTCGGTATTTCTGTAAATATATAAAACATCAACTGAGGTTGCATTTTTCTACATGCAAGTAACGCTTTCGGTATATATGATGCAGAAGTATGAGAAGCTAGTATTTTGATGCTCATTTCCCAAACAATTTTCAAAATGTAGAGTTTTCCTCTCTTTTCTTATATATTTAATAGCAGAATCATCAAATACTTCAAATTGGAAGGGAACTTTATATGAACTAGTCCACTAATATGCTGAAAGAACCCAAAATCTATAATTTCATGAACACACAGTGAATAAATAATATAAAAAAAATCAAAGATGTTCACTTTGTGTGATAAGTAAAAATGTGACTATAAAAAAATAACATAAGAATCGTTGACTGTGATGAACCCTTTCTGATGAGAATGCAGATTACAAAAGGAGAGTGTATGTGTTAATGAATGTAATGTGTTTACATACCAGCCAGCCTCTGTGATACATCAATACAATAATGTCTTTTATCTATTTTTGCAATTTATTACATGAATTTGTTACACTACAGGAAAGGTTTTAATTTCCATTCAAGTTCCCAAGCCAAATTTATGGCAAACAGATTCAGCATAATACTGTTCATGGGAATATCCCCTTAACTACCAGTGAAGTGCATCACTGGAGTCAAGTTAGACAGTTATTTTAACAGCAGGCAGAAAAACTACATAGTAATATAGAACAAAAAGTCATGAGAAATTCCATGGATATGGCCTGAGGTCTGAGTTTACACTGAAAAAAAGTTTGAAAAGTTAAAAATTAAAAGAAGTATAATTTGTAAGAAGTAATCTGCTTAAAAATTAAGAAGCGCCTTATGGTTGAGGCCTGCTGTGAAAAGGAAAATAAAAAGACCTTTTAACCTGATTATAGAGGCATTTTAAACTTCAGAGTTGAAACATTTCAAGAACATGAAAAATCTTCCTTCCTGTATCTCGGATTTTCAAGCTTGAATTAACTGCTGAAACAAACCTTGTAACTCAAATTTATGTTTTTGTTTGCTTATTTTATTTTTCTAAGAGCTGAAAAAAATCATACAAATTCTTGAAATGATACAGATGTCAGTTAGAGGAATGGTTCCTTTTAAATGAGAAAAAATCATACTTCTAAAGATACCAACACATAATACCTATCCTCTGAAAAATTATTCTTCTTATTCTTCCATAGGATGTGGTTGTCCCACTATAATGCAAAGCAGTGTTAACATTATATTGAAAGCTGGCACAGTGACTAGTAAGTTCATGAGTACAAAATCAAGATGCGAATATACCTACATTTGTTAAAGACTGACAAAACACTGATGTTTTATTCTAAGTCAATATATCACAGTACAAAACAGTGTTAGGATTGAAGTGAAAAATTAGATATCTGAAAAGGTTTTCTCTCATAACAAATTAGCTCAGATGCGAATTATCCCAAGTGTAGATTCCTAAAATCTATCCATTGATAAAGGAAGTCAACTGAGATTCGGATGATAGATAAAAAACAAAACAAAACAAGAATGTAATATTTTTTACATGAGAAGCTAAGCCAACATGTCAAATTGAGGACTATCTGGAGACAAAACATAAATGAAGAAGGCCAATGAAAACATAATTATAACAATTGGCCTAGAAATAATGACAGGATTTATGAAGAATAGCATGAGCAGGGTGGGCCAGGAAGAACTCAAATTCCCATTTCACATTCTGCTAAAGTGTGGGAATTAGGGAGAATATTTCCTCACATGGATTCTCATTTCAACCAGCCAGAACGATGGAGTGAAAATCATGTAAATCTCAAGACTAATGAACCATATGTACTTGAAATTGCACTTTTCCTGATACTGGAAAATCAATTAATCAAACAAACAAACAAACAAAGAACAACAACAAACCAACAAGATTAACATATTTTTCAAAGCACAGTATTCACCTGCATTGTCAGAATAAAGATTTTCCCCACCAGGATTAAAATATCAGTATTGTAAACATAAAAGGAAACAGTGAACAGTGGCACTTGTATTGAAAGGGACGAAATATAAAATAATAAGAACAATCTATTGAAGTTTTCCTCTTTTTCCTACATTAGGGATCAAGATACTAAAGTGTTGAGAAATATAGAAATACTTGGAAAAGTAGATAAAAGTAAATTTCAAAATATAACAAAGTGTGTCTGTTGAAGTTGTAAGATACATTACTTCAAACTGCATATAATACCAAACTCTACTGGTATTTCTTCTGGGCATAATGTTAAACAAGTACTATAATAAAATGCATTACAAAAATATAAACATTTAGAATGATATGTTTGAAAGTCTCTGGAGATGGATTATGATGTTCATATTCTGGCACTCTACGGCACAGAAAATTTACAAGTAAGCATAATGTTCTCTGGACTGAAATTAATTCTCAACATTTTAAACCTTCTACATCTAAAATTTTGTCTAAAAATAGTGGAGACTCATTTCTTCCTGTCATTTCAAAAAACAGAGATGATGAGTCTCCACGACTTGCCTGTAGACCAAGCAGCTGTCCTTGTCTGTGCATCATATGAACTTCATGTACTGAGGGTGTGTCCTGATTTCATCTGGGACAGAGTTTGTTTTGTCTTCACAGTATCTGCTATGATGCTACATTTTGCCTTCAGGAGAAAAAATGATGTTGATAACACACCAGTGTTTTAATTATTACTGAGCAGTGCCTTACAGTATCAAGGGCATTTCAGTTTCTCAACTTTCTTTTGTTCTGACAGAGATGATGCTGGGGGGCACAAGGAGCTGGCGGGGACAGAACCAGGACAATTGACCTAAACTGGTCAAAGGGATATTCCATACCATATGATATCATGCAAACAAACTATAAAATTGAGAGGAGTTGTCTAGGAGGACAAGAGTTGGCTGGAAGGGCAACTGCTGCTTAGGGACTGGCTGTGAATTGGTCAGTGGATGGTGAGCTATTGCTTGTGCATTACATATTTTAGAAAGTGTACATACACGCATGTAATATATTACTTTTGTGTATCCTTACTGCAACTTCTAGAGAAGTAAAAGGCAACTTTGATTAATTTATTTGTTGATCTCTGCTTCACCTATATTATTCAGCGACAAGAAAAAAATATGAAAAAAAAATCATTTATTATGGATTTGTGACTAATCCTCAAAAGGAAAAATAAGGTCCAGTATCTCAGAAAGGCACAGACATCATTAGATTTAAAAAAAAGTCTAATAATAGTAATAAATCTTCTATTTTATTTTGAAACATCACTGTTTCGATGAAATCTAATGATCCTTGGTTTCTAATTTCTTAATTCTTGAATTTATATTACTTTTAAAGAAAACAATAACAACTTGGCTAATCATTACTTTGTAACACATATGAACTTATAAAGGACATGAAAACATGTATCAGATCATCAAATTCAGTAACATCTCTTCAATATAATACATGTTCAGGAGAAACAATATAAGCAGTATAAGGATACTGTGATAACACTCCCAGTCTGACTTCAGAGATTCTAGAAATGAGAAATTGGAATAAAGTTGTATTTCAGTGAAAAATTTTGAAACAAATAACCGAGAAACTAGTTTTTGTTGAAGAACCTCAGTTAGTAAAACAGAGATTCAAAATTATAGAATATCATTATAAAATCATAGAATCGTAGTATCACCAAGGTTGGAAAAGGCCTCCATGATCATCCAGTCCAACTGTCCACCCATCACCAATATTTCCCACTAAACCATGTCCCTCAGTAAAACATCTAAACATTTGAGGAGGATAGACTATTTTAGTTAGTGTTACTGTAATCTATTGCTGACTGAACTATATGCTGAGCGTTGGCATGTTATTGATGTAAAAGCCCTATTCATTCTCAAAAGCCAAAAGGCAAGACTTTCCTTGCAGCTTCTAAAGTATCCTCTGTTGGGACTGTTTCATGTGAAGGGAATTCAGTCTCCATGCTGTAGTTAATCCTTAACCTTCAATCCAAGTCTGACAAGGAAAGTGACACCTAATGTTGATTAGAGTGATGTGTGTTGTGACATGGACACAGCTCCACTGGGACCTGGATTGCAATCAGCAACAAATTACCGGGAAGGCTTTGAACAGATTAGATCAGATAGCTGTGAAATTTTAGCCATTAAATGTGTTTTAGCCAAATTTAAACTAGCGACTGATAAGATAGTGGCCCCATATCATCACTTTGGTTATTCTACTTACAATTTACTGATCCATCCAAAATCTGGCTAGAATTGTATGTCTTAAAAGACATGCACCAGGGTATCAGAATTTTTTTTTATTTTATAGATGCGTTTTTTTCATTGAAGGCAATGCATCTTGTTTAGAAATGAAACTAAACTAATGGAGAGTCAAAAACAAAATGAAGACGATGTAATCATAACTAGCATATTATAAACATAATACATGTTATTCAAGCTCTCACACACTATTATTTATTTTTTATTTTAAAATTTCTGCTGTACTTTCATAGAAACATGTTAGGGTTACACATACTGTTAAAATTGAGGGGCAAGATATATTTTTAAATATATTATCTATTATATATTTTTAAATATCACTAGACATACAGTATCTTTTTAACAAGAAAAAAGAAATCTTTATTTTAAGGTATTAGGAATATAAGGAGCCAAGTAAGAAAGACTTGCACATTGAGCCTTAAAACAACACTGTGGAGGGCCAGAAAATCTGGAAAATCATTTGAGAATATTAGAAATATAGTAGATTATTATATATGAATAAGCCAAAAGGAGCAGTTCCAGAAATAACTTCTGGTTACCTATAGGAAAGATTGGATTAAGCACAAAACTAAATAGATTCTCATACCCTCACAGAATCTCATAAATAAAGATATAATATGAAGTATGAAAAATAAAAATATACACGCACAGAAATCTGAAATATAAAAATATGTTTTTCACCTGAAATAAGGACCTGAAATCATACCTAATAAAAGTCCAACAGCTCTTTTTAATGTACAGGAATATTTAAACTGTGCTTAATCTGTTCATATCATTAACTTCTCTTTTAGCTTGAAAATGTGAACAACAGGAAGTTTTTTAAGGATCGACACTGCTCACTTGGGCTTTCCTTCTTCCTACAGTATGGGTCACAGAGAGGGGCCTGTTAAGCTCTGACTGCTATTAGACGCCTTTCCACTCCAATACTCAACTTTCACCCTGCACAAGCAAGAGCAAGGAAACACTCACAGTTTCAGCTCTTTAACTCTGAAGAGTAAGCACTTTGTGGGTGGCATTGTCGCTGACTTAGTTACTTAGCTGGACACACCCAGAAAAATCCACTAAATCCTTTCCAGAACATAGAATAACAGGAGTATTTCAGGACCGATCATACCATAAATATTTGTGGGAAGTAAACATTCTTTTCTTTAATGAGCAGTGAAACTGAATGAATGAAAATTTTTTTCAGTAGTCTCTTACTTCCAGCTACAGTTCAGGAGATGCTTACTTTAAACAAAACATCAGGATGCCTTTAAATATGAAGTTTATTTTATATCACTTAAAATGCATTGAAATTGGTATAATTATTCTCAATTTATATAGGAATAAGCAACTTTAATTCAAATCCAGATCTCAGATTCTTGTTGGGTCTGGATTACTTTTACTTTTTTTTGTAGGTTTTTTCTAGTGGCTGTGTGCCTATTGACAGACTATATCTTCAGTGATATATCTTTAAGTTATTAAATTATTAAATCTAGTAAAAACTGTAGAAAATATATGTAATTACTGAATATTCAGTATAAAAAAATCTCATTTCTATCTAAAGAAGAAATTAGATTATTCCTTACCTAAAATAAGCTGAAAATTATTTGAGGATTTTTTAAATAAAGGATAGAAGAAAGCAAGTATGATGTATTTTAGAGGATGTTTTCTGGGAGAGATAGAGTAGGTTGAATAACATTCTTGATTTTGTATATTTGACCATAGGAGTAATAATGTAATTGTAACCATAAGTTTATTCATTTCTGAAATAGCTGTAGGAGATTTACAATCTGAATGATATTATCAGCCTGCAGTCATAACCTAGAAACTTTTTGGCTGCGAAAGCATGACACTGAAAATTCAGGCACAAAAATTATCTGGTAATACATTTTGGAAAGCAGACTGCAGACGTGAAAACATATAAAACAGATATGTTGATATGTATAAATACATCTGATTTTGTTCTCCAAGTGTTATATTAATAAATGGAAATCAAAAGAAAGGCATCCTCTGGAACCTTTCATATTATGAGTATGGGGAGCTAAAGGATTGCAAGGCATTGCCTGCTCCAGAAGAAAAATTGTATGAAATACTTCCTGTTGAGGCTGCATGGATTTAAAAAAGGCTTTTTTTCTTTTTTCCTTTTTTTTTTTTTTTTAAGTTTAAAATGTATCGAAGATTATCTATTAGAAAGGAGACTGAAAGACAACGAGTAATCCATGACTCTTTTGCTTTTAAAATTTGAATGAGTCATTGCTATAAAAATATTGCCCATGGCCACAGCATTGTGGAATGGGTTTCATTTATGCGTTGGTTAATTAATTCACATTTATTCTGTGTAACTGAGTGAAAAAGGATACTCAAGTTTATATTATGTTCTGGTTTGAAGCACATGAAACAGATATCACGTCAGAGAGATGCAGTTTTAATGATATAGTACATTCGAATTCATTATTCTTTTAGAGAACTGTGTGCTCTCATGCATACAGAGAAATGGATACATGGATGCAGCAAATACTCTCAAACGAAAAATAAATTACTTTGTTGTCAATGTAAAAAGGAAAACAATACTTACCACTGTGCTTTGCATGGCCAGCAAAATGCTGACTAACTACTTGTTCTATGGAAATAAAAATCCCTATGTCAATTACAAAAATTGGTAGTGTTTATCTGCACCTGCTATATCTCAATCCACAGTGGGATTTCACCTAGTAGTCACCCAAAATAAAGCATATGAAAATACTGCAAGAACTGTAGTGATGCTAGAAAGGCTGAGAACTACTACTCTACACCACGTCCGTGTCCTGCAAGATTTTTCATAACGAGTGTCGTTAAAGATATGTGAACACCATTTTGTCATTACAAATGCTGTGCAATTGTCTTTGTTTTATGTTCAGAACAAATAGGATTCTGCTTTCAATGTGGTAGCCCAATTGATGATTGTAAGTAGTTAACAATACCTTCTGAAATAGTCATAATTTCTTTAAGACAGATTTTTATTTCTGCCAAATAAATTTAAAAGCAAATCATTGCATCAAAAATACTTAAGAAAATGTGAGGCTAATCAGCTCTAAACATATGTGATTCTTTTATTTTATATTTTTCAACAACAGTAGGTAAGTTATTCGTGACAAGTAAATGCATTTCTTGGGCTAACTACATGTGCAATATTCTTCCACTAAATCCTTTCCTGAAAATAGAATAACAGGAGTATTTCAGAACTGATCATGCCATAAATATTTGTGGGAAGTAAATATTCTTTTTTTTAATGAGTAGTGAAGCTGAAGCTGAATGAATGAATAATCTTTTCAATGGTCTCTTACTTTCAACTACAGTTCAGGAGATGCTTACTTTCCACAAAACAATAGGATGCCTTTTAGTATGAAATTTATTTTATGTCGCTTAAATTCCAATGATATTTGCAGAGTTATTCTCAATTTATATAGGAATTAAAAACTTCAAATCTGATCCAAATCTGTTAGATGCTTCTGCTGTGTCAGAATATTTCCTCTTCACAGGGCAAATGCTGCTATTTCATATTGGATTATTCCTTGCTGAGCACATGAGAGCTTAACCTACTGAAAAATATATCTAACTTGGTTGCTCATGCCGTGATAAAACAGACTCTGGATACCATAATAATCTATGAGCCTAATTTAGCCTTATGAACCCTTGCATAGGGAAAAAAGAGTGAATATTCAGCCAGCAATAGTCCTGGGGCATATAGAAAATCAAAGGAACAGCAAGTATGGTATCTACAACACATGCATATAATACATATATGCTTCTGTAAAACAGTTTTCACTAGAGACACATGGGCTTCTTCTAAACTTCCCATAGTCTGGGTGAGATATGTTGCATTAGCTTTCCAGTTGTATGAGGGCTTTCCTTCATCCTCAGAACAGCAATCTAGGAGGCAAGTTATCTCCACCTGAATCAAAACCTTTCTCAGCATTTTCACAGAGTTCAGGTGGGGACAACAGAAAGATTTGAATGAAGTATATTTCAACACACTCATACCTACTACAAATTCTAATATTTATTCATTTCACTGTTTATATACTTGCAACTTATGACAACTGAAAAGAGCTCAAATTCCTTGTCTTAGTTGCTAAGCCTATTATGAAGGATTTGATCTACTGTATGAGCAATGAAAATTTATACTGCACAAGCAGGCCCTACTATTGCCTTTTGGGAAGGGAGAATAATCTGATTATTTCTCTGATTCTATTCACATTTGTTATGTTAAGCTAGTTTATATATATATATATATATATAATGTTGACTGGCATTGGTAATGGAGAATAGAGAAGGAAGAATAATCTCAGAAATGATTAGGTGAATATTTTCAAATTTTGGTGAATACTCCTGTCCATCAGTTTTCTTAGCCCTAGAACAAAGAAAAATCTGTAATTATTTTAATGTACATCACTTATTTAACTACCATGGTTACTTATCTCCAAGTTGTAAACCAACAAGCAGTGATGAGGTTTTATGACCAAGATTATGTAAATTTGGATTGCTATACTACAGCATTAATAAAAATTAATGTTGACTAATTACATAAAGAGATCAACCACTGTTAATTACTGAAATTCAAAATACTTTTTAATACTTCAAAAAACTAGCAGAAGCCTAATTAGATTAATATACTAACCATTGATTTTTGTTAGGTAATAAAATTGCATGTCCTCTTCTCAGGCTGAAAGGTTTGCTTTCTTTATATATTTTTGAAAGTTGTGCTTTCCAGTTTTAAGTATGTGTCTATGGTGAGTAAGGAGTATAGTGAGGTGTAGGTGACATTGTAATTATATTTTAAATTACTAAATTTTATGGAAGATACAAAAGAACTGAGCTCATTCTATATCTTTTCATACGTTTATATTTTCCTATGCAAGTTGCAACTGAGAAATGTGTTTTTAAAACTGTTAATTTTTTGTTCTTGCAGTTCAGAACCTGCAACATCTAGAATAACTGGTACAAGTATTATATTTGTATTCTTTCCATCCACCAGTGTATTTACAAGCTTACCACAAGTACGTCATTCTTCTTGAATGTGTAGCCAGAACGAAAATAATCTGGCTTTGTAGACCTATTCTGTTATGAAAAGGATCTGTTCTGGGTCACACACAATGATGCTATCATCTTAATTACAGAAAGTTATTACAGACCAATCCATGTTTTCTGATTTCTGGACAAAATCTTCTCATTTTTCATAACATCTGGAGAAAATACAAGAGAAGGATAGTTGTTGTTTTTTTTTTTTTAATAACAATTGTTCTTCAGTGTCTGCACGGATTGGATTATTTCTTCTCATTATTGCAATCTAAAAATTCAGCTGGAAAAAATTTACTAGAAAATTAGTTTCTATTAAATAACTGTTCTAAACCCTAATATCTTTAGATATGACAAATACCCAGATATTGCACAAGAATATAATAAAAAGTTAAAAAGTTTGGCTTTTTTTTTTGATACATAAATAGTGAAAATGATTGTCATATAGACATAAACCTGAGTTTTTCATAGGCAGATGTGTAAATTTGAAAAACAAGACAGCAAGATTTTATCATGTTTGTGACATAAAGGAAAGGGATTGTCAATCTCGTGGCCCACTGCTTACTTGAAAATTCATTTTCTTGCTATTCCCTTAGCCCTCTTTCCTTTCAGTACATTTTTTGTACAGCTACATAAATGCTTCTTTGGAACTCACACACACAAAACACAGAGTGAGGTGGTGACCTTTAGATGCAGGATGTAGCAGGAGAAGACCATATGTAAAACTCCAGATTTTTAAAAATCACTTGGAATACTCATGGGAAGGTCTAATGTTTCTCACTGAAATAATTCATGTGATTTCTAAATTTTATGATTCAGAGTAAAAAAATGATGTCAATCTTTTTTTCAGAGAGATTTATATCTTGCTGTTATTAAGCCACACTTGTGCGACAGAAATTTTCTGGAGATTTGCTTGACCTGAGGGAAATTCATATCAATGCCAAACAAATAGCCTGGCATGAGACCTATTTGTTCAAATATCAATAAACAAACACCTCAGAGAGGGCTGAGCATTGTGCTATCTTCTTTGCCCTACCCATCACATTGCCCCAGGATTTTTATTTTTATTTTTTGATATAATTTTGGCAGAAAGATTTACATTAGCTAAGGAAAACCTGTTTTTATTTATATAAATGAGCTTCATATACATAACTGAAAACAGCATACACTAAATGCTTGTAATGTGCTTTAGCTGATATTAATAGCTTAGCTCAGAATCATATGGAACTATGCACATGAGTGTTGCCATGGGTTTTTGAATTCTTCTGTGGTAATTTATTTTCTTCTGAGCAACACAGTAACTGTCTAACTTGAAATAGGGACAGAAATTTGCTTACCTTTCAAATATATTTTTGCCTTTTTTCTTCTCACTCAAACTAAACTTTCTGGATAAAATTAGAAATTATGTCACACAGGGAGTGAGTGAGGGAGTCATGATTCACAAGGTTAATCTCTTGTATACAAAAGCTTTTGAGTACAGATGATCTGTGGAGCATACCAGGCTCAATGACATATTTCACATAACAGGCAAGGCAACAATAAATTGCTTTAGTAAAACGGTCTACATTCATATTAAAAAAGAAAATCATTGCACACTTTCTCAGAAAAGGAAAAGCAATATTCTTGGTGCTACGTAACATGAAAGAGAATTTTTGAACAGAAAGAATCACCAGGAAGATTCAATCTTGTAGTGTCTTTGATGGAAGCTGTAAAATGTTCTTAAGAAAGTGCCTCTTTACATAACGCATTGCCCTTCTTTTTCCTGCATCAGGTTTTAAATATTTTAGCTGTGAATGTGTTAACAAGTAACTATAAAACAGCTTGACGCATGTAGATCATCCTCTCCACAGTCCCCATGCAATCATGTCTGCTGCATAATGCCTTCAACTAGAAAATAGTAAATGCAACTAAATATTCCTCTTCCATTCATTGTGTGAAATCTCTATGTTTGTTTGGTTGCTTGCTTTTTCTTTATGGCCAGCTATGATATTTCATTGATTCTGTGAGATGACACTTTTTTGCCTGCCTCATTTTGGTTCATGGATTGATAGGCCAATTCTGACAGCAGACATTCTGTGTTTTCTAGTAATACTACATTTTGTTTATGCAGTGCCTCAGGCTTGCTGTCAAAGACTGCAACTTCAAAACAAACATAATAACAAGAATGCTTTACACCACATTTTACTCAGCCTTAGCAATCATCTTATTCTTTCTAATAGCAGCTTCTAGTAACAATACTGAGATAGCATGTGGTGAGTTAATGAGAGTTAATGTGAGATCATTGACACTGCTGGTTGCCACCAAGTGCAGTTCTGTCAAGTGTCAAGTTTTAGGATAGGCCTACTTTTTTATATACCGCCATGAAATAACTGTAAACCAAAATTTCTCATACAAGTAGCTTCAGGGGTAGTTGAACTTCAGGAATCTTTTATTATGTTATTGGTATCTTCCAATAACAAAATTTACCTCAACTTTTCACCAGTGAGATAGACAGTTTCTTCTATACTATAGTGGCTTTTTTCACTAATGTCATGTTTCTTTGTGCAATATAAGATATGAAATTTTTAGTGAATGGCAGAGAGGAACAATAAAATGAGGCACATTTTCTGGATAAAATGTTAAAATAACTTCAAAATTCTCCAGCAAGCCTTGAAACTCTTTGGCAGTGTATCCATACTGCTTCCATAGCTAGTGTGACTTACAAAGTCTTTTCAACAATCTAGTCCACCACAGATTATTTGTCATGCTTGGACTTCAGTGTTATCGCAAATCTAATGTCAGTCACTGTAGTGTTTCCCAATAGCTGACACACTCAAGCACTGATCACTGGGCTAGGGAGCTGCTTTGGCAGGGGGGTTGGACTCAATGATCTCTAGAGGTCCCTTCCAACCCCTACAATTCTGTGATTCTGTGAAGTCACTGTAAGGCAATTGACTGGTTCTGGCAGAGATAAGGTTAGTTTTCTTCAGAGTATTTTGTATGGTACTATGTTTTGAACTTCTGATGGAATTAGTGTTGATTATGCTTCCATGACTTAGCTGTAGTGCTTACAATATGCCAAGGACTCTTCAGCTTCTCATGCTGACCTGGCAGCAAGAAGGCTGAGTGTTCACAATAAGCTGAGAAGGGACAGACAGCTGATTCTAACTGGCCAAATGGATTTTTCCATATTGCAAGGTATCGTGCTCAGTAATATAAGATAGGGGAAAGAGGCAGGAAGGGACACCTGGAGTTATGGCTTTTATCTTCCAAAGTAACTGTTACTGCTTTCCTGGAAATGGCTAAATATCTGCTTAATGTTGGAAAGTAGTGAATAAATTCCTTGCTTTTCTTTGCTTGTGCACACATCTTTTTCTTTGGTTTCTAAACTGCCTTTATCTCCACCCATAGAGTTTTTTCACTTCTATGTTTCCGTTCCCCAGCCCGCTGGTGTGAAGTGAGTGAGTGGTTGCATAATGGTTAGTTGCTTGTAGGGGTTAAATCACAACAGGCAATCTTATGCATTTAGGAGTCTGTTCTCACCTCAGCATCTATATATTTTAGTTCTAGAAATAGATATCTGGATTTTTTTGTGTGTACTTCTAGGAATGTATTCATTGAGCTGTCTAGGTCTTTATTCTTTCATAGTTACAGTCTGTTGTAGTTTCTGTGCCATAATACCTATTGTGATTTAAAATGACCACATGCTATATGTCTGAGATACTCTACTCACAAATAAATTATTTAGGTTACCATGTCAAAGACAATTTTTGCTGTGCTCTATTTATCAAATAGCTAACATTCCAATTATTATTAATTGAGTGAATTGAGTACACCTGTTAAATAACTTCAGAAAATAAGCTATATCCTGTGCAAAATCTCTAAATATGGTGACAAATAATTTGCAGAATAATAACTCACAAAGGAGTTAAGCATCCTTGTGTATTTTTCCTCATGCAAAATGTTAACATTCTGTTATTTTTAACTTCACAAGGGCATGTAATTTTGTTAATGGATTTAAAATCATTTGGTCTTATTTTGTCATGTTTGCTCCAATCAGCACACAAACCACTGTGCAGGAGGTAAAGCATAGAGATTAATCTCCTTCACTTCATGGCCCTCAAGGAGGCAATCTGTTATTTCTCTTCCCTTGAAAAGCTGCGTTTAGTGATGAGTGAAGTGACTGAGGAAAACTGTGCACTGTGACCTCCCCTGGAGCAGGGGTGATTCCAGAACCATTGAGATAGATGCAGTTTCTGTACAAACTGCAGAAAAACACAGACTTCTTATTTTTATTTATTTATTTTAATTCTCATCACAATTTTCTCTTAATCTCTGTTTACTTGCTTATTTCTTGAAACTTATGTACTTCTAGACAATAAATTATAAGTATCATTTTCACTCTCACATTGCTTTGGCTGTCTCCAGGTGGCTTAATTGAGTCTTGTTTCTGGGAATTGTTTTTTTCAAATCCAAGATGTGTATTACTTTTTATTGGTCAATTTCCTCTCTTTTTGGAGTCTTCTTTTCAAAGCAGATAAATGAGCTCTGTAATACTTCATGTAGGAAACCTGATTCAAAACTGAAACAAAAATTGATGACCCTGCAGTCCTCAGTTCCATATTTTGTGTTGTTTCTGTCATAATGGGCTAAAAACATTGTCATTACCAAAGATAAAAGCATATTGGACAAGTCTAACAGACAATCTAATATTTCAATCTAAAACCAGACTTAAAAAACAAAAAATGAAAAGAGCTAAAATCTAATATTAATAATGGTAATATATATAATCCAGTCCAGAACAGTCAGATTAGTATTCTGACCTAACACTAGACTAAAAATAAAAGAGAAAAAAAATCCTTAATAACAACAACAACAACAATAATAATAATAATAATATAATCCAGACATATTAGCTATTAGCAGGAAAGGAGATACAATTTTTGAATTTTTTTTTAGACTGACTTGATGAGAAATTATCTCAGTTCTCCCTACCAGAGATGGATTTTTAATATTCTTCAAGAGACAATCTTTTTTTTTTCTTTCCCTTCAGGTTTGTTTCAATGTTCACAAGAGAAATGTGAATCTATGTCATTCATGATGCTCCTGTTGATATTCTGTAATATATTATATTTTCTGTTTCTAGAAAATATTTTTCATAATGAAAAGATGAATTCCTGCAAAAACATATAATATAAGTCACTATTCACTGCTTTCTGAGATATTGTCTATGTGTCTTCTACTCTTAGGAAAAGTCTGTTACATTTCTCCCGTTCTGCTTCATTAACACTAAAGACTACAAGCACCTATCTTCAGCTGTCAGAATATTTGAAAATAAATGACTAAGAAGATATGGTTATCTTTTCATAAATAAGCATGGAAGATGCTAGAACAGTAAAATATTTGAATGTGTTTCATTAAAAAGAATGTTCATTCAGTAAAACACAATGTTTTTGTAATTTCTGATTTTAGATCCATTTTTATACTACACAAATGAATATTTTTCTTCAGATTATGTCAAATTCCCCTAATATTTTAAATAAAGAGGAAAAGATGCTCAATGATGTATTCATTTGCATATATCAAATCACTTCAGAAAGTTCAGAGCACTGAATACACATAAATCTCATTTTAAAATGTTTGTCTAAAGGAATATTCTGTTTTGATTATGTGATATCACTGTGATTATACTAATCAGAGGGATATAGAGTAAAACATCACCTAAATTTTTAACACCAGTTAACGGTCTTGAGTATTTGAAAAAATTCAAATAACATTGTGGAAAACAAATCTGATTGTAACAAGATATTTGCAAGACTGGTATCAGATTTGTATTTTATTAGTATAGCACAAAGCAAGAGGGCTTTGCTCTTCTTAGACTGTTAGAAAAGTTTTATGAAGGGAGGATAAAACCCACTCATGTAGTAGCTTCTGAACATACTTTTGGACAGTGTCGAAACAAACTAATTTTGCCTACTTAAAGATTGTGAACAATAGCTGGGAATAATATTCCTAGTTTATCCCAAGTAATATCTTGCAGTAGCAGATCTATGAAGTGCAGCCTTCCATGATCTTAGTACTTTAGCTGAGCACTTTACCTTCTCTTGATGGACAGGGTAATTTTATTAGGGTCAGTTATCATTGTTACTCTCTACCTCTAACTTCTCTCAGCTCTTCAAGACTGTATGTATTACATCAAGTAATACTCAGTAATTTACTACTTTTTTAACAAATGCATAGATGAGATGTTTTTCAAAGGAGTTCTCAAAGGATTGGGCAGCAGATTGCTCACAAATCATTTCCAACTCTGGTGGCTGACATTACTAACTTGAGGTTGTTGCATGGTCTATTTAAGCTGATCAATGACTGTAGTTCTGTTCATTCTAAATGATGTGGACATCACAGAGGTACTCTGACATCTTTAAGAAAGGTCAGGAGTTTAACAAATTGTAGTGCTATACTATTTTCTCACTTGTGGAAGTGACAGGGTCTGGCTCTATCAAGACAGAGACAGGGACATTAATCTCCTATACAGCAGTCTAATTAGGGTGTATATGGTCTCAATCATGTGCTAGTAACAGAGCATTTGGCATAATTACTTCATCCAGGTTTGGCCTCTCACCTGAGGGAGAGCTAATGAATTTAACTGTCTAACCGTTCACCTGAGGGAGGCTAATGAATGTTTGGTTGAAGTGTTTTCTCTTGAAGTCATTATTTTTTCCTAGAAGGATTAAGTGTCCTTTGAAGAAGAGTTCATGTTAGGAATTGAAGAAATTATTAACATTGGCCATGAATATATTTCAATTAAAAGCTGCCTCTCTAACCATGTTCTGAACAGCTTTCTATTAAGAAAAATATAAAATACTTTGACTCACATGAGCCTTGACTCACAGATGCAAGTCTAGCATCCATGTTCACTGCAGGATAGTTGGACTTGATGACCTTGAAATTCTAAAAATTCTATGATTCTGTGATTCTATCCAGGGAAATCCTGCCAGTATTTATACTTTAAGAGGGATATATCAAAATTTTACAAACATAGATTTAAATTTTTTTCTCATAAGTTATTTAAATATTGTTCACATTGACTCACTGAAGAGAGAACTGTCACCTCAGTAATATATTTTTTACTCCAGGAATAGATGACCTAAAAATACGCAAGAAAATTCTATTTTATAGATAAAATTCTATCTTATATTATTTCTGATATATTTTGCAGTTAAGAGTGAATAAAATTTTCAAGTAGATTTTATACTATTATATACTTGTGGAATGGTTTTAATTGTTACTTGTTAAAACCAGGATTTCAACTACCACAAGAAAGTAAAATTTCATGTAGTTGTTGATTAATCACCATGTATTAGACCAATATATTTATTTTGGTTTGTTTCCTTTCCTTTACAATAAAAGGTTGTGTTGAGGGACATGGTTTAGTGAGAGCTATTGGGGATGGCTGAATGGCTGGACTGGATGATCTTACAGGCTTTTCCACCTTCTATGATTCTGTGAAAGTATAATATTGATGTATTTTTCCTGTTGTGTCAGGTGTCTCTCTTAATTACACTTGAAATCTTGTCTGAAAGTATACAATATTCAAAGTAACAAGAAAAACATGAAGGGGAAAAAATAATAGTTCTGTGGATCAAGGCAAAAAAGTCTCTGTGAACAAATAGATATCCTTCCATATGCTTAAATGAGAAATGAAATTAGAAAAGTAATGGAAACTGTTTCTGAATATTCTTGTTTTATCCACAGGTAGTAAAACCTCCCAGAATAAGATTTCATATGTGCTTTTCAGTTTTGTCTTTAAGGCATTTGATCATTTCCTTAAATAACATCTTCCCCATTTTGTTGCTTTGTCCAATGCTCCAGGACACTGCTTAGGTCAGAGAAGGTAGTGAAAGTTGCACTCATATTTATACCACTGAGAGCAGATGATGTTATTTTTCTTAAATTAAGTAAGCAAGCTTCCACACATACACATATTCCATATATGAGTTTAACTTTTTTAGAAGTAAAAATTGCCCCTTTTCTTTGTAGTTGACTTGTATTTGTGTATTGTTTCTTATCTTCTGTTCCTGCTGTAGGAAAAACTAATCCCATCTTTTTGAATCAAGCGTTTTACAAACGAAATTGTAACAAGTATAAAAAGCTAAGTTTGAAAGCCTTGCAAGTAATACTTTAACATGCAGACTTGCCTTTTGGGAGATCAAATTTCTGTCTCCAAGGTTCACCACCAATAAGTAAGAAATTTTAAATCTCACTCCAGCTTCACATAGGTGACTTGGAAATGCTCTGCAACCAACAAACATCACTCTGGAATTTAGAGTTGGTATGCAACACCCTTTCTGCTAAATTGAAGGCTAGATTTTAGCACATTCTCATATGTAGAATCCATGGATTGTAATCACTGGTTTTCTGTTCATTTGCAATCCCCTGGGCAGGAAATTCTGGCCTTGTTATGACAAGTACTGTTAGGAAAGCTCCTAGCTAACCATGACAATGAATGTCATTCAGAGGTACTTGCGAACAGCAGGCTTTGTCTACCAGGAGTTCAATTAATATCTGTTTTGATTTTCAGGTAAGGAAACCTTTAATTGCTGGTAACGTATTTTACAACTGTCCAGAAACATAACCATCTAATTTAACACTCACTATGAATACATACCATAAATAAATAGTGTGGCTTAAAAACTGAAAGGATCAAGGCCTTAAATATTTTTACTTTAGATCACTGCTTTGAAACCAAATTGGTAGGAAAGAGAAGGCTAGTATCATTTGATAGTGTTTGGTAGAGAATAAACTTCAGGTCTCTGCATTCAAAATTAACAGCAGTCTAAACCTCTGCTACCAAAGCTGCAAGTAGTACTCTTCATACATGAGCAGGAAATATCACCTCAGTTGCAAAAGAGTCTTTGACTTTAGACACTTAGTTTCCATTTCAATTGTAGAGAAAATCTTCCTAAAACCTGTGAGGATAGGATATAAAACTCTCCCAATCATTTCCCATTTGTTCATGTAAATGAGAACTCTGCAGTTTTCTTAAATTAAAATATTCTGCCAAATATTTGCTATCTAAAGTTTATGTACCTAGTCTAAGAAAATGTTATAATTTCCTGTACTAGGTACCATTGAAAGATATGAATCCAAGGTTGATTCTAGTTTTAGAAACCAGAGATTAATTAAGTTCATAAGTTCATAAGTTCATAAGTTCATAAGGTTGGAAAGGACCTATAAGATCATCTAGTCCAACCATCCTCCTATCACTATCTCTACCCAACTACTAAATTAAGTCCTTTAGCACCTCATCTAAACGCTTCTTGAACAGCGCTAGGGATGGTGCCTCAACCACCTCCCTAGGCAGGCCATTCCAGTGCCTGACCACTCTTTCAGAAAAGAAATGCTTCCTGAGGTCTAATCTAAATCTTCCCTGGCGCAACTTGTGGCCATTCCCTCTCGTCCTGTCATTACTTATCAGGGAGAAGAGGCCTACCCCCTCCTCACCACAACCCCCCTTCAGGAAGTGGTAGAGTGCAATAAGGTCTCCTCTGAGCCTCCTCTTCTCCAGACTAAACAATCCCAGCTCCCTCAGCCGCTCCTCATAAGACTTGTGCTCCAGACCCCTCACCAGTTTTGTTGCCCTTCTCTGAACACGCTCCAGGGCCTCAATGTCCTTCTTGTAGTGAGGGGCCCAAAACTGAACACAGTACTCGAGGTGCGGCCGTACCAGAGCTGAGTACAGGGGGATGATCACCTCCCTGCTCCTGCTGGCTACACTATTTCTAATACAGGCCAGGATGCTGTTGGCCTTCTTAGCCACCTGGGCACACTGCCGGCTCATGTTGAGCCGAGCATCAACCAACACCCCAGGTCCTTTTCCTCTCTACATTCTTCAAGCCATTCTGCCCCAAGCCTATAGCATTGCATGGGGTTATTGTGGCCAAAGTGCAGGACCCGGCACTTGGTCTTATTGAACCTCATCCCATTTTTCTCAGCCCAGCTGTTCAGCCTATCCAAATCCCTCTGAAGGGCCTCCCTACCCTCAGGCAGTTTGACACATCCTCCCAGCTTTGTGTCATCTGCAAACTTACTGAGGGTACACTCAATTCCCTCGTCTAGGTCATCAATAAAGATATTAAACAAGATGGGCCCCAAAACTGACCCTTGGGGGACACCACTCGTTACAGGACGCCAGCTGGACTTAACTCCATTAACCACTACCCTCTGGGCACGGCCCTCCAGCCAGTTCTCCACCCAGAGAAGAGTGAACCTGTCCACACCACGGGCTGCCAGTTTCCTTAGGAGGATACTGTGGGAGACCGTGTCAAAGGCCTTGCTGAAGTCCAGGTAGACTACATCAACAGCCTTTCCCTCATCTACCTGTCTGGTCACCCAGTCATAGAAGGAGATGAGGTTGGACAAGCACGACCTGCCCCTGGTGAACCCGTGCTGGCTGGGTCTGATCCCTTTATTGCCATGCACGTGTCGTGTGATCTCCCTCAATAACATCTGTTCCATAACTTTCCCTGATACCGAGGTCAGGCTGACAGGCCTGTAGTTCCCCGGGTCTTCCTTACGGCCTTTCTTGAAGATGGGAGTCACATCGGCAAGCCTCCAATCTTGTGGGACCTCTCCAGATAACCAGGAAAAGACGGACTACTCTTCTGTGATTCTTTTTTCCTTTTGTTCTGAGCACCCTGGGGCATCTGCAGTTCTGGCACACATAATAAAGGAAATTTGTAAATAGCCAAAGTTAAACAGAAGAAATATAAGGTTCTTATTTTTTAAATGGTACATAATTTCAACTTCCTCACCCTGAAAAATCTCCTTTATTTCAGTTGTGTTGTTGTAGAAATATAAATACCTTTTCAATTAGAAGTATGGATATATTATGAAAAATAATAAGGGATAACTGAGGAAGTACATACTCTCATTAAAAAAAAATTGAACTTCACTGTCAGTCTTCTAGAGAGCGTTATATACATAGGCATGTTTAGTTAATCTAATCTAAGACCCTTATCTTCTTTGCATCACAGCCCCAAGCAAAATGAGAAAGATAGCAATCCAGAACAAGTGGTGGTTTAACTCACTGTAATAAGCTGTGTGTAATTTAAATCCTTGTTTCCTTCAGTAATTGTATCAATTATGACAAAAATCAGAGCCTGGACTGAAATACATGTTACCAAGTTGGTAATCTGCCATCCTTCACATTCCCCCATAAAAAATGAAATTGTGAGTCAACTGTTCAGAAACAGAAGATATCATCCCAGAATAACTGTCTGGAGATGGACCAACTATTATCTCACCAGAAGTTAATGCAACTATATATAAAATTAAAAGCCAGAAACAACAACAGACGGAAGGAATGCAGTCAGCAGCAAAAAAAGCATTGGTGTTTAACTGTAGTTTTGATTCTTTGTCTTTCCCAAGGGTCCTCTTCCATCTTACACTACATCAACCATTTGGCTCACAGACTGTTCTGTACACAGCGAAGATAAGCTGCACATGTTGCTCTGTCTGGCATGTGATGGGTCACACTGCCTGGCTGTTTGGATAACTCAGATTTGGCTAAGATCTTCATCTCTCTCTCATACTGTTTCTCATTTTTCTGGCCATTTAGGTGTCTTCCTAACAATTTTATGCTGTTTAATTGGAGCCAGAACCTCTCCTGATTACAGATAGCTGAGAAGGTCATTGAGTAATTTTTTAATGATGATAAAAGGAAAAGTAGTATTATTATATAGTCTTTGCTAAGTCATTAAATAAGAGGGAAAACAGTAGTCCTTCCATTGTTCTCCTTGAAGAATTGCATTGTTCTTCAAGGAGATGTAGATTTTCTGGATAGATATAAGATTTTATTAAAGCAACTGATAAATGAAGAAAAGCGTGATATGCATCCCTACAGATCCTATATTCCTCATGAAGTCACAGAACAATAAAATATGTATATTATGTTTTCCAAAAATGCAGTGGTTGGATGTGAATGGAAGGAGGTTGATAGTTTCTTGCTATTCTATAAAATCTGTAGAAAGATACTTTCAAAAGTGTATAGGCAAAGATACAGGTACAACAGGTATTTTGCTTTTATTTTATTTTACTTTAGAAAAGCAATAACTTAAACTCAAAGAAAATACTTTTTAGATTTCTAGAGGGATTTGAAAGAAACAGTTTACAACATAATAAATTTTTATGTTTACTTTTTCTAAAAATAAAAGGATTCAAATTCAGATCTGTGTGAAACCTTGGCTAATTAAAAAAATACCGAGGGTGTGGACTGTGGATTGTATGTGAAAGCAAATCATATCACAGAATTTCTCCTTTTGAATCAAGAAGTTATAAGAACAGCTTATGAAATTTTGTTGTTGATGATTATCGCTTGCCCTGGTTTACTTCTCACTGACACTTTATTTGTAATGGCACTTCTTCATCTCATTTATTCATTAGCCTTTTTAGATGGAAGAGAAAGAAAGACAATTCTGATTTCACTAAAAGATAAATTAAGCAAAAAAATGTGTTCACTTATAACCCAAGAGAAAACACAGTTAAGTGAGGCATGCAATTAATTACAATTTGTCAGATGCATTCAGAGAGAATGACAGCCATTTTGTCCTGAAACTCCCGAAAAACAAACAGTGAGTATTGGTAACCAAGTCTAAAGATATAAAGGAGTAATAGGTAAAAGTCTTTTGTGCTCTGGAAAAGGTCAGACTGATAAATGTGCTATGAAGTGCAAAATACAATTTATTTAAGGCTGAACAGATTAGAAAAAATAATGATCACATGGAAATGATGGTAAATGAAAGATATCTTGGTAGAAGAGGACTCAATCCAAAATCTGAATCTGTACCATAGTTGAGGAGGTATGTAATTACAAGACTGAATGATACATGCTTTCACTGGCTTTTACAAAATTCAAGCCTTGAACATACTACATTCGTAATGCAGAAACTGGGACATACATGTGCCTAATTACTAGGGATATTAGATTGCTGTACTGTACCATCTGACATAGCCAAATAAAAAACTTCTGTCAAACTTCTTTCTACTCTTCCTGCAAACAGACAACAAATTAAAAACATGCATGATTTCTTTTAAAAGAAAATCTTTCATCATAGTCTGTATATTAGCAAGGCATTTGTCTTGTCATTCTTTTTTTTTTTTTCTTTTCTTTTTTTCTTTTTTTTTCAGGGATTATTATAAAAGTGCATTGTCCTCTGATGTGCAGTTCTTTACATTTGGCATAGATCTGACCTCATTAATGATGAATTTTCCTGGCAGAATACCACTTGTTCAGATCAGATCTTGGAAATAAGCTCTTTTGGTCTAAGAATTTCATGGAATGCTACTGATATGTGCACACTGACCCCAGGTTGAAAGTGATTTATTTCAAATTTTGGGCAGAAGTTGATAATTTCTGTTGCTTTCAGAGCAGCAGAGTCATGAGAATTGAGTAATTTAATTATTTTTATTTTGCTATCAAAGATTTCAACAAGCATAACAATACTTTTGCCAGAGCTAAAATCAAGAGAGAAAAATTGCAAGCACAAATTAAATTTAATTCTCAACAGGATTAATTATATATGTTACAGATGCAGAGGACTTTACTCCAGTTTCTTCCAGTTTTGAGCTTTCTCAACTTTGCATAGCATAGTAATTCAGAGTGAAAAGAACTGCAAAGATTTGAAGTGTATAATCTTTTTCTCAAGTTATCCCAAAAGCACATACAGAAGAGGTAAGAGTAACTGTTTTGCAGATTAGACATCTAGAAGAAAATATACCAGTAAATAGAAATATCTACTCAAGGAAAAGATGAAACCTGATGGTTTTGGTAGAAGATGAGGATGTGAGGTTGATCAGTGCCAAGATAAGAGGAATATTATTAGCTCGTTTGAATTCAGCATGAGGTCTTCCTGTTATTTCACCCTTGGTTGTAGAGATGCTTAAGAAGAAATCCCACAGTAACATGAGCATCAAGTCGAACCAAATTAAATAAATTAATTAAATAAACTAATCAAGTCACTTTTTCCATTTGCTTCTTAACGTGATTAAATGTTCAGTGTTTTTAAAAATACCTGACAGTCTGGACCACTGGTGGCTATAGTGCTTTTTAGCTGTGTGCGTATGTAATGTAATAGAAATTTCACAAGTACATGATACAAATCAAGAAAAGAACAAGTTATTCATTACAAAGTTACTATTAAATTTGACAGTCTTCAGTTTTTATGGCAATTGCATTAAAAAGAATGAAAGAGAGAGGGAAGGGAGGAAGGGAGGAAAGGAGGGAGGGAGGAAGGAAGGAAAGGTGGGAGGGAGGGAAGGAGGGAGGGAGGGAAACATGTCTTCTGAAAAGCAAACCAGACAGATTTTCAATGTGCAGTTGCATAGATGGGTAATGCAGAACTTTATAACATGGTTAAGCTGCAATTTAAAACAAACAAAAATCAACTGTGGAAATTTATTATTTTACAACACATTGGAGATCTTGTTGACTATTCTCAAACTTACAGAGATATCCAAGTAGGGTTAAAAAATGAAACAAATAAATAAACATAGCATCCAGCCACCTTACAGAGGCATAGAAAATATAGTTAGTAACTTCATCACTGCATCTTATGTTATTCTGGCTCAAGAAAAAAAGAAACAGTTGCAGACAAAAAATAATTGAAAATAAATAATGATTAAACATGATATGTTATGTTTAGAAATGAAAACTGGTTTGTCAACTATTTGTTCTGAGGTATTTGCTTTCCATATAGAAAATCTTTTTTTTTTTAATTTACAGGGTGTTGGCTAGACATAGACTTTTATCATTCCAGAATCACCCTTTAACTTCTGAATAATCAACACCAATAAGCCATGTTCTGGATATCTTAACACTTCTATCAGGGCACATAATACGATCCTGTTGGGATGCTCTGGGGGCTGATCCTGCTGTGAGACTGAGGCAGCATACTATTGATGGTGGGAAAGCTGTGACCAACATCTACCTAATTGAGGTCACCTCATACCCTTGATACTTTTAGAAAAAGCAATTCCAATGTAATGAGGCATATGAGATGAATTAATCAAAGGGATAAGAGCAAGTGAATTTCATCTCAAAATGTAATGACAATTAACAAATTTTTATACGGACAATTAAGGACACAAAATGTTACATATATATGTGGAAGATAGCATTTCTTGTTTGTGCTTGTATTCAAAAGAAAATATTTTCATGGAAATAATTGAGGATTCATGCTAATTTTAGACTAATTTCTCACCAAATTTACTTAATTGAATGGATTTGTGATAAGGATCTGTCCAAGGGTTGTTGTTTCTCTCTCTCTCTCTCTCTATCTCTATCTCTTTCTCTCTCACACACACACAACCAAAAAAAACCAAAACAACAACAATAAAAGTTCCTCTTCTCTAGGTGACTTAGAAATGAAGTTTAGGGAAACTGAAATATGACATTAATGCATACTAGCATGTCTGAGACATAATCATCAGTACTACAATCCTGAAATAGCCTTCTTAATAATATAAGTGAGGCAAGCATATTCTTGGCCACAGGATAATTGTAGTGTGGCCTGTTATTTAGAGCTTAATAAGCATCCAATGATTTTCTTTTCACTTTTGTATCCTGCAATAAGATACATTTCTCTTTTTCTCTTCTTTGTGAAAAAGAA
The DNA here is from genome assembly GCF_038088225.1 of Cyrtonyx montezumae. Lineage (NCBI taxonomy): Eukaryota > Metazoa > Chordata > Aves > Galliformes > Odontophoridae > Cyrtonyx > Cyrtonyx montezumae. The sequence goes on from NW_027071826.1 coordinate 17,054,938, forward strand.
AAGTGCTTAAACTTGAGATTCATGAAAGTTAAAATGGCATAAAATACAGACAAATGTGAAACTGTTTAACTCTTTTTCTTTTTCTTCTTCTTTTTCTTCTTCTTTTTCTTTTTCTTTTTCTTTCTTTTTCTTTCTTTTTCTTTTTCTTTCTTTTTCTTTCTTTTTCTTTTTCTTCTTCTTTTTCTCTTTCTTTTTCTTCTTCTTTTTCTCTTTCTTTTTCTTTTTCTTTTTCTTTTTCTTTTTCTTTTTCTTTTTCTTTTTCTTTTTCTTTTTCTTTTTCTTTTTCTTTTTCTTTTTCTTTTTCTTTTTCTTTTTCTTTTTCTTTTTCTTTTTCTTTTTCTTTTTCTTTTTCTTTTTCTTTTTCTTTTTCTAGAAATTTAATGGGAATGATTGGAAAGGAACTGCATTGATGAAGAAATAATCAACAATTTTAATCAGAAATAATGTGTTAAAAATGGAATACATTGATGGGAAAATATGGGTAGCCATTAGCAAAAAGTAAATGGGAGCTAGAGATGATATGCAAAATGCATCAACGCAATGGTGTTTTTAAAAAATTAAATAATTCAAATACAAATGTCATTCTAGAAATTTAGTAAGTCAGTCATCTACCACATATGATTATGTTTCTCTGGTAGCCTGAGTGAGGTTTTCAGGTACAATACTATTTCCAACACTGAGCTCTTCATTAAAGCTCTTCATGAAGATACAGGAACATTCAAAAATGAGTAGTTCAGAAAGCAATCTTGCATTTATACCATATACATGAAATACAAATAATAAAGTATGTAGTATAAAACAGATTAAAAGTGGCAAAAGTACTGTAGTTACAAGTTATTCAATTAGGAGAAGGGGTGTTCTAACAGCATAGAATGTTTCCATTCTTATAGATTCGTATATTCATAGATACACTTGGTTGGAAAGGACCTACAAGATCATCTAGTCCAACCATCTTCCTAACACCATCCCTACCCACTAAACTACTAAATCAAATCCCTTAGCACCTCATCTAAACGCTTCTTGAACAGCGCTAGGGATGGTGCCTCAACCACCACCCTAGGCAGGCCATTCCAGTGCCTGACCACTCTTTCAGAGAAAAAATGTTTCCTCAAATCTAATCTAAATCTTCCCCAGTGCAACTTATGGCCATTTCCTCTCATCCTGTCATTATTTATCAGGGAGAAGAGGCCCACCTCCTCCTCACCACAACCCCCCTTCAGGAAGTGGTAGAGTGCAATAAGGTCTCCTCTGAGCCTCCTCTTCTCCAGACTGAACAATCCCAGCCCCCTCAGCCGCTCCTCATAAGACTTGTGCTCCAGACCCCTCACCAGTTTTGTTGCCCTTCTCTGAACATGCTCCAGGGCCTCAATGTCCTTCTTGTACACACTCTAGAAATCTCCTGGACTTCTTCCTCTGTGCAGTATTATATTTCAAGCGTATATCAGGGAAGTTGAGTCCCCTATGAGAACAAGTGCTGGCCATCGTGCAACGTCTACTAGTTGCTTTTAGAACACCTCATCTATCTCTTCATCCTGACTAGGCGGTCTGTAACAGACCCCCACCACAATGTCATCCCTAAAGACCATCCCCCTGATACAAAGACACTCTACTTTATCATTTCCAATCTCAAGCTCTTCAACATCAAAACACTCTTTGATATAGAGAGCTATGCCACCACCCTTTTTTCCCTGTCTATCCCTTCTGAAGAGCTTGTAGCCATTAATCCCAGTACTCCAGTCATGGGAGGGGTCCCACCATGTTTCTGTAATAGCCACAAGGTCTCACAATGGCTTCAAGCTCCTCTTGTTTGTTGCCCATGCTGCCTGCATTGATGTAGATGCACTTCAGCTGAGACATCTGTCTCACCCCTTGCTCCAGCACAGCCCCCTTAGGTTCTTTACTGGTGAGCCCTGTTTTATCCCCTTCCCCTTCACAGCTTGTTTAAAGCTCTCTCGATGAGTCCAGCTAGCTCCTGTGCTAGGATTCATATTATGTTATGTTAAATCATATTATATTATGTTATGTTAAATCATATTATATTATATTATATTACATTATATTATATTATGTTGTATTATATTATATTATATTATATTATATTATATTTATTATATTATATTTGCATTATACCAATGCTAAGCTGCTTTATTATTACTATCCAGCATGTAATCTTGAGCACTGGAATGGAGCTTCATAGTTTTAACAAGTCGAGTATTTTAAATATTGTTCTTGGAGAATTAATTCTTTGCAGAAAGAGAATTTATTTGTTTCTTACAATTTCAGGAAAAAGAAAATAAATCAAATAAATATTGATTGAGCAACAATATTGGAATAGAGAATAGGAAGCTTTACGAGACTACTGACTTATACGGATACTCCTGAAAAACACACGGATCCTCTTTCCTCAAATATTACCTTACAGTGTTCCAAAAGGAAAGATTATTTTTTCTTTTCCTGTCTGGTTATTTTCTGTCCCATATCTCTGATCTATAGAGAATGGCTTGTAGGAATTTGCAGTGCTGTGAATTTTATAAAAATGTGGGTTCCATATGTGCACAAGGATGAATTTTGCTTCCTTGACTCCCCCACATCAAAGCTCTCTGGTATTCTTCCAGCTACCTGTCCTCCCTCATACATAATGCCACTTTTGATACCGTGTAGAAGCAGCTGAAAACAAAGATGCTGCTGAAATCTGAAGTACACTTAATGCTTCATTCACCATCACCACCAGCAGAATTTAAGGAATTACTTATTACTTTTCCAGAGGGGGAGAGAGAGAAAGAGATTTTTCTTCTTGATTGGCATAGTGGAAAGATATACTCAGAAAGTACTCACATATTTCTTCTCCATTCAGTGTAACTCCTTCCAAGTTCTGATGATCGGACTTGTTTTGGTTGCTGAGTCAGCAGCCTGGTGGAATTCCTACTGGTGTGCAACCCATCCATGGCAGGCATGTTGGAATTAGATGGTCTTTAAGAGCCCTTCCAATCCAACCATTCTATGACTATGATCCCTCACTGCTGCACTCTGGGTTTCTCAGTGGGTTGTATGATGTGCTACAAAGTGACATAATAGAACTTCCCAGTAATTTTGAAAAGCCCTGGCTGTGTGTAAATGAGTTTCCTTACCCTAGTGATGTTAGTGATGCTAATGCACATGAATATTTGAGTATTCAGCAAAACTTGTAGAATAACTCTTCATATCCTTCAGTATGTATACTACAAATAATCATGACATGGGGACAACAGTCATCTGTATCATGGTTAGAATAAACTAATGGTCTTGTGATTATTTATTTGAGTGTTTGTGTGTCATTTATTTGAAAAGTAACTTGGACAATTTCTTCAACCTATATGTAATTTCCTTCTACTCATCTTTAACAGTAATCAATTTAATGATAAAAATTGGGTTTATTTACTAAACACAGACCATTCTAGAGTTTTGGTTTATCGTAGTTTTAAAAGGAAGGATGTTTATGGTGTTCTCATTAAAAATTCTGAATGTATCAAAAACTAGGAACCATTAGGATGACTAATTTACCATTTTATTTCTAACAAACTGCACTAAACATACATAACCTACTGAACAATTTCAATTCATCTTTTACAGTACTCCTTGTGTTGTCTCTTTTCTTGTGTATATATATAAATATGCAAACATAAAAACATACAGTAGTAAACATGTAAATAAATGTGTAAATATTTAAATATATATGGGAATACTACAAAAATAATGTCTCCTGCTTTATTATGTTGGCCCACAATATTAGAGGTGAGTGTTGATAGTATGGAAGCAGATTGAACCTTCCCATCAATATTCCATTACATTTTGTTGAGAAATGACAGATGGCAGCCGATAGATAAAATCACATCTGATATGGAAGTGCATATGAAGCAAAGGTGAGGAATTGAATTCCTCTATGTGGAAAAAATTGTAGCCATTGAAATTCATCAACACTTGTTAAATGTTTACAGAGACAAAATAGTGGATGTGAGTATAGTGAAGTGGTGGGTTGTGGGAATACAAGAAAGTATATTCAGAGCAGAAGCTATGGAGCAAGATAAACAGCATGAGAAAGGAGGGCTGGGAACCAAGAACACTCCAGAAGAAAAGGAAAAACAAGTTTAAGCAAGCTGTGTGATGGGAGACCCTGACTGGAGGAAGAGTGCATGGCTTGGAATGATCTTGACTGGATAAGCTCCTGCATGCACTGTTAAGGAGTGTTTGTGGAATATTTTGCTGACATGTAAAGGGAGGTAGGAAAGTTAAAGTTAAAAGAGAAAACTTGTGAATGTATATAAGGGATGTTAGAACCTGTAAGAAATGTTTTGGATTGTCCACATCTGAGTTCATGCCTCAGACGCTGCAGTGAGTGGTGCATTTCAGCAGTATCAACAGCAGTAGTGAGTTACCTCAGCTGGTGAAAAGTTTAATGAATGTGGCACACAAGCTCTTCCACTGTAGATCCTCTGGAGATGAGGCTCTTGTCTGCACCACCTACAAGCTTAAAATATAATTACCAAATATCTTGAGATGTAGGTATTGCAGAAGTTATTCATGTACACTGTTTTCAAGATTATGAGGTAAAGTGCCAGTGGACAATATCCAGACACAACTATCTTACATATTTTTGGATTTGTTCTCATTTTAAGAATCCATTAAACATAAATGATCCAAGGCAGAGACAGTTCTCTGAAAACTAATTTGAACAAGTTCAATAGAAGGATTGCTATTTTTTTCTTCACATTTTGTGAACCTCACAGTCTTAAGTGCAGTGCCAGATGAACATAACTGCATTGCTTCTAAACCTGAACTGTCCTGCATAAAATCACTTTCATGAGATATTAGACAGTAGTACAGCTAAAATCTGTATCCAATATGAAGGGGAGACTAATTTAGGAGTATCTATTTGTTTAATAACTTACTGAAAATATATTGCACCAAATGACAGGATATCCATATAAAATGAGATTTGACACACACATACATAAGAAAAAGTATATATATGTTTGAATGTAGGGGAAAAAAGTCACATAGGTAAACTGAGATTATGTTTAAAAAGATAATCAAGGACATGGAACATCTCCCTTATGAGGAAAGTCTGTTCTGCTTGAAAAAAAGAAGTCTGAGGGTGTATCTTAGGAATACCCAAAGGACAGGAGTAAAGTGGATGGGGGCAAGCTCTTTCCAGTGGTGCCCAGTGATAGAACAAGAGACAGTGAGCACAAACTGGAACATAAAAAAGTCCACTGGAACTAACTGCCTAGCGAGGTTACTGTGTCTCCTTCTCCAGATATACTCAAAATGTGCTTGAATGCCTTCCTGCACATCCTATTCTAGGGAACCTGCTCTAGCAGTGAGGTTGGACTATGTGATATCCCAAGTTTCCTTCCAACTCTTAAGATTCTATGATTCAGTGGGATTATCAAAAACGTGAAGTTTAGGCCTATGACTGCTGCAAAATCAGTATTAAAATTCTCAATGCCTTCCACAGGAGCAACTCATTTCCAATGCTATTCATATTTCTATATCTCACTAATAGGAATTTTTATATTTCAAAAATTAAAGGAACATAATATTCTGATGATTATTTAGTTACTCCAGGATTTCCTCAGATTTCATTTACAAAGTATTTTAGTACATCCATCCAATAAAATGTTAGCTGCAACCAACCTGTTTTCCTGGTATTCAATAGTAATGTGATTGAAAAGGTGACAAAATAGATATCTGAACCTGTCTTCTAACCACATTTCTGCTCTACTTGCAAAATATATATTTGATAAAATATTTCTAGCTTTAAAGTTGCATTAAAATCCTTTAGGTGTAAGTATTGTTAAATTACCTAGTAATTTAACAATAGTATCTTAGGTCAGACAGTTACGAAATGTTTACAACTCCATCATTAACAAAACTATAATGATAAGTGCAAAAATTATTTAAAATAAGAATTATAAAGGAACAGGAAAATTTGTTAATGAAACACTGTAGAGGAAAGTATGTAGAACTATACATCTTTTGCTGCATTATCTACATCACTGACAACTTAAGATGCTTAATGACATAGCTGGCAGGCCAATGTTAATAATAATCATAACTTGTATAGTAGTATTATTCAAAATGAGAAAGATAATTAGATAAAGCCCTTGAGATTTTAGCTTTCAACATGTAGGACAACAATCTGAGTTAATAGAGCAAAACAGGATAAGGTGTTATTTGGATATATATAGTGAGGGGCCAAAGAAGTGCAACCAGAAAAATCAGAATACTTTCATGGAGGAAAAAGAGTGGACCAAGTGACACTTTCTGATTTTCCAAAAAGTGTTTGAAAGCTGATATAAAAATGTATCGCACATTCTATCCAAGACATGTCTGTAATAAACTCCCATTATATCAAGTTAATTAATCCCATGTGAGAATAATTTATCTTACATGAGGCAGAAATGAATTAGCAGGAAGACAAACTGATGTACCTTCATCTTATGCCTGTAGAATATGGGTCACAAAACCAATCATATCCTAGGCAGAGAAATTGCAATCATAAATAATAGTACAGTCAATGCACCTCATACAGGAAATATGGAAGTCTCAGAGAATGTCAATAAACTAATTGAGTTTGAACAAAAACATGGTGAAATTTCAACAGGAAACTGTGTATGGAATTAGACAAAATCTGGTTACAAATGGGAATGTGAATCTGATTAACTATGGTGTAACAAATATTAAACACAAAGTATAAACTAAACCTATTCTGTGAAACTTTTTACTGTTTGGGAATAAAATGGAGAAATTGAGTAAAGAAGTAAAGTGATGACAAAAATCAAGAGAGTAGAGAATTATTTTATCAGTCTAAACTGACATTGCACATATTCCACTATCCTCTCTCTAACAAATACATAGGAAAATCCCTTTCCTTCTTCTGATCTGATTATGGTGTGCAGAGGATGTCACTCTGCAAAGGCCAAAACCACACAGAAAGTCAGGATTGTGCAAGCCAGTGATAAAGCAAACAGACAAAACAGTAAGACAAAACATGCAGACATCTTCTGCAGCACAATCAACGTCTTCTGTGGCAGCAGTGTCTTAGATTATGTCTGCAAAGAATCTGATGCTGCTACTGCTGCAGTCTGTTAACAAGGGACTTTAAAATCTATGTGTTCTATAGTTCTGTATTATGATACAAGAACACAACTCTTCCTGACAAGATAATTGATATGATCCTTAGTAACTCTTTTTGTCCTGTTCTTGCAAGTAATTAAGTCCAGTAGAATAATATTAGTAATAGTTTCCCAGTTATTTTTTTTTGTTTTTGTTTTGTTGTTTTTTTTTTTTTTTTTTACAAAATCTGATGGTACACTAAACAAACATTTTACTTTTCTGCTCTCATAAGTTCATCTCCACCTATATAAAAACATGGAATTTTTTTACAGTTGATGCAATATATAGAAATTTGAAAAAAAAAACAAACTCTAAAAATATAATTTTATTTAAAAGGTTATCTGATCTCAGTCCTATTAAAAGAAAATTTGTCATGCAATTAAAACAACTTAGCTTTTCATTCTCACAGACTACTTTAATTAATGAAAATGAATATCCATAAATTACTGAAATTTTCAACTGGAAATATTTCAAACAATTTCATTAAACGTCAAATGATGATCAGTACTGAACAAAGGCTTTTGAGTACTCTCTTGTTACTGCACTGTAATTATAAGGCTATCTGCTAGTACGGTTTCTTAAATATCCCTATCTTTCCCTGATCTTCACCATTTATTAATTAGTACCTCTAACAGTCACCCAGAAGAGTGCTTCAAGAGCTAACAGATACAGAATGCATCTCAGGCTGCACCTGCTCCTAGTGACACTATATATTTTTTTTAAATTAAATAAAAGAATTTGATAAGGCTGGATCCAGATCCATTATATATATAAACATGATCCATTATATATATATATATATATATATATAAACATGATTATTTGCAAAGTATTTCTTTTTTAAAAATCAGCTATGGCTAATTACAGTTTAGGATGTGGAGTCAATTTCTTTTAAGGTAAAAGTAACAAAGCACTTGGAATTCTGCTAAATTTTAGTAGCTGCTCATCATGAATTTTGTGTTGTTCTATCAGTATAATATTCCAGGGGATATTCCTTAAGCCATACTGAAGACATTTTGTGTTACAGTATAACAAAAAACTAAATATCCCTGAAGAAATTTGAGTCATGAAACAGTTTAGATTCAGCTAGCTCAGTTTCAGCCAAGTCAAGTATTTGCTGTGACTACCACAAAGCGAAGTAATTTCTTAGTGCAAAAGTCACTAAGTAGTTACAAAGAATGTCAGATTCTTTCCTGAATCTGGTATCAAAATGCAGTGACCATAGAGAAAAAGGACTAAGGAGTTGTGTTCTGCCAAATCTGCTCTGGAGCACAGAGGCCAAAGTAAGTTTCAGCTGGGGAAAATGCCAGAAAGAAGTCTGTTTACAGATCCAGATTCTTCAATATCAGGTTAGACCAAAATCTTCAGGAAAGGTTCTGCAAGAACCTATATTTTGAGAGACATTCAGTGAAATTTACTACCATTCATATGGTTTTTTTCTGATGGCTTTTTTTTTTTTTATTAAAAAATAATAATAAGTACTCTGGCATTTTGTATACATTTTGGTGCAATATTTATCAGTTATATTGCAGCTCTGTTGACTTAAGTTCCCCTTTTAACACCTGGTCTTCGAAGAATTTGTGTCAAAATTCAAGCTTTGATCTACACTTCTATTACATGCTGTGTTCAGTTTGCTCATCTGTAAACATAGTTTATTTGTTTTGGGAAGGCAAAGGTGGTAAGAGAATAAAGAATGTGCCACCCTCTTGGCTGCTATTGTCAGAGAAAATCATTTTCCAAATAGAAATGAACTTTGACAATAAACATAATTGTAGTTATATCTTCAAAGGACTAAAGCATATTACTCTATAATACTATCCTGTAAACTAGTTATGTAACTTTATCATCTATTTTTAGCTGAGAAAAAATTACCATGATAATGGTATTTTTCCATCTTCTCCCTAGTTTGCTGTATGTGAATCCAAAACACGCCTCAAAACCAGAATTCCAAAGTGCATGGAAGAAGCAGAAAGAATCTGAAAAAATAATTATATTTGTTCATTTATTTAGCATTGGTAATAAGTCTGAAGATTTCAGTTGTTTGAACTTCAAGGTGATAGTAAAAAGCCTTGACTAGATGCAGCTGTAAATATATACAGGGTTAACTTAGAAATGTAGTAAATGGTATAAATCCTTCAATGTGATGTTAAATAATGCACCAGACAAGAATCAATATGTATCAATACATTATAATGCATTTTGTACTGAAATCATTTTTTTTTCTTCTAACGGGAACAATTTCATTATGGCTAGACAGCCAAGAGTATGTAGAATTATATAAGCAGAAGATAACCATTCAAGCCAATGGTATTTTATTATTCACCCTCTTCATCTGACCTACTGTATCTGAATGCAAGATTTCTCTGTAATCATTTAACATTGCTCAAAGCCTTGGAAATTGTGTGTAGTGACTTTGAACAGAGATACCCTCTAGTGGTTACATTTTCAATATAAAATGAATATCATTTTCTCCTCAGAATGGAGTATTTGCTTAAGAGCTGAAGAGATTAAAAGAGATTTTTTTTCTTTTCCTTTTCCAGTCTATCAGCAAAGGGAAATAACCTTGGGGTTTTCTGATTTCTGACAAGTTAATTGCATTCCTTCTTTTATCACTTCAAATACAACGCGGAGAGACTTCCTGATCACTTGGCCCTGTTCTGGACAGATGTGACAAAATCGAGTCTATCTAAATAGATGTAGAGTCACCTGTTGGCCTGTTTTCATTGAAAATATTTTTGTCTTCCTTACCTTCATGCCAATAGAGATATAAATTATCGCAAAAATGTTGAAACAAAGTGCTCTCATCGAGGGCAATAGATTTTATTCCCAGGTTTGTCACTGAATTTAGCTCCTGACTAGATATTTAAACATTGCATAGCTCAGTTTGAAATAGTTGTGATAATGTGTGCTTCACTCAAAGTATTTTACTGTGTTAATTATGTATTTTTTAAAATTGTGTTTTTATGAATAGAAAAAAGTGCAGTTCCACACTTTTACCTGTAGTTCCTAATCAGAGATGAAACTCTAATTAAATGTAGTCAGGTATCTTTTTCAAGATATGTATATTGCTGAGACTGTCACACTCCAGTCTCTTTCTCCTATGTCTGTAGGCATCTTTGTCCTATCTTAAACTAGCTGTACGAATTTTTTTCAGTATTCTGCAATACCTAAGAAGGAGAAAAATGTAGCAGCAATTATGCATCATCAACTATAAAAGCTATCAGAGGACAGAGGACAGCAAATATATACAAGTCACATAGTGACCAATACACTCCAGTACCCAATGTCCTGCAGGCACTATAGGATAGTTTGATGAAAATATTTTTTCAATTATTTCATTGAATTGCAAGTATTATACACATGTTTACTAAAAGAAGTCTATATTAATGACTAGTTACCTTTGGCATTTTCTCTGTGAAAATAATGGGTAAACTCATAATTTACACCTGTAGTTGTTCAGAAATATCATCAAACAGAGGTCAGTTAGCTGACTATCCATAATGTTAGATGGGAAGAAATAAAAATGTGGAGGAATGAAAGGAGGATTTATTAAATGATTGGAGAAGAACTAAAATTAGCAGCAAGGCATCTTTATGGGGGCAAACAATAATAATATGACAACTTCATGTCTCATCTGGATAAGTAGCATAAAGCAGCTCACAGATTAGGGATAGATTAGCTAATTTAAAAACAAAACCAACAACTAAAGTATGATTCTTTTAAAATTACAATAACTATTTCAGAGAGAATTATTTTTGAATGTTAATCTGGTCATTCTATTTATATGTACATACGCTCATTTCAGCAGCACTTTTGTACAAGCTGCATGCACTGTGAGTGCCTGCTTATTATCAAATATTCCAATTTTCATTATGTACTCCCAAGTACTCATTCATTATCAAATTATTTCATATACTAAGACTTTGACAGGTATTCTGAGATAAATATTCTTTTCCTTCCTTCCTTCCTTCCTTCCTTCCTTCCTTCCTTCCTTCCTTCCTTCCTTCCTTCCTTCCTTCCTTCCTTCCTTCCTTCCTTCCTTCCTTCCTTCCTTTTCCTTCCCTTTCTTTCCATCTCTCTCTGAGTGATTTTATATTTCACTGTAATTATTCCATATTTTTGAAAAAAATATTCCTTGCTAAATGTTAATATGTTCTTATACTAGATTTTAAACATGATTCATTTAACAGTTATATTAAAACTCTCACTGTGTAGTTTAGTTTTGCTATTGTAAAAGAAACATGTACATTTTATTATTTAGCCATGACTAGAAAATAAAGCTTTATAAAATATAATTAATTGTGCACTTTAAAGGCCACTATCAATAAAAATCAACATGTAGATTATAAAGGCCATAGAGAAAATCATTAATGACACTTTCAGATATTCATAAAACCAATATTCTAAAATGCAAGTATAATGAATTTCATCAGAAAGATACGGCAGATTTCTTGTCCCCTGTGACAGAAAAATCATCAGAACCTCACTATTTGTGTTATGAGGTTATGAGGAGTTAGAGAAAAGTAGCATCATAAATTTTGTTCATTGTATTTGTTCTGCAAGTATCTTTCAGTGTTCATCAAAATAACTCATTTTCCATAGTTATTATGAAGATTCTTTAGTTATTAAGAAGATTATTTTATTCTTAGAAAGAATTATAAATTTTCAGAAACTTTTCAGCTTCTTTCCATTTCTCCTTTTTCCCTCTTGTCATCATGGAAGTATCACTAGAGTACATATATATGTTAATAGTGCAAGAGACGGCAGAAATATCATTGGTACCCAACTTGCCTATTAAGAACGAATTCTGAAATGATAATTACTCATAATGAAAATCTTTGTTAAAATTAATCTTCTCATTTTCACAGTGTCTTGAAAATCTCATTTTTAGCCCATCACCTGTTCTTTTACCTTTTCTTTTATTCCTTAGTGGAAAGAAGCTGTTAGATGTATACAGTTGATTTCATGTACTGTTGATACAGGGTAAGAATCTCATTTATTTAATCTATGAGTCATCCTGGAAGTCAAAATATAATTAGTTAAGGTTTTTGTAAAGGTATAGTAAGGATTTCCTAAGAAATACAATCATGAAATACGCTGGTCCTGTTTCTTATTCACACAAAGGCCTCTTTCACGTTCTGACAGCAGAAAAGAACCCTGAAGTGTATTTAAATATAATTTATGCCCACTCTAAGACTTTTTATGCTGCCAGAGCTGTATAAATGAAAATCAGATCAATTGTGTTAGATTGTACTTTTCTTTCATTCAACAGTTACACTGTATGTAAGAAAAAAAAATTCTTTATATCTTTGTAACTCCGACACTATTCTTTCCAAAAATATTAATCAATGTCAACAGCAAAAACCTAGGGTTTAAAAGACAAATAATTTTTAGAGTTAAAATAGGAAGAAAAGAAATCTAATTTTAAATGCAATAAATTATATGAAATGCAATATGTTAAGAATACCTTCCTTGATTTTTCTTTTCGTAATCTGAGAAGCTGTGATAGGGCTTGCAAAATATCAGGGAAAACGGGGAAAGAGGAAGGGAAAGGAAGGGAAGGGAAGGGAAGGGAAGGGAAGGGAAGGGAAGGGAAGGGAAGGGAAGGGAAGGGAAGGGAAGGGAAGGGAAGGGAAGGGAAGGGAAGGGAAGGGAAGGGAAGGGAAGGGAAGGGAAGGGAAGGGAAGGGAAGGGAAGGGAAGGGAAGGGAAGGGAAGGGAAGGGAAGGGAAGGGAAGGGAAGGGAAGGGAAGGGAAGGGAAGGGAAGGGAAGGGAAGGGAAGGGAAGGGAAGGGAAGGGAAGGGAAGGGAAGGGAAGGGAAGGGAAGGGAAGGGAAGGGAAGGGAAGGGAAGGGAAGGGGAAAATGAAGCATATGGAATAAGTAATATTAAATATCATTTATAGGACAAGTGTTTATTTCTCTTGAAGAAAATCCATTATGACAGAAAATTGTTAAGGCCTTTTTTCAGATTTACTCTGATAATATGCAATTTTTGAACAGAAAAGTTAAGTGACCTGCTGTCAAACTATAGTATCTCTGGCCCTTATAGTTAACCACAGTTAAATTATGAGACATCTGTTTGACTACATCTCAGTTCCTGTGTAAGCTGCATCTTCTACTTTCTGCTTTGATTTTAACTATGGACGCTACTGAACAGGTTATTCATAACTGTGAAACATGTGACACAATTAAACAAGCCAAGAGGATGAAATGTCTCTGAGGGGAATGGCAATGGCAAAAGTGTAAATATGGGGAGGTGTGACAAGTATCACCTTGCCACTGACCCATGATGGTAAGTACTATGTGCTTACACAGTAAATGCAACCACTGGGTGGCTTGAAACATTTGCAGTACCCCATGATACCACCTGAAACACCATGTTAAGTCTCAAGAAACAAGTCCTGTGGTGACATGGCACTCCAGAAAGAATTGAGTCAGATAATGGGACGTGTTTCAAAAATTCTCTTGTAAATACTTGGGCCAAAGATCATGGCATTGAGTGGATTTATCATATCCCCTATCACACACCAGCTTCAGGTAAAATCAAACTGTATAATGTGTTGTTAAAAACTATGTTGAAAGCAAAGGGTGGGGGAACATTTAAGCACTGGGAGAAGCATTTGTCAGCAGCCACCTGGTTATTCAACTCTTGAGGATCTACCAATCAAGATGGTCCTACCCAATCCAGCTCCCTACATACTGTAGAAGGAGAGAAGGTCCCTGTGGTACATGTAAATAGCATTCTGGGAAAAGTGGTTTGGGTTTTTCCAGCTTCTGGAAACAGAAAACCTCTCTGACAAACTGTTTTTGCTCAGGGACCTGGGTCCACTTGGTGGGTGGTGCAGGAAAAAGGGAATGTTCAATGTGTACCACAGGGGAATTTGATGCTGGGGGATGTTGGAGCACAATAACACTATTTTGTAGAACTAGTTCTCAGCTACAAAACACTAGTTTTCAGCATAGTCACCACCATTATCTGTGCATTTTTTTCCCCAGGGAAGAATTCAATTTCACACTTTGGCTTCATATGCATTTCTATGTAATTGTATCAGACTGCTCTACTGTCATCTGATTCATGGCAAAAAAAAATTCAATAGAATATTGTTGGGAATGTTCAACTTCTATTGCTATACCACCAAGATCTGCTTCTGATGTTGCAGGCCAAAATAATAAAATAGGAGGCGTTATTTTCAGAGCAGTCCTCACGAAACTTAGGTTCTTAATTCTATCATTCTCCTTGTATTTTCTTATGGCATTATTACCAGAGGTCTTTGAGCAATGAGTGAAAAATAGATGCTGTTGACTGTCACAAAACAGAACTGAAATATCTTGGAGGAAAGCCAAATGGCACTGTGAGATGAAGGAGAATGATAAATAGTCAGACTAAGAACAAAATTTCATAATTACAAGGAAAAGATGGCTGTTTGTGTACATGTAAATCTGGAATATTTAGTTTATAGAATCCTCTTTCCCTACTGAATAAAAATTTACTAATCCAAATATGGTTGGATTTTTGTGTGTGTGTGTGTGTCTCTGTTCATTTATACAAAGTATTTCTTTACTGCTTTTAACACTCCCATCTGCTTACATTTTAAGGACTGGAATTCCCAAAGTTCTTGTGTATCAGTAATGGTTAATATAACCACTCACCTCCAAGAAGCATATAAACATCATTAGGCATGAATTATTTCATTCAATATGAAACATATAGTTCACCAGTTTTCATTATATTTCAAGTTAGTCTTAAAAGATGCTTACTTTAAAAGAGAGTGATTTATTTGTCTGTATTTCAAATTGTCTTATTTATAACAGTTTGTATGCAGTATGGATTAGTTAAGCACAAAATATAAACTAAGGACTTCGCATGACTTTACTGACTTCAGTGTAGTTTGCTTGAACTATTATCCATTTTTTTTACCAACTTGATTCCAAACTGCAGTACAGCAGAACTCATTTAACATGTGATGCAGTTGTTGTAAATGACTGGATTGCCAAAAGTTCACAATCTGTATCCACTACTGCAGTGTTCCCTGTAGCTGACAGAACTGATGAAAATCTAGAACTGAGTGGCTGAGAAGCCTGGAAATCCATAATGCTTTAACATGATTTACACAGTTTCTGAAACTTAGTGCAACATCTTAGATAAGCTGCTGCTGTTCTTATTATATTTCTTCCTAGGAGCAAAATGTCCTGATTGACTTCTTATACTTTATATTTAGTTATTTTGGAAATCATTCAGCAAACTCTTTGTCTACTATTAAATATTACATAAGTAAGGTGTGTGTGCATAAAAATTTTGGCTGATGAGTGAAAACAGGATTTTTACCATTGATCAGATCAAAGGTTGTCCCTAGGTTACCTGGCTTTTTCAGGACACCTCCAAAGATTTTCTAAATTATTTTATATTATGACAATTTTTGCATGTATAAAATGGATTCACATATAAGGTTACACTTCTGTCTTCATCTTTTGAAAGCTCCAGAGATTCGTTCATTGACACAGTATGTTTCTAAGCAAATATAAGACACACATGCTAATAGATTTAGACAGAAAAAGGTGTGTGGAGAAACAGTGAGACTGTTGATTAACACGATGACTGATTTTCACTGGTATCGGCAGCCTCAGCTTTAAAGATTCTTTTACATATTGTGGTACAAAATAATTTCCAGCAAGCTATAAATGGGAGCATGCTGAGGTTTTTTGAAACCACACAGAGAGAACACATTCAGTGATGGCTGCTCTGAAGGTAATCGTTCTTACGTGGATCCATGGTGTCAGAGGCAGATGCTGGTGGCATGGCAGTGGAGTCTGAACCTTTCCAACAATACTCAATTACATTTTGTAATGGATCTCTGGATCAGGTTGCCCTCTAGAACAGGTTGTCCAGAGAGTTTGTGGAGTCTCCTTCTCTGGAGACTAGATGCCTACCTGTGCAACCTGGCCTAAGGAGCTGCTTTGGCAGGGGGGCTGGACTTGATGATCTCTAGAGGTCCCTTCCAACCCCTACAATTCTGTGACTCTGTGACTCTGTGATTCTGTGATTTGTTGCTGCGTGACAGATGGCAGCAGAGGGGCAGTCTGACAAAATGGTGCATGACATGGAAGTGCATGTGAAGCAAAAGCGTGTCACTGTATTTCTCCATGCAGACAAAATGGCACCAATGAATGTCAGTTCACTGATGCTTGCCAAATATTTATGGAGACCAAACAGTGGAGATGAGCACAGTGAAGCCATTTGTGGTGCATTTCAGCAGTGGTAACAGCAAAAGTGAGTCACTTCCACTAGTGTAGATATTTCTGAACATGGTATGCAAGCTCTTGTTCATTCCTGGCAAAAATGCATATCTCATAAAGGTAGTAACTACATTGAAAAATGTTTTGTATTTGAGAATTTGTTCTATCAAATAGTGTTGTGCTCTTTGTAGCTATTGTAGTTTCCATGGAAATAAATAGGAGACATTAATTTTTGAGAGTACTGTGTAAATATGAAGAGCGAGCTGGAAGAAAGGATGAAAACGACTAACTGTAACGTGAAGAGTGGACAGTAAGGATGGATCCAATGTCACCCACATGGATAGTCACAAATCCAGAGATTATCTGTTCTGCAGACTGAATCCTTACTTTGAATCCATCAGGCAACACTACAGAACACTCCTTTGACCTTCACACAGGGAAACACCAGAAGACCTATCAGAGAAATGTATAGATGATAAAGGATGTCTTTGATTTACGTTTAATAATAGATGTCACATCTAATAAAGAGTGACCTGTGGAAAGCTGGAAACATAGCTGTGAGAATCAGAGTACACATACTGTCAAGTATGGATATGTATCTGTTCATTTACTGTTCAATATTAATAATCATCAACCATTTTTGAGTCTGGTATTACAAGACAAAACTCAAAGAAATATTGCACTGTATTTGCTCCATAATTACAGGACAGCAAGTGGTAGTTGTATAAAAACAAAACACCAAAATAAAACCAAAAACATTAAAACCCAAAACCAAAAGAATCTTCTTCAAAATCCAGAAGTAATTGATATAACAGCTTTATCTTTCTAGAAAGTTTACTTTCTTATCAGGATAGGTGAATTAAGCCTAAACCATATTACAGTTTTGTCAGGCTTCCTTGTTTACTGTGTATTCATTCCAATACTAAAACCGAATGTCACAACTTTATGCCAATAGGTAATATTCCTTGAAAGTGTGTACTGTATATAATAGAGTAAAATTCTTCCTTGTCATTAGAGAACAATGTAGACAGTATAAAAATACTTAGGAACTCAAATCTTTACAAAAGATAAAATAACAAAGACATTATCTGAACTAAACTAAAGATCTGAAGGCCTTCACTGCTTTAGCAATTGCATCTGTTTTAGCTCTCTGCAAGTCAGACTTGCATAGGTAGCAGAGAGGACTTGGGAATGTGTGAATGAGGGGGAGGCACACAAGATGAAGTTTTTTAATCTTCTGTTTCACTATACCAAACAGATACCAATGGACAGAATTTTAATCCTTTCAGTATGTCTACAGAGTGCTGAATGCTTATTAACTCCTACTACAAAGCATCATTTTACTAGGGTAAAGGTCTTTTGAGATATTGAGCAGAACTAGTAATAAAACCCCTTATGAATATGTTCATATTTTTCCTACAAGGCTTGCTTCCCCTTGTAAAATGCACATCTCATTTTCACTAATGTATTATCTCAGACCTTCATCTCAGACCTACATCTTTCTTTTACTATTATTCTAGGTGTTCCTATGAGTCAAAATGTCCAGCACAATTAATCGAAATAAATCTTTAAACGAACAGTTGTTGGTTTTGGGGAAAAAAAATACTTTATGGACACAGATCTACCATGACCCTTCCACAGTTACATTTTCACCTGCACACATAAATGCACAGACACTCCTCGTGTATAACCCTGTACCTATTCTCAGTGGCATTTATTACACTTTAAAACACTTGTCAAAACATCCATTTAGTTAGGTAAGATGTTTGGCTTTGTGTACTGTACTCCAATATACTTACTGTAAAAGTAGTTGACCAACTTCTGAGGGGGGAAATTTTCTTCACTTGTGAAAGTCAAATTAAAGCCACCATTGCCAAACAGGAAAGAAGAAAGGGAGGAAAGGAAAAAAGGAGGGAGGGAGTAATAGCATTCAAACAAAGAATATCTAGGAAAATGAGAGTGGTGTCAGGCTATGACTGCTATCTGGTAATTTCTATGTCCTGCCTGTAGCTTATTTCAGCATAAGCTTAAGCATTTACATTCCCACATCACTTATTCTATCTTGATCTATCTGATTTTTGTCAGGATTCTGAGGGTCTTAAATATAATTGGAGAAAATTTTCCATATATTAAAGTATAACGTATTATACTATTTATAAAGA
Source organism: Cyrtonyx montezumae (assembly GCF_038088225.1). Lineage (NCBI taxonomy): Eukaryota > Metazoa > Chordata > Aves > Galliformes > Odontophoridae > Cyrtonyx > Cyrtonyx montezumae. The sequence goes on from NW_027071826.1 coordinate 17,073,490, forward strand.
ATATAAAGTATTATTAATATATTTAATATTGATAATAATATTCTCATTACAGTACTACGCTGATGATCTATTTAGTACGTGGGTCAAGTTCTATACGCTTATTAAAAATAATGTCATCTCTGAGGCACTTATAATCTAATTAAAATGTGATTTTGTAAGAGATGATCAAATAAAGCTTACCTGGAAATTAATATGCAGGCATTTAATTTTAGTTCGGTACTAAATGGTTTCTTGTATTCATAGACTAGAAAGATTTTGCTATTTATTTATTTTTACAGTAACTGTGGGGTAAAACATTTACTTTATCGTGATAGCATCTCCAGTGCAAAATAAAAGAAATAGAAAGATTGAAAAAAATATATAAATTTCTGATAGTTAACCATACAGTGTTATTGGTTTTGCTTTGTTTTCTTGAAAATGTCCTATTTTACCTGCAATTATTGCTTGACTGCTCACAGCAGGGTGGATCACTTATGATAAGATGAATTAGCTAGATTTTATCAGCAAAAATTTCAAGCATACAGTGCTCTCAAATATTTCAGTACAGATGTGAAATAAGGTAGTTATGATCAAAATTCTCCTGGTTCTCTGGATACAATTACACTTTCACTAAGATGAAACTTCCTTCACTTTCATTCTTCAGCACGCGCCAGGCTCAGTCTTTCTAAAAATTAAAATGCTTATTTTTGTTCTCTGCTAGCATTTCCTCTAAGCTTCTTTCTCTTTTGCTCTTATTTCATATTGCTCTTATGTGTAAATCTGCATGAAATATGTGAGGTATGCTTCTATTTTCTAGGCTTGTATTCCATTTGCATGTGTCTTCCAGCTGTAAGATGCTATAGCTGCACAGAACTTATGGTTTACCAAGTATGCCCTCTGGAATGTGCAATCATGTATAGCTCTGCAGATTCTGTGCAATCACATACATAGCAGTTCCTTCCCTGATAACCAGAAAATGACACACAAACTTTTTTAAATTCTATACACAATTCCACTTAGGTGATACCAATGTTCTGAATTCAAGAGGAGTTTTACTTCATCAAAGTTATCTCACTGCTGTTAGATATTTACTTATTTGTTGTAGAATTGCTGAACCCTTTCTGCTTTGCAGCATATTGTCTATAGACAGTTATGTGAGGATTTCTCAGCTGGTGCTATTTTGCTTGTTTTTAAGGTGGTAAAAATTTTGCAGTTTGTACTATATATAATGAAGATTTGCTAAAGAAATTTTCACACTCCCCCAGCTATTAGGCATACGATATTGTAATTTACTTTTGTGTCATGCTGATGATCATGCACCTACTGGGCAAGTTAGTCTAGTGATCTGATTTGTTACGTACCCCATGCGAATACTTCTGTTACTTTTGTGGAGCAACATATCCTCAACATTGACTTAGATTCCCTAAAGTCTTTTTAAAGTTTTTAATATGCTCTTCATCTTTGGAATGGAAGAGATTTCCTGCAGATTTCCTTACAGCACAGCAAAATTGCCAGCTGCTTCTCTCTTCAAATTGACCTGCTATCATGAAGTACATTGAACATGCTGACCATAAAGATGTCCTTCCATCAGCCAGGCTTCCTGTTTTGTTTCTTACCAATCATATGTGCAGCATCTGAGATTTCAGTGCAACAAACTTAAATCCAAGGCTCTCAAATTACCAGTCTAGATTCTTTAGGTAGTTCTTGGACTCTTTTTCAGATTGCATATCTGAATTTTTACTATTGGACATCAGAAAAAATAAATAAATCTAAACATCTATTTCCTTGCTATTCATTTGCTGCACTCTGGTTTCAAAGCAAGCAACTAATATTGTCTTACATGAGAGGTTTAATAAGCTCTTTTGCTTTCAGACAGAGATTGGATTTTGGTTTGATTTCCCTTAGAAACTGAACACTGCTGAAAATAAAGAAGATATGGATTAGTTAGAATATTAAATACATTCCATTCTCAGCAGCTCAACTCATCACACACAGAGAGGTTGACTGAGAACCCATGTCCAAGGGCTATTTTCTGTTCTGGGTTCTGATTCACTACTTACCTAAAAGTCCATGACTGTAAGATAGCAAATAGATTTAATATAGCTGAATTCATGAGTGCAAGCACTCCAGTCTTTGCCTGAGCTCCAGTCTGAAACTCAATTTTCTTTTATTCCCTCTTCACTTGCCCAAGTAATCAGCCCAGTGGTGCATAACCTCATGCACTTTTGAAAAATTCTATGCTGGGTGGTACAGAGACTCAATATCTTATTCTTACTATTTTTGTATATCCTGGCAGCTGTTACAATACTACTGCTGAAGTTTTTATTTTGTACTAGCTCATGATGTGATTGCTAATGCTTGTTCTTCATCAAAAATGTAATGGATGTGAACAGTAATTGCAGAGAGTTAAAAGGGATTAATTGGGCACACAATTTTCTCTGCAGGTTGTCTGCTTCGCTGTAAAATCCAGTGACACTGTAAAAAAGCATTGTCCCAGTGGAAATATGAAGCCACCATAGAATGCACAAAGCATGCTGACATAATTATGACAGTAAGAGAACTATGCTAAGCTGCTACTATTGCTACATGGAATTTTTTTGTAAGTATCCATGTAGCACTTAATTCATTTTCTCAGTTTTTATGCTAGTGAAAGACAGGAAGAAAAATGTTTGTTTTTGGAAAGACGACATATTCTACAACTCCACGAATACAATGCAAAAAAAAGTATTGTACGTGACAGAGATACTGTGACAAAAAGTTGAGGAAAGAGGAAGTGAAATATTTTCTATGAATTTTTATGATTTTTTGTGGATTATTTTCTTTATCACATTTCATTAATTTCATTTTCTCTTTATTGTTTGCAGGAGATAAATGATCATTGTCATAAAATCACTAAACAAACAGCAAACATAAAACCATATATGAGTACATATACACCTGGAGTTACTGCTATCTGAAATGGTTACTTGGATATTGAGTCTATAAATGCTCTGCATCTTGATAACCATCCAGTACTGTGACTGATGGCAGAAGAAAATTGACACCTCCTACTAGTGTGAATGTCCTTATGCTACAAAAGCTGCTGACATTAATGGGATTTTCTAAGGCACTCATTGAGAAAAAAACTCTGTAATTATAGTGGAGTTATCAGATTCTGGCCCTTGTATAGTAAAATAGAATTCTACCTTCTATGTCTCTCAGAAAAAAAGAGAAAAAAAGGTACAGTACATAATAATGCTTATAATCTGAAGTGACTTTAAGGTATGATTTTCATTATTTTAGTTGTACAAACATGTTTTTTGTTTTGTTTTGTTTTTTTAAGCTTATAAACAACACAGTACATACGGTGCTTTAGGGAAAGTTAGACAAATTCCTGTACACATATACATAATTCTATGATTAGTAGCTGAGCCCTGCTTGCTAATGCTAGCCGTGATGGGCTAGCCATTGAGGCATTCAGCCTGGGTGTTAAGAAAAATGTCTTTACTGTGGGCATGATCAAACACTGGAACAGTGCTAGAGAACTAGTTGATAACCTGGACCTGTAAGCATTCAAGATACTTTTGTAAAATGCCCTCAATAACTTGCTTTAACTTTAGGTTATCCCTGAATTCAGGCTGTTAAACTAGAGGATCTTTGAAGGATCATTCCACCAGAAAATTCTATTATATTCTACATTTGGGAGACTAAATCTTAGAGATTGTTTATGTTTTTGAGATACCAGGTGCACATTTAGAAGAAATTTTGAGGTTTAAGTAGAGACAAATGCTGCAACGAATCTCTTTTTTTTTTTTAACAGTACTAAGATAAGCAGCTATTATTTCCTCAATGTCTCTGCTTCATCTATAGCTGAGCATTTATTTCTAAATAGTTAAATCCTGCTACATTTACATGGTTCTTTCTGAGATATACATTAGCAGTGCTGACTTCTTTACACAGTTAGGTACATAGTAAAACTTTTCTTATGTCCTACCCTGGAGAAGTGAAATGTGTGCTGCTTTGCAGGCAGGGTCTTTCTGTAAAGGTCAGCTAAAATTGTTAAAGAACCCTTGGGGATCTTTTAAAGCTGGACATGGTATTACTAGTGAAACCTTCTCTGCTTTTCATGAAAGTCAGGGTTTTGGTGAGGTGAGTGTTCAGCCACAGCAAAACATACACTCCCAAGTAGTTATTCTGCCTCCAGAATGGCATGAGCCAGTTAAGTCCTTAATGATACCAAATGGGGAAAAAACCTATTAGGCTCTAACGCAAGTTTAGGTTTTAAAAAATAAAGAGAGTAAAAAGAAAATTAAAATTAATGATCTCATCATTAGCACAAAAGGAGTGTAAGAATATGATGACAATTCATTGAGTTATTCTGTGTGTAATATGCAGAGTAATTGAATGGCAACAGCAAAAGGTTGCCACCTCCTGCTGCTCCTGGACTATTAAAAGCAGGGTGTATGAAGTAGCAGTGCATCTGTGTACATCCTTCTGTACTATGGGAATCCTAATAATACTAACAGAACATCCCAATAATATTTCACACCTAGACTTTAATGTGAAATTCTTACTTTGTATTTGTGATTGTCTTACATCCAGGCTCCAGTGGAGCTTCAAAGCTCTTCAGAGACTAGAATAACAACTCAATGTGACATTTAAGCAAACTCCGTACTACACTTGCTTATGCTGTGAGTGGCAAGAGACTAGCTTTTATGACTTTTGTACATTCTGAGTCACTTCTGTCTGCCTTTGAAACCAGTGTCCATAAAATGAAAGATTAATGAGATCATCTCTAGCCATCTCTCACACAAATAATATTCAGCCCCTCGTTGTACTGCCTCTATAGCAATGACATTTAGCCTGCTTCACACAATGTTGCCTGATATTGTATATTGTGCAGTGTTATTTCCCTCAGCTTCCCTATCTTCAAACTTACATGCTTGCATAAAACTAAACAAGAATCAGGATCAGCAGGTATATATGAACGTTCATAGCCCTGCATAAAATGTTCAGCTCAAACACTCAGGGGAGAAAAAATCACTGCGCCAATTCCTGGCTTTTATCCTTCAAAGGGTTAATCTCTTCTTGTCTAGTAACCTATTAAAATGTATTAAGTAAAGCTCTTCAACAAGTCAGAACATATCGATAAAATAATTGTGCTAAGGAGACTAGGTTTCTAGTTATTTATTATTTCCTAACTTTTTAATTCCTTTCTCTTTTGTTCTGAAAAATGATCTGAAGTATAATTTCTACATTTTGCATAAGAGGATGTTTTGCAGAAGAAACGGAGAAAGGAAGAAAAGAGAATGAATAAGAGAGAAGGAGATAAGGAAGGGAGAGAGAGGAAGGAAGCAAAGAAGGAAAGATAATGAAGAAAATGAAAAAAAGGAAAAGGAAGGAACATTACCTCTGCAGGGAAAGTGTGGGAAACTGCAGGGTCCAAAGTACCCTACAAACTCATAATTTATGTTAAAGAAGTTGAATCCAGCTGTTTATTTTGGTTATGAAGGAAACTACAAATCTGCTGCTCATAACTCATATAGTTCCTTTTTCCTTAATTAACTATCTAACTAAAAACCATCTGGTATGCTGCCATGCACAATCATCTCATTACTCAGATTTTCATTTGAAGTTCCTTGACATTATGGTATCCAAAAGACCATTGTTGGCACGGAAAAGGAAATTAATTCACATGTCATTCCTCACTGCATAAAACTCTAAATCCTATGCTACTTTCCCCCTCCTCTAGGAATTTCTTTGATGCAAGACAGAGCATGTATTAAAGCAGAGATATTTTAATGGAGCATTGGATTTCTTACTGGAGGTTTCAGTGAGGGAAATATTTTTGCTTTGGTCACTGGTGACCAAAAATGTATTAAGGGACACAGATGTTTTTCTATCTAAGTATGTGCCTCTACAAAATCCAAGGCAGAGAAGTTTAAACTGGGAAGCTAGAAAGTGACTAGCTTAGAAGATTTGGTAATTAGACCTTTTTGTCTTGGTGAAAGGATAGCAGAAAGTTCAGTGCCAGCTTCAATTCAAATAAAAAAAGGTGACTTATAGTCCCAACAAGCAATTATTCTATGGTAACTGTCACTTCTGTTTTGGGGTACTGCTCTTTCTCATTCTTTCTCTTCCTTTGAAAACATAGTAAGTAAAAAAGAGCAGGCAGTAATCCAAGAACAGTTATCTTCATACAGCACTAAAGCCATGTGTCATTTATCAACACCTGTATGACCATCGTCACTGGTATCATGACACTGAGCCATCATCATCATTAAACTGAATCAAGGAAACAGTCCATTTAATGTAACAGTCACAGGGATAGAAGATGAAACTTGCCTAAAATATTTAGAGAGAAATAGCAATCAGAGGCATTTTGAATCTGGAGAAATAATTGTCATGGAAGTTCTTTACAAGAGATAAGTCTGGCTAAAATGAAATAGATTATGAAAATAAACTGTTTTTTGGTTATTTTTCAGAAGTTTTGTATGCTGAAAACGGATTGAACACTACGGCTCTTTGTACATTTACAGGACAGTGTCTTCTTTACCCCAGAACGTACGTGTTTTTTCCATCTCATTTGGAGCAAGCAATTCAACATACAAAAAGAATATCAAGAAAAGAAAAACAAAAACATAGCAATTTTAGGCAAAATAGACCAATAAGGAGACAGATGGGGAGACTAAAATGAAGGGAAAAAAAGCCTAAGTCCAAGATCATTTGGATTTGAAACCTTATTTATCTGTCTGCGTGTATATAAGCCAGATAAAACAAATGTGAGTAAGGAACTGTAACAAGAAAATACATTGCAAATTTCAAAGTCAGGAGACTTGAAATTAGACTAGAGAGAAAGTAATAAAGCTTTGAATGGGACAGTCTCCTCATTAGAGACACATCTTTCTCTTTAATCTCAGCTCCTGTTATGAAATCCACAGAAATGGATCTTAGAAAATGCAAAGCTGATGGTGATTTGGTTTGGGGAAAATCTTGCTCACTCTCTGAGTTCATAGTTGGAACATAGGAAGATAAATTCATAGCTAGCATGAAATTATATTTTTTACTAGCTTTTAACATTTCCATGGTCTGTGGTCACAATGGAATTTTCTCCACAAAGTGGTATCAGAATCATATGACAAAACCAGAGTTAAGGATAAGGCTCAGGAAGAAAACAAAATAAATAACCCTGACCAGAGCCCTGTATCTCAGGAAAGAAGGGGACATGAGGTAACCAAACAAGAGGAGCAGGTGGAAAAGGTGGAAAGGGAAATATGCAACTAGAGTATAAATGAGTTGACCTAGATCCTTTTCAATTGTTTGTGTGACCTCTAGTGGGCTTTGCTGCCTTCTGTGTCACTGCATTTTCAATTTGTGGAAATCACCTGGACCTATGGGAATGTTAGATAATATTAGGTTCCTGTTTCTAAAGTGATGGGGGGTGAAGGTTAGCTTTGGCTACACTTCTTCCCTTAAAAGAAAAAAAGGCAAAAATATTTTTAATTAAAATAAATATAGCCACTTCTCTTTTTTTCCAGGTAACAACCCCCAGAACAGAATCACATCATGGTTTAGGTTTGAAGGGGCCTCAGGAGATGATCTTGTCCAACCTCAGACCATAGTCAGCTACAGCAGGTTGCACAGGTCTATACACAATTAGGTTTTTTTGAGTACCTCAAAGGATGGAGAATCCATAGCCTCTCTGAACAATCTCTTCCATTATTAAATCACAGGAAAAAGTAATTTTGTTTGTTTGCTTGTTTGTTCATCTTTAAATATAATTTCTTGTATTTCAATTTTTAGCAAGTTTATAAAGTCTTGTTCTTTTGCTGAATAAAAATAACAAGAGCTAAGGCTGAAGACTTTTAAGAACATGAAGAAATTATATAATACATGACAGAGGCAAATTAAATGGTTATAAAACTTACCTATTCCACATATTTTTGTAAGGTGTATTTTCCTCCTTTCTTTCTCTTGTTCCAGCAATTTCTGTGGCCTCTGAGCCTCCACACAGTCCTTACTCTGTGTTTGTTTTACTTGGCTATGTATTTGCTTCCTGTTGCTCTCAGGAGACTCCTTTTCTTCTGCTGGTTGCTCCTAGCTTGCCTATTCTCTCAGACTCTGTTGACCCTTTGCACTTTGTGGCATCCCTTATTTCCATGGGCACTATTTCTCTCAGAAAAGTACAATCATCACACCCTCTCTCTCAAAGGAAACCAGAATGTAGCATCAAGAAGTTAAAGAAGCGATCTTCTTCCCTTTTGTTTAGATGTTGTTTTAATGGAATTATACATATTTTTAAATACATATATATAGAATAGTGCAAGAGAAAAACAAATAAACATATCTTCCACTACTATTATATATGCTGATTGTTCGGTATTGTTTCTAAACATCAATGCTATCTCTCCAATATGTTGGTAAGCTTAATTTAAGATGGGATTTTTTCCAAAATCTCCAGTAAAAAAAAAGATGTATTATTCAAAATGACAATGATTTCTTTTATAGAGGGGTTCATTATGCTGCAAGTAACAGATGGCAGGACTACTTGCCAAATAAGGTATACATAGCACGTGTAAGGAAGGTATATTCTTCACAGCTCTTCCCAGAATAATTACGTTATAATTTTTCCATAAAAAAAAAAAAAAAGGAGATGTTACTAGAATTAGCTTTTTAGCTCTTTTACTTTTCCTGTTACTATCGTGTTCTGATTTCACTGGTTATCCAGTCAATGACAATAATAAAGATCACTACATACTATCACATCAATACATAATCATTTTTGGAGTTTATATTACATTATATTACATTAGTTTGACTGACTCAGATAAAACAACACAGGAAATCTGTAAGAAAAACAAGATATTATTTCATCTTTTATTATTATTATTTGCACTATTTATGCTGTTTCTAATCACAAAGTCTGCCTCTGCTACTGAAAAAAAATGAAAGATTTAGTTCCTCAGAGTACGTCACTATGTCACCAATCCTGACTGACTAAATAACAAAGAGGGGGAGAATAGGATCAGACTGAAAAAGTGAAAAGCTTAGATGAATTTAGGCTTTCTCATAATGCATGAGCAGGATAATTTCCTTTACCCAACAAGTTTTTAGCAGTCACATAATACGTGAAATGTAAAAACAACAATCATTATAATCCTTAAAATATATTTCAAATCAACACCTATTGAGCTGGCCTGGATGTTTTTCAGTCACAAAGAGTGTTAGCTTTCACCCTTTTGGTCTTTTGAATAATAATTTTGCTGTGTGCTTGAATTCTGATATTCAAATGCTTGAGAGGACATAGCTAGTGCTGAGCAGATGGCATAGACTGTTTATGGGTAGAAGAAGCTGGTATTAATTGTTAGTTATGTTTCCATTGTGCTGCAAGTAAATAAATACTGTAAAAACAAACAAATGAAGAAACAAAACCCTAAATTTCTGGTTTTGTTTTCCTAAAGAAAGAACTGATTCCTCACCTGTTTGTGAGAGATGGTAAGCCGTAATGTATTTTTAACATACAGTTTTTATCTCTGCTCAGCAATAAAGACCGTTTATAAATGATATCTCTGCCATAAGGTAAACAAAGTTAAGAGAACTTATTTGCACAAAGCATATGGACCTGTGAATCCAATTTATTTCCTTTTTTTAAATTTCTTCTATTTTTCTAAGGCTTTTGTTCTATTTATTGAGAGTTTAATCGAAAAATGAATCTTGAAGCCATGTCTTCAAATTGTGCATTGTCCCAGTTGCTAATAGCGTAGTGAAGACATCTACTGAACTGTCTTCCAATATAATTTTAATAAAGAGAAAGCTAGAAGAGATCTAGCCAATTATTGACTTAATTCTACCTTGTGTAACTTTAGCATCTTCATTTAATAGAAATGTACTATTAATGAAGATATGCAGTGCAAAAGCAACTTTTGATATCACTTATGTAATGGAGGAACATTTTTAATTTATAAGCCTTAAGATTGCATTTTTTGATTTTGCCATTTTTCTTAAGTAGTATTATTGCTTAAGGAAGAATAATAAAGCTGAATTTTTATAGTATAAAAAAATCTACAAAATATCTTACGGAGTCTAGTGTTTTAATAATTTTTATGAGAATTGGTAACATACAAACCTATGGTTCCAAAATCTTCACCAAGCTGTTTTCAGCCCTGGATAAACTAAAATCTCTCTCAGGAGTCTGACTGTTGTGTTTCCATCTGATGTTAAGAGGCACTGTTCTCACTGAGCTCCCAGTATTTAGATGAGACATAAAACTAATGACTGAGATACATGCAATTGTTTAAAATGTTATGACACTTACATGTAGAAAATTTTAATGTTGATTTCTCTTGACATTAGTTGCATGTTGTAAATACTGTTAAACTGATTCTATTAGAAATATATCTTGATATTTTACAGTGGAAAAGGAGGATATCAGAAAAATCACTATAATTTCAACTAACTTGAATAATGTCAGCAATCAAAACAGTGATTTGTAAGCACTTGGGAAAAACATGATAGATATTGGACAACTTTGACCATCAAGTACAAACTTTGACAAGGCAATCTAATTTTTGTCTCTGCTGTTGTATCAGTCAATATGGATGGAGAAGCAGAAGTCATGTAATTTGTTTGCTGAAAAGCTTTTACCTCAAGTGATGTTTTCCTCAGTAAATTTGGGAAATAATGTAGAACAACTACTGTAAGGAAAATATCACACTGATTCCAGAGTAGAGTTAGGGTCATGTGCAAAGGGGCATGAAGATGGGAACTATCATGAATGCAGTGATGTTTCATATTTATATTAATGGTGTACAGACAACTTGAGGATAGTTCAGAAGGTTCTGAACATTTGGGTTCATAAGTTTTTTACAGTAAGTAGAAGTTTTTCAAACTGAATATGAAATGGAGATTTTAGAATAAACAGGTACAATAGATATTAATAAATAGCCAATAAATGTTAACAAATAGTCAACTAATGCAATATTAAATTGGGAGATCTGTATGGTCACAGAAATGAAATTTATGAAATATAGTAATAAATCTAATCACTTTTAAATATGCTTCACAGAAATTAATACAAGTTGTTTAGAAAGATGTGTGGGAGTGAAACAGGACCAACATGTTTGATACCAACACAAGAAGACAACATATACTTATAAAAATAATAATAGATATAATATACATGGGATGTACAATTACGGAAAATGGAATTTTGGGTCCCACAGTCTTTCAAACAGTAGTTGACATATTAATAAAGTAGATCTGTTGTATGAGCTGAGCAGGAGTCAAGAGTGTAATGCTGTGAAAAGGAAAATGCTAAACTACTGCAGAAATAAATTTAATATAATTCTGATTTTCTTAGCACTGGTGGTATCTCAATAATTTATAGAGCTTTGTTGTGATTTCACTTTGAAAAGTAGAATGCTCAGACAGAATCATCAAAAAGGAAAAGTGAAATAAAAGATCTTAGAAGCATGAACTACAAGAAATGAACTTAGAAGCATGAACTACAAGAAATGATTACAGGATCTAGCCTTGCTTATTGAAGAAAAAATGACAGAGATTAGAAAAAGTAATAGTTTTTATAATCTAAAACTCTTTGGATGGACAAACAATAAATGCTCATTTGTTCAGGATTTACAGGAATTAGTAGGATAAGAAAGAATGGATTTAAGTTTCAGTAAAGGCTTAGAAAAGGTGTTGGGAAAATTTGTATAAAGTATAGATGTGATTCCATGAGATGTCATATTTGTCAATGAATATAACTTACTGAACAGGCATCTATTTGGAATGTATATGAAGTATGAGAAAGAAGGATTATAGGGCTTAAAAAAATCCTCCCTACACATATTTTCTGATTCAGTAATTATTAGTTTGAAGTTCTGTTTCAGGAATTTTAATCCAAGCACTTAATCTCAATAGTTGTACAGTAGTAGCGTTGTGACACTAATTATAACATTTCCAACTAAGCAGCATTTTTTTTTCTCATTGCTTCTTGACAGTTGCTACAGTATTCCTCAAAGGTTAGGTTAGTTTGGCAACGTTCATCCCAGGCCATTATCATTCCAAAGTGCTGATTAATGCCAATCTGGTCTCAGTTAAGAGATGGTAATGAATAGCAGTTTTTTTTTTCTTTGTTTTGTTTTGTTTAGTTTGTTTGTTTTTCCCCGTCTATAACCTAGAATTAAGTATGTTTTCTAGTTTACTAGCTGATATCAAATGAAAGTTTTTGTTTGTCCATACACTTTATATTGGAATGTACACATTGAGTAATCACATGAGGAAAAAAGCACATTACTGGTAAAGGAGCTCAAGAGTTTACAGGCAATTCAAGAATAGATGAATTTGCATTTCCAAATAATTCAGTCTATAATTTCATACTAACATGTCAAAACGACCTCCTAGATCATTATAGATGAAAAGGCACTGGATAAGAGGACATGGATCAGCTTCTCCGGGATGCTATGCTGAGGCATGTGGAAGATAATGAGGTGATACAAGACACCCAGCTTGGCTTCACCATGGGTAAGTTGTGCCTAATCGTCCTATTGGCCTTCTATGATAGTGTAAATGCATCAATAGACAAGGAAAGAGCCACTGATGTAATATATGTAAACTTCAGTAAAGTCTTGACGTGGTCTTCCACAACATTATTCTCTCAAATTTGGAAAGCCATGGATTTGATGGGTGGACTGCTCAATGGGCTAGGAACTTGTTATGATACCCATAGTAGTTCAGCTTCAAAGATTGCTCATAAAACTTCTGTTGTGGAGGGAGAATTCTGATTGGGCACTCATCTCTATTCCAGCAATATATTACAATATATTTTGAAGAATTCTGTGTTATGATGTCACTTAAAGATTCTACAGAATTAGAGTTAATAAAAAGTAACAAAAGGGAAAAGAATAGAAATATGAAGAGAAACAGACAGAGACTTGTGATACTTCTTTTTACTTGGCATACCATGTCTGCCACTACAAACACTAAGCAGAAGGGAAATTACAGAAGTACCAAAAGAAATTGCTAAAAAGAGCTTTCCTTTGAGAAGACCAAAGTCGTTAAAACAGCTAACATGCAGTAGCATGGGTGAGAAACAGTTAAGATACTGAAAGCATATTTGTATGCCAGCTATAAAATTCTTTTTGTTGAATTAAAAAAAATAAATAAAGAGAAATATGCCAAAATAATTTGATTAAAAAGGGGCATTGCTTTATTTTCTCCAGTCATCAAATGAAGCAACTTGTTTTCAGAAAATACTTTTAATACAGCAAAATAAACTCTCAGACTCACTAGTTGTCCTCCATATATCCTTTCCCTTTTATTCATGAATGTGACTTGTTTTTTCAGGTCATATTTTTTTAAGCTTGGAGAACTGTTTTTAACTACTACGTGAATGCATATGAAGTCATATCTTCATAAGCTTGCAATCCATCTACGTATATCTATAAACCATTTTAGGTCATTTGTCAATTTATTTGACAAGAGTTTTTTATAGTTTATTTTCTAAAGCTTTGCTGCATCTCAGCTTCACAGAATCACAGAATTGCAGGGGTTAGAATGGACCTAAGGAGATCATGTAGCCTAACCCTGCTGCTAAAGCAGGTTCCCTCAATAGGTAGCACAGGTAGGTGTCCAGGTGGGTTTTGAGTATCTCCACAGAAAGAGTCTCCACAACATCTCTGGGCAACCTGTTCCAATACTCCATCACCCTTACTGCAAAGTTCTTCCATATGCTTTTATGGAACTTCCAATGTTCAAGTTTCAGGCCATTGCTCCTTGTCATATTGCTACATGCCACTGAGAAGACCCTGCCTTAACCATTTGCCTCCCACCTCCCTTCAGATATTTATACCCATTAATCAAATCCTCTCTCAGTCTTTTTCCCAGGTTGACAAGATAGAGGTTACTCAGCCTTTCCTCATACGGGAGATACTCCATTCACTTTATCATTTTTGTGGCCCTCTGCTGGACTCCTTCTAGGAGATCCCTGACATTTTGTACATCGTAGTTGAAATTTAGCCTCTCTGGGGCAAAGCCGAGGGGGAGGGTCATCTCCTTCAACCCGATGGCCATGCTCTTTTTAATGCACACCAGGGTACCTTTGGCCTTCTTGGTTACAAGGGCATGCTGTTGGCTCATGGCCAACCTGTTGTCCACCAGAACTGGTCCTTCTCCAGCAGATCATCCCCTAAACTGAACTGACCAACTGGGGAATCCCACTAGTGTGTAGGAAAATTTGCTTTTTAAAAAAAGAAAAAGAAGAAATCATGTCAATGCATATGTTCTAGATTTAAGTAATGAGATCTAGGCTATTAATAATCCTATGAAAGAAACCTAATTCAGCAATTAAAATATGAAATATTCCCTTTACAACAGATATGTACTAAAACATCCCATTTAAAGATTATACAACTATTTTAATATTAACTGATTATGATTATTATTATTATTATTATTATGAACTAAGTTTTTCACTTAGAGGGCAATATCTCAATACATTACTTAATTAAGCAACTATTTTAAATGTTGTTAATATAATAGTTTCAAAATCTATTCAGAAAAACATACAAACAAAAAACTAGAAAATGAAAATACGTAATTAGGGAAGTCTTATGGGACATGTAATTTCATTAGGGTAGCCAACCATTGTACCAAGAAGGATATTGTCTTCTAAACTGATCATACCAAGAAGGATAGTGTCTTCTAAAGTGGAATTGGCAGGTTATAACAATTTCTGAGAAACAGATTTTCCCTATCTAACTTGATACTGCTGAATCACTACAGACTCTATTACTTACATTGGCAAGGGTTTCCACAGTACATTTTCTTTAAAATTTTGTTCACATTTATTCTAATTGTAGAGTGATAGTAGAAGAAAAGTAAGTAAAAATAAAATTATAAAAAGCCAAATAGCTTATCAAATTTTAATTGCGCTTTTAAATATTTTAGACCATTTTATAGGTATGCCTACAGCTAAGATAACACATCTGATACCTGAATAAATTATTTTTGTTCAGGGTACGAGTCTCTAAAGTAGGTTAGAGAGAACGTACAAGGACTCGATTACAGCATTTTTAATATGCATGCTATCTTTTTTATCCCACCGGCCAGTAATACAGTATTTTCATTGCTAACAACAAAGCACAGAATGTGTGAGACCTCAGGACTCAAGCTTGTCTAATCTTGCCTTGATCTGCCTGGCATTTTTGACTTCTTTAATTGTAGCAATATTTTTCTCTCCTGAACAGGTGACCGTGCCTATTCAGGCTTGATATTGCTTTTCTTCTTAAAATGTAACCACAGTTTTACATACATAATTGCAATAAGCAGTTATTATGTGTGGAATGACATATTCATGATTCTAAATAATGAAGAAATGAGAGAAGATTATAGTTTAGTTGAAAGGGATCTTCAAAGATCAAATCTACCTTCCTGACCTCTTCAGGGCTACCCAAAATGTCAAAGTGTATAAATGAGAGTATTGTCCAAAAGTCTACTGAACAGTGATAGTCATGAGGCATCAACCAGCTCTCTAGGGAGCCTTTCCCAGCATTTGACTACTCTCAAAGTGCAGAAATTTTTCCTTATGTCCTATCTGACCCTCCCATGTTGCAACTGACATAATCTCTAAGGAGCAGAGCCCAGCACTTCCGTTTGTGCTTCTCCACCTCAGGAAGCTGAAGAGTGCAATGAGGTTGCCTCTCAGTCACCCCCTACTTCAGATCTGACATCCCAAAAGCACTCAGCCTCTCCTCATAGGATATGCCTTCTATCCCATTTACAGTCCATATATATATATATTTAAATGGTGAAACATTACAGAAGAAGAACAGGATGGTGTATAGAGGAATAAAGGGTGACTAAGCACTGGAACAGGTTGTCCATAGAGGCTGTCGAGTCTCTATCCTCGAAGATATTCAAAAGCCATCTAGACACAATTCTGTGTAATGTGCTAAAGGATACCCTACTTGAGAAGGTGGGTTGGACTAGATGATCTCTAGAGATTCCTCCAAACCCTAGTCATTCTGTGATTCTGTGTTTCCTGGGAAAGGCAATCATGGTAAGAGATGGGTCACAGGCTGGCACTGCAGAGACAGTGGCTATAAATAATTTTTCAGTGGTCAATTAAAGAAATGTGAACATGGACAAAATTTTTTTCAGGAATATCATAAGGGACCTGTAGGTAGTAAGTATGGATGTAATGTAGACTTGCAGAATATTAAGTTGAAGAAATCTCTTTGCTAAAATTACGGTAAACTAGAATCTTATCTCCTTTTAAAATGCCTCTAGATAAATTTTTCAGTATAGATCACACAGCTGTATAAGGTGGAATAATAAAAATGCCTACCTTTTATATAGTGCTTATGTCAAGCAGGACAATGAAGAATATATAATTTGCACCTTATAGGCAAGAATCGAAAGGCATGCAGACTCGAGATCAGAATTTCTGTTTTCTATGCACACGTTGACACTGAAGGTTAGAACACTATAGATATTTTACAGAAGAAACCATAACTGAATCTGATGGATTCTCACATAAGTTTTTCTAAGCTGACATTAGAGTTATCATATTTTTGGCTATAGTTATGTTTCTACATTCGGGATTCAGTCTGGAGCTTGTTGAGTCTTTTGTATTCTCTCTCAGGAAGTCAGTAATGTGATCCACAGACTATTCCAGCCCTTTCAAACTCCAATGCAATCCAAATCTTTATTAAAAATTGAAACATTCAAGTATTCTTAAAGAATGTGGATTTCCTATTAAAAATATTAATATAAATTATTGCATATGTGAAGGTACACTTTGGCATTAACTCTCATTCCTTTACAAATTCCAAAAGCTTTCGCTTTTGTCTGTTTAATTTATGATCTTAATTTTTTTTCTAAAGAATGTAATGCATGAGTTTAGCATGTAGCTAAACTCATAAACTGGGTTTAAATCCTGTCTGTGCTGTTCACATTGACCAAGGGGCTTGTAAACATGTTACAGGTCACTCAGCAGTGATCCTTACTCTGATACTCAGGTGCCAAATAGAAAGCTGGAGACTCATGAGGCAAATAGTGTGACACTGAGCACAGGTGTCAGACACTCTTACTGTCCATCATGTTGTTGTAACCCTCCCCTTTCTTGGCACTCTGCATTAGCTGTGCACATTGGGCTGCCTGCAAACCATCCCGGGGTCACCATCAGGGGACTGAAATGATCAGACATTTTTTCTCTCCCCTCTTGCACAGCTGCACTGAGAAGAACCTGTAAGTGGAAAAGTATGAGATATACTCCCCATGATCTGCTCCAGCCGGGGCAGTCAAGCAGGAAAAATGAAAGGAAAAAACCGAGAGCAAATCCAAGAGAGCATTACCAAAGACCTGTCAGGGCCAGGAGCAGCCATTAAACAAAAGGACTGGAATTTCTCATGACTTACAGACCTTTCAAAAGTTGTGATGGTCATATGTTCATTAAAAAATACAACTTTTTAGAGCAAGCAATAAATTTGAACACAAGGAAATCCGTCTTATTCCAGTTTTATACTACTCTGTACTCAACAGCATAATGCTGCTAGTGTCTTACTCATAACTTTTCTATTTTCTATAGTTATTTCAATCTCATTCTTCAGCAAAATCCAAATGAGTGTCTGACACTTTTTACAGTCAGTGTAGTGGAAGTGCTCATCTGACAGTTCATTTCTCTACTATTTCAAATTAAGATAAGCCTTTTAAACTGAAAAATCACGTCTCAATCAAATTCTGTTGCACTACTGGAGCTTTCAGAATTTATACAATTTATCTCTAAACAAGGCAGTGAAATGTCTGCTGTGATCTTTTTGTTTATTTTGTTTTGAAAAATATGCAGACTCTGGCATCATTGGGAGGAAAAAAAAAATGAAGAATTATTCTAATTTAGAAAATACAGGGCTGGAAAATGTAAGTAACCAATATTTTATCTTCTCAATCTAGACATAAAATAATCAGTAGTCTATTACTTCAGGCCTTTAAATAATCAGTTAATCTAATTAAATCCAACTGAAAATGTTTCTCAGATATAGATCGTCTGTATATTTACCAAACTATATCTAAGTACTCCCGATTTGTACCAAATTTTTTTATGTTTGGACCTATATTTATTCAAAATGCACTTCGTAAAATTACAGTTTCTGTCTTCCAAATTCTATCTCCTCTCCCCCCCCCCCCCCCCCCCCCAAATACTGCATTAGCTTTGATGCTCAGAGTTTATGCTGAAAGTTGATGCTGAAAGTTTAAGAATTAGAAAGAAATCTGTTACTCACATATCATTCCATTTACTGGTAGAGATGAACTCTAGCTGGAAAATAATTAAGTTCTAGGAAAACAAGCATTTTGAATACTATTCTGTTTCTGAATATGACAAATTTAGAAATACATATGCAATACAGTGTGCAACAAATAAATTATAAAGACTCATAATAAGAAAAATGTTTTACATTGCAAAGGCATGTATTTTAAAGAGGAGAATATTAGATTCACAGCTCTTCATGAAATACCCTTGTTTTTACTTCAGGTTTGGCTCAGAAATGGGCAGTATAGGAGATCAGAGCAAGGTTTGGGACTTAGAGGATTTGCTTTGTAGGCTACCACATAGTTAGGTACACAGTCATTGACCCTGGCCCAGTAGCTTGTGCTCCAAGTCATAGAATTTGACATGTTATACTTTAATATAATTATAGAGTCAGGATACCCAAGTTGCATTGGAATAACTGAAGCAATCTGCAGGCTTTCATATTTCATTTCAGCAGCCAAGTACAAGGAGAATGTCAGGGTACAAAGAAAGAGGTGTAAAGGCTGTAAAGGCATGTGATATTCCCTACATATTTGCTGCAAATAGAGAACCTCCAAAACTACACTGGAAAAATATTTCAAAGAAAACACTGCAAATTTCTAAGTCTTTCTGGAGTAGCACACTAGCTATATGTTTCTTGTCAGCAAGATATTTTTTCAACAGTTAGATAAATGAATTGAGGAAAATAGGTGACAAGAAGAGGTGGGTAATGGAGAACGCTGATCATATGAGTTGCTAGATCCAAATACATCCTCACAGGCATGAGAACATTCCTCATTTTGGACTTCACACAATAATTCAGTATAATAAAATTTCTACACGAAGCAGAAGGTGAAGGGTGAGTTGAAAAACAGTTAATATGAGAAGGAAAAATTGTTAAGCTCAGGGAAAGAAATGTAGTTGCAGAGAAGGAAAGTGCATAGAAATATTAAATTCTAATACTAACAATTTAGAAACATCTGAATCATTATCTGCTTGGTTCATTTGTAGTTTTAGTTATACACAGTCTTCTCCTACATTCTTCTCTGTCTGCAGTTCAACAGCCACTCATTCCTGATATAAACTGATTTATCAGCTGTGCTTTGTGTACTGGAAAGTATGTTTGAGAAAGTGCAGAGTATCTCTTACAGAAGCTGTGTTAATCTTCTCTGTATTATTCAAGTTTTTGTGCACACACTATCAAGGCATATAAGTTACTGACAAGATACTCTCACCAAAATAATAATAATAACAATTCATGATATTCTACATCTTTGCACTCTCCAAAGAGCTTAAGTGAAACAGAAATGAGAAACAAATTCAGAATAAAAGATCAGTTAACAAAAGATCAGCTCAACATAAACTGATTTGTATTTATACACATAGATACACATAGCATATACTTGTATATATTCTTATGTTTATGTCTGTGTACCTAAATGATAGTGCACTTGTATGCATGTATGTGTGCATATTTTAATGTAGGTGCAAAAATGGTGAGTGTCACATGTTGCAGGTGTAACAAAAAAAACCAAATCACTACTGCAGCATCCCAAAATTGCAGTCAATCAAAACTGATTTTCTTTTTTTTTCTCTTAAAAAAAGAAAAATCTTAAATACCAACAGTTTTAAATGTTGTTATCTAGTGAAGCAGCTAGCAGAAATCTATCCTCTAAGTTAATCATTCTAGAAAAAAAGTTGACATGATGGAGTAAAAATAACTTTAAGACAAGGGAAGTGTTGTAGGGTTGGTAACAATGGGTATTTTATGGTCTGAATCCAGAACTTGTAGGAAATTATAACTAAAAGACTGAAAAAAAATCGAAAAAAGAAAAACTTGAACTCAGATCCTTCTCTGCTTTGGTAGGCCCTCTGTTGGACTCCCAAGATGATTAAGTGGAATAACCTTCATGGGGTCCTGTACAAAACAAATGTTGTGCACGATGTTGAAGAGGATCTCTAATTTCCTGCATCCTCTCATGAAATACTCCAGCTCCACTCTGCCATCTTCTTGAGTCAGACAGGCAGAATGGCAAGACTCCCATGATTTCGCTCCTTTTCAGGAGTTTCACTTAGTTTTCTGAGAGACATCTATGAGAAATAGCTGACTTACTCAGAAGTCAATCTGTTGTATTTGAGTGAGAAAGAAGAAATATTCTCTTTGTACAGTTACTGGTATTAATTTGTAATAACTGAACCTATAAACATAAAATTCCTATAACCACAAATCTGAGATTAAGATTTCAGAGCAAAACTTCCTAGTTGTAATGAAATGTTGAAAAATAATGAATTTTTGAGCAGGTATCACGTAAAGACAGTAAATTACATCTCAAAATTTTCACAGATGACAAAGTTTTCAGTGCATGGAGAGACTTCCAAATAAATATCATGACCAATTAGATCTGAGAATACCACAAACCTAACATTATTCCCTATAATCAGGCAAAAAAAAAAAAGAAATGGTTGTCTCCAAGATACACAATGAAAATATAAATGAAAAGCTCCATAGACTTACTGCTTGTGAATGAAAAATAGAATGCATACTGTGTTGAGATTTTTAGTAAGAAAAGCTTTAATTTTAAGATTTTTTTTTGTCTTTTTTTTTTAACTCAATTACGTATTATTATAATTACTATGATCATTTGAAATATCTCCCCTTTCTCCGTGTATTTACTTTTCTAAGTTATACATGCATTTCAGCAACTAGGAGTAGTGTCTAGTATTGGTGAGAAAAGATTTTTTGAAAAACAACAGAGTAAACATACATGTATTTTTTCTGCAGTTCATACCTACAAAGGAACACTAATGCCCTTCTTGAAGAAATGACATTTGCATAACATACACTACAGTATCTGATATCACACCAACTCTCAAATTTTCTTAACATGTTTCTTTAATCAGGAATATACTTAACATTTGCATTTTAAGTCAGAGAACAATGAATTACACATTGGTTCTTGAACTGTGAATGCACAAACCAGTTTGTGAAGACATATGAGATCAGCCTTACAAGACTATCATTGAAGTTATGTGATTCTAAGGCCAAGTCAAAGTTTTATATTAAGGTGAGTGGGTTAGAAATTTGGAAGGACTTATAACTAGAAATAATAAGCTATTCTAGTTTGTGAGTAATCTTTTCAAATAATAAAGTTTTGCATGAGAAAGCACTGTGAATTTCCTGTAAATAGCAATTCTATTGCATTTTCTTGAATCTATCTATTTAAAGGAGTTGTAGGCATTTCTGAGGATTAAACTGTTTCGGAATATTGTATATCTATTAGAAGAGGATCTGATTTGAAAAATCTGAAAAAAACTGCAGAGGAAATGTAAAATTATGTTAAAGGGCATATGAATCTTTTCTTATGTCCAAAATATGTCAATAAAATGAAGTATTACTGTTTTATGTAAATAATTACTACCATATGTCATCTTCACAGAAAATAATTTTTTTTCATTAACAGCAATTTATTTTAAAGTATAAAAATTATATAATTTCATTCTTTACATATATTCTTCAAATACCTATCACCAAGTATTTTATTTACCTGTGTCATTACTGCTCAATATTTATAAGAGTTAAAATAATTATTTCACTTGAGCAATACAACATTTGAATTGTATATTTCTGGCAATTGTGCTTTTCAAGAAAAGTCGTGCTCACTTTAGCGCTTGGCCTATTATTCACCACAGAAACATCTTGCTTTTGTGCAGAGCACTTCAAAGCTGTAAACGTGCTAGTTCAAGCTGGATTTTCTGTAACAGTTTATACATCTTCATTTTTCAAGGTATTCAACATTTTGAAAGACAGTATAGTGTAATCAGCATGATTTTTGTTCTTCTGTCCGCTTTCTACATTTCAATAGACCCAGTGAATAGAGTCAAGATTGTTCTTATTCTACATGAGATGCTCCTAAGACATCATGTTTATCTATAATATAAACTTTTAATGGATAAAACTTCTAATGCAAACTCATGCATGCATTTTTGCAGTTACATATGTTATCCTATGTATGGAGTTCTAAGCAGAAGATATGCATGCTTGTATGCAGAAGAGCCTTCCTGCTGTGCTCAGTGGCTTGCTTATGAATTTTAAAAGCTCACATTTTCTCTGTCTTTGGAATGGACATTGTTGTTCTGCTTTATAGTTTATTATTTTATTATCTTCTTACAGTTTCTCAAAGTATTTGCATTTCTTTGCACCACTACCATTTCAATACAGATATCAAGTTTATAAAACTGAGGCCTACTGTTTTGCTTATTTCATATGAGGACACTACACAGTGTAACACTATATAGTGTATCATACTGGGAGTTTTTAATAAACTTTCTGATATATTTTTTATTCCTATAAATATTTGAATTATAATTGAAATCATTGGAGCCAGGATTTCACTAT
Organism: Cyrtonyx montezumae; assembly: GCF_038088225.1. Taxonomy (NCBI): domain Eukaryota; kingdom Metazoa; phylum Chordata; class Aves; order Galliformes; family Odontophoridae; genus Cyrtonyx; species Cyrtonyx montezumae. The sequence goes on from NW_027071826.1 coordinate 17,096,130, forward strand.
AACTGTTCTAGCTCTTTTAAAGAATCTAAATTATTGTTGAATTGTCACCACATTTTGACCCATGTAGTAAAATTATTTTAGTGGCTCTTAATTTGAGTCTTCATTGACAGTGGGGTTTCAAGAGGAACAAAATTATTTATTTCATTCTACCATAACTAAATACAATCTTTCCTTATGGCACCATTCCTCTTCATGCATAGAAGTATTCATTTTAAAGTGAAATATTGAAAAATACTGACTGAAAATGTTTGAAAAATACTCTTCCTTGTATTTACTTTGAGAGTTCCTTCTGCCTTAATCCTTGGGAAAACCCCTGGAACTAAAACACAATTAGCTTGTAAGAACAGATAACTGAGCTTACAAATGAAAAAATATAATTATTGTTCTCTACTAAGATAAATCACTCTGGGCTACTAAAGTATTAACTGGTAAAGCAGTCTGTGCTTTCTTTTTCCTTACTTTTCTTCCTCTTTTTTAAGAAGGGAAAACAAAATCATTGCTTGGAAATGGTGATTTTTTAAATTTTTTAATTTTCTGACAGAAAACCTAAATGGCCACCAGTGCTAATATATTTCTGTTACTTCTGTTCTCCACCTTCCCATGGTAAGAAAAGGTAACTTAGGTACCAGTCTAGCTCAGAGGAAATAACAAGTTCAGGAAGCGTAGTGAGTGATGGAGGGAGTGGTGTACATGTAGACGTATTTCACAGCAACTATTGGTAGTTTTCCTTGTCTTTCAGGGTTAAGATAGAGAATGAGGTCACTTACAGAGGAATTTTGACATTCAGCATTCCTAAACTCTAAAGTAACACAGCTTGTAACATTCAGCATTTCAGGTTCTGGCTAAGTGGAAAATTTGTTATTGTACATGTAACTATCCTTTCCCATGTATCTAAAGCATATCTTTATACACACTGCATATATTGCCAAATATATTAGGTAGAAGAGAGACAACAATTTTTTAAGGCTTGTGTCTGAAAAATTCTGAAAATTCAAGAAAAACTTTAAAGAGAGAACTGGGGAAAAAAAAAAGATCACATTTCATTTCAAGGAAAGAATAAATAGGTAAAATGCACGTTTAAGACTGTCAAGGATGAATGTCAAATGCATTTAATGAATGATTGTGCATATAATGGGTCCCACCTTCAACATGTAGGTATTACAGATGTGTATAGTTGCTTAACTGTGCCCATTAATTGCAAATACTGGATTGCAAACTGTTCTTAACACTGTTTTCCTATATGTATATCAAATTGAGATAATCCTGTAAGGATCAAGTCTGAGAAACTGAAGTAACAAACGATTTCACTCTGACAGACAGAAGATAAAATGTTTCATCCTTTAGCATCTGCAAAGCATGGACAAAACATTTGAAAAAAGTCCAGGAATTAGATAACAGAAGTTGACATTTTTGTTTTTCTATTTTCCCTCTCAGATGTTCATATTCTTATTTTGATCAACTTGTTCATATAAATACAGCAGGAATTATGTTACTGTTTTTAACTAACTTTTTACTGAATATGTCAACAATATATAGTGTATAGCAAAGTTCTGAAGTTAACAATGCGTGCAACATGGCATATTGCAGAAAACAGATAATGTACATTTCAAATCATCTTCTTTTTTTATGTTAAAGATGGAAAATATAGCAAACAGAACAGAATCATGGATGCGTGTCTCAGTTAAAGACAGTTTTATAAAAGATCATCTTCACATATCTGGGACCAAGTAATTATGACAACTTATTTAGAGACTTCTTTCTGAAAGTTGTCAGTTGTCACTAGGTACAATTCCTACATAGTTCCAGTATAATAAGAGCTTGCCAGATCTCTTTTGTACTGTTAAAAGAGCAAGGCATTCTATGCTGTACTTAAGTTTAATGCCAAATAGTTTGATATTGCCTGCATTATCATTCAACATAGAGAGAGCCCGGTTCAGTAGAGTTCAGGGAAGAAGTGATCATCAGTTTCCTAGGATTATCTCTTTGTTTGGAAGAGAGCATCAGGTATGATTTAATGAAGCTTGAAGCCAGTAATGCTTGAATTTGGCACCCATTTCTTTCTTGTTTTTGTTGTTGTTGCTGCTGTTTGTTTCTTTGTTTTCCCTCTGAGTAAAACCATTATTCTTATGCACTAAAGAAAAAAAATCTTAAAATTAATATATCCATGTTATAATTTATGGTGAAGAAGTACTAAAGATGGGAATTAACCACTTCACTGTCAAAATCTGAGACAACTTTCCTTTCAATATCATCAGTAAAGTGCCTTATGTAGACTCTTAACTTCTTAACAATATAATATGTATAAAGTTATTTTCCTTGTAAAATTAAAATGAAAACTTTTCTTAGAGGAAAAAAAAATCTCTCTTTGATTGAGAGAAAAAAAAAGGAGTTGAACTACTCTAGTAGAAAATGGCAAAAGCTATTTCATTTTTCTTTTAACATCATATGCATTGTATTTCTGTATGGGCTTACAGGAAAAATTGCTAATATTTGAAGTCAAAAGTAAACCAATGTTTAAATAAATATTCTTTTGAAGCAATTCAATAATAGTGTTTCCAGTAAAAACATTTTAACAAAAAGTCCATGCATATTTTTTTCTTTTTTTTCTTTTTTGCTAACAAGCTACATGCAAGGAACATCTGTTATGACAGAATCTGTGAAAACAAGGACCTGCTTGTAAATAAATAAACCTTCAGGAAGAACTGTAGCACTGAACAAAGTGGTCTTGTAATACCAGTTTAACATAATTTCACTTAAACTCTTATTTTATTCCACTCATCACTCTTATCTGTACACTCAGGTCACTTATTAGCAGTTTACAATGGATGATGAGTTAGAGGTTGTCTGTAACCATTCATTTGTCCCCACATTCAATGAACACTTGCAAATAAGGATCAAAAATTGATCACTTTTGAGTTTCTAATGAGTTGTATATGCACACACACGGGACTTCTGCTCTGTAGTTCCTTTAACTGTAGTCAGACATTTCTACTAAGTGAAGATGACCCTATTTTCACAAACCCAAGGAAAATGGTTACTGATATTAAACTCTGTATCTCCAAAAGATCATTGCCCATTTTTAACTCTGCTATCAATAAATAATCATGTATCAATGCATGATTTTTTTTTCCAAATCTAACGAAAACTCCTCAATATTCTTATCCAGATGATAAGAAATGAAGCTTCAGTTGTCTGCATGACTAACACAATGAAAATTCCCAAATTTTGCTGTAGGCTGAAATACATGAATTCTTCTGCAGCTGTAAAGCAATTACAATAGGAAGAAACATTCTTCAAATTCAGTGTATGTCTTTGTGGATTATTAAGACTACAATTTTGAATTTGCTTAGGTAATTCTCCCACGGCTATCCTTGAATTTTGTTGTAAATTACTTTCCACTTTTTTCTGAAATGTACTTCATGAAAATAATCTGTCAGTATCCTTTATCAATATATATTTTCTTATTCAAACTGAAAAGAAGCTTAAACTATACTGTCTTTAATAACACTTTGATTTTTTATCTAGGTAAGCCAGTTATACTCTGCAGGCATATATATACATTTCATCATCTGAGATCAAAACAAACATCTTATGAATGTCTGCAATTTTCACCTTATTGGAAAAGTAACCACACTTGTTGTCTTCATTTTGGGCTTGTGATCTTTCACTCAGAGCACACCTGAACTCCCTGAATAAGAAATTTGCTACAAGTAAGGCGCCTAGCTCATCCTAAAACTGTGGTATCCTGAGGCCTAGAGCAGAAGATCTTCAAAAAGGAGCATAAAGATTCCTCTAGCATCAGTCATTGAAATACGAAAAGCTAGCATGTGCATACATTCAAAAGATTCCTTTTGAAATCAAACATACACTTTGTTATTTCTGTGAAATTATATGTTACATACACACCCAATTGAAATCTCAGTCTCTACTTAATCTCAAACTCTTACATGTCCATCATGCAATGGAAGCGTGCAAGAGGCACAGCTATTTGCTGCTTGTCTTTTGGGCTTGGGCAAAACATATTAAACAAACAAACCAAAAATTTCAACCTTCTCATCATAATCTTGAGCATACAGGTTATAGAGAAAAGACTTTGCATAGACATTTCTATCTAGAATTACACCACTTGAAATCATATGGCAGCCTTTTATTCAGCAAAATTTCAGTGACTTTACTATTACAGTAGCCACACAGGTTGCCTAAAATACCTGTAATAGCTGGAGAAAATAACAAATATACAGAATATAGGGTGGAATTTCAAACTGCAGTTATAAAAGGTGTTAGGGTGAGGATGCAGTTCCTTACATAATGATTGTACTTTGCCATTGATCAAAACTGGATTCATTTTGCTTTTGCAGAAAATGAAAATAATCATGCAATTTGAATTTGAGAAAACACACACTCATAGACTGCTGGGTTTCAACAATGGATTGATTGAAATGAGCAAAGGAAAGGATTAAAACCCTCTCTCCCAACATAAGCAGCCTCATAAAATGAAAAGTCTAAGCACTGCACAGCAAAAGTACTCCAGCTTTTACTTCCAATTCACTTCTTTATCCCTAGATAGTCACTGCAAAAAAAAAAATAAAAATAAAATCTTTTATTCCCTACTCTTTCTCTCTCTCTCAAAAAAAAAAAATTCTTTTTTCTCCTCGTTGTGAACTTCTGCTTGTATGCAAGCTCAAGAGAAAGTAAGTCACATAAAAAAATAAAAAATTAAATTAAATTCCACCACTGAGTTGGCATGAAATTCAGAATTCTTAGCAGTCAGAGTCAGTGGAGTCGTTGGAACACTGTCTAATTATGAGAGCAGCATTATAACTTTCATACAAACATGATGCTTCACATAATGCATCACTCAGAAGTGATTCCAGATAAAGAATTTGAGGGAATAGAAGAACAAATTCTAAGTCCACCTGCTGATTTTTAAATATAGATCACTGTGGAAAGCTTAAAAAGATTGAGATATGAGAAAGGTAATTTGAAGAAACAGTGTTCTCAAAATTCCTCAATTAATATCCATCTCTGTTCACCTGAATGGAAAAAAAACCTTGATGATTTTTTCATGATTTTCCTGTTGTACGTATTTCAGTTCACAGTAGGCATGGAGGCCTTTTCAGTAATAAATTAATTTAAAAGAAATTAAAAAGGTCTTTGATGTTTTTGGGGTTTTTTTTTTGTTGTTTTTATCTTTTTCTTACTTCATACTGAATGCAACTCAAACCCTTAAACGAAATAGAGTCTGAACAATAAAAGCCAATATCAACCTTTCCATTGGCACTATATTTTGCAATGTTTTCAGCAATTTCCACTTTTAGACTGTGAATTCTACATGAAACTGCAGAGCTGGGAGCACTTAGAATTTCCCTTGTTCGGGTTTTACCTGAACGTGCTGTGTCAACAAATGCTGCTCTATTAACGAGAGGTGCAATCTAATGACAACTATCTGTTACATACTGATAACCTTCGTCTCCCACTGAGAAGGGTCAAAGAATTCTTGAAGCTTCTTATCATAATGAAAGGCAGGAACCATTTCTAACATAAAAATGCATGGCACTAGGGGACATTTTCAGAATAGAATTTGCAAATAGGAATCAAGGTCACTTCAAGTTTGACACTGAGTTCTGTCTACCTTTCCAAGTATATTGGGGAAAACTAATCAAATGAGAAGTAGCCTTTCTGGTAGCAGTCAGAACTCCAGCTTTGAGTTGGAGGTAGGAACTGACAAAGGGAAACAGAAATATTTCAAATTGTTTGAAGCTCAACAGCAACTGCTGGATTAGAGTCAAAAGGGTTTTACCCATTTTATCCGAATTGCTTTTGGCTGTTCCTAGTAACCCTGCTTTAATATGCACTTATTTTCCTGTATTACAGGACACCTAGGAACTTACATCCCTCAGACAGCTTCGACAGCAAAGTGGTTAATGTTTGAAGAATGAGTCATTCTTTCCTTTGCCATGACATTGGGTTCTTTTGTACAACCCTGTACAGTACTTAGCAATATTTTTTTAAGATTTAAAAAGCAAAGAGTTACAAAACCATTTGCAATTGACTTGAAATAGAAAAGATAGCACTTTTTAAATCCCATTATATAGTACACCGTATAAATTACAGAGTATTCAAATGCATAAATGCATCTGTGTAACATTTATCAAATGTAATTTTTTTCATTGTTGTGAGGGTTACTTTTTCCAGAGTTTTTTCTCTTTGTCCTTGACACCCCCATCTCCCCTCACTATCACGTATGACAGTGCTCCAGGTCTGAGACATTGCTATTGCAGTATCGCATGTTGTTGGGGATGTGGCAGTCTGTGTAGCTAATGCCCCCATTTGGGGTATAAATGGGCTGCAGTCTGAAATCTCCTTTAAGGAGCTGATCATTATTTAAGGACACAATCTGGAAGCTGGTTTCCGTCATTTCCAGGATGGAGTTGTCCTTCTTGGTCCCTGCCTCACAGTAGTCATCTTTCCGTCGGCCCCGATTGTATTTCCACTTCTGGGATGTATAACGCCCCTTTTTGTGCATGTGCCAGCAAAAAATGCTGAGCAGGACCACGAGCACAAATATCACAGCACCCCCAATTAACCCTGCAAGCAGAAATGGGGAGCCCAGGTTCTGAGAAGTTGTCTGCTCATGGCTGGAGGGGATGTTGCTGCCATTGTTCAAAAAGGAAGCCTTAGTTGTGGCTTCTGAACAGACAGTGTCTTCTCCAGTTCGGTAATTATTATAAGCATCCAGAGGAACCAAGCAAATCCGATAGGTGGATTTGGGCTCCAGATTTACCAAGCTTAAGTGTTGCTTCTCACCACTAACTATTCGTTCCTGAACAATTCCTCCTACCAGACTATGGCCCATTTTAACCCATGTGAGTTTATATGCCATCACAGTAAAAAGAGATATCCAGCTAACCTGGATGCAAGTATCATTCACAAAATGGATAGAGAGTTGAATTCGTTCAGATATAGGAGGTGTTACCCTTTCTCTGTCTTCCTTTTCAGGCACAGTGGGGAGTGTGACTATGACAGGAGTCAGAGGACTATATTTAGTACTTGGGGGAGGAACTGATGAGGAGAGAACTAATGTAGTTGGCTTGGCTGTAGCAGGGACTGGGGTGATGATAACTGACAGATCAGGGGTGGTGGTGGGGCATGACAGCATATTCATATTAAGTTCCCTGACTGCCATACCTCGGACCTGCTCTGGTCCTTGGCACATAAAACCCCGTACATTGATAGAAGAGGGAATAAATTTGAGCCATTCAGTGACCCACTTAATACTGCAGTCACACAACCACGGATTATTCCTTACAGTGAGTTGCCTCAGGTTGTGGAGATTATCAAATACACCTTTTGCCAACATCCGAAGCTGATTGTTGGAAATATCAAGACGTTCCAGTTTGTGAAGATCTGAAAAGGCTGTAAGTGGTATATGGGTTATCTGGTTGTCTTGCAAGTAGAGCCTTAGGAGATGTGTACCTGGAAGATCAGAAGGAGGATAGGCCAGTGAATTACGCACTATAGAGAATTCCTTGAGCTTGGAGAGGTGGCTAAAGGTGCCTTCAGCTATGCCTTTATTAGTAAGCAGATTGCCATCCAAAATCAGACGCTCCAAACTTGTAAGATTCTGGAAGGCCAAGTCTGAAATGACAGCAATTCTGTTTTCATCTACTCGAAGTTCTTGTAAGTCCACTGGAAGGCCTACTGGTACGCTGCTTAAGTGATTCTTGGACAAGAACAGAAGCTTGAGGCTGATGGCTTCCCGGAATGCCCCATCCTCAACTCCAACAGTGGAGATGGAATTGTCATCCAGGTGCAGTTCTTCCAACTTCAAGAGCTGAGCAAGAGCAGCCCGAGAAATGGTCTGAATGTTGTTTTCCTGCAAGTGGAGAACCCTAACATTTTTGGGCAGGTTCATCGGGAATTCATCCAATTGGTTGCCATACAGATAGACTGTGTGCACAGACTGGACATTGTGCAATTCTGCAGGAAATCCAGCATTATTAATTTGGTTATTATGGAGGTAGAGGACGGTTACACCCTCTGGTATCCCAAGAGGCACTGAGGTCAAGCTTCGCTCATTACAGTAGACAAAGTTTCGGTCACAGCGGCATACTTTTGGACAGGCTGAAGTTTTGGAGACCTGCATGTATAGCCCCAGGGAAAAGATAATCCATGATTTCATGAGAACAGCCCAGTCTGAGGGCCACATTCTAGTCCAGGAACCCATTTCCAATTTGAAGAAATAAAGTATCAAAGTGTTAAAGAACTGATAACAATACTAAAGGACAAGTAGCAAAATCTCAGGTCATTAAAATTGGCTTCAGTTTATGTCCAGTGTTCACGCAGAGATAAAGTCCTTCAGGCTAAGTATAAAATAATCCTTTTACAATTGGCCCACCTCCTACTTTTGATAAGTAAGCCACAGTCCTAACAGCCAGGGTTACAAATTTTGTTGCTTTCCTCCATGTGTGCTGAAAGAAACAATAGCCGTGTTCTTGTAGGTGAGCAGCCAGCTAATTTAAAGCTACCAAAAGTTGTCTGTGTACAAGTTGCTTGGAGTGATAATATTTCCTTTCACTGAAGTCTGTTGATGTTATGCTCAGCTTTCTGAAGTCAGCAAAGTCCTCATAACAGCTATCAGCTGGATCTGGCCTGCCTGTTAAATAAAAGAAGAAAAAAAAATGAATACCATGAAATGTTTAATAGGGAAGATCTAGCCCTATGGAAGACTATTCTAAGGCTGTGCTCTTTATGGCTTTCTGGTTGAAAAAAAAAAAAAAGGCATTAATATTAAACATTAGCTTAATATTACTATTAAATGGTCTTGAAATAGATTTGATGCAAAGTCACTGCAATGATTGAAAGACTTTCAGTGACTTCAGTGAAGGCTAGATCTATCACTTCTGCTTTAATATTGTATCTCCAGTCTTTGTCTTCTCAAAGAATTTCAAATGTTAAAACTTAAAGATTTTACTTTGACTTTTTTTTTCTTTCTTTTTTTTTTTTAAAGAACTCCAATGACTCCTGTTCATTGATGCTTGACAGACTAGATTCTAGGCCATATGACTTAATCACACTGCATTTTTTCATCTACTTTCAGACTCTGGAATGTTCTGCTTCCGTTTCCATAATGCCCTTACGTATTTTCTCATTCAGCTTTAATGTACACTGCCACACTACTGCACCTCACTACAGTGAATTAGCTATGTATGAGGGGAGCCTTCTCAAGGAGGATATAAGGCATGTATTACTCTGCTGTAAGGCATGTATTTGTTAAAGCAATTATCTTGATACTGTTACGTATGTGAACAGTGCTGTCAATAGACTTCAGAATTAGCATTCCACTAAATGAAACTGGCTCACATCTGCTCAGTTACTGTTTTAGAATAATAGCTCAGAAAACAACAGTTTTCCCAGAGAACACCTTTTCTGAAACCATAAAGGCGAGATACTTCTTTAAATTCTGCTACACAGTAGTTGGTGAATGGCTTCATAAAAAAAAAAAAAAGTGTTAGTTCTCATGTAGCTGAGTTTCTACTTTCAGCTTTTAAGAGTACTTTTAACTTTAATCTTCCCAGATACTATTTGTCATTCAGATCTCTTACTAAAAAATTTAACACTTTAACGCATGCAATGGAAGATACTGCACTGCATGCTATTGTAAAACATTCCATGTCTTACTGTATGTATAAATACGTATAACTATGTACAAAATTATAACATATAAAATATACATTTTATAACCCAGAATAGAGGATATAAATAAGTTTTGTAGATCTCAATGTTTTCCACTGTAATTACCTGAACAAAATAATTTTCCAGATTTTTTTTTATCAAACTCAAAGTTCATTGGCTGTGATTTCAGATGAACAGAATTTCATTGAACAGAAATCATCTTTAAAATTCACTTTTCCTATATTTACACAGACTAAGCATCACCAATTTTTTTCAGAAGTGCAAGAAATGTAATTCAGGAGTGCATGAAAGCTTGTCTTCCTGTTATAGTTGTACAGTCTGTAACATATCCCAAATGCTACATGGGACTGTAAGTGCAGAAAACCTCTTCAGGAGTCAAAATCTTATAACCCTGCAATCTTGCATTTGCAGATAACTGTATTTATTTGGAATATCATTACATACCAGCCTCAGTCTGGAATAGCTGGAGATAAAAAGGGAGGCCCTGAAAATGCCTATATTTCACCAATATGTCTTCAAACAGTAAATGCATAATATGCATGCTGTCCTTTTCTTGAAACAGTAAGATTATCAATACCACTATTCAAAGATTTCTGTCACGAGCGTATTTTGTTGAAGAGTGTTTTCAGTCACATAAAACTATGTGATTCTGTAGAGAAGTCCTAGCAGGGTTACATCCTACTACGATCCTACATACATGACAGTTCATCTGTCTCTAATATGTCCTGTCTCCCATCTAGATCATACTGCACTGGTTGGTCCTGACACTGTCTTTCCAAAATAAGAAAGGATGTGCAGAAAAGCCTTCTCTGAGATGCATGAGATCACACAGAATAATAATGGTTCTCTTACTCCCTTTTATCAGAAAAAGATATTTCTCACTCCCTTTTATTTTATCAGAAATCCCCTAAGATTTAATACATTATATTCAGTTCTGCTTTGATTATAAATACGATTGTTGACTAGGCTTTTCTGACACTCAGCTACGACAGAAAACCAAGTTAAGGGCATGCAGCCACAGTCAGCTACAGCTCCTGATATAATAGGCATCTCCTGAGGTGAGAATGTTGTATTAATATGTACCTACACATTCATCTTACTCTAGGACTCTGCCTGAAGTGCCTCTCAGCCAGGTAAACACAGTTTCAAAAATAAAAGATTTCAGTAAAAATTTCACTAAATTGGGTGAAATCATACAGTGCTTCTCATGACATATTAAAAGTAAAAGAATTTTGACTAGATGATCACTTAAGAACAGCAGCACTTCGGAAGGTGACACTGCAGTTCCCCTCCTTTTTGTGGTTACAGTGATTTTGCACTTGGAAGTCTTTTACAGATTTTCTGCTGCATGTTTCCTTCCCTTACACTACTGATACTGGTCGACTACAAAGCTGGTGCTAGGATTTGGACTAGATGACCTCTACAGGTCCCTTCCAGATCTAAGGATTCTATGAGTTCAATCCAAAAGATGCAAAAAATATCAGATTTTAACAACATTCTTGATTTGAAAATGAAATTCCCTGAGGGAAAAACATTTAAGGCAAATTCCAGAAGGCTGGAAAAGTTGTCTTCAGCTACTCATCAACACTGACAGCAGGTAGAATAATTGTGCTTTCTCCCCTTCTCTGTAATGTTGGCTTTCTGAAGAAAAATCACTATTTATAGTATCCTTAGAAGATCTTAACTGAGTTTGTCCATAAACGAATTGGTCATTTCCAGGGGCAGAATTAGTGGATAAATTAAAGGCACTCAGTATTTCCGTATATCATGATCACAAATCTTCAGAATTGACTCACTCAATAGCTTGCTCAGCATGAAGACAGCAAGTTCTAAAAATCAAACAAGGTAAGAGAGGATAATGGTAAAAGAATATGTTGCAGTTAACTTATTTTTTTTAAATCAACAAGCAGTAATAACACATCTACTCATCATCATCTTCATCATTTCTGTTTCCATTTCTTTATTATTACACTCAATATCTGTTATTCCCCACTGTATCCTCCTTGGAGCACAAGATATGCCTTCAAAGTTTCTAGGACATTTCCTGTCTTACTGCAACTAGGGTATTACATCCTGTTAGGATTTGAGTGAAGCATACTGAAATAGATGAGAGTATACGCACACATTTTAGGTGGCCATGTCTGAAAATTTGGCTTAGTGGCCTGAGTTCCTGACATCAGTGAAAATGTTCCCTTTCATATCTTAGATGTTTTTGTGGAATGTTTTTATCTCACTGTCTTCTCAAACCTGCTTTATTTAAATTCTCCTTCGGCATAATTAATATATACCTTTGAGTATTAGATAAAAATTTCAAATTTGCTTTTGTTCAATACTGAACTGAACTGCTTCTATCACATACTTTGATTATGGCCACAAGTTGTGCAAGGGAAGATTTAGATTAGATCTGAGGAAAAATATTTTCTCTGAAAGAGTGGTCAGGCACTGGAATGGCCTGCCTAGGGAGGTGGTTGAGGCACCATCCCTGGCGCTGTTCAAGAAGCGTTTAGATGAGGTGCTAAGGGATTTGATTTAGTAGTTCAGTGGTTAGGGATGGTGTTAGGAGGATGGTTGGACTAGATGATCTTGTAGGTCCTTTCCAACCTAATGTACCTATGAACTTATGAACCTGTGTACCTATGATTAAAGTTATTAAAAAGGCTGAAATATCTGGCTGCAAGTTGGAAAGGTGAAGGTTTTATCAGTCTCCCTTTCACTGCTGAGAAGCATACACACAAGTTCAAGTTTCAGTCATTCTGCTTTGCATAGGCCATGAGATTTAGCTTCAATAAATAATCATGTATCAATAATTAATATGTATTACTGAAAATGCTACCAAGTTACAAACTTGTAGTAAATAGGAATAAAAACTTTTTTATGGATCTCTTTCCTGTCTTGCTCACCAACACTGCTTTGGTGGTTGGGTCTACAGTGCCTATAAAATCTTTCAAATGGCCAAAGGGCAACCTTCACCAACTTTCATTCTGTGGACCTCCAAACACGCAGTCCCAGTTGTAGAAGTCAAGACCTTTGTGGCTGCCTCAGAATCTGCTGAGGTTAAGGGGGTAGAAAACAAGCACAGGAATCAAGGAGGAAGAATAGCTTGTGGAAGACAGTATATTATATGCAATAATGCATATATATACTTACAGACCTGTGTTATAAGCACAGGTGTCTTGCTATGTTCCTGAAACCAGGTTGTCTGTCTTTGGTAGTTTTCTCATGTTGTACAGAGAGTCTATTGATTTTTTAGAAGGAGTAAAAAATAACAATGTTAACCATTCCATCCTTCAAGGAATCCTAACAGTAATTAAAAACAGTTCCCGGGGATCCAGATATTTTTTCTGATAATCAAACCACACAGCATCACTTTTCTTATATGAATTGAATGTCAAAAAATGACATAAATCAAAAAGTAGACAATCCAAAACCAGATAGTCTACCCTATTGACTACTACCAGATTGTGAATACTGTTCAGCACAAGACAATTTGGCATAAATTTTCTTGTTTTTTCCACATACCAAGGTCATAATCAAGTCATAGTCTTATTCTGCATAATTATACAGTAAGTGCAAGGACATTATTTCTGGAATCAAATGACATCCAGAAAATAAATGTAATCCATTTCTCTGGAATCCACCACTTAAGGAAGATATCCTGTATTTCTATCACTTGGTAACTGCATATCAATACCTGTTAATAAATATCTTTTTTGTATGTAAGTAGGATCTAAATGTGAATCAACATTATACTTTTTAATGAGTATGAGAAAAATGTGTTGCTTTACTGTGCATGAACCCCTGTGATTTACTTGGTTTTGAAACTCCTTAGTATCAAGCTATAATCTCTGCATCACAGGCACAGAGTAAATGGCATTATTTCCTGAAAAACTGAAGTGCTTTATGGGAAACCTTTCTGCATGCTTCCTTCTGTGACTGCTTCATATTTAGGAGTGTGCATAATGTAAGAAGAAGAGATAAGGAGAAGGAAAAAGAGGTGAAGAACAAGACAAGAAATCCTCTCTGATAAGCGAATACTGATATTGGGATAATGGTCAGTAGCCAGCACTGGAAAGAAGAAAGTGTCTCTGCACACAGTTGAAGTCAAAATGAAGTCTATATGGACAGATTTTGGCAGATGAAGTCATTATTACCTCTGCAGTACTGTTATAAGAATGATTCAGCAAATATACACAATGAGCTCTTCCCTCATATTCTTCCCTGCCTTGATCAGGGTATTTCTGGTTTTGCCTCCCATTTTGCCCTTACAACTACTTTCAAAATCTCAGATCAAGCAAGTGAAATCAATTTGGATCTGATAGGTGGAGACAGAAGAAATTTTAGAAAGTGGTTCAAATTGCAGCAATATGTGTAGAGATCTTTCTCCCTCCTGCTCCTACGTCTCTTTCTAAGCAACATTCCTGCAAATTATTAAGCAGTATTATTTTCCAGAAAGACGGAGCCTTCAAGAAATCCTTTTTTGAAAGTCACAACATTATACTCAACAAAAGCCTTGCATTTGGAAATGTGAGTCAAGTAATTGTTCTTGCAAGTCAACGGGAAGCTGACAGACTCCAATTCCTGTCCTCGAGAAGGAGAAGCTAAGACAGCGGAAAAACTCTCCTCTCTTTCCATAAAAACAAAACAAAAACAAATAAACAAACAAACAAACAAAGAATGAAAGGATAAATATGGAACTTGTTTTCTTCCTGCTTTGTTCATTCCTACAATCAAAGAAATATAATTTCACTAATTAGGAGTCTAAGATTATCAGTCCATTGTTAGCTTTACAGCACTTCTGCATCACTGACAAATCATTCAAGCTCTAAAGCAGTCTGGAAAAAATATTATTTATGTATTCTAATAGTAAGCATTGTTCCAAGTTAGAATTTTATTTCCTTTCTTGTTCAGGATTGTTGTTTGCCTTGAGTGCAATTGTTGCACAGAAACAAGGAGGTCAAAACAGACAACAATCTACTGGACCACCTGAAGTGATCACTGTACACCAGTAAGGAGGGCTGAAGTAGCTACAAGATCAGTAGTGTAAAGGCTTTGAGTCAAGGCTGCTCTTCATCCCATCAGACACTTCGCTGTGCCTCTTCTCTGAATCAATTTTGTGGACCTGTCCATAAGCAGACTTTGAAGCGCATAAGTTCAGACATGGAGATTGCTGCCTGTCTAGACTAATGTATATTTGTTCCTGAGTTTAATTCACTAGTTATTTATTTGTGAGAGACGAACGTTATTCACAAAACTTGATATTGTGTAACTTTGTCAAGATTGTATCACCTGTGACAATTAATTAACAGCTACTACAGCCTCTGAGCCCTGAAACATCTGTATTTCCACTCACCAAGAAAAAATTCATCTCTGCTTATGTGAACAGATAACTTATAGATCAATAAAATCTTTTTCAGACAACAAAATCAGAGCATATGACTACATTTGAAAATAATAATAATAAAAAAGCCTATTTCAATTTCAGAAATTAAATGCTATAGAACATCTAATGGCAAATATCAAAGAAAGTATGCTTCCTATTGCAAATGGACACTGTGGTGCTATCCATTCAAATTTACCTTTCAGTTCATTGTACTACATAGTCTAATCTGAATGTCTGTCTGCATGGATTAATCTTACACAGACTTCTGCTATTAAATGTTTCAGCTTCTGGCAGAACCAGAAGGAGAGTTCTAGAAATGGAAAACTTCCTCTGGAGTTCTGAATTCTAATGTAAGAATTATCAAAAACAGTTATGACAGCCAGTTACAGCTATCAAGAGGAAAAGGTAATGAAGACTCAAATGGCATATCAAAACCAAAATCTTTGCTTGCACAGGCACTTAGGGCTTCATCATAAAACAAACAGGAGAAAAACATGTGCAGAACTCCAGCTTTTTAACTAACATGAGCATTTGACATGAAGGCAGCCCAAAATTTACTGATAACCTAAGCACGTGCTTAGAAGGAAGTATGTGTATATTCATTATAAAACAGCCAATTGTTGAAAATTTACTCCAGATGGTAACCATCATGAAATTTTCACTCTAGTGGGCAAAGAGGAATACATGATCACCTCCAGGGCTCATATTTAATGGAATTTTGCACGTACTAGCAAAATGCTACTGATGTCTTTATTAACCTTCCCCAAGGGTCTAGTCCAATTTTTCACCAGTCTAACGCTGCTCTTTCCAAAACTTGACAAACTTGTTAAAAAGTGAGAACAACTGATTTACTATGGTGGAGAATTAATTCCTAAGTCTTTCATCTCCGAAGACCTGATCTCATCTTTGGTGAAATAGTTTTGATGAATCTCACCTAGTACTCCATAAACTTCACAATGTATTATGTGCTGATATAAAGCTGGATTGAGAAAGTTGAAAATGGCAGATGAAAAGAATATTACATGATGAGCTATCTGGAACATTTCAGGAAAATGCATTTTCATTAAAATATATGATTTCACTGAAACCCAAAATGTTTCATGGAGATTTGTCAGTTTTGATTACATTTTCAAAAATAAATGTGCCTGTTCCACTTCTTTCTGATCAGTTATCATCAGTGAGAGAAAAAAAAAAGTGAGAAAGTGTCAAAATTTGACCTTTTTATACAAAAAGGTAAGCTTTGACAAAATTTCATTTCATGAAAGCATTCACAAAGTACATTTAAAACCATGAAAGCTGCAGAATTATCTGCCTTTGGACAGCTCTACTTGGCATGGTTAAGGGAAAAGAAAGAAATTGCTTGCTTTCTTGATCCTTTTCCAGAGGGCTTACTGCTTTCTGTGACAAAAACTGAATGTGTATGTTAAAAAAAAACCCAACCCCCCTCCCTGCCCACAAAAATAGCAACAACAACAACAAAAACTCTAACAATACTAAACTAATTTTAAATAATTCCTCTTTTGTAACACAAACATTTCATACTGTGTTTAACATAATCCATTTTGTACTAAGAAAAAAATGACGGCAACCTGCTGTTTCTTTGCAAACAAATTGGTCACTACCTATAAATTATTCTACACTGTGAAGCAAAAAGTTTGCTTTTATCTAGAGATATGTGGTCAGCCTGGCAAAATGCCTTTAGATAATTTGAAAAAGCTGCTTTTAGTGACCTAAGTTACTAAACATTGCTTCTGTGGAGATAACATCTTGACAAATTTTACATGTCTTGCATGGTGTTACATGGTTGATGAGATTGTGTGTGGTGTTGCATTACCTTGTAGGAACTATTCATTTTAAAAAATGAGCGTGGGATGCCATATTTTATCTTTATTATTTAGGGTGCATGGTCTAGGGAGAAAATATAGCAAACTGCCCACAGCTCCCGAAGTACCCTAATATAAATAAAGATTTGAAGTGGTGTATGTACATCTTTGCAGCAAGATTTCTCCTATCCTTTCCCATTGCTTTGCATGCTGCTAACATTAACAGTACTAAGAAGCATTCCATAAACACTGCTAAGGAACTATAAAAAATAATAAAGCTGCTTGCACCCTAATTGCCTCTGAATACTGAAGAGAACCTGTCATACATATGCCATAGCCATTTACCACTGAATGTACCTCTGAACAAAAGACTGTCCCCAGCTAGAGAGCAAGTCTTGCTCACAGGACACAGTCCATGTAATAGGCAAACAGAAGGTTATTAAACAAAATTTTAAATAATTGTCATCAGATAGCTAGTTAATAGGAAAAGGATAAGATACTGAAAGAATGGATAAAGAATGCACAATTAAGCCTCTGAAATCCCTATTCAGCTAAATAGCTGAAATATTCATCAACTACAATGTCATAGCATCAACAGTGCCTGACAAGGGTCTGGGGACCTGGGATTGTTATCTTTTTTCTGCAATCCAATTTTCTGCATGCAAAGGTGAAGCAAGTGCAATATTCTCACTATTTCAAGCATGTCTCTAGAGCACTTCATATAGGAAACGCAATCTGCTTTTACATACAACAGAATTAAAAATATACATCAAAATTTAGCGATACAAATTAGTAGTTACAGCAGTAGCTATTTTCTAGCAGTAGAAAAGTTCCCAGCAGGCAGTGACATTTTCTTAAAATCCACTATTTACCTAGGCACTGGTAAAAGTAATTATTCACATTAGAGTACAGAAAGAAAGACAGAGGCATTAGAACAGAAGAGTTTACCAAGGATACAGTCCATGTAAAAACTTATTTTCTTTTAATTTTGTTTGATGGTCATTTATTTTTTTTCTTTCTTTCATTCAGATTTCTGTTAACTCGGTATGATACTCCCTTTTTTCAGTGAGAGGGTCCTATTTTCCCTTTCAATATTGATGGCCGAGTACATATTCTAAGAAGGAAACAGAGGCATAAAAGGACAAAGAAAACATGATGGATAGTTCGATACAATAATTTGGTGCAGAGAGGCTGTAAATCCAAATCTTGATTCTAACAGAGAGCAGATTTTTTTTTTGTCACTTTATTCTGGTTTGGTTCTCTTTTGATGAAAGCATGTAACACTACATTTCTAAGGCAGACAGTAAGTTTTTCCATTTAACTCGAGAAGCTGAAATGAACTGCACAGATTGAAACACAGGGCAGCTATAGTTCTAGGTACAAATATAATAAGTGCAAGCTCAAAACAGTAAATAGACATTTCTGACCCAGTGATTCCAAGTCTAAATTAAAACAAGAAGATCGTGAGAGGTCTTAAGGGATAACAAAGTAATAAATAAAGGCAATGTCAGGCAGCAAGAGCACTGCTCCTACAGGATGAAGGAGAACAGATTAAATGTTTAAACACTGGCTGCAGCATGATAGTTCCATCATCCAAGGAACTATTAGATGCCTTTAATTTCTGACAGCAGTTCAGCTCCTTTGGAAAAAAAGGCAAATAAGCAGAAATGATGCTTATATCTGCAGATGTGAATCAAGTCACTTCTCATCTTCCTCCTGTTATACTCCCTTCTTGAAGGAGCAGAGGTCCTGCATTCACAAAGGATACACAAAGACAAAGCAGAGCTGTGTAGACACCTTATTTCCAGATGCTGGAAATATGCTGCCCCAGCCAGTTATTTCCTGCCTCGCCATGATGGCTGCAGAACAGAATACTCCATGTGAGTAGTTTTACATGCTATACAGCATCAGAAGTCTTAACCATGAAGAGAGGAAATGGGATAAAGACATCTACTGGTCAGCAACTAATTTCTAGAGAATGTACTGAGTGATCAGAGTCTACCATTTGGACGTGTTCATGAAGAAGTAACTTACAGTAGAATAAACACTGGTATGATGTCCTAATTTTTCTGTCATTATACTTTCTTTCCTTATAGATGCTCTAAGAATTTTTCCAACAGTTCTCCTAGTCTTATGTTACTTAGGAGGTTCAAAGCCTTCGTGCTGAAGGAATCCTGACAAAGTTAGAAGAAAGCGCTGAAAGACATTCAACTCTGTTTCTCCACTTCTTCACTTTGCCTTTCAGGTCTCTATGCGGTTGGATCAGTGAGATAAAAACGTGAACAGGCCTTAAAAATGACATCTACCATCAGCATAACAAAAGAAGAGTCCTCTCCCATTAATGCTTCTCACTGGGTGATCTTTAGCCTTGTGCAGACAGCCATCAAGAGACTTGTGTACCACTTAAACTCTCTTAATAGCTTTTAAATGGGCCCAAAGAGGTACAGAAGCCTGAAGTTGGCCTTTAGCCCAAAAGCAAATTCCATCTGACATGTGCAAAAGCACTTCAGGCAAACAGGCTCCTTATCAATATGTCTCCTTGTGCTACTTTTCAGCACAGCCATTACTGCATGGTATCACAGCAGCATTATCATCAATATTTTGCGCTTACACAAAACTAGACATCTCAAATGAGTCTAGGAAGGGACTCAAGGGAGAGCCAGAAGGACAAACAGAATAAAAAAGTTAGATACAGTTTTAAGCTATTCCACATGCAGCAAATATGCCTGTTCAAAAATGCAATTAATGTTGTACTCTGCCTGCAGAGCACTCTATCTACTCAGGTCACTGTATGAATCAAATAAGAAGACACTCTTTTATGTTTGCTGTGTAGTCCACTAGGTATTTCAAATGGACCCCATATGAAGATCCACTGAGAGATCTGGCAGTCTGCTGATTTTTTTTTTTTTCTCGGACAAAAACTGAGATAGGTTTCTTCTCACGTATGGGAAATTTAGGATCCTTACCTATTTCTACACCAAAATTTTCTATACTGGAGGCATAGTTTTACTAATTTTGCCTTGTTTTGTTACATTTATTGCTGCTCATTGATGAAGGGTATAAAACCAGGATAAGCACTAAATCCAATACATAGTATTTTCAGCACTTTTACTTCTGCCATTCTGTTATGATCTCTACACAAACCTTTTGTATAAGGAGCTATAAAACAAGAGAAGTGAAAAGCAAATCAGCTGTGATGGCCAAGGAATAATCCTACTGCTCAGATACATAACACCAGACATCAGGCTCTCATTTCATCTCATATTGAACATATACTTGCAGAAGGATACCTATGAAGCAGATGAGGAGACAAAACAAAATAAAACAAAATAAAATAATAATAGTAATAATAATAAAAACTAGAGTCTTATAAGCAGTCGGGAAAAAAATTATTCAGAGAACTGGAGCAAGTCACAGATACTGATTTAATTACCCAAAGGAGCTCTATTCCACCTCTGTCTTTGAGCTACTTGATCTGTGTGATGATACACAGGAGGTACAGCTTAGCTATTGTGCACACACACACACACACACACACACACACACCGTACTTCAGATTAGATTTGGTAGGAATTTATCAGGCACTCCATTCCAGATTTATCTAGACCTCTCTGATCCATTACAGTAAATAGCTAACTTTAATTTAAATAGTGGTGCAAAATCAATGAAAGACAAAAGCAAGAAAGTTACAACTATTCCAGTGGATAAGAGGCTTGCTGATTCTTAAGAGTCAGTCCAGCACAGTGAAGTCTGTTTACTGTGTAACATTATTTTAGAAATCCTTTCCCTGCTAGCTCAATCAAAATGAACTGCATTTCCTAATACCATATATCCTGAGAGATAGTGCCACTATCCAAACAGAGGCTTAAACTAACCCACCCTGGCAGCAATTATCTTCAAGGCTTTTGAGCCTCTTGGGAGATATTGCCCTTCTCTGTTCCAGTGAAGCAGAAAACCATCCTGTATCCAAAAGGAAAAAAAATAGTTTCCACATTCACTGCAAATATTTTAAGCATTACTCTTCCTCCCTCTAAAAAGAATGTATTTTCCTCAAATCTTCTGTGTAGAAATCTTCTCTGTAGAATTGTCTGTGGCTTAGAAAACGGTTACTCGTCAAAGCAAAGTTTTAATTATTTTTATTAATCATCAAATAATTTTGAAGAACAGATAAGGACTAATGACTAATGTTTAAATATATACACTGGGGCTGTTCTGATCACTTTATTAATTCACTTCCCACAAATTATTGAGCTATGCTGTGATGAAATCATTTTAAGATGCACCTTTAGCAAATTCATACATTCATAGGCACTAGTCTTAAGCTGTAAAGCACCTAACTCACACTGCCCAACAGCAAGCAATGAATTAGGGAAAATCTTGTATGAAAATAATGTTTACAATGCCAAGAGTTACTGAAATTAATTGAAACTGGTAAGATATCCATTTAAAACACAGAAACCAAAGTACTTCCTTACATAACAGATGACAAACTTAAATTAGGTCTATAATAACAAATCTATGTGGCAGGTTGAAATATGAATTCATTAATTTCATGGACATCATGTCTTTAAGCAGGTTCTCTTACAAGAGAAGAGGTGAAAATACATTTTCTAACATGCTGGACTCTTGCTTTGGGCACTGCTGAAAGTGTGCTATGTACAGCAAAAAGCAACAATTCCTTGTCAATTCTAGAGAAAAAGTGCTGAGCTAGCTAGACCACTAGCTTGTCTCAGTTATGAATTTCTTGTTACAGTTAGGAATTCCTTGTTTTAGTGAGTCACACTTTATGGTCAGAACAAGAAGGTGAGAGATACAAGGAAAATAGTGCCCTTTAACACCTTTGTCAGTGACACAGGAAGTGGGATCCAGTGCATACTCATAAAATCTGAGGATGACATCAAGCTGAGTCATGCACCTGACACTACAGAAGGAAGAGATGCCATCCAGAGTGACCTGGACATGCTCAAAAAGTGGGCAGATAAGAACTTAATGAGGTTCAACAAGGCCAAGTGTAAGGTGCTGCTCTTGGGTCGAGGCAATCCCAGGTATCTGCACAGATTGGGAGAAGAACTCCTTGAGAAAAGCCCTGCAGAGAAGAATTTGTGGATGCTGGTGCACAAAAAACTGCACGAGTCAGCAGTGTGCACTTGCAGTCCAGAAAGCCAACAGTACTCTGGACTGCATCAAAAGAGGGATGGCCAGTAGGGAGAGGGAGGACTGTCTCACTTTTCTCTACTTTCATGAGGCCCTATCTGGAATACTGCATTGAGGCCCAGCACATGAAATATGCAGAGCTATTGGAGCAGATCTAGAGGATGGTCACAAAGATGATCAGAGAGATGGAATACCTCTCCTCTGAAGACAAGCTGAAGGAGCTGAGCTTATTTAGCTTGAAGAAGAGGAGGCTGCAAAAAGATGTCATTTTAGCCTGCCAGTACTTGAAAGAAGCTTATAATCAGGAGGGAGACCAACTTTTACTGCTGATATATAGTGATAAAACATGGAAGAATGGCTTTAAACCAAAAGAGGGGAGATTTAAGCTAGGTGTTAGGAAGAAATTCTTTATTCACAGGGTGGTAAAGCACTGCTACAGGCTGCCCAGAGAAGTGGTGAATGCTCCATCCCCAGAAGTGTTCAAGTTCAGGCTATAGGTGGTCCCGGGCAGCCTGATCTAGTGCCTCATTTAGTGGCTGGCAGACCTGCATTCAGCAGAGGGTTTCGAACTAGATGATCTTTAAGGTGTTTTCCAACTCAAGACATTCTACGATTCTGTGATATAATTTGACAAAATGAACTTATATAGACCTGCCCATTTACTCTTGCAGAATATTCAAGCCAGAAATGAAATAGTAGTGGTATTTTGTAATTTATTTGATACCTTAAAAGTCATGAACACAGATCAGATTCTGCATTTTGAACTTCTGTATAGATGCTAATAAGCACTAGTAAAATATTAAGCTAAAACTTATCAAACAATGTTATCTAAACCATTTGTTATTTACTCCCAAGCATTTCAAATGCAACAAAAATGAAAACGAAGAGTTCAGTTTCTTTTTTGCTTCTGAAAGCATGAGTTTGTTAAGTGAGAACAAAAATGAAATGGTAGAATACTGTTGCATAGATATGCTGTCAGTGTTACAGTAAGTTCTAGTTCCGTAAATAGCAATGTCCTGCTTTAGCTTTAGAGGACTGGGAAATTTGTATAGTTAAGTACTGACCACAGTGGGAACTGAAACATGTAATCATGTTTTGGATTCTTTTCTTTGAACCTTTCTGTAGAGAATAACCCAAGCCACAATGTCTGTATATAGAGATGCACTGCCTTGAAGATCAGAATGGCTTAAATATAGAGTTTCAGCCTCAACACATCTGTAATTTTTATTTCTCTAGTTTTACAGAAACATCATCTGAAAAGAATCTTTCAATGTGTGTTCTTTGAATGATATAGATAGGATATTTCTTCTTAATCTCCTGCCCAAACTTTGATGAAAGATATCACTGGACCAGCTGCTAGTCTAAGAACTTGCTAGATTGCATCTTTTCCTTTTTTTTTTTTTTTTTGTGTGTGTGTGTGAAAGGCTTGCTCACTAGCACACTTCACCTCTGAGATACAGCATCTTGAAACAGCTTCATCTTTCACTAGCTTATTGAATCCATAATTTTGGTGGTGTTTCATTGTGAAGGAAGTTTCGCAAAACTGTTAGCTCTTTCTGAATTCAATATTTCTACTAAAAACAACAACACTAAACAAAACAAAGCTAAAACAGAATAAATATAGTGATTAAACAAAACAAAAGCAGAGGAAATTCACACCTTTGCTTCTTCTGATTCTTTCAATTTTCACTCCAACTGCTAGTCCTACTGTAGCATTCAGCCCCATAAATTCCTCACTCTGGTGGATGAGCCTTTCGCTAATCTCTGCCATTTTTAGCCTAAATAATAACAATCACAATTTTTGAAGTCTGTTTTTTCTATCACTGCCTTTGTGCTGTTTGAATACACTGAACTAAATAAAATAAATTATTGATTGTTCCTATACAGCTGTCATGGCTTTCTGATTTTTTGTTATCAGTATTCCACACCATAACATCACGTAGTGTACTGCAAGTTAAAGAGTTAATGCTTCAGTTCAGGGGACTGTTCCAGGTACACCTGTCTCAGAAGAGAAGAACTACATATCCCAGAAGGCTTTGTGTTAACCTTGCATTTTTCCATTTTTCACTCAGAGGGAAAGATAAAACTGTTGGAAAGTCACGAAATCCCTCTCCTTCCCTTTTGGCTCATCCCAGGATTGTGTGCTCCTTAACCTTCTCACCTTCAGCATTAGAGTAAGGCCTTTGGTTTTCGGACATTCTCTATTTTATTTGATTAATTAGCATCAACTCCTATTGTATTGTATTGTGTTATTTTGCATTCCAATATCTTATTTAGTAAATTAGGTTTCCTCCTCAGATCATTGCTGCTGTTTTGTCTTAGGCCCAACTCCCTTATCCTTTTCCCAGGGCATGGGTACATGTGTCCCCTTGCCCCATTCATCATGGAACTGGGCCAAACTAGCCCATAAACTGCTCACAACAGCTATGGTACTAGGCAATCAGTAAATGCTTGCCAACACCAAACAAGCTATTTTTTTCCTTCCTTAAAGAATTCAGTTTTGAATTTGTAATCGTGAGGATTTCCTTACTCTGGTGTATCTGCAGTCTCAGAGAGTCAGCTCAGCTTTTGCTTCAGCTACTGTAGGACACAGTGATCATAATCTTATAGTTTTAACACGGCCATGAAGGTTCTATTACTGAAGGATAATTGCATTCCATAAGCTGGTAGGCACAGTCATACTTGTCATTTTATACACCATTATTCACCTTCTGATTGCCCTTTCTAATCCAGACTTAATCAGTAGTATCCAACCATCAGTCCTTAAATAGATGATCAGCATGATGAAAAATGAAGTAGTAGCTTAAAGCTATTCCTTAGAGGAAGTAGTCTGAAATCATGTGAATAGGAAGCAGTTTTGTGTAAGCCAGTCATACCTCTGCCTGACACCAACTCCAAAGCCCACATTCATCACTGAACCAGGACTAAAAGAGTAGACCTCTAGAGAGCGAGCTCGAAGAGGCAGTATTAAATACTTACAGAAAAACAAGAACAACAGCAACAAAAATAACTGTGCTCTTCAAGCTTCTGTTTGATACTATTTTTCCATAACAAGCTCTCTGGGTGAAAATCATCTTACTGGCAGAACCACAGAATCATAGAATTGTAGGGGTTGGATGGGACCTCTAGAGATATCCAGTCCAAACCCTCTGCAAAAGCAGGCTCCCTAGATCAGGTTACACAGGTAGGTGTCCAGGTGGGTCTTAAATGTCTCCAGAGAAGGAGACTCCACAACCTCCTGGGCAACCTATTCCAGTGCTTACTGTGAAGAAGTTCCCATGCACAGATGAAGACAGCACTGAAAACAGTACATCCTGTTAATATACAGCAAGTAGTGTACTTCCATACCCAGAGAAGTTCTAAATGTGTTGTTTAATTGATGAATTTTTATTTTTTTTCGAGAGATACTATGGTGGCCTGGATGAACAGCCTTTAGCACTTACATTAGCAAGCACTATTCACATCCCTGTAATCACAAAGTCTTGAATCTTATGGAGGGAAAGCTCAAGTTCTTCTGGACGCACAAGATTCCAGAAGGACTCATAAACAAAACACTAAGTAACCTAAGATTCACAATGACAGGGCTGGAAAATTTGCAATTTGTAACCTATAATCAGGCATATAACTGGTGAATGTGTTTCTTAAACTCAGTGTGAGTTATATTTACTCAAATACTACTTTACCTAAGTATATAGGACTGATTAATCCAAACCCACCTGGCTTCCACTTGAATTATGATAACTATATCTTTCCTAAGAGCAAGAGAAAGTAAAAGGAAGGAAAGCACCAAAAAAACAAAACAAAACAAAACAAAACAAAACAAAACAAAAACCACCATCCTCCATCAGGCTGTGTGGATAGGCTGTCCCAGATATCACACTACAAAGGAGATAAAAACAACACAAAGTGTCTTGTGTGGCTTGTGTTCAATTAGGAAAGAACCAGGTTTATGACAGTATCACAAGATTTACTGAGCCAGTGTCTTGGTAGAAATAAAGACAATCTTATTTTTAATTTTCTGATACTTAAACAAAAACAAAACAAAAACTTGTCTACTTTTGGATTCTTCTAAATAGGAGATCAAAAGGTGAGACCTCATAAGCTTTGTGAAGGCATTTGTCAACAGTATAAGATAAATTTAACTATACTCACCTCAACGCTCAGTTGCATATGTAAGGTTGAGAGTGCTGGAGCTATAATCCTGACCATGTTGCTGGCCAGATATCTATCAGCAGGCAACAGAACATGTGGTAATCACAGAATCACAGAGTCACCAAGATTGGAAAAAAAAATCCAAGATCATCTAGTTCAACCATAGATAGGAGCTGATGTATACTTTTTTCTTTCTGATGTGAATTCTTGCATGGTCCTTCTCATTTTCTCCTGTGAGTTAAAACTTTGGGCTTCAGCTGCTTTTGCTCCCAGGGATAGCCAAAATCCCTTACAAAATCTCAGCATGACAAGCATTATTAAATTCCTTTTGGAATTCAATAAACATTTTTTTTCTTCAGTTCAGGTTGAGATTCATGGCTGTGCATTTTGAGTTCAGCTGTGGACTACATACAGTACCACGGCAGAATACAGGAGCTATCAAAACCCTTTAGCTTCTTTGAATAAAATTGTTCTGGCAGGGACAATACCAAAAGCTGCTTGGACTTTTCTAAGAAATTCAGGATAAAACACAGTATATGTGATATAAGGCTGAGGGCTTTAGGATTTTACAAAAGTGTACTTGTTATACTGGAAGCTTCTTTGAGGAGGCCTTCCCAAACCCTTAGTCAAGAATGAAGACAATCCAAAGTGTATCTTAAACCTTGTTTGGCCACTTGAATTGATTTGACATTATTTTTTTGATAGTTTTGATATTAAAAAAGGCAGTGATACATCTTCCTAGGAGTTGAATTAAGACACTTAAGCTTGCATAGAGAGACAGAAACGCCAGTAAAATTAAAAGTTACAAGTTCCCGTCCCCTCATCTGCATTCAATCAATGAAACCACGTGTTCTTTCTGCTTAGACATGCAGCTTTGAAGACAGGGCCCTTAATGGCCTGAGGTTTTACTGTTGCAGCTTTGTTTATTCTGGTTTGTTATTTTCCCTTCACTCTTTACCACCAACCTCAGACAGTCATTCAATGCAAGTACAGGGAGGAAGACTGGTGTCACAGTAGGGAATTAAATTTAATGAAAGCATTTGTAGAAATTATTTTGTTTGTTGAAAGTATGCAAATTGACAGTATGATTTACAAGGTTACAAGGAAACAAGTACCTAACTTCCTCTGATGCTGCAGTTAAGGTAGTTTGGAGACTATTGTGCGGTTTGACAGAACAGCACAAACATGCTGCTGGAAGCCACAGCAACTATTCAAATCCATCTTTGCTTTAAGTACCAACTATTAAACTAACCATGCTGGTTTTACTTTGTTCTCTCTGACAGCAGGTGACAGAAGTCCTTTCAAATCGTGAAAAGTTGCAAGACTGCCTTTTCTGAATTGCAGAATGAATCTATCTTAGAGGTATTTGAATGTCACAGTGAAGACAAAGCTAGAAAGGGAAGTTCCACATACTGTCATCTTCAACTATGCTCAGCAAAAAGCAAATACAAACTTGGAATATGGAGACTTGGAATATGAATTAAAGTATCTAGATTTTATGGCATACAGGTTTTAATGAGGTAAAAAAAAGAAATGGAAAGAAACTCATGAAAAAAAATATAGCTCATGTTGATGATGCCATACTATTTAACAGAGGAAGATTACCCCAGTCTCTTGATGACAACAGTATCATGTGAACATTTTTTTGCAAGATAAATAGTTTTTGCATCTTTCATCACTTCTTGAACTTCCAAGGCCATAAAATTGAATGAACCATCTTAATCCTCAATCTAAGATTCAAAAAATCTACAAAAGTTTACTAGAAAATATCACCTCTTACTCTGTTTCTGGACTGTTTTTGATTCAAATATCTTGATTTTCTAAAAAATACAAACTATTTGAAATTACACAATGAAATGTTATCTGAATTACAGAAATTACTGAAAATGTCCTTAATGGACATTTGCACCTGGTCACATTAGTTATATTAAGATCTTATGTTCCAGTGTTCAAGGCTTATAATTCCTGAGATCAATTTTCTTTCACAGAAAAAATACTTAAGATAGATTCAACACAAGTTGTGGTTCACTTTACAAAGTCTTCTAAAGCCTCATGAATGCAAATGCTTCAAAACACAAAGAAAAAAAGAATGCAAATGCATCTCTGCAGTTTTCTGGAATTTCTGCTTCCAAGGCCAAATTCTCTATTGTTGAAAACAAGCAATTTTATTGTGCTTGTCCAGCAGAGAACACACTGTAGAATGTTTTGACCTTTCAAACCGAAGTCTAAGGGCTTACATGGACATTTTAAGAGACAGGAAAAATGAATTACAGAATTTTTAGTACCTCACAAAGGTTTCTTTCATGCTGAGTTTGAAAGAAATCTAAGATTTGTGAGAAATATTTATTTCTTGAAAATGATGCCACAGTCTGGTAATGAAATTCAAGAGAACACGTTTTCTTTCTCTCGTTACAAACAAAACCCAAAAGCACTCTTCCAACCTTCATTCCAATATTGTATGTTAATATGTTAGAACCAAATCTATATACTTTATCAAAAAACCTGGTATTTCTGTTGTTAGTATAACAGTAAAAAAAAGATTGTGACTGACAGAGGTATTTTATTGTTTAATTTTAAATACTCATGATACATAATAATTTCCTTTGTACTTTATATTCAGAAGGGAGTTGAATTTATTTGTGCTAGGCTGCAAGACAGTGTGCTTTATTTCAAGAAAAGACAAACAACTAAAGCTGTTAACTGAAGGTGCTTTATAATAAAAATAGAGTTTTGAGAAAATAGTAGAAAATCATAGTCATGGATTCCTTTCCTGTGTATGAAACACCACGGCTGTGATTCTACTCTAATTCTTTTGAAGTTAATGGAAATTTTCCCATTAGTTTCAGTTGGCTCTTTGTTGCATTTTCAGAAGTGTTTTAAAGTTTCCCATTTTAAGTTTCCATGATTTAACCTTGGGTGTGATCTTGAAAGGAAGAATTTTTATGCACGAGTAGACAGAATTACTGAACTCAATGAGCCTGGGGGGCTGGACCCAACATCACCACTCACAGTGCCATATTCTGTTAACTGCACAGACTGCCAATCACAACGCTTGATTTCTTCATTCCACTTTATGACTCAGGATAAACATCTCTGCAGCTTATGCAAGAGTTATATTGCTAACAATGTCAGCTCAATAAAACCAATTATTATTTTGTAAAATGACAAAGAACTAAAATTGGAAAAGAGTATTTTTGATACATTAAGAAAAAAAAACCTAACTTCACCTACTTTCTTGGGACTCTTCTGAATGACTTCGAACATAACAGGCTTCAGAACAATATTGTGGGGAAAAAACCTCCAGAAACTTTGATTTCCATGAAGTCAGTTGATTCTGACATGTATTTATTGCTGCATCAAGGAATTTTTAAATCTCTGAAAAATAAACAAATATTTAAGTGTCCTATTTAATTTTCACAGTCTCATCTGATGCAGTGTACCATCATGCACTGAGAAGAATCTAACAGCTATGGTTTGATTTAATTGTAAGTAAAAATAAAAACACTGATGCATGTTACAGCAGCCCCGCTAATATTCTTCAGTCAAAATTTTAACTAATTTCAGGAGTTGTTCTTCGCTTTCCATAAGATCAGTATCATTTTATTTGTCATCAGACAATTTTCTAAAGTGCTTTTTCCCCTTCTGAAGGAATAGATCATTGGTAACAGCGAAGTGCTGAGGAAAAAACTAAATGGAACAGTGTACTGAATATTTTTTGCTCTGCAAAAAGCATCCCCTCTTTCTTCAATCTATATTTCATTTCCTTTCTCTTTTTTGCAAGTTTATTCTACATTCTTTCTCCCCTGTCTCCCCAGTCCCTCAGGTCCTGTCCACGAGATTTCTGTGGATGCCAGTGAGAGAGAACCAGTTTCTGACTGCTGCTCTCTTCCTTCTGTGACTTTTATTATCCAAACAGTATCTGGATTTTTGAAAGGACTGTATTTGGTTAGAAACAGAATACTTCTTTGAACCTTAATGGTTCCAAACAGAATTTCTGTGTGTTTTTATTATTATTATATAATTGAAGTAACTGTATGTTATTGTATGGAAAAAAATAATTCAAGTAGGTTCATAGGTTCATAAGGTTGGAAAGGACCTACAAGATCATCTAGTCCAACCATCCTCCTATCACTATCCCTACCCAACTACTAAATCAAATCAGTAACTGAATGTCTAGCAGATCTAAGTGCTCCTTAGATTTTTGAGCTGAATGTTTTTTTCCTTTAGGATGCTGATATTTTTCTAAAATGGTATCAATGCAAAAAGCATAGAAAAGAAATCCACTCTTGTAGCTCTCGGTCTTCTGTACTAAATAAATGAATTTCAGAGTGTTTAGCCTCTGCTCACAGGAGATAGTAAGAACATTTAGTGCTTAGAGTAAATGTTCAGAGATTTTCATCTTCTAAGTACAGTAGAAACATTAAGTAATGAACCTCCACTCTAACAGAAAAACACAACATGGGTAATTAAGAAAATAATAAACATTTACAAAATCTGGAAAAATTCAGACATACAGCCAGGCCAGTTCATTACGCCCAGTTGTACTTGATTTCTACTGCAACTATAAGAACTGTAATATCCAGCAGATATCCCTCTACTGAAAGCCAAGTGTGCCAAGAATCTCTTGACCTACTGATTTTAAGTAACATCTTGTTTAAATATACCTCTTTTAAATTAAACATTGGAGTTGGGGATGCTAGACTAACCAAAGAAAGAATACTAGATACCTGGGAAGTAAGCAGTACATAACACACTTTATCTATATTAAGTTGAACAAAGAAATTATGAGCAGCAATTAAACATTAATTAAGTGCTAATGTTTATCACAAAAGACTGCAGAAGTGAAGTTCAGGAATCAGGAAGAAAATAGTCATCAAGGACTCAAAAACACATCCTGTGTTTAAAAGTAAAATGCCTGCAAGCAGAATTCCTCACACAACTGTGACTGAGACCAATGTGATAATACGTAAAACAGAAAAAAATGAGATGTACCTGAATAAGACCTCTATCCAGTACGGAAGAATTCCAGATATAAACAACATATGAATTTGTGATAAGAGCACTACATTATGTGGTACATTATTACCTTCAGAAGTTCAAAGAGATCAAATAAACTGTTTGACTGTCATGTATTCAGTTTCAGGATTTTAATGTAAGAGACAAAAATATATTTATCCCTTGATAAATAATTTAGGGATAAGGACTTTTTGCTCCAGTTGGATACTAAAGCACAATTGCAAAGAGAGGAGGAAGTGAATGTATCTTGTCCGCTTTTCCCTGGTGAGATTCTCCTGTGTTCCTTGCAGCAGTATAATCTCTCACATATGAACTTGGTATGGATAAAAAACATGCTCTGAGTTATACTCATTGTCAGGCTTAGGTTTAAAAGTAAACGTTTTCCTACTCCCAACTGTTTTCCGAGGGAAATATTGGATTATTTGTCACCCTACCTGGTGTTGGTAGTGTTTCGCTTCTAGGCTACAGAGAGTTCCCTGTAACAAATCCACCACTTCTACAGATATTGCTTTTTCTATTCCATGTTACCCCCACCGCCCAAATTGTTCTGTTTGCCCTGAACAGTATTTTCTTGCCTGCAGTATATGATAGTAGGAAAAAAAATGATGTGAACTAATTACTGAATGATTGCAAAACTCCTTCCAATTTGTTTCTACCAATAATAAAGATACTTGTGCAGAATCAGTATTCTTCTCACATATCTGTCAAACACAATAAGGCATCCAATGCTGCCACAAAGGGCTTGCAAATCCCAGGTTCTGAAATGATCTGTGCTCAGAGGATCTCTGCTCTGTGATAATGCCTGCTCTGTTGCTCTAAGGTAGCTCTGGTACTTAGAAAATTTAGAGGCACTTCAGATGTCTCTAAGCTATTCTGGCCGGTATCAGTCTCCACACAGTTATTTGCCATCTGAGAACAATTGTAAGCAGATGCCAAGCAGTTGCCTCTTGCAAACAGCTGGCTCTGGCCCATCTAACCCCCAGGATAACTCATTTTTTGTGGCCAGGCTAGTGATGGAATTATCAACTAGAAATAAGCAGTACTACTCATTCTACTATTTTGTTCTACCAAAGCCAAGTTGGATTGCAAGATGAAAACTGAACACTTATCTGAAGGGTAAACAATATATATATTAAAAATTATTGAAGTACATAGTATTTTGCATACAAAGAATCATTCAAAGGCTTCTACACTGGCATCTAAAATTCTATCTTGATGACAATGCAAACGTTCCCCACACTAACAATGGACAAGTAGCTTTTTTCTTCCCTTCATTTTATTTCATTAGAAAAGGTGATGAAACTGGTGATGAGTGTGAGTACTTGGATACTGATTCACATGAGCTCCCTGGATGGACAAAGCCCTACTGAACAGTTTCTTTCTAGCCCATGAAAGTTGCAGAGGGAGACTTACTCTACCCTCTTGGCTACGTAGGAATTCCTATCTCAATTGGTTCATTGACAATATCAGCAGAATTAAGACAAGACCATGTATAAGAAGTGGTGTTTTATGGAGATATGGGCTACTGAGCACATCTAACTCCCCTTGGACTAAAAGGGAAGAAAGACTACTTATATCTTTGAAGACTCTGGCCTCTAACTGTTATGACTACTCTGAAAATGGCACTCTTCTGACTAATATCAGATACCATAGCAGAGACGAAAGTTTCTGAAAGAAGAGCTTAGAATAATCCTTTTTAAAAGAATTGCCAACCTTGAAAGCAGTTCTCATTATGAGTCAAAAGACAGATGGGAATAATGGGTGTGGAAAATAAAATTTTCTAATTCTATTTAAGAAAACATTAGAGGTATCTAATACTATGATCACATCCAAAACAACTGTTTATAGATTTTAATGAAATTCTTTGATTTCACTCATATAATCACTACAGTGTTAACATTTGAGTGTTTTCTAAATACTAAATTATTATTCCAATCAGTTAGATACTGTAATTATATAA
Source organism: Cyrtonyx montezumae (assembly GCF_038088225.1). NCBI lineage: Eukaryota > Metazoa > Chordata > Aves > Galliformes > Odontophoridae > Cyrtonyx > Cyrtonyx montezumae. The sequence continues at coordinate 17,129,311 of NW_027071826.1, forward strand.
AGAAACAAGATTTTTATCTAAGAAAGTAAAAAACTAATGAAACATCAGTATGTCAGTCAAGCCCTGAGTGCAATCAGGAAGTTCATCAGATTAATAGCTGTTAGCAGTGCATGCATCAAGCAATTCTTGATTTATATGTCTTTTTTATGTTTAAAAGCATATTCTAAGCATTTACAAGTCACCAAAAATACTGCAAGATAGATAAATATTGCAGACAAATGAAGTGAAGAATGAAGAAATGTATTTTCAAGATTCTGAGCAGCCACAGGTAGCTTGATTTCAAATAGGATTTTGATAATCCTTACTAGACTAGCATTTATTTTCCAGCAGTGAATATTTTCTGGTGGGAAAATCTGAATCAAAAACATTGAACAGGTTTGTACAGAACTGATTTAATTAGATTTTTCATAGGAAATAAAAGTTAAAAATTGTTCAGACATGGCTGATGTTCTCACTGTTTATGCAAACCACAACCTTCCTACTCCTGATACAGGATAGGCCTGAGAGTTGATCCTGTCTCACAATTTTCTCACAGAAAGCAGATAATCATCTACTGTACTTCCTCTTGTCTAGGTATCTACCAAGCAGGAAGAAAGGATGGATCTGGAAGAATTCAGACTTGGATTGAGTCTTCTTACTAAACCTAATTTCTGGCAGCAAGGTGCTGTAGCCATGCTCACATAATCAGACCCAAGTGTCAAAGCTAGCACTGACAGATAATTTTAACTAAATAAGAAATGTGAAAACATTAGATTAAATTAGATGCCTTGAAAAATACCAAAGCATTGATAGAATGACTGTTAAAGAAGAAGAAATATATTTAAGCAAAAAATTTTAACATAGTTCTCTTCATCACAGATTTTTTCGAAGAAACAATAGAAAATAAGCAGGACTTAGTACTAGGACTGTTTAGATTTGCCCGAAAGCAGTAGGGGTCAAATGCAATTAGCTCTAGTTTCTACATTAGAGTCAGACAGATCAATTTTAGTTTCTACATTGTCTACTTCCAGATTCAGACTGGAAATACTGGGCAGAAAAAAACACAGACTGTGGATATGTTATTAGATTAAAGTCATTATAAGGAATTGTTTGGTTGAAAAACTTGTAATGGACTACAATAACCCTCAAACTTCGGGATATTATTTCAAAACCATCTCAGCTGGATCCAAACATTGTTGCCAGTGGATGGCAGATCTGTATGAAATGAGTAAGCAGATTCCAGCACAGTTATCTCTGGGCAGGTGTGACAATAAAAATCACAGTTCTCATTTGCAGGAACTAGCCCCACATGAGGCCAAAAAAAAAAAACAAACAAAAAAAAACAATAAGCATGGAGATAAAATTAACCACCTATTCACAGAAAGCTCTCTCTGGGCTATGTTGAGGGACAGAGTTAGACAAAATACTTATGTATGAAAAGAGGATAGAAATATTCATTGCTCATACTTCTACTATATTTTCTCTATAACGTCCATTGTTCAAGGTTTTCAGTCTGGTAAATCAGCAATACATCAGTTAATTGCTGAAAAAAAGGGTAAAAACAAATATTTTCCACTCTCTAAAATGACAAGATGACAATGTATAAGTATCTTAGTATATTTTCTATTCTGTATCAAAACAGAAAGCTATTTAAATGTATTTCTTCCTATACTTCTTAACACAGTATCAAACACAAATTGATCATACTCATCCCTCTTTAAAAAAACAAAATGAACAAAAAATCCCTAACAGAAAAATGTCTGTGTGCTGCCCGCAGATTTACCTATGATCTCCATTTACTTTAATAGGAACCCTCAGTCTAAATCCCCAGGCCCTTCAACAAATATACTCTTTCCAATTCAAGAAAGAACTGCAGAAATGAGGGAATGAGATCTAACATGAAAAAAATCAGTAGAAATCCAACGGTAACTGCTGTTGCAATAAGAGACAGCAAAAACACTGAAGAATTTTTCAGCTTTCAAAATAAGGGGCGTCTTGGATTCCAGCAGAGTTCACAGAAGTTAAAAACAGCACTGGACCAAGAAGATTAGGAAGTCAAGTAGCCTATCATAACCTCCAGGAATAGTAGCATATGTGTCCAAGATGGTACAGGATGGATAATTTTTATTAACATAAATATATTATTTATAGTGATTAATCACAGTATCCTGTATTTTGTTATTGGATAATTGGCTTAGAATTAATTTTGATCTTGTTTCAGTAAAGGGAAGATGGAAGAAGAAACATATGAACTACTTGAGATTTTACAAGTAAATGTCAAAATAATATTGCAAATAAGATGAGCTCCAATTACAGCTTACTCTACATTAAATATAATTTTGCTGCCTGATCTAGTGGATGTCAGCCCTGCGTACAATAGCATGGTTCAACTCAATTATATTTCAGACAAATAAATATATTTTCATGCTATAGGGTGCTACAGAAATAGTTATTAAAGGCATTTGAAAGACAGACAAGAAAATAAATTTAATCAGACTGATGTAGTGTGGCTGGACATCTCCAATATATGTTGTGAAAAAAATATTTTGTACACCAGGCAAAGCTATGATGGAGAGAAGAGTAAATAGGCAGGGAAAAGGTAAAATGAACAAATGTTTTATTTTACCATGTGCTCTAGAAAAATACAAATTTCTTAAGGAGTTGAACAAGAAGAATTAAAATTAAGCATTAATTCTACATAAAAGATTGTTCTCTGAATTGTGATTAGGATTGCAATTCTACACTAGGAAACTCAGATGTAGTAGACATTCAGGTCACTAACTGCACCTTGATTTTTACTCCTGCTTCACTCTGAAGTGTTCAGAAGTTTAAGTTTTGAATTGACACTTCAAACAGTTTGGTCCTCTTGCAGCACAAGAAGCTTTGACTTACTCTGCATCTATTCTAACTGTCTTCTTATTTTGCATTCAGTCATATATACAGCTAGGTGTACTTCGTGAATCGAGAATCAGTAGACTCAAATGGCTGTGAAAATGACAAAGATAGTGTCCCAAAGTAACAGATAAAACTTACACAGAGTTAAATAGAGAAGAACTGAGCTTTAGGATTGATATAGAAAAGATCTTATACCTTTGTCACCAGTATTTGATGGAACAGCTTAAAAGCAGTTATATCCTTCATTAAAATTTCCTACTATTGAAATCAATACATTCATATAATAAAACTTAAAAAGGAAATGTCATCAGATGAAATTCTTTTTAAATATACAAGATCTAATTTCTCTTTAACTTTAAAATAAGAAGTAAAGAATTATCAGAACTAGTATCATCATTATGAAGAAAAGTGATGAAGGTTTTAAAAAAAATCTGAAATCTCTCTTCAGAAATTTGTGTGCAAGAAACACAGTATATGAGTGCAAGTATGTGCATGTATACATATGTATATATTTTTCTGAGAAGTCCTTTTTCATTTTTCCAAAGGAATGTTACTGAAAGGATTAAAGACATAATATTAATGCTATACCACACTGATGTCAGCAGTTTATAATGGGATGGTGGGTTCCACTGCCAGAAGCTACAGCACAGGAAAGAGTGTTATTATAACAGTGTGATTCTCTATGAAAGCCTGTCATCTTCTGTTCTTGAACATTTGCAAATGTACTACAGCGATGTGCCCAGATAGAAAATGCATGTTTTCCGGCAGTAATGTGGTGGCTATTAATACAGTTACTACTATACAAAGATAATAAAGGATGTGGAACACCTCCTTTATGACGAGAGGCTAAGAGACCTGGGTCTGTTCTGCCTTGAAAAAAGAAGACCCAGAGGGGATCTGATCCATGTCTATAAATATCTAAGGAGCAGGAGGCAAAGGGACGAGGCTGAACTCAGCAGTATGTGGTGACAGCGCAAGGGGAAATGGCCACAAACCGAGGCATAGGACGTTCTGCACAAATGTGTGTGGGAAGTTCTTCGCAGTGCAGGTAACAGAGCACTGGCACAGCTGCACAGAGAGGTTGTGAAGTCTCCATCTCTGGAGACGTTCATGAGCTGCCTGGATGCCTACCTGTGCAACCTGGTTCAGGGAGCTGCTTTGGCAAGTGGGTTGGACTTGATGATCTCTGGAGGTCCCTTCCAACCCCTTCAATTCTGTGATTCTGTGAATAAATGGCTGCTTCTGCTTGCCATCTTTCTAAATTCACAGAGACATTGGAATCTTTTGGGAAACCATTGTTTCTATAGGGACACATACTTTACTCCTTATTCAGATGAAGGTCATAATAACTTCACTCAGTAGGAACTTTCTTTTTAAGAATTTTAAGCTCTTGAGATCAACTGGGTACAACTACCATACTGTGCCAGACCCCATTCAGTGTGATTGACACGGCATAATGCAATACGTGAGTTGAAATTTTTCTGCATTGCTGTTCTCATACTTGCATATTCTTCTAACAGTTGGGACAATACCAGCGTCCAGCACATGCTCGGCAGCATGGAAACAGAAAATCTGAATATTATCACTGGCTTACCATTACATCTGAATAACAGCTTTGACAACTCATAGTAGATAAACAAAAGTTTTAACACTTGTTTAACTCTAGCCAGAAATTTCTTCATTCAACTACCACTTTCACAAATTACTTATTGATATTCCAATGATTTCCTTACTTCTCTTTCAAACCTAAAGAGAAACTTTCAGTCTTAAAGAAATTTTGTGCACAGCATTTAATAATCACTGATGATTTTGATTAGACTAATGTGTACTTGAAATTTTGCCAAGGAATATGCAGCTAATTCTACAAGGACAGTTTTACCTGGCTGTCTGTAGCCTATATACTAAGCAAATCATCAACAGTGTTTATTCTTGGAAAGAGAATTTTGCGTATGCTGTTCATCGAGACAGAAATCTGAACCACAAAGTTGAACAGATGCACCTTAATCATGCCAGTCACCAGAGCCAGCTAAGTCACCAGCGCAAACATGGCACTCTGAGGCATCAGAGCACTCAAAGCATCAGCTCTGCGAGATTGGAGAGCAAGAAAATTTTGTGGAATCAGTAGAATTTATACAGAAAATATGTACAGATAGACATTTGCATCCCTGAATTTGATTTTCCAATATGTAAAAAACAAATACTTCCTTAAAGTTAAAAAATTAGCTGTTAACGTCTTTTACGCTAAAACTAAAACCTATCCTGTGTATAAATTACTGTTCACACTTGAAGTACTGCTACAGCAGCTGTAAAACTGGTTGCTGTTCATATATACTCAAATATAATTTGTACTCAGAAAGTTACTACCTACTTTCCATGTAATTCGCTGCCTTCATTCACCCCAATCTATTTGCCTGACAAAAACACATGAAGCAAAACTTGAAAATTCACTGGACAATGCAGAATTATTGTTTTATTTTCCTTATAAAAGAGTGAGAGAAAAAAATAAAAATAATAACAAAAATAAAACACAAAGACAAGCATCCTAGAAACTGTCTCACTGTTGTAAACTGTTGGAAATAAAAACTGAAGAGACTTTGAACAAAATCCCAGCAGAGGAAACAACTAATCACAGAAACAGGTAGTCTACTCATCCAAGCACAAAACTGCAATTTGTATGAGCACTTGCTGTAGAACTAGAGGATACATCCTGGGTCAGTGAATCCAATTCCCTGCTATCGTAAGTAATCATGTCATATAATCCCATTCATTTCATTTGAGCTTCATCTTAAAACCCTTTTTATGAATTTGCAGAATAAATGCATTCATAGCTAGTTTATATTCATTTGTTCTTGTGTAACCTTGTCCGTTAGCAAAAATAGCTCATCCTCCTCCCTCCCCTCATTTATTTATAGAAAGCAATCACACATATTCTCAGCTATTATTTTGCTAGCCTAAGTCCAGCTCTTTCAGTACCCTCATGTATAAAATGTTCTTCTTTCCCCTAATTGTCAGACAAGTTTGTTTCTGTACCTGCTCCACTTCAAACATTTTTTTTAAATACTCTCTACACTGTTCCTACTATTAACCAGAATGGTTTCATTAAATACTAGAAAAACTATACATTCTAAGATGTTTTGTTTTTGAGATGTTTTGTTTCATTCTCTCTCTTCCTCTCCTTTCCTTTCTCTCTCTTTTTCTATCTGCCATGGCCGTATCAAACAAGTTTTCTGTCACTGACTCACAAAAATTCTAGTAAAAAAAATAGGTAGCATAGGTAATATTTATGTGCAGGTGCATATATGTATGTGTGTGGGTATACTGCAAGATCCTGACAAAAAAATTGTTTCATATTGACAATATGTATCGCACACAAAAGGAGGGAGAAGAAGGGCAAGCCAGACCAGCCAAAAGCAATTCATTTCAGACAATTGTAAAGACTGAAACACCAAAAAGACCCCGAAGTCTCATTGTTTACATATTTATATAGAACTTTCTTAGTTTCTATGCAGCTCCTGAGTATTTAACAATTATCTTATTTACTCACTCACGGGGGCACATATCCCCATATGTACAAAATATTTTATGTTTTGTATCTAGGAATGTCTCATTACCCATACAAATATTTAACTATTAGCCCTGAGTATAAATATTTTTCTTTATGGATGTAGCACTGAATTTAGTAGGATACCTCTTAGCTGTAGAGAATGCAATCACTTCATTAAATATTTGTTTATTTTTATAGCATTATCTGTGCATGCTTTTATTTTGATATAATGAAAAGAATATTTTCAAAAATTCATTTTATTTTCTCTATCTTTGTATTTCCATACTAGGTTTTGGAGAACCTTTCTGGGATTGGCCTATACTCTTAAACAAAGAGGTTCAACAGATAAAGGAGTGGAACAAGTAGTCTTAAAGAGTCACTGGCAGAGTCAGATGGATTAAGACATATGAGTGGACAGAACTGTTTGAAGTCAGCACAAAGTTCTCACTGCTTTTTGCAGAGACAGAATTCCACTGCAGTTTCTACAACACACTTTTTCCTCCTCTAATTGCTAAAGCACAGTTTTGCTGAATGGCTCTTCAGTTACTAACATTTTGAAGGCTGATTTGTTACTGGTACTAGTAGTAGTTTTTGCCCTCAAAGGTACTTGATTTCACGTGATTTCACAACAACAGTCATCATCCAATACTTCAATAATACTAGTTAAGTAGTATGATTTACAAATCAGTGACACTATAGTCCCCTCAAAAGAATCCAGCATAGTACCAATGACACAGGGAATTAAAATGACAGTGTAACATAAAAACTGAATCAAGTAAACTATAATTAAAATTTGTGTAGAAAGATGCATCTAATTTTAGGTTATTTTCACCACAGAGCATGATGGTAATACATGCTATTTACGTACCTGATCTAGAAATGCTTTAAAAAAATTGTTTATAAGGGGCTCATACTAATGAACAATGGTAACATTAATTGTCCCAAATCCTTACATACTGGGAAACAAAGTCAGTGAAAAGAATACTGCACTTTTGTTCAGTCTAGAGACACTCAAATTCTCCAGCAGATTTAAATTTTGCTCTTCTGATAGCAACAAAGCCATTCAGATTTTTTTTAAAATAATTCTTGTTTGTTCTCCTTTACACAAAACAAAAACTCATTACAAAGATTCACAAGCACCAAATATTTTTGTTTTAGAAACTGTCATGGTTTTATGATTTTTGGTATTGGTATTCCTCATCATAACATCATGTAGTGCATTGAGAATTAAAGAGTTAATGCTCCAGTTCAGTGGATCATCAATAGTTATGGGTGTACGTGTCTCAGAAGAGAAGAACTACGTTCCCCAAAGGATTCTGCATTGCTTTGTATTTTTACGTTTTTCCACTCAGAGGGAAAGGTAAAAACTGTCTGTGGTCACGGGACACTCTCTTTCCTTTGGGATCGACTCAGCAGTGGGTGCTCGCTGCCGTCTCGCCTTCAGTGTTAGCATAAAGCCTTTGGTTTATTGGACACTCTCTCTTGCTCATTTTATTTGATTTATTAGCTTCAATTCCAATTATATTGTATTATATTGTGTTATTTTGCTTACCAATATATTATTTAGTAAATTAGCTTTTCTCCTCAGAGTGTTGTCGCTGTTTTGTTTCTAGGCCCATCTCCCTTTTCCCTTTTCCCCTTCCCCTTTCCCAGGGTGTGGGTCCATGGGTCCCCCGCACCAATCATCACGAAACCATGCAGAACTGGGCCAAACCAGCCTGTAAAACGTTGACAAGAACAACACCTAAAAACCAGTGGAAGCCTATCTTGGACATCTTCAATATTTTCTTTATAAATACAGTAATTTTCTAATGACATCAATTCTCCAGAATTTTGTTCAAAATGCTTTAGAAGTACTTGAAATAGAAGAAGCAATGCTTTGATTTACACTTTAGAACAAAGCAGATAGGCATATTTTTCAGTTCAGTTTCATCAGTAACTAACAACCTGATAGATACAACTCGTATATTACTGCAATAATGCTACTGCTATTAATAATCTCAAAGAATCCTCGAGTTTGAAGGCACTGCATAGATGCAGATGGCTGCATAAAGGTCATTATTTTTATAGATATAACATTAAAATAATGGAAACACCGCACATAAGACTTCGTACTGCAATGTGTTTACCTTCAAAAAGCCAGAAAAGGACTTGACAGAAAGAGTACCTGGAGGAAACATAACACTACATAAATGACACTCCAGTGCAAGCTAGGCTTCCGGCAATATAAATATTGATGTTATTGATGTCACCTAAACCATGCAAGTATAAAACATACTTCCCTATCCTGTATGCAATGTAGCATTCTGAAAGGCATTAATACTATAGCAATACATTTTATATGAAAATGATTTATTGCTTTTAAGTCTTTGAGGCAGGAAAAGGAACTTGAGGAGGTGCACAGTGGGAACAAGAGGAACAGAGAAAGGAAGGAGAAATGGATGCAGTCAGCACTCAGTAACATAAATGATCACAACATTTCCCAAAGGTTTCTACAGTACATGATTGAAACCGTTTGTCCATAGTGTATGTATTTCTCTTGTATGAACGTAGTTTCCGGAAGTGAATGGAAATTCGGATATTTGTAAGAGTTTAGCTTGGGTCTAGGGATCTAGGATATACAGTGAAGAGATTTTACGAATAGGCTTCAGGGCAAAAACTGTCAGTGGTCAAAAGATTCCTGCTACAATTTCAGTGTCATGAGTTCACCCTGTCTTTGTAATCACTCACCCACAGCTCCAATTGAAGACAATGGTATTGCAATCCCTATATCTTTTGCTAAAGCAGAAATACAAATCCTACAGTAAGATCCAACCCAGTTGTTCTTTTTGTTACGTCAAATGTTCAAATCCAGTTAATTAACTTATTTTAAGTAACAGGAAAGTTTCCTTATGTCATCTGTACCAGATTCATGTCTGCAGGCATATTTTCAACACTAACGCAACAGCACTTTGTCAAAGTCAGTCTTATCTGTGCCCAGAAATGAGGCTTCCATAATTTTGTGGAGACCATGTAATATATCTTGTTTTCAGAAACCATGTCCTGATATTTTGTCTATTTGAAAAAAAAAGCTAAAAGAGTAAATATGACTTTCCAGCTAGTGAGGCATGCATTTTAAAGAATAATTCAGCATATCTAACGGATTTTTTACACAATAGTCTGAGCTGAATTGCTTTTAAGAAATCTATTATACTGTGAAGAGTTCAAGAGTGAGTGAATAAATATAAAATAGCACATGGTTTTACAATTTTTCTTCAGATTAAACTTCAATATCACAGAAACAGAGTTGCAGGCATTGGAAGGGACCTCTAGAGATCTTCTAGTCCAACCCCCCCTGCCAAAGCAGCTCCCTAGCCCAGGTTGCACATGTAGGCATCCATGCGCATCTTGAACGTCTCCAGAGAAGGGGACTCCACCACCTCTCTGTGAAGCTGTGCCAGTGCTCCGTCAACCTTATGGTGAAGAAGTTCTTAGGCACATTTGTGCAGAACTTCCTATGCATCAGTTTGTGGCCATTTCTCCTTGTCCTACCACCACACACTGCTGAGAAGAGTCCAGCCTTGCTCCTCAGCCTCCTGCTCCTTAGATACTTATAGATGTGGATCAGATACCCTCTGAGTCTTTTTTCTCAACCCTGAGCTTGGAAGAAGCACTGTATAATGCTGACCAGCTCTCACAGGCCTCCTTACTTTTTAACACCCTAGACCATAGGATGCATGTCCTGGAAGAGATGGAAGTTGTTTCTCCTGAAGTCCAGGGTAGCAATCCTTCTTTTTGGTTTGCTTCTTGCCCCCAGCCTTCACTTCCCTAACTAGCCCATCTTTATTAGTCAGAACAAGGTCCAGTAATATCTCACTCTTCATCGGCTCCTCCACCACCTGCATCAGAAGGTTATCTACAACACATTGCAGGAACCATCTGGGGCATGTCTGGCCATGTTGCTTTCCCAACAAACATCTGGATAATTGAAATCCCCCATAACAACCAGTGCCTGAGATCACAAGGCTACTACAAGCTGCTTATAGAAGGCCTCATCAACTCCCTCCTACTGATCAAACAGTGTTCCCCCAAACTACCCTGCCCCTTAATTCTCACCCACAAACTCTCCACTGGTACACAACCCTTCCCCAGGCAAAGTTTGATGCATTCTAGCTGCTCTCTCACATTAACAAGCAACTCCACCACCCTGCCTCACTATCCTGGCTTTCCTAAAAAACACATAGCCATCCATGACAGCATTCCAGTAATGTGAGCCATCCTACCAGATCTCTGTGACTGCTATGAGATCACTGTCTTGCAACTGCACACAGACCTCTAACTCTTCCTGTTTATTTCCCACACTGCATGCATTACCATACAGACATTTTAGGGAAGCAACACTCTAGCGAGCAACATTTTCTCCCTGTCTCCCTTCATAACTATTTTAAAGCTCTATCAATGAGCCCTGCCAGCTTCTGGCCTAGGATCCACTTTCCCCTTGGATACAGACTAGACCCATCTGCAGCCACCAGGCCAGGTGCTGAGTAAACTGCCCCATGAACAAAGAGCCCGAAGTTCCTGTGGTTTCACCAGCCTTTCAGCCACTTACTTATTCAGAGCCTAATATTTCCTAGAATGCTCCGTGTCCCTCACTACCCCAGAGGAAAACACCATTTTTGCTCCCACTCCCTCAACCAACCTCCTCAAACCCCTGAAATCTCTTTTGATGGTTCGCAGGCTTCCTTGATTAATTTCATTACTGCCTGCCTGAACGATCAGTAACAGATAATAATCAGAGCGCTGAACCAGACCTTAGAGTTTTCTGGTGATGCACCTGACCTGGTCCCAGGCAGTACACCTCCCTATAGGTCAGGTCTGCATACTGGGGCCCTCCAATCCCCTAAGAAGGAAATCATCTACCACAATTATTCCTCTTTCTTTCCTGGCAAGACATTCTCAAGGTGCGGTGATGACTGCTTTGCCCTAGTTCCCCCTCTTAGGCAAATCCTCCCTCACCAGCCCATTCACATTCTCATCAGTTTCCAGCACCCCAAACCTATTGGTTAGGGGAACCTGGGGAAGTAGGGTAGGCAGGGAGGGTGTACAATCTCCATGGTGAGCTGGGACTTTTTTCCAACCCGCCTCAAGCGTCAGATCTGTCTGACTGTGACAGGGTGGGGGGTCCACCACTTTTTTTAGGTTGTCCACCCCGGCACCCCTCCCTCTGCCCCAGCAGCTGTCTCCACTCCAGCAGTCAGTCACTTGCTCACACTCCCTGATGGCTCTCAATCTCTCCACCTCCTTCCTGAGCTCCACCACCAGGCTGAGCAGCTCATCCACCTGCTCACACCTCTTGCAGGTGAAATCCTGGCCACCCTCCCTTGGCAGCATCAGGCTCAGGCACTCCCTGCAGCCAGAGGCCTGAACTGCCACATTTCTAGGCAGGCCCTCCATATGACAATTTCTATGTTTGGGTTTTACTTGTTTTGTTTCTTTGTTTTGCTTTGCTTTACACCTGACACAAACTAACATGCAGTACTGTGTCTAAATTACACACAGAAATGATAGGTATTAGTTTAGATTCCAGGTATCTGTTTGGCTTTAGAGTGTTCTACCTCTCAGTGTGCATCTTCCATCAGTACAGTGAGCATAAAAAAAGGCCACAGCCATTTCCACGACTTTGTAGTTAAAACTAGCACTCATATCACAAGTTAAGTATTCATAAGTCTTTGATTGGAAGTATACTCATTTGCACAAGAGAGGAAACGGAGCTCAAAATTACATTAGCAGTCAGTATGAATGAAGTCCTAATTCTACATAAGGGATGTAGAAAGGATACTCTGAAGAAGTAATCCTGCTCCTCTGATGTTAGAGGAAATTACTTCTATTGACTTTCCTGAAGGCTAAAGCATCACCTAGGTCTTGTTCTTCAGCAACTTTAGTCAGGTATATCCAATAGAGACTCACATGGCTGTTTCTGTGGGCTGGTATTTTTTTGTACTATCAGCCATGCTTTCCGCTGCATGAAATAATGGGCTGATGGTAAATTTTTGGCTTTGACTGCAATCAAGATGTTATTTAGGGAAGCAAGAAATTCTTCATTACTGTTGATAGTGTTCTGCCACATCAAAATGTTTTGGTATCCTTTTCCCAAAATTTTCAAACGAATCTGAACATAATGCTAAATCTAAAATAAACGACTGTGTTAAATCTAAGTAGAATGTCTTCATCAGTAATATCAGACATTCTCATCAGAGTTCACTATGCTTGAAAGCTAATCTAGAAATCAGAAAACTAGTTAACTATTAATTCTTTGATTCAAAACCTAAACCAACCTCTCATCTTGACAATTAAATTCAAGAAAATTGTGTCACTACAGTACAGATCAATTGAGGAGCAGACCTGCATGTTCAGATTACAGAGCATATATTCTAGTATTGTTAGATACACTGAATGTCTAATCAGTAAGTGGGCATTACAGCCCACTGGAATCACGTTCGCTATTTTATCACAATAGTTTCTCTCCAGGAACAAGTTTGGACGGGAAAATTAAGATATATAAGAAAAGCTGCTTAGGTGAGGCTGTGAAAACTACTTCAGTAAGCATTCTTTACTTGTGAAATGAATTTGGAAAGTTTTAGTACAGAGATTACGTTGTGTAATTCAAGCAAAGCAAGACATGCCAAAAGCATTCCTTTGGAAAAGAAAAAAAAACACTTTAATTCTTCCCATGTCTTTAGAAGGAAACTGTTTTTGAATGACTATATTTTGCCACTATGTAATTTAATAATTCATATCAACATTTACCAAGAGAGATTCTTACCGAATACCAGTCAAGCTACAGCTCATTCTTACGACTTTTATGACTTGTTGCTATTATTTTTCTAGACTATGCAGGTAATAATGCTACAATTAAACACAAATTATGATATTCAGAAAGGGATTTTATTTCAAATCGTCTCAGATTTATATTTCAGCTCATATTAAATTTGAAATTAAGTATCTCACAAAAAAAAACCCTAACAATGTAATGGGTTCTTCTTATTTCTTCAACTGAAGATAGCTGCAAGCCATGTCTGTTAATTTAAGTATATGTGGAGACCCTGAAAAATTATTATTATGTTCAAAACCTCCTGACTGGAATTTAAAGTACTCAGAAGTTCTGTCTCAGCTGTGGAAATGGTCTGCTTCTCAATTTTTTTTTTACAAGCTGTAAATGGAAGGAGACAATGTGATACACAGCATAAAATGACAGCTTGCGTTTCATAGGATAACACCCTAGTCACAACTGGAACTGGGGACAGGCAGGAGAAAATTAAAGCAACTTCTATTGCTTTTGCATGGAATGAGTATGTTCCATAAGTATAGCTGCAGGATTCTTAAGCTTCGGGGAAAAAAATCTTACATATTGCTAAACAAAAGTCATGTGAATTAAATTCTGCTTAGGAAAAATAGCTTATATGCATGTAATGCAATATAGGCTATTATATTACTTACTGCATATTAGACTAATACTTATGAGAAAACATTCCTGATTTATACAGCTAAAATGGAGAGCAAAACCCTTTCATATCAACCATGCCTGCATATAACTCTCTGTAACAAGCAACAGATAAGTAATTTATAATACTGACAGTAACAGTCACTTTATGGCAGAATTCTTCAGTCTTGCTGTACTTTGAACAGCCTCACAATGTCCTAGCACTATATACTTCAAATTCAGTTTGCACATGGAAAAATACAATACTGGTAGCTGCAGCTTAATGAGGGATTACCTGATTATTATAACAGTTTTAATTCCTGCCCTAAGACTGGAAGTAGATATTTTAATTATTCTCATGGGCTCCCAACACTCAGACATTGTAAGTTGTAAGTTTTTCTACAGAATGGCATATTACCACCAAAATAAACCAATAAATCAGTAAATCAAAACAACATGATATGTCTTACTGTTTACAGAATACTAGTTAATTTTCACAATTTATAAGAAAAACTGGAAGATTCTTCTTCATTTCCATATTATTATTTATGAAGATTTAACATGCCATTTTGCTTCGGACTAAATGTTCTTTTTTGATTCTGCTGTCAAAAAATGTGGATCTTTTTGCATTTGCTTTCTGAACTCTACTATGAGTGTGGAGGGGTATGCCAACAGCCTCACTGAAGTCATCCATTTGATTTGGTGATTCACTGATATTTATGCGTTGATTCATAAACCATCAGCAGTCCCTAATTCACTTCATACTTTTAATATAGTTCGGCAAATGCACTGCATTTCTGATTATTTACAATCTTAAATACTTGTTGCTACGACATAATTAATTGCTCTGCTGTAAGGACACTCATATTTCTGCTTATCCCATGATGAAGATTAGGAATAAGAAATATGTCTCTTTAACTCTGGTTATTTAAAAAAAAATCCAGATTTGATAAGAATAAATCCTAATTTATACTGGAGAAAATCTATACAGGAATTGTGACCAGTCATGCAGTACTTCTTGCTTTTTCAAGTCCTATAATTCCATTTCCCTTATTCAACATACTGCTACATGAGAAGACTCAAATAGTGCAAAAATGTCACTGATCCTTCTTTTCAGTTCAGTAATATAAATGAGATATACAGATATTCAAGCTCATCTGATTTTATTTCCAGCTTTGCATAAGGGAAAGAAATAAGGATCTTCATGTGATTGCTAGCAACTATACAGCACGCATGTACTTTCTTATCCCAAGGAAGAGTCTTTACTGAAAACTGCCTGAAAACCAGGCAGTATATTGTACTGATTAATTCAACTTGTATAATCACCTGGGAGCAAGTTGCTCTCACAGATAAGAGATGTTAAAGTACATAGAATTGTGGGTCCATGAAAGTACAGCCCTTCGACCTTGGTGGGAGGACCTAGCCTCCAACATATCTAGGCTTTTAGCCGTTTCATGTTAAGATCATAGAAAGGAAAGGAAGGTGAGAAAGACTATATACTACATATATACAAGATCTATTGGGAGTCACTTTTGCAGCACTACTATTTCCATTTGGAATATGAAGCATAATTAATGTCATTTTACTAATCACTGATCTAGATTTTTCACACATACAAAATCAGTGGAATTATAAATACTATTTGTATACTTATAAATAATTGTGGGTGCAAACCACTGTCCTAAATTTTGTATTCAGAAGGGAATTTTAAAGCTTTTTAATTTTGACCAGGTCTCACGTTGCAAATATTAATAACTCTGTACATGAAATAAAATAATTCAGTACTATCAAACATTGCAAAATTGTTTTGTAAGGATATCTTTCAGTAAAAATTTATAGATTGGTGTTAGGCTACTACAGTGATAAGCAGAATGTAAGATTAAACAGAGCAGAACACAGCCCACTGCCACTTAGATTAGTTTATACCTAGATGCAAAACACTGTACTAGTTTCTACAAAGGAAAACATGACTAACAGAATGAATACATTTACTCTCAGACACTAACAGCCTTGGAGGTACTACTGAAATTTGTACTGGGAAAAGCCCAGTAAATCATGTATTGTAACACATCACTAGTCACCAGCTAGCACAGCTTTATACACTTTGCTTCCCATTTCTGTTTGCGGACAGCAGCATAAAGTCTCACTATACATTCTAAATATTAACCTGCAAAGCAGCAGACCTCAATTGTGTCCAGTCATATTAAAGCAATTTTCTTACACAGCTCTTATCTTACTTAGACAATACCATCACCAAAATATGCACAATTATCAGCTGAATAGAACTGAAAAAGTGGCAAATTGACAGAGGACATCTGTCATTTTTCTCCCCACTCCTGCAGTATAGAGTTCCTGTAGCAAGAGAAATTATTAAATTCACTAAAACTGAACAGTTAAAATTTAATGCAAGTACCAAATGTCTAGAGTTGCATTGATAAAAACCATTATGCTTGCAGTCCTTTGGCACAAGGAGATGAAGGTTAGGCTGGTAAATTTTTTAGAGCTATATTACATGCCCATGCTGGTCACATGCATATGAAAATCAAGCCTCATTAGATAAAGCAATGGTGGCAAGCCTGAAAAATGTCATGGAAAATATTTCAGTCACAAAGGGTGTAGCAATTGCTATGAGACAGATTTAAGAAACATGAACTGAAGTATAAATAGATGCCTCAGTAAATTATATAACCACATCCACACATGAATCTAAAGCATCGAACTATGCAGTAACTAAAGCAGTGCTGTACATGTGACCACAGACCATCTTGTGCCCAAACATCTCATCAGTCACCCGTTAAATCAAGAAAATATGTGTGGAAATATATATATAAATGTGTGTGTACACATATATATATATGTGTGTGTGTGTGTGTGTACGCACTTACTTCGTGTGAGAGATCTGAAGACCAGGATTCTTTATTGATTCAGAGGCAATTGGGGCCCTAACAGTGCAGTATCAGATCCCAAACTGCAATCTGTTGCTTTCCTGCTAAGGAAAGAAGCTTTTTCTACAGTTCTGGCTCTAGCAAATATCTTAATAGATAAGTTTTCTTTTTCAAGATTTGGATATTCAGCTACTGTGGACTGACCCAGCCCTAATTTATACAAGCATTATATATCTACTATCAAGCAGCTTTCTGAATCTGCTTGTGCAACAACATTCCCTGATCCAATCCTGCTATTAATTTTTCCTTTTGTCTTTCATCTGTGACATCATTTTTTACACAAAGAGAAATAGTAGAGTTAGTTTCTGTCTATGTACTTCCTACAAGGACCTGTACAGCATGACTTAGGCTCAGCTCTGCTTTGAGAACAGAGGAAGAGGAGGACATGGAAGTGAAAGAATGGCTCACCCCCCTAACCTAAAAAATCTTTCCACTGCTGACAAGGATGGAAAAATGAGTTAACAGTAGTGAGTTATGCAAGCCCACAACCTTTCATTTAATATAGATCACTGTAAGTTGTGTCTAGATTTCAAACAGAAACAGAAAGATTTTGTATTCAGTAGGAAAAACCCTGTGTCATATTGTCCCCTCTTAAACTGTAAGAATTGCATTTTCTTGTTACTTGTCCTGGCCTGTTAGGAAAGATGTATCAGAATCTATAATATTGTTCTTGAGAACAAGACAGAAATGATGACAAGTAAGAAACAATTCAGACTGTTCTAATTTTCACTTGTACTTCATTTCTTTGAAATGTCTAATAAAAGACTTGAAAATCTGACCAAAATATGAGTTTTCTCTAACTCTTTAAAACCAGTTAATTTTAAAAGCCTGTTTTAGTGCTTCTGAAAATGGAATAGTGAAGTGTTTCAGACACTGCTGAAGCATCACACACTGGTCCTTGGGGCAGTTCTGTCAATGCAGTTTAGTCCCACACCTGCCCTAGAATATTCACACAGCTAATCTATGTGGTTGTTATTCCCATGTGGGCAACTATCCATGAGAAGCTTGACTGAGACCATCCAACTTGCATTTCATCACTCACAGGAAGCTTCATCTGAGTGAATATCCATATTAACCCTTACAGTGCTGCCTTTCCACTGAGGTTTTTCTTTTCTTTTACAATTGCTGTAACTGCATCCTAGTCAGGTTCTTTGCTAGTCTTTCTGTATCATTACAAGGATGCAAGTTAGCAGAGTTACATACTGTCCCAAATATTATTCCTACCTGAGCACCTGTGGAGAACACTGAAATCATTAGAAGATTGTACACCTCTAATAAAGCAAGGATGCATATACATATCCTCTCTCAAAAAGGATCCATCTCCTTCATCTTAAATGCTTGGATTTAGTACCGCTGATGACTAAGGGCATTTGCAGTGCCTGGAGGAAGAGAAATGTCAGCCCTTCCATATGTGCATGCATGCAGGGAGTTCCTGTGACTGCTGTCCTTTCGGTCCCCAGCATGCACCACTCTTCGTCCCCTGATCATTTTAAAAATTCAGAGTTGAATTCCATCTCACATTCAGCTGCAAGGGCATGCTACGAGCTCAGACCACAGTGTGGAGTTTGATCAATGCCTGACCTACCCAGTGATTTAATCAACAGGACAGCATGAATGCACTAATGACGCAGGAGAAACATCACAACTCTGTGTGTTGCAGTACACAATGATCATTTCCTTCAGCATGTTTCTTTTAAGCAAGAATAAAGAAGGCCCACTTCAGTGTAATTTGTCCCCAGTTTTACTCAAATTAAGTCTTTTTATTACATAATGGAACTCCAGGCTCTTTCAGACGAGAGGTCTCAAAGCAAGAGAAATCTAAACAACATAAAAGCTGACAAGGTCTATATTACATATATTAAATAACAAATTATCATTATTCCACTTTTATTCCACAGATTTATCTTTGTAAAAGGGACTTTATGTCCTCATGCCTGAGAGAAAAATTTGAGATTAGTTACTCTCTAGTTACTTCTTCCATCCTGCCTTTACTCCATAACCCATATTTTTCCTTAAGGTTAACGTGCAGAGTGCCTGCGGTCACAAAAAATGAGGGCATAGAACAATATTAAGAGAGAACACAAGCTCACCAGGTCTGATTCACCAAAGCAGACAGAATTTTATTGTAGAGCTAAAATACAATGAGATAACATTAAATCTCCCTGATAATTCACATACGCTGTTTCCGCAACAGAAGTAAGAGAGAACATCACAGATCTTTCTCTTCCAGCTCCTCCTCAATTGTATACTGCCCTCCTTCGTTCTCCAATAAATAAGATATTAGGTTAGAACTGCGATCATTAAGAAATTCCAACTTCCTGTAGTGCTGAAAGCTGATTGTTTATCTCTGTGCCTCATTCAGCCCTGACAATTTTGATTACTCACTATCATCCTGTTTTTCACCCAGTTATTTTCTAATCGCTTTCCCTTTCCTGCTTTTATCCCACATCTGCAGAAAACCATGTATTTAAATAAAAATACAAGCTTCCATTTGAATTACTGTTTATTTTAGCTTCCATAGTACTTTTAGGATACTTTGTGCCCTCAATATACTTGGTGCAGTAGATAGAACAGAACAAGCTCTAGCTTTAAAATAGTCCTTCTTAGCTGATAACAAATTCAAAATTCTGATTCAGCCTAGGCTGCCACATGTATTTAAAGAGCAAAGACAGAGAAAGATGGGCGAGAAGCGTGCTGCTACCAGAATATAAATATATGTCAATGAAAGTAGCCCAGAGGGTGGGAGGGAGTGTAAATGTCATAGCAAGGCTACTGATTTTTGTGGTGTTGTTTGTCGCTCTTCTAGTATGCGAGACATTCTTTTAGCATAATACCGAAGGGGGTAAATGAAAGTCTTTTCACTAAACATGGTTATAATTCAGCAAAAGATAATACCTCTTCCCAAGTTTCCCAAAAGATATATTCACAAGAACTGATTAGTTTGTGAACAAATACTGATGTCTGAAATTGAAAGGCGTTTAGTGCTTTAAGAAGATAATCTTTCCACAGCTAGATGACTAGACTGTAGGATGTCTTCTCTCAGTCAGCACATGTATAACCAGACAACCATTCAGTAGCTTGTAAAATATGATTGCATATGAGATATTGATGGCCTAAGGGAAGTTCTGAATATCAGAGGTTCATAATTAGAATACCTATGCATTTGATTCAAGAGAGTTTTCATCAATGTCACAAAGATGAGTGGTTATGAATTTCAGAGTCATCTCTGCCCATACAGACTGATTTATGCACTTTTGACTCTGGACAAATGAAGGGCGAAAAATTAAAGCCAAACCCTCCTACCTAAACAGCTCCTTATCATTGGGGGGGGCTCTGAAATTTATGATCCCCACTCCCAGTGTTCAGGATCAAGCCCTTGAGCTGGTAACTCATAACCTATTTACGCTTATGCCATCCATCTGCTTTCAGTCATTTTTGTCCTCTTATCTGTAAATCCACAGTTGCAACATGTAGGATGTGTGGATCTGCTGATAAGAAATTTTTGCAGGAAAGGGAATCTGGGCAGAAAAACAGTTCTGTTGCCAGAGCTCCTGGCAGCAACTCTAACATCTCATTAATTCCAGATTTATAAAGATCCACTGTCCTGATCTGAGGATAGAGCTGAACATTTGAATTCTGTGATAATAGACTATCTAGTTGAAACCTGTATTTGGTACTAAATATAAAGTTAAATAGATACTGATAAGATTACGCAGCATAGGACAAAATATTGTTAACATCATGTTAACAATGAGAATTCCATAGCTCCTGGGCTGGGAGTTTTTATTTTTAACTTTTTTATTTAATATTAAATCACTGAATTTTAATGGAATCATGCATAACTAAAAATTAAAGCACTAGCGTGTAGACAGATACACCACTATGCAGAAATTCAATTGCATCATTCTTTTTAAAACTATATCAGAGTACCACTTGTGGAAACATTACTCTATTAACTATGAAGGAGAAGAGCTAGGTGACAAACTGGGAAAGCTCATACAGTTTCTGTATCAATATTCTACAGTATCACTTATTGTCCTGCCATCTACTTAAATAATAACCAAATAGGAAGACGCTAACTAAGCACTAGAAGGAATTTATTTTGCTGAATGATCCTTTACTATTCAAATTCTTTCAGAAAGCTTTTTTAATTTTTTTTCACACTTTGTCTGAATGCCAGTACATGCCCATTTAACACAATGCCACATGCATAAAAAAGAGATTTTCAGAGGGCACTACGTAGATAGGGCAAATAAAATGACCCTTCTTACATATGCTCTAACACAGTTGCTCAGGTGTCTCTGGACAATGATAACCAACTTGGCTCTGTCAGTGGCATCCAAAACATACACAAAAGAGGGAGACATGTCCACTGTGCTTCCTTCTTGCCTGAGTATTTTCAAAACTATCATGGTAGATGCTGCTCTCTGGGAAAAGACTGTCACACTGCACTGTGAAAGAATAAGGTTCTGAAACTAATTTTGTCAAAGAGTGAAAGTAATTCCTCAAATAAAAAAAAAAAAAAGATTTTTACTGGCAAGATGCATTTTACAATTTACTGCTGAAATGCTGCTAGAAGCAGCTCTTCACTGAGCAGCATGGCACAAAGCCAAAATGAGCTATTTCAAAAATCACTGTTGGGCATATACCAATTTGATACACAGGATTTAGCAATACAGTTGGGAATGACTGTGTGGATGTGCTCATGTTCTGTTAAATTTTAACAGTCTCTAACTGTATACTCATCTTCAGCATGAGGAAATTTGTTTCTAGACTGCAAAATTTGTTTTATGTATAGGGAATTATATCAGTCTGAATAATAATGGTTGGTTTTTTTTTACATATTTTCTGTTATAAATTAATTTTCTGTGGGCAGTTCAAAGGATAAAAAGTCTCAGATTAAATCTTTGAAAACATTTAAAGCAAGCATGTAAATTTTATGAGTCTGAGCTATAGGCTAGCCTTTTCCACCTCCAGATTTTCTGGTTCCATGAATAATGTGGAGATTTATAGTAGTGGATAAGTTCAATAGGACACAATATGCATTTAGAGATTTAGTGTATGAAAATAAGACTCCTTCTAATCCTTTTACCACCCAAT
This sequence comes from Cyrtonyx montezumae, assembly GCF_038088225.1. NCBI lineage: Eukaryota > Metazoa > Chordata > Aves > Galliformes > Odontophoridae > Cyrtonyx > Cyrtonyx montezumae. Next base: position 17,151,233 of record NW_027071826.1, read on the forward strand.
ACAGGTTCATATCAATTTAAGTGTTTAGGGGACAGAGCTTAAAAAAAAATTAGATACATACAGGTATCTAAACTGTTATGAAATAAGCAGTAAGTTTTCAAGTAATACAGCTTAAAAGAATGTTTAGTCTAGGAGTGCTTGCAACTAACACCAAAGCTAAGTGGTTAACAATAAGGTAAACCTAGATCAGTCAGTAAGGTGACCTGTGAAACAAGACAAACAAGATAGCTAAATGGAGTACATTTAGCTTGATGCAAATCTTTCAGTGACACAAGAAGCACCACCTAGATCACAAGTGAAATTATAAGGTAACACAAACATCCAGAGTTCATTTAGAAACACCTCACTTGATTTCAACTAACATTTTAGGCATGCAATAGGCTTGCTACCTCTCTAGAATAATCATTAATTAAATGATATGCACACCCAGCGCCTTGACTACGGATGGGTTCTGCAGCAGCGCAACTACGTAGGTTGTGTCCATAATAAACACATATATTGCTAGAGTCCTAATATGGATGTAATCCTACTCATTTAAATCAATTCTATCTGCATAGCTTTCCACAAACGTATAAGAAGTTACTAAGGAAAGCATATATACATTAATACAACCAGACACACACTGATGGTGTATTATCATCTTCAATTACAGTTAAATGACATCACTTTGGGGGTATACAAATTATTATTCATGAGTAAACCCTAATCGTAACAAGAGTGACTGTGAAAGTAACTTGCTAGTGAAGAACTGAGTCTGAGAACAAATTAATTTAAAAAGCAGTCTTTACACTGTGAAGTTCAGTCTAAGCACAGGTAGGTTTGCTACAGATTCCTTCCATTGACCTTGGGAATAATACTGAGCAATACCTCATTTTCAACCCAATTTAGAAAATTCCAGTACAATGGGAAAAATATGTTATTTTTCTCTTGCTTCATTTTATTTGCAATTCATCAATGAAATTATTTTCACTGAAAATTCTAAGTTTTTACGGGTCTGAGAGTGACCTCCATGATTACAGACATTGTTACATATATAATTAATGTATATGCTACATAGGTATGTGTGTGGTTGTAAATTGCATTTCTTCATTAGAACTACCAGTATTAAATATCTTGACCTTTCAAGAAAAGTGTTGTTGGTCTTTTAGAAACAATAAAACAGTATTTTTTTCTTCTGGTAGTCATTTACAATGACACAGTGAATGTTGTACACACCTTAAAACAAGTCAAATACTGCAGCTGTTTTTCCTTGTAGGAAGAGCATGTAGGAAATCTCTAGAGAAAAAGAATAGTTGCGACTCTGAACGTTCAAGTCTAGGGCCGATACCCTAAGACTGCAGATTGACCAAGGCTTGGTCCTCTGTTGTGCATCACCAAAGACTCCTAGAAGTGCTAATGCATGCACTGCATCCTTTCCCTCTTTGGGTTGCCCTCTCCCACACGATGTTTCTTCGTTTGTTCGCTTATGAAACAGCTCTTCAAGGTAATAGTTAATCACACAACTACAAGGGGCAGGACCAGAACTACTGTTGAGAAAAGTTTTTCTCTTCAGCTTAATTTTCCCAGTTAGTTTTGATGAGGGGATAACAAAAGCTGACAGCAGAAATTGGGATGACACTGCTGCACACTGATTTCAGTTCTGAGAAGGTGCTGATGAGGCTTTTCATTCAGGGCTTTGACCTTTCCTGCTCTTAATGGGTCATGGAGTATTTCCGTGCAGTTTATAGTTCTTACTACAAGAAAAGTCTAGCATCTGGTCTGCCCAGACTGTACTGGTGTCACTATGCATGACAGTAAATGGCTAACAAATCAGGGAGATTAATCTAAATCTTCTGCTGTAATCCTGTAATTCTCCATCAAGATGCCTGACATTAACATAATTTTGTAAGAACGGAGATTGTAGAATAGCTTCAGATTAATTCCATCATAGTTAACATGTTTTCAGAAAGAAACTAATTTGATGTCTATATGATCTTTTTTATTGCGTTTTATAGATAATTGGACTTCACATGACAGTCTGGCCATAATAAAGGACTTTCACCAATGAGAACCTTCCCTCCCCCACCCCAGCACTCCATTCAAATGGTTTAACTGTCATATGATCACAAATGATGATAAAAGGAACTAAAAACCCTCTTCTGCAATCCTTGGTTCAAGATACATCCCCATCTGGACCAGGAATTACAAAACTAGACTGCACACTGTTACACTAATCTACAGATTATTGCCCAAACTACCTTTAAAACTATTCTTTTCATATTACTTTGGCTGTAACCGATAAAGTCTTTAACCGATAACTGTCACAGAAAATTAAAATGTTAATTTATCTTATGAATATGTGGCAGTGATTAATAATTACTAAAATGGCCTTTTGATTTGAAAGCCAAGTCAGAATATTAACCATGACCTTTAATATTCTGCTACAAAAGGAGCAGGTCCTACAAAATACTGACCACTCCATGCTGGAGGCAAGTCCCCTCTCACTTGCGGCTGAAGTAAATTTCTCTCCTTCAAGACCAAGTCTAGCAATGATCTTATTCTGCATATCCAAAGCCTATTAAGTTTTGCCTGCAAGGACTGAAGGATCCGTTTCAATAAACCTTTGAATGATTAACAGTTCCACAAGTTGCATGTTTCTCTACGTTATGCTGAAAAAGAAGTGGGTTTTTAAAAACTACAACAACAAACGTACAAATTAATAAATAAAACAGAGCTTGAAGTAGAATGTACAAAAGATTGCTTCCACGTAGAGCTGACGGATAGCACAATATTTATTTTTAGAAGAGATGTTATATGCACCGTATATATCATTAAGTTTTCAGGAATGTTGAATGATGGACTTGTTCTAAAACTGTTGCCAGTATTTAGTTTTGATTCAGTTCAAGAATGAACTGAAGAGGGAAAAACAAAATGAAGACAACAAAAAACTGTTTAGCTAGATAAATCACCAATTTAAAAGTAATGTATAAAAAGTTTCCACCAGCTTTCATCAGTGGCTGAAAATGTTAGATTAAATTTCACTATTCCTGAGAGATACTGTTTGACATGACTAGAGTATAATTTGTTGAGCAGATAATAGTTTTTATTTAACATCATTCTTTTCTAGGTATTACCCATGGATTTAAGATTGGGTCTACTTTAAATACATGAATAAAACATCCTTGTCAAGAAAAATATTTTAATGATTTTTTTGTGGTTGTTTTTTTCTTTAAAAGAAGTCAGTTACTTGAAAGGAATAGGTTATGTATAGCTTTAGGGGGACAAAACCTCATATCTGTAGTGTATGCTAAATTAGCCTACTTTACAATAATAGTTATATCTCTTTTATATATATATATATATATACGTTTCACCAAAAGAAAATAAAATGCGATTTTTATACCTTTAGGGCAAGTTCCAGTTCATTCAGTTTCTTGAAGAAATAAATAAAAAGCAATGACAGAGAAATTCTAAAAAGACTGCCCAAGGGGGAGGAAAGGAAGCACCTAAAACCATCATTATTACCAAGTGCTGAGGTAATCAACCACAGTCTGGGAAATGTCAAACAATGGTATTCACCTACCCAAAGATACTGCTGGTCAAGTCGTCAACTGCCATTTATAATCACTAACTAAAACATGGAATATAGATGTGGATATAAACAAGAGACAAATTAGTATTGGGAAGCTGGGTTTAATAATCCTCTAAAAGAGACCATCTGTTTATAAAGACCCCCTTTTCCTTGATCTCTGACATGTATTCCTAATATAGACACAGCTGGATATATATATATATTTTTCATTTTTTAAACACCCTGCTACTATAAAGTCTACTTATAGTATATCTGGTCAGAGTGTTTGTCTCAAATTTCAGATATTATGTAAGCACTCAAGGGCAATAAAAAATCACATACAGTCAGCCAGCTTTAAAGTAAGTATTAAACCATCAGAGTAATGTAAATGCACTTCTTTTTTTATTGATCTTTAATATTGTTGTATTCTTTATCCTTTTCAGATTTTTTGCAAATGCTTGTTATCACTGAAATTGATGTCCAAAATTCAGGTTGTTTTTTTTTTTTTTTTCAAGTTCTTGACATACATTTGGAACTAGAGTTTAGTTTTCTTGTTTTCCTGTTTAAATTAGTAGCAAAACACAGTCAGTGACAGATACAGTATTGACAATCTGACAAGCTAGATGTAGGAATAAAAGACCAAAGTGATACACAGCATGCGTTTCCAAGCCACAATAGAGAAAAAAAGGAAAAAAAAAAAAACGAACAAAAAAACCATCTCTGACTATACACTTCTCACAGATAGAGGTCACTAATGGACTGGATTTGAATCAGTCTGTTAACAGCCTGAAAGCAATCTTGTGAAAAATGAACTCATTTTGAGATTAAAGAGGTAGTAGAAATGATTAAGAAATAAAGTTCTCACCTTCCTGGAAACAATATTATCCTAAGTATGCCTTCTTTACAGTTCTTTAAATAGAAAGTACAGTACAGGAAAAGCCAGATAGTGATGTTTGTTTGAAATTCTTTTTGTTTTCTTGACTTGGTAAAACTACGTCTCTCCATCCTTTCTGCAGGAAGTGTAGGGAAGTCAGCCCTAAAGACATGCCACATTTTGGATACTGCTATTTTAAGCATTTAAAGGTAAGCACATTCTTTATTCTTAGAAAAAAACATAGCCTATGTAATGCAGATTCCAACTGGGAGGGTGTAGGGTTCCAGAAAGGAGATATGTCTACATCCTAAATCAAACTATCCAGCAGGCCAGGATATATATGACTTGTAACAGTGGCTCAAATTAGATCCAGACTCTTGAAGCCAAATACAGATAACATCACCTTATACAAAGTATAGGGTGTACGTGCGTAAGGAGTGAATCTTTAAAGTATGTTGGATGCACTCCAGCACAACTTCTACTTGCTACAGACTGGAACTTAGGAGAAACACTGTTGACTGTTCCAGTTGCAGGTAGTTTTATAGATACTGTATTTAAACAGTGCTCTGATTTGTTTTTACCTACAGTACCCCAGTTCTTCACTATCACTTTTAACTGCTTAACTACCTTGTAAGAACAGAGAACAACAGTTTAAATAGCAAATCTCCTACAAATGGTAATGATGTTTGAAAACTTTCCCATCATTTTTGGAAACAAGACCAACACTAACATCTTTTTTATCATTTTGATTTTGTCCCAGTGCTAGCGTTGCATATGTTAACTCTTAAAAAAAAATAAAAAATAAGAAGTGGGTAACATTGCAGATATGAAGATGTGATATGTTTTAAAAGATAAAAAAATTTAAAAAAAGTCAGGACAGACATTTTCCCCCTTCCAAAAACATGGATTTCTAAAGCCAACCCACAAATTGTCTCTGAGAATACAGTTGCATAAGGTGCTCTTGGAAAAAGGTGTTGTCAGAGAAAGAAAAAATGAATGTTCCACAGAAGTTGGTGTTTGTTGTAACCCAAGTAGTGATCAATCTCAAACTTTCAAATGGTTTAATCTCCCTACAAGCACCGAAGTCAGATGCACTGAGTAAAAATCTTTTTTTTAACATACACCTTCTTTTTGTGCGCCTGTGTGTGTGTGTGTGCATGTATGAAAGAGGTCTGACTTGCTTTATTATCTTTTCATGCAAGGAACTTCTCCCTTTAGCTGAGCTCTGCACTGAAAAAAAGATAAAAATAAAAATCTCAGCATCTGAAGAAATCTTATCAGTACTTTCCACACACGGTACAGGAATTTACACGGATTTGTGTCCTGGATTTATTAGCTTATTGTAAGCCTTAAAACAGATTTCCTCCATTAAAATTAATTAAAAGCTCCTGTTGACTGATTCCCACTACAAAAAGGACAAAAAGGAGGTGGACAGTCTTACTTTCCTACTTTGCTACTGATTTCTTTATCTTTCATGGGATTACATCCCACGCACTAGAGAGATCTTTTCGGCTGTTTGATTTCTTTTCGCGATCTGTTTCTCCACTCATTCTTCCCCTCCCCCTGCCAGCCCCCTTTGCAATATTTGCTATTATTTTGCCAGAGATCGCCGTCTAATTTAGGAGCTCTATGAGGGGCTCCTTTGCACTCAGAAACCTTGATCCCATTTCCCCACCCAGTCACCAACCAGCCCCTGCTCGGGGAGCTTCTGATGGGAACGTGACAAAACCTCCTGGAGGCCGCAGCCCCCTGTTCTCCCCGTCCTTTACACCTCCAAACGCTCAGCCGACCGCCTCCACCGACCGAGCCTCATCCTTTAAAGTTCCCGTTTCTGCAAACCACCTCCCCGAACGCGGCGATGGTCGCGCTCGTACGAGCGGTCTGCCGGTTCCCTGTAACGGGAGGGCTGCTCTGCGCGGCGGCGGCCGGGGGCCGGGGCCGAAACGACCCGAGGAGCTGGTGACTGGCGGCTGAGAGCTCCCGACCCGAGCGCTGCCGTGCAACCGCCCGCCGACCCTCCTCGCACTTGCCGCCGGCCATTCATAAACTGCGCGTGTGCCTGCCGCCGCACGCTTGCAGGCACGGGGCTCTAATGAGGCGCACGCGATCCAGGCACCTCAACTTTGCTTTCTCAAAGGCACCGGGGTCTTTAAATGGCCTGGGCTAGAATTACCAGGAAGGAAAAAGAGAGAGATATGAAATCCCGACTGTACCTGACGGTGTCTGGGAATCCCTCGCCGGCACCGATCATAATCCCCCTCCGCGCCTCTGGACCCCCACGCCAAAACTTTTCCGCTGCTGCCGCCGCCGCTCCTCGCTCCTGGCCGCCGCCCGCCGCTCCTGGCCAGCCCCTGGGGCCCGCTGCCCGCCGCCGTTCCGCTCCGGAGCGGCCCCCGCGCCTCCCTCCTCCCTTAGGAGGCAGCGGCATCGTCCTCCCCCCTTCTCCGCCACCTCCTCCTACGGCGTGCAGCCCGCGGCTCTGGCATCCCCAGCGCACTTTCTCTCCTCGATTCGCTCCTCTTTCAACCGCCGCTCCTCCTTCTCCGGCAAAAAAAAAAAAAAAAAGGGGGCCGCGAGGACGTTGCTTTCTTTTTTTTTTTTTCTCCCTGTCCTCTAGAAATGGTGAGAGGATCACATGAGTAGCTGGCACGGAGACCCCGGACCCTTGGACGTCGGAGGAGGCATCGGACACATAGATGTATGTGTGAGTGCGTGCGGCTGGCTCTCTCCGACTGCCGCGCCTGCCTCCAGCCGGAGTTGCAGGCTGATCTTAGCAGTAATGATGCCTCAGATCTGACTATTCCCTACTAATGTGAGTCGTGCCTTTTTTTCCTCCCTGCCTGACACCCCAGGGAGATGTTTACAGTAATGAATTCACTTGATAGCCATCTCTCTCTCCTCTCTCTCTCTCCCCTGGAGTCCCTCCCACATTTCTAGTTTTAAAGAATGCTTGGAAGGCAGGGCTGCAACCTAAACTGCAACCTAAAGCTTTCCAAGAGGCAAAGTCAGGCTAGGTTTTCTCTTTCTCTTTTCCTTTTTTTTTTTTTTTTTTTGGGGAGCCTGCTGTTAACTCATTGCTTTCTGACGGCAGCTCACCGACCTCCCTCCCATCGCTCTCCTCCCCGCCCCCGGCTCGCAGCGAGGGGCAGCGGCGGGCGGTGCTCCAGGGCTGCGCGGCCCCCACTGCGCGCCCCGCCTCGCCGGGGGCCGGGGCTGAGCGGAAGGAGGGTGCGGGGATAAGTGCGCGCCGTGGCGGGCGGTCTCAGCCTCGCTGCTCGGGGGTCCTTGAGGGGGTATCGGAAGGGGAGGCGGGGAGCAAGCTGGAAAACTCCGCGAGCTGCGGACCTTAGTCGGGAGATGCCCTCGGTAGCTATATAGTCAGAGCCGCGCTCTCCGCCAACATGGCGATATTTCGCGTGCTGCCGTCTCCGAGCCCGCCTCTCGTTCTTTCCCTTTCTATTCCTCTCCCTCGCGAACTTTTGGGTGGGCAGCAGCAGCACGGGATAAATATAACACGGAATGAAAGTCTAGCCCTCAGGGGAGAGACAGAGCTCCTTCAGTATTCCGTCTGGTTTTCATGCTCAGCGAGGAAGGCTCTAAAACCGCTGGAGAAACCACCTTTTGCCCCAGAGCGCTACCAACACCCCCGCAGTAATCCCTTCTGCAGTGTGTATATAGAGTTATCTGGGATTGTTTCGGGGTAACCCAGTTCCCTGTTAGGCTCCTGCCTTGTCCTGACAAGCCCAGGTAGGAGAGTGTTTAACACCGAGAAGCACCTGGGCAATGGGACGCAGCCGTCAAGGTAGACGTGGGGTGTGAGGATTTGTCTCAAATTCCTCCATTAGTAAAGAAATCGCGCAGTATAGTTTTGGCTGCGAGTTACTTTAAGAGAGGGGCTGGAAAGGGATGGAGGAGAGCTGATCAATACCATGTGTCCAGGAAACAGAGAAGGCAACTGAAATGCCTCGGGTGTGCTTTCCCCTCACCCCCAGCTGCGCGCTGCCTCGCGATTTCAGCTCAGCCGTATTTCAGAAGCTGAATCATTCGCCATTGTCTCCACACCTCCCTCGCCCTTCTCCAGGGGGAGGGCTGACTCACTCTCAGCTTCAGAGGCGTTCCGAGTGGGGTCTCGGGTCAGCCTGGCCCGGTGGGCCCCGACTCTGCGTGATGCAGGGGAGTGGGAGAGCCTCGAGTATTACGGCCCCCAGCCAAGCCGCGCTGCCTGCTCGGGGAGGGACTTGTGCCCTCGCATACGTGGATGCGGGGAGAAAGTGCAAAAGGGAGGGCACAGATAGTCTGGCGTTCCGAAGGGGTCTCGGCGAGGGGAAAAAAATCTGACGGGGAGACATCGCCTCCTCTACTAGCATCGCTGAGAGGAATTGCTGTCTCGGCGCTCCACGCCCCCTCGATGAAGTACCCACGCTCCCAGCCCCTCGGCAAAGCTCGGCCACCCGCGCTGAGCGGGGCTGGCGCGGCTCAGAGCCGCGGGGCCAGCCGCCGTCCCCGGCAAAGGGACGGAGCTGCTCTGAAGTCGTCTCTCACTGCAGCTCCCAGCTGGTCCCGAGGGATGAAAGGAGCAGAAGCCCCGCAGGGTCCAAAGGTGAACGAACAACCTTTTTTTTTAAAAAAAGGTTATTCTGGGTCCTCTTTGACTTATCAAGACCCGTCTTCTTTTGTAGGATGTTTTTTAAAGCTCTACATACTTCTATAGCACTTATATGCGCATGATTTATGGCTCTTTCCTGAAGCTGATGGAAAACCGGTGCGTTTTCTCCTGAACGTTTCCTCATCCTCTCTTCACCCGTCCCCAGTATTACCAACCTGTCGCTACCCCAGGCAGAGATCTGGCAGAGCGCTCCTTTGTCGAGCAGGAGCACTTCTGCCCCCTGTTCCCCCCACCACGGAGCAAAGTGGAAACACGAAAACTCCATCAAGACTAAGGGATGCTGCCCTGCCCCGAGGCTCGCTGGGGTTGGGTGGGGTTCCACCTCCAGCACACACTTCACATCAAAGAAAAATACTCAGGACACACTTTGGTCATATCAAGATCGTGTCAGTCCGGAAGAGTCTTTAGCCATTACCTGCTCCTGCGGAGGTCTCCGGTAATCACCCAAAGCCCACCGGGTCCGGCCGGTTGCAAGGGGGGAAAGTGGCAGAACAGCTGGGCTCCGGCATGGTATTTTTTTAATAATCACCACCAAGGTCTCTGCTTTCCATAGCTGCCGATGGTCACCATCGCCTAAGGTTTCTTTCAAGGAAAGGAAGAAGGAAACGTACTTCCAAAGCCTCTGTCTAGCCAGTCGTTTGACCCTGAAACCGCTGATGACTGAGGAACCCCCTCCGTTGTGTTAAACGCCCGTAATTTCCCTCTGCTTCTTCCCCGGCGGCTCCGACGCACCACCACCGTGCGATCTTATCGCCGCGTGATCATTATTCACCGGTGACAAGCGGAGATACGGAGCTCCTAAGCGAGGGTGACAGATTTCAAACGCGGCGCTGCGGCGTGCTCAGCCTCAAGATACTCTTCCTCAAACTTTGCCTAGCAAGCAAGTTTTCGTCTTAACCCTTTGCATCCCAGCTTGTCGCACGGGCACCGCTTACTTGCTGGGGGACTCTTCATTACATGTCATTTTCTGTTCTTGAATGGAAACAAATCAGAACCGCCAACTCTGGGGAGCAGTTGGAGAGCTGAATATTTTTGTGGTTAGAGACTGGAAAAATCCTCCCGGCAAAGCAATCCCTGGGGAGCTCACCTGCAGTCCTTTTGTCATCGGCTTTGGTATGCAAGGCGTCGCTTGTATCATGGTATTCATACAGAAATGCACCTTCCTCAGCTTGGTGTGGCTAAAAGTACGTACCTAAAAGTGCTATTTCAACTCAGACCTTCAGATCCATCTGCTTTACAGGTTATAAGTTAACAGTAAAGCAAGTGAAAAAGGACGTTATTTCCATGGGGGGTATGAAAAACAAACAAAAAAAACCAAGACTTTCTGACACATGCACTTCATAGTCAAAGGAAATGTCGATGGCTAGCAAACTTTAGCATGCCATAACATGCTTCCTCCGAAGCAGTAGAGAGCCTTGAAATGAGGGAGAACAGCAACAACAAGGAAAAAAACCACACCAAAAAACAAGAAAAACTCAACACACATGTGCAATTCAAAGCTGAAATATAGTGCATGAAAGCTTTCCAAGGTCACTGCATCAGCAAAGCAGAGCCTAATGACACGACTGTGTTGTAGATTGTAGCATGGAGACATAAGGAGGATACAAGATTTGCAAAGTCCTTTACATTTCTAATGTTCATTTATATATGTTTTCCGTAAGTAACCCTCCCTTGCTTCCCAACCCCAGCTTTCTCCCCCCGCCCCCCCCCCCCAAAAAAATACCAAAACCAGACCAAAAGCCACCCAGTATACATTTACACATCCTTCTTATAATAACGGGTGGCATGGGGGCTGACCCGAGCGAGGTTCCCAAGCCGGCGGGCTGCACGTCCCGCAGTGCGGCCCAGGTGGCAGCAGAGCACAACGCTCGACGTGGAGCCTCAGCTGGGAAAACTTCCCCCATTTTCTCCCTTCGGCACGCTCCGTTAGAACTGTTTCCCCCGCCCCCTTCCCTCAATTATTAATTTTAGTTATAGTCTGGTTGCTTGGGCTTCATTTTTTGTTTTTCCCCGCTGTAACTCTGTGAAACGTTTATTTATTTATTACCGAACTGCTTTGCATGGTTGAAAGGCTGTAGAATGAAAGGAGAATGTAACATTCTCTTATATTATCTTCGATTATAAAAGATACTAGCCTGGAGTGATGGTCTACTGATCCATAATGCAACCTCACTTGTTTTAAAGCGGATGTGAAATAGGGTAACATTAAAAAAGATTATGAAAATAAAAGTGCCTTCTTTATAAATGTCTTTTTATTTTTTTCATTTAGATACAATGCTAGAATCAATGCTGCTGCTTGCAAGACAGAAAGTAAAAGTAGAAAATAATTCTGTAACTGGGAGGCTGGTCTAAAATGCACTGAAGATTTTTTCCATTTTTGTCAATAAAAGTATATTTTATCAGTCTTTAAATTTATGCAGCTGACGGGGAAAGAAATGCAATGTGAATTCTTCATCAAATTTTTGCAAAATCAATTATTTCAAAAAATGTTTGAGGAAGTGGAGAGCAGAAGAAACAGAAGTGGAGAGTAGGAGGGGGGTGAGGAGAAGAGTTGCTTTTAGAATGGCAGACCAATGAGGTATTATATATATAATTGAGGTATTATATTCTGTGTTGAATTCTAGGCAAGTTGAGGAGCTGAATGTGTTCTTTTCCATCTTAATGAAACAAATGAAGAACTTTGACTAGAACTACACTGAACTGAAGAGCCCCTCTCCTCCAACAGGCTTTCTCTACACTCTCACATCTGTGGTGAGATTAAAATGAAAATATCATGGGTTCTGAAGCAGACTTTGGCATATTTTGTTATATAACTCAAATGGTAGATTTCTACCATTTTCTAGTGTAGAGATTAGAGCCTGATTCAAAATAAAATTAATAAAACAAAAGTGTACCATTGGACTATTCCCTGCCTCATCTCTTCCTTCCCACTTTCTTTCCCTTTAGCCTACTGTTATTATCTGTATTCTTTTTTCATATTGTTAGGTATGACTTTGTAACACTCTATAATGCCTTGGGATGTCACATTTCATAGACTGAACTTAGAGTAGGCATTCCCTTCTTCTCTCCAAGGGATTTCTGCATTTAGCTTTTGACAATATCATGACCAACTATTTCTAAGGGCTGCCTTTGGCCACCCTTTTCTTCCTTGACCCAGGACACAGGGATCAGAGAATTCAGTAGATTCTTAAAATTCTTGGTCTTAAACACTTGCTCTTTAATACTGACCAAGAAGATTCAAGACGTTTTGTTTTCAGTTTCTTTGTCAAGTTGATTTCCAAAAAACCTAGGATGTAAGTTGGTCAAAATCTGATTAAAATATTTTTATGCTTTTTTATTTTTTGTGTGTTTGTTGTAATTTTTAAAATGTTTTTGTTGTTGTTTCCTTTGTAGTGAGTCAAATCAAATTTTGTTCAAAATTGTTCCATCCAGATGCTGATGGCAGCCATATTGGAAGTTGATGGATTAGTAGGCAAGACTGAAATAGAAAATTATTACATTTAATTTGAAAAAATGAAAAAAAATCGCACTTTTGTAACCAAAGAAAACCATGGCAAATCACACTACGTATTGTACCATATAATTTTAAGTAAAAATTCTGCAGGAAAGACAAAATTCTACTTATAAATCACTGATAGAACATCTTACTTTTTTTGCTATAAACATTTGCAGAAATATGAATTATTCCAGACAGTCAGTAATTGTATTTGATGAAACTGAAGTAATTTGAATGGCTTAATCTCAACGGACATAAGAAACACACTCTTATACATTCTTACTTTTTTATTTTTTCTTTTTTTCTTTCCTGCTTATTTGTTTGATGTATGCAAAATATAAAGGAAAAATAGAAAAACAAGAAAAGAAACTGGCTGAAATCAACACATAGTCAAAAAAAATTATTTATTTTGGGCCTAGCTACTTATTAGGCTGATGAGAGTGGAAAGCATAAGCAAAATCTTGTGAATAGCATTAAAGTGGTCCAGGTAAGCTATTCTTTAACAAATTCTAAGCAAAATCATTAAGGTCCTTTTTGTTGTTGTAGCCAGCTTTTAAAATAATTTTTTTTCCTCTGGTTCTGTCACTGTACATTTACCTTTTTGGGAAAAAATAGCAGATGCTTTTGTCAATAGTACTCTAGTTGCACTACATAGAACTAAAAATCCACCTCTGTTGCAATACATTCATTAAATTTGTAGTTATGCATTCATCCGTCTTCTTTCATTTTAAGTGGAGAAGGCTAGAAGGCAGACTATCAATCTGCTCTAGAAAAAGCATCACTTTCTGATTGCAAGGCCATCTGCCCTGTCTCCCAAAGGACTTCATGATCTCACACTTTCTAAAGTTTAGTGATTAAAAAACAGATTCATTCGTACTTTCTTATCCACAGGTCCAGCGAGCTAAAGTCATTCTTTCACTTCATCTCTGTCAAGTCTATTTCTGTAAGGTTTTGTATTTTCAAGGGGATTGTTGCAATTATTGCAGACTCTCTCTGAATGATCTGTTTTCTTTCAGCTCAATAAACATGACAGAACAATTTTTAAAATTATGAGTATTTATAGAAGTTGGGCAGGAGAAAATAATTTCAAAACAGCCTGGTCAAAGCCACTCTTTCAATATTCAAGTGAATACAAGAAAAAAAGTGCTACAATTTATTATATAGACCCCAAGCTTCACACCATGGCTCTTATAGCTGTATTTATTGATTTCCATGAAGCACCTCACAAAAGACTAGCAAAACATTTCTTCAACATTTAGAAAATCCTTGAGCTCTACCTGCTAAATCTTGTTAACCATCTTTCAATTCCAGTACAAGTTAATTACATGCAATAGGATACAAATAAGGATGTAGATTTTCTATTGCAATTTATTGACTTCTACTTTTTCTGGACTAATCCTTTGATTACTATAAAGAGGTAATACCATTTTGTGAAGCTGTTTCTAATCCTTTCTGTTTATTTTAGAACATACCACTCTAAAAGTGATGAGTGAGAAGAAAATTGTTTTCAAAAAATAGAGAAGAAGGTATAAACATGCTACCCTGACCATTAAGCTTGACATGAATGAACAATGTGCACGTGTAGCTTGGAAGGGCAACCATATCCTGGACTGCATTAACAGAGGGGTGGCTGCAGGGAGGGAGAAAGGATTGTCTTCCTCTGCTCTGCCGTCATACAGTCCCATCTGGAGTTCTCTGTCCAGGTCTGGGGCCTCCAGCACAAGAAGGTTGTGGAGCTGTTGGAGTGGGTCCAGAAAAGGACCACAAGGATTCTCAGAGAGCTGGAGCACCTCTCCTGTGAAGACAGGCTGAGGGAACTGGGCTTGTTCAGCTTGGAGAAGAAAAGGCTCTGGGGAGACCTCACTGCAGCCTACAATACTTAAAGGAAGTTAATAATCAGAAAGGAGACAGAATTTTACATGGTCTGATAGCGATAGGAGAAGGAGGAATGGTTTTAAACTAAAAGAGATGTGATTTAGATTAGATGTTAGGAGGAAGTTTTTTACTTATAGGGTGATGAGGAACTAGAACAAGTTGCCCAGAGGAACTGTGGAATGCCCCATCCCTGAAGGTATTGAAGGATGGATGGGGCCACAGACACTCTGATCTAGTGGGTGGCAACCCTGCCCATGGCAAGTGGGTTGGAACTAGATAATCCTTATGATCCTTCCCAACCCACGAGTCTATGAGTTTATGATTCTATGACCAAGTATCAAGAATTAGAAGCTACACAATTACATGTCCAAACAGAAATGAATGAGCAAGAATTTCTACATGCTGATCTGCCAGAAGATCTACTTTCAAATCCACTTTATTTCTTGAGAGCGAAAAAGCATTTCACTATGGTACAGAATGATCACCTGAAAGGAAAGTGGAACCGAAAAACAGCCAATCACAGGTACAGGCAGAGTGATTAGGCAGATTGCATCTGTTTTGAATCCTGATAAATCAGCAGTAAGCTCTCAGGTTTTTGAGGGGATTTTGAGGTAGTGAAAATATCTTATGAAACCATTTGTTTTGCTCTTCAGCAATGCTAAGCACCCACATCACAGGTTGTGTGGACTGAGGGGGAAAGAAAGGTTGTCACAGCAGTCAACAACTCTTCATCAGTTTTGAAGTGCAGGGAACTAGCTTCTTTTTTATTTTCCTTTTTTGTTTGTTTGTTCTAAATTTAACATTAGTGAAAGGAATATTATGCTACTTAAATGCTCTTTATAAACAGAAAGGCATTGCCTTTTAGACTTAGGAGTGGCCTTGGTAGAAGCAAAAGGATCAGTGATAAGATCAACTGAACCCATGACAGGTTCAGCACTCATTCGGTTAAACGTTGCCTGCTGGCAGAGAAATAGAAGAGAAGAGCTTTAGTGAGGGATGCGTGCTATGTGAAATACAGCAGAAATACACTGCTGACAAGAAGGATGCTAGTCATTAAATCGATGCTGTGAAGAATATTTAGTCACTGTTACCAAATTATTTTTTCCTAATTTTATTCCCATATTGCAGCAAAACTGAGTAAGGCTCTAAGTTTATTTCACTAACAGGATTCTTAAGGAACCTGTCTGGTGAATAAAAAAAAGAAATAGGGTGAGTTTAATTCAGGTAAGAGTAGCAGTAAGGCAATAATACTTTGCTAGTTTTGTTTTTCTTTATTTTTCACTCCTTGCATTTTTCAAGACCTTGAATATTCTCTGGAGAATGAGCTAGAATCAACTTCATATGAACTGTAACTATTCAGCCTGTGAGACAGTGTTGATCATTTTGTAAAGATGAAACAACTGTATGCAAAGGTACCACATGGGAGAGCTTTTGTGGATCATGTAATATTTTTTTCTCAACTACCTTGCTGAATTTATAATTGAGTTGTTTCAGTTTGCATCTCTGTCACCTTTGACTCAAACTGAATCTTCCTCAAAGAGTTTTCTCTTCTGTTAATGTTTCTTACCTGTTGGTGACAAATTTGACTTGAAATAAGCCTTAAGTTTATTTAGTTAAACTCCACATGTACAATGTGCTAGGTAGTTATTAAGGAGAGTCAGGAATATACCCCTAGGATAAAAGGAATTTTTTACTTGTGTCATAAAATGATCTTCCCTTCTGTGCCTCAGGCAAAAGTAATGCTAAAAAGTTAAACTATTCTTTTGGTAAAGTTAGAGAAGACAATGATGTCCTCCCTGAAGAAAATCAAGCAGTTTGTTTATAACAGTTGCTGTAACTGCTGTGTATAACTGTGTGTTTAACAGTTTAGTGGTGTCTTTTAGTAGGCCCAAACAAAATGAGTTAGGAAGCGTTTTTCAATTTCAGGAATTGACTCCTACATTTAATTTCTTAAGCATATACATGGTTGTCAGCATTCATTCAGCAGAGGGAAAGATTTCTACAAGCTCAGAGCCAAGCTAGATTTTCACTATAGGAACATCTTTGGAGCTTTCTTCGTGCATTTGTTTGACATAATTAGACTTAATCACTCTTGAAAAAATAGACTAATTCCATTGCTATCATTATTGATATCTAACTTGTTGGCTATCAGATACAGTTATGATCTTTCTGGGTATCCTTGCTGTCTTACTGCTAGATTTATTGTCAAGTAGCAACTAAAGCAGGATGTCTCCACTGGAAGGATAAGCTGAAAGGCCAGGGTGACTCCATGTAGAGACACTTCCCTCACCCAGGCCCACAGTGGAATGTAGAGTGGGCAGAGCAGGGCGCTTGAGACAAGGTTCATTACCAGTCCCAGATGGAGCACGGTGGTCAGTCAGGCTCAGGATTCACCCAGGAGACATGTCTGGAGATAGGCTATCATGTATGTCCAGAATTTATTCAGAAGACACAACTAGAGACTTGCATACCTCTAACAGTGCTCAGGTCTGGGAATTAGCCTTGAGGTAACACAGAGCCCCTCCAGTGTGGAAAAGGGTGGGTGGGAACTCACTTTTCTCAGTCTTCTTATAGTACATAAAATTGAGTAGTCTTACAGAGCAGATGCAGTATTATCATTTTGAATGACTGCATTTTTGCTTTCCCTATAATTGGTGATGATCTGACAGAGCTAATTTTTGAGTAAGGAGATTACTTGAGACACCTTTTGAAGACACCTAAACTGACATGATTTACACAACTGTTGCTCAAAGCTCTTTGCCATGTTCCTGCAGGTGCTTTTACCCCTGAAGGTATTACTGAGACATATTCTTAACATCTGCAATTGACAACAAAAGACATACTGACCAGAGTCAAGTTTCAGCTTCCTTTTCTATGTTTAGCTATCAGGAGTTGCTGCCAGTCTGAAAGCTTTTCCATTGAGGGAGAATGAGAAAAGAGAAAAGAAGATAGCTTGGGGAAGTAGATATTTTAACCATCACTGCTTGATCGGCCACTTCAAATAATCAAAACTTTTGAAAAAAATCCTCAAATTTAAAAAAAATAATCACCCCCAAGCAAATATGCTCTACGATGACATAAGAAAATACTGAACTGTGTTTGTGTCACATGATATATGAACTAAGGACTGCATTGTTGTGTATGAGCACTATTCAAGATTGACAGGTGATAATATTAATCCATTTGTCAGCTCCTATGAAATCCATTCTTGGAGACATGGGAGCATATACTCTGAGAATATCTCCTCTGTAGTTATTCTAAAATTGTGGGCATGAAATTGCTTCCTAAAGATTGGATTACTATTACGAATCTGGTTACTTATATAAATCTATACCTCTGAGAGATAAATGGCCAAAAATTACTCCTGTTTTTGGCTATCAAGTCTCCTGAATCAGATTCCATTCACTGCACAACTTTTTATGTGATGAATAAAAGATTTTTAACAGATATGTCAGCACTTCACTACCTGGTCATGACATTGCTTGTCATGTTAGAGAAATGTTAAAAACCAGCTGGCCAACTCTTAAAGTTACATATCTCGATTAATAAGTTATGGATTGAGAATCATGTCAGAAAAACTGATGATCATCTTCTAATTGAGTGCTCAGCAAGTCACGTTGTATTCAGTAGTACATTAAAGAAATTCTCTTTTGTTTCTCACTATTTTTCTAAATTATATTTTATGAAGCATGGATAAACTAATCCGCAGATATACACAATTGGGTGATTGAGACTCATTAAATGCATCAATTTGTCTTTCTTCTTTTTGTTTCTTATCAGTAATTAGTGATGCACAGTGACTTGCCTCCCAATTTTTCCATCTGTTTTCATCTATATTCCTCATATTTTATTGTTTTCAAAGAGTAGTCCTATGTCATGAAGGCTCATCAAAGTCATAATTATATTTCACTCATCTGCGCTGAACTGTCTATCATCTGTTAACGTTTTGAATGCTCTATATCCTTCTGCACTTGTCTTCTAACTGTTTAATTCCTCAACTTTATACTACTTATTGCTAACTGCTTTCCAGTTTCTGCTTTTATTTTTTTTAATTATAATCTACATTTGTAAACTATCATTTCCTACACATATATGTCGCCACTGCTTTTTTCACCATTTAGCAAGTATATTAAAATACAGTGTTTATACTTCAAACAGTCATGTTTATCTGAGTCCAGTGTGCTAAAATAAATAAGGATATATTTCAAGATTAAGCAGCTGTCATATCCCACATCTGTCTACAGTTTTTCATAGTGCATCTTTTATATTCTGAACACTGTCCCTGACATGAAATTCAAAAATATTAAAAATTCCCAGTTTATGTAATGTCTTTTGTAAAATCATCAACAGATAATTACTAGATTGATGGTCAGGAGTAAGTAAAACTATTACTGTTAGTTTTCGTACTTTTCGTTTTTATTATGTATAATGTTTTATTTATTTTAAATTATTTCCTTATTTTTTCCTTCTCATCTAGCATTTTATGCTTTTCTTTGAGATTTTTCTAATTCTATATAACTGTTCCATCATTTATTTCATCTTACTTTTAAATAAAATCTTACAGCAAGGCTTTCTTTTCTTATATATGCAGTATTTGACAAAATTAGATCCCAAAAACCGATTTGAAGCTTAGACAAAGAATCTGAATTTTAAAGACCTGCTTAGAAAAAAATATCAAAAACATTAATTTTGCACTATACCAACAGTATATTCCTTATCTGCAAAATGGGACAAGTAAGCATAATTTTATTCACAAAGAAGTCATTCTTATGAATAGGTGAAAGTTATCAGACAGAATGTTCCTGTAGAATGATAATGAAGCATACATTTTTAAGATGGTTTATAGAAAAGTAAATGTACATGGGGTTGTTTGCTCTTGCTTTCTAGAGCGGTGAATACAGATCTAAATTTGGTGTTATTACATTATGCTGGCTGATTTCAGAGGCCTAGGAACTTTATTTACTGAAGTTGAGGTCAACAAAGCACTACTTAGTGTTTAGTAATTCTTTAAATGAGAACTAGTAGTAGATTCCAAGAAATATTTGGAGGTTCAGTTTCCTTTCATATCTACCTGCAATTCATTAAAACAGAAACTTCTAATGATGCATGCAAACTGTTCAGTAGCAGGAAGAGCAGATGCCACCACACCACAGATATGGAAATAAAACAACAAACAATTTTGCTAGTCTACTTCTGTCTGATTTAATTTCAATACAATTTGTAAATTGTGGAAATCCTTGATATTTTCATACACTGTGTATAATAACATTAAGCAAAAAAAAAAAAAATTAAGAGGTATTTTAAGAGTAGTAATACAAACATCTGAGTGATGTGACAATTGTGACATTGCTAGAATATGCGCAATTTCATTTTAGAATGTTTATTTTAAACTAGTAACTTCTAATTGAGAAAAAAATGTAATTTAGAAAAATAATTAAACTCTTGATAATCCATCGTAATAGTTAATTGTCTTCATTGCTAATTATAAATCTGAATTTTCTATATTGAATTTTTAGCTTCTGGACCCTAATAATGATCTGATTAAAGATAACTTTTTCATGCACCTACTTGTAAATGAAGACCAAAGGCATATTAAATTCTTTTCACTTGCAAAATGGATTTGTCTCCTTAACTCTCTTGAGGAATTAAATATTTTTTCTTTTTTTCCATTGTTTTGTTGGTTAACAGTTTCTTGTCAACTACAGCACCACCAATGCACACTTTTCAGCTGCCTCTGTCTCATTTTCTACCCAAAATAGCAGAATGCATCATCTGTTATCAGTAAAGTCATTCATTCTCAAAAAAATAATAGAGAAAAAGTATATCTACAAGACTGTTAGCAGCTATCCAGATTTGAAAGATTAAGGAATTCTATTTGTATTTCCTGATCTTTATCTGCACATATGATATGTCTTTGGAACTTCTGAACTTCCAGGAGAAACAGCTAGTCACAATATGGGAATAGAACAAGTTTGTGGTATTTTCCAGGTAGCCTGCAAAAAAAAATAATTTCTAATGTAGCAGTCGGGTGGAGGTCCTTCCTTCTTGTCCCTGGGAGCCATAGACATGACTTTACCTCTCACTTCCCATGTCCTCATCTTCTTTCTTGCTCTGAGGCAAACTCTCACTTTTTCATCCAGTCATTTCATATCCCGCTTCTTCATGCGATTTAATTACCCATGCCAATGTTATAGTAAAATCAAACTTTTTTGACTGACTCCTCTTTAGTGTAATTTAATTATTTTTGCTAGCTTCAACCTCTTTTCTGCCAAGGGATTGACTGCTCCATTAGTGCCACACTTAGAATCTCCTCTCCCTGCATTACCACCAGGGTTATGTTGCATCCAAATACAGCACATGTGCCTATTAGAGTCTTCATGCTCAGTTCTGTATAGTAATGGCAGGTGAAAGCAAAAGACCTATTCCAGCTTATTTAGTTGACAGTATAGTTTAAGGTGACTTTCTGCTTGCCTGATTATTTCTACAACCTTTCCACCTAACAGTAAGAAGTTGCTGAAATTCCATATGTTTTGACCTCTCTTGTTCCTGTCACTCTCCTGCCAAGGAATTTTATGAGAAGACCAGGCCTGAAACAGCTTTATTCTAAATGGAGATTCATCTAGAGGCAGAATATGGCTATATTTGTGCCTGTGTGGCACAATTCCTGGTCAAGAAGAGGATCTCCCTCTCTCTGTGCCACAGAGAGACCTGTTCACACACCATACTGGGGAAGAACTTTTTACTGGAATGGGCCCAAAAGCTTTTTAGGACGCACATCCCAAACATGAAACAATAGGACAAACTAGCCACTCTTTGGTGTTAAATAAAAGTCAAAATTTTTTGCTTTGTTTCCTTTTTTCTTGTTGTGTTTTGTGAAAAGAATGTTTTATTATTCCTTTCTGGCATAGACAGGCATCTTCATTATACAATACAGTGTATAAGTGTGTGAATGCAAAAAAATGTATTAGTATAGGCAAGGATCTGTATATATTGGAAAAATCTTTAAGCTAAATTCAACATTCATATAGCTTATTTCCCATGTTATCCTGATGTAATCAGTGTGTGTGTTTTGGATTAAGCAGGCAAGGTTGGAGCTTTCAGATAACAGATTAGATACACTACACTTGCACCCTTCACCCTGTCAAGTTTTCTTGCAGACTCTGAATTCTCAAGTCATAAAAATGACATCAGTCTGATTACCTTCTTGTTTTCCTTCTGTTTCTAGTTAAAGATCAGTAGTTATTATCACCACAGTTAATGATGTCATTTCTTAAAGCATGGAAAGCTTTCTAAATTATTAAAAAAAAAAAAAAGAAATATTTTCTGAGATCACAGAATCACAGAATTGTAGGGGTTGGATGGGACCTCTAAAGATCTTCTATTCCAACCCCCCCCCCCTGCCAAAGCAGCTCCCTAGCCCAGGTTGCACAGGTAGGCGTCCAGGCGGGTCTTGAATGTCTCCAGAGAAGGAGACTCCACCACCTCTCTGTGCAGCTGTGCCAGTGCTCTGTCACTGCATTGTGAAGAATTTCCCATGCACATTTGTGTGGAACTTCCTATGCTTCAGTCTGTGGCCATTTCTCCTCATCCTATTGCCACACACTGCTGAGAAGAGCCCAACTTCGTCCCTTTGCCTCCCACTCCTTAGATATTTATAGACGTTTAATAGACCCCCCCTGAGATGGCCAAAGCTGTGCTCCCTCTAATTCTGGATTTCTATAAAGTGGACAGGAGTTGTCCTCACTGATTTCAGCCTCAATTTCAGGTATGACTGTTAGCTATTGGTGTCCTTTAGCCGCCATATCTCAGAAAAAGTTTTACACTGAAAGCAACTGTGTTATGTTTTAGCTCTCATAAAAACATTTAGATGAGTGCAAGATGCAATAATTTTGGCATTGGTAAGAAGAAGTTGCATTATGAAGAAGTGGCTGCTGTGATCTTAGAAGATCCAGTGACAGTCTGATTACTTGTGTACTTACTGGAAGTTTATGTGTATTTCTGAAGGTTTGTAATAATATCCAGGTTCAGTATTATTTTTCAGAACTACTTTTTACTTTCAGCTGAAGAATGCAAATAGGTTAAATATCTGATATACACAAATACAGAGAAGTAGTGATGTGACTTTGTTATGTACTTACACAATGTAGAGTAATGGCTTCAGACAATATTTTTTGGCCTATTGAGTGAATAAATTTAATTTCTTAAAGCATCTCAATTGCACTTTTACAGTATTAAGGGAAATGAGCTAATTACTACTAAGGCTGTTTAAATAAATTTCCTGTGTATATTTACCTGAGAGACTCATGCTGTTTGAGAGGAATTTTCAGCAATTATTGTTTAATTTCCTAAATAATGTCCTTTTAAATTCTGGTGGATAACAAAAAGGCTGGAAAATCATCAGTGAGGCTTTAATTTAATTTGGTTACTTAATTAAAGATAAACAAAATTTTAAGACCATTCACACTTAAAAAACAAAATGTGGCCTAGCCAAAGTGAAAGAAGTATATTTAAAGGAAATTCAGTAATCCAGAGATCTAAAGATTTGTGAAATACAGTTCTGATGGGCAGAGGTATTAAGAAGCGTGTGATCAGTATGTTTGGCTTGGCTGACATAAATGTCTTTGACATAGTTATTCCAAAACGTGCTGTGACTGAAATAATTTATTTTTCTTGGTGGGAAATTAACATGAATCAGAAGTGGAAAAGTACAGTATATTCAGGATACTGTGCAGTAACTCTACTAACACTTTGTCCATCATACAAGTGGGAGTACCTGCACATTCAGAACAAAATCCTTAATGAGACAACTTGGCGCCTAGGATAGTTCTCTCCCAGAGGTTTCCTCCCCTGTGTGCATGCTGCTTTACTCTAGCCCTACACATTGCTTAAAGCAAGGTCTGCTTGTTGTCAGAGGAGGTTGCTCAGGGCTTTATCATCTCAGTCCTTGAAAATATCTAAGGATGGAGACCTCTGGGCAACCTGTTTCATCCTGACTGTTCTCATAGTTTTTCCTTATGTCTTTTGAATTCTTCAGTTTGTGCCTGTTGTCTCTCATCCTCTCACCACAAACCACTGTGAAGAGATTGCCTCTATCTTCTCAACATCTTTCCTGAAAGTGTCAGGTTCTCCCAAAGCCCTTTCTTTTCCAGACTGAAGAAACCCTGGTCTCTCAACCTCTTCTCATAGAGTGAGTGTTCCACCCCCTCTGTCTGATCTTACTTCTGTTTATCATTGTCTTTATTACTACACAAAGTGGACTGAAACTGGACAGAGTAGCATAATGAATTCTATATAAGGGAAGGTAAGCACTTTCTTCAATCTCCTCAGCATTTTATGTGTCTATATATATAGTGCATGATGCTGTTGGTTCTTGTACACTGAAAACTTAGGATGAACTTGTTGCCCACTGTGACTCCCAGAGCATTTTCCATAGAGTTGCCTGCAAACAATCAGTTCCCAGAATATAACACTGCAAGAAGTTCTGCTTCCCGTGAGTGGAACTTTGCATTTACCTTTGCAGACCTTTACATTTGCCTTTGCTTTGACAAGGTTCCTGTTGGCCCCTTTTTTCCAGCAGCCTGTATTTCTCTGGATGGAAACTTTGCATCAACTGTATCATCTCGTTACATCCCTGCTTGGTACCACATGCAAACTTGAAGAAAAAGTACTTAATTGCCTTATTTGGGTTATTGGTAATTATGTTAAACTAGGTAGCTACTTACATGACATTAGTGTTTCAAAAATGCAGATAACTCATTGAGTCTTCCAGTCTATGAAACTAACAGTCTCTAACCTCAATGTTCTTAACTCTGACCAGTTAATTAGATTTGAATCAAGAGCAGGTCATGGGCTGTATTGTAACACCAGAAAATGCCTTTATTTCACTGAATATATGTTGCATGAATGAAGACTGAAAGATTTTGTCCAGTATGTGGTTCATAATATTCAGAAGAGATTCAAGAGAAGGATTTCAAGAAAAGTTCTGCTTCAGCAAATGCATAAAAGTGAGTCTCTTGATGTTCATAGCTGTACAGTATAGTACTGGCAGGGTGAGTTGGTGTATAATTATTTCAAGAATGAATTCTATTAAAGTCAAAATGAAAGATCTGTGAGAAAATATGAGCTCTAAACTGTAAATAATGCTTTCTAAGGATTACCATTATTTTGAAGCCTTAAACTAAATAAATGTTTCCAGAAACAAACACAGACTATTCAGATGCCAAACTCTTTTGTCTTCATAAGTGTCCCTTCGAATGCATTGAATTCAGCGTTTACCACTTGGCATCTAATTAATTTGTTATCATGGAAAAAGTCACAAAGCAATGCAATTCCACATTCCCACAAGTAAAAAAACTGTAGAGGCAGAGCACTAATAATAACAGGTTTCTCAGTGTAAAATACTATTTCACTTCTAGCTTCACATCATGCCTTAAGGATGCCTTACCCCAAGCTTGGGAAAAAATTAAAATTAAGACTTCTAAGCAGTATATAACCCTTATGATTTATTTTTCCTGTTATTTAATTATATTGTTCTCTTATTCTGCTTTGAAAAGCTCTTTCTTTATATCTTTATTATCACCATTATGGAAATTGAGATAATATTCTGAAGAAGATGAATCAAGGAGTTTGCCTGTTTTCTCTACATTGACTTCCAAGTGTCAAGTTATTTTAACTGGTATAACGGAGGGATAGTTCTATTATTTACCTTTTCAAAGTGCAGAACAAGCTTCAGTTTTACTGAGTAGGCTCATCAAATTTACGTCACCGTTTAATTTAATGTTTGTAGCAATAATTAACTTCAGGAGTAAGTCATTTGGTAATAAATACATTTCACTGTTCCTAAATAGTAGCTTTCTGAGTCTGAAAAGCTATTCATAACCTGTTAGTTTTTCCACAAACCTCATCAATAATTCACTTAAATGCATATTCCATTGTAAAATTGACAATGAATCAGAATGACATTTAACAAGAGATTTCACCACATCACTGAAAGCAGAAAATAAAATAAATATCTCTGGAACTCTTTTCAATTATATATTAATATATATCAAAATTGAAATATGAAAAATCAAATAGAAAAAAGCTATTTATTTAATGTCTTCATGTTTTTTCTACATTTTTGACATGCTTAAATAATTTTGTTCACATCTCAATTTG
This sequence comes from Cyrtonyx montezumae, assembly GCF_038088225.1. NCBI lineage: Eukaryota > Metazoa > Chordata > Aves > Galliformes > Odontophoridae > Cyrtonyx > Cyrtonyx montezumae. The sequence goes on from NW_027071826.1 coordinate 17,176,851, forward strand.
AGTTCAGTAATGTTTCCAGTAAGAATGTATAAGGTTCTATTAGTCTTGATAAAATGCATTGATAACTTCAAGAAACCAAAATGTACATACATTTCACAACTTTCCTCTTCCAAACTATTGATTTATGACTCTGTTGGTTTTTTTTGTTTTTTGGTTTTTTTTAAACCATGAGCTAATTTCAGAGGTGATGTGTAAGCTGTATAATTCAGAGTCCTTTATGCTCAGTTAGACACCTTAAGACCTACTTATACTCACTTACTAAAGTCAGTGAAATTGAGTGTAAATTGATGTAATGTGGAGGAACCAAAAGAGAAAGAAGATATTACCTATAGGAGGGAACAGACTTTTTATGGACACTTTCTTATATTCAGCTGGTTTTCTTGCTACACCTCTGTCACTGTGTAAGCACACTTGGATTTGCCTGCTTAATCTACTGTGCATTCAGTAAGAATTTCTGTGCCCAAATCACTGATGATATGTAAAAAGTGTTAGAAGTTGTGTTCTGAGGACATTCTGTTCTGCAGTTACCTGCAATGGCTGAAAAAAAACTCTTATGAGAGATACTTGCTCTGCCTTCTATTCAGAAGGGTTTTTGCGTGTAGTACACCCAACACATTATGCCCTGGTGACTTGTTTAACAAGCTGGCAGGTAAAAAGTATACTCTGTCAACTCTGGAATGAGAACATGCACCTGGCAGCTACCACGGAACTGTGATTTCATGCTCTAACTTACCCTGTTGTAAGTTACTCTTTTGCCAAATGAGCTATGTAAAGCCTTGTCAGTTTCCAGACTTATACCATTTGAAACACATCTATTAAAGCACTACCAGTATCAAGGCGATTCCTCCAGGATTAAGAACCATTAATCTATTAGTCTCAAATTCTACTTGCTTGAAAAACTCTATTGATAACAAACCAATATTAATTATTTGTTTTAATTTTATTTCTGACTAAAATACTTATCCATACACAAATGAAAGATTCTGTGGAGTCTCCTTCTCTGGAGATATTTAAGACCCGCCTGGACACCTACCTGTGTGACCTGGTTTAGAGAACCTGCTTTGGCAGGGGGTTGGACTCGATGACCTCTAGAGGTCCCTTCCAACCCCTACGAGTCTGTGATTCTGTGTGATTCATTTAAAACAAATCCCTTCCCTTCATTCATTCATTATCTTATGTTGCATTTAGTTTACCATTTCATTATAGTAGTGAAGTTATCTTTTTTTTTTTATATACAGGATGATGTAAATATGTCAAATACATCAAATTTCATGTCATGTATATTAATGTGATATACAGGTATCATTAAATCGTAAATACAGGAAGAGCTAAGCTTTCTTATGAGCTCTAATTTTTCCAATGCAATATCCTTTCTTCTTTCTCTTCTGTAATTAAACTATAAACAGCTAGCTTAACTACTATGACAAAGCCTACTCTGGGATTATATTGGTATTTCAGTTTGCATTCAAATCTTTATATAACAGCAAGTTTTCCAGTGTAGCCAGAACCTTTTTCTGCCTAGGACGGAGTCTAACTAAGACTTTCTGGAACTGCTGCTTTTCTTGCTTTTTTCACATACCAGAATGATCATATGCCCCCATATTAACCCAGTCTTTATAAGACTTTCATTTTTTAATTATGATTCTTGAAGGTGTTAAATGATTTCTACAAGAAAAAAAAAATCCTTTTTATTTTTTCTTACAAAAATTCTACAATCACTCTTGAATTTAGGCATATATTTTTCCAAAATACTAATTTGTTTTAAAATGATATGCATTAATGTCACACAGTTTATTATGTCCTTTTTCAGTAAAAAAAGACAAAGCTATGAAATAATTTTATTAAATAGACAATCACAATGAAATTCATTTTCATCTCATTGACACCACAATATTGCATTTCACAAATAAATAAATATTTACTTATACCCACATCTATTTCAAAACATTGCATTTTGAAAAAAAATAATAATAATTAAAAAAAATTTAAAATAATAATAGTAAAGAATTCCAAGTAAAATACAGCTCTGATTTTAAGAAATATAAAGGAAAGTCTGGGAGGCCTTGTAACTTAATTTTCATGTTGTTCTTTGACAAAAAAGAAAGATGAAAGTAAAAAGAGAGAAATTCAGAAGCAGGAAAACATATGCCTGCAAGTTGGCTTTGAATATCTTCAATCTGGATAACAAATATGATGTCACTTGCAGAAAAAGGCGATGTTCATGTGAGCAAATTTTTATTTTAAGGAAAAGTGACTCAGTAAATGGGAAAGTTAATGCAAATGTCACTGAAACAATTTTCTATGAAGAAGCAAGACATTAGAAAGAATTTGGATGTAGAAATGGAGCTTAGGAAATTGCAAAGCTATTGCAGGGAAGTCCTGGTTAAACAGGGAGCTTGTCATAGCGTAGTCATACACATGAACTCATTGATTTACCAGTATCATTTTGTCTTTGAAAAAGTCCAATTATAGCTGAGGTCTCATGCAGAGATGTACTGGAAGTAACTAAGAGGAATATAATCATATTATCTTTATATGACTACAGTTACTGCAATATTTTGGTACCATCTGTATTGTTAGGGTAGCAACACTGGCACAAAGTGATACATATCTTACCGTGATTCAGTTGAGGGTTCAGGGAGAAACTTTTGTATTTCTCTGAGTTCTTGTATTTTTCCTTTTTATAGAATACTTAGGGGTACCAGATTGTTAAGATTCACAATTAACATGACTGACAAAAAAAAAACTGAGAGTAAATCAGGATGTAGATGATGTTTTTTTTTGTTTTTTTTTTATTGCAGTCACTGCAGACATAAATCTACCTTGGCACAGACTAAAATAGGAGTTCAGAAGTTCACCTCTCCTGTGAGGAGAAGCCCAAGAAGTTCTTCATAGAGGATTTGCTACCTATATTTCAAAAATCTTGGTCTTTCTCTTGTTGCATTTAAATGATTTTCTTGGAACATTTTGGGATGAAATTTCGCAGGAATTTTTTATTTCTGTTTGTCAGATTTTGGAAAGTTAAATCTAAGCATACCAGCATTCATCAAAGAAAATTAGAAGCTATTTCCCAGCACCTTAATCTCACCACATTTTCAGTAAATATAATCAACATTGAAGGTTTTTTATATTTTTTATTTTTATTTTTTTCAACAAAATCACTGCCACTGATGTCAGGTATGGGAAGAAAAGTAAACTTGCATAACTTTAAACAGTTTTACCAATGGCATATAACTTAAGGACAAGAAGATTTTGAGTATTCCAATTATTTTCTGCTTTGTATAAGCTTTTGGTGAGTAAACGAGATGTTTTTTTCAAGCATAGTTCTTATATTTATGTAGTTCCTGTACAGTATACATACATAAGCAGTTCCCATATATGTGTGAATTGTGCGACACTAGCCAAGTTCAATTACTAGTTCCAACCAAGCTGTTTGTTGTATATTCCTTATTAAGTATGACCAGGGATAGTTTTTCAAAGCTCTGCAGTTGTCTTAAAAAGCAGATAGGTAACTATTGGAATTTTCAAAAGCAGATCACATTCCAAAAGTGGTATTGCATATTTAGGTTTTAGAATATATTATGAAATTTGATCCATGAGGTTAATTTGCTGATGTAATCCCAGTTATTATTTGTATTCCTTTGTTTTGAAGAGCAGACTAGAGTGCAAAGTTCATAGGATGCATATTCTGATTTGATGTAACAAAGCCACACTAATGTCAAGGATGTCACCCTATTCTCTCATGATTGAATGATTTGTATCCTCACTGAAGTATAAGAGTGACTCCAGATTGTCAAAAGTGTGAAATGAGAACAGGATCTTTCCCTACCATGCATTACTGTGAATCTTAACACCATACATATGCCTAAAATCTGAAGTGATTCATATCTATATTTGGCTTTGGAAGCATATGACATTTGAAGGAGCATTTTTCTCAACCACAAAAAATTAAAAATAGTTGATAAAGATATCTAATACAGAGCAAAATCAGATAAAAATGGCCTATGAATGAATTAATGAACAGTTGATTGATTCATGAGTAGTTTATGTCTTGATCTTTACAGCAAGCGTAACTATTCTGGATTTTATGATGGTAGCTGTATTGAAAATAGCACATTCCCTGATCACTGTCAGGTCTCTATTGTGCCAGGTTTTTATTTTTGTGCTCTTCAAATAAATTCCCTTTTAATATTACAGAATGAGAAAAATGAATCCCTAGCAGTAATGCCAATGTTACACCTCACGAACTGTATTTCTGCTTCAGCTGTAGAAGTATTATTACAGGAGATGTATGCTGAAGTAATGACATTCAGAAATACTAGATCAAAGTTACAGGAAGCCAGGAAGAGAAGTCTTTTATGTTCTGATCTAATCTGTTGGGAGTGATCAGCTCTCTCATGGAATGCTTATAGGGTAGAAACCTTCACTGAAATCTTTAATAGAAGGAAGAAAGCCTCTGTATTTCAGTACAGGTGAAATAATTAATGCATTTGTCATGTCCTCAGATTCCTCTTCCCTGTATTCGATCCTTTGTATATTTTGGGCTTGAACCCATGCTACTCATGTCCTTGCTCAATCTTCTGTTTTTTAACCTCTGAAATATCAAGGAACAAAGGAAGGCCAGGTGCTCTTAAGAAAAGCATAGTTCACAGACACATTCCCAGAGTGCTGTCCAGTTTGTTTCCTCTTTCACTTGTAGTATCTACTTGCAAGATACAAAATGGTGCTTAGGAAATAAACATATTCTATACACATGAACATAATCCAATTTAATCTTCATGGCACGATATCCATGTTTTTTTTGTTTTGTTTTGTTTTGTCTTTTTTAGGGCACTCCATTTGCATTGCTTTCTTGAAGAGAATGAGAAGAAGCAATCAAATTTCATCAGAGTATTTCTGGCGAAAAATCCGGACATAAATGGTGTCACAGATAAATCTTTTGAATCTCTGCCAGGACTTTAGTTTCACAACAAGCAGAGAATACTGGTGTTTGGTCTCCACAGCAAGGAGCATGTGCTCCTTAGCTATGTGCTCTTATGAATAAAACTGGGTAGGATTCAGTCTAAATTGAAATCTGAATCTAACTTAGATATAGAGTAGCAGTTGGACTAATGGCCTCTGGATTATCTTTCTATCCTAAATTACTGCATGATTAAAGAAAAGTGTTTTTTACATTTTTTTGTTAGGTCCAGATTGCTGGGCTTAAGGCTGAAATTGGAACTTGTTTCTACTGGAAAACAGAAGAACAAACAACTGTAACAAGGAATAATAACTTCCTTAAACTAAGTCAATAACTGAATGAATCAGTAGATGACAATAATCTGCAAAACACAGATAGAGTGTTTCATATTATAAAATTAAAACTCATTTTCTTATCCTTGGGATTACCTCTAAAGATAAGTGGTGAGCTAATCAAGTAAAGTAGATCCAAAGCCACACTTCAGACCTGCAGAAATCACAGACCATAACCTACTTGTTGATGTGCCTAAAAAGGCAACTTCTGTCTGACAACACTGCATGAAAACACTGCCAACCGTTTGGTCAGTGCTTCCACTCTTTGCAGAGTGCATCCTGGACAAGTAGCATCTCTCTTCCCCTCTTTGACTGTTTAGATAGTCTTAAAAGGGCAAAGGTAAAAGACAGTGGTTATTTTTTATTAATATTTTTTAGTGTCAGATATCCATCAGTTCACATTTTGATCTGATTTTGATTTAAATTCTGATTATTGCATCTTGGTACTTTATGAGCTGTCTCAAAAAGGTGAAAGGATGAGTGTGAAACTCTTGTACCTGGGACAGAAGGAGAAAACAGCTAATACAAGGCATATGGTGTGGCAGGAACAGATGCACTAGAAGTATTTTTTATTTGGGATTGAGTTGATGAGAAATAACTCATAGAGCAAAGGTGGAAGTCTGAAGAGGTACCACATTTTGCAGCGATGGCTTTTCTGGTGGCTTTTTAAATACTGGCTTGCACTAGTCTTTTCAACAGTGTTTGCATGTGGGAAAACTTAAAAAAAAAGAAAGCATAAATTCCAGGAACAAGTTAGAAATTAATTTAAATATTTATTTTCTAGAACTGCTCTAGAAAGTGAACACATTTATAAAACCACACATTTATAAAACCCTTATGAAAGATCCATCTCTGTGTACAGTGTATTCTTACTTTTTTTTCTTCTGAGTACATTATATTTATAATCCAATTAAATATACTGTGGGTAAGAATCCAAATTTGTCTTCTCACTGTTTTTCTTTGAACAATGCTCTAAATCATTAGATGTGGTAATTATTATTAGAGAAATATCAGTTCCTGGGCTTGGAGTCAATTAAAAAGGGGATCAACTGTAAGATACATAAGTTATAGGTGAATTTAAATAGTGATTCCAGTCACCATTCCCTTCACAACTTGTGACTCTGCTCTCATATTAAGTTCTGGTGAAGAAAGAATGAATGAAATCAGCTCTTCTTGCCGAACTCCTAAGATGCATGTAAAATCCAGTTATCTCTTCAGTGTCTTCTCAAGAGAAAACTTACTGTTGTGTGCCCATTAGGAAGAAGATAGGATCTGAAAAATTATTTCAAAGCTTAGGAATCAGTCACTCTGATTATCTACATATCCCTGGCTTTAACCTGACTGGTGGAAGAGAAGAAAACAGCTTAAGTGCCTTTGAGGATATTGCTGTAAGACACTAATGTTGCTCCTTTTGGCATAATGACATAGATTAAAAGAGACAACAAATATCAACTTACCAGAGACCTCGGGAGAGATAGATGCTTTCATTCACCATGTTAAATAAATAATTTCATTTGCTTTTTTTTCAATTTCCTGATAATATTTTCAATTTCCCTGTCTCTTAAATAGCTCTAGTTACTTCTACTTGTCAGAAAGGGTCTTCTATGGATCACCCTCATGAACTTGCTAGCATGTATTCAAGATTGCCAGGTATTTTAGTAACTAATAACATTGTAATTTCATGATTGTGATCACAAAAAATGTGGTGAATTGTGGCTCACAAAAATATAGTATTGATAGATTTTAAAGTTATTTAAAAGGGTGATTTCTGAAAGTTTTCTGCTGCTTCACTGCTTTTTTGTTCCTACAGTGACATGGATTTCCTAAGAAAATCCTTGATCCTTAGAGACCAGATCATGTGATCTCTTGTTGTATATCTTCTCTCCAAGGCAAGAAATTGTGATTCACTTGCTGTTGATGTCAGTTTATACTCAGGACAGTTGCTTCACTCTGTTGTTCTTTCAAATGAGTTCTCACTTTACTTATCCCTTAGAGTCCTTTGGGGAAAATTAAATTATGAACAAGTGGACAAAAACTACTAGGTTTCATCACTAGTAGACAAATTCTTAACTAAATATATGAAATAATGATTAATTAGCCTGAAACAAATTGTAGTACAAAAATGATGGGAAAGCAGAATAAGGTTCCAGATATTTTATAGCATAATTCTATTTCTGTAGATTATTGACTATGATGACAGCAAGGGCAAGATCAAGTCTTTCATATCTCTTGAAGGGAACTTCTTTTAAAACTTAAAATTTAATACAACTTAGAGGAAAAATATACTCACTCATCTGACTCAACTTAACTTTGCTCCTTTTCCCCTTAATTTTCTTGCAATGTTCGGAAAACAAAACAAAACAGAGGAAAAGATATATCAGGGCCTTTAAAAAGTTTGAGGAGCAGAATTTATTCAATGTTAAATGACTTTGTTATTAATGGACTCTGGTGCTCCAGGCCCGTGAAATGGAAACAAAAAGTTCCTTTGGTAATGATAATTCACAAGTGATATTTGGCCTGAATATCAAAGCTGTAAGTACAGACTTAGGACCTTAGTGATTCAATAAATTCAGGCATGTCAGCTCCATTTATAGTTGTTTTTTTTTTTTGCATAGGCTTTCTAAAAATTTGCAGCCACGTAATTTTCCAAGTGCTGCATATCATTGTACAAGAAATGTAACATATGTCCACTTAAACAGAAAGCATGAAGCACTGCACCAGGGTGTTTCAGTCACACTTACCTCCTGTTTCCAAGATCCAGATTTAAAGCCTTCCTTGACAGAGTTATCAATGCTCTTTTCTCGTAAGGAAATGAATTATGCTTATCAGATTCCCTTCAAGGTGAGGTTTAGAAATACCATCTCCTTCCTTTTTACATAACTAGAACTCTAGGAGTGGCTTTTTTCTGTGTTCTTTGATAATGGTGTACTAGCTTCACTAGGTTACCTTCTAATTTGCAGTGACTTCAATCAGAAGAGATTCAGGTCTGTCATGCTGGTGATTTACATGAACAACTCCTTGTTCCATATACAACACTGGTACAACTTTTGATGGGAAAGAATTCACAGTACCTGACCTATTTATCACTTTTTTGTTCCATTTCTTGAGATAAAAATGTCATATAGATGAATCACAGGCAATAGAGTTTGCATGTTTGGTTACTGTGTCACTTTTGGTTAATCACAGAGAAAAATCCTTTCTAATCAGCTAGCCTTTAACTTAATAACACTTTTGATAAATTGCTTGTATACAGTAGGTTATCAAACCCAAACATTAAAGACTTCAGTTTGACACTGCTGGAATGAATCATACAGAAAAAAAAGGTCAAATTTACAATTCTTTATCTGAAGTTTAAAAAAAAATTCGTTTCAGCCTCAAGACCTGCAGTAATGACTGAGGAAAAGATTCTAGATCGGTCCTAGGGAATTTAAAGATATACTTGCAGCAGAACTGTTCATTTCAACATTTCTATTTACTATTAATTTTAGTGTTCTCCATAGATCACTTTTCTGTAATTAATTACATGACACCACTAGGACAGTCTTCCTTATATTCTTTTTCTTTAACTATTCTGTTCTGTTCTGTTCTATTCTATTCTTTCCAATTTCTTATACTTTTTTGACTTTTCCTCCTGCTGAAGGAGAAATATATGAGTGACAATATGTTTGACAGCCTCTGGGACAGTGAAGTATTGAGCAGGAGAAAGCCCCCTCAGCATGTTCATGGAATCGGTAGAAATAGCGGCATGGATACCAGTGACATATATTCCTGTCAGCTAACAAGGTATCAGTATAAAGTGAGTGCAGCCATACTTTCTTTCACAGAAAAAGAGGAAAGGCTGAAGAAACATTCACTAGATAGCTAGTTGAAAGATTAAAATGGTTTACAATTTATAAAATAAGGCTCCGTTCAGAGTACTTTGTAGATGGACCTGCTCCTCATTTCTGTAACTTTTACACACATTTTCACTCAGAGAGTGATGATGCACTGGAACAGGTTGCTCAGAGAGGTTGTGGATGCCCCTTCCCTGGAGGCACTCAAGACAAGACTGGATATGATTCTGGGCAGCCTGGTCAAGTGGTTGTCAACCCTGCCCACAGCAGGGGGGTTAAGCAAAATGATCTTTGAGGTCCTTTTCAACCCAGGCCATTCTATGATTCTATGATACACTGTAAAGATGTCTTACCATGAATATAAGCATAATTTATTTGAACTTTATAGTCTTTTATGCTTCTGGAACATTGTGCTGAGGCTTCAGTATAAATAATGACAAAGTGCCAGCATGTGCCATTAAAGCTTTCATTGGGCTAAATTAGAAATCCACAGAAAGGAGATCATGGAGATAAAACCACTTCACAGGGTAACCTTGACTGCACAAGGGAAACACTTTGTTCAGTTTCTCCATGACTCAAGCATGTCCTGCTTTTAGCAGCCATGAGTGTGCACACATATGCTAGCCTACATGCTTCATTTGGGTGTAACTATAATAACTGCTGAGACCCTGGTACAAAAAGACCCTCCAAGGAAATGGCAGCAATGCAATTGTATCTGGCCCATTTTTTTAGAGAAAGGTAGAGAGTATGTTGGCTATATATAGTTTGGTGGCAGGTACAGGGAAGTAGCTATGTACTGGAAGGTCCACACCTGTGGAGCAGGAATCTACAAGTTGTTTCAGTCTCTCCTAATTTGTAAAAACAAAACTGCACTTCTCATTTGAGTTTGCATTCCAGTGTGCTCTATTTTCCCTGCTGCAAAGTTAATAATCCTTGGTAGCTGAATGAAACTGAGCACTTACCATGTTTATTGTCCCTATTAAAACCACACCACCAAATGTAACCAAACATTCTGAGACTATGAGAATAAGCACATTTCCATTCTGATTGAACATCATAACAGCCTGGTAAAAAATTAATTTCATGGGTTTGTTTTGTTACAGGCAAAAATAATAGTAGCCTATTTAAATCTGATGGGTGAGAGACTTAAATATATGTGTCTGAAAAAGAATTGCTATCTGTGTTTTCAACAGAGTGCAGGAGCCCAAGCTTCTGTCTTGTGCTCCCACAGTCAAGTCATATCTCACAGAGCTGAACTGGTGATGAATGTACTATGGAATTTGCTTTGCAAAACAAATATTTAACTTCCTACAGATCACTGAAGTCTTGATAAAACTCAGAAGTGTCACCTAACAAATTTCCTTTTTTAATGAAAGGGTTTTTTTATTCCTTTCAACTAACTATAAAATTGGGAATGCTATTTATAATTATCTTAAAAAATCTTTCAAAAAACAAGCCTTCACAAAATCATGGTGCTCACAAGAAGACTTTGTGAGATAAATTTCCAGTTAAAATTATCAGTTATTTCAAATATAAAAATTACATACTCTATTAGTCAAGAGGGCCAGTGTCTCTTTTTTTCGCTTTTACATGTGGAGTGATGAGCAAATGCCAGAGGCAAAAGGCCAGGAAGGGTGAATAATGTAGACAGCTTGGCAGCTCCTGCACTGCTCCCTGGCATGCAAGCCTGTGGAACAGATTCCAGAGTGGGGAAGGGCAGACTGGGAGCCAAGTGAGTAAGACAGCAAGATTGGGAGGTAGATAGCTCCCTCCCATCAAAGGCATGGGAATGCCCAGTTAATAATTTGCCCAGCTCCAATCTTGAAAACAAGAGATTGAAAAACACAGGAGTAATTCAGAACATGACTGGAGTGAGATTTTTGTTGTTGCTGCTGTTTGCAGTTCTTTTGAGAACTGAAGGATTTCCTATGTTTGAGTAGAAGAGTAAAGACTGTATAGATGCTGAAAAATATATCCAGTTAGAAAGATGGTAGCAAAAAAACATCCAAAAAAAGTCAGTTTGAAGCAAGTAGATTTTACCTGGCAGTTTTTCAGCCATTTTTAGTAAATTAGCCAAAAATAATACCTATCATTTTTTATTCTTTTTCACTTGAATCACCTTGCTTATAGGAAGTTTTCAATATGATAGAATATTTTTAAATTAAAATCTTATAGATTCAAATTTGAAATACTTTGTGTCAAACTTTTGTCCCTACTTCGCTTCTCCCTAGGTAGTAAAGAAGGTCACTTGAAAGTGTTAAAACATTTCACTCTAACAAGTTCTGATACTGAAAAACGTTAAAAAAGTAACTGAAAACAAAGAAACAAACAAACAAAAATATCCAATCCAGTTTTTGAAAAGAGACTGAATATGAAATGGAAACCATCATTTTGTTACCACGTATGTTGGTGGAAAGAATAAGTGTTGCACGCATTTTTGATCTTTTTACCTTAGAATATGATACAGTAAAACAAGACAAGGTCCAACAAAAGGAGAGAATTCTTAAAAACTCCAATGACTTCAGTATTAAGAATGTACATACATGTTTTTCGTTTCTTTTTTATTAAGATTAAGAAGATAGAAGACAGAAAGACAGAAATGTGGGGGAAATTAGACAGATCTAAGTAAGCACTATTTGCCTGGAGACAGTATAATTGTATGCAATGACTATTCATTGCTTCTTTGAACATGAGGCAATTGAAATCAAATTAAGTTTTGATATAGTAGATTCAAAACAAATAAAATGACTTTTTTCTACATGATAAAGTATAAATCTGAGCGACATCTTGCTACAATATGTTGTTGAAGCCAAAAATTTACACAAATTGCAAAACTAATTCCCTCTTAGAGAAGAGTAAGCCATTGAAGACTGATAAAAATGAGATAATCTGCTACTCAGGAACACCATGAACTTCTCCTCAGAGCAAGTTCATAGAGAATATTAGGAAAGCAACTGTATAATAAATTTTGCTGCATTTATATACTTTTCTGTAGTTGATTTTACTCTTCTAACATCTTCCTTGGTCAGCACAGTAGATTTTTTATTATACCAAGATAGGTTGTTCTCTTTTTCTGGAAGTCAAAAAATCTGAACAAAACATTCAAATTTTAGCAAAACTAAATGTTTTGATAGCCATAAAAATGTTTGTCAGATTATTGCAATTTAAGATTAAAAAAAAAAAAGAGAGAGAAAGAAAAAAAAGAAATAATATAAATGGGTGAACTATCTATTTGTATGACAGAAAATCTCATTTTCCTCCCACACCTATTCATATATACTCACAGTTGTTACTGTTACAAACACTGCTGCGGAGGACACTTGAACATATAATTACATTAAACATATGGCTAGTAAAGTAGTAAAACAGGGTGAATAATGTAGTTCCAAAGTAAAGCTTATTTTATATTCGACTGTTTAAAATGAAATTTTATTATTATTTTTGGTTCATCTCCACTGAAAGGATTAAAGAATTCCTTGCTGTTTTTTAATCTAGGATTCTTTTGTTGTCTTGCTTGCCTCAGTCAGTTTGCCATACTTCTACTACCTAGTTCTCTAAAAGAGAAAGTTGTAAGAACTATTTTTCAGCAACAAAAAAAAAAATCTAAGCGATTTTCTATTATGCTCTGCTCTGAAATGAGATGATTTCTTCTCATTTCAACTAATTATTCTATCTCCTTCAAATTCTTTGTAAGCATAAATCTTGCTTTTCTTCTCTATGATTTACACAAACAGGGGACATCTGAGCCTAAACAAACGAATGTATACAAAAATACAAATTAACAAGAAAAGAAATATAAAAGAACAAATATTTCAAATGTTTGTAACAAAATTGAGTTTATTACCCCCCAAATATAACGTACTAATTGTGCAACTTTGCATTCACATTACTGAATCTTGATAGTCTTAACATCCATTATAGTATGATTACTAGTTAATTCAGAGAATTGTGAAGTTACATGGAAAGATTATTTTGTTAAATCAACTGAATCTAAATAAATTTTAACTGTCAAACAGACAGACTTTTATACACAGATCTTTCTGTGGGCCTAGAAAAACAAAAAAAGAACAAAACAAACAAACAACAAAAAATGCAAAAGAACAAAAACATTTCCTTGCTAGAAAACCATGCTGTATTTCTTTTTTTTTTTTCATGTTTTCACTCTTTATAATGACAAAGATTTCCTCTTACAAAAATTTTGCAACAACTTTCTATACTCCTAGCCTTTATCATGTCTATGATATCAGTATTAAAACAAAGAGATCCTAAGGGATCTGCAGACTGAAAAATTACTAAGAAGATTTCAGAGCAATCACTATTTATTTGGGAATAGATATCCATCTGTAACTCATGTAGAAGTGATGATCTAGCAAGGTCAGAACTGGATCTGCTTGCTCTAAACAGATGGAAGAACACAGGTAAAGCATGTATGATTCAGTACCATTCTGTGTTAGAAAAATCCAGCACATCATGGGAATAATGAATAGCCATGATTTGTCTAGACTGGTCCCTCTGCAGTACAGAATTTGTCTGTTTGAGTTTACTCAGTATTTGAGATAAGAAAAGACTGACTCTATCCAAAATTCCTTAAGAAACCAGACTCCTGAACGACAAACAGATGACGTAAGCAGTAATGGTCAATAATTCAGAAGTTTATCTCTTATGTACAATTCAGTGGGTGTTTAATCATTGATTTTATTAAAATGAAGACCAAGCTCCTGGGTTTAAAATTAGTTTTTAACTGATGTACAAAAACAAAATGCTTCATTAATTTGCTGCTACTGTGTTTTATGTTGCAACTTCAATGCCTTTTTTTTTTTTGCTGTTTTAGAGACCTCAGTTCAGCAGCCCTTCATCCTCTGAGCTGCTTGAAATCAACAGCATCCATAAAATAGCAAGAATGCTGATAGCTTAAATCCCTTTTAGGACATAGAGATATGGGTTCTTACGTGCTTATTACTAGTCCACTTGCATTTAAGAACAAAACAAGGGTTGAGTAATACTGTTTCAAAGCATAATCTATTTTGTTTACCTGAAGCTTTGTATAAGAAAGTCCTGTTGCTTAGTAGGCTCTTTTGAACTTACAGATGAGTACAAAAGCTCAGGGTCAAATTCTGAACATTCTCTTCCTGAAGTTTTCTGCTTTTTGAAGTCAAAATTCAGGCACTGTTGGACTACAGTCTGCTAATGTGACATTCAGCTTGCATTCAGATTCCTTCCATTAAGGATAACATGTCTATTTGGTAAATATGCCAATCTGCTATCTGCTTGACAGTACTGGACTAAATCATGCAGAATGTTCCCACTATATATGAATGGATAGAAAAATAATAGCCAATGTATGTCCTTAACATACAGATAAGTCTGAACACATATGTTATACTTCTAATTTAAATATAAAGCAGCTTACATACAACCTGTTGTATATTATTTTATCTGATGACATACAGACTGTACTTTGCATGAAAATACAGCTGCACATCAAGCCATAAGTCTACACTTTGGGGTGAATAAAAAATATTATATTGATATCCATGGGCTTTCAGTTAGATCCTGGGTACACACTGAAGATGTAGACTTCATCTACAAAAGTAGATAAAATTTTTTACAGCAAAATGCATCATATTTAAGGCATGAATATTTTGTTTTCACTTTGTAATCTAAACTGGACTGGTTTTCCTCAGGAAGATTTTACAGCCTCACTCTTGTTGCAGTAAAACAAGTATAAAATAGTTTAAACCTTTTTTTTTCTTTTGCTACCTCACATAATTTTACTGAAGAGTTTGATCTTTCATAGATGGTTTCAATTACATTTTAGTACTACATTCAATATGCATAAAACATTAATTTGGAAAAATAATGTTTATAAGTTCAAACACACAGAATGAACAGAAGAAATGCCACTTTGCAACTTACTGAATTTTAATAACTTGGAAAGTAAAAGAGAAGAGAAGAGAAGAGAAGAGAAGAGAAGAGAAGAGAAGAGAAGAGAAGAGAAGAGAAGAGAAGAGAAGAGAAGAGAAGAGAAGAGAAGAGAAGAGAAGAGAAGAGAAGAGAAGAGAAGAGAAGAGAAGAGAAGAGAAGAGAAGAGAAGAGAAGAGAAGAGAAAAGAGAAGAGAAGAGAAGAGAAGAGAAGAGAAGAGAAGAGAAGAGAAGAGAAAAGAGAAGAGAAGAGAAGAGAAGAGAAGAGAAGAGAAGAGAAGAGAAGAGAAGAGAAAGAAAAGAAAAGAAAGAAAAGAAAAGAAAAGAAAAGAAAAGAAAAGAAAAGAAAAGAAAAGAAAAGAAAAGAAAAGAAAAGAAAAGAAAAGAAAAGAAAAGAAAAGAAAAGAAAAGAAAAGAAAAGAAAAGAAAAGAAAAGAAAAGAAAGAAAAGAAAAGAAAAACTCCCTCCACTAAACATAAGTTTTTCTATCTTTTTAATTTTCCTATGTTACACTTACCCCATTTTTGTTATTTCAAGCTTCAAATGATCATGCTTCTCATTTTTAACAGAAAATAAATTTTTCCTGAATCCACCTAATTAAGAGTTATATTTATTTCAAAGCACAGCCTAAATCTTTCTGTCTTGTTCTGTGAAGCATTTCAGAAGTTGATTTCTGAGAGAAGAGTATACAGAAGAATCAGGAGAAACTCAGATGGTTTTAATGTCAGAGCAAAGTTGCATTTAACTATGGAACTGAGAAAGTGATAGTGTCAGAAACAGAACATCTACAATATAGGCAAATTCCTTCTTTGTCAATTTTCTCAATGTAGCTAAACTTGGCAAAATTATTCTTACATCTATCTACTTCAGTCCCAGCTGAGAGGTGAGTTGTAAACAGGAGTCTGCTGTATACTCTTCTCCCTGGACCAGGAGGCTCAGACCAGCAGCATTTGAGTTATTATCATCAGTTCTGCACAAATGTGCATAGGAACTTCTTCACAGTGAGGGTGATGGAGCACTGGCACAGGCTGCCCAGAGAGGTTGTGGACTCTCCTTCTCTGGAGATGTTCAAGACACACCTGTGCAACCTGGAGTAGGGAGCTGCTTTGGCAGGGCACTCTTGGCTCTAGAGGTCCCTTCCAACTCCTACAATTCTGTGATTCTGTGATTCTTACAGCTCCACAGCCAGAGGTCTGGTATCATGCAGTTGCTCTGTGTGAAAAGGGGAATATGACACTACATTAAGATTCCTCATTCCTGTAAAAGAATTGATCATTGTATTTGTTTCTTTGATTGTGAACATAGCCAGTGCTTTCTCATCTGATCTGAGATGTAAAAGGAACACTGGAAGCGGAGAGCACATCAAAATCAAAACACAGCTGGTAAGTTCTTTCAGATCTTAGCACATATGACAATATTAGTGACCTCTGAAGTATAACCACGGGGAGCTTTCTTTGTGTGCAGTGTCTCAGACATGGACTCAGATGTGAACAATCCAAACCATTTATTACAGGTCCTAACATCCCTTATATACATTCACAAGTTTTCTCTTTTGACTTTCCCACCCACTTGTACACATCAACAAAGTATTCCACAAACACTCCTTAACTGTGCATGCAGGAACTTAACCAGTCAGGGTCATGAGTTGTTCCTATCCACACTCTCTTCCTCCAATCAGGGTCATCATCATGCGGCCATCACGCAGCTTACTGGACTTTGTTGTTATTTTGGATGTGATCTTACTTCTCAGCCTCACTTTCTCATGCTGTTTATCTTGCTCCACAGCTTCTGCTCTGAATAATCTCTCTTATATTCCCACAGTTGTGCTTGTTGCTTTACTTCTTTTAGGCAGCCCCATGCAGTCATATCTATGACAATAACGGTGTTAGGAAAAATTAACACTGGCCACATCTATTTGTAGGATCTGTCTAAGAAAGTGCAACTCTGTAGGCAATAACTACAGTTAAGCTGTAACTTGAAAACCCTCAGATGCACTTAAACATGAAATGAGACTGAAAGCTCCTGAAACCTTGGCAACAATACCACTTCTATTGATGTTATAACTGGTTAATCTGCACCAACTGGGAATTAATTATAAAAAAAAATACAAGTATAGATAAAGCCACTGTGAGTGCAATTGTTCACTATTAATGGGGATAGATAAAAAGCATTACAAAAGAGATATTTTCCCCACACATTCTGCTGAATCTGTGTTTGCATAGATTAAACTTGAAATGTTATGACATTTTTGGACTTTTTCTTAGAATGGCTCACAGCTAACAAAAGGAGACACTTAATTCTGTTAGCTTTGATACACAGACATTTAAATAAATAAGGCATTAGGAAGATGACCTGCAGAACTATTTGCACTTGAGCTTTTCTTACTTAAGGGACTAAGTCTGTGTTTTCCTTCCGATTTCTCTAAGAGCAGCTATAGATCTTATGTCCTCAGCACAAAGAAGATGGACTGCACAAAAATGTAAGAGGAAACAGACAGATCCAAGCTTTTTTTTTTCTTGTATCTGCTTTTTTTCTATTTTCACCTAGAAACCTTCCTTGCCCAATTCCTTTTTTACAGTAAGAGAGCAGCAACAGTATTTGACTGCTGTAGGGCCCTGAGGGCATTAATAAATTTCAGTGACCATGACCAAACTCACCTGGGAGATCCAAACCTGCAAAAGATCCAAGAGTTCTCTTTAAGTTCAGGTTTGGAAGCTTAGCACTTCTTTGAGTCATCTTGTCTTTACTTATGTCAATCTTTATCCTAAATGGAAGATATCACATAGGTATGTAGCCTTGTTTGTTCCGACATGTTAAAAGACTGGTCCAAGCCTTGGAATAAGTCTTGATAAATGTACTTTTTTTTTGTTTTTCCTAATTGTCCTGCTTAGGGTTTTATATCTCCTTGAGGTAACTACAGCACAGTGTAATCAAAGCACTCTTAACTTGTTCCTATAACAGGGCCAAGAAACAGATGATGAAGTAAATATATGACCATATGCTATGCAGGGAGTGAATGTTTTTACTGGAGGTGCAGGATGGACTGCCTTCAATCTGATTTGTGCATTTATAGCCTGAAAAGGGTCAGAGTGAATATGTATTCCTCACAGCAGGTTGGCCTTTCCTGTGTAAGTTATGCTGTGTCTGAACTTTCAATAATAATGAAGATGAATTTGAAGCAGCCACTGGTATATTGCATCCTAATGTATGTAGAGTTGGTGAATGGATTTAACTGCTTTCCAATTCTGTGGTAGCAGAGGAAGGAGATTAACTTATCCACTTGACATGTGCCTGTGTTATCTTTGTCCAAGATTGCAGAGTCCAACATTTGATGATTATATATTAGGCACAGATTAAAAAATCAATGGACAAAAAGAATAAAAGAATGACTTGGATTGAAAGGGACCATAAAGACCACCTAGTTCCAACCCAATGCTGTGGTTGCCACCCACCACATCAGACTTCACAGGGCTCTGTTCAACCTGACCCTGAATGCCTTCAGAAATGGGACATCCACAGTTTCTTTTGGCAGCCTGTGCCACTGACCCATCACTCTCTGAATAAGAAATTTCCATGTCATATCTACTCTGAATCTCCTCTCTTCTAGCTTTTCTAACCATTCCCCCTTGTTCTATCATTATCAGACCATGTAGAAAGCAGGTCTCCCTGATTTTTTAAGCTCTCTTTAAGTACTGGATAGCTGTAATGGAATATTCCATAAATCTTCAAGCTGAACATGCCTGTCTTTGCAGGAGAGGTGTTCCAGCCCTCTGAGAATCTTAATATCTCTCTTCTGGACCCACTCCAACAGTTCCACCTCTTTTGAGAGCTGGGGTCCCCATACCTGGATGCAGCACTTCAGATAGGACTTCACAAAGACACAGCAGAGGAGAGCAATCCCCTCCTGCTCCCTGCCACCATTCCTCTTGATGAAACCCAGGATACTGTTGGCCTTCTGGGCTGCAAGCACATTGCTGGCTCATGTCCAGATTTTCATCCACCAGGAACCCCTAGTCCTTCTTCGCAGGGCTTCCCTCAGTGAGGTTTTTTCCCAGTCTGAACACAGTTGATATTGCCCTGACCCAAGTGCTGCACCTTGCAGTTGGTCTTGTTGAACCTCATTTAGTTCCCTTGAGCCCACTTTTCAAGCCTATCAAGGTCATTCTGGATGACATATCTTTCTTGTATAGTGTCAGCTGCACCACTCAGCATGGTATCATCAGCAAACTGCAGAGGGTGCACTTAATTTCATGTTTTAGGTTATTGATCCAGGTGAGTGGTAATGTGGATGTTGAAACGTCTATGTGGAGTGCATGATTTAAAAGCACTAAAGCTTTCTTAAAAATAGTTAAATAGTTAGGATCGAAATGTGGAAAATGACTCAAACAGAATTTCTGTCTGTATTAACTCTCAATTTCACTTCTCTTGCTAAGTACTGTGATTCAACAGTGAAAGAGTCTCTATGAAAGTGTAGATGTGGTGTGTATATAGTGTTTATCACTGAAGAATAAACAGATGCCAAATACCCTTAAGTGTAGGGAGAAGAGGTCTTTAAGTTACTGTGTTGAGACCCTCTTTCTCTGTGAGGTTTTATGGCTATATAAAATAAATAGAGGCAGATCACTGCTCCTTGATTTTTTAGCAAGTTACAGCTGGCATACATAGCTGCAGACAAGACAAATGTGAACTATAATTGCTTTTCACCCTTCACCTCCACATTTATGTTGCATATCACTCTTTTCCTTAACAAGCTGTGTATAGTTCTGTCTCAGTTTTGGCTGGAATTTTTTATAATTCAATCTGTTTCTGAAATAAAATAATATTTCCAAAATATTTAATCTGGTTAATCACAAAGTGGGATAAGCTTATAAAACCTATTGGGTAAAAATATAGAAGAACTGTGAACAATGCTGTAAAGGGGGCATGAGAGTTAAAGAGTTGCCAGAAAATTTATTCTTCTCATATCTTCTTGTCTGAGCTTAAGGAAGTATTTAAGAGAACAAAGACTTTATTTGATGAATTAACAATGTGCATATAATGGAATTGTCTGGAGATACCTGTCACAAACTGTTGTTCCTGAAGTCATGTTCATTAACAGAAGCTTTTCAAGTGTTAGAACGTGTTGATTAATGACAGGATTAGACAGATCACCAGCCAGTGTTTGTCATGCTTACTGACAGACATTTTTCTGCCCTTTGCAAAGGCACAAATTAAACAAAAATGCAGGAATTGAGAGTTTGTAAAAAGAGATTAAAGTCAATGTTACTGTGCCTCTGTTTGCATCAGAATAGTCTCAGTGTTTGAGAAGTCTCTTGGACATCTAGGCTCCTTGGGCAGATTGTAGGGAAGGTAGGCACCAGAACTGAGCGTCACAACAGCCAAGACTCCTAAATTAGGGAGGTAGCATGCTAAAAATTAGACATCTAAGGTAGCCGTCGAGAAAAACATAAAGAGGCTTCTGTTTGATTTTCTCCCTTACCCTTCTACTATTTCAGTCTTTTATATGTTCATTCAATTTTTATTTTATTTTTTTCTTTTTAAATGTTGTGGAACAGTGATGTCCTTCTTTCTACTAAGCTAGTGTGGCTAAAACTCTGAAATGTAGAAGCAGATTCCAAATTTTTCACAATCTGTGGACATTCATTGCCTGATCTCTAAGGAGTGCTCAGGACAATAGTAGAATATCTTTCTGCTTTCAGATCAAGTGGATGTGTTTCTTAAATCATACTTTAGGTGATACAAAATATTTGTCTCTCTGTCAATGGGAGCTAACTAAAATTTTTTTCACCATACAATCTAGTGCTCATTTCTGGACTAAACATGTTACCAAGGTCCTGTGGCCTCTAGGTCAACTGCTAGTCTTCACTACTGATCAGAAGACTACAATTTTACCTTTTTTTTTTTTCCTCTTATTTTATACACTGTGTTGCTACATGCCTTGAATTAGTTTCTTATTCATAGAATTAATCATTTCATGGAACTGGTAGAACTATTTCTGAAATTTATTTCTTGGCTTGAAGTCATTTTCATGTATTGATAAATTATCTGGCATAGAAGATTGTTTTTTCAACCAGCACCTCTATGTGCTTTCTGTATTGAGATGCCCAGAAGTGTTCACTGTACTTGAGGTATGGCCTCACCAGTGCCAAGTACAGGGGAAGGATTACTTCCCTAATCCTGCTCACCACACCATTCCTGATACAAGCCAGGATGCCATTGGCCTTCTTGGCCACCTGGGCACACTGCTGGCTCATGTTCAGCTGACTGTCCATCAGTTCACCAAAGTTCCTTTCCATCAGACAGCTTTCCAGACACTCATCCCCAAGCCTATAGGGTTGCCCGGGGTTGTTGTGACCAGAATGCAGGACCCAACACTTGGCCCAGTTGAATCTCATAGTTTACGTTGGCCCATTGATCTAGTCTATCCAGGTACATCTGTAGTGTCCTTCTATACTACAGCAGATCAACACTCCTCCCACACTGGTATCATCTGCAAACCTACTGAAGGTATATGTAGTATAGGATATTTCACATACTGCTTGTTCAGATGTCCAGTTTTCTATTATGGGCAATTATGAACAGCCCAGCCAAAAAAAAAAAACAAAAAAAACTGGACTAAAATAAAGATCATGCTTAAAGCCTCTTTGTCTTCTTTACTTTTTCCTACCCACTATGTTATACATCAAGAATGTAACATACAATTTCTCAAGCAGGAATGGATGTCTTTAAAAACAGCTACAACAAAATATCAAAACAAAACAAAACCCATAGAATTTCTGTAATTTTCTCTGTGTATTTATATCCCAAACATTTCACTTCTATATAAAATCTCAAGCTAGCTGTCCTCCCACTCTGCTAGGGAGTGATGTGTGTCATCTGAAGCATTTCCAAGCCACAGAAGAAAATGTAGTCTTTGTAAGTTTCTTTGCAAGTCTTTCTCTTGGTAAGATAGTCCCCTTTCACCTCCTCACTTAACCTGCAACAGTTTTCCCACCAAGTCTTCTCCTTTTCATGTGTTATTTTCTCAAGATTTTCCCATTTACTGTTTTTAACCTATGCACTCTCTTTCCAGATGTGTAGCAAAGATTGCCTTTCAGAACACAGTTCCAAAAACAAAAACATACCAGGGGATAATTTATCTCAAGAACACTGAAGTCTTTGTGTGAGCTGACATCAGATGAGTTCAGGAGCCTGGGGATGCCTATGCATCTAAGCCTTCCTGGTAATATGAGTCAATACTCTGCATACACAGGATGAATAGGGAACCTGCTACTTCTGGCACTGGATGGGACAAACAAATATCTGCAGCTGAGCTGGTATTAGTCATTATTATCTCAAAGAGTGTTATTATCCAGCTAAAAGAGGGTAGATTTAGGTAGGATATGAGGAAGAAATCTTTTATAGTGAGGATGGAACAGGTTGCCTAGTGATGTGGTTAATGACTCATGGATACTTCCAAGGTGAGGCTGGATAAGGCCCTAGGCAACCTGATCTAGCTGTGGATGTCCCTGTTCTTTGCAAAGGAGTTATATTAGATGGCCTTCAGATGTTCCTCCCAAATCTAAGGATTTTAAGGTTCTATGATTCTACAACTATGAAGTTGCCGATTTTGAGATGAATTACTATTTCTTAGGGCTCTCCTGTTGTAGTGGGATTGCCTGGTCACAGCCTGAACCAGTGAATGAGCATCTGAGTGGCCGGAGCGGAGGAGTCCAGCCGTCCTCTCGCCCTCTCCCTCTCAGCGGTGCTTCCGGCGGTGCTTCCGGGACAGCCTGAAGAAAGCCTAAGCTCAGAGCCTGGGCGGGTTGCCCCCCTTTCTTCCGGCGCGCCAGTGTTTGAACGAGAGGCGGCTGCGTTCCTTAACCTTAAGCGGTCGCCTGGAGGGGTGAGTTCCTTCCCCTTATCTCTAACATCTCTTTCTGTAGCGCCTCTTCCTCAAATAAAGGCTCTGTCGCCGCCTTTGCTTGCATTACACCTGTATTGCTTGCAGGTTTTGCAGACCTTTAAAGACCTCTTTATAAAATACAAGAAGCTGGTTTTAGTGACAGATTGCAAATTCGAAGTCATAGCTACATCCTGTCATTTGACCTCCTCTCTAATGGATTTGATGCTATAAGAAAAAGATGTAGTAGCCATTGAGGCTGGAGTAGATGATCACCTGAGTTTATTGATGTACAAGCTGCTAGTAGAGAAGACTATGGGAAAATTAAGGCAATGAGATAAATGCAAGGGCTATACTTAGGCAGTAACATGAAATTTGTCTCTGAGAAAATGAGTATCTAAATACCTAAAAGATAAGAAACTAGAAGGAAGCATGCCTGGAGATAAAGCTCTAGTGTGTTAGGAATTTGCTATGAAACTCAAGGCATTTTGGAGGAAGTACAATCTGCAAACTAACATGTTATTTAAAATATTTACAATTTTATTGTATATGGGCATGCTTCTTAAAGGCATTTTATTTGGCTTTTACTTCGAAGTTGCTGACTTTCCTTGAAAGTTATTCCAAATCCCTTTTTGTTCAAATGACTCATGTTTTTCAGATTATTCCTTCGTGCTTTATGGAAACAACCTGAAATGGTCCTTGGCTTTGTTAATGAGTAATTATGCATTCCAGGAAATATCTAATTCAAACCAAGCCCAATGCAGCTACAGTAGAAGAGATGTTGTACATCTTGAAAAGATGCATGTTATAATAATGGAACAGTCCAGTTAAAAACAAGGTCCTTTCCAGTCTTTGTCATTATTTGGTGTGATAGAGACTTGGCAGTATTTGAACACTGTCAAGAATTATTTGTGAGTAACTTAGTTTACAACTGACACAAATATTTTTGAACTCAGTTTTTGAGTATAGGCCATCCAAGTAGATGAACACTTCAGAATAAAATGTACAGAATGTATAATTTCTTTGTAAACAGGCTCTTTTTGAATGTAGATGAAAAGTCTCTGTAAAAATATTTTGATAACAGGACAAAAGTTTAGGTAGCACAAGTATCTACATAGATTTTAATGATAAACTTTGTCTTTTTTGACCAAAAAAAAAAAAAAAAGAAAAGAAAAAATGGAATTTACTTTCTCTTCCTTGTCCGTTCATTTCTTGATCACATCTCTGAGACAAACACTGGAGCCTTGTGTAGACAGGGTAAAATCTAGGCAAATTTCAGAGTTTTCCCAATTAGTGTTTTCTGGCAAGTAGCCAATTATTCACAATGTTATTGTTATCTTCTGTCACTCAGTCTGGATCAGGATAAGAGAATTATCTGTATTCATCATATATTTCTGTTACACACAAACTATTGTAACTTGTTCGTTTTAATCTATTTTTATCTGAAAATATTTTCATGTAATTTCATCCTATTTCATGTAGGACATTTCTTTCAACACAACTCTCTGTTGCCTTTTCTTTATATCCTTTGCATCTTCACAGTTTGAACCTTTAGGCGTATCTTCAGAGCTTTCTGGTTCAAAACTATGCAGGTGAAGCCTCAACAGTTTGACAGAAAGTGTGACTGACATTTGATTAGGTAGATTAAGTTAAATTACTCTTTTGTCTTGTTGCTTGTAACCATTGCTTCACTTTCTTTCTGCAAACGAGGGACAGATTTGTGTACTGTATGCTAACAGATTAATTAATATGCATTAAAGACAGAGTTGGAAAAAAAAGATTATTTTTTTTTCACTAAATACTAAAAATGTAATTATGGTAGCTTGTGATTTCAGTGGTGCAAATTATCCCGTTTTATTGATTATTAAGTAAAAATGAAAGGATTATCATGTTAATAGGGGAACAATTCCAGGGTTTACATTTTCTTTTCCAGAAGACTGATTTTTCTGGCTTCTACTTTCTTGAGAAATTTTCAGTAGTTCTTTTTCAATTTTTGAAAAACAACTAACAAACAAGAAACAACTGAACAAAAATCCAACAAGTGGAGTTTCATCAAAAGCCCTTGTCACATTTGCCATGACCTATCTTCAGAATTCAACGTATTATTATTTTTTTCAATTAGGCTACTCACTACTCTTCATTGGACTAATTTTTAATTCTTGGTTTGATATTCTCAACTGCATTTCTTGGATGAGAGTTTCATTTTCACCGTAGTTATCAAAACCTCAGAGATTCCTATGATCTCTTAAGATCAACAGGAAATTAAGTATTCACTCAGCTCTTTTCAGAGACCTGTGGTTAATCAGGGGTAAGAAGTATCATTTTTGAGGGAAAGTGCTAGAATGCCACATCGGATTAATCTATTGGGTGATAAAAATTTGGTTACTAGTCATCTTCTGTGTTTTCAGATGGATTTGTATATGAGAGGTAGATGGGAAGCTGATTCCCCAAAGCTACTTATCAGAGAGCTTTATCAACCTGCAGTAGTTTCTATCATTAAAATTCCTAATTTCTTGTTGCTTGGAGAAAGAAATGTGGTCATGATTCAGAATAAGCAGGCGAAATCAGAACATTGTTTCTAGTTGTTTTTTCTAGAACAGTTACTTTCCTTACACAACACTACGGTTGCTACAATTTGGCACTGATGCTTTCTGGATCTTCTCTCGACAAAAATAATTCATTTATAAGCAAGGCTAAACTTGTTTAGTAATAGAACATAACATCTCCCTAGCTATCAGCAGGCTGTAGACATTCTTCTGGGAAAAATAAATAAATAAATAAATAAAATAAACAGCATTACATTCAGATTGGTTTTCAATCTGCCTGGCAATTTTTTGCAGAACATCCTTTGCTTCAGACACATGAGATCTTGTGTCCTCAACCAGCCTGGTGTGTGGATGCTTGGAAGCTGGTGTCACCATGCTGATTCAGCCAGCTGGAGAGGGAGTGGCTGTAGTTGTACAATTCTGGAATCTAACTCCCACAGCTGTTGAGATTAAATCAGCTTGAAGGACAGGATTAGGAAAGTGGAGGCTGTGAATGTGCAGCAAGCACCCTGTCAAACTGACTGGATTATTTTTACTTTTCTGACACTGCAAACCTAGAAGAGATCTGGAATGTTATACTTCCATAAAAATGCATTCTTTCTACTATATGTACCATTAAGCGCAGTATCTTCTAAGTCTCACAATATTTTATCATGCTAATATGCCTATTGAACATTAATTTTAAGTTGATTGCTTGGATGAAAAAAAAAATTAAAGATGGTGTGTTTTATTATTTTACTAATGAACATACTTTCACACTAAGGATGGTTTATTTTAAATCTTGTCTGCTCTGTTAACCTGTAAGAACACATAACATGAATCCCAAACCTACAAAATCAGACTTTGGTACTTGATTTTACAATGGAAAAATAAAAATATTTGGTTTGGAAGAGAATATTATTGATAAGTTAACAAATATTTCATATCCTGAGCCAAAATTCCATCTGGAAGCATCAGAGAAATAATCTCAGTGCATTTTAAAGATTTTGTGGCATTTTTTTGGCAAGAACAGAGATGATAATAGAAGTGAGAGAGCCATAGCCAGATTGCTCCTGAGGGAGGGGAGGAATGGTTTGGTTTTTATTTTGTTGTTGCTTTTGTAAATCTGCTGACATCTCTGAAATTTCACGGGTTTGTTTTGAATGAGAGGGCTACAATTAAGATTAAAATCTAGTTCATTATCATAGCACAGTCATAGAGAAATTATCTGGGCCAGAACAGACGCATGGGATGTTTCATTCAAATAATCTTCTGTGTCATGGGAGGTAGATAACAACTGTCTGGACAGAAAACATTTGTGTAACAACTGATACTATTTCTTGCTCCTGAAAGTGGCTTGATACAAAGATAGGTAGATGTAACTGCCAGCATGGTTATTCCACTGACCAGAGAGAAAGAGATACTTTGAGCGTCTAATATTATATCTGTTTCCCATGGTTATCAACGGATCCCAATTAAGAAATTGCAATCCAAATTAGCACTGTTTTTGATCACTCCTACTGGACTGTCATTACCTTGCTCTTGTCTGTTTGCTGTCAGTCTTAGACAGGAACAGGTGAGGCTGTCAAAGTTATTGAAGATTCTTAGAAATCAAGTGTTATGTCAAGTTGAAGCTAGTGTTGATACTTAGTTCTTTTCAGGGGACAAATAAGAAGGGACAAATAAGAACAGTAGCAAGAAGTAGAGTATTTCCAACCCCAAAAACAACAAAGAAATTCTTAGAAACAAAAATAACTTCAATAACAAAGCCTTTCTTCCTTGGAATTCCTAATTCAGATTGGAGTGATGTCCTGCAGGATATAGACAGAGGATCTGTGTGTAAGAAAATCGCAAATGGCTGAATTACTACTCTGCAGAATACTCCATTTATCAGTAGAAGAATGTCATCCATGTTTAGAAATATAGCATCTCTTTTACAGTGATAATAAAATGATTTCAGTTATGAGACTTAGTATTTCATTTTAAATTAATTCCTTTTTGTATAAAATTAGCACTATACTAGCAGGTCTGAAAAAGATCCTATAGTACTGAATTATTAAGACTTTATAACCATTCGATTCATATTAGCATATATTAGGAATGACCGTGACCTATCTCTTTAGTGGAGCTGTCAGAATTAGTTCAATAAATTTTTTTTAAAGGTATATAAGAATGGCCTTAGTGGAGCTATCAATCCTGACTCTCTTCTGCTACGGATTAGGTTGGAACTTAATTTCCTCCCTCCCACTGAACCTAGTTCCAACATTTCATCATGGTCAAGTATTTTTTCCTGATGCTTTTCCACGCTCTGGAGCAAAGTTACAGTCAAGCCTTGTTTTATATCCGTAGAAGTGGATTTTGTCAGTGTTGTGGTTTTGATGTTCCACATCAGAACATCGTGCTGGAGGTTAAAGGCTTAATGCAGTGTTGGGGAGCGGAAAAGGGGAGGAGCTCCGCACCTGATGGCAGCCGCTCTCTCTCGGCTGCCGCGGAAATTCAGCACATGTGCTTCCCCCGCCTTTTTTCTAACATAAGCTCTCCGATTTGGTTTGGAAAGTGTTGTCTCTCTCAGTTGTTCGATTTTGTTAGATTTAGTAAAGTTACCTTTCCTCCTCAAATCGTGCCATTGTATTTTTGTAGATCCAACTGTTATCTCCATACCCAACTCTCTCCCCCCCCCCAGCACACAGTTTGCATGCCGCATGACCACCGACGGTGCAGTTATTTTTTTCCTCCCTCTTTCCCTTTTTCTTTTTCCCTTGTGCCCGGATAACACCGTGACAGTCAGTAAATGCATATTTTCATGAATGCATTAAAGATACACTTCAGTAATGTTCTGTGACTGCAAGTTCCACTGATTAATTATATATTACACACATCAATGTCCCTGTGGTTGAGGCTTGTTTATAGTTTTACTACTTTAAATTCACTCAAAATAGCTTTGTGAAGCAAATATATTTTTGTGCTGTAGCACCAGTTAAAAAAAATGTAGCAGAAGAGACAATAAGCAATTACAAATGAATGCGACATCATCCTCAACTCCTTGTCTGGTTCTTTCATACATTCTGCATATTGAAGATACCAAGATTGAAGGGAGTTTTCCCTTAAGGCTTGACAAAGATGGCTAAAAGATCCCATTATTAAACATAGTACTCAAGAAAGGTTTTAAAGTATAAAGAGAGATAGGTCTAGGATAATAAATATTGGATGTAGAAAGAGATATTTCAGTCATATGGAAAATCTTATAATTTAGATGACTTTGTACAGTTACTGTTAGTTGTATCTCATTTTAAGTGTCTTGTCCAGGGCAACTCTACTGGTCTCATGGTACTCTGGCACTGCAGCTTAGTTAATTTGGGAAGTGAATACTTCCCACTGGTTAATTTTCATCCTTTTGTAGCATTTAATCATCAGATACCACTCCTGCTATTCAATATAAAGGCTACTCTGGTGCTGGTGACCTAGTGAGCTGGAACTTTATCCTCAAAGATGTGGCTATAGCTAACTGTGTAAGCTTAGACTTTACATTTTAGTGTGTTCTGATGGAATAGTTTGACTGGGCTCCTGTTTCAGTGCTCATGAAATTCTTCCTCCTTCTTGGAACCTGAAAAATGAGTCACTCTCACCTGATGCAGATAAATGAAGTTAATCTTTCTGTTGTCTTTGAAATATCATGTTGTGTCCTTACAAATGCAGGTGAGTAAAAGTCGTTTGGTACTGCTGATGTTAAAAAGGCGTAAATCAGGAAAGCGTGATTTGTGTTGTTGAGTATGCCTCATGTGAATAGAAGGATCTGGGAGTTTGCTGGTTGCTGGCAAAGGACCTTTCCTTATTCAAAATAGGGTAATTATTGAGATCTGTGTTAACACGTCTTCCTCTCTCAAAGCAGAACTAGATTTTTCTCTTTCTAGTCTTCTTATATGATTTCAAACCAAGTGCCAGCAAAGGAATATGCTATTCTCCATAACTGTATAAATATGAGATGATTCAGACACTAAATTTAGAAGTTGTGTTTTATCTTGATAACTGTTCATTGGAAACTCTAGTCATTACTTTACATTATCATCTTTTCCAGGTGTTCTTCCCTAAAATCTAAATAATATAAATTATTTTCCTTTAGTTCATTTTAGTGTTTAAAAGATTAATTTATTTCTTGCCCTAGCTGAGATTTTCACTCCAGTTGCTGTAAGAACTCATAAGGCTAATATTTTGAAATATTAAAAGAAGTTCATAGATTAAAATTTTTAAAGCTAACAGCTACTTGCAACTCATGAAAATACAATAAATGATGATCCAAGAGACTTATATTTAATCAGAAACTATTTCTTTCAAAATAGCTATTTGCTAAAAAAAAGTAAATAATCTTATTTCTTTATTTTCAGCGTGTATCTTCAACTTTCAAGTAGTAACTTTTTTGCTTTTGTCTGAATAGTTAGTATTTTTTCTTAGGTTCCTTATATGCAGGTGACTCAGATTTTTTGAAAAACAGATGGACCTTTCTACTCTTACTACAGACACTACTTGAATCATTTCTCTCTCTGTTTTCCTCAAACTCTTATAGTAAATCTTTTTGTATAGTAAATCTTTTTGTAGCTTGATATGAATCTTACCAATCACTTAATGGAGAGATATGTTGGAATAATTTTCAGATTTCCTTGCCTGTGCTTACAGTTTCCTAGTTGCAATTACTTTTTTTTTTTTTTTTTTTTTTATGATCATGTTTATTTAAAAGTATTGTCCACATCTTACTTGTCTAGGTAGATGGATGGAAGCAGAATAGTTGTGCTATAATAAATTCTATCATATACAGTGCTTGAACAATTTGGAACACAAAATCTGACTGTACTTACTATGAATAAGGACGAGAGGGAATGGCCACAGGTTGCGCCGGGGAAGATTTAGATTAGACCTGAGGAAACATTTTTTCTCTGAAAGAGTGGTCAGGCACTGGAATGGCCTGCCTAGGGAGGTGGTTGAGGCACCATCCCTAGCGCTGTTCAAGAAGCGTTTAGATGAGGTGATAAGGGATTTGATTTAGTAGTTGGGAGAGATAGTAATAGGAGGATGGTTGGACTAGATGATCTTATAGGTCCTTTCCAACCTTATGAACTTATGAACTTATGAATACTGCTGTAATACAAATAATAGTACACAGGAAGTCCTACCTGACTCCCAGATTTGCAGTCTTGGAGAAAGGGAGAAAAATCATAAGGAGTTTGTCTGTTAACTTTATATTCGATGAGATTTTCTTTAATATGTGATAAACCATAATTTCTCAGGATTTTCTCTAAACAACCATTTTGCCTTTGTTTCCAGTCCCATCTAGTACTCAGTTTTACAGTTAGTTATGACTCATTTTCTTAGTTCTTTGTATGTGTTTTTTTTTTTTTTTAATAAAAAAAAAGGGGGCTTTGCAGTTTTGCTCATTGCTATTAATGATTGATAAGCACAAATTATTTTACAGAAATTTCCCTGGAGCTAAAAGTATTTTGGGAGGCATGTAAAAGTGCTTAAGATTCAGGAGTCTGTCTGTGTCCTTCAAAGTCATTAAACGATTCAGACTGACTAACTAGTGGGAGTAGCTTAGTCATAAAATCCTACATGTAGTGATCATAACTGTAGACTATTATTTCACTGTCTATTTTCATTAGCGCTATCAACTACCTGCACAGGATTTAGAAGCAAGTTCTCTCATAGAGACTTTCCAAAATACATACTTTGTTCTTTTTTTTTTTTTTTTTTTTTGTGTGTGTGTGTGTGTGATTCTGTGAAATCTGATTTCTTTCACAGGACAGATTCACTCTTGTCTGGGTGAAGAACTGGCTAGAGGGCCATGCCCAGAGGGTAGTGGTTAATGGAGTTAAGTCCAGCTGGCGTCCTGTTACAAGTGGTGTCCCCCAAGGGTCAGTTTTGGGGCCCATCTTGTTTAATATCTTTATTGATGACCTAGACAAGGGGATTGAGTGTACCCTCAGTAAGTTTGCAGATGACACCAAGTTGGGAGGATGTGTCAATCTGCCTGAGGGTAGGGAGGCCCTTCAGAGGGATTTGGATAGGCTGAACAGCTGGGCTGAGCTCAATGGGATGAGGTTCAATAAGGCCAGGTGCCGGGTCCTGCACTTTGGCCACAGTAACCCCACACAATGCTATAGGCTTGGGGCAGAATGGCTTGAAGAATGTAGAGAGGAAAAGGACCTGGGGGTGTTGGTTGATGCTCAGCTTAACATGAGCCGGCAGTGTGCCCAGGGGGCCAAGAAGGCCAACAGCATCCTGGCCTGTATTAGAAATAGTGTAGCCAGCAGGAGCAGGGAGGTGATCATCCCCCTGTACTCAGCTCTGGTACGGCCGCACCTCGAGTACTGTGTTCAGCTTTGGGCCCCTCACTACAAGAAGGACATTGAGGCCCTGGAGCGTGTTCAGAGAAGGGCAACAAAACTGGTGAGGGGCCTGGAGCACAAGTCTTATGAGGAGCGGCTGAGGGAGCTGGGATTGTTTAGTCTGGAGAAGAGGAGGCTCAGAGGAGACCTTATTGCACTCTACCACTTCCTGAAGGAAGGTTGTGGTGAGGAGGGGGTGGGCCTCTTCTCCCTGATAAATAATGACAGGACGAGAGGGAATGGCCACAAGTTGCGCTGGGGAAGATTTAGATTAGACCTGAGGAAACATTTTTTCTCTGAAAGAGTGGTCAGGCACTGGAATGGCCTGCCTAGGGAGGTGGTTGAGGCACCATCCCTAGTGCTGTTCAAGAAGCGTTTAGATGAGGTGCTAAGGGATTTGATTTAGTAGGTTAGTGGGTAGGGATGGTGATAGGAGGATGGTTGGACTAGATGATCTTGTAGGTCACTTCCAACCTAATGTACCTATGAATCTATGAATCTTCCACACCCATTTGGGCTAGACAGGTAGTTACATAGAGATGCTGTTTTAGTCATTATCTTTTTCTTTCCACCTCCCCCCCCCCCCATGTGCATACATACACTCTTCACACAGATCACTGCCTGAGGATTTCAAAATTAATTTCTCTACAATTTCCTCCAAACTAAAAAATGAAGGAAGAAAAAGGAAAATACAGACATTTAACTGTCTAAGCAATGGAATGGCAAAATGTTTCATGTTTCAGCTCTCAAGAATTTCAAGTGAGAATTTTTATGACTGCAAATTTTATAATGGCCTAAATTTGTGGTTGGTGATAATTTATTATTTTATTGTTAATTTTCACTGTATATTCAAGCATGTATTTGAATGTTTATGCAGATTTATATGTAGAAATACATAGTACATATAGCTGTGTTTCAGTTCTCACATTCCCAGCTATCAGCTCCCTATATCATTTCATGAAGTAAGTTTATACCTTGGGTAAACTTGACATGCAGCAGTGCCTTTTACTCTATAGTACGTTTTTTTAGAGTTGTGTTTTAAGTTTACGTGACCGATTTCTCACAGTATATTCTCTGATAAACCAGAAGAACAAAGTCAGCTGTGAAACAAATAGTTAATTGATTTTAGATGTAAACATAAATAGGGATAATGATGCTATGTTGATTGTTTTGGTATTTTGAACGTAATTGCGAGGTTGTTAGCCCTAAGCTATTAAATGTTTTTCTCTATGAGTTAGAAAATAAACTTTAGTCCTGGCTAGTGAATAAAACACCCAAACATCTGGCATAATAAATAAGATAGTGGTTATAATAAAAGAAATAGGTTGGTGTTACAGACTTGGTAGTTGGAGTGTAGAAAAAAATAACGAATTTGCCAGACATAGACTCCTTCTTATAGTCCTTCTTACGGAAACAAGATAAATAATATTCTCAAATTGGAGATAAATTCTATGGGAAATAATGCTTCAAGTCTGCATTTTCTCATAGCACTGCAGAATATATGTGATATCACCCCTGAATACAAGAAATTGGTCAAAATATGTTATTAGAAAAACATGACAGGAGTAATAAAGCAGGGTTATTTCCTGCTTAATCATAAAGATGGACTGGATTATAAACATGAGAGGCTATTTATTACTCTCCACCTTTCTGATGGAAAGTGGTTTTGCCAAAGCTGATGAGATGCATCAAAACCAAGTGGCCTGTTAAGTTCAGATTGAAGGCTGGGGATGTAAGTTGCAGACCCCTACATCCTGGCAAGGGCTAAGACAGTCTCTATGACAATGAGTTTGCTACTATTTTTCTGTTGAGAGAGCAGTAAATACGAAGGCTAATAAGGAAAGAAAAAAAAAAACAACTAGTGATTATTAATCACTGTGGTAAAAGGGGAGTTGAAGCTCACTTTTTCTTTTTTTAGATCTTTATGGCTAATCTTTCCAAAATAAAATCTTCATTCTACATTTCATAAATTACCTTTCACTGCTTAGTGAAGTGCTTTATATTTCTGAAAATTATTCATTTATCTGAAATTTAACAGGAGCTTTGATCTTGAATCTGTTTACTTTTTATAGCAAAATTGTACTGTGTACTGACTGAACTTGTTTCAGCACTCACACTACATAGTTATTTACTTCTGTGAAAGGTAGCACATCAAAACTTTGGTTCCTGTCACATCTATGTCACAGTCATCATTTATATGGCTTTGTAGTTAGGATTCAAGGCAAGTAAGAACTGGGACAACCATGAGCTTTTTTGTTTTGCTCATCCAAATAAGTTTATTCCCTCAAAAAGCTAGAGAAACATTCAAGAAGTTAAGTGTTCACTCAGAACAGAAGTTCTGTAGGCTGCGTGGGGGCAGAAACCACCAATGAATGTTTCATATCAAATTTACACTCAACAGAGTGGGGGTGACTGATTCTTAGGTGAGAAGTTGCTGTAAATTCATGTTAGCAGTTCTGAGTTCAGCTATAAGATATTATCTAAGACTCAATGGGGAGCTGATGAGGTGACTCAGAGAATTAGTAATGACTTATACAATCATTTCTAAATTGAGTTTGTATACACTAAACTAAATTGTTGCAAGTCATTGCTAGCAAATAATTCTTCTGTGGTCTCTGAGTTAATTGTTAATCTATATTTATTTAGGAGGATGGATCAGTTAAAAGAACAATCATAGCTGGCTTTGTTAAACATAGCTGATTATGGCAGTAGAAACTAAAGCCTTGAATGGGCATCTAGTCCAAACCCCCTGCCAATGCTTTGAAATTACCTAGTATCTGTAAAAGAATATTAGTTTTCTATACCTTGCTGTATTAACTAAGACAGACTAGAGTCTTATATATATGCTTAGTAGCTATGACTTTTTTTTTTTCAAAATCTAGACCTTTAGCCTTACAGTCTACAGGTATATTGAAGTCATGGAGAATGTCGTGTCAATTTTCTGATGGCAACTCCTAACCAACCTATGTGTAAATGTTCATTGTAAAAGGATAGTTTTAGTATATTTAATAGATCAAATTATGAGTTTTTTATTGGTGCTATAGCTGCATTTTTAAAATAACCAAGGATATTTTTTTTCCTTGCATCTCTATCTCATCTTTTACATCCTTTGTTAGACGAGTTACTACATTTGGAGTATATACAAGCTGTTGTATGTTGAGTAAGCCCCTGGGTTTACCCCTCAGGTTTACTGTGCTTCTGAAATGATACACTTAGTGAGACAGGTAACTGACAAGGGTAATGTATACGCTGTTAAAATATAAGGATGAGGTGCAACTATTAAATTTTCCTTTGCATTTTTATGAAGGCAGCAAAATAATTTCAACTTGTAAAAACCTCTGTCTGATCTTTAAAGTTACATTGGACTAGCCATTTTGAATTCTTTAGGAATCACTTGTTTATTTTTGAGGCCTAGCCTATTTCATTTCAGAACACTGGCACACATTCTGTGAAACTTCACATTCTGTGAAATTTTGCATTAGCAATGCAGGTATGATTTCATGCTCCAAGGGAAAGAATAACATTTTCCTACTTCTTAGTTCTTTCAGAGCCCAAACACTTAATGGCCCTATAATGAAATGAAACAAAACTTTGTGGAGTTTTACAGTTTTAAAATTATTTTTATTTGAAAACTGCATAAAAGGGCATTTTGACTAGGGAGAGGGGAGGAAAAGCCTGTCATGCAGGAACAGAATTAGGCTCATCTGATTAGAGACAGCTCTTACCAAGGGCATGTTCCATTAGGCTAATTTCCTAGAGATGAGATGAAACAAGCTGTGTTCCTTGAAGCAGTTGAAAGCTTAGAAGGAGATGAGGGTAGTTTTTGACCCCAGTTGCTGCTTGTCAAAAATGTGTGATTTTACTCTCTATTTATAAATATTTAAATAAAAACCATAAAGAGCAGAGAGGGGGTGGGTGAAAAATGGAGGAAGTAAACAAAAAAAAAATCAAATATTTTCTGGCAGGTTATGCCCATCAGGTCTCATCATGGTAATGGTTATGGTATAATAACAACTTTGCAGCACAGAATACAAATATGACTTTTGCTGAGAGTGCACAATTTATTTTAAAGAGCCTGTGCTCGAAGAAACTTTCTGTGAGATAATTTGGTACTGCAGTCTTAAGGAAGTAAAGGCTATTTTAGAAGGAACTTTTCTGCACCAACAAATCTCTAAAAATACTTTTAAGAACAGATTATTAAAAAGTTAAATGTTCATTTCATTTGAGTTTCCTTTCTAATTTAGTAAATAAGAAGAACAAATATAGTGTGCAGCTGTAACACAGGGTAGATAGCACTTCTTTGAGAAATTGGATCTTTAAAAGGACTTAAACACAATGTCAAAATGAAATTAAAAACTATAGATCTAAATATGTTGGTGGATTTGAGCATTAATTTGATTAGGTGATACAAAAACAGTGATGTATTAAACTATATAGAATATAATCAAAATTCCTAGTAGGAAAAATATATTTGTCAGAAAGTTTTTGCTTCTCTTAAATCTGAGTTTATCAGATCTTTTAGTAAAAAATTAAATACTTCTAGAAGAAAGATTACATCAGTATTTGAGGTTGGAGCACTGTTATGTTAATCACCCATATTTTTTGAAGTCCATGTTGTCCAGAAACTAAAGAGGCTCACAGGTAGAATTAATCTTACCAGCACATAATAATGTGTACTTTTCAGGTCAAGACACAACAGTTTATTTTTCTCAGTTTTAATTCCATATATTTTATATAGGCAGTAGACACCTTTTAATAACATGTTGCTGTCTCTGCCATCTGTCTGGGGGACATGAGACATTACAGCTTGTGTACTATACAGCCTTGAGGAGACATTTTATCTGATGGAAAGAGTTGTGTGATAAAAACACAACAGTCAGTCAGAAATCATGCTACCTACATTCTAATTATGGTTCTTCCACCTACCAGCTGCATATCCATAGAACAACTTATTTACCTCCAGAATTAAAACACACTCACAGAGATCTAAGCTGATACACAAGTCTGTGTGAACATATGTACATACTAGAAGCTGTTCTACCACTTATGTAATGTTTTTCTGTTAGAATGACAGTGGGCTATAGTGGTGTGGTTCTCAAGGTCCAGAACTAGTTCAGCTGGAGCACCTGCATCTCTGAAGTGGCAGAGAGAAGACTTTAGGAACTGGGGCATGAGAAATTACATGACAGTGTTGTCATCAGAGGAGAAGGTGAGGAGGAGGAACTAGACACTCTAGTTTCCATCTTTTTCTCCAGTAAAATTTTCAAACATTACTGCGCTATTGCTGAAACATAGTTATTTATGCTTTCAACAAGTACAGGGAAGTGGATCAACTGTCTCACATAGAATGGAGGTGATCTGTGTTACTTGCATTCTCTGCTTGTTTCATTGTGCAAAAGTACAGTGTGCTGTGCCCTTGTATACATCTTTAACCTACATAAAGAAAAGCGATTCTGTACTTACTTCCGTAGATGTTGTCATTTATGTGATTGAGGTCTCTTTTCCTTTGCATTAAAATGAAGCAAGCAATGCTTGCTAT
The DNA here is from genome assembly GCF_038088225.1 of Cyrtonyx montezumae. Classification (NCBI taxonomy): domain Eukaryota; kingdom Metazoa; phylum Chordata; class Aves; order Galliformes; family Odontophoridae; genus Cyrtonyx; species Cyrtonyx montezumae. The sequence goes on from NW_027071826.1 coordinate 17,214,221, forward strand.
CTGATTATTTTCTCGTAAAGGTCAGTTTAAGGATAAGGAAACAAATCTAGAATTTTTGTTTACAAACTTAGAACATTGATTTATATAGTTCTGATGATATCTATTTTTGAGTATTAACTACATAATTTAAGATGCAATTACAGCATTAAGCAGATAAAACAATCCTAGTAAACTGTTGTGAGAAGGAAAGCACCTTCATCCCCACATTGCACGTTTCTTTCTTGAGATATATAAAATCTAGATTAAAAAAATGGTAGAACTGATCTAGCTTGATTTGGTATTGAAAGACCAATAAAATTCCTGGATAGAATGACATGTTTAGCGGATATATGCAACTTGACTTGCATGGCAGTCTGTACTTATGCAAAATATCAGCATACCAGACTTCTCAAGCAGCTCAATAAAATCATGATTTTTTTCCTCAAGTCTCAATATAATCTTCCTTATGCTAAGAATGTATCATTTCAATTAATTATAAGCCTCCTTTTCTTATGTTTGTCACCATGGTTATATAAGATTAAGTCAATACATTTTAGCATTTAACTTTTATTTTTTAAATGCAAATACACTTATTCCCTTTCCATATACTGAAAGCTAATACAAAGTAGTAAATGTTCAACTGTGACATTCAACAAACTAAGACCAATAAGCTAAGATTTTATAACTAATTTAGATAGAAAAGTAACATCTGAGGATCAAGAGCTCTCATTGCGCATTTCAGATGAAAGGCCTGGAATATCTTTTCTATCAGACTGGCACACATCCCTTTGTAGATACTTGATATTTTGGCCACAGGGGTAACATCTGAACTAGTTACATTCTATTCTATGATTAAAATTGTTGCTGATCATAGAATAACAGAAGAATAAGAAAATCTATATGTGAAGGAAGAATAGAAAATCAGCTGCAGATGATAACAGTGCAAAGAGCCGACTTGGCTATAGAAATTTATCAGAAGAACAAAGTAGGCCAAACATCTTCATCTCAAGATCATAATCTCTCTTTTAGCAGATCCTACTACCAAAAATCCTTGCAAAACACTGTGCACACTGCAATTGTGTGTTGTGGGGGCTAAGTGAGGGAAGAAAAAGGATTGTACTGCTCCATATGTGGTCGCCATCACTAAATCACACTTTGATTGAGAAAGGGAAAAGTTAATCTTAAATTCTAGAGAAGGTGTCTTTTGGCAAAAAACACATTTTTCAGAGAGACTTTCCAAAAGTTGTGATTCTTGTTGCATTTTGGACTGCATGTTTTTACTCTTTTTATTTTGTTCTGATCTGGGTGATAACTGAAGGTGATGCAGAAAAAAACTGAACTGAAATGCTATGGGATCAGACAGGACATGAGATTTGGAGGACTCGGTGTATCTAGCACCTCCAGACAGAAGTGTCTGAACATAACAACCAACCACGTTACTGAGAGAGAGAAAGATATTATTTTTATGCAATATATTTTTAGGTTGAACAGTATGTTTTGAGAGAGTTGGGAACACCGAAAGCTTTTATTTATTTATTTATTTTAGTACCAGGTGTCTTGCTGTCACTTTTCATGCATTGTATTTCCTTGGGTCTCTTGTCTTGGATCCAAACTAGGCTAGACCCTGAACGTTTCTCAAAGAGATTAAGTATTGTTCCTCAAGGTTCAGTCACGCTTCCAGATGCAGCTGAACATCATGTTAATCAACCATATAGATATGGTACATAGGCTTTTGTGACACAAAAAGATTGTGCCTCTCCTACATAGCCAGAGACTATTTAAAATATACTTTAGGCTGTTCTCTCAGCCCTACATACCCTGTGTGACCTAGCACAGATCACATTGTCACTTTTTCTGGCAAATGTCTTTGTATTCCATCTGCTCCTTAAATCGTGGTTCCAGGCATCTGTACTAACACTTCTTAGCAAAAATAACTGTTGTGAAATACTTAAAACACAAGAGAAAGGAAGAACAGCATAATATGAATAGCATATACTAATGAAAATGTTGGCTGATTATAACTAAAACGGTGTTTTGAGACAAAATCAGGATCTGGAAATTGTTTTATTTCCAGTTGTTTGGAAATCAAATTACTTAAAACATCTTGTGTATAACCTGAGAAGTGGGCTTCTGCTGAATGTAGTGGTGGTCCACTGGAACCTCATGAGATACCATCTTGAAGACAATATCTTACAGAACACTTAACTGTATATGAGAGATGATGTGATTGTAAGTGATATTGAAGGAAAAATGTCATGAAATGTTAAGCTAATTTAAAAGCTTATGTTAAGCTAAAATAAATTTTTTTGGAGGTAAACATGCACAATCACTTAATACCTCCAAAGCACTAATGGTGTGCTAACGCTACAATGGTAAAATTAATTTCGTGGCTGAAAGCAGAAAGTACTCTAAAACTTAAATGTAATGTCAGCTGCAGCAAACAATCAGAGTACAAGGTACTGTACAGAAAGCACTAAAAGCTAGAACCATAAAAAATAAATAATAATAATTTAAAAAAACAGTAGTCTTCTGTTTTTCACTTACAATCAGTTGATTTAATTACTAAATGCTTTTTAATTTGTTTAAATTTTGAAATGCTATTTTAATTGGAATCACTACTGTACTACAGGAATAGTAACCCTGCTTCACAAGATCATTATCAGCTTGTCTATTATGAAGACATTTAGGAAGATTTTACAGTGTGATTCTATGCAATTACCTTACACTTGCATTCAGTAAACAAAAGATCTCTGTAGGAGTAAGAAACTCTTTGATCCTAAATGAGAACAAATGCAAGTACTGTTAACACATTTTAACTTATGCAAATTGTTTTAAGCTTTAATGGATTTACCTTAATTTTCCTGACTGATCCATCGTTATCAGTCAATAAACTATTAAACTGCTGAAGAGATCTCTTTGCAGGTGTTAGATAATAGCCTTAACAAATTGCTTCTTTTGCAGAGTTAGCAAATGACCCAAAGTGTTATCACACAAACTGCAATCTTCTGCACTCAAAATAAACTCAAAATCAACTTATGATGCCAGTTTTTCTCACTAGGCCTAATTCTCTTCCTATTCTCATAGACCTTGTATATGAGGAAAACTCATCTCTATGCCACACTATCCTTGAGTTAGAGTTAAGGTTGAGGCCCATAGGATGAAGAATAAAGTAATTAAAGCAATTTGTTTTTCAGTCATAGTTTTTTTGCACACTTTTTTTTGTCCTAGCTCTTTTGGACAACCTAGCAAGCACAAGAGATCACTTTGGTTTTAGAATAGTGTGTGCTGAGAACAGCTAAAGACAAATATATTTGAGGAACTAATTTTTTTTCTTCTCAGGTATTTATTTACTTTGAATTGTTTGTTCATTCTCTAGAAGATAACTTATTTCTTCTTCATGAACTGCTTTGTTATTTGTTGCTGAAACTAATATTCCAATTAAGGAAAAATAACAATAATATTAATAAAACAAACCAAACCAAAACAACAAGCCAAAACAAAAAACAACAAGCTTCTTAATACCATCGCTTCCTGATTTCCAAATTCTACTGTAGGAAAATCCCTAAAAGAAAGTAGACAATAGAAGTGCATCTAAACCATAGCAATAGAAAGGATTTCATGCTTTTTGAACAATCATGTACTAATCCTAATTTTAATCCTCTATTTCTACTATACAGTGAAACAGCTAGCATACTTCAGGCATGGTTAACCATGTATTATCTTCTCACTTCAGGGAAAAACTTATAGAATAATGAACACAAAAATGATATAAAATTAAAATTGCTTTCTATCTATTCTTGTCTGTGCTTCATATAGCTTCTTGCCTGTTTTCTAGTATTTCTGGAGGATCACTAAAATAGTTTACTACAGAGACAGACAAAAATTAATCATATTCATGTTTAGGATTCAAGAACATTATCTGTAAAGTTAAGGAACTATATATAACTTTCATTTATGTTAAACAGGTTTGGGTTCCTCTCCACCTAAAACATCTAATACATCTGGTAATTTCTATAGAAATTATTAGATAATAGGCTGCAAAGACCAGTGATCTGTGTTGTTATGGCAAATCTTATTTATTTTGTCAGCTGTTTCTGCTCACAATGCTCAGCATTTTACACAATATTCATTGAGGAAAAGTAATGATTTTCTGTCCTTGAGGCTATGTTTTATATTCGTAAAATCTGAAATTAAACAGATGATGTGAGAGTTAAGAAAATAGCTTAGGCTCTTTTATACTGCATTTCAAGCAATATCTCAGTGTAAAATCCTGTGGCATCAAGAATCTTTCTTGACCTGGGTTCAGAATTAAGCAGTATGTATAACTTGTTCTCTGCTATGAAGGGGTATTTCAAAGTGTCATATGTTGGTACCTATGAATAAAATCATTGTGTTGTATAAAGCCAATTATCAAATCTTAATTGCTCTGATGAAAGCTTTGATGGCAGCTACAAATATGGGTCATTCACATGAGTGTCCATGGTTGATACTTGTCACAGTACGGGTGAGTGGAAAGATTCCAAGGTGCTTTCAGCACGTCATCTCAGATGATGGTTTGGATGAAGCATAACATGTCTGAAGGAAAATTTACTCAACATATGCAACCTTTATTCAAAGCTACTATCCTGAATCAACTGATTCAGCTAACTGCTATTGCACTACATTTTAAAATTAAACTGTGCAAATGCATTTAGCTCCCTAAATTCAAAAGTTTCTGCCTCATTTCTGTTGACATCCAGATGCTTACACATTCTCTTTGGTGCTAGCAAGACTCAGTCTTGCTAGATAAGCATTTTAAACTATGTATCTGAAGTTGCTTTCAGTATTTTATTTCCCTGTCCCTGCAACCTGGTAGTTATTGCTAATATCCAGGAAGTTGCATTAATTCAATAATTAATCTTTGGCTTTCCTTAATATGTGGGAGTCTAGGAATCCATCAAGCACTGTACTAACTGGAGGAGGGTTGTTCTCTTTGTTCCTCTTGAAGCACTAGTGCCAGGTGGGAAGGAACACAAAATTCATAGATTAGAAACAAACAGAAACAAAGTACACAATCACATTATTTCCTTAAAAAAAAAAATCTCAGTTACAAAATAAAGTATTTCAAATTAAATTACACAACTTTGTTTCACATGCACTTACATGTCAGACACCATTTTGTCAAACTACTCCTCTGCTGCCATCTGATTCACAGCAACAAAATATAATAGAATATTGTTAGGAAGGTTCAAGATTGACTGCAATGCAACCAACATCCACTTCTGATTTCATGGGACAACATAAAATGGGAGGCATTGCTTTTGGAGCAGCTGTCATAGTTATACTGTAAAAGCTGAAACATATCCATAATACAGTCTTCAGCACATATATTTTGCTAGAGGTTGTGAACAATTATAATCAATAATTAACTTAGCAATGCAGATTAAAAGCTGTTTTGTCAACATAGGTAGTTTCACTGAACTGTGGGGAAAACTTAGGGTGGATCATAACATGCAGCTTCCAAAAAGTTTTTTGCTGGCATGTGGTAATGTTCTACTTGTCTATACTGGCAAAGTGCTTGTAGTATAGACACAGTCTGATAAATCATCCTTGAAAAAAAAATGATGAGAGGATTTGTGTGCACACACAGAAATGCAGAACTGTAAATATTTTGCTGAAACATATTTTCTATAAAAATAACAAAATGAAAGAGGTTATTGGGAAAACACAGTTGCACTGACTTATCTTTTACTTAGAGATAACTCATCATGTTAATGTTTTATTTCATTATAATATTGACCATATTTTTCATGGATGGTGAAATGCTTTCTTAATTCTGAAATGATTCTGTACTCTCTGTTTAGTAACTGATTGAAAACAATGAGAATTATGTAAGCTTTGAAGTTGTTAACACAAATTTTATACTGCGTAATGACTTTAAAGAAAGAAAAGAAACTGACTTGCAAAATAAAGGGTTGGATTAGAATCACAGAATCACAGACCCACGGAATTGTAGGGATTATGCACAAATTTACTTCCAAGTCATTTTATCTCTCTGTATTTGCAGTGTTTTAAAATGAATGTGATAGGCATGGAACCAAAGGGGAAGTTGTAGATAACATTTCCATACCAGTTGTTAGGTTTTAAAGGGGATAAGTTGACATTATTTGTGAGCTGAGAGAGTGAGAGAAGATGGAATTCTTATCACTTTATTCTTTAAACTTATTTACACATCAAATCTGAATTTGGACCAGAGTCTAAAATCTGTTCTGAGGCTTTCTACACTAACACTATCACTCATTTTGTTTTTGTTTCTTTTCTGATTTGAGCCTTTGTAGACTGTTATACTATAAACTCATTAGGTTATTCTAGAAGATCTTAATATAGTTGAGGGTATACAAAAAATGTGAGAACATAATGTTACTAACTGGAAGGAGAGATTATTGTCTTATTTATATGTTATATGCCTACCAGGGAAGAACAAATTCAGGTAAATATGTTCAGGTAAAAGTAATAACTCAGTATGATGTCTCAGTAAACCCAAATTATATACACCTAGGATTGTGGGTGAATCTATAATAGAATGTTAGAGGGTAACTGCTAGATGTCACTTTAATAGCAACTGTCTAATATTGCAATATATTGCAGTAGATGAATTACACTTTCAACCTTTCTGAATATTCAACTCCTTGTAAATACTATAATTATAGAGATATTTATATAGTAACACCTTCTACCTTTGTATGTCTTGAAATACATCAGTGATGAGTGATCTGTTTGAAAAAGATCAAATGTTTTTCTGAAGGCTTTATCTCAGTGGAGTACAAGTGCTTTGGACTGTTTTGGTTTCATATGAGATATGCTGAGATATGCTTATCTCATTGGCTTATAGGAAATACTTATTATAGGAACCAGCTTCCTTCCTATGGCATGCATTTTAATTTTTATGAATATATTAATCAGGGATAGGCAAAATTATTTGGGGGAAGTGGAAGAAGCAGATGTTAGACTGATGCACTGTAGAGAAGTTCGTACTTTTGCCATTCCATTTTTAGATACTTCATCTCATATGTAGAAGTATGATAAGTTTAATTTTTTACCTATCTTATAGCTTCTGCTAAGACGAGGTCCAATCAGTACCTTTTATGAAGCTGTGGATAAATATTCATTTAAAAGGATAACTAAGTGAGCTGGAGTCTGATCTAAAGCCTTGTAAAATTAATGTAACTTACTACACTGAGATCAGTGGACCTTGGTCTAGGCTTCAAGACACTGAAGGCTTGGGGAATGTTACAAATATAGTTTCAAAAACTCATAACGAAGCTGTAATTCACTCTTTTGGCTTCAGAGTTCTACTTTTCTCTTGTAAATATGTGGCGATATATCCTTATCTATTCTGTCTCTAGTTATGATTACAAGGACCTTATAAAGGGACTGTCCCATTTCGTCCTCATAATAATTTGGGATAGCTAGAACTGAAAATATATTTATTAGAAAATGATACAAGCTGTATAAAGCCTCAAATGAACCACAGAAATAACTGCATCTGTAACTTTGCTTAAAAAATATATATATATTTTTTATACGTATAGAGATTAACCTATCTTAAAATCAAATACGTTAACCAAACACTCTTAAAATCAAGTTATAAATTGAGTATATTGAACTTCAAGTCTTTATTCTGCCTCAGTTTGGACTACATACTCAAATCTGTATCTATTTCATATCAACTATATGCATTTGAAATGATGTGATTACTACTGACCAGTTGATTCTCTTTTTGCTGTGTTCTTTTATGGGAACTGGTGAATCATGGCCTGAATCACTGATTAATCAACTGAGGTGGGCACTGAGTCAGCCACAGGAGAACAGGTGAAGGCAATTCACCTATGTGACCAGAAGGGGCGCAGTCTGGCTCCACCTTTCCCAGACCCCATTTAAGGGCTGACCGCCAATAGGGAAGGATCTCTTGTTGGAGATCCCTCCTGTGTGGAGTTCTAGGCAAGCTTTGACCTTCAGTGACAGGTGAGCCCTTTCTAATTTATCAGGTATCTTTATGGCATCTGGATAATCTATCTGAAAATATACTGTCCATCTTTGTTATGTTGTGTGGGTACTATTCATTTAGTGTATTCACCCTACTCTTCTTTAGCCATGTCTTTGAGAATGGTCTGTCACAAACTTCAGCATCAGGTGTGCTTAGTCCTTACCCCTGATGTAGGGCCCATGCAACCCACTGTCCACTTGATCCTCTCCTGTTTTCCAGCTGTTTGCTATACTTTTGAGGGGGCAAGCTTCCAGTATCCTGTCACCAGCTCTGCTCCTATAGGCTTCCTCTAAGCCCCTATAATGAATTTATAGTCTTTTGGCAGTATATACGAGCTACTCCTCTGTAATAACTTTACCAGAAGGGAAGCAAGATGGAAAGATACATGAGATTTCTGAGGAAAACACTGACACTTATTTTAACAGAGCCTTATATTTTTATTAGATCTGGATTCTTTATTATGCTCTGAATCCTGAGGAGGAAGTTTCTACTGAAGTGACCTTATTAGGACTGAGAGCTAACCTTCTGTAAACTGAATATATAGCATTTTTTTTTCTACTGGCCTTATTTTTCTAAGAGTAACAGATATATTCAAGTTATTCTTCCATTTCAATTCCTCTACTTTTTGAGTGTTTTGTGATTCCTGGTAATCAGTTTTGAGACTTACTGTTACTCTCCTTACTAGAAAATGCAAACTTTAAGGGCACAGCTGAGGAGCTCTTGTGCCTATATCTGAGGAAATCATTCGTGAGATATGCACCAAAACATTTGTTGTCAGCAGGAGAGGTGACATCATGCATGGCTATCCAAAACATAGCTTGTCTTTAAGTTTGATGTTTCCGCTGCTGAAATGTAATGCTCGCATCTGCTGTTTGGTCTCCATGAACATCAAGTGAGCATCAATGAATGCCAATAGGTGTGATTTTTTTTTTCCACTTGGGGGAATTCCTTGCAACACATTTGCTTCATATGACCTTCCATTTCAGATGACATTTTGTCAGACCGCCCCTCTGCTGCTGTCTGTCACACAGAAACCAAATGCAATCAAATGTTGGTGAGACGGTTCAGCCTCTACTGCCATAATGCCAATATCTTCTTCTGATGTTGTAGTCCAATGGAATCAAACAGGAGGCACTACTTTTTGAGCATCCATCATATGTTAGGTCACATTTCCTCTCCTCTTCTAGAGGAGATTTTTAGGATCTCTGCCTCAGGATCACATACACTGCTTGTTGTTGTTGTTTAGATGGTGGAAATGAGGACAATTGTAGAAAATATTTCTAAAGTTTATTTATGAATACCCTTTGAATAATGGTTTATTTGAAGGTCTGTATGAATGTTTACAATACAAAGTAGAAAGTTCTGAAAATCCTTTAGTTTGGGTTGAGTTGCAGCTCCTTTTCTGAAGGAAGTCCTATCTGTTTTTTTTATTATTCACTGAGTTTATTCTACTTATTTAACTGGGAAGAAGTTATTAAAAGACAGGATTCATTCAGTTCAGAAAAACTATTTTATCCACTCCTTACTGAACTATGAACTTACTGAGCTATACTGAAACTTACAGAGCCGTAAATGCCCTCATTGTAAGTTGGACGTAAATATTGTCTATAAATGCTGGCTCCTGAATAACATACCTTTCTTGGAAAGGTTCAAAGACATACTATAGCAATATCAATGTTGCTTGAGTTATGAACATCTGTTCAGAACTCTTCTGTAGTCAGCAGTTCTCTTTTACAAGCAAAAATCTATAGAAAAAATCAAACTATAACTGTTACATCAGTTAAAGACTTTTCACACCTATGCAAGTTACAAGTTTATACATGCTTTCACAAATCAATGAAATTTAAATGAATACTTGCCACCATTTTGTGCACAGAAGTATTACTAACGTTCTCTCAGGTAAAAAGAAAGTTGAAACTTCTCTAATCCCAGTGAATTCCTATTTTATCTGTATGCAACTCTGTTAATATATGGGGAAAATTCAAAGATGAAAGTATAATAAAATGTAACATTGTCTTGGTTGGAAGTATGGGTATGATGTTCTTTGTGAACCAAAATTAAATTGAGTAGATTAAATGAAAGTAACTTAAGACTGTTGTATGCCAGTTGATCAGTATTTGGGAAAGACAGTGCTAAGTGCCATTGAAGAGAGATGTTGAACGGAGTATGTGACAAATATCACACTTAAGTAAATGCTGCCTCTTAGTTTCTATCAGAAGATAGATGTTATGGTCATTCTAAGGTATCAAGTATGGAAGAAACCTATTTCACAATGCTCTTCATTACTTGATGATTTACTGAAGATTGTATGCAATTTTAGACTACTTCGTATTTCTGCATGCTTTCTTTATATTTTTTGTAATCAAGTTATTCTATTGTATCTCAGATGCAAAAATGGGACTACCACGCTATTCTGAAATTCTTTCTAGGAGCAAAGTATTTCATTTCAGAGTCATTCTTTTGCTTATTTGTCTCTGTCTTCAAAAGCTTTTTTTTTTTTTTGGTATTCAGCCAAATATCTGTTTCATTCATTTATGAATGGAGAGGTTTTTTTGTTAACACCTTGATATTTACTTTACAAAACAAATGACCTTACGTGGTCTTTCTATCATAATCTTAAAAGGTTAAGCAGAGAAGAACAATGATTAGTCATCTGTAAAGTAAATCATCTAGTTTATGCGGTATGTTTTGTGTACGTTTTCTTCTATGAAAAGAAGTTCATAGAGAAGGCTACATTTCCAGGAATGGACATCAACTTTCTCTGTAGTATTTCTTTATAATTGGATGCTCTTCAAGTACTGCAGACAGAAAATGAAGGCTGAGTTGAACACTGTTTTGTGTTACTGTGATTTCTTTCACTTTTACGTTGGTTTTGATATGTTATTGGAAATGACTATGTGGGAATATCTATTCTTTCAGGTAACATTGTCAAGGGACTTTGTGAAAATACATATCTTTTATTTATAACTGTAAATATTTGGACCAGTATCACAAAGAGAACATATTTTTGGATTTCATCCATACACATTAGTCAAATCATATCTTGTACATACTCCTTTATTTGAAAATCAACATTAACACCCACTGTAAAGGATTTTAGTTTTTTTAAAAATAGAAATATTTAGAAGTCTGACTAAATGAAGGAGAATGATTCTGAGCTCAATATTCAGGCTGCTATGTATTTTCTTTGTATTAGAAGTTCACAGTGTTAAATGAATGAGTTTGTATCATATTTGACATATTTAATATTTCTTAGCATGGGGTCTGATTTTTGTTAAAAGAACAGATGGAAATGGTGGGAAATTGATTTTAGTTCCTTCTGTACTTGTGCGTTCCACATTCAACATGGATATACGTATAAGGAAAGAGTTGCTATGGGCCTATAAATCCCCATCACTTATGTGTGAGCTGTACCAACTCTTTTTGTTTTGTTTTTCAATTAACAGTGTTAACTTGTGCACCTCCGGGAGGGGAAAAAAAATCTTGTGTTGTTTTTTGTTGTGGTTGTTGTTTTTGTTTCTTTTCCCCAGTTAAGTGTTCCCTCTAACTGCTTTAGAATAGGCAAAGTCTGCCACAAGCCTGTGGAAGTCTTATGAGTACATATCCCAGTATCTCCTAAGAGAATAAGTTAAAGTTTCTACGGGAGTAAAAAGCATTATTTTGATAATCCTTTAATAATGTGTTTTCTGGAAGATACATCTCAAAAGTTTTGTCCAGCACACTGAGGAGATAGTAACCTTCTGTTGTGTTTTAAACATGCAGCACCACTCAACCTGTCACTCCCACAAAAGTAGGATGAGGGGAGAACTAGAAACAAAATAGGATTCATGAGTTGTGATAGAAACTGTTTGCCAGGATAGAAAAGGAAAATGGAAGCCACAATGTGATGACACAATGCAGTTCTCTATTGTAAAAAGAAACAAATATTTGTTTAATTAAAACAAATATTTGAAAATTCCCATGGAATGTTCAATATCGTCTTCTATGTTTTATATTTATCATATAGAGCCTCAAAAAGAAAAATTTGACTTTGGAAATTTTGCCAGCCCTCAATTCATTTAATCAAAGTCAGAACATTCATGAGTTTTTTTTTCTCTCATTTTCCTTCTCACACACTAACACTCAGGTTCACAAAATAAGCAGTACACCCTGGATGTAATTTCCTTAAGAGTGGTGATTAACTGTAGAACCTGAATAAAAATTTATCTTTTTGGTCACAGTCCTTACTGTAACTAAGTGATAAGTTTAACTGGTACTGTAATAATGTCTTCGTTTGAAATTATTGAATATATTCATTAATGTAAAGTTTTTATTTTTTAGGTACTCATTCTTGAGTGCTACCAGTTGAATTCCTGTTGCACACAGCTTTAATGTGTGCTGCGTGCTCGAACTTCTGGTAAGACTTTACTTTTTTTTAAATTATACCACATTAAATGGTTGATATTCCAGGATCATTAATAGCTTCCAGAATGTTATTTTGCCACCACATGAAATAATAATTAATGAATGCAGCAAAATATAGTCCCATCTACATTTACAGAAATCTAAACTTCTACATTACTAAAAGTCTAAATTCCTGAGGTATATAGCATACAATACAGAAACCTGCATGATTATATGTAAAATTAGCAACATATATGCAATTCTTACATATCTTCTAGCTTTTAGACTTTCCTACCCTTTTAGAGTTTCCTTTTGTTTTTGAATTTAAGATACTTTCTTAGAGTAAAAATATAACAAAAATGTTAAGAATGTCAATGCATTTAATTCTAGACATATCTTGTTCTAATGAAGGCTCCTCTTTACAAAATAGTCATTTTTAAACAGGGATTAAGCTTTTAAAGTATACAAACAAGGCTTAGGGACAGCAGGGGAGAGGTGGGCAAGAAAATGGTTTGTAATAACAAAAAGGTATGGACTATATTTAGCAGCATATATTAGTGATTTATTGATTGAGTCAGTTAAACAAAGACTGAAACTATAACTGACCATTTCAACCTCAATTTCAGCAAAAAAATATTTATGAAAAACATCTACCTAGCTTATTTTCTGATTATTAGTTGTGGCTTGAGTAGAAGGTAAATACAAAATGTGAAGTAATGAACTGAACTCATACAGTTTTACTTTTGAGAAATGGGTCCAAAATCTCTTTCGGTTCCCAGATAATTTGAGAAGTCAGTGAAGAGATCTGGATATGTATGTGTGCGTGTACACATGGATTCATATTTATATATAATCACTGTGCAACTTTGTTCAGTTACAGTATCTAAATTCCTTAATATAACAGATATACATAGGCAGTGTGCTCTTACACTTGCTGCTTAGTCAAATATTCTGAGCATGACATAAGTTGTTGGTGTTCTGATGATATGCAATAAGAGATCTCTTAAACTTAAAGAGATCTCTCTGTGACTTTCTTTGTAAGTTCTTACTAGAGACAATAACGTTATGAAGGCCTTTGGCATCAGTGCTGATAATATCAGTAAAAATTAAGTAGTTAAATAGCATTCCTACTGAAATAATGAAATAAAAAATTTAGAAGAAATTTTCTATTCTATATGGTACTGCTGTGATAGAAAATTTTACTGGGGACTGGCAGCTTGAGAACAAGTCAAGCATAAACTAAAGCATCTTATGGGTAGCAAGAGGAATTACTGTGACTTAGGAAGCAATGCAGTAGTAATGGCAAATTACAACATTCTGTGACCTGAGCCAGCTTCACTGGATAATTTGAGAAGAACTTTCCTTACTCCCCCTCATATATACGTTGTCTGCGTTCTTATGAAGTGAAATGTGGAGTGACAAGAAGGGGAATAATTATACTTTTCAGAGGTCTGTGATCTAATTCAATATTCAGAAATACTTAATGACAGATGAAAGCAGAGAGTCTTTACTTTCACATTACTTGCTTAGCTAACACCCTTTCAGCTTGTTGTATCTCTTGTGCCTTTTTTTACTTAGCCCATGGGAAAATCTTCGCACCTAATTTTAAAGTGGTGAAGGACGTGCTGTGTAAGGATTAAATCACCAGTTGTCTAGGTAGACAGTTTTGGGGTTGTGCTTTTGTGTAGATGCCTTGTGTAGTAGGTTGATACATGTGGGGATCAGAAAGACACACAGGATATTTGTTGTTGTTTTTGTATAACCAGCTAGGAAAGTTCCTTGCCAAGAGCACTTTGGTGACATGATTGGTTCCTAATTATATTATAATATAAAAAGCGATGTAAATATATTGTTCCAAAATAATGCCTCCCATTTATTTTCCTGAAAACCACAGCAGCTCAGTGTGATAATTTTCTCTATCAGCTGCATCGTCACCACTAGTGGCTATTTATTTTCACCAGCAATGAACAAGAGCTTGCATGCCACGTTCATAAAAATCTGCTTGGCTGTCTGCAATGTGGCTTCTCTTTCATATTACTATCATTACTGCTGAAATGCACCATTCACCACTCCACTATGGTCACATCCTCTGGCCTCCACAAACATTTGGACTGTGAGGTGGGTTGAGAACTGGCTGACTGGCAGAGCTCAGAAAGTTGTGATTGGTGGTGCAGAGTCCAGTTGGAGACCTGTACTTAGCGGTGTTCCTCAGGGGTCGGTGCTGGGTCTGGATCTGTTCAACATCTTCATCAGATCCCTTGATGAGGGGATAGAGCCTACCCTCAGCATGTTTGCTGATGATACAAAGTTGGGAGGAATGGCTGACATGCTGGAAGGCTGTGCTGCTATTCAGCAAGACCTGGACAGTCTGGAGAGTTGTGTAGAAAGGAACTAGATGAGGTTTAACAAGAGCAAGTGTAGAATCTTGCACCTAGGGAGTAATAGCTACATGTGCCGTTACAGTTTGGGGGGTGATCTGCTGGAGAAAAGCTCTGAGGAGAGGGACCTGGGTATCCTGGTGGATGACAGGTTGACCATGAGCCAGCAGGTTGCACTGGTGGCCAAGAAGGCCAATGACATCCTGGGGTGCATTTAAAAAATAATAATAAAAGCATAGCCAGCAGGTCGAGTGAGGTGATTCTCCCCCTCTACTCTGCCCTGGTGAGGCCTCACCTGGAGTATTGTGTCCAGTTCTGAGCTCCCTGGTACAAAAATTTCAGGAATCTCCTTGAAGGAGTCCAGTGGAGGGCTACAAAGATGATAAAGGATGTGGAGCACCTCCCTTATGAGGAGAGGCTGAGAGACCTGAGTCTGTTCAGCCTTGAGAAAAGAAGACTCAGAGGAGATCTGATCCACATCCATAAATATCTAAGGAGATATCTAAGGAGTGGGAGGCAAAGGGATGAGGCTGAACTTTTCTCAGCAGTGTGTGGTGATAGGATGAGTGGAAATGGCCACAAATCGATGCATAGGAAGTTCTGCATAAAGGTGCGTGGGGACTTCTTCACAGTGCAGTGATGGAGCACTGGCACAGCTGCACAGAGAGGTGGTGGAGTCTCCTCTGGAGATGTTCAAGACCCACCTGGATGCCTACCTGTGCAACCTGGTCTAGGGGCCTGCTTTGGCAAGGCACTCTGATCTCTAGAACCCTACAATTCTGTGATTCAGCAAGCATCAATGAATGTCAGTAGACGTATGTCTTTCACTGTGGATAAGTAAAACACCATTTTGTCACTGTCCCTCTGCTGCCATCTGTCTCACAGAAACAGATATTAAATCTAATCTCTACTACATACATAACACTGGAGTAGGCAGTACTTGTAAGTTGAAAAATACATGCATATCTGTATTTCACAGAATGATAGAATCCTTAAAGTTGGAAGGGACCTTTAAAGGTTGTCTAGTCCAACCTCCCTGCAATGAACAGAGACATGCACAGCTAGATGAGGTTACCCACAGCATGATCCACCCTTGCTTTGAAAATCTCCAGGGATGGGGCAGCCACCAGATTTTTTGGCAATCTGTTCCAGTGCCTCACCACCCTCACTATAAATTCCTTGCATCTAACCTAAATCTACCCTCTTTAAGCTTGAAATCATTTTCCCTTGTTCTATCACCACAGATATTGAAAGATCACATCGGAGTCTTTTCTTCTCCAGGCTGAAGAGCCCCAGCTCTTCCAGCCTGACAGCTATTTGAATGATCTATCTGGAAATGGTACAGAAATTTTGAAATTTGATAATTTCAAAAAGTAACTTAGAGGTACTGTCAGTTTGTACTGGGAAAAAAAAATGTTGACAGGTCATGAATTTAATTTTGTATGGGTTGGAATGTGGGATAATAACACTTCAAGTTAGAGATAGCAGAAGACAAAATAAAGGCAGAAACTGCAGAAGAGACAAGACGAAGCTTAACATATTACTCATGGGAAATGCATGACATCATCATAGTTAATCAGTGAAGATATTTTTGCCTGTTACTTAAGCTATTAATATTTCATGAATAAGATGGCTCTTATGTGATATGAATCCAGTTACTCTTCAGACCGTCAACATCTGAGAAGTTGCCAGGCTAATACAGAATGCCAAGATATATCTTGCAAAACAAGTTAAATAAATGACCTCGTTACAATAGGCTACAGTAGCAATCACTGAAGACTTTAGTGAGAAGGGACTTTTATTATTATATTTTTAGCAAGAAGTCTTCTGGGAGCTGTTTATTTGCTTCTCCTTGTGCCACCCAGCTGTTCCTTCCTTTTGCGGTCTTAGGGCTAATTACATAATGTCCCTAATTTATACTCGCTGGTAAATCAGATCAGAGCATTACCTGGAGGGCAAGCTCTAATTAGAGGAATTTCAGAACAAATTGTCTAAAGAACTTGTTTAGTGTGATTAAATGTAAGTGATGGGCCTCCTTCTCTCTTTATTTCCCTCTTTAAAAACATGAATATTTACGTTATACAATGAACTTGGCAGATTAAGAAAAGAATCCCAGCAATGACAGTGCTAATTATAGGGATATAAAACAAATGCCAGTGCTACCAGAGAGAGCAAATTGAATTCCCTGTCTGTGGATAAGTGCAGATGGATTTTGTATTCTCTCACTATGCTTTTAATATCATAAGGTGTATTACGTCATTGGTGAATGAAAAAGAAAGAGAGAGAGACTGTATTTCCAAGGAACAGAGGAGGAAAAAAAAGTACTCCGTTTTTTAGATAAAAGTCCTAAATATTGTAAAATGTCTGGTCTTGTCTTTATAATTGTTAAACTACAACACAAATTTATTGAGATGTTATCATAGCCCTTGCTGAAAAGTAGAAATGAATGAGTAGAAATGCCTCTCTGTACTTTGACTGGGGAAGGATGGAAAGCTCCTCTGTTAATATCATTACCAATAATTAAATAAGATGAAAGTGGGATGACTCCTATCTCATGCTGTTTGTAATAGCTGTCTGGAGTTCATAAGAAAAACAGTCAAAGACAAAAAAGGAGTTGAAGTTTAATACAAGTAGAGCTGTGACTCTTCTGTCTTATTGGTGGTGCCACTTCTAATTAAAGACTTTAGAATCAGATTTGTCCACCAAGACTAACAAGCAGAAAAAAAGTTAATGGAAATTTAGGAAACATATGTTGACAATGTAATACTTTATCTCACTCTGTTCTTATGAAAATATAATCTTTTTCACGAGAGGATGAAGAGAGTGATATATTATCATGTTTCATCAAGAGTTCTCCTGATCTCTGTGAATTCCTACCTTATTGTGTGAATTTGAGATTGTCTAACATTCTTTGTTAAATTAATTGTTCTGATTGTACCTTGAATGCACTGACTTTACTACCCTAGAGTGTCTAATGTAATGTAATATAAAGTCAGTCTTCATCCTCAAACGACACTCACTTATGTATAGGACATAATGTAAACTCTTTTGCCGGGAGATAACCGGAACTCATTTTTTATCGTCTTCTTGTTGTAAAAAAAAAAGATTTTGGGACTGGTATTGCAAAGATTATTTTAATATGTGCTCCTTTCTCAGACACATTACAGAAATTCAGTAATTACAGATGAAATAATAGTTTCTATTCCCTGCCTTTTAATAAGATGCAAAAAAAAAAAAGTGAGCAGCATATGAAGTCTGCTAAACAGGGATTGAAACGCTTCGAATTGCTTTCAAACCATTCTTTACTGTATTTAAGAACTAGTAGCTTCCTAGTCTCCCTAGGTAAACAGCTCTGTTGAGAAAATAGTAACCAGCTGAAACCGGTATACATATTCCTAAGGGAAGATCCCCCATAAGAGAACCGTGAATACTGATGGAGATATGTAAGTGCTGAGATTTCTCTAATAAGAGCAGCAGTTAATAACTCAGGCAAGGTAAAATAAAGAGCCAAAATCTTTGTGTGTTACAGTTTAGGTTATGATGCTAATCTCCCAGAAGGATTAAAAAAATTCTTAAGAAAAAAAAAGTAAGAAAAATACTCTCAAGGAAAAAAACTTTTTTTCTGTTAAAAAAAAAAAAAGGTAATTATTGAGTTATAAAATATATATATAAACAAATTCATTTCTCTAGATCTTTGGCTACAGAATTGGTAGTCATATCCCATCTAATATTATCTTGTTAGGTTAATTCTCAAGAACTCCTGTGTATATTCACAGCAGTAAAGAATGTCCCTCAAACCTTTGTCTTGAAAAACCTTCATCTTGAACTTCGAAAGAAATGACATATACTGGGATACAGTTTGCTCTTTAACAAGAAGTTTGTTGAATCCCTCTGTATACAAGCTGTGTTTAGCTGATTTGTTTTCATATACTTTGTTTCTCCCAGTTTCAGGGCATGTATCTGACCTCCTTTATTCAAGAACCTGTTTTAGCTGTGTAGAGCATGGCTAGTAACAAATATTTATAATTTGTTTCTTTAAACCCTCCTTAGTGGGTGTTACTGCAGGGCTGGCCGGGTCTGCTGTTTCTAAACATGGTTTGTGCTATGGTCTGACAGGTCATGTTGGCCTTGAAACAATAACTAAAAGGTGAATTTGAGGAAGTGGAAAAGAAGTGGAAGAAATATTTCCTTATATGTTCTTTGAATTGCTTTTGGAGTTCAGTGAATCCCAGCTTGATATCAGATGCTTGATACTATTAAGCCTTTTCTGTCATACCTGAAATATTTGGTTAGGGAAATTATATGTATTTTGGGATGCTATAAAATAATTAAGTGTTCAAAAACTCATTCAAAATTCCTGAGTTAAGTGGATATTTAATTTAAAGTGAAGAAAGAAGGTATGCTGCAGAGACAAAGGCAGCCATAGGCCATGGGAGCAGTTAGATCTCCTTATTTTCATCTTTCAGAATTGGTGGTTGTGCTCCCAGCAGCTGCATGGCACAGGGAGGTGGGATGATGCTGGAACTGGTCTCTGGAGGTAATACTGCCCAGGTGAACGTAGAGGCTCAACCTGCTCTTTTCAGGAAGAACCTTAGCTCATGGAGAAAACAGTCATTTTCTTTACAGTGGAGATGCTCTTAGAAGTGTTAGGTGTATATCGACAGAACACTACTAGGTATCTCTTTTGCAGGTTGGTTGGAGATTCCCTTCAGAGTTAGGCTTGCAAAGCACACAGAGATGTCCTATGTGTTTTGTTTGGGGATGTACATTCTACACACACTCACTGTTAAACCACTCATGCACTGCCAGAGGGATGAAGGTTTGTGGCTCATTCAGATTCAAAGATCATGTGGACAACAGAGAAGAAAGAAATGCTCAATGAAGAGTGTCTGCTGTTTTGTTTTTTTTTTTTTTTGTCTTTTTATACTAAATGTAACAAGCTGCCAAGTACATCTAATACAAGTGCCCTATCCCTTCTTTCTATGAGTAATCACATAGCTATCTGTACTACCACAAATGTTCATGTTGGCTTGGGGATAACAAAAAAAGAGCCAGAGATCCTACCATATTGTCAGCTTTAAATTTAGAGGTAATGAAATATTTATCTGGAGTGACTGGGAAAGTTTGCATGCCCTAAAAGACTGTAAATATATGTATTTCATAATGCCAGTGTGTTCTTGACTGCATCATCCAATCTGCCTGGATTTTCCCCCCATAATGATGACAATAAAAACTTTCTTGTCATCATTTTTCACTTATCTTTTGAAGTTTCTCATAAAAGTTATTTGCTTATTGATAACTCATGCACTGAGGTTCGATTCCTGGTTCAGGTTCCAGGCAGTGCTGTATTATAAATAGTAATAATATACCTATACTTTTGAGCACTGTTATATATGTATATACATATAAAGACTATGTTAAGTAAAGCCAATAGAATTATACTGTAGAATTATACTGAAATGAGATTTAAGGCTGTGACACCATGTTTTTACAGGTGTTTTAAAGGATATTTTAAAGAAATGGTTTAAAAAAAGAAATAGCAGTTAGGCTGCGCACCCTCATTTCCTTTGTGACAATTAAGGTATTTTTGTCTTCAAAGAGTGTCTTTCTAAAACAGATATATTAAGAATATGTCATTGAATGAAGTAATGTTATGCTTACGTTTCTAAAATACACGTAAGATTCCTAATTCATAATTGTTATAGTAATTAGTTGTGATGTTCATAGCTGGACTAAATGCCAACAACTGCCAAATAAGTGACAACTTAAAAGTAGAGTTCTCACACAATGGGCGAAACCACATCAAACTTCCTTCTGGACTATTTCATTCATGAGCCAATTCAGGGTACACTACCAATAAAGAAAACTTAGCTTCACACACAAGAGCTCCTGAGCAAGAGTGTGGTAGGAAAAAGATTTTAACTTCATACTCTGATTCATAATATTTCTATTAACTGCTGTATTAGAACAAGTTAAGTTTATAGTGCTTGATTGAAAAATTATTTTATTTGCTCAAGCTTGGAGTTAAAACTGTGCTATTCCTTGACTCTGTGCCTATAAAACAGACAGTGTTCATAGCCCATAAAATAAAATAGATTAACTCTTTACTTACAACCTATCAATATTTTGCCATCTAGAAAGTGCAAGGAAACTAGAATTACATGGTTTAATTTCTTACATTCTAACAGACTGGAAAAAGATTCTACAGAAGTATAATTTTCATGGAATGTTATGCTGTTTTGAAACAAAATTTACAATTGTGAATTCCACTGTATATATATATTATAAAATTTTATCCAGCTTTTCACTTTCTCATATACTTTAGCTGAATGTTCTAATGAATTTCTATATCTGAATGAGCTGACACTTCTCATTATGGTTCAAAGCTCCTAACTTGTTGCATATGATCTATTCTCCCATTCCTTTCACTGTCTCTATCAATCCCCTAAGTAAGTGCTTTTTAAGGGATATTAGAAAGAAGGTGGCCTACAGATTGTCAGGCCTGGCAAACTGGAGGCCAGATAGTTGCAGTTCACAAACTATGTATTCTGGGAATATTCTGATAAACAATCTTTAGTCAGGACCAGTTTTCCAAACAGCAATTCAGCATATAATTCTATTTGTTGGAAAAAAATATATAGCTGTCTCTTTACATTCAAGAGTTAAACAATAAACATGACTAATGACATTTCTGTTTTAATGTGCAAAACTATAGTTATTCTAAAATGACAAGTATACCCAAAAAGAAGTGTGGATGTGTTTATTGACTCTATAGAGCAGATGCAATTTTTTTTCTTGCATATAATAATGCATTTTTATAAGCTAGGTTCAAACAAGGTGGTGGGGTTATTGTTTGTTTGCATGTATTTGATTTTCCAAACTGCTTTCAGACAGGAGGTATAAAGAAAGCCTTGATCAAACTTCTATCCTAAAAATGCAGAACCACAGAATAATTTAGGTTGGTAACCATCTCTCTAGTCCAAAACACCTGTTAGGGGAGGATAGAGCTAATTTCAAAGTCAGATCAAGCTTTTCTGGATCTTATTGAGTTTTTAATATATTCAAACTTGAAGATTCTACATTTCCAGGCAACCTTTTCCACTGCATATTCATGTTTATTTTGATCTTTTTCCTTGTATGTGTTCAGAATTTCCCATGTTGCCGCACATGACTTATAGCCAGAAAAGTCTGTCTCCAACTTTCCTAAAATCATTCTTCCGTGTAGTTGAAGACTGCAATTAGACACCTTTATCAAGGAAATTCCCTACTCATAGATCATTTACTACATTCCTACTGAACCTACCTACTTTGATTAGTCAGTATATGTATTAGGAGATGTGTAAATAAGCAAGTAAACACGGCCCCTAAAAATGCCTGAGAGAAGGATATTAACTTCCTTTAATCTTCCAGTCACACATCTTACAACCTGTGACTGCTTGTATTTTTCTCTGTCCGGCAGTGGATCCACCTGCAGTCAGAAATGGCTTGACCAGATGCCTCTCAGCAACACTTTTCTTTGCTTCACCTTTTGTCCAGTGCCTCTGTGGGTTCTCCAGGTGATCTGTAAATAAGAAGCTTCAATCCTCCAGCCTCTACCGTTCTTAAGCATTCAATCTTCATGTTTTAATCCTAGGCTCTCTGAACTCCCTTAGCCTAACCTCTCTGATACTTTCCATTTGCTTTTGGAGGTACAAGTAGATTTATGAAATAGATCCTTACTTTTGAGTTTACTATCCTTAATTTTCCTTAATTATTTATCCTTATTGTTAATTTTGAACCCATTTAGAGTGAATAGCAATAATAAAATAGGAAGAAAAAAAATACATATTCATATACTTATAATGCAGAATTTTTACATATCTGTGCGAATTCTGTCTCTCTTTGAAGGACTGCAAGAACTCCCACTGACTTCAATGGAGTAGGACTTACCCCTATTATTTTATGAGAAATCTCTGATGAGGACTCAAAGTCTGAACTAGCTTGTAGACTTTGAGGTATGGAGTATTTCTTGCAAAGGATTTCCGGTATTAAAAGCAGTCAAAACTTTTATCTTTCTCAGGAAAAGTTCTTTTAATAACTGGATAGTAAAGATCTAACATGGAAGTCCCATTATACTAAATAAAAAAGATGAATTTATTAGATTGGTTGCTGAACGTGCATTTAATAACTATTATTACAGATATTTTCATTTCACTATTATTAAATATGGTTATCAAAACACTCCTACTAATTGCTCTGGAATATAATTAATTAACTTAAATCCAGTGTTCTCTGATCAATTTACTGTGTTTCATGAGAGTCAAGAAAAGTTCATGAAACAGGGAACACAAGACTGTAAAAGTATTTGAGAGAGACAGGGAGAAGAGAGATTTTACAAAGCACATTAGATTGAGACTCAAATTTGGGAAACAATTTATAATCTATGTGCATGGAGATGACTATTTGGGCCCTTATAATACCCTTCTCTAGCAGAACACTAGGGACCTATGTGGATATAACTTTAAAGCTGAAAAACAAAGCAGTATGAGTTATACTTTATCTCTTGACTTTCTTAGTATCAAAAATCTATGGAAATGTGGTTCAATAAGGTTCAGATAAAGTTTAGATTTCACACCAGTAAGAATGAGAAAGATAGCAGGAATAACATCAGAAGTTATCCTTACTCAGAATCTGGCTACAGAAGTTACTTACTGCTATGGCAGTAAAACACATCCATGATAAGAAAAGAAACTATAACTGTTGCGATGGATTGCATAAATCATTAGTCATGGGGGTATTTTATTTTTCTGTTAAAGATCATCATTTCTTCTTGAACAAAAGATGACACACCCATCTTGCCTGGTAACAGCAAATTTCATGAGACTTTCTTTGCCATTACCCTAAACAAACTGTGACCACTGCAAACTCACTCATTTAGAAGGAAGGTAACAAGTCAGACTGTGGGTTTATGTCATAGTATATATATATATCACCTGTTTATTCTTCTTTCATTTAATTGAGTTGCAGAAATTCCAGTCACTTTAAATGCTCAAATTTTCTTTCTGTAGAAAACAGTGCAGGAAGCTGTATTAGTCTCAGGACTGACCTCATCCCAGGATTGGGCTAGGGCACGATCTAGGAAATCACACCTGAGTCCTCTAGATAAACACAGCATTACCCTAAGCTGTGTATAGCAGCCAAAGCAGCTCTGTTCTGTAAAGTATTCTGAGATTAAAGTTACTGATCTTTGTTTTTAGTGTTTTCAGCCGAAGCCACCCAAAGCCTCAAAATGCTTTTCTATCTGTCTACCTATCTATCTGTCTATCTATGTGTATGTAATTGTGTGTATACATGATTACAAGTATATTATTTTAAAATATATTTGAATGTACTATAACTGATTCTTGTAGAACTTTGTGTCTATGTATGACAGGATTAATAAACGTTAAAGAATTTAACTATTACCATTTCTACTCCAATATCTGCACCTGATTTCAACTTATTGTTTATATTTTTGTCCTAGACTGTTGCAGGATTTTACATCCATAGAAAAGAAAAAATAAATAAATAAAGAAAAGCCACATAGATGCTAGTGACAGGAAAATATTTTGTCTTACATCAGTATAATATTGAAAGCAAAAAGTTGCATTACTGAAATTAATGTTATTAGATAAAGCAGTCTCAATTTAATAGAAACAAGACCAACCAAATCACTGAGTATTCATCACTTTCTTCCTCTTCTATTGGCTCACTGCAGCCTTTGAACAAGCAAAATGACAGTCACTTCATAAGCAGATGATATAGTCTATGAGATTATGGTATACTGTTTTCTGGAATCCTGTTTCAAGAAACAAATTCCATTGAATCTGTATCTATGATATTTGGGTATGTGCCTTGTGAGCATACATGTGTATTCACTTTTACTTCAGTAGCGTTAGAACATTTTAATGTATGGTTTTCATTGCAGGTACTTTTGTCCTTTAGAACGTAAGATGGTCCTTATGTAATGTTAATTAACGTGACTTAATGCTTTAATTAATTAGGAAGACTTTGGAATTTCACTCTTCAAGATCTCTGTTCAGAGTGAGCAATTCAAAGAAGGATATGCTTGTAGAGATTTCATTTTTATTTATATTGTAGTATTTTAAGTTTTCTAGCAATTTCAGGAGAGCGCTCATGCTTGTTTTTACTAATTTTTACTAATTCACTCTCACCTGAGTTTCTAATGTTCCAACAGCAAGAATAAGGAAAACAGTGTAAAATTATACTACTTTCTTATTTCTAGTGGTTTGCTTAAGAGTAACTTTAATCAGGAAAATCTGTAAAGAACTAGTTAATTTTTGAGCAGAAGTTGTTGAACAGTTTTAACATAATCAAAATAGAAAATGCAGTTCCTTCTTTAAAAACTTTGAGTTTCACACTTAACTGAATTTGAAAGATCCAAGAGAAAAATTCTGATCAGTCTGCCAGTTTTCATGTGAATCCATTCCTGGCATATAAAACTTGGATGAGATTTTTGTTCTTGTGGAGCATAGTGAGAAAATAAGTGCAATCTTCATATTTCTAAGGAATCTGCCTTGTGCTTTTTCAAGGATTTAATTATTTTTTAGTGACTTCATACACTACCTATAATATTAATCAACTCATATTTTGTGCTTAGATTTATCTAAATATAGGAAGGTTGTACTATATTATCAGCAAGAATCTCCATTCTTTACTGGATGCGTTTGGGAATGTGACCACTGAGAATAAGGAAAAGGCGGAGGTTCTCAATGTCTTCTTTATATCTGTCTTTAAAAATCAGACCAATTATCCTCAGGGTACCTTACTCTCTGACCTGAGTATTCAGCAAATTTGCTGATGACACACAGCTGGGAGTAATGGCTGACACACCAGAAGGCTGTGCTGTCATTCAGCAAGACCTGGGCAGGCTGGAGAGTTGGGCAGAACATGATCCAGCAAGATGCCCCGGGTTGCCACAAAGGCCAATGGCATCCTGGCTTGTATCAGAAATGGTGTTGCTAGCAGGAGCATGGAAATAATTGGTCCTCTGTACTCATCACTGGTGAGGCTGCACCTCTCAAGTACTGTGTTCAGGTTTGGGCCCCTCAATGAAAGAAGGATATTGAGGCCCTGGAGCATGTCCAGAGAAGGGCAACGATGTTGGTGAGGGATCGGGAGCACAGGCCTCATGGGGAGCATCTGAGGGAGCAGGGATTATTCAGTCTGAAGAAGGGGAGGCTCAGGGGAGACCTTATTGCTCTCTACATCTTCCTGAAGGGAGGTTGCAGTGAACTGGGACACGGCCTCTTCTCTCATGTAACTGATGATAGGACTAGAGGGAATGGCTCCAACTTGCACCAAGGGAGATTCAGACTAGATATTAGGAAATACTACTCTTCCAAGAGAGTGTTCAGGTGCTGGAAGGGGCTGCCCGAGGAGGTGGTGAAGTCACCAACCCTGGAAGTGTTCAAGGAACATTTAGATGTTCTGATGAGGGACATGGCTTAGAGAAAACTATTGGTGATAGGTGGATGGTGGGACTGGATGATCTTGTACGTCTTTTCCAACCTTGGTGATTCTATATTTCTATGATAAATGTTATGAATTTAAGCAATCAAATAATTACATTGTTTTCAAAGACATATCTGTAAATAGGCATTACAAGTCCACAAGCGTAACAGTCTGATAATGAAAAACAAGTGCAACATATCTTCAGATGTATTTTTTATTTTTAAATCAATTCACATGACTCTATATTATGCCCCCTCTATTTCCTCATTACCTGAAATACTTCTTGTGAATAAGTTTAGCTGCCTAGACTGTTTGTGAAACCTGTTTTTAACCTTTATACAAAATGAACATTCACTACTGGCAGCATTAACATAGCATTAACACCCAATCAGATGCTTGTAGCAATTTTGTGCAAATTAATTGACCAATCCCATCTAACAGTTTGAGTAACAAATATGACATGGGACAGAGTTTGACGTGTTTGAATAGACCTTTTGTTTGCTACACTTTTGCTCCCACAGAAAGCTGCTATTCAGCATAAGCAAGCATTCTGAAAGCTAATCCACATTTCTACAGACAAGAGGTTTTCATGACCAACCCATAAAAATCAGAGAATAATAATTGAACGGATAATTTAAAATATGTTTCTAATAAAAATATTAGTAATGGTCAGAAATCTCAAATGAGCAGCAAAAATTAAATCATAGCAGAATGATTCACTGTGAATTATTCACACAGCTGTAGAAATGATTCAGTCTGACAGATTGATGGGTAGAACATGCCCATAAAAACAGGATATTCCACACTCTTTGTTATCCTTTCTGTGCTACACATTCCATTACTTTTTCTGGGATTATACAAGTACGTGCAAAGTAATTAATGACAGTCTGCAGAGAAATCTGATTTTCCTGCAAGTGCCAAATTAAAAGATACAGCTCAACAGGAGTGATTCGATGTAGAAATGGAATATTGCATTCTCAGTTAACAGGGGGAGTACTCAACTGAATGTCTTTGGCTTCAGTTTTATGAGAGTTGTGCATAAAATTCAGAGTCAATGCATTTTTCTAATCAAGGAAAACATTTCCAACTAATGTTATTGCTAGAAGTGTGTCTTTTTAAATTGCTGTACAGAGCAAACTTCCAAAGATTAAATTAGTATGATGAAATATGCTGTGGGTCATAATATTTTTCTGAAGTAACCTGATTTGTAACTGACCACTCCCTGCTCCTTTCATGTATGAGTTATAATATTTCTGCAGTTTTAGATACTTTTATCAAATTTACACAAATACTAATTAGATAAAAATGTTTATGTCTTTTGGATAATTAGAAGTTTGGCTCAAGAATGAGAGGAATTCAATTTCCTTGGAGAGCTAGACACACGCTGAATAATGTAACTTGTGGTGTGGGTGGGTGTGCATGTACAGACAAAACATCCCAGCACCGTTGCTGGTTCACAGTGAGAATCCATACCCAAACATGTCTCTTCCACACAGTCATGTTAGCACATTCTTCCTAACCTGAACATGCTGTGCACAAAGGAATTTCATGCATCACACAGTTTTTCCTTGACCTTTCCTATTGGGTTTAGGGACATATGTGTCCTCTACTTTCCCTTGGAAAATTCTAATTAAAAGAGAAGAGAGAGATTTAAATGTGTGAAATTTTAATAGAGTTTCCCAGTGTAGCAATTGTACATTATGTCATCCTGGATAAAATTTGACTGAATTAGCTTTCACAGAATGCCCACCAGACCTGCTTCTACAGGCTGTTTTGCCATCTGCACTATTAAAACATCCTCATTAAGTGTGCCCAGGGTCTAATCTCTCACAACTGATCACAAATTGTCCATAATGCACAGCCTGAAATAGAATTGCTGGAATTAATTTTTAAAAATTAAACTTGCAAATTCATTACACAAGGAAGAAAAGGATATATCTAGTTAAAGTAATTTTAGTCTGGAAAGAATGAAGATTAGCCTGGTTACAGACAATGATAAAAAAGATCAGATACTAATAAAGTATTATAATTTTCCTCAGGGGCATTCAGGAAAGTTTTAATGTGTTTATACAACAAGTATTACATAAGCTCTTTAATTTCTCTGCTGGTTTGGTTGGAAAATCCCACTATGTACAAGTATTGAGTCCTCATTGAATTTAAATAGTACAGACTCTCATAGGCTAAAGAAAAGAAACTAGCAAACCTGCTTTGTAAACTGAATATCCATCTTTCTAGATAACAGGAAGTGGGAAATACTTACTGTTTTCCTACATGCTCCTAAACAATGATTTTGTTATAAATTAAGCGCTTTCTCTCTGAAAAAGAGAAGAAAAAAACAAACAAGTAAGAGTAAGAGGAGTAAGAATCCAGAATGTGCTATCTGAAAACTGGAGCTTTAGGTTCAAGTCTTGCTCTGTGACTCATCTTCTTGTTCAGACAAGTCATGTATGTCCTGTCTGGTGCTTCTATTTCCTCCTCATTTTTCTATATCTATCTGATGGAAGGTATAGTTGTTGTATTAAGACAGAGGATGACAGTCATACTGAGGTAATTCAGTGTCAGCATTTTATCACTTAGAAGTCAGGAATTTCCTAGGATGTGTGTCTATCAATCTACAATCAATGGTATTTCAGAATTTACTCTACAATGAAATAAAGGCTACTGTGGGAATTATGCTCAGAATCCAAAGTCCTAGAACAAGAAGATTAAAAAAGCTTTCTTAGTCTGGTTCCACTTCTATTTAAAAGTAAATGGGAGAAGCATGGAGGAGACAAAGAACCAAAGTCAAGAATAGTTCAGGCATTTTTAAATGTCAAATCTGTGTAAAACTGTGAAGGGTGTTGTAAGTCTTGGCTTGAACTGGTACTATCATAATTACCAGTCTCATTTTTGGCAAGGCTAAAACCTAAAGACTATGAATATCCGTTAGTTTGAACTCCTAGTTCTGTCAAACTTGAGGTTTCCCCTACTATGCAATTTACATGGTGAGGGTGCACAAAGACACAGCAGCTGGTAAATCTAGCTTCTCACTGTCCTTCTGCAAAAGAAAATGGGTATATCTTGTCATGGTTTGACAGCAGGTTTTTACACTTCAGTAGAATTCAGAAAATCAATAGAATGCTTACAAATTATGCTTTTGGATGCAGAATATGTTTCATCTGAAAACAAATGACTCCTTTTCTAGCATACTGAAGAAAATAACATTTTTTGATGACAGCCCTAGTGTCCACCTTTAGGAGTAATATGCTATATGCATATATGCTATATGCTTTTGCATTTTTTCTACCCTCTCTGTCCTACTCTGTCTCATAAATGTTTCCAAAGTTGGACATCTGAACAATTATCTCCTTAAATAATATAGGAAAAGACCACATTTAAATGTATAAGATAAAAAGTCCATTATTAGAACTGCTTTTGAAGAGTTAAAGAGGAAGAAGACCCTTCACAACATGGAAAGTCACCCTTGCACTCCTCTGATGAATCCATTTGGATTTTCAGGCAATTGCTATTCCTTGTATGTCTTTGAACTAGGAAATTTGACTGCCACATCACACTCTAGCTCTTGGTTCCCTTGGAAAAAAAAACCAAAACGATGAAGTCCTGAATACCTTTTCCTTTATGACCTAACAGCAACAATGAAGTATGCTCGGGAAATAGATGAGTATGTGCTCATCTTAACATTAAATTACCATCACCATTCTAGTATAAGTGAGTAGTGCATTGATTAGCATGTACCTTCTTCTCTTGTGCATGCAAAGTCATTATGGTGGCAAGTTTCTTCACATTTTGCACACTATATCTGTCAAGAAAAGATATGGACTAGACAGCTCAAAAGACAAACTTTCAGCAATAAGAGAATGACTAAGAAGGGAAATTGCACAGGCAAAATTCAGTGTATATCTCTTCAGAGGGATGCTGACATATAACTACTTATTCAGAAGGACTAGGTGTGGCAATTCTTAACTCTCCCTCTGGTCTTCCACTCAGTCTTAACAGCAGTAAAGAATAATGTTAATAAGGCATTTAAAAAGACCAAATCAATAGCTGCACCATGCAGCTGCCTTCTCTTCAATGAGGTCTGAAGACCAGTGACTAAGGGAGTTTACTCAGTGCTAATCATTCATTGAAATAATTGGATTGCTACTCATTTGCAATGACAGAAAAAATCCAGTTCAGACTAGTCAGAAGCAGAACAGTTTTTTGTTGTTGTTGTTTTTTGTTTTAATAAATACCCATCAGATTTGATTTACTCACATCACATCATCATTGAGGCAAAAAGATCATGCATTTTCCAAACCAGCAGCAAGAGCACAAGAGAAGGGTGAATAGATATAAGAGCAGAGTGTAAAATAACTGCTATCTGTAGATTTCCTAATATTGGTTCCTAGATTAAGAGAGATTCTTTGCATCTACTTAGATTTACACTTAAATACTTAGACTGTCAATAGTTGAACGGTAGAAAGAGGCAGAGGGTACCAAGCAAGGAAAGGCCACAAAATACTTCATGCTTTAAAAAATCCATATTGAAACTGGCAAATCCAGCAGCAGCAGCAGGGATTTTCCCTGGCTTCTCTGAAAAGAAGGGAAATAAAGTCCTCTTTTGCAGCTATTGCCTGAACATGCCTCGGAGCTGGGCCTTTCCTAGGGTTACTGAAAGCTCCCTAATCCTGGCTTCCACTTGCTTCAGCACATCACACTTCACAGCTCATCAAGTCTATCTTTAGCCTCTCACTGGTGGGACATTTTGGGCAAAAGAGGATTAGGCAGGCCAGCACAGATTTCAATGCAACCAGCAACTAACCACAGATATATTATCAGCATAAGCTGTCAGTATCGACAAGAACATGAAACATAACTGGTGTTTTGCCCTATTGCTGATTAAGTGGTTCCTGTTAAATATGAAGAAGGAATGTTTCTAGCTAAATAATACACTGTTTGTAATGAAATATCCTTACACTATGCCTGTATAGTTTAAAATTTGTTTGAATTGGGAATTGAGACTTAAAGAAACAAGAAGCAAAAGATGAAAATGCTCCACATCAACCAGTATTACTGCAATGTAAAAGTGACATATCTCTGACAAAACTAGCCAGTTAAATAAAAGAATGAGAAGAATGAACTGTTAATAATGAGTGGAGCTTTTGTTTCTATTTTCATAATATTACAATATTTCCCCCTAAAATCACAGTATTTTACTTCATTACATGTTCTTGTACAATTTCTTCACTGTGAAGTTATGAAAATGAAAGTAACACAATTATATTCCTGTTTTATTTATTTATTTATTTATCAACATGAAAGAATACTGGGATTTAGAAATGATTTATATGAATACTCAAGAGTAGGTTGTTCAAATTGAAAGGTCTGTTTTTACTGTGGGTGAGCTGCAGCACTTGGCTTTCTGTGAGGATGAGGTTCCACATATAAGATTTTATTGTCTTGAAATATTCTTCCTCTTCTGGAAGTGAAATGTGTCCTCACTCTGAACTTGGGTTTGGCAGAGTTTTACCATGTACCTAGGATTTCTGCCAGAAATACATGAAGATGTGTGGTGGGACAAGGGAAAAAATGGGTTAGCCTGAGGGAGGGGTTAGCAAACTGTGGGCAAGGGTTACTGGAACTCGAAGTATAAGATCTTCACTAAAGCTTAATTCTAGAAAAAATAAAATTGATTTAGTGAACAGTTCTTCTGACCCATTACACTATTCAGAATGAGATGTGCCAGGCTGGACTCCTAATCCTATGGCACATAACAGAACTCTACTCATACTGTCTGGTGTCTTATATATTTGTAGTGGTAGAATTGAGACTCTAATTTGGTCTCATTATTTGCTCTTTTATTTTTTTTCTTTCCCTTCAGTCTTGCAGTATGAAAATCAGTTATTATTTGAGGTGATATTTTTAGGTTCTGAGGTGTTGTTTTTTTTTTTCTAAAGTTTGAAGAAAATCCATGTATCTATTGTGGATCTCTCAGATAAAAGATAAATTCTTTAAAGTTCTGAAAAAAATCTTACTTTTGATATTAACCCAGTTCATAACCCAAAGCCAGACTGATTTAAAACAACTTCATACTGAGAAGCCATCTTGTCCTGGGCATAATTAAATATATTAAATGGGCATAACACAATCATAACTTGTTAACATGGATTATGGAGCTGTGTTTCTTTTACCAGTGACAAAAAAGCCAATTGTTTCTAATGAGTACAACAGAGCTAGGAATAAGGAAAGTTCTCAAAAGTTTTGGTTTAATACACTTTTTCTCTGGAAGTTGCTAACCCTTTCAGCAATCATCCTTCAGTTTCACTTAACTTGCATTTAACTTCTCAATGATAAAAAATAAGAAATCCTCCTATCTCCTGTTTGCATTCTCAACAGAAAATATTTCACTTGTGAAGAGGTGTAGGCTGT
Source organism: Cyrtonyx montezumae (assembly GCF_038088225.1). Lineage (NCBI taxonomy): Eukaryota > Metazoa > Chordata > Aves > Galliformes > Odontophoridae > Cyrtonyx > Cyrtonyx montezumae. The sequence continues at coordinate 17,246,888 of NW_027071826.1, forward strand.
ATAATTACATATGCACTTGTCCCCTAGCTACACAGAAACTGTTATGAAATATGTGAAAATTATTTTAACTGAAATAAATCTTAGCTTTAGAGCAAACAAGATATATCTTCTCTGCCTGGAAGAGTGGCCAGAATAGGAAAATTGGGTGTGACGCTAATAGTTTGGCTTTTACATACAGATGTTATTGTCCAGCCCTCATGAGTAAGTCATTCTGTGCATGATTCAAACTTAAAACATATTTTAGTTGTGGCTTGAAGCAGTGAGTTTTTTGCAGCGAGACATTCAGGGTAAATAAGCCATAGTAATCAAAAGGAAATTCTGTGTAGTGCTTCCCTATTTCCTTGAATTGTTGCTGGGAGACTTGTAAGAATTGCCTGATTTTTAAGTTGCTGTAGTTGCTGGCATGACAGAACAGTTCCACCTCTGGGAATGTCAGTGTTGTCCATCTATAACAGGCAGTCAATATTCAGTGAAGAGCAGGGTTCTCTTGAGATCTGGAATATATTTAGCAGGACATAGCCTATCAATTTTTGTGTAAATTTTCTTTATGTTGTATGTAATGGCATATTGATTCCTTCTCTTAAATTAAAAACTACATATTAATGTGCTGTTGACAATAGTAATAATTTGCTTAATTTCTGATGAACCTTGTCAAGTTACAGATGCACTGGATGTATCCATTGGAACAAATATTCTTTATAGCTGTATAAACTCTCAAACTCCTTTTTCTAATGCTAAGATAGCAACCTCAACAGCCTCTTTATATGAATTTAACTTGAGTTAAAGCAGAAGGCCTGTACTGATGGATATTAACCATCATCATCTCTCCGCTGTACCTCTAAGAATGCGGAGAGAAAGCAAAAGAGTTGGTCATTATTAAAGAGTACTCTTCTGTCTAGATATTTTGCTAGTCCTAATGTTCACTATCAATTTCTCTTCAAAGTGATGCCACTAATTGCATTATCAGTCAACAAAGTAACAAAATACATATCTTATTCTTTGATCGTATTTGTAACATCTTTTTTCAGAAAGGAAGCTATTGATGGTCTATATAACAGAGAAACTCATCTACCTACCAGTATCTTTCTCAGAATAAAATTTTTGAAAACTCGTGAGGAAAAAATGGTAACGATATCTGCTACCTACAAATACACAGGAAAATTGTTTTCCAAACATCAGAGTAATAAAGATTTGTGGGCATAATATTTTGGATGAAAAATTTGGTCATAATTCTGGAGACTTGAAAAGAAAGAATAATTTTGCACTCTACCCTCCACCCTTCTGTGAGCAGTTGTGGAAAGTGTTAGTTTGGAACTTCAAAGTATATTCTTGGGTGGTTGGGGTTGAAAATTTGATATGCTGAAGGAAGAATGACTGATTTTTATTTTTTTCTTATGTTTATTTTTTAACATATAACCTTTTTCACACCTATACATATTAAAAACTACTCACAGAAATGTTAAGGTCACTGAACAAATAGTATAATCAAGTATATTAAACAAGGTTACTGTTAGGTAAAAGCAGATGATGAGTTTGTGTTTGCAGCATATATAGAATCACACATTTTGAGAACTAAATGAAAGATAAATATATCTGAAGCAATACAGTATTTTTCGATGTCTCATATGAATTATTATATTTTATATTTATATTTATATTTATACATATAATCAAACTTAAAAATATATATTTATACATGTATTCCCTTATCTGAAATGAGAAAATAAAATAATTATAAAAAAGAAAGCTCTAGGAAAAAAATTCAGAATCTGAACATTTTCATAATTTTCATTGATATTAAAGGAACATGTTGTATTGCAACATATTAGCTGATGTCCCAGTTTGTACCATTCATCAAGGCTAACTCTCAGACTTATTTCTGCATTCAAGAAGACACTTAATAAATAGCAGAAGATGTTATATGGTGATGTTCTTATTTAGTAATGGAACACAAAGCAGAAATTCTCCAGGGTTGAGTCCACATACCATAATAAACACATATATAGTATCAGGATTCCAAAACTAATAAAATCTCTTACATTATTTGCGCTGAACATCCAAGACATACCCAGGTCTGTCAGAACTTACCCAGAAAACACATAAGTGAATCTTCTGTTAGGGTCAAGAAGAATTTGCCTTAAAAATATAAATAAATCTTTATTTCTTGTATATTCTCTCTCTCTCTCTCTCTCTCTCTATATATATATATATATACATGTATATGTACAAAAATTGTATGTTAAATGTCTGTGTGAAAAGTATTCTGAATAATACTGGAAGGAATAATACTTTATTCAAAACATACCGAGTATGCTGGAGATGCAAACAATTATATTAAAATTCTAGGCACCAAGATAACATAATTTGAAATATTTCTAATTTAAACTGAAAATTCAATTGTGGAGGCATTTGTAGAATGAACATTTACACACAAAAAAATCACTAAGATTATATACCATAATAAAAATAGATTTATAGACCCTGGGTATTTCAAACACATTTTCAATTAGTCAGAAATATCTGCAAGAAGTGATCTGACAGAAAAAAGTATTGATTGCACTGCATAGGTGTTTTCTTTTTGTATGGTTAGGTATTTTTTCCCTTTGTTCTGCCTGAAATTTTGATTCAAAGTTCTTTAATTGAGCAAAGTGATGCCTGAGCTGTATAGCTCAGAATGGGACTGACACAAAACTTTAGTCACGTAGTAACTGAATGCAAATAATGTTACATTTCCATTATATTTAATGGAGACAGATGGACGTTAAAATTGTAATTCAGGTTCAAAGTGGAGTGTTTACTGTTTCTACTGACTTACATTATGTAAGTTGCTAATTTAAATGTATCTTTTAAATACTCAAAGCAAGGTTTAATACATTACAATAAAATACTATCAGTTTGCACCAGTGAGGGGATAAATGCTGGCTTGTATTGTACATCTCAGTGATAAAGTAGAACATTAATGAATTCTGAGCTGTGGTCCTTTCCAGCTTTTATGGAAAGTCTTTTGATACTGAAATCCTTCCTTTTAGCTGAAGATATTTGTCATTAACATCCTAACTTGTACTTTTTAATGATCTTAGGGAGTTTATTTTTTTATTAGCAAAACCTTTGCCACTCTCCTTCAAATCATGAAAGAAGTAGCAATAGCTTACACATTTTAAAAGAAGTAGCAATAGCTTACATATTTTAAAAGCATGTACAGCTAACCACCTTAGAAGAAAAGTGATTGCTTTAATATACTAAAACAAACAAATAAGTCTCTGTTTGGTGAAACCACCCCCAAAACTTGTTGGAAACTGATACTCATGATATGGCAAGTGGTTTATTTTTCATATCTGTCACTTTTTTGCCATTTTATATGCATGTTATGACATTTGATATTAAATTGCACACAGCCTAAGACACAGCTCCATGAGCTATACTGTTCTGGCACTGCTTTGCCCAGACTGAAGTAAACATCATACATGTGGTACTCATTTCGCATAAATTTCAGTTTCTGATCAGTGGTTACTGTCACTCGTTCAAGATAACAAACACAAAATTATGGGAAAGCAATGTGGTGCAAAGTAGCCTGGAAGTTATCCACAGAGCACGTCTTTTATATCTCAAGTTGTAATCCAGCTCACAAGAATGTCTTTCATGTATGAAGAAAGAGGTTATTATCCTATCACTATTCAATCTGTTAATAACAAACATTGGGGAGAGCAATTCATTTGCCCTGACAGCTTTGTTGAACAGGCTTAGAAACTATTCTGAGTAGTGGAATACATTAAGAAAAAGATGTTATTTATGGCAGAAGACAGGAAAAGGAGCTTTCCTCCTGGAATTTAGGGAACTTCAGCCAGCCAAAACATAGCAACATTTCCAAAATCTGTTTGCATGATTGAGGAAAGACAGATCTCTACATTTTTAACTCAGATTTAAAGGTGAAGTCCACGTCACTTGGTGACACACTTTTCAAGGAACAGTATTGAAAAGCTATCAATTTTAATAATGTATGTTAAGTAACCTTCTTGGCGCAACAGTACAGAACAGACATGAGAATATGAAAAGACGGTCATTTTATTGTTCTTTGATTGAGATCTTTTATTGATCTCTGATTTAATTTTGTTTAAAGATTGTTAACTTGAATAATACTTTTTATTCAATCTGCACTTCTGAGTGTTCTGGCCTTATCTGGCCTTTCTAAAGAAATGTTATAGAATAGGATAAGCAGGCAACCTGCTTATGTCTACTTATGGGCTTAAAGGCAGTCTGTTCATGCAGTGAACAATTGGACTTATGTGCTTGATGTATTTTATATTTTCACTTTATATTTTTTTATTTTATTTTATATTTTATAAATATCAATGTAATATGTTCATAGTCATATTGAAAAATAGTTTTTGGTATTGAATATCCTTCTCAAAGATTGTGGCCATGATATTGCCAACAATTCTACTTAGAACCACTAAACCAAAAACAAACAAACAACAACAACAACAAAATGTATACATACTTTAAATAATTGGTTAAAGTCAGTTACGCTGACCTCTGTTTAGTACCTTAATAAATGTTTGCATAGACCTGGACATGTACGTGAACATTTCGAAAATTCAGATTTCCTGACTTGACATATTTTATACAATGGAATTTTGCAATACATGGTAGATTTCAAGGAGATTCTTTATAGTCCCAAAAGAGTACATCATGATTCCTTGATCAGTAAAAACAGTGTCTCCTTGTTTTAAGTTTGCATACTTCATAAATAATACAATGTGAAACATAATTTTCTTGCCTTTCTCTCCTCATCAGTGCTAAATTTGAGAATTAAAATCCAGGGTTCCTCACTGTTTGGTGCATTCTTTACTTTCCATTTAGTGAAGTTGCTGCCCAGTTTGAAGGTGGTGCTTGTAACTACAGATGGTTACTACTTGGTAGGACAGGACCTGGACATCCATACAAGGACATTGAATTCCTACAGCTGCTCTGGAAAAATATACAACAAACATTATAAGTACAGTGTTTCAAGTTGGATGCAAATTTCAAATAACAGAACAAAAATCCCATTGCTGAATCTGATTTTAGTTGGTTCCTGTTTAATTCCTGCCCTTTCCTTCCCTAAGTTTTTGGATTAAGCCTTTAGTTTTGTACTAGGATTATATACCTCCCACCTGCTATTTTATGAGTGCAAAATAATAACACCTAAAATCATCCTCTAGTGAAATGGGTACCTGCAATTTTTTCACTATTATGTTGTAAAATACATTTATTGGTCCTGCTGTTGTTGTTTGTGTTGTAAACTCACAACATATTTTCAAAGAAAAAAGAACAACCCCCCCAAAAAAAAGAAAAGAACCCTGTTGTAACAGTTTAAAGTTTCCATTTTGAAGCAAAGTTACTGTCCTTAACAGAAGACAGAATTCAGTAATCTAGATGAAATATTATTGATCTGTTATGGTCACTGCACAGAGGGAACAGATTGACTATGAGCTATTTTCATTATCATTATTTATTCACATCTCATGGTTATATATACTTTTTAATGATCTTACCAGCTGATTAAAAAGTGCTGAACTTACTGGCTGAATTCCACTCCTTATGTAAAGAAAGGGTAGGTAGAAGCAGAAAGTCACCATGTTCATTTTTTAAGTGGGAACATTTTTCTGTTCAAGTGTATCTGATCATAATCAAGGTTAATTTTATAGCAGATTATAGAAATGCAAAAGTAGAAACAATATTCCCCTTTTTATATTAAGCCCCGTAGAGCAGTTTCAAATCAAATTTAAAGTCTTTGTCTACTTTGTGTCTTGATTACTAAGATAAATTGGTGGATTGGCAGTGATGGGGGTGGCAGGCATGCAGTGCTTCTCACAGCATGCTCTATGCCCCATCAGGTACACCTACACAGTTTTCTGGTAGAGTAGAGGTTCTTTCTTTGATTTCTTTGATCACACCACTGACACGTCAGATAAATATCATTGAGATTACACTTCTTACATATTTTTATCATTGCTTCCAGAGGCATAAAAATCTTCCATCAGGCACTATACAAACAGAAAAGCATGCATAATACACACCCTCAAGTATCTGCTATTTGCAATAGCTAAGTAAGTTTAACGTAGATGTGGGTTTAAGCTTTTTCCCTTTTTGGGCAATATTTTTTGCCCCCACACTTAATAAAATTCCTAAGGTTAGAAGAAAATGATATTAAATTGTCTTGGCTTTGGTTACTACATTGTTGTGTCTACATAAGCATGCACTCATCTATGGCTGCTCAGAAGCACGCTTCCACCTACACACACACATGCAACTCTAATCGCTGTGTTTTCAAAGTAATTCCTAACTATGTAACCACAATGACAATCCTTCCAGCTCAATCACTTCACCATGTATAGATTATATGGAACATCTCAGTAGTGAATCTTTCACTTAAAACGAACATTGTTTATACTCATGGCGTTTAATATTTTGGTTCTTGAGCAGTGTTCTCTTTACTGTGATTCTGTGACACTGTTAGCAGAATTTGAGTTCACAGAGTTCATGATAAATCAAGATCATGAAGTACTACAGACCAAATCTGCTAATCTGCTGTGGAATGTTGTCTCATCCCATCTGAAAAGTGTATTTGTGCTGAAGACATAACAAAGGGAACTTCTGCTTTCAGACTTACTGAAAGTATTTTAACTACAAATCATGCTGGGGATCTCATTTATCATCACTGCATTCAGGTGTCAATTTCACAAATGCACATTTCTCTATATCATCTAGACACCAGTGTTTTTCATCTTACTTTCTCTGCTCATGAAATCAAAGAAATCAACCAATTAGCTTTTTAAATATATATATATATATTTTTTTTTTAACTGTTATTTTTTCTTCCCTCCTGTAAGGCTATTTCTTTCAATTTAAAACTGGGAATCAGACTATATGAGCTTAAGCCAAATCCCACAGTTGGATTGCATTTAAGACTTGTAACAAGTTAAGATATACAGTTTCATGTTCATGAAAGAAATAAAGGATGACAGTGAAAGGAGAGATGCAAACAGAGATCCATGTAGATGCTGGCCACTCACAAAAAAAAAAAAAAAAAAAAAAAAGGAAAAGATAACATTAACAGTGTTTAGAAAAGTTTGAACTACTTTAAATTGAACAGAGCAAACTCATCCTTACAAACTCCTTAATGTAACCAGCATCAAATTACTTTCTTCAATAATGTAGTCTCAGTAATAAAGTTTGGGTGCAATTATTGACAGCTTTCATTAGGATTGTTAATAGAGATATGGAAGAGTCAATAATACAGGTACACATATGCTCACCTTTCTACATTCACACTATGTAAAAAGTGATTGCAAAGGCATCTTGATATCAGTTAGTCAAAAATAACAAAACATATTTTAACTCCAGCTCCTTAGGCACACTCTTCATGCAGTTTTGGATTTACTGAACCCATACTGTCTCAGTCATTACTGAGGATGGAGGAGGAAGTGTAAAGCGCAATTATTTATTTTCCCTTTATATTTATTTTTTTACTAATATAACAAAACTATCATAGAATAATTAAGACAAAATTCTGTGATTTGTATTCTTTTTTATAGAAGAAAATTTGAGTAACTAAAAAATTTGAGTGACCTACATATAATTGTGAGGAACTGAGGGTTCTCAGTTCTGATTTTCTCATAAATTCCAAGCACAACTGATGCCTTTAGAGTAGGTGGTTATTAATATCATAAGGCTTTACCTTACAGGCCAGGGCTAGACATCCATCCAAAACACATATTTCCCTGTGTAGCCTCTATATATCAAGTTTAGTGCTTTATATCAAGTTTAGAAGATGTGGAATGCAAAGCAAAGCTGTGTTATTTAAACAAGAGATAAACTGCACATTCATTATAAAAAAACTAGATCCGTCTTAAAACCTTAAAATTATCAGAATTTTATTTTGGAAAACTTATACAACAGATCTGTACTCTAAAAGAGTGTCACTATTTCCAGTGACATTCAGGGAAAAAAGGAGGAGTGGAGAGATCGATGTCTTCAACACAAACATTTAAAATAAAAGGAAGTGAAAAGATCTTGTTACAAGTGCAAATGCTAGAAAACCTAAAACAAAGGAAGCTTAGCCAGTTCTGCATATCATTTTTAATTTGTTATCACTGGAAACTTGTAGTCCTAACAGAAAAAATTAAATTCTCCATTTTTTGTCTGGTTCAAAAAAGAGGAAAAATAAAATGGAATTATTTCCCACAGAAGATAGCTGGGATGAGGAGATAAAAGAAAGCAAAGAGTCAAATTTCTGGAGCACAGTACGAATGAGATAATACATTCAAAATTATGGCTGCAGAAAAAAAAGAGAAATCACTCAATAGGAAACACTATCACTAATGTCTAGAATATGACTATATTTGTTTTCACATACAAATCCACAGTTTAAAATTAGAGCTAGATCTGAAGTGCTTTAAAAAAGTAGCAAACAAACTTTTTCTATTGAATATGAATGTATATCCCATCATAATAGCTCTTTTTCAGTCTTTCCCAGATTCCATATACAGTGAGTCAAAAATCACACAGCATCTTAGACTCAAGGGGAGGAAAAGGTAGAAAATGAATATAGTTTATCTATAGCTTAGTTATACAGTTACAGTAATGTAGTGCTGCCCTGTGAAGAGACTACATAAGCATTCTTCTTGTGAAAGATTTGATCTTCATATCCAACTCTGTTGTATGTAAGGTTTATTTGTTAAAGAAGGTTATCCCATTCACTGGAAGAAAAATGAGTGCCTTACAGTTTATTTCATTTAACAATTCTATGGGATATGGAAAATAAGGAAAATCTCTCAAAAAGATTTTTTTGATAGTTGGAATGCAAGTAAAATTCTTCTATTTTTATTTTTGGAATAATGTTTTTTTCTTTCCTCTTCTTAGCTCCTAATTAATTAATTTTAGTCTATATATCGGACAAAATTTTTTGTGTACTTCAGAAGCTGAAAATTCTCTGCTTTGTTGAGTTCTGGGAAACTTTACTGCCAAAATGTGAAAAAAAGTTATTAATTCAGTGTAATTCTTGCCAGCATTTGGCTCCTTTTGGCTACTGATTGTGAGGTGCTAAGATATTTTCAGAATTCTGAGCAAGTTATGGCTCTTAACTAACCAGGAAAACATTTATCTTTCTCATGAAACAGAGAACAATAGCAACAGCTTTTCACTATTATTCTAACTCAACCTACAGTGGTACCAGAAAAACAAACAAACAAAACCAAACCAAACATAAAAGAAAACAAAAACCCTTCATTTTTATAATTAAAATTAAGAGATTTTTAAGTAACACTGATACTGTTTACATTACTCCTGCTATGAAGATACTTATACTGATATGATGTCAGATCGGTGTAGTTTAATTCCCATTTTCAATGAATATCAGCCTCTCAAGATTCTCATTACATTTCAAGTCTTCCTGAACTAATTTACTGTAAGAAATTTAGTTTTTCTTTTCCAAACAGCCATCCTTCTTGTGAATTAAAAGTAACATTTTGAGGCAAGATTACACCATATATAATGAAAACTATGGTTAATATTTATTATAACAACTTAGCAATTATTATTGTACTATGTCTTTGAACAATGCCAATAATAACATACTGATCAACCCATTTTCTGTGTATGAAAAAATGTATACCATAATTTGAAGGTAAATAATCTTTATGATCTTCATGTTCTTTTAAGGGAATCTTCCTCAAAAATTGTTTATGACAAATACAAGTTTACCATTTTTACAGCAATAAAAAAACTACACAGTGCAAGAAAAGTAGGGAGAAACAGACACAAAACCTATTTTCACCACATTATTCAAGTTGATGTGAAACTCTAAGGGCTTCCATTCTCTGACAAACTTGATTAGCTCAAGGGAAGACCCTAAGAAGGGTATAAAAATGTGTGGAGGGTAAGATGTATAAGTAATCCACCCCTGAGCTCTGAGGGCAAGGAAGTTATGTCTATCGAAGGGGCTCCCTTGCTGACTGAGCAGTATATGAGTAAACAACGCCAGTCACAAAACTCATGGGAAAGTAAACAAAAGCATTTGGAAACCTGGCACTCAGCAGCATGAGACTCATCTATTCCTCAGGAGGTAGAGGGTTAAAGGGTCAGGAAGCAAGGAGCTGAAAGCTGCCTCCCATACCACCATGCTAGGAGAAATCCTGCCTGTATGAAAAAAAAAGATTATTTTGATTCCTGATTTCATAGGAGTTAATTTAATTCTAACCAGGAAAACAGAATTTGCATTAAAAATATTCAGCTATACAGTTGCATTACAGTTCTAGCCCTTTGAAAGTTATCACATAATTATATAGTAATTGCGTTACAGTGTCACAGTCTTCCACTACTAAGAACTTCAGGAATCAAGGCATCTGCCAGTATTTATAATTCTGGTTTAAAACTGGCATTCACTTTAAATTTTCTAGGAAATCTTAGTAAGGAATGCATTGCCGTATGAAAGTTCTATGGCAATTTCCATATGTAGCAAAGAAGGGAAACATAGACAAAACTTTGATATATATACATATATAATGTTGACCAAATCCTTCAGTCATTTTTCAAGCAGAATATTTACACAGAATACAGAAATGTATAATTAAAAAAAATAATTCTGTTTTCCCTAAAAATGATTTTCTAGCAAGAATTTAATATGGAGATTTCAGCAATTTGATGACAAAGATAAATCTGGGCCTTCTGCTGGAAAGTTACTATTTCTGACAATAATAATCTTTCATGCATAAAATCTAATGACTGAAGTCAGAGCTTTAACTGAGCCAAGACTTCAAAGTGAGTATCTCAAAGCTAGAATTTCCTGACCTTAATTAATAAAGTTTCTTACTGATAGTAAAATAATGTCCATTTATGAATTTGGCCACAGGTATGAAAAGCAGTCCTTTGCAATTGACTTTTATTGTATTAGCTCTCCCTGTAATGTGATGACATTAGTATCAGTGCGGCTGTCTAGGTTGACATTTTACTTAGTTGCATAGAAAATGGCAAGTATTCAGAACCTGAAAGTACACTAGTCCATGAGACCTGATTAGATCCATCCCTGGATTCTGAGATAACTGATGGATGAAGTTGCCAAGACACTATCCATGATATATGAAAGGTCATGGCAGTCTGGTGAAGTCCCAGTTGACTGGAAAAGGAGAAACATAACCACCATATTAAAGAAGAGAAAAAAGAAGATCCAGAGAAATATAGGGCAGTCAGTCTCACCTCTGTGCTGCAAGACCATGGAGCAGATCCTCCTGAAGGCTCAACTAAGGCACATGGAAAATAAAGATCCCTTCATAGGAGGGTGACAAAGATGATCAGTGGGCTAGAGAACCTTCCCTACAGGAACAGACAGCGAGTTGGGCTCTTCAGCCTGGAGAAGGCTCCAGTGGGATCTTATAGTGGTATTCCAGTACCTGAAGGGGGCCTACAAGAAAGCAGGGGAGGAACTTTTTATAAGGCTATGTAACAAAAGCACAAGGGGAAATGGCTTTAAACTGGAAGAGGGTAGATTTAGACTAGATATAAAGAAGAAATTCTTCACTGTGAAGGTGGTGAGACACTGGAACATGTTGGCCAGAGAGTTTGTGGATGCATTTATCTGGAGGCATTCAAGGCCAGACTGGATGCGTTTGAGTAATCTGGTCTAGTGGAAGGTGCCCCTGACTATAGCAGGGGAGTTAAATCTGGATAATTTAAACTTAAAGGAATATAAAGGTTCCTTCCAACCCAAACCATTCTATCATTTCCATCATTTTTCAGCTTTTAGAATAAGCTTTCCAGCATCCAGACGTTTTGTCTGAAGATATGGGTGTAATGACCACAGGTGCAAAACAAAAAATGAATAATAGAAGACACGTTGTGTATATCTATACTTAGTTCACTAGTGTCAAACTCAATTGACACTAGCAAAACTGCCTAAAATGCAGACCAAATCCAAGTAGACAATTTGGTAATACATTAGCAACATTTTGTGAGAACTGTGACCATTCAATGAAAATCTTGTGTACACACACATATGTATTCACAAAATCCTAGGAAAAAAAAATCTAATAATCCTTTCATGCATAGCCAAACTGAAAGACTCCTGATTTTGCTGTGTTCACAGCAATAATACTATCCTTGCTTTGATACAGCCTACTCCTGACAGAGGAAGCAGCTCTGTCAAAAAAATTTGTGTTATTTTTTTTTGTGTATTTTGTAGTGTGTGGTGTTACTGACAAAATTTTCTAGAACTAGTAAAATATACTGAACTTTCTTGTAATCAGTGGTTACATTAGTATATGAATTAAAAAATATTTCCCATTAATATCTTGTATCCAGAATCTTCCACATCAACTCTGTTTCAAACACAGAACTCACAGAATGAAAGAGTTAATACTTGACTACATTTAATAGATTTGTAAGCATTTGACTTTACAGTTCTAATACCTTTGAGATAATGCTGTGACACACACTGTTACACCCACATTATCACATTGCTTAAGAATGTTAAAGGATTTTTTTAATTATTTCACCAACTCAAATAGGCCTTTACACAATAGAACTGTAGAGACTTATGCAAATGATTTCTAACCACCCACACAAAAATTTGAATTAAAATAAGTTGAGATCCAGACAGCTTATTTATAAAATAACAAGCTCATGAGATATACACAGATCAAACACTTCTCTTAAACTAGACATCCAACAAAGACAACAAGAAGTGATAAAAAGATTCTATTAATCTTCCAAAACACAACCGTGCAGTTATCAAAAGTGACATTACCTGTACAGTAATTAACACACTTAATTTATTCAAATCACTTCAAGATTTGCAAATAGGGCTAATGTATGACTAAAAGTGAAGTCCCAGAGGCAAAATGAAATAATAAGAGTAAGAAAAGAGTAAGAAAATAATAATAGCTTTACATGGAAAACTTAAAAACCTCCTAGATAATATGTATGACACATCCTAGTAGGAGATTAGAGTTCAGTGTTCTTACTGCTTTCTCCAGACAGTAATAATTTGTTTCCAATTAGTAGAAAATGTAGTGCAGCTGACTTAACAGGCTGAAGTGGTCACAGGAATATTGTCTCTAATTCTGATCTTGCCATAGAAATCTGTTCTTCTTGTTCTGGAAAAAAAACAAACCAATACACCTAGTCAGCTGTCTGCTTGCCATGTACTCAGCCTTTTTTCTTTTTTCTTTTCTTTAAGGGTATATCATTTGTGAAAACACATTAATTTAGATGTCACTACATCAGAGAGATTTTGGAGTTGCTTTGGTGGAAATAACAATGCATTAATTGAATCCTATTAGAATACTGTACTTAAGCCATTTGCAACAGACTCCAATAATCTTGCATGAGAACCATGTACTTAGTAAAGTAAATTTACTTTACTAAGTACATGGTACATCTCTTAGTAAAGTACATTTTCTCGATGTGTGGTTTTTATTTATTTTATTATTTTATTATTTTATTTTATTTTATTTTATTTTATTTTATTTTATTTTATTTTATTTTATTTTATTTTATTTTATTTTATTTTATTTTATTTTATTTTATTTTATTTTATTTTATTTTATTTTGTTTTATTTTATTTTATTTTATTTTATTTTATTTTATTTTTCCTCCTGGCAGCTATCAGTGTCCTAATCTTCAATAGGAAAATGTTTTTATGCTGCTGTAAAAGAAAATAATTGTTTCCTTATGAGCCTAATTTTTCTGATGTCTGCACTGCTGTGTGAGTCACCCTCAGTGGTGCAGAAAAAAAGCCACAGTAGATGGGAAGAGCACAGTGTCTGAAGGAAAGTAGTGGATGGCAGAGTTGACAACATTGGTTTTTTTTTTCCATCTAAAAATTGAAAAATTCTATTTCTTCCTTTGTCTCTCTTTCTAAGCTGTAGTCGAAAGATTAAGACAAAGAAATCCTAACAAATAGACAGGGAACTGACTTCAAGAAACACTAGTGGAAAAAAAGTAAACTTGCACTCTGAGGATGTCATTGACAGCCCCCAGGCATTCGATTGTACAAAACCTGTCATCAAGTCATCAAGCACCTTAATATTACATTTTTATTTCATAATAAGACTGTTTTTTTATTATTATTTGAAGATGAGATGTGATTTTTCTTTTTTACAGTCTCAGTTTTTGTCACTTTTAACATAACTGTTTTTTGTTATCCTGCATCAATCAGTACTCTCAACAGGTGAAAATGTAACTTCTTTCTTAAGTCTTAGTCTGAGTTGGTGGAGAAAGTCACTTGACATTCTTGTACCTCAGTTTTCTCAAATTTAAAACAGAACTGTTAAGGGTAATCATCCTATATTAAGTATTCAATTCTGTACCTCCTGAACAGATGCTGCCTCGCTTATAACAGCAAGATTTTGCTTTTTATAAATCGTCATTCCACATCAAAAATGCATTTAGTCACAGCCTTTATGATTTTTACTAGTTAGCACATCACCAACTGAAACAAAACATACTTTACGAAGGTACACATAAATGAAATATATATTCTTTCAATTTGATGTGCTTGCAGCTATACTTCAAATAAATCAATTCATTCTTTTCATATATAAAATTTGTGTTAACAGCCAGTATCATTTTACATATTCTTGCAATATTGTAGAGGACTGTCAAAAATACAATGCCTGAAAATCAAAGTGTTCCTATCAGATTGTATGCTATTTAGTTTGTTTTTGCTCCTTGATTTTGCAACTCTTGCTACTGCCTTGCACAGCAGGAAATTCAGCTGAAGTCAAAGACTAAGCAAATAAACAAAGCATCTGCTTTAGAGTAAGTACTTCAGTCAGGGCCAAGTTCTCAGTTACAGGGCAAGTTAGCTAAAATAAGGAAGGTGAAAAATCATAACAGCATAAAAATACTTAATATCTATCCTGTTATAAAGGGTATTTCATTCAGTTGTTAAATCATTCAGTGTTTTCAAAGATTTTCTTTTTACTTTGTTTTGTTTTCTTTTTCAGAAGTAGAGAAGTGAGGGAAGGAGCTTGCTAGATTCAGACTCAATGGGGCTAATTCTGTTTTGAGTACATACAATGTGGTTTCTATTTGATTCAGAAGAGGCCTGAGGCCACAGTTTGGCCCTGGGTGATTTGTGACAGATGGTGAATATCAAAATTTAAGCAGACATCAAGGGATTTGTGTAAGTATCTCAGATTGCTTCCTGGGAAGATGCACAGGTTTTGTTATAACTCGTTTTTCAGCAACATTTACCTGTTGTTTAACCTTATTTAAATGCAGAAAACATGAGGATGGGAGAAATAAACAAATGCAAGCACAGATATCAGTTGTTGTTTCTCAGAACTGGCTGTTGCCATCTTCCTTTAACACGACATGCAATTCAGTCAGACATATGGCCATGGTGGAAAAAGGAAGACAGCAAACTCTTCGTACATTATAGTAGAATGAACAACCCAAAGGATGTGAGAACACAACACATAACCTTTTCACTGATAAAAGCCTTCAGCATGACATCACCTTAGTATGATATAATCAGTCTGCTGTACAGTGCCGAATTTAATAGTGATAGGTGTGGCACATACATCTGGGCCTGGTTTGAGGTGACTTTTCTAATGCAGGAAACCATTCATAAAAGCTTATTTTGATGGAAAATGTGTTAGTGAAGTATCGACTGGGAACAAGTACAAAAATTGATGAAGTCGTAATGTTTACCAACAGCTTTGTGCAAACATGTTAACTCACATTCCAGCTAATGTTCTGTAGGGCTGTGTCATTTGACTAAAATACTGTGCATCCAGGGAAAGGATATCTCAGCAGTTTGCAGCAGGATGTTTCCATGTTATCTCTCAGAAGACTAGTGTTCAATCGACTTGACCTGTTTTATTCTGTGCTCAAAGTACTTATTTTCACAGATTGCATACAGGTGGATTACAATGTATGATATCAGTCTGGAGAATTTTCTTCCCCCTTCAGATGTCTCTTCGCTTCCAGCTTTGATCTTAATATCTAACATCCATCTTAAATTTTATCTAAGAAAAGGGGTAAAAAATCACTTTTTTCTCTTGGTGATTCATGCTCTCAACTTCCAGTACTTGAGCAGTGGGGTTGTAACAACTGTAAGCATAAAAGCACTTATTAACTAATATTATGTCAGCTTATAGAAGATGAATATTATGGTATGTACCTTGATGCTCCTGAAATCAACTTTCTGATTGATGGTATGAAAAGTACATGACAAACAATCTACTGTTTTTAATGGAGCAATAATTTAATAAAGCATTTCATTGTTGGAGAGTAATAAAATCTAATCTGAAAAAAATGTATGTGTAAGCCATGAATTTTCAAAGACTGATTGTAATAAATGTTAGTTACTCTTATAGTTTAAGGATTTTAAGTGACCTGAACAGATAAAAGCGTTCACTTGCATGTCATCGCTTTTTACTCACCAAAAGGTAATGAAATCAAAGGGAAGGATTCTCATCTTTATGAAACTTGTGTTATCATAAAAGCTTTGATACACTTTTAGCTTGAATTCAAGCTATAGATAAAATTTCTACTACAGTGTATTGATGGGTCTGCATCCTTGTTGGATTTTCTTATTCCACAGGATGCCTTGTGACTTGAAAGTAAAAGGTTACCTTTACATCCTTCCATCACAGGAAAAATCAGCTGTAGCTGAGGATTCGTGCTACTGTCCTGATTGGTCTTCCCTGACATTTTAACCTCATTAACCCTATTCTGCCACATCCTCTGCAATTCAGTATTAAAATGCAGCTTTATTCAGCCCTTTATCAGTCCAATAAGATCTTTTGCAGTTTGAGTATTTTACACACGTAATACAGATCAGGGTTAAAGTGAAAATGTTCCCTACCAGGAGCAACACTGAACTGTTAGTATTTCTTCATCATGTTTATATTTCTGTTCTGTACTAACTTCATTAGTAATATTTGTGCAATAAATTTTAATTCCAAAGACATTGTGCAGGCTACTGAGCTACCAAAGAAGCTGAGACAAGAGTATAAAGTATGTGTTATTCTGATATCTCTTTAAAAATAAAAATAAAAAGTATGTATATATATATATATATATATATATAGTCGGGGATATTTCAGTTGAAACATGAAGAATTATACTATAGAATGTATACTATAAAATGCTACATACAAGGAAATCATACAAGGATTAGTGTTTGATAAGAAGGGTAACTTTATAATGTGATGGAAAGTACCACAATAATTGCAGGGTGGCAAAGTCTTTCAGCAAATAAGGGTAAACCCAAATGCAACCATGAACACAATAAATAAATAAATAAAAAGAAAGTACCAGTTACCTTTAGAAGACCTCAGGAAGGGGTCTGGGAGGGGATGAAGACCTTGAACCATGTGTGCACCTGAGCTCGCTTGGGTTGGCCCTGCCTTCTCACCAGGTGCTCAGGCACTGGTTCAGGTTGTGACTTAGGATTTCTGCTGGAGTACTATAGTGATGTTAAAAAACTGTCTACATATCTCTCCTAACCTTCAAACAGAATCTAATTTCCTTCTGTCAGTTTCAACATTCCTATTAAAAATGAAGCTAAAAATCATGCAATTAGATGAAACATCATGACATGAAAAATAAATTCCATACATTTATTTTCACATTTCTTTTCTTCCTCTTTGCTTTCCTGCTTCTGAGCATTCAAGACTATGAGAGAAAAGAATAGAAAAATATTTTTTATTTTTAGTCAGATACATGATATATTGGAGAAAATTACAGGAAAATTAGTAGCATTCATAATAAAACAAGACACAGATCATAATAATCTGATTCTGGGTAAAAAGCTATAAGGAATTACATATGAAAATACCTTGATATACTTTATTTTTCTCTTTTGTCTGATTTTTACGGTTCAACTTCTGCTTAGAGAGCTTTCTGACATTCGTTTTCAGCTTTATATATATATATATATATACCATATATAAAAAGTATATATATATATATGTACTTTTTATAAGCATAGGCTCATGTTTATAGTTATCTGATCTTGTATTTTAAAATAATATGTTTGAAAAAAACCAAACAAAAAATTGTTTTTGTATCAGCATTAAAAGATATAAAACAGACTAATTGTATTACCCTCTAGGATTTAAACAGAATGCTAGAATTCTAAAGAGTAGATATTTTGATTAAAATGTAAATAGATTATTATTTCAGTATTTGCTGAGCAATTTCAGTCAACATACCTTCGCAGAAATTATTGCAGAAAAATAATACATTTTCCTGTTCTTTACATTGTCTCATTAAATAAAGTGACAGTTACATTAAAAAAATCATAGATATTAATCTCTGATTTTCTTTTGCTACATCAAAGTAAAATAATTTTTGTTTTGATCCATATACATTTTAGAATATTTTCTTTTAACTTCTCTCAAGGTTTCCCAAGTACCATAAACATGAAGTCTTTAACAGAGATCAATTACGTTGATAAAACCTTTATTTAATTGTCTACAAATCTTATGCTATCTGGTTGTTCATTTCTGTACCTCAGGATTTAAAAATAATCCTTTTAAAAAAAAAAAAGAAAAAAGAAATGAATAACAGATGCTAAAGCATCTGTGTTGAGTAGATTATTTCAATGCATGGAAACTAAATATAACAAACCCACTCATTGTAATGATGTTTATACATGTGACAGTACATTTATGGAAATTACTCAGATGTGAACTGTAAATATAAAGGCTTGCACTGAAGTCAATTGAAATCTTTATCAAAGGCAATTCTCTACCTATGAAAATAATAATTTTGTTGTGCAGTAATTTCTGTGTTTATTATGATAATGTCACCAAGGAAAAAGAAATAAAGAATAATACTTTACTTCCTTCTATGTTGAGGCTGCCATGCTGCCTTTCATTTCTTTAAATGGTAAAACACATACAGAATAGGAACAGGCTATTCTTGAAATGGCTGAAGTATTTAAACTACATTATGATTATGTAGACAATATGTTGACGTGTGTGCTCTTCTCATGGTGTTGACATTCCTTCTCATCTAGTTAACAGATTTTGTTCTATTCCGTTCTGTTTTGTTCCTCTTCATATCTAGGCAAAAGATAATGAATTGTGATTGCTGTCTATATCTCCATCAATTTTAAAGTCTGAACAGGGAACCTGGTCTGTAGCAGCAGATATTACTGTTTTGTTCCAGTTAGAACATGTTGAATAGTGTTGCAGGTATGAAAATCCGAATATTTATAAGAGTAACGCAATCCTAAAAAGTGATTTACTGAAATCTTCAGCTTTATGTGGGTATTGCTCAGGTCTTCATGGAATAATTTTCGTTAAAAGCGTTTTAGTGACAAATTTTTGATATCCAAACAAAAGAATCTTAGCATTAATAAAATCTAAGAAAATAAATTAAGTAAGTAATAATAGGTTTCAGTTCATCTAATAGTGACATACAAGGACATTGGTCTATAATAGCCACATTTAATATTAGCATGCAAAGATATTAATCTATACTACTCACAACCCTTCCAGATTTTGGTCTGTAAAGTTGTTAGTCTTCAGTCAATATGTAAACATTAAGTATCATGTGTATTGTATTGCTATTTTAAAATTTCCTAAAACAATTCATATATATATATATATATATATATAATTTTGAAAGACTAAAGAGATATTCAGCATATAGTTTCATATATTTGTGTATGTTTAAGGAGGTGAATTTCTGCATAATTTAATATAGGGTATGGGCAGCATTAAACTGCTGTCAGGAAATGGAAGGAAACTTTTATGAGAAGGATAATAATTGAAAATATAAAAAATGGCTTATAAAATATGGAAGGGTGAAACTTGGGTTCTTGACACATTTCTGTGTGGTTTATATGACACAAATTTGTGGAGTAGTATTTTTGGATCTGCAAACATTGCTTTTTCCCTTAGGAAAGGACTGCTTGTCTTAAAAGGAAAAGTTTATAACTTTTCATTAAAACAAAGAACTGGACTGACTTGTACTTTAGCAACATTACTCCTTAATCTACATTACTACTATCTCATGAGAAAAGCATTGTTTTTTTAAGGATTTTGCGCTTCATATGTCAATCCATTTTAGATGATGTTCAAGAAATCCAACTATATTAATACAAAAACATATAATGAATACTGTCTTAAACCATTATTCATTTTAAATAACTACTGTAACCAGGACAGCATAAGGAATATAAACCCATTTCTCACACCAAATACTAGGCTTTGCTTTCAAACATGAAGGCAATTAGATGAAAAGGGGCTGTTGCAAAGGGCGAAGTATGAAAAGGTTCACATTGCCTACAACTCCCCAGCTTCTATGGAACTACATACCCTGCAATGCCAAGCAATTTTAAACTCATGAAAACAACTGCTTGCATGTTGTCATTTCAGCTCGTCTAAATGATTTCATTTCTGTTACAGCCTTGTGATGAGGGAACAAAAATAAATCAAAAGCCCATACTTCAAAATGATAAGTTGCATAAGTGTCACTTGTAGAGTAAAATGTTCCCATGTAGAAAAATATTATTGGTTGTGTCAACATATGCTCTTTTCACGATTGTTTGAAATGAACTTTACTGACACCTGAAGTCCACCTCATGTGAGGAACTTTGAAGATTCTGTAATTAAGGTTCAGAAGCTAGACGTTTCACTTCTAAAGCAATCAATTGAATCATACAGAACAGCTATTGTAACTTAGTCTAGGGCTCCAAATCTTGGTGAAAAAAAAAAACAAAACCAAACGTGAAATATTTAGGGAACTACAGTGGTGACAGATCACTCAGATAATTTTTTGTGTGTGTGTCCCTGTATATTCTTTTAGAATATTCTTACTTCTCTAGTTATTACATGTGTAGAATAACTTATATGGAAAGAGAATTTCTATATTGATATATATATAGTAAGATAAAACAAATAATTATATATCCTTGCTTGAAATTTTACCTCAACAAACCTCTTCAAAAATATATGGATAGTTAAAGAACAAACATATCAGGGGGTTGTGTAGATTACACAATTTACACAATATACACAAATTGTCTATTTACCAAATAGTACATCAGTGTATTTTTTACTTCTTGGCTAGGGGATATAGGAGTAATTATCAAGCTGATGAACACTAAGCAAAAGGGAAAAAAATTAACAGCAAAAATTTTCTCTGAATTCTTGTCTATCTAGTTACCAATTTTCAGGTTGATTTGAGAAAAAACAGTCACTTCTGTTTTACCAGCCAAACTTTCTAAAGACAAATATTATAATTGTTAATATTACCTTTTTTGCTGAGGTCTGATACTGCAGTTTATGACTGAGCACTAAGGATGTCATGGAACTAGATGCTTTTATATCTCAAGTATATGATTCTCAAAGTGACTAGTATTTACTCTCATGGAGAATTCAAAGGGTTAGGACTTCAAAGATATCATTTGGATCTGTGCTAGTTCAAGAGATCACTGACTCACCTGCTGTATAGATCCTGAGAAGCAGTAATGAGGTTGAGATTTTCAGTGCTACTGTGTTAGAGGTTTGCTTTTGGAGTACAAACCAGTTAAAATTCTGATTCAACACAGAGGAAATTTTAACAGAATTGCAGTCTTGCTTGGCATTCTGATTAGGTCTCCATTCAGCTTGGCTCATGTGTTACAGAAAAAAAAAAATGCTATTTTCTATGTAAAATGTTGTTAAATCATTATTTATAAAATTTATATACTTATAGGTAACTACATGAACAGATCAATATAAATGATTAAAAACCATATTACAGCATTCGTTTTTTGCCTCAGTTTAATTCCATGCCTTCCGTGTTCTCTCCAGATATTGATGCTTCTCCCCAAAACTAAAGTGTACTCTAAGATACTTATTCTTTTAACTTAATTTTGTTGATGCTAGGTGTCTTTTTCAGATTTTGCAAGGAAATGAAGCATGTGTCTGAATTTAGACCTCTGAGGACTATTAATGAGGTGTCTAAAAATCATCACAGGTGGGCTCCAAAACACATAAAAAAAAAAAAAAAAGAATGGCTTACAGAAGTTCTGTATTGCAGGTCACTGCAAGGGAAGTACACTTCATTTCAGTGTTGAACTTTAGTTAGCAGATACCTTCATCCGGTTAACTCTCCTCCAACACTGCTGAATTTGCCTCATTTTTCCCATCAACTCAATGTTTCTCTGATTCCAATTAGTACAGTGATCTAGCAAAATAAATGAAAATTCCATGTTGTCACACACTCCTTTTTAATAAATGATTGTTTTTATTTTTTCTTTAGAAGTAGTGTTCAGATTTTAGTAAAAATAAAATAAAAGCAAACTCAGGTTTGGAATGAGAGCCAGAATCCATATGAATCAAGGAAATCAGAATTTTTGGAGCATTTTTATATCTTTGTGCTATGTACAGAGAAAAGAAAAAAAAGAGAGAAAAAAGAGAATTTTTTTTAATTGTCAATTTGCTTTAATTTTGATTTTTAAGTCCAAATTTACGAAGATTAAGAATCACTATGTGATTATATAGAATTCTATCTGTCTGAGCAAACTGTTCGTTTTTTCTGATATTTCTCTGGAGTTTTGTTCCTACTTATATCATATTGCATATTGTATAGCGTAATCTTCTGTATCTATCACACCCTGAAGATCTAGAGCAAAGCACTAGCAGCATCTATTTTATCTCCCCAAACATGTGCTCTTTTACCCATACCAGCCCTACTTTATTTATTTATTTTGCCATTTATTACATTACTAATGTAAAATGGTATCCTTATGCTTTTCCTTTAACTGTTTGTTCAATACCTGTTATGGTTATGATTATTATTGCCAATTTAAATTATATACTGTTACCCTATATGGATACTTATGCCAGAGAGACCACTTTCGTGAGTGACACTTATTGCATCATTACACTTTGTCATGGTCAAGTATATTTAACACATGTTCTGCTGAAGAAAAGCACTAGTAATAAGAAAAGAAATTTAAAAGAGTAAAGTAGGGAAACAGAATATGACTATTCTGTGTCTGTTTCTTGTTCCTCTCTTTCTAACAAGCATAGCAAGGCTTCAGGTTACAATCCATAGCCATGCCACGTTTTACCATTCAAGGTAAATGTAAATTCAATTCCTTCTGGCAGGTCAAATTATTAATCTCTCCAGTTTTCCTTCTGACACACAAATTGACTGCACTAGAAAATATGCCTAGTAGCCTTGAAATGGAAACAAAATGTAAAGGAACAGCAACACACCTAAGCTCTTCTGCTGCATCTTGCTAACAGATGGGATCTGTAACTCCAGTCACTAGCTTGCAGCTGAAGTGTACTGAAGGGAGAGGAAGAATTCATCAACCCATTCATTTCTCATTCTTCAAATAGAGGGCTGTTTACATTATGTCAGAAAATGATTACCCTCTGTTGCTGTTGTTGTGGTGCCTCTTGGAAAAGGTGAAGAGGTAACGTTTTGTGTCCTATGGACACACTGATTAAGGAAAGAAAGGAAGAAGCTGGTTCTTAACACCCAAGAACAACAACAAAAGAAGAAAATAGAAAAAGTAGCAAGCATCATCACACTCACATTTCTGACACAAGAAATGGATTTTTCTGAGAGAAAACAATGAATTCAAAGCACAATGCATATATATGGTCTAGGGAGAATGACAATCTGTAATTATTTTCCTATCCCACTGAGTAATGTCTTTCTTTGGTTTAGGTCCTTATTAATCTCTTATCCAAAAGCTGCCCCAGGATGATAAGTGTCCCAGATTTCCTTGGCTTCTTAAGGCCTCATTAACTGTGCCTAAGAAATGAATGGAATGTAGCCTGTGTAAAAGGCTGAAAAAGTACAGCGATAAATGAGTACTTATTGGTTAAAAAAATAAGGATCTATAAACACAAAAAAGTTGATAACTACTGTTTTGGTCATTGAATTCCTACCAAACAGATTTAGACTGTTCAGGACTTCTAAGTGTGTCATGTCTATCACCGCTGTTGAAGAAGATTAGTTTTCCTTACTCAGAGATTTAGTTGGATATATGGGCTTAGGTAAGTATTTATTAATTTTTTTTCTGTGTGTATGTAAAATAGAAAATTGTGTAATCAGTTTTGGCAAGACCAAAAGGTATTTTGCTTCCTGATCTAAACTGCTTTGGAAACAACTCAAACCTTCGACATGCATGATGGCTTTATTCCACTTTCCTTAAGCTTTTAAAACCTAATAGAACCTTAATGCCTTTACTGTCTTAAAGGAAGATCTCTATTTAAAAATATGAAATATTTCTATTAAAAATATGCATTCTTATTGCAGAGTAAGTGGAATTTTAAGATCCCAGGACTGTTGCTCACTAAGTGGCTTTTATGTTACATACTTCATATTCTTCCTGCACAAGTAGACATTACACCCTCTGGTCTGCTGCAATATCTGCTACCTATGCAGATATCAGTGACTGTAATTACTGCATCAGAATATAACATGAGTTTTCTAGATATTTCTGCAGTATTTTTATTCAGAATATTGGAACTACAAAAAACCTTGTATATATGAAGAAGGTCTCATATTGATGAAATGAAATCAGCTCTAGAACAGACACAGTATACAGGGCTATGTAGCAGTAGAGGCATAGCTGTCAGCTGATATGCCCAAGAGGGAATATGGAAAAAAGTAGGATAACATGACTGATCTGGTATGACATATAGATTTGTTTTATATATATTTAAATATTTATTTGTATATAGCTGAGCAGCTTACCCATTTCACAACTGTAGTCAGCCTTAGTAATTTTGCAGATGATAAAAAATGGTAGGACTCATTGAAAATGTTACTTTCACAAAATTAAAAAATTAAATTCCTACAAAATAATTCTCCCCCACTCCCAACCACCATTAGATTACATTAGTGACAGAACCAAAACAGTATCTAAACTATCCTTAAAGGCATATCTTTAAAATCACTTTAGTGAGGAATGCTAACCAAAAATAATTAGTGCATCAATTATCTGCCTGCAATAGATTTTTTTCAGCATTTGTTTTCTTTGTATAAGATATGTCTTCTGTTATTTTACTTGACATAACTTATCAAATCAAATGTTGTGTAAAGAACTTGAACCTTGGAATGGTCCATGTGATATACCAATGGCATTCTGAACATGACTGTAGACATGGTATATATAGAGTGGAATGAGCATGTTAAACATGAAACCATCTGCTTTTACAGAAATACTCTTACCCTTGTTCGCCACAGAGATTTTGAACAACTGGGTATTGTGCACAGACAGTCAGCTTGTCATTAATACAATATAACACTACTAGCCTTATTTCTGACCCAATGTTTATATGGTTTTCATTTGGCAGTTCTCAACTTTGCTCTGTTTCTGAATTTCAGGTGTGTAGTAACTTATAGTTAACACCGTAACTTCTATGTAGGACTGTTAGGTTTTATGATGTTAGGTTAGGTAATTCACACCACTGCTGGTGATGTTATGAATGGCTAGCATAAAATGAGCATATGCTTAACTTTAAGCAAGTTACAGACATTGACACTAAACAGAAAATTATAGTTTGTGCTGCATAAGCCTAGATAGTTAAAGCAGACATTAAAAAACTGGACTGGTCTAAGTGTATTTGAAACTTTTATTTCTGAAAAGTAACTATATAAAAAAAACACAACTAAGTATTTATATAAATCAGCAAGTATGCACACACAAACTGTAGAGATTGGGTCGTGTAGGTAGTGGGGCTGTATAGCAAACAAAACTTCAGCAATATATGCCAATATAGGAAGGTAAACGCCCTTTTAAAGATTATACAGTGTACTTCTACAGCATTAACTTCTGTACTATCTAAATTAAACATGGATTTTGGTAATTTTGTATCTCTGACAACTGTTTACTTTAATCTTTAAGCTGTTTTCAACCTCTTCAAAATATTGTAACCAGATCTAGCATCATTGTTGAGTTGCCAGAACCCTTTCAGAAGCCTTTACAAATGTCATTGACATCACTGAGCATATCACAAAGGATTTCAGATAAGTCCATATTGGTGCCTGGAGACTATCTTCCTAATGCCTAAGAATTACAATATGGAATTTGTTCATACTCTGCTTCAGCACCTACAGAAACATGAATTCAGATATGGTTTCCTTTTCAGGTGCAGTACTGATCTAATTTACTCAGACACTGCAGTCTTTCTCTATGTAAGTCAGAATGATAGACTGTAGGGTTTGGAAGGGACCTCTAGAGACCATCTAGTCCAATCCTCCTGTCAAAGCAGTCTACCTAGACCAGTTTGCACAGGTAGGCATCCAGGTGGGTCTTGAATGTCTTCAGAAGAAAAATATTATTTTTCAAGCAGAAAGTTATTACATATACTGCTGTATAAGCAAGTAATGATATGAAGATATCAGTAGGAAAGCAATGGGGAAAACTACATTTTATTAGTGATATAAGATGAAAAACCACTGTTAATGAGAGACTGTTAAAAGAGTGAAAATGTGAAAATAACCTATGTCAGGAATGAAATAAATTAATATTACAGTACTAGGGGCATGAAAATGTGATAAAGAACAGATCTTTAAGTGATTCCAAGATATGGATTATCTTATTCATTCTCTCAGGACATATTTATGGTATCTTTGCTTTTACTAACAATGACAACTATACAAATCTATAGCTAGGAGCATGGCAAACCACAGCTGAAATGTATAAGCACATTGCAGGCAACAAACAAGACAAAGATAAAAAGGGAAAACTGAGATAAAGAACTGGATGGACTGGTTTGGGGCCCTGTACTAAATATAGCCAAAACTGACAGGATGCCAAAGCGATTCTTAAGATAAAATCTAAAATTAAAAAAAATAACTATTGTAATATTAAATATTATTAAACACAATTTAATAAGGAAATCATATTATAATTATAGTAATTGTATTTTAATAAATATAGTACATCATATATGCATAAAGTAATACTATATTATGTAGTATATAGAATAAGACTATGCATATGGTTATTACAGTGATGATTATCATATTTTATTTTTTAAATGCAATTTATATTTCTTAACAGTATTATGACTCATATATTAAGATATTACTGTTAAAATTAAAAAAATAATAATAATTTTGCTGTCAGAAGATTCTGAAATCTACAATCTGTTCTGTAGGCAGTCCTAATCAGCCTGGAAATCTAACATGTTTAGTTTGTCTTTTTAATTCTTGATGGATGAGAAGAGTACAATCTTGTTTGTCTCTTCTTACCTCCCTATTCTTTTCTTTCTTTAAATGGTGCTGCCTCACTTGGGGTAAAATTTTCTTACTCCTCTGACCTTTTGGAACATCCTTCCTGTAATTTTTTGCCTCATTAACTAATAATTTAATATGAAAAAACTCGCAGGCTGTGAGTTTTAGATTCTATTTTCTTCTATTGACCTTCTAATATAGTATTATCCAGACATTAAGATTTAATGCCATAAAAGGCTGATCATAATGCCAAATTTTGCATAAGCTTACTGTATATCTCTAAGAATATTTTAATCTCTTTGATAAACAGAGAAAAAAATGTTTGTGCAGTAAATGCTTCCCCTATGTGATGCATAGCACTGATTTCCTTTATTCGTCATTCACAGAAGCATTCTTCAATATAAATTAACTTAAATTCTTGTTGATTTCAAAGATACTACCTAAATTAAAATGTAATTATGTTGTCATTTGATCAGAATCATTAATTATTTGAGAATATCTTCAGTACACGCTTCTTCCTTCCTGATTTCTTATCAGAATTTATTACTTGATTTTCAAACTCATGCAGTTCTATATACTAGCGACTATTTCAATTACCCATGAAGGCAGATAGTTTTATGTGCAAAATAACCTTATTGGATTATTTAAATAGCAAATCATTTTGCACATATGGTTACATGCAAGCATTGTACAATTATCAGTTTCCCATTGGTGTTTATGAACATAACTAATGGTTTCAATTAGCAAAATTTGTCACTTTTTCTCTACATTTTCTCTAACAGAGGACCTTTGGTTTCATAGCTGGGGCATTAGACTGTGAACTTTCTGATTATGGTGCTGAACTTGGCACATTTTTCTTAAGTATAGAGCAAAGGAATATGACATTTTTAACTATCTTGCTTTATAACAGTTCCCAGGGTTTGTAGGAAAAGGGTCACTGGTGTTATTAACAGTATTGAACAGTTCACTGATTTGCAGAAGTATATTTTTTCTTTCTGACATGACTAAAGTAACTGAATAGAAGGGCCCTTGTTCAATGGCGCTTAACCATACTATCTTTTACCAGTCATCCAACAAATGCATCTAATATTTTTTCAAAAGAAGTCGACAGAGTAATACAACTAGACACCTCAACATTTAATACTTCATTCCATGCCTGGAGCTGTCAGTGCCTTACAGCTTAGCCCTGTAGATGTAGTTCATTTAGTCAATATACAATTGAATATATTGATATGTATATAAATCATGAAGGCATTTAACGTTTTCATAACTTAATTTGCTTAAATTTTGTATGCAACATGCTCTGCTTTGATGTTAGGAAATACACAGAAGAGAACATTACTTAATGATAAGACAACACATAAGATGTTAAGAAAGTGTTTTAAAGTAATACTTTGCCAAATGTTAAAACTTTACTTCACCTTAAAAAAAAAATTGAGATAAATCAGTAATCAAAATCTGAATTAGACAAATTATATATTTATGGCTGTCAGAGCTGTAAATTTCAGAGAAATATTTCTTTAATGATGTGTTATGCAGTGGTGTTATAGAAGGTATACATTGTGATGGAAAGCACAAACCAGAAGAGTAAAGTTTCTAAGCATTCTTTCATAATGTTGCAATCCTGGCAATGTTCAGCTAGTGTTTTATATGTCTGATGTATTGAGTACAAATTGCTCACACTTCTAAAATTATTCATATGTTTATTTTGATTAGTGTTAATCTAAATCTTTACAGTACTGTTAAAATTATACACCTCCAAAAATCCTTTTCTTTAAAGTTGTCTGTTGTATAACTGTGTCTCTAAGCATTCAGTTTAAGGCAAATGTAGTACTTACACTATTTTCCAATTAAGGCACTATGTAATACTGTATTTATTTATTTGTTTGATATTGATTTTCAAATTTCTGAGGACAGTCTACAAGAATGGCAAAGACCACAAATCAGACTAATTTTTCAAGTTCCAAAGCTTTAATCTTTATCAAAAGCAATCACATCCTCAAAGGATAAGAGGGGCAAAAATTGTCGCTTTATTTTCTTTTTTACATAGTAAAATAATACTGCCCAAAGAGATCTTTTTGTATAGTAATAGCAAACACTGTTTATGTGTTCTTCTGTAAATATGTCAATAATATCTATACTAGGAGAATCAGCAACTCAGTCATCAGTTTCATCTTAGCATTAGTTTACTATTCCTTGTGTTGGTGTTCTGAAGAACACTATTATAGGCCCTGGAGCGTGTTCAGAGAAGGGCAACAAAACTGGTGAGGGGCCTGGAGCACAAGTCTTATGAGGAGCGGCTGAGGGAGCTGGGATTGTTTAGTCTGGAGAAGAGGAGGCTCAGAGGAGACCTTATAGCACTCTACCACTTCCTGAAGGGTGGTTGTGGTGAGGAGGGGGTGGGCCTCTTCTCCCTGATAAGTAATGACAGGACGAGAGGGAATGGCCACAAGTTGCGCCAGGGAAGATTTAGATTAGACCTCAGGAAGCATTTCTTTTCTGAAAGAGTGGTCAGGCACTGGAATGGCCTGCCTAGGGAGGTGGTTGAGGCACCATCCCTAGCGCTGTTCAAGAAGCGTTTAGATGAGGTGCTTAAGGACTTAATTTAGTAGTTGGGTAGAGATAGTGATAGGAGGATGGTTGGACTAGATGATCTTATAGGTCCTTTCCAACCTTATGAACTTATGAACTTATGAACTTATTAAAAGAACCACATTTCTCACAATCCTCTAAATCTTTAATCAATTAATTTAAACTTTAAGTGTTTCTATCCATTCTCAGTACTCATGAAGTCCTTTGAATGCCCATGAATATCAGCGTTCTTCTCTGTCATCTGTAAGTATTTCAAGTAACATCATTTTATTATTTAAATATTAAATAATCTGGTAATATCAATGACGGTAGGGAACAGTATTTTTTAGCACCAATCACTATCAATGAAAGCACATAAGATTCATGAGGAATTGGAAATTCTTCAGATCAAAGTATTATGTGTCATATATCTTCACAATTATTCAAAGAGTAAAATTTTTTCTCAAAGACCAATTAATACATATAGTATTGCTTGTTTTCCATCTAACTTACCTATACACCTGAGTTATTTACACAACTGCTGTGATAGTAAATCAGAGAATATTGTTGCCCACTGAGAAGCATTGAAGGTGAAGATACAAAGACTTATTACTCAAGAGGAAGGGGAAGTGTTATGTTAGCCATCATGGTTAATATCTCTTAGGCTATCTTAAGATCAGGATAATTGAAAAGGTGTCTGGTTATCTGCTATGTGCACACTCTGCTACAGACATCACATTAGAGATTAATACTGAACTACATAAAAATCTACTCTTAATAGATATTTGAAAAATTTGAAGGTTACTTGTTTTTGTCTTTGAGAATGAGTTCAGATCAGGTGTATAGTTTGTGTAACAGCGTTAGATCAGGTGTATAGTTTGTGTAACAAGGGGTAGGATTTGTGTGTCAGTATCATAGAAAGGCTTGGATTTGTAGGGACCTCAAAGATCATGTAGTTCCAACCTGTGATGCATGAAGTCTTCAAATTCAAGAGATCTTTAAAGTTTAGTGCGAAAGACTATGAAGTAGAAAAAGGATACTACAGATTCAGTGACACTTCTACATTCATGATGCTGCATTCTTCACGGTCAAGACAGTGTAACTGGGCTATCTTGATACAATTAAGTCTGCAATAAAAACATATCTACCTACCACTGGCTTTGTAGGGAGTGGTGTAAATCCCTGTGTATGCTAATCAGATATTTATGAGGTTTTATAAGGTGCTCTCCAAAGTACACACAGAGCGATGTCATTGAATCTGCCACAGACTCACAGTTCCGATCATTGGTGTTATAGAGGTGCTACCCAACTGTGTAGGGCAGGAACTGTGCAGCCAACCAGAGCCAAATGTCAGATGGAGAGATTATAACTACATGAAGTAGAATTTGGCTAGAACACTGAAATTAACACTTTCAACTTCTCTGAAAAACATTATGTGATCTTGCAAAAATGCAAGCAGTTGGAACATTTTATATCTCGTACAAAAATAGCATACTTCTACAGCATGATGCTCCCTGAAATCATAGTTGAAAATATATAGGTGATTATCTCAAAGTGCAACAGAGATACCTATAAATTAGCATTACTTAAATGCTTCTAATTTATACATGTGTAAAAGAGCAGAAAGTTAGGTCTAGGGTTTCCTTGGTTTTGTTCTTTGGAAAAGCAACAACCTCATGAAACCCTAGCTCATTTTTTAGGCATTTCCAGAGCAGAGTAAGAGTTGTGCCAAACGTTACAAATCATATGTGGTCTAAGCCCAGAGACCCCAAGACTATTTCATTTACAAGGATATAAAGTTTACTGTGACTTGAGTCATGATCACACAGGGGAAGATCTGATTCTCTCCCATATTTTGAACCTTCTTGATACAGACTTAACTGCTTTCAGACTGTATTTATTCAAAATCACACTCTGCAAAATGGATTTCATGTTCTCTAATTTGAACGGCAATGCCAATGCAAATATGTATAATCACACATAACTTTTTGGAAATGTTTAAGAAAATTCCATAGTTTGGTTTATATTAACTATAAATTAGTCTGAAAGCTATAGTATATTATAAAAAAAGAAATCAACACCTTCAGATAATGCTCTGAATGAAATAGGCAAATTGCATTTACAGAGTAATATATATTTTTTTGTTATTTCAGATTGAGATTTTTTTACATTTTTGAAGTTTTTATACATAGAAGATGCTCAAGTTAAGGGTATATTAAGAGTTGAGGAGATGGATCCCGATGAAATATGATGCTAGCTGGACATTTTAATCCTTTAAGATTGTTTAGATATCTCAGAAGTCTATATACATTTTTTCTGATGTTTTAATGTAATTATGTTGTGGATTCATTTTAATATCTATGTCCAAAAATGAAAATAAAAGAATGTAGTGGATGAAATTAAAAGTATGTATTTTTGAAGCTTTATTTTTTAAAATAAAAGCATCTTAATATTCTGTTAGGGCATATGAAACAAATCAGAGTAATGGAAGTGAAGATCTATACTTAGGATTTGTTTCACCATCTGTAAATCTAAACAATACAAAATTTTTTCTCCAGATCAGACAATTCTGTCTCTGTACAATTAGACAGAATGCATATTATGGAGTTTTTATGCTGCCATTATGCCAGCTGCAGGACAGCTGATACATTACTTGGCATAAAGCCTGCTCATTCAAAATTAATGCATCACAATTTTTCATATTTAAACTAACAGAGTAAATTATAGCTGCTTAAATTTTTGTATCAGCTAGCCAGAACATCTCTGAACACAAACTCTATCGTTTAAAAATCGAATTTGCTGACCTGATGACCCATACACAAAAACATGCAACAAAAATGACACTGTTAGTAGTCCACATTCCATTAGAAAGAGGAGGCCGTAGTAGCAGACCTTTCACATAGATTGAATGAGACTCTAGTTTTGTACCCTTACTTAGCTTTGAGGTCTTGAAAAATACACTGCTTACACTTTCAGGAAAGTTTATTCCTCTGGCCATCTGCTCTAAGGGTGAAGTATTTCTCAGATGTTTATTTTGATGTTGTACTTTGTATTAGATGAGGAGCATAAAAGTAGAAGACAGTCTGACCTTTAGGACAAGTATTTGTGAAACTGGTGTTTCTGTTTTCATTACAGGGAATGTGTGAGTATTTAGGATGATATGAAACTTTTTTTTTTTGGAAGACAGTGACTGAATGTTTTTTTATTTTTCATGTAGAGGACTTTAATAAAATTTGGGAGATGTTTATATGATAGATTTCAGGATATAATTTGATATAAATTAGTGGTGCATAGATTTCTTTTTTCAATCATAACTAATTTGAATCATGAAAACATTTCTGCATTCTCCTCTCCTCTCCTCTCCTCTCCTCTCCTCTCCTCTCCTCTCCTCTCCTCTCCTCTCCTCTCCTCTCCTCTCCTCTCCTCTCCTCTCCTCTCCTCTCCTCTCCTCTCCTCTCCTCTCCTCTCCTCTCCTCTCCTCTCCTCTCCTCTCCTCTCCTCTCCTCTCCTCTCCTCTCCTCTCCTCTCCTCTCCTCTCCTCTCCTCTCCTCTCCTCTCCTCTCCTCTCCTCTCCTCAACTTATGCACACTATAATAATGATGATTTTACAATTACTCTCTCTGAATATAAGGCTAAACATTGACTGTGGTGTTTAGATGTACATTTTCATTCTGCCTATCTCATTTTATGCCCAAATTGGCTTTTGTTTTCCTCTCATGCCCATTTGAGAGATTCTGTTTCAAGAAAATTCATCCTTAGAGGGCCCATGTTTTACCTATTAGAATTTCTTCCTGTATAAAACAAATTATCATAATTAATTAATTAATATTAATATATTAAAATGAGGAATAGGAAAGCAAAGGAAAAAGGGGAAGGATCTTATTAATGTGATTAATTTGTTAAAAAATCAGAGTACAATTTTAGTTTAACATTTTAAAAACATTTTAAAAACAGCTGGTTGATATAATGAAACATTATAATAATTATAACAATTCCTCTAAACCTACTGTTATTGCAACAATTCATTGAATAGTTCAGTGTAAAATATAAAGGGTTTGATTATTCATGGGACTACTATGAGCATATGGAATTTTTTTCCTCTAGTCTCCATCAGAAGTCAGTAACTCCTGAGCTGTTACTCTCCAATGACTCTTCCACAGCTCAGGGAATAATTGCAGTCACATTCCCAAGTGTACAACTTAGAAAATTTCTGAACATAACTTTGACATTTCCAGCTAATGGGATAAAACAGTAAGAACGAAAATATATACTTTTTTTTTCTTCTCTTCAGTGATCCAGTTTTGTGATGTAATGGGAGCCATTATGTCCTAAATATTATTTCAGTACCAGACTATGAAAGAGGCTATTTTCTAAAGATTTTTACCTTAGTAACTTCAATTAGTTTTAGAAATAAACTGTGTTATAATTAATCAATATTTCAGCTAGCAAGAGAGAAGGATTTTAAGACTGAATATCATACATACGGAAAGGCCCAGATTCTATTTGTCACGAAGACTTTATATTTTCTTTTTCCTGGTAAGGGTATTTTTTTTCATACTGAAAGGAGTAGGGTAAGTCATGGTAGTGAATTGCTTCATATTTCAATGGCCTGAGAGTGTCTTTTCATTAATTTATATACACAATGTTTGATGAAGCAGTAATATATAACTGAAAGAAATCTAGGAGCAGTACATACATAAATGAATATCGGTAAGCAAGTCTAATTCTAATCTCAATTTATTTTATGCATAATCTTTGCATCTCTCTATGGAATCATTCAGTGTTTTTCTATTCCTAGTCTGTTGATCATTTATTTTTTTTAATTTTTCAAAGTAATCAGATAACACGCTTCAGTTAGGAGTTCTGCTGCCATTTGACTTGGTTCAAGACATACTCACTGCTTTGATGTAGCATAAGTTTCTGTGTACCAGGTGGTCTTTCCTGATGTTTATAGTGCAGCCCAGGGAGGTCTGTCAGATGTAACAAATATTCTTTATCTGTATGGAATTCAGTTAAATCACAATGGAACTGATAGAATAATAGTCGTGCACAACTACAGTCCTACCTCTTAGCTGTATCTTGCAAAATTCCACAAACACACAAGATTCCCCAAACAAAATAGAAAATATTTCTGAACTGCTGCTGGATAATTATTTTGTTTATACACAACCCAAATCTGGGAATTGGGGAAAAAGAACCAAACTATCAAACTAAATGATCACAGCTGTTCTATACATTTTA
The DNA here is from genome assembly GCF_038088225.1 of Cyrtonyx montezumae. Lineage (NCBI taxonomy): Eukaryota > Metazoa > Chordata > Aves > Galliformes > Odontophoridae > Cyrtonyx > Cyrtonyx montezumae. The sequence goes on from NW_027071826.1 coordinate 17,281,892, forward strand.
CAATTTTGTTTCAATTTTCTGTAGTAAAACACTGCAAAATTGGAAATTATCACCTAATCTATCATGCTGATTCAAAATATATGGAAATTCCCCCTTCTTCCCTTCCCTTCCCTTCCCTTCCCTTCCCTTCCCTTCCCTTCCCTTCCCTTCCCTTCCCTTCCCTTCCCTTCCCTTCCCTTCCCTTCCCTTCCCTTCCCTTCCCTTCCCTTCCCTTCCCTTCCCTTCCCTTCCCTTCCCTTCCCTTCCCTTCCCTTCCCTTCCCTTCCCTTCCCTTCCCTTCCCTTCCCTTCCCTTCCCTTCCCTTCCCTTCCCTTCCCTTCCCTTCCCTTCCCTTCCCTTCCCTTCCCTTCCCTTCCCTTCCCTTCCCTTCCCTTCCCTTCCCTTCCCTTCCCTTCCCTTCCCTTCCCTTCCCTTCCCTTCCCTTCCCTTCCCTTCCCTTCCCTTCCCTTCCCTTCCCTTCCCTTCCCTTGATATGTATGTCCATTTACCAACCTCAAAACAATTCTAAGCCATAACCCATGCAAATATTAATACACTGATTCTATCTATGATCTAATTATATGGTAACTGTAGATGGAAAAGTTGGTTCAGTCCTAAAGGAATTAGATTTGGTCAGGAATTACTAAGCTTCTTTTATTTATCATTTTATTTGTGAAAGTGGGAAATGACAGTTTCCTGTCTCACAGGAGAGATGCGACTGCACAGAGTGATTTATGAAGTTCTCAGATGATTTTATATTGAGTAGCATATTATATGTGCATTACTGTTTATCTAAAAGACACCATTGAGATCTTACATGTCTAGGAATTTATGAACACTGTCCATCTGCAAGTTGATAGTTTCGGAGCTGAAATCAGTCTACTTATGTAAGCAGAGTCTAGAATTAAATAAATTTGATGGACATAATTATTTGCAATACTATATAAAACCAACACTGACACGCATTTTAATAAAATGGCAAGAACCTTGAAACTGTACTTCACAAGGAGTTATTTTACCTGATTTTTGTAATTCTTTCTAATAAAAATTAGTTACTATAGGGAGTAAATTTGTTTCATGAATATTCAGAACTAACACTATGTGATTCTGATTTCTTATTGAAGTCTGTAGACCCCATATTACAAAAAGTAATTTAAAAATATAGATTTAGTTAATATACAACTCTAGAATACTTGTTCTATTTTTAGCATATTCTGAAAATTTCTAGACAAATAGAAAGATTCTGGAACTGAAACCAGAACTGAAAATTATTTTTCAGCCACTTGTAATGCGAAGTCCTTGCTAGAAAGTAAGCCTTTCCCTTCAGGCATCCTTTCCCTCACCGGACTATTTTCATTAATCAAATGTAGCACAGAAAAACCTCTGTGTTGGATAAGTAAAGATGAAAACAAAACAAAACAAAAAATGGAGAGTGAAAAAAAGATGAAAAAATTGCTAAGTGTCTGAGCAATTTCCACTTCTTTGGAGTTTACTTCTGTTTCCTTTTTATACTGCTTGTCTCTGCCAAGAGAAAAAAAAATGAATAAACTATTGCCTCCAGATGCATCCTGTGTGTCAGAATATACTGTAAACTTCAGAGATATATACCAGTGAAAACATACGCTTCAAAGAAAAGCATAATTGATCAGCAAGTGTAGACAAAAATGAATAGCCCTTAAATTCTAGCTAAAAACATAGTTGTCTACTGCTGGTACAGATTTTTATACAACATGATCTTAAATTTAATATTTTTCAAGATAAGTACTTGAGACCATTGTGTGCATCTAACTTTCAAAGACTGTTAATATTGAAGACTACCAGTCTTTACTATCATGCTCTGCAATAATTATTTTTATCATACTGTTGAACCCAGTGTATGCAAGATCATCAGACTGTTACAGGCTGTACTGGCCAACAGTTAGAAAAATAGTCCACTAACAGAGAGTATTTGGCTGACCCAAACCATGGAAATCTCAGGATGTTTAATTGGTTTTGCCCTGATTCAGGGAAAAGTAGGTTTTTATCTTATATCATAGACAATTCTGTGATTATGTCCTGCTGATTTCCAGAGTCTACATATTCCTGTTTAGATTTCTGTCTTGAACAAGAGTGTTTCCCTAATTCAGTCTATTTTAGTATTTAAGTTTATAGTATCTCTAATCATTTTTATTCTATCAACATTCTGATATTGTTATTGTTGTTAAGGTGCTTTGACAGTGGCAAATTGTAAAATAATTATAAAATAAGATTTGAATAAGCAATTCAAAAGCAAAGTGATGATTTCACAGCGAAAACCGCTTGCATTGTGTGGAGCACAGATACATTCTGTTATCAAACTTTGACTTCATGTACTTGAATGTAGTCTGTTCTACTGCAGCGTTAACTAAACTTCTTGTTGAGTTCTTAGGTAAATACCTACCTCTGTGCACTAAAAATCAACATTTTTGACCTTGTGACATTTTTTATAAATCTTGCACAGCCAGAAAGAAAACAGATTGTATTTATGTTTGAGTGATGAAAGATTTTGTGAGAGAAATGGATAGAAAAAATTTAAAGGAAAAAACTGATGTATTTATCTTATCTTCTTAAGCATATTCCACCTCTGAACCTTGTTAGGAACATCTTAGGAAAAATAGCAATGTCAATTAGAATAAAAACTACAGCTGAAGTAAACTACCATTAAGCATGTTCTGCCACTGTCTGTGTATCCAACTTAAAAATACTGTTCTGTCTGCTCTTCAGTTTTCACTGTGATGTCTAATGACATTTTTTTCCCACTTTCAGGGACTCTAATATATTGCTTAAAGTTGAAATCTTTTCTTTCCTTGAACTCCTAATTAGTTTTGTGTATATGGGATTTATGAAGTACTGGGTGTTTAAATCATAAATCTCAGATTTGATCTGTGTGGATTGCTCTGAATTAAAAACATGGATAAATAAAAGCAGCATCCCAGCAAAAACAAGTTTTAGGATTTTCATCTGTATGGATCTTATGGATCAAATTAATCTGTAAATCTTTACCCAACAATTGTTGGGTTCTCTTATTTTAATTATACTTCCTGTAACTAAATCCTTTATCCAAACTTTAGCAGAGTCATGGTTCTCGCCAAGAAATAATGAAAACAATATGCAATGTCAGGGCTCCCCATCTCCCTGGCTGTTTTGCTGACAGAGAGAGAAAAGTTTGTACAAATACTACTCAGCTTTTGTCACCTGATATCCAAATGCATCAGCTAAGCAACGAAGGAAAAAAACATATCCATTTAAAAATAAAGTTTATATTTTCATCCTCTTTTGACGGAGTAGACATTGTCTTATTAGGAATTCAGTCTGTTAGGAAAAGCAAAGTCTATGCAAAAGAGTTTTGCTCACAGAGCAAAAGAGCTCTGTGTTATGTTGCGGTACTTTTATTAGATGGTGACATTCCTGAGACAGCACCTGCTGCGTGGATTTGGGCTGTTAGCCAGAAAAGAAGTAAAAAAGAAATGTGTGGCTCACATCTGAGTGGCAATAAGCTTCCATTACTGTAACAAATGCCCAAATGCCCGAACAGTTGGAAAGTTACAGTGAATCACAGTTGTAAGTATTAGGGATAAATACATGTATAGAGGGCATTGTTATTACTGTAACTTTCAGAGCAACAAAGATATGAAAAATCTGTTTTCTTTTCCCCTTAAAATGTGACTACTGAATGATATTTTCTACCCAATTTGGGTGAAAGTGAGAACTTTTTATCTCCTTTGTGGATTTATTCTCTGATCCATTCCACTGTCAAAGTAAGAGAATCTGTAATGAAGAAAAATGTAATCAAATTATATTTTCCTTATACCCTGTAAATCTGAAGTAGCTCTAGATCTACTGCTGTATGAATGAGGCTGAAAGCGGAGTTATATCTAGAAATATCTGGGAATTTCTAGGGCTGTTTGTAGAAAAGCTATTCTCCATGTGTTAAAATTCATTCCTCAAAGCCAAAGGAGCTCCACAACTCTAAAGCAAAATGTACTTTTCAGGTATGATATAAAGGAACATTTCTAATTTATGAGTTCTGCCATTCAGGGTTTTGGTTTTCTTTCAGAATATGATATTTTTGTCTTTGAGGCATCTGTTTGTACCAGTTCAAAGCCATTGATTTTATGGGATTAAGCAAGATGACCATAGTTTGCTGTGAGGCACAAGTTAAGTAATTGTCCAGTGTTTTATTGGAAGATGGGAAAGGCATAAATCAATTCATCTCTGTGTGGTAGTCTCTCTCCCCTGGTACATATAGGCCAAAAATTAAAAAAAATAGTAAGTTGAGTAGTAGTATCTAATGCAACCTTATAGTTTACATTACTTCTATTCTCTTTCGGGGACTTTCTAAATATTCAAGACATTTCTGTTATGAGAAATTTCATACTGGATAAAACTCACTAAGACATCCATTGCTATTTTTGGGAGATACAGTTACAGTTTCCTTCTTGAGAGGTGTTAAGTCCTAAACTTCCTAATACTTATGAGAAAAATCAACTCAATGCCATGAAGTCATGTCTAATTTTGTAACAAGTAGAAGCATAATTTTTTCTGGGACTCTTTTCTAAACTTTGGGTGGTGTGATAGCAAAGTAGTAGAAAGTGTAAAGTAAGTGCTAACAAAAGGTCTTTTAACCTTGCTAATGTGGATGTATAACATTAGAGGAAAATATTTTTCAATACCTTGAAACTGGACCCAATCTCTTTTGATGACATCCTTCATTTATACCTCATCAGATCAATTGGGTGATGCTGTTGCCAAGCTACACTCCATCATATTTGAAAAGTTATAGCTGTCAGGAGTAAGAAATATCACTTTCATTTTCAAGAGAGAAAGGAAGACCTGGGGAAGTATAGGCCACTGAGCCTCACCTCAGTACATAGGAAGATCATGGAATATACCCTCCTGGAAGCTATGTTAAGTTATACACAAGATAAGCATGTGAAACACACCTTCCAATCTAAGGACCTAATGATTCCATGACACATGGTAAAAAATTGTTATTTTCTATTTTACTTTCCTGATTTACAAGAAGAAATTAATTAAACCTGTGTTAATATGATCTGCTGATTAATTTGAGGGTGGGTAGACACAAATAGATATAATTTCATTCCCAAATTTCGTATCACGGGAATAAACTCATAAGCCCCTTCTGGACTCTTACATTATTCAAGAGTTTAATTTGAACAAGTTAATTTTCCTGAGAGGGAGTTTTAGATTTGGCCTATGCTGGATGCAAGGTATTCCAAAAAGTTACCTTGCCTCAAATTTTTATTAGCTATGACATAAACAAAGATGTTGTCTGACAGTCAAACAGTTTATTATTCAGGATTATGCAGTATCTTCATTAATGGATGATGGTTGAAATGGCCAGTTTGGATGGGGCTATTTGCAATCTGATCTAGTACTTGATCTAGTGGCATGCAACCCTGTCTGTGGCAGGGAAGTTGGAACTTGTTGATTCCTGTGGTCCCTTCCAACCCTAGCCATTCTATGATTCTATGAAAAGGATTTTTAATCTAAACATCTTGCATATATTTTTAATATGTTTACATTATCATTAAAATGTTCAGAAGAGGAACATTATGTGAGACCTACTTAATTGAATATCTGAGACATAATTTGTTTAATCAACATTAATTCAAGAGGACAACTCCTTGTCGATTCCCATGAGCACTAGATAGATTTATCATATCTTTAAATCTTGGCATTCTTATAATATAATAAGAATATATACATAATATATAGAAGAATATATATATAATATATATATGTTCTGCCATGGTTTAATGATATTCTGTTACCTGTATTCCATATCATAGCATCATATGAGGCATTGAGAGAGTTAATGTTCCAAGTCTGTGGACTGCCTGGTTCTCAGAAGAGAACTACATATCCCAGAGGACTTTGTGTTCCCAAAGGGAAAGATAAAACTGCACACAAGTCCTGAGAATTCTCTCTTTTGTTGGACATCTCAGCAGCAGAGGTTCCCTAGCAATCTCACCTTCAGCTTTAGTGTGAGGCCTTCAATTTCGGACACTCTCATTTTATTTGATTTATTAGCTTCAATTCCAATTAGATTGTGTCATTTTGCATTCAGATATCTTATTTAGTAGATTAATTTTTCCTCCTCAGATCGTTGTCGCTGTTTTGCTTTTAGGCCCATCTCCCTACCATTTTCCCCTTCCCTTTTCCTGGGGTGTGGGTCTGGAACTGGGCTGAACCAGCGTGTAAACCATTGACATTTTTGGTGGAGGATGCGGGCACAAGCAGTCTTGGCTGGAAAAAGACATACTTTTAGAACTAATCTCTCTCTTCGCTCTGAGAGTTTCATTAGTTTATCTGTGTGGCAGGTGCTGTACTAAAAACATGGCCTTGAAGTCCAGGCAAACTGCCAATATTCTGTGATATTTGTAAACCTTTTGGGTGCTGCCAGCTTGCTTTGGTAAAGAAAAAAGGAGAAAATAAAATGCTTTCTCTTGTAAAACTGCTCTTCAAGGGATTGCATTCCATCATCTTTTCTCTTTTGGTGCTCAGAACATGCTGGGACATAGTTAAGTTAGTGCCTCTGATCTATGGAGCAATATGTATATATGATAAATTCAGAGCACACCTGCCTGGTACCTACATGCAATGTTTTACGATTTGAACCTGGTTTGGTTTTTGGCCCATCTCCCTACCCTCTCCCTTTTCCCCCTTCCCCTTTCCCAGGGTGTGGATCCACAGGTCCCCTGCCTATTAGTCCTGGAACTGGGCTGAACCAACCCAAACACTGACAGTGTCAAATCTGAGATAATGAATGATGTAACTTTTTGAAGCTCTTCTCTGTCTCTTTTTCTTTTATTTATCAATTTCTGTAAAATCAATAGCCTAATGCCCTACTGCCTACCTTCAAAATAGTCTTCAAAATAGTCTGCTTTCACTAATTCTGGCAATTGAATCAAAACCACTATGTCCTTCAAATGGCAAAATGACTGTATAGATATGACGACAAAATTGTAGTTTTATATTGTAGCTAAGTTACTTGTCTTTCCTAAAGTCACCAAAGTCTACTTCAGGAGTATATGAACTAATAAGTTGGGTAGCAGTTATGGAAGCACAGAGCACTGTCAAGCTCTGAAGTCTATCTGGGACGTGAATAAATTTTCAGATGTTTAGTCAATGTTAGCATCTGAGTCTATACTGCTATCTACAGTGCCTGCCTTGTAATTGTGCCACATGTTAATCTGGCCTTTGCTTGTTTGTTCTCTTTTGGGGATTAGGTTCACATTACTTTTGGTCTCACCCAACTGCAATAGCATGTTAATAAGGAAAGGGATTTCCTTTGGGGTCATTGTTAGCAAGGAATATAATTAAAAAATATATTGATAAAACCACATAGAAAATGACATTCACTGTTACAGATATGGATTTCTTGCAACTAGAGAGAGGAACAGATTTTCAGAGACTGCTAGCATAATACTTCCATGTTCATATCATCAGATACTTGCAAATCAGCCTTAACTTGAAGGTAAAAGTAAAGAACATAAGTCTAGCTAATAGCTAGGCAGTTAGTAAATACAAATGGACATGTAGGAATTAAGTACCATCATATTTATATCTTTTCTTTATATTTTTTTCTTTCTATTTTACTCTAAAGAATCTGAACTGCGATTTCCTAAAATTAGGAAAGTTCTGAAATGAAGTAAGTATGCAATTGGAAACAACCACAGCAACACTGAGAAGTGTTACTATATTCAGGCAGTGTATTAACCTGATTACTGTGAGGATCAAGGTTTGATACCGTATCTGTAAGTATACCCTCAATTAAATATAGCATGAAGAAGTGTGACATTGTGCAATATCCAGAGGTTTCAAAATCAAGTATTTAGCTTTGAAATAATTTCATCATTTCAGTCCTTTGCTTTAGTATTTAATCATGTTCAGAAAGAGCCAATATAATTTTCAAATTATAAGAAAGACTATTTCTGTGTGTCACCAGTTTACCATGCTGTTTTAACCTGGTTCCATGATGACTGGTGTGGGGAACCCACAGATCCATGCCCCAGGAAAGGGGAAAGGGAAAAGGGAGATGGGCCTAAAGACAAAACAGCAGCAGTGATCTGAGGAAGAAAGCCAATTTACTAAATAAGATATCGGAAAGCAAAACAACACGATATAATACAATACAATTGGAATTGAAGCTAATAAATCAAATAAAATGAGCAAGAGAGTGTCTGATAAACCGAAGGCCTTATGCTAAATGCTGAAGGTGAGATGACAGCGAGCACCCACTGCTGAGTCGATCCCAAAGGAAAGAGATAGTCCTGTGACCGCAGACAGTTTTTATCTTTCCCTCTGAGCGTAAACACGTAAGAACGCAAAGCATTGCAAAGTCCTCTGGGGAATGGAGTTCTTCTTCTCTTCTGAGACAGGCATATCTGTAACTATCAATGACCCATGCAGCTAGAGCAAACTACAGCCTCATTGTGAACCCCCTTTTATCAGGTGATGCAGAGGAAGATTGATTTTGTATGGGGCCCTGAGCAGCAGCAGGCTTTTGAGCAAATTAAGCAGGAGATAGCCCGTGCCGTGGCCCTGCGGCCAGTATGAACAGGACAGGATGTAAAGAACATTCTCTACACTGCTGCTGGAAAGGAAGGTCCCACTTGGAGTTTGTGGCAAAAAGCTTCTGGATAAATCAGAGGCCGACCCCTTGGTTTCTGGAGTTGGGCATACAGGGGGTCTGAAGAGCACTACACTCCAATTGAGAAGGAGATCTTAGTTGTATATATCTTTAACTCCAAATACACTACATGTTGTTATGATGCAGAATATAAATAATATAACAAAAATCATAAAAACATGACACACTGATTCATGGAATTTTTTTTAACTATCTAATAAACTAATTGAAAATAAAATGTATTTCTTCCTATAGCATTAAAATGATAGTAAAACCAAAAGGATATACTCAATATGTGTGCATTCTTCTGAGTAACACAAGTAAGTTACATTCGACTCATGCAGTCAAGTATCTCTGCATTTTTTATGAAATAATTTTTCATTGGATATCTTGGCTGGATACAAAAAAATCTCATAATATGTGCTGGATTAAACTTACTTAGGCTTTTGTTTTTTTGTCTTTTAAATAATTTAACTAACAAACTTTAAACTAGAATAATTACAGATAAATCTAAATATCTAATCATGCTGTTCAGACCTTAATTCTTAACTTATATGTACTAGAACAAATCCAGCTTTCTCTATGTATGCTTTTGAGCAACAAATGTTGCAAGAAAATGTATTGAAATACTGGCTAAGTATTTATATTTTAAAATGTCACTATAATTTATAAAGTTATATATATATATTCTTTTTCTATTTCATAAAATATTTGCAAAGATTTATTATAGGTTTTTCATAAATATAATACAAATAACATACATAATATTAAAAATATAACAACATATTTCCACTAAGCCCTTCTTGCAGATATAGTCTGGTAGACAGATAGACAGATGGACAAACTTTATTGGCAGATAGATACTACTCTTTATTTTCCTAGTAAATAAATAAATTACATCAGAAAAACGTGCTACACAGAGGTTGGAAGAAAACAGATGGTGTGCATTCCATGCCTCTTTGGTCTATAAATGTTTGTCTGAACCTGTTTCCTGTAAGTAAAGAATCTGTATTTTTTTTAAATCTCCAATTAAATGAAGACCCAATGAGTGAGAAAATAATGGTGGAATAATTAAATTTATAGCTTGTTCTGTCATTCAGAAGTGTTCTCTGTGTATTCAACCTATGATCGTTTTTATCATAGGAAAGTCTGTTTAAAATGAGGACTACATAAAGGAAATTATAAATAGAATCATAGAATCGCCAAAGTTGGAAAAGACCTCTATGATTATAAAGTTCAACTGTCCACCTACCACCAGTATTTCCCACTGAACATGCCCCTCAGTACAACACCTAAACATTTCTTGAACACCTCCAGGGTCAGGGACTCCACCACCTCCCTGGGCAACCTTTTCCAGAATCATAGAATCATAGCATCATAGAAGGGCTTAGGTTGGATGGAATCCCAAGGATCAAGTTCCAATCCCCCTTCCATAGGCAGGGCCACCAAAGTCCAGATCTGATACTAGATAGACCATGTTGCCCAGGGCCCCATCCATCCTGACCTCGATCACCTCAGGGATCACGCATTGTCACGCTCCAATATAAAGGAGGGAGACGAGGTTCTTTATATGTATATGTATACCCGAGGGCGAGATTAAGACACAACGGGTCAAATGTTAGCCCAACCAGTTTATTACAAATACTAGTTGCTTAGGGATATGGGGAAGGGAAGGTGTGCGATAGAAAAGAGATGAAAAGCAAGGAGACTTGGCAGAAAGCAAGAGAGATATAATCACCACCGTGGATCCAGCGAGGTTCGTAGTAGGTCCGTTGATCTCAGGAACCTGTCAGGTCACCGCGGGGGATGGGAGATGGCAGCAAGCAGGCCTCAGGGTCCGTCCTAAGTCTCTTCGGGAGTTCTCCTCAAAGATTTCTTCTTTGGGAGTTCTTCTCCCAAGTTCTTTTCTGAAAGTTCTTCTCCCAAAATCCGTAGTTCAGTGAAGGCCTTTTATCCCCCATTTCACAGGAGTTTTTTTTGTAACATGTCAGGCCCAACAGATAAGCCAGCAGCAGATGTGGCCTTCATTGCCATGCAGGAGCATTGATTTGTGGTGGTCAGCTTCTCCAAGCCATACCCCCACGAAGAAAACTATTTGCACCCATTCCTGCTTATCTTTACAACCGTAAGCAGAGACAATGAGACACCATGACACCCCTCCAGATAACCGGCAGTTAATCAGTCAAAGTCTTATCACCAGAAGAGGCCTAACAAAGCAAGCTTTGAGACAAACGAAAGGAAAAACAGTTTCTGTCTTTTACACGCATCCATGAGACTGTTTCAGTACCTCAGCACTCTCTCTAGAGAACTTCTCCCCAGCAATGAATCTGCACCTTCCCTCCCTGAGCTTATAACTATTCCCCCTTTTACTATTGCTGTCTACCCTTGTAAAAAGTTGATTCCTCTCCTTTTTATTATTTCCCTTTCAAATACTGGAAGACTGCAATGAGGAAAAGCCTTGGCTTTTTCACACTGAACAAGCCCGGCAACCTCAGCCCGTCATCACAGGGGAGGTGATCTAGACCTCTGAAAGAGTGCCTGATCACAGTCTCAGAGAAGAAATATTTCCTAATGTCCAACCTGAATTTCTCCTGGTGCAAATTAAGATTATTCCCCCTAGTCCTATCACTAGGTACATGGGAGAAGAGGCTGACTCCCACCTCACCGCTACCTCCTTTCAGATAGTTGTACAGAGAGCCTCCACTTCTCCAGATTACACAGTCCCAGATCCCTCAGCTGGGCCTTATAAAGCCTGTGCTCCAGACCCCCCACCAGCTTCACTGCCCTTTTCTGACCGGGCTCCAGAGCCTTGATATCTTGTAGTAAGAGACTCAAAAGTGAATACAGTACTTGAGGTGTGGCCTCACTGAGCACAGAGGGATGATCACCTCCCTGCTCCTGCTGGCAGCACTATTTCTGATACAAGCCAGGATGCTATTGGCCACCTGGGCACACTGCTGGCTCATGTTCACCCGAGCATCAACAAATACCCCAAGTCTTTTTCCTCTATGCAATCTTCTAGACACTCTGCCCCAGGCTTGTAGCATTGCCTGGGGTTGTTGTGGCCAAAGTGCAGGACCCAGCACTTATCTTATTGAACATCATCCCACTGGTCCCAGTCCAGTGATCCAGCCTGTCCAGATAGCTCTGTAGGGCCTGCCTACCCCTAGGAAGATTGACATGTCCTGCCAACTTGATGTCATCTGCTAACTTACTGAGGCTGCACTCAATCCCCTCATCCAGATCACCTGTAAATATATTGAACAGGATAGGCCCCAGTACCAACCTCTGAGGAACACTATTCATGACCAGACACCAGGTGGATTTAAGCATCACCACTTTCTGGGCCTGGCCATCCAGACAGTCCTTCACCCATCTCTCTAAGCCATGTATAAACAGGGAAAGGTAAAACTCCCAAGCAACCATGCAAAATATGTTTCCAAATGGCTTGTTTTTCAGTTAAGATTTTTTGTGCTAGTTATTTTTAAGAAACCTCCTCCCATTTCTATTGATAAGAACATTGGTATTCAGGTCTACTTTCAGATGGATGACAGAGTATGAGCAGTGAAGTTTTATGTTACTGCTATCCTAATAGCAGAATCAATGACATTATACAAACCTGGCTCACACCCATCACATGCAATTTCAATGAACTGCTGTTCATTGCATATGTGGTTGTTGTTTTTAAGTCACAGAGGATTAAGAAAGAGAGAAAAATGTACTACAGTGCTAATTCACGAAGGAGAAGGTGTGTGAGAGTCACATACACTGTATATTTATTTACTTACGATGAGCCCCAGCCACAAGTCATCAGCTTACAGTTTCTCTTACAATCATCTTCATTGGCTATTCATGAAAAGGTCATGAATAGCAGGATTATTTCACTTTGTTTTTACTTCCTAAATAGAAGCTATTAAATAGTCACTTGCCAGATTGGTATTATTAACTGTTTGTTAGGTTATATTTTACAAATAGTACTTTTCTTATTTAGAACAGGAGAGCAGAATAGAGAACTTAAAATGTTTTAAGAGGTAATATGAACATCAGATTGTTTGTATGACAAGAAATAATTGGGATACATTGTCAAGTTTAGTTTGAATAATAGAGCAGAAAACTAGACTACTGTAGGGACTAAAGTACTTCAGATGTTATTCAGAACAGATCTGTACTTCTAATATCCACATTATCTGCTTTCATTTTAAAGATTTATAGATTTTAAGTCCCCACAAGCACATTGTATCTTCACCTAGTGATGAGCAGACTATAAGACAATGAATTACACAGTGACCGAGAACAAAAGCAATAATTTCTAAATATTTTAAAGAGACAGTGAAATATACTCTAATGTATTTGTAAGTGTTGAAAACACTTTAAGGCATAAAGCATTCACTGCATTCCAGTAAGATATCCCAAAGGTTCAACTCATTTCTCTTTACACGCATACCATGATCTGAGTCTGAGTTTGCCGTGTGTGTTAAATTTCTGGAAGCACTGTAGGCAACTAAAGGTTAAGATTAAGTGGAAAAAGTTAACAGGGCAAGAAATCATTTATTATTGTAAAATTTTTTGCGTTATAGACAAGTTTGTGGATTTTCTTGCTCATATTTATTCATGGACTGAGTTTCAGTGAACATTTCCATGTAATTCTAGTTGTAGCAAGTAAATTGAAACATTTGTGTGACTTCTGAAGTTGTTTTTTGGTTCCAAATACTGCTATCTCACTTACAAAACATGTCAATAATGTTGATGAATGTGTGTCAAGATGCCTGTCTAGAAACAAACAGACATTTTTTCAAAGGTTTTTGTATCAGAAAATACTATTTTCTGTGTAGAATGCAAGACAAAAAAATATCAATTCAGAAAAAGGAAATTTAATCTGATTTTTTTTCAAAGTATAATATGGGAATTCAATAATTATTTTCCTGTTGTTCTGGTGCAGAACTGTAAATACATGGTCTCTCAGAAAGTAGTAATGCTTCCTATTTATTTCCATGGAAACTACAACAGATACTAAGAGCACAATAACACTATTTGATAGAGCAAATGCTCAGTTACAAAACACTTTTTTTCAGTATAGCTACCAGCATTGGCTATGCATTTTCACCATCAACAAACAGGAGTCTGTACTGTAAAAATCTGAGTCAACAGAAGTAATTAACTGTTTCACAACTGCTATGACAGTTATGTGGTTAGGAAAATGTTGTTGATGCAGTACATTTTTCATCAGTCCAAAAAGGTGGAAATCAGAAGGCATTTAATCCAGGCTATATGGTGTGTCTGATATGGTGTGTTCTACACAGTATTCATGCTGTTATGGGGACTGGTGTTACTGCAAGAAAAATGTTTTCTTCTCTGGTCTGATTTTGGGTTTTTAAGCCTTCAGCTTAGCTAGTGTTGTAATGTAGTGGCCAGAGTTGACTATTTGTGTTGCAAAAAATCCCAAGGGATCACCCCTTTCTTATCTCATGAAAGACTGCACAATGCTTCATTCACTGAGGGTCATGTCTTGAGCTTTTTCTCCAATGAAGAATTCACAAGTTACACTCCATGGACTACAGTTGTGGCTCTGATTTGTAGTGGTGATGCCTCATCTTGTCACTGGTAATGATGAAGGGGAGGTTCCCTAGCTGTCTCGCATTCAGCTTTAGTGTAAGGCCTTCAATTTTGGACACACTCTCTCTCATTTTATTTGATTTATTAGCTTCAATTCCAATTAGATTGTGTTATTTTGCATACTGATATCTTATTTAGTAAATTATTTTTTCCTCCTCAGATGTATGTTGCTGTTTCATTTTTAAGCCCATCTCCCTCCCCTCTCCCCCTTTCCCCTTTCCAGGTCGTGGGTCCATGGGTCACCTACCCCATTAGTCACAGAACTGGGATGAACTGGCCCATAAACCATTGACATATGGGTATAGTTATGTCATATTGCTATATAAAGAAGCAACATGAGAGGAAGAAAATAATCCCTTAAGTGGAAGTACCAAGAGGATATAATCTCTTTCCATAACTGCACTTTCCAAAGAATTTTTAAAATTTCACCACTCAGATCAGTACCTTTATCTCACTGAAAAATTCAAGACAATATGTTTCTCTTTTGCTCCTTGATGTCAAACTTATATACAGATTTGTTCTGCCCAGGTTGTACAGAAGTTAGAGCAATCACAGGGAAATGCAGTCATTCTTTAAAGAAAATGGAAACTATGCCGGGGCATATTCTCCTCAGGATTTTCTTATGTAGCTTTCTATTAGAATCTTCATTTTGCATTTGTGAAATTATTTAGGATATGTGATATCTCGAGCAGATAAACTGTTATTAACTTTTCTCCCATTAAAAGCACAATAGAAAACCAATCTACAGGAATCTTAAAAGATATCATCCAACCAGATGAAATCAACAACTCAGAAATACACTTCTACAGATAAAAATCCAGAGATTGATATAAGCTCCAGGAAATTGGCTTAAAATGCTGGAATTTTGACTTGCATCTTCATTTGGGAATCCACTGAACTGTTTTTTTTTTTCTTTTTTAACTACATTTGACTGGCATTTTCTGCACTGGGGATTATCGGGAAGATGAAGTCACTACATACTCAAATGCAAATAGTATCCATTTGAATATAAATTCAACTGTCACTGCTCACAGAAAAAAAGACAGATTACATTTGTTGCAGTTTTCCTTGGAAGCAGAAATCTGTTTTTAACAGTAGTTAGGAAGAAACAATAGAGCTCAACTTTCCTTGTTCATGTTAATTATACCTGTGCTACATGTCACTTACTGTCAGTTTCCTCTTTGAAAAAAGATTCCTGCCCTGTGGCATGCATGAAAATGTACCTGCCGTTTCAACCAATCTCTGCCTGCTCCTTGTAAATTGATACCTCTATTTTATTACCTTCAGTGCAACACAGTCTTTTGTGGTGAAGTTATTTCTCCCTTCCCCCTTCTAATGAATAGACTCATTGTTGAAAATTGAGTGGTTAAAATTTTATTGATCTTGGCTGTCTGCAGAGATGCAGAAACACATTGGCTAGTCAGAAGTGAGATTCTTTTTCATGTGACATGAAATTACAGATATTTTTTTCTGAGTTTCTGTTCAGATGCCAGTCTCAAAACAGAACATACCCATCCTAATCATTTTCCTATGACGTAGGGCTCAGGGGGTTCATCCCTGGGAAGCTGGTTGCTGAACAAGTTTAACATTGAACTTCGGGGAAGAGGAGGGGGAAGTTATTTAAAAGAACTAGTGTGTGTCTTCTAACTAATGGAGCTAATTGTTCATTAGAAAAACAGACATATGACTTAAGAACACCTGAACCAATAATGTCTAACATTTGCATTTCTAGAGAGGAGAGAACAAATAAAACTAGTGAAATAGCTGAATATATTTACGAATGCTCTGAGAATTTGAAGGAAAACCAACAAGAACAAAAACAGCTTGTGATTCAGTTTAACACATTACCCTTTGATTTCACCTGCTAAAATAAAAAATTGAGAATTCAAAATTTGGAAAATGTCAGGGTGCTTTTTATGTTTATATTTTTAAAAATAATTTGTTTTCTCTCTATTCCCTTACTGTTTTTATAACTAAAATAAATCTTCTGTTCCTGACATCAGCCTGCACAATATGAGTATCATGCACTCAGCAGGGTAAGATCATTTAAGACATTCTTTCATCCTTGATATACAGATAGGCCTGCATGGAACCTTGCAACATTTTAGCAGTACACAGCAGCTTGACACCATTATCAAGGGCAAAAAAGACTGAATCTAGCTGAACATCTCCTGTGTAACTCTGACAGCATTCACTTATGGAACAAGGGAGGTGTATAGGAACTGCTGAATCACGACCTGAACCACTGATTGGTCACCTGAGGTGAGCACCGAGTCAGCCACAAGAGCACAGGTGAAGGCAATGTACCTGTGTGATTGGAAGGGGTGGAGCCTGGCTGCACCTCTCCCAAACCCCATTTAAGGGCTGACCACCACCAGGGAAGGATCTCTTTTTGGAGATTCCTCTCACATGGAGTCCTCTGTGAGGCTTGTTATCCTGAAGGTGAGCCATCTTCTCTTTTGTATTATTTCTATTCTATTTGTATAGACCTACTCAAAATATACCATCATCTATACTATTTCTTTGTGGAGTACCATCCTTGGGAGTTATTTGCTCCGCTAGAGGTGTCGTTCAGTTTTATTCAAATTAGGAAATATCATCTAAAATCAATCAAACAAAACTTTCTTTAGTGCTGCTATATGTGACTGTTTTGTACTGACCTAATTTTTTCTTTCCCTTGTATTATACTTCCAGTTGATTTTAAATTACTTGTATCAGGAAAGCGCCAATGATTTCTGCAACAACTGAAATAGGAATAGACAGGGTGGTTCAGGGCAGCAGATATCAAATGTAAGATCTGCTTTTTCTAAAGTGAATGTTGTTCCTGTATCACAGTTTTGGGGTCTCTTTTCCCTCCCATTTTCATTGAAATAAGTTTGTTTTGTAATGCTGAAAAAACTACTGAGCTGATATTTCATTCTGAGTTTGGATCCGCTGAAATAAAAGGGGAGAATCTGAACAAAAATCCATGTGAATAAGTGTTACTCTAGACCTTATCTTTAAAATAATTGTATGTTTAATATACAGTGATAGTGCATTATAAAATGTAAATCAAATCCAGCTAGTAGCTTTAGAAAGAAAAGTTTGAAATTAGTGCTCACAGTTTGTTTCACCTGAGTGTAGCTTTGTCAGTCTAAAAACACCACTCTTTCCCTGCATTCTTTGATGGGTTCTGCTACTCTTGGTGTTACTGACTTTGGCAACTATTGGGTTTATGCCAGCAGGCTTGGTGGGTAGGAAGTAAAGAGGAGAACAACAATATATGTGTATACAGTGGAAGGTAAATTTGTTACACAGCTGTGGTTGGGTAATTCCTAGAGTGTGAGACCAAGGAAATACAACAGCTATGTTATGAATGTCCTGGTACCACAAAAGCAGTATTTTTTGAATACTGATTCTATTCAGTGGTAACCCGTAATACATGAATCATCAAAACAAATTTATCTCAGATATAAATTTCTCTTCATTCTGCACATTTGATTACTGGGATTAGGTGGAATGTAGCATGATGGTATACAATTCACTTCAAAAACCTTACATGCTATCATATTCAGAAGAATATGAATGCACATATTCAAGATCAAAGTACTGAAAACTGTATGATTGTGGCTTCAATAGAATTGTGGTTTGATAGAATAGCAACAGACTGATTCTATTATAAAGAGGAACAGTCTATGTATTGGTTATCAGGACTGAAAAAATGATGTATGTATCTTACTAAGGTATTCACATGAAAATAAAATCACTGCTTCACATGAAAATCACTCTTTACCTGTGATTCTTACTGCTTCACATTGTCTGAGATTGTCTTGAAATAGTACTTTTGTATGTGACAATCATGACTAAAGCTTGTCCTCTAATTTTATGCTGTAGCAATGAAATTGTGTGATTACTTTGCTGTCTTTAAAGCCTTGTAAAGCACTGGCAATCTCTTTGTAGAGGTAATGCATTAAAGAATATATTGAACACACTGGGCAATTGACTGGAATTGAAGTATTTAAACAAATAAAGTAAGTGGCAGGCAGATTCTAAGGGGAGAAAAAGGAAAAAAAGTAATGTAAATGATCATAAAGAACACTTGTAACTATTTCAGCTATATGGACAGCAAAGACAGAGAATTATTTCTTTAATGACGGAGAAAAGTATCCAGATCCTGTCAAATAACTTTGTAATTTTCTAACTTCTAAAGCATACCTTTTCTGACTATTGTTTGTTCTGCATGAAAATACTTATAATAATATAAGTCAGTCAACTCATTGTGTAGGTAACTGAATTTTATTCACATACTCCTTGTCTGCTAAAAAGGAACTTTTTATACAGAATTTTTTAATGTAAACCCTACATGGTAAACAGATGACTTTACAGTGCTGTCAAAATTCTATTTAAACACCTTCAGAGTTAAAGTTAGGTGTTTGAATTTTATATTTGGATACATGAGTGTATAGAGCACTATCCACTATGCAGGCCAGCCTGATGGTCCAGAGCTGAGCAGTATCTGATAGCATAATTAAACACACAGGAAATAATGAATATATCTATTTGTGTGGTGAGGATTGACTATGCAAATGTTTAACAGAAATTGGTACTATAGGAACTGAAGTGACTATGAGAGTATTAAGATACATAAAATAAGTTGCATAGCCTTTATTTCTCTAGACAAGATTGTTCTTACAATGCCAAGTCTTTCACTCTTCTAATTCAGGCCATATGGTTGAAACAACAGGACCCAACAGGCAGATTCCTATGAAAGAACATTCTGGAGGCTCTCATTACCCATCTTAGAACCTACTCAAGAGCTGCATAAGGACACTGTTTGTGTTTATAGTGTAGTAAGACGCACTTTGTATTAAGAGATTCATAGTGTCTAGATCTGAAATATTTTAAAGCTTTCCACAGTGTACTGCATCTTTCTGACCCCTCTTTTCCATCTATAAAAAGTAAAGCACTGTATCTAGGTTTCTACCTGCACTGAATGAACTTGCCCTGGTGGTGTATCACAGAACATGTCTACTGTCTGTTTATTAGTATAATTCTTATAAAGTGGGCTGTTATCACCCTACCTACTAGTTTGTCTAAAATCAGGCACTCAGAAGGAAAGACATGACTAAAATGGCAGTGTCAAGACAAGCTTCATTTAGTATCTAGATCATTAGTTCACTGGAATGAGTATCGTGGGCTTGCATAACTGTAGGGTAGAGATTTAATTGTCTGTTAGGCTCCAGTTTGTGTATACCTAAAGCTTTCATTCTGACTGCAAGTTCTATATGTTTCAGATTGTAAATTATGATGGTTATCACTAGAATTAAAAAAATTAGCTGCTTCCTATAAAATCCAGATTTATATAAACAATCACAGTAATATATAATTACATAGAATAATTGAAATGAAGATTGTTAATGTTTTTTCTTCATTCTTTTCTTCTATTTGCTCTGCTCTTTTCAACTAATCTTCTACTAAAGAGAAAGATTTCTGGTGTGTATGAATGTTGGTAATTCTATATATTAACATTAACTAGTTTAATGACAAATCTTAAAATTGATTTTTATGACTTTTGTCTATAGCTGTTAATCTCTTCTCAGTATAATAATGCAATCCTCATTGAAAGTATTTAGTCAGGAACAGATTTAATTCTCAAATAAAAGTTAAATCTAAATAGAATTAAAACATTGTTTGACTATGAGTGTTCTATAAATTGCCCATACCACATCAACAAAATATGGGAATAAAATTATTTGTCTTGCTACTTGATTCTCTTCTTATTTTATTAGCTGTATTCTGATGTGAAGTTCGAGTAAGAATCAATACACTCAGCAATATTAGAAAGAGAAAGGGGAGGGGATATGACAACAGAGATACAAAAAAACCTTTGGTGATCATGTTGATAAACTGCTAACAGTAATTGGGGGAAAAAAGAATATTGTTTTATTAAAAATATTGGTATTCAGGGCCCAATATAGGAAGAAATTTAATAAAGTGTGAAATTATACTAGTTCATTTACTTCATTGGTGTCTACAAAGTTTAGGCTTGTTTATAGGCCCTAATGATTTCATTTCATCCATTGCACAATGACTAGAATAAGATTCTTACCTGTGGCTTTGTTCTCAGTTTGCATTTTGTGCCCTACAGATAATTTGTACTTCAACAAAAGATTTGATTTTGATTATCATCCTATTCTGCCTTAGAGTGAAACTGTTCTGTAGTATGGATGGTAGTTGTTTAGATTGACTGGTGGTGGTTACTGATCCATGAATCTATTTTTTGGTAAAATAATACTACTTATATTTATTTATAAGTAGGTCTGTTGGTGACATTTATAGCCTAGTTGTAGTGTGAAAAAATATAAGGAACAACTGAGAAATAAATGGTGGGGTACACTTTTTAATAATTCTTTATTTATAATTAATTGTCTTTAAAAAAAGAAGCCTATTATACATAAATTAATTGCAATAATATTACTATACCTAAAGAAAATATCTCCATATCTAAAGTAACAATAATCTGCATGATTCTTATGTGGTTAGTAATAATAGAATTATTTGCTTCTTTTAATCAAATATATTATTTTTAAGATGAATCTGTAGTTTAGTAAGGGAAATCAATAGCAAGATTTTTTTTAAACTCAGGAATTGTTTCCACTTTCAATCTGTTTCTGACATGAAGAACCTACTACTATTGCAAAAATAAAAATAAAAATCCTACTGCTCAGAAGTTAAAACGCACAATATTAAACTGAAAAAAAATCTCAGCTCAGAATCTCTCTGAAGAGATTCTAAGATTGTTTAAATTTAACAATAGCATCTGAGGATCATATAATGAAAGGTCTCTGACCTAGATTTTGCTCTTTAAAGCTTTATGAAGTGTGCCCTCAAAGTCATCTAAAATATGCTTTCTAAGAGAGTTTAAAAATATAGAATAGAACAAGGGCAAGACAGTAGTGTCACATCATTCAAAAGGAAAACATTGCATTGTAGAAATTTCTGGGATAATAGCAATACCTTTTCTTGGCTTGGAAATAAAGAACCCACTGAACATTAGCTGTTCAAATGTCAAATGAAGAGTTTCTGAAATCACACAGGTTTAAGCTCCCCATTTTTATTTTAATATCTGATGAAATGTATAAAAACTAAGTGTTCACAGCTGATAACTGCAGGCAGTGTATAAAGAGTAACCCACAGTTCTCAGTGTATCTTGCACAGGTAAAGCATAGTAAGACAACAGAACATATAGAAGGTCTAAGGCCTTCACATGCCTATGTGATTAATAGATAGGTGTTTCCAATGCTTTCTACACTGGCTGGGTAATATTCATCACAAGTAGTCAAGTAAAAATGTGATGAACAACGAAGTGTCATTGTACCTAAGAAAAGCAAGAAAATGGAAGATCCATCCTCCTTCTACAACTCAGTTCAGCTGTCCGATCCTGTCCACCAAGGCATGTTACCGCTCACCCTTCATCTTTCTAAACAAATTCAATGGGACTTAAGTGACTACTTGAACTACTTGTAGTGAGTATGGGGTTTTTGCAGTATATATATGCATCAAAGAATTTGTGGAAAGAGAACTGTTTTGTAACTTGTCACATCAGCCTTTTGTAAAATTTCAAGATTAGAAGAAGTTGCAACTACATTGGCATTAAAAAAAATGATAGAAATTGTAAAACAGTAGGATTCTGTTTATTCATTTGATTCAGCACCTATATCTAAATATGCCTTCTCCATATGCCAAGAATGATTATGAAATACAGAATTCAAGTATTATTCTGCTCAATAGAATTACAGTTTTGTTTTCCATGAGATAATGCAGATAGATGGAAAAAAAATATTCCTAACATCTACATAATTTAAATGAAGAATAGGTTCTGAAAATAAATTTGAGTTATCAGAAAGTATCCCACTTCATTATTTTATATGTACTTGCTAATAATTAAAATGCATTTTCAGAATGTGTTCTTCTTATTGAGTTACATCTTTTTTTCATGATCTTTGGCCAAGAATGTCTTTTAAGTATTCATCTTTCCTGAAACATTCTTTTGCTAATCAAAATTTGTGCTTTAAAGGCAGTTGCTTTCCATCTGAAAGCTTTTTCAGGTAAGATGTATTTTTCCAGTGGAGAATGAGTGTAACCTACTGATCACTGCCAGATATCCTTCATGCAAGAAAAGATAATACTTCTGCTAAGCTATCAAAACTGTATTCCAGAAAAAGAACTATCCTCATTCACTCCAATTGAATTAAATTATTTTATTGTTGACAACTGAAACAGTTCTACAGTCAGAAAGCATGCAATTCCATACATTCTTACTAATTAGGAAACCAATCTTTACTATTTTATGCAATAGCTTCAGCTTCTATCATTATTAGATGTAAAATAGAAGTATTAGTTGTGCCAGGACTTAAAGAGGCTTACTACCAAGTCTGTAGGCCATCTGTCCCATGTAATGATGATTGTACATATTCAAATCCTCCTTCTGATATCAGAATTTCTGAACATCTTTTCATTGTACTGAGCATTGCTGACATACAAATAAATGCAGGCAATTTGTATCATAATGGTTATGTGTACACAGAATTCAAGCAGTGGTTGAAAGTTAGGCTTACACCATTATCTCTCTGAACATGCTTGTGAAGACCATTTTTAGGAATCTTAGTTATTATAACAGTAAACTTGTTGCAGAGATCTATCTCTATGTGCATTCAGGTACATGAATGTGATAAAATTCATCAATATAAAATGCTCAAAAATTGAAAGAAGTCCAAAAAAGACAAATTTATATATATAGCTATTCATAATCCATCTTTTTCTTTTTGAAAAGATAGGAAATATTAGTTGACCAATTATTCACTCTTAAGTATTAAATTTTATTTCAATATAAACATAGAAATGAAGAATATTAATTTGACAATTCTGCTTGTCATTTGAGCTGGAAAAAGCACTTTAAAGAAGGAAAAAAATGAGACATGAATCTGTATATATTTAATTTATAACATTATAGATTATATTGTAATTATATATTAATATATTTTATAACTCTATAATTACAATATTATGATAATATTATATTATGTAAACACAAAGAATACTTTATGAATTATAAATATACAGAATATTTTTGAACTAAAGCTATGAACCTTCAAATATTTTTAAAGGATTCTAGTAGGCTATTCCTTACAAAACACTTAGAATATTTTTACACTATCTGTATTTAAGTGCAGCATTTAAAGAAGTAGGAAAGATGGGATAATCCTGGGACATGAATTATACATAAGGACAAACTAAACATTGATCTTACATGCTACTGCCTTCTCATTTTCAAATCTGTGAATCATCAATCTCAGGTTATTTTTAATTAACTGAATTTACTGTGGGAGAGAAATTGGGAGTATGGCCTCTGCCATCTGAATACTGTACTGGATAGTGTAGGAGCAATCAATAATGTTTGTAGTTTACAGATTTTGCTACTGCATTTCTGAGCCTTGATTTAATAATCTTTCAGTTGCCATGGATTCAAGTTTTTCAATATCTAGACTGAATCTATGAAATTCACGTCACTGCTTATAATGAACAGAAACAAAGCATTCTTCTAGTTAGATGAGTAGAAGTGTTAGACCATCCTGGTAATCTAATATATGGGGAGTTGAAATAGGAATCAAGAAGGAAATTTATGTGACTTATCTGTCTTTTTTTTATTTTTCATTAATAATGAAAAATACTTTTTTCATTCAGTCATTACTTTTCATTAGTAATAGTAATTAGTATTTCTAATTAAGATACAGTATGGACTGTATAGATGGCTGGAATGTGATGTTCTACATGAAATGAAGTTGTAGCAAGGTAGGAGAGCCTGCTTTGGTGGGGGGAGGGGGGACTAGATATCTAGAGGTCCCATCCAACCTGTTCAATTCTGTGATTCTATGAGGTGAGGACTGGTCTCCTTTCCTAGGTAATAGTGGTAGGATAAGAGTTTGTGCCAGGAAAGGTTCTGGTTGTATATCAGGATAAATTTCTTCTCAGAAATTGTGGTGAGAGGTGAATGGTACCGGTGGCACTGGCTGCATAGAGAGATGGTGGAGTCACCATCCCTGGAGCTGTTCAAGAAATGTGTAGATTTGTCACTGAGTGACATGATTTAGTTGTGTGGTGGTGGTGGGTTGACAGTTGGACTAGATGATCTTACTGCTGTTTTCAAACCTTAATTATTCTATTATTCTAAAAAAACTGTCTGTAGCAGCTAAAGAGTCCAATGAAACTAATTTGTAAAATGATTTACTGTTTAATGAGCTTGGACAAGAAACTAGGAAGAGTATGTGTCACACATGGAAACCATAGCACTTCACACTTCACTCATAAGAAAGAGATGGGAAGACATTTATATTAAATAAATATAATAAATTTAACAATTGAGACAGTAACTTGAGATTCAGAATGGCTGAATATGTTGACTATTCAGTAAGTAGTGGGTGGGGGTATTCTTTTGCACCTCATTTTATGAGAAAGGTCTTGGGCCTAACAACCAGGATGAAGGAAGAAGCTGGGTAGATGAGAGCGGGAGCACATCATCACAGTATGTTTAGACTGATGTGTATAATTTTTCCTGTCAACACATGGATAGATCTGATAAGCCTTTTATTTTCCCCTCTAACAGCTCAGTGAAGAAAAGATCTCTAGTGCTTCTTAAATAAGTACAGTACTCTGTGAAATCTCCTGTTCAGAAAAAGGAATATTAGGATTGAGCGTAACATATTTTTTGAGTAGCTCATCACGAGTGTATTTCATTGCTTTTTAACGAATATTTCTTGAAATACCAATGCAGGTGTCTGAGAACATCTCATGTTTTGGGCAGTAGCTCTCACTCATAAAAACCCTGCTATGCATTTTACAATCTAATAGCTGGAATATATCATATTAACACACCAAGAGCTATGTTGAAGAAACATTTATGAGACTAAGATTTACACAGGGATTTTAGTGTCAGTGATTTTACTTGAGCTTTGTATCCTTTTGCATTGTCTGAGTGACACAAGAGTGTGAAAACAAGCCTGGAACCACAGTGTAAACAAATATATATGCTTTCTTTGACTGTATTATATACTGATCATTAACTAGCACAATTGTAATGCAATTAAAAATGCATTCTTCTCTCAAAATTTTGTTACACGGATATAGACCAAATACTTTAAAGGATTAGGGTTACCAGGAGTATGGAACACCAAGCACAATACTTCTCATGTCCTATACTGTAAATAGATTCCAGTGAGCTGAATTAAAAGGATTTACTCAATTTATTGACATTAGTGTTGTTCAAAGTCTAAATACCCTGGATAAAATCAACAAAAGGAATCCAGTCTTTGATTGTTGGAGCTGACTATATTTTGAAAGTGAGGAAGAAGTGTTTGTCATTGACAATGAGAACAATTACAAAAGATGCAGCTATGATGTTTTAATGCATTTTGTGAAATCAGTAAGACATAAGAGTACAGATGTAGATTTTTTTCCCCTAAGGACTGCTTCCTTACTTCACCCTTCCTTTATTTTTAACTTAAACAGATTATATTTCATAAAATTCCATATACTTAGTTGCTAAGGTGCATTTGATTGGTCAACTTCAAGGGTAGTTTTTGCCCAACTTCTTTTGAAGTTATCTGAAATAAATACATTTGCATTGTCACAACTACAATTGCAAAGTTCTTACAAATATAATATTACATTGCACACTTCTTTTTAATGCTTCTCCAGTTATTTTCTGATTTCCAATCACTTTCATTTACCAGTTATTAGGATTTCATTGACAGGTGCTCTAGAAATGCGAATACATAATTTTTTTTTCTCTCCCCAGTTTTTAGTACTCTATCTATCTTGCTGCAAGATCTTCAAATTCCAAATACTTTTAAGGGTTTTTCTAAAATGTAATTGGCATAAAATATCACTAATTGATAATTCATGTACCCCCTTTATTTCCTGATTAGTAGATACTATTGACTCTACTTTTAAGTAATGTGCATACATTCCTGATGAAAATCTGCCTTCTATACTTTAATGAGGAAGCCTGGGAACGCATAAATCCTTCTGCCAACATACTTATAAACAAGCTAAATTATTAAGACCAATATGCAATTCAGAACTGAAGCAGCCAAAGGTAAAACATAAGTTAGGTCCTCTGATTAATGTAGTTCTCATGCTAAGAAAGGATAAATAGAATGAGATAAAAGTTTAAAATGTATTGATTCAATTTCTTTTTTCATTTAATTTTGTTATCAATATGTCAGTACTTCCTGAAAGAATCATCAAAATAGTAGGGAGAAGTTTCTTTCTTCTCAGTCAAAAAGAAAGCTTCCAAGAGTCTCAAGATAAAATCTACTCCTGTAAGAAAAATATCAACTTAATGGTGAAGAATAAAGAAGCTTGTTAGTTTGTAATTAACATATACAGTTACTCAACTTCCTAAATTTTTATCCAGAATTTCTCTGGTGTCTGAAATGTCCATAAGTGATTTGAATTCATGTGAACTGTATCAGGTCCCAGGAGACTCAGAAATATTTCTATTTCACAGAAACTACAATTTTTTTTTCAAAACTGGATATAATGCTTAAAGAGACAATGAAATGCAAATATTACTGAAACATTGCATTAATCTTTGTTCAGATGTGGGAAAATTGTCACATTATTCCTTGTATGTCAGAGGAATACAAAATTATATGTTAGGAATTATTAGATCTCTTGTCACTCCCCTGTATCTAGAACCAATCCATCCTAAAACTGTGCAGGATAAGACAGCTTATTCCTTTTGACTGGACAGTGAGGAGCTAAGGAGTACTACCTGTGTTGTGGTATACCAAAGCCCTTGCATGCTGTAGCATTTCCTCCTCCCAGTGTGGACTGCTGAACTGCAATGTTATTCCACGTTTAATGTAATACTTTACACAGCAGGAAAATGCCATGTCAGATCTGGAAATTTTGTTTGGAGCTGACAAAGTCCTGGAGGCACCCAGGGAACTTGATTGTGCTGGCAAGCCACCCCAGAACCTCCATAAAACCTTTATGCCCATAAAAGTTCGTCCCTGGACACCTAAAATACTCTAGGCAATGAATGTCTTAGGTAAAACTACATCTAGCCCTGTTCTCAGTTAGTCCTGCCTTGTGGAGCAATCCCACTCCTTCTCCCTTCTAACAGATACTTTAATTCTTCCTTTCCACTTCCTTTGTACTAATATGGCTACTCTATCATGAAGCCAAGCACTTAATTCTATTTTTTTTCCTTTGGACTGGAGTTTAATTAGAGGCCAAGGGATGCTAATTCTTGAAGTTTGGAGTTTAGACATTAAGTGCATTTAGATTGCCATATGGGTTCCAGAGGAAAAGACAATTCAAGGAATCTTTCCTACTTTTTCCTTTCACGTTTGCAGGTCAACTTGCAATATTATAATAATTGCACTACTTAGATGTAACCTCAGCTGGTTCAACAGACTTCATTTCTCTAGAGAGGTTCAAATTTGAAAGTGATTTGCTTAAAGTCATAGATCAACAGAACTGAAAATGCAGCTGTTTATGCTCAATAAAGCCCACATTTTTCTAACTCTTAATTTGCAGTCTAGCTTCCAAATATGTTTTGATGTTATATGCTTAGGGTTCAGTCAGAACATGTAGCTTAAAGTCTTCATATTTCCTATCTAGCCTTTATCTTTATTTGGTAGAAAGAGTAAAACTCATTCAGAAGACAGTTATGGAGAATTGGTTTTCTGTCTTTTGGCAAAATATAAAAAGCACACACTCTGATTTTGGATATGTTTAATGGGTTTAATTGTAGAATGCATCTTTATAAACAAGAATCTGAGATGTGCTGACCTCTTTTTCATGTAGCAGAGAAGGAAATTGCCTTTTTTGGGAAGTTCTCCTCCTATAAGATGAACATGTACCCTTGCACATTAATGTTTGTTACTCTGGGAGGAAAGACTGCAAAGACAAAAATTCCAGTGCTCTATATCTAGCTGGAAAATTAGATTGAAATAGTCAAGCAAGGGACAAAAAATAATGCTTCCTGCTTATTCCTCTTTTCTACAGAGAGATTACAACAGCAAGACAACTCATTATAGAATCTCGTAATTGATAGAAACTTGAAATGATTTCAGTAAATTTTGTTATGCATTTCATCTAACTCAAATCAATTTCAGATAATTTGTGTAATTCATTGACATAAAACACTGTTCAGCACTTAGCCAAAATATTGATTGATAGATAATTGATTCATTTATTTCTACCTGATCATGAATTAGGCTATGCTATTGTTATGAGGAATTGAACAAGTTTTGTGCTACTACCACCTCCTTATCTGCTAAAAATATACACTCAAAGGAAACATAAAATTAATTAAAAAAAAAGTATCTTGAAGTAAATTAATTTTTAATATAATAATGATGAAGTTGGAAAGGGAAAATAATAGGTGAAGATGTTTTCACTATTTTAGTATTTACAAGATAATGAACATTAAATATTCCTTTATACCTTTAAGAATCACTTGACAAGTTATTACATAAAAGAAAATCAGCCAAAGAAACCGCTATCCAGTAAAATTTATACCTTTCAACTTGCATAGGGTGAACATGATTTTGATGAGATTTTCTGTTCTTGTTAAGAGTCATTCAGTGTGTTATCTGTGTACAAATTAACATAATTTTATGCAAAGCTCTCATTTTATCAAGGTTTATTAATTTAGTAGCTAATTACTCTCAATCCCATATTACTTTGGTTAGATGGAGCTGACCAGTTTCCATTAGTTATCAGTCCAATAATTTTAAGAAGGTATATATTCAATATAACTGCAGAGTAAATTAAATTAGATTGCTGTTTACTGTTTGGGGAGGCTTTCATAGCTGTGGTACATTAAGAAGAAAATGTTTCCAAAAAATTAGCACAGAAATTAAATTAATTGAAATTGGTTGCATTTTGTTCTGCTACTTTTTTTTGCCAATACATAAATCACTTTCACAGCAGTATTGTGCACCTATGTTTTATAGTGGTGATCACATGTATTTGTATATAGCATACATATGTGTATATATATATATATACACACACTTTTTTTTACTGAATAGTGTAAGTCAGTTCCTCTGCAGACTTGCTGGACAAAACCAAAAACACTATAGTCAAAACAAAGTAGCTACTCTTGTGATGAAATATGATTTCACTGGGGAATCTTTTTATCTAAAGCTATAAATAAATCTATGTCTGCTTTTTCATTCCTGGAGAGAGTGAAATATTCTCAGTCAAGGCTTTTCTCATCCCTGTAAAATGACCTGAGGACATCTGAGAGATGAGCAATAATATTGATAAGCAGCTTGCGGTATATGACCATGGAGAACAGGACTAGTAACTGCAATATGAATGAGGGTCTTGCTTGCACAAACTACAGGAGAATATTTTTTGGGGGGGGCAAGTGGTGTCTGAATGGAAAGAAAAGCAGAGGCAGGAATTAAGAAGTTTGCAAGGCAGGCTTTAATTCTGGATCCAGCCATTATTTGAACAAATAATTTTAATCAATTTTTCTCACTGGTTGTCAAAACACTCTCCTACTGTATGCTCATTAGCAGAATCACTGTTCTTCTTGAACTTTATAGTTGAGGAAGAACAAGGAGATATCCTTGTATAAAGCAAATGTGTGTATGCTGAAGTAATATAGACATTCAGAAAGGATTTGTGGTGGTGCTATATGCCACATGCAATCCCCTCTAAAGTTAATTTTCCTAGGGTGTAATTTCTTACTGAGAACAATGAATTCATTGTGCAAGCAGGACAGATTCAAACCATCACCCAATGAATTGCATGAAATTGCCAGTTGAATATATAGCAGTTGTTACCATGTGAAAATATATTACTAAACATTTCTGTGGTCAAGATCTTTCAGGTTCATGATGTTTTTATATGTGAATGCTATGGGAATTATCAAAAACAAAGTGAAAAAAATGAGTTAAATTCCACACTCTCTTTGAAAGAAAAACAAAGTATGAAAATGAGATAACAGGGATTAAATAGTGAAGGAAGAAGATTGCAGGGAAGGAGAAGACCTCCTTCCAGGTCCTGTTGCACTGAAAGGCAACATGAGATTCACATTAAAGCCATTTGGGTCAATTGCTTTTCCAGATTTTAACATCCCAAGGAATTGCCTTGTCAGTGTGACAACCACGAGAAAATGAGATAGGAAAAGGGAGGAAATTGCAAAGCTTAGAGGAAATTAGATCAGCTTAGCTTGTCAGAA
This sequence comes from Cyrtonyx montezumae, assembly GCF_038088225.1. Taxonomy (NCBI): domain Eukaryota; kingdom Metazoa; phylum Chordata; class Aves; order Galliformes; family Odontophoridae; genus Cyrtonyx; species Cyrtonyx montezumae. The sequence continues at coordinate 17,312,404 of NW_027071826.1, forward strand.
CTGTAACTTGTTGCACCCTGGATCAATTACCAACATTAGCTGAGGTTGCTTCTCAACAGTATGAAACAGATTTTTGTAGGTGAAACAGGCGCTAGAAACCAGGGCTCCAGTGATTCATCTAAACCCCATACTGCCAAACCATTTTTAGTCCTGTTCTCTAGCATGTTCAGAGAATACTAGGTATAAAATATAATCCCTTTTATGAGGAGAAAAAAAAGGATGATGACTCATACAGATAGTAATCAGCTTATCAGTAAACCAAAGCTTCCTAGAAGTGCCTAATTAAAGGGAAGCAACCCCGTAAACTCAAATATTTATCAATAAAGTCATCTCATATATCTTCTAAGTCTAGTTCTAAATTGTTCAGTCTTATAAAGACTTAGGGAATTTAAGTACAGTAGTAATTAGAAAAGTAGATTTCTAGGAGGGAGTCTCAAAAGGTTGTACGATAAATGTATGGGAGATGGCAAGTATTATTTTTATCTAAATATGAATAACATGAAATAACTATCTTAAAAAGATAAACCACTCTGTCCATGTAATCTTTTCTAGTAGCTGTGCTTAAATCAATAATTCATTTGTAGAATCATAGAATTGCTCAGTTTGGAAAGATCTACAAGATCATCAAGTCCAAAAGAAGATTTACTCGATGCAAGTATATAAATAAATCGCATTAAATATATTTAGATCTGTAACCAGATATTATTATGAAATCTTCAAATGTAGTATCTATAAAATAAGATTTTGGAAACAATTTTGGATTTGCTTTTTTCTTTATTTTTTAGGTATTTTTATTATTTATTCACCATATTCTGGTAAGCAAATCATAAGTTTATTTTTTCTTTAAGTTCTAGTCTTTTTCAAGATTTTCTTAAGTATGTGTTCTACTAAACACACTCAGAAAATGACATTTTCAAAAAAAAATGATGTGCATATTTCAAAATTTTTTTCATGTTTATTAACCTTTTACATTTTATTTACCAGACTTCTGTGAGATCAAGTTGTAGTATTTTAATGATGAAGAAAATGGATTACAGAATATCACATCTGAGGATAACAACTTTACATTCAAATGTGTAAATCATCCCATTGGATGGGTATACTCCATTATTTAATCAGACGTAAAAATATTATTTATACATCTCATGCCAATAAGATTGAAGTTCCACTACTTTCAGTCCTCGAACATAATATAAGCAGATTCAAAGTAGCAAAATATCCGAAACTAAAAATGTCTGTGACACTTCTATCGCTTTCTCTTAATCTTTAGCAAGAAAAGCAAAACTCCCAAGATGATAATGTGCTTATTGTTTATGATATTCTGCTACATTATTTTTTTCAGGGAACTGATATGCCATGCAAGAGGATCAATTTTTTGTATTTTTGAAGTTATTCCATCTTTAATCTTAAAAATGTCACTGGCTACTACCCAAATTCATAAAAGTCCTAGTTTTTCCTTATAACTCTGTCTTTGTTCTGCTCTTACCAAAGGTTGAGAAATGGGCTCATAGTGGTACTTGTGAAACTATGCCAACCAAGAGCATTAAAAGGATTAGATTAGACATTTCCTTCTTAGTAGTCAACCTGCTGCTCTCCATAGAACAGGATCAAAACTGATACTGTAGAAGCATGCTGCAGTCAGTACTACACTCTTGGCCTTTATTTCCACTACAGGAAGAAAAAATACAGAGTCACATTAGATGTGAGAGAAAATATGACAGATCATTACAATTTTTAGTCTGATGAACTAGTAGCTCAAACTGAGGAAAATTATGGATTTATTTTAAAACAGGAAATAATGTTCAAATGGCACCAGTTATACATAAAGGTTCCATCTTGATACTACGAATCTTTGAGAAGTTTCCATTCCTGATCACTGAAGATTTCAGTTGGTTTTATTCACGTGGGGTCTAAGGGCCCCATCTAGTACAAGAAAAAAGAAAACTCTAAATATAATGTACAGTAGGAGTTAAAGGCAACAGATGAAACAAGGCATATTTTATTAGAAATAAAGATCAAATGCAGAGGCATGAGACTGCAGGAATTTTATTTGAATTTGAACTTTAATGCAAGTTCACTTTCTTTGGAAAACTGTTATTAGGAAAACAGTCACAGTAATGACTGATCAGAATTACTGACTATATTAATTGGCATATACATCTGCAAATTCACTTTTCCATTTCACTATCTGTAAACAGAAAGTGTAGAGATATTGTAAATATTTAAAAGGAAAAGTAACAACAGAGATAACTATATGCATTCATATAAGAAGCACACTGTGAATAAAAGACCAAAGTATTTAACAATGAACCTCTCTTTAAACATTAAAAATAAAATAAAATTAAAATAATAATAATCATAGTAAAAATGAATGAGCAGTTAAGGGATATAAAGCATGGCTCAAAAATCTTAACCTTAAAAGGTAGACACAGCAGTTACCCAAGCTGCCTGAGATAACTTCTTGCATATATTAATTGTATCACTTCCCCTAGTGTCTGAAGCTTGAGACCTGGCACATGCAGATAAGCCTCAGATTGTGTTTTTCCACAGACTTAGGTTTTGTCCTAGCTTCCCTCACTTCCTCCTTCCCTGTCAGTTGAAGCTGTTTTGGAGAACTTCATTATCAGCTGCTCAGCTGGGAGAAAAAAACATGGTAGTTCAGATATTTAATTTTTTCCCCACTCTAATCATGTCATTCTGCCAAGAAAGAAGGCAGAAACAATTAATATCTTAAAAACCTAAGATTTGAGAGTGTGAACCAGCATAAACTCTTTTATTTCTGATATTTTTTCTCCCTCTCCTTGATTTATTTTTTTTGACTACTTGTACTGAAAAAAAATAATTATATTTTTTCATTATTTTAATGGTGTCTTTCTACCTTTCTCCAGATATCCACCCAGCAGATACATACCAATCAGTACTCATTCTTCCTTGTTATCTTAAGGTAATAGTAATAACAGTGATATTAAAACATGGAATAAGGCATATGATATTAGTTTTTGATGGCTAATATACTCCATGTCATCATTCAGAGGCCTTACTAACTTAATTCATTTAACACATCAAGCATTTCTTTTTATCATTTTATCATTTGACATACAAATGATAGCGATGAATTTGTATACATTATGTATCTGAGAAGTTTTAATTTTTACTGTATATATATATATAAACCTATTTGATTTGGAATAAAATGCTCTATTCTTTAATATTAATAAATTGTGACATCTTAGACAAATCATTCCATTATATGTGCCTTTTTCCCACTGCAGATCTTTGCCTTTGTCCTCTAATTAGAGAAGCTTTCTTTGGCATGTATGGAAAATTAATTCTTTTGCACAAAACCTATCAATACGTAAGTAATATAGCTATATAGAAACACAGAGAAAAAAAAAAAACCAAAAACACTATAGGCTTATATTGACTTTGTGCCTCAAGCCTTTCCATTTATTTCATATACTGGAGGAATTCCAGGATGTTTGTGTGATGATGCGGAAAGTTCATAATGAATCTTTCAGTTGTGGAAAAACTATGAAATATCCACAAAAAATAAGTCAAATAAAGGCTTAACTTCTTTTCTTCTGCCTAGGAATTCTACTTTGCATGCACACACACATTAGGACTGAACATTAAAAACATCAGAAATAAAAGCAACACAACTAGTTTAATGAAGATCTAAAACTTAAATATATATACAGCAGACAAGTGTAAGATAGGCCATAGGCTTCCTTCAATGTGAAGAGCTTCAAAGAATGCTGATAGATTAGTAAGACTATCTTTAGCCCCTGATCTGTGACTATAATATAGAAAATAACTGGGGATTGTAACAGATTTTTTTTCAAAACTGTTAATATGATTTGAATTGCATTCTTCAAGTTTTGTTTTGTTTTCCAGAACAAGGAAGTGGAATGTGGGACATGTTATGTTCCTTTACATAGGATTTTAGAAATCTTTACATGAGGGGAACTATGAATTCATTTTATTTCCAAGGCACACTTCATTCTTGCATACCAGTACATACTAGGGATAATCCTATTTGTATCACTTCTTTTTGTGTTGTTTGTTTGTTTGATTGTTAAGCAGTAGGCAACAAGGATTTTGAAACACTCTTTCATAAGGAAATGGTTAAGTTCACAGGTTTTCCGCAACTTTGTAGGACTGGTTCCAGGAGTAGAAAAATTGGTCTTACTAGAACACCATCCAATTCAGTGATAATATTCTTTTTCCACAATTAGTATCAGATTCTTTTGTCAAGGTAAGACTTTATCACAGTGGTTTTTACTCATTCACTTATCTTTTCCATGCAGCAAGACAGTTGAATGACAGCACTGCTTAGGCATGTGACAAGATAGTTTGTGGTATTACCAGTGATTACCTGCTAACACAGAAGTTCATGGTGTCTTGTGATTTCTTGAAGAAAAAGGAAAACAGAATAATTTTCTACACATCTTTGAATTACCAGGAAAAATGAGAAAAAACACCATTAAAAATTCTTTTCAGATAAAAGTTTCCTTACTTGCCTTTTAAGATCTAACTTTTTTAGTTACTGTTTTGTTTATTCATTTGTATTTTATAAATGGTACTGCATCACAGCTCCTTCCTTTCTGCCATGAGGCAAGTCTGAATTACAGGATATTTTTTCTCTATCAGCTTTGATCAGCAGGTTTGTTGCATTCTCACTTTTATCTTAAAATCTCAGACCAATCAAAAGCAAAAATAGCAGAAAGTCAAAATCAAGACACTAAATAGTCAGTTTTCTGTATGAGAGGGGAAAAGGTGCAACAGAGAACTTAAAATTCATTCCATTTATTACAAACAAGACAAATAGGATTACGTTGCTTAAGAAATTTTGACTTTTTAATCATTCTTGCTATCAGAATGTTGAAGAGACTGATGAAAACTCAGGTGCACTTTAATTCCCAGCCTCCTCAGGGAAATACTTTAATGTGTTTATTAACCTGTGTGAGTAACAGCATTTAATAAACTATTTTCAAACATTAAGATGATTACTTAGCTGAGAATGAAAAGGAGGCAAGCATAGTCCCTGCTCTGCTTTTGGAAGCTTTCTGGGGGAAATTACTCATGGGAGGTGCTGGAACAGGGGCACACTCCCAAATTATGTTACTGCTCACCAGATTGGAGTGTGTAGGTTACAAGTACCATCCTCTCACAGTCCTGAATTGCTGTTGCAATTGTCATGAACATATTTCATTTTACAGGTAACCAGAAAGGGATAAGCTGTCTTATTGCTCCAAACATGCATCCTTTTCTCTTGCTTCCTTTGATTCTTTTCCTCTTGCTGTGTGAATAGCTGTACTTTCACAGAGTGTGTGCCATTCAGTTGACAGTGCATCACTGTGTTTCCACTAACTTCTCACATAACATTAGAAAAGTCACATGTCTGTGATGCCTCATCACAGAATCACAAAAGAATCACCGAGGTTGGAAAAAACCTTCAAGAATATCCAGTCTAACCTTCCACTTGTCATCAATTTTTCCCACTAACCAATCTCCCTCAGTACAACCTCTAAACGTTTCTTAAACATCTCCAGAGACGGTGACTCAACTACCCTCCCTTGGCAGTCTGCACCTAACAGCTCTATGTAGTATAAATTTTTCCTCACGTCCAACCTGAATCTTCCCTGGTGCAACTTTAAGCCATTCTCTCTAGTCCTGCTACTAAGTACAAAGGAGTAGAGGGTGACACCCACATCACCACTACCACTTTTCAAGTAGTTGTAGAGAGCTATAAGGTCTCCCCTGACCCTTTTCTGCTCCAGACTAAACAATCCTAGTTCCCTCAGCTGCTCCTCATAAGACTTGTGCTGCAGATCCCTAACCAGATTTGTTGCCCTTTTCTGGATATGCTTCAAGGCTGCAATGTTTTTCTTGTACTGAGGGGACAAAAACTGAAGACAGAATTTGAGGTTGCTGAGTAGATTAATACCAAGAAAAACAAGAAAAGGTTGAAACTATGAAACTAATGTTTTCATTTGAATAATTTTTATTGGTGCACTTCACTTAACCTTTGGTTAACATATTCATTCTCAATAAACTCAGCAGATAATTGAGTATTTGTGAGTGTGGTGTTTAGTTGCCCAGTCTAACACACATCTATATTTCATTTGACTACACCTAGTTTATGTCATTCAGGAAATTTGTGATATGTTCCTAGATGTTAGAATAATTCAAATTATTCATGCTATGTGTGCAGATTTCCCTCAAGTCATAACATGGTTCAGCTAAACAATTTGAGTAATGGAAAGCATCTCAGGTTCTGATACAAGAACAGATTCCTACACCATGCCTTAGCTGAAAAGTCCATACAACACTGGTATTATTTTTAGTGGCCCTATATTTAGTTGCGTCTTTCCTCTAAAAGTGTTCAAAATGATTCATTTTCACTTGATAATAACAAAGCAGAAGGGACTCTGAGTTGATCTGCTGTGGTTTGATTTAAACTTTTGCAAGGATACAAAAATGATACGGTACTAAATACTGTTGGTATTTTTCAGCCTTATTTATTTGTAATGTTTTCCACATTTTGCTTTGCAAGAAAGTGGCATTTTGTATACAAGCGCAAATTGCACACAATCAGAAGAAGATTTAGAAAACTTGTTTGAAAGAGTTTATATTGTGTATTTTCTTTTAACTTTTGTCTTCACACCATGGTAAAATGAACTTTAAGGAATTTGCTCTAGTTTTATTCTCCCAAATACACCACTGAAACATTTTCTTCTGGAACATTACAACGTACTAGTGAAATAAAAAATAAACACTATCAGAAGAGAAAATAGGAAGCTAAATAAAACACAGCTTTTCATTACTGAATGTATTTCCCATGTAAAATAAAACACAGGAAACAGCTCATTAACTTGTGCATCAGTTTTCACTTCCTTGTACTTATCTAGAGGGCCAGTCAAATTCTGCTGTATGTAGCAATTATTCTCCACCTCCTCCTACCAACATTCTCTGACACAGACACTGCAAAATGTACAGCTGCTTCCTCATATCAGTTGGTCTGTGAGTCAAAACTACTTTTGTGATGGCATAATGACATACAGAAAATATCTCTGACAGAAGCGGCATCTATCATTCATTAACTAACCATTTTTCTCACAGCATGAACTGTAAAAAACATAAAAATAAATATATATATGTATATAGTCATAGAAATACACTTCAGAACTTTCTATTTAATTAATAAAGTGGCTGTCATTTACCCTTCCTCCCCCAGTCTTCCTCAACATCATATTCAAGATCACATAGTAATATCATGAAATGCTTGTGAAAAAAAATGCTAGTGATAAATACTTACCATTTTCTAAATTATTTTTCTTGTTTATTTATTGTTTATTTAATGTTCATGAAGCAAAATCTAGAATTTCACTAATATAGTGAAAGTGGAAATTAGCATTTATTTAACATTTGTTCAAGCTCCTTTTCAGCTTTATACCACCAAAATAACTTATTAAATTTTCTTAGACTTTATTGCAATATTTGTCAGCCAAGTTCAGCAGGAATATCTTAAGTGTCACTGAAAGAGTGTCTAAGTTCCTCAGAAGTCTTTTTAAACCTGGTGAAGAGATGTTCTTCTGTAATATGCTACCCTACAGCCTTGCATTTTCCAGAGAACTGTAGATATTTTTCCTGTCATGTTTGTGTATTATTTGATTTTATAGTATTTATTATATTTTATTTATAATATAACTATTAGTTTATAGTATTTATTTGAATGTGTCGTATTCCATGTTCCTGGCACATTGAGATTTCTAACACATATTATAATATTTTCAGATAAATACACTTGCCATCTTATATACTATTCTTCCTTACTAAAGTCACAGGTAAATACTTGAGGTTTGAATTCATCTTTTTTTTGGGAGTTGGAAACACTAGTTTTATAGATACAGAGACTTATAGACTCCTTTCTCTTTTCCCTGTAACAAATTGTTATATTGTGATCTTCTCCGACATTTGTTTTATTTTGCTTTTGTTTTGTACCACAGATTTATCCTGTAGTTTCTATGATCACTGATTTATAAATCTGTATTGTTTCTTTTTTGTAGTTACTACAAATGTATGGTTTTCACACTCTTCAGCTATTTCAGTAAAAATGCAGGCTCTTTTCAAGCTTTTTAAACATTAATGAGGACTTTCTAGCCAGGCTTGTTACTTGATTTTATTCTCTTACTCCATGGTTTCTTCTTCAATATGCTATTTCCCACAAAAAAAATTTGAATGTTCATAAGTATATACAGATTATGTTTAACTAAAGGTCAAAAATCAGTAAAATATCAAAAGGACATACATAGAACTCCCTTGACTTTTCATTATGTAGGAAGTTATTTATTGTAAGCAGAATACCTTTTGTTGTTCTTCAATCACTCTATCACATGTATTTGAAAATTTTATCTCCAATTAGAGATTTTTTTTTTTTTCTGGAACCAAAACAAAAAGAACTAAACAACATATTAATTGGATAAAACAAAGGCCAGATCTGGTCAAATCAAATCTGGTCAGATTTTCAAATTATGTTTCTTTCAATATTTCAGGCAGCTTTGTTGTTGCAAGAAGTTTCTTTCTGACATTATCTGCACCGATGACCTTTTCACTGTGTTTTCTTTTGTTTCATTTTGTAGCATTCATGGAAATGCTAGCTAGTAACACCTGGCTGCTCCAGGCACAATACAGACAGAGAGAAATTCAACTGTACTGGCATCTGTAAATTTACATCTCTCTTTTCTAGAATTTTTGAGCCCTAAATCTCAAAAATTTTTCTGGAAAGTAAACTGATTTTTGGAATTGGTACTTTTTTGAATGGATGTGGCAAAGCAAATCATTCTGGATAGGACCACAGTCTACCTTCATGGCTACTGTTAAACTTCTGTTCATAAATATTTATTAACAGATTTGGACTTAGAAGTCAGAATTTTTCAGACTTACAAATTATTATCATGCCATTCAAATATCATCATGTATTTGAATAAAAAAAGGACTGTAACCACCTGCTCTGAAATTCCCTAAGTGATGGATAGGAGATATGATGATGAGCAAAAAAATCATATTTCCCCACAGGACATCTTTTCAAACCCCTACAGATCTCATTTTCCCTTCAACTATCTTGATCCAATTCTCACCTAAACTTTTCCACTCCCAAGTAAAAGAAGCAAGGCAGTAAATAGTTCCCCAAAGATACTTTGCATTCTGTTGTGTAAGTAAACATGCTCTTACCACATTTTAAACGATTATTTATAGCAATTTATTGATGTGAACTGATATGTCATAATTGCAAGAACTCTAATATTAAACTGCATAATTGTCTAAACTTTCTATGTGTAGATAAATGTATAATCAGATTTAGTACTGTATAGCACTTCTGTTTGGCTTTTATTTTTTCTCTTTTAATTTTTGAAATAGTTTTGAAATAAACATTACTTCCTAAAATAAACATTTCTGATCCTCATGAATGAGAGCTCTTTGAAAACTTGTTTATTTTTCAAATAACTATTTCTCTTTTGAAGTGTAAAGCTCTGACTTTTTTTCAAGAATGCTTTTAATTTTATGCTCTATTTCGGAAAGTCAACTCTTGAAAAGCAGTTTAGCAGTTAATTCTTGACAGCAACTAGATAAACAACTTGAAAACCTGAATTTGTAAAGTTGTAAGATAAATAACAATGCAGTGAGTGTGTTAACAACTGTGAGCTAAAAACAGAAAACTGATGACCTGTTCATGAACTATGTAAGTAAAATCATGTATCATAGAATCTGCAAGAATGAAAAAGAGTATGAAGATTTTTCAGTTTCACAAATCTATGAGAAGTTAGAAAGGGACATGGTTATTTACCATTTGACTAAATAAAGTAATATTTGAGCCACTGACGCTATTCAGAGTCATATTATTTTCATTGCAGTGGGAATTCGATTCATTTGAATTTTCAACTACATTAAAAAATTGCAATTAGGACTGTTTCTTTCAAGCATATAACACCTGCTGACTTCAAAGAGAAAGAATCGATCCTAGATGTGCACTAGTCTTTAAATTTTGTTCACTTATATTTGTCTTCTTTGCTCTAGCCACAGATCATTAAATACATGGTTCTTTCATGTACACTTTTATGTTTGTTTTTGATTGTCTGATGGCCCATTATTCCACCTATGATATGAGTTATTTAATGTTAGTATCCAACATGTTGCCATAAGTGTATAGGCAATAAAGTTTGAAAACACATCCTGTATGATGTATAGTGGAATGTTATGAAGTTTTTCAGGTATTTGGGACATTCTGAAAGCCTTAAAGTAACCATTCTCTGTGGAGTTCCTCAAAGAACTGTACCCTGAGGTCGACAGATGTCCAGAGTTTGACAGATTAATTAGTGTGGTCACTCCATGACTAAGTGGTAGCACAGACAGTACATACTACACAGGAGTTATATAGCTTGGCTTAGGTGTGCTCAACAACCTCAAGAAGAGAGATACTCCCATCCCATTGAAAGCCACAGAAGTGTGCTGACAGTGAGCTAACAAAGGATTTTCAGGGAAGCTCAATGGTTGAGCTTAGTTACGTCCAGAGCCCCCAAAATCAGATTATTTAAAAGTTAAATGAACAAATGTCTGTTGAGAAGGAGCCACAGTGAGGAACAAGGAAGAAAGAACACAACATAACATTTAAAAGCTTCATAAGTGCAACATCACCAGAAATCATAGTGATTTGGATAGTTTAATTGAACCAGAAAACAAATAAGTCCTGAAACGATGATCCTGCAGAGGAATTTGTATCCTTCTACCTTTCTTCTATACTTACATCCAGATGCAATATCTAGTCTTGCTTCTAAAAGAGCAATATCATAAATCTAAATTTGGTGTAACAATCTATTTAAGGCTATAAAAATCCTAACAATTTATTAGACAAGTGCACGTAAACAAAATTACACAAAATACTCAAGCGAAGACAAAGTAAATGTGAACCAATAAATAAGGCTGCCAAGATGTCAGTTGAAAATACTGGGGTGCCTTTCATCCTGAGAAACTGATTAATAAGATATCCAGAGTGGTTCAACAGGAAGAATATGTAGGGTAATAGGTGTATATATATATTTTATAGTATAGCTATATAAAAGAAGAAACATAGAAAATTACAGTTTGGCTAAATATTAAAAAAACCCAAACATATTTCTGTTTCTATTGTCAGTCCCTTCTCACATTTCTCACCATCCCACACTTACAGCAACTAGCAGATGCATGTAATTTTTTACTATTATAATGTTTTTTTATTATTATCATGATTTTTATTATTATAGTTATTAAGATATTTTTTCTATTCTCTTTGGTTCTGCCTGAAACATTTTATTTCCATTAATTCTGGTACAATATTTTTAGTAATAGTTTTGAAAGTGTAGATATATTGCCTTTACTTTATTCACAAACTAAGAGCTTCGCATCCTAAAGAAATACTTTTAGGAGCACATAAGTATTTAGTCAATCCATACGTGACTTTTGAGCAGTGTTGAGAACTGCTTAATCACTCATGGCAGCACTCTACTGGAATATTTTCCCATTCAAGAATTTTGATCAGTGCTAACACTGACCAGCCTAACCTCACCAGTTTCAAGGCTGTTATATGTCAGAAATATTATGAAACTGCACCTTAAAAATAAATAAATAAGTTAAAAAAAAATCATGGAAGTTTATATATTTGAAAAGTAGGAAACATGGATATAAGTTAAGGGTTTTTTTGTTTGTTTTGTTTTTTTTGACAATTCTTCAAAAATAAACTACTGTTAGTAACCAGTATATGTAACTGTAGCTTTCAAAATGTTGCTTCCCTGAAAGATTCATGAATATCAAACATAGACTGGGATTAAACCAAAACAAGAAATACTAGCTTCAGTGAAATCAGTAGTCTTAAAGCAATTTTTACTTTTTATTTATCGAGCTAACAGGCTGCTAATCTTGCCTCTCATGTACCTCGGATCATTCACATTATCATCACAGAATGATAGGCAAAGTGTAATAAAATGAATTCAAATGAAGCTAAAGTTTTATTACTACAAAACATAATATTGGAATAACATAATAAAAATATTTTAAAACTGATAAAATGTAAAAATTCTGAAAGAAATTCATTTTCTTTTATAGAATTGTCATGTTTCTTGATTCAGGTAAGCTGCACTTTATTGATGTTTCTGTCCATTGATTACATTGTACCGTGATCTTTGTGTTTTGTATTAACTCCTTGCTCCCAGAGCTATGGGCTAGTTGAGAGAAAGGAGCTGTCATGTGCTATAGACTTTAAACTTTTCAGAAAATGGAATAAACAAGACTAGTAATTACCACTTTGCCTTGACATATCTTAAGCAATTACCTAGGCATAGAAACGTCATTCAAAATAATATTTGCTGATTTAACTGGGTTATGGTTTTAAAAGGTTAACAGTTTCTATGGAACTGGAGACAAGAACTGGAAATAGAAATGTCTAAGAAATTACCCACTGTTTCTTCATCTTTTTCTCCTGGTCAAATTAGTGTCATTAGGTTGCATCTATCTAACCTTCTCTCTTTATTTCTTTTTCTTTCATCTTCCTCCAAATTTAGCAATTACCTGAAAGCCATAATTGCTTTGCTAACAGGGTTGGATTTATCAGAGAGGATCCTACGGCTTTCTGTATCCTTGTCCTCCAAATCTCATTAAAAAGGAGCTATACAGTACATGTCCCTCATATCCTGTCAAAATGTATCTGCAGCTATATACCCCAAAATTTGATTTAAACATTTTTATGGAATTGATCGTGAGAATTCCGAGTCTGAGGTTCTTATGTTTTGACAAAGATTATATCTTTCTGGTGCGTTATATTAAGGGAGAGGGAGAAAACAAAAATATATAAAAAATGTACAAAATCTAACCAACTTTACTAAATATGGACAGGTGAGGGAGACAGTTCTTTTCTGACCCCCATAGGTAGTTCATATGATTTTCTTAGTTGCTCTCCACTAGACAATATTGCTGCCTTCTCAACAAGCCCACACACCATGTGTTCTAATCATCTAATTACTAATTATCTCATCCTATTCCACAAATGGAATTAGAAAGTAGATAATGCCACAAACCTTCAAACCAACTTTCACAATTAAACAGACTGTTATAAATTCCTCTGTGGGCTTCATACAAGCACAAAGGCTGCTTTGCTTTGTCCTTACAGATATATCATGTCTAACAATCCCCTCATTTCACTAAGATATTTCCATGAATTGGTTTGACACAGGTGACTAAAGGACATTTCAGAAACCAGAACTGAAATTCTTTAACTTCTAGTGAAATATGAAGTGAGGTGGTGATGAAGAGTGCTCAGCTACTATTTTCTAGCCATTTTCACTCATTAAAAAGTTTAGACAACTTTCCTATACAGGATGTTTTCTGAAAGTAATTGGGAATAATAGCAAACAAACAAACAAATAAATAATGGTCGGTTATTTATTTATTTATTTCTTATGAATGATCATGTTTTTCAGTTACTTGTTGTGGATTGGCAAATTATTTGGTTAAAGCTATATAATCCTTGGGCTTTTGATTTTGATTCTGATGGAGATTAGGACTTATTAAATCCAGCGTAAAATTCCCTTACTTGTGTCATTTGTTTGTACAAACAAATCTATAATTGTTTTTATTATTTAAGTGTATATAGTCACTTTCACCACCTCCTGCAGAAGCACTCTGATTAAGATCAGTTAATGCTATACAAATCTCAAAAGGTTCAAATCAAATCTATCAGGATTACTCAAATATCAGCTATTCCAAAACAAAAGTAGTCTGGAAATTCAGAAGAAAAAACTTTCTTTTGTGATTTTTGGAATTTATTCCTAGACAAAATAATAATAACAATAATAATAATAAATAAACAAAAATACTGTAAACAATTCAATTATACTTCCACTTTCTGGTAGACATCAATACTTTAGAAATTCTAGAAAGTTTGTTCTCACAATATTGCTTCCAAATGTGAAAATTCTTTTTCAAATATTAGTTACTAAATTTTTATTAAAATTTTCAGATTCTACTTTGTTTATTTATTGTCCCCTTGAAAATCAATTTGAGGGTACTGAACACACTTAGTCTTTTATTATTATTATTATTTTTAAAATTAATAAGTAAGCATTTATTTTTATTTCATTTATTAATTACATATGATTTTTACAAAATTAAAAAACCTTACAATTTGGAATCTATATTTTCACCATTTTTACATATGTTTGCACAAATACTTTCTAAAAGAGAAAAATTTACCTATGGCAAACTCAAAACATTTAGATCAAATATCCAGACCTACCACAGAAGAGGAAGTCTTATTAGATCTCATAATGTTAATGTATTTGTGCTGTAAAATTCTACGCAATTCTGCGCTCTGGACATTAAGACAGATTTCATCTCAGAGTAGAATATGTTCAAAAGACATTCACAGTCTGTTTACTTAACTTATTTCTCCATTGGCCATGACTTCAATCATTTACAGTAGCTTAAATTTCACAAATGTTCTTGCATGTGTGTTTGTTTTTCACTCAATATGAAATAGCAAAACATTCCCGGTTTATCAGCATTCTGCGATTTCAGCAGATTATTTTCCATATGAAGAGGAAAGGCTGAAGGTTAGAGAAGCAGAGGCCAGGGAAAAGGAACACTGCCACCTACTGAAGTAGTTCTTGTCAGTTCACCACCAAGCTTGGTTTTACTCAGCAATGGTCAGGCTGAAGTTGCCCGAGAAGATTGACAACTCCTGTGCCACCACTGATCGTGATTACATACAGTGACGTTGAAGGTCCCAAAGAACTTGCTACTTATATAATGAAGAGGCAAGAAAAACAACTCCTCACATTTTTCTGTGCTTCTTTGCTGACTGGGGAATTCTTCTTAATATGTATGTCAAAACTGAAAGGAAAAGGCATATGTAGTGATAATGTCTCAGTGCTACTTCCTTTAGAAGATACAGCATGCAAGTGTCAGAAATTTTCTTGGCACTTACATCCAGAGACATGTGTTTGACCAATATGTTAACAGGCATGAGGCCATTTGGCAGATGGATATGAGCATACTTAGCCAACAAATATATTCATCAACTGTATATATTAAAGGAATAATATCCACCTGGGGATCTGAAAATGGGCCTTTACATTCTTGAGAAGACTAGCAGATAAAATACAGCCCAATGAGTTTAAGTAGAAAATTTAGACTTTATTCCAATTCAAAGTGATGCTTGTACTGTTTAGTTTGAATTAGAAACTGTTCTTTTAGAAGAACTTCTTTGTTGTATACATTGTCATTACTATCATAATTCTGACTGTCATCTGGTCACAAGTAATTTCTGTGTTTAACTTAGCTAAATATTAATAGTAAAAATTATAATAAATAGATTGTCAAACTCTCCAAAAATTGGAGAGAATTGTCTCATCTTATGGACTGGTTTAGTCCAATATTCTTGGGAAGAACAATGGTCATCCAAGTAAATGAAATGATTTTCATTGAAATCATAATGTTTCAGCTAAAACCAAAGCTGATTATTCCATCAAGATTTTGATCCCTGTCCTCTGGGACAATTTATGAAATAATGGAACCATAAATCTTATCAATATTTGTTTCCAAACTACAAATAAACCTCACTTTAACAGCTGTTGTCGGAGGTTTTTCAATCACACACTGGAAACTGTGATAAATACAATTATTTCATCTAATTGTTAATTCTTGAGCAATCTGATTTGTTACATATTCACCCTCAGCTTTGTAGCCAGCTAGAAGGACAAAATACATCCTCAGAGAAAAGTCCCAGTCACAAATGTCTCTTAATCTTTCTAAAACATCATGAAGATAATTTTCTATTTAAGATGTTCTGCATGTCGTCCATCTTTCCTCAGCCATATTTGTACAGAAACAGATTCACTCAGTCAGGGTTAAAGAGTCTTCCTGGCTTTTATTGCTTCTCTGCATACCCTAGACCTACGTTGGAATCAATCAAGGTTAAAAAAAAAAGAACACATTTTTATCTCCTTGTTCTGTACCTGATTACTGTCAAGGCTGACACAAGGTAATACAAGAGCACTAAGGATAGAGTGCACTTCTCTTAGGAAGTGAAACTTTTCATTCTAGTGATCATGCCCTAATCCAGTATGGGTCCTTCCAGTGGCATACAGTCTTTCAGTAATGGACTCCTTCATTGTTATCACAAGCCATTGTTCCTGCCATAAAAGTCACTCTTGTGTGAGCTCCTCTCCATGGTTGTTGCTATTACTCCACTCTTGTATGGTCCTCCATGGTCATCCTACTCCACAGGCTGCAGAACAATCTTTGTTCTTCAAACACGAGCATCTCCTCTTCCTTCTTCATGCCTGACCTTGGTGTCTACAGCTTTGTGTCTCCCTCTGTTTCTGTCATTTCTGTCTCGTATGCCTGCTGCATAGTGTTTTCTACCCTTTCTTATGTGTGTTTTCACAGTCATCACCATCTGTGTTCTGTGGCTTGTTGTTCTGACAAGCTGACAGGGACCAGCTATGCACAGCATAAGATGACCAGGAGCTCTTCTCACATAAGCCACCCCTGAAGTCTCCCAGCCACCAAAACCTTGCCAAGCACTACATAGAACCATCTTAGAGAACACTAGTTGACAATTTTGACCAGAATATATTTTCCTCAAAAAGTTCTATCTGTTTGACATCCTGTTACAGTTCCATATAGTTCCATTGAATTAAGTAGATAGTCTTAATTTAGCTGGCACTGATGAGAAAATAAGATTCTAGCTTCAAACTTCCACTTCTTCCTTCCTTTAATTTCTTTCTGCTCCTTTTGGTTTGTTTTAACTTTCCTGTTATTCTCATATCTTGGAGAACTGAATGCTATGCAGAAATGGGAATTAAATCAGGGAAATGTTATGAGAAACTGAGTCATTAACCAGAAAATAAGAAACAATGCATGGAGACAAAAGCTCTTCGGAGTTTAAAGTTAATAATAACCCTAGAACTGAATACAGATTGCAAATACAGAACACTTCACATAATGAGATAGCTCATTCACTTCAACATGTTGTCCAAAGTGTGAATCAGTTGATCCAGGGACAGGTACCAAAATCAGTTAACTTCTTTTAATCTCTAGAAGAAAGCTCTTCTGCACTCAGCTTTGTCCTTGGGATATGTTTTCAGAAAGAACTGTCAAAATCGGAAAGAAAATTCCTCCTCCTACTGAAAAACTTTATCAGTCAAAACAACGTTCCATCATTATTGCTGCCACAGATTTTATGCCTTTAGAATAATTTTTGAATTTTAATTGCTTCTCTACTATTTTCCTCTAATCATCAGAAGAAACTATAAGGTAGGTACTTCATTTATATTGACATTCTGTTAATGGGCCCATACTTACACATGTACTTAATTATTTTGATGAATGAGAATGGAGTAGAATGTTTATCTTAACATTCATTGCATTTTTGGGTAGATGCAAGTGATCACAGTCTGAGATTTGTTTCTTTCTTTTTTTTTTTTTCAGACAAATAGCAATTATAAGGTATTTAGAAAAAAAACTGTTCTCATTTACTTTGGCTTTATTTACATTTATATATATATATATATATATATTTCCTTTTTAACACCAGATTTATGCCAATGTAACAGAAAGCAGCTTTTGACACTTAGCAAGACAAAAATAAAAGCAAATACCATCAAACTGACAGTTTAAAAAACCCTTGCCAGACATGCACTGAAAACAAAAATTCATTTTCTAATATTTTCTAATACTTTTAGACAAGGGAGGAGGTGGTAGTGGGGAATATGATATCACTGTTTATAATGCCAACCACATCTCCAATAGGGGATTAACATTCCTTTTCCTCCTAGAAGCAGACCAGTGTGTAATGTCTCAAAGCTCTGTAAGTAAGATTACATAGCGTAAAAATTCTGAAGAAAAAATAGAAGAAACTATTTTGGAGATAAGATCTCAAGTTTTTCACAGAATTTGTAAAAATCTATTGACTCTTAATGTGAGAAAGGACTCTGACAAAGATGAGTAAACTAAATTAAATCCGCCAGAATCAACACATCTAGTGGACAAAAAGGCTAGAAGAATGATAGAAGTATTTTTTATTTTTCAACTGCTTTTTGTTTGTTTGCTTGTTTATTTATTTTTTGCTGATGTTTGTTAATGATAATTGCCTTTCCCTGTGTACTATTTAGTTCAAATAAGGCTCTCAAAATACGGCATAAATACTATAAAATCACAATGGTAATTATTCTGATCTACGTATAAAGAGTATAAAAAGACAAACAGGATACCAATGAATTTCAGACTTGATTAATAATTTAGAACACTGATTAATATCACAAAACAGGGATGCACCTGTCCCAGGTTCACCTGGGGTTTAACTTACATAAGAATGGTCCAATGTCTCTTAATGTTTAAAGTTCCACTACAGTTGGTATTCTCAAAATATTGTTTGTACCAAATAGCATTGAACTGAGAAGCTACCCAAACAATCTTGGAACAAACTCTTACATCTCTATTATGGCACAAGTTTAAATCCCATAAAAAAGGACCGGCTTGACCATAGTCATCTACTGATGCAGCTATGCTGGTTTTGTAGCAAATCCTTTGTTACTAATTCAGAGATCCTGGGAGTTTAAATACCACAGTATTTAAAATTGTCCAGAAAAGTAGGAGCTTGAGTAACTTCACCAGAATTGAGAGGCTGTTATGTTTCCTTCATTATAGAGGATACCAGAGATTGGGAAACTTTAGTAAAGCCCTTAAATGTCTCATGGTAGGCTTGGTCTATTCAGTTAATTATTAGGGGTTAATGTTTTCTGACAATGGAACATGACTCCATATTATCAGAACAGTTGTAAGGATGTCTTACATACAGTAATCCCCTGAAATGTATCTGCATTAATTAAATATAAAGACAGATATAATTATCTGTATATGTTTGTATATCCCATCAGATGTGAAATTACATATTACATATTTATAAATCTATTTTATAAGTAAAAAAAAAGAAGAAAATATTAGTTCCTATGTCTCTCCTCAAACCCAGTTTTAACTAACTGTACACTGAAGTTCATGGAGGAAAATAAACATTTCATCATTTCTGAAAATAACACGTAGTGTATGCTGGTCACTACAGCACTTTCCTTTTTCAGGTTAGGGTATTCAGTCTTTGCTAAGGATCCAGCAGCTGTTTCTCTGATACCTCTTACCTTCAGTGCAATTTTTTATGATACAGTGAAGGATAACAGCAAACTGTCTCTCATCATAACTGCTTGCTGCTGAGAAAAATCTGGCCCAAGATCTGACCTTCTGGTAATTATATTTCATGCACAAGAATCAGAGCATTCATACCCATCTGTATATTGCCTTGTTCTTCCAATGTATAACTCCTTTTTCCACTAAGGAGTGGCAGAGTTCAAAGAGCACTAACTCTCCAAAGCATTGTAAGTACATGTGTGCTAGCTTGTCAAGATTGCACAGACAGAGTGCATAACATACTGGTTTGATGACTTTTTATCTCTCTGTCTTGGCGTGTTGTCCCAAAGTTGCAGTGGCCCAGCTGCAGGTTCCTGTAGTGTGTTTCGTTAAGGTGTTACTATGAGGCTCCACTCCACTTCCATTGTTTATGATGGTGGATTTCTTGTTCCTTTCCTCATTTTTTTGTCTACCATTTTCTAAATGTGCACACATTATACAGACTATTTTTTATTGAGCTTGGGAAAGTAAATCTTAAAGGGAAAACTTGACTCTGAACCATCAGAGCATATTATCTGAAAACAAGTTCATTTTGAACTTGCAGGGAAATTCATACAGTTATAATACTTCCTTTGTTTTCTCCATAGTGTGTTTTAAAGAGGCTATGTATGACAGTCGAAAAACATTCTGTTCTCAGAACAGAATCAAAGGACATACTCATAAGGTAGGATACTTATTCATATCAGCTCAATTAATTCATGAATATATCACATACCCTTTCACATCCCCATGAGTGACTTCGTTAAGGGTTCTGAATCCAGAACTGACTTCCCAGAAAGGTTATCGTATGTAGTCATACTATTTGCATCATCTTGATCCTCAGCCTCCTATGAGATTTACAGAGATGACTCCTTTTTGCATGTTGGAAAAGTTAATATCAGGCTTCATTTTCACAAACAGGTAAGAAAATATTACAGTTTATTACTGTTTCAAGAGGGCCATCTCATTCTTATCTCTTTCTTTTTGGCTGCTACCCTGAACTTTTGCTAGTAATAAACTGCTTTCTAACCTCATCACATCCCATAAGATTATTCTGGTAGCAACTTTCCTAGCAGTATGCAAAGTAGTTATGACATATGTAAATGATAAAACAGGAATCAGAGACCTGATTAGATTTGCTAAGTGATTTATTTAAAGCCACTTGGAGAGTGAGTGGCACTGCTAATGCTAGACATAGTATTGTACCTAATGCAAGACAAAACTCTCTCTGGTGCATTTCAATCCCCCTTATTCCTTCTCAATCTTTTGTCATATAGATTCTACTCTCCTTCAGAATAATACATGTATTAAATCAGAATTTTCTTTCCTCTGTCTTTTTTGGGGAAAAATCATTGATTTTATTTTGTAAAATCTCAATCTGGCAGACTTCTGTCATGAAATGAACAAATAATAGTAACAAAAAAATAGCACTGAGAATGACTTAATTTATAGTACACACCAGTATTGTTGAAGGAAGAAGTAATTTCCCAGCTCTTTGTAAACATAACAATAATTGCATACAACTTCTTGTCAAGTCTACTGTAGCCAACTGAAATGGCAGGGGAAATCACAAAAAAGCAGAAGTAAATTGGGTAGAAATTGCAGTCCTCTACAGATGGACTTGCTTAGTTTTAATGTGAAGTTAGATGATTGCTACTGTGACGAATGGGAGTTAAATCATTCAGCTTAGCAATTCACAGAGTAATGTAGGCATCTGATGCCACTGCTGCCTCGTCTACCTTTTCATAGAAAAATGTTTATAGATGATGACTTTGTGACTGTGATGTAGCGGACAACTGAATTCTGCCAGTTG
The DNA here is from genome assembly GCF_038088225.1 of Cyrtonyx montezumae. Lineage (NCBI taxonomy): Eukaryota > Metazoa > Chordata > Aves > Galliformes > Odontophoridae > Cyrtonyx > Cyrtonyx montezumae. Next base: position 17,333,465 of record NW_027071826.1, read on the forward strand.
TTGCCAGTGCTGTCAGAACTTTCACTGATTTATTTATTTTTTAATTCATTCTTACAATCTCAGTCAGTATATCAGTATTGGATTATGAGTGCTATGGATATACAGGAAGATATTACCCTAAACCAACAAGATTTCATTCTTAATGTTAGGTTATTAGAATATGACTTGGGACTTCATTTCACTCGAGCAGGGCAGATTGTACTTACTCTGCAATTGTGCTACATGTACAAGACGTAATCCAGTTCTAAAGTCTGATCTTCTGCACTATTCTATCTCCTGATTATAAAGCAAAAGAAAGAAACAATAAAATCTTCTAATATGTTGCATAATAGCACAGAATGATATATACTTGTAACAGAAAGATGGATGTTTGGTGATAAATAAACCACAATACAGGAGAAAAACAGTCTGTAAAGACAACATTGCATATCAAAGCCTCCAAAGTCTTTTTCTAAACACCATTATTGAAAAGATTGTTATTAATCCTTAAATACAGACTGTCAGCATGGAAGTGCATGTCTCCAAATTGGAGAAAGTTAACATGCAGCGTATTCAATGCAGAGAAGAGGTGGAAAGATAGCAAAGTGAAAAGCTAGGAGACTGTACTGGTAAGCCTTGTCCAGCTAAAAGTTGTTACCAACTTTTCAGGCAAGACTTGGGAAGACTTTAACATATACTATCATCTTCTTTGTTTTTAACATTTTGAAAGTGTGAATATTTGTATATAAGCACACGTGTATGAAATTAGGACTCACAGAAATATTATATTTTCTATGAAGAAATATAGAATGTAAAACTTATTTTGGACATGGCATGGTGGGGATCAGACAGTAGGATTTCTGCATGTGCTCCCCCTAAGCTCAGTTAAGCATCAAATAAAATAAAATAAATAAATACATAAATAAATACATCAAGACACCAATCTAAAAATGTCCTGAAGTATGCTGATATATTATCATGAAATACTCAAAATATGGATGAAAACAGATACATTTTCTGTAGTCACTATTCCTGGCAATTACACCTAGTTCCTTTTCTAGTTCCTAGAATGCATCTTGCAAAATCTGCATTTAATGTACAAACTAGAGAACACTTTAGGGTGTTATTGTGTGCAGGAAACTCAGCAATCCTGCTTTCTAAAAGCAGAACCTGATTTAGCTTTCATGTACCCCACTTCTGTAAAATAAAAAGAACATCACTTTTTCTTTTACCTTCCATTTCAATATATTTTTAAAACTAATACATTTATTTTTATTTAGATGACAAGAAGATGCTTTTCTAAGATAGAGAATAAGGCTACGATTTCAGTAGTGATGAAGGTATGTTCAACCAGTCTTACCATTACTCTTTTCATTGCAGGCTCAGAGCCTGACACAAGCACTTGTAGCATGTTCAGAACTTCGACAGAGATTGGATTTCATGATTTTTACCTTGCTTTCTATCATTACATCTCTTTCCACTTTGATATAGACCGACTCTTGACTTTTTAAACTTTCATGGGGAACAAGTTGGATAGGATTTATTCCATTACAAATAAATATTTCTTAAAGAGAGTAGAAGTTCTTTATCTAGTGCAGAAAAGTTCCATATCTAAATGCTGAACAGTAGAAAAATTTTATCTCCCTTCTGCATTTCTGTTTGTTTAACCACTCCCCCTCCCTCTGTTTGTGTCTTGATTGGCACTATTTTTCTTCACTGAGGTTTTTGTAGACTTTGACATTATGGACAGCTCTTTTTACTCTCCATTTAGATCTTGTCTGCCATGAAAAACTGTAAAGTTTTTGGACGTTTCCTGTTATGAAACAAGGGAAATAAGAATCATTGAGTGTGCACAGTAATCAAGACAAGTAATAATTAAAATATTTAAGATAATATTTTCCATCAGTTACATATATGTCCTTGTGTACAAAATAAGCCACCACTGTCATGGTGAAACGTTCTTAAGACAATACCTTTCCATCATTATTATATTAGGAAATAAATTAAATTAGAAGCATAACTATTTCCTACAGTATAGACACTCCTTTATGATCCAATCTCAGGTTTCCATTCTGAATTATGTACAAATACACTGTGTGAAAAGTGAATCTGTAGTATCAGCCATTTAAAAGAATTCAACAATACACAGAATTTTAATGTGCATTTAGGCTGTGATGCACTCCTTCACTTTTAGAAGTCTGAAATTAATGTGAGATATGAAGTAAAATTAAGCTGAATATTCCATTATAGTATGGAAAAAATATTCCAAGCAAATGTATTGATTTAATTTCAAATTTATATCTCAATTTCTCAAAATATTTTTTAAACTCGGGTATTTTAGATAAGCATGTTCTATGTATGAAAATTCAGCATTCAATTGAAATGGATTAACATCTTTATGAACAAATACCTTCTGAACTCACCACAAATTATCAATTAGATATGCAGATAATTAGATGTATAAATGATTATTACTCCAGAGTTCCAAAATTATTCTTTAAAGAAAAAATAAAGTTTTTGAGTTTAACAATACAAAATCAAGTACATCAGCAGATCTGCATGTTTCACATTTTAATACTTCTGGATGTAAATTACATCCGTTCTTTGAACCTTTCTCAGAGTTTAGCCAGAAGCATTGCCACACAGAGCAAAAATGGAAACAAAACACTTATTAACTCAGTCATCAAAGACTGTCTTTTATTTTTATCCTGGTGAGATTCTGATATCTGTCACATAATGAAGATTCTCACCGTTAAACTGTGTTACTGAAACTAAAAACAGAAAAGAAAACAACAACCTAACACAATAGGAACAAACATATTTCCCATCAAATTTTGAAAACTTACTAGAAATGAGCAATAAATATTCTGCTCATATATTTAAAATGTAGAGTATATTTTAAAATAATGTCTGAGCATTGTTAGGTAAAACTATTGTTAACCTATGCTTTTAATATAAACAAAATGCTTTCTCTTAATATCAGTGAAATACATAGGACCTTTTAACTGTAACATACTTCACCTCCCTTTCTAAGCCATTCTTGATACTCACTTCAGCAGAGATCAACATAACTTGATATCAGTACTGTAGATCTCTCTGATCTAGACATTTGATTCAGTTACCTCCATATAAGCAAATACTGATGGGCATTTGAGATAATCTGTCTAGGCAACTGGATTTTTACAATGAAAAAATATATTTGTAGGACACAATTTGCTTAAAGAGCATCTAATATAAAAATAAAATGTGTGTTTTAAGAGTGAAAAGCATATACTTTTGAAGCACTTGGGATTCTCATCTGAAGTTTGATGAGGTAGATCCTATCTGAAATTTGAAATTCTAAACCTCTGCTGCCATTCTTCTACTAATAGGGAAAATGAATGAGGAGTTAAGACATAGTAGTGAAGATGAACAGAGAAGACATTTAGGTGCTAGCCTATTAACACTTGAGTAAGATACATATGTTAACATAAAAATAGAAATAATATCCTATTAGGAGTACCTATATCTCTTATTCGTTTTGAAGTTACAGTCGCTTTGTTGTTGCTTTTTTCTTTCAGAACTGTACAAGGAATTTAATTAGAACCAGTACAAACTGGATATTGTTTCCTTCTGGTTTGTTTTTGCTGTTTGTTTGTTTATTCATTTATTATTTTTGTCACAAATACAAGTTTGAATTAGCTGATAAATATTTTTAAGTTAGAAATAATCATCAAGAAATTTGGAATCACCTGAAAAATGTTTCTGTGTTGTAATGTGTCAACATGGTTAGGACCTTTTCCTATAAATGATTATACAACTAGTTAAAGAGAAAAGTAAATTGAAGCAAAAAAAATTAAATTTAAATTGAACAATACCCCACAGCATTATATATGTGTGTAAAGTGATGTACTACTCAGACACTGAAGAGAATAATCAGCTGTTCCCTGCAGTGATAAGAAAAGCCTTGACAGCTGCAAAGCAATTATGGCCCCAGAAACCTTCACCAAACCCTAATCAGGAAAAGTGTTTGTTATTGTCTTCCAGACTTTGCAAAGTAAATAAGATGACTGAACGACTTGGATGCAAGGAGGAAATTTATGCATAAAATCTCAGAATTGTTTTTGGGTGTGTTTGTATTCCTCTCAGAAGATGGAGAATTTTCTAAAGTATTAAACTGAGTACATTTCCCAGAGACACCCTTAAGAATTAAATCAGGCATGACATTTTCATCTCTCTTTCCTTCTTTTAGTAAACATTTAATTCTGTTATCCATGGAAAACTTTCATCACTCCCCACTTAACTCATCTGAGCCTACCACACCCTTTCCGTATTCCTAATTGAAACCATACCCGGAGCCAGAAATATTCACACTTGTCAAGAATACTTACAATTATGCAGAAAAAGCTCTCATTGATCAAACCCGATGAGTTTATCACTGCAAATGTTTGTAGTGAGCCTCATTTAAAACTTGGATTAACCAGCTGCTGCATTTGGCTCCAAACATCCTACCCTAGGAGGGTGAAGACAAGTAGTCTCTGTGAGTATGGGAAGACACAAAGGGCTGGGAGCTTTTAGTTCGCTATACTTATAGAAGAGCATTATGATGCATTAATGCATCATCTACTTTCTGCCAGCAAAACACAAGCTTTGATTTCATATCCACAAGCAAGCTAGTTACTAAAACACAAAACTGAGACCAACTTTTTGACTACAAACTCATATAAGGTTTAGTTCACAAAAAGATTATATATTGTTTTCTCTTCATGGACAAGGGATGTCTTTTCTATAATTATATTTTCCCAGTTGATCACTTCAGGACATTAATGAAAATGTATCTTAACCTGTAGGTTAAATTATTCTTGACACAACTATGAAAAGCACAGCTTTAATGAATAAATAAAATAAATTTAACATGCCATAAAACAGATTGAATTATCAGAAATACCTATTGTTATTGGGAAAGCTTGGATAAATTTTTAGAGGATTGCACCCTTTCTTGATACAGGCTGAAACAGGAGATATCTGTGGGCCAGTTTTCTTAAGCAAATTTCACAAGGATGTCTTCCTCTATTTCTCCAGCTTCTCAAATTCAAGAATTAAAAAGGAAAATCTAGATAAAACATTTGAGTATGACCTGATTTTGATATGGAATCACAAATTCTCCTTAGATGCATTTCAGTCTGAATGCGTCTTTCATTCAACGATTAGAAAAACCTTATGCTGAATATGGGCAGAAGAATCAATAATAAAACTTCAGGACAGATTATGGTGGTTTTTGAATTTGAAGTGAAAGATGTATGAATTCTTGGGGTCAAATACCTCCATAAAGATGCTTAAGTCTTTTCACATTTGAGATGTGTTGAATATGTTTTATGTTACTTTTTGTTTGTATTGGATAGGTATTGCAACATTTCAAAATTTTAACAGAATAATCATGAACAGATGCAGATTTATCATACTCAACATTTTCTGAACTGATATTATAAATTTTTGCAGGCACTTGGGAAAACCATCTCAAACTGTACACAGTCCTGTACAATCATGATAAAGCAGGTCTGACACTAAACACTTCTACAAGAAGTAGATATAAACCGAGAATACCAGAACTAGAGCCAAGATAACCCAGAGGATTCGTTATCAAGTGGTAATTATGTCATGCTCCAAGACACTCTTTCCCTAATCCAAGAAACTAGGAACTTGTCAGAACACTCAACAGCAGCCAGCCAGCAATGCTTGATTCTCATTAACCTGAAAACAGAGGAAGATGGTTAAAGGGAACACTAAAGAGTGTGAAGTAATGATATATCTTTATTTATGAATTGAGAAGGATGTGTCCAGAAGAAATCTGAACCTGGAACTCAGAAACCTCCTGAAATTTAGTTAGTAGTTGGATTTATATGTTACTCTTTTTAAAAATTTCTATACATATACCCTATTTAAAAAGTGCTATTAATTGGTGCTATTTAAGAAAAATATTATTTCCATTCATTTATAAGATAGAATGCTCTCCTTGCCTCTGTGATACTCTCGCATGCATTTGCAGAGGATGCAGATTATGAATCAATACCTCTTGCCAAAGCGACCGAGGATAAGAATTCTATTACATGTTTGATCAGTTCATGAAGATCGTGGCATCTGTCTTTCTTGTTCCATTAGCATCCATTGGAGTAATTTTTTGCTTATTTCTAGAAAACACATAGCTACTAGAACATTTCACTAGATTTACTTAACCATAATTCACTATCAGGCATTTCATTTTAACTTCAGAAGAGAGAAACACAAATAGACATGCAGGTCTAGAATAATACGAAGAGTGCTTGCAAGTGATCATTCAGCTCTTAACACAGATTATTGTAGATGGAAATGTCTTTTCTGCAATTGTTTGAATGTTTCTTAGTCTTGAAATGTCACTTGATTTCAGACTCAGTGGAATGACACTTGAGGCCTTCACAAGTGTAAAACAAATAAGAGCAACCATATTTTGTACCACTCTACCATCTTGAACCAATTTCATTTTTCCTCTGACAATAGATTTTGATAGGATTTTTTAAGTTTACCTCTAGTGGGCCTTATCAGATATGTTCTCATTAGTACTTACTTCAGCAGAAGATCTGAAGATACCAGAACAATAATCAGTTAACTAGATTAAAAAATGTGTGATTGTTGCGGACCTATCTTTTCATTTTACTTTCTTAAGACTCACACACAAAAGTTTCTTTGCTTTGTTATTTATCAGTGCAAATAGAAGATTTGACCTGTTGTGACAGATGTCCCAGTAAACTGGGAGTTCAGAGTTTCATGTAGAAGTAATGCATTCTAAAATAAAATACATTGTATGTGAAAAATGTATGCATATTGTGCAAAAGAAAAATCAGTAAACATACAAATGCTAACAAATCTGAGCAACGTATGTATGATGGAATATATTTTTTCTAATTGATTTAATTTTACAATTCCTTTGAAATCTATCTCCAAAATACTGATATCAAGAGACACTGATACATTACTAATGATAAATAACTTCTTTGTGCAATTACAAATTAACACTACTCAAACGAAATAAAAAGCACAAAACTTCAATGATAAGTATGGTTTTTTTGAAGTATACTTAGTCTGGATCTGCTGCTTTTGGTTAAAGCAAAAATGTCAGCTATTTTTATTGCTGCTTAATCAATTTTTCACCTTAAAATCCCATTACAAATTTAAAAATATTTTACTTTGTGATACGTTATTTTCCGTTTGATAAGTATCGATATTTTCATAGCAGAAATATTTGGTCTTCACTGTGGAATTTTTGTTATCCAAGCACCTTGCAGACAGACCACTTTCTCATGATGGAAGGATTTACAACTTCCTTATTTTCCTTTCTCAATATCTAGAGTCTGGCACATCTACAAAACTGTCTGTTAATGCACTGATGTGAGAATGTTATTTTCATTCTACTCAAATCTTTAGAATGTCTACTTCTGATGAAGTAAGAAATCAAGAACATAAACATGGTAAGTTATTCATTCAGATGTTGATTTATTTTACTGTTAACTACTACTGAGTCTTTCTTGGTTAATGTTTCTTGATGGACAAGAGGAAACCTTTGCTTTTTAGAAACCTTTTTACTCTATTTATTTTTGTCCTGGATATTGTATCAAATTTCTATTCAAACATTCCTTTCAAAATGTATATTTGAAATGAGATTGGAAGATTTCCTGAAATACCATGCAAAAGACCTTTTGTCTTTAACAATTCAGGAATAAAACTGAAAAATAATAACAAACTGAACTAAAATTCCATTAAAGTTGAAAATTCCTCAGTTGAATTTAGAGTTTAAATTTGAGTTCATTACAGAGTCAGAATTCACATAATTGTATTTAATGGACACAAAAATATACACAAATTTTTTTTTACTTATGAACAATAATCAGGTATGTTGGATGATGAAGGCATGGCAATATTTTTTCACAAGCACTTTTGGATACAGGGAAAAATTTTCTAAATAATTAAGTTCAACCTATATTTTAGGCTCCCATATATTTTTGATTAAATTAATCCCACTATAACAAAAACAACAGCAAAGAAAATGAATAGAAATGCTATACATCAAAAAACTTACTCTAAACTCCTCAAGGCCCATGACAGAAATTATTTAAATTAATGAAATGTCATGTTCTTATTGTTGCAATAGCTTTATTCTATAGACACAATAAAACTTGTCTTCCTATCTCTGAAATTAAATAACAACTGCAACAAAACAACCCAACTTTCACTTAAATGGGACTGGATTTTTATGATTGTTTCTCCATCCAGCTTATTTTTGTTTGAAAACCTGTATTTGGTTTAGCCTAACTCTGCCAATCTATTCATTTAAAATTAGAATAAATCTGAAAGAAGCAGAAGAGGTAGGTATATATAAAGTCTTCTTTAACCACATGGTTTCCTCTGAACTCACCATAAAGATTCAGGTAGAGTTCTCTGGCTGTGCTGCTAAGCAAACACCATCTGTGTTACAGAGTGTGCCAAAAGCATCTATGTAGAATGTGGAATGAGTCTGCTGGCAAGTATTTTCAGTACTTCATATACTGGTAAACTACGTAACTCCATCTGCTACAAAGCTGTTTTGTTTTTTGTTTTTTATTTAACTAACATTCTTTTTTTGAGGGGAGGAGGTGAAATAGGGGGGTGTGAAGGGAGGATCGAGTCATATCAAACCAATATGAAACTATTCTGTTGAAAAACCTCTTGTATAAAAATATGAGAAGAACCAGATGTTCTCCTCAGTTTTTTGGATATGCTGAATCAGAACTCTGTATTCAAACAACATCCAGGAGAAACTATGTGACATGTATGAATCAACAGTTCTTATCTATATTCCATAAAATGGCCATGAAATAAAGAGAGAGTCCCAGAGCTCTTTTTGTACTCTCTAATTGGCTAAATACTGATCCAAATCTGATTTTATAGTTGAAACTGAAAAGAACTGAATAAAATAAGAGTTCTGCTGATTAAGTTCCGAAGCAATTTTCAGTCGTCTTCTTCCCCATCTAAACATTGTATGCATACCACTGTGCTTTTATTTATTGTTACATAAATGCATAAAAACTCACCAGAGTGCTCTACATAAAATTCATCTTCTGTTCTGCTTGTAATTAAAGTGGATGTCAAGGCAGAATGACACATAAAATAAATAATGGTGTCATACTACAGTATGCTGGTAATACCATTTTAGGATGGAGACGTATGATATGGAAGGATGTGTGGTATAGTGTGTTCATATATTTTTCCTGTCTTGTAACCACCATCAAGAACCACAAGTTCAGGGGCAATGATCCTGAACTGTGTGTATACTTACTAGAGTGCTTTTGTAATTTAGTTTTTTCTATGTACATATTTTTATTCTTGTTCCTTCTTCCCTTTACATAATCTAAACTTTGAATCATTTTAAATTGTAAGTCAGAGTCAGCAATTCATATCAAGAAAAACAGCAAAAAACAATATCTCACATTTCTATCTTTAAAGGAGGGATTTTTATTATTATTATCTTTTTTTTCCCCTTCAGGTTATTAAGAAACTCAGCACGTTTCTTCTCTGTACCTCTGTGTGATATGACAATCTAACTGAGTTGATCAGAAGGCTAGTGAAGGTGAAGTGGGAGGGAAAGTGAACAATTCAAAATACCAGCTCATTTCACAAACAGTTTTCTAGAAACCAAATCAAGTAGATTTGGGGAGGGAAAGTAGATGTACAATGAAATCCTATGAAGTCCTTACTTAGACAAAAACGAGGAGAGATGAACACTAGGTTTAAATGGATGTTGTAGACTTAACATTAAATATTTTATATGTTAATGTTCATTATTATCTGAAAAGGATTACCAGTGACTGAATAGAGTAGAATAGAACCAGGATGTTATTTAAGTAGGTGGAACAAGGAAACACCAATTTTCCTGTATATGTGTGAAATAGAGAAGTTTTCTTAGATGGCAACTAACTAAAGCTCTCACAGATTGGGTAGAATCTCTGATTTGAACAACAATTCTACTGAAATATTCTATAGTTATCACTGTTCATGTACTTATTTGTTCTCAGTAAGAAAGGTTTGAACTTTATGATGGTAAATTATATTTTTTATTAAAATGTAAAACCTGATGATATAGTACAGTATGTGTTTGAGTGTCTACTTTATATGAAAATTCCTTCTATTGATTATCCTTGCATTGGTAACTTTCCCTAGACTTTGTGAAAAACACAACGCAAACAGAAATCCATCACTTCTTAAATAATATGTTAACAAACTCAGCAGTGTCCCATAATATTACAGAGTCTATTTTTGCAGTGTTGATATGGAGGAAAGATTGCAGAAACCTGTTATATACCAAGATGTTATTCATATAATATTTGATGTACAACTGGTAAAACATACCCTTGCACAAACACTTAATGCTAAAATAAAATGAGCAGAAAAGTAAAAACAGGAAGCTATTTCTGTATATTGCATTATATGTGAATTCTAAAGTTCATATTCCTTGTAGGAAGAAATAATATAAAAGCATTAAAAAAGCTTTTTTTTTCTTAACAAAACAGCCATATTTCTTTTCAAATGAACATTCTCAAATATAAAATTCTGATATACACTAAGAAAATATATAAAGGTTTATGTATGTTCTTTTTATATGTATATATACAAAGGTTGGTCCAAAAGTAATGCCTCCTATTTTATTATGTAGACCTGCAGTGTCAGAAGCAGATGTCAGTGGTACATCAAAAGCTTGAACATTCCTGCCAGTATCCTAACATGTTGTTGCTGTACAACAGATGGCAGCAGGGGGGCAGTCTGACAAATTGATATCAGACATCTGTATGCACATTGATGAAGATATCTCACCTATTTATATTCACTGATGCTTGCTTAGAAAGCTTACGAACAGTGGATGTGACCACAGTGAGTTGGTGGGTGGGGTGTTTCAGCAGCAACAGCAGTGATGTAAGAAACAAGCTACCTACTGGACAGCAACACAAAGCTGTTATGTCACACAAAGAAAAGTGCCTTGATCAGCTCATCCACATGAATCAGCTGAGAATTTGCTCTACAAAATCCTGTGCTTTGTATCTGTTGCAGTTTCTACAGAAATGAATATAAAGTATTACTTTCAGAGCTACCCTTATATACTAACATTCTACAAGTACTAACCATGTTATTTTTCTGACTTCAAAGAAAGAGGAGTGTTATGGTATTTTGCATACCACTAAGTTTGTGTAAAAAGTGTTTCCCATCCCAGAGGCTACTAGCAGGTAAGTGCAAAGTAAACATGACTATAACTTGCTCATATTAAAATAAAACATTTTCTATAATTAAATCTGTTCTGCCACGTTTCACTTTGCATGTATATTTCATGTGAGCTCAACGTTCACTATTAGTGGTAGCAATTCAAAAAATTGAATGCGTAGTTCTAAATTGCAACTAAATTGTCACTCTAGAGAGGGAAAATAAAATATTATAGAGCTGTACCAGCTATGAATTCTTGTTAACAGGTGCTCTAGTATGAGGTATAAATGTGAAGTGGAGCACTGAAGTCTTTTCCAGATGTGGAAAAGGAACTTGGTGTGACAGTGCAGTTATTTTCTTACCTGTCTTCTTTCCAAACTGAAGATTTGATGCATTCCTGCAGTTGAGCTATGTTTGCAGGTTTTTGTTTGTTTGTTTGGTTGTTTTTTTTAAGGCAATATGATCTTAACTCAAAATCATCACATTTGCATAGAAAAATAATAATAAAAAACAAACAAGCAGCGTTTAGGGGTTTATGCTTTAGAGGTGTTTTCTCTGAACAGTTTTTCTTTCTTACTCCAGATACTCATTTTCTTGTAACTGGGCCTAGGCTCTAGATCCCTTTAAAGTAGCCTACAACAAAATTAGAATAACAGCACAATTCCTTTTCCTCCTGATATATCAGAGGCAAGAGCTTTCTTTTCCTTCAAGTCATTTTGTCTGCTGTCGTGTTTTTACAATTATTCCATACCATGACAACATGCAGCAGGCTGTTGAGTGCTGAAGCAAAGTGCAATATAGAGCCGCATATCCTAGGTTCTGTGGTTCTTGCAGTCTCAGCTATTCCTACTTGAGTTTCAGCTCTCCAAAAGGAAGATACACTAAGAAGGAACAGACTACAGTTCCCAGGAGTCTTCAATACTTCCTATGTGATCCCCAGTTCTAAGTGACAAGGGTGAACTGGCTCTCTCCTTGTTTCCAGTAGTGCAATGATGAACGTGATCAGAACTTCTCATCCATTTGTTTATTACCTGTAACTCCTTTTTATCTCATTCTTACATACTTTACCATCTGTAGTGAAGTCATTGTCTCTGCTAATCTTAGTTGGGTCGTTTTTGTTTGCTTTTTCTGTTGTTTTTCCTTCTCCCACAGGAGAGGACAGGAAGCTTAAAGGGGCCAGGGTGTTCTCCTTCCCCTCCCATCATGCATCAAACTTCAAATGCCTAATAGTCTGATGTAAGTTTTCCAGTAGTCCACCTCTTACCTGCTGCTGTTCAGTCATCTTTCAGAGCCAAAGATCTAACAGCTTCCTACTCCAGGGCCCATTCTGAGCCTTAATTGCAGGGGTTTTCTGGACTCAATATTACCACATATTTCATGCCCACTGCTCTTTGAAATTATATTCTTCCCACACACCTGGCATCTCACTAATGATATTGACCTCTTATAAATGCCCATTTACCCTAGATTTCAAGTTACTTTGTATAGAGAGGTTCTATTTAAATCTATTTAAAAGCAGAGGAATGGAGAAATGGAGTGAAATAGACACTCTTACCCTTCCATTTTGCAGAATCTTTGTGTGTGTTTCCTTACAATACTTTAACGTGTACAGCCTGGGAACCAGAGCAAGAATTGACATAGAGGTTGGTCCCATAGGTAGAGGTAGGTTTATGTTTATTCTTACGCATTGGTGCAGTTTGTAGCTGCCAGTGTAATTAGTAAAGCTATCTAATATATAAATCAAGAGTAGGAAACACATTTTTAATTGTGACAACAGTTTTCTAAATATGAGTTTGAGATCACAGCTTTATTATAACTAGCAAAGCTGTGAATGAATTATACAGGTTCTCCCAGCAGGCCTTTAACAAGTTACACCATCTCACACTGCAAGCAATCTTAATGTGCCACATACATTACAGGGAAAAAGGGAGCTCTTTAATAACTTTTTTAGAGGCATTTTAAAACATACATCATAGAAATCTCATCTTTATTCCCCACCTGTGAAGCCAGATGCTTTATTTATTAAAAGATCCTGAAATATGTATTTTAACACTTTAGAATGTCTAAAGTATCTTAAATCTGTGAGTTTGAAACCCAAACTTGTGAAAATCCAGTACTATATTCAGGGACTTCTTTCCTATCAGGAGAACATATTGCAGCCTCCCTCATCATAAAGAATTGATCTCAATCTTAATGATTTATACTGATCTGAACAGTGAAGTCTGGTAGTGATTCAAGATCAGTTCAGTGTTTTCTTTCCCTTCCAAAACATGTTTGAGCACAACATTTTCTAAATGAAAGGAATATTTTTTTTCCTGACTGGCGAATGGTCTGTTCACACTATAATGTGTACCAATGGTATGATTGTTTAGTGTCATTTTTAATAATGAGAGAAACTGTCAGGCTTTCTAGACTGAGGATCCTATTATCCATAGCATCAAAAGATAAGCAAACAATATTCCCAGGCTTCTGTGTAGAATCCCACTGCCTCAAAAGATCCACAAAGGCCGCAAAAAGTCTTCGGGACTGTCAGGATGAGAAAGTCTGTTCAAATCACCTGTGCTTACAGCAAGCTTTCCATTCTTCAAAATCTTCTTGCATCTATTCAGCTACTGAAATCATATTAAACCAAGTTTAATTAATCATTTAAATTTTAATGCCCTGTGGAAGCATTAGCTTCACTAGCAATTCCACTGCCTATTTTTCTGGAAGGTTTTACCAGGAAGTAGGAAAAGCAAGCTAGTCTAATATTTATCACAGAATGACTGGTGACCTTTTTAGAACAGTAGATTTTATGGGCAAACTTTAATGCCTAAACTATTATCTCCCACATTAATCTTGGGAAGCAGTGGCTGTTACAGATTTGTAAGAATAACAACAGATTTCATTATCTTGATCAGCAATAATTGTATAATAGTTGTTGGAAAAAAAGGAAATTTTATTACTCTCTTGTTTTTATTAACAAACTGCTTAACTAGCTAATATTTCCACTTTTTATCTTTTTCCAGTTCCTCAGCTTTTTATTTTATATTTTTTAATCCCATATTACTAGTTCATTATAGGTTCATAGGTTCATTAGGTTGGAAAGGACCTACAAGATCATCTAGTCCAACCATCCTCCTAACACCATCCCTACCCAACTACTAAATCAAATCCCTTAGCACCTCATCTAAACGCTTCTTGAACAGTGCTAGGGATGGTGCCTCAACCACCTCCCTAGGCAGGCCATTCCAGTGCCTGACCACTCTTTCAGAGAAAAAAATGTTTCCTCAGGTCTAATCTAAATCTTCTCCGGCGCAACTTGTGGCCATTCCCTCTCGTCTTGTCGTTATTTATCAGGGAGAAGAGGCCCACCCCCTCCTCACCACAACCCCCCTTCAGGAAGTGCTAGAGTGCAATAAGGTCTCCTCTGAGCCTCCTCTTCTCCAGACTAAACAATGCCAGCTCCCTCAGCCGCTCCTCATAAGACTTGTGCTCCAGACCCCTCACCAGTTTTGTTGCCCTTCTCTGAACACGCTCCAGGGCCTCAATGTCCTTCTTGTAGTGAGGGGCCCAAAACTGAATACAGTACTCGAGGTGAGGCCAGACCAGAGCTGAGTTATCGGGGTGCAGGTCAGAATATTTAGTTTTATTTAAAATTTCTCTCCAGCACTTCCTAGTTTACTTCCTAAATCACTAAGTTTTACATCTCACAGAATATTCTTGACATGCTTTGGGTCTGGTTTCTTCCCTTTTGGAATGAAAGGAAAGACTGTCTTTTAAGTTATCATGTTCCATTTAAATGGTCAAATGATTTAAATCCCTTATTAGACAAATTACAATTTACTGTTTAGTTATCACCCCAGAGAGTCAGATTTTGTCAGTAGTTTGTTTTGGATGACAGCCACTTTTCAATTCAAAGATTTTGATTTAGCAGAAGAACATTTACATTACCACATGCAAGAATTTCTCTAGACATTTCCTTGGGGTTTTATCTTAGCATGGAGTCAAATATAGCAGGATGAGAACTGCATCCTATCTATGAAGCTCATTTTGCCAACAGGTGTTGATACTGGCACAGAATTCTCCACACTAAATGTAATGAGTAAACTGTAGGACATCCTGAATTCATAACTGTTTGTGGTGATAAATCATCAAAGGTGAACTTCACCCCATTTAAAAAAGAAACTTCAGAAGCCTTATCTTTGTGTGGTGATATACAGAACATAGATGAATTAATAAAAGTGGAAATAAAAAGATGATCTGAAAACTGTACTAGACTTGTTAAACAGGAGAATCAACAGTAACAAAAATGATATGAAATTGCAGACAATGTCTTCTCTTTTAAATGAGAAATTATACCTAGAAACTGAAACTACCAGTATTCAAGAACAATATTTATGTTGCAGGGCAATGAAACAAATCTTATCCAGGACAAGCTGAACTGTTTTTTTTTTAGAGATAATAGTTTTTGTGATCTGATTCCTTGTCTGGTTTATACATAGTGTAACCAATATGTTATTACTATATATTAAAGTGTAGCATGATGTATGTATTTCAGGCAACAGAATGTAAGGATTAAACAGAGAAATGGACACTGAGGTGCAGGATGTTGAAAAACTCCACAGAACACAAAGACGTCCTCATGATCTGAGGAAGGAATGGATAAAAGCATAGTGCAGATATAGCCATAACTTTTCAGCATCTAATATAGAAAAGACACATATAGAATGAAGAGATGAGCTGCTAATCACTGAACTCACGTGAGAGACTAAGCAGTATTTCCTGAATATGAAGCTGAAGCATACCTTAGATTAAAAAGAAAGGCTTTTTGCACTAAACAAAGATAACCTCCAATATTTGTTTTTGAGAAACAAATGCAAAATCTTGGGATTTCAGATCAGTGAAATGTTGATGTCATTTCTTCTTCCTCAAAAAAACTGCTCATAACAGGTTCTGACTCTGAGCACCCTTTATTCTATTTCTACACACAATGCTACATTTTTTCTCCTGAAATATTTGTGTTGTGTAATTACCTGAACACATGCTGTACAGATATTCATACGCTTTGTGATATGGTGAACACCATGCTTATATCATAAGAGGAAGGAGGAGGAAAGGACAAAAAGCTGCCTTGAAGCTCTGTCTCCATTCTGTCCTCCTCAGGACTCTTCCAAACCAGAAGTTCTACAAAGATATGCTTCACTAACGAACACATTGCAACTCACAGTATTGAATATTAAAGGCCTCAAAGAAGATAGGATTGTGCTTAATCTGTTTCAGAAGTGCACTTCCAGTTTGGAACGATTGTACTATCAGTTCAAGGTTCAAATTACCAGTGAGAGTAGTTTCACTTACATTTACAAGTGTTTTTTCACTGGCTTAGAATCAGTTCCCATTTTCAAGCTCTTGATGCATAATCCAAACTCATGCCATTGTTATCATATCTGCCATGAGAGCAGATCATGATAATAATCTAATGAAGTTTCTTAACTTTGTAGCAACATCTCTACCAAAAACTCTAGTATACACCAGCTTTCATGCTTTTAAATCATTTCCACCTCTTTATGAAATGTCGTGCACCTGAGTCAGGGCAATCCCAAGCACAGATACAAGCAGAGTGGAAAAAGGTGTGACAGCTGCCGTGAGAAGGAGGCTTCAGGAGGACCTCACAGCAGTCTTTCAATACCTGAAGGACGCCTACAGGAAAGCTGGGGAGGGACTTTTTATGAGGTTATGCAGCAACAGCATGAGGGTAGATTTAGACTAGATATTAGTAAGAAATTCTTTACTGTGAAGGTGATGAGACACGGGAACAGGTTGCCCAGAGAGGCTGTGAATGCTCCTACCTTGGAGGCATTCAAAGCTATGCTGGATGGGTTTTTGAGCAATCTGGTCTGGTGGGAGGTGTCCCTGCCAACAGCAGGAAGTTGGAATTAGAGGGTCCATGATTCTTTGATTCAGACACTTTAATCTATTGTATCTATATACATTCTATCTATTATTTTAGTCTGAAAATGACAAAAGTAGGTGGAGTTTTCTGCTCCAAAATTTGATTTCCATGTTAATCTCTAAGACAAAATCTGTTGAATTTAAGATTGTAGATTAGGTCAGCAACACAGCAACAGTTTCTGAAACCAAATAATTTTGTCCTCTGACGTCTGTTTATTTAAGATAACATCTCCTTCCTTTTGGCAGTGCTCATAAGGAGACCTCCAGTGGTTACATGAACAAACTCATGCCACAGCTGTTATACTAAGTTTGTAAAATGTATATCAAAATTCAAAGTGAACTTGAAAATGAAAGAGAACATCAGATATATATGAAATTTTCCTTCAAGGCTGCCATTTAACTACAGAATAAACAGAAAGCTTTTGAAAGGAAAAACTAGCAATGCTACTTGAATTTTATCACTGTAAAAAGAGTCGCTAAACATTTTTTATTCCTACCCTCTTGCTAGCTGATCTATGAAAGCTGTTCTTACGCAGCTATGCTCTCTATGCTTAGGTTCACTAAAATCATTATTTCTCCTTAGATGCCCAGTGCTTCATAAAGCAAAAGACTATATAAGACTGGTTAACTCATGCTGATATCTTGAGAAAAATGTTTAAGCCAGGAATCATTTAAACCAAGAATGATTAAGTGTGCTTCAACAGCTTGCACAGTAAATGTAATGGCTCTATCTTCCCATCAGTTCTGAATGGAAAGTTCATAACTTTATTAAAGCTCCAATTAATAAAAATCTGTTTTCAGAATTAAATATAAACATACATAATGTATAATAGAAATACCTTTTGCTGTTTTGAAAAGTGCTAAATGTTTGATCAGAGAAGGCAAATTGAGCTTTTCCAGATATGAAAAGGTGATTCTTGAGACCTTGACATATCTTTACATTTTTTTTTACAGTTCTCTATTGTCCCATGACTGTTGTACATGGCTGTAGACATTCCAATCACTTGAGAAGGTTTTCTTGTTGAACTAGTTTATTTAGATTCAGCTTGTCAAGAGAAGAGCATAATCTTTCTAAACTATTGATTAAGGAGATCAAAGAGAATGCTTTCCTTGCACATGTGGCTTTTGCTTTACTAGTATCTGTCTTTATATCAATCCACAAGTTCTCACGCTTATACCTTCCTGATTCTTGTTCCCAATACCACCCTGAGGGAAGTGAGTGAGTGGCTACATTTTATTTAGATTCCTGGCAGGGTTAAACTGCAACACAAAACAGCAAATAATAAGAGAAATGTTAGATAAATATATAAAAACTAGTAAAATTAGGCATTCATCAGTAATGAAAACTGAAAAAACAGAATACGAAATCTGTATTTCTACACAAATAAGATTTCCTGTACAATCTTCAACAGGACTTGTATACATGCATTCCATGCAGAATTGTATGGTGAGTTGTAAAACTGAGAAAGTTTCCTGTCTCAGTGCACGAAAGAGATTATGCTTCTTAACAGCTATAGACTATACTGTTTTGTCATTTGTGATCAAAATGGATGATGCCTTTATTCTGCATGATCATTCAACACATTTAGGAGACAGGATTATTAATTTTCAACAGTACATAAAAAATGTGCATAAATTAATTTTCATTTACAGCAGTCTCATTATTCAGAGGAATTGAGGGGCAGACCAGTTTGACATCCTACCCAATGTGTAGGGGATGTGCATCTTACTTTTTTGAGGACACTTATTACACAATGTGCTTGAAGGATAGATAAACTCAATTTTATTTGTTTGAGTAAGTATTGCGTGAAATTTAAAAACAACAGATGTATAGTTAGGGATTCCACTTCAAAAGTGTTGATTTTAAAAATGGATCATTTGCCCTTCCTGACACAGGAACTCTTTGGTAGAAATGGGAATTCTCTTACTGTTTTGAAATCATTTAATTATTTCAATGGATACCATATCTTGTTTTATGTTATTGTAATAAGCAAGATCGAAGTCCTATAGCAGCAGCCTGCTTTACAACACAGTTTCATTCCTTAAGTGTATCATAGTCACAAACATTTGCAAATGTTAACTACTTATTCCACTATCTGTCTTTAGCAAACTTTATCTATTAATGCTACCAAAGTTAATGATGATCTACTGCCTAGCAGTCCTCCCTTTCTTACAGCTTTTATCATGGCTCCCTGTCTGTTAATCATATTATGTGACTGGTTCTGGCAAAGTTTAAAAGGAAAAGCAGGAGGACATCCACATATAATTGGAAAAAGCCTGGAAAATTCTAAGAATACATGTCCTTCCTAAATTCTGGAATAAGAATATTGTCAATGGTTTACAGGCTGTTTTGGCCGGGTTCTGTGACTAATGGGGTAGGTGTACCCAGGGACCCACACCCCAGCAAAGGGAAAAGGGGAAAAGTGGAAAGGGTAGGGAGATGGGCCTATAAACAAAACAGTGGCAATGACTTGAGGAGAAAAGCTAGAAAGCTAATATACTAAATAACATATATAAATAATAATATATACTAAATAATATATACTAAATAATAATAAAATGAGAGAGAGAATGTCCAAAAATTGAAGACCTTACTCTAATGCTGAAGATGAGATGGCTAGGGAGCACACAGGCTGCAGACTAGCAAAAGGGGAAAAAGAGGGAAAAGGGGTAGTCTCATGACATACTGTTTTATCTTTCCCTCTGAACAGAAAACAGAAACACAGAGTCCTCTGGGGTATGTTGTACTGCTTCTCTTCTGAAACAGATACACCTGGACCTATTGATGATCCATGGAATTGGAGCACTAACTTTTTAAATCCCAGTGCACTACATGAAGTTATGATATAGAATACCGATAAGAGAATCATAAAATCATGACAAATAGCAAGCTGAAAAATATGTGTTAATTAAGAATGCCTTGTTTATAGTCACTTCTGTCAGTTCATTAGATGAATTTAGAGGTAAGTATAATTGGCAGTTGTAGATCAGAAGTGGCAAAGAAAAACTGGTAAAACCCCTAGTCACTGTGCACAGGCAGTGATTGTCTCTTAACACAGCGTACTCTTACTCCAGTCTCCTTGAGAAAGGTTGCTAGGAATTGATAGGACAATGTGGCTGTTTATGATCTGGAACCAGTTTAGTCTCTGTACTATTACCAGTACTTCAGAGAGAAAGTATAACTGCATATATGTAGACATATTTTAACCCAAATGATAACATGAGCTTTACAACTATAAAGAACAGAGTGAAGTTTGGTTTTAATTTTTTAATAACTTCAAATCAGCTTTGGAGTGTGCTTGGGAATTTTCTAATTCATAGAACAGAAAATTTCAATCTCATTTAAACTTTGGGATTTTAAAACACTCCTTTCATGTCCTAAAGATTTTGAAATCTGAGGCTGTATCAGAACAACCAGATTATATTCTCAGCACTGTATGTGCAGGGCCAAAATAACCCAGATGATATAACGGAGTGACTCCACACCAGAAACTAACAGCGCTGTATTTTCCTTTTACTAAACAGGTCATGATGGTATTTCCATTCTGATTCAGCTCGGGTCATTGTTCAAAATATGGTTCTTTGCAAAAGCTGTGCAATTTTGGATAATCTGCCTATGACACAAGCTTTTGCAGTTACTAGTGTGCCATGGCAGCCAAAAAGATCAATCATCCCTGGGATGAATCAAGCACAGCACTGCCAGCTGGTCAAGGGAATGGATTTTCCTCCTTTGTTCTGTGCAGATGCAGCTTCACCTCAAGTACTGTACACAGTATAGAAGAAAGACAAAAAACTTTTAGAGAAAATTCAAATGAGGGCAGCAAAGATGATGAAGGATCTAGAAGCCAAGACATATGAAGAGTGGGCGAGGTCCCTTGGGTTGTTCAACCTGGAAATGAAGAGACTGGAGGGAGGCCTCATGGCACCCTACAACTCCTCACGGGAGGGTGGACAGGCCGCACTCATCTCTTTAGTGACAGCAATAGTATATGAGGAAGTGGCATGGAGCTGCATAAGGAGAGGATCAGGTTAGGTAGTATTAGAAAAGATCTTTCACTGAGAGAGTGGTTGGGTACCCAAACAGGTTCCTCAGGGCAGTAGTCATGGCACCAAGTCTTCTAGGGGTCAGTAAGTGTTTGGACAATAAACTCAGAAACAGTTTGATTTGAGATGGTGATCTGTGCAGCCAGGAGTTTGATTTGATAATCCTTGTGGGACCCCTTCAGCACAAGATAATTCTATAATTCTTAAAATACCCAGTGTTTGTAACACTGTGCTACTCCTTTTGATTTTAGTTATCTTGGCTGCCACAAATTTTCCATACAAATCAATGCTTTTGGAATTTGAGAGCTTTCCCTCTGAATTCATTTAGACAAATCCTTTTTGTTGTTAGTGTTGTTTCCTGCTACAAATTTGAATGCTCAGCTTTGAAAACTTACCACCAAGTGGTGTCAGTTACAGGTTACAAAGAGCCACTGGCTTCCCAATTGTTTTGTCATTTATTTGTCACTTTTATTTTGGTATTACTTATGCTTTTGTTTATTCTTATTTATATTAAAAAAAATACAATACCATCACAGTTTGTACTAATTATTATATATGTTTGCCTACAATAAATCAACAGGTCTTTTGTTGCATAGGGACTGAACAAACTACAAGTAATAAATACAGCTTTCAATAAAGCTTTCTCAGTTTTCAGGAACTACATATTTCAGTCACCAATTTGAAAACTTGAACAGTAACGCATACCATTTACTTTCTTCTAGGCACTGAAACACCAAACAGTGGCTAACACACAACAAAGCAGAGATTTTTGTGCCCCAATACTGTTACAGGTTTCTGAAGCAGTTTGCAATCCCTATGAACACTCCTTTTATAGATTTTCATGAGTTCACTGTAGGTTTTTTGTCATTTGGATAAGAACAAGTGTGGGCTGGTGCTGTGTACTTTTCTTTCCATAGTTATGCAGCTCTCTTTTAAGGGAGCTGCATGATGGCATGTGGTAGTGCTGTGAACACCTGGCAATTAATTAAAGCCGTGAGGTACTGTTCTTGACATAAACCAGCCTCATACTAAGCTGCACAGAATTGAAAGCCCAAATGCTATGTTGCCTGCACAGTCTCTTCCACGGATAGTTTAGTGCAGTCATAGCTGTTCAGATAGACTGATGTTTTCTACTCAGTGAATTATGGGAGAACTTACTCTCATCTTGTGGTTTTTCAAGTTTGCCTATTCGTCCAAGAAGGACATGAACCTTGACTAGAGGTCTCTTGCTTCAGTTTCTAGGCAGACTTTGGACTCATTACTAGCAGATATAAATCAAATTCTTCACATTCCATTCCAATATTACTGACAGCTAAAATCTTTACCTTACAGTTAGTGATGAATCAAAATACAATTTTACATTGTAAAGGGCACTAGTTGTACTAATAACTACTTTCTTGACAGTAATGTTTCAGCTAATGTACTTTGATAGCAGAGTCATCATTACACAGCCTGCTAGTACATTAACTGAACTTGCTTTTGCGATCAATACATATGAATTATTATTTAATTTAAGGAAAAGAGCTGAAAATTCTAAAAAGCATGTAAGGTGAAATAGTTTTTTTTTTTTTTTTTTTTTTTTTTACTAATCCATACATTTTATAATTTGCACACGAAAAATTGAATAATAACCTCTTTGCAAAGAAATAATTTGGGCTGGAACCACTGTGACAAAAAACACTTGTACAATCTTTTGTTTTTTGTTTTTTGTTTTTAATACAAATCTTCATCACACTTTTCGCTATGTATATTAGTAATGAAAATTAAATTATGCTTTAAAAATACAACAATAAATAGCTACTTCTGATCCACTATTTATAAAATTTACATTTTGTTGATTTTTTTTGTAAAATATATAACAGTAAGTATTCATTTTTTCTGTTGTTTTTTTTCTGCCATTAGAGTTAGCTTCTCATAACATTGTAAAAGACAGAAACATTGGAGTATGGATCTGATACTGTTTTAAACAAAGTTTCTGGAATACTGCTTTCTTAGTACTGGGGAATGATAGATATCAAGCTAGTCATCTCATAATTATAGTTTGAAGATATTTTGGTACATTATGTCATACACAAATATTTACAAGCTTCTATAGGGAAAATGTTTGTTTGTTTGTTTGTTTTTCTTGATTACCATAATTGCTAAAACTCTAACCAGTTATATTTATTCTTCCAAAATTTCTGTCAGAAACTGAAAATCTAAGAAGTATTTTTGAAAATTATTTTTATGTATCTTAAGATATGCATTCACCTTTGGAGTGATTTTCTTATCTTTTTATGACTAACTAAGCAGGAAAAATTACTAAAAAGCTGCTAAATATGCTACAGTCCCTTGCAACTTTGTGGTCAGATGAATTTCCTCTGCCTCTGTTAAGCTTACTGCTATCAATGTGAAATGTAGCAGGTCCACTTATCACCCGTTCCTAGTTGAACAATCTGCCATTTACCCATATAAGAAACATTATTTTGCTCTGACCAGTCTGAATCTAAAGTGTACTGCATATCCTCAGCTGGCATAGTAAGCTTATTTATGTTTTTAACCATGTCTTTGTAGTGGAGGCTGTTTGTCACTTGGAGATGTATACATAGAAGAAACAACTCCCAGCATCTTCAGGGCATGAGATGAGTGCATTCAAGTAAAATATATGAAAACATTTAATATCAAGCTTTGAAATAAACTTTAATAGGAGAAAAGATCAGTTCACACCCCAGAAGCTTTTAATAACTGCTCTCCACAGATAAACTAGCACACACTGGCTTGGAACCAGGGACAATGGCTGTAATCTGTCTGCCAAAAGCCCTGCAGGCTGCACAGAGGCTTCAGTGTCAATGGGAGAAAGAAATGGAAGTTAAACAAGCACTACTAAATTTTCTGCTTTTTTTCCCAATGCTCTGTTTGTTTAAGCAGCAGGGTGGCTCCAGGTGGATATTAGCGTTCTTGTACAAGGCTTTCACAGAGACTGATGTTCACAGCAACAGCTGAGTTCATTTACAAAGCTGTTCTCTGAAAGGCTCCCTGAATGGATTCCTACAGACAGTAATTTACTGTCTGTCTTCTCTCTTATTATATTTCACCACCGAAGATGCCCATTTTTATTTGATGACTTGGGTATCCTTGCTCAAAGGTGATTGCATATTTTCAAACTCTGTAATCACTTCAGAAAGGAAAGAAGAAAGAATTACAAATTTTATATCTTTTAAACTTGTGGTCTTGTATGTGTTGCAAACTGTCATTTGCATTGTCTTATTCCTGGAAATTGTGTACGGCAAAGTCTTGAAAGAAATGGGGGTGGCTTCTGGAGTGATCCTGCTGTATTCACTACCATCTTCTTTTCCATTTAATGTATGTAAATATGTCACCTTGAAGATTCACTCTGAAGAGGGTTTAAATCACCGAAGAATTAAAAAGTTACTAACATTTGTTAGTAACTTAAAAATTGCTTGTGCCAGGATAGCATGAGCTAGCCAGCCTTTTTAGAAGAATTATTGACCTTCAAATTCAGGAATGAGGTAAGCACACTATCATTCATTCAGTTTGCAGACAGAAAAAAACCTGACAGAGTCAAACAAAGCCTACTAAATGTCATTTTTGCAACATTCCTGCTTTATACACTTAAGCTGTGGCGAAAAACATTCTATAAAACTGTTAGTCATGACAATTTGCACTTTTAATGAGATGTGTAGTTTTCTGATGCCAAGATGGAGGATCAATAATTTATTTGTTGCTCAGACTCTTAAATCAACATCTAGAAATAAAGATAATTGACATGGACCAGCTTCTGAATCCCCAAGAGTCTCATATGAATGTAAACAAATATTCTCTGCTCTGAGAATCTGAACCAAAGTTTGTTGAAATCACTGAGAGTTTTTCCACTAAGGGTGTTAGGTTTTGGATCATGTTTCAGCTCTCCAATTTAGTAGTAAACCCATTGTCCCATCCCATATCTAAATTAAAATTGCACTTCCTAAAAAATCATACTTAATAATTTCAGTTCTCCTCCAGAAAAATCCAAAATGTAATCCTAAGATTACCCGATACAAAAGTAACCTATGTCACATCATGAGCAGTAGGCAAATATATGACAGAGGGACATAGTATTGAGCAGTTCCATAAAAATCCCTCTTCTAATCCTTGTGACATAGATGCACACCCTAAACATTCAGAAAATCAAATATTGTTCCTGTTAATGTTTTGTCAGGCAATTTTTACAATACACATTTGACCAACTCACAAATATAGTAAGCTGTGTCCTTTGAATTCTGTATGGCTTGTACTGTGCTAAAAATGACAATTACAGAATTTAAATACATCTGCCAGCAGAACAGATGGCCTTGTAGTTGGAGGACAATGAAAGAAAAAGAAAGAAAAAAGATGTCCAAGTGAAATCCAAACTAAAAAGGAAAACTAAAATAAAAGTGGATAAACATGGCAACAAATAATTTTATTAAAAAAAAAAAAAAGAGTGGCATTGTATCCCAGTTTCAGCTGGAGCGGAGTTCATTTTCTTCATATTGTCTGATATGTTTGGCTTTGGGAGAAAAACTATGTTGATACCATAGTGATGTTTCAGTTGTTTCTAAGCAGTGTTGCACAGACCCAAAGACATTTTCACTTCTGGTACTGTCCCACCAGTGAGGTGGGGCTAAGGGGACACAAGGGGACAGAACAAGAGTTATCCAAAGGGATATGCCATAACTGATGACATAATGTGAAAAATCTTTAAAAACTGAGGTGAGTTAACTGGAAGAGCAGCTGCTGCATGGTGGCTGGCTGGACACCATTTGATGAGTGGTGAGCAATTGCACTGTGCTTCACTTGTTTTGTGAATATATATTATATTCTTATCATTACTATTATTATTTTCATTTTCTCTTTTATGTCTTAGTAAATAGTTTTTATCTCAACCTACAAGTTCTGTTTTATTGTATTATTTTCCAGTTCTCTCCCCTGTCCCGCTGCAAGAAGGGAGTTTGCTATTGATTGTGTGTTGCTAAGCTGCCTGCTGGGTTAAACACAACACAGAGGAAGGAAAGAGATTGAAGTGGACTTGAGATGCTTTCCCAGGAAAGCATGTGAATTAGGTGCCCTTGCTTCTGTTACATTAAATCATGTATAGCCCTTTGCCCTGCTGTCTACAGTGGCTTAGAGTTATACTGATGTGGTTCATTTGGTCCCATGTCTATGATGATGTTAAGGTTTCAGTTAAGGACTGCACATGTAGATACTGGTAGTATGGAAAGTTTACTTGTAAAAATAGATTTTAGAGTATAACCATTGCTAAAATCATACAAAAATTAATAAAATGATTGTAGTTATTGTAGTCCTAAACATGACTTTGAATAGCTGAAATCATGAAGACATGATTAGTTCCTTTTCATTTTTTATCATAGCTGTTAACTATGATTTAGATAGCGTGTACTAATATTGATATTTGCAAAAGTGTAAATGGTTTATCTACCACTGGTATTCCAATCATGTCTCTCCACTGTCACAGATAAATATAATGAACAAAAAAATATACTCAACAAAAAGACATTTCTTCTCCATTCCGCTTACAGTGAAGGAAGAAAGCAGATGTCTGTGTGTATGTGAAGAGCAAGCTATGGTACAATCTGGATGATATGACACTTAAGTGTGGAAGAAATCACTTTAAAGAGATGCGAGTAGAAGTTTGAAAACTGTGAGTATGACTGGTCACATTAAAACCTCAATTACATGTGTATAGTATTGGAGAATTTCAGTGTTGCTGAATTTGTTTCACAGACTTTTTCATTATTATTATTAGTTTTGAAAGATCAAATAAATGTTATTGGCTCACATAACACTAGCATAATGTAAACCTGGACCTGGTCTGACTACAAAATCCATTTAACCTTATTGGAATTCTGTACGCTTACCACTGGACACACAATAGCTCCAGAAGTCCTTCTGTGTATTTATATCTATTTATATATGCATACACTTGCATATGTACACTATCAGAACACCAAAGATATGATGTGCTCACACCAATGACTTTAGTAATTGAAGTACACTAGAGTCCACATTAAAAGATGATGTCCCTTACCTATTTTTCTATCTTTCCTCATACATCCAAAACTACTCTTGTAGCTGATGAAGCTCAGTATGATAATTTTAGATTGGATTTTCAATTAGTTTATATACGTAGTCAGACTGTATTTATTGTATACTGAATATTTACTTCTCAATATATGACACAATCATAGCTCATTATTGTTTTCCCTGCATCCATATTTTCCACAGTAATGTGTATGTGATACCTGCCACAGGTCATGATTTCATTCGTTTCTTCTGAAGGCTTGTACAGGCATTAAGAGTTTAAAATATCTGATTTGTTGATTGAAATTAACCTAATACTTGAAAATCTGCTTACTTGGTAAAATATTGATTAATTAACTTGTTTATCTACAGGAGACTCAAGCATATATCTTCATTTTCTTTAAAGAATATCTATCTCTCTTAAAGGTCAAGTGTTAACTGACTAATGACTACGATTTATTACCAGTAGTCACTTCATTTTTGTTATGGGTTGAATCTACAAGCTGTGTTAAAACATAGTTTAAGTATGCTAATTATTATTTATCTCTTTGTGATTATTATAAATGTTAATTACTTAATCATTCAAAATATTAATCAGCGGCCAGCTAAACAATAGCCCTAAACTGGTTTAAAAGCAATGACCTCGTGGCCTCTGAAAGGAAAAATTCTGTTCAGTTCAACAGCTGACTTTAGATTTTTCTGTCAAATACTCACTGTTAACTTCACCTCTCTGCTTGCTGATGAAAGTTCAGTGAAGATCTGGCATTTCACCAGAATCAGCTTTCTGCAACACTGGAATCACAGAATCAAAGAATCTCCCAAGTTGGAAAGGATCCATGAAGGAGTTCAAGTCATGGCTCCAAACAGTACAACCTGAGGATTAAAGTTTATCTAGTAGCATTGTTTGAGCTCTTCTTAAACTTTGGCAGGCTTGGTGCTGTGACCACTGCACTGGGAAGCCTGTTCTAGTGCCTGACTGCACTCACAATGAAAACTATTTTCTTACTATCCTACTGGAGTGGCTCCAAGCCACTCCCTTGAGTCCTATTGATGTCACTAGCAACTGGAATACAAGCAAATACAAAGGATTACAGATTTCATGCAGTGTATTGTTAACAGTTTATTCATATCAGGTATGCAGTGCTTAATGTCCTAACAAAAACTGACTAAGGTAATTAATGCTGCATTTGGTTCTAGTAAAGGAGAAACTGTGGGGGGAAATGTTCCCTGGATTTCAATTATAATTAATTACACCAGATATATATTAACAATAAACAAAACAAACAAACAAAAAAACAGAAATAAAACTGATAATAGTTTTCAAATTTTTCTGCATTACATGTTAGTTGACTAAAATGATAATGTCTGAGAGCAGATACAGAAAGACACAAGGATTTGTTCGGCATAGATATGGTAGTATGTATTAAATGAGAATGTGATATGAATCTATTTTGAGTTTAAATGGTAAAATGTTCAGTGCCTGGAGCAAGCGCAAGCATGACACTGACTCCATAAAGGACCATAAAAAATATATACTTTTCATAAAATGAAATAGAAACTAAACAAGTAGTTTTGCTAATTATTATCTTTTTTCAAATTTAGGAGAAAAAGTAAGGGCAGTAATAGCTCAGAAATCTAAAATACAAAACTCAGTGGTGTGCAGATGGCCTTATGTCTGCTACAGGTTCTAACATGCCCCTATGGACAACGCTGAATGGTTCTCTAGCTACAAGCTCATATGTTCCACACAATATATTGGCTTTTCAGGAATACTTGCAGATTTTAGTCTAATTCTCTTAGATAAATGATCACCAGCTGTCACTCGTGTAAGATAATCAATTTGTTGAAACACTAGAGAAAGTCTGCGCTGATACGTATCTTCAAACCCAAGGAATATCCCAGTCAACGTAAATTCTCTGGTGATGATAAAAATAATTGGCATTCAGAATAAATTATTCACAAAGTAAGTTTTAAAAAAGAGTTCAGTGTTTAAAATATTTATCTGAGAAAATTAAATATCTGAAGTGAATGTAATGCAGGGTTAATAGGATTCAATGACAATAATCAACAATTATTTTAAAGTCTCTATTATTTTATTAACTTTGTTAAATAGGTAAGTTGGAAAAATAAAATAAAAAAAAGAAAATACTCAAGATTGAACAGGTGAACAGGATACTGAGCTGTAGCCTCCTTTCGGTCTGCTTAGAGTAAATAATACAGCATATGAGAACCAGAAACAGTCTTACTAGTACAAATATCTGCTAAATATTTAGAACCTTTGAAAAGAATTGCAGAAAAGCTACACGTATGAAATAGAGGTAGTGAATTAATAACAAAACAGAGCCAATCCCCAAGAAAATGTGTAGCTATAGGGGATCAGCTAAAGAAGATCCAATTCCAAGCCAGTGCTGTCTCACTTGTCAGTTGGACTGTATTTTTGACTCTCTTGATCATAAAGGATCATATCTAAACTCCTAGCTGAGTACCTTATAAAGCTCTACAATTTTCAGTTTCTAGAGGAAGAAATGTAGGTACATATTTTTCATAGATGGGGACAAACAACATAGTGATGAACAGTTTTTTCCTATTGTCCTACCTGAATCTTCACTCATGCAACTTGAATCCATTCTCTCCAGGCCTGTTGCTAGGTACACAAGAGGCCACCTTTCACTTCACCACAACCTCCTTTCAAGTAGTCGTAGTGTGGTAAGGTCACTCCTGAGCCTGCTTTTCTCCAGACTAAACAACCCCAGCTCCATCAGCCACCCCTCATAATACTTGTGCTCCACAGTCCTCATCAGCTTCATTGCCCTTCTCTGGACATGCTCCAGGGCCTTGAAGTTCTTTCCAAAATTGAACATTGCACTCAAGGTGTGGCCTCACCAGTGCTGAGTATAGTGTGTTCATTCAGCATTTTATGATTTAACTAAAGTGGAAATATCTCTCAAGGTATTCAGTGATGTTTTGTATAGCAAAAGCACTTGAAGAGTAATGAAGATACAGGACTTCCTTTGAGGATGGATATTCTCTGACCCTTAATATCTCTGTTAAGGATCAGAGTAATACAAAAAGAAATACATAGTCAGGTGTGCATTTTTTGTAAAGGCATGTCTTGCTCCAATTTATAGGATGGAGAGGAGGTTCTTTGATATATGTATACCCAGTGTGAGATTGAGAAACAACGGTTCAAATGTTGATCTGACCAAAATCTTAATCAGGGAGATGGGGAGGGGAGGACAGACACAATTAACAATTAGGCTGATAGGGAAGGGAAGGTAGGAGATAGAAAAGAAAGGAAAAAAGCAAGAATTGTGTAAAGTAGTCATAGATAGTCAAAGATAGTCATTTCATTATTATGAAATTTAACTCAATTTTCACCTGAAGAATTTATATCCTGCAACAACTTGACATTAAACATGGGGGAAAAAAACATCTTTGAGGTAGCTTTTCCTTTTTTTTTTTTTTTTTGTCAACACATTCAAATAGTAAAAATGTGGATGAAGTGTGGATTTTAAAATTCTTTTCCACATAAAATTTATGTGTTAGCTATGTAGAGTTTTGATAATATGACTGGTGGAATGTATTTTTGTATAGATACAGATATACAGGTCTATCTAGTAAAAATGCAATGATCAGAGATAAAGTAAAAACTGTGCCTTTGTTCACGTCTTTCTTGGTGAAGGACTCCACTGAATAAAGTAGAAATTAACTAATACTGTAAAAGCTTTCTCCTGTCCTCCTTTCTTTGGACCACTGCTGTATCTAAAATAAATTTACCTTTCTGACATAACATTTTTAATGGCACTGTTCTCTTCAATGGCTTCTTTAATGATTTCTGCTCTGGTGGAAGTTATGTCAAAACATAAACAACTAAGAAAAATATCATTTAATTTGACAGGACAGAAAATCAGTCAGATAATACTAAAAACAGGATTATATGATTATTCTTTTTGCTGCATACCTAGGGCTTAAAGTTCAATATGAATATCAGATTGCAAACTTTGCAATTCTTTCTTTCTATATACTATAAAATACTTTTCATCTCTGGAAATTAGTAAATTCCTTAGTAGATTCTTTCAGTTCCTCTGTCATATATGAATGGTATTTCATTTCCAGTGTTGGTCCAATGCACTTTCTGCCGGTCTGCAACAACCTTGTCAATTGCAAACAACCGGTGGCAGCAGATAAACTAATGACAGTTTAAGAAATTTCTACCTATTAAATGCAAATTTATTTATTAAAGAGAGAAACAATGAATTGATTCATTATCCTACAGTTAGATCTATTTTACTATTAGTTTAATTAATCAAAGTTCTGACGACTTTTAGTTTGATAGCTAATTTATTTTTCTGTTGCTCACAATTATAGTTCTGGTATTTATGAGAAAAAAGACACATGGATCAATAAATGACCAGCATTAACTAAGCACAAGTAATGTTAGGCTGAATTATAACAGCTGACTGCATTCAAGAAACATATGTCATTGATTTCTTCTCTTCAGAAAACTTTTTGTTGCTCAGACAAGAAATCAGGGCAAGTGACAATCATTTCATTCCATTTTCATAGGCTTTTATGCATTTCCACATCAAATAGTCTTGCAAATTCTAGTATTTCTCAATACCGCATTGTAGAACTCGATGTTTTATATATTGACACTCCTTTCAAATGAAGCAAGAGTGATATAAACAAATGTTTAGCCTGGAGCTAACTGTTAGTTAGGGAGCAATGAGAACTGCTGAAGAATCCAGTTTCAGAATAAATTAATGCTTTACTGTTGTTGTTTTGTAGTAGTGCCAGATAGCACATTGGCAACGGGTCAGACAATTGCCTGTTAGGGTTGAATAATATCAATTAGCAATTGATATTATTCATAGATTTGTTCATTTCAGTGTAACACACAGAAGAAACCAATAAGAGTTAGAGAAAAGCATTTGTCTTCTTGCCACTTTTTTACAGTCACATGTACCAAAAAATGAAATAGTCAATAAATAAGGTCCTTCCACAGCTGAGCCACCAGCTCAGCAACCAGGTGTTGTTACAGTACTTGAACAACACACCCAGTGTTTCTTACCTAGGAAATCAAGAAGAAGGGAGAGAGGAAACTGACAGAAAACTACTGCTTACATGGACTTATTCGTACATCCTCCAGTTTGTACTATCTCAAGTGCTATATAATGCACATATTAAGAAGCAAGCTGTCCCACAGCTTGTTATTCCTGCCACTAATCACAGAGAAGTAACACCTTGTGCAGATTAAAAAACTCCCTGTTCTTTGCTAGTTGGGAATTGATCTAATCATCACGTGACCACATGAAATACATAATTATTCACCTTTGTTCTAAAATATGTTTACATATTTTGCATTCAATTTCATATAGAAAAATACACAATAATTCCCACTCCATTAATATCTTAAATGAATTAATTAAAATTAAAGTTAATTTAAATATAATTAAAATACTACTTGGTAAGTTTGCTAAGTTCTGCCAATTCTAAACCTTCATACACTTCTCACTACTTGGACAAGCATAGGATAAAATTCCTTAAGTCAGAAGATGCTGCCAATATACAGATGATCTTATGTTTCCTGTCATCTACATGTCCAGAAACACATTTCACTATGTATTTATGTACCTCAATTATGTTTTGGACATGCATGCTTTAAGTTACTTTGTATTAAGATATTGAAATATGCAGCAATATTTTCTATGACTTTTTTTAAGATAGATATATCAAGCGTTTACTTATAACTATATCCGAAAACGTGTCTCAGTGAACTCATGGTAGAGACATAGTAAAAATATCTTAGATTATTCAATTAATTTTTATCACTAATGCATGCATTGGAATTTGAAGTGATTATTTGATACAGATAAGTATAAGAATAAATATCCAGAGAAAAGCTGCAATAACCAAATAATTGATTAATAAATTAATAATTCTACATACATTTAATTAATCAGATTAGATAGAACAAAGCAGAGGCTTAATATAAATAGAACTGACATTTTATTCACTAAATATAGCCAGCTGTCTTTTGAAAGATTAAACCTTTGCTATAAATATAATTATTTGCTCTTTTTCTCTGCTATGATATAGCAATAAGGGAAGTGAGGTATAAACACTTGCCCCATGTTAGATGGAGAAGATGTAAGCTGATTTTGAACTTACACATTTTATGACTTGTTTTTATGAGAAATATATCAGCTTGGGGATATATTATTATCGTGTAATAACCAGTAACTACTTGTAAAGAGACTGCTTAAAAGTGACAGGCTGGCTAACTTTCTTTTTCTTAATGAAATTACAAGTAGATCTGTGCTCCCTGTAGGGCACTGTACCAGATTCTTTTGGCTCATACCTATCATCCAGATAAGTACTTAGCAGCTTTTGTTTCCAATGCTTTGATTTTAATGAACTTAACTCATGATTTCTTACCAGCAAATATCTCAGAATTTCCTAATCGTAAAATGTTTTCAATATTCAGTGTGCTCATCACTACTCAATCTTATAATTTTACAATTTACAATTTTTCAATTTGAAAAGTATTATTTATTGGAGTTAGAGATCAGTATCTATGTAATCAAACTGTTCAACTTAACATGCTGCAAGATTAACTGTTTAATGATTTTTGTCTCTGTTCTATGGTGCTTGCCTGTACACCAAGTATAACAATATACAGCTGTCTCTCAGAAGACCAAATCCATCTTCTACCTTTCAGAAAACCTCACTTTTGCCTGTTTTGCATCACAGGGCCCAGGTTGGTTTCCATTCTACCTAAGCAAAATGTGATTAAAGGTTGGGTTACTTTTTACCTTGTTAATGAAACTGTTCCTTTACAAAACTCTGCTACTTCTAAATGAGTCTGTTTAAAATATTGCATTGGTCTAAACTTCCTATCCTAAATAAGAAAATTTCCTTTTTGTCTACCTTTTTTTTATACAGGCAGCTGTTACCTTATTCTTTGTTTACCATTCATATTCCTTCTGCTGAATATATATTTTTTGTCTCTGAGGGAGATCATATTTCCCTCTACCAGCATTGTTTTCTCCTCCTCCTGCTTTGTGCTCTTTCTTCTTCAGGAATCCCATATGCAACATTGTTTTTTTGGTAAGGATCATTGCTGTTTGCAGAGTTCTACAAGACATCACACTGACTATTAATTTCTTCACATCTCTGCTGAGAAAACATTTTTAATTATTCATTGAAATGAGTGGTCTTACAAGGATTGTTAAGTTATGTGATATGAAAACTTCTGAGCTGAAAAAGGTGGCTGGGAATCAATACCAGTATATCAGCCCGAAAGGACAAACTCTAAGAAGAAACAAGGGGAATTAGGGAAGGGTGTAGGCAAGGTAGTCCATTCATAAGGAATCACAGAGGCAATTACAGAGATGACTATGTATTTAGCAGTGAAAAATCACAGGTACTGTGATATCTGTATGACTATATGTCTATAGTTTTATCTAAAACAAGATAACAAACAAAACACTAAATAAGGAAGCATACCTACACAGTGTTGAAGCAGGCCTTCTAGAAAGCAATAGACATTTTAGGAACCATGTATGTAAGTATGCTCAGAGAAATGTGTACCTGACACAGTGTTACTGCTCAGTAAAATCTCCCCATTGTTCCCGGAACAAGCTGCTCAAGGTGCTGGAAAGACAAAGTAGGAGGAGAGGATGCTCAGACAATTGCGAGCAAGGAAATTTTACAGTGTACAGTACTTTTTAAGTAGACTTTCCCACTATTTCAAGTGCAAATAGAAAGCTCTGAAGCACTTAATATTAACATACTATCTCCGAACACAACTCTGAACATCTTAATCATCTAACACACTAGAAAAGGGTGAAGGTGTAAAAAAAAACTGTAGAAAATGATATCTGCAATCACTGATGAATAAGCATATATTATTATTATTATTATTTTGCAATATAATATGCTCCTTTTTTTTATTTTATTATTTGTTCCATACTAGAAAGAAGCACAGCTGAGGTTCAGCTGCTTTTTCTGGCCAATTTCAATGTACTTTGCTACTCATGTTCTTATATCCATTTCTTAGTTTGTGAACCATGGACAGAATTTTACACCGGTGCCTGGCAAAGTCAGACCTTATTGTTTATATACATTACTAAATAAATAAGAGTTCTCATTGGGAAGACATTTACGTATTGCGTGTTCTGTGGCATTGAAATGCTTCAAAGTCAGGTTGGATCTGGATCAGAAAACCTGTCTGCTTCAAAATAAATGCTTTATTTCAGAATGAAAAAGTGAGCCAGAGAAAAGATTGTTTAAAAAAAAAAAAAGAAAAACTTTGCATTTCTTGTTCCATTGCATATTAGAATATAAGCGACTTTTAGTTAATTATAGTATTTAGGTGTTGTTTCACGAAATGAGCAATTGTTTCTCTCTCATATCTTTTCCTCTGGACATGGAAGTGCCAATAGCCTAGGGGAGAGGGGTTGGGGGGATGGGAGGAGGAGTGAGGAAAAATAAATTGAAGATCAGAACTGAATATGCAGCCTAAGAACATAGAGAATTTTTCTTACAGGTTTTGTGAAACAGAACAAACAAGCATCTAAACATTATCTGTGATGTGTTTCATACAGTAGCATATTTATTATGAATAGTTTCAGAGAATTTTATTCATCACAAACACAAATTTAAACAATCAACAAACAACACCACTAAATTTAAAGTCTGATAGTGAGACTTCATATAATGATTTAATTTTCAAAATACCTTGCAAGCAGGCTGCTGTCCATGTAGTTGTTACTTTGAACATTGCATAATTTCTGTTCATGCTGTATGTTATCCTCTTACAAACTTGCTTCTCGTTACAAAAATTTTTAATACATATGTTATTTACTGCTTCTTATGTGGAAGCATAGAAATCTCTGCAAGATTCTTAAAAAAAAAAAAAAAAAGATGCAGTTTCTTGAAAAGCCTGTGGGTAAATACAGAAAGAAGAGGTGAAGAGGTGAATACGACACAAATATTGAAATGAAAATGTTGTTAAGTATAGCACAGGAAAGCAAGGCCCACTGTTTATTGCTGATGGTGCCTTATCAAGCTGAAAGAAAAAGAAATAGAGAATTTAAAGTACAGCTCATCATCCATGACCTAATTACCAATGTCTAGAATAATTTATATTATAAGCAGGGGCCAGAGAACCACAGTATATTTGCATAGATAAACACACAGGCACACAACATGTGCTCAGCTCTGTTTGCTATGGCATTCTTCTATTATGTCTGTTTGTAAAATGAGGTAAATTAAGCTTGAAATTACATGAGAAGTCTGGCTCAGAGAAATTTTGCAAGTGTTTGGACAAGAAGATGGTAGTAGAACATAGTACAGCTCATACAGGAGAACAGCACTGATCAGCACATCTTTGCCACAGCCATAGGAACAAAATTGAGAATTCT
The DNA here is from genome assembly GCF_038088225.1 of Cyrtonyx montezumae. Classification (NCBI taxonomy): domain Eukaryota; kingdom Metazoa; phylum Chordata; class Aves; order Galliformes; family Odontophoridae; genus Cyrtonyx; species Cyrtonyx montezumae. Next base: position 17,370,145 of record NW_027071826.1, read on the forward strand.
TTAAAAAACAAAAAACTTTGAAATCCGATGACTTTGGTACTCTGAATGGTATAGTCATTGAAGAAGTTTAACTGAACTATCATTCCTTTAAAATTCTTGGTGTGTTCCCCTTCTTTGGTGCTCCTGTGGTGGCTTGTTTCTAATGTCCATTTGGGAGAAGTAAATGAATTCTGCTGGCATTCTCTATATAAGTGCCAGAGATGTGGTGGTTGGTGGCACGACACTAACAGCATATTTCATAGGCATCCAAACTTTTGGCTTGCCTGGGCTGAACTGAGTGAACAGTTGTTGGGCTGCATATAAAAGGTAGCACTTTTAAAATAAGCAATACTGGGGAAAGAAAATGAAGTACTTGCTCTTTGACTTCTACTATAAAATGTTATAATTTCTGTCTGCTTAAGAATTTAAATATTTTTTTCATTGACTTAATTCTGTTTTCATAGATTTTTCTGTGTTCTGACTCTCCACAACAGAGAAATTTTATTCTGCAGTTTCTTCAAATGCCAATTCATGATAAAAATATTTCTGAAATGTATTCTCTCAGAAGACAAAATGAATTTTTTACCTAAAATTCAGCCACAAATGCAGTGATGGAATCCCTTGCAACAGTGCACCTTCTTAAATATGAATATGCCTTAATCTGTGTATCATTTTGGGGGTTCTTATAGAGAGCAAAGCCTTTGCATGTTCACATATCATGAAGCATGACATAATGCTCTGATATTAAGGGCAACAGTATTATTTTAATTAATTATTATTATGAATTATTTTAATTCTTATATATTATGAAAAAAAAATCTAACATAGGAGATTCTAATATAGAGGTGGTTGAGACAATTTGATCACAAGAGAATAAATAATCTTTGAAACAATTTGCCTTTTATTTTATTAGCAGGGAAACTTAGGCTATTTTGTTGATGACAAAGCTCAGAATAGATGATGTATTTCAACATATTCCACTAAATCAAAATTCCAAACAGAAGTAAAGTTATAGATTTTATTTTCTCTTGAATTACATAATTCATTCTCGTGCATTAGATCACGAGTAATTGGAAAGCTGAACTTCAGCTGGCTGTGAGGCTGTTGAACTGAATCCAGAGCAGTGTTAAGCTTTGACATGTTACCCTTGAAAAGAATGGTTGAAATAAAATTAAAATTCTTCTGATGGAGTTAAATGTTTTACACTACTTGAGAACTAATTACTTTGGGCATATCAAAGATATAGATTGATTTCTTCCAGACCACTTCTTTTAAACTGTTGATTGTAGAAATTAAAAATGAATTAAAATTCTCCATACAGATTAGTTACATACCTTTCTTCATTTTTATTAGTAGTAAAATAAATATGCAAGCATGAAGCTAAAAACACATTTATATATATAAAAAGTACATTCTGGAAATAGAAAAAAAAAAGATTTAATATTCTTTTTACCTCCAAAATATCCTCAGGCTTATCAGCTCCTATTAATTTTTCTAAGCAGAAGGCATAGTAAAAGTTCTCAGATGCCTGCCATTAACATGAAATTTTTAGAGTGTCCCTTTAGCAATAACAGGTTTTAAATGTCTCTTCAAATTCAGCAATCCAGAGCAGAGTCTTTCTTCCTATAAAGTACAGTAATGTTGTGCTGAACTTTTTAATTAGATACACAATCTGAGTAATACGTAGTTATAAACAACTGTTCCTGTTTGATCAGATTATAAATCCCTTACTCCTGTGAAATAGTAAACGGAATGCACAGCAGAAGAAGGAAACAAACTTCTGAATCTCATGTACTTTGTGATCAAACACGTATCTTTCATTTCTGGCATTCTTGATGTATTAAGATGTTCATATAAGTTGAAATAGGCACTGCGTGTTTGAACAGTAATTTACATTATTTGATCACAGTAAGAAAACAAAGATGTGAGGAGAAACCCCAGCATTTCTCCTCTTATTTTGAATGTCTCCAATGCAGATATTTATAAAACACATTTCTGTACTTCACTACCAGCACTATTCAAAAGCAGAAGCAAATTGGCTAAAAATATATTTACAAAAATAGGATTACAGGTATGTATCCCCTACGTTGGTCACCTCTAAATTAATGCCTCCTACTTATTTCCACAGAAATTACGATACAAAGAACGCAAGAAGACTATTTGATAGAGCAAATTCTCAGATACAAAACACTTTTTCAACATGGTCACCACCATTAGCTGTGCATTTTCACCAGCATTTATCAAGAGCTCACATGCCATATATGCTTTTAAAAATCCACATCAGATGTTAATGGCCATCTGGAACATGATGGTCTTTCACACTGCTGTTTCCACTGCTTAAATGCACCATCCACCACTTCACTGTCCTCACATCCACTGTTTGGTCTCCATAGACATTCTGCAAGCATTTTTGAATGTCAGTGGGTGCAAATTTTTTGGAGGAATGGAGGAATTCAATTGCACACCTTTGATTCATCTATACTTCCACATCAGATGCCTTTCTGTCAGACTGCCCCTCTGCTGCCAACTGTCACATAGCAACAAAATTTAATAGAAAATTGGTGAGAAGGTTCAACCACTGTTACCATACCTTCTGCACCATCTGCAGATTTTGAACCCACATAATAAATTGGAAGGCATTACTTTTGGATCAGACTTCTCAATCACAAAGTGAATAGGAATAGGATTTTATTAGAAAAGTAACAGAAAGTGAATTAAAATGTAGTGCTATGACTTTTTAAAATTTCTGATGCTATCTGTCTCCTTCATGATCTTTTAGGTCCTTTGCTCAGTTGTGCGAAGGTTGGTGCAGTATGAAATGGCAGAATTCAATCATATTATTATGATTATTGAAAACTGAACTAGAAAGTTGCATATTCTAAAAAGAATTATTACTTGATTTCTTTCTTCCCCAGTCTCTTTTTATAATTATTTGAACATAGAGAAGATGGTACTTAGAGATACCAAAAACTGTAAAAGGAATATTGCTATGAAATAAAAAGCTGAAAGAGGTAATCCTTTTGGTAACTGAACAAAAAAATATGTCCTTTGTTCAAAAAAATGAGCAATAATTCTTAGGAGAATGATGTCTGATATGAAGAATAAAATAGGTAGACATACATCAAAGAAGCTCCTATGCTTAAAAACAAGTATATTATCAAAACTTCGCGCATCATACCTTCACTCATCAAATTCTGTGGTCCTTACACAACTTTAAACTTTACTTCTGACTTTGAAATTCTTTCTCCTTGAGCATACTTATCATTAAAATAAAATACATATTTTCATGCAAAGCTGTACTATACATGGTTTACAAAGCTACTTTTCAATTTATACTTTCTGTAATCTCTTTTCATTGTCCTTGGTGAACAAGAAAATGCTTTGGAATAACAGTAAATTGTATATTGCTTGGATTTCACTGTTTTATTCTACACATCATATTTAATATCCTTATTTAGAAAGCATCTTTTATCAGAGATTGACAGAAGGGATTTGATCAACCAATTTTCTTTGCCAAAAGGGACTGGACACAGTGACCCAGGTGCCTGACACTCATCTATAAACAGATTGGTATGCTGGTATGCTTTTTGGCTTATCAAATGAGCAAGTACTGCATTAATTATCTCCCATTACTTCACTGTCCTAGTGATATACCTACACTTATACAGGCAAAAATTTCACTCACTGGCCATACTAAATTCATCTTCACATTGGAGATAAGATTCTTGAAAAGTGAGTGGAGCTTATCTGTGGGAAACAAGCTGCTGCTCTGAGAGATCACTCATCGGCTCAGATCAAAGGCTTGTCTTAATGATAATGAAAAATAGATTCATCAAAGCTTTGTTTAATCTCTGTATTTGCAAAAATATCAGCTCATTTATTTCTACTGAGGGGGGAAATGAGGGAGGAGAGGAAGAGAAGTACTGGGGAGAGGGAGAAGGGGAAAAGTGACAGTGTGACAGTGAACCTGTACATGGTAACAGGGAGACATTAAGGAAGAAACTTATCATATTAAAGTGTTTAGTAAGATATTCTAGCCAATATGGAGCTCATAGAGTCATACATTAGAAAGATAGAAGACTACAGTGCCCCTTTTAGTAAAATGGTTTCATTTAAACATTCAGACTAAGAATACCAGTCTGCTCCCCTTAAGGAGTATCAGCAAAGTGAAGCAAATAGAATGTCTGTGCAGCAGAACCAGACAACTTCCCTCACTGGTGCTTGTATTTCAAAACTGCTACATAATTGAGAGATATATATACTACATTCCTTGGAGAGATGAGGGTGTTATATTACAAAGAAGACTGTAGCTGATGGTTCTGCAGAGATCCTGAGACTCCAGGGCTGGCATTTGGGTTAATTTCAGAAAAACTACCAAGGCTTGTCATCAGTAATCTTGTTTACTCCCACACCCAGGAGTGTAGGCCTAGAGGAGTCTGCATTTGAATTGTTTATGAACTGCACATCATCGTAAAGACAGTTACTGGCCTATGTTTCAAATAGTCAGCCCTCTGAGCAGAAGTTTCAGTCAGAAAACAATTCAAGGGAAATCATGCATTAAAATTAAGCCTCTTCTGTGGTTTAGAAAGCAGGATGAGGGGCAGTCCATCTCTTATCTTTTTCAAGTAAATAGTTTCTCAACCTCTGTGACGTACTCAACATTGCATATATATATTAAATGTGACAGTTCCAGGAAACTATATTTAACGGAATAAGTTCTGACAAACATTAGCCATTTCACATCTTTCTCCTCCTGTAAACTGTAGTTTCATCATCAAAACTGACTCCAAAAAAATCTCGTCTGACCTATATGGTAATGGAGCCCAAAGGCCTTCTGAAACTCAGGTGTGTACAGAAAGAAAGAACAGTTACTTTATAATAATAAGTTTTAATACAGGAACAGCTATACTAACATTAAAAAGCTTGAAAGAGAAGAAGAAACTTTGTGTTTCTTAAAACACTAATTCTAAAAGTTAACACTAAAAATAACAATTATAATAATAAAAATTATTATTATAGCAGGTGGACTGAAGTAGAATTTTTTTTCATGGGATGAGTGGATAATGAATGTTAGCTGGCACTTTAATTGGCCAAACACTTCAAGAGAGCATGGAGATAGTCTTCATCCACTTTTTTACATAGTCTTCTTGATGTGTAACAGCAAAGAAATACTGGTTAAAACCTTAGGTCATGTTGTACAACTTCCAGTAATTCAAGGACCATGCATACCAGAGAATTATGAAGATGTGATAAGTTCTCAATATGTAGATACGTTGATACATATTTTAACAAAATCGTCAGTCATCAGTACTGATTTGGGTTGTGTTTGATGCTAACTTTGCTGTTTTTCTTTCCCTTTATTTTCTTTAGAGAATGCAGAGTAGCAATGATACAGGGCATATGTTGAATATAGAAATCCAAAATCAGAACTATTTTTAGTTCTAATTACATATAGTCCTATTATATACACTAAGCAAAGTAAGATAAAATACTCTATAGTACCACCTACTTTATTAATTAATAGTATTGGCTAGGGCAGGTTTGAAGCTACTACTTTCTTGAATATAAATACACTCTATAAACGGATATGAATGCTACAAAATTTTTTTTTACTACAAAATGTTACTTAAGAGGTTGTGTTCTGCCTAAACAAACAAAGTAAGTGATAATAATGACCCACATAATGCTGCATTCCTATAAGTTAGTTTGCTTACCAAAATGGTCTTCCACTTTCAATCAATGAGATCACCAATGAAGTGCTCATTTCCTATTTCCTTGATCTGAAAATGAATTTGTTCATGAATTCAACATTAATTAACACAGTATCAGGCTTTTGTCAAAGATATAGACATAAGTTAGAGATTCTTCATAAACATCTGGAATATGAAGGTCTCTAAGTTCAGAGTACTGATAGTTTTCTTTAATTTATGATGAAAATAGTATTTTATACTATTTAATTTATGATGAAAATAATCACTGGAAGGTTTGTTCTACCATCTATAGTGTAAAGGAAATTAAAATTAGTATTTACATATCCATAGACATGTTGTACAATACTGCTAACCTTCCAATGTCTTTATGGAGCTAACAAAAGTATTTTGGTTGGGTTTAATTTTGTTTCGTTTGGTTTTCTGCTCTTAAGAATTTTGATCAATAAGAAAGGAAGTTTCAAAAGTAATTTTTTTTCCCCCAAGATTCAATTAACGGTCAACATTAGACATTTAAGTCTACATTTAAAGAATTGAATATGCCTGACCTGGTTTTCAGAAATGCTGAGCATCAACAGCTGTCAGTATCAACAATGTAAGCAGCTCAAAATCAAACAAAGCTACCCAAACAGTGTAGTAAGTTTTTGTACAAAACATTGCTTCCTTTGCAATCATTCTCATAAATAAATAAATAAACACATACATACATACATACATACATACATACATACAGAATAATTTTCTCTTAGCTGCATAAGTATGTACTCTGCAAGATACCAGTACACTTAGAGACCGGGTGGAATGTTTCTTTGCTCAGAGAACAGTTAAATAAATTAGTGTAGACAAACCCATACTAAAAAGCATTACTAATGTGCTAAGAAATTTAAATTCTATTTGTAATGTCTAGGGATTAACAGCCTAGCCATTTATGTTAGTATCATACTAACCCAGCAATGGAATTTCAAGTGTTGTATGTGGTTCAGTAAGCAACAGCTATTTTCAGCACAAAAATTTTGTCAGCGATAACCACTTTTAATTATGTTTTCCTTAATCCATGGATGGAAGTTGGATTTTGGCTGTGTTCATCAGCCTTTAAACAAGAAACTTTTAATGTAGTAAGAGAGCCATTAGAAAGACATAACAGAGCTTGAATCTATTTGATGATGCTCCACTGTGGACTGTTCTTTCCATCCATGTTAAATCACATTGTCAGTATGATTCTACTGCTCCTATGACCTCATACAGGACAGAATATAAAGGCTTGGATATCTATAGAGATTAAAAACAAAACAAAACAAAAGAAAAAAACTGTTTTGCACTCAGAAGCAGATGCAGATGTTGGAGGGTAATCACAGGGCATGAAGTGAAACACAGCACTTTAGCAGCTACATGGATTTCTAAGAAGTTATTAAGTAAAAAAAAAGTTTATTTTTATTTTTAACTAAATCCTTAATCCTATTCAATGCAAGCAGATAGAAATGGTATTTATACAAATTTGCATAGGGAATGACTTATTATTTTTATTGCGTTTCCAAAAATTCTTAGCCTTACATGATCTAAGTTTTAGGCCTCAACTTCATGATATCTATTATCATTTTTTATGAATTAATGAAGCTAATAGTAGCAGACTTAATAGAAATCTTATCTGGAAAACAAAACAGTTCTGATGCTGAAATAGGATCATAATTTTATTTTGTTCAACCTGAAAAAAGAAAAACAAAGAAAAAAACTATAGGTAGAATAAAGAAAAATTACTAAATGAAGGGGAATACAGATTAATTTTAATTGATATCTTTATAATTTATTTTATATATTTATAGCATGTGTACTTTTTAAACAGTGAACAAAACTGACTATATTAGAATGTGTTTCCATGTGTGGGTCAAAGTACAAAAAATACTTTGTAAAAATATTGCTAGCACAACTTTACCTATCTAAAATGTGTTGCTGTAGACACAGCACATGTAGATTTTCTGCTTTTATGTATAATCAAATGTAGAGTAGGTTTAATCTTAACCGATTGACATTATATGTTTTTGTGTTTATGCAGAGTATATTCTGAACAATCTGAAAGAAATAGTGTAAAGCGTTAGCCTAATTCCGGTCAGTGATCATCTTTAGACTTTAGAGTTCAGGAAGTTAATATGAGAGCAAACACCTAGCCTGTAGTGGTAAGGAGCTGACCTCAGTGATTGATTTCTTTTCAGTAACTCATGGAACAACTGATATTCTCCATGAAATAAGGGAGTTTTATGTGATTTACTATGCTGCTGTAGTCTCTTTGAGATTCTAAGGGTAAATCTTCAAAAATAATTTAAGTATTTGATCAATTTCTTTGGACTTTCTAACTATTAATTCAATCATTTAGTCAGGTAGTTTTAAAATCTAAACTAGACATTTCATCTGGGTCAACTCTTTGAATGCACAATCTGTTCTGCTGGGATTCTCTGTGTTCTGTGAATTTCCCTGATCCATCCTTATTATCCACTGTCTCAGCAACTGAATAAGCATTTTACAAGTCTAGGTAACAGTTTAATACCAGACAGTTATTTTCAGTGACTTCATTTCAGCGAAGTAATCATTTCAGAATTTTTTACTTAATGTCTTCTATCTTTCTATAGATAGAACATAGGGCAGAGAGAATTTGAAATATGTAACTATCACATAAGGAAATTTTAAATCTGAGACAATATTTTTTGGGAAAAAAAAAAGGAAACTATTAAGTCACAATCAACATCATTAAAAGGTATAAATTAACGTTAAGCTCTATAATTGCTTTACAGCTTAGAAGCATTATATGAAGACAATATGCCCTTACAATATCAACTGAAACCGTATTTCTGAAAACAGATGCTTTCTACTGCTGTCTAAGACTTTTCATATCCCAAACTTCTCACTTATTTTGAAGCCAAAATAAATAAAACCAAAAATAAGTCTACTGAAAAACAGTCAAGAAAGCTTAGTTAAAGAAAATGGTTCTGTCTCTCAAAACTATGCTCTGTTAAAAATATTTTTGAGAGCATTGTTCAGATCCTTCCTCAATTTTGTCCGGATTGGTGCCATGACCACACTTCTAGGGAGTCTATTCTGGTGCCTGACCGTTCTCTGGTGAAGAATTTTTCCTAATTATCAACCTAATTCTTCCTTGTTACTGTTACATGTTGTTCTCTTGAGTTTTATTACTTTCACCAGAGAGAGCACCTTCCATGGCTGACGACCCTGGTCATGGCAGGGGAGTTGAAACTAGATGATCTTTGAAGTCCTTTTCAACCCAAGCCATTCTATTATTCTACGATTTCTTCTCCTTATGTGAGGAATCTGCAGGCCACCATGACACCTCCCCTGAGTCTCCTCTTTTCTAGACCAAATAAACCAAGGAACCTCAGTTGCTCTTCATAAATGTTGCCCTCTAGACCTTTTATAATCTTTTTTATATCTCTTTAGATGTTTTATGACTTTCTACTGTGCACAAATCTACACAGTGCTTGAGATGAGGCCACACTAGTGCGGAGCAGAGCAGGACAATCCCTTCCCTAGAACAGCTAGCAGTGCTGTACCTGATGTATCCCTCAGTACTGTTGCCCCTTTTTGGTGCCCAGGCACACTGCTGACTCACATTCAACTTTCTGTTAAACAGAACCTCCAGATCTCTTTCCATCGACCTGTTCTCCATGTCTCATCCCCCAGGCTGTTTGTATATCCAGGGTTTCCCTTCCCAAGCACAAAATCCAACACTTGCTCTTGTTAAACTTCACAAGACATTTTTCAGTAAATCCCAGAATAATCTTCATAATTTTCCAGGCACTGGAGTGAGATCGGCAAATTACCAAGATCTTTTTTGCCCTTTTTGAAAATTGGTATGATATTTACCAGCTTACACTTAACCAGGATCTCTCCAGGTTCCCAAGTCTATCTTGACTTTAACAATCAAAATTTTCTTATTGTCATGTGAACTACAAAGTCTTTTTTAGTCTAGAGGTGCTTTCAAATGTCAGCAGACCTGCTGTCTATGAGTAGGTTAAATAGAACATTGTCAGTGGTTTATGGGCCAGTTCAGCCTGGCTCCATGACTAATAGGGCTGGGGACCCACGGATCCATGCCCTGGGAAATGGGAAGAGGGAGAAGGGAGAGAAGGGAGAGGGTAGTGAGTCAGGCCTAAAAACAAAAGACCAACAACAATCTGAGGAGGAAAACTAAGTTACTAAATAAGATATCAGAACGCAAAATAATGCAATATAATTCAATATAATTGGAATTGAAGTTAATAAATCAAATAAAGTGAGAAAGAGAGTGGAAGTGAAGGCCGTATGCTAATGATGAAGGCAAGATGCCTAGTCAAACTACACTGTTGAGATGACCAGCAAAAGAGCAATCTCAGGACTTGCATGCAGTTTTATGTTTCCCTCTGAGTGGATGATGGGAACTCAAAGTCCTCTGGGGAATGTAGTTCTTCTTCTCGGAAAATCAGGTAACAGAAAATTAATCGGTCCATGGAATGGGAGTGTTAACACAAATTCCCTGTGCCTTACATGATGCTGTGATGTGGAATACATCAATTAACAAAAGATCATAAAACCATCACAAACATTCAACACAGTCACCAACAGATTGATGTATATATGTCTCACACTGCACTGACTCTGTGTATTAGTTTGTCTTGAGAAATACTAGCTGATAATTTATCTTGTTAAACTAGTTCTATAATCTGGATGGAAATTTTAACAAGCTTTGATTGGTATTTGATCATTGTAGATGACAGCTATACTTTGGTCTACTATACTGAGACTTATTATTTATCTCTTTCTCCATACTTTTTCATAAAGTTTTCTTATTTGGTAATAAGAAAAGAGTTAAAAATTGAAAATAAGAATAGAGATAACAATAAGCAAGAAGAATAGAGATAACAATAATCTCAGTGTGAGATGATCAGACACTTGAGAGAGAAAATAAGAGAATCTGCCCTCATAGATTTAATGGTTCATAACAATGGGACTAAATATAAAGTTTATTTCTGTTCTTCCGTCTGCAAGCAGTTAGCATGAAACTGCAACGTACTCTGATTTAGTGGTTATTTTATGTCTAGGACACCCTGAGTCTTTTTATGATTAGGGAACCACCGTGTCTACAAACTGTTTCACATTGTTAAAGAGAAAAATAATTGCTCTAAAACAAGATGGCAAGAATATAATCAGAACTTAAAATTTAGAGCTTGTAAAATACTCAATTTCTTAGAAAACTGCTGTTTTCTTCTTGCAGAACTTCACAACAGGTTGAAAAATGTTACTATTTTTAAAACATTTTAGAGCACTATTAGAGTTCAGAACAAGTTTTTCCTAAACATGCTTTAAAAAAAATCCAAAACTCTAATACATTCAATTCACTACTTTAGGGAGCTTGTAATTTTATTGTAAGTTGTGCCATAATTAAAAACATTTTCTTTGAGAAATCTATTAGAATTAAAGCCTTCAATGTGTGTTTATGACATACATTTGAATGAGTAGTAGAACTAGGGAAAGTAGTATAACATGTAACTTGTAAATTGTAAGGAAATTAATCAAGAAATCTTAAGTACAATTTTTAAATGTTACCACTGTGGACTCTAGAAAATGTTGCATCAAATGACAAAATAAAAAAAATCTTGATAACACTTCTGTGTGAACTTAGAAACAATGTGCTGTCATTGCTCACAAAGAAAGCACTTAATTAAAACATTTGCAAACCATTCCTGTGGGAACAAAAAATAAGCACTTGCTTATAACTTATACATTAACGTGTAGATTGAAGGGAAGCATGATATCTGACCTTGTAAATTAATATCCAATTTGATTTAAGTACACTAAAAACTAGCTGAATTACTGCATAACATAGAATCTGAAACATTAATATAATTTAAATATGAAGCATGATTCTGTTATTTATTTATAATAAGCAAGATAGCATAGACAGCAGATCAAATAACCATTCTGTCTAAACAACAGAAAATTGTGGGCTTTTTTGGACAGATGAATGAGGCTATATTTGGCAAAATGAGTATACAAGTACTGCAGTACCCTTTCATACTAGTCAGACTTCACTCTTATAATAAACAAGATAGAAAAGAAAAATTGTTTCAAAAGTATTTTAAAGTAAATTAGCTTAATTCAGTCTTTTCCACATAGCAATAATAATCTCAACAGTTAGTAGGACAGGTATAACAAGTAGAAAATATCTAGCTTTACTCTTAATGAAACAATTCTTTCTTCTAAGGAAAGCTTTATATATCTCTTTATAAAGTCTTAGCATCAAATCAGTATGCAAGGATCTATCACTGCAATTGTATCTCTGTAAGTACCTGTTGTATGTGTTTGCCAGTGAGATGGTGTGCATATTCATATATGTGTATATACATATAATTAGTTGTCTATTTATATGTAAAGATGTTTATTTGCTGAATTGTTTTCGCTACAAGACATAGAAAACTTTATTTTCACTTTTAAATGACTTTTGTAATTTTATCAAATGTGCCTCTAAAATTTTCACAATACAATTAGTAGATGGAAGTTCTTCATTGTTAAATTACTTATCTCCCTGTCTCCTTATTTGTTATTGTTTATTTTTTTTGTGTGTATTACTGTAGCAAGAAAACATCCTGGTTTGAGTGGATATATTTTAATGAAACGATGATGTTATAAGAAAAATTATAGCATGCTTTGAATCATATTAGATATGATCCAGCTAAGATTATTAAAAAGTGCAGAATAATAAGGTCAAAGGCAGACCTTATTGAATGACCAAAATTGATTCTATTTTTCTAGATATATACGGGGTATTTATGGGAACTTACATGTTTATCTGTGTGTGAAGTTTTTTAGATACAGCAGATGCATATGGTGGAGAAAAATATTCTAATGTATTTTAAGGTTTCCCTTCTTTGTCTCAAACTTTGGGTGAGTCAAAAATAACAGTTATGCAAATGTCACGATAAAAATTCTCCTACTATACACAATAATTTCAGAATGGAGAAACGTTATAAAATTCAGACAACATAAATTCTATTTCCAAGTTGAATTGATTTATGAATCACAGAGATTCAGGAAAGAATATTTTCTTAGCTTTTAACATAAACAAGGGTGCACAAATGGCAACAGTTCCCAAGGCATTTAAATGGAGATATGTTGACACTCACTGTGATTTATCTGATACGGTATATGCATACAAATACTCAGATGTTCAATGCTTACACTGTTAAAATTAAATAATATATATTTTTTAAAAGTAAATGTTCACAGAAATATAAAAATAATGGACAAAAGTTACCAAAGAAAGACAGGAAAACTCTTGCAGTATGGCCGACTGATAAATGAATGAGAAAAGTTTTGTCTGACGTGTGAAAAAAAAAAGAAAAGTATTTTGGCAGTTTTTCTCTTCACAGATTTTTTTAATGTATTCTTTTTAAATGAACATTGAAGCTTGGAATAAATACTTTGTCCTTCCTTACATTTTTTTTTAATTCAAGTAAATACTGAACAAAAGGTAATGACTTGAGGAAAAACTCATATTTTCCATACAGCTGTACAGTCTTAATTTGATGACTGTCTTAATCTCATTAACAATACTCATTTCCTTTCTACACATTACATTCTGTGGCTCACATGCACCCTGCTCTAGTAAAGCAAAGGGTAGTTTTCTATTGACATTTTAAACATAAATCTTCCAGTACAGCACACAAAAAAGACTAAAATTGTTAACAAAATAAACTGGTGCAATGGAGTTGTGTTGATTTGCAAAAGATTCGATAAGATACTGGCAATTTCTCAGTCTCACTGACAACATTCTGTTTATCTGAAGTGAACTCTAGAAATCAGACTGCCTGCCTGTAGTCAGGATTCTGAAAAGGGCTATGTACAACACATCTCTGATTAGCCTTCATACAGGGACTTCACTCCTAATAATCTATGGTGTTAGAATGGCAGGTGCATAGACAGGCTTCACAGCTGAGCACATTTGGATTGGGTAGTTCAGTGATACAGTCATTGTTTCTGTAGGACTATTCAAGTAGAGGAAAGCAAATGAATTCCCCTTTACCTCTTACAATATGCTGTTCCATGTTTTGTGGCAATACTAGAAAAAAAACTGTCTCTTCTTTCAGTGGTGAGACTATCTCAACAGATGGGGAATCAAATATAACTTATCTGAAGGTTAAAAAGGCAAAAGTCAATAAAGACAAATGCCTTCAAATGGCAAAGCTATTAGCAGAAATTTACTGATATCCTTCAGTTCCTTTGTCTAAGCCTTGCTCTTTATTGCACATTTGCCATTCTTAAAGAGTGGAATCACTGAAATCCACATACAGAAAATAACACAACTACTACCTAAATCCCAATTTCTCTCGTTCAACTGCTGCTTTTTGGAACATGTTGGTTTCCTCAAGTGAGGTTGAGGGTTGATGCCAAAGGATTGAATGCAAGTGAAGGAAAAAAGCCAAAGCCACCAACACTTTGACTGAGCTTTCAACAGCCCAGACACTTAAAACTCTGGAATTGTTAGTCCCTAACATCAGATATAAGCCCAAGCAAATGAATTTGCGTGAACTTTCAGAATTAAATAGACAAGTCCACCACTGAGAAGGATACACTTATTGCAATTGCTTAGAATCACTATAAGTAATGGTGCTGGAGACTAACCACTGCTAAGCAATAACGGAAAAACGAAAAGGAAACAAGAAAATTGAGGGGTATGATAAAAATAAGGGATACAAAAATGTAGATATCTTTTAACAAGTAACCCCCAAAAATATACATCAGAAAAAGCTAGGAGCATAGCAACTACTGTATTCACTCATGTGAAACAATATATTGCATAGGATTATAAGAGCTTTGTTTCCTGCAAGCTGTGGTAATTTATAGGACTCATCTTTGATTTTATTTAAAATGAGGAGAGACTGTATTTCACTACAATAAAGTATACAAGCTGGAGAACTGATACTTGGAATTTGTGGTCAGTGGAGAATGTTAGCACACTAGACAAACACAAGGTCCAGATACTGAAATGCAAGTTTCTTTAATTCTTTCAGCATCTTGGTAGCAAAGCAAAAATTGAGAGCCATTTTCAAAGAAGTCTACTCAAAACTCTTAGTACGATTCTGTGTCCACAGCCTTAGTGTATTTTGAAAATCTTCTCATAGAAAACTAGTTGGAATGACCTTGGGCTTTTGTTGTTTTTTGTCTCTCATGTATTCTTTTTGTAAATAGGGTTCTTTGATTACACATATACCGGGGATGACTGGGGACAGGGAAGGGGAGGTGAGTTAATGGGGAAAATAAGATCATTATTGTTAAGTTGAGGAAAAAAAAATTAAAGATTAACAATACTGGAATCCAACAAACATTAAAATACAATGAAAACTCAGCTTCTTATCCACTACGTTGATCCAAATGCTCTTCAATTTTGCCATGTTGATATAATGCTTAATCTAAAACAATTTATTCACATTTCTAAGAATAAATTTTCCCTGCCTCTTTAATTTCCAGTAATTTCTCACTATTTCACATGGTTTATTTATAATGAATTATTTCATAGATAGAAACAGAAGACTAGAAATAGAAGACTAAATGAGCAATTGTTGTATTGATAGCTTTTATTAAGTTAAAAAATGCTTTCTTTGTTTTAACAGGTCTATTGTATCTTAATATAATCTAGATTATACATCTTATCAAAGTGCTTTTTTCAAGTTCTTAAGTTTCTAAAATGCTTAAGACAGAATTTAATAGTGTATAGGCTCTGTAAAATATAATAGTGTACAGTGATATAGAGGGCAAAGTCTGGGAAAAGCTATCTTGAGAGACAGGAATTTTATATGAGCTATCATAAATAACTATACTTGTTTCCTTGACAGAGTGCTGTTTTGTAGCTCATTAATACGATTTTCACTGTGTGATCTAATCATTCATATGCAGAGGAGGTTTGTTTTTCTTTGTGTCTGGGTATGGCTCTTTAATAGCTTGTTTCCTAACATTGTTTGCCAGCTTTAATTCAGTCACTTTTCCTATCATGACCAAATAGTAGATGGAATACATTCTTCTTAATATGCTTTATAATCATTGCTCAGCTTATGGCAAAAGCAAAGGATGCAAAAGATATTGGCCTTCACTGTCTATTTGGAGCAAATGTTTTAGTATTCAGTAAATTTTTTCTAACATATAGCAAACCAAACTAAGAACAGGATACAGTCACATAAAGATTATGTAGATCAACAGCTCTTGCTGATGTAACTATCCTGCAAAGTACATTGAATAAACATAGAAGATTCCACAAAGAATCATTTCTCAAGAATACCAGATTGAGATTCATTTACAAGATATTTTATATTTTGTCCTACACTATTAATGCAGATTGCTTTGAAAGTAATGTCACTTTTTGGCAGACAAAATTCCCAGCTACTAAACACTATTTTTCAACAGAGTCATCACCATTAGCCATTCACTTTCACCCGTGATGAACATGAACCTGCATGCTATGCTCATAAAAATCTACACTGAAGGAACTGACCCACTGCTTCACAGCTGCTATGATGCCTTTGTTGTTAGAACAATGTTGCCCAAGCAGTCCAACTTTTACTATGCTAACATCCAGTGTTTGGTCTCTGTACGTGTTCAGAAAGTGTCAATGAATGTTAATGGGTGCAATTTTTTTCTGCATGGAGGAATTCAGTTACACACCTTTCCATCATATGCACTCCCATCAGACGTCATTCTGTCAGACTGCCCTTCTGCTGCCATCTGTTGTATGCAATGGAGTAATGCCCATATTACTAATAAGTTACTCTGACTTAGTGAGACAAAAAAATAAAATAGGAGGCATTATTTTGGATATGCTCTTATATATTTGCGAATGTCTTATTGAATCTTGTTGTACATTTTCCCTAGTAAGTAATTAATTGACATTCCCATTGATTGTCAAATGAAAAGAATGAAATTTTTACTTAATATATTCCCAGTTTTGATTTTATGATCCTGTTCCTAATGCTCAGAAGGAAGCCAATTCATTTTACAAAAGATTTTACGCAATGAGCATTACACTAACTTCAACCTTTCCTAATAATAAAAGAGCCCTAAAAATAACATGGTAAGACTTCAGAAGAAACAGAATTCATGTAAGAAACTCAATAGAATAAATTAGGTGGAACACATAGCCACAAGTATTGGGTAATTATTTATATTGCTAACCCCTCTGATTCTTTTAAGCATTTTGTTTAAATATTTATTCTGGAAATAAGAATTTGAACCTAAATCTTCTGTAGCTACAATAAAAGTCAAACTAATGAATAATTCATACTTTTCTACAGCCTAACTACTTGTTCATGTCAGGAAAACAGAATTAAATATATCAGGGAAACTGAAAATTCCATATTACACAATGTTCTATCACATTTAATAATTTCCTGTAGATGTGAAGTCAAAACCTCCCAGACAGAACAAGTTTTCACACTCTGAGACAAGAAATAAGTAAAATAATAACTAGTGAATGCCACATCTCCATTCTTTTGACACTTAACCAGAGAACTAGTAGACACTTGCAAATTTCAACTGGGGGATAAGAACTTCCTTAAAACAGTGAATAAGCTACCATAGTCTACAAAGCAGCTATACTAATGCATTCTATTTTGATATTATCTTTTTGACTGTCTTTGGAATTTCACGGTCTTAGTAAGCTGTCTTTCCTGTCTCCATATTTTAGGCGCTTCATTACTCAGAGGCATAATGTTAAGTAATCACATCATTCAAGCAAATAGATTCTAGGAATCAAAGAGGACAGACATTTGTTGCTGTAATAATCAGTCTTGCAGGACTTGGTTGATTTCTGAATCTAGTTCTCAGTCTCTCAGACTATGTTCAGAGAGAATAGCTCTTTCCCACTTTTCAGAAATAAACATGAATCAGAATAAGAATTAAAAAGATGATTTGATGCCTTAGGTGACATATAAGCATATTATTTCAACATTTACCAGATTTACTCAAGTGGGCAATATTAAGACAAGAGGTAGTTTTGACAGTTCTTACCAGATATTCTGGTTATTAATTTCTTGAAATATTAGAAAAGAACACAAAATAGAGTGACAGTTTCTCCTCAGTGGGACTTTGAATATCAAGAAGTCTTCAAATAAGGTAATAAATAATCTTTTTGGTATGCACTTTCTAAAGAGAGAATAATTTGCCTTTCTACAAGTTTACATAGCTAATTTGTGACAATCCAAAAATATCCAAGGTTTATGTAGTTGTTCTTACTATCACTATCATCATTACTGTTACTATTCCTATCATGATTACAATTACTATTAGAATTATTTTAATTATTATTATCTCCTTAGAATTCATTCATGAACAAGGATCTTGTTTTCTTATTTTCATTTTCTCATTTAAGACTGAGACTTCTCTTTATTTTTTCATCTTGAATAATTCAGGAATCCACTTGTTCTCAGCCTATGAAGAAATGAGTAATTGCCAAATTCAGCTCTGAATCTTTTGGTCTCTTAAGATGGAATTGCCTCTTTCCTCTCTTTCTGTATACATGTTCATTCATGCATACTTATCTAACCAGAATCAAAAATGACATTCAAAGAATTTTTAGGGTGGCTAAGAAAAACAATTGAATGAAAGGAAATGTTAGTCAAAGATGAAAGGTACCATATGTCCTCAAAAGTTGTGGTACAATGGGGATCCACCTAAATAGCTTTTTCAGTGCACCCTGTTGTGGCTAGGTAGTGAAGGACATATGGTGCATTTCACCCTGAACTGTGAATTTCCTGAAAAAGCTGTAATGGTCTTTTAATGTTTTCCTGGATAATGATACATTCACAGTGTATTTTATTTAGCCATTCTCCCTGAACTGTTAAGAGGGCCCATCTTCTATATCAGTCCATAGAAACGTTGTAACAGTGTATCATTCATCTTTTGGTTGCACTATTCTGTATTTTTCATTGATCTTATTACACACAGGCTTGAAGTTGTTCGTCGCAGTGCACAGTGAGACATATAAGATTTATGCCCTCTGGTTAAGATTATGAATGGGAGCAATACAAAGACAGGCACAGAGTTAATCAGGGAATTATTTGTTTTTATAGCAGTACAGTTCATTTTCCTATTCTTATTTTTGCAAGATAATTTAGGAAAATTGCATGGGCATAGATGGACAAGATGGGCCCAAATGGGTATATAGATGGTATGGAACTTACTCTCTTATTGTTATTATTTTATGTAGCCTCCTCCTGTGATGTCATCCTTTACGTACACAGTAGTATAATTCATTCCTTATCTCACTGCTGACTCGTAAATTATAATTTTTTAATCATTATGATGATCAACTACTGTTAGTGTGAGATATTCTTTATACATATTCAAGCAAATAGATCAAATAAGAGAAGTTGTTTTACCTGCATGATTCTTAAAATAAAATAAAATCAGATTAAAAATCTTTTAAAATAACGTTGTGTAGTCTAAATAAAACTGATTTTCTAATAAAAAGAGTTTGATTCAAATGATTTTCTTAGTATTCTATAGGGAGGTCATAATCAATGAAAAACTTCAGGTTAATAAACTTTTACAGATACTATTCTTTACTTATTGTTAAATGCATGTCCCTTTCATTATCACATCCTTCCTGCAAAGGAGACAGATCAATCATTAATCTCTTCATTTCTTCTGCAGAGTAATATATGGAAAGAATAAACTTTTTTGTATGGTAAATCAGAGCAATTAGGCATTAAGTGGTTGAGAGAGATTGGTACTATACTTTTAGATTCATCTTCTATTTTCTGAACATTTAGATCAGATACTCAATTGCAACAGCTACATATAAAGAAGAAATAAATAATCATTTCTCTCATTGTATTTTTATAAAGGGAGTGTTTATTTATAGAGTCATAGAATAGAACCACAGGATGGTTTGGGTTGGAATGCACCTTCAAGATAATCAAGTAGAAACCCCACTGCTTTTGGCAGGGACACCTCACTCTAGACCAGGTTGTTCAAAGTCCCATGCAACCTGGCTTTGATTACTATTTGAATGGATATAGTTACCTGATCGCTGACATTCTAGACTATCATTTAAATGAGTTCATGTATAAAAAATTAATGGAACCTTTATGAAGGGAACTGTTTCCAGAAGTGCAAAGGTAAAGAAAAAGTACATACATATTTGTTAATTTTGACCTCAAAATTGAAAATATCACGAGTAATCTTAGTCTAGGTGGTTGCTCTTGCATTTTGTTTTTGTTTTGTTTTTCCACCGCAGATTATATTCTAGTTTTTTTAATATCCCCCAAGCATGCCTAGTGTGATGGTGTGAAAGCTGATATGGTCATTTCCCCAGGCTCATCTTATTAAGATTAGTTTGGCTCTGTCATAGTTCTTACACAAATGCTGATTTCTTACTCAGAGCTGTCTTCTACCCATCCAAATTTCAAATCAATCATATCCTGTCAAATGCTGCAGTTCTGCCCAAGCCCTCTACTTTCACATCAGATTTACAAAGGAGATCCACCCACTCATTTAATTTTACCTTCCTATTCTGTTCCTTCTTGTATGCTTCAGCATTTTCTTGATGCCTGGGGAGAGAAGTTTCAAGGACCTTCTACATTTTGAAGAGCAGGTACTGCACTAAGGAGGACTCAGTAATGGAGAGAACAGATTAAAATACATCAGAGCTTTCCTACAGCAGAAATGACTTGATGCTTCTTTCCCTGAGGAAGGCAAATGAGATGGTTTGGTGGTCAAATAAATTTCTCTTGCATCTCCCAAATAAGACCAGAATTTGTAAATATACTTGCCAGACTCAGTCCTAACAAAATACACTTACTGAATTTTACCACATTACAAAAAATACAAGCTGTATTTGTCCTGGGGGAAGCATCTTTCAATGCCAGTAGAAGGAACTAGGCTATCTTCAGTGTAAAGATTCAGATGAAATCAAAGCAGTTAGATCCCAGTCTAACATACTGTACCTTAGTTATAAAACAAATGTATAGTTATCACTGTTTCAGGAAAAAAAAAAAAAAAAAAGCTAGAAGCTTATTTCAATAAAGGCACGATCTTTAATTGGTCTGGTTTTCAGATGTCTACTTCAAGGTTTATAATATTTATCATTTAAAATACCATACTATTAATCTGCTAATTAATGTCACTAGAAAATCACTACATTTTGTTCAAAAGAGAATAAAAGTCACATGCAAATGTTGACTACATAAATATTTATTTTCCTTCTCATTTTTAAGTATTCATATTTCATGTTCCTCACACTGATGTAGGAGAATAACTTAAGAGAAAATGCAAATGAATCACTTTCTTTTTGCTTTGAGTATGGAAACCACATTATGCATCTGTCCTCTGAATCTTACAGTATTACACTCTAATTCTATTAGTGATTTAAATCTTTAACTATATACCTAAAGATACAGACTCTTGTAAACTAAGAAACTAAAAAATTATATATAGGAATTTGATATAGCAAAACATCCTTCAAGATAAAGCTGTTTAAGCATCTTTTTTGAGAGCAAATCTTTTCACTTGGATTGAATTGCTTGCTTGATATATTCTGTATTAAATCTACAATCTATACATGCAAACTTGAAAAAAAATCTCCTACAGTTCTAGTGTTTCTCCTTCATTTGTCCAACATGTACCAGCTTTCTAGTACAGTGCTTCTTCAGTGTTAAGAAGAGAGAGCACAACGATAAACCTCCCTATGCCTCATAGTCAAATGCAATTCTTCTTAACCAGCCTGTGTAAAAGCCATTGTATTATATGGTTCTTAGAATCATATCGTAGAACTGAAACAAGTCTAAAATGAGTGTGAGGACAGATGAATCTCAGAAATTTGAATGTATTGTTTACTAGCAACAAGCTGGTTATTTTCTCTTTTCACCCCCATTTTCATTTTGAAAGTATAAAATCTTTAATTAGACAATTATTTCCTTGAAAAGGCTCACACATGTACACTCCATTAAAAAATGTTTTCAAAACATCAAAATTAAATAAAAAACTGGGCCTACGCATTAAAAAAAAAAAAAAAACATTCATAAATTACTATTGCCATCTATTGGCTATAGTTGGGAACTACAAGTTATTATAATTCACGACGGGTTAAATTAATTAATTTGATCCATAATATCCTACCAGTAGAGTGACTAGAGTGACTTTAAAGAAAATAAGATGTCACTAAAGTCATTTGCTATACAGTACAGATAAGCGTTATCTTAATGAATAGTCTAAAGTTAACCTCCCTAAACAGAATTTTATTATCTAAAAAGTTATTTAAGTGCCTGAAGTTCTTCTGATAATCAGCTTCCATCTCAACTGGTTTCTACATCTTCATAACCTTCTCTTTGAGGTCCAAACACTTTCAGTCAGGTAAGGCCTCTTTGTGTGACAACTTGAGTAGGAGTAAGGAGAACAGAGTGCAGGAGGGCCAGGTTCAGACCCTCACATGGCAAGGTTTGCAGAGAAAACTATCCTCACTGGAGACTGCAGTATTTTTTTTTCTTCTACTGAATATGTCTTATTCTGAGAGTAGTAGGAGACTATTCAATTGCTCCTCCCACTGAAGATGACAGACAATAAATCAAAACCAGGGAACATAAGTAGGATATCTCTGCATTTGGCTACTAAATGAGGACCCTGGTATGCAACTTTCTTTCCAAGTGTCCTGCTTTTTACAAGGATCAGCATTGATGGACATCATCATTAAGGTAGCTTTATTCCCACTGAATACAGAGGTCTCTTCTGTTCTGGGCAACAGTTCTGACCAACAGATCACTTGATGTCAAAAGCAGTAATGGTACTGAGCACTAATGTATATTAGTTAAAGGGATCTGGGACTACAGCTCCTTGAAGAATGTGGTCTTTCCTACACTGCTCTGATGCACATGAGGTATGTGGTGACAGAACAATTCAGCTCTGGACATTCAAGAATTAGGGAACTAATCTCACAGTAAGTGCCTAAATTATTTCTTGATTTTGTATATTAACTCCACTCTAATCATTCTAATGGCACAGGAACTCTTTCTATTGCAATATCCAGTTTTTTGTCCATACAATCAGGAGATATAAAAAATTCACAACATAATCACTGATGTTGTATTCTAGTTATTCTATTTTCATGTTTATTCCTGTTTTTCTGATAGATATTCTATCATAAAATATAACCTATTTTTTAAAAAAGCAGAAATATCTGCTTTGGAATCAGCTACCACAAAAAAATGGATTAATGTCCTTTATCAAAATAAGTAACTGAAAGAATAATTTTTCATAGCAGTGAAACAGATCCCTCGGATGTAATTTATTTTGAATTTTTGTATATCTTCTTGGATATGAAGATTTCTACCACTTTAACAGATACAGAAAAAAGAGTTTAGGCTGAATTTTTGCCTTTGAAGAAGGATTACAGTGTTAATTTGCAGGCATAACGATAACAGTGGACATTGTCTTCACTAAAAGAAACCAACGCCTTATGATCCTAGTCTCTAGAAATCAAGATTCTTACATTTTGTTGAATCCATAAAATTTCCTCTGGCAGATGCTCTCAAAGAAGGATCAGTCACAAATCTTATACTATCTCTACATATAAATTTTTTAGGCTACAGCCACACCTCTCCAGCATCACAATTTTCACTATTTTCCACCTCTGCAGCCAATGTAGATCCTCTTCAAGTACTTTAGTTGAGGTCTGCCACCATGAAAGGCAGGACAAGACAAATCCATTCTCATTAAATGTGGAAAAATGCCCTGTGAAGCCAAAGTATTCTCTTTAGATAGTTTTCCCTCAACAAATCAATGCGGAAAACATATTCCCTGCGCTGAACAGCCATAGCCCCTGACTATGTCCCCACCTTTTACAGTCTGTTGAGGTACATTAGTGCCTCAGTTCTCACAGAGACAGATAAGTATGGGACCATATCCTAATGCCTTTGCCTCAGTCTAGTTCTATATCCATCCTTTGGGATAGCCTGCAGTTTAAGTACATTTTCTACCTAGCAAGAGTGCTTTAAGGTGAAAGCAGAAAAAGGCTAAGCATACTGAAATAAGGGCCAAGGCCAATTGCTGTGGCTGAGTTTCTCTGGACTGAAGAACAGAATCTGCTTTGCCAACGAAATTCCTACACTGAAACAACTTCTTGCTTTGCCAGATCAGCATACAAAACAGATTTCAAATTGCTGTCAATCCCGCTTCTTAAACCTTCGTTGCATCCCAGCATCAGCATCACTTTGAAATTGTTCAGAAGACACAAGCAGGATGCACTGTAGTGACTGGAGCTCTTTTTTTCCTATAAATACAACCTATGAAAGAGCATAGAATCATACAATGGTTTGGGTTTGAAGGAATCTTTAAGATCATCTATTTCCAAACCCCCTACTGAAGGGTGCTGTCACTAGACCAGGTTGCTCAAAGTCCTGTCCAGCATGACCTTGAATGTCTCCAGGGTATTAATCTCTAGACATTTGGGAAAATGTTTTTCATTACATTTGATTAATTCATGTTAGCTAAATGTAATCTAACCTTCTGTTTACTGTAATTGGTAGAAATCAGGAGATAAGAATGTCAATCTCCCTACATTTTTAACACTAAAATATTTTCAATTAAGCATGATTAACCTCAGGAAAACACTGAAGATTTCTTCATGCCCTTCATGTTATTACAGTTTGGTGAAGGCATTTTCTGTAATGCTGTATAAACTGAATATTTGGTTGGATATATTTGTGCAGGCTAGCACAAATGTTATGTCTCTGATAATGAAAGAACAAATTTTCAACGAAGTACAGAACAAGAAGTCTGAAACATTCTCTCTCTCTCTCTCTCTATTTTAAACCTACAGTTTTCTATTCTGCCTACTCCTAAAGCAATTTTTGAAGCACTTCATTGTGTTTCAGAGAAGCACTTACAATCTCCATCATTCAAATTGTCCAAGCAATAGTTTAAAAGCAACACTTTTTGTGCTTGTCGGACTGAAGGTATTGAAAAGCATAGAAATGGCAATTTTTCCATCCAGTGGATGACATTGAAAGGGGTGGGAAGTTCAGCCAACTGTTAAAATCTTACACTTTTTTTTTTTTTTTTTTAATCTAGATATTCATCATTCAACTTTCTAACTCTGAGTGCGTTTGCTGTAGTCATGGTTAACAAAATAGTTAACCATGTTCTGTTGTAATGTAAAGTCTGTATTTTTCACTGCTTTTGAACTCTAAATGAGTTCTAAAAATTATCTTCCCATTTTATTTCCTGTCTTTCACTGATAACTGAGGTGATACTGGTAAGACTGTGTTTTGTCCTATGGTAGCTTTGTACAGCTTCCATGAGGAGATGACCTTGAAAACAGAAGTGTTTCCCCTAAAAATATTTCACTCTCAGAGAGTCACCAAAAGAAAAAGTGTTTCCTTCTGGGCACAATGGAAAGACCTTATCATTGTCACCAGAAGGAAGACTAGTATCATCTTTATGAGATTACTAACTTCCTTTTCTGGAATATAGGATGCATTATTTTTTGAAGGTAAGTGCACATATATTGAATTTAATATACCTTCCTTTACTGGCACCCTTCTGAAATAAAAGCCACATGGCAAAATCATTTATTTCTGACAAAGCATTTGTGCTGACATTGCCTTCTGTTGGCATGGGACTAGTAATGTAAGCAAAGGTGTAACAGGTAGTTTCCCAGAGTAATTTGTTGCCTCATAACACTGTGTGCTACAGGATTTCTAGCCTCACAGGGCATGCCTCAGCTGCTGAGAAAAGGATGGCTGCAACCTTGTAGGTATAGCAAAGTGAGCTTTAAACTGACACAGTCAGGTATTAAATACAGAGTAGAGATCTGAAGTCCAGAGTTTGATAAAGCCAAATACTTTAGCCTGTGTTGAATTTCCTATTTCAAGAACTACGTTTATCTGACACATTATTCCAGGTGGATCGACAACAAGGGCGGATTAGAAGGGGACAATCCTCTCCCTTTCCCTGCTGTTCATCCCTCTGTTAATTCTGCCCAAGATAAAGTCAGCCTTCTGGGATACAGCAGCACACTGCTGTTTCATGTCCAGATTTTCTTCCACCACAATTCCCCAGTCCTTTACAATAAGGCTTCTCAGTGATTTCTTCTCCCAGTCTGCATACACACCGGGAATTGCCTCAAACCAAGTGAAACACCTTGCACTTGATCTTACTGGACTGCAAAAGGTTCTCATGGACCCATTTTTCAGGAATGTTTATGTCCCTCTGGATAGCATCCCTTCCTTCTATTGCATCAGCTGCAGTACTCAGCTTGGTGACATCAGCAAATTTTTTGAGGGTACACTTGATCCCACTGTGTCATTGATAAAAATGAAAAGCACCTTCACAAGACAGACACCACTCATAACAAGATTTCATTTGAACAAGGAGATATTGACCACAACCCTCTGTCTGCAATCATCCAACCATTTCTTTGTTCATCAAATAGTCTAGCCTTCAAATCCATATTTTTTCACTAATGAGTAATCGTACAATCATAGGATACCACAGTCAGTGTTTTGGTTAAGCAATATTTTTAAATTTGAGATGAAATAAATATTTTTAAATCAACAAATGTTTGACAAATATTTTTAAATCTACTGTTTCAAAGATTCAGATTGATCCTACCTTATGATTTTAGTAAAATGTCAGGAGTTTCCCACTTCTGAAAGGAAATGTCCAAAAGACTTGATAATAAGTCTAATTAATGCATGCCCAATAGAGATGTTGCAGTATACCATACAATAAATATTTGGGAAGCTCACACTTAAAGGAAAATTCAGTAATTTTATTCATTTTATATTTTTATCTTCAGACATATTAAAGCAATTTCCATTCTAGAATCGGCTATTTTAAATGAATTATGATGTATTAGTAGCTCATTTTGAAGAAGAAATTGAATATGACAACTGGAAGGATGAAACAACAGCTCTGTCCTCACATATTTGGTTATGGCCATATTCCCAGAGCCCATTCCATTCAGATACTTATAATATATTTGTAATACAAATAAGAAATTGCAACTTAAGAAAAACGAGTGTCAGGAGATTAGAAATGAAACTAACACTCCTTTTGGAAGGAAGATAAATCAAAAGAGCACTAAGATTTTTTCTATTTAAAACAAAATAAAAATGATAATCAAAAAATATGGCAATAGCAGTTGATATGCTGAATAAACAGGTAAAGAGCTACAAATCCCAGGATGATTCTCTGCTTATCTTCTTTCTTAGTTTATCATACTACATTATGCACTACAAGAAAAGGTGAACAAATTCATTTTCAGTATATGTCAAGCTATATAATAATATGAATTTATTTGGTAGCTGTTAATTTATCTCCTTCCTGAGCTGCATTACTTCTGTGTTGTTTCAGTTCTCTTAGACTCTATTGAGCAGAAACCGTTAATCTTTTTGAATACATTCTAGTTTATGGTACTATTTTTTTAAGGAGGATATGCCAGGCTGAGGATCTGAGCTTCTAGAGCCAATTTGTTTGTTTCTTTGTTTTTAAATAAAATATAACGTTCCAAAGATAAGATCACTACAGTATCTCCTTGCAGCATACCTTTATTTTCTGTATAAGCCTCGACAAAACAAGATTGTATAGATTCTCTGATTCTGAGGACGCAGCACTTTTCTTGATTTACGTATGAAAATTATTCATGCGAATCATCATCAACAAAAACAAAAGAAAGCAATCGCCAATATGTAAATTTGACAGAGAACAGTCCACGTTTTTCTGATGATAGCACTGAGATGTTCACAGAGTTGTGAATTATTAAACTATTTTCTAAAGGTGAGTGAAACTGAACAATCTCATAAAGCATGTCATGGTGGAAGTGTATTGAAAAGCCCACACATGCTAAATATCTAGTGGTTGGAAAGCAGTTATTTCTTGTGTGTCATAATACTATGTTATGCATGAATGGAGCTGACTAATAGGAAGCCTCCTAATATGTACTGGTACCAGAAATTGGAATAGAATGCAAAAGCAGCTGAGTTGCAGAAAACTGAAATCATTCAGTAATATTTTAGTTTTGACTGCTAATACATGTAACCATCAATACATAAATAGCTCAGACACTGTTTTAATTCTGTCTTAAGAGTAGAGTCTACATAAAAATGTGTTTATAGTGGCAGGAAAATTAAAAAATAGTAGTAGATTCTTATAAAATTTCAGCCTTTTTCCTGTTTGTTTTTTTTTCCACTTCATTTTTTCAGGACCAGAATTTTCTCCTTTGTTCCCTCTTATTTCCTCAGTTAATCTTTCTATTCCTTATCATAGCAAAAATCTTCCAGTCAAAATGATGAAGTAATATAATAAATAAATAATAAATATAACTAATTACTAAATAATTTATTTTTAACTAATTATTAAATAATATATCATAGCTAATAAATATAAACTTATTATTTAGATTTCTGATAACCATTTGTTTTCAAACCAGAAATTCAAGAACATAAGAATTGTTTCATATTTTCAAAATATTTCAAAACAGATTTAGTCTTTGTAATTCCCAATTTATTTAGCTGAAGTGAAATTAGTAGACTATCACTGATTCTTTCAGGCTGGCATATGACAACTTATTTTGTGCCAGCTAATTTATAGGTACCAGTGTATAGAAAATTTTGTACCAGTTTTTGCCCACATTCCTAAGTATGTTGACTGTCCATGTATTCAGGGACATAATTTATTTAGCTACTTATCAACATCTGGCCCCAAATTTCTAGGATACCATACAGACATTCATGGATGCTTAAAATGGGATGAATTCTGGCTGCACTTCTCCTAATGTACTAATAGAGTGGTTTATCTACTTTGCTGAATGCTGAATACTTTACAGACTTTCGATGTTAGCAAGTGATGAATAATAAAAAAATCTTTTCTCCAGTAATGGCTTTATATAATAAAATCACTTGATAAAGCAAGGAATTTCAGAAGGTGAGGGAGTTCTTAGATTAAAACTAAAGAACCATACATGAACATATCAAGTATCTAAATGCTTCATTGCTCTTATGGGGGAGAATGGCTAGTAATTGACTGTCTTAGTAGGACTCAGTATTGAAAAATCATTACATAACCAGAAAGAGCTATTTAGGGTAAGTCTGGGCATTGTAATTACAGAATAAAGTTTCTAATGAGGCAGTTGCTAGCGTGTTAATAACAGAGATGAAAAGCTGATGATTCTTCCAAGCATGAAAATCATTGAAAGCTTTACATGTACATGGAATTCAGAGAACTGTCTGAGAGAAATCTATTTCAGAATTTTCTATTAGACCCAGTGCACTGAATTTCTACATTGTAAATAGTGTTTCAATTATGGTTTAAACATCAAAAAATTCTTAATGCTCTCAGCAAATCTACTTTGATGTGCTTTTCTCTGTTCTTTTCACCTCTATTTCATTCTATGGAGAAAAGAAATACTGTTCTGTCTGAAAATTTGCAGAACATTCAGAAAGAAAGCTTTAGTATTAGATCAAATACAGATGAACGATTCAAATAAATATCTAATCTTACATCTGCATTCTGTCTGTGCTGACACTGCTGCTGTTTGGTCCTGCAAAATCAGCTGTGTGTTACCCACCCTTCTGCATACAAATAAAATTGCAATATTTTAGAAAGATTTTATCACCTTTACTACACCAATTTTTAATAGTCAGAGTAAAATTCACACCTACTATAAACTCTGATAAAAAAAAGCATGAGCCAGAAAGATATTATAAGAAGCCAAGACAAGGTAACATATTGCAGTGTTACCTTTACTAATGATTTTAAATAAAATAAGACTTTCTTTCTGCAGTGTCCTGTGAAACAAACAAATAGAATATCAAAACAGGAAGAGCTAAAACACCTTAGTTTTCTTTACATTTCTATTATCAAGTAGACATAGTTATACATAAGATCCATCTATCACTGTAATGTGTTTTATGATCTCACTCAGTTACAACTATGTTTGTATTCTCAACATTCGTAGAAATGTACTTAATTTCAAAGGTATAGATCATGGCTTGTGGACAGGCTGAGGGCTAATGAAGTAAAAACTACTGGAGTTGTTGCGTTTTTCACTAAAGAAAGAAGCTCAATCAAAATTTCGATCTTGAAGACTTATTTAACAGGAAGATTAATTCGAATTCTTCTAATTAGGAGGATTTATTCTGTTCTTTTCCAAATTAATAGCTTTTCACTTATATACCTATGAACCTAAACAAAATTAATTATCAACGTGACCAGCTACTCAGAAACAGAGGTCAAGTGTCACCTCAAATTGCTTGTTACAGTTTATCATTCTCTCATAATTTAATTAGCAATGAGTAAACTTCAGAAAAGCTTTAACTCATTTCCTAAACACTGTACACTTTACTGCATTATCTGTCCATCTGAGTATCTACAAATTTGCTTAATTGTGTGATATAGATACTACTGTAACTCTTGTAATGCATAAAGGAGAAAATTGATTTCATCATAGCATTTTGTAAATTGTCTGATCAACACAAGCAGAAATATGTTTCTATGTGATGGGATGTTATTTCATATGGATAACGTCTTCAGCATAAACCTATTTTTCCAAAGTACAAAAAGGATAGAATAAACTATGAAGTGAGTTCAAAGTGAAAATATGTTAAACAGAGAGGCTGGACTATTTCTTTCCTTTTTTCTTCATTTTTCAAAATGAGTTAAATTCAGTATA